>NC_044285.2:5680257-11446020 GCF_004027225.2 Strigops habroptila | reverse complement strand
TAATGTTGGCATGGACACTAGCCTGAAAATGTTAACTTGGAAGGGAATTTGAATTAACATGCAATATTAAGCTCTAGAAATAGGGATAATAATGACAGAAATAAAGAACTTTATTTACTAACCTGCCACTGTACTGATTTCACAGTTGGGGGAAAATCAGCTGACAAAGAACCTGTTGTTTCTTCTAATTGAGCTGATTATTCATGCATAACCTCACCAATTCAAACCTGACCTACAACTGAACTGAACAGCATTCTTACCAGTTCAATTATCAAGAAATATATTCTGTAATGGGTTCCAGCTCTGTATGATGTTAAAGATAAAAGACATGTTCACACAACTGAAAAAAAGGTGTTTCGCATACTCAGGTCACAATGCTACTGTATCCTGTACCATGCACAAACATCTTACACAGTAAAAACAGATATTCAGGGCAATGAGTAGAAAATGCCTCAAAATACAATTTTTTTGTGTTTTCACTCGGTTTGGGCAGCGACAAAATTTCCGCATGCAGATTTTGAATATTCACCAGATGCTTCTATATGTAATTAACATATTTTCAAGAGAAGGGAGAAGCATTTTTAGATACTAAAAAGGTGCTAAAGCTGACCCCTCATATCTCCGGATATTTTCTTAGGTACAGTTTGACTTGACATCCAAAGGCATCTAGTGTTTCTGCTATTTAAGCCTTTTCATGTGTTGGCTATGGTGTTCAAGTCTTTCTTAGAGGAGAGTATGAAAATTAATAGCTAATAGCTATTACTGGCTGGCCTATGAATGAAATATTATTTTTCAGAGTCAAGGATGGATATAAATATGCAAAAATTCACAACTAAGATCAGATACTTTTTTATTCTTCATCCAGTTAAGATCTGACCACAAACTTCTATGGATATGTTTATGGTCAAGTTCACGTGTGGACAAAACCACTAAAAATACATTCCCTTCCCAGAACCAAAGGCAATTGTTTCCTCCCTTTTCCATTTTGAAAAGAGAAAGATTTTCTCTTCCAAAGTTTTTAGTTTAATAAGCAGTCGGGTGTTCTAAATGATCTGCTCTGTTTTAAGGTTTAGAGATGTCTTTCCATGGCTAAGAGCAAGCAGGAGTACAGCACAGATCTGTTTCTAGGCAGTAGACTTGAGACCCCTAAGACTGCCCAAGTGTACACCTGGGTCATTTGGTCTCCAGTCAAGCCAGGAAGATGAAAACAGAAGAGCGGTTCAGAGACTCCTGCTCCCTCCTTCCCTCCTTCCCTTTGTGCCCCTCTAATCCCGTCACTTGAGTGCAGATTTTGGCTGAGGCACAATTTTGATCTTTATCTTTGCATTGAAAAAGTGCCCAATGTTTGGGCAAGGTTTTGTACTAACTTGCCTTTTCTAGAAACTTGACCTAAAGCAAACTATTTCTAATCTATGTATTTTAGGTTTTGAAATACTTAATACTGGGGTCAAATTTACACTTTTAGTAGTTGATTTCTTTCTTTGAGCAATGGTCCAATGCTTGCTGAAGATTGGCTACTTCACATCTTTCTCACAGTATAAGCCACCACGGGGGGACAAACTACATTTAACTATGCTTTAAGACTCTTTTATCTTTTGGAATGGTAGAGAATGGCCTCAGGGTAATTGAGACCCTGGTCAGAGGTCTATAAATATATACAAATTCTAAATTTGAGCTCTCTCTACTAATTTGGTATAGAGAACTCTCAATTTGTTCAACTATAAAGGCAATTCTATTCCAAGAGATTAACCCTCTTACATTTCTCATGCTCTTCAAGGAGCTCTTGGATGGAATTTGCAAACAGCTGGCAAATATTCACATGCCTCAGCGGGCCAGTGGTTGTGCAGGAAGAAATCAGAGAAGAATAGGGTAGAATTATCTTTCCAGTAACCTATGTGGAAATCACCAAGTACAATTCACTTATTGGGATTATGACTCCCAGACTCCCAAAGGAGAATACCCGTTACAGAGCTCTGAAAATTTTCTCACATTTCTAAAGTTTTCTTAGCTGTTTCCTAAGAAAGATAGATGCTATTCAGATTTCGGTTTGTCTGAAAGTCAGTTTTGAAGTAATGCAGCATACTTACATTTGACAAAACAAAGAATTATAAACAGGAATTTTCTAGCTTGCTTAAGAGCAGATACCACACAACCACAGAACAGGGCAATCAGCTCCTTTTCTAGCATTTGTCTATTCTCTCTCCAATATAACCATACAGCAGCACACATGCAGAGAGTATTTTGGCTTCTGTTTATGATGATTCTTTCCATTGACTTCAACACATTTTGGATTTGGATTTAATATAATAGCTTAAGGGAGAAAATCTATCTCCTACTGAAAAAAAATTTACAGCTTTTCATTATGAAACTCAGAATCAACCTATAAACTTTCTGAAATTATGAAGAATCAATCCCCTTCAAAGCAATTCAGTCTGCAGTTGTCCATTTCTGATACTTTGGAAATGCTTACTTTGGGAAAAGAACTTCACTTTCCATGTATTAATTGCTGTTGGGGGTTTTTTGTTTGTTTTTACAGTATATTTGTTATAAAAGTTTTAATCTTAAAAAGGAGGTCCATTTTTAAACTACTTGAAATAAACCCAGTCAAAAAGTTCCCAAAATCTCCCTTACCAGTGCATGTCCTGTGGTCTGGCATGAGTGCAAAGCCTTGTTTACAGCTACATTCATAGCTGCCCTCCGAGTTTGTACAGAAGTTCTCACAGCCACCATTCATTATGCTGCACTCATCGATATCTAAAGAGGAGAAAATTACAGTTAAAACCCACAATACCTTTTACTTTAAAGCATGTTTCAAGGACACACTTCGAATCAGTGTCCTGGTTTCAGCTGTAACAGTTATTTTTCTTCCTAGTAGCTGGTGCAGTGCTGCGTTTTGGCTTTCATCTGAGAACAGTGCTGATAACACACCAATGTTCTAGTTGTTGCTAACTGATTCTTACCCCGATCAAGGACTTTTCAGTCTCTCATGCTGTGCCAGTGAGGAGGGGCACAAGAAGTCGGGAGGAAGCAGAGACAGGACACCTGACTCAAACTAGCCAAAGGGGTATTCCATCCCACTGCACATGATGCCCAGTATATAAACTGGGGGGGAGTCACCCAGAAGGGATTGATCACTGCTCAGGGCAGGTTGGGTATCAGTCAGTGGGTGGTGAGCAATTGTATTGTGCATCACTTTGAGCTTTCATTTCTTCTCTTGTTGTTTCCTATTATTTTTATTATTGGTATTCTTTCTATTACCACTATATTTTACTTTTTTTAGTTATTAAATTGTTCTTCTCTCAACCCATGGGATTTATATTCTTTTGATTCTCCTCCTCATCCCACCCGGATGAGGGGGTGAACCGGAGGGGTGAGCGAATGGCTGCGTGGTGCTGAGTTACCAGCCGGGCTTCAACCATGACAGTCAGCTTTCCAGAACAGCATCAATCCAGAATCTATCCCAATAGGTATTGGGATAGATGTCAGGCAAACCAGGGGGGGAAAGAGATGGTATTAGCTGACTGTATATACAAATACTTCTGCAGTTCTTTTTCTACATATAAAAATACCACTGTTGGGTTACCACAGTACCATGAAGGCAACAAAGCTTTTTTAAGGATCAAGGGAAAAAATATCTACTAGGCAGAATTAAAGCCAGTGGATTTTTCATGTATTTCCATGGCACAATAAAATGTATGGATATGAAAGAGTGCACAAGGCGTGATTTAAATTGAACGTCCTTTACAAAATACAGCTTTAAGAAAACACTGGAGAGGCCCTATATTTGAGACAATTGCAGATCAAATTAGGAAAAATTCAACTGAACCACATGATTCTACTCTATGATCTGTCAGGAATGCTGATTTTTAATAAAATATAGAACTCAGGATTTAAAAAGGTATTCCCTCTTGATGATCAAAGTCTGACATCTTAGGCCGCTAAAATAATGTCCTATTTTATGCATCTTGATTGATTTACTAGAGAAAGTAGGCTATTAGCTGCAGCACTGCCATTATTTCCTTCATTCATTGCAATGGATGTGCATTCTGGGGTTTTTGCATACTATTTTTGACAGACTGATAGATTTTTGAATCACAGTTAAAAAGTCTTTATACAACTACTAAAAATGAAACAATTATTTGTGGTTTATCTTCCCTATTCACTAGAGATCCCACATAGATTTTGTCCTTACCGACACAGTATAACTTGTCAGGTGTGGACTGATATCCAGGGTTGCAAGCACACTGATACTTTCCAATCAGGTTGACACAACGTCCATTTCGGCACAGGTTGGTGCTTAGTTCACATTCATTAATGTCTGTTGCAAAAGAAAAAGAGGAATAGGGTTTACGTCTGAATGAAAATGATACTAAAGCAAATGTAAATGCATGCGCAGCACAAGAGCCATATAAAAAGCTGAGCATAGTATTGATTTTTCCCGCATGTCTCACCTATACATGCAGAGATATTTGGTGATATCTGATGGCCTGGAGGACAATCGCACCGAAAACTCCCCTCTGTGTTGATGCAGGTGCCTCCTCGGCAGAGAAGGGGATTGCGCTGACACTCGTCAATGTCTGTGGGGTGAAGAGAAGGCATATCACTGCAGAGGCCAGCACTACCATGGCAGCAGGTCCCTCCCCATAATCTGCTACGCATCACAGCACTTCCCTAGTCATTCCTTACACCACAGTGTAGTTAATAAAATACATTTAAAAAAGGTTTCTTCTGAATTTTAATCTACTGTAACTTCAAAGTTCAGGATGGTGTCCCACTTAGTAAAATGGGGACTGCAGGGATAAATTTAACATCCTAAATTCCTGACCTTTGCTTATGCATGCTTTGGCATCCTGCAGAAGCAGTGAATTTGCATTTGGGATGGAAATCAAGTTCAAATGAGCTTTAACAAGACTCACAAAATGAGAGGGACCTCATAGCTCCAAATGAGGGACCTAAACTCAGATGCAATCAAACCTTCAAAAAAGTACAAAACAAAAAATAAACCATGCAGACCATACTAGCGCACAGCACACTATTGCACATCTATGGTCTATAAAAAACATACCCATGCAGTTTTTCATCATCATAAATCCACTTTCATAGCCTTCAAAGCATTCACATTCAAAGTCTCCAGGAGTATTGACACAGATGCCTTGGCCACAAAGATCAGGAGAAATGCGGCATTCGTCAATATCTGTAACACAAAACATATTCACAGTATTTCTAAAGCAGTTCAGTTTCTCCTTTTCAAATCAAAGGTATAAGAGACACATCAATGGAAGTTTACCTGTGCAATTCCTCTCTTCAGAATCTAGGGCAAACCCACTGTCACATCTACATTTAAAGCTGCCAATGGTATTTCTGCATTTTCCATGGGTACAAAGACTGGGGAACATTTTACATTCATTGATATCTAAAAATGAAACAGTAAGGACATATGATGTTATCACTTCATCCAAAAACAGTGCACAAAAGAACAATGCCAACTTCAGAGCTCATTCTTTCTCATGACAATGACCTCTTCCCTTTTGGGAAAACTGTAGACCACACTACATTAACCGATACTGACTTCCGCCTAACCAACAACGCAGACACTCTGCACTGGAACTGACAAGAATACTTTTCTGCCATAAGATGGTGTTAGTCTCCCCTTTGTCCTGCAGGATCTGATCTGCAGCTCACTGAAGTCAACAGTAAGATTTCAGTGGACGGAAGATCAAACCTACAAGGGCAAAAGGAGTTTCCAAAAGAACCACTCTGTCTTCTGGTTTCTGAGAAAAAAATGAGACTTCCATGAGTCACAGAAAACATAACAAGCATAAATAAAATCACATGTTACTTTTCTTTATGGATAATTAATGGCTTAGTAATTGTTTATAAAACTAAGGCTGAAACTAACAACAGCAATTGTCATTCATACATATTTCCCCCTCCTTTCAAACTTCAGAATGTTTATTTTTGGGTAACTGGCTTTCTCTATAAACATATTCACATCCATTTGTGCTTCTGACATTGTCCAGCTTAACCCCAGTGGTAACCCTGGTAAGACAGCTTTCAACACATGATGCTAGGATGTCACTGTGTGATTCCCATTTAATGCTGGAAGTTTAGCAACAACAGTCATAACAAGGCTTGGTTTACAGTAAATTAAATTCTGCTGATCTGAGCTATCATCCTGGAAATACTTTTCTCTACTTCTCCGTATAACTCCACAAGAAGTTACCAAAATTATTCACCCTCCCTTGCTTGCTCCACAGTGGAACTGAAGTTATTGCACCCTGCACAGGTAAAAAGGATTGCTCTTTCAAAACACCCAAAGCTAACCGCTCAGTTTGTTCCAATTCTTGCACTATGAGGTGCCAGGTTTTCAAAGCTATTTTATCAGCCAGAGGTGCCATTAGATGTCATGCAAGAGGCAAACTCAGGCACAATTTAACCTCTCCAGCAAAAACACAAATTTAGTGTTTTGAGGCTGCGGTATTATGTGGTATTTAATGGTCTCTGACACAGCATAAATTATCTTGTGTTTTATTCTGGCCTTAATTTCCATAAAATCTAACTGGATTTTCAAACGTGCCTTAAGATGGGTGAAGTGCCCAATTCCCACTGAAGTCTTCAAACTCACAGTAATTGCCTGAGGGAAGAGTGAAAGGAAAAGCCAGCAGGATTTGCTGACAATGAACCACAAACAGATCACGTACCTTTAGAGAAAGGTTTCCCAGTTATCTCTATCTTTGTAGAGAACCCAGATCCTCTTGGACAAAGAGCTTCAAATTCAGGGGATCCCTTCAGAGGACACTCCTCACACTCAAAGCCCCACGCTGCCCCCACTGAACAGCAGCAAGCATCCATTCGGTGTCGGCCTGGTATTTGTGAGGTGCACTGTTCATCTTCATGCTGCAGATAGCAACTCTCCAAGCGAATGTCTGTTGGGCAATTGAACAATATGTTGAGAGAGAAAGAGGAAATTTAGTTCACCGCAGAGGAATCCTTTTCCAGAATGCTTCACAGAACAGTTTGTTCCATGTTTTTGTAGACTGAGAGAACTGCACCAGGCACACTGCACAATTTCTAACAGAAAAATATTAATGCTAAACTCAGAAATTAAGAGTTTAAGGTAAATTAAAAGCACCATTCTGAATAATGGTGCTCAAAATGAAGTAAATTTTGGATCAGAGGAGCATTTAAGCATTCCAGCTTACCAAACCTCTATAAGGCCTTTTAATTACTACAAGCTATGCCTTGTTCTGAGACAAATTTTAGGCATTTACTATCATAAAGGGATAAAGATGCTTTGGGTGGATAGCATGCAAAACTATGATATTGTGTTGCACCCTCCATTAAGGTATACGGTGTGGTCAGGAACATCACATCCCTCCTGAGACATCCAAGTCCCAGCCCACAATGGTACCCACTATCCCTTCCAACCTTGCTGACTTCAGTGGCTTTGTGGATGAAGAGTGCACAGATGAACTGTAGGGATTTGTCAGATGAACAATCTGGAACTAAATCAATGCTATTCACCAGACAGCAAACGGTGATGGGCTTTAGCTGCTACCATTGGAATCTGTTCATATTCCAGCTGAACTAAGTTCATGTTCCCGATTTAGTCCATTTGAAAATTACTTATGTGGACAAAAATAATTTTTCCTTACTTATAAGAAAACATGCAGGGAAACATTGCTCACCACATAGATTTGCTCTTCCCTAGAAGACCTGTAAATGGAATTAATACCTACCAAGACACGTCCGTCCAGAAGCATCTAAAGTCATTCCACTGGGGCATTGGCAAACAAACGATCCCAAGGTATTGACACACTGCCCATTTGTACAGACTCCAGGAAACACCTCACATTCGTTTACATCTATATCCAAATAAAACGTGAATAAAAGTAATCAATCACTAGCATGCTAAACATGAACAAATCAGAAAAAATATTAACAATCTAATGTTTGGTTTTTAGGATAAAATAAAAAAATTTTGGCCTGACAAAATTCCAAATATTTAGGACTTCATATGCAAGTCAGCCAGAACCAACTGATTACAGAAAATTGCTAAAGATCAGAAATTATATATGTTACTATTTGTCATTCCTACATATACTGAAATCAAACTCAAAAGTAACAAAAAAATGGAGGGGCATTTAAAAATTGTATCAATTTTCATACTCACTGTGGGCCAGAGTTTTGAAGCAAATGGGCAAAGAAACAAAGGCAAGTGAATAATGAGATTACGCACTATTCCAACAGGATTCAATTATGCTGCATTTTTTTTGTATTTTTAATGTTTGTCTCTTATCAGGCACACCTCTGCATGTCTGAAACTACAACATCATTTATAATTTGGCCCTATGACCCTATGAGCAATTAGTAACTTCACATATAGATTAAAATAAACTCCTTATGACTGCACACAGAGTTCATTAAGTATATATTTCTATATTTAAGTTGCAAATTTAGCACTTCTGTGTAACGATAACTTGATTAACTGTGTTAGCTTGGCATGAGCATAAATAAATGTTTAGTAATCTTAGTGTGGGGTCCTTTGTGAACAGCATATGCTTCACAACTGCCTTTAGGAAAAAGCTTCCAGCATTACATATGGCCCAAAATGAAGCATGACAATTTTTAAGACAGGAGAGGGTAAGAACAAGAACTGAGAAAAGAATGACTCTGATAATCTGTAGCTGAGCATTCATTGTATAGAGTAATCCAGAAGTGGGCAGGCTGGACCTTCTAGGCCCCCAGGCAAAACTCCTGGTGTGAACAGACTCTGCACCTCTCAAACTGTATGGAACAGGATGGAGGATAAATGTGGGGTGGCCATCAGTGGCATCTGCCCTTGATTAGATATAAGAGGCCCATATTGACTGGAAGGCAGGAAGTAAAGCCACTAACTACTAGAAACCACTGAAACACAGTTCACAGGCTGTGAGCAATATTCCCACTGACAATTCCAGGGCTCACCCGTAAACTAGAGGAACATTGCCAATTTAGTTTGCTTATTTCCTTGCACAAGATCCATTACTCATTTTACATGGGCTGTGAATGGGAGAACTGAGTATCACCTTTTGGGAACTAAACTTACTCCCTTGCCCTGCCTCCCACTTGCCACTAAATTTCCTAGACATCTTCCCCTGTCTTGAAAATGGTTACACTGGTTGAAACCCAAATATGGCTTCAGTATGTTAGAAGCAGGGGAAACTACTCTAAAAAATCTGGGGCTATCCAGGTCCCATTGAAATGACAAAGATTAAAGCATGTAATAGATGTAATCTGAAGTGCTGCTAAAGGAAATGCTGAAAACAGTTATGTCTACATCTTGGAAGGATAAACTTTCCATCCCAGCAGGGTTGAAAATGTTCTAAGACTTTCCTTGTGAAGAGAGATAGGTGGGGCCTTACACACTCCAGAAAGTGTTGCTGAGGTCAGATAAGTTATGTACAGTGGGTCTGCAGCACAGACGTGCCAAGGTATTCAGTCATCATTTGGAAAGCAAACAGTATGTGTGAGGGTGTTCCTCTCTTCTTTTATTTTATTTTTTGTTAAGGGAAAAAACAATGTTTCTTTATGGAAGCTACATATGGGAGTAATTTTTAAAAAATATTTTAACTGCAGTGTCATGTCAGATGTTGTCAGTCAGGATGACCCACAGCAGTTTGAGACTCTCTGTGCTTCTGCATGTTATGGAAATATGCAGTACTTTTCCAGAGGTTCAAATCAATTCAAATGAAGATGAAATAGGGTGGGACCTTCAATTCTCACAGAATAGTATGGAGTCATCTCATACCAAGCAAAAAGCTACACATTTAACAAAACTTTACCCTTTTCTTTAACCGAAGTTTAACTGTGTCCTGATGTACTTTTTCTTTTTTTTAATAATGAACCTATGCTTTGGAACGCGTCTGATTTCATATAATGTTGATGGAAGAAAGCCAAGGTTAAGTAAAAAAACCCTCAAACCTAACTTTCATGTGAAATGTAGTCTTTAAAAATTCTTTTTCTAAAGCGTAGTAATGGCTTGTCATACCACTGTATCAATAATGCCACGTTTTGTAACATACATAAGATGCATACTTCGCCCAAATAGGTTATTCAGTTAACAGTATTTGAAGAGAGAGAACCACCTTATACTGGTAGACACTATATTTGTAAGTGTGTACTTTGAGATAAACTGTGAGTATGTAGGAATGTTAAACACACTGAAACCAAATTCATCTCTGACACAACTCTAATGAAGTCAATGGAACTACACGAGGTAGGAATTTGGCATAGTGTGCGTCTATGCTAAATTAACCACTTAAATCAAAACACGGGCATTTTTTCATTCAAGCTCTGATTTATGTTAAGGCAACAATAAATACCTTCACACAATGTTCCTCTTATTCTCGAATATCCCTTCTGACATATTGGGTCTGTAAAACAAACAAAAGTGAACTTTTAGAACGCTACAGTCCAAAACTCACCATTGACTTATTGTGCAAAACTGATCATGTGAAATATTATCTAGAGTTTGTTGCTATGAGAAGTCTGAGTGCTTAGACAGTATCTCAGTATTTTCTGAGATAATTAAGAGATAAGATGGGGCAACTACATAAACCATATAGGGTCAGCCGTTATCCTCTTCTGCTTCTCATGTGTCTTAGCTAGCTAACTCAGAAGTGGATGAGGACAAATTCAGCTAAGATATATAGAGGATGAATTTAACTAAAGATTTGAGCAACATAGCTTTCAGCATATAGAAATAAAACCCCACACACATTTCTGCATTCATCAGCTCATCCCTGGGTTCCCAGCTCATCCCACAGTTCAGTCTAATTATGAAGTGAATATGTGGAGACCTCAACCCATTTCTTGATCAACTGTATGATTCTCTGGGTCATCAGTTAATCTACAGAGTATAATAACAAGGGCTACTCCCTCTCCTCCCTCCATTACTACACCAAAGATCTATTTGTTGCAAACATTTTCTTGGGAGCTCTGGGGAACATGCATCTATTGCTACATCATTAGGAACTCTAGATCACTAATTATGACAAACCACGCTAAAGTAATGCTGCCAGTTAGAGACTGTAGGTGTGGTCCCTTCCCTTCAGAATTTGAACTTGTAAAACGTTTACTATAAAATCCAGAGTTAGAACCTTCTATAGCTACATGCTACCTCTCAAATATTCAGGCTCCTCTTTTTTTTAGTCTGAATGAGTGCTTGGTAATAGAACAAGTAAAGTTATTTGTCTAGCCTGTGCCCAAATTTCTGTGACAATAATCTGGACCAACCTCAGAATAGGAAAAAATCCTAGGTTCCTGAGGAAAATGAACAGTGTTACCTCGTTCACATGGTGTACACGGGCTTCCCCAAGCAGCACCCAGCGAGGAACAGCATTGGGACTTCAGAGTTGCTCCATTGATATTTATTTCGCATCTTCCATCCACTATGTTCTGCCAACAGGTACCCTTGACAGTTTCTGTTTGGGGAAAAAACCCAATGTATTGTCATGCAGATAATTCAGGATTATACATTAGTATATTTGCAAACACGTGCATATTTAACCATGAAAAAGAATCATCCTTTCATTATAACTTACCACATCAGATCTGAATTTATCTTAAAAGCTCTTAACTTATCCTTCTCTATGCTGGACTGTAGCCTGAAATCATCCCAGCACAGAGCCCTTGCAAATCCTGGTTATGCTTATTGACCGTAACAGGGAACATCTCAACACAATGCAAGATCTGAGTCATTGTATTTATTATGACACAGATTAGAGGCACATGCAGAAGAACACAGTAGATATAAACCTTTGCTAGGTCTTCCATTAACCTATTTGATCCCCCAGACCGGATATCTGATCTTCCCATCCTGGGAGTGGCAGGACATAGCAAAGGGTCAGACAGAGCTATAGTTCCAGTTTTCCTCACTGACTAGGCAACAGCCATAAATTATTGACCCTCCAGAATAGGTAACGGAAAAAATTATGAGTCCACAAAGTATCCGAGTCACAGCATTGTCCATGGCTGCTCTTCTACAGCAGCTGTACACAAAACTTATTCATGCTCCATCTCAAAGAGAAAACTGGTGTTTCCAGAGAGCAGAACTTAATGAGAACCTGTCCATCCCTCTTGCAGGAGGAATTAGGTGGGTGAACATAGTCCTGAAGAAGTACTCTTAGCACTTCAGTATTTATTACAAAAAAATTCCATCTCTCAAATTTGACATGGAAGCACACCATGCTCCCAAGTGCTAGTCACACTTTATGTACCCACAGTAATGCTGAGAATAAACACTTTCTTAATGTTGTTTCTGTAATGTTTCCCACTAAATTTATCTACAAAAGGGTTTGGGTTTTTTTCAATATTTTCTAAACTTGGTGTACAATACTTGTATGTTGCCAGACATTTTCAATTAGCAAACAAAATCTTCAGAAGAATAAATACCTATGCAGATGGTTCTGGTTGTATCCAAAGTACTTTCAGGAGAACATTCACAAGCGAAAGAGCCTGGTGTGTTTTTGCACACCCCATTAACACAGGGGTTAGATTCGCACTCATCAATATCTAGAAGAGAAACACACTGCCGTTAGTGCCAGGAAGTTTTAACAACAATACATATGGCCTTTTTTCAGCTTAGGGAAAAATGAAGGATGCTTTCCTCATGACCAGTTTCCTCATATTCTGTTTTTCTATTATGAGACTCTTCACAATAGAGTAATGATGCCCTAAAGACACACTAACACATTAGGACATTAAAACATTGCACTTGGAAACAGCATCTCATTTTTCAGAGATATCCAGTTATTGCAGTGCTTTTGGTGATGGACTGTGTTGTTTAAATGATCTGATACACATCCTGTCTGTGGTTCAAAAAGGGTTCAAACTAGGAGCCGTCTGGGTCTGTTCTCCACACAAGATAACAGATTTATAAAACTTGGTTCTTCTCAGGTTTTTCTCACCCTTAGCACAGAATGGCCCCATTGGTAGTAGTCAATAAGGAGAGTGCAAGTACAGACCTAATACAGGCTATTCCATGAGGTTATCTAATGCTTTCATTTTGGCCTTGCCTCTCATTCCCCTTATAATGCCTTTATATTTTTTTTTCCCAGTTCTACACATTATATTCTTCTCAGGGTTCAAAGTATTTCTGGCACAACCTGAGAACAATACAAATTAATAGAACTCAGATGAAATGGAGTGTTACCAATTACCTTCACATGTCTTTAGGTCAGGAGTGTATACAAATCCTTTTGGACAGGTGCAAGTGAAACTTCCAGGAGTATTTCTGCATTGCCCATTGTCACAAAGCAGCATGTTCAGCGCGCATTCATCAATGTCTATAATGAAAATCAAGAAGTTAAGAAAATATTTCTGGAATAGAAGCCAAGATAGAATTTCTCTCCCAACAGTGACATTTCATTAGATTATGTGGGGAGAAGAAGGAGACAAAGAGGGGCAAGGAGGGGAAGAGATAGAGATAGAAAGAGAGAGAGAGAGAGGGAAAGAGAGGGAAAGAGAGGGAACGAGAAAGAGAGAATACTCACACACATGACTTGCACTAAAGAGTTTTGTAGATTATTTGAGTAAACACTTGGAATTATTTCAAATGGAAATGCCCATTCCGAATAAACTAACAATAAAGAACCCACTTACTGCACCTTCCTCATGAAAATGATCATTAAAATAATGGAAACAATAATAGTTATATAAATTCAAACCACATAAATACTACCTAGAGAAAAATTAACATTTTAATTTTCTTTTTTAAACAGGGAAAAATAAAAAACCAACAGAGCCACAGCCTTCTCAGTATATTTTTGTTGACTTTTTCCTGAGCTTTATTCTTTAGCAGGCTGCTTTGCTTTTGTAAGAGCTCGTACTTCCTTTCTACACATATTCATAATACGTGACAGCCACACCATGATTTAAAATAAAGCTGGGAATCACACTTTCATCTTGCCTATATTGTGGACTAGGTCTATGCAGTCTCTGATTCCCAGCACAGCAGCCCCCACAGTCATGAAAGAAATGAAGAGAGGATTGGTTTGGAAAGGTTTGCTGGTCATCCTGGTCTCTAAATCACCGTTTTTTCCAAGCTGGCTCTGAACTGTCTTAGATGTTATGGTTACAAGGCCAGTGTAAGCCTACATTTGCTTCAGAGGTGAAAAATTTAAATAGAAATGCTAGTGCTAAATTTCAAGAGCCCTTAGGAAATCTTTGGAAGACCTGTCATCATTGGAGAGAAGTTGCAAAAAGGTGGCAATAGGCCATGAATGGCAGGTGAAGACCAGGAGAGACCCTGAGAGCAGACAGGAACAATTGGCTAGGTCAGAGAGGCCTCAGAGAGTGTTGAGAGAAGTTGGGAAGACTCAGAGGGTCAGCACAGCAGCTGGGAACAGCAAAAGTGCTAGGAAAAGCAGGGAGATTTGCAGAATAAAACAGACCATGTGGGAAGCTTCACAGGAGTTCAGAAAAATTGAGAGAGGGCCAGGTGGAACATTATGGAAGAATAGGAAACAGCTGTTATGGAGCATGGATGTGGGCTGCAACAGGGTGGGCTAAGGAGCAACTGGAAAACTCACAGATGGATGGGGAGAAGAGAAGGGATGCCATAAGCTACGGGCAGACACTGAAATGGGACGTGGATAAGTAAAGCCAAAGAAGCAAATGGGAAAATGGGATGAATTACATCATGACTTTTATCAAAGTTAGATCAACTCTTGTTTTTTTAAAAAAAAGATAATGGATAGTTTAGACTGGGATAACACAGATGACTTAAGCTATTTAGGTTTAAGTAGAGAATACAGAACCCAAATAAAATTACTATGTAAGCTGGAAATACAGGAAGGAATTTAAGAACTTCAAGGTGGTTCCAGAGTTGGCTGAAAGAGAGATTACAGAAGGGTATATTAAAAAGGGGAGTAATCACAATGGAGAGAGGATATTAGCAATGCTTTCAGGGATCAGTCTTGGGACTGGTCCTATAAAATATTCATTGCAATTCAGAAACAAAAAATGAATGGGATCAAAACCTGTGGACACACTAAGCTGGAAGTTATTACCAATATACAGAATCATGCAAGACTAAATTAATCTTGACAATGTGAATGAGAGAAATAAGATGAAATATAATCACCAACACTCAAAACCTTGCAATTAGGGACCAATAACAATAATATGCCGTAAACCAGAACTCATCAGTTGAAGGCTATGGAAAAGAAAAAATTCTGGATGTAACTCCCAATTAGTTTGACTTTGATCCCAAAGTATAACATGTGTCTGAAAAAAAAAACCTGATGGACTCTAGGGCCAATGGAGAATTGCTGGCACCACTATATGTGGCACTGGTCAGACCTCATCAGAACACTGTAGACTGGTCAGATCAGTTGTGTTCAAGAGAAGGCTGCAGCTTCTGCTTTTATGAAAAGAGTGAAAGTGTGGATTTGGATAGTTTTGCCAACAGAGTTTGAGAAAGGATATGATGATTCTTTATAAATACTTTGGGGGTAAGTGCTGACATGCTGCTAAGTCAAAGGATAATATTCATACAACATCAACTGGTAATAAAATGATCACAAATAAATTTTAACGGGAAACCAGAAGAATTCTCTAATCAGTTAAGCAAAGCAGGTCTGGAGCAATGCACCAATGCAGGAGTGGGAGAAAGTGGAAAATTGAAAGGGTCTTAAGTTACAGACTTTCGATAAGACTGTGTAATGGAACAAGAGAATTGCCAGAATCGAAATTTTTCACAAGAGTCTGCAGGCATCTGATGGGGCTTTTTACACTCCAGATAGTGAGAGAAGAGACTGCACTGCTACCTATTTGAATTCTTTTTATCCCATGCCACAGTGCTTCCCACAGGTCACCTCTAAGGAGCAAAATGAAATTATTTCACTTTGTGATGAAAAATTTGGCTTCTTTTTTTTGTTTTTTCACTTGTACAGCACAAGAAATCAGCCCTAGCTAGAGATACTGTGCCTTCAGATGCTTCCAATGACAATAAATTTTCCTATGTCTGGCCAGTACAGTTAGAGTTAAACCAATCATCATGTCTGAAAGTCAAAAGAGAATTTTCCCCAAAGTCAGAGTTGGGAGAAAACACTTAAGCCTTCTGTAGCATTTGAGATGCTTATCTTTCTATGATCAGTTGGGAGTTTTACTTAAATCCCCTGGTCTTGGAGGCACCTAGCAGACTGGTGATCCTAGATCCCTGCTGTGGTAGATTATAATTGCAGGATCTGGCTTCTTTTGGTTTTGAGAAGCATTGGTACTGCAGAGTGCGTGTTCAGTGGACTTAACTGAACTAGATGTTTATTGCCTGGTTGCCAGTGATTTGAGTCACTGACAGCAATGATCCCTTACAGCCCCACAGTGGAGGATTTTATGAGCATTGCAAAGCACTGAAATTAAAACAAGACTTCAGCAGAAACATCCAGAAATATCAGAAGATCAGCTAGTGGATGTGATGAAATACTGAAAAAAAAGAGGTGAAAGAGGATAAAAACCAAGCACCAAACTTCAAAGTGAAAAATGGGACATTTCGTACCAATGCAGTTTTTCCCAGTTGAATCCACTTCATATCCAGGGTTACATATACATTTGTATGTTCCATGCAGATTCTCACACCTTCCATTTGGACAGAGATCAGTATCCAGTAAGCACTCATTAATATCTATATAAAGGTAAAAAACCCCACATAAATATTCACACTCGAGAAAAAAAAACATTCCTTTCACACCTGATTTAAAACCATCTCCAGCCCATAGACATTTAAGAGGTAGGTCAACTGTAGGTAAGAACTGGGGTATTAAACTGGGGTCTTACATTTAGAGAGGCACGTGTACTAACAGCCCCCTGTATCTCCTGATTCCATAGGATTTCCAGATGGCATCACTCTCTAAAGCATGAACACCCCTCCTTTCTGAATTTTTTTCCCCTCTCTACTGCCAGCAAATCTACCAGTGAGCATTGGCTGACTTAAGAGTTTGCAGTTTCACAGTTCTATGACTACAAAGCTTTTATTGCCATCATTTGCTCCTTCTCTGTAATTAACCAAACTTGGTCAGTTCGTCGTTTTTGACAGACGAAAATATGTGAGGAAGCTCAGCGTTCAACATGGCTTTATTCTTCAGGATGATTTCAGTTGGAATGCGCAAATATGACTTCCATATTTTATTTCTAAGTCATATAAGTAATAACACTTCTCAAAAACGTGCCATGATTTTATAACAGTAATTACATACATTCCATGGCATAAAAGAGAGGGCACACTGGTGAAATGGCATGCTCGCTCATTGCACCCTAAATTATTCTAATGTGTTACAAATAGCCATTTGAATAAGCCTTCCTCTCATTCTATTCTGCCATCATCCCCACCAGCATGTCTAACAAATCAAGGATATCAAGGTAACACTTTTAGCCAGAACTCCAATAGTTTGAATTACATTAGGTGATCTTACCATTTCCTCCTGCAGTCATGCCAGTTCCACTGCTGCACAGAGCCTGATATTCAGCTGGAAAAATATTAAAATACTTAATGGAATATTCTTTCTTAGCTCATTGCTTTCAGCATCATCACTTACAATATGCCAATTAATTATTCGAATGAAATAACATGCCTTTCAATTATTCTAAAAACATTAATAGCCTCACAGTGCTCTGAACCTGTGAAACAGATTCAGGGTCTGCATGTGCTCACGAAGATGGATGAGTAAAAACTTCACATCATGAACCGAGGCATTTAGGAACAGACATAAACTTCATGCTAGCCCTCCTACAGAAATGAACCATAACATATTCACAGCAAGATTCTCCAGAACTCATATGCCCAAGCCCTTGCTCAAGGTGCACATTCAAAGTGACCAGGAAACAGAAAAAGTTTTCCTATGAATCTAGCCCATATTTAACTCCATATCTTCAGGAGTTCACTGCAGATCAAGGATCTCTTATCCTTAAAAAATTAATTAAATATGTATCAAAGTATCTCAAATGTCTCAATTACTCCTAAGTTCAAGTTCTTTTGAGTTCAGAACAATTAAAAGAATAAACTGACAGGCAGATCAGCATTAATTGTTGCCATATAGGTCTGCATTTTCCAATATATTTGTGCTTCAGTAACACTCCAAATGATTAAATTGCTAAAATTAATAAATAATAACTACATTTAGGGAACTAGCTATCTCCTACTCCAGATGTTTCCACTACTAACTTAAAAAATACATTTTTTGTTATCCACATCTATTAAAATTGAGTTTATTCTTTGAAAATCCCTTAATGCATGTAACAACTCTGGACCCAGACACTGACATTTACTGTTGCCTCAAACAATTCTCTCCTGCACTCTTCCAACATGCAAAACAGCAGATTGCTCAAAATATATGATGTTATATGACAATTTAACCCTCCTGATTCAGGGCGCAATGTTAATACAAAACTGTATTTTGCCTTTCTAAAAGTAGTATATCAACATAAAGCATAGATTAAAATATATACCAGCAAATAATGCCATACCTGAATTTTGTGCTGGGCAGGGCTGACAAGGCTCCCCAAAGGCATAGTCAGTGCTGGCACAACAGCACTCTGATTTTGTGACTGCACCAGTTAATGGTCTCACACACTGTCCTCTCTTGTAGCCACCATAGCATGTGCTTCGCATATGTGTATCTGAGGAAAGAAATCTCTCTTAATACTGTCCTAGCCAACTGCCATAAATTACAAGTATTAAATGTAGCTCAGGTACCAAATACTGTAAAATAGCTATCAAAACATAACATCTTTCACCATTTCTCTATGCTTTTCACCCAACTATATCCTCATTCTACTTGGGACAGGAAATTCTTCTTCCTCATGCTCCAAAGAGTTCAGACATCCAAACTAGTTACTGCATTTAATTACTTAACATGCATTAGTGAACTAGGGGAAAAATCAATACATCAAAAAAAAGGGACAAAGACTCCGCCATGTGACAGGGACATTACTTACTTGTAACTTGATGGGCCCAGCAGCAGGATCTTAGAGATAGAACCAAGTATATCTCAAAACTTCCAAAACAACTCAGTACTGTTTACTTTATTCTCACAGTTAGAGGACTTATTTGATTTTAACAAGAAGTATTTTCTCCCCCCCTCCCAACTTTATTAGTTGTCTCTGATTCATTGAGGTTAAAATCACCACTGGCACAACACCCTGGATTAAGCCCACCAAGGTCATATTAAAGCTTTTGTTTTCATTTTATACCTGAAAAAAAGGCAGAATGAGAAAGAAACCCCGACTGGCATAAGGAAAAGATCACAAAATATGCTGTCATTAAAAAAATTATCTTTCTTTGTTTGTAAAAAACAAAGAAAAAGTCAGTAATGCTATTCAAGTGCCTAAGATTTAAAATGTTTATCTCCTCAGGTCCAGGTGTGACATTTCCTACTTTTTAAAAAGTGGACCTTAATGGCTGTCAGACACATCAGAATTTTAAAATCAAACACCTCAAACATCTTTTGCTTGTAGAGAAATAGGCAGAAGTGAAAAACCGGTATGTCCCACTTTAAAAAGAGGTGAAAGAGCAATTAAATCTTTAAGCTTAGTGACAAATGAGGAGTTTTACATTGACAGAAATGGGGCAAATTCTCACCTACTCACCTCCAACAGCACTATGCTGTATAGTCTACCTGACTTTATGATATGGCCCACACATTTTGTTCCCTTTAAATACAAAGGAAAACAAGCAAAATGGGCTGTTACAGTAAATATCCACTATAACTACCACCTACCAATCTATGAACAACAGTAAATTCTACATTCAAACTTGATCTGTCAATCAGTCTAGCATTAATGCCCTAACACTGGTTAACTGGGACTTGCCACACGTTAAGCTTGTCTTACCGACACACACGCGCCCGTCCAGTCCTACTGCAAGGCCAGGGAAGCATTCACATCTGAAAGAGCCATCAGTGTTCACACAGCGCCCGTTCATGCATATTCCAGCTGTCTCACACTCATCGATGTCTGTTGGAGAACAGAATGAGCTTTATTAGAAATTAAATTACAGAGTATTCAATGCCTGGCTGAAACTTGCATTTGCGCAGCTTATTTACAATGTATCCTATAGAAAAATATCAAGTGTAAGTGGAAACTAGTTCAAGTAAAGGTTTTATTAGGAATAATGATTAATTCATTCTGTGAAATAACAGAAGAATATGCAAAATTCAGGAGAAATAAACAGAACAATTTCACTCTCCTTGGAGATCGAAAAGGGAGTACAGTTTCCTAACTTGCTCCCAAGAGGTACGTATTCTGATTTAAGGGTCATTCAGGCAAAAACATAATCAGAGAAAGGAGGAAATTGTGATTGCTGAGACAAAGGACTTCTGTAGTGTGTACCAGGGCATTCCCTTTCCATGTTAACAGTTAGTTCATGCTGTAGGAAATCAGTTCTGATAGCAAACTGATTCTTTCAGCCCATCTATTAGGTGCCTTCACATGACCATCAAAGAATTTCCATTCTTCCTGCTGCGGGTTCAGTTTTTGGAAGTACATCTGAATCTCCACAGTCAAACCCTGCCTGCACGTAGTGTCTCCTGGTGATCTGCATGACAATTGGGTTCTCCTATCAGATGCTCATTACAGCCCATTTCACAAATTTTCAATGGACAGAGTGCACACCAGTCCTGAAAGGAATTTGTTAATGATTTGAGCCCTGAGTGACTGCTGAGCACAAGCTACCATCTTTGCCCAACAACAGTACATTGAACAATAAGGCCCTTTGCAATGAAATACAAGAATGAAGCCTTAGAATATTAGACTATCACAAAGGGATGTTAAATCAGTAAAAAAATTATATAGGCTGAATATCTTGTCACTAGTAAGATCATTCTCTAGACACAGAGAGCATGCCATTATTTTACAAGTGATTAAGAAAAGGAGTGTTTAAAATATTATTTGGAATTATGTATAAGCTTTATAAAATAATCACTTCATAACAACTCTCCATAATATATACAAGAGAAAGTGTGTGTGACAATTTCCTTTTTTCTGACCTTAAAAGGGCAAATTGAGAGTGAAACACCTCTGTGTTTTACTTAGTTTGTGTTGTTTGGCATAAAACATGGCTTGTATGATCCAAGATTCCTTCTTCAAACTGCATTTTAAAATAGAAGTTAAATTTAAGTACATGGGCTCAATTCATTTCTATTTCATCCTGCAATCTTTTGTTCTGTTTCAGACAAATCTTAAATGCTTTTCCCACTTTAAATTTAGTCCTTACTCAGTGCAACTAAAAACAGAGATGGGACTTCAAAATGTGCCCGTACTATTTAGCAGTGTAAACAGTTATTTTGTTAGACAACACTGAGTTCCTTTGAGAGATACAAGTTCTCTCTCCTAAAAGGAAAAAAAAAAACCCAACCCGAAGCTTTCCTTTTTTAAGGTTACTTATAGAAACAGAAAGGCAGTTACTTTTTTCCTTTTCCTGTAGTTCATTTGCAAAAAAGATTCTGTAAGCTATGAAGGGGTGAAATGTGTAATCCATTTTCTTTTGCACCACTTTATAAATGTGTTGAAAATACTGTTATAGATGTTTTATAGAAAGGTAAAGTGGGTCACTTAGGATTGTGCTGATAACTGAAAAACTGGCTCTAGTAAAGATGGGGTAAAAAGCCTCTGATTTCACCGGGGCTGAGATTCCAGTAAATCAACTGCACACAACACACAGGCATAAAGTCCAAACTTCTAACCTTGACAAAGCTCCGTCGTCATCTGTGGTAAAAAGCATCGTTTGGATAACTTCAAAAATACTCGTTTTTCTGACTTTTGCCAGAATATCCCAACCAGGTTCTGGAAAACCAACTAATGGACTCATTCTCCATGTCCAACAAGTTTTTGCCTTTTCTGCTTAGCTTGCTCAGTAGTGCCAGCTGGGTACACTAAGTTCTCTAATTTTAACCAGGAAAAATTTACTCAGACTACTAAACCGCCACTTCCAGTTGCCTTGCAACAGCTTTCAATTTGGGGAATTCCTGTTTGGTCTAAAGACGAAACAATGTATGGAACAGAAATAATGCTTTAAACCTCTGCCTGCCTGATGTAAGTATTGCTGAAAAATCATCAGCAAATCATCAGTGAAAGAAGCTAATGGTGAATAAGTTTAGTATGTCTTGTATTACAGGGAATACACAAGACTATGGTGTAACATTCCTTTTTGGCATGTTACTTCATAAAGCCTGAGTGGAATTTTTTACCAGACAGCCAAGCATATGCCTTGTACTTATTATACTTAAATTCCAATTTTATGGAACTAAGTGTCAATTACAATATCCCCAATTTTGGGTTAGAAATTCTTCTTAATAGTTCAAAATTCAGCTTAGCATGCACCAAATGAGATGTTTTTAGACACAATGTGTTGCCCACTAAAAATCTTATATTCCTTTGTTGATCCCCTACAGGGTTTGGCAAAAACACATGTTCAATTCTGTATCAAAATTGCTCAGGTAGGTAGCCATTATGCTGCAGAAATGTCAGTTCGTGCATACAGACATTCCCAATATGCACGAGCACTAACTGCATGGGCAAGCATGAGCTTAGAGTTTAAGCTTGTGTAAGATCTTAATGCATTCACTTCACAAACAAATTCAGGATACGCAGTGTGAACACTGAGCGTTTCAAAGGCTAAACGTTCTGTAGGACAGAAATTATTTACTCTGTACATATGGTGTGTGGAGAAAGGACTCAATAAGGATAAACATTAAAACATACAGGCAGAGACATTATTAAAGATCAATGTTTTAAACTTTTACTAACGTGACTGGAGACATTCACCAGAGAGTTGTGCTCTCTGTAGACACTATATTCCTGGGAATTGTTTCATGATACTGTGGGCAAGTGGAAAAAATGAGACAAATACAAAGTGGGGAAAAAGTCTAATTTGGGTGTCAAGGTCTTAAAATCTGGTTTGATTTTGACCCAACAGCAATTTTAAAATGTAATGAACGTTTGCATGCTCATTCACAGAGAACAAGGCTTACTGTAAGTGTTGAAAAGCAGTGGGAGAAATCCTTCATTTTACTATAAGATCTGTTCCAACTTTCAGTAGGAATCAGTCGAGTTGCCTACAATTTTGGATAATTTTCAAATATTCTTCCTTTGATGCACAGAAGTAACATTTCTCTAGGGCCAGAAACCCCTTTTGGGCTGTATCCATACTCCTGTTTAGCCAGGAGGCACGTTACAGAGGCTGTGAAGTTGAGTATCATTGGTTTTTAAGTAGTCTGAAGCAATTTGCATACCATCTTCTTGGATGGCATTTCAGTGCACGGACTGATGTTAATGAAAAAGAAAAAAGAAAAAATGCAAAAGATGCTCAGGACAAAAATCAAGACAAGCATTTAGGCTGAGCTTGCGTCAGTGAATCGCATCCTTGCTAACAACACAGAGAGCAACCAGTGTTTTTTGGGGACACAACTGGCTCATATGCCAAAGCCTGATGGGCACTGAGTTCTTCCTTGCCAAGTCTGAGAGCTAGTCTCACTGCTGGTCCCACACACAGACGAGTTAGGAAATAAGCTTTGGCAAAGCACAGACATACACCTACCACTTGGAAAACACATAAGATCAGAAACAAAGCTGATTGTTCTACGTGTGCAGCAAACACAGCCAGGAGCTGTTAAGCTAAGGAGACACTTGTATGGATCTGCACATTTGTTCATTTGAGAAACTAAACACCAATTCATTCTCCCAATCAAAACAACCCTATTACAAAGCAGAATGGGGTCATCTCTCATTAGAATACATGATTACCCCATCCAAAGACTGGGTTGTACTGTCCTGCATCCCTAGTGCAAAAGTTATCAAGAGAAGTTCTGGATGTTTTACCAGACTTACTGGCCTGGTTTGGATCTAAGTCTAAGTCTAGACACCAGACAGTACAGATCTAAGACTGGTACAGTGTTCAAGAAGCAACAGGATTCAAATTAATTCACCTTTCATGTCACTAACTCTCAAAACCAAATTATTTATCAAACATATAGTTTTGTTATTGGTCCACAACAAGATGCTGCTGTGTAATCCAGTGAGACATTTTTTGCAATTTGCCAAATTGTACACAAGCATTTTTTCTGCCTTGATTCCAAGAGTTCAAAGATTTTAAATTTTTCAAAAGAAAAACTGTAAGTATCTTGGCCCAGCACTTGTTTATTCCTTATTTCGACTGCTGCTTTGTGCCCATAAAACTTGTTCAAACGTGAAGATTTATATGCTCAAAACTTCCAGTTCCTGACAGGACTGAACGGAAACTGGTGACATAACTAGCAATCAGAACATTGCAGTGTCTCCCACAGGGGGTATTGCTGAGCTAGCGCAGCAAATGGGAAAGACAATTTTGCTATGGTGCTCATGTCTGCATCTCAGTCACATGGGGTGCCAGGCACTCCTCGGAGACTCTGTATTGACTAGGAACACCCAGGCAAGGAATGAGAGAAAAACCCAAAGAAGGCAATGAGCCAGGATGCTTGGGTGGCCAAAGGCAGAAAACTTTCAAAAGCCAAACACAAAAAGTGAGGTAGACTGGAGCCAAACTACAGAAGGCCTCACAGGTAAAAAACCCTGGAGTTTAACTAGATCAGATCACACAGTCTTTCATCAAAGAATGTTTCCCACTGGATGGTTAGGGTTGTTACTCAACACTGTGGAAAAGACTGAGTACTGTCTTGCACAATGACAAATCAATGCAGCTGATTAAAAAAGCATATCTGATGAGGACTCTGCCCAGTATTTCTTGTCCCCAAGGACCACTGTAAGGAAATGAGGCGATTCTTGAAGCTACCAGAGGGATATGACTCACAAACTTTATTGTGCTCACCTCTGCAATAGCGTCCATCAGATGCTAACTGGAACCCTGGTTTACAAATGCATTTAAAACTGCCATCTTCATTGATGCACATCCCATTGAGGCACATGTTCCTTATGCTGCATTCATCCATATCTGAAAAAGTACATTATAGAGATAATGTTCAGAATGTTTAAGTAAAGGAACTCTTACTAGTTATATCCAAAAGATAACCCTCCATTTCCTTATCAGTTGTCAGAGGTACATGATAATCAGAAACATAGGACGGGACGGTGTGTCAAAGCAACAACTCCATTTTTTCATAATGAATCATTAACATCTAAAGGTATGCACCGAAAAAGAGCAAAGAGAATGAAAAATGGATGAGAAACTGGACAGCTTAAGAACTGCCAGTTGGTAAAATCCATTTAAAAAAAAATAGTGAGAAAGGTACATAATTAAAGAGGATTTTCAATCTTGATGTAAACAGAAGTTAGGTTAGAAGCAGCCTCCCATTTGGAATGATAAACACAATTCTGTTACTAAGATCACCTGAAAGGGGAGGAGCGGGCATTTGTGTTTGGAGTGAAAACTTTTGTAACCTCCATTGGATGAGTCTAAGATTCATGATGTGGGAGAATTCCCAGCACTGTGCTCGAGCATGCATTCTGTGGGCACTTCCATCATCAATTTCTGTTTAAAATGAAAACTGCCTCTTCCCTGGATTCAGTATGACAGGTCACATATGAGGGTACTCACTAATCATAGCTTCGTACTAACATAACTCACCATCTGACCTAATGGCATGAAGAATTCAAATAGGAAAAGGTGGAGATCTCAGACAGTGCTAGTCTGAACCCTACACAGTTACTCACACTACCAAAAGAGGGAGGAGGGAAAAAAAGCAAATACAATGATAACTGCTTGATTTGAGTAAGCTTTTCTACCTTTTTAGACTTTATTTTGTCCTGGTACAAATGAAATTAGTTTCGGATGTTACATCCAAAAAAATCAGCCTTATTTACCAGTTACATCTAAAGAAGTATACACAGTTACATTAAAGTGTGGCACAATGCCATAGTCTTTACTGATTAGTGTGTGTGCACATGTATTCCTACAAACAAAACTCAATGCATTACAATGCCAGAGATGAAACTGTTTCATAAGTAGATGCAACAGACATTCTGGCAACTTATGCAATGGAATTAAAAATGTTTTACCAGACTGCCGATGTCCTGGTTCTTATTACTATTAGCACATGGTATTTGGTGGGAAAGGAAGAAATCAGAATCGAGGGTTTTTTCCAAAATATATTCATTTCTAAATATATTTAGTCAATATAGTTCCATAATAAGATATTTGAAAAGCAGCTTATAGTGCTAAACTGTATCTAAAAAAGAGTCAGGAAAACCAGAGTCTTAAAATGTCTGTCTCTACGAAGGATTAACAGAATCACTACTAGCACATAAAATCACTGGATCATAATGACATTACAATATATTCGGAATCGTGCTATTTTCCTTAATATTGCAGCTGTGTTGGACAGAAATTACACTTCTAGACATGGTGTGTTTTCTTTTTACTTACAGGCTAAGTCAGACAAAAATAATTTATGATTTTAAAAAAAAAAATCGTGTATCTATCCCAACCAGGAATTTTGGCTTTAAGTCTTTGAGCTGAATCACTGAGATAATATTCTGCCAAAAATGTTTCTAAGAACAGTGCTTGAAATTCCTTTAACGTATGAATAGATCATTGGGAACCCTCCCAAGGACCTTGGGAAGCATGATAAAGAACATTCTTCTTTTTCCCCCCTTTACTAAAGGTCTGGGAGGTAGGAACACATCAATTATGTTTACAAATTTTTCTTAAAACAGTTTTTATGGGTCAGACCAGATTGCATCTACATAAAACACATTGCTAGTCACCCAGTAAGATCCCATAAAGCATGCTGTTAAACACACAGTAAAACCAGGCAGCATGTGACTTGTGCTCCGTTTTAAAATGTACCACTCCCATCAAAGAAACTGCGTTTTGCGATAGTGGTATGTGCTATTTCTCCTGCTGGACAGACATCCCGTTGAGGATTGCCAAGCCAAGGCTCCAGAACTGGCTGCAAAAGACAGTTTACTTGCCCTCCCAGATACAGCAAAAGGTATTTAGAAATTTGATGCCTTGTTCCTTCTCTTCCCCCCCACCAGAGGTCCTTTTCTTTTTCATTGACGTGAATAACCTCTTGTAACCGCAACTACTGATACAGAATAAACTCAGGAGAGCCTTACCTTCACAGTTTTTCCCATCAGCTGCCACCTGAAAGCCAGCATTACACACGCAGTGAAAACTGCCGTCTGTATTTATGCATCGTCCGTTATTACAGATACGACCATTCTGTAAACATTCATCAATGTCTGAAAGCCAACCAAAAAGAAAAATAACATTTTGGGGGTTTTCTTTTTTATACTCAAGAGGAATTTTTCCCATTTCCCTTTCCCCTGGGTTTTTAACCCTACATGGAAACTATATTCACCTGAAAAATGATTTATTTTGATTTCCATAAGTGAACATTATGGGGGTGGAAAATGTTCATCAGCTTGAAATTTCAAGTTGCTGTGAAAGAATTTCAGTGACTATTACCCTGCAGCTTGCTCAGACAGGAATCAGACCCTTTCAATTGCTTTTTTGCATTTTTGTTTATCATGAAAATATTTTTACTGAAGTTTAACTCAACAATATCTAACCATGAAGAAAAGACAGGGGAAGCTTGAATTTTGCTGCTGCTTTGTAAGATAACAGGACAGTTTGAGACTTTCCCACCTCAGAAGATATTTCTCCTGCTTATTTTATATTTGAAACATCAGCTGCTCATTTCCCTCTCTCTGCAGGAGGTGCTTGGCAAGTGCTTTGGAGGACCTGAATAGTGATATCACACGAGGCTGGCAGCTCTCCCTCTTCTCCAAACGAGGGGAGAGGAGATGCTGAGACAGACTGTCTAGACATTTTTCAGATTGCTCAGTGTTCTCCATCAAGGCCTGGACCATCTCCCAGAGATTCCTGCACACAAGGGACTCTGCTCACAGAGATCTCAACCAGCCCATGCAGACCTATCTATCGTGCAACCACGCCGTCTTCCCAAATATCCTGGAGGTGCCCTTCCCTAAGCCCTCTCTGCAGAAGGGCACTGCTGGCCTCCCAAATGCTTGTGCTCTCTAGACACCTCTCTATGGGGAAATTGATGCCTCTTGACATTGTGAACCTGTATTTGCCCTCTTAGCAGTGCAGTGCTTCTGGGAAGCTGCTAAGAAATCCCTGAAAATGACTGTTTTACAAGCAGGCCAGGAGAGGCAAGAGCAGCTCAAGTGATAGCTCACTGCAGTGGCAGCTTGCAGCCCTCTTGACTTCCAGCAAAAGCATACAAGCTTGACAAACCTCCCCTCGTTTGATAAACAAGCATTATCAACCAGCAATTCTCTCTGCTCAGTCCCTCTCTTTCCCCCCACTTTTGTGGCACTAGATTGTACCTGAGCCTGACTTCAGCTACTCACCAGCCTTAGGACAGGCAGAAATGCTACAGCATCTCAAGAGTTTTCTGGCCTTTTAGTTTTGAGAGTTCATTAGAATTTGTACTTTTGTACATCTGATGCCATCTTAATCAGGGTGCAGAAACTAATATACAGAATCTTGTTGTTCTTTATGTACACACAGCTGACTGGAGACCCACTATTAGTTTATGTTGTATTTCTAATTTTCTACTTATGAAATAACATTTTGGATTTCTCTTCCCCCTCAGCGAAACTTGCAAAAATCCAAGCTCCCCTGCCACTGAAATGTCCACGACTGCAGCCATCTCCATGTCAGAACTGACTTCCTCCTTTCAGAAACGTTGGGTAGATTATGGTAAGCACTTCGCTATTAAAGCTTTGACTCCTATACACTCAAAGCTAATCATCTGCAACTGAAAGGCGTTTTTTGTTTCGATCACTAATCATAATGTGACAACCTTATTCATCTATGTCTCCAATTAAGACATTCATTCAGCCAAAATCCTACTAGAATTATAAGGGATCCTAACAACAGTTCAATCAGTTGCTTGCGATAGAGACTGCAATGTTCAATCAGTCACCTATCAGACTCATCATGAAGAAAAAGCCCTCCCCTGGGACCTCAGAACAAGGAATAGATAAACATCTGGTCATTATGGAGACCTCATTTTTCAAGAATGGATGTAAGGAATACATTTGCAAATGCGTATCGGCACAGACACATTTGGGTATGCAAAAAATAAAACCTCAACATACAAAATAGTCATTGCAAAGTAATTTTACAGCAAATGCTGATTTTGGCAGGCACCAGTGCTATAGGTGTATTTTGCCAAATGCACCTCACTAGCCTTTTTCTTTTCCCTAAACTGGTCCTAAAAATTTCTGCAGAAAACAAAGATTCTGCACATCATAGCATTTTCTGAACTGCCTGTCAAGCAAGCATGGTTCCCATAGACTGCAAAGGAACTGCTAAGTGACCACACTTTAATGCCATTAAGCTACTGGGCTTCTGACAAGCATGTGTTTGTGTAATGAATCAGTCAAATTAAAAGCGTGCGACAAAAATGAGTCATGAGTGAATTCATCACCGCTGAGTCTCCACTTCAGCACTCCTTCACCACTAGTCAGCTGAACTATGAAGATGCTTCTGCAACATGGCTGTTTGGCACCAATTAGGTCAAATACTCCCAGCAACATGCAGCAGTGGTGCTGGCTTTGCATGTCCTCCTGGACTGGAGTAAGCTTCTGTACCACAAACACCTTTCTGATTCACAAAGGGAAGAGCAAAAAAAAAATCACCCACTAATACAGATAGCTTTCTTCTGGCTTCTTTAGATACACTCTGCCTCAGAATGAGTGCATGCTCAAAGAACCCTCCTCAGTGCAGAAAGCAAACTACGAAGACAAAGTGGGACTCTGAGCATTCAGACATCCTGTTTCATTTAGATGCTTCATTTCTTATGAAATTTTAAGTAATCATTCATTCTCCTGCCAGAAGTCTCTCATTATGACTTAACCATAAAGAACTGCAGCTACCTTTACAGTCAAACTCTCACCCCAGGACAGTTTGGGAGCCACAGAACCCTGGCAGAGGGCTGACCACCAAGAAACTACCCGTTTCCCACTCCACAGAAAGACAGGATGAAGACCATCAGGACTATTGTTGAGCCTGGTCTTCAAAACACCAATAATGGGTATGCTAAAGCTTCCCCACCCAGACCTTACCAGTGCTTCACTACTTTTCCATACCTTACCTAAGTTTTTATTGCTGTAATTTATGCTTTGTTCTTTCTCTGACAGTGGGCAAGAACAACACAAGGGCATTGTAATCTTCTATTTACTCACTGGAAGACTTATCTTTCCTTCCACCTCTTATTGTCTTTTAAGTTTTATAGGTAAAGAATTTCTCCAAAGAAGGGATGTTTAATTGTCCTCAAGATCCTCAAGAATCAAATTAAAAAAAAAAAAATAACATCTCTTCCACTTCAAAGCCACAAATGGTGCCAAGAGAAAATGTCTTTCTTCATAACCCAGGCTGTGAACAGCCAGCTCATGCAGGTTAATCATTTTTACTGCCATATTTCTTTTTTTAAACCCCTCATATTTAACACATCTGTTAAATTTTGCTTAAAAACTATTTTCCCTCCTGGTATGCATACAAGACTACAGATACAGATGTAAAGACATAATTTACCTCGGCACTCTGTTCTAGTTGCTGTGCTCTGATATCCTATACGACACTGGCATATGTAGGATCCCTGGGTGTTCACGCAGTCTCCACTGATGCATGGATTCTTTTCACATTCATCAACATCTGCAGAACACAGTATATTTTTATTACAATACCGGTTGAAAGTTATTCAGATCTGTAGAGGTATTTTATATGTTTTGTAGCTGAAGAAGTAGTGTGCTTCAGTGTGAAAAGAAACGGGACATCGCTGAATTCCCAGTAAAAGGATACCATGTTCTAAGCTAAGCAGGAGCTGGGAAAAAGGATTACTTAGCAAGACATTGCATGTGCAAGAGGTAGGGGCCTTAATCCCACACCTCCACACTTCCAGCCTCACTGGAGACACAGATTTTGACAGAAGCAAAATCTAGTATGTAAAAGACAGTTAATCCTTTCTCCTATCATCAAACTCTGGCTGAGTTCCAAAATTAAAGGACTCAAGAGCCCAACAAGATACTTCTGATGAGCTGAAAGAGGACTTGTAAATCTTACTAAGTGTGAGATCATGACTCCTTTTTTTAACAATAGGTTGTCTGCATAATCAAAGAGCTGGTAGCATTTGAAAGAGATCATTTTCAATCACTAATAAACATATTATAGCACAGGCTGGTAAAACAAGAAAACCTTCTGTACAATTTTGTGGCAAGTTACGAAATTTCTTAAATACTGTGTTAAAGGCAAAACTGCTGTAGATTATTTTTATTATCATTATTTTGTTAAATGTTTGCAGTTGAAGGCAATTAGTTTGTTGAAGTCTATTTAACTAGGTTTTTTCAGAGGGGAGTTGTTTTATTGAAGAATTCAGAGTTATTACATTATGTGGAAAAGAACTTTTTTTCTTTAAAACCAAATTCCCTTTGTGGTTTACAGCAAAAACCCACATACCAATGCATTCCCCTCTAACATCCAGTTGGAATCCTTTGTTGCACTCGCAGCGGTAGCTCCCAGGAGTGGGAATACAGCGTCCATTAAGGCAGAGATGGCGGAACAGTTGGCAATAGTCAGTGAAGTTCACCGGCAAGATCACTGAAATAACAGAGTTGGAGAAATATTTTAATAGTTCATCATAATAGTTTTTGGTAATCTGCAGCTGGTGCAGCATTTTCTGTTAAAAGTCAACATTTACTTTCCATCACAATGTGAATTACACATGGCACACTGACCCAGAGATTCATCTGAAAACAGCTAGCAAGCACTGATATTTTCATTATCACAAGTCGATCCTGTTTTCCTCTTTTGCAGGACAAGAGAGGACAGAGTCTGCTCATATCTAGTGGTAAAGTCGGTACATGGCACTGCAGGAACTCTACTAAAAGCCTACAGTAGCAGAAAGCAGACAGACTGGTTCAGTTATCTCTGTTTTCATCGACAGCAGAGAGAGAAGGAGGGCAGGGATAACCCTGGAAGGTGTGCGTATACGGTCTTTGGCAGGCAGGCACGAGCTGGCTCTGTCCATGCTCCCAGCTGAGCAGAATCTGTGCAGCTACGTCAGCGCAGTGTCAGGCCTGAGTTAACATACTCTGCTTCTTAGGCTCATTAGCTCAGCTTGGTGCTGAACCAAGACTAAATAGTTTCAGCTCGTGCCAGTGCAAGCAGAGTCTGCTTGCATCTGCACAGAGCATGGGCGAAATGAGCTTGTATTTATGTGCGAAAGAGTATGTGGCTATGCCAAATAATTTCAGGTGGCACATGCCTACTGCAGACTATATGAGCATGTAGTAAATGCCCTGAGCAAGGGACAGAATAAGGAATATATCAGTATTCTGCTCTGGCTTCCTCCTTGCTCTAGAGAAAACTAACCTATCTATGTGCACTGTAAGGAAAAGTTCTTTCTTCATGTTGGTCAGCCTCAGTTCTTCAGCACACTAGTATTTTTATCAGTACATTTCCTACCTGGTCAAGCAAGAGTGGGAAAACAATCTGAAAGAAGCTGCTTTCTCCCAGTCTGGCTCTTTAATGTAAGTAACTTACTGCAACCTAGTCAAAGAGCTATTCACGTTCCTCAATATTGACATGCAGTAAAGCTCACAATAGCCTCAAAATAACAGTAATGTAACTTCTACAATACGTGGGCCTCAGTACAGACAGCACGGATGTAATTTTTAAATCCTGTCTCGACAGGGAAAACACTACCAATGAGGTACACATGCTGTAAGATACCATGGTAACCAGGCTAGGATTAGAAGGATATCCAGAGGCTATGTGTCCAAGCAAAAGATACCAACAGCTGAAGGAACACACCGCTTCCGAGAAACTCATGCTTTTAAAGAGCTAAATGTAAATGGTGCAGGGGAAGGTTATTATTTCTTTCTTACCATGAGGTGGTGGAGCCCGAGAAGGATAGACAATTTCTGGCTGTTGAGGAGGGTAAACACCAGGAATGAGTGGTGGAGGGATGACATCAGGACGGCCTGGAGGAAGCTCAGGTCTTGCTGGCAGCAGAGCAGCTACTGTGCATAATTTGCGATACTCATCTGAAACGTGAACACATGAATGACTCTTGTGGCCTTTCTATTTAATCCAACTCTCCCCTTTTTTGCCATATTTCAGATTAGCAGTAATAAACTTTGTGTAATCTGGAAAATCTGAGCCCATAAATTTGCTACATAGTAGCAAGCTTTGTTCTGCGAATTGAGTCATTAATCCATAGGAAGGTATCAATACCACTTGTCAGCAGACTGCCAGTAAAAAGATAACATAACTGACCTTCTGGATATGAAATTGAACAGTGAGGCAGCGACCTGGTCTTAATCTACTTAGCCTTCTTTCAGGCAAAATCTTTGGTGAACTCAGTGGGAAGTTTACCTAAAGAAGGACTTTTGGACTTGATCCCAAGTTAATTTATTACAAAGCTTGCCACAGAGTTAGGAAAATACTGAACAGGGAAAAAAGCCCAGTTTCAACTGGATTTCTTAAAATTTAACCTCCTAAAACAAAGAAATAGAAATATAAGCAAGGAGGCAAAACCAATTAGAGAATGAATACACTAACACTATTTCCCTGTGAAAATTAAGTTTGCCAATAAAAGCAAAAACCAAATGAGGTGCAGTCTAAGGAGCTCAAAGAGAAACCGAATCAGATCCCCACCAAGATAATTTTTTTCCAGATGATGGGAAAATGATCTATCTTGCTGTAAGCACAGTTTATACTGAGTGTTATGCATTCTCCTATTGTTTGTCTCTATGAGTGGCATCTGCCCTACTGCCCCACTTTTCCTCCTGCCCCTGACTCTTTTGTCTTTGGGAAGTGTGGGTTTGGAACTTAGCGATCCAAAGAATGCATGCAGACTATCACAATTAAACACCACATTTCCAGCTGACCTAATTCATGTTCACAATTTGTGTGCACACAAATTGCTATTTACACGGCCAACAACTTTGAACTTCAAAATTTTAAAGTTTATGGCACAACAGGGGAGAGGACTTATATAATGAAACCAAAATGCTAGAGATGCCTGGATTCCTGAAACAATATAAAATATGAGAACTGAAAAATAAATTCAGTGTCGGGAGAACTAAGCTGGATATTTCAGCCTTCAACACTTTCATCTCACTTCTACTTCCACCTGTAAAACACATTAGAAGCTCTTCCTGAATCACAGAGGATTTGTTAAATAAACACAGTAGCCTAAAGTTCTGTTTTTCCCAATTCTGATCTTTGCATCTATTTTAACGCTCTTAGGTGATTGGTTTGTTTCATGTGTTAATGCATTTCCCTCTATTGTTCCTTAGAGTGATTTTAATCTTTAAATCATTCCCAAGCAGCTTTTACTGCATTATGTATTATATTTCCTTTATTTGGTTTTTTTCTCCTAGCTTTCTATTTTGCGTATTCACATGTAAGCTGAATTTGCTCTCAATCAGTGGTCTACCTGTGACAGAACAGCGTTCAGAAGAAACATACACAAATTCCAATATGCAAATGTTTGCTAATGATGGTGGGTTTAATAGTCAATTCTCTAATCACACATTCTCTAAAATCCACTGATCGGTCTTTGTGAAAGAAACAATACTGTATTTCTTATTTACTCTAGATTGGTAATACCCAATTATCCAAAGCCAATCCACCAGGAGCCCAGGCCCTCTCTGCAAATAGAAGTCACAGCCTTAGGGGTGCCCACTGGTTGAATAGAATTAGCAGACATGAAGAGACTGCTGAGGTGAGAATTGAACATACACACACAGAGCTGGATGCCCGAGATACCACTTTTGAAGTATTTATAGTGTCAATGGTAAACTGTTATTCCACATAAACAGTTATTGCTGTGTTATGCAAAAAAATACAGTGCAAACCTTTTTTATTGCAACTTTAATCTCCATGTATAATTTCTAGCAATAAACAGCCTATTTTATAGTAACATCTGGGTCTGCTGCCCACATTGAAAATGCAATCACTTGGTTACATTATGCAGCTAGTGCTCCACTTCATATTGCAGTAAATTTCCATTTCAGAGTTAGAGAGACTTTGGGCCACTGACAGCTCTAAATTCCTCATCTTGCTTTCTCAGGATACATTAAGGAATAACTGAACTTGATTAAATAATGACAGCAATACCTCACATGTATGTAAGGCCTTTCAAAGAATTTCAAAGCACTTTTGAAAAGAGTAATTTATAGTCTCAATTTATCCCAAGCTGGGGGAAAAGAAAGAAAGAAAGAAGTGGCACGTAACAATGATCTGGAAGACCTTGCATGGATTTATGAGTCAGAAAGTCCCGGGTTCTAGCTCCTTCTCTACCACGTCTCAGTATGTGGCCTTGGCCAAATTACTTCACTTTTCCACCCAGTTTGTTCACCAGTTAGATATGGATAATTAGAAAGTATGTAAAGAAAACAAGGACTGTGTTAAGACTGAAAGCTTTTTCCTTGTCTTCTCATTTTAGATGAGCATCAATAGATTACACTGTTTCGTTAGTATTATTCTAGCCAGCTTTGGACATTTAACATGTTTAAATATTATTAATGAGATCATGACAGAACCAGGAAGAGTCTTCCAAGAGCTCTGATCACAGATCTCTGCTCCAGTATTACGCAGTTTCCCTCAAAGGATTAAAACCAAGAATAATAAACACTCCCATACATGACCTCTGACAACTTCTTCAGAATTTCACTGCTGTAGTGTTACGATCCCCAATCCTCCCTAAACTCTGCACCTTCCTTGAGCTCCTGCCATCAATCCTTAAGTTTGTTGTACTCCTTTATTTCTAAAGGAGTCCTAAACAATCTCCAAAACATCTTTCCCCCACTCCATCACACTCAGTTGCACAATCTGCTCATCATCTTCTTTAAATTCAAATCACACATTATCTGGGGATCTCAGCACACAGGGAGGCGGTAAAGTCCAGCACATTTTGGTAGCAGACAGAGATCATGTTCTGTGCCAAACCTCAGGAAATAAATGGCACCTCAGAAAGCTGGATGTCAGAGGAAGGAAACCCTAGTTTTCCAATGAGAATGAAACTGCAGAGGGAATAAGGATCTGTTAGGAGGCTGTGAAGGAGGTAACTTGAGCCTGAAGAGGATGTTGATAACAGAATCTGGATCAGGTAATGCCAGAATAATACAGCTCCAAAACATTAATTAGCAACAGATAAAATCCTATGTTTATGTCTGCTTGCCCTATCCTCCAGGCATCCTGAGCAACCTGCCATAGGAGGCTCTCTTTGAGAGCGCAGGGCTTGGACAAAACAACCTTCCTTGGTGCCCTCCAGCCTCAACCATTCTGTGAGGTTCTTTAATGAAAACATTACTGATAAAAGAAAATCCCTCTAACTCAGTGTTCAATCACACTCATGAGCATACAGGCGGATTCCTACCGGTGGATCTGATCGGGCACATTTCGGGGGCGGTGGCTGCTCCAGAAGACCAGCACCGGCCGCTGTCACAGCAGCACTGCATTTTGGACAGGGGCTGGGGGACCTGGTTGTTGCAACGCCCGTTGGTCAGAGACGAGAAGCAGTATCCAGGACGCACATCTACCGAGAGAAAGAAATGGATATGTAATCATCAGTCTAACGAGGAGTGCGGCTTTCACAGAAGGCAAAGGTCCCATTTTCTTGGTTGATTACATTACTGAGGACATTACAACAATCAGAAAACAAAAGGCAGAAAACCAGAAAAATCGAGATAATGTTTGGGCTGCTTTGGATTCAGGTGTGACACCTCCTGTGAGAAAGCTGAAATGAAAAATGGAGCAGCAATGAATTAATGGAGGCGAAAATAGAATAGAAATGTGTATTCAGAATATAATACAACATGCTTCTGTGCCCCAAAGAAAAATTGCAGTGTCACCTCTATTAAAGATAGTACCAGATAAATCCTGCTTAAGCTTTGACTTGAAAGCCACTGATGCACAACAAAACACCCACAGCATTACAGCTCTCAAAGCATTCATTTTTCATTAGTCATGGCTTTCCCAGGTGAAGTATGTAGTGATTTGACAAGATACAGGCTTGTAGGCAAGAAACAACAACAAAGCTTTAATTGGTGCCATCACATTTTTTATGGAGATATGCTGGTTTCCTGTCTGAAAAGGGTAAGCACGTGCTGTACAAAGAACATCCTGTACCCAGATTTCGAACACTCAGCTCTAACAACATTGCACAGAGATCCCCCAGCTTAGAGAAAGGAGAGAAAATGTGGATGGGAGGAGAAAAAACCCCTAAAAATCTTGTGATACAATCTGAAGCTCTGAGCAATTGTTTCACAATATGTCACATCATGTCCAACTCAGTATAAGCTGTGGTGTGATTTGATCCTGCACAATAAACCAGACAAAGTTTGTTTCTAAAACATACAAACATTTGCTGTCAAAATGCAGAGGAAAAAGTTGCAGATATAACCTTATAACAGCAGACACCAGTCTCTAAAGAAACATTATCTCAGTTATCCAGGGCATGGTGGAATCATCTGTCTAGTAACAGTGCTTTCAAAGTTTACTAGCTATGCTAGTGGATATAAAAAGAAAAAAAGCAGGGAAGTTTCTTATTATTTTGAGGAAATTGATATATAGTGATATGTTGGGAGAGTCTGTGATGGTTCTGCCTTTTATTAGCTGGAACCCTGAACACGGATATTACTGGCAGTACAGCTAAAAGAGTCAGTTGGCCTTTGCTTCCAAACTTTAGTTAGTTCACTCACACAATGGAAATCTGAAACGCAGGAAAAAAACCCAGATCTACTCAGCTCTGTTACTGGTCTTCCATTTTCTCCTAGTACCCAACTGAACTGCCAAACAGGTACATTCCTTTATCTACTATTTTAAAAATCAACTAAAGCTCTGAAGCAAACTGTTCCCCAGAGAGGAAACTGTTCTCCAGCATTCCTGGAGAGCTGTTCAGATGCTTGGTATGATGGTGGGATGGATAACAGAGAGGGAAGTCCTCTAACAGACCCTATCATCATCCTCTGTAATTCATCCTTCTCAGTTCTGGTCAGTACCAAGTTTTTAAACATTTAAAAGCAGTAATGGGCAGAAGTGTAAAAAGTATCCATGTGGGATCTGTGCAAGCACACGATATGCTAGAAAAAGGTAAACACACAGCAAACATCTTTGTCTACCTACAGGTGTAAGAGATTATCCAAAAGCCACATCATTTTCAGAAAAAGACAGTAAATTTGTGAGAAAAATGCCAACTCTTTTCATATTCCCAATCAGAAGTGATTCTTTTTTTCTTTTTCCCCTCCTGCATTTTCTGTTCTGAATGGTAAAACACACAAATAAGGGCAGGAAGAGCAGGAAACAACTTTTTTACTGGTTCAGCTTTTAATATTTTAGTACTTTTCACTTAAAAAAACCCCAGTATTGTCATGAAAATACCTCAAGAAAAATGTGCTTCTTCTATAAATAATAAATGGAAAAAATAGGGAAACAGTCATCAAAAAGTAGACTTGACCAAAGAAATTTATGCCAGCTGGGGCTGGATATATGGGCTAGTGGCTTTCTTCATAACACTCTTCATGTACTTGGGTTGAGATGTTCTGCTCTTGTTTCTGCTCTTCAGCTCTAGGAGATATTATCTTTGCTTTGTCTATTTGAATTTTTAAGGTCTGTAATAATGGAACTCACAGTTCTTCCTTCGGATGCTTGGCTCCGGTGCTGCTCAGTTTGAGTTCCATAAGGGATACATTTCCCAGAAGCGCTTCCTCATCTCTAACAGAATAGACATTTCAGCTAACACTTTTCACTTCAGACTGGCATGTGTAATTAAATCAAGATTGCATGTTTTGCCCAGCTCGAATACAGATCTGGGCTCTGTCCTTGTTAATATTAGACACAAATCCCAAATATCTGCAGATAATTAATAGTACTTCCATTTAGCACATTTTGCCTTGGACACAAAGCTAAAATTTTAATGATGGTTCACACTCTGGCATATTACTTAACAGAGCTTGTCAGCATTTAAATACCCTATTCTTTAGCTGAGCTATTTCAGCCTACACATACAGTGGCTAAAAAAGGCTGAAAAAACTGCAGGAATATAACATGGGTGTGAATGTCGGGCAGTCCTGACTGAGCAATGACTATATAAAGTAAAAAGTAAATACAAGTTGTGCATCTCTGGAAATTTTTTGTTACAGAAAGGTGAACCTCCTTCATAAATATTAAGTACAAGCAACAATCAATGGTTTAATGATCCACAGTCTTTTCAGAGCTATTAATCTGAAGCAATAGAAGCAACTCCCACTGGGATTACAAGTGTACAGTATGGAACCAATCTACCAAAATCCTGTTATTGATAATGGAAGCAATATAGTTCATCTCTCACAACCTGCAGAAACAGAATCGCACCCTTCAAAATTAATCCTAACCCAAACTACTTCCAGATCTCTTAAGGAAGTGAATACCATTTGGTACTTTGGTCTGTGAAGTTATTTTCTTTCTATTTTGTCCCAAAAGATTTTCTACCAAAGGTACTAAACACAGGGTGCTCTCTGGAACCCCACTGCTGGCACTGTGTATGAGCCTTTAAATAAAGAAGCCAAAACTGAGGAAATAAACCTTTCATTTGATTCTCAAATGACAATTAAATTGCTCAAAATTCAGCACTGGCAGTGAAAAGAGAAATTACTGCATAAAAATAATAAAAAAACCAAAAATTTGCGTACTTGCCCTGCCTCAGAGCAGGCTGCATGCTTCCCAGAAGCAGTAAGTGCTAACACTACTCTTTCATGGCTTTGGCACTGCAGTGGCATTTAATTAATTCTCACAGTCCTTTGGTTTCTGGTCTGGCCTTTGGAAGACAGGTTCTGCTCTGCACAGTGAAAGCCTGAAAGAACAGCACTGCCAATTCATCATCATGAAAGCAGATACAAATGTCCCACACCCAGCTTATCACGCTACTTCCTTTAATGAAAAATATCTGCATTAAGGTCATAACAGTTGGAATGAGGAGCTGTCTGGGGTGATTACTTTCTTTCTCAAGTATATTTGCTTTTCTAAATGACTGCTGAATATAACATAGACTAAATCAAAGGCAAACATCAGAACAAGAAGGCCAAGGCTGAGCCCATCAGCGACAGTGGTAGCACCTCTGGGATAACACAGTTAAGAAGGGAAACAAAAATCTGAGCAATTGCACGCAGAGAAAGGACTGAGAACATGTGAAAGAAGCAGCTCTGCAGACTCCAAGGTCAGTGAAGAAGGAGGGGAGGAAGTGGTCCAAGTGCTGGAGCAGATTTCTCTGAAGCCCATGGTGCAGACCATGGTGGGGCAGGCTGTCCTCCTGCAAACCATGGATGTTAATGGTGGATCAGATTCCTGCAGCCCATGCAGGAATCCACACTGGAACAGTCTGTTCCTGAAGGATGCATCCCGTGGAAGGGACCCACACTGGAGCAGTTCGTGAAGAACTGCAGCCCATGGGTAGAACTCACGTTGGAGAAGTTTGTGGAGGACTGTCTCCAGTGGGAGGACCCCAGCCTGGGAGAGGAAGGAGTGGCAGAGACAATGTGTAATGAACTGACCACAACCCCCATTCCCCATCCCCTGCACCGCTGGGACACAGGAGGTAGAGAATTTGGGAATGAAGTTGAGTCTGGGATGAAGGGAGGGGTGGAGGAATGGTATTTTTAAGGTTTGGTTTTACTTCTCATTATCCTACTCTGATATGATTGGAATAAATTAAACTAATTTCCCCAAGTCAAGTCTGTTTCACCCGTGATGGCAACTGCTGAATGATCGCTCTCTGTCCTTATCTTGACCCATGGGCCTTTTGTTGTATTTTTTTTCTCCCCTGTCCAGCTGAGGAGGAGGAGTGATAGGGTGGCTTTGGCACTGGGCATCTAACCAAGGTCAACTCACCATGCAAAGAGATGTGTTAAACAAGTTCTGTCTATTTTAAGGTAACAAATACGACATAAGAGAAAAACTGTAGTAAGAAAAATGAAAGGGAAGGTCACATCAACGAGGGAAAGAGGAAAAACATCCTGCAAATGGAAAAATCATTTCAGAATACATATAAAGGCACATGATGTACTTCTGTATAAAAGAACAACTTCAAGACCATGAGTTGAAGTAAGTTTCTGGTACAGTTACCCATGTTAGATATTCGTGAATGTTCATGACAACTATTGTCTTATTATTTACAGGATTGTACTCACCTATGCACTTTAAGCCATCAGTAGCTGTATAAAACCCTGGAGGACACTTGCAGAAGTAACTGCTAACTGTGTTTGAACACTCTCCTCCATCACAGATTCCAGGAATGGTGCTGCATTCATCAATATCTTCAAGGCAAAAAGAGAAGCAAGGGCAGGTTAGCTAAATTACTTCTGTCACGAGAATAGGTATTTTGTAATTAGTCTTAATGATCAAATGCAGCGGTGGTCTGAAGCCCCTCCTGACTAAGGTACTAGGGGCATAATCAGCAGTTTTGAATTAAGATCTTTTGTTAGGCATCTTATAAACATAAGTGAAACAAAACCTAAGAAAATATTGTATCTGTAAATTGCAAAAAGCCAGACAGTTTGCTTTACTGCCTAATAATGATGGATGAAAGTCTTAAACTGCAGAGGGGATTTACTAAGTAAACCATGACCCCTCCAGTCTGAATTCTGCACGCCAGAATTAAGAAAACTGTCATGGGACCTGTAATGACCAAAGCAATCAGGAGCTTAACCGTTATGTCTCATGGTATCTCCAGCAGCACAACGTCTCCTGGCACCATGCTGAGGCAATGGTTCAATACTGACTCAAAGGGAAGTGTAGCACCTACTGAATTGCCTGTCTTTCTTACTGCACTTGGGCTTTTCTTGGAAATCCCCCATGTAAAAGCCCTGAGCAGCTAGGCACTGTTTAACTAATGCAATCTGACAGGATTATAGCTCAAAGAAGGATGACTGCAGGCAACAAAAATTACCTTTCCTGGCTTTCTCCACTAAGTGAATGTTGTGAAGTTTCAACAGATTTTGAGACAGTAACTGAAATATCAACTGTAGAAGTTAGACAAAGTCCAGAATTCCCCTTAGATTTTGTCAGTGATTTTAAAATAAAAGTCCATATTGGAATTGTCTTCACTAAAGAATCTCAATTCAATACTAAATCATCATCACAGATCCAGTGCAGAAAAAATTTCAAAGACTGCAGAAAAAACCTAACAAATACCTTATTATAGCTGATCATAGCTGCATACATGAACAGAGGGAACATGAAAGGTTTCTTCCACAGCCTGGAATTTATGTTATCTACAGTCCTGTGAATAACAACCTATGCCAGCTCCAATTGCTCCTTAATTACCATCAGTAGCCCGCCTGTGATGTGCAGTTACTTTCTCCCTGATTTCCAGTGACCATCTTAACAATGCAGCTGTATCTACTTAGCATTGCTCTCATCTTCTAGGAACCTGGAGTCCAGCTGAGCTTAAAAACAGCTCGCTTTTTTCCATGGTACCTGTAAGAAGAATCAGCAAAGCAGAGCAGAAAGGCAGGTTATTCTCTAGAGTGATCAATGGTAACTGCCTGTCACAGCCATCTACAATCACCCAGTTGCTCTCCCAACAGGGAGAACCCAGCCAGAAGTAATGGCATCACAGGACTCTATCCAACCTCTCCTCCAGAGATCTACAAACAGATAGACACATGGCTGTAATAATGATTTCACCAACCACAAAAATTTCTGAGATGAAATACTGCAACACCGCCCAACACGCCAAGGCAAGGAGTGAATAATATCACAGTCATTAAAAACGACTGGGGGAATTTAAATGTAACGCCTAAATTGGAATTTGGCCCCAACAGATGGGGGAACACCCAAAGTCCCACAGGACCATTAATGAGTGTTTTAGCAAGTAGAAAGGATCTCTGTTCCGCTCTCCTGTGAAGAGAGCAATACAAAACTCAGTATTATAAAAATTATCAATTCCTCTTCCCCTAGGTAAAGTATTGGATGCTCTAATACCTTTGCGGCCCCTTGCCTTTGCAGGAAAGGAGTGGAGGGACTGTGCTGACACAGATAACTAGACCTTGGAGACCAACCCATCCTAAGCAGTGCAGGGTCTTGGGTCCCCTGTGCACACATTCTTCCCCAGCATCTTGTCAGCTGTCGTGATGTGGGTCGAATTCCTCGCTTGGGTGTGGGAGAGGGGTGTTACTTTTTGTTCAGTGCTACTTCGACAGTGTTGGCAAAGCCTCAAGTCTGAGTGCCCCGGGAGCACTGCTAAGAGACTTCTGGCTTCTGCTCCAGGATTATACTCCACAGGAGTCCCAAAAGTCTCAGTGACAAAAAATGTGGAAATTGAATTTTGGTCTGAATAAAGCCCTTAATTAACAGAGAAAAATGCAGTTGTAAATGGATCAGATTCAAGCATTTTCTGACTCAAATTCACCAATGTTTATCTTTAAAGTCACTGTTGCCACTGTTTATATAGAGTCTGACCTTCTTAAAAGCAAAATCATCACTCTTTATTTTAGGGTTGAGCCTAACCCAAACAGTATTTCACTATTTATATTAGTGTTGACATTCATATAAGCAACATTGTCATTGTTAAGTATGCGAGTTTTATAAAGGTAAGTATACTTGATGTACTCGCAGACGTAAATGTCACTCCAGGAAAAATTACCCCCTCCGATCACCACAATAAAGTATTTACCTCAGCATTAATGCAACAGGAAAATGAATGGTTATATGAAGCTGCAAAATAATGTAACGCTTGAAACCAAGTTTTCCGCCAGCTATGCTGATAAAGAGAAATTTGGCCAATATACTTAATTTCCCATCTTCTTGTGTTGTCTTGTACCTGATGATTTCTACCCTGATCTTACTTTAATGGGGACCTACTGAAAAAACTACTGGTAATTCAGCAGGCAGCTCCCAGTTCTACTGAATCAGTGACCAAGGACACGTTACAGCTGCCAGAAGTCCTACTTGCTGGATAGGAAGTTAAACCAAGCGCATGATCGGATGTTAACTATTATGTATTAACTATAGTCAATTACTATAAGGCAAATGACTTCTTTTGTACTGGAGATTTCAACTTAAATCTCAAAAGGATAATTTAAAGAAGCAGAATGGATATGTTGTTCTTACATGACTATGCTCAACTATTGAATCCCTATCCTGTTTCATGTTGCTGGTATAAGGCTGTTACTTTTCATTCTTTCAATTGTATGAATACCTACACAGTTTTAATTAAAATTGTTTGGTTCATGCAATATGAAGATGTACTGAAAGTTTCTGTCTGCTGAGGTTCAAAAATTTACAGGTATGGAACTGAAGAAAGAAAACTTTGTCCAATCTTTGCAGCCAGGTGATCACTCCAAAAGGATTTCACAAAATGGTGCACGAAATTTGTGGCAGGATTTGGGAACCAACCAAGCTATCCCAGGTTCTTGGGTCCAGCCCCTCAACTCTAAACGTGGTGGTTGGTTGGGGTTTTTTGTTTCATTTAAATTTGGTTTGGGTTGTGATTTGTTTGTTTGTTTTTGGTTTTTCACATGATTCAGCAACTGAAAACTACCATAGCAATGTTTCTACAATGCAGCCTATACAAGCCTATAACTCTCTTTTTTTTCACATACTAATAATAAGGCACATGTGCAGTCTTTCCTATTCACCATGTCCTTCGTACTTCATCTGCAGAAGGAAACATTTGCAATGTTGTTCTACCCTAACTTTCTAGGTTACTCTCTGCCAAAACCACTAGCAGTCAATATGAAAACCAGGCTATGTACAAACTCTTCTGACATTGCTTTCCTTAACCTGCAATTAAATTATAAAATTTTGGTTGAAATTGGGATTTTTCTTTTGATAAAGTCATAATTCTTCCCAAATGGCTAAAAAATTTTGAGTGCTTTCTTAAAGGCACCTGATGCACGAAAGGGTGGAGGATGCACACCTTGCAGCCATACACGTTTATGATACTGAAAGTTGGCACTAGCCCCTTATGAAACTTGTCTACCTAAATTAATTTAATTTTTGTCTAATGACTGAAAGGAGGATCAGTTGTAAGAATTTAAACATTATCTGGACTTCACCGTAAAGAAGATGAATCAAAACTGTGCAATTGACGCGTTTTAGTACTATGTTCCTTATGTATCCAAATTCTCTTCAAAGGAGCACAGATGCAAAGGAACATCTATGCCTGATTACTATATTATAGAGCGAAAAAAATACTATCAAATCACACTTAAAAATTACCAATATTCCATAATCAAGCACTGCAAATTTCCACACTAATATCTAGCACCTGCAGTACTTCCAAAATAGGACCACCAATAAGGAAAGATAAAATGTTTGTCCTTTAACATCTGCAACTGTGAGGATGAGTTTAGAGAGAGTTCCGCAGTCTTCACTCAGCAGTGTCAAACTCCCATTAATGTTAAATACAGTTTACCTGAGTAGGTGGGCATGTGTTGAACCTTCCAGTCATCTACACCTTTTGGTTAAAAGGACCACATAGAGAAATGTTCCTCAAGCATTTCTAAAGCAACATATCAGTTAAAAAAGTATTTTTTGTTTTAGTGTTTCATTTGTTTCTGATTTACCTTCAAGTCTATAAAATGTTACATGAATACAAGGCTTGGAAAAGCTGTAGGGTCAATATTTAAGATTCTCTGGTTTAGAACGAGAAAGGACTATTATTCATATTTGTTGTGAAGAATGCTATTTGCATATTCAACACAAAAGAGACTGGAAAGCTTGTCACAATGACAATCCAAGTGATTTGATTCCAGTAAGACCAATTTGTCACAATCAAAGTTGGCTCCAAAAAGATGACTTTCCCCCTTTAATTTCAGAAGAAAGTTCTAAAAGTTTCTTACCATCACATTTTTGTGTCACTTCATTAAACTTGTGTCCAGCTGGGCATTTGCACTCAAAAGATCCAACAGTATTAATGCAATTTCCCCCTTGACAGATCCCAGGGATGGCTTGGCATTCATCCACATCTATCATATAAAAAAGGAAAAAACACCCACTTTCAATTCATTTCTCAAGAACAGCCATAATAATTTGTCTGCTCAGAAATTAAAGTAAATATGCCTAAATCCATTCTTCACCCATCATAATATTATGATACTTGCTTGTGAAGACAGACACTAATTTTGTAATTACTCTATGCAAAGTATGATTAAGTACAGTACTCTAAATATTTTCTGCAAGAAATCACACAGTTATTATTGTTACAGACATTAAACATCTAACTGCTGTTGCTTTGTTTTTCCAAAACATCTGGGGAATGGTGTGCAGAGAACACAGTCTGTCAAAACTCAGGTTCCTTTAAAGTATCTAAAGTGGGCACCCAAAATCACTTGCCCCTTTGAAAAACTTGGCAACTACCATACAGCACATAGCCCACCACCAGAGAGATGCAGGAGCCACAGAGGAGCAGTGTGCAATGTGCATGGAGAGGGCCTCATGGAGAGGCTTGGGGAACTGCAGACTCATTACTGATGGAACTTATTAACTCGTCACTCCAGTAAGATCAGCACCAATGACCTTAGGCTGTGGTTAGGATCTGACTCAAGAAGTTTCATAGCCATAATTAATGTCTCAGGAGGAATTATTAATGACCTGCTTAGACATCCATAAATCTGGAGGGTTTTTTTCCTTTTATTTCTCTCTCTTTGCTTTTAATTTTTTCACTCAAGAAAAATGAAACAACAAAGATGTCCACAGGCTAGGTAGGAAGCTCAAGACAAACATTTTCAAGAGGCCCCAGTTTTTGGCCTCACAGCTATTTTAGCACAACAACGTGTATGTCATCACTTAGCTGCAAAAGTGTTGCTATGGCTTAGTAACAGCTAGAGAAAAGAGACTAGAGGAGGAGTGACATTGCAATAGGAGACAGCAGAGGTCTGGCTCACAGTCCCCAGGGCTGCCCTCCGTCTGCTGCTCCCTGTCCTTCAGGAGCAAACAGAGCACTCGCCACTCTCCAACACAAACGCCTGTGCTTCCCCCATCTCCCCACGGAGTACCAGCTGCTGCTGCTAAAACCCGGTTTCTTGAATTCTTGGGATTCACACTAGGATGGGTTTCAGTGCAGGGACACAGGCTGAAGGAGATGACGCCTTCAAATCTCCCTTTATAAATCCCAGAGAGCCAGCTGTAATGCGTCTTGTCGTCTGAAAAGCAAAGTATTATGTCTGTACAAAAGGCCAAGAGGCAATTTCCCTGGGAGCCACACGTAGGAAGTTTCAGGAACGCCAAGGGGCATATCTGTACCACACTGCAGAGCGTTACATAAAGATTCCCAGGCCAACTGAGCGGGGTCAAGGGCGCAGCAGAGCTGGAGCACGGCTAGGCTGGAGCTAACCACTGTGCTGGGAGGCAGAGAGCTAGCACAGCCACAGCACCCTTGACACAGCCACATTGCTGCTGGAACTCCAGCTACAGCAATATGCTGTGCTTTAGCAGCAGTAGTCAGCCAGACTTCATGGCACTGTACTGACTATTTAAAAAAATAAAAAACCGAAACAAATAGAAGTCATGCTCCTGACTCACAATGTCTGCTTCAAAATCCCACCTTTTGGCTTCCATTTTCCTCCTTTGTATCTTTAAAAATCTCAGCTGTGATACTAATTTAACTTTCAGCCAGACAGACAAAGTCAAACTGTGGGCAGTGACATTTTATTTACTTTTTAAAATAAACGTGCCCTCCCCTCCATTTTATTTTTTCTGATTTCTACACAATAATAACAGTTCCCTTTTCAGAGAAGCTGGATTTTATTTAACCTGCTTTCCTTTATTTAGATTGAATATGGATGTGAAATCCCTGAAATGTCTTCAGTCTGAATGGACGTTATCTGATTTCAAAAGGACTGGATTTAGTACAATTGCATGAAAAATAAAGCTAATATGTGGTTCCATAGCAGATCTGTTGAAATTATGAACACATTACAAGAGAAGGGAAAACTGGAAAGTACAAGTCAAACATACAGGGCCAAAACTGTGTTGGCACCGCATACAGATTAGCATAAATGTAGCTGCATGCTAAGAAATGTGCAGCAAGCAGAAGTAGCTTTATTCTGAACCGCACAAATCCTTTCGAGAGGTCACTGCAGCTTTTCTGTGACACAAACAAGAGGGATATAACTAGGTGGGGCACAAGTTCAGGGGTGTGGGCCACATACTTATGCACATAAGATTTCAGAAGTGTCTAGAACCTCGATTCACAGATGTCTGCACAACAGAAGGGCTGAGGTCAAAATATGTGCACGTTATGTGGCATACACAAACGTGCCCATCTCAAAGTTCATCGTGACTGTCTGCAGGCACCAACCAGCACTTGGCCTGTGACAGAGGATATCTGCATTTTTAATGCATTGGAATGCCTTGAAGTCCTTCATAAGGATTTCACAATTAAATAAAATCACTCGTAAATTTATAATCTTTATCTCAAAAATATTGTAACTTATTAGAAAATGCTAGACAGATTGAAATAAACTAGCCCCAAAGATACGGTCCTGGGAACGTATAATCCACATCAGTTTAATACATAGCTGCCCCTGTTAACTTTCTCCTGTTTCCTGCCAGACATCCAGACAATAAAAGAATTTATACAGCTGGAAGTATTAGAATAAAAGCCAAAAGCAGTGTAAGGACTTTCTATGGTAAGGCATGCTCTGAAGTAAGAAGTAAGCAACATCTGGGTGGATTTTATGATTTGAAACAAATGCAAATGTATTTCAAACTTGTATAAGATATATCATGGGGCATTTTGAATGGCATGACAGGCACTTTCTCCAGGTCGAAGCAGTGTAGCTTGAGAGATAAGACACCCAAGATGAATCCAAAGTCAACAAATTTTAGCTAAAAAATCCCACACTGGATAAATGGAACATTACTGCCACAGATTGATTTTTGATGTTTTGAGTGCTTTTTGAAACAGAATGAATTCTTCCACAGAATGATCGAGTGGCACACTCAGAAAAACAACACTACAGAACCAAGGGAAAGAGCTGCTGGCAGTGAGAAATTCATTAAGATGCTGGCTGCTCTCACATGACCTAAGTTACTAATGTACTCACTCGAACATCAGGCACTCACTGAATCATGAAGTAATGCATCTGACAATGTTTTTCCATTCTTCACACATATAACTGAGAATGGCTTAGGACAGGTTATTCACAGCAGTGTAACTCAATTAAGATTAATCCAGTAACAATTTCAGCAGCTTTTGGGGAAGCTCTGCTGCTAACTTACCTTGACAGGCTCCAGTTCGAATGTTTGGAATGAAACCTCGGCGGCAGGGATGTGGCTGGGCAGGACACATTTCACAAGGGTGGCCCCATGCTCTTCCAACTGTTGCACAGCAAAGGGTTTTTGTGCAGACTATTCCACTGAGCTGTCCCTGGCACATCTGGTTGGTTACCAAAGTGAAGCAAGGGCCGGTCCTGTAATCTGTGCCAAAGACAGGAAATCTAATCAGCATCACAATAAAAATACACAACAAAACTCAGAATAAAGCAAACCACCAGCATATTTAGGCAAGTCTTCTGCACACAAATTGCTCACCAGCCCAACAATTTTGCTTAGCAGTGTTCTGCACAGGCTTTTTCTCAAGTTTTCTTCTCATTCAAATCCACTGAAAATAAGCAATTCTATACATCTATTGTGACTATTTTACGAGGAGTATTATATACTTAAGATTCTGCAGATCCCCTTTGCTGCTTGGTTTAATCTCTAGCAATACTCTTTGGGGGGTCTTTTCATTGGTTTGTTTTAAATATTCAGTGCATTAATTAAAATAATACTGAGTTAGGATACATTTATTTCCACAAGTTTTGTTCTCAAATGAGTCTCAAGGGAAGAGACTGGAGACTGCAATTTTGAGGACTGTTTTCACTGTTATTCAGGCATACACTCTACCAGATATGTGGGTAAGCTTTGCCTACAGCTGAACGGAGGGCATGCGGAACACATCTGCTTTGATTTGTTTATGGTAGGACAGGCCACTTAGCCAATAGACAGAATGAAACTAAAATGTTAATAAAATACTAGTAGCCTTTCTTTCGTTCCATTCTCCAAGGGCAAAAGCCAGGCAGTGGTACTGCCAATTCCTGTTGTCTCTTGTACATCCGGAGTGTGCACCCCTGTTAATTCTTCACAAGTGACCCTAAATGCTTTTTTGTTATGGTGCACCAGGACAGAGTCCAGCATCCTGTAAGTGTGGCTAGCAAATTATGAACCTGATGTTTGTCTGTACTGAAATAGTTACCAAGTGCCTCGGCCAAGGTCACCAAGTAATCCACACTGCCTTATAGTCATGACGTAAATTCCTCCAGCTTTCATGCCACTTCCAAACTTTGTTAACAATAATATATTAAGACTAAACCACTGATAAAAAGTATTAAATAGGGCATAAGAAAGAACGGAGGCCTTTCCATTCTGCCCCATCTCCCCAGATCAGGTGCACCTTGAAACCTATCATGTAACTAATCTTTATTCCAAACCAGGGATGTTGTGTCCATATACTATAATTCTGCTGATTAATCAAGCCACTCCTTGATACAATAAATAAAATGGTTTACAGAAGTCCTGTAAGCTATACAACAGTCCTATATTCTTACTATTATCTTCAACAATTAAACACGATTTTCTCATGAAGGATACCAAGTTAGTTTCAAAGATCTATTTCTGATAAACTTGTACTAAATGACACTAAATGCCATTTGCTCTTCATTAACTATGTATTACATGCTACAATTGCTATTCTATCTTTTGCCTGGTTAATAGACATATAATCACCCAGATCATCTCTTTTCCTTTTAAAATATTGGAACAACAATAATTTTCTTTTAGTCTCTGGAAATTTGTCCTGTATTTCAAGACTTCTAGAAAACTAACCTGCATGATATGAGAACCCTTTAGCTAGCTCTTCTCAGTCTCCCTTACGCTGGTTAGCTGGACTAGCTATATAAAAACATATAAATGTAATTACTGCTATTTAATGTCATCCTGAAATGCTATCAGATTGCAAATATAAAGTTTCTGTCCTATCCCCTCCAAAGAGTGCAGCTACATTTACGGAACAGTTCTCCCTCCTCTTCCCTGGTGATTCTGTCAGCCTGATCATGAATGGGTCAGAATCTCTGGTAACATCTCTTTCTTTACCCTTGGTTACTTAATTCCTTTTTCTTGCCTTAACTCTTTTTGGCTTGGTATTTCTCATTGTGCCTCTTCACTTCCCATATTAATTTTCCACAATACAGCTTCTGCCAAGTTCTTTTCCCAACTTCAATCTTTTTTGTAACTAACTGCTTTCATTTTCTTAGTTATACAGGCTTGGTTTGCTCTTATCTTTTCTCATTGTAGAGATGCAGCTTTGGAAGCATGTGGTACAAAACCAAGTATTACTGACTACTGACTTCATGTTATTCCTTCAATACACAAATGAATACAAATAAGTCATGATCAATTATACCTATCAATTAAAAAAAATCATTCTGAGATTGATTCTTCATCCTTGAAACGAATGAGAACACATTACCGTGTGCAAAACTCACAATACTCAACCTCCTCCCATTAAAACAATAGATGACAACTTCTTTAGAAACACCACAGTTTTGTGTTGGCAACAGGAAATCTCCAGTGTACCTCCTCAGAATGAAACCCCTCATTGTAGATTGTCCCTATGCCGTTTATATATAGATGGTTTAAAAAGGAGTCGTTTTGTTCTCTGTCGCAGCGGGAAGCACGCGTCAGACAGTAGTGAATAACCCATCTTGTATTTTATGGTAGAATATGAATGGATCAGCATTTACGATTGTTTGCTTCCAAGCTATAAATGACTTAGCAGTGGCTAATACAACTTAGAAATATGGTGAACCCAACGAAGTTAACTTTATAATCATGCAAATCTTTCTGCAAGGTTTCAGGAACAAGTAGGTCAAATATGTACCCAAAACCAAGAAAATCCATCTCCTATTAGTCATCATCCAAGTTCACAGCACTTTACTATGAATAATTATAGACTATATTTCACCTTATCTTTTGCCTTGATAAATTTTATTCTTAATACTCAGTTTTCTGCTGAGTACAGCTTTCCTTCTATTTTCTCAATACAATCTTTCACCTTTTCACAAGTAAGATTTTCTTTCCTGTTCTTAATGAAAACTTCTAAAGGTCAGAAAATGCTTAAGAAAAAGACCATTTGGATGTACCAGTGACCTATGCCCACAGAGAGATCCACACTTCCAAGTCCTTTTTTATTTGTACAGAGGCCTAGTAAAAGAAATTCTAAAATTAAAGCATTCTTAAGTGAGTTTAACATTTTCTGACACATTACAAGATGAAGACCTACGAGAAGGAAATGGGATCCCACTAACTCAAACCAAGAAGAGAATGGTATCACATGTATAGAGATTTCCTGGAGTTACACCATTTTTCTTTGAAGGTGTTTGGTTTTATGAATCATGCAGATTTCAGAAGATGGGGTCTATGCTACAAGGCACTGACTTCAGATATGAGCTTAAAATCCCAATCTTTAATTTGTAACAACAAAGCTTCCTTATACATTTGTGTCATTTGCAATTATTCAAACTACTTCAATGACTAAAACTCAAACAGAAGGTTCTAAGTGATCAGTCAGGAGTTGAAAAGAAAGGAAAAGTATAGCCAGAAAAGCTCTTACACAGTTTGTTTAGTTGGTTTTTTCCCCAGAAGTAATTTCATTATAATGAAGAATGTTGAGACTTGAAATTGTTTCAGTAAAATTATTTTTAAAGGATGTGCAACTGATAATTCAAATGTTCTAAGTCACTTCTAATGCAAATTTCAGCACGTGCAAGCAGCCTTCAGTAGGCATTAGTCATAGCTATCTACAACTTTATCTGCTTCTTCACATACTTCTTAGCTATTTTGATAAGGAATAATTCCACAGGGAGTCTCAGCCAACTGAGAAAACGGCAGAAACTGTAAAACCACATTAAGCTCCTATACCATCAAAAAGAGCAAGAGGGCAATAGAATGAGACTGGTTCAGACCATGCAAGAATCCCGCTTAAGTCCCCAGGAAAGAATCAAGCTGCGTTTTGATCTAGAGCTCATTCCTGTTTCAGCCACAATCATCAAATAATTCTAGTTATCTTCTCAAAAGATCCTTTATGTTCCTAAAAGCACCAGAGAGGCTGCTGAAATATGTAGTACTGGCAGGCTTTGATCAAAACCAAGCACAGCAATAAATAATGGTAATTGTTCCAAGTAATGCTGGACAGCACCAAAGAGACTCCAAGCACCAGGCTAATGCAAGGCTTTCGACACCAGATACACATCTTAAGCACTCAGTTCATGTTAACCTCCGTTTTCAAGCACAATATAGTTTTTTATGTAAAAATACAATTTAAAAAAGTTCTGAACTAATGGAACCCAGATTAAACAATTTTGCTAATGCAAGGATGCTGGATTAAATTCTGGGGTTTTTTCGTCCTTTCCTCCATGATTCACTTCTTATAAATCTCCTATGAAGAGTTCTTAATGTTTCAAAGTAAAAGCCTGATTTTGCAAACTGGTAACCACCTGTTAAGGAGGTTGACAGACTCCTCCGTCTCTGTTAAAATGAATGGAATCTGCATGGTTGCAAAGGTCAAAGGATGGGAGCCTAGCAAGCCAGCATTTATCTTATCATGACCAAGATCTCACTACTGAAAACAGGAAAATGCCATCTCTTGCCATCATAAAGAAACAGATAACAGTAAAATGAGCACTGTTTTTCTCAGCACACAGTATGCACAGCTCACACAGTACCCTGTGCTGCACACTGGCTGAGCAGCAAACCCAGACTGTTGCTTGGAGGGAGGAAGCATTCCTCCTAGCTGCTAGCACTTCACATGGGTAAATTCTGCATGAACCCCCAAATCCAGCCAAGACTGCTGTGTAACTGAAACCACCCTCAGCAACACAAACTGGCAACCTTCCCTTTCTTTAGAACAGGGGAAAAGGGAAAGGAATATTCCATTATCGTACAATCAATGAAAGAAAGGTCAGAAAGGGCTCAGAGGCAAGTCAATTACCTTAAAGCTGATCTTTATTATAGCTTACTTTCCTGCCTAGCAGCAGTTTTGTTTCTGCTGTTTGGTGCGTTGGTTGTGGTGTTTTTACCAACTGGGGATAAAAGAGGAACACTGGCAGTGAGGCTGCACAAGGCAGCAACACAGTCTCGTCTCTGCAAAGCCTACAGAGCGCTGTTCACGTGCGACCCACTGCACTTGATAGCCCATGCCCCTGCTTAGCCAGCCACTGGGCAGAGCATTGCAACTGGCTCTACCTGAGAATGCTCTTTTGGAAACTGATCTCACACAGCCAAAGAATAATGCTAGCTAAAAGTTGGCAGTCCGAGTTTCAAGTAGCAGAATCCTTTTCGCACTGTACATGACTTCAGGCAAATTTCAACTATTTTTCTTAAGCATCCAAAAAGGGTATTTCTGATGGGGAAAAGGAAGAATTTTATAGCAATTCTGTTTTTCAATGGCATATCTAAAGTACAAAAAAGGATTCTTAAATGGTGAGAGAACTAGTAACTATGCAGTTGTAAGCAGAAAAAAATACTGGGTAATTAAAACACAGCACTCTGCAGCCAGGTGTGGGAACAGTATGAGAAATCAGGGTGCCCGGAGAAGCTGTGGCTGCCCCATCCCTGGCAGTGTTCAAGGCCAGGCTGGATGGGGCTTGGAGCAACTTGCTCTAGTAGAAGGTGTCCCTGTCTGTGCCAGGGAAGTTGGAAACACAATCTTCAAGGACCCTTCAAACCCAAACCATTCTGTGATTCTATGATTCTATGAAATTGAGCTTCCATCCTTCCCTGGTCTGGAATAGCAAGTGATGAGAATGCTATAAGTAAGACAAGATTTCACATCACTGCTGTAGAGGGGGAAAATTAACCTTGAATACAATTTATAGATTAGAAAAAGTAGGATTAAGATTAGAAAAACAGATGATGGGATTTCCAAAGGAGTTTCCAAAAATGTCCAGTGGTTGGACACTTATATATGAGAAAAATTAATGTGGAAGAAGGGAACTCTGAATGTATCAAATGTCACCAGTAAGAATGATATGAGAATGACATCAAGCAAATCATGGTTTTGGAACAGGGATAAAGACAGTGTTTAAAAAAATGAGCTTTCACTAAGCCATGAATGAAGGACCTTAAATGAATCCTAAAAATATACACATATAATCATATTTACTTAAGCTGATTCAGGTATGCTTGCACAAACAAAACTCCAATCACTCTTCCTGAGTTTAAAAACCAGGAATAGAAGAAATGTGCATCACGGCTATGATAAAATCATGTTTTGCATACAGGACTTTGCGGCTTTTAACTGCTGGTCAGAAAAGTGAATGACCATGCTCAGGATCCCGTGGAATAGCTATTATTTACCTCTGTTTTTCCTAAGAGGAGACTTGTTGCACATCTCACTTCACAGAGTCGAGACCAGACACACAACACAACATTCCCATGTTAGCTCAATGCACTGACTTCCAACCATATGAAAACTCAGACACAATAATTCTCCGTCCACAGGTGACACCGAAATGCCAGTTGATAAATGCATCCAATCACAACACTCTTTTTTCCACAGGGGCCATTTCCTTACATAATTACTCACTGTTAAGCACTCCCTGTCCTCTCCTCCCCCCAGCCAGACACCATTACTCACCCCAGTCAGATCCCAATGTGTCATCATTGGAAAGTACATGGCAAAGATATCAGAGGGTGTTCAGAAGGAAAGAAAACAAAACTTTGTAAATATTTTAAAACTTATTTCCTATGATGTCTAACACTTCTTACCAATGAGGCTTGGTAGGTCTAGCTGTGGTATGTGAAGAAATTATCACCATGCCACTTCCGTCTGCTCCTTTTCAGTGCCAGAGATGGCTTCACTTACTAACAAGAGCCTTTCCCAGCTGCTTCAGCACACAGTGCAGCACAGAGCTCAAATAGCTGAGATTTAACACTGGCTAGCGCTAAGATGTCAGTGGAACTAGGGCCTCGGAGTGCAACCATTCAGGCACTGTTTCTGGCAAGGGTATGTATCTGGCAGCAGCAATGTCTCAAAATACCACAGCTGTGCTGCGGGCAGATCACAGCTCCAAGTTGCCTCTCGTTATTTTAACAAGAGTAAAAAACATCCACGGAAGCCTATCTAACGTTTGCAATAAATAACTTCCACAGGTATCATAATTCTTCATTCTGTATTAGTCAGCCACAAAAGTTAGTTACTGCCTCATATATTTCAGCCCCAGGAATATTATCCTCTAATTCATGATTCTGATGACCCCATTTCTGCATGTCTTCCTCACCTTTGCTTGTTGCAAATTGTTCTCATACATTGACTTGCTGGCACACTTCAGCCTAAAGTTATTTTCCATTCCGTAAGCTGCTTCACAAATCCATTTCTGCACGGATGATCTGTTTAACATGTCTATCTAGCAAATACTATCTAGTCTTCCTCAGATACTGGTTAAAGAGCAGGACTTAAACAACAGCTTACTAACCATGTGAGACTAATATTATCAGTTGCATTTGATGTACAGAACAACTCAGGCTGACTACTTTCAAAAGTATTTTGGCAATCCATTTTCCAGAACAAATATACATCTATTTTCATGCCAATTTTGTTCTTGCAACTGACCCAGTTCTCGAAGTCTGTAACTGAAAAGTAATAACATTACAGTAATAAAATAAAAAAATAATGTTCAAAAAATTATTACAGAATTGGAGTGATTTGTTGCACACATTTTAATCCAACACGCAGACTAAGCATTTCACCAAAATCAAGGCTTTAGCTCTGTTGTTCCCAATTATGTGCGGCAGCAGTCCAAATACAGAAAATTGTTACCACATTTTATTCTTTTCCATGATGAAGAAAACAGTAAGCAATGCAGCTAAATGCAGAATAACTTCTCATCTCTGAATAATCAGTTACCTGACAAGCTCTAACCCACCCTACTTTGCCGTATAAGCTACAAAAGAACACTTCTTTGCAGATTTTAATTTTTCCAATTTCTTTCACAGGCTAGCAACAATGAAATAAAATTCTGAGTTCATTTCCATCTCTCTTTTTGCAAAAAAGTAACTAACTTTGGTGACATATTTATTGTCAAGACCAGATGATTATGAAGGAGAATGGATTCAACTGAAGAACTCTGGAAGTTTCACCTAAAAAGAACAAGTTGGCTGAAGTTTATTACTACTTTTTAAAAAGAGTTCTTAAGAAGTGCCACGTTATAGAAACTCTCTTAACATACCACGAAGTATTAACTATTAAATAGCAAGGTAAAGACAAAGCTAGTAGACGAGCTCTGTATATTTCTTTGGCTCCAGAAGACACTGACTGTAAAATAACTGAGACTATCCAAAAGTAGTGCAAACTGTGTAAGAAAAATAGATCCTAATGACTTACAGTGTATTAAATAGACCAACATCCAAAAAAAGGGAAAAAGCTTTCAGACAATGCAACACACAGGATTTAAAGAGATACTGCTCACATTTTGAAAGGAGAGGGAATAGTGCAATACATTAGAAATAACCTTTTTTTTTTTTTTTCCAAAATATAAATGTTCCTCTGCAGTGTCATGAAACACAATACAACTGCAGAGCACTGGAATGAAACTCAGTCCAGAACTGAAAATGGGTTATAAATAAAAAGGGAAGGTGAGAGGGAGGAGAGGAAGGGAGCCAATTTCACTGCTCAAGCTAAGTGAAATACAATGAGTAAACATGCAGCAAGAATGGTGAGAAGTCGACTCACTTTCACTGTGGATCACTTAAAGGGAAGGCAGTAAATGTAATAGGGATGTTTGGGGTGTTGGTAAGTATATATTATCATAATGACACGTGGACAAATAACTTTTGCGGTCCTAACAGAATGCGGAGCTTCCAAAGTCCTGGCATTCTTTAACAAGGTAATTAAAGCAATCAACAATTTCTTCTTACTCCTTTTTAACAGCTGCCAGGAACCATCTGGCTTGTCTGAAGCAAGCTCCTTCTTTGCCATAGCCCAAAAGGACCAGCACTCCTGAGAAATTATGGCAGTGGAAAATTTCCACCAAAAGAAAGCAAAGGGCACACAGGTCGTATTCCCATAAAGACTCTTCTCCACATGGCAGGCAGCTCCCTGGCCAAATTTCCTTAGCCAGGCACTTGCCCAGGTTTTTGTGTTCTCAATACTTCTCATATACATGTATTTTTAGTGATATTGTCATGAGTGATGACAGATTTGATATGACATAAATACTGAGTTGTTTTTTTTACTAGCGTGGAGATTTGGAATAACTAATACTGTTCTGTTTGAGTAAGGTTTTGACACAGGGTATTATGTTGTAAATAGCCAACTAAAAAGACACAAAAATATCTGAAAAACAATGACTGCATACAGCATTTTCATTTTCCCAGTAATATTTTAACGATTATTTCATGATTGCACAATAACTGAAAAAAAAAATCTCAAGAAGTGTTACAAATTTAAGTCAACAATGTACAAAAATCGCTTCAGACACTAATATCTCACCTCTAACTCTACAGTGAAACATATCAACTACTTAATTGAAATACCATGCAACCCTCTGTGTTACAGGATCAGATTCCTTCCGCAATGAAACCGTAGCATCATTCTGCGTGTACACCAGTGTAATCGTGACCAGAATCTGGCTCATTTTGCATAACCATATGTATGGGATTTGCATTAAGACTGTGATCCAAAAATAAACATGGCAATAACATGCACTACTTAACTCTGAATGGTATCTCTGTTGAAATGTTACAGAATACATGCCATAATTCTGGAATTATCTCATGTATCCAGTATCTATTGCTAGAAGTAGAAAACATCTCCTTCCAAGCAGACAAATGATTTAACCTTGACTCACAAGTGTTTAACTAAACAAATATGGTTTTATTAAAGATATATATTATACCCATCAATATAAAGTACATGAGATGCTAACACTTGTGTTTCATTACACTTAATTTTTTGTACAGTCATGGACCCTACCTCTTAGTTATTACTCTTCTGGTGATCTTTGGGTTTTACAGGTTTTCAGTGAGCGCAAGGTTCTCTCATCTTTAACACTTTCCTGTAGTATTTACTAAAGTATTAAACTGCTTTGTTATTAACTGTGAATGACCTTCAGAAAGTCTAAGATGCTCACAGAGAGCTTCTAGACTTCTGTATTGATTGGAAAGAGCCAGTGAACATCAGCTATGTTAGTATTTAATTTTAAATAATAAACTCCTATTATTTCTTTAAGGTCTACTGTTGTTCCTGTCTTCATCGGCCACTTGGTTAGAGTCTTCTTGTTGCTTAGCACTAACGGGTGGATGTCCCCCAAAGTCAATGAATGACTGACCTGAAGTGACTGAGGACATTCTGCATTCATCACATCTTTAATTTAAGGATTACAGAAACTATTTATGACAACTGTCAATTATACCCTTTGTTAAAACCACATCAAAAGCCTGATTTTCCCAATCAGTGAGAGAGTACAGAACTAATTATAATTCTCTTAAAATGGGGCAGGGAGAAAGATGAATCCACAGACAATTATCAAACTCAGGGTCAAGTCTGCTTCTTACTTGCATGTTGCAGGCAAGAGCAGCAAAAGGTCTATACCAACTTTCCTGTTAGTGATGTAATGAAAAGCACATTTTATTTTCTTTTTTAAGATATTAGTTGAGAACAATTGCAAGTCTTTCTAAAAGACTTGGAATTACCATGGATACTCTAGGCAAAGATGGGAAACTTTTTGTGCTTTTACTCAAAATGCAAGCAACTCCCCATTCTGAGCATAATGTTTAACACTTCGTAATATTTTAATAACATGTGTGCTGATGCCTTTGGCCTTTTCTTATTTGCCACATTTGCTGTGTATACATTATTTCAGTCTAACAGGTATTGCAGATCTATTTTTACCTCCGCACTGGAAACTGGCATCTCTTCTACTTGTTGATGGGAATATCAGGGCCGAAGATTTCATTTGCCTCCATATATGGGCAAATCATCAAAACTGGGGAAACAGTCACCAGCCTGAGTGCCTTAAACATGAACATTCGCGCTCCAAGACTGAAATCCTAACAGATTTCTGTTTCCGCCCTATTACATAGGACTTGTTGGTTTTGTAGGTGCCCAGACATGGATCATCAGCATGAAGTCCAGGTCCCAGTTACAAGTAAGGGTTAGACTTATTCACTTTGGCAACAGAATGACAATTCAGTGGGGGAGTCCCGTTGCCTGCGGCTATGCATCCACACACCCACATGTAGAAAACAGCCAGCGCTGGAGGGATGAGAGGAAGAGAGAGATCCACCCAGCTTCAGAGGCCTCTTTCCAAAAGCTGGGCCATACTGGCTCAACCAAAAGTGACACACTCCAATTGTATTTTACTAATTATGTGCTCATGGGGAATAGCATCAGAATCTTGGAAACCATCATTTGTACTGGACGGTCCATTACACCGATCACTGTGCAGTTTTGGATGATTTCTCACTACTTGTTTTAGAGATTCTGGGTTGAAAACCAAGGTTTCTCTCACCTCCACGCTGCCTGAATCCCAGTGGTCCTTCAAGGCTGACTTTTTTTTTTTTATTCTTTGCCATGACAATCACTGAAATTTATCTGTGTAAATGCACAGAACATCTGGAATTAATGGTTTCAATTAATGGAGTTCATAAAAGCAGTGCTTCAAAACATACACCACTGAGAATCAGGGGTTCAGCAAATGAGCCAAGTGTCTGTGAGTACCTAACTAGGGCACTGAGGGGAATGAACAGCTCTGGCCTGTTCTTTGTATACACTTCAACACAGTAATGGGAGTATACACTTTGTATACACTTCAACACAGTAATTTCACACAGAAATGGGAGATCCCACTTGAAGGAGGATGATGCCTGTTTATCCACACATAGCTGCACTTTTTTTTTTCTCTTCCATCTGGGGTACAAAAGATTAAAGCAGAAGTTTTGTTACATTCTGGCTACACAGAGAATCTCCAAAAGATAAGTAAATGCTCAACGTAATAGGAATCACTCAGATTTAGGTCAACAAACCACCAGCCTCACTAACTCCCAACACAGGAGTACATAACCTTTGAGTAGCAGGTGCGCTGGCCTCCCTTTCTCAGTTTACACCACAGAGTGTAACACAATCCATAGCCTGACGTAGCTACACATCACTGCTAATGCTTCATTACATATGAGTAGTACCAGAACCTAAAACATGAAAATTAGAGGCACAGAACACAGAAATCCTTTAAATACATTTTCCATCCTTAAAAAAAACAAACCAAACAAAAAAAAAACCCCTTAAAATACCTTGAAATTAAATATAGTATTTACAGATTTTACTATGCCATTTATAGATAAAATAATAATTTATGTAAAATTTACAAAGCCTTTACAAGCTTTGCTTCTGTTTACAGATAAAAGTATCCGCAGAAACTGCTGTTGGTCCAGATGCCTGTCTAATACATAATACTTCATAATACTTCACAGCCTTAGAAAATGCTGCGTATAAAAGGATGGAAACTGCTTTTTGGCCTACTTTCTACACTGACATACTGAAGAGGAGGGATAGTCTTGTGGTTGAGACACTTGGCTGGGGCTGAGATGACCTGGGTTCAGTTTCAGACTCGCTACAGACTCGCTGTACGTCCTCACACAAGTGACTTAACCTCCCTGTATATTAGCTCCCCACATGTAACGTGGGGCTGCCAATACTTCTGGATGATGCTGTTGGGGTTTTTTTCCTCTTCAGACTACACAGCTTTTGGGACACAGACTTGTGTGTTTTGTGAGTGACAAAGGGAGCCTCAAGCTGAGTTCAGGCCTCTTGGCATTACTGTAATAAAAGGAGAAAAGATCGTTCCTGTAATGCTTTTTGTGTTAAGACTCTTCAAGAGTTTTTTGTTTGTTTGCTTGGGTTTTATGTTGCTGTCGGGATTTTTTTATGTCCAATTAATTGTCAGTTTCTAGTAAAAGCCCAGAGGAATTAGCTCCTGAGATTTTCTGTGCTGCGTGAGTGCAACAGCAGCAGAACACATTCCACAGAGGAACTCATGCACAAGCAATTAGGTCGTCTAATTAATTTTCCAACTCAATAGATGCTATGAACTATTTTTCAATTTTTAATTTTTTTTTTTAGAACTATATCTACACTGGACACACATGTGTAAAAGTAATCCAAAAACTTTTAAAATCTTAGAGGAGAAGGACAGATGATATTCACTTGAAGAGAATGGGCTGCTACATGGGAACAATGCCCTCTCACATGGGATTCATATTTCTGTCATGAAAGAAGAAAATACATATGGGGGGATGAGAGTATTTTCCAGTTGACAAGGTTGTGTAGCTACCATTAGGGACTGACTTGTTAATCAGTATTTAGAGTGATTTATGATATTAGGTACCCCATAATTAGGATGAATGAGAACACTGGCCATGTGGAAAGGAAGAGCAAAAGAAGCACTTAGAAAATAGCTTTGAACCGAACAAGGACAAAAATTATAGATATTTACAAGGGTTTTAATCACAGATTACATGAGGTACCCCATAGCATCTAACAACAGAGATCTGCTTCTCTAGTCTCAACTCAGAAAAAACTTCAATTAGCATCAGCAGGAACTATGTCTGAATAAGGACTCTGGAGTAAAGACTGAGACAAGCAGGAGAAGAATGGCCACAGAATTTTGTGCCTTCTCTCATGGGGTCTTCAGCAGCAAATTTTCAACTGCCATGAATGTTCCCTGCACTTCCTTTCCCATCATTTTGATCACCCAAAAGTACTTATTCCAAGCTAACATAATGAAGTGTTTGTCAGGCTATAGTTGTAATTGTGATGTCTGGATTAAAACAGTGAGTTGTGACATTTCTAAGAGTCCTAAGGGAGATGACACTGAGTTACAGATTGCACAGATACTTGATAATCCACAGTTATGGGAAAGATGACACAGAAGCACAACAAAGCACTTCAGCTGGGATTTTATCACAGGCATTTCTACATAAGCACAGGCCAGATTTATAAAGGAACTTATAAAAAGGACTACAGGAAATAAAAACATGATAAACATAACCATTTCTCCAACCTATAACACTAACTGGTGTTCTGTTAGTAACTGTTTCAAATAATGTGGTTGCTAGATCAGATGAACAGACAAGGGTGAGACAGCAAACTCTGGAAAAGATGCATGCTGCCTGCAGGTAGGGGAAAGCCAGAGCAGAAAGCCTTCAGGGAACAAGTGAGAAGGAAACAAGGATACAAAGAAGCAAAACAGCAAAAGAGCAGAGGGAAGAAAAACAGGAAGGCAGCAAAACCGGGATGGATCAAAGCAAATGTAACAAATGAGTGGGAGGCACACAGACATGGAGAGATAAACAGTGGGAGCCAGCAGACACCATGTGTGAGAAGAGGAGGAAAAGAAAGGGAAGGGAAGGAAAAGGCCGGCCAGCCCGACAGCTTCGCCAGCCTCCAGGAGAGGGAGGTTTGCCAGGACAGGCCGGCCAATTCACCAGTTAGAAAGGAGGTCCAGGGAGCCAACTAGTAGAGAGCAGCCGGCCAGGCAAAACCATCCAGGAGAGCAATCTGCATATCCAGTAGGGTGGGAGCAGTGCCGGCGCCACCCAGGGCTGGGTGACCTGCAGCAAGCACCACGCTTTGCGGGGGGGGCACAGGCATTAGCAGGGCTCGCCTGCATGCTCCAAGAAGAAAAAAGATGCCCGAGAATGTCCCAGCAATGTGATGAGCAGCTCACTGACACAGGAGACCAACTGGCCATGCACTCTGAAATGCTATCCATTGTTATCACTGGGTGACCAAATATGAATAAACAACGATTACATGAACTGCAGATATTAACCATGCATTTTCCCAAAAGGCATTTTCTTCCCAACCAGAGTAGATTTCCATATTCTTTTTCTACTTTGATACTTTCAAGCTGATAAGGTACAAATTATGTGCCCCAATATTGTTTGTATAGTGCAATGTCAAAATCTTAAATCAGGGAAAAAAACAACACCAGGCCAGAGGATATGAGATAAAAAAAGGAGTTACAAGCCACATGAAGAATGGCCTAATACAGCACTGACAAAATACAGCTTATCTATTAAATTAGGGAGCTCCTATTTGTCCATCTCAAAGAAATTAAATTAGGTGTATTGAATATGGAAACATTTAAAATTAACTTCTAATTTCTAATAGTAATACTTTTAATTTCTAATAGTAAATACTTGTGCTGTCTTCTGAAAAAACACTTGAACAATTGATTAGAGCGGAATAAACCATGGCAAGGCTTATTTTTAGATTTAAAATTCATCTTTCAAAAAAAAGAAAATAAATGAGCAATGAAATAAATAGATTTAAATTATTCCTGAGAAGAACAAGCTCTATTTCATAGACGCCAGACTGTAAGGTGCATCCTGTTCATTTTTACCTCCCCAGCAACTTTTCCTGCTGTAAGTCAGCATCACATGAAGCAGGTACTGAGGTTAAGAGGTAGTCCTGTCAGGAAACCAGGACTCACAGAAAGAAGTGAGGTAACCGATGTGTGGGCAATGTCTCAATGCTTACCTTACCTTTCTGGGTATAGAATGCCATCCACACCACTGAAACCCTGAGTATCTTTTTCCTTTAACTTCACTGGGCTTTGAATGAAGTATTAAGCCATTAGGAAGCTAGTAATCCAGTTCAACTCCCCTAACCCCCTCAAGCCAAAAGCAGATTCACAGCTGAGGCAGAGGATACTTTAGATATTAGAAGTTTCTATCGGCCTGGGTCTGGGTGCAAGAGAATGGCACATGACAGGCAGCACCCTGCGGTTCCTGCAACTGGTACGAGGAGACAGAGTAAGGGAAGCAGGAGGGAGCTCCCATCTACTGCTGGGGAGCAGCAAAGAGTTAAGAGGGGTAAGTGTATAGAGTGTGGCATAATGCAGTTTAGAGTTCCTCTGTGGGAGCTCTGGCATCTGCCTCAGCTGCAATGTTTAGCAATTACAGTGCCAATTTAAACTTGTACTTAAAAATATAGGAAGTATTTTCTTTTAATTTTTAATAGAATGGGTACATTTAGGAATCCGGGTGGTCACCAATACACAAGTGCATCACTCCCAGCAACAACAGACTGTTCTGAGTGGTGTCTACAGTTTCAGCTGCTTGTAAACCAGCACTGTGGGAAAACCTTGAGGTGGCTTTAAAAAAAAATCCCATAAAGCAGTAGAAAGCTCATAACTTAAGACACTACAGTGGAAGAGAAAACTTCCTCCTGATTATCAGAGGTATTCTGCACTATAAAAGGTAATCTTTCTCCTGGAAATAATGTCCTTTATCCACATCATTCTTGTCAGGAAAGTGCCTGAATATCTATTTCAATAATTCAGCTTCAGGTTTCAACTACACTTGTGATAAGTAACATTCACATTAGACAAAATGTTTTTAAAGCATCAAATAGTTTAGTCTTATAAAATAAAATAAGCTTGCAGTGGTTTAACTGCCCTTACATATGAACTTTTTATTAGTTTGTGAATATACTATAAGCTTAAATCATAATGTAATTTAGCCCACACATTTGAAATGAGATAGTCACAGGATCAGAACTCATGCCTGGCAGCATGTTGATCTCTTTCTTTCTCCCATTTCATTTAATTCAGAACTTGAAATTGGATCAGCAACTTCTAAATAGCTGATTAAAAGTCCCGTTCACAAAAGTTGTCTTGCATATTATTCACATGAGCATCAGGCTGCCCCTGTGCAAGGCCACAAGCCTGCTGCCTGCCCATGATCTCATTCTGCTGCAAAAGAGGTGTAGAGAATCACTGGCACCCTGGGTACTCCCTCTGCACCTCTGCATCAGTATCACACTGCTGCAAACCACCCACAATACTCACCACTTAAAAAATAAAACACACCCAATCCAATAAAACCAAACCACCAACAAAACAAGTTAAAAACCACCACAAAGACATCTCATGGAAAAAAGAAGGCCCAAAACTCTTCCGCATCTGCTCAAATTTGAATATACTCTAAATCCAACTAAAACAAATGCAAAGATCTACTTTGATTTAAGAGGGCTACTTATACTTCATCAGAAGCTATTGGAGGACATGCATACAAACTTCTCTATGTGTTAACCAATGTACATTAACACACCTGCATTCAAGAAACATGTTACAAATAACACATGAAAGTTTGTGCATGCAGCACAGAAGCCCAAAAGAAAAAGCACGCTATGTTATAAAACTGCATTTTGTTTGCTATATGATCTACTAGAATGTTTGGTTTTTATCATCTTGAAATCCCAAACTGGTTTTAAATAAATACCATTCCATATAATGGTATAATGGTATATGGTATAATGGAACTTAGAGCCACAGATAACAGAGTCTTATGTGGCTTATGCCTTCGAGCACTTCTTACTTTTATCCAAAATTACTAATTACTGACTAGCAATACTGTGTGGTAACACAGCACAGTGCTGACTGCTTTCCTCATAACCCTGTACACCTTCCTGAAACCTGTCTGACAAGATCTGATCATGTCAACTCTGACTCCCAATTCAAAGCCCACCCAAGACTTTGGGCATCCATTTCTCTGACGTAAGTAGATTTTGGATCACTTCCATAGCTACTGAGAAGCTTCATCCAGGTTTCACTTTCCTCAAAAATGTAAGAACTCTACCTCTGAGTTTAAAGTACTGCCTAAATGTTTGAATACACAAATGATATGCATGTGAGTGTGTGTGTGTGAGATACATGTGTAATCTAACCTGTGGACATAGCGAAACGAAGAGTTGTAAAATAAATGTAAGATATTCCCTGCAGGGTTTTGGCAATAGTTTACAGTAACTGGCAGATCATAACTGCTTTTGATGTTCATTGTAATGTTAGCCATCTTGAACTCTTTTGGTATTTCCTTGGATGTAACGGGCAGTTGCCTAGAAATTTCATTTGTGGTCTTTAATGCAGAGTCACTGCATAACGCTTTAAGATTACCCAAGTATTTTTGAACAAGGAATAGAAGTTGCATGTACATATGCACAAAACCCATCTAATTAGTTTAAATTATTTTAGATATTAAAAAATATAATTCTTATTCAAGAATTCCTTCAGCAGACAAACATGAAGAACAGCGGCCGCCTCTCAGTAGTTGAAATCAATAAGAGCTCCTGTAGCTGCATTCCAGACAACTACAATTAACGTGTCAAAACTATCTCAAGTCTTGCAAGTCTCCCCTCCATTATACTGGATTCAAATGAAGTGTTGCCATTTATTTCAAACAGGACCAGGGTACCACTCCTGGTCTGTTTTGGGGATAGTCAAACCATTGCAACAGCAGCAAGGCTTCGCATCAGAGTAACAAAAAGAAATTCCTCGCAACTTGAGACTGAAGCGGACATCAACAACATAGGCTGAAGGAAGTTGTTATTTCTATTCAAAATTCTAAACAGCTGTTTTCAAGGCAGATTAAAAGATTTTTCAATGTTTGGATTCAGCTCAAGAGCTTTATCTAATGCATACTTTGTATTTGAGTATTTGTTGAATTAGAAATTTAATAGAGCAGCTGAGTATTTTAAAATCTTTTGGAAGATGTGAAAAAGGGATGTGAACTCTAGCACACCCTGTAAAACATAAATTTCTTACCAAAAGAATATGTTATTCATGTGCTCTGTACATTAGGTCAATTATTACTCACTTTCTTTGGAGAACAACCAAGTGCCTCCACCCTTTATAACAGAGCACTATAATCAACTGTAGTAAGAATAGCAGAATTATTCTAATACACATCAGTGGCTCAGGCCCTAGCTCAAGAAGGCTTGAACAGTAAGAAACTAAATGGATTTGCCATCATCTTTACTTTTTTTTTTAAGAGGGGAAGGAATTAATGTTTCCTTGTACACCTTTATAAATAATTTCAATTTCACATAAATGGGAGAAAAAAAACTGTAAAAAGGAATGCTTTAAAATGGCTCTCCAATTTAAACACTTCTGTTATTTAACAGCAAATTCCATAAACATTCTGATACCAATACTTCTTCCACTGCACGTCCTTCATTTCCGCTAACCCAATTTAACCTCTCATCTTCCTTGCAGTCAGCAGCTGTACAAAGCATTTTTTTTGTACTGACATCAGCAAGTGGCTGAAGTGCTAGTGCTAGACTTAAAATACCTTCTAAAAACACAACTTTTTGTATTGAATTTGGAACTGACTTTGATACAACTTGTACTGTTAGTTTAATATAGTATCACCTTTCATGGAGCCATATCTTGTTGGGTTCCTGCTGGGACCTGAGAGCTGAAATAGCACAAGGTTTAATGCATGGCACTTCATTTTGCCCAGCCTGGCTCGGGCCAAGAGAAGCATTTCAAATTATTTAGATAACCACACAGATTAAATACCCAGCAAGATAGCTTGCTAAGTCATTCATCATTTGCCATGCCTGGACTGTGCTTGTGTCTAGCAATGTTTTTACTAGAAGAGCCATTCAGATGAATGGAATGCACATCTCCGCTGGGCTTCCCCTGCGCAAGCAGCAGCATAAACTTCTCAACCTGCCTTCAACTTTCTCTTCCTGAGATGTGTGAAAACTATTTGGCTAGATCCCTTCTGCTATCTTTTCCTTGCCTATCCTCCCCCCTCACCTGCTTCTCTTGCTTTTTCTTTATGAGCCCCTATAAGTCTACACAATACTGCTGTATTAAAACATCACCCTCTGCTTCTTTAAATCCCTCAAAAAGCTCACAAATTGACCTCTTATTACTCCTTTACTCTTCACCTCAAGAATCAAGTAACAGGAATAATTCACACCGGAAGGTGTAATTCAATTCCAGATATAGTATCTGCATCATTAAATTATATCTTATCTTAAAGACTACTGGAGCCCAAGTAATCTAACATTGCCTCTCCTTTCGCAGCTATATATCACCTGTGTCTCTTTTAATCACCCATTTCAGTGGTAGATCTTCCTGCATTTAAAGCCTGCAGCCTGGAAGTAATTTTTGACCCTGTGGTTTCTTTTGAAGCCTGCATTAATCCAACTGTAAAGCTGTCATATTACCATTTTACAAATCTTTCCAAGTTACCACCCATACTGTCCCACTGGGACATGGAGATTCTCATAAAGGCTTTCATCATATCCCAGCAGGACAATTATAATTCATTGCTCACTGGTTTTACTATTACCTCTTATAAACATTTCAAGCTCAAGCAGTATTCTGTCACTGTACTGCTCAACTGAACTAAGACCTCTGGACATATTATTCCAGCACAGAGACTAGTCCAATGGCCCTTGAAGAAGCAGTTCAAGGTGTCTCACTTTAAGATCTACTTGGAAGAAAGTACACAGCATGCTCTTTCCACTGTATGTTTACTGCTGCTTTCTTGCTGTAGATCTCAGAAACATCAGCAGACATAGGAGCTTCTGAGATCCTGAAATCTCCCATCACTGAGGTACCCAGTTTCCTCCAAAACCAGGTGAAATTATCAGTCAAGTACACAGTGGGTCTCTCCATCTTTTTGTTTTAAGTGACAATCAATCAGGCAAGTACAGCCAGTGTCAAGTGCAAATAGGAAAATTCCCCTGACGGTGAGTCTGTAGTAACTAGTAACACTAGTTACTAGTGTTGCTAGGTGTTAAAACCATCCCACACCCCATGAACCACTGTAATTTTGTCAGTTTATTTTATATTTTTAAACTAATTCTCCCTTTTTAGAATTTTCTCTGTCAAGGACACTAGAAATTACCAGCATAACACATGCTTTCATTTCACAGCACTCAATCATTTGCTGCCACAGGACAAACACCCTCTGGGTAGTAGGACACAAATAAGAAAAAACACAAAACATCCAGGATTATGAATGCTTTGACAATGTTTGCAGTGGATCTTCCTTAAATGTCTAGCAGGTCTGAATGATACAGCTGGAGGTGTTACAACTCACAGACTAATATATATTTTAACACATTTTCCAGAAGGTGGCTGGACACAATCCTGGGCAACCTGCTCTAGCTGATCCTGCTTGAACAGGGAAGTTGGACCACATGATCTCAAGAGGTCCTTTCCACTCTGAGCAATTCTGTAAGCTGAAATATTGTTAGAAATTATCCTCTCTCCTCTGTAATTCTTATGGCTCTATTTAAAAAACAAAATAAAAACTTAAATAGAATCTTTGATTGGTAGGAATCACTCCACTAAATAATAAATGTGCATTTTAGTGTGCTGGTTTTGCTGGAGATAAACTGATTTCCCCAGCCTTGCTGAAAACTCATGTATCAATAGATTCAATGAAGCCATTGTAAGCAGTGGGACTGATGTCAAAGGACTTATGGCAAAAGCTGATGGTTTAATCTTGAGACCAAAGAGCACCAAGAGACTGATGTATATGCAGAAACAAGAAAGAAAATTGTAAGTCTAATAAAACACCACTGACTTTATTACCACTGCTGCAATGCCAGCAAAGACTTTTCTCCTGCTTCAGCACAGTGGAGCAGGAGCTTTGTCCTGTGTTGTGTAGTGGTGCAGGATGAAAGCATCAGCCACCACTTCCCCAAGGAGGCAAGAACTGTGACCATATGGGTTTCTGCTAAGCTCCTGTTTCCCTATGACTGTCAGCACCTCTGTGTTGGAAGAAAAAGCATTACAGGGTCACAGCAGACCATTCATCCCAAGGAGTAAAGAGGAAATGAGGACAGTACTGAAACTCCTGGCAATCACTGGGTAAACTTTGCGAAAAACATAAATGATGAGGACAGGGCCATTATAACACATGACCGAGATCATTTGGTAAGCCAGGCTTACTTGACTTAAATACTTTTTAAAAACACAGACATACAGTTAGTTAAACATTAAGGATCAAGGAAAACAGTGCAGAGGCCACCACTTCGGAATGGGACCTGTAATCTGAATCACATCACCGTGAAAAGAAATTACGACTACAGCACAGCAGACTGCAGTTACCTTAACCTACCTGTGCTAGCGTAGCCTGGGTAACAGCTGCATAGACACACAGTAAATGTATAAGATACCCATCAAAAATTAAGTGCTTATAAGGTTTTATATTTCATAAAATATAAACCCACACGTGTATGTATGAGTGCACACATAGAGAGGCACTTTTTAATAACTTCCTTTTTTTTTTTTTTTTAAATTACTTATCTCTCGCCTTTGCACATCTTCCTACAAAGAGAAATATTGAATCTTGGTTTCTTTACATGAGGAAATTCCACCTTTTTCCAAAAGGAGTTTCTTCTGGAAAAGGAGTGGAAAGCTAGGCTCTGTTTCACAGAAGAGCAGAATTTGGAGAGCGCTATTTCTCTTAGGGCTCCTTTCCTTTCAGACCTTATTTAGGCCTCTTTTCTTTTCCTACAGCATTTCTCTGGAGTGCCAAACCGTACAAGCTGTCACCGACAAAAAATATAAAAACCACTCAGTCATTACTCCTGAACTTGTCAAGGGCAACTGGAAGTGGGAATGTGACTGTCCTTACAGCTCTGTGCTTAGGTAACTGCTTCCTACAACTTTTTGCAACTATTATGCCGAGGAAGGAGACAGATGTCTTTCTAAATGTAACAGTTTACTTTGGAAAAGTTTATTTTTCACATAGATTTCATCAACTCTGTTGCAAATATGCTGCAAGGAAACTTACATCTGACAAAACAGTTGCACTGACCATGTTGAGCACCTCTGCTTCACATGCATTTTCATTAGCATTTCACAGCTGACCTACATAAAAGAATTGTTTTACTTGGAAATGCCCCTGTCCGTTTATCCTTGCATTAGGTATAGTCTATGATGTTTTAAAAGAGGTTCTCTTTTCTTTGTTAGAACTGATCATCATGAAAGTTTTAGATCACTTTAAAAAACGAAGAAAACAATGAAGTCTGTAACACAAACTTGACTGAGGCAGCATACATTCTGATATTTGATTTTTCCTCATGCAACTGTAACAAAAATTTTCATCTTACCAGCTCAATAGTTAAAAAAAGGTATGAATAGAAAATATTCATTTAAAATTTCAGGATGATTCAAAAGGAAATAATTTGTTTTCATTGTAACAAATGGAAGAATTTCAGGTAGCTGTGCCGCCTTCTATCAAAATATATTGCAGCCCAGAGAAGAAGGAACAATTTTCCCGTAAATAGCTAAGTGGGCACTGTTAGATAAGTTCTCAGCTGCATTTACTCATCCTTCTGTACTATAATCAACTCCAGGAGTCACCATTTTGAAAGCACCTTTTCTATGGGAAGCTCCACAAGAAATTAGTTGTGCTGAGCTATTTTGTGTTCTACAAGTTTTGTAGTGGCCCAGAAATCAGGAGATGGCTGAAACTGGAAAAACGGGCATGCCATAACAGTACTAACAGAGCACAAACAGCTTGAACACACTCATTCTGAGGGCCTCAAATGCAACACTGTGCTGCAATGGCAACCAAAATCAAAAAAAAAGCTGACTCACTCTTTCTGCACACACAAAAATATCTGACTCTCATGATACAACACATCAGACAGATTCTTCCCCATTATCCTTGGAGCTCCACAAAGCACAGATCTGGCACTGCAGGCCATTCAGGGAAATTGTATATTTCAACTGCCTGCGCTGTGTGTATAAAAGTGATATCTGTATTAATGTAACATCCCATAACCAAACAAACATAGACATCTCTTTGTGTATATAACTTCAACAAAACCTCTTGATGAAAGCCCAGGCCTCCACTCTTCATTGCTTAAGAAGACACCACAAGGCAGATCATAAGCACCACTTGCAAGCAAAGCCAGGGCAAGGTTCAGCCCTTGTCTGCAAGGAAAGCAGAACTGAGCTGCTGCCATAGCAAACCTATGCCACAGGCTGCCAGCACACCTCGAGGGAGGCATCAGGTTCAGCAACAAAGCTGTCTGCAGTACCTGGAGAATGATCTCAGTGATTCTCATGTGCGTCCCCTTCAACATCCTACATGCAAGAGGCAAATCTTACAGATTAGAACAATGTAGCTATTTCATTCTCGTTTGTGTTATAATTTATACCAAAATATGGGCTCCTCAATTTGTGATTAAATTTGTATGCATCTCCACTGCTATAACTAAAATCAAATCAAAATGAAACAAAGTCCAAATAACACCATACTGCACATCTAAAGGACAGTGTCCTTAGCAGCCAATTAAGAAGGCATGGAAATACAGAAAGGGCTGCCAAATAGCTGAATGAAAACTTTGGATTTGGATTTGACTGAAATCAAAACTCGATTTGGAACAAAATGTAAATGTTCAGCTTCATGTACAAAAGTTGGAGCCCTCACATCTCACAAGAGACCTAAGCCCATATGTACTGAATCATTTATCGATCTTGATTAAGCTTTAAGCATTTATCTGAAGAAACATTTTAAAACTTGCTATGTGACGTTTTGAGATGCATAAAGCATAGAGCAAGCAACACAGGACCGCTTATAGGGTGTATTTGCAAGGAGCAGAACAATGGATAAAAGGCTTCACATACACAAGGTCCTAAAAATGCTTTTTGGCATTAAATAACAGAGTGAGCTTAATACTGGGTTTGATCCTGACATCTATTGATTATATTGCTATGCATTATAAACCACCTTCAATCACACTCAGCTATTCTGCAGGGGCTGGCTTCTCCGCTATTAAGCTGCAGCTTCAATTTTAAAAATTACAAAACTCCTCATCCATTTATCTCAACCTCTTTTCTAGAGAAGATAATCCAAGACACTGATATTGAATTTTTTGTTTTATACCTGAAAGACATCAAGGGTGGCAACATAGATTGTCATTATTTTAAAGACAGTAAAACATCACCCTCTGAATATATTTATCTTCAACCAAAAGCCATTTTTCAGGGGAAAAATCATGTGCAAGAATCCTTATTTCAGGCCTTCAAGCTTAGCCATCCTGTAGTTTCCTGCTATAATACTGGACATGCATTCATGTTACAGGGCTGCAGAAACTACATGTCTATGTCAACAGATGTGTTTCTTGGAAGACAGCTACAGAAATCAAGTTTATTCAAATCTTTGCCAGCTACCATATGCTGCAATACTACTTTAAATGCAACATAAGGCTTTGGGAACATACTTTTACTGCTATCTACACTTTGTTATTTACTTTCCATTTAGACTAAATACCAGAGACGGGGCACACTAAGGGGTGCAGTGTCCTCTTTGGGAAAACATTCTACCCGTTGTAGTATTTAGAAAGGAAAAAATATACACAGCACTACACTACTCTCGACCACTTTCAGCGGCTGCACTTTCATAGAGAGGCTCTGGGAAAGATATTTTTACATATGGCATTAATTCTGGGAACTTTTAATAATGGCCAAATATAATTAAAAATTATGCAAAAATTCCTGCCATGAAGAGAGCAGTACAGAAACGACTTTGTTTGAAGAAAAAGCGATCACTTGCTCATATTCTGACTCCAGAAAAAAACAAAACACACGTGGTACGTTTTTAATATTTGGACTACATCAGGCCTAATTCTGCTGCTTTGCGAAGCATGTGGCAAAACTCCAAAATGCAACAGGATTGAGCCCCTGATGTTGTCACAAGCATTCAAATAAACAAACAGGGCTGTAACACATTCTAAGCTTCCACTGTGTTCCTCTAAATGGATCCAGACAGAAAAAGAAAAGCACATTTCATTGCATTTTTGCAATACAGGGATAACAACAACGTACAATTTTATATTATACAGAATTTACCCTCTTAAAGTACAATTATCCAGATGTCCAAAGAGAAACAGATTCAAAGAGTCAAGAAAGCTTTTATGCACAAGTTTGGAGGACACAGTTCTACCAAATCTGATAGGGATGTCTGATCTCTCCGAGATCCTACCATCACTTTTTCCTCTGGACTTTCTTAAGTCCATGACCTAGGGATGTTTTCACATGACCCAACCGTGGGCATCTCATATAGCCAGCTAAATCTCCCAGGCTCTTTTACAGACAATAAAAAGAGCTGTCAATGTTCTGAATCATCCTCAGGGGACCATAAGCTAAGTGTCTGCTCTTAATCCCCTTCAGCAACTCTAAAAGGAACTGCAGAATCTGCATCTCACTCAAGTTATTCAGCATTAAAAGTCAAAGGGCACAAAGTTGGCATCCAGTTTTTAACCAGCAGAAGAAATTTTGCTTTGCTTGCATGTGCATTTTCTGTTACCTGTGATTTCTTTTTCATTAACTATATGGCTAAATGATATGCTAAAAGCTGAGTGCACCTCTCAGATGTTAAATGACTCTGAAAGCTTGGGCCAAAATCCAGCAAGGCCCTTAAGCACTCACATAATTTTAGGCATACTGACATCTCAGGTTTGAATTTAAATGCATGTCAAAGCCCATCACTGGGTCACAGCCAGAGAACTCAGCACCTTCCAGAAGGAATCCTTGAAGTTCAAATTTTAACTCAGCCAATATCCATGAAATATTTTCCTTTCTAGACTATGTAATTTAAATGTGTCTTAAATTGCTGTAGGAGGCATTTCCAATCCCACTACACTTTTACTGTCTAGCTTATGTCAAGTTCACCTTTTTGATGAACATGATCCCACAGAAAAGCCAGGTATGTTGTACCTATGATACACCTGCATATACTTGACAATAGGCCCAGGAGGCTTCCCCTGCTTGGAAAGGTGCCAAACACCACGCACAACAGCCTAGGAGCTAATGATACATGTGTACCACTTCTGACCATGCCGCAGTGACCAATGCAGCTCTGATGAAGCTTATATCACTAGTGACATGGTACACACTCCCAGAACATAAAGAGGAACTCTACTGATAATAATAAATCTAAAAATTCCTTTTGCTCATGTTTATAGTGTTTTATACCATCATTAACACTTCTAAGACACACAAAAAGTAATTTGTGTGCCAAAACTGTCCAAGGCCAGCTGCTGCCCTCTCAAAGAATGACTGAATACATACATAAAAATACTTGTGCCACAAATCTGATGGAGTTCACTGCACTGTGAAAGCAGCAGCTTTTTCACCAGATAAAGCCCTTTCATTGTGCATGTATTTGAAGCTACACAGAAGTGTTGTGGATCTTCATTAACAATCATATGATCAGTATTTACTGAGGTAATACCAATTAGACTAATCTATATTATAAATATGGTCCAAATGTATGGAAACACTACTTAAAACAGTAGACAAAACAACACAACTTGTCTTTGGATGTAAGAAAGTGGCTCTAGCTTAGTTACAACCACCTGCAACATTTAATTGTTTTCCATATCAGATTATTGGAATAACCCCCATGAATTTGGTTGCCTCAACATTGCTTTATTCAAACAGTTCTAAGCTATGACATATGCAGAAAAGGCTGGAATTGTCTTTGGTCTGTGACATACGTGCCACAAACACTCTGTGGCTGTTACTGTTAGTTGATACTTGTAGAGAAAAGCACTGTGTGATACGCAGCAGTAAATTACTTACATTACTGTTAGCTTGTGGCATGGCATAACCTAGAAGTCAAACCACAGCCAAACAGATGGAGAACACGCATGCCACAAAACTGTGTCACTTCACATTACATTTATATCCAGAAGTGGTGTTTTCCAAACAATCTGCCTCTCCTGCTTCAGAAATGGGATAGTTTAAGAGACTATTTCTCTTGAGTAATTTTCTCTCTCCACCCCCTCCATGCATAGAGATGCTTTGGGTTTGTTTTGGTTTCTCTCTCTCCTCCCCTCTTTTTTCCTTTCTAATAAAGACAGTTTTACTCTACAAGGCATGAATCTTGTCAATTTACTGGATAATATCCACATATACATCAGAAGCCCACCAGGGAGTGTCACAAATCCACACAACTTTCCAAAGCTAGATTCAAAACATGGACCTCTTACTTAGCTGACAGATGTGTAAAATCATATGCAGCCAGACAACTCCCTAATGACTACACAGGTGCATGTGCTGAACAATGCAAGTTATTCTGACGAAGACCAACATTAGCTTACACTTGAAAAGTTATCTTCAGAAAAAGTTTTTCTGATGGCATAATGTGATTCTGGGACCAAAACCCACCACACCCTTGTTAGAGGAGGGGAATATATTAGCTCAGCTAGGTAGAGAGGCTGCAGGAAATCTCTGCAAGAGAAGCCAAATTTCAGAAGTTTTCTAGGAAGATACGACTATCACTCTCATACTTCCTCAGTATGAGAGTGAGCATTAGCCAGAAATACTACAGTCCATTAATGTCTGTTTTCTCTTTTATTGATATCTACAGAATCAAACACATGTTCTAAGTAAAAACTGCTTATGGACGAGGCATATAAGTTACAAATTACCACCTCAGTTGTGCTCAAAGCATGGGATTTCATGACAGCATGATTTGGCTCAAATGGCTCTGTGTCACCAGTTTCTCACTCCACCCGACACAAGACAGGAGCCCTGAGGGACAGGACTGAAGCTGTTAGCAGGCTTCAGCCCTGAAACTTGCCCCAACAAGGTGGAGTAAAACTGGTCCCAGATCAGGCAACATAAAAGCAGCATTGAACAATCTTCTGAACTTGCACTTTATGCCTCCTCATTGGACTAAAGGCTCAAAACCTTCACCCATGGAGAACAAGCAGTCATTACTTGAAATTCAAAGCCTTTGCAGAAATATTCAGTACATTCTTTACCTATAAAGCCTTTTCTTCAAACTTAGGGCTTTTAACTAAATTTTCCATTCCCCTCACTCCACTTCAGCAGTGAGATCCCAAGATTCAGAACAGAGCTACTTTGAAGAACAACTTCACCATGAGTTTGGACTACTTTTACAACATCTCAGTGGACAACCAGAAAGACTTCACACAGTGCTAATTTTATGTGCTGTATGTAGTACAGAAAATATCTGCTTCATCTTACCATCTGCTCTAGCACTGAACTAAAAGCTTTGGTCTGCTAAGATTTGTCGTTCTGCATCACCCACCTATGCTGCCCATATGAAAAACTCAACCATTACGTCAGGTGCAGCACTAAGAGCAGTGATCATCCAACACACTCACTGACCAAAATTCATGTGCTAAGCACATCCCCTACATGCAAGCCCCAAATCAGGTTGTTAACGTCTATTCTGTCCATGTTCATATATATGTAACACAACCTATCGTATGAGTAGTACATGTGAATCTCCAACTAAACAGATCAACATTTGCTCTAACTCTAGCAAATGAAAATGTTTTATTTTTAATATTACAAAATTCAACAGAAGGATTATACCTAAACATTGTTCACTATATATGTCTCTCAAATGAACTGTTAAATTGCTTTAATAACCCTGAAAAAATCCATACACCAGATCAGAGAGTTGGTATAGCTGTGTTTTCATCTAGAAACAGCTGTGATTAGCACTATAGATATACAAATAGAAAAAGCTAAAATTGATAACAATAAATCCGTACAAAATGGGAAGAAGAATTGAATAAACTGTGCCAAAACAAAACATGCCAAAGACAAAGGCAAGATGCTGCTTATCATTGGTAAGCAAATGTACCAGATATACAAAGAGCTTTTCTGATGACCTAGAAACTGAAGTTTGAGTAAAAACACTTATCAATATTTTTTATTTGCCACCTCTTCCATTGGAATGTTTTCATAGCAAAAACGTAAACAAAAGAAAGGCCTTAATCAATTGCATGTGCGTTTCATCCTGGCCTCTATCCTTACGAAGCTCACATATTGCTAAAAATGCTACTTAAAATTCATTTTCAGTCTTGAGACTAACAAAACCAAATCCAATCAGTTCAACTATAGATTAGAAAGGGTAACGGTTCGACAACCCTACTGTTAGAGTAAATAAATGAGGATTTTTGTCTCTGGAAAAGAAAACTACTTTTGGTAAACGTACTGTGAACTGAAGAACTAACCATTAAAATCATTCCAATCAACACTTGTGATATATATAAAAATCACAAAAGAAGACTGAATGTTTGTTTTTAAATCTATGCTAAAGTTCTCTTTCTCATTAAAGAAAATGAGCTGTTTAGGAAATGTTTAAGAAAGTTGTTACCATTTTAATTTGTGTTATTCCATAACTAATATCTCCACAATTTTCTTAGACTGGAGTTTTCCTTTCAGTAAAGCCTCTTCATCTACAAGAACGTGAATTCTATTTCACCTTATTCAGAGACAGCAACAAAATACTACTACATAAATATTTTATTTTATATTATTATTTAAGTATTTTAAGTTACTACTAAATAAGTTGGAACGTTAATTTTTCCCCCCCACTATTTTAGGGCACATACCTCTTTCACACTGGGGTCCAGTAAAGCCATACGTGCAAGCACATCGGTTTGGAGCCACACATCTCCCTCCGTTTAGACATCCATTTTCACAGACAGCTATATCAGAGGGAAGGCAAAAGTAATCTTTATTGAGCTATTTCCAGAAAGACATGAAGGTTTGTACTTAACAAGCTCAGGTAAACTGGTAAAAATGGTAAACAGAACAGGATACTTTGTTTTCCAGAATCTACTTATGATCTTTTCCCATTTCCTGGCCTCATTAGTATTATGAGCTCATCTTTTCAAGGGAGTAAAATATAAACACAGTAACAGTCACAGCTTCTCTGACCTCTCAAAGCCTTTCTCTTTGGGATGGCTAGACAATTCCATAACTTCAAAATAACATCTCTTTCAAACTTTCCACAAAGAAACACTGACACAGTAGAGACTGCAGACAGACGGTGCAGAAAAAAATTCATCTCTAAATCCTCAATTTTTTCCCTATTCAGAAGCAAATTTAAGAATTTATTTGTCCTCTACCATAAAAGAGGAACAAGCCAGTATTAAAGGGCTGTTTGCTGATGTTAAATAATTCATGATATTAACTAGAACAGCAAAATGTAATCAATATCTATTTTGACTATGTTATTCCAAGATATACTTTCCCTGTATGATGCTGCCAATAGAGTCAGAACCCGGTTTTCCTCATAATGAACTCCAAAAGCGGTTGCTCTCAAAAATAATCATAAAATGTAACATTTACATGAGAAAGAGGCTTTTAAATGCATTTTTATGCTCACTGAGTAATGTTTTTCTTTGTTCCGTTTCACATTCACTTCAGTCGAAAGGTTTCCATTTATCCTCTTTTATCCACTTATTATTTCACAGAAAAGGCAGAAATACAATTCTTAATCCTTTCACCATGTGATCCTCTTCCAGATTATTAGGGTAAATTCCTGGTCCCAACGAAGTTCATGTAAAGTGTGCCATTGATTTTGACAGAGCACAAAAGGTTTTCATTAAATGAGCTAAACACATTTTCTTTGTCAGACCAATAGTTCACTAGATAGCAATATGACAGCCCTGGTTAAAAGCAGTGTCTACATCCTTATTTGAGTTACTTCACAGCATTCCAGCCAAGCAGAGCAAGAGACCATCACACTCAGTTTGGGAGAGATTTCAAGCAGCAGATCCAGGAATGCTGTTGGCTCAGAATTGATTGAGGAAATCAAAACTATGCCAATCAACTCTAATAAGACAACATCAAAATGGGCAAAATTCCTACATCATGCTACCCAAGTCTGAAGCAAACCCCTGAAATTAAACAAGGCTTTGTATTAAAAAGCTTAATATTGTCTGTAAGATGAAAACCGAATCCCATGTAAATTCTAAATATATGCCTACTGCTCTAGGGAGTGGAAAGCCCTGAGGTCAAAGGGAATTATGGTAGTGTGAGAACTACAGGATCAAGTTATATCCAATTATTATGAATTCACATGATGTTTATTTTAATAGTCCTGATCAGAAAGAATTCACTCAGCATTCATTACAAAGTCATGTGTTTTCCTGCAAAATTCCATTGCACCTGATCAAAAACAAGCTCAACATCAGTTGAAATTTAGTCTTAAAGGGTGCCTGATCCACACATCCCAGAATTACTTAAGTGTACTCAGTATCTACATAACTAATAGCGTACTTACGCTGTCCACAGTGTGTTCCTGTATATCCCTTCTGACAGAGGCAATGGTCATCACTGCAGCTACCTCCATTCATGCACCGGATGTTACAGTGTTGTACTTAAAAGGAAAAAAGATTCTTCTCAGTTAAATCAAACCAGTCAGAAACACTTAACTGTCTTGTTAAGGGATTTTTTTGTTTTTAGGAATTGATTCTATGAACTAGAAACCACTATTAGAAACTAAAGATGCATATTTTAGGACAGTGGCAATACAGAAAACAATACTGATTTACAGTTCCTAAGGAATATAGGACATGGTGCAAGAATTTGATACCACCCTTATTCACTGAAGTCAAAGGCATTTCATACGAGCATAAATCCACAGAATTTGTCTCCTAGTTTGCCTAGTTTGAGAAAAGCCCATTATAAGGGAAAAGAACTAAACTTCTGGTAGTTACAACGAAGAAGAGAGTCTTATCATCTGAGCAATGGGGGATGGAAGTATTAAGGGGAAGCATATAAGGAAGCTCCTGAAGGTAGCCTGGTTCTGCCAACACATGCAATGCTAGAAGCAGATCTGTCCAGGTAGGGCTTTTCTTGCATCGCATCTCCAGATAAACCTGCTGCCAGCTGCTCTGCTTGGGGGCTGTGGAGTTCACAGACAGCATTTCCTCAGAGCCAACACCTTCCCTTGCAAGCAACAGAGACAGGAGAGCAGCAGCATGCTCTCCTCAGCCACAGCCCTACCATTTATAATGATTAACATGCAGCTGAAGTCCCATGCCAGTAAAGCATAAAAGTCTGTGCTGCATTTTTCTAGTAATAATGACAAATACATTTTTTGACTAGGCTCTTCATCAGGCATAGAAAAGCGGGCAGACCTCCCAACCAAGTCCTCCTTACAGGTCCTGCTGTCCCATACAGCTGTGAACCAGGGCAGACACCCCAGTAAGCAGCCAGGAAATGGTTTCCCTCTTAACAGGAACCACATGAAAAGCTCCTCCCAGATAGGATTATGGTCAGATCAGCATTTCAGTAGGTTGTGATGGAGCACTGGATACCTACACCACACTGTCTGAAATGCTCAGGACTGAAAATCAGAAATCGTATGTCCCGCTAGAGCCTGTTGCTAGCAGGTGTTATGCCAACCACTGAATTCTTCCCATTGCACAAAGCCTTTAAACATCATTTGGCTTTTTACAGTCCAGAAGTATGTGAATGGAATTTTATTTTTATTTTCAAGTAAAAATGATTTTAACTGTATTGCCTTCTATAGCAATATGAATCCACAAAACGGAAGTTAAACATGCAATTGGAGAAAGGATTTAAAACAATCTAACATTTAAAACACTCGTACTCTTAATTCTTCAGTTATAAAAGTTAAAACTGTATCTTGTATTTCTTGTGTGTCTAATAGTTATGATACATCTTTGTTCGACTTTGGATGTGCTTCAGTACTTCAGGCAACAAAAATGTACTAACATTCCTCAACAAAAAGCAAAGTTGTCTGCAAATACAGAGTGAATATCTGGTGAAGATTTTTGGACAATGTCCTAAGTAGGTCAGAAAAAGGTGTATAGTTACTTTAAAATGTGTAGTTCAACTTAGCTTTATACAATCTTAGAAAAACAGAGGGGATTACAAGAAGCATAGGAAATGATATCATCTGTCAAGCAGGGAAGGAACTTAAAAACCACAAAACTGATTTCAATTAGAGCAAGCTATGCCAAGAGCTAATTTCCATTCCCACATGAAGACCAAAGCCATTTAAATAGTTTGAACTACATTCGAGATAAAAAGGTTAACAGTAGCTTATATGATGATTTTCATATTATTTGTTCAAGTAAAAGTAAAGTACATTTCCCCATTTTGGGATAAGGAGTGGTTTTACACATAACATACACACACAAAGTTTCCATAATTTGTCTTGCTGCTTCCTAAAGGAACTTTTCCAAGGTAAAATATTTCTTCCTCCTTTTTAAACTAAAATCATTACAGAAGACTGCTGGGACACCCAGTCATCTTTGTTAAAATGAGCCATTCAAATCAGTAAACTTTCTCTCATGCAAGAAAAATCAGTGACATACAGTCAGTAAACTATTTATTTATTTTCTGCCTTCTTTGAGGGAATGTTGAAAATAGTATTTCCAAAATCATACAGACTATTCTGAAATATTATCCTTCCAAAAGTTCATAGAAACACATGCAAAGACTGTCTAGAGCTCAGATTATGATTTTAAGACTGCATTTTTGAAAAGTAGCACATTAATGCAGGTCCAGAGTTTCTCTTCTCAGCTAAATCAACAATTCCATTAATGTCAGTGGAGATATTCCAGTAAGTGAAATAACCTGTTCCAAGGTATCACACTGACAGACGCTCAGGGAAAAAGCACAGGAATTGCCATAAGCCTGGTAAATCAATGCATATAGCTTTGCCTTAACTCAGCATGCTCAGGAAATGTTAACAATATTCATAAATTATTGTTTTTAATCAATTGTTTTTCTCTTTCACATCCAATTTGTAAACAGTCTGCACTGGAAACTTCTGAAGTCAAAACAGGAATGGCTGCAGGAACACAGCTTTATAAACCCGCAAAAGAGCCAGTGAGACCAAACACATCCACACATGCTTTGTGTGTGGGCAATGTTTGCATTGTTTAGCAAAGCGAAACAACAAGCTGCATGCTTAAGCATAACAGTTGCTGACTTTTGGAATAAATTCTCAGCAAAGCTGAGTAAAGACTTCTTCACACCAAGAGCAATGTGACACCACAACCACCCACGAAACATTAAGGAGCTCACCAAGCAGATGAAGGGTAACACACACGCTGTCTACTCTGTGATCCCAAACTAGAAATCCTGAGATGGGTCTGCGATCCTCAGGAGGGACAACCAGCAGAGCCATGCAGGGTGCCCCAGGCCAAGGGCGCCCTGCAGGGCAGCCGGCAGGTACCGCAAGGAGAGGCTGCCTCTTGTCTTTCTGTGCCACTGCTGAGGAAACACTCCCAACCCCAGCTGTGCATGACACAGGGCTTTGCCTGCCAGGAGCTGTAAACAAGGAATGACGGCCTCATCACATCCCAGATGCTCAGCAAGCTTTTTCTGTCGAGTGACTGACTCAGGAGAGAGATGGCAGCGAGCGCCAGGATGGGACGCGGGCTGCAGCCCTGCATGTGGTGCTGAGAAAACCCACAGCAGCCTTGAAATCTCTGGGAACATTTAACATTCAAGACCTTTTACCACCTCTGACAGCAGAAGACCATAAGGGAAGGGCTGAGCTCCAGGTTCTACCACCATTGAACCGACACCACACCACCCTGAGGAGCAGGTTCGCAGGGCATGAAGCCGAGGGCCCAGGTCCTGGCCTCCCCACTCCAGCAATGCGGTCTCTGAGGAAAACCTCGGTCCTCAGGCAGTGCCTCTGAAGCTGCTGTAATGGGGGAGCAGAGCAAACCCTATTTTGCACTCCGGAGGCGTAACCAGCCTGCCGGGGGTGCAACCAGCCTGCCGGGGGTGCAGACGCTTGTCCCCACCAGCCACCATCCCCAGTACCCTCCACAGCTCTCTAGAGAGCCTCTGCCATGGCTCCCTTCCTTCAGAGATGGCCCCATCAGCAAATGCCTTCCTGTTTAGGCCAGCCCAAGCCATTCTGACTAAAGCAGGCTGGAAGCAAAAGCAGTGGCTGAGCTCAGAGACATGCCTGACCCATAACCCTGGGGGTAGTGAGGGGTATCCAATGATGAAGGAGACACCCTCCTCCTTCTCATTCATACCCCCTTTCCCAGCGTGGCAGGAATGCAGGATATGTCTGCAGCACAAACAGGAGCATGGCTGCAGCACAAACAGACAACACTGAAGCAGCCACGGCCTGGGTGGTTTGAGAGGCAGCAGCAGAGCAGCCACCACAGAGCCAGCACAAGCGCAGGGTGTAAGACATCTCCCCGCACATGCACCTGCAACACCAGAGCCAGCCACACATCAGGGCCAGTGGGCAGGTGCCTCCACACATGGCAATCTTATCTCCAAGCCTACCATAAGCACACCCAAAAATTCACTAATTACACAGAAATAACCACTACTCAGCCAGCAAGTTCACTGATGTCACGAAAATCCCTGCTGAGAAAACCACCGGTTGATCTTTTCAACCACGAATCAGATTCCTAAAGCTGACTCGTAACCAGAAAAGTCCCAACACTGACCTGCATAAGAAAAAAACTTGAAGGCTTTGTTATGCTTTCCAATCCACATGCTTTCCAATCTGCATTAATCGATTCCGACAGACAACCAGTCTATAAGAGCCAGAATGAATCCGGTTTCTGCCTATGGTTGTACATACTATAAAATCCGTGCCCACTACTGATTCCTTAAGTACTAAAAAGGCACGTAGATTAAAATATCTAAAAGACATCTCATCTATCAGAAGTCATGCATTTAATCCTGAGAAATCCTGGGATTTTCACTCATATTTTTAATCTGTATTTAAGAACGTATAATTAAAGTAAGGTTTCATGAATGCATTCTGACGAACTATTAACTGTTGTCAGTGGGAGTTGATAATAACCCTTTGATGTCAATCAGGATTTTTAATTAATGTTTATGTTTAACTTTGTTTCCTAATAGCAGATCTAAGTCATTGTGGTCTATTGTGTAAATACATATTCATGGATTTTGTCTACAGTGCCAAGAGAGCAAATGACTTACAGCAAATGTATGCTCTGTAAGTCCTAATGAGGTGCTGGGTCATAAATATTATTACATAAAAGTGCACAGAGGCAGTAGAGTCTTATCTCTCTACAACAACTCAAGACACTTTTGCTTTTAGATTTGGTTTGTTTTAATACATAAAGGTGATGTAACCACACACACAATGTATCCTAAATTATTACACTGATGAAATGAAATAGAAACTATTTTTTTAAGCCAACTCCTAAGTCTAATTGTAAAGTGTTAATATTTATACCTTATACAGAAAAGCCACATTTGAAAGTGAGCAAACCTGTGTAGCAATGCAAGGAAAATAATGTCAACACTGATTAAAGCTTAGGATTGGTAGAATATTCATACCTAGAAGTAATTGTCAACAACCAAAATAGCTATGCCATACAGTGTTTGGAATCTGCTTGATTAAAAACCATAGTAAAGTCCTGCACTCATTTATCTGTACAACTTCAATGAAGGCTGAAACCATGGAGATCAATGGTAGAATACTTCAGAAAAGAGCCACAAGAAGAACTGTAACTTTACTCACTCTGTTTTTCTTGACTCATAAAATACTCCAGTGTGGCCTAAGAAGAAAATGAGGTAATACTAAGGCCCGCTCATTCCTGCCTTTTACAAAGGTGCCAAAACATGTAACAGATGTAGGGATACATCTCTCCTTCTGTACCCTGAAGGGGACTTGGGAGAAGGTCATACTTTCCTTTACTGGCTTACAAGATTAAGGCTTATGCACCTGGCTAAACAGTAGCTGCAAACCAAGGCAGGAACGCTACAACACACAGATTTGAGTAGCATTTTGCATTCTTCCTCCTTCCAGTAATCTCTGGGAGCTCCATAGCTCCATACCCTCCTCATGCTGGCCTCTCCCTAACAGACATCACAGGAGCCTGAGAAAGGGGTTGAACTACAAAGAACAATATTTACCATTTTAGTACATGCCATTCCATTACATTCCACAGTTGTTATTGTTTTTCCACTGTTATTGCATGAAAAAGATGCTAAAGCCACAAGCTGAAGTGGTCGGTCATGTGGGAAAACTCTTATCAACTAGGAAAGCAAAAAAATGGCAAGGTAAAAAAAATACACGGGCAAAGCAGACCACACACAGAGTCTGAATAGATATTCAGAATTAAAAGGATGACCATATTGCGTAATATTACAGCCCTCAGCTGAGTGCATTCCCCACTGACTTCAGTTAATATGTTGTTCAGATAGTTATGGGCATTTGTGGGAATAGTTTCCCCAAAATTCTTCCCAGAAACTTTACATTTTATACAAAAATCCAAATCATCTAAGAGACAAGCACCATACTCAGAATACACTGTACTTTACAGCTGGCATCTCTCAATTGAACTGAGATACTATCCCAAGCAACATCCTACTTTATATCAGATATTTGACCCATGATTAGTCATTGAGCTATCTGGTTCATTGAATTAATTTAATTTTACTAATTTTTTACTGGATCTGGAGAACCTTCCTTGAAAACCTAAAATCCAAACATTTGTAGGAAAAGTCGCCTGTCTGAAAAGTTTCATTTCCAAAGCATCTTTTCTTTTCTGATGAAAAGCTGTTTCACTTTAAAACCTTGACCAGTTCTGTACCTCTAAGCAACTACAGAAGTATCATCTGAATAAGGTCAGTCAGTAGATTCAGAAGATACGTAGTGAGCCTGGCATGGAAAGGCTGTAATACTTGTAGGCCCATGCATGTATGATACAGCATCATGTCTGGCTTAGTAAGCCCCAAAATGAGAGCAGAATTACAAAGCCAGTCAAATTCAGCCAACTGTCAACAGTCATCTCTCTGTATCTTTACAACTTTTGTGCTGCATATGTGTGCATGCCAGTGTTGAATAGAGATAAGGCATTTTCCAGAAAGCAAGGAAGACTGGAATTAGTGCTATAAATTGGCAAATGAATATAGCTCCAATAAAACTAATTCAGTTTTGATTTGGCAAAAAAGAGCATCTCTAATAGTTAGTCTCTGAGTCATTCTTCAGTTTCATCACAGGAGGCTACACTTTCTTTCCTGTGGTAAAAGTATGTCTGGTGACTCAGAGGTTATTTTTCTTAAACACTGACCACTGACCTTACATACCTTACTAGCTTCACAGACTCAGAAGAACAATATCAAAGACACAGAAGAAATACTTACTTGATTTTGAACCACAGGAGGGGGCTATCTGACCATTTGGGCATGTGCACATGTTTGGTCTAGAGCAAAATCCATCCCCACAGGAATGTCTGCAGATTGCTATAAAGAAAACATAAATGCCTTTAAAATATGTTTCCAAATCCCCAAACACATAAGAAACACAGATAGAAAATTCAGTACCATAAATACGCACAAACTCATTAAATTGCATACAACTGATTCCAAAACAGCTCCTCCTGTTCATCCTCATCTCTACACGGGACAGCTAAAACCTAGACCTTCACCATCTGTTATGAAAAGGTCTGGGAACATGCCACAGGCCACACTAGATATAGAGAAATTTCCTTGGAGAAGTGAAACTGGTCCATTTTACCAGCCTACTCTTGGAGGAAGGATGGCACTGAGGCAGTAGTACAATGCTCCCTTTATTTCTGCACCAGACCCACACATAAGCGTAATAATTCCCATCTGACAGCACACTGCCTCAGTACTTCTGGAGAGGGTCTTATCAGCCTTAGGCAAAGTGCCTTTAACAATTATTTCTGGTCCACTGTACCATTAGATATGAACATGCATACAGCACTATGATTGATGTATGTATATATTTATATCCCTACATATATATTTCAGGGATATGGTCCAAACAAGCAGAGAAAATGTACTTGCTGGCCTGATGCTGTTGCCTCCTTCCATTTTACTTAAATAGATTAACATATTCCACAGCTACTCGCTCCCAAGAGTCCACACACCCCTTGGATCCCTTTACCACAGACTTAAACAGAACATGTGGATGAGATTAATCCTTTGTTAAATACTAGTATCACATCACTGTATTATAGCCCACAGAACTTTGTATATTAGCTTAATATACTTAAAATGGTAAAGAAATGATGTGCAGCTGCTATTGAAACCATATAGAAACACATTTCAGTTCTGGTATACAATTAAAAATACCCTGACATAGAGGGACAAAGATAAACCTCAGTCATAACACATAACTGGATTAACTTACGGACTATGCATTGGTTTCCACCAGGTAAAGTTTTCCATCCAGGGCAACAGTAAGCATTGTAACGCGATCCACACACATTTGGTCTGGAAAAAAAAAAAGGGATGAATTCTTATTTTTACTCAGAAATATGTTTTAAAAGTAGAGGCATAAAAACGGAAAAAGTAAATCATTGCAATATACATTTCAATAATTAAATCTAGAAGTGTTGTATGTTTTTAGCAGAACTGTATGCCTTTGGTTGTTGGGTTTTTTTAGGCAACATACACTTTCACGAATTTGAGATTACATTGCAAACATGAAATCACATCAGTAATATCTGAACAACAGGAACAGAATAGGCAAACCTCGTCTCATATCACTCCATATCTGGAAAACTACCATACCAGGGGTTTGAGCAAAACTCCCATTTAAGTACGAAATGAGGGATCACACCCATCATCATTCATGAACACAGAGGAAATATATTGCTCTCTGAACGATAACTTTTAAGCTTCATGTTGCTTTCTCTTCTTTACTCTGAAGTACTATTACTGTTCCCTGTTATGCCCATGAGCAAAACTATGTGAGTGAAAAACGAGTGAAAAACGCCAACCATGACATTAGCCAAATAAATGAGCCAAAATATGTAAACGCTTCATTAGCAAAAATTACTTACTATTAAGAAAATAAAAATCAAGGATGTGTGTGCATGTAAAGAGACAGGGTTCTGTGAAATGAATGAGGGGCCTACCGCCCTTGTTAAATGATGGATCCGTAGAAATTTTTCTTTCCAACCCATTCACCTCATCCAAATTTATCCTTTCAAATAACTGTATCACTAGAGTTTACAATGAAATCTGACAGGACGTGACACTATTCCTATCATGATCTTATTGGTAAAAATAAAAAAGTTGAAACTGTTCTATGCCCCTCACAGACGATGAATTTTTTTTAATCTATCTTGTCCTATTTATTTCATGCATCTATCCATGCAAGTAAAGCTAGTAAGAATAGCTCCAAAAATGGGAAAATGTGCCTCCTTTTGCTGTATGTTTAATGCCAGAGGAAAATTTTACAACCTCGATTAATATTGTGAGCAATTACTCAATAGATTAATGCATCTAAAGCTAACTATAAACTTCCTAGAAACCGCTTTATTAAAATACCATAGGCAGATTAGAGACAGATTTACAGTGTTTATTGTTTTAGGAAGGGGTTTCTGTTATTATTTTGTCCTTGGTCTTTCAGAAAGTTCTTCATCCCTAGTATTGCAATGTCTAAGTAAACAATAGTTACCTCATATGGTGAGGCAACTTAAGATAAACAACCTTGATATATACAAACATTTATTCATGCACATTTTCTAACTATCAGACTTCTATACTCTTGTGTTTATCTAGGGATCTGCATTAGGAATGCAATTTCAAGTATTCTGATTACACCTTTGATGACATCTTGTCTTTTCATTAACTGCTTGGCCAGAAACTACTTAAGTCAAAGCAAACACTACCATTACCTTCCACTGGTTCTGGGTAATTACAAAGTGGTAACCGAGGTGAATGTGAGCAACACAACTGGACTCGTTGCAGGGCCCTTTTCTGTAACTGGTGTTACAGACTCAAAGTCTTATTCATATAATTCCAATGTATTCAGTTTTAGTAATGTCAGCTACTTCCCTGCAGGGCTATAACCATGTAACTTTCCTAGAGTTCCCTGTTCATCAATGCCAAATGTTGCTCCATGATCATCTGCCAAGTAAGACTGGCAAGCAGACAAGCGAGATTGCTTTTCACCTTCTCCAGGCAGAAGAAATAATGGAATAGAAATAATGGAACTTATTAAGACAGACAGAATGGGTTTGTTGCTACCTGTTACAACCGACAGGCATAAACCACCCATGTCCAGTCTCGGTTGGTAAGAATCTATAAATGGCTGACCATAAAGTGATGTTTAGGTACACTGTCAATTTTAAGTCTCGGCAAGTACATGGCTTTGGGGACCATCTGGTCCAAGTTAAGAGTCAGGAGCAGATTTCTGTGCCACGGGGAAACCCGAATTTTACAATCTGTTTCCAAAAATGGGGCTCTGGAAAACGCAGATGTGCCAACAATCATGAAGTCAGAGACCCTGGACGCCTTGAAGCCGTCCACAGGGTAGGCTAAGCTGTACATCCAAGAAGCTCCAACTCGGATGCAGCATGCTCAGCTTTAACATAGAAAAAAAAGTCATCAAACTGTACTTCCATGGAACAGTTTGAGCCTGACAAGTGCATTTTCCAGTGGAACACTTTTTCGTCAGAAAGCTGCTGTCTAGCCTATAAAAGAAACCTATATTAAAGTCTGAATGCTACTTCTTTGAGAGGGAGGGAGTGTTCTTTACTTGTGCCTATTTGTAAAATGTCTTTAAAAAGAATTAATTTTGAAGGTGAAATTCATTGATATTTATGAGATAATCAAACACTGTGGTAATAAATCCCCACAAATAAATAAATTAAAGGGAATAACAACTTAGCTCATGTAAAGTCATGGATAGCATCAATTAAATTGTAAAGGCTCTATTGTCGTACTTACTTTAAACAGTTAGCCACTGTTGTGTTTTATACAGCGTATTTTCCTGCTGATATTATAGGCTATGAATACTAAAGAAGCATTTTATATTCTTATAAAACTGTTTTCCTGAACAGCACTACAAACAGAGTTCAGTTATAAAACCTGATTTGTAATGGTAAAACAAGTGAAAATGCATCTATACAGCCCAAGCCACCTGTGGTGCCCACAGCACCTTCCCTTCACTCCAAAGCCCAGAGGAGGGAGAGAGTATCTCAGGAACAAAGCTGTTCCCATTGCAATTTAAAAAACACAAGCCTCTCACTTTAGAGTCACTTACAAACCTGTAAAGTATAAAAGGATTTCTGTAAGGGTATGGTGCTGAGAGACAGTATGACTGATGCCCAGAGTTTCATCAAAGATGTCCAAAATAAACAAGAAAGTATGTCTTTGATTAATGATATGCAAGTACAAATGCAGTAGCAAAATGAGTCGAATAATTAGCAAAAGACACTGGTCATCAACTGGAAAAGTCTTAGAATGGCAGAGAGACAAACATTTATCTGGAAATTCTGATAACTAACACTTGAGAGTAATAGGTCTGGCTGACAGCATCTGCACGCACCAAACTAGAAGATACCCTTCTTCAGGAACTATAGCAGGGAATCCTCCACCGCCATTACAAAGTAAAGCTTTGTCTGTCCTTTCCACCTGCAGGGGAATGGAACCCTATGGCAGGACACCATAGTCCTGCCCCAGGTCAGCGCTGTGCTACCCTCAGGCTGTGGCTGCAGCACAGCCTCAGCCTGTCACACATTCTCAGATAAATGGTCTCCTTTCTTCACAGGGCAGCACTGACATTATTTCATGGGAAGCACCAACTGGGTCCATCCCTCCTTTACTACTCCTGCTCCTGCTGCCCCATCTCAGCAAGGATGAATGACTGCCTGGCTCTCCTGAATTGCACGCGATTACCCAGTGAGACTGGGGACGAAATTTGTGGAGCAGGCACACATATGTAAATGGATGGGAAGCAAATCATGATAAACTTGGCAGTGCCTTCTTATCAGATGCAATGAGGCAGCGAGGGAACGCGACCACCAGACAAGCGAAGGAGGTGTTCAAAAGCCCCATGTGAAGTTGGCAGCGGGGAACACCACCCAGTCCAAGGAATGGTGGGGGCACCCATCACAGCATTGTGGTCGTCCTCTCCAGGGCCCTGGCAGAGACACAGCCTGCCCGGGGGTGTGCTAATTCTGCACATCCCCACTCTGCCCTGCCTGTGACCCCTCGAGGAAATTACAGCCCTCTCCCGAAGAAAGCGTTGCCCATCTGCAAGCTCCCACGGGAGGAAGTTTCTGGCACTGCTGTGAGCAAGGCTTCAGGCAGAAATTTTGTCAGCAGCACTGCCATGCACCGGCCAACACTGGCGTAACCCAGGCTGAATCAAACACAAAGCATGGGTCTCAAATAAATTAGACACCAGACAGAGTGGGCAGAAAGCAGCTGAGAGTAGGAGAGACAGCTGAGCTGAGCTGAGATGTGAGGAAGGGTTTCTAATCACTTTCTCAACTCACTTTTCCTCTCCTTCGAAGAACACACAGACTCCTCCTTGCAAGAAAATGCTTAATGAAGGACTTCTATTAACTATTTGGCTGCAATGGCCAGCATATGTTTAACAAAATATATGGACCCAGTTTTCTAGCAGAAAAGATAACAATTTAAAGCAACATTATCAGCAAACAGTTATTTTTAGAGAAGACCGCCTATTTTTCTTCTTCAGTGGGTAACACTGGTACCTGCTAAAACTGAATTATTATTATTTGCTGATCATTTCCATATAGAATTGGAGTGGTGCTTCCATGCTTGCACTGGGAGTTAAAAAGAATGACAAACTGCACCCGAAATAATGGTAGGCTGATCTTAAAAATGTGATTGTCTAAGTCTGAATATAACCAATGCACTAAGAAATAGTAGCTAAGGCTCTAGAATGTGAAAAGGAATAGCTTTTACTAGTCATTTTCCAGAGACACATAATCACATCTATACCTTTTGCTATAAAGCAGCTTTATGTACCTTCCTAAACTTCTCAGCATCTCAGAGTAAATGCTAAAAGCAGAGTGGCCCAGATCTGCTGACTCCTCTGGAGCTTTACTGAGCTTTCACACTGAAACAGAATTTCCATCCTTAAAGATACTCCAAACCTTAGCGGACACTGCCACGAGCAACCTGATTTAAGTTCACCCTGCTCAGACCACGGGTTGGATCACACGGCCTTCCAAGGACCATCCCCACCTAAATGACAGAAGCCAGGTACTTGGTTGCACAGATTAGAAGTCAATACCAAAAACACCTCCTTCTGCTATTCTGGTGTCTACCGCATCCTCCAACGAGCTGTGAGCAAAGCAGAACCAGGAAGGGAAGGTCTGGTTCCCCATGGGACGCAGCAGCTAACAGCTACGGCACGTGACAGGCAGTCTTCCCAAGCCACCTGCCACTCTGACACATACCACCCTGCATATGACTTCACAACTTCCAGTAAGCACATCCACAAACTGGGAAACTGAGCAATGTGGATGGGATAGAGCACAAAACACACAGATCTGCATTTAATGTGCATTTCCAGGTATCCCAAATAATTTAAACGGGGTTTGCTTCTCTGTTGTTTAGCTACATATTAGAAAATAGGATGCTTTTAGTCACTGCCCTTTTTCATCGTTCAGTGAAGATTATTAGGAGGACTCTTCAAGCTATATTTATTTCAATCATATGAAAGGAAAATCCAAGAAACGATGCTAGACTCTGTGAGCAAACAAAAAATTTAGCTTCTATTCTCCTATAAAGGATAAGCGAGCATTTTTAAGCAAAACAGATTTTTTTATATACAAAGGATTGCATCTGATGTACTCATTTTTACCATGCACTAAGTGAGCCTGGATGTTTGTGCCATGCAGAGAGCCTAATATGATAACTATTTCTCACTCTGACAGTAAGGATACCGCTGTCCCAGAGTCCTGGCTCAGTTCAACTGAAAAAATAACATGCTGAGCAGCTCTACGGGTATCTTTGGCTCTGGCCTATGTGCAAGTCAAGAGTTCAAAATGACATGCAAGTTTCCTGCAGAAACACTGAACGCTTTTCTAACCCTAACTTCCATCACACTGTGACAGCTAAATACAGCAATTCAACAACAGCATTTGACATTAAGTGAATTCTTCCGCACTTGTTCTGTAAATCTGTGTCTTTTGCAGGGACAGCCTCATCTAACCTGACAGCCAGGCATTGTTCTTATTCAGAGCCAGGGACAGACGCGTTTCTGGCGCGTATTCCCTCATTGTTCCACTTGAGAATGTCAATGGGTCCAGTTCAACACCCAACCCATATGGCTGTGTAAGACATGTAAAGTACATGTACACCAACACAAAAACTATCTGCTAGGCCAGACCAGCACAGCTGGTAAACAGGAGGGATCCAGCACATACTTCCTTAAAACAAACAAACAAAACTACCAACAAGAACAAAAGAACAAACAGAAAACCCCGAAGTGCATTCAGGAGACAAGAAATCAAAGCCTTTTTATCCTGGTAGCACTAAACGGCATCCCACAGGAAACAGATGTACCTGTGGGCTAGGGCAATGCTTAGATCTCCATCACTTCATCTGATGGAAGAGTTTACACCTCCTGCACTACTCCCCACACTCACCACATACCTGCTGATGGCTGATGGAGGTAGACCTCTAACAGTCTTCCAAGAGAAAGCACACAGGCAAACTGAGAGCCTCTGCCAGCCCATGCCATGTACCGAGCAGAGCAGCAGTGCAAGGACTGTGTGGGGCACACTGGGCAGCCAATCCCCAAGGCTGGCCATCCCTTGTCCAGGCTTTCCCAGAGGCTGCTGGATAAGCTGGTGCTACCCCCTGTCCCCACCTTGGAGCAAATGCAAGCACTTACGGAGTCTCATAAAGCTGAACTTGTATCAATACTTGCCAGTGAACACCCTTAGGTGTTAAGCAATCCCATTAACTTGTGTTTTAAACTGCTCTCCCTTAGGCTACTGGAAGATTTTTTTCTTTTGTAAAACAGCAGCATTTCTCCCCCTCCCCTCACAACACACTGTATCCTACCTTCTTCCCTCTCCTTGCTGGGACAGTGATTCTGTGTTTTCAAAAGGCCAGTTACCTGCATGTTTACCATAAGGCAACAGGAAAACCGTGCGGATACGGAACCCACTGTTTCAGTTCACCCTATCCCTAGCAGCCACCAGTAACTTACTCTGTATACAGGGAAAAGGAAAAGATAAAATATCAGAGGGAAAAACAAAGGAGGAGAAAAGAGAGAGGAAAAAATGTTCCTGAAAGGAAAGAAATTTTAGTTTGAAACCTCAGCTGAACATCACTGGATATTCTGATGTCCTCCAGCAAAACATGAGAGAGAGGGTTTTCATCCTCTTAAAAAAGATGAAAATGATTAAGGCTGTAGACAAAAGAACTGTGGCTTTCATTTGGTATTTCTGAGGCTTTAATGGTCATGAATCATTTCATAAAATAAGAAGTAGAAAAGGAAAACAACAGATTCTCCAGCAAGTCCACATTCAAAGTATTCTCCCAGATAAAAAGCTAGAACTCCTTCATACTTCAGTGAAGATCTATAAGCAAAACCAGAAGGCACAGGTTTTCATTTAACAGGCTACATTTTACCTCTCAATGTACCTTCCGAAGATGAGCCCAACTTCTTTAGGCTCTTTAAATGTCACAAAAAAATCAGATTATTCTTCTCATGCCTCTATCTGCACACCAACCATAGCAAGGGCCTTTAAAAAATTAATAAATAAAACTGAAGTGGGAAAGTCAGAATGGATGAGAAAACAACCAAAGGAGACATCCACAATACAAGAGCAAAATGCTACGAATATATTTTCCAGCACAATGTGATGGTTAATCAGAAACACTCCAGGCCACAATTGTTCCATTCTACAAAAATATTTACTGAGTCTGGGGAGTAAGACCAAAGTGACACACATGTATCTATATCCTCTTCATCTGTAGGGTTCCACAGGGAGATGTAGAAGAGGAACAAGATGGCAGGTGATCTTATTGGAAAACAAAAAAGCTAATAATTAATTTCTTACTATTTCCATATGTAAACTTTCCAAGATCCCTAGCTGAAGTCTTAAGTAGAGATGGCCTCCTATTAGCCAATGTCTGCTTTTACCAAGAGTAAGTTTTCCTGCTGATCTATGTGCCTAGATAGCTTGGGTCTTGTGTTCTGAGTAGTACTATTCTAGTAATCAAGGATGCTGAGTCCATGAACGTATTTACAGTGACCCTTGTCGAAACTTGTATTGAAGTTCATATATAAAACTTTCAAGTTTGCAGAATGGAAGTTGAATGACAGTGAAATAGACTGTCCTAAGTGAGCAGCACTGCTGAAAAACACACCACAGGAAAGGAAAATAAGCATACAGGAAAAACAGAAGCTGCAGTTTTATTCAATAAGGATCACTGTAAATGAAGCTGACAGATGGACTGTCCCTGCCAAACCCTAACCCAGTGATGCTCCCATTGCTCCCAAATAAACTGAGAGCAACCCTATGCTTATCTCAATTCTGGATCCTCAAGCCCAGCATAGCCTCAAAGGTTCTGGCACAGCAGCGTGAAGCTGCACACAGTGTAGTAGCTTATGCAGTTAAGGTGGCAAACATAACCCAGATCAGACTGAATCTGGTGAACAACTTGTGGAACCACCACTGAACAAAATGTATCCTGTGCTGGCTAACAGGGGAGAAGTCTACTTCTATACACCGTAAGTGGGCTCTTGATTGAGGAAAGTGCAGCTCTGGTTAGTATCCCAGGCACACGCTGGAGGCTTCTTCTGCCTCCTCCAAACAATTCTCTCTGGAAACCTGCACTGCAACTTGCAAATTACTGTACCCTGCTGCAACCAGACACACTCTGCAGATGCTGTTCTTCCCCCCAATCCTTTACGCCTCCAGTTTCTGAAGGCTGAACACTGCCTGTCCCCCCCTTAATAAAAGTTCAACTGAACATTAACAAACCGGCATCAGAAAGTCTCCTGAAAGACAAGACAACACTGAAGATTAGACGATTGCATTGTAAATCCACAGAAGAAAATGATCACACAAGGAAACAAAGCGCAATCCATGACATCTCTTATTTTCCGAATAAGAGCTGCAGCATAAATCTGTTCCTAACCTGCCAAGCAATTAAGTCATAGCCACAGTCAGCCTTATACAGGACCCCTCAGGATGGATGTGGCAAAGCCAATGTAAAATTCTCCACTCGCTCTGTACGCGAAGTACAAATCCTCACAGGTCAGCTGTGACCCATCCTGCAGCATCTGGGTCAGCATATCAGGCCAGCCTGAAATAGCCAAGAGCTATGCAGACCAAAATAAATAAATGAAGTAATAAATAGAAGAGGAGAGGAAAGGAAAAGAATTACATCCTATCCCACCATCCTGATCTTCAACATGTCACCTAGGCAAAATGGTGCCCGGTGATAGGAAACCTGCTTCATCCAGAGTCCCCCAAGCCAATTTTACAGTACCTCAAGAATGCTGCTACAGAGTTTATTGTAGCCTTTTTCCTCTGTTTGCTCTATTTGTGACTTACTATCATCAAACAGGGGAAAAAAGTATTTCTCTAATATATCTTAGGGGAGGTGGTGGTCTGATTCAAATTTCAAACAACAGACACATGGCACTTCAAAACCATTTGTGTCCAGCTACAATATAATATGAGAAAAGATCACAGAGAGAAGACCGGCTAAACGGTTCATAACAGAGTCACATGTGCCTAAAACACTCACCAGTGAACGAGAGATTACAGCAGTACTCACCAAAAGTTTCAACCATAGTATAGTTTCTCACTGGCATGCCCAAAATTAATTGAGTTCTAATTCTGCACTACAAACTACACAGCCTCAGAAGTCTATCCCTATAAATCATAAACCAGAATTGGGATTAAAGCCATGCTTTTTAAAGAGATCGTGTCCAAATGACAGGATTTGGAAATCTAAGTGTAGAGTACAAGGACTAGGCCTGAAGATTATTTACTTTTTACTGTTTTTCTTTGGGCTGAAGAACAACATGGAACTATAACAAGAATGCTAGCATGGGAGCTTTGCATTGCTACTGGCTCTAGATAAAGCAATCCAGGGCAGACTAATGTCAGACAGCTTTCATTAAATACATTTAAAAATTTCCATATAGTATTTAAATGAGTATATTCCAAAATATAATTAAAACCTATGGTGGTAGCCAAAGGAAGACATCTATATGATCAGAACTGAAAATAATGCGTTATTCCCTCTTTAAATATTAGCCCTTCAGCAAGTGTTAATAACAGCTACTGCCAGCCACAAAACAGATTCTGTGCTGGCTTCTTGCTTAATTCTGTCTGCTTTCCCTACTCCTCATCCATACATCCTGCTCCCCAGAGAAAGTCACACCTACTTCAAATCGCATCATGTAGTCCTACTGAAAGAAAGGAAACATGTACATTAGACACAGAGCCAAGATGTATGAACTCATTTCACTCTGAACCAGATGTCTGAGGATAATGTAAAAAAAAATAGTATCGCAACCATCAGCAAATAAATTCAGAGAGGTGCAGAATCTTAACACTATGTGTAGTTGCCAAGGACTTCAGGTTTTACATCAGGATGCACTGGCATTAAAGTTCTTCATCCTCCACGTAGGCTTTATCCCGTAAGATGCAGAGGACTGGAATGAGGCCGGCCATGCCACCTGGAAGCCAGGTGAGTGCTCCAGCACGTCAGGTATTAAGCATCTTGCCTCTATTTTTCAGTGAGATTTTTGTTCCGAAGAATTCAGGCTGCCTCTTGCTCACAGAGGGACACTGACAAGGTGTGGCAACAGCAGCTGGCCAGAGGTGTGCAGGCCAAAAGCGGTAAGAAAAATGTTTGCGGTTCTTCAGTATAAACCAATATTTACCGGTACGGAAAGCCTGCTTTTCTTCAGCAGGCTTTTAGTGGTAAATATTGGTTTAAAATGAAAACCAGAAGCCTTAATTATATCGTTGAATACTGGAATTATGCTATAGATTTATAAGATTTATTTTATTTCAGGGAGCAGTGATGCGTAAGAAGGGTCAAATCCAACCAAGTTTATTCATGTAAGCACATCGGTAAACCTGTGGACTTCATTTAGGATGACCAAAAGAAACTGGTCCCCCCCAAAAAAAAATGCAAACACACAACCCCCTATTGAATAGCTTTAATCCAAGAGTTTTATGAATCATTTTGGAGCTGACTATTCTGTTCTGCGATATTCACTATCATTTCAACTTAATAAAAACAAAGAAATTAATTCATTCTTGCACAAATGCATTTAATTAGTCTCTTAATTAGAGTCACGTCACAATTCAGCTATCTTGAAGAAATTTTGGTTCTTTTAAAATTTCTGCTGACCTATTTGTTAGGCAAATAATTGCTTTCTTTGACCATTATATGGAGAAAAGACTGATAAACATAATAAACATTGCTTAAAGTATTATTAAGAACTGACTGATCCTCATTAGAGCTTGAGGTCTTTGTCTAGCATCCTCAGAAAATGGGAAATCCTAATAATTCTAAGATCTTTAAACACAACACTTCTTGTATACAGTCAAGTACCAATCAAATCACCAGTAAATTCTTTTTTACTTTATATTCAAATGATAGAACCACATATAAATGGTTGATTTCAAGTACATATTGTTTATAAGGAACTTCCCATCCATGGCCAGTTTTGTAAGGTTTACTTCTTCAGAAGTTGGTGCTACACTCTTAGGTGTTTAAGGGTGTCTCAGTAACAGCTTATTATTTTAACTTGCTGAATCATAATGGATTCCAGCAACATGAATGGAGAATCTAGTTATACTTTTAAATAATTACTGCCTTTATTCTGATTGCTTTCTGATAACTTAGAGGCACCAGCACATAAATATACATTGCCTTAGACCAAACACAGGTGGCATTACAAGGACTTCATTGCTAATGCCTTCAGAGCTGGAGCAATTTAATCTACATGAGCAGCAAGCTTGAAGTCTTAAAATAAGTACATAAAAGGCATTTCCAACTAATTGATAATTATTAAACTTAAAATATACTTCTAGATCATGTTATATGTTCAGACAGCTCACTGCATAAACAAGGAGGCAGAGGTCACAAGGACAAAAGCAAACATCTCCTGCAATCAACAGCTTGCAGTAAAAAATGTTAAGTGAAAAAAATTGTGAAGAAAACTGAAACAGATCTTAGACTTCTTCATTTTAACATACATGACCAATATTCACACTGAGACTAACCTCAATACTTTCAAATGCTAAGAGACTTTCAATAGTCATTAGATTGACACACAAGAAGTATAAATGTAAAGGGTTTTCTCCAGAAATGTATCCCCTTGCTCCTTACAACCAGAGCAAGAGTTCATTCCAAAACAGTCTTAAGTCAACTACAATAACATGAAAATAAAGTTTCTCAGCATCTGTTATGACTTGTGTTACAGCTTTCAGATTCCCAAATGTACTTGTACTGATGAACAAGTTAAAAAAATAGTATGTCTTCTTGTGAAATCATATTTTTAGTGGTTTAGCCCTTCAATAACCATGAATACTCCTTGTCTAATGCATATACAGTTCCTGTACATGCAAAATATGTTTTCCATCTGGCTTTCCAAAGGATTAGTTCCAACCTTGTCTGTTAAAATGACAATTCTTTTTATTCATATTGTACAGTTCAGTACCACACCTAAGGAAGTGCTCACAATTTCTAAACTGGAAATATCCAGCAGGATTCATCACCCAACAGTGATCAAGATGACTCTGTTAACAATCTCCTCCAAACAAGTCGGGAACTCTACCCTCAGCCTCAAATGAGAGTTACAGAAAAAGGTCTAACATGTAAGCAAACTGGTAATTTGTTTTGTCTTTACTGTATCTCAGATCACCTGGCAAATTATCATATCCTTGTCAAGAACCTGCTTCCCAAAGGCACTCTTTCAGATTTGTAATATTCAAAATAATTGACTACAATACAAAATACTTAAAATTTATATTGCCATTACGTCTAGATTTGCAGAATTCTAAGTAGATATGTAACTCATAGATAATACACAATAAAAGGAATCATTGCAAAGTACACAAAATATGGAAGGCTTCTGTTAAACGTAAGAATCAACTCATAAGACAAACTACTTACACTAACCCATTTTAGATTCCAAAAATAATTAACACTTGAACTATCACCTCTTCAGGCACTATTACTATTGTCTAAACAGCACAGTTTTAGAGCAACAGTTGCATTCACCAAAGACACTTTATCCCCAGCTAATGTGCCTCTAACTCCCACAAAGTCCATTAAGTCAGCACACGTGTGCTAGCTGGCATCCTCTGTCCCACTGGGCAGAAAATGGTGATTGCTACTTTGATATTAACTCAGTTCTGTAATGAGAAAGTTTATTGAAACATCCTGAAGAATAAAGGCACCTTCTGATAAATATTTTTCCTTATCATCTTATACTGCTTCCAATTAGTCCTACAAACTTTATTGTACATCCTCCTCACCTCCTACTTTTTGTCACAAGAAGGATCGGCTTTGTTAAACTATTTCTTTTGTGACGAGGTATAAGGAAATGAAATAGAGAGTCTGAGCCTACAAAATCAGATCCTTGAAAAAAAAAAAAAAAGAGTTGCATCCACTTTTTGCAACATGGTGACCTAAAAACATCAGCCTTTTCCAACCAGGCAAGCATAAGAAAGCGCCAAGATTGCACATCTGAATATAAATAAAAAGTACTATACGAGTATGAGGAAGTTACCAAGAAACTAAAGCATATTCACCAAGGCCTCTAACAATAAAGTTGTAACAGCTCTTTCTTGAGGAAACCAGAAGAAGAAAGAAAATAGCTTGCATCCCTTACTGAAGTATAACTACCCCATAACATGTTTGCTATAGCTGCCCTCTGCCTGATGAGGGAAAAGTCTGGCTATGGGCTGAAAAGGTGCATCAGAACACCTGAAAAAGCAGACCCCTTGTTTCTGCCAACGCTGCAAGCTTTTCACCTTTACAGTGAACTACATTTGCAACTGCACACACATGCAATGTCTTCCAGCAAACTTAAAAACTATTTTTGCATTGGAATTGGGAAAAGTTTGACTGATACAGATTTACCCTTTAAAAAAACCACTCTGCTATGCAGGCACCACAATGTGTCATAATGATTTTAAACTTTTATATGCCTGTAGATAGCTCTGATACAAAAAAAAAACGGTCGTTCTTCTTCCCCCCTGCTCTCCCCAGGTCACAAGCAACACCAGATAAGTAAAGTCGGTCCACTACAGTGCAAGAAAGATGCACATCTCAAAAGGTTTAAGGTGGGGATGGAAGAGGGCAGCTAACGGAAAGGGCATGCTGTGGTCTCCGGGCCTCATCGTTATTCTGCTTTATGCAAAGCAGAAGTACGGGACGCGGGAGGAATGCACACGCCCGCAGTGTGCCTTTAGCTACGGCCTTCCTAGAAGCTAAATTAGCAACCTCCTGCAGCGGCTTATCCTCTCCAAGCATCACCCGCCAAAGGCGAACTAAGGCTGCAGCACGCAGGGGACCCAGCCCCGCGGGATGCTGCGGGCGGCGCCGGCGCCCCCAATGCATCCTGCTCCTCGTCAGGGGCAGCCCCAAGGGGGGGATCGGGGAGCTCCCCCCCGCCAGCTCCCACCGCAAAGGGGCAGCGGACACGAATGCACGCACACACAGAGCTCTACGCGGCTCCCCGCACCGCGCACCCCGGGAGGGCCGGCCCCGCACCTACCCTTTGAGCGCGTCGTGCCCGCCGCCGCCCTGCCCTCGCCTCTTGGCCCGGCTGGCCCGGCTCTCCTTGGCGCTGCTCACCCCCTCGGCGTGCCCGGCGGCGGCGGCGTCCGCCTGGGACATCCAAAGCACGGCAACTCCCAGAGCGATCCCCAGCAGGCGACCCCGCCACATCGCGTCCCCCGAGCCCTCGGGCTGCGACCGGCCGTCGCCTCCTCTCCGCCGCCGAAGTCCGCCGGTCCCCGCCGCCCTGTCTCCGACCAGCCTCTGCAAGGCGAGCTGCAAGGGGAGAAAAGAGAAGGGAGGGGGGAGTTAGGGACCGAGGAAAAGCGGGCGCGGCCGCCCCGCGCCCCCCGCCGCCTGCCCCCGCGCCCCGGCGCCGTCGGCCCCCGGCCAGCCCCGCGCTAGCCCGGCCCGCGGGAGGCGGCGGCCGCGGCAGATGGCGAGGGGCTGCCCGGAGCTGCGCGGACTCTACCTTCCCTCCAACAGCATCCGCGGGGGCTCCCGCTCCCGCACCCGCCGCGGGCAGCCCGCGGCAGCCACCACCGCTCCCGGAGCCGCTCCGGGGCTGGAAGCGCCTCCCGGGCATGAGCCCTCCCCGGCTCCCCGAGCCGGGCACCGCTGCGAGCCGCGGCGGCAGGAGCGCAGTGCCCGGCCGGGGCGCGCAGCGGGCAGGGAGCCCCGCGCCCAGCCCGCCCGCCCCGGTGAAGCCCGGTGAAGCCCGCTGCGAGGGGCGCGCACCCGCTGGAGCCGCCGCCGCCGGCTGCCGTTCCCGCTGCTGTTCCAGCTGCGGCCGCTGCACCCACCGCTGCTCCAGCTGCGGCTCCAGCTGCCCCCTCCCTCCCTCCTTCTCCTCCTCCTTTTTCCCCTCCTCTCTCCCCCCCCTCCTCTTCAAGTATCGCCCATGCAGCACTTTCTCGCGAGAGAGAGGTGAATAAAAACGTTCCCCCCAACCCCGACCCGCCACCCCGGGGGCTCCGGGCCGTGCCCGGGCGGCTGCTGCGGCGGGAGGCCCCGGCGAGCCCCGCAGCCGGTCACCTGCGGCGCGCTGCCGGCCGGGCGGGATGCGCTGCCCGAGGGGCCCGCAGGGAGCCACGGTCCTGCCCGGGGGCTGCGGGGAACGCTGCGGCCGGGCAGCGCTGCCTGCTCGGGGCGCCCCGCGGGTCCCCGGCCCCGGCGGAGGCAGAAGCGGTTAGCGCAGGGCAGGCTGAGCGCTGAGCAGCGGAGTAAGCGTGTAACACAGGACCGGGGGGGAGCTGAAGGAGGCGGACGGCTATGCATGCCTCCGTCTAAAAATACATATACAGACCCTGGAGGTGCAGCATTTCGCATCTAGGTAACGGCTTAAGAAAAAAACAGAATAGTATCCGTTTCCCTTATAAGGAGAAACAGCCAATATCGATGTTTGCTTTACCTTAGAGGCTGCTGCAGAATGAAGAACACACTTTCTAGGAACTAGCATGGCACAGACACCAAGGCACCGGGCTGTTCTGTACATACTCCTAAATCCCTTCAGCCACCTCCAGAACAAATGCATGCCTCATCCTTAGCAAGGAAAACAAACCAGCAAAAAAGCCCTCCAGATTTTTACTTAAGCTTTTGGGTTGATTTGGAAATCCTGAAGAGCAAATTGCTATCACACCCCCTGAAAGGTAGGAAGTTTTATACTTAAATAATTTGGGGTGAGGAGAGGACAGTCAATAGTCAGAGTTCCAACCCAGATTATATACTCCAGTCAAGTAGCCCTGTACTAGGATTATCCCATTTCAACATACACAGAGAATACAAAACCAAAAAAGCAAACCTATTAGACTGAAAGTAAAAGATATTTATGCATTCTGCAAATATTTTGGCAGAAATGTGGGATTCCCTGATGTGCAGGTATATTCTCATTTCTGATAGTTTGAGGCAGGTACTGATGGTGAAGGGTTCTGTTATTGAACTCAGCTGCACAGTTTTATGAGCAAGCAGCTGACCACCCACCTGCAGCAGCTGCTAAACCATCCTGCCCAAAGATAAATGCATGGTGGAGTGCGTACCACTAACTCGGTGTGAGGGGGAAAAAGGAAGCACCATGTAAGATTTCCTAGTACCAATCCCTGTTTACAGCTGAAATGTAACATTGACACAAAATATGATAGATGCTACTTGAAATATATAGCTAAATCAGTTTATAGTAGTTTTTATATTGTGTGTAAATATGCATTATCCTTCTAAAGGTACATAGAAGTATTTACTACAGGAGATGCTGTATTTGTGTGTGCTCACCACAAGAACAGCATACTCATAATTTTGGCTGATTTTTATCATCAACAAAAGTGGTGGATTCTGCAAGTTACAAAAGATAGTAATTTGATTTTGACCATTCCAATGCCACCGTTTAAGAGTTTAACATGAAAACTTCCAGATGGACACTTAATATAGAGGTAAAATGTAGATGTACAGTGAAATACCATGAGATACTGGCACAAGAAAGGAGTAATTTGATTTTTCAGTTTTTCTTGTTTGTCTGCCACATAAGTAAAGATAGGAAACATTTTTTCTCTGCTTATGCTTGTTGAAGAGACAATATAGCACTGTATAAAGGATTTTGTATTTTTTTGCAGTGGCAAATGAAAATTGCTTAAAAAAGAAAAGAGACCAGGATAAAGGTGGTAGCAACTGCCCCTGCTATTAAGAAATCTCAGACATGCTGTACATTGACATACAATTCTCTTCCTTTACTCTTATCTACATGTACAGCTAAATCTAAACATTTATCTAGTGAATATAGAAGGTAAATATGTTCAAGCCAAGCCAATGCAAAAAAATGTTATCAGATGTTTATAAATTATGTTTATGATGTGAAGATAGAATTTACCAGTAAACAAAAGTGAGTTATGAAAGGAATTCTGGGTTACTATTTACTCAAACATTCTTTTGGTTTCAACATTTTCTATTTAAACCACTTTAATTTTCTGGATGAGCTACCAGAAAAATACCCAGTGTGTGTCACAGGTTAATGGGATGATTTTCTCATATCTTCTAGGACATTTTATGATGTATTATTTGGTATCTATCTTGCATGGTTGCAGAAATGTGGATTACACTATATGAAGTAATGTTACATGATATGTGGGCTGTCCGTTAATTTAGCTAGTGAAATATGTAGCACATCATCAACTTCTGGTGTGTCAGTTTAAAGAATATGCTTATATATTAGAAGTACTTAAACTGTTGACAACTTTAAAATAGTGTCCACCTGGGCTCTCAAACCACTAGAAAAATACACTGTCATAAGCAAAAGACTTAAAACAACTTCTGCTCCCTGCTGCTGAACAGAGCTACTAATAAGGGTCATCCACATGCTTTCCCACAGCCACTTGAGCCTTTGCAAACATCTGGACTCTGAAGAACATCTGGACAGATTCCTATATGGCCTCCAAAACACTTGTCATCCACTAAGAAGTTTCCCTGAAGAAAAAAAAAAAAAATCACGCCAAAGCAGCAATTTCGATGATCCAGTTGATCACCCTCTCCCATGACAAACACAAAGATGTGCTCTCGGATTAACTGAGATCCAGAAGCTCATTGATATTTTAGGTCCTAGATCAAACCCTGGAATCACGCCCAGAAATAAACGACACCAGGAACAAGGCATACAACATCACTGCTACATGCATAGCAGAATTTGCTGTAACATGTAAGCAACTACTTTTCCACAATGCTGATTCTTCCAGGTGATATTGAGGATACTATAGCTGCATCTTGGAGCATGTAGATGGCATAGATTGTGGTGGCAGGGCCCAAAAATTAGGGGAGGATACTTGTAGGTAGATTCCTCTTATCAGGGAAGGATAGAGAAAACATGGACCACCTTTGGAAATTAGGTATGAACTTGGAAGCCATGATCCTAAACATTTACATAACCACACACACACACTTTGAATCAAGCCCAGTACATTCCTCTAGTAAAATAAATGCTCCTTGCTAGCCATGTCTTAGTGCACCTCCCTGTGCTTATCAACATCAGGTACATGAATCATTATAAAATATACAGTGGCCAAATTATTAAACTGTTACTGATTGTCAGAGAAATACCTCTTTGTCCTGCTATTCGATTCTCATAAAAACAGTGAGCTGAAGTTTGCAGAGCTGATGATCTTTGTGTTCAGCAGCAGTGACGTGAAGTACCGGTCTCCCTCCTTCTGGCCTTTACCAAGCTGGTCTTGATCTTCTGCAAACATTCCTCCCTCTTCTCCTGTAGGATGCTTATCAGAGTTATTATATCTTAGACAAATTGTTTTGAACTGTTGCAAACAAACCCAAAAATATTATCACTGGAAGTACTGTGATAGAGTTGGGAGTTCATCTCATTCAGGGTTTTTTAATTTCAATTTATATGAACTTTTTCAATAATTGCATTTTTTGATCTGCAAATTTACTCTAACCCGAGTAAGCAAAAATAAGTACGTCCATCTTACATATTTCTTTATTAAGAAAGCCTTGATTATGCCAATGAAAACAAATAGTGTGGGAAAGTTTTAGTGTGTGTATTTTCTTAAGTACATTAAAAGCACAAACAGTAATTACATCCAGACAACCAATTAAATGGTTTAAATCTGAAAAAATAAAAAATAAAACAAGCTATCACCCATTTTTCTTAATGCTGCTTGGCCAGACAAGCTGTGATAGCTAGCTATGAAATCCATTAACAATACCTTTTAGGGGACAAACTTCACTTTAGACATTTACTTCATTTTCTACAAATTGTTTTATTTGAGATTTTCATCTGTCAGCTGAGTTTATAATGATGGAGGAGGAAATCCAATCTACATTAGCATATCATTCCATCATTTGTGATATTGTGCAAAGTGCTGGGGTAATACTTCTATAATATATTAAAAGGTCTCTCTTGGCTCAGACATTACAGGCCTGTGCGCTTCTGGGGAAATTCCTGTATTTTATCTCAGTTGTATCCTAGATGACCATAAACCTATTACATTTTATACACATTCAGAACACATCTCTCTTATTTATGCCTGTATGGAATAGTTTAGGCATAGAACTTGTGTTGTTTTAAACAAAACAATCCCTTTAATTTACAAGGACAAGGTGAATTTGGTATCACCCCACCAGAAGTTGTAGAAGTCAAACAAATGGATTTGTCCTTTCTAAGATCGGAATGAAATAGATGTTCTTACTCCTCTAAACCACCTGGATTCTTCAGTACCAGTGACAAAGAAAGCACAAGGAAATTCAAGAGATGCCCTAATTCAGACACCCCCCTTTCAGTACTATTTTTAGGGAAGTTTTTTATCACATTCATGGCCGGTTTCTAAAACTAGGTCACATTTTAAATCAATCCTTAGCTCATAAGGGTGAAACTGGTGCACTCTATCGCCATTTACTAAAGACATGAGATTACATTAACAGTTATTCATGGGGTCCTAAAGAAAGAAGCCAGAAGAAATCCTATGACTTCTATTCTGTCCTCCAGAAAGGGGAAGCACAACCTATTTTTGTAAGACTAGTGTTGAATAGAAATACAACTAAAATACAGTGGAATGGACTTTTTTTAATCCCAGTCTAACAATACATAGGTTGATATATTTAAGTCTATACATACAGGTAGAAAACCTAAAGTTTAACAATAGCAATTTTTTCTTTGATTTAAAAAGAAAAATTTTAATCCAGCATTAGTGCAAGAAAAGGAAATACATATACTACTACTTTCTGTCAGCTATAACCCTGTCAAATTCAATGGGAATCTTGCCAGAGTAACAGTTGCAAGCTGAGTTTCCTCAGTCTTACATTTGTCCCAGATGACCTCTTAAATCCCACCTGTAAACTCAGAAGCAAAGTGAAACAAATTTCAAGTCTTAGCATGAAATGCCAACTGCTGGGTGAAATTTCAGGCTAAGACACTGAGCAAAACAGATATAGCTTTTTATTAGAATTAATACATTCCAAGTGGGTGGAAATGAGTAACTAGGAGCCTCTTCTTGTAGCTCTCATTTATGCAGAACTCCCTACTGACTTGAACAAAGACAGCTGAATCAGGCCCTACATTCCTTCAAACACTGTGTCAGCAAGGGATTGGGTGTCTCTGCCTCTGTTTTCCATCCCAGTGTTCCTCTGGCTATGAGATGTCTCAGTTGATCGGGAGTTGCCCCATGATGCAGTTGAAATAATAAAAAAGATAATAAGAGACCAGGGATTAGACTGTGAACCCACCACATTCCATTTGCAAGGCCTTTCCTTTGAGAAATAACACTATGAGAACATTGCATACGGCTGTCATAGAATCAGTGATGAATTTAGGTCAGAAGGGACTTTGTGGAGGTCATTTGGTCCGGTCCCCTGCTCAGAGCAGGGCCAACTTAAGAGTAGGCTGTTCAGGTCCTATCCGGCTGAGTTCTGAATATCTCCAAGGATGGACACTCCACTTTTCTGGACTAACCTACTCCACTGTTTTACAACCGTCGTCATGATTATTTTTGCTTAACACTTAGTAGGAATTTCCCTACTTAGAATCTGTGCCTGTGCCTCTCATCCTACCACTGCTCACCACCCAGAAGAGGCAGTCTCTATCTCCTCTATATCCTGAAGGCAGCAGTAAGATCCTCCTTAGCCTTTGCTGCTTAAATTTGAATGAACCTTCTCCTCAGAGAGTGTTGCTTTAGCCCCTATCCATCCTAGGTGCCCTCTGCCAGGCTTGCTCCCAGTGTCAATGCTTTTTGGGTTTAGGAGAGGGTTTTTTGTTTTGGTTTGATTTTTTTCTTGTACCCTGGTGCCCAGAGCTGGATACAGTACTGCAGATACAGTTTCTCAAGCACCAAAGGAGGGGAAGAACCGCTTCCCTTCCCTCCCTGGTTTTACACTCCCACTAATACAGCCCCATATGCAGTTGGCCACCCTCACTGCAAGGGCACATAGCTGACTCACGAATGGTAGTGGTGAGTCTCCAGCCAGTGAATAGTTCAGTACAGCTCTGATCTGCACTTTCCTTTATTCAGTAACTTTCCAAAGGCTGACTTCATTTCCTCAGGTTTTCTAGATACCAGTAAATTGAGACAATCTCATCTAGAATCTGCGATTTCTTACTGGGTATAAAATCATTTGGGGATTCCCCCACCCCATCTGTTGAAAGCATTAAAATTTACTTACAAGAATCACTAGGGCGTTGCTTTATCAGGTTCATAAGTTTCAGCAGCCAGTCTTCATTGCCTCAAAATGTCCATCAGATGCAAGGTCTTTTATACAGCACACTGGATAGAACATGATCCATTTAGTAATGCATACATCTTTTTATATTACATCTTGTACTTCCAGTATTGTTATTGGGGTATATTTAGCCCACAGAAGTCAAAGGAAACTTTCCATTAACTTTAATATCATTTTGTTTCATTATTAGCCCTTCCTCATTTCTGCATTGGCTCAACCCACAGCAAGCTGATTGTGTCCTAAAACAAATAGCTATAAAGTATATATAATAATGCAAATAATCACACTGCTCTTCTTTATAAGGAAACAGGAAATAACAATTGTAGTTAATTCAAAAATATATTCATTTTACAAGTAACCAAATGAAGTTAAGGAAGCTAATTGAGTAGGAAGTAGCAATAGATTCCAAATACTGTGGCTCAAAGCGGGAATGAGAAGGGTCAGGAGGAAAGCTCTGTATATTTTGGTGGTTTGGGGTTTTTGAAAACCCTTTTTTTCTTCCCTATGAGCAGAATTAAGATATAGGAATAATGTACTATGTAGAACACTTGAAATGTGAGAAATTTAACTTTTACCAGTGTTTCCAGTATGAATTATTCAGATTACGATTTAAATAGGGGAAGCAATTCTAGCATTAAAAAAAATAATGACCTTTAAAGCTTTTTTTCTTAATACTCTAAAACATCCCTAATGGTTTGAAAATTATCAACACCAGATCCACCCAAAATTGCTGTTACTGTGATGAATAGGGTGGGGTTCAGAAGAGATTGGTCAGCTGCATTTCTCTTTTAAAGGGGCAGGTTTTGACACTTTACAAATTTTAAATGAAAATGTTGAGCACTGGTTTTAGCTTTGTGAACTCCTTTCAAGACCAAAAAAAATACCACATAACTTGAGACGAATAAGAGCAGAGGTCGAACAGGCACACAGTCAGCAGAGGAAATGTCATCTGACACCCGTAAGGGAGAGCCAAGGAAAAATACTCATGGGCAGGAGATGCTTGGGAAAAAGGACATCTATATCTATCTATCTATAGAAATTTGGATATATAGTAAGGCTGACTTTTCCCACTCCTGATCATCAGTAAAAGGAAGGAAGTCTAATTTCATGGATGAAACAGTGGGCGATGTAAATAAGATTCATGCTGCCTTTTCAAGATAAGGAAATCTTCCAGAGGCTCCAGTCTGGACACATTTTGTGATAAACTATTGGGAAAACAGAGCTTCCCTGCACTGCAATGATCTGGAGAAACTTCCTTTGGCACTGCAAGCCTAGTCCAAAGACTGAGATAATTTTTTTTCCCTTCCACTTATTTCAGTGGACTTCAGAGCATGCACTGACTTCACTGTGGTGAACACTATTCCATCAGTTAAGCTAAACTAGAGCAGTGAAGTTTCTGAAAACAGAATATTACTTGAATTCTATGCATTATGGAGAACTAGAAACAATTCCTTCCATACAATTGGCTACCCTGTCTTTCCTCCTTTTCAGAATACATGGTCCTCTGCATTCTTTGTTCCATACGCAAAGCTATTTACCTGCCTGAGGTTTTGTCACAAACAGCAAAACAGCAACAAGTCTGTGCAGTCTTGCTGACTAAATATTCAGAGTCCTGCACAATGAAAATACAAAGAGAATTCTTGGCAGTGTTGTCTAAAACAAGGAATTACTGCTTTTTGAATTTACTCCAACTTGTAAAAAAGTCTTTAGAATTCACATATGTATCATGCTGTAATACACATGTTCAACAGTGACAAATTCAGAGCTGAATGTGTTATAAAAACAACTGCACTACTGTATCAGTGCAGTGGGTCACTGGTATGCACGAGCTGACAATGGTCATTCCCTACGGAATCCTGGAAAACGTTGCTTTTTTGAGGGCATCTCAGTATTTGAAATCTTACTAGCCTTTTCCACTTGTCCCCCTCCCCTCCAGTGGTATCATAAACAGCATTTTAAGGGTAAGATGACTGAAGAAATCCTGGTAGCTACTTACCTCACTTTGACAGGTTTGTTTCACAAGCTGTCCTTCCTCTTCCTGAAGTTGAAACCTGTTTAATACCATCTGCAAGAACAAAAAGAAAAGGGGAGGGGGGGATTAAACATTTAAAAAACCCAAACATTATCATTTATGCCACTGGCTAAACCCATAATATGGGAAAGGTTAGCCCTGCGCTTAATCAAATCCCACGCTGGGGAAGAGAGCTTTTCTAACGCATATGGAACTAAATTCTGTGTTCTGGTAACTGTGATTGAAAGACCGGAGTAGAAAGAAAGTCTGAGGAACTTCTTCCACTCATGCAGAATGCAGGTGGGATTTAGCCCAGGAAGATGCTGGGAAGTACAAAAGTGTGTTAATCTGCAAATCCCAGTGATAAACCTATCTGAGGCTGCACTGCTCAGCCCTACTCCTGGGCTATCAGCAGACAGCCTCGTGTCAAGAAAATGCTGTCTGACAGCTGCCAGGTGTAGAAGTTGCTGTTCCTCAGATGATCAGCAAAATATGTTCCACAGTTGCCAGCACTTCTGCAAGAAAGCATTCAGCAGACAGTGTGGTGATTTAATTTATGAGGTTGCTCATATTCCAGAAGCTCTCAGAAACCCCAAGTGAGACTGTGGCCCTATTGCACTATACTAAAAGCACAGAAAGAAAGCTCCAGACAATTAGCCGTTGCCAGGTCTAGGCTGGTGGCAGAAAGACACTCTGACAGCAAGGCAGAAACATTTGCATTAAGTTGTCCATCTGCAGGATGACTCCAGGACTTCATTCACCATAACCAGATCTTGCAGCTTTTTTATATGATCACTTGCATCTTTAAGACCTGATTTCGTTGTCAATAGTCTCATTCTTCTGGAACCACAAAAAGGGATGAGAATAATTATAAGGGGTACAGTGGGGGTGGCAGTGGGGGTGCCCTCTGCAGCAGCAGAGCTGGGACAGGCCCACCTGCAGAATTGCCCCATGTCAGGCAGGATGCCCCAACCAGCAGTGGATCCTTCCCTACCCAGGCCCATGCATTCCCAAAGGCAGGGCCTGCCAGCTTTTTTGAGTAAAGAAACTTCTGCCTCAGCTGCCTGCTTATGTGCTTTTTACAGCTGCACACAATTTTATTTCAACATTATATATCTTACATGCTTCCTACATGTGTACATATGAATGATTTTGATTTAGTTGGACTGTTGACACTGCTGCTCGAGAAAAGAGTTAAGAACAAGTTAAACTCCCTGGCTGATGAATTGGTCACAACTTCCCACAGGGATTGCTCAGACATCCGCAGTGATAAATAGAGTCAAAGCCTCTACTGGCTCAGCTCATGTTTATTAGAACTATCTGCTAATGACCTAAAGGGAACAATCTTGAGAAATGTAGGAAATAGTTTCCCCAGCTATTGGTTATTATAACATGCATCACTGACACAGGCAAATAATCTCTCGTAAGAGTACAGCAGGAAGACAGGAGTTACGTTTTATGAAGGATTTTACTTTTCACATTTGGTTTCCTTCCAGCTTGGAAACTGAGATACTTAAATTTTCCACAAAAGAAAAATCATGCAGAAAAAACGCCAGGTTTGGATCTCCTAAACTGTTTCATTTCAATTTTGACTTTTTAGAGTTGCAAAAGTTTACAAACGAGGACTCATTTTAAAACAAAAGGTTCCACTCAAATAGTGCTAAAATGTTTTGATTCTTGGAACGTTTTCATTTTTCTTCCATAACTCAATATGAAGACAAGCACAATTTTGTGAACTATTTTAAGAGAACTGTATTTTCAAATGGAAAATTGTCAACATTTTCTTTATTGATCCCTTTTATTCCCCTTTCTTTTCTTCCAAATATTGGTCCAAGACATTGTAGAAGAAAATGGAAAAGTTACAAGGGGGTAGTTTGAAAAGAGCAGCCAGCTACTGAAAAGTGAATCCTCTAACTACATTTTCTTTAATGTACTCTCTCTGAGCAGAAAAAGAAGAAAAGAGACAGCATCTTATGAGGTACCCCATCTTCTCCAAGGACACTGTATTAGCAACTCATTTCCATACCTTTAAAATACAGAAGCAAAGAAAAATTTAGATGAGCACTTATCCATTAACTATTGCTAAAATAAGCGTGTGCTGCACACCTGTACAGCACTGATCACGACATCAGTAACTTGAGCAAAGAACCAGGGGATTACTGGAAAAATAGAAGTTTCCATTCTGATCCTGTAGGTTCTCATACGTTTTCCAGCTAGTGGAAGCCACATCCTACACAAAATGGCCAACTGGCAAGCTTAAAGGAGGAGCCCAGTCATTTGACGGTCTCCATATGTCCCACAACTTGCACAGGCCCAAACAGCGTTAGACACACACCAAAACTGGCATGTCCCACAGCACAAACATAGAGCAGCACTACAGATGTGACTGGGTTCTGCTGATGTTTCTACAGCCTTGGCTGCAGTTTGAGTCACCATGACATTGACACTAACACCCCTCGTGAATAGCTTTGAGGGCACAGGAAATAGGAGTTTACTACGCAGCTTTAAGATTTTCCTGTATGTACTGACTTTAAAGCTGTGGGTACAGTTTGGCCTTCAATTAAAGCCAATACATAAAGAACACCTTTGTTTAGAGAGTTACATTGGCGAGAATCCCAGTCACTGAACAGGTTTCTCTATACAAAGAGAAGATGAGCAGAAGGAAGGAGAAGATACCAGTAGAACTGGGGTTTTTTTACAGAATATTGACACCATCCTTAGAACTATTGTGATGAAGTGTTATGTAAAAGTACGTATGGTACAAGACCACTAGAGGGGAGTAAAGTAACTTAAAAGTGAATGTTTCCTCTACTTGGTTTTGCTGTACAAATTACATTTGCACATGTTAATTAACAGCTATAGTAAAACCAGAGTATTAAAGAATTGCATTTGCTTAACATTCTAAGCAAAGCTGATTAGATAATTACAGTATTTCTGTACTATTGTCCCCTCTCACTAGGCTGCAGGCTGACAGGGAACATTCATCATCTGGATGAAGCCAGAACACCAGGGGTGGCATTCAGCCAGAACATTTGGCAATAGACATGAATTTCTTTACTTGTATTGAGATTTATAAAGAAGCAACGCTACATGATGGAAACAGACTCATTTTATCAAGTGTGAAAAAGGCACCAGGCTTAAAAGCTTGCTTGGTAGGTAAGCGTGTACAAGAGGAAGGAAAATAAGAACCTTGGTTCTCACATAGATCACTGCCCAGGTTTACACAACAGTGAAATATTTACCCAAGCAACAAGAACAGAGAGAGAAGCATGATTAATTTGGAAGTGTGAAGTACTCTGCATCAGAATGTTGGGTGAAATCTCACTACAGCTGCAAGTAATGTGCTCCTGTATCACTGCCAGGTTACCATCGTCTCCATTGTAACCCATCTACACTGTGGGAGACAAGACTGTGCAGTGAATCTGCACAAAAGAGCAAACATTTAAAATAAATTTCAATGGGAAATCTTAGCAACTCCCACAGAACAAAGGGAAACATGAGAACACAGTTCCAACAGCAGAAGAATGGCTTTGACAGCGAATTTTAAGGACAAATGACTGAAATATATATATATCACTGTGTATCTTAATACTTCTGGGAAGTACACCCAGCTTGAGATTTTATGGGAAAAGGGACACTATACAGTAGTAAGTAGATCTCCAAACTTCACCGGACAGTACCAACTACAAAGTAAAATAAGAGGTAAGGGAGTAGTGAGATATGCAATGCCAAAGGTATTAAGGAAAGCCTGGGAATGCGAGCAAGCCATAGCTCTCCTTAGCTGCATATCCACAGGTTATGCTTACGGAAGCTGGATTTAATCACAGCAGTCTTGAAAGGCTTTTACAACAACAGATAGGGTGTTTTGCAAAGATTGTAGTAGTTCTGCAGAAGAATGAACAACCAGTCGAACCACTCTGAAAATGATCAAGCATGGCAGGACCATGAGTGTTGGATCTAATTTTTTTCTATTTACCATTTGCTGTCCTTTGGACTATTTCCACATTTGCATGCAACAACAGACCTATGCATCTTAAAAGCTGATGTATGGAAAAAAGATTGAAAGCAATGGTGTTACCTAAGTGAAAGAAAACTTAAGAGGAGAATAGTAATTTTGAAGCATGACATAAAAGAAATCCCTATTCCGTGTCTTTGGTACACTGGAGAAGCAGTAACGAGCTTAAATTGCAGCAGAAGAGTTCAGGTAAGACACAAAAGGAATGGGGAGGCAGCCTTCCAGAAGTAAGGATAATACTGGAATGCATTTGTCTGGGCAGTTGTAGAGTCTCTGTTATTGGATCTTTCAGAACACATTGGACAAACATCCACTAGGACCAACATCAGCACAGGTGATTCTGCCTTGCAGCAGGAAAACAGACTGCGTGACTTTCTTAGGTAAAGGTGGAAAAGACCTGTAAAAGACCTATGATTACATGTAAATTCTAATTCATTAATATCGCATAATATGATGAATCATATAACACAAGAAAAAATGGTATCTGTCACTCTGAAGAAGAGATACATACAGATGAATCAATTTCCCACCAGCAAAGGCTGAAGAAGATGGGGAGAGCCACACACACCTCTTAAATCAACATTAAGCTCAAAGTACTAGAAAAAACTGGGTTTAATTCCCCATTCAGGCTTCCTAACTGTCTGAACAAGCCACCTAACCTCCCATGGCCTCAATTCCTGCTCACATAACTGTTCTTGTGCACAGCCAGTTGCTGTGATAGGAGACAAAGTTTCAGATGTGCATATGTCTACCAGAAATAAAGAATGTGGGAATTCAGTTTGTGCAAGACCTATTCTTCATTTTCTTCATTAATAGCTACAGGTGCTGCTCTTTCCAGCTGAAAGATGCCACTGAAGAGAGAAGCTAAAGCATTAGCATCTGAGACCAATAGTTAACATATTCATTACTCAAAACATGCATGACTTAGTGCATTCCTGTTCTGTACATCACATATATAGCTAATTGTACATAAGATGTTTATAAAATATGTTCATAAAATGTAAATTTTAATTACCATTTAAACATAGCATTAAAAAGTAATTTCAAAAGTAGTTCTATCATATTTTAGTAGGAAATAGTGACACATTTTTACAAAGAGGCTGTTCTAAGCAGGAATATAGATAAATCAGCTGAAGCTGATATAGATAAATAGCTGAAGATATAAATAAATCAGCTGAAGCAAATAAAAGTACATCAAGAAAAGAATACTGCTGCGTTCTGCTACTTTGAGGATGGACGTGGGGTGTGGTTAAACAATGTTTAAGCTAAGCTGCAACATCACGAGAATGAAATTAGATCTGGCTCATACAGCACAAATGCAGTATTAAACCAGGGAATTACCTGAATCAAAGACATGAGAACAGGTAATGAATTCTTGACTAAAACAGGTAAATTCTTTCAGCAGCATAACCTAGTGGGTGAAAAAAACACGGCGAACTTATTGCAAGAGATTCATTTAGTGGCTCTGTCACAATCTTGGCTCAACTATACAAGTCCAACCGCATATATTGCAACACTACATCCCCCTTTCCGACTGGTGTCAGCTGTCCAATTTCAGGAGTTGCCACCCCCTTTGCTAGCCTGTTATTGCTTCATTCTTTCCTACTGACGTTGGAAGGAGGGCTAAGGAATGCTTTTGAGTAGTTGTTGATTCTTGGGCTAAATATCTGCTTGTTCCTCAAACTTTACTCACCAGGGAATGATTGCTGCTGTTTGGGTATGGATCTTCCCTCCAGGATTCTGCAGTTGATTCTCATTAAGGAAAACTTGGCAGGTCTGAAGCTCTCTGGAGTTGTCAGTGCAACAAGACACACAATAAACATTAGGTGAGCAAGGATTTAACTGAATCTCTACCTACATCCACCTTCTCACATGCATTGCAATTTTGGTCACTGAAGTTCCCTGGTGCTGTGATGTAGTAAGGTACAACTGAAACAGCAACCAAATCTAGTTGGGCACCTAATGTCTATATTTAAATACTCTCTCTTTTACTAGCTGGGATTGGAAAGATTTCTCCCTTCCTCCCTCTTCTACCCCACGAGCATAACATCTTCCTGCTCCACAAGAGAGGAAAAACCCTCACAAGAGAACCTGTGCTCACATCAGGTTATGGAGCTGCTGAAGAAAACTCCCTGGTTTCCTCACTGTAGCTGGGATCTGCTGCACCCTTGGCTTTCTTCAGAGCGGTCAGCAATGAGGAAGATCCCCTCTCCACACTGTGGAACCCCAGCATCTAAATTAAATACACAAACATGATCAGCTGTTCAAAGCTTTAGCAGGACTAGAATTACTAAAGTACTTCACTGTGCACTGAAACCACTGAGCTTTTAAACACAGGAAATTTTTTTAAACCTAGAGAACTGACAGTAAGTTCTGCACACAAACAACACTGACCAAGGTGACAAATCAAATAAAGTGTTCTGCAGAAAATTATGTTCTCGGAACATTTTAAAAGCAGTTTGCACAGAGGCACTGAGCATGGCATTTTGGGGAGCAACTACTGAGCAGCTCTTGCCCACACCACAGATGAATAATTACTTGGAAAACTAGGTTTGGTCCACACTGAGGAGATGGATGTTTACTTTTACAGATGCAAGCTTTCTTCATGTGGGGAAGGTTTCTGGACTTGCCCAAGGAGTGAATTAATGTGGTGTATTGGTTTAAACACTTGTACAAGTACCTCTCACGCAGGAATAAATGTGCTGCTTTTTTACCTTGTGCAATTTGGGAAAAATGTTTAAGCTAACCAAAAAAAGCCACTCATCATCGAAAAAAAAAGCCTCCACGTGGGGCTTAGAGGACAACTAGTAAAAACTTTCCTCTGCAGACAAGGCCACAGCTATTTCCTCAGCTAAGAGCTCGGAATTTGGCCCTTGAACTTAACCACTGCCCATGTTTGTTTAGGCACAAGCAGTCTCTCATGGCCTTGGTTTGCTCCCACTGACGATGACAAACCCCACCTTCACTAAAGAGGAAATGGGGTTGGATTTATGGGCAACATTAAAGGCCACCAAGAAATTCAGAAGTCTCTCATTAGCTCGCCCAAGAGAGTCTCAAGTCGCAAAGCAGTCCTGCGTACCAAGAGCCGTAATGCATTCTGCCTTGCCAGTTGGCCTGAAATATAAACAGGCAGGACGTTTCTGTAAAGGAAGTTAAACACATTTTTCTTCAGAAGATTTCTGTTGAATCTTGTACTATTTTCCTCTTAAAACCAAAAAGGTTCTCAGACCAAACTGCGCTGTTCAACTCAAAGACCAAATGAGTATCCTTACAGCAGTTAAATGTTACATATGAGAGCGATATACTTCATCTTTGAGAGAATATTTAGTCTTTTTTCTTCTTCTAATACCACAGAATAGCGAGCAAAACCTTTTTGTTTACATCTTCCATATTACTGCTGATGTGACTTGCTGGCCAACAAGTATGATTTAATCACACCCTGCATAAACAAGCAATAAACCACCTCTTCCTCACAGAAGCACTAGGAATGAAATGCCATCCCAAGGAAAGCAAATAGTCTAGAAGAAAAAAAAATGCATTGTACAGTTCTCTTCAAGACATGAGCAGGCCTTTAAAACAGAAATTTCTAAGCATTGCTACATCTTCAGTTTGCATTAATAAACCTATGCTATTTAAGGAACACCTGCCAAATGTGGTGATTCTATTTTATACCTTTCTGCTGCCCAGTATCAGCTATTTTTTGCTGTACCAAAGGGAAAAATAATTGAAATGTGACTTGTTATAATAATTTAATGAAAAAATGCAAGTATGGTTGCTTTTATTTTGGGGACACACATAGAGGCTTACGGGGGGTCCTTCAAAATGGAAAAGTCAATTAAAATACTGACTTAAATCCTAAAACATTTCTCATTGAGCTCTGAAGGAATTTTCATAACCATTTAAAAAGATTACCACAAATTACAGTAGCTTTGTTTTAGATAAACACTGCACTGCAAGCAAAATTTACTATAAAAATAGATTCTATTTAATAAATTTGTATATAATACACTATAAAAATTAGGAAAGTGTTATTACAAAGGTGAACAAAAGTCTGCATTAATATTTCAAGAAACTTTATAGGATTTCTTCAAATTGTGTAACGATCACAAAATGGACACAGTAGAACAGGTTTTCCCCAATCCTCACACTTTTATTTAAAAAAATCCTTATCTGTTTCCTCCTCCAAAGGAGGCATTGCTGCTACTGGGTTTGGTTAGAAAGCGGGATATCAAAACCACTATCTTGCTGAAGAGACTGTAGATTCCACAGCATTTTTTTCCAAGCATTTGTTGCAGCATTTTCCTGCATTTGAATCCTGCAACACATTGAGTTGTGTGACAGTGGAATTTGATTTGTCAGAGTTGAGGAATGAAGAATGCTCTGGGTTAGTTGTCAGGTGGCCTCTACTGGAAACTTTAGCGCTGCTTTTTGTGCTAAGAATCTTGCCACTGCCTTTAGAAATGTTTCTCCAAGAAGTAACACTTTCATCTACAGGAGAAAATGACCTTATGTGAGGAAACTCCCCACGGTGTGCAGTCTGCGCTTGCACATTAGTACTGACTTTTTGTTGAGGATACAAGAAAGGTGTGTCACTACAATCCAGGCTTCCATTCACAGAACTCCATTCACTGCAGCTTCCTTCATCTCTTTCTGGAGTTTCTCGAAAATCAAATTCCTGAGTTCTTTTAGATTTAGTTATCCATTTTCCACATGACTGTATACATTTATCCTCTTTCAAGACTGTTCTTTCACCCTTGCTCTTAAGCATATGAGTTGGCCCAGAGATAGTATGGCCATTTGTAAAGCTAGGTGCATGTGTATTTTCTAACGTTACTTGAAAAGCAGATGGAGAAGCATTCTGGTGTGCTATATTACTAGCAGCACACAAGAGTCCTTTGTCTGCATTTACAACGGGGCTGTATTTTTCTCTTCTTCCATCTTCATTTGAATAAAACTCTGGCACAGCATCTCTTGAAGCACCATCCAGATTTTTAGAATTATTCCCATTTTGAGTATTTGAAGTCACTGTTTCATGAAGCGTATGTTGAGTTTCAGCCTGCATTGCATCAAACTGCTGTCTCAAGTCATGTGGTACATGTTTCTGGACAACTTTATCACCGGCTTTTTCGGTAATGCTTTCGCCACATGATTTGCTTTCCATATGGTTTGACCTAGTCTGAAGCACGCGATCTCTTTTTGTGTACTCAGCTCCAGGTGGCAGATCAGAATTTAACAGCAGAGCTAGGAGAGGAGGAAAGGAAATAGATTAATTAAAGGAAATGTTAATGCCAGAAAATAAGTTCTTCAGTTTGTTTGTTTTTAATAAAGAATTGTAAGCATTGTCAAAACAAGCAGCTTATACTGACGTTTCCATTAGCAAGCTTATAAATAAATAGTACTTCACTTTGCATCTGCATTTTCATTACTACATGCATTAAATCAATATGATCAAGAAGAGAACAACTATAGAATCCAACATACCTGACCGGGTAGATTTGCTCTGGGGAATGTGTCGAAGAGGGATTTCAAGTCCTTTAGCCATTGTAGCAAGCTTACTGGCAGCATTCATTATTTTCTTTTCAGCTCTGCCAAGAATTGCAGAACATGAAAAAAAAAAAAAAGTAAAAATTAAACTTTAAGGGTAATTCCTTTTCATCTCTGCATTTTACTTCAAGGTAACGTTGGCGAGAGTCAAAGACTGAAAAGACAGTATGCCAGACTGCTCAGCAGTGACCCCATGCCAATCCGAGCAGACTGGTAAGACTTCAGGTCAGACACCATTTGCTCCAACACACCTCTTTCAAAGCCAACAGTAATTTCCAAACATACTTGAACGTACCCTTCATGTTTCCCATTATCAGCAAGCAGTTCTTGAAGGCATGTCAAATAGTATTTGTGCATTTTCCTTGCAGTCTCTTGGCGCTCTCTTAAAACCTCCACTTTAATCATTTCAGCAGCTCGCTCCTTACTTTCACGGATATAACAAAGCATATCACCTACCAACACAATTCATTCATTAGTACCAGTTTTCCCCCAGAGAGGTAAAAAGCCAACACCACAAACTGGGACTGTCTAGCAGACTTGGAGCAAGTCAGCAAGAGCCTGGATTTACCTGCCAACATTCCACCCGAATCCTTGTGCCAAGTGTTGCCTACTGGATAAATGCCACCAAAGACCACAGTGGGTCAATATGAAGCATCAGACAGAAATTCAGTTGTCTGATTCTGCATCTTAAGCAGCAATAGAAAACACTAAGCACAGGGATTTGGGAGGAATATTGGCTGGTAAAATGCAGATCTAGGAATTCTTCAGTGGCAGTACAGGTGGCTTTGGTGACCTGCTGCACTCAAGTAAGACCCGGTGCTACATTTAACCCTCTCCAGCCAGAAGGCTGCTGATCAAGACAGATGGCAGGATATAGCAGAAGAAAAAAGGAGGTTCTCTTTCAGGACAAGTTGCAGGGTAGATGAATTGTTTGCTGGAGAAACAAAATCAGTTCTCAAAATACAGTTTACTACTTTACAAGACATAATACAGTGCAACAAAACAAGGGTGGCATAACAAGGCTTCACCCATCGCAGTTAATCTTGTCTAAGATTATGGTGACAATTCCATTTCTCACATTCACTCTAGTAAGAAGGAAAAATTTACTTCTCATGCAATTTGGCTGTCAGATTCCTGTGCAAGTTGGCTGAAGGAGGAGGAAGTGACAAAGTAAATTATTTTGCTCTCCTAACTTTTTAGCTAAGACTTCAGTACTTACACTTAATCTTGCTCACAGCTTTAATGTACTGAGCGCGCATTTCTTCCAGCCCTTTCACAGAGTCAGAGGATGTACAAGGTTTTGAGACGCCTCCCTTTGACAGTGACCTGAAATGCATGTAAGTCATATTGCACAAACAAAGCAACTTACATCTTACCAAAAAAAAAAAAAAACCCAACAGCTCATTTAGCTTTTTTAATTACCTTGGTGGTGTTTCCAGGTCGTTCGGTTTAGTCTTCATCCCAGAGTTTTCTGCAATTAGAGCCTCTAGAACCTTCTCATTTTCTACAAAAGTGATGAACCATAATTCACTGCACATTTCTAAATTCAAGTTGAGTTTGACAGAAGTTATTACATGAACTGCCATTTCTGGTATAAGAGCTCAATATCACAAAGCATCATCAGCAAATGTACAGCTGTTGCAGTAGCAAGCACTTAGGAATCGATCACAATACATTTCAATGAAGCCTGGATATAAAAGTTCTCACACAGTAATTAAATAAAGCCTTCATATGCCATTACTAACACTATGCTGGAGGCAAAACTTCAGAGGTACCAGGTATACATATAGAGAAAGGACAGGGGAAAAAAATTAGGGTTGTTTTGACAAACATTGAAAAAGAATTATTAGTTTACGGGTTAGCAACTGTGCATTCTTTGGGCTGGAGAGATAAAAATAAAACTTGGTTGTTGATGGGTTTTTTTGGTTTGGGTTTTCAATAGCCAACAGCCAGTATTACAGAGGAAGGCTGGACTTCCATGCTGAACAGTGCTCAATGCTACTAAGCAGCATATAAATATTAAAATGAGAATGAGAAGACAGTGGAGCTGAAAAAGCCCAAAGCGTAGGACTTCAAGCTGATACTGAAGACTGTTGATCATGGCATACAGATAAGCCATCTGTGAGTCATCTGAAAGTTAAAGAACCTTAAAACCTGTGCATTAGCTATGTAATTTAATTCAAGCAAATGATTATTTGAAAAAAGGGTATAGGTATTTACTATAACGTGAAGAATTGCTGGATAGACCTATAAAAATCAACAGTTGATTACTAGCTTTCCCATTTTAGGGAAGAAAACCAACATGAACTGAACTGAATACCTACAATGAATGGTGAAGGTACCTCCACTGCACTCAGCCACAGAAGTTCTCACATGAACCATGGCCTAATGAAAACAGACTTTCACCACACAATGGAGGGCATGTCTTAAAGACAAGTCTTCCTTCTGGAAGAATCAAGGCTTTCATGCATAGACTATGAGGACCTGAGCCCTGGAAAAGGCATGGACAAGTTTGACTTTCTTCCTTCTCTAGGATGGTGTGCGGAAAAAAGCAAGAAGTAAACAGCCATCCTGGAACACAGAAAGAAGCAATTCGTGGTCTTCAGGGATCCTCATTTGTGGTTTAAGTCTCATTTCGAGCAGTTGCAAGTTGTATCCATGATGACCTTGTGAGACCAGTAGCCTCTGTTTTCACTAGCAGGCCTCCTATTATCCTTCAATCTTCCCTCCAGCCCCCAGGGAAGTTTACACACTGTATGGTTGTCAACAGAAAGAGCACAGAAATAATATTAGGCAAATCTGTGTGGCTCACCCACCTGACCTTGCTCACACATCTGCAAACCGGCAGGAACCTTTCACTTACCAGCATACAGCATTTTACTCCTCCTCACTGAGCACAAGATTTACCACAGCAGGCAAATGAGACTTCTCATTTAAAAACAAACAAACAAAAAAAAAAAAACCCACCAAAAAAAAAAAAAAAAAAAAAAAAAAGGAAAAAACCCACCCCGCACACAAATCACAGCCTTTGGCAACTGAGGCTACTTAGTCACTTGGTACAACTTACTATCCCACATCATCTCCCTCCAAGCTCACCATTTGTCAAACCTGCTTCCAGCAGCCACAGAGACTTTTCTACAGTTACTGTAGAATTGTTACAGAGACAATTCTACAGAGCTACTGACCCTCAGAATGCAGAACCTTCAGCAAGTCCAATTCCTGCCATGCTTAAGGAGATCCTAAAAAAAAATGCCCTGAACACTATTGTGTACAGCTTCAACTGATTAAAACACTGCAGGGAGAATGATCCTCTTATTCAATCGTCAACATGTTTTCCTTCAGAGAAAACATCATTCTCTTTGTTCTGATCCTGAAAACAAAAGGCCTCTACTGACTTCGGTACAGCTGAATAAAGGCATGGAGTTCCTCAGATACCAACTGAATGAGAACTGTGCTCCATATGGTACGTTATGCTCAATTGGGAAAGAAAAAGTTCTTGAGCATAGGACCAAAAGAAAGCAGGCAATCGTCCTACAAATCCTCTCAGAAATAAACCTAGACAAAAGGAATTCTTGTTGCTATCAGACAGATGAATCAATATGACTTGCTCTGAGTGAAAAGCCTACACTCAAGGCCCATAGAAGGAGACCCAACTGCAGGAGTAGTCACAGGTATGGCAAAGGGGTTTGGTATGCCAAAGGCTCTTCATCCTTGTCAGCCCAGATTTTACTATGGCCAGAGACTTCCACCAAGTTAAATAAAGCAATAAAGGATGAAGTCTGTTATCCTGAAAGGATGACAGATATACATGATGCAGCAGCATCCACAATAAACGTAGGTAGCAATATCAAGTCAGATAATTTGCAACTGACTAAGCTGATCGTTTTTTTAAGTATGCACAAACCTACCCCATCCACTGAAAACTAAATCATGCAACAGCTATACTCATGCAGCCAGCAAAGCAGAGCCATTCAAAGATGTCTTTAGGTGACTAGTAATCCTAATCTTGGATTTGCTCTGACTTAGCTACATGTTCCTTCACAGCAAGCTGGAGATAGCTCTGAGCTATCTCCAGCTTGCTTTTCAAGCCCTGACACATAGCCTCTCTTATTTTAAGCTCCTGGCAGCAGAATTCACAGCAAAAATCTTCCTGAGACCCAACGTTCCTTTTTGTACACTTCTCACCTGCAACAGTAATTGCTAAGAGTTATACATCAACCATGGGACCCCCCAGAAAAGAATCAAGCTCAACCTTACTATTTCCTGTGCTCTGCTTAGTCTCCCTCTTGCTGGAAATCATATAACACATTAGTTTAATTAAAATAATCTAAGAGGCTGCAACCCTGTTATAGAAAATGCAGCAGCATCTATCAAGCAGTTCAGCCCTCACAGCCTCAACACATTCCCATCAGTGATGATCTGAGTCTTCACTCAGCCACGAGACCTGTAGGTTGAATTTTTTGTTTTTCATTGTTTTCTTAAAAGCACAGCTGCCAAGCAGGGTCTGTTGGAGTCAGCTGAGGGACACTCTCCCAGCTGGGAAGCCTCACATGCAGCTCAGTCTAGTTAAGTTAAGAAATTCACAAAGACTGGGCTACTTCCTGGAGAACGATGACTGCTCTCTATAGACAGGACAAGGAGCTCTAGAGGCAGAAGCGCTGCGCTGCTGTATTGTTTTGTGTTAATAGATGGCTTGTTATTTTGGTGTTGAAGGAATTCAAGCCACACTATAGGCATAAAGCCAAAGACTCTCTTGGGTTTTCTTGCTTTATGTTTTTCTGTTGCATGAGAACTCAAACTAAACAGAAAGCCCCAGAGAGATTTTTGTGCCTCCCATGAAGTTTTTCCCCAGCTAGACTGTCTCCAGCTTTGCCATATAGTACATATGACAGCTCTGGGAAGAGCTACAATGCTGAAATATGTACTGGGGGCAGGAGGAAGGGAAGGGGGAAGAAAAACACTCACCCAGGGATTTGCATTTTTTCAACTACATTCATGATCAAAAGAATCAGAAAATACTACCATGCCAGGTGAAGTATAATTCTTGACACAACAGTATCTTCTACATCAGTGCAGAATTCCGTGTCTTGTCTAATGGCAAGAGCAAGTAGTATAATCCAATCTTCAAAGTTCTGATTTAGCATCACTCATGGTTTAGACCATACCCTGCTCATCATGATCAACACTGGCTTGCTTATGAGCTGTTATACACCAAAGGTATTAGCGCTCATGTTCACAACCTCCAAAGAGTATTTATACCTGCCGCAGACATGGCAGCTATTTCTTCACTCCTGAAGGGTGGCTTTAAAATACAGAAAGCTACTAGCATTTAATAAAACTAAACCTCAAAGCCTAGCATTAAATCAGTAAGCTGGAGACCAGTACCATGCGCTGCACAGCTTCCGACTGTAACACAGTACAAGCTTATGCAACATTAAACCACCTTACAGACAGACGAACCGCATCTTCTTCTATCACCCAGATATTCACTAATTAACTTTGCATTAGAGTCATCGATAAGACATCAACTATTAAAGACTTAAGCTTAACTTGATGATACGTAATTTGCCAGATTAAAACCAAACCCAATACCTTTGTCTGTTCCAGTTTCCTGCAAGGGTAGCTGTCGTCTTCGCCTCTTTTGCGCTTCTGCTTGGTGTCCAGCACTGTACACAGGAGGTCTTACCATGTCCCCAGTTTCTCCTTCACCATGTTGCAGGCATGAGTATGCTTCTTTATTTACATTACTCACTAGCTCTTCATATTTCTGCAATTAAAAAAACACTTCCTGAAAACCCACTATGCAGCAAAAACCTCAGGTGTTCCTCACTATCTTAAAGTAGACAAGTAGTATGTTATGCATAAAAACAAGCAACCCTGGCCACTAAATAGCTTTAGTAACTGTAATGCAGGTGCTTTAAACCTGCAATAGAACTGTAGATTGCAGCTCAAATCAGCACGAAAACATGTATTCTAGCATATAGAAGTTTTACGTGGCCTAATTCACTGCAATAGCAGTACCTGGCTATCTTAAGTTGTATTTTGGAAATGTCAGTAGCCCTTTACATTGCAGAACTATGCAATGCCTTTGAATACTTGATGCCAACTTATTCTTTAAAAGACATATCCAACAGAAAAAGGGGTTGGACCCATTTAGACCTTCTGCACAAATATGGGTAGTAGAAGGACAGGATCATCTAGATAAATGGAACTCCTTTGTTTATTGTTATTATGGTAGCATAAGAGAAGACATTACTAAGAAATTAAAGATTTCACTAGATAAAGTGGTTTAAGTCAACCAATGTTTTGAAGTTCAAAGGCATTTTAAAAACAGTTTACCACGAGAGATTCACATCTATTACAGAAGGTGCATCAGGCATAGAAAAAAAACCTTCTGATTCTCTTTACCATTGTGAAAATAACTCATGCCAATAAAACTTGAAAGGACCACATTCTGAACAGGATCATATTACCACTAAAACCCGGTTAACATTGTTATGAGAAATCACTTCCTTTTCTTGAAAACCAGGATGGTATCTTTGTCCTATTCTTGGATAATTCCCCAGCTGCTAAATGCTGGGTGGCAATGGCATTTTCAGTGGGGTGCTCCCCATAACCAAAAAATTACTACAAGCATAAGCATTGCAAAAAGAGGAACTTGACAAAACAGAAAACAGAAGCTTTTATACAGAATCCTATTTAGCCCCAGACTCCTCTAGAAGAGGGTAGGATGTCTTTCCTCATTTGGGCAGGCACATTGAAAAGTATTTCCTAGAGCTACAATAAAGTAAAGCACGACTGTTATTCCCAAGATGGATTAGTTTGTCAGTTATTCAGTTCTACTACAGATAATTTGCAGAAAGGATTTACTGCTTTAATTTTTTTCTTCCCCTCATGATACAAATAGAGTAACATGATCCACAATTACTCTCCAGTCACCATTATGAACTGCTACATTTCTAAAAAACAAAACAAAAAATAAAAAGCAGCTATGCAGAAATTCCACCCAAGAGGTCACAAGGGGCCCTCACCAGGCTCTCAAACTTACGATGGTGGATTCATCTCCTTAATTATGAATCTTGGCATTAAAGAATGACACTCCTAACCTGGCTTTCTCTTCTTCAGAGACTGAAGAAGTTCGAGCTACACCCATCCCTTTTCCCTTGCTGATGATAGATTTAGCCCTCTTTTGCAGTTTTAAAAGACCACTGTTATCAATGAACTCAAATGTTGGACTCTCCAATTTTCAGGATGACATGGATATTTCATTTTGGGAGAAAACACATATGCGTGACTTCCCAAATCTGTTTTCTGATTGTCAGTTATAATTTACAGAAATATTACCTCTTTCCATTCTCGCTCTCTCTTTTCCAGAATCGTGTAAAGTGAGGTTCTATAGGCCTTCTGTAAGCAAGCCTTCAGCTTGTCTTTGCATTGATGGCTTGATTGAACATGAATGTCAAAACACTTCTTCCAAGAACACTTACTATGTGTACACTTGACAAGTTCTTCATGGATTTCACTCAACAAGTACTCAAGCTCAACCAGAGTCTTCTCCTCATACCGATTAATTTCATCCTGCAATCTCTTTGTTTCCTGAGCCTCCCATTCTCGCTGCTTTTGGTCTAGTAACATCTTTATTTCTGCTTCTTTCTGAATGGAGAGATCATTCTTCTGCTTTGCAAGATCCTCCTTTGCTGTTGCAAGTATCTCTTTAATTCTGTTTCTATGATCATCTAAGAATGATCGGTAGTCTCTCTCATTTTGCTCTTGTATCTGCAGGATTTCTTCTTGCTTTTCTTTGTTCCACTGAGCACGGGCTTTTGCTAGTTCTGCTTTGATCGCTGCAGGGATTTCTTCTTTCTTTAGCTCCAATTCCTTCTTGAGAGAAGTTACTTTTTCTTCAAGTTCTTTCACCCTTGGTCCAGATCTCTCTGTATTCTCATATTCTTTCTTCCATTTTTCTTCAGCAGCTGAGAGAACGAGGGCTAACTGGTGAATACATAACACAGGCATTATAAATATATCAATGCATTTATAAATACATAAACTATCACCTTGGGTCATTATCTATTGGAGATGATTCTCAAATTATTTAATGAAAGTATAATCCTATGTAGAAAAAAAAAGAAAGATCAGAACCAGAGTACACTAGAAATGTCTTTGTTAATGATTCCCCACCAATGTCTACATTCATTCCCCAGATATATACAAGTATTTTGGGCTACCTGCTTTGCTGCAGTCTCTTTGTGTTCTTTTTCCCATTTTTCTTGTTCTATCTTTAGATTTATTTTGTACTCTTTGAGGTTTGTTAGTTCTTGCAGCCACCTGGCATGAGCTTGGGTTAAAGCTGCATCTACCTATAAGCAGATAAAAAAAAAAACAAAACACCCTACTTCAGTCACCATCAAATACATTTTATTATTACTTTCATGTAGCAATGAAAGAACAGACTTCAGTTTGGATTGCCTATGTTTACAGAAACTTTAGGGAAAAAAAAAAAAATCAGACCAGCAGCATCTGATACATTTCTTGATGCAAAAATGATACCAAAATGATAAATATTAAATTTATCTTTAACAAAGTGGTATAAACTAAGTCAGTATTGCTCGGTTCTGTTCAAAACTCCCGCAAAGCTTGTCCAACTGTATCAAAAACTAAAAGGTAGAAAAAACAAGCAACATGCTATAGCTTCTTCAGAATTCTTTTACAAATATATTTCTAATATACCAAATGTCAACTACTGAGCCTAAGAGAAAGTTAGTGGAAGACAACACTTCTTTTTTGTGACTTAGTTGCAACACGGCAGTTTCACAGGCTCCAGGCAGACAGAACAATTATTTGTTACCTGGCTGGCAAGATTTTTACGGTATTTATTTTCCAGTTCTATTTCAAATTCTTTTAAGGCCTCTTCAGAGGCCATATTTTCTTTCAGAGCCTTCTGGATCTGCAGCCTCTGGTCTTCAACAATCCCTTCTAGCTCTTTAGTTGAAACTTCATCCACAACTGTTACTTGCTCAGTTTGGCTGCTGCAGTCATTACATTCAACTACAGTTCTCATTTCTTCCAGCCTACTTTGCCATTCTCTTTCTATTTTTGCAAAGGCTTGTTCTTTATTCTAAGGAAAAAAATATTTTTAAGAAAATCTTCCCAGTGCCCAAATAACTAGAATTTTACTGTATTTAACAAACAAAACTTTTCTTTACACTAATAATCTTCCCTAACAGAAGAAGAGCAAAACCATGCTAAGAGAGGAGAGAGTTTAGCAGTTCATCACAGCTTTCTTCCCTGGGATAGGATACAGAAAGGACTTTTATATGGTAACTGAAAGAAACAGTAGAAAGTATAACCCTTCAACCAGGGATCAGGGTGGAAAACTCCAGCATATTTTCAGCTGTGACATTCAGGACATTCTGCATGTTACTTTACAAGCTGTAGGTGGTTGGTTTTTTTTTTTTTTCCGAGATATTAAGCATCTGCGATACCTACTGACTTCTTCACGGGCTCATAAAGTGACAGACCCTTAAAAGCCACTTCAAATGGCAGAATAACAGTACGCAAGTGTATTTACATAGTTCTCTTTCTGAAAATAAACAGAAAAAAAAACCCCAACCAAAAAAACCAAACAAACGAAACCACCCCTGAACTAAGTTCCACACCTCTTTTTCATCCTTCTCCCAGTGAACTTTGGCTAATGCAACTTCCTGTTCAACTTGCTGTTCTTTTTCTTCCAGCCACTGCCTCTTTGCTGCTATCATAGAACTGCGGTGTTTCTCTTCAAGCTCGTTCCTCAGAAGCTTAAGAGAGTCTTTTTTTTCTTCTAGAAGCTGTTTCCTGAGCTAGGAGGGAAAGAAAAAAGATAATAAAAAAGTAGTATTCTCCAAGGCATAGTGAACTGCTCTGGCACCAAGCGAGGAGAATGTGTAAGAGACATGATTAATGCTCTAGAGCCTCTGCACTGATTTTCCTGATGGCACCTGGACAAGAGATTCAGCTATCAAAAGGAGGTGTTTTAAAGCACAATATAGAATCATAGAATGGTTTGGGTTGAAAGGGACCTTAAAGATCGTAGAGTTCCAACCCCTCTGCCGCGGGCAGGGACACCTTCCACTAGACCAGCTTGCTCCAAGCCCCATTCAAGCTGGCCTTGAACACTGCCAGGGATGAGGCAGCCACAGCTTCTCTGGGCAACCTGTGCCAGCACCTCAGCACCCTCACATAGAATCACAGAATGGTTAGGGTTGGAAAGGACCTTAAGATCATCTAGTTCCAACCCCCCTGCCATGGGCAGGGACACCTTGCCCTAAACCACATAGTCCAAGGCTCTGTCCAGCCTGGCCTTGAACACTGCCAGGGATGGAGCATTCACAACTTCCTTGGGCAACCGATTCCTGTGCCTCACCACCCTCTCTGTAAAGAACTTCTTCCTTATATCTAATCTAACCTCCCCTGTTTAAGTTTGAAGCCGTTACCCTTGTCCTACCACTACAGTCCCTAATGTATAGGTTATTATAGGCTATTGCTCTAAAATAAGTTTTCTCATCAGGCATCTTTATTCTCAGTATACTTTGAGATGCACCTCTTTGCTGTACTTGCTTAGCAAGATAGTTGACCTACTTTAGTCATTTCACACTGATATCTTCAGAAAAATCAATATAACAGCCAGAATTCATTACCACTTAAAATAACCACAGTATCTTCAGATCAGTTGTTTTACACAGGAAGAAAACTTGTAATGTCATTCAGTGTTTTGGAAAATGTCTCATGAATGTAAAACCTCACATTGCTGAATGAGCAGTCCTCAAGCGTCAGAATTATGAAAGTTGATTACATGAAAACGAATAGCTATTTGAAAGGTTATTTCTACAATATTTTAAACCCTGGGAAACTAGTATATTATCTTAGCCACCAACAGGTCATATTTATGAACTTTATGATATAGCTGCATGCCTTCCAAGTATCTTCCCCTAACAATTACAAAGTTGAATACACTTATCGATGTCACATCTTGAAAACAGTCTGAAGTGATACAGTTTATAGGTATTTCCCTTAGTACCTTCTCTTCCTTCAGCTGCTGCTCTTGCTCAAATTTCTGCCTTAAAGTAGCTTCCAAGTTGTCCTTCTCCCCACAGACTCCAATGTAACATTCCTTCACTGCAGTCATCTCTCTGTTCAGCTCCTCTATGTTAGCCCTTCACAGGACAGATTATTTATTATGAATTACTCTTTACACTCACAGCACAGCAATGCTGCATTTAAAAAAGTGTAACTAGCACTGAAGGCCAGACAGGAAACGTGAAAGTTTCAGTAAAGTGGAAAAAAATGGTAAGTCTTACTTTAACTGCAAGATTGTCTCTTCATAAGTTTTAATAAGCTGCTGTTTTTCTGCAGCATGCCTCTCCATCAGGTCTTTCTCAAAATGTGCTTTTGTATCCTCATGATGTTGCTGATAAGTTCTTTCACACCTATAATTTCAAGAAAGGAAAGTTACCTAGGCTTTTCTTCCCCTTTTAAACAGGGTTCAATTTTTCCTGACGAAAGAAACTAGCTTTCTAATATTGATCTCCCCTTGTACCAGATTAGCTGGCACAAGGTTATACATGCAGGCTAAAAGCCCATAAATGGAACTAAACACAGTTAACAGACTTACCTGTTAATGGCTTCTTGTTTATCCTGATCAAAATCCTGAACCATCTTCCTCATCTGACAACAGAGATCTTGATTTAAGCTTTTCAGGTTTTCCTCATTTTCCTTCAGTTCTTCAATAGTTGAAGTACAGTTCTGGACAAACAAACGTCAGGTAATAGGTGGGTTGTAAAGAACCTTTCCTAATTGCAGGTTTTAGCACCGGCGGGTGTGTGTGCGCATGTGTGTGTTTTTGTAGTGATAAGCAGCGTCTGTCTTACCTCAACTTCTTTTAGCAAAGTTTCATTAGCCTTTCTGAGCCTCAGAACTTCTTCATTGAGATTATCAGAAACTGAAGGACTGGCCACTGAAGTATCATACAGATTTGCCACAGGCTAAAAATAAACAAAATGAAGATGATGTCTTTTGAGATATATATGATTACGATGTTGATGCTTTCAGAAGTTAAAACTGCCAAATAAAAATTGCACTTAGAAGAAATAAACAACACAAAAGATAATTATTGCAGTGCAAAATAGAACAATATCATTGTTCTATCTAATATCATCAATTCTAGAGGAATTCTTGAAACTCACAGTATCATGAAAGTTTAAAGCACACACTTAATGTTGAGCTTGCAAGCTGAATGACTACTATCATCCAACAGAGAGCACACTTCTCAACATATTAGATCCCTATCCCACATCCAGGTCATAATATGTAGATTACAAGAGCAGATGTTACAAGTCTGATCAATTTATAGAGGGAAAGTAATAATGGGGTGGAAATACAGTATCAGAGAGATTCCTTATTGATCAAATTACATAGTGAAGGCCATCTGAAGGCAGTCTGTTTAATGTTCCATTTATATAACCTAATGATACTATCCACTTTCCCAGAGAAATCACAAGGTCTTTTTGGCTAAAGAAAACCTATTTTCTCCAATGAAATTCAGTTCTGAAAAAGCAGAGTGGCCACTAAGTTCTATCAAGCAAGTAAGCCGTCGTATCGGTACTCACCTAATAACACTGTTAACACACAAAAATAACAACACACAATGCTGTCCAAGTTCCGCTATTCAGTTTGTTTCTTTTTCACCAAAGATACAAATCAAGGCATCATCTAAATGACAACACTTCCCTTAAGATCAATGACAGATTTACTTAGTTGCTATGAATACTCAGCTGTGAGTAAATTTTTTCATCCATTTTCATAAGAAGTTCACTAAATTCCAGTGCATCTTTAATTTTTAGAAAGTGTAAGCAAACAAACCTCTGACTCTTTGGATGCTTTCTCTGCTTTCAACAACTGCTTGTATTCCTCTAAAGTCTTCTGGCAATCTTTAAGATCATTTTGTAATTGAGTAATCTGGTTTCTCTTCATTTTATTACTGCTCAATAAACGTTCCAGCTCGGCTTTTAATTCTACAATAATTTCATCTTTAGAGAGCTCTTTATCCATGTCTCTGTTCTGCATTGCACTATTAGGGAAGACATAACTGGTTCAGTATTTAAACGACAAAGCACATTTATCTGAAAGGTAGTGGCACCAAATAGAAGAGCAACTAATAATACCAGAAATAAAGATGTCTAAGAGGTAATAGTAAAAAGAATGAGAGAATATGAATACAGAAGCCATATGCTTTTGCATCAAGTTGCAATTAATGTACAGAAAACTTGTTCATTCAGCTGTTTCCCCAAAAGATTCATTCTCACATGATGTGAGGTTTTTTTAGACAACTCAATTGGTTGTTTTAAAAAACAGCTTTAGCATTAAATAACTACGTAGAATCTTTGAGCAAAAAGATATCCATGCATACAATCCATACAATCCGATGAGTCCCTCTATAATCTCTGAAGATTTATTAAGCAGCAGTTAGGTATCCAATTTATGGTATTAGTTCAGTTTCCTGTTTCCCAGATTACCTGGCAATACAAGCAAAATTTCAGGTATGTACCAAAAAACCTGTATGCTGATCCAGTAAGACCATCTCGTACACATCACTTTCATAATTTGAGGATTTTAGATTTTTCTTTCAACCAGAATCACTTGATACCTGCAGATCCTTGGTTTCTTCCCAGTGATTTTTTTAATTCCCAACTCTACATAGGAATCACCCAGGTTCATAGGCACCTCTCCACCTGCATCATTCAAAAATACTCCAAGCTTGGCAGCAGATTCATACAAAGCTATTTCTTCCTTCAGTTCTGTTAATTCTTCCTTAAAGGAAGAGACAGAAAAAAAATTATGAGCAGAGAAACTCCAAGCAAACACACCGGCCATGATAACTATTCCAAGGAAAAAAGTACATAGAACTATTTGTTCTCAATATAGTTGTATTTAGCTGTATTTACTTGAATCATCTAGCAGAGTTTTATTTATAGTATCATTTTTGATACCTCTAGCAAAGCATATGTTAAAACCACAAAGTAGCTAGGGAATATTTTCTGTTGCTCAGTATATTCTATTGTTCTTATTACAGTTTATATATGAAGTATTATTGCTTTTGCTCCTACTTCTTTCCTGCTGCTTTTGTATAGTAAAATGGATGACAACAGAAAAGTACCTATCTGGAATAAACAACCTATTACCTTAGTATTTTAGATTCATAATCTTGGAAATTATGAATCCTAAGTCAAATATATGAACTGAATTGGAAACACAGACTTCCACTCATATTTTACAGAGGACTTTCCAGCATTCCCTTTTGCCAGCAAAAAGTAAATTTCAGAATTCTATCTCCAGCTACCCCACAGCCTAGTTAAGTTACAATATTCCCAGCACACAGAATTTAGAGTCTTCTTTTACCATCAGCAGGTTAGATAGATGTATGATATCAGATACGTATGCCCCATTGTGCTTTAACGGAGGGAGGAGAGAGGTCTAATATGCAACACAGGAAGATGAAGTAGTGAGAGGATGTGTTTGTTTCCCCAACAAATACAAAGTTTCAACTACCAATCTCAGCTATAATGCTCATCCCCCCTTAAATCAAAATAGAAAGATATTTAATAAAATTAACCTGCAAAGCCTTGTTCATGTTATTGCTTATCATTTGTGCAGACTGAGCTTGTTGCAATTGAAACCTTAACTGATTTGTCTCCTGCATCGAGCCTATTGCAGGAAAGAAAAGGGAGAGAAAGAGCAAGTCATAAACGTGCAACAAAGACTATGCAATCTGAAAAGAGATCACTTAAAAATAGCAACGTTGATTCTGGTAATAGGGATTACTCTGTTTCTATTTCCTTGAGCTCACTAATAGCTACTATATACATTACTATTAGAAGATTTCAATGTGTAAAGGTAGGCACAAGTCAAATACACAAATAGCAGAATATTTCACATGCTATTCCTACTGCTGTAAGTTTCCAAGAACCAGCCGCCATGCACAAATACAGTTCCTTTCTCACTGAGATCTGAATTTAGCATGGCAATTCAAGTCGAGTGCCTACAGCTTGCTCCCAAAGGCTGTTATTTAGTCCAAACTAAGTTTACACATATTTAGCACAAAATGAATATAAAAAGTTGTATAACTCTTGTTTAGGGTTTTGGTGGGGTTTTTTGGCTGGGGTGAGGGTGGGGTATTTTATTTTTACTGGGGCTTTTTTTACACTTCAGTCTAGACCTAACTAAATTTCATTTAAGTCTGACTAATGCACTGCATAGGAAATGGTCTAGTACACATTTAGCTTGATGTTGATTCTATTTCAGTAACAACATAGACGTGCAATTTCATACATCAAACAAACAAAGCCATTTCTGCAAGGAAAGATAAGGTATGAGTAAAAGGCTGACCTGTTTGCAGTAAATTTGCACATTGCTTTTGGCTTTCTTCTAGGCTTCTTGTCAGTCGATTTATTATTTCAGTTTTTTCACATTTGGTTTCTTCCAGCATTTTTTCAAGTTGCTTAACATGTTCTCCTAGATTTTTGCACAGCTCTTTCTAGGAAGAGAGATTATTTTTACTTGTGTTACAAACATCTAGCCAGCTAGGACAGTTCTGGATACAGAAAGAGTCAATACATACAAGTCACAGGGGAAAAAAAGAATCAATCTGATGCCTAAAGGGGTAGAGGCCAGCTAAATCAATCACTGATCAAATGCTATTCTTGGCTGACAAGTCACCTCTTACAGCATCAAAGTTAAGTTTTCACTAGGAGACAGTAAGTATACTCCTATATAAACATCCATGGATGCGAACCATTTGTAACTTCCTAGAGCAGTTAGTTTCCAGCATGTCAGATTATCCTCTATAATTCATCACATATAGTTAGTCTACTGTAGAAAAATCAAGCCTTCACGTTATTTATATTAAGCCTCAGATTAACTCAACTTAGTTTATTTTGACTGAGCTTAAGCCAAGCTTTCAAGTTCCAATGCTCTATAAAAGAGAAACTGTAGTTTTTTCACTTGACATACAAAGTAGACCTTCATAAGGCATTATTCACAGTTACCTACACAGACCTGGGAGGCACAGCACCTCGTCTTTATGCCTTTTGACTTTTCTATTTTCTCTCAAAAAACAGGAGGCCTCTAAATACCCCAAATATACTCCCATAGAAAAACCTTTTTTGCTGTAGAGACAAAGCTGTGTAAGCTTTGTTGTGGTACTAAGACAGAAATTAGGCAGCACATTCTTGTTTACAAGCAAGTGCTAGTTATACTTTCAAACATACAACCCATTTACTTTTATGCATATTTATGCTGAGACAAGAATTACAGCCTAGAATTAAAAAAAATAATCTTCTTTCCCTTATGTGAAAAAAGAGGACAATTTATTAAGGCTTGACTACATTGCTCTAATAGTTCTAATAGTGTAATGGGCTTTTGCCAGGTAGAATAATTTTAATAAGGTCTATAACCATGTGACACAATCCACATCAAACTCCATCTCAAAGCCAGCCTTTTCTCCCCCTTCTCTCATTTCAAATCCATACTTCTCAAATAAAGTGACTGTTCGGTGGTCAAATCATTTTTGAGACTAAAGCTTGGCAATAAACTGTTTAATAAACAGTTCTTGCAGCAAAAACATCACCTCATTTCTTAACTAGTTCTTTTCTTTCCCAGATTTACTTGCCAGTACTCTTTCAAAAAGAGATTGTGCACAGAATGAAAGCTCAGGAGAGAAACTAAGACAATGAATTCCTGCCTCCTCCACATCCACTATGTATAAACTCACAATCTGAGCTCACAACTGCCTGGAGATGTTTATAAAAACATACCACATAGGCTCTGTAATATTGAGACTTACATAGAATTTCCTTTCCATTTGCTTAGCTGCCTCCAGAAAGAGTTATTACAGGTCAAAAAGTGCAGTTTAGGAAACACAGTGAGCTCTACAGCCTCTCCAGTACAGTACTCGGGGTCCTAAAATAATTTCTCACCTGCTCTCGGAGTGCAGATTTTGTAGTCTCAAGTTTCTGCTCTAATGATAATACTTGCTTTTCATACTTCTGCTTGAGTGCTGAAATAATGGCTTCATGTTGTTCTCTGGCTCGCTGAAGGGCATCTGATCGCTGAAGTTCTAACAGCTGCTTCTGCATGCTTTCCATGGCTACCTCCGCCACTTTGGATTGCTTCAATATCTGTACAAACAGTATTAGAACAGCTCCCAGTTACATATATTTTACTTTTGCTCCAATATTCTGTATGTCAGTTGAGGATGTCTTGCACAAGAGTTGCTAGAAGTCCTCAGATAATGCCTGGATTTTAATATAAACTATTTTCCACGAACGCATCCTATTTATTCATCATATATTCAGGTTCTGCAATGATCATGAAGAGTGTTTCAAGAGACTAGCACTTATGTTTAATGCAAATGCACCACAAATGTAACTATAGAGATCTTCCACAATAAAGAGTTTAAACATATTTACAGTACCTGCTCCTCATTGGTAGTAAGATTCTGAATTTGAGTTTCAAGTGCCTTTATTTGACCTTCAAGATGCACTTCCCGTTCCTTTCCATTCTGATAGAGTTTTTGAGACTCACGAAGACTAACAGCCAAACCATCCCTTTCATCTTAAGAGAGAGACATTATAATTGTGTGAGAATGTGGCCAGCCACCCAACAACTTCATGGCACATGACTATTGAGTATCCCTGCTCTACAGAACCATTCGCTATGATCCCTCTGTCTCACACTGTGGCCAAGAAGCAGAAGACAGAACAAAAACATTCAGTCTCCATCCATTAATGACTTTCACTCTCTGGTAGCTGGAAACATACACCGTACCTTCTGATACACTGTACCTTCAGAACCATAGGGGAAACAAGCCCCATTACGTCAGCACTAGGAACTAGCCCCATCCCTTACATCATTTAAAGGAAGAAACAAAATAACTGCCCTGGAGGAACAGCCAAGACACTGCAAAGTAGTTGCCAGCTTAAGTTTTCTCTCTCCTTTGCTCCTTTTGCCTCCTAAAAATTATATTAACTCTCTAAGCTCACAACTCTTTTTTTGTTCCTATAAGGGAGACCAAGACAACCACCATCTCCACTACAGCTTTGACCATTTGGGAAAAGCTTCTCTCTATATACAGTCCAGGAAACAGCTTGTTAAACCAGACAGCACCAAAACCCCCTTTTTTCATAGATAAACAGTTCTATCGAGGTTTATTTTTTTGTACTTTTAACACACTACTTCAGCAAACTTCTCACTTTTCTGTACTTTTTTAATGCCTGGCACACGGGGACTCTGGAATACAACGATGGCCTTCAGAATGAAGTAAAAGAGCATTATGCCGTCAGGCACCAATTCAGGCAACTTTCTTTACAATAATATTGGGGGGAGAGGGTTAGGTCTGTATATCCCAGATCAAGTTTATAAATAAAATCAAAACCTGTAAAGACACTACCTAAATCAAAGTTTCAGAATAAAAGAGTTGCTAGATATCAATGAAATCGAAGAATTAGGACAAGATATTTTACCTTTGACCATTGAAAGCTGATGATTCAAATACCTAATCTGCTGTGCACTCTTTTCTAGCTTTTCAGTAAGTTCTTCCAGTTGTCTTTCTCTTGCTTTATTTAGAACTTGAAGTTGAAGAATCTGCATATTTTCTGAAGAATCTGCCAAATTTCAAATAGCACATAGACAAGTCAGCACAGACAACTAACCCAGAAACTCACTGTCCTAAGTAATTCCTGCCCCAAGATGTTCTTTTATACAGTGCCAAATTCATAGTTGGTTCACAAAATTGCAACATTTTTTAATTCACGTTTGACTCACATCACCTGAGTTGCTCTGGCAGCAATCAGATGAAGAATTGTAGGAACCACCAATGCGATTCAAACCTAAGAGCAAGCTCAGATAAAGGTTTACATGTTGTGAATTACCAGAGTCTTGTGGAAACTATAAATTTTCAAGCAAACAACTAAAAACAAACCCCACACAAACGCAAAGTTAGGGCTCTCCCAGTGTAAGCTTAGAGCAAAATAAAAGTCACATATGTCAACATACTTTTAGTTGTCCTCTTACTAGAAATCTACTTAAACAAACAGACTTTCTGTTGCTGATTTCCAGTGGACTTTTCACACAAGTTTATTTCCAGTCTAAACAGTGAACACTTACTGTCATCATTGCCCAAGAATTCACGTTGCAAATCTTCAAATACTTCATTTCTTCTGGTTCCTTCTTGGAGTACTGGCATTTTTTGATGAATGCCATTTTGGTATGGTTTGTAAGTCACTTTGTAAGATTCTGGCGATTGCCCACCAACAACATCAGATGCAACAAATTGCTGTTGTGACAATATATAGATATGAGGAAATAAATTAAAACTACAACTGTAGTTCTGCTCTATGAAAACATTTTTGATTTTACAGGGTGATATTAAGAGCTCTAGTAGCTCTTCATTTTCAGGCTCCAAACCAGCACTCCATTTCAGTGTGACAGAAATTTTCGTGAAAGCATCCACTTTAGGAGTGCAGTGAAGTCTGAACTTCAGTAGAGCAAGTACACACTTCAGTGAATCACATTCATTCTATCTCATGGAATTCCGCCTAGTCAATAAGAGGAAAAAAACCCACAAAACCCATGCATATACGTAAATCTAATTATTTAACATTTCATTGTTTTAAATAGACTATAGAATCCTCCCATTAATGTATAAACTGATAATAAGAGAATAAAAGCATTTAGAAGTACTAGAATCATAGAATAGAATCACAGAATCAACTAGGCTGGAAAAGAGCTTTACGATCAGTAGCAATAATTAAACTACCAACAGTTAAAGACCCGTGAAAATTTCCCAGAAGAGACAGAACACTGCATCAGCTTCTGAAATACCTTAAGATGTTCCTTTGGAGCATCTGGAAAATTTATTATTTTATTTTGCTGGTTGTTAAATTCTGGTTTATGGCCATTTGTATATGGCCTGAAGTTTTCAGGAAGATGATACACATTGTTCTGTTGGTAACGACTTGGAGCATTAAACCCTTCTCTACCAAGATACACATCATCAGGATCCTCTTGACCATTCTGGTCACAGTAACCTTCTTTAACTTCATATAAATGTTTCTTCTCTTCGTCGTTATGTAGGCCATTCCAATTCTTGCCATGTTTTTCTACATGATCAGTTTGCTGGTCACACAAGAATTGTTCAGGGTACAGGTTTTGTCCTTGTTCATAAACCTACGAATCGGTAACAGGTTTAGAATTGCTCTCTCAAAACTCGAATTTCCCCCACCCCCTTTTTTCTAGGGTTACCAGCCCTTAAGTTAGAAATACTTTAAATTAACAGCAAAACACATTACCTACATGAGAAGTATTTCTCTAATGAATTAAAATACTATTTAGCATATTATGAGCAAGCAGTTCCTACTAATTACATGACTGCTCATACATGCTTACATTTTGAGGATCACTTATCAAGGGATGATCGTTCCACCTTCCATCATGCTTCCCGGGCTCATGCGATCTAGAGAAATACAAGCAGCTTAACTATGTACTTACAACTTCGGGAAAACAAACAAAACAAACCATCTCTTCACTAAATTAAGTAGCATCTAGTTTGTTTCTCATGGAACACAAACCATACTGCAAATTGCACTACAGCGCCCCTTTTACTTGGATTACTTTTATGCACCTCTGCAGCTGAGATTTTGCTCTAATCTCAAACGCACAACATAATAATAAAAAATTCTGGAAAATTCCTTACTGTTCCTCGGTCTCGTGTATGCTACAGTCCGAATAGCTGGAAAGCTGGTCTCCACTGTCCTCCAGCATATCATGGGGAAGGTCTGTCAATAGTTGTTGCAACTGAAACAGAACAAACAATATTAATTATGCGCTTTTCAAAAGAATGCATACAAGTTCAGTCCAAAGAGACAGAGATAGGCAAAATAGGCCACTTGCACAAAATCCTGGTTTTCTTCTTGTTTTAGTTCTGGAATTCACAGCGGGACTTATATCATATAGAATGCTTAATAGACTAGAGTACCAAGCAAATGATTTATGGCAAACTCTTGTTAAGAAAAGAGCCACACCAGAAAGAGGTAAGGAAAATGCCACCAGATAGCCATGTCTCACAACAGACTACTTTTGAAGAATGATCTTCGAATGAATCACACCAGGGTTTCTCCTCCCTAAATCCCAGGCAAGAGAGGTACTGGACAGTAAAAACATGTTCTTATCTGGATTTCAATCCAGACTTCTCCAAAAGAACTTGCCAGTCAGCATTATTAGATGCAAGAGGTCATCGCTGCAATGATTAAGTGGTTTGCTCAGGTGTTCAGATGAAGTCACCAAGCAACTGGACATGAACAGAAAAAAGTGCTACCAATTCTAGTTCAGAAAATAGATAGCTGTGCCACCAAAAAAAAACAACAACCAAACAACACAACAAAACCAACAAAACAAAACCAAGCACAAACCCAAACCACACCAGAACTTACTTGTCGTAATGATTCCCATATAGATTTTACCTCTTCTTCCAGTTTTCAGAGAGGCTTTGATATGGGGCCATACATTGGGCTGCTTATAGATCTGAGTTATGAACTCTTCTTCTTATTAGGTGACTTGAGAACTACACAATATATTCAGTTATTACATGCAGTTTTTGAACCCTAGCCCTATTTTTCTCTGCACTCTCAAAGCCTGTGTTTTAGGCTTTAAAAGCCAAAACATCAGCTGCCCCATGCTAAATACCTTACTAGCTTTTCTTTGTTAAACAAACAAAAACCCACAAAAACTATCAGCCACAAAAAGTTTATCTTAAACATACCCTGCTTTCTCAGATGCTATTTTACATGCTCTCCAAGACCAAAGGATAGGCGAGAACAACTTTTCTAAATGTTTGCAGGACAACAGAGCACCAAAAACTTGTTCCTAGAAATTCACTAGTGGCATGAAGAAGTTTCCCTATCATTAAGGCATTCTCTAGGTTCATTATATCTCAGCTCCAGGAAGCAGGAAAAGAAAGGCAGCATCATTCACTGAAAATCTCCTTTCCTTTGCGCTACTTGCAACCAAGGACCAACTCAAGCACCATAGGTTGAAGCTTATAATCCTATCTGTGCACGCTCTTGCTCACCCACTGTAATAACCCCACAATTATTTCACTACTTGTTCTCCTGCACAAGCACAAAATCCTTTCTGGGTAGAAAGTTTTGGAACAGATATCACATTCTCTACAGTGTTCGCAACAGCATCTTTCCAATCGGTACAGCTACTGTTCTACCACACATTTTTGTGAACATTTGTCTCTACAATACCTGCTCTCCAGACAGTCATCCCTGAAGTATATACTGGGGATGTTACCTGACATGAACATGATTTACCACCCTGTAAGAAACCATTATGCACATTCATGTTAAACACACATTTTGCCAATTGTCTCTATGAAACAAAAGGAACAGAAACATCTGAAGTATTTCAACTCCAAAGAAATCCCAAAACATTTGAATATAGTTTTTCTAGAGATTAAAGTGTGTAATCAGAATTTTAAAAATGGTTTCTCTTTTTTTTTTAAGCTAAGCAAATTTTCAAGTGAGAGCTGTTGCTCTCTAAGAATTTGTAATAAGTGAAAAAAGCTGTCTAGAAATACAAAATATAGATGATAACAGCCTTTTGCATTTGGGCTACTGCACAGGCAAGGAGTAACAGTCTTCCAGCCATTACATATGACATTGCAAGGCACTTAAGATGCACCATCTCTCCATCTCTTTATTATCTCTCTACTTTTTATGCCACTCTTGCAAAGCACAGCTTGCACTATTTTGCTTGAACAAAGACAGCATAGATCTTTTGTTTTTAACAAAAGAGAGAGATGGGAAGAAGCTAGATACTCGAGCCTTCAGATCAAATAGTATGCTCTTTTTCACCTCTTGTTCTCTTGCATAATCCTCTTGGTCATAGTCTTCATCTTCATGTTGAGTTTGTAGAGCTGCACTATCAAAGTCAAGAGACATTGTTTTCTAATGTTTTTGAGCATCCAGCAAAACCTATGGCAAGATAAGAAAACATCACACATGAGTAAAAGGTGAAGAAGGGGACCAAAAAGTGCCACCCTCACCCTGAATCATTCACTTGAGCTTTTGTTTCTCAGTATATCCAATGCCACTTGCTTCTAAGAATTTAGCATTTAAAAGATTTGGGCTTTTCATATGCTGACATTACTATTGTTGACTTACAACCAGACATTATTTTCTTCAAGTTCTAACACTGTATGTTATGCATATGTTGTGATATACGCTGATAGCTATGCCCACTTTTCAATCTTGCTTCATTTATTTCTAGAGAATAACTATATTTTGTACAAAATACTGGAAGCATGCTATGGCTTGCGCATTTGGATAGTGGCTCTGGTATGAACAATAGGAAAAGTATGACGGAAACAGCGAAAGTATTGTGTCAGTTCCAGATTTAACTGCTTAATGAAGAGACTTGAGACTCCCAGGAGCTTGTCTACACCGAGCAGTGAGTTCACAGTAAGCTACAGCACATAAGTGTTGGCCCACATTTGGTTGCAAGGTAAGTTACTCCCTGATGAAGAGATACTCCTGGCAGGCAGTTATGAACTAGAAAGGACTGATGAAGATTTCACAGAATGGCACATTCTTTGTGCATACAGGTGTAGCACATACTGAAGTTTTCACTCAGTTTAAAATAAGCTTTACAGGAGCATTATTCCCAAGTTGAAAGACATCATGTGCCACTTTACCATGTTTAAAGGACCTACTTGCTAATGATATTCAAGGAAACTCCAACAGAGTTAGCAGGAGTCCAAACAACGCAAATACCTGTCTCTGGGCACCCCCTAAAGCACCAGCTCCCTCAGTGTGACCGTCTACAACATCTCCCAAAGTGACTGAAGCAGCCATCTTCCTCCGAACCCACACCGGCTCTAGGGGACCACCTGCCCCACGAAGCCCGCCCCGTCCGCCTCTCTTCCCTTCCTTAAACCCTTTCCCAATCCCACTAGCCGAGGAGCCGGACAAGGAGATACAGCCCCGTTTCACTCGCTCATGGCCCCCAGGAGCCGCAGCCAGCCACGGAGAGCCGGCAGGGAAGGGGAGCTCGTCAGCCGCCACCTCAGCCCCTCACGGCGACGGCGCGGGGCCGGCAGCTGGCGGGGCGATTTCTGCCGACCACAGCGCGGCCGGGGAAGCACCTCCCGCCGCGGCCTCTGCGGGGCAGGAGGCACGGAAACAGACCGTGGCCCCCAGCACCGAGCCTCACCTGAGCCGCCCGGCGCCGCGGCCGCCCGCCTCCACAACAAAGGCGCGCCCGCCGCTCTTCCGCATGACAACCGAACCCTGCGCCCGCCGCGCTGACTGACAGCGGCAGCAGCCAACCGGCGGCCGCAGAACCGCCCGGGAAGGCGGGAAGAGGGGAGCCGCGCTCCGCCGCGCCGCAAACCCGCCTCCGCGGACTGTTCGAAAGCGGGCGCGCACGGCCGCGGGAACGTGCCCGGCTAGCTGATTGGCTAAGCGGTTGACCAATGGCTGCGGCGGGGCTTCTCGGAGGGGCGGGGTCTCCCCCGTGACGTTGCGAGTGCGCGCGCAGGCTGGGGCGGGCGCGGGTTTGGTGGGGGGGGTGTCAGCGCGCTGCGAGACGTGGCGGTTGCCTGGCAACGCGCGGGGTTGGGGCGGGGATGTCCTCGGGGGGTCACAGGGCGAGTGGTCGGCGGCCGGTGCTCGCGGCAGTGTCACGGTGGAGCGGGCGGGACGACACTGGCATCCGTCGTTGTCGAGCAGCGGGTTCCCGCCCGCACCGCACCTCAAGGGCAGCCGCCTCAGAGGAGCGCCCCTCGGCCCCGTGATGGTGGAGGGGATGCGGTGCATAGTGCCGAGGGCTGAGCGGCACACGGGGGAACCCTTCAGGGAGACGCGGCTTTCACCCGCCGAAAGGAGCCGCCTGGCCGGCCCCCCGGCAGCCTTCCTCAGGGTGCACGGGGAGCCACTGCTTCGAGAGCTTAGAATCATAGAATCACAGACTGGTTTGGGTTGGAAAGGACCTTAAGATCATCCAGTTCCTGCCGTGGTCCTTCCACTAGACCAGGTTGCTCAAGCCCTGTCCAGCCTGGCCTTGAACACTGCCAGTTTACGTTAATCTATTTAAAAAATTAAAAGTTTCTCTGAGTAAACTAACTTCATCCACAGAATTGCCTGTAGCAAGCATTCAAAAAGAAAAAATCAGAAAGGTTTTTTGAACAATGGGTGTTTGTTCCGAGATGAGGAAGATATGTAATAGCTCCATCTGGTGACACTTCCCTCAGCAGTAATAACGCTGCCTGCCTGACCTTGCAGCAGAAAATGGAAGCTGTGGTAGTGGAGAGGCGTTTGGGTCATTTGTTACAGCATTCTTATTGACTGAAGCAAATAGATACGTGTGCTAATGTATTTCAGTGAAATTTATAGGAGCTCTGAGAAAGAGCGAACATGCTATCCATGAAATAGGACATTATAGGCAGAATTAGCTATTTTTCTCAGGGGTTTCTAGTAACCATTAGAACAGAGATTAACCAATTTTCCTCAGCATTTGGCATGAAACCATTAAACAAACAAACAAATCTAACTGTGCCTGACAATTCATATTCACTTTCTCAAGAACAGTATTTTGAAAAACTTTCCAGAATTCAGGTAACTTTCTTTTTAGCACAGTTGTTACTTCTAAGACTTTCACACAGGAGCTGATAGTATACTTTACATGAAATGGCTGGTCCACAGAGGCTAAAAGCAACATTAATAACTAAGTGAAGGCACATAAGTGTCAGAAACCAAAAACTGAGTTCCTAGAAGTATGAATGTAATTTATTCTAGGAAAATGCCCATTGTCTGTACTGCATGTATATATTGTGTTTGAATCGCGCCTGTAATTAGTTGGATTCTTTGTTTTCTCTCACATCAAGAGATTTTGAGACACTTGTTTACTGCACTAGCACCCAATTATCTCCCTTTCCTTCCCTTTTTCCTTCACAGTTTTGCTTCAGACACATACAAAAGCTGCTGCAGCAGCACCAAAACAAAGTTTCTGATCTTACTTCTTTTTAAGCTTAGTGATATTCAAAGAGGGAGACACAGACTGCATCATACTGCAATGCAAACATCACACACTGGCTTGGGATGGTTTTATGCATTTGTAAAGTGAAAAATGGTGAAGTGAAAAAAGTCCCTAAGTCAGCATCTTGACTGGCAAAGTCATAAAACTTTGATCTCATACTATCACAACTCCAAGCATTATTATTCTAGTCACAAGTAACTTTGATTTGTACTAAAAATAGAGATGAAGTTCTGCACATTTTCCTTCTATGACCTGTCATAAACCTCACGTGTGATGCAAAAGTCAAAACCACCCTACGCAGGTCTTTCTCTCCCCCTGACATGCCACAGAAGCAGCTATTTTTGCTTCACAACGTCATGTCAAGCACATTATGAAGTTTAGCGAGATGTGAGAATAGAAAGGATACTATGCAGTTATAGTTTCTTGCCAGCTATCCTCACAGTGGCGCAAAGCTCGAGCACAAACTCTTGCTGGGGCCTCCTTCATAGGTGAAAACCTTGCATAGGATAGAACTGGCATAAGCTTGAGCTTATAGTCTGGAGGATTGAGGTATCAATAATGCTAGACTATTAGCAAGGAAATAAACTACTCATGTTTTAAAGCTTCTCACTGCTTCAGTATATGCAATTAAGTATTTTAATCATGTTATTATCAAGGAATAAAATATATTCTATGCCTATTAACTGAGGATAAGAAAAAGATGTTTTTTAAGTCAGTGTGGCACTTAACATCATATTTTCCCCTGCAAGGAAGCTTTTGTCTTCAATAATTTTATGTGTATATGACCACTCTTGTTTTCTAATGGGAAGAGCTCTTACTATAGTGTCCCATTTAACATGAACACAGGCAAAAGAATAGCATTATTTTTTTTATAGTCAAGTTTTCCAGCAACTGCTGAAGTCCGCAATCATTGTCTGCCTTATGGAACTGAGACAGTGGGCTGGGAGACAGACAGAATGTTCCTGCTCATGCCAGAAGACATTCCTTATCTTAAGGGGACAACTTTCTCAGGCCGTCACCTGGACGACCAGTTCATTCCCTGAATCTCCCTTGCCTTTCTTTAATTACATATTAAATCACTGTTTCTTCAGCAGGAGGCCCAAGAAATCATGGTACACTCTGAATATAGGATTGTTCATATTTATTTATTGTGGCAAAACAATTCATAGGTTTCCTTTAAAAGACTTTTTACCATGTTTAGGAACAAATGGACTCTACGTGAAGAAAGGGAAAACTGTATCTTGTTTTGGAAAGAACATTGGATAAGAGCACATGCAAAGTTCAAACATCTTTTAAATAGTTTTCTTTCAAAATGTATCATTAGTTTTGTTCCGCTTCTCTAGTTTGTAAACAACTATGTAATCAATGAAAATATATTTAGGCTACCTTTAAAAAGAGATGTCTCCAGTATTAATTGGTAGTAATAGTAAAATCATATGCAAGACAAAAATATTAGGATCTAGCATGCTTGTCCTTTAACAAGTTCTATTCCAAAATTATATTACATATATTAATTTCAACTTTGTAAATGTTGCATAATCTCAAATCTTTGAGTCGTCAGACAGTGATAAAAAATGATTAAGAAAACGGACAACCTTTCTGTATTGTGAATGCTACTCATTTCAAACATTACTTGCTAGTAAAGTGCTGTTACAAGCAAAATGAAATTGTTAGTGTCTATCGAAAGCAGATGACATTTTAGTAATATTCAAATTGTACTTGTTTTGGCAAATAGTTAACAGCATAGACATGTTTGTTTAACCACCCAAAACTAATTCAGTATAAATAATATTGGTTTCCAATAATCCTAAGCTAAAAGGCACATACTAATGTTCCAGCAGTTCGTTCAAGTGAGCATTTGCATGTAGAGGTTTAATTGTGCTTTTAAATAGTTACTGATTCAGTATGACCTTGAAAGTGACATTTGTGCATGTCTAAAATACCTTCTCACAAATGAATCTCCCACTCTGAAGGTGTAATTTCATTAAGATTATATATATCTATATAACTATGCCTGTTGATCTCTACAGATCTACATAGATATACACATATACATATATTCATACATACACACACAAAAGGGTCTTCTGGAACAGCAGCAGAAAGTGCAGTCTCTACTGTTTTGAATTGTCTTCATAATAGAAAGTTCTAGACAGTTTTCAAACATGAATTGTCTTGGGATTTGTGAGATCCAAGGGATTATTTGTGATACTGCACGTGTCCCACATTACTGTCTTTCCTTACAGGCTGCTTCAAGCTCACTTCGCTTCCAGAAGAGATGATTGGCAAATTATTTTCCATGTGATACTGAATAAGATGACCCACACTATCAAATATATGGTCTTTGGTTCTCACCTAATGAAAGCAAAAGAATATATTTATGGTTAGATTGTGCTTATAACTGGTTGGACGTGAGCCTAGTGCATTAAAGTCAAAAGGCATTAAAGCCACTGAACTCACCAGAGCGGGATCATTAGGCTGTACACAACAGTTCAGACTTATCCTTTGACCTACCGTTAGCTGACATGAAAAACAGAGGGCCAAGTTAAAAACACTGAATGTAGAACCAGGCTGATTCTGCTAAGGGGAATGAAATAAGCTCCTCTCCACCTCCATAAGAGAGATATTTTTCCCTAAATCCCACTGAGGATTAATTTTCTGATTTACTCTCTCCTCTGAGATGTCACTCAAGAGTGCTCTTCTAGCCCTGAGCAGAATCCAGTAGAACTGAAGTGACCAGCTCTACCTTTTCTGTATCCAGAAGTGTGTTACTGATCAAATTCATTACTTAATGTTAGGGTTATTTTTCTAGCAATATAATAACAACTCAAAGGATGTATTAAGTGTATACACTAATTATCAGCACCTGGACTAACAACATTTAAGTACCTCACTTCTATTTCCATGGTACTTTGGTGCTTGTAAGTTCTTGAATTTAACTTTCAGACCTGCTGAAATCACTGGCTAAATTTAAATTAACCTGGATGAAATCCAATCAGTTCCACTTCCTGGAATGCACCCATGCATTCATTTTGACTGAAATATCTGAGCAGCCCTGACATTTCAGCATATGAGATGTTCATACCTTGCCCTCAGGGTCCACCAAAAGCAGATGCTTTGCTTGCCCTCCCTGAAGTCCACTGAGGACATACTGGCCAGGTGACGTTGTGCTCTCTCGCACCAGAAAATCCCCATCGTTGACTAAGAGGCTCTCTGCTGCTTTCCTGTTTAATTTGCCATGGTAACAGTCTTCATTCTTTAGCTGCTGCTTTATTTGTGGCAGAACACAGAGACCAGCTGTGTTGCTTGTGGCACTCTGCTGAACAGCTTCCGGTAACTCTAAAATTAAATGAAAGGGAATGTATTGGACACTCCACCTAGAACTTCACCCTAAAAGGATGCAAGACAGTATTTCTTATTAGCTTTTAAAATATTCAGCAGTCTTGAAGCTGTGCTCAAACCAGTCTTACAGAGTGTAACGTTATGCACATATGAATGCTCACAAGCCTCCAGTGCATTAGGTAAAATTATCACACCATCTCCTCTCGTACCTTAGATGGGAAAGCTTTGGGTCGCTAGGCAACAGGGATTGGAAACAGGAATTTGTCTGATGCTCTACTGTTTTGGGTTTGTATTTCTTTGGGTGTATTAAAAAGTCAAATCTTCCCTATAAAAACAAGATATTTGATGGGGTTTAGCCACTGTTTGGTTTGTTGGTTTTTGGTTGTTTTTTTTTTTTTTAAAGATCCAGTTTTTCCTTCTTCCTTAACAAGCTCTGAAGAGATTGTCATGGATCATTGCGAGTGTCATTTTGAGTGGCTCCAGCTATGTGCAGGAATGTAAGACAACATGGCCAACGTAGCCAGAAGGGAAGGATTACAGTATGATGCATCTGCTGTGAAAAAACGAACAATTACTGAATGTACTAACAAAACTGGGTGGTTTGGGATATAGCCAGTCAGACTGCAAATGATTCACAGGCAGGATTTTTCTAAGGAAAATAAGAGGATACCATTTCTTCAATGGAATTGTGCAACCTAAGACTTCTCAGGATATAGCCAGTTCCTTTTAGAGCATAATACAGCCCCGGGTTGGAAATATCTCAATGGTCACAGATTTCCTTTACTGCAGTTCTGTCCAGTCCTTTGCCCACTTTCTTATGTGGAGCCAAATCTGACAGAGAAAACAGCCAATGGGAAACCATAAAAGACAAAGCTAATAAATGAAGTATTTTCAATGAGGACAACCAGTACAACTATATAGTCATTTAATGGATATCCACCACTTTGAGTCTGTAAATCAAGACTTAATTTGACATACATTTAATACTTACTACTGATCAAACAGCTTGACTTAGAAATTATTGGAAGAGATTCAAAGGTCACGTATGCAAAAACTGAGAAAACATGGTCATAATGATCCCACTTTGACTTTGTGTGCTACTGCCTGTGAAGCAAAGGCATCTGAGGCCACTTCTGCCTTAAAGTGGTTAAGATCTTGAGCATATACCCTGAGGTATAGTGCAGTCACAAGCTTTTATATCACCCTAAAGACTTGCTCATTATTGTGTGTGTAACACTATTTATTGTCATAAGTCAACTACAGAAGACACAGATAACAAGACCCCCTCTTTTCAAATCTGAGAAAAGATATGGTATTGCAATGGGACCTGCTGGCCTGACGCAGTGGGCTCCCATGGGTCTGTATTGTTGCTGTACCGCGGGCTGTACAGACTGCAGACTGCAGGGTCTGAGTGTTGATGTAACACGGATCATCAAAAAGATCTGTTTTGTAGGCAGGCTTCAATAATGTTGCCTCTTTTTTTGTCTTCTGTGATCTTTCAACACAGTTACCTGCAATTAGTATATAGTATGCACAGATTTCCTTTTTTTTTTTTTTTTAAATCAAGTTAAAATAACTATAAAAGCTGAAATAGGAACATTGTTGTTCTTATACATCCACTAAAGTCATTCAGAAGGAAAAGAAAAATTGGCAGATGAACTAGTTTTTCCATATGGCTAGAAGGCACAAGGTACGCTCTCCAAAATGAGCTAGAATGAAGTTTTCAAAAGCATTACACACTGATTCAGTTCTGCTTCAATCAATGTCAGCAGTAAACCCCCTGCTGACTGAAAAGAAATTAATACATATGACTTCACAGAGACATAAGCCATATATGCTGTTTGTTGCAAAACCCTTTCCTTCCCCTCTGCACCACAAAAAAAGCTTCTGGGAAGCTGAACAATTCTCTCTCTTGTTATTCTGGTGGAGCAGGGAAGATGGAGGAGGTTGGCACTTTGTGGCTCTGTCTAGAGAGCCAAAGCCACATCTGTCAGGTTAGGATCCAAGCCCAGGAACAGGCTAACAGAATATCCCCTGCAGGGTATGAAAATAATAGCACTTCAGCTAGCCAAATAGCACACATAGTTTTGCTCTAGCAAATGTTTTATTCATAGATCTATTCATTCATTCTTTTATTTATTCACCCTGTCTTTGTAGAATTCATTTGATTCTCCTTTCCTTAAATCAGAAATAACACAAGAAACTGAACTATCCCCTGCAGAGAGTGTAATGGATCACTTTAAGAGCAGTGCAGGTGGGAATTCAAAAAGGACCTCATTATGCAGTGAAAGAGATGAGCTGAGGAAATGTGCTCAGGGCATCAGCTGTAGCAAAGGAAGTCCAGAAAAAGATGCAGGCTGATGATCTCCTGGAGTCCCAGAGAGCAGATATTGCTAAAGGCAAATTGATCTCAGGCACAAAGCTGCCCAAGGCAGGGGAAGGGCCCAGTCACACTGAGAAGCCAGTGACTCTGGAACCAAGGGCATGGGCTCCATTGGAACAACAACTCAATGCTGATAATTTGGGTCTCATTGAGCATTTGTAGGGGAAGGGGTATTTTCAGAGACTGATAAGCAATGAAGTATCTTTCTTTTTCAAATGGTATGAAAGGGAATAAAACACCAAAGAGTATGAAAGAATAAAAAACAAAGAGCTACTGTACAGTATCATGACAAGTAAACCGAGTAAGTCTGCCAGCAGACATGAAGACAGATTAGTGGCCTTTAGAAAAGCTGTAAGGCTTTTTTGTCTACCCTTCATCTAAGGAACTAGAAATGGCCCACTAAGTAGAACACTTTTCTCCATTGTATCAAAAGCCAAGGGGTAACTCTTGCGGGCAGTCTGCCTTGGTTAATTCTGCATATGCATGAGAATGAAAAGAGAGTACATACCCACAGTTTTGTTTTCTTCTGGACAATTTTCATATATATTGATGAATGTTGGGCTGCCTGTCTGTACAAAAATTGTAAAAACAGTCACATAAAGTAATCCCTTAGAAATGTCAGGTAACTTAAAACATCCATGCACCTGTTAATGGGAATACAGGTAACTAAATGTATCTTCACCAAAAACTTCCTATCTCCTCAAATAATATTTCGTGCTGATACTCTTCTTTCTATAGGGCATCATGACTGGACATACTCCAACCTCACAAAGACTGTTAACTGCCCAGTTTTATATCTAAGATTTAGTATATGCAGTATAACTTCTAGGTAATACAGTTCAGATTTTCTTATAAATGTTTCTTGCAATAAAAGCAACGAGAAATAAGTACAAGCATCATGATTTGAAAGTGAAATGGTGCCCGAGTTGTCTGTGCAGCACTGAAAGGTCATCAGAACTGAGAGGAAAAACAAGAAAGTAACACCCTGTGAAAAAAAATCATTTGCAGGGTAACCCCTTGCAACAACTCTGGCAAGCTTCACATACAAACCTGGGGTATCATCAAACATCTTTTTAGAGAACTGTTGGAGACCAGCAGGCCCAGAGCCAAGATGAGGTATATGGTTGAGGTTAACAAAGCAGTAAGTGGATGGAAATGTAGCACAGGAACACATGGGAACCTGGGAGCAGTTGTTGCCCGACACAGATAACACTTGGGAGCAGCAAATTTTTAGACAGCACCAACTGGATTCCAGCGGGTGCATCCGAGTGCACTCCCTCTGAGCAAAGCAGTGCTGCCTCCTTCCCTGAGTGGGGAAATGCCGGTGTTTCCAAGAACTCGTACAGCAGGCTTTGAAGTCTGTGCAGTCAGCGTGAACTCAGCTGGTTTTACTCCCTGATTTCTTGGGTTTTATTCCCCACTATTCCAGTCAAGAGCCACAGATATATGCATCTTTTGCTGCTGTGACTGATTTAACAGAGCCTCTTGAAATACTTCAAGGGTAATTAATGTTGTATATACATTGCAATCAGTTAATGTTGTATGTATAGGTTGTAGAGCATAATGGACAGGATGAAATATTTATCAGATCTCAGAATTAGGAGCCAGGAGGTCCCAGATATTGCAGATGTTCTCTCAGACAAGCCATTTTAATCTGTATCTATTTTCTTCTCACAGCTAACAAGAGAACAAGGGAATATTACTTGGTCTCCTAAAAGTACTCTAAGGACAAACGAGTTAATATTCAGAAAGTGCTTTGGGATTCAATTATGTACTAAGCATCATTAAATCTAGCCTAAAAAACCTTTTCCCAGGATAATCAGGACCTGGTTCTGATGTTAATGCCATGCTTTACACCACAGTAACACTTTATTATTCATTCCCATAACAGGCAGTGAACAGTTATCCCAGAAGATGATGTACTTACCAAGCAGTAGTGCTTTTTGCACTGTGTAAGACAGTTAGCCCTTTGCTCTGTTTGCACTTTCATTCGCATGTCTAATACTCCACCGGTGGGAGGCTCTTTCCCTGGAATTTCGTTGTAATATTCACGATCCTCCCTCTCCTGCGAATTCCCAGCTGATCCATTAGCATTTGCTGCCTCGCTGAAAAAATATGGGGGGGAGGGGAAAGGGAGAAAGGTGACTGATGTAATCAACTGCTTTCTAGTGTAGGCAAATGTCCCCAGTGTTTGCACGTCGCACAATACACAGATCAGCCATATGGAGGCTGTAAAGGGCTTTGGGCCTGAAATTTCAGAGATTTATTTTTCCAGTTACTTCTTCCTGAATTAAAAATGGAATCATAGAATCAACTAGGTTGGAAAAGACCTTTAAGAACATCAAGTCCAACCTTCACCCCAGGACTGCCAAGTCCACCAGCAAACCATGTAACTAAGGGCCTCGTCTACATGGTTTTTGAACACTTCCTGGGATGGTGATTCTACCACTGCCCCAGGCAGCCTGTTCCAATGCTTGATCACTCTCTTGGTAAAGAAAATTTTCGTAATACCCAGTCTAAACCTCCCCTGCTGCAGCTTGAGGCCATTTCCTCTTGTTCTATCACTTGTTACTTGGGAGAGGAGGCCAGCCACCTGCTCTTTCCATCTTCCTTTCAGGCAGTTAGAGCAATAAGGTCCCCCCTGAGCCTTCTCTTCTCCACACTAAACATGCCCAGTTCCCTCAGCCATTCCTTATCAGCTTTGTGCTCCAGACCCTTCACCAGCTCTGTTGCCCTTCTCTGGACCCGCTCCAGCAGTCACTGGAGTTTCGGGTGCAGGGAGGTACACTCATTTTCTTAGCAACAGGCAGCCCAAATCCCTTTTCTTTGACTTGAAAATATAAGAGCCACCTACTGAAACTTTAAGAGAAGCGTGCCAAAGCATTGTTCATTAAGGTGTCCAAAATGTAGACCATAAAACTAATTCCTCTGGCTTCTTGTCTCAGTTCTATAAATCCAGGGTGAGGGGGAGGCAACACTTACAAGAGAAAATGAAAACCTCATGGCATTTAGTTAGAAAAGCCTGCAACTGTTTCAGAAAATCAAATATTGCTACCAGAAAAAAAAAAAAAAAAAAAGTAGTTTTCCTGAATGTACCCTGATTTTAATAACCATAATCAATATAACTGTTCTGTTTCAGCTGGAAGAAAACATGAAGGAGAGCACCCAATGTTTTTCTTGAGCTAAACCAGAATGATGATAGTTTAAATGTACAGCTGATACACTGCAAAACAACTAGGTGCTTCCTGTACTGTCTCCGGTCCCGAAATAAAAAACTCATCTCAAATCTTAATTCAGAATATAATTGGATAAAAGGCCTCAAGCAGGAAAGAGATAAAGTTCAAGTAGTTGATTATGTGATATGCAGTGCAAGTATTTGATTATGTGATTCATAGTAGTTTGGAAGGGAGTGACTCATTCACACAGCAATATTCAACTTCTCTGCCTGAGGACCGTTCTCTGAGGCTGGCTACAGGTTAGGCTGAAGGAGGGAATTTAATTAGCCTGTTCCATTTCTCCTCACTCTGATTTACTTGTGGCATAACCTAGCACACTTTCATCAGAAAGGCTTTTCCTCTGCTTATTGTCCCTAGGGAAAACAGACCAGTATTAGCAGTGGAATGGCAAGAACCACTCTGTAGAATGAAATAAATATAAACTGGAGCTGGGGCTGCTGTTATGCAATAAAACCAGTTCTGCTATCTTGCGTTAGGCACTGTACCAGGGACACCGCCTGCACAGTGACTCCCGGTGTTCAGGATGCAGTTAAGCAGCATTACTGTTTTACCTACTTGTGGGAGGTGGCAAGCAATCAAATTTGGTGTTACAGTAAAGACAAGACAGAGAAAAATAGGCATAGCTAACCTATGAGGAGAGCTATAAATTAGAGCAAGAATTGCATCCCCGGTGCAACAGAAAAAGGGTAAATGAAATGGGAAATTGTGCTCCTGAAATTAATCTAGGCACTATATTTTGAGCGATGTGCAGAGGACAGGGCTTCATTTGTTGAAATGCTAAGCAGTGGCTGTGTTTATTTCAGCACACGAGGCTGATCTAAGTCACGCCTGGTGGAATGAGAGGCCACTGCCAGGACACAAGCAGAATAGCAGAAAGGTGAATTACAATGGCTTTATTCCACCACCACACACTTTCCAGAAATACAGCATGTTTAAACTTGGCATGGATCAGGGCTGACCTCTGTGTGTGTTTACGCTGAACTTACAGAGTTGAACTTACTTGGGAAGAGTAATTTGAACATTTGTTCAGCTTACTTGCATGACTTAAGAGAGGGCTGTTTTAGCTAAGGAACAATACAGCTAAATTATCTGTTACGCACCTCTACAGATGTCACAGACATCAGTGGAGTTTACTGGAATAAGCTAATTTTAATCTATTATACTCTGTACATACAGCACATATTACAATTAGCATATATCCAGAAAGCATATCCAAAGCATCTTATTTATGGATCACTTTCTGGAGTATGTTGTTTTCCTGAAAAGTACTAAAGAGAATGAAACCCCCAGTTAAGTGACTGAGAAAGTGCTGACCTTTCATTAGACGTAACCAGGCTAGAGGGGTTCTTCAGGTACTGTCTGAACCGGAGCTCAAAAGCCTGCCCTATGGTGTTTATCACCTCCTGCGCCATCCCATTGGGACATTCCAGTATGTGGCATGCTGCAAAGAGACATGTTACTTTAATTAAGTAAATACACTTTATACCAGAAAAGAGAGACATAAGCTATTTTGCTTACAGCAGAAAAGCTGGGCATGAAATTACACAACTAGATAGCTTTAGGACATTACATAGACTGAGATTTTTGGTAAGAAAATTGCTCTAAGCATTCTTTTATCATAGTATCAACTTATATTTCAATAAAGGAAACTCTCCATTTATGCTTCCTGCATGGGGTGCTCCTGTATCTCTTTTTCTGTCCCTACCTGACAGTAAGCAGAAGCCGGGGAGAGAAGCAGCCCTGCCAGCGTGCAGTTTTCATGTGAAACAGCAGGAAAACACAAGAGCTCTCTCAGGGCAAGACCATACTCCTTTCACCAGTCCTTGTTCTCACACACCACCTCAGGAAACTCGCTCCAGTAGCAAGTGCCCTCTGCCCAGGATGGGCTCTCCCCTCTGCAGAGCCACCATGAGATAGCACTCAGGGATGGTGCTGGGCCAGCTGCCAGCCCTGCCTGCAGGCTGCCAGGCAACACGAGTTCTGCGCATCCCAGCATCAATACCGGCACTTACTGGTGAACTCACAGATTGCCCTAAGTTTTTCCAAACAGCAGTGATGGAGGTACAGAGAGGTGGCAGACCAGACTGTAAGGCCCAGCTTCTCCAGAAAACATCCCGATCTTCTGAGCCATCCACAGCACCTCAGAGTGAGGTCTCCTGTGAAGTGCCACTACCAACTTCATAGCCATTGGCAGTGTTGCTCTGAGAACTGTTTGGCATGAAAGCAGCCAAAGGCCAGTTTTTCTTGTACTGTAGGCAAATAATGAGAGTGAAGGAAAGGGATTTTATATCGAGAAGCTCTGATGCACCTGAGCATATACCCCACTCTGCCTTCCTGCAACACACCCAGAAGTCTGGGTTAGATAAGGAGGCTCATTTGCTACCCTTCACACATCTGGAAGTTGCCCCAGAGTAACTTGCCAGGCTCTGCCCTTCTTCTGCCCTTCCTTGCCAGGCAAAGCCAGTTTGGGAGGGCTCCTACCCCTGCATGGAGCCAGCAGCTAGTACAGCTTTAGCCTGACGTGCAGATTCTCACTTAGTTGCACAAAGAATATGGCATTTAAAGCCACAGCCTGCATACCATCACCCATATCCATACAGGAAAGTCAGAAGTTGTACAGAACATTGAACTGTTCAGTAGCTTTCTTATTTTAAAATTCAAACAATTCTTTGGTAGAGGTAAAGCAATCATATAAACATGTATAACAATCTGAAAATTGTCTCCATACCTCTCTGATTAACAGGATCTTTTGCTACGTATGCAACGTAGTCTGTTGTATCCTTTAGGAAAGAAGACAACATATGTCTTTAAAATTATCATTATGAACAACCCTACAAACACAGCAAAGCAACTGAGTATAAAGACAAATATTTTTAGCTTTAAAAAGCATGCTTCTTTCAGGGAGAACAACTGGAGGTACTAGCAAAGTGGGCTAAGGGAAACATCGGTGACACACCAGTAGCTATGGACACAGTAATTGACCTGGAATCTTTTTCTTGAAATAAACGCATTAGAGTATCTGGCACTCTTTGGGTCTTCAATAAGCTGTGTATTCAATTCCAAACTCTGCAAGAGGAGTAGAAACAGAACTGGTGCCTCATAAGCAGGCAGTGCTGCTCTCTTCCACTGCTCCCATGGAGCTCCAAGCCCCTCCTGTGTAATGCATTAGAGCTGCATGACTGCCAGTCACTAAGACTAAGCCTTTACTCCTTATCAATATCAGTGGAAGATAAAACAGTGCTAAAATACTGCAAAGGACAAGTTCGAATATTCCTGATTTGTAGAATGAAGATTGAGTTTTTAAGGCATCTTAGAGAGAAGTTGATCTTTAGAATATTGCAGAATACAATAGCTTCCTGATCTCAATTGCTACTGACTGATTTTAGGCTGGCTACGTTCAGGTTAAATTACTCTGGATCTCAAGGCTTCTGCTGAGATCAGACCACCTCAGTATAATCAGTTGTCTGTTTCAGATTCTCCTTCCAGCCAACATTGAAATAATCCTCATTTTTTTCCTAGTCAAACTGAAAAGGGAACTGGGATAGAAGAATTAACATTTCTAGTCATACTGCAATAGTTGCTTGATAATTCAGTGTTATAGTAAAAATGGTGAGGTAATGAATAACATTCTTTTAATTATTAAAGATGCATTTTGTTATTTTGGATCTTTAAGGCGGGATGAGGAAATTGCAATTCACAGCTTAAAGGCATGGCTCTCTTGAGGGAAGATGCAATCAGCTGGCAGGAAACAAGGCCCCCATTTGCAAGATGCACAAGAACAATCATTTAATAATTCACAATGAATGATAGGAGAGGCAGGTCTTAGGGCCAGCAGAACTTGTCCTACATATTTTTTTTTAAATCTCCAAAGTTAATATCATTTAAACTAAATATTTCTTATGTGTTTAGTGAACTCAATTTCCCTTCTTTTCCTTTCAGGTTTTTCATAAAGTTTATAAATGTTATAGGATACACTTTCAAAATAAATTAGATCTAGGCAGCGACTAGAAACTAAAGTAACTGGAGCAGTATCTGCTATTTTTGTACCTTTGTAATGTTTATGTACATGCATGGATGACTAGGCTTTAAAATAAAGCCAGAATAAGCTTTATCCTTGGGCAGAATAGTGCTGCTTCTTAACAATGCAGAGCAACACTGAACTGCGCTTAAACCCTGAATGCAAGGGCAGGTGGAGAGATGTGTCCTGTGGAAACTCTCCTCCATTTTAAATGTAAAGAGAATCTTAGGAAAATTACCTGAACAAGCCACCAAAATTGCCCCTTACATGAAGTGCCACTAGATTTATAGTTACCACTGCTGAGCCAGACCTCCGTTTTATTATATATTCTCCCAGTGAGAAAAGTATCACCAGCCACACCAGCAAGCCCATTTCCTGCAGCACATCTAAGTGCAAGCACATCTCCTGGCTGTCCTGCGATTTAAGCACTGACCAAACCCAGCCCTGTGTAGCCCATGAGATCTGATAGAATCACTAAATAGAACCAGTGCAGGATAACAATATAAAAACTACTAAAAAAAGGTAAACAAGCCCTGGAGAATTAGTCATCCCACCTGCTGAGCAGAGGTCTGAAAACACATCCCTGAATTTTCCAAGCTGGAAATGTTATATAAAGACAAACTAGACAGCCAGAATCTAGGACATGGCACGTACTTCAAAACCAAGTCATCTTAAGGACATATTTAAATTGTTTAACTATCAAGAGAACTGGAATTTGGAAATGAAGCACACCGATGCTCAGCACGACAGTGTCTCAGCAGTTGGAGCTACCTGGAAATCCACATCATGAAGGGCCTGCAAAGCCCAAGGGCTGTATCGTAGTGTGGTGTATTAGGACAGCACAGGCATCTAAAGGTGAAATTCGAACTTCTTAGACTTTCAAAATGCCTTAAGCTTTAAAAGTGATCTTTAAGGATGTAGCACTTCAGCACCAGCCCTGTGCTGTGCCTCCTTTCTGGGTAGAGGACTGACAGCGCAGAGCCTGCACACGTGCTGCCTCCCCACTTCCCAGCCCAGCTCCAGAACGCTCCAGTTCACAGGCAGCTTGAGCAGCATCTCTCTGAGCAGAGCAGAGCAACTGGGCTCCTTACATCACCCACATGGCCCTCTAGAGATCCATCAGCCACACAGGGCCAGTTCCCAGCTCTTTTCCCTTGCCTGCTCCTAAATTCAAAGGGGCAAATATGTCATTTTCCAATCAAAGCTGGATCTGGTTTCCACCCCAGTGTTACCAAGAGCATGATCCAGAGCCTTCTCTTTTCCATGTTTCATAACACAAGAACAGGGAGACATTTAGCAAAATTGAAGGGCAGAAAATTCAAAACTGATTAAAGAAATACTGATTAAAGAAATACTGTTCTCGTACCACATGGAGTGTGAAATTCAGAGTGCTGGCAGGGCTGAGCTTGCTTAGATTTGAAGAGGGAATAGGGCATGTGTATGGATGACAAATTGCCTGCTTACAATCATTGCAATAAAGAGTTTGGAAGAGAATAGAAAACCTCTTATTGAAAACATTAATGACTTCATGAGTAGGAGAAGAACACATCTGCAGGAAGAACGAGGTTATGTCGCATCTGTCTCATAGAAGCTGTTTGACTCAAAATTCATCTAAAAATCTAGAGGTACCAGTGCTGACTGCTTTTGTGACAGGTATTGGATTATAGGGACCACCAAACTGATGCAATTCCTATGTTCATGTGTTCTTATTTTTAGATCCTCAAGTCTGAGGGCTTTTGAATGAACAGAAGCTCACTGATTGGCAACAGGAAAATTAACTATGAATCTATCAAAGATCCACTAAGTCTCTATTCCATGTCTCCTTTCCAGTCTCACTTCCTCGGTTTTCTTGTATTACTGGTCATGATCCAGAAGAGTGGTGTACTCTGTTAGTGCTTGTGGATAGGAAGTGATGAAGCGAAGCATTTGCAGGTACTTTTAGTCTCATAATAATTTCATTATACCTGCAGAAGTATATCTTATAAATCAATACTTACTGGGTCACCTCCAGAAGCAAATGAGATGGACTGCATGTGATGGTTGGCAATAATCTGAAAAGCATGACAAACTAGTTAAACATGCTCATGTGCCACACACTTAGCAAACAGCAGAGCATATATCTTCATTGAGCAAGCAATTAAGTTCATGACAACCCAATCCATTAATACATGCACATATCATTTGTGAAGGAAGGAGATAAAAATAGGAATATTTTTGAGACTACCCATTCATGCTTAGTAATCCCTGACTAATCTTCCTTAAAGGGGTTTTAGAATTAATTCAACCAACTTCTAACCGGGTCTGTATGAAGCTCAATGAGACCTTGAAAGGGAAATAACTGGAGACACTGGATGCATTTACAAAGTCTTCAGATATTAATTCATTTAAAAATTACCTACAATTTTATTTAAATGCTTTGGTATATAATGGTGGAGTTTTACAAACAGACCCCACTGAAACTCTGATCATATCCTCTCTCACCATTAGCACCAAACTGTTGTCTGGTAGAAATTTCACTAGCCAAATCAAGCATCAACTTTTCTTGTTTTCAAACATTACTTCATCTCTGGAGACAAACTGTTCTTTATTATAAAATCAAGTGCCATAGATTATGCAGGTGTAAACACAATGAAACGTGGTGCCGGCACAGGAATAGAATAAATAGAATTTTCCATTTGCAAAGGTCTAGTAATGAAAGACCTAGTAAGAATTTCAAGACAGTGCCTTGCATGCCCATGTGTGTGGTGACCGGACACATCAGTGTGTTTGGAAGGAGATCTGTCCAGACAGCTTTTAGTCCTGCTACAAGCAGGAACTGGATAAAAGGTTCATACTTTAGCTGCCAAGCCCAGTTTCAACTGCTGTGGGGAAGCCCTTTGCTGCTGTACCTGAAAGGAAGGGAAACCTGGTGCCATAAACTTACCCCTCCTAGCACAGGGTCCAAGAAGACCTCTGTGCTGCAGGCAAACCCCCAAGAACGGCTTAACTTTCAGCATGGCATCAGCTCAGTGCAGTGATTCCTCAGAGCCAGTGAGCCACAACTACCTCCCTGATGGTCCTCTGCTCCAACTTGGAGTGAAACCCTGCTGGCCCCAGGCAAGGCTGTGCTAGAAGCTGAAGCCAACAGCTGACAGAGGAATTAGGTGGGCAGGACAAAGCTCCTCAGCTCATCTGCCAAGAAGGGAGCACGCCCCAGTTCCAGGGCAGATCCAGGCTCTCAGGAACACATCTCTAAGGAGCCCAGAGACTTTGCATAGTATAACTGCTTGTGTACATATATTACCCAGCTGTAAAATAGCTTTGAACGACACCAAAGCCAAGCTCTGACTCATTATTTATATCACAATTTTTTTCTCTAGGACTTTTACAGAAGCTTGTCAGGACTGGTGCTTTTTTATTAGGTACCATACAGAGACACTCACTGAGAAACAGTTTGCCAAGTGCTTAAGGATCCCTCCCTATGGAAGACACCATCATAAACAAAAAGGGCATGTGCTGCATGTCCAATTCCTCCAAAGTGCTCGCATTTTTAAATTCAGAGGCATCATGTAATTCAGCTTTACTAGCACAAGACAACTAAAGGATGATGCTTTCCCTTCAAAGTACCCAGCCTTTTCTTCAGATGCTGTGAAAGGAGAATACAGGAGTATGGAGAAAAGGACACAGATTTATATGTATCCTACCTGCTGCGTGTCAACATTAATCAAAGTGAGGCTGCTTGTTGAAATGGTCAGCTTTATATTCACACCAGAAAACTGAAGGTTACTTTTGCCAAGTACAGAAGATAGAAACTTCACTGGAGGCTATGAACAAAGAAAGAAAAGAAAGAGGCCATCAGCCAAGTCTGTCAGGGGCAGAAACATATCAAACTCAAGTAGTTTTTACGATATCTTATTGAGAAATTCAGTGGAGCAAGGATAACAGCTTGATCAAATGCAAATAGATTTTCTAACAAATATCAGCTTTGAATACAATACTTGTAGGCATGGGTTTATGTCAATAATGGGGAAAAAAGGTTTTAAACAAAATCCAAGTGAGCCAAATATTATAGCTGGCTCTGTAATTCAGAACATGTAATTTTCCTGCTGAACTCCGCTTCATTTCCTGGGCATAAAGCGTTTCTGAGTAAATCAAGAAAATCTCTCATGTATTCATTTTTCAGCAGCAAGTTCATTCCTCCCGGGCCCCCCAGTTACAGAAGGGGATCAATAAGTTCCATTGGACATGACCCAAAAGCAGCCATTGACGTTGGCCCTCATTACATCCCAGTTATTTAATAAGCGATCTGCCCACTAAACACTGCCGTTTCACTTGTGTTTTTTATATATATAACTAACAATCAGGAAATCCTCCAGTGAATGAGCTCCCTTTTGCTAAACAAACCCTCTGACATTTTACCAGCCAGAACCTAAAACCTGTAAGGCACTGAGCACTGCAAAGGCTGGTAGGAGCAGGAACTCTGGGCAAAGCACTAATCCTGAAGAAAATAAGAGAGGACATGGCCTCAGCCCCAAACCAAGCAGGCTAAACACCCTGCTACAAATGCTTTCATGTTACACTCAGTTCAGATGGATTAACGTGCACTAACTCCAGCATGGACTGAAGCCTGTTAGGGAATCATGTATCCAACTTATCAAAAGCAGATAGAGAAAATTTAATGCTCAGCTAAAACAGTATTTACCTTCCGCTTTTTTATAGCTCCATTTGTACCTGATACAGCTTCGCACAGCCGGCTTATTGCTTCCCTGCAAATAGAAAAATACAGCACAAACTGTTGGATCATTTCACATGCATCATCTGTAACAGGGCCAGCAACTCTGCAATTTATTGTTATCGTCCCACTTAATAAACGCTTTAATCTTCTGGAAGGCCTTTCACAGCTGTATTTCTTTCTTCTTTCCTCCCACTGTTAAAGAAAAAACAACCTATTTAACAAAATACAGTGATTCAGCAGCCTGGTTTGGGTTGATTATTTTTCTTCATAAAACACATCAGTTTCACCTAGTGACAATTTGCTCTTTAAAAAACCCATCAACTAAGCACAAGAAACTCAAACAACCTAATGCCTTCAAATCCTTTTTCTCAGTACAGTTGATAGGCCTCTTGCTTAGCAGGGAGGATCCCCTCCCTCCCTTAATCCTTCTTATTTAGAGCAGCTGGGGTGTGCTGAGTGTGCTCAGCTGGGTGTCCTGATTGCCCTTCTGGTGTCTGGGGTTCCTCTTTCTTAAAGAAAAAAAAAAAGAGGGGGAAAAAAGGCAGTGTAATGAGGTTCTGCAGTTCTTTTTCAAGTCTGAGGTCTCAGTTCACATCTTTCCATCTCTGGCAGGTATTTCCCAAACCTTGCCAGCCACCCGCTATTCTCTCTAGGCATCTCTCAGTTAGGGAAGCAGAAAGGTATGGCATAAAGCACACAGTGTTTATTGATATATATCAAAGACAGCAAAATCACACTTAGTATAATACAGTGACCCACTGCACCTATTTTCCACGCTTGAACAAAGAAAATTCTGATATATTCTTAGGCAGGTGACTGGTTTGGACATACAGTGGAGCACTTGACTGCTCTGATCGAGGTTAGCACAAGAGCTGTAAAAACACCTTTTGCTGGCAATCACAAGCTTTCCCTGAGTGATACTTATTGTTTTGAAGTCAATGGAAAAACGGCGACTTACTGGGCTGGGATGTGCTTAGCAAGTTTCCTTAACCTTGCCTGGACATCCCGGTCTGAGCCACAGCTCCCATGGGATCTCTGCCTCTGCCCTGGCCCTCTGCTGCAGTGAGCTGCACCACCATCACCCAGTCACCCTCTCAGGCTTTGGTTCCCATTTTGAGGCCATAACCTCAGCCTTTCTCCCACAGCTGAATTCAGATTTGGGCTTTCAAGGGCTGGGATTTTGTTTTGTTCTTAACGGGAATGGGACTAGCTAGTTTAATTATTTGTTAATGCTATTGGATTATTATCTAAAGAGCTAATGAAGAAACAAGCTGGTTAGGAAAGTTTGTCTGTTTTCAGCCCTGGCATGTGCATGGGAGGAACATGTCACTGGGCTTCATCTCCTGAGAAGGTTTGGTTCAGAAGGGCTGAAAATTATCAGGAGACTGCACAACAATGAGATGCTCCAGCCAGGTATGTCTCATGAAGCAGAGGTGTCCCAGTGAGGAGTGTGGTCTGCCCAGGACCCTGCATCGTGCCCAGGGAGCAGATCAGACAGCAAGTAAAGCCAGCACAGTGCCAGTGAACCACAGCATCGCTGCTGCCCCCTGCTCAGCGTACCACGGACATTGCTATGCTGATGGGCTATGCGCTTAAAGCACTGAAGATCAGCGATGCTACATCAAGTCTTCCTCTCAGACAACATCCTGAGAAATTCAACCTGGAGACTGTCAAATGAATGGAGACCAAACCCATGGTAAAATAATACAAATCTAATTAATATGTTCTGAGTGAAAAAGCAGGGAAGAAGAGGAGACTTATGGTGACCTACACAAGATGGGTCAGAAACACAGCCTTCTAAAGCAAAACAATTCCCCCTACACAGCTGAAAATCCACTTTTGAAGCGAATTCCTGATATCCTTATTGTTTAGCTCCCGGGTTGGTTTTTTTGCTGTTACCAGCAGAAAGGCCAGAACTTAAAAAAAAAAAAAAAAAATTAAAATGGGAAAGGCATCCTGCAGGATGATCTTGCAGATTCCAATAATCAGCTTGGAAAATGAGAGCTCATCTTCTCATTCAATATTAAAGGAAATTAAAATCAGAGCCAAGACATTAAGACTACTTGGAGCCTTTAAGTCTAGCTCTACCTAGAACGAAAACCAGATACAGAATAAATTGGAAAAACAGGGAAGTCATCTGTTTTGGTGTTAAATGAATTCTCACACACTTCAGGCAGCCCATGTAGAATAAGGAGTTGCAGGTAAAGTTGCCAGCATTGGAGCCCATTCTTGTACAAGCCAGTGACTGCCCACTTCATGACGCTCTGAAGCACTTGTGCTCCAAACAGAAACCAAAAAGTAGGCAAATCATTTCTACTTACTAGTTTCTGTTACTTCTTTTTGGTAGGGGAAATCATCTTCTCACAGACATTTCTTGCAAAATACCTCTGCCTGGTTTTCCAGGTGATCTAACAAACCTTCTCAGCTATTATTTTAAAGGTGTGAAAAGCAGCAGTTTGGTAACACCTTGCTGCTACAACTGAACACTTCTCCAGTCATTTCCACAGGGCAGGCAGACCTGAATTAGAAACTGGTTACATTAGGAAGAAAAGAAACTCTGGATACGTCTACAATGAATGGGAATAGGATTTACTGTATCTGTGCTTTCTTGCTGGAAAACCTCTATTAATTCATTCTTACAGCATTCATTTTCAAACAGTTTGCTCAGGCAAGCCTCTGCTTTTAGATCTGCAGCATGGCATTTACCTGTGCAAGGCTGACATAGCCTTATTCCTGGATGAATGGGCAACCTTATGGGTTCTGGCATTTGCTTGTCCCTTTGATATCTTCCAAATCTGAGGCAGTAGCAGAAAAAGTGGCCTTGTTATTCCAGTCATATTGCCGCTTTTTCTTTCTCTTCTCGTCATTCATCCCAAAACAAAACACTTTGGATTTTCATTTGTTTTTCTTTTAAATCATGCTGAATGAGATAACTCCACTTGCATACTCTGCAGCAGCTCTTCTCAACCCTGGGAGCCACACAATGAAATCGGGAGAGCTGTGAGGAATTTAAACTGTTCTTGTAGTTTAAGGTGAAGAAAATCCTGCTCCTCGGCTCCTCAGGCATCTTCTGCCATTTGAAGTAGAGTCCCTGTCAGTCCATCCTGCAGTGCCCACATGATTACATAAACTAGCCATTGTTTCATTGACACAGTTTTCACTTTCCGTAGTGAATGGAAGAGTTCTCTTCACCATCCTGACGAATATTCCTCTGAAGCACATTGGTCCCTGGGCTGTCACCAGCAGCAGACCTACTGCAGAGCCAGAGGTCCCACTCCTGCCCCCAGCAGATGTCTATCCATTGCAGGGGGATTTTCCCAGGGGTTATTCTGCTGGGCACCAGTTCAGTAAGGATCCAGGCTGGCAGAGTCCCTGAGCACACCTCTATGGAATCGAGTACGTGGGGTGGGGAAGCAGGACCACCTCTTTTCGACTGGGACACTGAGATTCCTGAGCACACAGCTGTAAGCAGCTCCCCAGCTCCTAGGCAAGATGTACTGAAGCAGGACAGTGTCACAGCCCCTACATGGCGGAGTGCTGTGGGAGCCAACAGCACATGGAATTCTCGCTTTCTGCCAAAATAACCTGGTGCAGCCCCTGAGCCCCACAGGGCGCTGCTCCCTCTGCCCACTGGCTAGCAGCAGCCACCCAGCCAGGCTGCGGCTGCTTGGCAAGGGATCAGGAAGCTCTGGGGCAGGAGGGAGCGACAAGGACAGCCCCATTTTGGGCATCCATGTCTTCAGATGAGCTCAGCTGTGCAGTTTACAGGTTTACTCTGGGTCTGCACCTCTGGCGTGAAACCTGCGGCCGACACTCCTCCCTGCTCCTCCCTCCCCAAGCGTGCACATGCGGGAGGGTGCCGCACTGGCAGTAACAGTGAGCCACTTTGTTTATTGTTCCCTCAAATGAGAGTAAAAGAAGAGAGATGGGCTGATGTAAGCAAGTAAGCATGCTGTTGAAGATTTGCTTTTAAGCATCTAGGACTCTGCCTACACTGTTTAACAGAAAGGGATTGTGTGGCTCAACAAAGTTGAAATTAATCTTCCAAACAAAGTCAGCCTTCTTCCACCAGCCCACCCCAGCAGCACGTTTCAGATGCCCTTTGCCCCTCAGTGCCCGACCATTTTCAAGTTTATGCCCTGATTTGAGATACAGAATCCCTTTTCCCATAAATGCCCAAATACAGTGACTAATAATAAGCTTGATTTAACAGAAGCGGGAGAAGTGTAAGAGGAAAAGAGTTGAAGGGCTGGACAAGGGAAGTGCACATTAGGGTCCAGCAAAGGCAGGACCTGCCACAGAACAAGCCCAAATACATTTTGTACCGAGAACAAGAAGGACACCACATTTATGGGAGACCATTAAAAAAAGAAAAATACAAAGCCTTTCAAGCAGAGGAGCCTGTTACCCTTATTGTTATTTCTAGGTGTTACTCTTGTCATCTACGTGGAATTTGGAATCACAAATTTCTGCAAAATGAGAGGGATGTCCTAAGAGCATGTGAGTTGGGTCACAGGCAGGCAATGGCAGAGAGTTGGAAGGGAAAACTGCTGCAGTGAAATCGCCTCTGCCAGCCTCCTCACCTCACAGCCACGACGGCTGAGGATAAAAAGCACCTCAGTGCCTGGCCCTTCCCTTGCTATGCTGCAGTCATTCAGCCTGATGGCCATACAGTATCTCTGCACCCCATGGTCATTCATTGCACTGGAGAGGCCATTTTCTGCCTTCCCCACCCCTGTGCCTGGTAAGCAACTGAACATGGAAGTCCAGCAAGAAACCAGAAAATAAATCCTCCATGCTCATCTCTTTTGACTCCTTACTCACGGCACTTTGGCAAACAGGAGTTTGTTGATCTTTCCAACATTCATATGAGGTAGGTAAATAATATCTTAATTTTAGAGATCAGGAGACTAAGAATGCACATACACATAAAGCAAGGCAGGGAGCAGACATCATTAGAGACCCTTTCTACATCCCTTTAAAACAGAAGATGCCTCTTTGTTTAATTAAATACCATTGGAGTAAAAATATTTTTTACCCCCTGTACAAGTAACAAAGATGATTAAAATGGGATCATTTCCAATAACTCCGTGGTTGGTGCATTGTGCATGCCGTCTATAAACTTACTCCCCTGGGAGAACAATAGGGGAATAATCAATGTTATCTTTGCTCCAGTCAGCTTGCAATCGATCAAACTTTAAAGTTTGCATGCATGAGCTCAGCACTTCAGCATTCAGTTTGCAAACAGTTTAAGTTTTGAATTTCTCATGCACAAAACAGCCCATTAAGGTCAGCACGGGCATATTTTTTAGATGATGGAAATATTTCCATTGTTAAGTTTTCTCATAGCTCTGGTTAACAAAACCTTGCTATTTGGGCCAAATTTAAGGTGTCAAGCCCTTGTCACACAGTAATTCATACTCATTATTTTCCAGACAAACCATCCAATACATACATACATACTTCTGTGTCTTGCAATCAGGAGATCACCTCGCTCCTTGGCTGAGGCTGTTGAAGAAAACAGTGGCTTTGTCTGAATGCTCCAGGCTGACTGCTTTGGGCTAAGTGTACTACATGACTCTTTTTGATCGGTAAACAACCAGGCTGGGGGAAATATATTTGTATCTCAGGCACTTCTCCATATACACATGCAGGAACTGGGTGAGTGTGTGCTTATGCTGATTGTAAATGTCAACAACCACTGATTTTAAATACAAAACAAATCGGGCAGCTTTCGAGTGCGGTATACACGCATTTAAGGAACCAATTTTTTTCAGTTTCTTCCTTTTAGCTGGTAAGTCTGGGAGCCAATAGGTAGCAAAGTAACACTTATCTCTTCATGTTCCTTTCCTTTCTCCATGATTTCTTTGATACAAACACTTGAGGAAGCAAAAGAGCATCTGTAAATCATCCACCAGCAGGAAGGAAGAGTCGGGCAGGCGCAGGAAGCCTCAACCACACTCCTGGCATCCTCAGCATGACCCATGCCAGAAAAATAGCTGAGGGGAGGAGGGAACATGTCTAAAGCCAGGCCAAAATACTCTGCACCCACCCACCCCTCCAAAAAGCCTTTGGAGGTAGTGGGGTGCCGGGTGGTTGCTGGGGCTGCCCAACAGAGCACTAGTCCTGGCTGCTGGACTGTGAGTACATCCCAGCAGCACGCAGCACTACGAGATGGAAAGAGGGTGCTTATTTTGAAAACTTAAACACTCCTGCACTGACAGACTTACAAGGATAAACATAAAAATAAAACTGGGCTTTTCTGCTCCTGAGTGGACATTTCAGCGGCCCCATGGATGCATATATTGATCATCTACACCCAGCAGCCAGCAGCAACGTGAAACAGAAGTTACAAACTTCTCTAAAGACCACAAAATATTTCACATTTAAACCACATTCAGTTGTATCTGAGAGTGAAACATTCATCTTTTTCTGATTTGAAGGCTGGAAACTTAGGCCTGCAGCAATGGCTGTATTTCAACATGTTTTCCTTATGACTCCAATTCCAGCTGAGGCTGACCTTGGTGCAGATGGGATCAAGCAATGTCATACATCTGATAAAAACTCACTAGAGGACCTTGCTGCGTTGAGGGACCAATGGCACTTTCTGTATCAGGTGTGAAGCAGAGTGGCAGGGAGGCTTGTGAGCACCCAGGCTCGCTGCCTTGGCTACCCTGTGCCTTTGGTGAGCTGCGCGGGCAGCGCTGAGCCCACGTGCGTGGACTGGCTGCTGCCAGTACCCAACTGGCTGGGGATGTCTGTACTGACCTGCGGCTGCAGGTCTCTGCATCCAGAACAAGAACTGAGAGAGAAATGAGGTCTGTGGCTGAAACAATTCCTTTTCCAGTGCAATAGCCTATTGTGCAAATAGCCTATTGTAATGATCCAGTAATTCAAATCATCGCTTGGGAAAAAAAGCAAAACAAAACATGCAAACTCCTATTCAAAGTGTCTCAGAGCTTGGCATGCACCCTTGGCTTTATACACTCGGCTTATTCACTCTTGGGCTGAATTTCAGTTCGATACCACCTACCTGGTGACTTGCGTTCGTGTGCCAAAGTCCAGGGACCTCATTGACTGCAGCACTTCAATGCAGCCCATGTACTAGGTAGAACAGAGACAGAGAGAAAGGAGGGCTTTGTTAATATCTAGCACACAGGTAAGAGGAGGCTCACAGAAGGAAACAAATGTGATTTCAGTCCACTAAGTATATGCAGAACCACAGTCTAAATGGAAAATCAAATCAGTCATCCTAAAGCTGCTTCCTAAATAGATTTATTTAGTGAAAAGTGTAGAGAAGAGCAATAAAGATACCAGTGGTTTCAACAACAAAGCACCAAAAAAAAGGTAAAGCCCTCTGGGGACACAAAATCCAATCATTCTTTTTTCCAATTCTGCTTATTCTCAGTGATTAGCCTGTGGCACTGAGCTGGAAGGAATACATGCACATTAGAGGGAAATTCCCCTGGGGCAGAGGGGCTCTGGAAGCCCCACAGGACCAATGCACTCAGAGCCCCTGTGCAGAACAGTTGAATGTCCCTTCAGCGCAGTGGGAGGCATTACTCGGCATGAGGAAAACCACTGGCTCCATGCTGCTGCACGTCTGATGACAAATAACCTCTGCAGAAGATGAAGGAGGTAGAGCTGCAATTCCAGCTCATAGCAACAGCTCTTAAGAGCCTGCACTATTAACTGACCTGCTTGAAATTAGAGGCTGACTCCCACATTTCTATTGGATGGGACAGAGCTGAAGGCTTTTTCTGTACTCGTTTAGGATTTCCATAAGGCTAATTTTCAGAAACATCAAGCATGTGATGGCATGTCAGCCCATAGACTCCTTTGATGTTATATACTAACCTATGGAACACTTCCATTTCAATGAAGTGTGCTAGGATATGTCTATCCACTGAGTTTACCTCTCCCAAAACATATTCCTAATTCCTTCAGCATATCTGTTGACATCCATCTCTTTGCTGTTGAAGCATTCAGACATCTCCCCATTTCACAAGCCTGGCAGAGGTCTGGGTCTCTCTGCATCCCCCTCTTCCACAGTGAATTCTCCCAGAGGGAAAAGGGATGTCAGGAGCATCCTACAGTGCTCACACAGTGCCCATAGGCTGCAGTGACAGGCTGCCTGTGCAGCCTTCTCCCGCAGGAATTCAAGCCTCTAGGATACAGCAGACAACCTGGAAATCCCAGGCAGGGACATGCATGCTCTGTCCTCTTGTTCTGAATAGACAGAAGAAAGGTACCGTATTTACCTCCTCTGCCTCACTTTGCCTGTGAATTGATTTTTCTGCTAGGCCATTCAGAGGGGGATGGATTTATGTATCTCTTTCAGCTTTGGAGACACTCAGAAACGAATGTGTATGTTAAAAAGAGAACATTATGTGTGCAGTCAAGCAGGGATTCCACAACAATTGTATTATCCCTATTTTGGTTTCCTTCCAGATAGCAATGTAACCCCTGGGAGAACTCCAGAATTAGGTCAGAGACCTGGAAGGACATCAATAAGAATCTGAAGGGTTAGCAGAACTGCTTCCCTAATGAACATTTAATGACTTTGAGAGCTATCTTACTTGTTAAAGATATTCCTGCTTAACGGGAAAAAAGCAAATGTGCAAAATATGTCTAGAGCCTCAGCTTGCAGCAGAGTGGTGACCTCTGATCCTATGGGATAAGGTCAAGCATCCTGTAAGCTGGTTGGCTGCTCCTCTATCCTTGAAAAAAGAAAGATTCAGAGGAGTAGGTGAGTCATATGCTGATAAGTGAGTCCCCATTGCATCCTGAACAGATGCGTGGGAAGCTACTCTAAGCAAAGATGAAAAATCAATATTAGGTTTTTGCATAAGTGACCCTGAGTGAAGCTGAACTTATCAATGATTCACAAAAGGCCTTTTTTTTTGTCTTTAAAAGCCTGAGTAGGGAAGTGCATTAACATGGCACCTCGCTGCATCCCTCATTTATTTTAGCTGCTGTTGGTTATCCAGACTAGCACAGTTAGTAATGGCTGAACCTTCACATCTCAGCAGGAGGGTACAGAGAACCAGCAGAGCCCAGGGCAGAGGGACCTGCGGGACTGAGGCAGAGGAAGTCAGGGTCACAGAGCTGCAGAGAAACCCATGGAGCACATAAAAGGACAATGGGGTACCAGAAGCCTGTTCAAAAAAACAAAAGACAGTCTCCAAGGAAGAAAAAATAATTAACAAATAAACAAGGAAAAGAAAAACCCCTCCATAGCCGAGTCTGACAAGTGGTGTAGGAAAGAAAGAGGAAGGCAGCAGACAAGGACAACGCCCGCCTCAGAGACTTCTCCTGTGCCCAAGCACTCCAGGAGAGGAAGCCACAGCAGCGCACAGCCCTTGCCCCAGCCCAGGCTGTCCAGTGGGTGTCTTTGTAGCGTGGTGATAGAGATATCGAGGGTTCAGAGGTGGTGTCCAAGGAGGAGGCTTCATCTTCCAAAGAGGGAGCACAACTTGGCTTAACTGAGCTGCTGGGGGAAGCTGGACACAGGCACAAGTGTGCTGTAACCTGCCCAGGACAACAAGCACAGATACAACTGCAGAATTCAGCAATTCAGTGAACTATAATAAAATAAAATGCCAGCACTGAAACAAGCTGAGTGCTGAAAACTTGACATCGCCAATGAAAGCGGATGCTGGACCCACTGATCTGCTGGCAGCAGGATGGAAAGCTCTTGCCAGGGCAAGCAACAGCTCTCAAGAGGGAAAGAAGAGACTCACTGGCCCCTGCTGGAAAAGGAACTGCTGCTCTAACTGCGACATGCGCAAAATTGTCCCATCTCCCTGCACAGGGCTGGGGAGAGCATCGGCACCAGGGTCTGCTTCGCCTCTTGGTGTTTGTATCCAGAGGGTGATGTGGGGCTGGCTGCTGTTTCCCCACATGGGAGAGAGCAGAGTGGTTGCTGAAGATGCACACGTCTTTTCACATCTATTTACAAGAGGTGATGGAGAGTGACTGCAAACAGGATGAGGGACTGTGTGGGAGGAGATGTGAAGGCAGGGCTCATGTGAATAAGCTTTTCAGGCACCCTCTAATCCAGACCCACGTCTCATTTCATTCCCTGCCATAACACAGTTAGTGGCTCCAGCTTTAATGACAGTCAGTGATTCACCCACAGGAATCATAGAATCATTTAGGTTGGAAAAGACCTTTAAGATCGTTTAGTCCGACCATTAGCCCAGAACTGCCAAGTCTAGCACTAAACCATGTGCCTAAGTGCCACATCTACCTAATTTTTCACATGTCTTAAAATACCTCCAGGCATGGTGACTCCAGCTCTTCCCTGGGCAGCCTGTTCCAATGCTTGACAACAATGTCCATGAAAAAAATTTCCTGATATCCAATCTAAACCTCCCCTGGTGCAACTCGAGGCTATTTCTTCTTCTCCTGTCGCATGTTACTTGGGAGACCAACACCCACCTCGCTACAGCCTCCTTTCAGGTAGTTGTAGAGAGCAACAAGGTCTCACCTGAGCCTCCTGTTCTGCAGAATAAACAACCCCAGTTCCCTCAGCTGCTCCTCATGAGACTTGTGCTCCAGACCCTTCACCAGCTTCATTGCCCTTCTCTGGACCCGCTCCAGCACCTCAGTGTCTATCTTGTAGTGAGGGGCCCAGAACTGAACACAGTGCAAGTGCCTCTTGGAATATTCCTCAGGCTTGTCACAGCCATAATGAGCACCAGCAGGAGACACAAGTGCTGTGGCTACTATGGGCACTGTTTAGAGACAACCAGAGTGCCAGATGGGCAGCATTGTGGGAAGGCATGTAGCAGGTAGAAAGTGAACAAGGACAAGGTAAATATCCATCTTGTAAATCCTGCAGCAAACTGCATACAGTTTGTCTTGAAAGGTAACAGTGTGGGGATCAGAGCTGCCCAGGATCCTACTGAAGTATTAATACTTGGGCTCTCTGTTATTCTCATGGGCACCCTGGGGAGCAGCTGCTGATGTGTGTCTTGGCTTCCTCCAGGCGACACACGGCTGTGACACAGGTGCCCTGTCACCACAGTCACACACAGCCAAAGCTGATTCCCCCCGGCATCACCTCTTCTCACACCAACCCCAGAAAGACAATCCCTGCCTCACCCCAGCCTGTAGGGGACAGCTTCTGCCCTAAGGCATTTCATTACTTCACCATACTATTGCCTCTAAAATAACTGTGGATCCTCTCCACATAAATGCCAAATCCTCTTCAGACTCCAATTAAACTTTTAAGGCCAAAGATCTCTGGCAGCAGCAGTCTGTGTAACATAGACCTGACTTTCCTCCTAAAACAGTCTCTGTGGAGATCCCAACAAACCCATACCTTAACAGGGCACAAGAAGTTTCACATGGATAGGAGATGTCTCCAAATGGCACAGGCGAGGGCATAAGGATTGGGAGAACTGGGGTAAGGATTGAGAGCAGCTCCCACAACTGTCCAGCCTGTCAGTGTCTCAGCCACTCTTTGCCTTCGGGCAAGACTATTCCCCTGCACTGCACTCCTGCCACGCTGCAGCCCTGCGCCCCTGGCTGCTTCCCAGCCCTTCTGAGGCTTCACTCAGAGAAGCTCATGGTCCCTGCGGAAATGAGCATCCTGCCCATGCTCTGATGCTGAAGCCCCCAAACCCCCAGGCTGCTTATTTACCAATCTACTTATAATTAGAAGTCAAAAAAAAACACCGAGATTGGCCAGGACACATCAGCAATGCTCCTGCAGCTCTCCTGGGGCTGGCTCTCGCGGGAGCAACAGTAAAGGGAAGATGCAGGAAAGATCCAGGGAAACATTTCCCTGTTGTGTTGGGAGGCTCCTGCCAGTGACACCCCACCCCCCAACCCCTTTCAGAGACATTCCCTGTGAAATGGGCTGATTTCCAGAAAGATCAGCAGAAAACCATACTGAAAACTCATCATGAGGGTGCTGAGGCGCTGGCACAGGGTGCCCAGAGAAGCTGTGGCTGCCCCATCCCTGGCAGTGTTCAAGGCCAGGTGGAACGGGGCTTGAAGCAATCTGTTCTAGTGGAAGGTGTCCCTGCCCTGGCAGGGGTTTGGAACTGGATGAGCTTTGAGGTCCTTTCCAACCTAAACCATTCTGTGATTCTATGAAATAAAACCTGGGGAGCAGCAGGAGGTGATGAGCCCTTCCCCACTTCACACAACCTTCCTGTCAAGTCGGGTTTTTTTGCTCTTTCTTCTGCCTTTCTTGCTCACATGCTCCCCGGTGGGTGACACCTCAGTGCCTCTTGCTGTCCGTGCTGAGCCACTACAGAAACCTGGGAAATTCCCGCAAAGCTTCATCATCTCTTCCCCTTGTCAGAAACTGAATCCTTTAAGCGTGCCTCTAGCATTAGCATTCCAGTATTTGAATCTCTATAGGTACCTCAAAGCCTTCCTCATGAGCCGCACTGCGTTGGGCAGCAGGCACTAGGCATCACGACACCATCTACCAGCACAGGCCTTCTGCGAGCTGGCTGAGAGCGCAGCACCTGGAGCTGCGGTGGCCCCTGCACTGCCACTTTAAGCCACAGCCTACATGCTCATTCATCTGTATTAGCAGCTTGCTGGTGTCAAAACCTCAACTGCTCACATTAGTACTAGAATTTAAAGAAAAGAGAACATACACATATCGTGCATCTCCTCCCTCCACCTGCTGCATCCCAGGTGAATGTTCAAGGCTTCCTGTGGCTCCACTCACAGCGGCTGGTGCCGTGCTGGGACACCGTCACCTCTCAGCCAACATCCCATCAAACTAGCTGTGCTATCACTGCTGGATGCCAGGCAGGCACCTCATTCCTGCCTGAGGAAAGGTGAACACGGCTATTTCCCCATGTTATTCTTCTCCCCTCTGGCTTGCCTGCCCTCTGCTGCATTTGGAAAGGGATTTATTGATTCTTCTTGGCCTTGCACCTCTCTTTAGACTTTCCTTCTTGCAAAACCTCACAAAGGAGACACAGATTTTGCAAGGCTTATAGCTCTTTTACTCCTTCTGGCACATTTTGATACCTCTCTTACAATGAACAGAGCTTACACGCACACATACTCTTAGCACTCTGCCTGCAGCCCACCAGGAGGAACAGATGCTGGTTAACCTCCCATACAGCTTGCTCCTGCAATCCTCCTTGTATGTCAGGGATAGGCACAAGGGCTATGAGAGCTACAGGAGCTCTTGGCCAGCCCAGCCATTACATGAGTATTTCTGGAGCAGGTTTAGACTGGTTTCTCTGCCATTTCCCCATGGTCTGCACTGGTTCCCTCCATGTAAGCAGCAGGCGGGTTTTGTCTGGGAGTGCTTTTGACAGATGAAGTGTAAGCACTAAAACGTACAGGGTCAGAGTTTCAGAGCATAGAGAAGGAAGCAATGGCTAGCAAATGGTGACGTCCGGCCACAGAAAAGAAGAGGAAAAGAAAATGAGAAAGCTGCCAGGTGTGGCAGGGCTGGAGGGAGCAAAAGCACAGTCTCCTCTCGGCCACTGACTGCTAATTAGAAGATGATACCCATCAACCCCAGCTCACAACATGACAAATACGAGGAAAGGCTATTTCAGGGTGTCTTCTGCAGAAACACACAGGGGTTTCTGTACATCATCATTACCAAGGAAATCAGCCCTGCAGCATCAGAGGAGGGCAGCTTTTGGATCCTGCCCGCTCACCTCCCAGGGCAGGAGGTGTGGGGGAGAGGTGCTGCGAGCAGCAGCAGTGGTTCCAGCACGTCTCCCACACCCTCCATGACAAATATGACAGTGGCATGGACCAGCCTGCACCTAGTGCCTGGGAGCTGCTCTGTGAGGGATGGGAGGCCCTTTTCATGGACCTCTTTCTCCCTCCAATATGTATTTCAGGCCAGAGTAACCCCTGTTTGAACTGCAGCTCAGTTGTACTCCTCAGAGAGTCTAAAGATAGTCTTTTGGAAATGGATGTTGTATTACCTCTGGGAGTGGCTGTGGTCCTTTTAACTCCCTCCATTTCGACACCACAGCCCTACCTATGCCAGGAAACAGGAAATACATGGGAGAAGTCAGTGGTCTGGGGCACCGATTGCAGGATTGGGAACTCGGAGGTCACCCTGCAGCCACCTGAGCAGTTTGCCCTGTCAGAAAATGGAAACCCTGTGAGAAGTACTCACCCGCACGCTGTAGGTCGTTCCCGGCTCCGCCACGCTCTCACGGCTCTGTGCAAGGCTCCTGTCCTGCCTGCCCATGGGAGCGGCCTCCTCTGCTCCCCGCACGGCACAGTCACCCGCTGCCTTTGGGATTAGGGCCAGCTTGTCCAGGTCAGGCTGTGGGTAGGAGGCCGACAGGCAGCTGATCTCAGGCGAGGTTGGGCTGCTCGGGATGGTAACACACTCCGTGAGCTTAATCCGTGGCACCTCTTTCATTCCCAGACAGAAGCTTTTCAGCCCCGGCAGATTTGATGGGTTGGCAAGTTTAATGTTAGCCATGCGGGGGATCAGCGTGCACAGGGTGCTGCAGGTGTCCTGTGGCCCCAAGGAGACATCTTCTGCAAGTAAATTAGGTGACGAAGAATGGGAAGAGGAGGAAGAACCTTTAATATTTAAAGACGTATTTTGTGTACCTTCATCAAGGGATGTTATCGAGTCATTCCTGAACCGGCTGTACTTAGCCCTGTGCAGCATTCCTGGATGTCGGAATAACCCTACATACAGGACGTGTCCACCGAGGCTCTGCTGGCTGCGTTCTCTCATAGCCTTGGCAGTTCTGTAGCTGGATAGTCTTGCATAAATTGGCTCTTGTAGATAAATTATACGGAAATCAGGCAAGTCAAACAATTTTAAAACCAGAAACCTACTGGATGTTGTTACTGACTCCCTCTCGAGTGGTTTATTTTTCTCAATGGACAAGGCTTAAAACTGCGTGGACACCTGGTATTTTGCAAACAGTAATAAAAGCAGCACACAGGAAAGCACATCAGTGGTACAGCAGCTTAAGCCGAAGAGCCGCTATCCAAACTTGCCTTCATTCCTGCCTCACGCCAGGCACTAAATCCCACCTAGCTCTGAAGACTCACAGTTGGAGCATCGTTAAGCGCGGAGTCCTGGCTGCAGCAGAAGCTCAAGCATATTCCACACAAAGCAGAAGAAGAGCGAGCTACAAGCTCAAACACAGACCGGGAAGAGCCCCGTAAGGTGCTCGGCTCTCGGCATTCCCACCGCCGGCTGCCCCAGAGGCGAAGAGCATCCCCGCGCCGCGCCGCTCCCGCCCGCCGCCGGGAGCAGACCCGCTATTTTAAGATGAACAGGGAGCAGCGCCGGCGGCGTCAGCCTCGCTCATTCCTGCTGGAAAGTCCTTCAGCACCACGATCCAGACCCAGCGGAGCGCCCCTCGCCTCCGGCGCGGTGCCCGCAGCGCCGCGGGGCCGCAGCAGCGCCCGAGCCGCCCCCGCCGCGGCGGGCCCCGCCACCGCTTTTATGAATGAAGTTTTTTGTGAATGAGGCTCGGCGCGTGCAGGCGGGCAACGCCGTGAATGGCGCTCGGCGGGCGGCCGCGGCCCGGCGGCCCCCGGGGTGCGCCTCGCAGCCAATCGCCGCCCGCCGCCGGCTCACGCGCCCTGGGCGCGCGGGGAGCGGGGCGAAGTGGGGGGTGGGAGGGGAGCGGGACCCTCCGGTGGTGCCGCAATTCCCGCACAAACCCCTCTCGGCGGCGGGGCCCGGCCCCCCCCCCCTTCATCCTCCTCCGCCGCTGCCGGAGCCAAAGGCTGCGGTGCCCTGCGGCACCACGGCAGGGACAGGCTGGTCCCAGTGCCCCCCGCTCTGCAGCTCGGCTCCGGCGGTAAAAGCCCGCCTCTGGCTCTGCACTTACCTCAGGCAGCGAAAGAAGCGACCCGGGTTGATTTCACTCACTGAAAACATCTGGGCCTTCAGCACGAGTTACCCGGCTCCATGAGGGGCTTCAACGCCTTGGGCAGCATGGTGGGAAATGAAATGCAGGAGCAAGGGAGTCTAGCCAGGAGGGGAGAACCGGCACATCAGCCTCCCTTCACACCCTCTGCTGAGGTCTCTCCTCACGGTAGCTTTTAAATACCAAGTTCACCTTCCTCATGCTCACAACGAGGCTGGCCTCGTTCTCTCCTCACACTCAGTGCTGAGAGGGGCTACTGGTGGCTGAGGAGAGGCCCTGCTGGGGCCGGAGGAGAAGCCATGGGCAGAGAGAGCTGGAGAGAGATCAGCACAGACACTGCTTTTCTCTTTTTTTTTCTTTCCTCTTTCATGAAAGCTGATGTTAATCCTAGAAAATGTAACAGTTTCTGCAGTAAAGTAGGGACACCATCACCCCAACCCTGCTAGTGAAATCTGACTCAGAGTGGAAGCGGCTGCTTTTGAATGAACACTTTTGGGCTCAAACCCGAAGGCAAAACCTGGACCAGGCACAAGTTACAAGGAGTGACTAATTTCTCATGAAGCTTTAACAACAGCTTTGAGCACAAAAGGATAGAAAATGTTCAGAAGTGATTAGCAGCGCTATTGATTGTACATAAAGCACAGAAATTCTCCAAGCATTAACATTTTTCTTAACTCTTTCATTTTGATACCATGCTAGAACATGACATCAACAGGGCTGGAAGAAGCCTCCAGGATGGAAGGGAGAGGCCATGGTGCCCTCACTGGTGACGAGGAGGGACTGGAGGGGGTGCGAGCTGTGTTTGCCATGAAGGGGACTATGAGGAGCAGTGCTCAGGGAGATGCTAATGCCCCAGGCTCCTGTCTTGGAGGACATCCCTGGTTTCTCTTTTTGCTGCCATGAAAAACATGCAACCAGACAAACCAAATCTGCCCTTCCTGTGAGACCAGCCTTAGTGTCCTTCCCACCTTCTCTTCTCTAGCACACAGTGAGGGTTTTCCTGCCTTACAGCTGGCCCTTGGTAGAGATGACGGCACCAGGAAAGGGTGGCGTGGTGGCTACGATGCCCCCCCATACCTTAGCTCAGGCCGTGGGCTGCCTCTGGCCTGTTGTCATCTCCTGAGCCCTTCTGCCAGCTGCTCATTCCTCAGGAGGCAATTTGAGCTGTCCTTACCTGTGTGAGTGAGAAAAGGGGCAGACAGGTCGCTTGAAGCCCTGTGGAAGATGCAATCCTCTCTGTGGCCCACTGCATCTAAGAGAGCTGGCAGGTGAAAAGGGTTAACAGGACTGGCTTTAAACCAGTGATGTGGTGAAAGGGAACATTTTTAAGAAAAAGAAACAGTTCTGCATCAGCCTGTCCTTCCCTAAGCACCCAAGGGCTGTGTCTGGAGCCCTGCAGGGCAGCAGCACCCGCTGCCCCATGGCTGAAGAGTTGTTGCCCTCCCCAGGCGCCGAGGGGCTTCTCTAGAGAGGCAGGGAAGGCCGGTACATTAACCAGCACTCCTCGGCTCACAAGCACTGGCAAGCATGATTACAGTGTGGGAGGTGAAGAATAGCTGGTGTTTTACAGCAAGTTCCAGAGAAAAATGCAATTGTGACAAGCTCTGTTTTCAGCAGCGATCAAGAAATACAAGCTCGAGAACAGAACCCAGCAAAGAGCAGCATTGTCCAAGGAATAGTAGCCATTGTGGGGAGGGGGAGGAGGGAAAAGAAAAATGCCATGCCTTTGTAAATTAAAGAGCTTTCTTCTCGAGGCTAAAAACAAGATTTCTGTTTAAGATACTGGGAAATTGGCCTTTGACCAGCACAGAGAACAAAGCCCCTTTAAGCACTGGCGAAACCGAGCCTACAGGCTTGCGTGCTGCCTAAAAGGAGCCTGTGTTTCTTGCTCACAGCTCGAGTTCCCGGTTGCCCTCAGTGCTCAGGGAGCTGCCCCCACTTGCTGCCCGCCTGGCCACCGCTGCACCAGCAAGACACAGGGAAAAGTCATTCTGCCCCTCACATGGTGCTGACATGTGACGGTGTGTGCTGCTGAAGGGCTGTGCCATGCCCGTTTTCTCAGGCTACGTAGGAACGCCCTTCTTGTGCACAGTTACAAACTGAAACCTCCCTCAGTCACTGTGTTACCAGACCCATCACACCAAACCCTCCATCATACCCTGTTTACAGCCCCAAACAGTCTCTCAGCTTCAAAGGTGCTGCGTGAAAAACTGATGTGACCCCAGTCATGTGTTGTCACAGGGGACAGGAGCTTTGGCAGGTGTAACCACACTGACAGGGCAGCACCATTACACATGAACAGAAGCAAGCAGTTAGCCTGCTGCAGCCAGCTCTAACACCCCTCTAAAAGAGCTACAGAGAAGGAGGTGAGGTAGCAACAGCCATGTCTGCAGTACCACCACAGGGAACCTTTGTGGAGGAAGGTGTGGTGCCAGCCCCAGGAGCCCCCAGGCACCCTTGGGAGTGACACCACTTCAGATCTGGGGCTGTGAGACCACAGGTCTAGGAGACAGTTAACACTGCTGTACCACCCTCCCTTTGCAGCACAGGGGCCAGAGAAAGCAGATGCAGGGACACACGCGTGGTGCTCGCTGGCAACTGGAGAGCTCAAGGCAAATTGGGGACCAATTTAGAAGAGAGCAGCCAGCTCATCCGTCTCGCACAAGGAGCGTGCGTGGGCAGCACAGGGAGCAGAGCTGTCGCCCACCCGGAGCACACCCGAGAAGCAGTTGCACTGCTGCAGGAGCCCAGAGGAAGCTCCTTGTGCTGCTTGCAACCAGCACGACAGAGCTCGGCCTTTCTGTTAAAACACAGAGTAAACAGGGGAATTTTTTCCTGTATAAATAGCAACAGCAGCGTTAATTTGTGCTGAGGTGCACCGAGCTGATCTGCCTTTCCTTCCTCATTGACATGCCTCGCTGATGCTGGCAGAAATCAGCAAAGTGCTACAGAACAGCAGGAAAGCCCCGTAACCAGCAGCGTGGTGGCAGGTACCTACGGGAAGCGCTGGAGCACGCTGCTTTGCACTAACGGAAGTCATGCACAGCCACTGCTTCATTTCAACTGAGAGAAATTATTTTCCCACATTCTGACTCATTCTCACTGGTTTATGTCCTGCAGGTACCTTTCCCTTGTTCTGAACAAGTTAAAACCAAGTGTATTTTGACAACTGCAGCCCAACTACTTTGCAGGAGAGTCAGAGGGGGGTTGCATGGGCTGAAGACACAGAGCTGAGAGCTAATGGGTTTGAGAAGGACAAAAGCACGACTCTGGACAGAAAAGCAGAGTCAGAGATCAGACTAACACCGCTTTTCTCCTGTTCTACCTCTGAAGCATCCAGCAGCGCGAATCCCAGGAAACAAGTCCCAGTGTGACTTACAGACAAGTTGCAATGTTCCTTCTTGGCACCATGCTGTGTTTTGCTCAGCCCAGTTTAACCATTCACAACATTGCTTTGTCCAAACCTGCAGCTACTGGACAGCAGAACTGTGCTGGGACAAGGCAGCAGAAGGCAGGGCTGCGCCTGGGCAAAGGGCCCATCCCTGCAGCTGAGCATGGGCATAGAAGGACCCAGCATGGCATGCTAGGCTAGACATGCTGCATGCCTTTCCTTTTGTCTCCTATTTGCCCGGCAATGTGGCCACCTTCTCCTTCAAATACTGCTGGGCTTTGCCTTTTCCACCAGGAGAGCCCCATGGCACAGGGGAAGAGCAATGAGCTGGAAACTCCTGAGCAAGGGCCCAAAATTCAGAGCCAGAAGGTTGCTCGACAGCCAGCACAACGCCAGTCCTTGCACCTCTGAGGAAAAGCAGTCATTAAAGGTAAACCCCATGTGCCTCAGGTGATCTCAGCACTTAAGAAGCAGCAAAAGCTGAACACTGGAGGAGGGCACAGCATGGGAGACCCGTGCCCCAGCTGTCCCTCCTGTGAGGTGGATGATACCAGCCTCTGAGCCTCAACAAGGATGAGGCTCAACCAGCCTCAACCACATCAGAGCTAGTCAGAGCTGCTGCAAGCCGTTACAAAACAACATATTACCCTAACCGCTGCTTTCTGAAAGCTGCACACTAAAAGCCTAAAAATACATTCAGCAGCACTTGCTGGCTTGCCTCAGCACTGCCTGCAAGGAGGCCAAGCGGTCATGAGCAAAACCCAGCATCATTTGATATCTGTTGTACCACAAAGGGCTGGAAGCAACAGCAGATGAAGCACCCGGTACTGGGCTCCTGCTTTCAGCACAGCCCCACAGCAGGAAGGATACAGAGACAAGTTTAAACCTAAAGTATCCCCCAGCTTCATCTCTGCAGAATTACCCACTGCATGAAACAAGTTTCAGCAACAGCCCCACAAAATTACCATCGGCTAAAAAGGAAGTTGGAAGCAGTCACACTTCAATGGCATCACAAGGTTTGGTATCTGTGCAGTAGCAGGCAGGGAACATCCTTTCCTGCATTTCAGCTGTATTTTTGTAGGACAGTCTACTAGCACATATTTGAAAGGAATAAATCCCACAACACAGTTGAACTTCTCTCAGTGTCTCCTTAGCTGTGCAGAAGAGATCCAGGGAAACATTGAAGGACATACCCTCACTGAGCATCTCCTGCTTCCATCCTTAGATGGTTGCCTTTAACTTGGCTGTAGTAAATCAGAAAGGAAACCTTGACATTGGGGCACTTCTAACTGCTTTACTGTTGTTAATCTGCTCTGTACCTCTATAATCAACATTCCTCCACAAGGAAGGCTTTGCAAGAGCTTCTTCCAAGTCTTGTTCCCCACAGCCTTTTTGCCAAAGGTCCTCACCTCTCCAGCGCTCACCTACTCCTCAAGACAGTCAGTAGCAGAAAGGACACTTACCTTCTCAACTGCAGCTGGCAAAGGCCCCTGAGTTTGAAATTGTACTCTCAGGGACAGAATCCACCTGAAGATGCACCCTTCCCTTGCAGGAAATCGATTATAATGAGTTTAATGCTTTGAACAGCTTATATTTAGGGTTTTTTTCCCTGAAAGATGCTACAAAAACAGTAGGACTTTGACTGCAGGTTTTTTTGGAAAGTGTAAATAACCCGCACAAGCATAGAGTGATGTTTATTATTGCTTTATAACTCTGCAAGAAATGAGTAACCTACTATACAGGGATGAAGCCCTATAGAAAGACAAAGTTCTTTTGAATTTAGTGTGGACGCCCATGAACTTTCTCCACGAACACTGACTGAACCACTGCCTCATGGAGCTGCCGCAGCAGTCTCTAGGGGAACCCAAGTGCTAATGGCTGCCACACAGATAACTGTAGGAAACACAGTTTACTCTGCACCCTTCTCCAGTTTCCTTTCATGTAAGAGCAAGTCTGTTATCAGCCTTACACCATTACTGAATTCCTCTTTACTCAGAGTACTATCCTTGGAAAACAACGTGAGATAGAGCCGGGCGTTTTAGATAGCGACCAGATGGACACCCACCCACATCCGCCTGCACGAGCGCTCACCGACCGCCGGTGCAAAACTGGGATCCAGCAGCTACGAGCACAGCAGCGGCCTGGAGCTGTTGCCAGGAAGTACATTCCAGCTTTGGTTTCCCTGTATTTTGTACTGTTTGCTAATTCAAAAGACCCCAAAAGATACACAGACTTCAGCTGCATCACCTTTTCAGGGGTTCGTGTGGGTTCTTTTAAAGCATTATTGAACAACAAAAAAACTATTCTTTTTTTTTTTTTTTTTTTAAATATCTCTTTTACACACAGGGATCCTAAAAAACCAAAACCAACTGATAGCAAGTCCAAAGAGCAATAGTTGTTGCATAAACAGTGCAATTTGACTAACTGGGGTCTCTCTGCACATTACAGGCATGCAGATTCATAACCCCCCATGAACTTCAGTGCAGCAATGGCGAGAGCAATTTCCTTCTTGTGGTGGCTGTTCTCTGTGTGCACCATTTACAAAATTCTCCACAGAGGAAGGAACTCTCCTCAGGGGCACTACAAAATGGTAGGTTTTTAACCATGAAGAAATGGAGAAGAGAATTCAGCTTGTAAGGCTTTGGGGTAATAAATATTCTTTATCGTTTCCATAGCACGAGGCACACGGTGCCACCTGCTTTTTTGTACTTTCCAAAACTCTTAACAGGTGAAGACGCAGGCAAAACCCCAGATGCGAGGAGTAATTCTGACAGCAACTGATAGCACCCATAAACCTTCAGGTTTATAACAGAAGCACTTTCAACAGAAGACAACTGCAATAGCAGAACTGAAACGTGAAGTTAAGGCACATAAATAGAAAATTCAAAATTACAGGATGAAGCTGTATCCTTTATGAATTGCTACAAATATTCTCACACGTGGGAGTTGCAAAACCAGTTAATGACACTGTTACTAGAGCCACGGAAGCGTAAGCAGTTACCAGTGAGTCACTGGAGAACGGGGGACAACATGCTGAGAACTTCGTGTTATTTTCCAAAGGTGACTTCATGCATCAGGATAACAATAAAGGCAGGTCAGCTTGCACTCTTGTATATTAGCAGCATGCAAGAAATTCTAGTTTTTGGAGGTGCCTGTGGTTATTTCCTGCTCACTTGGCTCTTCCAACTCAATAGAATCACAGCCTGGTCTGGGTTAGAAAGGACCTTAAAGCTCATCTAGTTCCAAACCCACCGACAGGCTGGGACACCTTCCGCTAGACCAGGTTGCTCCAAGCTCCGTTCAGCCTGTCTTTGAACACTGCCAGGGATGGGTCAGCCACAGCTTCTCCAGGCAACCTGTGCCAGGGCCTCAGCACTCTCACCATAAAACATCATGGGCCTAGTTCAGTCCTGTGGCATCTGAAGAATGGTAGGGTTTTTTCTATAATATTTTTCCAGTCATCACTGAGATGGTGCATGACAAACAGGACCGGGCTCCATAACAGGAAAAGCCCCCTGCTAACCGCGTTTTTCAGCCTCCCTGGCAGTCACCACTCACAGTCTGAGTGAGTAGAGGGCTCAGCTCCCTGCGCTGGCTGTCACCCCTCCGCTGGGGCCGAAGCCAGGAGCCACCACATGGCTTCTCCACCCTGTGGCCAAGTACGGTGTAACACAGATCTTCACCTCCTGGAGTGCCAGGGCAGCATTCGCAAACAAACTCAGGGTAAAGTCGTTGTGAACAAACATATCACTGTAATAAAGCTGTAAATTTCTACAATCATTTTTATTAGTTATGGAAGAATTCCCCACTAGTATTTACATAGTGCAAAAAAGCTGTTATTACTCCAAAAAGTACGGTAGACAGAACAATTATCCTTCATACAGCAAAAAAGAAATGGAACAAAACCCTTCATATTGTATTTCATACTGATTTTTCTACTGCTTTAACCTAAATATTACTATAAATTTTAAGACATTAAACAGCTTTCCTTAGTAGAATCTATTTAAAAGTAAAATATACGAACTATTCATCAACATTTAGAAGGTGGGCTGTGCCAACTGGGTTTCTACTTTCAGCTTTATCATTCATTGGCGAGGAAGTTTCGGGTTTGACATTCTCGTATTTCCTTGTGTGTGGCAGGGTGGGTAGAAGACCCACGTTACTTGTTTCTATGGCTTGCTTCTGCTGGTTTTCGTTTCATTAACAAATTGTCATGTCTAATTTTTAACTGGCTAACATTGACATCAACTCAGTAAAGTTTCATTAGTTGGCACAACTTCACAGGAAATACTTAATGACAGTTCAGCAAACAGCAGCTTTTCAAACAATAATACTTTTTACATATGTATTTAAAGTAACATTATTAAAATTTAAGCTTGTGTTAAAGAACTGGACAGAATCACATTGTGTAAGCTCCCACCCACCCAAATGAGCATAAAGACACCTCTTATCTTTACCAGAAGAACACCAACAAGTGCATTACTGAACATTTTCTATAATAAGCTTTTAAAACACAGGTCAATACCCTCTGTCACTGTTCAGCTCCAGTCCTACAACTACCTGCACACAACTTAAGCAGATAAACAGGCCACTGATTTAAGCCAGTGGAACTAATGCTCTTAAGCATGTGTTTGCAGGATCAGGTGCCTAACTGTACTCAGACATTGTTACTCGGTCCACCTAAGGACAAAGTTCTTCAGATTTTTCCCTTTTACATATTTGTAATCCACTTACTTTGACAGAGATACTCAAAGTATTTATATAAATAGGCTGTATACATAGACACCTCTACCAGATTTAAAGATCCCTACCCCTACCACAGGTACATTAGTTTGGATTTTACCAGATAAATTAAGGGGTTGAAATAATTTCTATAAAGGATGTCTTAAGAAAAGTAGATTTGTTTTCCGAATAATCATTTTCACAACAAAAATATCTATACACCTGTAACTACAGAAACATCTCCTGGGGACAGTAACAACCTGTATAGTACACTGCATACCTTTATACTGAAATAGAAATTCAGCTACTTTAAAAAAAAAAAATCATCGTATTGTAAAACATTTGTTTTTCTTTCTAAATTCTGGTGATAACAGAATCAAAATTACCACAGTGAGATACTCTCTTCAAGTGCTTCAAGTGGCAAGGAACTTCCCTAATTTTAGATGCAAATGGATCACTCCCAAAGGAATTGCAATTTCATTCTCAGAGTTATTGCTCATTCCCAGCTTATCAAAAGGAAGCACTAAAACCCAGTTTCCTGTACTCAGTTTCAGTTTGCTCCTCTAAGGGTGATCTGCCACATTTGAAAAAGAGACTAGTTCCTTATTTGCTGGCAAATTGAGAGATATTAGAAGTGCTGTATCACCTTCAAGAACTCTATCAAACCTGTAGCAAAACTGCAGTTAAATAGTGGGCTGAATATTACAAGACTTCTTTGATACAAACATCAGAAAATTTTAAAATGACAGTCCAAGTTCAGAAAAGACATATAAAAAGATGCGCCTTTGATGTTAATACTTCAAGATCAAAAGTTATTTGAATCACTGGCACTGAAAAAGCAAAAGGAAAAATTACAAACACCTTTGTTTTTTTTTGATGTTCTGGTGAAGTTTTGCCCTCAGTGTATCCATGGATCTCAGCTAGTGTCGAGACATGTGCTTACACATCCAAGGGCAAGTTTTGCTTGTCAGCAGTTCAAACACTTATCATTTCCTAAAGCAAAAACTCTTTCAAAACATACAGACAGTAGAAATCTGCCATTTTACATACAGTAAAAGGTTTAACATTCAGGAGGCATCATTCCTTAGTCTTGGTTTTCCTATAAAATGCCTGTTGTAACATCCAGGAAGATTACATTAAGGAACTAAGAACATGACAGAACAGCCAGTTGTCCTAGCAGCTCTCTATACTGCTTATCTACATAGCATTTGCTATGCCTATTAAAGCATTATTTACATAATACACACAGTTTTTATTATACTCATTAGCATCCAAAAAACCCAGGGGTAGATGACTTCTAAACCTGGAGTCTTATTTTCCCAGTGCAACTTAAAATGCCAGCATCACTAGTACTATAAGCATTGGTCCCATATTAATATAAGTGTGGACTAAATACTTAACTAAGCTATCCATTTCTTGTGGGTTTTTCTTTTCTTTTTCAGCCTACCCAGAGGATTTTTATGCATTTTGATACAAGTGATCAAGAAAAATGAAGTGAAATTAAAAGAAACATACATTTACTATAAAAGTGTTATTCATGTGAGTTACTCTTTGGCTACTCTTGTAGTGAAGCTCCTGCTGCCAGCAGTTTCAGTACATCCCTTGCCAATATAAGACAAAAATGGAAAATATACTCCTTACATGCAACATTTAGACACATACTCCATCTTCAATCTATAATGCATTCATTATTAGTTGATGGATTTTGCTTCAATATTCAGAACAAAACATGGAACAATTCTCCAGCAACATGTATGTTTCAGGGAGGGCGTATTTTTGCTTCTTTTACCTCAGAACCACTGAAATACCTCCCCATACTACAGGGCACTTCCTCCTTTCCTGGAAAACTACTTCCTTTTCTACTCTAGAGATCAACTCCTAAAGCTGCTACAACTGTGAGAACAAAGAGAGGTCACATTTTGAGTAAGAATTGCCAAGATACATCCTGAACTCAACACAGGGGCGGCCAAGATCAGAGCATGCAGATGAACACGTAGATACACTGAGCCATCACATCGTTCACACTTGCTGCTAAAGGATTATTCTTGCTTTTTGCAATGTTATGTAGGTTACAATATGCAAAACAGCATTCCTGAGGTAAGTGACAGGAGAAAGAGGAAGTCATCAGTTTGCTAAGAGCCCTGGATAGAGATTATGGTTAGTGATTCACTTTGTGTGGTTTGGCAGACAGCAACTGTGGAGAGAACGAGGAATTTTTGTTTTCTTTCCTGCCTTTAATGCAGTGTTTTCACCTTGGAAAAACAAAACAGAACAAAAGAAAAAACCCACAAAACCCACAACCCAAAATATTTATTATTTTCCCTCTGGTTTAAAGTTTTTCTGGAATCAAAGTTGTTGTAGCTTATTGTAACCATCTCAACTATCATCAGCTTTTTAACGATGCATTCACCGAGACCAACCAAAAAGCTACATCTTGGCATAAGAATCATGCATAGATTTCTCTACTATTTACTGTTCATTAAGACTGCAAATGGGGTTTTATAGTTTTCCTTTGAAGAAAACTAAAATTTTACTTCTAGATGGAACTAGAAAATCACAGCCAAAATCACTGACGTGCCTGGCATAACAGCATAACACCAATGTAAAGGGTTGGTCATTTGTCAGTCTTAACATAGGTTATCTGTGTGAAAATGAGCTAAATGGTTACATCTTAATGAATGTTGCTTACAACTGGTCAGTTACAAGATGTTTCCTTTTACAAAAGATCAAATGAATACTTACTGACAAATTTTCCACACAGTTTCTATTCTGGGAAAAAGATATTGATTAAAAGCTAAGTTAGTTCTTAAATCAAGTAACAGACAACTACAAAAATATTGTTGTGAATTAAATACACATATTAAATGTTTAACAGTGCAAAATGTTGAGATGAAGCATACGAAATAATGGCTGCAACCTTTACAACAGTTAGTTTTAATATTATTTCTAAAAAGTTCCTGAGTTCCTGCTTATTTTTATGGCATATAGATGGAATCTGTGTGTTCTTTATTCAAAGAACTGCAAATCGTGGGTTTATGTTGAGCGGTACTTGCGTGCTTATCATTTGTCCATTCCTCACCATCAGTGACTGGATCAGCCTGCTCAGAAGTCTCTAATTCTTCCTCTTCACTTTGTTCTGTGTTGTCTTCTTCGGCACCGCTAAGGGTCTTCCCAAGCTGAAGAGTCTCCATAGTTCTCTGGGTCTCTGAAACCCAAGATTCAATTCTGCTGTTAAGCTGAACCTCTGCAGAGATTGGTTCATGGGCATAATCCTCATCATCATCTTCCTCCTCCTCTTCCTCCTCTTCTAGCATTCCTGGTACAAGAGTACTGGTGGTACTGGTCATGGAGGAATTCAAAAGATCTCGGCAGCTGCCATCCAGTGATCCTGTTTCTGTGCTCTGCTGTGAGGCCCATTCCAGATTGTCATCTGGTTTCACCTCATCTTTGTCACCTGGTGTGGCTTTTCCATGATTTGTTGCTGAGGTAGCGCCAGTTGTAGCCAAAGGTGGTTGTTTATTAATAGTGGCTTTTTCAATTTGACCATTACCAGCTTTTTCTGTTACTGCAGTCTTACATGAGGATTCTCTCTCATTTTCAGAGGTTTCTAACCCATCAGATGTTTCCACCATATTTCTCCAGTTTGTTTCTACAAGTTTCAAAAGAAGTTTAAGTAGAAAACATTAATTCTTTCTATAAAGAAGTATTTCCCCTGAACATCCCAAAATTGCTTAAGTAGCAATAAGAGCTAATGATTTTAATATTATTCTATGCTTGCAAGAAAAGCTTCAATTAGGAAAAGGAAGGAGAGAAATGGAGAGACAACAGAAAGAGCTGTGAATAACTTTAGGTTTTTACAGTACCCTTAACCAGACATTACAAAGTTGAAAGTTGGTGCACTTAGTTTCCTGTGTAAACTGTGGAAGCACCAGAGGTAACAGTGAGTGTGGTCAAGGAGGTTACTCTCAAGCATAATTTAAAAACAGAAAACTGCTACAGTATTAAGTCATCTATTAAGGTCTTTTCGAAAAACATTTAACGAATTAGTCTAAGACACCACAAAAGAACTAATTAAAACCAAGATAATTTTCTTTTTAATACACCATAAGACTGAAAAAGAGGAGTTGTTTGACTTCAAACAAGCATTCCCCCTTTTATCCCCTCTGGCATCTGGGCTTAAGCAACTGGCTAAATAAGTTTGCCTTTTGCTCACACTAGAATCACTCACTACCATCTCATGTTTCAATAATTAAGCCACATATCCTATCTTCAGAGACCTCAGTAACTTAGTTCCTACCCTGTCATTAGTTTTTCCTCAATCATATAATAATCAATTCTGCGTTTGGTATCAGTTCTACATCAGTTCAATAAAACTGGAGAAGATACCTCCACTGATGCAAGTTAGGTAACTTAACACTTCTGAGGATTAGAAATTCAAATTACTATTTTTATATAGTTCAAAGAAAAGAATTGCTTACAAAAGTCCCTGAAGTCTAACCCATTTTCTCTTATCCCTGAAAACTGTAGAATACTGTAATTTATGAAGAAATATTGTATTTTTGGCTACAGTTTGCAATGAGCATCATTTGGAAAATTCCAGCTCCTAGTTACAAAAGTAAGTTTTAAGACACTTACCATATTCTTTCTCATTCACTTCGGATATGGGTTCAGAAATAACACTACAGAATGAGATAGCACTTGCTGCAGAAGGGTTACGAGAATGGCCCATATGATGGGGTGCCTTCTTGACGTTCTTCAAGGCTTCTTCTGCCTGCTCCTGTTCCATTGCAGCAACCATATCTCTGTATGCTTTTCTGGCCTCTTCAGTCAGTGATACCAGCTTATTAAATAGGTCCTAAGTACGAAGGCAGTTTTTATAATCAGTAGTTCTTCCTAATAATTTCCACTTTAAATTACTCCTTTTAGTCAGAGGTATACCACATAGTAAGCCTTAAGCTTATTAGCACCAAATAGCTTTACTTTAACTAAAAATTATTCTACGTATTAAATCAAAATACCACCCCATGTTTATGCAGCTTTAAGGAAATATAAGAAATACTGGATTTTTTATTTTTTTTTTTTAAATACAATTTTAAGCCTTCCAGAGAGTTTCAGATGGCATTTAAGTCTATTTGAAAGCTACAAAGATGTTGCAACTGAAGTGTTTCAACACAGTCTCTCAGTTCTGTAAATACTTCCTTTCAAAGAAAACCACACTCTAATATAGATTAGGTCAGGGTCATTATCAAATGCATATTAGTTAGGTGGGCTCTCCATGCCAAATAAATTCTTAACGGAACATAATTGTTTATTCCAGCCATTGACATGAATGGATTTACTCACCTCAGCACCAGAGTAGTTGAAGATACCCACTACACTAACAGGAACCAGCTTGTTCACACAACGGCCAAGAGCTTTCCGGCCAAGAGCAAAGACAAAAGGAATTTCTTGTTCCCGTGCCATGGCTATTACGTTATATAGAGCTTCATCCAGTCCACCTTGGAGAAAGCAATTTTAAATACATATCTAATCAGTTAAAGTCACAGTATGGTGCTATACAACACTCTATCCCATTTTAATTGCAACTGGTCAGTAAAACTTCAATACACAGAGTCACCAGCTATTATGTCTTACAAGATAACAAGCTGTACGTTTCAAGTATAGTCAGTATAGATCAAGGCAACATTCTGTATTCTCTATTAGTCCTGCACACAAACTAAACCAGAATTTTTTACAGCTCTTTTCTTGAGCAGAGCTTTGCTATTCTCCTATCTCAGGATGCCTCTATCTACACTTCTGGCTGTAGCAAAATGTGTTGGTTGGCTAACTAAGCAATTCACACTCCTCTCAAGGAATCCTCCTTAAGAGCACCCAAAGCTCAGAACTCTAGATGTATCAAAGACTAAACAGAATATAATTTGTTTATTGTATTTGTTATAATATCTATTTTTCTTTAAGTTTTTCACCTCTCATAAACGAGTTTCTTCCAGAATTGAGTAGAAGAGAATGAATGTGGAGTGGCAATTACACAACTGATTCTGGGTGTTACATCACACATAGTAACTAAAAAAATGTTTAAACCATGCTAATCAGCATAAGAAAACTGTAAACAGTTAAATGCACACTTATTTTTATCACTTATACCTTTTGACTGGATTTTCTCGCAGTTGGGAGATATGATTACACACTTGATCTTATTTAGTTTCATATGCTTAGTAACCTCACGCAACCCCATAACAAGTCTTCTCCTTGCTTTAGCTCTCATGGGATCCTTTTGATAAATACGTTCCTGGAAGCTGACAAGCTCTTGCAATAGGAGAGTCACGCACTCATCTATTTCTTTACTTAGCACTTGGTTACAGTATCTGTCAATTCAAAAAACATCCAATATTAGCATAGCACATAATCAGTACTATTGCACTGAGCCTTTTCTTTTACCAAATAATTTTAATTCCTTGGAACAGTTGCTAAACTGCTATTAAAGTTATTAAAAGGATTTCAGACATCAGACTGTATACTGTAAGATAAAAATACATCTAGGAAAATTTGTATTTCTGCTAACATCCCTCACCTCAAGAAGTCAGTCAAAAAATATTCAAAAATACTAAAATTACACCACTAGGTGCCACAAGCCACTGGTCCTTAATTTGGTTCTCTGTAAGTATTCCTTCCCACCCAAAGTGGATGTAGCCCTCCTTTAAAAAAATTTTTTTGAGAATACTTCCACCTAGCTTATTTTTTGCAGCAACCAAAGTAGTCCAATGTGCATGTGTGTGCATATATCTACACGCATTTATGTATGTATACACACACACACAGAGCAATCCACCTAAGGCAGAAACTTCTATTGATGAAAGGGTAGGTTATGTTCATTAAACTCCTCCTAAGTCTACTAAAGCTATCCACACTTAAAAGACAAAGTGACTGAAGCGCAAGCCTTGAATTTATATTAATAACGCAAAACTCTTACTCTCTGAATCTCTTGCTGTGAATTTTGGTTATTGCAGAAGATGCCATTGGACTGCCTATTCCAGAACTAGCAGGTGAACCCTGCGACACTGGGGTCATGCAGTACGGAGAATTCTGACTTGCCGGTGAAAGCGAAGTATCACTAGTCATGCTTAGTCCAGTCTCTGAAAAACAGTTTTGCAACATTACAAAAGGCAAAGACATTTTCACATAAAAGAAACAGCATCACACTTCTGGATCCCTCTCTTGCTTTTCCCAAATTATGTTCTGAAAAACTAAACAGTGTTCTTCCCTGGAGCGGGGAGAAGGGGGATCGGGACAAAACAAGCACATACCCAACGTTCAGTATGGGTTGGATAAATAATCAATATTTGATTATTTATTTAAAATATCCAGCACAATTGTGGGGGGGGAGGAAAGGGGAGCTAGAGAGATGGAGACCAACCTTCTTGAGAGGCCAGCTCCTGAGACTGATCAGCAGTCACATTTATATGAACCTCTTTCTGCTCGTCAGATCCCAACAGGCTGTGGTCAGCTGACAAACGGCCTTTCTTCTCTTCTCTCTCTTTCAAAATGATCTAGGAACAAACCCAACAGCTGTCAGTGTCTGAAAATTACAGATACCTGTAAAGAAAAATGTCTATTTGCTTGAATGTAACACAAAATAAAGTTAAACAAGTTGTATTGAACTTTCCTACTCATGCCAGGATAGAAAACCCTGAAATCATTTCAGTTTCCTCTTTGATCACAAACAGTATTTCATTTCAGCATTATACAGATGGTCTACGCAATACTCTCATACTTCTACATAAATAGTGCTTTCAACAGTTCATTTTAATATTAACTACTTTCACAATTTTTCTGACACATAACACTCATTAACAATTCTTTCATTCCCACCCCTGTAAAGAAACCTTATGCAAGAATACTAGTCATCTTTGTGAAGCAGCAGAACACACAGAATCCTTCCTATACAAGAAAAGAAAGTGCAAAGGTAAGTAGCCATGGATATATTGGTATTACTATGATAATTAACAACAACATATAAGGTATTGACAACAGAGAGCTCGGAAAACCCTTCTGAACAGGTAGCTGTGAATTTCTTTAGCTCAAGTAGATCATGGATCAGTCAGAAAGATTGCTAGGGAGGCAGGGAGGAAAGCGACTTCACCCAAGCCACCCTTTGTACAGGCACAGCTTTACCAGTTCTAACTGCCCATACCATAAAGTGATCTTGACAAGAAATGTGGAGCATGAGTACAGGTGACTTTCACACTTTAAAAAAAAACACAAAAACCAACCAACCAAAAAAAACCAAACCACAAATGAAAAAAACCAACCAACCAACCCAAAAAAAAAAAAAAAAAAACCAAAACAAAAAAAACACCAACCAAAGCCAAAATCACTTCTAAAATCTACTCAAAAAACCCACCCAAAATCATATTTTTACTGCAAGTTCTATACCCATCTCTAAAAGCAGAGAAGCAAAATTTAAGCTTAGCATACTATATTGCACTACAAACTAGGATTCAGCATGAAAAAACTGCAAACTCTCCCATATTCCTAGTGCTTATAGTAAAAAAAAAAAAAAAAAAAAAATCTTGCGATCTGTACTGAGATAGATTTGTACCATTTACAACTAATTATGGGGATATGAAAGTCATGTCGCATGCCTAGATCCAAAGGACAGGACATCAGTGCAACAGGAGCTAGGAGGTAGAAGCTCACAACTCTCTTACCCAATGCTCACGGTCGCTAGTCCTCAAGTAAGAAAATACAAGTATGTTTCTGAAGTTTGAGTGTGGATCAAGACACCCCACGGTTGACATATTTACCTTTTTAAGTGCTGTAGGGCGTTTCAGTTTTGCAATCTCCCTTTCTTTTCCTCTTTTCACTTTTGGAGCAGTTGAATCCAAAGGATTAAGGCAACCCATTGACGGCTGTCCTTTTGTTAAGGACTTTCTGTTGGCAGATTCTTTGGTATGAAAGGGAGCAGCACTGCCAACTAAATACAAGAAAGATATTAGTTTCACCAAAAGACATGTCAGCTTCATTTCAACACTGTTTTCAGTATTTCCACTGATGAATTCTCAAAGTAGATTTTCCTTCCTTGGAAAAAAGCAGTTCATAATGACAGGAAAATTACATCATCAGATATTGTTGCTCCCAGATGGTTTTAAGCTTTCTTCAAACTTAGCCTCATGTTTTAGGAAGCTATGGATTCCAGGAAAGGAATTACTTTACTGGTAAGGGATCTCTTTCAAATGAGCTTTATTAGTAAGCCGATAATAGCAAGATAAGTTGCAAATATTTATCCAAACATTGAGTTTTAGCTGTCAAAGTCTTGATTAGTTGACAGGACAAAATAGAAGAGAGTAAAGCATGTAGTTAAGTGTATCTTCTACAAGAAAGAATAAAACAAACATGGACTCCAATGGAAATGCGAACTGTTCTTTGCTGAGCTTTGTTTGATATAACCTTGCCAACTTGAATTAATGTTTGAACACAGCTGAAATTCAAAGCAGGTAAATGAAGCAACACACAAGAAGGAAAATGGTAACTATGTCCATAACAATGGACTCTAGGCTACATATTTACTGCTCAGGAATGAGATTCATGGGTTATAATAGATAATTACAAAAATGTCTGTTCTGTATTCAGCAGCAAACATTAAAAAAGCTAATTTAATGTTAAGTATTGAAAAAGAAAGAGAGGAAAAAAGCATATGTAAACTATTGCATATATTCATGATGGAACTATAACTTAATATTCTGTGCATGTCTGACCTTCCTTATTTTCAAAAAGATACAACAAAACTACAAGAAGGTACAGAGAAAGCGATCTGGAACATGCTTCCACAGTGGAATAACTAAACAGACCAGGACTCTTCAGACTACAAAAGATATGACAGACCTCTAAGAATCAGAGGAGGAGAACAGGGAATGAATTTTTCAGTCTTTGTAATACAGAGGCTATGAAAGCTAACAAAACTGCGAGTGGGGTACAACCAACCCAACCCTGACTGCCACCCCCAAAAAAACCCCAAAAACACAGAAGGAAAAGCTTCTCCACACAGCATGTGGTAAGGTTAGAATTCACTATCATCAGACCTTATAGACTGTAAAAGCATGTGATGGAAGTGATGGATAGCTTAGGAAACAAATTTGATTTTAGAAAGCCTGGGGTCAGGAGGTCATGAACTACAATGAGTAGAGGTGGAAGAATATCCTGGAGAGGTATCCCTCTGTATCAGTCACAGGTATCCTTACTAAGCTGCTTTCCAAGAGAATTTTGTAATATCTGTGGTAAATGTTTGGTTTGATCTAATACAATTCTTCTCACATATTCATTTTAGCACTGAATTACAATCAAGACATGAATCCTGAGTTTTGAATAGCAGGTCTTAGGAGAAGTTTGTCCTCAATTATACATGGACTTTCACCATTGCATACTGCAGCTCAGACGAAGATAGCACAGGTAAATTTTGAGAACATACCAAGAAAGTTTTCCCAGGTTTTTATTATGATTATATTAAAAAACTAAAACTTGACAGGAAAACAACTCAACCCATATTTAAGATGCTCAGATTGATCACATTTATTTTGTCACAAAACACATTCAGCCATGGTCAGGCAGCTCAGAAATACCTGTGTATGAGAGAGGCCTGGTGTTGGTGATCTGACGAGCTTTCATTGCTTGCTGCTGCTTTTCAAGAGCTGCTAACATGTCCCCCAAATCTAACTGAACAGGGGTCTTGCTCTTCTTTCCAGCTGCTTTTGATAAAGCCTCCTATAACACAAACATCACATGGTGATAAATACAAAGAAATAGTGCCTGCAAAACATTCTTTACAAGGAGAATCTTGCCATTATAGAATAAAGAAGAGCAATGACTAATCGATACTCCTTTTTACCAACTGCTGGGGAGGTGGGGGTGTGCTACTCACTTGAAGTTTTTTCTGTTCCATGCTTATCTCTGAATACTCTTGAGCTGTTGCAAGTGCTGCTGCCAAGGCCTTCTTCTTTTGACTTTTTGCACGCTTTGGTACAGAGGTCGTGATGGGAATTGGAGTTTGGACTATATTGATTGGAGAATTCGCTGGCAAGTCATCCAACTAGGATTTTAAACAAAACGCAAGAAAAACCACAATTAAAAGACATCTCTCTAAAGACCATAAGAAATGTGGCATTCCAGAAACCAAATGAACCATTTCAGTGCTTCAGTCACCAGTATGGCATCCCAATTATTAAATACAGCTAGATGACACAGTAAGTTAACAGAACTAGAAACTCGTGCATTTCATTTTTGCATTAAAACGCTATTATATTTATCTCCAATTATGCCTTCAGAAGGTTTTCTAGTCTGATTGCTGAATAAGGGAGTGTTCTTATCCCCCCTTGCAAAGATTAAGTAGCCTGTATGTATGGTCCTGCAACAAAAACATTTACGTAGATCAGGTATTAAAAGAATATCTTTCAAAAAACTGTTCCTACAGCCTTGAAGCAGATAAAGTTCAGTTTACTTTCATTTCAAAATAAATTACACAAACTGTAGTTATTTTGAAAAACTGACACCATTACTACATATTTGTAGATTGAACAGTTTTAAGCAAAGTCTGCATCAAAGGATCAGTCTGAATGCAAGCCCTTTGAGTCACAAAGAATAACCAGGATGTAGTTTATGTATTAACACAAAAAAAGCTTGATAATCCTCAAAACTAATCTTAGCCTCAAAAATCCTGTTGCATCTACTGTTCACCCAAAATTTAGCATGTGACTTCAAAAAGCACAAAACTCATGAGAAACCAGTGAGATGGAGAAGCTGGGAGCTGGACTCAATGATCCTTATAAGTCGCTTCCAACCTGGGATAGTCTATGATACCAAATATCTATCCATCTATCTTACAGTTTCACTTCGTTAACAATCTCATTAGCAGACAAAAATCCAGCTGTGTTTTTTTCAAAGATGGGTTCTCTACACCACTTTTAACTGGCATTTCTTTACCATCCAAAGCTGGTAACGCCAATACTCCAAGAACATCCAATTTTACTGCATTAAGTACAGTAGTGGAGATTGATGAAGAAATTACACTTATCAAGTAGTCTCAAAATTACTTAACTTAGAAATGCTTTGCAAAACGAATAATTACTTACTACTTTGGGTGAAATCTTTTGCTGCATGTTACCACTTTTACTGCTGCCATTGTCACTATTTAGCTCCGGAAATTCATCTTCATCCTAAACAATACACAAGAACGAAGAGAATGGAACCAAAAGTCACATGAAAAGCATCAACTGAAACAGCTGAAGCTAGAAGAATAAATTGAATCCTGAAGTCCCACATAAGCTAGAAGGGCTTAAAAGTGACGCAAACAGAAAATAACAAAAAATTAACAAAGCATTTTTGTATTTGTATTTTTTTTTTTTTTAAAGAAGAGTAATGTTTTATGCTAAAGAAATCCAATTCCAATTAGGGGGAACATCACTTACTCCACAACTCACACCACTATAGCGCAGAAACAGTTTTCATACACTACCTCAAAATAGAGAGGTTCAGGACTCTGCTCTGTTCTGCTTGACTGGCTTGTAGTTAGAGGTTTTTCATGTCGTTTCTGCAAATTCTGCCTTCTTTCTGAAGACGTGCTGTGGTCTCTGCCTCTGAACCCAGACTGAAAATAATGAACAGGATTTGCATTTTGCAATTTCAGTTTTTCAAGATGTGTGTGCATGCATGTAAGGCTCTCTTGTCCGCTAATCAGCAACTATGGTGATACAGTTTTGACAGAATTAGATTTAATAAGCTGAGCTCTGGTGTTCCCCTGGGGTTTTTCTGTTGCTGTTGTTTGTCATTTTGGGTTTTTTTTTGTTGTTGTTTTAAAACCTGTACTAATATATTCTACAGGTAGTACCAGATTATTCCCCCCTCCCAAGTCAAATACAGCATCAGTATACATTCATCTCTAAATTTCCAATTAAAAAAAAAAAACAACAAAAAAGAAAAAAAATAAGGTCCCTTTGGCCAAACATGAAGAAAACCACAAGAGCTGCTGGTGACTATGTAACTCAGACATGGGTCTTGAGGAACTGTCTATAACCACGATCAAAAGAACTATCTCCCACTACAAAATTATTCTGCTTGCAATTACTGCCACACCAATGTACAGGCCAAAGTACAGGCATAGAGTTCTCTAACAACAAGAGGCCTCTGTAGTATAAACATTCTTCTGTTTATTGCGTGAAAGGTTGGTGGAATCACATGTGCAAGACTGGGTGGCTGAAAGCAAAGCACGATTTGAATCTGAAATTCTGCATCTTTCATGCTAATGTATTTCTGAAGAAAGTGTCCTACGGACCTGGTAAAAATTTAGTTTCAAAGGAAAATAGTTTCTAGAACAATTCTGCCTTGAGGTACAGCGAATTTGGCTGGGGAAACCTAATCTAAAACTGTGCCTGCTTTGCTCTTAAATATCTAAAATAACTGCCAGACATAGAGTCTAAACTATAACTAGATGAAAGGAAATCTGGTTCTTCCTACTCTCCCAATTCCACAAACGACAAATAGTGTCTTCTAAAAGACTCCGATTTAACTACAGATTATAAAAAGATTCAGAACTGCTACACTGCCTGATAGGAGCATCGAGCTTCTTTAAATAATAAACCCTTGGATACCAAATGGCAAGATTCAAGACAAATTAACAGTTGCATGTAAAAAACTAAACAGGGCAAGATAGCTCACATATCTGAGTATACAGACGCATCTATGACAAAGCTCCCACTTCAACCTCAGCTATTCTTGTCTGCAATAACTGAATTCAAGCAAAATGTTAGCAAGTTTGCGGGAGGGCTTTTTTTTTTTTCCTTTTGAAGTGTGAATGGGTCAAAACCTGAACTAACTTTTCTACGCCTACACTGTCTTCATTTCACCGGCTACTTGATGTATGCAATGTTTTTCCTAGGCAGATACATATAAAGAACAGGCTATAGGTAGAAAATTGCCAGACATGTGAAATTGTGTGTGTATATATATATACACACACACACACATATATATATGAAATAGCACAAGCTGAAGAAACATGCAAGGTAGAAATGTGCAACTGGACTTTCAGGTTGAACTTCCACAATTTTCATTCACCATTTTCATTAACTATTCTTCGTATTTTAATTTTATAATGATTTTAAAATTCCTTATTTTCACACATTACAAGAAACTGAATACTTAGATTTTAGAACCATTAGCAACATACCTGTGCACTATTTCTTTGCTCAGCTTGTCTTCCACCTCTAGAAAACGTCTGAGTTTTTTCAATCCAAGGTTTTTTTTGAGTTGCCTGGGAATTTACATTAGTCCAACTTATACCAGCTGAAAATGAGAAGTGCCATCATTGAAAAGATTAATTAGGATGACAGAACACGTCCTAACAACACACATGCCGTCAGAGCCAGGAACGCAATTTTGATACAAATAAAGTTCTCAAAGAAAGTCTAATTCTCCTCTGACAAGACTTCTGTAGCTGTATCTAGACATTAGGAGAATTATGGAAGTCTTAATGGAAGAGTCAGATTATAGACATTCAAACTGCCAACAACCGATCATCAGGAAGCAGTCAGACAAAGGAAACGTCAGGTTCACATTCATACAGATTTGAGTCCAGCCATTAATAGCAGCCCAGACTAAAAACATTTGTTCATGTTACCATACTTCTTTAAAGCTTCAATAAAAGTATGAGTACTTCTCAAATAGACAATGAGAAGTCTTCAACTCTGTTTCTACCCAGATATGAACTTCAGTCTCACAGGGTAAGGAAGCTTGAGGATAAAACACAACAGAAGCACAGCTTTATCTGAATGCTTCCACTGGAGTCTCTGGCTTTCTTTAATTCTTTAAAAGCAGCTGATGACAAATCATTAGTGATAGCTACTTATATACTCATTCATTCAACAAATAACTGGGGTCTTGTTGGAGGTGGTGGAAATTACAGTAAAGACATATCTTCAGAAGATATGTCTGAAGATAATCTTCTGATTGATCATCTGATCAATCAGTGTAGCATGCTGCAAGCAGATCAAAAGATGATTCCTAGCAAAATGTAAAGCAAAATACATGCAAAAGTGACCCAGCTAAATTGTAAACAGCTCATGAGCTAAGACAATACTTACTTGTACTTATTGATGGCTCTACAACCTGAAAAGGAAAAAAAAAGGTTTTAGTAATTTTTATTAGTCTGTAGGAAACAAAAGTAGTTAAGTTATTCAGTTCTGTTTACATACGTTCATTGCACAAGAATCTGTATTTCTTGAAGTCATGGCTGCAGCCTGGTTATTGCCATGCTTAGGACTACAATAGCCACTGTCACTGTCAATGTCTGCTTCACTTGCACCCTGTTCACTAGAGGACTCTGCAGCAGGGTGAGAAGTTCTTCTGCGCCTGCCTTTTGATTTCCAAAGCATTGTAGAGGCGCTCTCAGAAAGTGACTTATTGGCTATATCCGAAGGGAAGTCTGCAAGAGAAAAATAAAATAAATTACTTATGCAGGAATTGTTAAAGGACATGAAAAACCTACACACCATAAAAAATAGGGAAAGCGAATGACAACACATGACAACAATCTCCTAATAAAATCAAAACCAGCATTGTATTTGAACATATTATATCTAGATACAACTATTAATAACAATTAACTCCTTCAAGAGGAGCCTGCTTTCGACAGGGGGAAAAAAAAAAATCTCTGCAGGAGTACCATATCATTGCAACGTTACAATGTGACAGACTGAGTAGGCCTTTGCAACTATCAGCACATTTTCATTATATTTTTGATCCACCAAAAAGCCACATTTAAAAAGCCACATCTAAACCAGAGCCACCTTCTTTTAGGAAGGATGGTGACTGACATGTAGTACTAGCAATTTCGTACACCCAGAACACAAAAAAAAACATTACCTGTTTGCTGTGATGCATCAACCAACAAAACGATCTTTGATCTGTTCTCAGGACCTGAAGAACTGGTCTCCTTTTGAGTGGCAACATTTTTCACTGGAGGCCGTTTATTTTTTATGTGCATCTGTAACTGCTGTTGCTGCTTTAAAAGATTAGGGACACACACACGTCATACGATTTGACTTCACAGTTGTAAGCAAGGCAACTGAAAGTTCTAATGCTCTCTACAGAAGCCACGTTTAAAAACAAAAAAGATTAAGGGAAATAAAAATATCAGACTTCTTTGCAATATTTTCTGAATGAACTGGTTTTTATAAAGTGGAAATGTATTTTAAAAAAAAGAAAAAAAAAAAAGGTGAAGAAGGTATGGGTATACTTCCTGTGTTCCCTAATGAAGTAATTCTAAGCTCAGACCAATCTAGCAGAGAGGCAGTGGGAGTTTCCCATGTTATACTTGCAGGCTCTATAAGCTCACCAAGTACTTTACCACAAAATATCTCTGTAGACAGAATTTTGCTATTGCCTGATTAATACCTTTTCTGCCCACCTTTCCTTCCACTGATACTACTGCCATACCTGTTCTTACTGAAATAAGATGATGCTTCCTGGGCAAAGGTATTTTCTCTATGCAGTTTTACTTACCCTATTAAAAAACAGACTTACTTTTTGTATGACTGGTCCCCTGTTACTGCTTCTGCTCCGCTGACTGGATAATGGAAAGACCTGGCCCGATGGGTTGGGACGCTCAGTGCATTCTGTAGTAACTGTATTTACAGCATTTGCTGTTTGAAAGGGTGCAGAATAGGGGGTAGGGAAAGGATGATAGAAACCCATGACCTGAGCACATGGTGCTGGCATCAGCTGATAATATGTATATTCTGTAGAAACAGGAGGTTGTGCAGATATTATAGGATAAGCAAGGTATGGTCCTGCAGGGTTTGGGTTGGGTTGCTGCCATCTGATGTCATTGTTGTATAATGGAAACTGTCTGTAAAAATCAAAAGGAAAGGCAACTGCTCAGTAAGCTTTTCTCTCTCAATCTCTACCACCTCCTTAAAAAAAAAACCTGAGAAAACAACCAACCTTAACTCATCTGTTTCATGAGCTCTTAGCTTTTAATAACTGAACTTAAATTTATTAGGACCTCAAGATGCTGATTGATTCACAAGCTCGCATTACATTCCAGTGCAAACCAAGTATTTTTGTCGATCTTGCATTTGTATAAGTTTATTAAATTTCCAATATTAAACAAAATGTAGGCATTTCTTTTCACAAGTACTTTGGTCCCATTACAATTTCAATAATATAACCGAAGTAGATACCCAAGTTTACACAAGGTAAGCTAGCAGACACATGGAACAGTGTCATTCATTAGCCAACACAGGGCCAAGTACTTGAGCATGTTAAGTTGCCAAGTCACCCTTGTTCAGAATTCCTATGAAAATGCAAGCCTTAAGCAGCACACATGAAAACAGGCATTTATGACCTCACTACTGAAACCAAGTGCATAGACGACTTCTTGTATTTATTTGTGATACAGCATACTACTAGCAGACCCCATTGGAAACTATGAACCCAAGTCTCTCTCTCTCTCTCTCTCTCTATTCAAATCCCCAAGAGACCAGGAAATCTACATGGGAAACGCAGAGGCCAGAATATTAAAGAAAGAGTAAGAAAAGATAAGGATAATTTTATAGATCAGCAGCAGGCAGTTGCTAAAGGATTATTTTTGTTCTTACATATTCAAGTACAGCAGCATTGAAGTGCTGTCTTAAGCAAACACTGAGTACATTTTTCAAAACCAAACAGCAATAATAATTTATGCCTTCAGAGTTGAGTTGATTATTTATATTGAAGTTGTGCATTTAGTGAATACCCATTTGGGTAAGGATAAAGAGCATGTGCGTTAGAATAAAGGAGTTCCCAAACAAAATGTATTATAACTACTTATGCTAAAAAAACAACCCTGGACACAGCTACACAACACAACTGCCAGCTGCATACTGTTTTGCCATGGCAGGATCCAAGTTAGACACATGGAGCCTTGCTTCAGCATCAGAGATTCAGACACAGACCTACTGACTGCCCTAGAAGATGGAAGAGCACAGCAGGTGACTTTGTGAGGGATTTGTACCAGACCTCTGTAGTCAGGGCAAGAAAAGCTGCAAAGGGTATGAATAGAGAAAAGTAGAGTCATGGAAGTAAGTAAAAAAGATCAGAGACAGAGAAACTTCACCCTCACCCATGAATAGTCACAAAATTAAATACAGCGAACAGAATGAATATGCTCACTCATTCCTCTCAAGTCTACCAAAAGTTTAAACTCATTTAAAAACACATCATCTTCCATGAAGAACACATTTATTACCTATTGGGCTGGTTTTCCTGTACAAATGGATAGCAAGTGATCAGGTAGCTAGGGATAGGAGTTGGTTCCATGCCGTTAATTCCTCCACTGTCGTTAGGAAGTGCCATTGGGATCATTAGTGTTTCTGGACCCTTCTTCTGAGGAATAAATGGTTCTACTTCAGCTGACAGCTTGACATTCTTGAAGAAAATAGAAACAACAGCTTCATTAAACACAATCATAGATTGCTTGGGAAAATTTAGATTCATAATGTTGTACAGTCTGTACCACAAATAACAAGCAAATGGATGACAGGATTTCTGCAGTAAACTGAAAGAGGCGTAAAACAGTTGGCAAGTGCTTATTACATCCTTCCCATCACAGGGTATAATACAGATCACCAACATTTAGCATTTGTATTAACCTTTACATTTCAAAGTGCAAACACTAATTAATTTAAAAGGGACTGAAGTTCAGATCTTGCAAAGAATATACTAGTCTGAGCACAGAAAGAAATCAAATTAGCACTGTAGGTGGAGCACAGTTCTGGAGACTTTCACAAGTGAAACCAACATATGGAAGATATAGTAATGCTTGGCCTGCTCTACAAATCTGACCATGTTTCTAGGCAATTATAAAAAAGATTTTTCAGCATTAAACCATAGGTTTACTACTAAAATAGCGTATCACAGAACCACCCCACACACACATTCCATCTGCACAATTTTAACATATGTTAAAAGTGCTAAGAATATGATTATATTTTGCAATGAAGGCATTAAAGACTGCTTAGAAATTAAGTTTTAGAAAGCAATTTAAAGACTGCTTTCAAATAAAAGTATCTCTCCCAATCCTGAAGGTATCCTCAAAAGCTTATATGTTTTTACCCACACTTTTTGTCTTGTACAGAATAGCTGGATCTTAAACAATGAAAATTTCTCTATTCAGTATGACAAGTGCAGATCCAAAGTACTCTTAAATTCTGTGTTCCATTTTAAGTTACATTCAGCCAAAAAGCACCTTTTTTGTACAAAGTTTGCAGCTTAATTATACTTGTCTCACATTAGTATCTCATTGAATACCAATTTCTAAGACGATTCTCTCTAAAGGAGGCAAGGATTCCAGAAACTTTTCCTTCCATTTGTCTAAAAGCACTCCAAAGGCAGTGCATAACCTGTACAAGTACATGCTTCTATTCTACAAAAGAAGAGCCTGACAGTTTGATGTGCTGAGGACAGCCTTATATCCTTGCCACTACCTGTAGACCGTCCACACGAGCAGAAACAGTTAAACAGTGGAAGCTTTGAAAATATCACGGCTAGTAGTCCTGTGTCTACCGCACACTTCTCAGTCCATGTCCTTGCTCAGTGCATCCATAGGCATCCTTCCTGCCCAATATCTGAATCTAGTAAGTCCAACATTTATCTTTTTTAAGCAAGATCCCGTATTTCTTTAGCAGCACAGAGATGGAGGGGTAAGCCCAAGAAATGTTTTGAAAATACAGTTGTCCCAGTGAGTAAGAAAAGCTGCTTTTACTTGATGAGTAGGTACTTTAATATATCAGCAGGAACTAGAAAAAGTGAGGTCAAGATCCACTCAGGCAGAGTATTGGATCTTTGTTTAGTTAGTCTGACGCACTTACATATGAGAAAATTTAATTACTAAGCAAAAGGTAGAATCATCATCAAGTAAATTACTAAGACCATGAGTTACACTGTAATTCACCAAACAAGTTGAAAACCAACTGGTGTTTAAGTACTTTGCTGTCACATACTCTTCAGAAGGGGAGAGGAAAAAAAGCCCATAGCTGAGACTGTAAAAACTCCCTAAATTTCATGCCTTACGTTCACTATTAAAACATCAGAACTACCAGAAGTATTTTCAATACAGATTACTTATGACTACAGTATTAGAATTCCCTGCCAATGTTGAAAATTAAACCAAAAGTTTTGCTCAATCCATTCTTTTCAGCTCCAAATATGACATTCAAACTAGGTAATTGCAAAGACAGTCATTCTGTAGCAGCTATTTGGATGACTAGTACAAGTGGAAATCAAACTTTTCCTATAAAAAGTGTTATTACACACAAAGTGGCTGTCTCTGTTTTTATTTTTACCCTTCCATTATCAAATTTGCCCATTCATACTTCCATGAGATTTTATGCAGTGTTAGCTACAGTATTAGCTTGAACTTCACCACTAGCCATTTCCTGTAAACATCAGTTCACCAAATAATTTTATTTAAACATCACTCGCTTTTTCCAGATACTGTGCACCTCACTAAAAATGAACTTCATAAACACAGTCAGAAGCTTTCTAAGCGAAATGTTGTTTAGGATAGGAGACAGCTGTCTGCAGGATGTCTGCAAGTATTAACTTGAGATCAAAGTTACATCCTTAACAACTTTGATGGTACGATGTTCTGCAAGCCACAGTGACCAAGGGCAAAGCTTGGTGTAATTGGACTGAGAATTCAAAAAAATTATACAAAAAGAGGGGGTGGGAAGCAAAAATTGTGGAGTAGAGAGTCCATTATTATTTTTAACCAGTTCTTGAGAGGCTTCTCTGACTTTGGGCTTGTCAAAGTGTGCTGAGAAAGCAGAAACATCCCTTCCACCAAAATGAGTCTCTTCTTTGATATGCTTATTTAGTAAGAACATCAGTCATTTACAGATAAAACTGTAGCATAAGAGACCTGAAGTTTTAGCAGCAATCAAGAGAGGAAAACAAAACATCTAAATAAATAAATGAAAAGATAAAAGTAGAATTAGAGTGGCAGAGGGGGAAAAGGTACATCTTAGTAAGTGACAAGATACACTATCCTTGCCAAAAAAGTGATTATTAATGACTGCTGTGAAAATGCTTATGGCTACAAGCACCAATACAAAAGTATCACTACCTGCTGTGCAACAAGGTCTACATTACAGTGGAATAACCACCTTAATATTAAATACATTAAATCTTTTTCAAGTCCTGAAGTTACATACAGAGTATGAGCTATGGTGCAGGTTCAACGGCAGCACTGAACTTGTGCAACACAACTCAAACACACTGCTCTACACAGAACTTCCTCTGACCTCAGGCACATCCCTCCGCTGCTGGTGACTCACCCACCCCTATGCAAAACTCCAAGGCATTCTCCTCCACACACAGCACCATGAGGATAAACACTTTCCATTAAATAACTAACTAAAAAAACCCCCTCTAGTGCTTATGTACACTTACACATAACAACAGAAATACCAACACTGAAATCCCTCCCAGAAAACTAAAAGGGTTTTTTTCATGCTATTTCAAGATTGCAAGGCAAAAATATTTGTTTAAGAATAGATTCAGCTGTGGGCTGGCCTACAGAGCTGGATGGCATAAATGTTAAAGGAATACACCAAGGCTGTCTCATCCATAAGGAATTCAACAGTAAAACCTGGGTAAGTGCTTTGTAAATACGGTGTTCTTCATGAAGCTCTGAAAACTTTCAAACAACTATTCCTAATCTGCTGGTCAGTATCTCCCAGCAACATGTCAAGTGAACTTTCGCCAAGATACTAATTATAAACGACTTTAGTGCTGGCTTGGAAAATAGTCAAAACATTTTATTTGTGATTGAGGTTGAGACAAGATTCCCTAATTTAAAGGTCTTTCTATTCCGTCTGCTCTTTCCCTATGTTATTTTGGAAAATTGATGTGGAAATACAAACATCATTCCTTAATGGCAAGTCACTTACAGAATGGTCTCATTACAATGTTTTTTGTGATATCGTATTATGCCATTATTTGTTGTCAGTATTACGTGAGAACAGTCTTTCATATCAAGTATTAGAAGGAGATATAACTGATCAAAGCAGGAGCCAAATGACTCCCATCAGCAGGGCTGCCATAGCAAAGTACTTCTTGTCAATTTGCAAAGATAATCCCTACCTTACTTTTCCATTTAAGTATTTTGGATGGAATTTGATGTATTTTAATCTTTCTAGTAAAAATAGGATTATTATATTTCGGTTTTGTTTTGTTGTTTTTATTTATACTAATAATCCCCCCCCCCAAAAAAAACACAAACCCACAAAAAAACCCCACAAAACAAAAAACCCCAAATCTCTTATGTAATTTTACAAGTTTAGGAAAATCTCATTTGATTTCTTCTGCTTGATTTTGCTAGGTTCGAACAACTTTGAGATGCCCAAAGTAGAACAACTTCAGTGTTTCCTTTCCTGTTGCCCGGTCTCTTCTACAGGTAATGATTAACTATTGCTATGACAGAGCAATTGGCTGATGTATTTAATTACCATTTTCTGTACAGCTCATAACATATGCAGCTTACCTGTAGTGGTAAAATAAAGATACAGCATATCCTGTAATCATAAACACATATGAGCGTATTTGAAAGTTAATTTCTTTTTTTGCCTACAGAACTTCAATAGGACTGTTATTTAAAGGAATTGAAACTGCACTTCAGAAATCTTTTACATGCCTTATATCTTAAGCACAGTTTTCTTGTGCAATTTAATCTGTACCTACAGGCTGGGTCAGTTCGAGAAAGTTTGGGTTTGTTTTTTTTTTTTTAAATGCTTCCAAGAAACTTGTTTCAGCCAAAAGAATAATTTAAGGTAAAGCTCTGGTTTTAAATTTTGCAATTTGTTCTGCAGGCATTATGTGTGTGTATATATATATTAAAAAAAAAAAAATACGCTAACTCGCCAGAGCAGCGACTAAAAACTTAAAAGCCTTAATACAAGTGTTTCAAAATCATTCAGGAAGCATAATACAAGCAATCCTCATCACAACTGATACACTTCATGAAAAAAGTAGTCCCCATTTCCAATCCAGGGTAGAAAAAGACAGCTCAAGTGTATTACCAGCTAAACAAATTAACTCGAACATATTGCTTCCTTATAGTATTTTACCAGTCCCTCTAAAATACTTAGAAGTTCCTTTTTACTTAGGATGCATCTTCAGATGAGGACAGGAAACTTTATTAACTTGAAAGCAAAAAGGGGAAGCAAATGTACCAAGTCAGGAACCAAACCAAAACATAAACAGAATTAACTCTCCAATGTGATTACCCAGACATTTCAGTACTTTTCACAGATGGTTAGTGGTTTCATCTGACATGTGAAGGAAACAAAACAGCAACGCCAAGTAATTTGCCCAAAGTCATCTAAGCAGATTTTTTTTAGGACTATCCTTTACTCCGCTGGGAGGAAGGACCAGTGAAGAAAGACGACAAAGTAACTTCTCTTTTTATAAATGGCATTTTATGTCTCCTGGCTCCTAATATGTTGTCAGAACAGACATAATATTTCCTTAATAGTGTAAGAAGAGAAAGGGAAACAAAAAGCAAAATAAAATAATCAATTTAGTAGGAAGTAAAGGTGCTGCTAATTTCTGATTGCGCTAGACAAGCAAAAAGTATCTCCAACAGAGACTTCTTATTTCTTTTAACAGGTTGTCTCTGTGTTTCTTTGGCCAGATACAGAAATAATGATGCCAAATAAAACAGTTGTTGTTGGGTTTGTTTTTTTTAAATACCATGTTGACATGCCTAAGACTCAATGGAAAATGCAGAAAATGCAACCAATGATAACTGAAGTAAACTTCAGAATAAGAGATGAGATCCTTCTTTTAAACAGTATTTTGTTTCAGAAGCAAATACTAAATGCATAAACCAAGTGCATGCAAATATGTATGAATACGATTCCCCAAAGATTTCATCCACACAGTATAAATGGAGTGACAAGTGCAAATGAAGAGAACCAGCAAGACTGACCATGCCACTGGGTCGTAATCGCAAGCAAGCAAAAAGAATTAGACAAGAAAAATTTGTTAAGCACTAAAGGATTTGAAGGAAGGTTTCCACACTTTCCCTAATCCTTACAACACAGCACTTGTGATACTAACTTATGCTCTAACTGCACTCACAGTACTAAGATTTATTCTAGCCCGCATCCACTAAGAAATTAGTGCTTTGCCACTGACAACGGTAAATGCAGGGTCAGACTCTAAACAGTTAATACAGAGTAGTGTATAGTTTTGATCAGGCAATCTAAAGGCAAACACTGCAAATGTTGCAAGACCAAACTTTATTTTGGAATGCAACTTTTTCATGTTTATTCAACCTTTCACATCACAAAGCTAAACAAAGCTTTATTAGAATTTATCTTTCATAACCAAACTCAATTCTCAATATAAACTTAAGTCATGCCAAAACATTAGATTTTCAATCAGTTGCCTATTAATGGAAGCACTCCCCTTCAAAAGAACCCAAGACTTTTACAGAAGTCTCCTTTGTAGATATGCCTAGTTTCAATTTACAAAATGTTTTGCAGTAGCTCATTACATATTTCAGTCCAACAATTACAACTCTTGCAAGACAGCATATATACTGAAGTGATCCTTTGTTTCCTATATAAAAGCTACTGTAGTCATCAACAGCTGCAAAGACAGAAGATGACACAAGCAGGAACAGACTGGTAAACTTTGTCCTATAGTTATAGCACTGTATGTTTAATCTTAGAAAAGTTTTTGTTCATTGTAGCTTAATGTCATTCAGCATTTTCCATTAAATAGGATCTCTGTCAGCTTGCTCTCTCAGAAAAGAACACTTGGATATCAATCTTGCCATTTACAGGGTGAGAAAATAGACACAGATGCCACATCTCAGAGGGCTATAATAAAATCAGCTGCTTTGCTGCCTCAGAGTCTGGAAACAAGAAGTCTCATCACAAATGTAAGATAAAAAAACATAGCTCCAAACTTCTCTGTTTTTAGAAAAACAATCCCACTTCTGAATTTTGGATTTCATAATTTAAAAGTCATTTTAGTAGTAAGACAGGTCACATTTCCTCTATTTTAAGAGAAACTTTACAAATATGGAAGTCACTGTTTCTATAATTAGTTGCTTCTAAGTGGCAATACTTAAGGAATGGTAAATATGCAGTCCAACTGGAAACACCAGCAGCAGGCCATTTCACAAAGCACAAAATTTAATCCTCCCTATTTAGCTTAAACACAGTAATTTCAACACAACGCTTAAAGTAAATACTCTATGAAGTTAGTCTTCCCCTTTCCCCTCAGCTCATAATAAGGGAGCCATGCATAATTCTCTTCCCTTTCACAGAAGAAAGTACCACGCTCAGAATGTAACAAAGCTAAGTATAAAAATTTTTATGTATATGTAGAAACTGGTAAGTGACACAATATGACAAGTTGCCATGTTTAAACTCAAACCCAGAATATTCTAGGAAAAAAAAGGGTGGTGGTGGTGGTAAAATTTAATGTTTACAGTTACAAAGCTCATCCAAAGATTTAAAAAGGCCACCAAGAGGATCCTCTTTGCTTTAGTTTACAGCATTCAACAGTACATACAAACTTAAAAACTCACACCACCAAATCTGAAGTACTAATATTTGAATGCTTTGTAGCTTATGTACTAAAAGTATTAATAGAAACCATTCATGTAAATCAGCTTCCTCATCTCTACAAGCTAGCCAAGGATAAATAAATTTGATCAAAAAGATGTTCATATATCATATCAATAACATCCAAATTCACTGGAGAACATATTCTCTAATAAGATAATTCAAAACTCACAAACCCTAAGTTCTTCTGCATTTTCAAGGTTCAAGAGAAAAAACCCACACAAAATGTCCAGCACAGGAAAACTGACCTTTTCCAGTTTGCCTCAGTTGAAAATTCTGCCGTGGGTAGGAAACTCCTAAGGAAATTGCATGGGATAGGTAGCACAAAACACAGAACCAGTGCTATTTCTATGGTAAGCATATTATCAAGCCAACTGTCGAATGGTCAAGAATAGTAGAGGCAAGCAGAACAGCCTGTCTTTAAGCAATACTAATACAAAACACAGGTCACTGATTTTGCAACTTCACCTAATTTCTCAACTGCACTGATGGAACTAAATGTCTTAATCACAGGGCAAGACACATGTGTTAACACCGAGAAAAATCAGAGCACAGCAGTGTCTTCGAGAGGGGAAAGTGCAAGTTGTTTCTCTTTAGTTTTCTATCACAATCAGCTTCAATGGAAAGAGTGCCAGAGGTCATGTGGCAAGTTCTATCTCTTGTAGGTATATAACCTATATTTAACTGCTGAAACCCACACACTTTTTATGGTTATGGTGTAGACAAAAGTAAACTTCCACACCCACCACCAAAATCAGAACACATCTCATCATAAAATAATTGTTTTTAAACAACATGACTATGTTTTCTTCTATGGCAGCTGTCAAAATATCACTGAGCATATTATAACAGGCAAAGTCATACCAGGATTTAGGTAAGAGAAACCTGAAGGGCAATCTACAACTTTTTGTCATTTAGTTGTCCAAATGTTCTTGGTGCATGGCATCTCATACAGATTTACTGAGCCAACACCACAAAACACTGTTCAAATACATTCCCTCAAAAGCATTTACTATCTCCCTTTACTCTTGAAATACTATAAGATAGTACAATATTCCTACTCCATATTGTAATTCCACACTAGTGATTCCAAATCAGCATGCACAGTTACCATATTGTGGCTGAAAGAACATCGAGGGGGAAAGCAGAGAAGCACTGTTAACACATGTCTGCATGCTTTAATATTCATTTATCAGATGCCGTGCAACACAGGTGCAGAAAGGAGCCTATATCAAAGAAAAGATGGAACAGCATCCAAAACTTATGCAACCTTCTCAAACACACAGGAAAAGGAGATTACGTTCAATTCTTACAGCATAAAAGGTTCAAACCCAAAGCATTTAGGGATCTCCTAATCAAGATGCTACTGTATAATGAGGGGACAAAAGCAATAAGATAGTTAAATCATTTTAGAAACTCATCAGGTATTAATTATTTGTCTGCCTAGAAGCCTTACTAGTGAATAAGGAACCAACAGGACTAGATATACTGCAAACAGAATAAATAAGATGGTTCTTGCTTCAAAGAGCTTAAATACACCTCCAAGTTGAAATACTGGACTTACTTAAGCTAATCAGACAGAGTCAACACTTTACACTATGAATTAACACAATGATTCTCAGTTTTCATGAGCTATTTCCAACAAATGAAAAGAGAATGGTTTGATAGAGGCATGTGTGTGAACCTCCAGTAATGAAGAGCTCAAGCAACAAGGAATAAATATTTCACAAGTGTACTGCAGTACTAATTACAGATGAATGGGGGAAGGGGGGGAGGAAAGGGAGCACACTTAAAACCTGAAACACAAGATTTTACAGCAAAAGGGTTAGATTAATGTTAAGTTTACAGAATAAGATCAGTTCCACATGAAGGTAAATAAGAAAGCATGAAAAGAAGTGAATTTAAAGTAATTTTCACATGAGAAGGTTTAGTAAGAAAGACACAGTGGGTCCATACTGTAATAAGATACACTGTTCACTGACTTCCTTAGACATACGTACAAAATGAAAGGCAATATACCTTCACAGAGTGCATTATTACTCAGTATCTACTTTGCTACAGGAGCTTGTGTTATTTTATCTATTAACCCAACTATTAGAACCCCTGGAGACGCCAAAGGTGAAAACTAAAAAAAGAAAAAGCAGTAATTCATTAATTTTCAACACATTCTGTGGAAACAACAACCTGATCTTACTTTTAAGCTTTTATGGATGGTAACATTCATTTCAGATACACTTTTTAGAACGACCTCCTGATGATGAAACATTTTATTGCATGTACGTAACAAACCATATGAACTCTGAAGTCCCAGCTTAAGCTTCTTCCTAACTATAGTTTGAGAAGTCTTAAGAATAACTCAAACAGATTACCTTGACAAAGCCAAGTTAAACATCGAGGGGAAAAAAATAGCAACTTGTAGGATTAGTGAGCTATACCCAACTCTGTCCTTCTCAGCTAACCAGCTGCGACCAACGGCTACGTCCCAACACTACAAATTTCAACCTGAACCTGATATTTGCAGTATCTCAACAAGAGTGACACATCTCTCATATTGCAAAGTCCTCGGGAAGCCCGTAAATGTCTCTTCTAGTGACCAGGCAAGTTTAAATCAAATGTCACTAAGTGCAATTATTGCCTAAGCTTGAAACAAAGCCTGAAGGAACAGGAAGGGCACAGGCCGAGCCAGACCTACGCACCCCTTTGCGAACACGGACGGGAGGTGCCCGCTCCGCAGCCCACCCCGGCAGCCCCGGCCCGGCCGGACACCTCTCGCAGGCGGGCAGCGCCCAGCGCCCGGCCTCCCGAGCGGCAGAGGGGCCGCCGGCCGGGCTACCGACCCGGCAACATACGCCGAGCTCCGGCGCGCAGCCTGGAGAACGCCCCGTCTGAAGCCTCCCAGTGGCCCTTCTTCGGCGGGGAGGTACGGCAGCCCGCACCCCGGCACGGCAGGTCCCCGTCGCACCCCTCGCACCACCACCGGCCTCGGCAGGCCGCGGGCCGCGCCCTGCCCCTCCGCTCGGCCGCTGCCCGACGGGCCGGGCCTGACAACCGCGGGTCTGACAGAGCCGGGCCGCCGCCCCGGCGCTCCCCTCCGTCCCCCGCCCGGCCGCTCGCCCCCCGCCCTCACCGCGGCGCCGGGGCGTCGCTTGCCCCCTCCCGCCGCAGCTGTTTACGGTCTCCTCAGCGCCGAACCCGCCCCTCACACCTTGTCGGCTTTGTCCATGGCTCCAGCTAGGCTGGGCGGCGGCTCTAATAAGGACGGCGGAGAGCCCGAGCCGCCTCCTCCATGGCGCCCGCTTCCCCCGCCGCGCTCCCGCACACACCCAGCGCGCCGCCGGCCCCGCTCGCAGCTATCACGGAAACGGAGCCCGGCGACGCCACGGCCGGGGGCGGGGCGGGGAGGCGGTGGGGCGGGAGCCGCAGGGACGGAGGCCGGGCGGGCCCAAGCGGCGCGGAACGCCTTCGCCCCAGCGACGGTGGGAGGTTGTGGTGGGCGCCCCCTTCGCGGCGCGTTCCGGCCGCCGAGAACAGGGGAGGCGGTGGTTGAAACGTTAAAGAGAGCTCCAGAGGTAAAGGGCGGGGACCGGGGCTGTCCCCTCCGCCCGAGGCGTACGCGGCGCCGCAGCCTGCGGCAGGTGCGTCGCGGGGCCCTGCGCTCAGGGGCGGTGTCGGGGGAGCCTCAGGCCGGCGGCGTCCTGGAAATTATCTGGAACATCGGAGGGAAAAATGAAAGAAACCCGTGGTTCGTTTAGAGGCAGAAATCCAACACTGAGTCAGAAGCGCCTGGAGGGCAGGCGGGGCCGTGAGCGGGCCGCCGCGAGCACCGGAGGGACGTTGTAAGACACGGGCTCCAGCACAGCTCGTGTGACATCTCCTTTATTGCTGTTTTGGTTCTAACTTGTGTCTAGTTATTGTAATGCCAGCAAAGTCCATGAGACCACAGACCGCGGAGTACAAGCCAGTGCTGCCTAACAACAGTCCTCCCATACACGCGTTCGATGTGTTAAGTTCCTACCTTTCATTAAGCTAGTATGTCTATTGCCTTGGGTTTAATGGAAATTAAGCATCATTTATTTACAAGTAGGTTGATAATGCTATAGGAACATTCCTAAATCATGGCAAGGAGACAAAAAAAAGTAGAACTAGACTAACTACCTTTGTAAAAGAAATATGCAAAGGATATTCTGGAGCAGACTCTTGAGCACTTCCAGGCAGAGTGCATTTATAAAACATATTAATGCACGAAGCAGGTTCCTGCTTGATGGAGGTTCTTGTGAAGAATATGTGGTTGAGTCAAGGGAAAAAGCAAGTCTGTATCTGAATTTGATGGCGATAAAACCACCTAAAATGCCTCTACAGAGCAATTTTGCTAGAGCTTCCTAGATTTAACCTGTATTTTATGATTATTTAATCTTTCCATATTTATGTTCATTATGCTGTGTAACAGTTTGTACTTTCTAAAAAAATTATTTCTTGGATTAATCATCATAATCCCTTTGTTTTCAAGAGTTGATCTTCACCATTGAATCTTCATATGTAACACATGGTATTATGAAGATGGCTATTACATTGCACAGCAAGATCTCATCTTACAAACAGATGACATGAACACAGAACTTGCTGAGACTATCGGTGCCTCCTCTGCTATACCATCCCCAGCAGGAGGATCACCATCCAAGTGTAACTTTTGCCTAGATGTCTACAACATTAGTTACATTCTGTGTCTTAAGTTTTCATGGGCTTGCAGCCAACAAAATCATAGGTCCCCTGGATCATAGGGGAAAGGGAGAGGGTGAAGTTGTAATCCCAAATAAATGATAGGGCTGCTGCTGCACCCTAATTGATAGAGAAGCCTCACCTTAACTGGAGAAGCTGCAGCAGTTGTGCACTTCTATATCCCAGCACTTGACAAGATTAAATGGTCAGCAGAACTAACACAAGTGTTCGTAACTCTAGGAAGCCATTTCAAGGTAGTAACGCAGATTAATTTGAGGTTATTATGTTATGTTCCCAGGGGCTTTTACACAATGACATTTGTTATTTCAACACAAGTCACAAAATAAAACTGAGGATTAAGCTGGTTCTATCAAGATAGCTTTCAGCTGATGCAATGGAACAGCATTTCATCAGTCATTGATAAATAGGAGATGTAAATCTCAGATATATCATTATGAAACATAAAAAGCCATCTAAATTTCATCTTTGTAAATCAAACAACAAATATCTACCAAGTGAAATGTATTTTATTCCCAATGGTTGAATGTGTATTGCTTATCTGTGCAAAATTAGGTTGACTTCTTTAAAACCTAGTCACTTTTCCTCTCCCAAGTAATGTGGGAGAACTTGCCTGACTGGACAGAAAACAGTGAAAAAATCCCACTGAAACAACTAGAACAATGTAGTCTTGTATTAGCACACCAGCATTTTAGTGTGGAATGCAGCTTAATTTGTCCAAATTGGTGCTGACCACAGAATATATATTATGACATTTGCTTAAGATAGTTGCTGTATTTTTTAAAAATAATGACTCATTATGGCAAGGCTTTTCATTATGAAATCCTTCTTTTGTTCCCAAGATACATACCAACAGAAAGGTCACACTTGGAAGGGCTGTTATGCATACTTAACCAACAATAACAAGAACTTCTAAGATCTAAATTGGGCAGTGATTAAACAGCCATCAGATCTACATAAATCTACAATATATGTAATACAGCAAGTCATGCTGGGTGACCTGAGTGGCCACTTGGGTGAAAAGAACTCAAGTCTCCCATAAAATTTAACTCTGTGTTATCAGCGTAAAGAGAAGCATACCAAAGCACTTGGAACCAGTTATGTTAGATCCTCTGTCCACAGCTATCACAACTATGTCAGGGTATCTGGTTACATCGCCCTGATCCAGTGTTGTGTAACAGAACTCAACAATGTTACAGTCCTTAAGGAAGCCATAAAAAAACGTTTTAAAACCGTGTTCAATTTAAACACGCTGGTAATTGCAGGAGCTGGTTTTGAATATTCAGTCCTAAGGGTCAAGTTCTCAAATCTGGCAGTTTGTAAACAATTACTGCTACTTTTTTATTGCAACATGGAGTAAATGAATAGTCTGGAAGCAAAAATTATGCTCCAACCTAGCGGGTGCTGACTGCAATTCTGCTAATAAGTTGTTTCTTGCTACATCTGCTGGATAGTGGAGGTAGCCCTTCCTGAATACAGTGGAGGACATCGACCAAATAAAGAAGAAAATCTAGGTCAACACAAAAATTAAAAAATGGAGTCTAAACCAAAATATGGAAAGTATGGAAAGGCACTTGGTAATGACCGTATTCAGAATTCACATCACACAATTACAAGGAAATCTAACGGCATGTGTGTGGCTACTCATGCTCTCTACTTACATTGGCTCTATTTACATCTACTGGGTATAAAGTCCTGCAAAACACGCAAGGATGTAATTAAGCACATCTCACTGAAATAAGGCAGCTTCTTATACTGAAAGCTGAACATACGTATAAGCTTAATCGCACTGGCATGGAAGTATGAAATAAGGGTTGCTCAGTAACACCCCCTCCACCCCGAGATCTAAGCAGGCTTAGACCGAGCTCCACAAGTGAGCACTGCAACAGCACTGGCAGGTTTGGAGGCTGCCATAGGGAGGAAGTGGAAGAGGCAGCAAGAATGAAGCTGACTCCAAAATGACAGTTTTACTGAACTGGGACTAAAGTCTTCAACCTAATTATAGAAAAAGACCAGTACAGAAAGGAAAGTGTATCTTAGCAAGTAACATCTGCGTCTGTGATACATGTAGCATCCTGCAGAGGCAGCTAAGGGCAAACGCCACAGAAAACATACTGCAACCAAAGTGGGAAGGTGAGCTGGGAACCAGTCCGTGAAGCTGAGAATCACGACTGACAGCAACATGCGATTAATACCTGGCAGCAGCCAGAGTGAGCCCAGCGCTCCCACTGGGAGCAGCTGCAAAGAGGCAGTGGAGCCAACCAGGACAGATCCTGCCTTGCAACTCCTTGTAATATGGCCAGAAAGAGATTAACCTTTACTCTTGCTGTAATGCTTACAGTCATTACAGCTGAAATTTAGTGCTAAATATGCAGTTATAACACAGATGCAGTTTGCAATCTACCTTTCCCCAGCTTTAGAAGCATTTATAGGAGCAATAATCCTTTCTGTCAATATCTTACTTAACACTTTATGACTAGCTGTAATGTAGTATTGTACTTAGTTCTCTAATCTGGTTCTAAAACATATTTTTAGCACTTTGAAAATAATAAAGTAACAGCTAAACTTTTATTTTTAAAGTCGGTATTAACGTCTCCATATGGAAATTTAGTTCAAATAACTGCTGTATTTTCAAGAAAGCAAGGGGTACTGTCCAGAATGATCTCATTTTACTCTTAATCCATGTTTATGCAGTTCCTGCTCAAGTAAATTAATTCACCACCTCTCAAAAAAAAAAGTGAAAATACAATCTTCAAATACAGACATGATGTTTTACAGCTGACAATTTCTCAGTAATTACAAAAATCACAGTGTTTATTTACAGACTACAATTCAAATACCTTCATTATATTATTCTGCCAGGTGCATTTTAGCTGTCTTGCCTTTTTTCTGTTTTCTTTTTGCTTAATATATTTCTAAGCCTACTTAAAATGAAAATTAAATCCTCACTACATCACGGTTTCAGATCCGATCCATTAGAGAAGGACTTTGAGATGAGTAAAAAAATACATTCTTCCAACGTATGTTTGATAAATACTACTAAAACAAATCTAAAATGCATGCAGACACAGCACACGCATCCTCCCAGATTTCATTTGCAATGATGTTCAGTTTTAATGCATAAGCTGCCAGAAACTTAGAAGAGGGGTTTATATATACACAGCTTAATCACTATTGTAATCTTACATAAGACTACAACAGCCATTAAAATGCTCATTTGCAAACACTGTTACTGGTACTAGCTAAAGTGCCAGTTTGTCTTGTACCAACAGCAACAAAAGGTGTACAAAAACATCAAAAAAGTTGTGAAAAGCGTGGCTCTAACAACTAATGACAATTGCAGAAATATAATGATTGGAACCGAGACTGGAGAATGCAGTGAGGCTGCTCAGCACTTCTGCAACAACCTGCAGTGCAATAATGTTATTTGAAAAATGAATTCATTCACCCTCTTCCTTCAACTGCTTGTTCACTTTTCCTGAGGAGATAGAAATTACACCAGAGCCACATCTACCACTAAGTGGGCTAAAGCAACTATTAGCAGTTTCTGCTGCAGTTGTATGACAACACAGCTCCTCCGTATTTCCCTGCAGAGAATTCTCATCTTCCAGGTTAAGAATTATGAGAACACAGAAAAGGGGTAGAATCCCTTAGGGATTATATAAATCTTCATTATGTGCCTAGAGCACAGATGCTAAGGCACTATATGAATGAGTAAGAACTAAAGTATGCCAAAACACACAACTTACTAGACGTAGACTGACACTTTCTCAGTCTAAAAACACATTGTTAGCCCTCACTATTGAAATTAGTAGTCCTTCACTAGTTGGACTAGTCCTACTACAATTAGTCCTTCACAACAAAAAGATAAAACAAGGGAACTCGATGGTTGGAACAAGATTTACTGCAGTGTTCCTATTTCCTTCTTGAAAAACCCAAACATGCCTTCCCAACAGACATAGCTGGGATGGGAAAGGTTACCTCAGTTACAACAGACAAAGTCTAGACTTTTTTTTTTTTAAGTGACACTAAGTTTATGCACAGTTCTTTTTTTCCCTTCTTTAGAAGAGAATAGTTGTTCTTTCCCACAGCAAGGGTGGCAGGAAATGGCAGAGAAAGGAAATGTGCTGAAATAGCTGTCACTGTCCCCATGGGAAGGAGAACCTTGAAATAGCTGTCACAGTCCCTTGTCCCTAAGGGAGGAAGAACCTTGCAAGATTTGCTATCCAGATTAAAGTCTCTCTATCTGTAGGAAGGGTCCCAGTTACTGTGCAGTATTATTAAGTTCGGTTTCACATCACCAGCTCTTGGTGGAATTTTCAAAGTAAAAACTATGTTGCACATCACAGCACTGTAAGGAAACAAACTACAATGTGCTGTAGTAAATACAGATTTTATGAAAGAAAAACTTTGCATAAAAACTAAGTTCAATTTATATTTATATTTTACTAATAAGTGGATAAATTAGAAACACCTATTGGTAAAAATATACATCAGTGAAGGAGAAATGGCCCACCCAAGATTGAGCATCATGCTACTCATGCAACACATTAAGTTTTACTGTGTCAGCTCTAGGGAAAAAAGTCACTTGCTCTGACAACTGCAGAGCAAAATAATTTTCTAAGGGACATAACTATCCTTCAGGTAAAAGTTAATTTTATCCTATTTAATTATACACTGTTACCAATTTAAATCCTGTCCTAGAACATTGAGTTTTCCATGCTGTCTTGCATGTATGTGATTGCCATGTGTCATTTATTAGGCTTTTTCATTATTTTTGGGGTAGCATTAATTGCTCTGCATCCATATTTCCTCCTTCTACTACAACAATGACTGTGTGTGGCACTGCTTTGTGCATCATTACACCATACCCTCAGCTTTAAAATGGAGTAGTTGCAGTTATGGAAGAAGTGACCCTACAAAATTTCTTCTACATTTCTGAGACCTGCAAGAGAATTTTTCTGTCAGCTCCAGACAACCTGCTACAGGAAGAAAAGTGTTGCTGGGGTCAACACTGCAGCTCTATATTTAAAATGGATCTGATGATCCCAAAAATCTTAGGACATGAAAGGCTTGTGCCTACTATGTGACAGGACTTCAGGACTTGAATAGCAGCTCTGAAGGGATGACATTACAATCAAACATTTGAGACAGAACAGATTTGTCCTCACACTATACACACAGTGTCGTCTTATATACACTGAATTTGGTCAAAACCACCACAGATTAGGGAAAAAGGTAACAATCAGGGTCTGCATTTCTATTCCCAGGGTACTGCTTGGCAAACCTGTATTCTTGAAGTACCAAAATAAATACCAAGCATATTCCTGAGAAACACCAAATACCCACCAACAGCAACTAGACAGGACTGATAATAGTTGGGTGTCTTGCAAGATACTAGCCAGCTTTTAAACTCATTAGTATTTATGTTTAACTATTTCCAGGAGGGAAGGGGAGTGGAGTAAAAATAACAGCACACATTTAGGCTTTTAGATACCAACATTTAGGCTTTAAAATCTCCATATTGTCCTTCATAAGCAGGGTGAAAAGGAAGTAATACCTATTTTCTTTTAAAATAACCAAAGTAAAAAGTATAGTGAAAGCACATCAAGAAACAAACTGTACAATTTCTGAACTGCACTGTTTATTTTGCTGCTTGAAACCTAAGTGACAGTATGCCACTATAATTATGGGGTTTCTTCTAAACCTTTACTACACTGCAGGTACAGAAATATACGGACACATTTTTGGAGAATTGACATTTTGCAAAATGCAGCAAACATTTCAATTTATACATGAGAAAAGGAAGTGTTCCAAAGGGTATGCATTTCAAGTTATTGCAGGTTATTTCTGTGAGAGAATTTCTGTAGGTAAAACATGTTTAAAATTAACCAACGGTAACGTGTCAGTGTATTTAAAATCATGACAAAAATCTTCTCTCTGGTCATTAATTGCCCCTTTGACAAATTACTACGATGTTGTATGTTTAGGGCAAGATGTCAATACAGCATAAATCCCGTGGCATTTTGGTTTTCTTCTGGAGATTAAAGCTGTTTTTTTCTTGGGATAAATGCAGCAGCAAAACACAAACCAGCTGATCAAAAAAGCACTTCTGCCATAACTCCAATAATTTCAGGGCACACCAACCGACAGTAGTTTTGCCATTCCCAGTTCTTTTAAGGTTTACATCACTGCACTGTTGCCTTAAGTACGTTTGTAAAAGCTTGTTTTCTGTTAGGCCAGCTTGCTGACTACAGCCTGGTTGAGAGAATTTAGTTGGTTGGTCCATTTATCTAATGCAGTATACCGTGCACCACCTCTCTTCTGATGATCCAGTTCTAGAAGCTGGTTGACTTGATCAATTCGGCCATGTATAGTGCTGGAAGTAAGTAAATAAATAAATGAATCTCTAATGCACATGCAAATAGGAGCTAACAGTAAATCAGAGGTAAAATAAGAGGTCAACTTCTGCAAGAGAGACACAAAGTCCATTTCAAAATTCAGCATTTCTATAATATATTGACTTCTACATATACTGTGGGCGGTCCTGCCTATTTAGTTGTCATCATGATTGGAAATCAAATTAACTAATTCATTGGGTAATGCATATTTTATCTGCCAAGCTATGACCCCCATAAAAGTCTGAAGCAATATGAGGTAAACCGTCCTTGAAAGTCAAGGAATCATGGAAAATGGAGATTTATATAAAAAGAAATTAAACCCATGTATGGATTATATTTTCCTATAGCTATAACAAGTTATCCTCCAAAAAAAGATTTTACAAATTGTAATTAAGTTTTTCAAGTCAAGGAGAGCAGACTACTCATTTCTCAACCTGAAAACGTACTCAAAAACATATATGGGTATAAGCAGCAATTACTAAGAATAATATTTTTCATAATTTCATGATAATTCACGTAAATGATTACGTAAATCAAAGTAAGGACATGCCGCTCAACCTCTCTGTTTAATTTTCTTCACTCATGTCTTACAAATATACTTTAGTGCCTATAAGCAAAGCAAATCCAAAGTCAGCGTCATTACCTTCTGGTTCTAGAATCAACCGCTATTGTCACAATGCACAAAAATACAGTTTTGTTGCTTCATATATACTTTGATTATTTTAAAGTAATCAAATATCAGTGATCAAGAATAAAATACATACTTATCCAATATGCACTGCACAAGCAAGCTTTCCACATCAGCTACATCTATGTTTAACTCCTAAAAGAAAAAGAAAACTCATTATGCTGCTACTCTGTTTTGCAACATTGAATCCTTCCAATCTTTATTTTCATATACAGAATTTGATTTCATTTCTCTTTCTTTGTGTTCAAAAGAGCCAATTAAGTAATGAACTATCAAGCAAAGGAACTTCTCCCAAAGTATACATGGCCAATGATCAAGAAGAGATCAGTAACCTCTCAGAAAAGGCTGAAGAGGCTAAAGCAAAACTCTTGGAAGCTCCAGAAATGAGTTCCTTCACTGACTTACTGGAAAACAAAGAAACAAAAAACCACCACCATCACCACACCACCTCCCCTCCAAACCACACGCACACAAAAAATACAAACCCCCAAACCAAAATCTCCCCACCAAAACCCAGGAAACAAAATAAGAAATAATTGTCAGAAAATAATGGGTCTGCACTCAAAACCATTTAAAGGGCTAATTGCATCTTCCAGCTCAGGTAAATTCTACAAATCTTAGGTTATCTTAAAAAAAGGCATACAGAGTTCTAAAGAGAATTTTAGCATAAAACCCAGGCATCTCTAATACTTCATGACATATTTTTGAATGCTGTGAATTTTTGCAAGAAAAATCATGGTCTCACAGGAGATGGAAATAGTCATCTATTGTCACTGGGTTTTGATTTTGTTCTTTCCAGATTAGGGAATGAAATCAGTGATTCTAGTATAATAGTTGGTTTGTTCTATTACCACAGTTCTGTAATTCATACAACACAGACATCTGAAGATATCTTTTGAACAAAAGGAATTAAAATTTGCATTTTTATGTTCACAAAATTTACATTCATAATTACATTTTGAGTTATACAAATTTCACTTTTTATAGTTCTCTTGGGAAAAGTGCTTTTCTATACCAAGTAGAACATGGTAATTGAGTATTTTAGAAAATGCTTTTCTATACCAAGTAGAACATGGTAATTGAGTATTTTAGAAATATATCATAGTACATAGTATAAAAAACATTGGGACGACGCTTGTAATTTACATTTTCGCACTGCAAAACTGCCAGCAGTGCATCAGTACTACTTCATGGTTTATATTTTAGATGTTCTATTTCTGGAAGCACTGTATTTATTTAAGAGCTTCTATTCACAATTAATCATTTACTTAGGCAAATGCAAGGCTCCACTGACACATACCTTAGAAATAAAAGGAATATGTATTCTTGTGTAAGGCTTAATTAATTTTATAAGCACTTGTGTTCTGATGTTTCGTAAAAGCTCTGTAAGAGAAAATAAATACTGTAAAAACAACAGTACTGAAATAAAGATGCAGTACAGCTCCATATAGAAAGATATCCTAAATACCATGATCTTTTAAGGTAGTAATTCATTGAGGGGAAGGATAGCAAAATAAAGGGACCCTCTTTTTCCAGGATTCCAAGCAACATGGAATTCTGAAGATGAACATATAGAGTTGAAAATTGGTTAAACACGGAGCAACATATTCCCTAGTAAAAATTTTTATTATTCAAACTGGATAAATCATACAGATTATTGCACGATATATCTGCCCCTCTAACTGATGGCTAGAAAGCTTGTCTTGTCCAAAAGTGAAAAGAGGTACTCTTAAGGCTCTGAAACTTCAGTCTGCGTGCACGTAACTTCATGGGGAAAAGTCAGATTTTAAGTTAAAAGATCAGGGCCTAATGGTATAATTATGATGAGGAATTGAAGTATAAAAGGGAGTCTGCATAAAGTGCCTGATTTTGCTTTGATAAGATAGTGCAGCCATTGTTTTAGAAATTCTTAAATTGTTAAATTTGGATAAAATGAAAGCATAAATTACAATTGTAAATTAACAGAAAAAGAGCTAGATCCATTTTTACCCAACTGGTTACACAAGCACTGTTTATATAATGAAAAATAATACTGAAGTCCAGATTATGTATCTCAACAAAACTAAGATTAAAACAATGAGGCAAGGTACGTAAACATTATAACCACGAATGTACCTTCTATATCACTACAGAGGGAAAATGATGAGGTATCACTAGCATATGTGGGATGAAACTCAAATTCTCTTCGATCATTTAACGGTCCTCCATCTCTTGCTTTCCAGTTCTACTTTCTTCCTTAAGCATCCGTCTCTCTAATCTTACAGAATCTCCGTGCAAGACTTTGAAGCTTACCAGTAGTCGACATGTAGCAGCAGTAGAGAAGTTATATTTAGTTTCCCCTGCTGTTTGCCATGTTCTCTTTTACAAACAAGAAGTGTAAGAAAACCAGGTCTCTGCTCTTCTCTTTCATGTATAAAAGCTGGTCATTCCGGCTAAATGACCTTGCTGGGCCACAGTAAGCCCTACTCTTGATGAAAACAGTAGTTACCTGAGAAACTGGACACTATATTCAAGTGAAGAGACTTTTAAATTATCAGATACATGACAAATGCAGGGGTAACTGTATTTTGTCATGTTAATGGAATGGAAGAGCATTTGTTAGTGTGTTCCCGTTTTTTTCAAGCATAGGTACTAGAAATCCAAACATTGTTTTCTACATTAGAATTATGTGTCTTGTTACCTATTTTATTACTACACATTTATCGATACAACCTTCATTACACTGTCTACATATTTTGTTTTTAATCTGAAGCAGAAAATTAACCTTATGAACTATTAAATATCTAACTGCTGAGACTGGCACAAACCACCTTCACAAGCAAGGGTTGCCCTTCTTCAATCGTTCCAATGGAAAAAAAAAAACAAACCACCCAAAATATTCAGTGCATAACAGCACCGTAGATACTATCTTAGAATATCCACTCTTGCTAGAACTTTCCCATTCATTCCTGCAATTCTTCATTGTCATTCTACATGCCTGAATGCATGCTGGCCTTGATCAACTTCTAAAGAACTTGGAAACAGTAAAGGAACCATCCACAAGTAATTACAAAGAATTCTTATTCTACCAAGTAGTGAAAACAAAAAGGATTAAAATAGCCTGCAAAAATACCTTCGATGTGCTCCCTTATGAAGGGATCGTCCATGATGTTGCTGTGATTTGTTTTCAGAATCTTCTCAAATTCCGTGATGTCGTTATTCTGATAGGCACTGCACCAAAACCAAGAGACTGAATTATTATTTTTAAAAGTTAAATATATAAGAGCGTGTTCTATGCTTCTAAAAAAACCCCTGTAGTAAGTGTTGGTGGCAAATAATTATATTCAGAACCTTTATAAGGAAAAACTATTTCAACATGAGATGCAACAAAAATGCCCTTTCTCCTACTTCCATTTGAGCAGCATGTACAAAAATTCAGTATGAGCATTCAGTTATTCCACAAGTGCACACTAGTTTCAAAACTTCTGTACTTTAAGAAGTTATTCTTTAAATAAGCCTAGACCCTAAAAACAGCCAATTTGGAAAGTATCACTACTTGAATTTTGGCTTCATGCAGCCATACTTTATGGAACAAATATGAGCTAAAAAGAGTCTAGAGGACTGTTGCTGTTTCTAGAATGTCCATCTTAAGCTGATTTCTAAAAATATGAGAAGATGGAAGAAATCCTGACTGCTACGATTAACCATCAGTAATTCTGGCATAATATTACTTTCTAGATTTTTATTTATAGCTAATTTTTAGTTTATATATCATTTAACTAGTCCATCTTGTTATCGGAGAGCGGATTACAAAAAGGAGGTGAGTTCAGACAGCAGTTGTTCAGTAGTGGCACCACAGCATTAGTTAAGAGCATTAAGGTAAAAGCTGTAACCACTGAAACAAGACCTTTTTCTTCAAATATAATGGTTTTACAATTCAAATCTATCATCTTTGCTTACAGGAACAGTCAGCTGTAATAGGGACTACCTACTAACTAATTAAACTTACATAATAATTGAGTTATACTAAGCTACTGGCTACCGATATTTAACCTGGAAGACATAGTGTCCAATACACGCTTTCAACTTCTGTTTAATATTAAAATCAAACATTTTAAAAACATTATTTTTCCTTCATAGTCTCTGTATATTTTTAAATTGTTTTTAAGCTGGTTAAAAAATGTCATCCTTTAATATCAGTAAAATGGGCAAGAAAAAGACCTGTTAAATTTAAGGTGGAACATGATGAGTTTATAGAGTTATATGAGTGGAATGGACTGTATCACATGAAACCCGTAAATTCTACTTCATAATTTAAAGGAAATTCAGTCGAGTATATTTTATCGTTTATTCCTGAAGTTTCTTTTTAACATATGTAAAACATTCAAGTTCTCAAAGTAGAACATAGGAAGAACTAAAAACATAATTGTAATCTTTGGAATTCATTTTATCTTCTGCGCATTTCTTATCTACACTGCTTTAATTGCATTATTAATTTTAAAGAAGTTACACTCAAATGTCAAGATAAAAGATATAAATTAGGAATATGAAGAAAATCAGATTGGGTAAGGCCATCTGGAGTTCCTTCTGCCTCAAATTCACATGAAACTATGAGAGTGAAGTAGAAATGACATGTCTAAAGTGCAATTATAGGAAATAGTCCCCTAATATAGCTGCCAGGTAATTTATTCATCATTATGGCAATAACGAATGAACAGCCGCACTTTCAGAAACAATTTTATATTCATACAGTGGTTACAGCACCATAGCAGTATCAGAGTAAGGGTTGTTCCAACATAAGATCAACTGTGTATTTTAAAGCGTGAGCAGGCATTACTTCTTACGTAATGAAAAGGTGGGAAAAGTTTTCCTACATGTCGTTTTTACTTGTTCATTGTTTTCGCTGATAAAGCAAAGGCAGGATGAGTGGATGGAACGGGTTAGCTTCAAAGCACAGTATACAAAAACTGCCTCAGTTCAATTTGTTTTACCTAGTGGTCTTAATATACTAGAAGTTCTCACATCACTGTTGCGTCTAAGAGGTAATGAAGCCTTCTTTTGAATTTCACGTATGTTTGAAGGATAGGGGAGATGACTTGACAGTTCAGTTTCATATTCCTAAATTATGAAACTCCTTCAGTAATCATGCCCATGCATCCAGTTAAGTCTGTTGGCTTTGGTACGAGAGGTCAATCTTATCCCAATTTCTCATATATAATCAGCCAAACGTAAAGACCAGTTGCAGTACAAGGTGGGACAACTTTTTTTAAGGGAGAAATGAGGTTTTTGCCACTGCATTAGAAATGCAACATCGCAGAAGATAACAGCATGTTTCTGTGTCCCTACCTGGCATGGTATATATTCACTGGTATGTCACAGTAAATAAGTTTCTTCAGAAAAAAAAACAGTGTACAAATATTTTCCCAATATTTACGAAATAACTGCATTAGCTGTGCAGGGAAAAAACATCTCTAAAAATACTCCATTTCTGGTTTGGACACTACATCTTCTTATTTTTGTTCTCTTCTCCAGAAAAATTAAAATCTTACCTTACTAAATTTGTCATTGCTAGAATTTCTGGATCATTTTTGTATGGTTTAGCCTAAAGAGAACAGAAAGCACAATATGCATGTTTACATTTTAAATATTTTTTGTCTTTTGGATAATTTCCCTATCCATTGTGGGGCGGGAGAGATGAAACATTTAAAAAATACCTCCTGAGAGTCAAATGGATTTATTCCAGATTTCATGAGCATGTTTGCTAAGACCAAGTATTTTAAGCAAGTGGTTCTTCTGGGGCTCCCTGATTCATCATAATTCTTGAACGCTTCAAAAAAATCAGTATGTGCCTTTTCAAACTCTCCTTCTCTTAAGTGCATTTTGCCTCCACATTCTGAAAAGAAAAAACAGATGAAAAGGAACACTGCGTGCTTGCTGCTGACTACAATAATTGTACTCAGAAGTTCCACGCTATTTCTAAATAGATTACTGAAATATTTTCAGGAGTCTTTTCATTCTCTGAAATTGCTAGGGGGAAAAAAAAAAATCGTTAGGGCCTCAACGTACAGCATTGCCATTTGAATAAACCTATTCCAAAGAAGAAAAAACAAAACCCAACCCACACCATAAATCTAAAAGAACACTAATCCTTACAGCCAATAATTAGTTTAACCTTATGTTAAAATACTACAAAAACCGAAATGGAATTTATCTCCATTTCAAAGGTAACAGACTTCCTGTATTTATGGAACTTTTCCTATCTGTTGAGCAAAACCGCACATTAAAAATGAGAAATAATCTGTCTCCTTTTACTTCTGAAGTACCCACTGCTGCCCGATTCTCTGTGCAAGTACCTGCACCAGGGGAAGGGGAAAGGCACAACAGTATTCTGGAGAGTTTTTTTCTCAAGTCAAATGGCATGTTTCCACTATAGTTCATCATTACGCATAATAAATAATATTTTCAAGAACATCTTAAAGCCCTTCAGTTTCTGATGAATTTCACTGAGGTGAGACACCAAGCACAAATTTACGAAAGGGGACTGCAGAAATAGCAGTTCCTTCTGCTAGCAGTCCTGTCTAGCCTTTGTTTTTATCCTTTGCAAATTCCTTTGCGTGTATCCTTTATTGCCTGCTGTGGTGTCAAACATTTAAGCTCAAGTCTTCCTCTTGTTCTTCAACTGCTTCTCTCCTACACTGCACGTAGCCACTGTCCTGCCCTTCTGACCAGCACATCTGGTATTTAGGCATCAAGAAGTCCCACAGGAGGCAAACACTGAATGATGAGACTGCAGGCACTGCATTTGTAGTTTGTCTGCCTCTCAATCTACAGCATCCTGTCCTTACAGTTGGAACTGGAAGAAACATTAATTATCCAATTTTCATAAAACTCATCTATACAACAGAAGTTAAATGAAAAATTCAAGATTAACTTGCCTCTGATAACTCCCATGATCAGTGGATGAGGAATGGCTGACTTGATGTGCAATGACTGTTCATATAGTGCTTTAAGTTTTTTGTTATTTTTCTGTGCTGTATACATTTGAATTTCCAAAGCATAGATTTCCAATAGTTGAGTACCTTTTTTTAGATCATCTTCCCCATCATCAGTCTAGGATAGATTAAGTAATAAATACTGTGAAATTTTAAGAGAACAGTGATTTCAGTTTTATACTAGTACCAAACACTCTCCGTAATTTCCTGTCAGAAATAAGGATATTCCTACTTAAAAATTTTTATATAGCTGTTAACACAAAGCATAACGCTCAAAGAACTTATCACAGGCCAAATTTTGAAGGCTTTTATTAAAAAAAAGTCATTATTTTTATTTAATTAAATGTTTTCCTCATAACTTTGCCCTTTATTCTTTTCCGCTTTCCTTAAACCACAGTCTCAGCATATAAATACAATGACTGACATATATACATATATATATATAAAAATACATATGACTCTCCTGCTGCCTATAACAGAACCATTTCCCAGATATTTGTAACCCATTTTTCATGCTGGAAGAAGAAAAGGGGACAAAAACAGGCACAGCAGGCAGCATGGCAAATTTCCGCCCCCCGTTTCCAAATGGGAAAGGGACAACCGTACTTTCAGTTTTTAGTAAAGCTCACTTGGAATCTGCAGTATATTTTAAAATAAATGTCTATGCATTACAGGTTATTCATAGATTATTCACTTCTTTCTCATCCCTGCAGCTGACTAAAAGGAAACTTAATCAGCAATTGTGAATATTTTTTTTTAAATCATCTTTAAGCAAAGAATAACACATCCTTTTTTTGTTCGTTATCAAACAGATAAATTAAAGCAAGCACATTATTTCTTCCCTCTCTACCAAGGCTCAGCAACATGCCTCAAAGGCCAACAACAGATATAAAAAGACCCAATAAACAAAACAAATAAAACCCCCCCACAAACAACAATGCCATTTACTAAGCTACAGTGATTTGGAATATAAGTGTACCTGGCATGACTGATGCAGCTGACGCAAAATCTTTTGTAACTTTCCATACTCTTCTCGTTCTAAATATAATTTGCCAAGCTGTGAAAAACAAAAAAGAAAGAAGAAAAAGGTTGAAGTACTAAGGTCTATTAAGATTTCACAATTATCGTTTATAAATAAGAGTTAGCTGAAGGTGTTACAAACAATATCAGAATAAGTTATATATTTTACCTTTGTGTTTGTCTTAAACCACAATCTATCATTCTTAGCATCTTTCAGAGCTTCAAGTGTTGTTTCATAGAATTCCTGAAGCAAATCCATCTGACATAAAAAATCAGAATTCTATAATTGTAAACAGCAAATTTGTACCTGTTAATAAAGTCAATCTGAACAAACTAAAAGTGCATGCTTGAACTTCAAAATAAGGTATCTGCATCTTACTGAATGCCTGCTTTTAAACTGTAAAGAGCTTCTAAAGTAACAAAACTAAGTACACTTGCTTTTATTATATAAAATAGCTATAATTAAAAAGTATTCACATTTTAAGACTTGTAACCACCTATCATGCTAGTGAAAATGAAAGCCACCTTATACAAGCCCATCTTATATAACCAAGCAATAACATTCTTATGTTGCGTAACAGAAGACAAACACTGGCAGCATTGCTCCTACTTAAAAGGAGAAAAACAAAAATAATTTACATATCAAAAAGAAAATACGATTTACAAACAGCAAGAAATGGTCAAAGGAAAAAATGCTTTCTCCTTTCTACACTACCAATGCTGCACCAAAGAAAGCTTTTGAGCACATCAACCATTTCTTTGCATAAAAACCCCAAAATAGAAATCAAGGTACTGAGTGTGACCTTTAACAAAGGTTCTACAGAGAACGCATTAGTATTGTTTATGGCCATTGTTCTTTGGGGGATAAGAGATCTGTGGCTATATATCAGGTTCGGATTTCCAGATTGTCCCTCCAAGTCTGGGTCCAACTGCATTTAGACCAAATACACTGACTTCTGCCAACAAGGTATAGTCTAAGACAATCCTTTAGACCTTAAGAGCAAACCATCATTCAACTATGAAACTTCCATTTCCTAAGAGTGGCAGGACAGGAAGGAATGCGATAATGACAGAGGAGTCATCACTAAAGACCAGTGATCCTCCATATGCAGGTGCTACTTGCAGGTAGTCAGTCAGGGGAGGTTTCTACTCTCCATAAGGCTTCTACAATACCACAAAAGAAAAGGAGCTGGGCTGTGTATCTATGAACATGTACCTAGCTTGCACAGTACACTCAAAGACAGGCACTATTTAACACTAACACTTCATGCCAAAGTTCTTCTAAGGTTCCCTTCTCCCTTCAAAGTTAAGAAAAAAAAAAACCACCCAAACAAAAAAACCCAAACAAAACCCCCCAAAACAACGATGCCCTCCAAACAAACAAAAAAACCCCAAAAAAGGTATTGTTTATTTACAAATTACATTTGAGAAGGCACTTAGACAGTGTGTAGCTGCTATGCTAAAAAACAAAACAAAAAACCCACAAGAAACCACTAGCATTTACTTTACTTATTAGCATAAAAACACCAGGTAAATATTGCCAAAAATACCCAAATTTATGAAAAAGTTATTCGTGTTGACAGACTCCATTAAATGTGGGAAATCTATTTTAACATATGACAGCAAATTAATACTGCCAATGTTCTCTGTTAAAATCAAAAAACCCCAAACCACCAGACTACCATACACAAAAAAGTCCATAGTTAAAAACACAAAATGGAAAACCATGAAGATGAAAAAACTGATGATCTAACCTGCTTGGAAGTAGAGATATAATCAAGAATAGAATTGATGGATTTTTCAGAGTAATTCCTTGTAACTGCACTCCGTATGTAGGTCAATAGCTGTTTATATCTGTTCATCATTTCAGGAAAGTTAGTCTAAAAGAAAACCAAAATTATTTCACAGATTTTGTTTTAATGATTAAAAAAAGAGTTATATCTTGCAAATAAACATACAAAAAAGAAAGCATAACAGAAAAGACTATGCGGCAGTGATTGCTATTAGGAGCTTTTACATCATCGCTTTATTCAAAGCAGCAGAATGACGAGTAACTTCAGGAAGACTGCATGGAATAGACATTTATATCAACGAAGAATGCAGAACTGGCTATACAACTATTTGGAATGGTTGCGTATGTAGCATATAAATTTTTCACTGATTCGTTCTGGGGAAGTACACACATATAGAAATACGACTGGTTTAAATGGTATGATACCTCAAGAGAGCAAGAACTACAGCAGCTATTTCGCATCCATTTTGCCTTCTGTCGTGGTTTAAGCACTACATGCCTGTAGTAGCCATTAACAGATGCAAAAGATAGGTTCTAGCAGATTTAGTTATCATAGCCATAAATTACAGTAACAGTTTAAGATCTCTGGATCAAATACATATTTATGCCATTTACTCTCAAGTGATAACTGTAATTCCTACCAATTTAAAGTTTATTTTAATCATCTGCTTCAGAGCTTTGAATCCCCATTCTCCTTTTTCACCTTCGAGCTCCAAAACCTGAAATAGAAGAATTTTTTAAACAATATTTATAAAAGCTTTATTCAAACCTAAATTGATTTGCAGCTTGTATAAAATGTACATATCACACACACGCCTTTCCCCCTCTACTTTGCTCCTTTCAAAGTAATGTTTCCCTCTGCCCTGCTTTTCAATTTTACTCTTCCCTGATATTATTGAGAAAGTTAGTGAGCGGTATGTACCTTATTACTTTTCGCTAGCTGGCTGATATAGGGAGAGTCAATTGTTATTTATAGGCAACAACAACAAAAAAAAAATCTAACAGCAAACATTAAACTTTAATGCCACTCTATAAATGCACATACACAAGAAAGTTGTAACACCCCCTGCAAAACTGACTCAACCCACCCCCTTGCCTAAATTAATCAAAAATTTACACTTTTGGATTTCTGTATTTTCTTCACATATCAGAAAAGCATCCAGGCTTTAAAGTAATATAATTAAGGGAATGTTTTGTAAGTGAAAATTTTAGCAAGTTTTTTTTCAGTCATGTATATAATACTGTTATACACTATAAATAAACCAAGAGATGCAAAGATCTATTTTTTCTTTAAGAAGTTACATGTAACATATTGCTTCCTGGTGACAGTGTGCAAACATTAAAAACTTAAAAATGACATGAAGGAAAGAAACTCTGTGTCACTTAGTATTTATATATTTAAAGCTTTGGAATTAGATAGCAAACTAAATATAATACATAAGACACTGGGGGAAACACAATTTCGTTTTAAAAACCAAAAGGATCTGGGTTCTATAGTTGACTCATGAAAACACGCTTAGGACTATTTAATTAACTTAGTAAATCTTGAAGATTAAAACCTCAGTTCTGTGATAAAATAGGACTATTCCACATCCTATTTATGCTCCCTAAGAATGATCCTGAAAGGCAGTCAGCCAGGAGTCTAAGTTGTCAAGTGATAAACTTAGCACATAGCAAGTTAGAATATAAACATTACTCTTAAAATTCCAGAAAATAACCCAAATGATAACCAAATATTTTCAAATGTGAATTAATATAAGAGAGAGAATATAAAGAGAGAAAACCTTCTGAAAACTGCTTAATGCCGCTTTGGGATCATCTTCCTTCAAAGCTTTGGAATTGTAGTATTGATTTTCCAAATCCACATTTGGTTCAGAATTGCTGTCCTCAGAATATTCCTACATTTTAAAGAAAAAAAGAAAAGGGGAAAAAAAAAAAAAAAACCAGAGAGAAAAAAATAAGTTCAGATCATCTAATATTCTGTAAAAAAACCACAGTAAGATGTATTCCTCAAAATGCTTGTATATTAGCAGAAATCTTCGGGTTTAGAGCATGTAACAGGTATGGACTCTCATGATGATTTCACCTCTCCCTGTTACTAGGCCAGCCTCACCATCCACCAGCACTTGCCTGTCAACAGATTTCTTTCTGGACTGACAAACTCATAGCTCTACCAATTTCACTTTTATGACAAGTACAGATTGTATTATTAAAATTCTACCAATTTTGGATTTTAAGGACAGATGGCTAATAGCATATGCCATTTCTGTATGTGGATGAGAACATGCTGGCCACTAGTCTTCTAAAAGGCACTCAGTTACATGACCTTTGCTATCCACAGAAAAGACTCCGGCTGAGCTGTCACACAAGTAATGATTCAGCTACAGAGGATATAAAATGCTGCCATGAATCTCTCTCTAATCTGTCTTTTTATGCCATAACGATTCATACTTGTCTAAGGAAATTAAAAAAAATGAAAAAGAATAATGATGATAACACCAGCTGCTTCTGTGCTGAGAAGCAGGAGATGATTGAGAAAATGCTACAGATACTGCCAAAGAGGGTGGGGTGGGGCACAGGCACAATAATTTAATCAAATAATTACCCATCATGTACACCAGCGCCAAACAAATGGAATAATTTACTTCTACCAATTATTACTTCATTTAAAAAAAAAAAAAAAAGTACTCAGAGGCTTTTTCTGATGAAAAAACCCTAAATAATTTATCTTCTTTTGCTGAAGGACAATGTTGCGTGTCTGAATTACAAAACACTAGCTAAGCTCAAATAATAATTTCATTTGAGGTTTACACAATTCAAAAACATTTCATACGTCTGCATTTTCAAGCCAACTTTTCTGAACAGATTGCTTAGCCATTAGGAGACAAACTGTTTCACAGAATCTCTTTAAATCCCAAAAGTTACTGTTGTCAGAGTAACCTTCCCTTGTAACAGTATAAACTGCATAGTCAGGTGCCCTTCTTTAAGTTCAAATTTCTTCTTTTACTGTACTTCTTTACCATGCACTTCTTCAAATTTATTCTTTTTTTCATTCATCTATTTCTAGTATTAATGGACTCCTTCAAAACCATGAAAAGGAATGAAAAAAAGATGAGGCAAAAGAGAAGTTTTAAATTAGCTCTCTCTTCCCTACAGTGCAAGCAAACCTTTCAAAGTTTAATTATTTTTTTTAATTTCTAATGGAAAAGCTAATTATGGGAGCTCACAGTTGGCCCAAATTTTATTAAATATGGTCCTTGAAACATTTATCCTTCAACCTGATAATATTTCTATTTGTTACATGTAGGCAAGTTGCTCATGTATGTATTTATTTATACTCACATGATATATTAGTATTTAGTGAGAATTAAATGGATTTTAAAGCCTAGTGAATCCCACAAACCTGTCCTCTAAATTCCCAGAAAACTATACAACTTAATACTGAAAACTGTAATGAAAACAGGAAGCAAGTGTCCTATTTCATTGGGCAGATTTTCATTCTGGTTAGGTTGGTTTCAGTAATTCTTTACCCTATTGATCCAACACTGATGGAGCTGCTACAAGAACGTGCACATGATGTCAACAGCTGTAAGCGCATCAGGCACCTCAGGAAGATCCAGGCTGCCAAAGCTTAAACAACACAGCATTTAAGATACATGTAATCAGCTGATGCCTTGTTTATACTGAACTTGAGCAACGGGGAATATTTTTGGCTGAAGCATCTATTTGTAAAGATAAAAGAAGAGCAAACTAAATTAATTCCTTTTAGGAGGCAACGTGCTCTGTTAGCCTAAAGCCAGAAACATCTGAATTTTCATCTTAGCTCTGGCAGTGATTCTAGAAGCCTTTTCTCAGATAATTTTTCTCAATGGTAAATATCCCATAAAGCTATTTTTATAATAATATTAATATATAATAGAGTAAGTGTTAAGTCTAGATACCTCTAGATACCTTTTTTTTTTAATGGAAATGCTTTAAAATGCATCAAAGGTAGTGTTCTATGTTCCCACAGCTGTATTTTTCCTTCACTTCATGCCTATTTGCCTTACATCGAATTTAGGATGTTGATACAGACTCACAGCTCTAAGGGAGACAGGGCTTTCCTACTTCCAGAAAATGTAAGGTAAGGTGCGTCCTTCAAAAGACATGTTTAGACCTAATGGCTGTGAAGAAAACTTTAAAACTATGAACTAAGTACGAGATGATGCTGTGAATCTTTAAGCAATTAAAAAAAAAAATTTAAAAATAAATCTGCTATGTAGTAGATACTGCGTCTTAATTTAAGCATCAGTGTTAATGATGCCAGTGCTTCAATTCAGAAGGACCAGCACTTCATCTTTTGATGCAGAGATGGCTTAGTGCAGTATGATACAGATGTGAGAACATTCGGCTTTTGCCAAAAACAAAATGAAAGAAGGAGGAAAGGAAAAGTGTGAAGCTGTATCCTCAAAGGAAAAAATGCATTTCCTTCCCAGTACTGAACAGGAAAGTTCTATTAACAATAAATTCAGATACCAAACACCTAACCTTTCTGCACCCTGATTTTTAACACCCATGCTTCCTGCCTGAACAACTTCCCCAGCTCAACCTTTTTAGGGAGAAAGTTTCTTGCATCAAACAATGCAGTAAAAATAAAAGTGCACAGAAATTAGGTAGAATAGCAGGTTTACAAAAAGGATTTCTACATAAGCCTAAACATCTCTACTGTACCATCTAGACCTAACATTCTGCACAGTGAAGAACACCCTTAATTATAACCTCAAGGTATAAAAGCACCTGTGTGATATAATTTAGCTCCAGCTGATGTAAAAAAGGTAACAGGCCTAAGAACTTTTTTTATTAAGATCTTGGTGATATTTTTAAATGGACATCAACACTCCCAGTTCAAATGAAAACAACAGAAGTCTGAGTACACAGAACTGATCTTTAAAACTCATTTAGTTCTCCCTTCCCAAGAGGATCAAAACAAACAAGTGGGGTTTTTTATCATTACTCATTAAATTAGAAAGCCCTGATACAGCTTTTAAAAAATGTAGTTAAAAGACACGTAAGACATTATTTAAGCATTGCTCCACTGAAAAACTGAGTGTTCTAAATGTAGTCAGTTATAAACAATCGAATCCTATCACATTACTTTTTGAGGGAAGAAAAATTACCATAGTAGCTGAACTGCAATGGAGACAGAACCTCTCATGTAGCTTACTCTGCCTGGAACATACCTCTTTCAAATAATTTTAATAAGAGATAAATTAGTACCAAGGAACCAATGTAAGTCTTTATTAGACTATGGATTATGTTTTCACAAAATTCATTTCAAGTAGTAAACAGCTTTGAAACATTAAGCCTCAGATTCTAAAATGAACATGCACAGAAGACAATTCACCCCAGCCAGCTTTAGTCATCCTTTTTAGGGTATGGATCCATTTGCAGTTTCTCCAGTAGAAAAGGCAGATTAAAGGCACCCAGCACTTCCTGACCCTCTAGTCCTAGCATCCCTTTCCCCCTTCACTGCAGTGATTCAACATTTTATGCTGTACGAGTCCTTCAGGATGGCTGACCCTGCTGGGGTTGAGAGAACAGGCCTGCCAACACTTACCCAGACGAAGCCCTAAGGCTGGTGAGCGATGGCGCGGGTGACCAGGGAGGGTAAGAAAACCAGCTGTGGTTTTCTGTAGCAGGAGTCTTAGTCCATGTGGTTTTGAGAGATTATATTGCGCTCTTGAAGCATGGCAGAATAAGGCACATGAACTTGGAGACCGTTAACACTGTATCAGTGACATGTAACAGTAAATTTGTGGTATTCTGGCAGATGACCAGGTTAATGTGCCACTCTAAAATTAAACATGTACAAAACCAAGACAAAAATATTTTGTGAAAGCTACCCTTGTAACTAACTTTCTTGTCCCCTCTCCTGCCTAAAGCACTTCCCTAACCTCTGTACGGAAAGTGGAGCGGTGGTCTGAGCTTTTACTTTGCTGTATAGGAACCAAACTCCTATCTCACAAACTTTTTTCCTAAAAAAGGGAAAGTAGCTACAGAGAAGGCAACTTTCCAGACAAAAGACACAATACAAAGGGTTCTATTTCTGTATAAATTTATCCTTCAAGGACATTGTTAACAATACTTATAACTGTCAATTTTCAATTGCTGGTAATTTTACCAAATTTCAACCATTGAGCTGATTCAAACCATTCTTTTTTTATGAAGTGCAATTGTTTCTGAGAATAAGTCTGGTACAAATTTTATTTTACTTCAGCTAAGTTTGTTTCATAACCATGACATTTAGGAGGTCTGCTAACTCTAGGATTTGGAGCAAAGACCTGATATTTTGCAAGGGCACTAGTGATGTGGGCTGGGGGAGAGGGGGCACTTTGTTTTTAAAAACACAAAAATGCCCAAATGAGGCCAACAATAACAAAATAAGGCAGTAACTCCTCAATATTTTAATATAGTAGCTTGCCAGATAAATTTCTTGAACATTTCACATACAATAAACATACGCTATTTTCACATAGCTCATACACATTGGCTGCCAAAGTAACCAACCAAATACCATCCCAGCAGTAAGTATAACTTGAATTTGCTCTTCCTGGACCATTGGCCCCAGGCACCAACACAAAAAGCAAGTAACAGTTTCTATGTGCATTTGCCACTGGTATCCAGGCGCATGAATACAAAGAAAGCAATCAGACTGGAATGCAAAAGAGCAAGGAGGAAAAGAAAAGAGACAAACCGAGAGAGTAAAAACAAGAGTGTGATTTGTGTAAGAAGTCTGCAACCACTGAACGATGCACTGGATGTCCAGGTTTTCTTTTCCAAATTCCAGGTCTCTCTGCTCCTACTTGCTAACTCCACAAGTGATCTAGTGCCTGCTGGCTCACACCAGGGCTGACACCAGGAATCAGTCTGTGAAGCCAGCAATTTGCAATGGGGTCAGTACAGTCCCATGGAAGGACAGTGCTCTGCCTTTTCTTTCTTTTAGGTAGAAGTTGGAAGAGGCACAGAAGCGAGGCAGGAGACTGCAGAAAAAAACCCTGGTATTATGACATGTAAGGAGTATTGAAAAGAAGTGCCTTTTCATTCTACCTCCATCACACAGCTATCACTTGCTATGTGCATCTTTTTCTACAAGTCCAGGTTTTAGCATACCTTAGATCTAATTTACTTCTGTTTAACACCCAACTGCACATCAGATCTGGGGAACTCTGTTCTGAACACAGTGCTAAATAACTCTCTCAAAAAACCCCAAACTAACAAAACCCAGAATTTACTGACACTTGTCAATGTTCAGATGGAAAGAATTTACTAATTATTCTCATGCTTTCTGCCTCAATACTTACTTCTGAGATGTTACTGTAATGAGCAAAACAAGCCTCAAATATATTAATCCTGTGTTTAAAGATGAGTCTGAAGAGAACGTATAAAGTAAAATATCAGGACACACACTGAATCTATAAAAATATGAAGCAATAATTAATTCAGAGAACAGTATATGCTGTCCTCCTTGAAGCTCACTTATTTATCTTTTTAATCACATACCAATGTAATTAAACCTAACAAAGAAACAGAAGAGGGTAAAGCGGATCTGCTTGACTTGGAACTGTTTGTTTGCAATATACATACATACATAAATGATGGCAATACTGAAACAAAGAGTTGGGAAGAGGTGACCATATCTGCATGAAATTTCAACTCTACCCATTAAATGCATCCATATAATGTAGGAAAATCTCACTTTCTATTGATGAGATTGCTTATCAAGTTTGGTAACATAAAGAAATTCCTTTTGAAATGGAGTATATTTCTCCCTGGTGGAAAGAAAGAGTGAACCAATTCACATTTACTAAGCTACCACTCTGATAGCTTGGAAAAAAAAAAAAAGTATCACTGCCTATTTCTTAATATCAACACAGACTGAAAAAGGAAATCCTCAGTAATCTGAAGGCACGCTCCCCATATTTGAGCTGTCTTCATGAACCTGTAGCCATCTCACTGGGGTGCAGAATGCTGGCTCTTCACTGGAATTGTGTACAGCTTTTCTACTGAAGTGACCAAAATACAACAACTCTGTAACATAAAAAGACAAGCTGCTCAGCAAACAAATTTGTCTATGCTTCAGAACACAATAAGATGTCTCATTAAGATCACCACAGACAAATCCTCATTTATTTAAAACAAGGGTGGAAAGAAAAAAATCAAGTAGATGTATTACAACAACTGTCAATGTGTTGTCATTGTGCCTGGAAGAATCAATTATCAATTTCTGGAGAAAGGCTGAGTTTAGTCTCAAAGTCAATTCTAAACATAGCTTTTTGTTTGAGACTGAAAACAAAAGTCCTTCCCTCTTTTTTCTTCTCCACCCTCAAGCTGAAACTAGCAAAAAGAACTTGGACTGAAATTACACAAGGCACCTAACAGCACCAAACGAGAAATTAAAATTGACTGGTTTTCGTAATGACCAGTAAACATTATTCTGGTCATTGAAGCATAAAGTGGAATAATCCATATTATAATCAAGGCTGTCACTGTGCATTACCAGCAAATTGTGAATCTAGGTTCATCCACTCACAAATATAAATGGATTTTTTTCCTGATACCAAGATCTTACTAACTTCTACAGGAGCAGTTGAGGTCATTTACATGCAAACCCCTTGACTTTTAGCCCAATAAAAAACCTAAGCAGAAACAGTCAACTCTGATCATAGAATAGAATCATAGAATGGTAAGGTCATCTAATTCCAACCCCCCTGCCATGGGCAGGGACACCTTCCACTAGACAAGGTTGCTCAATGCCCTGTCCAACCTGACCTTGAACACTGCCAGGGATGGGGCAGCCACAGCCTCTCTGGGCAACCTGTGCCAGCGCCTCAGCACCCTCACAGTAAAGAAATTATTCCCTGTATCTAACCTAAACCTCCCCTGTTTAAGTTTCAACTCTTCATATGGGACATGTTCCTGCCCTCTAAGCATCCTCACGGCCCTACTGTATCTGATCTATAAAGTGAGTAGTCTTCAGCTGTTTAACAGTGCAGTAATTACTCTAATTATACAAAAATCCATGATGAAGCTGGGAAAGAGCTGGGCCTTCAGAATATCTGTTCACATTTCAATTCACGTGTGAAACATTTGCATACTTAAGGATATTTAACTGACTGGTTCTACATAATCAGCAGGTCAAGAGCATGTTTAAAGAAGAACAGCCATAACTGCATCTAATAAAAGCTGACAAAATTACAACTTTTTGGGGAGTCTTCATTACTATTTTTATGCTAGTAGCTACCCTGGGAGACCTGAATCTAGTTTTGCCATGCTGTATTTTGACAAAATAGCTATTTTTTCTTTCATTATTTCTATAATTTCTGCCTCTCCTCCAATTCCTTAAAAGAAATATTCACTAACACTCACATGTGCTCTTTTATTTGCAATTCTGTGCTCATCTGGGGTACTTTGTCTTGTACTCTTTTTTCGTTGTTGATTCAAACCCTTCTGCAGCAGCCTTTACACTGAACTTGAGACCCTTATAGTCATTCCTAATTTTAACTAGATTTACATCAATATGAAAGGAACAAATCGGGCCTTGTCTTCAGGGCCCCTAACTATTTTCCAAAACAATTTTGTGGAACACTGCAATTACAGTCTCAAGCACATTTGGAAACAACATCCAATCATGGTTTGTTTGTCCGAGAATGCTGAAACTACTCTGGCTAGAATATTTTTATTCTTAAATTCTGTGTTATTTTGGGTTTTCCCCCTGTCAGTTATAAGCACAAATTAAATTTAAACAATCTGTTTTATTTGAAGATGCTGTGTAAGTATTATTTGATGCTTTACAAAGGAATTACACACTGAGAAGAAAAAACTGACACACACCTCATTATTATAAGCAGTTTTTTTTTTTTTTTTCATATTGGAAAGGTCTGGGCTAGTGGTAATTAATAAGAATGAAAATGATCCAGGAAAAGTAACTACAGTCGGAGGCTGAAATTTGCCACAAGCAAGAAATTTCAGGAAGGCTTTCCAATGAGGAAGGAAGTTCTTCAGAAAACAGATCCACAGGAAAAAGCATTAGACCAGTAATTATTCTAGGGGAAAACTGACATTATGCACCGTGAGCTGAGAGCTGCATTCTTACTCAGATTCGTATGTAGAGAGCTGCATTTAAGGATTGAAAAATGCAATTCCAAAAGTTTCTCTACATGTTCAGTTCTCATGCTATGCATATTCAACATGAATTCAGCTGCGTTTAGTATTCTTTTGATTGTATCATATAAAAAATAAACACAGTATTTTAAATCAGGACATGGATTTCAGTGTTAATGAAAGTGAATGGAAATTTATTCTGGAACAAACTGGACCAACAACATATTTTTAATAGTCTCAGTGTATTTCCTCCAGAAACTTTGTTTCTAAAAGTTTGTGAATTCATTCATAGACTTTAATAGAACACCAACAACTCTTGGAATACTAACACAAGCAGCTCATAAGATTAAGGTGACAATGCATGTCAAACAAGTGTTCTTACGTGAATGTCAAAACCTCAAAACTAGAGCTTTTATTCTATATCCAATGTCACCAATGTCATCCAGCCATTCTGAGCAACTCTTAACAAGAATGGCCAAGAAACTATTTCAAAAAAATCAGCCGAGTCTTTTAAAGGAATTCGTAAGTAGCAATGACTGTTAAGTAATCTGGTAGAAAGCAAACCTTCCAGAAGCAAGCGTCTGGGGTTTTTCAGTGAAATTGCAGTACTGTACACACAGGTTTAGCTGGAATGAATGAAATACAGACCTTCAAGCCTCAACCACACAGCTTTTTAAAAAATGCCTCTGTTCAAAAAAACCCCAAAACCCAAGAAAAAACAACAACCCAACCAAGCCTCAAGCTCCAATATAAGATAACGGCAATAGAGTTACAACTAATCTGAAAGCATGGAAAACATTTTTTGTTTCAAATATGACAGCTACTTAGTTTACTAACTACCCCAATATGGTTTTACTCATTGTAAAACGTTTGGGTTTAATAATTTAAAGGAGACTCATTACATCAAAACAATCCTATTACCTTCCCAAATTCCCCTCGAAAAATTGGTCTGTTGGTTACGGCAAACAGCTTTTCTTTAACTGTAAAACCTTAGAACAAAATCTGATGTGAAAATGTAACCACATACAACACAAATACCCCAAAACACTGCAATTCACAAAAAAAAAGGGGCGGGAGGGAGGAAGCTCGCTAAGACTACGAAGACAGAAAGTTAAAAATGAGCACATCCTTGGCATGTTGCATCAGAAACCGGCTGTGTGGCCATTTCCCCTCGCTCCCCGTTCTCTTCCCCCCGCTTTCCCCGCAGTTGGACGCTCACGCAAGCACACGAATGACATCTACCCCCAAGGCGCCGCCGCAGCTACGGGTGAGGAGGAGGACAGACAACTTCGTGACTTCACTTCGTGCCCCACACTTGGGCCAGAGGCAGGAGGCGGCAGCGCGCCGGAGCCCTCCCCTCCCTGACCCCTGCGGAAGACAGCCGGGAGCCCAGGCTCGCCCGGGGCCTAGCGAACTGTCCGGGGCCGAAGTTGGCCTGTTTCTCCGCTACGAGGTGGCCGGGCGCCCGGCGGGGCCTGCTCCGAAAGCAGCACCCGCCCCTCGCAGCCGCTGCCGGCTGCCACCCGCCCTCCTCCCCGGGAGGGAAACTCATCCTGTCAGTGCTCCCGCACGGGGCAGCACCCGGCGCGGCTGCGGAGAGCGGCGGACGCGCCACGCCAGCCCCGGCCCGGAGCCGCCCCGCTCCCGCGAGCCTCCTGCCCGCGCCGCTGAGCCGCCGCGCCTCCCCGCGCCCTACCAAGTCGTAGTCCTCCTCATCATCGCACATGAAATCATCCTCCATGTCAGACATCTTGGCCGGAGGACGGGCGGGGGGAGGAAGGAGGCAGCGAGTACAGCCCCTTCTCCCACAACCCCGCGCGGCGCTGCCCAATGTGGCTCCGCTTCGCCCGGAACCCGCAGCCGCCCGCCCCCCTCCCGCCCCCGTCCCGGAGCACACGGAGCCCAATCCGCGCTGCACTAACGCCGGCTTCCTCTCCCTGCTAGCAACCGGCCCCTAGCAACCGCGGCCCGCCTCCCTCCCTCCAGCCCGGGCGGCCTGTAGCGGGCCGCTGCGGCTCCGCCTCGTCCCCTGACGCTGGAGGAGCGGCGCCGCGGCTCGGCGGGGCGCTGGGCCACGGTTCTGCCGCCGCCCGCGCGGGCCCGAGGGGGGGACGCGCCGTGGTGTCGCCGGGGCCGGTGTCCGTGTGTCCTGGTGTGAGCGCGCAGGGCCCGCTCCCGGCGTGGAGCGGCGAGTGCTGCGGCTGGGCGTCCCCGAATGGCGAATTCAAACTGGCGGGCCGCGCCACTCGGTCCTCAGGGCAGGCTGCGTGCCGCCCTCGGCGCCGCCGAACAGCTGACAAGCACTGCGCTGCTGTACACCAACAGCGCTGCAGCAGCAGTTTTGAAAGGCCTAAACTGTAAAAAGCACGGCCCTTACAGAACACTGGCTTTGTAAAGATTTTTACACAGTAATTTCTGCTGCCACCTTCAACTGTGGCAAAACCCCCCGACAGACAAGCTTTGCCTCTCCACAAACTCCACAAGGCTGTGGTTCTCCTTCGTTCACAGTGCTTACTGGGTGTCCAAATTGTTCTTAGATTGGTCTTTTTATGTTACTACATTTTTTTATGGTTTTTGTTGGATTTTTTTTTTTTCCCTGTGGCTACTGCAAGTGTCTTTTAAAAACCTGGATTTCTATTCCGCTAACCATGCTAATCAGGAGAAAAAGGTTTTGCCTCAGAAAGACAAGTAAATCCACAATGGAATCTCAGTGTCAGTATGCTTCTCTCAGTCCAAGCACTTAGAACTTCATGAGTGGAATTCTAGACGCTTTAACATGGACACCAAAATAAACAGTAACAGTGAGCGAGTGAGCTTGTAGAAGAATTTGAAAAACTTAGTTCTTCAAAGTAACTGCCGCCATTAATCTTGAAAGGTGAACAGGAGCTATGAGACTGCGTGTTTGAGGGAGGCTGGAAGCACCACACACCAGAAAGATAACAAAAACAAGGGGGTGGATAACGCCGTAGGATATTGCATGGTCAGTTTATTGTTTCCATTACACTCGTGTTTCGCCCAGCGCACGGCGCTGAAGGCGATGCCAACGCGGGGCGGCTACACCTGGCCCCGCGCACCGGCTTTGAAGTCTCGCTGTTGCCTGCTGAATTCTGACAGGAATGAAGGAGAAACCATTCCCTCCACGCGTCGAAGCAGCTTTCATGTCACCTCTGGGCCATGGTGGGCGAGGAGCTGAGGGCTGAGCGGCCCCACAGCGTGCGCGCTGCGGGGTGCCGCTGTGCCTGCGAGCCGGGCCTGGGGCTGAGCGCCTCAGCCGTGCCCTGCCACCGGCGCCGGGGCGGGGAGGAGGCCGGGCTGCCAGCTCTGCCGCCCGGAAGGACGGTGTCTGCCTGTCCCGTGACCGTGGTCCAGCCGGAGACACCGCATCGTGCGCTGCCCGCCTCAGCCGGGGCCGCCGAGGGGAGCCGCCATGGCGGCGGAGGCTCCCGGCACCCTCCCGGTTCAGCTGGTGGAGCAGCCCAGGTGGGTGGGTCGCTCCCCGCGACCCCGGCCCGGGAGCGGGAGGCCACGTCCGCAGGCGAGACGCGGAAGTCCGCCGCCGTTTATCCCGGGGCGGGCGGTGCGCAGGCGGACAGGGGAGGTGGGGGGGCAGCTGGGGCAGTGTGTCTGCGTCCCCCGGCTCTGAGGTGAGGGGGCTTTGGCTTGTGCTGTTTTGTTTCGCCTCCACACAAACAGGGGGACACTTGCATTCCGGGTGGCCGCGGGATCATCCCTGCCGCAGCCACGTTGGCCCGGGCGGACTTTGGTTTCCTTCGCGGCCGGGTCCCTTCTCCCGCCGGGCGCTCCTGCCCATTTCCCACCGAACACCGCTCCCTGCAGCCCTCACACAGTGCTACCGGGTCGGCAGGAGGAATAATTCACTCGTCTTTCCTCCGAACAGCTTTTATTTTTCCACATTTTTGGGGATACCGATTATCCTCTCATCCTTTTGGGTGTAAAAGAAATGCCCATGCCATTCCCTGGAACACTGTAGGCCTGGCTCTGCCTTGATATGCCTACAGCACGTGCCAACGCATGCACTTTCCCTATGGAGCTGCACTCGATGCGTGGAAGCAGGATGCACAAATGAACCTTTCAACCTGTGTTAGCACTGGAGAAGGGTCATTTTTGCAATTTGTGTTACTTGAGTGTGATTGCACTGTGTTTCGATGACAGTCGTGTGGCAAGGACGACTCCGGTATTTCCAGACATGGATGTGTGAAGTTGCGAAGGATGCCTTTGCTTAACACTGCTGATAATTATCTTTGATGTAGGTGCTTGAAATGCAGCATACCAGTTGCAACATCAAGGCCAAAGCCTGTAAATAGCCTTTCATCAGGCCTGCTTGTAAAACCGACACTAAAAAAAGAGATCAATCAGCACTTAGATAAACATGCCCCCATGACTGCGCTGTTTGTTCTTAGTCTCTTGGTACTAACACCACTATAAAAATATCTGTGAAACAAAGAAGTGTTCTAAATACTGACACAAAAAGGAATAAACACCTAAAATTCTGCCAACAGATTTCCCCCATGGACTATAATAGTATTAATGTGATCTAGAAAAGAGATTGTACAATGAAATGGCAGAAACTACTGCTGCTGCTAATTGGAAGGGGGATAAACCAGTCAATACTAGGGGAGAGTATAAGAAGGGGAAATTATAAAGGGACCTAATACAGCTTTGTTACTGGGTACCACAATGGAAAAGTACTGAAAGATCTGTTAAAAAACAAATGCACAACAAATAATATTTTTTAGTTTTCCATCTAAAACCCCAAAACATTCGAATATATGCAGTTGGACTATAACACAGCTTTTACAAAGAAGTACAAACTAAATAATTGACCGTGAAATTTTGTAACATCTGTTTCTCATTGCTGTCTTATTACTTATGCTTTGCATTAACTAGGCTTCCAGTTCTAGTTTTAGACTAAATGTAGAAACCTTAGCCGGTTCCTGTTACTGGATTTTTGTTAGTAGACTAAAACCCAAAAAAATAATTGGCCACATGCTTGGAAGCCAGCAGCGTATGCCAGTGAAATGTTGTAAGTCCCATTCTAAAGATTATTTTTCTTGTATTCTTACTGCTTTTTCACCATGTTAGTTTGCTGCTTACATTAATGAAAGTTAAGGGGTTAGTGTGCAACCTAAATTGCTTTAAGGTAGTTTTGAAGTGAATCACTATCAAATTTCTTATGCTTCACTAAGATAATGGCTCTATCTGTTCCAGGTCTTTGTTTACTCCTGTTCCTGCATGACGCACTAAACCATCCCAACTTTGCAAACACAGGGTGGAAGCTAGATACCTTTCCAGTCTTAGGAAATAAAGCAATATGCCACGTTTTACTTTGCATTGGAACTTTCAGTTCACAGCACATCCAGCTCTTCCAAATGGGAAACCTGAAGAACTTTCTGGGAACTGCTGCTGTAAACCTGTAGAGTAAATACTAAGTAGCAGGGTTAATCTGAGGTTTGGAACTTTAGTTCTCTGTATACACATTTGTACAAAAATAGGGTAGTGTCTAATGTGGAAATTGATAAAAGTTAAAACTTGGAAGAAAATGAATTTGCTCAGGCCTGCTACAGTCAGATCTGACGCTGAAGGGAGTATTTTTGTGTGTGTGTGTGACAAATCCCAGTGCCACAGAGGAGCCACTGGTCCACACTGACAGATTCTTCCTCAATGGGTAACAGATTTATAGAGCTGTGGCACAGGAGAGATGGGTGAGGCCATGGTATTTTGTTACCCAGGCAATTGCCTTCCCTGCTTCTGTCTAGAACCAGCCTAGACAGAGAACTTACATAAAATAAGTCACCTTCCATGCGTCTCAAGTGAACATACATATTTCTTATTAATCAGAATATTCTATATAGTCTTCTTGGTCACAGTTAATGTTATTGAAGAGCAAAAATAAAGACCTTAATGTAGCTCCTGATGTAACAGAAAAAACTCCATGTACTTCGAAAAGTTAATTTGAATTTACTTTGAGAAACATTGATACTTCCTGACTTTTACGCAAATATAGTCCTTCTAAACGTTTCTAATCCCCCTTTCAGATTGCAGAAGCTGAAGGAGTTGTTTATATCAAAATTTGGATCGGCTCCCAAGTTTTATGTTCGTGCACCGGGGCGAGTCAACTTAATAGGTAAAAGAGAAAAATTAGTCTTATTTTGTCTGCCATCATGGAAATCTAGTAGTTAAAAACATAGAATCAAAATAATATTATTCTTAATTTTATAAGGTAAGATAAATGGAAAAGAGAATATACTACTTTACTAGCTTTTACTACACCTTGTTATAAACAGCTGCACACTCAAATATCAGTTTTGGAAAAAAAATATTATAGATAGTAGTGACAGTTTTGAAAATTGGAGAAGCTTCTTTCCAGCTGATGGCAAATAGTTGATGAACAAGGCATCCACAAATTAACTTGGTAAATTTTTTTCTCTTCCATTTAAGTTACCTAATATAACCAGCCACACAGCAATATATATGATAAAGCATGAAATGATTCTACCGTAATCTCCTCTTCTTTACTCTTCTGTAGAGATGTGTCCACAGAACTTAGAATAGTTGGTTGTGATTCACTGGCAGACTGGAGAGACACAATTGTTTTGTATTTAGGACTTATTTATTTCTGTGGTAGCCTTATTTTTGAGATTTCTCTATCCATGTTAGGATTGTGCTCTCTCTAGAGCTCAATTTCTTGTATACTCTGAAAATAACCCTACACATTTGAAGACATTTTAAGTAAAAGGATCCTTCAAAACAGAGTTTTAAAAATTAATTACTCCATTGTGCAATTAATGATAATTTTTATCTTGGTGTTGTGTGAACATACCATATAGATTAAATAGACAGCATATACTAACTGGGAATTATTCCTAAGAGAGAGGATGTTTACAACAATATGTATGTGTTGTACACACCTGTATTAATGGTTGTTTAAATATAATTATTATTTTCTTGTATAAAGGTCCAGAAATTCAGTGGGGGTGGGGAGGAAATTCCACCACAGACCTTATCTGGTGGCTGGGGAATCACTCACATGAGCAGAGATCACATGAGGAGTCATATGCTTTCTTTATCTCTTCCAGTCATCAGTTAAATGCAATTGATTTGACTGAATTTTTGTACTGTCACAACAGTGCACAAATAATGTGGCTGTTCTCATTACTGGACAACAATTTATGTAGTGTTTGGGGTTTTTTTAAATTTTTATTAGCCAATATTAGAACATGAACATCTACAAACAGATGCAATAGATAAAATTACTAAAGCAAGAACAAAACTTTTGTTCGACAACATGAAATAGAGGAAATGCACCCCAAACTTTTAATCATAAAAGTTGAGACTCTACTGAGAAATTGTCTCATACAGTAAACAACACCGAAGCCCTGTAGAAGCCTTGCTATTCTAGGAAGAATTATTCCAAAATATTTTAATCGTCTGTTTCTTTGGTAGGAGAACATATAGACTACTGTGGTTATGCTGTGCTCCCTATGGCTATAGAACAAGATATACTGATTGCAGTAGAACCTGTAAAAACTCAAGTTGTGCACCTGGCAAATACCAATTCATTGTATTTGTAAGTAATTACTTTCTTTATTCACATATATTGATGGATCTTCTTATGCAATTGCAATTCAGGTTAACTTTTCAGATCTGACAAACTTCCATTGCAATATAAAGTTTAATTGTGTAAAATGAACGATACAAGCAGATGGAATCCCACTGACTCTATGCTGTGCATATTAGTTTAGAGCAATAGGTTTGCTACTTTTGTCTCCCACCTGTTCAGATTTTTCTTGTGAGACCTCTGATTTTTCAACCTTTCTAAAAGTGCAGTCCTGTCTTCCCTTCTCTTAGCTCATCTTTCTTGATGTAATCCCCATAACTGGCAGCAGCTCAGTTTCCCCTGGAGAAGGGATTGAAATGTTTTGTAATCAATTAGGGCATATATAAGCTAACACTCCCCTGCTCTGGAGGACCTGGGGCTGTATTTTCACAACAGCTTTAGCAACAATCCTGGCTCAAAAACTCTGTATTCCCTCTTTTCCACTTCCTCCACAGCTGCTTGTTTGCAGAATTATAGACTAATTTGGGCTGGAAGGGACCTTTGGAGATCCTTTGTAACTGTCTTGATCACCTTCTGCTGGACTCCCTGCAGTCTGCCATGTCTTTCTTGTAATGGGAAACTCCAAAACTGGACGCAGTTTTCTAGCTATGGTCTCACAAGTGCTGAACATAGGGAAATAATCCCGCCATTCTTTTCAACTTCAGCCAGATTCTTCTGCCTCCTTCCTTGTAACAGACTGGTATTTGTGTAGTTGCATGGCAGTTCAGATGAGGTCATTCATCCACATGAACTTTTGTAGGCATTTTGCAAAAATCATAATCAGCACAAGCGTAGTTGAAGCCATTTTTCTTAAGCCAACTATTTGAGCATGTATTTCTGCTTAAAGCTCAGTTTGTTGTAACAGCATGTTCTGAGCTTCTGTCTGTGACTAGTGCAGTTGAATTGTTACTTCTGCGATAACTATAAATACTCAAATATTTTTCACTCACTTTGTGGTGTCTGTTTTCACATTATAGCTGGGCTGATTTGAGAGTTTGTCACTGCAAAAAGGTCATGGCTTGCTTCATTTTACCCCTAGTCTCCCTTTCCTTGCTTCTAACACTGATTCACCCTTTGCCTTTTACGACATGTAGTATTTGTTTGATCTTAAGCTAAAGTGCACTATTCACTCCTTTTTTTTTGCTTAATTTTTTTTTGGTTAATTTTGTGTCATTTTAGTGAATTGAATTGCCATGCACTCAGCACTAAAGCTGACTTGGGGTAAATAGTGGGAACATGCAGTGGTGAAATGGGGGAAAGGAAATGTATGATATGAGTGGGACCTTCCTCTTTCTTTAATAGCAACCTCCCAACAGGGCTTAAGCTGTATTGCAAAACCATTCTGCAAGAGGCGATGCCAGAATTATAATAGCTTTGATTAGGAAAAGTTGTCATAGTGGATACTAAATAAAGCAGTAACCAAAAGGTAAACATTTTTACTTGGTCTTTAAGCTCTGGCACACTACATCACAGTTGAAATGGCATTCTCCTAAGGTACATAGTTCCTACCAAATCTAGAATTACAGCCTTTGAATTCAGGCTATATGCACAGTCACTGTATTTTTATATCTGCCCTTGTTTCAGTTTGAAATTGTATGTTTTAAACCATAAACCAAGAAGAGGTCTCAGAATACAGCATTAAGCATCTCTGTTTTGTTGAGACTCTGTTGCTTAAAAACAAAGCTCAAACATGTCCATAATTTCATAACAAAGAAATATTTTTCAACACTTTGGATGTTACACTGCATAACAATACTGTTGACAGTGTGTCTTTTTTTCCCAGCATGTTACGCTGGTAGATTTATGCTTGTGGTGAATGCATATGTATAGGCCTTTGGTGAACAAGAACTATAAGCCTCCACAGAATCACTATTTCCTATTTCATTTTTGTGTTGTGAACTGGTGAAATGTTTAACAGTTCTGTAGCCCGCTTCCACCTTGATAGTTCATGTTGACTTTTAGGAAAAACAGGAGAAAGAACAGGTTGCAAGAAAAAACACCCATGTGTTTTTCATCATAAATCACCCCAACTGATCAGATGCCATTTATGTTATTTGGGCTAAAACAGTATTCAAAAGTTAGTCTTTTGAAGTTTCTGATACCTCTCCTTCACATAACATCTCTGTAATTGAGAAATACTTGTGCAGAGAATATCTGACGTGATAATTCTCAAAATACCTTCAGAAATACCAGAGGCTGATGATGACCAATCAGTTTCCACCTCGTGGCAAAATATGAAAATCTTTTTTTAAAAACCTCAGATTTATTTTATTTTTCCCCAGAGGACTCGAGCAGAGAAACTGACAGGTTGAAAAGACAATGAGGTTCTGTGAGAAAGAACCAAACTGTTCTCCAAAAAAATAAGGATTAATTACTATTCAAGCAGTAAATACCACCTCAGCCACATGGTTTTTTTCACAGTACTTGAAAAACTCATCTAATTATACGGAAGAATTGGAATGCTTCCATCTATAGCCTTAGAGGAGGGGCAAACTTTCCCAAGAATCCTTTAGAACAGAAAGGCTGGAACAGACAATATCAGAGATTTTTACTTTATGGGTATGTTTTTCCCAATTTTTTATTTTATTATAAAGTCCTGAGAGCAAGCTGCCTACTTTCCAGTAGGAGGATTAAAGGCAAGCCTGAAGATTTACAGATTTAAGATAAAGCTTAGGCATTTATGAATTGGTTTTTACAACAAACTGAATGTCATAACCAAAAATAGATTTAAAGGATCTGGGGATCTTGACAGTTCCGCAATCTGTGTTTGTGTGAATTATGTCCATATGAAACATGCCAAAATCAAAGCCAATTTTTCTTTGATTTTCTATGAGAGGATTGCAGAAATGAGCAAAATGCATTTTAAGACGACATTATTTTATCTTGAGAACCAGCAAATACAATCATAATATATGTCTTCTTGTTCACTGCAGTTTTAGTTTGTCTGATCATATAAAAAGAATTACAAAGATAAAATATTTTAGAACTTTGTTGAGGGAAAGAGGACTTCCAATTTGATTTGTGTTAATCACTTTTACACATTGATTTCCATCAGCCTTGCTTTTTTACAATAATACAGGATTGTTGAAGAAAACAGTCGTAAGCATACATAGGGCTTTTTAAATCTTTGTTACTTTTGACAAGTATTTTCTATTTTGCGAGTACTTCTGTGGGGTTTTTTAAATATTATTATATTTAAAAGCCATAAGCAAAATGTTGTTTATTCTCTGGGATATTGTTCTAAATACACATGAATCTCCAATTGGAAGAATTTACAGCTATTCTCAAACTTTCCTTGTATTGTAATCTCAATACTCCCTTTCAGGTCTTTGTGTTACTCTACAAACCCCAGTAATGTCTGACACTAACTTTATACAATTCTTGGATGCTGCATTGCTGATAAAATCCTGGAAGTGGCACTATTTTGAACAGTTCAGATAGAAAGACACCAATCTCTGCTATTTCCGCATAGTATTGAATGCTGAAATTGAATGTATAACTGACGGAATGGTCATTCTGAGTTGTTACTTAGAGTGTGCGATCTGTCATGTAACACTGAGCTAGGAATAGGTTGTAGACTGGTAGTACAAGTGGAGTAACTCACTACAGCATAGCTAGCATTAGACCATAGCAAGAGGAGGCAGGATTCTGGGGGCCATTTTTACAATGGTTGTCAGATTTGGGGGTTGCATAACACAAAAATTTCAGCCTTTAAGTGCACCAGAATAAAGTGAAGTTTTCAGCCATCATTTGAGGACAATTACATTATTGTAAAGTTGCTTTATATATTATAGTTATAACAACTATTTCTTCATAGCAATGAAAACACCTTCACACAGGTATTCATTACAGGTATTAACTAGCAATACTATGTTGGATAGAAATAAAACCAGCACATCACTAACCTACATAGTGTACAGATACAGACTGGGACTAGCCTAAGAACGAAAAATTCCAGCCTCTTAGGAGATGTAGAATCCCCCCTACTGCTTAATTTCCTGAAGTTTTTTTATTACTATTAAACCTAAATATTCCCAGGGAATTCACCTGCCTCTGTTCATATTGTTTGGCAGACCTTGCCCTGTAAAGCACAGCTTAGCCTGCAATTTTTGAAACTTTTTGTTAGCTTTTCTTGACATTCTCAGTGCCTTTCCTCTTTGTGTGTTGAGCATCTGCTATAATGACATCAGGTAGATATAGTTACTGGGCATTCAACTGTATAGATGTCTGAACAATCTACACTTGTTGGTGATTAACTCCTCCGAGGCCACTGTGTATCACACCATTTTGACAGCACCTATCCTACCATTAGCTTCTTTAGGAACACTCAGGCTTCCCATTTTTATTGTTTTGAAATGAAGATGGAGTAGAAAGAACATTATCAGAATTATCCTGAAAGAAATAGATAAACTATTTTAAACTAAATTATTTTATCATGTAACAAAAATAATATGTTTGCAGGATTAGGCCTGTTCTAGTGAAGTGCTATTCAGAGCAAAGGTAATGAAGATGAATTCCTGAGCAAGGATTACCAGAGAGCCTGAAGTGTATTTATCTCTTTCTAGGTTTGACAGATAGGATTATTTAGATTTTCACTTCTCTAAGAGATCAAGAGAACATACACACATGTGATGGAAAGCATGGTGCCTTAAGGATACTAAAGGTAGCTTACTTTCTGAATTTATTTAATAAAGTCTATAACTTAAGCAAAAATTCTTATGCTTCCATCTAAAATATTCTTACTGATTTGATTAATAAAGATCTGTAAAAAACCTCTGAAAAACATGGCACAGAAAAAATGAACATTGGAATACTTTTGTTCATCAGCAGGTGGCAGTAATAAGCCATGTTTTTTCAAACTAAATTTACTGACAAAGCCTCAAGGTTTTTCTGTTTTGCAGGGATTTCAGTACTAGTGTTAATAACATTCAGATTAACAAAACCAAACCTCAATGGCATAACTACTTCCTGTGTGGACTGAAGGGTATTCAGGTAAGCCAAATCCATTTCACTTACGAAATTAAGTAGAAGTAAAATACAACAAACCTACCTATTCACCCTCGGAGTACTTCCCTGCATTCTATAGCTTTTCTTGACATACAGTTAAGTATTTTCATGTTAAAATTTGAAGAGGAGCTATGAGTGGCTTTGGTTTACAATATCTGCAGAACACTATTTTCATTTTTATTACATGAATTGCAATAACAAATAATTATTTAGTAAAGTCACTATTAAACTCATTATCAAGATGACATTTTTATATTTTGAAGTTAAAAAGAATGCTTTCCAACGGAATCATTTAATTAGCATTTGCATTCAAAAAGGTTTGGAGGCTTAGTCTGTCAGGACACAAAATCCTATTTTAGTCCTTTTCTTCCTATGGAAACATTTTAAAAAACATTAATTTCCATTAATGTTGGAAACCTACAACTTGTGCTCAACAACAGAGTGAAGATGGTTCATACAGTAGGCAAAAGAAAGTGTAAAAAGTAGGTAAACAGCATACAGAAAAAATATTCCAGTAAGAGCCATTACTTATCCAGAATTTCCCTGTGTGGAATTTGAATGGGATTTTTAAAATTTCCTGAGTTAAGAGAGCAGCCATGCAGGAAACAGCACATTACGGTAAAGGCAGGAACACTGAACAGAGACATTTTCCTGTCTCTTCATTTGAACTTTATCTTCTTCTTTATGAGCGAGCCTGTCTCCAGACTGACTTGAAGACTGCACTACTTGTGAAAGCAAGTGCTGATGTCAGTGTTGTCCTGGGAAGCAGCCTGAACTCACAATTGAGGCTTCCTATAAATCTCACCTGCTGTTTGCAGGTGATTCATGGCCCTTTGAGGAAAAAACATGCTGACTTCTGAGCTCCATGTCAATCCACTGATGTTTCTGGAAGGGCAGATGGGATAAGCAATGTGGGCTAGGTCAGGAACGGGTCACCACAGCCAGCCAAAATTGTGGGTAAATGTGCTTTTTAAAACACATGAAGGTTGCCTGTGGATAGGCCATCTAGGTCACCCCACAGGATGATCCAATAGATAAGGACTGCAGATAGCCAACAAAGCCTGCCTCAAACCTGCCACAGGAGTCTTCAAAATATAATATGTGGAACAATCAGTGCCACAAATCACTTTATTACAATCCACAGTTCCTAAAGAGACCATCGCCCGTGTGTTTAGACTCCAATAAATGACTTATGTTTGCAGTAACATAAGTATTTTCAATTTTGTATTGCTCAGTAACACCGGCATTTAAATTGCATTGACTGTAGAGATATAGATTAGGTTTCTTTACAATATATCCTTTCTTATATTAAGGCTAGCATGACCAATTGACTTTATTTATTTTGCAGTCTGCTACTGAGATTTGTTTCCTAAGGACAAGCTTTCATACTTGAAGGTTAATTTGCAAAGCAGGTTTGCAGACTCTAGCGCTGGCAGAAAAGAAGCATAAATGTTACAGACTTAAGAAACACTGAAATACAAGTACTCAGAGGGTCCAGCGGGATAATCTGTTTATATTAAGTTGAACATGCTATCCTTTCGGGACAGAACTATTGCAGAAGTTGGCAAAGTCCATTTTCATTTTTGAAACTGAAGTACGTTTTCTATTTAAACATCGCGTGATAAGTCTGCAAGCCTGATTCACATTCAAGACAATCCAGAAACTGTGGATCAGTTTCTGGTTACTCAAGCATTTTCTGTTTTTGAACAAGCCTGTCTAGTGTTCTTCATGAAGGGGCATGGGCAGCAATTGTATTTTAGGTATGAATTCCCTTATACTTGGAGAAAGGAAAATTTAAAATAATTCGAAATGATGGCAGAAGACATTAAAGGAGGCTCTTTGTGTTTGCTGATCTCTACCATTGGTATTTACAGTTGAAGCTGTTTCAGGAAAAGTAGATATTTTTTTGAAAGCTGGCATTTCTTTATAGAAATACTGCTATTTTTTCTGATTATTCACATTGCAACATGGTTTATTGACATACAAATCTGTATCGGAATGTAGCTATTCATATACCCCCCATATACATTCAATGAGTTTTTAATAAGTACTGCATGTTTATTTCAAACTAACAACAGAGAGAAACTTATATTAAAGTGATTATAAATACGAACACAGAGCAACAAAAGAATAATTAAAAGAGTATGTATGATAGGATTTATGACTTCGGATTAAATTTATAATCTTTGATATCCATCATACATGTAAAAGTATTTTAAACTTTATTCTAAAAATAGCATAACAGAGACGATTGCTGCTGGTAGGTATGTCTTCGTGCCTCCTAAAGCATAGTGTCCTTCAAGTACCATTGTGGTTTTCTCATTGTCAGTCCTGTGAGTGCTTCATGAGATAGGAAGGTCTGGCTTTGAGTATAGCTGCATGGCTACTAGTTCCTCATCACTGTGATACGACTCCCTGATGCCACGTGCCAGCATTAGAAGTGAAGCATGAAGTGGCCCTTAAGCTCTTTAGGATGCCTTACGTCAGGAGCTGTGGGGAAAAGGACAAAAGTAGGATATAAAGTGATTGGTAACCTCTGGTACTGTCACCATGGCAGCTCAGAGCAGAGCCCACCCACGAAGCTTGGTAAATTCTTGGGTGTTTAGCCCATACTGAATTCTGCTTGGGGTACAGTTCTGTCAGCTCATACATGTTTGTGTATGAGACATACCTTTGGCAAAGCCCTATCATTGGGTTTGTTCTTAAGGAATAGAATTAAAATTTTGCTTTATTTTGCTTATACCAGAAGCAGGTCCTTGGTTCCAGCAACTCAGCCGAAAGATTCTCTTTCTAAGTATCAGATAATTGCAAGCCTGAGCCTGTCTGTGCTTGAAACTGAGATTGTTTATTTTTTCATTGTTAGGAACATTTTGGTCTTAATAACCCAACTGGAATGAATTGTCTGCTAGATGGAACCATCCCTCCAAGTTCTGGTCTTTCTAGCTCCAGTGCTTTGGTGTGCTGTGCAGGACTCGTGACACTAAGAGCTAATGGAAAAACCCTCTCTAAGGTAATTTACTGTAAAACAAGAGAGTGTCAGCAGTAAAATTCTACTTAAAATTAAATATTGTTAATGCCTGTAAACATTAAAAACACGATACAATTGTTTTTGCAAAGAGTTGTTGGATATAAACTTAAGATATTGCACAATTGAGCAAACATCTTTGGCCAAATTTTGGCAGGACTTGAATTTGGCAAGAAAACAGGCTTACATTAAAGCTGAAAAAAGGAGCATTATTGTAAGCCTGTATTTTGGCCAACCATCAGGTCCATGCCTAGACCAGATGTGCTATCTTGCAGGCCAGGACTGAGGATGTATGTGCTGAAGCATGTGGACCACACCCCCGAGGCCTTTACCCTCTCCCTGAATGACTTTTCATGGCTTTAACAGCAGAGCATCTGTTGGAGGCCTGTGGAACAATTTCTTGATAAATTATATAATCAGCACAAAGTAGAGGTAAAATTCTTCCATCTGACTCTCCTTATTCTCTTCACGTTTTTTTTGGAATGAACATATTTACAATCCAGAATGTAGTCTTCACTTTTTTAAACAAACATTAGTCTAAACACAAACCCCAAGTATGTGACCTGTTAGCAGTACAACTGTTAGGAGAATTTGGCTTGTGTAATACAAATTTCTGGAGGAGTCATGGTCCTTGAAGGTGCCATATGGGAGTGAAGTTCTCTCCAGTAAAAATATCTGGTTAAGTGAAACTAGGATCTTAAATTAGAACATTGTCAGGAAGAGAAAAAACCAGATCTAAATGTGACTGTTACACATATTTGTGCCTATTGTTTAAGGCAGACGTTCCCCAATTGTGGTAGAAAGCCAACTTAAAGTGGTACATGATGATGGCAGCTGTTAACTGGGCTTGTATACAAGCACTTATCTGAGCAATGAGGTAAACAGATCCACACAGAAGGTTTTTGCTGATCAGTTTGTGACTTGCTTCTCTATGTAGCTGCAGCTGCAGCAATCCGCTCAGCAGTAAGTGCTCCATCCCACATTGCGCTGCTCACAGTGCTTGCTTCAGGAAGATATCAGGCAGGGTTAAGGCAGAAGGAAGCAGGGTTGGTGAGGCAGGGCATCTTTTTTATGGGGGGGGGTGTGGTGTGGCTACAGTCACTGTCACACTGCTTTGTGTTGGTGTGGAAAGTAAGGGATTGGACACTTAACAGAGGCTCTAGTTTGTGAGGCGAGACATATAGTGCAATGGTAGATGAAAACGGAGTGGAGGATCCCACTTTGATGAATGAGCTTTGCAGTAAGAGGGTTGGAAGTGACAGATGTGCTTTTTTATACATGTGTACCTGGCCTGGCAAGAAGCGTCTGGTTCTGCAAAGATGGTCTTACCACAGGTGAGCACCATCTCTGATGGCGGTAACCAAATGAGCTAAGCTTGGGAACTACTGATCCAAATCACTGGAGTGCATGTGATCAGAAATTGGGTATCTGCAAAATACTTAAAACTGATAGAGGTCAGAAAGCCCAAGTTTTACTAGATAGTAGAAATCTGTATTTGGAAAACCAGAAGCCAGGTTTTCAGTATTCCAAGAAATACTGCACAGCTTTCTTCAAAGAATAAATGATACAGTGTGTATCTTGAGCTGAATTTACACATGGCTTGGGAGTACTGGCCAGCATTATGCCAGACCTGTTTAAAGAAAGGTGCAAACCTCCTTTTGGCATTTTCATAGAAACTTGTGGAGGAACAGAAGGAAGATGATAGAGACTCCACTAAATGTCTTTCCTTCTCATGTGTCCTGTTCAATCAGCCCAAAATCTGTTTTGCTTGCTGGTTGAAATGTGCTGAAAGTTAATCTTGTGTCTCAAATGTAATTGGACAAACACAAGAGACACAATTGCATATTTTTGTTAGGAAATCCTGATGTCTGCAGCCAAATATTTTGCACTTGTGAAAAAAAAAAGAGCAATTAATGTACAGATGAGAATTTCCAATAGCCAACATAGGAGCTGTTAAGAACATATCCAAGGTTTTGTGTGCTTGCATAGACCAAGAGATCTGTTTGTGCTAGTTAAGACAAAGGATGGCAGCTCTGAAGAGCAGTTACTTTTGTCCAGGCTCTTAAATTTCCCCAAATCTTACAGAACAGTAAAACCAAGTTCAGTGTTCTTGGCTAATTTATGATTTAGCATTAGAGACCTCTTACATCTAGCTAAATCCAGATTCTCTGTTGCACTGAATTTATGCTTAGCCTCGCAGAACTGCCTTGTATAAGGCAGTGCTAGTCTGAGTATAAATTAGAACAATCTAGGCATGTGAGGCCTCAGAAGCATAAAACGTGCTCTGGCCACTTCTTTGCAGCTCCTAATGCATCCTGTGCTGGTGTCAAATGGGATCTGTGCAGGATCCCATAATGCTGGCTGTGTATCAGCTGGGAGCTCCCCGATGGCAGGGGAATTCTTAGCTGACTAGAAATAGGGACTTTCCAGATCCTTTCTACTAGAAAGCAAACCAGGACTTTGCATTTTTAGGGGTCTGGATATTTATGTGTTTATTTTCAAGGGAGAAATACGGGTTTACCTCACCCCTCTGCCTTTTTTTTTTTTCCCAAATGTTTTAGCGTTGCGAAAGCTGTACATGGTAGTATTTATAAGTAACAATATTTGGTCATGGTGGTAATTTTATGAGAAAAGAGATGAGATGCCCCTCATTAGTCTGATGGACTTTGCAAAATCTTAATACGATGGTTTGTAGCAGCAAGACATAGAAACTTTTGGCTCTGGAATCAAATTTGGCTGAATTGTAGGGCTTCTGTAGCCAAAGTTATGAAAAAATGACCTTTTACTGAATAGAACATTTATCTGTTTTGTTTCTGTGAAACTATTTTTATGAGAATATTTTAGTTATATGCTTTTTTTTCCTGATAAATGTAAGTTTAAAATAGTAGCTGCAGAGTAAAAGTTTCTGAAATTCAGAACTTTTATGAGATAACACTTCCAGTGTGAAGTTTGGGCCTATGAGATTAAGAGCCAAAAACAACAAAAATGAACAATATTGTAAAAGGATAGCTAGAATTTCATGGTGGCTTACTTTAAAAATAGCATCTTTTTGATGTTGAAAACAAAATCAGGAAAAAAAACTGTGCTCTCACTAATTGCTGTGTGCAGCAGTCTGCAATGGGGCATTGTTTCAGTGTGCATAGGGGTTTTTTTCTAAAAACCCATCACACACATACACAATAGTTTAGGGAAAATACCAGTCCAAGACAATTCAGCCAGATGTGCAGTGCTAACCAGTTGCAGCAGTGCAATAGCATTCAAGTAACAAGATGGAAAATTTAGAATGCAATCTTTAAAAAGAATCCATTTTTCTCCTCCAAACAGGATGCCAGTCTAAGACTGTGTTGGCATCACTCAAAGAACAGCAATGCTCAGTATTAGCTTTTGATTTAAAAATGATTTTTTATTTTACTATTACAAAATCAATCTTTTGTAGAACTTTTCATCAGGAGACGACACATTTTGTAAAGGAAATATAATAATGTTCTAAATTGTCTGAGCTTTGTGTTTCATGGTAGGAATTAATGAGTACAGAAAATCTCTTAGTACTTTTGAGTAACTAGATTTACTTGAAAGATGTGATGATAATGTTGCTGTCCAAATGTTAAATCTTGTGGCACTAAGTTCTGTCCAGCCACCCCTAACATTTTTTCTGTTGCTCAAGGGCAACTGTGCACATACTTACTGGGAAAAATAGATCAAAAGCAAATAGGGTTTATTTAATTTAATGTGAGATGTTGCACATAGGAAGTTGAATTATATTTGGCTCTATCTAGACTAAGAAAAATCTAAGTCAGAATGATAAAGGAACCAAATCTAATCTGTAACGGCACAGTGTCCATTGGCTTCAATTTTCTCACACTATGGCTCAGATGAATTTGAGTGTGAGATTTGGAACTAGATGATCTTAAGGTCCTTTCCAACCCTAGCCATTCTATGATTCTATGATTTAAACATATTTAAACAATATTTAAATAGTTACCATACCTGGTAACGTCATTGATTTCAGTGGGAGAACAGATAGGCTAACTGGAGTGCTTTCTACTGAAGCCTGTTTATAATAAAAGCTTTAATTGAATACTTTACCAATTCCTAATAATTTTTCTACTGTGCAGTAGGGCTTTAATATCTAGCTCTCTGGCAAGAAAATCTGTGAGTATTCATATTGATAGTATGATGTTGCTGGTAACACAAGTTAGGATTATTTTATAATATTGCTGCATCAAAAATGTTTGATAGATGCGCGCTCAGGTTATTTATGTGCAAAACTCAAATTGCTTAAACAAAAATTGGACATAGATACTGTATTTTAAAGTACTGTTAATATTGAGAAATGTTAAAGTTCCTTTCTCCCTGTGGAATTAAAACTGAGAGGTTTTTAACTTGGTAAGTTTCACTATGTGTGTTTGTAATCAAGAAAAAACAGAGTACTTTGGAGCAGCGGTAATCAAAGGCCATAATCTCTCATCAACCAAATTGATAACCTTCTATTTGAGCATGTTAGAGGGCAGACGAAGTCAAGCTAAGATTGCTGTGCTTATGAGGACATCCAGATACTATCTGACAAATATTTTCCCATTTTGGAAAAAAGTAAGCATAATTACCTTGCAAAACATATATGAGGTTCAGCTAATTGGGATTTTGTATGCAAACTGGAAGCAGATGGCAACTTCCAGCAATCTATTCCTAGTCAAGACCAGATATTAAAAATAAGGACATTCCTGGTGATAAAAATAACCTCAAAATTTGGGCATCTTTTTATACCTTAATAAATAAAACATAGTGCCTTGTAGCTCAGAAGTTATTTTTGCATGTCTATACATATGTATAAAATGTGCACAGATTGAAAAAAAAAAAATTACCATCTAACTAGACTCTAAATATTCCCTAAGTGATGGAGAATGTTTTCTTCCGAATGTAAAATGCACATCCTTATCTATAAATGATTCTTCTCTTGTGTGCTGTGAACCAAACCCTGTAGAATTTCACAGAAAATCTACACTAAATTTGCCATAAAATGATCAACATTATTTGTTGTAAAGGGAGACAACAGACTGAGTCTGACTTTTTAGATTAAACTGGCCAGAATGTTAATGAATGCGCATTGGGGAACCATTACTGTGTTGCTGTAGAGAGAGTGAATGTATGCATGGGACTTAAGGCTCAATAGATACTTACATACTCCAGTTACTTAAAATTGCATGCTGAAGAGACTTTGGAGCACTGAAAATGACAGTCTAAAATTAGCTCGTATTTACAAATGTGTTTTCTTCATGGAGCTTCCCTTTACAAACAACAAAACTTAAAACAGGAAGAAAATTGTGGGGTTTTTTTATTTTTAAAGACTAGCTCTCACTACTCCTGTGTTGTTACATATAGAAAATGTAGCATGTTTAACTTGGGCCAAAATGAACTTACGTAAAACCACCAAGGCAGATGTAATTTAATATTATCATTTTATAGAGAAGGTTGCTTTATTTTGGCTGCTGTCATTATGGATTTGTATATATCAAGTTTCTGGGTAATGCAGGGTGAACTGTTCCAAAAAAATACTAAGCAACACTAATTCTGTTTTACTAACAGATATTTGCCTGTCTCCTACTCACTAATTGTCTTACTCTTTTAAGGGGTTTAATCTTACACAAATTTACTTCTTTAAAGGTCTATGTGAGATTGAAGGGGATTGATCACTGGGATAGAATATATTGACAGTGACAGTTATATAGGGACAAATTCTGTCACAGTTTACATACTGTCCAGACCCATTGCAGGAGTGAAAATCAGAGCAGTTAGCCCTTGGCCTCTTAGTGAGCAAGGGGACTATTAAAGGTGAAACTCCCTTATCTGTTCTCACTCATATAATTCTTCAGGTTTACATTTTTAGGAATTTTTTTGTAAGTAATTGATCATCTGTTCACTGTCATTATTCCTCAGATACGTAAATACCTTTGTACATTTATGCCTTCATATTCATTTTCAATAACATTAAACTGAGAGAAACTAAAATAAATGATGGGGCAACAGAGAATCAGACCAATATTGGGTGGTTCATAATTTATCATGCTGCTGAAGTATCAGGGTATCTATGGCCAATTTAACACAATGCTGGATTGTGCCTGGAAACAGTCAGAAAAATATTCTTTTATCAGTTCTTCAACATTTTTGAAAGATCAAAAATACTCTGTTGAAAAGCAAAACCTGAATTTTAGGTGTTTCATACTGAAACGTAAACAAGCAGAAAAACAATATGTACGAGTGAAAAGTATCGTTTTTCTGAAAACCCACTTTTTCCATTAAAAATCCAAAACAAGGTAACATGATGCAGAGCTATTGATGAGTTCATATTACAAGAAATCTCTCCATCTAGAATAACTACACATAAGGCAACTAATAATAAAACATCACAACCCTTCTTTGTCAGAGTAAATAGTATCTCCACTAATATGATTTCCCAGATCAGACTTTCTGCATGCTGGATAGGAAATCTTGTGGCTCAAAGATAAAACAGATTTAAGTGGTAGTAATTTCTTCCTTTGTAACCCAAGATTGACTTGCTTCTTATCAGGAAGAACCTTAAATTGCTTCAAACAAAAAGCAGAGGTAGTTAGTAGAGCTCTTAGATCAAAGGCTAGCCTAGGTCTGCACATGGGGCCAGTTGCCTGGTAGACAAACTGGTAGGCACTGCCTCCTGCAATAGGATACGTTCAGAATCAAACTTCTGACAAGGAACAGCCTGAAAAAGAATACATTTTGTACATTGCTTCAGATTTTTCCAAATGCTCCAACTAAAGTTGTCTAAAACCTGAGAGTTCTGTTTTGAAATCTTGAGAGACAGCAGCTTCCTTAAGTAATTACTTCACATATATTTCTTATGCTTAAGTGCTTATTAGGCAAGTGGGTGATTTGTATGCACTGAGATTCTACTCCTAATGTTGTTGCTTTGTATTGTTTTCATTATGGGTATTCTCATTTAATGTGCTGCATCTTCTCTTGCTGGATAAACGACAAAAACCCCTAATCATGCAACTCACTGATACTGAACGTCTATCTCCCAGTGAAGCACAGCCAACCTGGCACGTGTACTTGCCAACAACTATAAAAGTACTATTTGCGTTTGTGTTTATAATATTGGGTCTGGCATTCAAGAGCTGCAATATTTAGTATTTCTTGCCAGATCACCAGGGAGACTTCAAGGTTTAACTCACCTACCAGCTACTACTGCTGTCATGTTATCCTTATCTCTCTCCCGTATTCAGAGGCTGAACAGATCAAGTATACAAAATAGCTCAGGGTATTGTAGATTAAGTTTAGATATTTAACTTTCCATCCCAACTTCCCTGCTTACTATTGCTCATGTTTACAGACCTCACTACAATCAGCAGAAGGGAACGATTTGTTTTAGCCATGCCACTGCAAAGCAGGTTTAAACAAAGGGACTTCGCACAGGTGTGGCTGACATGGTCACTCATAATCTCTCCTGTTGACCGACTATGGTGTCAGGACAGTAACCTCAGTGAAAGACACGGAATAGTAGTGCTGAACTGGTTGAGGTGGCATTACGATATGTCTATATCAACACTAATTAACACACATTTTATGTGGCTCATTTGCCACATAAAAATAGCAAAAGAAACAGTGACATTTTCTCTAAGGTAGTCTTAAGAAAGGATGTAAGTCTGCCTCTCTCCTTTCTTCTCCTGAGAAGAACTGACCAACTGACCAACCAACTCCTGACCAACTGAGACATTAAACTGGAAAAGATTCAGGGAAAGGCCACGTGGATGATCAAAGGTACAGAATGACCTCCATAAAAGTCAGCTAGGATTCTTTGGAAAAAGGCAGTTTAAGGAGGAAGTGATAGAGGCCCATAAAATGATGAACGGAGTGGATGGAGTGGATAGGAATCAATTCTTCATTGCCCTCACATTATAAAAGCTAAAAAGTATTAAATGAAGCTAGTCATGTTAATAATCAACAAAAGGAGATGATTCTTCACCTAACGAGTTGTAGAAGTCCTTGTTACTGGATGTTCTACATGTTAGAAGTTTGAACGGGTTAAAAGGGAGTCTGGACAAGTTCATACATAAGAAATCCATTGTTGAGAACTAAGTGAGCAAAATTCTCATTCAACTCAGGAAGTCTCTTTTATCAAAAAATAACATTCTGGGGAAATACCCCGAATAATTGTCCTCTGGTTCATACTAAGAGCTCGCTTTCAGGTACAAGATACAGAGCTAGAAGTGGCATTGGTTTGACGCACAGAGACATTAATATATGTTAATATATTCTATATTTTTATTCTGATCCAAGCCTTTTAATGAATTTTAGTTAGCTGACAACTCCTTACTAACAGGCATTATATGCACTTCCCTTCTTGGCTAGGGTTTATTTTTTTGCCTGGGGTGGGCAAAATCAAAGGAAACATCTCCTGATGTTTGAGCTTTACTTTTTTAATCACTATATTAAATACATAACTTTGATTATTGAATAGTGTAGGTGACAGCTTAGGACTTACAGTCTACATGATACTTTTTATTTGCAAATGATGACCTGATCTAGCCAGTCCTGTTGGAACAACTTTGTGGAACAATAATATAGAAATGCAGAGGGCAGTAGCATTTGTGGATCACAGAACAGTAGGATAAGGAAATTTTTGCTTCATCTGATTAAGCAATTTTTTTCTGGAGTCACAGTGCTACTGTTCAGACCCATTTTTACTTTGGTTTTAGTATCATTTTATTCCACTTTTCATTACCATCATCTTAAAAAGATCTTAAACTCTCCCTGCAAATGTTTCCCTGAGACTAAATACTCTTTAGAGAAATAAGCCACAATACTGGAAATAGGGAGGATTTTGAATTCTCATTTCAGCTTAATGACTGATTCACGTGACTTTGAACAAATCATGCAGATATCTGTGCTGTCTCTAAATTGAAGATAACAGCAGCCTTATAGGAATGCTTTTAAAGTATGTAAAATTCTGTGAAGACTTAAATTATGATTTATTAGTGTTTCTGAAATACAGCTTTAGGGATGGAAAAACATGCTAATGAGTCTTGGGTGTGAAGAACTAGGTATGTTTTGTGGCTGGCTCGCAGTGATCTCTCCACAGATCAGAATACATGGGATGAAGTGTAGTCTATGTGCAGATGAGGTTTATTCTTGCTACATATTTCTGATGGTGCTTCATGAAGAGCAAATGTCTGTTTTCACCTAGCTCTACAAGAATGCCTGTTTAGGGCTCCTGCAGAACTCAGTAGGGATGACACTGTTTATTTGATATGCATAACAGTTTACTTTGGACCCTACCAAGGAGGGGCCGGCCCCCTTTGACCTGCCTGCCGTGGCAGATGGTGCCGTCATGTCGCCTGGGACATGGTCCCCCTAAATGTGGCTGTGAGAATGCTCGGAGTTACTTCTCTGCAGGAATGGCAGCGCAGCCATGAGGAAGGTGGGGATGCAATGCCTAGGTATTGTTCAGACATACATTTGAGATGTTGCCAAATTGTGCAGTGAAATCTGGGATTTGGGAAGCTCTGTATTTTTACAGGTGAGACATACACTAGGGAGAGAGATAAATAACAGATGATTCAAACAGTACCTGCCCTAAAGAGCTTCTAAGTGTTGCAAGCTGAACGGAAACAAGGCATTGCTCTGGAATAGGCAGAAGTTACTTCCTTTGACTACATGGTTCTAGCAATTTTTTTCCTTACAGATATTTTCTGTGGAAGCCTTAAGTCAGAGAACTTGTGTAGCAAAATGCGGGTTTTTTTCGGTTTGTAGTAATGAAGTCACACATATTTATAGCATTGTCTTCTAAGAACCCCAAGTAGCAATTAGTAATTACAAAGAGGTGGAAGATGCTCATTTTACTGAGGAAATGGAGCCATGGTAAAGTAAAGGGACCTTCCCTGAATCACAAGAAACTTAATGTGGAGCTAGCAATGGAGCCCATTTGGTTCACTGTTTCAGTCATAGGACCATCCTTTTCCAAGTACCAGATACATACACAATGTTCTCCAGTTTAGTGTTCACATTATTTTCCAATGCTACAATTCAGTTCCTCTGAACTTTGCCCTTTTACTCTTTTTAGCAATAAGGCAAACATTTGCCCATTTGTCTCAACAGTAAGTAGAAACTGCTTTCTATACAGATGATGATTTCCTCTCCATTCACATGCTTCTCATCCGAGTGTTGGAAGGCCAGCCTGTGTCAGCAAGGGCCTGTTTAAATTAGAAACCAAATAATGTTTCAGGGATGCCTTGGGCTGTCTTGTGGAGAGGGTTCTTCTCAACCCTTGCCAGTTACTACTTGGTGGTCCTGCCAATCCTTGCTGAGTTTCAAAACAAAAGTTGCTCAAGCTCGAACAGTGCTGTTAGCCCGGCATCCGCAGCTGCACGGCTGGTGAGCTGGGACGAAGCGAGGCCCAGTGCTTAACCAGGCACAATTCACAGAACCATGTAAAGGGACAGGGGAGTGGCACTGTCCTAATTGTTAACATTCCTCCTCTGTAAGACTTCTCCTGATATTTATTTAATAAGCCCAGGATCGTAAAATCTAAACGATTTAAGCAATCAAGTGGTAGCTGATGTGTATATGGAGATGACATGCAGCCAGACTAAGTGAAGGGTGAAATGCTTAATTTCTGACCTTGCAAAGCTTTATCTGACAATTGCAGATGAAGTAATACCTCAGGTACCTGGGTCCAAGAGTACAGAATACCATGTACCTCAGGAGCTGTACTTCACGCCAGGTTTGCACAGCCACAGCTCCTATTTAAGCGTGCATGACCAGTGTGCTGGTGTGGTCTTCTCAGCCAGTGTGGAGAAGTTTCTGTTGCTGCCAGTGAGTAATATTCATGAACTCCAGTCTGATGTCTTCTGCCAATGGCTACAAAAATCAGGGATGTGGTATTGCTCTGTTCTCAGAGGGGTGAAAGGCAGGTTGAGCAGAACCGGCTGAAACATGCCAGCATTTGCACATCCCAGCAACAGATGTTTGTAAATAGGCACGCCTTCACATGTGGAAAGGAGCGAGCATCTAGAGACAGCTGCATGTGGAGGTTTATACTTTCTCTTCTGTGGAGCTGTTGCTGAGTATTTAGCATTAAATGGGAGAAAAAAAGGCATCACTACATTCATTAGCATTTCATTCAGAATCATTTTCAGCATGTACTGGAGCAGGGACATATGGTGACTGGATGTTAAATATGGGATGAAGAAGCCTAAGGTTCAATCTGGAAATGGGAGTCCACTCCTGCTTGGAGTGGACATGGAGCAAAGGAGGAAAAATGAATTTTGATGAACCTGATCTTCAGCAAAAGTCAGGCACTAGGAGATGGCTTTTATTCAAAAGAACACCAAAATGTGTGATGTTCCTGTACTTTCTTAAGAAAAAATAAAAGAAGCATTATCTCTATTTCAGCTCATCTTTAAAATGCACAAAGGAAAGGCAGTGCAGGAAGGGAGAGTCTTTTTGCTGATTGTACTTTCTGTGTTCTCTCATTAATGGTCTTTTTCTTGGGAGTGGTCATTTACCATGTTTGATTCAAAGAGATCCAGTCTGCATAGTTTTAGAGTAACTTTGTTAATGTTCTTTTGGTAACTGCTTATCAGCCTGAGGCTTATTGGCTTTAAATGCATTGTGAGCTGAGTAAATTGGTTGTTAGTGCATTTGCAAACAGTTCAGCCTGATTATATTGATCTAAGCACCAATTTTACAACTTTGTCTGTGGTGCCATTACAGAAATTGAGGAGCAAGCAGGCAGGCACTCTGCACATACCTCTCTCCTAGCATGGTGATTTACTGCCTCTATCTGCTGCCTTTTACAGCTGTGTGCTGGCTAATGTCCCTGTCTTGCTGGTTAGTTTGTTTCAATCCTGTGATGCTACATCCTTAGTGTGGAATCTGAATCTGACTTTGCCACCAGACTGAAAAAAGGACTATGGCTTTTCTAAAGTTCTTTCCCATCTTGCCTGTGGTTACCTTGTGCCTAGAAAAAATGGTAGAGGTCACAATAGGTGGACACGGATGCTTTCCTTTTGACTTACTGACTTTTTTTTTTCTACTAGTCTGTGTTCTTTGACCATTTTCCAAGGCTTCTCTTGTGTATGTTTTGACTTGGCTTGATGGCTGAAAGCTTTACTGTAAATTATTATTTTTGACAGTTACATAGTGATATTCCACCCTCCCATAGTATCCTCTGACCTGCTGATACCAGAATGCACAAAGATATGCCTAAAATGTCACAAAAGAATTCAAATCACGTCTAGTTACAAATTAGTTCAGATAAACAGTGTAAGCAGAGTACAGTATCTCAAGCAGAATGACAAGCACCACTGATTAGAGTATTTATATTGAGAAAGGGTTTCTGAGTTAGGTTTAATACATGAATTCTGATTATGGAGCCAGTGCATTTAAACAGTAAAAAGTAACAACTCGCTGTTTTTCTGCAAGCTGCCAAGGTGCATATATAGATGGATTCAACTAATATATCAACAAAATATTGGCTATTGGGAGGGAAGGGTGTGAAGGGAATGAGGAAGGTGAGAGGAGGACAGCTGCAAGAGTTAAGCATCTAAACAAAGATACTCTGAAAAGCATCTGGCTATGGTGGGTCCAGTGCAGGCTGAATAGTGGATTCTTTTTTGCTTCAGAACAAAAGGAAAAAGGGGCCGTGTGGCATCCTGGTTGATACAAGCTTACACTACTTGGTGTGTGGGAGACAATGGTTTCAGAACTGTATCATCATCTCCTTTGTTTTCTCACTAGTTCATATGTAAGCAGTATAAAAATACCATCTTTAACATTGGCTGAAGGTTCACATTAATGTTTTTTTCAGGTGGAACTTGCAGAAATTTGCACAAAGAGCGAACGTTACATTGGCACAGAAGGTGGAGGAATGGACCAGTCAATCTCTTTTCTGGCAGAAGAAGGAACTGTATGTGGACCTTTGTAATCTAAACTAACAACGTAATATTAATTCATGTTAACAAAAATACATTCATGTGTGTCTGGCAGAAAGACAAGAAACTGGAATACCTTAGTATTGGTATGCAAATGAAACAGGAATTGTATAAACTTGTGTACAATCGAGTATGACAAGTTTGAAGGAATAAGATGATGAAAATGAGAAATGACAAGAAGGAGGTAAGAAAAGCTGTGGGGAAGGCTGTACTCTAGAAGACCACTAGGTTCCACACTGTTTGGCTCATTGATCACTGAACTTAGAATGTTTCCGATGTAATGAAGTCTGAATGGTTGGTATGTTCTTGTATTCAGTGCAAATGGGATAATTATTACAAAAATGCTTTCTTGAAATGTCTTATAACCAAGAAGTTCTAGGAAGTTTTGCCAGGTTCAGTTGCAAAGACAATGGGGATTTTTTTTTCCCAGTTTTGCTAATTCCAGACAATTCTGTGGCTGGTTTCTGATGTAGAAGGCATTTAGCTGTCTTAAACGTGGTGACAGAAGGTGGACTAGCAATGATAAACAGGACCTGCCAAGTTATGCATGAGTGCTTGCAGTGGAATTTACCATGGAGTTCATCCACTGTCCCAGAAGGTGCACAGGACTGTGACTGTTCAAACCTAACACCTGCCAAAATACTTTTATTGAAATCAATGTAGCGTTTCATGACAACATTTACTTTCCTTATAACTGTGCTATTCTATGCCTACAGCTTTCATTCCTTAATGCCGTATCTTGTATGAAATAAGCTATTTCCTAGCTTTACACCAAACATTTAATTCCATCATGAGACATATGTTGTATTCAATTTCACATTTCCTGTACCTGCTCTAGATCTTTCCTTCACACTTTATACTGTTAGTAGTAGACACACAGCTACATAAATCCTGAAGGAAGCAGTGTGTTTTTCTGGCATACACAGAGATGATCATAAAGTGGAGGCTCTTCTGATATATGGAGGTGGGGATCAAAAGGAAAAGAAAATGTTAGAGAATAAATTGTGAACACACCTGAAAGTATCCTCACTTCAGTACACTTGCAGCTGAATTCACTTCTGGCCTCCCATCTGAAAAGAAAAAAAACGAATGAGAAAAGTACATTAAAGGACACTGAGGTTGATCAAAGCTATTTTTTTTTTATATGAACATTGACTGAATAATTTAAAACTTTTCAGCCTGGAAAACAAGTATTGTTGCAGGTGATATTTTGAAGCTCTGTAAAAGCCCTGAATGGTCAAGAGAAGGTAAATTGAGAATTCAGTGTTTTTTATAGTGGAAGAACTAATAAAAACACAATGATATTAGCAAACAGCTTGTTAAAAACAAACAAGGAAGTTTGTTTTTTTTTTTTCCCCCCAAAAACATTCATTGTTAAATTGAGAAATACCATATGTCATGGAAAGCAAAAGGGTTCAAAAAAAGAACTTTTTGGATACGCTGATAAGAGTTTTAGCCTATTTGTAGCTGCTAAACGTAATAGTCTGATGTTTCTTCCAGTGTGAGTGTAACCACCGTAATCTTTGCTTATGGGAAGCTGGAAAAGTATACCCCAAGAAAAAGATTGCTTTGTATCTATCCTATTTTTATATTCCCCCTAATACCCATTTATGGCTTCTGTCAGAAACAGGACACTGGACCAGCTTAGTGGTACATTCTGATCTAATGTAGCAGTTCTTAAAGGGTATATTTAAATGTAAGCAAGCATGTCTGTCTTGATAGTAGTTTTGTGACGTGGTCCGGAATCTCAATGGCAGGGACTAACACACATGCTGTACATAATGTACAAGTGGATTTGTCATTGTTTATTTAGCACTCTAGCTGCTCAAGGAACTCTCTAGGGGTGAACAATGCCAAAACCAGTCAGACATCCCTGCTTGCAGAGTTACAGTCTATTCTAAGAAGCCAAAGCAGGGCACATGATTTACAATTTATCCCAATGAAAAACCAGATGTGAATTTAATCTCTTGATTACATAAGATCCTGAAATATTTAATTAATGGATGCCTAGCTTATTCCATGACAAGGTCGCAAATGTTGGGAACATCTTATGCAGCCATTGTAAGGCATCTGTAAGGCAAGGCAGTCTCCTGTCAGAAGGAAGGAGACTGTAACTACGGTTTTATATATAGTTTTATTTCATTTGTCTGTTTGATTGCCCATATGTAACATGATCACTGTCTCCAGTCAATCCTAAAATTTTGGTACTGTACTGTACCTCTGTGGCCTAATCTTGATTTAGTGGAAAACCAGAAAACTAAGGGAAAGATGGACACTGAGGAAGGGAATGTGAAGCCCCTTGTTTCTAGTGGCATGCACATTAGCTTCAGCCAGGCCTGGTACTCTTCTGTAGATCAAAGAAAAACTGTTGTCTTAAACAGGCAAGAAAAATAGGTTGGGTGGGGTTCTGTGAAATGCTGAAAAAACCCAAAGACTTAATGGAAACATTTTAAAATCCAGCTACAAGGGGAAGGTTTGAAATGTATGTGTAACTTGGCCAATGGGGTTAAACCTCTTTTCTCGCTGTTTCATGTCAGTTTTCTTGCCTTAACTGTCCCTGGATTTTCAAGAGAGAAAACATATGCAAATTTGCATTTGATTTATAGAACTAAGTGCACTGTTAGCTAGTAGTAAATTAAAACTAACCATTCATTTTTCTTTCAATAGGCCAAGTTGATAAAGTTCAGTCCTCTGAGGGCAACTGATGTTAGACTTCCAAGTGGAGCAGCGTTTGTTATTGCTAACAGTTGTGTTGAAATGAATAAAGCAGCAACTTCTCATTACAATATTAGGGTAATGGAGTGTCGTCTGGCTACAAAGGTAACATATGGTTTATGTCAAACTCTAATGAAACCTTCATCTAAATACGTGCTTTTTTTCACTTCTGACCAGTCATGTCTTTAACACCTGGCTAGGTGCTACTTTAAGTAGCATTTTTCTTTCCAGAACCAGACACGTCCATCTCTGCAGAAACAGAACTCCTGCTGAGTTTAATGAAAGTGCAAGGACTGTGCCCTTAAATAGAAGATATGTGATTTAGCTCTATTAAATATATTTTATATTATATTTCAGTAGACAAAGTAAGTCTATTTTTCAGCAAAAAATATTCTCAGTTAAGAAGATAGACTGTTTCTAATTAAAGCTGAATAATGACAAATAATGGAAAGCAACCAGTGTGGTCACACGTTTATATATGGCAATAGATATGTATTTTCTAGGATTTAGAAGACATCAAAGCTGCTAGTTGGAGGCCTGGAAGTAATATTGGAAATGTTGAACAGCAGCATGTATGTCAGTGCAAAGTTTAAAACCAGGCTTGAATCAAACCTCAACATTTAGATTGTGCTGCCAGTTTACAGCTTGCAATTAGCTCTAAAATGTATGGAATTTGAACATGAAAAATTTAAGTTCCACTTTAGTTCTGGATTCTGTAGACCATACAGTTAGGGATATGTAGATGTAGTGTTTGATTTGAATTTGTTACAGGAATACGGTGGATTTTTCTTTGATTAGATTAAGCGAGGAGCAAGCATAAAGATTCACTGCAGTTATACTCAAAATAGCGTGCTGTGTGAAAGAACAGGATTGGGTCAGAAAATCTAGATGAAAGCTTTAAAGATCGTAGCATGGCACTCCTTGCCAGAAAACACTTTGCCAAAATCTAAGCAATACTCAAAAGTACTTTGAGCATCTGGTGGCATCATAATTCTATGAAAAATTACCATAGTTAATGCTAAAAAAAAGAGTTGAAGTGCTCAGATGTGGACAAAATGTAATATAAAATACCGTGTGGAGATATTTTTTGAGGATGTAAGCTACACTTCAGGTGACTTTTTAAATGGGCTTTAAATGCAAGTATAAAGAACGTAGCTGCATTTTAGGTGTATATAACATACGGCGCAAATAACAGCAGCAGTGAGCAGAGTTAAAACTGTCACTGAAGTTCATAAAAAGATTCTTATGCCATTAAGAAAGATAAGGACCTGTCTGTGTGTTGGTTCTGGTGTAACTGATAAACCTCTCATTTAGAAGAGTTAATTGACTAAGTCGGTATTTTAGCAAGAGCTTGTTTTGGGAGGTTTTTTTTTTGCATAGGAACCACAGAGCCTTCACAGAAGATGTAGTCTAAAAAAAAAAACCAAAAAGCAAACGAGAGCAATGCACGGAGTTGTAAAACCTTTTGAAGTATTGTACCACAGGCCACATTTTGTGAATTGAATCACAGTTTTCTAAATTGCTTTACATGATTGGTCCCATGCAGTAAACTGAAAAGGTGGTAAGGAAGGATAATTGGTTTTTAACATTCCTGCTAGCTATGATGCAATCTCCAAAAAGGTGCCTTTAGCAGATGCTTGATTTTAAGGAGACTAACAACGTACACCTGCCTGTTTTTATACACATGCTATCCAGATGGAAAGCTGCACACACTATAAAAATACACTGAGCCAGGAAAAACCCCTGTGTTTAGGAAGAGGTCACAGTGGGGTGAAAGAGGGCAGGTATGTAAGCGGAAGCAGGGAAGTTTTTTAAGCACCATTAAGCTAATGGAACTATGAAATAACATGCTGGGCCTCGCAGTAATGCTTTAAAAGAAATTCTCATTGGTAAGTGCCTTAGGATAGGATTTTTTTCCCCTTTCTGCTTTAGGTCATTCTAGAATTTCATACTGTTTGCAGGAAGCTCCATGTAAGTAAAGATGTCAGCCAACACAACCTATCCCTGCTGGCATTAGTGTAGAATATTTTGATGTCACTCTGTCCTACAGCAAGTAACCCCTTGATCATCCTCACAGAATTATCTTTCTCAGGTTCTGTTCCTTTCCCTTCCCTTCTGGATAATCATTCTTTTGATTATTAGGATTTGTTTCTTTCTCTGTTCTTGTTGTAGTCTCTGAGTGCTTTTCTGTACTCTGTTAAAGAGTATGTTTAAAGACACTTATGTTCTGCAGAACACTCATGATTCCAAAGGAAATTAACTTGTACTTCAGAAAACTCTCACAGTAGGTGCTGCAGATGAACATGAGCATTAGCGAATGCTGTGCTCTCCCCTGCTTCACTGTGTGTGGTTCACTTCACTGTCAGCTACAGAGCAGTGCCAAGAATGTCTGCAACTGCAATGCCATATTGTTAATCAACTCATGTTTGTTAAATGTGGAAAGATGCTCCGATGCTGTTGTAGAAATGTAAAGTGTAAGAAAGATGTTGCTATATAAGTATTCCTATACTTACTCCTAGTCAAATTTTATTTATATTTGTCCCATCATTTACTAAGCATGTTTTCCTCTCAGCTGCTTACAGTTCTGCAGTGTGCCTGTGTTGAACAATGAAGCCTACAGATGCTATATCCTGGCAGTTAAGAGCCAGCTGCAGGATGTCCACATCTTTAATCCATCTAGTCAGAGATCATCAAGAAAATATCCAACTGTGGGATCAGTGTTGGGATTACTACTGTTCATTAAATAGATGGGATTTTTTCCCATTTTTGTTCTGCGTCCATTACAATTTGAGCTGCTGCAGCTAGACTGTTTTCACGAACCATTTCTGTTTGCCTGTAACACTTTTTCAGGTGCTGCTAGAACTGAAAGTTTGCTATAAGCAGGACAGACCTTTCCAGCTAAGCCCTGCCCACTGGCCTGATGGGGTCAGTTTCCATTTGGAACATTTGACCTGTAAATCCCCAGCGCAGTTAGTTCATCTAAGATACAGCATCTCCCTTGAAATATAGAAACAGGAACACGTGACAATACACGTGACAGGTTTCTACATGGGATTATTTATTTTAAAAAGTGTAAAATTTTTGTTGCCTTATAAAACTGTTTATTTGTAAATTCTTAGTTGTGTCTAACTACTGGTAATAATATCTAGAGGATGCTGAGTGTTAGGATTAAAGTATGAGGAAAAAAATTTCCATTCATTTAGCATCTTGAAGCAAATTTAAGAACATGTCACAAACATGCACCAACATAAGAGATAGTGAGTATTTAAGTAAAACAAAGGAAGCAATAATTGTCATTCTAACTTACCAATAAGTAAGCTAAAATACAATTACATAAAGGCTAAGGAGTTCTAGGTACTCGGAGCCTTTGAAAAGCAGACCAGAAGTGACTTAAGCAGTCTTTACAAGAAAATTTTCTCCCCCTGCTTTCTGCATCTGCCCCTAGTGCTTCTTCCTCTACCACTGAATATACAAAACTGTGTTTTAGATGGTGACAGAGTCATATGATTAGGATTTTGATTGGATTTTGTTTGTTCTGCTCTACTAAGCCTCACATAAATCTTAGCAAGTCACTAGATGGCACCAAAAGTAGTTAATTTTTATATACTGTAGTAAAGCAAAACTGGGAGAGCCCCTGCAAAAGCACTGTTGGAGGAGAGCAGTAGAGTGAGAATCTGTAGCAGATAGTTGGGCAGCACATCTGCTTAAATTTCATTCTTTAACTTTGCACAAAGCCAAGCAAAACTTTTCAGACATGTGTGTAAATCCCATGAGTTTTTTTAACCCAAGAAGTTAAGTGGCTTTGCTGAATTGAGACGTAAATTATTTCAAACCAATCTCACTCAAACCCAGTGTTTATTGGAAAGAATAACAAAACACCCTGGGTGAAATCTTGGCCCTGTTGATGAGAGGTTTTAACACTGATTTGAATAGGAAAAGGATGGCATTCATGGGTATTCCTGCTCTGGTTTAAACTGTCTGCAATCATACAGCCTGATCTGGCACACTTGGAAGCTTTAATCTCAAATGGTGCAGAACTGGAGGTATGTCATGTGCCTGTGAATACACTAAAAGCACATCAGCTAATCTGGGTCTTACTCTGTAGTAATCTCTTACAATTAAAGGTGGTACATCAGTAGGATCCCACAGTGACCACTTAATATGTAAGTCATAACATTAAAAATATTCCACCTTCTGAGGAAAACTGCTTTACTCAACCATTTTCATTAGGCACATGAGAGCATCAAGACATGGAGCAACCTTCTAGAATAAAGCCTCTTTGACATATTTCCTTTTAGAATTCTGGTGTGTTGAAGTAACTACTGTCAATTGCCAAAACACCACAAATATACACGAAGCATGACATAGTTGTCTGGAGTGGGAAAAACAGATATAGCTATAACAAGTTGGCATCATAGCAATCACGTAGGAACAGAGCAGATTCCAACTAACACATCATAACCTTCCTGCAAGGCTCACAACTGCCTTTAAATTGGATGTTAAAAGAACATACTTAAAATTTACTTTAAACTCTAAAGATTGAGGTTACAGTTAATTCACACCCTTACAGCCTTAATCCCACACAAAATACATGCCTGCTTCGTATTTTTAAGGCTATTATGAGAAAGGGTTTTAATAACAACCACGAATGTTCATCAGGAAACTCCAGGAATGTATTGGAAAGGTCAAAGTGAGTTTTAAATGTTAGAGCAAACTCTAACAGTACAGAAACAGACTTCTTAGGGACTTCTACTGTTACAGTCTTGTAACATTTGCATAAGCAATTGTCTGTGATTGTAAAAGGTCTTTAAGTGCTTTGAAGTAACAACATCCATAGAAAAGGATAAATCACTGATTTGATACCACACAAATAATACCAGTAGGGCTTTTACAGACAGCACCTGATTTGAGGGAAGAATATCTGTCATTCACAGACCTTTTATAAATAAATATAATGATTATCTGCTATGTATTGATAGCAAGTAGCTTCTGATGGTTCCCAATTAAGGAATGAAAAGAGCAAATGGGTCTTAATTGTGCTTATGGACAATTCAATAGTCTTAAAGAGGAAGGCACAATATTTTCTGTTTTATTTTTTGAATTTTAGCTTCTTTCAAAGTCAAAAGGCTTGGACTGGGAAAAAATGTTGAGACTCCACGATGTGCAAACTAAGCTAGGAGTTAGCCTGGAGGAAATGCTGACCATTGTCGAGGAGGTATTACATCCTGAGCCTTACAGCGCAGAGGAAATTTGTAAATGCCTGGGAATTAGCCTGGAGGAGCTCCGCTCTCAGATCCTGAGTCAAAACACGCGAGACGGTAAGCATATATGAAATGGTGGGGTTTAGTGTACAACGTGTGCATTACGTAAAAAGTTTATGTATTAATAAGTAGTGCAAGTGGAAGTCTTCCCAGAATACTTCCCTAGAATCTTGGGTGGCCAGTGAGAGACTCAATATCACGATTTTCATTCTAGTTTTTAACTTAGAGCAAAACTTGGATTTTGATTGAACTGTTTCTAAAATAGCAGAAGTAGCAGATCATTTACTGTTTGAGACGAGCCTGTGCTGACTGAAAGTTGTCTCTAAATAACCCAGGTTTTATTCTAGGGAAAAGTCTAAACTAGGCTTCCTTTTTTAGGCAATAGCTCTAACAAAGCCAAACATTTTGGATGGTTACAGCATCATTAAAATGAATCCTGTTTGCTCTCCCTTGACTGGTGTTAGAGACCAGCACAGATGGGCTTGTGTTTCTGTTTTTGAATTGATAAATACATGATCACTTCATAAGACATGCACTGGGTAGCAAGTCCTCTAGGTCTCTCCTGAGAGAGTTCCTGTCACTGTCAGTGTTGTTTCTTCTTTAAAGAAGACGTTGGTGGAGATGAACAATTTACTATTTAAAAAGTATTTCCCACGGATTACTGCTTATGATTATACCATGCATTGGCATGGAATAATCATGAGCATTGGCAGACATGGAATGGATCCTGGATGCATATAGTAGGGTTGCTAATAATACTGAATAATAGAGCATTTATGAAATAATGCATTTACATTCACAACAGGTTTCCAGTTGTGATCAGAATCTTTCTTTAAGAACTTAAAATAACCCTTACTTCCTTGTTCCCATTCTGTAACCTTAATACCTCTACTGTTCTGCAGCTGAATTATATCCTTGCCAGTCCTTCCCGAGACCACTTCCAGGGACTCATGTATTTGATGCATATAAATCAGTCACATATCTATGTACACTGATGCTTATATTTAAATAATCCGTATATCTGGAACAGTTCAGGACCAGGTCCTGAATCTAAAACCTGTTTTGCACCTTGGTGGTATCGGGGAGTATCAAACTATCTTATTGTCTAATTACACTGCCAGAGGGTACCAGGATAGAAAATGATGTCTTAATCCAGCCTTTTATCTCCGTAGAAAGAGTTATGGTAACTCTGTGCTGTACGTACATGAGGAATATCCTGAACCATGTACCTGCACTCTGCAGCGTTTTCATGGGAAGCTACAAGGTTATAAATCTTCTACGCTGTCCCCTTACTCTCCCCTTCATGAAGCAGTACAAGACTACTAACTTACAGATGTTTATAATCCTTATACCTGGTTTATAAAACAAAATTCTACAGTTCTGTAGAATTGAATTGTTTATATAGGTGGGGGGGTTTTTTGGTGGGTTTTTTTTTCCCAAAACCCAAAGTCTGGATACAAAATTTAAACGTAAAAGCTATAGAAGAAACTCAAAGGAAATTTCGTACCGTGGCTCTGAATAGCATTTGCAGATGTTTGCTGAACAGAATCTCTTAAACCTGCATGACCCTGATTTCAGTTGATAAGGCCAATTAAAATGGCTTATGCCAAAGTCTCTTTGCATGTACAATATAAAATTAAATAACAGATTTCTGTAAAACTATATGTAAAAAAGAAACAAGACACAGAAAGGAGGAATCTAGATCCACTGTTTGTTTTTGTTACACACCAAACCAATCACACATTGTGTTGTCTTTGGGAAACTAGAGGCTGTTTGACAAAAATATTTTTCTTATATCCCCTCTACTTTCCCACTATATTTTAATGACAATGCCTGGCTGCTTCATGTGAGAGGAACATACTGACAAATAAGTAATCTCTGCAGACAATTTCAGAATGCTGTTGAACTGCTTTGTTCAACATGAAAAACAAACTATAACATTTAGAGTATCCTTCTTCCTTTGTACGCTTTTTATCACTTTTTATTACTATTTTATCAACTTTTCTGATAAAATATAACAATATAACATTAAGGGTACAGTGTTCGCATGAGAGTTACTGTTTAGATAATTTACTGAATTCTAAGTTTTCTCTGTGGCTGAGTATAAATTGTCTGTAGTTTTAATTTTTTGTATTATTGAAAGCCCAATGATAGCTACAAATAATGTTTTGTACTGGCATTGTGTCTCATGTTTAAGGATCTGAAAGTGCTACATAAATACTATTTTAGCCTTAAGTCTAACCTCCCTTCCTCTACTCCTTCAGTCACAGTACTGTACTGTTTTATAAATGCATAAGGCTAAAACTCCCCATTCCAAAGAAAAATGGCATGGACAGGCTTTGGGCAAGTCTCAGGCCAGGTCTGCATCCCTTTTATAGATGAGTACTCAAGGATTTCTGCAGTTCCCCACTGTACAGCCCAGTTGTTCCCCAGGTCTGGAGAAGTACAGATGGTGCATAAAGCCTCTCTAAACTTCGTGCAGTTGTTCCTTGGCCAACTCAAAATCCTGAGTTTAAATCTCCCTTGCAGATGTTTACACATGGATTGCACTTGTGGCTTCTGAACATCTCTAGAAAAATAATATTTATTACTTTCTAAGGTGCACTGTGCCATGATTTTGGCTTGGCCTTGAGTGCTTCACAGAACATTTAGTGTGTGGTGACTGTGGGACATTAAGTATTTATAAGCTTCACCGCAAAAGGATATTCTCCTGTAAAACACTGTATTCCTTTAACCATGAAGTGGTTTTTTTTTCCTTCTTAAATGAGATATTTTTAAACCCCTTTTTCCTTTTCATGTATAAAACTGTAATCTAATTTTGACATTTGAACCTGGGAAGGAAATCGCCATGGGAGGAGCAGGCATCCATTTGCTGTGCGGATTTGGCTGTTTAACTGCTCTCCTAGCTGTCCCCTGGAAAGAGAGTTCTAAATCTATGCTGTAGCTTCAGTGAGTGGTGCTTGACTAGCCTTTCATTCCCTCTGCCAAGTAATTTGTATTAATGGTGAGCTCAGGGCAAGAACAGTTTCCGCTCTATTCGCACAGACAGGCGTACGTGAAGGTGAACTCTCGGATGTTCTCTCAGGCTGCTCGGGGATACATAAAGCTCTGCCGTATGCATTAGTAGAGTCTTACATGAACAGAAGTTACCTTCAAACTAGCAGACCTTAGAGCACTTCCCGGCTTGAGGGTCCACATGCCTACCCCAGCCTCAACCATCCCCTTCCATAATAACACGGTTTAGTAGGGATGAGCCCCAGAGTGGTGGCTGCTCTAAGCAGATCCTGGAGGTACAGCTACCTGGAGGCTGACAGCTTTTGGGGTGAGCCACAGGTTAGGCACAGGCACTCACTGGCCTAGGTTAGTAGCAAAAGCCTTGCTGGAGCTAGCATTCCTCTGGAGAAAAAAATCACTTTAAACCAGTAGTTATCATAATCTCAAAGCAGGTGTCTGCTAAATGGGTCACTGAATCCAGCAATGACTCGTCCCCTGGTTTATTTTCAGAAAGCCAGATTGCAAACAGTTACTTGAGCAGTCCCAGTAGAGTAACTGTTCCCCACTTCAAGTAGGGGTTCACAATCTGGCTCAAATTAAAGCCATCTGGCAGCATTTTCTTATATACATTATGAGCCAGAAACCTTCACCCTCATCATGTTCAATCAGCAGGATGCCTAACAGAGAAGGGTACTATTCCACATGAGTAATGGTGGTAGAAACTGTCCCCTACATGATTTTGCGTCAGTGAGTTTTTCCTGTTGTAAATTTCTAACAGTCCCATCAGCCATGTGTAGCTCATTAATCTACAGTGAAACATATCTTAAGCTGCCAAAGCAAGTAGAAAAAAAACATATAGCCTGAAGAGGTTGGTCTTTAGCTAAAGGTCAGATAGAATTGTACAGGAAGCCTCTAAAGAAAGGAATCTGCTGAAGTTGAACTTGTAACAAATAATATGAGTTGCTGAGAAGCAACAATGCTTAATTATAAAGAAAAAAGTCCCTGTAAATGGAGTGGACAGGTTTGCACATTTTCTGTAAAGCTAAAATTAAAAATATGACCATACGTTTGAAAACCCACAGTCAACTTTTCTGTAATATTTAATTAACCCACAGTTATTTGGGACTAATGGCCCAGGATTTTTGTTTGTTTTTAAGAGATTTTTATATGGATTTTGGACAAACTTTCATTAACGTTAGTCTGCTGTATCTTAGCAACTTGGCTCTTGCTGCAGAATGAGCTATTAGTGCGCTAGAAAATGTCACCGTTTCTTTCAAGGGCATTTGGTGGTTTGTAAGTGAATTGAATCTACCTGTTTGTGGATGACATTACAAACCCTCTGCAGAAGAGCAAAGCTAGGCAAAGGGTCAGCAAGAGTTGCTGACATTCTCTGAAAAATAGGTGAGAACTGGTAATACAAAGCAGTTAACAGTGGAGGAGATTCCTTGTAGAAGATTCACTGTGTCCTCTTTGAAACTTCAGAAACAGTTATTGAGGCTGTGACCTGGAAGGTGGATTAGATGTTCCTGAATACAGGTGAAACATGCTAAAATTTAGTGACAAAATGTCACTAAGAGCAGGCCCAGGTATAGGATTCCTTGTCCTCCTTAAAATTTTCTTTGGTCTCATTTTGACTTTTCAGGTTGACTTTAATTTCTTCTGATCTGTATCTGTTTCAATCCATAAAAGGTGTTACTCACCATCACTTAAGTCCACAAGAAACTTTTTCTGTGTGCAGCTGATACCATACAAAATAAATCCCAATCTCTTTACCTTCTTTTCAGGAGGGGACAAAAAAGACCCTGAGATTCTAACTGTGTGAGTGTGTCTAGGTCTAAAGTCAAACTGTTCATTCCTGCATGGCAATGAACTACGCAGAATGTAGCAGAGAGAAAATGCATAATGATTTTCAAAGAACAGTTTTTGAGAGCATGATTCTGGTCAGAGACCGGATCCTAGCCAATACAACTCTCCCTCAGTCCGAATGGCTCTACATCATTTTAAACAAGCAGAGCACTTCCACTGGGCATCACACAGATCCACTTAGAGAGGGAACGGTACTTCAGACATGCCCTAGAACAACTCCGCTTTACCTCAGCGTGGCAGCCAGCTAGTTTCATTACACCAGAGCTTTTAGGTTCCTCTCTAGTCACCAGAGAGATGGGTACCACAGGGCAATCTGGGTCTCATGAGAGGTAAATGGTTCCCTAATCTGCCCTTTTCACTGACAGAAGATGGAGTTGAGGGTACCTATACCCCTAATTCAGAAATAAATTTAAGTGGGAGAAACCAAGCCTTTAGAGTTTACTGGATTAGGAAAGTGTATTTATTGCCTAGAGAAGCTGTGGCTGCCCCATCCTTGGCAGTGTTCAAGGCCAGGCTGGACAGGGCTTGGAGCAACCTGCTCTATTGGAACCAACGTTCCAAGCCCTAGGTGCCCGTGGCAGGGGATTAGAACTAAGTGCTCTCTAAGGTCCCTTCCAACCCAAACCATTCTATGATTCACATTTTCAGTCAGATTAAGTACCTGATTTCCATACACTATAATAGATTTAAGGATCGACATGCCTTTAAGAATCTGGCATTAGTTCCCTACACCCTGCTTTTTGCTCTCCTTTGAATACCACAGAGGGTGAGACCATATAACCCAGTCCTGTGCAACAGTGGAAAGTTTACTTTGAGGGCTTCAGTTTTCCTCTTTCAGAGCACTCCCGCCCTAGCTCAGATATAAACTAATCAGTTGTGTGCACTTTGGTTTTGTTTCTTTTAACCGTGACAAAGTATGGCTTAAGAAATCAGTCCTTTTTAATTGTAAAAGATGCGGCCACACGAAGCACGCAGATTCTGATGAGTTTCTGCCGTCTTCTAAAATCTCATCCTCCTGGGCTCTTCGGCATGTCCTGTTAGTTCAGATTTTACTTATGTGGAGCTAATATACAGGCTGTGATGTAGCAAGGAGATTCCAATATAGGTGTAATTCTTGGAAATACCATGTGTGCTCTGCTATCTTTTATTATATAGAAATGGTTAGTTGGACTACCCATCCAAACAGAAGAGGTACAAGAAGGCTTTTCTATTACCAGAGGCATTTAAGCGTTGAAAGCCAAAAATATGCGAACCATTTCATTATTTTAGAATAGTATGTAGAGAGTACAGAGGTGTTTGCTGTCCTGACGGTAATTTTGCCTCAAGAGTCCACTGCCAGAGAGGAAAAGCAAGCTATAAAAAAGGTTTTTTAAACACAAATGGCATTTCCTGAAATAAAACACAGCTGATAACCAACCAATAGCTGAGGTAACGATACCAGCCTTTAACTGGTCCGTATTCGGTGAACGTCCACAAGAGTCTGGAAATAACGTACAGCCGCGCTTTCTCACTTGAGAACTGCCTGAAAGGATTGCTTTGGCAGCCAGAGAAAGCCAGTGTCAAGGTAGCATGTTCTCCCCTACACAGGGCGGCTCTCCAGGGAGCCAGTGCCATCAAGGACACAGCTCGGATCTTCTGGCTGGCAGCCAGTCGCTGGAGCACCCATTCGGGTTGCCAATTCCCAACATGATGAGCACAACACAACCCCAGCAGTTTTTAAGGTAATCTGGCCAGTGGAGCATTGCTCTACCAAAGGGTGGTCTCCGAATCAATCACAGCCTTTGGCAAGTCTGTTGCCTGACAATTGAAACCAGACATGTTTTCAGTTCATTCTTTGGGTTACTACTGTTCAATGGTGATTTACAAGAGAGTGTGAGCTATGGCAATCTCTCACGCAACGTTAGATATTCCCTAAACGAATGCACATTTAGAAATCTCCTTGCTCTAAAACAATGGCTCATAAGAAAAGAAAATTTAAAGAGAAACCATCCTTAAAAATAGGCCAAGCTGCCTTTCTTCAACACTCAAAAATAGCAAGGCAACTCTCTGCAAAATACAGTGCAAGTAACTGCAGCAGCAGCAAATCCGATGGGGTAAAACACACCTCTAAATGGGAACCAAAGTCTGCTCTTCCCGTGCGATGCTCTCAAGGCGATGTTTCTTGGGGGCACTCAGTTTTCTCATTTCTGTCCTGGTTTGAAAGGCACTCAGAGGGCCTGCTCAAAGAGAGCAGCACAGGGCTTCTCAGTAGCAAGCTGTATCAGATTACAAAATAAATAGCACCAGTAGCAGAACACTGCTATGTTCAATGTTTATCATTTTAGACTGCTTGTGTCTCAGCACTGTATTTTTAGCATTTACAGTTGTGATTTACACTTGATAATGGAGAAATATGAAGGGATTATACAGATGAAGTTTTAGTTTGTAAGGGTTGCAGCCTGGAGTACGAGAGATGTATGAGAGACTTAGTACTGGACACAGTCTTATTTCCAGCCTTTCAAGGAAGATTTCTGCATACACTTGCAATTGTAGATTGCTGAAGTCATCAGAAGTGGTTCCAGGACTTGGCTGTCTCCACGGAACAGTCAAGTAGGAACTCCATGTGTCAGGGTCAGATCATGAGTTCTGTTTTGAATACAGGGCTTGTCTCTCTTCTTCTTTTACCTCTATGTGAGTGTTTCATCAGCCATCTTAGAAAGCAAGAGAAACCAGAAGCTCAAATGAGGAGAGAAACGTTACTCTGAAGGAAAATTTGCGTGTAGAAAGAAAATGAGGGGTGCTCTGAGGTGCTCTAACAAGAGTGTGCTGTGATTAAATAAAGCAACATATTGCAGTAGGTGCCCCCCATAGAGAATAAAGTCCACTTGTCTAATATTTACCACCCAAACAGCTCAAGCAAACCAATTTAATCATAAATTAAATTATGTCGCACATGCTTCTGGTGAACAATACTTCCTCAATAGCAGCCATGGTATTAAAACAAACAGAACTATATTGGGAGAGAATAAACAATGAACTACAGCACAAGCTTGGGAAAGGCAGATCAGTTCTTTGGTGTTAGGCACAAACCAAACCCTCCTGTAAATAGGAGTAGCTTGAGGAGCCTTTAACCACAACCATCCCCTTCCCACTGTTCAGGCTTGGTGGAGGCATCTCTACCCTGACGGCCATGCAGGTTCAGGCACACCCCATGGTACCCCCACACTCACTCTTCCCAGAGGAATTGCTTTTTCATGGCACAACTGAAACATTTTAGCCCAAATCCTTGGACTAGCCTTTGATCTCAGCAGGTGAATACTAAAGCAATACCTGTCTGGGCTCAACATCTCTTCACCTCCACACAGGCAGCACTGACACTCTGAAATGGTGTCCAAAAATAAACCAAAAATAAACCCTGAAAACCAAACTGAAAGCACCTGTGCTCTGCACTGTACCTCTAATCTAGTATTATTTACAGTCAGGGTGAGCCTGCATCATTGTGAAAACATTTGAGAAGGCTTCCTTATGAATGCACCAGGAAACAGGGATAATAGCAGTTTTGTTAACCTCGGCTTCAAGAAACAAACAAAGAAGTGTTTGATGTTTCTGTGGTTTGGTGGTTGATTTTTCAAGAAAAGGTCCATTGGCACAGTTAGATAATTGATGTGGGCTTGGCCTGGAGCAGTCACACACAGCACCCTGGTGGCTGGGGGCCTTATTGGTGTTCTCATGACTCAGTTTTGCTGGTATTTGGAAACCTGAAAGCTTTAGATAAATGCCCCAGTGCCTGTCACTGCTAACTCTTGAACTTGTGGCTTGCCTCTGCAAAGTCAAAGGAGAGACTGGGTCTCTTCAGTGATAGAGCAAATAACCCGAGCATGTGCATGAAGTTACGAACCTGAAAAAAAATGTGTACATTGTATTTAGATGACCTTTAACTACTGTTTTATTAGGGCTGTGAAAGAAGATGTAGGTGAGCTTTTGCAGAAGACTTTCAGCCCAGAGAGTTCTAATTTAGAATGTGAATTACTAACAAAATGTAATTCTGCTATGCTTTTGTATGTTCTTTTTGTAGTGAATATTAATGGATAACTGGATACTTTGGGTTTTTGTTTTGTTTAGTTTCCACCTTTAAGTTGTACCAGCGTGCAAAGCATGTGTACAGCGAGGCTGCGAGAGTGCTGGAATTCAAGAAGATATGCAGCGAAGCACCTGCCAATGCGCTCCAGCTGCTGGGAGAATTAATGAACCAGAGCTATATCAGCTGCAGGGAGATGTATGAGTGCAGCTGTCCTGAACTGGATCGCCTGGTAGACATCTGCCTGTAAGTTCTGACCACAAGGAAGAGTAATCGCCTGTTGAGAATATTGTTTGAATTGATGAGAAAATATGACATTGCTGGCTATTGCAATTTTAAAATGAAAGTATTCTTGTCTCTTATTACAAAATTAATCTCCTGCAGGGACATTACATGGTCAATTGTTTCCCTACTGACATGTGTGTAATATTTTCAGATGAAAGCTGCAGTTTATGGCTTTATTACAGTCTCTGCTTTTGGGCTGACTCATCGTCACAAGTGTTACGTTAGACTGTTGGCTGTTCTTTTTTTTAAGTTGTAGAAGTCATGACTGGTTTTCTTAAAACATCATCTTAGTTGTTCTATTTGAACGCTGGTACTTTTGGGGTATTTCTTAACCATTTCAGAACTACCACCATGGGAACAGCATAAACAAGCTGTTACACATTCTGAGGTTGCCTTGAAATCATAATGGCATATTGTGAAATGCTGTTGCATTTTTTTTCTATTAAAAACATACGTTGTCCAGGGTATGAGATAGGTTGGACAGCATTTCACCATGCAAAAGGTGTGTGAGCTGTTGTAATGGCCAACACCCCACTTCTCCTTTCCGCATTGCGTGTCTGAGCTTTCCCCACGTTACTCAGCCTCCATCTCTGCATAAGCCTCATTCTTTTAGATGGGTTCTCTAACTCAGTTTGGTCATAGTAAAACAAGCCCTCTAAGCTCCCAGACACATTCCCTGGGTGTCATTTTGTCCCTTCTCTTCTGCTTGTATTCCTCCCCAGTTTCACACCCTCTAGCCAGAATCAACTGAGTTTGAGAAATGGCATGAGGTGAGCTGGAAGGCACAGGTGGTTGTGTGTAGCTCCTCATGATGCCAGCTTTATACTTCTGCTCGTCTGTTACGGTTCCTGCTTCTCTTTGGAGAAGAGTGCACTTGGTTTGGGAAGTTCTGCCCCAAGCCAGAGGGTTACTGCCCTGCCAGAAGGTAAACAGGGTGCCAGAAGCATTTGCAGGCCTGAGGTCAAAAAACATTGTTTCACTGTCTTTTAGAAGCAAATATCCCATCCTCTATCTTTCAGTCTTGAAGAAAACAGAAACTGTTTTGATTTGAAGCTGAAAAAAAAATGAATACCTTACCCCCTGAAAATGAAAGTTACAAAATACTAGTTCTTTACCAGCAACTGGCTTTTCTTTTTTTCTTTTTTTTAAACTAAGTCTGGTTTATAATGAAAATAGGAATTTTACAAACATGCCATTTGCCATGTGCTTTCTTACTTCTATACTCCTGTGGATTTTCTACGCTGTAACACCCATTTAGCAGGTTTGTAAATTGGTAGGAGTATGATACAGGTAATTATTTAGGTTAGTCTGATTTCTTCAGCAGACAAGATGGAATGGCCTTTGAGCCAGAAAACTACAAACTTAAAATCCAAACAGGAGACTTTTGGACATCCACAGATTATTTTGCATATGTGATACACATGCTGGTTTTGTGCTAACACACAGAGGAGCTCTGACAGCCATTGGACAGCAGCCTGATAGTAATTTAGCAATACAGGTTTTGTTCCTTCTGTTGGGAGCCAATCCCGTAGGTAATTCACAGGCTACGTTCAGTTTACTGTATCACATAATGATCACATAGTAGAATGAGCTATGACAGTCACTCAGCAGGGCAAGAGTCTCAGCTGAAGATAGAAACTACACTGTACTGAATTATCAAAAATCTTAGGCTACAAAGTCTTGATCCAGTGCAAGGTACCAGCACCCCCTGTTCCGTGACACTACTGACAGAGAAAGAGCTTTAACACTTACCATCTGCGTTGTTTTTAGGTAGAGTAACTACAGTGTTGGGTATTGTCAGTCACTAGCACCTGATGACTGAACTTTGCAGAAGTGACTAGTCATTGTGTCTTCACTCAGGGTGTTCAGTTTGAATCACATTGATAGGGGCTGTTCTCAGAAATGCTGGGAGAAAACTATCCTGTTCCAAGTCAAGAAAAACAAGTAAAAAAGGGGAAAACTGGTAAGATCTGCACTGCAGTGTGAAGTTACCTGTGCTACATTGAAATAAACTACTGTGGATGCTAGCAACTGCCTATTGCAGCATGAAGCTCAGCATGGGGATGGAAATTCTCTGTTTCTCATTTCTGCTGAGCTCTGTGCTTTCACGGCTAGACAGCTGGGGCTCTCGGAGCTAGCTCGGGTATCGTGACACTGGCTTGCAGGCAGTAGCATAGACCCAGCCACAGAACCCAAAGGAAAGGAGTACACAGTTAGGATTTTACCAAATTAAATTAAAATTAATCAGAGCATTTCAGTTCCAAGGACCAAAATAGTGAAGAAAAAAAAAATGATGTGTGTGCCCATGTTACATCAGATTTGTTACTTACCAGCAGAAGAGCCCACAGCTAGTGTGATGAGCATAACTGAGCACCACAGCAGTGTCATTTGTGTGAAACGATTTCTAACTAGTATCTTAAAATTACTTAATCTGGGATTTTTCTATTACATTCATTGCACAGAAACAAGTAAATTATTTGTTCATTATAATTTAGTCTTGTTCCACCAAGAGAATTTCCAAAGAAATGTATCTTTCTCCTTTAGAAGTTTGATATTCTTCAGTGCTTTTCTGATTCTGTAATTATCATCTTAAAGTCCATTCCAACCTCAACTATTCTGTGATTAGATCTCTAAGAGTGTATTGCTGATCTAGATGAATGCAGCTTAAGCCAGCATCTAATTTTTGGAAACTATTGGAAAAAGTCTTAATTTTTCTCAAGTTGTACATTAAAAAAAAAAGGACATAAAATCACTAGTCACTCTAGGAAAGCTTGGCTGAGGTGATTACAGAAATGGCCAGGAACTACATAAATTACATTCTTTACTTACAATGCTATACAGCTGCCCTGTAACTTTAAAAAGCCTTTCCAAAAATACATTCCACAGAATTGCCTGAGTCTACGGCTGCTCTCTCCTTACAAGGTTTAAACTGTGAAGAATAATCTGCATATCCAGATGTTTTCTGTTTTGCCTAAATCTTTATGTTTTACTCTACAACCTCTGCCAAGAGAGAAAGGGATCCATACTTGCTGCGGTTTGTAGTGCTGAAAACTGTAACCACGACTTGGTCAGTTGTTTTTTTCCCTTTTGCAAAGACAGAAGACTTGTACTTTCTCTAACCTATGTCATGCTGTTAAAAGCTGTTTTACCTGTTAGACTTTCAAAGTAAGCAACACAGAAGATTTACAAAACAAATAAAGGACAAAAACTTGGATCTGAGCTCCTGAACTCAGTAAGTACTTCTGAAAATCTCTCAGAATCCTTGAGTGCTGCAGATAACTTACTTTCATTCTCTTATTCTCCATCTTTTGGTGGTATAAATCCTGATAATTTTGATGTTACCAGCCATGCCTCTTGCATTTGAAGATAGAAGTAATCAGAGAGGGTTTGGCTAAATGATATGATTTTTACATTACATCAGATGCCTTATGGTAGCCAAAACACCTCTGCATCTTATCAAGACTCTTACCACTGACGAGTCTCCTAATGCTGCAAAGCCTGCATTCATGGCACAGTGTGAAAATTCAACAAAACAAACAGAACACCCTCCAGAAAGAAGTTGGCAGCTCTTTCAGAGCCAGAAAGAATCAAAGATGCTATTCAAATGCACACTAAGCTACAAAATAGAATAATTTGTCCCCCCATACACGTATTTGCTGCAGCACACATGTTGTTACTGTCATTTACACACCCAACCCTTTTTCTCATAAGCTAATTCTCTGTTTATCCAGTGAATACTGGGAGCCGAGTGCCCCAGACTTCTGGGCTACAGACTTGTTCTCTTTCTCGCATGCTCTGACTCTCCCTCCATTACTTGTCCTGATGGCTGCAGCACAGCCCAGGTAGTGCACGGCGCACTTCCCCACACATTAAATCCACATCATCTGCCATGTGGGTGAGCACTTCATCCACGAGATCATTGTCTGTTCATATTCCTCTTCATAAACACATGATTTGGATGCCAATGCACAAGAACAGTGTCTGGCTACAAATCCCACTTCACCAGAGGGGTCTGGCATAGGACTGAACTGATGAAGACTTGAAAGAGAATTTCAGGCCTGTTCCAAGGTTAACTTCCTTGTGTTCGATGCTTAACATACCACCCATGCACTGCATCTCCACTAGATGTGGAATTAGGTGCTCCCTTCTGAACTCCTGTGGTATCAGCTGCCTGGGTTTCAGATGTTGCAGCGCTGCCCATCAAAACGCAAAGTTCCTTGGCATTAAGTCCCAAGTGTCTAATCATATCCCCACATTTGAAACTGTTATCCACAGTATTTTGAAACACAGTGACTTCAGCTCTGAGACAGGCATATTTTCTGTCTACATTATGCTTTATTTCAACTAAGTATTTTAAAATGACTCAGTAAAAATGAGGCATGAGCATGACCACAGAGAATTATGAAATCAATAAAAGGTTCAGAACAATTCTGAAGGGATTTCAGTTGCCTACCAAAATAAAAGCCAGACACCATCTGAAATACAAAGTTCTGACTGAGGTAACAGACCAAGTGAGTACAGAGAGTTGATTCAGCTGACTCCGAAAAGTGGATTGGGCCTTATGAAGTCAATGGGAATTTCCCTATTGATTGCAATCGAGACTGAATTGGGTCCTGCACATTTTAGGAGGTTGCTTCATGGACCAGAAACTATAAAAATTGCATCAGAGAATGAGTGGCTTACAGGAATAACAATAAGTAAAATAAAACACCAACAGGAAATAAAGAATGAACATCAAATCGAGTCAATATGAAGGGTGGCACCACACAGACACACTGAAGAAAGTGTTTCTGTTCAAGAAGAGATGTAAGCATGCTGAGAATCAAACACATATGTAAGTACTTGCTTGAAATATGACCTAAACCTCTATTAACCCAGCAGTATACCAGATTCATTTAACATAAAATGCACATATGAAAAGCCACCACAACCTACTCAGAATGAGCTGTCATTTTCCAGTGTTACTCAAATGATGCTGTCTCCCCTCTAACACATTTGAGGACTGGTAAATCTCCATGCCTGGCTATTGGAAATGTATCAAAAGTATCTGTTTGCAAATCAGATTAGAGATCTCCTGCAAATAAGATTTTAACTGAGTTTTCTAAGTCATCCTGTTCTGACTCGGTTAGAAAAGTCCCAAAGGAGGTTATTACATGGTATTTTCCTACTTTTTCTGAATCTAGGTAAAGATCAGGAACACGGGTAAGCAAACTAATGAAATTCCGCTACATCCTAATGAGGGGGTGCCTGAATCTTGTAGAGTAATGGCGTGGGGTTTGCTGTAGAACACTTCTAGAAGGCCAGTATCTTGAGTCTGGGAATGGTTTATATTTTTGGATGTCATTTATTTGTCATTGTTCTTTCTATTCACCCTCCTCAGTAAGAGCATTTTTTTTTCTTTTGGAACTAAAGTCTTGTTTTACCTCTATTGCTGTAAATCTGTGAAGTTCATGAGGTTCCTCTGGAGAGAGATGCCCAGCTCTGTCACTGGCATGAACAGATGTTTGAGTGCAGTGGCTCTGTAGGACTTTTGAAGGGTTTCTGAACTCTCCTTTTCTTGACTGGCACGCTCGGCAGCCTTGCAGAAGCCTGTGAATCTTCAGCGTGTTTTAGATCTGTCCTGGAAGAATAGAACTATTTGTCTTTGCCACGTTAGAAAATGACTTGCATGCCTACATCCTGTGCAATTAGTTTATGACCCCTCTTTTGTTATTTTTGTCATGTATTTCTGTTTTCACTTCTGATGTCTTATGAATGTTGCTAACGCAATTCCTTTCTTCTCCTGCTTTCTTCATCGTGGCTGTGCTGTGATCCTCCAAACAGCTGATACTGAAGCATTATAAACGAGGGTGACTCTCGGAATTGACAGAAATGACTAATGACCATAGTGCAGTTTAAAGAGTCAGCGCGGGGTTTTTTCCTCCAAAATGGTAACTGCAAATTGCTGTAATGTCACATACAACCAAGTATACTTCAGAAAAATCAGATGACATAGATGTGTTCTGAGTAAAGTATTCACATGTTTCCTATAGAAATTTCCTATATGACGAATTACCCCCTTATGGTTTATTTTACATGATTTTTTTCTTTTTGTTATTTCATTTTAGGCAATTTGGGGCCATCGGGTCACGTCTGACTGGAGCTGGATGGGGTGGCTGCACTGTGTCAATGGTGCCTACTGACAAGTTGAACGCTTTCCTAAAAGATGTAAAAAAAGCTTATTACCAAAGTGATGTCCAAAGGTTAGCACTGGAGAAGAACAGTCTGTTTGCCACCAAACCTGGAAGAGGAGCTTTGGTTTTTGTTGAGGCCTGAAGAACGTAAAAACTCTGAAACTATGTAGGGCATTTGGAACTGGCAGTACTTCCCATGCCACAGCAAATGAATGCCTTTGCTGGTTTTTACTGTAACGAGCAGTTGCTATTATCAAAATATATTTCTGAAGAAGTGATTAAACAAACACTCTTTGATTATAAAGTCTTTTTTTTTTCCTTCCATAGTAAAAATATCTTTCAGTATAAACACTGATTTACCAAAACCTATTGACAAGGAAAACTGAAACCGAAATAAAGATGATACTTGGTTACAGTGGATCTCCTCTCTTTTCCATTTACTGTCATAAAAGTAAGACCAGGCGGAGCAATGAGCTGTTTCATTACAGGGTAGGAACCCTGCAACGCCTGCAGGGCTGTGCAGTGCTAGTTCTCTTTGGGTGCTGGGTATTCTTTTGTTCAGAGGCCTATAAAATGGAAGATTAAACTGAAGCATTCAGAAAACTGGAAGGATTTTGCTAAACATGAGAAGTTTTATACTCTTCTCAAATAGGATTATTAATGTTGTAATTAATTATAATATTGAAGGAACACCTACAGGCCAAGGAAAACATTAGGAATACATTATGCTAAGCAAGAAAACTTTCCTTCCAGCTACGTGTCTGACGTATCTTTGTGCAAGGGTGACTTGTTATGAAAGATTCAACAAAAACAAATGCTGTGAGCTGTGCAGTATGAGAACGTATTCCCCTAAGTGAATGAACAAATAATGAAGCAGAGTTTGGTTTTGAGTTCTCCAGACACTGTATTCTGATGGTTGAACCCTAGTTGTGCTTCGACAGGGTAGAACATTTGCATTTTCATGCAAAACTTACAGAGGACTAATATAATCCACTGAGGATGTAAAGAAGCAACTAAAATCAATAAGGAATAATTAAGGAGATAATTCAGTTGTGCCAAGCAAAAGTAAATAGGCAAGACCAAGAGCAAATGTCATTGACACGTTACTGCCAAGCTCCTGTCTCACTCCCACTTTACACTCCTGAATCTCAAGGCTGTAGCTGCATTGGAGCACAGTGCCCGCAATTCATGAGCCATCTCCTCAGTAGGAGGAATGATGGTGATTGCAGAAAGATGACTGTACCTCAAGATACCCAATGATGCCCAAACCCTGTTTCCAAGGGGAAGGTTATGGACCTGTGCCCTCTCTCACAGCCCACTAACTTCTGATTCTCTGATATCCAACATGAAAACCAAAGAGAAGTTGTGCGAGTGTCATAACCCTTGCAGCCATAAAAGACACAGCAAGATTTGTCCCTCTGCACATTTTTGTGATGCTAAGCACAAGCTAATGTCCAGAAGTCTGCATCAAATTAGAGATCTCTCAGCAGAGATCTTCTGTACATTACCCACGCTAATTCCAGCCAAAACCAAATTCTTAGAGGCTACAAATTCTGCGAGAGGACTCTGCCAAATCTGAGCACAGCAGATGAACAACAGCCAACACAAACTGCCAGATCTTTTCAGGAACCTCAGAGGGGACATGTAATGGTAACACTATCACTAGAGAAGATTTCTGTTGTCTGACAGCCAGGAAAAATGGAACAGCGAGTGCTGTAGATAAGCAAATCAAGTCCTCCAGAGAGGAAAAGGATAGGCTCTAGGCATAGACACAGGGAGAGATGAAAAGGATTTGGAGGGAGGACAGTTAAAGCATGCATTTGAGAAGGGGAAAGCAAGGGATAAGCAAGACAGTTAAGAACAAGAGGTGCAATTATAGAAAGGTGTAATCTCAAATCATTCATTATTGCTACCTATGGAAATTGACCATCTTGTAACCCTTTTGTAATTTACAGTAGATATGCCCTAAATTCAACTAAATCTGTAATCATAGAACTCTAAAAGAAAAAAGAAAAAAAAAATCAAAACTAAGTAGTAAATATTTTCAAAAATCTCCAAGAAAATCTTAGCAATTTTAAAGAAAATAATGCCATGGCTTTGTTACAGATGGCCTTATTAAATATAATCTTCATCTTAATTGAGCTCCTGTTTATTATCTTGTCATAAAAATGGAGAACAAGACAGCACATACCAATCCTTTCATTAATGTATTTGCATTGAACTTTAGTTCAGCTGGATTCATGAAAGCACTAATCAGTGTATGGGCAGAATAAAAACAGGGGCTTTTTATTTCTTTTGAAGTTGAGCATGCCACACAGCCATGGAATCTTCCCCAGCACATGCAGGCTGCTGTACCTTTCAGAATTTTTCTGTCAATGAATCTTATAAATAGATGCTCTCATAAACAAAGAAAAGGAAAACAGAAAACTGGCACAATATAAAAGAATAATACAGAACATTCTAAACTTCTGATTAATTTCTTTCCTTTTTGATTGCTTCAATGACTTCAATGTCTCTTGTATTGCTTCAGTTTAATGAATCTGTGTTACGGGGGTTTTTGTTTGCTTTTTAAACCTTTGAAGAAGTTTTCTACGTAACGGTAAAACCCCCTGATAATCAGAACATGAGAACAATATACCAACAGTGTGCAAGGTAAGCAGCAAGGATATTAGTGGTATTCCTAATAATAAAGCAAAACGATCTTGGTTTGGATGAAACTTCCTGTGCATAAAGAACGACTCCTAAGTGTATTTCCTGAGTTAGTCTTTCCAGATCTGTATTCTTAATAGCTTTTTCTGACTATATTTTCAAAATCTCTTCTGTAGCTAAAATAATGCTAATTGATATATAGAATCATAGAATCATAGCATCATTTAGGTTGGAAAAGACCTTTAAGATCATTAAGCCCAACGATTAACCCAACCCTGCCAAGTCCACAACTAAACCATGTCCCTAAGCACCACATCTACATAATCTTTTAAATATCTTCAATACCTCCAGGGATGGTGACTCCACCACTTCCCTGGGCAGCCTGTTCCAATGCTTGACAACCCTTTTGATGAAGAAATGTTTCCTAATCTCCAATCTAAACCTCCTCTGGCACAAGTTGAGGCCATTTCCTCTTCTTCTATTGCTTGTTACTTGGGAGAGGAGACCAACACCCACCTCACTACAACCTTCTTTCAGGTAGTTGTAGTGAAAGGTCTCACCTGAGCCTCCTTTTCTCCAAACTCAACACCCCCAGTTTTCCCCCAGGTGCTCCTCAAGAGACTTGTTCTCCAGACCCTTCACCAGCTTCGTTGTCCCTTGAACACACTCCAGCACCTCAGTACCTTTCTTGGAGTGAGGGGCCCTCCTTACTTCTCCGAGAATCAAAAGCTTTTATCATTTCGTGATCGCTATGCCCAAGACAACTTCCAACCATCACAACACCCACAAGTCCTTCTCTGTTCACAAACAACTGGTCCCTTCCCTAGTTGGCTCACTTGCCAGCTGTGTCAGGAGGTTCTCTGACATGCTCCAGGAACCTCCTGGACTGTTTCCTCACTGCTGTATTGTGTTTCCAGCAGGCAGCTGGTAAGTTGCCCATGAAAGCAAGGGCTAGTAATTGAGAGACTTCTCCCAGCTGCTTATAGAATATTTCATCTGCCCCTTCATCTTGGTTGGGTGGCCTATAACAGACCCACCATGCTACCAGCCTTGTTGGCCTTCCCCCCGATTCTTACATATAACTCAAACCTATTGTCACCATCAAGCTCTAGACAACCAAAACACTCCCTAATACACAGTGCAGACCCACCGCCTCTCCTTCCTTTCCTATCCCTCCTGAAGCATTTACAGCCATTCATTGCAGCACACGCACACACGTGTGTATTTGGGAAAGTAACAAAATTAAATGTCAGAACATGTGCAGAGGCAATGCATCCGGTCAGCACAAGCTATTATTATCAGTGGAGTGTGACGTTGTCTTACTATAATGTCTGACCATAATTCAGTCAATCATGAGTTTAATCTTACTGTGCAGTAAATGGGTTCTAAATCTTTCCAAAAAGGATTTGGAATGGAGATATTGTTAGACATCTAAGTGCAGCAATATTGCCTGGTGCCATATTAATACTCTGTATTATCTTAATCCCATTGACATGTATGTCTTCATCACTGTACTTGCTGACTCTGTATCTTTTACACAGGAACATGCGCATGCTCCAAAATAGAATGAGAGTAATTTTACCATTCACCTGACAGAAGGGGATCACTACCGTATATTTGGCATTTGCTGTCTTGGACACAGCGCATATACACACACAGACACACACATACGGCAACCTAATATATAGTAGTTACTTAAATAACATTTTCAGGTATATTGGTTTCTCATTAGTATGATCTGAATGCCAACTTTTATTTTAGTAACTGCTGTGTGCTTACTCAGTATAATCCTTCTGAAATTCCCCTCTGAGTCCATGCGTCTTTTTAATAACATTTTGATATGTTGGAGCAACTGTTGCACTACAGATCCGGTCAAGCGAAAGATTTGTATTTTCAGCTAACTACAGTTTATTTGCATGCTAAATCCCAATCAGATATAGTTAAACAAATATAGATCCAGAACAACATTCACAAAAAGCTATCTTGTTCTAAAAAAAGATACTTTGCAGATCATAGCTGATATGGGCAGGATTGAATTAGTGCTTTCTGATTCTTGTGATTGTATGCTTCATCAAGAAAAATGAACTCTATAAAAGGACTTATGCTGCAAAGTAACAACAGCATGAAAACAGACTGGTAAGGCTTAACATCATGAAACCTGTGAATCTTGCAGCATATGAAATTATATTTTAAATGCTAATTTTGAGATGGAAGGTTAGCTATTGGTTAGAGACTAATTCACAATGCAGAAAGGAACACACTGGGGAACATAAAACTGTAACCAAAAATCACTACCTGTGATGCAGCCTTGTTTGACAGATTTTTCTCAGTGCACACAAGATTGGCAGAGAAAGTGCTGCCAAGCAGTACTGCTGTCACATCTGTCCTACCTCAGCTCTTCAGTTTAGCCAGCTTTTTCATTGAGCAGTCTTCTGAGATTCAATATCCCATAAAATAGAGACAAAAGATTAATTCTGTTCTTGATCTTATCTCTTATACTCTGTCCTCTGCTTTTAGACTTGTGTCAGAAGTAATTAACTATGAGATTCTGTAAGATATCACATCACAGCCTCCAATAACAGCACCATGTTTAGTAAGAGACAGAATCTACTATGGTGCTGACGGTGGAGAGAACCTAACCTCCTCTGTAATCTCTCATACTTCAGCAGGACTGCAATACTCAGTCTAACTAAGGTAGTAGAACCAAGCTATAATTGACAAACAGCTTCTGGAGCCCCTAAATCCTCTGCAGATACAGTCACCAAGTTCAGCAGAACATGGAGTTAGCTTGAGTGAGAGTTTGCACATAAAACTGATGTGCCCAAAATCTCACATGTACTTAAGGCACTCATGCCAAATTTGTCATAGGTGTAAGATCTAGTAATGGAAAGATCTACAGAGGACTAAAAGATATTGAAGCTAATCAGATGAGAAGACACTAAGGAGCTTTCAGAATTAATTGATCTATAAGATGTTTGAGATTGTTTTCCAATAGCAATGATTCTGCAGAAGTAACAAACTGGATGAGGATCTATACAAAAGGTTTTGGTATATTTATTGGATTTTAAGCATAATGCATTTTGAGAATTGCTATTTTCTCCTAAGCACTGTACTGTTGGCCAAAATTACACATTAATATTAAAAGGAAAACAATATAAAAATCCTCTCCCCACAAAAGCATGTCTTTCTGCACTTGGCACACGAGACTCAAATAACTCAATAAAGATTAGATGTACTTCAAACTGAAACACACTAGTGCCCAGGCAGCTGTCTCCTTTCCAGCCAAGCTGTGTGTGATTTGGGGTGGGAATAAAAGTATGTTGTATTAGCCAATGATAATGCCAGATGTGTAGGATGTTTTTTTTCAATCCAAATTAATTTTTGAAGGGACGCTGAAGTAGGTTTGTATGAAACTCTTACAGCAGTTCCTGAGGATTATTATTAAACACCTTACTTTGCCAAATTTCACATAATGGAGGGTTTTACTCGTGTTGTTCCACATTTTCTGGTTTCTTATCTGTCCCTCATGTGACAAATATATATATTTATTTTTGTTGGCTAAGCTGTTCCAACTTAAAACAACAAGTGGGATTTTTAGTCATGTTTCTATTGATCAATTATCAGCAGAATTAAATTGTTCTGACTAAATGCTGGATGGCTGAATGGCTTTATCCCAGTGAACATCCTTTCTTTTAACTGTGTCTTTCCTGTCCAGGCTTCCGTCCAGAGAAGAATTAAGACAAGAAGACCCTGTCCTTGAGGAAAAACTCACTGAGGCACTTTTGAGCAGCAGTAACAGCTGCAGGAATAATCAGGGTTTCTTATGGTCTGAACCTAATTTTATGCTAGAAACATAAAGCTCTAATTTTCATAGCTGAATTTAAAAGTCTAACAGAAAACAGGAGCTAAAATCAGAACCAAAAGAGCCTAGCAAGGATTTACAAAACTTCTGTCAGATGAATTTAAAGCTTTACAAGTAGAATTATAAACATAATCAGAGCGAAATACCAACTATGAATGGAAAAATTTGAGGACAAAGGGATTAAAGATCAAGGGAAAAAATACCTATTGTGCTGTTTTATAAGGCAGTTATTGTCAGGCATTGACCCTAAGATTATATCCAGTTAAATTCCTGTGCAATGCTTTCTACAGCCAATCCAACTCTATCAGCAGTAGAACAGATGATGAACTTTCACAAGCCGTGATTTTTTAGTTCTTTTCAGAATACCATTTGAGAGAATGAGAGGAAGCCTGGACAGCTTTTGTTTCTGAAGATCTATAACCTGATGATGGCCAGTGGGGAGAGAGAGGGACACTGTTGCAAATGATTTTCAGTACTTCCTCTAGAGGGAATACATGGCTAGTGTAAGCTGCTTCAAGAGACGACTTGCAGGACATTCGCTATTGTTGAAAAACTCCAAAATTTATTATCTTGTCTGAAATTCATAAAATATTTAACTTTCTTGGTTATGAGATTTTGGGGGTTTGCCTTCACAAAGCTTATTTTCTGTAAAACAAATGGTTAAATGAATAAAATTTTATTAACAGAAAAAACAGAATGATTTGTGTGATTTCTTACTATTGTACCAAAGTAGCAGCCTCTTGCACACAACCTGCTCTCAGTGACCTTCTTTCTCCCTGTCTTAGCTGTGCTCATTCAGCAAGAAAAATCTGGTCAGATCCTTGAAAAGTGAGGGCACAACTATGCCAAGAGATGCACAACTACTGCAGCACCCCTGAGCTCGGGGCACTGAGATGCTGGTGCACATTTTATACTTCTGTTCCATCACTAAGAAAGTGGCAGTGACTGTGAACTCTTTCAAGCAAGCCTAAGGGGCTGAGTTAACAGAGACTGAATCTCAACTTCAGCTCCACTAATGAGATTTATTTTATTTCTATGTAGGTGGTCTCTTATTTCTTAAATGCAATTAGCATACAGTTGTTGCCTGATGGTTTTATTTATTTTTTGAAAGTGCCAACTACTGGACTTGCTTTCATAGTTCTAGTTTCCAGAACTGACTTTTGTGCTCCACAAGCCTATTTTCAGGAAATATTTTGTAAGAGGGATGATATTTTGAACTCTACTTTTATGGCTGCAAAGACTTCTCCTTTTTATATTTCCTTTGTCTGTTCATTAGGGGCCATCTTTAATTCCTAGATGTGTTTTTGGAGATACATTCCTTTCCTTTGAAATACGTACCATTAAAACAAAACATTAAAATACTTTAAGTCTCTAGACGAAGTTATGCGTTTATTTTATGAAGTTCTATGCTGTGTAATGGCCTGAGCGGTGCACTGAAATTTACATATTTGTCCATTTTTAGGTTTTCTCTAGACATTTCCTGGCATGTTAATTAGCTGCCTTTTGCTCATTATATAATTGCACAAAACCCCATCCATCTCACCCTGTCTTAGCTGTAAAATGAATAGAAGGTTTTAGGCTTTTAATCAAACTATGAAAAATTTCAACATCCTAGGTTTTTGGATTTTTTTGAGGATGACATAGATGAGTGCTAGTAGTGTTTCCAACTTTTATTACAGTTTTGCTTTCTCTAATTCATGAATTTATAATTCATACTCCAAAAAAAAGGAACATTTTTGAAAATCAGCATCATGCATATTGCACATTACAATAAACATGTCAGCAAAAGTGGATATACTAACAGTTTCTGGTAGCTAATTTACTTATTTTTATATAAATGGACAAATTACAAGTGCCCATTGTGGTCACATTAAAGGGAGAATGGTGTGGAAATTTCTGTTCTCAATAAACCCATAAAGAAGTGGACACAACTTATTTTTAGACAGAATTCTGCTCATAACGTGAACAATCACCTAAAATCTGCTGAGAAAAACATAATCAGTTTCACAAGAAGTCCGAAGTTTTCTTTTTATCCCATTAGTCAGCCTAATAACAAGTTTTACAATTTTTCCTTGTAAAGTTCATAAAAACAACACGACAAATAAAGACACCACACTGAAAGCTGAAGGAAAAAAAAAAAAAGTTTTCCACTCTTCTATATGATGTTGCGAAACTTGTTGAAGCCAGTGAAGTTAAACTACTATAACACAGAATCTGACACCTAAATATACTGAGTAAGAGTTGCCCTGTTGTAACAAGAGCTGCTGAGATTTGACAGTTTTCCTTACAAGTCAGCAGTGACTTCCTATGCTGAGTACTCTACATCAAAGGCAGTGGCAAACTACTTTGTCTTTAATGTGTTGTGTGCAAACACTTCAATATACAGAAGATCAAAATTCTAAGAATTTCCATCAGAAAATGTTTCAGGGGAACGCCAAAACCAGTCTAGCTAGAACAATTTTATATACACCAGGAAAAGAACAGAATTAAGTAGGAAACACTAGCTTCTGAAACCCTTTCAAGATATAAACAAAAAGAGCTCCAAATATCTGTACTACACAACAAATAAATCCTCCCTACATTCAGAAAGATACATGTCAGGCAGAAATATGTCCAAATTCAGAAAATACTCTAAACTTCTTCAAGATTTATAGATGTTTGGATCCAAAGAGTATAGTTCAGGGCCACAACAGAACCAAGTCAATATATAAAGCTAGAATCCAGATACGATAGGAGTTTCATTATATTTTGTGAGGTTTGATTTACGTTTCTCATTCAGCCTTATTCCCCCAAAATCTAACAGCAATAAAGTAACTAAGCTGAAGTGCAGACTTACTTAAGACATCTTAAATCATGCGTTAAGTTAAAGGATAACAAAATGAAGGGCCAATCAAATCTTTCTTTCTGTATTTCGAAGTTTCTCTCTTTTAGGCAAACCACTTGCTGAGATTGTCTGCATTACTGTGGTCTGTCTCAGTCTAGAAAAGAGAAGACCGTCTCAGCTATTGTGGATCATAGCAGAAAAAGGAAACAAATTAAAAGGGTGAGACTTTAGCAATGCATTCTTCTCCCTGCCCCAGCTGGTTTAAACCACCTAGGCAAAAATTTTAAGAAAAAAGTTTTTAAACACAATACAGGTTGCTTGTCAAAAAGGATATGGTTGTTTGTAAACTTCAGTACAATTAGTCCTGCACGTCATCATTATGACACAGCATTATCTATTTCATGTGTCTTAAGATAGTAGGAGACCAAAAGGCTTTGGCCACAGAAGTCTGAAAAGCACACACTTGCATTCTGGATCCAAACTGATACAAGAGGACTATACAAACAGGAGAAGTGTCAATAAAAGATATTATCAAGTTAACTGTCTGAAAATAGTAACAGAACAGACAAGGACCTTCTACATTCATATTAAAAGATATTTATGCTCAGATCATTTAAAAACCACAAGGCACTGTTCTGCATGATGGTGATAGCAGTACAAGAAGGGATCAGAATTTCTGACAAAGACTGATGGCAGTGATCTAATAATAGGCGAAACCATTCTCCATTCCAAGCAGGAAAACTGCAGACTATAATAGGTATAAAATCAAGTCCTTGGCACGGAATATAAACACCTGCAAGTAAGCTGGAGTGATTTTAAAAATCAATGCAGTGTTTAAAGCACAGTAATATATATTAAAAAAAAAAAAAAAAAAAAAAGAGGTGCGTGATAAAGTTTTATTAATAAAGAACCTACTGAATCCCATTCTAAACTGCAGTTTACTACAATCATGCTCTTACCTTAAACTAGGGCTAAAGCACTGTCCTTTTCTCAACATTGAAAGTATTAAAATACAGTATAAAGGACCATTGGGGGGGGGGGGGCGGGGACCAAACCCACAAAAACCATGTAAAAACACCCAGCACAAATACAGGTTATAAAAGTCCAACTTAAATGCAGTACTATTCAAAACAACTGAGCATAATCTACACAATAAACACACAGATTACATTTATGTCTGACTTTTTGTCTACTTAAAATCCACACACATGCCTAAAATTACGGCACCTACAGATCAGTAGAGTGTTTTTCTGTTTATTTTCCCCAATTACATGTATTGCTCTTTTCTCACCATAATCCTCTGATTTGCCACTATGTAGATAACTTTGCTCTGTAGCACATTTCAGTACCATAGTTTATAAATATTAACAGAGGCATGGCTTTTGTTAGTGAGCTACCCATAGTATGCTCCTTTTAATATCAGAAGTACATAAAGCAAACTTCTGTTATGGTTTTGGGTTCCTTTGGCATATATCTTACATTCACAATCTTCACCTATTTCTTCATCTGCCACATATTTCCTATCTTCAAGTAGATTTTTGCAAATTGTATCCTCTGCTAACAAAAATAGAAAGATCAGACAGTTTCACTTACATGCAATACACAAATATTGCCATAAATGATCTGTTGATTCATTGGAAACTAGACAACATCTTGCTAACGCTAGTGATAAAACACAGATCCTTAACTCTGCTTATCTCAGATGTTTTAAAAAGACTACTATTAATAATCTTAGATTCCTAGGGTGGTAGCAAGTAGAGAGTAAATATCCAGTCTCACAAGACTGGCATCTTTCTGCCCGCCTGTCCCACCCTGCCCGCCTACTGAAGTGAAAAACTGTAAAACATATGCAAGTATCCAACTTTGTGCAGTCTGAGCAGGAAGCAGGCTGATGGGATTTTGCCTGTGCGCCACAGAGAAACATTAAACTTCATGCAGTGCACACATACATGCATGTGTTGCCCAAGTGCAAGCCTTATGTTCTACAAAGCTCCCCCTGTAACTTTTTATTACAGTAACAAATGAATAAAATGATTACTGGACAAATGGAATATTGTAAGCATGACATGCTGATTTTTTTAGATGGATCTTTGGTACCCTCATGTCCATTCAGAAAAACTGTTAAAGAAAGTTGTTCCCTTCTTGAAGGTCTTGAAACAAACAAGCAAGAGTTCTAACTTGCAGTTTTACAGTAACTTGTCAGGCATCCATGAAAACAAAGCCAGATCTTAACTGGGCAAGTGCATCTTAGCCACAGGTTATAAAGCAGACACAGATGTACAAAAGTATCAAGACAGGAAAACAAAAATTTGGAAGAACAGTGAGAAAAGCTTTACATTTCTGCATAACAGGAAATCCACTGAACAAAAAAGAATTACAAATAACCACTAACATGCCTCATTTGCCTTAAAGAAATAGAAAAGCTCCTAAAATGAGAAATAACATCATTGAATAAGAACCACAAAGTGAAGACTTTATTTCAAAAAATGTCTTTGAACACAGCGGCTCAGTGCACAGAGAAGATGAAGTGGAAGACAAAGAACTGCTAAAATAGAACTGAAATGAAAGCCAAGATGAAATAACCTCCTCAAGTTCTGATGCTGGCAGACAAACACCATTCAAAAGAAGTTTTCCAGCAATGACATCCCGTAGGGCTTCAAAACAATTTATATATTCACAAGAAGAATATGTGTGAGAATAATGTTCCAGACTGCTGAAAATTAGTAAAAACGGTAAGGAGGTACCACGCACTTCCAGATCAGTTAATGTGAATTCTTAGAAAGATGTCAGAATAAAAATATGAAGAAAGGTTATTTAATACCGAAATATGCTGGTTCATGGCAAACATCTACTCCAGCAGCCTGCACCTCACAACTTTTCCTTTTGCCTTAGCAGTACACCCAGGTTATGTAGTCATCAACCTTTTTCAAGCCCTGCTATGTGCACAGTCATAGGGATACTCAGTTCTTCACAGCTTCAGAAGCATTTAAAAAAAAAGAGAAAGATCTGTGACAGGGATCATATTTGGGCAACATATATAAAATATGTAGTTACAGGAAAGTACTCTTCCCTTTTTTTACTTGTCCTTTTGTTTACACTGTAACTGAGAAGGCAGTGCTCCCCTCCAGAAGCTCAATAATAATGTCAAAGTGCGTCTGAGAGTTTTCTTAGCAAAGCAATGACTCAAGGGGCACGAATACGGCATTTTATTCAAGCACAGAGCTTCAGAAAAAGGATGCGTGTAGTCACATGTCTCGGCAATAAAACCAAATGAAGACAACGTTGAAAAGACTTGGGTTTTCAGACATAGCTCAGGACTTTCTGAAATCAAAGAGAGTAGAAACTCTTTAGTCCTAAGATGTGAATTTATGAAAGAAAACAGATAAGGTAATGTCCCAACTCAAACTGAATTGTAATCTAACCTTATTCACAACGTGGTGTTTAGAGACACGCTGTCTGGGAAATAACACTCTTTTCCATGGAAAGGTGTGGCAGCAAGCAGGTGGACAAGGACCTGAAAAGCTGATCAACAGAAATAACAAGTTGAGATGTCATTGGTGCAAAACCAGAGAAGATGGAGAGCACCTCTGATGGGGTAGTGAAGGCAGAAATTACATTGCTTGTTAAAATCAGGACTGATCGCAAATCCTTAAGGTGCTTTCCTGCTATAGTGTTCCCCTGGAAAGAAGAAAATGGAGATTGGAACCAAACTGGTAACCAACAAGATGAGGCTAAAGAAAAGCTGCTGTTAAAGATGGTGCCAGGTAATCAGAGGGAGGAGGGGGGAAGAGAAAAGAATCCCAAAGAACATGAACGCTTTCTCTTCCTAGCTCAATTCCCAAGGGAGCCTAATGTCCCAGGGCTAAGTTAGACAGGGAGAGGCAGCATCCAGCCCAGTTGGCCAGCCTAGTGAGAACAGCAGTGAAGTCACCTCTCAAAACATGGCTGAGCCCTGCAGCCTGCCAAGTCAGTAATGAGGTCTTGACAAGATTTGAGGACAATTTGAATCACTGAATATCTGTCAAAGAAGAAGGGTGCAGGATTACCACTGACACCCCTTTTTCTTTTACTGTAACCACCAAGCTCAGTGGCACTGCCATAAAAGCACTGTCAGAGAGAGGCCACACTTCAATGAATCTCAACATTTCCCCAATTGCTGGCTCTGTCTCCGATACCATAATTACAACCGGATCTAGAGAAGGACCTGCATGTCTGAAAGCTGACGTTTTCCAAATTACATCATTTGGTTTAATTAAAATACTGCTTCTTCCCTCAGATTTCTCATTTGTGGTACACATGAACACTAGATACTCAAATCCTCAAAGAAATTAAAACTTAGCAAGATGGTCAGTATCTCAACAGGACTTCTTTTATAACTCCTATTACCCCATCCATCAATCCTTATGAGCAATGCAAAAATAATAGCTCTGAGGTTTACTCCTCTTCCTGTCACATTCCTCTACAGTAGGTAAGTCCAGAAACCATTTAAACAGACATAAGTGTTTAAAAAGAGTTAATAAGACTTAATTAATAAAGACTTAATCAAGAATAACCAGGACTAGACAAATCCTGATTTTGACAAGCTTCTCATCAACAGAATTAACATTCGTTTACAGTCCACTGACGGACAGTTTAACTAAAGGCACAATATACCCCAAAGAACCTTTTTACTGCTGACAGTAATACTTGGATTAAAATTAACACAGCATGATTTTTAAATCCCAAACTGAGTCTACAGAGAAAGCAGTTAAAAAAGGGTTGATTTTTTTACTTGCAAACTGAGCAAACTTGATCTGGAAGTCATTAACAGATAATAAACATAACCTTCCCCCACTCACTCCCAAGATGCCATCTCTACAGTCACTTTTCAGAATACAGTTATATTTTTACAACATGTCATCCTACAGAGAAGAGCCTCACAGGCTTTCATTTTATCCAGTTTCTCACTTACTGCTAAGGAATTAGTGCCTTCTCTTCACCAGAACTCAGCCCCTTGTTAGGAGAAAAGTGGAGTGAAAGGAGAAGGAAAAGCTGGTTTGCTTAATGAAATATGTTACTAAATTCAGAATGGCTTTTGTCGTCCTAAAGAGAAAGAAAAACATTACAGCAGGTCAGCTTTAAAGTGTGTTGCAACAATCTGCCTCAAACAGTTACCCAATATACCTAGCCCATTATCAAACAGACTCAACAATAAGCAAAGAGACCAGCCACTACTTCTCATAAGACCATTTCTTAAAGAAATCCTTAAGAGTAGCTTTGGAGATTTTTAAACTCTTCTTGTCATGTGATGCATCTGCACCCTTTTGGTGTTTAAAATCAACTGGCTTATTTTGCATGACAGCTTGCAAACTAAGTTGTAATCTGTTTTTCTGCATAATAACTGACCACACTCTACTGTCATCAGACTAGGCTTGGAGATGCACATTTTTCAATCCTTGCTTTTCAAATATAGAAATAATTTGAAAACACTAGCATTGGTGAGCTAATTAAAGATATTATATACATACAATTAAAATGTTTTTAAAGTCTATGATTACTCTGTTAACCACTGCAAGAAATCTAATATAGCGTCTCAAATCTGTGCGAGTTCTTTACAGCCAAGGCAACATGGGAAAAACTTGAGCAACCTTTGTCATTAAAGTGAGAAATGCTGCCTCTGATCATCTCAGCAGAGAACAATGTTGCTGTATAAAGTGCTGTAACCTTTAACTTTTGAAATTTTATTTTCTAGATATACAAGAATTATGAAAATGCTTTTCAAAATAGGACCCCAATTTTAAAAGAACGAAACAGGAGATCTTTGTATGAGCGGTGCTATCACCACCCCTGGTCCAGAGACATGAGGTAGGGTTTCTATGGTCGAGAAGCTATTTTAGCACATTAAGATCCACGAGGTTTTATTTTAACATCCTCCTTCCTCACTGTGTAAGGGACTCAAAATCAGACATGGTGCAAACGTCATGTCACCTGCTTCTCCAGTTTGAAATTATCTACATTACCGGTCCTGTGAGTCTTGAAGAAAAATTGATTTGTTAAAAGAAATAAGGATTGGTGACCCAAGGAAGATTAAAGGGAAAGACATTCAGTACTAAAAGGACTAAGTGCAGGATAAGTAAACTACAAAACCAGGTGTCAGAGGCTGGACATTCAAAGTTTTATGTGCAAGAAGAGGTCAGTGACAGAAGGATATTTCAAAATGTGACCAACACATCATTCTAACAACAAAGCATAAGAACAACTTTGACAACCATCAGATACCACTTAATTCTTCTGAATCTTCTCAAAATCTTGGGAAGGGGGGGAAGAGAAGGAAAGAGATGGCTTTCTAAGCAAGCCTGTGGAGCTAAGGTGTGCAGGCTCTGAGTGAAATGAGGTAATTTAAAAATCAAGATTTGCTATCAGATCCATCTTATTTAAATATAGACTCTATAGATTTTCTCCCCATCTGGATGAGAAGACTTTAAAAATCAAAATGAACACACTGAGTGTTTTTAGGACTAAAAGTCACTAGAGAGCTATACGCTGTATCTGCTTTACTATACTTGAAAAAATCTGACTTCTCTCCATAGAAAAAAATAAGGCATATCTGGATTGTTTCCTGTTATAACCAAAGAATACAAGAATAGCTGTACTCAGTCAAACCAAAGGTACATAGAGCACAGTATCCAATTTCCAGCTTTGACCAATGTCAGATGCCTAAGGAAGACTAAGACTGTGGCAAGCACATAGTGACATTTCCACAGAGATCTCTCTTGACCACAAGCATTTTGTGGCTCAGTAACCAGAGGCAGCCACTCTTACAGCTTTGTACAAGTTTCTTCTAACTAGTTCAGTAACCTTTGGAACTTTTAAAAATTTAGTGTTCTTTGGTGCTTAACAATATTGTATGAAAAGCTACTTCTCTGTTTTATTTTAGTTCAATCTGATATTCTACTAGTCTCATTTGTGTTAGAATTAGGAAATAATCAAAGAACTCATATAAAATCTTGCAGTAGACAGCTGAAGATTTTATACATTAAGACATCTTGCAAACAGAAAGCTCTTCTCCCAAAACGTCGTCTGGCAGAAGGAACTGAGGTTCCTTTTCCTGATTCTGCTCATTTAATATTCCCTAACTACTGGATAAGAATTTATATTTTCTGAATTCAATATTTTCAACTTCTTATAGTATAACCAAAAATTTAATAGCAGTTTTGTCAAATATTCTAACATTAGACTATATTTTACTGGCAGATTATTTTACAACACTATTTATCCAGATGCAGATCAGTTATTCTCCCTACCTTCTTATAAACCACTGTAAAAATGAGCTTGTCCGCAGACCAAGATACCGAGATGCACAGTTGTTAAAGCGTATCTCACTTAGTCCTTAAACAAAGCTATCACACCTCGCTTAGCTCGGTCCTTAAGCAATACAAATAGCTTAAACGTCAAAGCAAACAGCTTTTCTCAGTAGCTATTCACCGAGGCACTGTCAATACATAGCAATTTAAATTCTACTCTTCTCAGTAGCCCTAGTGAGAGGAAAAGAGACAGAAAGAGCAAACGCGATCAGAAGAGCAGAGCAGCTCTGTCCCACAATGATTTTTCAGGATTCACCTAGATTTGTTCCTAGCAGAACTATTCCTTTATTGGGATTGTTAGCTTTATGCAGACGTTCTTTCAAGAAAATGTTGGACACCCACAATTCTGTCTAGGAAAACTAGCCATTATATTCTGTATAATTATACAGAAATGCATTATCCTGAAAACAAAGCCCACTTAATGGAGCGACAAACTAGTTTGCTGCCCAAGGTGCTGCCAAGGATTTATTCCCTTTTTCCTTTTTTTTTTTTTTTTAATTACTTTGTTTCCTAGAAACAAATTTTACTGTACAAGACATAATGAACTCATAAAAACCACTTGGAGTTAAATGATCACCTTGATCCTTGAAAAAATTTCTGCCTCCCAGCAAGTATGGGAAATCTTTCACACCAAGCTATTTTAGATGTGGCACATCCTAGTGGAACAGCTACTGCACTGCTCCCAAGTGGAGTGGTTTCAGGAACAGGGTTCTGTAAGTCTAAAGTCTTCAGAGTCTTCAGAGACCACTGCAAATTACATAATGCATATGAGCAAATTAGATCAGCAATCTATACTCCCTATCTCATTTATGAATGTCTAAGTAGCTATATATTAGTGGTCCTTTCACCACACCAGAAATATCAGCAATATCTAGAAGCGCAAATAAAGTTTGTGGTTAGCATCCAGTACTTTGAGTCAGCTGCTTCTGGTGAACAAGTGGGTGTTCATTCACTTTCAACATTATTACTTTTATATCACCTTTACTGTTATCTCCCATAAACAATTAGAAAATAGTATGGAAACTTGCCAAACATTTATGCCCTAACAAAATAAGGCACTTAAAAGTTAAAATAAATCTGATTGTATTAGCTTAGATCTGCCTTTCTTGATATCTTGGCCACATCTTATCTCACCAATATCTTAATGTGCGGAGAGAAGGAATGAAACATTGTGTTGCTAGCTGAATGACCTCTAAGTGTCTTCAGTAATATTCAGAATAGATGAGTTGAAGAGAAGACAAGCAGGCCACCCAGAAAACCAAACGTCATGACTGGCTTCCAGAATATCTTTCCTCTTTTGCAGTGCAAGGTTATAACTAAACCAGAGTTCAGCTTTAACATCTGCTGCTGGTTGAGATCTCTGACTGGCTTTTCCAGCTTCAATGCGAGATATATTTTGAACATTATTAATTCCCATGACCTAGTGTCAAAGACTGATAGAGAAAGTGATTTGGTTGCGTTATCTTCCAGTATTTAATATCAGTTCTGGGTAGAAACAGCTGGAAACAATATCACATTTGCTACAATAAATTTCCAGAGGAATTTGTTGAAAATATCTCATACCTACAAAAAGCTGATTTAGAAAATAGACTTATAAGTTGAAGGTGTGTAGAGGAAAAGCCACATGAGCAAATTGCTCAAGATGAGTCCCTAATCAGGTTATACAGGACATACTCAGAAAAAAATTGATACCTTATAAACTCACATGGAAGTCTAAGTACAATTTTATCCCAAATTCTGAATCCAGATTTTCTCAATTAACATGAAGAAGAGTCAGATTCTCTCATATTTACTATTTAGTAATAATAGCTGTGGAATGGGTTCTGCAATACCTCTTCATGTGCAGCTGCCATGCAGAAACTTAGAATGAACTCTGAGCCTGTTGTAGCATCATACACAAATTGAACTCCATAAACTTTTACTCTGCTGGGTTTTTTTCCAGCTTAAATAAAATCATTTAACTCTTAAAAATATTTTTTATTATTTTTATTTTTAAAAGCAGAGTATCTAGACTGTCATTAGTTTTTGTAGCGCGACATGAAATACCCGTAAAGGAAAAAGAAATGAAGAATCACTAACAACTGAAAATGAGGCTTTATTTATAATTACCTAGTCAACAAAAGTATGACACATGAGGTCCCATCTCCCCCATTTTATGAGATGAGGCCAGTGACTGTTGCACACATATGTAGGAAATTCCGCTAGTAGTGTGTGCACTGTCAGGGAGATTACATGGTGGATGAATGCTTCCAGAACCTCTCTGAGTAGTATTTGCATGCTGGAAGAAAAAGAAGTATCTCTATTTTCAGCTAGGGAGACACTAAAAAAAACATTTCAAAAATCTAGAGCAGCAGATTTTAGGGTAAAGTGGACTCAGTCCATAATTAAAATAAATCCCACACCCCCCCCCCTTCTTTTATTGGCCACAAAACAATCTATATAAACGGGTTTGCATATTTTCGCATGATAGAAGAATAAGAGTAGAAATATGTATACGCTTTCTTTCTGATTAAGAACTGCACATAACCCTGTGACTAACAGCAACAGTATTAGCAAGAAAAAGCTGATGCATTTTTATCATAGCGGCAAACTTTTATACTGAACTCTTGAAAAATGGCCATTCAAATATGCATGCACACAAAAAGCCCTACCCCAAAAAACAGGCACAGAAGTTCTGTTCCCCACTACTGCCATTCAGATTTCATGATATTTTTGACTGAAAGAGCAACCTCCAAGAGCCTTTAGGAGTTCAGCTTGGTTTTCAGTGAATGTTGAAACACTCCGAGGCCTTTCTATTCTCTGAGGCTATTCCTGAGAAAGAGGAAGGAGCTAAGATTCTAATTATTACGGTAATTTTGAATGAACAACTATCAGGTGATGAGAACCTGGTAGCACTTTAATTCATTCCCTGATTTTCAAGATAGAAGCAGAAAAGAACTGGTGCTGTAGATGGAACTCAAATCTTTGAGGTCTATTTTTCTCAGTGTAAATACCTAAAAACTGTTCCTTTCCTGAAAGTGTTTATGTAAGTCTGGAGAATTTGATCTTTTATATAATTTTCTTTCACAGTAGTGGAAAGCCTGCTTTTATTCATCCCTGTCTTCTTGACATTATAAGATATCAGAAGATATCTTATAAGTCCTAATTAATTAATTACTGCCACTTATTGTATAACCCAAGTGCTTTTAGATCCCCATCAGAGAAAAAGTTTATTAAAAATATGCACCCTTAGGATGCCTCCAAGTTGAACACTACAAATTTATTCATATTATTTTGAGAGTCTGACACTTCAAATGTAATTCATTTTTGAGTACAGACATCAATATTAGAGCCATGTAATTCTGTATCTGTATTAGTGGGCCTCATGCTTGAAAATAGCATTAGGTGTCAAATATTGATCATACTTGTCTTCAGTGACAAGGTATAGGAAAAGCATTGTGATAAACTTGAAAGATTTACATTCTTACAAATGACAGTATCTCTGGCTGTGACAATTAGCAGCTTCATTAGTGCAGTTATGCAGTTACTGCTGCTTCTAAGTTGAGTGGAAACCTAGAGCTGCAGCCGCCCCAAAGATGGACAAGAAACCACAGATCACCTTTCTTTTTTTCCATGTAAAACCACATCTCACTTGTGATCACCTAAAATACAGAAAGCTGGTTCTGGTTAGTAAAAATTAATATCTAAAATGAGGGTTATGAATGAGAAATCATTTGAGCTTTGCTCCTTATCTCTAGTGTTGCTCACTAAACTGTACCATCAATTTATAGATTAGAACATCTGAAATCCCAAATCCTTTTAGTCTAAAATGGTAATAACAACAGTGAAGGGAAGAATGATTCACTTTTTAATTTAGTCCTGACTGGGAAAGCACCATGCTATCTGAGTCTCTGAATGCTGTTGCCTAGAAGGCACTAGAAATGCATCTCCACTTAAAAAGCAGACTAGTTGCCACATACACAGATGTATTCTCAGAATAGCAAAAAGCTCGAACAGGTGCAGTCGGGCAGGGAATTGCATGTGTACGCAGGCATGTGGCAGAGGATCTAGCAGGAGTCCGGCTCTATGACATCAGACACTCTCCCACAGTTTGAAACTTTATCTCCAAATATTTAATTTACACATTTATCTGTTTGCAATTAAAAAAAAAAAAAAAAAAACCAACAAAAAACCAAAACCCAGAGAGACTAGGTCAAACTCCCAAACTGACTCATCTCTTCAAAAAGGTGCCAAAATAATTTATCCTGGCAAGCAATACAACTGACAGAATCCATACCAGCCCTCATTCATTTGTCACTCTTGTGATTAGATTAAAACCACCAGAAAAAAAGAAATAGAAAAGCTGCATTATATAGTCCTTAAACTGTAATCAAAGACAAAAGCAACTTTTTAACTTGGATTACAAACAATTTCCCATATCATGAAATATGGGATGAAATATACAATGAATTCTGAATTAGCTTGCATGTCCTTAGACCACGCATGAAAACAATACATTGATGTTAGAAACTTGTTGTGTGACAGTGTTTCATTTAAAATTAAAAAAAAATAATAAAAAATCTGGCCTACTCCAAGAGTAGTTAATCACAAGGGATTGACTTCTGACAGCTGTTCTTGTTTGAAAAGTTAATATCTAGGAATTTTGTATTGGTTTGAAAAGGCATCTGTTTCTAGAATGTGTAAAGCTTTGATAGAGCAGAGATAATTTATCTGCTTTCATTTTGCACAATAAAGCTGCTCTTAATAGTCTTATCTTACAATATTGGATGTTAAATAGAATGACTTTATCATGCCATCAGTTTTTAACCAAAATGATTGAAGTCAGGTGGGTTTTCTGGTTCCAGAATACAGGAATGATATGATCCAGTATCGTCTTACTTGTAGTGAGAAAGTGAAAGAAAACTAATGATGTTTAATTGTATAAAATGAAACAGAAGAGGCTATATTATGCCACTGATTTATAAATAGTTTGACCATTGAAAAAATGGCACATTTTACTTTATAAACTATACTTACATTTATATTTCATTCTATTAAAGATGTATTAAAATTTATTAACTTGCTTGACTATTTGGAGAAAGTCAGTTCATGCCAAATATTTCTTTCAGCCTCTCTCCTACCCACCTGCACCTTATTTCCTCATTTATTCAGCAAAATTCCAAGCTAGCACTAGATACACAGAAAGAATAATTTTAGCAAAACAGCTGTTTCTCAAGCCAAAGAAAAAAAAAAAAATATCAAACTGGCTTCCATAAGCAAGACAGTAGCATCTTCCAGAACAGAAGTGGAAGCTGATGATTTTTAGTGGGGATAGAGGGAGGGGAAGTGTTCAGATAAAATTTGGGAAAAAGAGCATCTGTTCTGGTACTGAAGATAAGGGGAGAGTTGTGAAAAACTACATGCTTGAGCTGCAACTAGCTCAGGAATGGGGGGGAGGGAGGGTGGGCATGGAAAAGTATTTCTCAAAAGTCACAGATATTGCATGACTTCACCATTTACTGAGCCTTTATCCCATTCTAGGAAAACTAGAAAGCAAAATGCATACACCAAGATACAGCCTAAGTGGTTGCTCTCCTGAAAGCTCCTGCATCGTGGCTCCCTCATTTCATAGCCTTGGAAATTGTACATGTCTTCTTTACACCTCACTTTTCCCAGCTATGATCCCAAGTTACAATGACTGACTGTTATTTCTCCATATGACTGCTGCTTCCCTATGCCTCTTGGGATGGAGTTCGTAAACTTTTTTTCTGAAGAAAGTTGCCAGGTTTCAGAAATCATACCTATTGGGAAGCTTTTTTCCTTCTTATTATTTATGATTTTATTTTTATTATTTATTATTTTATTATTTACACAGTCATCCCCAAGTGTCCTGAAAGCATTTATGCAACTCATGTAGAAGTTAAACTGTAATTCATATGAGAAAAATATGAGAGGAAAGCATTTGAAGTTAGACCACAAGAATATACAAATTAAACCAAGGACCTGGAAAACCAAATTTGGTTTGTAATTAGGGCATAATTTGAACATCAGAAACATTAGCCAATGCACACCATCTATGACTTCAGAAGCATCCCAGGTTGGAAACTTTTTTCAGTACCCACAGCTTGAAATTGGCTACTAGGGAAATTAAAAGTGCCAAATGGACAGTAGAGTGATTCTTCTCCCCCTTCTTCAGTAGAAACAAAAAATATTTTTGACTCACGAAAGTCCTTTCAAAGCAGAACATTCTAAAGATGAGAATGGTTTATAAAATACAGCCGAAATTCTGAAATTATATAGTGTCGAAAAAGGAATAAAAGTCAAACAAATAATAAAATTCACTTCTTAAAAGACTCTTCCATCTTTCCATTCTTTTTGATTCTATAATTCCCCCAAAGTAAAGTATTTCTTGGAAGTTTTTTATAACATCTGGCAGAGAAATATAATAGCACCACAATATGACGAGGGTTCCAAAGTACTTTTGCACATAGTAGGTAGAAATATTTCCATGTTCCTACCATTGAAATGCACCCGTGTCTGCCAGGAATGTAGCATCAGTTCAAATAAGCACAAGCTTACAGAGATTCTTTCTTGTATATGGATTGTTGAAAATATAATATTTCACCAACTTAACCAACTCAATGTTTCAAGATGATGGAACAAAGCTATTGAAGACATTTTCTCTGCCAACATAGGGCTGTGATACTGTATACACTCTGCACTTGTTCTTGGTTTATTTAAAAATGCAAACTAAAAACTTTAGTGATGAGAGATACTGTGGCTCCCCTGCTTTAACACAGAGTCATTGGATATCTCTGACCTGATATTCTGACCTCAAGAACAGATTATTTACAGAAGTTCAGACACAGCATTTCCAAAGCTTAGATCCTCTAACATTTGCATTGCTTTGCCCTGATGTTTTATATAATTCACTGTTAGAGCTGCGAGAAAAAATAGCTTATGTTTTTCCAAAGAACCAAATTTCATGGTTTTGTTCCAAAGAACAAAATCATGAAGTGCTAAGATATGAATCCATTAATTGGTTGTCTCAAGATAGGCAAGTGAGCTGATAATACAAATGAAACCTACTGCTGCGTTTAATTTCTGTACCTCCTTCATGCCCTCCTACCAAGAACACAGACCTTTAGGAGAATTCCATTAATGGTGACTGCAGTTTCAGTGCTCTAAAACATAGCCATGCCTGTCTAAAAACTGAACTTCCAAAATTTTAATTTTTCTTTTTATTTCAGACTTTAGGCTTTCCTAAAAAAGATATTGAAGTCTGTTGCTTTTCTGGACTACTGCAAACTCACATGAAAATTGCAGAGATCTCATGTTTCAGTTTTACATAATTGCTGAAGTACGTATGTATGCATTAGTCAGAGAAATGATAGCAGTCTCTCCTCTTTGTTGCTGGCTCAAACCAAGACAAGAAATATAAGTCCTATCACTTCAGGTGGTTTGGTAACCTATTTGAAATGGCAGGTCTCAGTTTAGTTGCTAGCACAGAGTTTTGTAATAAAATAACCGTTGTTGCTTTTTGGCAGTCTTGGCATATAATGCCAAGTACTGAATCAACTAACAAAGTAAAGAAAAACAAGACAAAGACCTGCAGCCCTATCACCTCCAGATGCAGAACCGGATCAAATAAAAGGCAGAACATGTAAACTAGCATCGGGGCTGCTTTACCCAATCTCTTTGTCAACCAATCACTTTAGTTTCCACAACTATCAGTTTTGCACTTCCCATAAGTACCAAAATGCTCTGACGCTTCAGAAAAAAACAAGGAATTCCTTACAGTTCAAGGGGTTCACCTATGGAGATGTCAGCTATTTCTCTATTATAAGGACGCAGGCTGAGTTTAATCTACAAAGAGATCAGTTGGCCTACGTCGTTAATACACTTCTACAAACAGTGGATAAAACAGTTTTAAATTACCAGAAGTTGCATCATTATGGATTATTATTTTAGCATTGTTAGCCTTCTATAATATGATGTTGCTCCCACTGGAATACTGATTAAAATAGGAACCAGATGTGCTATTCACGACCAGATTGAAAAAGATAAACAACCAGAAAATCAATTCAAATAAAAAGGATGCCCTGGGGGTGTTTCTCAAAACTGAAGAGGGAGAGTGTATGTATCTTTTAGAAGGGTGGGGTAGGAACTGAAACAAACACAAACCCAGAATTCTCACCAAAAAAATCCCTAAGAAACACAAAACAATCTAGTTCTTCAGACACCTATTTTGATTATACTTCAGTGCGCCATTATCTTAAAATTGGGTGCACCAGCCAACACCATAATGAAGAAAAATCAGTACTTTCAGCTTTGCTTATAAATCCACAAGAAGTAAAGCTCATAAGAAAAAAAGACTAATTTACATGTAGACCTCAACATTTTACAGGAATACCACTTTGGATTACTGGCCTGTAAATATGATATGAAGGTTCCAAAAAAATTATCTATCTTCACCTCCAGAAAGCCAGTAAAAGGAAGCCTTATCTTCATGTCAACCCTGACGGGAGCTCTTTTTGTGCTAACTGCAGACCAGAACCTGCAATCTTGAAAACTGAGTATAACTTAAACAGTGCTGTTTTGCAAACTAGAACAACAGTGTATTTGCATACATTAGAAAATAGCAACATTTCCATTCACAAAGGAACAAATTACAAGGGAAATTACAGGACCAATCCTCAACACTAGAGCTGCTTCTGCAGATATCCATGTGGCCCCACTGAAGCCATACATTTTCCCCTGCACCTTCACGTCTAGGCCAAGAACCAGAGACCACTGAGGAGGGTGGCAGTCTCCTCTGACAAGCTTGAAGAAGAATGGATTTCTTCATTTGCAGAGAAAAAAATACTAATTAAAAAAAAAAAAAAAAAAGGAAAGAAGACAACTTTCTCACCTACTTGCCTTAATTTCAGAAGACCTAGAAGAAAGGCTGGGTTGGCCCTGCTGAGCACCAACTCTAATGATTATTGTCCCACTTGCACCAGGTCACCAGGTCATTTTGCTGCAGCTGAGTCACTTCCAGTCGGAGAAGCGTAGGCCACACAACCAGGCCTGCAAAACTTGACTTGAAATAGCACCCCACATAAAGGCAGAGAGAGAACTTAGTTCTAGTTTTCATGAACAAACTCTTTTGGGTATCGGTATCTTACTTTTTGTGTGAATAAAGCTTTGTCACCATGTGGTAAAGAACTCCATCCCTAGAAGTCCTTCACTGCAGACTACCAAAACCAAAATACATTGAATATGAAATATATTTACACAGAACTCAAAAATGAAAAATTCCATGCAGTACAGCCTAACACACACTGATGCTATTTCTCCTAGATACGTTTTGAAAAAGCATCAGATAGAAGAAGATGGGATTTATATGAGAAATTCCTTGATCTCTCACTGCACCTTCCTAGAATGACCGCAGGATAACATAGTTTACCTCTGTGGGTCTCCTATTTTCCAAGTCCTATTTCTTCTGACATACTGCATAGATTAGGACCTCATTACTTTCCTCTGTTCCTCCCCAGGTCTCTCCTCTTTCTGGGCGTTCCCCAAATTGTTTCAGTTGTTTCTTCTCCTTCACTGTTTTTAATGTTCCTAATTTCCTTTGTCCCATAGCTGGTTCTCCCCTCTCTTCCACATGCCAGCACCTGCTTGTATATTAACAGGCTCCTTGGGCCACCCATCACTACTCTCATGCAAGCTTGCATACGTATTTGTGGATGTTGAAAGACTGGTATTGGATCAAAGTTCCATTCTTTGAGACATCTTCTGCTATGTTTGAGATACTGGTGCCTATAATTATGACAAAGAACCTTAGAAGAGTATTAAGTAAAATTCTTTGCTCCTTTCACTGAAGAAAGAGGCAGAAGTACCTTGACTTGACATTGCAAACATTCCTCTGGAGGCATAAGAAACAGCATTTCCACACAGCAAAATATTTGTAATGGAATAAATGGAAGCTTTAGGGTTCTTCTATAAGTTCTGTGATCCTACACTTCCTCCTCCTCACACTACAAATTGTGCAAATCAACGACTATAACTAACAACTACCCCAATATAAGAAGAAACTTCAGATTGCAAAGTCGAGTGCTGTGATTTTGGGAAATGCCAGAATTAATATTGTTCACGTAACCTCACTTCAACTTTGGTATTTACAGAGGAGATCTTTGCACTATCACAATTTTTTTTTCCCACAGCTGTGCAACTAGAGACTCCTATAAAAGATATCTCCTTATTGCTGTTGAAGCAATGGCTATCATAAACATGTTGGTAGCGGGGATTACTGATAGAATCATAGAATAGTTAGGGTTGGAAAGGACCTTACGATCATCTTGTTCCAAGCCCCCTGCTATGGGCAGGGACACCACACACTAAACCCTGCCACCCAAGGCTCTATCCAACCTGGCCTTGAACACTGCTAGGGATGGAGCATTTACCACTTCTTTGGGCAACCTGTGCCAGTGCCTCAGCACCCTCGCAGTAAAGAACTTCCCCTGTTTAAGTTTGAACCCTTTACCCCTTGTCCTATCACTACAGTCCCTGATGAAGAGCCCCTCTCCAGCATCCTTGTAGGCCCCCTTCAGATACTGGAAGGCTGCTATAAGGTCTCTACACAGCCTCACAAACCTCATAGAAGAGTCAGAATTGTAACAGGCCCTCAGATTTCAGGATAATTTAAGAGAGCTGTCTTGTCTTCCAAAGGCTTCTCAATGAAGAAAAGATATTGAAAGTTTTAGTCACCAACGGGAACAACCAGGAAGAGCACAGCCCATTTTTTCAAGCAGAAAAACTAATATGCAACTCAAGATTATAGAATACATGTTAAATTTGATAAACTATTCACTAGAGACTTTAGAGACTCAGAATTCATAACAGGCACTGCCAATGTATTGTTCATGCCTAACAATGCTATGAGACAAACAAATAAACAGTGTGATCTTCATAGAGGAATTTTATTGAAATGTGGTTAACGAGCAAAAAACTGTGTGTCAAAATTCCTTCAGAAAAGGTTTTCAGTAACTTTTCTTAAATATTTATATCTTCTTATTCTGCGGCTTTCAGTCAACTGGATAAAAAAAAAAAAAAAAAAAAAACCAAAGAAAAAAAACCCCCACCCCAAAAACCAACAAAAAACCCCAAACCACCAAAAAACCCCAGGAAAAAATAAAAACCAATAACCAAAACCGAAACCTGTTCAGTTGACTGCCATGTTAAGGGACTGCCACATTCTGTACCTCAGCACGATGTAGTTCAGGACGTTAACTTCAGCACTCAGGCTGACACACACCTACTCACTGTGAAAAAAAGTTTCCACAAAACTTTTTTCTGGGGAAGAAAAAGGGTGGGTTGGCTTGGTTTTTTGTTTTGGGGTTTTTTTTAATTTAGAAAGTATCTGGAAAAATCAACCTGGTGGATGTATATTTATGGAATAGATCTGAAAAGCAATTTTCAGAGTATTGGTTATATATTGTTTTATGGATTTATTTTTTGTGGTTAATAGCCTCCAAAATCACCTTATTTCTACTGCCTAAGTGAATACTTAGCATTCTTACAACAGCTATTCCTCAGAATTTTTTCACATATCTGCCACAGTTTTTCACCCATGATGTACAGGGACAGGCAATCTGTACCATTTGAGTCTTTGAAGCAAAAGGGTTGTATTCATACAGCCTACCGACATAGTAAGATCAAAAAAGGTTTTCTACCACAGAAAAGGTCTCTGTTGCACTGTCAAGTATGGCAAAGCCCACAGAGATGCAAGAAGTACAAACTAGACAGATGCTGCAGATGCATTCAACCCAGTATCATAAAAAGCTGATAAGGAGAAATTACCACTACACTAGACAAATTCCTATCAGGGAATCAAGTTTTCCCTCCTCTTTCATAGGATTAAAAAGTTGTCTGCCATGGGGAGAAAAGAATACACAGATCCCTTAGTCCTAGCTTCTCTTCTCCCTCTCTCTTCCCCCCCCCCAAATGTTCTGCATTCCAGCTTCACATAACAGTAATATTTAGGTTTGGGTGGAGAATATTTTAGTTGCAACAGACAGTCTTTGTCAAAAGTAAGTGTGAAAAACTAGCAACTGGAATTAATGTTAAAAGGGTAAAAATTATTTTAGTAATGTGATAGTTATGATAAGCAAAGTAAGCCAGGAATAGAGGCACATCAGTACAACATCAATTCTGATTAAGATCTGTTTCAAAGCCTGACCTTCATCGGTTGCTGACAAAATTCAATCTTTGCTGATGCCACAAGCCAGACAAATAACCATCTAACAGAGCAACAGCTGCAGCAGGAGACATTTAAACTCTTGGAAGTACAGCTGTTCACAGACAGAAGGGATCACTCCTTCAATCTACAGAGCTACGTGTACAGAGGAGCAGGATGGTGCTTTTTTACTCTCAATATAAACTATCTGGTAATTCTCAGTCTAGGCATCTTTAAATTACAGTCGATTTGAAATCAAGTGTCATATGTTGCCTAATTCTCTTGCAGGAGCTCTGAAAGAAACTGCAGTTTTGGCAGTCTCAATTTACTCAGCTACTTTGAATACAAAGGTATTTCAACACTTTCTTCTTTTTATAATTAGAAAATCTATCTCACCAGTCCATGTCCACACTAGATACCTCAGGAACGATGCCAACATGCTTGTTCTAACCCTGAAGTTGATATGATGAACTGCACTCAGACTCCTAGTACTTTACCTCCTCCTTTCACTCCCTTATTAGATTATCAAATTATTATTATGGCCTGAATTTACATAGATTTATTAGGAGATCATGGATTTCATTACCAGTAAGTGAGGAAATACGGTGGAGCTCATTCTCTCAATTGGTCAGTAAACCAATTACTAACACGGATTCTCTAGCAAAGACACACTTTTATTAGATTTCCTCAGTTCAGCAAATGCTTATCTATAATTCAAATGGTAAGCAGCTGGAAAACCTTACACTTTTGTGACTAAGTGGTGTCCCTGTCTCTGACAGATGGGTAATAAATAATGCAGTCATTACAGACAATTGCGCTTGTTCTGAATCTACTGGTGAATTTTTAACTCTCTGAAAACAGCACAGCTTTGGAGGGGAACGGCATTTTTTCCCTACATTATTTTGCTTTTAGAACACGTGTAATAATAGACCATATAATTAGCTGAAAGTTAGGAAAGGTCTTACTCCAGCTGCTTCCTAAAAACAAGTATTAAGTACACAGTAGTAATCCAGTAGCATTTGTGCCGCGCACAGTCTCACATTTTGTTATTCTGCATTTGTTTGTACTGATTATACCAGCTACTTTATATGGAAAAGAGCCACTCACTGAAAAAATGTCTAGGTAAATCTCAAGACCTAAACCACTTGCAAATAACAGAACCATAAAGAAGGAATCCATGCTAAACCTCAGGTGAAATCCTGGACTTGCTTAAGTAGATGGAGATGCCAAAAGCTTACTTTGGTAACACTGTTTTGGTTGTGTCTGAGTATGCACAGACTAATTTTTGTCATCATCATTTTCTTCACAAGTTCCCTCCCTGATTTAATGCATGAGATGGAAACCTTGCATTTTGTGCTGTTGGAGTATTTTACATCACCACATTAATAATGTTTTGATGTAGAGCATATATATATGTGTGAGCTTAGGTTTTTAAAATTCCATCACAGGAGCATTTTTACACCTGGAGTACGCAAAACAGGCAGCACATATTGGATCTATCAGACCTATTTAATTGGAGAAACTCACAGCTGTAGAAGGCGGCTGTAAGCACACAGAGGCACCTAATACTTTGGGCCATAGCAAAAGATTTGCAATGTAGGCCCCTGGGCAGCTGAAGAAATTGCTTTTCTGTAAAGCTTCATTCCACTTAAGGATTTTGCAAATGTTCCTGGTTTATTTTCCTTGTCTACTGACTCACAACCTCCATACTTAGTCCCTGTCCTTTCCTCACATTTCCCCAGTTCCCCTTCTGAACTTTTTCCCTTTGGTGCTGGCTTTTCTCTTGCTCTGCACATTCCTGGGAGTGCCCAATCCCAACCTCCTCATGAAATCCTAGTGCTCTCCCACCCAAAGCATTTTCCCCATTTTCCAGCAAATTCTGACCAATTGCTATCTCTTCTTTTTGCCCAGCCAGCTCACTCTCAAATGAGTTATAGACTACCTTACACAGATACGTGTAAGGTTATCTACTAGTAGGTGATACTGCAAGTCCTTTCATTATGTACAGGTCTGTATCTATATAAGATGTTAAGCCACGTGCCATTATGCTTGCTGTACGTTTTTACTAATCCTTTTAACAGTTTTTTTCTTTCTTACTTTAACTGGTAGCATCTTTATATCAGAAAATGCAGTGCTTCGTGCACAGCCACTTAACTAAATGCCAACAGGTAGTTACTGGAAGTCTATTAAAAATTTCAGCTTTATTGTGGATTAATTGAAGAGTGCAACCTGTATTGCAGATCAAAGAGAGGACCATATAATTTGCACAATCTAGCTATTTTCCATGACTAGGTTTTAATTAGAGATATAAAGAAATATTTGAATAAAAGGATAATTTTTCATTCTCGATCAACCTTTCTTCAGTAAGATTTCAAAACGATTAACAAAAAAAAGCTGAAATCTGTCCTCCAAAATCTGCCTTCAGGTGGACTCCCATTAGAAAAAACTGAAATTGTTTTCTAGGATTAAAAGAACAGCAGATAGGCAGGGTAATAATGGATACATATTTTCATGGCAATAAAGCTTTATTCCTGACTTAGAAGTTATTAATAAATTATTTTTATATGGGCCATAAAATGTTTAACCACCAAGTAAGTTATACTAATAGTTATGCTACATATGGACCTAGGTGAAGGGTTAGAAGTGGCTAACTTACAAAGAAAAAACACACATAGATAATTCAAGATTTGATTATGCAAATTACATGCAATATTCATACCTATGTATAGCTACACTCTGACTTAGAAACTAAATATACCTTATTTTATATTCATTGCTACTAATGTAAAATTCAATGATTACATGTAAAGTCATAGTTTTCTGCTAGTTTTTTAGAAAATGCTTCAGCAAAGTTCCACAAATTTAGGTCTTCAAGCTGATTCTGAGCCAACCATCTGTGTATACAAAAAGATGCTACACATTTGGGTTTTGTTGTTTTGTTTTTTTAAGACTATATTTAAAATCAGGCAGAAGTAATCACTACATGGTAAGTATTTTGGTAAAAGTAAAATTTCCATACAAACATATGGATCGCTTCAGAAAGACAGACTTCTGAACTTCATACCTGGTAATAAAGAAGATAAAGCAAATGGTTCTCCTTAGTATTTTCTCCTATCAGGTTTTTTTGGGTTTTTTTTTTTTTTTTTTTTGGTATCTCCACCAAAAATGAACTGTTACAATTCAATTCTGTGACATCTTAGGTTAGGAAAACCACAGTCTGAGTGTCCCGATATCACCGCAAATAGGATTCCCTGAAGCTGACGCTTATCAAACTATGAAAAACAAGGACACTTTTCATAGCCCCATACTGTACAAACTCCATTCTGAAAGGAAGGATTCATCTGACTGCCATTGCATTCTTTTTTTATTCTTATTGGAAAAGCGCTATCATGATACTCCATTGTCCTACTGAAAAAAGCTTGAATGGCTTTACCTTTTAAGTTTCTTACTGACCAAGCTACAGTATTCCCAGCCTTTGTTTACCCTAAAATAAGCTTTATAAAACACATTTGCTATCGCTAACTAACAAAAAAATAGGAAGCTGCTATATAGTTGTCAACTATTTGATAGTTTGGTGGGAGTTTTCTTGTTCTTGGGGTTGTTTTTTTTTTAGTATCTATTGTATCCCATTCCAATTTTCCTGTAGATTTAAATCAGCTCAATATGATCTGGATGAATAGGAGGAAACAAAGAAATGAATGATGTTTCAGGGATCTGTTTTGAAAATTGCAACGAAAAACTTATTTTTGTCTTTTCAATATGATTTTAATAACCCACACCAGTTACCAAAACCAGAAAGATATTCTTATAGCCAGGCAGACAAAGGATTCATGACTACATTTTTTAATCTGAAATTTACTTTTAAGTTTACAACCTGAAAAGACAAATCTGAACCAAAGTGCCATATTCCTCATCTCTTTTGCTTTTACTGCCTTGTTATATGAGTCTATTTTGGACACGTGTTGCAGTGTTTTTCAGAGGTCAATGTTGACAGAAGAAATGCACAAGCGGTAACACTGTTTTGTGTCTCTTGCATGCAGCAAACATCAACCTTGATTTAATCCTGATTTCTGAGATCAGTGAACTAAGGATAAGTATTCAACCATGGGAACATTTAGCACCTTCACATCTGCGGAATCTTTTCCATAGGACCTTCCAATCCCATTTTAGCTATTGCCACAGGGCATTAAAACCCAACATCTCAGGTTTAAAGTCCAATACAGAGCTTTTTACCTTCCTCCTGTCTTAAATTCTTAAAGTTCTGAAAGATGTTCTAAAGCAAATTTGAACTGGATCAGGGAAAAAGGAGCAACAGAATGAGAGTTTCTTAGCAGGTATGTGTTGCCCTGAGGGCAAGCTGGACAAAATGTTTGGGTTTTTTTTAAAGTTGCATTCATGACCCAATGCCAAACCTGGGCTGTACATATCTCAACAGGCCCGCCTTCAGATTGGGAAATCATGGATCCCTACAGTCCTGTTTTCATATAAAAGGATAAAAAGTAATTTCCTATGTGAGGGAAAAGGGAACAGACTTTATTAAGCTGTTTCTATTTCAACTGGAGGCCTATGCATAATCTTCATAACTGGGAGAAAAGTGCTTGGAATTAATTTCCACTTTTTTCTCTTCAGCAAGTTCACCAGAGCAATGCTGTGGACAACTGTCTATCAACTAGGAAGCAGGAACCGATGCATGGGTTAACGTAAAGAGGGCAACTTCAAATATTAAAGGATGGCTTACAGCATGTGTATTTTGCATGCTTCACCTGGTCCCGATACCTTAACACGTTTCTTCAAATATAATTGTGCCAAAGAAATGCAAAATCACTAGCATTTTAGGTGGACAACTTCTACATATCATTAAACACTTGCTTGGGATTGGATTTGCAGAGCCTTGGGCACGTATGCTTGTAAGAAGTTAAGAGGAAGAAGCGCCAGTCAAGCTAAATCTTCCATAAAACTAAACCAGTTCTATTTGTGAAGAGATATTAGTTATGCTTAGTTTAAACAGAAGCAGGTTGGATCATTCAAGGGATCAGAGATTTATGCAAAGAATCCTGACTTGTATATGCAGATCAAGATGGCATTTCGTTAAAAAATATGCAGCTGTACTTGTTGTATAGCACGACATAAAACTTGGTGATTAAATAAAACTGCAGTTAAAGCATTGTGAAAAAAACTTATTCTATAATTACAAAAATGTGAGGATATGAATGTTATCACAGTAATTAAAGATCAACTGCATTGTTCACTGATGAAACTTAGAGCTAGAGCCCTATTTAAACTGATTTTCATTTATTCTAAATACAAAACTTCATAAAGATCTGAACTGAGTCACCACTTAAAAAACACACTTACAGCAAGCAATTTATCTTTTCAGAGCCAAGAGAAATACATGCCTATGCCTGGACATTGAGTAGCTCCAGCTTTCTGGAACCAAAACCTCAGGTATGTATTTTTTCTCCTGTTACTAACTGTCAGAAACAATAATAAGTTAGCAATGAAAAAGAAAAATTAAAACCAGTATGGACTGAAAGTGAAACTTGGTATTGCACATAAAAGACCCAGAATATTTACAGAAACATTTCTACTTGCATCCCACTTTGCCGAGTAAAACACAGATTAACTTTCATCCTTGGTTGCTTTCCTTATAATACACAACAGATAAGCCTTTTGAATGCCATGAATTTTTTTCATTGCTATCATTCTGAATTCTGACTGTGGAATGGATCAGAGAACATACTGAAATAAATCCAGCACATGTACTGGTAAAAACCACAACTGGGATAAATCACTTCAGTCCCCACTTCTTGTCAGGATAGTGGTCATGGGTTGACATGATACAAGTCAAACTGGAAATAGCTGGAATCACAGTTTACAAGGGTTAACTTCATGGAAGCCACTTCTCTGTGTGGCTACTGCAGGCATCCTGCCTTTGAAAGCCGAAGTGCCATACCTCTCATATCAGGAAGGTGAGCCTTTTGCTGAGCTAGGAAAACTAGGCTGAGCCACACAATATGGGGAACAGCCCAATATGCTGAAATGGAGCCAATGACAAGAAAAGATGATCAACTTTGGACTTTGAGTGAAAATGGTTAAAAGAAGAATGCAAAGCGAGTGACAAATGGGATTAATCCAAGTGAGAACTGAGAATGAAGTTGAGGATGTAAAGGAAGGAAATGATTCATTCTCTGTGTTTGTGTATAGGAAAGGCTGAGTAATAAAAGGTTGCCTGGTGCCATACACCTTTATGCTCATTTTGGATCACTTCAGTGAAAAAGCCCAATTCACCTATGTCCCCCTCACCACAAGGTGGCACATATGTACTCTCTATGATTTTTAACTGTCTCTACAGTTTACTTCATTATTACATTACTTCCATTTTTACAGAGAGGAAAGAGTAAAGGTGGAATAAATGCAGGGAATGACAAACTGCATTATATTATCAAGTACAGACTACTAAAGGTAAGTAAACTACTCTTAATATGTGGGTTAATTCCAAACTTTGATTGTTGCTGTTATTTACTAAAGGGTCTGAGGTGTTTGCACATCAACAATGTGGGAATTAAACAGGATAAGGAGGTACTGAAAAATTAGCTTCATTATGTTTTATAAATACATCTACTGGAAATTCAACAGAATTTAAGGGTGAAATGGAACATAGACTTTGGATAGCAGACTGGTGCCAAAGATGGAAATAAGCGTACAGAAGCAGAAAATCAGGAATATCTACCTATTATTTTGATTCTCTGTATTTTAAGTCTGCTGCTCACCCATTGGTTGGTATGCAGCATAAGAGTTTTTCTTGCATTGCTGCCATTTCTAGGGAACCAGGCTGTTCCCTAGAAGTAATTTTTCTTTTGTGTTGATAAAGGTTGTGTTTGAACATCAGTCTCTGAACATCCAAATATACATTCTCATTTTCACCTAGTCCTGACGAAATAAAAATCCCTTGATAAAAAGATATAGTGCATGACCTATAATGGCCCCAGCACACCCTTCTCCACAGTACATAACGGACCCACATGTTTCATACCCATCAGAAAGCCACTACACAGACTGTGAATCCACCAAACTGCAGAAAAGATTTGAAAGCAAACAGAGATAAATGTGTGAGTACAAAAGAGAGAAGGAGGAATTTCTTAAGGACAGAAAACTGACCTAAACCAAGCACAGAAACACTAGCTAGCATGCGGAGCAATTCTATCCACACACCACAGAATATATGTTTTTAGAAAGTAGATTCTTGGAGATTTAAAGCATAAACTATGTACATAGCTCCCTCTGATGACCATTGGACACGATACAATGCGAGTCTCCTTTTATTTTTGCTCGTGCATTCAACTGACAGCTGACTGGTTAAATTCTAATTGCTTCCAAGTGAGGTCAGCAAAGGTATTTATCGAAAAGGACTGAACAACAGGCTCAACACACACATGCACGCGCACGCATAAGCACATACACACCATCGCTCCAGCGTGTTGATTTATGGAAACAATTATAATTCTGGTGGAGTCTTTTTGAGCTGAGAAAGTTTGTAGCTACAGTAGAGTGTCTCATGTTGCAAAAAGCAGACAACAGAAATGGAGTACTTGTGTATCCAGCTCTTATCAACAGGAACAAGTAAGTTATCTGTCCTTTACAAGAACAGTTAATAGTTTCTAATGGCTAATAACTTTTATTTTCATCTGTACATGCTAGATGTTAAAAAAGCATTAAGAAAACTATTTCTAGTAATAAGCTGAAAAGGGTAGGAATAAAAAAAATACAGAGCTAAGACTATGAGGTCTGTGGAAATTTGAACTAAAGTTATCTGATAGATTATGCTAATAGTGAATATATAGATATGAAGTAATCAGCAGAATTGTACCATGCATGAGAAAGTAGTTCAACTGCATTAAGGGGATTTTTGCAAGGACTTAAAACTGAAGACAGAGCTATGTTTACAATCAGTTTAAATGTCTGTTTATGTAAAAAATTTGTGTGAGAGATATCTATTGTATAGACATCTGCATACTTTTAAAGTCAGCTCAGCATGTCATACATTTATGTATAGTGACTTTCAGTAGCATAATGTATCCTTGCATGTTTGTAACAACAATTGAGCATAAAGACTTATACATGCACCTTTTCTCACAGATCTTTTACTTTCAGTGCAAGCAGCAAATTCAAGTAGTACAGAAGGTCACGACAACAAAGGTTTTTATAACTTGTGTCTTTAAAGGATATTCTGACTGAAGAGATATTTAAGAAGCTCTTCTATTTCGCCACTAACTATTAAGGAATAACGATCAGAATTCTAGAAGAGGGAACACTCTCATTTAAGTGAATCTGTAACTCGTAAAGACAGAAGGCAGGTCGGTGACCTAAGAGCAACAGTCTACTTGAGATTTAATTTTCATTATGTTGTTCATGAACACCCAGAACACTGCACTATAATGCACAAATGGATACTGACATGGATCCTGCCAATTTTGCTCTACAGATCATACTTTTACATTATCTTTCTAATGGGCACTATATCTTTAGCTTGCAATGACATGACTCCAGAGCAAATGGCTACAAATGTGAACTGTTCCAGCCCTGAGCGACATACCAGAAGCTATGATTATATGGAAGGGGGGGATGTAAGAGTGAGAAGACTTTTCTGTCGAACTCAGTGGTATATGAGGATTGATAAGCGAGGCAAAGTAAAAGGGACAAGAGAAGCAAACAACAACTACAGTAAGTAATATTTTTGCTTTTCCTATTTCTACGTTTTTAGAAAGTTACACATCATTTTCTCCTATTCCTTGATTTATCATAATCTCAAAAGAATTTTGTATAGTGTACTGAGCATTGTATAAGACAAGTTTTCCAATTAATCCTACAGCAGGACATTTGTTATTGATTTTGAAATGCGTCATTTTAAATACTACATTGTAGATCTGCTAATGTATTAGTTACAGCTGGTAACTATTAGCAAACAGAGAGCCTATTTTAACAAGTGAATTAAGGTTGTAAGTATGAAAATGTATAACCACAAACTTTGCTCATAAAATACTTATGAAACATTAAATCACATTTATATAGTCCACAAACTACCTAAAAGTTTGGTGTGTTTGAGTTAACAATTAAAGCATATGCAATACTAGAAAGTTAAATGGAAAGAATTATGTAAACTCTCTTGCAAAATCTTTTAGATAGTTTGCCAAGCCAGGAACAAAATCTATTATAGTTTCTGCAGTTCATTATTACAATGATCGTGATGCTGAAAAAATACTCTTTCCCCTTTCTTCCAAAACCATGACTCATCTAGAGAGAATGGACATACAATAGTTTGCAAAGCTCTACCAAATACAAGTTTTGAACTGGCAAGAGAATTGTTGTACTGATCTGTATTTTTCACACAAACATTTATCTTCCATTTAAAGGCATCGATTTTACAGTCATTTTTTTTTTTTTGCCACTTTGACTTTCATGTTATTACAAACATAATGTTTATTTAGAAAAACATGACATCTACTTGAAATAACATTATTAAGATACAACAGGAGAATATGTGGGATTATATTGCATATTTCAAAACAAAATTGTAAGGAAAAGGGGGCAGAGACATGCTGGTCTAGTGTTTACAGCCAACTGAAAAGACAAATATATTTCCAAGGATGCTACTAAAAACAGTTTTCATGTAGGTTGTATGTATTATTGTGCCTTTTATAACAGCAGCAGCAAAAGCAATCAATAAATCAGCCTTCAAGAACTGTTAGCGTAATTCAGCTTTCAACTGAAGTTGCCTGCTTATTTTCTGTAAGAACAGCACTTTTGCATGCTAAGCGCCTGGCTAGTGGGCTTCATAATTTATTTCTTTCCTTCATGACTACATTAAGTGCTTGGCAACTTGCATGGCTAAAACTTCATTGACTAATGTTACTGTTTCTTTTAAAATTTGTTTCCATATGTCTCTTTTCTTCCTGCACTATTACGTAGTGAATAACCATATTCCTCTGAAAGAAAACACATGGCCAGCAGCCAAATAATTTATTTGGTCCGTATTCAAGAAGACTCCCATTGAGTTTCAGGACATTGCTACAATAGAAATCCATAGGGCTAGTTTTGAAGTGAAATGTTGCTCCCATAAAACTCACTGGGAAAACTGATGCTAACTATTGAAATAGTTTCTTCTAAATTTTTGCAGATAAATTAATATCAACAGTACCCTTTTTTTTCCTGTTATTATTTACAAACACTTCACAGAGATATGACAGCACACAGAGATGAATAATTATAAATTTGCCTTTTTTAGTTCCATGATGCTGAAGTAAAAGCTTTGCTAGTAATGTAAAGGTTCTCAGTTCTCTGCAAGATGCTGGAGCACACTAATGACACCCTGAAATGGTCTGTAGTGAAACCATTAGAGAATATCAGATCATCTTGTGCTAATGGCAAGCCATTTTCCTGTATTTTTCTGAACACTTTATGAATATTTAGTCATGGTAATTAACTATTACAGATTACAGAAGGACAACCTAAAGTTGTTAAACCTTTCCATTTATATTGCAGTGAAAAAAATTTTGAATTCTTTTTCTGGTAAATGCAACAAGAAGCAGGAGGAAAAACAATCAATACTTGAATGGTTTATCTGGTAACTGATGTGTGCTATGGTGAACTGCCTCCACTACATTTAGCTAAAGTATGTGGGAAGTCTCCCACCATCTTAAGTTTATGTCTCTTGATATAATTTATCTACTGTATACTAGGAAATAATATCCAAATGATTTTGTTGGACAAGTAAAACAGAGAAATATAGACAAGGAGGACTGGAAAAATGTGAACACTGATAACTTGGATTTTCTGAGAAACTGAAAAAAATTAATATTCTGAGAAACACTTTTTTGTCATACCCTCAATTCAAGAGGGCATGTGAGCAAGCTTCTTGAAGATGTGTTTATGGCTTTCTACTAAAATACCTATAAAGAAAATAATTTATGATATGAGGGAAAAACCAAAACAAAACTAACCCCTCCACCCCCCAAAACCCACCTGGAATAATACACTTCCCCTAAGCAGAATTTTTAACATTTGAAAAATAAACAGGCTATTTTTATGCAGGGGCTCTGAAAAGCATAATTTAAAAATCATAAACATTACGAAGATGTATTAACCTGGGTGTTCACATATTCTTGATCTGTGATTTCTAGTTCTGAAAGTTAGTGGAAGGTAAACCAGACCTGTTTCTCAGGATAGAATCCCAGAACAGTTGCAGTCAAATTAATCAATGGGTACAAAAAGTGTTGCTCCAAGAAGTGTCTTCTTATTTTATCCTAATTTTCCACTTACATAATAAATAAAATGAATCCTTTTCCCTTTTGAATCACTAACATGTGATACTAACATGAAAAAAGATTAAAATCGTATTTTTAACTATTATAACTTGGCTTCATAAAGGAAGCTTCATTGACAGCTTTGCAGACAGAGTCAACTACTTGTTTTCAGCCCATGAATTGTGAACATGAATAATGTGAAGAGCAATCCTCACATTGAGAAATGTCTGTAGAATATCATCATCATCATTCTAGCAAGTGCTAAAATTCAGAGCGTCTCTCATCAGTCAAGACTATAAATGTAAGGCTGCCAGGATGGTGAGGAATTAGGTTCTTTGTATTTCGAACTTCTCTAGCAAGTTACAGAATATATATACACATCCTATGAAAGGAGTAGCAAAAATAAAGAAAGTGTTCGAATTTCTTAAGATTTTAATTCAAAAGCCAGTGTATTAAATATATGTGGCCTGGAATTCCATGACAAAATTAAACACTAAATCAAATTCTCACTCACCAATTGCAATTACTCTGTATTTATAATTCACTTGTTTCAAAATGCATTAGAAGTCAACTGCTTAGTCCAATGAACAGTTTCAGTGAAAGCAAGCTGTTGAATCCTCTTTACAACAGTGATGCCCTTGTTAGGCATCCAAATAATATTTTTCTGTGCACATTTCAGAAAGCAGTAGAGCCTTCTGGTGGACATGAAGGTGATAACTCAAGAGTAAAGTAAGCAAATCAGAGGACAGTGATCTCCACTAAGCAGAGGAAATCACTTTGCACCTGACAGCTTTGCTTTCATTCTGAACACTAAAAGGCAGAGTGAGAACTGAGAGTCACATACTGAAAAACTAAAAGCAAGAATTAGGAAGCCGCCAAGAGATTAGGTCACCCAGAAAAAAAAACTGTCTGTCATTATTCATAAATAGTTTTCTCTCTGACAATCACTTACTATCCTCTGTCCAAGCCTAAACTATATGCTTTTTATTAAAAAACAAAAACAAAACAAAAAAGCATCTTGTTCATGTAAAATATTCCAAATGGACACACGAAACAGACTTTTCGAATTCATGATTGTAAAAAGTGAGAGTGACTGAACAAATCTTGGAGATAACGCAGCAATTTGTTAACTCCATCTTTGAGAGAAAATAAATCTCTCCTTACTACTGCTTGTGTACTCCTTTCAGTTTGTGTTTATGAATTTTGACAGATTTTATTTGATTTTGTTCAGAAAAAAAAGGGCAGCAAGAATCAGAGTTTATTTTGACTCTATCAACAGGATTTACAACTAGGACTGGATGATGCTTTAGGACTTTTCACGCTCTGTTGCCTTTGGAATCTCATTTTAAAGACTTCAAAGGGTCTCTTAGTTACTAGAAAAGCCTTCCTGGAACCTGAATCCTAAGATGTCTGATCCTATCATGGTCCCTGTGCGCTCTAAACCCAGAAAGTGCCTATTTCCTCTTCTATTCAGTGGATAAAACCAACCATAAAAAGGGGGGGGGGGGGGGTAAGTGGAGGCGTGGAGGGGGGAGAAGGGGGAGAGAGAGAGAAAAAAAAAAGTCTACTGCCATCTTGGCCAAAATCTTGATTTAGATTTTTTTATCTGGGCAAAACACTTCTATTTTGATCAAAATCCAACAAGTCAGTTTTCAGCAATATTAAATTAACTTTAACTCAGTTTTCTTCGAACCTAAACCCTAACTCATGACAAAATAAACTTTATACGCATCTTAGTAGTTGAATACTCAAACTTGTTTAGAAATCAAAATTATTTCCAATAGCATTTTATACATGCTGCTTAGAGCAAAACAGATGTTGGACTACGCATGCTGTGCCACTATATAAGTTTTCATTTCTGTTGCTTAAATACATATTACTTAGAGGACCAAAAATATTCAATATCTGAAAATCAGATATTTCAAGGCAGGTATTGATATTCAGTTAGGGATTAGGTGTATTCTGACCAAACATGAAGTCTGTCTGCAACTGCATTCTTGATTTTTCAAGAGGCTGCTGGTTCAACCAATATATTGGCATCAGAAGAAAACCTTCACTAATGTGAAAGTGCTTTTGCTTCACATTAGTACTCTGCTAATCTTTTCAGTTATAAGAGATTTAATTCACTGGCAATCTATGTGTATCCTCTCAAAACTTAGCCTACAGTGCCAAGGATTACTTTCTCTCTACAGTGATTAATCAGATCTCAATATAACAGATCTCCCTGCTCCCTCTCTAGCTCTTTGTCTAGCACTGCTTGCAGATCTAGCACTCCTCAAGTTTCAGCACAACAGACTCTCCACCTATATTTTAATCACAAATCCCAGCCTTTCACCATCAACTGCTGCTGAAGATGGGTTCTAGCAAAGATACAGATAACAGAAGCAGCTGAGTTATACCTGTCTTACAGCTTCTACTGACTTTTTCAATAAGGGTACTCTTTGGGAAAAGTGAGAAGAAAGGAGGGAGTAAAGTCTTGAACCACTGCAGCAAGACTCTTTAGATCTCACACATCAACATCCAGATCAGCGCTCAACTGACACAGTATGACAGGGGTACCACAAAACACAATTAAAACTATTCATCGCTTTGTCTGTTCCATGGCATTTACCAACTGAAAAATATGTGTAACGTCAGAACAGTAGCAGTTCATGCTTGCTTTCTTCTCACCATGAATACAAAACGATTGCGTAAACTCTGTGAGGGGAGAATCAAACCCCTGGGCTCAGGCACAGGCAGCAGACTCACAAGTTAACATACACCAACAGGGTATGTCATCTTCCTGTCTGTGCTTCAAAACTCAGTATGAACAGTGAAAAACATCTAAACTGAATCTATACACACTGTGCTTAAACTGATTCATTTGACCTTCATATACCTTTGTAATTCAGCTCTGACTTGTCAGTTTTTCTGAATCTTTCCATATTGAGATTGATCAGAAATGAGAAATGTTACATCTTTATGGAACCATTAATCAAGTTTAGCAGCAAATTGCAGAAGCAGTTGCAAGATACATTTAAAAAGACAAACTGCAGCCCCTTCCCCCCCACAGCTTTTTTCCCCCCATTGTTTAGAATTTCTGAATGTACAAAAAAATCAGTATTGTATCATTAAGCAGTTATTGCTCCATCCTGAAGAAATGTGCTGAAGTGGTCCTGACCTGAGACTCAAGAGATTTGAGGCTAATCCAAACTTTTAAGCAATTTGCTTACAGACTTTGGGAAAATTCTTCAAACTCTCTGTGCCTCTATGAAAAATAATTATTCAGCTCTGGGTAAAGAGCTTTAAAAATTGTTAGTGAAAAAACTTCCAAACTTACAAAAGAATTGTGTGTTCATGTTGAAGATATTAGATACTTTTCTTATAGAATATCAATTGACTAATAGAATATAACTAATATAACTGAAGTCAGTAGCTAGACAAAGAAACACAGAGCTCAGATGAATCTTAAAGAAGCAATTTTCCTACAGGCTCACAGAGTTTGGTAAAAAAAAAAATAATTCCTTGGACAGTCAGTCTTGCAAAACAAAACCAGTATCTCCCTTTCCAGCTTCCAGCTTTCTGTATTGTTTGAGTATCTGAAAGTGATTCTTTTAGATTTCTAGGACCCCAGAGTACAAACAAACCTGGTTTTCCTCTCTATCTTCCTTAAAGCTTAGAAAACCAAGACATCCTAATGCATATAATTATACTTTTCCACACTACAAAATGTATCAACTAGTAGTATATTTTGGAACACTTTTCTCATCAAAACAGAGTAAGTTTAGGCAAATGCAGGCTGTTACTCTTCTTGGGTGGCACACTGCTTTCATTGCATAATTGACTGTCTATGACTATATTTGGCAACTGCATTTCAATTGTCTTTTTTGACCTTTGACTTTATTTTTAATTTTTAATTCTGGATAGGAGCTGATGGAAAGGTCAAGTTAGCCTTCTGGTGTATGTAATTTAGAAACGTCGGTAAGAAAAAGTTAACAGTGAAAATTCCTATGGCAATAATATAATAGAGGTTAACAATCATAGCACCAAATTGTCACACTTTAAAACTTTCATAACACATGACATCATTTATACAAATGGAAAAAATTCTCTGGAACAATTGGTGCTGAAAAGTTGGACATGGATATTCACAGATGTGGCCCACAACTTCATGCAAACACACCAAAAACCAATAAAAATACCAATGCAATCAATACGATCTCTTGACTATTATTTAGCTTTTGAAACAAAGTACAAAATGAGGAGTTTACATGAATCTAGTACCTGCACGGTTTATCAACAGAAGACTGTAATATTCTAAACAGGCTGAATCAGACAGGTAAATTCCAGTTAACATCAGCGAAGCTACATCAATTTATTCCAACTGAGCATTTGTTCTTTTAAATTTCTAACGAGAATGTGACAATTCAAACCAGGATCAAATGATTAAAAAGTCTAGATACTTTGTTAAAAACACTAAGTTTTTCCTTTAGTATGCAGTCTTTCAAAACTAAGCACAGTCAGAACATTGATAGATCAATGCAAAACTGTGAAGGAAAGCACAGAAACATGACTCTCCCACAGCATTTATAACCACAATAACTTCAACAGGGGACTAACAAACACCACTCATCTCCATCATTGAATCAAAACACTTGAGTGCCCACCTTACCTGTGGGTTTTTGGGGGTTTTTTTGGAAGGAGTTTCCTAGCATTAGTACTTCAACCTTTAATAGCATACATGCCTTACCTTCCCTTTTTTGTAAGCTGGTTTGCTTTCTTTTAAACGTGTTAATAGACACTGGGAGGTGCTATAGACTACCAAAAGAAACTGATCAGACTTGTCCTTGGCCATTTTGGTACCTTGGAATTTTGATATATTTCTAACTAGAAGGGAATGTACTTTAAAACAGAAAAACCCCACACCTGCTAACAAGCAGCAGGTATTTTCATTAATAGCCTGTGCTAATTTTATAAGTTTTCATTATGACCTTTAAATGTCAAGTGGGATTTGATATTTCAATCAGAAGTAACTGCAGCAAAATAAAATAATGAAATAGACATCTTTATGATTGTTAAAGACAGAAACTATTAGAGATGAACATACATATTATCTAGAGCTGAAGATACTGGGGTTGGGAGAAGGGAATCAACATCAAATTTTGAAAGGTTGCATGCAACTCCGCTGAAGTCCAGAGCTGCTCAGGTAGAATCATAGAATCATAGAATCGTAAGGGTTGGAAAGGACCTTAAGATCATCTAGTTCCAACCCCCCTGCCATGGGCAGGGACAGCTTGCCCTAAACCATGTGGCTCAAGGCTCTGTCCAACCTGGCCTTGAACACCGCCAGGGATGGAGCATCCACAACCTCCCTGGGCAACCCATTCCAGTGCTTCACCACCCTCACTGTAAAGAACTTCTTCCTTATATCTAATCTAAACTTCCTCTGTTTAAGTTTGAACCCATTACCCCTTGTCCTACCACTACAGTCCCTAAGGAAGAGTCCCTCCCCAGCATCCTTGTAGACCCCCTTCAGATACTGGAAGGCTGCTATGAGGTCACCACGCAGCCTTCTCTTCTCCAGGCTGAACAGCCCCAACTTTCTCAGCCTGTCTTCATATGGGAGGTGCTCCAGCCCTCTTATCATCCTCGTGGCCCTCCTCTGGACTCGCTCCAACAGCTCCATGTCCTTTTTATGTTGAGGACACCAGAACTGTACGCAGTACTCCAAGTGGGGTCTCACAAGAGCAGAGTAGAGGGGCAGGATCACCTCCTTCGACCTGCTGGCCATGCTTCTTTTGATGCAGCCCAGGATACGGTTGGCTTTCTGGGCTGCAAGTGCACACTGCCGGCTCATGTTAAGCTTCTCGTCAACCAACACCCCCAAGTCCTTTTCTGCAGGGCTGCTCTGAATCTCTTCTCTGCCCAGCCTGTAGCAGTGCCTGGGGTTGCCCCGACCCAGATGTAGGACCTTGCACTTGCCTTGGTTAAATTTCATAAGGTTGGCATCGGCCCACCTCACAAGCGTGTCAAGGTCCCTCTGGATGGCATCCCTTTCCTCCAGCGTATCAACCGAACCACACAGCTTGGTGTCATCGGCAAACTTGCTGAGGGCGCACTCAATCCCACTGTCCATGTCACCGACAAAGATGTTGAACAGGACCGGTCCCAACACCGATCCCTGAGGGACACCACTCGTTACAGGTTTCCAACTGGACATCGAGCCATTTACCACAACTCTTTGCGTGCGGCCATCGAGCCAGTTTTTTATCCACCGAGTGGTCCATCTATCAAATTGATGTCTCTCCAATTTAGAGACAAGGATGTCATGTGGGACAGTGTCGAATGCTTTGCACAAGTCCAGGTAGATGACATCAACTGCTCTGCCGCTGTCCATCAGTTCCGTGGCTCCATCATAGAAGGCCACCAAATTGGTCAGGCAGGATTTCCCCTTAGTGAAGCCATGTTGGCTGTCACCAACCACCTCGTTGTTTTTCATGTGCCTTAGCATGTTTTCCAGGAGAAACTGTTCCAAGATTTTGCCAGGCACAGAGGTGAGGCTGACTGGTCTGTAGTTCCCCGGGTCTTCCACCTTCCCCTTCTTGAAAATGGGGGTTATATTACCCTTCTTCCAGTCATCGGGAACTTCACCTGACTGCCAGGATTTTTCGAATATGATGGACAGTGGCTTAGCAACTTCATTCGCCAGCTCCTTCAGGACCCGTGGATGGATTTCATCAGGTCCCATGGACTTGTGCACGTTCAGGTTCTTAAGATGGTCTCGAACCTGATCCTCTCCTACAGTGGGCCTAAGGTGACGTGGTGCTGTAGTTCCACAGGCTGTTTGTATGCACAGCAGCTGTAAGCAATGTAGTGGCAAATGTGAAGTTTTAGATGCTTGTCAGGTGTGTGCAGGTGCTCACTACAAGAGCCTTCTAGCTTCTTCCAGAACACGTGCACTACATCACATTGTGATGATAGATTTTCCCTTTAGTGGTCCCCATGAACTCTAGGAGTGGAAGTGTTCAGGCTCTTCACCTGGCCACTAAGCAGATGGATTTGGGAAAACTGTGGCTCTAGTTAGGTGCTTACATAGCTTCTGCAGAAAAGCCCTTGTGAAAAGAAGAGTTGTACTCCCTGACAGAAACTCTGAAGTAAAATAGAAAGGATAACTGAATCCTAGAGAGTGCAGCCAGCACTAGTACAATTGGAAAGTGCACCTTTCACCAGCAAAAGCAACTTCAATTCTACCATGCTGATTTATTTCCTTTGGAATAGCCTACACAGCTAAGGGACTGCATGTAATGTGTAAGATGATACAAAGAAATCCAAGCAGTTCTTGAGTGCTTATTGGTGAGATTTTACAAGGATTTAGCGAACTAGCTATGTAAATTCAGCACAAAATGATTCAAATAACGAGACTTGCTTATTAGGGCCACCTTGCAACAAGAAACAGATATATGCTGTGGGAAAGGCCAGTACAAGATCTTCCTTTACATTTGCTTATGCAGGGAAACTGAATCTGAAAAAAGCCTTGAAGCCATCACAGCCATATCACTTTCCAATGCTACAGTGAAAAATTGTTATATTACCTTTACATAAGGACAGGAACAAATACCTGTGCTCAAAGTGAGATTCCTCCCAACGGAATTCCCCACCTAGCACTGTTGCTTGTATTGGTTTAGCACCATCTTACCAAAACCATGTTACGACAGTACAAAACGAAATCTCTGCCATGTACTAAGCACATTTCTGACAACATACCAGAGCTGCAAACATGACAAATACTCAAACAGTACCCTGACTACAAATGTTGTTTCTAATCAAAAGCTAAATTAGATACAACTTCGAGGGGCTACTTTTAAACTAAGTGGTTACAAAATGTCATTCTTTCAATTAAAGTTAAGATCCATTCTTCCAACTTAACCTTTTACAATTTTTACTGAGCATGGAAATCCTGGTCAATATTTCCAACAAAGACTGAAACTCAAAACCAAATAAAAAGGTATATAATTTCCAGGGCAAGATAGTTGTTCTTTAAAGCACTCTAAACCACTGTATACAAGTCAGAACAAAGAAAGAAACCTTTTTATACTTTATGTCCAAATTATGATTCCAAAAACACCATTCATCCAGTCAGGTAACAAATACTACCACCTACCTCATGAGGTAAGAGACATCATAAAAAGTGTGGGGTAAACACATGAAGAGCCTCTTCCCTGTAATGAACCCTCCCTTCTCACTGCTAGCCAGCTACAAGGGGCTGGCTGTGCCCTTCTTCCTCGCACTTAGTAATGTAATCAACTACACAGGTGTGCTGAACCTCTTGCTCTCTTTTACATCCTGCAGTACAGGGATTATATTTTGAAGTGCTGAGCATTCTGTCTGAGCATCTGTTTCAGCAGTCAGGAAGTTAGTTTTCTTACTAAGGCTGTAAAAGGCAAACAGTCTGGCATGTTTTCTTACATTACTAACAGTGTAACAGCCATATATTTGGGTGAATTGGTATTGGAGTTTGTAGTAGTTAATATTTATTAGTTCAAAGAAAACCAAATGTTATATGAATTTTGAGAGTAGCCTTAGGAGAGTCTGGTCAAACTATAAAGTAAATGGCAAGAGTTCTAGGCCTCTGACACTTATCCCTTTAAATGCCTTTTGAGTTACGCAATGAAAATAATGCAGCCATTAATAAAACCAATCTTTTAAAATATTATACACCAATTTCAATCAGAATGTTCAAATTAGCAAACTGGTACTCAGGCTAATTGATTATAAATACCAAGCTAAAATTACTTACTATACTTCATTTCTGACTGCATCTTTGTGTGACTTGAGAAATTCAATCTATATTACTAAATGTAAGTGTCATGCAACAAAATTAAGTGGGGGGGGGGAGGGAAGATTACCACATCTTTCTAGGAAACTATTACCACATCTTTTGAGGAAATTATGCTCTGCAATTTTTTTTTTCTTCAGCTAAGTAATGCAGAGTTTTGAATTTTAATTCCTCTATTTTAATCATATTGTTCTAGGACAGACACGTTCTGAATTATTTAATAAGAATTTCTGAACTGCTAGTTTCATCCAGAAGGAACACTGGAAGCAAAACTGGTCTATACCAAAATCCTAAAACTAACATTAGACCAAACTAGACCAAAAGTAGGATTTTTCAGGTGATTCATAACATATGTGGCATAAACTCCCTAATTTAGTAAGGTGGTGAATAGCCAAGCTCTGATCCATCCAGATTATTTAAGAGAATGTGGTGAGTTCCAATGGCTATAGTATTTAAGCAGAAAATGATCTAGTGATAGAAGATATATTTACTATAATTATTGGGAGGAAATTATTGAAGGAATTATTCAGAACTGTTTAATGTTTGCAATGTAACAAATACCTCTATTTGCCAAAATAAGACTAAATACTAATACTGCTTTTTCTTCTTAGATAACAAAATATTACATAAACATGAGTACATATTCTGTGCACTGGTCTTTCCAGACAGGATCTGTAGACATCCCAGAGACAATTTTCTAAAAGTGCTGACAAGTACTCAAGGGACATTTCAAGAGACATTTCAAAAAGTAATACTTAAGGCTAAACCCCATTGCTTATATAGGGTACTTTAATTTCGAAATCACTTCAGATGATATTTTAAAAAATGTGCAAGTAGCCACTGTTATGCAATTGTATGAGACAAAATAAATAATAGAAACCATATTTCCTGACTTTCTCTTACTCACTTGCAAGTAATCATCTTGTATCCATAAGATGATACACAATTTTTTTTCCTGCTAGGGCTAAATTAAAATGTATGACTTCCATTACAAAAATCTTTTTTCCCTTTCTCCCTCTTCACATTAGCTATTCATTTTTTCCTGCCTGTTTTACCATTTTATTTGGGGTATTCTTATCCATATATGACAAAATTCAACAAACTTTAGTTTTGTACAAATTGCACATGAAAGAATCCTCCTTATTTCCCAAATTAGATACATGAATTCCAAAACTGGAATGAAGGTGATCACCCCTTTGTAGGTGATGCAGGAAAATGCAGGATATTTCTGCTCTTATACAGCACTGTAAATATTGAAGATTTTGGATCACAACTTGTTATAGTGTCTTCTTGTTCATACTTCAACAGTGCAGCTACGGGCACTTTCAGTTGAACTCAGCTTAGCAAAGTAGAACTGCTAGTTATAGCTCCTGTTTTGTGAGTTTACTCTTTTCCACCTCCAGACCCATCACAGTGGGATGGTTTCTTTCTTTGTTTTCCTCCTAACAGCTATCTGGCAGCTGCATCCCAAACTAGCCTCTGTTAGTGGATTCGTAAAGAACTGTATGTACATCATCTGTTGTAATCACATGTGCTGCAATTCACCTCACAGGTGGTATTGTACAAAAAAGTCTTGTCAGACTGTGCCATATTTTTTTCATTAACATAGATTTCTATAGGAAAAAACTATTTCCTTCTCTGTGTGCATGGTGTTCAATTGAAATATTTTCTCAACAGCAAGAGATGTAAGCAACATGAGAAAGTAATTATTCAGCATTAGCTCTCTTCAACAGTCAAAATATGACACTTCTATTCATATTGACTTATTGATGAACTATAGAGAACTATCAGTAAGTCTAAATAGTTGCTGTTGAAAGTAAAAAATATTGCACAGCTGTGGAGGAGTTAAGTTACTGACTAGTGGAAAAGATATCTAACCCTGTGATTCATTAGGAAAAGTTTGCTCAAGAGTTGAAAGACCCATATTAGGAAAGGGACAAATACATGCCGTCTGTAAAAGCTTGGCTCTACTAAAATAAGTTTTGTTACTGATGCCTATCAATGGCTTGAAGAGTTAATTTTAAAAGATGCCAAATAACAACTATTGTTTCTGCAAATCCATGTGCTTTTACTTTAAGAGATCATTTCATAACATCAATAATACAGACTGGGCACAAATTCCTGTTCCACCATTAATGTCTTTCTGAGTTTCAAGTTAGAATGACTTATCTATATCTATCTAGGAGCAATGTTGCTCTCTGTTTATTCTACTCCAGAAGCAGGCTTAAGAGTGCAAACACACCAAAATATCCCCAATTTAGGATATTCAACTTAGTTATTACTTTTCAAATACATGTGCAAATTCATATTTAGTATGGAATAAATAAATGGAAGGGGTTTTCAGCTCTACTACCACAGAGCTATATATAAACCACAATTCCACATTTCTCTACTCAGTAGAAACTAATTGCATTATTTATACTAAATATATATTTCATTGTAGAAATATATTTTTGTAAATTTTGTTCTAGCACAAACATTTGCATTCACATATGAATCAAGAATCCATTGATAGTCACAGAGGAATTAAGGTGGCACAAAAAGACCAAGTTAAGAACAGCAGAAGCACTTTGTTTTGGTTTGTGTGGTAAAAAATAATCATCTTAGTCAACTTTGGTACTTTCTCTCCAGCTCCTGTTCAGTACAGCTGAAGTCACAAGTATTTTACGCAAAGAAAGCAAAGGTTTCTTCACCACTTTAGCCTTAATTGTTTCAGTCAGAGCAAAAAGCATAGCAAATTCTTTACTAAGATCAGGTTTTTTGTATATATTTTAGGACATACCATTATGGGTACAGCCAAGCTCGGTGCTGTTCTAACTTCATGGTCTTCAAGGCAGTTCTAAAATTTCCTGCTGAGTTCAGTGTTCCACAGTAACTTTTACTTTTATGTTACAAACACTAGGAGAGAACAGCACCACAAAGAGTAGAAATTATCATAAATTCAATGCAGAATAAAAAAAGGCCTGCAAACTAAGTCTGCCAATCACAATATTACACAAGCTTCATGTAAATCCTCCACAAAAATAAAAAAGAGCTGCAAACCTTTTATTTGCACATACAGCTTCTGCTACTCAGCCCATAGTTTAATATTAAAAAACCCATTAATCTTCATCCGAGTCCCCTAGCTCTATGAACCTATAGACGAAATCTCTACCCATTACTCTGCCTCCTTACAGAGAAAGTTTTATTCTTCCTGCTTGAACAAGGTCCTTGTTTAAGTCCATTAGATGAAATACATGTTTTCAAACATCTACAAATCATAGACTACCTGTTTTCCAGATTTTGAAGGGGTCCACATATTCTGCTACAGGCTGCTGACGTATTACTTCTATGGATCTCATCAAAACTTCATGACACCAATATGTATAAAAAGCAAAATAAGAATTATGTGAATTGTAGCAGAGAAATTGGAAAGTGAAGCATTCCCAAAGGCCCCTGTCTGAAGCTGTTATCAAATGCTTGAGTGGTATGAAATCTTCCATTTGTCTCAATATCAAAAGTATGACTTTATGCTTATGCCACTGCACTGCACTGTAGTCTATCAAACAGGTTGTTCAATTACTGTCAGAGATGGAAATTTGGAATTCTGCCAATACAATAATATGGCAGGATGGATCTGAATTTGAGATATTAAATCTTTGAATAGACTGGTCACAGATAACTTTATTATAAACAGTCACCATATAGTGATATAGTAGTACCTGTGTGCTCTGAGAGCCAAGAAAACCAACCACTACAATTTTACAGGCACAGGAGAACTTACATCCTTCTTTATGCAGTTCACGGCCACAGGAAACTTTCCTTAGCTGGTAAAGAAAGTGAAGTAGTTTCTATCAGATTTTAAATACTTTCATCTGGTTAATTGAGAGATGACTGTTATGGCATACCAATTTTACTAATATGTTAAAATTGACTTTAATTCTTTTAGGGCAATTTCTATCAAAACGTTTTAAGAATCTTTTTAAGAGACGACCTCTAAGTCACTAAGGGCTAGGTTTTTAAGAATGTTTCAGTAACTAAAGGTGGAGTTAAGCAGCATTGGATATATATGAAAATCCTTCTTTTAAACTAGCCTGTAGGTGGGGTTACTGGTAATAATCATAGAATCATAGAATGGTTTGGGTTGGAAAGGACCTTAAGCTCATCTAGTTCCAATCCCCCTGCCATGGGCAGGGACACGTCACGCTAGATCATGTCACCCGAGGCTTTGTCCAACCTGGCCTTGAACACTGTCAGGGATGGAGCGTTTACCACGTCTTTGGCCAACCTGTTCCAGTGCCTCAGCACCCTCATATTAAAGAATTTCTTCCTTATATCTAACCCGAACTTCCCAGTGTGTAACAACCCAAGGCAGCTTTCTAATCTCATAGTTTCCCTTTTATATGTCCCCTGTATATTTCTTCAGTTGATATAAACAATGATAATTTAATTGAAATAAACTTAACTGCTCTGATTCACACATGGGGATATAAAAATTAGAACAAAAGCAATGGGAAACTGGGTTTTGTACAAACCAATAACACAATAAAAATGTGTTAAAGTGAATAAAAAAGTTTAAAGAAACCTTTCATATTATTTGGCTAGTCCTATGCTCTGTTAACTTTTCAGTACTGCTAATTTTATTCCATAACTTTTTACATTTTAGCTATGATTGATAACTTCTCTTCAAAAGATATCATCATGCTATTCTATCACAATACACTGGAATATGTGCAGCCTTTAGTTCTAGAGTCCTTCTTTCTACTTTTAGGGTAAAGTAACTTTCCCTAAAAAGCTTTGACACCATTTCTATGTAAAGCTTGAGAAAAGCAAAGCCCAGAAAGGCTGTGGCCTCTAGACAATATTTAAATGACACTAGTTGCATTATTTTTCTCATTGACTTCCTGATACTATGCACATGGGCAAAACTAAGTGCGTGCATGGATATTTGTATCATCGGACTCAAAATCGTTGACACCCGATTTCCTCTACTTCTTAGCATTTGAAGTCAAATCAGAAAAAAACCCCATGATTTTCAAACTGAATAATTCAGCTGAATTTTAAAAGGCAGATTAAAAAATGACAGAAATAAATACAAAATAAAAGAGAAATGTGGCTACAGCTCCCATTATACATTTGCTCTGGTAACAGCAATTGGTCCTGAATCAGAGGAATAATTTTCTCCACTGCCACTGATGCTGCTGTTTTTCTCAGTTTTGCTATGGAATTGTAAAGCTAGAAGAGAATTAAAGATTAACTGGACGACAGTCAGACTTTTATAAGTATCCGATCATGTAAAGAAAGAAAGAGTTTCGAAGTGCTGCCTGTGTGTAATGGCATATATTCTACTGTCAAAACCTAAAGACTGATTTCCCTGAAGTCAGGCTTTCATCTTAGACAAAAATTTTAGACTGGTAAAAACAGTATGTAATTAGAAGTAAATGAATGAGATTAGGCAAAATTAAGACAAGGAATTATTAAACTATTTGGGGGAGGGGGAGAAGATTGTTGGATAATTGACACACATTTTGATCCATATACTGAGCAAGATAGGATAAATATCAGGTGCAAAAATCCTGATTTATTTATCAGAATTGGATTAAATTATTAGATTGGGTTTGAATTTGAGGGTTTTTAATTTTCTCCTTCTATTAGTTTATATTTCAGTGTTTGGTCTAATATAGATCTTGAAAGTTCAACTAAATCTAAATTATTTCTCGGCAGCAAACCAGAACAATTTGAGAGACCATATCATATAAATATGTCCAGTAGTGTTTTGAAGGCAGAAAGAGTGCACCAGATGGCTTCTATCAATTCCCACTCAGTGGTGCAGCAAGGGGTTAGGATGATTTTCTTAGCAGCTTCTTGCATTTTGTACCTTGGAACGAATTACACGTTGCCTGCTTGTGTTCTTGTAGACACTGTAATTGATATATTTAGATGTCTGGATTCAGCTGTTCCTGTACCAAGTAGCAGATCTGATTTGGAAATGGCACTAAAATATATTTAGTTGGGTAGTGCTTGCCCTACTTTTTATATTAGTACTTAGAGTGAGTAAAGATCGCTCTCTCTCGCAACAGAGATTGCAGTGTTTATGAATGAAGTGCTCTTAACTGTGTGAAACAAAACGTTACTGTCCAAAATCTCAAACCATTTACAAGTATCTGGTGCTATGCCAGAGGCCCCTTAGTATACATTCAAGCTCTGGAATACTGCACAACGCTCTTTCTTATGCGTCCACTTTCTAAATTTTACTTATTTTAATTAATTTGGTTATTAGCTACATCTGGGAACATTTTCACTATGAAAAATGCATTTTACTTTATATTTAAATTGATAATACAGTTTTCAGCACCAAGAATGTCGTTATGATCATTCTATGAGCATTTAATAACAGCTTTTAGTAATGTTTCTCAACAATGTATAATTCTGAATTATCCTGAAAGAACAGGAAGGCAGTTCTTAGATTCAGTTTGCAGAATATGGCTCTGCTATTCCTTCTGTCAAGCATGTTTCAGGAACCAGAAAAGCTGCCACAGGAACGGCTGAAGACAGTACAATACACAGAACAAAGCAGCTAGACCTTGAGGGTGAGGGAATACTTCATATAAAAAGAACAGGTTTTTAGATGTACTTTTGCCCCTTAAACTAAGTCCAGCATACAGTGCCATGTTATATTTATGCCATCTTTGCAACCGCTTGCAGATTATACAGGTGATAAGCCATAAGAGCACATGAAATGCTCCTGGAACTGAAATTCTTCAGAAAACAATTCAGATAATGAATCATTTGATTTCTTATACACAGAAAAGGTATGCGAATATGCACTCCTGTTCTCCTTAGAAAAATGGAAGAAAAAGTCTTTCATAGAAATGACACGGCTAATTCAATGTCAACTATGATTACTAATTCTACCCAGAAAAGGGGGAAGGAAATTTAATCTGCAGTGATGCTGGGGCAAGACACCAAAACACCAGCTCTTTACTAGATGAAAAGACAACATATCATAGTAACAAACATCAAAGAACAAATTAATATATTTAAAGATTTTTGCATTATGGAAGAATTTGGAGAGACAGGAGGCTCTGGTCCTATGTGGTACTTTCCAAGTTTCAAATAATCAAAATAGCATTAGACACTGAAACTCTGAATTTGGGAAGTTTCGCACCACTGAACAGATGTATCTCATTTTGCTGTGAGAAGATTAATTAGCAGTGGTTTACATTTACTTTTGCTATTCTGAAGCTAGATCCTAAAAGTCTGCAAAGCTTGAAAAGATCATTTATTCTAGTGAAATCGGCACAAAAGATTTGAATACTAGAAATATCCTTCATCCGAGCTGTAGGGAAAGTATTTGTTGTACAAGTTTAACTCTAAACTATTAAATCACTATTTTTTTTACTGCTTGGAAAAAATTATATTTTGCAAATGGTCATTCCACCCTTTTTTCCCATTTTTCATATCAGTACATTACTAATGTTGTAATAAGAGAGCACTTTTTCAGACTGAGAATTAAGACTTGGCTTTTACATGACACTATTAATTCTAAAAAATAATATTATTTTTTATTATAACCACATGTTTAGCTCCAAGGCAATTTTTATTGGAGGGAAATGTAGTTTCCTGCAAAAATGAGAATTACTACGTGCTGTGTAAGAGGCTGATCAAGAAAATATTTATATGAAATGCAGAGTGAATGCAGGGTTCTTAAAAGTTTAATGAGAAGTTCAACTTCACATCTTAAGGTCTTTCCAACCCTAACTACTCTATGATTCTATAATTCTATGATTCTGAAGTGAATGCCTGCCTGAGGCAGGATGTTATTCAGTTGTTATTATATACTGCTGTTCACAAGTCAGACCTCTAAATTGAAAAGTTAAATACTTTTAAAACCTGCTTCAGTGAAAACTGTCACACCCTTTTGGTTCTGAAGATCAAATCAAGAGAAATATTGGAGACAGTGGTCCAAAGTTCTAAAGTTCCAGAGATATATACAGAAGGAGAAAAGGCAATTTAGAGCCAGAATATCCTAGACTAATTCTTATTATGCTACCGTTTTCAATGAAGAATAAAGCATTTGATTTACAAACCTAACTCATCAACATTAGCAGAGAGTTTATACAAAACTGAGGCCAAACATATTGCACAGTAAGGAAGAATATTCAGAAATTCAAGGCTATTTCTCTTCAGCAGTAATTCATTGCAATATGGTCACCGAAATCCTCACTACAGTAATTAGTGGAGGTAAGCTTTACTGAGTGTTGTAAACTGATGAGCACTGCTTTACATTTATTCACTTTGAAAAATAACTAGAAAAGGTATTATAGCTTTTAATGTTTCCCACTGTAGATCAAATACGGTAAGTTTGTGAGGAAAAAGGTATGTTTCCTAGACATCAATCTGGAAGATTCAAACCAGACTCTCCATGCTGTGGTACCAGGAACACGTATTCAGAAAGCCAGATTATACATTTCATGATGCATGTGAAACTGTGTAAATTCGAACAATGCAGACTTAAGAGTGGAACTCCGCTTACTCCTTCCTTTTCTGTCATAAAGGAAAACACCCACAAGTCCAAGTACACATGCAAAGAACAGATCTTGTAAGTAAAATAACAGCATTTCTAAACAGTCATTTTAGTTCCCTGTTTTATCTTCTCTCTTCTGTTTGGTTCTCAACTTGTGGGGTTTTATACTACCTTCACACAGTTATTGAGTTAGCAGTTTCTTTCAGAAGACTTGACATGGCTCAAATTCTGTGACTAACTTATCTGTCAGCTCTTGAATTCCACCAGGAGAGTGGTTTATTATAAACTTATTCTACCTAGCAATGCATGTATTAATCAGTTTGTAGAACTGGCAAACAGTGGAGAAATGTATGGATAATGTAACGTCAAGTAAGGAATCTTTTAAATGATCAATAAATTAAAATCCTCAGAAGTACAAAAAATACTTTGATGGACTTCTGTTTAGCAATCAGTTGATTTTTTGAAATTCAGCCTGCCTGCTGGTTTTGTGCCTAGTGAATTGCAAAAGGTAATTAAACATCAGCTACTTATGCCTAATCAAACATGTTTTGCGCACGGACTAAATCTTACAAGCAAATTCTGCTACTTGAGGATGCTGGAACAATATACTGCATCCAGCCCTCAAGGAATATCTCTATCATTAATCATGTTTCCTCAGACAACTACCATCTTTCCTGCTTGGAAATTACACTCTGGACAAACCTCAGAGTTCTGAGTGCTTTGAATATTTGTCCATGGTATCCAGATGTCTGGCACCTCACTGAAGCAGTAGCTTTAACTGTTCTATGGAAAATCCTTGACAGATCCATTGTTTGTGTGCAGATAATTTTTAGTCATATTCATATCTGGAGTGCTTCAGATTGTCTACACACGCACAGCAAATGCACACATGGATACAGCACAAAGCCTCTAAATAAAAGCTCGTTTAGCCTTTTATATTGGTCTGTGCTGTAAACAACAATATATTTTTTATGTTTGTATGCCATAAATCAGAATTCTGAATATCACAAGGAGAAGCAACATACGACAGTTTAAAAAAGAAAGTGACAGTGAATCTATGTACCAGCTTGTTTTCTGTTACCATAATTAACTGTTTATTAAAATCATACCCATAGACAGAAAACTCCTGGAGTGGAAACAATCTCTTTGAAATTGAAGAGAAGTCTGCTTTGAAAACCATTGTAGCATGTACTTGTATATCTATTTCTACTTACAAACCTTATGAAAATAAGTTCTACGAGGTACCACCTGCGAAACTCTTTCAATCTCTTGCTAAGGAAAGTACGAAATACAAATGCAAATTCTACTTTCTATCAACCGTAATTTCATAATGGGGAAGGGTAAAAAAGAATTAAATCATATTAAAATACCTCTTTAAGTAATACTTTTTATTTGCAGTATTTTTCTTACCATTAGAGTTTATATTTGAGAGAGAATGAGCACAGAAATGCTCTACCTAAAAATGAAATTTAGGCCGTATCCATTTAAAAATATTATTAAGAATCAAAATAATTTAAGCATAAACAAATACTTCACAATATACACGATTCTTTTAACAGAGATACAAACGGGTAATGCTTCCTGAAACCAATGACTTAGAAAACTATCCCATGAAAGTATTGATTTTCTTTCAGAAAACAAATACTGACAGACTCCTCTGGAAAAACATTTCAAGTCTAACAAGCCAGCTAATGAATGTATTCACTGTGCTGGCTCACCAGTGCCCAGACGTGCTAATAACACCGTGGAGTTCTCCAAAATACTGTATGATTGAGCATCGCGGTTTGTATTTTCTTGCTTTAAGAGGCACAAACATTAACTTACTAAATCCCAGAACAAAAGAACAAATTACATTAAATACTGTTAAACACTGTCTTGTAAGCAATGACGAGAGCATTTTTCTTGGCCTTGAATTGTCTGCAAAGGTCATTTGAATTCATAAATATGTGCTCCAAATTTAATTACTTAGAAATACGAGTTAGTGAAATTTAGAAGTTTCAACTTGTTTTGATGTATTCTCCATCCAAGTATTTTCTGCCCCTCTTTCACTATTTGAGATTCCACATATTTTATCTTAAAACAACTCTGCCAAAGAGAAGGGAGTTTCACAAACACTTTCCTCACAAGTGCTTAACTGTCATTGCCAGCCTCCCTACCCCTGAAAATCAGCAACAGACTGGTTTTTTCAACTTCGGTGCACAGAGGGGCCTCAAGCAATAAAGTGCTGTAAATATCACATAAAATATGGTATTGTAAAGCATTTAGAATATTTTAAAAATCAGCATTAAATATATTATCTATTAGCTAGTTTTCAAAAAATGAAATAATGAGAATGTAACATAACAACCAGCTTCTGAACATTTGCTTTTGCTTTTCTTCTGTTAAAACCCATATTCTTCATTCTTCTTCCCTTCTTTCCAGCATTTAGAAGACTACAGAAGTCTTTTTAGCAGTTTCCATCTTATCCTTAAACATATTCTCATAACATATGTTTGTAACAGAACGGAAAAAAAAATGGGATGAAATTGCTGTCGGTCTTGCTGAAAAATGCCAAATGGATTTGGCAAAAATGCTAAAATTTCTCTTTGAATTAATGTCTACAGAAACTCTGATACTAACAAATCAAGGAGAAGTGAACAGAAACGTTCTGTGATAGATATTGATGGGATATTGGCAACATACGAAATGTTTCGAAAAAGAGCCAGCTGATGAGGGACTGAACACAATGTGTACTTTAAAACCTCTTCCAAAGTCTTCTTGAACAATCATCTTATAACCTGACATATTTGGGCAGTTCCTAGCATTTAAAAAGCTATGTAGCTCTGTGGTTCTGCTCTCTTCTTCCAAAGACCCACAGGACAGGTCGTTAACCACTTGCTGGATCTCTAGTAATGTGCTGCACTAACTGGTTTGCTTACCGCTGTCAGGAACAAGAATCGCAACTGCTCTTTCAGCCGCTTGGCTGCAAATGATTAAAGACAAAAAGCACTGGTTTTGCTAAATTGCAAAGCTCTCACTACTTTGTTATAGATAGGATATTATTATTTGAGGATGTTATGGGCAAACACACAGAAACTGCCTATACAGCTACAGCTGCATACAGTTAGAAATCAGTTTAATATAATCTGTAAACAGATTATGTAGCAATAAAAGCAAAGATTTGTTAAAACAAATAGAATTTCACAGTCTAATTTGTTGTAAAAGCAAAATAGTTTAACAAATAAGAAGAGAAAAATGTGAATATGAAAATATTAACTAATTCAGATAAAGATTCTTAGTATGAGGTGATTAAAAACAAGATTATCAAACACCACTTGCCAGGAATGAATTATCTCACACGAGAATGCCCAATTTTGTATCACCAATGTAGCTAAATGCCATTTTTTTCTACATAAACTTGCAGCCTGAGGTACCATCCTGTCTTCCAGGCCACAGTCAAGGATTAAGTCCAGACATAAAGTGTCTGCTTGTAAAGACCTGAGCAACTATCATTCTAGACCAGAATGCCAGGAAACCCACCTCATTTATTATGTAAATTGTCTCCAAAACCCAATACATATTTCACCCACTAAAATTGTTTTGTTTCTTTGTGGTTCTTTTTCTACCGGATTCTAGATCAACTTTCTCTTATGTAATTTGCACCAAGTGGTTAAAAAGACTGCTGCCAGCATCCATGGTCATCTTCTTCCACAGAGAACCTCTAGCCCGTCTTAGCTGAGTGTCTTTTATGTACAGAGGACAGAATTTCAGCTTCGTAGAAACTTCATTCACTGCAGGAATTTTAAGCTACATTTGATACACTGACCATGCAACCATATAAAATTGTTTGGAATTTCATGCTGATTTTATAGAAATTACAGTTGTTTTCAATTTTGTATTCTCATTTTCAGCTGGTTTTTGGTTTGTTGGGGTTTTTTTTCTCTCTCTTTCTGGCTTTAATCTGATTTCTTTCCCAGTTAGTTTGTGGTATATTCAAGTTTTCTTTTAAACCTCTTTTGAACTTTTATGGGGATGCTTTAGATAAAGTAACTGAAAAATATAACTTACATTTTCATTTTTAAACTGAGGATATTTAAGACCTCGTTGAAGTCTGGACTTCTGAACTTATCATCATCATCTTATCAATTTAAGCATGTCTTTAAAGTAATTTTGGTTATTAAGAGTATTAAAAGACAATTTAAATTAAACAACCTACATATAAGACTTTTCTCTTTCCCATCCTACCTTGGTGGCTTTCTCCTTTTCATGAATAGAGATTGAAAGGATTAGAGCTTTTTACTTCAAAAGGAAGAACATAAGAATAGACTTACTAATATATGACAAGGAACGGTCTACTATTAAGCTGAGGAGAACAGGCTTCCCTTAGTAGAATTTTTAACTGTAGATTTTAGTCCTTTATAACTTCTCTGAAGTATCTTGTGCTACATAAACTAACACAAAAGTGGCACAGACAAATCTCACGTGTGCCTGTTCTGCATTTTTCTCTACTTTTGTGTGGTTTTTGTCTGAAAAGATTTTAGCAGACTATACCTCCCCCGCCTCACTGAAGGAAATACCTAATGGATAAAATTCGGGCTCTACTGAATTAGGAGAAATCTTACTCTTGGCTTTAATGAGGACAGAATTGTTGCCTTTATTGCCTTTTTGTATAAAATGGCCTACAAACATAACACAACGTAGTAGGTTTACTTCTATTACAACTTTTCTATGGATGTAGAAGTTTACCTCCTTCCAATGAATCAGCTAACAAGAAACAGCATGACCACTGAAGCCCACCTACACTTAGGTTCACAGCAGAGGAGCAATGAAACTAATACATTTTAACTCAGTTCATGTCTTAAAAGGCAGTCAAAAATGGTATACTGGAAAACATACACACTTTAGCTTTTGCTGATTTTTGCTTAACTCAGGTCATCAGCCTTATAAAGCTAATCTTTAGAGTATATTACTGTTTTGTTGTCAACTACTCAGAAGCAAAGCTCTTCCTGTGTTATAGAAAAACGAGATTATCGGGTTACTTTCCAGCATGCCAAATGTTGTTCCTGGCTAGTCTATTAAAGACACTCCAACAATGCAGAATTTCAAAATGAAAGAGAAGAAAGAGGAGGTTTTGGGGTTTGGTTTTTGTTCGTTGGTTTGTTTTTTTTTTAAAAAAAAGAACTAACTAAAAAGATCACATTCACAGACCTGGATGAATTTAACAGTCACAACTGTATAACAGGCCATATACACTAAAAGCATAACGATAACCAGTTCAGATCCAAATGTAATTCAGCCAGCATCCCATTGGCAAGAATCACCAGTAGCAGATCATTACAGAAAGTATAGAAGAAATAGGAAATATCTGCAGTTGGCAAAAATTTTGGTTGAACAGTTTTATTACCTCTTGACACCTATTGATGGATTAGATTCCTAGCTGCGACAACCTTACAGTGATTGAGTACCAGGAATACATACAAAATAAAGACAGACCAATATGACTATAATGTCATATAATATAATGTGGTATCTTAACTTGATAGAGATACCAAAAGGAAACGGACCAAGAGAGAAAAATACAACTTACTTTCTCTGCTTTATGGATTTGTTATTTTCTTCATTTGTATATCCTTTAGAAATTTCCTGCTTTTGTAATTCAGAAAACAAGTGAGTTCCATACAAAAGCCTATGTACTGAAAGATCATCAATCAAATTCTTAGCTAAAATTAGCTGAGATCACAGTTCTAACTACACAGTGAAGTGTTACGTTTCCCAGTTTGCTAAAAATCGTGTTTCCATTTTCTCAAAATTTATGTCATTTAAGGAAAAAAATATGCAATGAATTGCAGCAGTACTACATTTCTGAGACGAACAGAAGAATTACTGAGGCACAGCCACCAGAAGAAAAGAGAGCTTAGATGTGCTTAATGCTTAAGGAACTTGTGTCATGCACCTTAAAGTAGAGAGAGGAACTCAGTAATGAATCACTGGCACCTCAAATAGAAAAGTGCATGTAAGATGCTGCCTCAGAGACCTAAATCACATACATTTCTGAAAAGGGAAAAATTCATGCTTTGTTTTCCCTTCAAGGATACATTAAGACACATCAGAACAGACAAGACACTATCTAGAACTGGGAACAGAAAAACAAGCACATGCAATTGATGATAGACCATTTAATTCTGATGTTCTGAGCAAAGAATCAAGAATATACAAGCTACTTCCACTGAACTCTCTGTGGTCTTTTTCCTTCTTTTTAACATTGCTAAATGTTACATTTTTAATGTAACAACACAGTTTTGGAGAGTTCATGTGGTGTTCCCTCACTAAGCTTTATGGAGAGATACACAGAGTATCTTTAGAAAAGTGCCATTCAATGACCTAAAACATTCTTTGGATTTCATATCACCCCTCAGTCAGGGTGTCAAATGCTCTTTACGTGAGTGCAAGCCCTAATTTTGGGAGTACATAATTGCTTGAAATTGTGAGAACCACATAAAAATATAGAAAATAGCACTGAATGTGTGTAACAATATATGAATATAAATCTCAAATTATCTGTCTTTAATTAAAATGCACTTATTTTTATGCACAATGGGATTTTAACAAATAATATGGAAAACCATGTAAAGATCTGAACATAATAAATCTACACATAGTAGAATAAAGCTTTGAGAGCTAACTTTTTATTTTGCCATTCAGATTTTGCTATACAGGAGGCTTATAAAATATTTTTACGTCCCAAATTTCTATTTTATAACAAATTCTGTATGGATAGTGTAAAGTTTCCACATGAAAAACATTTATGTCTCCACTGACAATAAAACACAAAAACAAGTATCCAAACCCAAATAAAATCATTTCTACGAGTTAGTATGAATGTCACCATCTACGTCAGAAAAAAAAACAAAACACCAAACTAAAAAATAACGTAAAAATTCCAATAATAATATTGCCTTGGACAAAAGCTTTTGGCATTTCCTTTTTAGAAGTGGTAGTATTTCTTACTACTCTAACTTCAGCCAACATCGGCTTACTTAAGGAAATCTCAATTCCTGTTAGCATGCCTTGTTTTAAGAAGTCATTTTGAATCTTTCATTTTTCAAATTCTGTATAAATAGAAAACTCAAATGTAGATTTTTAAAAAAGCTCTCCTTAAGTTCCTGGCCAGCACAGGCAAAAGAACAACTGGATATAAGCTGTCGCTGAAAAAATGCAGATTGCAAATTACTACAGAGTCTTTGGCCATTAAAATAAATCAAACTCTGGAACAGCCTTCGGCAGAAACACTGGGGGCAAAGAAGTAACAACTCCAATTTAGCACTGGCAAAGTTTATGAAAAGAGAATGATCTGATGCAATTCCCAGGCCTGCAGAGCACTGGACTTGATGACCCAGAGATCCCTTCCACTAGTATGTTCTTTGTTTGGCTGGATGAAGATGTTAATCTGTTTTTCAGCCTCACTGTGGTTTTTCTAAAGTGAAATTTAAATGAAAGTTAATATAATTTTTGTACGTTTCAGTTATAAATCACCCTTTGTACAGATTGTCGCAAAGCCTGCAGCCGTGTGGAACTTGTCAAAGAATTCTAAAAGCTTTACTTAAAGTTGGCTTAGCATTATAGAGAACTACAAAAGTTTAAGTGTTCAGAGATGACTGCCCACCAGGGCACACACCATGGGAAGATGCAACTGATCTACTGGTAGGGAAAACAGGAAGGAAAAATTAAGCAATACACGCTAGGACTGACACATCAGTAATATCAAGGAAGAAAGCAAAACAGAACAGTAAAGAAAGCAAAGAACATCGGGATATTAAAAAAAAGTATAGGGAAGGAGAAATATCACAAATATGTAATACCTTTCTAGAAAAACAAAAAAAGAAAAATTCTTATCATGTGTGGTGCCTGTGAAGAGTCAATACAAACTTGCAAGAGAAAATGAGGAAATGTTTTGTTCAAGAGGAAGGTCTCCTTTCAAGTGACAATCTAACACAAGCTGCTCTCTCCCCATCCCTCCCTTGTCTCCCCCATGCTCAGCTATTGGAATTTGCCTAGAGTTGGCTGCCTTTGAAAGACCCCATTTGAAGATCCAAGAGTCACAGTATAGATGCTACTGCACAGTTCTGTAGGTGACTCAATATGGAAGAAAACAGCTCAAACTCAGAAGTACAACTCTAAACTATTGCTTAAATCAACAACAATAATATGTAAGCTGGGAAACACCTGGTGTTCCTTAAAAACTTGCACCATCCTCCTGCCCTTGCGCAGATATTTTTTTAATTAAGAATATTTTTTATGTTGCAGGTAACTTAAATGTATCATAGTGACTACAGAAAGTTATTGCAGACACACATCAGTGAGATGAAATATAAGTAGTTTATAGAAAACAACTCTAAATGTCTTCTGCTTTTGAATAAATAAGTTCTCAGGGCAGTTTTTAATGATTTTCAAATACACGTATCTTTACAGCTTCGATCAGCCGTAAAAGCATACAAAGGTCAAGCAAATACTTTATCTTATTTAAGACACTGTGGTCTGTTTTCTATCACTCGCAAGTTCTAAGGTTTACACTCTTTCCAGGAGATGATACTGCTCCGCAAGTCCTCAAAATAAAGGCTTTACGCAAATTTTATGAACCTTGATGGCTACGTATATAATTCTGCCAAATGAAACCCTGAGCCTGATAAATTCTAATACATGCTGATTCTTTGAAAGCAGAAATACTACTTCTACTAACATCGCAACTTCAGCATACACTTAAAAATTATCACCATACAATTTTCAAGTGGCTTTGTGCAGACATGATCACATGCAGACGATTTTTAAAGTCTATCCCCTTCTTCACATGAATAAATATATAATTTTTCTGCAGATTTTCAATAAACAGAGAAGTATTACAGAATGCAAGTTCAACTAAACCTTCTAAGTTGACTGGAGAGCAAACAACCATCTTACAGCCCTTACTGTGTGCCTTTGCAGGTATTCTAGAAATCCGAACAGTGGCAGTTGGAATAGTGGCAATCAAAGGAGTGGAAAGTGAATACTTTCTGGCAATGAACAAGTCAGGAAGACTCTATGGAAAGGTATGGATGCAAACTTCTCTTGTGTGTACAATCATCACGTACAATCTTAAAGATACGTATCTGTAGATGTAGCATCTGTATAGTTTGTATAAAACAGATTCCTAACAAATTAAAATGTACCCTGTATTTATCTCATACATCCCATACTAGACTTTTATGTCCATGTAATAAATTCAGTGATTAGAGCTTAAATACTTTTTAAAAATGTGGAATACTATGTGGGAATAGACAAAGCTAAAATATTCAATACTCAGATTTCAGAAGTCCAATTTATTTCTTATAATATCAATAATATGTGGGGTTTATAATTCATATCCTTCTCCCATCTTCCCTAATCTATATTCAAAAGGCACTTGTACTTATTTTACTCTATTTTATTATTTCCTGTCAACAGAAAGTATGCAATGAGGACTGCAACTTCATAGAACTGATTGAAGAAAACCATTATAACACATACGCTTCTGCAAAATGGACACACAAAGGAAAGGAGATGTTTGTTACATTAAACCACAAAGGAGTCCCCATGAAAGGTAAAAAAACAAAGAAAGAACACAGAGCATCCCACTTTCTTCCTCTGGCAATATCCTAATCACAAACGATCTATAAAAAACTAGTTCCAGCAGGAAGATTATTTTTAAGAAGACTATTTGACAAGATACCAAGAGAGGCTGGAATACTACTGAGAAACTGAACAAGCTGGACTTGCGCATTTATCTTTATTTTTAAGAGACTACATGTAAAAGATTTGAAAATATACACAAAACCAGATTTACTAACTAAAAGTTGTAAAAAATTCTAAAGAGTTGTACAATCATTATCTTAGTCATTGTAACTGGGTAGTTTCTTAAATTAATTTACCCTGAAGAATAAGTCATTACTTGATTATCTGATAATATTTTATTTAAAAAACCCTATCTGCTTCTTAAATATGGCTGCTATAATAATAATAAGCAGATGATAATGTTGTGTAAAATATGTCAGACTTTAAGGCTGCTGGAATGAGTTGTCAGATTATCAAGTCAATAGTAAATGTGGAGGCTGAGCAGTATTTTAAATACTTCCCCCAAGAAACGGATATCCTATACATAAACTATATGATCAGAAAAAAAATATAATCTTGTAAATGTTTATTGTTGTATTCAGATAAAAGAGTTAGTTTGGAAAAATTAAGTTTACTCTAACACAAAATGTTCCTATCTATTAATGAAACAAATACCTAATGCTGCTCTAAAAGATGTTTCAAATAGTGTATGTAAAATAAGAATAGGATTAAATAATGTACTTCATCTCACTTTTCACAAATTAACATTTTATATAACGATGAAGCAAAAATTCAGACATATTAAGGTTTTTTATGTAACATATCCTATCTTTTGTATAATTCCTGTTAGGGCATACAGCTTTCAATATTGTTTTTCCATCCTTATACATGCTTTTTCTGTTGTTACAGCATTAAACTTTATTTTAAGTTGTATTTGAACTTTATTGTTCTAAGTTATTTAAATGTTATTTATAAAAAAAAATACTTATTAAGATGCATCTGTTTCATATGCTTTTAATTCTAAAGGAATAACAAAATGGTCTGGCTGAGATGCATGAATTTGTTTCTGTGACCAGACACAAAGACTAGTACACAACCTTCTCGCCAACATACATTGGATGGCAGACAAAAATGACAGCCTGCAGCAAATCACACAACAGACATCTGAAAAGAAACAATGCAAAAATGTAAAAAATCTTTGCCGCATACCCTTGCTAATCGAATTACCAGCAGGGTCAGAGTTACAGCAGGTAAAAGAAGGTTACAGCTTGTCGTGGTTTAGACACAGTTCCAGCAGGTACTGGAACTAATCCTCGGAGGGTAGAATCTATACTCACAGGAACAGAAATATGTAAAAGCCTATATGATTAGTTTGAAACTTCAGCTAAAATCAGTATGACCTGAAGAAGAAAAGACACCTTCATTTTCTAGCTACTGAAGTGCTCAGCTAAGCCCTACAAAACTAATGCATTATATCATTTCATTCTGCTCAGTTTGCCTACAAGTTTTCTAGGTATTATGGTGACCATGCACTCATATAAAGATCACAGAAAATTAGCTAAAACAGCTGCTAGATGACTGAAATGGAGTCAAGCTAATTACTAATGGTCCTAAACGCTTTACTTTTCATTACAAGTGCCTAGAGTCAACCATTTTTTCCTACATGAGAAGCCTTTTATGTAAGAGCACTCACTGAAAATGGCAAAAGTTCTCTTTATCAATAATTCTTAGAAAAAAAAAAACTTGTTTAACAAGTACTATAATTTGGAAATCATTTATGATTTCTGACTTGTTAATATCAAACATCAAAGTGAAGATATAAATGGGTCTATGCAGAAAAAATTTGTCAATACAGCTATTTCAGTAAACATTCACTGTGCTTTTTCTAGTTTATCTATTGCTTGTTCACTGAATACAATAGACTGTACTATCAAAGAAACTTTTTTGCTGATCACTGTCTGCGCCTTTCTGTGAATACATAAACACTGAAACAAAGTTCACACTCATGATCAACATTAACATACTAGCAAAAGTTTCTAAATCTACACTAGGTTAGTTGAAGCTTTGAAACAAAAAATAAATGAACAAAATCTCATTAAGATTTGAAGTTTGACTTCAAATGTGAATATGCACAATACATGGATATATATGCAAAAAGCACTTAAAATGAAATCCAGATACAGACAAGCTCTTCTAAAGATCTTTTGGTTATGTAATTCAAGAATACAGGGATGCAGCTAAACAATTCCTGAACTCCAATGGTAATTCGCCCTTACTACTATATGCTTTATCTAAGGGAGTGCTATATTACCAGCATTATCAGGCTTTATTTTTACAACTCCCATACCTGAAATGCACCAGAACAGCAAGATCAGATCAACCCACTTGAGCAGTTTTTAATGCAGCTTTAATTTAGAAAATCTCTTTGGAAATATAGTAAATTTATTTTCAGCAGCTTCCAAAATAACTTTTTTAGTGCTGAGACCAGAGAAGAATAATCAGAAAATTTATAGTGGTGATCTACAATAGCAAGCTATTATAGGACAAAAAAAAGAATCTGTTAGATTTTAACAGGTATTATTCAAATAGATGTCAGAAATCCTCACAAAAGCCTTTTATACCAATTACATCACAATCCAATCTTAACGTCAGTCATGTGATATCCCATCTGGGAGGAAAACATGTTCATATGAAAAGAAACAGATATATACCTGTCTGGATACAGCTCATTACTAACCTTGATGATAGTAAAGATTCAAGAAAACCCAAACAAAGTTGGCTACAAAAGCCACTCTCAATTGTTATTTCTTTGTTTTTCCTTCAGATGTGTTGGCTTTCATCTAGCTTTCTTCTTTGTTTACCACAGATACTACAAAGCATAAATAGACTGTGGTTTAGAACTGAAATACAAGCTCCTGTGGTTTAAATAGCCATTCTATTTAGCCACCTTCAATAACCATTCACATTTCCCAGAAACTGTTCCATTACGCAGGCTCTTTAAATTTAATTAACAAGGTTCTACTTACTTATCTTTCGTATTAGTGCTGATAAATACTCTGTGACACAGAAATGAGCTAATCTCATCTGGGGAATCTCACACAAGACTGCAGAATCTCCATTCTTGGAGGTTTTCAAGACCTGATTGGACAAAGCCTTTTGCAAATTAGTCTAAAATCAGTGTGGCCCCTACTTTGAACAGGGGACTGGACAAGAGACCTGCAGCAACCTTCCAACCCAAATGAGTCTGTGATTCCAAGTTATTTTTCTTAAAACAGCCATTTAGAGTGCAGTTCAACCTCTTGAACAACTGCATAAAACACATTTTCCATGTTAGGGGGATAAATACACCTTTGCCTCATAGTTTATCTATAATAGCTTGTATGTCACTAAAGGTATGCAAAATGGTGTAAATACATTTCATGACACAATAAAAAATGACAATTGGACAATTTCCATGACCTTTCAAAGACATGATATTGTACAATATGGTCTCACTTTTAGTTCTGTTGCAAGTACTTTAAAACAACTCTGTGCATAGCATCTGTAATCAGATTACTAAATGATTAATCAACTGAGTAATTATTAAAATACACTTGTCTGTTTTAAATAATAAAATATGTATATTTTTTGAATGAGCTGAAACAAAATGTAAGTTAACATTAAATCAATAAAGTAGTAAGAGAACAACAGTATTTCACTGCACTTGACAACCAGTATCTGAGTAGTCTAAATCCTTCATAAGCCTCTGCAATCTAACTCCTCAATACTAACTTTCTAAAAAAGTAATTTCATAACATTTAATACATGTAGAAAATGAAACTGACAGGTTAGATGATTTTTCCCAAATTAGGGGAAGTTATCATCAGAGTCTAGATCCGTACTTAGAACTAATCATATACTTTTTTTCAACTAAGATTTAATAACAAAAAACCAAAAGAAATCAGCTGTTTACATCACTGGACAAGTACCAGGAATTTACACCTCATCTTCCCTTAAAGCAGACAAAAAGGTAACTTCTCTATGCTGTCAGGAGAATAATTTTGAAGATTAGGACTCTTTAAAGCAGAAATTCAGATGGGAAAATATTCAAGGAGTTATGTGAGGTTTTAAACATAACATTTACATTAACTTACATGATACTCACACAGCAAAGTTTCCAGAAAAACTTTTTAACACCATGCACTGAAATTCATAGTCTTACACAAAATACAATATAGTATCCATATAATATTAAAACTACCAAGTGTTAAAACTTGAGCTCTGTAAATAACTTCACCTGGCTGAGGAAAGGTAGATTGTAAATCTCAACCATTCCAGACACTGGAATTCTTTAACTGCTTACCTTCCAGACCTAAAAAGGGAGATTTTCTTCAATTCTGTTTGGAAGGCAGATCCTAGCTTACCAAGATTGGTTGTTTCACTACGAAAACTGTTTTATTTAGAGGCCTGGCACTTTAAAAGATTGACTCTTAACAAAAAGGGGAGAAAAAGAACTCAATTCAGAGGAAATTATTTCCTCATGAGAATAAACTGTTTTCCTTCAGCGCTAACCATAAAAGCAGGGCAATTAGAATGAAGATGTATGAACTTGTCATGTTGTGTTTTCAGACTGAAGTCCAGTATCAGATAAGAATCCCTACTTTTAAGATCATTTCTAAAATAGTGTTTTAACAAAGATGGTTAAAGATCTGAACACTGAGCATTCTTCAGTGAAGTACAGATCTTAAAGGATACCAGGTTGCTAAAAGGTGGTTACTGGTACCTAGTGAGAACATGAAGGTGTCAGGCTAAGTGGGCTGCCAAAGTCCAGCAGACTTTATAGGAATTATATATACATATATATGTATATAAATACATATATATACACACATATATATATTCAGGAACTAGATATGTAGTATGCTCAGCTACATGGGGAAAGTAGGTATCTGCCTTACCTAGTACCCAGGTAGCTTTGTGAAACTCATCACAAGTTCACTTCACGTAGATCAACAGCTTCCCCATCTTTGAGGAGTTACAGACTAAGCTCTTAACAGAGTCTGTGCATTGTGCCACTTGGATGTTCAGAATTTTTTAAGACTAGAACACAAAAAAGCCACCTTCTAGCTTTGCAAGGTAAACACTGAAAAGAGCTCATTCAACAGACGAGTCTTCATTGGTTTGTACCTATGTTTTCTGACCATGTGCCAGCAACGAACTGACATATCTATGGTGTGATGTTAACTGAACAACTCACGCAAATCTGTGTGTAATGTTTTATTTATTTATTTCTGGTTTCATACAGCAGCAAAGGCACTACCTCTAGCCTGTACCCCTCTCCCTGAAGGGAAGAACCTGAACCAAAGATGTTTCACTGTCCCACCTTTATTTAAAAGAACTTGTGTCGCACTTTATTCACAGAATCACAGCATGGTTGATGTTGGAAGTGACCTCTGGAGGTCATCTGGTCCAACCCCCCTGCTCAAGCAGGGCCACCTGGAGCCAGTTGCCCAAGACCATGTCCAGACACTTTTTTAATATCTCCAAGGAGAGACACTCCTCAAGCTCTCTACACAACCTGTGCCACTGCTCAGTCATCCTCACAGTAAAAAAGCATTTCCTGTAATTCCGACGGAACCTCCTGTCTTTCTGCTGGTGTCCACTGCCTCTTGTCCTGTCACTGGGAACCACCAAAAAGAGACTGGCTGTCCCTTTTGCACCCTCCCTTCAGGTATTTACACACATTATTAAGATCCCCCCTGAGCCTTCTCTCCTAGAAGAGAATAACAGTCCCAGCTCTCTCAGCCTTTCCTCATAGGAGAGATGCACCAGTCCACTCACCATCTTTGTGGCCCTTCATTACTCTCCCCAATACGTCCATGTCTCTCTCGTACTAAGAAGCCCAGAACTGAACACAGTACTTCAGGTGTGGCACTACCAGTGCTGACTAGAGGGGAAGAATCACTCCCCTATTCTTCCAACTAATTCAGTAATATCTTTATCATCACTAGAAATATTTTTATAATAATAATGTTACATGGTATGAGTTTAATCAGAACTCAGGACTGACTCCCTTTACAATTACTACGTTCTGTCTAAGCATAAACACAATTTACTATTACCTTGGACAGCACCAGTTTTGATGGACAAGAATCAAGTCATCAGCTGGTGACTGCTGAGTTTTCATGGTTCATCTACTGCCCTTTGAAACCTGGTTCCACTACAGATTTCTTATATAACTTTACATGAGCCACTTTCAGTGTCCTATTCGACAGGTAACTTCGAGTCTGGTACATGCTGCTAAAACACTAAACATGCACCCACATTAGCTTTAAATTGCCTGACTAATCACAACAGACCACAGGGTCACCAGAGCAGATGTAGCTATTTCTACCCACACTCATAGGGACTTCTGTTGCTACACAGGATACCATACCATCAAAGTTAGATGGTTCACTCTGTCCAAGCTAGTTAACAAGGTAGCTTGTTTATGTCTATATGAGTTGCTGTGATATTATTGCTCAGTACAGGAACACTGGATGAGACCTTTAGAGGAAAAGCAACATTTGGAAACCATTGGACTGTCAATTCTTGCGTAAGACACAACATGTTAATATGACTAACTTGCCTATACATGCTATCCCTATTAATTTCGCTGAAAACTAGGCACCAAAGTGGATCTGGACAATCAACTAACTTTTCAGTGGTCATAAAAGAGAACAAATGATTATTGAACAAAACTGTGAGCGTCCTGAAAGCCTAAAGCAATAAGGTAGACCACAGGATAGGATACTAACAGGAAGAGCTAAAATAGTAAGGCTTCTCCCTTTTGTTTTATTGTCATAGGAAAAAACATGTCATTATATCTTGGAGAGAAACATCAAGATAACAATAGCTTCAGAAGCTTCAGAAATTACTGTCATTAAAACAGACACCCTTAAGTCAGAAGTGCTCTAATGAGCAGCTGAGGTAATTTACTGAACCTAGTTCATAAATAATCACTTTCTACTCAGTTTCATATTCTTGTTTTCGTATACTAGTAAAGTACTACAATGACCAAGATCCAAAAGGAAATATGATTATACCAGAATAAATCCTTTGGAATTTATAAAAAACATGCAAATGTTTCCACTGGTTTTAGGTTTTGTAAAAGCATATTATTTTTAAACCCAAATGTTCCTCTGTTCAAAAACATAGTTACATTTCTGTTTCTAAAAGCTGTACTGCAAACTGAGCAACACACACAAAATTCATTCTGTAAACAAGAATTTCCTTTCAAGACTGTAACCTGATGAGAGTAACACTGACTTTCAACTTTAAATAAACCACATTTCATTTTTTAATTGTACTTGAAAAGAAATACTAAAGTAAAAAAGGAAAATTCTTCAGGAAAGCTAAAAGGCAATACATAAGGACAGTCAGATAGTTCACTTGATTAAGGCACAGATGTGCATAACCAATCCATACAAAGGTTCTACAAAGCTGCATTCATCTGTAGAGACCAAATCCTTCAGCTAGGCCTCAAGAGCAACTCTCCTCTTTGCCTGTTCCACTGGGGAAAACCCACGCAGTTCTCTCACATCTACATTACAAGAGAAAGCTTTGTGGGAATCATGGCACATGAGAGAATACTTCCCTTCCTCTGACATGTCTGCAGTACTGCACTAATTCTGGATTTCCTGAGTACAGCATGTTCCAAACCTTCTCTCCTTAACATTAACACATACAGGAGACAACCCTCTATCTTCTTCTAAGCACTTAACATAATCATAGAGACATGTTAGAGTGATATCATTGAAAATGGTAGAGGCTGGGGAGTGGGAAGACTGTTACCAACAAAGCAGGGTCAGTAGCCCTGACAAATTGCAGAGGTATCTTCTTCCATTCAGGTAGATTCCATCCCTAAAGAATTTCTAAAATAATTCTTCAGCTTATCTTTAAGACTGGCAATGAATAACCCAATTTTATACAGCCAACTATACACTAGAAAATGGAAAAGCAAAGAATCACAGACTTCACTATCTTAAATTACACCTATGATGTAAATTTATGAGTTTCCTCCTGAAATATTTTGCATCAAAGAATGGTTTTCCTACCTCAATGACTGCGAAATTATCTAAATAGAGAAAAATAGATGAGCTCATGGAAAAAAAAGATGGGACAAAAAAAGGCAGGGATGGGAAAAGTTGTTTGGTTATAGTTGGGGTAGAAGGAAGTCAAAAAGGAGCAACAGAAGATTGGTAGCATAAAATTATGGCTGTAGTTGTTAGAAGGAAAACAGTAATTTTAGGCATGGAGAAAAGAAGCCAGCTAGCTTGAAGAAACAAAATGTTGGGTAACACTCAGAAAGGGAGCAAGCTAGAAGCAACATCAGCACAAACAGCTTGAGAAGTGATGTTAAAATAGCAGCATTGAGAAAGCACAGTAGGCTGGTATAGAAGAATAAAAGTTAAGATCTGATCCTTCAGGACAGGGAAGACAAAAGGGTGGAAGTTAGAGGCAAGAATGCAAGACATACTGAAAATGGGAACCAGGTGCCAGAGCAAGGAGTAGAAAAAAGAATAGCTGTCATTAGTATTAGAGGAATTGACAAAATGAAAACCATCAGATTTTACTAGATAATATCAGTACCTTCTTTAAATACCTCGTAATATCGCTTACAGCTTAATCAAATGGAAGTATCAGTATTTGGAAGGAGGCATGTTTAGAGTAGATCAAATTCAGCAATTCATGTTTAATTGCTATAACATTTTGATTTTGTGCAAAACAAACCGAAAATATTGCTAATAATTTATGTTGACAATTAGATTTTGCAATATACTACAGATTTCATTCCAAAATGCACAAAGTAACGTGCATTGTGTATTTAGAAGTATTTACAAGACTTACTGCTTGCTGTAGAACTGGCAGATGCCCTAGCGTGTATTTTAGCAGTAGCATCTCTACTAGTACAATTTACTGTGGCAGCCTTCAAGCTTTCAACATTCCATTTCTTCCATACACATTTCCTTGGGTTTACACCTGAAAATCAAACATTTACTTTAGAAGAATGTTGATGCTAATTTTGAAAATCACCCTATGAATATTCCTAAATGAAAGTTGCTTTATTTCCTGTCTCCAATGTGCAAATTTTTATGCCCATGGTCAACTTTATCCTTGGGATCCAATCCTGTTAACTGAAATAATTATAGCCATATACTTAAAGTCAAACAGGACAGTTTTTGCCATCTCCCTTCTGCTTCTGCTTGGTTTTGCACATGAGTGAATATCCTTACTTTGTGTTGTTCCAGTTCTGGTAATTTTATACATTTGTTTATGCTTTGTTGAGGTTGTGAATTATTCTGGCAGCAGAACATAATTTACTTTATTCAGTGGTTTTCAATATTCATTCCAGTAGTACTTTGCACAGCTCTATACCATACGTCTCATGCAGATACAGAATCTATGCCATAGCAGCGGTCTCCTAGTTTCTTGGGATTTTTTTCTGGTCTGACTAAATTTCAGTTAATTCTATCTATTATCTATTTATAGTACTTACAGAGTACACTGTGGGCTTACCCAGCTCTTCCAAGTTAAAAGCCCATTTGGAGTTTGGTGCATTTATAACTTTGAAGTATGTAAGCCTTCTCAAATTTAACTTTTCAGGGTGATTTTTTTCTACATACAATTTTCTCTGTCTGTAACTAAAAAGAAAATTCTGCCCAACAAACAGTGACTGACACAGAGAAAGGGTTTGAGAAATTATTTCTGTATTTTACATCTACTTCAAAAACATATTTCTATTGCATTTGTCAATTGGCTTCAACATACAAGATAATGAAATCCACATTGTCATGAAATCTAAATAAATGAGCACCCAAGATAGAAATCTGCTCTAAATCTAAGTTTTGAAATGGATATTAAAAGACATACACAACCTAAAAATCATAAACTGTTACTGCTAAAACATTCAGAATGGCAATATAATAAATACTACTTCCAATAGGACAGGCATAGTCTGAATCCTGTAAGAATATTTATACAAAGTGACCATTTCTCCTAGTCTTCTATTATAACAAGAAAGAAAAAAAAGCCAAAAGCCCTCACACTCTGTTCAGCAGCATTTCCAGGAACTAGTATAGTTTTACTTAGGGCTTGAATTTTTAAGGTTTCCTTCCTGACTGCATTTATGTGCTTACCATAGGTTCTTCCAGAACACTTCTGTTACACAGCAGCACAAAGAAAGCAGTGAAATGAAATCTGCATTCATCATTTCAATGATAAGTTATGTCTCTGAGTATGATTATATCCTTGCTGGCTAATTCTGCAACAGCTAAATACTTTTACAGCTGAAAGAGCTGCTACAGAACAGAGTCACTGCAATAAGGCAATGATTGAACTGGATCAGAGCCTACATATAACCTTAAAAATACAATACGTTCTTTTTGGTATCATTATACTTCTATGAGGTGAATCTACCCAGACATCACTGAAAACGCTAATCATACTGCTACCTGAAAAAAAGTATCTATCTTCAGCATCCCTGAGAACAAGAAGAAAATGTGCCACAAAACCTGCAATTCTGTCAAACAAGTGGTCTTGATCTTCTTGGTTAGGCTGCAAAGGGAAAAAAATAGGAAAAAGGCATCAGCATAAATTCAGACATAGGTGTGTGCTAATATACTGATTATTAATCAGTAGGACAACTGATTACTTCTGTATATTGATGTTTCACTGTCAACTTCAAAAAGCAGGCTTCTGTTTGTATATAAACACTTTATGTCAAAAATGTTACATTCGTGCACACGTTTTGCAGCAAGTATTGCTGCAATACTTGCAGGTCACTATTAGACACACCAGGTCACTATGTAGACACAAAATTTATCTAGGCTGCTCAACTATCTGAATTTTATATCTATCCTTCACTCTGCATAACTTGTTTTTATCAGCTTGACAGTATCTGGACTTGGACAAATAACAGGAATTAACAGTTTTCTTCATTTCTAAACCTGAAGAAGTCAAAATTCACTCAGAAAAATGCACTAAATGACGTAACATTTACAATATTCTTCAGTTTATCAGTCACTGTTTTAACATAGATTGTGAAATTCAGTCTGTGTAATACTATATGATAGGTTAATTAATTTGCGAAAAAGTAATAAAATAATCTTTGCTTTGATTTTAGGAACAACCTAATATGCAAAATGGATCAAAAGTCTGGATTTCAGAGTGTTTGATACTAGCAACAAAGTAGTGATTGTTTTATGTAGGTGATAACTATTATCACATGACTATTAGAAATCTGTTCCTCTTCTTTCTACGTACTTCTGCAGCAATGCAATCCTACTGATCCTACACAATAAAGGAAGGATTTTTGGATAGCTACTTACCAAATTTTTAAAATGTTTCTACAGTGAGAATTCAAATTTGTTTGTAAAATAAATTACTTTTTTTACTCCTGTACTAATTTACACTCTAAGTATGTACACTTATCTAATCTATACCTTACTACATTAAGCATTTGCATTTTAACGACATAAATTAGTAAAAGCTTACACATTTCAAGTGGAAGTTATAAAAAAATCTAACGTACTTTATCTTGGCCTTTCACAGTGCCATGGATTCTGATTCTGCCCCAAACTGACTTTCCCAAGGAGAAAGATACCATGAGCCACAGGAGCAGGGATCAATGCCTGAAGCAGATCACAAAGACAGGAGAGGCGTAGCTCTAAATCAGCCCCGTTTTTTCAACTGTTACTTAAAATACTGACTTCACAAGAAAAGGCTATGACTTCTCATTTGTCTGCTAGTGACATAAAAGAATTATTTAAAGCCACAGGTAATTCTCACTGAGCAAAAAAATCAAACCAAAAAGGTCAGAATTGCAATAACACCCTGTCATGCACAATTTTGGTGGCTAATTCAGTTTAGGAGCAGGTGCAAAAGCTTTATGTTTACATATAGTTACTACTCCCCATCAATCACGTAAAAGATGGGTGCATGCACTGGGGGAATTATCATATGAGTGCTACAATCATCTCACTGCATCATCTTGAATCACTCCCTGAGCATTGCCATATTTGCGTACTCAATGATACATAAAAAAATTGATTATGCAATTTAAGATGATGTGTAACAGATATGCAAAAGAGGACTAAGATAAAATATACATAATCTACATTCTAATTCTGGGTTTACCTTACTTTTTAAATTCTTTTCAAGTTTAATACTAATTTAACATTATTTATTTCAGTAGTTTACTTATTGGTCATCTTTGGGACATACAGACAGGGCAGCAAGAAGAATCCTTCAACAATAATGGCTCCTAATAAGGAACTACTAGATTTCTCAGTTTGGTAGTTTCAAGAAAGGCGAACAGTGATACTAAAATGAATATGAAAATGGAACACAGAGACAAATGTATCAAGATATTTGCAATACTCCTATCAGCAGCTTCTGCTTATGACTGGAAGAAAAAGAACATACTTAAAAAACCTGAGCTTTTATAACTAGATCCCAAAGCTTTGGAGTTTTTGAATGTCTTCGTAATTCTGAAAGTTGTTTTTCCTTGAAACCAGGTAAAACAACTCTAAAAAGAAAACAAAATAATTTAGCAACTTAGCTATTTATTATGTTCCTTTTGTATTAAATAGCTGCTCCAATGTGAAAATACTTTTTCAGACATACAACCAACTTTATCCTAAAGTAAAATTTAAAAAGTATTCCACAATTGAGGTGTTGCTGGTGACCCCATTCTATTAAAATACTTTCTTTAGCAGTTGCTTTCTTTTATTACCCTTAAGAGTCTGTCAAAGTACATGAAATGACCACTTCAGTCTTTGATAACGCTTATTTCTCATAGGATCACAGAACAATTTAGGTTGGAAAAGACCTTTCAGATCATCAAGTCCAACCTAACCTAACCATAAACCTAACATTACCAAGTCCTTGTGAGTTTCTTCTTTTCTCAAAACCTTTTCATTAGAACATTAATAAACCCGTGCTAAATTTCCAAGCTGTTTCAAAAGAATCTAACAAAGAATCTGTTATTTTTATATATCTCTATATTTATTTCAGTAGAAACTTTAATTGGCCTTTAATAGTCAAACCAACATCCAAGAAGTACCAGGACCAAGACATTCCAAACTACCAGAAACATTTTTTTCTCCTTCAAGTCCTTCACCTACCTCACTGGAAAGTCCCAGATACCAGGCTCCAAAGATTTGACCATAACACACCAGATGAATAACATGAGTTTTCATATTTACACTGTATTTGGAATTTCCATTATCTAGTTCACGTAATCTTAGAAAAATTGACTGACTCTTCAATGACTGAGTCTCGAAACTTTTCTTTACTTTGGTTTGGTACCAGAGCTATTTATGTAACTTCCAATTCAAAGAATCCTCATAAGACAGAATGCCGTGTACTTGCTTACATGTAGTGTAAACAATGTCTTACCTCTACATTTCTACCTTTTGACTCCTCAATAACGTATTTGGCAAGCTGAGAAATGTTTAAATACTTAAGTCATAATTAATGCTATTTCACACAATGCTATAAATGATATTTTAATCTAAGATAATTCATACTATGAACTGTCAATATACTTCAGATAAGGAGCAATGGTCTAAAATTGAAACTTTTGGTGACTACAAAAGACCTTTGGATATACAAAGGAAAAAAAGTGTTTTTTCAAATTGTTTTGGCATCGTCAACATCGCCCAACCTCCCCCCCAGCAAACATACCGAGAATTATGTAATTCCACTTCTGCATCCAAGGAAAAAAAACTTGAACATTTAGTCTTTATTGTCTAATCCATAAAAAGAAACAAAAATCTGTAACATACCTCTGCTTTCCCCATCTCATTTGCCTGAGTCTGAATTTCTTCTGCACCAATTTGCTCAGTAGCAATGTCTTAAAAAAAATAGCAAGGATTAGCTAGAATTAGAGGCTGGATTGATGATTTTACTGGCTAAAAGCTGTAATCAGGCAAAGATTTTTTATATGTCTAGATCCACAATTAAATGTGTATGTGCACAAAACTTAACACACAACATACATGCAATAGTATACTGCTACTGCACTATTGAAATGATTGGAAGACTAAAAATCACCTTTTGGGCCTTTCAGTATGTCTCATCTTTCCTTTATAACACCAAGATCTGTGGAGTTATTTCTGAAAATGAACCTGTGAACTTTATGCAAAAAGAATTGTAATACCAGTATAAATGCATTTCACATATACCTTGTAAGACTCTCTAATTTTGGCAACGTTGTTAACATCAACTGTGATTTCCTCCTCTCCCATGTAGTGCATTCAGAGGTGGTTACATCATATCAAAAAGACAGGAAAACAGAAATAGGCCAGGGAGGCCCATTAGAGCAGACACAGAGTAATTAAAAAGACTGTAACTTTTTAGTTAGAGAAGGAGATAACTCAAGGAAAAAAAAAAAAGGTTATTATGTTTCTAAAGAGACAAATAAAACCATGTGCAATTTAAGTTCTCAGAAAGGACAGTAACGCCTTCCATCTGTTGAGAACAGAAGTGGAAACGCAGGAGGAAACTCTGTTCCTTAATCTAGCAAAGAATTTAAACTAACAGCTTAAATATTTGAGCAAATCATTGAAACCAAGGGTAGTCATTTGAAGTTAATCATCAAACTCGTCACTTTCTGGAAATAACTTATGAAGTGTTAATACAGAGTAATCAATGTGGTTTTAAACCCTCTAGTAGAGCTGAAAGACAATGACGTGTTCTTTCTTAATAGCAGGGCAGCACGACAAATTATTTCTTAAAAAAAAGAAAATCAAATTAAATGCAAACTATTAATACACAAATGTTTATTTTAGGGTAAAAAGAGAGTAAAACCAACTAGAAAATTAAAACATAGCAATATTTTGTTTTGACATAATCCCAAATTAAAATGTCTCCACTTCTATGTCAGTTTGCTCCTCTTAAAAATACACATTTTAAAGATACAAAAAACTTATCATGGAATGTTCTGCCCACCAAAATTCTTTTGAACATTTTTTGGTTCTTTGTTCCTGTGATAGAAGAAGTTCTGGTTCATAGCGAAAGAGTAATTTTTCTCATAGCTCTGTAGTTAAAGGCTTTTAGTGAATCAATATTTTCAAATAATGTAGGCAGGTCAAAAGGAAAGTTCTGTTTCCTCTAAAAAGAATGCCATTTCGATGAACCATTGGTAACCACGTTACATCAAGTTCTTTAAGAAAAGAAAGGCATATTCAAAGATTTCCCCAGCAGTCTTATCAGTACAAGAAAAGAAAGCAACTCAATAAAAAGCAAAACGAGCTATTCCCCTTTTCATACTCATCAGAGCTTTTTGCCTCAGGGTGCAGGACTTTGTTATGTTAGTAATGCTGTGGACTGACCAAGTATTTTAAACACAGCTTGATCCAGTGTCATCACTCAAGCATACTTTAACAGTAGAAAATCGTTGTACAGCAGACAGAAATTTTCCTCCATGGGTTAGCTTTGAAAAAAAAATGAAGTTAGCAGAGAGGCTGCTCTCTTAAAGGTTTGCCATTTCTACAAACCTCTTAGTTTCCAGTGCCTGAGGGTCCTGGAAATACAATCTATGCTCAAACTCAATTCTTAGTATTTACATTCACATGGCTTTGCTCAGGACCTGACTCCTGCTTGTTCACTTCACCATACACATGGGCAGTTAAAATAATAAGCAGTTGGACTCACCAAATCTTGAGAACATTAGAATTCTTCAAAAGTAAAAGGAGGTTTTGCATTTCCTGCAGACATACAGTAAGAATTGTTTGCACCAGGAAACCCTAAGATAACATACATTAGCAAATATTTAAACTTCAGATAACTAAATCTGACAGTCAAAGCTATCACAACAGCACATGTAGAGCACATGCACTGACATTTCTTCCAATAAACAGAATACAAGCACACATTCTTAGATGCCAAGAAGCATGCTAAAACCATGAAAAATATGTAAGGGCACTTAATCATAAAGGCAGAACTTCCATCACCTTCTCAATACCTCCACACAAAACGTTTACGCTATTATTATCTGTGTACTTCTAAAATATATACTGGAGAAAAAGTGGCAAAGCTGGCACTGCTCTTGCGTAAAGGTTTTGAAGTTGGAAGAATGTGAGGGTTGCAGATTAGCCAAAGTCTTACTGAAATCCATCACCCAATATCTTCCAAGTTCAGTATAACTAAAAACTCAAAACTTTACACTGTTATATCTGAGCAGAAACCATGTGTGAGAAATACTGGTTTGAAAACAATAATTTTAGTCAACAGTGAAATCAAGAATCCAAACAAAACTGATACAGCAACCATTGCTAAAATCGGTTTTGTTAATCTCACAGCTTTTGTGCAAATAACTGTATAGAATAAAAGTATACAAAGAAGCAATTTGGATTTCAGAGCCTGCTTTTAAGTATTGAGCAGGCTGCTTGTTCCCAAACAACAAGTTCTGGATTAAGCACCCAAAGAGCTCATTCAAACAAAGTAAGAGATGGTGCATTTAGTAAAACCTACTGTAATTAAATGTGGCAAGAAAGAATTTAGGAACTATTCTGAAAGTCTTCTTTGTGCCCAATAAACATTTTTTTATTTTGACGTAATTAACTACATCAAGATGCACTGTCACAGCATAAGGAGATAAAAACTATGGTGAAATGTGGCCATTTTTTGTACTACCGCAATGCATTTCATACTGCTGGCACGAAACACTGATCAAGCCAAAACAAAACAAACAACAACAGAATGCTGGTAGAAATCCTCTGCCCCTGAATGTAATACCACTGAAGTCAGAGAGGGTTTTGGGGTGTAATTGAGATCAAAGTTTGGCATAAAGTCTGCCTACAATGTCAACTTTTCCCCCTAAGGCTGTTACAACTAATATATCACAGACTTTAATTCATTGAGTTGAAATATGCTCTATACCAAAATTACTGGCTTAGTTTAGTTACTTCAACCTAAAAATGCAGTTACTGAACATTGAATATTGGGTAAATGCTACCGTAGAGCAGCATCCTCAAGCACGCCAAGGAATTCCACAGAAAAGATCCCATGTCCCATTTAGGGAGAGCTGCAAAACAAGAAAGAAATACAGCAACACAATTCTTCCAGCTCTTGGCATCACCCGTAAGTATGCAGCAAGAATATTACTAGGTGAGGGAAAAAAATACAGGTAAAAAAATCCTATCTAGCTTCCCTGGAGTTAACAAGGGCGTGACACCAAATCCTCAGATCCCAGCGCAGTGGGTTCAAGGTGCTTGTACAACGCAGCCGGACCCGCAGGGTGCTGCCACCGCCCCGGAGGAAACGCCTCAGGAGACATTTCACACGGGCTGGGAAAACCCGGGAGGAAAACCAGCTGGACAGGGCGGAATTCTCCCCTGCAGGTAACACGATGTGGTTTCTGGTCAGGTTTTTGTCACACAACACGCTAAAGAGCCGGTTGGGGGCCAGATGCCCCGAAATAAACACAAACCCCAACACTAGAGCCGACCCGTGAGGAGGGACTCCCTGCCTCCGGCTGCTCTGACATGTCCTTCATCTACCGGGGTCACCTCGAGCTGCCGCCGGCCCGCTGGCCACGGAGGTGTGCGGGAGGAGGACACCTCGCCGTGGAGAAGGGCCCTGAGGCCCGTCAGTCAGTCAGTCAATGTCTGTCAGTCAATGTCTGTCTGTCTGTCAATGTCTGTCAATGTCTGTCTGTCGGTCGGTCGGTCGCGTGGGCACGTCACGCGCCCCCTCAGCGTCGGCACGCGGCACGCGCTGCCTCCCGGCCCGCGCGCGCCGTCACTAAGGGCCCCTAGCAACCGTTCCCGCCGAACAGCGCTCCCCCGCACCCGGCTCTTCCGGTCCCCTCCTTCCCCGCGGCGGTCGAGCCCGACACTTTCGTTCCGGGGCCTGCGAGTGCCGCGGAAGAGCTGCGCAGCCGTCTGCGGCGAGCGCCGGCCTCGCGGAGGGCCTGGACCCGAGGGAGCGGGTGAGGAGCGGGGCCTGAGCGCGTGCGGAGCTCCCCGCCCCACCGCGAGGGCGGCGAGGCCACCGCGGAGAGGAGAGCGGAGGGAGCGCGTCGCGGCGGCAGCGCCGCTCTGGCAGCCCCGCGGCCCGCGAGGGGCGGACGGGGCCTCGGGGTGGCCTGGCCGCTCTCTTCGCGGGGGGAGGCGGCCCCACTCCGCCACCGTGGCCTGCGGCTGGGCCCTCAGAGGCCTTGGTGCCGCTGGGTGACGGGGACAGGGTCGTCCAGGCGTGCGGGGGCAGAACTGCTGTATTGTTCCCGTGAGATATGCCAGCAGCGAAGGGCTGCGCCCCTCGGAGTGCCGGTGCGTTTCCTGCGGCCCGCTTTATGGCTGCTCTGCCGCTTCCTTGATACAGAAAACCCCAGTCCTGTGTGCTGTCGGACCGCGCAGCGCCCGGCTCGTTGTTGAGGGCATGGGCAGCGTCCCCAGGAGCTGTTACCCTGCAGCCGCACCTAACCGCGCTGCGTCCGCACTGCTCCGCAGACAGGAGCAGGCAGAGGTGCGTGAGCACCCGGCAGTCACCGAGATGAGCGTTTTTTGCCACTTCGTGAAATTGACACAAAATCACTTTGTCCCGACTGAGATTTTAAGTTGTCTTAGAATTGCAGTCGGAATGCAGAGGGTCCCCTCCAGCGGCAGTGATTTATCGGGGTTTGGGAGATCAGGTGTAGATGTTATTTACAGTCTTAAATTATGTCTGAATTGAGATTTGGATCTTGCAGTTTGTGTAAACTCTATTGCCGTCTTGTTTTGAAAAGTATATTGAACATACACCACTGTAACTGTGAACAGCTATTATTTCGAGACTGCAAAGGTTTCCCTGTGCCCTTAGTGCAGTGTATCTCGTCAGTATCAATAAAGTGATTCGTGGTGTCATAGTTGAACACCACAGTGCCGTAAAACGTTACACTGAAAAGAATCAGGCTGGGAATGCATGTCAGATCACAGGGCCTCTCACCATCTTTGCTCCATGTGGAAACATGAGATGTAAGGTATATTTGCTTTATCTCAGATATTTGAAAGCAAGTTGCACTATAAAATTTGTATGCATATTAGATTTTATGTTAATTTGAATGGGCATCCTTGACCTTTCAAAAGTTAGAGCTTGGCAGCGGAGGAGAGGAAGGTATCATAGCATGCATGAGTATTTAATTTTACAAGAAAAAACAACTAATATTTCTGGGATTAATTTTAAATTTTTATTGGGAAGTGTGTTTTGGTTTTGTTATTTCTCAAATTACACTTGGTTTTATTTAAACAATTTTGGATCACATCTCAGGAATTATTGTTTGTTTGTTTTTGTTAAACATAACTGGTTTGTTACATCATTTCACAAGTGTGATCCCTGACATGAAAAAGTAAACCTAAATTAGCTGGAAGTAAATACTGAGAATGACTTTTTTCATTTTAAGCAATGCAGCACAGAGTGCAAAAGGCAGTTTATAACTACTGCAGGCTGTGTGGGCTCCTGCCTGGGAGCTGCTTTTAAGACCAGAGAGCGATCTAGTCAGAAGGGTTTTGCTAAAACTGCGCCTGTGAGCTTCTGCACACAGCAGCGCTAATTCTGGCTGGATTGGGTGCGGGCACACAGTCAGGTTTCCAAAACATTACTCAGAGTACACAGTGAAAATTTTATGCCAGCTGCAATGGGTGAGACAACATCTGTCCTGCAGAAAGCCTGAAATAAAAAATGTTACTCCATAAATACGAAGTTGCAGGATGAGCTTAGACTGGATGAGCACTTACTTTCTGGTATATGGAGCACCAAAGCCGTGTTTTAGCTCTTGAGACTAATTTTTCAGCCTCAAGCCTTGCTCCTGGAAGATTTCTTTTACCACACAAAGTTCTGTCATCAGGGATTTCATTCAGGTAGTTTGGTTTGCCCACCCGCACTAAAATTCAGGATAGAAATCTGATTTTGTACAATTATCTCTTACGGATTTCTATCCTGTAGACATTTAATTCAGTGTCAGTAGTCATGCTGAAGATTAATGGGACTGCTCATCCAGGTAAATGGTGTCTACCAGTGTTTTCACAACAGTGAAGACAGTGATCCTACCAAAGGGAAAAAAAATTAGTTCTGCACATGTTAAGTGAGTGGGAGAACTTACCTCAGTGAAATGATGAACATGCACATATGTGCTTTAAGGATACAGGTCTCAAGTTCTTTGTAGCCATTTATCTCATGCTCTCCTGAAATCTGTTCGGAGTTCTTGTGCTATAACAACTGAATCAGATGATGTTGTTATTCTTTCTGTTACAGGAAATACCTTCTTTGATGAGTATTTTTGCTAAATTGGATCATACAGAATCATTTCTAATAAATTAGTTCATAGTATATTGGATTTTTATTTAACAGCTGCAATATACTGTCTATTTCAGCTAACCATGTCTTTAAATTCATCCACACTTTTAAATGAAGAAAACTCTCAAGAACCAAAAAGAAATACTGAACGTTTGGGAAGTCTAGAATTGCAGACTCCATCGTCGTTTCAAGATAACCCACTTCAACAGCTACAGCTCGCATCGCAGGAAGTACTTGAAAAGGCAAAGAAGAGTGGGAGATCAAAATGCCCTCAATGCAGTAGTTCAAGGATGTTTTATTGTTATACGTGCTTTGTTCCTGTTGAAACCGTCCCTACCAAAGAAATTCCAACTGTGAAGGTTAATATTTCTTGTAGATTTTTTTATAATATTCTTGTGCTTTTTAGTTACTGGGGATGGAGAACAGACTGTCTGTGGACGTTTCATTTCTGATTCATTCATTATGGAGGTTCATCTTTAACACAGCTATAAGCTACAGTTCGGTAAAATTCTTGTTCTTATGTGAGGAATTACATGTACAAACACTGGCGATGTTCCAGTCCTCATGTATCTGCTGGATGGGAAGAAGGAAGGTATGCTGAATCACTCAGCTTCTTATGCAAATGGTTGCTTTCACTTAGTTCTTAGAAGTTCTGTATAGTGCTCTGACCTTCATTCTTCAGTTTCTAAGAACTCTGGCCAGAACAGAGGACATTGCGAGCAAAAAATGATTAGCCCATAATTTTTGTCCATATTAATTTTACATAAAATGGAAATGTGAGCTAAAAGGCATTCCTAAATGTCATGGTTGTATAATTCAGATAACCACTGTTAAATAAAGACTAAAAAGCCTAATGTCTTTCAGCTAAAGTACCTGGAGAAACCATTAAAGAGGAGTGACATTTTGCAGAATCACCTAGGAACTAAAGTCTATTTTGAAGACACTGTAGTTTGAAAGCATTGTGAAAATACGTACTTCAGAAGTACTTTGGAAATTCGACCTAGTGTATTTAAGTGCATTTTCATTGAAATGGCCATTTTTGCAGTGGCATGAATACCTAATACAGATAAGCATTCATATTTACAACCATTATATTGATTAAATCAAGACCACATCTTCTTTACCTTAAAGATAGTATTCCTAAAGGCTTTACCACAATAGTGCTGCAGCATTCCAGATTGCATTCATTGCTTAAGTATCTAGATGAACTGAATGTAACAGGTGCTTCATGTCACTTATCTCTGGTTTAGTTCTAAACCTGTTAAAGCAAAGATGTTGTCAGAAATTGGCAAATATGTCTTAATTACATAGTCATAGGGATTTCTACCAGATTTTGCATAAAGCTTTGTACCTGCATGTATGGTCATAAATGTTTATTTCTTTTCTTTTTTACTGTAGTTACCTTTGAAGATTGACATTATTAAACACCCAAATGAAACAGATGGCAAAAGCACTGCTGTGCACGCTAAGCTCCTGGCACCCGATGATGTTACAATTTATAAATACCCCTGCATTCCAGAATACAAAGAAAAAAGACATGAAGTAAGAAATTCCATATAGATAGCTGGGCTTCGTGCTGGGGAGATGCAGAGGAATCTTCTGAACTTCGTGCTGTAATGGTACTGCACTCTGCTGGGAAGCAGTGGGAGGGAAGCACTGTTGTGTTAATCCAGTCCACTCTTATCTTGCACTCTCAAAATATGCAGTGGTTATGGGGTGTCCTCCAAAGCTTATAAAAACTGTAGCACTACTTAACCACCTTGAACTTCCTGTGTTTGCCACCTTAGATAACATATAATTTGATTCACTGTGTACCATAAGAAATATTTTGCCTAAACTTATTTTCACAAACACGTGAAAGTATTCAATTTAGAGCAGGTTAAAATAGCAGTTAGTTGTTGTGCTCATCTGTTCAGCAGCTGCAGTATTTAAACTTCTTTAAAATTTTTAACATTCCCTATTTCAGAAAAAACCTAAAATGCTACTTCAGTCAGCACAGAACCTGAAAAATGTGAGCTATGGACTTGGATTTATATGCTCATTGAAATGGTGTGATTAATCTGAAATTTACACATACCATAATTATCATGTTTGACTGCATGAAGAAGAAAAGATACGTATTTCAGACATGTTATTTTCTTCAAGGAAAGCAGAGGTGGCAAAGAGAGGCAGGAATCTGAAAAAAAGGCAGAAAGAAGAACAGGGAAGGCAGGCAAAAGTGGGAAGATACTGCAGTAACTTTGTATTGTCCAAGCTTTCCAAGTCACAGATTCTGAATGCTGCAGTAAGCAACTGAAAAAATACTAAGGCCATCACTGGTCTGCAATAGACACAAGGGCAGAAGAGATTTTTTTTCTGATCTAAGACTTGTGAATGAAATGTGAAACTATTTTTATGGCCTTCCTGCCCCATACACGGCAATGACAAGTGAAATTTGAATTTTCTCAGGGCTGACACCATTGTCTAGGCTTAAAAAATTGTTGTTTACAAAGTATTAGAACTGGTAGTAGAGGCATGGAGGTGATATTTAAAGATGGCTAACAAGTATTCATTATTTTAACATAGTCTTTTATCTTTTTAGACAACAATATTTTTTAAGAGATGCTTTTTCATCTTGTCATGACTTCAATGTTTGCAGACAGGGATAGAAAATTTCGGTTAATGAAACAATTCCTGGTGTTTTATTAGATTTTGTTAACGTTCACATTTCTTTCTTTGTTTAGATAGCACTTATATTTCCTGGCCCCAATTCAGTTTCAGTAAAAGATATTGCTTTCCATCTCCAAAAGTATGCTAAGAAAGGCATTCACACTAACGATGATGACTGTTCCCGAGAACCATTTCTTAAGCAAGCAAAACTTGAACCTAAAGAAGAAGAAAAAAATCTAAATGAATGCATCTCAACCAACGGGACTGAAGGCACTAGACTGAAGAAAATAATATTTATTGACAGTACCTGGAATCAAACTAACAAAATAATAACTGATGAACGACTTCAAGGTAAAAAAAAAAAAAAAAGTTGATATTGAGATGTTTTTGCTACAGAAACAATTAAGGGAAATATACATCTGTGTAACAGACCTGAGTATGATAAGTGTACACCTAACACTATATCTGAGTATACATGAAAGATTCAACAGCCTATTTCAGTGCTGTAGCCAAAGACTGAATTACTTTTGGTGTCTTATAATTTGTTTCACAAGTTATAGTAAGACTAGTATTAAGAAAGCATTTACATTGATTTTCCCACTTCTCTATTGGAACACGTTTCCTCAGCCTCACAGAATGGAAGCTGTCATGTTGGACAACATAAAAACAGTAGTTTGAATGGCCTCTGAAGGAAGCCAGAAAGATTTCCTTTGCAGGTGGCTATCTGCTTTTTCAGGAGACCCAGGAAGCATTTCTGTACACACTAGGGGCAGGCTGGCCACTAGAAGGTGAATGAGGGATCTAGGGTGCAAGTATGTCATGGAATGGTTTGGGTTGGAAGGAACCTCAAAGATCACTTGTTTCCACCCGCCTGCCATGGGCAGGGACACCTTCCACTAGACCAGATTGCTCAAAGCCTTGTCCTGCATGGCTTGGTTCCTTTTTCTAGTAAAGTTCTTTGTTCCATGGTAATTTCAAAGACCTCACCACTTCCCAGACAAAAAGACAATTCCTGCTTGCCGTCCACACCCTCTCATCGCTGAAAGCTAAAACTTATAATTCTGCAAAGGATTTTTGTCTTAGGTTCATTACAAGGAGTTTACATTTAAGTATTCTAAATAAAACCACAAAAGAGAAAAGAATTTAGCAAGAGCTAGGAGTTTGAAATATGTAGGAGTTTGAAATTACTTTCATTAGTGAAAAAGGTGCACTTAGCTGGGAGGCAGGATATCAAGTTTATAGGTAATATATAAACCCTGCTTGATAGGGCCTGCTTTGCACTGGACCCCACAGAATTTCACAGGCTTCTTATATGCAGGATGAATGTCGTTTTGCTGTCTACTCAGTTTATTAAAGAACCCCATGTGTTAGTGTAATGTATCGGCTAATTAAAATCCTGTTAGCAAATATTTCCCTCGTACTGTAAGCTTTCATATGAATGATCAGTATTTGTAACAAAGCATTGCCTTTGGGTGTATAGAGTACAGATGATAGAAACATGCTCAGTAAACTGTAACCCTTAAGCTCGTTCGATTTTTTTGTTGTTGTTGTTGTTCTTTAAAAAAATCCTAAAATTCTATGTTTGAAATTAACTGATCCTGCATTTGCAGTAAGCTCAGCAGTGTCAGCAGTCTTGCCTTCAATGGATTTCTGTTTGTATTCAAACCACAAATAGGTGGGAGTTTACACTGGAGGAATCATTCTGTAAATGTAGTTCACTGGTGTTAAGGTGGGAACATCGCTGAATTTGATGAAGATTTCACTTCGGTTAGGCCTGAGAATTCAAGTATTGAAACCTCTTCAGGGAAACATGCAGTTTCCTATTACTATTTAGAATACTTATGTAAGCATTGTTAGAGGTAATAATTAGGCTACGTTACTTTGAATTTTTAGTTCCAAAATGCCAACAATAACATTTAAATTCTCCTGTTGGAATGATGGAATCTCCTGTTCAGTTTTTTTTTTCCTAAATGCTTTTGGAGAGATTTCTTTTACTATGCAAGATATCATACATTACTAACTGCAAAGCAAACAACTAAATCCATCTTGCAATTACACTAGAAAGAATTAAATGTAGTTTGAAGGTAAAAAGTATAGAATTACAAGTGCTGGGCTATAGGCCAGTTTGCACGCCTGAATTTGGATCTTACTGAAACTTCTTTGTCCGTAACTTCCAAGCAATCCTAAAACCGTATTGTTACTTATACTATTACTTTTACTAACCTGTCCCATGACACACACTTAGTATATGATTTTAACATTTAGAAAGAGGTAATTTTACAGTTACCTCTGATCCTGGTATACACCTTGATGGGCGTATATGCTGGTTTTATAATGCAACTGTACGTTCTGTTTACAAAGTGATGACACATTAAGGTGGTTTTAATTTTAAGTCTGTGCTTCTTAAGGAACATAAAAAACAAGACAGACATTTAAAATTCATCTGAATAATAGAACAGAGACTATAGTAGATAAAAGATTTCCATGTGCCATACAGAGACCAAATTTCTTTCTTTCATCTCAAGTGGGAATGCTTTTAGTTTCTAATAAAATTAATGACCAGATTCCCTTATACTTACTCCCAAGTAATCCCAGTGAGATTTCAGTTACTTAAACAAATGAAAAATGTCTAGCTTTTAGCAAATATTTCTCAGTTCAGCAAAACTGAGGCATTCTGTTTTCCACTGAAAGCTATTAGCTTTGCAAACAATGAAGTTTAATAATAATTTTATGAACATTGATGAGCCTTTTGTACATGTGGGTTTCACTCTTCCCATCTGAAGAGACCATGCAGTTTGGTGAGGGCTATGAAGCTGTATGAATGAAAGGATTAGCCTATAAATTTAATTGCAGATGAGGATTGTAAGGTAGCATTTACAGCACTTTCTCATCAAATTTCAGAGTGGTACACAAAGGAGGATAAAATTACTGCCTCCATTTTACAGAAAAGAAATGGAGGTACAGGAAGAGAAGTTATTTGCACGCAGGCATCTAGCTGGCTAGCAGCAAAGCCAGAAAACAAAACTTAAGACTTGTTTGGCATCCCATCCACCAATCCACATTGTCTAATCTATGTCACCTTTTTTTCTTGACAGGGTTGCTGCAAATTGAGTTGAAGACAAGGAAAACTTGCTTTTGGCGTCATCAGAAGGGGAAGCCAGATACATACCTTTCCACAATAGAAGCAATTTATTATTTCCTTGTAGACTATCATCAGGAGATTTTGAAAGAGAACTACAAAGGACAATACGATAATCTGCTTTTTTTCTTTTCATTTATGTACACATTGATTAAAAATGCCAAGTGTTGTGCAGCAAAAGAGTAGGATGTCTGTCTATAGGTAAGTTACACTGTATTTTGTTTCTTTTATAATAATAAACTGCACAAATGTAATTATTTTTACCTAAATGAAATCTGGAAATAGATTGTACTCTTAATAACGGTTAAGGGTTTGTCCAAAAGTAAGCTGCAGATCTTATGTCCAGCACACTTGAGGTTGTAGAACTACTCTGATGAGCAGTCTGATTAGAATTACTCCTTTGAAAACACTTAGACTTTGCTAAGTGTTTTGTCATCACAGCAAGATTATTTCCTGAGGTGGGGATAGGAGGACTTGGCCCCTCTTGCCATAAGGAGTCATGTCTCTGAACTGTGAAAAGGAATTAGCATGCTAGCTTTTTATTATTATTAATACTTTATTTCAGGTGTTTTCATTGTGTTTTACCCAGTAAAACTGATTCTACTTTCATGACATGAAAAGCTGAGTGAAATTCTTAGGATGGTATTTAACTGGGGGGTGTGCCAATACAAAATGAAAGTAAGTGAATAGAATATAAATAATGTATTTTCAAGACTAATTCTGGAAAATTGTCCTAGTAATAGAAAAGAACAATCTCTTTAAACATTATAAAGTGTATGATTTCTATAGTACCATTCACATACTTTTTGGCTAATTTTTTAATTATTATCATATATTATTAAATGTCACTGTGGCATCTCATAGACAGTAAAATTTTATAGATGCCACATACTTTTGTCTGGAAACAGAACTTTTTGCAGGACTCAAAGTAATTTGCAGAGACAAAAAATAGGGAAGATGGTTGTTCTGACCACAACATTTCTGACAAGACATCCTCAATTTAGGCAGACAATCGATCTGCTGTGTTTTTTCTTTTGCAGTAATAGTGCAGATTTGAACAGCTAAATGTGACTTTGTCTATGCTGATGAAAGTTTTGATGGTGTGTGCAGCACTGCTGGCAGAGTCATCACATGTGAATGTAGTTACAGAAGTGTGACTTTGCCAAGCTATACCATGCAGCTGCTGCTGGCAGAGGTAACAGACCTAAACTGTATCTTTAAAAGCAGTTATACAAATATATTTTTGTCATACTAGGATGTTTTTCCAGAAAAATTCAAGTTGGTAAAAATTACAGTCTTAAGGCAGAAAAAGAATGTTTCATTAGAGGTACAATATAAGATGGATAAATATTTATGAATATTCTCAGAAGCACATTACTTAAAACACTAAATCTTGTCAAAGTGTCACAGAAAAATTATAATAGATTCTTTTTTTAAACAAAAAAATCTGAAGTTTGTTGCATATTTTCCTCGAAAAATTGTTCTAAATTATCAGCTGTAGCCCAGGAGGGCCCTGTCTCACCCTGGTGATCATAGAAACAGGGCCTTGAAACACACCTTCAGAAAATCTTACACTGACACAGCTATATACAGGCTCAAACAACTGATTTGCAGGAGTTTTTTTAATGCTTCAAGATATTGAAATCAAAGTTAATATTGCAATATTAACAATTGGGCAATCTGATCTAGTTGAAGATGTCTCTGCTCAGTGCAGGGCGGTTGGACTAGATGGCCTTTGAAGGTCCCTTCCAACCCAAACTATTCTATGATTCTTTAATTGCTGAAAACAGAAGATACAAATACACTCTCTGCAAGTCATACTTATCTTCACAAGTGAATGCATATAAAAATGCATGTCAGTGGACAATCAAAACACATTTCCATTTACAAAAAGAAATGCTAGTTAAGTTACATAAACGCATGTGAAATGTGCAGGAACTGTGAGAGCATCATGAGAAACACAGGCTTAAAGTCAGAATGAGAAACATCATTTTTAAATATACATATAATATTGAGTTCATGTGCCAGGCAATGAGAAAAATCAGCAGTCATGTCTCAGTGTTACTGAAACAACACATTTCTTATTCATTTGGTTCTTATTGCTATTGAGAGGCTATTTTAGCTTTCTACAATGATTAATGCTATTTCCTTTGGTATGAATTTTGATAGTCTTTTGACATTTCCATCTGTTCTTGTATTTCTTGAACAAAGATTGTTGTAATATTTTAAGTCACACAAGTACAATAGCTTGAGAAGGAAACTTTGACCCACTTTAAACAAACAAAAATAAAATGAACCCACTGACCTAATGTTTTACAAGAACCAGAGAGAAAAATCGAGGGGGGGAAGGGGGAGTTACTTCCAAGACACATTTCCCTGAAAACATGTTTTTTTATTTAAGAAGCAGAGGTCAGATAAAAGCTTATATAAGCTGTTCTTTGTTACTTTTGGAAAATAGTTTCACAAGGTTAAAAATGGTTTCCAAATTTAAGTTTTGTGTATTTCACTTTATTTGAACAATGGGAATTAAGAATCTTTTCCAAAAGTAAATTAGTCTTAATTCTCAGGTGAAATCAATGTACAGAAAATATTTTAAATCTGGAACACTGTGTCCCAGAATTGGGTTCAGATTCTTTTTCTTTCAGTGCAACTGCAGTGTAATGCAAGAGTCATTCTTACCCCAAGTGACAGAGGCACATCTAATATTTGTCATTAATTATGGTCTGTTGATATTCCTCTGATAACCTTTTATGAGGGCGGGAAGGAGGTTATTGTCACTTCTGCTGCAGATCTGCTCTGAGCAGCAGATGTAGTTCTCTCTCCTCTCCCATCTGTAAAAATGTTTAAATCCTCTATTTAATTTCAGTGTTGGTATAAGCAGCCAAACCAGCCAAGTCCTCCGCCTCGCACTGAAAATGTCTCAATACTGCTGATACATTTTTCCAGCTTTGAGACTGAAGAATAATTTTGTTCCACAAAATGAAAGCGATCAAGTGGTTAATCCTTTCAAGTGCAATTAGCAGCACTGACCTCCCTGTTCTTTAAAATGAAGGTCATGGGGAGGTAAAGGCCAGTTCTGGGCCTTCTCTTTCATATCAGAATACCCCTTCACTAACTATCTCTTCTGTTTCCAAAAACATCAGAGAGCAAGGGGGAAAACAGGCTTCTACTTCCATTAGCAGTAACTTAAACAGCCATAAGTTAAAGGGGGAGGAAAAGGAAGAGCATCTCTATCTATCTCCTTTCACAACAGAAGACATCTGGCCTCCTGTGGGGAGGCCCCAGATAACAAAGAACCTGTCATTACAAAGCTCCACAGTGTGTTCAGAGAACCATTTTACCTGCAGTCTGGCTCATTCATTTCCTGCCACTGAAGCCATCTGCTTTTGCTTATTGTGGGTATTTTTGTTCTTTGTTTGGCCAGGAACGTGAAGTGGCTTCACTTTAGCATGCCTGTATGCTTGGTCAGAGGCAGTGTTTAATCCTTTTCTCAAAAGGAATATAAGGGAGCTGCAAAAACCAATTCCTTTCCTGAAAGGTAGCACAAATATGTTCCAAGCCTAGGTTGAATAAAGGGTCATGTCAGTGCATGAGTGGGGTAAAGATACATTGAGATTGAAAAGAGATGGCAACTTGGAATCTACAGAAGCAGCTTCCAAAGCACTTGTAATCTCACTTGATTTAAATCCTTTGCTACTGCTCCTTGCCTCTTTTTTTTTTTTTTTTAATTTTTTTTATAGTTTGAGTGCATCTGGTTTTCCAGAGAGGCTTCTCCAGGCCCAACTGCAGAGTAACGTAGCGATCTCTTCTCGCCTGCCTCTTGCACTGACTTTCAGTATTTTGCCTCAATGCTTTAAAAATCAGTCTGTATTCATAAGCTGTGTCATAGCATACTTATAGAAAAAGTAACATGATACAAAAATCTATTCCACCTATAGCTGTCTTTGAAAACACCAAATTAAGGGGGGGGTGGGATGTGAACAACTTCCTACTAGTTTCCCATCATCTACTATAATGCAGTTAATACATACCATTAACTTGTCCCAGAGAATTCCAAAACGCTGAGCATCAGCTGAATTCAGACTTGGTTTGTGACCCAAAACTTAATGGTGACTGCAGCAATGTTAAAACAGGAAAGCTTTCCCACTAAGATGAAAAGATCATGTGGCAGTAAGTTACTGATCTATTGATACCAGATTATGAGGTCACCCATTAAGGTACGGAACAACTCAGCATAGTTCCTGAACTGTCATCCCTTGTCTTGAGATACATCATTTGAGTAAAATTCCAATGCTGTCATTAGTTAGAATGTCGATTTTGACTGGTGACACTTCATAATGCCAACATCCAAAATAAGGGTTCATATGAAAGATTTACTAAATTCTTCCTGTATGCCTAGTGAGAAAGTTAACATATTGCTGCCATTTTATGGATTCTGAAGAGAAATCAGATGCTGTAGAATTTTGAAAGTAATGTATCACATTAAAATTATGGTGTGGTTTCTTCACCACTACCTGCCAGAAAAAAATACAAGTATTTCTTGAGTCCCATAGTAAGAGGTGGGAACTACTTCTCTAACACAAAACAGACTCTGTATTTTCACTTCACTGGAAAAGGGAATTTTTGTCTAACTTTAGCACAACTGGGGGTGTTCTCCCATTCAAATCAGTTATCATTTTACTGCTGACTTTACAGACCACTGGTGTTATAATAGGATGCTTAGAAACATACCACTGAAGAGTGAACAGAAGAGAATGCTCCACACCAACACACTCAAGATTGAGTCCTGCTCAACCCTATCATCCTGTGTGCTTCACTTCTCTTACCTACAAAGTTGATTTCTGACTCTGAGTAACATTTCTGCATATGAAGCTGGGCCCATAAGCCAGTTGAACTCAGCATGAAATCTAAAGGTTGAGTATTATTACTTCAACAGTTCTGATGGTAAAATTTTCCAACAACAGGGCTAGAAGAGCTGTACAGAAGTACATGTATATGTGTAAGTATCAATAATATATACCTTCCTCCTAGCGATAAATGCACTAGGACATAAGCCAAAGATTTTCTTCTATGCTGTTTCTGTCTTAGGGAACATACAAAGGAAATCAAAGCATGGTATCAGAGTTTACAAAATTAAAGAATAAACTGTTGTATGTACAGACTAAATGTATATTTTAATTAGATACAGACATACAGCTGAGCCTCCTAGTGTACACAGATGAGTACTTTGACTAGGAATTGATTTGTTAAGTTCAGATGCACTAATCAGCACAAGTGCTGTGTTACCCCTCTAAACAAAACACTGGAAAAAGAAAGAGTATTTCATACCTTTTCACCACTTGCAGTATTGTTGCTAATGAGACTAGTGTGGTTCCCTACTGTTATCTCAAAGTGTCATGTTTTCTTTGCATCTTCAAGCAGCACTGAAATATTATTTGTTAAAAAAGTTTAGCACATCCATCCATCCATCTATCCAGGCTTAACAGGGCATGTCAAAAGATGCCAAAGGGGTAAAGAGGTTATTCCAAAACAACTAAAATTGTTAAACTGCAAAGAAAAATTCAGAGAGCATTGAACTACACAGAAATTCTGACTCGCCTGCACAGAGGAAATGCCGTGGATCATGTTCCTCCATTAGTTCAGCAGAGAAGGGGAGAAAGGAGCAAGAGCGCAGCCTCCCTGGTACGAGGGAAAATGCATCTGCCTCAAGTAATTGTGTGCAGTAACACCTACAGTGAATGTACACACATACAACCCTTGATGGAAAATTCATACTGTGTATCATGCAACATGATGGTTTCTTTGTTGTCTTTTGATTATTTACTAGTGAATAAAATAAACCAGAGATGGTGTTTCTCTGATGTTTTGGGGGTTTATTAATAATATGCAATTAGTTTAAAAATTCCTCAGTTTATGCTAGCGTTTACTCAATTTTGATGTATTTTTATGACAAACAACAGCATATAAACCTATTAATCTAACTGTAAATTTTATAATATACCTTCTGTACTACCACAGTGAGGCAAGACCTGGCCTTTACTCTGTATGAATACTTTTTTGTGCATATGATCTGGAATAACATGTAGCTTTCATTAAAGAAGTTGTCTGTGAGGTTAATAACATGAACTCCTCATTTTTTTGTGGCGTTTTATGTCTCAGTATCATCTTCAACAGACATGCTATTAACAATGATTGCTTATAATCTCTAGCCGTATCAATGTCTATATCTGCTAATGTCTACCAATCCTGGTTTTTGAACAAATTTAGGACTCTTGAGGCTTTCATCATCATAAGTCAGGCTGGTTTCCATATGGAAAACCTTACTTCTACTCTATTAAAAATTGAATTATAAAAAACATTCCTAGGATGCACTCAATTTTGAAGGGTCTTTCTCTTAAACCATACTTGCATGCCACCCCCACATCCTAAAGGTCTGCTGTAGTACAATTTCTGGAACTATTTGCTTTGGAGGCAGATGCTAATGAATTGAACAGAATCAGACTCTTTATAAGTCTAAATATAACCTATCCTTAGTGTCTTTTCTACAGAACAATACTTTGGGTTCCAGCAACAAAGTTTGCTCAAGCTGAAACTACAGACTTAATTTCAAAGGTTGCTGCTAATGCTACATAGAAATTCTGTATTTCAAAAACATCATAAATGTTTTATTTCTTCCAAAATTTGCGGGGGGCTTCAGTTTCATGACTAAATTGTTTGCCAAATACAGCATGAATTCCAGCTGACCTGAACCTGCATTTTCTAGTGATTAGCCTATGCAGCTGAAACGTTTTATCTCAGTTTCTCTGTTCACAGGCTTCCTTTGGGCCAAATCAATGCTGCAGAGCCTGGTTTGGGGGTTTGGTTGGTTTTTTTCATATTTACAGCAGACAAGGAAGTAACTTGATACAGCTTCAATTTTCAGAAACATCATGTAAAACACCTCAGTGTACTTGAAGCAGTTGGATCGCTTTACTACCTCTTTTAACCTCAAACATGTCTAAGTGTGGTTAGATTACTAGCTTCGATCTGCATACCTATGTAGTTCACAGTACAAAAATGCTTGCATTTTTTATCATGACTGTGTCGGCAAAAGACCTTTACATTGCCAAAGGCTTCTGCTTTTCCTTGAGTGTGGCTTACTTTATCTGGGTAACTGGTTTAAAGCCAATGCCTGAAGCAGCTGCCAGGGAATTTGCCAACAAAACTATACTGCCAAACACTTAAATGCAGAATAATCTCTTAACATAGGCATAGCCTGATTTTTTTCATTTTAAAAGGAGAATCCATTGGAAAAAAAAAAAAATACATATAATGGGCTCAGAACCAAGAAATCTTGAAACTTTTGAAGTCCATGAAAAGCAACATGGTAGATTCAAGCAAGCAAGGTAACGTTCAACACTGTCGCTGTTCAACATACGTATGGTCTTACGGAAATGGCCAAGATTTCTCTTTCTAGGCCCCTGCAAAGTTCTGCCCTCTGTATAGGCAGTGGCCATTTTCAGTTAAACAGGTGCCTATGTGTATTCATCTTGTGCGGCATCGGGTTAGAAAAGGTGTTTCTCTTTATGTCGGCACTTATAAGAAATTAACATATCATAAGTAACACTGTACTGATCTCTGCCATTGGTTTGTAGCACCTTTTTGGCTTTCTGGAGTTGCAATATTGGCATGCTAGCAATAATAGAACCGGGATCTTCTGCTGCTGCTGAGTTCACTATGTCATTTGCACCAGTGACCAGAGCCAAGTCTGTATCTGAGACAAAAAGGAAATATATTACAAAATGTGTTATTATGAAAGGAAAAGCCACTGCTTCAAGTTATCAAGGCAACACCAAAGTGCGTTAATCAAGCATACAATAAATGATGACAGTTTGTTGTTTCATCTGAATTAAAAAAATTAAGTCCATCTGTTGGTCATCAAACCTAGAATCAAATCTTGGCAGTTACATGTGCTACAAAAACTATTAAAAAAATTTTGTGCATTCTCTAAGATACCATGAAAATAAATACTCCTAAGATTTAGAGGCAGTCTTACGCAAGGCCCTTGTGAGGTCGCTAAATAGAGCACATATGTGGAATCTGAAGATGACATCCACTATGTTGTACCACGTAGTTTATTTCAACACTGCTCACTTGCAGTCCAAATCCACAACCTCTATTCGGTTCAGTTCCTCAGTTCCATGGCTGCATGCAAGAAGCACTCCATTTACGCACAGTCCATTGTAGGTCCAGAAATTAGCCTTGCAGTTGAGCAAACAATTCCATAGCTTGGGTTAAGATGGTAGAACATCTCTCTCAAAATTGACAGTAGAATCATAGAATCAACCAGGTTGGAAAAGACTTTTAAGATCATCAAGTCCGACCTTTACCCTAGGACTGCCAAGTCCACCACTAAACCATGGCACTAATTCCCCAGAAGAGGATAAAAGTCATCAACTATAAATTTTGATGATCTGAGAGGATGATAAGGAAGAAAATGATTAAAACAAAACAAAAACCTGGATACAGGCTAGCACAATAGCTTTGGAGCTTACATCTCATAGTAAAAAGCTCAGACGAACTGGGAACTTTTCTCTGAGATGATGAACTAGGTAGGGGGAAAAAAAATTTGAGCAATTGTGGAATAGAAAGAGGAATATCACATGTTCCTTCCAACATAGATTATTCTGTGACTACTTCAACAACCAGCCTCAAAAGCCTGCAAAGAGACAAATACACTATTCTGGGTATCTGAAAGTACTGTTCTTGTACAATTTCAATCTGGTATTATTTGCTAATAAATACAACTTAGTCTTCCATTTCCTGTTAATACACATCACCATTCTTTCCCAACAGTGACATAAGCCATACAAAAATTAGTATCTTTCGTATTACCCCAGCAGTGCTTTTGGTAGATCTCAGTAGATATAAAACCCAAATATGACACTTTGGCTATTTTTCTTCCTTGCTGTCCTTGTCCATCACAGTGTCCAAGGATCGGATCTTACCACCTGCTCTCACCTCTGCACCTCCTTCCCTGTTTGCTGGAACTCAGACTCCCAGCCCTCCTACAAGTTCACAGCAAAGGAAAGAATCAAAATTTCTGATGATCAGAAAATAAACCTCTTACTCTGCAGTTCCTTCTAGTCATGGTGCTCGTGAATGGTGTACTACTGGAGAAACTACTGATAAACAAATGGGGCTTAGTTTAGAGCTGTAACACAAGCAGTATTGAGTAGATCACCCTTATCTTCATGCTCACTGATTGCTTCAAGAAACCCTTAATGGCTTTATGAAATGTGACATCTGCAAAAGCAGCAGTGATTCCTCTGCCAAACACACACCCCCATGTGCCTAGCAATTTTCTTTTCTTTTTTTTTTTTTAGAGTTGCTCACAGTTTGCCCAGAAAAGCCAAGTTTAATGGTCTGTACATCTGTTCAGTCTCCTAGAGTCCTTATTAAAATCAGCATCACATTCCAGCTCCCATTCCTGTTAACCTTTTTAACAACAGGGCTGGCTATGCCTCCCGGGAGCCTGGCAACCAGAGAAAGCAAGGATGTTCTGGCTGTACCGTTTTTATATCTTCTGCAACAGGCCTCCAAGTAACTGAGAGGCATGAGCCAAAGAAATTTAGTTTACTGTTACATGGAGAACAGCCTCCAAGTGAAAGACAACCAACCATAGGTCTACTTTGAGCAAAGGGGAATAAAAGCAGTCTAATATAGAAATATCTGTTTTCCCTGCTGTTTCTAAGTTCCTAGAATACATGCAAATGTAATGTCAACAAACTTACAACATCAGATACAACAATGCAAGCGGATCAGCCTCATTACAGCAATGAAGCTACAGCTATTTCAGTCACTTATGAAAGGTGGATACATCATCTTACCTTTCCAGACTGACTTCATAGGATGGAGAGTGAGTAAGAAACATTTTAAGATTGCCAGCTGAAAAGATTTGAGATGGAATCTTCTCAAAGGTAGTAAATTCAAGATCCTATGGTATTCAGTTTAGCTCATAAATCTCCCTTCATGAGCTATCACCTGCATATTTGCTTGGAACAAAATAATCTCATTTGACTCCCACCCGCTAAGCTGGGTCCAGAAACGCAAAGCAGCTCTAAAACATAAAGCAGTGAAGAGTTCTATGTGAAGGAAATACGGCCAGTGAAAGGTGATACAAAGATCTGAAAAGGTGCTGTTGAAATTATCAGATCCTCACCTGTAAGTGGCCTACGTAAGTCTCTGGTTTAATAGTTGGCAGCCTGAGAAGGAGGGTGAAGCCTAGAGGCAATATGGAGCCATTTTTTGCCTTTCTTCCTGATGCTGCAGATCATATGCATCTCCAGAGAAATTATTACAGCTGTTATGGCCTTCCTTACTTATGCAGTATGGAATATATTACGAAAGATTTGCCATACTCCCAAACTTAGGACCTACACAGGAAAAAAAAGTGAAAATTAAAACCACAAATCATTAACACCCTGAACACTGATGTGTGTGCGTGTGCTTTTAACACTGCGGCGTTCTATTTGGAATTCACTATTTTACAGCAAATAAAGTCTCTGACCCTTTTAAAAATAATTTCTTTAATCTTCAGGGGAAGAAGCTATAAACATCTTGACTACCAATGAATTTCTAGGACTTTGAGTGTTTTCTGTTGGATTTTTTAAATGTGACTACACAAAAGCAACAGCACTTAACATTACTCTCTATAGCAGCCTGCTTTGCTGGGGGAGGCACTTTGGCAGTTCTCTTCCTCTTTTTCCATATCCCTCTCCTTTCAGAGGCCCCTCATCATGATGACCCATCCATTTGGCTAAGGGCTGCATGCAGCTGCATCTGAAAGACGCCAACTGTATTCTTGGGTCAGCTGGAGAGTCTGCCTGATTACAACTGTAGGTATATACAGTGCTTCTAACACCCGTAACTTGGGGGAAAGAAGGCCTAGGCCTCACCTCAGCTTTCAGAAGAATGCAAAACATACCAACCAGCTACATAGCAAGCTCTCAATAGCTTCAGGCAATCAGTGCATAAAAACTGTTTTCTTTAAGGATTTTTGCCTACATAACTTGGAACCATAATCTTTTGCTCACACGCATTCATAAAGTACTATAACTTTTTGCAATTTGTTGCAAATTGTTCACAAAATGAAAGAAGAATGATTTAGCTGGCACATTTCAATTCAGTGGCTATGCTGTCCTGTAGATGGGATGTGTGAAAACTGAATGTTTTCTGATCTCTCTTAATATTTTCCATTTATGGTTATCCTACAGAAATTAAACTCTCCTAAAATAGCATGACATGAACTTTTTGGTTATTGTTGCAAATTGAAAACGAACATTGGCCAAAGCTTGCCATTCTTACAGAAATCTGAGCGAATTAGCCTGCATAAATCTTAGCAGTACTGGGTTACCCATTTTTAGGAAAAGCAAGAGATTTTTTATTTTATGAGAATTAACACAAAGAGGGAGTAACTCCAGTGACTTCATCTGATATTCATTTGATGTGAGCTAAGGTTTGCACCCAAATTCTTTGTATCCTCAGCTCTGTGCTAGAGGCCTTCATTAATTTTTAATATGAGAAAAACTCCTAGCAGGGTTCACAGATACAAAATGAGGCACTATTCATTAAGAGCTAATCATAAAGAGCAAGTCTGACTTACATCATAGCTGGAATATACATCGACAGTAAAACCTCGAAATTCTAGGCTATGACCAGTGGCATAAACCTGATGAAATTAAGAGCAGTGCAGTTTTAGGTCTAGGGTCTTGATGAACCCTTTTGCCCTATGCTGTATCATTACATATATGGCATGGTCCTGCCAAGATCTATGCTCTGTTATCAGGTGGGATACTTGTAGTTAAGCAACTTTTTTCATTAGAACTATAACATTAATTATGATTGTAGTTCACTACATCAGGAAGTATTCAGCTTCCACTAATGTCACATACATCCAGGACACCGAATTAAATGGGTTTACAGGTGACAAGTAGGTACTAAGTCACAAAAATATTGTACTTTTTGAATGCATCTGAACAAAAGGTTTTACTGCAAACAAAGGAAAGAAGAAATAAAGCCTTGTGTTTTGTGACCAAAGGTTAGTTACAATCTCTTCTTAGCTTTTATTGTATTTGTAGTGTCCATAATGCATATTTCCAAGTCTCTTGCATATATGTACATCACTAAAATAACAGTTAGTACTTAGCACTAGTCTGCAACAGACAAGAAAGAAAAATCTGTGCCCTGGAACACTTAAAATCAAGGATAAAAGTTGGCATCAAAGATAACAGTAGACTTGTCGGGGTGAAGCTGGGCAATGCTTTAATAGTGTGCACTTAGGCAGTCTGCAAGTAAGTGACTTAGCAGGCTTAGGATTTCACAACCGATTTCAAGGTAAAGAAAATTGGTACTCTTCTGGGAAGCTCAGGGTACTCCAGCTTCCAAGGAAGCATAGCATATACATAGGAACAAAGATGATTAGGCATGAAGTTGACTAATGATTGTAGAGGTCTGTATTTATAGGCAGAGCCCAGACAGGAATGACTGCTAACATCAGATGAGACACAGGTGGCATGTAAGGAGGGAAGAGGTATTGAACAATTTTAGTATTTAGATAACAAGAATCAACTGGATAGATTCAAATGAAGTGGAAACAAGACTTTGACGTGATTAAAGGAACAATGAAATGTTATGAAAGACCCAAGGTAACTTGAAAAGCCTACTACTGAGTAATTGAACAACAAATACCTGAACTCTCACCTGCAGTAACAATAGAACTGGTCTCCTTTATCACTTCAATAGGTTGGTCTAATCCAGCTTCAGTGCAAGTTCCAAAATTCCATAGGTTTCCTTCCTGCTGTAGATGCTCTGCCATATCCCCCCAAAAAATGACATTTGGCAAAGACCTGATCATGTCCTAAATGTGAACATATTAAATGAGCATATTGGTCAAAGCAGCAGTTCCAAGTCCATGAAAAGAATCCCAAAATAAATAGTTCATTTGCTGTTAGTTCCCATGTAGTTTGTTTGGGAAGGCAGACTGCATATTCTTCAGCTCATTAAAGTTTACTTTAACAAGCTGTGAAGCTGATACAGCAATGGTTCAACAGTTCAGTATTGCATGGCCTTTTCCTTTTTTTAAAAAAAAAAAAAAAGCTTCAGCATCCCACTTGGCATAAAAATCACATATTTCAAACAGATTTTCAGATACACCTTTGAGAAAACATTGTTTTTCAGCCCTTTTAAAACTATTTTTCTTCTCCTCCCTAAACTACCTTAACATGTTTCCCTGGCAAAACAAAGATGTTCTTTGTTTAAATAACATCTCCTGTCTTGCTTGTTATGAAACAGCACATTTAACATTTCCCATTTCCTCAAAGTCAGTTGCTGGGTGAGATCCTTCAGTGAAAGCCATGCAGCATTTTATAAAATATTACATTGTTGGTTTTATGAGTAAATCACAGTGCTGTTATTGCTTTTCCTAGTTTTTTTTAATGTTCAACGACCAGATTCAGTGTAGTAGGAACTGTTTATACACAGAACAGCTAGAACTTGGACAAACCTATGCAAGTTGTCTTAGGCTGTAAAGACCACCACTCTGATACAAAAGAATCAACTCTCTCAAGGCCAGTAGTTTAATCCCCATGCTGACATGTTAGTGCCAGTCAATACCCAATCCACCATGCCTGTAACCAGCCACAGCTGTATTGTTAGCATGCTTACACTGTTCAGTGAAGTGCCACGTGGAAGTGCTTGGGCTCTCCTAGCACATATAGACTGCTTGCAATTCTTGAGTTGGCTGGATGTCTGCATACAGCTCCACATCATGCAACCCAGACACGCTCTGGTTTCTTTGCTGTTCTTGGCATTTAAGGAGTTCATTGCCAAGTCCTAATTCTAGAAAATCCACCAGACATCTATCCAGTTGTTGTAACTTTTCATTATTTACTACCATTATGAGCAAAATTGTCAGGGAGCCAGTCCAGTCATCCAATCTCCTGCAACATCTTATTTCTAAAAGTTTCCAAAAGTAGACGCCCTAGTTTTATTTCACACAGAAAAGGGGACAAACTAGTGGTATGTCCTTACCACACAGAGAGCACATGACAGAATAGCTCCATCCAGAGGAACCAGCCAAGGAACCCACAATTGTCAAGACTGTTGTCAAGAAGTTCTTCTGCACACAAGGTTCAGCCAGAGTAACTGGTATTTTAGTAACAGGCGTATGTGCTCCACCTACAGCTGTCAGTGTCAGTCCCTGCAATTTAGTAAACACCACACAAGGGAAAAAAGATAAATTAACATTTCAAGAAATTATAATTCCTAAAGTATTAAATAAGTGAAACAAAAGCTAATAAAAGTTAATTCAAGCACCCAGTTAGCAGCAGATTGTAACTTTTGCTCATTATTGGGTTTGGTCATGTAAGCAGATACACCTTTAGAACTTTCGATGAAAGATGATACAGCCTTAATAGGAGCTGAAATGATTTGTTATTTTGCAGGACAAGACCTTATTTCTTTCCAAAACTAGTCCACAGTTACAGCAATGGCTAGGATTACATATACATCTGACTAGATAAACATCCACAGCTTATTTTACAGCACTGCTGCTGGCTAAAAAGTTTTGGATCTCTGCAGTGTGGTTTGTGGGATCCTAAAGGGTCTTGCAGACTTATTATGGAATTTCTATAGGGCTAGATAAACATTCTGCAGAGTACTTTGTTGATTCCTCATACTTTATGCCAAATTTTTCAGCTAACGTGCAAGGCTACATTATGGCTAGCATTCAGCAAGCACTGGATGTGCGTGCAAAACCGTTACATTTATTTGCAACGAAGAGGTCCAAAAATTGCTGTCTTGATACTATTACCATAATCAAGGGGAGTGCTGTAACACCAAGACTGCGCACTAATGCAGGGGTGTAGCCTGGATCCAATGTGACAATCATCATACTAGCCATGGATGCTGTCATCAAGCCAGCACTCAACTAGTGGTGCCCAAGCGGAAATGGTGCCATGTTCAGCAAAGCTGGAAGTGAGCACAGCTGCTCTAATGCTGTATTGACTTCAGTGCTAAAATACTTTAATGCTAAAAGACTGGAATTTAAGATAAACTACAGAGACAAAATAAAAATATCAAAGATACTGGGCTCCTTGGAAAATAGTTTAGCTGGAAGAAGAAAGATCCACTTATTGCAGATATAAGACAAGAACTTCGGAATTTTTTTGGAAGGAATTCTCAGAGGTGGAAGTGCGTCAGTTCCTATCATACTGGATGGGTCCTATTGCAGCCTATTAATTATGGGGAAACAAAAATAGTTTGATATATGATTGCTTTGTAGTAGAAAATAGGACAAATTATTCATAACATAAGGCTTCAATAGCTGTATATCGTCACAGTAGAAAATAATTAATACATACGGACCTAAAAGATCTCTTACTACAATTCCTCTAGCCGTAGTTCACATCAGAATCTTAGATTCCATAGAGCATTACTCCTAAGTCAGACTCTTAAACACTCTAGCCAATCCAGCAAAGTAAATCCTTGAGACCAACATCAACTTCTCTCCTAATCAACACAAAAGTCAAAGTCACTAACTTCCTCCTCCTTGTGTTCCAGTCCTACCAAATTTGTTAAGCTAAGTTGTATAAGGCTACTTCCCTACCCTCACAAAGGAGCTAAGAGAATTAGCCGCTAATGCCTCCTCGAATTCAACTGTATTTTGAGGAAAGCAAAAAAGGGCCTCTGATTCACCCTGATTTCATGTGACAGACTAAAGAGTACCCAGCAGTTTTCCAGAAGCCACTAAAGAAGCACTGAAAGCTACATCTCAATACAGTGCCAAGATATGCCACAGTTTTGAGAACCTTAGCAGAAGGGTAAACATCAAGGTGTGGGTATTCAATCACATACTTGGCAATACACATAAGAGCTGCTGCTGCCAAACCAACTAGACTGTGAAATGCAGCTACAAGCTGAGGAAGGTCAGAGATTTTGATTCATTTTGCAATGGTAAGACCTGCAAAATTAAATGATTTAGATCCAAAATAAAATATTACATTGTGTTTCATACTCAAAGCATAAAAAGACCATTGAGCAAGAAAGGGCTGTTTACTTTTTAACGCTGTTTTCTTTTTTGTACAATTAAATAGAAATATAATAGTTATAGGAAACTTTAACCTAATTTAAGTCTTTTCCAAAAACACATTGCTAGAACATTTTGGGATGACAGCTTGTAAGAAACAGAGCCAGGACAGCTCTTTTGAAGCCACTGTTTCTTATGTATGGGAGAAAGTTGTGCACATGCACCCGCCAGAGTTTCCAAATACATTTCGCCTACAGAGAACCAAGGCAGGCAAAATGGCTCTGAATGCATTAGAAGACCACTACAACCTAAGTGACAAACTGGCAAAGAAGTAGTACCTTCCCCTCTTCTCTCTTACCAAGTTACAGCCTCAACCTTTGAGAATGTTTGTTGGCCTGCATAGTATCAAATACAAAATCCTCAGAGAATCAGCATTAAAACTAAATGAAATTTTAAGAATGTTTGGTTTCCTGCAAATTGATAAATTCTAATTCTGATCAACTGTGGCAGTTCATAGATTCATAACAAAAAATAGTTTCAGTTGAGAAAATAAATGGGAAGTTCCATCAAATCCAGGTGTTCTGGTTAGAGAACCCTGCCAGCACTCCTGCACAGCACAAAACTGAACCAAAATACATCACCTGAAAAAAAACCTAAGAAAAAAATGAACATGTATCATTGCTGTACAAAGCTTTACTCTTTGTAACAAAATATAAAGACATTGGAAGGCCTTTAAAATCTCCAGGAGGACGGAGAACCAACAGTTTATCTTAAAGATGAGAAAGATTTCTTCTTGGTTTATTAATGCAAGTGAATATCCATTTCTGATTGTAAGACTTCTGTACATTCCTCCCTCCACATTTTCTGGTTTCTGTATTTCTTTGACACCAATCCACCAAGCAACCATGAAACTAATTAGCATCCCAGCAACTCAGCTCCACATCCATTGACATATATTGGAGTACATGTTTTCAATTATCATCAACACTGACATATTGTTTTCTAATATTAGTCTACAATGCCTCAATTACTGCCTTATTCTTTATTGTTTTCAGGCTTATTTCTTAATCCTCTGTCCCAAGAGAAGAATACTTATCACATTAGTTCAAGCTGAAAGATACTACACCTTTACTAGATTTGTCCCACACTGGACAAATTTAAAACTGTTTTAGACAATACATTCCTCATGGGCAAAAGTAGTATATTTTATCAAGCTAAATATGAAGTACACATTCTTCCTTTGATTTTTAGATGTTTTGATATTAAAAATGTTCTGAAATTCCTACATGACCTCATTTAGTAAACATGTAGTCTTCCTTCTGGTATTTAAAGAGCACATGGTGACAATTTTAAATAATAAATTGTCTTTTAACCTGCATCACTGAATGAGTTGAAAGTATGATCAAAAATAGTCAGAAAAATCCATGATGCCCAAATCATAACTAACAGACAAATATAGCCATTCAACATTCTTGGAACATTGAAAAGGCCAAAGACCATGTGTTGTCTGGTATCCTCAAGAAACATTTATGGGCTTTTCAGAAGGCTAAGTTCAAAAACATAAATCTGACAGAAGGGAAACTGTCATACGAGGATATTAACAATGCTGAGATGAAGCAAGTTTATAGATACTGTATCCTGAGGAGATTTGGGGTTAAACAGAACAGCTGTATGACTGTATTGATGTGGCTTGTACTATGGCCTGTGGAAAAGATGCACCATAACAAGCAGCAAGAAGCAACAAAACCAGAACACATCTCAAGTATTCAATTGTAAGACAACCAGGAAAAAAAAAAAAAATTAGCTTCAGTGATTTTATATCTTATCTCTAAGAAGCAGCAATGCAGCATATACTTTTGGTCCAGTGTTTAATTATTAGCCTTGTCCTCACAATTAACCAGCTCAAAATCTAAGTGTAAGAATCAAAGTCTCCTTTATTTGTTTGCAGAATATAAACTGAAAATACCTGATACAGCTTCTAGTTCAGTCTGATCTCTGTCAGTCTTAAATATTTATTACTTTTAAGATTTTATTCATCTATTCCTTCCATGCATTATGGCACAAAGGGAAACTTTACTTTATTCTTTTACTATATGTATGAGCTATTCTAGTATGGCAATACAATATCATTTCAAAGAATGGGGTTCCAACATAAAACTAACTATGAAATAACCATTTGGAAAATAAGCTTTATTATTTTGTATATTGACTGCCATGTAACCTTCTAGTAAGTTCCAGGACATCCACCAGATTTCTCTCCAGCAATGGTACTGTTTGAAAAACTTTAAAGAATTAATGAAATCCAACAACTTATTTCTTCCAGATTTAGTGCTGAACACTTTTTTAGCATGTAGGAAGCCTTATGGGCAGGTAAGAGAACCAGTTCAGGTCTGATAACTATCAGATTATTTTCTTCCCAAAATACTTCTTTTCTCTGTCTCTAAAGATAATTGCCAATTAGATTCTACCTCTAGTAAGAAATAGCTCAGTTTTAATAAGTTTTGAACACCACATGCATCTGGAAGTAGATGTAAAAAATAGCAGATAAAAGTAAACATTGTCTCTCTCCTGATGTACTCATAAACTAAACTAAATACAGATTAGTACTTCTGCAAATGAATTAAGTCCTTTGATGAACGCGTTGCTGCTTTGTAACTGATTGAACATTATGGAACTGGCAATGAAAGGCTGTTTTCTCTTGAATGAAACATGGCGCAGTCAAAGGAATATGCTCAAATAAGGACAGTAGAAAACAAAAAGGCTATAAAATTGTCTCCTGTCCCTAGGGAAAACAAATTCCATGATCTAATGAAGAAGGATGGCAAATACTTGCCCATATAAGTGAATGGTTTTCCTGCAAGGCCCGATTCTGCACGTACCCCTTGCTCCTCACTGCTTGTAGCATTAATATTTCAGGCAGAATTAGGCTCTTTGCTTGCTCGTATGGCTAGCTTTGCTAGTGAAGACCACCCTCTTAGTTTTGTATTACTTAATTATTGAACAAAAGAATGCTGAACATTGAGTAACCTGTTCAATGTTACGTCGAATGGCATAGAAGGGTACCATATCCTCCTTTAGACACTGCTTTAGGAAGAAGGCAGAAATAATCATATTCTGGAGTAGGCCATTTGAACATATCCAGCATTCTGTGTAATTAATAAATCACCTGTTCAGAAATATGTTTCACCTATAAGATAAAAAAACCTTAAAAAAAAATAAAAAAAAAAAAAAAAAAAATCCAAATTTTTAAAATTTGTATCAGACAGCGCTCTGAGCAACCTGATCTAGTTGAAGATGTCCTTGCTCATTGCAGAGGGGTTGGATTAGACGACCTTTGAAGGTTCCTTCCAACCCAAACCATTGTATGATTCTAAGAGAGGTTTCCAGCAGGAAATCCTGTCTGTGGATGGGTAGCCTCAGTGCAAGAGTGATCAAACTAAAACATGAAAGTGTGTCTTGACTGTGGCTATTTACAGTGAGCCCTTTGAATCAATTTATCTTAATCTGTCCCTCTCCTCTGTGCACATCTCTGCAAACATTTTTTGTTACAGGTTTTCCACACTTGAATAGTCAGTCTTAGATCCAGAAGTCCATGATTATTTTTCACCTTAATGGTCAGCATGAAGAGATGTCAAGGGCTGACCTAGCTGTTTAATGCTTTAAAAAAAATCAGGTTACTGATTTTGACACCTGATTAGTAACATAGAAACCTAGCATTAGACATACTGAACATCAGAGACAGGTATGCTATATGGAAAAATCAGTCAATTATTATTCCCTCATGCAGTTTTGTACTTCTATACCATGGCAAATGCATGCAGTATCTCAATTAGGCAAAGTAACCTAGCTACTTGTGTATCAATGATCTTTGGAAAACAACCTAGTAGTTTCATGACCTGAAGAAATACCCTCCTTTTTTGGAAACATCTTCCTTGTCAGACAAAAAGGGTATTATGCAGATCCTATGCAGATGAAAAAGCAAAGGATATAGACAGACATATCTGAGATGACATCAAAGTTCTCACCATGTCTTCTCACTATTCCCATTAATTCTCTTAAACATTTTCTTCTTTGGTCATTTTATCACTCACAGAAATATGTATATTTACTGTAGAGACAATGGGTATAAACATAAAGCTGATGCTTATATGTTGGCATTCCTGTATTTACAAACAGTGATCATTATTTGGCAACTTTGGTTGCCAGTAAAATTTCTGTGTAGGAACACACATCATGGATCTAAGTAATATGAAAACAGCATTGTTTAGTGCCTGGAGTAAAAGTTTTGAGGCAGGAACTCAAATTGTAATCTCATTTGTAATTCACTTTGGGTAAGTCATTAACCTTGTTTTGAGTTCTTGTAAGTCCCTCCTAATGAAATTGAAATAAAATACGTCGTATTGAAGAACACAACATAAGAAAGCAGCAGACAGTACACTCAGCAATAATAAATGCAATTTCTGGTATCAGAGGCACATGGAGGCCAGGCGTAACTTCCTGGGTAGTGTGATAACCACTGTTCCAAGCAAGAACAAATCTGGTCGCTATTTGAGTAGAAGAAGGATTAGATAAACAAGAGTCAGTCCTAAAATACATGCCAAACCTATAAAGAAAAAAAAGTATGCACTCAGAAGAATAAACCAGCACTTTTCTTTATTAATCATAAAACCAGGCATCGGACCCAAACCCTACTTCCACTGCAGTTGTGTCACTGACACCCATGGCAGCAGAAGGCATTTCCTGCACGTGATTTTAAACATGCATAACTTGTAGACATCAGTTTTGCCAGAAAACTAATTTTAGAATAATGGAATCTTTGTCAACCTGAGGATGAACTGGGGACCCCAGGATCCAGCAGATGCATATGGGACTGCCAAACTAGATTTTTTTAAAAAAATATTCCACTTGGGCAAATATGGAGAAATAGTTCATAAAAAAAAAAGGGGGGGGGGGCAAAATTAAATATGTCAAATTCCCCAGTGACTTCTCACAACCTTTACTGCTTTAGTAGGAATACAGACCACAGTGTAGCATCTGAACATTGTTAAAAGATGCAGACCACACAAAGAGTTCAACAATACTTCCTTAGGAGAAAATATTATTGCTCCCAGTACTAGTTTCTTTGACCATATGTGTTGGCGGTTTAAGGAAATGTTTTTCCCTCTTTAGGAAAAGACTAGATCATTTCATTAATCCAAGATAATATAATATTTTACTTAGAGACATATTTTGTCATCACTTGCACAATGTTTTGTTAAATATACCCAAGTAAGCTCTGAGCAAATCAGTGTACAGTACAAATTTCTCGGACGAAGACAAAGCCCAAGGTAGAAAGATATCACAATCTCACTCTTGGAGATGATATGAATTTAATTTTCAATTGGATTATCATTTTAGGAAGATTTTAATAAAAACTTTAAAACTTGTATGCAAATTGCCCAACATTAATCAAAGAAAACAGATCTTCAAACAAGGATGATACTTTGGACAAAACATTTTAAGTCCGTGACCCTGGGAGGAAGCAGTAAGGAAGGTCTTTCAGATGCTGTACAAAGCTTGGTTATGGAATGGTTTTCTAAGTGAAACAGACTTCCTTCTCTTTTTTTCTTCCTCTAAGAAGGAAGAAAACTTTCTGTACCACCAAAAATTGCTTTCCTTGAGCTAATAGATATTTCTACTGTTATTCATTTACCTTGAACAGGAGCTTTGAAGGTAGTGAATCCCTGAAAAGCTGTGCTGTATGTATCCTTTTCTGTTACCATTTGCATTATTCTTTTTTCATTCTATCATTATTTTTAAAGACAGTTAACACAAAGACTATAGCAATCTTGTTTATGAGGAAAATCTGATTCAACATAATCAAAACCTTGCTATATGATTCATTTTCCATTTCCTACATATATTTCAACACAGATAATGACATCTGGAGTTCTGCAGTATATACAGGCCCTGATCCAAAAGCTTTTGAGAACAGTCTATGTTAATTTCAATTGGCCCTGGATTGGGTTCCTAACCTATACTATATTGGCTCTTTTATTTCATACAAAATTAGCATCAAAAGTAATTTCTTGGTAACAAAAGGCATACAGTGATTCACCAAAGATCCTGAAAAGTTTAAATTTTAGCCTTTTCTTCACTTGGAAAGCAACATGATGTTAGAAACCCTGATTTACCACCGCCTGCTGCTTTTCAGTGTTAATTCACACTATCTTTCAGGACCTCATTTTATTTTTACATAATTATTCCTAGCATGGCTCATCATTTAAATGCCAAACTGGCAAGAAGAAATACAGATAAGTTAATTCCCTTGTACCTTTTATATAAATTCCAGTTGTGATCATAATTGTCCTAGATTGTAAAAGTATGCCTCTTCCTGTTCTTGTGCCCTTTTTTTAATAGAAAGGAATACTGTTCTTGGGAAAGGTTATTGAAATAACACTTTATGCCTCCTGTTGCAGAACAAAACAATTATGATGGATTCCTATTGTATCTTGTCCTTCATTATATTATGGAGGTACCCTTCAAAAAAAGTTCTGTCATGGTTACTCATTTGTCCTTCTGAAATTAGTGGGATTACTCACATGAGTAGATAGAATGGGATTTGGCCTTTACCTTACATCAATTATGATAACCCTTGGTCTGTAAAATAGCACCGACCATTGAATTCAGTCAGTTGTAAAAACCATCTTTGTGTTCTTACTGCACCAAATTTGGCCCGATACATTTCAGATGTAATAACACCTAATACTGGAAAGGGGAAAAAACCCAACAAAAATACCTATTAAAAAAAAAAAATCAAAACCACAGAGAAAAACACACAGCCCAGAAAACAAATGTTAAACAAGAAAACCTACCTAAATCCTAGACTACATTCCTTAAAAGCTGAACATGAATATGCTTCTCTTTACAAACACTTTCTTAGCCAAACAGTAATTCCAGTCTGCCAATATTTAAATGTTTAGCATGACTGTACTTTGGTTTAATGCTACCTGGAGGCAAATATGGATTCCTGTCAATCTCCAACTCACCACAACTACAGAAATTAAGCCTTCCTCTTTACTACATCCAAACTAAACTTAACTGAAAAAGAATCAGCCCATCTCAAGAAACATCTTGCATACAGAAAACTGCAGCCAACATACAGGTAATATCAGTTTTCACAAAGCTCCTGATTTAACTGTATACCCAGTTCTTTTCTCTTCCCAGCATAAGGGGCCAAAGAGTGTAGAAAGATACGAGACCTACTGTTATTACAATGGAGACTATGCAGGATTATAGCCTAATGATGTCATATCAGGGTTGAAGTACATTTCATATTCTGAGGATAAATTCCTGCTTGTTCCACTCTACCTCTCCTGACCTTGGCACAAAGACATACTAAGTGCTGTCAAACCATTTGGGCTTAGAAGGACTTGCACTTCTTGAAGTCCTTTTAAGCTCACCTATTCCTACTTGTCAGCACTTCTGTTCAACACATGCGGATTTGAGTCCATAAACTATCTTGCACTTGAAGTCATATTACTTAAGGCACAGTTCAGTAGCCCAGGAGATAGGCTGATTCTTAGTAACACATTCCTTAAAAACACAAGTTTACAGTACAACAGTAATTTTACAGTATCAAACATTTTATAAATCTCTTTTTGCCCCATATTTTAATGCTTGAAAGATGCAAGAAACTCCCTTCCACACATTATCATGTACACATTGAATGATGATGTTTCCTTGGAATGACTAAACTAAAAAATCATAGCTTTCATACAACACAATTTATATGTTTTTATAAAAAATTTTTAAGTGGTGTTGAAACTCACCTTCATTACCAAAATTCCTTTAATGACATGATCAATAGCCCCTAATCTAAATCATCCTTTTGTTCAATTTGAAAATATTCTTTCTTTCTCGGGAGAAACAGCTTTAATAATTTCAAGATGTTACTGGACTGGAATAAAGGCTACTGGCTTGAGTAGCCATTCTAATTGGCAAGTTCTTGTAACCAGTGTTCACCACACCCTGATGAGAAAGGAAACGAAATAGTTGTCAAGGCTTTCATGTATTGGAAACTTTTCACATGTTCTCCACAGATCTGAAGCCCGTTTTATACATGCTAGTAAATCAAATTTGCATATTACTGCAGACATGAGTTACTAAAGCTTTCTTTTACAAGTTAAGGATTCTGTTTAAAACTAATAGCTTACTCTGATGCATGACCAAAGAGAGTCAGCAGTTCTGTCAGGAAGCCAGAGACTAAATGAGCTGGGAGGCCAGTCAGGGAACTGGTTACAAACCATATGGTGCTTATTTTTGAGAATAAGAGATCAACTGCTTCTTCAAATTCGAAAACACCTCATGATTGTCTGATAAGAATCACATTGCACAATGTGTTTCACAGATTAATTGCACTCCAGTCAATCCCAAGGAAGAAGATATAGATACCTTCAAAACTTAAATTCTTTGCAAATACATCTGGATAAAGATCATGTTTCTCTAACATCCCTTCATATTATTATGAAGGCAGAACATCAAAAAAAAAAACCACAAGAAAATTATAATGCCATGCTCTGAAAACAACTTACATTGAATTCTGATCCTGAACACTGTACTCTAAGTTATTGTTTCTTTCTTTCCTTCATTGCATCATTCCAGGATAGCCATCTGGACATTGCAGTTGCCAGTTCATCCCATATGCAGCCACACATGTCGACTTCACTACACACCCTGGAGTAAGTCATGTCATGATAGTCATGTATGGCAGCCACAAAAGTCAATACAAGGTAAATTAAATTACTTCTAGCAGGACTGTTCATTTCAGCTAGCCTTCCAGAACAGGCCAATGCATGTATCTACTACCTGGAGGACAGTGAAGGCTGCAAGGAATAGCAGTGAATTCTGATATTTCTTTACAGCCCACTTCCCAAATTGATCCTGATGAGAGGCTTCTCAGGTAAATTCCCACAAACAAATGATAGCATTTTTAATTGCTTCACATAATGGTCTTTACAAAGAAAAACAAATGACACTACTAGAAAGAGCGAGGGAAATGCAGCATTATAGCTATTACTGAAGAGAGTAAGGTAGAGAATAGCAGGTACATAGAGGATTTCTCCCATACACAAAGAGTATTTGAAGTGTTTTCGCACTACAGGGCTCTCACAACTTGGATAAATTTTTCGCTATGTAAGCTGGGTATTTAAAATCAATAGATTGAACATTCCTTTGAGCTCCACAGCATATGTGCAGGCCTTCTGTGTGCCTAAAGCCCACTGCTACACCAAGCATAGGGCAACATGGGACATGCAGTCTAGGTAGCACACAAGGAGAGGCAACCAATATCCAAACTGTTGATTATATGTGACAGGAGACCAGAATACTTTGAAGCAATTCAGTATAGCAAGTATTTATATTTGCAAGATCTACATAAAATCTAAGTATTTCAATTCAAAAGTTTCCACAAAAAAAACCCAGCAGAAATATTTATTCTCCCTAGGAAAAAAGGTGTAACTGGAATTTTCCTGTTAAGAGAAGATGAGGATAGCAAATTTCTTCTCAGGTCTGCTAAGCATGAAGTTGGGAATTATGCAGACTTCACTATCTTTATTCAAGCTCCAACATTACAGATCTAAAGTAATGTGGACAATTAATTTAGCACATAACCAGAGATTAAAAAAAAAGAAACAGTCAGGCCCTCCTAGAAGAACGGCATAGGCCAGCAAGTCTACGAATACTTGATCTCAGTTTTATAATGTCTGATATTGAGTTTTAACTGCTAGAACCAGTTCATTACACAAAAATAATCTTCCATTCAAAAAGAAAACTATCATTGTAACTAAAATTATAAGCTGGAAACGTGACCCCTGAGGAAATAATGAAAGAAAAAGTTAAGACTGATTACATTTTCATGTTTTGAAAATGGTACCTCATCTTCTTGAGTGTAACACCACTTAGGACTGCACTATTCTGAAAAAATAAAAACCCAAACAAGAACAAACAAAAAACCCAAACACACCACAAAACAACTGGTAAAACTTGAACTGTTTAGACAATACTCTCCTCTGGCAGCAGACACATAATTGCACCTTTATATCATCTTACCTTCATACACTGCGTGACTTTTCCATATCACACCTGAACTTAAGTCTTCATCTAAAAATGTTAATTCTTTTAATGGTAATCTGTTAATATCTACCATTCATATTGTACAACAGTGACACAGAACACTAATATTGAAATTAAATCTCTAAATTTATTTTTCTCTTTCTATATTTGACACTTTTTCTATATTGGACACTCAAAATTGTTTTTAATAAAGCTCTAGGGATGACTATAAGAGCATTTATGGATATCATTGTAAAAATTGTTACAATTCTTATAAAAGTCACAATGCATAAAACATTCAATGATAGAATGGTGTCTGGATAATATTCTAGTTTGCGGTTTCATTACTTGTGAAAGATTTTATTACCCCACAACACATTGGTAAGAATTCCATGACAGACTTGCAGTGGCTTCAAGGAAAGACAGCCTTCATTACTATCAAATCTATTACTTTTTAATTTGTTAAGAAACACTATTATTTGTATTTTCTCTGCACATCACATTTCTAAATGCTGTTGTATAATCTACACACCTTACAAATGTAAGGTTCTACAGGATGAGTCATTTCTACTTCACCTCCAGCCTCACATCTGTAATTACTGATCATTCTTTCATTGAGTCCATCATACACTTAGTGATTAGAATTGGAGCTTTCTTCCCCAATTTCATATTTAAGAAAGCAAACCAAACAAATTTAATAATTCTTACTAAAGAAGGTAAATGAGAAGATATGCAATACACATAGGTGCTTTCAGAAGTAAATATAAAATATTAATCACATTAAGTCTGAATTGAAAATTACTAGGAAAGAGAAGGAAATACTCTAAACCATTGAATAAAACTGAAATTAACCCTAATCCTGAAGCCTTTACTTATTACTAGTTTTTAGCACATACCTTGATACATGCATGTCTCACTAAGCAGGTTATACTAATAGGGACACACGTTTAAGTTCTCCAATAGTTATAAGCAATATTTTATCTGGAATAAGAGCTGTACTAATACCAATACCACCACTTTACACTGTTTGGCAAATAATACCAGGTTTGCTTCAATATACTCTTGTGACATGTCTTTTGCATAGCCTCCAACACCCTTTCTTGTTCCAGCAGTTACCTCCTTCTAGAGGTTCTGCTCCAAGGAATTTAAGCTGCTCCAAGCACAAATAATGGAGAAGACAGATATAGGATTATATTTTTTTCTATTTTTATAAAAACAATCATTGCAGTATTAACAAAGGCAAGACAATAGCAGTTAACAGACTCTCTCCTCATAACTAGATTTGTTAAAAAAAGAGACAAGATTCAGCTTTTCACAAGCACTAGGCAAACCAGGCTGTGCTAATTTAACAGCTTTTTATTTTTTATTTCAAACAAAAATACCAAAAATAAACTGATCACTAAAATTAGTTTCATACACATGAAAATACTTACCTGGCTGTTTATTTTACTAAAGAAAAACTGAAGTTAGTTTATCCAAACTAAAAAAAAAAGCTGGTTTTGCTAGGTAGTTGCTGCTCAAAGAGGCTGTTCCTAACACATTTAACAACTTCATTGGAAAAAAACCTAACTGCCTTAAGTAATGAGAATTGCTGATCCCTTGGACATGCAATTAATTTACCCAAGAACACCCAATTAGTACATGCATGAGTGCCTAATCAGCTCATGTGTGAGCACTCTAGTGGGCCTAAATTGCAAGGTTTGGTAGCAGGGGCTGCAGAGGTGACCTAAGCAGAATATGGCCATGACCTGTCCTGTGCTATCCAGTTCCTGCTGGCTCTGAAACCCATATAAACACCCTCACACACACCAAAAACTGCCAGAGCAGCACATGGCAAACATTCCTCACACATGTAAGCAGTAGCTGCTAGGGTAGGAGATGTGACACACATGGAGCGTTGAGGAGACAGGCACCTAATGACACATTCTTGGAAGCAAGCATTCTATACCAAAAGGAATTCCATATCTGAGGGGCATGTGCTCAGGGATGACCCAATGCTGGGGTAAGTGCACACGACTCCACACTCAAAGGAATTGGGATGGACTAAGCGTAACATGCAGGGAAAATGAGGAAAGTTAAGACTAGGGAGGTGCAAGGATGATGATGATGATGTTTGCCTTAAGCTGGGCCTGGGAAGTACGGAAAAAGCATATTTAAGTGTTTTTTTAATTATGTCCTCTTTTCCTAAATACTCATTTCAGTAATTTGAAGTTTGTGTTAATTAGCAATAAAGTAAAAACTTTGCAAGTTGTAACTCTTTTTCCTGTGACAGAGAAACTTGGCAGATGGCTTTTGAGAGATATCCTTCAGTGCAAAGCAGAGCAGAACTTTGACCAGAGTATATGGTAAAGCATTAAGCAGTGTTCCAGATTCTAAGCCATGTTTTCTTAACGTACCTGGTATCAAATCCCCTGAGAGTAACTTCCATCCCTTTGGCAGCTACTGCTGCAGCCAGCCCAGCAACGCCACCACCAATTATGAGCATCTAGAGAGATCAAACAGATAGTGTAGTGCATTCTATGTTCACTTATTCCATCACATGCTGTGTCTGCAATATGCCTTATCTTCAAAAGCACTTATACTTTAAAGAGCATCAGAGGCTAAAAACTAAGTACTTCAGGGAAGTAAAGGAGAAAATCTTATCTCAGCAAAGCAGCATAGTTAAACAGCTGGTTTAGGCTATAGAAGCAGGTGGTCATCTGTACAAAAGGTACCATATGTAGAAAATAAGAAAGAAATAAGTTAGGAAAAAATAAGTTAAACAAAACATGACCAGGGCCACTTTTTTCTGTTCCACAGGACATTGGACTTAACTCAGACTTTGATAACAAAGGATGCTAACCCTATTTGCCCAGCTATGCAAATGTTTTCCTTTAATACAGCTCTTCTCAGGATGAATTCCAACAGGTATGCTGAAACTAGTATCAGAAGGCAGTTCAGTCACAGAATGAAAAACTAAACTGTTCTAAGATCCTTAAAAAAAAAATAGTGAGTGTCCTTCTGAGGTGTGATGTGATTTAATGTATATTTTATGCTTAAAATAACTGCAATCAATCAAGCATTTACCAAAAATAGATGAGAAACCCAAGGCAAAACTAAGACAGATAATACATTCACCTACAAACTTCAGTTACCCTTGGCTGCACTGCATTTTAGGCAGGTGAGAACAAACAAAGAGTCCTTGATGTTGGCGTCCTGCAAAGCAGAAGCAAATCTAGTACATCTTTTGAGGACCACCCTGTGAACAGTCCAATCCTGACCCCTTGGGGAAGTCTTAAGAGGTTTTGATCCAGAAACTTCTGCGTTCAGAGATGCTCAAATGCAGTTAAATCGGCTCCTACAAGATGGCTCACACGTCTAAAGCCAGTGAGATCCAGCAAACCCAAATACAATCACAAGAAATCAAGCACTATTAGTTATCTCTTAGAAGGGTCATGTGGGAGAGCTGAACTGCCTTGTTACACTAGTAGTCCAGCTTTCTAGTATGAAATTCTACTCTGTAAATATCAGTTGTAGCAACTGTATCTTCAGGGGAGAAACTTGTCCTGCTGTGGTTATCTGACCAGCAAAATCCCTGCCAAAATAGCCAGCACTACTGATTTGTACCTGTAACATGTAAACAGATAATATTATAGGGAGATAGTGGCACCCTCAGATGAGAAAGTATTCTAGTATTCATGCCAAAACATGCATTGAAATATCACACTCCCTAGAGTTCAGATGCCAGTTTACAAATTACAGAAGCAGAGCCAAAACCTTGAGACAAATACACAAACCAAATTAATCAGATAATTAATAGAAGCCTCATAACAATAGCATAATGGACACATCTTAAAGCAATAAATTTTGAAACAGTACATTCAAATGTCATTCCAGTTTATACCAGTGGCTTGAAAATTAAATGATGGAAGACAAATGCTAGGAAAAGAATGCATACCAAAGGTGGTGACTCATAGCATAAAGTGCTTCTTACAACTGCAATATTTGAGTTATTTATTTTTAATTCTGTGGATCAGCTGACATACCTATACTTGAGTGTCATCCCTCTTGCACAGAATGTGGACAGTGCACAGGGCTGCTCATAGCTATTCCAGGAATTTACAGCACAGATTCCCTTGCTAAAGTAATGAGTTGGTGATTATATAAACTTTACATGAACTGGAAAAATAGGGCAAGCCTTTCAGTTACCTTCAAAAGGAAACAGGTTTGAAACATAAGTTGCATTCAATTACCTGCTGCTTAAGCTTCTACAATTTATCTCTCCCCATAAGCTATTGTTCAAAAATCTTTTCATTGTTCTCTGTTCAGAGAACAAGAGGTGGCCCAAAAATATATGCCAAAATGCTGTCTTGTGTTAACATTTTGTAGCAATATGGACCACAGTAGAATATAGTTTTGTTACAGCAGGCTTTTTTGTTAGAAACATCTAATAGTTGGGGGGAGAAAAGGGGGAGGATGCTCTTGGTGGGTGGTTTTGTTTGTTTGCTTTGTTGTTCAGTTTGAGTGGTTTTTTTAGTTGTTAGGGAATTAAGAATTACTTTCTTCAGAAGAGCTTCAGGTATGCAGTAATTTGGAGATGGGGGGTTGCTGTTGCTGGGGGCTGATTTTGTTAAAGCTTTTCAGGCCAGTTAACTATGGGTTTCAACTGGAAAACTTTTACCACCTTTAGTTTTCCTAAAACCTTTTTCTCCTTCTTTCAAAGCTGAAAATAAAATTAAACTGGGCATGGGAGTAGAATCTTCTTTATCCTAGAAGGGTAACAAGCTATAAAACCAATCTAACATCAGTAATCTAAATGCTGAAGCAGGGTGCATCCAGTGCAACTCTCCTGATTTCTTGGATAGAGATGGCAGAGAAGCTGGTCCATTGTCAGTACCGCAGGGTCAGATAAGCAGTCATTCTGAAAATTCTTATACTCTATAAAAATCAGTATTTTGTAGTTAACAGTGAGTGATAGTTTAGAATTATAGAATGGCTACAGTTGGAAAGGACCTTAAGATCATCTAGTTCCAAGCCCCCTGCCATGGGCAGGGACACTTCACACTTGATCAGGTTGCTCAAGGCTCTGTCCAACCTGGCCTTGAACACTGCCAGGGATGGGGCAGCCATCACCCTCATAGTAAAGAATTTCTTCCTTATATCCAACTTAAATTTCCCCTGTTTAAGTGTAAACCCATTACCCCTTGTCCTATCACTACAGTCCCTGATGAAGAGCCCTTCCAGCATCCTTGTAGGCCCCCTTCAGATACTGGAAGGCTGCTATGAGGTCTCCACACAGCTTCTCTTCTCCCTGCTGAATAGCCTCAATTTTTTCTGCCTGTCTTTGTATGGGAGGTGCTCCAGCCCCGTGAGCATCCTTGTGGCCTCCTCTGGACTTGCTCCAACAGCTCCATGCCCTTCTTATGCTGGAGACACCAGAACTGTATACAGTACTCCAAGGTGGGTCTCACAAGAGCAGAGTAGAGGGGCAGGATCACCTTCTTCAACCTGATGGTTACACTCCTTTTGATGCAGCCCAGGATACGGTTGGCCTTCTGGGCTGCGAGTGCACACTGCCAGCTCATGTTCAGTTTCTCATTGTCCAATGCCCCCAAGTCCTTCTCCACAGGGCTGCTCTGAATCACTTCTCTGCCCAAGCTGTAGCTGTGCCTGGGATTGCCCCCAACCCTTGCACCTTGCTATGTTGAACTTCATAAGTTCAACATAGCCCACCTCTCAAACCTGTCAAGGTCCCCCTGGATTAGCCCACCTCTCAAACCTGTCAAGGTCCCCCTGGATCCCGTCCCTTCCCTCCAGCATGTCAACTGCACCACACAGATTGGTGTCATCAGCAAACTTGCTGAGGGTGCATGTCACCGACAAAGATGTTGAATAGGATCAGTCCCAACACTGACCCCCGAGGGACACCACTTGTTAATGGTCTCCAGTTGGACATTGAGCCATTGACCACAACTCTGTGTGCAGCCATCCAGCCAATTCCTTATCCACTGGGTGGTCCATCCATCAAATCCATATCTCTCCAGTTTAGAGACAAGAATGCGATGTGGGACAGTGTCAAACACTTTGCACAAGTCCACATAGATGATGTCAAGTGCTCTGCCCCTGTCCATCAGTTTTTTAGCCCTGTCATAGAGGGACTCTTCATTAGGGACTGTAGTGATAGGACAAGGGATAACAGGTTCAAACTGTAAGAGTGGTGAGGCACTGGAACAGGTTTTGCCCAAGGAAGTTGTGAATGCTCCATCCCTGGCAGTGTTCAAGGCCAGGTTGGATAGAGTCTTGGGTGACATGGTTTAGTGTGTTGTGTCCCTGCCCAGTGTAGGGGGGTTGGAACTAGATGATCTTAAGGTCCTTTCCAACCCTAACTATTCTAAGAGTTACCCTTACGTGAAGCCATGTTGGCTGTCACCAAGCACCTCACTTTTTCTCCTCCTGAAGGCAATGGCAAAATTTCTACTGGCTTCACTGAAGTGCAATTTCAGCCAGTAGAAGGAAATGAAAGACTGACAAAAATGGAAATTGCTAACACCAAGTTGAGCCAGGGCAAGACAGTCATTGTACACACATGCTTGCTGTATTAGTCAAAAAAACTGTTTTTCTTCTGTGGGTTCCATCTGCTTCACTGCATAACCATACAATCCTGAGGTAATAATTTATTTTGGTATACAGGCAAATAAAAGGATAAATTTTAAAAACAAGTATTTCAAGAGAAGTTAGTATTAAAAAAAATAAAAAGAAAATCAACATTGTTTAGGGCCCTGTGTTAGAACATTGGAGGGAAATCAGAGCATTTGACACTAGGTTAATTAGATTTAAATAGCTTCAGAGAGAGAGAATGTGCAACAGGAAAATACCATTCATCTTTGTAGCCAGATTGCTTAAATTTACCAGAGCTGTCATCAAGACCTTTTAGAGACTAGTTTCATGATTTTGTTTATGGTTCTGTAAAGAGAAACAATATTGACTGCTGACATTATCATGGCTTGTAATTTTTCCCCCCCTTAACTTCACTGTGGCTGACTACATGAAAAGTTGTTTGTTTAGCTTCATCTCCTTCTGCAAAAGTGAAGCATACCCCTTTCAATAAGATAAGAAGATGCAACTAAAGGGCCCAAGCTAGGTCATGAGGTCCCATCTACTTCAATTGCAAACACCACACATAATCCCTATCATAAACATAATTTGGCTTTGGAAAAGTTAAGTAGGAAATGTTTCCTATTAAAGGCAATTTGAACTGTGAGGTCATAGCCATAATATCCTTACAGATATACAAACGAAGGAGCAAATCTGCTGAACCAAACTTATGCTGTGGATGAAGGCCTTTCTCCATATCTGATACAATTCAAACCTTATTGAAGTCAGATGACAAACTGCACCAAGCTGGAAAGAAAAGCAGACCATTAATATTTTTTTACAGGTACAGGACAAGATCTTGTTCTGTATCCCTAGAGACATGGGAAGGTTATATATATTCATCACAAGAAAGCTTGTCATTTAGATTATTATTTGCATAGAGGTGCATCAGATATTTCTTAGTTCTCTAGAAGATTTACTTTGTTTTTCAGCACAGATGTGATACAGTTCAAAGTCTTCTATCTCTCCATACAGTTACTCCTGATGGCACTGAACTAACATAACTTCCCTGTGAAAAAAAAAAATTGCTAATCCCCATTTGCTGTCAACTAACTCCCAGCTTGTCTTCATCGACACACCTTACTACTCACCAGCTTACACTGCCTTGCTTTTTTCATTCTCAAATATGGACAGAAAGTGAAAAGATAATTTCTGGCTTGTAAAATATGCTTCAGTTTAGTCTGACTGCAAAAGTCTGGTTTGAAAACACCAGGGAATGAAAATGCCACATCAAAGCTCTCCAAATACCAGCATATATGAGGTTTTTGTTCTCTTTTCCTTCTTTAGTAATCATTACTGAATCCTATTTTGTGGATTCTTTGCTATTGAGGGAGTAACAGGGCCATAAGCTTACTTTTTTCCTATTTTATAATGTTTGTTAATGAATAGTTTGCTCATCTCCAACTCTGTATACTAGCCAGACACTAATTCAGATCATACTGAAATTAACTGCTTACTTCTGTACAGTTTTGTTCATCAGCCACTTCTTTGTTTTCTCTCAAAGACATAAAAGATCCTGATAATTTATATTTTGCAAGTGAGAATAATAAAAAGGTCTGGAAGGACTAAAGCAGTAGCAGAACACACACCCCATCCCACCCCCTTTAAAAAAAGAAAAAATAAACAAACAGGGGGTTCTCACTTAAGTTTTCACTTGCTCCCACCATACTGATCAGTTAACTCATCCTAGACATGCTCATTGCCAGAAAGGAAGATATGGGGAAACCTGAATACTAGTATTGTATAAGATATTTAATTGATGTATTAAAAGATCCATAGACTGTATAGATTCAGAAGGTATGGAAATAAAAATACTTGGAGATGGACCTCTCTACTGGGTCAGTGTTATTCTAAGAGGGGAAAAAATATTGGCAGATGATTTCCTGAAAGTGTGGAGGGCTGAAACAAGGAGGATACATAATAAAGCAACCTCTTTCCATCCAGGAAAAGAGGTCACAGAAAACTGCTTTGCATCATTTTGCTAAGCCTGCCAATCCAAGTCAGAGTTGGTACTGGAAAAGGTGCCAATGTCACCATTTGCTTAGAGCTAGTTCCATCAGAACCAGAATGAGGTTCCTTATTGGGATGATGTGAGAAACCTTCATATCAGAAAACTTAAAACCACAAGAAAATAATCCTGTCTCTTCTTAGCTTCCAGAGTCTTAAAACAGCATCCCAATATAGTTCCAGCTCCTTCAGTGTAGGATGTGAGGCTGAGGATAGAGAAGAATGCTGGCAACTCAATGAACTTCAATGGAAACCAGTGGTGACAGCACTGTGACAGTAAAACAGGAAATAGAGTATCATGGAGAAGATCGAATTTCTCTCCTTGGTAAATCTAAGCCTGCATATACATGGTACAGTGCATAAAAATGCACACGATGACACGGTTATAACGTAACTGAGGCAGCCTTTGGGTGAAAGCTAATGTGACCTCAAAGCACTTACAAGGCACTCCAAGGAGCAACAGCATGAGAACAGAGGAATCAGTGAACCAGTTCTCTCCCTTCACAATATCAGCTTAGTGTTCACCTCTAGTGGGGAAAACGAGAGACAAATTTCTGTTCTGCAAACTGCAGTAAGTGCCAAGTCTTTTTGCTAAATAAGTCTTCTTTAAAGCAACATGAAGTCTTCTTTGAATTGTTGTTCAGATTCAAAGAAAAGCAACTACTTATTGTTGGATTCAGCTTAACACCCTACATGCCTTATTGCTGTTTTGTTAGACATACTATTGTAATGGGATTAGCATCTGAGTCCATCAGATCAGCTGTACCTTATTCCTAAAATTAGTAAAGATTTAAATAAAGTCTTGCATAAAAGCATAGATTTTGTACAATTTAATACTGTTAAGCTTATTGTTTACTGATTTTCAAGACACTTAGATATTCGAGTCCCGGATGGGTTTTGCAGAAATAAAAATCCCAGGAAAGAGTGGTTTCTCTTTTATATATAGGATGTTAACAGCTAAACAGGAGTGGCCGAGGGATGGGCCAAAACATCCTTCTTGCTATGAAAGAGCACTTCACATTTTTGGGTATACAGAGAGCAGAAAAGAAATGCATAAAATTACTTTGCTACAGCATGTTATGCATGACATAAATAGAGGACTACTCTCTACCTCCAAAGTATGCTATCATAAGCAGTGATATGAAAAACCGTTTTCAGATGATTTCTGAATAAAACATTAGTGGCAAGGCAGCAAGTGGCAGGGAAAATGCCTTGTTCAATGAAGCACCTACATGTGTTTGATAGCTTTACCAAATTGATTCTGCTTGAGATGAACTGATTCAAATTTTAAACCATTTCAATATGTAGCCTATGTACATAAATGATTCAGTATTTAAACTAGTTATACGTGGGGGTTTTCTAATGAGTTCCTTATAGAAATCTAAATGGCTTTGAAATCAGTTCCAAATCCGAATTGTTTCAAAATGTGTCTTATACTGAATGACAACTGGTCTTCATCGTTTGGCCACTAATGCAATGTGATACTATGTGGAGAACGAGAGCTCAAAACTGGCAGGGAGGATTTTGCACCTTTAGTTGTGAGAGGCTGCAAGTTTAGGAAGAGTACCAGATTCTTTTACCCAGTTCAAACTGTCCCCAGGGCCAAGCCTCAAAAATAAGCACAGCAGCCTCAAAGACAGTATTATAGGTTTCACTCCAACCTGAAGACAATCCTGTTTGCATGTCATGATCAGTTCACACTTTCTCTTGCAAGCAATCTTATATTACACTCTTAGTTATGTGAGATTATAATGGAAAAATAATAAAAAGTGGTATGTTAAAGCTATGCCAAGTATAAGACACATTTATCATGCTGTCAATGGAATTTCTTACCATATGTCTCAATGGATTTACTAAAATTAGTTTTGTTTTATACCTATAATAGCTATTGTTCTTAGAAAGGGCATGTATAATGTATTTTACAAAAAGAGTGATGCTAAAGCACCAGAAAAAAATCCACCATGATACATGAGCCCTAAAAAAGTGTTCAACCTTTTGGTAATGTGGTCAAAACTATTTCTTTAGGACTGCTTGTGAAAGCTGAAGCCAAAAGGCAGCCTAAAGTTTGAGCCTAAAGCTCAAACTGCTCTAGTTTCTAAATCTAGGATCACATTTAGCTGACACAGATTAGCTTAATTCAGGATTTTCACTCCCTCCTTTGGGTTGTGCCAGGTAAGGAAAACTACCATTTGCTAGCTAGGGTTTTGCTTCACCTAGACAGTATTTCAAGCTGGCTCCTCTTTGCCCAGTGCCCATCTGGAAAGCAGGTTCTGGAAACTGCCAGCATCACTCTAGTTTCCCTTCTGAGATAATTCTGCCCGTGTGGTAAAGCCTACAGCAGGACAAAAAGTCCAGAATGATCTGGCATGCAAGAACAACAGTAGTGCACTAACATTATTACCTGCAGTGCTCTGCAGATGTTGGCCACCATGCTAAGGGCATCATATCCTTGAGTAACCTGGTTTGTTGCTAGAACTGTAGCTTTGCATTCAGCAAGTTTGTCAGGAAGATTGGGTTCTGAGCTGGGTAGACAAGGCCGACAAGCATTGCATTTTTCTTGGGCAAAGTTGCTTCATGCACTCCTAGATCCTCATTTAAGTTTGGATACAAAACATATCATGTTTATTTGATTAAACATACTAATAATAATTTAAGCTAGTATTAAGTCTAATTTAAGGTTCAGCTTTAAATAATTACATGGAATCGTATCCCTCGTGCAGTCCTCTACTATGCTCTAAATATGTTCCCTATACTAAGTACAGATGCAACAGATCCTGGCACAAGATTGAGGCTTTAGGACTAGCAGTAATAAATTGAAGTAGACTAAATTAATTTGCATTCAGTGATCAGAATTCTACCAGTTTGGCAGGTAACTTACCTGGCTAAAGGTTACACAAGCTGAGATCACTAACAGAATCATCAGGGATATACATAAAACAAGATCTCTAATGCAAAAGACATTTAATAGAAGTCTACAGCACTGGCATACAAAAAAATCCATTCTTTTACTGCAAATATATGAAGCAACATCTGCTTGCTGAATGATTTTGTACAGGCAATTCAACTAATTTGGTACAAATATAAAAAGAAAATTTGGGTCTTCAGAAGAAATAGGGTCACATTATTCATATCAAATGTGAAACCTTTAAAACAGTATCTGAACCAAATATATTTTTCACAACAATTATCGCATATTGTTCATATTGCTCAGACAACTTTCCTTCTTTGTCAGCTTTATGCCCTTCCAATTCTTCTTTTAACAAGGACTGAACACTAGTGGGAGAGTCTGGAACTTGCTTCTCACCTTTACATTTCTTTAATTCCTACAACCAATTCCTTATAGTGAACACCTATAAAATAAAAAAGATACAACTAAAGACTTCCCTCCCTCCCCCCCACCCCCCCAGTTCATACCAACTTAGTTTTTTATTCCAAAGGCACAGATTGCATTTCAACATCCAACGGATGTCAGCAGACACAGTTTATCTAATTCTTTTACGAAGTTTGAAAATTCCATCTATATATCAAATCCAGTGAAGTTTTATGCGCATAAGTCATCTTTAAAGAAATATAATCACTGGCTGACCTTAGTGGGATGGTTAGCGTGAGAGAAGGTGGCAGGATTGGGCCCCAAGTTTTCATAAATAACACAGAACATCTCCAGATGAACATTCCACTCTTAGTTTTTATAGTACGTCTTCCACAGCCAGCCCACATGGTCTCACACACACATTCATAGATGCCAAAACAATAACAAATTAAAGTTTGGTTTATAAAATGGCCTTGGCTCAGATGCTGCTTATACAAGTTTGCATGCTGTTTACCCTGAAAAAAGGTGTGGAACTGACCACAATGAGGTGACAACCTCAATTCCACTCACACATGAGGTGGGAAAACCAATAACAAAGTGCAGGATGAGGAAAGGACACTTTGTTTTTCCTGGCTTGTGTGTGAATAAACTGTGTTTTGTTAATAAAGAAATGAAGTAATTTTGTGACGCAGACTAAGGAACATCTCCCTTCCCCCTTTGCACATATATGCATGTAAACATTGTTACATATATATATATAAAAGAAATATGCAAAAATATTTACATGTCTGTACACACACATCCATACTAAACATGACGATCCGCACAAGGATAGAGTCCTAGATTATTGTTCTCCTGGCTTGCTATCCCTTGCAGGCAGTGGAAGATTTTCACTGACTTCAGGGAAACTGGATTTCTTAGCATTACACTTCCCCTATGCTGAGCAGCGGATCAAGGACTACATTATCACCCAGATCCTGCCTGTGCTTTCAAAACAGAGTTTAAGTGACAGAAGGGGTACATACTGCTTCCCTAAACTATTTAGATTTTAGTTATGGCTCAGTCCTCCAGGATACTGTGAAAAACTGATGTTGTCTGTTACAGTAGTACAGAGAGAGAACCAGGGAGATGCCTTGGAAGATGAATTGGTGTTATCTAAGTACTGTTCCTGTCCAATTCAACACAAAGGTTCTCACAAACATCAGATAGGCCTGATATTTAGACCAAAAATAGACCAATTAAAAAAGGGAATTAAATGTTTCACCACACCCATACCCACATTATTTCACAAAAGTTTTTTCTGCAAATAACATTTTTCTTATGTATTATCCACAATCAAACGCCTGGTTGTATACATGTCATTAAAACTTGGTTGTCCCCATAATTAACTGAGGATACCCCAAGCTATACATTAATTACTAGCAGATATGCAAAAAACTAAAGCATGCTTGCTTAAGCATACACTGTCAGTTCAATGCCAGAAAACATTCTACAAGAGATTACACAGACCAAGCAGATACATGTGGCAGGGACATTTCTATTAGAAACACTCTAAACAAAGCCATTTAGTACAGCGCACATTTTGCTTAAAAGATATACACATGGCATTAGAGCAAAGCTGGGAACAACTATAAGAACTTTAATTGACACTAAGGAAATAACTGCCAGTATTTATAATTCTACAAAGTGTCATAACGAGTTCACTGGAAAAATCTCAGTTCCATCCTGCACATGTGTGCATGATATTTACAGGCTATTAAGATAACAAAAACTAAAAAGAAACACTTCTTATTAAGTAGTAAAACCTTTATACATGAAGTGCTACAGAAAATAGAAGGTTTTTGTTACAACTCTGGGAAGATACACAACTGATTCTGTTAAAGAAAATATGCCTCAGATACACTCCCCAAATTAATAGCTCTTCCCTGTCCTTGGGGAGGAAGACATTAATTCATCACTACCAGCAATTACTATGTACAATGCACTTGCAGTATCTCAGCTGCTTGGTTAATGAGTAGCAGGTAAAGTAAAGCAAAATCTCTCTCTAATCCCTGTCCATTTACTCTAGGAAGGAAGGAAATAAGCACAGAATACCCCTGATGCAAGATCTAAGTAATCCGAAGGAGAAGCAAAAATGGGTTCTGGAAATGCTTAACCTATATTCTGTTCTGCCCCATATGGCTAATGGAATTATACAAATTAAACAAAAGATTTGACCCACAGTAATTTTTGGATCCCAGATTCTTCTAAAGTCAAACAGAAAATGCTGTTCTCATTTTATTTTTTTTTTTAACCCATTAGAACATTCTAATAGTTTGCAAACTAGTTGTACAATATAGGAAGAATTGGTTTTCAGCACTAACCTTCAATCTGTAGTCAATTCTGTAAGTCACCTGTATCAATTTCCATTCTTTGATGTTATGACAGCACTACAGACCAGCATCTGGTCTTCAAGATTTAGATTCAAGTTTTATATTGGAAATGGTATTTTCACTTATATAGTATTACCATTTACATACTAAATTTGAAAAGCCTGAATCCTCAAATCTCTTGCATGGCCTATCACTGCTTCAGTATCATGAAAGCAACTATGACTACTACCTTAAAGCAACAGTTTGTGCAGTATAAACCACATTGATAAAAAGCATTCTGAACTTATTATTTCTGTTAATACAAGTTTTCCCATAGACACCCTTGGGGGAAAGAAAAAGCAATCTTTTTATTATCTCTATATATGCAAAAAGTAGTAAAAGTTCTGGCAGCCCTAGAGTCAACAGGATCCATAAGATTTTTCTAAGAACTGGCAGAGTTTAGCTGGAGAGCAAGCCTGTGAAGCAGACACATTCAGACTCATACTTCTCTCCTCTGGTAAACTGACAACGGGAACACCTGTATTCTCAGCCTAAACTTTTATATGTTTCAAAGCTTCCTACTGTAACTGTCCCCCACATGGAAAAAAATTCTTCAGCGCCATGAACTGGCAACAAAACCAACCAACCAACCAACCAACCAACCTAGTTCTAATCCTAAAGACAGGCTATAATCAAGCTAGAATGGGATCTGGAGCTGAGTGTTACTCCTTTCTCTTATACATCATTCCATTTGCTAAGGTGGTGATTAATTTCAAATTCATGCTAATGAAACACAGTACTGTCACAAACCTGGAGCTGCATGAGCTCCCATGAACAGTGCCTTCACTTGCAAACCACACCTACTTCAGGCCTGACCCTCTTTGAGCACGTTACCAAATAGTCCAAGGTACATCGTGCATTACTATGTATAAGAGACTATAGACAGCAAAACAATGAATAAGCTTATAGAAAATAACTTGAATTTAGAATGCTTGCCTAAGATAATTAATTTTATCATAGGGTAAATTTATATCCTCTGTTAGTACAGCAGAAAAAACTACAGGAAACATTACTACTGCATGTGAAGAATTCAGATAATTTATTTTATGCTTTTAACTAGAATGCATATGAAGTAAATTAATGAATTATATTTTTTTAGGTGCCATGAGGAAAACCACAGGAATATTTCTGAATTTCATGTTCTGGGACTTACTAGTAACATAAATAGTTTTGAATAATCATGCCCTAAAGCAAATTTAGAGCCTCATTAGGACTATGACCCAGTACACATGTACAAGTTTAGTTGCAATCATGCTCCTTTCTGCAGGTCAGAAAATTCATTTGGTACGTGTCTTTGCTGTACACATTAGTGTCCTGTCCTTCCTTTAGGAAGGAAAAGACAGATAATTGTAAGTTACTGAAAATCATTTGTGCCTTTTATTCATTTTGAAATTTATTCAGCTATCTCTTATATGTAGTAGGCCTCCCATGTAATTCAACATACTGCTGAACTTGGACATTTGCTTTTAGTATACTTTGCTTTCTACATTTACATTCATTCTCCTAGTAATAACACTAGTTTTATTTCATTCCACACAGATTCATTCTATGATGCATACATCATAGTTCTTCTCTTCTGACATAATATCTAGTGAGGCACAGAACATTTAACTTGTTCACATACAGGTTGTATATCCAGCAAGAGAAAGCACAATCTTTTCAACCATGACTTCATCTGTGAAGACTATTCTAAATACAGAAGCATTAATAGTATGAAATGTTTTTGCACTCTGCTTTAGAGAAGGGTTAGCATCTCTCCTGCTGTTAAGAGTTTTTTAATTTGGTTGGGGGTGGGGTTATCATGATTTGTATGGTGAGAGATTTAAAGGCCTCATTTAGGAACAGAAATTAATGTGATAAACATGAAAAACATTCAGAAATCTGATTTCAGCCACCTGCACAATTAGCTTTAAAGCAGCTAGCTCCAGACCAGTTAGTAGTGTCTATCTGCACAAGCAAGCCTTATTGCAGACATATTGTTTGCAGATTTACTGACTTTCAAAAGTCTACCACTGATTGCAGTAAAAAACCCTGCCTGTTACACTGTTTGCAGTACATTTGCTAGGTTAATTAGTTTAACTAAGTCTACAGCAGACTGAATAAAAAAGTTGTGCACCCACAAATATGTGTAGACAAAAAACACACACCCTTAATACCACCATTTTGTAAAAGGTCTAGATCATTTGATTTTAAGAACAGGAACTGCACTTGTGCAATATTCCTCACATGATTTGTTACACTTTTGCCTTACAGGCTTCCTGCCATAGGAAGTCTTTTAGCTTTTACATTTAATTCTTTAACAGTCTCTAAGCATTTTGAAAGACTATACTGTTCAAACACTCCTTTATAGTACATGATTTCCTTTTTCTATTGATTTCTCCTCTTGTTTTCTCAACTTTTTCATTGAAATGTTCAAAGAATGTCCCTAAGGAAGCAATAGCATATTAATGATTGTTTGGTTTATTCTTACAAGAACAGTAATTTAGATTATTTTATTATGTTCCAGACAATGATTGCCTAACCAGATAATGTAAGCAAAGTAAAGAAAACTGGAAACAGAGTTTAATTACAAAAATGATTGCTTGGAACTCTGTAGAGATGCATTTGTAGTTGAGAAATACCCAATAATTCAGTTCATAGTGCAGGGAAAGTTATCACAATATCAGTGATGACGAGGTAATGCAGAAAAAAGCTTTAGCCAGAGAGTAAATAATGCAATTGAAGAAAGGATGTAAAAATTTAGTGTAATATCACTGCAGAAGACTCCTAATCTTAGTCTTGCTAGGCACAAAATTGTGCCCTAGATATAACTATTACAGTGGCCAAATGGTTTTAACTTATGAGATACGTTATTCCTCAGGAGGTACTGTGACATTTGAAAAACAGACATACATGCTCTTATCCTCTCCTTATTCGCATTACAGCAATAAAATGGTGTCACTCCTTATTTCAGTCCAACATACCTTAAGATGATCTTCTGGAACCATATACACAAGTCTTAAAGGCAGCTTGCATCACTGCTGGTGTACAAAGTAGGTTCTAGTCACTTCAGTAGATTCTAGTCACCTATGAACATAGAATTAGATACAGGTAAATCAGTCTCAGACCACTTGGAAAAACGCAGCCCAATAGCTATAAGTTGTTCAGCATCACATAACATAAATCCTTGCTATCACAGGTAGATTTGGGGGAGAGGTTGTGGGTTCTTTTTTTTTTTACTTAAATTCCAGAATAGTACATCTATTATCATTCCTATTTATAGATACTGAAAGACACCCCATGAAACCAAAAGGAAGGCAAGAAGATGGCACTGATGAAGACAGGCTGAGAAAGCATATCCTCTAAAATTTCTGTTCTATATACAACTGCATGAATGAATGACCATGCATCTCAATTCATTCCGTTAACAGTTTCAAGACATAAACAAGTCTATCCTACCTTGTAAGGTGTATCCCAGGGTCCTGAGGGAATTGGCTGATGCAGTTGCCACACACCATTCTCCATCATATTTCAACACTTAAGGGGGCTTCTCAAAGATGGAGAGAGACTTTTTACCAGGGCCTGTAGCGACAGGACAAGGGGCAACAGTTTTAGACTGAAGGGGGTAAGATGTAGATTGGTTCTAAGGAAAAAATTTTTACAGTGAGGGTGGTGAGACACTGGCACGGGTTGCCCAGAGAAGCTGTGGCTGCCCCATCCCTGGAAGTGTTCAAGGCCAGGTTGGGTGGGGCTTTAAGTAACCTTATTTAGTGAAAGTTGTTCCTGCCCATGGCAAAGGGTTGAACTAAATGATCTCTAAAGATTCATTCCAATCATTCTATGATTCCCTAGTCAAGAAGAAAGTCTCTGTAGATCAGCAGTGGTCCTCAAAGCTTCCACCCCCCCACCCCCCTCCCAAAAAATAAAAATCTATGAGCACATCAACAGTATTGTGAAAGTAATTTCCTGAAAGAACAGTATCTCTCCATAAGGACTACCAAAACCACATGAATAGAAAGATTCCAGGGGAAAAATCTTAAGATTCACCCTTACAGAACATTACTCAGCCACATAAAATGAAGTCTACTGAAATCAATCTGCTTTGCAGCGGAAAGTGGAACTCTTGACCTATGAAGTAAAAAGACAGTTACGTTTTGAGTTTGGGGAGGGTTGGTTTTTTTTTGGGGGGTGGGGGTGCTGGTGGTGGTGGTGGTGTGTGAAGTGGGGTGTTAAAAGATAATTCTTACATTGGGTAAGACTTGTTCTCAGACTTTCCCAAGACAGATGAATAATACCTCATTACAACATCACCACATCCTGTATATGATTCTATAAATCTAACTTCTGAGTTGTCACTGACATATTTTATGAGAATTAATTGTAGAAAGTTAATTTTTTTTTTATTCCACACATAACTTGGCCTTTCAAAATATTCTAAGTATACAGACTCCATATACAAATTAAGGACACAGATTTCATAGCATACCTGTTGGTATGGAAAGAAACATCTACACTAAACCAAGAAATATTAACTTGCTTTCTTACCCATTATTAATTCAATGGAGAATTTTAATATAAATCAAAATGAGAAAATAGTGCATGGGATTAATTACCTCCCAAAACAGTATTTGATCCTGTGTGCAAATGACACAGGTTATAACTATTTTTAAAATAATTTACCTGCATTTATAAATGCTAAATCTTACTTTGACACCCCAGAAACAGTTTGAGATAGAGCAAGATTACAGGATTATGAATGATAACACATCAAGAAGCTCTACTTTCTCTCCATATTTCTAAAAGTAACATCCTTTTTTCCTCATTCTCCGTTTATTTGCACTACTTTCATCTTTTGATGTAAATATTTTACCTCCTGGAAGTAGTGAACAACATGACAGTTCATCTTTATTTCATTTTAGCAGGCACCCCAGATCTTATCCAGGTGTACACTGATACATCATACAGCTATGTATGAATCTATATACACCACTCCAATTTAAATGTACTTTCACTGACCTGGTGAGCTAAGTTGCTTATAAATCATCACTCCTACAGGTGTTTCTTGGCCCAAGATACGTAAGAACCAAACATTTCCATATGAAACAACTTTTCCAACAAAATCACTCTCAAGATTGAAACCAAATGTTAACCAATAAGATCAATAAGTAAATAAAAATTGTTTTCATGGAATCTCAGGAATTGAAAGGACTCAAGACAATCTACACCACCTTCTGCCTCAAAACAGTTAATACATAAAGTTAAGATATACATCAAATTGCCTCTCCTCTAGCCACAAGGCTTACTAATGCTCTAGCAGACAAATCAGGTACAATTACCCCATGACAAATTTGTTGACTGTTATCTTGGTTTTCAGTTTACAAATACTTTGGTCATTTGTGATAACTAACTTTCAAAAACAAAAATTCCAATGGATAATGTACAAGTCCCAAATAATTCACTAACAGGCAGTAACAGAAAACCTCAGTACAGATACATTAGATCTGTTATTTTGCTGTCAAATGGAGTGCTTGCATGTCTCTTGCATATGGCAGCCTCGAGTAAGAAAATTAAATTGACTCTTAAAAAGCCAGATTAAGTGTCAGAAAAAGGTGCTCAGCATATCATGCAGATAATGATCAATTCTTGCTATTGCAATCAATTGCAACTAGTTCCTATTGAGTTAATGTCTATGTGTCATTACAATAAGATAGTTATATTTTTTAAAAGAAGCCACTGGTAAAGTGGTACAATATCCAAGTCCTTGATTTTCTTCTTACCTGACAGAGCTATTTCACTCACTTGTGAAAGATTCCTGTTATAAAAACAAAAAGCCCACTGACATTTGCGGTTGAGCTTTACTCATCTGTCCTCTTCCTGGAGCCTGAAACTTTGACATAACATTAATCCTGAGCAGCTGCTTTACTCAAAAAAAACGAACTTGTTTTGGAAAGCTATTCTAAAAGTGCAAGTAGGCAATTTATACACAAATGCATAATTTAACAAAAACTTGAACAAATGCTTGAATTCTTTCCTGATAGTCATATTAATTTTGATGAAAACTTTAAACTGGAATAGCCTCTGGAATAATCTTCCTGTTCACAGTACTACTGCATACTGTCCCCAAAATGCAGATTGTTAATCACCTGATCCCAGTCTTTTACAAAGAGTAATGTTGAGCTCAGTGCTGTCAAAAATAGCAAGCAATATGAAGATACAGCAATAAATTTAGAAAATAAGTAGTTGAAAGAAAACATGTTTTCCTTGCTAGACTCAAAGTTTCAGATTCCTGTCACCGCTAAAATTACTGACTGTTGTTCCCTTAAGTAAATTATCAATCCACTGACAAATGTGAGTTACTGGTGTACATATTCCTTCCAGATGTTATATTTCCCATAGCCCTCTTGATAAGAAAAAAAACTAGCAGATCTTGTTGAGCTTGATATTATTAGTGTATGTCTATAAAATATAAGCAAAGATTAAATGCCCTTAACTATTATGTCTTCTTTGCTCTTGATTGTGTTTTGCACTAGCAGATGAGGTTGTTTTCACCTTTTACATCTCCTATATATTGTTCTGCCCCAAAAAACCTCCTGGAATTTCTGTACTATATTCACTCTTTACATCCTCAGGATGTCAAGGGCAAGAAAGTTATATCGGAAGCAGAAAACATTATCCATAAATCCCCAGCTCCTAAATAATTCATTGTTTAAGCTATGGCATGTACAGTCAAAGCAATCAAAAGTTGTAATTCTTAAGTAGCCTCTTCAAAGGCTTGTCACCTGATGCTGGGACCACTATAGCACTTGTCACAGTGCTGTTAATGTCAAATTACTACTTGTGTTTTAAACATTAAGTAGAGGTCTACCTGGTCAAATAACTCCATATCTAGTACAGACAGCAAAGTATAGATGATACTGAAGAGGGTGATAAATTGGAAAGGATGATAGCATATGCAAAAAATTAGTATCAACAAAACCATTTTAAAGATTTCCAGTGGTAGTTTCTTGGAATAAGAGAAACTACAACAGAGTATATGAATTTCCATAACAGACAGTAAAAGATATCAAAGGATTTAGTGGTTTATCATCTTACAGCACTGGTAACATAAAATGGAATAATTAGTATAAATAAAATATTCAATAAGCATTTCTCTGTACAAGAAAAGGCTTTAAGTATACATGCAATCTGAAAGTGACAGTGTCAGAGAAGATAATTTAGTAAAAGTGTTACTATCCATGGAGTCGCGTTGCTTCTCAGGGTTCAGGTATGTGATATTGCCACCCTCCATTCAAGTCATTCTCTTACAACCATTGGACAAATTGGCTACATCTTAAGCAAAGAAGCAAGAAGAATACCTAGATCCACTAGAGAAAAAAAGGCCACAGCTGAATGAAGCGTAAAAGAAGATCCCCGACAAGCAGCAATTTCACATTTCGCCCAGACCTTCAGAATAATTTGAAGCTACAATCATTTCCTAGCCAAACAGCTTACAAAATTCTCAGTGTATTCAGTGACCCCATTTAAGCAGTCATTCAGGGAGGCCTCTCACTGCATTGGATATAGAGGACCCTTGTCTAGGACAATTATCTCTAAAGTTTCCAAAACTAGTTCTAGCTTAGGCTGGCTGTGTGACATGAAACAGTCTGAATCAAGGACATAAAACTAATCCCCCAAGTGCCCAAAGCTGATGTAGCAACATACCTGTTGGCCTCAAATACTTAAAATATACAAACATACACTGCAGGTTGTCATGGATTCAAAGTCCAGAAGTGTTCTAATTTGCAACAGTTTCTCAAAGTTTGAGTCTGCATTTTGTAGGAATTCTGGAAACTTATCCTAGTTTCTGTCATGTAATGCATGAAAGCTGATATAGATCTCCTCACAAACCAAGCTGAAAAGTTTTGTGATGAATGCCTTATTTCACTTGGTTCTTTACAGGGGTTACAGTCAGGCTTGTTTTTTGAAACAGGCAGATCAGAGCACAGGAAAGAATATTGCACTGCACTATTCCTGTATGCAAGTCATACAAGGAGCTTTTATACTTACTATACAAGTTATTCCTACTAATTATTAAAGAAGTAGTATTAAAGAAGAGTTTATATTTATTACAAAGGAGAATCTATACTACATACTCCTAAAGCAGGAAATAATCACATTTAAAACTAGATCAGGAAAAAAAAAAAAAAGGCAAAAGGAACATTCTACCAGTGAATGTCAGACAAGTAACACTACTGCACTATTAGTCTCAGTTACGCCACCATTGGTATTTAGTATCACTCAGCCAGACAAAAGAACAACTTCCAGATGCTCACATCACCAGATTGTATTTCAGAAAGTGTCGTGTGAACACAGCCCACCTACCAGGGAATTTGGGTTGCAACAGAATGAAGCACAAATTCAGAGACCAACAGTAATCAAGTAGTGCAAAGCAGCAATTACCTGAGCATTACACATACATGCCAGCCTCTTGAATACAAAAGCTTAAGTGCTAGATTTTTTTTGTAATGAGACTGAAGGATTTTTAGTGTACTGGCAGTGAGCTTGATTATATGCCAAACATTTTCTTTAGTTTTATTCTACATACTTCCATTTTCTAAATGAGCATGTAGGAAAATACACATAGCACTTCTAAAGTCTACATCTGAATCTATATCTTTAGCCAAAATTCAAAGCCCTTTCATTTTCAGCAAACATTATGTCTTTTTCCCTATCAGAGCAAGCACAGCTCATGAATAAGAATGTGAAAGATTCATAAAACAAGGCAGGTAGCCAAAACAAGTCTGAAAATTTCTTCAAATTTGAATCAAACCAAAACTGGAAAAAAGCCCCAGCAACAAACAAAAAAACCCCCAAAAATAAAAACGTGTGTACTACCTTTACAAAGGTGAGCCAAAACAGCAAAAAAATAAACCACTTATGTGAAGCACACTGGTTGTTCTAGTGTCCACCTAAAGCTTTGCAATACTGTGTGATTCTAGAAATTGTAATCAAATGTTTAATTGCTGCAATTGTTGAAAAACATCCCCTTCTACAGATGTAGAAAGGTTATTTCCTCAGGCTCAGAACATTAACATATTTTAACAATTATTCACGCTTTCACACAGTCCTTGATTCTCTCTTTTCTGGAACCATGCCAGTAGCATTAGGAGTGGTTTCCTCTTCTAAATTTACCTCTGTATAGCTTTTGGAACACACATCACAGCTGCAGTTCAGAATTTTTCCCCAATTCCTCTGTGTGAATTCAGGAGTAACATAGGATAGGAAAAAACCCTCAAAACTATGCTTCCATGATTCAGGGAAAACTTATTTTTCCATTCTTTCTCCCTGTTAGACCAGCTCACCTTAATAACCAAAGCTACCTACTCATTTCCTAATTATTTTTCAGTGTCTCAGAGGAGGATGTTCCAAACACCATCTGATTTATCAGATACTAAATAAGTAGGCTAGGACTTTTCAGCAGGAAAAGAGGTGAGTATAGAGAAAAGACCACTATAAAATCATAATGAATTCAGTGACAAGTACTAAGGGGCATTAACGTAGACAGCAAGTACAATGGGGAAAGGATTTTTAAGTTGCAGAAGCTACCGCTATTTACTTGTTTTCAAGTAAATGCTTGAAAACAAAAGCCTCTACACTTACTAAACAAAGCACCACCTTTGGTTCAGAAAGTCCTTCAGCTTCAGATTCCTGGAAGCAAAGAAATTAACATGAGAAAGTGTCATTATATGTTTGTCTCAGTTTTATACTCTTTAGTTGTTTGCTTTTGGACACTTCAGAAGATGCTTCTGACAAGACAAGAAAGTCATTGGTCTGACTAATATTTTTAAGGTCTAGTAAAAGCTTAAATGCAGAAATGGAAGATTCTGAACAACAAAGAATTTACAAGAGAGATCAAACACCCTGTTTGCTCAGTCTGTTGAATCTAGCATACAAATTGAAAAAGTAGGATTTCTTAATTTACTAAATATTGATTTAAAACCCTTATTTTTTCTCTTTTGGACATATAATGTCACTAAGTGAAGAAATTTGGAAACAGAGAGGTTAAGCCTTCACTCTCTTAAAACAAGTTTCAAACGCTCAGGAGACAAAATTTAGGACTCATTAAACATCTCCAAATTCAGTCTCCCATAAAGCTATCTCAGTCCAACATATTAGTAATTTTTAAAAAATGTTTAGCTTGCAAGGCCTCCACTCTTGGTCTCGTTCAATATTTCTTAGATCATCAATTTAATCTTTTGTGAAGAAAAATGCTTAAAGCATTTGGGGGGGGGGGTAAGAAATCTGGGTTGTGTCTAAAAAAAGGCATGAAATTCTAAGACAGCTCCTCACTTTAGTAAAATTGCTTACTAGATATCTTTTGCAGATGTAGTGGATGCAGTTTAGCTAGGGGCAGTTGTTTCATCATGGCTATCTACACACTCCTTACAACCACACAAACCCTGGTATTTTACCATACCCTTAAAGCAGAAAATACAGCTTCTCTTTTCCTTCTCAGGTAGAAGTGTCTAACATATGAAAATGCTATGTCTTCAACTTGGAAAATGAGGGGCATCATTAAGTGTAGCAACTGCAGCCAAACACATTTATGTTTTCAAAACAGAAAAAGAAACAATAATTATTTCATTTAACTCCTAAAACAATTGTACTCAAATATTGATTGCTGAATTCATTCTTCTGACTTTCAATACTTCTACTTCCAGGTACCTAAAGAGTACAAGTCACTGCTTTGTTCATTTACAAATACAAAAAATAGAAACAGACCTGAGTAGAAAAGCCACAGAAGACAAACCTGAAATGCAGCAATGTGAACGCAAAGTTTTCGTAGAAGAAATAACACAAGAACTTGCACATTCTCAAGCAAGAAAGCCTGCCATGAATCTGCAAGAGTCTCTGGAGGTATGTGAACTGGGCAAACAGTCCCTGGCCAAAACAGCTTCCATTCCTTCCTGGCCACTGATGCCAGCTCCTATGTGTGCACCTGCAAGCAAAGAGAGAGCGAACTTACTTCTACTGAACAGCTGAAAAACAGATGTCAGCTTATTAAGCTACCACATAAACAGTTTCAGACAATAGATATAATTACTGTCAATGGAAAACATTATCCTAGACTACAGGAAATTTGAAATAGGAGCCAAAAGTGTTCATCAAAAAACAAATGGTCTCACATCAACACTTGCTTTCACTGCTCACTGACACAGTCCCTCCAATCCCAGAAGCCTAAGCAGCAACCTGTGCAAACTAATTTTGTTACGATTTTTTTTTTTATGTAATTCACAGTTTCTCTTCTTTCTCCTTTCATGTCCCCTTTAATTCTGCCCCTTTCCATTGGTGCTTCTGGAATACCATTTCCCAACTCTTCACACCAAAATAGAGGAATAAAGGCAACTTAACTTCATACTAACTAAAACCTTTTCCAGATTTAGATAACAGCAAAACTTAAAACAAACCTGTTACAGAACAATCCATTTTGTGAACATTTTGTGTAGTCCTATTTTTTCCTGCTTCAGGAGTATATCATTGGAATTTGAAGTTCTGACAAATTTACAGAGCAAGGCTAATAGCAGCAAGATGAAACAATCTAAGCAAGCAACCCAGGCCATTATTCATCATGAAGTCAACTTATATCATTTTAAGACTGCCCATCAATTAATTAGAAAGTTATGTATCGACTGCGTAGTCTCACATAGCTATTGTACTGTAAAAAGGAACTTCCAAGTATCTGACAGTAAAATAAACAGAGCAGTTACCGACATTAACTTAAGCATAAAGCATTTCATATGCTTAATACTGTCTGATGTTCTGATCCTGCCACGCTGCATTCTCAATAGGAACATCAATCAGTTAGGAAATTTTATAGGCTATCAAAGCATGATGCTTAACACAATAGTTTTCTACTTTCTCAAAACATTAATTCTGAGATGCCTTCATGCAATTAAATGTGACCCAAATATGGATATTCTCCACTGAGTTTTGAAGCTGCTGGTGCATCCAAGCAGTAATACAGTAGGAGTTATATCAGGTCCAGCATCTGGTAGTTCAGCTCAGGGTGGGTAAATTAACATTTTTGTGCAACAGACTTGGATTAGTTTTATTCCAAAGACCCAGCTAAAAGCAAAATTAAGCAACAACAGAAATAGTTCAGCTAACAGCAGAAGATGCAGCATTTGTTACTCAAAAATTCCCCTTGAAGCAGGACAAAAGGTGAGATTTCAGGCTGGCAGTTAAGAGGATCCAATGTGATATTTAGTAGATGCCTTGAATGAAAAGGATGTTCATGACAGCAGGCAGAGAACAAGAATTCTACTCATACTCTCAGTTGCTACATGGACTGTATTCTACACCTAACCAATGGGTCATAAAAAAGAAAAAGGATCAATAGTAACAGCTATAAGGCACCCCATTTGAGAAATACAGCCAACTTGTTCTTCAGTCATACTCCACTACTTATGTTTAATGTAAATATTTGTAACAGTAGCCTCACATTTTAGGAAAATAATAACCATTTGGAGGGTATTGCACAGCTATAATTTCCCACATATTTGAAAGGTGACCAAAGTTACAAGACAAAAACCATCAAGAATGAGTAAACACAAAAAACACACATCTTGCTGAGACAAGAAGTGAAGGAAGCTGCACAAGCAGCTTTGAATAGCTGCCCTGTTCTTTTGCTTTTTCCTGGATGTGTGCTCTCGGTCACTGCTAAAGATAGGACCCTGGATTAGACAGATATTTGGTCTGACTCAGTTGAAGTTCACCCCACACAAACCAATTTATTTCTTTATCATAGTTACTTTCAAGTACCAAATAATGGCATAAGGGTTGATCTGAGTTGTTCTTATTTTTTCCATAAAAGGAAAAGCAATTCTTCAAATAAAAAAGGTCTAAGTAATGGGCCTGCTATAAACACAAATTCATTAATAAACCATCATTTTTATTTACATTTCAAACTAAATTTCCCCTTAATTTTGATCATGCTGATGTCATTAGCTCCATCTCCTACTGCCAATGTGACTGCCTTCCTGTGTTTCCTAATCAGCTCTGAAACTCATGGTTTTTGTAAAGTGACTCAACAGCAAATCACTGTTTCACACATACAGACAAGTTCCAAGAATATTCGCCAAATCAGCCTCAATAGCAAGAGCCTGAAAACTTCTGGTAAGTCAGCTGGTTTTGTAACTATTTTAGCGCAACATATTGGTCATTCCTTGCACTTAAGTAGGGTATCTTCTTTTGTAGCAAAGTCAATAGAATTTTAAGCAACGGAAGCATTTAGCAGAAAACCTCATTCCTATTCATCATCATAAATCATCCTCTTATGTGTATATAAACACATATATAGCACATATAATCTCAACACACACGATTATAAAACACATTTTCTTGTAAAAGTGTTTGATTTCACTTTTACCTACGAAATGCTAAAAAGAAAGCAACTCACTAAAACTGGCTACTTGAGAAAAATATTCAGCTTTCCAGCTGAGGCTGTGAGGATGAGAGAGTAAATAAAAATACTTACTAAATTGAACTATCACCTCAACAGGCATTTAGTGCAGGAATGTGTGCTTCTCTGGTTCATTACCTGGAAGAATGCCCATTGTTAACTCTTGCAATTATCATTACATAATGTTCAGCCATACCCTCAGAAGGTTCTCTTTTGGGTTTATATTTAATACTGCAGCTAGCCACATACGGAATGAGGCCACAACACAAATTCTGTAGCATCTTAATATATGGATCACAGGATTTCATTTACTGTGAAAATCGTGACATTAAAATATAAAATCTAAAAGGAAAAAGTAGGGATCTCAGAAGTTTTGGAGTGCTGCAAGTCACAGGATATGGCAGTGAAATAAGAGGAAAGCATGCATTGCAGACTCACACAGTGAGACAAACAGGTGGAGACTAGAACTGCCAGCTATCTTCTAATGCGGCTACAACTTCATGAAGCAAGCTTGAAGATCTATTAAATTAGTAAATAAGAAACTTTCAATTTTTGTTCAAGAGTTCAAGCCTGAATACATGAAAGGAACACAGATTTCGTTATGACAGGAACCAGATTCTCTAATCAAAGCAAATTGTTTTGGCATGCCCATAAAATGCTGATACTTAAACAATCCACTCGAGGTAACTTAATGACATTAATTTGATGTAGTAATTATTTTAAGATCAAGTTATGCTTTTAAGCAAAATGGGGGAAAATAGTTCCACTACATCTGCCTACTTGTATTGCAGTTAATTGGCATCAGTCCTGTGCTGCTGCTACTCCCACACAAGCACTTGATAGCAGCAATAGTGTATTTTAATTAAGGATGGATAAGATTGACTACAAGACCCTCTTTTGTAAAATTTATTTTGAAAAGCTATGCAGAATACTAATTCTTTTCCAAACGCTCTAAACGTGGCTTTCCTGGAATAGAACATGTATAATTGGAGTGGGAATGAAAGGACAAAACATAATAAACATACTTAACAGGCCATAACCATTAACTACTAAGGGGTTAATTAACTACCAATGACAGACTTATCCCAAACCAAGACCTGGCTGGACTTTTGCACTTCGTCCCACGGAGTAGCTGAGAATCATAAAGCTCTTCATTTTGTCCAAATAGGTATTCTGCTTTGTTTAAAGAAAAAATTAAAAAAAAAAAAAAAAAAAGAGGTTAAGAAAGGAATGTTGCCACCTGACAATGACTTAGAGGTGTCAGCAGAGAGTCTGTCTACAGATCGCCTTTAACTTTGAATTTAGTTTTTATTTTAGTATTAATTTTTTTTCCCTTGGAATCTCTTTATTGTTTTTGCTTTCTTGATATTTCATGTAATTTTTAGTTGGAGCTGAGATAATGTTCAGTAGAAATGTATTAAAACTGAATGTTAATCTCATTGCCAGGATGTTTGCTGTATGAATATACTGTAATGCTCCAAGTAGAAATGGAATATCAAAGGAAAACAATATAAGTTGAAATAAGGACAATAGAACAAGCACTGGGTTACATGAGCTTATTTGTCATCCTTCTGACACTACTGGATTCCTTTTTCCCCAAAGGAAATTTTCGTTCACTCAACAGCAAGGAAACACTTACTGGTAAGTGGTTCTACAAAACCATGCTGTCGCAGCTGCAAATTAAAGTGTTTAGAAGCTCTCCTCAGATGGGACACTATTACAGATATAAAATACTCCCTATGCATGTGCTAAGTATTTTCTAAGTGTCTTGTTCCTATGGCATAACACTTAAGAATTTTTGTCACAATATCTGCTAACTGACCTACTACATAGACAATTAGTTCTAGACTATTACAGCAGCAGGGCCCATGTGAGACTGCTGATATATCTCACAAAGGGAGATCTTCATTAAAGTAAATTGTTCTCTTTTATTTTCCCTTCTTTGCCTTTTAGTGTTGGAATAATTAATATGTTGTTACAGGTATCTATTAGTTATTTTATTTTAGAAATTACTCAGCTTATTCTTAAATTTCATAACATAGACTTAGAGGAAACTAGTCTCAGCATATCCAAACTCTAAAACCAGCCACAACACAATGTAGATCCAATCTTTGTAGATCATGTCTTGATGCTTTACTCCAAAAACTTATGTATGTTTCTCAAAAGGCTGCTTACTTACCACTTCAAAGAATAAGCTTGTACAAAAGTAGGCAGTATCAACTGTGATAGCAGCAGTCAACAGGGCCAGCAGTAATGATAATAGCAACAATAGTCAAGGAACCCTAAAATAAATGTTGATGAGCAGAGGTGAGCTTTTTCTTTTCCCACCGTATCCAGGTTTTTGTGGGAAACTTTTAAACTTTCCACTTAAAAACATTATTTAGTGTGTGTTTGAAAGGCACTATGATGCCATATGGTAAACTAGACAGCAGCCTGGCTACCCCGCACTGGAGCCCAGGAAGCGGCCCGCGGCAGTGAAGTTAGCGCTGCCCAGGGAAAGGCCAATTTCTGCTCCTTGAAGGACACCTGCTGGTTGAGTGCGTCCCACTGCAAATCACCGCAAGGGTAGCGACAAGGTGCTAAAAGGAAAACAAACTAACCTCTGTGTATGAAGGTGAAGTTAGGCATGCCTTGATACACAAAAGTGGCATGAAACTTAGTAGTTAAAGGAGGAAACTACTTTTTAAAGTTTCCACATATATCCAGTCTTGAATAAGAGAATATTGCAATAGAAGTTAAAGTGATTTCACATCCAAGGAAGATGCACATTCACTAATAAGTTTGAGATGGCTCTTTCAGTGAATAAACACAGTCTTTGTGACAACTCTAAGAGTGGAAATTACTACAGACGTTACTAAAAGCTTCACAGTGAATGAGGAAGGGAAAGGAACTGGTAAAACCCAAGTCAGACGTCATTTACCCACTCATTCACCACAAAGTCTCTCCCTCCTCAATGATTCTAAACATTTAAGTTTCAGTAATAAAAGTTGCCCAAGTTATTCTTCTGAAATAACTAGGATGAATTCTGGGTTTCTTAATTCAGCTCTTAAACATAGTGTAGATGAATCTTTCTTGCCTTTTTTTCCTTTTAATTTCTATTTGAAAGTTGTTAATGTCAAAGAGGAGTGAAATGCAAATCAGGCTCACTTGTATGTTTAGACATAACTTTAGAGAAGTGGTACAATTCAAGTGGATTAAAATATCTGATGGTAGCATTAACAACTAATAATTTTAAATTTTCATATGTATCACTTGCCAAACCACACCATGTTACTTGGTAAAGTAAAATACATCACTAGCATTCAGGTCTCTATATTATATAGACAAAAAGACTGTGATCCTAAAAGCTCCCATGACAGAAGCCCCCAGAATGGTTTGGGTTGGAAGGGACCTTAAAGCTCACCCAGTTCTAAACCCCTGCCACAGGCAGGGACACCTTCCACTAGAACAGATTGCTCAAAGCCCCAGCCTGGCCTTGAACACTGCCGGGGATGGGGCAGCCAAAACTCCTCTGGGCAACCTGTGCCAGTGATTCACTACACTCATAGTGAAGGATTTTTTCTTAATATCTAATCTAAACCTACCCTCTTCAGCTTAAAGCCATTCCCCCTTGTCATCACTATATAATCCTTGTGAAAAGCCAGGAAACTGGTACTAGGATGTAAGCAAAAAGGAAGAATCCCAATACAGATATCATCATCAAGCCATCTGGATAAGCCTGATGCCCAAATTTGTAAGTATTAGAACTGCCAGAAATTGTATTACATGTTTAGAAGAGACAGAACTTGCAATTAAAACAATTCCACATTACTGCCTCACAGCCAAGTGAATCATGCTTTCCTTGCAATAAGATCATTTTGAGCTTTAGTTAACACCTAGGAAAATAAGGATATAATTAGATAAATATTGGCTAGTATACATAGACACATATACTTTAATGCCAAATTGCAAGACTTCCAAACATATTAAGAAACAGATGTGATGATTATTTTCATCCTTCATGTTGATATTCTAAAGACCCATGCCCATTACAAGTGAACTGGGGAAAGTCCTAAGACTGACCACTGGACTCAAATTCACTGATAAGTTATCTCTTGAATATCAATATTACTATGCATAGGATGGGATTCAAAACTTGTGCTTCTACTGTACTCTTCTGCACTAGGCATTTTTAATAAGCGAAACATACTGCAGTATTTATAACTTAAAATTTCTGTAAACGTCTTTGAAGTGCAAAGATCATGAACAGTTTCATTGTTAAAATGCAAAAGTATGTCAGGAAATATTACTCACCTTAAACACGTCAACAAAACAAGCTGCTACATGGTTTACGAACAACAACATAGCTTGATCATTCCTTGTATTCTGGTATAAGATATTACAAGAAAAAACAAAGAGGAATTGTAAACATCAAAACTGATGGACTACAAAATAAGAAAAGTTTTTAACTGAATATATGAACTATTGAGGGAAAACCATACCTGTTTGGGAAAACATTTGTAGGAGTGTGGGGGGAAAGAGTGGGAGAAAGGGAGAGAGGAAGAGACAGAGAAAGAAAAAGGAGACTGATAGACACAGGTGCAAGTGGACAGATTAAAGGGACAAGTCTTGCCACTCATCACCATCTAATGCAGTGTGGGCATGCCTTACAGTACACTGTGGTTTCGGCCACACCACTCTGTTGTGCCCTTATCCCGATGCCAGCTGTACCCTGGCCACACACACATACAGCCCCCTCTTAACCTTACAGAATAAGTATGGAAACTCAAGGTTTTAGCATCTAAGGAACTGTAAAAGAGATCAGATGCTTATGATTCCAGCTTTGCTTTCATATAAAACATGTTGGCCTTCTGGAAAAGATTAAGAGAAAACCAAGAAAGCTCTATTACAGAAAGGAAAACAATAGTTATGTTTGTAACCCATATTAAGTATATGTTATGATGGTTTAGTAATGTCACAGACATTTTAAAAATCATGGCATGGTTTGTATTAAGCATGGACACTTACAGAGAACATGAATCCTTTAAGAAAGCAATGAGAATTTTATTCAGTTTTCCTTTAAGTTCACATTAGAAGAGACCCCGAAAACAAGCAGAGCGTGCATACTTTTTAAAATAACTGGGTAATTTGTATTTGCATTCATAGACTTGCACTGATTCCAAGCTAGGAGTTCTGATATAGTGATTACTTGCACGATGTAAATATTTTAAGTGTTTAAAATACTAGCATAAAACCTCAGAACCCATATTATTTAAGTAGATTTAGTTCTTTAATCAGCTCTGGGAACACAAAATACTTAGAATATTTGTCTAACTTCACAGCAAGAAAACATTCTATTCCAAATTAAGGAATTTATGTATATATTTACACCAAGAATATTCAACCCATGTAATTTGAAGCCTCTAATTTAAGTTGAATATGTTGACTATTAAAAGGAGCTCCTGAGTTAATATCTCAAGTAGAAGCACTTGCAACAAGACAGTTGAATGCCAAAAGACGTGAATACTCCATTGGCCAGATGAAGTTGTCGAAATACAACAGTATCTGCCCCTTTACAATAAAGCTTTATCTGATCATCCGGAGTAATAACTGAAAAAAGACAAGAATTTAAACCAAAAACTGTAATCTCCTTTGTTGGGGCTTTTGTGTGTGTTTTTTTAAAGGGTTGTTTGATCTCCCAGGTCTAATTACAGTTTTATTGTACGTACCAATAAAAAATAGTCATTACACAGAAACAGTCCAAGTGTATTTTTCAAAGGAACAGAAGGTATCGTTATGAAAAACATTATTTCAGTATGAGAAAGGATGTGTAATATGGAGTGAAACTTTCAGCCTAGTTTCCATTACAGATCCAGTTTTCTCAGTCCACAAACTTACCAATATTTTAGGCTATAATTTCACAAGTTGCAAACTGTACCTAATCTTTGCTCTACAAACCCTGCTTTCAAGAGTCATCTTCTTTTCCCCCTTCTTGGGTATTTCCTCCCTATTTTTGCTATATTCCTCTTTCTTCTTTCCTCTTGACAGAGATTAGGCAGTTTCTTGAATCACTGCCACTTTTTTCCTTGGAATAGTCTTTGGCTCTCAAGCTCAAAATCTGAGAAAGCGAGAGCAAAAGCTCTAGAAAGACAGACTGAAGTGACAGGTGAATAAAAATCTTTATATGCTAATGAATATGTATTAAACTGATACTGTTCTTACACTTATTTCTCCATAATAGATTAATACAATGGGAAGGATTTTAAAATTTTTTTTTTTTTTTTTTTAAGAAAACATATGTTTATCTACAGGAATTTTCAATAAAAAGTTGGACCCTTACATATAACAATTTTTTCAAAATACCATCTGAAATCAATAGTGATTAAAGTTCAAAAAAGGGAACCACTTAGCTATTGGTGTAGTCTTCATTCTAGCTAAGAGCTATAGCAACAGCAATGAAACTACTCCTTCCACAAGCGGTGTTACTATACAGATTTTTAATTATTTTTAACTAAAACAAACCGGATGAATAAAGGAACTAAAATGGCCCACCTGAAATTTGTCAGTGTATTTAGCAGCTTATAAAAGCTTACCTCCAAGTTGACTTAGATGATGCAAAACCAAGACAGAACATCTAAACTTTTTGGAGTAGAAACACAAAGCAATCTGATAAGCAGCACCATAGTATACGGCACTTACACATGCAGGGTTTGTCTTGATAGTATTTTCAATGTTTTTTTAAATAATGGACTAAAACAGTGAGTACATTAATTATTGGCGATAGCAATGTTCATACTCTGTGCTGGAAGATTAGCATGCAGCATCACTGGCAAGAGCAAAGGAGATCAGAGCCTTAAGTGATGTAAAGATTTATAACTAACTATAATCTAGTGAAATAGCTCAGCCAGAAAATGTGTCCACAGAAAACACCTAATACTTCATTTACTATTCTACAATAATTAATTTTGTTATGTTATCTTGAAAGCTCAGAAAAAGTAGTTATAAAATTACCTATTATCTATTACCTATTAATTACCTAATTATTACCTATTACTATAATTTTGAATATTAATGCTGTTGGGGGCTCATAAACATACAAGCTGAGTGACTATGAGAGGAGAGAAAAAGAAATCTTCATTAAAACTTTAAGCACCTGAATTTGTCAGGCAGGTTCTCCAAGCTCCAATTGCAGCCATTGAAGAGAAGCCAGCAGATACATGAGACTTGTCTGAATCACTCTTAAAAAGATCTTAAAATCTATTTCCACTGACTTCAGGAGGAAACTGAGAAGGCTTCCTACCTTAGTTTTAGCTGATTACATCAGGTGCCAAATTTGACTCATGTGAATACCTCCTAGGCAACTTGCTCTGAGAAGTAAGGCAGCCTTATGCATCACAAATAGAGAACTCTAAATCCACAGGTAATAAGACTAATAAACAGTAGATCCATTAAGATCTTCTGGCCAATAAGATCCATATCTTTGCTTTTAAACAAAGATTACACATTGCAAGGAACATGTCTTACTGGTCTTCAGAGCTCAGGTTCCAGATTCACCTGACAATTGTTTTTCCCCTACAGAGAAAAATCACTCAAGCTATCACAATAAAACAAACCTGTTCTTGGGATCAAGTTTCCCTAAAACTTTTTCACAGTGAAATATTCAAATTTTCAAGAAAATGGGAGGGGAGGACTGAAAAAATCACTTTATTATTCTGCCTGTGATTGAGCTCCTGATTTTTTTGACCTATAAAGCCAGGCTGCATTATGATAGATCACTTTATTTCTCTAAATGCTTTGGTAAAAATAGAAGTGATTCTCTGGCTAAACGCTGTATACCGCAGACAGAAAACTGAGGCTCAAGACAAGGACAGTGCAAGTTTAACCATGGAACACAGCTTGTGTTTATTTAAAGAGTATATCGGAATGCCAGTGATTCTTTTCAGCTGTCCCATTACTTTTTCTCCCCTAAACTTTTGTTTAATTTTTTCCATGGTCCTAATTAGGCAATGCTCAAATTTGGAAAAACCAGCAAACATGCAGTACTGTGCAGCAGATGGCAAGATATTCTAGAGATTCCATTAACAGCATCTTGGACATCATGTGATGTAAGACAAAAGCAAACACTTGTAGCAGCCAACTGGAATCAATTCCTCTACAGTGACAACAGAGATGGCAACCTACAGCTTGCAGGAACAGAAAGCTGAGAGTGAAATCACAGGCCACCCACATATATAGAGGTACCCCAAGTTTGGTCACTGGTTCCAAATTAAAGCATTTCCCCTTAATTCACATACCCTGAAGGTTAACAGTGAAGTGCAATATAAAATGTCAAAACTGAACGACACTGGTTAACATAAGATTGCTAAACTGTGTAGTTTAATGCAATGTGCAATAATTGCCTGTTACATGATCTAAAGCACACTTGGTTTCACCCGCCCCAAAAGTACGTATTTCATTTTGATAGAAATAAGTTTTCAAATTAAAATTGTTACTAGATATGTCATTTAAGATCTCCCATCAGGCTGCAATATATCACACAAACATTTCTTTTCTTGGCAGATTTTGTTTTCACTTAGACAAAAATCCTCTATCATGAGCAATATGTTTTTTATTATATGTACATCACTGGTTACTTATTTTCTTCTTTACTACTTTCAATGTTTTAAAGCTGATCATAAAAGTTTCTCTCTAAGCTGATATTTAGATTACTATACACATAATTCACATGAACTCTTTCATAAGTAAATATTTCAGAAAAATGAGTAAGAAGATGATCCAATTAAGTTTAATTCATTATTTAGTCTATTTGATTCATACTGTCTATGTATCCCACAATTATCACAGTCAAATCTGAATACAAAGGACAAGCTTTAGAGCTTTGGTTTTAAGCTCTAATCCACACCATTCTGTTTTAGACATAGGCATTGACTGGCCAAACTGGCCTGTCATGTCCCTATCTTTAAAAACTCCATCTCTTCACAATCAACAAAATTCTCTGGAAAACTACATTCAGAGATGGCGCTTTACCTGGGTGCACTGAAAAGCCCTTTTGAAGAATCTCCTGATTCTAGTTTTTTTATTTTTTGGCCATAAAAGTAATCCAGGGAGACAAACTGTAGTTGAGATTAATATACTGCTTTGATATATTTGCCTTGACTATCATTTAGCTATTTGCCTGTGTTACTCAACCTGTTATCACTGTATTTCTCTCACATATTTCAATTTATATTGGCAAATTACCGTAAATACACTCAAAAGTCTTTAAAGATTTCATGGAGCTGTCGTTGACCAAGCAACTGACTCCTCAGCAACACTGCTATTTTATATACAGAAATAAATGTCAGTTATTCAGTGTTGGGTTTGTTTGTGTAGGATTTTATTCACCAGCATTATATGAAAAGAAATAATGTAAGATCTCAACACTAGAAGATTCTGAAGTATAGTAGAATAAATTTAATGGAGTCTGTTCACAGCTACCTCAGGCTGACTGCAAGCTAGAACTCCTGAATTTCATCCCCGCTCCTCTTAAGCATTATATGACTAACATACCTTTTTTTACTCTAGGTTATTCACTTGTAAAATGGTTTTACTGATTTATAGTCCAAAAGACATTCTACATAAGCTATGCTTTTTACCATAGGAAAGCAAAGTATTAACAATGAACTGTTGCAGGTTATGGAATGTGACATTAACACAAAGTATAGTTTGTCCAGTCTCATCCATGTCACTTAAAATACCATAAAACACCACAGTAACTGATGATAAAAGGGCAGGGACAATGCAGGGTAGTCGGATTTACAACTAATTCCTTGCTAAAAATCAACACTTGAGTTTGGCTACCCTATGGTTTCATTTTTAAAAGTAAGGATTTGTGTTTATAGTCTTCGATTTCAGTTTTTCATTTGTGAACTGTTTTAAATTAAGATAAACATAAATACACTTCCAGTCCTGTTGCTATCAGGAGAATTAAGCACTAAAAGATGGATATTTTGCTAAACAAGATATTTTATTTTTCTCCTTTTCCATTTCATGATAAGTTGTCAAAATGACTACATGGTATTGGATGTTTCCTTGTAAAGGACTTTTAAACCTTTTGCTAGTATAGAATTTAGTATTAACAGTCATGAAAATATGTAAACTTGCCATAGGTTACATAAAACAGATCACAGCAGCAGTCAAAAATCAGACTGCAAGGCAAGACTGTATTAAATGCAAAATGACAGACATATACTGTACTTTCATCCAGAAATAAGACCAAAGGATACTTACTTGGAAAAATTGTAATGCCTATAGAATTCTAATAAGAAACTAAAGAAATGAACCCAGTACACATAAATATCTGTCCCAGTGTTAAAAGTATCTGCATGGATTTAGCAATTGTCTAAGTTTCGGCAGAACTACCCTTTTTGTTCGTAAACAAAGAATGAGATTTATTCAAGACAAACCTAATTTTCATCATTATTAAAAACTTGTAAATATACCATTACAAAAAGACCCTTTGTCCTGTCCAGCATAGCCTCTGTGCTAAGTCCCGAAAACAAAGAAACAAAGTTAAATGGTTTTGGGACTAATAATTTAATATTCTTCCCACAAAACTTGTTTGGGAAGTCATGCATGAGTTTAGAAATGAGTGCCATGTAATGTATAAACAGAGCCCTAACAAACCCTTTTCTATATTCCAAGAAAGGACATAACATCCCCTGAAATTCATCCTCATTAACATCAAACTTTGACTAAAACACAGGAAAACAATGTTTCATTCAAGCTACAAGCATGCCAAACAATGAAGCAAAAGCACTTAGAAAGTCCGTATTTGCTACCAAGTACTCATGACCATGTAAAATACCTTTTAACTCATACAGATGAGTCAAATCAACCCCTTATATTTATAATAAACATGTAATGCATTACCATAATCCATCAAATGAAGTTTAAAACTAACGTATGCCACACTGTTCTCCTGTTACAATGTGGAGAATGATTTGCTGGTATTTTGCACCAGCAAATACTTCCCATGGTGCAAAAGCTATAAATGCATAATGTATAAAAATGTATGTGAAATGTAAAATGTGTAAAAAGTATTGGTGCAAAAGCTATAAATGGAACTGGGAGCATTGTCAAGTTAGAACTGAACAATAGGAGTTATAGCATGTCCTTCTCTGGCCTCAGAGAATAAATCAAGCTATTCAAAAAAATTTAGAAAGCATCAATATCCCACAGAGCAATGCATGCAGAACTTGCTAAAACAGTTTGAGTATTAAAACAGCCATTCTCTACTCAATTAATGCAAGCTTGCTTTTCATTACAACTAAGTACATGAGGTAAAGTGTTGTACCAACACAACTAGACTGGTTTTAATATTACAGGTCATTGCATATATGTATGTATAACATATAAATTCATGGCATCTTGAGTTTGTGTAACAAACCAGTATGAGCATCCAATGGTTCTTTCAATCCAAATATCTCCTGACTAAAAATTTTGATCCTACCTGAACAAAATACATATCATTTACACATAGATAAAATATTTATCGTGGAACACAAGTGATATAATTTTTCAGTTATACTACAGAGAGCTGTAGTATAACTGTACTCCATTATAATATATTCCATGTATATAAAATTGGTTTTAATTTAAAATTAGTACTGGGTTGTCTGGAAAATACTAGGAGTGTCAAAACTTCTGTGGAAAAACTGTCAAAGTATCAGGTGCCTCAGGTCAGAGCAGTAGCCATCAGTTTTATGATTAAGCAATTGGTTCTCTAGAGTTAAAAACATTTCAAATTTGAGTAATAAATATTACTTTGTTAAATATTGGTACTGTGAAAGGTCTCCAAACATTCCGGAAAACAGTTTCAAGATGACATGTAATGTCTAACAAATATAAGGCTATAACCTAGACTTTTGAGACATTCCAAAACTTTACTCCAACCTACAAATTAAAGATTACTTTTTCCTCCACAAAATACTAGGAGATAATACAACAGAGAAGAGGACAAAGGATTAACAAAAATATTGCTTCAGTGTTTGATGCTAAAGTATAACATCTGTGTTGACAGAGTGCAGGTCATATTTCAAAATGCATTTACAGTGCTAAGGGACTCTTCAGCAAAAGTTGGTGGGTGTTTTCCCTATTTCTTCTCAGGGTCACAGTTATGGCTTTAGAATGTTTTCAGGAGCTGCATGTGAGTCAAGGGAAAGTTGCTTCAAATCATTAATGAAAAATGAATGGGGGGATTACAGCTGAAGACTTTGGGAAGAAATAGAATGTGTGAAAATTCCTCAATTTTATTATCCTCTAGTGTTGATGTGGGAAAAGAAAATCCCTTCATCAGGTCAGCCTAGTTGATTTAACTGTCATCTCTAAAACCTTACCAGGTTTTTAAAACATGGCTTAACAATTTAACTTACTATAAGATATTGTCAAAATAAAGCCACATACAATACTCTAGGATGTAAGATTATTAGCTCTTAAGAAGTCTTCTCAAGCAATAATTCTTAAGCTTCACAATAAGAAAAATAAAAGCGCCTTTCAATATTTAAGAATCACTCTCAAGAGCCCTTCACGCTGAGTGACTAAATGAAACAAACCAGACGGAAAGCAAAAAGGAAAGAAAAATAAGATGAAAATCCTGACGAACAAATTAACAAAGACCTGCCTCGTGTAAAGATGTAGCCAGAACTTGGCATCCATGATACCAGTTTACTAAGACACATTGACTATGTGATTTGCGTAGTAGAGATGTTCTATGAATATGATTCCTTTGAAATAGAGGTATGCTTGTGAGCAGACCTGCAGTCTTTTTAACCTGTTTAAGGTAAATCTGCACAAATTAGCAAGTTTTCCATACTTTCCATGTAGCACCTTATACTGAAGGACCTTAAATTTCATCCAGATCATATCAGTGTTTGATCACAACCTCTTTATTGCCACAGCACTACAAAATACATATATAGAAGTTTAATGATGTCATTAGCTCATCTATTCATCCATTTTTTTGTTCTGTAATCTATGCAAAAGAAAACTTTCACAATTAATAATGGTTTAAGTTACAGATAATTATTTAAACTTTCAGTGGTATAAAAATCCCAGCATTAAAATACAAAATTGATGCCTAAGGTTTACTGAAGTTGACAGGGTGCTCATTTATTAAACAAACCTTTTTTAAAGGTAGGTATGAAATTTCTTTCTTTTATTGGTGGCATAAGTCTCTAACTTTTTCCATAAGATTCCTCAGTGATTCAAATAGACTAAAACAGTCTTTGACAAACCACTTGCATGCATCAAGTACAGAGCAAAAATAGTGGTTGACAGAGAAAGGAAATAAAACCAAGCAAAGCAATGTGAAAGATGTAGATAAATGAAATGAAAGCAGAAATGAGACAACAGGCTCTTTCACTTCCTTGAAAAATATTTCCTGTTGCCAGCATTTGCAATGATTGTCTATATTGGCATTCATTATAATGGAGGAAAAAGACCTGTTCGTTGATAAGTATTACTTTAACTTCAAGACCTGAAATAAAGGGGAAGCCTATTAACATTCTTCCCAAAGGTATGGTGGGTGTAATGATGCAGCTTTGAGGGGTTCTTTAATACCTAGTAGAGGAGCATGTCACACACCTTGTTTTCTGAAATCATTAAGAGTTAATAGAGTGCTTCTCAATAGCAGTAATATAATAGTACTGAGCTACTGGAGTCAATTTCAGAACAAAAATACTTAAGGCAGACAGGTTTGTTTTGCTTTTAGCTTAAAACCTAATTTACTTGTTTTATAGACTGAAAAAACAGTTTAGGTATTTGTGTAACTGTGAAATATGCTCTGCACTGTCAATGTACTAGGTCATTTGGCTTAGACATGCACAATACTTCCCTTTAATACTGATCCAAGTACATGTTGTTCTGGAAAGAGTTCAATAGCAGCATTTTCATCTAGAGCCAGAATGCACTAGTTTTCCATTTCTACTGTCTTCTGTACTTTATCTTAAGTGGGGAAATGTACATTAGTTGCAGCATCTTTAGCTTAATTTTAGTTAGTTTTACAGGTGCACTAATGCATTTGGATAATCTTTAAAGAAAACATTTGTAGGAAATGTAATTATCTTCAGTATTATTTCTCCAGATAATTTGTAGACCAAAGCTTAGGTCAAAATAGAAGTTGATTGAGATGGAAGTTTTAATCTTTACTAGCAATCTAAATGGAATCCTAGATCCACAGTCTTCACTTTTATATCCCAAACAAATGCTATATTTCGTAGTTCACTACTCATAGCTAAGTGACACTGCCTAGACAATCTACCGTTACTCTATTAAGAATTAAATCAACAATTAAAAAAATATTAGTCCCAACAAAAGCTTGGCTACCACGTTGTGCTCAATACAAAAATTAAGCACAATCCTGTCCCAGTTCATCAGTCTGACGACATCCTGAATTGTGGGCTGCCTTCCTTGAAAGTAACGAGCCACACTGAAACCTGCTAGGTAACCTTCAAAGGGAACCAATAAGCACTATCAAAACCCCCCAGCTAGTTGCTAGCAACAGGCATCTCCGACAGGCTGTGAAATGGAGTGAGAAGTCAAAGTTGTGGTTCCATATTTGGTATTGACATTATTTTCTTACTGAAGAAATATAGCTCTTAAGCCAAGAAACAGTGTCTGGCTTCACATGAATATGACTTGCAAACAGTAACACATCATTATTATTCACAAAGCCCTGCTCTGGATTTCTAAACAATCTAGCCAAGGACTCTTTTAAAAAACAGGTACTAGTCAACCAGTCTGGCCATTCAATAAATAACATCATACACCAAACTCAGTTGTATAAAATTAAGAAAAGTTAACTACAGTGGCTTGAGGGTGGTGAGGCACTGGAACAGGTTGCCCAAAGTAGTGGTAAATGCTCCATCTCTGACAGTGTTCAAGGCCAGTTTGGACAGAGCCTTGGGCAACATGGTCTCATGTGAGGCATCCCTACTCATGGCAGGGGGTTGAAATTGGATGATCTTTAGATCCTTTCCAACCCAAACATTCTGTGATCAATTTAAAGATAAATTTACATACCAAAACATATCTAAACCCAACATTAAGTTTAACAGTATGCTTCTCTACAGTATTCTATGTACTTCCCATATTTCAGTCTCTTCAGCTGACAAAGCTAAGTGTCTAGCATTATTGGAAGTAGTCTTTTTTAAGCTGTAAATACTCATTTGGAAACAAGCAAGCCTGGACTTGGGCACATTATGTATACTCAGTTGCCTGGAACACTACTTTTGTACTCCTTCCTATCTACACACACTTTTGTAACTATGTCACCTAATATTTTCAACAAGTTTGGCAGGGATGAGGAGAGAATTGCAAGGTAGGCACCAAGCAGATATTCATATATTAAACTTTTTTTAATACAGAAACTGTTAGTAAATATGTGGCTTCAACATTAAAAAGTCCAAGTCTGAAGTTTATTATGAAACCTATTTCATAACATCTTTTCCCTTCATAACACAAAATTCCACAGAAGAGTCTGCCTGGAAAGCACTGCATCACTATTCTAAGTCAATGTGGATGCTTTAGAGTCAGACAGAGCAGTTTAAGTAAACAGAAAATCAGTATTCCTACATGTGAAATAGCAAATACTTTGAGGGTTTTTCCACACAGGAAATTAATAGGCTCTTGAATAAGACATTCATAGCTCAACACAAACCATCCATTACTTTTGGTAAGGGACAGTACAATACAGTGCCAAGTAGATGTATCTTAACTACTAATGTGCTGACCCATATTTAGAAGCAGTAAAGTTAAATTAGTGGGATGACCTGCACAGGCTGGGTAGCCTATCCACCCTGTGCTTTCTACAGATAGCCCTTGTCACAGCATCTGAAGTTTCATTTCCCTCATCTGGTAAGGTTTTCAAAGCTTCAAATGCTTCTTTGCACCTCCTGCCACTGAAAAATCTTTCTAAGCATGCTAGTTTTCAGTAAGCACTGTTTTAAACCATGTTCCTTTAAAACATTAAGAAATATATATGTGCTGCATATCCACTGAAAGAGGAAGCCTGAAGCCTTTAGAAATCTATCTAAACACTGGGACCTGTGATTATTACTTTTGTTTGTAGCAAAACTAATAATTTTTCCTTTATTTGTTTCCTTTATTAGCAAACTTATTGATTTGGCACTATATAATACTTTGACTGCTTTGTAGCTATAATCCTGGGTAGTAACTATATCCACAAGACTCTTGTCATTCTGCTCCATTCCTAAATGGAAGAGAATCACAACTATAAGCACTTCCTGTCTACAGGACATAGAGAATATGTTTATATACATTAAACTTGAAAGTTCTGTAACAAACACCTGATGCATTCCAGCAGTTTTACAGCTTTTAAATAGCTGCGTATATATTAAATATATGCAGCAGACCAATTCTTAAATCTTTCATCTGTTTATAGACCAAGTGACATTACTGTTCATTCCAGCCAAGTTTCTATTCCTGCCAAGATTCTACTAAAAAGTAGCAATAAGCAAAATTCAAGTTCATGATTGCTTATAAAATTATAACATTCCAGTATCTAAACAGCCAGAAAGCTAAAAGGATGCAGAATAATTTTTCATTTGTTTTCTAGTGTAAAAAAAAAAAAAAAAAAAAACCAACACCCACAAAAAAAACCAAATCACCACCAAAAAAAAAAAAAAAAAAAAAAAAAATCACACACACAAAACACTACATCTTGAACTTTATAATATGGGTCTATACTAAATACAAGTCCTCCTATTGCTTTGAACAAACCTACTCTAATACAGCAAGAGAGCAGGATCCAAATTCACAAGAGAAAACGTCACTTTCCCAAGACATAACAGTTTTCTCCTAATTTTCCACGACAGGCTATATTTTCTGCGGTTTATTATAAATTCCCCAAAGATATCTGGGGCTCATCAACCTCCTACAAACCATTAAAATAGGTCCTCCATTCCAAAAGAAACAGGAAAAGCAGTAGGAGACAGTACCAGTGATAGTCTGTTCATGACAAAGCTGTTCTTTTCATTCCTCCTATAGCATGACCAGACAGTCTAAAGCTGTCAGGGAGCTGGAGTGAAAACATAACAGTTGATGTGAAAATGAAAAATAAGTGTTGATGTCTCATGAGCTAAGAATTTGGATCAAAGAGAATCCAAAAGTATCAGCAAAGTTGTCTGTATATCATCAAGATTCCTATGAGCAGATCCTCGGCTGGAGATCTGCCCCTACACTTCATCCTGTGTATCAAGCAGATTTGTACAATGATTCTGTCTTTCCCTAAACCACAGTCTTCCCTACAGTCATATGGGGGTGTGGGGGGGAAAGGGGGGAAGGAGGGCAAACTCCAATCTAGGCAAAAAAAAACCTTCTGTCAAATCAAATGCCTTGCTATGTAAATGCCAGTCGAAACAGGACTGGTGTAACCAGGCATCCCAGTCCTAGTAACACAAAAGCAAGGAATTTAACAGTTTTTGGAGAACAGGAATACTTAAAGGCAGCTGAACAACTTGAACCACTTAGTTTGAAACAGGACAAGTCAGGAAAGTATTGGCATGTGGTATTAGTATGAGAGAACCTATTCTGTATGCACTAAGTGCCAAAGAGTGCTACATTCAAAAGGACTGCAAACAGTCATTTTTGAGACAAAAAATATCCAGAGGAATTAAAAAAATAGCAGTGGAATGTAATACTTCAAAACACAGTTTAAGTTTTGCCAGTTCAGTAATCATTTCCAGACTGAATCCTCTCACCTTCCCTCATTTCTCTAATGCCAGATACCCTTTAACAGGCATTTTACAAGGTTTCTGTCTTTGAGATCAACAGGACATTACTTCAGCTTTTCTTTTTTGAGCATACTTTTATAGTCAGAAAAGTGTGAGCTACATATTTTAAATATTTGTATTTTAGGAGAAAGTAATTATAAAATAAAATCACTCATAGCATCTCAGAAGAGCTATGGGAGATGATCATAATATACTTAAAACCGTCAATAATACTTCTCTTTCAGAGAGAAGCTTTTATCCAAAGTGATAAAAGGTGACGATTTTCAGTTATGCTGTGGTTGTAAAGTAAGCTAATTTTAACAAGAACAAAAGAAAAAAAAGTTTAATGCTAGCAAATGTGTTCACAAACTGCAACATAATAAAACCCTTTTATATTTTAGGTTTCTTAAACAGCTGAGAGAAAACCATGACAAAAAATCCTAAATTATTTTTTTAAGTACTTCTAGTTTAATTCAAAAGTTTTTTAAAGTACAGAAATATACAGGAAAACAGATATGAATAACCCTTCAGTCAACATATGCCCCCAGTAGGAAGGTTGTTAGGCAAACCCAAGGAAGCTACTGTGAACACTGAAAAGAACAAGAAACTCACAACCCTGTAAAATGAATTTGTTTATGGGGTATGTTATGAGGCTGACAAAAGATGTTTGTAAGGAACAGAACCACAGTTATTATTAAGCTACTGTTTATTCCACTGTGAGCCAAACACTAGGGAAAATAAAATCAGCAGGAAGTTAGCGGTGCAGTACAGAGATGATCCTCAAGTATGACAATGATGCCAGACATTGCCAGTATGCACCACGAGCAACATCCAAGTGAAAAATTGCTTGGTCGAAATAAGCATTTGCTACTATATCTGAATATTAAACCTCCACAGGTGGTTTAATAGTGAAAAATTCTGAAAGTGCAAAATTCTGAAAGTAAATATAGTAGCATTTTTTCCATTGCCTTTCCTTTCTTTTGGCATAATAGCTTTTTTGTAGGATCTAGCTCTGCCATTATATACAGGAAAAATATGCACAATATATTATTGTTCCAACAACTGTGTTAATATATATCTCTTGCTTCAGTTTCTAGCCTAGTCCACCAAAAAACATGGTGTTTTTTGTATGGTTTTTTGTATTGAAGCAATACCTTCATACTAAATTACATGCTTCATTTGAAAGTGTTTCCCAGGGGTTCTACGCACACATTAAGAAAGAAACACAAAAATACAAACCAACAATACCAAAAAAACTCTATCAACAGAAAAACTTTGGTCATGACAAGAGAACCACTTGCCCCAGTCAGGGGTTCTCAGAGACATGCTATGCCCAGTTACTCGGATCAATTCTTTCCCCATGTTGAGCACAGTAGAGTGAAGCGAACCAGGGATCAGCTCAGGTCTCTCTCCAAAGCAAAATTTAGAAGCAAAAAGATCTGAGAAAGATTCTGAAAGACTCTAAAGGACAAGAAGCGGAGCATACATATGTACACCACTTTGAAGGATTCCTGTAACTACTAAGATCCACTTTTATCTTTAAGCAGTTGTACACATGGACTACGACTGGCATCCAAGAAATAACATCCATGTCAGAATTATTTTAGGTAAGTCCTCAACATGAACAGAAGCTGCTGAACCACTTTTCCAAATACAAAACTATTTCCGTATATCTCTGCCATTACGATGAAAATGTGCATGACCTCCAGCAGGCTCTTCAGATGCAAAAAAACACACACAGATTTTCTTTGGTATTGTCAGTGACACAGCTTTATTTACTTGATTGCATTCTGATCACACAGCATCTTATGGTCTTATGAGAGATTTTGAGTCAATCATTAAATGAAAAAGACTGAGACCATCAGTGTTGAGGGTGCCTGACTGTCTGAACAGTCCTGCAGCAGGGCTCTCTCATACTGATTCTTGATGTTTCGTGTGAAATATAATGTCCAAATGAATTGAATTCAATAACTTCACAAAGTATCTTAGTTCTCCAAGGAGAGAATAATGTTTTCCTAATGTCTAGTAATGCTTCTAGTTCATTGTAAAGCTAAAAGCTCTCTAAAGTATCAAGTTAAAACCAAAGATGACAAACAGAATCCTGAAAATCAGCTTTATTCCCTCTCTGTGAAGCCAAAAATCATAATCTTGCACTTTAATTGTGCAAATTGAGGCACTATTTACATAAGCCCGCAATCAGCCATCTTCTTGGCATCACACAAGATGCCTGCTGAGGGACCAAAGAGCTAGCAGTGTAAAACATCAGCAACTCTGCTTTGGTTTTGCCTTCTTGAATCAAACAGACACCTTCACCAGTAAGTCAATAGAAACACACTGCCAAGCATAAACTGGTTCAAACCCCAGCAGGACAACTTAGAAAATGCTCCTGTAAGAATCTCTGGTCGTTTTAACAGCCAAGCACCAGCTCAGCTTTCAAACATATAGACATGGTAACCCAACTTATTCCTCACAAGAGGAGAAAGACTGAACAGGAAGGATCATAATCCTGGGATAGATACCAAATTGCTGATGAGAAACAAAAGTAATCCACATATGATCATCAGCAACTTGATATCCATATCATATAGGTGCCCATTTCCAATAATATTGTGTATAGATAGAAAAAAATTTGCTCACACTAGAAGACGTGTACACCTTCAAATAGCATCCTCCCATCAGCAATGACTGGACACCATTCAGAAGGAGAAATACAAAGAAATCGACAATGTTGTTCTCTCACTGAGAACACTCTTACCAGACAGAAAGTCCCTCCAATGAATGAGCACAGAGTCATCTCAAACTGCTGAGCACCAAATCCACAATGGTCACTCTTAAAGTAGGCTTTTGTGTCCTAAAGTAGGCTTTTTGTGTTGGATAAAAGAGTCAAGAGCCAATATAAACTGAACCTTTTGTCTTCAAAGAAAAGGTGATCTCTTCAAGAGCTGAAGTGAACTACTGCAGATCTAAGGTTTGGGTAGAAGTTAAGGTCTTACCTGCTCAATAGTAACTGCTAATTGGGTCTGTGCAATGACTCTCTTGCTTATCTTCAGAAAGTTCCAGGGCCCTACATTTTATCATCTTTGCTGGGTATGAAGGCCACTGTTACATGGTCATTTTCCATTATAAAACACTTGCCTCTCTCCCAGTTTTCCAACAGTTAACTTTTGCAGGACAATAATAAAAATGACAGTATTTCTTAAAAGACATGAAATCAAATTATGAAGTTCTGTCTACATAGCAACCATATTAAATATTAGAATAAAGACCAAAAAAACCTAAAAATACATTTTAACTGTCTTCACAACTGGAACATACCTCGTTCTAGAGATGACCTGAGTATCTTACAGATTACAGACTGATTGAAGACCCGTCAGCTTCTTAACACCATATTTCTGTGTTTGGAAGGAAAAATCAGGAAAGCCCCAGCCAAGGAGAATCACCCTGGCATCAGGCATATATCCTCATCATAAGAATGTGAAAAGAGAACTTCAAATGAATGGGATCACTCAGACATTTATAGCATTTTTTTGAGTTTACATGCCTAAAATGTGACAGGAAAAGCAGCTATATTTTCAAAAAAATTGAACAATGGAATAATATGAACTGGACAGTAGAAATGAAATGAGGTAGGACCAATATCTTCATGCACTGAATGAGAAGAAGAGTTATAGAGGAAAGAAACTGTGTCTTGAATGTGTGGGCAGGTATAGTTACAGTATGAATGCATAGGGGCAGATATTCAAATATATTCACATATAGAACTGCTTTTGAAGATTGAGAACTACCCACATCATTTACTATAAAAGGACAGTTGATCTAAGCTCTGTATTATTCAGTTTTCAAACTATTTAATAACAGAATCTGTTGCTAATGAAAAAGTGAATATGTTGCCATTTTGGTCAAATCTGTTAGTAATGTCTACGTAACACTCATAGAAAGAAAATAGAAGAATAGAAACTGTCTATAATGTTCTTCCCAGTAAGGATCCCATTTATTCAAACTTCACTTGTATGATGCAAAGGACAATTGTAATCATGACAGCATAAAAAATTCGAGTGACTGGAGTGCTTTTCATTACCACTCTGTGTGTGACTTACATATGTCAATAATAACAGCAGCATGATTTTAATATGGTGTGCTGTGCAAAGACATTTTAAGAGAAGATTTGAATGAGAACTGCTAGCATCTGTTCATAAGCAAAATTTTCATCTCGCTTATCTGGTTATAACTGACTGCACTGATGGATGCCTTGTCTGGTGCACGTGGTGTACGAGTGGTGAAAGATTAAGGGCAAGACATCAGAGAGGACAGGGAAAAAAGATGCTGAGCATCAAGCAGTCCATCTGCTTTGGCCATACAACATACTATCATGTAACTAGGAGGCCAAATTTTAGTCTGCTTCAGCAACTGGGTCATCTAAAAAGTGGCTTCAAATTCTACTCACCAATACACATTTAAGACTTCTGTGGCTATCTTTGGATATATTGTTTCACTTCAAACACAGCAAGACAAAAGCAGGGGTTCCAGTTTTTGTTTATGCACAGGCTTCTTAAGCATCGCATAAGATGGGGTGTGTTATTTTATTTTTGTATCTGACTTAAAGAATAAATGCTTTGCTGACTACGAATTTAATACTGTGTAATGTGTAGGGCTGTAATCCCATGAGTTTTAATTTCGTCTATTTAAAAATGTATATATAAATACACAAGCATGACAGCTAATATTAGTGCCTTTGTTTACTTTTATATCTTTCAGAGAGCACAAATACTCATTATTACACACAAGTCATCAGGAATCAAGGACAGCTGAAAAAGGACCCATGGCATATCCTTCAAGAAGCTTGCTGAGCAGCTTCTAAAAGTTCCTCCTTTAGAGCACACTGAAATACCTGAGTTTAAGTACTTCTACTGCATGGATTTCTACATATGATGAGATGTCATAATCAAGAAGATGCGCAATGGCTCATAAATGAGAAGCTACAAACTGCTTGGGATAAAGTTTTTTCTTTACATAGCACTCCATAAGATAGAAACTCTTGACATTAGCAGCAGCTATCTTGTTTTCAGGTGAAACACAGTTTCATCCTGTAAAAGTTACATATTTCTAGAAGAATTCCTATGCATTTTCACCTAGCTTGGTTTAAATACACAGGAACTTAACCAGATTATCAAGTTTTAACAAAAGAAAAAGTATTCTATATAGATTCCAGAAATCTCAGACCTTTAGTTTTGATTTAGTTTAAGGATTTTCAATATAATAATCAGGAAAAAAGTAAGTTAGCTGCAATTCACAATTCCAGTTAGCTTTGTGTAAAACTCCATGTAATCTTTTATTCAGAAAAATGTGTTATTCTGATATAATATCAATCAATATCCACTTACCAACTTCCTCAGACATCGTGAAAAAAATCTGTAGCAGAACAGGGAACTGAACCAGGCCCTACAACTTCCAGGTTACAGTACCAACCATTGGACAGTGCCACCCTCCCTGTGAAATTCCCTACAAAGATACACCTATAAAATGCTCTGTTAGCTTAGGACCACCCCGTAAGCAGCGAGGTAAGAATTCACACCTCCCCAGTCGCAACCTAATTTCTTTGTGTTTACCACTACGTTACATTTGCTAAGCTGGGCACTGTATCACACACGTGTGTTTGCAATTCACTTTTGTAGGAATTCATTAATCACCTACTAAAATCATACTAAAGGACCATTAAACTTGGAAAGCCAAGCACTAACAGTTTATATTGCTGTATATACCAAAGAAAGTCAGGATGCTTTACCTTTTAGAAGAGAATAAGGTAGGGCAATACAAACAGCCCAGAAAAATACAGCAGCATCACAGGACCACACCAGCACATAATGATACTGAGTGTTGCCTAACCACTCCGTTCAAGAGTGGTGCTATCATACAGAAACTAAAAGATGTTGAATTGTAATCATATCAGGATAGTTCCCAGCACAATTTTGTTCTAAACTTGTTCAAAAATTGGAGAAACCACCACATGGCATTTCAAATGTATAACTTGACAGTATAAAATGCAAATAAACAGCTATTAGGTAAGAATCTCATAGTTAAGTCATCAACTGCAATATTGTTTTCTTCCTTGCCACCAATGAACACTTCAGATTGTCAGTTGTTCACCTAATTATCATTTTTAAGGCAAAACTTCAATATTAAACATGGAGATAAGCAAGCACCAGCATCAGCAAAACACTTCAGGAATATATAGCACTTCACTTTCATTGAGGAAAGTCTTGCCACAAAATCCCATCCTTTGAGATTAAGAGAGTTCATTCTGAATGTAAACCTAAGGCATCAAGTATTCTGTAAAGTTATTAGCATTTCTCAGATCATTAAAGAGAATCTGATTTAACACACAAACAACTCCAAGCTATTGTTCAAAGTATGTAAGCCTGCCACCAGCACCAGTCTCAGAACTGCTGCTCCAGATTCCACCAATTCCATGTACAAGCAGTTAAAGTTATTAAATTATGAAGTTTGCAGTCCTTCATCCAGTTTCCAACTAAATAAATTATAATTACCTAAGTCAACAGTACATACTTTCTTCAATGTTTATAATATTCTGAATCATTACCCCAGTTTACAAAAAATTTGGAACACACCTAAAGTTTTCGATGAAAAATATACCTATTTGCATTTTTTTTTTTTTTTCAAAAAAAAAAAAGAGTTTATTGCTATCACTTAAAAACATCTTGACACTTCTCAGAAGCATTTTTCCACAGATCAAGCAGCTCAGTTACAGGTTAAAGGGCTGAATCCTGTAACTATTCAGTCCATAAGCCTATTTTCTGAATAAATGTATTGCTCCGTGTAAGTTTGAAGAACCTTGTCTGACATTCCTAGGTTTGAACTCTCTGGCGACAGTAAGCTCTTACCACTTCTAGCACACATATTGTCAATACTTATTTTGTATAAACAGTGTTCTCAGCCCAACATCCAATAGCCATTACATTTTTATGTCTTTCTTGAAGTTGGTACCCATAATTTATTTTTGGGAAACCATTTGCTAATACAAGCTTTTTCCCCCATCCAAGGTGATCTGTTAGTGTCAAATTTTCTACATTACTATTACACATTAACAAACCAGAAAGCAACCTGGCTTTTCAAATCGGATGTCTTCCTTTAAATAAACCATACAAAGAAAATTAATTTATTGCTTTTTCATTTAAATGTCTCCATAATCAATGGCTGATATTCCCCATGAACAATGTATGTGATGTCAGAAAGTATGTCTTTGACATAATTTAAAAATAGTGTTTGTTCACAGTTATTAGAATGGTAACATTTTACTAGTGACATTAAGCAAAGCCTTGAACTGGAAATTTGACAACAGGAGATCAGCAACACTGCAGGATTTCCTTCAGAATCTAGCCTTGTGGCTGTCAGCTCAGAAGAACGTTCTTTGGTCATGTTTGTCATTTGTAGTTGTTTAGTGACACTTAGAGAGCATCTCCATAGATACCAACGACATAACCAACTTGAGTATTTCAACGTGTACATTTTTCCTGCCTCCTGCATGAAAAACAGTGCTGCTGCTTCCACTTACCCATAGCACCCCACCGTTTACATTGAAAGGTTCCAAGAGAAGTCTACATTAGACTGAATTCAAGTACTTAAGTTGTACACTGAAACAATCATATTAGACACACAAAGCTCTATGATGGTGAGCCACATAATGCGAGATAAATACATTAATGACTATGTAGCACTCTGATAGCACAGCAACTGCTGTTATAAGAGAGAGGAAGCTTATTCTAGTTTCCTGTCAAGTACATTGCATTAATGTGTGCTGAGCCAACATAGTGCTTATGTAGTAGGCACTGAGAATAGAGCTCTGTTTAGGTACCTATAGTAGCTGAATTTCTATAATGAACAATAAACTCTTTAATTAAGTTGAGGCTCTGGAGACAAAAATGTTTCTCACGAAACTCCTGTGCACCTACACTGCCTGTAAGGATACAAACACAGCAGAGAACTGTTTCTGGGTTTAATTCATTGCACCCTATTGAGCCCTATACTGCCACAGCCAACCTGCTACTTGCACATACTTGGTCCAAGATTAAAACTAGTTTGAGTTTGTTTACGCTACACCTTTAATATTTCAAACATTTTTTAAAGATTGGAACAAGTGAGTTATCTGTTCACATAAAGTTCAGGAAGCTCCATTACAATCACAAAATGCAGACACGGCCAATTGGTGTTTCCTGACCCACATGAAGCAGTTCAAGTGAAGGTCTATAAATGGGGCTAAATCACTCAACTAGCACACAGCTGCCCTGAGCTACTGAATAATCCAAACCTACAGCTCTTAGCTATCATCCATAGATTAACTACACTATCCATCTCTCACCAGCTGATTAAAAGAAAATCAGCAAAGTTTTGATATCCCTGAATAATAGAATGCACGTTCAAAGTATTTTCATAATGTTACTTCATAACATTATTGAAAGAAAATATTTATTCTCTTCCATGACACTTTCTTTTCAAAGTATTCTTTCTATACATTTATAGAATTTCAGTGGGCTGTTTGAGGGCAGGGACCACTCCTAACCTCTTGTCCTGCCTCCATCTCCACACACTGCCTGACTACCAAACACTGCATTTTTCACTTCTGCAATTCTCCTAGCAGAAAATGCAGTTTCTCCTCTATGTCACTCACATTTTCTCCTACTTCTCAAATCTTTCCAGTGTCAACTTGGCAAAAATACCACAGCATACTGGAAAGAATCAGTCATCTTTAAACTACCTTTGAATACCTATATATCCAGAACACAAATATTTATCCGTTTGTTTCAGTCTGCTGTGTTAACTGACAGATATAAAACACAGACCAAAATTTGTCCAGAATGAAAAATACAATCAAAATACATTTAAGAAAAAATGGGAGCTATATCACCTGTAAAACTGGAACAAAGAAATAAGGAACAAAAAACTGGAACAAACAAATAAGCATTTCTTCAGAACATACATCGGTGTGGCAGCTAAAATATTTTAAGTCATAAGTTCAACTTTATGGGTATTTCATAATTGTTCCTCAATATTTCAACAATATCTATGGCTGTAGCTAAGAAAGAAACCACCGCAATTCTAACTTAGAGTTTCATTTTAAAAATTAGTATTGGAATACTCTGTATTACCTACATCTTAGCAGCAGCACCAGGGTTTTGCATAAGGAAATGCACACGCTTGAAAAAAGGATACTTATGCTCTTTAACTGAGATTAACTCTCATTTCAAACTGCTGTAATTACAACAAAGGCTTCCTGCTTTTCCCAGCAGATGTCACTGCAAGGCAGGTGCAGGGCACGTATGTTGAAAGAACCGTCAAGTGTAGCACAAGCCGCACAGGTTCACTTGCCCACACAAAAAGGCACTTTGTGGATCATTTGAATTCTGTTTAACTTTTTCAAAGATAACTTTAGCTTGACTGCCACAACAGCTACAAATTCTGATTTGTAAGAAAGGGTGAGACACCCCAAAATAAAACTTCTTTCCATATCCTTTTACAATGTACCTTTGATTTATCTTACTATTCTATTACACATTGTCCTCCCTACTGTAATTATATTTTTAAAATAAAGTTCTTTCAAGATTAAGCCACAAAAATAATAAAGAAAAAAACTCACTAAGTTATTCCACAGATCCTTTTTCAGTGCATATTAAGACAAACAAGTTGATCCCAAATTTGTTCTTTCCCAATTCTTGTAAAAGTATCTGTTACAATGTACAAAAGCATCATCCAAGCTGTCACTGTGAACAGGAAATGAGACGCAGAAACCCTGAACACGCTGCACTCTCCTGGTGAGGCACCAGCACGTCTCCAAGGTTAACACCCTGGAATCTATGCACTCTTGGTTCAGAAGGCTTGAACATGTCTAGCTCTGAGCTGCTAAATCATGCTATTTGGTCAAGCATTTTCACAAGGATGACTCTCCATCATTTCTAGAAGTCAACTATAGTTGGCATTTTTTAATACTGCTCTCTAATCTCTATTGTATGTTATTTTTATAGAAAACAACATGAGTAAAGATCTGGTTTACATTAGCCTCACTTAATGCAATGCATAATACAAAGCAGCATCAAAAATTGTTTCAATTACTCAAATATGTTCAATTTTAGAGGTGTATTTTTTTCAATCAATCATTAACAGTTATAAGGGAATTTAGAGCTGGGAGACTTACTCTATACCAAACCTGTGATGTAGTAAAACATAGACATGTACTCTTAACAGGCACTCTTGCAAATAGGTTGGTACCAGCCAGCTCTGTATTCCTCCCTCTCCCCTATTCAATGTCATTCTAGTAGGTGGATACTCTCACTTGGAGCACTGTGTGCAGTTCTGGTGTCCTCAGCATAAGAAGGACATGGAGTTGTTGGAGCAAGTCCAGAGGAGGGCCACAAGTTTGATCAGGGGGCTGGAGCACCTCCTGTACAAAGACAGGCAGAAAAAATTGGGGCTGTTCAGCCTGGAGAAGAGATGCTGCATGGAGACCTCATAGCAGCCTTCCAGTATCTGAAGGGGGCTTACAGGGATGCTGGAGAGAGACTCTTCATCGGGGACTGTAGCGATAGGACAAGAGGTAACAGGTTTAAACTTAAACAGGGGAAGCTCGGGTTACATAGAAGGAAGAAATTCTTCACTGTGGGGGTGCTGAGGCACTGGAACAGGCTGCCCCAAGAAGTGGTAAATGCTCCATCCCTGGCAGTGTTCAAGGCCAGGCTGGACAGAGCCCTGGGTGACAGGGTCTAGTGTGAGGTGTCCCTGCCCACGGCAGAGGGGGTTGGAACTAGATGATCTTAAGGGCCTTTCCAACCCTGACTATTCTATGATACCCTATGACTAATGGAGCAGGTCCTCAGCTCTTCTTTAAAACACAAGTATATGAAAATACTTTAATAACTTTAATCTCCCTGTTTCCACTTTTTTCAAGGTTATTTTCTTCTTTTGTAAACACAAAAGCAATATTTCAGATTAAAAAATTAAACCAACCAATAGAGGACAAAACATTTAAAGGAATTCTAAAGTAAAATCATGACTACTACTGACTTCACAAGATGGAAGTATTCTAGCTTTCCAATCTCATTCTAGAACAGAGCCTTTAGCAGGGCAAAAAGTTAAAAATGTATTCTTACAGTAGAAAATAATTTGATCAGAAAGCATGAGAGAAATACATGCATATAGGAATTTTTCAATGGGTACTTCCACAGTAGGACTCTATGAGCTTCACGCAAATATGCTTTGAATGGTTACATTCTGTTCTGTGCAAAAGCAGGCATTTTTCCTAGATTGGCTGCCAGGGCTCTGTCCAACTCCCAGTAAAGTTAGTAGGATTTTTCACATTATTTCTCTGGGAGATAACCAACATCCTACTGAACAGCTGCTTCTACTGTGAAAAAGAAGTTCTCTATAAGCAATGGAGCAAATGCAGTTCTATAAATTTGCACCTTAATTCTTAACCTCCTGCTGGGTAACACAGCAAATAGCTGGTTCAGATCTACATGCAAGCTATTGCTCAGCCTCCTATTTTAATTAAACTTGCAGAAAGCAACTATGGCTTATCCAGCTTAGAAATTCAATAAAGTGAATATAGAGCTTGGAAGAGGTATGGCAGAGTCTGATCTCCGGTTTTCTTAAGTGAAAACAAAAATCACAGCAAGAATATTACGATGTCAAACAGCTTTGAAAAGAAGTGAAGCAGCAAAGCCTTAAATGGGTAAAACACATCCACTGGATGTCTTAAGGAAAAGTGGTTCTCTTGAGATCTTTCATTTCATGAAAGAATGGAAAAACAAGAACAGAATCTTTAGTTTTATGAAAAGATTTGTTCAAGACCAGATCTACTTAGAATATTTAAAGAATTGATCTTAAGAAAAAGCTGATCCTCAGATCCATTTAATCAAAAGTCACTTTCAGTCTTTTCAATCAATGCAAGGGAACTATCACTTATGTCTCATGAGTGTAACTTTCTAGTCATTATTTACATGAACTAACATGCTTTAAGGATTCCTTACGGACATCTTCACTAAAAATTACTTTGCTGACAGTGTTCTCAGTCATGGGTGGTTACACCAACTTGCTTCACCAGATTACCACTCTGGACTCTAAACTGTGGTTCACCTGAATGCTAAGTTTAATGTAGAAGTTATTTATCTCAGAAGTTCTGATTTAGTAGAATTCCCTGAGGGCGATGGGGGTGAAGATTCCTTTGAGATTAATTTAGATGTAGTATAGAGTCTTTCTTTGAAAGGCAGAGACTGCCAAGCATTTCTTAGCTAAAGAACCCATTATATTCAGGAGAACAGATATGGATAGCAGAGAAAAGAATTTTTTTATTAATGCTTTGACAATTTTAATAGTTCTACTTCATGAAATGCTACACCTTCATGAAATAAAGAACCACAAGTTTTAACCAATTACATCCCAGAAAGGAATAAATTCATACTCTGCTAACCAAATCCAACAAGGACATTTGAAGTCATAATCAGATCTACTGGACTGGATGTAGCTCCACTAACCTCAACAGGTTAATTATTTCACTGATGTTGCTTCAGAGACCACAGTTCACCACACTAACAAACAGCTGTTTACCATTAGCAAGATTCTACTTGACAAGTGGATTTATTACTTTTTAATTATGCACTTTAATCTTCCACAAACTTTAATCAACATTTTCAATTACAATCAAAACTGTACTTGACAGGAACCCCCTTTGGGAGAGATTCTAGAAATACAACATTTCCTTCAGGCTACTGATGTTCACGATGCTTTTGTTGCGACAGCAATTTGGGTGATGTAAAAAGCCATGCCAAACTGATGATGTTAGCTTGATAGGTTGAAACACAAAAATCAGTCCCCTTCTCTGCTGTTAGGGGTTTTTTTGGGGTGCTAAACAAAGCACAGGCTGTACACATTGTCACTGCCAATGGCTGCTATAGCATGCATTCATCTAATATTAATTTGGAAATATATTCTTATGCTTCTGACCTTTACTTCAACGGAAATATTAACTGCACAAGAAGAGAGGCCTAAACGTTTAAGGAAAAAGGTATTTCTACTGCAAATACTTCCAGCCTTTTCTTTTTCAGTTCTGCTAAGTTATTCTCACTCTAATACATACTGGTTATATAATACATACAGTAACAAGACAAGGGGCAATGGCTTTAAGCTGAAAGAGGGTAGATTTAGATCAGACAGTAGGAAGAAATTTTGCACTGTGAGGGTGGTGAAACACTGGCGCAGGTTTCACCTGCCAGAGCTCAAAGAAGCTGTGGCTGCCCCATCGCTGAGTGTTCAAGGCCAGGTTGGACAGGGCTTTGAGCAACCTGGTGTAGTGGAAGGGGGGTTGGAACTAGATGATCTTTAAGGTCCCTTCCAACCCAAACCATTCTGTGATTAAGCTGAAATTTCGAAAACAAGATAGGTATCTGAATCAAAGCATTTTCTGTACAGGTATAGTTAGGCAAGTCCTTAAAGCACCTTTAAAGCACAAGGTAAGATCTTAAAACTGACACTATCAGTAGAATGTTGCTTAGTTACTTCAACAAAAAAGCTATTTAACTTAAGACCAAATTCTAATTATGATCTCTGCATCATAGCACTAAGTTAAACTCATTACAGACAGGATGAATTTGTAATTTTTCCATTGGGAAAATTCCCAATAAAAAAGGAACACTCCTTTGCAGGGGGAGAGGGGGAAGATCCTGGCAGCAATTTTTCAAAATACGGCACAGCTACAATACTTTCAAAAGAACAAGGTGGCCTCGGTAACCTTAAAACTGATGTAAACTCAAGGTAATTGCATAGTTGATCCTTTACAGTCATTAACATCTCTAAATCATTAATGCAGGTTGTAGTAACTCCTTTATTCTTGGAAATGTCTCTCTGCAAGTTCAGATTTACTCTCTCAAAGGCCAGAGAAAAATACACACACAGATTTCAGGTTATTCCAAATGTAGTGATAATGTTGATTTATAAACCTAAACATCTGTTTCCAAGCATGTGCTAGGCAAGAAATTCAATTCAGCAGCCCCAGCACTAGCTAAAAAAAACAAGGAACTAATTTTAAGCAACATACCCAACTACTGAAAACCTGGCAGACTTGGTACTCTTCTAAAGGGTATCAGCCATTGCTAAATAATACACTTAAGTATTTGGTTACATCTATTACTGATGCAATATCTAGAAATTCAATAATAACCAAGAATATTACATTAGATGTTATAATAGTTATTATATGTAATGCCACTATTTTGAAAAGTCTATTTTATGCTTTAGATACTGTTTTAAAGGAACAGTTTGAATCATCACCTCAAGCAACATAATGCAAATAAACAAGATGCTTGCTTTTAATGCATCCTGTCCATTGTACCGTATACTTGCAGCTGACAGAACTACAGCACTATGGACACAGATAAGAGAATGCCATTTTAAAAGAAAAAGATTATTCACAATACCATAGTGACATTAACTGACTGTGAAAGGAATAAAACCTAGGCTGAACCTAGGTTAGACCGGACTAGATTTGTCTGAAGCCCATCCACTGCTACCTTTCAGTTTAAGGTTACAATAGAAGACACTGAAGTACCTGCCCTACCCTAAAATCAAGTCAAGAGTAGGATGCTCATGAAATCAAATGATTGCTATGGGACAGGGTTTGCCAGGTTTCTTGAAGGATATTAAGTAGTAAGAATTCCTTGTGTGGCCTCAAGAATATCTAGAAATTCTGTCCCTTATATACTCATTGTAGGTGGTATGAACATCATCTCGAAATGACAGACTCTTGCATTCAGAAAAATAACTTATTTGTGAGAAAAGAAGTGCGTCTAACCAATACTCAGCTCTAACCACAAGTGACATACAATTCTAGCTAATTGCTCTATTTTGAAAAACAGACCAGTGCATCTGGACTTTTTATTCATAACTATGTTTAAGCTGTGCTGTCATCAACAAGTATCTGCCCAGTCCTCTCAGTTTTCACAGGGAAATTTTAACAAAGAAAATTGGGAATTTTATTCCTCTTGGTACTGCCAGTTCATCCCTTAAACACAGTTTATCCTTTTTTCAAACCAATACTGATACCAGACTGCCTCTAAGTAATCACACTCATATATACTAGCTGACTTTTGCTAGATGTAATGGTATTTCAAAAACTTCTGTTGTCACGTCCCTGAAGATTATAGAGGAGGAAACAGTACAGCAAGCAAGAGATGCTTTCATCAAAACAGAATAACATTAAAGACAAATGTAGTACCCAGCCTGAGAAAGCAAACATGATCAATTTTCATTAAGATACTGACAATTTAAATCAACTTTTAGAAGTGCAGTATACAGACGCTACTTCACCTGGTTCATTATTTTTCTGCAGTTTGAAAAACACATAAAACAATATTTTCTCAAATATCAACCAGAGACATTATATAACTGAACATGCTGCATCATGTCCCCAGAGCGGTACATTAAACAGTAGGATAGTTATAAACCACGATTTTCAATTTTCAGTTTAACTTGTTTTGTAGATTGTATCCCAGCCAGAAATTCAGCCCCTTGGAGCCCAAACAAGAACAAACATACAAAGTTTATAACTATTGAGAATGTTGGTTTATTTTTGAAAAGGAGGCATCCTATTAGGCAAGACAACGATGTTGTGACTTCATAGGAGTATTCAAATCCTAACTTTGGACATCAAGATCTGATGCTGGATTTTTCAAGTGATCTCTTGTTTCGGATCAAATCAAAGCTACAGAGAGAATATCCTGAGGTTTGGGTTATCTAGTTTGGTATCTTAGACTTGAAGCCTTTTCTGGTATTTGGATAATCATAGATCCATGCATCTCGGTGAATACTGGGGAATCATCACTATAATGAACCACTTCATATAAGCTCACAGTAGTTGTATTAAGACAGACTTATTATCTTGGCATCTGCCATTTTTCAAGCTTTAAAACCTTTACAGCAAGTATATTGTGATGGAGCAGCAACAATGCCCATGTGAAACACTAAGGAAACATAGCCAGCACAGATTCCAACAATTTCAGTAAGAAAAGCAAGTGGCAAAGATAAAAATTATCGCTATTTGGCATCTGACATGAAAGTGAAAAAGCAAATACTTCTCATCAAGGTAAAGTAAATATACCTTCACCTACAGAGCTGGATGCAAGTGCTAAAACCACAAATGAAGCAAAGATATTAAAGATGGAGCAGCATGAGCAATAATTTAACCACCTTCCATTCAGGCCCAATCTACTCAATTAACACCCAGAAATCTGGAAACACGTCTTATTTTTGTGTGAATCTTGAACCTCATCTTTTTTTAAAAAATCAAAAAAAAAAGATCTCCCAGCTTCCATACTTCCATCATCAGGCCTAGCAGAAGCCAAGCAAAGTCAGCCATCAAAAATTCTTCCTGTGGTCTTCTTTCATTACAGAACTTGGATGACATTCAAGTACTGGCAGTTAAGCGAAGTCAGTATGTTTTAAAAGAGTATCTAATTCTTTTAAATATTTTGCATTGTACTAATTTCTGAGGTATGGAACCCTTCTGACAATGCTGGAATCATTCCCAAGTCCTCTGTAAGTTGTAACTGTCTCACAACGCTAAGCTCAGTAATCAAAGGTTGGAGTGGGAAGTAGAAAAGGTGACTCAACTCATTCCAGAGCATTAAAAACTTTAAAACAGCAATAAAAGGAAATAAAGCAGCTTGAAAGACACAGTCACAGAAGTGAAAATTCATACAAGCCTAGGATAATTAATCTAATTTTAAAGGATGATGACAAGGGAAAAAATGTTGATATTCAGGCATGACTATGTTCCAAGATCTTTGTTCTAGCAAAAAGGAATGCTGAAGGCATAAGACTCCTCCCAAAAACAGAGGGTAAAACTATTATACTACTCAAAGACAATTGCTCCTACCAGCAGTTGGATTGACTGTCTCTCCAAAGAGTTCAAAAATTTTTCTTCAGCTAAACCACAAGAGATGTGCTTAAATGTGGATAAAACATACACAATTATTCTGATATATGCTGACCTGATAACATCTGTAGAATCATTCACATTCCCATAAATAACACATGCATCACTAAGGACAAAAAATTGCAGGTTTTTGTTCAAAGAACCCCTTTTTCCCCTCATACCGTCTTTCCTTCTTTATACTACTTATTCCAAGATTCCTGACCTTTCTTTGCTGTCTTGGTCCCTTTCTACTTTGACTGTTATTTGTTCCTCTTAAGGAACACAGATGACTTCTATTAATACCGTAATGTATTTGATGCCGGAAAGACAATTGGTATAGCAGAAAAAACAAATACATTGTACTCTGTTCAGAACACAATAGTTCAAGGGAATTCAAGATTTACCACTGCATGTGGTATATCTGTATCAAATTACTGGTACTAAGTTGAAGTCAGATTTTCCAACATGATCAGCATTTCCTAGGTAATGCCAAGACCTCAGCTGTTGAAGGAAGTTGAAGGTGCTCGTATACCTCCCACATTAGGCTGCCTGCTCAGATTTGGGGTTTTGTTGGTTTTTTGGATTTGGTTTTGTTTTCCTGTTTGTTCTTGGAGGGGGAAGGTTACTCTGTTTATTTCTAAGCAACATGCTTAATTCTCTTCCTGCAGTGAGCAACTGTGGCCTCACTTCCACGATAAGTATACATGGCAGCAACGCCAGCTTGATGAAGACTCATTTTCAATTCTTTCTATAATAGGCTACTGCTGTGAATTAATTTCACTACCTTTAATCAGCCATGCTTGTGACCAAGCATACTTAATACAAAAATACACATGTATGAAACTAAATAATAGTATTACCACTCCTAGAAACCTTATCCTCCTTTTACAAGAAAAGTGGAAAGCATATGAAGAAAGTTCTGCTTAATCCTACTCAGTTCAGGAGCATCCTAACAGATGTTTTAATATGTTCCTGTATAAACCACCAAAACAAGAATGAGGGAAGCAATTTTAACTAAATTTCCAGGCAATGACAGAATTTTTTTCCAGCAGTACATTTCTGTGATACAATGATCCTTAAATCAAACAACCCACATTAGCACTTTCAGCCAGCATATTCTTTTATAAAAGAAACCATCTTAACCACTTTTAACGCAAATATATATCAGCAACAAGATTAACTGCTTAGCCATCCAGTAATTGAAAAAGGAGACAGAGTATTTGTTCACTCTACAGAAATCACTCATGGGAAAGAACTTACCTAAAAATTTCTTCTCTACAAGGTATTAATGCATCGAGTTAGTTTTCACAGAAGGAGACAAGCCTGACAACCTGCAGAAGTAAAAAACAGACCTTTTAGAAAATTTCCTAAGTAATGGAATATAGCACCATTCTTCTGTTTCAGAATTTCAGACAATGAAATATATTCTTAAAAACGGTTCAGACACTAGGAACTACAAACTAAACTGACCTATGGTATTGAGACATGTAATCATCACTTTAATATTATTGATGTTTTGCTCTTGCTAAAATTTATTAGAAATTAACTATTTGGCAACAGCTAACTTTAAAGTGTAGATGAAACAATTTTGTAGAACTTCACATGCAGTCAAATTCAAAAACTAAAAAACACTGTTACACATGAGCACATAACTTGCCCTAGTACCAGAACTTGTACAGGCCAAAAGTATAATAAAGTAGTTCAAATAAAGAATTCTTAAAGAATAGTTCTATCTAGGGATTATGCCCCTCACACAATAACACTCCCTTCCAAGAAAATAATTCTTATATTAATGCTTTGTTTCTTGTACTTTTCCTAAACTTTTGTATAAAAGCACAAATAAAACACTAAAGAATTGCTATGACAATATTAACATGCTTTGTAAGGACACTGTACATTAGGGAAATGACACAAGTTTCAGTGCATCTCCAAAAATAGTAATAACAACCTTTAATAACAAGCAGCATTTAGAGTGTGTGTTTGTTTCCTTGTTTTAAAAATGGAATAAAATATTGTGCATTCCATTCTATAAGATAATTAAGCCAATTACTTTCAAGCAGAAACTACCATCCCTTTTCTGTCCAAAGCTGTTTCTCTGACAAGTACTACAAAAATAATACATAAGTAGTATTGAAGAGGCTACCTTTCCCCAAGTATGCAATCAAAATGTTGTAACAGCTCACTATTACAGTTCAAATACATTCATAAAATCACAGAATGGTTTGGGTTGGAAGGGACCTTAAAGACCATCTAGTTCCAACCCCCTCCCACTGGCAGGGACACCTTCCACTAGACCAGGTTGCTCCAAGCCCCATCCAACCTGGCCTTGAACACTGCCAGAGATGAAGCAGCCACAGCTTCTCTAAGCAAACTGTGCCAGTACCTCACCACTCTTGCAGTAAAGAATTTCTTCCTAATATCTAATCTAAATCTACCCTCTTTCAGTTTAAAGCCATTCCCCCTTGTCCTGTCACCACCTGCCCTTGTAAAAAGTCCCTCTCCTTTGTTGGAAGGAGACTTTGTCAGCCCCTCTACATACTTGAAGACTGCTCTAAGGTCTCCCCAGAGCCTTCTCTTCTCCAAGCTACACAAGCCCAGCTCTCTCTGCCTGTCTTCATAGAAAAGGAGCTCCAGCCCTCTGAGCATCTTTGTGGCCCTCCTCTAGGAGGCTTATCTTTTCTGAGATGGAATTTTTAATTTAATACTCTTAAGAAACTTGACTTTTTGTTTAATGTTATCCTTTTAACCTTCACACATTGCCACAAAACAGAGTTGTTATTCACCTACTCAACATGCTTCACTCAGTTCTACTTGCTTTCCCTTACTCTAAAAACTGAGCTATTAGAAAGGAAAAGGGAATAAATAAAAAAAAAGGGGGGGGGGGGGAAGAAAAGACAGACATTGAGGCTTCAGGTACTGTCTAATGAGTAGCTAAAGCCAGCCCAACAGCTCACTGCTACCAAACAGAGCAATTATGCTTTCCTCATCAGTAATCAAACTTCATATCAAGGCTGGCAAAGCACAGCTCACAAGCCTAAGCTCAGAGAACCTAAACAACTTAAGCCCAGGAAAAACAGCTACGACTCAAGATCCCCAAAGCAAGCCAGAAAATCAGTCCCATACCACAAGGTCCACAGCTAGCTCTGAAGAGACCTACAGTGTAAGAGAGGCCATCACAGAGTAAATGCCCAGGCCTGATGTTAAATAGAGCACCATGCTCACGGGCAGAGGTGTGGGTGGAGGCCCCAGGTGAGCCTCCTCAGGGTGATTAAGGCCTGTCAGTGCATTCTGAGCCATGACAGGTTTTGGGAACAAAACCAAAAGAAACAGAAGTAAACAAAACCAAACCCACCAAAGTCTTTCTAACATAATTAACCACTGAGCTTCCCTTCCTAACAGCAGATTGTTTCCCATGCCAACACAACTGGATTCATTGCTAATGCATTTATCTAATTCTACTGTCCCCCAAAAAAAAGGACTTTCATAAAAATACTTCAAATAAGGACAAAACATTGTTTTCCTTACAGCATGGAACCCAATTATAAAAAACAATTATCAGGAGCCAAAGGTTTACTGACTAGTGGATTCATCAAAGCAAGTACCTAAGTGCAGGTGATGCTAGCTAGGGTAATACAGGTGTTTCACATATAACTAACTCTCAATTAATTTGTCTTCTGATTCAGTACTTTGTCTTTGTGCTATCACTATATTACAAACATTTGTTTACAGATCAATGTCTTTTACTGATCTATCAATAAAAACTGTAAATTACATGATCTTATCTGAAGTTTTCAAGTTAAGACTCAGTGACATATATACTGCTCTAACATCAGTCTGACATGAATACTCTGTGAATGTGTGAAGAAGTGTTATAGTTTTTCTGAAGACAGCAATATGACCTATCAGAAAACCTGAAAAAGGAAAAAGAAAATTTATCTATTTGAACAAGGAGAAAGAAGAGAGAGAAAAACGTAACACAGAGCTGTGGCATGGAGGAAGCAAAGTCTAAGAAGTGTGAAACATTTTCCAAGCTAAATTCTGGGTGGGAAAAGAGATGTACTGAACAACTAGTTTCATATCCAAGTACTTTTGCTCCTGCTGAACCAGCTCGTCAAAGCAAGCATGGCAAGGGTTCCTAGATGGCTTGAGGAGAATCCTTAGATGATTCTGCGTGGATTCCTGGAATGTATGAATGTTCCTACAAATCACAGAGAGAATTCCTAGAAATTCTTCTTCTAAAAAGACTTTCTAGAAAGCACAGAGGGGATGCACCTGGAAAATTCCTAGAAGGCATGGGGATCATGCCAGCTCACCAGGAAAATTCCTAGGATACACTCAGAAAATCCCTAGAAAGCAGAAGAGAAAACAGAACATTCCTAGAACGCATTGGCAGAAATCCCTAAAAATCAAGGAAGGAAAACTTGATAGGAAAATTCCTATCAAGCCTAAGGAGAATTTTGAAAATTCTCTAAAAGCACAAGGGAAATTCCTAGAAACCACAGTGGGAATTCCTTGAATGCATTTGGGAAAATTCCTAGAAAGCTGCAAGACCATTCTACGTAAACTCTACGCTAATCTGTGTAACTGCTATGCTGGATTTTCTAAGAGGGAAAATGTGAACACAGAGCAGGTACCTAACATTTTGTATGCCTGAAACCAATTATTTTTATAAAATTCTTTGCACCATTTAAGAAATGAGCAGTGATGCTTTAAGAATGTGCCTTTAAAATGACAAAACTAAGAACAGTGGTCAGGAATAGAGTAAGTGTGTGGGACACTTCCCCTCTCATACACTCCTGGTTTCTAACAATTTCAGCTTGCAGAAGTTTCTGACACCAACAGGAGTGCGGCTCTTCAGCAATCCCCTCTGAGCTCTCTTCTCATGCAGACGTCCTCAATCCTGAGCACTCTCATGACCAGCATCCTTTTCTAAGTACCTGACCAGTCTTCCCTCACGTATACATACACTTTCACATCCATAGCATCCTTCAGTGAAGTTCTACAGATACAGTACTCATCATGTGACGGATTATCTCTTTTGTTTTGAAGGGAAGTCTGACTAGCATCAGTAGTTCTGGCATTGGAATAGACCCTTAGAACAGGCCTTCCTTACTCAAATTACGATTTTGTAAATCCCTTCATAGCCACCTCAAAGTTTTCTTTCTGTGTTGAGGAGACATAGCCTACTTTTAGTCATTCCTTGCTCTGAAGCAGTTTGATACCTTTGATTATTCTTGCTGCCTTCTCTGAACCTCTCCCAGTTCTACTACAGATTTCTGAGAAGTACACAAAATATCTAATGTATAGGTGAGCCACAGATTTACACAGTGGGATTGCAATGGTTTTTGTTCTGTTCTCTGTTCCTTTTTTAGTTAATGCTAACATTTTATTTGCTTTTTGCACATCAAGCACTGAGCTGACATTTTCGGGGAATCATCTATCTTGATGCTATAAAAAGGACCCTTCCCTTTGATTGCTCTTCTCTTTGTGCATCAGTCCACACTTATGTATAGTGAATTTCATCTGCCATTTTATTGCTAAATCCTTCAGTCTTGTATGGTCCTTCTGTAATTCTCCACAGTCTCCTCTCATTCCTATATTGAATACCACACAAGGATCTCACGATTCCATATCTAAAATAAGATCTAATGAACCACTGAATTATATATTATGTTGAAACAGATAAACAAGCATCCCTAAGCAGTAATAAAAAAGTGCTAAAGACAAATACGGACAAATTGATAAATGTGTCTTGTTAAATTACCTGACACTGCTCATTTCTCCCGTCTTGGAAAGGCTGCCACCCTAAAGAAGTTTCAAGAGAGAGCAGTGTGCAGTGGGGCCTCAAGTCACTCCCAAGAAAATGTAGTGTCTTAGCATAAAATCACTTCCTTGGCAACCTACGCAAACACAACTGAGTTTCACTGGAAGACTTCAGGTGTGGACACACTTTTTTTTCCTGGTGCTTCTTCAGTGACAGCAGTAACTTCCTGCAGAGATGCAGCAACTTCCTGCAGAGATGCAGCACGAATGTTAGCCAAGGTGCAGTAACTTCACAACAGCTTTCTGGCAGCAGAGAGAGATTTTCCGCACTCTTCTTTGAGAATTACAGGGCCTAACCTCATATGCCTCACACATCCAAATTTCCTGCTAACTACAATGGGAACTTTTTCCGTATAAAGATACAAGACTGGATATTCACTAGAAAATTAAGTAAACACATTGAGGGTGGCCCTCCCATAAAGACATGCAGACATACAAAAGTTCTTTCCACTCCTTTCCTAAGCACGTCTTTACAATTTATTTATGAAGTTCTGTTGTAACAGAGCCTGGTGTCTGAAATGTGCAATATTTAGCGTAAGTGTAATCCAGCATTTAGACTTAGTCACAGAACTTCCACAAATACTAAAATTCTGCCCTCAAGTATATACATGGCATCTACTCACTTTGAGCTATCTTTATCTGATTCACAATCGCAGCACATTTTCAAATCCATTCACCATTAAAAAGACTATGTTAAAGACTGTTAATTTGACAGTTTTAAATAAAAATTTCAGTTCTGATATTATGGTCAAACTTATTTAAGTATAATCAGCTTATTACCTTCATTACTTTGTTTGCAGGGAATTATTGCAACAAGACACTGTTGTTTCTATTTTGTAAGTTGTAATAATTGGGAATTTTGCCCATTATTTTATGCTAAAAAAACCCCAATATGTATATACAAAAGAAAACCAGAAATATTAGTCTTTATTTTTAGAATATTATTAGAGTGTTGTATGTTCTTCTTAAAAAGAAGTTAATCTGGCCCACTAAATATGAAAGCAAAGAATAAAGGAATATTCTTCCCCAGAAATAAACAGCAACAAACCCAACATAAAACAGTAATGAAGCTGAGAATTATCTGAACACTCACTGTGCTGGTTTTTCAGTTTCATATTAGAAACGGAGTGAAGACAATGCTGGACAATATTTGACTTCTCCAAGAACTGATGACTACTCCCTTCAAATTATCAGATCTGAAAGGAGAAATACAACCATTCTTGAAGATCAGCTGCCATCTAGCGAATAGTAAGAAAACTGTTTAAAACATTCTTTTAATTTCTTTTTTTTTTTGACAGTTTAAACTAGATTCTTGGTGGAATACCTTTTTGCCATTTTGTCACTGTCATTTTGGGGTCTGTAAATTATTCAGGAGCATGGCTATGAAAAGCTATGCATACCAAAGCAGAGTAAAGTCACTCAGCAAATTTTTCTATTAAAATATACAAATAAGGTCTTGATTCCACAGTTTGCTCCAAAAAAGCCAATCCTGCACTCTTTTGAAAAGTCCTTCATTATACAAAAGAGAGCTGAACTATCAGTGTCTTAATGTAACATATTCAGTATTACAACAATATACTACAGTCAAAAATCAAGAAGTTTAAGTTGAAAAATTCACTAAGATGTGTTCAGCAAGGAACAATATAATAATTTTTATGTTGGACACCGAGAGTGTTATTGTTAGATGTATGTTTTACACTTAGTAACTCACAGGTAACTAGAATAAAACTGAAAATATTAGCAGTGTACATCAACACTGTCAAATCAACTATTCTTATGTAAGACTACTGATTCATTAATTACTACTTCATTCCCATTTCATATTTTTCTGAAACAAGTATCCCTTTGTCTTGTTTTTCCCCTAAACCATCACCTGCATTTCCACAATCAATGCGATGACACAAGCTGGAACTGTGACCTCTCTTTGCTGTGACCAAAAGAGGTCACAGCCCTCCCTTCCCTCCCAGCCACCCATTTCAAGCCATTCTTTGCACTGACACAAGCATTTGCACGGCAGTGTAATGCAGAAGATCACAATTTATTGCCAGTTAACTAACTCATCATCTTTGCCATACTGATGCTTTTCTTATTATAAAGAAGGACAAGGATTATATAATGATGATAAACAGAAGGCAGAAAGGAAAATTGGCTAGGTTGCTGTACTTACCCAATTATATTTATGCAAATCAGTATCAACGTAAATTTTAAACTGGCAAAATAAATTAATTACTGCAAATCAGCTTTTCCATGCATATGTCATTAAAAAAAAGCTCAGGAAGAAGATCTAAACTTGTCCTCACTAAAGCCAACAGAAACTCAAATCAATAATTCTAACAGCTATTATTTGGAATTCTTTGTCACTCAAGATTAGACTTGCAGGTGTTTTCCTTCTCATAAGAAATCAGATTTTTCCAGATGTTACAGTAAGTCTGTTACAAAGAACAACTATATAGAGTATAAACCACAGAGCTCGTTTCAAATATGCACTTTTCCATATATTTCTTTCCTAAACACAACTTTTTAAAACCAAGCAGAGGGTCTACCACTTCCAGTTTGGAACTCTGAAACACAGATCTGCCATTTTAAACAGAGCACGTTTTTTGTTTAATCGAGTACGTACTCGAGGGCACTCGTGTTTATGAGAATCTTTGACAGAAAGAAATAAAACAAGAGAATGTGTTTATAAGACATTGGCTTGAAAATACATTCTCCTTCTTGGAAAACTCCTTATAATCTTTTGTCTGTACATTCTCTGGACAGACATTAGTCGGTCCCACACTAAATACCTAATAAGTCTGCATATTCCATATAAGCATTTGCATATATGTGCAGTATAAAAACGTGCTATGAAAAGAAACATTAAGTAGATACCCAGAAGAAAAGGAACAGAAAATAAACACTGAAAGGACAAAATCTGGCCATGAATTGAAAGGAAATATAACATAGGCCCTTTTGCACATAATTAGGCATAAGGAGGCAGCTTGCTGGTTTTCACACTGCTCAGTCCTACACCCTTCTTCTGAGTTCCTACTCATAATTTAAACTTTTTTAGCTGAACTAGCTCTGTTACCACTGCCTGCTTTTGTTCCTATGGCTTACTAAACCATTTTGTGTACAGCCCTTGATTCAGTAAGGAATGTGATTAGGCTGGACGCCATCAAAAAGACTTCATTATGCTTCCCCTCCAGGGGCCTTCAAAATACAAGCTGGACAGTTGGTAGCCATTGCTTTAAACCACCCTTTGTTTTCTGTGAACGTAACTGCATCTGACCAGTGTCACGTACGTGAGATCCCAATTCTTGTACCTGTATGGTCTCAAATGAAGTACACTTGTAACTGCCTGCAATGAAGCCACTTGCAATAAAAAAACCACGCACATGCTGAATTCTATCACTTTTTCTCTTGTACCCCACAATGCTGACAGATCTCCAGAATGGATTTTATAAAAAGTATTGCACAATTCATGGCACAGTTTAAGAAGATGGTGAACCAAAAAGTTATACAATTAATTTTTCTTAAATGCTGACTAAGCATTTGTCAGAAGAGCACACTACTAGAGTTTTACCAATTGCCAAATAAATATGTGTGTCCTGATTAATTCTATCAGCAGTTTTTCGCATCAGCTGCGTGGTTCCATGCATGTTTTTCTTAACCTGCGCCTACAGTTGACTCAGCCCCAAACGCTGGTGAAAATGGTGCTGCCCCACGTCAAGAGAAGCCCTGACCGGGGACACGGGAAAAGGGAAGGCCAACTTTAGGGAACATGTTTAAGAAGCACCAATCCGACAAGCGGCAAGCACTGAGGAGGCGAAACAGGGGAGGCGAGCAAGCCCCACCGAAGCCAGCTCCGCCGAGAACAAGCCAGGTGGCAGTGAGGAAGGGATCAATCATTTCGTCTATGGGAAGAGGGTATAAGAAGCCGAGAGAGGGCCTACAGCTGGTACCCGGTCACTAGGAGACAGCATTCACCTCACGCAGAGCGGCGTGACAGCGCCCCAAAGACAACCTGACGCAGCCACCTGAAGAGAAGCGGCTCCCTGAGGGGAAGTACCGCCCCACCCCACGCGCTCCCTCGCAGTGCGCGTGCTCCGCTATGGCGCATGCGCACGGGGCGCCCCGGCCGCCTGTCGGTGCAGCGGAGCGCGGCGCGGTCCCTACGCGGGAGCGGGCCCGGCTCGGGCGGTGAGCGGCGGCTTGGAGGGGGGGAGAGGGCGGCCGCGGCAGGCCTGGCGCTGGCGGAGCGTGAGGCCTGCGGGGTGAGTAAGGAGCTGGACTGGCCCGCGCAGAGCAGGAGTTTCCCTCTTTCGTGGGGGGAGCGGCGTGCAAGCCTGCGATGGAGGGGGCAGTCTTAAAGCTGCTCCTCCTGGACCCGGGAGATGAAGGCACCCAGAGGTGTAGGGTGGGACCCGCCACACTGTCCTTCCTGGGAGCCAGGATCGGCGCTCCGCTGAGGATCTCCCTGCCCACGGGCTGCTGCTTGTGCACGGTGTGGCCCAGGCACGACTTGGCGGACGGGTACCTGCAGGTTGATCTGACCTGCAGCACCGCCGGTGTGACAGCAAGGGGCGTGACGGGCCTCACGCTGAGTGTCCGCCAGCTGCAGCTTTTGGCGTACCGCCGGCTGACAAAGGCAGCTGTGAGAGTGGTCCTTAAGAGTGCTGCGCTGAAAAAGTCGACTCCCAGAGCAGTGTTGCAGGAGATAATCAGAGAACTGCTAAGAAATATTTATGTTTCACTTCATTATGTTGTAACTGTTGCCCCAAATCTCGAAAACCCTGTTATGTATATTGAAATACTGTCTGTAGACTCTTTAGTGGATGAAGCTGGTTTGATAACCCCCCAAACAAGCATAAAGATTAAGGAGGTGATCACTTACGAATGGTACAGACATTTATCAGAAGACACTGCAAAAACTTCAGTTGCAGGGCTAGATGATGTGGGAAAGTCTTTGAAAGAAATTATTGATCTGCCTTTCCGCTTTCCAAAGACTTTTAAGAAGCTAGGGCTTTCTGTTCCTAATGGAGTGCTGTTAATAGGGCCCCCGGGTGTAGGGAAAACCCTTATGGTGAAGGCAGTAGCCAAAGAACTGGGTGCGTATCTGTTGTGCATCAGTGGCCCAGCCCTCTATGGTTCAAGACCAGGAGAAAGTGAAGAGAATTTACGAAGAGTCTTTGAAAAGGCCAGAGAAATGGCACACGAAGGCCCAACCATTCTCTTTATTGATGAAATTGATTCTTTATGCCCAAAGCGAGGAAGTTCAAACAATGCTCCTGAAGATCGTATTGTTGCTCAGTTACTAACACTGCTGGATGGTGTTGGTAGTGAGGGTAAAATGGTCATTACAGCAGCAACAAACAGGCCTGATGCCTTAGACCCTGCACTGAGAAGACCTGGGAGATTTGACAGAGAGGTAAGCAAGCCCTGTGATTCATATGCTCCTTTTCTTCTTTCCTTTTTGAGGTTGCACAGGGGGAAGTTAATAAAGTAATTTTTAAGGTGGTTTTTTTTTGGTGTCTGCTGGTCAGGTTTCATAGTGGGATTCTACAGGCTTGATATGCCCTGTTTCTTTAGTTTGCTGCAGCTTGGGTAAGGCAGGGAGCACATTTTACTGAAACTGAGAGTTCCAAATACTTGAAAATGGACAAGGGGAATCTTTATACTTCTTTATCATAAAGACATGGACCCCTTCTTGACGGTTTCCTTTTGCTTACAGATGCTTAGCATTACAGATTTAGATTTTTCTCATTTAAATCCCAGATTGAAGATTTATGCATCTCTCCTTGAAAGTTAATCATGACAGAGAACTAGTAACCTGTTGTGTCAAAAAGTCTGTTCGGATTTCAGTAACAGAGGCTAGGTCTACTCTGGAAAACTTCTAGCCTAATGGTCCAGAGAAGAAAGAACACAGTTACACAATGCACAGTGCTTTTGCTTGTGGTGTTTATTTTGCTTGCTAAATGCACTCCTGGGTCATCCAGTTTAGTCGAGTTCTTTAATGCTTTCACAAGTATAATTTTCATTCTTGAGTTCTTAAGACATATTTTATGGTGGTATTTTACCAGGGTTCTAATGTATGAATGCTTATCTAATTGATTTTTTTTGTTGGATTTAATCTAATTCAGTTCTTGTGTTGCAAGGAAAATTATTTCAGTGTTATGTCTTACGATGAAATTGCCTTAAATTAAGACTTGATATACACTAGCTGACAGTGTCTTATGAACAACTGCTTATGCAAACACTGTTCACCTGGAAAGCAAGCGTAAATGAAGAGTATTTTAAGTATTTGTCATTTGTATAGTGCTGGTAATGTTTCCTGTAAAACTCTTTAGTTGCAGTGTAAGTATGTCTAAATCTTAAGTAAGCAGTGTAAAGCAGAGACCAAGCTGCTTGCTTAGGTCTATAAAATAAGAGGAATACAGTAAAATACCTACTTAAAATTTTTGTTTACTATATTTGATTTAGGTTGTTATTGGGACCCCAACACTTACACAAAGAAGATCCATCCTGCAGTTGCTTACATCTGGTATGCCAATTTCTACAGATGTTGATTTGGTGAAACTGGCAGAAATGACAACTGGGTATGTTGGAGCTGACCTTACAGCACTCTGCAGAGAAGCTGCTATGCAGGCTGTGTTCCGCAGCTCTTTGGTATGGTTGCAAATTAGTCAAGAAGAATGTCATTAATATCTCTACTAGCCTTTCCCCGTTAATACTCAGCCTTGCTTGAAAAGCTCAGCAAGTTGAAGAACTCAAATTAAAATACTGAAAATACCAGCTGTGTTATAAATGTAAATACACTGGTCCTTTCAGCTCTCAGCTGAAAATACTGTTTGCTCCTTTCTGGTTGAAAAGCCTTGCTGAAATTTTTTATTCTTATCTTTTTAGGATTGTGCAGAGATTTTAGTCCTTGGCAAACTAAACTATACGGTTCATCAAAGCTGTCTTGAAGCTATCAGTGATTTAGAGTTCTACTTCTTAATAATAACTACAAATTACAGTTAGGTTGACACATAAATATAACTGCTAGTGATAAAACCTATTATCATTTGTGTTGTAAAGCTGGGTATAACATTGTAGACACAAGGTATACAGCTGCCCAGTGTACGGAAATTTAATCTTTAGCAATTCTCCAATTCCATATCTATGTAAATGTCTTAATTTCTTTCTATCTAATCTGACTTTTACAAGAACTGAGATATACCACAGATACATGGTTTTTAATCTGGAATGGCTTGGTAGAAATTTAAAGCAGTATTTGCAAAATTACCAGAGTCAGAGCTTCTACAGAGAATTTTCCTGTCTTTGTCTTCACGCAGAGATAGGAAAAAAGAAAGCATCATATTTCTAAAACTTCCATCTCCTCCAGATAACTTACAAATACTGAAAATAATAAAATAATTTGAGCCTGATATCCCAGAAAGTAGGTGGACAAATGAAAATAATTAATAAGTAGATGGCCTATTTGCCTTGAGAACTGTAAGCACTCTTGTAAAATGCTGCTTAGTTCTGTTACTGCATCTGTTGTTTCGTAATGGTAATTTATAGCCTGTTTGAGATAATGCCTTATTTTCTGTGGTAAAAATGGATGTTAGAACATTTTTGTTTGTATTCAAGAGAGTCTAGGATTTCGTATGTAGTAACCCTGAAACTAGCAACCACTTGATTTAGCAGATCACTGTCTAATGGAGCTATAATTTAGGGAACAGTAGTTTTTTCTAAAGCATTAATTTCTGTTCAAATTGGTTTTTTCCTTTGTAAAAACTTGCCACTAAAGAGACTCCTTTGTGTTACAGCTTTGTGTCTGCAGTGCTTAAGCTTGTTAGGGCGGGAATTTGTTGTTTTATTAGTTGCATTTGGCCTTTTGTGAAGTATTTTTCATACTAATGCAGCATTGTAAGTTACTATGTAAAAATATTGTTAATATGCTTTATCTGTGTTTTTTCAGGATTCAGCTGAAACAGTGATTAACATGGCAGATTTCCAAGAAGCTTTTAAAAGAACTCAGCCATCCTCTTTTCGAAGTGCAATTGGACTAACAGAGTGTAAACCTGTCACTTGGGAGCAAATTGGTGGTCTTGAAGATGTGAAATTAAAGTTAAAACAGGTAACGGATAAAACAAATCCAACTAGTTTCTAATAACCATGTCCTCCAAGGTGTTCTGTGTGCTACGTCATGGAAATGAATTCTCTTGCAAATTACCTTGTATATTGTATTTCATAGAACCACAGAATGATTTGGGTTAGAAGGGACCTTAAATACCATCTAGTTCCAATCCCCTGCCATGGGCAGGGACACCTTCCACTAGACCACGTTGCTCAAAGCCCCGTCCAGCCTGGCTTTGAACACATCCACGGTTGGGGCAGCCACAACTTCCCTGGGCAACCTGTTCCAGTGCCTCACCACCCTCACAGTAAAGAAGATCTTCCTAACATCTAAACTAAATCTCCCGTCTTTTAGTTTAAAACCATTCCCCCTTGTGCTATCCCTACATGCCCTTGTAAAGAGTCCCTCTCCAGATTTCTTGCAGGCCCCGTTTAGGTATTGGAAGGCTGTTACAAGATCTCCCCTGAGCCTTCTCTTCTCCAGGCTGAACAAGTCCAACTCTCTCAGCCTGTCTGCACAGGAGACGTGCTCCAGCCCTTGGAGCATGTCAAGGCCTCCTCTGGACTCACTCACGCAGATCCATGTCCCTCTTTGTGCCGGGGGCCCCAGAGCTGAACACAGTACTCCAGGAGACTGGAGACCAGGAGAGGTCTCACAAGAGTGGAGTAGAGGGGGAGAATCACCTCCCTTGACCTGCTGGTCACACTCCTTTGGTGCAACCTGGTTGGTTTCTGGGCTGCGAGCACACGCTCATGTTGAGCTTCTTGTCAGCCAACACCCCCAACTCCTTCTCCTCAAGGCTGCTCTCAGTCCATTCTCTACTTAGCCTGTATTTGTGCTTGGGATTGCCCCGACCCATTTATTTCAAAACATTTTTTTATACTTCATTAAGATATTGCAGTGTTTGTTAGAACTCTTCTAACAAGATGTCACTACCAAGGGGAAAATAAGCATGGTTTCGAGTAGCTGCAAAACACTTGTCTTGCATCCAGAGAACTTGTCCATTCCTGAATGTGTAGCCAGAGACAGCTTTTGTATGTCATCTCTCAAGAATTGCCTTTTGTTCTGTTTGAGACTGAGAGGACACTTTAAGAAGGAAGCATTATATGAAGAAAGCCCAAGCTAGTATTCTTTGATTTCAAATTAATGTTTCTACCAAGGAAAGGAAATAATGTGCTCAGCGGTGTTATTGATTGCCTATGAATTCTAGTTCTGTTACTAAGAATTTCATCACTTTTTTCCTGTATTGACAGAGTATTGAGTGGCCTATGAAATTTCCTCAGGCATTTGCTAGGATGGGCCTGTCTCCTCCAAAGGGTATTCTTCTCTATGGGCCATCAGGGTGTGCCAAAACCACGCTGGTGAAGGCTCTGGCCACAAGTTGTCACTGTTCCTTTTTCTCTGTAAGTGGTGCTGACCTCTTCTCACCTTACGTTGGAGATTCAGAGAAGATTTTGTCTCAGGTACAGTTTTTAATTTGTGTAAGGCCTATAGATTATTTCTGCTTGATTTTTGTGATGGTCTAAATTTTCTTATTGAAAAGATGATAGTTAAAGCTCTCATCTGATAATTAAATAAGATAGCTTTCAGATTCAGCTGTATATAAACTGAGAATCTAGCCCTAAAATTATACCAGTTTTAAGCTTTGAATGTATTTCTACCCTTTTGTTTTCAGTTCATTTAAGAATCTAAATAAGACCTTGTCTATAGTAAATGTAAGCCAGAACAGTTCCTGCAAATCTTTGAGTGTATCTTTAAATTTAAGTGAAATACAGAGTATGTGCAAATAGGTGTTTTCTCCTTACCTGACAGAATGCATGCACTGATGCTTTGCTTTATTAATATTTTTAAAAAAGGTTTTTCGCCAAGCAAGAGCAAATACTCCAGCAATAATATTCCTAGATGAGATTGACTCTATCTTGGGGTGTCGGGCACACTGCAAAACTAGCCACGGTGTCTCAGAGCGGGTTCTTTCTGTTCTTCTCAATGAGTTGGATGGTATTGGGCTGAAAGTCACAGAAAGAAGAGGAAGCAAACTGCAGCTTGAGGGTCAATGTCATGAACAAAGTGATGAGGAAAGAAAGGTATTTATGTCCCCTTTTCCATATAGGATGATAAATGCTGTCCTGTTGTTCCAAAAATTTTAGTTGTTGAATCACACTTCTTAAACGTAAAATCCTCAGGCTTAAAAATATGCAAGATGCTCTTGTACTCTGTCATAATTTCTAAAAAGTACTGTATATAGGCTGCTAGCTTTTTACATACATTGTTCTTCAATGAGACTTTGAACAAAATACCCACACAGGCTAAAGAGCATTACTAATTGGTGTTCATTTTCTGTCACAAAAATCCTCTTGCTTGACAGTAAGGTAGTTTTGTAGACTAATTGTGTTTTTACTGTTGTACAGGTTCCTTCCTGAACTTACTTTTTACCCCTAGTTCATTTGCAGTGCTTTCTCATATGTACTTTATACAAAACTAACACATCTATTTCTTCTTTGTCACTTAATCTGGCCTGCACCAAGGCAGTTTTTACCTGAAGAAAAATAAAATACTAATATTGAAAGGAAAGTAACTACATGTAAAGAAACATCTTTTTGTTCTTCCCCTTTCCTCGTTAGTAATTAGATATTACCTAAAGATATTAGTTATCTTAACCATGTTGCACTGTGTTTATATAATTTCTTAGCTAGAGTTTCAGGAAACTTTGAACAAGGATTTCATGGTAGTTGCTGCAACAAATAGACCAGATATGTTGGATGATGCCTTACTGCGTCCTGGAAGATTAGACAAGGTCATCTATATTCCACCTCCGGATCTGAAGGTGATGTATTGCAAAGCCATACCTGGATTTAAATGGAGAGGTATTAATTGCCAGCATACTTTAAGAGCGAATGGGGACATATTCATGTAATATATTTAACAACTGATGGATGATTCACCAAACATAAGGTACAATGAAGAAGTTTAAAGAGGACTAATTGCATTTGTGATTTTAAACACCAGTAACATTTGAACTGGTGTCTGTAGCTATACTATCACATATAGAAGACAGACAAAATCTGGAATAATTCTGTATTTACAAAATCAAGCTACAGTTTATAAAGTACTGTAACAAGTTATATGTCCTTGCTTCAAATCATTCTTGTGCCCTGTTCCCAAGAGTAGTGTAGCTACTTGGAGCTTCTCCCCATAAAATAATGTTGACCCAAAGCAGGCCAAATATGGACTCTTCAGTCTAAAATACTGTGTTTTCATGGAGTAATGAGTAACTGCGAATAACAGACTTTAGTATGTGAGATAATACTCTTACAATTATGGTTATCTCCATTAATAGCATTTTATTCACTCTTCCATCAAAACCAAGTAGTTTTGGTACTCCTTATTTTCATTAGTTCTAATTTCTAATTTGGTACTGCTTTGGAGAGGGATTAATTCTTGGTTTGTTTGGTTTTGTTGTATAATATGCACCATCCTACAGGGAAGGCTTTCCATTTTGAAAATCTGCACAGAAAAAATTCCATTAGATCCTGATGTGTCATTACAAGATGTGGCAGTTCTAACAGACCTCTTCTCTGGAGCTGATATTGAAAATCTGTGCAAGGAGGTAAGAAGTACTCATGGTTGGATGAACCTGTGAAACAACTGAACATGAAACCTTTCAATGGAAAAAGAGCTAGTACATAGATGTTACCAACCTGTCTGTATATGGATTCATTCACAGTTTGTAATGAAAATACAAAGAGAATGATTAAAGCTGAAGAACATAACAAGGGTTAATTCTTTAAATAAAAAAGCCAAATAAGAATAAAGGCTTTCTGTGATAATTTCCTAGAAGTTAAGGACCTGTACTACCCTTTGTTTCACATGGCCCTTTCTAACCCAAGCTCACATCTAGATGAATTGCAATCTCTGTACTGCAAGCAACTGCAGCATTTGTAGCTGAAATTAGTATGTGCTGTCAAGGCTGGAGAGGAAAAAAATTGAGAAGATAAATCTGTAAGTATTTGAGATTAGTTGCATAAAAGACAGAAGACTGGGAGGAAAATCCAACTAAAGGGATCAAAGATATATTGTCTAATTCAGACAAAAAAGTGAATGAGAGTTGCAGTAATTTTACTTGATATTGTATCTGTCGTTAAATAACCATAAACTATATGATGCTGTTTTCAGATGCTTTACCTGAAATTGTTTCATGTAAAATATTTTAGAATACTTAATTTCTTTGCCGATTAAAACGTGATAAGCATTTTAAGTTGTTCCTTTTTTTTTTCTTTTAAAGGCTGCTTTGTTGACGTTGCAAGAGAATGGACTTGAAGCAACTGCTGTAAAACACGAGCATTTTGTAAAATCTTTGAGGACTGTAAAACCATCCTTAAACATGAAAGACTTGGAATTTTATGAAAAAATCTATAATCAAGAATTAGCCTCCTGAATCAAAAAGGAGTGATGTAGCATAGGTATTCTTGAATACATCACAAAGATTTTGCAATGCTTTCCTGCTTTTTAATACTGTACTTTTTTTTGTACCTTTATTTTTGTACTGTAGTTTTCAATGTGTAAAATTTCACTTGAGAAAAATCTGTTTCAATAATGGAGAATAAATGAAAATCTTGTTTCCTTTGGCTAGGTTTTCACCTAGAAAACAAGTAATTCAGATACTTAGATAAATCACTGTGGAACAGCTTAGTGTTACTGTAGATTTCCTAATTCTCAGTACAAACACTGGCATAATAAGAGTATTTAACTTAAAATATGTTGTGAAGATCCTAAAGGAAAATTAGAAAAGCTTTCAGACTGTTAAATAGGAGGAAGTAAGTCCCATACTCTAGAAAATGACAGGTGTTTTAATATGTGTGTATGTACAGTCTTGCTTTCTTGCAAGCAGATTCCAAAACATAGTGGTGGTGAAATGGCTGTCAGTGCTGAATACTTTGTTGTAGGTTTAGAGTCTGGGTTTTGGGGAATCATTTTAGATCAGTTACTGCTTGCTCTACAAGCAGTTGGATTGAGTAAGGAGATACTAAATCTGTAATTAAACTATAATAATTTCTTCTTTAGAGAAGAAGGTTTGCTTTAAAACAGTTTCTGCAGAATCCAATCCCCACCCAATCATTCTTTGTCAATATATTTTTGTAGGTCATCTTCTACAATACATATATCAAGGGAAATTGCTATTGTATGTATATAAGTGTGCATTTTGACTTACCAGGGTAGGAAGTTTTTTAATACTTTTTCCTTTTCCCCATGAAAATGTTTGTGAACAAAATACTCCATTGTCAAAGATAATTTCTTATTTCAGCTGAGGTTCTTAAGTAATTAACCCATTAACAAGTATTTCTCAAAACAGGGGCACTAGAGACTGCACTGCAGTGCAGTTTACAGTGAGATGGATCACAAAAGGAAGTTCCAAGGGAGTTAGTGACTGTGGAGGGCAAAAGGGAGTAGCAGAAGTCATTGTAACTTAGGAAAGGGTTCAGATATAAATGACTGTCCTACAGCTTGGTGGCTTCGATCACCATTTCCTGAGGAGGGACCATGCTGCTGTTTTATTGCTGATACCAAGTAGGCTAGTGCCAATGAGCTTCCCAAACACCCAAAGGTTTCTTAGCAGCAATGCTGGATATGAAAGTATGAAAACCTTCAAGGTAACTCTCTACTTTGCTTTAGAATAGCCAGCAAAATGCTGTCAGCTCCTGTCTTCCAGAGGTGCTGCTGCTTAACTTCTGTATTCACTGCCTAGAAGGACCAGTGGAGCAAACTGTGCCCTGCTGTGTCCCTTTCTTGCTATGGGGAGCCAGCAGAGTATGCAGTAAGGGCAACCTTTCCTTTCTCTTACTGCTTTACAGTGGGCAAGAGGGAGAGAAGCTGATTTACAGGAGCTGCCTGCAGGCACCATGCACCTCCAGCCTGCCCCTGGTGGGAGTTCTCAGCCAGGGGTAGTGGGAAGGTAGGAGCTGTGTAACACAACAGAGTGGTTGTACCCTTGCAGCAAAAGGGGCATCAGGCTCTTGTTCTGGTCGCCGAATGTCCCTTGCTAAGGCCTTGCCCGTGCCTTTGCCTCAATACGTTGTTTAGGCAGTCACCTGGATAAGGGGACAAACACGAAGGTAAAGAACGAACGGAGAAGCAACGTTGGGTAATGCCACAGCAGGGAGAGGAGGAGCTGCGGGAGGACATGGGGAAGAGCCCTTCCGCAGCTCCCTTGGGAGGCCCGGAACGCGCGCGGGCCGCTTCCCGCGCCGGCCGTTGGGGGGCGCCCTGCCTGCGCGGGCTGCGGGGCGCTGCGCGGCGCTGCGCGGCGGGCGTTGTCCCGCCCACGTCACCCGGGGCACGGCCCGCGCCCAACGGCGAGGCTGCGCGTATATAACGCGGGGCGCAGGGTTCGCGGGCGCTGTGCCCTTCGGCAGCGCCGCCGCTCCCTGCCCGCCTGCCAGGTAACGGGGGCGTCGTGCCCTCTCCCCCGTGTCCCGGCCCGGGGCGCGGTTACAGGGAACCGTTTGTTCCAGGTCCGCGGCCGCCGCGATGATGAATACGAACTTCTTCCACATACTCAAAACAAAAAGAGAAGTAAGTTTGTCATAGACGTTGGTTCTGAGATAACCCCCTTGGCTGAGGGGATGCAGCTGGTTCCAGCAGGTACACAGGGGTTGGCATTTAATAATTAGCAGCTTATAGAGGAGATGGGGATAAGCAGGGGTTGAGAGTCATGCCCTGGAGCTGAGGGGTGTGAGCGGTAATGTACAGCTCACACACCTGAACAGGTAATCCCATCTCATTGCCTGTAACCCTCACTCCCCCTACCCATGGCTCCATAGCCAGGACACTAGTTCAACTTTTGTCTCTGTTTTGTGTCTTTCAGCTCATTCCCCTGGCTGGAATAATATCCTTCGCAGCTTTTGGGGCTTTCTCTTTTTCCATCTATTCCCTATTCTGCAAATCCGATGTGATGTAAGCAAAAATTTACTGCTTGGAGTTCACCCTGACCTCCTTTTGTTCAACAGAGGTGTTTGACCATCATGTTTTGCACAAAAAAAAAAAAAAAGTCCCATATGGATGTTCCAGACTGCTGGTAGCAACTAAGATACTGCAGATTGTAAATACTGAAGAAATTCATTAATTTTGAGCATATTCTGAATTATTTCCTAAGTTTAGATTTAATAATTATATTTTTTCTTTGCTTTAGTTGTGATAGCTTTTAAATGTGCTTATAAAGAATTTCCAATAATCAGATAGGTGGATGGCATGCAGATATGTTGCAACCAGGCTATTGGCTTGTATATGAGGAACAGCGTTTGATAATATGAACTTCGAATAAGTTCATATTTAATGGCTTGGCTAATAATTGGAGCTAACTCTTATACTCTAAGCTTTTGGGAACTTCTATATTCAAAGTGATAGGAATAGGTGTTTTAGCTGTCAGGGTAAGAATCCCCTTTTTCTTCTCTGTGTCCTTGTTCAGTTTTGATTTTTTCATCTTGCTTCCCTTATGATAATACCTACTTGAACAATGTTGGCTTGTTTGGTGATTTGGAAGCCACAAATAAAGCAAGACATCATTCGTTTATATTAGAATATAAATGCCCAAACCTGTAAACTTGTTTTTCAGGGAACTACTTACTTACATGAATAGTTCTACTGACAATAGACAGCTCTTATAAGAAAAACATATGCAAGATCACTCCCTAAAACATAATAGCTGTTTTGCTTTATCTTCTCTTAAAGCATTAACAAGAGCAGCAATCCAGAACCATGGGAAACTGTTGATGCTACCAAGCCTCAGAAGGTAATTTGTACAAATAATATAGTCAATACAAATAGCATACATTATCAACACAATGAGTATCTTTAAATATGTAAGATCTAGCAAAATAAAATATATATAAAATATAAAAAATATAAATTAAAAAAGAAGAACCAAACAAATGTAAAGCTGATGTGTGTCTATTTAAAAGTAGAACTAACTGCTTAATTCATTACTTCACATAAATTATCTTCCCTGTATTACTTAATAAAGGGGATTCAGCTGTTACATTCTAGGTCTGATCCTGAATTTATGGTGTACTTCTGGTTGGTATCCTGCACCTCCTCCCTGCAACATCTATTTACTCAATTCCATTAATAACAATGGAAATTCAGAATATAGAGGAAATGCTCCTTAATGCCTTGTTACTGAATTACAAAATTGTGTAAGAATGTGTTGAGTACTGCAGCCTGAAGGAAAAAAATCTTATTTTAGAAAACCATCTAGGAAAAAGAAAAAACTATTTTAATTATTAGTTATTTAATACCCAAGTGATTTTGTTCAACAAATTGTTAAATAGATCATTAGTTGCTATTTCTGTTTGCTTCTGAAGGGAAAATGTAAAGCTACTACAAATCCTTCATGGATAAGTTGATGCATGATGGGTGGGAGTGGAGTAAATCTCACTGGGATTTTGCTAATTTTTTTCATGTTTTACTTTTAATTTCTTCCAGCTATTAACAATCCGTCAGAAATGGAAACCTATAGAAGAGCTGGAAAATGTCAAAAAGCTTATGAAGTGACACGTTTCTGTTGCCTCAAAAAGGTACCCTGTGAATCTAGTGGAATCACTTCTGCACAAACTTGGCTACTGAAATCAGTGTGCGGAAATGCTTCTGCTACATTTTTAGGGTCTCCCTACATTTTTTTGGAATCTGGATGAGGAGTTCCATATTGCTTTAGAAGCTGGCATACTACATACACACAGTCAAAAAATCTGTCTCACATAATTGATTTTCTGTGGGCATTTGATGTCAAATGTTGACTATTCAGATGTTAATTATAGATGGAAAAGCCTTCACACTTTTTGTAGAATATTGGGTTTTTTCAAAAACACTAATTTTGTAATTTTAAAATATATTTTATTTAAAACTTATACATCTTTACAACATTCCATGAAAATTCAATAAATGGAGATTACCCAAAAGCCCTTCTAAATTGGGATTCCTGATCTGCTCCCTCTCTACACTGTATTTCAGTGCTCTGTACTGACCAAACAGTCATCAGAACCAGAGGATGTCTTTGTACGGCATCATATGTGGTCATAAAGTATATTAGCATTTGTTTTCTATGTTACATGTGATGAGAATTTAAGTCAAAACTAATGTTCGACTGCTAATATTAAAACTTAGGCATGCACTCACCTTAATTTGTTGAGAGTCTAGTAGGTTATTTAAGGGAGTATTTGAGACTATAGGATTAGAACATCAGAATTAAGCATGGGTAAAAGGGAACTGGAAATGAGATAATTTCTGTTGTATTTAAATACTGTTCATGTTTAAATTTAGAAAAAGTTACTAGAGTTTGGTAATGTGCATTATCCAAAACTAATTACATAATGTTAATTCTCTTTGTGCAAGGTGGTTCATGTGGAAGCTTAAGTGTACTGTGCCATTAGCAAAGCTTCTAAGCATTTCTAGATACGTGCTATTCGGGACATCTGCTTTAACAAAGAGAAAATAACAGATTTAATTTCGGAATGGTTCTTTACAGAGCCAGTTCTTCTTTAAGCCTCTGTGTTTTCTTATGGGTTGGCCAGGGTAAGAATATCCTGGGCAGACCCCCAGTACATTAAAGAGGTAATATATACATCCAATGGTAGAACAGTCCTTTTGTGGATGTTTTCTGTATGTGTCTCTTTCCAAGCAGTTTCACAATATATTACACTGTTCCTTTTACAACAGATGTTCAGAATGCATATTCCTTTCTGTGAGGAAGAAAGCAAAAGTGAAACAACTACTAACTGGAAAAAGTTGCTGTAAGTGAGTAATAGGGAAGTGCTTTAGGTTACTCGGGTGCAGCAAAGACAACTTAGGTTAGTAAAGCTGTCTCCTGAATTTTAAGATAGCTTGGCTTCAGGAGCTTTAAGTTTATGTAAGATTTATTGATGCTGAGGAAAAAAAAATAAAATGTTATTTTATCCCATACGTGTGTGCAGATGCAGTGTAAATATTTATCAAGTAAGGATGACTCAGCAGCGTTTATGTTCTAGAGTAAGAGGAACTACAAGACTTCAGAATACATTCTTAGCTTTCGTCTTAAGGAATGACATTCCAAGATGATTGGATAGCATATAACCACAGAAATCCAGTGCTCTGAGGAATGCAAGTTTCAAGTATTTTAATAGAAATATTTTTAAATATTTTCTGTAAGTTATTCTGTATTTCTGATGGACTGTATCAAACAAAAAGTGCTGTGTTCTGAATTGATGCATGCATTAAAAAAGTTTGTTCTTCAATAAATGACTTGTATGGTCTGTAAATACTATGACCGAAGTATCTGTCAGCATTAGGGAAATAAGTGTGTTAGACAACCTAAGTACTTTTCATTGGATTATAAAGTGCTGAAAAAATTAATTGTTCTTGGGACAATTCTGTGTGTTCTCCTAAAAATAGTCTTGCTCCTGCATAGAGGAGTGTTTTTTCTTCTAAGTAGAGCACACTAAGGGCAATACTGTATCCCTCCCCTCAACTACTCAACATAAATCTATAAAGCAATATACAAATTATTTCCTTGTTCTACAACCATCAGTTAAGACATTAAAGACTTAATTGGCTGAATTTTATGAGCTTTTATGAGAACAATAAGACTTCCATGTCATATGTTACTCAAACCCATGACTTTTTATTCCATGGACAATTTAGAGGCCACTGAAATAATTTAACAACTTTTTTCCTTCTCTCTAATCTTTTCTCTCGATCTTTGTCTCCTGCTCCATTTTGTTCTTAGTTTTGTTTTGTTTATTAAACAATCACTATCTTTGCTCACCCTCTTCAGTACTTTTCCATGGAACTATACAACTTCTAACTTTATATTAATTAAAAAGTTAAAGTGCTCGCTGGCTTGTTACATTTTTCAAATATAGATTAGAAACCATTAGAAGTGCTTGTTCAATAGCTCTAATCACCATTAGAAATTCATCATTAATATCTATGCTTTTCTAATGCAGATGACTTTTAAGTAGTATATTTGTAAATAGCTTTCTGGAAGAATAGAAGGTTGCTTTCTGTAGTATACATGTAATTATTAATAAATTACTATTTTTTGTTATTACAATAGGACTTAAAGGCCTGAAACACAGAACTTGTGTTGTTGCAGTTAGCCAAGAGCTGTGTTGTTTTCCATTTGGTTTTCTTTGAACACGATAGCCCTGGTGTCAGCATTTCTGTCTGACGTCCCCTACCCCCTGCATTTTGCTGCTGCAGGATGCTATTAGTATAGTACTCTACTAACTATTTCATTGGCGTGTGTGGTTTCTCTTGAAAATAGTAACTTAGAGAGGGGCCTGATGCAGTCATTAAAGGAAATTGTTCATCCTGCGGTTGTCATGTCTCAGTGCAGAGGGTTGTTGTTTTAGGACTAGCTGTAGAAAACAAACACAAGTAATGGGAATGATTCATTGCGTATGACCAATATTTGGTGTTGGACATCTCCCAAAAAAGCTTTCAGATTAAACAAACATGGCCATGCTATTCAACACAGTTTTAATTCTCTGCCCATAGTCTTTGCTGTACAGCACATCCCTGCCATATAGGGAGCACACAAGATAACGAGATCACCTGAAGGTGTAACTAAAATGGAAATAGAAAAGTGTTAGCGATGAAGTGGACTCAGGGCACTGCAGATGGACTAAGTAACTATTGACCTTCAGGTCCTGATGTGAATAGAGAGTGGGCAGAGTGTTTGCTGAAAGCTATTTCCAATTGTAAAACAGCCATCACCACTAATTGCATGCTGGGCAATTGCACCTATGGGCCTCACCCCGATTGAAGATCACACACCTTTACCACACAGTTCATGGAGGACGTACCAAACCTATTTATGCTGTACCTTGACTTAATGACCAAAGTATCTGGGTGTAATTAGCTTATACTTTTAGATAACCTTGTTACCTGTGTGTTCCGGGTAGAGCTGTCCTGCGGGGCTCCCCAGGGCCCCCTCATACAACACGGACAGCCCGAGGCCTGTGGCAAGTTAAGCCATGATGAGTGAGGCGTGAGTGATGAGTGTCCTGGTGCCGTCACCCTCCGCACCCGCCACCGCCTCCCGCCTCACCGCGGCTGTGAGGGAGCGCGGCGCGGCCGGGCCGCTTTCCCGCCGCGGGGCGGGAAGGGAGCCTTTCCTTGGCGCCAAACCTCCGTTTCCCCCCGGGCCGCCGCAGAGGAGCGCGGTGAGGCGGCTTCTTCACGTCCCGGCAGCCGCGGGGGGCGAGCCAGCCCCGCGGGCATCGCTGTCAGGTCACCTGTGGGACCACCTGAAGCCTGTGAGCCTGCAGCAGCGCTGGTCACTGCAGCGGCGAGGAGGTCTGTCGCCAAAAATTCAGGTACCAGCAAAGCACATCTCTCACTGCGGGTTTTGTGTCAATGTCCTGTTTCCAGGTGTGTGGTTGGAGGAGTTGAGCTCCCTTCTGTGGTGGTGAGCTGCCTAGATACTGAACAGCGTGCCAGGTGAGGATTCGTTGTGTGGCAAATGAGGGAGCTGTAGGGAAACTAACTCGGGTGTTAGGGGATGGCAGAGCTTCAGTTGTGGAGCTGTGTTGGAAAGGAGAGTCCTAGAAATAATTTGTCTGGATTTCAGGATATAGGCCATATATTGGCAGAAGCTGCCAGTCTAGAACGTTCTGAAAAACCCTCATCAGTTGGCAACGGGAGCGTGCACAAAAGGTTTGGTTTGGGTTTGGTTTTCTCTGCATCTAAGACTTGCAAGGCAGGTCTCAGTGCGTCACATGGGTGCTGTAGGTCATGGTGTACCTTACCCACTTCTTTCAAAATACATCTTGTTTTGAGTAAGGGCTGTTCTGTTACTGAAAGTTGATTCATCTGGTTGTTTCCTTACAAGAAAATGGCAAAATAACTTGTTAATGTTTTGTAACTCCAAACTTGAAGTGGCCTGGCAGTTTTTAATACTAAACACTGAAAATCTCTGGGATTCCTGTAGCCTTGCAGACCATGATAGCGGCAGTCCAGGCAGCAGCTGTGAAATAGCTTTTTCATTTATGTATTTTATCTTTCTTTTTGAGTGAACTGGAAAATGTAATTTCTTTAAGCTCAAACTCACTTAGTCCTCACTCAGCCAGACTTGCTGACTTCACTGCCCCCAAGTGTTGCTGAAGCAGGGGCAGGAGATGATAGGTCTTAAACTTGGGAGTTATTGATTTTAAAACCAGAATTCCCTGCTGAAGTGAGTGGGAATTCTGCACAGACACTGTTGTTACCAGATGGTGGCAAATTGAAGATCTAAGGACTCGGGAGGAAAAGTCAGTAAGATACAGCACCAAAACCAGACTCTTGGGACCAGGGTTCTGGAGCAATCCAGTCAGCATTGCCTAAAGGAACATACATTAGATGACGCATTCACAACGCAGAGCTGCGGGCCATCCCACTTCATGGTTACAGGTGTTCTCTAGGACACTGGTTCAAGCCACTTCCTATCATTTTACTCTTCTCTATGGTATTTGGCATGAGACCAATCTATTCTGGTAGACCAGAGGTGCACTGCTAGTGACTTGTGGGCTCATTGGCCTTTTGCATGGAGCTGTGTTTCATCTTCACAAAGAACTGATGTGTGTTGTGAGGTGTGTGCGAGGGATGCCCACCTCATAGTTACATGGATTGTTAACAGCACAATGTTTGTGAAAAGCTAGGCTACTTTGTCTTCCTGTTGTAGAATATGTAGATTTTGAATTGCCAAATTCGTGTGGAGTCAACATAGTGCATTAACAGATGCAGTTTATTTCACCACAGTATTACATTGTGTGATATATAGAGGGCAAATAGGGCTACCTATAGGTGCAAACAGATGAGTTGAGAGGTCAGAAGGCCACACAAGTTTGAAAAACTGAAGTGTACATAAATGTGTTTAAGCTTTCAACTTCAGCAAAACTTTCTCTTGATTTCCTGTTGTGTGTCATTTATTTGATTGAAATAAATGTACTTACAGTAGGCAGATAACTAATTAGCACCATCCTGTATCAGACTTAATGCTGCTGCACAAACAAGGAAGTGAATGCAGAAAATCCAGATTAGTTGTAATTCCTGGTAGGAACAGAAAAATCTTATCAGTTTGCCAAAGAAAAGCAAAGTAATCTACTTGTAATAAATCACTGATTCACTACATCAAAACAAAGAGAAAGCTATTTTTTTCTATTAAAGCTGTAAAGAATGTTTCATTTAATGATGCATCTCTCTCTCCTGCCATATAACTTGTTTTATAATTCAGTAAAGCCAAAATACTTTTTAATTGACTGTTAGCATTATGCTGCCACTGCTGTTAGCAATTTTAAATATGTTAGCTTTATGCTGCCTTTGCTGTGTTTATTTTTTCTCTTGTGAAGTGCTTTGAATGAAATATGCTATGGTCAGAAGACAATTTGGCTTAAAAACTTGCTCCCAAAAGCAGAAATATACAGCAAAATCCTAGTCATAATGACCTACAGTGCTGTTCATAGCCTCATTGCCAAACTCCTAGCTATAATTTTAATGTTATACATCATACAAAGTAGATGTGAAAGAAGATGAGTTTGAAGTTATGGGAATGTGTTTATACTGATTTCATGGAGGCATGGAATTAATATAATAAAACTTGCAGTGGTTGTGTACTACTACATACTAGTAGTATGTACTAGTATGTGGTTTTTGCAAATTCTCTCTCGAGAAATAAGAGTATTCAAGAATCAGGCATGTCTTTGCTCAAGTTCCTGTATTAGTTCAAAGAGGAAGCTTTTGTAGTATGCAAAGCAAGGTAATACATGGAAGTTTCTGTTTGACGTACCTGTTGGGCGTATCACTTCTTGATCGGTGCAAAGGACAAAGGTATCCACCCTCTGTGGGTGCTTTAAATAAACAAAATTGCCACCAAAGTTATAGATGGATTCACTTGATAGGGAACCAAAGTCTTTGACTTTCCTGTTTTTAGAAATCCTCACAGTTGTCTGTTTGGCTGTACCCCAGATGTAGTGCACCTATTTTTACCTCCTGGACTTCTTTACCACAATGATAAAATATGGCAACCCAACAAAGAAGGGATATGGGGCAACTCTCCAATGTTGGGGTTTTTTTCTTTTTTTGTTTATGGTGGGGTTGTTTGTTGTTTGGTTTGTTTTTTTTTTTCCTTAGCACCAGCAGGGAATGTGTGTGGTGTGGGCTAGGTGGGTAAAACATACCTTGCTTAAGAGAAAAATGATTGTAAAACCAGTCGTCAGACATCCTAATTTAACTGTACAACAGATCAATTGAGGCTGCAGTCTGTAAATGAAATTGGTATTGACTTCATTTGCGACCACCACAATTTGGTCCAGAAATATTAGTATACTCTGTAGTTGACTTCATGGTCATGTCTTGGAGTCTGATGTTTCTCAGTTGCTATCTGCAGTATCCATGTGGTCTGGCTTTATCTGCTTTCTTTCCTCCCTTTTGTACACAAACACACCTTGTATCGACAAGAAAGTATGAACTCTTAAAGAAAAAAAAGAAATAATACTGCAGTGTGAAATCCCTTATTTAGCCATAGCAGTTGGTGGGCATACTAGTAAGATTTAATTTTGTTATTGCTCCTTATCTGTGAGCTGCTTCTTTCTAGCTGTGACAGCTAAAATTAGAGACTGCCTCTTTCCTCAATCCTTCCTCCAGAGCAACTTCAAATGTAGTAAGTTTGAGCGTGGAACAATATTCTGCTTTACAAGAGCGAACATAATGTGATACCCTGCATAGCCATCCACAAGTGAGTGTATCTAAAGCAGATCTTCATTCAAGCTCACTGCACATGGCCCTTTAACTTTTGATATGCAGAGATTTACCTTCTTTTAAATTTTCTATGATACGACTTGGCCTTTGCTCCATGGCAAGTCCAAGCAGCTAGGTTGCTTGAAAACCAGCGTAATTCTTGCAACTAGGTTATATTAAAGGAAATACCCAAGCAGGAAGAAACCAGTGTGTGTAACTGGTTGGGCAATTCCCATTTCCAGTTGAAGGTGTGTGTCTGCTGCAGAAGCTTAGAAAATACAGAATTGTGTAATAGCTTGAAGAAATGAAAGAAGACTTACTGGAAGGAAGTTGTGGTTCTCAGTTCTTCAGCCTGTGTCGTCTGCATTTTCTCTCTGTGAAGCCTGTTAAACTAGATCCAAACACAACATTATACCAGCAATTGCAGCAGTGTAGACACAAATCCTACATTTATAATTTTATTTGCCTATTTTGAAACAAAATGGCTTCCCTCAATTTATGGTTTTGATTGAAAGTGTCATCAGATCCTTTAGAAAAAAGCAGACATCAAAGATGTTTCAGATGGAAGTATATGTTGTCCTGGAAATATTAATTTAGCACCTGAAGAAGCAGTTCTTACTTTCATAGAAACAAAGCGCTTGCATGATGGCTTACATTGTTTACATTAGTGAATATAATATGTTGAAGTTGCATTTCAGATACCCATAGCCACAGCTAATTTCCACTCATACAATTTTTTGTTACATACTTAGAAGTGGAGGAGGCATTTGAGCATGTATTCCATAATATTTACCTGTATATGCCTTTAAGAAGTATCTTAAGCCCTTCCCAGTAATTGATTAGCAAATCTGTGCTAGGTTTCTGCTGTTCCTTATTGCATCGGTGATTAAGATAAATCCCCTATGTTATGCTTTGGGTTTTTTTACTTACTAATAAGACATTTTAAAAATTTGTGACAAAATCTATTCCTTCGACATACAGAAGTCTCTACAGTTACCCTCGGTACAAAACTCCTTAGTAAAGCTGGGGCTAGTCCGCCATCTTCTGGTAAACGCGGGAACGGCCTCGGAGGTTGGCAGTTCAGAGGGGAAAGAGTATTTGTGCTAGTCTGTGTCAGACTTGTTCTTACAGTGGGCTTGGAAAAAATATTTCATTTTATTATGAAATCTATAAAAACTCAAGAATACTTGTGTGCTAGGCTCAAATATGTAGCATCATCTGATCTCTGAAAATGTTTATGGTGGTTTTCTCAAAAATTCCATTTGAATTTAAAAGGCACTCAGTTACTAGACTTGACATGTAAATGTATAAAAATAGCTGTTTATCAGTTTATTCAGGGATTTATCAGGTAATTTGTGTGTATTTTGGGAAAAAGAAATAGGAAGAGTGCAGGGACTTGGGTGCTCTTAATGCACTTGAGACAAAAGCAAATGTTTTGCCTGCCATCTGGCTGCTTTCATGTATTCATCAGCTGAACTAAAAATCATGTATATATCAGCACCGAGTTTAATGTAAAACACACTCAGGACAGATGGCATTAACTGGTTTCATGTACCTTTGTGTACCGGCTAGTCACATTCGTGGAAAAACAACTTATCTTTTGACCAGGTATCATAGTAAGGAAATCATAAAGCAGTCATCATATGCATAAAATTATGCTTGTGTTTATGAAACGGTGCTTTTTTTCCCTACAGAAATTGATGCCATAAATGGTTTAAATGCTTCATAACTGTAACAAAAGCAATTATTTTGTCCTATACATTTAGCCATGGTAGTTTTCAAACTGTGTGATAGTGAGAGAAAAAAAACAGAACACAATGGAGAAAAGGAAAATAGAGATAAAAGAGCAAAAATATTGATTTGGATATTGTTATTTTACAGCTGTACATGTAGAAGGCAGTTACACATGCACTGTAAGAGCAGGTTGCTGTGGTAGCTGGATACCAGTAAACAGAAAGGATTTATTCTGGTAGCTTCCAGAGTTGTGGTGAGTATTTCATAGAATGAAAGAACATGGCTAGTCCTTCCTAGAGCATTCAGCCATGGAAAATGGAATGAGAAAAGAAGAGAAGAGGATTTGCCAGCTCCAGAGCACACAGACTGTCAGTTAGTGCCCAGCATGATTTTTACAAAGAGGGGGAGAATGGGATGAAGCTGGAAAGGGGATTAAGAGTGGGGAAGGTGGAGGATGTTTGGTTTGTTTTTTTAAGGTAAAAAGAGAATCTAAAGGCTTTCAGATTAGGTCTTCCTTGTGAGTTAGCAACTTGATGGCTGTATTTTTGTTCATCAAAGAGGAAATGGACTGTGGACAAGCATGTACTTGAATAGAGCAGACCTTAAAAGTGGTTTGGGGGCTGATGAAACATGACATTTTTGTTAGGAGTGTTACCTCCTGGAACAACTGTGGTTGGAGCAACCAGCAGATGAAAGATCTTGGCAATGCCATTTTGGATGGATAGAGGAAAATGAGCTGGGTATTGACAGTGGATTGTCCTGTCCCCTTGAGATCTCAAGAGAACTTCCCTGGTAATGGACTAGGAAGCTGCTGCAGTATGTATCATGTCTAATTACCCAAAAACCTGTCTTCACTGATGATATTCTTGTAGCATCTGGAGAGAGAAATAATACTTAACAGCCCTGCTCTATGCAGCATCAGTGCAGTGTCCTCATGAGATTCTGCCAAAATACCTGAACAAAAGATTTGTCACTCATTAGTTGGTGAGCGTCTTTTGGCTTTTTGATTTTATGTCAGAAAATTACTTTTAAATGGCAGCCTACTGGTTTTCTTAGTCATTCTGCCAGTTGCAAGTAATTCTGCAAGAAACAGCAGCTATGTACAGTAGTAAAATAATTGAAGACCAGATTCACGTATGACATTTTAAATGGTAATTCTGCTGGCGTAGAAAGAAATGCTGGTGGTATTGAAAAGACTAAATGTCAACACATTAAAAAAAAAAAAAAGTACCCCACAGAACTAAACAAGGAAAACATTCAGAACAAAATAGGTTTCTGTTAATTTTCTTCTTCGGATAAGAACATTTCAGAATAGAAGAGTGGGATGCACAGTTTTTCAGTCTACTCGATATTAAAGAGCTTTATTGACTCATGTGAGTAGGTTGTCATCAAGGATGTATCCATGCTTCAGAAAAGGATGGGTGACAATCACAGATTAAGAAAGCAAGAATCTGTTCCCAGTGTAGACTGTTAGAGGCGGTAGAATTTTCATGGAATTTCAGCTGTTCAGTCAGCAAAAGCATGGCAGCACAGCTCTGGAAAGCAGGGATACTAGTTGTGGAAACCTGCTCGAATCTTATGAGTCCCTTGGTTAGCAAAAAATCCAGTTAAGTAAATGCATTTTCATTTCAAGCAGAGGATTTTGTAGAAGGAAAAGAATAGTGCAATAGTGTGTAAATTATCTTAGCCACAGGAAAAAATCTGGATGTGCTGGATTGCTGCTTGGAAAGACATCTGACCTATCAGTCAGATACTAAGACCCCTTTTCTAAGCCGATACTGAAAATCACTTTGCAATGTCTATAAATATAACTTGTCATTTTTCTATAGGCACTTATGCTTCCAGAGTACTGTTATTGTGTATTAGATCATAAATTCCTGGTAGTTTGCTTGCAAATCGGTGTTATTTTCTGACTATTTCTCTATCCTTTCAAGCAGGTATACTAATTATTTCTACGTGGTTATTTTTATAGTTCTGCTGAGCTCATTTATTCCATCAGTTGGAGTATTATAAGTGATAATATGCATATTCCTTTTGATGTTGTTTAATAGCAGATCTGCTACTGGATTCTTACATTAAACATAGCAGTGCCAGACAACCTGTGCTCTGAATAATTCATAAAGAGTAAGACAAGGATTAGAGGCAGGCCACACAGATACAAATTTCCATGTGAGTTTAGTTAGACCTTACAGCAGGGAATGTACGCTTCAGAGTCTCCCTGAGCATTGATTCTTTGATTCTTTATTCTCATTTCATCTTCTGTTGCTTTTTCTCTGAACTCCTTCCAGTCCACCTTGATTACAAGGGCTCCTCAAGGCTGAATGTAGGGTTTCAGGAATGTTTTGCCAGTTGCTTTATGGCTAATTCTTCACCATACTTGGTCAGCTTGTGTTTTATAAAGTGCAATTAGTGGACGGGAAGTAACAAGACTTAAATTGTTCTGACTGAAGAGGGAGACATAATTCATTCTGTATATAGCATCTCCAAACTGAGTAAAGCTTTTCAACATTTGAAAAGATGGTAAGAGACAGTAATACAAATAAGTATAAGACAACAATGTGAAGTTTAATAATTGATTTAATAAAACCCACAATAAAGCAACACACTTTTTTTATAATTAAACAAACGTGTAGTAAATTATTAAAAAACTCCAAATACAATACATATCTACTGTACTTCAACTTCTAATTACATCGACTGTAAACCCCAATTTAATTAAAACCTATTTGAATATTAGTATGTGCAAAATACCTGTTGTTTGTCTGTGGTATTTTTTTTTTCCAGTAAGTTTGTAAGGATGGGATGCACATTCTTCATAAACTGTGATATGGCTTAATGAATGATGGTGTTTGTACTGAAGCATTAACTTCCCAAGTACGGGTGGTACTTGGCCTCTGAGCTGTATGTGCTCCCATGCTGTACTCAAATGTTCCCATTTCTTGCCAGAACAGATATAAACATAATCCAGTGTTACATGCACTTTGTCCAAATTAATACTGTGCTGTCAGTTTTCACCCATAAAAAGTCATCGTGTGACCCCTACCTCAAATAAGGAAAGACAAGAAGCCAGGACTGTTACTCCAAATTGCAGGTACAGATCAGCCTGATGAGTATGTGAAACCCTAGCAAGTTTCAAAACAGACAATAGCTTAAGTATTCACAGCTGAATATCACAATATCCATCACTGGGCAAAAATTTTCCTTTCTGATCCACACAGAGAACTACTTTTGATGTCAGTGGAAGTTCTGCATAAAGACCAAAGTACAGAATAAGCAAAAAATCTCTGAAGCCAAGTTCCTCCCATCTTCTGAACTTTGCAGGTCGTATTCTTGTTGCCCTTAGCTTCTTCAACATAAATGACTTCAGAAGCAGGCGCAGATCTGCGTTTCAACGTGTATGATAGCATGGTGTCAGGTTTGGTTATCCTATGTACATTTGGAGTACAGGGATTCCACCGTGAGGTGAAGAAATTCAGTTTTGCAGATTTTGAGGTGTCCGGATGAATAAATAGTCTTCAAATTGCCTCATTCTTCTGTAAATAAGAAAAGGCCTTTCTACCTCTGTTGGTTGTTATGATATTTTTGTCCAACACCATTAGGTTACTGAGCTTGCTTGGATTTTGCTTTATGAATAAAGCTAAGTAGTGGGGACTGTTATTGCAGTGGCATTCCTGTCAGGATACTGCCATAGTGTGCTCAAAGCAAAGTTGAAAAGGTCAGAGATATCTGTGACTGAGGGAATAGTACATATCTAAAACTTCTGCTCTCGCTTTCCTGTTAGATGTATTTTGCATGTCTGTTGATTGTGTTTTAGCGTATCTCCATGTCAAGCATAGTTTCTGTCATTTGACTTTTCTTTCAAAATGATCTTGGAAAAATAATCGATTACAGGACATTTATTAATTATAATAGAAGGTATGCTAATCAACTGGCCTTTTAATGTCAATCAAATGTTGGTTTAGACATTCAAGATCATTAATAACAAATTCATCTTACAAGTCAAAACTCTGTAAAATAAATAACCTGTTTCTAATGTATAAACCCTATTCTAAAATACATTAAAGATAACTGATCACTTAAAACACTTTGGGTCCAGTGTTGGGTCTCTAGTTAAATACCAGAAGTCTGGGCAAGGATCTTTCTGTCTGGATCTCTGAATGCCCAGATTAAAGCTAACTTTCTGGTCTGGATACAGTAAATGCTGTATTTTGCAGTGTCTCCAAAGAGACAGTTTCCAAAAGAATTCAACTAACACTGTATGCATTATAGTCTTAAGATACTGTATGAAAATTACTATTGCAAAAATACTGTATAATGATTTCAGGGATCATGACATATGGAGTCCTGGCATGATCAGCATTAGAGACTTGAACTGAAATACTGAATACTCGATGCTCCATTTGGAGTGCAGGTACTTTGTGGTACATAGTTATTCAAGGACAATATGGGACTGTAATTTGTGAGGTATCTGCAGAGCCATGTTGCAGTTTGTAAACAATAATCTGAAAACAGCTTTGTCTCCAAATCATCATAACTTGAATAAACAGTACAAGGGAGAGAGTGAAATACATGTTCTGTAGGGCAACCACTGCACTTTCTGCAGCACCAGTTCTCCCTGCTGCATGTTACATGGTACAAATCCACATATTAATGGTGTCTATTTCATCATTTTCGTTTTGCATTTATTGCTCTCAGTCTTTGACTACAAGATAAAGAATAAGGCAGCAGTTCCCAAAACATATGAAATTAGGCACTGGAACTCTGACAACTTGCACAGGTTTTGCTCATTTCCTGTTTGTAACTCTGAAGCTGGACAGAGCACTTGTACATTCCAAATGTGTTCAGCAGCAGTTGTCGAGCCTTGGACTGAACTTCCTCCCATTTAGATGAACTACCAGGAACTGGAAAATCAAGACAATAATTAATAGAATTCACTCCTCAAGAAACCTGGACAATCCAGTGTTAGACACCACCACTCCCCCTCAAAAAAAAAAAAAGCTTTCTTACTAAGAATTAATATTCATGAGAGTAAGGTGTCTAAATCAGCACATTTTGGCAAAACGTGTTTATTTTTCCTGTTAGATTGTTCTACATTAGAGCTTCACCCTGTCTTTCCCTGGACAAGTAAGGGAATTTCTGAAGAAAAATTTTACACACACATCCCCAGGAATCTGTATTGGATGTTTCAGTATGAATGTATTTCTTTGCAGAGTTTTCATTTACATTGTCTTTCTGGGCAAATGGGTTTTTTAACTTACTGTACAAAACCATAGTTAGCAAACTCTCCACCCCGCCCCCACCCCGCTTCCACCCCCCTCCCCAAATGATATTTCCTGGTTCATCTTAAATAACAATATGAAGAGAAAATGTTGGATTACTTTTTTTTGTTACATTTCATTTAGAACCATTATGTTCAGACTTATGCTATACAGCAGCTTACCTAGTTGCAAGTGGACTATGGCAGTTGTTTTTCCAGCAGTGAGAGACCAAACATTTAAGTCTTCTATAGAATAAACGTCTTCAATTTTCATCAAGTCTTCTTTAATGCGATCCACATTTAAATGCCTTGGAACTCCTGTGATACCAAACATGAGATAGAATTAATTCTGTCTTCTGCAAACTCTTAGTGGCCTTTAAAATGTCATGACAGATCTCAAAAGAGTTTATAATTTGTGCTGGTGAAGTGATCAGTAACTTCTAAGTTATCAATAGAGAAGAATATGCAAATTGGCATATTGTCAAATATGGATACAGAAGTTGGACAGTAACTGCAGTATTGTCTTAAACATAATTTGTCCTGTGCAGAACTTCTGGCAATAGCCAGCATTAGATCCTTTGGTGCGATGTACTTATGTAGACAATATTACTGCAGCTTCTAACCCCTCGTAACTGCTTAGACCAGACTCTAAGGTCAGAATCTAGAAAACCAACATGCTAGGGCCTGTGTCCTGAAACTTCTCTCTTCAGGTACCTGGTATCATTTTCAAACGCTCATAGTAATCCATCTGCAGTGGTTAACACATACGACTTTCGTCTTACAGTGTGGCATCTTTGCACATCAATGATTGCACTGACCAAGTCCTTCTGGATGTAGTAGTTTCAGCAGCTACAGCACCTCTATAACTTCCCTCCTCCACCCTTCATCTGTACAAAGGGCAGAATCAAAATTTCAAATGATTGACATGGGTCAAAAACTAGTACAAAAGTACTGAATAAACTCTTCTTTCCAAATAGTTTTGTTTCTATCTTATCTTTTACTGCTTATCTTCCAGTTTTATGGAGTTTGATTATATATGCCATGAGGTGTTCAGCCACTTGCTTCTCAATTTCCTTCAGAATTTCTGAAGTGACTCCTCTCTGAACTTGCTACTTCACTGTTTTTAAATCATGATAGTTCCAGTATCATCTCTTTTGAAAATTCAGCATCTTCAGACTTTCATGCTGCCTTATAAATATATATTAAAAGCTAGAATCTTGTTGCTTTTATTAGATAATCATTTAAGTTTTTAATTTAGCATTCCTAGTATAATGATGAAACTTAAAATTAATACTGAAAGCTGATACAAGTGCAAGGACCTTGATGTTGTAGTAGCAGTCTCCAATAAATGCAAGTCTCTTCTCTGGAAATCCTGAATTTGAGTTGAAAAAATTCCCTAGCATACATACAGCCTACCTACCATCGCTTTTAATAACATCATTAATTTGAAGATCTTATGACAACCGGCATACCTATGCAAACAGCTACAACTGACAACATCTGGAATTTGACACACTATTATTTTGTCTTATCTGTTTTCTTCACATAAATCTTAGCTATTGCCTTGGAGCTCACTGAGGTTTCTTAAGCAAATTTCACCATTTAGCTTGGTTAGATTGTTGTGGGTTTGGTTTTTTTTTTTCCCTCCTACATGACACCAAAAGCACTCGACAGTGAAGATTTTGAGGTTCTTGGTTAAACCTTGTAACATAATAAAAGTCAAGTCAATAATAGCTCACATGAGACAGCTAGGAAGAGGCAACTGAAACCGAGGATTTTTCTCCCATCCCTAACACCTTCACTTTCATAAGGTAAAAGTACTAGATCAAGCAGTAGTAGTTGGCATGTTAGCTGTGATAATGCAAATAATGCTGGCATCTTTCCTTCTAAGTCACCACATGAGACAACATGCTTTAGCTTGTGTTCAGCTTTTTCTTCCCTTTTTTTCCTTATTCCTCTTTACACCACTCTTTTACCTGTAGCTTCACCTACGGCAACAGTAGAAGCACACAAGTAATACAACAGTACCTGTGAAAAGGGGAAGACAAGACAGACATGAACCACCTGTCCAGCCATTTGTCTTATTCTTGCTTTCTCCTTTTATATGCTTTCATATTCACTTTAACTTTACAAGTAATTAAAGGGAAAGTGTAGAACTGAGCCAGGGCAAATGTTCACCTAGTTTAGCTGACAGCCACTGCAGACAAACCAGAAAGTTCCATATGTTTCACTTCACCATCTCCAAATGGTGAAAAGCTATGACTTGTGTCATTCTGACAGAGGTCAAAGGCACCTTAAGACTGCTGTGACTTAAATGAGCCATCAAGAACCAAGAGACTAAAGAAGCAAGAGGATAAACAGGTTTCCAGACACAATCCACTTTGTTAGAGATGGTGATCAAGATGTCAAAAAAGTGCCAGTGCTCACTGGTACTTGACATGTAAAGTACTGCAGACTGTGCACAGATCTTACCTTCCAGAATAATAACTCCTGTGTCACACAGAATTCGAACTGTTGTCAAAACCACCAGTATGGAGAATACATATGTACATATAGGATCAGCAATCTTGTATTCTGGCTGCAAGGGAAGTTCCAAAGTGTTAAAGCATGTATGAAAATAAGTGAGCTTACTTAAAAAATGTGACTTCGAAAATGCAGTTACTTCTAGCTCTAACTTTGATGAATATTTCTTCTTGTTTGAAGAGTTACAAAATACATAATATAGCTTGCTTATTTTGCATGAATGTATGAAGCTTATAATAAAATATCACAATGTATTTGTTTAATAAATTACAAAACCAAGTCCCTTTAATCACCAGAATTGAAATTAAAACAATTCCCCCTGCTTCAAAGGCTAGCCATTCCTTACCTTAAAGCGAATGATGTATGCAGCCACGAGCACACCAATGCTTTGTACCAGGTCCCCAAGGGCATGTACAAACGCTGCTCTCACGGCAAGGCTGCTGTGCCCGTGGCTGCTGCTGTGGGCTGTGTTAGGAGAGTTCGACTGAGGTACGTGAGAGTGAGGGTGGGAATGGGAGTGGGAGTGAAGGTGGCCAGACTGATTCAGCAAAAAACCCATTCTGAAAGTGAAAGAAGAAAAATAGGCTTTAGGGTTGCTTTTTTTGACAAAGTAATACTCAGTATCATTTCTTGTCTTATGAAAATGAAGAGGTCCAGCGAAATTACATTCCATGAGAAAGATACAGGTCATGAATGAATTAGCAGCTTATTCAGAAATACATTTACGAGTGTTAATGGAGAGAAAGGGAGATCTTACATTAAGTTAACTGCAACACCAACGGCTGCTGTAATCAGCATGATATCGCCATTTATTTCATAGTCCATATGGATAGTTCTTTGAACGGCTTCATACAAGAGGAATGCCATAAGGATATAGACCAGCAATACACTAATGATGGCAGACAATACTTCTGCAAACAGAAAGGAAACAACATTACAAAAGTGAGTCTAAGCTTCTTGACATATGTGTACATACACATTAGCTACTGCAGATTTCAGCTATGAACGACTGCTTAATGTGTTTCTGTATAGCTGTAATATGCTGTTTTAACATTATCTTCATTTATCTTGTTTACTGAATACTCGTATTTCACAAAAGAGTGTTATAACCAACATTTTGGTGTAGGAATTTTATCTGATCAGCAGGGACTTGCAAAAGGGCACATATATCTAAGCGAAAACTAAAAAAAACCCCCTCCTATTATTTCATTGGCCTGCACCTTCTACTGCCATTTACATCTGTGGGAAGTGGTTACAGCTCTCCACAAGGTTCCTGCTGTTCTGATGTGAGGTAAATAGGCCTGAATATTTTATGGGTCGGGACCTTAGTGCTGTCTGCCTCACTACCCAAATCATGAAATTGGGCTGGTAATAGCGTACATAAACCTGAGGACAATGAGTCCACACTACAGTTTTAAGGTTTTACTATAAAGAATATAGGTATTTCCAAATGGGTCACTAGATTCCTTTTAACATGAACATACTTTTAACTTCTAGCTTTGTAATCTGAAAATGATTGCCCTGTTGCAACCGAAACTTACAAAGAAACAAACGAACAAAAAAGGCAAAATACCTGATAGAGAAAACATTGGCCCAGTTAAGACTGTCTTGGTTATAAGCAAGTTAATACACGGTTTTACAAAAAGCACAGGGGAAAGCCTTAATGCCAGCTCCACTGTATTGCATGTGAATTCATAGGCATGCCTGAGTAATCTGTAATCATTACGCGTAACACTCATTACCGTCACTTGCCAGATGGATCACCAAGATCTCAGCTTTCCTGTGTGAATTCAAAGATCAGAGTTGGAATTAATTTACTTGGAATCTTAATAGTTGCTCTTCTCCCTTGTTCCACACAAGTTGCCCTGATTTATTCTCCAGTAAGGGCAAAATTCTGCTCTTGGCTTTACCATAGTTCTAAGAATACTGATCTGTGAAGTTCCTCACTTCTGCCTCTGCTTTGGATCTGTCAGTGTGTAGTACAACTTCGGTTACTGCTGAAGGTGTCATTTCTAACACAGAACTGTCTTAACTGTATTTATTGAATATTACAGTAAAAAACATGCTGCTATATAAGCATTTTAATATCGCCCAAATCACTTGATCCATATAAGGAATTCTTAACATCGTTATGGGAGAAGAAACTCTCACCCACACGTTCAGCTGTTCGGCAGTGTGTCAGTGCCTGGACCACTACCAGCATTACCAGGCAGTAACAAGGCTCTGGAAGGCAACTGTCACAATCTGGATGATTTCAGAGCAACATGAAAATCCTGGAAATATCTGTGCAAGTGGCAGTGTTCTGTACAAAGCAGGCAGATTATTCAGGGCAACAGCCTTAAGAAACCTCAGTACATTCCTTAACAGGTTTTCCAGACTGCTTTTTAAAAAATTTGTGAAGCACATTAGCATTTACCAGAGAAATTACATATTGTGGTTTTACAATGGAAAACTATGTTTTCTGAAATGGAATCCAGTGTTTCCCTTGCAGTTTCTTTCACAGGCCCACTGTCATGTCAGCACTGTAGATTTGTGCAGAAATCTTTCACTTCTCATGAAATGAACTGTACACTGTCTCAGTGGACTGACTGATTCTGTCATTACTAACATTGTGCCTGCAGCACTGGAAAAATGCCAGGTCCCATATCTATGCTTAAATCTGCTCAGTGCCTTACTGAGAAGGAGGTATCTCCACTTGGTGGTGAAACACAACTATTTTGGCTTCAAGAATATAATCCTTTTTAGACATGACTGCAATTTCCATTATTTTGTCTTCACTTTTCTAACCCATTTCTGAATCTGTCAGCTTCCTTTTCACCACTGAAAATGGAATAAAACTGAAGATGGAGTATACATATTATGTACTCAAAGAGAATTCAAATAAATGAGAACTAGTGTGAATTCCCTTCTGGAATTTGACTAGACAGCTTAATATGCCTGTTGTCTTTACAATGCAGTGTTTATGGGCACGAGTTTGAAAATTCATTGTTCTGCAAACAAAAGACATAATGAGCACCAGAAACATTGCTCTTTAGAATGTCTTCATGCTTACTGTATGTATGGATTATCTTAAAACTTAATGCAGAGCAGGTCAGCAATGAGAGAGTTCTTGCACGTATTCTCAGCTTCCAACAAATGCTCCACATTTTTTCTCTGACAGATACTCAATCTGTACCCTATTTTTAACATTCTTTCAGGTTTTAACATCTCTTTCATGAAATTCAAGCTATTGTTGAGCCTATATTATTTGTTGACAAGCTTCTTACATATGGAGTATTTGGAAAGATGCAGTACAGCAAGGATATACCCTCAAAGCAGCTTTCTTCCATTGCCAGCATTCGCTGATGTGTGAAACTGGGCCCTCAGGCCATGGCATTCAGACTGGGTGCCTAAAATCAGGCAAATCAGTTTCACAGATGTGACTTTAAAAAGAAACCTGTGTATAGTAATTTTGAACCATCCCGTTCTTCTGTACTTGCAGAACCTAGGTCAAGGTTTGGGGGTCTCTTACAGCGCCTTTACCCACTTCCCTTCCCTCACTGCAGCCACAGAAACTCTTCCCCCCACCTGCAGGCTCTACTCCTCCTCCTTCAGAGAGGGCTGCACTGTTGCTACTCACACAGAATGGTTGAGGTAGAAGGGAACCGCTGGAAACTGTACAGTCCTGCTCAAAGCAGGGTCACCTGCAGCAGGTTGCTCAGGCCTCTGCCCACTTGGGTTTTGAGTATTTCCAACTGTGGAGACTCGACAACTTGTTCTAGTGTTTGACTACCTCCTGGCACTGGGCAGCAGAAAAGGGGAAGTACCTGCTGCAGAACTGAGAAGCTGCTCCCAAGGAGAAGATAGTGGGCAATACGGACTAATGCTATGGACCACACTGGCAGGAATCCTCAGGGATTTTTGTTTGCCAAGTGCAATGGAGCCCTCAAACTAATTTAAAACTCAGTGAAAATTTACAGAACTGAGTATAAGATTTTAATGGTTGTTTCTTTTATTTTACTGAAGATCAGCTCCTGGTTTTAAGCTAGGCCATGGGATGTTCAATGCATGTACTGTTTGGCTTTAGAGAATTTACAAAGATACATAAACTACTCATGATTTCTAAATAGGGTTAAAGTACGCATGAATGCTAGCAAACATCCTTCTGAAGAGTATGAACAACTGCCAGGGGGTACCTGCAAGGTCAGGTTTCAGTATTAGGGCAGCTCCTATTGCAAAATTAAAACTTCTTGAAAGAAAAGTTTGCAATGGGAAATGCTGGCAGTGTTAATGCTTTTTGCTAAAGCCCCGAAGATCTTTGCTAGTGTACAGAGTTATGCATTCATGCACTAGTGACTAACTGATGACAAATGACTAGGAGAGATGGAGTTGTTGAATTCTGCTGCTGTTCTAGCAGCCAAAATATGAATTGCAAATGATGACTACACAAGACTTTGAAATTCCTTGAAAAATATACTGTAGAATGTATAGAGCAGAGGTGGCAAACTGTGACACTAAAAATTATCTATTTTATGAAATACAAAGCTTTGAAGCTTTTGATTAAATGTCTGCAAGACCTGCAGCTGTATATTATGAACTATTATATCCAGTTAGCAACCCCATGAGAATGCCCTTTATCATCATTACATTTCCAAATGTGAAGTAATGAATCCTGAAAAAAACCCTCCAAGGTTTAGCACATAATTCTGTTTATAATTCTCTTTACAGACACCTAAAAGGGGCAGAGGTTAAGTAACTTACTGTATTGCAAACCATGGGACATCTTGATCTCTGCTTTGTGTGGTTTGGGGAGTGCAAGAGGAATACTGATTTATGTGGCTTCTGGCAGAGCAGAGCCCTCTAACAATATGCTCCACAGAACTTTTTAGTTCTGGATTAAGATGTCATTTTTCCTATTGAATCGGACCTTCTTCCAGTGTCATAATTCTACTGAAGTCAATGGGAGTTGATAAATCCTGGGCACTGGCAATAATCTGTTGTGAATAACAAATAACTGACATGTACAGCTCCTGCACCAAGCAGTTCCTCAGCGTGTCCCACAAGCAGTAACAGTGGTACAGCAGTGAGTGACCAAAGAATGTGTCCCTCTCACTCAACAGCTTCAGTTCCAAAGCACAAAGGTGCACAAGGGCCTGACATAATGCAACAGCCCAGTAACTATGGATGGGCTATGAAACAGAGCTGCATATCCACCCTTGTTCTTGCTGGAGACAACTTCCCTCCTCTGAACCCTTCTTAAAATTTCTAGGCCATGGTTCATTTGTAGGAAGTCTCATTTACAATGACATCCTGTGTTCAATTCCCCAACCTTCCTCTTTAAGTTGGTAGATGAATCAAGCATTCAAAACTTAACTCTGAATCTGCTAAGTCCTAGTTTCACAGAGATGGAGAGGCTCATCCAGCTTCCCACGACTGAAACTGCCATCAAACTTCACTTCTGGCTGAGGTTTACACTTTAAAAATGTATCTTTTTTATTATTTATTCCCTTGTCACAATACAACCTATGTAGTGGATCCACAGTGGCCAGTGAAAGGACATTAGTGTCAGGGTGTTAAACATAAAGTGACTCTTGGGTTTGTTGCTGCTTTCTTTCTAGTTACTTATACTTCTAGAATTAGGTTATCTCTACAGTTGCTTAAAATGCTCTGTTAATAGCAAAAGCTGATACCTACATACCTAAGCGATGAAATCCAAAAGTGAACCTCTTTGTGGGAGATTTTGCAGACAGCCAGAGGGCAAGCAGGGTCAAAATAATACCGCTAAGGTCAGTTAACATATGAAGTGCATCTGTCATAATTGCTAGACTGTTAGCAACATATCCACCTGAAAAGAAAGTTGAAAAAGTCAGGACGTATGACATTAATGATTGTAGGTAATATTCTTTTGGCACGGCTTAGAGTTATTTATTTTCAGAACAGTGCATTAAGTGCATGAGAGCTGCTCTTATAATCACTAAACGGGGGGTTTTGCCATTGCAATCAAAATGCCATCCTATAATTTAAAGCTGCCATAGTTACAAGTGCAGTGAAGTGTGCCTTCTGTTAAGAGTAATATAGAACGGATTCACTCCTGTCATTCTCACAGACTACTTGCATCCTAACATTTGCAAGATCAGGACCAAAACAGTTTTGTTTCTTTTCTCTGTATGTTAGTGTGTATGTGTTTAATCAGTTGATCCTTTTATTAAACTACATCTGTTAAATATCGTGACATTACGGAACAGGGACAGAAATCCAGTGACTCAGTGGCAAGGAAATTTACCCTGCCCCCTTATTACTGTTACATTATCTTGTAACCTTCATTATTCCCTGTCCTGGCAGGGCTAAGTTCTGCCAATACATACTGCAGGCAGTGACTTCCACTTGCACAGCATTTTTCTGTTATTTATTACTGTAATTTTTTCTCCTAATTATGAGCTGTATTGAGACAAATAACCTCAGATCAAAGGTTAGTATCTTTGTTCCAACTCAACTGCTAATGCTACTGTTGTATGGGCAAGAGATTTAAACAATGTGCCTCTCTTAAGCACCCCTTATCCAAAGGGGAATCAAGGACAGGCTTCCTTGTCTTCCATATGCATGAAGTTAAGCCCATTTTCTCAGAAAAGATCACATCTTTAGTGTCAGCTCAGCTATGATTTAGTTTCTCTTTTTACCTTGAGATTGACATTCAGCCTGTAAATTCTCCTGAGCAAAGCATGCAGCTGGCATGCCATTTGGCAGGATTGAGGCTCCAACTAACATTTCAAGTAAAGGTATCTTCATCTACAATTAAAACTGTCTTGGTGAGGAGGCTGACCATGAGGAAATAGCAAAGGGACATTCACAACTGGCTGATTGCTTTCAAGACTAGTCATAAAACCTCTGTGTGTATGGCTGTCAGTATGCACACACCAGCAGACTGAGCTACTCTCCCCAGCCAAACACAAGCAGCATGGCTGATACTGTAGTATTGCTTGTACTGTGCTTGTACACACTTCAACTAATTCCTTTCCTCCATTGCCCCCTTCTTCAGTTGTTCCTAAGTTTCTAAGTCAAATTCACCTGAAGCTGAAATTTTCCAAAGGCCATGAGAGCTCAAAAGCAGTGAGTTTTTAAGATTTAGCAATTCAGCAGCTTTTTGAGTTATGCCCTCCCATTCTGAATTAGGTTCTGTTCTCATGTAATTTTAAAATATTACTTAGAAATATGCAACTCAGCCTCTTCTACAGTCAACACAGAAGAAACAATAATTTGTATCTAAGGCATTCAAATCAGTAGCTTACATGTATGATCATGTAAAGTACGTATGTTAATTCCCATGTATTTTGAGAATCACTTCAGTCTGAGATGAGTCAGTTCATTTCAGCTAGCCTCGCACTTTGACAGACTTTGGAAATAAAATGATAAAGAAGTAATTCAGATACTGAAGCAATTGTAATGCAGCATGTGGACTAAGAAAACATAATTGAAATTTATGAAATTCTGAAATCAAAGGTTCTCTGTTTCCACATGTATTGGTTCATCGCTTGGTTAAAGGTACTGAGTCCTGAGGGTTGTTAAACACAATTGGCAGCTTGGAAAAAAAAGACATCTACAACCTGTACAAATAGACAGTTCGATGGCTCAGCACTGTCTTCAGTGACCTGTGAAGGACAGCAGTCCTCCTCATGGACGATCAATTAGAAATCTCTATACATAGCTGAAAACATCAAAACCCTGCCAGAAAAGCTAACTAGGACATGCTATATGTTTTTCATTTCATGATGCAAAATGGTTCCTACAAAGTATAAGTTGTTATCTGACTTTTACAATGACTGTTCATCAAATTAAACAACACACACTGAGGTGGGCTGGGGTAATGAGCTTGGCTGTGCTCTGGAAAACAATATGCCAATCACAATTTCACAAGAAAGCTGCTGAAACAAGATATCCTGCATCTTGACATCGGTAACAGACAGCAGGAAGATTTTTACTGAATAACTGAATCATCTGATAGGGTCTTCTGCCTTTTTTTCAGAAGCTAAAAAGAAAAAACTGTCAAAGATCACAGAAAAAAGTCAGTTAAAATGTCCTATAGGATTAAACAAAGTTTCCCACATACCTGCGCTTCAGATCAATGAAAAAAGTTCCAAAATTTAAAACCAAGCAGACAGAACACAATACAGGGCTGGAATGAAACAGTTAAACAGGTATAGAGGGCACTGACCCAGGACTGAAGGGCTCCATCTTTAATTGCTTGTTCTGCTTCTGAGTACTTGCCCTATGACAAGTCATTCAGGTCAAGACCCACACAAGTACAGAGATACCCAAGGCCTCTATTTATTCTTTGTGGAAGTTGGACACAAAGTATTTTATAGGTCTGGCCTTTAGTGCTGTCTGCCTCAGTGCCCAAAACATGAAATAGGGCTGGTGATACATACACCTCATGATACTATCAACACTGTACAGACAAATCCACCACCCTGAGCTGAGCCTGCAGAACTCCTCCTGGCTGTACAGGAGAAATGACAGATGATGTGACAGTGATAAGAGAGGATTTTTACTCTCAACACCTATTATTTCTAGAGCTCTCCCTGCACTAGCTATGGAGGGGTCTCCAACAGTGTGAATCGGACCCAAAGTCCCTGACAGATACACCCCAGTGACTTCAGCATCAAGCTGCCAGCAGCTCCAAGGTATTATTCAGTAAGGGGCTCTTTGGTTGAACTAAATTCAGTATTTATCAGAACTCTGTTATGAATACAATCAGATGAAATCACTCTCATGTTAAAGGATGTCTATGTCTGAGATACAACACTATGTTCCTTATCGAATTTACCTGAGTTTATGCTGAACCAAAATCTTAGCCAGAGAAAAAAAATAAGAGACAGGGCATAAATGGAGAGCACAGTTCAGCATATGCCCACAACAGGTTTGATGGAATTGCCTTATCCATGGATGGAAAAGCTTATCCATGATAAGCTGATGCACTGTGGCACTGTCATTAATGGCTAACTACACACTGAGGTATCGAAGGACAAGCCCACTTTTTTCCACTAACCCACATTCCTAGGCCTCCCAGTAAAACTGGTGCAGATATAGACAGTATTCTGATCTCTCTCTGAAAAACGGACTGGATTTTTGTCTACATATGTGAGACAAACTGTATTATTTATCCTTGAGCAATGATTTTGCTCCCTATCATCTTGTAGAAGTTTCTGTCTTAAAGATGCAATTCACAGGTGTCCTACAACAAGTGATCCATGATCACAAGCTCCCTTCACACAAGCAAATGTCAGATCTTCAGTCATTACTGACCAAATTTGCATAGGTGCAGAGGAGGATGTAGGTCCTGGGCCACTATGCCTGAGGCATCTCTGTTCTTCACTTCCAGAAAGTTTTTGTGACTTGACTTCTTTTCACCCTAATGAATTATGGCCAATAATTCATCTGATTAGCTCTAATTTAGACGTGTATGCTAAAATGAAAGCAATTTAAAAGCAATTAATTGTTATAGTTTCTACAGAGACCTGGCTCAGCATATACATCAATGTCCTGGCACTGTGTAATGCTCCCCATGGCTTCAAATCTGTGGGTGAGAAAATTTAAGCATTCTTCAGGAGGCTGCACAGCACTAAGCAGACATGTGCACTGAACCGCATGGACATATCCAAAGGACAGATTGTAACAGGATGCTGATACTGGTAAGTGAACCGAGATTAAAAGATAAATACTATCCTTTGTAAAAATTACTAGCTAATGGCAAAGGAGTAACATCTAATAGCTCATCTGTGCATCCAGGGCATCTTCAAATTTCTTTCAAGCCTATGCTGCTGTAGCCTATAAAATAATGCACAGTCGTTCCATACAAGCTGCTGTAGAGCGCACAGGTTATCTTTTACCTGCATAGCAAACAGTAGTGTGACTTTAGCAGGGAACAGTAAAAGCTGAACTTGATCACCAGATTAATTCTTCTGACCAACAACCACCACATACCTATATAGGACCAGATTTCCAGGTAAAAACCCACCATGCTTCTGCCAAGTACTTAACGAACAAAACCCACAAAGAATTTAATCAACCCCCTTGGTATTCTTCCATGTTGTAATGGGAAGTCTTCAAATACCTATTAGTTTAATTGACTTTCCGCATATGATGTACGCCTGGATGGAGCACACACTGGTCCCGGGTGCAAGAGGACACCAGGTAGCTGTCAGGAGGGTGGAATCTCACTGCAACCGCACTGGTAGCTCAGGGTTTGGCTTTTTGGTTATAAGAAACAGAGGGCATTGCTGGTGAATGAGGGCAACACACCCCGCACCCCCCCCCCCAGCATTAGTTTTGATATTATGGTACATGTTGCAGGTCTGTATTTCCCTCATTTTTCCTTGTTGCAAACACGGCGAGATTTTATGGCAGTAGTTAATACTGAGGATGAAATTGTTCATCTTTTTTTTCTGTCTGTAATAAAATGCTGCTTCTCCCTTGCTAATAACACCTTACAAACTTGCAAGAGAAACTTGCACGGAGAACTAAAAAGCTATTAGACATGCAAAAAATGCTTATTTATGCCGTCTGGGGGGACTGATGATATTCAGATAAGGGAAGTTGCAAATTCCTCTTTCTTTTCTTGCATGGAAAATACAGGTGGACTTTGTTCCTGCTCACTCTCTGAACTTGCAGCTAATCTCTCTGATCTTTCTACATGACAGACGGTTTCTCTTAATAACTACTGAAAGCCAGGGCCGTAGAGGCGTGACAGGCTGCGCGGCACCGGCCGGAGAGACGGCCGACAGAGCCCCCGACTCACCTACGAGCTCCCCGGTCATGAAGAGGAGGTAGAGGAGGGCAGCGAGCGTCAGCCGCTTCTTCACCGTCCTCTGCCTGGAGCGCTCCCGCCGGCTGCTGCAGCCGCCGCAGGGGGCCGGCCGGCCGGGGCGGGCTCCGGCCCGCTCCAGCAGGGACTCGTCGTCGGAGGGCAGGCCTAGGGGCGCCCCGGCCACCGGCGTCTCCGGGGCCGCCTCCGAGGCGTCGTCTGACACCACCACCCGCAGCTTGTTAAACCGAGGGAAGTCCTCGTCCCCCGCCTCGTCCGAGAAGTCAAAGGCACTGGAGTCGTTCAGGAACAAGGGGTCCTCGCTTCTCCGCAGCAGGGACTTGATGCTCGTCCAGAGCCCGGGCCCAGCCATCGCGGCGGAGCCCGGGGGCCTCGCCGGCTGCTGCCGATCCGCCCGCGGGCGGCTCCGCTGGCGCTGCTCCCCCTCGTAGGCGGCGCCCGTCCGTTCGCCGTCCCGTCAGGGCATGTCCCCTACATCGCCGTGCCGTGCCGTGCCCTGCGCAGCGCGCTCCGGCGCTACCGATCCGCCTCCGCGCCGCGCACCGCGGGCGTTGCCACCCCCGGAGCGCCGGGCCGCCCGCGGAGCCCGTGTCCCCGCCGCGCGGAGCCGGCACAGCGCCGGTCAGGGCGCAGGGCCGCCTCCCCGCCGGCGCAGGGGGAGCGCCGCCGCCGCGCGCGTCACACCCATCGGCGTCGCGCTGCGGGCGGGGACCGCGCCCGAACCCCTGCGCGCTCCCGCGACCGGCGCTGCCCCCCGTGCTGTCCCCGCGGAGACGCCGAGCCAACAGGCGGGAGTCGGCGTCCCCTGCGCGCCCGCGGACCGCCGCGGCCCCCGCCGGCACTGCGCCTGCGCCGCCCGCGCGGGACGGCCGCCGGTTCGAGTCCAGTAGGCGCCGCCTCGCCGCGTCCTGCACCGAGCGCGGAGGTGGCGGGGCCGCGAAGCGCGGAGGGGGGTCGCCCGGTGCGGTGGCGGTCATCCCGAGAGCAGCCCGAGAGGCTGTTCCCGTCCCTACGTGCCTTTGTGTTCGGTGGATGTATGTCATGTGAGGTACACACTTTCAACTGGAAAAGCCATGAAATCCAAGTACAATCTGTTGGTAGACAAGCAGCTGTTTTCACGTACGCTGGAAGCTGAACTGCAGAGTTCCGTGCTTCGGCTTCAAATTTTAAGAGTCACAAGTTTGCATTGTGTAGCGTAGCTTCTTTCTCTCCCTGTCAAAGGCATGGCACTTCACACCATTTGCAGCAGCTCTCATCAGTGAGGGCAGCGTCGTGTCATAGGGAGAAACAAATCTCGGAGGCCCTGCTGTCATGTAATTCCTTTCATAACCGTGCTCTAACTTAAGAATAATTAGATTTTTGGCTTTATCAATTCTGTTGAGAGGTTATTCCCCCTCCTCTCTGGTCTCCATACTAGAAATTTTCTCCTCATTTCCAACCTACACATACTCAGTGCCAGTTTGTACCTATGGCCAAATTCTGTCCTGCGTCAGTCAGTTCCCTAAGTCGTAAATATTTCTGGAAAATCATGCCTGCCTGAGGAAAAGTACATGTCCTGGGTTTCGACCTGGTTGAAGGAAGTTACCAAGTGAAGACCAGAGAGTTGCATAGAGCTGCAAGATTTTGGAGAAGGGCACTCCCTTTCTGGCCAAGGGCTGATAGCAGATTCTGGCACACATTGGGGCAGTGCTGCAGGACATGGAGTGAGCCCCTTCTTGGAACGGGCCCTGCAGGAGGGGAGTCGTGTGTGGTAAATTTATTCTTGTTGTAATGATGTCCAGAAATAAGCAGTATCGCACTTTGTCTGAGCTCCCTTGCTGCTTTACAAGGTGGCGGTTTTCCTGAACATGTAATCCCAAGTTCTTCCTCAGGTTGGATAAAGGTGCCATCCCTGGTCCTTTTGCCCACCTCGTAATTCCCCCAGCAGGGTTGCCAGCACAATTGTTTTGGGGCCAGATGATGAACTGTGTTCCTGAAATGGGGCAGAATTTTAAAAATGCATTTTGGAGGGGTTTGGGATATATTTGTATGTGTGACTGAGATGGCTTCTGCGATCACAAGTTGCACAGACACGCATATGGCAGCTGAGGGGGCAGCGAGCAGTGTGGGAGTCAGCCTGAGCAGCGAGGCTGTGCCCTGTGCAGCCAGCCTTGCTGCTCCGACTGTGTTCCAGTTCAGCCATTCTTAATGGTTTTGTTTGCCTCGCTGGGGGTTTAACTGTGTGCCACCACTTGTACCGGCACAAGTGCATGAGGATGCACAGGCATAAGCAACCAGCCAGGCAGGAGCTTGCCAAACTACTGCTTGTAAAACTTATTGGGGGGTTGCGCAATTACATGCTCTATCCTGCTGCTGCTTCTGCAGGATCAGAAACTTCTCGCACTGAGGAAGGGCAGCAAGTTGGGGGACTTAACACCCTAAACCAGCACACCAAGGTTTGACAGCCTGCCTTTTACTGAATAACTAAGACCAGATTTTTCTGAAGAACCAGAACCACAAGAACCACGTCATGCGTTGTCAAGATGAACCACTACTGAACAGTGCCTTTTGCAACAGCCTGTTACAGTCCATTTCCTCACATGCTGCCCATGGATGTGTAGAAGAGCCATCAGCTGAAGAGTCTGGATTCTTCAGTCTCCTTGGGGTAGCTCTGTTACTGTGTAGGAAATATAAATCCCTTCAGCTCATTATACAGAGATGTCCTTAGCATGGTTTTCTTTCTGAGTAATTAAAGCTTTTTCCATTGTATGGCTCCATGGATTATGGAGTTTGTTGTTGCATGGTAACTTATTTTTAGATAACAATGGTAATGTTAGTACTGATTTTTGCACAACTCCTTGAAATCAAGTATTTAGACCAGCAGGTAACTGTGCTTTTTGTTAGTTTGACCAGATATTTGTGTTCCTTATTACAGGGTTCACTTAACTTCCTTTTCAAACATCTTTTTCTCTTAGAATAAAACCTTACCTAATCCTTCACAGGATAATGAACTTGAGAATGCACTTGGGAAATAGTTACTGTGAAATGGAGAACATTTTGTGGAGGAAAAGGAACAAGAGATGCTTTCTATCCATCTCTTTTTGGAGCATTTGGGTTGATAACTAGTTAAATTTTAACTTGTCTAGAAAAACAGATGCCAATTTTATATTCCAATCCTTAGTCTATTTCTGCAAGATGTGGGAGGGCCTGGAACAGGCACAGCAGGAGCACAAATCTGAAACTCCCACAGCTCAAATGAGACTATTTCAGAGTGATTATCTCACTGGTTCTTACTAGAAATTCCATCTGGAAGATGAGAAGTCTTTCCCAGTGAAACTTTCCAAAACTTTTCTGGTTTTCCTCACTGCTAAGCAGTTGTAATTGAAAATTTGATTCAAGTCTGTTTAAGTTAGTTGTCAAGTCCCTGTTGTTGCAGTCCAGCTTCACACCAGGCCTTTGATGCTGCTATTTTAAAGCAGAAGCCAAAAAAGAAAGGTCAGTTTTTAATCTGATGACAAAATAGTGACATAACTGTGATCAATAGTTAAGTAGAATATACATGTGAAGGAAAATATAAATGAATTTGCAACACTCTTGTTAAAAATGTCAATTTTAAGGATGACAGATCATCTCTTAAGTCCGTTTTTTTATGTGTTTCTGAAAAGCACTAGTGGGACTATGTGAATTTCATTTAATCTTGAAGATTTGGGGGTTTATGGAAATACTGCAAACACTTTCTGAGTGGTTCCTTCACTGGTTTCTTTCCATAGCTGTGCCTGCATTTCCTGAAAAGACCTTTATAGCTGATAGAGAAAAACATACAAATCCTACCATACCAGAAAGTGTTTTCTATCAATAATAAAATACACAAAGTTATTACTCTTACAGACAGCTGGGGTAGAGGCAGAGACAGGTACACACACAAGAACGAGCTCAGACTTTTTTCTGCTAAGGAACAAGCGCTGAAAGTAGTGAACAATCTGCGGATTGCTGGAGAACAGGACGCAGATGTGTTAAGCGCACAACACAGCATGTCCCCAGGAAGGGCCGTCCTGCAGCGGGGTTAGTTGGGTTTTATCCCTTGGCAATGGCAATAGCAATAGCACTGGCACTCGCCGACCTGCGCTGCGCGAACCGCCCGGGAGCGGTTATTCCCCAGCATCGTGACTCCACCGGCCGCTGCTGGCCGCGCCGCCACCTTCACCTCCCCTAGCCCCGGCCCGGTGCACCGCCACCGCCGGGACGGCTCTGTCCCGAGAGTGTGACACCGGCGGCTCCGCCCGGCCCGCCGGGACATCGCCCGCCCCACGGCTGGGGCTTGGAACGTCAGTCGGGCTTCGTTTCCGCATCCGGCCCTTCTAGTCAGCTGCGCGCTGGGGAGGCTCTATGGTGAGGCGCCGGGCACAGGGGCGGGAGGCGCAGGGCTGCCCTGCTCGGTGAGGGCGGCTGGAGCCCCGCGGGGCCCTGCGCCGCCGCCTCCCGCCGCTGCGGGCTCGGCTCGGCCTCCTGCCCCGCGAGAGGGGTGTCGCGGGGAGCGGCAGCGATGAGCGTCGCGGAGCGGCCTGAGGAGATGGTGGTGGCGGCGGCCGCGGGGAGCCCCGGGCGCTCGCTGGGTACGTGAAGGGCGCAAGCGGGTGCGGGGGCTCCGAGGAGGGGCTGGGGCCGCAAGCGGCCGGGCCCGGGCTGAGCTGAGCGGCCGCGGGGAGCGGGGCGCGGTCAGAGGGCAATGGCCGGGTGCACCGGAGACTGAATGCGTGCTGCTGGCTCCTTTTGAGCCGTGCGGTGTGGCCTGTGGATTGAAGTCCTGTGTGTTAAGGAGCTCTGCACGAAATAAATAATCATAGCTTGCCCATACGAAGCTTAAAGTAACTGTTACCTAACTCTTGCAGACTTTTAAAGTTCAGTGTATGCGCTGTTTTAATGAAGTCCTCGTATGTTTTGAGTGACAGGCTCAGACCTTTATTTGGTAGGCCTAGTTTATTGCCTAATTTTGAAAGCAAAGGGTGGCAGTGTGTTAATATTTAGGTATTCTTGATGCACAGCCAGAACAACTGATACTGCCCCTTTTCTTCCTCAGTAGACTGGAGGATTTTATAATTTTTTTTTATAGGTTGTCTTTGGAACACTTATTTCCCTCTTCTGCTGGTGTTCAGAGAAAACTGTTCACTGGGAAGTTCATGATATGGGACTGGGAACAAGGGAGAGATGAAGGATGGCAGGAAAAAGGAAGCACAGTTGATAAAGTGTAAGGAGGTGTAACTTCAGTGTTGAAATGCTTTTAATTTTTGAACAGGAAAATACAGTTGTTTTAGGTGAAACGTTAAGTGCATGCTAACCTGTCACTGTTCTTTGGTGTAGATCCTAGTGATGTATCTCCAGATGAAGGGGTAGTAGAAGATCTGCCTTTAATAGGTGAGAAAGCTGTGGAGCAGCTGACTGAAGGACTGCTTTCTCATTATCTGCCTGATCTTCAGCGATCAAAGTCAGCACTACAGGAACTTACGTAAGCAAATTTTTAAAACCAACTTGTTATATATGCATACTTTGTTTGCCATGTTTTTTTGGTATAATGTTCTAGCTATCCTTAAGTGGAATATAGCTTATTGAAGCATTTCTGTGTTCTCACTATCGCATCCTGAACAGTTAAATGTTTTGCACAAGTATTGGAGTTGTAAAAGCTGCAGTGTATCCTATCAGAACTTGTGTAATGCTAGAACACTAAAATCTCCTAAGCCAGGTATAATAGAAGACACATAGATTTCTTAATACTTGTTTACTCCTACAGAGGAAAGTCTGCTGAAAGCTGGATTTGTTTTACTTTCAGAGATGCAGGTCATATTCTGGGCAGCTTGTAGTGTGGTATATTGTTTGTTGTCCCATTTCTAAACTGTGTTGCAAAAGATACACTTGGAAAATATAATTTAGGAGCTAAACAGATAAGAATTCTCTGTACATGGACATCTCACTGATAGCCGAGAATGGTTTATTTCAAACATGGGCTGGATCTGCTATGAATGCAGAGATGCTGGAAAGGGCTTTAAACCAATCTCCTCAGACTTTGAAGGGTACATTGATTTGGGTTTCACAATGCATGATGGGGTTATGCTGCTGCCAGAGATAGCCTGTGTCTGGAAAGACTTTAGCTGATTTATGTGGGGTGAAGGATCCTCAGTAAGCACCAAGGATCCAAACAAGTTCAATACGGAAATAACTTAGTCCTGCAGCATGATGCAGAAACGCCTGAGTGGAAAGTCAACACCCAATTGTTCTTCCCTTCATTCAACCAAGGGTGTTTACTCACTGCAGCCAGCAGAGTGCCTGGTCAGGTTTTTGGGATATCTATCCTGGATAGCCACGCTGTACAATGCCAGCTGAATTTGTGTGTACTCAGCTGGGATTTTTCTAGAAGCGCTTACTCATGTCTATTGAAATGGCATAGCAATGCAGAAGAGGGATCTGATATTAGGAAACATATTTATATTGTAACGATCAAAAGTTGTATTTATTTAAAGGGCTGGTTGAAAAAGCCTGTGTGCTGCTTTAGTTTGGTTTTATGCATTTTTTCTTTGTTTCAGACAGAACCAAGTGGTATTGTTGGAAACATTAGAACAAGAAATTTCAAAGTTCAAAGAGTGTAACTCCATTCTTGAAATCAATGCTTTGGTAAGTGTTACTAACGCTTTCTTAAATCTCTATTAGCGTAGATTTTATTGCTGCAGCATTAGTAGCAACTTGTGTATTTTCCTTCTTCTTAATGACCTGCAGGAAGAGAACAGCCAGTTCAGATATTCAGGACAAATTGTTGCTGGAGAGGGTGCAGAACCAGCACGTTCCCCTTAAATAGGAAGGGCAGTGGGAAGAAAGAGCAGGCTCAGTCAGCCAGTGGTAGGAAGTCCAGTTGTCCAAAACCAGTAGCCGAAGCAAAGGTGTGCCATTTTTCAGTAGAACTGAGGCTCCCACAAGAGCTCTGTGCACCTCTCCAGACTAGCAGGAAGGGGGCATGAAACACTGATGGATGGTGCATAAAATGGTAATATTTTTATTCTGTTTAACAAGTCTTAATTCAGTAGATTACTGGGTGTACCTGTTGCGTCATGGCAGTTTTCTATAATACATGTAATATGTAAACTATATATAAACTTGAACATCTTTAATCTATTATCAAACTATTCTGGTAATCACTGTTTTTGATTGCTGTTTTGCTGTGTAGCTTTGTAAAACAACTATTCCAACTTGCCAGCTGTTGCTTTAACAGTTATGGGTTTTTTTAAGTTTTTAGAAGCCAAACACTATCACAACAAGTTGGTGAATATTAGAAATGAAATGATGATGCTCCATGAGAAGACATCAAAGTTAAAAGTGAGTGGGATAAATATTTTTACTTTCCAACATAGATATCTATTTAGTTATTGACTATTGAGTATTATTGACTCCCAACTTTGATTTTTGGGTGCACACTGAAAGTTCTGATTGAAATAGAATGCTCAATCATCCGAAATGGATGTTTTCAGTGGTGCTAAGCCATGCATGTTTTTAAACTTTCATTTAGTCCTACCTGTGCTCAAGCAGTGAATGAGTGTCATCGTCATGTTCAGGTGGTATCATGCTTTGTTCTGTTGCTTAATCCACTCTATTCCAACTAGTTTTCTTTGTTGTTTCAGTTTCTGTGCCTCTTTAATGAAAATTAGGTTGTCATAAATATAAGAATTTTTCCTATTTTATGTAATATTAACAGTGACATAAGTTCACTGACTTCATCCTATCTAGGCAGTCTCTGGTTACATTATGGCAAGATTAGTCCTTTGGTACATTCAGCAAAAGGATTTTCTCTGGGAGGTAATAAATTGCATGATATGTCCCTTGTCTGGTGTACACAAAGGATGACTTCTAGTGAGAGTGAAGGGAATCCAGTTTGTGTTTTCGCTGTGTAGATCACAGATTTGCCATTCTTGAACAGTAAGATAGAAGCGGGAGGGAGGAAGAAAAAATGAACAGTTTATGCAGCATTCAATTATAAGCAGGGTGGATTGGAAAAGATAATGTTAAGAGGATGTGAGGGCTTTTGTTTGTGGCTCCAACTTAAATACAGCTATAAATTATTACTACAGCTATATTATTTTCTTGTCTTTTCTGTTTAGAAAAGAGCACTGAAGCTGCAACAAAAGAGACAGAAGGAAGAACTAGAACGGGAACAGCAACGTGAGAAGGAACTTGAAAGAGAGAAGCAGTTAACAGCGAAACCTGCTAGGAGGACTTGAAAGCAGAGCATGCAGCAATCTGTCTGAATTAATAGTTTCTGGATTTTCTGGAATTAAGGCAGATGCCCCTTAAATGGGGCTATAGCCGTTTCTAGCAACAATCTACTCTCTAGTATGATAAAGTCAAGAATGGTAATAATAGGGTTGGGTAACATTCAAATTTTTTCATTTCAGCCATTCAAGTTGCCTTCTTTTGTAATGCTATGCAGTTTGATATATAATGTAAGTTAATTTTTTTATATATGTATGTATATAGGGGAACTTGGGCTTCACAGTTCCAAATACCTATCAATTTCTTTCATCTGTTCTTGTGTTTAGAATTCTGAGATACACTTGGTGAACTGGCACACGTGTTTTTCAGACAAAACACAGAATACCAGTTAAAGTTCAGTTCTCGTCACTAGACTTCAGTAGCTGCCCATTTCACAGTTGGGATCTCTTTGGGTTCATAAGTACTGACTCTTGGTGTAACCTCAGTTTGGTCTATGTCTGATGAACGGAAGAAAGTTCCAGTGTATTTGCCTGAAAGCTCACTTCATTGCAGCAGTCTGAATTGGTGGTGGCAGGAAAGCAGACCACTACGGGTCTCAAAACTGATGTGTGCACAACGCAAAGATGAATGAATTTGTGCTTCCACATACATTTTAGTCAAACCAGGGAACTGATACTTCCGTAGTGGTCCAACAGGAAGACTGTGCGGTCCATGCAGATTTCTGGAAAATTAGAAGGTGTAGTTTCCTCATTCTGCGTGACAAAATACAACACAACCAAAATGAAACAATTTCCTCTTCACGTGAGTTTTGGTTACCTATAGGAAAAACTACTGCATTTATTTTTTTCCCTAACCCGTGATTCACTTGCACTTCAGGGCTGTGTGAGAGAATTTCTGTTACACTGTCCTTGCCCACGTTGGTGATCAGTAGTGTGTACTGATGATACATGTGGAATAAAGGCTGATAACCTTTTCTCTGAATGTAATTGCTCTCTTGCAGCACTTGGTGTGAACTCTCATTCAAATGAAAATACGTGTTGTCTAGACTGGTGAAATAGCTTTAAACTATTGGTTCCTACAGTCTAGGAAACTACTTATTTTATATCTGTGTTATTTTTTAAGTAGTACTGTATAATTGGTGTGTTTTGAAGTAAGATGCAGGGTAACCTATGTAAACTTTTCCATAAGATCTCTATAGTGAGGTATCAGAGGGGCTCAGTCAATTTTACTTTCTTACACAGTGTGCACCTGGTTGGACTCTTCTGTATTGCAAATTTTCTGAACAACTTATTTCCTGTTCTTGTCATCTTTTCCTGTGAAAGACATACTCTACTGAGTAATCATCCAACAGGCAAGATAAACTGGGATAATGTTTTGGAGCAAGGAGAACAAACGAAGTAGTCTGAAGAGACACTGAGATGCTGTTACTGGAGCAGTAATAGAGTAAAATTTTTCACAGGTACTTTGCCTTTAAGTTGACTTGTGTCTGTTCATTGCCAGTGGATTGTTGACCTGTGCTGTGGTGTGTATTTCTGAGACAAATGTAAAGAATTTCTTTTTGGAGCGGAATGTACATAACTAAATGTTGTTTAGATATTTTATAATGTAATTTCAAAACTAGATTCTGGGAATTTAAACAGTTCCTATTAAAGCACAACATGAAACTGGATGCCTCAGTATCCAAATTGGGATTAGCTTCCTGTGGTATTTCTTGTTTTGTGTTCCCTCATCTAGAACCCAGTGTAGTGTTTCAAGTGGTGGTCTCTTTTTGTGAAGAACTGTGACGTTTTTGTTTTGTTTCAAAAATTGTGGCTACACTTACTGAAAATGGGGAATTCGGAGTACAGAAACTGATGGCTTTGCAATTGCATATTTCAGCTTTTCTTTGGAATAATTTCTGATCATAGGAATAAAAGCTAGCAGTACTTGTCTGAGGAATCACATACGTAAAAATGTAACTTTTCACATTGTAGTAAAATCTATTTTCTATATGAATAAGTAATTTTGCTAAATAACCTTTGTGTAATAAAGAGGAAAATTAATATATATACGGGAGGGAGGGGAGAGGAGGCATTTGGTCAGTTCACATAACTTTTTTTTTATTAATGAGCTCTTAAATTATTTCAGTCAAATCTGCAATTTATTAAATTTATTATCTTCATATGCTGTTGTTCTTCCGAACACTCTTCATGTCATAATGCATAAAACGCAGCACTGGATTAATTTAACAATACTGGCATCTGAAATGATACACCAGTAATAATATGCACAGCTAAAGTGAGTATATATTTAGTCTTCCTATTACTGTATACATTTAGTCTTGCTTGATTTTACATAAAACTACTTATCTACTAGATAAATGTAGTAGTGTTAGACATTATTTTACTGACTCTTTATTCTATGCACATGAGGAAGTGCAGTTAGCTGCGTCTTTTTGAAACAGATAAAATAAGTTCTAAAACAGTCTCTTTTGTACTATTTCATAGTCAATGTACTCACTTATTTTGAAACTATCAAGTCATCACAGCAAGGGTAAGACACTTAACTTTGTGGTAACTCTTGTATTGTAAGATTCTGCATGTTTAGGAATTACTGTTGCTAACTGAGGAATCTTGGTTTCCTGTGGTCTTATCTTTGCTACTCTTAACCCGGATGCTTAAACTGGGTTACCCCACCTGCAGCCTTACAGCTTTACATGAGCCAATTTTTAATCCAGTGAAATCTGTCTTTTTCACTGATTGTGGTAGCTTTGCCATGTTCATAAAACAAACATTTGTTTCCTTCTGGAAAAAGGCTGCCGAAGACTTTATTTGGTTTTGTTTGTGTGACGTAAGTGATAATAGCATAAATAATAATGTAAAGGTGGTTTCTGTAGCTGTTGGGATTCTAGCAGCTGAGAGAGTTCTCTCTCTGATTGATTCTGAATTACCCTTCAGTAGACGCTTTCTGCCACCTGCTGCTTGCTTTGCAGCACTGCTGCCTCTTAATTCTCACCTTGGTGCTTTAATGCCTCACCTTGCAGGTGTCTTTTTTTGGTTTCGTTTTTTAAACCTCATTAATTCTAATAAGTTATTTGATCTTTCTTGGAGTAGTTATATGACTATAACTAAATTACTGGTAAAAACTTTGCAGGTCTTGGAGTTAGTGATGTAAATCTGTAAGAATACAATTTACAGAAGCAAAAATATTCAGTATAGCTATTCATGTGAGGCAGAAGAGTGTGCACTGAGTTTCTTTGTAAGGCAGTATGCAAAGGTAGAAAGATTATTTATTATTTTAATTTTTAAATCAAAGTGTAAGCTTCAGTTGAAGTAAACACTTTGTTTTGGCACAAATATCACTGCTTTCCAGTGGTTTGAAGTACACTTGGCCTTACTTTACTGTTCTCAGTCTTTGTCATAGTGATTGTAGAAAAAGAGGCACTGAAACTAGACAGTCACATCCCCACTGTATGTCTTCAAACCAGGCCTTTGTGACAGCAGCGCAGCCAAGAACTCTTACAATGCGACAAATGTAGTTTTCTCAAATATTCTCTCTGTAGGTGATAGAACTAAAACTAGAGCTGGGAAGAACAGCTCTATTCTTTGTACCCGACAGTGTCACAGCAGTGCTGGTGTGAATTTTAACCGCTGTCCTCCAGGCAGGAGCTGTTGTCAACCATGGTCCCAGAGGGTTATGACTTAAGTCCGTGGTTTAAGTGTTATTCATGACATGTTGTGTAGCTTTAAAGTACAGATATTGGCATTGCTTGATAACTCAGTATTTCCTTCTCTTTTACACCTATCTATCTGTTCGTCTCCATGGTGTCAGGTAATGGGATTTAGGAAAGGAAGCAGAACAACACCCTGTTTGGCAATCAGAACACTTGCAACAAGTGTATTCAGCTTTTACAAACTTGCAACTTAATGAAGCAAATCATTTAAAGCTTGATAAAGAGTAATTTCAAAATGTGTACATATGCAAATGCAGTAGTCTCTAAAGAAGTCATTCGCAGAAGTAATTAATTTTGCACTGTCATTCATGCTGAGATGCAAGACAGAAGATAAGGCTGATCTATTTTGTTTGATGTGTTGCAATGAAAATATATCCCAGCACTGCTGTGAAAGCAGGACCATTGGTACATGTGCTGGCCAGCAAAACACTGTGTCTGGAAATCAGTGATACAGTTTATTTGCTTGATGAGCAAGTCTTCTGTCACCTGGGACTCAGGTAAAGAGTAATATATTAAATTACTCTTATAGTAAATATGACCTCTATATTAAATATGACCTACCAGAGTAATAACAGAACAGTGAATATGAACTCTTTGCCACTCCACTACCTGATGTAGTGCCTTTTCAGTGTTCCACCTCTTCAGTGCTCAGCTGAATTTGCTGGTTTTCCAGTCTTTAAAATGGTAAAAGTCATGTTGGTAAACCATGAATGGGAATATATTTCTTATTCTGGTTTGTTTTTGCTTCTACTGTTTTTTGGTTTTATTTCTGCTTCTTTTTGTTGGCCTTAGAGATGCTGTTATTTAGAGGTATGCCAGAGGAAGACCATCTCCCAAGAAAAAATATCAAAGATGATGTGAAGCAATTACTGCTTTCCTTCTGCATCACCCAGTGTTACTAGAATTCATTTGAGATTGTGTTCACAATCAGGTAGGCACTTTCAAGGAAGAATAATCTCCGTTCTGGAGAACTTGCAACATAAGCCTGGGCAGACATATAGATGATGCCCTGTGGAAGGGTCAGTATTTAATGGGCCAGGAAGTGGATGCTCTGGGCTTCCCAGGAATGAATAATCTTTAGGATTGCTGCTTATGGGTAACCTGGTAAAGTTCAGGTGTTGAGTATCAGTGGTCCAGATTTAGGATTGGAGTTAAAGCTCATTTCAAAGAGCAGCACATGTGTTAGGATTTTGATGTCAGAGGCGCTCAGAAATGAGAAATGAGAAGGCATTAGACTAAAATTGAGAGGGAGGGTTTATTTCGGTGGTAGTGCTTTCATGTAGAATAATGCTGTATAATCTTCTGTGGAACTAGTATTAGATGTGCCAGGTCTTATGCAAGCAACCGGGAGGGTGGGTGGAAATTTGTTTCAGCAGCCTTTTGACCTTTGGCTTTCTTACTTTCATGATGTTTACACATTTTAGCTTGGTATAGCTGTTTCTAAGTAGCTGTGGAAAGTGTTACTGAAACCTCACATCCATGTATGGAACTACTAAATACTGAGAAGTTCCTCTGAGAGGGTGACTTGTATCCTGTCAAAATTAGTGATATCTTTTGGCTAAGCCTGCTTCTTGGAATTTATGTATTTTTGTGAGAATAGCCACTGTCAGGGAATGGGTGTAGGTTTTTACAAACAGGCAATGTGAGTCATCCTAATTCAGTGCTGTGGGCTCATCTCCAGCAACCTCAGTACCGGGCAGGGAAGGGAATGTCTGTGATAAGAGTAAATTGTCAGCTTGACTTTATGATTCTTGGCCTTCAGCTGTAAGCTGAGAAAAGCAACTGCAGCTTTTTTTCTACAAATAGACGCTCAAAGTAACACAGAGCTCAAGCAGGCTGAGAGTACTGGCCTGTTCATGACTGGCTGGCCATGAGGAACAGCAACGCGCTTCAGCCGAAGGAACGGCAGCTGCGGAGCTGGGTCACAGAAGCCGTTCCTGTTGGGAAATGCCGGGTGTGATGCAGCCTGACAGGGTGTGCCAGGGCCTGACAAGGAAACTGCTCTCCAAGTGGGCACCCTGCAGAATGTCTGTGTCTGCAGTTGTGTGCAGACAGGGGAACAGCCTTGTGGTATCTTCTCGTTTCTCTAAACATCTTGCCCCCATTCTACATAGCTGTCCATGCTTGGCTGTGTGTCTGCCGAGCAGTTTTACCTGTGCAGGCACTTTGTGCCAAGAGGGGAAGGTTGAGCCTGAGAAGGAAGTGGCCTGACACGTGGTTTGGATCCGTTGGCTGTTTGGCGCAAATGAGTTGACACAAGTAATTTTGTCTGCATAAGTTACTCTCAGCACTAATCTTCACATGACTTTTTTTTGCCTTGATGAACATGATTTAGTGGATTAACAGCTGTTCTTACTTCACACTGTCACCATGCCATAAATCAAAGGCCTAGTAAAGTTTTCAGAGGAAACATTTTAAAGCTCGGCTCAGCAGTGGGCTGCAGTTGGCTGAACAGACACAAGAGGTGGGAGCCCTGCTGTCTGCTTGTACTCAACTGAAAGGCTCCTCTTTCTCCGTGCATCCAGGTGAGTAACACCCTGAGTTCAGCTTAAGACTCTAATAGTTTGACTTATTTTTCTTTCTTAATATTTCATGTATTTTAATGCGGTGGGATTCCATGCTTAAGTCTGATGTTTGAGATAGCAAGCTGGAATAGCAGTTGGGTTGGAGATGCAAGGACTTTTAGGAAGAAAAAGACTAACACGAGTCCACAGGCAAGGTTGCTGCTATGCTGAAATGTGTCAACTCTCCGTGCAGTGCGGTAACGGGAGGTCAGGTACCCCAACGTGAGCAGCCCGCCCGGAGCTGCCCCGCAGGGTCCCGGCCTTTGCCCGTCGACCGGGCGGCACCTGCCGCCGCCGGGCTCCGCCCCGCGGCTCTCGCTGACAGGACCCGCCGCTTATATCGCGCACGGGGCCGTGGTGCGGTCCTTCTCCCCCGCCCTCCTCCTCGGCGGCCGGCGCAACAGGCAGGCAAGTGGGGGTGCGCCCGCCGCGGGGCCGCAGCTTGGGGCTGACCGGCCCCGGCTGAGGGGGGGCGAGCACCCGCCCCGGCGAGCGGGACGAAGCGGGTGGCGGCCCTCGGCCGCGGGGCGGGAGGGCGCTGTGCCGTGCCCAGGGGGCAGCCTGCCGGCCTCGGGCTCTGCGCCGCCAGCAGCGGCCAGGGGAGCGCCCCGGCTGCGGGGCTCCTGCTGGCCCGGTACGGCGGGTGTCGGGGGGAACGGAGTACTGTCGCCGTTCCGAACTCTTGCGCTGCGCTGTGAGGGACCTCACCGCGGGTGTGGAGCCTGATTCACCGAAAGGCAGCGCCCGCCGGGGCTGCGCTCGCCTCCCCTCGGGATGTCCGACGCGGGCGGGAGCCGCAGCGGCAGGAAGCCCGGGGCGCGCTGCCCGCGGCGGGCTGGGGGGCTGCTGGCGGCGGTGGGTGTGGTGTGTAACGGGTGCGGAGCTTTGCAACGGGCAGAGAGCTGCTGCCCGCCCCTAACGCGCTGGAGCTGGTGAGTGTTTATGCATGGGTGGACTATTGAAACTGTTATCTGAGGCCAGCTGTTCAGAGGATAGTTGTAGTGATCTTTACTCTTGCTAGTAAGACTTTTGTAATTTTGTTTGTTCTAACTCCCTGCAATAGATCGTTCATGAACTGGCTCAGTGAAGTAGTCAGGCTTGGGAGCTGAGCATACGATAGATACGTGAAGTGTCGTGCTTCAGTTAAGTGTTTGTTCAGGCACTAGAACTTGTGCCTCTCAAGGATGTTTACTTGGTAAGAATCTATAGACCTGGCAAGAGAATGTAATATTTGGTGTCCTGCGTGTGTCCCTCGGGTCTGAGAATGTTGTGTGATACCTCCTCTGTAGGTAACACTGCAAAATGAAGTGTGACAGAGTGCCTTCTGTGTTAGGTCAGCTAGTGGACATAGTAAGTGCATGCGAGAAGAGATGGAATTTTGGTGCTTGTAATGAAGCACTTCTCTTGGGATTTGTCAGCATTGTATTTCTGACTTGTTGTCCCTGTTTTTATTGCATAGATGTTGATTTTATTTACTTGTGGCCGCTAATACACAGAGATCTGTAGCCAGAGATAACCTTTACACTTTGAGCTTGTTTATGGGCTGGATGAGGAACACCCTGTTGAATCTGCTATTTTCTTTGGTAGGAATTGGAATTGGTTAAAGTACACAAAAATACAGAATTGTAATGCATTATCTAACAAGCCTGTTTTCAGCAAGGTCCTTCTTTAAAGAAAAGTTTAAAAGAAGTTGGTAAACAATTAATTTTCTCTGTGATGATTGTAGAACTGTCAATTTATTTTTAAGAACAGCTTAATGAAGGTAGTTCCTATGGTTTGTTTTCTCAATCTCTTAAAGGAATATAAGCTGCTAAAACCACTGGAAAACACTATTTTCTATTTCTTTGAATTTTTCTTTTACTGAAAAGTCACTATTTTTCTTTGTGCTACCTTAACCTGCTCAATGCGTTCAAACACTGCATAATACTGAGCTGTCCTTGTCACTCTTAACTGACTTTTTTTTTTTTAAGTGTGCTTTCTTCAGTATTAAACAGACTTATTCTAAGAGCATGCAAACAAATAGCCTTGCAGGAAAAGGGTTTTATGTATAGAGATGTGACAGTCACTGCCTACCTGCAAGCTAAGTCTGTTTTTTAAAGAAACAAAGTTGTTTTTAAAGAAGGGAGAGGGGAGGAAAGCTTTGACATGCTGCCTGCCCTGGTAGAGATGTGCATTTACTGTGAGTCACATTGCCCTGGTTTTTATGTGGTGTGAGGCGAGTTGTGCTGCAGTAGCATTACACAAGCTGCTGATGCTGTAATAAACCACTGTGACTTGAAAGCATTTGTAAACCAGACTGGACGTGGTGACAGAACTAGTTTTTAACAGTAGAATTCAGGCTAAGCAGAGCCCTCACGGAGGCAGAGAAGTGTATTGTAGGCTTTACCTTTCTAGGCAGTGCTCTAAGACTTGGGTACGGATCTTCATTAGGTATGTGATTTCATGCTATATAAGGCTAATACCAATCGTCACGTTTATTGTGCATAATTTAAAGGTTGATGAATATATGCTCTGTGTTAAATTGTCTTGTAAAAGCTTACAATTTCAGCTCAGTTCAGAGGGCTAACCACGAATTTTCCTCTTTACCTTAATTTGTGTTCTTTTCCTTTATCTCCAGTATCCAAAGTGGAGGATTGATGTGTTGCTGCCTGACTTGATTGTACAGCTGCTGTCTAGCTTAGGAGTTTAATGTGAAGGATTTTGCTGTCCTTTTTAAATAGCTGTCTACAAATGACACTTAGGTTGGTTTGTTTCTGTGTACTCTGGAACAACTTAGAAGCAATGTAATACTGTATTCTGATCAATTAGCCTGCTGTTAGTTAAGGTACATCTTGTGTGTGCTTATAAGCGTGTTTACTTCAAAATCTATTTGGTCACAGAGGTTAATTATTCCTTAGTTTGCATTACAAAAATGGAGTCTTGTTCCCTTGGTCTGGACGTGCTGTGTGTTGTGAGCCAGCAGGCTCTGAGCCTGTTCAATAAAACCCAAAGCAAAATCCTGCATTCATGAGCTTCCAGAAACAGGATGTTCCTCTTAAAACTGTCTCACAAATGGAAGCTGCAAAACTTACTCGTCACAATTCATCTTTCTCTGACTTGGAGAAAGGAGGGCATATCTCTATCGGGTAGCTGTTATTTCTAGGGTAGAACAACTTCCTCCCTTCCTTGAGCAGCCTGTCCACATCTTTAAGTAGCTGCGTGCACTAGATAGCTGATAAAGGGCCTTCCAAAGTGAAACTAACTTATTCCAGAGCTGGGGGGTTAATTTGAATGAGGACGGGTTTGGAAGAATGTGTTCATCTTCAAAAGTTCCTGTAAAACAAAATTATTAAAATTGGTTTTACAATGGACACCTGAGATTTGCCCTCTCTATCCCAAATTAATTGTACCATAGGGGTTTATAATGGGACTTCATAAAGAATTAGGGGTACACAGAGATGAGGTAAGTTCAGATAGCCCATGAAGGCGCAGAATGAATTGCATCATCTAGCGCAGTGGAGAATTTTTGAAGCTGACTTTGGAAGATTTTCTTTAAAATATTTGAGGTTTCTAGCTTAGTTTTCAAACTCAGTCTGTGAGTAACATAAGTGAGTTCTACTCTTTTCAGGTGAAAAAGCTGCAATTCTTGCCTGATGACTCAAGGAATTAAACAAAGGGGAGCAGGTATAGAACACAGGAAAGTCTTGACAAAAGTTGCTTTTCAGGTTACAGTGCTTACTCATTCTTTATAGACAATAAGGAACTGTATTAAAATGACTATACTTCTTTTATCATTGAAAAGCTAAAAACTGATTGTGTGTGCAAACAATAGGTTTAGATCAGGAAAAGCTTTTGTTCACTCTAGCAGAGGGAGGGAAACGTGGGTTAATCGTGACTATCTTCAAGACAACACAATTGCATATCCCGTGTTGCAGTTGTCAAGATATGTTATGCGTTAGGGTTCTGGCTCTCGCTTGTCAGGTGAGAGGGTGCTGCTGTAGCAGTATGGGTTTCTGACTTCTGTTTTCAGCTACTCTACTGATGTAAAAGCTAAGAGGTGACCATGGATAGAGAATTAAGTATTTTGGGTATACTCAAGGATCCCAGATCTAAGAAGATGTAAACTCTTGTTTCATTGAACTTTGTTTTCCTATCAAGCTTAAGGTTCACTACTTCTCTTGCAAGAATAGACATGTGCCCTTGCTTAAAGCACCGCAGAACTTGGCGTGCTTACCCTCATGGCTCACAGCCCTGAGAGACAGCGAGAAGAGGTCTGTCTGACATGTGCATATGCTGGTACACCCTAACATTAAAATATGAATGTAATGGTGTGTTTGGCTGATGCCTTACAGCTACTGGAACGGCACTCAGTATGTCCACACAACTACCTTTTTCGCTATTTTGGTGATCTCCAACATCTAGCAAAATCTTCTTTCTTTTTGTGGCACTTATGTCTTCAGGATTGTAATATTACAGCTGGAGTTACAGCACATGCATTGCCTCTGATGCAGGATCAGATACGCTTTCTTGCCACAGTAACTAGAAAATGTTCTTATGCTTTGTTAGAATTCATTTGCTTTTATGAAATTTCAGTTTCCTTGGAGAGGCCGTGATTGGCCTTTTTTCCTTTTTTTTCTCCCCCAAATTGATTACAGTCCATTTTCAAATAAGTGGTTTGGCTGCAACAAAGGTTAAGCATTATAATTCTTGCCTTGAAGACTGATCCATGCATATAAATAATTTCTGTCTTCTGTAATTGTTACTGGTGTCTTTCCTTATCTTGTAGCTTCCTGTTTACAGGAAGATGTCGGCAATTGGAGTAGTGTCGTCTTGTTCCTGTCTCCGTCCTAGTGTACGGCTGCTGAAACCAGGAATGCAGAAGACAAGCTCCTTCAGCTTACATGTGGCAGCCAGGTGTGCTGCCAAGGATTACTATGAAGTACTTGTGTTGGGTGGAGGTGCTGGTGGAATCACCATGAGTGCTCGGATGAAGAGGAAAGTGGGGGCAGGAAACGTGGCTGTCGTTGAGCCAAGTAAGGTAAGTCTTCCTCTGCTGTAAAGCATTGAAAAGATAAGCATGCTGCATATGTGACCAGATTGGTCTGATTCTCATCCTTCTCCAACCCCACATGTTTTTAACTGTGGAGAGGAAGCCCACTAGCCAGCTTTAAGAAGGCTTCACTTTAAGTTAGTTGCTCCATGTTAGAAATGCATGCATCCCTCCAGCTTGGTCATGCAAAACTCTTGGTCATTTCTTCAGCTTCTTTTGTTAAGAATAATACAATGTGAAGAGCACGTTGCTTCCTATTTGGAGTGGTGTGCCTTCATCTTAAAGTCCCTTTAAACAGTTCTCACATGTCCATTTGAACATTTCTTTCAGACTCATTACTATCAGCCACTGTGGACTCTGGTTGGTGGTGGTGCAAAGCAACTAGCAACTTCTGCACGTCCAACAGGAAGTGTAATGCCTGCAGGTGTTGAGTGGATCAAATCTCGAGTTACAGCATTAGATCCAGATAAGAACTGTGTCTATGTGGAGAATGACAGGAAGGTAAAATGAAAAAAAAGTTAGTCTCTTATCCTATGTCGTGAGTTGTCTGTCCACCTCCTGCAGATCCCCTTGGAACTGCCTATTGAGTAAGACCTTCCCCCAGCATCTAGGAGGCCAGGAAATTCCACTTAGTGTTATGAGAAGTACTTGATCCTAAAATCTGTTTCTTAAAAAAAAAAAAAGTTGTAGATAACTGCATTAGAATCAACTGAAAATATCATTATCATGGGTCTTTTCCCTGCCTATAGTGAACCAAACACAAAAGATAGAATATTTTGCTCCAAACACTTGGTTTTATATGTAGCAAAGGCTCTGTAATTCATAATGCAGTTAGCATTTTAACTATAAATTATTCTTAGAGCTTAACATTTATGTTACTAATGCTCCTTGTATCTCCTTCCCTTATGGCTCTGTTGCTGTCATATAACTTCAACTTGCTTTGAGGTACTTTTGTTTCTTTGTCTAAGATGTGTTTTGGTTCTTTGTTTTTTTTTCTTTCCCCTAGATATCTTACAAGTATCTGATAATTGCCCTTGGGATTAGTCTGCATTACGAAAAGGTATTTGTTTTACAATAATTATGTTTTTCCTAGTTTTAATGGCATCATGTACCCTTATGATTCACTAAAGCAAATGGCTTTTCAATACACTTTTTTTTACTGCAAGATAGTGAACGCTAATATGAATTAGAGAGCCAGGAGACAGCCTAATGACTTTGCTCCTTCCACAGATGTCTCTGTAATAACCTGAATTACTCTTCCAAAGGTCTTTTAAGACAGCTTTGTTGCATCTCTGTAGCAATATCAGCAGACAGGGCAGCAAGTTAAATCTAGAACTTAAAGGCAGCCTGTAATAATGAGCATGCTGACTGTAGCCCAAAGCATTCTAATGTCAACAGAAGTGAGGAACCCACAGCAGTCACTAAAATCTGTCCCACGGAATTAATTTGACTCACCCTCATCTTTCTTAAAAGATACACTTCAAAAGGAACTGGCTGACTTATCACGCTTGTGTTTAAATAGGCCCTAAGGCCCTTCTTACCTATTAGGTTTCCTGTACACTTTATGCAGTGGCACTCAGAGGAAAATGTTAATATCATTGAACGACCATGGACATATGGAGGAGGAGGAAAACACAAAGGCGAGATGATTGAGTGATATAACTCATGGTTTTAACCTGACCTGAATCTGATGTAGTGCCTGATAATGTATTTGATTATCTCTTTGAAAAGCTCCCAAGGCATATGTAAAGCAAGAGCTAGTCTTAGTTGATCAGATGTGGTGACCTAGAATTTATCTGGTGATTAGGTCAGTGAAGTGAGGAGTTGCATTGTGTTCAGTGACCCTCTCAGTCTTCACAGGTACCTCTTGAGTACAACCTGATAAAATTACAGTCAGTATTCAGTAGTAGAAGTAATGACCATTACTTTGTTGTGAATAAAATTCACAGTAACAGATTTATGTGGCTTTAAAACGAAAGTGGCAAAAAGAGAGATGGTTTCTCTTCCTTGTCTTCACCAACAGCATACTTCCTGGGGTAGACTATAACTTCCCAAACACACTGCAGTGCATGTAACATGACTGTGCCATAGAATTCTGCAATTCATTATTTTGAAATGGGGACAACTCCCTTTCTAACAAGCAGATGCTCTTGCGTAGTAGGAATAGTAGGGAAATAACTGATGGAGACAGTTAAAACAAAATGACCCGAGGAAACACAGGTATCTGCAACTGAATACTGAAAAGTTTCATTCAGCTGATAAATTTTCATAATGCCTTTTCTTTTTTACACATGATTTTTACTTGCAATGATGTGGCATTGACTTTATATATTCTTACTCTGAATTACATGCAGTAGTCTACAAAAACATGGGTCTGGGTTTGCACTGAACTCTTATGCCACCGATGTTGCAGATCAACGTCATTTCAGTAAATGTTACATCTACTAAATCGTCTACTAAATTCTAATGGAAATACCTGTTTGAACGCTAGGCCTCTTTTAAAAAATGCCAACTAGCAAATATGTATGGGCTTTCTTTTTGCTAGAGGCTTCTTAAATAGCTATTTCTCAAGCTTGCATTTAATACTTGATGACAAAATTCTGCCGTCCATAATTTCATTTTCTTAGATCAAAGGCTTGCCTGAAGGTTTTCATCACCCTAAAATAGGTTCCAATTATTCAGTGCATACAGTAGAGAAAACATGGAAAGCTGTACAAGATTTCAAGGAGGGAAATGCTATCTTCACTTTTCCAAACACTCCAGTGAAGTGTGCAGGGGCTCCTCAGAAGATCATGTATTTATCAGAGGCCTACTGGAGGAAAGTAAGTATTTTACTCTTTCTTCCAGTGCTTGTTCCCATAGTTGGAATCAAGGCTTGTTCTAAGGGGTTCATATTGTCTTTAAAACAAAGAAAAAATACACAAGAGGAATGTGACACAGGATTATTAAAGTGACTCTGAGTTGCTTTTTCTATTACCAAGTTATAATAAATGCAAATAACTGAATCATACATAAATATTTAGAATATATTTAATACTGGAGAAGCTTCTAGAATTCAGAATCCATAAGGAAAGAACTGTTTGCCCTGCTTCTGGTGAGCTACAGATACAACTGTTCTCAGCCTCATTTATAACTTCAGTTGGTGCACTAAACGCTGGCTGGAATTAAGTAATTCCTAGTACTTTAATACCTGTTGCCATTTGTCTTTCTGCTAGTCTGATAAATGGCTATGCTCGTTCCTTGTGCTGCGCTGTCTCCGCATCAGGAGGAGTCTTAGCCATGCTGTCGGAGCAAGCTTAGTGTAAATAGAAGACAGCTTCAAGTGGAAGTGTCAAGCTTCAGATGTGTTTAAGTTTCCTGAGCTATCTACTGGGAGAGTACCTGAATAATGCATAGAAGTGGAGGTTTCAGAACACTGCATAGTGCTAAGCTGCTACAAGTGCTGACCCTGCATACAGCAATTCCTCAGTGAATTGCAGCCACCTCCTCTCACATGCAATTTGGGGGGGGGGTGTCTTCAGTACCTCACTCAAAAAAGGCAAAAATTATCTTGTCTAGCTTCTAACATGGTGTGAAACAGCTGCATCTGAGAGTTTTAATATTAATACTTCATTAATAATTGAACTGTATTAATAGTTGTATCAGCTCTTCGGTAGTGCAGCACAATTCTTTTGTCTCTGCTAGCTTGTCTCAGTTTCTTAATAGAAAAGGCTAATTTGATCTCTCTGTGCAGACAGGAAAACGATCCAAAGCAAACATAATGTTCAACACTTCACTTGGTGTCATTTTTGGTGTTAAGAAGTATGCTGATGCATTGCTTGAAATAGTAAAGGAGAGGGATATCGCTGTTAACTATAAGCGCAATCTTGTAGAAGTTCGAGCAGACAAGCAGGAAGCTGTGTTTGAAAACTTGGACAAGCCCGGAGTGACTGAAGTTCATCAGGTCAGGAGCTTTCAGATCTCTAGTTTGGTCCTGTTTGTTTGCCTTGTATACTGCAACATAACTGCCACACTATACACATACTATCTGCTTTGTTGTATACTGCCATTCCCTCCCGAGAGTACCATCTCTAACTTTAGTGGAGGATTAAAAAGTTTGAAACTGAGGTGGAGAGAAGGGAAAAGTACTTAATAAACCATGGCTGGAGTCCTGTACACCTTGTTAGTATAACTTGGTAATGTCTTAGATGTATATGGAGGAAGGAAAATTGCTGTTTTGCCAGTCTAAATGGAGTTGTCTGATAAGGTTCATGTTAACAAAAAAAAAAGGTGCACTTCAAATTTGAGGGCAGATTTTCATTTTATATGCTAAAAAAACCCCAATAAACACCCACAAAACAAACCAACCAACCAACCCAACAAAACCCCCTCTCCACACCGTGTTTATTGCCTTATATCAACACAGGTACCATGTGCTCTGATAAACTGGCTGTTGAGTGCCTTTTCTTTCTCTCTAGTATGAAATGCTTCATGTCACGCCCCCCATGGGGCCACCTGGTGTTCTCATCAACAGTCGTGTCTCGGATGAAACTGGCTGGGTGGATGTTGATAAGGAAACTCTACAACATAAAAAGTACCCTAATGTATTTGGCATTGGAGACTGCACCAACCTTCCAACTTCCAAAACTGCTGCAGCCGTAGGTAAAGTTGCACGTGTGTGTGTGTCTGTGTGTGTAATGAGAGGTGTGGGACTGACAGTGAGATTTTTTTAGTTTCTTACTCCTGAGGTCTTCAATTATTTCCAGCTTTCAAAAAGACTCATGTCTCCTGGGCTAACTAGCTACCGACCGTGCTGATGCCACTAACTCACAGTTCTCTTGTTCCAAATGCCTCACAGATCAACTAGTTGTGTTTTCTGTGTCCACAGAGTGGCATAGAATGAGCACACTGCTCTTGCATTCTGTCACCACTCAGTAACAAAACTTTCTGCTCTATCTTAGCAGCTCATGCGTATGTGTCAGCGAAAAGATAAGTCACTATTGAAGAACCACGTGTTCTGTACTTGTAGCCACAGGGTCCAATATAAAACCACTTTAGGCATATAGTCTCACAACTAAAAAAATTAAAGGAAGGTTATCAGTATGTTCCTGGTGGAACTTGAAGAATGGTATCGTCAACTATTCCAGCAAAAGGGTCTAGAGTTCCTCCCTTCCAGCACTCAAAATGAAACAAAACTCTGCGTGCCAGAATCTTAGTGCTGGGGAAGACTGAGCAAGTATAATTTCATGTAGGAGAATGGCCATAGACTAAAAACATACAGGTAAAGTGTTACTAAGCTTTGGCCTGTTGGAAACAGTGAGGCTAAAGCATTATTCCAGTTTCCTGTTTTTTCTTATCTGGGACTGTAAACTTCCCAAACTGATTTGACATGCACGTTCAATTCCAGCTGAATTGCCCAACAAAATGCCTGGCTAACAGTGTTTGCTCTAGTAATGACGACAGTTGCTGCCTGAAACAAAGCCTTAATAGACTTTCTTATTCTTGTGTAGCTGCCCAGTCTGGAGTGCTTGACAGAACTATTTCCCTGGTAATGAAGAACCAGTTGCCAACTCAAAAGGTACCTACAGATCTTGTGTTAGGGAAGTTGTCTTGTATGTTTTCTCCATTCTCGTGCAGGAAGTCTTGCAAGCAGCTAAGGGTGTGAACCAGAAGGCAGGAAGGGCAAGAGGGGGGTGCTAAATACTGTATTTTGTAATAGTAATTTACTTGCACAATTCATATTCCTGATACTGCCATTAAAAATACTCTCAATTAAATTCTCTGGCTTCTCAGTTGAAAGAAGTTTAAAGGCTGATCGGTCTGGGTTCTTCACCAATGCAGACTTATTTAGAGTAAAACTTGACTGCTCTAGCCACTGTTCCAGGAAAACCCTTGCAGACCTGCTGTATCTGTACAATGTTAAAACTTGCCTCCCCTGCACAGAATAGGATCTTTTAAGGAGTTAAATTGAAGGTTTTGTACTACAGAAGATGTTAAGCCTATAACTATGTTCAAATTTCTCTTTGAGACTTGGACTTCATTTTACCTATGGCTTCTGAATTAATACTCCTTGGGGTACTAACCTGAATACCAGCATCCATAGTCCTGCCATCCTCTGGAAATTCTTGTAGCTAGATTCAAGACCCTGTTTATACACTGCCTGTTAAAATCAGCACCAGCTCTCATCCTGATCATCTGCTCACCTGCTCTGCTGGTTACAATAACCCACAATTAATACAAAAAGCCCTGTTGTTCTAGGTCAGTTCTGATTTTAGCAATGTTAAACAAATCTACATTTGAAATAACATGGCTTAGTATTATGGTTATTAAACCACAACTGGCTTAGCAGCCTCCCAAACTCACTGATATTAATGCTACAAATACAGATACCTCCTAGTAACTTACTTTGAACCATGAATGTTAACCGTATGGATTGTAATACCTTGGCATTTAGACTTTGCTCAGAGTAATGAACCGGAGTATTCTTCATTGCAGTATGATGGATATACATCCTGCCCACTGGTGACAGGCTACAACAAGGTGATTCTAGCAGAATTTGACTACAACGCTCAGCCATTGGAGACCTTTCCCATTGACCAGAGTAAGGAGAGAGTAACCATGTACCATATGAAAGCTGATATGATGCCTTTTCTCTATTGGAATGCACTACTCAAGTAAGTATTTCAATCCTGGTAGAGCTGCTGTGATTATTCAGGTAAAGGCCAGGTAGATAGCTGTTCTGCCTTCGTTCCTTGCTAGAAAATAAGCGCATCCTTAATCGTGACTTAAGACCTCAACTTTCTGAGGATTTGGGGCACTTTGCCAGTAACAGGGATTCATTACCAGAAGAGGGTTGAATTGTACAGACTAGCAGCCCTTGCCAAATTAAAACTTCACTGAAACAAAAGATTCTCCAAAACAAACTCCCAGCACTTAGCAAGTATGGGATCTTATGGGAGTAAACCAGAAACACTCCCCCCACACCCTACTTTGATAGTATGTACATGAACCTGATGAAAGAACTTTCTCCATTTCTAGGGGATACTGGGGAGGACCAGCTCCTGTCAGGAAGCTCATGCATCTAGGCTTGAAGTAACTGCTGCCTGGTCAAACCTTTTTGAAGGGCTGTTCTCACAGTGGATCAATACACAGCTTCCCTGGTGGGCCACCTAGTACTACTTTTTTTCTTAAGCTTTTGTCCTAAATATGCTTTTTCCCCTACTAGGGATTAAGCCTTCATATTCTTTCATTGCTCTTCTATATAAACCAAGGCCTTAAACTACTTCTGTAAGTACACAGGAGTGTGAACTTGCCGTAAGCTACAGAACACTATTGAAATTGCCTGGAGACATCAGTAATTTTAAAGCTGTTGTAATATGTAAAATCTTTTCCAACTCTAAACTGAATTGCCTGTGTCCAACATCAATGTGTACACTGAATTTAACAGAATAATTTAATGCTAGTAAAATGGCCTGAAAACCTCCTATTGTGTTCTCATTTTTGAAAAGCAAGATGATCCCTAATTAGATAATAGAAATAATAATAAAGGATAATAAAAATTAATGCAGGTTAATAGAAGGGAAGAACTCCAATAAGTATATGTGGGTATATATGTACATACACACTACGATGTTTTACTCTCACGGGCTAATAACATGACTGGGAGAAGACCGAGTTCATCTGAGGCCCCATATGAGACTGAAGCACAAATTAAGATGACAGACAAGGGGGAAGTGCTTTTTAATTATGACCATGTATAGCTCGGTTTCAAGGGAAGATTGAACAAAGTCGAATTTAAAAGTTGAGAGTCTTCACAGAAGCTGGAACTTTAGAGGCAGGCAGGTAGGCAGCGCAGAGCAAACAGGACTCATCTTCACCCACAAGAATTAGAAGCAGCTCATTTCTAAACAAAGATACACATGAACATATTTCAGGTTACAGCTTAATGCTTTTTTGACACAGCCTTTAAAAGGATTGCCTTTGAGTTATAATTACCAGCATAAACATGTACCTGCATGTTAAGTAATTCTTCAATCTTATTCTGGATCTGTCCATACACATCGTTAAACAGCTCCTCCTTGGATTTTGTTCCATTCAAGTGCACTTAAAGAAAGAAAGTAAAACGAGAGCTATAATTTTAAAGCTTCTGTAAGCCCAACAGATCCTAAAGAGCATGCATTTGACTGGTACCAGAGAAATGTCCTCTCCACCTGCTTCACCTCTTCTCATGCATCTAACCAGCACATATATCCCAGTTTGAAAAGCACTCTCCTAGAGCCATCTTTCCAAAGTGCTGTTGTCATTAAAGACTTACCCACATCAACTCCGAGATCTTCCATTATCTTCCTGTGCTTTACATACATAGGCCAAACGTGGCCATCAAACAATCCAGGTGGATCTGGTACGGTGTAATTCCTTGAACTATAAATTAAGACCTTGTTACTCAAGAGCAGTAATTGCAGTTCAGGGAGATGACTGATAGTTCATTCACTCTCTCTACACACTAGCCTGAGCCTGTTGCCTCCCACGTAGTTCCTGAGCTTATCAAAAGTCAGTATTTAGCATAAGCCACAAGCATAAAGATACCCACAAAACTTGGCATTTGATGCAAAAAGGATTCTTAAGACAGACTGATCTTAACGTTGATCAATAATCCCCTCTTAAAAGCAGAACTTATATAGAACCCCAGGATAGTTTGAGATGTACACAACAGCTCGGTAGGAAGCTTTTGGGTTGTTTGGGGAAGGAAGCTACAGTCTAACACAGCAGCTGCATTAGTGTTTATCCTCTCTTATCTGAAAGCTTCAGAGAAACAAACAGTCTTGAACAGAGTAAAATGCTACTGGGCTAGCAGGGGAACCTAGAAAGAACAACTTACCTTCGTCTCCTCTTACACTCTTCATACGGAATGGAAAGAAAGTACCGATGGTGGAACACATCAATCAGTGGCCTGAAAGAGACACAGGTTTGGTTACAGCCAAGCTGTTTGATTAGTAGCAAGAAATGGAAAAGTAAAACTACATCCATTTCCTGCACCTAGAGCTATCTTCAGGCTTGTGACACCCACACTGAGCAGTAGTCAATTCCAGCTGCTAACTCTTGGTTTAGAGCAGGTCTTTTTATTCCCTTGGAGGTTTGCCTATCATATAAAAGCAAAATACATGAAGGCACATTTGATTACCTGTAGGTGTAAAGTAGGAAGCCTTCAACAATAAGAATGTGGATTGTTTCATCTTCTCCCTCCTTATCTTCTAAGATCTGGGCATCCAATGTGTTGTTGATACCGTGAGAACGTTCAAACTTGACTGGGTTTTTTATCCAAGCATTTATGGTACTCATCATAGCTTCCATGTCTAACGCGCTAATCACTAAGACAAAACAGACAACTATGAGTAAGCAGTAATTAATATCATCTAGTAATAAGAGAGTACAAAACCAGTGCACAAAACCAGTGCACATAAAGTATCAAAATACTCAAACTTTTTGAACTTGATAATGCTGTAGCAAAGCCTTACCATCGTACTGTTTAAACCCATCTTCAACTTCTATTTCATCTTGGGGCTGAAACAGTGATAAGAAGAAAAACTGCTTGGTCAGGACAGCTACTGGAAAACTTGTTACTCATTTCAAAGTAAGATTCAAGATCCGAACCCTAAAGCTACAAAGAGAAATCTTAACCCTCCACCAGGTTTGCTTGCAGATAAAAAGCAGTAGTAACAAGGCTAAGATAAAGTACCCTGCTCCTCTATCTTCCCCCCAACACAAGCACGCCGCATAGCACTCAGAGGAAATGGAAAGTCACCCGGACACACGGCACCGCAGGCTTATCCCCCAGCCCAGCTAAACATGGCAGCGCAGCTTGCAGACGGCCGGGGCGCGGAGGGGAGCGGGGCAGGGCGGCGCGGCCGGCGGGCAGGGCGCCAGGAGCCGCGGGCGGAAGCACGCGGGGGTCACCCCTCGCCTTCCCGCGGGCGGGCGGGCGGCGGCCGCTCACCTTGAAGAAGTCGTCCTGGTGCACCACGCTGCAGTTGGGCAGGGCCTGCATCAGCCGCCGCGTCAGGGTGGTCTTCCCGCCGTTGGTGACCCTGCGGCGACAGCGCCCGGGCGTGGGAAACGCGCCGGGCACGTGCGCGGGGCCGCTCCCGCGCGCTCGCGCCGCTGCGGCACGAGGAGCACCGGAAGGTGCAGGGGGGGGGTGGAGGGCCCGGGCCCAGCGCCCCAACGGAATCACCGCCCGCCCCAGCCCGCCCCGCGGCTCCTACCCGCCGATGCCGATGATGATGTTCATGGCGTGTCCGGCAGCCGCCCGGCCCGACTCCTGCAGCCCGGTCCTGAGGGGCGGGGTGGTGGGGGAGAGGGGACCCGGTGTCTCCGGTACCGGCCGCCTACGTGCCTGAGCCGGGACCCGGGGAGAGGGGAGAAAGGGGCTGAAAAAGGAGAGGAAGGTAGAGAGGGGAGAGGCCAAACGTCAACTGCCGGGCAAGGCCATGGTCGGAGAAGGAGGGAGCAGCAGCAGAGCTGATCCGCGCCGCGCCGGAGCGCTCCGCAAAGGGAGGCGGGCACCCGCTGCCGGCGGGTTCCCCTCGCCCTCCTGCGCGCCCATTGGGCGGCTGCCGCCGCTCCGCAGCCAATGGAAAGCGCACAACGCTGACGCCTCACGGTTATTGGGCAATGCGCGCTCACTCACACCCGATACGGTTACGGCGCGGCGGTTCGGCGGCGCTCATTGGCAGCCGCTTTGCGGAGAGGGTGTCAGCTGCACCAATGGCAGGAGCGTCGCGCCCTGCGGGGCGGGGCTGGTGGGTGCGCCGCGGATGGGTGCGCCGCGCTTCGGCCCGCGCGCTCTGCCCAGGCTGCGCCGCCCACCGCCCGGGAGCCGCTACAGCGGCTGCGGCAGCGCGGGCACCCGCCGGGCAGCGCCCCAGCCCTTGTTCCGCCGAGGCGGTGGTTCGCCGTACCGAGCTGTTACCGCTCCTATCCGGAAGGCCGCAGGCGGCTCTTGGCGCCCGCTCCAGCACCGGCCGGGTTTCAGACCCATCGCCTCGACCGCGAAGCGGCGCCGCCGTGCTGCGGCTGCCTGGAGCGCCACAGCAGAGCGGGGAAAGGCCCCGGGCCGGGCCGTGCGGGCACCGCTTGTCCCGTGCCGTGGCTCGCAGAGGGAAGGGCACGCGGGGCTGGCGCGCAGGTCGCTCGGGGGCAGGGTGACCGCTGCAGCCCCGCAGCGCAGACCGCGGCGGGTGATGCTGCACCCGCGGGCAAGGTCACGACCTGTCCTTGCGCCATGAATGGGGCAGTTGTAGCAGGCATGAAGGAACTTGACTGGGAGCTCAGCGTGAGGGGTTTGTCTCCGCTAACCCGCAGCTCTCAAGGGCAGTTCTAAGGAGCACACGCGTCTCCTTGGCGGGGATGTTTGTCCCTCAGCTGCGGGTCTGCCCGAGCCTGGACTGCTGCGCCTGAGGGACGGCACCTCTGATTGTTACAGCGTTTTCCCTTCTATGAAGAAATAAACCTCACGGTCACAGCCTTTTTTATTGTTAATGAGTTTATTTTTCGTAATATTAATTAAATTCCGTAATACACAAACTGGTAACTCAGTTTGTTGACCCGAAGGTGTTTACAGTAGCGGTGGGTGGTGTGGTGCCAACGCTCTGGCTTCTCAGCTTTTGGTGATTTTCATTAGTCGTCTTCTGGTAAGGCTCCAGTTCATTTCTCTCACAGTTATTTTTAACTTCCAAATGAACACGATTTGGTCTCTTGGCTTTTCTTTTTTGATGGGGAATGGGCAGTCAGTTAAAAATGCAGATTTTTTTCATTTGTGACTAAGCTCATTTCCACTTTGAAACAGAGGAGCTGCCCTGGGGGGGGTTGTTGGTTTTGTGGTGGGCTTTTTTTCCCCCTTTTTAATGCATGTGTTCACTTAGCTTTTGAAAGGAGAATTAAGAATACCAACACCCTTAGACTAATGGAGGTCTCCATAGGTAAAACCATATTCTCAGCTTTCCATGAAGCTTCACGAAGGCAGAAGGCCAATATATAATCATACTACATAGTAATGTTATTATGCAGTTTGAGGACTACATCTCAAACTGAATTTATATTCTGTACCTCTTCTGGTAAAATCAGGATGCTCCTTCCAAGCAGTTAAATTCACTCTACTACAGGATTTCAGCTGTTTGACTCTAAGGTTCTTCCAAAGTCTTGGTCATTTATTGTTTTTTACTCCTCACCTTTCACCAAGCAAGATGCACTCTTCAAGATTCATGCTTAAAACTGATTTTTGATCTAAAAATACAAATTCTGCTGTTTTTACCACACCTTGCCATTCAAATAAATATAACTGTTCCAGGATTTTAACATGAGGTAAATATCAAATAAGCAAAGTATGGATAATGAACGAACTAGCAGCACAGTGGCTTTTAGAAAGGCAATGAGGCTGAAAAATGCTGCTCACATCAATTCAGTACTGACAGAGCTGGAACAAAAATGACAACAACCAGACTGGGAAGTTCCTGTGATTTAACAGCTCCACTGGGGCAGGGTGATGGCAGCCTGCGCCTGATGTGATGATTGACATACGCTAACTTCACACTCACTGACAGCCTGGAGTTCAGGTTTTGTAATGATCAGACTTTGAGTGTAAAGGCCAGTTGTGAAGAACAGAGATGTTCAGTGATGTTATTTAACGAGATTACCGAGCACCTCTCATGTCTATGGAAAGGGAGAATTCTCCCGTTTTGAGTCAGGCAAACATGTTTCACTTCCTAGAGAAGTGAAAAGATATTTTATGAGTAAAATACAGTAAAATTTTGAATACTTTTTAATACACAGCTATAGTAGAACGACTGGCATGTTATGCTCAGTAAAGTATACCTAAACATAAAGCTCTCAGGCGCTTTAAGGCTACAGACTCCAGAATGGCTGTGCATCCTGCCCATCTCATTCCACATCTGTGTCTGTGTGTGCTAGCCATTTCCCTGGCCCTTTGTCTCTCTCTCCTCAATGATACTGCTGCTATGGTGAAAAATAGAGAGAAAGAACAACAGGATATTGTCCAGTTCTACTCTGTGTGCCAACAGTGACAAAATGTTGTTTTCTCCTCGGTTTGCGGGTTCTTGTTGCCTTTTATTAGTCCTGAGCAAGCCCAAACACATTAAGATGTTTTTAAAATTCTTCCAGTTCATATGGAAACCTTGAGTGTCAGGAGGAAGGTGGTGTCCTGTGCCCCGGCGCAGCCATTCCTGTCCTGGAGGATGACACTCTGACTCATGCAGAGGAAAAGAACAGTTCTGTTGTAAAACACAACAGGAAGACATCCAGCGGTGCTGTGTGCCAGGAGGACACCTGCAGCGCTGCCGCAGGGGTGGAAGTGAGCCACAGGCTGTATGGATAGTGCTGGGAAAACTGCACGGCTCTACAGATCTGACGCGAAACCAGGGCGCTATTTTTGGTTTCCATTCTGCTTTTCTGACACCTGTAGGTAAGCGTGAAGTGCACAGCAGACTTCTGCAGCATCCTGCAGAGCGAAGGATCTGGGATCACAGTGAGGCGTTCTTGCTTAGCGCTCAGGATTAATTATAACCCAGGAATATGAACTGTAGATGCGCTGGAGTCGCCAAGACACTCCGGAGGTGGCTGTGTGCCAGCACCTGAATGAGGAGGTGCCACCGTGTCAGGACTCCTGGGAGCAGCAGGTAACACCCAGGTACGCTCGGAGCCCCACGGAGGTGGATGGCCAAATGCTGGGGGTACGGCAGGAGGACAGCGGGCGTTCAACTGTTATTTTGGGGTGGGGATGTTTCTCTATCTGATTTGATGCTCGCCTCAGTCAGTCTGCTTTCAAAATAGGTTATTAGTGTATAGTGACATATTTTATTATTTTTAAGAAAATGTTAGCTTTGATACAGTCTCCTTAGCATGAAATAAACCCCCAAAATCTGCAATAATGTGAAGTGTAGGCAAAAGCTTTGGATTTTCTATGTCCTTACAGTTATGTGAGCCACTGTCCCTTCTTTGCTGCACACAAACTAGGCATCAGTGGTGATAAAGACCATTGTGAGAGCATGAAGTGAGGTGAAAAATGATAACTGAGTCAGATAATGAATTATATTAAAACCATCCAGGATAAATATAGAGTAATATATGACACATTCTGCAATAATATATCATATAGGCCACCTGAAGCTAAGAGCAAACATAACAAATGCTTTGAAAGATAAATGGCAGAACTTTAAATAATCTGCTTGAAGTGTGAGAAGTGATGAAGTGTAAGAAAACCACAAAGGTGAAAGAAATAGATGTGCTAATTACATAGTTGCGGACCTACATTAGAAATGCCTGTGAAGAGAGAAGCTTACGCTGTTTGGTTGTGAAGGCTTCAGTGGGGCCTCAGGAGGACTGAATTGATGAAGCTGTAATTTCTGTTAAGCTGTAAGCTTTATAAAAAACCCACACACCTTCTTTATAAATTAATGTTATAATATTGTTTAAATGATCTGGGGCATGAAAAAGTTGTTATGATAGGCTATTCTATAGCCCGGGGTTTGATTTGAAGGTAGATAGTAGTAGTCTTTAACCACGATAAAGTTTTTTATGATGGCTTCAGGGCACTTAAAGTCAGTGAGCTTCCTGGTTGTGTTGCCAGTTCAAGAGTGCTGCATCAATAGTTTTATATGTTCTGGGAACCTCTAGGCTCTGATAAACAGTTTCTGTTGCTGGTGTACAAAGCTTCCCCCTCTCTTTTAAGGGCTTTTTGGAGTTGTAAAATATCCTTTATTTTGAGCTTTTCTGTTTCTATGAAGAGTAACTATATAAGAACAAAACTTTCTTTTGCACTGGTTCGTAAATGATAAGCATTCAATCTGTTGTGCTTCAAAGCTCTGCTTAAAACCTGATCAGAAACTGTTATACAAGACCTGACTTAATTCTAGAGTTACTTTTACTACTCTTCTGTAAAGAAACCAGATGTTATACTACTGTCTGCCTGGGAGTATATGTGCAGAGTTCTTAACCCTGATTTCTGACATGAACATACTGATTTAAAATTGATGTTACTCTTCTGTCCAAGTATGTTTAAGATTTTTACAGTTTTAGTCTTCTGAAATGTGTATTGCTCAATACCTGTTACAAGACTTCAATATATTTTAGTATAAATTTAACTAATAATCTCTTTGCAGGTATACTCATCAGATGCTTTATGTGATTTTTACCAGTGAATCTGCACAAGCAATTCCTTCCCAAACTCGCTTTAGGAACTGCAGCTTGGTCCTTGTACTGCTTTAACTCCCAGAGAAATAATCGTGCTTAACAAGACCTTCCTATCTGCTGAAAATATAATGACTGAATTCCTGGTTTGTTTTAACTGGTGCAATGGTGAACAGCCCCAGCCGGTAGGTAGATGCACATCCTTTATCACATTTGAAATTCTGTCTTTCAGTTATGTGGAAAACATTTTCATTGTCATGTTGTTTTAATTAGTTTGGGCTAAGTAACGCACAAGCATAAACCAGACCATGTTTGGCCATGGGACTGTTTGCAGTTCTTAGGCCCTGACTTTCCAACATTAAAATTTTTTGCTAAAATTCATTTATCAGTAATAGAAGTGAATTTAACCCTCTTTTACTCCAAGGCGGCTGAAACTTCAGCCCAGTTACCATGAGGAGTCATTAGGGGTCAGTATTGACTGTCTTTTTTTAATCTCTGCTGCTTGTTTCTCTCTGAAAGCTGCTCACGTTTGCAGAATAGAGACCTAAGATACCTTCTTTCTTATAGAAGAGGCGTCGGAGACTGGACCGGAATATGATAGGAGAACCAATGAACTTTGTACACACTGCGCATGTTGGGGCAGGAGAGATGAGTAGTGACTACACATCAGTAAGTGTGCACCTCTTGGATAAGCCCAGCTCTCAGTAACCTGTAGAGTAGGTAGCTAATAAACTTCTAGATTATCGTAAGAGAGGGAAAACTGACTTTTAAATTTTTTCATCAATAGAATAGCATCAGAACTCGTTTGTAAACATAAGATACTGTGGAAAATATATGCAGAAGAAGTACTCATTTCCCCAGTGTCTTTATGTATCAGAATCTTTTGGATAAGGATTCTCTGTATGCAGTCGATGGTAGGTCCAGATAACTCATCACCTTGAAGTCAAAGCTCTGGCAGGGTGATATAAGTGGATTTTGGATAGCGAGATCCATTTTACGCACTGACTTAAACCAGTATTTAACAGTCCAGGGTTTAGCTGTTATTTCTCCTACCACCACTGGAACCCGGGACTGTAATCCTATGGCTCACCTGCCTCCGCGAATCAATGCTTTTATTAATTGCTCTGGCAACCACACTTTATAAGATGCATGTTCTAATAAACTTTTTTTTCTAGGCTGTATCAATTCAGGACCACATGAAGTCTAAAGGTGGCTACACAAATGGCACTGCTGCAACTGTTGAGATATAGGAAACGGTGAGAAGGCCACAATCTGCTCTGTCTTATGAGGACCCCCTGGACTGTGCTTTCAGACTCTCCAAAACCTCTTCATCATGGAGTAGGCAGAGTTCTCAAATTTTAAATAGGTCAGTGCAAGCTCTGGTGTTCTTTGCGCAGCAGCTTCTGAAGGAGTTACTGTAAATTATCCTTAAAATGGTCTGTCATAATAGTGTTGTAGTAGCAACTGGAATTTGTCACTGTGCACGACTTCCTAGCTGTGTTCCAAAAAACTCACAAAGTTATAAGATGGGATTGGGAGTCAGTATGAATTGCCTGGGGATTTGGTCTGTCTTTTTCTCCCCTCAAGGAATGCCGAGATTGGTTTCATTGGAAGGTATCACATGCCTGCATTTCTTACATGGGCTAACCCAAATTGCTAAGTGGGATCCTGTAATATAACTTTAGACCTGGTTTTTAGGTGGCTTACAACCTAATGCATAAATCTACTGAGCTGTACTTTGGTAATTTTTTAATGTCTTTTGATGGGGAGCAAACTCTAACATACGTAGTTAGCTGAGTCTGCAAAACCTGGTGAAACTCCTGCCTTGCTGTGATAACACTTTTGTAGCTAAAATTGGAGGTTTTGCAAACATGCCCACCCTCAACTCAGGCTTAGAAAAGCAGACCTTTCTCTCAATTACTGGGCTCTCTCCCTTCCATACGTGCACTAGTGCAACTGACAGGTATTACTGCAACAGGGCTAATAATAAATTACCTGTTAATTTCAAGTGGTGCTACAATATGCTTACAATTGTGTTAGTTTTACATGACTACTATTGAATTTTAAACTAAACATATCTAAGATCACTCTCTCTCTGTAACCTATCTGTAATGGTAACTACACAGGACTTCAAGGGATATCTCACTCATCTTTCTGGCTCCTTGATTTCAAGATCCTTACTTTTTAGATGACCTGATTTTTTTCCTTGCATACAATTAAATAAAAAGTATGGATTAAGTGATTCAGTCTTGTGAAGGATAACTTGCAGGAGAGTGTTAAATGGAAACAGTGTCTTGCAGAGTTCCAGCACTCCATAAATATTTAAATAAACAGCCATAAATGTTTAGCCATGCCCACCCTACAGTTTATTAGCTGGTTCTTATTCACCTTTCTATTAAGTGATGTGACCAAACGCTGAAGTAGAGCTGGGTTTTTTCTTTTACTCAGTCACTGACAACTGTTCCCCAGCTCAAAATTGAGTGATTGCAGGTACAGAAACTTAAGAAATCTGCTTGCTGACATGGGATTAACTGAATACAAGTGTTTAAATTGCTGCCATATCGGTTATGCTGGAAGTCAGCAGAACTCTCTCCTTGCTCTAGGCACAAGATCAGTTATGAACTTTTTTCCATCTAAAAACCCATACAGCTGGCAAGTCTTTTAACTTGCATGATTCTGTCTGTGGCTTCTGACACTTCTTAGATCTCGACTGCTGGCTTAGCTGAATTGGTAGGCTGCCTTTTCTGAGTATACCAAGGAACCTAAAATAATGAAAGGTAGCTCTATGTTTCTGTATGCATCCAAAAAAACCCAAAACCCTTCTCAAAGGGCCAAAGAGGGAGAGAGATTGTTACTTTCTGTAACAGTCAACAGTTGATCATAACATTCTGCAACCACATAAGAGAACTCTAACATCCATGTTTTGCTAGATCCTTACTCTTGAATTGGAATGCATGCCAAATTTTAATATATTTTTAAATTAGCATGAGTTAGCTCTTTTAAAGTCTTTCATATTTCTGTCTTCTAACTTCAGATTTATTCCAAGAGCCCAGTTAAGACACAGAGTTTAAAACGGCTAAATCCTGTATACTGTTGAGGAAGCATAAAGTGGCCAAGTTGTTTTTAAAGAGTAGATTCAAATTCATCTGCTATTAAATTGAGGTCATGCATTCACTGGTCCATGCCTCTCCAGAAAAAATAGTGGTAGGGCAGCTGCCATGAAAATGGATGGGTTTTGTTAACACTGTAAGAAACCCCACTGAACAAGAGTTAGTATTTCCTAAAGACCCATTCAGTACGTTTATGATTACTGGTGTCTGCATAACCAGAGATAAAGGCATTGGTTATCATATCAGTTCTTCTCTCTAAAAATAAATCAACAGATTTTTGTTATTAAGTCCTTATTTATAGAAAAATCCTAGTTCCCATTATGTAAACCAAGTAGCACTATCTGGTGTAAAACTAACCTGTTTTCATCAGATTCTATAATATTATATAGGACCATATTAAAGTGTCACATCATTAAAAGGAAATGTTTTGCTACTGCATTAAGAGTGACATTAATTTTAAAATCTAACCAAACATAAAAGTATGTCTTAGGACTTGGGGAGTTCTTCTGTTGTGTATTTAGAAACCTTCTCTAGCTGTAACCTGTTATGTAATTCAGTATAAACCCATCTTGGTTATAATAAATATGTTGAACTAGGCACTCACACTCTTTTCATATTGTAGAAAGTCTTGGTGTTTTCTCTGTGCTGCAAACCTGTTGGTTAAGTGATGGATCAGCATGGCTTGAGCTCTTACTGCACAAAATAAAATTTCTCCACCAGGGAGCACAATTTTACATCAAGTCTTTTCTGTCTGCTTTATGCAAGATTTCTCCATTGTGGGATGTGTGTGTGAGTTTGGATTTCAGGCTTGACTGGAATACAATACAGCAAATAAGACCAAAGGATCAAACTTTTAAACCTACATCATAGGCTGCGAAGACCTTATATCAAGATAATGTGACAATGAAACATTACTGCTCTGGCTTCATGGCATTTTATTATTCCTTTTGGAAGGAAAATGACAAGCAGAGCAGGAACAAGTCTTTTATATGCACAGTCTCAGCACTGCATCTGTTTGCTTCCTTTAAAAAAAAAAGAAAAATCAGGGTTGGGGGGAGTAACTGGTTTTTTTAAATATTATCTGTCTTATCCCTTGATGTCCCTGCTAGGCTTCACTGACTATCCCATAATGCTGCATAAACCTGCCGACAGTATACGGAAAAGGTATTTGGTCTTTCACAACCTAGTATGTCTTTTTACCTCCTGCAGAGCAGCTTTGTAACAATTACATGGTGTCATGCTCTGTTGCAAGTTAGCCTGTAATAAAATAACTTGCAGCCCAGGCATGTAGTACTAGTCCTTTGTATGGACTTGCCATATTAGACTGTCAGGTGCTTCTGTAGTTTCCACTCCGTATAGACAAAAAAATATGTAAGAGATTAATAAATACCCTTTATCTTACAGTGCCAGCATGAATAAGCACAGTTTTGACAGTGCTAAATTCCATGGAGGTATGCTTATGAAATTCATTATGTTACTAAATATAGTAACACTGGACACAAAGATCAAATCTGTCAGCGAAAGATGATTACGTGGCTGCTCTTCGTTGTGCGTGGATTTACTTTGCTATCTGCATTGTGACACTGCCATAAAAACCCAAGAGTGGAAGATAAGAATGATCTTGTCTGCGTTTTATAATTGCTGTGGAGATAGACAAGGTGAACTACAGGAAGAAAACAGTGGCTGTGTTACTGCGGTGTCCCAAAGATACCCTTGGGTGAGCGGGTTCCTGTAAGGCTTCCAGATAACTTTGTGCTTCTGCAAACGTGGTCAGTCAAGAATCTTAGGCAGTTGGTTTAATGATACTGTACTATGAAATCATCCAGGTAAAGTTAGGCAGCCAGGGAATATGAGGTAGAAGCTAGATCTTCCTTCCTACCATTTTGTATATTTTCTCAGGAGAACAAACTCTTTACTGCAACTGATTAAAAAGAGTACTTGCCGTACTCGGGTTTACTAGGTTATGCTTCTAGTTTATAACTCCTGAAGGCAGACCTTGAACTCTAAGATCTGTAAGGTAGGTACATCACACACTAAGGGTTAATGTCAAAGGTGTGGAGTCCTGAAAAACAAAGATTCCTGCTCCATAAGATTGCAGATTGGCTCCAGAGCAGAAAACAAAAACAAGCCATAAACAGAATGTTTTTCTAAAAACAAGGTTGCTTGGAATAAATCTTTATTATTTATTTTTCTTAAGTGGAGACTTGCATTTTTAACTCCTTGCTATTATAGTACCACTCTTACTATGTACCTTTCTGTCTTAATACAGGGGCTGGATCAACAGAGTTTAGACCCAAAGTAGCATTCAGTGCTTGAAATTCAAACTTTTAGATGCTTACCTCTACAGCTGAAGTCGCTGCGTGCCTCAGGAGATGCTCTAAGTGGTTGGTATTTGGGCTTCTGCAGACAAACTGCCCTTTCTTCATCCACAGTAATTTCAGTGGCACACAAGGCCCTAGTTTCTTACATCAGTAGTTTTCCTGCTGATATCCATGTGGTTACAGCATATCTGTAACCAGTTTCCTAGTCCTGTACAGAAAAGGTCCTCTAGGCACTGGCCTGTTAGTTGTTTCCTCAACAGAGCCTTAAAATGTGGAGTTAAACTTATGCCACATGCAGCTCTGAGTAAGTTTTGTACTTTGTGATGTGAAAGCAAAAAGTCTCTTTGTTATTGCTTGATTCTTCATACTCCAGGAAAGGTCGTCTGAGAGGCTCATGGGTCTACAGAACTACAGTTGCGGAACTACAGAAAAATGAGATCCACAAGTGAGGCAGGTTTAGAAGCCGTGGAGAGGCAATCTGGTATATGTTTATGAAGAACTAGCAGAGAGCAGAACGTGTTGACGTTTGTTATCTGCAATGCATAGGACAGCTTTGTTCACATCTATTAGAAAATATGTGTGTAATTAGTATATGGAGGAAATTGGGCACTTAAATGCATGACTAAGCTGGGACTTTGACACAAGAGATTGCCAATATAACTTTAATGAATGGTAGTATCCTTGTCCTTCAGTGGCTTACAGAGCTGTTTCCACAAAGTCTGGAGCCACCCAGAGATGGCTTGGGTTGCAGCAGCCGCAGACTGAAGCCACATCTACGTGTGGAAGATGAGACGGCTGCTTTATTTTTATGGAACACAAAACAAATAAAACTTGGAGTTAATACAAAATAGCAGTAGTAAAAAGGTATTACCCTTCAGTCTGCTATGCTGCCCAAACTTCAGGAAAGTTAACTAGATCCATCTGACATTCAGCTTCCAGGTGGTGGAGCTGAAAGGTCATGAAGACTTCCCTGTGCCTGAGAAGGTTTGAGTGATATTCTCCTGGACTCTCTGCAGGCTGAGATGCCAGGAGGTCACTATGGCTATACCACAGTTCCATTAAAATCTTTTCTCCCAATGCTATGTAGAGAAAGGAAATAGGAAAGAAAATAGTGAAAGCACTTTGAGTGGGCAGGGACATTACTAGTATGTGTTCTTGTGCCAAAATAGCTCCCAACCTGAAGTTCTTGATACTGAAGTAGGACTGTTGTCTTCACCTGGGAACTTACAGATGAGCAAACTCATGTTATAATTAAATGCTGTCCTTTCAGGGAGACTGGGGTGTACAATAGCATGGTTTGCTTTGGCCTCTGCACCACCTCAACCTAGCCCTATCTGGCTCATCAAGCACTGTAGTATGGCTACTGAACACCTTGTGATTGTCACTTGTTCCATGCATCATGTTTCTGCACATCCTGTTAATATGACCAAAATCCCAAAATGTTACCCAAAAGCGTAGTTCCAGTGGGAGGAAGTTCTCTTAACATAGTTTTAATCCTGTTTAGACTGTCCCGTTAGTAACAGATGGACAAGAACAACAACTTTGAGGTATCTGTTGAGACCTGTACAGTAAATTACTCATGAAACCAAGGCCACAAAGCTGTACTGAAACTACTTCACTCAGTGAGGGTTGTTTGGTTTGGGTTTTTTTTCTATTTTTGGTTATTAAAACAATGTAAATGGAAAGAATATTCTCTTTGTAACAAATTTTAAGTTTCCTCAGGTATTTGCATATACATCCAAACTGAACAAAATCAAAGTAGTTATTACCTACGGCCTACCCTAATTCAGGAGTGGAAAAAAAAAGAGTTGAATTATGTCTTTTACTGGTTTAACATATATGTTTTAATATATATGTATATATTTGGACCTTCATCTTAAGTAATGTGGAAGGAAATAATCCATTCTTTTAAACTGAAATTAGTACGATTGTGCTGGCTTACTAGAAGTGTTTTACGAAAACTTGACTTAAAATCTACATTTAAACTACCGAGAGAGAATTTGGTGTGTTTTTAAAGCTCACATTGGCCTCTCCAAGTGGATGACTAACTAATTTTAGATTCTTCATCAAAGAGCTAGAAAAAGTGTTTGGTTACAGGATTAATGTTATATATATAAAATAGTGTATTTACATGCATCTGATCTTGCTGGTGATGAAGACAGACATGTACACTTTACATAACTTACTTAAGCTGAGCCTAAAGGTGAATGAAGACTATACTGATAACCAGTAATGAATCTCTTCACAGTGAGCTATCTGAAATGAAGGATTCATGGATCAGGCAAAACTATGGCACTTATTCTAGAGAGAAATCTATTTTTTAAAAATCAATCTAATATATATGTTTGGAAGTCCAGTTTCAACATGAGCTGAAGCTGCATGTTAATGGTGAAAGTAACATCCTTTTAAATGCAATTACCCACATTTACCCTTGCAGTCTCTACCACCAGGAAATATTAAAATCTGACTCAACACCTTTGAGGGTGTGATACAAGCTTGAAAATGTAATTCAGAAGGCGTACAGTCCTTCATTAATACATGCTAATGTGACCTTCCCGAGTAATGCCATATGAGGAAGGCTTTCACTAGTTTCTTTCAACTACTTTAAACATCACCTTTGAAAATGGGTTTGAATTGGTTATTCTCTCTGCTGCATAGTGTCCCATGACGTAGGGTATCTCTTGCTTGTATAGATTGGTATTTACTGGTTTTCATATAAGGCTGTTAGTACATGGGGAAAAGTTGCTAGGCATGTGTTTGTATTAATAAATAATTCTTAAATACCAGTCTTTCTATGTTTTGGATTATTTTCTTGCCAGGAAGCAGAGGTTCCATCAGGCTGTTGCACATGTCCTCATCTTTGCCATATGTGTATGTCTCACAGAGACAGCAGGTTCCAGTAACAATGATCCCCGTGTCACTTTAATCAAGAGGTTTCACAGCATTATTTTGCTGTCTCGTTCTAGGCTTCTGCCAAAAAGCTGTGAAAATGTGAAGCACTGAAAGAGACGGTTTATGGGATGGGATAAAATTTTCTCTGGTTAAGCCACTTCCTTTTCCTTGTCACCTGCTTTGTTCTACCCTATTATTCCACCACCCACTAAATTTCTTAGAAATATATTTACATTCAGTATTTGGGTCAATGTTCTCCCTTAGTTCTTAGAAATTAATCCAACATATTAAGAATTCTTTCATCCCTTTGAAGTTTGTGTATTGGTTAATGAATCCCAGATCTCTTTACTGATTTCTGTATGACATAGCTGTTCAGTGAGCAGAGTAATAGTCCCTTTTACAATCTTAGTCCTTTCAAAATTATGGAGTATGTTTTCTCTTAAATACCTAATGCTGATAGCCACCCTTCCAAATCTGCCTTCCTAAGAAGGCAACTAGTTTCCGTTTATGGTATTTTATGCAAAATTAACAGAATTAGGCAGTAATTCACAGTTAAGCTAATGGAAGAGCAAATTCAATTGCATAAGGAGATACAGGGAAAGGAACAGAAAAAGATAGATGGTTTGGGATGAGTTTACTCAAAAGCCAAGAGGCTGATAAATATGAAAAAACATAAAGTAGCACTTAATGCAGTGAGAGTCAGGAGAATGGCCTTGGAATGGAAGGTCTTTGGATGTCTGTCTTGCGTGTCAAATCATTTGTGTTTAAGACCGTGTGTATGTGGTGGAAAACAGGCAGGGGGAAGAAAAGGATAATTTCATTACCCTTTGAAAAGGATGTATAGTATAGTATTATTAAAGCAGTTTATTTTCTGTGCTAATGGTTATTTGGCTTCAGTTTCCACTCACTAACTAATGTGCTCCTTAAACATCTCTGTTCCTTATTGCTTTAGGAATGCCCGAGTCAAGTTACAGATTTTATTACACTGATTATGGGTAGAAGCTATACTGCTCATTCCAAATAAGGAATTTCAAGTTTAAAACTGGAGGGGGGGGAGGAGGATCCTTTAGGCTTTGAGACATTCTTCAGGCTCTGAAGGTCCGAAATGAAGGTGCTGAAATCTGAGACTAGATCATCGGGTTTTAGTTTTGGTTACACAGTAAAGCTAATGGTAAAAATTAGTGACTACTTAAGTTGCCAATAAAGATGACCTAAGAAGTTTTTACTGATGTCCTGAATGTGAGCTGCCCATGTTCTGAGCTAACATTAGGGCTCTTCACTGCAGGTATTTCTAACAAGCACAGTCCCACTGGGACTGCGGGGAATGTGTTTCATGTAAGAGATCTTTACACATTACGTTTAAACATGCAAATTTCCTTTAAATGAAAGGAAATTGTACCCCACAATTTCTCCTTGGTCCTTTTTCTTTTATTTTCTTTTTATTTTTTTCCACCCCAGCTGCAGACATAAGAGACCTGCTGTGCTTTGCTGGGGAACACAACCAGAGGGGTTAGTATTTGGTAGGACAGCACATGCCACCGTGGAATCTGATCCTGTGAGCAGCTCTTGCACTTGCAATTCAGATTAAATACTTCTTCCATGCCCAAAATACACTGTCATGTACATACCCTCAGCTCTTTATGCATCACAGAATTGATAGATTCATTGAAGTAATCTGTATTAATCTGTCATCTAGATCTTGTTAGATTCAGAAGAGATAGTAGTTGGCATAAAGTGTCATGGTTACGCTGACAACAGCACCAAAATAGAAACACACAGATGGACAATGTACTAGCCTTTTTTTTTTAAATATCAGTTCTGCATGGAATATGAATTATTAGCCGTGTCACGGTGTGCCACTACCTTTCACTGTTTAAGTACATTAAATTGTTGGGCACACTTTTGCAACCTAGCAAATCTACAAGATGCGTAAGGCTGTTCTGTTGCGGATGCAAAGATTGTCGCTGGGGAAAAAAACAAACCGATTTGCCTGTTATCAAAATATTGATCAAAACACAACTTATTTACAGGTATGTAAATGTTATGCAGATTTTTACAGCAACAGCTTTCTTAAAATTTGTCATAATGCAGCGGGAAATGTTGCCTGTAGATGTCTTACATGGCTTTGTCCTCTAATTCACACAGAGGGAAAAACCCACATGCAAGAACCTCCTTCCTTAGTAGTAATAACTACTAACCACTTAGTTTGTGAGCAACTCCAGCAAGCGGGTTACCCACTTAAGGCTTTTATTTACTACATTTACTTTGATTTACTAACGCTGGACTGCAGCTCAACTCCATCCTCTTACCTCTCCCTTCTCCCTCACACCTCCGCCATCTTGTTTGTGGCCACATCCCCTCCTTTCTCCAACGATCTTTCTTCATCTCTGGCACTTCCCCTGCACGTTACTCCTGAGGCAGGCCCGGGCGCTTCTGGAAGGGGCAGGAGGGGACAGCGTAACCACTGCTTGGAAACCTCCAGTGAAAGATGTTGCACAACTTCCTCAGCTGGTAAATCATGGAGCTGTTTCAGCCTGTCTCCTTCCTGTAAATCATTGCTCTTACATACGGTGCATCACAGGCTTTTAAACATTTTTCAAAGCCTGAAGACATCTCTGAAATGCTTTTTTTAAATGCACAACCCAACTCCCTCAATCCTTAGTGTTCTAAGTCATGTTTTGCTGTTTCTTGTACCTTTTGCTCCTGCTGAAGACACACCGCTGCCATACCTTTCCTGGCTTTGTCTGTGCCTGATCAACCAGAAACACTCAGATTTCTTTGTCTCGGGAGAAGTGAGGCAACACCGACTGTTTCCTCTTATTGTAATGGCCGTGAAGGGTTCCAGGTAGCATTTAAGTACCTAGAACCCGCACATCTTGGTGGAAAACCTGACAAGCTGACAGGAAACCTCAGCGAAAGCACAAGTCAAAAAGAGACGGGGGGGGGGGGGGGGGCAGGGGAAGGCCCCCGCTGTCGGCAGAACCCCGCGCAGGCCCTGGCTCTCCGCCCCCTAGATCCGTTCTCCCCCCACCGGCAGCAGGAGCGGGTCAGGCCGCCTCGCCGGAGCGCCGCCCCGCGGCCAGGGCCGGGCGTCCCCGCGCGGAGGCGAAGTGGGGGCCGCAGCATCGCCGGGGCCGCGCCGGCGGCGGCAGCAGCAGCAGCATCAGCCGCCCCCACCGGTCGCGGCGGACGGAAGAGGAAGTGGCGCCTCTGCGGGAGCCGGCGACGGTGAAAGGCTCCGTGGCGGGCGCGGGGAGCCCGAACCCAGCCGAGGCCCTTCCCCGAGCGGGTGGCGGCGGCTGAGGAAGATGAGGGCCGCCGGGCTGCTGTGGGCCGTGCTCTGCGGCCTGCTGCTCCCGCCGGTAAGGGACTGCGTTGCCCGCGCCGGGGCACGGCTGCCGGGCCGGGCTGGGCCGCGCCGCTTCTGGCGGCCCGGGCGAGTGCGGGGCGGCGGTGGGGTCGCGGGGGGCGGCGGAGCCGGCCGGGCCGCCCGTCGCTCCCCTTCCTCCGCCGGCCGAGGGTCTTCCTCTGCCCGCCTTACCCCTCTGTAACCGCTCCCTGGAGGACCCCCACGGCCGCAGGCACGGTCCGCGTCGCGCTCGTCTCCCCCGGCTGGACTGGTGTGCACCCCCGCCCCAGAGCGCTCCGAACCGCGTCCCGGAGTCGTTCTGGGACTCCCGGCCCTGCCCCGGGCAAGGCCTCAGTTCCCGCCCAGATCCCCTGGGCCCCTGCCCTATCCCCTGTGCCCCGGAGTGCAGGCCGGGCCGGGGCTCCGGTCAGTTGGTGGGTTTGGATAATGACTCTCACGGGTGCCTGCGTAGATAAACGCTGATCTTTCTGGAGGTATTTAAATCAGGGTGCTGCGGAAGGAGGAGCTCGTGGTATGTGTATGTGTCTTGGCTTTTGGCTTGTTCATATGAAGTGCCATCTTGGTTCCTGTATGGACCATCTTTGCTGCTTCTTCCGGCACACAGGTGTATATTGCCATGGAAATCTGAGGCGTTCTGCCTCATGGAGTAGTGAAATGGGGAAGTCAGAAACCTCTGTAAGTTGCTTAAGCAGTACAAAGGGCATACCTGTATTAAATGCTGCTCCGCCAAGTTGTTTTGTTGGTGGGATTTTGTTTGCTTGCTTTTGACATAATTTTTACCTTGTTTTGGTAAGGCAGGATGCAGAGTGCCTTCCTGTGGAGGAAGTCACCATTGGATATGCTTAGCAGCAGGTGCACGGCCCAGTTTGTTGGTGCCTTGAGAATGCCTTTGAATGAAGTAGTGTGCGTCTGTACAAAGTGCTCCCTGACTGTTTGTGAGTCCTATGTAGCTGTCATTAGTTGCATTGGGGTTTTCTGAAGAGTGGCTTTGGTCTTTAACCCAATGCTTTGTTGCTGATGACAAGGGAAGGGGCTTCTGCCCTCCTGGAAGACCCCCTGAACTGCCTCCTCCTTTGCCCTAGAAATGCAGGTGTAGTGGTGATGAGCATGAGGCCAGGTCGTTGAGCCTCAAGAACAGTATCCTGAGACGGACAGCATGGGGAAAAATAAGGATAAAGAGACAGTATGAGATGTCTTCTTCTCTATCAAAGATAAGGAAATATACAAGAAAAATTTAAAGATGGTAAAGGAAGGAAATATGATGAGGGAACTGCCTGTCACAAATAGGAAGAAATTTGTTTGAGAATCATCTGAACCTGAAGTGAGAGGAGATGAGTATGCCCCTTTAGGGAAGGATAACTGTCATGCCTTCCCACAGAGGAACATTTTTATGCTGGAGCCAGTCAGCCTATGGAAACAGGTTCATATTTTCGGGAGCAGTTTTGTGGACACTCTCGGTCTTCTACTTAAATAACAAGATTGAAAAGGTGCTCAGTAAGAAATTTTTACTTTGCGTGTATGCTGAGAGGAGGTTTTGTTTTGTGCTGTTCAGTGGCACAGCTGACTGCAAAGCTGCGTGCCCAAACTAGTAGCCCTTGTGTGTTGTGAAAGAAGGATACAGAAGCGATTGGAAAATAATGAAAGATCATCTGGATGCAACAGGATTTTAGTGGGGATGTTCCAAGAGCATGTAGCATTTCTCCTCATTTTTAGCTTCTAAATGCTGTCTTTAAAGCTTAGCAGCAAATCATGAGGGAAACCGTCATGCTCTGGTCCTCCCTCCCCCACCTCGTGAGGAAGAATTGTGTTCCCCGATTCATCCCAGAGCAGGGAAGCATGCCAAACAAAACATGCGTGTCAAATAAGCAAGTAATCGCTCCTTCTAGGTAGACTTACGCTTGTGTAGCATTAACACTTGATTTCCTGGAAAACCCAGAAAACACTTATTCTACTTTGTGAAGCAGAAAGGGCTTTTAACGGATGGGAGCATTTGGGGTTTGCACCTGCTGGGAGTCTTTATTGCTTTTAATTTGCCGTTAGCTTGCACTTCTTAGCTGGGTGCATTTAAGAGGGAAGCTTGATAATTTTTGTGCTGATCATAAATCACGGAGCAACTTACTCGAGCTGACAGCTGAAGAGCTGTTACATGTTAAACAGTTAATGTGCTCAGGCCCTTTGACACAGTTCTCCCAGCAGATGTTCATGCACTGTGGCCAATATAATGGATTCCTCTGAAGAAGGTTTTTTGCTATTCAAACCAGGCAGACATAAACCTCTGAAACAATATCGTCACATGTTTTTCTTTCCTCTCTGCTTCTCACTTGCCCCAGAATACTGATATGCTAGCCGGAGGAGAAATGCCTCTATAGTACTGTTAATGATTAGCATTGTATATGAGACAAATATTTGGGCTTTCCCCCCTTGCCCATGCCTACTTCAAGCTTTATATCTCAGTGTTCTTTCAGACAACTTGGAATTTACAAAAAGATTTTTAATTAAATATATTGGTCCTTCCTGATATTGAGGTCAGTTTCTGTCTCAAGAAAAACTGTCAAAATGAGATAATCTCCCAATTTTCTTAAGGCGACTCTTCTTTGAGATACAAATGATGCTTATTTGTTTTCACTACTTTGTGGCACTTTAGCTACTTAGATGTAGCTACATTTAATGCTTAGTTTATTAATTTATCCACTGAGATACCTGACCTTTATTAGCATATTAATGCTTGGGGAGAATTATATATCCCTAAAATTATCACAAATTTTATAATTATTTGTATTAGTAAGTAAGAGAAATCATATTAATGTGGTAGAGTAATCCTAATAGACACTAGTATTTCCCTAACTACACAAATTCTTCCTAAAGTACAGTAGTTGATAGCTTTGTGTTTACAGTTGTTTGCTAAAAAATATTCTAGGAATTGCTATATAATATGTTTATTAGTAGGGGGAATTCTACAGTCTGCAAGGAGGGAAGGACTTCAATCCACTTTTACTGTTTTAATTGCTTTCTATGTAAAACTTTACACTTAGCAAGTAAAAGATACAGAATCTGAAATAATTTGCCTGGGTTTCTGGGTGGTATTCTACTTGGTGACATGAACTGTACATGTAAAAAATACATTGTATTTGAAATGAGGATAAGCAGCATTATATGGTGACTAGGTTCTTACTAGTTTTCTATCCTCCTCTTGAGCTGCCCATCTCTCATGGAATCAATCATTGTATAAACTAATTAACAGAATGAATCCCTTTTCTCGTAACAGCTTTTTATAAGAATGTCTGTATACTGATGCTCTGAACTTTGTTTAATGCAGAACACTGGTTTATTGCAGGTAACTGCAGATGAGGGGATCCTGCATGCTTCTGGAAGCGGTGTATCTCCAGTAACAAAGGATTACTGCATAATTTACAATTCCAATTGGGTATCTCTTCCAAAGAGCCTGGACAATGCTGTATGTACTTTATAATAATATTCCCTGAGAAAACTAAAACACAATGAATTTGGGTCAGCTATAACTGGTCTTCAGAATTTTGAGTTAAATAGATGCTACACTGAATATTTACCTTATCGAGTTATGTATCCGTGTCCTATGTTACATATCCGTGTTATGTATCCTACCCCTCAATTTATAGGGAAATTTTCTATACTTTGAAAAGTCAGCTTCTGAAGTTCACAAGGGTGATATTCTCTCCGCACTTAGAATGGGTTTTAAATATGTTTACATATTCATGTGATACTGTTTGTTTGTTTGCAGGCATTATCAGTATGTCTAAGTTTTAGATTTGGGAGTAAAACTTCTGTTTATTTGTTTACAAAAAAGTAAACTTGTGAAACAGATTTCTTACAATGGCTCACCAGTTTGATGTTCTATTTAATTGTCTTGAAACCATATGGTGGAATGGGAGATTATCTGGAATGTATTATCATGCCATATTTTCTGAGTGTGTTTCTTTGAGCCAAACTAGGGTGTGAGGCAAAAAACAAATGTTCTTCAGGCATTCTTCATATAAACAGGAAATATTTTGTGCTTGGAAGTGATTAAGATGATCATCTTCTCTGCCTTCTTCCCTGTCATTCATTAGCAGGTTAGCTCAATGTAAAACAGAGTAAAAACAATTTGTCTGCTGCCCCAAACATCTTTGCTGTGGTGCTTTGGCCATGGCGATGTCTTGCCTAACTTAGGAAAATTGACAATAATTTTAAAATAATTGCTGGTATGAAACTGAACTTTGAAATAAAAATAGAAATATTTTTTAATTATAGTAAGTCATATGCTATCAGGCTCCCCAACTGTTTTTGAACTGGTTATGTTGTATATGTTAGTGCTCTTTCGGCTTGTGAAGCCTGGAAATAACACAGAGTGTACACTGGGTTCCCCAGAACTACAAGCAGTGATAAGAAACCAGTTTCTTATGTTTAAATTGCTTAATTATGTTTAAATTGTTTAAATTGCAACAACCGCTGTGAAATTGTGTTGAGGAACATCCAGATATTTCAGCTATATGCTGCTCTAAATGTCCCTCAGTAATGCAGGCTGCAGAAAGTGCTGCTCTGATTTTGTATTCTCGAATTAATGATTTCATTCTGCTACACCTCTTTGTGGCAGACCTCAAATTAGGGAGCATAGTAATGTAGTCTTCTACATACCCTATTTTCATCATGTTTCTTTTCTCCCTCTTCTCTGCAGACTTTCAGGGCTCTAGAAAACCTGACTTCTACAGTACTCTGCAGTTCATCTGAAGTTCCTTCCGGCGTAATGAAGGACAAAGCAGTTGTAGTGATGAGAGGAAACTGCACTTTTTTGGAGAAAGCAAGAATTGCACAAAATTTAGGTGCTAAAATGCTGTTGATTGCCAGTAAAACTAGGCTGGTAAGTTGCAATGTATAGTTTTCTTCTGCAGTGAAATAGTGTCTTACCTATTTGGTCCAGTGCAAGGCTAGTTGAGAGAAACCCCAAAAGCAGAGGACCCTGGCAATGTGTGTGATTCCAGCATGAGTGGTTAACCTTCCCCACAGAGCACTGTGCTCATGTGGCTGTTGTTCCTGAGACCAAGAGGGTCATTTGAGTTAGCTCTGTGCAATGCTGTGTTATATCATCTCAAAGTATCTCCAGCTGAATTGTATTTTTAATCTGTTCCTTGTGTCTTTAATCATGTTCCTGAATGCTTGTCTTTATCATTCCTTAATTTTAGTGTACTCTGAACTCCCTGTAATCTTGGGCGATACTGTTTTAGACACGTGTGACAAAAATAAGCTAGGAAAATGTAATCCAAAATTGGAAATACAAAAAGACGTTTTGAAAGATCTTTGTGGATAATTCTGTTGCTTTTTTGTTCTCTTTTACAGCTGCAACATGTCTGTACAAATATTTGCAGTTTATGAATTTGTGTGATTATCATGAAAAGTTAATCTTGTTTCAAAGGCATAGAGAATAAAACCAGAGTTTTGGTTATCCTTTGTAATACTATAAAAGCACAAGATTTTTGAAGAACTCTGAGTCCAGGTGTGTTGGTAGTATAACCAGTTTTGATTTAAATACATCAGTCTTCATCAACCTTTTGCAAAAGGTGATCAATAAGCTTTTTTTTTTTTTTTGTTCTTTTTTCTTCCTACAAATACACTGAAATGAAAAGGATAATTTGCTTTTAGGGTCTAACTTGCTTTGCAAATGGGCTCAAGATACTTACCACTGACACTTTCTCTTTTAGTCTCCTCTTTCAGATAACAAGACTGATTTTGAAGATGTGACTCTTCCAGTGGCTCTTATACGATATAGTGACATAGTAGATATGCAGCTGGTAAGTAATATACCTTCAGAATGTTATGGTTTGTATAAACTTATTTGTTCAAAAACCTAAAATAACATCAGGTGTGGATGTCTGCCTGATTTGAATGTGCATAGAATCTGCTTTCAGTTCACAGAAGAGGATGACTATTAAGTTGTGGAAGTGCTGGTCTTCCTAATTCAGGTTAATCTGAGAGAATGATTAATTAGAGCACTAAGAATGGGAAACATTATACTTAACTGGAGGGAGGGTAAGCTTGGAAGTCTTCCTTTTAGCACAGAAGCCAGAACAGTTGAGCTTTTATCTACTGGCATGATATCTGTCAGACGATCAGTATCTTATTGGGTTGGATCTTGAGGAGGGTGTGAGGATTTTTTGGTTTTTCCAGGTGATGAGCTCTCTCTCTACAGCATGACAGCATCTGTTACAGAGCAGTTAGGCAGTAGAGTTTGAGTTTCTGCTGATGAGTTTATGGTGAGATGCCAAGGGTGTCCTTAAAATATGGCAATTATGGTATCTCCTACGCTTTATAAGCAGGAGAGTTTGATTTCATTGACATACAATATTAGGATACAGAATATTGAAGAAGGTTCTTTTAAAACAAAGTATCCTTTCTTCAGTGTGGCTTTTTCTGTTGTTATTTTGTTGTTTTGTGTTTTATTTGGTGTTAAGTAGCTTTGCTAGGCAGGAGTTGCACTGCACGTGTTTTTCAGTGAATAGCAGAGGCTAGCACTAACCTCTATAGTCTTAGCTTCTTGGATTGAATTTGCAAGCTTACTTCACCATTTCTGCTCTTAATCTTCAGAGCTGCCATGGAAGGTTGTCTTAGGTAAGTATGCAAGCTGAAACCATGCCTAGACGTAGAGGATTTTGGCTGTTTACTGCCTGTTCTCATTAAAGATTGGCTCTTGCCAAGCGTTGACATGACTGAAAGTTTGTGATGACTGTCCTCACTCTGACATAGCCTTGATGCATACTGTGTTTTAGTTCAGGTTGTCTTCTGTCTTCAGGTTTGTTCCTTCAAGTAAGACTAGCGTTGTTTGCTTAGTTGAGTGGTTTTAAGATATGCCCTACTAACATGAAGGGACCTAGGGCAAGGTTAGATCCCTAATTTGTTCTGAATCTTCTCTGCACCATGTTATCACCTAGTGCTGCTTGGAGTAGTGTCATGCAGAATCACTTCTCTATAGCTAGAGTAATTCACCCAAGCAACTTTGCTAGTAGATTAGTGTGCCAGGTGGTGTCTCATGCTGCTGTTCAATCAAAGAATTTGGTTTTGTCTTATCACGAGACTGCCTTTGTAAAAATAGTGAGGAACACAGCCTAGACCACAAGTGATCCTTTCCCTGGTCTGATGTAGTTTTTTCCAAAGCTTTCTGTTGTGTCACTGGCAGCTGTTGTTTTGAATGATACATGCTGCTAAGAAGCTGGCAGCCATTGTACTCTTTCTACTACGGTTGTATTTCTGTTTTAACCCTTTCCAAGGCTTCCAGTTTTCTCCTTTTATTTGGAAGAGAGATAGCACCAGTCTGAGGGTAGCTACTTTGTGTAAGCATTCTTTCTACCTTTTCTTACAAGACTTGATCTCTGTTAGCTTTCATCATTCAAGTCAGGTATATTATGAGCCTTGATAGCAATAGCAGAGTGTTACCAACCTTCTAGTAAGTGGACAGCTTTCTAGCAGAGTTGTTAACTGACATGATGTATTTGATTCTAGTGCTCCTTGTGGTGAAAGTTGAGACTTTGCAAGTTCTTAGAGAAGAGCAGAGTAATAGGAACAAAACGAAACAATCACGCTAGATTCTAATGTGAATTATACTTTTTAAGGCTTATGAAACTTAAAGGAAAAACTGTAGTAAGACATGTTGGAATCAAATACTAAAATGTATAAGCCTTCAGGTTTCTGGGGGAAGGAGGGTTGGTGCTTTTTTGTGTCTCTGTTTTGTTTTTTTGGGGGTTTTGGGGTTTTTTTTTCGCATACAGGACGCTGTAATTTGGATAGGGTTTTTTTGCCTTTAATGTTATTTTCCACTTCATACAACTGCAATGTTTCACTAGAATTTAATTTTCTTTCTTGTTTTCTGAACTTCCAGAACTTCAGGCAAAGGAATGGTTCTGACTTCTTTAGCCTGCAGTAAGGTTAATATCTGTAATTAGATAATTCGGATGCTGAAATAAATCCGCTTTCTTCACATATGGCCAGTGTATTCCACTACACTACTCAGCTTCCCATTCAGTGTCTCCACTGCCAGTTTGATTTTCCTGTAGCCAAACCTGCCTGGCATGTTCATCTGCTCTCTGCATTTATCCCACATGCAGGCTGTTAGCAAATCTGTTCTGCTGCTGCATCTCTAAAGACTATTTTCACTGCACGATTGCTTTAGATGCTTTGATGTACTTTGACTACAACAGCAAACCTTTCTTCCCTACCACCTTCCATTTCCTGTCAAATTATCATTCTTTCTTTGTTTTTTATATCTCACCTTTCAGTCAAATGAAAGCATCTTAGTTTTGCTTTCAAGATTTTGGTACAATTTGGTATCAGTTATGTCTCCACATGCTTTCCCATCTCCAGTGTCCTTCAGCTGACTTTTTAATTGGGTCTTAAATTTTTGAAGCAGTATGAAATTGCTTTCTTTTCTTTTGAATCCATCTCAAATCATGTTTGTGTAAAGCTGTTAATAAGTAACTTTCTGCCACCTTGAGTTCTCACTGTGTCCTGTCTGAAGCATTGTGCCTGTATCTGAACTATGACTTTTGTGGTTTCAAGAGGTGAAGGTAAACCTCTGCTGATATCTCAGCAGACCTGTGAGTTTGCGTTTCGAGTTGATTGACTCGGATATGCTTTCCTGCAGAGCAGACATCTTTGATAGTATTTGGTATATTTTGGGGATGAGAAGCATTTGGGCTAGAGGCACAACTACTCAGAAGTGTCAAAAGAATTAAAAGAAGTACCATTTTGTTGTGCAGTATCATACCATGTGAAGTATCCATATTTCCACAGCAGTAGTAATAAGGTTGTTTTCAAACCTGACCATCCTGAAAGGCAGCATGGAAAGCATTGCTTCTTTACAATGACCAGGGCAAATATATGGGCTGTCTTGTGCAGTGTGTTGAAAATTTGCTTTCAGCATTTTATAGGTTAAGAGGAAGAACTCATGCTGTGCATCTTGTTGAAAATAAGCCATGTAATTTCTTCTTTGTCCTTACAAACCAACTTGCATGTTGTTTTTCAGACACTTGGAAATGAAGTTAATGTGACCCTGTATTCACCACCTTTGCCAGAGTTTGATTACAGTATGGTTGTCATCTTCCTAATTGCTGTGTTTACAGTGGCACTAGGAGGCTACTGGAGTGGAGTAGCAGAACTGTAAGTTTGTTAAACAAAACTGCTTAAATTATGTAGACTACAAATTTTGTGAAAACTGTCGCTATGATCAGTGAGTATGTTCTTTTAGGTTGGTAGTTAACAAATTAGAAAATCTAGGTCTGATTAGCTGCTTTGTCATGAAATGCTTGAGCACTGCAACTTCTGGAAAATCACCATAGGTCTTTGAGGAACCTTAGTCGTAGATTGTAAAAGTCCCTGAGGGATAATGCAACTCTTGGGAGGAGGAATGAGTTAATATTTTGACAAATTACCAAATGCCCTATAACTAGCATCATGCTAGTTATGCTAAAAATCTTCCATGCTAAAAATATTCCAATATCCATGATAGAAAGTAAGTATTTTAATGGTACCTTTAATTGCATGTAGTGTCTGCATTGGCAAGGATCCTTACAACTGCTTCATCCCAGCTGGCTGTGCAGCACCGTCTGGAATGTCTCTGCACCTCACTCCTGTCACTAGGAGCACTGGGGAAATGTGGTTTCCTTGGTTGGGTGGCTCCAGATCGTTAAAGTCCAACTGGGCTTATCTGCTTCAGCTTCGTGTTATCTGGTGGAGCAACAGAGCCAGGGGCAATAGCAGCTCTAAGACTAGGCTGGGAGAGGGAGGCAGCAGCAGTTCCTGTGCAGGGAAGGAGGGGGAGTAGAAGTGTAGAATGTGGCAAATGCAGGGAAACGAGGAGTTGTGGGGATTTCTGCACTGTGCTGGAGGGGTGTGCAGCTTTGTTCATTGAAGTGAAGCGCACTCCATGCACACGGCTGTTTTTTAGTCAGGGGTTTAACTAGATACAGTTGGTCTTTAAGAGCATGGTATTATTGTGCAGTATTTCTTGGGTGTCTGCATACCTGTAATGGATCAGTGTGCGTTGCTACCAAGGGCTTCCCATTCTCAGTGGTGTTCTAGTGCTTTGCCCCCCAGAACAACAGGGCAAGGATTGTATGTGATAACTACATCTTCCTCTTTCCCACTAGTTATGCAAATCGAGTGATTTTAGAGATATTAAAGAAATAGAAGGAGGGGTGGGTGTGTTTGTCTTTTTAAAGGTTGGATCTGATTATGCTGCTTTTTTTACCCCGCAGTGCTATAGGGTGTGGCTGCACTGAATGCTAAAATAACAAAATGTGATGCTGTCTCCCATACTGAAAAATACCTACATGTAATTATATGAAACTTGTTAGAATGCACTTTCATACATCCAGGGTGAGCTTTTTAAAAACAAACAAAAAAATGCTTATTCAAAGTGTGTCCTCTGAGAAGGTGATTCATCTAACAAAGTGCCTTACTCCTGGGGGTTTTTCCCCTTTGAAGGTAGCTGTTTCAGTGCTGAATTCAGCGTTTTGTAGGTAGGTTCTGGGATTTGTCAGGAACATGCTATCTGATGGGCAAGTTGCACTAGTGTCTGAACTGAAGAGTAGAAGGGCTATCGGCTCAAAAAACAAACACAACAATTTAAGCCTCCTTATTTTGCATGGTGAGGTATAAATATGGAGTATGTATGCACAGAAATCTTACTCCCAGTGAATATCCCCAATTACACCCCCTCTCTTTCACGTACTCTGTAATTATAACGTGTAAAGGTAAAAGAACTAGTACTTAACTAGCTTCATTCTGCTGACATGAATGGGTTTTGCAGACAATGCCTATTGTGGAGGTTTTAAAACAGTGTGTAATACCCATGATTTTGGTTTATCATATTTATCAGATTGACTATATTTAGCCCAAGAAATTTTGTAGGCAGAGACGATACGCTAATAGAGTTGAGTGCGTGCATCTCAAAAGGAGTTGAAAAGTTTTGATATCTGACTACTTCTCCTCACATGGATTGGGGGTTTTGGCTGGGTGTACTCTTTAGTTGGTAATCACCACACAATTGGAAAGGAAGGCAATTAAGAATCTTTTCCTTGTGATCTGTGCTAGGTTAGAAGTGCATATCTCCATTAAAAACTCGAGTGAAACTCAAACAATAAGCATACCATTTTTTTTGTTCTTTTAATAAAGTCGAATAATGGTATGAAGGATTAGCCTGAAATGCTGTCAGTCTAAATGCTTTGTAACAACAATTCTGGTTATAGTAAAACTTCTTCATAATCTGTCATCTAAGGTAAATATTTGTCGTTCTTGTAAAACAGTGAGAATTTGAAAGCAATAGCAAGTCCTGGAGAGAGAGAAACAAGACGAAAGAAGGAAGAAAATGTTACTTTCACCCCTGTAACAGTTATCTTGTTTGTTGTCATCTGTTGTGTCATGCTGGTCTTGCTCTATTTCTTCTACAAATGGTTAGGTAAGAAACAATGGATGATCTCATTTGACTTATTTTTCTGCAGGATCTTATTAGGCGCCCAAGTCTAAAAAGCTCGATTTCTAAACTAAAATTAATGTTGTTTTTTAATTGTTCTCTCCACGTATGAGTTGAGGGTTGAAAAGATGTAGCTGCTACTTACAGAGAAGCTTTCTTCTATTCTCTTACAAAGTTTGCCTTGACAGTGCTTATCCTGAATAATGTGGAGTAGAGGTGGCAGTGACTAGTAAGGAAAGTATATGATATATGTTGATGTTCTTGGAAGGATGGCAATGATAACTTAGTGGTGTTTAGAGTGAAAACTTTTGTTCAGTGTTGCTACATTGACATTGAGTTTGTGGTTGCAGTGACCTAATTAAAATACAGGTGAAATGGCATTACCATCATAGAATAAACTCACTCATGCTAGCAATAAGCTAAGTTCTTGAATGAGGCAATTCCACTAAAATGTAGTTTCCAAACTGTTGGTTGATTTTTTTCAATAATCTCTTTATAGGTATCAGAATTGCTTTCTAGTCAGGCCTTCACTACCAAAAAAAAAACCAAACCCCAAAACCACCACCAACAAAACCCTAAACCAACTAGCGAACAACTGGTCTTATTGTTTGTAAATGTTCCGGGGTGCTTACCATAAGTTAGAATACACAATATACTCTAAGTTAGAACATGGAATATAGAGTTTTTTCCTAACCAGGTGGTTCCTAACTACATACAAGTTTTTGGAAGGAATGGGGTGTTCAATATCTTAAAATATCACCTAAATCATCAGTGGGATCTTGGGGATATTGAAATCTTTAGGCATAAGCACACAAAGTGATTAAAGGGAAAGTTGAAGTGAGAAGTATTACCAGAAATTGAGAAAGCTGGTAGTTGTAAAATAGCACTTTGCTTTTATTTGGCTAAAACCAAATAGAAGTATGTGAAACCAGTAACAGGTGACTTATTTCTTCTTAAATAAAAGGGGGGGGGGGGAAGGGGGGGTCAATTAAAAACTTTCAGACCTCAGGTTTTTGCCTAATGAGAACTCGTCATGACAGAGACACTCAGAATTCAGCACTTGCTGTAATCAGCTCATGTAGTCTCCAGTGACTGTACTGAGCAGTGTTATAACTCCTAACAGTTTATGTCAAATATACATTGTTGTGTTTGATTCTCATATGATTTTTTCCCTATTGTATTTTGTCACTGATTCCCATCTTCCATTCTGTTTATTTAGTGTATGTTATAATATCAGTCTTCTGCTTGGCATCTGCAATGAGTCTATACAACTGTCTTGCGGCGTTAGTAGGAGAAATACCATTTGGGCAGTGCAGGTATTGTACACCTTTCAGTTATTATAAATGGAAGGTTTCTTTGGGGTATTTTCTGGTTGCTGCTGAAGGTAGTATGAAAACACAAGAGTAGTTTGACAAATTGTTTCCTGAATGGTTTGGTATGTGGGATTGTTTAAAAGATACTAAAGGTATTTGTAGTATAATTAACAATTAAAATAGTATTGCGGGACACTTGCTGCATTACTTTTATTTGAAATCATTGCTATAAGCAAACTTGAAAAGCTCTGCTTGGCCACCTGAGCTTGGCTTGTGCCCACTTTGGTGTGCTTACTCAGGTGTGCTCACTTTGTTCATCAAGGAAGTCGGTAAGGGGGAATCCTGCACATTTGGTCCTGTTTCAAGCAAGTACTGTGCTATTGGCAAAAGAGGTTTTGTTTTCCCTCATGTTAGTCTGTACTGTACCTGCGACAGACCAAGTTTTAACTTCTTGTGAAGGCAACACATTGCTCATGTCCTCTGTTAAAGTTAGTGGTTACAGTTCTAACTCAGGTAGTGTGTTACCAGTGTGCAGATAGCGTTTCCTTACTACTCTAAGTATCCTGCGCTGATATAGTTCTGTTGGCATAGTTGTTAAATGACAGATTAAATAAATTCATCTGCTTGCCACCTTCCCTGGATGTGTTTGCTAAAATGAGGACTGGCCGTCAAAGCCCAACTTGGCTTATCATTGGGCATGTTTTAAATGCAGCCCAGAGGAGGACTGGTACTGCAGTATAATGCCACCTCAGTCTGGATAGAACAAATGGGCAAAAGGAGAAGCTCTCAAGGTGAGAATACCTTGTCAGCTTGAGGACCCGTAATAGCACAGGCATATGTTTTGGCTGTTGCCAGCTTTCTTTTTTAATGTAATTATTTTCTTTCAGGATTGCATGTTGCAACAAAAGCATTGAAGTGAGGCTTATTTTTCTTGCTGCATTCTGCATAGCAGCAGCTGTCGTCTGGGCAGTGTTTCGAAATGAAGATAGGTAAGTGATGTATTCTGACTTAAAAGAGTAATATGAATAATTGTCATTAATGAACTTCCCATCATATAACTAATCCTGGAGCATAGCATCCGTCTGTACTCAGTGCTGATTTCAAAAAAGTCATAAATGTATTTATGAAGCTTAACGAGCATGGGAATAATGGAGAACAAAGCTATACAAATGAACTGTGTGGTAATTTGGAGTTACAAAAAATTATAAAGATGAGGAAGAACTAACTTGATTTTTAATGAAGAAAAAAAGGTGCAAAAATAGCCTAGGGACTGTAAGACCTGTGCTTCCTGTGGAAGCACAGGACCATAAATACACAAATACTGTAGTACAATCTTAAGTAGCGTCTTGAGCCAGATATTAAGTAGGGCTTCCAATCAAGTGAGCAATCATACAAGTAAGCACCAAAGCCCTTTTATGGCCTCTGTTCAACTCATTTTCTCTGTAGTATGCTGATGAAGAAAAGTGTCTTGGTTTAACCCCAGACAGCAACTAAGCCCCAGACAGCCTCTTGGCGCAATCCCTCTCGGGGGGGATGGGGAAGAGAATTGTAAGGGTAAAAGTGAGAAAACTCATGTGTTGAGATAAAGACAGTTTAATAGGTAAAGCAAAAGCTGCACACGCAAGCACAGCAAAACAAGGAGTTCATTCACCACTGCCCTTTGTCAGGCAGATGTTCAGCCATCTCTAGGACAGTGGGGCTCCATCTCATGTAATGGTTACTTGGGAAGACAAATGCCATCACTCCAAATATCCTTCCTCCTTCAGTCAGCTTTGTATGCTGAGCACAACATCATATGGTGTAGAATATACATTATAGAAAAACCTAAACTCATTATTGCACTTAGACTCCAGCAGTAGTTTGAACAATGTGTAAAAATATATTCTTGTTTTTAGGTGGGCTTGGATTTTGCAAGACATCTTGGGAGTTGCTTTCTGCCTAAACTTTATTAAAACACTGAAGATGCCCAACTTCAAGGTACTGCAAGTTGCTTACCTTAAGGAAGTGTTCTAATGCCATGAATCTAAGTTTAGTAGCAGGAAGTAGGTTTTCAACACTGAAGAAAGCCTTTAAGTTAAGAAAATCTTTAACATTTTTAATAGAAATTAATCCTGTTCTGTATGTCATTCCAGGATAAAAACAAGGAGAGGTGGGGGTTGGTTCTTCCTTTTTGTTTAACATAGCAGCATGGTGCAGTGGTACCAGAATCCAGGTGTGCAGTCCTTGAAAACCTATGGTAATATTTTCTACTTCTTTTTGTTTGGTTTTTTTGACAGTCCTGTGTGATACTTCTGGGCCTTCTCCTTCTATATGATGTGTTTTTTGTCTTCATAACGCCATTTATCACAAAGGTATGTCTGTGAATTTATCTTTAAAATAAAACAAAAAAATGTTGTCCAGTCACTGGGGCAGTATTTTTGTCAAACAGATTAGTATTTTCAGTATTCTCAATGCAGGAATGCTGACTTCCTTTTCTTCATGTAAGGCAACAGTGGCCTATGGGCTGTTGAGCATAATGCTTGTGTAGGTTCCATAAATGCTGTTAAATTATTTAAGTTTTCAGCAATTACATGGCCAAAAGTAAGCTGTCCCCAATTGTGTGACAGCACAATGATGAGAAATTACTGTCCTACAGTTTTCTTCCTGCTTTTGCTTTCAACACCCATATATTGAAACATGCTCTAGTACTCTCTGCAGTGCTCCTCTGCAGTGTAGTGTGAACTGTAGCAAGTGTACCTTTTATTTTGGAGCAGAAAGCTCATGGCAGAAAAAGCTGACACATTTTTATCTAACTTCCAGCTACCTCTAGTGGACTTGTTGTTTGTGGTTTTTTTAAAAATTATTTTAGGCTGGAATACATGTTTTCAAAGCAAAACAATACTGTATAATACTGTCCAATACTAGTACATTCCTTTGGATGTTCAGGATTTTTCCAATCCTGAATTGTAAAATGAGGTACACGCGAGTTTTTTTTAAGTGTAGTATGAATGTTTTGGTACATTAAGCCACTAATTTTTGAAAAATAACCTTAATTTCAGAATGGGGCAAGTATAATGGTTGAAGTTGCAGCTGGTCCTTTTGGAAACAGTGAAAAGGTATGAACAGTTGTTTTAATGTGCGCAACATAAAAATACTGACACTGCGTAGCTAATTCTTAGTGTGCTTTTCAGCATAACTTTCTCGCAAAATATAGCCAGCTTCTGCTATTTTCTTTTAAGTATTAAATACCTGTTGACTTGGGTTTGATCCTAGAATGATGGAAACTTGGTGGAAGTCCCTACTGAACGCTCAGCTCCCCATGAGAAAGTAAGGATTGTATTTCAGATACTGGATTTTTAAATTATTCCCTCTGAAAAGACTATTCTTTTGGGGAAAACCTGACTGTCCAAATTTCTCTTCAGGGCCTGCATATCATTGATCAATATTCTCTAGTTAGGGTAATAATCCAGATTTGTAATTCCCATTATGTGGTTTGATGTTTTATTTTTGTGTGTGCATATTATTTGTAAATCTGAAATTCCAGCTTACCTGCTGCCTTAAGATTTATCTACTCTCTGTGCTGGTTTCTGGTTTTACTTCAGGTTCTACCTATTTTGAAGTTCTGCATTAACAATAAATTGATTATATTTAAACTGTGTATTAAGCAAACAGTCAAAAAAGCTCCAAAACACCAGGATGCTTTAGATTAGATTTATGTGGGCTTCTGAAATACTGTTTTACAGTTACCTGTGGTTATTAGAGTGCCCAGACTTGAATACTCTGCATCGACACTGTGTGACATGCCATTTTCATTGTTGGGTTTTGGAGACATTATTGTACCAGGTGAGCAAATGTTTTTGGCAATTGTAAATTACAATTAAATATCTTGGGTTTGATTCTCAACTGACTTACATTTCAGTTTATTCAACAACTAAATCAGATGCGGCAGTTTGGCTTTATCTGTTACGCAGAATACAACAAAAGCCACAATATCAGACAGCTTAGTATGTTATAGAACACTTACATAGTGAAGGGGTTTGCTTTTCTATTGCACTGTATTGTGTAAATACAAGTCCCACAGATAAATCCAGTTGTTAATATTAATTAAATCTCATTGAAATCTCGCAGAAAGCAACTCTTCTGTGACTTCATACTATTTTTGTATCCCAGACTATCTAATTGGAGGTGAGGTAACGGAAAATATATTATCAAATTTTTCCATCTTTCTTAGAAGAGCTGAATTTTGCCATAGTTGAAGTCTTGAGCAAATGAAGTCAGGCACAAAGCACCATCGTATGAACAGTGTGCAGGCAAAATTGCGATTGTTAAAAGCGAGCATTAAAATCCTGTTGAAGAAAAGTATTAGAACTAAGCTGTTACCCTTCTGTATTAAAAAATTGAAAATAGCACAATGTATTTAGCTTGTTAAAAAAACCCCAAAACCTTTTAATACCAAGCTTACTTGGTTTATGATGGTTTTGATTTTCAAGACTTACTGTAGAAGTTCTTAAACTGGTTCTTGGCTTTCCAGAAATAAATGCGAAGAAGATAACATACAGTAATGGGATGTCTTAACATAAATTCTTTCTTTGCTGCTTTGATCTGGAGGACTGGGGAGAAAAAAAAATCATGGCTAAATATTTCATTAATCTTTTTGTTTTGTTTTGTTTTTCCTTTTAAGGGCTTCTAGTTGCCTACTGTCGCAGATTTGATGTTCAGACAAGTTCATCTTCTGTATACTACATTTCTTGTACAATAGGTAAATTGTGATATTTCAGCAATGTTAACTCTTCATACTAGCTTTTTTAAATGGCATAACCAGGTAGTTTTCTTCGGGTAAAGGTTCAATGTTGCCAAGAATCTTTTTATGATCTCTTTTTAATGTGCCTGCCCATATTTAAGGTGAGCATTCTTTATGGTAGTCAGTTGCTTAGAGAAAGCTTGCAAATACAGAGTAACCTACTGTCCATCTTTTCTTCACTTATATTAATAAGGGAAGATATTACTTAAATAATAATTCTGGCTTACTAAATAAATGACTGAATTTAAAAAATCACCTGTTCTTGATTGTGTGCATATAAATATCTTTTTATAGCTTATGCCATTGGTATGGTGCTGACCTTCGTTGTTTTGGCATTAATGAAGATGGGACAACCTGCCCTTCTCTATCTTGTCCCATGTACACTCATCACTAGCTCACTTGTTGCTTGGAGGCGCAAAGAGATGAAGAAGTTCTGGAAAGGAAGCAGTTACCAGGTAGGCTGAATATGTTGTAGTTAATTCCTTTGAGTGTCTGCTTCTAGAAGTACTTGGTAATGTATCGCCTGTAATCCATTTTTTGCTAGTCTTCATGTTATCTTCTGGAACTAATAAGGAAAAATAGTCTTTATGCTTAGAAAATCTTAGTCTAGTAGTGAGCAAGGCAGAACAAAGCTTAAGGGAGATGAAATAGCTGGTTCAGTACTCATAGAAAAAGTAATTTGTCCTATTTTCTTTGGAATGTTTTTTTTCATGTTTTAAGATTCCTCAACTGTCATCTTGATGTGGTATAACATGAGTCACTGAACTAAGCATGCAGATTACAGTTTGCACTAGTCCTCTATTAAGAGACAGTTCAGGTAAGTTGATCAGCTACAATTTTAGAAACTTTCCTGCATAATCAGGATTATATGAATCATTCAGCAACAAAATAGCTGGGTGGTTATAGAACTGTTTTCTATCACAGCAGTGTGCACGCTGCCATGGGTATTCTGCATTTCCCCTTTGGTTATTTCTAACATTACCCAGGAATTGCAGTCCTTGAATCCCACCAGCTATCTGCCTCTGCCTCTTGACATGTGCACATTCCCCCTGATTTGACTTGCTGTCGTAACAGAGTGTGCCAGTAGCTCCTGTGAGCTGGCATTTATCATAAGACAGGCCAGTCTTGAGGTTACTCTAGATCTTGCTTTGAGACCTGAAGTCCAATATTGTTTCAATTCAGAAACTATCACCTGTATTTAGGCTATGTGGAACTCAGCTCAGAGAATGGGTAGTCTGTTGCCAGAAGCGGGTGATGTGAAGTTGATGGTGGAAGGAAGCAGCTCCTGCCTTTTCAAATTCTGCATTGCAAGGTTTAAGTCAAGGTGGTGGTAATTCTTGTAAATGTAGAACTGCAGGCATGCAGCTTCTATAGTACTATCAGTATTCAGTGTTATCAAAACTACCTTTTGTTGATCTGACTAATACTCTACACCTGCTTCAGCTGGAGGTTGGCTAGGTATGCAATTACTCAGGAGACCTTCAGCTTTAACTAGATATCCTGTCTTTTTGTCTACAGAACCAACTCTCCTCCTTTCATAGGTTCAGCAAATGGAAATGTTTCTTTGTAGGTCAGAATGAATTTGGCTTACCATGCGTTTGTACAGAAATTGGTGACTGCTGTTTTAAAACAGAGTGTCACAGATACGACACCCAGTAACTCCGTGTCTGTTGGGGGGTGGAACTTTGCAATTTATTTTTCTCAGTTGAGTTCTGAGTAAGAGTGGCCTGAGTAGATTTGGCAATACTCTTTAGTGAGAAAAATTTCTTGCACTTCTCATAGCAAAACTCATACTTGGAAGAATTATGTTGCCATAGTAGTTATTTCATGTCCTCTCAACTGGTTTCTTGAAGGATTAAAACTAATCAACTTCAGCTTGTTTTGCAGTCAGACGGCTTCATTTCTGGCACAACTTAAAATGTGCCAGAGAGAACCCCCACTCCACAACCCCCAAGTTAGACTTGTTTGTGGTTGAACACCTCTGTGTAACTTTACTGACTCCTATTTTTCTGTAACTTTCTGAAGAACATTTTCTATATTATTTTTTTCCAGAGGGTGTTATTCAAGTTGCACTCTCAGAATGCTGCAGTGCTGATCTTTCTCCTGAAGCTGTATTTTGAACTGTTCTTACTGAACTTAAAAACAAACATGCAAAAAACCTCCCCAAACCAACCATGCATACAACCCCAGGGTTGAAATCTCCAGCTTTAATTGCTCCTTCTGAGGAGCAAAGATATAGAAAGCTGACAAAAGGCTATCTTTTACTACAGCAAGGATCATTTGGACTGGAGCAGAGCTGCCCCATTGACAAGGGTGGCCAGACTTCTGTAGAGGTTTGTTTTGTCCTCATGGAAACAGAGAAACGTTGCAGACTTGCTAGAGCAAAGCGTCATAAGAATAGGGGAACAAGAGCATGTATGGTCTATCAGGTGACTAAACTTCATGAATGCTGCTGTTTACTTATAGACCATTAGTTAGCTTTTTTGAGTTTTGGGTTTTTCTGATTTTTGTTGTGTATGATTTTAATAATGGAATGAATTTTATTTAGGTATCGGACTCCTCCAGGACGCCTTTGCTACAAGGTGTGATTATGGCCTTCTTTTAATGCAACTTTATTAATCATCTTATGGTTTCTTTTTTCCCCTCTGCTTCATCTTTTCCTTTATGAGTCTATCTTTTTAATTTTTTTCTGAGTAATTAAATAGAAGAGGGTAGCAATGAAGACAAGCTATAAATCTCATTTCGCGCGTAGGTGTTGGGGTTGGATTTTCTTTCTTTCTTGAAAGGCATACGGGAAAAGTTAAGTAGCAATGGAACCATGATTCCTAAGCCTGAAGGCAGGCTTTGTATGCCTCTCTACACTGTAATTTCCCAAATCCCTAGCAGTGTCTTCAAATACTTAGAATTAGTTTTAGTTTCTCTGCCTATATGGAAGTCCTTCACCTAATTTTTCTGTGCCACTGCATTGACATGAAAAACTGCTTAGTGCTCGTCACAATTTTGTTGTCCTCTATTACAATGTTCAGCATTATGATTTGTCTTTAGTACCATGTCTACAGTCCCTCTGTCATCTTACTACTCAACAGTACACTTATCCTGTGCTGTCTGTAGTGCTTGAAGTGGGATGGGGAGCAAGGATTCGGGCCAGCTTTTGTGGTCCTTCCGCTGCACAGCTTCTAGACTGCAGTGAGGGGTTTAATCTTAGGCTATAGATCATGACTGCTAACACTGATGGTATTCAGCTGTCTACTGTCTCAAGCACAGCATGGAGAGAGCAATGCAAGCTTTCAAATGTCATATTCTTGCAGAATTTCAGTGTTTAAATCTAATCTTGAATTATAGTCGGCAGTCCAGTTATCCATCTGCTTATAAAGCATAGCTTGTCTGTCCATTACACTGAAAACAGTTTGAGATGGTGAACTCTGCGTGTCTTAAATTCTGAACTGAAAAGTACTTTTCTCATTACCCTCTTTCTTCTAATAAAGAGTACTTTAACAATTTAAGTCTCATTAAAAAGCCTTAATAATAAGTAAATTAGATACAAACCCAAGAAGAGATTAGGAAGTGGGAGCGGTTGAATGCAAATTAAACTCAGATGGCCAGACTGTATTTTTATAACATAAGATTCTCCTGTCCTGCTGTGTGCACTCAAGTTCTTGGATACGATTGTTAAAACCAGTTTTTAAGTTTCTACTTTATACATGTGGGAAATCCTTGACTCCCTAAGATAGCTCTGAGGTCCCATAATTCTTAGCTGGGAGCATTTCTGTTTCTGCATAATGATGCAGTCTTGAATTCTAGTTAGGCCATATGTGGCTTTATTATGGAGTAGTCTTGAGCTGTAATGAGTTGTTGCACAGAAAAACATTTTAATTATTTACTGAAGCACAGGGATTTCTGGGGAGAGTAATCTACCAACTTTCCTACCACCAAATGTAGGAGATGTTGCTGCCAAGAAGCGTTTAATAAAGTTTTTTTTCTAGGTTTTCTGGATTGCTTATACTTCTCATTTATGCCTGCATGATAAACTAATTTGATACTTACTTCCCAGTTATTTATTTAATTTAGAAATACTATTTGGTTTTTGTATCAGTAAAGTCTATGAAATCATTTTAGTAACACCATGAAAAATGTAGTGGACTAATGCAACTTTGAAGTCTTGTAGGTAGAATAGTCCAGCAACTTTTTAGAGTCTGTCAGTTTGAAGTGTTCAGCAAGCTTTCTTATCTCTCTTTGAAGTAATAAATCAACAGATTTGTCATTGGCGTGTTACACAGCATGCACCTGCTGTCAGTACTGTCATTTTAGATCACATTTTTAGATACTTGCATTAATCATAGCTATAGGTTGTTAAGAATTATGTGAATGCAACAACATCAGAGTGAATCTTGTAGGCAAGTATATGCATAGGTGCTGTGTACTCTTTTACAGGAAGGAGTATGTTTTGCCATTTCTAGTTTCGCTCTGTGTGTGCGGTTTGGGGGGTTTGGTTGTGGGGTTTTTTTTTGGTTTTTGGTAGTTCACCATGTTAGGAGATAGCTTTGTAACTAAAAACCATTTACTTTTAACCCATTTTGACACTGTGCATCCCTCTTCCCCTTAAAAACTGTCAGGAACTCAGGTGTGGAAGAAAAGCTTCTAAATGTTCATCAGCCCTCCACAATGTACGGTCTGATTGCTCTGGCTCTTTTGAGGCCTGAAATAACTTTGCACCATGATTTTAGCATGGTGCGTTCATCTTGCTGCTTGTCGTAAAGATTCCTGCAGCTTCTGCTGGGGCTTTGAGGATGAGGTTGTCCCGAGAACCTACAACAGAGATACACTTTTAGAAAGGCATCTGTTTATCCCTGCGTCCAAGTTGTGGGTTATCCTTCTTCTATATGGTGGAGAGATTAGAAATGAGGTGGGATGGCTTTTTTTTTTTTGGCCTTGTAACATTTATGTATATTAAAAAAACCAAACCCAAACACCCTTTATGCTTTACTAGCCATTTTGGTTTTAAAGTTAACTTAAAAATCTGCTACATTAAGCAGAGACTTGAAGATTTAACTAGAAGTGGTATCTCCAGCATAAGTACGTCTTGTGCTACTTACCTTGTTGTAGGATGAAGAGAAGAATCTTTGACTTTGGGATATGCTGAATTGTTGCAAATAGTGTTAACTCTTCTTCTGGAAGCATCTTGTCAGTTTAACAGGAAAACATTTTGCAAAAATGCTTACCAAAACTACCCTCTCTATGCCAGCTGTTAGATGATCCTCCCTAGAAGGAAGAAAGATAACCTGACATTTCTTGATGTAATGTGAGGCCATGTGGAGGTTTGTTGTGTTTTCATGGAAACAAATACTTCAATCCTCATTCAAACTGAGGGTTTGACTTCTGTAATTGTAGGGAGTGGTTTGTTTTGGGTGGTTTGATGTGGGTTTGATGAGGGTTTGATGTGGGTTTTTGGTTACAGTGCAAGGTGAAAGTTCTAGATATACTGAAGTGAATACAAGGTTGTCATTAGCCCAAGAGCTTGGTATTTGCTGCTGGACTGAGTGTGTGCTATTGCTATATCGTGGTTCTTAGGTGTATTGTTAATACTAGTGCCTGCCTTAATTCTTATTGTCTTAGTTCTGACATGTGAAGGGAGGGATATGAAAGACCTTTTCTGGGTTTAGTTAGATTGATATTGTGGCCAGTAGGCCCTCCTAAGCTTTACCCAAGAGCCAGTGACCTGCTTCTGCCTTGGAACTGTCATCTCAACTTACTGCACGGTGTGTTGGCATGTCTGGACTGGGAAACAGCTTGTTTAAACAAACCTGCTTTTAATAAGGTATGTTTGTACACCTTGCAAGAAATGGTTCTGTTGGCATAGAAGAAGGTACGGCACACAGATGGGTCATGACTAGAGAAAGCAAGTTAAAGGAATTACTGGTTTTGCCCTATATATATGGAATTATACCACACTAAAGTGCATATAAAGTGACAGTGTCAGAGCCTGGCAAGCAGCGGGTTCTAGTAAGACAAGAAAGCAATCGTGTCCTCATTGCGTGGAAATCTGTCCAGCTTAGAACCCATGCAGTGAGCAGCTGTTTTACAGGAAAACAGGGAGCCTTCTTACGAGTAGGCAGTATGTGCCACTATGGAAGAACATCTGTAGGGTTTTCTACTTCATGATGCTGAAATTATGCCCTTGTCCTAATAATCCTGCCATGCTGCGTATGTGAGCTCATTGACTCGTTCTGTTTTTCAACATTAGTTTTACTACTTCTGTATCTTCTGTCTCTGGTTGTCAGCTATCACAACTGTCCAATCCTTGGCCTCTTGTTAATTATGCTTAATTCTGAAGCCCTCAAACTGATGGGTGTTGGTTTGTCACACTAACTAATGTGTGTATTACCAATGTAATTTATTCAGTGCCTTGTCTTAGGGAAGAAACCAGAGTCTTCATTGTGCTCTAGCAATACAGCAGTGGGTAAGGAAACAGGCTGCTTTTAAGTCAGGAAAAGTACAATATTGTCTTGTGTTATTCAGGTGACCTAATCAGTTACAGGAATTGGGAAGTATGATCAATCTATTTAACAGTCTGGTTCCGATTCTGCTCTGTTGCAGGATTTTGCAATTCCATTTCCTTTATCCTTTTTAAAATAAAGGAAAATGTACAAAGAAACGTTGCAAATCAAGTAGGTTTCTACTAACTGTAATATGGCTAGCCTTTACAATCATGAAAAGAAAAAGCTCATGTTTTTTATGCAAGCTATTGCCTGCTACCTGTACATGTTAGGTAGGATCCTGGGTCTATTTCCAGTTCTGCAAACCATGTCTTTGAAAAATCTGCTTTACCCCAATCATTTTTTTAATTTGTTCTCTGTATTTAATAAATGAGACACTTTTGACATACAAGGTTAATTTCTTGTAGAGGACTTGAATCCTTGGTTGGAGAATGCTTTTGTAGGTAGAAAGCATTAGCTAAAAGAGCTTTGATTATTTGGCTTGAATACTTTTCTGATCTACAGAGGACTTCTTATCTGTGTGCTGCTAAAATGCACTCTAACACATGTTTAATTATATTTCTCTTAGCTAACAAATACGTGGGACTGATGGGAAAAGCAGTATTTCTTTATAAAGGTACCTATCTCTTTTCTTTTTACATTTAGATGATGGAACACCTGGATTATACAGGAAATGAAGAAAGCACAGCATCAGCCAGTGAACAGCTTGGAGGACAATAACATGTAGGATCTGGATTTAAAATAGTATTCAAATTTTCTACAAATCAATGAGAGCAAATTTGGTGAAGTTTTACAGTAGAGTGTTTCCCACTCTGTATAAAAGGGTTTTTATTCCCATACCTATATTTTTATGGAAAATATTGTTAATAACATAAAAGTAATCAAAATAGACTTGCATTTTTACAGCCAAACCATAGCTAGTAAAACGGTGCCTTATTTTGATTTAAATAAAAGGATATTTTCTATGCAATTTTCCAAATGTGTTTCTATACAGTATATTTTTATAAAAGTTGCTTACCCATATCAGTTTGAATGAAATTTTTTTCTTAATTTTGATTAAGACTAGTCAAGTTTCATTTAAAAGAAAAATAAATCACAGTACCCTTCAGAGGACTTCTTTCCAGATTTTGAATACAAAGATCAATAGTAAAGTAACTATAGAGTGAGACTATAGTTCCATCACTACAAGTAAGTGAATAAACAGCGTGAATGTTCGTCTGTGTACTTCATAAGCCATAAAATAGGTAACAGGGCAAATTTAGCTTGGGGTTGAGAGCTCTTCCCCACCTCCTTCCCTCCCGGTATCACTGGCTTATGCCTTAATTGTAAAAATTGTTAAGCTTTGATGCAAGTCTTTAGATTATACACATCACCAACCACTTCCAAAAAAAAAATTAAAGGGGGACGTACTTACACAGTGGTCCTGGAACTTAGGTGCAGCTTCTGGAATAGTTGACACACAAAATGGTGTGAAAGGCAACAGGGGTTTTGCTCAAGAAGTGCTATTTGGGTGGGCGGGCTGTAATGTTAACTCTGGCCTAGTTCTTCTCCTACCCATTGAAACTAGGTCTTTATTTGTGATCTTCATTTGGCTGTGGATCAGTTCCAAGGGATGGGGGAAGACATGACAGGGTTTTTTAGCTTTTGATTCTACACTTTTTTTTTTTTTTTTTAAACTATTTTTGAAAATTCTTTGCAATTGATAGACAAAACAACAGGTTTGAATAGTGCTAGTGGTGCCTGTGTTAGTTAAGGCCAGTGCATGTGTTTAACTTGTTTAATCTTCATTTGTTTTAGCTTTTAAAGACTTGGAAAAGGAGAAATAGTTTGAATCATTAGTTTGCATTTAGAAGAGTTTTGAATTTGTTTGACACACTTTCTTTTTTCAGGAAACTGCAAATCGAGGGGGTTTAGGTGTAGGAAATTTGTGTAGCTGTAATGCTAACACTTTACACCAAAGAAAATTGGAGAAGGCAACAACAGGAGACAACTGAGTTCACTTAGTGCTAATGTCAGGTAGTCCTTAAAATGTTTTTCCTATTCTTTAAACGAATGTCATTCCTACAGTCAGTACAAGTTCAAGAACCTGGAGAAAACAACGGAATAAGCACATGCTGGGCAGTGTCAATGCAGACTTTACTGCAGTGCCTCACGCAAGTGCCTCAGTGCTCATCTGAAGGTCACCTCCAGACATTTATAGTTCGTTTGGGGCATGTCAGCTCAGGACAACTTACCCAGGTTAAATCTAGTTTAGCTAGATTTACTTTGGAAGTATGCTAATAAAGACAATTGTAAATCTATATTGGCAGTTAACAAAGGCTTACTGCAAGTGCCCTGATTTACATAATTTATATCAAATTTAAACTTCTGTTCCTGAGAGTCAGGAGCAGACAAACTTCCAGCCTGAGTATCAGTTGTTGCCATTCACGCAGATTGACCATGGTGCCAGTTGATACGGGTAAGATAACCACCTTGTTTGCAGCTTCCATAAGAAAACAGAAATTACTAACAGTTTTCCTATGTTAGTAGTTGCCCCTCTTGACTTTCTTGACCTAAGCTTGAGCTGACAGCCTCAGAATACAATGATCTTGTGCACCATCTTCAAATTTTTTGACTGGCATTTAATAAATTACAGCATACCTCAGTGTTCCAATAGCAGACTGAAAACTTGTCTTCTGATGTGTTGTTCTGCTCTTTGTCAGGCCCAGTATCTGCCAAAGTTAAATAGTTATGAAGAAGTTTCTGAAAATTCCTGAAAGAGATAAAGAAGTTGTAACTCATTCAAAGTCATGCACTACTCGGAGCTCTCAGAAGCTTCACAAATCTATGTAATATGACTCCTTTTTCTCTTTGAAATAATCTGAATGGAGGATTTGCTACATTTTCAGCCATAAATGATAACGGAATTAATACAAATAAAGATCTTTGGCAACATAAGGCAGCATCAGCAGCTGGCTGTGGAAACTCTGTCTTGTTCTGTGCCTAATTGTGCTCCATGCCTGATCACGCCTGAGGTTTCACACTCATGTGCTGCAGTTTAATGGGATGTAAACTAACTTTTTTCTTTCAAATGCTTAGGTGCTTTGTTTACAAAAATTAAGAATGGAGTTAAAAATTTTAGATAAATAATAGGTTAGTATTGACTACTGAAATGAGGTTTTTATAAGTTCAATAGAACTGATTGCAACACTTAGCAATTTCGAATGTTTTTAATATTAAATTTGGTTGGGCTAAACACTATGTTAAAGGCCTTTTTGGTCATACACATAAAAATCTTACTACCTTTTCATTGTATGTTTACTGACAACAGCCCCCTCCCTTATGACTCAAGTTATCATTTTAAGAATGTTATTAATAAATGTTACTTGGAAAAAAACCCAGTCGAGTAATTACTTTGTTCTGACTCATATATTTCTTACTGTGGATTTTCATGACAAAACAGTTAATACTTCATAACACCAAGTAAATTCAAAATATTCATGGTACATGCTCATATAAATATGTAGTTGTAATTTTTATCCATCCTGCCTGGATGGTGGTTTTGGTGGATTGGTTTTTTTTTGTCTCTTTATTTTTGCAGAGGCAGGGAGAGAACTGAAGTCTGAATTGAGCTACATCAATTTTATTGGTTTAACTCAGCACATCCTTGTTGCACAGCTCTAGTCATGGAGCTCTGTGAAAGTTATACCTGACAAACAGTGAGTTAGAAATTTAACGTGTGCAAACTTCTTCATGGTAACAGGCCTACTTGCATTCAGCCTAGGAAATAGTGCTGTAGAAGCATTGTTCAACTGAATGTACTTAGCCCTAGGTATGAAGGGCAAGAAAAAGCCAAGCTTCAGTCTTGAAACCCAGGCTGGGTTGGAAATATTGGCAGGGAAAACAAAACCCACTTGTTATGTGATCCTTCAGACATCCCTAGAACCTTGGGATAGTGTGTATTTAACATGTTTCTAAGTATTTTATGCCTTTTCTGCTCATATACTGGAGGTGCTAGTAGCATTGAGTCACAGTATCTGAGTACTTAAAAGGGAGAGAACTCTCCAGAATGCTTTCTGGATTTATTTATTTTCTTTAAAAAGCATAGAAGTTACAAAGAACAGACACAGATGCAATCAGTAAACTTGTTCTGCACCATCTGTTCCCCCTGCATTCCCTTGTTAAGGCTGGTACATTTGATGCTAGCGAAACTGCAAATTTCTGAGGCTTGAAAATTGCAAGCAGAAGAAAAGTAGTTTCTTCTAAGGAAGGGGGTTACTGTTATTAGTTAACAAGTGCTTGCCTGTTTAGGTTGGTCCCATCTTTACAATACAATTCCCTTTAGACATAAGAAAAAGCTTTTCACTGTGAGTTTGGTCAAACACTGGAGCAGGTTGCCCAGAGAGGTTGTGGAGTCTCCATCCTTGGAGATATTCAAAATACAAGTGGACACAGGCCTGGCAGGGAGGATGGACTAGGCAATCTATAGAGGAGCATTCCAGCTCTACTGCTCTGATTCTTAAGTATTTTCTGCTCATTTTCCAGCCTGAATAATCTGCCTTTTTTTTTTTACTTTTTTCCTAGAAAATCTCATTTTATCATGACAATGTGGGTTTGATTCACACACCCTCAATATGGAATGATTTACTAAATTGTTAGATTTAAACATACTTAAAAGTTGTCTTTGGATTTGTAATGCTTTCAGAAGCCAAAGTGCTGTTTTATTTTCACATAACCCATATAGCACATTTTACTGGGTGTTTTATCTCTCTAATTTCCGAGAAAAGGAGAGAGCAACTCGGACTGTCACCCCTTTTGTCAGAAGCGAGTGATCAAAGTTCAAGGTTTTGTGTTCTTCAGAGAGGCTGATGATGGAGGCTCAGGTATCTCTGGAATTCCTCTTATTTATAAAGAATGTGCAAGATCCTGTTTCCCTGAACACAAGGCATTAAATAGCTGAGAATAGGGATTTTGCTTGCAGCTCAAAGGCCTTTTAACCTAGAAAGTGTTTAGATCAAAGAGCTCCCTTTCAGCTTTTTCTTAAGAGTGTGCTCTCAGGTATTCTGATGTCTGTTTTTTTCACTCGACTCCTTTGTTTCCTCCTGTTTTCTATTTGAGGCAATACCAGCACGTTTTTAAGTGTCTTTGCACGTTACTTTGTTTTGGACAATAACAAGTTCCTCTGTTCCAGCATGGATATGGGCGTTTATGAGGAGGTTTAATTGTTTGGACTCTCTTAAAAATGCAGCAGTCATACCCACCAGCTCAATCCACCAGTAACTTAAAACAATAGCTTATCTTCTGCACATCCTTATCTGTGTTACAGTCCCAGTGACTTTCTGGGTTGCATTAGTGTTGGTGTAATAGCCTGGCTTAGATTTGGAAAACAAAAGAAAGGAAGGTTTTGCAGTTTTACCAGTGCTGGCTCTCCCCGTGTTTTGCAGAAAGGCCACTACAATATATCAACTTCTGTATTGTATATGCTTGGGAATACAAGGAAATAAATCAGGTATTGGTACCTTTAAAAGTTCAACAATAACTCAGTTACTTTACTGTCAAGCTTTGTTGTGATGTGTCTCTATCAAAGCTACAGGAAAATTTGGGTCCTTTTAATGAATGTTTCTTTCAAAAGGTAACAGAAACTATGCTGGAAAAATGATACATCTTTGAGGATTTAAGGCAGTCAACTGCAGGAAACTAGCAAACAGCTATTCCTCTGGTAGGTGAGTATCTCTCTAGTAGATGGTTTAAAAAATATTTAAAAAGTAAATTTACATTACAGTAACAATGGGAAAAGAGCAAATGCATGCCCACTGGTACCTTTTTTCCTAAGAAATGGAACAGCAAGCCTCTGCAGGACCAAGTGATGCTTTTGTCAGGGTCACTGTCAAATAAGAATTCAGAGTTGGACAATTAAGACCAGTCCTGTGCAGGCTCACCTAGAATTTTACCTTTTGATTATGAGGTACCTATCCCTGGATTTAAAAGAAATGTCAAGAAACAGCTGTGTAAGAATACCTGTGAACTTGTCTCCAATTTATAAAATTCAGGAAGCAATTCATTTGACCTTCTGCCCTGTTCTTGAAAAGCAATTTGTTTAGACTGTCACGCTATGCTGACATTGCTGCCTGCTGCTGCTTGGCTGCATGGAGAAGCAGCACCTCTGACTGCCGCTGTTTGGGGCAGTGCACTCATGGAAGGAGATGCTGCACCTCTGCTGCTTGTGCATGGAGCATCTCTATACACCGGCGACCTCACTGCCTGCACCAGCTCACCTGCTAACAAGTGAAAACTCAAAATAAGAATTTGTAAGTCCAAAGATTGCAGCGAGAACAATCTTCCCAGGAAAGCTTATTTTAGGTGTTTGTGTTTCTTGTGTGTTGTTTTTTTGTTGGTTTTTTTTAAGGTAGACAGACACTGATAAAAACTTGCAAAGGGTCACCATTATGGTGTAAATGTCCCCAGACTGTCCTGGTTTAACACATGTAAATAGAGACATGGGGAGGCACACCCTTGGCAGTTTTGTGCAAGACTTTGGCCTGTGTTGGTTAAGCTCTGAAACATAGTTTTCTGAGCAGTAAGTAATGTATCATATTCCCAAATGCAGGATATGCTTACATTATACTTTAATCGATGGGTTGGGTAGTATCTTTTTTTGTACACTATGGAGCATGTCAAAGGAAAAATCACGCATTTAGAACTACTGTGTGTGCTCAATCAGCTCATGAACTTGGGATATCCCTTCCTGTTGATATGGAATATCTTTCATGCAGATTTTAGAAGTGGAAAATCCACACTTGCATTTACCTGATTTGGATGTGACAAGCCATACCCCAAAGTCAAACTTGAGTTCCTTGGTTTGCACTCTGAGCTTGGTTGTGGGATAGGGCCGTTTGTGCTGCCATCCAAAAGCTGCTCTACAGCCTTTTCCTAGTGCTGGTGGTAAGTTGCCAGTCCCAGAAAAACAGGGCAGCACCAAAAAGATGAGAAGCCTCATGGAGCTTCCTGGCATGTGAGTTGCAAAGTAAATGGCTGACCTTGTAAGATGCCCTTAGTTAACACCTAAATGCAGTGAAAATACCCTCGTGTTGTCATGATGGGGTCTCGCAGGTAGAGGGGAGCTCAACTCTGAACTGCACGGGTGGCCTTTGGGTGATACCAGATCAGCTCTTTCATCTCTAAAGGTGTGCTGCCTCTGTGCTCCCTTCTTATCTCAGTTACAGGGGATAATTTGTTCTATGACTGATAAATATGCAAAATTTTTGCACATTATTTTTACCTTAGATTTTATGACCTATTTCTTGAATGTACACCTAAGGCACTTGTTTCCTTTGAGGGAATACATCTTCTTAGCTGTTAAAGGTAACACATTGTTTAGACTAACTACTTTTTGGTTTTGAGGAACCTTGGTATCATGCAAAAAGATGATTAAACCTTTGGGACCTCATCAGAAGATGATCTGTAACTCTGGAGTGTACCATGTACCAACAGTGACCAGAACTTCTGAACAGTTTAAAAACTCTGAAATTACACTTTTTTTGAATTTTATTTTTCCTGGCTTCAACAGAAACAAATCTGCTCCTTTTAGGTTATATTTCTTAAGTTTTGTGATTAACAGTAATAAGCTGTTTCTACTTCATCCCATTTTGAAATAGCATATTTGTAATTGCTGAAAAGTTGTGTGTTTGTGATGTTATTTTGTGTATTATCTGAGACATATCAGGCAAAATACTTCACGGAAACTCCAGCACTAGAAAAACCCTTCACAAATAACAGAGGAGACTCACAGATCCCATTAACCTGTGTCATTGCACGCTTCTTTGCCTTACTTGACCAATTTTAAACTTTCAGGTTGAAAAAATAAGTATCTTCAGTATTTGGGAGTAGCAGTTGGAACGTAAACTGGTGAGTTGGCACTGTAGCTATAGCTGCACACCTCACTTACCCCGATTTACCCAGATCTGTCAGAAATGGACAAAGCTGTCGCAAAAACAAAAAATCATGTGGGAGAACTCACCCTTCTTAAGAATAAGAAAAGTGAAGGAGTGCATCACTAATACCTCGTTTCTGCCACAGATGACTTTAGTAAGGGACAGAAATGTTTTCCATGCAGAATCTGTCTGACCTTGAGTAGGATATTAACTAGATCTCCTTATCAGTTGGCATGTGCTTCTGATTTAACTACCTGAACTCCAGCACATATATTGAACAAGTTTAAAAGAAGAGCTGCCTAAAAGCAGAGTGTCTCTCTGGAAAATTTTTTTAGGGAATCAAACAAAAAGTCAAACCCAAATTACTTTAACGGTAACTCATTTAATTTCTCATAAAGAGAATGATCTATTTTAATTTTTCCTTTCTGTGCCTGAGTCAGTATTTCATTGACATGAGGGTGAGTGAGCCTCATCCTGGCTGCTGGATATTGCCAGCAAAAAAGCCTGAGGTAAGGGCTTTCTTAGAGAGGTTTCCTACAGTCCTTTAGCACTTACTGCACTGAGATCAAGTTACAGCTGGTTTAATGCGATCTTAAGCCTATTAAGGTTGACATCACAAATTTTACTAATTCTGGTGATGCTTACATAACAAACTCAACATAAAGTGCCAGTGACAGACTGATAGTTTGGTTTGAGGTATAAAAATGAGATAGGAACCACAAGCATGTTTAAACCAGTTATATTCTATTTTAGATAACAGAAGCTTGCTTCAGGTAAAGGTCCTTAAATGCAATAAGGTGTAAAATAATGTTTTGTTATTGCCTTCTCATTCACAGCTGACAGTTGTTGATTTGGAAGGAGATCCTGGAGGAATTTTGAGTTTACTATTGGTGTGGTTGGAAGGTAACACTTCCCTCTGAGGCTGAGCTACAGTGATTTATGGGATATAAGATCTGAATGTACAAGAAGTCACTCTTTTTGGATGACTAACTCTGCTAGCTGAGGGTAAACCAAGTCACGTTCTGTATGGCTAATAAAAGTAATAAAGGGATATAAGGTGACTTCCTTATGCCATGTGCCATCACTCCCAGGTCATGAGGACGTACTTCACTGTGGTGCTGCGTCCTGCCCCCCTTCACAGCACTCTGAAGGCTGACATTCCCCCAGACAGAGTGAGGCAGAGAGGATGTTGATGACTCATTTTCCCTTCATTTTCCCTTCATTTTCTTCACAAGCTGTTCCAGTGAAACAATGTGCTGTCTCTCCATCTAAGCTTATTGCAAACAGTTTAACTCTCGAAAAATTTGATGTCAATCTCTTTACAGTTTTGCAGTATCAACAGGAAAATCAAGCATGGAAAATACCTCACCTCAAGCATGTTCTCCTAAAACAATAGGTTGTACCAGAGAAATCTCATGCCCAGGCTGGCCTCCAGCTACTTTTTCCTAATTCCTTTGCTCCGTCTAGCTCTTGGATTTACCATTATTAAACTTAGAGGCCAACATGATAACCATGAGAATCAAGTCAGTATAGCTTCATATAGAAGGACCTAGTCATAGAAGAACTTGCTTATTAACTTCACATGGGATGCGAGGATTGATTAATTAGGGGAAAACATGAGGAAGCAGGAATGTGGTAGTTTGTCAGAAATGCTTTATGGTATTAGCTGAAGAATTCAGAATTCCCCCATTTTCTCTGCTTTCCTTTGGAAAGTTCTTCAACCCTCTCCAGAAAAAAATATACTTGGTTTCCACTCTCCTTCTGTTACTGCTCCATAAGCCAAGAACTAGCACTAGCACATGGGAATCTGGGTGGGAACAAGTAGCTGTGAATCAGCAGGTTTTGGACTACTTCTGCAGTAAGAGAGTGAATTTAGCCTGTTAGTTGTGAGATCTTGTACTCAGAACTAATTTAAGTTTTCCCTGGAAACACCTAATTTTCCTATTCTATGAAAATTAAGAGTCCTAGCAGCCTAATTTTCATAGCTATGTAAGATAGCACAAATTCTTTTGAAGTTAACCAAGCATTAGGAGCTCCCCTGCAGCTGAGGAACATCCTGCAGCAACACCCTGATTGTGGAGCTGAACTCCTGCCCTTGCATTGGGTCTTCTCAAATTTGCACCTATTGTTTGAGCAAGTGCGTTCTGCTAGCAGAATTTACTACTGGACTTGCCTTGCCAAGTAGCTGCTAATGAGAGGGCATTTTGTTTCTTGTTATCTACAGTTTGGTTAAACTAACAGCTGCAAATTCTGTTGCTTTTAAGTGCTTGGTTTGATTTTTGACCATCCATTTCTAATCATGGAAGTGGGTCTAGTAAGTTTGGTGGCTTACCAAGCTTCAGAGGCTGAAGAGGTATTACTGTCATGGTTCACCATCCTGTCACAACAGTACCAACAAATGATGACGCCTGACAATTAAAATCAAAGTTTTAAAATTATTTTGAACGTTCTGATTCGGTTTCCACAAAATTATCACTCTCATGTGGTTGTGGTATGTTAGAAATGGTACCAGGAACTCTGAGCCAGATTTAACTTACTTTTGAAACATGCTTTCATTGCAAAGGAAGCACTGAGCTACCTAGTTGCCTATGTCTTACATAAAAATTGTCAGACATAAATTTTAGCTGACAGATTTTTCGAGATTTTTTTTTTTCTCATACTTAGGGAATACAAGTAACTTGAACCAAACTGAATTGATCTCTTTTTCTTCCCTTACAAATGTTGTTTATTCCAGCATACAGTTTGTTGCAAAAGATATAATGGAACTAGTGGAAATGGCTTTTTATTCATGATACCAATTTTCCAAGTTTGCTGACTGCATAGAGTCAAAAGAAGGTAAGTTACTGCTCGGGGCAGTGCCAAATCTAAACTGGGAACAGAGTTGACTGAAGTGGAAGAAATGCATCCTCCTTTTTCCCTCCAAAACCAACTTTCCTCCCATTTTCCTCAGACTGAGTAACAAAGAGTGAGTGACACACTGCTAATGGTGGCACTGCCATGGCATGAGCACGATGGGCAAGAAATCTCCATCGAATCTTAACTAACTCTGCTCCCTGTTGTGTGGTTTAAAGAAGGAATAACGAGGGTCAGTTTATCGAGGCCCCTGATTCGAGATCTGCTCTGAGATAGCGTTTCCCGGGCCGGGCACCTGGGGAGCCGCGACACCCGGTGTTTGGGGTGATGGTTTTGTGGAGAAACGGGGCTGTCGGGAGCAGCTTACCCCTTCGAACCACGCGTTTCCAGGCAGGCGGGTTTCTGTCCCGGGAAGCCTCGTGTTCAACGTCTCTTTGGCCTTTACCTCACGAACAGCACAAAGGGGACACGGCCGCCTGGCACCCACTTGCGCTCATTCAGGGACTCCCACTCCGTGTGGGAAGGTGGAGGCCGGCCCCCGCGCCCCCATCCCCGACCGCGCCCGGCGGGGGCCCCAGCGCCACATGCGGCTGAGGGGCGGTGAGCACCGCCCCGGCGTCCCCCTCCTCCCGGGGGCGGGTCGCGCTGACGCGGCAGCGCCGCGGCTCTCTGCCGGCCGAGTCGCACAATTATGAGAAAGAGGCGCCGGGCCGAGGCTGCCGCCAGCGCTGAGTCCCGGTGCGGAGTCGAGCCAGCGCCGTCCTCCTTGCCCCGCTCTTCCCGTCGCCCCCGGAGCGTTGTCCTCGCCCGGCTTCTCCTCACCCAGCCCTCCGCTGCTGCCGAGCTCAGCCCCGATAGATGGAGACAGGCCCCGCCACCGCCGACGCCGAACCACGAGCAGGAGCTGCCCGGCGCGAGGAGAACCAGAGTCGGCGCCGAGACCCAGCCCGGCCCTGAGGAGAATGGTGAGGGCGGCGGGGGTTGGGGGGAACGGACGAGTCGGGCTGGGGGGGGCGCCGGATCAGACCTGCCCCAGCCGGCTGCTCTGGGTCCCGGCTGTCGCAGCCGCCCTCATCCGCCGCGGCCCCTCTCATGCCTTGCCGCGGCGGCTGTTGCCCTGCTCGCCCCGGCAGTGGGAAGGAGGGACCCCGCGGGGCTGTCACCGCCGGGCCGGAAGAGGAGGCGCGGGCTCAGGCGCCGCGGGCCCGTCCTCGCGCGGTGTCCGGCGTCGTTCCCTCAGCGCCCGCCCGACGCCCGCGACCCCCGTCCCGGCGGGCCCTGCCCCGCGGAGCGCCTGGCCGGGTGACCCCGCCGCCGGCCGGCATGTGTGGAGCCGCCTGCGTGGTGCCCGCGGGGCCGGCCAGCGCCGCCCGGCTGCCCCGCAGCCCTCTGCTCCTCGGGGCAGCGCTGTGGGAGCTGGTCCTGCGGCGGGCGGTCCACCGCCTCGAACCGTGACCTCAGTTGAGTACTGCTGTGCCCCTCCGTCAGGGTTTTATCTGATACCAGCATTCATTCGGTGGACGATGTGGTTCTCGGGGATGCAGCTGTTCTGATCTTCTACCTATTTCATCCTTACAATTTCTACACCTTGTCATAGACAAGGGAGTGTGTGAGCTTCTGCAAAGAAAACACGGTTTTAATTCCAGCTCTTCCTTCTCCTGGCTGCTAATCAGTTCTTTACCCCTATAAGTGTTTTCCTTAATTGATATTTACAGAATTTAAAGCGAGCCCGTCGCATCAAGTGGTTTTAGGTAATATTGAAAATCTAAGTGGAGTGTACATCTGCATTGCTACAGCCTGCTTGAACTTCTAGTCAGGTGCTTTATTTCACAGTATGTTGTTCACAACCACAGGGGTTCCTACCCATGAACCTTCCGTTTCTGACAGTATCTGGGAGCTGTGTAGAAATGTGGGCTGTCTTTTTCTAGAATCTGCCAATCCAGCGCTCTTCTAGGAAGAAGCTGAAAGTCCAACCTTTGGTCTGACTTGAAAGAATACTCGGCATCTCCTACACGTGTGGTGCTTGCTCTTCTCAACTGAAATGGGTTTTTTTGGTGGTTTTTTTTTTTTTAAGTTTTGTGAGGGTTTTGTTTGTTTGTTAGTTTAGTGCTGGTGTTGCTGCTGACATAGCATAGAAATCTACAGATTGCTTTTAATCTGTAAGCTGATCATGGCTCAGCAGTTTTTCTGGCAATGTAACAGTTTGCAATGTTTTATACTTACCATGTGTGTATCAACTATTTTGAAACCACTGTTTAACAGGTGCTTTCCCTGAGTTGAATATAGGACACTTGCAAATTCATTTTGCTAGAGATTTGCCTGCTGCTCTATGGCTATTTAGCAATTTTGAATAATTGCTGGACAGTGTCCAAGATTAAATCAGGAATTATTCTAAAGAGTAAGATGTTCAGTGTGGCAATTCCCGGAGCTCAGTCTTTTTTTTTTTAATGTGTCTGTGTGGGTGAGATAAGTGTCTGCTAGATCATCCTTCATACCTTCTGGTATGAGGCCATTCTCGACTTTGCTATTTAAAGTGGGGGGAAAAAAACCCTTTGTGCATGTGGAACTGTTTAGGCTAGTTATGGACTGTTTGTACCTTAGTTTCCTGATGTTTTACTTTGATTTTTATTTAATTTTTTTTCTTGCTTGAGCTCAGGAGCAGAAGGGTAATTTTCGCTTGTCATACAAAGGCACCTTGAAACATCACCTTGCATTTAACAGTTATCTCACTTATATTTAAAGCTGCTCTATCAGATCGTCTACCTCCCCACGTGGATTATCTTGGAGAGAGGTACTCTTTTGTGTTCTAAAGTTTCATTTCTTCTCTTGTCCCTTGGGGCTCCGCCTAGCTAGTCTTGCTGCCTTACCTTTTTGTCTTGTCACATCAGGACAAGATGCACACCCTGCTTGTTCTGCTTTGCTGGTGATAGACGGCAGCATCCAAACTCCTCCTCTCTTTCTCTCCTAGTTATCTTTACCACTTGCTGTGCTTCCCTTTCCAGGAAGCTTTGCACCAACACCCAAACTTTTCCTGCTTCTCTTTCATGTCCCTTCGTAAAGTGCGTTTCTATTAACTGTTCACTCCTTGTGGACAGTCATGACAGATAAGTGTTTTCTAAACAAACCAATATTGTTTTGAACTTAAATAATTGGTGCTGACACAGTAGGGTTTGGCCATATTGCTTTGTCGATTTTACACCAGTAATGCTGCAAAATAAATCTCTAAGAGGACTTGTCCAAAAGTGCGTGAAGGCAGGGAGGTGGTTTTACAGTCTTCAAGTTGTGTGCTTGACAGGATTTTGCATAGCAAGTTCAATTTTCTTTCCCAGAAAGACCCTGATTAGCCTAACCAGGAGTTTAATACAAAGCTATACTTGCAGTGGCACTTTTACTGAACTTTGATGCTCTCAGCGTATTGTCTGAAACAAGCCCACGTTCAAAGTTCTAGTCTTTAAAGTATTGAGGCTGAATTTTGAAATTATGACTTATGTTTTCATAAACAACAACTTCAAAATTGTCTTGAAAAATCAAGACAATGAAATGATACTTCTCATGCCAATATGCTTAACCTGAAAAATGTATCTTTGTCTCTTTTTTTTTATTTAAACATGTACTTATTTCTTTTGGAATCCCTCATTTCCTTTAACCGTGTCTACTTTGGCTGCAGTATGTGTGTGCCACATTAATTGGCTGAAACAAGTAACATAATTTCTGCTTTTTTTGCCCCACTTTTTAAAAGGCAAACTGACAGGAAAATCAATGTGTGTGTTTTTCCAGAATTCAAGTTTTGACTTTGAGGTCACGTTTCTTGTTTCTGACATTAATAATTTTGTCTTGGTGCATTTTAGCTTCACTTGTTTGAAATTTCAATAACTCTCTTTTCAGCAGGTAAACTGCTGGATAATCTCACTCCATGTGTGTATCTGGATAACATGCTTATTAAAAATAACGTTACTTCTTACCTCTGATACTGACAAGTAGTGTGGGCTCTGGCAAATGAATCTATATGCTTCATTATTTCTACAAAAAATAATCCATGATACTGACCTGACCTGTGGTAAAACTACATTTTCTTCATGTTCCCTAGCCTGAAGCCTTTCTTCTCTGTTGTATTGTTTGCAATGTTGTTATTGTCCTTTATTTGATTCAATCCCATCTCTTTTGCTCACATAATGAGAATGTACAGATTATGTTAATATATTGTGATACAATTTATACCGAAAATGATCTACCTAATCCTTGATTGCTGTTATTTTTATTACTTTAAGCCTAGCTTTTCTTTTGCTTGAATTGTAGATGGTTTTGTATTTCAAGTAATAGAGAAGCTAATCTAACAAAAGAACAGAAAAAGTAAACCCCCAAAACCTTTTTCTTGGCAAGCTTCGCTTCCTGACCTGGCTCAGCACAGGATTAGCTGGGCATCAGTGCTGCTGCGCAAGAGAGGAGGTAGGATGTGCAGGGGACTTTTTGGTAGCAGCCAGTCATTAAACCAGCATTGCCTGGCATGCTGAACCGTTGTATCTGGCTGGCTGGGACCACAGACCTGAGCAGCAGTGTTTCAGAGACCATTCTCCATCACAGCTGTTGTGCTGACAGAGGGAATGCTATTTTTTTTTGAGGAGTGGTGAGGTTTTTTCAGCCTTCTTTACACCTATATTTTGCCTAGCATGTAAAGTGGATGGGAGCTGTTTTAAAGCAAGGGCGTGAGCCACTTTCTATAACTACCAGGTTGCTGGAACCACAGTACAGCTCGAGTTTGTTTTTCTCCCCAGCGCTATAATTCTTGCAGGGAAGTAGGGACAGCGCAGGTTGTCTAATAGCTGTTAGGCGAGCAGAGGAAATTTGTTACCCCTCTGTTTTTAATGAGAAGGAAAGGCCAGTGAACTTCTGATGGGATAATAAAATACAAAAAAGCAAGAGAGAAACTGTGGTGAAGAACATTATTATACTTAATGGTATCTTTTTTATTTTTCCTTCCTGAGTATTGAGCGCAAAGTGTTCTAAACCTATGGGAAATACAGGAAGAAAAATAACCGTGTTGCTGATTGCGGTGCTGATAGTTCTGAAAAGTTGCTGCCTTATGAAAGGACTCAAATATTTATGGAAACATGTGGAAAATGTTTTGACAACATATGGTGTGAGGATGTTGCAGGAATAGTCTGTAAGATAAATGTAGTGGTTGATTGCCAAGGAGAGTTTGAAGTATGGTAACAAACTGCCAACACATTAGAGCGGATTGAACTTGGTTTATAAGTTAGACATTTTTTCCTCTTAAGTAAAGCAAAATTCAGATGTTACTGAGGTGATAGGCTGGGACTTAACCTTTATTCTGGGAATGTTTGTGTGGGTTTTTGGTTTTGTTTGGTTTTGGTTTGTTTTTTAATCTTAAAGTTGCTTCAAAGTTACAGATTATCTAATGTTATTAAGAGCAATATATTTTTTTTCCTCAAGACTTACAAACTCAGTCTAACTCGAGCTGTTTCACACATTTTCTACTGTCAGATTTCCTGAAATGTTTGAATTCTGTGTGTATGGGAAATGAGCATTTGCTGAGCTACCATATTCCAAAGCACCTTTATTTAATTTTATTTCAGCTGAAGAAGGATGGCGTGTGATGTGTGTGCTGGTATATCTGTTGATTTTCTACAGCTGCAAAATTGGAATTTTGCAGGCTAATTCAGTTATGAAGTTGGGACTCTGGTGTTTGTAGTTTGACAACTAATCTTTTTAAAAGATCATCCAACTTCAGAAATGGCTATTGTAAACCCTTTGTGAAGCTTTATTGCTACTTCATCTTCAACCTGTCCATGGAGATCACCAGTTTACATTCAGATACAGTCCAACATGAAGTGCTTGTTTTGTTTAAATGCATATCATGTGTTTTGCAAAGCTGGCAATTGGCTAATACACAGTTTCAGAGTGTAGGTAGATGTGTGCATACAGGTTGTCTACATCTGATAATTATGCACGTGTAAATCGTCAGTGTCTAGACTTACTGCTAGTAAGTGTAACAGCAACAATTTGGAGAGGCTCTTTCTGAGCTGGAGAGCTTTGGAGCTATTTCAAGGTCTGTGGCAGCTTGGTCAGGCTTTTTGCTTCCCAGTCATGGATCCCAAAGCCCGGTGTGAATGACTCCCAGTGCTATTGGATTCTTTAATTGTTTGCTACTAACCGAATGAGATTTTTAAAAAAAGAAGCTGCAGGCTCTGAGAATTGTTGTATTTCTGTAAGGTTCTGGTTTGCTGATTTAAATTAATTTTTATTTTTTACTTTTTGGTTTTATTTTTCACTGACAACCTTTTAGGCAATTATTGCAGTGTATTTTTGCTGTTGGACACTAACGCATTTCTGCTTGAGAGCATTTTCTCAGTTACAGCTCTAAATTCATTCAATCAGGTGTTCAGTCTTTCACCATAATATAACTGTAATCTTCAAAGCCTGGGAAAGTGTCTGCTACAGCTCAGTCAGTTTTAACACAATGGTTATTGCAACTGAATACCAGCCTTTGTTCCGTGCATTTTTCCCACTTAGCTCTACCCAAAGAGGTACTTATTTTCTTCATCTTATCTACTTGATTCTTGTCACCTTTGCTAGGAGGCGAACAGAAAATGTTTTCACTTTGTTGTCCCCCTACTTGTGCTGGGTGGAATTTCACAGGGTGTCACTGGCTGATGGTTCTTACTGTAATACCTGCGAAAGTTTTTCTCCTCCCCATGCTGCAAAGTGATAATCAGTTTTTGTAAATGTGGACTTGACAAACCTGACTTCTAAAATGTAAATTTTAAATTTAATAAATAAATGAATTTACATTTATGCCTTCTGTAAATGAATTTGTAGTTGCTCTGTTGGGAATATTCTATTTCACAAGCACCCATTGCTTAAAAATTTCTAGACTCAGAGCACTTTTAGAACTAGTATTACTTAGCAGTCCAGGTCCTCCCACTTGGCCTGGTTTCGGCTGGGATAGAGTTAATTGCTTCCTTCATTGCTAATGTAATTCCAAAGACTGACCTGGAGTACTTGAGGTGTGATTGTGTGTGTTGCAGGGTCATAATCTAAGATATGGGTCAGGGTTGATGTTCCAAGTCCATAATATCTTTACTAGCTGCTCCCAAATCTGCCAAAACTCTTAAAGGTGTGGTTGTAATTCAGTCTGAACTCTGCTAAACCCTGGCTGTCACTCTTCTACCCGTCTTTGTGCCTCTCTCTGCCCTCAGTCACGGTTTTGGGGATCTGGATTGAACAAACATCTAATCACCTTCCCCCCCCCCCCCCCCCCCCCTCCTTTTTTGAGGATTAATTATTTTGTTGGTCATTTCCCTGCATCAGCTCTCCATGTGACTCCATAAATACCGGTGCTGGTATGAGATAGGGTGGGATCATGTGCAGAGGCTTAGGAAACTGGGATTGTGGCACCTCAAACTTGAGATGACCTGTGAAGCTGGTTTAGAAGCTTGCTCTGAGTTGTGCTTGAGAGTTGACTTGTGCCATTATATTAGTAGTGTTTGATTACTCTGTTTATCTCCCACTCTACATGAGTGTTTTCTAAGTCTTACAGCCTTTAGTGCAGGTATGGATGGAGCTGAGCCATCACAGGTTGGGTTCTGTAGCCTCTCCAAGTATAAACCGAATTGCATTGCAGACCCGTAGTAGCTATGCTTGAATGCTTTTGTAACTGAATTCTTGTTTACATAGGATGTTTTTCTTGACCTTCTTTTCTGAATGTGTGGTACCAGATGTAAAATAACTTTTTCACCAGATATTCTGTGCTGTGTTCTGTCTTTGTGAACTGAGCTGCACCAAGACAAGTTTGACTCCTCCCATCAAGTTATGGCTGTTGGCGCATGATCCACTGCTGATAACTTGTCTCGCGTAACAAAACAGTGCTAAATTTTTTTTTCCTTCACGTTGTTAACATGCTGCTTGTTTGCTTTTTAGTGTTATTCCCTTTCCTGTTTAACTTTATCAGGAAGCTGAACCTGTTCCTTTGGGATAGGAGAGAGCAAAGACACGCTCTACTAACGTACCTGATAGAGCTCAGAACAGCAGCCACGCGGCCAGGTTCAAAGGTGGTCACGCTGATGTACAACATGGTTAAAATTGCATGTATATTGGCTTTGTGTAGTAAGCTTAATGCTGTATAATAGTTTGTGGGTACAGTCTGTCTGCAAAGGCTTGTATTCCTTTCAGAGCCTGTCCCCGTGGCTGCTGTGGTCATGCAAGCATTTAGTCAGGCATAACTTCAGTCACCTGAATAGGTTAAATTATGCATGTGCTTAAGTGACACATGATTGGAGCCTAAAAATACCAGTTTTGTAATTACAGAACTGTTAATCAACTTTCTCTTCAATTACAAAAAAATCAGTTGATCTACAAGAGTAGGTGTAGTTAGTAATGTTTTAAATGTCAAAGTCTTACCAGTTTCTCCTGTGTTCCTTGGCTGCAGTATAGTCTAAGCTGTAGTTTGCAGAATTTTGTTAAACAGCAAATTTAATACAACTTCAACTGAAGGCATTAGAAGAGTGCATGTCTGAGGGTGACCCTCTGGCCAAGAAGTTCGGGAGTGATCTTGAAGGAATTCCCACTGATGGTAGTAATCTCACCCTAGGGAAAGAGTAATGAATCACTGATACCATAGCTGACAAATACCCTAGAGAACCTTTTAGGAACTTAGCATTGCCTGGTGTTGCAATGCCTCTGGATGCAGAACTGGTTGAAAGAGGTTCACTCCGCCTGATTTCACAAGCTAGAGTTTGCTGACTCCTTAATGGTGCTGCTCAAAACGTTCATGGGTTATGCTGCCGACTGGCCTGTGGGGCAGCCCTGCGAGCACTTACCTTGGCCTGTGTGAGGGGCACTAAGCAAAGACCTGGAGGTTGGGATGGACATTAACCTCTCAAACTGGCATTAACTGGCTTTTCACCCAGAGGCATTGAAAAGCAGAAATATCCCCTTAACTAACCTTTGTCCTTTTAAATTGTGCCAGCTTAGAAATGCTCTTGATGAGGATTTATGCCTTTGCCTCATTAAGCAATTGGTCTGTCTTATTCTTGGGTTTCTTTTATATAAATCTTACGCAGAAAAATCCTTTTAAAGTTTTCAGCTGTTGGGGAAAAAAACCCCGGTTTATATGCATGCAGTTTCCTGTGTAAGCCCTACCTCTGTGTTGTAGAACTCGGGGACTTGTCACTGTCAAATTCTCTGTAATTGTTTCAAATGCATTAGTGAAACAATGTGGTCTTATGTTGCTTCTGTAGGGAAAAAGGGCAGAAAACGCTCATCATCCTTGTCCTGGTTTGGGCTGCCAGCTAGTGTTACAGGTGAACGTTCTGCAGTGATGAAGGCTACTAACAGAAGTGTCATTGTTTGAATGCATCATCTGGTTGTACTTGGTGTTCTGTAGCCCACCAGAGAAATACTTCTTACTACAATAGTCATAGTACGTTGTTGGACAACACGATACAGTAAACTTTGGGCTGTGTTTTCTTCCTGGTGTAGAAAATGTGCAAGACTGAAGCTTTTCTGTGTCCAGAAAAATCCTGGTTTCAGGTTGTAGAAAAATGTTTTCTGGTCTCTTGCATGTAGATGATGTGCAGAATACAGGTAGACTTTGCAAAGGGAAGATTACTTGCAAAAGCTAATTAGGCCGTCAGTCCCTAGGCTTGCGCAGTGGAGACTGAGGAGTATTCAGAGAAGCTCTTCTCTTTTCTCTGCAGAGAGAATATAGAAAAATTAGCATTGCTAAGGTAAGGTTAGTCTTTTGACTGTCCCTTGGGTGTCATTACTAGATGTTTCAGGGGTTTTCTGACAAATATAAAGACCTTGCATGTAGGACAAAAAAGTCTTTTGTAATTAATTTATTAGGAATTATGTGAGGTTTAATTATACCGTGAATTAGGAAAAAACATCTTCAGTGCCAGGTGAGAATGGATGCTATTCTCAAACTCAGGGTATCTGCCCACCTAAAACGTGACCTTAGGTAACATGTTCTTGCATCATTGGCAGCTCTCCAAGAAATAAATAAATACCATCTTAGCTTCCTTTCCTTCCTAAGCATCAGGATACAGGTGCTTAAAAAGAATGCCTTTTTGTGTGACAGATCTGCATCCAGTTTTCCTGGATGCCTGGAGTAAGTGTGCTTTGGGGGATTATTTTGATGTATCTTGACAGTATGCTTAGATCAGCTCAGCTGCTTTGCTAACCCAGTATCTTATAGCAACCAAAGGGGATGTCCTACTTCCCTTGTTCCCACCCTGATCATGGCCACATGATCCTTCCCTTTGCCTTAGTTTTCTGCCCAGCTTTCATCTGAATTGGTTCATTCTGACATCAAAGCTACCTGCTCTTTTTTTTTTCCTGGAAATAATGTGCTGGTTTAGGGAGCTCAGTCACCTCCCCAAAGAGCTGGTGCACAACTCCTGGTGGAAGGGAAGTAGCAGGAGAATGGGTGCAAGGGCATAGTGTTAACTTGCTCAGCTTGTCTTCTCTCCTTCACCCTCACTGTAAAATCTGAAGAATTGCATCTGTTACAGCAAATAATTTCCCCCATGTAACATGGTTTTGCTGTTGCCAGGACCTCCACCTCCGTACTGTTGTCTTTAATTTCTCTAAAATGATAGCCTCTCTTCACTCCTTTGCCGCAGCACAACTAAGGCAGGCCTTTGTGCCTTGTACCTCTTGGCATTGGTGGGTTTTACTAGAAGTGAGTACGCTGGAGGAAATGATAATAAACAGAAAACATTTATCAAGTGTTGTGATCTCTCAATATCATTTAATTAGTTACTTCCCCATGCCACCAAAAAAAAAAAAAAAAAGGGGTTACTTTAAGTATATGATTTTTTAGAAATAATTTCTGAGTTATTATAAAGCTTGTGGTGTTTAACATGGACAGGTTGCAGGTAGTTCAGTTCTGTGGGTAACCTGGAATTCTACATCAACATTTGGTAAGAGAGCTGAAAAACTCTTAATTGATCTGCTTAAGTAGAGGATACCTATATTACTGTGCAATAAACACAAATTAAGAGATAAGATTGAGACATCCTAGGGAGCTACCTGCATTGCTTCATTATACTATCACTTGTGAATAGGCATTTGGAATGTATCTCTGTTTTTACTGTTTCAAATATAAAAAAAAAAAAGTGTAGATTTTGTTTATTTTTTTCTCTCAAGTTGATCTTTCTTTTACCAAATATATATAAAAATATAATAAAAATTAAATATATAAATACAAATAAATACATAAATCAGTTATAGAAATATATAAACAAATATATAAGTATATAAATATATATTAAGCATAAATATATTTTTATATATTTTAATATTTTGCTGCTAACGCAAAAAGGGAGTTTTTGTCTCACAGATTATTCTGCTTTTTAGTTGGTATTGTCCAAGTCGATGTAGCGGAGTATTTCAGGTCCACATGAGTGTTTGATAAGAGTTTTTTACTTTTGATTTGAGATCCAAATACTCAGCCTGGGGACTCAAGCTTGCTGATGTGACCCTGTAAAACTAGAATAAGAGAAACCAAGAGACATTCTTCTATTTCCTTCTGCATTAGAGCAAGCCAGACCTTGGTTTAAATCAGTAGTTAGGATAGTTAGTTTAGGATATCTGTGCTTGTGTCTTAATTAGCAATGCTATGTGCATGTGAAGGCCGTGTATGATAGGAAGCTTTGTAGTGCTTTTGGTAAATAGTGCAGTAAAATGGTACATTTTAGCAGCCTGAATATCGACTGTGAGATAAAATGAGTGATGTCAAGCTCTCTCTCAGTACTCTGCATTGTGTATGGTTTCCAGCTCTGGCTATAATATTGAAAAGAAATATGCATGAAGAGGGGTGCAAGAGTGTAGCTGAGACTTCCAAAACTTGCTAATAATAAAATGATTGAATGCTAATGGGAAAATCAATGTGAAAGAATATTTCAGCAGTTGGTATGAGGTTGTGATGGAGACCTCAATTTTTACATGACTAGCCCCACGAGAAATCAGTAAAATAGGATAGCTCAAACAATTGTTTATTTTCCTCAAAAATAGAGGGTGGAAATTTTTTTAAAAGTGCCTAAATAAGCATTGTATATTATTTCAGACAGTAATTGGCTTATTTCACACGTGCCTAAATAAGCCCAGTTCAGTTTCTTCTTTGTACTTTTCTAGAGTAAACAGAAACTACTTCAATAGTTTTAGCAAGGAACTTTATCTCCTGATAAGAGTTTAGGTACACGGATGTCTCCAGAATGCTGTCAGGCTACTTATGCTCCTACATGAGGGCTGTAGTCAGTGTGCACCCCTGAGCAGCAGTGGTCTAGCCAGCTCTGTTAGGAGAGCTAGTTCTCTGTCGTGACAGGCAGTGAAAGTGTAACTGGATCCAGTACCTCTTTGTTAGTGAGCTGAATTTAAAAATGCATGTGTCTTTGTAATTCTACAGTAGGAAATTTTGCTATAGCAAAATTCTTGGTAGCAATAGAAAAATTGCTACAGCAAATTCTTGGTTTGGCTTGGTTTTCTCCCACCTCATCCTGCTTTCTCCATACTATTCTAATTTCCCAAGAACTCTGGTCACTGAGTTGACCAAAATATTTGCTTCCCCCACTGCGGCTAGCAAATACTGGTACATTGGTGTGCATGTGTGTACAGGCAGGGAGAACAGAGAGAACAGGAGTTCAGAGAACGTACCCCGTCACATCCCCTGATCCCCTTACCAAGGAAGCGAAGGCAGTTCAGGCATTGTATGACTAACTTCTGTCTCCCTCAGACCTCAGGTCCGGTGCTGATATTTTAATACTGGATTTGAACCAGCCTAATATTGATTTTCTGCTCTGAGATGACTTGCTTAACATAAAAAATGGGGTTTTTTTCTGGTGATCACTGTTAAAGTGAACAGAATTCCAAATCTGTTTCAGGTGGTTCTTTGATTGTGTGTTTCCTAATGTGAGTAGTTTTGATTAGAAAAATGAATTGGGTTTCCCTCATATTGTGTCTGAAGATGTTATGTGAAATTTCATCATCCTTAGCAGTGGTCTGGTCCTGTCACCTCTTTCACATGCCCACTAGTACGTTTTCTTGCTCTTCTCTCTCACCCATGCTATTCAGAGAAATAAAATTGATCCGTAATAATTTAAATATGGGCATAGGGCTTCTGGTTGTGGGTGTGGGTTTTTTAAGATATTCAAAGGGTTGTCTGAGGCTAGGTATGTCAAGAATCCACCAGTGATAACAAGTTTCCATTGCTGTAGTGAGTTAATAATAGCCTACTTAAGTCAGCAGGCACCAGAATTTTTGCTATGATGATAGAGAAGTACCTTTCTTTGCCCAACGTTAAAAGTAAGTCAGATCTGTAAATGGAACAGGCTAAGAAAGTGGTAGAGCAAGATGAACAACATCTGTTCTTCCAACTTGCTCTTGTAGTTGTAATGTGCTTCAGCACATAATGCATTAATCAGATGTTCATGCACTTCATGAACTAGATAGGGAGGACCTTCAAATCTGCAGCTCAAATAAAGGTGAAACATATTCTTTGCACTAGGTGAAGTCAACTTGTAGCCTATATGCTGTCTCTGAATAGTAGCTGCCAGAGCTGAGCTTTTCTTCATCTGGGAACAAATCAGAATCAAATCAAGGGAAGGATTAATTATCTGGCTGGTTGCAGGAGCCCTTTCCTACTGCTTTATTTCCAGAGGTGGCCACCACTACCTATATTCCCTATATGATGGGGAGGGGACTGGAAGTTGCTTGGGGAGGACAGCCAACAAATCCAGGGTATGTGAACTGTTTTACCTCTGAAAGTGTGCCTCAAGCCTCATTCCTTCCAAAAATAAACTCAGAGTTTATAGGATTGTCTGTTCGTACACCTTGTGTGGCACGTGTAAGGTAAGCCCAGCACTTGTCAGAAATGTGGGCTATGAACTGAACTAATTCTTTCATGTAGAGTAAATCTGGTGAGCCAGGAAGTGCAGAGGTTTTAGCAGCCATGCACAGTGTGTCCCATTGGTCCCTGCAGAAGGGACCAGGAAGGGTGGCCATCCTTGATAGCCACAGAAATTATTTGACCTACTTAAAAAGACTTGGCATCGTTTCTGTTGCGTATTGGTGAGTAGGTATGCTGACTCTACCTTCCTCCTGGTCTTATTTAAGTGAGTGTGTAGGCTTGCAATCTGCACCAACAGTAAGGTTAGAACGATTGCAGGCTGCAGCTAAATCATTGGTGCTGAGGGAGGTGAGGAGGATGCAGACTGCGCAATCGTATCACTGTAGATAAGGAAGGAAAAGTAGGCTGTGTTTAAAAATGTAAGAGATTTGGGATTGGTCTATATGGGTGACTTGGCATAGTTAAATATGGGTTTTGAACGAGGGACCCTGTCAGAAAGCAGCAGGCACTGTATGACCGGTTTGAAAACATTCCAATGTACTTTTGCCATGTGTTTTTTTGGAATCTCTCTTTTGAACAAAGTGGGCATTAGAGTTAAAAATGCTGGCTGAAAAGCCGTAGCTATATTTTCCTTACAGTTATCATCACATGCTCCCTTTCTATCTTTTTTCTTTCATCCAGGGTTATAAGGGGTAAAGAATTATTTTTATCTCCTTTGAAAACTCAGTGGTTTGTCGCTTCTAGATTGGTATACATTTTGAAATACTTGACTGCATCAAAGTGTGAATGGTCTGGGAGCTCATAGAAAATCATTTATAGATTCCTTAGAAGGGCAAAAATTTTTTTAGCTTGGTATTTCATTAGTCAAGAGAATTGCAAATATAAACTACTTTGAAATCAATTTACTTCAGTTTACAACAGTGAAATGAATTTACCTTTTGCTGTTTTTCCTACCAAAATTTCAAATTCTGTTGATGAAAGTTGGGAAATAAAAATTAAAATACATATTTCTCCCTCTCCCCCTTCCTTTCCTGAAGGCATGGTCAGGAACAGCATGCCATCTGCTGTGCTGATACACTGTTATAGAGTCTCTGGTTCTGGCAAGTTTGTTTAATTACTGAATCTGTTACAATTGGACATTTAACTCTAAGGGTGTTTGTTACCTCAGATGAGAGAAAGCCATTTTGGAATGACACCAGCGTGCGTGGATCTTCTGAGATCGACTGATGGCTTGTTCCATTGTGACTTGATATATCTTGAACTGTAGAATCAGTTGTGAGATATTTTCTAGATATATTTTGATACTTTTTTTTATTGCTTGTATGGATAGTATATGCATTTAAAGACTTAATACTTTCAAAAAAGAAAGAGTAATTTTATGACTGGTCTAGCTGCAGAACAGCGTGCACCTTCACATGGGTGTTAAACCAGCAATTTTTAAACATTTATTTAAAAATATGCTGGATTTGCTCTGAATTTCCCACTGAAAGACCTGCATTTCAGTTAAAAGATAACTTTCCCAATAATGTGGGTAAAGTGGATTGAGTTTGCATGTAATAAAAATGTCCAAACAATATTAGGTCTGTGGGTTTTATTCTGGTGCATCAGGATTAAAAATAGTGACTTCAGAATGTTAAATTCTGTATATGAATTTGTTTTTCCCAATTAAATGAATCCACACACGCAATCCCCAAATAACTTAATTTTGTGCTGTGTGATTGTGTGGTGAAAAAATTCTCACAGAAGCAGCGTATTCTCCAAACAGCACATTGAAGTCATTTTAGTCAAGTTGGGGAGAGCTATAAAAATCCCTTTTGACAAATCCCAAGTGCTCTTTGCATCCAGAACTGCACGTGGATGTGGTAAGTTCTGTGGTGCCTGCATTACGTCAGAGAAGAACTTGATGAAACAATAGCTACTCTGTTAGAGACCTGGATTGCTGTGCAAACTGTTTGGAGCAAATCTCCTGAACTGTTTAATAAAGAATAGGATTGTTGAAGGTTTGTTTTCAGCACTAAGGGAGCCATTGATATGAAGAGTCGTATCTTTGCTTGCTGGCTCCTTTGAGGTCTGCTCCTGTGTACAGGAGAATGGACAGAAGGCTTTCTCTGACTGCCCTTTTTCCTTGCCTGCTTCTTCTTGAGCAATATATTTTCAAGAATGTAGCAGTAGTTTCATGAGAGAAGTCTTTCAACCCAGAAAACTAGAGCTGTTTGGTTTCTTATGAGTCAAGTGAAGCCAGGTGAACCGTTCTGCTCAGAACAGGATCTTCAACATAGCAGAGACACCTTTCGTTGCATGATGGGTCTGTCTGCCTCTGCCAGTCAGGTTCTGTTACAAGAAGTGCCTCAAGGGGTTCGGGAAGAAGTAAATGAAATAACTTTTTCTTGTAGATGAGGCTGGTAGTTGTTTCAGAATAATAATGAAGTAATCCTGATGTGCACAGCAGGTAAAATATCCTTGCAAAAATTTTCATTTGTAGTGAATTAAACACCAATTTAAGGTGAATGCATAATCCTTTTCATTTAGAGTGACATACTTCACAGGGGTACATGAAAGCACTCTGTATAAATATCATTTAGCATTGTGATAAGTTGGGCCTTTTTGTCTTTCTAGTATTGCACATATCCATACTTTCCATAGAAGTTACTTTAAAACAACATTGTAAGATTGACTGGTGTTCTAGTTACTGATTCAAGAGCAAAGTTTGAAAGCTTTTTGTGTGTTGTGTATTCTCTGGACAGACAGCATTGTTACTCTTCAGCAGAGAGTCTTTTAAATATAGTTCCTAATACTAGCTGGCCAAATGCTTTGTTTTCTTCCCCCTCCTCTTCCTTTAAAACAAAACAAAAAAAACCCCAACAACCCCAAACAGTAATTATAGAGGTATGTAATTTTAAATTGCAAGGAAAGCAAGTAAATTGAATGTCCGAGTTTTGCTGGAGCCAAGAGTTTAAAACAAATATTAGCAAATATATGGCATCGAACTGCCTACCTTTTTTTTTTTTTTTCCCTCCCATCTGCTTATTTACTTTAAGTTAGCTGAAGTTCTGATAAATGTTTCCTTGGGGAACTGAGTTGTGCTTTGCTAGCATTTTTAATACAAAATTTTAGTTATTTTCTTTGGGAAATGCAGGCATAACTGTCTACATAACTCTTCACCCCATACACAGTGGATTAGTTACTTACCTCATCCTGGGATGCACATTATCAGTATCATTCAGTTAATTTGTAATACGAACAAGTCCAGGTACTTTGCCTAGAGCATGGTTCTTACTGCCTTAGTGGTTCAAAGCCTCTGCTGAAAATCTTTGCAGTGAGAGCTAGCATGTATTTTATTTATGGCACCTCTTCCCCCAAGAAGTTTTATGAATCCTCAACTGCTTGATATGTATTAACTTAATTTGGTATCACATTGATCCTGGCTCTTGGGCTTTATTTGGTTTTATTTCATGCATTGAGTATAAAAGCGATAAGATAATGGTTTATCTGGAGTTTCTGCCTTTCAGCTCTAGCTGAGGGCACCCGGTGCTCATTTGGGGGTTTGCTGGCTGGGCAGGGATCACAGTTCAGCCCCACAGTATAGCACATTTGGCTAATGAAGTGGGCTTCTCACATAAAGAGATCCTCTTGTAAATCCTGAAAAGAGTGTGTGCAGTATGCATCGTTATATAAGAAGCAGTAACTTGTCAGTGGATATTTCCTTGACTAGACAAGCTAAAGGACGTTCTTAGTACAGAATGTCTCTTGGAAGTGTTTTGAAAATTATCTTGTTGGCTGTAAGTGACCTAGACAGATAGGGCTGCTCTACAGCAAAGCTAGCCTGGCTATTCCTGCTGCAGACACTTTTCACTGTATCTTCTTGTTTTCAGACTTGCTGCAACTTTCCATGTATTTTCTTTTGCCCTGGAAACTTAAGCTTTCTGGAAAATCGGAGGTGGTGGGGAAAGAGTATAGAGTCTATTTTTAAATAAAGGACAAATAAAATTGGAAGATTTTTTTCCTCTTGCATGTGTTGAACTGCCATATGGTGTAAGCAAAGATTTGAAAGATGAAATGTAAGATGCCATAGAAAGTGATATGACTTCTAAATTTGAAACTGAGGTCTATGCAATCAGTAATTGAAATCTCTGCTATCAGCCTTCCACAAAAGTCACGGTTTGGAATATTATTCTTTTTAAATCCAGGTCAGTTTCCTGATTCAGCAGGTCAGCTTTATAGAAAAGTTGTCAGCAGAACAGCGTGGTTTGTACACAGTGCTGCAGGTTTGAGAATGATATATTTGGGATGAGTTAAATTTTCGTTTTGTAACAAATATTCTGTAACTTAATAGCCTCAACAGTATACAGTATCACAAATGAGTAGAAAGAATAAACTGGGATCCTTTTGTACATGAACAAATTCATGATTGTCAACACCATATTTGTGCTCATTGAAGGTCATGCAAGTTATTTGAGATCCTGCCAGTTAAGGAAGGCTTCCTTTCTATACAGAAAATAATTCAGACCAAACTTGCTGGAGAAACTGGGGGAATTTCACAATACTTTGATAAGGCTTTGCTATGCCAGTTGCTAGAACTTAGTCATCTTATTTTAATATGTTGAATGAGAAGCTCTTATAAATGCATTCGTGTGAGTTGAAGGGGGGAGAGTGGTAGATGGTTGGTTGGGGTTTTTTTCTGAGACCTGATTTCATACTGTACTTTGCTTCTTTTCACTTGTAACCTGCTATCTACAAATCCTTAAATTATAGTTATTCATGTTAAAAGTTTCATTCTACAAGGAGACTTGCTAAAAATATCCCATCATGAATGTCAGTAAAGATAACATAAGGAATTCCTTGCATCTTGAGCAGGTACACTTAAAAGGATGTGGGATTATTTTGGCATTTACATACGTAGAGGTCGGAAATGCTGTGGTTGGGCACATTGTCTTGAGTTTGTAGTTCAGCAAATACTTGTGTAAGTTTTGTTTCAAATAGCAATTATAATTATTTCAGCACTTATGAAACTGTTATGAAAGGACTTATTTATTGGAAATAGTTCAAAGTATTTCCTTTAATCATGATCCCAGGGTGTGTATATGTCTTCTAGCTTTAGTGAATCAGATCTATGTGCTTTTTGTTTCTTGAAGCTCTTTCAGAAGTACTGAAAAACACAGTTTTGTCTGTTCAGGAATCAGTACAAGCAGGATGAGGTATCTTGCATAACCCTCTAGCTTAAAGACTGAGCAAAAGCCATGTTGACTGATTCGGGACTAATAGAACTTGGGACTAGGAGTTAGTAGCTACTGTAGCACAACTTCTAAAAAATTAAAAGTTACCAGGTTTTTTTGGTGTGCAGATGAAATCCTGCCAACACTGACTGCTAAGAGGTCTTTAATGTGGTGACGTTTTCGTAGACAACTCCCCTGTAGGAAAAAGATAGTGAAGGTAGTTCAGAGTAATATTAATTGTATTAACGTTTTGCTTGTAAGTCTTAATTTATATTTAGCTTGTGAGATTTGAAATGCACAGGAGAGAATCTGAAAAGCTAAGGGTTTCTTTTTTCCTTAAGATGCAAGTTTGAGAACAAATAAAGGAAATGGTTGATACTACTTGTGCTTTTCGCTAAAATCTGACCATATGTTTTGGGGGGAGGGTTCATATTTTCTTCCTCCTTCCCCCACCCCTCCCCTTCTCTTTTTCTTGACTAGCAGTACTACAGAGCTCACTGTATTGAGAGCTCCTGACCGTTGTTGCCTGTAACCATCATGTAAGGTACAACTCCTAAAATACACTAGCAAACCAGATCGCTCCAATCAGTAGAACTTGCCCGATTACTGGAAGCAGAGTTCAAGAGGTGTAGCTGTGTATGCTACGATTAAAAAGCTTTAATGAGAGTAGGAAAATTTTCAAACACAGTCTGATAAACTGCATATTGATTTTTGACTGCTGGCTTCATCTCCTATTTGAAGTTAATGTTTAGCTAATAAGGAAGTGTTTCTTAGAGGCAATTGCTGTAACTAAGTTTTTTCACAGTGTTCTCACGTCATCTTCCTTTTTCTGGTCATCACAGGAACATTATGTAATAATAGTTCTTATTTACGGGGAAGGCAATACTGTGTGTCAGTTCTTCCTTTGAAATGTGACTTTAACCTGGTTTTGGGAAATGTCGGAAATGTCTCTCGCTTACTCTGATCTCTTCTTGGTTTGCTTTTTTCTTCTTTCTTTTCCCCTCTCCTCAACTGAAAACAAGACTAATTTGCAAGTTCTGTATAAAATCTCTTGCAAAAAAGATTAATCAGCCTACAGGAGTGCTTCTGGACAGAGTCTAATTTTACCAAATGAAAAGATCCAAGTATGTTTTAATAACATAGAACCTCTTCCACATAAATAGCATAGCTGTACCCATGCTTTACTGAAAATACTTTGACTGCTGAAGAATAGAGAGAAATCTTTGAGTGGTTAAAACTGCACGTTCTTTAAGATAAAAATTAATCAATGTTTGGCGTTTTTTGTTTTAATTTTCAGATCTGTTAATTATGAAAAGTGGTTGTGCACATCGTGAGCTAGTGTTCCTTGTCCTCAGCTTTGATAACCATAAAACAACATTGCATGGAGCAATTGGCGCAATTACTTGTGGTTTATATGCTTCAGATTTCAATATCTAGGAGGTTATGCCTGTGATAGCTTGCTTCAGGGTGTGGTTTTAGGGAGCTGGCTAAAACATTTAAATATTAAATTATTCTTCTTCATCTTTTTATATTCTGGAGGATCTGCAGAGTTCATATGTAAGTTTAAACTACTGCAATGTTAAAGTAATGATCTATACCAGACCTCAGTCTTAAAAAATGAAGTACAAAAATACATACCCAGATAAACAGTGAGGACACTCAGGTAAGCAGAAAGCAGCTTCCACAACTGGGATTTGTGTCACGAAGGTTAAAGCTTAGTAGGGTTAAAATACTAAGAGAGGAAGAATTTAAAAATTTGGACTACTGACTACATGTATATTTTTACATGTAGTATGATATACATATATAAATGTATGCATATACATATATCAAGTTTATTTTTATAACACTGCTAATCTTCTAATAAACGTAGAGAGGACGTAGAACTTTTTTGAGCCCTGCTCACGTAAGGCACAGGTGTCCTAAGCAACACCTAGCTCCACTGGGGAAAGTGATTTGCTGCTTTATTCTTACCTGAGGACTGAGGAGAAAGCTTCTGCAAGATTAGAGATGAATTTTGGTGACAGCAGAGGAAGAGATCTCTTTCACAAGTCTGTTAAGAGTCACTCATTTCAATCTTCTGCTCCAAAGGAAAAAAACAAACAAACAAAAAACCCCCCAAAACAACCTCCCCCCAAAAAACCCCACAACCCAAAAAAGAGAGAATGAATGTAATAGAATCCTCCTTACTTTCTCCTTTGCAATGGTATTCTGCCCTATGTATAGGGGAAAGAGGTAGGACAGCAGTGGCTAGCTTTGGCTATTTCAGGTGTTTAAAATACTAATTTAAATTTAAAATATATGTTGTGAGTGCTCATTCTGTTGTTTACAGCTCCTTTTCCCTGCCATGATTCTTCCCTGTGGGTTGCGTACCTACCTTTCTCCTACCCTTCTTTCTCTCTTAGGAAGTGCCTGTACTCTGCAACTTTCCATCCTCTTTGGAACAGACTGGTGACCATCTTAATGTGAAGACACAAACTGAAGCAGCAGTTTGTTGATGTCTTGACAGATTCATTGTCAAAGTTCACTAAAAATATTGGAGATCATGATGAATAATGTAGGAAAGATCTGAGTCTGTGAAAGGTTTTGAAAGAGGGTGGGCAGTTAAGGAGTAGTTTTCCAGGGACCTGTATTAAAACTAGATGGTACATTCTTACTTGTAAAAATTTTTCTGTATTATCTTAAACTGATTTTGAAATTGCAGTGAGTGAAAAACCATCTGTTGTTACTGAATCTTTTGTTAGAGCAGATCTGAAAGAAAAATGATCTTGATTTCTTTCAGAGCTTCCATGGACCTCTGTTTAGGTAGCTTTCTCCCCCCTTGTTGTAAAATAGAACAGGTATGAAATTTCTCAGATTTTTCTGAAGGTAAAATGTAAATATAGAACAGGGTGTGCTGTTAGCAACAAACACATTTTACTGTAACCTTAATAAGGATTTAAAGCAACATTGCACAAGATGCAAATTGGCATCCCAAGATTTTTTTGTATTTTTAATTTCTAAAAATCATATCCGAGTTGGTTTACCAGTGTATTGCTGAAACGTGACATAGACATTGTGCATTATGATATTGTTTAGCATGTAATCCTGAGATTATCGTGCGAGATAATGTTAATGGTTATTCAAAGCAACTGAAATGAAATTATGTCCAGCTATTAGCATAAGTAAGCATTTGAAGAAGTAAACATCCTTAATTTCATGTTTTGGAACGTCTTTCAAGTTTAAGCTTAAAACACAGTGTAGAGATGCTAATTAAATTTGTTTATTGAAATGAAAGATTTCCTGATGAAGAGCAAAGGTTATGACCTATTTATTGTTACTAGAAAAGATTGTGTTGTTAGAAAACTTCCTTAGCAGCAATTTCAAGATGAAAATTTTACTTATTAAAGAGGTAAATAGATGAAATTATTGTGATCTCGTGTAGTGCAGTCACTTTTTAAAAATTGTAACTGATTTTACATCTTTATTTGTATATTGCAGATTTTTACCATTTAAATGTTAACTTTGAAAAATACTATTCTGGATTTTAAGGGATTTGTGTAGAAGTTAAATAATGATGTCTCAACTTTTAAGCAGTGAGATACTTTTATAGGGTCATATGGTTTTGTTAGGTTTTGAGTGACAGCAAAACATTAAATGGCAATTTAACTTCTTTATGTTAGACACTACTTACCTTCACCTTTAAATAAAAACAAAACCGCTTCTCATACTCTCATTCTTGTTTCCTTAAAAAGTATATTTCATTGTAGAATTCTGTGATTTCTATTTTATAATACTGTTACGCTTCGTATTTTTCAGTCCCAGAAATCCTGGATAGAAAATACTTTCACGAAGAGGGAGTGTGTTTATATTATACCAAGTTCAAAAGACCCCCACAGGTAAATGAGAAACGATGCAAGAACCCATTGCTGCTCTTTAAAATGATTGAAAAGAGAATGTATAATAGGTTTTTGGACTAATTATCTGTTACCATTACTAAGTGTTACAGGTACAATTTAGGAGTTCCTGCAATGATCGAATTTGGTGTCACAGATTCAATAAAGTGAAATTGAAAATAGAGCCAAATAGATATAAATAGATTCAAAATTTATGTTTTAAAGCATTTTTGTCTTCCCAAACTGTTTACTAATGTCATGAGGGATTTCAGATCAGCTTTTTTTTTTTTTAGCTTCATATATTTGAGAACTGAGAAACCTTTTTTTCCTGAACTTTAGAAAACTTCTTTTTCACTCTTTTCCACAAAAAAAAGTTACAAATATCTTTTGTTGTGTTGGGGCAGAGTAGTATTTTATTAAGTTTAGTTTTAGGCAGAAAAAGAACAAAGTAAATGCTGTTGAATTTTAGTTATTGTAAATAATTCACCACATTCTTTGAAACCATGTGACATTAGAAACTGTTAGAATTTATAGCCGTGATTGTAGAACATGGAAAATTTGCAAATGCAAACAAAGTAATTAGGAAGCTGTTAGAATTTCCACAAGGAACAAAACGATCTTCAACACTTACCTTTTTAGTTTAACCCATTTTAGCATACAATGGACTTTACAATGTTCCTATCAGATTTTGTCCTTCGGTTTCTAAGAATCGCTTACCATTGTTCGTGAATTGCATGTAAATGAATCAGATGTAGACAGGAATATTCGGTATGTTTTGTTGATCTGTACCTTTTAGTATAGATAATTACAATTTAATAACTGTTAGAGTTAAAACTATAGTTCACTATTAAAAATGTAGATGATTAATCGCAGTGTAATTTCTATAGGGGTCAAAATTTAAAAACCGATAATGCTCAAAGTCTGGAAACAGTTTAAGTCTACTGTGGGATATCTGTATTTGTATGCTTTCACATACCAGCTCTTAACCATAATTGGTTTTCAGCTGCATGTGAAAATTATAGAAAATGGTGGTATAAATTTCTCTGCTATGCTAATTTTAAAAGTTAGGAAAACTGATAGCAGGAAAACATGGAAAATGTTTAAGATGGAAGAGGGTAGAAATTATATATAGACTATGTGAAGACACTACTGTATAAGGTTTGTTCAAATATATCTCTTTCTGTACATGAAACTGAAAAATGATCAAATAACCTTCCCACACAGGCAGTTCAACTTAGATGTATATTAGAAAGATCAATTTGTAGAACAGATGCAACAGTGTATAGTTAGAATGAGGCCAAGAAAATGCTGGTTTGTAAATAACTTCTCAGCATCTAGCAAAATGTTTCAGTGAGAGCACTGCAGATAATTCAGTCTGAAATATTCCTGGGCTTCTGATATTGAAGGGTCAAAGCCTAAAAGCCCATCTGAAGTCTCAGGATTGAAGTTTTTGCATGTTCATGCATTTTTAGTTGCCAAGTATACTATAGTTATGTACAATAAAAATAGACAAGTTACCATGTTAAAAATGGGTGAACTTGGGCAGCATGTTTTCCATCTACTGCAGATCGCTTTTGTTCAATAATCTTTGTGTAATTGAATGAAGTGGTGTGAGTGGTTGTGTGTTGTGTCCCCCCCTTAACACAGAACCTGCAGTTTACTCATATCTTTAAATATTTCTTACAGATGCCTTCCAGGATGTCAGATTTGTCAGCAACTTGTCAGGTAAGAGTTCTTTGTAATTACAATATTTATGAATATTTTTGTCCATTAAACAAGCACTTTAATAGGGTTTTAAAAAGTTTTGGTCAATAGTGCGAATGACAAGTCGGTGAAAGGTTAGATATAAACCAAATACAGCTAATGAATAAAGAGCTGTCTGCAATACATAGATCACAGCTTTATAAATGTTATATAAATTATTTGGCTTCAAAGAATGATTCATCTGGCCTCCAACTTGCTATCTCAGTGAGCTTCAATACTTTGAATAATAATTATTGTAATTAATTCTTGCTATAAATATGGCAACAAGGCTTGCTCTGGAAAAGAGTTTTATGTGATATTTAGAATCTTTGCTTTCTAAATCTGATGTATCTGTTATAGATGAAAGAAGTTATTCTCTTTTTTTTTTTCTAATAATAGTAATTACTGAAGTATTCTAAATGATATGGTTGGGTGCAGGTGCTGTTGTGGTCGCTTGGTCAGACAACATGCTTGTTTTACTGCAAGTCTTGCTATGAAATACTCCGATGTGAAGCTGGGTGAAAACTATAATCAGGAAATAGAAGAATGGTCAGTGGAAAAACATACAGAACAGACCTCTACTGATGCTTACGGTGTCATCAACTTTCAAGGTGGCTCTCATTCTTACAGGGCTAAGGCATGTATGATGTTTCTCTTTTTTCTTACTCTAAACATATTGATAGAGGTGGTGTATGCTTCATTCAACTGTTTTGAAATTGAAGGCTGAAAACAATGTCACCCATATTGTGACAAACCAGTACCCTCTTCTATTCTAGTATTTTTTTATTGTGATCTGAATTATTTTCAATTTCCATTTTAAAAAATTTCTTTTTCATAACAAGTTGCTCAGATCTATGAGAATTAGTTGTATTCATGTACAGACTTACCCTCAAATTGCAAATGGTGATAAGAATTTATAGTCGCTTCAGCAAAACATTACATTAAGAATTCAGTGTCACTGTTGCAGGCTTCATAAAAATACAGCTTACTCATCTGTGCTGCTTGCTTCCTACTATTAAAATTTTGTAGCACGTGTTAGGTGACATCTGCTGTCTTAACCTTCTAGTCATCATTTTCAAACTCTGAAAGATAATTTAAAATTATGGACAGATGTGGAATATGCTTCTTTAGTAGACATGGTCAAAATGATTAAAACATAATGGTACTGATCAGAGTAACTAAGATTTTTGGGAGAGGGGCTTAGTTAAAAAAAAGCATACCAATAAATCAGAACTTTGGAAACCAACTCTTAATTCACAGACAACTGGAGATTCTGACTCATTCTCCACAACCATTTTGTAAAAGATTTCTAGTTGTAGAAATAATTTAATGCTTATACAGTTATAAGCTGCAAGGGGTTCTGATACAGCGTGGCTCCTATGGCAAAACCGGAGTGCTTGAGTGAGGGAGCTGTGTTCTTTATGCAGCCAGCAGAGTCCCCAAGGAGAGTCCAGTGCTCTAGGTCATATCATCTCTGTGGAGAGAAGGGCTTTTCACAGAGTTCTTTCATGTTCATAATAGCAATGTATGAGTTCTTTGTATGGTTAGTATAGCTTAAAATTGCTGCAAATCCTTTTCTGGCAGTACAGAAATAGCAAGCTGCCTATACTCATTTCTGCGCTTCTGCAGGGTGCTAGTGGGGTTGCTCAGACCAGTTTATTGGAATAGTGACTGGTTGTAGTTAGAACTTGATTCAAGTAGGGCTTAATTTCTGTGTCATGTCCCCTCCTCTACTGAAAGCTTGTATTAAAGATGCAGCAGTATTTTTAACTGATCATCCATCTGCTTAATGTTCTGCTGTTAAATACATCAAGTTAAAAAGCTGCTAGTTTTGAAGTTTTCTATTAAAGAATGTAGTTTTCCTTCCCACCAGGAATAGGGAAGAAAAAGCAAGCAACTGTCTTTCTGTAAAACTTTTTGCAGGGGACATGCAAGCCTCTCCCCAGTAGATGGCATAACTTTTATAAATATTTCTGGACTTCATCTAATTTACAGACCATCCCGTGCTTTCATGAAACCTTAGTTTTCTAGGTCACTGTGCCAGTAGGATGGAATAACGTAATCTTTCTATAGTCATTCCCTTTCCAAAAACTTGCTTTCAGAGCTGTTAACTGTCTTGTCCTTAATTCTGCAGGATATAAACTTGTTCATTTAATGCATCTACTGCGTTTTGAGAACACAAATTACATTTCCATTGTCAGGAATAGGATAATATATCCTGAAATGCATCCTGGTTCTTTTTTTTACACACTGATCCTGTGATGATTTAAGAACCTTTTAACTCTCTTTCTGTGCCTGCAGTATGTGCGATTGTCGTATGACACTAAGCCTGAAGCTATTCTGCAACTTATGCTTAAAGAATGGCAGATGGAGTTGCCGAAGCTTGTTATATCTGTACATGGGGGCATGCAGAAATTTGAACTTCACCCACGCATCAAACAGTTGCTTGGCAAAGGTCTCATTAAAGCTGCAGTAACAACAGGAGCCTGGATTATAACTGGAGGAGTGAACACAGGTAAAGAAGTACCAATGAATGTGCACAGTTAACTAGACTACAGTTTATAAGAGCTGAAGTTTTAATGGATGCATAGCTTCATCTTAAAGTAAATTTGTGTGCATTTGGTCAAGTGAAATTAAAATAATACGTTTTGAATACGTGTAGTTGGCAGTAGGCTGCTGTATTGTCTTGTAAAGAGATATAACACAAAGGTGGAAGGTTGGGTTTTGGGGGCTTTTTGGGTTTTTGTTTGGGAGGTTGTTTTATTTGTTTTTGAAACTGCAAGAGGTGAAACTAATGCAATTAAACCAAGTACAGTAATGTACTGGAAACTGTTTAGTTCTCACTAGGCAAATGTTTATTTTGTTCAATTACTGATACATAATATCAGTACTTTGTTTCCTTCTAGTAGATGTAGTATGGTGCTTTTTCCTTGGTGTTGTGTCAAATAAGTTCCCAGATCCTTGAAGGCCCAGTTAACTAGTAGAACAGTTGTATTTCTTGATAAGATGTGGCATTCAATATATTGAAATCTGTTCGTGTACAAACAGGTGTTGCAAAACATGTTGGTGATGCTTTAAGAGAACATGCTTCCAGATCATCTCGAAAGATTTGCACTATTGGGATTGCTCCTTGGGGAGTGATTGAAAACAGAAATGACCTTGTTGGAAGAGATGTAAGGATAAATTACCTAATTAAAATAATGATTTACTTATTTTTTGACAAATCTGCTCAAGCGTGTGTTTTCACTTGCTCTGCATCGTTGGAATAATTGCTTTACTATGAGGATACATTCACATCTGAGAGTTATGCAAGATCATCAGTGTAAACAAGTTGCAAAATGCAAATGCGCTAGAGGAGGAGATTGTACTCAAGTACTTAAGCCTTCTTCCCTACCCCTCTGATATTACTGAATCAAGTAACAAAAATGCTAATGTATTACAGAGAATACGCATTTGCATAGGATAAGTTGAAAAAATTTGATGCAGGGTCTTCAATGCTACTTTAGGGGAAAACCAGCCACAGGTTTTCCCTAAAGACATCTTTTCAAAGGATCTTTTCTCTGTTATTCTTCTGAACAGAATCCTTTTGTGATTGTTACCTGCTTTCCTGCACAAAGTTAAGACCTACAGCTGTTGGTGTATCCTGACCCAAGGCATGCTTATATGTGCTTCTTATTAAGCCACCAATTCTTGTGTCTAGACAAAAGGTGAAGTTTCACAGAAACAAATGTGAATCTTTACAAGTAAAGAACGTTGTTGTGTGCTTATACTTAGGTGGTTGCTCCATATCAAACCTTGTTAAACCCATTAAGTAAACTGAACGTCCTAAATAACCTCCATTCCCATTTCATTCTGGTTGATGATGGAACAGTTGGAAAGTATGGAGCAGAAGTTAAATTGCGGAGAGAACTGGAAAAAACAATTAATTTGCAACGGATCCATGCAAGTAAGTAATTCTGATGCCTGAGGGCTGAGTGTTACTATGCTTTAATGAAAAAGATACTTCCACCAAACTCCTGAATGAGAAAACAGAAAAATCAGTCTGTTGTTTCAAGTCTGAATGATTATTTGTAAATTTCAACTGCTGCTTTTTGCCCTGGATATTGTTGGTAGGTTTAAGATTTCTCTGGGACCAGTGAGGAGAGTTCTTTTGAATAAAGTTGTCAATTTTGCTTTGATAAAGCAAATGTCCGTCACTTGAGTTGTTAGTATGTTGTCAGGACTGAGTAGTCTGATTGACTCGTGGTTTTGACACTGATGACTTGCAGTTTCATAATAGGGCAGTTGAGTTTGTAAAACGTCATCTGTGTTTGTGCAAAGAAACTGTGACTTGGCGTGTTCCCAACTATGGAGCAGTTAGGTTTTTTTCTCTTCTAGGAAAGCTTTTGCAATACTCCCTGTCAGTAGAGAGTTTCCGTGTAACTGTGCAAATTGTATGCATGTTGTCATCTTTGGAAACTGTTTGTGGGGAAGGTGGAAGGGGAATTCCCTAAAGAAAAATGTTCACTTTTCTGCATTACTTCAGGAATATGAATATCTATGAATAATCTCTTCTGTTTTGTAGACTGTATTCCATTGTATTTATCAGCTTCTTTGCAGTATTTTCCCCTCAGCCCAAAGTATAAACAGTGCTTGAAGCTGTGCATTAGCACCAGCTTAAATGTCTGGCAGGCAGCATTTTAATTTTTTTTCAATCTAAGGGGGGACACTTGATTTATTAAATGTGTAAAATCAATCTTAGCATTCCTGATATACTTACAACATTGTCTTTTTTATTATTTATTTGCACCTTTATAGGAATTGGCCAGGGTGTGCCTGTGGTGGCACTTGTATTTGAAGGTGGCCCCAATGTCATACTCACGGTTTTAGACTTCCTTCAAGAAAGTCCTCCAGTGCCAGTGGTAGTCTGCGAAGGAACTGGTAGAGCTGCAGATATATTGGCATATGTTCACAAGCAAACAGAGGAAGGAGGGTAAGTCCTATCTAGATATGAACTATCAGTCATGTGCAAATGGCTTTTGAGATCATTCCTGAATGAATTTATACAAGTGCTTTTTCTGTGGAAGGACAAAGGCTAAAAGCAGGGAGTGTAACCTTGCCTGTGATGCAGCTTTCTAGGTTGGCTGCAATAATAGCTCCGGCTAAAGACCAAAACTTATAGTTCTAGTTTCCTCCCACGTACTTTGTACCAGTTGTGCCAAATTCTGTAGCGTATGCTTGCTTGAGCAACACTTACAAAAAGGATAGGAAAGTCTACACACCTGTATCCTAAATTAGGGGAAGCATCTCGTGTTTAACTTCAGTTATGTGCAATGGTTTTGTTACACCATTGTAACTAGAGGACCCAACTGTCACTTTAAATGCTCTGCTTCAGATTTTAACTCGGCCACACTAACTTCAATGATAAATGAGACTGTTAAGGGTGCGCAACAGAGTTTTACTCAACGCAAGTCAGAGCTGACCGGACCTTCCAGACATGTGAGAATAACATAGAGAGTGGTATGTTACCAAACTGCTTGAAGATACTGCTTGACTACATTGAATGGAAATATTTTCATGCAGTTAGCTGTTGCATAGTAGTAACTTTCCTGAAAAGGGATCTGTCCTGGTTTAACCCCAGCTGTTCGCTCACTCCCCCACCAGTGGGATGGGGAAGAGAATCGGAAGGGTAAAAGTGAGACAGCTCGTAGGTTGAGATAAAGACAGTTTAATAGGTAAAGCCTCACATGCAAGCAAAGCAAACCAAGGAATTCATTCACCACTTCCCATCATCAGGCAGGTGTTCAGCCATCTCCAGGAAAGCCGGGCTCCAAACACCATCACTCTGAACATGCTGCCCCTTCCTCCTACTTCCTCCAGCTTTATATGCTGAGCACAACATCATATGGTGTAGAATATCCCTTTGGTCAGTTGGGGTCAGCTGTCCTGGCTGTGTCCTCTCCTAATTCCTTGTGCACCCCCAGCCTACTTGCTGGTAAGGTGGTGTGAGGAGCAGAAAAGGCCTTGGCTGTGTAAGCACTGCTCAGCAGTAGAAAAACATCCCTGTGTAATCAACACTGTTTCCAGCACAGATCCAAAACACAGCCCCGCACCAGCTACTATGAAGAAATTTAACTCTACCTCAGCCAAAACCAGCACAGGATCAGAAAGAGTTTCTATATTGTTTCTTTGAGTAGTCTTAAAGCTGGGCTTTTTACACGTTTCTGTTTAGTGTAGAAAAAAGTTGTCTGTTTTAAGCAGAGTTTCAAATAATAAAAGGGATGTGCTTAGGCTCCACAATACTTAGTGATTTCTACTTAGTTGTGAGACTTGCATAAATCCTTAAACATATTGGGTCCTTGTTACAGGGGTTGCCTTGGAACCAGAAGGCAGGGATCTAATGTAGCAGTAAACCAAACAGCTTTGTCCATAGTAAGATCAGAAGCAGGTCATATTCATCAGAGGAGTGAGTACTTGATATTTTGTGTCAATATCTTTTAGTTGTGAGTATCACAGAACTGGGTATGGGAAGGAAGGGCAAAGAAGCTGAGTTACTTCTTTGAGGTAGTAGTAGAAAGTTGTAGATTGAGCAACTTATGTTTGTGTCTAAAGGTTACCCAAGGTTTTGCCACTGAACCAGTAATAAGCTTATAGATATCAGGACTTTGCATGGACATGTTGCAACTAGTTGCATGTGGTGGTGTTCTTACTGTTCATGTATAACAGTGTGTTTTCCTGTTTGTTTGTTTGTTTGTTTGTTGCAATCTCAGGAATGTTCCTGAGGGTGCTGAGCCTGAAATCATTTCAACCATCAAGAAGACATTTAACTTTGGTCAGAGTGAAGCAGTTCACTTGTTTCAGACACTGCTGGAATGCATGAAAAAAAAAGAACTTGTAAGTAGATCTTGCCATATATATATATATATATATATATATATATATATATATATATATAAAATTTTTTTTTGTGCAAGGTGCATGCATTTGTGGGTATAATATTAAGTTGTATTTCAGTGTTATGTATGATCAAGAGTAATTAAGAAAATCCTTTCTGGACATAGTGGATCTTCCAGTTATAGAAGATAGACAAATACAGTTTTCATGTATACTTTTGTCTCATGGCTAAGAGAGATTTAATTCTTGACATTATTGCTGGCAGTCTAAGTTTGTTGTTTCCAAGCCTGTTTCTTTTCATATGACAGGATTCTGGTTTGTTTGTCTTGTTTATAGTGTGTATGGATTTTGTATTTGGGCTGCTGTCCTCCTTTTTTTTTTTTTTTTTTTTTTTTTTTTTTTTTCCCCTTGCTTTGATTTTTGGAAACCTTGGGACTTTTTTTTGCAGACACCCCCCCCCCCCTTTTTATGTATCTTTTAATTATGTCTGCACTGTGACTGCTAACTTAAAGCAAAAGCACTTTATAGAGCTTTATACGTAGCCTGAGTTCAGGTACTGGTTTTCATTTGGACATCATGTTGTGCTGTTTTGAGGTTTGAAATTGTCATATTTGGTTAAACATGTTTGCAGGCAGGTTAATCTCATAGAACTGGAGGGGTAGACAGTACTGTGTGGTGTTTATAGACAATAGAAAATTGTAATTTTAGTGGGAAAAGATGTTTAAATTGATTGAAGAGTGTAAAGGGTTTCTGCTATGCTTTTTCTCGTAAAGGATTGCCTTGTGTGGCACGCAGTTAGGAAAACAAAACGAGTGCACACTAAAGCTAAGTTTAAATCAGGCATAGGTTTAAATTGCATCAAAGATAAGGTGACTTGTTAATGTATTTCAGTTCCTGACGTAAAAGACTGGAGCCAATCACCTTTGCCTGAAAATAACTTCAAAAATATGTTTTCCCCATTTTACTCTTTTGGACAGATCACAGTTTTTCATATTGGGTCAGATGAACATCAGGACATTGATGTTGCAATACTTACAGCATTGTTAAAAGGTGAGACTTTTAATTTTAAGAGCTATTGTTTAGTGTTTATATGATGGAGTATTTATAAAATACTATATTCTGCAGAAATCTTTAGTTTTTAAGCAAATAATTATCTACTATGTTTTCACATTGTGTAATACCCTACTGTGTCATAAATAATGAAATATACTGTATAGCTTTGTGGTGGATTGCTTGATTTGGCCTTTTTAGGAAAAAAAAGTTTATTATCTTGCATTTTAATTACTTTTTTTCTCTCATTGTCTTTGCTTCTTAAGGCACGAATGCATCTGCATTTGACCAGCTTGTTCTTACACTCGCGTGGGATAGAGTTGACATAGCCAAAAATCATGTTTTTGTTTATGGGCAGCAATGGCTGGTATGTAATAGTCGGGTTTAAGCACAATGGTATTTTCTAAAAGAGAGAAACTCAGTTTACTGTAAAGAATGAATCTTTTCACTTTTGTAAAGAGAGACTGCAGAATACTGGCACGTTCATTTTGAGGACAATAATTTTTGCATACTGCACAGTCCTGCAGCTGTTTTGTGTATTGCAAATGGTCCAAAAATCTTAGAAATGTGCAAAGTGTTCTGAATGACTAGGGGAGAAAAAACCTTGCAAAAGGTGGAAGCTGAATTCATGTTGGTCAGATGCTCTTTCTTCCTTACAGTTGCATCATCATAAGAAGTTCTTAAGAATCATCTAGCAAAATGCTCTGTTGGCAGCACTGCAGTGTCTTTTGAAGGGGAGGACAAAATGTCTCTTTCTTGTAGTCTGCAAATTAGTTTGAAAACTGCATTGTGCATCTTGCCTTTTTCCCATGTTACTGTAAAAATAAAACAATCTTACACGAATGTGCAGTCAAAAGTCAAAACAAACTATAATAAGGCTTGTTGGTAGCAATGATGGTTCTGAGCATTTGTCTCTGAAGCAAATTGGGCTTTAAATATTTTATGTATTTTTGTTTTCTCCAGTATCAATCTATGAGAACAGCTTAACTATGTTAAACCAAATGTCTGCTTAGTCACATGTACTGTGTCAGTAGGAGATGCCAATGGGAAGAATATAAAACTTGCTGATTAAATCTTCAGAATACTCTCTCAATCTGTAATTGTGTCAAGTTCAGGGGATTTTCTGAACCAAGGATGGCATCTTTGTAGTTCTTGGCATACAAGGTTTCCCTAGCCCTGTAAGTGAATGAGGTCGATCTCATTAGTGTAATCTAAGCGCACTTACTTTTGTGATGCCCCATTTTGCTGGTTCTCTCCAGGCTCTACCTTGTTACGTATTTGTTGTAGGTCGGCTCTCTGGAACAGGCTATGTTAGATGCCCTTGTGATGGATAGAGTTGCATTTGTGAAACTTCTGATTGAAAACGGAGTAAGCATGCACAAATTTCTTACAATTCCCAGGCTGGAAGAACTTTATAACACAGTAAGTGAATGATTGCTTTTTAAGCTACTTTTAGAACAGCTTTTTAGTTGCTCAGTGTGCACCAGTCTGAAAGCCATGGGGTGTTGGTAGTGAAGGCTCTCTCATGAGGTTAGAGATGAGAAGTGTGTGCCGTCTGGCTGCTTTGTAGTGCCGCAGCTGCTTTCTGGCTGTCCAGAAATGGTACCACAAATATAGTCTGTCAGCAGGATGTTAATCTGTGTTTGATGTTGGGGATGGATGCTAAAGGAAAATTGCAGCCTTGTTGTGGAGCATATGAAATATGGAAATCACAGTGGGGAAGAGAACAAGAGAAAGTCAGATGGGTGAAAGTTGTGCACAAAATATGAGGTCTATAGATAGTATAGTTAGAGTTTCATAAGATGAGTTCCATCTATAGCAGCTGATATGAACGTAATAGTTGTAAAAATAATTTATTTTTCGAACCTGCATAGTTACAAGTATTACTTAGAAAAATTTTGTTGCTGTAGGTGTTGATTTAAGAATTTTGAGGTAGTTTTGTATAACATTAGCTACTTCTTGGTGGAAGGTTTTTTGTTTTGTCCTGTTAGATGCTTAATGTGAGTAGTACACAAATGGGACTCGGGCTTACATTAGCATTCTCATTATCTCCTTTTGAAGAAGAAAAAAAAAGGGAAAAACAAGGTATTCTTTAGCTAATGAAGCTCTGTAAAAGAGCCCATGTGATCAGCTTTTGCTTTTTATTTTTAATTAACATTTTATGGTGTTGCTTTTACACGCTTGATGTGCTTTTGATTGAGTTCTGTATGGGAGCTAGGTGTCAAAAAGTGTAACAGTTCATGCACTCACAGGAAATCAGAGAAAGAAGAAAAATCCGCTTTGGTAAAAAGAGGGAATATTCAGACTAAAAATCTAAAAAGCAAGGGAGCTTTTACTGTGAATCCTGCAACACTGTAAAGGTTAATATCACTCTCTATGTGTTCCTGTAAATTAAAATGTTTGTTTGTTAAAACTTGTCTCTATAATATTACATTTTTTAATAATAGAAGAACCCCATAATGCTGCTGTTTGCATTCTGGTGGGGTTTTCTTCCCCTTTGTGGACAAAGTATGGGTGTATTAATTATGTCTCAAATTAAAATGGAAGTAAAATGCAACAAAAAGGGAAATAGTCTATAGCTAATGCAGTCGTTTGAAATATTTGCATTTATTTGATGGCTACTGTTTGAAAACTAGGGGGTTTTGAGTTGGTTTGGTGTTTTTTGGTTTTTTTTTTTGGTTTTTTTTTTTTTGAGCCAACATGCATAAGTATTTGGCTTCTACTGTAATCTTCTCATGTTGTAATTGCACTCTAATTTCTCATTCCAAATTTCCCCCCCCCCCACTTTCTTTTTCTTCTTTCATAAAGAAACAAGGCCCAACTAACCCAACACTCTTTCATCTTGTTCGGGATGTCAAACAGGTATGCTGTGAATGTAAAAATCTGTCAAACTACCAAAGTTAATTTTTTTAATGATTTCTTATGTTTCACTGTTAATTTAACCTTGGGTTTATCAATTAGGTTTTATTGTAAGTAATAAGATACCTCTGCAGACATTCTGTTGTTTACAACATTTGCTGTTGTATACTTAGTGCTCTGATGCCAGAAAGGTGTTAAACCTGATGAGTGTTGTCTTTTTCATCTTACTTATGAATGTTTTCCTTCTTGGGGGGATTGAAAGCTGGTACTCCCAGCTAGGAGTAATTTTGGCTGTTAAAACAATAGACAAAAAAAGTTGTCTGTTGTGTTCTGTCCCCCAGTCCCTCATCCCTCCTGGTTGTGTCCCCCTCCTCAGATGAACATCTACTCTGCTAGGGGAGATCATGCGAAAAAGAAGCTATCACCTTGTCTTTTTTGAAACTCATAAATATGGAGCCATATAGGTTATTTTTTTAAGTCATGAAAGGCTTAATTTCTTCAAGATTATAATTTGAAAAACTAAAAATGCCTTTTGTATTCCTAGGGAAATCTTCCCCCAGGATATAAAATCAACCTGATTGACGTGGGGCTGGTTATTGAATATCTGATGGGAGGAACCTATAGATGCACGTATACAAGAAAACGTTTTAGAGCGATATACAATAGTCTCAGCGGGAATAATCGGGTATGTGGCAGTTGGATAACAGGGCATGCTGATTCATGTCTTCTCAATTAAAAAAAGCCTATGCGTTTTGGAGAAAAATTGGATTCATACTGTTTTGTTCTTCTAGTCAGTGGACTGGTAATAGTAAGGCCTATGAGGGCAGCTGGTAGCTGTTTTGGCATTGAGGACAAACAAAAAGTTTTGTTCTCCTGCTGCTTATTCTAACACATCTAAATTCCTTTTTTGTTATTCCCACTTTCCCTACTCACAGGGGAAGAATGGGCACTAAACATGCAGATTTACCAGACTTGGGATGCAGGTATCTTGGCTTCTTGTAAAGCAACAGGTGTAACTGTTTACTTTGTGACTTCTTAAAAGCAAAACAAAAACAACAAAGCAAAACATAACAAACAACTTGTTAAATAGAAATTCTGGTGGTTGTTGTTAATGTAAGTTCCTTGCTGTTTCAGTAGCGCAGCAACCGTTTAATTGCTCAACTAAGTATCTAGCTATAAACAGATTATTCTGTAATGCTTACTAGGTAAGAGTAACCAAACCAAACCCTGACCCCTTATTCTTCTTGCAGCGATCTGGGCGAAATCCTTCAAATACTACTCCTCAGATGTGTAAAAGCCATGAGCCTTTTGGTAACAGGGCAGACAAGAAAGAAAAAATGCGTCATAATCACTTCATCAAAACAGCGCAGCCATACAAACCAAAGGTATGGGTGTTGGAAGGGAACATGGGGGAGTCTATTTTGAGCAGTCAGAAGTGGAGAACCTGGTTTAAATCCAGGTGCCACTGAAATGTGAGTACTGGCTTAAAAAGCTGGAATTTCAGCCTGGTTTTTGTACTTGTTTATAAATTGTCTAGCATGCTTAGAGGATTCTGTAGAGAGTGTTTATTGTTCTGTATAGTAGTCTTCTGGATAAGCTTTGATAAGTTAGGGAGGAAAAAGCTTATTTTTGGCATAGTTCTAGTAATGGGGGTGGGAGTCACATATCTTGTAGATGGAGCAAGATTTGACTGTATGTTACTGTAAGCAGTCTCCATGAGTTTCCTCATTTGTATGTAGTTATACTAGTTAACTGCTTTGCTTTTGATCTATAAATCAAAGTATTTCAGTCTCCCAGTTACTAAAATGAGTTGGACTCAACTGAAATTTTTGAAGAAAAGTTCCAGCTGCTTTTCAAGTCTTTGCAAGTTCTTTTTTCTTTTTATAATTATATATAATTTGGTATTGGATCACTAAGCATTTTATTTCAAGTTATGTAATGACCAAGTTCAGAGATTTAAAATGTGACTTTGTGATTTTATTTTAAAGATTGACACTGGTGCGGAAGAGGGAAAAAAGAAAAGAACCAAAGATGAAATAGTAGACATAGATGATCCTGAAACAAGACGTTTTGCTTATCCTCTCAATGAGCTTTTACTTTGGGCGGTGTTAATGAAGAGGCAGAAGATGGCCCTCTTCTTCTGGCAGCATGGGGAAGAGTCTATGGCAAAAGCCTTAGTGGCTTGCAAAGTGTACCGTTCAATGGCATATGAAGCAAAACAAAGTGACCTTGTTGATGATACTTCAGAAGAACTGAAACAGTATTCCAAGTAAATTACATTTATATTGTTAACAATCTTGTCTTGAAATTTACAATAAAAATAGTGGCTATATAAGAACAAACCCCAGACTGTTGTATTGGCACGCTTGAAGGTAATTCCTGTTTGCAAAAAGAATTAAGTGGCACTCTGTAGAATTTTTACATTAGATATTGCTCTCCCTTGAGAGCTGTTACAAGTCAGGATTTATAGTTAAATTGAAATGATACCGAATGTGCCATTTACTTACTTCCGTTTAATTTTCTTGCATGTTTTAACAGCTGTTTGTAACCTGCATATGGCTTTAATAGAAGTCACAGATTTGCACATTGTAGTTACAAATTAGTTTTCAGTGTATCTGTACAGAAGGGACAGGTAATAGTCCCTTCAAGTTGTGATACTGGGAATTTGACTGTACAAGAAATTTCAACCTAAGATCAGGGTCATTTCTGTAGATACTATATTTTTTTTTTTGTTGGTTTGTCTTCATTCTAGCGAGTTTGGTCAACTGGCAGTTGAACTGTTAGAACAGTCCTTCCGACAAGATGAAACTATGGCAATGAAATTGCTAACCTATGAGCTTAAAAATTGGAGCAACTCGACTTGTTTGAAGCTAGCAGTGTCATCAAGGCTTCGTCCATTTGTAGCACATACTTGTACACAGATGTTGTTGTCAGATATGTGGATGGGAAGGCTGAACATGAGGAAGAACTCATGGTACAAAGTAAGCATTGTCACAGTTTATTGGTGTGAAAAGGATAAACGGAAATCATGTTTAAATGGAATGAAAGCATGTGTTTAACTGCTATTAGTATAAAGCTTTCACAACTATAACTTATGTTAAGAAATCCTGTAAAAGAGTCTTCTATAACATAATCAAAACTGGAAGTATTTATTGAAAACTCTTCTTTTGACACTCTTATTTTTTCAAATAAGGTACAGAAATGTAGAAGGCAAAACCCAGGCAAGTAATCAGAGGCTTTAATCAGAGGCTTAAAGAGATCATGTGAATACTAATCCACTACTAAAAACATAGTGGTAAAAAAACTTAACAGACAGAATGCATTTTGGCTTTTTACAGGCAGCACATAAGACCTCATGTAGAAAAGCTTTGTGTATATCCTATTTTGGAGGAAGAAACCGACCAAAAGCAGGGCACAGAATGAAATAAGGGTAGGCAAATCGGGGATAGGTTTTCCAGTGGTGCTCTTTGTGATACAGACCAATTGAAAAATGGGAGTTGGTTATTTCTTAGAGATGGTGTACAAAAACCTAATTGTTGCCAGGAAAATAACAAAATAAAACTTTCCTACAAAATATCTGCAAGCACCATTTAACTTGTGACCTACTAAAATCTTCTTTGATAACTGATTAACCATTTGCTTGCTTGCTTTGTAACTGGCTAATCACAATAAATAGCTTCCACTTACTCTCTTCATCCATACCTTAGCTCATTTTTCTACCATAAGTTAATTAAAAGAAAAGGGGAGGGGGGGGAGAAAAACCCCCAAATCATCCCTCAACAACAAAACCACAACCTCCTATATGCTTCTTAAATACACCTTGGCAGTACAAAGTTGCATGGTTTTTGGGAGTAGATTAATGAACAGAGTGTAAACAGAGTATCTCTGGATCTTCAGGCTTGGAGTACATTCTATCTAGTGACTTTTAATTTTGGAATTTGTTGATTTATCCCTTTGCTGTATCTTCACGTTAAGGAACATTGTATATATATCATCCATAGCCTCTTCAGTGTGTATATAAGTAGTAACAACTAATTATTTTCTACATTTTTTTTTTTTCTTCCCTCAAAAATACGCAAGTGAAATTTGGATAATATATTTTCAGAGGATATTCTCTGTGTTATTTCATTCTGATACTTTAATATAGCTGTGAACTATTGGCACTTAGTTTTCATCTTTTCTAGGTGATACTGAGTATTTTACTCCCTCCTGCTATATTGCTGTTGGAATATAAGACCAAGGCTGAAATGTCACATATTCCTCAATCTCAAGATGCACATCAAATGGCAATGGATGACAGTGAAAACAACTTCCAGAGTGCAGCAGATGAAATACCTATGGTAATGTGAGGCAGGGGGAGATATTAAAACCAATATTTATAACTTAAATAATTATATTTTAAAATCAAAGCAAGAGTTAAAATGAATGTCCAAAAGCATGTATTTCTGTATGTGAAGTTAACAGTCCTTTCATTTTAGGAGGTATTTAAAGAAATAAGGATCTTGGACAGTACTTTAGAAAAGCATGATATGGAGACTCCAGCAAAACCTAAAAGACTTCCAATTACACAGAAATTTTATGCATTTTATCATGCACCAATTGTGAAGTTTTGGTTTAATACGGTGAGTTTTCTTCTGTATAATGTGTATTTTATCTGGAAATCTAAAGCAGACTTTTGGGTTCTTTTCCCAACATGTACCTCTGTGAATGGAGTCAAAGTTTAAACCCTTTTTTTTTTTTTAAAAAACAAACAAAAACCCCCTTACCTTGCTAAGCTGGAAATGAGAAGTACTTGGTTTTGAAGCACTGCTTATGCACATGCAGTGCTCCGTGGTTTGGGGTTTTTTTTCAAGTTCATGATGTTGGCTTTGAGAAATACTTTGTTGTTGTTGTTAAGAGTAATTAGCATCAACATTTTTCATCTATCCTGAGTAATTAATTTCATCACTTGCTAGCAGGAATTCTATAGTCATTTATTAGGCTAAAGTGTTCATGCACAGCTTTGTTTAAATTACTGTAATAGAAACTCTAAAATATGTGTAAAAGAAAACTAGCTGTAATAAGAACAAAGCTTTGCTAACACTAAATAGCTTATTACAGCTATTTTCCCTCTTCTAAGAAGAAAATGTTTTTATCCCCTAATAAATAATTACTTGTCTGCTTAAAAGGGTAAATATAGTACTATAATCCTACTTGAAGCTTTTATTGTATACCACATCAAAAGAGTCCATGAACATCTATAAAGAGCCCTTCAGAAATTACATGTATAATTTCCATTGCTTTTTTTTAGTTGGCATACTTAGGATTCCTCATGCTCTACACATTTGTGGTTCTTGTAAAAATGGAAGAATTACCGTCCGTTCAAGAGTGGATTGTTATTGCTTATATTTTCACATCAGCAATTGAGAAAATTCGTGAGGTAAGCCTGTAACAATCTGGGTTTTTAGTTTTCTTTGTCAATTAAACCAGTATGCTTTAAATTGTGTTTATAAACGAGAGAACCTAAGAAACTTTTGGGAAGTTTTATATGAATTTGGGGATGACAGAAATTTTGGGTTTCTTGGGCCCAACCAAACGCGTAGAAAGAAGGGCTCTTTTCTGTAACAGCAACTGCCTCAAAAGAAAAAGCAAAAACACAAAACTCAACCAACCAAACCAAAAATGCCCCCTAAAGCTAAAATTCCTTCATAAATTGTTCAACAGGAGGAAACATACATCCTCCTTGTCCTTGTCGTGGAGCTGACACAGTTAAAACACTGGTTTGTATTCCTCAGAGTAAACCAGTTATTCTTTAAATAGCTATTTCATTTTTGCAAGTATAAAAATGATAGTGATTCATATATTTCAGTGTCCCTGTGCAGTGAATGTGAGCATGACTTTCATTTTTATTGCAGATATTTATGTCAGAGGCTGGGAAGATTAATCAGAAGGTTAAAGTGTGGTTCAGTGATTACTTCAATATCAGTGACACAGTTGCCATTGTCACTTTCTTCATTGGGTTCGCATTAAGATTTGGAGCAAAGGGCAATTTTGGTGAAAACACTTACAGAGAAAATTATGTCTTTGTTGCTGGAAGAATAACATACTGTCTCAATATAATTTTTTGGTATGTGAGATTACTGGATTTTCTAGCTGTAAATCAACAGGCTGGCCCTTATGTTATGATGATTGGGAAAATGGTAAGTACTACTTTTGTTACTGATTTTTTTCTTTTTCCCCAGATTGAAATATTCTCTTGCTGCATCCATTTACAACTTTTCTTAAAGTTCTATTCAGAAAAAGGTTGCTTATCTTGGTTTGCTATGTCAGCAACTCAGTGTGCAGAATTAGCTACCTGGAATATAACTTGATGTGTTTCAAAACAACCACTGATACAAGGCCTCCTTTATTATGGAGCTTCCTCTGTAACATATCTGTAAAAAGCTGTCGAATCTTCCTTCTCTAGTCTGTTTTGTTCTTAGATGTCAGAGACTTGAATGAATATGATGATGCCTTTTTTTCTTGATTCATCTAACATTGCTTCCCTTTTGGGTCTGAGATGTATTTATAGTCTTGGTTTTCTTGCCTTTGTGCTCTCTACTGCAAGACTTTAACTTCTTTTGTGTCCTAAAGCACCTCGTATTTTGTGCTGTAAAAAACTGGGAATAGACTGTGGCTCTGTTCTGATCTTCTCACACAAAAAATATTCAAACTGTTTAAATTTAAAAATAAAAAACTTGGTTTTACTGTCAGTGAGCTATTCTAAATCTTTAAAAGATGTTAAGGCTTGAGAACTGTATGTAGGAAGGTGGAAGGGTTGTTTGTTTTTCTTCCCCTATAAAGTAGTTCGTACAAAGTTGAATCCTGTAATTCCTTAAAAATGAGGGCATCAAGTTGCTCATTTCTCACTTTGATTTCTTGCCAGAGGCATAGGCTCTGTGTTTCAGGCCTTGGAAAACTATCTGTGTTTTGTGCGGCTATTGAGTGCACTTAGGAAGGAATGTTTCTCTTTATAAGCTTCCACTCATCCACAATAGATATTTGAGTTACAAACAAAATACTCTCAGTTGCCTTTGGCAGAGGATATAAATACACTATAAGAAAGGACAGGAAAAAGGGAGTTTTTTTTTACAGGGTTTATTATTTAACAAAATTTTCTGACTGAAATGTGTCTCAGACTCTTTTCCTTATATACATAGAATCCTGTCAAGCTTACACAGTCACTTTAAAAGTGTTTAACGTTGTGAAATCATAAGTATGACCTTCTGGGTTAACTGACTTTTTTTTTTTTTTTTATTAATAGGTGGCCAACATGTTTTACATTGTGGTAATTATGGCACTTGTACTACTTAGTTTTGGTGTTCCCAGGAAGGCAATACTTTATCCTCATGAGTCACCATCTTGGACTCTTGCTAGAGATATTGTGTTTCATCCATACTGGATGATTTTCGGTGAAGTGTATGCCTATGAAATTGATGGTAAGACACTGCAATTTTGAAGCAAGTAAGGAGAAAACTTACTCTGATAAGGTCTTCCCAAGGTCTTATGAAATTTTAATTTTATGAAGTGAAATACCCAGTATTGTTGGCACTGATTCTATTCATTGGATTGTCTCTTCGTGGGTTGCAGCTGTATAACTTCTGGACTTGACTTTTCATTATCCTTTATAATGCTTCAATGGCTTAGAATGAACACTCCACTTAATTGTAATTTCTTACAAGGCTATTCCTGGCAAGATTTTTGTCATGCCAAAATTTTGGCTGTGGTGCTATATTATGCTTTTTTGAAATCCAGTAATATGATTATACTGTAACATTAACCAGAAATGTTGTCTCCTGCATTTTTCTACCATATTCCTAAATGCATGGAGACATTTTGAATTGTAGAACCAGTGTGTCATAGCTGGTTGTTGAAATCTTTATAAGTGGCCTTTTTTATTTTTTCCCTATCTATGTTTGCTGGGAGTTCTAAAAGTTGTATGTATTTTTCTCTGTATCTTTTTCCCAACACAGTATGTGCAAATAATTCTGATGAAAAAGTTGCTCATCTCTGTGGCCCAGGAACATGGTTGACTCCATTTCTTCAAGCTGTCTACCTCTTTGTACAGTACATAATTATGGTTAATCTCCTTATTGCATTTTTCAAGTAAGTATATGGATAACTGTTAATTTTTGCTTTGATAAGTTTCTTTTTCACTGCAATAAAATGACAAGATAAAAAGAACTGATGCCAGTTCAAAGCAATCCCATTTGCTGGAAGTATGTTCAGGTTCTAAGGCTGGTCTTCATCTCCTCGTCACTGCAAGTCTGTGAGAAAGAGAGAAATGTGTAATGTGACTGGTACATGTCATATCTATGAGGCTTGGGGAATTGGAAGTTTAAAGAGAATTCGAAAGTATTTTGTAACTTTCTCAGAAACAGAATTGTTTCTTAATCTGTATATTTGCTATTGTTCCTAAATGCATTTAACATTCTTTAGTTGGTTGAGTTGAATTGTAGTAAATTGTCTTACAGTTCTCTGCGTTTGATTTGTGGGAATAAGCCGCTCAGTGAGACCTAACTAAGCTCACCGTAAGAATTAATACTGAAGAGGGACAGGCTGCAGAATTTATGTGGTCTGATGCAAAACCTGGGTTTAGTTAGAAATATCTGTTTGTTTAGCAAGCTTGAAATTTTATCTCAGTGTAATTTATTTCTGAGGAAAGGTACTAAGATGTTACCAGATGAGAATTTTTTAACCCTGTCCTTGCTTTGGATCCTAATATTTTCTTGAATGTGTTTCCAACTTTCACTAAAATAATCTGTAGTAAAAAAAACAAGTATTTGCTTTTTTCTCTTACTCAACTAGCTTCAGAATTAAAGATTGTTTAAAGAAAAAACCCCAAAACCAAACGCCAACCCCCACCTCCCCTCCCACCACCCCAAAAGCCACCTTGATGTGTTAATATTTCTTCTGTTCCCTTTCAGCAACGTGTATTTACAAGTCAAGGCAATTTCAAACATTGTGTGGAAGTATCAACGCTATCATTTCATTATGGCCTACCATGAAAAACCTGTTCTGCCTCCACCACTTATTATTCTTAGCCACATGGCTTCCCTGTTCTGTTGTATATGTAAAAGAAGGAAGACAGACAAGACTTCAGATGGGCCAAGTATGAACAGTTATTATCCAAAAAAAGGCAGTAACTTTTTTGATATGATTAAAGCAAACTGTCAGAAAAGTGCTATGTTCTTGGTTATAATGTGCATTCTCAAGAAAGTCAAAGTAGGTCTTAATTTTCCATGTTTTTAATATTGGTTAAGACTCTTTCTGTTCAAAGTTAAAGTGTTTTTATGAATGGTGTAATGCACAGCCCCTAGAAATCTCCAGTAAAATTAATTTATGACAAAATCAAACAAAACCAGATTAGATTTCCTGTTAGTGTTAATGGGTGAAGAATATTTTTTCCTGAAAATTTCTGTTCTTATTGAAAATTCTTTTAAAATTTAAAAAAGGGATAAAAACTTCAATACATACATGTCTTCTTAACTGTTAAATCTCTGTTTAGAACTCTTCCTAACAGAAGAAGATCAAAAGAAACTTCATGATTTTGAAGAGCTGTGTGTTGAGATGTATTTCAATGAGAAGGATGATCAATTTCATTCTGGCAGTGAGGAGAGGATTCGAGTCACATTTGAAAGGTAGAATATTTACAAATAAAATTGCTGAATGTAGGAGCTTAGAACTTTTTCAGGTTTTTAACATGTCTTAAAGGGGGGCAAAATGCAGCTCAAGAACAGAAGTATTTATGCAAACTTTAGATGATGTCTTTCTGTTACTATGCAGAAACTAATAATGTGATTGATGCTTCCTGATCTGTAGCAGCACTCAGTAAGCTGAGGCAATCATATTTAGTTTGTCATGATGCTTTAATAAACTGAATAAATTTGAAAAATTGCTGTAGGCCCTCTTGATTTTTTGTTGTTGTTGTTATTTATTTTGTGATTCAAATATGTACAGATGTACATACTGTAGTGTATGCTATCTTGAAATTTCAGCAGTTTTTTCCTCATTAAACGGGCAGAAAGGGTTGCAAAGATGTTTCTTTTGCATATTGAGAAAAATACCTTTCATAGCTCCTTCATAATTTGATTTTTCTTAGGGTGGAACAAATGTGCATTCAGATAAAGGAAGTTGGTGATCGTGTCAACTACATAAAACGGTCATTACAGTCTTTAGATTCACAGATTGGACACCTACAGGATCTCTCTGCTCTGACTGTGGATACTCTGAAAACACTGACTGCACAAAAAGCTTCAGAAGCTAGCAAGGTTCATAATGAAATCACCCGGGAATTGAGCATTTCAAAACATTTGGCACAAAACCTCATTGAGGATGGCTCTCTAAGATCTTCGGTGTGGAAAAAGCACAGCATTGGAAATGTCTTTGGTTCTTTTCCACAAGGAGGCCTTGAAAATAATAATGCTTTACTCTGTAATATTCCTTTACGTGATGAAAAAGACGCCCAACATAAGACAATTGGTCAGGAGTTAGCTCCGGTTCCCCGAAGAGAAGAAAAAAACTTTCAAGAGGCAGGTTCCTCAGGCAGTGCCTTATTTTCAAATGCTGTTTCCCCTCCAGAACTTCGCCAGCGAATACAGGCTTCAGAGACCTCGAAATCCACTAGTAGAAGTAAAAAATTAGGCAATTCATCCAACAGCATGCCACATGTAACATCCCCAACAGCTAAGTTTTTTGTTAGTACTCCATCTCGGCCCAGTTACAAAAGTCAGCTGGATTCTTCAGCAAAGCATGAAGAGACTGTTTTCTCTAAGGCTGCAGAAGGAGATAATAATATAGAATTTGGTGCATTCGTGGGTAAGTATAACAAAGTAGATTCTGAATGTCCTGCAGTCGTTATTAGCTGCTCTTATCCTCTTGCTTCTGGCTCTGCTTGCCTTGCTTTCACCCAACCTTGTGTTGAAAATGGAGGATACGTTAATTGTGGTTTTATTCATGATGAGAGTGACACTAATGATAACTACAGCTGCAGAGTTGACAAATGTGATCACCAGTCCACTGTCAACTTATCGAAGAACAACCCCCAAATGAAGTTCTCTTTGTCAACTGGCGACTTGACATCAGCAGTCAACTGTAGCGGCTCACATGGAAAATTGAATATTAAAGATGAACTTTCCAAAAGTCAGCATGTCCATGCAATGGAACTACAAAACCAAGATTTATGTTCTAACATCCTTATGGGACTACTTCATAAACTGTGGACCAAATCTAAGCCACAAGGTTTGACTTATCAAGAATTGTATGGTATTTTGGGTGTATTCCGGTTGCAGGTGACTTTATTCTACCATTTTGCTCTGCTTCTTTTTGCTTTTAACATCTCTAATTTCTTTGTGTTGCTTGAATTTATTTGTTTTAACTTTAATTATAATTTCTTTATAATTCTGTCATATAGACAATATTTTTCTGAAAAACATTAGCCAGTTGTTGAGTGTAGCTGTTCTGTGCAATTAGCAGCTCTACAACTTGGTACGGGCACTGTAGGCAAACTTTTTGTGACTCATAAAGCTCCTACCTTCTCATTGCATAAATCAAAAATATTGTCTATTTCTTGACGTAATTACAGAAGACTTCTTAGGCTGATGGAATCCTGAACAAGTATCTTTGCGGTATCTGTGTCAAGCTGAGGGATCCTCCTTTACTGTGTTTCTAAACACTGTTGTAACTGGGATCTTCCACTGTTGCCTAAGCTAATGTATCTTTTGGCAGTTGTTTTGGAAGCTTCCAAAGTCCTTTTATTAAATACGGCTTTATGCCTTCCCTCAAGTTTGCTTAACAGCAAAAACATGTATGTTTTTGGTTAGAGTTACTTACATATTTGAACAGCAAAACAGTGGCAGATTCATTGCAAAACACAGGTGTGGGTTTACTAACTGATTTCTGTAAAGTAGATAATGCTTTAAGTACACTTAGTGTATAGCAGAAGATCACAATCTGGAGTTGTCAGGTTGCCTGCAGAGGTTTGTCTTGCCCAGAAAGGTTTGTTGAGGACATAAAAATTAAAATCTTTAGACAAGAGTTTGTTCTACTCTGTGAAACTTGGAGCTCTGAGTAGTTACGTACATGCACTATCATTTTTAGATTTGTGTATGTGTAGGAAGAGTATCTACACATTGTACACTCACGAGCTTATTTGTTTATCATTTCCTCATGGTTTTAAAACAGAAAACTTCAGAAAGCAAAACTAAACAGAAATAATGGACAGTGTTTGTATAACTCTTATCTAATCCTTAAATGTACTTTACCACTAATAACTTTAAATACTAACTATACTTATTTTACTGAAGCCAGCCTTTTAGTGTGCAGTCCTCTGACCTCTCTAGCATTTAGAACATACTCTTCATTCTTACTGTCCACATTTTATAAAGCTTGTGATACAGTGCAGCTTTCCATTGTGAAGCCAAGTAGATTTTCTTTCATTAGAAAGCCACATGCTTGGTAAAATTCTGAAAAGTATTTCCTGCAACTGGGAGGATGAAGGGTATGTTGTAAAAGCTACCTCAAGAAAACTGTCTTTATTTTTCTCTCATTTGTCACACATACATAAAAATACTGTAACTCAGACTGCCCTGTTCCTTCCGTATGAGGAACATACCCTTGAGTAAAACTTTAAAATGTTAGTTTTACTTCTTGGATTGTGATAATCCACACCTTAATGCAGGAAAAGCAATATTTTCATATTAATATTTTTACTTTAGTGTGTTTAGAAAGTCTTCTCTAGTGCAAACAGGGACACAGAACTCTAGATGGTTTGTAACCCTTTGCTGTGGTGTTGAAACTAGTGGCATAGTCAGAACATTGGAGGTTGCCTTTGATTTTGAATACTCTTTTTGAATTCACTGTGTCAAAGGTCACAGAGACAGCATGGAGTTACAGCGCTTTAAAGAGGTGGCAAGCAAAATGAAAGAGAGAAGTGCTGATATTGAGGTAAGCATGGAAGACTTTCTGTCGAACGTGTTAATGGGGATAACTCTCCTTTAACCACAACTTTGCAATATATTTTGAGAAAGTCTAAGAGCAAATAGAATCAAAGAACTTGCAAAATGCATCCTGGAAGGAATGTGTATCTAGTGAAAACTCATGCAACCTTAACTACACATCAAGTACTGATTGTTTCATAATGTGATACTAATGAAATATTAAACAAGAACTGAGGTTGTGAAAGCTGAGATGACTACAACTGTGAATTAAGATAAAATTATCCTGTAATTAGTGTCTAATGAAACATTTGTCATAAATTTCAAGATCAGCATTTAGGAGGATTTCAGTTATTTACATTATATTTTATAGAGCAAGATGATAATGTATGTGACTTTTAAAAGTGGCAAAAGTTGTTCATTATGCTTCCAAGAAGAAAAGGCCTTTCTAATAAGCATGTCATAAACTTAAAAGTATGTATAACTTCCATTTTCTGAATGAATAAAAATAACTAAACAGGGAGCAATTAATCATAACAAACCTACCCTCCAAGTGCTATGGTATGTGTAAAAAAAAAAAAAAAAAAAGCAATTTTTCTCACTGTAGCTGTTAAGTTAGTAAATAAAAGTTACCATTTGCAGTTACCCCTCATTTGGGGGAGAATCTGACTTGAGAATTGCATGATAACCATTTGCAATGTCAATGTTGTGCTGATCTGGATCTTCTGATAAGTAGAATGTGTGACCTTAAAGCTTTTAGTGTGTGTGTATTTTTGGCATAGGTTTTTTGGTAATAATGTTTACAATTTGCTTGGGTTTTTTTAATAGGAGCAACAGGAAGACTTCAAAAAAGCTATACTGGAGGGTATAGAGACAACCAGACTTCAAGTAAGTAAAGAAGGTTTCCATTTATTGAGACATTATTTTCACCAGACACTGAATGTGTTCTTTACAGTGAAAACAGGGAAAAAAGTTGTACAGTTAGACTTTTGTACAAATACAGCTGGATGTCTCCTTGACGTAGGTCTAAATCATTCTGGTGTTTGATACTATTGGGATGAAAAATCCAGTAGCATTTCCAGGCAGTATTGCTGTTCTTAGATGTTTAGTAACAGAGTTATCCCATCTTTACTGGCGGGACTGGTTTGATTCTAACCTTTCCTGTGGGCACTACAGTCATTGGTTGTAAGATGCTGAAGATGTATGCTGAACGCTGAAATGCATATAGACCTAAAAATGGGTCTTCAGAAGATACTTCCAACAGGTGCATTCTCTGTGTGGCATTCCAGTAGAGTATTCAGGGATGTAAAGAAATAATCTTTCTCTTACAGATATATACACACACACATATAGATATGCACATACATATATAGATATATATACACACACACAGTAATACACACACTTTTGACACACATTTGTATACACACAGGCATGTGTGGATGTGTTTAGGTGTGTGTGTGTGCATAAGGGTGAAAAAGGGTGGTAACGATTTCCTAACTGTTATAAATCTTGGAGTCAAAAGCAGGGCATAGTTCATAGAGCATTTCAAGTTCTAGCTTTTTATTCTTCAAAATCTTGATTTTTTTTTTTACATTTTATTCAGGTAACTGTTGGAATGAATAGGCTGGTTGTGAGGAATGTTCCAGCCCTATGTTACTCGATGTGTCGTTCTGTTTGTGATGAAACTGCCTGTCTTCTTTTTGGCAAAAGAAACATTTTGTTGGCAAAAGCTGACCACTTCAGTGATACTCGTAAAATATGAGATTATTATTAAAGAATGCATCCATGAGGAAATTCCATTCATAAACTGTAAATTTTTATGTGGCAAGACTTCTCTAGATTTTTGTTTCTATTTTCAGTGGGTTCAAACTGAACTTTAGTTTCTTTTGCCCAGAGCCACATTCTTAAAGAGGAACCGATAGCTAACAAAGGCATGTGACAGAATAGCCAAAGTTGGTGCTGGTAGAGATCCAGTGTAATGTACATTTCTGTAGTTGTATTCAATTGTAATGTTCTCTTATTTAAAAGAACTCTTTCAGTATGGATCAGCAGTCCTCATGTGCACCTGAAAATGTCAGAGTTGATGGTTACTGTGAAGAGCATTTTAACTGAATTATGCACTCAACTTGTACATTTTTGTGCAAGGTATTTGAGGTACATCCAGAAGTTTTAAAAAAATGATAAAAAGAATCCCCGATAGTCCTAGAAAAGAAAATTGGGCAGATTTTAATGATAACTACTGATATGTGTTTGGTCTTTTTAGGGCCTTCAAACTGACGGTGGTCTAAGACAATCTAGTTCTTGTGGTGGGTTTACTGACCCTCTGGCAGCCCATGCAGAACAAAGTAAGTGTGTCATCTCTTCAGGTGACCTAATTTTATCTTTAAATTGTGTTGATAATGTGTATTCTAAGAAGATGCAAAGGAAAGACAAGAAGTTAAAGTGTCTTAAGATATTTTCATGGTTGGTGCTACTTTAATCTGCTCCTGTGTTTCATTGTGGTTCTTCTAGTCATGCCAGCTTAACTCTGTTACCTTGTATTTGGCACAGATAGCTAGAGTCATAAAAAGCTAAGTGATGTAATCAGGACTGTGCTGGAAACTTGTAAAGATCAAATAGTTGTGGGTCAGGCTTTTTTTAATGAGCCACATTAAGCTGTCTAGTTGCTTACTCTGTTAGGAACTAGGTAACTAACAATGACACATGCCATTCTTTGTCCGGTTACAAATCTCTTTCATTCATAGTATACAGCAAGAGTAGAAGAGCATCGACTGAAGACGCTCAGCAAGTAGACTCCAAAGCAGCCTTACTGACGGTTTGTATCCTCCTTTTTTATAGTTGTTAAGCAGAACGAGAAACTGAACAAATAAAGGAGAAGAAACAGATTTTGTGAAAAATAATATTCATTTGTGGACTCATTTGTTCAAAGAGGCAACATAAGGGGGCCTCTTTCGACTGAGCGAGGAAGTGCATGTTCTCTACAACATTTTGTGCATATTCTCACTATGAAAACCTATGCTTCTTCCTGTTTATGGAAAAAAACCCACAACTTCTTGTTTAAGAAAAGAATTATCTATATAATCCATAGAACAGTAGTGAAGGTGATCAGTAGTCAGTATGGGTTCGCCAAAGGGAAATCATGCTTAACCAATGTGATTGCCTTCTGCAGTGGGACAACTGGCTGGATGGATGAGGGGAGAGCAGTGGATGTTGTCTACCTGAACTTCAGCAGGACTTTCGACACTGTCTCCTCTGACATACTCATAGGGCAAGCTCAGGAAGTGTGGGCTGGATAGGTGCATGGTGAGGTGGATTGAGAACTGGCTAAATGGTGGAGCTCAGAGGGTTGTCAGTGGCACAGGGTTTGGTTGGAGGCCTGTAAATAGCAGTGTCCCCCAGGGGTCAATACAGCTTCCAGCATTGTTAAACTTACTCATCAATGAGTTGGATGGAGGGATAGAGTGCCTCTTCAGCAAGTTTACTGATGATACAACACTGGGAGGAGTGGCTGATACACCAGAAGGCTGTTCTGTCATTCAGTGAGACCTGGACAGGGCCTCACTGCCCTGGAGAGATGGGCAGAGATGAACCTCGTGAAATTCAACAAGGGCAAGTGCAGGGTCCTGCGCCTGGGGAGGGATAACCCCATCCACCAGTACACGCTGGAAAGCAGCTCTGTGGAGAGGGACCTGGGGGTCCTGGTGGACGAGTTAACCATGAGCCAGCAGTGTGGCCTTCTGGCCAAGAAGGCCAGTGGTATCCTTGGGTGCATTAGTAAGAGCATTGCCAGCAGGTCAAGGGAGGTAATCCTTCCCTTCCACTTGGCCCTTGTGAGGCCTCACTGGAGTACCGTGTTCAGTTCTGGGCTCCCCAGAACAAAAAAACTCAAGGAACTATGGGAAAGGGTCCAGCAGAGGGCTGGTAGAATGATTAATGGTCTGGAGCATCTCTCCTATGAGGAAAGGCTGAGGGAGCTGGGCCTGAGCCTAGAGAAAAAGAGGCTCAGGAGGAATCTGTTCAGTATATAAGTATGTGAAGGGAGGGTGTCAAGAGGAGGGAGCCAGATTTTTCTCAGTGGTGCCAGGTGATAGGTGAGAGGCAATGGGTGTTAACTAAAACATGAAATTCCACCTGAACACAAGGAAGAACCTCTTTACTGTGAGGGTGACTGATCATTGGAATAGGTTGCCCTGAGAGGTTGTGGAGTCTCCTTCCCTGGAGATACTTAAGAGTCACCTGGAAGCAATCCTGAGCAATGTGCACGAGGTGACCCTGCTTGTGCTTGAGCAAGGAGGTTGGACTAGGTGACCTCCAGTGGTCCCTTCCAACCTCAGCCATTCTGTGATTCTGTGAATATATAGCCTTATCCTTTTAATTGTAGTCACCATTCCTCAGTTGTATCAGAGCCTTTCCATTCAGCTGCAGTTCAGTACAGCCTGGTGAAGTATTTCCAATAAATAGGCTGTACTGCAAGGTCTTAAAACACATTACTACCCCAGCCCCAATTAAATATACACTGCTTTCCTTACAAAACTGAAACCTTCTTTGTTTTTCCTTTCTTTTGTTCTAAAGGACTGGTTACAAGGTAGACCTTCAAATAGCGGTCAAATGTAAGTAAGCTTTCTACTAACGGAACAATTTTATTACTCTGCATTTCCATTTGGGGTTTTTTTTGGGTTGTCTTTGACTGTAGTGGTGTTCAGTTGCATTTAATGAAAAAACAAGGTTTAAGGGCTTTTTTTTTCCTAATAAATAACTGAATGTGTTCACTGGAATGCTTTGACAGGTTCTATTTAGATGAATGGGGTCACATGTCAGAGGGCAAAACATGCCCTTAAATGAAAATGACTGTGTTGACACTTATTAAGGAGCTAGCTTCCTGGTAGAGGTCTTTACCCAACCTTTCAAACAGTAAACCTCTGGAATTGTGCAGACGTTGTTCTTGTTACCAATTATCCCGAGTTAACTGTTAAAGCCATTACCTGATTAACCTGATAACAGAAGGGTAAGCTCTTGTGAACAAGTTAATTAAAAGCACCTCTGTGGGAAAGAGCGCTTGTGATGCAAACTTTACCTAATGTTGTGCGTGACTTGGTGGTATTTAAAGTGTAGCTCTGAAAACATGAGATTACTTAACAGCCGTCCATTACTGCTTTGTAATTAAGAAACCTGTACTGCCCTTGAAAAATAGGATAAGAGCAGTGCTATGAGGTTAACAAGGTGACCTAGGATGATGTGTCAGAATTGGTGAATACAACAGTTTTTAAGTAGTAATGACTGTTGGTTTTGTGGCATTTCACAGGCCTTCTGAAGAAGATGCATTGAATGGTAAGTTTGTTTCTGCTGTAAGCAATCTGGGAGGTTTTCATACAAGCAACTGTTTGGGTCTCCATGAGACTGTATTTAACTACTGATCATTTGGAACTAGTATAATAGTGTGGGGGGTTTATTATTATTATTTTTTAAAAAATCTCTTTCAGGCATTGCTTCTCCTTTCAAACCTATCATGGATATCAATTACTATTACTCAGGTCAGTGCCTCTTATGAACTAATGTTCATGTTTTTATTGATGCTTATTAGATCTTTAAACTTTAACAAATACTGTAATTTTCCTCTAGCTGTAGAAAGAAATAACTTGATGAGATTATCACAGAGCATTCCATTTACTCCTGTGCCTCCGAGAGGTAAGAATTGTACTTCTTGTCGCTGGTTCACTGTGGTCTTTCGGGTGAAGAAACCAAAAGTAAACTCTATACAGATACATTCTAATGCAGAATGATCAAGCCAGGTTTCACATTTGCATACAGCAAGTGTGAAACTGAAGTCTTACTGAACTAAAGGAAGTCTAGTGTTGGTTTTGCAACCCTCAAAAATGTAAATGAGTATGACACCTTTTCTAGGGCAGCTCCCTTCATGAGGAAATCTCTATTTAATTGTAGTTGTCCTCAGACATGGTGATACAGTGAGGATGATATTGTACTAACAGTTTTTGTAATAAACTATTCTGGAAGGATTCCTTGAAGTTGTCTTGATTTGTATAAACTGAAAGCAAACATTCATTCAGTGTTCTTAAAGCTGTTTGAGCAGTGTCATTAATAGTTCTAATTAGGAGGACAACACTGCTGTACTACCTTGCTGCTGCATGAAAGAAGTTGGAGAGCGGTCTTCCCGCTGTCTAGTTTAAATTCTTTGTTAATTCAGGATGTTAGTAACAACATAATATTGCAGCATGTTCAAGTGTAAGAAACTGTAGGTTTTCAGTGCTTTTAAACTTGGAAAATTAAGTGCTGTACTTGCTTTTTGTGTTGTAACTCAGGTGAACCAGTCACTGTGTATCGCCTTGAAGAAAGCTCTCCCAGCATCTTGAACAACAGCATGTCTTCCTGGTCACAACTAGGGCTCTGTGCTAAAATTGAATTCTTAAGTAAGGAGGAGATGGGAGGAGGTTTACGGCGAGCTCTTAAAGTAGTATGCACATGGTCAGAGTATGATATCCTGAAATCTGGACATCTTTATATCATCAAGTCTTTTCTTCCTGAAGTTGTGAATACTTGGTCAAGCATTTATAAGGAGGACACTGTGTTACACTTGTGCTTGAGAGTAAGTTTTATCCTTGTCAGGTACTAAACATAGGCACTATATGTTGAACAGGAATTCCACCTCTCTCGCCCCCTCCCTTCAAACTAGTATATACTTATTTAAAAAAGGGGGGAGGGAGGTTACTGTGGGGTTCTGTGTGAGCTAAAGGGTTAAAAACTTAAAACGTAGACATAATTTAAAAAAGAATTAAAAAACCGTGTAATTTGTGACACTGTCTTGGGAAAATAGACGTTGACTGTTCCTGCTGCATTTTGCCTCCCTAATGTTCCCTGTCATACAGTGCAGCTCATGACATACGGGCTTTGCATTGCAGGAAATCCAACAGCAGAGGGCAGCACAGAAGCTCACCTTTGCTTTCAATCAGATGAAGCCCAAATCCATTCCATACTCTCCACGGTGAGTGTATTTAAACTTCTCTCGTGTGGCATGCTTTTGGCACAGAAGCTGCCTGCAGGGTTGTTGACAGACAGATCAAATGTATTCAGGTATTGATATGTCTCAGAACATTAGCATGAATGTATCAAGCAGAGTTATCCTTGGCAGTATTTTGTATTGTTACTTTTTTGCACCAATTCTAGCCTAATGCAAGAATATAAATTACTTTGAATAATTTGAAACTATTACACAATTATTAGTAAATCAAATAAAAATCTAGTAGGAATGATATGGTTGCCATTTATTTTGGAAATCTGTTAATTAGATATACTTTTCACTAGGTTCCTGGAAGTTTTCCTCTTATATTGCCACTCTGCTGGCCAGTGGTTTGCAGTTGAAGAGTGCATGACTGGAGAGTTCAGAAAATATAACAACAATAATGGTGATGAAATAATTCCAACTAACATGCTGGAGGAGGTTATGCTAGCCTTCAGCCACTGGACATATGAGTATACAAGAGGAGAATTGTTGGTACTAGATCTGCAAGGTAATGTCCTTATTTTGAAATCAGGATTGGGGCCAAGGTATGTGGTATGTGGGAATTTCTTTTGTGATAGTGTTTTATTAGGAATTTGTATGCCTGTAATAAATAACAAACATTATTTAGTACATTTTAGTCTAGTTAATCCGAATCTATGGTTATTGATGTTGGAAAAGACATCTAAGAGCATTAAGTTCAATTGTTCACCCAGCACTGCCAAGTCCATCCCTAAACAATGTATGTCCCTAAGCACCACATCTACACATCATAACCAGTCTAAACCTCCTGTGGCCATTTCCTCTTTTCCTTCCACTTGTTACTTGGGAGACTGACACCCACCTCGCTGCAGCCTCTTTTCAGGTAGTTGTAGAGAGCAACAAGGTCTCCCCTGAGCCTCCTTTTCTCCAGGCTGAACAAGCCCAGTTCCCTCAGCTGCAACTCATAAGACTTGTGCTCTAAGCCCTTCACCAGCTTCGTTGCTCTGATATGCATAAATCTCACAGCAACACAGGGAATATAAATATATGCATATTTTCCTAATAATATGCACCATAAAAAATTCTGAGGTTTGGCACATTTGCGTAGTGCCAATATGGTAACTGTATTTATCCCAAGTTGTGTGTCAGATATTCTGGCTGTGAGAACTAGATAGGAAACTTCTTTCTTGCAGGTGAAAACTGAAGTTAGGAATTGCAGGCAGATGTGAAAATAGGTGGAAAAAATCTGAAAAGTACAAAGTGCTTGTTTAGGAGCAATTTTTGTAAGGGTAGAGTATCACAGATCATTTGGGTTGGGTTTGGGGTGTTGGTTTTCTGCTTTTTATTCTTGGGGAAGCTGAGAAGTCACAGCTAAGGCTGAGGCTTTTCAATATTTATGCATTTATGTAATGTATCAGATTTAACTTTTTCTTCATGTGCTCTCTGAAGGTGTTGGTGAAAATTTGACAGATCCCTCTGTGATAAAAGCTGGAGAAAAAAGGTAAGGTTAAAGAGGGATGTAAAGAAAAGTAGTATAAAGCTTTCACCAGAGAACACATGCAACTCATGCTGATGTGCACTTCATTTCCAAGGTCATATGATATGGTGTTTGGTCCGGCCAATTTGGGAGAGGATGCAATAAAAAACTTCAGAGCGAAGCATCACTGTAATTCCTGCTGCAGGAAACTTAAACTTCCTGGTAAGAGTTGCTTTATTTCTTCTTCTGAGACACTCATCAGATGTTGTATGATGTAAATGTAACGAGATAGTTACGTGGTGCTGTGCAAGTGGAGTAAGTAATAAATGACAGGTTTGTAATTTTATTCCTAAAGCGATGTGCCATTTGAAGATGAAATCCCAGATGAAGCAGTTGAGGTGAGCTGTGGTGTTTGGGGTTTGTTGCTTGTTTTTCGGTTGGGTTTTAAAATCACGTCTAGGTCTGCAGCAATTTGTTCTGTTAAAGACTTTCCATTTCACATACTTTTGCTGCAGGGACAACACTACACTCATCTCAAACCTTGAAATTGCTTCTCTGATTCAGGCTTTTAGATCCAGCAGAACAGCATAAGGAACTTGCATGATTCCTGCCTCTTTCACACTTTTCTTCCAGGTTCTTTCTCACATGAAGACATGTAATTTATTGTAAATTTGAGTTGTAAATCCTGGTAACATCAAAACAGATCATGGAAGGATCTGATTTCCATGAGAAGTTGACTCAATACTTGCTGTAATATCTATAAATAAAATAATTCTGAGGTTTCCATCACTTCTTAAAGCAGAGCTTTAGGCTTCTGATGACATGTATGATGAAAACATCCTTTCTTGAGACAGTGGAATTACACTTTACAAGTACATGTGCATACCCAGCTCTTTGAAAGGCACTTATGCCCCACTGATTCTACTAGCTCAAGAAACGGTAATTCAATATGGCTTTGTTTCGTTTGTACAGATCTGAAGAGGAATGATTACACACCTGACAAGATCATATTTCCTCAGGATGAATCCCCTGAATTGACAATTCAGCCTGGAAGCTGCACCAAAGAATCTGATTCAGCTAATTCTATTCGTTTGATGCTCTAATGATGTGACCAAATCAGCGGCTTCATCCAAACTTCCTGGAATGTCACAAAGTTGTCACTTATCTTTCCTTCACTGTAATTAAAAGAAAGATGTGTCAAAACGATGATTGCTGACTTATAAGTGGAATTTTGGCTGGTCCATAATCTAAGGACCTAACAACTTGTGATAATCGTCTGCAGAGAACAGCGTGGCGGCTGAGCATTTGAAAGGTGGAATAATGACAAGTATCTTGGACTTGGTTTTAAAGGGGCTTTTTAGCAGAAGGTTTACTTTTTATTTTGTTCTGGTTCCATGGAGGATTTTCTCTCTGTAGGCCTGTGGTGCGAAGGAGGCCTTCCACCAAAAGGGTTTTGGTAGTTGGTGTTTTAAGGTAAAGCTTTTGTCTGCTTGGCAGCTGTCTTACTGTCAGTCAGCAAAAGACAGGAGAAAGCACCTACCTCTGTAATGCCAGGGTATTCTTTGAGTAGGTTGGGAAGTATTCCACTAATGTTTGCTCACCAGATGTCTTTCCATCTGGCCTTTTGAAGAGGACGGAGCCAGATGAGGTGTATATGTGATGCCAGTAGGCTGAGGTTGAAGGTAGGAACTTGATCTGTTCCAATAGTGAGAGAGGAAGCCTCCCAAACCTCCTCAGTCAGGATTCAGCTTCGTGGCTGTAACGCTGTTTGGTTTGGGTTTTGTTTTTGGTTTTTTTGTTTTATGTGTGTGTGTGGAATAGAGCCCTAATTGTGCATAATGAAATTTCTTGTTTTACACATTTCAATTTTGCCAGGTCACTGTCAAATAGTAACAAAGCCATGATAGACTGGTAGGATCATATTGAATAGAAGAAATAGTATGTGTTGGTCCAAGTAAGTTGCCTTGTGAGAACACAAGTTGGAAGTGCTTTTCCTCGTATGTAGTGACTGCTTCCGAAGTTACGCCTTCCAAAGAGCTCGTAAAACCAGTATATCAAACCCGAATGTACACAGAACTTGTAAATGTATTTAAAATTGTGTAGAATACATCTTTAATGTTATGTTATTTGTGGTACTTATTTAAGAGAGGCTAGGGTTGGATTAGCATCGTGTAAAGTACGGGAGATTGCAATGCACCTTCATGCCAATAAAATGTAATTTAACTGTCCCAAATATCGTTGAGCATTCAGCAAGGAAGAACTGTTGTCCAACTGAAGTTTCATGCTGCGATTTTATTTTTCTTTTGTTACATAGGTACTAATTTGTAATTTTTAATTAAAAGGGCCGTATATAGCTCTATAAATTTTTTATTCAGTAGTGTATCTTATAGATACAGACCTAAGGCACGAACACAATAGCTGTTTAAATGGTGTTTTATGTTTGATGGGAAAAGGTAAAATGTTATAAGGATATAATACTGTATACATTTTGTATATCATTAAATCTTTAAAGAGTCTAAAATAAATTTATTCTTGTTTACAGACTTCTGCTGTCCATGAGAGTCTGAAAGGTGGTTTGGGTCAGTTTATGTAACTGTGTGTGGAAAAGTAGAATTTGCCATGCTGGGTCAGAGCAGTTGTGCACCTTTGAGGTATCTCAACTTTGACTAACACCAGAAACTGGGAGGAAGGGGAGGAGTGAAAACTCTCATAGAAGACAAAAGTGGTGGGGTTAATGAGGAAGTGAGATAAAAAGATCTTAAAGATCTTGATGTTTATTTTGAATGAGGAGCTGCTGCTTGGGTGCCTGACTGCATGCCCTCGTGTTGCTGTGAGGTAATAGGTATTCAAGAGGTACTTACACTTTTGTGATGCTACATTCTTGGCGAAGTAACAGCAACAGTTAATGTGTAAGAGGCTGGCAGTGAGGCTGGCTTTCCAAATGGAATAGTTTGGATGTTGTGAAAATGTGACCAAATTCAGTGTATGAAATAGGAAGAACATTTTGGCTAAATCACAAATAGAAGTTAAGAAACCTTTTGTCTCCTGACAGATACCTAACAGTGCACAGTTAATTTTTAGAGCCGTGATACCCACGTGCAGGAGTTTGGCCTGTTACTTATCTCTTAGCAAATACAGGTGTGACTTGTGTGTGATGGGGGAGGAGGGGTGCTGCAGTGACTGTGGCCTTGGAGCCTTTCCAAGACCAAAAGGTGCAAACAGGGTTGGGGACTGTATGTACGACTTGGAGTAGTTAATGCTGCGCGTATCTCTGCACATGTGCCTGGCATGAGTGCTAGCTTGCTCTGGGAGAGTTACAGCTGGGATTACATGAGAAGCCTACGTCTGAACTGGAGTAGGAGGGAATTAAGACTTCACAAATTATCTTCATACTAGTAGGAAAAAAACCCATCAATGTAAGTATCCTTCAGGGAAGGCATTGGGAAAGTGTGGTGGCAAAGAAAATAAAAGATAGATTTGAAGTAGCCTGTGTTAGGATAATACCATGTCCCATTGATGTCAGGAAGATTATGCCATGTAATTTAGTAAGAAAGCATCACTCCTCTGCTGAAACTTCATCACTCTTGAAGTGCTCTATGAATAGAGAAGAGTTGTGAGCCTTGGGTTTTAAATTTTCTTTAGATTGCTGAAGAGGAGGAAACTGGAAGCAGCTCTGGAACTTCTGTCCAAAACCAAAGTATCAGCATCTTGTTAGAACCTAATTCTTAATAGTAGGAATATAATTAGAACCTTCTCTAATTGTGAAAATGGGAAATGCTTCAGTGACTGTCCTGCTGAGAGGGTATTTAAAGAACTCCTTTCCTATAGGGAAATAGGTAAGCTGCTTAATTTTCCCTGACAGGTATTTTTGACTCCCTACATCATCCTCACTGTATCTTCATTAGGAGGAAAACCATTGAGTAACTTACGTACTTGTAGATGACTGGTGGTTGCTTATGTAACTTCTGTTTCAAAAAGCATTTTAATTTCCTCCAGAATCAGTATTTATGCAAAAATGTAAAAAATATGCATGTGCTAATTTAATCTCTTCATTACTGCTGCAAATTCTGCTCTGTTGCAGCTTTCTTGCAGTATTTAGGTGCTGAAACATTTCAGAGAAAACCAATCCCCAGCACATTGTACCAAAACAGGCAAAGCCGAGGCTCCCGCAGAGCTGCCTTCCCAGCGGCTGCCCAGCAGCCATCTGGCTGGGAACAGGAGCGATTTGGGTCTGGAGCCTGTGACAGTGATTTCCAACATTTTACTTTGTGGTTGCATTTTACTTGATGCCACACCACTTCAATGCAGGAATTTGAAGGGCAGAAAGGCTACAACTGAAACCTCGGTAGTAACAGTTCATGTTGAATGATCCTCAAAGATCAACTGGGGAAAAAAATAATACATTTTTAAAAACTATAACAATGCATAACTTCTGATGATTTCATCTTTTTTACAATTAATGCTTTTCCTTGCAAGTAATCCATTGTGTGGTGAGTGATGGGAAGTTAATTCTCAGCTCTGAGCTTGCAGGAGGTAGCACTGATGGGGATTTGCATATTGTGTTGTGTTAAAACAGTAAATCAAGGTCTTGATTTGGCTTCCACAGGAAGTAGGAATAAGCACGTACCTTTGCTTTCTTGAATGATTAGTATGGCTGACGTTAGTGCTGAGTAAAATTCAGCTTTATAGTCTCTTGAAAATACTGATGTGCCCAAGATGAAACTACAATAGTATCTAAACTGGTCAGTTCTACACAAATTGTATTTTTTCATCTGAAGAACCTTTAAAGTGTGTGAATGCAAGTCAGACTGCCACGCTGCAGAATCCTGGCCATCGCACAACTAGTTGAGAATGAAAACACCAAAACCCAAATATACATTGAACAGGATATATTTTTTAAATCAGTTCTTCATTAAGGTTTTTAATGCATGTGTACATGAAAATTTATATTAAAAAATTAAAAAGGAAAATCTTGTTTTAGAATAGCTCTGAAGTGCACAAATATTGACAAAAGCTAACAGAAACAAAAATACAGCTCTGCCTTTTTATTTAGTGTTGCAGTTACTTAGAGCTGGCAAATAAACGCAATCCTCTGAGATTCTCACAAAAAGGACAACATTTTATTATATACATAGTTCTGATGTGCAAGTATGCATTCAATATGTACACTTACATTCCTAACTGTTTACATCATTCTAGAGTATTCACAGTAGAATCAAGCTTAAGGTTAGAAATGTGAAAAGGCCATAACAGTGAGAGAAAAAGAAATATCAAGATATGCCTTGGGATTTTAAGACATTTTAAACTACTTGTTAATAGGTTTCAGATGACTAAGCTAGAATTTAATTTTTGAGCAGACTAAAAATAGAGTTGTTTTTTAAATTAACAGTAATGCAATATGCTTTTTAAATGGTTTCACAGATGGCAGTATTACCACAAGCATTATTAATCAGTCTTCTGACTTGTAAGCACTAGTACTGACCAGAAAGAGCTTGCCTGCAGGAAAGCTGCTGCAACCAGCCCTGCATCAGTAAGTGACTATGTCTGTTGTAGTTTTGCATACGTTTATACGCATTCCCAAACCTACTCTGCTCTTATAAAAGGACAACCAGTTTCCTTAACCCACGCTACTTTACGTGGCCATATCCACTGCTCGCTGTTCATAGGAGGTGTAAAAGAGAATGTATGCAGCTGAGGATTTCACAGATGATGACGAGATCTCGGATACTTCATGGTCATCAAACTTAAACCAGCGTTGTTTCGCAGCATTTTTGCAGTAGGCTGTGTAGTGCCCTCCATCCAACCCGCCATAATGATTCTGTAAATAGAAGAAAAGAATTAATGTCTTCAAAAGTTTCATCCCTTTTTAGGGAAATGGCCTAGAATGTCAGATTTTTACTAAATACCGATCACTGTTTTTTAGAACACAACTTAACCTGCAGCAAGCAGGCAGCCTGGCCGCCTAAGCAGGCTAACCCGAGTCTTGGCATAAAGACGAGCTGAACTTTGAAGTGTGACATGGTTACTTACTGAGACTGAAAACAGATTGTATCGCTTCAAGTTATTCTTTGGACCAATAACATACTGTGAAAGGTCAAGAGTTTCCAATGGGAAATCTACAGAAGTTTGAAGCTTTTGCTTCCATCTTCCATCATAGGAAAATCTAGAGAATTAAAAAGCATCATTAAAGGTTACAGGTTATTTGCAAGCTACTGCAGAATATTAAACGTTTGTTTTCCCAGTTTTTACCATGACATGATCTCAACTGAGGCATTTTGCCCCCAGTTTTGTTACTGCTTGCCCATGTGTTTCTTAGAGGTTGAAAAGAGGTTACTTGTACAGGTACTTTGTGAATTACAGCCTCATGAAAGAAGCAGCAGCTGAAAACAAAATTCTTGCAATGTTACAACTGGAAATACATTGGAACTTTCTCTAATTACAAATGGTTTGCTACGGCACTGGAACTATCAATCCCCATCAAAGCCTGGTCACTTCATCCTCATCAGTTTCCACCAGTCCCCGTTTCTCTTACCGTTTCAAGTGCACAAGCAGAACAGGTGGCAATTTCCAAATCTCTATTTTTTTCAAAGAATCCCTTCGCGTTTTGCAATGGCTACAGTAAAACCTATTGTTATCGGTGAGCTTTTCCTCTTTGGAGAACAATCTAAGGCATTCCTAAAACAAAATACAGACCCAGATTATGAAAGGCAGGTGTATGTGAAAGCAGCATAAATGTTTGTTTCCTATTTAACAGGAATTAACCTGCATCATCATTAACCTGCATCAATTTTCCAAGTGCTATGTTTAATAAAAATGAGGAAAAGTGAGTTAAATGCATGTGTGGAAGTAAATTTCACTGCAGACATTAAGTAGCCTCAAGTACTTGGAAATACACACACAATGTTTTGTTTAAAATCATAGAATATTTATACTATGGCCCACAAAAGCAAATACTATACATGTCTTTGCTGCTACTGTGCCTTCAATATTCCCATTCTGCTTGTATATTTAAAACTTTTAAACTTCAGAAGAATTAAGAAGTAACCAAGATTCAGATGTCTTCAGGGTTCAGATTAGTGTAAATGAAGCTGCAACACTGACCAACCCCTTCAAGAGGCTGCGCAGAAGCAACATCATAATAATGTCACAGTGCAATGTTCTTACTTCAAGAACCATTTCTCTCGTTCCACCGTACCTGCAGTGTACATTTACTAGTAGAGGCAAGTGGTAACGACAAGTACATGAAAGCCTCAAAGGTTCGGGACTTCTTGTGACATGTGAGACACTGCACTGTAGATTTGAACTGGCCTTGGAAGAGTGCCACAATAATGGATTCATTGAGCTGCTTGTGTTTGTGCCAGGCCAGTTCTGCTGCTCTGAAGTCATCAAGGTTATCGTTGTTTTCTTCTTTGTACCTTTTCCTGTTGTCAGCCTGGATAACAGAAGTTTGAACACCACAGCCACACGTTAACATATATAGAAATAGAAAGTCTCTATCGACAAACATACTATTGAGTATTTGCAAGAATATTTAAACATATCAGAGTAGCCATCCATTTCTTATCTAGTTAGGCTTCTTCCATTAATCCCTCCAGTGCCTTATACTGTTTCAAGCTAAATTTCTTCTTTAATTCTGAATACTCTCATTTCCTTCTATACAAGGTTCCAGTAACAATCTTCTAAAGTAAGAGGGTGTTTTTAAGATTTCTTTCTTTTGGTCACCTGGCAAATGTATAATTTATTACAAGTGTATTGCTTACTTTATTTAGGTCTTCATGCAAGCCATCCATTAGGAAGAGAAGCAATTCTTGGGAGTCCTGTTGGCTATATCCTGCAAACTGGTCATTAATCTTCCCAATTGTAATTTTAAAGTCTTTTGGACTGATGTATTTATACTGTCCTGTCCATAAAGCTTTCATTATTACACCAAACTCTTCAGCCACTTCACCTTTATGCCCCAGGAAATTTGACCTATACAATTAGACAAAAAAAAAAAGTAAACTCTTCAAATAACTTATTTCTATTATTACCTTCAGATGTTATTCCAATTTCAAAGTCATTTCTTAAGACCAAGAAAAACTGGCTGTTAGAGAGAGTTAAAATTTTTGAGTAATTTGGTTCCATACTCAAGACTGGGCTGACAGAAGGTACAGTTGTTTCCAGCTTGTTTGTAAACTGCTATTTAATATTTAAGGACAATCTAGTGCTCTTGTACCTCTCCGTGTGGTGAGCACAATTTAATTAAGAGTGCCCACTAAAACCCATTTTTTCACTCACACACATTTTGAAAACGTCAACACTCTCACAAGTCATCATTTGTCTCATACTTAAACAACACCCAACCCCCCAACCCCACTGAGTGATTTTTTTGAATTAACAATTGTAAAGGCAAGTTTTTCTCCTTCAATTATAAAGGATGAGACTGAGATCATTACCTGTTAATATCATCTTGATACAAATTTCTGTTAAAATAATCAGCCAGGTGAGGTGCGTTGCACAGACACTGTAATATGGAATTCATATAGCAAGTGTTCCCTAGGTTACGAAGTCCTGTGAGAGCTGGTCCCGATCCCCCAAACACTGGATTGAGATTCCGAATTTGTGATGCAGAGAGTCTTGAAATTTCTGCTTTAGTGTAACAGACTGGTCTGGAAGGAAGAAAGTATTTTTTAGGAGCCTCAGATTTGAGAAGGCTGTGTACGTAAGCCAAGAGAACCACCCTCCCTCACAGGGAATGAAATATCCTGGCACGAGATGTCACCAAATGCCATCGTTTAAGGTATTTAAAACCAGCCAAGGCCATATGCACTGGCCTGTAATAAGGCTGAGTTATAGGCTCCAGCAGTTGTCCTTGGATTTTTGGGGTTTTTTTTAAATTCACAGATAAAGAATTAGCTGTTGATTCAACCCAGTTTAAAAACTGAAAACTGCATTTCATAAGCTGTCAGAAGACTGGCATTTAACACATTAACATGAACACCACAGCTTCAAAAGCAACTATTGCCCAATTACCTCTGAAATGTATGTTAGTAACTTCCAATTCCATTAATTTTCTAAAGGTAACTCCCTATACATCAAATATTTAGCAATGAAATTTAAGTCCATCAGTCCTGCATCCTTTCAAACCTACTTAGAATATATTAATGACTTCCAGCTGGTAAAACACAAAAGAAGTCCTATATGCTGTCACATGCATGAGCTGTGGTGTAACTTCTTGAACATACTTATTGTCACGATTGACTGCAGGAGTTAGTGGAATTCTCTTCTTCTCTTCCTCCTGAATGGCTTGGGTTATATCTGGGGAAGAGTAGGAGCGCTTCAGTTTGGAGTGTTCTCTTTCTCGTTCAACAGTCACCTGTGGCTTGGGTTTATGAGTTGGAGGGGTTGATGGAGGAGTGGATGAAGGAGCCATTTCTGGTGGATACATATGAACAGTATTTGTTGGCGAGTGATAGTAACGAAAGGTTCCAGTGATTGGATCCAGAAACTTCGGGAAAAAAAACAAATTGTTTCAAAACCAAGTAAAAATCCATCATTAATTTACTTACCTATTTTTAAACTACTGTAAGAACGGTGCATGAGTTTTTCAAACATTGAGATGTTAACAGTGGTGACTGGCCTCAATCCTTAAAGGATTAAATTTACTGGAAGGCACCACTTTCACCAAAATGCATGGTAAATAGTAACTGCTTAGTACCAGAAACAGCAGCTGAGCTCTCATGATTTCATTACAAATAATGTTACAATTCAGAAAATAATCATGTGGAAGTTGAAGGGGAAAAAATAATAATTAAAAAAAAAGAATCAAGATCTAACTGAGAAATAAGACACAACTGAAATGCATTACAAAACTTCACAAGGCAATGTGATTGTACCAGCAGAAGAGAAAGTTACCTTTGCCCAACCTGCAGGCAGCCCTGGTATTATCCTTCCCATTTCTTCACTTCGGGCTCTCATTAATGGCTCCCGCAGAGACTAATAAACAAACAGAAAGGTCAGGTACGTGCAGTTACTGATAGAGAGCAGCAAGCTGCCTCTGATACCCCTGTAGAGTTACATGATTCAATGCAAAACAGGTCAGTAAGAAATCCTCAATTGTAACTGGAAATACAATTTATTGTAGTGGTAATGTAGTACTGCTGGTTTGTATCACTCAATCTAAACAAAACCCGTTTGTTGACATGCTTCAGAAAAAAAAGGACAATTCAGCCTCACAAAAGTCTGAGTACTCAATTTCTTCCCTAAAAAGCTGCTTTATTAGGAATATGTGTTTCTGTTAAACACATAAGGATGATCTTTTCTCCCTTTCAAAGCGGTACACGAAGGAGTATGCATGAGATGATGAACAAGTGCAGAATGCTTGTTAATGCTATCAGAAACACATGAAGACTTAGTGGAAGCTTCAAATATTTTTTTTCCGATGAATATGACATGAAAAAAGCAAATAAACAGCCGCAAACACAGCACAGCCTTAAGATGATGTCTTTAAAATTGAAATGAGGTGGAATTTAACAATAATCATAAAGCATCTGCGCTTGATTGGTTTGGCTACATACAACACATTGTATTTACTTTAAGTCTTTCAGTATCTTGTTCAGAATCCTCTATAAGGGGTCCTGGCTTTTGAGCTCCACTCTCTGGTTGTCCTTTAACCCCAGTTTGCTGTAAAAGATTTTGAGAGAAAGCTTTCAATTCCATCTGGAATGTCAGTAAAGAATGCTGATAAACCAAAATAAGGGAAAAAGCTGAGTTATATTTCTTTTTTGGTTGTTAAATGCATGGGCCACAAGAAGCGGTTTGAGCAAGTATCTACACATCATTTTTATTCTTCCTAGTCTATCCTATAGGCAACTTGCTGGAATAGCCTTTGTAGCTGAATGTTGTATTACATAAGACAGTCTGTTATGTAGCTACAAGAGCTCAGAAATGAAGTGCAAAAGTTCCACCTACGCTGCTTCACCTCCTAAAAGCTGTGGGGTTTACAATTTGTTTTTAAACGAAAGACTTCTTTCCCCTTTTACCCCTCACTGTGAAAAAGCTTCTCCACAAAAAAGGCAAACTGTGAAGCCAACATTATGGATTTATTTTATCATAAGCTGTCATTTGGGGATTACGTGAAGTTGCTGTCAGTCAAAAGATCATGAATGACTGTGATAAAGTTGGTCAGGAAGATTTATTTTGGCTTCCTTGTGCATTTGCATTACACAAGCATCAAAATTTGGTCAAATAAGAACTGCAGTTGCAAAGGGAGAGAAAAATATCCTAATACATGTTCTTGAGAAATGGTTTTTAAGACATCTGTTCTGTTACCGACTCAGCTTCACAAATAGCTTCTGATGATTTTTACTCTCAGAAATTTTGTGAGGGTTTTTTTTTTCCCCACCCAAGAATTTGAGGGGAAAAAAGGAACTGTGACCCCCCCCCCCCAAAAAAAAAAAAAAAAGAGTTTGAATGGGACTGTTTTCAGCAAAATTAGTTAGGGTATTGTTTTGCTTCCTACGCGAGTCAAAAAACCCTGTTGTATCAACATTTATGCAGCTGAGGGCACTAAAGAGTTTGTGATGGTAACATAGTTCTGTCCCTAGCATGTGTTCAACACTGTAACGTACAGTACTGGGCTGGCACAAGCCATGAAATGCCACTATGTCTCAATTTTTGAAACTGAGGATTGCAGCCCTGCAGCCTACAAACAATCCCTTCTAGCTCTATGTGAAATGGGAAGTTTTATTATCCTATAGATATCCATGCTGCCTACCTACCAGCAAGAACCGAGGCTGCCTGGCAAAAATACCCGAACAAAACAAACCCCAACTGTTTGGTTTTAATTTTCACCTCTACGGTTATGTGAGAATGGCCTAAATAAAAATCCAATGTATTTAGAATTTCTACATTGATCCTAGAGTATGCACTCAAAAACCATCCTGAATAATTACTCTGGTGATGCTTTTCTCTTTTTCACTAACCTTGCCTGAAACAGACACGTCACTCACTGCCCGTCTCTGCATTTCTGGTGTTCGAGTTCCTTTTTCTCTTTCTTCCACAGGTATTTTGTCAATCTCAATCCTTTTTGCACCAATGCTCTCTGGTTCATTTTTATTTTGCCTTTTTGCTTCTATTGCTTCTTTGTGTGCCTTTTCTTGTTCCTTTTCCTCCTGTTCTCTTTTTCTTTGTTCATCCCTCTCCTTCTGTTCCCTGTCCTCTTTGGACTGCTGCTGTTTTTCTTTGTGTTCCTTTTCTTTCTGCTCTTCTTTTGCTTTTTGTTCTTGTTCTTCTTTTTCTCGCTTGAGTCTCTCTCTCTGTTCTTCCTGCTGCCTCTCCCGAATTTCTTTTTCGCGCCTGTTTTTCTCTAGCAGAGCAGCAGTTTCTGCATGTACACGACTTTTTTCTTCTTCTGTCAGAATGCTCTTTGCATCCCGTAACGGCTTCGTGGACCGGTCCGGAACTATTCGTCCATTCTCAACAGGCTGACTGTCAGCGACTGTACCGTGAGACTTTGGTTTGTTATCATCAGGGATTTTTAGTGAAGGCTTTTTAGTACGATCAACCTGAAACACGAAGTGTACAACAGCAATTCACTATGGCTGTTACTGCTCTGTTAGCTAAGCTTTTTTTTAAGTGAGACTGATGAGAGAATAAAGATGATATAAAGTTGACTTCTGCCAGAGAAATAGTAAACTTTCAATTTCATCAAATCTAGTAAGTGAAAATACTTGTTAGTAAAATTAGCTATCACTTCTAGATGTGAGGTAAGACTCAACAAGCCCTACAGAACCATAAGAACAGCATTAAGCACTGATTACTACAACTCTTTATTTTCAAGCTTTCAAAGGTGCACATTTTAGGGCAATCAGGCTGCCTAATTTGGGTTTGGCTCTCAATCATGTGACAGAGCATGTGATTAAAGCAGATCTGCTTGGTGGAAAGAGGTATTTAAGAGTGGCTTATGCTCAGAAGTAGGACAGCAAATTGGTTTTGATGCTGAGGTGGAAGTTGTGGAGAAATAAAAGCTCATTTAGCTCAGGGAAGACAATAGTAAGCTCTTTAAATTTTACAGTTTAGGGTCCTTTGGCTGACATTAAAGGCAGTATCTAGAAGGGTGAAAGTGAAGAGTTTGACTTTAGCCTTGTCTCCAAAGGAAAATGTTATTTTAGTGCAAGGACTCTACAAAGGTGTCTTTAGAAAGTTTTATCCCCATGAAAGGAAGAAACAAATTCCTGTACTCTCACCACTAGGCTAAGAGTGACAAGGCACCTAAATGTTTTATTATTTGGAGAAAGATACAGTCACTGAAAGTGGACCTTTGGAATAGCCAAGGTAAGCTGTGGCCTAACTGCCCTCCCTGCCTTTCATCATTTATGTTTTGAGGAGATAAGTTTGCTTACAGACTTTCTGAATTAATAATCAGTTGCTGACCTTCAATTTCTCTGGTGCTCATATAAAAATATCTTGAAAAGCTCTGCAATTATGTTAAGAATATTCAATTTCATGAAATCCTGTAGATTGGTTACCATGGCTTCACAGATCACCAATAGTCTCTGCACCAGTATACTTGTGTAGAAGGCTTAAATACTGAGCATGTTTCCTTGTGGGTTCAGGCTTCTGTGGTGGGTCTTTACAGATTAACCCAATATTAACTCCGAAAAAAAGAAACAGCGCTTACCTCAGGGATACTTCTTGTAATTGATACTGGATTAACTACAGATGAACTGTCAGACTTGGGAGAAGGAGCATTCTGTATGTTTGGTCTGTTAAGTGATTTTAGTCTCTCTTCCAAATTATCTCCCGTTTCCTCATTTTCAATCGCTTCTGTTGGAGGTGGCTTTATAGCAACAACAGGTGGAACAGGAGCTGGCTCTTCCAGAGATGGATATGTAAAATCCACTACAGAAAGGGGGGAGAAGAGGGAAGCATGAGATAGCTCTTAAAAACACAAAAGCAAAATAACCCCCATGTTCCACCCCAAAATTTAGACTAGGCTATCCCAAACATACTTGAATGAATTAGATACATCCACTAACTACAAACACTTGGGGGCAGGGAGGTCATCTTTTATACTTACAAGAAACAGTCACGGCTTCACTCCTGCTATGCTGGGGTGGAGTTACTTTAGCATTTGTTGTGTACTGGGGAAAACAAAGGAGCCAGTTTTCATAACCTCCTTCTAGAATTAAAGGTTCATTCTGCAGTATAGTTTTGCTTTCCCACTGTAAGAAAAAGTTTTAAATTAAACAATTCAAAAATAGAAAATTAACTTCTACATCTTAACAGTGTTGTTGAAAATTATGTCCCACCATTACATTGAGACAGGGTCTTTTTGAGATTTTTAATAAGAATTAAACAGGCTGCAAAAACCCTTTGGCCAACAGGGATCCTCTCTGTGCCTGGAGAATGCTTAACACAGGTTCCTGGCTCTACCTACAAAAGGGTCTAAATATTTCCAGTACACTAGGAACCACTTACTACTACTTCAGTAATGATCCTCCATGCAGAAAAGAAATATTTTTATTCTATTATTTGCCTCAGTTTCTTATCTGATAAGTTTGCTGAGTGACCGGAGCACCGGCTTTAGAAAGCATAATGTTAACTTTCTGAAAAACCCTTGGGAGTTCTGGCTCCAGACTGCTCTCCTCCTGAGGTCCTCAGTATTAGAACATGAGCAAGGCAAAGAGGCTCAGAGAATATTCTGTAGAGCACTGAACAAGGAGATCTGCCTGACCTATCCCTGAATCCCAGTCTTGAATGTTTAGGAAACAGAAAGATGTGCAGTCTCTCACAAGAGCCAGCTATATAATGAGTAGGACAACATAGCCAGGGTTCTGACTTGAACATCTCCTTAATACTGAGTCTATAAGCTCTGTGTACCTATGAATCTCAAATTCATGTTTCTCTAGAAGTTATGTTCATTAATGCAGAAAAGTGAACCATACTCAAAATATTTCTGGGGTCTCCCTCACTGAAACGCCTGGCTGACAAGGCTGCAAAGCAGTCCTTCTTTGGCCTTCCCGTGCGGGTGGCCAGCCAGCTCCCACAAAGAAGGAACGACAGTTGCTAATACAGCAAAGACAGTGACACTGTTTCTGGCAAACTGTACTATGTACTTTCCCAAATAACTGTCAGCTGGAACTCATGAGGCTACTGACTGAAGAGGGGAGTTGAATCATTCTGCTGTTTACCTGTTTAATAAACAACACTGCCCTCTACTAGAGCACAAGCATGGGAATGTGAAACTTCAGACTACACTTCTGCTATCAAAATAAGGAGTCTGAAAACTGAACCAAGATGTTTGCCTAAAGGGTCATTAAGTCTTCCATATACTCTGTAATTATAGGAGCTTTAAGACCTTATTTATTGAGATGAATTAATATAAAGTGTGAAACTTGCCAACCTTAAAAAGTGCATCTTTCAAGCTCTGCAGAGTTGTTCCTAGCTTTAAGTCTTCAGCAGAACTAAACCAGTCTAGGAGTACAATATAATCGAAGTGTCCTCTCCTCTTCCATGGATCTCTAGAATCCTCTGGGAGTCTAGTTTCAATCCAATTAGCAGTAACTCTGAAATGCATTAACATGCATTTAAAAACATGTACAAGTAACATTTTTGTCCAACAATATATAATCCATATATGTTTATGAGCTTGGATAAAATAAATATGCTCTGGCTTGAAGTCAGCCCATGCAAGAACAGAGCTGTCCAGATACATACCAGTGGATGAGACGTATCAGGGACTCTAAAACTAAGCGTACAAGCTTTAAAAGCATGTAATTTTTTTTCAGTCAGTCAATTTAATTTATAAAATTAAATACTTCACTATCATTTAACATTATTTCATACCCAGGACGGATAGCTTCTTCTGGAACACTGACAGATCTTGGAATACAGGATTCCTGATAATCTTTCAATCTTCGAGCATCCATTATAAGCAATTCAATATTTTTGTCCGACATCATTGCAAACAGTCTCTCAGCTGTGACTGCTCCTTGAAATAGAGGTTATTAGATGTACAAAGCTACATTATAAATGGAGATAGCTATGAACACATCTGACTGCTGCAATCAAAGCTGCACACATGAAACAGAGAAGTCCCACCGTCATGGAGGTGAGACACTACAGAACTAACACACCAGACCTTTTGCTCCCACTGCTGTGGTGATCAGTGCCTGACCTGCTGAATTAGACAATACTGAACGCTTCAGTGATACACTAGTTTAACTTTTGTGGTCTCATTTAAATTAAGCTATATAGGCAAGCATTTGTAAACTACATGCTGCACGTGTTTCTCTTCAGTTAACAACTCTAGAGAATGTTTTCACATATTTATTATAGGGACAAAAAGCAGAAGGTTGGGAGGGGAGCAGAAAAATTTCTTATTTGAGACAGCTGATACATTTCAGCCTTGCCTAGATTTTTTTTCTTATCAATTGAGGAGACATTTTTCTTCCTAATTTGACCACTTTATTAGGGCTAGTTCAGTTTTAGTTATTAAACTGTTGAAAAACTAAGTACAGTCTTCTAAGCTCAGAAGTGATGAAGGCTGCTATACAGAGCTTAATTACTAAGTCACTGTTACTAAAATGCAGGATACTAGAATTTCATCAAAATCCTCTGAAATAACTCCTGAAAAGAATTCCAACTGCTCAGGTGATAGGTGAAGTCATCTGAAAAACTCATATGAAGACTTTTTTCACACTTCTGTGAAAACTGCATCTCTTACCACTTGGACTGTCAGACTGATCCTTTCTCTCCAGTGAATGCTTCCTCTCACCATTAATCTGTGTTGTAAGGGGGGGAGAAAAGAAGTTAGTTTAATACCTAATACTCAGAACCAAGGTGGCCAACTGACTCTCACAAAGCTTGAAGGAAACTTGTCAGACTGTAAGCCACAGGAAGAAACCTAGAAAAAGGAAGCTTCTTCTAAAGAATATATGTTATTGATAAATGTACTAAAAAGACACCAAGGTTGCTGCTCTACCTAGACAGAAGCCAGATAAAAAGGCAAGACAACCTAGGACAGCATTACCTGGTATGCTGCTGAAAAGTTAGCTCTCTCCTAAACAGGAAATATGTTATCTATAACATCAGCTTATTAGCATTACCTTGGGTTTCTTACACTAGCTAGTTCTAATATAAAGCAGAATTTGACTTTACAAAAAAACCCTAGTCTACCTTCTCCAAGACTTGGAGGTTGGTAGGATTTAACATCTTCCAAAGAAATGTCAAAGAAGGTTTATGTGGAGTGTAAGATAATTCAAAAAGCCCCACATGACTCTGAACTACTAGTAGAAATCAAATGCTAGATCAAAGTGTATAGCTTAGACCATAATAGAGAGTTTGTAAACATCTTTAGTTACCCTTTGGCTTTTTCCTTTGGAATCCACAGCACTTTCTGAGGAGTTTTTGGCTGAACTTTTTCCATCATCTTTTGGTTCTTGCTTTTTCTGCAGCTCTTGTCTGTCCCTCTCTTCAAGTTTTTTCCGAACTTCAGCTTCCTCATATCTACAGGGGGAGGAAAAAAAGCCTTTTCTTTCCACATTACACTACTGGCTCAGCTGCACCATCATCATATCTTCAGGAGCAGAAAAAAACTATCTGAAGTTTAAAAAAAAGCTAAAGTATTGTCTAATTTGTATTTCCAACAAACCCCATCTTCCGCCATGACTGCATGATATTATTTCTCCCACTCTTGGGTTGCTTTTCTTATTCTTAAATCCCGTTCTGGGTCCTATTTCATAGACATTGTTCTTAAGGCTATTTTTTTTAATCTAAACCTATGGTCATGCTTAGCTATGGTGTCACTAAATCTATCAGGTTTTTCATTTTGTGGAGGAAAGAGTAAGTATTAGTGACTTAAAGGTAAACTTCAATATCTTGTAACAATCACGCCACGTATTTTACTTGGGTTTGTAACAGAGCTAACAATTACAGTTAGGAGTAACTTAGCCCACTTAGCTAAATTCCCTTTTTCTGAGAAGTTGGATCAGAACTATTTATATATCTGGTAGCAGTCACCTTCAGAATGTAACCTGGCTATAGCATACTGTTATGTCCTCACCTGTGTCTCTGCTGTTTGTTTCAAATGCTGGAGCTACAGTGAAGTCTATACAAGCATCACGTACACTTGAGAGTTTTGCTGGACCTAGGTCTTGCATACAGCTGTCCTTTTCATAAAGCCTTAGACTTCAAAATTAACCTCCCAGCCTTTTGCCATTCTAAGGACAACCATGATATTGTAAACCAAACTTGACCTCCAAACTACAGCTTTTACATCAACAACTGCAGGTTTGCACAGTCCCATCACTGTTACATTCTATTATAGTTAATATAACTGAGAAGATTAAGGGTTACTAATGATCCATAAAACAAAAAACCAATGTTTTGAACTAACTATTTTGATGACTGAACCAAGCAGTGAATCATGAACACTGAACTGTATTAGCAATTGCTTGTTTTAATCAGATGTAGCCTAATCAGGATTAAAATGACAACAACAATAGAGCTGTAATTCATATCAGAAGTACTGTGTTAATAAACTACATCATTAAATCAACTTCTGCCTCCAAGCCTATTCTACTAATTGTCCACTACTAGGAGGTTGCAAGTCTGTAATTTTATTTTTTAAACAGGTTTTTTGATTTGGCAAAGGCATCATAAGTTAGAACAGAGCATTTTGTTCTCATTTGGAATTAACGGCACTAAAGCATATTTCAGATTTTATTTTACTTCAGTCAATATGGAATATTTACCTATCAATTTCCCATTTACACCTTTGAAGCACAGAGTGACAGAGTGGGTCATTCACATAGCTATTCCTGCTCCTATATAAATGACGTTGCAGCAGCTCCATGTTAGTTAACAATTAACATTCAAACTATTTGCAGAAGAAATTGCACAAATAATTTCCCTGAAATCACTTCTGTAGTTACACAAGAGTCATGTTTCATTTGTATTCCCTTTATATACATTTTGCCCAGAGTAGTTGAAAGTTATTAACTGTGTCAACTTTCAGAACTCTGTTCCTTTCATAAAAAGCCACAAGTTACTAAACAGTAAGTCTCTAAACTATTATGGTTTTCTATAATTCCATCAGTACTTACAGTGAGTTCATAGCTCTGCAGACTATGAATTAAAAATAAGAAAACCTAAAGACCGTTTCACACGTAGTATTATGAGACATCTTTGGAAAGTCTCTTTCCATAGATGCGTAACTACGCTTACTTTCTTGTTCATGTGAACTAACTTTAAGGATTAAGTAGTTTGAAGGGCATAGAATATATTTTCACAATAATACTTTGGGGGGAGAAAAGGGAAATGTGCCTAACTGAAGGGGAAATGCTAAGAGGGTGAGAAAGGGGCGATAAAGATAGATAACTGTTAAGGATGTAAGCAGGTAAGGCTGAAGCAAGATGTACTGCACTAAGCATCACTAATAGGTAGCTTCTACCTTACGACTTCTAACCAACACAGTTTTGTGGCTTATGGCACAAAGACTTGATGGTTGTAAATAAGCTACCAAAAAAGCCCATTAGCATCAGCTCAGTTACACACAGGCAAAACTGTGCATTTCCATATGTATTACTGCATGTGGCAGAGGTAGGGAAAAGGTGTAGCAGCTACCTAAAGAATCAAAAAATGTGTTTTGTTAGTGTAAACTAAATCCATGCTAGGAGGACTTTTTAATGTATGTAAATATTAGGAATATCCATTAGTGTGTTTGGTTTCAGATGACCTTATGATGAAAAGGGTAAGTAGCAAATGGCTCTTGATCATCTTGTGTGTGTGTGTGTGTGTGTGTGTGTGTGTGTGTGTATATACAGTTTATATCTTGTGGTTTCTTTTTATTAGTCATTAAACAAAAATAAGAGACAATATCAACAAATCATAGTTACAAGAATTAAGAGACAATGTATACACTGGCAAGTATGGAGTATGTGATGATGGGGTATGTGATGATGAAAATTATCTCTAATAACAGATCTTTGTGAATAAACAGTTTAAGATCTCAAGAGTTTCGGGTATCTAAGGTCTACTCAAGTGCAATCCCTTACTACTAAATAGCATGAAAACAATGAAAGCAATTGCACACATACAGGCTTTAGGTACAATGAACAATATCTTATCTATTAATTGTATTCACATACCTGAGTTTAAGGCTGTCTGACAGTCTTTCAGCTTCTTCAACAGCTTTTTTTAAATTTGTAGGTCCAAGAATTGAATGAAAATAATCCTAAAATTACAAGCACCACCCCACATATTATTAGTACAACTTAATAACGCCTACTTACATGCATATTAAGAGCTACTAATGTGCAGAGAATTGGTATTAAAATGCTATTAATGCCAACATAAGGAACTGTTTTGAATCAAAATAATTTTCCTCTCAAATATAATTTTGTAAGTAAAATTATTCTATAGCACTAATAAGTAAAGGCTAGCAAGGCAACTGCACCAAAAAAAGGTGGCATGAGAAAGATGACGAGAGGAATACCTTTCCCTGAAAAAACCAATCACAGATCTGACAATTTATATACCTTATATATATTAAAAGCAAACTGTAAAAGCAATTAACAACAGACTTCTCAAAAATAGGACAGAAAAGATAGCATCGTAAGTTTACTTAATACCGGTGTAATCCTTTGAACATGCATTAGTGTAATTCTCTGTACTTCTACTACTTCTACCAATGCAGGAGAGGTCAGTCAGAAAGCTTTTATACCTGTTGCTGCTTAAAATCAGGTCTCTTTCTAATAAAGTTATAAACAGTCACATATTTCATATACAGAATGTAAGCTTTTTCTTCATCTTGGTCCAATCTGCTTTCCTCCGCTGCCTTGAAAATCTTAAGGGCGCTCTGCACATAACTGAAATAAGAGTAAAGCACGTGATTGCTGACTTGTTCCCAAACACCTTTTCATTACAAGATGCCACCTCAAATGTCCACAGCCTCTGTCGCCATATATTAAGTGTTTGATTTTACCATCTTAATACAAGGTTTTTGTTAAATATGAATTACAGTCATGTTCTTCCAAATAATGTTTCTCTTTCCTCGTTTGTTTACTAGCCTTATTTAAAATCTCCCATAATTAAATAACATACTGAGATATAGGAAAAAGTACCTTTCCCTTCTAAAAACACCAATCAACTTTTGGCTTTTTGTTGTGGTTTTTGTTTTTTTTTTCTTTTGAGCAAAACCTACAAAATGAAATCATTAATAATCTGAAAATGCTGGAGGTAAAATATTCACACATTTGCTAAACTTTATATAATTTTCAAGTTTGCATTTATATAGCCTTTTCACAAGGGGGACAAATTTTCATGGGCATTATGCTCTGTTCAAGTCATGTTTGGGCAGTATGTCAAGTTACCTTCTGTAGGCAGTAAGCATATCCCATGTGATAGTTGAAAGATCTATACATAAGACTATCAACAATTTTATAGCTAATAGAAATAATTGAAGAAATTTAGATCCACAACATAGTGGTTCTGGAACCTGCGTAGAAGGGTAGCACTAATACTTCCAATATTAATACAAATAAATTATATATACCTCTTTGTACTTGTCTTTTCAGGTTTTATTTCTATCTTCTTGTTGAGATCTTTCAATGAAGTAGAGAGATACAGCTCCTTAGGTACAGAGGCCACAGCAGGCATGTTAATGTTGTTACTTATGTCCCTTCTAGGATGGTACAGCTTCTTAGAAGTCTCTATCAGTATTTTTCTGGAGATAAAAAAGAAGTAAGCAGAGCCCAATTACATTCCAGTGACTTTTAATACAGTTATAGTTACTATCTGGGGTTATTACCTAACCTATCTCTTCTTACGTGAGCTAGATGAGACGCAGAGTGGCTGAACAGTGAGAAGTATAAATTAATCCTCCCAAAGTGACAGAATTATTTGAAACCACTCTAGGTAAATGCTCAAGAATGTTAGTGATATGCTGCTAACAGAAGAAAATAATAAGAAATGCTGACTTAATGTTCAAAATAACCATATCCAGCAAATTTATTCAAATCTAATGCCAGTAAGTATATTATAATTAGCCAGCTTCTCTGTACTCTGAACTTTGTAATGGCTAACTCTATCACTAGGTTAGCACAAACCTTTGCAAACACATACTACACCCTTGGAAAGGTGACTTCTAATTGTAAGAGACAAGCCAAGGAAATGAAGGTTGCTACAGTCCAAGTCAACTTGAAACTTTTTGGACATGCTGTAGATCTTAAACTCCTAGGTACCGTTGTCTTTCTGCTTTTATTTGGAAGTGCTCTCCAAGTAGCCATGAAACAGTTACGCAGAGTATGGCCAGAAGAGACTATTACATCATCTCATCTGACATTCTGCATAGAGCAGTCCATTAAGTCTCATACAGACAGATAACTAAAAATCTTTGAATCTAATATACAATAAGCTATTTTAGCCCTTGGGGCTGGCAGGGGAGTAACTGAACTCCTTCTTGAGCAGTAACACATTAAGGTGTTAGCAATACCAAGAAATTAAGAGGAACTAATTAGAAGAAAGATGCTGAAATGATCCCAACAAATACATTATTTCCTAGTGAGTAGAAAACTCACATGGCCTTTGACAAGATGAAGGTAGGGCATTTCCCTTCCACCCTCAAGGTGATGATTAGTATGACAAGTGTGACCAAAAAACCACCAGCCAGTGACCTCAGAGTGAAGTTTCACCCAACTGAATTGATCTGTAGCTGACTGCCACCAAATGAGGTGGTCCTAATTTCCCTTCCTCTTTCTCATGCTGGTCTGGTACTTGTCCAACCTCTTATTGAGCCAATACAGTTTGCTGAAGAGGTGGAAAGACTACACAGCTTGTGCAAGGAGCGCAGTCGGCATGCACAGCTGAGAACGAGAAGCTGAGATGGGAAAGTGATCCCTTCCCATGGCACACAGCTGTTATAGTCTTTGAAGTATCACGGCATGGAGTATCAGTACGTTGACTGTTCTTGGTCTAGAAACTGGTTATGAAATAAAGATACTAACCCAAACCTTTGATATTTCCATGTTGGAAATAAATATAAAAATAAGGTAAGATACATGTCTAATGATTTTTTGGTTTAAGGTCTGGCATGCCAAGGTCAGACTAAGCAGTACATAACTGGATAATTTACCACTTGAACACAGATGCTGTACTTGCTAATTTCCAATTACATAGCAACTTCTCAAAGGTGATAAACTTGTCAGAAATCCTTCTTTAGGAAACCAATTTACAGATAATTCTAGAAAGTAAATAATAAAGTCCTCAAACACTAATTTCAATGCATAAAAATATATCCCATACCCCACTCATCTTAAAACACTCTTCCCTGTATAAGGTGTCTTATGTTCAACGTTAACTTTCAGGGAGATATTTAGGTGCTGAAAACAAGGTAGAAAATTTATAAGAACAACTGCATTCAGTAGAAACAAAACACAGACACAGCTCCTGCCCCAAAGTAAAGGGCCTTTCCCATCTAAAAGCCTTTTTGCCTAAAGCTAAAGAAAAAAAGACATACTTTTTACAACCTCGTAGAATTGCAAAGAAAGGTTTTGCTCTTAGTGCTTGTCTAATCCTACCTTCAGAGCATGTCTTTACCTGGCTTTTTTTTTTCCCCTTGGAACTGTAAATAGACTTACTCTTTGAAGCTTTAAGTCCTTTCCAAATATATCTTGAATGTTTGCTCTGTTATGTAACCAGTATTTTCTTAATCTTAAGTGGCAGCATTTGGTTTTGTTCTGACAGAATATTGTAACTAAATATGTAGTCCAAAAAAGATATGAATATAACATCACTGTGTCTGTGAGCGTATGAGGAGAAAAAAACCCAACAAGATTATGTGAAAGATGAACCATTTAATGGAAGGCAAAAGATGCCAGTAAATTTTAAAGTGTTGCTGACATACCTTGATATGGGCAGCTTTTCTGGAATCTCTTCTATACAAATGAAGAATAGCGGATAAAAGCCAAACCTGAGTTTTGGTCCAGAACAAAAAATTTGCTCTCCATGTTTTCCTGCCATGGTTACTAAGTTCTAACTTCAGGTCTTTAAATTGCCAGACAAGTTTCATGCTGAACTTTTATTTACTGATCTGAAGAAATTTCTGTATCTTTTTTTCCAAACATGAGCTACTAACCACAGTATTAAATAAACGAGGTACTACTCTGACCTCCCACAGCACCACAATTCATACAATATGCTGCAGTAAAATGAGTAAGAATGGATTAAGAATAACATTTTCTAGTATTTTTTTCATCGAATTCTCAACAGCCTACTTAAATGAATTAGATACAGCATATGTCACAAGTTAATAGGAGATTTCAAGTTAATAGGAGATTTCAGTTGCTGTTTCTAATTTACTCTTCTATTCAGAACCTTAACTATGGAACTATAACCAGCAATTTTAGTTTTATGCATCACAAATCCCCTAACTGGATTTTAGTCAGTAGCGGCCTCAGACTGACCACTAGTTGCCAGGTGACTGACTGCTCAGTCTTGCTCACAAGGACCCTTAAAACTCCATAAGATTCTACCAAATTTTAAGATGTGCTTGTACCTTGACTTTCCCTTACACTCAAATGAACAAGGTTTGGGTTTTTTCTTCTTTGAGCAGACTTAAGAAGATGATGAGTTTGGAATTCAAATCAGCTCCTTCATATATATATATATATATATATATATATATATATATATATATATATAACCAGCTGATTCTGAACACAAGTTTTTGCAGATACCTGATTCCTAACTGCCCTGGTCTCAGTGAAGGAATCCAGCACAAATAAAAGACATTCAGGAGTAGTTAACATACAGCAGTGAAATGCATGGAGACAGACTAAGCTACTGCAAGTTCTGTAAAAGGTCTGTATTTGTTTCCACTAGAAAGCTGCCCTGAACTGTACTTTCTTATCAGAATTGCATCCATTTCATCAGGATGAACTCTTGCTGCTCCAGGTGGTATTGACTAGATTACGTTCACTTTTGCCAAACATTCCATTTCCCGCCATACTTATAATCACCATACCAATACAATGGCAACACTGAGGCATCGATGAACCCTTCCAGCTACATATGTGACTCCTTCATATCTCTACAAGGGCGAGAAATATCTTCTTTCCCAGCAAGAAAAGAGAACTAGGTCATAAAACCATGAATAAAAGGGACTATTAGTCAACCCTGTGAGGAGGAGGAAACAACCTATTTCAGGTTTGTCAGCATTTTTTTTTATTATTATTTTTTTTTTAGTAAGATCAAACTCAAAACTGTGGATCTTTTCTGCCCCCAGCTGAAGTGCTATCTCAAGCTCCTGTTTCATACTTAAGAGTGCTGAAAACCAGGCCAATATCCCAAAACCATACAAGAAGTCATGCTTACATGTTCATAGGCATTTAAAATATTTAGAATGGATAGTTTTACACTGACGGGGAAACATACCTGTTGTTAACAGGTTTTTCGACATCTAATTATCATGCCTGTTTTACTAAGGGTATGAGTAAGCTTTAAATGGAATGACCATAGCAAGAACAACACACAGAAGCAGTTATATTGCAAGCAGTGTACACCAACACAGTCTGAAATAAATTGACATGCTAAGTACCATGCATCACCAATTCAGGTATGTAATATTGTTCACTTCTTTTTGGATCTAAGACTTGAGCAGATGAGAAACAGGTTTCTCACAAGCATTAAGTTTCTCAGTTTTCTTGGAATTAAGTTTTACTGTCTGTATTCTGTACACAAGAGTTAGTTTTAAGATTATCAGTATTAACCTAGAGATATTTTAACATGACTGCACATACAATCAATCAGCATATTTATCTCTGTGAGCCCTCTAGCTTGCTTTCAGGCTCTGGTACTGTTACTACTACAGGCCTTGGTCCTATAACTCCATGTGCATAGGCTGATTATAACCACTGGGGCTTCCTACAGCAAGGCCATCGTGCTCGCACAGACTGGCCAAACTTTCACCATTTTGCTGGGTACCACCAGTGATCATGGCAGTAACATGTCACGGGTCTGTCTTTGGTCTTGTGCCACACTGAAACTACCTTCACCACCAAGCTCAGGAACGGCTCTTTTCACACAGTGAGAAAACCCTTTCTAACAATTTGCTTATTCAGCAGTTTAACCGATACTGATGAAAGACACTACGAAATTAAGTTGCTTAAAAAAAATAAACTGGATTTTACACATAAAGTTTAAAAGTTATTCAATCTAAGGAAGAGGACAAATAGCTTCACTTCTTATTTAGATAAAGGAAAAATCGCTAAAGTGTGTGCACAGTGTAGGTGACATGAAGCCGGGGAGGTGACAGAGAGGCTGAAGACTCCTCCAAGTCTGTAACCGGGCGGTTAAAACCCTGCGGCCCGGGTGCGGGCTTGGGGCACGGCCGGTGCTGTGGAGTCCCCACGACACCGCAGCTCGCTGCCTCGCCCGCTCCGGCCAGAGGAGAGCACCTTGGGCAGCGCTGCTCCCCTGCCACCGGCCTCCAGCCACTCTCGGGCTCCGGAGCGGCTGCTCCCGACCCCGCTCACGCGTCACCCCGGCCGGGCTGCGGCTGAGGGGGGCACTGCGGGCTGCCCAAGGTCACGGCACCGGGCCGGAGGGCTACGGTCTCCCCGCCGGGCCAGGCCCCATCGCCCCCCGCGCAGCCCGGCCCGGCTCCCCTCTCCGCCGGCAGCCCCTTGAGGGCCGCCTGCCCCCTCCCGCGGCGGGGCCGAGCCCGGGGCTCCCCTCCAAGGGCGCCCGCCCCCTTCCGCGGCGGCCGGAGGAGGGCGTGAGGTGAGCCCGCCCGCCCTGCAGGCCTCGCTTCCCCGGCGGCTCGGGCGCCACCTCGGGCCAGTGCGGTGGGCCCGTCTGCGTACTCACCACCGCGGGGACTCGCTGCCTCAGCCCGCCGGCCTGGGGCAGGCCCATGTCCGATCGCGGCTACTGGGAAACGCTACGCGGCCATGGCTGCTGAGGCGGAACTCGGCGGCGTTCCTCCCTCCCTCCTGGGCCGCCGCTCCCCCGCGAGGGCGGGGACTCTTCGCGGCCCTATCCGTGCCGCGGGGCCGGGCTCCAGCCGCGGCAGGAGGCTGGCGCACAGCTGCTGTCCTGCGGGCCCTGCGGGGTGCGGCCGCGCCGGGTCAGGCGAGGACCCGCTCCTGCCGCGGAGCTCCCTCGGAGGTGGGAGTGTCTCTGGTGTGGTGCGGAGAGAAGGGAGAGGCAGGTGCCTCAGACGAGCGCCACCCGCGCTGGCTTCTCGGGGCCAGCCCTGGAGGAGGCTCCCGGGGAGCGTGGGGTCGCCCCCATCCCGCACCGCCGTGGCGGTCACCCGGGCGCTCCGCAGGGCCGAGGTCGCCCTCGCCTGGTAGCACCGCCTGGCCAGGCTCCTCGTTTCGTTTTGGGGCGCTTTGTTATCGAGGCCAAGCCACTGAAAGCGGGCTCTGAGGTCTTTCACATTTCAAGGGACATCCAGCGTTTCTATGTGGTGTTAAACTGGCCCTTCTGCTGCAGTGCTAAATCTGGTGTGGGAAGGCAAGACACCTCCCCTTATGAAAATATCCTTTTTGTTTGTAGAGAAAACTGCATTGACTGGGGGACATTGTAAGTTCAGATCTCGTTTTTCGTTGATGGCTACGTTTTCTGTGCAGCTTGTGGTGTTACTACAAGCATTGTACCTCAGGGATGGCGGCAGTATAGTCATGCTGGCATTTAGAACACCGGGAGAAGGGAGAGAAGAGGGTGGTGCTGAGCTCATTTCCAGCCAGTCAGTCAGTCAGTGAGGCGGATTGTGCCACTGAGATCTCATGCAAACAGAAAGATGCTCTGTCCTGCCACAGTCAGTCTGTCCCCTAACTGTCAAGGTGGGGGATTCATTTAAGATACTTTGGGCAGTGTTAGGTTAATGCTTGGATTTGATGATCTTAAAGGTCTTTTTCCAACCTGCATGATTCTATGATCCTTTAACCTCCTGCTCCATTTTGCCAATGGAAACTTGTGAACAGGAGCAGTTTCCCTTGGTGCCACTTTGGGAAACAAGAACCTCATAAAGCCAAAATGAGAAAGGTGTCTGTCTTCACGTAGCCTTCCAAAACACTACTGATGCATTGCCCAGAGTCCTAATTGTATCGCAATACTTAATGGCACAGTAACATTGGTTGGTATTGGGTATGTGAAAGGCTCAAATAATAGCCTCCATCTCTAATTTGCAGTGAATAGAAGTGATCAGACATGTAAAAGGTTCTGGGAGAAATGAGGATAGCTCTGTGTCTTCTCTATTGTGCAATCAGGGAGGTTAATACCAAAGTAAGTTGATACGCTCTTAACAACATTAAACTGAACTTAACAATATCACCAACACAATGCTCTTTAAGGGCCTTTTTCAGAACTGCTGCCTTTGTTTTAGCCAAGTTGTGAGAAGATGAAAGGAGTAAGTCCACTGATGTCAAAGCTTGGAATCTAAGCGTGCAAATTAATGTAGAGTATCATATTCACTGTTTTCCAAACTGGACTCAGGGTGCCCCTTTCATTGTTTCTCTTATATAAAGAAATTGTGTCATAAAATCTTTTAGTCTTACTCATATGGGCAAAACCCAACCATATATAGAAAGGTGTTGGGGAGCACCTGCCTGTACAATGAGCTTTATCATATTCAATAACTTGTTAAAACATGCTACTATGTTGATTGCGTTATGACGTGCTGTGATGTTGCCTTAGGTTAGAACACATTTTCTTATCAGCACGTTTGTTACTGTGTAGCAGTACTGCATAAATAAAGAATTTTAGGCAGTAGAAATCAGTGTGCTTTAAAATAGAATGTATTATTTAATTAAAAAATATAAATTACTATAAAGCAGTATAAAATAAAGGAGAAGAAACCAGGTACTTTACAGATGTGAAATGTGTTTTGAATGCCTACATCAGACATGAATGTCTCTCTTAAATGTACTTTTGATATATTGTCAAAAAACCCCATGAGACATGATTATTTTGAAGATGGAAGTTGTGATTGTAATAATGAAAACTCATATACGGTGCGAATGGACTAAATGCAGGCTGCATTCTTCACTTCTACAAAAGATTTTTAATAATACAGAACGTTTTGCTTTTCCATAGCACTGCAGCCAACACCATGAGGCATTCCTGCTTGTTGGTGCATGCCTGTGAGGACATCGTAACGTTTTCTGTATCTACTGCTACTGTGTAAGTAAAAACCCGTACTATGGCAAGCTAAATGCTTGTTGAGAGACACAGACACTTGCCAGCAATGGAGAAGAGATGTGAAGGCTGGATTTAAGGTTTCTATACTCTGGTGGTAAGTGACAGTCCTGAGAGGTGTCTGGATTTGTTCTCTAGTGCCGCCTTCTGGCTGATCACTTCTGGAAAAATAAAGTCACCCTGAGCCAGGTGACAACATATAAAGGATTAACTGGCTTTCCAAAAAGCGCAACGAGAATTCCTGCCTGTAGCTTAACTTAGATCAAGAGTATTCTAAGAACAGGAGAGAGCCCTGTCAGGGTGCTGTAAGCCCCCTCACCACACTCAGCCAGAAGGGCTGTTCTGTTGCTGCCTGTGGGAGACGTGGTTTTCTCTGCTGGACTGAACAGGTCTGTTTCAGCAGTGACTCAAGGACTCAGTTCTGTGGTATTTGTGAGGTGAAGTTCACTCTTTGAAACGTGGCTGTTTGCATTTTGTCCAAAGCTGTGACAAGGGCAAAAAATAATGGAACTGTAAAAAAATGTAGTTACAAGTATGCCTCTGATTAAAGAGTAACTAGTAGGTATTGTGCTCTCCAAAATAAATGGAATTCTGTCAGATACCTTTCCCTGACAGATACAAATTATGGGATCTACGCTTTATGGCAGCATCAGATTTGTGACTGAATAGCTTTGGGGAGAACTTGAACGTGACCATTTTACACTGTTGGAACAAAACTAGGAGGAACATTTCAGGGGCTGGGACGTTGGGTCCAGTGCCAGGTTGGGACTGAAGGTCAGAGCTCTCTGACAGAGCAGCACGGGCTTATGATCATTTTGGAGTTGTCATCCTTACGAAATCCAAACTCAATGATCCCAAAACGTTGCTAAAGCCCTGCCGAGGGAAAGCAAGGCAGCAAAGCCCTTGCTCACAGAGCACCCTCGCCCGTGCGAACAACCGGAGCCCCTGCAGCCATGAGGCGGGAAGATCAGCCCACGCCGCCCTGCGGCAGTGAGGAGCCCCAAGAGGGCGGGCGGCACGGCGACCCCCTTTACTCTCATTTCTTGAGGCGCTCCTGGGGAGGCTGCCCCGGCCCGCCGGCTGCTCGCCTCCCCCCGCCGGGGCCGGCCGAGCCTCACCGCGCGGGCGGCGCCCTGCCCCCCGCCGGGCGGGAAGCGGGACGGAACATGGCGGGTCCCTCCAGCGCCCGCTTCCCCGCCTTTCCCCGCGCCGCCGCGCATGCGCGGCAGGCGGCACCGTGGCCGTATCCCTCCGCCGAGCCCCTCTGCCGGGGTATTTGTTAATAAGGTAATACCCGCGCCCCGCGGTACGTGCCGCGCGCCCCTCCGACCGCTGCCCGCGGGCGGCACGCGCCGCCTCACGCCCGGGCTGCGCGCCTGCCGGCGGGTCAGCACCGCACCGCGCGGCGCCCCTCCCCGCCCCTCCGCCCGTCGTGTCCCTCCGCCAGGCGCAGCGGGGACTTTTGTGTGGGGCTTTTGGGCGCCGATGAGCGGCGGCCTCCGGCGCCCCGGGTTGTTGTCGCGGCGGCGGCGGCCGGGCCGGCAGCACGGTAAGGCCCCATCTCCGCGCCCTGTCTCTCCCTCACCCCCCGGGGCCGGCCAAGCTTTTCCAGGTCAGTCTGCGCCTTTGTATAGGGCCCTGTTACCGGATGTGGAAGTTGATCTCTTCGCTGGTAAAAAATAATTCCACTTCCCCCGGAACCCGGCGCCGCGGCTCCCTCCGCAGCGCCCAGCCCAGCCAGGATTTCCTGTTGGGGAGAGCGGGCGCGCTGGCCGGCCTTCCGGGGACCCCGCCGCGCGGGGGGCGCGGGCAGCGCCGGCAGCGGCCTGGGCCGTGGCGGCGGCCTGGGCGGCCTGCGGGGCGCGGCCTGCGGGGCAGGGGCTGCGCTGGGGTCGGGGGCCGCCGCGCGGCCGGTGGGGTGGTGATGGTGCGGGAACGGGTCACCCCCGGGCCCGGGTGCCCGCGGCGGTCCCGCTCCCGCGGCTGCCGCACTGGCCCGGGCGAGCGCGGCGCGCCGGGAGAGGGACCCAGGCGCTGAGGGGCAAAGCGAGGCCTGGCTCGTCCCGCCGATATCCGTGCTGGGCAGCCCGGCCTGGGCTGCGTGGGGACGATCCCGCGCTTTGCGTGGGGCGGGTGGCCGGTTCCTGCGGCGGCCCGAGGCGGCTGAGCTGCGTGAGGCGTTTGGCGCCAAAGGTGCCTTAAGAGGAGCTGCGGTGGGAGCGCAGCGCTTCCCTTCTCTGCAGTGTCCCTGCCCGGAGCCTGTAACTCGTGCTTCGGGCTCTTAATAAAGCGTGTGATCGGAGCCCAAATGTGGGATAAAATGTGTTAGTTCGGACTGCAGTTTTTCTTTCCTAGTAGTCACAGAGTTGGTGGGACACTGGCTGATAGCACGTCAGTGCAACCCCCTGTAGGAAGTCGTCTATGTTTAGCGTTTCTAACTTAAAGCAGTTCTTTGTTGTCCTTTAACTTGCTTGCTAAGGTAGCTCTTATTTAGTGGCCGAAGCTGCAATTTAGAGTTAAATGTGCTGAAAGTTGTGAATGCACAGCTTGGGGCACTTCAGCATATTTTTTAATTTTTTTTTTTTTTTTAAATTATTCAAGACTTCTGAAGTATCAGACTAAGCAGTTTCGTTGAAGTGTGTGCGCACGCAAATACTTGCAGCGGTACATAAATCTGCTGTGTAAACAAGGTTAAGAACATACATGGCAGATCAGCATACACTAGATGTAGGCTCTTGTTCGTGACCCACTTTCTTTGCTGAAAGCAGTTTGTTTTCTCAGATTTTTTTAGGCCTATGTGCCAGACAGAAACTGTCGAGGAAGGTTCCTCATAACAAAACGGATGCTTTAATTAGAGAGACTGGTGCTTTTTGAGGTTATTTTCAAGTTTAAATTAATCTGAGACATACTCTTAAGGCTATAGTACGATTCAAAGGCTACATCACAAGCCCTTAGATTCTTCATGTCAATCATAGCTGCTGTAACGTAACCTTTTTTGTATCTAGTGCCAAGCTTATCTCTGAAAGCTTTGTATTTTGTTGGCAGTGACAACCCAAACTTTGGCTGGTGCCAGTGGTTCCCTCTTGTTGCATAATAATATTCTTTAGATGTTGCATTCTGTTGCAGATAATGGCCACGTTTGTGCTCTCTATTTTTAAGGATAAGACTTTTTTCCCATCTGCATTATTTAATGGAGTTATGTTGCTGACGGGTGCTAATTTAAATTAATGTATGAACCTAATTGGAAGACAGACCTGGCTAAATACAGGCTTGACTATGTTAACCACTAAGCTATTCAACACTATGTTTGCTTTCCTCATCTCTCTTCTCAGATCAGGTATTTTTCATCCGATGCATATGTAGCCCAACACGAAGGTCATGTTGCTGTTTAAACACACTTGAGAGAATTTAATTACAAGCACAACACAGTCATAGAGGAAAGCTGAAAGCTATTAATATATTAGTGTAATTTCCATTATCATGATAGAAGTGTGGATAATGTAAGCCTATGATATTAAGATTTAAAGTATGACGTGTGAAATCATTGTCAAAATGCATTTGGAAGGGTGTGATTCCCTTAGGAAACAAGACAGGAACTTTCTGAGTTTTTCATGTGTAAGTTACTGTAATCACTATTAAATGATACATATAGTGAAATCATACCGAAGTTTTTAAGAGATGCTACCATGTGGAAGTGCACCTAGGTTTAATGCAGACCTTCTGGTTCCTTTAAAAGTTACAAAACTTTTAAATAAAAATTTTTATTTCAATTAAAAGTTTTCAATTGAAATAAAAAACTTTTTGAAGAGTTGTTCTGAGTTCAGGTATTCTGCTGTTGTATCGGGATGTAAAAGCAAAGCCACAAGTTGATCCTATTACTTAAATTCTGTTAATGATCAAAACTGAGTGCTTGATTAGGGATTTAAATAGTTGTTGCTAACTCTTTATACACTGTACTTCCAAAATATTTTTGACCTTGGTGTGGATAGGCATATAAAATTAGTTAGAAATGGCTATTCTAAATTTCTAGCAGTACTGTGCAATGCTGGGATCAGATGGCAGCATTTCTGAAGGTTGGATCTGAAGAAGCAGGTTAATCTTTTTGAAACAGGGGAAAGAGAAAGGCATTGGAAAAGGGCATTCTTTTTCCAGATGTAATGAGTGTCTTCCAAGCTGTCTTCCGAGTACTCTTCTGCTGCATGCCACTTCAGTAGAGAAACTTGTTTAATTACCATTTTATGAAAGTTTATCGTGGGGTTTTTAGGAATGATTGCAAATGTTACCACAGATACAGGGTATATTATTGAGTTCATCTTCTGGTAAATTGCATTGCTGCAGTCCATGCTTTTCTAGCATAAGTATATCTCTTAGGAGCGTGCCTTGGAGAGGTACACTGGCGGCTGCGAGATTTCTGTCTTAGCAGATGTTCTGCAACAACTGGTTTGTGCCTGTTGGTTTTGAGCAGCTATTCACCACTGCAGTGGTAGAAGGGGAAATAGGACTGGGTACAGGATCCTTGAGGCAGGACACTAGACTGAAAGGTGCTGCAGTATTTTAAGCCAAACTTAATCTTCTTCCTTTGGACTGCAGACTCTGCTGCTCTATTATCTGCAGGGTGTGGTGTGGTGTAGCCCAGGCTTCCCAGGCCGTATGTTTTCCAGCTCCTCTGCCTCCCTACAGAGCCCATTTCGCACACAGTTCAACCTAAACTCCGTTCAAGTGCTGTTCTATACCCCTCTGGTAACAGCATGTTGGTCGGCGTTTTAGAGAATGTATAAAACCCTAAATCTAAGATGAAGATGAAAAAGCAGAATGATTTCCTATTGAACAGGAATAAAATAGCAATAATAATTTGATGTAAGTTTTAGTTACCAGTTAATTGTGGCACCTAGCTAATGATACTGTACAGAATGCATTGCAGTAACAAAATGTGGAAGTTCAGGAGGTGATTAATGCAAAGAAGTCCAAACCCAGCAGAAGCTGTTCCCTATTTTACTCAGTTGTAGACAAACCCCATTGCTCACACCGTTGTGTAGGAGCTGTTAAAAGTCTGAAAACATACTCCAGTTGCCGTACGAATAACTATAACAGTCTCAAGACTTTATTTCAGAGCCAGGGTTGTTTTTATTGTCTGAAAGGATCCTCTTACTTGTGAGCATTACCCAGCTGTTGTGCTAGCCAAGCTTGATGAAAATGTCAGTTACTGAAGAGTACCTTCTAACACAGTTCAGTGGAGTTGATTTGTAACACTACATAGAGTAGCAGCAGTACTTAACTAAGGGTGCTGCTTTGAAATGGAAATCTCATTTTAATTTTAAATGTATGTTATTGTGCTATAAATAGTACTTTGCTTTTGATAGTATCACTGTGCTATTGTAGTGTCACTGAGCGATCTCGAGAGCAGCTGAAGAAGTTCTCTGGGAAGGGAAGAAAGGGAAATTCTGACACTGGAGACCCTTCATGGTATGCCCCAGAAGAGTATGGGTTGGGGGGACAACAACATGTTGTTACTCAAGGGTTTCTTGACCTTACAGTACTGGTGCTTGGAATGGTCAGCCAGGTAGAAACCAGCTTGGGGTTGAGTCCTCTTGAGAAATTTTGTGAATGCCAGTACTCATTGGTTAAAAGTGATTAAATGTGCATGTATTCTGTTGGAAAGGCCTCTTTGGTTGCTGCTGTTAGTGCATTAGTGACACATAATGTGATTTTTATTTTTGAGTTCAACGGTGTAATTTTGCTAAGTTTTAACTTTCTTCCACTAGATGGCCCAGGCATGCTTCCAAGTACCCGATGAGAACATTTCTAAATGAAAGTTAAAATTCAACATCACTAGGCACACGTAAACTTCTGTGATGCTTTGTGCTTGTTTAAAATCCAAACACTTTATATCAACCAAGAGAGTGTTGATTAATGTAAATTAACCTGTGGTAATGAAGGTTATGTCATGTATGATCTCCGATGTCCCTCTTCTTTCTTGATTAGAAGTTTCCTTATTGCATGTAGTACAGAGCAGTTTAGTTTTGCATTGAGATGGGAACTGAGGTACTGTTAGTCTGACAGTGTGTTCAACAGTAGTGGTTCAGGGAGACTCTGAAAAGGTGATTTTAGGCTGAAGTTTGTCCCTAACATCTAGGAATGAAACTTGCATTTTGCATTTTTGCATTTTGCTGCTTAATTGTGCTGCGTAGGGGTTTGGTAACAATTCTGCAGTTTATTTCTCCAGTTGAGATGTGGTCGGTGGGTTCTGGATAGGTGTAGTCGTTAAATATATGGACTGTAATTTAATTCACCTATTTGTTGTCTGTCAGACATCAAGTATAAGCTTGTGGTCAAGGCTGTTTTGTTGGGTAGTGGAGAAAGACAGGTATACACAGAAGGCAGCTCTTACCATGAGTGTGGTCGGACACTGGGATGAGGCTGAAGAAGCAGTGGGATGTGCATCCACAGGGACATCTAAAACTCAATAGAGCTGAGCCCTGTTGAGCTTGTTGGGCCAGCTCTGGCTGGAAGATTGAATTAAGTGACCTTAAGAGGTCGCCTAGAGCCTCAGGAGTTCTGTAGTTCCAAAAAGAGGCTTTATTAGTTCCTTTTCTCTACTAGTGTTTAAAACAAAAAGAAACACAAGGAAAGTAAATAGTATTTCTGAATTCATTCCTAAATTAAGTATTTTGCATTAATTTCCAGCTTTCCTTTTGCTTCTGAAGACCTTGATGTGGTGGTATTAGGTCACCAGAAGAAGTGTGTGTGTTGTGTGCTCTTTTACTTCTTAAATTGCACATGCTGCCTCCCCACCAAGAAAAAAAGCCAGCCATGTAAAAGGAATGCTGTATTCCTTCTTTCATTGCTGCACTTGCCAAATGCCCTCTCTGTCCTATTGTTTTATATCATTACTCCCAGTGTCTCCCTTTAACAGGGATAGTAGATTTTCTTGTTTTCCTGTTTCTCTTTTGCTTTATGGAAGAGTCAGCTGTTCCTTCCTCTGCATCTGACTCTCTGCTCCCTTTTTCCTTCCTTTCACAATTGTCAGTATTTGTCCTGGCCTGCCACCTTCCTGCTCCCCTTCCCTTTTCTTGCTGAAGACAAATCAACATGTCTGTGTGTACTAAAAGGATGGACATAAATGGAGTGTTATTTTGGTGAAGGGGATATTGCTGCCTGCAGTCAGTTCTGTAGACAAAGAGGTGATCTGCTCCTGTTCCTGGCTCTACTGCTGTGTGTTGGAGTTCTGCAAGTTTGCAGTATTTCCATCTTCCTTTCTAATTTCTTCTAAAGGCAATAGCTTTCAGTTTATTGAGCAATATGCCACACAGATTTTGCCAGTTGAGCCAGGTGCAGAGAACTTGGTTTTGTGGTAGAAGTGTGTGTTTAATGGGATTTCTTTCTGAACTGATATACTGCAACTTTGTGTAGGAAATTGTAGTCGCATGTAGCTGCAAGGCCTTGCGACTGCTATTATTAGTAGTACAGGCTTAACTTCACTTGTGACTGCAAACTAAACTGATGAAAGTAATTCCATTTTTAGCATCTTGGTAGTGGAAAACATAGCTATAGGACTAAAATGTTAATGATGTATTTTGGTTAGTAGCGTGAGACGATCACCTAAGCAATATGGGAGAATTTTTCAGCTCATCTCTCAGTCATGTGTCAATCCAAATTTTGCACTTATGTTTTTTGTAACTGGACAGATGAAGCAGGTAGTAGTGTTTGTTTTCAGGCAGACATTTAGTTCATGTATCTGATACATGTGGTACAATAATATAGGCTTATTGCATCATTTTTGAAGCTAAGGGTACAGAAATTGTGTTTTAGTGTGGACAAAATGAAGTGACAGTGATGGGCGAGATGTCAGAAAGGTGTTGTGTTTCATAACTATCTAAAGGCATTTGCATAGAGGTACCTCTTAAACATGTGTAGGCGTTTTGGATAAGTGACTGCAGTGCCTTAGGGCGTGTGGATAGCAGCCATGCTGTAGTACCATTTGAAAGCTGGGCAGAGCTGCAGGAGGTTGCAGTGTCAGGTGAGAGCCTCTAAACCACTTTCTGCTGTAAGCAGTGTGTGTCTGGTTCAGATAATTTAGTTTTATACAGCACTGCAGCTGCTGTGGTTATGTCATTGTAGTACTGACATCTTCACCCCAGTGTCAGTTCTGCTTGTCTGACAAAAGTAATTCTAAAATCAAGCTGCTTATTGCAATCAGTAAAGCTTGTTTCATGGCTGTAATACCCACTCCAGGTTTTGAACTTTTTGGAGTAGTTCAGAAATAATTAAAAAAATGACAGTGGCATTTGTGTACTTACTATGGTATTAATCTTGTTATTTTTTTCTTTATATTCCTTTATGTCCTTCACTAGATGTCACTAGTAGATTTGGGAAAGAAACTTTTAGAAGCTGCACGAGCAGGTCAAGATGATGAAGTTCGCATTTTGATGGCAAATGGAGCACCTTTTACCACAGATTGGGTAACAAAAACTTTTGCAGTGTTTGGTAAATCTTCTTACTTTTCTCACCTGCAGAAGAAAATAGGATTATTACACTTAAGCATTTATATTGCAAGCCTCAGGACTTTCTTCTTGGAATTATGCAGTCACCTCATGTATTGTCTAATCCAAAATTGAAGTTGTCTGTTTCTTCATATGACCTCCTACTGATCTTAGTAACAGACTGTGAATGAGCTCATTCTGGTGGCTTTTAAGATGAACTTTGGAATGGTTAATGAGAGAAAGCAGTAATCATCCTCCTAGTTATTGTGTTTATGCATTTAGTATAGTGAGATGTCTGAATTAAGAAAGCAGTCCCAACTATCCAAATATGTGCAGCTAGGAGTTCCCTGATATAGGGGCTCTGAGTTGTCTTTTGGAGGTGCCTTTTTTTAAATAGGATGTATAGGGAGGTCAGGTACCTAAAATTCTAGGCATTTGCAAGCCTTAAGAGCCTTAAGCGACCCAGCTTTCAAGTTGACTCTGTTTTGAGCTGGAGATTGGACTTAAGTGTCTTCCAGAGGTCCCTTCCAATGTTGTTATGGCATGTTGACCAGCACTGAAAATGGGGTTAGGCCCCTTAAAATATCACACCTCAAAAAGACAGAAAAATATAGCACAGACCTTGAAAAGTTGCTTCCAATGAGCACGTTTTGTGTGTTGTGATTATTGGGGGGAAAAAACCAAACCCAACCAGAAATTTAAACTTTTTTTCATACTCTGTTAAAAGCCCTGACAGCTTTTTTCCTTGAGACTGCAAGGGGAAATGGTTTTGAAGTGGTGCCCCGACACCTGAGTTTGATAGCTCCAGAACAGGAAGAAATACTTCATACTGACATCTGTTAAAACTCCACTTTTTCCGTTATGTTACAGTTGGGAACATCTCCACTTCATCTAGCAGCACAGTATGGACACTACTCAACAACAGAAGTGTTGCTGCGAGCAGGTGTAAGTCGGGATGCCAGAACCAAAGTGGACAGAACTCCATTACATATGGCAGCATCAGAAGGCCATGCCAGCATAGTAGAAGTCTTACTTAAGGTAAAAAATGCTGAAACAAGGTCTGAGGCACAGATACTACAACAGTTTATGATTAAATATTTGCAATTTCCATTTAGTCATGAAAACAACATTAAAATGATATGAGTATTTTACTGTGTGCATTAGGTGCTTTGTTTTTGTCTTAAAGTGTAATTTATTTTAGCATTAAAATAATGATTTCAGGTGGATTATCTATTGCTCTTTCAAAATAGGACTAACTCCTAATTTACAGTGTGTGAAGAACAGCTTTTAGAACCAAGACATGTTATATTTTAGGGAGTCTTTAATCCTTCCAGGTAAATAATGTATTTGGTGGTTAGATTGAAGTACTTTTAATGCATCTGTAAGTGTAAGATAACAGAACGTTACTGATGGAGAAATGCTGGTCGCAGGGTGAAGCCCAAAACTGCCTTATTTAACTCAGTTACTTCTAATGACATAGTTTATGCAATGATCTTGTTTGTAGCACGGTGCTGATGTCAATGCGAAGGACATGCTCAAAATGACTGCACTTCACTGGGCTACTGAACATAACCACCAAGAAGTTGTAGAACTCTTAATAAAGTACGGAGCAGACGTTCATGCTCAGAGTAAATTTTGCAAAACGGCGTTAGATATTGCGGTAGACAACGGAAATGAAGACCTTGCAGAAATATTACAGGTAACTTTTGATTCATGATGATAAGGGAACTTAGAGCAAAGTACTTGTTTACAGATGTGATAAACTAAGTTGTTAATGCAGCAGCTGTGAGATCATATATTGATTGGCAGTGCTAAACTCACTCTAGTTCGCAACATGGAAATGAGATTAATGTTAGTAAACATTAGTGGCCAAAGAACATTTTCACCACCTAGAAGTCAAGGATAAGTATCCTTTATTTTCTTAAATTTAAGTGTTGGAGTACACAGAACTAGGTGATGTCTTCACAAGCAAGGTGTAAAACTTAACTCCCCGCTCTGCCAATAAGTGTTGACTATACTCTGGTGTTCAGTTAGCTTCGTATATGGATATTGATTTCCTAACAACTGGAGATCAGGAGAGGAGAGGAGAGATGGCTATTTTTCCTGAATTAGAAAAACTAGGATTGAATTATTGAAGTAATTTGGATTGGTATTATAACAGATACTTCCATGGGGATGTGTGCTCATTGTTTAGTAGTGTTCTTAAAGGCAAATGAAGAGCTAAATATTATTGAGAGAAGAAGAGAAAGCAAATGAAAAATACCATTATACCAATGTAGAAATTTGTGTTCCCCTGCATCTTAAATTGCATGAACTTCTAGTCTGTTCCTTTAGCCTCCTTTTCATGGCAGAAAGGATATAGTAAATAAAAATCAATAATAAGTTGAGAAAGACAAAAAGATGGCTGCAATCTGCAATCCATAGCAATTACTAAGCTTTCGGAGCTGATTTTCATGGCATGTAGCTGCCACAGCGGCCTCAGTTCTTCAGGCCTCTATTATATGCATGTGAGCTTTTGCATATCTACAAAAGGCCTTGACTTCATATGATCCTCTTTGTTTACAATAAATAAATAAATGGTAAGGAGAAGAGGCAGTGTGTCATTACTCTCTTCCACTTCATCAGACTGTTTGTATTTAAATTTCAGCCAGAAAAAGAAGTTTCTCATGTATTTACACAAGCACAAGATGTGACATGATGTGCGTGTATTGCATGAGTATAACGAGGGGAATCATCCCTGTTTGAGTGGGATGTGCAATAATTCTAGTTCTTACAAGATAAATAACTTCTTTGTACCTACAGTTAGAATGGTATTTCTGTGTTTGTTTCCTAGATTGCAATGCAGAACCAAATCAATACAAATCCAGAGAGTCCGGACACTGTGACGATACATGCAGCAACACCGCAGTTCATCATTGGACCTGGAGGGGTGGTGAACCTAACAGGTCTGGTATCTTCTGCAAATACATCAAATAGAACAGGTATTTAGATGTCTATAGGATAGCTACTGGGATTTTACACTTTAATTGTTTGTCACCATTTAGTGAAAAGGCCTGAGGAAAAACAGTGGTAAGAATAATTACCATGTTCCTCTTTGCTGTTTATGTGCTGTAAATAATCTAGCTGCTGAAAACAACAATCTTCACAGAGATAAGTTATCAGAAGTTGTATTTGCTTAAGAAACTTGCTGCAGAATAGCACTTTGATTCAGCAGAATGTTGCTGAGAACAGTGTGTTAGCACTGGTTTTAAATTTGTCAGCTAACTTTTTTTTTTCATCCTACTAGATGAAACAGGAGTGTCTGCTGTACAGTTTGGAAATTCATCAACGTCAGTATTAGCCACGTTGGCAGCTTTAGCAGAAGCATCAGCTCCACTGTCTAATTCTTCAGAAACACCAGGTTAGAAAGCTTAAGTCATTTAATATCATTTAATAAACTAAAAGTACAGAACTGGCACTTTTGGCAGTAGAGTTCAAACAGAAATGAGATTACAGCTTTCCTTTTTTCAGAATGAACAGAATTTTTTCTTTACTTTCACCTGGAAGGTGGCCAGATTCATATGTACAATTACTTCTCAATAAGATTTCTGACTGCAGCTAATATTTCTAGGCCTAATGTGAGTAGCATTCATCTTGCTGAAAGCAGGTAATTCGGGAGATTGAATTTAAGTCTTTGTCTGCATACAGTTTAGTTGTGTTTGGTGGGAGAATGGGTTCTTTGAATGCTTCTTTCTGTTAATTATTGGGAAATGGCCCCTAACATTGTTAGTGTATACTTTGTCATCAGTTTTCTTAATCTTTCATCCAAAAGGCATAAGAATATTTGGTGATCTCAATGTGCAGTTGGCCCATTAGAGTATCTGTGGGTCATCTTTTCAATATTAAGGCATTCTACTTTTATTTATAATGATATGCAGTGATAAGTATGGCCCACTTCAGGCTGGTATGCTTCGGTTAAACATAAGCCTAGCATTATTGTTCTCCTAGGAAGAAGCAGCCTGCATCCCTCATTGCAGCTATATACATACTCCCTTATTCCATAAGGCCATGACAAGAAGCCAGAAAGGCACAAGGAATTCCATTGCCCCTAGTTGCCAAGTTTTGCATTCTTCTTTCTGAAGAGTTTCTCACTTCACCTCTGCCCCATGGATCTTTGCCAGTTACTGCTTTGTCTGAAAAAAATATATATGTGTACTGACAGATTTCTGGCCTGACAGCTACATCCCAACATAAACCTGAGTTTTCATCTCAAAATATTTTGGAGTCCTGCAAGATTGCTTCTAAATACAACTCTTTTCTTCTACTGCTTCTCAAAGCAGTACTATTATCAAAGCAAAGAAGTACAGCTGTACTATTTTATGACATTTAAATATTGCAAGTGGGGTGGATTGGATCCAAAACCAAATGCAGTGTCTTTCATTATAGAAGAAGCTGTTGATGTTTTCAATTGATACATTTCAGTGAAACTTGGATCTAAGCGTAGGAGAGAAACTTGAGAAAGGAGTGCATGAGATTACAGAGCATTAAATGTGTATCCAGGACTCAGTAGTAGACTTTCGTAATGAACTGAGTGTGATGTTACAGTAAATCACTGAAAATAAAAATTATTAGAGAGGAGGCAGGAGACAACGGGCAGAAGGAATAAGCTTGAAGTCTTGATTCAGTAACTTCACACCTTCAATAACACAGTGTCCATCATACTTAACCCTGCTGTTTATTTTGGTTCTTCTGCTTTGATTTTATGCAGATGTGTGGGTAATCTTGCAGCACCTTACTGTGCAACTTATTTCCTGGGTTCTTACTTCTTTAATAGTTCATAAAGTGTAAAGAATATAAAAGCAGCTTATAGTGACATCAGTAGTAAATGTGTTCAAGGTAAAAATAAAAGAAAAACCACATCACACATCTCTCTCCTCTTTGTGCTCATCTTGTAGAAGATTCATTTATGAATACTCTCAAAAGTTGTAGCACCAAGAATTCTCGTTTTGGCTCTATATCTTGTATTTAGCCTTGTTTATTTAAGACTGTATGAACTTGGACAAAGCACTTAGGTTCTGCCTTTTATGTTGTTTTTGTCTAGGTTTTCCTCCTCTTTCAAAGTTAACTTTACCCTGATCTCTTCCCCTAGTTCCTCACGTGTTACAGTTTAAAAACACATCGATTTTGTAAAACCAAAGGAAGGAAGGTGCTTCTCACTGCAGCTGAATAGAATCATGCTTTTTTTTTTCCATTGTTACTCAAATTAAGTGTATATGAGGGCATGGATGGTATGCACAAATATGTTGCATAATGTATATATGGAACTCAGAGCTGGATTAGACAAGAATCTGATTTAAGATGTGTATTTGGAATGCAGAAGTTGGTGTGCTTATGTATGGAATTAGGCATATGTCTTACTGCTCATGCAGGTGTTCTCCCCATGCACACACTGCAGCAGAAAATAATGCATATTAATGCAGAGATTCTTGAAAATAATTGTGCTGCATTCCTGAATGACTTCAGCTTTCCTTTGGCATGTGAAGCAGTGTGGTAACTAATGATTATATGGATATAGATATGAAGGAGAATAAGGAAGGAATAAGGACCATGATTTTCTTTTATGTAGACTAGCTTCTTTTTAGACAGAATCTCCATTTTTCTGTTAAGGTCTGAAGAAGTCCTGATAATGTTTCCTTCCACAACTAAAAGCCCAATGTTGAGTTTGAAACTGGAAGACCAGGGCTGTTTGCCACAGCAGCTGGTATTAGCACTTGCAGCTTGGAATCCTTTGTGACAGGGGTTTTTCTTACTGCTGAGCCTGTACTTGGAAGTCAGATCAAGTTCAATACAACACCACTTATTTATGTAGGACTTACTGTTTTGGTTTACTGAGTGAACAGTCTGTGAATATTTAGGCGGTGCTATAGGACAGTAATCTCTGAACATAAAGATCTTCAGAAGACAATGATTGCAGTCATTATTTGAACCACAGAGTGATTTTTGTGTGTGTTACATTGTAATTAACTTAAAAGATGAAAGCTTCAAGGTTTTATCTACCTTCTCTCATCTTGAGCATCACAACACAGTCTATAGGATTTTAATTTCATCTCTGTAGATAGAAAGCACTCTAATGTTTGTCATTTAAATCAAAGGCTTTGCTTGTACCCTGACAAATTGAAAATAAAATACAGAGTTAGTGTGCTTGAGATTCTTTGATTGTGCTACCAGTGATCTTGCTCTTTTGTCTCAGGACGTCATTGCTTAAAAAAAATAAGGGTGGTAGTGTGAGACCTCAATTAGTCTATAGTGGAAGTGTGGTGTGTGTTGTGGTTTTGAATGCAGTCTTACCCTTACCTTACCTTGCTTTATAGATGTAATGTAAAACTCTGAGAGTTCACTGCTCTTTCAACACTCATTATCAAATCATGAATTTGAAATACTTAGTTGAGCTGGGATTTTTTATTTTTACTTTTACATATAAAATTCTATACATACAATATTTGTTTTTCTGCTTAAGCTCTATTTTTCTCCTTCGAAGGTGTAAAAATGTCAACTCTGCAGAACTTTTCCTTTAGTCCTGTTTCATATTTTGTCTAATAAATAAAGTTGTGTTTGTGTTTGAAGTACCCCTGTAGTACAGACAAAACTTTAAGATTCTGTAAAGGTCCTTCAGTCTGTTACTGTCTTGAAGACCATTATGGTAAACAGAGAAATCAGGGCTGGGTCCTGAGGTACACCTGGCAAGTCACTGATTGAGTAGTTTCAAGCTAGTATTTAAAGTTTGTTTGCTGTTAGTGTAAATTAGTCCAGCTTGCGTACAATGCAAAAGTTACTTGTGTTCTTAAAAGCAACTCTTGTTCTTGCTGCAGTGCTAACACTGAACTCAAAGCATCAGTTTTGAGTGGGATGTATTTATCAGGAAACATACTAAGTAAAAAACTATTATATTGAGCAAGGTAAACCAAGACAGAGTTGCATGTCTATTTCAAAATGTTAGTGCCTTATGTTGCCTGGTGAAAGATTTTTATTAGTAACAGTATAATGTGTAATAATGCATTGAGTGGCATAAAGTTTTAAAAGACATTTTTTTCTCTGCTGTACTAAAATGCATTTGAAATCATATAGTTTAATAAATTGACTTAATTCCTTTACTAATCTGTTGATAGTTGTGGCCACAGAAGAAGTTGTGACTGCAGAATCTGTGGATGGTGCTATTCAGCAAGTTGTCAGTTCTGGAGGTCAACAAGTTATTACTATAGTGACAGATGGCATTCAGCTTGGTAATCTGCATTCAATTCCAACCAGTGGAATAGGGCAACCAATCATTGTGACCATGCCAGATGGACAGCAAGGTGGGTGAAAACTTGGACAGTTTCAGCTTGAGGAACTATTTGCTTTAGGAGTAATAATGAATTGTTAGGTGCAAATAGCTTGGACAACGTTGTGTAAGTATAGATTTAAAAACATCATTAAATTCTTGTACTGCAAAAGGCTCAGACATATGAGCTAGTGCAGTTCAGTGAGTTGCATGTCAGCTGAGTGCATTAGGAGAAAGAATGGAAGAATTACTAAACTTGGAAGGGAAATGGTACATTGAAGGAAAAAGTGATAACTACTTGCTTTGCCTTCAGCAAGCTTGATTCTTGCAAACTTGTTATGAAGAATAGAAGATGGAGTAGAACAAAAGTTGTCTTCCAATACTCGCACAGTTGCCTTGCCAGAAAGACAGGGAGGTGAGGCGTGGATGTAGAAATCTGGTGCTTCAAGCAAGCTGTGCAAGTCCTGTGAAGTGTGTTCTTAACAGAACAAAAGCCAAGTCTGACATGCTTGAGGTTTTAGAGAAGCAGTGGCAGAACCAGTGAAACCAGAGTGACACAAATGGTCTTGTTGGGCCATATTGTGGAAGCTGCTAGTGTCGTAAGTGCCATTTTGTGACACGCGTATGTTTTGGGTGGTTTCTTTTAAAGACGTTCTGCCACTACTATTTAGACAAAAGTTATTCCTTCTCCAGTTTCTTCATGAGGGACTCCCAGTGTGGAGCTTGAAGAGCTGTACCCAGGATACAAATCATTTGGTTCGCAGTCTGTTTGAACAAGTACAGCTAGTTACCAGAAAGCATGAATGTGTGTAGGTAGTAACTGAAGTGACAGTTACGACATTTATTGCCAGATGGTTGCGTGCCTATATTAAGAGTATGAATTTCTTTAGATCTCTTTTCCTTTAATAACTACTGGATTTTCAGATTACCTAAGGTGTTCTAATCAATCAAAATCAAAAGCCAGTTTTGTATTTAGTATTTGCCTAAGTGACATTATAAAGATTGTCTGTTTTATACATTAGAGAATTGACAGGCTGATAACTGCTGCAGTTCACTTCCTTGTCTGTTTACTCTCTGAAAAATGGCAATAATATTCCAGAGTGACAGCTTACTATTGTAGACCTCAGTAACAAAGAATTTTAAAGTTCTTTAGTAGCATACAAGCAGCTCAAGTTTTTAGTAAATTCTCTCCTTATTGACTTCAGAATACACTTTATTATATAGTTGTGTTTTCATAGGGAAAAGTCTCTGCGTTTTATTGCTGTTAATAAAATTTTCTATAGCGCAAATATTGTTTGAAGCAAATGTATTTATATGTACAAATGTTTTCAGTATTAACAGTTCCAGCAACAGACATTGCTGAAGAAACTGTGATAAGTGAAGAACCGCCAGTGAAGAGACAGTGCATTGAGATTGTTGAAAATCGTGTGGAGTCTACAGAAATAGAAGTAAGGAGTATATTACGTGATATGTGTTAACCAGAGTGTTCAGCACTGAGTATCTCATTGTGGGGTCTTGTGTTGTTCTAGACTTCAATTTTGTGTTACCAGAGACTGAAGTGTGTGTGAAACAATAACTTGTTCTGTCTTCCCTGTTGCTGGAATTCATCTTTTACAAAGTTGTTAAAAGAATATAGGAGGGCTGTTTGCTTCATCCTCTGGTTGTGCACATAAAAGTGACACTTCTTTTAAATATATGATAAGTTAATTTTTTGTTTTTCCTTTAAGATCACCAGCTACTTTTTAAAACGAGGTACCAATATAGTATTGAGTAACTTGACTCTTTCTGCTAGTGAATGAGAGTACTGTACCCACATCTTTCTGTTACGACCACATGCTTGTCCTGATTGTGAGATCTTATTTTTTACAAGGTTTCCTTTCCATTCGTGATATCTAAATAACTGTTAATGGAAATGTGAAACGGGAAGATTCTGCGTTTGTCAATTTTTATCTGCTCCCCCCTCTTCCCCTCCCTTTTTTTTTTAATTCTGGAGCTGTTTACACATCTTTGCCCCATCCTGTTGTGGTTTTGTTTGTTTGTTTGTTTGTTTTTGTAGTGTGGGACGCCTAACACCATTGAGAGAGCTCTTTTTATATATGAGAAATAGATGTAGCTGTTCGATTTAAATTGTAGCTTTTTTATATTAGCCACAATAGGTCAACCATCTCATTCCTTCTGTTACTTCTTACTGTGCTGACCAGTTTTGGTCAAAAGTTTATGAAAATTGCTGTTTGCCTTGTCTAGGCTGTAAGTTCTCATTTTGTCAACTCCATGATACTTCATTTATCAAAGATTGTATTCTCCAACTTCTGTTCATTTTATTAAATTGTGCCTAATTGAATACTTTTTTTATTGTACAGTGTGTGCTATATGTTATCCATGTCTAATAACAGTAATTACCACCTTTCATCACTTGCTTTCCCTGTCCCTAAGTTGTCACATCAAATACTTTTGGCCTTTGCAGCTTTGTAGTCATTACAGATTATCATGACAGTTGAAATTTTCTTGCTGCATTTTTAAAGATGTATGACTGTTACAATAAAAGCATTTCTTTTGTTCACACTTTTAAACATTTGCCTGAATTATTCATAAAGGAAATTGCATTTCCTTAAGTATTTTAATAATTCTGTTAGGTGAAAGAAAAAAAATCTAGATTGGTTAAGGAATAAATTGACCTGTTCCTAATTGCAGATAGTTGGTGTAACAGTACAAATGATTCTTTTCAGGGGATTACCAGTTTCGGTTGTATGTTTTAAACACATTTCTCAAATAGTGAAAGAAGTTAGTTTAAATTAGTTACTTTATCTGTTACTTTTAAGAGCAAGTTTTGATGACTGATTTTTGTCCCTGCCTATACTCCATCCCTGGCAGTGTTCAGGGTCAGGTTGGATGGAGTCTTGAGTGACATGGTTTAGTGTGAGGTGTCCCTGCCCATGGCGGGGGGGTTGGAATGAGGTGATGTTAAGGTCCTTTCCAATCCAAACCATTCTATGATTCTATACAGCTGGATATGCAGATGCAGACCTCTGCCTCTGTGTGGAGGCCAGTTGCGATTCACAGGGGTATGGTGCTCCCTCACTTTGGTAACAGGGGCATTAAAGAAGTGCACATAAAGTTGGTTCACTTCAAACTTCATCATCATAGAAGATAGTAGATAAGTTGAATTTGGTGGGAGTAGGACCCCTCCACTCATTAAAATATTTTTTTAATGCAGAAAACCTTTATTGTTTGGTTTCCACTGATTTATTCCTTTATTTCATTATAAAGAGTTGATTCAAGGCTAAGAGTGCTTTCTTCAGCTATTTTAAATTCATAGTGTGTGAACAGTTAACTGCAGTTAAGTTGAACATCCTCCCATCCATGTCAGGTGACAAACTTCCCTGTGGAAGTATTGTGAGTGACTAAAGCTGTCCTTGTGATCTTTTATTTTTCTCTCCTGCGTCTGTTAAGTTCAAACATTTCGGCTCACTTTGAAGGGTGGTAGCAGTTTTCCTAAACAGTTTGATATTTTAAGTATAGGGTGGCAGCAAAAAAAAACCCCTGTGGCACAGATACTGGTTTTCATTTTCATGCATAATTCATTAACATGCAGTGATTTTTGTTTTCATTCTTGCATTTGACTTTTTTCTATGTTGCATGTTTGAAAGATCACACACATTAGAAGCACTCGTTTCATTAGACTAAACAAAAAAAAAATCATAATTGGAGGCTATTTGTATTAGTGAATTCATATCCCTGGTTTTTCTGTTGTTAACAAGAATGCTTGGTTTGGTTATGGTAGTTATGGGTGTCCTGTTGTCAATATATAGACTGTTAAGAAAAGTTACATGTGATGAAGAAAATTCCCTGATAAAATGGAAGGTTTCTTAAGAGCACTCAGAGTCCTCTAATCTGTTTTTTACCCAAGTAGGTTTTTATACTGATACAAAAGAACTTCAAATAATTGGAACATTTTCTGGACTTGATTATATCAACAGACGAGATGTAGTCCTCCCTATTCTAGATGTCAAAGGAACCAATTTTCCCTGTTCATTCTGCTGTAGATCTGCATTGCTCCTCCAGAAGTATTGATTTCTTTCCACTGCCTAGTTAGACAGTATGCTTGGCCTCAGTTCCTTAACTTGTTCTGTTGATGTTAGGGCAGTGACTCTAAAAACTACACTTATTAGTTGCTGGATTAATGTTAATGTTGCTGGATATAATTGCTAGTCTGTTTGGTAGATACTGGGTTTATCTTCTTGTCTCTGCCACTGAGACTTGTTTTTTGGGTTTAGTGTGTCCCCCCCCTAATCTTTCTCTTCTGTGGGAAATACTCTTACGTGTGGTCTAAGAACCCCTTCACCCCCAAGTGTTTGCAGTCTGCACACACTCCAAATTTTCAGAGGTGGAAGTTGAACTTCCTTTTCAAATAACTAAGTAAGATCAGAGGAGCTCTCATTTTGTTAGCGTGTGCTCTGGATGAAGCAAACCCTTCCTAGCTTCCTCTAGTTCTTAAAGCCCTGTGTAAAGTCAAGTTGCACTTAATGTGTTCTATATTATAGCTAGTCTTTATAACCTGTTAATAACATCTCTCCTTCACCTGTTGTTTTTGCTATACAGATGCTGCTGTTAGCAATGATCTGATCACCCATGTCATTATATTCCAGCACATTCAGCACAGCATGTGACTGCTAAATGTGACTGTGACAAGTACTGAGAACAGTAGCAAGTAGAAGGGAGGCAGAGTATTTTGTATTTTCAGGCTCTGACCATGAAAATATGTGAGTGCATCAAAGAGGTGAAGAATAGGAATGCTGTTATGGGGAAGTGGGGGGAGAAAATTCTAACAACTGTTTGAGGTATTAAATGGGAATGTGATACCGAACTGCTGGGAATAAGGTGAAAAGGCACCTTACTTTTACTGGGCCTCAGTTTTTGATGAGAGTTTTGTTTTTCTGGGAAATAGCTTGTTTCTCTGACAAGTTCCCTCCTGTGTGTACTTAACAACTACAGTGGAAAGAATGATTTGAAATGAAATACTGCCTTACTCATAAAAGTATGATGCACTTTAATGAAATGGTATTTGGTTGAAGATCAAAACAAAACTGTTTTCCAAGCAAATTGCTTTTTCAATTGGGCTCAGTGCAGCATCAAACAAAAAGACAGAACCTACGTCACTGGGGATAGAAATACATTCTCCTTAGTTCCTAAGGCAGCTTCATAGGAAATGGCATTTCCCATATTATTTTGCTTGGAAACCATTTTATAGCCATCCCCAACAAACTCGTATGCAGGATGGAGCCTTAAGTTACTCCTTTTGAATTGAAAAAGCTCATCTACTTAAGTGTCTGTTAATTCATAAAGATGTGGTATCCTTGGGGATGTAATTATACATCAGGATTGCATAGTATTAATCACTTCATTTAGGAAACCAGTTATGTGTGTATTTTGGTTAGTGGGCAGCTGTCACTTCCCAGTGCAAGCTGCTGTTAGGTGACAGGTTTTCATTCTCCTGTTTGACTGAAAGTACAACAGAATGGGACAATCCTGTTTGATTGGATTCCAATTTACAGGAGTAACAAAGGAAATTGAATAACTGGAGAAATGCTAATACATTATGTTACATTTGATCACTGTGCTTCCTCTTTTTATTCCACTCTTTTCCCATGAAGACTTGCTTAGTATCTTTGCAGCTAAAGAAACCTGGGTTTGCTATGGTTCCACTTCAAGCCTTATTGTGGGGAGGTGTCTGGTGTGATAGTTCCTGTCTAATTTGCACAGCAGTGCTCGGTTCGCCCGAGTAAGAACTGAACAGTTTCGACATCATATCCTAACACTTGAGCTGCATGTAAAGGCAAAGAATTTGCCGTTTTAATGTGTATTTGATACATATTTGACAAAATATTGCTGGTTCTGTTTCTAATAGGAAAGAGAAACTCTTCAGAAACAGCTGGATGAGGCAAACAGAGAAGCACAAAAATACCGTCAGCAGCTTCTAAAGAAAGAACAAGAAGCAGAGGCCTATCGGCAGAAGTTAGAGGCAATGACCCGCCTCCAGACTAATAAAGAAGCTGTTTAATAAAAGTGAACATACTGCAAAGCCTGTTACTTTCCAAAACCTGCAGTACAATCTTGAACTGTGCGCTATATAGGTACAGACGCAGGATTACATGATAGAGAAGATGCTACAAGTTGATAACTGGACTTAAGCCGTGAGCTCTGATTAATTTCTTGTAACATAAAAACTCTGAATTTAGAAATTGTGAAAAGTATTTAAAATGAAATACTGTAAATAGTTGGTTTTTTTACAGTTTCAAAATGAGTTGATAAATCTTTTTGAAGGGATCCAGAAACACGAGAAGCCAATGTTTTTGTGGAATTTTTGATTTTACTATGAATCTAACTTCTGAAAAACAGAACAGTTTTAAGGGTGATGTTGTTGATTTAAGCTGACAACTTGAAAATTAATTATGTGACAAAATGAATTAACAGTTATTTCTACATGGTAACAACTTAAACTTCTCTGAATAAGACATTTCCAGGTGGAAATCTTTGTACAGCTTTAAGTAGTTGTCTCAGATTCTCTGAAAACCATTTTTGGGGGTTTTTTTTATTTTAGGTGGTGAAATTTTTATATTTAATTTCGGATATATCCAAGTAGATTTACATGTATATGAAGCTAATATTTTTTAAACTTTTCAGTTTGTACATATGCTGCATGTTTTTATAATTTCTACACATACATCTTGCATAGGTATTTTTCAGCAAAGATGAGGAAAATTATAAGGAAAATTATGAGGAAAATGCTTAGCGCTTAGGTCATTGGAAGTAAGCAGCCAGTTTAATTGTGGATGGTATATTTGTTGGAAGAATGTAATTTGTAATTAAAAAGAACAAAAAAAAAAAAATCTTAATTTACATATTAGAGGTGATTTAAAATTTGGGAGTGGAGGCATCGAAACTTCACTTTGTGTCTTACGATTTCCATGCACAAGCATTCAAAAGTTCAGTAATGAATAGGAAAGAATGTCTCCACTGGAACACAAATAGTAGTTCTTTTAGGATATTCCTATTGATCTCTTTTCCCCAATAGCCTTGAAATCATTTCCGTGATACCTTTTTTTCTAAACGGACTTTTGCATTTTAATTATGCAATTGGACAAGTAATTTTTTTATGTTGTGATGCTCTTACCCAGCATCATTGTTCTTCACTGTGATACTGTGTTTGTGTGTGTCTGTGCAGTGATCTATTATGCTTAGGATTTATATAGCACATTACATCTTCAGAGCATTGTAAAATCTTTTAAAGAGCCCTTACTGTACTGCCTGAGGCAGGTAAGTGAGTGTTATTGTCTCAATTTTATAACTGATACAAGTGCAACACAGGGAGCGTTAAACGACTGGCCCAAGACCACATGGGTCTGTGGTAAACCTGGGAATAGATCTCAGGAGTTCCTGGCTTCTAGTCCTGTGCTTAGACTGAGCTGCCTTAAGATTGTTCAGTGCTGTGTTACATGAAATTTTGAACTACTGTGCAGATTCCTTTTTTTGTAAGATAAAACTCTTTGTGCTTTGCTTTGTTGTTCCATGTTTCACTGCTTTTATGGAATTGTTTATATAAACTTAAGCAAAAAGTCTAGTTTACCTATACTGTACACAGAAGAATTACCCTTAAAACTGTACTCTGGCCTACTTTTTCTATTTTACAATTAAATATCTTTTCCACATATATCTATTGTAGAATCAGTTCCATTTCAATTGTTTTGTACGCGCATCAGAAGGTCAAAGCTGTGCTGTGTCGGGCATTGAGAAAAATAAGAAAAACCAGTTTTAGGCTTAGAATGGACTTCAGAGGTAGGAGGGAGGTGTGGGGAAAGAATTGCATTACACAGTACTGAAGTAAAATCTTCCCACTTTGGTTTGGGTTTATAGAATTGGCAGTTAGGAAAAAATCTTAAATATCCTAGTATTGGTATAAATTTGGCAAATTTGATCCCAGTTGAGAAATTGGGATCAAATTACTGGCAAATAAAATAAAAAAGGGGGAAAACTGTGGTGGTGGTTTTTAGAATTATTATTTTCAAGTGTATAATCCTGCTCAGCTGGTACTTGAAGCAAGCGTTATGCAGTGACTAACTGGAAATAGCTACCTTTTTTTTAGAAACTCCATTATGTCACTAGCGAGTGCAGGAACCAGTTAGTCAACTTAAATGCTGGTTAGGCATTGCTCCAATTGAATTATTCTGTGACCAAAATAATGTTTGTGTCCTCACATCCCACAGACCTAACTGCAGTTTAATCTCTGTGAACTCTTCATAACGATAAGAATTCAGCATCGGCCTGGGCAGTGATAGTGGTAATGTTCACCTCCAAATGGAGCTTTCCCACGGTTTTGATGGCACGGACCTTTGTAGCAAACAATGAAAAGAACCTTTCCTATTCATTCTGCTTCCTGTGAGCAAATATTCTATTCCTCATTGTCCATAACAAAATCCTTCCAAGTGCAGGGTAGCTATAACACAAACTTATCACCAGCAATATTTACCCTACCTCTAATTCATTATCACCTATTTTATTCCAGTTCTGAACAGGAGCTGCTGTTTGTTCTCTTCTGTGCAGAACGAGAAACCAGCCTGATGAAACTATCACCTTTGAGCAAAGGCGTAGGGTATATGTCACATGGAATATTTACTGTGGAGTTTAGCTCCGAAAACATTGTTTAAAGTATTGCTCCTTATTTGCTGTTCCAAATTGAAGTCATAAATGTAATTAGCTACCAGCTTTCCTTGAGCAGACATCCGCATATTAAAGTAATGCATTAGTTACTTGTAATGAGGTGCAATCACAATTTTTGAGAACTCTGTGCTCTTTTGGAGTTGGTCCTGTGCTTGATGCCAGTCCCTTCTCACCTTCTTCGTTACCCTTTCAGGGAGCATTTACAGCAAAGCCAAGAGAGGCTCAAAAATTGATATTTAGAGTGGGGGCAGCTTGTTATTTTTTCCCTAATGTTTCCAGAGAAATGTGAGATAAAGCAGACGAATACACATACAGTATTTTTTCCTGCACTACTTGCACTTCCTCTTTCAATGCTTTATCATTTTTCTTTTTAATTTCAGTATATTAATCTGATGTGCGTGTACCAGCATCTTCGTCATATCTGTGAAACAGTTCTTACACAGATATCTAATCGCAGCAGAATCTAGGAAGGTTTTCATACTGTTCTGTATGAAGTACGCTGTGGAAGAAGATGTAACAACTTCCTAGAATAATGAAAGCATTTGGGCTGCACTATAGTACATGAGGCAGAGAACCAAAGCTGCTCTGACTGCCAGTTCTCTTCCATATGATGAGAACAGAGAAACTGATGTCACATAGCAGACAAAGGGGTCTGCCAAGGCAAAGGGTCTGCCAAGGCAGCTATCCTGTCTCAAATAGGGCCAGCCCTAAGCAGGAGCACAGGGTATAACAAAAATAGAACGAGCATGTATTGCACTACAAAATAATTTCTGGTGCTTAATCCGCAAGTCCTACCTCTCTCTTTTCCCAGGGCTGCCTGCTATCAGTGTAGAGCAAGTGAGCTCCTTCTGGTGAAGTGCTCAACACTGAGTCAAACCAGTGTCAAAGTAGTGCTGCCAAAGAGGTCGGGATGTACTTTTGTGTCCTGAAACTGAAACAAGGGGGGATCTATATGGCTGTTCTTCCAAACTGAGAACAATCCAGTTGGAGGACTTGGAAGAATTCTAGAGATGCAAGGCCAAATCCCAGTACATATATGTGAGAAAAGCAGCACAGTGGTGGAGGGGAAAGAGGCATTTTCCCAGTTCAGCAGTCTAGGGTGATATCAGTGGAGGAACATCACCCTGCAGTGTAACCTGGTCTGATCTAGAAGGGCAAGAAATCCACAGAGAGGATCATTGCTGCTTTGTATTGCAGTTCTGGAACTGGCAATAATCGTAATGCCTTTTCTTCTGGCAGCAAGAGACTTGACAGCATAGGTGTCAAATGTGCTGGTGCCTTGTTTTAATAACTACTGTTAGCACAGGAGTTCAGTGTCCTAGAGTAACATGGACACTCTTACTTGTTTTTGGAAGCTCTTGAGCTTTTTCTCTCCCACAAGTCTGATGTTAATGTGTCTTATATTCATGACATACATTACTGTGAGACTTCTGAAAGATTGTTTGAAAATGGGAAAGGGTTAGCTCAGAGGCAGCTCCTCTTAGAGATACACTATCATGCACATCAAAAGAGCACAGATGAGAACATACGAGAGACTGTAAAAGCCCTCAGTTGGGAGGAGTTAGATAAACACTTACCAATAATCTGCCTACGTTAAACCTTTTCCAGAATGCATGAGTCTGAGAGATAAAGGGAGCTATAAAGGGTGAAGCAGCTAGCAGGGCACCAGACCAGCTGCCTGCAGCGCCTGAAAGGTCGTGGTCCAGGTTTGAAGAGGTGCTTTTAGAAGGAATTGGTATGGACCCTGAAGAGTACAGACGGAGAGGTGAGTGATCCTCTGCTCTTGGGAATGGGTAGCATTTGCTTACAGAGAACAACTGTTGTAGGGCAGGGAGTGGTACCCCAAATTTGTATGGGCTATATATTCTTCAGTTGCACACATGTCCTTGAGACTTAGATCTGCTGAGGCTGAGACAAAAATGTGTCCCACAGTTGAGTAAACTGTGTCCCAGGGTTGAGTTTAAGGTAATGGATTTAGAGTCAGTGGATGACTTCGGTTTTTTGGCCTTATGTTTAAAATACTGTGGAACAGCTACAAAGCTGTGATTCTGAATAAACTTGTGCTAAGGTGTTACTCACAGTAGCTCTTCCCTGGCTCACACCATGAAACCGCAGTGATGCTGGCACGGTTCTGGAGATGGGGAGCAAACGGTCCTAGGGCATGAGGAGATTGCCTAAAAGGTGGAGAAAAGGCGTGGAGTTGTGCAGCTCTTTTCAGGGGATGCAAAAGTGGGTATCTTGTAATGACAGGGAAGTATGAGGCATTACGAAATCTTAGTTTCTGTGAAATGCATTTTCAGTTAGTTTGTAGGCGAGAAAATCTTTCTATTCTTTCAGTAATCAAACAAACCATACTTGTACCCTGGTTGTATTTTAAAGGTACTTTTGAACTATTCAATGAGGGCACTGAAATAACCCTGTGAATCTGTTCTGTTCCCATGAAGCCTTTTCTAGAAGCTGTGTCCCTACGTTATTAGATGGGACAAGCAGGGTGTAGGAGGAAGGTTAATTCCTGTGGCTATCCTGGGAGCAGGATTCCAAGCCATGTCTAATGCTAAGATTGCATGAAGTGCTAGTACTACTAGTTAGTTTTCCCGTAATTGAAACTCAAAACACTGGTTTGCCTCTTCCAGGGAAAGAAATGGTGGATTACATTTGCCAATACCTGAGCAATGTGAGAGAGAGACGGGTGACTCCTGATGTGCAGCCAGGTTACATGAGAGCCCAGTTGCCGGATTCTGCCCCAATGGACCCAGACAGTTGGGACAACATCTTTGGAGATATAGAGAAGATTATTATGCCCGGGGTAAGAAATGAAGTATAATTATGACAGGAAAAGGCTATTACTACTTGGGGTGAACACCAGCTCCTGGGAATGCACAGGTTCTGCCCAACACTTATCTAAAAAAGTGAAGCACCCAAAATGTAGAATAAGTCTTGTAGATATGCCCACAGAGGGATTCTGGCTATTACTGTTGTGTTCCTAACGACAATTTTAGGACATAGGCTGAATATATTTTTGAAGTATTTTATGCATTAAGAATAACTCATGCTTGCTTAGAGGGAAACAATGATTTTCTGACACTGGCGAATTTAGCTTCACAAGGCCTCTACCTGCTGAACTGCATCATCTCAATTTCAGAGATGTGGAAGCTCAGGCACAGCAAGGTGAAACATCTCTTGCCCAAGGTCATTACATATAAGATGTGTCTCCTGTTCTTTGAATGTAAAGGTCTCCTTCCTTTTGTACATAAATACTGCAGATTCTGCTAAGGGAGTTCATATCCCTAATTAAATGTCTTATGTAAGAAGCTGTTTAAAAGTATGTTTTAAAATTTTCTTTATAGATGTTTGCAGAAACTTGAGCTGGTGTAGGAGAGGTATTCACATTAAACATGCTTATGCCGGTGTCCCACATGCAGGCTCCTTCAGGTGTATGGAGTGTGCTATACGATTGTAAATTGCTGTGTGTAGCTAAAGACAAAATGAGCAAGAGCAACTTCGTTGCAAGGATTTCCCTTAAAGATAAATATATTGATAAATATTTCAGCTGTTGTACCATGTTCAAAAGACCATTCTTTCCTGTTCAGAATCTTTGTCTGCCTGTTCAATTCAGATAAATGCTTTTGCTATAATTTGGAATTTATCTAATAATGACACAGTGTTATCATTTGCTAATGCTGCACTCCAGTCAATATTATCGCTGTAGCTTTCTGCTAGCAGATGTATAATTGCACATATTATGTTGCTGTGATCCTTTTCCATCACTTTGAAGAGATGCTAATTGCTACATGTCTTGCAGAATTTTGTGACGTTTTCCTACTTCTAAATAATTTTGTTCTAGGTAGTCCATTGGCAAAGTCCACACATGCATGCCTACTTTCCAGCTCTTACTTCCTGGCCTTCGCTCCTTGGAGATATGTTGGCTGATGCAATTAACTGCTTGGGATTCACATGGGTAATTTTGTTGTTGTTGTTATTTTAAATGTTCATCTTCTGTATGTATTATGCAGGAGCAGGTCACAGTCATTCTTTCTTGTTCTGTGAGTCAGTATAATTATTTTCTTCAACCAACTGTACATTGTTTGCGTAATTGAAAAATGTCACTTGAAAAAAATAAATACAGTATATAAGATCAAATGTCACCTGGTAGTAAGAGGTGAATGAAGAAAATGTATCACTAGAAATGTCTGATTTCTAATTCTTTGCATATCCCCCTGTGAGCAGTGTTCCTTGCCATGTAGTCGTGGTGCCGAGACTGTTCCATAAGCACTGCAGGCAATGGAGCAGCCAGCATCCATGAGTGCAGGTTAGGTTGGGCTCCATTCCAGTTCTCCTGTTCCTTTGAGAGAACACATTTCCTGTTTTTCCTCTTCTGAAAATAGTTGTTTGGTGGCCTATTTCAGAATATCTAAGCGCTTTGTATCCTCCTGCAGCAGCTACACAGCACTAATTGGTTATGACTCTACATACCTCGGTACCATTCTGAAGCTGTGGTGAAGTTGTCCAGATTTTTAGATGTATGTCTCCGTGTAAGAAAGCAGTAGAAACTCATAAACCTATAATAAACTGATGGTTATGTTCTCCATGCAGTTTTGATAGACTTCTGTAAAGTTTGCAATGTAAACCAATTCTTTTGTTAAGTGGAAAGCTGGACACTGCAGAACAGGTTTCACCTTTCTTTTGCTGCTCTTCAAAAAGCCTCACTAAAACATCAGTGCTCGCTCTTTTAGGGACCAAGGGCACGTACTTGTGTGGTGCACTGCGGTTGCAGGGTCTTATCTCAGGTGGCTCATTGTGATTCTAATTTTTTTTAATGGCTCTAAAATTATTGATAATTTAGAAGCTCAGCACTGAGGTGATGCAGGTAATCTGAAGACAGCCTTTTAAGGAGGTTGGTGAGATTCTCTGGTATTCCAAGAGAGCAACTGGTAATGAGCAAGGTACCTGGAGCTCACTCTCAACTGCAACCTTAACATAGAGGTCTGTATTACAGAACTCACCGAACATCATAACTTTTATTACAATAATGTTGTGTTCTGCTAGGCATGGGCCGTAATATTACACAGTTAGCCACTTATATATCCAGTGCTACAAAGCTTGTCATCTGCCTTTGTTGCATCTAGGTGAGATTTTTCCCAAGGCAATTAAAACTTGTTAATAGAGTAAAGCACATTTTAATTACTAGCTAAGGGCTATACTGCTGCTGTGCTTGCAGGGGGAATTACAGCCTGATTCTCTTTCTATTTTATTTTTCTAGGCCTCCAGTCCAGCCTGTACAGAACTGGAAATGAATGTGATGGATTGGTTGGCTAAAATGCTGGGCCTTCCGGATAAATTCCTGCATCACCATCCCGACAGTGTGGGTGGAGGAGTGTTACAGGTAGGGGAGATCAGAGGTGGCCTCATCAATGTTTTGTTTTCACTCAACTAAATTTCCCTCTGGTTGATAGTTTTCCTGGAGGCAAGACCAAGAAGATTTGCTCTATGGGTCTGATTAGAGAAAAATACCAGTTTGACTTTGCTTTCCCAAATTTTAGTATTAGAGAAGATGCTAAAATAGGAGTTGCTCTTGCTTTTAGTCCTACTTGTGTTACAGACAAAGATCAGGTGCTCTTGTGGCCTTACTAAGGATAAATGAGAGTCAGATTTGTTTCCTTCAGACTGTTTCACATCACCAAATTAATCACTGAAGTGATCCTTCCATGATTAGAAAAGGAATCTTTGTCACTGTCCTTCTGCCAGCAGTCCTTAGCCACACAAGAAATTCTTTTTCTCATGTCTATTTTGTGTGTCTGAGAGTTGCGAGATCAAGGCTTGAACATTCATCTCCTTTCATAAGGCCCAAGCAAGTATTCCCCAGAATCAGTGTTGAGGCTCTGTGTTGTTATAAGGAGCTTTGCTCAGCTTTGTAATTTTTATGGAAGATACTACATTTAAGCTGTAGAAAAGCAAAAGGAAAATGTGATTTATTTACTCCCCCCAACTCAGTCCTGCATGATAAAAACGTACAGAAGTTAAAAGGCTTTGTTTTGTGTCGCTGGCCCAGAGAGCTGCTTGTCACTAGTGACTTTCCATCACATCCCAGGAAAGTGGTAGTAGAAATAGAAGATGGTGCAGGCAGCTGAGCACTTCAGTGATAAAATAGCAATAAAGTGGCAATATGTTGCAATAAATGAGCAATGTCTTTGCAGAGCACTGTGAGTGAATCAACCTTGGTTGCACTGCTAGCAGCAAGGAAAAACAGAATTCTGGAGATGAAGCTTTCAGAGCCAGACACCGATGAGTCCTCGCTCAATTCTCGCCTCATCGCTTATGCGTCTGATCAAGTAGGTTCTTATGGTTACAAAGAAAACAAATTTGCTTCTGCTGCCTCACCCAGGTCATACAATGTGAACTTGCATTTCTGTTCCAAGGGAAGAACACAAACAGGAATGCGGTACAAGCCTGAATTAATCCCTCTAATGTTGTTTTCTGCAGATGAGGAAATGAAATCTGTGAGATGAGGTTTTACAGGGTCCCAGCAGTCCTCAAGACACTGTCTCATGTGACTCAGTTTTGTGTTTCCTTCCTGTTTTTCACCAAGCCTTTCTCCAGTAATGACGTGCTGATCTCATGCTGCTTCAGCTCTTTTTGCTTCACATCCTCCTTCCACTCAGGAACAGGCACACTCAGGGTGTTACCTCAGTGCTGCTCCTGGTTGTGGCCTCCACTCTAGGCCTCTGTGCTTGTTCTTGGAGGAAGTATCTACACGTTGCTGTGCCTCTGCCTACAAACCTGTTCTGTTCTTGGACTCTTGAACAGTCTATTCACCTGTGAAAAATACAAGAGAGATGCTCATGCTGGTTCTTTATTGGTGTAACTAAAAGAGCTTTTTCTTGTGAGGGAGTAGTGCCAGAAGTAGGCATGCTTCAGGGTGTTTTAATCTTCTTATGTCAGGGAGAAAGGAATAAACTGAGGTTGATTCATTTTTAGAGGCTCTTTTAAGATCTGAGTTTTGATAAGTGGCTCTTGAAAAGCAAGATGAGGATGCCTGTGATTACATTTTAGAGATAAGTACGCAAATAAATGGAGCATATGCATTCCTTGGAATTACAGTGTATTATTTCTTTTAGTTACTTGCAAGGAAGAAACTTTCAGACTTGTATTCATATGGATTATTATTATAATATCATTATAAGGACCTTATCTCTGCTTTTCTTGCAACCACTGTCTTTTATAAGGCCATAATTTATCACAACTATTCAGCTTTACAGCTTGCTTTCTTACCTTTATTTTTTTTAAGGCACATTCTTCTGTAGAAAAGGCTGGCTTGATTTCTCTTGTGAAGATGAAATTTCTGCCTGTGGATGAGAACTTTTCCCTCAGAGGTGACACTTTGAAGAAAGCCATTGCAGAAGACAGAAAGAAAGGCCTGGTGCCAGTCTTTGTATGTCAACTTTCTGGTTGGGGGTATTGACATTAGTGTTGTATTCTTAATATCAACATAAAATTACCTCTGAAACATTTCTTATTGTGTTAAAATACATTAGCTGAAGGTTAAAAGGTATACAACATTTTCTATTTTATTGAACAAAAAAAAAATCAATACAACTTCAGCTGTGACAGATTCTCCACATGTAAAGTGTTGCATCCATTTATTAAAAAAATGCCATCTTAACAGGTTTATTTTCTTCCAGGTTTGTGCAACTTTGGGTACAACTGGTGTCTGTGCTTTTGACAATCTCTCGGAACTGGGTCCAATTTGTGAGTGGCTTTTTTTTCCTGATTTTAAACTATGATAGCACAGAAGAGTATGAGAATTTTTCATTCCAAAGCCGATGAGAGTAGAAATACTGATCAGCTGAGTTTTCCCATTAAGTCTCAAAGATCGGTGGAGTCAGTGCAAGACTTTGCAGTGATTTCTGGAAGATTTAGATTAAGATGTAAAAATACTTTCTATTCAAGATGGATGAAATTTTCCAACTAATACATCTTTAATGTGGTTATTCATGGAATACAGACTGTACAGAACAGAGTGCAGAACTGCTGTAGGATGGATACATAAATATTTAACGTAGCAAAGGAGTTTTGAAGGTAGAGTTTGGTAGGGTGTCCTTTGTAGCCACCAGTTCAACTGGTAATTTGATGTGGTTGCAGATTCTATTCCAGCATAAATTCTGACAAGACCCTGTGGCATTTTTCTCCTATGGGTCAGAGCATGGCTTCTGTCTCTGGGTCCTTTTTGCTTGCCACTGTGTCTTTATTCTGGCTTTGTGAAACTGAGTTGTGCTGTGGAATTTCACTTAGTAAAAAGGCAGGTGAGAGAAATCAAGCATTAAAAAGCCTCACACATAGGGAATGGTGAATTTTGTTACAGAGTCCATCTGATTTCAGCATTATCCTATATTTTGCAGTGCTGGATGCACAGCTTTAGAGTAAAACCAGGTTGTTGTTTGTTTTGCTCATTGTCAGCCCATCCACCCCCTGCAAGAACATACACCTAGTTTTCAGAGAGGAGAGATTAAGCGTGCATTTTGATTCCTTATGTCCCTGACATAACAATTCCAATTCCATTAGGTGATGCTGAGGGACTCTGGCTTCATATTGATGCTGCATATGCAGGAACAGCATTTGTATGTCCTGAATTCCGATTGTTCTTGAATGGAATCGAATATGCAGATTCCTTTACTTTCAACCCTTCTAAATGGATGATGGTTCATTTTGACTGCACTGGATTTTGGTGAGTAAAGGCAAAACACAAACACCACCAAAAGGATAGCATGCAAATTGCAAAGTCTTTCTCTGCACAATTTTTTTGCTAAATACAGTTCGTTCTACAATTGGTAGGGTTAAGGATAAATACAAGTTACATCAAACCTTCAGTGTTAACCCTGTCTACCTCAGACATCCGAACTCAGGAGCTGCTGTTGATTTCATGGTAAGTTATTTGAGTTGATATTTTAAATATCATATAAAGTGTTGAAACAGACTGCTCTGGAGCATGCTTATCTTATAGCTGGTCTCATTACATAAAAGCATAAACCAAATTAGACTGAGATCCTAATGCAGATTAAATAACAAAAGTGAGCCCTAGCTATGAAAATTAATTATATACCTGCTTTCAGATCTAGAGATTGAAGTACTTAAGATTTTTACACAGATGGGAATCTAGCCTTGCCTTTTTGGATAGAAGGCAAGTTGCATTGTGTTGCTGAAGTAATTCCTACTGATGGCATTTTAGCTGGTTTTCTTGTATCTGATATGTGGGAAGAGAGAGAAAGGAGTAAGCAAACGCCATACCCTGAAACTGCAGTAGAATGAATTACATTTTTCTTCAGATTAAGGTATTCATAGGAGAGCTAAGAGGCATTTCACTTTAGATCTATCTTACAGGAGATTTCAGTAAGTAAATCAAAGGAATATTCACTGCCAATTGTTTCTGCTATGATCTCACCCTAGTCCTGAAAAGATAATTGTCCTGAAATCAATAGTGCTTTTCACTGGGGAGTGTGAGTGTACAGAGGGGCGGAAAAAATACATCAGTGAGTCCCTCTTGTGGTCAAATAGGGCCCTGCATGTAGCTGTGTAGCTCCCTAGGAGTATTCCTTTACATGTTCTGTCAGTCTTTTCCACGAAGTAGCCGTTACTTCCACTGGAAGAGTCTACCCCTGTACCAGCTCTCACTGGTTATAGTTGATTTGGGAAAACGTTCAGGGTGGAACTTAAACATGCAGTTTACAGGAACTGAAGTGAGCACTCAGTCCTACAGTGTAAACGGACGCATCTTAACTTGATAATGCTCTTTTAAATGCAAAAAGGTGTTGTTGTTAGCTAGTAATTAACTAAAAACTTGAAGCATATCTGGGCCTCAGATTAAGGGGAGTAGCCAAAATCTTATTTTGGCGAATAATTGAAAAATCTGTAGCTGTAGTGTTTCTTTGATGGCCGTTTCCTGGGCTTGGCAGATTTTCAGTAATATGAAATTACTTGTGTCAAGAGATTTCTGACCCGAGTCTGAAGGAACAACTGTAGCAGTGTAAGGGAATGCTCCTTTCTGTTGTTTTTGTGGTCGTTGATACCTGTTGTGTTTTCACAGCACTGGCAAATTCCACTGAGTCGTCGATTTCGTTCTTTGAAGCTGTGGTTTGTGATTCGTTCATTTGGGGTGAAAAAACTTCAAGATCATGTCCGACATGTAAGTGAATTCACAATGGAAGCATAAATGTATTATGCTTATTTACTGGTAGCTAAATTTAATAAATTCAGTGATGCAAAGATGAGTAACAGAAATTCTCTCACACACAAAGCTTGCGTGTGAACACTAAATGCGAGCCGATTTTATTCTCAAGTAATCTGTAAAGATTGACTCTGTAGACAAAACATTTCCTGTACCCTTCTTGAAAGCAATAGGCAATGAAAAGTGACTCGATAAGTCGGTGCCTTCTGCACGTTACTGAGTACCGATCTGTAGAAGCTTTCTTTGAGGCAAAGTGGCAGCTGTTTGGGAGGCAGGCTGAGATGAATGGCTGAACCCATTGCTATGAAAATTTACAGGCTTAAGTCCTTGATGGAGTGTAAATACAAGGGGTCATATTGTGGATCAGCGGTTGCCACAAAAGGACTCTAATCTGAGAACACATTCTGTTTTCAAACCTTCTAGAAAATTCCTACGTGTAGTCCAGTTACTTTTGTTCATTGTCAAGGGTTTGGGCAAATAGACTTTCAAATATTGTTGTCATTCTTCTGTTTGCTACCACTCATGCACTGGAATGATATGTTCCAATAAGGAAAGGAATTCTTTTGAACTACTTAATTTAGTGTCGTACAGTGGGTTTGTGACAAACCAATACATAACTACTTTTTTTCCTCAAATATAGGGTACTGAAACAGCCAAATTCTTTGAATCCTTGGTTAAAAGTGATCCACTCTTTGAAATTCCTGCCAAAAGACATCTTGGACTGGTTGTATTTCGACTAAAGGTAAGGATAGGGCCTTTTGCATGTCTCTGAAATGAATCACCACAGCTGATCTCTCCCCAGACATTAAGAACTATGAATAAACTTTCCTGTAAGGATCTGTAATGCTGGAATTCTTATGGAGATGTTTGGATGTCACTGGAAATTCTAACTATAGTTCTTTATTTTTTCTTCTTATTCATATTTAAAACAGGGTCCCAACTGGCTGACAGAAAAACTCCTGAAAGAACTCAGCAGTTCTGGCAGGGTCTTCCTTATTCCAGCAACCATTCATGACAAGTTCATCATTCGCTTTACTGTAACATCTCAGTTCACAACCAGGGAAGATATTCTGCAAGACTGGAACATCATTCAACACACTGCAGCCCAGATCATTAGCCAGAATTGTGGGTTGCACTGCATCACTTCTGGTGATGGGGCAAGAATCCCTAATATGATAGTTGAGCCTAGTTCAGATGCCATTAGTAGTGCTTCTCAGCTTTACCTAGATGGAGGAAAATACAAAACACCTTCCAGAAAAATAGTAGTTCAGCCTAAAAAGCTAGCAGCGAGTCCCAGTACATGTGTGATTAGTCAACAAGTGAAAGGTCAAGAGGATCCTCTAGATGACTGTTTTCCAGAAGATGTCCAAGATGTTACCAAACATAAGTTAACTTCTTTCCTATTCAGTTATTTATCTGTTCAAGGCAAGAAAAAGACAGCACGTTCCCTTAGCTGCAACAGTGTGCCAGTGACTGGTGGTCTTGAGCAATGTAACCCCAAAGCAGCAGCCACTGACAAGAAGGAGTCTCATGCAAATACCAGAATTCTTTCCAGGCTGCCTGAAGAGGTGATGATGTTCAAAAAAAGTGCCTTCAAAAAACTAATTAAGTTCTACAGCGTCCCAAGCTTTCCAGAGTGTAGCATTCATTGTGGCCTTCAGCTGCCTTGTTGTCCTCTGCAAGCCATTGTTTAACAAGTGAAAGAGATTGGTCCTTAAGATCCCTCCAGGTAGAAAGGGAACCAAAGTTTGCTCATTCATATGCAATACTACATGTTATTTTATTCAATATGTAAGCAGTGGCAATGACCACTGAGAAAATTCCTGTGCTTTTACTGGTGGAAACCTTGTGTATTTATAGATTAAAATGTCAAATAAATCTTGTAGGCATATAACATGAAACTCTCTGGTTTGTAGACTGTGGTAAAGAAAATGCCAATTTCTGCCTTATCAGTCCTGGTAATGGTCAGTTTCTAGCTTGCAGGCTAGAACCATTCTGACCAAATATGCTGGCTTCACTAGGGGGTAAACTATTTAGTCCTATATTTACACTTTTCTTTTGAAATGCCTTGACTTTAACTGCTGAGAGGCTCTGTGTGTGCAGACAATGCCAGCATCAGTTCTGAACTGTGCAAAATGAAGGTGTAACCTCTCAATAAGATTTTGCTGTATTAGGGCAATTTTAAAACTCACTGAGTTTAAAAACAGAGCAGCCCTGCCATTCCACCTCTGCTGATCAGTGACAGTGCAAGAGCAGTGGCCGTTGCTAATCACCTGTGGCTTTTCTTAGCATGAGGAAAGAGAATAGGAATGATATTTCACCCTTTCTCGTAACAGAAGAACTAAGAGGCATTACAGAAGAAAGGGTCTCTATGCAGCCAACAGACATTGCTACAACAGGCCAATGATTTACATTATTTTTCAATAATTAAAAAGTGGGGAGAGAAAAATCTATTGAGTGCAGCTTTTAATTCAGTGATACTACTGTTAAGTCAGGAAGCATGATGATTGCTAGGAGGTTATTCTGGGAAAGCACCGCTAGTGTGCTAGAAAGCACTGTGAGGTGCTTGCTGCCTTCATAGTTGTTCCCAGACACCTACAATCACCCCATCTTGAAGGCAGCATACTAGGACAGATAGTTTCAGTTTGACCCAGTACAACTATGCTCAATTTACATAAACAATGAATCTGGTTAATCAGAACAATTTCCGTACCCTTCGACAACATCACCTAAACTCACAGTGGGATATATTGAGGCTCGTGTTACAAGGAGCAGTAAAATTTAGTTTGCTAACCTTTTCTAGTAAGAACAGATTTCTTTCATTCCATTCTGTAACCTTATTTGCCTTTTTTAAAATCCTAGGGAAACGTAAGCCTCACTTTTTTATGAAGTGTCTGGCCCAACATTACTCTCTTTGCACACAAAGGAAAATATGTCTTAGTTCTTATAAATTGTTCTCATTCTGTGTATGTGTGATTTGGTGCATGAGAAGTAAGACAACATCTCTGCTGCAATGGATAAAAGTTAATGTAAGCATCTAATGCAGACTTTTTTCAATTAGTTAATTTGAGACAACTGTAAGTTTAACGGTCTTTTATAATGAGTTTTGTGTTTTGACTTAGGGATGTAATTCTTACTAATGCAGTGGATTACCCTTTAATATGAATATAAATTACTTGTATAAAGATGTGTGACATTGTACCCACTTTCACGTGCTTAGGTGCACAGTATAACATTCGCAGCATTAACCATAAATATTTCCATACACAGTAGGAAGGTAGGCAAGATTCAAAGCATGAAGGAGAGAAGAAGCCAGGCTAAGACACAAATAGAGCTGGTGAAGTTCTGCTTTATTAAAACAATCTCACATTCGCACTTTATTTCAGATACTGATAGTTGCTATATTAATAAATAGGATTTCCTGGCAAGGTTAGAATAACAGATACTTTAAAAACTGAGTATTATAAAACACAGGTTTGTTGGTTTTTTTTTTTTCACTTGCTCACAATTTGAAGTCATGTTTTTTTACCGAGTTATAAATGTCCTGAGTCATTTGCACATACAGGTTTTCTCTGTCATCCAGGAAATACAGGCGATCTTTGATGACGGCTGGATTGAAACTCTCCTCCATTAGTTGTACTTTACGGTACTTAAAGGTTGCTGTAAGTTCAATGGCACTCTAAAACACAAAATTGCATCTCTACTTACCAATGTCAGCATATAATTGTGGCAATTAGATTAGATTTCCTAAATTTAAAGGGAATCATATTTAAAGAAAATCCATATTTAAAGAATCATATTTAAAGAAAAACCATACAGCACAGAAGTTGAAGCCTCACTCACAGAGGTCTAAACTATCTGCATTCATCAGATAGTAACTGGACTGTGGAATATGTGGGCTGGTAATTCCTGTGAACTTAAGAAGTGCTGGGCCGCAGAAACATTAATGAAAGGCTTACCTTACTGTTTGACTTAAAAGAGGCAGGAAAACACTAGTTTTAAACTTTTAGTCAGACAGAATCAAGGGATTTATCCAGAAATATTTAATCATGTTCTTGGATCAAAAAACAACAGATTTTTTTATCTCAGCAAAGACTGACCAAGACCCACTGTACTTTACATGGGATGGCAAGACAAACCACTGCCTTGACTGGTCAACTGTTTGTAGAACTCAAAAGTTTAAAGGCTGATTAAATAACTAGGCGTGCTAGTATCCCTGTGTTATCCTCTTCAATCATCTCGGTGAATACGCAACATTTATCAAAGGAGCAACGTTTATTTTAAATAACTTGAGAAGTACAGTGGGAGTGACATTCTTGCAACATTTCCCTAATTCAAGTTAAACTTCAGTTTAGAATTTGGCTATTTATTTGCTGGTAGAAAAAAATCTAAGGCCTCTCTCGCAAAAGACAGCTCTCTTGCAAGCTTTTGCTTGTGTGTGGATCTTTATTTTGCACAGAGCAGTCTGTAGAGGGAGCTACACTAAAGGGAGAACACACCTATATTACTGGGCTGGAGGAATACAATAGGAAATCTATTTTCCAAGAGATCTTCCTGATTTCAAATGTTAAAATGTGGCAGGTATCCTCTAACTGCTAACGCAACTTGTTTTTTTTCAGGCTGAACTGAAACATCTAGGTGCAGTTCTACTTTCTTATTGGTAAACGACAAGAACGAGAGAGAGAGAAAAGACGCCTTTTTGAGAATTGCTAGCATAAGTAGGAAGTCCATAGTCCTCATAGAAAAGAGGAAACACAATGCAGATGGACACACAAAAGCTACTTACGAACACTGGTTTACCTTAATCCTTATAAAACGAGGTCTTGCATAGTTTGGAAGGTGAGTTTTAACATGTCTGTAAGTACTTTCTGCATTAAATTCAGAGTTTTCCTTTAGTCGAATACATGCCATTCCTGTTTTGCCTTCATAACCTGAAGGAATAATGTCAGCACAAAACTATAGTTCATATATGAATCAGAACTTCAGACTAAGTTCTTCTGCTTTGTTTTGGTTTTGGGTTTTTTTCCTCCCCTTCATCCTGTAAGTGACCCATTCCTTCTAAGCCACTTTAGAAAACCTTCTAACCTATTTTCCCTTAGACATCTAAGTGATGTCTAAGTTTGGCTAGATGCCAAACTTTTTAAAGCTTAGCATCAGAACTACAGATGGAGATATTTTCAAAATTGTCCATCTTTTGGAAGTCTTTGGAAAGACTCTGGAAAATCAGCTCTTGGAACTCTGAGGCACAAGTCTGCCTGCAGCAGCATTTAACTGTGTGAGTTAATTCGCTTTACAATACACCATTGTAAACATGCTTGTACTTGTACTGACATGCTCATCCATGCAGAAAGAGGACAAAAAGTAGCAAGACCCAGTTTACCATTGTTTATTACCATATGAATGCCGCAAAAATCCAAGTACTTCAGATTTTTTTACTTGCCTAACTACACACTGAGAGGGCTGCTTCTCTCCTGCTTTGGTGGCTGAGGGATGGGATGCAACTTAAACCACAAAACTCTTGGTGTTCCCTTTTCTGGGATTACAGGTAATGCAAAAAGAAATAGTTAATATTCTTATACAAACTTTTACATTATAACCATATGTGTGCTTTCACAGAACTGTGTATGGGAGTAAGTGAAAACAGAAAGTAGAATCTAATCCTTACAGAACAGCACAAACATAAGCTAATTTAAGATTTCTTCAGTGTTTGAGTCTTGTTTCTGTTTGCCTTTAACGCCCTGTATTGCTGACACCCAGCATTCCAATTTGTTTATTCAAAATCTAGAGTGTCGAACTAATGAGTTCTCAGGTGATGAATACTATCACCTCCAGCTACCTTAGTAAAGTACAAATATTTCTGTGCCACGTAAAACAAACGAAAAAAAAACCCCAAACACAGTCCACCCAGTTCTTACACAAATATAAGAGGAGAACCTTTTTTTTATCATAAAGTTGTTTCATAATTGGGTATTAACACCTCTTCTATGCGGCGTTACAAAAGCGTTGAGAATAACAGCATGTTTTCCTCATCTCCTAGAGTGTAATCTGAGAAATACATAAAGAACTCTAAACCATTTATGTTGTTACTTTTCTTTTGAAATGTCTCCTCCAACAGCTGTATGTTTATCCCTACCACAAAGCAGCTGAAAATAAGAGTGATTTAAAGAGAAAGGCTTTAATTTTAGATCAATAGGTGTAGCACAGACATACATGATTAAGAAAAGTTTATTTATTTGAATTAAATTCACTATTCTAATAGATCATCTTGGTTTATGAACAGTCTTTTTAAGCCTCAGAAACATTGGGCATTTCTGTTCTCATGTCTTCCACTTTTAGCAGAGGAAACAGCAAGTGGATCATAACATTAACTGAATCACAAGGGGAATAAATGGTGGATGTAAGAAGAGTGGTGTCTCTAACATGCCTTTCAATTCCAAAATACTAAATTGTCACTGATATGAGCCATGTTATGTACCATAGTCTGGAAATCTTTCTGGACAAGTGTGATACCTGTTAATTAATATTGTTAATGAATTAATAATTAAGCTGTTATACCTGTTAACATCTGCTAACTTAGTTAATGGGGGCTCCAAAATTCCTCCTCCTCCTTAGATTACTCTAAGGGCATGCAACATATTATGCACCTAGTCCAAACCATTTGCACAACATAATGCTCAGGATTTGAATCAAATCTAACCTTGTTTGTATGATTTCAGATCCCTACATTACGCTGTAAAAATTGGTTCCATTTTAACCACCCATCACAGTCCAGATGCAGTGAGGAGCTATACGGGAGTCCTGTCAATTTGGGTAAGTGAGAAACATGGACAGGATGGTACCTCCAAAATACATGAAACAAGAAAGTAAAGTTCTCAGTTCCCTCTTTTGGCTTCCAATATCTCTGGGAATCTGCCTTTAGCAGCAGTGCCTCTCAAATAAAAAAAAAAAAAGCTGCCATAAGCACTTTAAGAGTTAATAAAATATTTCACACATTTCTGAGTAGAAAATAGGCAGCAAAAGTGCCAGAACTTGCATTTCTTAAGATTGTAAAAGAAAGGTGAATAAGGGAGAAAGCAATTTCTTACATGACATCTCAAATGTTCTTCCATTCTCCTATTAGTATGTCATACTACTTTAATATAAGCTTTGGCTATGTTGTTGGGTTTTTTTAGCTGATTAATATTCCATATATTTAAATGATGTAATGTATCAATTGTAGCTTATGAAAAAGAAGTTGAAGTAAGTCTACCTATACCCTGCAGTTCAGTATATTTGTATTTTGTTAATGTATTTAAAGCTTCTTTTGTCGAAATGTCAAGTACTTCACTCATACCTGGAACAGATACTCCATACACAATAACTTCCTGAACGCAGTCAATCAGTCCTAAAACATCTTCAACTTCCGTTGTAGAAACATTTTCACCTTTCCACCTGGAAAATAAGCAGTCGATAGTCATGATTTTTATGTGTATCACATACAGAGACCTCCAGTGTTTTAATGTCAGACTTTACAATAGGCTGAGCACTGAACTTGAGATCAGAAAGTACTTTTGCACTAAAACAAGGAACTTGTTATCAAAAGTAGAGAAAAACATGCCAAAAATTGAGCAATGCATTCCAGATTATTCAAATCTCAGAAGAATTTAACACACTCAGTATGATCATGCTTAAAATGGCTCTAAGCAAATAAATCCCCAAAGTACTACTTATCTTAGATTCCATCGTAGGCTCTATGCCTTCTGAGTTTTAAAAGTATAGTGAATGTGAAACCGCAATGGTGGTGGTCTCTGAATGCAACTGGTTTCTGACTGTCCAAAATAGCATTCATTCATCGCCCTAAGCTGAACGTCCTGTAGGCTCTGTAGGTAACTATGAACACAACTGATAAAACACAACAGTGGAGGTGACTTGGCGTCCTCTCTTTTTCTGACTGAAATCAGAGAAATTCCTCTTCGTCAGTCAGTAGGAAATACTGGCTATGAGAGAGAATGTCAGAAATTTCTCTTATGACAAACACTAAAATAAATAAACTAACCGGAATGTGTCTCCAATTCGATCATGGAAATAAATGAAGTTATCACTGTCGATCACTAAAAGGTCACCGCTATTAAAATATAAATCCCCTTTTTGAAAGACATCTCTCAATTGCTTCTTCTCTGTTTGCTGTTTTGCTCCTGCATAGCCACTAAATGGTGCGTACTGGGTGATTTTGCAGATCAGTAGTCCAGGTTTACCTATGAAGAGGTAAAGGTTTTTAAACACCTGTTTAAAAAGCCCAGTGTCAATCACGAAAAAATAACTAATTTTCATTACATCAGTGAAGTTTGCAGATGTTATAGAGTTATTTGAGAACTCTGTCATAATCATCATCTTTTAAAATCAGTTATGGAGGTACAGATCGAGTTCCACCTTGTCCTCTCAATTCACTAGCCCTCAAAGTGCCAGTAGATAATACAGTTTATCACCTGCTTGTATTAATGCAGCAGAACAGAATCTCTGAGGTCTTGTCTGGTAAGTGGAAAATAGTTGCCCAGTTTCTCTAGACAGCTTCATAAACCTCAGTTTAAAACATCTGAATCAGTAGCAGCTGTGTCTACAAAGGAAACTTACACACGGCATCAGGCACGTCTTTAGAAGGTACAGGCTACTTACATGTAACTCAGTTGGCACAGGGCAGCCTTATCCCTCAAACAAAAGATTCGGCCGGATTTAGGAACCAAATATTGGGGTTCAGCTTGCTTACTTTGAATGCAAAATAGACCAAAAGGTTGTTTAGTATATTCTTTAGCATTTCATGTGCTAGAGCTGGAGTAATTTATGAAGGGAGCAGGAACACCTATATGTTTATGTAAATTGAAAATCAACCCTGTGTTATCTACAGCTTTGCATGGATGTTATACACTGGAGTGAATTTTTTCTCTATGCAAAATAAATTATAGTCCATCCCCATGAAGCCTGGGATTTTACATTTTTTCATGGGTTTCTCTCTTATACTGCAGGTATTTTCCATGTCTCTGCAGTTCAGCAACTTAAACACTGTGTGCATTTATACAAAAATGGAATGTATGTGTACGCATCCCTCCTCAACTCAAGAGACTGCACAGGGAGAGTTGGCATAGGAGAGTATGGGCCAGATGCTTTTAACATAGCTGGTATGTTCCTCAGCAATAAGAACTTAACACCATTGATAACTTGCCTACCTTTTCCCTTATGCACAGAGCAGGTGAGCATTTCTGTCCTCACTCACAGTAATGAGGACACGTGTAACAGAATGCAACAAAACCAAAAGTATCACAAGTACCTGCTTTAAACACAGGCTTGCCTGTGCCAGTATATAGCCCCCTCCTATGAAAACTGATATTAAAATATATTATAACAAAGGTATTTTCGTGTTTGCTTTCTCTATTGCCAGTGGCAAAAAGTTTCAGCCACTGCTGGAAAAGAGAACTGCCTCTATTTTACAAATACCTCTTTAGTGGCATGTTAAGTACGAAGTCTGAGAAGAATTACATAGCTCCTGCTGAAAGTAAAGACCTGTACTCAAAAATGTTAGTGTTTCCATTATCAATTGGACAAGTTATTAAAATCTAAGTATACAGATGCTGAATTTCCCACTGTACTTTACCATTCTGTTAAGCTGTATTACAGTAGTATGTGATTTGTTACATGTGTATGTAACAAATGTGATATTTTCTAACTTGTAGTTAAAAACTTGGCTTACTCATGGCAATTCTTGGCATCTTCCCCGACAGAAGTGATGCGAAGAGATGTAATTTAAAAAGTAAATACCTTTCTGGAATTTTTTAAGGAATCAATTTTTTACCTTTGGGCACTTTCATGCAGTATCCATTTTCATCTCGGACTGGTTCATCTTTCTCTACGTCATATTTAATCAGTTCATAGCGTAAGATTTTCTAGTGAAAATTTGCAAAATGTATACAAACATGAATATTCAATCTTTGAAAAGTATTTTCAGAATTATACTACATAGTCATCTTCCAATTTAACAGGAGCCAAATTAATCACATTTCAACTGAATGTGTCGAGTCTAAATCTTCTACCTGAACTAGTGAGAGATATCTGTGTATCTAGCATGGGCAGCTGTAGACTGTAATTGAGGAGAATCTTCTCCCTAAACAAACTCGTAACTGAGCCTTGGGTTCTTCTCAACTTGTCATACAAGTAGCCTGGTATATGCCCATGGCAATGTACCAAACTTCGCCAAGAAGGACAAAATGCCACATTTTGTTGTTATTCTTACCTTCTGCAGGCAGTTTACTCTTCCCACTGCACCTATTTTTCCAGTGTAATTAACAAAAGAAATATTTCCTTCAGTTGATGCATAAAACTCCAAAATATTAATATTTCCAAATCTTCGTATAAATTCCCTCCAAACATCTGCCCTTATTCCATTTCCTATGGCAAGTCTGACTTTGTGATCCTGATCATTGTTTCTCTAGAAACAAGAAACAGTCATGAATTCACATTTCTTCTGAGTGAAGGCAGAATTTCTACTTCTGGAAAACTCTGAAGGAAACTTTAGTCTAGAAATATTGAACATATTCTGAAGCAAAATGTATGCAAACATCATTACGGTTAAGTTAATGATTTTGATGTGGAAATGGAAAAGTTGTTACTGAGCAAATTAGGCTATACACCTAACTGTAGTTAGTAGTTAATGTGATTTGGAAGAAGACAAAGCCAAAAAATTCTATGCAAAAAGCCAGAATGAAACTCAGGCACCATGTTAAACTATTTTGTTTGTAAGCCTTGTGGTGACCAGAAGTGTCTAATTAACCCTGAATTCAGCAAAGTGTTTGCAGGATTTAAAATGGTGTTTGGGTGGAAAGAAAATCTCTTCTACCATTCTAAGTGCAGGATCGAGCCTGCTTAAAATTCTGTTGCCACATTTCACAGCACTTTGAATAGCACTATTAGATGTTTCTGTTTACACAGTGAAGTGATAACCAGTGAGGATGGCAGTCCATTTATGCCTTATGTTTATATTTATCCTCAGCAATAGGAAGTACTGAACTCTTAATTCATACACATATCTAACATGCTAATAAGTAACAATAGCCAGAGCGAATTTTAGTAAAAATATGGAAATGCTCTTTTGTTCTGCTTTCTGCCTTTTGCTTTAGCTGTTTCTCTTATTACATAATAGTATTTTAAGGCATGAAGAGTCTTTCTAAATATATATTGGCTTCTTAATTTGGAGTATTTTGTTGAATGAATAAGACTATACTATCAGCAACAGACTAGAATGTGTGTTTGTGCAGAGTAAGTGTCTTGGCTCTATGCCTTTTGGGAAATACAGTGCAAAGGGCAATGCAATAGATGGTAAAAGTAAAGATGAGCATGGAAACTGGAATTGTGAAATGCTCTTTCAAAGATATGTGTCCTGGCTTATGGTTATCAAATGGTGCTAGGAAGACTGATACCACCTTTGTCCTTACTAAATTCTAACTGTAGTTCACTAGGCCTACCTCCGTGGAAGTCATTTTATGCCAACACATTTCTGAAACTAAGGATTCACTAATATGATTGCAGGGATCTCAGCAGGAAAGTGCTTGTCAATAGGTACCCTATGAAGACAGTACATTAAGTCCATCTTCAGAGGGGGCGCTCCTTAAATAATCACATGATCACTTTCACCTGGGGATCACCTGACTATCTTGGGCTAGGACATCTTGGCTACAAAAACCCTCAAACTTACGTTGCCAAAACCACACGTCTGTTGGTTCCTGGAGAACTTCTCATTTTTGTTTTGTGGCTGGAGTGCTCAGATAAGGTAAGTGTGCATTTTAACAGAATGTCCATTAATGGATTACCATTGTTCCACTATTCAAAAGAATGACTAATTCAAGCCAAAAGCTCTTTTTTTTTCCCCTCTTGAAAAAAGTTAATACTAGTATGCAGTGAAATTTACCGACCTTGTTAGAGAAGGTTTTTGTTGGGCTTTTTCTCCCTCTTTCCCTTATGGTTAGATTTTAAGCATAATATAACATATATTCACAGTAGTTTAATTAGCAAAGGAAAAAAAAGGCAGTTAATGTTACCTGTGGCACACTGCATAGATACCGAAGCACTTCCCCAATATACTGTATCACTGTCACATTATATTTTCTGCAATCATCCCAAAACTGGCTTGCTGAAAATCTGGCACGCAAAACAATAGTTGCACCTGTGTAGAAAGAAATAGAACAAGTAAGAGACGGAATAATTCTTATTCTATTGTAAGACCATATATAATTTCTTAGCATAACATTGTAGAAAACCTGTAGAATTAGGGTTATATAGCTTTTGGAAGTTCTTCCCTAAAACATACTGAAATACAATCCATGCTGAATGATTGGTTTAACCTCTGTTTCTATTAATCAGAAGTTAAAGGCTATTATTGGGGATGAAACCCAATACTAATTTACCTTAAACTGTGAAAGAGCTGTCATATAAGATAGGATATATCCTGTTTGTCCAGGTGGTGAAATAAAATCTGTACGGGGTTAAGATCTGTGTGAGTCATATGATGACAACTGAGAAATGAATGTCTCTTGACTTACGGAGTTTCTGGTAACAGACATGTATAACCAAATATTTAATCTCAAAGTTTGGTAACTAGGGAAAGGCTTACTGTATCTGTGATCATGAATTCTGCACTGTAGCATGTTCATTCATGTCAGTCACATGCATGGTACCTTTCATGATGCATCCATGGACTCCAATGAGGAGGGCAGAGCTATGATAGAGTGGTAGAGTAGTATACACAATGTCTTCAGAGGTAACATTGCCAGCATCAAACAAACCACAAGCTAGCATTATGCGTTCATGGTTAATAACTGCAGCTTTGGGAAGACCTGTTTAAAGTCAAGCAAAAAGATGTGTAACTTCAACAAAAACCACAGTAAGACCAGTCAGTTTCACAAGGGCTTAAGAAAAGATTTTTCTCTCATTCACTGATGCAAGTGTTAGTTCTAGAGTTTTGCAGCTTGCGTCTATGCAACACACTGGTGTTTAGCCTTAATACTAATACTATGGAACCTAGGAATAACAAGTAACTAGAAAGTGAGGAAATGAGATTTGGAGAATCCAGCATGCTGAGAAAAGGGCACAGAAATGCTAAAACAGAGATTAATCTCAAATCTTGCATCTCTTCTGGAATTAGGTATCTCCTTGCAGCTCTGAATCACCCTAGATGAAACTGAAATTCATACTACAAAATCTCTTCTTGGTTTCCCATCAGATAGTCCAACTAATTACTTGTTGGAACAGGTGCTAGAAGACAAAATGATGGTAGATTCTGTAAGAACAGAGAACAGAGCCCATAACAAAGATGAAGGTCATTTGCCTTCTGCATCCCAAATAGGATTTAAATTTCTACTACTTCCCTTCCAGGGGAGTTCCTGCTCTAAGAAGCTCAAAGACTAGTATGGAGGCATACACTGCTCTTCCTAACAAAGCTATAGGTTTGAGTGCCTTTGGTTGTTGTCTTCATCCTTGTCACCCAGTTTCTGCTGTGGCTCAGTGCTCTTAACGCTAGATGCCTTTAGGTAGAGCAGGTTGCAGCTTCTATACCAGCTGCAGTTTTACACAGGGGCCATGACTAGCTGTATTTTGTGCTGTCCTTGGTATTTTTGGTACTCTTGACACCCGAAAGCTTAACAGCCAGCATTTATAGGTCATGATCCAAAGATACGGAGTATGAAGTTGGTGCCAAGACACTGGGCCAGCAGTGTCTCCAAGGATGAGATGTATCTGCTATCTAGTGGCCTTACTGACATAAAACTTTAATGTTTGATTAGCTTTTACTTTAGTTTCTCCCCCCAGATTTAGTGCTTAAAGTCAGCCTATACTGTATGTGCTTTTGGTTTTAGGTACAGGTATCAAATTTTCAGTTTCCTGGGAGGAATGAATGAGAGAAGGCATTAACATAAAGTAACACATTCTCTTTCCTTACCAAAAAACCACAATATTGGGAGGAATGTGTGGCCTGGTTTTGTGAATTTACATTACCTGTAGTACCAGAAGTATAAATGTACATGGCAGGAGTTTTAAGGGTTATATCTGATCTCCAGGACAACGGAGTAGGCTCATCTGAAGCAGCATCTACTTTATCAAGAAAGCTCTCAACTCCCTCTGTAGCAGATGTCTTGCTTAAATAATAAACTTTAACATTTTCTTTCTTCAAGAATGGTAGTATTTCTTCAACAGATTCCTTCAGTTCTTAAGGAGAAGAGAAAAAGCTATTACAAGAAAATTCTGTATCGTTCTGTGAACTATACATCACTGTGAACTATGCATCAACTTTGGCTCAGCAGCTTTCATGTTGAGCTGCTGTTGGAGAAATTCATGTTCAAGCCACTTAAGAATCCAAGAAAAAGGACTGAAGAGGAATGGTATCTCCACGCAGAACTGGAAGTGATTTGATCTTATTTTCTGCAGCAGAAACAGAATTGCAGAGGGCAATCCAAGCACACTTCCCCTTGCCTACAGACCCTCTGGGACTCTGAGCAAGTGTACATCACCAGCTTGTTGCTTCCTTTACTCTCCACTGTGAGCAAAGGCCTCACCTGCCAATTGCCCAAAGTCAGGCGCTGCTTGAGTCACCACTGTGTTTTATGCATAAAAATGAACCTCACCTTTCTCAAGCCCCAACGCAAATGGAAGAAACACTGAAAAGGAGAATCAAGAGTGACTTAGTGCATAGTGGTACTGCTGAAGTCTGGACTCCTAGATAGTTGTGTTCTGTCTCATACTATGTTGTCTCCTACGTGTCTTGATTAACCCCAGTTCTCTTCATATTCCCTCTGGTATCTCCAACCAACAGGAGTGCACGATTTCATTTATATGCAATAAGTACTCTAATTCCCTGTGTGATGAAGTCCTGTCTGCCTTTCTCTTACTGAAGTAGCAGTGCATGTCTCTCCCTCTACCCATGCCAGTTTCAACCAAGTTGGAAAGAATGTAGTCATCCCTGAAACTTTCCTTCAGGATGCTGGATAATGGAATGAAGTGAAGATGACCTTACAGCTGGTGCCTTTCTTTAGGAAACCAGACTAAAAGCCTTACAACTCAACAAACACTTTTACTTGAATAGATAATCCACAAGATTTAAAATTAATCCTCAACACCCTTTTCACTGAAACATCACAATATAACACTTTCCATAACATGTAATTCATTTCTTACTACTCCTGTTATATTTCAAAGCAAAGAATAAATTAGATACTATTAGATAAAAAAAATCTCTGAGGCAACGTAATACTGAAAATTATATCTGTTACTGGAAATTCTATCTCCACACTAATTCACTACATAAAGACATGACCCACATCAAAAGGTTATTTCAATTGCACGGAAGCGGTAACTTTAATAAAGCATTATCTTTTCAAGTCTGGCAGACTCTGGAATTCCTCTTCAAACAATTCTATACTCCTGCTGTAACTCTGGTCCAAAAACCATCTTGGGATTACTATGGGTGCCCTTCAGCCACTAAAGCTGCTCATGAAAGAAACCTCAAAATACTGGCACAGCCTGGCCTGTCTTCCTCCATTCCACCTATGCTCTCCAGCACTGCAGAGTAAAGCTGGGTGGGAGGAAAGTTGGGCTCCTTTAACGTTATCAGACATGAAGGAGATAAAATAAGGCCTTTTATGCAAGTATCTAATGAGCTGGCACCTTTGAAATAAATTACCCCCAATAAACTTGCACTGAGATAAATCACTCTCCAATAAACTTTTAAATCCATATTTTATTGTAGATATGAGTAACTTTAATAACATATAAACTATTTTAATGACTTCAGCATATTTATTTTCAGGAATTTATTTGTGCAAGCATGTGATGGTAAGCTCTGATGAGACAATATTTATCTTCTGCATGGAGTAGCAAGATAATAAAAGATAAAACTTAATAAGGACAGAGAGAATCAAGGTCCAACAGAAACGGCCTACACTTCTTTTCTCTCATGATATCTAGCAACCATTAGTGCAGTCAAGCATGTAGGAAATTTTTATCAATAAAGCTCAATTTTTTCTTTTACTTATTTTCCTCACAGCTGAAAGCTTTTTTAGAAAATCTGAGGCAAGGATGTTATAGAAGGAGGAAAAATACATTTCCTATCCTGCACAACAGCTTTTCCCACATATGCTATCTCAAATACTGATTAATTTTGAAAGCTCAGAGATTGCACGGAATTTACTCTTGGACAGAAATTTATCACAAAAGGACAAAATTTCATTTGAAGTCAAGCTTTGGGTCATATAAAATACTTCAGATACATACAATAGATTAATGAGTTCAACTATCTAAGCTGCAATGGAGTATATATTAATGTAGAAGTTGTTAACTCTAGGCAGATACAGCGCATCTCTGACTTCCCCTTTGGTCAGTCATTCATACTGAATGTATGCATACACTGTATAAAGGACTGGACATGAAATAAGGTCTCTGCTCTATACAGAACAGAATGCAGCTCTCCACTTAAAACATACTGTCAAAAGTCTCTTCTATGCAAAAGGAACACAGTTTGTCCACATGGGTTTATGTCTCTATTTTTGAACTGAGAGCCGCCAAAAGCTTTTATATAGACTGCAACACTCTTCATGTGTTTTAAGTCACTGTGCAGCTGCAGCAAGAAGCTTTTGCATTACCTTGGTTATTTCTACTTCGGGCATTTGTGTGAACATAACTATGATTAACCTTGTTGATTCAAAGCTGTTTTATTTCTAGATCTTTGCTGCCCTCATCGAGTAGCTAAGAAGGTATCAGAGCTCAACGCCTGCACCTTGTAACCGAAAACGCGATGCGCTGTGGAAACCTAGTCCTTTCCCTGCTCTGCAGCAACTTCTCAAATCCCTTTATCCACCTTGAGAGGACGGGACGCCAACAGAACAAGTATCCCGACACTCCGGCCCCCCCGGCACCGCGGGGAGCAACCGAGAACACCGCGCAGCGCGGCTCGGCTCCGGCCGGCGATGCCCTCACCTGGTGCCGCCAGCAGCACGGTGGCCGCGCAGCTCTGGAAGCAGCGCAGCAAGGAGGCAGCCCTGACGCTGGAGTTGAGGCACGCCACGGAGCAGCCCAGCTTGGCGCAGCCCAGCCAGACCCAGACGTAGGCGGGCCGGTTGCCCATGAGGAGCGCCAGGCAGCCGCCCGCCCGCCCGCAGCCCCGCCGCGCCGCGCAGCGCCCGCGCCGCTTGGCTGCTCCGCCGCTCCACCTGCTCGTACGTGGACACCTCGTCCCCGAAGAGCAGCAGCGGCTTGTGCGGCGTCAGCCGCGCCCGCTGCGCGAAGACGTCCAGCAGGGTGCGGGCGGGCCGGCGGGCACCGGCTGTGCGCGCCCTCCTCGCTACCCGCGCCATCGTGAGGGCGAAGCGCAGGTCCTGGAGGAGGTAGGGCCAGGCGCAGCGGAGCAGGAGCAGCAGCCCCGCCAGCGCCGTGCACAGCGCGGCCGTGAGCACCATGATCATGGTGATGATGATGATGATGCCGCCAGCGCCGCGGGGGCAGAACGACCTACAGCCGTGCCTCGCGCCCAAGGCGGGACGGCGAAAGCCAACGGCCGCGCCTCGCGCGCAGGGCGGGGAGGAGCAACGGCCACGCCCGCCCCTCAGAGCGCCCTCAGAGCCGGCCTCACATTCGCCGTCACGCACCGTGTCTTGGCTGACCCCGCGGGCGATCGGTCTTCACAGGCTTCGGTGCCCCGGGCAGGCTGCCTCATTCGGTGGCAGCCGCTCCCCGCTGTAATTAGGGCGAGTGCTCGGTGACTGTGGGGAATGGAAGCGCTGCAGGCGGTGCATGCTGAGGTGCAGCCGTAGCCTTGCGGGCTCCTTCCCTCCCTACCTGCGTGCCGTGCCAGTGGCTGGGCGCAGCGGTGTAGCAGAAGAGACGCAGGTTCAGGGTGGAAGGTAGGCATTTTGTGTTACCATCAGGACAGTGGTATACGGGCCATATGCACGTTTGCTTTTGGAGCTGCAGTCACCAGTGGCAAAGGCAGCCAAGCCTGGGCAAGGTTCACACCGGGAGAAATTTGGGATGAGTTTTTCTGACAGACTAAGTGGTGAGCTGCCCTGGGAACATGTCCCTACCCTCTTCTTGTACCAGCCCTGGTGCTGTTCTAGGTGGTAAACAGTACCCTGAGCCAATGGAAAAGTTGTGGTGTGACTTAGGGTTTTTTTAATTAAAACTTCCCAAATTTATTAGTATTCTAGATGCACAAAAGGAATTTACAGTCTCAGCCTTTGTCTTGCTCTTGTTCAAGGCTAAGACATTAGTTAGACATTGCTAAGACATTGCTAAGACATTAGCAACATTAGTTGCTCAGACAACCTTGAAGCAAACTCCAGGAATTTCACCCTTCTGACTGGACCTCACGACCAGAACTCAATGCTTTCCTTGCTGAAGTTTAAGCAGCCGTTACTGTGAATAAGGCCTGCTTTTCTTCCTTTGTTTTTTGTTTAATTTTATATTTTGCTAAGTGCCACCAAGGGGACAGTTTTCTGGCCTCTTGTTCATGGTTTTCTGCTCCCCTTTTATGTTAGATCTGATACTTATCACCACAAGATGAGTTGATTCAGGTCATTGATCTGCCAGGAAACTTTTCTCCTCGCTGCAGGCTTTGATTCTCCTGCCAGGGGCATTCACTTTGCTGCGAGGTGACCTGTGGCTAGCTCTAGAACAACACAACTAGAACAACAAGTGCTGGTGTCCGAGCGGGGTGGGAGGGAGCAGAGCCGCCTGGTTAGTTAAGCTGTGGTCAGACCTCCCAGGCAGCTTCTGCAGTTGAAACTGGACCTGATGGATTGCAAGTGGCCAACAGCCAGTGTTGCTTTTCCTGCTCGCATCCTGCTGCCTATGTGCCAGAACTCATGGGACTGGGTAAGGAGCTGCTTCAGAGAGCTGGTGCAGGTGGAAATTAACTGAGTATGTCTACTGTAAATTCTTTATCATTAAGCTTTAGCTTTATCATTAAGCTTTAGCTTTGGGATAAATCAGAGGGGTTTTACAGTTGTTTTGTAACAGAGCTGCTGTTTCAAAGTGGTGCCTCGGGTTTGTTTGTTTTTTACAGTTTCTTCATAGCTGTAAAAGCTACAGAATATTTTTTTAAACTTGTTTATCTGATGGTAACTGCCCGGGAGAAGTATGAGATTAGTCACCCTGCAGGCTACGTTCACAGCCGGTCTTTCCACAGCATTGTAGAGCTGCTGTAGCTAATTCCAGCCTCTTGCTCAGAAGAGTGTGTAGCAATATTGTGCTATGGTCCTGCAACAGGCTTTCTGAGGAAGAGTTTTCCTATGTAACCTTTTCCTCTTCAGTTACATCTCTGACTTTCTCTGACTAGCCTGGAGAGCTAAAAAACTCAGGTTAATTGATCATGAATGTGCCCTGGTGACATTTTGAAGGACCTTTGGCTGCCTCCTTTTTTGGGACCAATTTAAAAACAAACAAACAAACGAAACAAAACAAACAAAAAACACCTTGTAACAAAACCCACAACAACTACTTGCTTTGCTGACCAGCTTTTTCACAATACATTGTTCTTCTAAGCTGTTCCTTGAGATAAACCTTTTCCATTGTCCTCCTGTTCCAGTCTCCTCATACAAAGATTTCAGCTATGAACTATCTTGCTGATCACCTAGCAATGGGAACTAGAATTCAACAGTTTAAACAGTAATTATTTCAGCATTGCTAGGCATTTGGATGGCCTCCAAATTTGAAACAAACTACACTTTTTCAGTTCCTGTTATTTTCTCTAGCATTTGCCAAGCCCCAGCTACCTGTGTCTATAGTGTTCCTTCTGACACCTTAGATTTAGCACTAAGTTTTATTTTTTTAAAGCCCTGTTAAGAATTTGTCAGCACTGCACACTGGGACAATCTGTTTTCCTCCAGTAATCCCAGGGGGTGAAAGTGTGTTAGTCCGCTGCTAGATACGGTTTTGTTTGTTCAAGTATTTCTCATTGCTGTAGCAGTTTTAATAGGTATTTAACTGCTAATTTGTATGTTTTTTGAGGTTAATATATCATTAAATGTGTCACATGTTATGTGGTGTGACTTTGAAGTGGCTGGTGCTCTTCTTTTTAAGTTATATTTATGAGGGAATTACTAATGTAGGCAGGTTATTTTGTGCTTGAATAATGTTATGGACTGCCATAGTATGTGTTGATATTTTTGCTCAGACAGCTGTCACTTTGGCTGTTAATTGAAGTATGTAAGCTTCCGTATTTTTGCTGAACCAAGTATCAATTTAAATATTCGTAGCCTAGGGACAAGGAGTGCTTTTTTATTGACTAATTGTTTGCTAGGTTTTATAGTTCAGTAAGCCCTGTTTGGTACCTTATCTTCCTTTTTTTATTTTCCCAGTTAGCTACTCTAAATGCAGAATTTTTGGAGAGAGCTGGTGGAGCTTCCTGTGACAGGTTGACACTTATTTAGCATTACAAGAGACATGCGTGCTAGAGCCTGTGCTGCTAACAGGTCGAGGGCTTGGCCCACCATGGGCAGTAGGCATTGCTGCCCTGTGCTGGGTGCTGCCCATGGGACCTGGCTCTGCAGAAGGCCTCTTGCCAGTGCTTGGCTCTGCCTAAGCACCCTTCAGAGCCCGCACAGCCATGGGCTGTGTGGAGAAAAAATGCTGCTCGCTGTGGTTCAGTGGGTGCTCAGTTAGCGAGTTTATGACTTCCCATGTATGCTCCATTGCCATGGTGTCCTCATTTCTAGCTTTCAGTCTCCTAATGCTTTATGGAAGCACTTGCAAAGCAGATGCCTTTCTACTATAGCTCCATGATAGCTGATATTCATGGAACTCTTTCTTTTCTCTGCATCAATATCCTCCATGGCAATGGATCAAACGTCAAGATGCCTGCAGAGGTCACAAGGTACTGTATTTCTTCTTATGTAGAAGTGATTTTTTTTCCTAAATTACGGGCTTATAATTTAAACTTATTAAGTTATATTATAAACTTATATAAATGTAACTTACATAATGAATGCCTAAGTATTTTGAAATAAAATCTCCAAAATTAACAATTCAAAATCAATTAATATTTTTAGCAAAGTATTACTAGCTTTTCCACTTCTTACTGTCACAATTTGAATCTGAGCCTAGTCTTCTGTTCCAGCCCCTGTGAATGATGCCCAGGCATGTCAGGAGGGTTAGTTGCTTAATATTTGCAGGTACAATGAGCTGTGATTATGTGATGCTGATTATTTGCTTCCTCCTGCCACTGTGGCAAGCAGTACATAGGTTCCCCTTGACTTCAGCTATGAAATCCTAATTGCTCAACACTTGCTTATACTCAGCTTTAGACACTAGAATATGTTCTAGTATTTGAAAATATAGTTCATGAAATTTATTCACTCCTACCCTCTTTTCTCAGTTTCTTGCTCTACTCTCTCAGTTGCTTCTGTTTTCAGTTCTTTGAAGGGAGCTTGTTGCTACAGTGCTCGTGTGCACTATCCACAGAGCAGGAGACGACGGAAAAAGTAAAGAAAAGCTAAACCTCGCTGAATGCCATATTGCTCCTCAGACTTGGGAAAGAGAATTCTACTCTGCAGGTTCAGACACGAGGCTTTGCAGGGTTTGTCAGCAGGCAGGGATATCTTGCTTTGATCCACTAGATGTCACCAGAGGGTAACAAGTAACTGGAAGTTTGTATTAAATTGGGATTCAAGCTTGCTATACTGTTAGCTAAAGGGAAGCTGTGTGGACAGGGAGCACGGGAAAGCCCAGCACTCCTTATGCTGGCTAACCGTAGAATGCTCCAGGCTGCAGCACTTTCTGTGCCCACAGCCTCCTCTCTTTTTCTCTTCCATTTTCTATTTTTTTAATGGTTTAATGTGAGACCTCTCTGTAATGGTCCAAGGCAGCATGCTGCATTCTAGCCAGCTGAAGTGACAACAATCATACCACAAAGCAACACTTACCTAATTACTGATGGATGGCAGAGAGGTGGGACTCAGAGTGGGTGACTTGTGACTTCAGTGAACCTGTGCAACAGGTCAGCTGAGTTTGTTCTTTTCTTACCTATTTCACCTCACACTTACCACTGAAAGTCCCAGCTGGGTATTTTTCAGGATTGCTAAACTAAAGGCTTCAATATTCAGTTTCCAGTTTCAAATACCTTTCTGTCCCATCTTCAAATCCACAGCTGCTGCAGCTGCAATTAAAGGATTATTTGCCATATTACATAGAAAGGTTAGGGTTGGAAAGAACCTTAAGATCATCCAGTTCCAACCCCCTGCAAGATTGCAATCAGATGAGACAGGTTGACCTGATCTAATTAATTAGTACTGCCAAAAGGGGTGATTCTCTTTCTCTCTCCTCCTTATGTGGTCTCCTAGCTCTGGTTCCAGTGCTCTTCAGACACTTCAGTGATGAATTCAGCTCACTAAGCTGGCAGAAAACTATATTTTGCTGGGTGAGTTCTCATCTGACTCACTGAGTAGAACTGGCTCCTCAAGGAGTCAAATTAGTATGAGTATTAGGATTAATGCAAAGGAAGGAATGAAGAGATAATAATCCACAGCTTGATCTCCCTTCCCTACGCGCTACATCTAATTCGTCTTCTGCTTCCTTCCCACTTGGGAAGGGGTACAAGGGGTCTGTTAACCAGGCAAAATAATTTTTATAAACAGAAGAACCAAGTTCATTATCTATGGAGAGATAAATCACTGAACCTACTCATGGCAGAGTTCAAGCTATTCTGTTTTTGTCCTCCCTGCCTGGCAGAGGTTCAGGAGATGAAGGTCAGTGAAATACATGCTCTGGCACCACTTAAACTGTGCTAACATCAGCAGTTTATTGGTATTTTTCCAGATCTTTCCCTACTTTCTGAGGGATGATGCTCACAAATTTGTAATGCATCAGGATTTCTAGTAGGTCAGCTAGGTGAGCTGACTTGCTGGTCCAAACTGCAGCTGATTTGATGCCTTTGTTCATTGACATACTTTGCAATCACCAACCTCCAAAAATGTCTCCTTCACACTGAGTGAACTGCTCCTGTGACCCTGGAATTTCCAAGAAATTTGTCTAATGGATTACCCATGTCCCTCCAAAAAGCAAGAAATCAAGATGTTACAGGGAACCTTTGCTGCACTCTGCCACAAGCTGTTTTATGTTCCTTTATGTTAATGACATGGTTTTTAAAAGACAAAAAAGGTGCAACCTGGCTGGGAATAAACATGCCATGGCTCGTTAGACAAAACCACATAGATAGTCCAGGTCTGTATGCACTAGTAGAGGTATCTGCTAGTGTAGACATACAGGAGATGAGCGGTGTGTTAGTAGTGGAGCATGAAATGAAAATACCATTACTATGTATGCAATTAACAACTATGGATCTTAGCTACTCCTCCTTGCATATCCTTACTTAGTAGCTTAGCCTGCTGGCTAGAAGCATAAGTAGTATTTTGAGAGGGGCCTGGTCTTCAAAAGTCTAGTTGGAGATCTAACCATTTTGCTGCAAAGGCTTGTAATGTACATGTAGCACTTATGGCAGACTGTAAGTGCTGTCTTACCAGCAGCCTGAGTGGAAAACTGGACTAGAGAGTGAAGGAAGGAAAAGGAACCTTTCCTCTGTTCTGCCTAAATTTATTAATTTGATCTAAAACCTCTTAATGCAATATTTGCCTTTCAAGAAATGGGCATTTTATAACCAAGAACTTGTTTTGATAGAAAATTGCCTACCAAATCTCCATACAATACTGTGTGTGTTTTCAGGCTATTCAAGTTAAAAACCTTTAACTACTTTGTATTGGGTGGTGAGCTTAGTCTTAGCTCTGCTCATTTATGATTGGCTAAAGAAATTCTGGGTGAAGCTGTCTGAATCGTAGTGAGACTCATCTTTCTGTTGCAGAGGTATTAGAAGCAACTGGTATGAAATTCTAGGAACAAAATTGCCATGTTCTACAGCGATACGTGAGAGATTCCTGGTGTTGGATGGTAATAGATTCTTGCACTGAGCCCATCCTCATCTTCCTTGGATGGACATGGTTGGTGCTCTTCAAGATGAGGGAAGGGAGCTGTCAAAGCTCAGGAATTACCTCATCTCCTAATACAGGAATTCCAAAGGGAGCCTTGCTCAATTCTCTTTCATGGAGTTGAGAAAATGTTTCCATCCCATAAATAGATTTTGAATTGTTAGTTCATTACACACAGCCAAACTCATTCCAGAGCTATGCCAGCAGAAGTTATCTCAAAGTTCAGATAGTTAGGTCAGTACAGGTATCCCCGTCACTGCAAGTAAGCTACTTGCTCTCTTCTCTCTGATGTGGACTTGTTATCTGTCAAGAATTGAATTGGCCAAGGGGAGATGAAAGCATAAGAATTAAGCAGAAAACTTAGCGGAGTCTTGACCTCAGGAGAATTTAAAGTTGCTCCTTTCCACCAAATTTTGATTGTGCTTTTTTTTTTTTTTTTTTAATTTGTGGCAGAAGAGTAAATGCCATCCATGTGTCCAAATCCAGGGCTGTTTTTTAACCACTAGCTTTAGGCTTGAATCAGTTTCAGCATAAAACTAACAATGAATTTATGAAATCCTCTGAAGGAGACACTCAAATCAAACCCTACTTGTATAATTTATATAAGCTATCCAAGCTTGTACTTGGCAAACTTTTTAGAGGCTTTACAGTATAAGCAACATTCATAGATGCTTCCAATAACAGCATCAAGTGATGAAATATGCTATCAAAGAACTATGTTTTCTAAGAAAAAGAGCGGGGGGAGAGGCTTTATTCTTACAGCCTTATTTACTAAGCAGTAGCAAACTGAACAGACAGGATCTGCCATCTAGTTTACTCTAAGGGTACTCCAACCTCCTTCACATGAATAAATAGTAACTAATTGCCTGTCTGTCAAAGGAAATATTCAAAAGCTCAGGAAACTGCACAGAATGACTGAGGTTCTATGGCTTATTCCTCTTGTCAGGAGTCTCTTCAAGGCATCCTGTGTTCAGTGTAGAAAGGAGAAGCAGAGGAAAGCTGGTTTTTGTAGCATTCTCTCTAAAGTAAATAGAGGTCTAATAACTTTGGTGCATTGGGCTGTCCTCTCCTGGAAGCTTGGGATGGATAAGAGGTTATTGGAGAGTCAAGGCTTCCTGTCTCTTCCAAGAAAGAAAACAAGCGAAAGAAATGCTACATATTGCCACAAAAATTGTGCACACCCCCTTCACATTAGGAGGCCAGCAGCTTACTTGCAGTTGCCACTCATGCAATGATTAAAAGAACCAGAATTTTTGAAACTGTTGTTCAGATGTATAATGTGATATGGCTGCAATTTTAACTCCAGTGAGAGTGAGAAGAGAACTGGATGCAGTCATTATTGTGGGGGCACAGCCAAGTTTTAGTAATTATTTCTATGAATATTTTTCAAGAAGGATGTGAAGAGGTTTTAAAATTTTAAATGTGAATGTACAACGGGCTATGTCGCAAGAGCATGTATTTGAGATTCAAGAGATTTCAAATGTCCTGGAGCCATGAAGTTCACGTGGCAGCCCTGAGAGAAAGTATTGTCGCAGGACTGACCCTACAAATGTTGGCAGATCATGTTGCTGTATACATGGAAATAGTGGTCTGAATGAAATCTATCCCATCAAACAATGTGCCTTCTGCTGCATGAACCTCCTGCATTTTTCAGTAGTCAGCACTGCACTGCCTCTGGAAATGACAGAGTATAAAATGTCATGGATTATGATCACCAAATCCTTTGCCTTCATAGAACTTTCTTCAGCTCTGTCACCTTTCTATAATAGAAATGTAACATCTAAAATTAAACCAGATATTTATATGTATGTTGGTACTCATGTTTATGTGCATATACAGTATAGCTAGTCTGAATGTGGATTTCTGCAAGCTCTATTAGGAAAAGAAATTAATTATTAAATCAGTCATTTCTGTGGTGTAACATGATTTGTGAGTAGCCAGAAGGACAGTGGAAAGTCCTATCTTCCTGAAATCAGGTGTATTTAGTCATCAAGGACTATTCTATTTGCTCAAAGTTCCAAACTGTTGGGGTTTTTTACTACTTTTAAGCCAAAAGTTTTGTCTAACAGTTCTCTCACCAGAGCTCTGGCACTGTGTTTGCTATTTGAATTGGAACTTCTGTCTCCTTGCTGGCCAATGTCCTGTCCTTCATATACATGCACCTCTACTACCTGTACTGTCTCCTCTGCTCAGTTCCTGAGCCTTGTTTTGGGTGGGAGTACATAACTGTGTTTCTCTACGTCCTTCTAGTTTTCTAGCTACCTGGCTCCCAAAAAAGGAGTTAAATTATTTCCTATATTATCAGACATGCTTGAAATTTAGTGCAATACATGTTAGTATTAATATGTTCTTTTGAATTACGTATGTTGAAATGCATTTAATGGTATATGTGATTTTGCGTTTTACAATGACATTTAAAGACATTTTAACAAAAAGCTATAAAGAGCAATGTTTGCATAAACAGGAGAGTTTTTTCATCTTTTGATTTCTGAAAGACAAGGAGGGTTTTAGTCTTGCTTCCTAAGAATATGAGGTTAAATGACCACGGGTTGTGCATGTGCATATATGTCTGTGTCTGTTGCCTCCTTCCCCTCCCTGTAACTTGAACCTGTTGGCTGCTTTCTGACAAATTTGAGAAAGGGTCATAGGTCTCAATGGTATTAAGTTCCTACAAGTTCCGTGATAATAGCTGGCTGGGTAGGAATGAAAAAGACCTCTTAAGTGCCCCAACTAGCAGAAAGGTTGCAGTGTACCATTACCATACATTACCACTGTGTCCATGTAATGGAGATTCCTTATAAATTCTGATCTCTTGATTATGGTAAATACCGTCCAGTTTGTGATTATGATTTCTCATTTACCAGGTGAATTGCACAAAAAGAGAGTTTTACTTAGTTCTTGTACTCACAGGAATGTTTCATTCTGTAGTCAAAATTCTGTTGTAGCAGATTGCATTAAGTCTGACAGAGAATTTGGCACTTCAGCATGTCACACACTGAAGATGTCCTGACAAGAAAGAACAGAAAATCTTCCAAGAAATCTCCAGAATTAGAATTTGGGGAGAACTACAGGATTTGTCCTCCAATAACTATAAAAGATAAAATGGGCAGAAGCCATGTAGAGTTTGTCAGAAAGTTTAAAGTTTAAATCAGGTTTGGTGAAGCTGAGATTAGGGAGAAGGAGTTTCCTGACATTTTAATTAAAATTGAAATATCTTCCAAAGAACTTGGAAAACAGCACGTTGAATTTCAGCTCTTATTATATGTCACAAGGTAGAATGAAATATTTTTTAAATTGTTTTAATTATGTGTAACAAAATATTTTGACTGTTTTTAGAGTTCAGAGTTGACTACAAAATTATGAGCTTAAAGGAGAAATGAAAAAAATATAATTTTAATATTTTGAGATGCATTTATTCTGCCCAACTGGAACAGTCCAGGCTTCTGAACTTCAGGAAGTCTGAAACTTGCTTTCTAAGAAGCATACTGGATTCTTCTATGTTGTTCCTGATAGCTAACAGATAAGATTTGCTGTGCCACATTCTCTTCTTGTGGGTATTGGAATTCAGCAAGCAGTATCCTTGACAAGGCACTAGAAGGAACTGAAATCTGACATTTGTACTGTTGAACAGAGTAGGTTTCTATAAGTGAAGGATAAGTGAGGATAAGTAAAAATGGTTGAATATATGTAAATGTTAAGACCAGCTCACACAGGTATCTTACCCCAAATTGTTTTAATCAGTAATACAGCAGAAATACTGGAAAGAAAGGGTGAGCTGCTCCTTGACCTTAAGCATCATGTCCCTCAAGTGCTTCAGCCATGCTGCTAACCATGTTACAGATCTAAACAGCAGTAATTGAGGACCTCAATTCCTGGACAGATGGAAATTCATGTTTAAACTGTTGTATAATCCTTTTAGACTTCTGTTTCTCTAATAGATATGTGTTAGAGAAAAAGATAAGCGAGGCTGAGACTCGATACTGTCCTGAAACATAGCTGAGGTTTATACTTTGATCTTCACTGATCTTGTTGCCAAGGGTAGGTTCTCTCTAATGCGTATCTCCTGTTGTTTTTTCTAATTTTGTGGTTTTAAACTAGAATTTTACTTCTTAATATCTTAGTCTCCAATGCTGTTGGGCCAGAATATTGTTCTTCATTAACCACATTGCTTTAAAAGGATTATCTAGTTATCAGAATGAGATGGTTTTTATATAAGCCTGCAAGGCACCTCATGTCATTCAAAAATGATGGATGGATGATTACAAAAACTGCATAGAAATCCATTAAAAAAACCCAACAAACAACTTGCTTGTTAGTCTTTATAGGCCAGATCTCAATAGCAATGTGAAGCTCTTGTTCCTATTTCGAGTTAGAATTCCTGAGATGAGGTTTGCAGTGGAAGAAAATATCGTTTTTTGGTTTGGTTTTTTTTTTTTTTTAATAATAATTTTGAAAATAATTGGCAAGCTTTTGGGGAGTGAGCTGGGCTTTCAGGGTGTTATAATAATTCTAGCAATGGTGTGTAATAACATTAATGATGTGATCTTTATAATAAGAGTGTTGATCTGAAAGCTCAGCACCTTCTTAGTCAACCACATGTTTAAGTAACTTTCTCATATTTGAATGAATGGTCTTTGCCTTATTTATATTTGAATAATCATTACTGGTGCTGTGCTTTATGATTTATGTCACTGTTAAAATGTACGTTGGTAGATGAAGCCCCTTGTAGAAGAGGAAGAAGAAAATAAAAAGAGCTACCTAGTATACAAAAAGCAAGAGAACTCTCAATTTGATGGCAAAGAGGGAAGTGTGAGGAATGACACTTCCATACACCATAAATGCAAACTGGATGAAGTCCATATTCGGTGTTAAGGAATAAAAAGATGTAAGCAGAGACATATAAGTAACTGCTTTAAGGAGATGAGTGAGATTTTTTTTCAAGTGACCCAGAAGATGGTCAAGTGATGAAAGAAGTGCAGGGATACCACTAGAGTATGTTTTAGACAGGGCGTTGATAGCATTGTAGGTAGTAAGGCCCATATGAGGGCAACCTGGGAGTCAAATGACTGGTACTCAGTGAAGGCTGGAAGGAAAATACTATTTACCATGAGTGAAGGTTTCAAGGTCAGACCACAAATGCGCCAGTTAGGAAAAGGAAAGAATTTCTGCTTTCACTGTACTTAAATGAAGATTGGCTTATGTCCAGGAGGAGCTACCCCTGAGAAAGGAAGAAACAGACCCCTGAGATATGTTTTCACTGAAAGAAATGTGAGCAGAAACAGTGCAGTCCAGCAGAAAAATATAAAAAATGATAGAGCATTCAGCAGAAAGCTCATTGCGAGGATGGCCAGGACAATTTTAGGGACCCTATAAAGGATCAAATATAAGTAGTAAGTAGGAAAAGAAGTGTTGTGCAGAGTCAGAAAAACTATGTAAACTGAGTCGATAAAGAATGAGCCAAAGGTCCAAAACTAGCTGATAAGTTGAAAAGGACAGAGAAAGAAGCAAGACCTTTGGATTTAGCCACAAGCCAATGATTAATTTTTTTAGAAGGTCAATGTGAGTAGACCTTAACAAAATCAACTGAATCAAATAACAAGCATTTGAGCAGGACTAGCATAAACATGGTTGCTTATTATTACTGTTAAATAAATGACAAACTGGTAAGTAGGAATTAAGTAGCATCAAGAAAACTCCTTTTAGAAACTAAAAAAGAAAATAAAATCCATGTGTCCTTTTCAATACAAGAATAGTGTTTGTGGCAATTATGTTACAAATGAGTCCTAACAACCTAAGATGAGTGAGTTACGAAGAAGTTCTGCAGTCATCTGAAACAGGGTAAAGCATGCTTGATATCATGATGCTTGATATCATGCCAACTAAAATAATGAACTTTTCTGAGAAGTATGTAAATTCATGAAGAGAAAATTTGCGCTGTCCTTTCTCCCCTGGGAAGGTGCACTGTTGACCTGTGCCAAAAAGGTGAACTGCTGAATGATGAATTACCCCGTAGAATAAAACTTGTTTACTTGTACAGCTAAAGCGTGTTAAAACTGTACCTGATTTGCTGCGGTCTAAGACCATACCTTCTGTTTTAATATATGTTACTACTAGTAATGTTTATTTCTTTCCTACTACAGATATGTCTGCGAGTTCACTAATACTACCTCCAATCTTACACATAGGAGTAATGTTAAATACCATGTCTGTTCACAGCCAATGCCCACTGTTCTAGTTCCAGATAATGATGAGGGAGTATCGAGCAAGGCTGAAGAAATGCCAGGCACTGCATGGGTGATACAGGCAGAACCAAAAATAATAAGGTTGAAAGAAAGATGCAGACTTTTACAACTTTAAACAGAGTAACTCAGGAAAAAGTAATTTTTGCTATGTCAGCTTTTACTTTTGAAAGACAGTATCAAATTATTTCAAAGTGAACTTGCACGCAAAGCTGAGAAAATGCAGAATAATGTATCAGGCTAAGGGGGAGGTATACTAAATGTAAGTAGAGCTGGTAGCAAATGTTTCTTATTGTGGACTGCAGTCCTGTTGAGATAGAAATATTTTTGAAGATATTTTTGTTGATTTTTGTCATGGAGACAAAAGATTTTGCAGGGAGAAGTAAGTATAGGTCTGCTGGGAGGTAACTGGTTTAGGTTTTAAGATGACTTTTCATCATACTGCAATATGGATTTTGGGAAGCCAGAATTTGGAATGAGGTGTTTGGAATATCCTTGAAACACTCCTTCTGTAATTAAAGAATTAAAATATTTCAGGTGAATCACAAAATCTTTAGGTTGTAGTCTAAAAATCTGAATTCTCAACATATGGATTATTGGAATATTTGGTAAAATGGAATTTGTCTACTGCAGGTTTCATGAAACTAAAAATAACTGGATGATGCACTTGAGTACACTTTTTAGAGAAGAGTTGTAAACCTGACTGGAAATCTTCAAAGTCAAATTGCTGCTAAAGCGCCACTGGTGGGAATGAAATCCAGGTATGTTGAAAGAAGCCGTCAGTTGGAGATTGCCTCATCCAGCTAGACCGCGCCTCCGGGGCCCGGGCCGGGGTTCCTTCCTCCCGAACAGCGAGCACAGCCGAGTTACGCCAGCACCGCGGGCCGGGGTGCCGTGCCGTGCCGTGCCGTGCCATGCCATGCCGCCGGGCAGGCCTTTACCCTTTCCCGCCGGGGCCCCGCCACCGCCCCAGCCTAGGCTCCGCGCCGCTCCGCGCCCGCTCAGCCAATGGGTGGTGCGGGGGGCGTGGCGGGCCGCGATAAAGGCGGCGGGCCGGGCGGGGGGCACAGTTGCGCTGCCGGTGGGGCGGGCGCGGAGCGGTGCGGAGCTGTCGTGCGCGGTCCTGCCAGCAGACATGCTGCGAGTGCGGTGCTTCCGTGGGGGGAGCCGCGGGGCCGAAGCGGTGCATTACATCGGCTCGCGGGTTAGTGCCGCGCAGATCCGCTGCCGAGCTCGGGACAGGGTGGACATTGGGGTTGAGGATGCTCTGTTGGGAGGAGGTCCTGTGCGGCCCCCCTGCGCCGGCGGGTGCAGGCCTACGGGGGGACTCCGAGAGGTGGGAGCGGGCGCGGGGCGGCTGCGGGCATTGACTGAGGCTGACCCATGCATCCTCCCAGTTCAGGAGCACAGCGTTCGGTGACCCCACTTGCTACTGTCAATGTTGTGCTCCTGTGTCATCATCCTTCTAAACTGAATGGATTTTAAAGGGCAAATTGTCCCATAAGAATCTAGTAGGCTGTGAATAAATTGGAATGTCTGTAACAGTGTTTGTGTTAATGCTCCAAATAGTGTACATTGCTTTGGGATTACAGTGTAAGGCACTTGCGGACTGAACCATTGCTTTTTGCTTTTTTTAAAGAAAACATAATGTTCACCCTTATTTTTATTTTAAGCTTGGAAGAGTCTTTACAGGATGGGTGCAGCGATCTTTCCAGAGCACCCAGGCAGCTACCGCCTCCCAGAACACCTTTGCTGCTAATGACAACAAGGCTACTAGCCCTGTGCCTAAGGACTGTCTTGTTTGCTCATACAATGAATGGGACCCACTGGAAGAGGTCATCGTGGGAAGAGCTGAAAATGCTTGTGTCCCACCTTTTTCTGTGGAGGTTAAGGTAAACAACCCAACCTTTAATAGGAAATAATGTGGGCTTTTATCTATAAATCTGTTTAAGCTTTACAGTGCACATAGTATGTTGTTTACTCTTGAAGAGTCTTTCTTCTTTCAAAGTAATTGTTTACATCTGTGAAACTTTACAGCATACCTGTGTTGTGTGTGTGCTTCTTTCCACTTCCAACTGAATTAGCGGATTTAACAAGTCAGTAGTAGAATCTCTAGTATGTGCAGTCTGCTCCAGTAATAGAGCCTTGATGCTATCAAAGTACACACGAGAGCTTTTGAGATAGTTGGTAGGACTGCTGAAAGTTCAATTGGGCTCAAAACTGCATAGGGTTACTACTTAAAAAAAGTGTAGTTTTCTACTTAATAGTCTGAGAAAGATTGAGTTCTATAGCTGCAGACTAGCAGGAAGTTGATAATGTTAATTATTTATTATTTTTGTTTAAAATATGTAGCAACTATAGGGAGCTGCTTGTTAAAGAGAATTGTTTCCTTACAGCACACTCTTAAATTTCATTCTGAAAAGAAAGAGTTTTTCTCTACACTTTCTGCTACACTTTCTCAGATACTCTCAGATAGTTGGTTAAAAGGTGCATTGAGATTATTAAAGCTCTTTCCTGTGTTTTGGCCATGGTACTTTTTGAAATGTCTAAAATGAGTTTTACATATGCGAACAAAGGGGCCTGAAATCTCACCCCTGAATTGGTATAAAATAGATTTCCCAGTCATAAAACCTCTTCCTACTTATTCAGAAGGTAGGAAACATGAGTGGTGTGGTGGTGTTAACTCTTTCTCTGTCATAAATTTAAGCTTATGCCATTGTATTTGTGCAACACAAGTGTCATTTCTCAGGTTTGGAAAAGAGCAGTACTGGAGGACGTGTGGCAAAGAAGGGGAGCTGTACCTCTTATGAACTGATGAAATTCAAGTATGTCATGGCTGGCTCTGAAAATAAAGCTCTAGCTTTACTCCTTAGGACAAACTTGTCTCATTAGCAGAACAGGCTTCTACAGGAATGCTAGGCACTTCATATGATCTGCACGTGACTTGTGAACAGCTGGCAAGTCTGAGGTGATCAAATTACCCAAGACCTCACTTAAAGAAAAAAAAAACAAATTCCTTCAGGAAGGATGAATGAAGAATGAATTCCTTCAGGAAGGACGCTGGCTGAATGAGCAGTACTCTGGTAGAAGGAAGGCCTGACAACTTGCTCCTGTTCCTGACCCCTTCTGCTACTATTTCAGAAGGACTCCGCATGCACTTTTTCCCCTGTCATGTTAGTGTTAGCAGAGACCCATCAAAACTGCTGGTTTCATAGTTCATAAATCTGACTGAAGCACTTTCAACAATACACTGAACTGAAGCATCAGTGTTTACTTTGATTATGTCCGGATTTTCTTAACCATGAGAACCAGGACCTTATTTTGAAGTAGTTTTTGAGAAGACCATCGCAGGATTTCAAGAGCAGAGGATTTAGGCCTGTAGATGTTGCACTTGCTTTAGTCCAACTTTGACAGGTGATTTTAGTATCTCTTAGATTTTGTAGACTGCCGCTGTACCTGAAGTATGGCCCTTTCTAGCCAGCAAGCCATGTTACCTGTACTTGGGATGGCTTTAGAATTCCTCATGTCACCACTGTGACAGTACCAAAGTGAGGTTTTAACAAGGTGACTACGGATGTATGCACTTTGATGTATGCACTTTGGAGATGAGCTCAAGGTTGTTTTCATTTAAAAACATATTCGCTACTATTACTAAATAGCAGAGTCTATAGCGTTTGCTGTGTTTGCTGTATTTGTACAGCTCTAGTGTAGTAAGGACCAAATCTTCCATGGCCACTCGGCAATACCAGCCACTAAATATCAGCTGAAGTGTAATGTAGTCGCTTGGTTTTCATCTGTGGTTTGATAATAATGATGCTTTGTGTAGGGCTATGGCTAAGGAGGGGAAAAGACCTCTAGAAATATTTATTACGTTATAATAGTATTTCCACTAGTGGAAACAAGTAATATAAACTACTGATGCATCTGTATCAAAAAATATGAGGAAATATCCTGAAAATCCCATCTAAAAGTCAAACTTAACTTGTAAGTGGGAATGAAGTGTGTATTTCTCCACACTCCAAAATAGCTTTCCCTTCTTTCCTGTTGTTCCTCAGAGGACATTTTCTGTTGGGCATCATGCCACACATACAGACTGCTAGCAGTACTGAAGCTGTCTGATAGTTCCATGAGCCTGCTTAGCATATACAGCTGAAATTAACTTTGTCACTGTATGTGTTTGTGCAAACCTCAGCCATTCACAACTAGTCTTAACACCTGCATTTATATAAGTTTAATGACTGGACACACACACATCATAAAACATCTGAGTGAAACCTTGCCAATAGTGTGTATAAATAGAAGTAATAATAAAACAAAAAATAAAGACAGCAGAGTGCTACCGGGGTAGGATTCTCAACCAGGAATAATTGAGCATTTATCTGAAGCATTGATGCTTTTCCCTTTTTTCCTTCCCCCTCCTCTCCTGCCCCTTTGTTCCAGAAGAATCAACTGGACCTTAAGAGTTCTTAGCAACTCTTCAAAATATTGCAGGAATCAAATATAAGGCACACTATGACATGTTAGGGTTGTAACACATGTAAAATAATGGGAAGTCAATGAAAGAAAAACAAGAAACTTTGAACATTAACAATTGTGTCTTACGCATTTATTTCACTCTACCAAAATAACTGATGCTTATTCTTTGTCACTTACCCGTCCTTTTGTTTTAGGCCAACACATACGAAAAGTATTGGGGATTTTATCAGAAATTTGGAGGCCAGAGCTTCCCCAAAGACCATTTAAAAAAAGCTGTTGCTGAAATTGAAGAGATGTGCAATATTTTGAAAAGAGAAGGTGTCATTGTCAAGAGGCCTGATCCGATTGACTGGTCTGTGAAGTATAAAACACCTGATTTTGAGTCTACAGGTAAATGTTCTTCTCTTGTCAAAGGAATTGTTTGTTTAGCTTTTGTCTAAGACATTTTGGATGTCATCTAGCCTGTCTATCTTGTTGGAGCAGGATTATTGCCAGTGCTAGGTGAAGTCAGTGATGGCTTTGTGTAGCTATGACTTGGAAAATCTCCAGGGATGGAGATTCTGCCACCTGGTTTGCTGACCTTTTAGTGCTTCATGGATTTCCTAATGAGAGATGTTTTCCTAATGACTAACCTGAACTTCCCACACCAGCATCTGTTGGTAGACTCCCTTGCTATGTTTTCACTCTGCCATTATGAAGCAGAGGCTTTCAGGCTGTGGGTGGCTTTCATCTAGCCATGAACTTGTTGTGAGTGAGGCTTTGTAGCAAAAGTTGCAAGTGTTTTGAACAAAAAAATCACTTTGAAAACCTACCGAAGAACATAAGGACCTCAGATTATGTGCTGGTTTCCGTACTTTGCTACAGATGCTTTTTGCCATTCTTTTGGATAGAGGTAATAGTAAAAAGGAGGGTGAAATGTGAATAAGTTGAAAGAGCTGAGAAGATCACACTTGTCTCATAGGTTGATGGCCTTTGTTCTTTCAGGTATGTATGCTGCCATGCCAAGAGACATTCTGTTGGTGGTGGGAAACGAAATCATTGAAGCACCTATGGCTTGGCGTGCTCGGTTCTTTGAGTACAGAGCATATAGGCGAATAATCAAAGATTATTTCAAGCAGGGTGCTAAGTGGACAACTGCCCCCAAACCCACAATGGCAGATGAGCTCTATGATCAGGTATTGTTCTCATTTTGCTTCAGAAGTTCAGTTCTGGTTATATAGAAATTTGTTGATAGTTTCAATCTGCTATCTAGGTTTCACCAGGCATGCTGGGGGACACACACACAAAAAATCTGGAAATGTGCGGGTTTTCTAGAGTGTGCACATAGTCTGTAGCCTTTGCAGCTGAAACTGTGTGTGCAATTAGGGAATAAGAAACAGGAAGTTGTGTCTATTGAATTTGAGTCTGCTTTGAATTGTTTTGATAACTGGCTGTAACTTAGCATGACTAAGGAGGAAGGAATGCTATAAAGACATCACAGAGTACTTTAAAGAATTAAGATTCCCTGAGAATGTCCATGTGTCCTAAGTGTATTAGGAAAGTGGGAAAGAATATATATTTTGTCACAGAAAACCCCCTCATAATCTTTGTTCTGGTATTAGTGTTGTGAAAGTTACGTGAAAGAAATAATGGAGGATCTAAACAGTATTTACCTTCCAAATATTTAATTAAATATTATCTTAATTTTTTGCTTTTGTCATAACTTTGAATCAAACAATTTTGGTAGTTTTCTATAGTTCCCCCAAATGCATTGGGACCTTGGTAAAAGCATCTATAATAAGTGAATTAAAGGCATTTGTGGAATGATTATAACTTTCTGGGAACAGTGACATCTTATCAATGATTCAAAGAAGTCTGTTAAGTTACCTTAGAGTAATCTGTCAGTATTAGAAAACTTCCAAAGCCTGTTCTAAAGCATGGAAACTAGTTATCCAATAGTTTTTGTTTGTACCAGTTTTTTACACCTCATTTGTTCTTAATTGCATTGTTTCATTCTAAAATCTATTAAATTCTTGAAGATCTACCTTCCGGTTTGAAGTAGTGCTCCATTCCACGATGTGGGAAAAGGAGGGAAACGTTTTCTTGGGAAATACCTCGCATGCCAGTATTTCTGCCACTGTGCGGTGATTTCTTGGAATGATGGTTCAACTCCACTGGCAATAACTACTTTTCATCCAGAACCCAGAATATTATAGAGACAGTTGCTCTGAAGAGAGTTAACTTCTTGGTATTACTCTTATCACCTGTTCTTGAATGTACTTAAAACCTTTTACTTAAACTTCCACATTTATGCTTGCTTCTAGTAACAAGTACCCCACCCAAGGAACATTCTAGCTATCAACATAAACATATTTTCTTAATTTCAAAATACTTTTCAGTAGCAAATAGTTTGAAATCTTTCCCTTACCAACTCCAACCTAAAGTTGCTATTCCTTTTTCTATAACTAGGATTATCCAATCCGCTCTGTTGAAGACAGGCATAAACTCGCTGCTCAGGGAAAATTTGTAACTACTGAATTTGAGCCATGCTTTGATGCTGCTGATTTCATTAGAGCTGGAAGAGATATCTTTGCACAAAGGAGCCAGGTACACAGAGCTTTCTTCCAACAGTTTTGCTATCTATCTGAATAATTGATGCTTGTACTTAAGTCTTTTTGGATTCCTGAGCAGCGTTAAAATAAGAGTGTTGACAGAAGAAGTTGCTATTTGTAGAATGTCTGATATACAGGACTGTGTTACAGATAGACAGCTAAAGGCACAAATTTCTATTATTTTGACTTAAAATATTTATTTAAATAAAACTTTAGACAAACTAAGCTTGGATGCAGTTTATATTCTAGCCCAGTGAAACTTACTTTGTCCTGTTTTCAGGTTACAAATTACATGGGCATTGAATGGATGAGGCGGCATCTTGCACCAGACTATAGAGTGCATATAATTTCCTTTAAGGATCCTAACCCTATGCACATTGATGCCACTTTTAATATCATTGGACCTGGTCTTGTGCTTTCTAACCCAGACCGTCCCTGCCATCAGGTAAGGGTGTAGCAGAGAAGAAAGTGTTTTGTGTTTAAAAATGACTCAGCTGGATTAGATCCCTGATGCTTAATTGCTTATCCACATGTTTATTTTGTATGCACTTGAATAATATTAAATTATTGAATTTAAATAGTACTCAGAGAGTTGTTCGGGAACTTACAAATGTATTTGTATCTTGACTTTAGAACTTATTCAGCAGTGCAGTGACAGTTATTCTCCCGCAGTTTCCTCCTATTGCAGAGGGACAGGTGAAAGGGGCGAGCTTTTCTTTAAAATCCTGGCAGGCAAGGCTGGTTATTGAGTTTTCGGAATCGGAGCTCCACCTCGTGGTAACACTTGAATAAAAAGCTCTTCCAAATATTCATATAATGAAGTTTAAATTCTCCTCACCCACATTATTCTCCTCTTATTTTTCACTTACTTGTGTAATTCTTAGGGACACAAATTAGTCCATACAATGACTTTATTTTGTTCCTTTTGTTAAATAAATGACATTTTCTTATGAAACGTGATGCAAATAGAATTTTATGTGGTATTTCTGGTGTTTTTCTTTCTACAAATGTCAGTGTAATTCATATCAGTGGCTTTTACAGCCACATGGGAAGAAATAATACAAAAAATAAAGAATTTAATACTTTTGTGCTATTACTAATATCGTTACTTCACAGGCTTCACACTGCATGTGTTACCTTTTGTCTTTAACATATCTTAGTATAAATAGCACAGAGGAAAAGCAGCAGAAAATGCTAGTGGTATGCAAAGTTTGAAAAGGCTTTCAAAAATGCTTGTATGAAAACTTGTATGAGTTTGTAGATAGAGCTTGAATGAGGGCAAGAGTAGTGATGAACAGAGGGAAGGGGATGTCATGTATATTGAAGTAGCCTGAGAAAATGTGACATAGGTTGGAGGACCTAATGTGATACTTTAAGAATCTAATTAAATTGCTCTTTCAGATTGAGCTCTTCAAGAAAGCAGGCTGGACCGTGATTCAACCCCCAGTGCCACTCATCCCAGATGGTATATTCACTCTGTCTTTTCTAACAATTCCAAGAGTATTCTTAAGAGTATTAATATGGGGCAACATTGGTACAGTAGAAGGTTCATTCTCATGTGTTTAGATCACCCACTGTGGATGTCTTCTAAATGGCTCTCCATGAATGTCCTAATGCTGGATGAGAAACGTGTGATGGTGGATGCCAATGAGACATCAATTCAGAAGATGTTTGAAAATTTGGGTATGTCCTAACATATTTCAACATATATTAAACCAAAATGATTGTGATACCAGCTGTGTGCATCAGGATGAACAGAAGTTTGCTTAAAGTAGTCAAAGCAGCCAGCACTGGAAAAAGTACTCAAACTGGATTAATAAGTAAGAATCATTCAGTGATATCTTTCCTGAATACTTCAGTCATAGGAATATGTGCTTCTTACATCTTGTGCCCCTACAGCTTGCAGCAAATAAAGGTATGAATAGCAATTAAAGTTAGCGCTAGCATGCTTTTGAAGAGCTTTTTTTTTTAATGTAAAACTCTTCAGTTCAGAGGTCAAAATCTGTCTTGGAGAGGTTGAGTGTGCATATTGCTGAGTGATGTAGAGCTGGCTATCCCTCACTGCCAGAACGCTTTCAGATTTTTCTGGTTTCAAGCTCAACGTACTTCAAACTGTCAAATTAAGACAACTTAACCCAGGTATTTCTGCTCATTTATAGAGAATTTCAGTTCTGTGAGATGTAACCTCATGATAAGGTGGAATTGCTTTAGATATGCGGTGGCAGGAGAATGGTACTTGAATATAAAACCTGAAAGTCTTATGCACTGCTCACTCCAAAGACAAATAATATACACATAAAAATCTGAACTCATGCATTTAATCCAACTGCTTCCGCCATGCTGGGAGGGGAAGATGTAGGTAGATCTACTTGTGGCTCATAGTTAGCTAGTAGGAGGGTGGCCAGATTGCTTGGTGCTGCTGCTTGCCAGCTGACTGTTGCTGCTGGATAAGTACATGGTGATGTGAAACTTGACAGGATAGAAGGACGACTGGTGGGTAGACGCAAAGTCAGGAGAAGTGAAGGAATCATTGTGTTGTAAAGTAAAAGATAATACTCCCCAGTAGCAGAAGACTCCTTTAAAGGGACAAAAATGATGGGAAGGAGAGAATGATCCAAAGGTGGAAGATAGCAACTGTGAACCTAGAAGGGTTGGTACCATGGGTGCAAGTGCACTTACTTAAGCTTCTCTTAAACCTGAGATGATTGCAGGCGAGAACCATGCAATCTAATGCTTGAATCTGCTTTTGAAGACTGGCTGTACAACCCTTAGTGAATTCCTTAGCTTTTCAGTTGTAGGTTGTTTTAATTTTCTGCATGACCAAGGAGCTGAGGGCTTATAAATGCTTGAAAGTACTTAAAAATGAGGCTATTAATGCTAATCATGACGTATCTTTCATGCTTGAACTTCACAGTTTGTGTGAGTTCTAGATAAACTTCTGTAGTCAGTAAATTTCTAGGACTGAAATGGGTCAATTGGGAACAAAACTATTGCTGACTTAGATGATGGATTCCACTGAGCTGCTCCTTAGCTCTTGAAAGTACCAAGAAGCAAAAAGGCAAGCTTCATAACAGAGAAGTCTTCTGATCCTAGTCCATCTGGCAGGACTTCATATAAGCTGAGCCACAGCTGAAATATCAGAGCAAAAAGAAGTGGGAGGAAGCTTAACCTAGGTAGCAAGTACAACAGTCCCTTTTCCCCTTTCATAGAAAAAGGGATTCAGAGCTCTGTGCTTTGAATGCTGCTTTTCTTTGAAAGGCACTTGAAAGAGCACATTCAGTGTCTGAACCATAAATGCTCAAACAGGTTAAAGTAAATGTGCCTTGGTCATATATTGTAGCAGAATTTCAGCTAATTCTTCACATACTGCAAAACCTGAATCTATCTTTTTATTACTGGCACGTCATAACACCTCAAACACTGGCTGTCCTCCACGTGCTGTTATTCCTGAGGGTATTGCTGGAATAAACAAGCCAGCCATGTTCCTAGCTTGTTCTCTGCCTAGAATTTGGGAAAATAAATTCTTAACAAAGGAGTAGGGAATACTTTCCATCCTTGCATCTAGCCATATGATCTGTTGAAGCATTATCTAATGTTCTGATCAAAGCTTACCACATGCATTTGAGATTTTAACTTTCAAGTATGCAACGTATGTTTCTTGCAGGCATTTCTACAATTAAAGTGAGTATCCGCCATGCCAATTCACTGGGAGGTGGTTTCCATTGCTGGACGTGTGATATCCGCCGCCGTGGTACCCTGCAGTCTTATTTTGACTAGTTAGGAGCCACATAGGTAGCAGTGGTTCAGCTTCTAAAATAAGCATAGGAAATGAACAAGTTAATTTCACTTTTGTTAAAATGACTACATGAGCTTTAGTGCTTGATCCAGTGGTCTGGTAAATGATTTATTCTTACGTCCTCTTTACTTGCAGCAGTATAATTGAAGCTACTTCCAGCAGGTACAGGTTCTCTGGCTCCCTTTTTGAAAGACATCCTTCATCTTTTCACATTGGCCTTGAATGTAAAAACTTGACAAGATAGCTAAAAGCCACTAATTTTGGACATCTACCTCTGTCTAGTTACTCTATCAAATAGGCAGCTTGAAATGTTAAACTTGAATGATCTTTTTTATTCATTTTAATCAGTCTATTGTTCTAATATATTTGTGTTTAATGAAGTTAAAATAGATGCAACTGTACAGATCTCTTATGGAACCAAGTAATTTTATAATGTTTTTCATGTTAAGCCATACAGGTATTTACAGAGAATTTCCAGTATGATCTAACTTTTAAGATACGTTCACTTGCCACGTCCTCCTACATTTTCTTCTGATGCATGTCATGGATTGAATACTTTTTTATATTGCTTTTTGTACTGCTGAAATTGGTTTTTATTTAACTTTTAAGTGTAGAAATGATAGCTAATATTTTGCTTGTACAGGTTTCGCCCTGAAGTGTTTACATAACTTAAGCACAGAACAAAAAAAACCCACCAGCAACACTTCTCTAACCCTAAACCTCTGACATCTTACAATCCCTTCTTCCTTCAGCTGTAGCAGATACAGGAAGATGTATCAAACATGCCAGATGCTGGGAAGGAATTTGAGTATCGATTACTGAATATGTACTTTTTATGCTAATAAAGGTTTTTTTTGCATTCCCAATTTGTTGCCCTTCTGAAAATGAGTAAGCATGAAATGTCTGACTGGGTACATGTTTGAGAATACAGATGGAAATAAAACGTTTACATGGATTAATTTTTTTTTCTGTAAAACATATAACATCTTACATAATGCTGAAACCCCTTGTACTGTATTGTTCCTAGAGTATGTTTCTGCTTCTGTTTTACACAGATGTATGAGTGGTAGGGGAAAGTAACACCAACAGATGTTTCTTACCAGAGTGTGGAGGAATCTGCTAAGTCATGCAGTGCATAACATGCGCATATATAAAGCCATATGGCCATATTTTAGACAGAGTTGGGTAGGACTAAATAGATTTTTGTAAGTCAACAATCTAGAACGTTTTAAGCTATGCCAGACTGGAAGAGCTAATTAGCTGCCAGCATTTGACCATGTAGAGGTGGTCCCTATTTTCCCTTTGAAATCAAAGCTCTTCAGTCAATGGAAATTCATCTGAGTCTTCCTATAACCACACTTTGCTTTCCAATATTGCCAATGGAGCTGGACAGTTATGTAGCGGAGCATGCACAGCAAGTCATCTTTCCTGTTGTTCTGCATGCTCTAGTGCTGAAATGATGTCTGTGTGTTTGTGCTTGGCATCACACATCACAAGGTATAGCTGAAACCATTACAAACTCTGGCCAAATGTGGATTAGTAGTAGGACACATGCACCCCTCATACCTCCAGGATTAAGGAGACTATATTTTCATATCCTGTAATATATGACCCCTGCTTGACAGGGGTGTGGTGCTTTATATGAACATTACCAATGCTCTGACTTCCTCTCAGTTTACTCTTCTGAATCAATTGTGATATAAGATCATCACAACTTCTGTTTTTCTCCCTAAATGAACATGATTGACCCACAGTGATGAAAGTGCTGCATATGCCATGACCTTAGTTTTCCCTTTGTCTGGAAAACACATTTTGTCTGCTGTGATGTGATTAGTCATTTATTTCTTGTTCTTCAGGGTAATAGGAGAGGAAGGATTGGTGGGGACATCTGCTTGGTTATTCTGATAATGAAGGTGCAGTTCTCCACAGACTGGAGATTTTTGACATCAGAGGGAAGCACCCAAGACACATTTAGCTTCCGCATTAGACTAATCTTAAGTTTAGTTCCCAACTAAAGTTTTTCAGTTACTACTGTTTGTATGCTAGTCTGATTTGTAGTGTTGAGTTGGCCATGGGTATCCAATGGTGAACATGACTGGAAAACTGTAAAGAACCTTGGGTAGTTCTTTATACCCATATGGGAGAAATGCAAAAAGCAAACGGCCAAAAGTTCAACAAGGACTGTCATTCACCCTTTGTCCCTTTGTGTTAAGAATTCTTTTTTAGCCTTTTCTGTTTTGTATGGATTCTCACCTCCCTGATTCTCAGGCTCTGTCACGTGTGGGCTCTTTCTTTTTAGGGATGTGATGCACTTCCATGGAACTATGTATTCTTTGAATCTACTCAACACTTGCATATTTTCCTAGGGTTTTAAAGAAAGCATAGTAATTATTACTTTGGTGACAAATATGCAAACTAAACAGCACAAAGCTGTCTTTACAACAGACCTGTCTCACTGCTTTTTTTTTTCCTTCATTTTGGGAAGCTGAACCAACCCAACAAAAAAAAAAGTACTGACTAGGAAGTTTAGGCTCCTAGTTAAACAGGAAAGCAATGCTTTTACTATGCTTTTGTATTTAGACCATGACAAAAAGTAGATTTTCAAGTTTCTAATGTCATAGTTCAGCTTTAGCTTTCTTATTTGTAATACTCACTTGAAAAGCAGACTCAAGAATTAGTATCACTTTCCTTTCATAACCAGAAGTTTTGTTGGTTTACTTAGGTGAAGTTAATACACAGAGTGGCTGGAATTGCTTCCTTTCTGTATCCTTTTGGGCAAACTGAACTGTGCTTAAAAAAATCTGGGTATAGTCTCAAAGGAATTGAATTTTTATTTTCCATTCATAAAAGAAATTCCATTTAGAAAAGGGTATTATTCGGCACCAAATTTAGGTGCCAAAACTCTGACTTTATAAACATTTCAGCCTTTTCCTAGCTTTTTTGCTTATCTCTTACCAAATACTCCTTTTTCATCTTGAACAGCTCACACAGTACCAAGTCTTTCAGCCTGGAAACCACCCGCGTGCTTCTGAAGTTGCTTGGGTGTTTTCCTGCCAGTAATAGAAGTTCTTTTACCTAATCCGTGGAGGTTTTGAGTGGTTTGGGAATAGGCTTGTCTCTTAAGTCACCTTTGCTTCAACAAGGAAGGCAGGGTAGTTGTTCCATATGATCAGAGGCTCTTTTCAATTTCAATTGCCATGTCAACATACAGACCAGCAATACCCATTAGCACAAATGCACTGACATGAGGTATCGTTACTACTGTTGATTTGGGACAGAGGATCTGGTGGTAGAAATATTTTTTTTCTCAAACCTGACTCTTTCACTGACCTTAAGTTGGTCCATTAGCCAATCTGTTTCTGTAAGCTAAAAGGGAGTCATGCTTAGGTACTCTGTGAGGTGTAGCAATGATTAAACACTAAGCGCCTGGAAACTGCTCCAGTCTACAAAAATGCTGAAGGCTATTTGGGAACCCTGTGGGATCCTGTCTAAGTCTCTTCCCACACAAGACCAGGGAGGACAAAGTCTGTATCTCTTCTGGAACTGCAATGTTTTCCCACCAGTGCAGGGAGGATGAGAATTTATTCACAGATACGTTTACAAATGTCCCTGGGGTATGCATGTCTGTATTACTAAATGTAAAATTACCGTGTCTCACAATTGCTTCTGTCCTATCAGTGTTATTTGGCGATATGATTGTGCTACTATAGGAGCGAATTTATGAAGTGGACAATGCAGTGATAAAAAAAGTTAAAAGGCAAATTTTAAAGCTCTCGTGGTCTGTCTTTATAGAGGAAGAACTTGAAAAATGCTGATGAGAAGCAATGTTTTCCCCAGTAACCCATTCAAGAGGGAGTGATGGAGAGACAGCAAAATCTTTAGAGGAAAGATGAAGGGAACATGGTACATAGTATTGTTATGGTGGATAACATCACATAATATTAATACATATAATCTTCTGAGTTAATTTTATTCTTGCAGAGAGAGAGGTCAGCCCATGTTACAGTTGGTTTTGGTAGACAAGACCTTGGAAATAGGAACCTACAGTGGGAAATGGAAGGGCTAGGGTTCTGCTTTGATACCTAATTAAAAGCAATTTTTTGAGGCCAAATTACATGTAGGCAAGAGGATACTATTAGCCAGAGGAAGCAGGCATGATGGTGTTTGACCACCTCTGTTCCAGGCTGCAGTTTATATGTAAATAAAGCAAAAAGGTGGGTTGGACTTGAATTCTCCCTAATTTGTTTTTCAGAGGGCTGAGAAGGCCCTAAATGCTTTGCTGGGCAAAAGGTCAGCTTCAGCTTTCAAAATAGACAGCACTGTCAAAGGAAGCAGCAGGAACACAGAGCTGACTGGGAGGCCTAAAGTACTGCATCAGTTAGAGCCTTAAGGAGAAGTGATAAATCTGTTGCCTGCTCTACAGAAAGCATTTCAGGGTGGGGTCAGCTCAACTGCAGGGGATTAGTAACCACTCCATGAGCAGGGTCCCTGGGGAGCTGGGACTTTGCTTCCATTTTGCTCCTGAAACTCAGCTGTGGCAAGGTCACTGTTTATGAGAAGGCAGTTGTTTGTATAGATGCCTGTAATAAAGTTCTTTATGTCTGTTTTTCAGATAAGACACAATTTTTAAAGTACCAGCACCAAGCCAGAGAGGATGTGGAAAGAAGGTAAAAGTCTTTGAGGCAGGGATAGCCTCCTGCTGTAGTTCATGGTTGGGAACATCAAGTGCAGATATGATATGAAGGTGGAGGAAAGGCTTGCCCTACTTAGTGGGCAGAATGGAAAGAATGGTTTTCTCCAGTCAGTTGCTTCAGGCTGTGTCTGTGCTAGCAGAAAATGGTTGTTTCTTGTTTCAGTATGTCATGAATGTTTCTGCTCATAAAATACTCTTTTGTCTCTGTTTCTTGGCATCCATATGATTAATAACCCAAACTGCAATGCTTGGTGAACAGTCCTGCAACTGCTATGTTAATCTTAAAAAGGCTGATGTCTGCATGCCTCCATATAAAATTAGTCTTGGGTTTAGATCAAAAATTAGGCCCACTGTGGATAACTTTTTCTCTGATTTTATACAGTGCTGATGGAAGTTAGATTGTTGAATCCACAGATATTTCTGCTAGTCAAAGATGTTGCTAGAGTTTAATCCCTTATTCCAGCCTCCCAGACTGGCTGAGGCTCTTTATTCCTGCTAGGGAGAGAACCCAGCATTTAGCTGTGCTGAAACTGCCAGGATACCCCTCAGCCTCTGGCATTTATCACTTCCCAAGAGGGTCTGCTTCTGCTTTCCTTCTGCTAGAGCGTTCTTTGAGCTTAATTAAGCAGGCAGGAAATAGCTTTATGATAATGAAAGATGTCCCAAGTTAGTGGTTCATTCATTAGTTTGTAGCAAACTGTCAAAATTTATGAGTTAATGAAGCCAGATGTATGAATGGTTTAGTGCGAGGTGTCCCTGCCCGTGGCAGGGGGGTTGGAACTAGATGATCTTAAGGTCCTTTCCAACCCTTGCTATTCTATGATTTTATGAATGAGAAACAGAACCTTCCAAACAATTTCTTACTACTGTGTGATTTTCATAAACTTGATAGTATGATTAATTGGGCAGCTCCACAAAAAATTGATTAGCAAATGCAATACATCTTCTATAACAGCTTACATAATCTCCCTGCTCCCTCTGTGTCTTGAAGGACAAGAATGAGGGAGAAGCTGTTTGGTTGAGACCCAGAGAGGATAACATTAAGGTGATTCCAGCTGGCAGGGATAAGCAGGAGGAGGAACTGACAGAGAGTAAGGTAACTCCCTCACATATGTTGATTTATCTGTTATCTACATGGATGATTGTTAAGGGACCTGATAGAGTTACCTGTGCTTCTTCAGGTTCCCATGTAGAAAAAAGTGTAGAAATACTATTTCGTGTTTCTGTGTTGGCATCTCTTTGGTGGTGTTTCCTGATGTGTAATATACCTGTCCTACTTTGGGGAGTTTTGTATCTTTGCCTTATCTGTTTGGGATATGAGATGCTGAAGTGACAAACCCAGTGTGACTATAGCTTAGCCTTGCCACAGTTTAAGATACTCGAAGAAAGGCAGATTCTGAGAACTGCATGAGAGGCAGGCAGAATTATTAGAGCTGAATAATAAAAGATAGGTCTGCACTTAAAGATAGACAAAAGTGCCTTATGGGACTTAGATGCACACACATCTTAGCAGTATAGTGGACATGATGATCTCTTGTCCTACCCCTTCTACATCTCTGGCCATAAGATCTGACAGCTGGATCTGAGCACAGATGCAGAACGTCACCATTGCCTGGTACTTCTTTCTGTCTGGTTTAGTAGGATCTCAGATCTGTGCTTCCCAGGCACCAAGGATAACACAGAGCAGTGCGAGGGAAATGAAGGCAGAGTTGTGGAAGGCTTTGGATGGGTGTGTCTGTGTATAGTACTTGAGGCAACTGAATTCCTCCTTGGCTTTCCCTACAGCTGCAGGCAGTGAGGTGGAGGAAGGGTGGTCATTGTGGCTTGGCTGCCCTGCAGCTGCTCCATGACTTAAGGAGAGCAACAAGTGGGGTTTTTTTTTTAAAGTCATACGTAACCTTTCCCTTCTAAATTATGGTATCTCATCCACCCTGAGACACGCTCAGTCTTGCCTCTATCTTTTTGGTTTATGTTCGCCACTGTATCACATAAATTTTTAACTCGTTTATGGACTTGGATTTATGCACCTATTTTATTGTGACTGTGTGCTGCTTTTGGCTGGGATAAAGTTAATTTTCTTCATAGTAGCTGGTATGGGTCTGTGTTTTGGGTTTGTGCTGGAAACAGTGTTGATGACATAAAGGATGTTTTGTAGTGCTGAGCAGTGCTTACACAGCATCAAGGCCTTTTCTACTTCTCACACAACCTCACTAGCAACAAGCTGGGGGTGCACAAGAAGCTGGGAGGGGACACAGCCGGGACAGCTCACCCCTACTGACCAAAGGGATATTCTACACCATATGATTGCAGCAGCACTAGAGGGTGCTGATGTAATGCCAGTAGCTTTCCTCCAGTCTACCCTAAGGGATGTTTTAGAACAATTTTTGTTTATTCATCTTGTTCCTGTTGATGTTTTGATCAAAGTCAGTGAAAACACCTCAAAATGTTTTTCACATGTAGGTATCATTTGTTTGGTCGCACATAAAGTGCTGTTTCTCAGCATCGAAAAGCATGTATCTATATATGTGAAAGCAATTGCTGTGGAGTGCAAGGACACAGTTGGACATTTGCTTAAGGGCTTGCTGTATTGTTTAGGCTTGCATAGGCTGCCAGAAATTGCATTAGGGCCAAACGAGGATTGATCTCTGCCTTTTGAAACCTCCCTCACATGGGCTGAGCACCACAAAAAATGTGTGGACGTAGCCATTAATTTTAAAACTATGGCTCAAAAGCCATACATCGATAGGGTCATTCCCCATTATTTTAGATCCCTCCTTGGGGTTCAGTTCTGCCTCCCTCTCTACAGGAATGTATGTAGAAATGTTGGTATTTCATTGAGCTGCAATACGGGTGAGATTTCTGTGGGTGATGTGGTTTATCTCAGCAGTTCCTGTTCCCTCAGGTTACCATTCATAACATTTCCTTCTGTTAAGGAAAATATATTGCTTGAAATGCACAATGTATAGAAATATACAATGTATTTGGTAGAAACAGTAGTTAACACGGTCTGGAAGCTATTCACATTAGCCTTAAGAAATTCCAAGTCATTAGGACAGAATAGAATTTAAATTTATTTCTACAGAAGCAGCAATTGCCTGTGAATTGCACATTATTTCTTCTGCAAATTGAAATCTTGTCTTCATAGTACATCAGCGATGTGCTTTTAAGCAGCAAATTTAAATTCAGACACAATCTATCCTCTACTCTTTTCTCTATATTACTTCTGAGTCAGCAAGGCACTGAAATAACTGTGAGGTGACCTGCTTGATGTTTATAGGGATGCTGGGTAGGGTTTGGCCTAGCTTAGCTGTAATACTGAACTGTGTTCAGTGACCCAGGTTGTGTTACACAGCTCATGTAAAAATTATACCAGAACTGTTAGTTTTTTCTGCAGTTGACTGGTGAGCAATAAGATCACTACTGAGTGTGTGACATCCATGGAGAATAGGAAGTAATAATATTTTCTTTTCTTTAATATTTTAAAAAGAACCATTACTTAATACTTTGTGATGTCAGTATTTATCTAATACTTAATGCATGCAAGTATTTGGTTTACCACAGGCTTTCCTCCCATGGGGGGAAAAATGGTCATTGCTTCCTGCAGGATGGTAGTGGCAACAGTAACTTTTTCTGGGTGTGTGGGTTTGCTGTTCCCAAGTGTCATCGATTTTGAAGACTGAGGAATTGTACAAACCCACCCTTCCTTTCTGGGCAAGAAAGCATGAATTAAATTGCTTTGATCTTGGGGTGGGCTGGACTTTTCTTGGGATGGCTGACATCAGGAGCTGGCATCTAACGTTGCAAGGTGTTTGTGGTGCCATAGGGAGTTCCTGAAAAGAAGGGTGAAATGGGGGTGGCTGTCTTGGCCTGTAACAAGGCAAGGAGAAACCTCATTCTTCTGCAAAGCAGGACCTGCTAAGAGTCTCCTGCAGCACCTTGTTCAATGTATGTGATGTAGCTTTGTTTTGAGGGGATAGGTCTCTCCAGCTCCTTTACCCCAACCCTATTTACAAATCCCCATTCCTTGGGAGAACTCAAGGGCTGTCAGAAGGATAGTAAATATAGTCATGAAAGGAGGAAAAAAAATGAATTGCAGAGGCTGAGTTATTTGGCCATGGTGAAAGAGGAAATCAGACAAGACATGGAGATAAATAATCTGTTTTCTATGTGTGTGGCTTGTACTTCAACTATATTGCCGTTCTCTTTTCTATATATCCAGTAATGTGTGGTAAATGGGACACAGGCCAAGATGGGAAGAGGATTGCAGTGGTTGTCCTTATCAATTGTTAGGCAGTGATTTCACAATTGCAGCTCATTTTCTTCATTGTGAAGCTAAGAGACGGGCCGTACTGCGTCAGGACTGTCTGCAAACACCAGCATATCCAGATTCTGCCCCCTCTTTTGCTACAAGATAATCACAGTATGATGCAAAATGAGATTTCTTTGCTAAACAAGAGGAGATTTATAATGGCCAAACACTCAAGGTATGCCTAGCAAATACCAAACCGTAAACCCCTTGCAGTGATCTTCAGGATGCAGTCATTTTTGTGATAACTTGTGAGTTCAGCTCACAGGCCTTTCCTAACTGGAACAAACAGGTTTGTTTCACTATGCTAAGAGGCCATGTTTTCTCACAGCAGCCCTGATCCCTGCCTTGCAGCTTATCTCAGGAAGGAAAAAAATGTAAACCTTTAGTTTAATTTGACTAATAACGTTAAAGTTATTAACCTGTTCTGACACATTTACTTGTGGCAGCAGCTTGTTACCGACAGGCCGGGGCAGGCTCCATAGTGGGCAGCCTTACCAGGGCTTGGGTCAAAGGCCTGTAGGACCTGAGGTCTGAGGTTTATACTTGTGCCAGCTGTGTATTCAGCTGAACATCCAGCTCAGTGAGGTATGAGCAGTGTTGAAGTGTCACTAACAGCCTGGCATTGCCAGGTCTGTGGCAGCTTGGAATAGCCCTCTCTCAGCCTGAAGTCAAATGTACCATTTCTGTAGCGCTGGCAGCTTCCCTCTGGTGTGCCTTCTCGTGTGGGTCTGCTTGATGGCATGAGCTCGGCTGGGAGCCTTTTGCTCTGTGGGTTATTTGCAGGACCTCTTATGCCTCCTGGACCACCTGTTTTCATGAACCTGACATCTCTCTCTTGAGTTTACTAGAGGCTGCCCCTATTGCAAGGAAATTGGGCAGAGCCCACAAGTAATACAGTGCAATTTCCTTAGGAAATAAAATGAGAAATATAGTTTTTAGCTTTCCCTGCTGGTCCAGAAGAAATACCAGTCATTTCAGGCATGTTCGTGATGCTTTTTACTTGCCTCTGCGTTAGAAATGCAAAGAGTTCTTCTGTCTCTTGCCCCTTCCATTTAACAGCTCCTCTTGCAGAGGAGTGTTGCCGCCTGCTCTCTGAGGGTGAGAGTGCAACTGCACCATGCTGTGGGCTCTCCTGAAATAAAAAAGGAAACTGGTACCCAGCTGCAATTACAGCTCTCACTTCCTGATCTCCACTCCTGGGCTCTACTTCAAAGCCATCTTTAGACTCCTCTGCACTTTCCTTTCCTGGTGGACTTTGACATCAGGACTCAGATGTACAAATGGGCTGAAAAGTTCAGTTTCTGGTTTGGTACTGCGGCAAGATCCTCCAGCCACAAGTCACCTTCTGACGTGGGGAAGAGCAGTCACCCTTGTTTTACAGGGGAAAACCACTGAGCTGCAGACACAAATGTCTGGCCTGTCATTGCCCAAGCAGTTAGTGACTCATCCATAGGGAGAGTCCTGATTTCCTAAATTAGTCTGGAGTAAACCAAGCTGTGGGCTATCCTTCCTGTGATCTGACACAACTTGGAACAGATGTCTGGTTTATGCTAAAGGTTGAAGCTGAAAACCTTGTGAGTTTGCTTCTCCAAAGCAGCCATAGGAAAGTTTATCTTATGTTATGCTGTGTATGGGGAAAGTGTTTCCTTTGATTGATCTGCTTTAAATTAGGAAATGGCCAATTCAAAACCAAAAAACCATGTGAAAATTCGTGCCACAGAATGTCATCAAAGCAGAAGACGTAGCACGGACACCTACGTGGATAATGAGATACAGCACTTTTCCTTGTTATTTAGTGTAAGCAAACTTCAGAAGGCTAGTTTTGCCTACTCTGGGACATAGCTAATATATCACTAAATGGGTGACCTGTAAAGAGAAACCAGAGAAAAAAACAAAATGCAAAGCAATTTGATATTTTGGGCAGGCCCCTTGCCTGCGCTCTTTAAAATTCAGCAGGCAATTAGTGATCAGAGATTTTTGCCCAAGAGAGTAAAATGAATCATGGAAATCAGTCCTTGAAGCTGCTACAATAAACAACCCTTGCGAATGATTGGGGCAAAGATTGGTATAGTTCCCCCCACCCTGTTCCCTGTCTCATACCCTGCCCTAGCTGGGCGGCCAAAGGGGCACCGGGGAGTTTCCCTGCAGCACTGTGAGGGCTGCAATAGGCAGCCAGGATCAGTTCTGGAGAGGCTCTCGGGTTCTGCACTGTGGAAGCTCTTTGGCTCTCAGAAAATGACCTGGGTGTATGAAATCACAGAAAGTAAGATTTAAACTTGGTGAATATTTGTAGCAGCAGTCTGTGTGTAGCAGAATCTTCCAGCTGGGAAGGGAGTACCTTGGCTGGTTATCTGCTGCTTAGATAGTGAGTTCATGAGAGAGCCTCAAGTTATTTCGAACTTGCTCCGCTACGCTGCCTCAGTGGAGTAAGTGTGTGCCCAGGGCCTGGAAGGCTGTAGGCTTGTGGGTTGGCCACTGGGAGAAGGCTGGGATAGTGTTACACGAGTGCCCACACCCTGCGGGGATAAATCAACTTCGCTTTTCCTTGCTTGTGTGGGCAAATGGTAGAAGGAGTCTATGTGTCAGTCGACAGAGATGCAAGTTTGATGAAGATATTGACTATCACCAGTGCACAGCCACCTGTTCTTGTGCTGAGTATTGCTAGTCTCGCAGCTCACGTGGGGAAACTGAGGCACAGAGCTTTTGATTCACCTCTCAAAATCACTGAATCAATGGCAAAGACAGATTAGGTTGCTGGTTTCCAAATCTGCACTCTTATGCTTTGCTGCCTCTCCATAAAGAGACATCTTTGCCTTTATACTTTGTGCCTATTTGTTTGTAATTTGACTTCACTTCTTTGAAATAAATACATAATCAACAATGCATACACCTGGCTCAGAGTTAGACATACCCTGCTCGCAGTGTTTGCAGGCCTGGAACTATTCATGTCATAGTCTAGACAGATGCTTCTAGTCACCAATGAGTTTGTAAAATGTAATCTCAAACTCCTCGAAGACCAATTTTAATTAAACTGCTGAGAAATATCTCATGAAAGTCAATTTGATTAACGAAAAGATCAGTATATAATTAAGCATGTGAGCTGGAGCAAATCACTTACACACTTTGTGCTTCAGGAGCAGGAAGAGGTCTACAAATCAGATCCCTCTACTGCTGTTTTGTAACAATGCTGCCAATATGAACTCTTGAGTAAAGTATTTTATATTTTGACAGAATTAACTTTAATCTTTCTGCATAGTTGCCACAAAAAAAAAAAAGTTCAGGCCAGGCAGCTGCACTGGAAATGAAGCCACGTGTGTCTTTAAATAGATGCCAGAGATCGCAGTCAGTTTCGAAACTTTCAGGCAGCAGCTATCTGCAACGGCACTGCCTGATATGCAGTGTAAACAGACGATTGATCTTTTGTTACCTGCTTTTATTTATATTTATCGTAACCTCTCTCTATAACACGTATGGTATGTTTGAAGAGAAATGTCATGTACTAAATTGAGCATATTCCTTTAGGTACGTGATTGCTCCACACCCTGAGAAAAACAATCTGTTTGCTTAAGAAAGCTCCCTTAGGCAGCCTGACGGTATAGCCTGATTTTTACTGACTCTGGCAGGGAACTGAGGGCTATTTTGTAAAGTCATCTCTATTTTATGTAGGCTTTTGAGAGTGAAACTTTTTTTAAGCTGAACATGTGACAGATGGAAATCTTGCTGGCCCTGGATGGCAGCTCATGGTCTGTGCTGCAAGGGACACTGCTGGGGTTACCCACCCAGCCTGCTGGGGCACTCGGGTCCATTCATTCTCAGGCAGACACGCTTAGGGGTTTGACCCTAACGGGATTTGCAAACAGAGCTTTGTGGGTTTGTGTGTGGCCCATGCCACGCCTTGCTGAGAGCTTTGCATCGATCAAAATGAAGGTATTGCAGCTCAGAACAATCCGCCCCCTGCCATCCTTTCAGGGTTTCTTTCATCTAGTAAAAATATTTATTTACCCAAGCAAGAAGTTGAATGTAAGTTGGCTTTATTACTGTAGTGACGTGGAATGGTTGGTTGCTGGGTGACCTTGCTTCTGATTTTATGGTCTAGGCCAGCTCTCCCAGCAGAGAGGTGTGGCCACGTATTGCACTCTGTTGTCAGGCTTCTCCTGAGATGATCAGAGGTTCAGTGTCAGTTCTGCTATAGTCCTGGGAAGCCGTAAACGTTTGCCATTTGTATGCGAAGACCTGGGTCTGCAAGGAAGGTCTGGGAGAGATAGATGCCTGACAAGAGGACCTATCAAGGCTTAGAACAAAGGCCAAGCTCTGTGAAATCCAGCGAGGAACTGGGATCTCTGTCCTTGGATTAGACCAGTGATCATAAAAGTGACGTGTGGCTTACTGCAGGGCTTTTGCAAACTGGGATACTAGAGCCTGCATGGTTTGGTTTGGTTTTGCCCAGAGGGTGATTTAATGTTTTTCAGTGGAAACCAAAGTTTTGCAACTAATCAGACATGGAAGAAAATGAAGGCGCGGATATTTTGGAAACCAGCCCTGTCTCTAATGGTCCTTGGTACAAGGTGAGGACTTACCCCCCCACCCCTCTCCAATCATAAAAAAATATTATCTCTTTCTGCTGTTTACAAGTGACTTCAGTAAACCATTGCCCTTGGACCAGACTGAACACAACCTTTGCATCAGCCTTTGTAAACAACTTGAGAAATTCCTTAGAGCAAGGTTGTGCTAAACATTAGAAATAGAAATGAAATGGTAATGTGTGTGGTTAAGTGACTGTCGCCCGCCTTGCTGGAAGTTTCAAATATCTGAGTAAGTACAGGTTTCTGTGCTGTGGAAACTACCAAAATAGTTTTCTTAGGTGCTTCGAAAATCCAGAAGCTTCTTGTAATTTTAGCAAAGCCACTGCTTTAAGATTTGCAGGGCAATTGTGTTTAGTAAAACCACAGCAAGCCTGCAGTAAGATAAGCATTAATTTGGGCAAACAAATTGACCATTTAACTGCATGGAACTCAATGTCCAGCAGCAAACTCCTCATACTCTCCCAGAGCTCGCTTGAGAGTATTTAACCTTCCTAATGGGTCAGCTCTGCTGCTTGTGAAATCCCGGACAGTGAGGTTCTGAGATTGTTTTCTGTTTGCTTGTGTTTGTAATTTGATCTCGTGTAACAACATTGTCCTCAGCTCACATATAACCACAGGGGTAGCTCTGACATCCTGTCTGAAAAAAACCTTGTTGTTTCCTGTGCTTGAAATTTGAAAGATTTCCAATTTGGACAGGTTAGCATGTTTATATTCATCTCATCCTGTTACATGAAATTAAATGATTAGTATTCTGGGAGCTGGGCATTCTACCTCCATTTTGATTTCCCTGAAAATACTGGGGTGTTTCGTCTTCACAAATTTTGGAGGGGACTGGTGGAAGTTTTGCTATTGCCTGTGCTGAGGCCAGGATTTCAGTCCAGACATTCATGCTTTGGAGGAAGAGTCTCTGGGAGATCATGTCAGGAATGTGCCAGTTTAGATTCTAGCTCAGAATTGCCTTTTCTTGATAGGAGTTACTGGCAGAGTAACAGTAATTAAGGCAGAGAATTTGGGAAACTGGCAATTTGCAAAATATCCGTTTGTTGTTTGTTAAAAATATTCTCAGTGAATATAGAAGCATGTGTCTCTAACGAAAATATGTTTGGTTTCAAGAGCTGGTCAAGCGAAAGCAGCATAATCACCTTGTCCTGTTGGAACATCTGCTCGGCATTGATTGCTTGGTGCATCTCCCATGGTACTGCCCAGACAGTGGCCTCATTAGTGCTTAGGGTCCTGCACTGGAGTATCTCCAACAAAAATATGCATTGCTGTTGCTGTTTGCTATTTTCATTTTCTTGTTTACAAAGCTGGCTATCCAGTTAAGAGGCAGAAGCAAGCAACACTCACCAAAAAAAAAAGGGATGAAACAATGAGAGCAGTTTGTAAACACTGAGGCTGAAAATTATTCACCCCAAATATTTGGCAAGTGGGCAACAATAATAAAAAATGTTCACAGAACTCCAGAGCAGTTTGCAATCAAAACGTCTGTGTTTTCATAGTATATATTATTGAGCTCAGATCCTGATTGCTGTGGAGGTGGAGAGTTAGAAAGTGTTTTCTGGCAGTAGCATGCAGCTGTGCCCCTTGCTCACTCACACTTCTCCACATCTGCAAGCGTGCCTTGTTTCAAGGATATTGGCACTTTTTTAGACACTGAGATTTGAGTTCCTGGAGGCCTGGGCAGGACACATGGTTGTGGCAGGAGAGAATATATTGAATAATAATATGCACTTTCTCATGGCCTAAAAGTTCACAGACTAGGTGACGTTTTACATACTACTGTTGCATGGCTTATAGAATATGATTTTTCTTCTGTAAACCTGGAATTTTCTAGTTTTTCCTTTAAAAATGGAAAAAACTGTTTTTGTTTCCCCTGGGAAAAACTCAAGAGATTTTTTCCAACCATGTTGGAGTTACATTGTTTGTGGTCTGACACATTTTTCTTCAGCGTGATAGCACATTTTTCTCAATAAATGTTGAGAAATAATATCAAGAATAGCTCATTAACCAGCTACTTCAGCAACTGCCTTTGCCTTTTTTTCAAGTGCAAATTTGTGTTTGCAAATAGCTTTTTCTGCATCTTATTGTGGGTACAACTAATGAGTGGGTACTCATTAGAGCCTCTTTTGTCAGCATCCCAAATGTGGCGATGGAAGATCCAGCTACAGATACTTGCGTTTGTGTTCCCTATCTTAGTGTTTAGTTTAAGAGGGTTCAGTCTTCTTTCAAGATGCAGGTGAAAGTGTGTTGATGTTCTTTCATGTTTATTATTAAATCACAAAATATTGTCATTTTGTGTGACCAGGCTGTGACTCGGCGCAGGGACGCGCAGGCTGGCCGGCACCAGTGCCAGCAGGGCCTTGCTTTCATAGAGTTTTAAATGCACTTGTATGTTTTTAAATAAAAAGAAGCTGGTTAGTTATTAACTTGCAGAAATATCTGATTTTAGAGAACAGAAGATTACAAAACAAACTGGATTTTCACCAGCTCCTGAAGGGCAAACAGTACACTGCATCTGGGGGGGGTGGGAGGGGAAGAGAATGTGCTCCTTGCGTTTCCCTGCAGCATGTTTGTGTGGAAGCTTTTGCACTCTCACAGCACTTGATGTAAATGTTCATTAGCACTCCAGGGGAAATGTGTTAACAAACGTACCTTTGACACAGGTCCACAGCTAAGCTCTGCTCTGGAGCTGCAGGCTGGAAAGATTAGCTGGCAAAGTAGCTTGTGCCGCTTTTGAGGAAACTTCAGACATGAGTTCAGCCAGCTTGCTGAACGCTTCGATGCTGTTGCAGCTTGGGCTGTTCTTGCTGCTGTACAGAGGAGTGCCAGGTAAAATGTGAGCACTTGTAAGAAATAAGAGCAAACTCCTAGAAAAGGGGTACTTCTAGTCATTAACAGGCTGCAAATAAGTCTGCCTGCGCTATGCCTTTCATGTGATGAGGGAAGAACATTTTGACTTAGCACAGGTTTTGTGGCAGAACTGATTCCTCCTCCTCCCCCAGCGCTGATCTTGATTAGCAATAACTATGGGTGGTAAAGTCATTACTGTAAGCTGTTAGAGTAGAAAGGTAACAGTAATGCATTCATAAACACATTTACCTCATCACTGCACTTCTTTCCTTTTCCATAAACAGCAGGTCAGAGATTCAGAAATGGAAATCATTTGGCGGGTGGGATTTTTCAGCAGTGTTTAGACCTGCCTTAACTGAGGTTAACATATAGATACTGTGGTGGTCTCTGGCCCCATTAATTCCTGAACCTGCCATAACTTCTGTGAAATTAAATGCAGAGCCATTTTTCAAGATTTGGCTTGTTCAGCTGTTCATTGCTGTGCAGTATCAAATCCTGACTTCTCCCTGGTGAGGAATAGCTCATATTTAATATGCTTACAGTGAGGAGAGTCCAAGGTTACTAACAGCTCTCTGGAAATGAGGTCGGCAGTTTCAGCCCAGCCCTCATGAGCCTGCTCTGGGGTTTGTACTAGTGATGGCAAACCCTGTTGGAGGAGAGGGCCTGCGTCTCTAAGAGTGAAAAGCAGCGCTGCTGTTGGGAGTCCTCCCCTTCCCTGGGGCGGGATGTCGTGTGAAGGATGCTGGTGTTACAACATGGCTCTTAATCAGCTGATCTGACGCTGGCGCCCCTCTCATGTCACCCTCAGTTGGTATTTGCAAGACGCCTATCTTTTTCCTCTGTGTAAAATGATTTGTTTCTGGCTTTTATGATCCTGTGAGGAGTTTCAAACCTGTGAGCTGACTGTTGCTGGTGAGGGGCAATCAGCCCCATTTCAAAGCTGACTTTGAGGTTTTCAGAGACTTCAGCAAGGAGGAGGAGGGTGGGCAGAGCATGGACTAGCACATGCATGGGTGGTGGGTGGCCCATAGGGCATGGTGCAGGCCCCCCTGGCCAAGCCTGACCTCTAAGGCAGCCATGGAGCAGCACCACTGCTTTCTGCTCACTGCATCTCCAGGTACAGGTGTGAACCAGGCTGCACAGAGTGTACTCGGGCTGCCTGTCTCACTGTGCCTTCAGCTTGTGGGTCAGCTGCGGTCGGGAACAGCCGTGTCTGGCAGAAGGAGTTCATGTGAGCGCTCTTATTTTGTAGTACAGGTGAAAGAAACACCAATCTTCTCTGCAGTGGGAGATCTCCTCGCTTTGAATCGCTGCTAGATAAATGTGGCCTGGGTAAAATATGTCCAAAACTACTAGCTGGAAACCCTCTGGCGCAGTACTGTACAGGGACGCTGCTGCTCAGGAGAGTTACTGTGTTTCAGACTGCTCCCCTCCTTGCCTCTGCAGGGAGCCCCATCTGAGCAAACAGCCCCCTAGAGTCTGTAGAGCTGCCCAAACCCACCGTGTGGTACTGAGTGGGGCTGGGGAATCTGCAAAGGCACCCACCACCCCATAGCACACAGGTGTCCGAGCCTGCCTGGCAGTATGTGCTGCTCCATTGGCCCCCTTAGCCCTGATGTGTGCATGACTGGATTTTGGCCTCATCCTGTCGGCCTGGGAAGTGGTGGCAGAGGTCACACCTAAGCTACGTTGGTTGGTGTTGTGGATGTGTTAAGTCACTTTATTAAGAGCGATGGGCTGGGTTGCAGTCTGGCTCTGCTCCTGCTGTGAAAAATTCGATGTGGTGGGTGCTGGGTTTGGCTGCCTGCGTGTGCTGGTACCCAGCATGCTGCCTCTGACACAAGTTTTTCTTAAGGCACCAGGGCCTAAGATCCCTGCTGAGGCCCAATTCTGCTTAAAGTCAAGTGTTTTCACCCAGGGAAGGTGTGCAGTGGGGCTGTGCTGGGGAGCAGTGAAGTCCCAGCAGAGAGACATCTCCTTCTCTTGTGGGCTGTGACAGGAGGGGTCTCTGCCTCTCATCAACCTGCCTCTGGCCCTGGGATGCGATGGCACGTGGCACCTCCAAAGTCAGGCTGGGGGGAGGTCATAGCCAAGCAGACTGCCTGCTTCCGTGCCCCATAGCGGTGACCAGAGAGAGAAGTAATTTTTATTAAACCAGGTCTGCAATCCCTGACTGCAATTAGTCTTCTCAGCTGTTATCTATATTCATAAATTCTTGTCTGCCAGATTTTAGATAGCCAAAAAAACCCACCAGACCAGCCAGCAATTGTTCACAATCCTGTATAAATTGAATCTTTAAGGACAACAGTTCCATCCACAGGGTTACTGTGTATGTGGCTGGCTTTGGTTTTGGCTCTTTCTGTAAGTAATCTGACTCCTCAGCACCCAGCCCAGGGTTAAAATTCAGCTCAAGAGAAGTACAAAACACCCTCAGGTTTTGATAACTTGTTTGCTGTCTAACTTGGCAATAATCTGGTTCTCACGTTCAAATAAACTGATCACCCAGCAGGAACTGGACTTCTGCCTTGTTGAATGATGAATGTTGCTTTAGTTGCTTAAAAGAAAAACATACAAGAAACGCAGAATTCTTGTTCACCCAACAACTGAAAGAAACATCACAACATTCCCTAAATCAACAGATGGCAATTCTCAAAACAAAATCTGAACAGCCGCCAGAAGCTTATAAGGCAGGATGTGATACTATGGCCAAACCGAGACCTTGAATCTTCCCTGCCTAAACCGTGGGGATGAGCTTGGAGCTCTGTCTGGTGACGTTAGCTCGTGCCTCAGAAGAGCTGCTTGTGCATGAACCTACCTGCTTTGCAGTCAGGAAATTTAATTATTGCTTCCACAGTAGCCCTCACAGAGTACCCTCTGCGTGAAATATGCATTCATACGTGATACATCCCATATTTTTTTCTGTTTCCGCATACAGAGTTAAGGTTAATGTTCCATACACTTTGGACAAATAGTAGTTGCCATGGGTACCATAGCTTTGAATTTCCCGTCTGCTGAGTGATTAAATTCCCCACCTTAATTTTACTTTATTGGTTTATTTCTGTAACTCCTTATTTCCTTGGTTTTCTCTGCTTGAGAGAGCAAAGCAGGACATTTCACAGGCTACTTGTATCTTCTCAGGCTTTTGCATTTCTCACCCCAGTTTCAGGGAAAATTGAGGGTGGTTTTTCACAAGGTGTATCTCAAGCAGCAGGAAATACACTGTAGTGACACCCAGTATGCCAGAGGCTGTGTAAGCCTTGGGCTCTGCAGCAGATACCCAGGCTTCATAAAGCCTCTGCTACTGCAGACCGCGCAGCCTCGCTGGGCAGCCTGCTCCAACGCTTTTATGGGTTTAGCATTAGTGTTTCTTCCTACCACACCATCTCCGTGCCCTGTGAGCTCACCTTCTCCTGTCCTGTCTGCAGGAGTATGGAGAACAACTTTGTTTGTTATCCTTTGTTACCCTTTGCAGAAGCATAATGCTGATACCAGCTAGAGCAAGCCTGCCTGCTGGGATTCACATGGAGAATCTCAGCAGGAATCTGGTGGGTTTTCAGAGTTTTTATTTCAGGTCCTACAATAACAGAAGGGCTACATTTGTCTGATGGGACTTGTGGGCCTTTGCAGCATGGCTAACTGCTCTCCCAGAGCCTTACAAACTGTCCAGGTGTTTTAGGTTTATTCCATAATCCTAGCCCTCCAGAAAATGGCATAAAATAATATTGAAATGGGAACCGCAAGCTATAAAAACATAGCCCTAGTTGGTAAGTAAAATGAATAAGTAGCTGTTAAATGCAAAATGAAAAGGCGTAAAAGGACAGTGGGAGCTTTTGCTGTTTAATCTGAAGTGTTCTATAAATAAAGCCAGGTTGCTACATATTGACAAAATTGGTCACCCCTAATTTAAAGCAGTGGAAAAAGTGTCCCATAGACCTGACTAATGTGGATAGAAATAGAGAGCAGCTTGGAAAAGCAATGATATAATGCCGGCATTGTGACTGCAGACCCTGCAAGCTGGACGTCAGTACCATCAGCTCAATAGCGCTTTCCTCCAGCAGCCGTGTGTAGTGATTGAGGTCGATTAACTGGCACTGCTTACTTTGAAGTCATGATAATTAAAGCTAGAGTGTCATCTGCATTGTAATTAACATGCTCCTCTGCACCTAATTCATTTTGACAGTATAGATTAATGATGGTAAATGACCAACAAAGATTTGTCATGAGATGATTTTTCATTCTACAGGCTGCCTCAGACAATTACAGGAAGTGATTGTTAAGTTTAGGCTATTGTCCTGGTGTAATTGTGCATGTTCATTCTTAGTTTTGTTTTGCAGTAAAACCCATCCAAGGGCTTCATAAAGACTCAGTTATGGTCCCTAAGAGGCTGAACCACACATAAATGGGGCAGAGGGATGCATGGGTTGGTGATACTGAAAAATCACAGTAGTATCCCAGTGCTTGTAGTCAGTGCTGATATCAGTGGGTGCTGGGAGTGATCAGTATTTGTGCAAACCGGATGCTTTTGCAAATGTATTTCTGTTGGGAGATTGGGCGTGGGGTCAGCTGTGCAGTGAGGTGCTTATCTGGGACTGGTCAGCATTTTTGGTAACAGTACTGTTCCTCCGTGTCAGTGCCGGGCTCTTCTCCTGTGGGGTCTTGGGGAGGAAGGACTTTTTTCTGTGAAGCATGCTACAGGGCCACGGTAAATCAGCAGTCCTGTCTGCCAAGAACTGCCGTGCATCTAAGCAATAGCTTCAAGAGCGATCAGTATTTTGAATGACTAAAACACACCATACAAAGGAGATGCCACCTCAAAATGAAGGTACTGAGTTCCCTGTGAGCTTGGAGCCTCAGGGGGTTTCACTAGCCCAGCTTGCAGAATCTTGACTTTCAAGCCAAACTGGTCGTGACTAGGGGACAACACCATGTCAGGCTAAGCAGTAAGTCATGAAAAATGATACAAATTAAGTGAAATTTTCGAAAGCATACACAGCGCTCAGTCCCTGGTTACTACCTGAAAAAAGTTGTTTCATCTTTGCCTTTTCTTACAACAGCTTCCTTGTGTACACAAGGACTTAACCTGGCTTATTTAAACTGCATCATGTATTGCTGCAAGAATACCTGATTAACAAGATGATCAAAGTGTCCTGTTCCACGTGTCAGTCAATAGGAGTTAATACACAGGAGCCTAGTCCAAAAATGTGAGATTATAATGGAGACTTGGCTTGCTTTGTGCTGGAGTGTTGCTGTGTGAGCAAACAAGTGTTAATATGATGAGCTGAGCTCCACTGCTTCCCCTCCCTAAGGCTGGCATTTTTCTCACTCCTTACCTATTGCCCCATTTATACCCATCCCGACCTCCCTCCAAGGTGTGGTGAAGCTCCTTTATGCTTGCAGCAGAGGGCTGAGATGTATTTTTTTATAACAGAGAAGTATTGCACAAATGCACAGCAGAGGTATTTTACCAGCAGCAGGTACCTAAGTGTGACGGGGGTTTGACGTTTTCCTCTGATGCATGCACAAGCCCTGTGCTGAGAATCAGGCTGCAGATCAACTCTCCTAACTTGTAGCAGGTGCTGATCACAGGCCTAACTGCTTATTCCTTGAATAAATAGGGAATACAGAGGATTTGAGTTGACCACGTAGTCAAGTGAAGGCGGTTCTCCATATACCTCTTCTCAGGGCATGCAGCCAGACGTTGGCTTGCTTTCCTTTGTAGATGAAATGGGCCAGAAGGAAACTAGTGATCGTTGCCTCAGAGTTGAATGGGCTAATTCCTACGTGACTACAGTAAGGACCTTTGGCACAATGCACAACAAAACAGCTTCTCTCTAGAGGCACAATAACATGCTGCGATGCCAGGAATGGCTTGTTTTGAGCACTGAAGGCGACTTTGTGGGCTTTGTTGCCACCTCTGCACACTGGCTTTTCTTTTTTGTTCCTGACAGTAGCAAAGGAAAGGTGAGGAGAGTGGGAAGATGGAGTTAAGAGAAAGGAAAAAACCAACGAGGGAAAAAACCAATGAGAAAAAAAACCCCAAAACCAACAAACAAGCCCAAACAAACAAAAAAAAAGGAATTTGGAATTTTGAAATTTACTTTTTTTTTTTTTTTTTATTGACAGGATGGGCATTTTCTTAATAAGAATAATAAAAACCTTAATAATTTTTCCTCAGAAAAAGTTTGCTGTATGGAAACATTTTGGCCAGCTTTATCAGAGATTGAAATACTAAGAGGAGCCAGAGGTTTAGCTCATAACTCCAAGACTCTTAGTATTATAACAGGTAAATTATCCCCTTGGCCCTCCCTGCCTTGGCAAGAGCTGTTTTATAGTGGAGCAGGTGTACTGTGCGTGGCAGGATCACCCCACCAGGGTTCCAGGCACAGTCAGGGGGCTGTGTGTTACCGAATGTGTCTGGGACATAGGTAAGCATGTGGACAGAGAGGACGCCCGGCTGCCACCAAGCCTGCAGGTGCTCAGACACTGCTACCTTCTGCCCCACGATGTCCAAACAGGCTTGGGTCAGTCCCTGGTGGAGGTGATCTGCTGGTGTCACGTACTCCCACACCAGCCCAAGCACAAGGCTGAACTGCAAGTGTTTTTTAGTGTTTATAGGAAAATACTGCTCTGCTTTGCCTGTACAGCCCTGGGGACACTAGCTTGATCCTGGGTGGCTGCTGGTTGTGCAACAGTGCTCCCTGCGCTCCTTCTCTCTGCTCTCTAACCAAATTGTTTCTCTTCAACCAGTAACCACAGGGGATGGGTAAATAGACCCAGGGACACAAGAAAGGTGGGGAAAGAATGAAAGAGCAGAAACACCACTTCCTGCCTCTCCCCTCCCCCAGAACAAAATCTATTGAGAAATAGGTGTATCTGAACTGTCCCTCCTTCCCCAGCCTCAGAGGGATGGTGATGAGGTGGCTTTGGAGGGGAGGAGCATGTGGATGAAAGAGGAAGTCTCTGGGGCACCATGGCCATGGAAACACACAAAGTTGGTATTAGTGTTTGTTATTGCTGGCTGCAGAGATGCCTGCTCTGCACCTTCAGCACTGAAGGGACTGGGGTACGTCTGAAAGAATTTATCATCTTTGCAGTTTTCCCCCTGTAAATAAGAAAACAGGGGTTGGGAGCAGAGCTGGATGAATGGTGAGTGTTTTGGTTTGCTCTCTGAGCTCTCCCCCTCAAATATGAAAAATATAGGTCTAATGAAGCTAAGAGCAGAGGTTTCCTTGGAGATAACTGAGGGGGTTTGGGAGGAAAATTCTTGAATTTTGCAAAATGTTTTTATTCAGACCCAAGCAGAATGCCTGGTGTTGCTTTAGAAGCTGTTTATTTTCGTCCCCTTTCATTTTGGAGCAGAAAAATCAAACCCAAACCATTTCATTTAGAACATACCAAAGCAAAACATTTCACAGAATCATAGAATAGTTGAGGTTGGAAGAGACCTCTGGAGATCATCTAGTCCAACGCCTCTGCTCAGAGCATATTTGAATACGGTATACATTTCTGGTTTGAGTTTTTGTCTGTGTTCACAATAATTTCTCAAATTTGGCTTGAATTTACAAACAGATCTGGACACCCACAAATTGTGTTTTGGGGTCAACTTAATACTTACTGATTTTCTATTTTCTTAGGCTTCTGTTTGGGATATCTATGTCCTCTCTGCCAGGCTGGCAGTGTACACTGTCTTTGGACTCCATATACAAAGTGGTTCCCAGATGTCATGAATTTCACATAACTCCTCTTTTCTTCTTCCGTATAGCTTTATATAGCCACAAGTGTCTGACTTAATATTTGCTTATTACAGAGCACTTCTAACTTGTGACTTCAAATGATGTGGACACTCATGGAAGCAAAACATTAGTACTTGTTACGAAAAGTAGTCATATACTGTCTCATTGGCTTCCTACCTATATCCATACAGAGAATCATAGAATCATTTAGGTTGAAAAAGACCTTTAAGATCATCAAGTTCAACCATAAACCCAACACTGCCAAGTCCACCGCTAAACCGTGTCCCTAGCATCTCAAAATGCTGATCCATGTCTGCCAATGATTTACTAAAGGGACAAAGTAGTATGTGTCTTTTATCCACTAACTTTTCTGTCCAGGTTGAGAAAAACCCAAAACAGAGGGATTGGGACTGAAGGCACATGAAGAGCAGTTGGTGACCCAGAAAAAAGAATGATCAGGATGCCTCAGACTTGGATGTACCCAAAAGTTTACACCAAGCCTAAAAAAAGTTTACATCGGGAAAGTCATTTGTTTGTGCCCACGACAGTGTCACCCATGTGCCCTGTGGGGTTTGACACCTGAATTCCTGCCAGTTGGGGGTGACTGTGCTGTCTGAGCTGCCATTTCGAGAGAGATTTTTAATGGTAATTGGTGTGATCTGGACAGGGGCTGGAGCAATAGAATTGGTTTTTGTCACATCTGTAGTCATGAGGTGCTGTGAGCAGGACTGAGGAACCGTCTTCTATGTCTGAATGCTAAGTGCACTGATGTAAAGCTCATGTAAAGGAAACCCCTATGATTGCGTCCAGTGCAGCATGAAACTTGTCTGCGTTTTGTGAAGTGGAAGGACAATAACGGCTCTGTCAGAAAATGCAACTCAACCCTTCTATTTTTTTTTCTTTCTTCTATCAAGTATTCTGGTTTTCTTTTCTGCCTTTTCTTACTGCAGATCACAAACCCAGGCTAAAACGCAGGGCTTCCTTTGCAAAACTATTCCCTCATGCTTTCAGCTGGAGCAATTTTCCAACACTGACATGAGCTCACAAAATGTTAGTCTGACTCTAAATAAGATTTTCCACAGTTGGCTGAAGATTTTGGCTTAGTTCTAGAATAAACTGTTTCGGAAACCTTTCTGTAGTGGATTCTGGATAACCTGGCACCAAGTAAAGGATGAAAAAGTCATGCATAATTTGCCCTTTCAAAATACTCAAAGCTTTTAAATTTCTCACCCCAGAAATTATCCTTCTTTTCATCAAACATCAGCTGTTTCCAATTGCTTCATTCTATTTTAGTCACCTCTTCACTTTTTTTCCTTCCCATGCATGATCGCCTTTAAATCAACTTGGAGCGATTCGTTTTTCCATTCATCCATTCTGTTGTGCTGGTTTCTTTCCCCATTGGAATGCTGCATGAATGTCATACATTGAAGGAGCAATATCATCTGTGCAGTCCTGCATGCGGGAGTACTTGGGACCAGTTCTGCAGCTTAATACGTGAAAAACACTAAGACAGCTGCCAGTTTCTGCATGTTTTAACTGGTTTACTTTCTGCAGCTCTGAGTAGAAATACTGAGGCCATGGCAGCCCCACACAGCAGCGTGATGCCCAGGTCCGTGGTCTCATGGTGGGCATGCTAGCTCCTGAACTGGTGGGACTAATTCTGCCTCAGCTCAGCACTAAGCTCAAGCAAACTGGTCCTTTCAAGAGTCAGGCAGGCCAAGCCTAGGAGCCAGGCCATGCTGCTCCACCTGTGCTGCTTGTGAGTTATCCCTGCGCCGTTTCAGCGCAGCACCCAGCTGCTGGTGTCAGTGTGCTGGCTAGGTGTAAGCGGTAGCACAGCCTCTGCGCTGTGCCCTCCTGCCTGGTGTGGATGTGACATAAGAAGTAGGTGACGTTACTTTATGTGTAGATGACTGAACCCCTTGTTAAAAGTTCAGTGAGGTGCAGGTGCCAGCCCTTCTTATGTGTCCATGCAAGTCCTGGATCGAGCTTTGGTGAGCAAAGAAGTGTTGCTGCTTCTCAGTCCTGCCAGCTCGGTAGTACCTAAATGCAATCTTGCATTTGCCTTGATTTGTATAGCTGATGAGCACACATGCTGCTCTTCAGTAACCTTGTTTTGTTGCCTTCAAATTAGAATGAAATTTCTCCAACCTTTGATCTCCTGTATAACACACGTGCACCCACCAGATTTCTGATTGATGTGTATGCTATACATGCATTTTACTTTCAGTTGACAAACACAGAAGCTGAAATTATCCAGAAAAAAGTAAATATCAAGGCCAAGCATAGGGAAAGGTTTGTTCTGATTTGGGTTTCTTTGGTTTTTGTGAAGAAAAGAGTATGGTGGAGGCAGATTTGACAAAGTGAATGATCCAGGTTTTCATGGCAATTGCATCCTAGCTCGAGCTGTGTAGTCATGGTTGATCTAAGCTGTGCTGCATGCTGCAAGGGAAGGAGTCGGGTTCAGGCCTGCCAGAAGGCCCCAAGCACTAAACCTCTCTGTCCAGAGTGGGATATGTAAAGCTACATTTCCTCAGGATTGCTGCCAAATGACTAATCTTGGACACCTTTAGGCATTCCAGCATGTCTGGTTAGTGGTTACTCTAGCCATCCTATCATGTTTTTGGGAACCAAATGTCTTGCACGGTAAAGCAAGGTGCATATTGTACAAGGGGATGCCTATAATGGATTTAGGTAGAGTTAGCCAACACACAGTGGCTTTACAGCAAAGATAACCATGTGAAGAGGGAGCTCTGTGTATATATATCCTCAGAGACGCAGGGGAATCAGACCCCTTCTGCTTAGTTTACTTAGGAGTCATGGGCAGGGGGGATAGGAAGGAGGTATTTTTAAACACCAAGTGAATTAATAAGTTCATTAACTTCTGTTTTTATTTCCATGCAAGTAATAACTACCTGTTATGCCCAGAGGTGAGCTGACAGTGCTCTGCAGTAAGCTGCTGGTCAGACAAGCATCACACTACTTACAGTAAAAAAGAGCTTGTTTTCTGCTGAGAGATCTCAAGGTCGTAGACTATTCTATTCCATAACCTTGTTTGTTCCAATTTACTAATGGACTCCCTAAACCTGGACTAACTGGTGATTCCTTCATTGCATGTTTCACAGAGCTGTCTCGGGGCATTCAAGCATCATCTCATAGAATTCTCCTTTTTCCTTAAGGTACAACGTATATTTCAAAAAACCATAATATGTCCAGACACTCATATGGTACAGAGCTCAAATGCTTTCCTTTAGCCAGTACATCTGCCAGAGGCTGCTCCTGGTTCATGTGAATGCTCTTTGGGGTTTTACTGTACTTTTTAATTCAATGACAAATTATATTGGTTTCTAAAGGTTAATCACAAGTGCTCTGCAGAAGAGATGCCCTGTTCAGATAGTATGGCTTCCTTTTAATAGTCATTTTGGATCTAGCTTTGTTCTTATGCTGTGGGATAATGGGCCAGAGGCAGCACCATGCAGGCTGTGTTGATGAGAGTTGAATAGCGCTACAAAATTTTCCTTTTGATCCTGTGTTCTCTTCTAAACAATCCTGACTCCTTTCTCCCCTTATATGGAATCCCTTTGCCTTGTATCTCCTGTTTGGCATCAGTGCTTGATGGGCTGGGTCAGGTCACAGCACTCACGTGTCTGACTGAGACAGCGTGGATATCTGAGGGGATGAGCTGACCTCCACCACAGCTGGTTATGTGAGGAGGGAGCCATGCAGCGGTGAAATGGGGTTCCCAGCCCCAGCTAGCACACAGCATTGTCTTGTCTTTGTAGGTAACACTGAATCTTCTTATACATGTGCTAAATTTTGTGGTTACATGAATGTATTGTCTTTGTTGAGAGTTACAGTCAGTAACCTGTTGTGCTAGTGCAAGGAGCTGTCATCATGTTTTAACATGCTCCCCTAAAATACTAGGTGTTTACACAGAGGAGGCTTAAAAGCTCTTTGTCAAAGTCCATCCATCCTGGCTAGCTAAGCCCAATTTTAAACTCATACAACTCAATACTCAAGAAACACACTTAACGGAGGACTAAATAGCTGCTGTAAGTGGGAAGAATTAAGGGGGGTTGATGGCTGAGAATGTTGTCCACCAGTTCCCTGACTGGCTGGCTGGGATGTGTAAGGGTTGGGGATTGTCCCTGTGAATGCCATGTCCAGGGCAATGCTGTGAGCCATCCCAGGACGTTGGATAGCCATGCTCAGCCCTCCCGACTCCACTCTGCACCAGGAAGGAGAGGCAGGGCTCCAGCTGCATCCGGCCTGTCCGTCTGGCCACAGGAGGCCCTTGAAGTACAGAACAAAATAAATGCCCTCAACCCCTAGCAATTTTCTCCAAAGCAGACCAGCAGGCAGCAGGCGTATGTTCTGTGGCTTGCAGAGGGCATTTGTGAGTGTCCCAAGATGCCTGCATTTTGATGACTATATCCCAAAGACATGTCTCTGGTGTTTTTCTGTGCCCAGAAACAACGTTTGAAAGACATCACATTGAGGACCAAAATCATCTCCAGTGGCTTCAGTGGAGTTGCTTGTGATGCTGGTGCTCATTGTCTGCATACCGACACCCAAGCACTCCAGGTGATCTGGCTGCAGAGAGCCATGAGCAGGCTGGAAGAGAGCATGCCAGCACACCTCTGTGCCCGCTGCGCATCTTGCCAGAAGTGCTGCTCTTCAGGTCCATCTTTAATAGGAATCCAACTGTTATGCAGAAAATGCCAACAGTTCCCTGCTCAAACAAGAATTAGTAAGTCTTTTAAACCAGCAGAGTTAAGAAAACAGATGGAGTTGAGAACTGTTTCCTTGTACAGCTGCGGGGAGGTTCTCTGTGGGTTTCTGAGCTTCCTCAAAAGTGTCATGTTACTCCCCTCTGAGTAAACCCACTGCACATGTCTCCCAATGCACCAGCTCCTCTTTCTGTGTGGTTCCCATTCATAACAAAGCTGGCAGACATTGCTTTCTAGGGGCAAACCTGCTACACTAAGTGCTATCTTGCTTGACTGTTACTGCACTTTCATGATAAATTGACCTTCAGAGATATGCACTCTTAAGCAGGTATCAGAAAGCCGTTGTGATAAAGCCATGTAGATGATCATTAGACAGTTCAACCCTGTGGCTGACACCAAGCAGTTTTTTGCTGGTGCTGACCAAGTCGTGCTAACTCTAGGAGAGGCAGAGCTTTACTGCAGAATTGTAGGTTATGTTAAAAGTACTTCAGAAATATGGAATTTCACTTGGCTAGATTAACTATCTTAAATATATGATTTCCCAGAAACCACAGAAGTTTCAAAAGGTGGACGATGTGTCAAAGGGGGTCAGATTACAGCCTTACTTCCAGGCAATGACAAATACTTCCTAGGTGACTTAGGGCAAGTCGCTCAATTTATGTTTTCTCATCTGTAACTAATTAGGATTATAAATCAACTAATATTTATGATGTGTTCCACTATGTCTGTGATAGAGCCATATAACTTCTGATAAATGAAAGTTTACTTTTATTTGCTGCTCAAGAGATAAAGAAGTTCTAAAAGAAATCCAAGGTTTCTGTAACCTCTTCTGAAGTTCTTTTTTTCATTGAAGCAGTTGACAAAGCTTGGATGTAGTGCATTCTGATGCGCATAATTTAGCTGAACACTTTAAATTCTTTTAATGATATGGCTCCGGTCTGGTTTTGTTTTGCCTTTTTTCCACTGCTGAGCTCCATAATTGTTCCTTTTAGACACAGTCACCTAAGGTCAGGCTGTACCTTGCTAAGGAGACGAACTGCAAACAAGGCTAAGTAAATCACGTGTCTCCAGCCCATTCCTGTTATTAATCCTTCCAGGTTCTGGGCCTAGCACTTGGCAGAACACCAGAAGTAAGCTTTTTATCAGAAGTTCACATTCTCGTAAGGTGAAGGATGAGCTGAGCAATTCCTGCCTTTTTTTAAGAAGGTTATAAAATGGGAGCTACCTCTGATTTATTTCGATAATGCAGGGGCACAACTGTATTTAAAGACCATTGTTTGTGCGCTGTGAATTTAGTTGGATAAAATTCTGTTTCTCTTCCCTAAATGTCTTTTGGAGTACTTTTATTAGTAAATATGCTGTCATTGTAACAAATATGATGCTGGCTTTAAACTGATGAGAAAATGGCCCAAGTATGTGCCATTTACACTGTCACCGGAAGCTGGTCTGGCTAGTTAGGTTTTGTCTGAGATCTACAGAACTACGAAGAATTTTTATTCTCACTTCAGTCTATGCCTAGCAATGTCCCTGCTTAATTTACTTTCTTTTCCTGCTATAATTTTCAGTCTTCATCTCTGCTTCAGTTCTCTGACTGTTAAGTTCATTGCATGGGAGCAAAATCAGAAAATCCTATTGGAAAGGAGAGCAAGGTGGATACACTTTGTCCCCAGAGTCTCCGGGGAGCCCAGGCACTGCCAGCACAACCCTGTGCGAATACAAGGATCTAACACAAAATGCTGTGCTGGGTAAATGTGGGATCAATCTGCCCTAATTAGAGCAGCTCAAACAGCAGCATCAGATAAATGCCTCAGGTGGGAAAGCATAATTGTAATTCTTAATGTGTTGATGTTATCAATACGTCACTGTAATAAGATAATAAAAAAGGTTGTCATGTGGCAAAATGGTGAGAAAAGTTTAAAAAAATAAGATAAAAGTAGAAATCCTAAAAAGGGAGAAAATCAGCAGCCCTCATCAGTATTTAGGTACATGCGGGAAAGTGCTTATAAAATATTTTTGATAAATAGCCTAATTCTTCTGAGGCAGAGGTGAGCAGTTACTCAGCATGCTTTGGTGTTTTCAGGCTTTCCTGAGTCCCTGTGACAGCATGCAAACTATTTTGCTTGGTACCTGAGTGGTGCAGCTCCGCAGCCCAACCAGGTCTTGCTGTAATCAACTGTTGAGTATGAATTAGTGGCATCCACAAAAAGTCTAGTATAAAGCAGAAATTAATAGTGCTTGACAGAGAGGAAGGGGAATTCAAAGAGTGCTTCTGCTGTGGGTTGGAGGTCATAGTGATGTCCATACACCTAAAGAACAACACCTAATGGCAGCCTGGTTGCTTAGAAATAGCCAAACTGCATTATCATCTGCAGTGACATTGAGGTATAATTTCCAAGACTGTATCCCTAGCAGATTGTCCTAAACAGTTCTGGGATGTTTAGCATGTCCATCTCTTCCTCTAATGGGCAAAAGTTTTAGGACTAGCAGGAAGCTTTTAAAAATGGGGTTAATGCTCTGTTGAGTGTTGCAGCATTATGCTAATGTACAAGACACTGACACTAAAGGCAGTGAACAAAGTGAAGGTGGCTGTTCTAATGGAGTTCTCTGTCCTAATGAAAATGCAAAACTATAATAAACAGCCAAATAAAGAAGAGCAAATTTGATTTAAAATTATCTCAGTTTGCATAAGTGCCATGTCATGACCATGAAGGAGACCTTTACGAGGGATTCTGGGTGCTAACCTCACTGCATTGGAGAGATGAAATTGGCAGGTATGAAAATGTCTGGGTTTTGGAAAACAGCCTTGTGGTGAAAAACTGTCTCCTCCTGTTTGAGCAGCACTAAAAGCCTGTGACTGAGGCTTGATCAACAAGCTCTCAAGGGCTGCAGTGCATGGACGCCGTTGTGCCGCTATCATAAGGAGCTGTGAGCATCTCCTGGTGTAGCTGCCCACCCTGCCTGGGATGCTCTGACAGCCCTGGCCATTGGACAGTGTCCTTTGTATCCAAGAGAGTCACCTTTTGGTGATGCTTCCTTTCTCTAGTCCACACGTTAAGGAGCAGCCAACATAGCTAGCCAGCAAAGGAATAAAACCAATGTGTTTTACATGCATAAGCAATCCAAGGATCTGCTCCCTCTTATCTAAACCTGTGTCAGTGATTTCTGTTTGAGTGTCTAATGTTGCAGGTAATTTGTATGGTGACAGAGATCTCTAACAACTATGATAGGTTAGTGCCTTTTTTCCATTCTTAAATGTTCAACATTAAAATGTTCACTCAGTTGAGGAATGGAATTAGCTTTATTGCTTTTTTCTTCTTTAATTTGTTTTTCTTTTTGATCACCTGCTACACAGTCAGTGGAACACCTGCAGCTGGACACATAGTTTCAGCTGTGAGATTCCTCCAGCTTTTTTTTTTTTTGGTAAATTAGCTGCAGGGGTAAGAGCCCTGTTACGTCTCTCCCCTCTACCTCTATGGGGTGTTTGGTAGAGAGCTGAATGGTGCCTTGCTTAGTCAGGTATGAGTTCAGGGTTAATCTGCTGCTATTCTGGGGGGAAACTTGCAAGAGAAGGCAAGTGTTTCCTGATGTCCCTCTTCTAGAACTTCCTAGAAATTCCCCTGTAAAGGGCAGAGCAAGCCTGGGCAGAGGCCCTAGCAAGGTTTGCCCAGCTGTGCTTGGTGTATGGGCAGCAAGTGAAAAATGAGCAAGTAAGATGGAACTCTGGGTGCAGCAAGTGAGGAGCAACACCCTGTGCTAACCATAGTTGGGTCTCTGGATAATGAGCTGCAGCGAGTACCACAGAGCTGCAGTCGCTGCCTGCCTCTGTGCAGCACAAGTTTGTGTGCATCCTCGGCCTGCTGCGGGTAAGCTGAATTTAGACTGGTCTCTCTTGTAGCATTTTTCTTGAATACCTGTATTTCTCCCTAGTGGAAAACTGATTTTGCTGGGATTTGCTGTTCCTTCTGAAAACAAGCATGGCTCTGTTTGGAAAAAGCTTTTGTAGTGAGGTTGTTTCAAGTGTTTTAATGTCTTGTGTAGCAGACATCCTTTCTTTTTTTCTTCTCTCTCAAAAGGCCACATAGTTTTTCCCATGTGAATCTATGAAATGGACAGTTACTAACCTAGTTTCCTTTTAAAAGGATAATCACTTTAGGTGAGATTTTGAAGTCCTCAGCTCTCAGAGCTTTTTTTTTTTAAAAACAAAAACCAACCAAACAAAAAACCAAGCCCAAAATAAAATGGAAAAAAAGTTTTTTTTTTTGGTACCCAAGGCTGTAAAAAAATTGACATTCTGAAGATGTGAATTTTAAGTGCTTATATCGACTGAGCAAGGGGGAAGTGGTCTGCATGGGGGGTCTGAAGAGATGCCATGTGCAGGGGGTGGTCCTGACCTCTTCAAATGACTCTGCTTGCCTAATGAATTTCCAAGAGTACGAGGAAATGGACATCTTTTCAGTTGTTTTGCCAGATAGGCATACTCGTTGTGGTACTGAATTTAGGAGTGATTGTTCTGGCTTGGTTATTTTAATTCCTTGTGAAGCTAATGTGTGCACTGGTCTCCTCTGAAACTCTCAGAAACCAGAAGTATAAACCAGATTAGGGCTGTGGGGAAAGCTGTGTTTAGCACTTGGGGCATGTGAGAGATAACGGAAGGAGCAGCATTGCTCCTGGTTACCTGTAGCTACTGAGTGTGAGGCCTTTCTGCAACGGGATAGGAAGTAACAAACTATGCCCTGGAGGTATATCAGGGAAACAAAGAGCTGGCATCACAGCTTGTTTCAAGTGAGAGGAGGTTAAAAAGCCTCTGGACTGAGCATGAAGAACCCACTCAGGCACAGTAAGTGCAGACCCAGGAGGTCTTGCTGAGGCAGATATAAACCATGAGATGAGCCTCCCCCAGTTCATCAGATCATCCCCCGCCCCATCTGTTTGGAAGTCTCTCATAAGTTTAAAGGACATGTTTTAAAACTATTTTTCAGCTCCATTCCAAAACCATTTTGATGACATTTTTTTTCAGTGCTTGCTACTGTGACTGTGTTGCAGAGCCTGTCAACCCCTGCAGCACCCAGCTGTGCCAGCTGTAACCATAATTCACGCAAACTGCCAAGTGCTGTTCTGCTTAATATGACAGCTCCTTCTGTGATAGCTGCACTGCAGCCAGTGCTGGTGAGCATGTTGGGAAAGATGGTGCCCATGTGGGTAAGATTTATGTTTGTTAGGGCTGTGGTGAGTGAGCCTGCAAGTGCTGCCTTCCCCTTTTCAAAAACTCAGAAGATTTATCTCGCCAACACATCCTCCGTCCCCCCCTTTCGCTCTTTTTTAATAGCCACCTCCTGAAGACTCACAGGATTTGGTTTCTCCAGCTGTCCTCAGTGTGGTTTCTCCTTATCTCTCCCCCAAGTTGTCATCTCCTCTTGCAGTTCTTGTGGTGTTGCTCTTCCTGCTGCTCAGCTGGATGTGCAGACAGCTGTAAAATGGAGTTACAAGACTCATGATCTACGAGCGCTGTGCTATGGCACCGCAGAGGTCGGATTCTTGTACATTCCTCCTTAGAGCTGTCTGCACGCAGAGCTGCATGCAGGCAAGTGGCAAGGAACACAACTTCCCTGATGGGAGCTTACAGAAACGTGAATATAGTTGAAAAAATAGTGTGAGTTATGAATGAAACATTACTCACAGAGCTTTACTGTAGTGTAGAAACTGGATGTGAAGCTTTCCTGGGAAAAGGGGTTCATTTGGAGAGAGTGATAAATTGCACAACCATCTCTGGGCTATCTGATGGTAGGGTATGCTTCTCCTGGTTAACTAAGGGTTTGGCTTCTTTGCATGTGCAAGGATACTGCCTTGCTCCACAGAAAGACCTAACATCAGGGAAGGGTACATGGTTGGATATGACTGAGTTATTTAAAGGTATTGATTTGGCCCAAAGAAAGGAAATGCACTTAAGAATACGGCCAACAGTTGTTAAGTATTCAGATGAGGCCCAGTTCCCTATCTTATATTCAGACACGTTTGTAGGATGAAATTTTCATATGTTTGAGTGATCTAAAAACATAAATCTTGCAGCCAGTACATGGGATTCTTTGCTATTGTGAATACATAATAAATTACTGCTCAGTACAACCACGGATGATAGATCTGTTCCTTAAATAATAAATTTAGCCACCATGAAAGCCATCTGTCTTGAAGGTGTACAGCCTGTCTTAAGAGGTAATTTTAAGGATTTTTTCAGCTCCTCCTGCTGCCATACTGCAGGGATGAATTTCTAGCTTCATATTTTGTTGTTCTCTTTGCTGCTCTCACTCTGTCTGTCTCTGGGAAGGGTTAAGGATGCTAGCCCAGGAAGGAAGGCTGCTGGCCACTAACACTGCTAGATAACTAGGAGCAGGCTGCTGGGCAGGAGGCAGTGAGGACCTGGGAGAAGAGAGATGGGGAGAGAGTCAGGGGGAGAAAGTCTGTAGGTTTGAAAGCCCCTCTTGGGTGAGTCTTCCCTCATTAGCCTGAACTCATAGTTTAGCTGCTGGCATAGGCTGACAAAGACTAAGAGCTCATCCTTCTAGCATTGCTGACCAAAGGAAAATGACCTGCTGATGGAGGAGCCAAGTTGCTTGTTTCTTTTACTGATTTTCTGTTGCTTTCTCTTAGAGGATCCAGGCAGGCCACAATGTGATATGGGGTGTTACAGCATCAGGAACCAATTTAGGAGTCTGAGGGGTCTTGAGGTGAGTGTCACTCTTGGGCTGAGCCAGCGGCTGGCTGGTTGGCTAAGAGTGGGGATCCAATGCTGTTGGGAAGCAGAGAGGCAGCAGGCTGTAGCATGTAGGAATTTGGTATACCACCCCACCTAAGAGGGATCGGTTTTCTGTCAGGAGGACCAGTTCTTATCCTTGGTTTAGTAAATCACAAACTGAAAGGGCTGCATACTGAGTGAATGTAAGTTAGTTTAAATGCTTAGGAAGAGAGAAGGGAAAATTCTCCAGGAGGGGAACAGCTAATACTCTATGGTCACAGCTGGCTGCGTGGCACTGTATATCCAGATAGATAATCCTGCTTGTGAAGCACAGGATAATTATAGGGGAGTGGGTGGGGACGACAGTGCTTTGTTCCTCCCTTCCCCACAAATTTTTGGCTGACTTGAGGCGAGGCCAGGCAGTGGGAGCTGTTGGAGGCTGCTTTGGCAGCAGCAGCTCACAGAGCACTCCTCCTTCCCACTGAGCTCTGGGGTTGGCACTGCTGGACCAGCTAGGTGTTACAGTGCAGCCTCCCGCATCCTGTGGGTGCTGTGTTCCCCAGCAGTGTAGGGCTCTCAGGCTCAGCAATTGGAAAGACAAGGCTCTGGTGGTCTCCTCTAGGAGAGTGAGGCCTTGGACACTTGGGTACTTAGAGGAGCAAAAGGCAAGAAGAAGCAGGAGAGACTAAGAAATACAAGAAAGGGAGACAAATCTTTAGGGTAGGATGGGGCTAGGAAAGAGCCTTCTACATTGTGGGACAGCAAAGAGGGTAATTGAGGTGGAAGGAAGGTACAGTGGAGAAGAGGGTTACATTTTTCTCCCAGAAACAGCATGCCTTTCCTATAGATCACTAAGCAGTAGAGTGTGACGTGTAAACTACAGCTGTAAAAGCCATTTTGACACCAGTTATAGTGATGAAGCTTGTACATACATGAAGTATCTGAGCTTTAGACTTGAATGTGTTTGGTGCCAAAGTTGAAAAAGTTGCTGACTTACACTGTCTTGAAGGCCCTGATTTCCAAGTAGTGCAGACAATTGTCTGTGTTCTGCAATTGCAATTACACAACAGCAGCAAACCAGACATCTTGCCAGGCCTCCAGAGCGGCACTTCTGACAGTTACTTTGGGATTTTTCAGGACATCAGGAAAGTGATGCAGAAAAATAAACCCATTGTACTTCTGTACCTCCCAGGAGCTGGAGGATGATCTGTCCCAGGACAGATGTTACATGTCTCGCATCACCTGAAAATGCCCAGTTCCAGGGTACCAGTTGCTTATACACAAACAAGCAGATGTACCCTGGCCTGCTCATGGGCTCTAATGCTGATACTAACTTGTGGCTAAGGCAGAATACTGTCCCTGTTTTCTCTTCTAGACTATCTTGGGGCTGGAGAGATAAGCTCTGCCACAGCTTGCACGTGTCAGTAGTTAGCAGTGTAGAGTCCATTCAGCTGTTTGTGTGCTGGCACATTTTCCATAGTTCCTCCTCCCCATTACCTCCTTTGCTGGCCTAAGGACCAGTAGGATTGCCTAACTTTTCAGAAGGCCAAAAGGCACATTGGGAACATACAGCTGACCTGGGGAGAGAAGCAATTAAACCGATGTAATCTCTGTCAAGATTGCTGCGTTGTGTTCACAAGATTGCAGGCACACTTACGCTGCCATTGCTGAACAAACATTTTTTCAAAGCACACTGGTATTTGTTGCTCATACAGGTGCTAGTCCATCATTTCTTCTGCATAATTCTGTCTCTCAGTGTCTTGGCCAATGAAATATTATCAGAACTGGATTTTGGCACCGAACTTTTTCTCCAGGCCTTCGTACGCATTTTTGTGTAATTGAACAGGAGTGAATTGTCCCAGTACTCATGCATGAACTCAGTGTGTGCAACAGGAAATGGCCAAAGGATATGTGAAATGGATGCATGCTGCTGATGCATCACAGGGAAGTGCTTTTGCTTATGAAATTTGGGGGCAGGTAGCAGACATGGGGAGTAGTGAGGATGATCTGGGAGTCAGTGTGTTTTTCAGTCTTTTGTCAAAAAATGCAGGATCCAGTGTAATTTGTCTGTGAGATAGACGGTGAAGTGGCTGGATATTTTAAGTTTCAATCCTTTTAAAATTTTAAGCTTATGTGTTTGTTTTCTAAATACTTTGATCTCCCACAGCACGCACTTGTCTACAGACCAAGCTGATAACTTTCATTCCAAGCTCTTTCCTAGCCTTCTTTCTTATTCTTCAGTCCTGAACTAAATTCAACCTTATTCTCCATAAATAACCTTTCTCATTCCCCAGCTGTCTCCTAGAGCTAGTTCTCTTCTGACCTCTCACTTACTGACTCTGTACTGACCTTGCACTTCCCCCGCAGCCCTAATCTGCCAGTGTCTACGCTCCTATTCTTCCTCTGCTATTTTGCATTATTTCATTTTTTTAATAGGGCCCAGCATTTCCTGAGCTGCACTATATCAAATGAGCTTGAACAAGCTCCTTTTTCCCCAAAGCTCATATAGTGTAGTGACAAATGAGTACCATTGGTGATGATTTTGATGTTTTACTGTTTTTTGATGATCTAGGCTGTGGGTAAATCTGTACTTTCAATTGTATTTTTCTATAGGCAATAAAACCCAGCACCAATGTTTTTGAATTGAAGAGAAACAAGCCAATGCCTGTGGCGGCGTCTTGTTCAAATAGAAAATTTTTTCTTTCATTGAATTTTCATCAGTGTAGCAACAGCTCCAGTGATTTCTCAATGACTTTTATTAAACTGCTAAGGGGTTCTTCAGGCATTTTATGCTCATCTCATCCTCCCATTCAAGGCAGTGTGAGTTCTCATCTGAAAAACTTGAAAATGGAGGCTTTTTTTGATTTATTTGAAGTTAGGCTGTAGGTTGAACTAATCAGAAATAATCTGTCCAGGGTTAGTTGTGGAAAAACTTCTGAAAAAGAGCAAAGAGGTCATGTACATCACATCTGCATGTAACCTTTATTATTTTGTCATGCTATTATAATGTAATGTTGACCAAGCATTTCTCCCCCCTTTCCCAGTACTTGTTTGTCTGTCATTTGGATAAGCTGAAGTATTGGTTGAATGGGAATTTGTTTGCCTCCAAAGTGGAAAGCAGACATGTTTTAAATACTGCTATTTTTTGAAATGACACCATGAAATGTACACTTCATTTTTGTGTAGCTGCAAATCCAACCCATTTATTTTACAAAGTAGAAAGCTTAACTCTAGGTGTCAGCACTGCGAACTGAATCTAGAGCTCTGAAAATGAAGTTTTGCTGTCTCTGACTGCTCCGGTGCCACCAGAAATAAAGTGCAACAGCAGTTTTGCTGACAGATCCATTAAGGCTGAAGAAGGAGGAGAGCCCACACTTGTGGTTAATGGCAGAAGTAGGAATTACAGTATTCTTTTCTTACTCAGCTTCTTTCTAGGTGCACTTTAGTGTGTTCTTATTAATGGGATCTAGTAAATAACATTTAACATAAAGGAAAGAATGTGGACAAGATCTCTATCCAAACAGTGCCCACTGTTTAAAGCAGATATGTTAAGCCTTTCCCTTCATTTATTAAATGCTTATCTTAAGTGGGCATCCAAAGTGATGAGAGAGCACAGGAAGCCAACATCTTTTTCTGGTTCAAACAGGCTATATAGATCAGCTAGATTAATGGGGTGGATGAAGTTTATGTGACTATTGCTTATACTTGAAACTGCACTGTAGCAGAGACATGGAGGAAGGAAAGACTTGATTTTCCAGCCTTTAACACTAGCAATTATGAAGAGTAAATAAAAGCATTTTGACAGCGCAAGTACTGTGGTTATCCTGAAAAACCACATTTCTCAAAAGCACTGGCATTTGGCTTTGCATCTCCTAACCCTGTAAGGTGTTCTCATTGGCATCGACTGATGCTGTTATATGTAGGAGTGAACAGCTGCCTTTTGCCATTTTTGTTGTCTATATTATAGAATCATAGAATCAACTAGATTGGAAAAGACTGTTTAGATCATCAAGTTGAACTGTTAACCCAGGACTGCCAACCCCACTACTAAGCCATGTCACTAAGGGCAAACTGATTTCCCCTCAAGATCTCCCATCATGGCTGCCCCTCATGATCTCCACTCAGAGCCATCCCTCATCTGCCCCCCATAGTGGCCCACACTGTATAGCTGCCACCCCTACCCCTCATGGACACCCCTCATCTCCCCTCAAGACTTCCCTTCATGGCCACCCCTCACCCCTCATGGCCACCTCTTCTCTCCCTTCATGAAATTCCCTCACAACCACTCCTCATGGCCGCCCTTCCACTCCCCTCATGAAATTCCCTTATGGCCACCCCTCTTCTCCCCTCGTGATCTTTCCTCATGGCAGCCCCTCCTCTCCCCTTCTGATCTTTCCTCATGGCTTCCCTTCCTCTCCCCTCATGAAATTCCCTCACGACCACTCCTCACCCCTCATGGCTGCCCTTCCACTCCCCTCATGAAATTCCCTTATGGCTACCCCTCCTCTCCCCTCATGATCTTTCCTCATGGCAGCCCCTCCTCTCCCCTCATGATTTTCCATGTCCAAGTGGAGACCAGTAAAGAGTGGTGTCCCTCAGGGGTCAGTGTTGGGACTGATCCTGTTTAACATCTTTGTCGGCGACATGGACAGTGGGATTGAGTGTGCCCTCAGCAAGTTCGCTGACAACACCAAGCTGTGTGGTTCGCCATCATATTCATCACTGTCTGGAGTTCAGCATATTATCTGCATATTTTGCTTTTAATTACGATCTGACAGCATTTATCATGTAGTTAAGCTACTGTTCAAAGGCTGACTGCTCTGAATGCACAGCAGTGCTCACACTGAATTGGTTTCTTCTGAAACACTGATTCTGATAGGGGAACACAAAAGTGTTCACAATACAAATTTGGAGTAATTTAAATAGTTTCCTTCTGTGACACATCATTTTTCCCTCCTTGGACACTGGAGCTTAATAACATAAGTTGTGTCTCTGATATATGGTCTTCTCCATGCTCCTAAATCCAAAGTTTGATTGGGTCCTCCCTAAACTGCTGTTGCCTCTGAGCTGTTCCTCAGCTAGCAAAAACATGGAGTGCCTCAGAGAAGCACCTCTGTGAGCCATTAGAGAGTAAAGGGTGGTGGAGCGACAAATGACATGGTAAAGAAAGTGAATGGCCCGTGTGGAACGCAAACAGGGCTCTTACAAGCCTGTCAGTCTGTATGTGGTCTTTGGTAGAGTAGGGTGGTGTACATCTGTCACTGAACCTGAGCTGGTGCTTCTGAAACATGTTCTGCCTATAGCAGTAACTTGTGTGGCACTGGGCATGGCGTTTTAAAGGGATTTAAATACTGTGTTTTCTCTCTTAAAGTATGTACAGCCATCTATGCTCATGACTCATCTGTACGATAAGGAAGTATAGTTACTTCCATATGATACAAAAACAGAAAAAGCTTATTTGACATACATATGTCTGCAGTTTATTTTCCAAGCCTTAGGGTCTGTCTCCCCCTGTAGCACCATCTTCCCTTTCCACAGTCTTTGCTTTCAATAATATTTTCAAAGAAATTAGCACAGCCGGAATTGAACAGGAAGGTGATGGGAAATAGCAACTGATGCTGGGCTCTGGCTGTTCCCAGTTCCTGCACCCTTACAGGGAGGCAACTTGCTGGCTTCCCCTGGTGGGCTGCCTGTGGCTGAACGTGTGCGGGGCAGCCGGGCTTCTGATGCTGGGTTAAGAGTCGGGTTTTTAGATCAAGAGTCCTGTGGTGGCTGGCGTCGTGCAGCGACACGGGCCTTGCAGCCGTGTGCGAGTGCCCCGGCTCCACCTGCCGCAGCGGAAACGCCTCGCTCCGCCCTCGCGACCGCGGCGGGAACCAGGACCGGGGAGCGGCCGCCGTGTCCCGGGCGCTCCGCGGGCAGCGCTGGCGGCGGTTTGAAGTTCGCCCGCCCGAGCGCGGCCGCGCCGCGCCATTGGCCCTCGGCGAGTGATTTGCATTGACGCCAGCGCCGGCCGGAGGTCAGCGCCGCCGGGTGCTTGTATTGGCTCCGCCGCTGTCAAGCGCCCGGGCGGGGGGCCGTGAGGCGGGGCGGGTGCGAGGCGGGGCTGCCGCGGGGCGGTCGCGGGGCGGGGCGGCGCGGGGGCTGCCGCGCTGCTGAGGAACATCAATAATAACAAGGTGAGCGCAGAGCGAGGGACGGCGGCTGCGAGGAGAGAGGCGTTTCCCTGCCGCAAGGGATGCAGACACCACGGCCCTGGGAACTAGAGCTTTCGCCGCTGCAGCCCTTTCCGCCGGGATGGGACGCTAGGATCGTTTTCCTTCTACCTGTCGCTCCTTTTAATTTTTCCTCCTGTTTTTTAATTTTTGATTTTTTTTCTCTTCGCCGTTTCGCATCGTTTCTCTGACCAAAAAAAAAAAAAAAAAAAAAAGAAAAAAAAAAGCCCCCCCAACATGGAGGCCCTTTGATGCCTCCGGCAGCCGCGCCGGCTCCTCCCGCGGCTCTGGGAAGCCCTCCGGGCCGTGCCCCGCTTCTCCGAGAGCCGCCTCCGGCATCGGCCCGGGCGCTGAAGGGGGCTCCCCGCGGCTCGGCCCGCCCCTGCCCCGCGCCCCGCCGGCGGGATGCCGCTGCCGCCTGACGGGGGGCTCTTCCTTCCGACGACGGGAACCTGAATGTCACCCCCGCGGCGGCCGGCCGTCCGCGACGGAGGCGGCGCGGGACATGCCCAGCGCGGCGTGAGGGGCGCAGCCGGCTCCTCGGCGCGGAGGGGCAATCTTCCATTATTCTTATTATTCGTTTAAATTATTGATTTTGGCCCCAGGGCACACCCCGGCACAGCGCCGAGCGGGACCGCGAGGTGTGAGCGCGGAAGACGCGGTGGGGAGCGGCCCCCGGCCCGTTCCTGGGTTAACCGGTCACGCCGTACAAGCCCCGGTGGAAAATGCGCCGTGCTCCGGACTAGGAGGGAGGAGATGGTGCAGTGCCCCCGGCCGCTTTGAGCCGAGAAGACGCTGGGGTGCGCGTGGTTTGGGGCTTGGGGGCTTCTTGTTATTTTTGCCCTTCCTCCCCCTTTTTTTCTTGCCTTTTTTGTTTTTCCCCGGAGGAGAGAAAACCCTACCAAGATTCTCAGATGGCTTAGAAAAATGAATAATAATCTGTGAAAATATGAAGTCGACCAGTTCTTGATTTCACCCCTTCCCTTCCCTCCAGCTCCGCAGCCCACTGCTGAGATTGAGATAAAAGGACCCGTTTCCTGGAGGACGAGGAGAACAGACACGTTTCTGGTGTGTAGAAGGGACCGATGGCAATGCTTCAGAGTGTAGCGGAGACCCAGGGAAGAGGGTTCAACCTGTTAACAAAAAATTAAGCAGGGGGAAAATACCAACGGGAAGGAAAGATACAGAGATATATATATATATATATTCATATATATATACATATACACAACTTAGAAGTATTCCCCAGGTAGCCACAAAGCATGGGCTGTGTTCCAAGCACCAACCTCTCTGACAGCAGAGTGATCTGTCACAGTAGCAGTGAGTCTGAAGAGTGCAATTCCCCTCACCAGACCAACACAACCGTGTCTCAACAGCAGCAAGGCAACCCCGTCCCAGGATTATTCATTAAATGCTACAACACATCCACTTATGAGGCGAGGACTAATTCCTCTAAGAAAAACAAGAGGGAGAACAGCCAGAGCATGGAGGCAGAGGTCGAGACCAGCAGATCCAGTGTTAAGGTAAAAAGGGTGCTAAACATAAGCACTGTTTCTCTCAGAACAGGAGTTGGCTGTAGTGGTCTAACCCAAGGAGCCTCCCTGCTGAAGCGGTGTGTTATGGGGGAGCTTTTCCTGGCTTGAGCTATTACTTTCGTTTATAAAACTAATCAGTCTCCTGAAACGACTTTATAGATGTACCCAAGTCTGTTTCTTCATTCCACAAAATGCGTTTTCCTAATGTCGGGAAGGAAATAATTGTAATTGTCCTCGTCGGTCGTTAGAACCAGGGGCACAGGTCTAGCTTCTGAAGCCGGAGGCCCCGTCCGTCTGTCCGTCCATGGTGGGATTCTGCCGTGCATGGGAGCTGCGCTGCCACTAACTCCTCTGTGTTCTGTGTGTGTGTTTGTGCTGGGTTGTCCAGTGTTGCTGTTTGTGCTTGTCTTGTTTGGAAGTGGAGGCAAATTGCAGTCTGAAGCATCTGCTAGCCCGGCTGATCGGTTTGCATACCTCTGCCATTCAGAAAGTTGAAAGGAGAGCGGCAGCGGTTTTTGCTCTGGGTACTGATTTACATTAACAACTTGTTGACCTTGTCTGTTGCTACAAATAGGGTATTTTTGGGAGGTTTTTTGAGTGTGCTAGCGTGTGCAGAGATACAACCCAAGCCTGTATGAAAGTGCTAGGCACATGCTGAAAAAAATTGAAATTTATGGTTTTTTTTTTTAGTTTTAAGTGAGAGAGTGGTGTGGAGTGCCTGCTTCTCTGTTTACTTTCTATTGATGACCTGTTTATGTATAGGCTGTCCTTCAGATCCTAACGCTGTAGGTTTTCATTATTCTCTATTTTTGCTTTTCTGGGGGGAGCTATCTCTATGTTGTAAAAATAAGTAATTGCAAATATAAAAAATAAAACCAAATTGTAGCAGCCCAGGGGTTATTATATAACACGGCTGACCTGCTTTGGGTTACCGTGGTCAGAACTGAGGTACACGTGCCATAAATATAAGATACAGGCTTGAGATGCAGGCAAGGACTAGCAAAATGTCAGGCGTTTTGTGGACTCACAGGAACTAATGATCTGTAGTTTTCTTAGGATTTTTACATGCTCATTAAGATGGCTTCTGGAGTATTGACCCAGAATAATTTTCTTCAGTTATGTGGTTGATTTTCTTCTATTGTTCTGTGAATTTAGTAATTTCAGTTCATAGGACTTTAAAAAAAGTCTAGAAAATGAGCAGACACTCTGTTGGTAGTGAGTTGGAGGAGGAAATAACAATACTTAAGGCAGAACATGAAGCTGAATGGTGTTACACTAAACTAAATTTTTGTGTTAATAACACTGTACAGGAAACTGAACTTTATGGCCCTGTTCACACACGATAGATGTGCTTATGGCATGGTTAATATGATAACCACAGTAAGGACACTTAATTTGTCATCAGAATCCTGACAGTTGTTTTGCTAGTTGAATTTTTAATAGTGAATATAACGGCACATTACAAAATCTAAACCAAAAGTATTCTTAAAATTTATATTCCATGAATTTGTCTTCTGTGTGCTTGCTTATGGGTTAAAAAACAACTCCAAAACCTGTTTCCAGAGGCACTTGTGGGAAGTGGTCTTAATTTTGTTAAATTTTGCTGTTTGATTTCAAGAACTTTGTAAAAATTCTTGTTACTAAGTTTGGATAATTCAGCCAGATGCTATAGGGTGATGCTGGTTCATACGCAGACTGTGCTCTCATTGGCAGTCATTCTGATTTTTATCACTCTGTCGTATTTTCTGCCCCTGTCATCACTCTAAGCACATTGCTGTGAAATGATGGCTTTTGAGAAGCGAGAATGGAATTCTGTTTGTGCTCAGCTGAATACAGAATCTGTTGGAGCCATCACATCTGCCTCATTTTCATGTGCAAAATCCTATAATACTCTTTAGAGCTATAAAGCAACATGGTATTTCATTCTCTGCTTTTATCATTAGTGTGTATAATATGATCAGATTTAGAGTTCTTAGTGTGCTAGAGAATGGCGTTGTCTCAGAGATTGTGCTGGGGAGAGGGCTGTGCTGTCACAGAGAGCAGCTTTCACAGGACACTGAACTTGTTGGAAAGAAACAGAGTTTGTTGAGAACATTGATGATAACGGACAGGAGTCTGAAATTCCTGAAGCCAAAAGGAGCATTGGGCAGGACCTTTTGCTCTTTTGGAGTTAAAAGGGTTTTTGATTTGAGGAAGTACTGTAAGAATTAGGGCACTACTAGGAACCATTGCTGTGCTTCACTGTGCTTGTAGTACACCCTTTATGGCCCCTGGGATACCCTCACATGAACACAAGATGCTTTTGTGCTTTGAGCAGTGGTTGTGTCATCAGAATTTGTGTGAATAGCCAGTAACCTGCCTGAATGGCATTTTCACTTGGTTTCAGAGCACTTTAATTGAAATTCATTCACAGTCTTTTGTTATATATGCACAGATTAAAGCTAAGAGAGTCCTGTGTTAGAACTAAAACCAAAACTTGGCCCATGTGTACATTTTATATTTTCACTTTGGTTGGCATTAGCATTATGTTTATTAAAATATGTATAATAGTGCAGTAACTTTTGCTGAATCCAGTTTTTAGCTGTAGTGCACATTTTTCAAGTCAGAAAGTATCATAAAAAGAAATAACTCATGCTAACTGTAAAATGGCATTAATTATATTGCTAATTAGCCCCAGACCTATTCTGGCTTTATGTTTATGTCTTATTTTATCTTTCTTCTGGTCAAGATGATTTTCTGGATGTGTGATGTGAGCATACTGTATTTTGTGATTTGCATCAATTTACAAACTCTAGCTAAAAAAGTTACCTGTTCTTTCTTAACATGGAAACCCCTAAGTTTATCCATAGCAAATTTATTGAGCAGTCCTGAAAGTGTGTGTGTGTGCAGAGATAAATGCCATTATAGCTATTTCTGGTATGTACGAGAATGGTGGCAGTATGTGAGAAATGGAGGAGCCCTTTTAATAAATGGTATTTGTGATTTGGCCATAGCACCTGTATCTCCCTCCTTCATTAGAATTTTCATACATGGCTTTTATTTGAAAATGTATGAGCCTCTTGGAATAAGTGTGGTATCAAAAAGTGAACCACCATGAAAACCCTTCCCTTAATTTTCAATGTATCAATTCCACAGCTTAAACTCTGACTTGGATGCGGTGACTGGGGTTTGATTATCCAGTGCTACATTAAAAATATCAAATGACACTTCCCCAGTACTGTTGCAGAGGAGAGGGGTTTGTTGTTGTTGTTGTGTTTGGGATTTTTTGGTTGGTTTTAGTTTTGGTGTTTGTTTGGTGGTTTTGTTTGGTTTTTTTTAGCTTTAGCAATCTCAAATTTTAAAATTGTGATTGTCTTTCATAGATATTAGTTATGATTTTCTTTTTCAGACATTTGTGGTGGTGAGTGTGTGGTAAAGGTACTTGGCTTTATAGAAACCTGCTTAAACACTTTGAGAATAATACTTCTGTTTCATCTATAGCATGAGTGGGGTAAATGCTGGGATGGTATAAGGGCTTAATGATTCTATGATTTATTTACAATTGGCTTGGGTATTCATAAGCATATGCTGTCTCGACATCATGTGTGTGTGTCACTCCTCTTCTGTAGTGCATTATTATACAGCGTAGCACATACATTGCACATTTATTTTGCTCTGTCATTCTTTTACGTATATGAGATTTCCTTCCTCTTGTGTAACTCTCCCTGTCACATAGATGTAATACAGAAATATGTGCATTTGGGTGCAAGGGGATGAGAGAGTAAATCCCAGCTTCCTTTGTTTTAAATTAAAAGTAGTCCTAAGCCAGCAGGGCTAAATGTGAAATAGCCTTTTGATTTATCAGCCGATATGGGACAGCCTGTTTAAATCCATGGCCTTACAGCCCGTAAGTTTTCTTCATTCAAGCCCTGTGAAATTGCCTGAGAATTTTGCAGTCACTGCAAACCAGTGGTTGCATAATTCTGCACGCAGGAGGCTGTATGCTGTGTTGTACCTGCAGTGCTGGAGTGGATCTCGCTTCAGCATTTAACAGCACATTATTTAGTCGGTTAAGCTGTCTGCTCTCTTCCTGCCTGTCTGGTAATTCCTTCCCCTTGGAACACACAAGCTCTCCCTCCCTTTGAAACTCCCACACGTACTGTCCATGCTTCCACTGAGGCCGTCCACTCTCTCTTGATTCTTCCCCGTTCCCACTGACACTATCCTCAATTATTTCCCCGGCAAACCTCCCATCGCCGTTTCCCTCCTACTTCCACTGACGTCAGCTCTCCTGTGCAGGCATCCTAGCTCCCACTGAGAGGATCCTTCCCATGCTGAGATAGACGAACTTTTCTCAATCTTTACAGGTCCAGACTTCCATGCTGATGCTTCTTTTGCTGCTGTTGCAAGGCATGAACCATTTTCTTCCAGGGATGGGTGTCTGATTTTTAAACAGCACCAAGTGAACTGGTGTGGTAACATGTGAACTGGGTTCATATTTAAGTCTATTTTTTATCCTTACCCTTTAATTTCTTGTTGCTTGTGATGTGAATGGGAAAAAACAAACTGTAAATCACTTGGAGCGCTACACTACTAAGACAGCATAAGCTGTGTTTTCAGTTTTTAAAGCATTATTGTTATTGGTACCCCTCCTGATCATGCAAACCAACTCATGCAAAATGTGCCACTGCATCTGAGGGCAATTCCGTGATGACTGAGATGAGCAAGGTTAAACCCTAAATTTTTTGAGTACTTCCTGTTGGTAAAGTTTACTGAAACTCCTTTCAGCTGTACATTCATCTGCCAGACAAGAAACACTGACTTCTCTCTGCCCTTTGCATGGTTCTTTGCTGTCCCTGGTCTGAACTTGCTTTGTGTCTCTTCCCTGGTCATTTTAGGTAGTTAATATCTAAGCTTTTCCTTTTCTGCTGCCTGAGTGTGTCAATAGAGGAAGTATTAAAAACAAGCCTTTATTTCTGTGGTTCTGGGTATTTATCTTACTGTGTTGTACCCTTTGTATTAATTGTATGGCTCAGATTGAAGTGTAAGTACATCCACAGTGAGAATTATTCTAGTTGTAGAATGTACTTACAAGCAAGGCAGAAGAACAGGAGGTGATACACTTACTAGCTCTCCCTCCCTTTCTACTATTCCCAATGTTACATGTGGTGTGAAATTCCAGAGCAAGGTACCACCATTGCCTTGCTTTTTAAGATGCCAGCACTTCAGATTTTATAATCAAAATGCTAAGTCTAAATATAAACTAAAGATATTAAAAGGTGAAGTGGTTACACCCACTTGTAGATACTTAATGTTCAATGTATTTAGATTAGAATATGCTTTCAATCTATGTGAATATAAAGAATGTCTCATTAAAAAGTTGCTCATAGTTCATTGGAAACTTAGAAAAAATACTGTTTCGAAACTGTTTTGCTTCCCATACTGCATGCTTTAATATCTGTTCCTCATATTTAAGTAAATGTCCATGTCAAGAAAATGAGAGGTATTTGAATGAGAATTATTTTTAGTGTCCATTGAGATAGTTACATCCAACAGTTGCCACTACTAACAGTGATTAACTGCTGGTTTACTTTGGCTATTATATGAACATTTGTTCACCTCTCTTGGCCATCACCTTGAGAAGGAACTTGAGAAGTTACTTCTTAAGCAATAGTAATAGTACTTTGAAAACATTCTACTCTTTTAGCAGCTGGAATGCCGGCTGACTTTCAAATGAGTTGTCAAAGAGGAAATAAATATTTAGAGATATGGACAGCTAAAGCTCTGATGAGCTGTCAGCAAAAAGTGAAAGAAACCTAAAGCAAAGAAGATAATGAGCAGACTGGCCCCCAGGTGAATTTGGGTCAGTACAAGCTTTATGTAAGTTGTATTTTATCAGGGGGCCACAGAAGCACGTGCACACATAGGAGAGGAGAACAATTTAGCATTGTGTTCTGTTTTGGTTATGTGTATGGATATACTATGTCCATGTGGTAAACTGCTTTACCAGCCTTGGATGGAATTAAAACACTGTTTCTGAGACTGCACATAGGGTGTGATTTTGTGTCCAAAGTGCAGTTTTCCATGTGAATTGCAGTGTTTTATGTGTCAGACCCATTCATGCAGTGGAGCTTCATTAGGAATTTGCCCCGTGACATTCCGCACATTGCTATCTGTCCATTCAGTAACATAATTAGGTATCTTCATTTAACCATCATTTAAATTGGCATAGGGTGATAGATGCAAATTGAATAGCTTTAACGTGCATGACATATAAAACAGTTTTATTGCCCAGAGTCAGATTTTTAAGTTTCCAAAGGCATCAGGGAAGTGGTGTGGTTAAAGCCCTCAGCTTCTCAAAAAGATTTTGGCATTCAGCGCCTTTTAGGTTCTTTCTTGAAATCCCTGTTAAGGCCAAAATGTAATAAATGCTGTTGGTACACACACTGTGAAATTGAAGTCATGGAGTCTCTAATTTGTGCATTCTTCCAGACCATCCGCTTTTACTATGGGTTGAACTGTTGGCCTCAAATCAAACTGTCAGTCCCTTTTCTCCTCTTCCTTGTAAAATCTTTTAAGTCTGTCCCTGTACACGGAACAAAAAGCTCAGCATTCTGTAACCAGCTCCCAGATGTACGGCTTTGTTTTGGGAGAAAGGGCGGGGGCTACAACCTAGTTTTTGGCATGAAAATGTATTGACATGAAATAAATTGCATCTATTTTGAATGGGGTTGACATGGTAATTTGAGATGGTTTTTGACGGCGTTTTAAACATTTAAAGGTAGTCTGCATATGTATATAGAGAGCTAATGTCCTTACAGAGCAAAAGAATTTGGAATGAAAAAGGAATATTCAAAAGTTAAAAGCAGTTTTGAGAATAAATGTTGTTGCTAGTGAAAAAGGCACTGATTCTGGTATGTGGGACTCAAATTAGGATTCTCGCCTTTTCTTGGAAAAGGAGGAAATATGGCTTTTGGTTCTACTACATTATTATATGATAGACCATTTTTGAGCACTAGATCCCTAGAAATTAAGATGACATATTTTTGATGGTGTAAAGACAGTCTCCTTGTTGACCAGATAGGTGCTTCATTCCTGAGTGAACTAAGTAGATACTATTTCAAGGATTATTATTTTTAATCAGGATAGAAATTGATCTATTTGTTAAATATTTCTAATGTATTTAAGTTGCATCTGTTTCTTCACTGGAAATGAGAATTCACTCTTTTTGCAAAAGCAGAATTATTTTGTACCTTAATTTGAAAGTTGCACAGGAAACTTCAAACATTTTATGTGCCTGAAAAGATCAAACCTTTCAAGTAAGAGATCTTTTCCTTTATAAATCAAACATTTTATGTAGTGACATGAATAGATTTCTGATTGTTAAGGGAAAAGTGGTAACCTTGAAATCTTCTCATTGTTTTTTTAGATTTCCCAGTTTCCTAAGTAAATCCATGCAAAGAAAACACAGAATTACTGTGGCAAATATGAAGGAATGACATCCTCTACTTCCCATTGTTTTTAACTTTGAGTTAACAGTGACCTTTAGCTCCCTGCTGGGATGTGGTGGAAACTTTGAGGCCCCATCTTACTTGCCACTAAAAGACACTGTATTTTTAAAGTTATACATTTACCATTGCTTTCTGTCTTCCAGTTTGAGGTTCTGTTATCTCTAATAAAATTTTATCAGACAAATAACCTCAGTAAGTGATCAGCAAAGTAAACTTTTATAAGGATCTTCATTGAAAAGAACTATGCTAATGTATTAAAGCACAACAGAAGAACCTCGATCCATTGAACGCAGTGTTCCTGTATTTAGGAGTATCTGTACTTTTGCATCGTTGGCAAGATGATGTTCCTCATTCATACTGAATTATTAGGGTTGTGTCTCTTCTGACACTGAAGTGTAGAACTCTCTTTTACAAAACTAGTTTTAATTGCAAGATTTTAAATGCACAAATGTATCTATGTGATAGTAGATAGGTCAAAATCCGCTTTCTGACAACTGAGTTTGCAGATGTGTATTTCTTTTTGCAGTACTGTCTGCTGTTTCTTTCCATTTTAAAGTTTTAGGTTTTTTCCTTTTCCTTTTTTTTTTTTCCTTGCCGTTCTTTATTTTTCCATAAAAGTTTGGTGAGAAATTCCACAAATGGTTGAAGACAACCACACCTACTACTTTGGTAACTAGAAGCAGAAGTGACCGCCCTGCACACTGCTGCAGTTTAACTGCCTGGTAAAATTGCACTTTTCCATGAGCTGTAGCTCAGTGATAAGTATCTCAGATTAGGATGAATATCAGAATGTAAGTCTGCACAACTGGAATCGGAGCTCTGCCACACACTGAGGTGCGGATGGCACGGGGATTGCTGGCAACATGCCTGCATTTCATTTTTAAAAACAAAGAATTATTTTGAAATCCTGAAGAGGTGTATTGGTGGGCCAAATTCTGACTAAAATGACAGTCCTTCAACTCCATTAAAATCTGTGGGCCCGAGGGGTGTACCTGAGGCAGAACTTGAGCTGTTGTGTTTGCTTCTCTTTATGGTCGAAAATAGCTCCCAGTTGGATACATGATTTGAAAATAAAAATAGTGGCAATAATATTTGTAATAAGGGCAAAGTTATTTTCTGTCGTTCCAGAAAGACATCACTATAGCTCCAGTGAGCAAGTGCCTGCCCCTACTGAAGCTGGTGGCAAAGTTCTTACAATTTTCAGAACAGGCAGAATTTGATCTCTGGTGTGTAAGCAAAACTTACTCAGCGTGTCTAAAGTGCAGTGAAGGTATCAGCCATTATACTTGGATCCCATGTTTTATGATGACTTAATCTGTAGCTTGTGCAACAAAGCTACCAATAACTGATAGTAACTTTCTAATGATGGGGGTAATGGGATAGTAAGTTGATCTTTTTTTTTTTTTTCCTTAGCTTCATATGGCAGCTGGGGCTGTTCTCAACCTGTAGCTGCATAAGGAATATAAATTGTTGTGGCTTCAGATCATAAACGAAATCTGCACATCTGTTGCTGTTCTTGAGAGCAGTGACTCTCAAAGTTAAAACTTGCATTTCTAGGTTTTCGAAAGGACTTTTGTTTCTATGTATTTGTACCTGTGTAGTTCTTCATTTGCATCTGAGGTGTTTTGGGGTGTGTTCTGTTGCCTGGTGCTTTGGGGCCAAGGCTGGAGACACTGAACTGGAATCAGAAGAACCAGACTGCCACTGGTTAGCATGTAGCTCTTCAGCCAACTTGGTGTGTATTTCTACTTGAATGCTTGGTCTAAATTATGTATCCTGCAGGATCAGAGCCATCATATACCCAGGAACATAAAAGTTGCACTTAGGTCAGACTGTGTTCATGTAATGCTGTGATCTGTCTCTAACAGCAGTCAGCAGAGTGTGCTTTGGAGAAAGATGCAAGGAATCTATTTAAAGGTACAAAAATGAGAAGAGTTTTTCATGTTCCTCTTCTGGCTTTAGTCTGGACATAGTGATTTACTGTTCACTTGTCACAATTTTGGCATGTAATATGATAATGATATTTTAGCTTTATCTCCTTAAAACTTTGTTGCTAAGTTGACAAATGCAATAAAAGAATTACACTCTTGAGTGCAATTTATGAATGGAGGATTAATTTGCAAACCAGTGTTAGCACATACTTAGCACTGAAAACTCCATTGATGTGGATTGTTTATGTATGTGTTTCTGCAAATACTGTTGCAGGGACCAAGAACAACTGATCAAAGTGTTTTAAAAGAAAGCAAGAGGGATGAACTGTAACTAAATACAGGCTTGCGTTTTGAAGAGGACTTCATGACCAGAGAAACTAGTGCTTTTTTTTCATATACAAGGCAGAGTATCCTGCAGATGAAAAAAAGCTGAGGGTAATGTTGATATTTTAGAGGAAGGAAACATTTCAAAGCCAGGCAGAGAGGGTTTTGCAAACCCAAACAGCTTTTGTTTTGTTAACAACTGCACTACGAGGAAGAGTAAGTCCTGTGAACTCAGACACTGCTTTATGCCTCCGTTGATTCTGCTGTAACTTTTAATTTACTTAATATTTGTTTTCTTTTTTCTTTTGCTGTGGAAATGATCTGCTTTCTGCAGGATTTCAGCTGAAAAGGCTGTTCTGCTTACACTGTCCATTAGTTATGTTACTGTATGTCCTCAGTTCTGGAGATTGTGCCTTATTCCTTGCTATTTAGTGCATGGAACTGAGATCTGCCATGAGAGCAGTCAGGTCTAATTCAGTGGTTGTGCTGCCAGTCACAGCCCCGTAAGCCTAGCACTGGTACTTTTCCCTGGGTGAATAGTCTTAATGTTTTACCTTTAACCAAGTATGGAATCTTTTACTCTGGGGCAGCTGCTTACTTTGTAGGAGGGTTTTATGTTTTCTGAAATACTATTGCAACTTACAGCTCTTTAAAATGAATGTGTTAGAGCAGTAGCTTGTTGGGAACCAAGTTTTCTCCAAAAACCAGCTCTTGTAGCCTCTTTGCCTCTTTTAGTGGTACCGAGTAGCGATAACCAGCTTCTTGGGGATAAGAGAGACTTAGCTTTTATGATCCTTGTTAATAATAAGGAAAACTCATGAAACTAATGGAGCTGCTCAGTGAGGAAGCTGAGCAGTTCTCACCCCTGACTTTGGTGAGAAGGGCAGAGACAGTATTTGTCCCTGAAGATAGGCATTAGTGTCAGTCTGCTGTCTTGGTAGCAAATATTAGAAAATGGAGTTTTGGTGGGCATTCTTTACTGTTGGGTCCCAGAGCTAAATACTTTACTGAAAAACACAATTCTGCTGTCACTGTGTGTACGTTGTAACATTTGGAAGGTTTTTTTTTTGTTGTATCAATACAATAAAATCAGTGAGGGAATGGAGCAGAGGGAGCAAGCCCTGCTAGCAGTTGGTGGGAGGTGTGGGAAGTCTAACGGCTTGTCTAATCCTCAGACTTAGCCCCTAGTCACAGTGTGGCCATGGGAAAATTGCCAGGCACCAAGTTTTCAGAGGAGCGTGATTGAAGTTCACATTTTCTAAAACCCTGAGCTCTCTTGTGAATTGCTTGCAGTGGGGACTGTCAAAAAAGCGAGCTGAAATGACCATCTTTATTTTGCCAATTAAACTAAAAAGGATTTCTTTTTGGAGGTTACACAGTTCTGAAGTTTTCTCCCAACTTTATCTTGGCTGTTCTGATTGCTAAGAGCTCTTACAAAGCTCTCTTGTGCTCTTTGGGAAGTAGAAACTCTCTTCTGCTATGCTCTGCTCAGGTTGTGGGACACTGTTCATGGGGTAGATTTTGCTTTGTGCGTAACCTTGCTTTGTTGGTATACGAAGTCTAAGCAGACTCGAGGATTTTAAGGAATGTGGAAGTGAAATACGTGGTGCAGGTTCAGGGAATGGCAATCTTTTCCTCCATTACTTCTGCAAGCCTTTGAACTGTGCTGGGAAGCGCAGGCTGAGGGTGTTAAGAGGTAGCTTGATGTTCAACCTGGCCAGGAGTTACGTGGGTTAGGAGGTGACTCCCTGATACATTGCACTGCTCTGTCATTGTCACCTAAATTTAATCATGAGGTCAAGACCAGAGGCCAGTTTAGAGTGTGAAGTGTCCAGTGTTAAACTCTTAAAGTCACTATGGTAAGTGGTTTTGCTTGTAGGTTGCAGAAATCTCAGCTGTCTCCACAGGGATCTTTACCTGGAAAGTGCTTTGTACTAAAAGGTTGAGAAAACTAAATTTTTATCTCATCATTTGGAGCAAAGACACTGTCTCCTTCAGTCGTGTTCAGCAATGAGGCCATGTGGCCTCTTGCCCTTTCTGCACGGATGACCTGCAAAGACCTATCACACACCACCCCCTGCCTTAGAAAACCTGATACTTTTGGTCAATGGCCTGTTAGACTTTTTCCCCAGCTGACTGGCATTCCAGCTCACTGATCAGAGAAGTGCCCAGTTGCATCCACTTGTGAGGATTTGCTGTGCCAGTGCTATTCTGTTTCAGGAGAAAGGTGCCAAGGAAGTGCGTTCTGTTGAGTGTATCTGAAAGCTGACTGTGGCCAATCACTGTAACTACTTTAGGATCTAGTTCCCTCTTATTCCTGTAACAATACACTCATTAAATACACATGTGAAATACTACCTGGCAATCTTTAAATGCTTCACTACTATTAGCTTCATGACACTTTGTAAGAGTTACAAGGACCTGTAAAGTACCTCGTTGTTGTTTCACACCCCCCCCCTTTTGTGGAGAGGTGGGTGTGGGTGAAGGGCTTGGCATTTTTTTCATCATCTTTTGCAACATCAGGAGGTCTCAAGCCACCAGGGAGGATTTCTAGGAGGTGCTCCTAAAGGAGGGCTCTCCACAGCCCGTTCTAAAATAGCTTAATGATTTTTAAGGTAAACCAACAAGCCATTTCATGCAGATGGAAAAGTGTGACAGGGGATTGCCAGGGTGAAGGGATTATGGCTAACAACATTGCTGCAAGAGGTCTTCATATCCCTAAGAGTCTGAGTTAGGTTTGGGAAACCTCAACATCTGTACTGAGGAATGAACTGGGTCCAGTGGTAATGGTTTGTTTAAACACAAGTTCTTAAGCCCAGATTGATTGTTGTAACTCAGTTTGGTTACTACAGCTACTTTTGCCCTAGGACATGAACAGACTGTCCAGAGGAATACATATGTACAGGATGTTTGCCAGTTATTTTGCAGTTAATTTAAACAGAATACACACTCCTGACTTGGTATACTCGAAGGTCTAATTTTTTAATCTAGGTTGGGACAGGGTCTTTAACAAGCACTAACCTGGTTAAGGTACAGGAAGGACAGTGGTATGTTAGTGTTTTGTTCAAGGCCATGAACAACAAGGATGGAAATACATTTAGGGTGTATAGAGCAGCTTGGTCTTCCTGACAGTCTCTGAAGTTGTCTGACTTCATCTTCATCTGAGGAGGACAAAGCTCTCGGATCATGGCTGCTGTGTCAATGCACCCATCTGCAGAACTCAGTACTGTGTGCTGAGAGCTGGACCTTCACAAGAAGGTTTCCTCAGGAGGCTCTCCTTCCTCTCTCCAAGTCATGCATGTCTTTGTTCCCAGGTCCGTATACATATGCTTCTTAACTCTCTGAAAGTATAAAAACTTACGAAGATCCCTAACATGCTGGGCCAGCCCGGGGGCTTTCTGTAAACTCTTTGTAAAATAGCACTCACCACGTGAGCTCTTAATTTCTTAGTTCAGAAAAGCGCATGGCACTTCCCTACAGCGCACAGCTGGGCATTTCCAGAACCTGCTTCTTCACACACAGTTTTTGAGAGATGGCTGTTAACTAAACTTGGCTTAATTAAGTTGACAATTTCACAGCTACTTTGAGCAGCTCATTAACTGCAGGCTACAGCTTCTTTGCAGCCAAAGCTCCACAATACATCATACAGTGTAACCTGCTGACAGGAGGGTACAACTTCCAACTCCTGCTTCAGGAGATCAGATTTATTACTGCAGTCTTGCTTCTTCTAAAACTGGTGAAGGCAGTTTTAGAAGCTAGAATGATCCCCATTAATGGATACTGAGAATGCTTTGATCTGCAGTGTAATCCCACACATAGTAGTAGTAGTGCCGTGGATACAGCTTTGCATGTTAAAGCAAATGCTGTTTTACGTATGTTGCCAAGCTGGTAGTGGTGTTGGGGTGAGGGTAAGTGGCTGTGGCCACGTTGCAGCTCCTGTATGATACTGATTGAAGATCTACAGGCTTGGGAGGTTTTCTTCCCTTTTTTTTTTTTTTAATGGTCATATGTACGCAATCCCTCATTACTCAGCTCACTTAAAAAGAGAGAATAGTACACTGTTATCTGTTTCTTTATAAATTATTTTTGTGCTTTGTCCTTCCCCCCTTTCTCCCCTGATAGTATAGAAAAATCTAGTCTGAGAGCTGTAAAAACACGTGCTGAAGGCGATGGAGACTGAGTTAGCTGACCGCAGCTTAGCGAGCTGGGTTCTTCAACTTGGCCTGGAGAAAGAGTAAATACTGTTTCAAAGAAATTTTCAAATCCCTGCTGCCCATGATCTTGAAAGATCCCATCAGATGTTACAGAAACGAGTGTCTAGCTTCTCAAGTGATGAGGCATCCTCTCACCTCAGATGTTAATGTGGCAATGGTCTGTTCTTTATGTTGGTGATTTCTTACTGACGTGGCTAGGGTAAAGCCCTGCTGTAATTGCAGCAATACTGATACTACTGTGCTTGTGACGGCATAGTTTTTGCCATTTGAGAGAACAAATACAGTGGTGTAACTTCTTCCACAATAGAAAATTTCCCTGTATTTCTTGACTTGGGGAATTATAATTAGGACACACTTCTAGTTTACGCAAAGTCTTGATACAGTCAAGGCCAGGCCTGTGTGAGGAATGTTACCTAGCCTAGAAATGTCAGTGAGGGATTTGGGTTTTTAGTAATATTTTATACCGGAAAAAATCTCTGTTATGGATATAGTGGTAGTGGATGGGGGAACGTGCTTTTGTTAGAACAGCTTGTTTCAGTTGAGGAACTGGTATAAAGTACACCAGCAAAACCAGTTTTGCTAATGTTACCTCCATTTGCAGTAAGAAAGTTTCCCAGGACACTTGTGTTATAGCTATGCCAGGATTTGATAGGACTGTGGAAGTGAAATGGAAGTGAAGAGAGAACCTGGTACAGTCAGCACATGGAGCGCTTTTCCTCCTTGTTGAGCCTTTGGACTGTGATAGGTTCTGGCAGCTGATGTCTCTGAACCACTTGCCCGCTTTTATGATGCCTTTGCAGCGAGCGTTTGTAGCAGTGAGGGCTCCAAGGAACTCTGCTAGCACTCTGCATGCTGCCATGACAAAGGTGCTTTTTTGGCATTTTCCCTCTTTTGGCCAGATAGATTTAACAGGAAATAGTTTGGCCGAGGTATGAAGTCATAATGTGGGGATCTGCAAACCTTTGGTAAGAAAAGGCATTTTTTTGTCAGCAAGGCTTTGTAGGCTAGACCAGGCAGTAGAACAGAGAGGAACAGTCCTTGTATTAGGACAAATAGATGATTGTTAATGGCCTTTGTCCTCTGTTGCTGTTTGTGTGCTTTTACTGTAGGACACTGCTCTTCAGAAGAGGTTTTAAGTGTGTGGCTCTGTGTTCTGCAAGTTAAGGTTATTGAGGAAAAGTTGAACTCTCAGTTAATTGATCAGATTGTTTAAAACAAATTTAATAATTATCCCATTAAACTAGTCCAGATTTATGCTTGAGTATGGGACAAATGATTATTGTACAGAAGATACTGTACAGTTACTGAATTACCAGGTGTGATTTGGTGACAATTTGATGGTAATGCAAAAAGGCAGCTTGTGATACAAATGTTGGTCATGCCAGAGCTGCTTCTGCAGCAGAGCTGCCATTTTACGGCCTGTTTCTGCTTGACCTTGTTATTTTGGCATCCGTGGTGGTCTGTAGTTTTTCTTGAACTTGTTCATTTATACACAGCAGAGGTTTCTTTCTGCAGCCCTTATTCTTCCTTTTGCCATTGTCTTCTACCTTCAACTGCCATTTTCATGTTTCTAATGCTTATATATGCATGTATCTATATTTTGGGGAGGTCACAAATAGCATACATCCTTTCACTAATGAAACTCAGAGCAGCTCCTCTCAGTACTTTGGGGTTTTTTAAATTAAGTGCTTTTGTTGGGTGAAGGTCTTTGAGGAAGGTCTAACTCCTTCCGACCCACTGGCAGACAGCATTTCCAGACTGTCTGGAAATGATAGAATGTTTTTGTTTACAAAGAAGCATAGCTGGTAAACAGATCTCTCCCTGAAAAACCTTTAGTTAGTACACCCAGTGTACTCTCAATCATTTACACCAAGGTCAGTGGCCCTTAAAATGCCATTATTATAAATCAATCTGATACTAGAGGAGTGTTTTCATAGATGTGTATGCGAATTTGAGTAAACAAAAAATCATTTTTTTCTCTTATTTCGTCTGAAATTCAGTAAACTAATTTCTAATGCACCATACTAGAAAGAAGTTTTTGATCAGCTTTCAAACTTGCAATGCTGTTCTATGCTTAAAATGTTTTCCTCATTGAGATTTGAAATTGTGGGTATGTTCTTGTGTTGCTTAACCAAAATAAGTAACATTGTGGGGAAAAGCCAGTTTTGTTTTTCACAGCACAAAGCATAATTAGATGATGTGTAAATTATTTAATTATAGTTTGTGGATGTGAATTTTAGTCATTCAAATATGAATAGAGACTGTCATAAATGTCATTGAGCATGGACTCCTAGTCTTGTATGATTCAGCTGCTGCTGCTGCTGCTGCTGACAAATTCATAATAAAAATCAGACATTTCCCATCTATTTTTACAACCATGTCAGTTCAGATGCTTGCTGTAAAAAGGGAATATCTGTATGAACAGTTGTGATCGAACTGAACTTTGATCTGAAATGGAAATTGATTTTTCCCCTTACTAGGCATCTTGAAATGGCTTCCCAAAGTAAGGAAGCTCAAGCTAGTTTTGTGACAGCTTTCTCTTGGGCAGGGACTGAGTAGAAGAAATTGTTACTGTTCCTCCAGATACACTCCCAACAAGAGCCAGAATTTCATTTTATTTCAAAGGGTCGTGGTGGTGCCATGTTGGAGCTCCAGTGTGTGTGCATGGCGAACTAAGCAAGCTCAGTCTCTATGGTGTGCATAGTCCTCATATGCCCTGGATCAGGAGTCCCCAGCCTGTTTTTATGTCGCTCACATGATGTTGTTTCACACTTGGAATACATCTTTGGGTCAGCACTTCCTTGCTTTTAGAAAACATTTTTTAGACAAAGCAGTTGCTTGATTCTAACTGCTTTTAGTAAAATAGCACCTTTTAGGGCTAAAGTAGGTATTTCTAAACCTTACAACTCCTTTCCAAGCGAAGGCTAGCATCATAGAATTAGAAATTACCCCAAAGAAACTTACACAGCCACAGCAAATATAGCCCAGATGATAAACTAAGAGAGTTGCTTGGGAGAGGCCATCAGTATTTTCAGTGTTTTTATAACCACCAGATTCCTCTTTCAAATATCCTTGAGATTGACCACACTGTGCCTTGGCAAAGACTTTCTGGATCTAGGATGATATTTTACTCGTGGCTTTCACTGCTCAGGCGGGAAGATAAGATGGTCGAATAGAAAGATTTTCACTTTGAATGATGTATAATGGCCAGTCAAGGCCATTGTGTAGCTTGTCTGCTTTGTGACAGATAAGCAAGAGCGGTACAAGGACTACACATGGTTGTTAGTTTAAAAATTATCATATAGCTTTGTCTAAATTATAGGAGCTTTTTTTCTGTGACGGGAGCTGTGGTTATTTATTTTTCTTCTTTAATGATACATCTCTGTGTTAGCAGGCAGTAGCACACACAGTTTGTACAGGTCTTTGTAACTGCTTCTGATAATCAGTCTGGAAAAGTGGAAAGAATCAGTGCTAACAATAAATCCCGTCTTAGAATGTAAAGTCACTGGGCCAGGGATCATTTCCCTGTATGTTTATAGGGCTGTTGTACACTTCAGTGCTTACTTAGTACAACTGTAAAAATAAAACCAGCCATGATGTTGTCAGGAATTGAACTTTTGGTTAATTCACTCTTTATAAAGACATACACCTTTTTAAAAGACATAAACTTGTTCTTATGTATGCATAAGGAGAGTGCAAGAGCTGCATGTGCAATTAGAAGTAATTAGTTCAGTAATAGAGGACTTGCTCATTTGCTGGCATGATTAATGTTAGCACCAGTATTCAGTGTCCCAGTTACTTACCGTAAGAAGAAAAAATTAACACTAAAGCTATCAGAATGAAGTTATCAACTGGAGGAAAAAATCAATCTTATTATCTCAAAATAATGTATTGCACACTTTGTATATTTGTATGACTGTGTTTTTGTAATTGAACATATTTGGAATGAATTTTCATCCCTGATGTCTTAAAGTAAAAGAGGTTTTCTGACTGCAGTCCTCAGTAAACAGCGTTGTCTTGCCTGTGGCTGCCCTGGCTGATGACAGCGGTGTGCTGCAGATGGGGATGATGGAGGTGGAGCCCTCCCCTGGAAGAACACAAGGCAGATGGGTTTATCTCTTTGTAGAAAGTGGTTTTCTTAAACTGTTGCATTAAGCCTGAGGCAAATGAACAGGTCTATCGGAATAAAATGTATTCTGACGTTTTAAACCAAAGCATTTTTTTGGTGATTGCTGAACTGGGTGTCTCTTGGCAATATACTAAACCAGAACTAGATTAAAAAAACCAACAACCCTGGCTAACAATCCTTTAGAAACAAAACCGGGGAACCAGTTAACCACAGCATTCCCAGTGCTCCTGTCTGATGTTGGCTGGAGCAATCTGCTGTGCATCCTCCCTGCCTTTGCCCTTCTCCTTGGGGCCCTGCTGGCCACTGGGTGTGGGACAGTAGCCCTGGCACGGCTGCTTCCCAGGGAAGCCTCAGTACTTGAGGTGGTAGGTGTAGTAGTTAGAAAATAAACAATAGTTAGAAAATAATTAAAGTACTTGGGGTTTCTTTGGTAGGATTTTGGACCCCAAGTGAGGTGCTGGAATCACCTGAAATAGGTCTTGATAGGAAGCGGTCCGGAAGTGTGGTTTCAAGCAATATGGTCTAAGTTGGAGCTTCAGCTTCTCATAGCAATTTTTTTCTTTCCTGCCTGAATGGGCAGTGTCAACATATGTTCTGAGAAGGCAGACCCCAAAAGATGGGTAAGGGGCTTGACAGCTCCTTCTGGAATGGAATGGTGACCTTAGAATGGCCTCATGTCCTGGCAAAAAAAAAAAAAAAAAAGTTATTTATTTAGGTTTTAAATTGGGATTAAGTCAGATATGTAAAACACTGTCATGTAATTCATGTCCTTGACTTGTCTGGTGCTGCACAGATCAAGTAACTGTTTTCTGGGATGTAGAAAGAAGTCTTAATATAGGCCAAGTGGCAGCATTCTTTTGTTTGCAGGGGGCAGGAGAAACGTGTGTCTCACATCCAGGTCTAGAGGATTGTGTTCATGGGATCTGCTTTTTCCAATTTGATCCTTCCTCATCTTAACCAGTAAAGATATCTCTCAGTGTATCTAAAGGGCAGAGGTAGAGTAATAATACATAGAGGAATGTGAATTTGTTTTGAATGACTGGGCCAGCCTGGGTGGCAGCAGCAGGAGACCTGTGTAAACATCAGGACTGGTGTGTGCTGAGTGCTATGGTGATGCAGCTAGAGTTTTCCCGTCCTTGAGCAAACTAAATCAGAGCTAACTTTGATACCATCCTGCTATGTAGATCCCCTCACAAAGAGCTGAGGAGATCAAGCATTTAAGGAGATGGGAGAAGCAGTAGAGAGTCACCTCACACTTTTTTGTGTCTGTGTTCAGCACAGCCTGTCCAAGGACTCTGTGGTCAGGGCAGTGCATGGGATTCTGGGCAAAGTGGGACAGCGAAGTATCCCAGCAGTGTGATAGGGACTGCCTGTGTAGTTCCTGCCAGGAGCAGACTAAATCCCAAGGGTTGGGGAGTCTGCTGTGCAGGAATTCTACAAGGAGTTTAACAAGTCCATAAGGGGTTTTTCTGTGCTTCCATTTTTTCGTCTTACGAAGATAGGATAAACTGTCTCACAGCAGGGCAGTGGCAGAGCACAGAGTGGAGCCGGCCATCCAGGAAGCTGTGACCTTTCCCTACCTCTTGGGTTGTTCCTATATGTTTGACATACCTCAGTGATACTTGGAGCTTGTAGCAGTCTTTAGCTTGCTCTTCCAGTTGTGTGTGTAAGTGGTGTGCACGGGCTGGCAGAGAGGGAAGAGGGTTGTTATTGTACAGCAGAATTGTTTCCAGAAGTGACTGTGAAAACGGCAGCAGGAGGTTCTGAACTTGTTCTCTCTCAATCACTTTCAGATAAAACTTCGCTTAGTTTACAAGTCAAAAGGTGATTTTTCTAACAGCCAATATTTCAAACTCTCGCATTTGGGTTTGACAATCAAGCTGTTTTCTGTCTGAATCTTACTTCATTGCCAGCAATAAAAATTCCAGCTCGCTCAGCCATGGTTCTATTGGTTTTGCAGAGCTAACAGTAGTAAAAGCTTGTTTTTGTCTGCAAAGTTAGCAGATCAGGTCTCAAAGAAACATCACCTACACAACAGATGTATAGGAAGGTGCCTTTTTTTAATTGGTGACTTAGCTTGGACCAAACCCTATTGAAACAGCTGAGTCCTTGTTTTACTGTCTGTTATCAGCCTTTATGCATTTCCTGCCAGATAAAGGAGAAAGAGATCTTACTTTGGACGTATTGATCAGGCTTATGCAATTTGCTATGTATTATTGAGTATTTCAAGAAAAATATTGCATGTTCCAGGACATATTTCCTGTCCTTTCTTGGTTTTAGTAGCAGTATTTGCATCTCTGAAGTTAAACCATAGATTATCAACCAGAACTTTTTTCTGGTTTTCTCTGTTTGAATGCTGATGGGCTTCATTCCTCTTGTATGTCCTCTCTTTCCTATTATTTCTTCAATCATGTTGTACAATTACTGTTATGATTAATCTTTCATAGAGGTGACAACTTCATTTTGAAAAAAGAAAAGATGGATCTTTGGTTTAAAGAAAAATGAAAAATGTATCTGCTTAATTTTAATTTCTTTCCTTTGCAGTCTGTCACCGGAATTATCTGTCTTCCCAGCCTCCTGCTGGTTGTTGTTTTCTTGCTGTTACAGAGGTTTTCTTGCTGATAAAAATGCCCCTTTGAAGTAGGAATGTAATACCAAAATCTCAGCTGCATCAGTCCTATTGACAAGAATCTGCTATTTTCTCTCCTTCCCCTCCTAACTTTTAGGTATAAACAAGGCAAGTATTTTATAGTGATAAAAATTCATAGTGGTAAAATTCATGACTTGAGATGGTGTCTTTTGGAGGCATGGAAGAAACATCAATTGTGGAAAAGGCTGTTGCTGCAGTGAAGTGATGCAGTACCTCTTTGATAGTTACCTTGAACTTTTATTTGAGAGCAGTTATGTGTGGCAGGTTTTTCCAGCTACTGATAGAGATGTCTCCTGGCTGTTTAACTGTGACACTTGTTCCTGGCAGTGCTGGAAGCATGGGAATTGACTGCACCAACCTGTGCAAGACCAGTGCCTGTGCAAGCTATCCTATGTTACCATTGCTGTTGAAAATAAATTGCTCTTAGCACTGAGAAAAAACTTCAGTGGAAAAAGAACAAATAGGGAAGATGACAGTATTATAAATCAGCACCTCTGAATCCTGAATGTACAGCTTGCAACTGGGGGAGGAGAATTACTTTCAGAAGCTCTCAGTACAGACCCAAGCTAGTGCTGGGCTGTGACCTTGCACAAGGCTGCAACATGGTGTGGTCATCACAGAGCATGCTGCCTGTCACCTGCTTTCATGGGTATCAGACACCCGCAGGCAGCACACCATGGTCTAGTTAAATTGTTTTGATATTTCAGTACTTCCTTTTCTGAAAGGGAGTCTATTTGTTATTCCATGGCAGGAAGTATCCCAGTTCGTGTGCGAAAACTGGACATTCATCTGTTAAATGATGGTCATACGTTAGTGCATACGTAGATGCTGGCACTTCTTACACTACAGCTGGAAATGCAGATATCACATGCTTGTAAAGCATAGCATTGGATGCTACTTGCTCAGTGATGAATGAATTTCTACATATGTGACAGGAGAAGGAATACAGCCTTCCAGGGGTTTCATAAAGGCAATGCAGTCCATACCACTAGAAGGAATTTCTTAGTCCGGTTTCTCTGTAGGCTGAAACATGGAGGGGCTGTCCTGGGTATGGGGGGCTCTTGTTTTAAAGAATAACCAGCATCTATATCATGCAGATGATGCTGACAGCATTGAAATCTGCAGTATCCTTATTGAGAAAGGACTTTCAAAATTTAGTACATCTTTTGGTGGACATGCTGCCTGGTCACGGATATGGAGTAGTCCCATGAGTATCTTATGGAAAATCAGCAAGCAGTATCTTTTTGTTTGCCTTTTGCAACTGGTGTGTTTCCCCTTGAATCAAATGCAAAGGGACTTTCCTAACAGCTGGATCTGCTGTGCTTTCTGTATTGTCATTTATGGAGAGCAGTTAAGAGTCTGAGATGTGTGGGAAAAACTGGATGTTGATAATTTGTGGTGAGAGCAGGACTATGTCTTACCATGCAGATGCTGTGTACTTTGTATTCTTCTGAGAAACTTGTGAAGGCTTCTCCAGTGGGGCATGTTTTGGTGACTGTCACGTATTTACCATGTGGAGTGTCCAAACTATTCAGTCTCTGTGCTCATTAGAGGACAGACAGACACCCATGTCTTGTTTTGGAGTCAGTGTATCTGTTAATTAGCGATTCTAGTGATAGTCACTGGAGGGTTAAACATTCCCAAAGGATTATTTCCAACCTTGTTTTTCTTCTGTTCTTTCTCTTCCCCATTACACTTATTCTACTGAGAACCTGTTTCACCTCGTTACGGGGTTTATGTCCTACCTCAATGGACACTCTCTGTTCTGCTTTATTGCAAAGACAATAAAGCATCCAACAGAAAGCCCAGCTTGCAACACAGAGATGATCTGTGTGAGGAGCCTTGTAGCAAGCGAACTTTGGGGCCACTTCCCAAGTGCTGGCTGCTAGATTCAGCTCTCTTCTGATTTGGAGAAGGAAGCATTCCGAGATTATTTTGCCTCTACAGTTTTTACTGGGGAGGTTGCTGGTCTTTGCTGTTGATTCCAAGCCCCATGCAGATCAATAGGGAACACAGGAACATAAACAAAACCAAATTAGACACTGCCAGTTTGAGGTTTCCCCCTCTGCGGGGCCCTTGTGGTTCCTGGGCTCCAGCTGTGAAAGGAGGTGACTGTGCTACCACAGTGATCTCTTATCCCATGGCAAATGCCGAGTTCCTGAGACTCGGCATGGCCATTGCTGAGAGTCTGGCAGAAGAGCAGCATTTGCTGTGATCCTTCTAGCGCTGCTCGGTTTTCCTGCAAAGTTACCAACTCAAAAGGCCCTAGTTTCCAAGCTCTGGGGAGGTTTAGGGGTTTTGTTTCTGTCTCTTCCTTGCACCAAACGCGCCAAGTGTAAAGTTTTTGGATGGCTAGTGTGATTTTTTTTTTTTTTTTTTTCCTTAAGAAGCCTACACAAAACAGATTTAGCACTAAACAGTCTTCCTTTTATAGTCTCTGTTTGTTACACACAGAGGCCCTTTCAGTTTACATTTGTCCGGTTCCTCACAGTGAAGATTATTACTTTCTTCTGCCTTCTTTTCCTAATCTGTTTGTTTATTCCCATTTATTTCTGGCATAGTGTAACTAAAGCTGAGAGTTCAGTGAAACTTTCTGGCTCAGAATGCTTCATGCTTCTGTGCAAACTGTCCCTTCATGACACTTAATTTACTGATACCCTTCCCTTGGAAAATGAAAGCTATTTGAAAGATTTTTCAGTAGCTGCAAAGGTAGATACTTCTTACCCAGGTCCTAAATCATGATAGGATACTTACTTCTGGAGAAGCTCTGCAGGGTCCCACTATACTGAAAAATTCTCTTATTTTTTTACCTAATTTTTTACCTAGTTTTTTTTCACTTCCTGAATTAAAACATGAGTACCCAATGCTGATCTGGGAGATAAAGTGTTCTGGATAAAACAGCAGCAAAGTGCAGCTTTTGATGATCTGTATCAGTGTACAAATGCTCTGAATGAATACCTTAGCTCTTCCTTCTGATTCAGTCTTAACCTTTCCACTGACACATTGGTGCTTTCACTATTATTTAAATACAGAGAAGTTAAGGAAATGAACAACAGATTTTCAGGATTTTCCTGTACAGTCTCAGGTGACTGTAGGCACATATATGCTGCTAAGGAGATGCAACAGACTTTCTACTTTTCTGTCAGAATTAGAGTCATCTGCAGCAGAGTGGAAGAAGGAAATTGGTGTCTTAGTTGCTCTGCAGAGCAAATCCTCCTTGATCAAATGATGGTAGAGTCCAGGTATTAAAAGAAGATGGTTTTGTTAAATGAAAGCCTCCTTGGTGTTCCCAGTCAGGGACATAAACCTGGCTCTTGAGCCATCTGGGGAGGAAAAAAAAAAAGGAATAGTTAGTAGTCCTAAAAATCAACATTCTGGATATGAAAAGCTATTTTCTGGCCCATGCAAATTGGATAAACTTGTGTGGGTTGAGTGCCCTTGTTTGTCTATGTGGCTGATTAGCATGAGCCCTCTACCCAAGATTGTTGGTCTGTGTCAATCACATGTGGATCTAACAAAAAATGGCATTCTGCAGCCAAGTCCAGTTTCTGATGACTCAGCGGGCAGGGTGTACAGCCAAGCTATGTGCCCTTCGGTGACATGGAAACCACAGCCGCTTGTGGAAAATGGGGCTCTTTGCCTTTCCATAAAGCAAGTGGAGCAAGAGTTTGCAAATATGGCATGTTTTCTAGATTATAAGCTTGCTTTTTAAGGGTATGTCATGAAAAAATATCACTTTAAAGAAATGTCACTAAGAAAAATAAAGCAATTTGTAAGTGTATCCAGTTTGGTCAAGTTCTTCTGTACACAAAGAAGAGATGCAGAACGCTGGTGTGTTGTTTAATGAGAAACCGGTTTAAGAAAAAAGTTAACTTGTAGGAAAAAAAGATTACAGGAGGCTGTGAAATGTGTCCCTTCTCTTGTCTTAACGTAATTCAAGCCTTGCTTTTAACATAAATCAAATTTTGTGTTGAAATTGTTGTATCCAGAAGAAGAAATGGTAAGATAATACTTTTTCTAACCAAGCAGAGTAGAAATTTATTCTGTGCCAGGCCTCAGATTTAAAGCAAGCCAGTTTATAAAGTTGTTGGATGTAAATCTCTTATGCTTGAAAAAAGAGATCGTTTTTTTTTTCCCCCCACAATCATTCAGTGTTAGTAAGGTTTAAATGAAACTGGTTTTGATAAAATACTGGTTTTATATCTAAAATAAGAATGACCATCATATCCGTATGTCGATATACATATGTTTGTAAATGTATTTTATTGAAAATGGGATTTTAAACAACAGCACGTCAGTGTTCATGTGTATAAGGTGCACTGCAGAGAATCTGCAGTTTAAAATTTTTGGGTTGTTATTTGGAGAAAACGCAGTCTGTAGATATGTTCAGTTAACCTTCAGAAAGCCAGCAGCAGGAGTGTGTCAGGAGGAGGAGGACCAGGCTGTGGGGTGAGGGAGGTGGCCTGGCGACAGTGTGTGTGGAGATGGAGCCCGGCTGCTGCAGTCAACTCCTCTGTGCCACCCGTACGGCTGCCTGAGTCCCATGGCTGTTACAGGTAGCTCAGAGCCTTCCCCCTGGTAGCAAACGCCATAGATACCTTGACAGAGGTTTCAGGAGTGAGCCCATCTGAGCACACAGGATAAGTCACTGTGGGTTGAAACCGCTCTGAGTCACAAAGGAGGCGGTTGGCAGCTGGTGAATTCAGGCTGGAGTTGTAACAAAGCTACTTGTTACATTAAGTAAAGGAGAAGCTAGTCCTGAGAAACAGTAGCTATCTCTGCAGATAAGCAATAGAGCTTAAAAGTAATTTTAATCTGTGCATCAACATTTACCTTTAATGATAAAAAATATTAAGTCCTTGGGAGAGTACAGATTACTGAGCTTTTTGCAATTTGGTAGGACCCTGGACAACTGAGTTTTTGAAGTTCTCTATGTTCGAGGTATATCCTCAAACCTGGTGTTGTTTTTCCTTTGGAAAATGTTTCTTCAAGGAGCATGAAATCAGAAACAGAAGCTAATGCTACTTGGCTGAGAAGAGCATTTCTGAATTAATTTTCTGGGTGTTTCCATAATCAGCCCCACCTTTTGTTGCATGTTTTCTGTTGTATAATAGTAAATATTTCTACACAAACTCAGGCAGTGTTCTAGCAAAAACTGTATGTCTTGCTTTCTTAAACCAGTGAATTCTGGCACAAGCCTTTACTTGCTTGTCTTCTGAACTGTCAGCAACAAAGATTTAAGAACTTTCAGGGGAGGTTTAAATGACTGGCTTTCCATAAGCATTGCAGCTATCCAGTTGTGTATACAATGTAAGACTTGCTGGTGCTTTGTAACAAAACCAGACTATTTATTTCCTCCTTTTTTAATATTAACAGAGCATTTTCGAGAATGGCAGTGTAACAGCTTAATATACTAACCTCTGAGATTTACTGTAGTTTGGGATATTCTTTAACTGCCTTAGAAGTTTTGTGTAAACAACCAAACTATGATTTTTACTAGTGCTACTTATGGCATCTACTTTTAAGTTACTAAAGTTTTCCTTCTGATGTTCTGAACCATTTTGCTTATTTAGAGACTTCAGAGCTATTCAGTAATACACCATCAAAATAATAATCTCGGTGGCTTGGATATCTGGATGAGTTTTCTGAGTTACAAAAAAGTAATCTGGATTTTTACAATAAGGAATTTTACATAATCTTTCCCATATGAATATTATGAAAAATTATTTAAAAAATTGTAATTCTTCAAGTGCAGACAATAGCAAAGCAGTCAATTTGCAAAAGACCTGAAATGAAATTGCTGTTCTTGGAACACTTTGCCATTAAATTAGCTAATAGTGCCTGTGCTGCTGTCCAGAACTTTGCTTTCTAAGTCTTAAATAAAAACAGTAATAAAGAAGTTATATAATGTGGTGGTAGTACAGAGGGGAAAAGGGAGATACTCAGATAGCACTGCCTTTAGGAAATGAGTTAATGGGTGAGCTTTGTTTCTTAAACTACAATGTCTGAGATATTTTTGCAGTACCAGAAGCTTCTGCTCCATTAGAGAACTGTGTTGTAGGTAATGATTTTTGTCCTTTTATGCTTTTTATTCCTTTTAGTCTTTTAAAATTAAAACAGAGGAAGGGTGACATCATTGCTTTTTCTTCACCTAATCTTTTTATATAGTACATACTGCTTGGCTTAGGGTTTTCTCTGAACTAAGAGTATTCTGCTCATGCAGTATGCACGTGGGAAGCACACTGAGAAAATGGGAGCGATACGGGTCGGCAGCCAGTTTTCCCAGTGTTGCTCCTGTGCAGCTCATCCAAGTCAACCTGGTTTCCGGCACTGTGTGAAAGCCTGATAGAGCTGACAAAGCTGAAACCAGTAAGGTTCAACTAAAATTGCACTAAATTAACTGAGGCCAAAGCAGACGTAATTTTGTAGGAATTTATGTTGTGGTGGGGTTTGTAGAGTCACTTGCTGTAAATGTTTCCTGACACAGGACACTAGCAAGCTCTGGGGTTTTTCGCTTTATTGTTTTTTCATCAGACTTAAAGCACTGGCTTTAATTTGTCACTTGGGGTCTGCCTCAGGGGTAGTTGTGTTTGTGTTTGGTTGTGTGTGAAACCTTCAGCCAAAATAGTGCCGTTGTTTTTAAGAGTGGTTCCATCAAAAATTGTATATCTGGGCCATGCTAAACCCCTGCAAATGTTCTCTGTTAAAATTTGTAATAGCCTGGGACCAGGGACTTGATAACTATCTGGAGTTTGGTGGATCTGTGCTGTCCTTAAGAACCAAATCTGATTTGATGCTTTGTGGAAGAAAAAAATACCTTCTTGATGGGCAGCTCTCTTTATTAGCTTAGTTTGTTTAATTATCTGATTGTAAATATTTTTCTATCATGTAAGTGATGTTGATGTTATATGGAAACAAGAAGTGTTTATGATGGGAGGAGAAAATGAAAATCAGGTCATTTAATCAAGGCAGAAATTACTGCATATTGTACATTTCAGGAAATAAGCTGTGGACGGAGAAGGGAGAAAATGCAAAAGAACTGGAAGAAATCACATCTGTGTCAAATTCCGCTGATGCTTGAGAGGGACATGCACAGTATAATCATAAAAACGTGATGTTACTAGGAAACACGCAACTTAATCTTTATTATTTTTTATGGCCATTAGTAAGTAAATGACCACGACATACATTGTCATTCTAAGGCTTCAAGAAGCGTATTTTGAAGGCGAACCAAAATGTTGGTAGACAGAAAAGTTATTTTTAAACTTCAGTAAGTTTTGTTTTCCCATTGTTTAGAAATACCCAAAGGAAGTGGCTGTATGTGATGGATTCACAGTTTATACATTTTCCTGTCCACAGCTGAAAAAAACTTCATCATGTATTGGCGTGCAGAATGTGAGCACTCAGGGCAGTTATACATTTCACAGACTTTCATTTGTAGTGATGGTCATAACTTTTCCAAGTATTTCTAACCTATTTTTCCTCTGTGGAATTGTGGACACTTTTTGCCAAAACGTACTGCGTCCTGGTATAAATGGTGAGTGGATTTATTAACAATTTTTTAAGATAAGTCATTAAAATATTATAGTCAGATGCCAGATGTCTTACAGCTAAAATTGTCTTAATATGTCTGTGGAAGCTGCGGGGCTGTTCCTCAGCCTGCTAACTGTTGTTTTTATCCATTCAGTATTTTGATAACCTCCTGCCTTCCAGCCCTACTTATTTATATTCCAGTCCTTTTCTCTAGCTCAGAGTTTCACCAACCAAAAAATGCCGAAAGAGACCCTGGCTTTGGCTGGACTGCTCTTTGTCAGGGGCACAGGCAATTGGAATACTGTTTGGTTCTTTAAACAAATTCAGAAGTTTTTCCAAGATCAAGCTCAGAGAGAGAAAGGCTTTTTAATAATACTGTCAGACTTCATCTGGCTTAAACAATTCGTGCCCCTTCCCTGTGGCCTCATTAGAAGCCGCCCTGGGCCGTGGGTGTGAAGAGGCTGATCTGGCCTCTCTTCTAGCCCACATTTTGCTTTTCACTTGGGTGCTGCAGTGCTGTTGGTAGGCACCCATGTGTGAACTAGTCTCAAGCTGCAGACAGAAATCCAAGCTCACCCTGCCAAAGAGAGTCTGGGAGTTTGTGGGAATGGATGATGCTGTAGGATTGAGACCATGTTAAATTTCTGTAATGCAACAATTGTGGAGCAAATGCGGTTCGTTCCCTTTTCGATCCTTGTTTTGAATGCCTCTCTTCAGACTGTTTGAGCATTTTATTGAAGACCTTTTGGTTGGCTGCAAAAGGCAGGACAACATCTCTTTCTATAAATGGAATAATAATTGCACTGTGCGCTGGCCAGCAGAGACCAACATCTGGATCCTGGTTATCAGTTATCTTTCAATCATAAACATGTAAAATGTCTTTCTTCTCAGATGCTCTTTTCCAGAGCCCAAGGCATAGTCAGGAGGTTAGTTACTGGCTGTGTATTCCTTGCCTGGAAAGTCAGGAGAGATACAGTGGAACAAAGAGTGATAGCAGATTAGGATGGCATTTTAACTGCACAAATATGCTTTGGAAAAAACCTAAAAAATTGCCTCTTGCCTAACAGTGGCATTTTTTACCCTTCAAAGTTTTGGAATAAGTAGAGAATAAAGGAAATCTGTGAGCATATTTTACATGTTAAAAAGAAACACATTTTATGTTAATAAAAGGTACGTTATTGATGGTGAAAATAAACCAGATCCTCCTGTTAGGCACAGAGTGAAGAAAGAACAAGTTCTGCTTCATCCTCTGAGGCTGAGGATGGCTTTGCCTCTGTGCCACTCCAACATGCTGTCTCTGCTGAGGTAAAAAAGAGTGTTGGTGAGGACTTTTGTGTCTTTTTTAAAGATAAGAGTATGACTGTGTCTTTGAAGGGTGTTGTAGTGGCTGTAGTGCAACAGCTTCTTTATACTGATTTGAGCAGAAAATGAATCTTTGCCTAAAGAGTAAGAGTGATAAAACCAGTAGTTCTGTAACCTAGCCCTGAGGCTCAGAGGATTTGAAGCCTTGTAAAAATCAGTCTTTAATTAGTGTAAAAATTTTGTTTGGAATATGATCTGAATGCATTCCCATGTTGGAATTTGCAGTTTTGAGTTTTAGGGCTTGCTTTCTTAGTAGCAGAGGGGTTTTTTTTTTCACACTCTGTGTATCGATGTAACTAAATAGTTCTTAAACCACTCTCAGTAATGTACCAGCTAGTCAAAGAAGATGATACTAATTTAGTGTAGCGTAATTTTATGGAAAAGGATGGGATATTTTCGCACAGAGAGTTTAGTTGCTAGCACTTAAAAAAACCCCAGTTTTAAAGGTCTGTCCTTTTAAAATGTGACTTTTACCTTCCTAATCTCGAGGGAGAAAGAGGTTGGAAAAGCAGAGCTGACTTCTGCAGTTATGATAAACAGACATTTATCAAGTGCAGTCTGCCTACATGCTGGGTTGTAGAAGCCCATGGCATCACATTTCAGGTGAATAGAGCCCTTAGTTAAGGTTCTATCCCACAGAAAATATTTGAGGTTTTTCAGTCTATACAACCCTAAAAGATGCAGAATTCAGCTTTGCAGGAGGCTGACCAGTGCAAGGGGAAACTGGCCTGCTGTGGAAATGGGAAGCCAGCACTTTGAGCATAGTCAGCTATGTTAGGAGAGTGACACTTGAGCTTGATCAGCAGATCAGCCACCAGAACACTGTCAGCTCTTCCCTTTGGAAGATGCTTGGATCTCCCAGGGCTCCTGTGCCAGGTTGACTAGCGAAAGATGTGGATATATGTGGAGAGAAGAGCTTCACAATGTGGGCAGGGACAATGAAGACAGAACTCTGTGGTTATAAAAAGGAAAGAAACCCAAATAGGCAGAGTATTCTCAATGACAGGAGAGAATCTGCGGGAAAGGAAAATGAAAACTGAAAAGTGAGGCTGGAGAAAATGGAGACCAGAAAATTAACAGAAATGCTAAGGAAAGTGGGTAGAGAGCTGGGAGAAAACTGGAGTGTATCAAATGCGCAGTACGCCCCACATGAAAAATAATGAACCAGGGATTTGGCAGTTGTTGAAAGGAAAAATCCGAGCATTTCTGTCCCAGTTTTGGTTGAGGGGAGACCCCAAGCTCTGTCTCTTTTGAATACTGCAGAGCACACACGCTTGTTTGAATATTTGCCATGGGTAACCTTTTTTCCTCTCTGTGGACTGGCAACTATGGAGATTCATTTCAAAACAGATCAAAACTTTTGGAAATGTGGCTACTTTCCCCCTCCCCCCTCCCCCCCTTTTTTTTTTTTTAATTTCTAAATCCGCTTGCATGGAAAATCAGTGGAATAAACTCTTCAGTATAGAAATAAAAAGGGTTCTGTTTGACGAGGGATGAAAGCAATTTTTCAAGCTGAAGAGCTATCTGGTGAGAAAAGTTCTTTCAAAGTTCAAATAAGTGTGCTTAGACACTAGTGTGTATGGCTAACGGGTGGATTGAAGTGAATTTACTGTGCTCATGACTTTGTGTTACTAGAAATGCAGCAGCATGGCAAAAATGTGATTGCTGAATGATTTAACATAAAGAGTCTGAAGAATTATGTACATCTGATACACCATGAAAAATGTCACTAAGAACTAGAGGCCTAATTAGAGCTTACTGTCTCCTGCTCTTTGTCATGTTGACTGCTGCCAATTTATTTGCATTTCAAAGAAGAAAGTAGCCCAAGGACAGCCATAGAATAGGATTTTCCAAGGACTAGTCTATGAAAGTGCTTTCTGAGGTGGTACTTCTTTTGTGCTTACAGGTGTACACTTATGTTTATGGGTGACTTAGCAAGGCTTTAATTTTCTCTTATTTTTCCAAATTGCAGTCCAGCTGTCCCTGTTACGTGGGTAGTGCTAGAGTCAGATAAAAGGTGAGTTTATGGTCCAGGAAGATTATACAGCGGTGTCTCTGGCTGAGTGGTTTTGCTAACGATCAGATTGTGAAGTCCTCGGGCTAAAGACTCATGTGTTTGTACAGCATCTAGCAGAATGAGCTCTGGCATATGACTGGAATCCTTGGGCTCTATCGCTGCACAAGTAGTGAATATTAAGTAAGCAAGCAAGCGGCAGTTGTATTGGTTGGCTGCCCCAGGAGATCTTAACTCCTCTTTCATGGACATATATTCCGAATTTCTCTGGCATCAGCCTCAAAATGAAGTACTTCTGTTTGCCTGGAGGAGTTCTGTTTCAGTTCCTTGCAGTACATGAGGCTGAAATCCTCCGGAAGCTTCACAAAACCAGGTGTTTATAGGCGCTGGCTTTGGAAGTGAACGGTGCTGCGATTACCGCTGAACTGATTAGAAATCTAAGCCTAGGTTTATAAATCAGTGCAAATGTTCTCTGTACCTCATTGTGTTTTGCTGGGATCTTTAGGGTTGTATACTGTAGCAGATGGAGTGATACACTTCATTCGAAATAGAGAAGCAACAGTGTATTTTGTTGATATAAAACAGTCAACAAAGTTCAATGGTAAATGTGACAGTTTAACAAAGTTCGATGGCAAGGTAGACTTGATCATGTAGCTCATAGAGGACAGGGTAAGTCAGACGCTTTGGGAAGACCCTCATGTTGAGGCATGAGGTTCAGACAGGACCCCCTTGGTTTCTTCACTCAGAATTCTGAGTCTAGGTGCAGCTTGATCCAATCCTAGTCTCAGGCTTGGTCAGTGGTTTATGTCTCAAGGATTATATGTGCACAATCAGACACAGAGTATTAATAAAGCTTCAAAGCTTACCAAGTCATTAGTCACTTACTGAGGATTTGTTGTGGCAAGGCATCTCGCAGCCTCGAGGAGTAACCTTGACAGGCTTCTCTGCTCAAGGGGAGACCCTGGCCTGCAGCCCACTGCTGTGCAGGACAGTTCCACGGGCTGTGGGCTGTCCACTAGTTAAAGAGGAAGATGATTGACTTATATTTGCATACCAGCAAGACGTCTGGGTTGCTGCTCCAGACAGCCCTTGGCTACTGTGTTGTCATCCATCTCCACAAAGACCAATTTAAGCTGGATTCAGCCATCATGACACCCACTAGTTGTTATTGCTTGGGAGGGGGGGAGCCTGGGGGAAACACCCCACCACATCTGCATATTATTACTTTTAATTTCATGCAATTATAAAAATACATGCTAAAATAAGCCCCAAAGCTGCTGCCTTTGCTTTTTAGCATAACTCATAAAATGAAAAAAAAGATTTATTTGATTCAGCCTTAAAAATAAAATAAAAGATTATTCAACAGGTAGGAATTTGAAATCCTGTTTGTACTGATTAAGACACAGCCACGTGGCTAAGCCTAACTCACCTGCAGGTCAAGTTATATCTTATTTAATGAGAATCTCTCTGACTGCTGTTTTCCCTGCTTTTCCATTGCGTGCCATTAAACAAATTGGAGGAGATTGAGGAGTTTGGTGCTAATGCAGCTTTGAGAGGCTACTGAAAGTGTCTTGATCTACACAGGAATGTAACCACAGGGCTGGTTACATGTGGGCAGAGGAAGGGAGAGGAACTGCTCTATCTGCTGGTTTAGGCAAACTGCTGCTCCCATTAGACCCAGGTTGGTGTCAATGATAAACAGAATATTGAAAACAAGTACTGGCACAAAATGATACGCAACACATTCTTATTTAATGAAAATTGTACATTTTATCCTGTTTTTTGGTTCTTTCCCTTTTGATCTATGGTGCTAACTTCACTTAGCCCGTGGTTGCTTTCTAGTGTCTCTTTTCTGTTTAGGGTCTTGTCAGTTTTGAACTCTAAACTATCCAGGGTTTTGGTTTTATCTTTGGTGAGTTGTTTTATTTTTTAAAATATATATATACACACACTAATTTACTGACCTGTTTAAAGAACTTGACTAGAGTAGGAATGAGGTAGCGACACGGGTCCTTTCCTGAGCATTTTCTTACTTTTTATGTCCTCTTTTTCCTGGGCTGACGCTATTTTGGTTTTACCATTTGAACCTCTTTGCTGGGCATAACTGCAGGGCTCATTGGTCTAAATTTCCTGGATTGCCCATAGGTTTAACAAAAGTATATGTTTACGATAATGATTATACTTTAGTCCCCTGGAATTGTGGCTGGTTTTTACTGAAAAACATCTTATTTTCGTTAGCAGTTCAGTCATCTTGTAGGAGTTTGGTCACCATATGGAATTTTTAGACGTAACTGTTCTTTCAGGCAACTTACTTATTTGTATGCAAGTCGTTTATTATTCCTGCACCCTTTCTAATACATAAATTGCTGAGAATATTGTCTTCCCTAGGAGGAAAGAGGAAGTCAGGATGCTGTGGGGGAAAAACAAAAAAGGTGAAGATGTGTGTAATTAGTGAAGGTCCCTTTTCAGCTGCTGATGTAGCTTTTGAGCCTTGAACAGCAATGTGTGAAAGCAGGGGTGTGCTTTTGACCCATTCTGATGTTTACTGACGGGAAAAACTTAGAAAAAACGTATTTTGAACATTTTAAGTGGTTTCATGAGTGGTTTCTTAAAAAAAAGAAAAGAAGTTTGAGTGCAAGACTTCACATTTCAGCTGCAGGTCACTTGTGCACTGTGAGGGGGTTTGGGATGGTGGCGGGAGCTGTTCTAAGACAGTAAGGGATCTCAGGGTGTTTGTCTCTGTGCATGATAGATGCCCTGCTTGTCAAAAAAGCATATACTGTGTGCTGAGTCAGAGCCATACAAATTAAAATGTTTGATCTGGGGTCTATAAGAAAACAAAAAGTTAGTAAAAATATATTATAGTGTCTTTTATCCTCCCCCTTAACAAGAGAGGCCACCCAGCCACAGAGTAAGTTTTCACTAGCATGTCATAATAGTAGATTAGGGATCACGGGTGTGCTGAGGCCACTTCAGCAGCTCCTGCCTTCATCTTAAACATCAGCGAATTGGAGTTGTTTGGGTGCTTCCTCCCTTACCTGAGTCTGAATTGCAGAGAATTTTCTGTAAACAGGCTCCAAAGATGGCACAGGGATTGCAATTAAAGGAATAATTTTCTCCTGTTAATTCTGTCTCTGATCTGACCAAGGAAGAGAGGTAAACATCTTCTCAGTGATTTTATGCCAACCAGGAACAATTCTCCTTTTGCTGGCTCAAACTACTGCATGTGTTTTTGTGCTTTGAAAATCTGAAAGCTTTGACATGGTGCATGCTATGAACTGATGCCAAGCTGGGACTAAACAATCTCATTAAAAACGCAAGGTAACTGAAGCAAATATTTCCTTTGAAGAAGCACTATCAGTTAAGTACTCATTTCCTCTTTTAAGTCTGACATTAAAGGGACAAAGACAGGTGGGCTGATAAGAGCAAGATAAGGCTTGTTGAGTTAGTTTACCAGCTAATTTGGCAAAAAGAGAGTCTTATTTCATGCAGTTTTATGAGCTTGTATCACTTGCATTTGTTGTGTGAGGGATCAACTGGCTAAATATCTAGTGTAATTGCGAAATGCTTTTGTATGTACATGTAACTTGATATATTTACATATTTTCCACAAGATGTAATATCACTAAGATAAGATCTCACCTACACAGTACCCATAATCACTGATGTTAATTCTTAGCCTCTAATAGGCTTTTCCTTTAACCGCAGCAAACCCAACACAAATGCAGTAATGTTTGCATTTGTATTGCTAGAACTGCACTGGAACCTGGTTAGTGATAGTCCAATCTACAGGCTGTACCAGCTGAGATCCAAAAAACCAACCCCAGCTCTGTGAGTCTGCTGTGCATTTCCAAAACATTTAAATCATGCATTTTCTTAAAATAAACGTACAGAATAAAGTGATCTTTCTTAGTGTGAAGTTCCAGCTTGTTCCTCTAGTTGGTGGATCATCATGGTAGATCATAAGAGGAGTTATTTGAATACAGAAGTCCAACAGTACAGAAGTCCAACAACAGCCCATATTCTTGTGTGTCTTTGCCTGTTTTCTTTAAGGATCTGGTCTTTGAACTGGTCTGTGATACCTGCTGCCAGCCATCTCACAGGTGTACTAAGCAGGAGACATCTTCTCTGCAGGGTGATGGTTAACTTGGCCCTTCCATTCTAGAGCAATGCAATAGCTCTAGGACACCAGTGCAGCTGATGGGACTAATGAGCTGTTTTATGGTAAAGTGAGTGAAATCATTTGCCATCCAGGTACAGACCAAATTTAGTGATTAACTGTAATCCTATCACTTATAGTTTCTTAATTTCTTTCTTGAATAATTTTAAGAGACAGAAAGCAAGAATTTTATTTGTTTTCTTAACCAAAGCATTGAACACAACCATGTGGAAGTCAGGAAAACAAACTTGGAAGAGTCCTATAGCAGAACTATTGTGGGTATATTTTATGTCTCCGAGTATCTCGTGGCCATTTTGCCCGCAGATGTTACAAGACTATAATTGCAGCTAGTGATAAAATTAAATACAGTAGTGTAAAGACTAAAGCCTAGGCCTGGAGGGATTCCCATTAGTTTTGATGGGCTTTGGATGGGGCCCTAAGAAAACACACAAGACACTTTACAGAACAGACTAAAACTACATTAATTTTTCTTGGCACACCTCTAGCCTTCCAACCTCTACCCTTTCCCTTTCCATTCCCTAAAAGTGTAGAGGTATTTTGATTCCAAAATACGAAGGTGCTGTGAGGGTCAGTATCCCAGACTGGGCAACCATTCCAAGATATCAGGTGAATTAGTTCTGTTGACACGAAATGTTTTGTATCACTTTACAAAACACAGAAACAGTTCATTCTTGCTCTGGAAAGTTCATCAAGTGAACATATAGATCTCTTACTACTCTCAGGGGACTTCCAGCACCCAATTGTGAGTCATAACATTAATGTCTGGAAGGAAAGAACATCTTGTAAATTGTTTCAGAATTGTCTTTTACCTCCTATTTTAGCAGGCTCCCAAGCTTTTCTCTGGGTCAAAATGCATTCAACTTTAGAAGATGGGAACATGAGGGATTACAAGACATCCGTGACTTTTTCCATGAGAAAATAATAATAAACTTTCAGTAATTGAAGGATAAGTTCAAGCTTCCCTCTGGAGACTTGCACATGTATTTGCAAGTGAGATAGTTCTGATGTCTGCTAACAAAAAAAATAAATATCTTGCAACAGGAAAGAATTTTTTGGTAGAATCTCTTCTCCACAGCTGAGACTTTTAATTGATGTCTGCACTAGAGAAACTTTATACAATGTTCACAGCCTCGCAAACACAATTTAGCAGCGAGGGGAGCACTAAGGCACGTGCGTTTCCTCTTGCTGCTTGCAGGACCCTTCACGCACCAGGCTGTAATTGCCCAATTCTCTACCTATTAAAGCCTCATGGGAGCTTTGCCATTTTCTTCAGTAAGGTCAGGACTCCTTGTAAAGCAGTGGAGAGGAAACATCAGGACTGTAAAGCCACATACCATATCTCCTGCCTTTTAATCACAGGGAGTGTATTGGTGCCTCCCAGGGTGAATGGAAGAAGGATCTTGGTGAGCTGCAAGAGAAGCCTTCATTGGCTTTTTTTGGTAGTTACTTTCAGTGAGAAAGTTGTTCAGATAACTAACTGCTAAGGTGATGACTGTATCCTTCTAGCAGCACCTTTTTTAAAATCATGCCTGGACGATAAAATGCTTTGAGCTCTGCTCCCTCCCCTGCCTCATCTTCTTCCAGTTTCCTGGGCTGCAGCAGGACAGAAAGGAGTGTTTGTCCAGCTCCTGCTGCCTGCCTCTCTGCAGCGATGGGTCTGTCCTGCCTCTCACCCTCCCTGCATCCCTAGCTCTGGAAGGTGCCTTTCCTCCTGCAAAGAGTCTTTCAAGGTAGCAGTGGGACCGTGATGAGGATGATTCTGGCAGCCTGCACCAGTGCCCACCAAAGGCTGTCAGCACGGCGCCCTCGGCACACCCAGCTCAGAGCAGCAGAGGTAGCGAGGCTTCTTGTTTGCAGGCTTTGGAACCAGCACTGCATCTGGTTACCATTTGTGACTAAGGAGTGTGTTAGGAAGGAGATCCAGAAGGAGATTGCTTGGATTTGAGAGAGACAGAAATATTCCGGTTTGTGCAAAAGGTGACAGCGCTTCCTAGGAAAGCTCTGTCCTGTCCCTGGTGGACAGGCAAGGGAGTATTTGAGGCCCTGACATTAAGTTCTCTCCTTTATTTTTTTTTTTCCCATCACTTTCTGAACGTTCTGAGCATAAATGACCCTTTAATGGAATTGTTTTTTCCTGTGTCTCCTCACGAGAGCTGCACATTTATCCTCGTGTTTGGAAAAATTTCTAAATATTCACATGAGCTTCAGCATAATTTATTTTCTTTTGTAGCTTAATAAAATCCTGGTTTCATTCCGTTTGGCTATCTCCGGGAATTTACAGAAGGCCAGTGGGACTAAAGCACAGGACTGAACTAAGAGACAAAGGAAAACAAGCAACTACATGAATACCTAGAATTTGCTTGGAATGCAGCGATGTAGCTCCAGTGCTGCTTTTTAAAAAAGCTGGTAAATTATTAATACTTTTAGGAGGAAATGAATACAAAAGTGGTTCTGCAATGTCTGCCTTGCTCTGAGATGTAATGTATTTATACAGGCTTCTTCCCCAGTCCTGTTGAGCCCAAGTTATTATACCAAATCTTTGCTCCTGAGTTAGATGTGTTCCCACTGGAACACACCAGTGCCTTGACACACGGGTTGGCAGTTTCCTTGTTTTGCTGGAATGTCACTGGTGTGGGAGACTGATGCTGCAGGAGAATAAGTTTTGTAGTGAACCATCTTCCTTGCCAGTGGAGGGTCTGTATCTCATACAAGAAAATCTCTTATCTGGTGAAGACTTGCAACAAAACAGATGTGTTGCTCATTAGTAAGAGGTTGTGTGTAATGGAATATTTGCTACTAACATAAATCCATACTGTCTGATGCAAGTTGCATGAGCACAGAGGGAGTGCATTTGTGTACACCCCGGTTTCTTCATGCTACAGGAGATTTTCCACTTCATTAATCCTTAGAATTACTTCTGGATTTTGTTTAAAATATTCTTTGTATCAGGTGAAGATGATCAAACCCAAGTTTATTTTGTATTAGAAATTATCACACGCCTTTTTAGTAAAATAGATTGATACTGTGTTCCTTAAAATTGAGACATGCCTGGATTTCACTTAAAGCAGATGAAATCAGACAACACAGAGAAGTGGATACGGTAAAAATGTGGAGTACTTAATCATGTTTTGCATTTTTAAACAGTCTTTACTAAAACATTTGCTATACTTGGCAAACGAGATGTATTCACTTTAAAGGCCTTTCTATTGTGTTTATCAAATCACTGTTACAGGATTTACAATGCTGTACTGAGTTAGAAAAAAATCTGAAGCTGTTTTGTGTATTTTCTCTCAAGGTTAAAGGTTTGAATCATGGGATAATGTGTGATATCTCTAGGGCTTCTTGAAACAGTTCAAGAACACGCACAAAGGACTGTGGTTTGTGCTATATTTATGCAGAATTTAACATCATGTTCCTTTGGCTTAAGAGCAAAAGATGAAGATATCGGGAAAATATCCTCTTCTTTAGCGCTATATTATATGTTTTAACAGAAAAACCTTGAACTGTTTTGCAAGGTGCAGCAGTTAGTCACACACTACTTTTCTCAGTTGTGATTTTTCTTTTAAAACTGCCCTATCAGCCTAATAGGAGAGAAAGAAAATGCCCTTCAAAGAATGAAAATTCTGCTTTTTCAGTTAGAATTTACTTTTAAAACAAACTCTTTTGGTTTGTTTGTGCTATGGCAAGTTACAGTATTTCAGCTCAAAATCTCTCTCACATTTAAAAAGTAATTGTCAAAGAAATATTTTGGTCATTAAAAAAGCTGTGGAAAGTTATGACCTTTGGTATGTATTTGTAAAATATATGTCTTGCTTTTTCAGCTGAAATGTCCCAAGAAAAGCTAGTGAGCTCTCAGATGAGAGTTGTATTCTCTCCAATTAATTATGATTTCTTTTTAACTGCTGGGCAGAGGTTATACAATCCAGCTTGTATTTCCATTAAGAAGCAAGTTAAACTCGTGCTCTGTAGTTTTACAGCAGCATTTGACAGTCTGCAGAAAGCTGGCTGCATCTGCAGAAGTGACCATGATTTATGCTGCAGTCCTGCAGCTGCTTCCAGTTGTTACAGGTCAGACAGGACACAGCACCCAGGTGTGTTTCTGCTCATCGGTTTTATGGACAACAGGAATCCCTCACAAGAAAAGTGAAGTTACGCTTATAAGAAAGTACTTTTTCTTGAGTTCTAAGATCATGTAATTAGCTAGGGGAAATCATCACAGTTCTTGTGTCCCCTGATACTTTCTTCTGTTTATGCTTACTTTAACATTTTCTGTCAAGATTAATGCATTTATTATTCTATAACTGAGCGCTTTCTGAGTGATTGTCTCCGAGTGGTTTCTGTATGTATAAATATGCCAGTCCTAGAGCTCTTGGGTATGCCTGCATCCAAATACCTCCCAGTCTTTAACGTATTTCTCCCCTGCACCACCCACGAAGCTATTGCTCAGGCGTGCGGGGAATAAACAACTCAACCGGGGCCATACGAAAACTCTGTGGTAGACCAAGAACTTGAACTCTGGCTTCCTCAGCTCCCCAACTACTCTTTTTTTCACTTTTCTAAGCTTGCTTTTCTTACTGCAAAAGTTGAATGTGCTCCACTTCATGCTTGTTCTGTTGTTGTCGTGGTGCATGTGTTACACAAAGGTATAAGGGTATATTCTATACCCTCGCGTCTATGATGTGACACATTTGTATGAAAGCACGAGATTTGGAAGCTAAAGGTGCAGTAGGGCTCAGGATCAGGCAGCCTGGGCCCAGGGCAGTGCCCTTGCCTGCCTCTGAAGTGTTTGGAGTCCGTGATGTTCGAGAGCATCCACATTACGGTCTGCATGGGAGACAAGGTGGGTTTCAGTGTGGGGTGACAGATTGTGTCTATGTTTTGCTGTTGTTCTGGAGTTTGTCAAGAAGCAAGGGGCTGGCAGTCTGTTGAGTGAGCACTGGAGGGATGTGGAAGGTGTCCCTGCCCATGGCAGGGTGATTGGAATTATATGATCTTTAAGGTCCCTTAAAGATCCAAACCATTTTATGATTCTTTCACTTTTTCTGGCCCAACCATACAGCATTTTCCCTCCAGACATGTGTGATGCTATTTCTATTCTCTCTTGTGCAGAAACAGCGTATATTTTATGACTAGGAAAAAAAAAAAAAAGGCAAATTTGGACATCTGTGTTCCTAATGTGTGAAATTTGATATCTGTTTGTCCTTCACTTGAGTAAAATACAAAGTGCTGGTTTTAATCATTATTATCTTTATAGAAAGTTGTCTGTGAGCATATTTTCGAAGTCTTTGTTGTGTGTGTGTGACAGCTTGGTACTATTTACTGCTTTCTAGACTTTGTAGCCTTACTTGAATACTGCCTGAGTTGCTTTCCAGATATTTTCAAAGGGTTTATGAAAGCTTAATATTGCTGTAGTCTCCGTACATAAATGATTGCATGGAACCAAATATGATTCATTCTTCTAGAGGGGCTTTTGAGGATAGCACATCCTACTCATGTGCTGCAACTAGGTTTGCCTTAGTTTTAAAAGAGGACAATTGTGCTTTGTGTGATTTGTTCAAATCAGCACTTTTTCTGGAATGAAATAAAGTGGGGGAAAAAAAAAGCCCATATACATCTTTGGTGGCAGAGCCTCAGTCTTGGTGAGCTGCCAGTGTTCCATCGACTGCAGTAGACCAAATGCAGGTTTAGACCAGCTGTAACTGTCCCCAGTGAAGTGCAGATCTTGCCTTTTACTAAGCTCTGCAGCTTCAGTTTTCATCTATGGCTTCAGAAGTAAGTCAGACTTGCAAGTGGAATCACAGGCTGGTTAACAACCAGGCAGTTGCGGAAGAAAGCCAATGGAGTGAGCTTCCAGACTAAATATCTTTCTTCATGACAGTGATGAGTCTTGCTTAGATCATTTTCCATTGCTTTGGCTTATCAATTTGGATAACACTTGCCAAATGAAACAACACTTTAGAGTTAGAAATTGAAAATAAGGAACTATTTTGACACTGAAGCTATTAAAGTATATTCTTTCTTTCCCCAGTAATGTGGTTCTAATGTAAAACTTGAACTCCTCATTGGATTCAGTGCATTTGATCTTCAAGAAACTCTTACAACATTTGGGTTATTTGTTCCAACCTTTTCTTCTCTGTGAAGAAATGATGAAATTTTGCTCAGCAAGATAGAATTATTGTGTTGAAGAGGTTCGAAGTTAGTGTAAGGAAAGGCAAAACCGAGTTATGAAGAAATACTTCAGGGGAGAAATAGAGTATTGGTGGCTAATGAGTAAAGGGTAAAAAGAAACAAAGAGGTCTTGCATAAACTGACATGCCAAAGGTGACTGAAGAGAAGTGAGAAGCTGCTCTGGGTGTAAGGGAAAGATAGAAAGCTGAGAAAGTAAGAGTGGGGACAGTGGTATGGAAGGAGCTGGAGGGGAGCAAAGATGTAGATGGTGTGAAAAACATACAGAGCACTCTAAGTGAGGAAGAAGCTTTTTGAGTTTGCAGTAGTAACTGGAAATCAGGAGAAATTCAGAGATGTTAGCAGCACACTTTAGGGTGGAGTGGAGGAGAAGAGTCTGGAGGTGAGGAAGCTGGACAAAGAAAAGCTGGAACAGTCAAGATGGTGAACCAGTAGCAAAGAGTTTTAGCATAAGGAAAGTGCAGAGCTTGAAGCTGTTGAAAAGAGCAGGACATACATAGACACTGAATTGATTGTTTAGTTTCACAAGTTATTTGTAAAACTGGTAAGGTAAACACCTGTAAGTTTTGCTTTTATCTTAAAGGCAAACAGTTTTTAAGCAGGGTCCTCTGGCCTTAAATAGTCAAAACAAGTTATTGTTTGTTTTAATTAACACTGTCATTTGCAGATGCAATCCAGCAAATATTCAGAAAGTAAAGTAATACATATATCAAAGGAGAACTATCTCTATTGTTCGCTTATGGTATGGTTTGTTGTATAGGTCAGAAGTATGGAATATGTACAGTACTAGATTTGGGATTCAAATGGTCAGCCTAGAAACTTGGCAGTGTTGTCAGTTGTTTAGAATCATAGAATCATAGAATCGTAAGGGTTGGAAAGGACCTTAAGATCATCTAGTTTCAGCAAAACCAAGTACAGAAACCAACTCAGGTTTCTCATCCTGTTGGCCAGAGGAGCTGGGACGTTTCCTGAAGGTGAAACACTTGAGCTTGGAGGGAGGAAAGAGTGCCAACTGCTACAGTGAATGTCATGAGCTGCGAGCAGAAAGAGCATATTGGAAAAAAAAATACACGTATTGCAGTAACAGTGAATTGCAACTCCTTGGAAAAGGACAGATGACTCTATGACGGAGGTGGGATGGGGAGATGTCATGGTGCAAATGATAGTTCCTTTGCTATGTATTTACAGAAAAAGGAGAGGGGGCTATATTAAACAAATATATCAGATAAATATATTTTGAAAGGTATCTTGAGTTCAGTAACCTTACATGGCCCAGACAGTTTCTTCTGAATTCTGCATTGCTGAGAAAGACAGTCTCATTGGAGTCCATAAGGCAGCAATGTCAACAGGACCTGCTGCAACATTACTTATACTGGGATATTTTTGGAAACCCAGCATATTCTGGGGATGTGACATGCTCTTCTGAAGTACAGAGCACCTCAGAGCCCTCCCTGGCTTCAGTTACTCAGTCAGCAGTTACAAAGCACAAAGAGCATCCAAACCTTTGAAGTATGATAAACAGTGAAAATGTTTGACCTCCAACTATCAGGCTTTTTCCCAGAACTCAAGAGAGTTTTCACTTAAGTTGGTTAAATACAATTTGAGCAAACCTATTGCTTCTGATGCCAACACTACTTTTGGACTATGACTGGAGGTAATCTAGTATAATATAATCTAGCACTAGGATGTAATCTAGTAGGCTTTTTTGTGGTGCGGGGTTTTTTGTTTGGTTGGGTTTTGAGCTTATTTAGTTTATACCTCCATTTTAATTATATACAGAATCCTGTAAACTGATTTCTTTCCCTTATTATTGTTGTTCCTCTGCTAGAAAGTTATATGTGAATCTAAAGCTTTTGGGAATGTGTATGGATAAACTAGGGTAATATCTGAATTTGTGAATTTTGAGATTGAGGTGTGATCCTTAACCCAAAGGTCTCTGTCTCCATCTGTTGGAATGAGAAGGGCATAGCCCCAATGGCTGCTTGCTTGGGCTCATCACAATTAAATTGTAATTTCATTTTACTGTGCCTCCTTCCACTACCTTCAGTCTAACCAACATTAGCAGCAGCAGCAACTGTAGCAGCAGTGCCATGGGGGCAGAAAGTTTGTCTTCACTTAGAAGTAACAATTATGGCAAGACCTCTTAAGGTGCTCAAATATAGATTCTGCTTCCTTAAAGACAGGCCAAAGTATATAGTACATGTGATATAAATTACTTAGGATCCAGTCCACAGCTCTTCAAAATCAAAGGGGTCACTCTTTGACCTCAGTACGATACAGACCTGAGCCTTAGAAACAGGATATGTTTCTATCCTACTTTAACCAAAGTACATGCCATAGATCCCTACCAGGGGCTTGAGTGTAGAGAAGTGCGTAATCCCCACAGGGGCTCTGTTCAGAAGCTGGTTGTTAAGAATTTTCCCCTTAGAGGCATTTTCCTCCCAGCTGCTAGAGCTTATTCACTGGAGAGTTCTCTATCTCCACCTCTTCTGGTGTGCGAGGAGCCACACCATGAACACTGCAGGAGTTTACCAGGAATTGGGCAACTCTCTGCAATGCCTGCACTTCCTCTGTGCCTGCCTGTGGAGCTGTCCCACCTCTGAGATTGCGCGGGTGCTTCAGTAGGACAGGATGACATTGCATGCTGTGCTGGTATGAAAGGGAGTTTTCTGTGCCAGTTTGTTGGAATATTGTTCCGTGATTTGGATAAAATGTATTTATAAATGTTAAAAGAATCTGTCACAGTATTTTTCTTCTCATATGACAAAGGGAGAATACTATTTATAAATGTTGGGACAGGTTCTTAAAGATTGTCCCAGTAGATTTGTTCAGTAGGAAAATTTCAGGCTAGTAAAGATTTATGAAGCTACCTTGATATCAGCTGTGGTTGTCTATCACCTCAGGTCTAGGAAATTCAGTTCAGTAGGCTGAACCTGCTTTTGCTGAATATTGTTCTCTTCTGTAAGAGAACTTGCTGCTGCACAGCAGCAGATGTGCTGTGGCTGCTGCCTGGGCAAGTGGCCATTCCAGGCAGTAGCTTGCTCACTCCTGTAGATCCTGCCTTTTCTATCTTGCCCTGTAGGTACATAGCAGAGGAGTCCCAAGGGAACAGCACAGGAGCAGCAGCCTTTGCAGACTGCTTGGTCGTTTCTTCCTGACTACAAAGGATCTTCATCCCTTGGGATTCATCTTCCTTTAGAGTTGTTGCTATTTGGTTTTAATAGTAGAAATTAATCCTACTTGGATTGGTGAGGATTTAGTATGCTTCTGCTTAGAGCTGTGGGCTTGCCCCACGTCCCTTGTCATTCTAATCAGCATTTGAAGAGGTCAAGGCTCAGGGAAGAAGGAATGTTGCTCTGATGATGCCCAGTACCTTGTCTTGGACTTGCTAACTGTTGGGAAGCATCTGTCCTTTGAAATGGTAAATGTTTTCAGTACTGTCTTAACAGCTATACAGCCATTCTAATTTGTTTTGTATGGTATTATAAGTATCTTATCCTATCTCAACTTGAGTTCAGAGTTCATCCAGCAGAATTTACCTGGCGACTGATTTATTTTGGCTTTTCATGAATTTAAGAGTACATTTAGCTTTGGAAAGGGCAATGTTCCATTTCACAGGTATTTGGAATTCCCTGGTTTAATAGGATTTTAATGTAGTGCTCATTAGGTTAATTAACCCTCTGCCTTTGCTTAAGCCACTCCATGCATATAAGCTCATCCCACTTCTAAGGGAGACTTTATTTCTGTTAGCAAGCTTACTATCAGGTTACTCAAGAGTAGCACGCCTACCTTATATACATTGTGTTCAAATAAACGCATCAATAAAAACCTCAGTAAAGCCATCTCGCCGTTATCTGAGACACTGAACAGTCAGTTGCAAGGTTGTCAAAAGAAGCTTGGAGATGGCAGGTTTAAAACAAAGATGACTCTCTCATGCGCTGCATGCAACCAGACTAGTTGACACTGCCCCAGCTCTTCTTCAGAGGAGAGAATATTTTTTCTGGGCTGTCTCTGTGCTTGGTGGTATTTTTATTCCTCATATAGATTTCAAAACAAAACAAAGCAGTTGTTGCTTAGCTACCCCTCTGGAGCGATCGTCTCTCACCATTTTGCAACTCTCTAATCCCAATGTTGAATTTTTTGCTTGTTAGAATCTATTTTTACTGGCCGGTGTTTTACACAGACACTTCTGGAACTTTTTCATCTGCTGGAGCAGGATGGCTGTGTACTGCTGGCTTAAAACTAGAGAAAGGAGCCTGGTGGGGGGTCTGGGAAAGGTCCCGCACAAGGAACCCCACAGCGGCACAAAATCAGGTTTACTTTAGGTTCAGGGATAAAAGTACTCTGATGAAATCCCCTGCTCGGGGTGAAAGGGTCTGTATTTCTTTGCCATTACCACACGGCTCTGTGTTAAGAATAGATTAATTCTGGATGAGGGTAAATATCAGAAAGCAGAATATCTGTCTCCCATCTTCTTCAAGACTTTTTGAATGAGAAGCTGTAAATTGGCATTTTGGAGCCATGATACTAATTACTGTGGAGCACAGCAAAATGGAGCTAGCTCAACCAGTCAGAATATAGTCAGAATACAGTCAGAAACAAACTGAAAATATCTCTAAATTAATTCTCTTGAAGGAAACAAGGCATGCCTGTTGCCCACAGCTTGTACCTTTACCCTTTTTATGCAGCACTGCACTGGGGCATAAGGGAAGAAAAGAGATTTCCTTAATGAAGAGTATCACTGCAGAGAAAAATCTCCATGCGGTTAAAGACTGTGGATTCTTTTTGCAGCAAAATGAGGAAAATACTTGGCCCAGAAGTGTTACATTTTGGTTAATCTGACCCAGAGGAAGAGCTCTCCAGGGCTTCTGCAAGCAGAGTTGGTCTGAGACTGTCCATATATGCTTCGACCACTGAGCTTTATCTCTTTGCCTCCTCTCTCCTCCCTCCATGCACCCCAAGCAGCAGTCAGCTATACTTGCAGAACTAGCCTGGTCTTCCTAAATACAGCCCATTTCCCTTGCTAGGTACAGCTGACAGATCTTGGCACATTTCTATCAAACCTGACGATGCTTAATTTACAGCCTTTAGCCACAATACCACTTTCTGGCATTGTTGGAGAAATCAGAGTCTGTTCCCATAAAGCTTGTTACTTGACAGCATTTATGTTGCATGACTAATATGGCAATGGCAGCAATTTGCAATTAGCTGCGTGTCTCTGTCTCCCTGCCATGTGCCCCAGAGGGTACGTGTCTGTCTAAGGCCGCCCTGCTTCCCTTTACAATTTGCTTTCTCTATAATGTATTTTTTGGAGCTCACAGAGGGAATTGTGTGACTTGGATACCTAAGCAGCTGAATGAAAGCTGCGCACTTTAGATTATCAGTTTAGATCTGACTCTGCTGTAAAGTCACTGTCATCTCTAGCCTCATTAGAGTAATGCGTAATAAGCAAATGGACTCAGAGCAGTTCCTAGAAGGCAGGTTACCCACCACTGTCCTGCTGGTTTTGTACTGGGAGCCTCAATGGGGAGGGCCATGGCCAAATTATGTGAACATACACGGAGAAGAAAAGACCCACTTCTCCACGGAGCTGGCACCTCTTGGGGATGGTTGGGGTATTTTGCCAGGTCTGTACCAGGGACCTGGTGCTGCCAGGCAGTGTTTTGTATTTGACAATGACATGATATGTCATTGACATATCATGACCAATGTCTAGTCTGGAAATGCATGCGAGTACCCTGCTCCTTGCCAGTGTATGGAAGGCATCTGTCTCATGGCCGCAGAGCATCCTCACCAGCACCCAGAGGATTGTGACATTATTGAACCTGTTTGAAGCCCATCTAATAATCTCTATATAATCAGATTCATTCCCTTTGACTCCACTTTCACACATCAAAAAAGACAAGGCAAGGCTAGATGATCTGGTAACTCTGTCTGGAAAGAAGGATAGTTGAGAGGGTTCCAGGAACAAGGGACCCCACACCACTGCTGGAGGGAGAGGGATGGAGGTGGATGAGCCAGAACCTCTGATTCCTGCCTGCCCCTTGCAGGAGCAGCACCAACATGTCTCCCTTCCCCCAGCTAAGGCTGAGATTTCAGTGAATCAAGGCTATAGAGTATAATTGAGTCAGAGCCAAGACAAGGCTCTGGCTCAAGTCCACCAGCTAAAAATGAGCAAAGCTTTTGAGCCTGACTAGAATCTCTCAAAAAACAAACAAACAAACAAAACTCCTTCGCCAAATCCTTGTTGGTTTTTTCCTTCCTTTTGATAAAATCATTCATTGCATTTTCATCTGTTTTCCAGATTTTTCTCTTCTTTTTTCCCCTTCCTGATTATTTATATAAATGTATCCCTGTCCTTATATATATTTTAGATGTTTTCAGCCAGTTGTGGAAAGTGTTCCTTTTTGTGGTGTTTTCATTGAGACAATCAGGGGCAAAGTTCTTGTGGCAGTGCCAGGTCTAATACCACAGGAAGAGCTGTGTCCGCTGGAAATACCACAGAGAGTACAAAACCCGCAGTCTTTTCTAAAAACACAAGATGGTTTTGAAAGCAAGTCAAATACTGCAAAGTCAGCTCAGATTATTATTTTGCCTCAAATTGTTTATTTGGCTTTGTTTTGTTTTTTAAATGGGTGCTGAGGAACATGGCTTACGTTAAATGTGGTTTTGCCACTGTGTCCTTCCAGTTATAAGTGCAGCCATAAAGTAATGGAAATGCCACAATTGCATCATTTATAGTCCTTTAGAGATACCCAGTTCAGTCAACAGCCAGGGAGCTGCTCTACCTTGAGGTTTTGTTGACACTGTGTCTTTTTGTCTTTGCAGTCTTTATACTCCAGCGGCATTTAGAAATACAGCTATGGCCCTGAATTCTGCAGACGTCTATCTCTGCATGAGTCCTGCTGAGATAAAGTGTGCTGTTTGGTGCACAAGTGATTGCAGGATCAAGGATCCTAATCTGTAAAAGACATATCATGAGCAAATAACTTCATGGGGAGGTGGGTGAGGAGTAAATCTCCGCCATTAAAATGAGGGCACTTCTACCCAGCCATTGCCATCAAATGGGAATGTTTTTATTTTCCTCTTTCATTATGAGTGGTAGTTTGGGAAACACTAATTTGATGTTTTTATTAACTTGTGCTAAGACCACAAACTATTGAATAAACTGTTTCTTCATTGAAGTCTGTATCACAAGAAGGGATTTTAAAAATTCCTTTTAATTTTAAAAATCTGGGATAGGCAGGTAAGCAAGCGTTGGATGTTGAGGTTTGAAATACATCCTTGTGTTTATGGAACAGCGTTCTTCTGCAGGAAGAACAGCCACCTCAAGGTATTAATAAGTAAGCAATTTCCCAGCGGCAATGAGTTAATAGTGGCTGTTGTGCAGAGGATAACAGATGGCCCCTGGAGTGAATATATACTTCTGGGTCTCGGCTGACGCTATAAACCATAAGAACACTGCACCAGTGGGTTGTGAATGGTGCAACGCCAGGAGTCTGCGTCTTCTCTTGGGACAATCCTTGTTATTGCAATACAAGCTCTGCAACTGCACGCTTTGATTCTAGCTTAGGGAAGTAACTTCAGCTACTTAGTCTTAGATGTCAATTTAAAGTTTTTATTGCTTTCACCAGCGATAAATTTTACTGTTCCTTAATTATGTTGCATGTTAGCGCTGTTGTTTTTCATCTATGCTTCAGGTTTTGTTGTATGTGGGAACATGCTATTGGAGCTGCTCTGCACACTAAGAAGCCTCATTTCGTAGCATGCAACTTTTTTTTTTTAGTCTAATACTGTGCTTTAAGGACCTGTTGTCCTTCCTTGTTAAGAAATAAAAAAGAAGGACAATTTTACTGTTTATGGTACACCACTTCAAAGGCGTTGTCTGCCTGCGGAGACAACTTGGTAGCCTTGTGGAAAGAGCCAAAGCCAGTGTATAAACACCATGGACGTCAGAAGACTCTCAGAGAAATCTGGGTGGAGCTCCTGGCTGGGATGTTTGTGCAGAGATATAATCCTTTTTATCTCTATCTTTAATATGACTGCATGGTCCACTCAGGAATTCACAGTGCCGGTGGCTCTCTGGAGCTTGTGATGGATCCCTGGCTCTCCCCAAGGATTATCCCTTATGAATGTGAAGTCATGTCTGCTGAATGGGGCAGTGTCCTCTTGTGGGAATTGCATCTGAAACCACATGGATTTCTGAGAGTTCTTGCCATGATGGTGGCTGTTCTTGGGATCTGAGGTGACTTGAGCTCTGTCATGTTTCCTGAGCTTCAGGTGAGCTCACCCATGGTGTGCATGTGAAGGACATCTGCAGCACAGTGAGACAGGGCTGCTCTTTTCAACCGTATCTGCCACTTTTGTACTTGCTTGTCTCTAAGGGAAAGATGGAAAGGTCTTTCTGTCTCTTTAGTATCATGTTAAAATGCTGTTTAGCTGCCATGTATATTCTCAGCCCTTTCTTTTTGATAATAATGATTAGCAAGATGTGTGTGTACATGCAGATTCTTCCTTTCTAATTAGCTTATTCCTAATGCCCTGTTGATTCACTGTCATAATCCAGTTTTATGTGACCTCACAATCCTCTTGTGCCTCCTCCATCCAGGCGACACAACACAGCCAGCTCCAGACAAAAGCACACAGACAATTCTGTTTCTAAAAATGCCCTTATTACAGGTTTAAAGTTGACACATGTCAGCAATAAGCAAAGCCCTCATCTTTTCCCAGCCCACGGTAAATGTGACACTCCTCATTCAAGCCAGCTCAGTCCACCCCTCTGGGTCTGGAAAAACAGGCCTTGCAGGGAGCCCCAGAAGTCAGCAAAACAGGCACTGCTGGACAAATTAAATATCAGAGCAGAAATCTGCAGAATCTCTATGGTTTAACAACAAATCATGTATAGTAGACAGCAGGAATCTGATTATGTGGTGTAAATGAGGCATTTTGTGTGTAGGTTTCTTCAGGTCCCTTAGATATTTAGTTATTTATTGTTTTAGAGAATTTTCTAAATAAATCCACTCAAATGAGGCAAAGGTAACTAAATATAAATCAAGATAGCAGGCTACCATGTACTGGGGTCACGGATAGCACACAGAACTCCAGCAGGCCAGCTCCCATCTTAGTCTGCATGTTGTTTATATGCTCTGTGCCATTTTCTGCCAAAGTAAAGATTCCTATCATCCTGGTGGCTTTCTTTGATGTCCTGTAGGGCAGATGCCTTGTACATATGGAGGAAACTGGAAAAGTCTATGTTCTGTTGCGGTTCCTGGAGGGAAACTTCTTCAGAGTCAAATCTTTCAGGATTTTAGTGTCTGAGAAAAAGTGAAAAACAGACTTTCCCACAGAACAAGCCTTGGTCTTGATAAAGACCTGCAAAGCATTCATGGAGGAATATTTCAGTTTTGAGCTTAAAGAGGGCACAAATACTGTGGTCTTCTATAGGTTAAAGGAATCACAGTCCTCTGCTCCTACTGATGTAGAGATTCTTAAGTTTTACATTGGTCTGTGCATGCAGCTAAACTGGCACAGGGGCTGCTGCTGAAGATGGAAGGAAGATGTGCTGTCAGGGGCAGGTTTTCGAGCCGCAGAGCAGTGGTGCTGGAGGGGATCACAGGTGTCTCATGTCACTGGCTGCGGGTCAGGAAGGGGGAACACCGAAAAGAGTGGGAAATCCCAGCCGGACCATGCTAGATCCTCCTGCCTGGGCTCTGCTCACAGTACCAAAAAATCCCTGTTGATCCCTGGCTGTAGTGATGGAGTTGAGAAACAGAGGCATGCAAAATGTTAAAATAGTGAAATGCAGCAGGTTTATGGGAGAGCAGCTGCTTCCCTGCAAGGAGAGAGCAAAGTCTGCTGGAGCAGGGACAGGAGCCCTCCAGATCTGTGTACTCCTGTCTGCTTTCTGAAAGGACTTATCCTTCACAGCATTGATTCCTTCTGTTTCATACTCTCGGGTCTCCTTAAAAAAAAAGTCATTTCCTTCAAGGGAAAGTTTGGGTTTGCGTATTTGTTGTTTCTCAGTGTGAAGAATTCAAAGTTGAATTGAAAAAGTACAGGCAGAGGGAGGGGAAGGAAGACACCTGTGCTAGCAAAGGTACCGTTTCACCCTACAGGCACGGACACGCACCTAGGATAGCAAGTCAGGCCTGCCACTGGTTGCAGGAAGGGTAGACAAGGTGTGAATAGATTCAAAGACTGTGCTTCCCCCTATGGTAAATAGATTTCGCAGCACTGAAGGACTTTACAAGTAGTTCCAAGGTCCGTGGATGTTTGAGCTCCTGCCTTGCCTTGCACTAGTGTCAGACTCCTCCCATTGCTCCCCTGGCATGGCAACATGGGCTTTGCTTCAGTTATGACTGCGTTAGAAAGGAATCGGTCCAAAGCTTTTTTTCTCCCTGCACCAATTTGTGATCCATTACTTACTGCTTTCCTGTTCTTGGCAGACCTCCCTAGGCTATGGCTCTTACTGCATAATCTCAGAGCTGGGCCCTGTATCTTATGACTCTCTACTTCCTGTTCTGCTTGTACCTTTTTTCCTGGAAATTTATAATCATACGCACTGGGATAACTGCAGTTGCTAGTGGGAAAGGTGTACGTTGCTGTGTGCATTCATGTGCACTGAGCGCTGTGTGCCAATTAAACATACCAACGTATTAAGAAAAATGTCTTTCAAAATAAAATTCAGTAGCAGATTCCCTGTTACTTCCTACTCATTAAAAATAATCTAACAGTCAGTTAAAAGCTTTGCCAAACAACAACATAATAATCTTTGTAAAACTGCATCATGGTGTTCAAGCTGTATTTTGCCAGAGACCATTACTTGGCTGTGTGTTCATGGCCAAAAAAGAAGTCATGAACCCTGTGAAGCTTTCTTTGCACACTAAAGAGTGTGGTTTGTTCCTTATGTTGCAAGAGAAGGAATTTTTATGTTCTTCTCTAAATTAGTTTTCAGCCTTAAAACTGGAAAATGTGTTTTTTCTCCTGAAGGGACATGCCATTTGAATGGCACACAGCTTTAGGCAAGGGAGAGTTTGTTGTAAAAATAGGAGAGACAAGCTAACCAGGCAAACTCACTTTGAGTGAAGTCACTAGGGAGGCTGGGTTGCTTATAACTCCAGGCAGACAGAGTGCAGCACTACCTATACCTGTGCCGGAAAGCTGCTTTGCTTTGCTGCCAGATGGGAAGTTGTGACCCGGTTACAGGAGTTTGTAGGCAATCATTTTTCAAAGAACAAAAGAATGAGTCAATGCAAGTAACCGGAGGATGTTGAGGTGGATTAAAGAGTTAAGGGAAGGAGTTCCCATCTATGTAGTTGGAGCCTGAGTGGGCCCGTCACTGGGATTTCCATCTGCTCAGAAGAAGTGGGGAGAAGAAGGTGCCAAAACTCTAGTGGAGTGGGGTTCAAGGCTGCTGAGCTGCGGGGCTGAAAGTGGCCCACAGAGACACTATGGCAGATGCCATGCCCCAGGGAGATGGATCCTGCTCCTGGGCCTCCTAGAGGCTTCAGCCTCGAAGCACCTGCAGCCAGAAAAGATGAGAACAGAAAGTTCTTCTCTTTATTCACCATGGTCTAAGTGTTACAGTGTCGTGGGGATCCCCATTTAACCTTGCTTGACGAGTTTCTACCGCTTAGTAATACTGACGTCTTTGTTCCATGATAAAATGAGACGTTGCTAGTTTTGTGAATGAGCAAATGTATGCCCTTGATCTGGTAATACTGTTTGATAAGATTCACCATGATCATATCAATGTGCTGACATAAAAAGGATAGCATCAACGGATATTCTTGCCAGATAGATCGTATCTTGTCTACTTTATGATCCGGATACCGAACCATCCAAATAGCTATGAGAAAAGAATGCAAGAACCCTAAAAGTGAACAGAGAGGTTTTGTAACTACATCTTTTGGTGACCTTAAGTGGCCACATTGCTGATTAGACTTTAGGACAAAAAGTTGCAAATGTTTTCACACTGGGAGTCTTTGAAGGTCAGTTTCTCTCCTGCTTCACTGCCAAAACCCACCCCAGCTTCTCTTTCAAAAGCTGATAAAATTGTGAATGCCTGAAATGGGAAGGAGAGCTGCAATACATCATGCAGCTGGTATGTTCACAGTGGGACACTGTAACAAAGAGGTAACAAGCAGATTACTATATATGATCTCAGTTGAAAGTAATTACAGCAGTTTTCAAAACTGGGTGCTGATGGAAGAACTTCTGAATGTGCAGGTAGGCAGTTTGAACAAACTACTAAGAAGGAATAAGACTTTCATGTGGCCTGACTCCAGGGTGGATTACATGATTTTGAAGAGGGACTTCAACAGTAATGATTTCTTTTTTTTTTTAACCTAGAAATAATTCAAGGTTTATAGAGGTGCTGAATTATGTCATTTTAATGAGCATGCTGACTGCACCAAAGCCTGTGTGTCTGTTTTAGCTTTGAAATGTCATTTTGGGTGCCTTTACAAGAATTCAGAAGCTGACTTTCAGCTGGGCTTCACAGAACTTGAAAACAGGAAAAAAAATGAAGCTTCTTTTGCTGAAGAATGATGCTAAATTCTTTGATTTATGTGAAATCTTCCATTAAGATAAACTTTGTCTTCAGTCATTGCAGAATTAAGGAGAGTTAACTGAGTTGAGTAAATGTAAACCAAGGCAGCCTCTTCTGTGACAGCACGTAGAAAGGGAACTTGAGGTCTCTGAGTTTTGCTTTGCTTTTTCAGAGATCTAAGGCTCTCAGTGTTTGTGTAGTGCCATGTATGAGGAGCAGCAAAGTTGAGAATCACACTGCCTGGTGAGAAAATAAGCTGTGAATTTGCAGCCCTTTTGAATATCAGCTGTAGGAATATCACCTGAGGTTCTTAAAATGGGAGACACCCAGAACCGGAGGTAATTTCTGAAGTTTTGTTGCAATGCTTGACTCAGTCCTGTTCCCCCTTCAGTACATTTCGGAACTCTATACGGAGCAGGAATGAGTGGAGCACTTACAGCATGCTGTAAAAGCACTTCTTGAAGGGAATTCAGCTTTTCTTTACACTATCTGTGATGTCTCGGACCACTTTTCCTCCCAGCTGAAAAACAGTCACATCTTTCTTCCCTTTTTCTTCAGAATTAAAGCAACTTTCTTGTGGTTTCCAGGATTACCTGTGGAGGTAATGGTAGTATTAAAGGACTTTAGGCCTGGCCATAGGACTACACAAGCTTGTGTCGTATGATGCATTGGCATTCATGGGGTTGTGCAGGCTGTCCTGTCCTCTTTGGGATGAGCTCTGTGTGCTTCTGAGTGGTTGCTTTTCTTCAAACCCCTGAATTCATATGCTGACTTCTGAGATGGCTTTTCAGTTGGGGCATGGTTGTAATTATTTTTAATGTATTAAAGGCGTAAAGAGCCAAAGTCAATAATTTTTATGACCTGTTTAATGCCAAACATAAACCAGAAGATTCGATTCCCCAATCACTTTTGCATTTTTCTGCTTTGGAGTTAGGGATGGAAGATTTAAAAAGTTGAATTTCAAATATTACACATTTGGGGTTTTGATATCCTGACTTATTCTATTTTTGCTTAATGCATTTCCTTGGACTAATATTTTTTCCATACCACTTGTTCAGTATTTCACTGGCTACTGAAGCAATGGATTAAGCACAAAACAAGCATATAGGCAGAATAAACAGAGGTTTGGCATTTTCTGTGTTCTGGGGACATAGGCAGTTACTGGAGTAGGAGGAATGACCTGGGTCATGAAGGTCAGTCCTCTGCTATTATGGCCAGCCACAGCATTAAATGTCTTTCATAAATGTATCCTGTACTGTCTCAAAGCTAATTACTTGTCAGCCTATCCCTGTTCCTATCAGAAGGTTGTTCCAGATCCTTCCTCTTCCGAGGGTTTCTAATCCTCCTTATTTCAAACTTACTTATGGTGAGTTGTGCCAAGAAAAAGTAGGTATCGGTAGAAGCATCAGTAGAAGTTCTTTTCTCTGCTTGCTTTTTCCTGGTCCAGCATTTTCACAGAGAGCAGTCATGTATCCTTTCAGTCTTCATTTTGCAAATTTGTTCATACCCAGGCCTACACTATGAAAAGTAGGAAAAGGGCAGAATGAGGGACACGTTTCACGTTAGAAATCCAGGTCCCTCTATCACTGGGTATCTTTGGGCTTATTTACTGTTGTGAAAAGTTTGCCAGTGTTGCTGACAGACACCGTGTCAGAAGCAGCCATGCTAACCCAGTTGAGTATGGCTCTGGTCTGTTGAAAGCTCTGCCTTCCACTGTGGCAGTGCTGTTTCCTTGTGTTACACCCCACCCACCCATCTCCATTGTTCACTCCATGTCATACACTTGATCTGTAACGTGTTACTCATTGTTGTGTTTTGTTGATAGGGCACAGCAGCATCCCAGTCTATGAAAAGGGCTCTTGGATATACTGGTGGTACAAATAAACATGAATAGTGGAGCTGATAGGAGAGAAAGCTGAAAAGGCACTTGAGGCTTTCCTATTGCAATAATGGTGGTAAAAGGTTGTTGGAAGGAGCCAAATCCAGCAACGTGAGACTTGATTTAGCTTTCCTGTTCTAAGATTGTGGTCTTTAAACCACTTGGTTAGATGATAGTGTGAATGTACTTGGGGACTTACTCCATTGCATAAACACAGATGCCTGGTGCATGCCCACTGTGATACCTTGTGGTATCTTGGATGATCCTCCTGGGCTGCTATAGTGTACACAACACAACCTACAAACAACTTCTGGACTAGCAGGGAAGGCCATATGGAAGATACCAGGACATCCCAAATGGCACGGAACACCTGTGTTTAGACTAAAACAACTGTGGATCTTAAAAGTTCTCTTTTTGGGCATCTTTGTTAGTGTATCAGCATTCTGATACACTTAACTAAAGTGCAAAGACCAAGAGTAAATATGCTTTGAGAATTGTAGTAAAGCTTGCTGTTTTGGGAAGCAGGAAAACCAGGGAGAGCAGGTTAAAAACTCTAAAACTGAACAGAACTTGCCTTGTTCTTTATTCAACAGCCCCCCTCCATGCTCTCCCTAAAGTGCTTTGCAGATCACCATTAACAGAACTTTTTCTGGATGTGTTGTTTATCATGTGAAGTTTTGATTGTGTGGGTCTTGCATCTCATGCAGTGAGACTTCATATGAGAAAAGGACACTATTATAAGGAAGAATTGAGGGCTGGGTCTCAGACTGCAGAGTCATTGGGGTAGAGGCTAAATTTCTGGAGTTTGCATGTAATATCAACACTTAATTAATATGTTACAACAATGATGAAGAGTCACAACCATCTCATTCAAGTCCCTCTCCTTGTACTATATTCCCTATTAGATTTTGTACTAGCCAGTTTTCTTCAGGCGCTATGTTTGCCAGGTACTAGTATGTGAATGATAAAAAACTGTCCAATATTAATGTGTTGCAGATTTTGTCCCTCACCCTCTCCCCTCGGTATGAACTGTTGTTTAATTGAGCAGCTTTCAGGTCTGCAGACTCCATTGATTTATTTCACGCAAGCCCTTTTTAGCTGTCTGTGTTGTTACTATGGAAATAGGGAAACATAAACAGTGTAAATGAGTAATAGTGATAAGGAATTGTTAGCTGGCAACAGAGATTATACATTTTGACCCTTTGTGAATTTTCTTTGTTGTCTGAGGACAAACAACAAAAGAAAGGGATGGATTTCATCTGTCACAGGAATGATATCCAGATGGAGAATAGGCTGAATTTGGAAGGGATACATTAACCCCAGGGCAGCCTTAGATCTTTGGTACCTGTGACAAAGCTCTGGGTCCAAAAAGATGTCTAGAAAATACTGGAATGAAGACCCCGGCTTAGTTGTTATTATTCTGTCCTGGAGTGTGAGCTGTTCTGGCTGTCATGGATGAGTGGAATGCACTTCACTCAGAGAAGCAGCAATATATTTTATTAAGGTAAAATAATAATTTGACAGAGTTCAATTAATTTGATAGAATTTAACAAAGTCTAACAGGGGTTTACCAAGGTTCAATAAGTTTGATGGCAAGGTTCACCTTATTGATTACTGCATGGAAGAAACACACAAAGAAAAATTGAGTTAGAATCGAGTTAGAATGATTCATACAGAGACTGGAGACACAAAGGGTAAGAAATACTCTCCTGTGAGTCACGAGGTTCAGAGTACACCCCTTTGCTTTCTATACCCCTTCCGGAGCCTAGGCGCAGCTAGGTCCAACCTTAGTCTCAAACTTGGACAATGGTTTATGTCTAATAGAATTATCTATACAAAGTATACAATAATTCGTATTGAGTAGCTACATGGATTAGTAATGTTTTGTTAGCATTAATTCAGCATGCTGTCAGTCACTTAGCGAGGGTCTGCTGTCAGTAAGGGATGTCTCCACTTTGGGCAAGGAAGGATCTCTTAGTCTAAGGTAAGGAATCTCAAACCTTGAGAGGTGTACCTGCTCGAGGGGAGAGTCACCTGGTGTGCAGTCCAGCTACAATTCAGGGAGAGCTTAAATTGGGCTCATCCTGTTGGTCACATTTGTAGAGTGAAGTAGTTGGCTGCTAGTAGTTGTAGTAGTTGGATGCTAACAGCAATAAACCGTTGGTGCACTAAAGTACTTTTGCTTCAGAAGACATGGGTTTGGAGCTAAAGGAACAAGAAATGCAAGATTCAAGACCAAAAGTACTGGAAGAGTTTTTCTTGGCATGGAATTGTAAAAATCTTGATATATGTTAGCCTGAATCTTATGCCTGGCATACACATAGTATAAGGCATAATATCACAGTGGAAAAACAAACATATTGTTTCTAAAAACTCAAAGCGTATTTATATGGTATAGAACTTAGTTTCCTGCTGGGACAGCTCAGAGCCAGGACTGGGAGAGCTGTTTAGGCCAGGACTATGTTTACCTTTTGTTCCTGTTGCATTTCTTGGAACGCATCCACTGTAACGCTCAGGAAAACTGCTCTGAGGAACAGCACATGTCTTGCATCTCCTGAGTGGGGCCGAGACCAAAGGCAAAGCTCAGAACAGAAACCTCCTCAAGTGTCTTGACCCAGTTCATTTGGGATGAGATGCCGAAGTGACTGTGAAGAAAGCAGAACATTCTCCATTTAGATTACACTTGGTGAAACACAGACCTTGTTCATTGCCTGCACAGCGTGCTCCAGTGCTAGTGAAATACAGAAAATGGGAAGCTTTGGAAGAATATGGTAATGACAATTTCCATGTGATTTGCAATAGTTGTTTAATATATGTCAGACAACAAAGAAATGGGATATGGATTTATCAGTATCAAATAGATGTAGCTGCATTTATTTCTTAGTTTCATGCGAATACTTACTCTGTCTTCCTCAGCTTAGTTGCAGAGAAGTAAATTTACTGCTTTTGTGTTATAAGGCAAACCCCACAACTTCTTAGCAAATAGAAATGATTCTATTTTCAACATGGTTCACAGCTAACCTGCTACTGTACAGTATGTACACACCTCTTTTAAAAAACTCAGTTGATCGTAGGCATAATTTCCTATTTAAGCTGTGTTGTACTCTGACCCATCCCCTTATAACAAGCCAAGATAAAAGAAGAAACATTTTTCCATTCTAAGCAGTCATTAGGCATTACACAACTATTTCCTTTCTACTTTCTGGTTTGCCAGAGCCTCATTCAAATTAAGTAAGATAAGCGTGGCCAGTCTGTTGTTTTCCAGTAAGGTTTTTCCTTTCCTTTTATGAATCTATGAAAACTTCTTTTATGAGTTCATGTGCTCTGGAGATGTCAGTAGGCACTGAGATTTGTATTTCATTCTGAAATGTCTATGAGAAATGTAATTATACTGTTACCTCCTGCTAGGATTTCTAGTGTCTTTACTAAAGTACATAGTTCATCCCAGCTGTTGTAATAAACAGTGAAATTCTCTTTGGGGACTGACAAAATCAGTCCGAGTGCAATCCTAAGAGCAAGATGTAATTCTGCTAATGTCTAGGTTGTCTGATTGAAAATGAATGTGTATTATAAACTTCCTTGTCTACAACACCAAGCCATGATTCAGCAAGCATTTATGCACAAGCCTAACCTAAAATTCTTTTAGTTTTAATAAGATATGTTTGTGTGTTGCCCTGGGCACGGCTCTTTCTCAATGGAGATGCATGGCTTTGGTTTTCAATAGAATAGTTTCCACGGAAGTCAGGGCCTGTACTCTCTCTAGGCATTTCCTAGAAATTGGGATTCAACTGGTAAGGATCATCAGATACATTTTCTGTGTCCAGCTGCTTATCTGTGTGTGCCTGCATCCCTGTGCAATCCTTGCCATTAAGTTATGCTCAAACTATTTTGAGTTACTGCTCACAAATTGCAGCTTATACAGCTGTCATAATGATGTTTACAACCTTTATTTGAGTGTGTTGATTTTTACTTTTTTTGGTTTTAAATGCTTTCACTTAAAGGAAAGTAAATCCTTTACTTCTACAAACTAACCAGCCTTCAAATCTGAAAAGGCTGCTACAGAGTAGGAGGGAATAACATGTTTTTCATTTCCATGGTGAATAGGGCAAGAAATATTATATTCAGCCTTAATTATAGAGAATATTATAGTTTGATAAGTTGGCAAAACCTCCAAACAGAGAGGACAGTGAAGCAATTCAGTAGATTGCTGGGGGAATCATGAAGCTTAAGAGAAGCTTAGGCAAATATGTATTAAAGGTGACATAACTATATTAATCCTGCCTTGGGACAGACGATGATCTAGATAACCTCTGCAGAGGCCTTCTAGCTCTGTGGTTTGATGTTCTGCCCTGTGAAAGTATAAAAGTATAAGCTTTTCTTGTAGTGTAAATTATTGACCAACTTCTTTGCCCTGTGCAGGATGATCTCTCGTCTTTGGCTACCTTTTGTTCTGACTTACATATTCCTGTGTTTGCTGCTTTACCAGGGCATGCAGTGGAACCAGCTCTTTCCCCCTTTGGTCTTTATTTGTGGTACGTGATAGCTCAGGTTACTTCTGTCCAGCCGGGACAATTAGATGTGTGATAATCAAAATGCTGGTTTTCCTATTGCAGGTCTCATTTGAAAAGTGGCAGTCCTGTATTTGGGAATTGAGTGCTGAAGAGAGCTGTCTGAATATTGATTGAGGGCCTGACTGTGGGCACAGGACTTAATCAGGCTGATCCTTGCCCTTTTACCCTGTTTTGCTTTGCACTTAGTGCCTTTCTTGCTCAGATCGAAGTCCTGCAGCAGTTGTGACCCGTTTCTGCTGCGCTGATGCAGTACTGACAGCTCCAGGGGATTAAAAATCACTATGCCAGACAGAAAAAAAATACACTGAGCTTGAGAATTATTTTTTTTCCTTTTAACTCACAGTACATTTTGGTTCGCTGCTGACATTTGAATGTTTGAACATTCAAGATTCCAATTTTTATCTGCAACTGTGAGAGGCAGAAGTAACCTTTTTGCCAAGAAACCCCACATTCTCATGCAGTCACATGGCCCCAGGAACTGGAGCTCTGCCTCTGAGGGAATGATCAGTTCTTTTCAGATCCATTAAAGAAATTCTAGACCTGGTAACATCGGTACTTACAAGTGAAGAAATAAAGAAAATGTTATGGGGAGAACATAAAGCTGAAGTACTACGAGGAAGAAAATCATATCCAAAATTGTTTAGTTTAGAGACCTTGCCAAATCAGTATTTGGACCTCTCCCAGAAGAGTATTTCCATGTTCTGAAATACTTTAAAAAATTATTTCCAGTGCATAAAAGAGCAGAGTGTCTATATCATAGATCTGTATTTGCCCTGAAGAAAAACATAAATCCAACATATTTGTGAAGAAATTGTTGCTGCTTTAATATTCTGAGGAATCACTGCTGTCTTTAACTAGATCTTACTCATGGTTTTTCTCTGTCAGCCTGTCATGAAAGCTCCCGGCTACTATGTTATGACACCATTTCTCAAGAGCTCATTTTTCAGCCCTTATTGTGTCTTCACTCCAGTGTGCCCTAGAACTTGTCCCCTCCTTAAATTTATATTTTGTATGTAGTATTCTATCTGTTTTCTAAATTTTCTGTGTAGAAACAATTGCTTTTTACTAGAAAGTGAATTTCTTTTTTTTTTCAAGGAGAAAAATGCTTCATTCAGAATTATATATCGAGACATGAAGGACTTTTATAAATCAAAGATGTGAAAGAATGTCCCACCAAGAAAGAATGTCCACAAAAATGATACCCCAGCTTTCTAGTCTGCGATTTTCTGAGATGTTCATAACAGGCAGTTCCCTTAAAAGGTATCAGTCTCCTTAAAAACATCAATTTTTCTTCACCTGCATTTTTTCTTTCTTTGCTCTTCAGCTGGACAGGTAATTGGGGATACTTGAGGTGTCTGTGCAAGTAGGAATTGACTGCTGAAATGTTGTGTTCAGAAAGCTGTTTCCACTGTGTTCAGGAAAAGAGAAGTCACTGCTGAAAGTCATTTTAGACAAAAATTATCTTATCAAGAATTGCATCAGAAACACCCTGGTCCCATAAATCAAATCTTCGTGTGATCGTTTGGTTACATCAGCATGATTACTTTGTTCATGACCATTTTTTGCTTTTTAAGTATGGTTAGGTTCACTGTTCATTAGTGATTTTCTTTTCTATGTTCAACTCTTGCATTTCTCATGCAGCCTGGAGTCTTCTTCCCCTAAGTAGACAGGTTTCTTTATGCCCACCTTTAAATGGCATAATGTCATTTCCTCGCAAGTCATTCAGCCAGAAAGATAGATTTGATTTTGTTTTGTTCAAACTCCTCTGCAATGTTGAAGAATTTGAAAGTATACATTCCTAGTATATGACCTATTTGGCTGTATGGTGATTATTAATATTACAGAAGCAGCTAAGAGGAAATGACATCAGTAGATAAGATGAACTGTGCAATAGCAGAAGCTTTATTCACACTGAATACACTATTCATTTGCACAGAAAGATCATTTCTCAATTCAAAGAGGAATATTCTAATTTAAGGCCTAACTTCAGCCATATGTCAAAATCTCTACAGAAACAAAGCTTACCACTGTGCAGTGATCCTGTAAGAAACACATTCCCCTTTGTGGATGGGCAAATGGTAGGTGCATCTAACCCGCGGAGCTCTCGTTTTTCCTGACAAGCACTCTTTTTACATCAGAAAATATTTCAATTTAGTCCATTTGCTAATTTAACGTAAAGTGACTCAAAATAGGTGTAAAATATAGGGAATACTACAGTTAGTGGTCTCCAGGTTAACTCCCCCATAAACTTAGGTTGGGTTTCTGTTACTCATTTAATCTGATTAGAAGGTGCTTTTACACTGTCCTGTAGAAGTAAAATTTTAAAATACACTTCCATAGAACAAAATCATGCATAAAAAATTAACTGAACATAGGTGTTAATGACAGATACACCAGACACAGAAAGTTAAACTTAGTTCTCTACTTAGCTGCACAGGAAAAAGCTGCAAATGGTGGTTTGGCTTGCAGAATCAATCTCAGTGGTATGGCATTGTAGAGACAACTGGAAAACATTTTGTATTTTGTGTCATACCTGCTAGTCTGGGGCCTCAGACCATTGAAGATGGGGAGGGAAATCCTGTAGGAGTTACTGTCCTTTTTGCCAGACCCTATCAAGAAGAGATAGTAACCTCTATCAGCAGATTGCTCAGCACAGCCACCCACCCTTCCTATGCTGTTCTCGCTTCTGTGCTTGCACACAATAGGATTCCATCGTTTCATTTCTATTTAAAACCACATGCTGCCTGCCTTTGGTCACCATGTTCACCTCTATTGATATAAATCAGTGCTTAACAATGGAAGGCTCTGAGTAAGTGTGCCATGTAGATGACAGACTTATATAGACATGTGACACTTGGGTCATGTCACACCACCGTCATCGCTGTTGCTGCAGGTCAGAGCCAGGTCTCTTTCCCTAGACATATATTAGCCATAAGCCTCAGTGGAATGAAAGTTTGGGAAGGAAGTTGTGGTAAATAATGTTTTCATCCTGAAGCCATGTGAGTTTTGCAGAAAACCTGTCTTCTGACAAGATTAACTGTTTGACATTGTTGGCACACCCAGGTGAATATCATTCTCTGATAAATACTTCAGAGTTACTCCAGACTGATTTGCTTATTCTTGGAAGGTTTTGCTAATGATGTATATATTTTTAATCTTGTCATGTAATCAAAGATAGAGGAGGATGGAGAATGATTAGCTTCGGAGAGGAGTTTGTTTTCTAAGCCCTTCTTATATTCAAACTGAGGAGTCAGGGAAGAATCACAGAACTGGTGCAGAGTTGTACTCTGCTAAAATGACAGATTAATTGAAACCAGGAAAATCCTCATGTAGGTAGAGAGAGGAATGAGAAGCAGTTTTGGTTTTTTTTTAGACATGCTGTTTTTTATTGGCATTTGTTGCTCGTTGGGTGTGTGGTTTTATTTATGTATTTTTGTCTAGCCATTTGTTAGTCTGTGGCTACTTGCCAGTATTTAGGAAGAACAAAGTCTACTCATATCACTAGAATTATTTTGCAGATAGATTTGGCCCAGTATGTTTGCCTTGTCATTTGACTGCAGCGTTGACATGGTTATTGGTGTGTCTTCCTCCCCAGGATTACATACTACATTTTTTGTCTCTGAGGAGAAGAGAATTTGGCAAGGAGAGCTGAGAAGCATCTGGCTCTTTCCTGTTGTTCCCTCTCTCTGTTACTGAGAGTAGGGCAGTCTCATGAACAGCTCTAAATTTAGCTGCTTATTTTCATCTTAAGAGTCCGTTCTGCTTAGATTTTGGCTAGGAGGGATACCTGGGTGAGAGGAGGGTGCTGGGATTGTACCTCCTGAATTGCATTCCCCTGGGGAACATTCCTGTGTGTTTTCTGTAAGGTTCTCAGATTTTTCCAGATTGTAAAGCCCCAGCAAGGTCCTGGTCAGACTCTTTATCAAGAATTTAAGAACTAACTTGTTTAGAATAGGACTTACTTCTCTACATCACTTTGACAGGGATAGCTCAAAAGGCAATATAGAGGATTTGAATAATGGTATGCCTCAGTGGTCTCTTCCAAATAGATGAGTAGGGAGGAGAATTTTTCCAGAGGCTGACATTTTCTTGATTTGGTTGATTGGAATGGAATAGTGAAGCTCCATATTTGTGGTCAGTGGTCAAATGTTACTTCTTGCAGTTAAGAGATCTTTAAATTGGACAGAGATGAGCAGAATGACATTCAGTTAGAGCAAATATGTCTTCCCCTACACTTCCTTTCTGTCTGCTATAACCCATCTTTGAGTCATCGTACACTTAGCTGACAGGTTATTTTTCCATCATATGTGACATTTGCCCATAGCTGGAAAATATGAGAGCAGATTCCACAAAGCAAACACAGAAATCCAAATAGAAGATGTCATACCTACTGTTTGGTTCCACCAGCAGAGTGCTGAGCTTCCTTCATATCGAAGTATTTTAACAAGAATATTATATATGATTGTGTGTATATATATTGTATATATGTGTAAGACTGATGGTAGTATGATCATAACTAAATGGCACCTGCATTTCTGACACTGCCTTCCATACATTCACTGAAGTTTATCCTTTTTATTTAAATCAACTGTTTTAAAATAATGAGAACACTTACGAAATATTTAGAATATCAACAATATGAATTCTCAAAAATTATGTTTTCAGGATCACGAAGGTAAAGACTTGGAGTCAGCTCTTAAACAGACCAAACTGGTGTAGTTCCTAGATTTCCGGGGAGCAGCTCCAATCTGCATCAGCCGAAGCTCTCTCCCTGTTTCATTGAGACAGTAATTTTCATGCAAAACACACCAGACATCACAGGATTCCAGTAGTTCCGGCCCATTTGTCTGCTGCTGCTAGGAAGTTGTTTACTCTTTTGTATCACTCTCTGCTGACGTCTGCTCACTGAACAATGTCATCAAATTTCCTGTTTTTTGGCTAGTGGAAAGTAGCTCCCCCACCTCATGCTAACGCTTTGCTGCATGGAGGTCTGTGGAGCCGGATGCACCCAGCAGACAGGATGTAAGGTTAAATGCAGCGTAGCTAAATAAATAAAGTAGGTGTCCAGTTGTGAACTAGAGCTGCCTACTTACCATGAGGATAAAGCTGGCAATTTGAATATTGAGCAGTGATAAAAACCTACATTTGTTTCAGGTTGTGGGTTTTTTTTAAATGGCTTTTGAATTATTTTCTTTTTCCTGTGAGTGTGTTTTCATGCAGAATTATGTTAGTATCTTCCTGAAGCAGCCTGAAATAGTTTATAATGTGGTGCTGTATGATGTATGTGTGAAAACACCTCCATCCAGGTATTGCAAAACATTCTGCAAGCTGTTGACTGTGAGGCTGCTAATGCTGTAATTCTGTAGACAGAGGAACTGTCAACAATGCATTCATCATTAGTTCCTCTACTAGCTAGCGCAGCAGAGTCTGGTTGCTGAGCTCAGGAATACTGAAACTCTGCCAGGGGTCTGATCCCCTTACATTTTTGGTTTGCTTGTTTTTTGGCCAATGCCACAGGGTTATTAACTTCCACTTGGACAAGAACCAGTGATAAGCAGAGCAGACCTTAGTTCAACAGTTCTTCCAGACAAAGCTTGGGGCAGCTTTAGTTGAGAATACTAACATCATTATCACCATCATATTTGCCTCCTGTCATCCATACCCAGAGGAAGCACCTATTGCAAAAAAGAAACCACCTTTGTAAAAACAGGGCTTGCTCTGTGCCTTATGGCACTTGAGTCTTCATTAGTTCACCTTACTTGCAGTGGTTTTTATGCCTGAGGCTCAGGACATTATAAATACAGTGATGAATATCTTTATATGATAAGAGAAACAGTTTTAAAAGTTTCAGTTCAGTTAAGATCATCGTTAGCTCCCAGTTTTCTCAGAGCAGCTGAGAGCCTACGGTAATAGACCTGGATGATTCCCAGCATCAAGAAAAATGGCTCACTAGTGCCCTAAAAACTACAACATCACTTCTTGTTGCTCTTCTGCCATTACACTGCAGTAGTAATACAGTTTAAACTGATGGGATTTATGGACTAGGTCTTACAGCTATTGAGCCCTACCTCTTCTGTAGGTCTGTCATGTCATGCTCCAAATGGTTCTCCCCAGTGTTACTCTGTCTCCAAACCCCATTTTTCCTTTCTCCAAAGAGCTTGTGTGTTGGGCAAAGAGCAGTTGATCACTTCATGAAAGCAGTTCTTGTAAGGAATCTTCTAAGGTCCTTATTAAAAAACCAACCAAACAAAACCCAATCAAACAAAAATCCAACAAACAACCAACTGCAACCAAACAGAAAAAGAAAAAAAAAAAAAGCAATTCAGAACATATGGAGTTGCCCTGCAGGGCAGTGAAACAGTCGGGGAACATCTGACGACAGACCAACAGGGTACACTGGAGACATATAGAAAGAACTGACCCAGCATTGGGGCTGTTAAGTTCATCGTAATTTTTTTAAGGTTTTTATTAAGGTACAGCCAGAACGTTTTGCCTAGTGCCTTTCTCTACTAAATTCAGTTTCACTACACTGTCCCAGTAATGTTTTCAGTAACTGGAAATAGTCTGAGTGTGTGAAGTACTGAGTGTGGAGCATGTGGGCTGTCACCTCATCGAAATGCTGAGTTCTCTTTGCCTTTTCTGACTTCTTCATGCCTGGGTCTGTGCAGAAACAAAAAAGCTGTTTGCCTCAGTATCTTATTTTATGATCAGAAGGGAATATAACTGATTCCTCCCCAGTACAGAGTTCCTGTTCTTCCAGCATCCTGCATGCCTAATGTGGGCCAGAGTCAGTATGTAAATGAACTGGATGCAGTTCTTCCTGGCCATGGATACCTGTGTGAATTTGCTTTGCATTGGCAGGTGTTTGGTTGCATTTTCAATGAGATTTTCTCATTAAGGTTGTATCAATCCCTAAATATGAACATTCCCTGAGACAGGCTGCCAAGCTGGATAAGATGTGGTCAATTTACAGTTTAGTGAGTGAAAACCTTGCACTCTGCACAAGTAAGAATAGAGAAGTTGACTAGTCTGTGGTGTAGACCTGCCCATAGCACAGGACTCACATCAGTCACCTTCCGATTTGGAACAAGCACTTGTCTGTGCGGAGGGAGGCTCAGAGAAGCAGGAAAGGAGACGGCTGCAGACAATGAGTTTAGTGCCTCGGCAAAGGTAACGCTTCATCCAAACAATTGGCAGGGACTTCTCTCTCTTTGTTTCTCCCCTGCCCGTCTTCCTCTCTATGTATTCCCTGTTCCCTCCTCTACATATTTTCAGAGGTTCATCCTGTACCTTTGTGCCCTCCTATCAGATAGCAGTGGTGGTGTTTGATTCTTTTGACCTCTGCCCCCCACATCACTACTCTGTTTGCAGTACTGCCCTCTTAAACTCTTGTCCTCTTTTCCATTCCCCTTCACAACTACTGCTGAAGTTTGAACCACTCATGGTGTTACAGGCATCAAAAGTAACTTTCAAGGCTACATTTGCCCTGTGGGAAAGGTGGACATAACTCCCAGTGGCCTGTGTGGACTGAAAGGCTGGATAGAGCACTCCATCGTCGGGGAGAGGGGACCAAGAGAGCATGCTTTGCCATCCAAACTGCTCTACAGAGCTGCCTGGAGATGTGCCCTGAAAGCTTGGTAGGCCCCAGGAGGCCTAATATGGTGTATTCCTTACCCTCCAGAGGAAGAGGAGAGCTCTGAACAAATTATGCCTCCAGGGCATCTCAGTATGGACCTTCTTCCTTGGGCTGTTGACAGGGGTTGAACTCAAGGGCTCAAAATCAGCTTTCTGCCTCCTGCTCCTGATTAAATTTATTCATAACTTGCCCTCATGGAAATTTATAAGTACAGTTGCAAGCTTAAAGTCCTGAAAATGTGTCATTCATTTTATTTCTAACAAATAAATTCCAGTTGTTTGCCTTTGACTCCTGGAGTGATGATATAATCAGCTTGAGGTTCCAGTTGTTCAGTCTGTGTTAGATGACAAAAGAGAGAGTGAAATGAATGCTCTCACCATTGCCAGTGGCTTGCAGTCAAAGGGACACAGTTTTTCCAACCAGATGAAACTGGGAGAGTTCCAGATGAGACTGGGAGAGTTGTGTTGAGAGAACAACTGTTAGTCACTGCAGTGACGGAACAGTAATCACTAGATTAAAAAGAAAATAAAAATAATCTTGTATGACAGAAATACTGGAAATAATGGAACATTTCGGGAAGTAAATATGTTATCATGTACTGTAAAAAATAGGTCTGTACTTACCAGAAGGTGTTTCTTGCTGCAGACTGTGAAAAGCTGCTTACGTGGGAAACACTGATTTGCATAGTACTCCTTGTAAAGGCTGTAACTAAATTCTCCAAGTTGAACTTGGGAGAAGAAGTGTTTTTTATTGACTGGCAGAGCCAAAAGATTCTTCTTACTCTAGAAAAAATAGCAAGACAGTCAGATGGTGGTTCTGGTAACTCTATATGCCATGCAGATTTAAAAATCATAAATGGGCTAAAAATATGAAAGATAATTGCAAAGCAAAATCATCAGTTAAGCTACTAAGTTGTCATTAACACTGAAATTCTGTCTTAAAATGCAGTCTGAAGTAGAAATATAATATGTGGGATAGGAATTGAGAAACCCATAGTTCCATGTTGACAGTACCAGCAAAATATTATTCCCCAATAGGCATGTTTTTCTTGTAAAATAAACAGACCAATCTTAAATGCTTGAAGTACTATTAGTTTGTGGTTCAAACAGGCCATACTTTACCTCTTTCCCAAAGAGTAGCAGTGTCCGGGTTGTATTATTTAAGAATAAAGAAGGGGCATGAGGTTGAAATATCACACATGCTTGGTAGGCAGCGTGTTAGATTTGACTGACAAAATAATTCACAGATGATCAGCTATTCAGCACTCAGGGCCAGCTGCACAGAGAAGGAAGGACACGGAGAGCCGTGGTGGACCTTCTATTTGTACGAGTGTCCTTTTTAGCTGTCATTGCTCACTGAACTCAGAACAGGAGGAGTGCAAGGAGACAACAGATGCACTAGAGAATTGCTCATCCAATAGTAGGAAGTTGTCGTTTGTGTCACGAAACCACTGCAAATCTTGCTTGCTTCATCTGGAAAGTATTTCTGGGTACAACTTCATATTGTGGCCTGCAAGTTTTGTTGCTCTGTTTTGTGGGGAACGTACTGTGAGTAATTTATGTCTAATGGAGTAGTGGTTTGATACCACCTCTACTATTTTCCTGCTGTTTCACAGAAGGTTTATTTTGTTGGAATGCATTTGAATGTTCTTAGCAAAATTAGATTACAAAATATAACGGGATAAAATGATGTATCTCGTAGTATATTTGAAGTCATCCAGAGTTCGACATATTGGTTCAAATTAATCAGTGAAGAAAAAAAGCAGAACTTTGGTGCTCCATGGAGGATGCCTAGACTGTACATGTTAGTGGCTCATACAGTTAGTCAAAATATATTCCTGTTGCAACATAGTACTAAAATTGCAAACTTCAACATTTAGCAGCACATCATTTGTTTTGTCTTTGGAGCATAAAGACAAAAGAGATGCAGAAAAATCTGCTAACCACACAAATATGAATGTGATATGAACATTTGTCCTGGCTCAAAGAAACATGCAAGCACATAAAACAAGTCAAATGAAACTTCCAATGATTGATAAAAGCTTTCCTAATCGAGGACACTTATTTCTCTTATATTTGTAGTAAGTAATTACATCCGTATGTTCAAAGTTCATAGAGGAAGAAAAAGAAATCAGGTGATCTGTCTGATTCAAGAGTTCAAGCTACATCAAACTTCAATGAATTTATAGGTTTATTTTTATTTTTCAGTTCTCCAAGTGACCTGTAGCTTTACTGCAGCTCTATTGGCACTGTTAATAAAGTGAGTCTTTTCCTTTCTGTCTGCTAAATGAGACATTAGACTTTATACTAGAAAACTATTTATCCCTGATATCTAATTTATTTGTAATGAATGTGTTATATTTACTGTTTCACACAGGCTATCTTTACCATTAAACAGGTTTATAGAAATGCAGTAGGACTTTTACACATAGCAATGGTTTTGGTTTATTCTAGTTCTTACAAATTTCCAGCAAGGTTTTGTGTCCTAGAAATCCAGCTGAGCTCAGAGTTACGCTATGAAACTGCACTAGCTTGGATATTTCATTAACAGAATTTTTCTGTTTGCTTTGGACGTTCTTCTAGTATTTCATTGCTTGGGGGAAAAAGGCAAAAGAAAATAAATGAGCACAGTTCGGTTTTTACTCAGCATTGCTAGAGATAGAGAGGAGTTTCTTTTTTGCATGTTACAGGCAGGTCTGAGGAGCTCTGGGTCCCTGCAGTTTGGTTGTGCAGATACGTGTGTCTTCCCCTGGGGAGGACACTGAGGCTTGCAAATTAACATTTCCTGCTAAAATTCCTGGTAAAAGCTCCCTGCCAGAGCTATCAGCAGTCTGGATCACTGTCTGGGAAGAAACACTTGGTGCAGGGGAGGAAGAAGGAAATGGTGACTGTGGACTTATTACTAATGTCGCCAGACATGACTTTAATGTCTATTTTCTCTTGTTTGTTCTTTGGCGTAAAGCTTTCGCGCTTGCGGCAGAAGGCTTAAGCCCATTGCATCCTTTCTTAGAAAAACCAGCGGAGTGAGAAAGCAAAAATGTTCAGGGTGGAAACATATTTTGGATAGTTACAAAACGAGCTTCCATCTTGTCAGATGCCATAATTTCTATCTCAAGAGAGACTGATTTTGGATGGATGCCAGTTTTCTTTGCACAGGTTGACACCATTTCATTATATAATGACTAAATGGAGCCTCTTTCTTTCGTGTAGCTCCATTTTCTAATTCATCATTGTTATCCAAATGAAATGAGGATATTTCTGCCCAACTAAATGGTGCACCATGGAGCTCTTTAGCATGTGACAGAGCGGCCCAGGCTCCTCACGTGTGCACAGCTCTAGCACAATTCCTATCGTAGGACATGTGTGCAACTCTCATCTTCAACATCAGACCTTTTTAGATGAGCTAGATAGATTTAGGTGTCAATAAAATTGTGCAGAAGGTGGTCCTCATATTTGAGAAACTGTTTTGCTGCACGAGTCTTGACTTGCTCTGCTCACATTTTGCAGTCCTTGCTGTGGGGAGCAGAGAACCTGCTTGTTTCAAAGATCACACACAGTGCTCTGGTGTTCATACGGCCCCTATGGAAGGGCCCACTGTAGGGTCTGAGGACTTGTAACTTGAGGAGACTGATAAAGCTTCTGAAAAAGATTTCCCGACATCCTACGCACATGATAGGGAAGACAAGCACTGTTTTAAAATAGCTGTCCAAATGACATGCGTGATATCCACATCTGCTTGACCAAGTGCACCTTTTAACCACTGCTAGCTGACTGCTCCTAAGTGTTCATGGTTTTATACAGCATTTATCTGACTATGCAGTTTGCAGGTGAATGCACATGTTTAAATTACAGATTTATTCCATGTTTTCACATCTTTTCTTCCTAACCTCATGTTCTTATCCCTGCATGTTATAGATGTTCCCTTCAAACATTGTAACTGCAGCAAGACTCTCTGTGAAAGTTTCACTCCCATCATACAACTGGTAAAAAGTATCTGATGCAAGTATCTCAGATGATGTCTCTCTTTCCTGGAAATCTCAAGGTTCAATAATTTATATGAGGCTACTCAACATCTATAGATTATTATATGCTTAATTATGGTCCTTGTACTTTATTTGAGAAATACAAACATTGTACCTGGAGAGAGTGTATCTAGACAGTACCCATGTCAATGAACTTCACAGTGGGCAGGATTTCATCTTAAGTGGATATTTGATACCCAGCAGGATTTGTTTCTCAGTTAATGGCTACAGTGGCAGGGTGCTTTATGGGCTTCCTTGCTGATGAGTTGTTTATTAAAGAGCTGCCTTGTGGGAGACTGCTCTGCTGAGACCTTGGTTGCCACAGTTTTAGTCCTGTCAAACTTCACTAAGAGGTGGTAACATATAGGTTGCTTCTGCATTTCTAGAGAGAAAATCATGCTAATAATTCATTTCATAGCAGCAGTGTCGTCTTTGGCATGTCCAGCAGTTCTTTTCTAAAGGAATTGCTACTTGTAGGCAGAATGTGCAGAGATTGCTTTGTATATACTATATATAATAGTGTAGTTATTTTTTCAAACAGATTTTTTCTAAGTTAAATGAAATGGAGTGTGCCTACCTACAAATCCAGATAGAGTGAAATTCTATCTGGAATAGAATTTCTGGTTCTGTCTACAAGAGAACCAGAATGCGAAGTTGCTTTGCTGCATCAAATTCTACTTAATTGCAACTCTGATTATAACGAAACCCCCACTTCATTAAAGACATGCAGAGTTTAGGGGGATTGGCATGGCTGTAAAAAGGTTCTACTGTACTTAAGGAAAAAAAAGAGTGATCCCATCTACCGAGCATGTAATACTTAATGAGCCTGTGGGCTGGCAGAAGCACTGTGTGTTACTGAACCAGACTGAGCAGAAAACCAGTGTCAGGTTTCGAACTACCCTGTAGGTCCTCAGAAATGAAGAGGCATCTGTATTAGAGGAAACCAGTCAGTCATCCTTGGCCAGTGAAGTTCAAAGTGGTCAAAAGAAAGAAGGAATCCCCAGACTTCTTGAATCCATTTGTCTGTTTTCCTCCTTACGACAAAGCCTGGAGTTAACCTGTTGGATTGGTTGGTTGTGTGAACAAGCAAAATTAATGCTAAACCTCAGGGTGAAAAAAGGATGCACTACTGTGAATTTCCTCATATTTTTTAAAAAGCCATCAGAATATTCCTGCAATCTCAAGTCTTCATTTATTGGAGACAAAGTTTTCTATTTAGAAAAGGCTTGCATGCCAAGAACCTCTCTTTTGGTTTTCTCAAATGTCAATAGGCAGTTGCAGTCAGCCTGGGAAACCTGCATTCAATAAACAAAAATACTGAAATGTTTATTACCAGAACGGAACATTTGTCTTTCACTGTACTGGCCTCTGTCCCACTGACTTGGCATTTATTCTACCTGTGAAATCACATCTTGGAGACTGCATCGTTGCTGTCTTTTAGAGCAGTTCCCAGGCAGGATACTGGACAGAGCACAAGTGAATTCGTTCTTACCTAAGGTGAGCAGAGCACACCTTTTGGACCATACAGAAAACCACATGCCAGTGGTGTCCAGCAGGTTCACAGACACCTGAGTAAGCTATGTGAAGCTGTTGTGTGTGGCAGATGGTTGGAAGAATGGGGAAGAAGAAGGAGAAGGAGGCAGCTCCATACTGTCAGTATCCAGTCTCAGGGGACTAAAATCATCTGGCTTATCCAGGATGCCCACATACGTGAAGACTGGAGATGTGTGAGATAAAATAGCAATGATAGGAGCTCATGTGCAATTCTCAGTTGGTCAGGAGGGGAAATCTCAGCTGGCTGCCTGCCCAGCTGTGATCTGACAACAGTTTGCTGCAGGTCATTTGACACTGCTTGGGAAATGTATGCTTTTGTGATAATGGATGGCAGGAGATAATAAAAATTACTATGGTCAGTAAAGCCTTAACTGTGCCAGTGCAAACGATGGGTTATTAGTAACAATAAGAAAAGCAAGTTTGTTCCTTAACAAATGGAGGCTTAGGACAAACTAGAGGTCTTCTAGGAAGCCTGACAGATCCACTGAGCGGTTTATGCTATTTTTGTGCTGTAATTTTTGTGCTTCGCTTGGTCTGTTTGTGGCAATTGCAGTATTGGTAGATAGTGCCATGAAAAGTTTGTTGGACATAAAGAAAGTAATTGGAAATCTTCCTGATAGACTGGAACTTCCTTTTAGTCAGACTGTTCAACTCCAGATGGTTCAAGGAAAACTGCCACTGAAATTCATGTGCGTAAAGAAAAAAAGAAAACTGATAATGGAGACCTATTATATCCTGATCTGTCTGTAGTCATCTCTAAAATAAAACTAGCAAGTGGTGTTCACTAGAAAGAAGAGAACTAGCTGGTAGATATGAAACAGATTAGTGCTTATTGCTACACTCCGGGATCTTGCAGAATCACAAGAGAGCAAGCAGTTTTAATAATATTAAACAATAGAACTACTGTGCCATATTTAAGTCTCCCAGAGTGCCGTGCAGCTCAACTGTTAAAGTGCAGGCAGCAAGAATTTCCCTTTGGGCCAGAAGAATGTAGTATTTGTACTAAAGCTTCTGCTCAAGTGGGGGGATGGAAAGTCAGCTCCAGCCTGCCTGCAAAATTAATACACCTGAGGCAACAGCAAGCAAATGAGAAGTTCCTTTTCAGTTAGACAAAGATGTTGGTAAAGCCAAAGCTGGATTTATTTGCTTGGACTGTTGCAAACTGCAACGTATTTAATGCTCTGGTTTCGAATGCGTGTTGGCTGATGACCTGCAAAACTTAAAGACTGATTTCTTCTCTGTCATCTTGGCTAGCCTGTACATCTGTGTGGAGATGCCAACAGATGAGAGCACACCAAAACTTTTATATCGGTGCTGTCATATGAGGAGTTACTTGGTCCCCAAAGCTCAGTTATAGCTCTCCTAGCCAGTGGAGTAACCAGACTTGTATCAGGTGGGGGGAAAAGGAGAAAGGAAATAGGTGTCTCGGCCTGCTGGGAACTGCTGGATGCACAATTTTTATGTGGCTGCCTTTAAGGCATTTTATGAGATCGGGTGTGGCTGGTGCTGGGTGGAAGGGGCAAACCAGAGAGGTCCCAAAGATGCTGGAGTACAAGGGAATAGCTGCTGAAACTCAGAGAGGTGTAATGCCCACACGTACGTGCTGTTCAGCTGCCCGCAAGGTAACATCTCACAAAGGCGATTACAGCTGTTATTTGCAAGTAAGCCTGGAATACCAAGGCTGCCTGACTTCAGAGGACATGTGCTCTGAAGTGCAGGGTATTCTAGCTGACCCTTGAGTTCTGTCATAAACAAAAAAAACATGGAATTAGGTGCTAGTACCTTAACAGTGACCTCTTTTTTCTTCTGAAGTGATTCAGTTTCTACATGTTGCACATTCTATTCCTGTTACCCTTAAGCTGGACTCGCCAAAAAAGTAAATGCTTAAAAACTACATTTGACTTTGAACAGCTGAAAATGTTCATGCTACTTTTTCTTCTTTTCTTTTTTTTTTCTTCTTTCATTGATAAAAGCATCAATTTCTGCAATCTATGTATAGAAAACCATTATTACGGGGTTTTAAAATTATTCTAAAGTACAAGCCAGATCATTTAAGCTGCTGTTTTTCTCTTAGCGCAGGACATAACTACAAATGCTCTATGGCATGCCCTCACCACACAGAAATATTTGGCTACAGTTTAGTTTGCAGCCCAGGGATCTGACGTGGGGAGCGCTCACAGCCTCCACATGAAGATCTGTGCGTGTGTGCCTGAATGGAGAAGTTACTGAAAAACTTTGTCACAAAGTGGAGACCTTAATGAAGACCACAGTGTGCCATCTCAAATCTGCAGATGAAGGCCTAGAGCACTTTAAATTCAGTGCTGGTTGGTTATTTGGCAAAATGATGACCACGGGGCACAGACCAACGCTAAGGAAGATCCACATCTCCAGGGCTGTTGTGGAGCATATGATTCACATTTTTTCCCTTCTAAACAGACAAATAGATGGAGTTTCAAGCCCTGTGTACTTGTGCATAGCATACAGGCCTTTAAAGGATCTCTGAATCAGGTAGATGCTGCAGCAAATAGAACTTGCTAGATTTGAATGGCTTTTCATGTGAGGACTGGTTTCCATTCAACTTTGTTCTCCGAACAGAAAACATCAATGTGGATTAATGATTAGATGGCTTTCTTTTTCTGACTTGTCTGTGGTTTATTCTGTCCTTTTTCGGTGTGCGGCTCATTGAGAATGAGGTCTCTTGTGGAAGTACGTAGTGTGAGATTTGCATAGTCAGTTTGCTGGAGTGGTATCTGCTTACCATAGAAGCCTACAGTAATGCTATGGTTACCAAGTCATAATGTAAATTGTATTTGAGTTATCAGAAACTATTGTTTTGAATTCCAGAAATTGGTGGGTGTTTTCCAGAGACCAGATATCATCAGTGGCCCCAGTATTACCAGTGCCTGCTGCTGTTGGTTGGCCAGGACGCAGGGGTAACTGACGCTATGCCGAGAGACGCCGGGGCTCAGCACAGTGTGCTGGGACTGTCTCTCTCCCCCTGTCCCTCAGTTCCTCTGAATGTAAAAGTGGAAACAGCAACCATTTCCTCCCTCTATAAGTTTTGGGTTCTGTGTGATAGTGCTGTGGGCACGCGAAGTGATAATGACATTTGTTTTATCGCTTAAGTACCCTATCAACAGCTAAATTCCCCCGAATTGTTAGCATGGTCTGTGTAAAAGTTCTGACCTTTAGCAATGGCAGGGATAGCTGACTGCCTTTTGTCCTGTCACTGTACAACTTTTCCACAGTGGGCCACTCGTCTGGGCCAGAGGTCACCCAGACCTTACTGCATTACAAATAATAATAAAAGTCACTTTGGGAACGCATCATTAATTATTCCCAACAAAATGGAATGATTCACTTTTGCTAGTGCCAGGCTTGCAGCTTGATAACCAAAGTTTCCTATAAAGAGTGAGAGGAGAATTTATAAATGGTACAAAATGGGAATTCTCAGTGGTGTCTAAAGTGTGCTAGAAGGCAGCAAGCTCAATTTCACAACAGTATTACTCCAGTTTTGTTCTAATTTCGCTTTACTCATTGCAGTGGAATAACACTGAAGAAATGCAGTGGAGAATTGTGCCCAGAATACAAACAAACAAACATGTATAATAATGGTTGGCATGTGTGGCAAGCCAGACAATTAGCCAAAAATGAGCAGAGTCCTCCTCGGTCCCGGGAGAGGCCTGGTGAAACCAGGGTAGCCAGTATCCAGCACTGTGTCCTGGCACAGCAGGGAAGCAGTCCTGGTCCCAGCTGGGTGTAGGTAGCTTCCTCAGGACCCAAGTTAACACAAAACTTGCCCCCAGGCTGAGCAGTAGAAGAGGGGCTGTATTTTAGGAGTGGTAAAGGTGTTGTGAGGAAGTCAGGAATAAGAGAGTGAGTCTCGTGGCTGACATGGCCAGCAGCCTGACTCGAGCTCTGGCAATTCGTTATGCTCAATAAAGCTTTTCTTCTCACAAAACCTGCAAGCAGTCCAAATGGTGTGAATCAGAGGCCATAGTTTGGCTCTTAGGAGCTCACTTATGTAAAATTGGTTCACAACTGGTACTAAAACTTAAGAAGTGGAGTAAGAACACAGAGGCTGTGTTACCCCATTGCTTACACTGACTATTGTATCATTACATGGCAGTATCACAGATAATTCTAGGAATTGATTTTAAACAGAACATAGATAAAAGGAAAAAGATACTGGAACAGAACCTCAGGTGATTTTCAGACATCGTAATATAGATCTAAGTCCATATCGTTTCGTTGGCAGAGATGCATCGGTGGGAACCCGGTTTAGATTAATGTAAATGCTAGATTTTATCAAAGCATATTGCACTGATACAGCATGCTACCCTATGAAACTTACTGAGTCTGTGACATTTGTCTGCATCTTTTATGAAACAGAAATAGGAAAAAATGGCTGGAATTAACAGGTTTCGTCTAGGTTCAACAGCAGTTTTGGTAAATTTTAGTTGCCTCTCAGAACTCTTGTCTTTGTGTTTCAGTGAAGAATAAACTGAGCACGTACAGCTTAGGGTCTTTGAGAGCCGGGCTTACCTTTGTCCTTGAATCTGTTGAGCAAAGGCAGAAACCTTGGACACTTTGTTCCCTCTTACTGTTTACTCGAACTGTTGTGGCCTCCAAAGAAGTATCTGCATGGGGCCAGACTCCCGCTTCAATTATGCTGAAGTAAATACAGCATATTCTCTTCATATTTGGTGGAATTAACCTGAATTTTCACTGTTGCAAACCAGGTTGGAGTTCAGCCTGTGGCCTATAAAAATCATTTTATGCTCTGAACAGTTGTGTGCGTTAGAAAGATCTGCTCAGCCAGCATTTCATGTAACTTGTACCAATGTTAAGTTTGTAACAAAACAGTTCTGTCAGGGTCTGCAAGGAAGATGTGAGCAGTGATGTTAAATGTCTAGCAGAAAGTGCATGGAAAATAGGAAACTAAGCTTTAAATTCTCTACTTAGATTTCCACCGAGGAAGAGATAGGTAAATGATCACAGATTTGTGTTCATATATTTCAGAAAGAGATAAAGATTATTATAAACAAAGAAAAATGTGAATAGTGAACACCTGATAGCTGATCATGAACATGGAGACTTTCTTGTGCAGAGATGTTAGCCACACTGGGCCACAAAGCCCAGCTCTGCTGAGATAGAGGCACCATGCTGGTATGACCTGGGTGGACTAGATCCTGGACCTTGTCATGCCACTTTATACTGAATGGGTTATTTCCTAGCTTTCAGCACCCAAGAGGATTTGGCTATGGTTTCTGAGAAAGGGTATTACCATGTAGAATTCAAATTTCTGCTGCTAGTAGAGCCTGCATCAGTTAAAGTTTAAGGTAAGGTATAAATCTGTGGGTTCATTTAGGCTTTCATTTTCTGGGGTTATAAGTCTATGCTTAAAATAGCAGGCTTAGAAAAAGGGGTTTTTTTCATTTGTAAAATTAATCCCTTTTTTTTTTCTTAGAATTATCAAAATTCAGTTTAAGTTAGCAGTCCTGTAGCTCCTAGCACATCTCGATGATCAAGACTGTCAAGTCATGCTGTGATAACTCATGTTTATTTATGTCATGTACCTAGTATATGTAGAAAACTGAAGTATAAATTTTAAAGATCGATAAAACACTTTTTTGTGATGTCTTAAAATATGGATCCGAATACAATGATGAGTTTTGGTGGCTGTAGTCCGTTAGGACCAGTGATGAGCTTTAATCATTGTAGCTATCTGTGTCATGTATTATAATGAGTCAGAGCCTCAAGGCTGAAGTCTTTATTTGAAGACACAGTTACTTAGTGTTAAACTACTAACAGAAATTCTCTTCTCATTATCTGCTTTCTAAACACGGATGCTAGCCGTACAGCAGCACATACCATCTGCAATCCATTCTGCAAAAGTTTATGTCACTTCTTTGTTCAAGTTATTTGCAGGAAAAATAAGCTGTCACATCTCCTGCAAACTCTAACCTGGAAAAGGTGAGAAGAGCAGCAGGAGCAGAAATGCTATCAGCTGCCCTTTAGGGGAGGGATACTAGCACAGGCCAGTATATGGCCACACAGAAAGTCATTCCTGTCATCTGCACAGCCCTGAGGCAGAAAGGAAGTGATTGGGCAGTTGTGGATTGTGGAGGAGGATTTCAGGTGAGCATTTCTGCTCCCCAGGATGCCAGCAGCTCCCCAGCCAGCCCTTCTCATGAGCGGATAGTGCAGCACCAGCCCATGGTCCTGGCTCTGATGAGCTACCTTGGGCTGTGCCGGGCTCTGTTTTAAAACATCCCCCAAAAGCTTCATAAAAGAAGTGCCTTAAGAAAATCAGCCTCCAGAAGGAATGTATGTGCCCTCCATAGCAGGAGTTAATAGCCAAAGGATTTTTTTGGGGCTGACTCTGCCCTTTTAGGAGGTTTGATCTTCTCTCCAATTGGTCATGGTAAGAGAGGCATTTTGGAGAAAGCCAAGATATGAGACCTCTAGCAAATGGGAGACCTGTGGGCTGCTTTGATGTATTCCACATGCCAACCAGGCAGTTTATCACCATAGAGAGCATGTGGATCAAGCTGGCTTTATTTCCACCCTTTATTCCTTTCTACATTTAGTCATTGAGCAAGTTCATTTAAAGATTTTCTAGCTGTAGGAAAGAAAAAAACCCCAAAACCCAGCCCAGCAACCATGAACAGACCATTCCTGTAGATTCCGTTCTGGTAAAATGTGAAGAATGACTCAGTGAGAAGTACTTTACCAGGTTATATCAGGTCAACTCTGAGTTTGTTGTACTTTAATCAGATCAGTCACAGTTGCTTAGGTCTCTCTTTTTAAAGCTAATTGCAGTTGTTTTTGTTTACCAAACATTCACTTTTCTCTGGGCATTGAAAACATGAAGCATTTCCATCAGCAATTTCAATGTTTGCAACTTGACTGCTACAACATGCAGATGTGAGTGTTCTAGTGAGTGTTAAGCTGCACGCAGCAGTCAGTAGAAGACTCCCCATTGACAGTTATCATATGTATGGCTAATGGCACTGTCTTGGGACTGATCTCACTTTGTGCCAGGGCCAATATGGAAAATACAGTGTTCTAATAAGAAAGGCAAATTTTGGGGAAAATAAGTGCTACCGGGAGTCAGAGAATGTAAAATGGCTGCAATTGCTGTGTGTGTAAGCGTTTAAAGGAGCCTGGAGTTGATTATCTGCTGTGTCTCTAAGCAGAGGGTGTAAGCCCTTGCTGCTGCAGTAACTGAGCTGCTGTCTGCAATTAAAGCTAACTAGTAGTTGCTGACCTGCAGCCTGCTATTACAGGCATCTCTTGCTTCCCAGAGCTTGAGGAGCTGAGCTGCAGCTACTGTGGAGTTGCACTAGCACATATGAGCCACAAAGGTTTGCCTTTCCAAAAGCCTGATAATTAGTTAGTGTTGCAAACTATTCTGGCATTTAGGTGTCTTTGAGACCATGAGCCCTGGCACCAGCCTGCACTCCTGGGGTGGTTTAAGTGTGGGGCTGCAGTGAGAGCAGGCTGTGCCGTCAGAAACCTGCAGCAGGACTCCTTCCTACCCCCTGTTTGATTTGGTCCCAGGCTTCAAGTTATGGGCTGGCCTCTGAGGCTGTTTGGCCAAGGAAGGATTTTCAAAAGACTTGCATTCATAGCCAGGGAGCTCAAAATGTCCTGGACTTGGGCCTTGTCACAGTCACATATGCTGTACTTGTGAAGTTCACATAAGCGGCTCTTTGGCAAGGGGCCCAGCTCTATCGCAATCCATTCCAGGAACCTACAACTATTTCTGCCTCTCTGTCCTCTCATACACTTTCTTACAGGTTTGTGCCTGCCTGGAAGGCTGTCACATGCGTTAAGTCCTGTCTGTCAATCTGAAAATGTACTTGTGTTTTTGTTTTTCAAGTAGAAAAGAAACTTCAAGGAAGAAGTACCAAAAGGTGTGAGTCAATAAAGATGTGTCTGTGCAGTTACTATACATGTGACCTTTGGCTGGGTTTTGTTTCCTTACAAGCTTGCAGCATTAGAGGTATTTTAAAAGCTTGTTTAGTTCACCCCTAGTTGAGAGTTTCTGCTAATCCTTGCTGAAGCCATGATTTTTGACACAGTACTTAATCAGCATGTTACTTGTCAGTGCTACCAGCAGCACACAAAAATTTCAAATGATTAATCAAGTTATTTGAACCGATTTCAACAGGATTAAGAATTAACTGGAGTTCACCAAAATTTTCCAGCTGAGATGCAGACCAGAGTTTTTCTTCTGCTCAGGACAGCAAGTTAATGTGTAACAAGACAGTTTGTCTTATTTGGGCAGTACTGGTAACTTAAGCTTGAATGGTGCATAGACAGGTATTTTCAGTGTAGAAATGGCCACAGGTTTCTGGAAGAAAAATTTTTTCAGGCTCAGTCCTTCAAATACTTTGACAACTATTCATTCACAACTTTTTTAAAAGAAAGAAGGTTCTGAAAAGCAATAACTGGCAATTGATCGTGTTTGTTTAAATTTATCTTTAAGGGTTTCTCTTATTTGTTAAAATTCCCCTTGGGCTGGGACTGATAGTCCAAGGATATGCTGGCCTGATAGAGGTGGTTTTACATACCCTCAGAAACCAGTGAAGTTCAGTTCTGGATCTGAACCTCACAACTCAGGCCCTGCTCTTGGTGAAACAGAAAACACTTGCTGCTTTATGCTGGCAGCTGGAGTGTACAAAATAAATGTTTCAAAATTGAATTTGAAATGCTGTTATAGTCAGAGAAGTGACTGTAAAAAGGCATCTCTTACTCAATAGACATGCTCCCCCTCTGTCCTTCAGGCATTTCTGCTGGTCTTACTGACTCAGGACAGGTTAGGACTCTGTCAGTGCTGCAAACCCAGTAACACTGGTGCAAAGAGCTGGATTCCCTCCTGCTATGTGCATTATCAGCAAAAGTACTTGCTATTTTCTAGTGCAGATTTTGAATAATTGGATGATGGGCCATGAGGGAGAATAAAGCAGCTTGACTTTTCCAATTGAAGAGATTTTTGGTCTCAAAATTAGAAAAAAAAAAAAAAAAAAAAAGACTGGAGAGTATTTAAACTAAGCTGATCTGACCAGGGTGACTCTTGTTTTAATATCAGCTTTTAGAGGCCCTCTTAAATAACAGAGGCAAACACTGGTTCCTGGCTTGGTTTTGCGGGCACTATGTTGCCATTTTTCCTTGACTCATGTTTCTTTCTTATTTAATGTTGCAGTGATGACTTCCAAGTTGATAAATAAGTAAAACCACACATGAGAAACTCTGAGGGCTGAGCAGTGGAGCAGTAAGGTTATAGAAGGAGTGGAGCGTGTAATTCTAACGGATTTTTCTGTGGAACATGCTGGTGATTCTTAAAAATTACTTACTGGAAAAATTCTAGGCTGCAGAACAATAAATCTGATCTTCAAGTGTGGTTTTACTTTGAAACACAACAATGTAAAAATGCCACCTTTGTACTCATAAAATCTTTTCTTTGTACATATGAATCCAGAGATATCTTCTGTTTACTGTGTTGCTAAAAATAATTTTATTCTCCTTTTTTACTGCAGTTACTTTTGAAGAGTCCATGTAACTCCAAGGACCACTGGTTGGACTCTGTTACCCCTTTTGAATTATTATTCCTGCTTTTCAGTTTTAATTTCTGAGACAAGAAGTGAAAAACATTTAAGCATGTGAAAGTGCAGATACTCGTGGGAATTCCCAAAGAACCTAACCTGTGTAATCCTATTAGAGTCTCCCTCTGTATTTATGTGTTTGACTACTTCAGAAAGTCCCTCCCATACGAGTTGAAGAGTCATTCATGTTCAAGCTTGATTAACGATTAATCATATCAAAGAGAAACAGTTGCGATCAACAGCTCTTCTGGTAATTGACCTCCATTCCTTGAAGTGACACATGAGAAGGAAGCTCAGTTCGTGCTGAACTTTGCCTGTGTTACTTGAACGGAATCTAATGTGGGAATCGCTGGCATGCAGAAAGCGTGACGTATGTCAGCATTTTTGCAGGGTTTTTCAAAACAAAGTTGCATGCTGAATATATGCATCATCAAGTAGAAATATCTGAGTTCTGAAACCCTCCCTGGAGGGGCTGGGCAGGAGGGAATGCAGCAACGCTCTTGAAGAAATGAAATTAGTGTGGTTTTGTAACACCTGTTACCTGTGACATTCTGAAAGCAAAGTTTTTGCCTTTCTTCTGGAGATATAATGCTATTTTGGACTTTAAAAAGAGCAGTTTTTAAACGCTTCCATGTTTTGCAGAACAGCTGCAGTGATACAGAGGATACAGAAAAATAACAATCTGTCTACCAAACTTTCATGACTAATCCATTACTTTATGCTTAAAATAACAATAAAAATGCTTTGAAGAGTAACTTGTTGATTTCTAACTCTTAATGCAGCTTAGCATATAAATTTACAAAAGCAGACTAAGACCCTCATGAAGAAGCAACCTCATAATGATAGCAAGATATCTGTGGGAGAGTGGTAAATTAGAAAAGTCTTCTCTAACAGAGGTAATTTTTCTTCTTACCTAGGTGTATATCTATTAATATGATCCCCTGTTATTTCTTCTAGGCACCAGTAACAGATGTGCAGTTTGGTCCTATGAGACTTCGTCAAGATCAACTTCAGGTAATACAACAGTTCAAACTGATGTCTTAATTTCTAAAACATCGCAGATGTTAGCTTAAAATTTATGACTAGAATTTTTTTGGTATAGAGATCTTAGAGCATTTTTATCTAGTGATAACATACACCTAACAGATTTTTATGATGCCATTCTATGTGATATCCTAAAAATCCTGCCAAACTCTTTTCTCCAACCATCTCGCAGCTCATAAAAGTAGAGCTATCTATTTCTTTCTGCTGTCAGTTAGCGTGTCATCAATTTAGTGTGTGCCTTGTTTTGTATTTTACTGGTAGTCAATTCTTAGTCAGAATTTCATCAAAATGATACTAAGACAAATGTTCTGTCAAGGTCTATTACACCGCTGTTATTACTAGCATCAACCAAATCGTCACAAAAGATATGAAGTGAGCTTAGCAAAGTATGTTTTTTTGTTACTCATTGTGGACTGGCATTAATTCATCCTCCTTTATCTCTTTATTCACAAGGGTCATATGTCAGTTGTCCCCTTATTTTGTCTGGGATGGGTATGAGCTTTGCAGATAGATGACTCCTTTGGACGACTTCTGAAGATTCTCCTGTATCCCAAGGCATACTGAACCATTAATAATCCAAGATGCTCCTCAGTCAGTAATTACAAAACTCCTGATTGAAAGTAATCTGGACCCGATAATTTGAAAGCATCTGTCTTCCAGAACTGCAGTTCAACATCTTCCTTAGCTGTTGTCAGAACAGTAATATCATCAAACATCAGATCTTAGGACAGCCTCATCCAGCTGTTCCCAAAGTATAAATCAGAAATATTCTGCCTCTTTTATTGTTATTAATGATTGTATCACTTCTGTCCAGTCATAGGCCACTCTAAAATTCTACCAATTTATTCTGATAATACAGCAGGCAGGCATGAGGAAAGGAGAAAGAAGTTAGACAACATCCCATTTGTACCAGAGTCAATCATACAACTCAGATCTGCTGACTTTCTGTGCTATTGCTGAAACCCATTCTTCTACTGTAAGAGTGTTATAAATTAACTTCACTAAATATAGCCCAAACTGTGACATGTTTTTGCAAACAGTTTTGGAGGCTGCTTTTATAGCTTTTATAAGAATCTGAACTAAAGGAGTACAAAGTCCTTCATTCTTACAGAAATATGCACTACATGGAAATGTTAAGATTTACTGGTAGACATTCCGCCAACCTGGTCCAAAGTGTAACCAGCACTAGAATTCCTAAAATCACCCAGAAGAGAAACAGCAGTGGGATGTGGTAGGAGTTACACATGCTCCATGTTATTGTCTGACCAAAGCATATATCTAAGTGTGGTTTGATGAAATTTCTGGAAGATCGGTGTCTTGGGACAATAGACCAAATACTGGTTTCTCAAAAGGCTGCGTGCATTAAGTCATCCACAAAATGAAGACTAACATACGTCTGTAGTCTATCATTCTGTGTATTTTTTCAGGGAAAAGAAGTTTTCTTCTACAAAATATTATCTTGACACAAAGCACAGTCACCTTAGTGAGAGTCTTCCTTAGCAGACTTCATGTTTATCTTCTGTACCTTATTCAATCCTAGAATTTGAAATTTTAGAAAGAATTGGGTCTTATCATACTTTGAGTATGTAGGCATTGTATTAATTTTAAAAAGGCTCAGAGAGATTAATGTTAGTGGCAATTCCACAGGAGGTTAGGATAGTGCAAATAGTGGCTCATAGATCTGACCTCCAGTTCTGGATTTCAACCACGGTAATCTCCTTCTGTGATATAAATCCCAGGCTGAGCTTTGCATAGGAGTCGCATGGGGACATACTCCATGTACAGAGGTTCTGCTGATGATTTCAGTCTTGCGTGAGTTCATCTTGACCAGCCTGTCTGTAGTTTCCAGGAACCCCGCAGAGTGGGCCATACCCAGTACTTTGGAGAACCAGAATGAGGTGAAAAGGAAAGCACATTTTTCATCATGCCATTGAAGCACCATTAAATATTAATTCACACAAGGTGAACCATGGCATTTTTTTTTCTGGAATATGATCCTGGCAAGTAAAATAAAACTTGCTGTTATTTCATGTAAACTGTCTGAAACATAGGCATCTAGTCCTGACTGATTGCCCAAGTTCTCTTTGTAGCTGATGACGAGAGCATCACTTCCCAAACTTGTTCATCCCATGTTGAAATAAATGGCTCTGGCAGACTGTTTTATCCACTTGAAACACATCTGCACACAGACAATTATAAAAAGCAATAGTCTGTAGAAAGCTATTCTGTTAAAAACAAGGGATGTGGCTTTTCTGTTAAAAACTTGGAAGTGGCTGTAAAAAACGTGTTAAGAACAGGCAAAGTCATGAAATCTACTGTATATGTAAGACTTGTTTGTAATGATTCACTGTCTGCCTTTAACCCAGGTACTTTTAGTGTTTGCTGAAGACGATGACCAGAGTAATGGGTTCCGTTGGGCATGTGAGAAAGCTGGATTTCGATGTAATATTGCCAGGACACCTGAGTCTGCACTAGAATGTTTTCTTGATAAACACCATGACATTATCATTATTGACCATAGGCATTCCAGATATTTTGATGCAGAAGCATTATGCAGGTAAGCACCATTTCAGTATAATAGTTAACACATCATCAAACTTTTTTTGGTTTTATGTAACCTCTTTATAAAATCTATCAGACATGCATTTTTTTTTATAATGAACTGGGTTTTGTTGGTTGCACCCCTCACCCCCCAAATACCTGGTTCCTTGCTTGCACATTAAATTAACTGCAAAGATACCGTGTACCACCAAGCAGTTTAATGAATACATTCACTTCATTAATGTTCTGAATTTTTCGCAATGCCATTTGCTGTTGAGTAACTGCAGATGCAAATAGGCAATGTTTTGTGTGCATGTTTCCATGCCTACAACATTTGAAAATCTCTTATTAAGAGTGAAGTTGCAAAGTGATTCCAAAAGTACTTTCAGAAACTGTTGTAAAATATGAAGAAAGAGGAAAAGGATTTGCCTTTCTAAGTCTCTCTACAGAGACTTGACAGGCAGCGGTGTCTTGCTTCAGTGACTTTCCAGTGAAATACCCCTTGGGAATGTGTCTAGACTGAATAACAGTCTGTGGGGTGGAGGTGGTGGGGTCAGATCATGTACCCTGAGTGAGCGTGGTGGGTTCAGGGCGCTGGGACAAAGGCTCTTCTTGCTAAACTAAAGTAACTAGACAAGATCTTTGTCAGGCAAAGACTAGGTATCAGCGCTGTTCCCCTTGTCACATTTTTACCATTCTGTCCCGTAATAAAGTAAATGCTCCTGTATGAGTGAGGCCAAGACCTTCAAATGAGTCCATTATGTGCCTTTTCAGAGGGGAGAACTTTTGCTATTCCCCTACTGAGAGTATTTGAAGTTTTGATTAATCTACATTCTCTGTGTCTTTTTTTTCTTTCATGGAGTCTCTGACATTGCTAAATTTATTCTCTTTTCATAGTGGTTCAGCAGGCTTGGGAGTTGATTTTTGTTTTGATGTTAAACTATTTAAAAGAGAAATTTTAAGAAAAGTACTGTGTGGAGGTTCTATAAAGTCGTTTTTTCTGAAATGTGAACTTAAAAATGTTAAATTATTTGCTTTTTATTTAAAGGTCTATCAGAACAACGAAACCTTCAGAAAATACAGTCATTATTGGTGTAGTACAAAGGTAAATACTTGTATCTTTACTTTCACGTGTGAGCAGCAAAATTCCAAACAACCTCTGCAATATCATGTACAGAACTGTGGAACTGACTCATAGGTCTGTGTTTTGAACCTTTCTTGATCCATATTTCAGTCTGATTAATCTTGCCAAAAACAGGAGATCTACCGAGTTACAAAAAAAGATACAAAACGATTTGGTCAGTACAAAGTAGCATCTGACCATAGAAATTTTCAAAGTAAAATAGACTCTATTATGACATCTTAGTAAAGCAGTACATATGCTTTTTCCTCCTCCTTCATCTGAAAATATTACTTATATATCATAAAATAATGTAAAAATAACAACGGTGCTATATATTTAATCTGAAATAAGTCAAAGATAATTTTCCTAATTTTGGGAATCTCCATTTCTCAGAAAACATTTATTCTGAAAACCAATTCTGAGGTGTTGAAATTTCCTATTAAAAATCCTATTTTCAGGAGTCCATCATGATCTCTAGTGAACAAAAGACCCTAATTAAACTTTTAAGAGATTCTATTGTAAATACCACCTTCACTGTTCTTACGTCAGGAAGTCTGACTATGGAAACCATTGCTTCTACAGTCAGAATTGTCTCTCATCGCACTAACACAAAAGAGGAAAAAAGAAGTGATAGACAAACAGTAACTCAAGAGCTGCTTCATGTACGTCAGAAAGACAGATACCTGTGGTTCTGTGGGCCAGCAGTTCCTTTCAAAAGTGAGGAGAGCTTGGAAGCTGGGCTTGCTGGCTCGATTAGGAACTTGCTCAAAAGGGATTTTTCCCTGCAATTCATTTTTGTCTTTACAAAATGTTCACGTTGTGCCGTGGGACAAGATAATAGCCCTCTTTGGTGACACTATCTCAGAAGCTGGAGTTCTCAAACTTTTCAGATGTGTCTAGTATCCCAGCCTGCTGAAAGCTTCAGAAGTCAGTTTGCCTTTCACTGGGACTGAGTTGACTGTGTCAAGTTCCCATGTGCTGAACACAAGCGTTCTCAAGTTGCCATTTAAAATTCCACACAGAGAATTTTCACACATTTCCTTTCTTGCTGCAAGAGCCGTATTTGTGAAAAAGCCTGACACTTAGCCAATAGCATATGGAGGGGCTTCTCCCTCGTTTGCCTGCACTTCAGTTCATTGGTTCTTTTTTTGGTTTGTTCCCCCCTTGCTCCCACAGAATGCCTGTGCTCATTCTTTGTGCTTCTGGGAGGCAGCATTACCAGACAACAGGCATGAGGAATGAGATTTTTCTGGCAGCTGCTCCTCTCTCTCTGCTTAATCTTGGGTAAACCTTGTGCTTCAGTAGGCATTCTCTTCATGCATAAGAAACAAGTGCACAGAAAACAAAAAGAAGAGGTGCCATAAGATCCAAAATTTCACCTATAAATAAAAGCTATTAAGCCATCTGCTAAACCTGACCAGCTTCCATCTGCTCATTTATAGAAACTTAACATAATGGCCTTTCTTCCAGGTTCCAGCCATACATTCACATATGTTGAAGTGTCTTTTAACAGTTAACCCACAAAACATAAGTTTTATTCATAGATCCTGTAAGGATCTAGTCATATTAGCCTTCAGTGTGACATCTGGGTACAGATATGTCAGTGGCTTGTGAAATTGAGTCTCAACTGATTACAGAAATAATCTCTAACTTTATCATCCTTCTTTAAAAGGCATGCTGATCGAGAAGAGTCATCAATATTGCCTCTGATCTCTGCTGGCTTCTCAAGGGTATGTGTATGTTACACACCACCAGGTTGCTCTGACATTTCGAAATTAACATGCAAGAAACTATCCAGACGTTTGGCTGCCAGTGGTGGTTTGTGTCAGTAATCCAACCTGTAAATCTTGTTCATTCTTATATGTATCCCAATTCTGAACTATTATACACCGGTAGAATTAGAATAATGCTAAGTAGGTGAACATTCTCAGGAATATAAGTAGTGCTAAGACTTTTCTTCTTTATACATTTATTTCAGAGTAAGTATACGATGCTTTGCTTGAAAGGTTGGCATGGACAAAACTGACTAGTGACTGTAGCAGAGCGGGAGAGCAGCTTGCAATGAACAACTAAATGTGCTGTGGGAAATTTCTTTATCAAATGTCAATTCACATCTGTAAACAGGCTTCAGACACTGTGAAGTGCTATTATCTATTGTTTGGAGGCACCTGAGAAGTATTACATTGAATCTGTTCCTTGGCAACTATTCCACTTAAGCAGAAAAGGTGCTTATTAGTGTGTCAGTTAAGTGGATTCTTCATTGCATTAGGCTGACAATGGAACAAAAATGTGCATGATTTACAGTGTGATTCAGAGTATTTGGTTGCATGGTCACCAGATTTTTTGCTATCCCTTCACAATCCATTTGCACCTATTTGCTTTTTTGTAGTAAGGTCCTAATACTGGAAATGTTAGAGCCTGAAAATAACTGTGGCAGTTTAGCACGAGCAAGGTTTAACATTTGGGCTCATACCTGGTAAATACGAGATGTCTAAAAAAACCATCAGGGGTACTGAGGTCACTGCTATCCAAGCCCCCAGATGAATAATTGTATCCAATGGCAGGTATATTTGTCAAGAAGTTTTACTTTCTTCTATGTATACAATTTGAGTGTTAGCAATTGGAAACTCATAATAATCACACATTTGGATAACTTTAGACACAACATAATCTTTTCACTTTTATTTTAAAAAGTAGCATGAAAGCATATAACTTAATTAAAAGTATGGGAGTTTTTTATATTGATCCTGCTGATAACCACAGAGAATATAAACAGATTGGTTGAACCTCATGTTGCTTGTGTTACATGTTAATTTCTGGTTTATCCACTCCTTTTAATTTTTTGTCAAGCAAAAGAAAACAGAGCTTTGTACCCTTGAGTACAGAAATGTGTATTAATGAAATATTTCAACCTTTTATTTGCAGAGATATGTGGAAAATTCTAGCAGGATGGCCTGTTACAATGAGTTGATTCAGCTGGAATTTGGACAGGTGCAGGCACAATTCAAACTAAGGTAATTTTACCAAAAACATGATCAACAAAAAAAAAAGCCAATTCAGCCACATCCTTAAAAGAGTATTTATTCTACTGTACTGTAATTATTTATAGAATGTCAGTTAACTGAAGAAAACACGTTAATCATTAAAGTGTTGAAGTACAACTTTGTTCGGTATGGAGTTGCAGTACCTTATTGTCATGTACAATTAGAATTATGTGGATTAAATTTAATCTTTTTTTTTTTTTTAACTCTCCAGGGCATGTAATTCATTGTTCGCAGCATTAGAGAAAAGTCAAGAAGCCATTGAGATCACAAGTGAAGATCATGTAGTACAGGTTTGTTCCTGTTATTTTTACAAGTACAGAAAATCACTCTGTGGACTAACTATATTTTATTTCATCCATGATTACATTTACTCCTTGCAGTACAAGAATCTAACTTAATGGTTCTAAAAAGATTGGAGTGAGTTTAGCTGTAGAGTAGAATTTTCTCCATTTAAAATATCTTGCATAAATCAACTCAATTTTAAGGGAGATTCTTGTTTCTGAATGAATAAGGATTTACTCTCTCTTTTTCATTTTTTGTAATGATTCTTTCCTATCATGAATGGATGCATCCACTGGTTTGCATGCCTTCTTCCCAAAAACACTGTATGTTAATTTGTTGCTCTTGAAAAGCAAATCTAACGATGTTCTATTTAAATAAAGGGAGTACACCTTTTCTTTTCTGAAGTCTGATACTATTTAATGCATCAGAATTCTTGGGCCAACTATTTTTGAATGTAATCCTTTCTTAGAAATGTCTTTAAAAAAGGGATAAGTAATTGTGCTAAGGTTTGCAGTCCTGAAAAACATCATTTCATAAAGACGTTATTTCCATCCCTAGCTTTGAAGGCTGAGGAGCGATTTTGTTATCAGTAAAGAGCTTGGGTCTAAGCTTCTGGGAGTCATAACATGCACAGAAATTGTACCTTCTTGACCTAAATGTTGACAATGGCAATTTCACTGAAGGATGTGCCTTCTTCATCCCTTTTGCAAAAATAACAGAACATATCCTGAAGTTGTTTTAAGTTTGGTTTTTTCAGACCTTGTACACAACAAGGTGATCAATCTGTCAATAGAGCTCACAATCTAATTTGTGATTTTTAGGAACACTGGGGTAGGTTTGAGATATATAGGTTTGGGAACTGACAGAGCTCATTTTTCAGGTATTAAGGCTGTCTGTCTAAACTCTGTGGATTTGCATTTACTCAGCTGTTTCCATGATTTCCCTCTCTTTGCCCGCATGCACACAGTCTGCACAATTCTTCTAGCATGGACATTCCTGTTTTCCTTCATAAAATAAAAAATTTAGGCGTCTCTCTCAGCAGCAGTACATACAGAGATTTATTTCAGCCTGGGAAAGAAATCCCTTGGTTTAGCAAATAGAAAAAAGGGGGTTCTGCTGTGCTTTGAGTATTTTGATGAATGGGGTTTTGTTTGTTTTTACTTCACAGTACGTCAATCCTGCTTTTGAAACAATGATGGGCTATCAAATAGGTGAACTAATAGAAAAGCAATTAACAGAAGTGCCTATAAATGAAAAAAAAGCTGATTTCCTAGAAACTATTAATTCCTGCATAAAGATAGGAAAGGTGAGTAATGACATTGTATCATCTATCATTTGCTGCCTTTTACCAGTAAAAGTTGTTATTGTCCAGGGATGACACATGATGTAACTTAAAGCTTCATAGACATGTAACATTTGCAGCTTTCTTACTCAAAGAAGAAGAGGAAGTAAAATTGCTCTTTTTTTAAGGGTTTCTTTATCTTTCCTTGCTTGGAAGAGGTACATGTTGTATGAAAACAAGTGACTTTCTGTGTTTCTTTATAGTATATGCTGTATGTGGCAAAAGATGTGGGAATGCCAAAGAGAAACAAGATGGATGCATGTTACCCAGTGTGATGTAAATGAGAAAAGAACCATATTGAAATATTTCAGTATGAAATGAGGAAGCTAATTTGCAAGTTCAGAATGTAAAGATATCAGAAGAGTCATTTGCAATATCACTTGAGAGTGATAGGCAGCGTCAGCTGGCAGCTGCCAGTATCTTTCATTCTCTAATGACATGGGAGCTGTCCCATGGATTTCCATTATAAATGTTTGTTGCAGCAAGAAAGTGAATGAGGAAGTGCATCTGTCATAACAGAGAGACATTACTGTTTGCCTGGTCGCTCCGTGATGTTTCTTTGGGACTGTTGTGACTGTAGTGTGAGAATCCATCTAGGAGCTTTCATTTGCATTTTGACAATGAAGTGTAAATGCTTCTGATGTCATTGAACATATCCTAGTACCTTATAGGAATAAGGTCACAGAGGTTACACAGATAGATTTGGGAACTGGTATGTTTGTAGATGCCTCATAGCCCATGCTCAGTCCTGAGCCAGGATAGCTAGTTAGGTCATATTGACTGTTGTCTGCAGGGAAGCAGCATGTTGTTGGCATAGAGCAGGGAGATGCTAAAGTGAATCATGGCACTCTGTGTATCTAGGCAGTAATGCAAAAGCACCAATGCAAAGTTGTGATCAGTCATATTCTGTAAATCAGGCCACTACCACGAGCATTCAGCAACAAAAGCTGCACTCGACAGGTACAGATTGCATGCGCATTTCAACAAGAACGTGTCGCTCTTTTCTCCATGTATTGGCCTTTTGGAAGAGATCCCAGCAATAGACAATAGCTTGGATTATGATTATGGTGCTTCACACCTCTGTTGTGTGACTGAAATTGTTTTAGTAAATGTGTGTAATACAAACTTTTGTATTACACAAGTGGTATTTTTTTTGGAGGGAGTATTTATTAAGTTATAATTCAAACACATTAAATCCGCAACATCAATTCTCAAGATATGAAGTGATCAAATTTTTAATATTTTAGTGTGCTGATAAAAGTGTCTTTAATAACAGAAATCTATTTTACTCTATGAATGATAGAAATCTAACCCTAATCCATCTTTTTCCTTGCACTTATTTTACTCCTGGCTCTAGAACTTCCAGCTGTGAGGGCTAATGAAATACTACTTATTTAAACCTGTCTGTCAGGAACAGCTTAACCTGGTTTAGCTGGATATATTCTGTTTACATGTTTTTTGTATTTCTCTTTGGAACATTTTGTGGCAATCTATGTAGCCTCACATTTACATGTTAATAGAAAAATGCATTGCAAATTAAATTATTACAGGAAGTATTTGTGAGTAGAGTTTAACTGTGCAGAGCAACCTTTGAAATGCTGCAGATTTTTGAAGGTGCTTTAGTTTGAACTCATTTGTGTCAGGATGTTATAGCATTTTCAGAGGTGCCTAACTTGTGCTTGAATCATTCTGACATGGTCTGTATGTTGTTTTCAGGCTTATGATTTCTTTATATTCTATTTTAAAAGAGTGCTTCTCATTAAATAGGCTGTATGCTAGCTACTGTCTGTTGTAGCATACCAAAAAGCCAACTGTCTACTCCTGTGATATCTCCTGTCAACAGGTTTGGCTTTTCTGTTTTGAACAAACGTGGTTATATAACAAAAATAACAGAAAGCAAGACTTTTTGATCTTCAGAAAAATGTAAGCTGTATAAAATCTACCTCTAGTCTTTAAATGGAATTTAGGAAGATAAACTTTTGCAACATTTCCCCTCTTGTGCTGACAAACATAGCACTGTGAGCAAGTTCAGTATATCCAAACAAAAGTTCATCGGCATCATACACAAAAATTGTTAATTGCATGGTACATAGGGATTCTTGGGTCAGGATGTTGTTTCTCTTAGCAAAAAAACCCCAACTCTGGCAGTTCATTTTTTGTTACTACAGCTGGCTGTAATTTGCAAGAAGCCAGCATTATTGAAAGGCATTTTCATCCATACATAGGCAAGGAGTTAAAAAACAAGTTGTATGTTCTTCGTTCTTCTGTTTCATGATTCACTGACATCCATTAAGATGAAATGTTCATTTCTGACTAGAATTCTTGCTGCCTCTGTTCTCTGCAGTTTGACACAAAGCTCTTTATCTTACTTTTGCTTTTTCTGAAGTGAGATGGATAGCTATTGGTAAATCAGACCATTCCTCTTGCTCCTTGGGAATTATTTGCAAGAGAGCTATCTTTACAGAGGGTGTGGAGAGAAATTATGCTCTATGATAAAATGTCTATGGCAGTTCCTTCCTAACTCAGCCTTACTTTCTGTGAGATTGTTTTCGTGGCATCTTGTGTTCATTTTGGTTTGATCTGTTTTCTACAAGTAGCTTGCTGAACTTTGCTGTCTAGTGCAAGAAGCCTCAGTCTAAAAGGAGGACTGAACTGGGGGATTTCTTACTATGCATGTAGGAGTCCTCAGTGGATAAATGCATGCCATGGCCTTCTTAATGAAGTTTGAAACCTCAGTGTTGATTCACCCTGTAAAGGGTGAAACATTTTTTTTACTGTGTATGGTTTTTGCTCTGCATTCGATCCCAGCACGCCAGGCTATGCAGAAGTGACTGATCACTGTACTGTGTGGCTGTAATGTAGGCATAATGATGAGCTTGACTGACAGCACATCTTGTGAAGTAGCTCTTCTCTGTTGGATTGCTGACAGAGGCTCTGCAAGGAGCATATGGTGTTCTTAAAATATGTTTAAGTAACGTCCCTGGGAGAGCTTTACCTACCAGCAGGAGTTTGGCTTGGACCTCGTATGTCTCAGAATTCTGCTGACCTTTTTCCTCATACATTTTTTGCCACAGTTTCACATGGTTTAGAAATTCGCAAGTTGGAAAATCGATCTGTTGACTAGGAAGAACACATTAGTGAATAACCTGTCTTGAAAAGGACGCACTTTCAATGTGGGAATTATCCAATCTGTACCTTATGACTTCATCCCTTTGTTCATGTTCTGGGTTCATTACCTGGGTTAGAGATTGATTACTCATCTCTGCCTCATCCTGGTTGTTAGGAAACTATTGATATGCATACTTTTAATTATGAGAGCATTGAATTTTGTGATGCTTGCATTATCTTCATTTGTATTCCTCATACAACTCACAGAAGAAGATGCTGTGCTCGCTTCACAATTTGTTATGCACAGTTCTTTCGTCCAACAGGAAAGAAAGGATCTTCAGAAAAGCCTTTCATATTTTTTTCTGCACAGCCTGTCACCATGCAGCTCTCTGTGGGCTTGAGTCTTTATTTGCTGGCTCCATCAACATAAACGCAAAACTGTTCTCTCCGTACCTGTGCTCTGGCCTGAGATCTGTCACTTTAACACCAATATGTATTATGTGCCTCATGAAGGTATTTTCACATATGTTTGTAAGATCTGATCTACAGTCTGTTGAATTCAACTGAATATGCGATATGGAATCAATTATTTATTAACCACTTGGTATTTATTAGATGCCCAACTCAAAATATGCATCTGTTAACTATTCGTAGAATAGTTACATCAATAGAATAGAACATCAGTTATTCTAGGGATGGAAATGTGTAGGTAGGTTTGTAAATCTTGTCAGCTGCCAGGTTACAAAAAAGTGGCTCTGTTGGAAGTTTACTGGCCTCTGCACTGCTGCCAGAAATGAAGGGGGGAGACCCATACTTCCCATGTTTTGCTTTCCCTGAGTTTTCCTAAATGACACTGTGAGGGCGCAACTCCAGTCCAGGCACCACATGCAAGGGGAGACCCAGGGAGGTCCATCAGTGTTGTGGTATATGTCTTTGCTGTGGTATTTGTAGCACAGTGTGAGAAGCAGCAGCAGTGTGGAGGGGGAATTGGGAGGGAGCAGCAGGTAAGGGGCCCATGCCTCAGCATGTGCTGAAGCTGCCTTTAGCCAAGTCTGCGTTTACTGATGTGGGAGCTTTCCTGCTGCACAGCGTGGCTATGGGCTCTGCTGCAGGGAGGTGGTTTGGGGCTGAGTATTGGTGGTACCTTCTGGATTTAAAATCTTTAAATAACAAAAGTGATTGTTGTTACAGTATTTCATTTTAAAGCATGTCTTAAACAGAGGAGAAGGGGCATTTCCCGACTCTTACTGAGTGAAAATGAGGCTCTGCATTAGAAAGGGATGTCTCATTTCCAGAGGAAAAAAAAGACTTCTCACTGCAAAATGAAAAATTCCTTTCCACACTTTTTTCCTCATTTATGAATATTATCAAAAAACAATGATACTGGCAGTGACTATCTGATACTTCAAAAATTGTCTACTTAAATGTGATCCTGAAACTGGAGTGCTTTTAGAGAAAAGATGGGAGATGGGAGGCAGAGTCCAGTAGCTATTCTACTAGACTCTCTTTTGCTTTAAAAAATCCAGGATAAATCTTGGCCACTTTTTGAGACTGAAATGACAGTGGAAAATAAATGTGCTAGGATAACAAAATGCTTTTAGTCACAGATACGTTTAATGTTAACCAGTGATAAGACTTCCCAACTCTGCAGGAGAGACGGTGCCATCCAGAAGTGAAGGCAGACAGGTCGGCATAATGTTTTCTCACTGACCTTCCTGTCCTGGGAGGAGTCATCGCAGTCGAGGAGAAAGGCAGGTCAGCGTAGCAGTCCCAGCCATGTGGTGTGTGGTCCCGGGGCAGGGCAGTGGGGTGCCCCACACTGTTAGAGCCTGCAGGCACTCCTGGAGTCTCTGGGGAAATCTTGCTCCAGGCAGGGGCTGGTCCGAGCTCCTGCTCTTGCAGGGGTTATTGCCAGGTCTCCTCCCACCATTGAGGTAGGGTTGGGAAGAGAATACATGGTTCTGATTCCCACAGCACCTGAGGTTTGGCTGTTGTCATCAGGGCACTCACAGGCTGCCCCTCTGGAAGTTCTCTGTCCACTGGCAGCAACACAGTGACCTATAGGTTAGTTACAGGAGAGAAATTCGAGGGTGAGGACAGTTAAACCAGTCCTGACTGGTTTTGAATTGTAAGACAGCTTTCAATGAAAAAAGGCATGAAGCTACAGCTCCTCTTCCTGTTTTATATGAACTTCCTTTCATTTGAATTCCTTTTTCAGGAATGGCAAGGAATGTACTATGCGAAAAAGAAAAACGGAGATAGCATACAACAAAATGTGAAGATACTACCTGTCATTGGACAGGGAGGGTAAGTATGAAAGCTAAAGCCATGATCTAGGTCTGAATCAAGGCTCAGTTTAGAGTTCAGTTGCTTTCAGCAGACAATGGGGTTACTGTTACTAAGTATAAAGGAAACTTATGCAAAGAAGGGTGCCTCAAAGCTCTGCATTTAATTTCTTGGGGCAAAATCAACTTTACATGCTGTGTGCAGGGAAAGCAAAATTCTAATTCTCCCCAAAAAGGAGCCAAAGATCCAGATGTGCTCACTTGTGACTCTGACTCGTAATACTCCATGAAGTGCAAGTGCACCCTCCTTTTTCTGTGCCCTGTGTTGGGACCACCAGGACCTATGTCCTGTTGCACTGTGCACCCTCTGTGCTCATCTACTCATGGTTGTTGCCGAGTGTCTTTATGTGGAGAGGACACTGTGTGTTTTGATCCTGGTCAAAATTCAAGCATTTCTTGATTTTTGTCCAACTTCCACTTGGTCCCCATTTGGAGCACACAGGTATATGTTAGTTACCTGTACATTCATGATGAGTCCTTCTACACTATATTGGAGAACAAAGTGGATCAGACTGCATGCAGTAGTAGTTTCAAAGGCCTCTAAGGCAACTTGAACATTAATAAAAATCACAGCACATTATCTTCTGGAGACAATCATTTAGAAAGGTGTGTTTTCATGAAGGAAAGGCCAAATGCAGTTTCTTCATGCAGTTACTTCCTGAAAAAACCAAAGTGGTTTGGGTTTATTTCATCCCTGAAAGTAATTCATGTTCTCTACTCCCCATCAATAGAGTGAAAACATATTTTCAGCTTAAGATGCCAAACTTCTAAAACCAATATATATTGCATACATTGCTTCTTATGGAACAATCTAAGCCCATTTAAAGCTGGCTTAGAAAGTGTCCCAGTAATCCAAGGTGTAGTTTTCAGTTTGATTGCTCTATCCCTAAATCTTACATAAGGTTTTGGTTGCTGGACTGCACTGTTGCATGTTTTGCATTTATATCATACTTGAAACATCCTACTTTAGCCCAGAAGAAGCTGGGATGGTGGGGGGAGAAAGAGGAGGAGATAATCTTTGCAAAAGATGCTTCTGTTTTGTATTCCCTGTCACATGCAGAACTGTAGGATTTTTCCATTCCCAGTTGAGCCTTCCTGCCAGGACAGGATTTATCCTATGTTAATTTGTTGCTCTTACCTATTTGGTGTATCAGAGTGAATTAGAGCTGAGGTCTGGATGGGAATTAACACATTGTTTTTTGCCTACAGAAAGATTAGACACTATGTGTCAATTAGTAGACTGTGCAATGACAACAATAAGGTAAGTGAAAATAGTACTATGCTTGCTTTAGCTTGAGCCCTAAATATTACAAAATAATGGGAAAGTTCTCACTAACTGGATTTCTCATACTGAATTGTAGGCGGAGAAGACATGTGAATGTATTCAGGCTGAATCTCAGACAGGTATGACCCATCTCTCCTGTCCTAATAACTGGAGAACGTACCTAAGGAAAGAATAAAGTCCATTGTTAGTGATCTGACAGGAAACCACAGTTGCACAGGACAGTCTGAACAGTGCTATTTAGCTATTTAGCTGGGAATCCAGCTCCAAAGGCAGGAAAATAAATACAAGCCTGTCTACCTGCCTCATTTGTTTTAGAAGTGATATAAAGGAACCCACCCTTGAAAACACAGTAATAGGGCTCCAAGTTGGTATTGTGGTATTTCTGGATCCACATTTGTGTCCACATGAAAAGTGTCACATTTCAGTTGTAGGTAATGGATCCCTGTGACAAAATTAGAAATAAGAAGGATGCCATCAAGTCATTGTGTTGCTGTAGCTGGTCTATAGCTAGTAGCACATGTGTTTGCATTGCTTTTAACTGTGTGTGGGGTATTTGCATATGGGTGGAAATGAGGATGACCATTTACCCTTATCCCACATATCAACACTTTAATTAAGGCATCCTTGGCATCCATGCTGCAGGTACTTGTTAATTGTAGCCTTGGTAGCTGAGGTGGTATCTGTTGGAGTCCGTAAGGGATCTAGGATACATTGCTTATTTTGCTAGCATGTGGTCTGCTTTGGTCCACCAGTTCTTTGTGGCAATTGTTACTTGAGTGAACTCAGGTGTGTTGCACAAGTTGTATTCACAACTACAATTGTGTCACGGTGTCAAAAGACGAACTTTTCCTTCCACATTGTTAGATCCCTTCTGCAAAAACACTTGGGCATGTTCTGCCAGAGCATGACTGGGTTCATGACAGTGTAATTGTTTAAAAAGGAGCTTTCACTGGCTCTCATCTGCTGAAGCATTGTGGTAACTGTCATTCAGCTGCTGTCAGGCTTTCTCTGAGTTTCAGTTCCTTTAGCATACGTCTTAAGCACAACTTAATGTCACTCATTGTACAATATCATTTCTCCACAGATATTCAGACTTGCAGGCAAAAAGACATGAGGAAAGGATCACTAGATGTCAGATCCACAACATCAAGAGGGAGTGATGGTATGTTAAACAAGTAGATTTTCCCAATTTCCCAATATATATTCAGATTTTTATCAGCATACATACATACACATACAAATATAGGTAAGTATGTGTGTATATATATGCATACATAAATGTGAATAAAATAGCAAGTTATCAATGCATGAACAACTTTACATTTGTCAAATAGCCCCATTTTCTTCTCTTGAACTATTTTGAGTCCTTTTTTTTTTTTGAACCAGTGGAGAATGGAAGGCTATTGTCTACCATCCTGCATGGAAGACCTCATGAGATTCAAAACAGCTACTTTCATGTACAAGTGTCAAACTCTAAGCCTAAAAAATTACTACATTTCTTACCTCTTGTCTTGATAAAAATGTGAAGATAATTTTTTTACTAATTTTGTTTTCTTTTCACTATGTTGTATTTTGTTCCATTAGATTGCCCCAAACTTGATGGATGAGTCACATATTCAAAAATGTTGCTGATACTTACATGATTTTGTTAAAGCATACATCATTACAGTCTAGGCAGCATACACTATTGAAACATGGAAGCAGGTCTGTGGCAGTGAGAATACAATCATGCCCCAGTATAGCAAAGATAACATTGATTCTTCCTCTTGAGAGCTGCTTAACACAAAGAGTAGCAGAGATTTTATAGGTAGCACAACATAATTATCCTGAAAAATCCCATCTTGGCCTTTTTGCTACAGAACCAAAATTGCTAACTGATAGAGAACATTTGTTTTCCAATTTCCAGTGAATAATAGGCCAGGACCTCTGCCATTTTAATTTGGCATAGCTACCTTCACTTCAAAGGAGGTTCACTGATTTGCCTCAGCTTGGAAGCTGACTCATTATGACTTGTCATTTTTCATCAGGGAGCAAAATTTACCTACCTGTGCTTGCCAGTTTATACACACACACATCGGTAGTCTTTTAGTGATTTTTAAATGAATATTTTATTTACTTAAAATGAAAAAAACAAAAACAAAGCTGTACTTCTGCCAAGCTGTTACAGTTACTTATCTCTGATCAGGGCTATCAGTGGTTCAGCAAGCATCTCTTTGCACTTGTGTGTCCCCAGCATAACAAGCAAGTATATGCATTCTGCAGTAGATTGCCTCTGAAGGGCACAGCAGGGTAAGAAGTTCAGAAAATGAATACAGATTTCTTGGCTGAATCCTCCTGTCATGCCTTGTTGCTGAAATCAGGATACAAATTCTGCTTTGTTTTCCACACAGGCAGCTCACAAAGGCGGCGCTCTTCTATGGCCAGGGTACATTCCATGACTATTGAAGCACCCATCACCAAGGTAATGTGCACTGGCACTAGCTGTTGTCAATTATGCTGTACTGGAGTATTGGGGCACAAGGCTCCCATCCAGACTGAGGAGCAAGGCAGTGCTGGCCTCTGGTGCAACTTCTTCCCCTGTTTCACCTGCAAAAAGCCAAATGCTCTGAACAAAGTTCTCCCAGGCTGGCTTAGCAGAGTGCCTTCCATGTGGCCTGCTGTGCATGACCCTTTTTTAAGGACTTTTGCCTATGTGAAGGAGGGGCAAGAGTTCCTCCTTCTTACTTACAAATGCATTGTAAACTGCCTTCTGAAACCATTCAAGGATTTGGCAAAAATCAGCTCATTAATAAATTGAGAGAGGCCAATGGGAGGTTATATTAAATCTATTCAGAGACGTTTTGAGGCTGTGCCTTGAATGGGAAAGTTATTAAAAAGACTGTTTTCAAGGTCACAATCTTGTTCCCAGCGTGAGTAGCAAACATCAGTGCTTTATTAACATTCCTTTCATTTTGATTCTTCCACATGTGGATTGTAGATCTTGTTTATTTGCTATGAGTTTTCCATAGTAATCGATGAGTGTCTCTCTTTTTTCTTAAATAACTTCTAACTTCAAAACATGTCTAATGCTAAACTAGGTAATAAACATCATCAATGCTGCACAAGAAAGCAGTCCCATGCCAGTTGCAGAAGCTTTAGACCGGGCTTTGGAGATCTTAAGAACCACTGAATTGTACTCTCCACAACTGGGGACAAAAGATGAGGATCCACATACAAGTGACCTCGTTGGAGGGTTAATGACAGTAAGTACATACTGCCACAAATGGCTATGGATTAATGTTTCACTGCCTGATTTTCCCAGTTACTCAATCTTTATAATCTGGCATGTGCTTTGCCTTTACAATGCGAATATTCAGGAAAAACTGCACACCTCTTTTTTTTTGATTTCTCCTCCCCCCCCAAAAAAATATTGTAGCTCTGAAAACGGGAAGAAAATTGACAAGTCCCTTTGAAGCATTAGTTTTGCTAGCAGTGGAAAGGAAAGCCAATTCTTTTTCCAATGTGATTCATTTTAGAAAGGTATAGATGGGAGAGGAAGAAACAAAGATAACTAGACACTTGTATTTATTTATTAGGGTTATAATGGCAGGTTTTGGGACGTTTTCAGTGTATAGGAAGAATGTGTTTTCAAAAGAATACAAAATATATATTTTTGTGGCTATTTCTTGGATTATATTTGTACTCATACAGACTCCAAGAAAGATCAAAGTGCTTTGAGCTAAAGCATGAATGTTCATGTATTAAAACACAATCGTGCTCCACAGAATTCATAATTTAATTAAATAAGGCAAGATAAAGACTGAAGAAGGCATGTATTATGTTGTTACATTATGAAAAGAGGAATGGGGACATTGGAAGAAGCAGCGTTGTACCCAAAGTTGAACAAAGGCCGTATAGCAAAGCAAGACTTGAACCCAAACCTTCAGAGCTTGGAGTCTGGCCCTCCTGATAACTAGATGAACTTGGATGAATGTTACCTGTGCCTTAAGGATATGTATTCCCATTAGTCTGTAGGTTGTGTATAAAAGGCGACCTTAGGAAAAAAACCAAGAGTGTTGGATGGAAAAAAGCTCATGAGATGTGAGCTTTTCAGAGATTTCTCTGGGCTGTTACCATTTTATGCTGTAATTATCGAGGTGTGTTTCCAATATCTATCAGAATATTGAAACAGTTTACATATATTTTTGCCTTTAAAATACCACAGCAAATATCTGATCAGGAGAAACATATAAAAGACTTTAAGAATTCCAGGAGAAGACCTGAATGGTTCATATAGGGTTGAATTTACTTAATAGTCAAAATATTTCTCCTTTTTATGAATTGTTGATTCTTACATATATTTGTATTCTGGCTGTATTCAGTCCATGGTCCCAGAACATGTAGGTAACAGTATTGCAGAATACAAAATCCTTACTAAAAATAGAACAAAGACTATTTTATGGAGCAATAGGAAAGCTGAGAAAATTCATTTCAGAGTATGAGGGTATATGGTATAGTATGAGTTTTAAAATGATCTGGGAGAAACATTTTTTCCAGCAAAGGATCTGTTAAAACCAGAATCATATTATTCCATTTAATGTTCAGAAGTTATGTCTGAGTAGGAGAACAAGTAGCAGGTTATTGGATTTGAACTATCAAGCAGAATTCATGATGGGAAGGGCATTTGGAGTTCAAAGATGGATTTGCCAGATAGAAAAACACCTGCTATTTCAACTCTTAAAAAACTAATATTTGATTCTAAATGATAGACAGCATCCTAAATGGTGTCCTAAATATTTGTGTCATAGCAGTGCTATGGAAGAGTCACTGTGGCAGTTATAGGAGTAGTAGTCCCTTTTAAATTACAAAACTCCAGACTCATTTAGTTACAAATGTGAAAATAAGAATGAGATATAACAATTCTTCTAAGTGCAGATATTCCATGTTCAGATGCAGCATCCACATTTACTCCTGCTATACTTTGTGTGCATAACATTTTTAGTAAGGTGCATTCAGAAGGATTTTTTTTTTTTTAAATAAGTACTTTTTTACGTCAGGGGCATTAATGTGCAGTAACTAACAGCTCCATACCTCAGAAGAGCAAGCAGGATTTGGGCTACAGCATTTAGAATTATGAGGTGAAAAGGAAGTATTAAATGTATCATTCTGTTAATTTTAATCCTTTGTCTCAGTTTGCACATCTAGGCATCATGCTAGAATTTAGCTTAGGAGGCACTGAATTGGAGTGTGAACAAGCATACGTTCTTCTTTGATAGAAGGGAAACCCCAGAGTAATTTGTTGCTCTGCAATCCCAGAAGCAAATAATGAGATTCTTATGCTGCTGAGGTGACCTGATCTGCCAATACGAGGGGGAGAAGAGCAGAAGCATGTCTCCACCCATTCCCTCCCACATCCACCTTTGCTTGCTGATGGAAAGTATGTGGACATACCATGGTTTGTGGTACACATCCAGAATCTGTGTGTGTTGTCCAGACAAAGGTGGATGTGAGGCTGTAATTCCAGACTCCCATCTGCACCTGAGTTTTTAACTGTCTCAGTTCATATTGTATCCTGCAGTTTCATGTTGTATCTTGCAGTTTCTCATCCATTATGAACTATATGTAAAAAAGGCAAATCTTAACAGTACACACAAATATGGGAGAGGCAGCTTTGATGACTGTGACAGGTTGCAGTCAGATTTCTTTAAAGTCATTGTGCTACTATTTGGTATCATCGTCTTATAGACCATTTGTATAATAGGCTCCATTTAACTCTCAGCTTTTATTTAACAGGATGGTTTACGAAGATTATCAGGGAATGAATACATATTGTCAGCAAAACGTAAGTTTTAACTGGGTGCTTACTGAGATATTAAAACATGTTAAGAAATTTAAGAAATAGGAGAAATGTGATCAGATGTTCTTTTTTATAAGCATTGTTTGGTTTTATTTTTATTTAAAAGCATTGTTCTGCAGCATTACTGAGCTTTATAGAAACAAGAGTTACCAGGCATTATTACAGAAAAGAAAACATCTACATTGAGTAAAAGGGTAATTAATGATGATCTGCAAATATACTCCTCAACAGAAACTCACCAGGTCGCTGGCAGTTTGAGCTCTCCAATCTCCCTCAATGACATACCCCCACGGATAACAGAGGCAATGGAAAATGAAGAACAGTGGGATTTTGATATCTTTGAACTTGAGGCTGCCACTCATAAAAGGTCAGTAAACTCAAGAGCTCATAAATTGAAGTTGCTGAAAACTGACTTAAATGTCATCCTGTAATCAGCTCTTTAATTTCTCTACCTGCGATTTTAAAGTGGAATTACTTTTAATTTCAAAGTCAAGTGTTTGAAATTTTCTCATTGTCATTTCTTGTTGTGTATGAACCTATTAAATATCTTCTGTTTCATCATACACTATTTCCTGCAGATTCCCAGTGGATGTAAGTGAAGATTATATATCTCCGATATGGTATAATAAAGCAACATAATTTAAAAAGTCTTCCTTTTCTGTTCTCAGTAATAGAAAAGTTCTACAAACCAAATTACAGTCTTGTGGAGATTCGAATTCAAATTATGGCCAACTGCACACAGAGTCAACATGCTGGTCTGAATTTGATCAGTTGATACAAATCATGTTTTATTTTCTTTCAACGTAATTTTTATTCCTAAACAGTTCAAATACAGCAGAATTCCCATTGCCTTTCTCTGAGATTAGAGGAAGGTCTTTATTCTAAAATCTTGGCAGGCTACATATTATGTATAAGATTAACTGAAGAATATTTACTCATAAAAAGTAGGGCACACCGATTTCCATCACAGAAGTTTTGATAGACTGTACTTCATTAGTAACAAATGTTCCCACTAAGTCTGTAAATTGATCTTTCTGTTTAAATCCTTGGTTTTATTTTCTAATACCAATCAAAAGTTCTCCTTTGGGTCTAGTTTCATTTATCATGCTTTGTCTTAGCTTACAGTGTCTATGAGACACTAATTTGGAGGCTAGATCCTGCAATGAATTGACTATCTTAACCCTTGTCAAAATCCCAGATATGTAAGAGCTTTGAAAGGTATTCAAAACCAATGTCTAACAAAGGTATCAGGCAGTTAGTTAACATATATGCACTTCATTTTCAGACCATGGTTTTATGAGCCAAAAAAAAGTGGAAAAAAACCAGGTTTTTTATTCTTCTTTAAAGTGATTTTATTGTAAGTGAAGAAATTTGCATCCAGTTACTTCAGGTTTTGTTTTTTGTTGTCTTTGTTTTTTCCTTTGCTATTTCTATTCTATTTCTAACGAAATGCTACAGATACAGTAAAAAAAAAAAAGTCAAAATGTAATCAGTTTGTGTGATTTTAAACATCTGATACACACATTGCAGTAACTTAACAATTAATTATCCCAGCCAACATGCATGAGATCACCAGATAGGCTTCTCTGTTCTTACTGGTTCGGAGAGACCACAGAGGGACAAAGGAGGTACTTTGTTGCCTGTCTTCTTATTAAAGGTATCATAATGATGATTGCTTCTTGCTGTGTTTAAATAAAGGCAATTCATTTATTAAGAGAATTAAAGTGATCTTCAATGAATCGCAAGTATGAATATGTTGTTAGTATTGTCTTAAAGTCCAAGCAGACATATGGAAGTAAAGTCAAGATAATATATTAAATCTAAGCTTTAGTGCATTACAGTTCACTGACACAGAAACCTGGAGGGACCTTTGTCTCACAGCGGGCGGGGATTAAGAGGGATTTAACTTTAGTATATTGTGATTCTAGTGTTTGACATAGTATTGTTGAGTGGTTTTGCCAAAATATGTACATCTAACTAAATGACCTCAGCAGCTCTGAAATGACCTCGCTTCACCTGCCAGGTGCAGCAAAAAATCAGAGTGCTTGATGCATCTGCAATCAAGCAGGAAAGTGAGATACCAAAAGAAGGATTTAACATGTATTTTTGAGAATACACATTTGAAAATATTTACCACTATACCTGTTCTTCTTAAGTAAAAAATGTATTGGACAAGAAAACAGCGATATTAACCGGGTTTAAAAAGAAGTCTAGTGGACTAAAACTTGATTTTTTTTAAATTTATTTGCTCTATTAAACATATTGCACTTTCACAGCTTTCAGATTAGAAATATTCTGTACTGCTGTTCTGATCTTCAGTCACCTGCGAGTCATCTGGGTTTAAATTGTGCAGTTTGGCCTGGGAGAAGCAAGAGTACTGGAATACAGTGGTATTGGCTAGTTCTGGAGATAGGTCTCAGACTGGGTTAGCCTGAAGGTTCATCTGGCTCTTACACTCTTCTAGAAATGGCATACTCTGGCCTGGCATTTGCTTCCAGAATACTGCCATCTCTCAATCCCTATTGCATTCAAAGCCAATGAGCAATGGAAGCCTGCAAGGGTGGGCATAAAAGAAATGGAATAGATCTGCAGCACAGAAAGAATAATGATTGAGAATACATTGTATTGTATAGATTGACTTAATCTAACTGTAAACGAGCCAGTTTAGGAATCTGTGGAAGCAGCAAGGTAATCACCTCCCTCCTCTCATGCAGACTTTAGTACTTGCTGGTTTATCTCATTTTGACTTCAGTCTACATGTACCCAGCATAGACTCCCCAAACCCCAGAATAGTGCTACATGTAGTACAGCAGCAATATGGAACCTTTTTATATTCCTGGAAGTGTCAGGAACTGGCATGGTTCTGAGTGTGCATATGATGGGTAGGCAGAACATTTCTACAGGTTTAGACTGTAACTCTGTAACAAGTCCTTATACCCAATCTGACATGTCATCGGTTAAAAATTCATACTATTTATGCTATGTAATATTCTCTCAGCTCATTTATTTTAAAACTTTGTGTTTATTTTTCTCCACAGGCCTTTGGTTTATCTGGGTCTCAAAATATTTGCTCGCTTTGGAATCTGTGAATTCCTAAACTGTTCAGAATCAACTCTGAGGTCATGGTTACAAGTTATTGAAGCTAACTACCATTCCTCCAACTCCTATCATAATTCTACTCATTCAGCAGATGTACTACATGCCACTGCTTATTTCTTGTCTAAAGAAAAAGTAAAGGTGAGTCCATATTTATAACAAATAGTGTAGGTGGGAAGTACAGGTGCGATCAAAGGAAGATCTCAAAAAAAGATGCCAAGAGCCAAATGTCTACCTAATGCCAACCAGTTTGGTAACTCTGAGGTCAAAGAACTGGGCTGTTTTACATGAGTTCTAGGATCTTTCTTATAGCACACATGAAAGGGTGGATAGTAATATTACAGGAATTCAGCTGTTCTTGATGGGAGAGTGTTCTTGATGGGAGACTAAGAAAACAAACTTTTAAAAACTTCTTCATATAGTTAAATTTTCTCAGACAGGTGAGCGAATGACACAATTATTTTTGTGACAGTACATGCCAAATACAGATTTAATGTAATAAATCACCTCTTTTAAGCCTTGTGATAGTCATTCTGCAGAAGACTCCAGGACAATATAGGCCGTAAAAAAGGTTTAGTGCTTCTAAAGCTATATCACCCACTGGATGAGATGCCCTGAGGCTTAAAGAGACTGCACTGGAGGAGAGTATTGAAACAGATTAGTTGTTGAAGTTTCTTGTACCATAACACCCGCTGGCATATTACAGCCACTGAGAACCAGAATCAATCAGATCAACCTTTGTTCTCACATGGCCAGAGTGCAGACTGGAGAAGTGGAATTGCAATAGTGCTTGAAAGTGTATGCAGTGGAGTGGCAGTGCATATTTCTGATTTTTTGGATAGAAATTCCTACCCTGAATTGGTCTGCATAAGGATTGTGCTAGTGACGGGCACCTGGCTGAGACATTTGTGGCTATAAAAAAGCTTCTGACAGCCCATTAAATCTGTAGCAAGTCCCTTAACCTGGAGCTGCAGCTCATTAATATGCTCTCCAGAGTCTGACTTAAAAATACGATATGCCAAGTGATGTTTTCAGCACCTGATTTGCCAAAGGTTTAGCTGGTCTTCCCAAGAATATATATGAAAAACAGACAAGATCTGGACTCATTTCAATGCCACAGAAGCATGACTGCCGCCTCCTTTTCCAGAATGTTGTTTCCATTCCTCTGGAGATATAGGAAGAGAAAAAAAATGTTGCGGCAGAAGATGGAGCAGAATCAAAGCTCAAAATTCTCTCTTTATCTTTTCAGAGTTAGAGCCCAGCTGCTTTTGTGTTGTCCAGAGTGTAACTTAACCTAAACACAGAAGGCCAGATTCTGCCACTTAAACACTGAGATTTTTTTCAGTGATTGAACTCAGTTCTTGCCGGGAAGATCTTCTGGCTTCCAAATTGAAGCAGTATCCTCAGAACCATTTCCACTTCTGTGCCACAGGAGTTAAGATAACAAAGTTAGAATCTGTGCCCTGAAGTTGGGGGTAAAGGTGCTGTAAATCCCCATGAAGCTTGTTATATCAGACTCAGGGAGTAAGTGTCAGATACACTGTGGTCCTACAGGCCAAGTATTCTCCAGTTTTTGTCCATTTTCCCATCTGCACAGGTCTTTCTCAGTCAGACTGAGCACTGGTTTGTGTGTACCTCTGAGGAGAGCCTGTTCTGAAAAATCTCTCTTTCCTAACTTCATACCACAAAAACAAAATCCCATGAGCAGCAGCTGAAAGAAAGAAGGAAGAAGCTAACACATGGCAGATAATGTTTCAGACAATGCTAACTATGAACCTGGAGTGGAAGTAATTCTTTGTCTTTTCTTATTCTCTACAAGACACTCTTGGCAGTCCTTAATGAATAATATCCTACCTGTCAAGTCAAGTCACTGCATGAATTTCAAGAGGTGTAAAGTAGGGTAGGGATTGTTTCTTCACCTACCAAGTCTAACCATTCTGAATGGGACTGTCAAAGCCAGTATAAAATTTGGACCTTAAATTCAAGCTAATTGGAATGGAAATTATCTGCCCTTCTCCCAGATTCAAGTGGGAACATGTCTGCTTTTGAGTCTCTTACTTTATTAGGTTTTTTTACATAATTCTTTTGTATCTGTGATCCTTCACAAAAAGCCAGCATAAACACAGCATAAAGGCTAGTTTCCAAATGTATGCAATATATTTCTGAGGTGCTTGGTTCTTTATCTCCTTTATGCTATTACTGCGGTGTTAAAACTGAAGTACAAAACCTTAAAAGTCAAATAGTTTTGTATTTCATTGTAGAGTAGATATAATTAGACATAAAGCAATGGACAGTGTAAGTAGACATAAAGCATGGAGCGCAGCATGCTAGCAGAATCAGAACCTGATACAGAAACTATAGAACAGAGTCATGTAATTTTTCCATGGATGTAAACCATCAAGTATTCTTCATAGAATTCATATTAGCTGTAGCCCCAGGGCACTGTTATAGAACGGGATATACGGGAAACATTCCTTACAGATTGTAAACCTAGCTAGCATGTAAATGGAATGTGATTAGGACACATTAAGTTTCCAAAAGAAATGAAGGGGTCTGGTGGAAATAAAATAATTTTTAGCAGTATTGGTCTTTTTTCTGAGCCAAATACCCTGACTCCAAGTGAAAGTGGTTTCTGTGTTAGGGAAAAAAACCCCTAATTTTTACTTTGTATTTGCTTAATTTGATGTGCTTTGTCAAAGGTGGGGCTAAGGCAAAATTCAAGAGGCACAAAATGGCCAAAAAATTTATGCAGTGTTCAATGAAGCCTATAATGAATTTTCCATTGCTCTGTCTAGAACATCTGACCCTTACTGCAGACTCCTGGCTTTTATTCCTCAGCAACTTGGCTTAATCTTATGGACAGAGTAGGGTTTCCCATGAGTTTGCCAGGAAAACTAAGCATCCTTCTATTTTCAGCAAACTCTGGATCCGATTGATGAGGTTGCTGCACTCATTGCTGCCACAGTCCATGATGTGGATCACCCAGGAAGAACAAATTCTTTCCTGTGCAATGCTGGCAGTGAGCTGGCAATTCTCTACAATGACACCGCAGTGCTGGAGAGCCATCATGCTGCCCTGGCTTTCCAGCTCACCACCAGAGATGGCAAATGCAATATATTTAAAAACATGGAGAGGTAAGCTTAAAACCCAGGGTCCTTGTCTGCCCACCGACATCTCTCACTTTCTTCTGTGTAACATAAGATAATACAATCAAGCATCCTAGAGGGGCGCAGTGCCTTGTGGATAACTGTCCATAGCCTTTGTGGAAGTTTGCTTCTAAAAAAGTAGGATTGTTTCTGCCTGCCCTGCATATACTTAGGAGTAATCCCATGATTTCAGTTCCCCCTGTGGATAAAAAGGCAGACCCTATCTAAGAAACTTAGTGTAAATACTAATGTAAGTAAGTCTAGAAGAATCATTTTGTATCATTGAACATAGAGGACAAGCTATGGCTGAGTGGGTAGATGTTTGCTGGGTAAAACGAGGATAGAAAGAGTCACAGAGCATCAGTCAAAAATTAAATGCCTTCTTTCAATGGGAAGGATGGTGAAGGACCTGTTGTTCTTCCAGCCCTAGAAAGGCATTTAGGGTGAGGACGTGGCCATTTCCTTGGCCCTCTTAAGATACAGCAAAAAGGTACTGCTGAAAACTTGGCTGGAGCATGAGCCACTGCCCGAGTGTCTGTGCTAAAAGCCTTGGGACCACACTGGTGTGGCATGTCCTGGCAGCCCTCCTGAGTAGCTGGTGCCTCTGCTTCTGCCCAGCTCTTGCGCTGTTTCTCCTGGAGATCCAGTCATGCCTTTAGCACATATGTCTCTGCACACCAAAGAGTACTTCATCCAACATCGATGCAGCTGCCCAAGCCTTTTTTACTGTTCTATCCTCCCCTAGCACCTCTCTTCAATGGAAATGGTCTATAGCGTTTTTGTTAGACTTGTTTTAGCTAGCAGCCCTTTGTGAACCAGCCAGCATTCTTAATTGTTTCCTTCTTTAAACAGGAATGAGTATCGAACCCTTCGCCAAGTCATTATTGACATGGTCTTAGCAACAGAAATGACAAAGCACTTTGAGCATGTCAACAAGTTTGTCAACAGCATTAATAAACCCTTGGCAGCGCTAGAAGAAAATGGGGTAAGCGACACTGCAAGTCCTCCTTAAAATGACTAGGCAGGGACTGGGGACCCTTGGCAGTAGGAAATCCCCACGTGGTATTCTGGGAAAGCTCACCAGAAATGTGGAGGAAGAGAGACTAGAAATGTTGAATGCCCTTCTGCTTAACATGGTTGTCACACCATTGAGGGTGAGTGGGACTCACTTGGATCCTATTAATGTTGCAGTGTTATGATGTCATACTTGGGACCAGAACATTGCGCTGTCTGTTTTCCTGTTAAAAATGCCATTTTGATGAACACAGTCACTCCCATGGAGAGAGTGCTAGCGGCAAGACTTGGCATTGTTGTTGGCCATTTCTGCAAAGGCGGCAAGATCTGCCTTGGAACAGAAACTGATTTACACCCTCAGTCACAACAGGAACCGCTGGTGGTGCAGCGTAAGGGCAGGTGATTGACTGCCATATGGTGCATTCTGTGGAAATACGGGCCCTCCGCCTCCAGTGCTGCCTGACAGCACTCATGGGTTCCCTGTCTACTTTCTTTTTTAATCTTTAAAATAGATGATGGTGGCATTGTAGATCATATAGACATAATCGATAGCCATCTGGAACCCCACAGACAAAATGAAATTGCCTGTTAAAAACTCATTCTGAAAAAAACACACCAGTTTCAGTAACAGCTTCAACCAGCAGTTTTGTTGCCAGTAAGAGCAGTGTATAATTTTGTTGGAATGTTTTTTTGCAAGGAGAAGGTTTTCAGAAATGGTTATAAAAGTGTATGGGTGGCAACGTCCTGTAGGAGCTGTAATGGTTTTCTGTGTTTTCTTACCATGTTTTTTAGAAAGCCACATTTATGGCTGTTGTGTATAATGGGGGAGGGCAGTCTTTTTATTATCTGAAGGTGGGAGAGGAACAGGTCTTGTTCCTTCATCCATCAGAAGCAGGCTGGAGCTTAACTGGAGAAAAGTACCTTTGTCCACAAGAATCAAAATGTTTCCCTTCTTTTGGTTGGGAGTTCCTCAGTTCAGCAGGTTCCTATTAAAAGGCCTGCAATATGTGAGTGGGTAAACCAGATCATTTGCTGTGCTTCTTACTTGCAGAACACCACTGGCAGATCCAGTCTAGTTGTATATCTGGTTGCAGCGGCACTGTGTGTTTCTTGGCCCGGTTTCCAGTCATGGAGGTGACTCAGTTTGTGTTTGCAGGCTGAGCTGCCAACCATGTGTTCCAAATGGGACAGTTCCACTTACTTTTTTTATTTATTATTTTTATACATATTTGTTCAGAGCCATGCTGAGAAGCTGCTCTGTTTGTTTCCTTTCTTCTTTTGTTTCATAAACTGAAAAAAATCCTTTCCAGCTCCAGCATCCTTTATCCTCCCATTTCCTTTCATGATGTCACCTAAACCTATGACAGGAAGCCAACATCTGACATGCAGAGACACCTCTGCACTCTGAGCAGGATGCTGGGACTAAGCACAGTTAGCACATTTTATTCCCAAGACATCTGCATCTAGCAAATAGAACTGTGCTCCTGGTTTGAACAGATCACAGAAGCAATCATCCTTTCTTGATTCCTGGTGGTTTACCTACTGGGATATTCTCTGCTATCCTTGACTGAATGATCTCTAATAATTTTATGTGCTTAATTTCCGTGCTTGTGTTTCTGGAGCTTCCATCACTTTATTTTGGCTTTCTCTTACACAATTTTGCCATGTATTTGGAGGCATATGCACCTCAGTTTGTTTCCTCTGTATTTTGCCTTCCATATATTTAAAACTGAGGGGAAATAATCGGTTTGGAAGTCTCATTTTGGTAAGAACTATAGAGCTGGTGTTTCTGAGCCAGTTTACTACCAAATAATAATATTTTCATTATTGTCAGTTTTTTCCTTTAGAAAGAACTTTCTTCCCCACAAGAACTTTCTTCTGAAAAATATGTCCTAATAAAAGGTCAGAATGTTTCTGCTGCTTTGTATCCACCTCTTCGTACAAAATACTGCAGGAACTGGTGGCACATTGTTATTATCATCATTATCGTTACTGTTAACTTCTTCACTGCTCTGACTACAGACCAAGACTTTGTTAGGTGCCACAGAAGTCTAGTATATTCCTTGCTTCAAAGAGTTTCTGTTCTGCATAGAAGGTGTTATAAATTTCTGTATCTACCCATCCCTAAAGAGTCAAGCAACAATGCTGTACTTATAGGTAATTTTAAAAGATATTTTAACCCTGAATCTCTGTCCCTTGGATATTTACTTCATCAGAGCTCCACAGAAATAGCTTCTAATCTGGACCATCATATTAGCTGCATATTGGCTCCAAATATAGAGTATGTTGGCACACTTATATGTGCAGCCTGGGAACCAAATATAAGCTGCATGTGGGCTGAAAACTTCCCTAGACTTTCAGAGGAAAGATGAGCTTGTTTGGAAGCATGTTGCTAATATATATATATGTATCACTTTAATACTGATAAACTCTCAGAAAGCAAAATTCCCAGTCAGGTCAGAGACTGATGGGCTAACATGCGTCCCGTGGAAGGGAGTGAGGAGCCTGGGAGGCAATGTGGGATCTGACTCTCCTAATAGTAGCAGTGCTGTCACAATGATTGATGCTCACATTGATGAGGTTTGCATGCAGAGGATGACCATGCAGCTCGGGTCACTCCTTTTCTTTAAACCAGCTATTCCACTCTTAATGTGCAAGTCCATTAATCCGTGGATTTCAGCAGAGAATTACATTTTTCTGCCTACACAGTGCTCATCACTGCGTATAGTGATGAATGGATCCTCTCCACACTTTTGAGGAGGCAGATAAGGCATAGAGGGATTAGATGACTTGCCCAAAGGTGCCCTAGAGATCTGTCACAAAGACAGTGACTGAATCCAGAAACTGGAGTTCAGTGCTAGTTCACAACTGTGGCTAACATTCATAATCCCCCTATAAATTTGGTAGGACATCAAATACAGTAGCCAGTAGCAGGACTGATCCCTGTAGGATCAGCTAAAAGCATTCCCAAGGCACAAAGCTTTTGAGTAAGTGCACAGAGACCTTGCTAATGGATTGTTTTTAATTCTTAAATGTTACAGAATAATGGTGATGGAGAGTCAATCAAAACTGTTCTCAGGTCTCCAGAAAACCGTATCCTTATCAAGCGCATGTTGATAAAGTGTGCTGACATTTCCAATCCATGCAGACCCATAGAACAGTGCATAGAGTGGGCCGGACGCATTTCTGAGGAGTATTTTGCACAGGTAAGGCAGCTGAAATGGGCTGCTCAAACTCCAGGCTTTAATTCCATTTAAATTCTCTTTAAAAGAGTAAAAAAGAAAGGTGCATATGCTGCCAGTGTCCCAGAACATTCAAGGCTGCATTACCTAATGTGAAAAATAACTACTTTTTTATTTTAAATGATGGGATGTTACTCATGCTGATACAAGACTAGATGACTTCAGACAGATGAAAGTTGGCAACTTCTACAGTGCAATTTCTGAAAAATTTAAGCTTTCAAGCCCAATTTGGAGCTGGGCTTTTGAGTTTTGCCTGTAAATGTATTCCCATTACAAGAGAAAGAGGAAGGGTGCCTCCTGGTACCCACATGCTGGCTATGCCTCAAGAATAGGATCATCAGGTCCTAGTGTTAGCATGGAAAGGATCATCAGGTCCTTTTGTTAGCATGGGAACAGCACGGACTCTAAGAAATGCTGTAGGGCCTTAGCTCACTGTGCTGAAGAAGGGTTTTAGGAAGATGGGGAAAAGGAGAGGGCAGAGTCATTATTACAGAGGGTAGACCAAATACTGAGCTGGGACATCAAGGTGGGGAAGGGAGGATAAAAAAGATATTTTGCCATCTCTGAGTTGTACAGGTTGTCATTTAATTTCCATCAGACATTGAAAATGGTTGAGCATCTTTTAGCTCCAAAGCAGTTATAACTTAGTAACATGCAAAGTTACTTAGGGTCAGCTTTGTGTGTAGATGCGGAGGTAAATGTATCACTTTGTGGGAAACACTGGAAGGCACTATTTGTCTGCTGTTTCACTGAAACCTAGACAATTAGGTGCTGAAGATTAAATTGCTGCTGCTTCAGATTTATTCAAGTTCCCCTGTTTATTTATCAGTTGCATGCTCTAGTCAGTGCCAAACAATCTGCTACTAAAAGAAGCCCATTAACAGAATGTCTTAAATGAAAAATCACAAGAGTGTTTCTTGCAGACTGATGAAGAAAGGAGGCAAGGTTTACCTGTTGTGATGCCAGTTTTTGACAGAAATACTTGCAGCATCCCCAAATCCCAATTATCATTCATTGATTACTTCATTATTGATATGTTTGATGCCTGGGATGGTAAGCAAAACTCTGCTGTATTTCCTGACAATATCTATTGTGTGAACCTTTGAAACTACTGTGATATAAAATTGCTGGGGGAAGGGAAGATTTCTGCAATTCAAGTAAGCTTAATAATTTCATTATTGCTTAAAAGTATCTTGATACTGCTACAAGCCAGTCTCGTGGTTTTTCTTTAATATATTAGATTCAGGCAGTGTTTAACTTTCTTCATTTTAAACTTGCTTCTCTGTAAGAGGAGAACAGAACATTTTCTCCCTGATAGCACTTTGGGCACAGTCATTTTGTCCATGTTAATATCAGTTATTCTTCAAGATAAATTTCTGCAGTCTGGAAACTGCTCGGGGGAGCAGCTGTTTCCTTCCAAGTGCTGCCTCTGTGGTTAAAAGTGGTCAGAAATGTGACTCTCCTGAATGCCAGATCATGACATGTGATTGAGATTTGATGAAGTAGAATAATTACAAGCATAATTAGCTATCCCCCTCCTGGAAAGCTGGGTCCCTTTGCTGGTCCCTTTGCAATACAACTATTAATTAGACTTACAGAACTGTTCCCAGTGGCCTGTGTGATACATGAGTGATGAGAGCTATACAGCCAAAACCATTTAAAGTACTAGAATGACAGATTTAAGCTTTCCTACTTAACACAGTTGCCCAGACATTTCAAGTGATACTTAAACAGACAGAATCACGTGACTGTTTCAATTCTGCAAACTAAATGCACTCTGCCCTTTCTTCCCTAGCATTTGCAGATCTGCCAAATTTGATGGAGCATCTGAATAATAACATTAAATACTGGAAAGGACTAGATGCAAGGAATCTGCGGGTCCTTCGACCACCACCAGAATAGCAATTAGACCATGGTGTGTAATTTATTAACCAGATGCGTATTTATTCAAGCTCACTTTTATTCATGTGATTTCAGATTTGTTTTGGTCTCTTCAGTATTACAGTAAGGCTAGCCCATGCGCTTGGGGAACTTTCAAATTCAAGAGAACATGAGGTCAGCAGTTGACTTCCACAGACTACGTGTGTGGACTCCAATGAAATAAGCCCACCAAGTGGAATTACACTGGATTGCTGCAGTACTTGTACTGAAGAGGGTTTATTAGTGAACATATTTTTGCGATATCTTCATACCAGTATGTGAAGCTGGAAGACCTTGAAGAATCCTCATTAAAAGGACATTCACTAGAAGATTATCTATTAATAGAGACTCACGGCTTTTATGAGAAAGCTACATGCTTTTTATAAGCACTTAAGACAGTTACGTAGAACAATCAGACATTTAAAATGCAACTGTCTATGAAAGAATTTTTGATCTATGAAAATAGATGTACTGTATTTTTTCACATCACAGAAGGTGCAATCATTCACTTCTGAGCACTACTGAAAGTGAGTTCTCTTTAAGAAATTTAGTAGCAAATGTAAAAAATAACACAAGAATTTTTGAGGTTGATCGTTAGCATCTATGATTAAAATGTTATGTTTTATTTATTTTGTTAGATGTTCAATATTTTCTATGAATTTATAAATACTTAAAAGCCAAAGCCAACTTTAGACGCATTATAAATTTACATGATTCATACTCATTAATATACATTTAATTGATGTACAGACCTTTTATTTTCATAATGCAAACATAAAATACTATACAATGATACATTTTTATTGCACTGTAAGGATAGATGTGTATGTTTAAATATTGTCTGATTTATGTTAATTAAAATAAGTTTTATTGAAAAGGTCTCACTTGAGAATAGTAGAATAGAAAGAGATGTATACTGTCTGAGCACCAGAACTGCAGTAGTTCTCCCACAAACCAGTGAAAACATCCTGCTCTTCCCTTGGCTACAAAATAATAATATGTTGAATTTTTTTGTTTTCTCCTGTGAAATTTTATGACTGAATTCCCTGTCAAAATCTGCCTTATTTTATACAGTATTTCTACAAAGCATTCCACAGCATATATGAAGAGGTAATACTAAACATCTAATGAATTTCAACATTTTCTAGCCTATGTATTTTCCTCTGCCATGAAAGAAACAGAACCTAAAACCACCAACAAAAACCTTTAACTCAAGAAGTTTGTAAGGCTGCATAACGTCACAATTTGAATGAAACCTTCATAGCAAACACCAGAAAATAATAAAATGTATATTTTAAGAAGTGTCAAAGTCCTAGCCATTTCATTTGGAATGTATCTTTACTTTGTAGTTTGCAGACTAACAGATATGTGAAATTCTTTCAAAAAGAAGATATTTGCTGTCTGGGACAGGGAATAGTTGAGGGGTTTGGACTGGCATAAGGGTGATGAAAGGTGGTATATGATTGGCAAGCCCCTGTGTTTGTGGCCTGCCCTTGGCAAGCCCATCAAACCCTTGTGTGCTATTGGACAAGTCTCTTCACAGCTAAAAGCAGTGCCACGCTGTATTCCACTGAAGGACTAGAAGAGTATCCTGCCAACCTTTCCTGTAGGCAGAAAGGCACTCCAAAAGCACTGAAAGAACGGCTGGCTGTTGTCAGTGCAGAGGCAATTGACTTCAGAGACATTTTGAACCATTCCTGAAGCACAAGCACGGGAGAAGTGGATCATGGAGCAATTCAGGGACTGCAGCAGTAGGAGCCCTAAAGCAGGTAAGAAAAGAATAGGTGGCCTCTCCAGGTGTTACCTCTTTCTGTTTCTCCTTCATCTCCAAGCCGATGAGACTCATGGGCCACCACCATTTGTAGCTCACTACTGTTCATGTGTGTGTTATGCCTTTCTCATGGACATAGTAGGACAAGAGGGCATGGGGTCCTTGTCAGTCTTCCAGGGGTTCTACAATTGATACTGAAGGACAAATTTCCATTGAAGGCTGAAAAAAAGGGTATCCTATTTTCAAAGGGAACATGCAAGGAGAGAGAGTTGTTTTCCAGATACATTGTTTTCCTGGCAATATTATGTTGTCTTTTCCTATACATGCACCTATTGTAATCAGCTTTAACTTGCCACCTGGTGTTAATCTCTTCTATTACATGCAGGTTCCTGTGCCTAGTTCAAGGAAAAGCTACGCTGGCTCCATTAGAAGGAAGCTACATCACACCACCAGTATCTCCTCCACTTATCTGCTGCAGCGAGGATAGGAGGGGGAAAGTAACAGCTTATGGGCCCAGAAAATGTCTGCGGGAAGGAGGTAAAAAACATAGAATCACAGAATTGTTTAGGTTGGAAAAGATCTTTAAGATCATTCTGTTAACCCAGCACTGCCAAGTCTACCATTAAACCATGTCCCCAAGTGCCACATCTACACATCTTTTAAATACCTCCAGGAATGGTGACTGTACCACTTCCCTGGGCAGCCTGTTCCAATGCTTGACAACTCTTTTGGTGAAGAAATTTTTCCGAATATCCAATCTAAACCTCCCCTAGAACAACTTGAGGCCATTTCCTCTTCTATCGCTTGTTACTTGGAAGAACAGACCAACACCCACCTCACTACAACTTCCTTTCAGGTAGTTGTAGAGAGAGATAAGGCCCCCCTTGAGCCTCCAGGCTAAACAACCCCAGTTTCCTCAGCTGTTTCTTATCAGAATTGTGCTCCAGACCCTTCACCAGCTTTGTTGCCCTTCTCTGGACACACTCCAGCACCTCAATGTCTCTTTTGTAGCGAGGGGCCCAGAACTGAACAAAGTATTTGAGGTGCAGCCTTACCAGTGCTGAGTCACTTCCCTGGCCCTGCTGGCCACGCTATGTCTGATACAAGCCAGGATGCTGTTGGCCTTCTTGGCCGCCTGGGCACACTGACAGCTCATTCAGATGGTTGTTGACAAACACCCCCAGGACCTTTTCCGCTCTGCAGCTTTCCAGCCACTCTTCCTAAGCCTGTAGCATTGCATGGGGTTATTGTGGCCCAAGTGCAGGACTGAGCCTTAAAACTGGCATCAGCTTATCGATCCAGCCTGTCCACATCCCTCTGTGGAGCATTCCTACCCTCAAGTGGATCAACACTCCCACCCAGATTGGTGCACCCACTTACTGAGGGTGCACTCGATCCCTTCGTTCAGATCATTCATAAAGGCATTAAAAAGAACTGGCCAGAAAAAATACTTCTTTGTAAGTATAGTTAATATTTTGGGTTATATTAATGCATGGTAAAGGTAGTTAATTTAATCTGCTATAAAATGCCTGATGCATCATCATTGAAAAGATGTGATCAATGTGATTAATTCCCTGAAATTCACACTGCATCTTTAATGCTATTACTTGGAGTGTTAGAATTGTGCTAATCAACCCTCTGTATCAGTCAGATTTATGTCCATATTGGTGTACAATAATTTCACTTAACATAAAACATGGATTTGCAGCTACTGAATGCAGCTCCATTCATTCTGTTGTCCACCCAAGTTTCACTGTTGCCAGGGCCAAATTATAATTAAAGTCTGGAACTACTATGCCTGGTCCTCACCTAAAATCTCTTCTCTCTACAAGCTACATCTCAAATCTTCTGTGCAGTCTGAGGCTGTGCAGGTTCAGTGGGAATGATTCCAGGCTGCTGTCCATATAGCAGGAGGGGCCTTCCTCTGGAACACTAATAGCTCTAATGTGATATTCATTGCTCTAGGATCCAGATGTTTTTCAATCCCATTGCAAATTCCTCAGATATTCCAGATCCCGTTCATTTCTTCTCCAAGATTACACAGCAACATCACATGCCCTGTGCTCTGAACCCTTTACAGTTTAGTATCTCTTCCCACGCTTTTTGAAATGTACACTCAGTGATGGAGCTCTGCTTAGGACAGAATCCATGCCTTTACTTCTTCACCATGGAAGGGAGAATGCTGGAATAAACTGAAAGAGTATGATTGAAGCTATTCCCAATTTGAGACAGGCTGTCAGTCTTGCACAGTCTCTGAGCTTTTCATTTGTTCTTGTTCTAATGCTAATACAAGAGTAAAATCCAGTGTAGACATCATGAATGAGAGATCCTTCATGCACCTCTGGGGTTTTAATCTTAATGCTTTGTGTTTTAAAATGGAAGGTTCAGCAATTCAGCATTAAATGACCCATTCAGAATGATTGACTCTATTTTCCATGTTGAATATTTTCAATCAGGTAATACTGCCGCTAAACCTGGGTATCGCTTTAGTTGCTTACAGGTGAGTCTGAACTATCATGATCTGGTAAAAAAAGAAGTTGGCTCCTCAACAAATTGCCCTGGATTAATATCTTGGTCCTTTCAAGGTATAGGTATAAAATTCTGAGTAATAATTGCTTATTCTTACAAAAGGAGAACCAGACAGGTGTTGTACACAGCTACTTTATCACAGGTCTGAAGATGGCTTTCATACTATGATTTTCCCCATATGATTTTATACTATGATTTTTCCCCATTATGATTTTAATACAAATTAAAAATCACCTGAAATGGAATGAATGCCTTGATTTTCATTGCAGTGACTTCTGCTGTGGCTGCCTCTGCTTGTCTTAGTAGAGACATCATTGATATGGAAAATGTGTCATGAACATGAAGGAACTGAAGCAATGACAAAGCCATTCCTACATAGAAGAAAGGATAATAAATATCTACTAATCCCTTATAGGATGCTCAGAAACAGCACAGGGAAACTGTAGTCAGTTGTGCCCTTCTGTGAGGCCAGAAGGGTTTGAGTCATGACTCTGCGTGGAGCACTTTGAAATGAAGCCTCAGAGCTATTTACAAGCTTCAAAACAAATAATCTCTCTGTTGATGTGTGACATAATGCCTCCCAGGTACAGTGGTCCCAGGGGTGCTCATTAAATGACAGCAGAATGGATTGCATTTCATCCTGACGTCATGTTTGGATGCAGAAAATGAGCTTTTAAATTACTGCCATGTATGTCCCTGTGCAGCCTGTGCTGCTGGTTCAGAACAAGGGGATGTCCAGGTGCTTCAGCTGTTTTTTCTTCTGCTGAAGTTATGGCTCTGTGGGCAAAGGACTTCTGTATTGTAACTCCCCTGAATGCTTTCTCTCTGTGCCTGCTTTGAATGTTACTAGGGCAAAATGTCTCAGGTTTTCCTTTTTTTCCCCTTGTTTAACACCTTTAAGAATGTCTCCCACACTTCCCACACAAACCTCAGTGAACTTAGCTTTGCAAACCCTGTGAAGCAATGTGTTAGCATCCTCTTTAACAAGCAAGACGACTGAGTTAGAAAAGGCCAGAGGACTATGAGCCACTAAGCAAAATGGGTTTGAGGCTTTAAAACACCTTTGAAGTCCTGGACCTTCAACCCTTGCCTGTGGTTTAACAATAAGTCTTTCTCAGGCCAGAAAAGAGTCTTCTGGTCGTCTGATGTTCCACTTTTTCCCTCTCAGCTTGTCTGTCTTCCATTTTTCTTCTGATCCCGTTTGCCGAGAGTCCTTCCCTTAACTTCCCCTGGCTGTGGATCTCCTTCAAACACACAGCCATAATGCTGGGACTAAACCCTGTGTTTCAACCTGACTCTTGCTGCTTACAACAACTTCTACCACAAGAAAATCTTTTTCTGATTCAAGTTAAAGTGAGCCTGGAAAAGTACCCTGTAAAATGCCTGAAAGCCGCCTTCTTACACTGGTGTCCACAGGCAGAAGGAGGATACAAACATAGTTAACTAAACCAGCTTGTGAGCACTGCATTGCTACTGCATACAGTGTGACTGTGGTCTTTCGTATTGTACTTCCACATGCAAATCGAAGTTCAGGAGCGTTTGCAGGCACCGCTGCCTTTGAGGTTATGTTAGCAAATATTGCTGACATCTGAATCTCTTTCCTTGGCTTGCTTGCTCCCCCCCTCGAGTGGCAAGAGTCATTGCTAGAGCTAAAACTAATCTTAGTTCAGCCCATGGTAATTAACAGAAGTTACTTCATCTTTTAATCACATACGATTCTCCTGAGGTAGTGAAGTAGCATAGCAAGGCACACAGTTTTAGAGAGGAAGTGAAAAGGTGACTGCCTGGTTTTGAAAAGAAAGGAGGAATTTAGCCAGTATGTAATTATTCAAGCGAGAAGCTGGTCCTGTCTGTCTTTAATATTCCAAAGTGGTATTTCATGTAAATCCTTCCCCAGAGTTTATTACGTTAACTCTTAGCTCAACCTGAGTGTGCTGAGTGCCAAGTTCAGCGTGCAGAATGTTCTATAACAGAGTAGAATGACGTCAGGCTGGTGATCCTGCATCTCCCTGCTTCCTTGGGAGGAGGTATGGCTCTATCTTCAGCCTAAAGATGAATATGTTTGATGAGACTCCCTTGGTATTTGCAGTGTGGAATGTGTGAGAAATTCTGCTTTGCACCTCCAGCAGAACTGTCCCTTCTTGCCTAAATAAAAAATAAAATAAATGCTACTTTGCTTGTAATATTTTTCTTTACAGAAGATGAAATTTTTCCTTTGCAGATCCCTAAGTGCTTTACAAGAAGACCCACAGAGCCCTTTTGCAGGTGGGTAAAACAAGTTGTAGGGAAACACAGTGGCTTGTTAGCATCTACTGTATGGCAAACCCTGCCCTAGTCCTGGGGGCTGCTGAGGGCTCCAGGTTGAACTGTACTGACTTTCAAAAGAAGTGGGAAGAGAAATTAGAAAGCAGGTGCTTTCGTAACAGTTTGTCACTGCTGCATTACAGAGATCCTTTCAGAGCTCCCGAGAAGCCAGAAATCCGTCCTCCCTCCCCACTTTGTCCTGACCTCAGTGAGACCCGCAGGAGTGCCGAATGCCATCGGCGTGTGCGCACGGAGTCCCAGCGCCTGTCCCCAGCAGTGGGTGGTGACAGCTATTTCAGACGCTGCTTACCGTAAGTAAGACAGATTGCAATGATACAGCATGAATGTAAGTGCTAAGGAACAGGCAAGATGCCCAGCCTCCCCACTGAGACTGGGCTGGGAACGGCATGCATAACATCAGGCACTGTTTTTGGGGATAGTTAGGGAGAAAGGCTCCAACTGCATGAACAGACAGTTTTCAGGACATTGGGAGAGCACAATTCTCCTCATCATACAACCAAGCCCTAAAAGTGAGCAGCCTCTCCCCGCCCCTGAACATTCATGCTGGCAGACTCAGTGCAAATATGCTGTCCCCTGTTAATGGCAAATCTCTGACAAGCCAAGGTCAGAAAGCAGAAAGTTTTAGCTGCTCTGTCATGCCAGGAACAGAAAAAAGAAAGAAAACAAAACCACATCAGAGTACATACCTAACAATATTTGTTAAGTAAATACCAGTGACATGTTTAAGTCTGGCTCAGTATGTATTAGCAAAGTGGTATTTGTGTTGCTTTTGTTGTAACAAGAGTCAGTAGTGTTTCTATAATGTAGTCTGAAAAAAAGGGACTTTTGGGTTGTTTTTCCCACTTGGCATCCCACAGAGAAACATCTGCCCAGCAGCAGCCCCACCTCAGGACTTTCAAATAAAAAAACCTTCCCAACGCATTGATTTGGGTGAGGTTACACTTCACTTCCATTGGCTTAATTCAGTTTATAGTCTGCCTCTTGGGTGTTATTTTTTTGCCCACGGATCCACCCACCTCTTAGATCATTTTGGCTTTCTGAAGGAAGTCTGCCCTGAGACTAGTTGCAAATACATGGTCAGATTATTATAGTCTGTACCCGAAATGCCACAGTGCCATGGCTGAGGCAAGTTCAGACTTATTCCCACCTCTTCCGATCAGCTGCTCCCTGATCTTAGATTTCCTTCCATTTGATATTAGTGCTGTAAGCACAGAGCCCCTCGCACAGGCCTGCTTGTCAGAGCTTCCCACCCAAGCTCACCCAGTGTCACCAAGATACACTAGCAGTATGCAGAAAGCTACTGAGGGACGAAGAGGGCACCACACAGCCTAAAAGCCAATGTTTGCTTTTCCATGTGCAGGCAAAGGAAGAATATCCATTTCTCATTTAAACAGATCTTTGTATATGTATTTGTATTTTGGTCTGCCTGTCCTTTGACCTTTCAGCTTATTTAACTCTTTTAAGAGCCAGATACTAAGTCAGGGGGTTAACGCACAGACAGAGGAATGCAAAGCAAGAGAACAGGTTGTAACCATGATGCTGAATTGGAAGTTCTTCACCAGGTACAAAGGTTTTCCTTTAGGTTTGACAGACTGAAAGGAAGTTGGATTGCTTCTTAACTGTCCTTTCCTGTATATCAATACAAGTGATCTCTTTGGGCATGCTTATAAAATTTGGGGCTTAATAAATAATCACTGTAGAAAACATGCTTCCATGTACAGGAAGCAATGTGACTCTTTCTCACGGCCTTTGTGAGGTGGTGGAGAGAAGGAAAGGTCATAACCTGTGGGACCCATGAGGGAAAACTGTAGTTCATAAATCAGGCTTGAGCTACCTCGAAGTCAGGCCATTGAAGTCATGGTGAGGTTGTGCAGGCAAAAATGACAGCTAGGTTTTTATCTGTATGCCATGGCATCACAGGTCGATACTATGGCTTCTTTCCCTTCTTTAAAGCTTTCATGTCAGAGGAATCAAAGCCCCCTACCTCCCCTTCCCAAGCTGCCTCCAGTTAATAATAGCATGAACAGTAGTTAGCCCAGATTTGAAACAGGCTTTGATAAGATACTGCTCTTTGATAAGCCATTTCAAGGGTAGGAGGCAAAGTGTTTACTGTGCTTGGAAGAGGAGTCTCATGAGCAGTTTGTTTTTCTTCTGCTGAGGCCAAGCTGAGCTTTGTTATCTCCAGCACACGGAGCCCGCAGGTGTGTTTAATGGCTCCCGCTCTTCACCTCTGGCTGTTCCTTTGCCTTATGCAGGAATAAAAACTTAGGAAGGAAGCCCAGCTGCCTGTGGCAGCGCCTCCGTGCTGAGCCTCAGCAACCACCCACTCCCCAGCTTTCCCTTCCAGGGCTGTTTTTCCTGCCTTTGGCTGTCCTGGGAGGCCCTGAGGAATGAGGAGTGTGGTGAAACCTGGGAGTGCAGCTGGCCCAAGGGAGGGAATAACTGAACCCTTCTAACCATGAACTGCAGCAGAAAGAGTCAAATGTGCAAGTAAGGCTTAAGGTTGAGCTGGCCAGCCCAACTGGAGGTGGGCCAACCTCTAAGATATGAAATGATGTATTCTGAGGATACTGAAGCTCTCCCAAGGCCTAGGCTCATAATAAAGGCACCAGGTGCTTTCCTGGAGGCTGGAAAAGCCACATGACAGGAGTGAAGGCAAGCAGGGCTGCTACTGACTTTTGTTACAAGAAAGCTTTTCAAACTCAGATTATAAATGGCAAAGCTATTGTATGTTCATTTCATGAAGTGTTTATTACACAGGCACTGAAATACATCCAATATATCTGACTCTTACCTGCGCAGGCACAATAAATAGGTTTACTCCAGCATCCTAGCTGCAGCTTTCAGGTCAGCATGGGCATAGGACAGGGCAGGAGGCACTGGGGTGGCCCCAGACATTTCCCGACCACTCGCTTTCCAGCACTTTAGCTGGAACATGAGGAATTTTGTTTAGAGACAGAAAAAGTGAGTGACTCCAACTGGCTGCAAATAGCTCTAACTAGAGGGAGCTACAGGCTACTTTTGGCCCAGCCTGGGTGGTGAGTGTCCACGCAGGTGGGTTTGGGAGCTGTGGACCAGTTGCTCTAGGGACTGAGCTAACTTGCAGCTTTGTGGTGGCCCCATTCAGCCAGAGCTGTTCCCGGAGCAGGGCCCAGGAAGACGTCGCTCACCAGACCCAGTATCAGGATGTTATTCGCATGCTTAAATCTGCAGGATCAATCACTTGTTATCGGAAGGACACAGACAAGATAAGCACGTGTTGCATATGATGGCGTGTGGGAGACGGCTGCGAGACGCAACAATGAGCTATAGACAGAGCCACCGCTGCCCGGCCGACAGGCAGGGGCCGTGCGCGGGGACTGGGCCTCGGTCAGTTATTGCTCGGGAGAACGCTGCGTTACCGATCCGAGCCGGGCCCCGGGGCCAGCGCGCTCGGCCGCGGTTTCCGTGCCGTCCCGAGCCAGCCCCCTGCTCAGCTGCAGCCCCAGCAGCTCCCGCCCATCCCTGTGCACATCCACATCCGCCGTTTACCCCGGGACGGGCAGGAGGACCGCGCCGGGACAAGGCTCCCCGCTCCGGGTAGCACACCAGCCGTCCGGCCACGTTTATTCAAGCAGCGGAAGAGCCGCCCCCCGCCGCGCCCGGGCAGGAAGCGGCTCTGCGCGGCCTCTCCCGCCGGCGCGGCGCGGGGCGGGGTTCGGCCCGGGGCCTCCGGCCGCAGGAAACGGAGGCGGCGGTGGGTACCCGCGGCCCCGCGCAGTGCCGCGCCTCCTCCGCCCTGCCCGCGGCCAGAGAGCGGCTGCCGGCGCACCCCGCCCCGGGACCGCGGCGGCGCCACGCGGTGATTGGGGCGGCCTCCTGTGGGGAATGGCGGCTTCCGGCCTCGCTCCGCTCGCAGGTCACGTAACGGCGGTGGTGCGGGCGGTAACGCGCCCCCGGAGCCGCGCCAGGCCTCGGCCGCGGAGACCTTCTCTGGTGGGAAGGAGACGCGGCCCGGCCTCCTGCCCTGCTCCTCATGGCTGTGCGGCCCTGCAGGACCCGCCACCGTGTGCCTCGGGCGTGGAACGAGCAGGGCGCAGGTAAGCGCTGAGCGGGCCCTGCGTGAGGAGGCGCTGCCGTGGGCTTAGGAAGTAGCGGGAGACCCCGCTCTTGGTCGGTTCCTGAGGCTGCCCAGGAGTTCCTTACGGAGATACCTGGAGGACTAAGAAAGTGGAGCCAGTGGCATTATATTGACTCCACTGATACTATCCTCCTAAATTAAATGGTGGAGGAACAAGGCCTGCCTGTGAGAGAAAGTCAGGACCTACTTCGTCTACCTACAAGGTTTTAACGGTAGTTAGAGGGAGCAAGCTACAGCTCGGGTGTTTCTGTAGAAAATGGTGTGTCTGGTTTGAATTGAACACGCTAAACCGAGTTTCAGGGCTGTTGTGTTGCCTGTTGTTGTATCTGTGCTGTTGACAGTGTCTTACCTGCATGTTTTCGCCCACAGGCCCGTGAGTCCCTTTGTTCCCGGCTCCAGGACTGGGTGAGGAGCGACACTGGACACGCTGAAGGATTATGGTAACCAGTTTGGAAGCTGTACCCGTCTGTTCAGCCCTGTGGTTTATGTAGACCTGCCTGATAACGCGTGGAGCCTTGTGGAAGGGCTTCGTGTGATGCCCTCCGGTGGCCACAACGTGTATTTTAAATCAAGAGGGAGCAGAAAGGGGTTGGGGAGTGTGTTCCTTTTTGCCCACCCAAAAGGGGTTTGAGGGTAGCTGCTTCTAAGCCCAGGGGCCTTTGGGCAGCCAGCCCTGGCAAAGTCCCTGCTTAGCTGGTTGGGGCTATCCTCGGGCAGTTCCTGCTGCTGCCAGCCCTGCTTGGATGCGTGTGCCAGTAAACGCATGTAGTGAAGAGCAAGAGGGAGAACAACACCGACAGGTACTAGGAAAAATGCATCTTGCAGCACGTAACTCGCTGTCAGAGACAAGGACGACTCTTTTTTAACTGGCTTTTGTGCTTTCATGTGATCTAGTTTAGCAGTGAGCCAGAGTTCCTGTAGACAGTGGTTCAGCTTCAGTAGGGGAATCCCCTTTTACTGTCAAATACAGCTTCCAGTTGTGTGCAGGCTTGGCTCTTACTCAGAGGTGTGCAACACTTGCCCCTGTCTGGTGGACTACACGGAAAGGTGAATGCCCAGCCTGGGTGTACTGGTCTGACCAACAGACCTTGTAGTGGAAGTGGCAGCCTCCCTTGTAAAGGATTTATTTAAAATAAAGTGACAGCTGGTTTTAAAAAATTAAAGTTGTTTATGCCTTTTCCTTTGCTGTATCAATATTTAAGTGACAGGGCTGGTATTCCTAAGGGAGGAAGTGCTTGGGTTGCTGCTGACAGGTGAAGCTTTTATTAAGCTGAAACATGCCGACTCATTTCCCTTATTGTTTTCAACCTGGTAGCCAATTACTGCTTATGTGTTCCTCTTTCAGATAATCCTGTTCTTCCTTCAGTGTCCCGTACCATGGCAGGTGATGACCACTGAGCCATGTTCTGCTGAGCCGGCTGCTCCACACTCACCCTTCAGGCCTGCGTTCTCCAGCAGATTCATCAAGCTGGTAATGTAATGACAGAGCTGTTTGGTGCCTGTAGTCCCACTCCCAAGTGTGTCCAAGCACCTCACATTTGGCTCAGGAAATGTGTCCTTGCAGCAGTCCAGCAAGAGAGTTGTGAAGTCCCAGTGGAGGTGAAAGCTGTTGGTGGGGCATGGTGGGACTGCTTACAGCAGAACATGTGCTTTCATCAGAATTGTTGGGTTCACTTCTCAAGGCTTATTGGGAGGTTCAGACATCCTCCTAGCTCTGCTCTGATACTTGTGTATCTTACTATTTCAGATACCTACTCGAAGAGTGCGGCACTTGGTTTTGGGCAAATAAAGGTAAAACATGTTCCAGTGGGTGGAAGTTGGACCCTGAATCAAGGCATACATTTTTAAGCAAGGAGTGAAGCTTTTTCACCACTGCAGTCCCTGGCAGAGGAGCTGTGCGCTTCATCTGCTGTTCTCTGATACAGTCTTGCCACTGTCAGCAGGGCTCACAGGGCCACCTCCTGCCCTCTGCGCTGGTGGTTGTTGCTGGCGGAGTCACCCGTTTCTGGTGGACACTAGCTGTTGTGACTGAAAGCCAGTGCAGCTGCAGGCTGTGGCCTTAGAGGGGGTCTGGCACACTGACCAGGACAACCCTGTGTGCCCTGGAAATCTCTGAATTCTGGTAGACTAAGAAATGACCCTGTACTTGCCTAGCTCAGGATCACCAGACCGGTCTTCTTTTGAGGCTTGTGAAACACATACCCCAGAGAAGGCAGTAATGATCACCATGTAATGCATGTTCAGCTCCTGGTTTTATGGTTTCTGCAAAGCCTGTTTTGGGGACATGTTTTTAAGCTATTTGGGGAAGAACAGATGAGCTTTTGGCACACAGTTCTACATCAAATCTCAGTTGCCAGGCTGAGTTTATTGGTAGAGACCTTGTATATTGCACAGGCTGCTGCCTGTGCCCGACCATCCTCTAGAATGGAAACTTGAACCAATGATTTTCATAATGAATGTGCAATAAATCTGTGAAAAAGCTTCTCTGTTAATGACTCTTGATTGAGTTCAGGTAGTTTTGACATTCATGAATGAGGCTGTTCAGAGCTAGACAAGCCTGACCGTCTGATAGTCTGGTGTCTGGAAGTGAAGCCTAAGCAAGGGCATTTCAGCTGCGTGCTGGGCCAGAGCTTCCAGTCCCCATGGGACACCCAAAGCTTCAAGGGCACAGCATCAGGGTCCCCTGCAAAAGGCCTCGGTTTGTTTTGTGTTTTCCCCCTGGGTGAATGAAGTAGAGGCACGGGCATTCTGTAAAAATGTCTTTTATTGTTTGAGGCCAGTGCTTGTCAGAAAGCCTCCCTGTGTGTGGTAGGCGCCAACAGTTCACACACAGGGGAGGCATATTTGATTCTCTTGTGTCACAGACTTCATGTAGCAACAAGAATACTTGATTGTGAATCAGCTTCATAGTTGGAGTGTTTTCAGCTCGGTCTAGCAGCTGTACAGTGATTATGCCTATTGCTATTTTTGGTTTTCTATGAATTTTTAGCTCTGCAGCAAACACAAGAGTGGAATTAACGATTGCTCTGGAACAGGGGGGTTCGCTAGGCATCAGATGGGCACGGGGGGAACCACTGATCCAGCTGCCACTGCTGCATGGGCACAGCATCACCTCTGAGAAGGATGGTATCCATTTCCAACTGGAGAATTCTGGGGTGCTGATGAAATTGTGACCATAATGGTTTTCTGCTAAGATCCTGCCCAAGAGGACAGAAATTGTAAGTGCTTAGGCCTGGCAGCTGGTGTGGGTTAGGGTTGCTTTGCTCTTTCTTGGGAGACAGCTGGTTTATGGGGAGTGTGATGGAGCAGTTAATGCTGGAAGAGGACATTGCTCAGTGCAGGTTACATGTAGGTGTGGTAGCTGTAGAATGCAGGTTATGGGAGGGCAGTCCACGGAGGTACTGCAATTCCAATACGTATCCGTAACATACCGGGTGTTTCCAAAGCAAAGCAGGGGTGGACGTAATGCTGGAAGTGTGAGTTGAACGTGTACAGGTGCTGGGCAATATCTGCATTGAAAAGTGACAGTCTGCAGTTCTCGTAGTCCAGCAGGATGCCAATCCTCCTTGGGGGGAGAGTAATTCTGATGTCCGGTGTCATCCCACTGTGTAGGAATTCGTACTTGTGCCTGTAGGCAAGAAATTAAGTCAAAAAACCCGAGGGCACCCTGGCTGCTCTCAAAGGGAAGCGCTTTGTGCACATAGGTGTGTTCAGGGCACACTTCCTGCCAGTTTGGCTTGCCCCAGAACAACACTTGCCATCTCTTCAGCCTTGTCCCAGGATAGCTGTAGCCCCTGCCAGGGAGGGACCTGCTGAGATGGCTCAGTCCTGTCCTTGAGGCCCCGCTGTGCTACCCACGGCTTCCCCTGTGGTACTGAGCCTCTTTCCTGCCAACCTTCCCTGCAGCCGCAAGGGAGCGCAATCCCTTGGGCACAGGCTGCCTGACGCATGGTGTGGCTGGCATCCTCCAGCCTACGGGACACTTCTCAAATCCCACTCTCTAAATGACATTTCTGGCTGCTTTTCCTACAAGACCTCCCTCCGCAGCCCAGGTGGTGGTGGTGGGGAAGTTCCAGTCTTCAAGTTCATTTACTAGAGGGTGACACCTTTTAATTGTGATTCCTGGACTGTGGGTTATTGGAGGCCAGGAAGGTGCTCCATAGGTAAACAGCTTTGTCATGCAGGGAGCCTTCTTCCCTATGCAGTCTCTGTTCAAGCAATGCTGGGGTCCTTTAACAGTTACTCAAATAGCTCTCCCTAGTGTGGCACGCTGCAACCAAAATATATGACTTCTATAGGAACATGAGCCTTTCTTTGCAGAAATTCAGTTGAAGTGATGAGTTATCTGGTATTTCATAAGGGCCAGCTTCTTCACAAACCACCTCCTCCACCTACACCACTCAAACCTGAGGCTTCCCTCTGGAAATGGGTATGGCAGTGACTCAAACTGAGCAATGGCCCAGCTCCCTTTTCTCTCTGAAGTCCATGCTTGTTGCTTCAGAAGAATGAGAGTTTCAGTGTCCTTCTTAGCTCAATGTAGCAAGGAAACCAAATAGCCTGCCTGCAGTGTATGCGGGAGTCATTAGCTTTAGTGGGTTTGGTCTCCCTCATTAAGCAGCATTTGTGGCTGTGTGGGAGGTGAGTGCCAGCACTGCTGAGGACTCTGACTATGCAGCAGGCACCTGGGGAGGAGTGTATGCTCCAGCCAACTGGAGCATCTAAACCCTCCCTGTGTACCAGCAAGCAGAGGACAGGCAGATCTGGGCTGTGCTGTGCCACCCTTACCCTCTACCGACTGTGCATGCTGGGGGCACTCGGGTGGTGTCCAAGGGGGACCAGCAGCACCCTGGCCATTCCTGGCTGAGCACTGAGCCATTCAGACAGGCAGTGGGCAACACTCAGGGATGCCTGGGGATGTAACCTGTTTCTTGCTCCTGGATGCTTCGAAGGGTGCCCAAACCTCACCGGGGAGTCAAAGGCCATCATGCTGGTATAATGGTGTCTGGGGAAGAGCCAGCGGGTTCAGCTGGCAGAGGGGAGCTGGCACTTCTGTGTGCAGATATGGCTGCTGGGTGCTTCCACGGGTGGGAGAGTGCATACAACTGGGTTTAGCCAGATACGTAGTTTGATAGGTTACATGGATCTGTTACTTTCTGTCTTGCCAGTGGGGTTTCGGTGACCTAAAACAAGGCCTTTACAGCTCACTTCTGTAATGCAGATTTTATTCAGGTTAGTTCTGGGACTGCCTACTTCAATGTGAGAATGTTATTAAGCAGGAGGGTTTGCCTAAAGGTTCCAGTATCCTTCCAACACCCATTCACAGTGCCAGAGGTGGAATGTCAGAGGCCCCTGGTTAAGTGCTTGGTCTGGGCTTTGATATAAAATCTCTGGCTACCCTCTACAATTAGGAGCTCTCTGCTGCTCTACCTGCAGGTGTACACATAGAGGGTGTTCCTCTAGGAGAACTGTAGCCTCCACAGCCCTTACCTTGATGGTGTGATGATATGCCTCATGCACCAGGACGAGTTATTTGCCCCCAGATAACCATGTCTTGGAGTGTTTTCAAAAGCCACGCCGATTCTATACTCTGTGTCTTCCTCAACTTCTACCTCCCAGTAATGCTTTCCTGGAAATGGAATCAAGCTGCCCAGGATCCCAATACACCTGTGGGAGACAGACAGCAATGTGTGCTCTAGAAGGTTCTCTGCATGTTGAGGACCTGACATAGAACCTGCAAGTTTCTTTGTGACACCTGCCCTGTTTTTACCTGTGAGTAGCTTTGCATAAACGAGTGCCCAGGAATAGGGAGTATAGCATCCTATGCTGACTGGGATTTCTGGGAATGTTAATACTTGCTAGAAAAGAGAGTGCTCTGGTGAACCCCAGTATAGCAGGAGAAGGAGGCTATGGATTTTGTATTTTCTTCCCAAACAGCCCAAGGCTATAAACATCACTCACCATCAGGAACTGAGCATTTTAACAGCATGAAACTCCTGGGGCAGTTAGGGAGGTGGATGCCTATGCTGGACTTAAACACGGTAGGAGAACATGAAAAGTTTTAACAGTAGACTGTGGTTCCTAGCCTTTATGATAGGAACCATGTAGAAACTAACTTTTAAAAGATGTGTAGGAGAGACAGCATGCCACTGAGAGAGACCTTTCAATTTGGTTTACGGGCACAGTCTCAGAGTTAAAGGACCTGGGTGCTTTGAAGATGAAAGTCTGCAAAAACACCAGTTCTGAAGCAAGAAAGTTGGGCAAAATAACCCCTGCCAAATGCTTCTGAAACACCCTAACTGGAATTAAGAGGGCAACATGAATCCTGAAAGACTACACACTAGCTTTTTCTCAGGAAAAGTACACGGTGTATTAGCTGTTACTTCTGCATCACAGGGATAGGAGGTTTCAAAACACACCTTCAGTTTTGAATGAGGAGGTCACACACACAACTTGTATGTTTCTGTGGTAGGGTCTAATGTTGTAAATTACAAAGGCAAAGGATATTGCTGGCAGACACTGAGCTCATCTACCTCTAGGTAATGCTGAGAAAGAGCTGCACTCAGCATTTGGAGGGCCTGATGTGTAAGGATGGGCATGCACAGCAAGATAGCTGTGCTCTGCCACCTCACCAGCAGTCGCTTAAAGCAAGTGTACAGTTCACTGCAAGTGCATGTAGATGTCTTGGGAATAGCCTAAAGGCTGCTGAAATCAGGACTCGGAGAGGCTGTGTTGCTACAGCTTGAGAAGGAAAAGGAATGATGCAAAATGGATGGGTAAACATCTGTGAACAAAACATTACCATAGTAATGAGAGCTGCAAAGCCACCAGGGCAAGCCTGAGTCAGACCATAGGAGCTGCAGCAGTTAGGAACCACATCAGCCTTCTGGAGATCACACAAACTTCAGAGGAGTTTGCAATTTAATTTCCTTGCAGTGTGAGTATTAGTCCTTTCAGCTTGGGAGCTTTTTCTTCTTTCTTTTTTGACAGTATCTTTGTATAAAAGAGAACGTTCTCAGTGGCATCAAAAACAGCCTCAGAGTTCAGAATGAGATGAGTGCAGCTCTGGCTGTTTATGTGAAACATAAAAGCACCCTGTGGAAGTGGGATGAAATCCCATTTAGGCTTATTATGGTGACTTTAATGAAGAGAATCATCTGCCTCCTGGCTCTTTTCTACTGAGCCTTCTAGTAACATTGCTTTTCCACCGAGAGACTAAGTTGTGGGCTTGTATTGTTCTGTGTCTGCAAATGCCTGTCCTGGTTATATGTTGTGAAACACACATTTCAGCAAGCTAAGTCTCATTTCAATGGCAAAGGGCCTAATTCCGTTTTGGAAAGTAAAATTTATTGGCCCAAATAGTATCAGCTAGAGCTTTCAGCAACAGGTAAGTATTCAGATTTCTCTCCTTTCCTTAGCATTTGCTTTGGCATTTAAATAGCTGTTCAGATTCAGCTCAATGTGCCTACCGTGTGTAAGCAGGTTTGTATGTAGTTGTGGCTGGCTGCATCTTTAATCCTCTTTATGAACTTGCATTAACTTCCAAGTGATGCTTCAGTTTCAAAGAGCAGCTAGAGAGAGACTGAGATTTAAACTCATAGAATCAATGAGAGCTGCCAAAAGCCCCGTTAGACACTTCCTGGCATCTCTTTAAAAAACCCAAACAGATCAACTGTGCTTGGAACCGCAAAAGCCTCCTTCAAAAAGGGTCTGGTGCCCAAAGCACCAATAGGTTTCTTTGCCCACTCTGCAGTATTTGCTGTAGTGAACAACTTCTACATAAGATGAATGTTTGGTGGTTTCCATTGGACAGAGCTATATAAAAACACCACCTAAATCTCCACGTGTGAAAACGAGACCAAGAAAGGATGGGCAGAGCCCTCTGCACATGATGCGCAAAGCTCTATCACCTTGGCAGCTTGCAGAGAAGGGGCAGGAGCGAGGGAGCAATAGCCAGCAGAGAGGAGCAGCTCCTGAAGTCTTGGAAGTGTGCAAGTGCTGATCACTGTAATCAAAAAAGAACCTACTAATTATGCTTTTTTCTTTTTTTTTAATCCCGGTAGTGCTATATTGAGAGTATCTGGAGTTTATTGATTTTTTTTATATGTGTGTGTGGCATTTTTCTGGGGTTTTGGGGCTCTGTAAAGAATTAAATGGGAAGAAAGCTTAGGAATTTAACAGAAGTCAGCACACACATCATGCAAAGGGAGATGATGTAAATAATATGTATTAGTCACCCTAGAAATTCTCAGAAAAGAGCAGCAAGGCAGAGGGAGTTCAATAATCATGCCCAGGAACAATAACCCCAGGGAAACTATGGGGCCTGAAGAAATGGATGCAAGGTTTTACTTTTCGAGGACTTACGAGAAAGCCTACCATTTCAAACTTACCTTAGGAGCCCAACTTGAAATACCTTAAAATAAATTGGATTTTATAAAAGATGATTAATCCATATTTTTACAGGACTGACAAGGATGTTTGCAGTGGTCTAAAGCTGAAGACAATCAGAGCCACTTATGCAAAAACCAAGATGGAGAAAACACTATACCTTATAGACACACATCTATAGTCTAGCAGTGCTACTTGGTTGGTGCCTGGCTTGAAGGTGAGGAGAGCTGCAATACCAGTAAACCTTTTCAGTGGATTTAAAGTCAAGGCAGGGGTGTGTTGTAGGTGAAGCAGCCACAAGCCACATGCATTGGTTGCAATTCAAATTCTTCTGTTTACCTTGTAAAGCTGTTATCATAGATGGGCAGATCACACTCTGGGTTTTCCAGTTCATCACATGCAATTGTAAATCCATCATCTAGAATCGCCAGCAAAGGATGGGCTGTGTCCTCATTAAGGCAGAAGTAGGTGCCTGGAAGAGAGAATGCATGAGGATAACTCCAGCAGCTCCTTTATGGCATTGTGGTTTACAGCAAGAGTGTGGTGAAATATCATTTGGGTCCACAAAAAGATTATCCAGTGCTCTGGAAGGAACCTGTGGCTGACATTGAGAAGACAAGGCTGTCCATTTGGAGTTTTTCAAGTAAATGGGTGTTTTACAGCTTAACGCTGTTTAGTTGCAGCCTTGTGAAAAGCAGAAAAGGGCCTCAACCTGGTTTGGAACCCAAAGCTGCAGGCATTGCACAGAAAGTGGCTATTCAAAGATGAGGAGTTGTCCCTGCAATGAACTGTCCAGTTTCAAGTCATCTTCCTCAGAGATTAAGTAATCTATTTTCAATCACTGAAAGGAAAAGGGGCTTAAAGACCTCTCCATGATCTCACTCTTCCACAAAAATGCTGGGCACAGTTTCAAGAGAAGGATCTCAACAAAGGTGCCACATGCAGTATGCCTCATGCTTCAGCACCCCCTAACCAGATCAGCCCTCAGAGAGGTGAGTGAGTGAGCAAAGCCAGCCCAGGATGAAAGTCCTTCTGCCTCTCCCGCTTTGGAGAGCTCACAAAGCAGGCCTGACGCACTGCGCTCTGATGTGCTGCCACGTGCGTCACAGCTGCTGTTTGTAGTAGGTGTTTGTGTATCCACCCCAGTAAGAATCAAAGGTCATTCCCAGTGTTGGAGGTGAGCGCTTGCAGCAGACAGGTCAATTTGCATCAGCTGTTTGCATAATGTAGACTCACAGAAGATAAATCTCTCCATGCTAATCCCAAAAGAAATCATTATAATCAAACTGCAAGTTACTTCAATGCAAATACAATACAAACAATGACGGGGCAATTACAGGCGTGTGCTGCTGAAAACAAACACATGCTGTGCAAGCAGAATTGGCAATTTCAAATATTGAGTTTGATTTAAGCAGTTGAAAACCACACAAACAATGGTAACACAATGACAGACTTCCTCTCCAGGGCTTTAAGAATGACCGTTTCTTTTTCTGTGGTGTCACTGCTGTGTGGCAGGCAGGTTTCTTACTGAAATGTGACTTTTTGCAGATCAATGGGAGTGCAGTCAACTTGCTGAAAAAGCACAATTTGCAAATTACTCACTGAAGGTAATGGCAAAAAAGACCCAGGTGTGTTGTTAACCACCTGTGAGTGAAGTTGCAGTGGTGAAGGTGAAAACAGGTGTCTACCTATAAGTCATTAAAATGAACTTTCATTAGGTGGTTGGAAGGGGAAAGGGCTTCTAACTTCCCTTTGGGGGGAAGGTTAAATCTTGTCCAGTGTGGTACTGAGAGCAGAGATGAAAATGCTGTGTCACTTACTAAATCAAAGTTTCCACCTGAAAGCTGGACTGCCTTTTTCCTGGTGTGTAAAGGGAAACAGCCCTCACAGCTTCCCCAGCCATGCTGGAGATGTTAATAGATACAGAGGAAGATTTTGCATATCTAAATGACTCTGGAAAATGCTGTCTCTGCCATGCTTTCTAGCAGCATCATCATTATAAGGTAATGTCTGAAGTGAAGTAAAATTGCATTACAACTTTCCTCATTGGTGGGTCAGTACTTGGCAAGCTGGCAACATCTTGGGGGTGTTGGGTTGGGTTGCTGGTTGGGTGTTGGGTGCTGTCTTTTAAAATGTTTAGAATTCAGTAACTTTCAAGTATAAAATGTACTGGACAGAAATTACAGAGCTAAAGCAATGCACTTACTGTTACAAAAAGTGGGGTTTTTTTCTTTCCTAAAAGGTTACCAGATGTGTAGTTAGATGTAAGACATTAGGACCTGATCCAGAGGCCTTGAAGCCAGCAGGAATCTTTCTGTTGAGATAACAGATGCCACCACAGGCTGCTGGACTTGTCCCGTGCTGTACAGTACCTGTGGTGTGTATCACGGCAGGGTCACTTCTTTCACTGGAACCACCCACGTTTAGGGCTCTGACACAGATGTGATAGCTTTGTGTTGGCTGGAGGTGAATTAGGACTTCGCAGTTAGGAATCCCCACAATTGATCTACAGAAAACAAGTCGATGGAAAATGAGAGGGTGGAGAACAAAGGTGGGCCTTTGAGGTTATTTTTCTGAACAACAAAGAAAAAATTATAGGATCGGCTTCTCTTGTAACCCATCAACACCACTTTACCTTGTATGGTTGTCAGTACTGGGGGCAACAGATAGCCTGTGACAGACTATACAGGTTTTTGCATTTGCTTCTGCCCTTTTCCCATTCCCTGTATAGTAATTTACATTTACACAATTAGTTTTACTAAGAAGAATGTTTATAAAGGTAGAATCATCACAGGATCGTGGATCCTTTCTTAATGCTGTCTGATGCCACATGACTTGAAATGGTTTAATCTCTCCAAGTCATTGACTAGATAGAATAGTGACTCACTCAGTAATAATATCGCCATTGCCTTCATCTGTCAGCTTGGACAATTCAACTGTGTAGGAATCAACAGGGTTAATGTCTCCAGATTCCCAGCACACCAGTGCTGCATTTTCACAGCTTCGGATCTTTTTACTCTTTATGATAGGTGGTGAAGGAGCTAAAAAGCAGGCAAAGAAACAATTCTAAGCTGGTGCTTGAAGATGTTTGCAACAAGCATGCTTTGACGACTTAAAAGATAGAACAAAGTTGTTAACTAATACTATAAAGAAACCTGTTTCTCCAATAGACAATAAACAGCAGGCAGGGTGATAACCGTGCTATTTAAAGAGTTAATTTGGACTATAAAGGTCCTAAAGAGAATTAATCAGAGAAGTAACATATATCAAGCCTGATTACACAATCATTTTCTTTCTATAATTGCTTTTATCTTTGTCATAAGGGTGCATCTCTTCTCCAAGATGTCAAAGACACCTGGAACAGGTGCTTGAAGGTCTCACTCTGACCTCTCTATGTCACGATTTCACAAAATATGCCTGACTGAACTGCAGTTACAAAGGGCTGCATAGCAGGTGAATCCACAAAATTCCTAGAGGCCAAGAAAAGGAGAGCTGGCATCCACCTGGCAGAACTGGGAAACTTGAGCCTTATTCCCAGCTCTTCTGCATGCTTATATTTAAATAAGTTATTTTGTGCTTCTGTTTCTTCAATTCTAAAACAGGGACAATTGGCCAGATAGATAGGCTCTCCAAATCGAAGTAGGAAATGCCCATGCAGTCAATAGACTTAGATCAGAAGAAACAAAGTGCCCAGAAAAAATTACTGGCATAAAATTCAGAGATGACTGTGAATTTCACTATGAAGGTTGCATAATTGTATGAATAAAATATTTTTACCTGTTACATAAACTGTTCTTTCACTTGGTGGACTGATACCAGAGGCATTTAAAGCACTGACCCAAAATTCGTACTGTGTATTCGGCAACAGATTAGAAATGGTGCAGTATGTTTCTTTGACTTTCAGCGTATGCTCTGAAATGAAAACACCACCACATTTACAGTGCCTTTACAGAGTTACTCACTCGTCCCCAAAGCTGCCTCAAATAATGGAGCTGGGGTGCATTGTTTTGTCTGCTGAGTTCAAGGAAGCTCCTTGTGCTCCATGCCCTTCGATTAGCTGTCAGGCTGCTTCACCATGCTTTCCTCTAAGGAGGCATAAATCAGATAACACAGCAGCTCTGAAGGAGCTGCATCACTCAGAGAGGAAAAAAACCAACCAAGCAACCAGAAAGAAAGGTCACCCACCTGCCACTGGATCTTTTTCTAAAAAGACCTTGCATGTTTCTACTCCAGGGATGCTGACTGGTCTGGTCAGCTCAGCTCAGCTCATCCCAGCAGTGGGACAAGAGCTGGAATTATTTCACTACTAATCTCTCATTCTTCATCATAAAATTTGAATAGGTTCTGCTTTTCACAGAATCATTAGGGTTGGAAGGAACTTCTGGAGATCATCTAGTCCAACCCCACTGCTAAGGCAGGGCCACCTACAGCAGGTTACACAGGAACACATCCAGGTGGGTTTTGAATGTCTCCAGAGAGGAAGACTCCACGACCCCCTGGGCAGCCTGTTCCAGTGCTCTGCCACCCTCAACCTAAAGAAGTTCTTGCTCATGTTGAGGTGACACTTCTTGTGTTTTAGTTTATGCTCCTCATTGCTCCTCATCCTGTCACTGGGCACCACTGAAAAGAGTCTGGCACCATCCTCCCGGCCCCCGCCTTTGAGATATTTATATGCATTAATGAGATTTTCTTTCTGAACTGGCCGTTTGCCACTCAGCTGGCTTCCACTTCAGCTGAAGTGACTGGGTGTTTTCAGTCTGCAAAGATATTATTAGCAAAGGCGTTTTTGTCACAACAGTGGGGCATTTTAGGATGGTCTGTGGTTCTTTTTCTGTGTGTGTGGGTGATGGGGAGTTACAGCCTATTATTAGCACTGAGATAAACTGTAGAATGACTGTGGGGGTTTCAGTGACATGCTGATAACATGATGATTTGCTCTCTAAAAATACTGTGCTTTGCAGTGGATGCAGCACATGTGTGTCTAACACACTGCCCACCTTCCAGGAAAGGAAATACTACTGTTGAGACCTGACTCCATCCACTGTCCCCTTCCCTCTCCTGCTATCCCAGCTGCTGCCCCATCCTGTCTTTGCTTCTGTGCTGGGTCCTGCAGCAGCTGGCAGCATGGCAGACCTGGCAGGGGAAGAGTGATACAGCCAGAAACAGGAAACATGCTGGCAGATATGACAGGTTTGGTGTCGGAGAGAGTGAATGGAAAGTATACCGGTTGCCACAGCAAGTCCAGAGGCACTTTGGAACCAGCTGGTTTTGCCAGTGGAGAGCTGAGTTGTCCCTTTGGGTCCAGGCCTCCTTACCTGCTTGTTCATCACTGCGCCTCTCGTTGTTCACTGGTTTATAGCACAGTTGGTAGCACTCGACAGTGTCATCTGAGAAGAGGCTCCAGCAAACTCTCAATGAGGTGCCAGTTGCTGCACTGGGAGCCTGGGGATTGATCACGGGGGCACAAGGAGCTGCAGAGGGGAAAACACTCCAGGTTTTGAATGTATAAGCATGGCCTGTTATTCACAGGCAAACACCTCTCCTCTCACAAAGGTGTTTACGCAAAGCCTAGGCATTGAATAGGGTCATATTGCTCCCACATGGAGAAAAGTGAGGAGTTGACCCTGTAAATACTTGTAGATAATAATCAGGTCACTGGTGTATGAATTAGTCTTGTTTCAAATCAAAACAACAAAATACATAAGCCTCAGCCAAACCCTTCTCTTGGCCTCCCCTGCCTCTGAATGCTGCTGTATGCTGCAGAGCAACATCTGACGTGCAGAGCAACATCTGACGTGCACAGCACTGCTGTGGACCAGCCCAGGGGCTGCGGGGCCTCTGGAGGAAAGATGAGGGAAAAGCTGTACAACATGGGGTCAGCAGCACAAGCAAACAAGTAGCAAACGCTATTTTACTTTAAGAAAACACAATGTAAGGGCATAAAAGTTGCATATTGTTGTTTCTGACCATTTGTGGTGTGCCAGAAAAGATTTTGTATTTTTATTTTTTTAGTTATTAGAAACATGTTTGGATTTTGCTCTGTTTCCAGAGGATAATAGGAAAAATGTTTGCTAAATAGCAGAGGAACAAGACACTGAAATCTGGTTATCTAGAGAAGCTGTGCAGGTTATTTAAAGCAGTCTGGTGTCCTCTTGCACTTTATTCAAGCAACTACAAGGTAAGACAAGTTATCGGCAACAAAGCATGCCTCACCCCTCAACAGAAGGGGGTAGTCTTTGTGAATCTTCTAGGAAATCATCCAGCAAAAGCAGGGAAGGCCAAACTTGGCAGTTTTGGTAATTTTATACTGAAAACAAACTGGGGGGAGTGGGGAATCCAAAAATAGATTCCAGTGTCTCCCTATATATAAACAAACAAACAAATCTGGCAGGAAAAACAGGGAGATGCTAATTCTGCTTTTGCAGTTCTCCTTTCAAATAAGTAATGGACTTCTGTCTAATACGTATCCTTAATTACATGTAAATAAGTCTGAAATAATGATCAGATGGAAGAGTACCTGGAATAATATTTATGGAGTTCATTAGTTGCTCAACTTCAGAGAAATCTATGACCCGCTCTTTGAAGTCTGGCACTGTTGAAAGCTCTAAATCTACTTCTTTCTTTAAGAATTCTTCCAGCCTGTAATTGTAAGGGAAAAAAAATATGTCTAATTGGAACTACTGTAGGGTTGGACATACATTTCTATGCTATCTATTGGTAAGAGGAAAAGAACAGCAAACTCTAAAATGACTGCTATTTCCTTAAAATCCTGTTGTCATAGTTGTACAAAGCTCAGTCTCCCATGGCCTTTGTGCTCCCACTCAGCAGGTGAGGGAGGCTTCCCCAGCACCCTTCTATGGGAAGTAAGTCATTAGCTCCATGACTTTCATTATTTTGGATTTACACCACTCTTATTAATTCAGGATCTCTCAATTTGAGATGCTGTAAATTTGAAACAAAGGGGTATCTTTTCTCCATGTTTTCATAAATGAGGACAGTCAAATATTTTTTTTTTCACTTGATTTAGTGTGCCTTAAGACTCTTATTGCTCCAAGATCTTTCAGTATCTGTTTTGAGCTCCCACAGCTTGACTTTCTACCCCTCTATATTAATGCATAAATAAGCCTGCTACTAATCTATTTAGGGAGCTCAGTTTTAGTCAGATTTGTATCCAGAGCATTTCTTTCAAGATCTTTAGCAATCTCAGCTGCTGAAATTAGTTCCTCATGACTAAGCTAAAAACAGTGATTTATTCATGCTCTAATTCTTCTTTTGGGTTTTGTTTTTGTTTTTTTAAATTAGCTCAAAACTGGTTTTGATTGTTAAACTTCTCAGAGCAACCTTTCCTCCTGCAGTTTAAACCAGAAATACTAAAGATTTCAATAGCTCTAGTAGCTTAGGTAACATTTGTGTGCCTGAACAGAGTCCAGAACATGCAAGTGTCTCCAATAACAGGTCCCATTAGCAGGAAGAAATGCGACACAAAATCCCAGACTGTGATACTACCTGTCAACCATGGTTATTGCTGCCTGTAGAAAAAAGAGAGAGAATGTGTTAAAGATAGAAAAGATACATTTCTTGCATTAGTTCAGAGTCAGACTATATCATGCTTACATGAATTGTCCCAAATGCTGCCCTCAGAGTGAACTAACTGGCTCTCAGCCAGCTCCGAGAACAAAGCTGTGCCTAACTGTCCATTCACATGGACAGATCTTGGCTGAAATTACAGTAAGATAACGAGCAGTGTCAAGCAGTGACCAGTGTTCACTCATCCAGGCTGCATCCTTCCTCAGTTGTCCACAGTGCCAATAGACCCTTCACAAACAAAACCAACACCTTGGGAAAAGAACTTAGTGAAGTTATCTGCATCCGAGCAGTGACTGTTACTGGAAGACAGATGTATCATCCCTGGAGAAACCTAAGCAGCTGAGAGCTCATGACCAAGAGCTATTCACTTCTTGGTGAATAATGGTTCCTAGGGGTGATGTTGAACTGTTCATGAGCTAAGGAGAAAATAAGGTTATTCCAAAGTTGCAGAGGAATGGGAAAAGTCAGCTCATATGAAGAACTCAGCACGTTGGAGTGACACAGCAAGCTGCTCTGCTAGAGCAGACTGGAGGTGTTAGGAGATTTGTTTTACTGTCTGGTTCAGAAGTTATTGTGGCTGTTCTACAGAAACACTCCCACCCACCTGAGTCACAGGACAGCTCAGGTTAGAGCAATCACTCATCAGCAGTGAAAATTCTTCTTTTTTCCCCCAATTATTTTTCTACCTGGTAAAGAAAAATAACTTCTCAAACCTCCTCAACAGTGGGATTCACCCATCACTTTGCAGGCGCTCCTTATGCCTTAGTTTGAAGCCTCCTGTTCAGCTGAACTTTCCAACAAAATGAGCAAGAAAAAGAAACATCTTCTAAAGTGGTTGCATCAGCCTGCCTGCTGTGAGCCTAGAATAGAGCAAGAGAGCTGAGCCTGCAGGAGGCAATGAACACTAAATGCCTCCAGAGTATCCCGAGATAAGCTTTTTAGTGAGCTGTCTTCTCTCTGAACCCCAGGGAGACTCACAAATCATTAAGCTTCCACATTACAAACTTCTGCTGCTGCTTCTGCATTTTGGTCCCATTGTGTTGCCCCACTAAGTCAATGCCATCGTGCCAAGCACGTGGAGCAATGACAGCACTGTGGATCAGGCACCTCAAATGCCCTTTAGCAGTAAAGCCACTTGTGGCTTTCCAGATGGGGACTACTTTCAAGCAGCAAACAGCAATTAGAAGAGGCCTTGCCAGTTAAAGCTCTTTACCTTCATAAAATTGGCTTTGTCGTTTTCCAGGTAAAGCTCCTGGGTTGTGTCTGTCAGCCTCTTGCAGGTGTCAAGATGTTCCCCACAACTGACCAGCTGCCCATATAACGCTTCCAGCTTCTGCCTCTTCTCTTCCCCCAGTGCTTCCAACTGTTCTTCATACTTCTGAGCAAGCGCTTGCACTGCATCATTGTAATGCACCTCGAAGTTCTCCTCCTGCCTCCCAAAGTTTTCCTGAAAGGCATTTGGGGGTTTGTTCCTTGGTGTCAGGCCTGAGAAAAATCTTACTCAGGTCTGCCTAAAATCCTCCTCGTAAGGGAGGCAATGCCAGTGCACAGAAGCTGTAATTTGACTAATTTGCATTTTTAGGGGTTTATTCTAATCATTCACCCCCCACTGAGGCACAAGAGAGTGCTGGATTTGGTTCCAAGCATAAGAGCATCAGAAATTATAATTAAAAAAATGATGCAAGGCAACTGTCTTCAACCTAAGCCCAAGGGAGCACAACTAGGGATATATCCCAGCCATAATATCCCAAGTGTTTCCACCAACAGAGTCAAGCACATCCTTCCATGAGAGAAACCATGGCAACCCAGTGGGATCCATGGATTCTCACTGGGGAAGTTGAACAGCTAATGCTGGTGTCCTCACTTGCTGCTGGAGAAAGCATTAGGGAGAAGGATTTAAGGAGCAGGCAAGGTTTTATTGCCAGCAGCTTCCTACTGTTCAGACACCGATGTCCTGTGCCACGTGTGGCAGAGAAAAGACAGTAGGTGCCTTTAGTTACTGCTTCAGTTTGACTTGCAGCCGGCTGGGATCGTGCCCCGGCGGCCAAGTTGACATTAACTGAGCATGAAGTGTTGTAGCTCAGTGAAGGTGCTCCAAGGGTTTGCTTACACGTGGCACATCTGTAAGTGTTACTAAGTGAATGCAAGGGGTAGACTCTGGATGGACTAGACAGATCACAGGTCCTTGGCCATTTAAAACTAAGATAACCTGAGCAGGGGTCCCTTTATTTCTGAATGCAAGTGTCTGTGCAAATGCTTAGTGTGGTTTTACCAGCCCAGTTTAAAAATTCATTAAGATGAATTTTCCTAAGTACTTCAGTCTAGGCAAACCCCAAGGTAACTCTGTGCTCTGTTACTATAACTACTCACCTCATTAACAACTTAACACTATGACTGTCAAAACGTTTTTAACCCCAGTACTACTGTTAGCCTGAGAAAAAATGTCTTACCTCTACAGTGATGAAGATTTCCTCCAAGTGACTGGCAAAGTTTTCCATCTGAGCAATCTGCTCTTCCAACTTGCACATGTTTTTATGAATCTCCTCCTACCAAAACACCCAGCACGATTCTTAGTATGTCTGAACACTGTTACAGAGGCACTGCAGTACACTTGTATTACTCTTACCTTTTCGCTTTCCATGGCACTGGGGAGCTTAGTCACCTCGTGATCCTTGTGCTCACCAAACAGTTTGTCAAAAGCTCGGATTGGCATCTTGCAGGTAGAACAAAAAACATCCCCTGATTCCTCCTCCTCACTGACAGCCTGACTGTTCCACTCATCTGAAATGCCGCTGCTGCTGAGCCCCTCTCCGGACCGTATGGGGCTCTCGGCCTCATCTTCTGCTCTGGCTTTGCTCTCATCTTCATCTTGAGAAGCCTCACCAGGAAGTCCCTGAAGCTTTGTGCTTTGACTTTGATCTTTCACTGGAAAGCTGCTTTTTGATGCATTATACATGGAGCCTCGTGATCTTGCTTTTTCTGTGCGAGCAGGTGGCCACCTGCTCTCCGCCACCTCCAGATGTCCTCCAAGAAGCTCAAGCTCTTTTTCTCTATCCTCATCAAGTCCATACATCTTAGCCAACTCTGCAACCTCCTTTTCCAAGTCATATCCAGCTTCTTGCGAGTGCTGAAATTTTTCACTACTCAATGCAGATTCCCTTCTTGTATCCCCCAGAGATCTTTCTCCTTGACCAGATAGCTCTTCAGGAAAGATATCAAACCTCTCCTTTGAGCCATAAAGATCCATGTGATAAAATATCAGGCCTCCAGCCTCAGTCTCGCTAGACTCTGGGACTGGTGGAGATGCTGAATGACCAGTTGACTGGTCACTAGTTTCATACTCTCTTTTGCTGCCAGATCTGGATGACATTGGTATCCTCAGTGAGGCTTTTGAGATGACAAGTCTCAATCCTGTAAAAGATAAGAAAGATCCTTAGCTACATACTCAGATATCAAGCATGAGTTTTTCTTGCTTAAAAATATGTGGATGGAATAAGTTTGGCTGGGGACTGCTCAGGGCCTGGAGGTGGACATGGGAAAGACCAAAACCGGTTTCTGAAGGGAAGCCACAGGAAGCTTGTTTTTTCTCACCTCCATGCAAAGCACAGCAGAGAGCTGTCTCTAGTGTGCATCCTATGTTTTCTGAGTGGCTCACCTGTGACCCTGATGTCTGATTTCCAAACTGTGGGGTATTCCTGTTCTCAGCTCAACAGTGCAACTGTGCTTCACGTGTATTTAGTGCTGTTCTGTACAATTGGAGATGGCCTGGTTTGAAGTCTGCTCGCCCTTCAGCTGCTGTCAGGTGCTCTTTCTGAACCATCAGTTAGGCATACTGCAGGATGCTCTCTCTTGTAACCACTGATGCCACATAACGCACTAGGAAATGCAGTGAAAAATCCTGTTCTGGATTTTTCAAGTTGCCATTCTTGATACTGAAACTTGAGGTTTCTTTTAACATTACTCTCAGTCCAGGTCTTGAGTCCTTTCTATAAAACAACCTAAAATACTGCCCTTTAGGGGTTCTCAGGTGCTGTGAAAATACATGTTTTAACATAAATGAAGCTCAGAAAAAAGATTGATTATGATCTCCATGATAAAGCATACAGTAATGAGGAAGCAAGGCAGGTCATTGATCTGTAAATTGAGAGAAGTCTGCTCTGACCTGGAGCTTGCACACTTTGTCCATTCTGTGCAATGTGGGAGGTGTGAAAGAAAACACATGGATGTGAAATGCAAAGCTATATGATAAAGTAGATGCACATGCATGAAACTTAAAGGCAAGGCAATTTTAATGCTGACTCCCCAAGCTCACTTTTTCTACTCAGACTGTATGAACAACAGCATGAATGAACAACTCACATGAAATAATGTGAGTACAGAGACAGTTCTCCGTCAGAGCTGCGAAGTCCCTGCAGCCCTCCACTGTTCACCAGCAGAAACAAAATCACGCCACAAAACTAGTCAGGTCGATTTCATCAGCAGTTTACTACTACAAGCAAAAGAGTTCATGGCAAGATTTCAGCTGAATATTAATGAATCTCTAGTTACATCTAATCCTAGTCAAGTGAAGTATATAAAAGCTTTAAAACCACTTCCTCAGAGAAAAAATACAAAAGGTCAGCCAGTGATCAAGGTTATCAGAGCTTCTGCAGAAGCTTTCACATAAGCTTTGCTTTCAAACTACTTTTTACGGTCTTTGTAGTTCTGAGTGCTTGTATCAAATTAATTTCATCAATATGTTGCCAATATTCCTAAGGATTACTTAGCTAACAAAGTCAACACAGTCAATGACTTATTAGAAAGCAACTTCTCAAACTGGTGAAAAATGCTAAGAAACTTCCCACTCTCTGGTTTCATACCAATGGCTGAAAACAGTCCAGCCTGCCAGATTGGTAAGAAAACACACACAGAAGTCCACTGTTTGTCTTCTGGCACTGCAGACATGGGTGTGGATTCTACAGCTAGCAATATCTTACTACAGACAAAAACACTGAAGTTAGGCAGAAATAGTATTTATGCTAAAGGCATAAAATAAATCATGCAAATTCTAGCATATTAAACAGAGAAAAGGTCTTGACACATACCAGGAAATGTTCTCTGGCCCCTGCGAAAACTTTTTTCTCCATAATTATAACAATAAGGCTTGCTTTAGAAGCTACTACTAACTAGAGAAGTGAATTAACAAGTATTTTTCCCAGTAAAATGAAATTAAATTACATAAATTAAAATTAACATAATTAAGCTCGTCTGGAACCCTGCTGCCTAAATAAGATTTTCAGATGATTGCTCAGTTTACAGGCACAGATACAATTACAGTGAAGAATGTTCAAGTCAGTAACCATCAGTTATCAAAAATATATAACAAAGAATGTTACTACCTAAAAACTTGCCTTCTATCTTAAGACATCATAAATTCTTCTGATAGCTCAGATGGCATCAAACTTCACATTTATTTCCCCTAGTAAAAATTAATTCACATGAAAGCAATTCCCTGCCACTTTCATATGACTGCAATTGGAAGACATTGCTGTAACCCTAGACCGCCTCTTTGCTCAGATAGGGACATGCCAGCAATGAGCAATGGAACAAATATAGATGTGCCCCAGCTGTCCTTCAGCAGCACGCTACTTGAGTGTCACCAGGATGAATGTCATACACTGAGAAAAGGCTCTGAAGGTGGATTCCTGGACCTGAAGTACTTGGAACAATTACAGAGAGCTCTTGCTAAAGCCAGAGCACCCTGTCACTTTCTGAGGTGGTATTAATAAACCCTGCCGAGTGCAGTCATTGACTTTACGTGTGATTTCCAAAGCTGTGGTGCTATGCAGAGTGTTGTGTGTGGGATACACAAAACATGCATCCTGCACAAACTGGCTCAAATGGCTGGATGCACACAGCGTTGCTGCACAATTAAATGTTCTGTTCTTTGCAAATGTTTAATGGCAAAGTTATTTTCTCTATTAAATTAGCAAGAGCTTTACTCTGCTAATCAAGATCAGATTCTAGAAAAAACATTGAAATTCAGAATTTAAAAGATATCTGAAATTGTAGCGTTGTGTGCATATACATACATCCCACCCTGTAGGTGTATGCTAGAGCTCTGGAAAACTATTATAGTGAATAACACGGCCAGTGGCCCAGCTAGGACAGGTTTTCACAGAGACCTATCCTTTCAGTCTGCGCTCAGCAGCAGTTCACCTGATAAAAAGCAGGCTGTATATCACTGATTATTATGATTACTGTAGCACTTGAGCTTTATGTATCTGCTCAAACCCACAGTTGTCCAGCATACATAACCTTTCGCTTGTGAACATGCTACTGAGCCAGCCTTGCTGGCAAGACCTTTTTAAACATGTCTGAGAACACTGCATTATATGCATCTTGAGTTCAAGGGACAGCACAAGGGGAAACGTCTGTTGGATCTTGACACAGATCTGCTTTTTCCTTCTTTTTTCCAATTACACTTGGTGTCATTTCCTCACATTTCTAGCAGCGCAATTGTTTGCTGTTTTGCTAAGGGAATACAAGTTAATTACCCATGTAGTCATGATCTCATTAGTGCTGACAGTGCCTCCATCAGCTGTGAGATCAAAGCAGAAATGTTTTCACAGAAATGAGGTAGCCTTTGCTGAAATGTTAACATTTATGCTGCCAGACAGATTTTATTACTTTTTCAAATGACAACTCATTTTTGCCCTTACGCTGTTATGCTGCAGTATCTTGCAAGCCTTAATTTATTGAAAATTTAGTAGTGTCAGCTTTGCTTCCATAGACTAAAATATACCACTTTTACCATGAATTAAATTCAGCCTTGCACACAAGGCCTGAATAAGAGATATGTGCCTTTGCTCTCCACTCCCCTCAGAGTTGGTATAATAAGTATGATGACCTTAGGACTTAGTTGATCTAAGGACAAGCACCATTTGACTGCAAGGCGGTTTGTGGGTATGGCCTCTGGGCTGGAAGGCCACCCGTGACCCCCATTTCAAAGCGTGGGGAAGGAGTGTGAGGATTCATCGGGCTCAGAGAACGGAACAACTTGTGAGATTTAGCCGGGAATTCACGGGAATGATGGCTGGGAGAAAAACCGCTGGCACGGGGCAGCCTTCCCTTAGCGAGCAAGGGCTCAGGCCCTGGGGGTGCACTGAGCTAACGCCTGTGCTCCTTCCCGCAGGGCTGTGTGTGCCTGTGCCCGCGGCCCGCCGCTCGCCACGGAAATAACTGCTTATTTCACAGAAACCACCGGTTTTTGCACACTCGGGGCGCCCCGCACCCGCCGCACGCCCCTCACCTCCCTCCCGGCCACTGTTTATTTCTGTGACCGCCATGTGAGCCCGCCCGCTCCGCCCCAGGCCGCGCCTTGGTCCCGCCCCCCGGGGCGACATCAGCCAATGGGGCCGCGAGCTGCCGGTGACGTCATACGCTGGACCCGCCCCCTCGCCGGGTGCGCGCTGCGCTGTTCAGGTCGGGCGGTTTCTGTTTCGTTCCGCGGGTGCGCCATCATGGAGCCGCAGCCGGACAGCCTGGAGGGGTGGGTGGCCGTGCGAGACACCGCCTTCACCGAGCCCCAGCCGCCGCCGCGGCTCCGCTTCCTCGTGGGCTGGAACGGCGTGGAGGGCGCGTTCGCCGTGACCTGCCACGGCCGGGCGGAGGCGGCGGCGCAGGCCCCGCAGAGCTGGGCCGGTCTCTTCTCGGCGCCGGCCCTACGCGGCGTCCATCAGCAGCTGGCGGCCGTCTGTCCGCGCCTAGAGCCCGCTTTCCCCGCGCTGCCGTCCACGCTGCCCGGCGCTGCCACCGGCGGGCTCTGGGCCGTGCTGTTCCCCGGCGGCACGGTGCCGAGCGAGGCCGAGGTGCAGGAGCTGTGCCGGGAGCTGGAGCTCTACCTGGGCTGGGCCCTGGAGTTCTGCGGCGGCCGTGTGGTGCTGGACACCCTCTTCGCCGCCGACCGCCGCTGCGACGATGAGTACTTCGAGAGTCTCCACGAGCTCCGAGCGAGGGCCCTGCGCTGCCACCTGGCCCGGGCCAAGGAGGCCCTGAGGCGGGTACGGGCCCCGGGGCCGGGCGGAGGGTGGAAGGGCCTGAGCGGGGCAGCGGCCTGGGCCGGCCCCGCTGACGGATCCAGCGGACACCTCCGGGCTGGGCCTGCCCTCTCCGAGGGAGCACAGCGGGGTGTGGGTGCTGCAGGCAGAGAAGGTGTAGGACCACCTTGACCGCTTTGTGCTGCAGCATAGCCCGCAGGTGCACCTCAGTTTTAGCACCTCTTTCTCACCTGGGAGTTGCATGTGTGAGGCCGGCAGCCTCTGCTGCAAGAGCTGCAGTCACTCAGGTCAGACTCACATTTGGGTGATGTGAGCAAGGGTGACCAAGTCACTAATGTTGTCTTGCTTATAGTATTGCCCAGTGTTCACATTAGTGCTTACACAAACACTTTTGATTGTCTGGAAACCACCAAGTCAACTTTCTCAGGAGCTGAGTGTCATCAGTCCTTGAGTGTTGCTTTGTTAAGTGGAGGAATAAGCCAGTGCCGGTGGGCAGCCTGTATGAGACATTGGGGCACTTACTTAATCTGCATGTGCTCCTGCAAAAACACTTTGCTAAAAATACCCAGCAGTGTTGTGCAATGGATGGGATGGAAACCGAAAGGGAGAGTATTATCATGCTCTCATCTTCTAACCTGTGAAGGTCTCACACTGCCTGTTTGCAGTAATTTCTTGGGGGATTCTCAGTCATTATTAAAAATAAACTTAGCTATTGACGTATGCCAAATAGGTGATTTGTAGTCAGAGAAATTGCGTTATGGTTTTTTAATGTCAAATTCTGGCCTAGTGATTGTATGAACTAATGCTGTTAGCCCTTTCTGCCTTTAGTGCCATAAGTTTCTTCTTGCTGTAGATGTGTTCCTGCATTTCCCCCTCTCTCCCCCTTGTAATAAGCGTAAGTTTAAAGGATGGTATCTAGTAACATGCTTGCAATTAGGACATTAGTATGTTAAAACAAGAGCTTACAGATACTTCAAGCTCAGCAGTGTGTTCCTGCTCTGGTTTCTTGTAGTATCTTTGCAGTTTATTTCCTGGCAAAGTAAGCTAAAAGGTATTTTATGAAAGTGATCATGCTTTGGAGGAAAGTTAAAACAGTTGGCTTTAGCCTTCTGTTTCCTATTTCACTTCAGTATTTAACAGCTGTAACAACATTACTGTTTCAGAAAGACACTTTAAAACCACAACTTTACATGAACTTTATGTACACTGTTGTGTACAAAAGCTATAGTGTCTGTAACTGATTATAGTAGTTCATGGCCCTTGCAGGCCTAACAGGGACACAAATTAATTGCAGTCTAGACCAAGTTATGCAGGATTCAAGACATAAACCCTACCTCTTTCGGTGCTAAGCTAGCCTTCAGTATCAGAGCATCCTTATTCCCCTTTTGTATCCAGGTCCTTCTCAAATACTTCATCCTCTGGGCCAGGAAATTGATTCTGAAGAACACAGAAGATATATGTACAAGATGGAAGAGAGTAGTATTGTGTAAATACTTTTTTCACATGTGTGTTCAAAGACAAAGGAAAAAACCCAAGTGCAATACTGTTACAGCAACCAGAGGAGTCAGTTAGGCTAATGGTGAAACAGAATTCCATGAAAAGAATGTCAGATTGTGTAAAAGCAAGGATTTTACTTTAAAACAGACAAAATGTGCTCTCCTCAACCCTTTGTAATGAATAATTGTCTCATGAATTGACTTCAACATTTCATTAATACTTCCCCTCTTAATTGCTGTAAACATCTTCCAGGAGCAGCATGACCCTCACTACTGGCTTGGAGTATGGGAACCAGAAAGTGAACTATTGTGTTTCTATTTGGCTTTGATACTGTGGAGGGAAAAGCAGACCGTTAAATTGCTGCAGGCACATCTAGGACTGTGTCTGATCTGCCACGAGCTCCTGGGGAAGCCCAAGAGGCCAAGGGACTTGTGGGATTACTGGAAATGTTGTAGTTCATATGCTCTTGTTCCCCTGTCCTCCCTGTGCCAGGCCTGGAGGGAGGATGGGTAAGAAATGCTCTTGAGCTGACTTCCACAGATTTTCCCTGAGGAAATTCCTCCACAGCTGGGAACTTTGCTCCTGCTGCCTTACCCAGGCTCAGCTGGCAAGAGCAAAGGTGGTTTAATTTCAGTGCTTTTCAGTTGCAACACAATCAAGCTTATGTTTCTAATGCTATTTCTCATTGTTGTAGCATCAAACACCCCCTATTCCCTTCCCTCCTTATGGAGCTGTGAGCAAACACTGTCCTTCCAAGAAGGTGTGTGTTTCGCAGTGGAACTTAGTGGTGTTCTCTCAGCTGGCTCACTCTGTCCTGGCAGATAGAGCACACCATGGTTTCTGCTAGCTGCTGTCAGGAAATCTTTGACACTTCAGTTGGTGCCAATAAACACATGCAATTGGGGGCAGTTTCCAACTTTGTGTTTTGTCACAGAAGCAAATAAAGACCTTAAATAAGGACTAGTGTATCAGGAAGGCAGTTCTTCCATGGAAGAATTACAAGTTACAAAGTGTAGTATCACTAGAACTGAGATTAGAATAACCTATTATAAATATACAATTGTTTAATTTAACTGCAGGGTATATCAGGAGTAGAAACCTGTTTCTGAATTTCTGTTTTTAAATGGCAGTTTGATTTGATGCTCGAAGTCAGCAATTCTGGATCCGGAAATTCATTTCATACTGTCAAGCATTTACTAATTATGGAAGCGATGCAAGAGCTAGTTTAAGAATATGTTACTTGTCTTTCCAGTACACAGATTTCCCCAGTTTCCCATTCATGTTCATAAAAAAGCAGCGACAAAGTCATCTGCATGCAGCTGTTAGGAGTATCTAGCGTGATACTCCTTGCAGTCTCCCAGTGCAATGTGCAGCAGTTGGTGCCTTTAACAGTGAGGTGTTAAAAGATATTTCCAGCTAGGGGTGGCTGCTGAATGCCTGGTGTGTGGCTCCTGTGCAGAGGGAGGTCTTCCCTGCTCATCGAGTGACAAATGGCAGGGCCTTTCCACCAGAACTAGTCAGCACACAAAGCATCTGAGACTGATTTACCTTTTATCCCATTAGATTCTTCAGCAGCATAAAAGTGCTGACACAATGGTGGCTTTGATGAAGGTTTATGAAGAAGAAGACAAAGCTTATCAGGATTTGGTCACCATGGCAACACAATTCTACCAGTATTTACTGCAGCCCTTCAGAGATATGCGAGAGCTGGCAACACTATACAAACTGGAAATCCTGGTAGGTCTGCCTTTACAGAGTCAAAGGCCACGTTACGTAGTAGGGCATCAGCTGCTCTTGGAGCGGTTTAGACTCAAATCACTTAACATTCTGTACTTCTGTCTGTACCTTCTCTTTTTCCCCCCCCGGCAAGCCACCAAAAGTGACTGAGAAATTCAGAGTTACGGCAGAACCATTTGCAGAGTCCATGGTACTTGTTTGAATAGAACTGCAGCTGTCTTCCCACCTGTGCCCCACTTCCCTCTGTTTTGAGGAACTAAAAGGAAAACATCCCCAAGCTCCAGCTCTCTGGGGTTTTCTCTCTGGTAGGCTGAATTTACAGAGATTTAAGTAGCCTTTGTTGTGGCACCTTCAGTGGGATTAGTTTGTGGCACTGCAAGTGCCATCCCCCAGCAATGCTGAGGCACCAGATTAAATTAATTGTGATGGTAGAAGAAAAGGCAGAGGAGACCTTTACCACACAAAGCAGTTTTCTGTTAGTGCTATAACCTGCCAGAAGTACAGGTTAAAACATGTCGGTTGTCACTGATTTCATTTAATTTTCTGTGCATCTTAAACTGGAAGCCCATACTGAAAATTCCGATGCCCATGCTAAAGGCAGCCATCTGCTACTGTGTTTTTTTGTTTGGGTTTTTTTTTTCTTAAAGAGTCTGTTAAAATTAAAGTGAGCTATTAATCTTTTTGAAAAGAGCAGAACAGTTTTAAGTTCAGACTAAGGTTCTTGGATATTGAAGGTCTAAATCTGAAGATAAAATATCCAGTATGCTGTACTAAAACTGAAAATCGGAAGAGATTAAACAAAGTTTGTTTCTCTATTAAAAAAAGGAAATCTAAGGGGTATTTAGGCTCATTTGAAATCTTATTCTTAAAAAAAAAAATTTTGGATACTAGTTTTGTATCCGTGTGCACTTTGTGGACTTGAAAATACTCTCTTACATTTCTGTATCCCTTCCTGTGTGAAAGAACTGCCAAACTGGAGAACCTGAGAGTGCAGTGTGCTGTCAACACATGGGGGAAAATAGAAGAGAACATTGCACATAGAAGAGTGGGTTCGAGTTACTTTTAGTAACAACTAAAAACACTTGTGTTGGACATGATTTTTAAGGGATTGTTTAAAAATTTTTTAGGGAATAAATTAATCCAAAGTTTAGAGGGAGGTCATGATTGCGGAGCAAAGGTTGTGAGTTAGCCTAGAGAATGAGGAACAAGGTAGTACATAGGCATGAGTAGTGATTTGCTTTGTGAACAGGTGAGGGAAGGAAAGGTCATGTTTGCCACTATGCTCTGGCTTGCTTGAAATGTCTCTGCAGGCTGCACCACTGGGTGGTAACTCAGAATTTTGTCTCCTTGCAGAAATCTTTACAGTATGATAATTTGGGGCCTAGAAGAGTAGAAGCTTTGCAGAAAGATGCTGAAGAATGGACTAAGCGAGCAGAGAATGCTGTGTGCTCCATTCAGGATATCACTGTGAACTATTTCAAGGAAACTTCAAAGGCTCTGACAGGTAATTGGAGTGATTTACACAAAAGGTTCTGTAAATACTTGACTTGAGGGACTGAGAGCTCTTCTTACCACATTTGTTGGTCTCTCTCTGCAGACCCTGAGATTAGGATGAATGTCCAGCTTAAGAAAGAAGCATTTTATTCACTTAAGATTTGTATCTTATAACCAGTTCGGTTTGCAACTTGTGTTTGGCTTGCACACAAATGTTATCAAGGCCTGAGACTTATGGCTACAAGCTTCTGAACAAAAACCGTGTACACTTTTAATGCTTGATATGCAAGCCTCAAGGAGTAAATTGCTGTGTAAACGTTAGGGCATGTTGCAGTGGTATAATGAAGTATTTTACTTACGTATATAAAATCATAAATTTAACCTTTTAGTCTTGAAATTTCTACGGAACCTTCGGAAATTGTTTAAATAGCATCAGCATTTTAAAGTACTGTAGCTATAGTGGAAACCACACAAGGGGTATTAGTACACTGCATTTCTCATAACTTATTGCAATGTTTTAATCTGCAGGAATGCACAAACAGATGGAACAAGATCAGGAAAGATTCGGTAAAGCCACCTGGGCATCAGCTATGCCACGACTAGAAAACCTGAAATGTATGTTAGCTAAAGAAACTCTTCAGCATCTGAGGGCTAGGGAGTTGTGCCTGAAACACAAGAGAGCTGGCATTCAGAAAAACGTAAGACCTTGCAAAGCTGCCTTTTCTGTCACTGTTGTGTGAAGGGCTGCTCAAAACCTACCAAAGTGGTCATGGATGTAGACTTTCAAAGTCTTTGTCTGTGAAATGGCTTAGCTTTTCAACATGGCTTTAAGTTGTTGTCCTGGGTTCAGCTATAGCAGTCATTTTTCTCCTGCTTAGTAGCTGGTGCAGTGCTGTGTTTTTTAGCTTTCAGCCTGGGAACAACGCTGATAACACCGATGTTTTTAGTTGTTGCTAAGTAATGTTTATTCCAACCAAGGACTTTCTCAGTCTCATGCTCTGCCAGGGAGGAGGGGAAGCCAGGAGGAAGCAGAGACAGGACACCTGACCCAAACTAGCCAAAGGGGTATTCCATACCACAGCACGTCATGCCCAGTATACAAACCGGGGGGAGTTACCCGGAAGGCCCTGATCACTGCTCGGGTCGGGCTGGGTATCGGTCGGCGGGTGGTGAGCAATTGTATCCTCTCCCCTTGTTATTTCACTAATCGTTATTATCATTGGTGGTAGCAGTAGTGGTTTGTGTTATACCTTAGTTGCGGGACTGCTCTTATCTCAACCCGTGGGAGTTACATTCTTCCCATTCTCCTCCCCATCCCTCCGGGAGCGGGGGGAGGAAGAAGGGGGGGGGGGGAGTGAGCGAGCGGCTGTGTGGTTCTGAGTTACCGGCTGGGCTCAAACCACGACAGTTGTGGAAAAATGCATGTCTCCAATTTCTTTTAAAACTGCTCCTGCATGTTGGGCACGCTTAGCAGAAGATACATGCTTTTACAGTTCAAGTGTGATGTTAGGATTTGTGATATAACCTTTAAAATTGTTAGGGAGATAAGGACTAGATATTATATTTTCACATGGCACTGCAAAATAAAGATACTTATTTAATTTTCATCTTCTGATGTTCTTGATTTGATGGCATCTGACTGCTGCTAGGAATAGTTGATATTTATTTTTCAAGAGTAGTGTACTGCACCATATATAATTGCTTTCAGGAGCAGTATTGTTTGTTCAGATTATAATGAAGTCTTTCCTGGTAGCGTTAAGATAAAATTACACTTTAGGTACATAAGACTTTTTGCTCCTCTGAGTTTCTGCTCCAAGCCATTTCTAATGTTCTGCTGTTTCCATACCAAAGCATCTAAGTAGCTACCAGTTAGGCCAGGCTCTGTACTGGTGCTTGTGCGTCCATGCATGTTTCATGTTGTGTATTTTGTTATTAATGCTTTTTATTTTCTATAAACACAGATGGAGAACCTCAGTGAACAAGAAGAGAACTTAACTGTAGTGGAGGAGCTGGAAATACAGTATTATGAAATGCAGCTGGAATTATATAATGTACAGCTTGAAATATTGAAACATGAAGAGATGCTGCTTATTGTACAGACGGATACTTTAAGGAGACAGATTCAAGGTAAGAAGAAACAAATATTTAAGCACATATCCAAAACACAGGAGTGATGCAGCCTGCTCTGTTTTCATTTAACAATAAAACAGGTTTATTATCATTGCTCAGGTCTCAATAGTAGAAAGCATCATTGGGAAACACTGATGACATGGCACCATCTGATATTTTGTCATCTGACTAATTGGACACTAATTTGATAACACAAGTTTAAAAAAAAAAAAAAAGCCACACTGTTCACTAATCCTGACAGCAGCTGTGATACGTGCATGCACTGGTCCAGCATATGAAATAACTCATTGACAGTACTTAACTGCTCTCATAGGTACAATGCATATGCATAGAAACTGTGGATATTGTGACCTGCTGAAATGGGTCCTGAAATGCATCGCAAATCTGTTGTAATTTAACATGTAGAAATTATAAGATTCTATCCTGTAATGACAAAAAGAGGTGATTATAGCTAGGTGGTACTTGAGTACTGCTATATTCCTGTTTCAGTGTCTCTTCATAACATGTTTATGACCAAATTAGGCACCAGTCTTGTTTATGCTTATTGGTGCTTATGAATTCTCTGTTGCTGTGTACACTGTGATGTAAACGTTGCTCCTGCTTGTTGCATAATCACAACCTGGTAAATAGTAAAATAAGTCACCCAGTGTTCATCAGAACAGTCTTCAACTTCCAGGAGAACTCCAGTTGCTGAAAGTAGGAGTTAAAGCACAGAGAGACATTTGAAAGAGGAAGCTAAATAACAACAAATGCTAACAGCATAAATTTGATCCTGCAAAGCACCCCTGTGAGTAACATGACATGTTTGTGTAAGACTTTGAAGGACCAAGCTCTGCTCTGGAGCATTACATTTTCTAATAACTAACTTGCTGCCTTCAGTGGCTTTTAAAATGTCTTTAGTTCTTTAAATGTTTAAATAACTGTGGCAATTTTTGGGTTTTTAAAAAAATGCCAAATGCCTTTTTAGAGAAACAGGATGAAGTTGTTTACTATGATACATGTGAAAATCCTGAGGAGCTCAAGGTCATTGAACAGACAATGGGACAACATTACGCTAACTTGTCAGAAATGACGATGCTGAGGCAGAAGACTAAGCAGTTGGAGACAAAGCGTGGGACTGTCTGTGCGAGGAGAGCCTACCTCAGGAACAAAAAAGTAAATGCAGTCCTGGAGATGTGCATTTTCTTTAGCCGATATCTTGACTCACGAGGGACGGACAGGAAGCAAGTAGGGAAACTTTGGGTGGAGCATACAAAGTGATATGTGACTCAGTGCCAAGGCCTCCAAACAGGAAGCGGGGCCATGTGATTTTAAGTCAGCTTTACACTCCACTGTGTGGTGCAGGTACCTCTCTAGCTTATTAAGAGAGCACAAACTTACATGGGTGACCCAGGAGGTGTTCCCTTATCACCTGAACCTCACCAGATCCCTGCTGTATTTTGCTGGAGCTTTGCCCTGGCAGCCTTTACAAAGCAGCTGCAGTACAGGAGGAAACCTGGCCTGCAAGGAAGGAAGCTGCAGTCACAAAACAGCTCACACAGTGATACTTCAACTTTGAATGGGAGAGAGGGGAAAATTTAACTGCTGCAATTCTCTGTCCAGCCTCTCAGTTCTGTGCAAGGGGCAGTTTTTTCTGTTGTTTCCCATTCAGAGTAGAACATGAGGAAGACGCAAGTGAGATCATAATTGACTCTTAACCTTCCCAGTGAGCTGAGCTTACCTTACACCTGCACAGTCCTGCTGGGGCGGGGAGCAGAGTTTAGGTTCTGTCTGTTAGGCCTTGTACTCGTCACTAGCCTGGGCAAAATGGGAATGATGCTGGAAATGTTTTGTGAGCCATCATTGTCTCTTGCTTGCAACTGCTTTCCCGGCAGACACTTCCTTTGCTTCTGTTTTCATTCACTTAATTGCTCTCTTGGTTATGTAACACTGAAGCCAAATACCAGATGATTTGCAAATGCTTGCCCAGCCATGTGGATAATCCCCCTCTGTACAGTGACAAATAGCGACTCCCAGAGAAGATCTTGAAGCCTGCAGCTTCTCTGCGGCACTTGTCACTAACAGAAGGTGCCCCTGCTAGGCATTCCTTGTGCTTCCCAGACCTTTGCTTCTGCTTCCCTGGCTTTTGTACTTGGGAAAGTAGCCTTGCATTTTTGTAATGCCCTGCTAACTTCCCTCTTGCAGCCTTCTTCATGTCTTTGCAGCCCTTCCCTCCAGCTGGTACCTGGGGGAAATGTCTTCAGACCTCATTTCTGCTGCCATTTTTTTTTTTTCTTCTTCTTCTTCTTTTCTCCCTTTTTCTTTGGTTTTTAACCTGAGTGTAAGACAGAGGGATCAGTTCAGATCTGGGTATGTTTCCTCTGCAGTATGAGTAGCCCTGTCATTACTTAGGAGAGCAAAAGATTCCATTGGCTTTAGTCATGGCAGAGTCCCACAGACTTCACTTTCAGGGTCTCACATCTGCCACTAGTTGAGCTTAGCCATCCTTGGCAGAGCCAAGTACTCAGCCTTGGTCGCTGTTTAGTGGCTTGCACACAGGAGTTAATGTCACGGATGATGCACAGTAAAAGTGAACTAACCAAGGATTACATGAATTCTTGTGTTCTACCAGGATCAATGTGAGGCAAACCATCGGCAGAGACTGCAACAGGCAGAAGAGAGCAAAAAACGCTTCCAGCAGCATCACAGCATACAGATAGTGAGTACTGAATAGCAGCCTTCGAGAACCTGGCAGCTGCATATTTTCACACACTAAGACTCACTTGTGTTTTAATGCAGAAGAGGGACAAGCAAAAAGAAGAGGAGAAAAAGAAAAAAGCGTGGATAAGTCAGGAACGTCAGAAAACACTGGAGAGGCTGAAAGCATTCAGGGAGGTAAGTACTGTGAACTACAGTAGACTTAAATGGTGTCAAAACACAACAACAGAAAGTAGCTATAGCTCATGTGTGAGCATGGTCCAAATCAGAGATAACTGTTTGGATAGCCTAAAATAGAGTTGCATGTATGTGTCAAGAGGGTTAAATCCACTAAGGATAAAGTTTCCAGGTGCAGAACCTGTTGCAAAGAACCAAAGAAATGGCTTTGAAAGAAATACCTTGATACTCATTTAAATTTGTTCAGGGTTGAATTTTCTGCTTCAGTAGGTGGGTGGGACAGGTCTGTACTCTGTGGTTTTTTGTCTCTTTTAGGGGTTGATGTTTTGGCCAGTCCTGTGGAGGTGTGACCTCCTGCCTTATGATTTGTTTTACAGAAGTGTCCAGCTCATGTTGTTCTGAAAACATCTCGTCCTCTGCCTCTCAGTCCCAAGTTGCCACGAAGCATCACTCAACAGATTGCAGTACGGTCCCCTGCACCTTCGTCAAGAGCAAGGGCAGCTCCAGAGCAGCCAAAGAGTATACTGCTAGTAGAAGCCTGGGAATCAAAAGCTTTGCAACAAAATACCCCAGCAGATGTCCCTGTCCAGATTCTTGTTACTGATGGTGACACAGAGGAGCAAAAGCACAGTGAGGGATTGATGGGCTCTCCAGCCTCACCACCATCACCACCACCTCCTCCACCTCCTCCTCCTTTACCCCCTTCTCCCCCACCTCCCCTCTTACCTCTCGAACTCCCACGTCCCCTACCTCCCTCACCTCCTCCCTTACCTTTCCGACCCCGTCTTCCCCCACCTCCCCCCTTACCTCTTCAGTTAAAGACACTATCAGCAACAGAGGATAAGCCACTTCCCCTCAGCTCTAATAACCCCACAGAAAGCCCTGCACTGCACAAACAGGATGACTCATCCAGGAGGTCTTTAAATGATTGTATAGGTAAGAAGGCTCAACACTGGTGTCTTTTTTTTTTCCCTTCGTTTCCTGTGCTGCCTCCTGTTCTCCCTCCCTCTGGCTCTGGACACGAATAGTGTGCAGTCTTGCTCAAAAGAATGAAGCGCTTGAAAAGCTGAGTCTAAGAAACCATGTACAGTAACACTGACCATAACTCAGGATATTAAATGAGTAACAGTGATTTGTGTATCCTTTGTGATACACTTCACAGGGTACTGATACTCAGAGAGTGTGACTCAAGCATTTTTTGGGGAGTGCTGCCAAATGGGACAGGTCAGTATTTTAGGACTTTTGAATCTCCACTGTAATCCTATATTTATTAAGTACAGCCTTACAAGTTAGTTTAAACCATACTTAATCACAGCACTATTCTGTGGAGATCTTGGTTCAGGACCTGCATTTCTCATGAAGCTGAAAATCCCATTGCTGTAAGAGGTTAGGTGTCAGAAGAAATTCCAAGGAGAGGGAGTTTATTCAAGCTTGGTGAGAAGCAACTTTTGCTACTAGGTTTGCTCTTGCCACAGTTTTACAACTTGTGAACTGAAGGTGTTGTTTTGGTTGAGGATTAATCACCTGCCCAGTCAGAAGATCATTGTGGGCAAACTGGTAGTTGTACTAAGGCTACATTTTAGTGTTCTTGATTTATGTACTACAGAGCTAGCAGTTGGGCTGTTTGCATTGTAAGGTATGCACATACTGTGTCCACTTACAATTTGTGTGGTTTCTAGATTAAGGTTTCTTAAGAGAATTCATGCAGAAGTCAACCAGGATTTGAAGGGCAGGTGGATAGCTTTGGCATACTAATATTCCCAGGGCCAAAATTCTGCTCTGTTACACCTCTGCTTTGTTGGCAAGATCACGCAGGTGTACGTGGAGGCTGAACTCAGCAATCGAAACAGTAGTTTGAATGAGAATAGAGCTCAGCAGCCTCCCGAGGCTGCACTGGTTACATCTGAACAGGTTTATTTTTATCTCTAAAGCAAGCAGATATTTTGACTATGTCAGGGAGATTGATCTGAGTTGGAAGGCAGCAATTTTTTATTGTCATTTTTCACAGTGGAGCTTTTGCTAGAATGAAGCATGTCTTTAAATGTGGTACATTCCTTTTCCTTTTCAGATGTTTTGTGAATAGTCTAAGCAGTCTCTGTATCCTCTCAGTTAAGAGGCAATCCGCAGGCAGAAACACCAAGGAAAGTTCAGCATTTTCAGTTCTTCCAAGGTGCAGGAAGTATGAGCAGTTGAAGGGCTGACACAGTCAAATTACCATGAGGAACTACTGTGCATCCAGTGGATCAGTGTAAAGTCTTCAGTCTGAGAGGTCTGCGGAATAACTCTACCGCAGACACTCTGAAGAAGCTTTGATTAGCACCAGGGGTTGTACACCAGAGTAGTCTGATTGCTACTGGAACAGCCTTGCTAGTAGCTAATATTTACTACCATTCACAGCCTAACGTTGATGTCCTTTCATTATTTTTGGATAAGAAAAATCCCTTTTAGTTTATTGAAGTCTTTATTGGAGAGATCTGCTTGGTTGTTTACACCTATTCCATGAAGAAAGCCAGCTTGTTAATTGCTGTAATAGTAATTGATAAAATACTGCCACAGGTACTTACTGAAACAGCTTTGTAAAGGGGTTGGTTTTAGTTATACATGGACTACTCATGTCTTTGTACACAAAAAGCCAGGAGAGTTTAATATTCTGGTGTTGAAAATACTGTCTGTAATGAGTTAACGTACTTTCCACAGGGAACTTCTTTCATAATTTGTTAGTCTCACTAGTCTTTTAGCAGGCAGCTGGTTTGATCAATAGACTTAAGACTTTCTTACTTGAAGGCTTGGTGCATCTTTGCTTGATCCTTTTCTGGCATCTCAGTCTCTGAAGGTACCACAAGATTTAGCAGAATGTTATGTTTCAAGTGCTTGATGTTAATCACATAATCTTAGGTACTGTGCATGGCAAAAATACTTCCAGCTGTGAGGCACAGATGGTCTGGACCTGTGGCTGTAGGAGTCGACTGCTGTCCTGGGAAACTGCCTCCCTGTCCGACAGTCTGAAGCTAGCAACAAAGAATCTAACAGAAGGAGTAGAACGCAAATTACAGCGTGTATCAAGAGAACTAGTGGAAGCTCTCTCAGTATGGTGTCCTTTGTGGTCTGAAGTTCAGAAACATACGCCTGAGATTTAAATCATGTTGTAAAATGGGAATTATTTTTTAAGTCTATACAGAAAAGAGCTGCCTGGCTTCCTGCTTAGGGTCTGATCTGGCTCCCACTGACTTCAGTGGTGCAGTTTCAAGCCCTTCTACTCAGATCTTTTCATTTTTCTCTTGGCTGAGCAAAAATGCAATTGACAGTCCCAGCAGGCATCTGAGCAAGCTAGAAGGAATAGTAGGTCGTTTCTAATGCAGAATACAACAGATTTTTTGGTTCAGTGAAATTTTTTTGAAAGCCCATAAAGTTGTAATGAAAAAGAAGCATCCTCCTTTGTGTATAATTTCTTCCTTAGAGCACAACCTTGTATAATGTTGAAGAGGCATTGGATTCTCAATTCAAAATATAAAAGCTTTAACTGCTTTTTAAAAGCAGTTCCAGAGCCTGGTGTTGCAGATGCTTGAAAGTGTCTGTGCCAGAACAGACTATTTCCTGTCTAGCAAAGACAAAAGGAAGAACCCTGAACACTTGGGTAGGGTTTCATACCTCTAAGTGTGGTTGCCTTGTTTCTTCTGGTAACAATAGATTTATCTATTGCAGGTTCCATGGATGAGGTTTTGGCTTCTCTAAAACGCAGTGAAGTTCATCTTCGCAAAGTGGAACAGCCAAATCCATATGCCTCTCTGAAAGACAACATCCTCTCTGCTATAAGGCAAGGAGTTAAACTGAGAAAAGTGAATCCACATACTGAGAAAGATGTCAGCAAAGGACCCACTAATGATCTGGAGAGAAGCATTAAGGCAGCCATCCAGAGAATTAAGAAAGTGTCTGCTGATTCTGAAGAGGAGAACAATGATCAGTATAATGGAGAATGGGACAGCTAGCCAGTTCAGCAAAATAGACTTACTGACTGGAACGGAGTGTGTGTCTCATTTTGCACATTGTAGAAGACTGTCGCTTTCAAAATGAAAGAACAGTGTGATTGTGTGAGTGTTCTTCTCATAGTCCAAAATGTCTTGTAAAGTAAAAGAATCTATTGAATTTCTATAGGAGCTGCAGATTCTTACTTTTGTGTGAGAAATCATACTTGAAATTGTGCTTGCATTAATAGGTATTTCTGGCTCAACCATGTAGGGTTTTCACTTCAGCTGTCTGAAGAGCCAGCTGAAATGCTGGATTGAAATGTACATTATTTATATCGTTACTACACAGTAGGCAATGCTATCACAACAAAGTTTAAAGAGTGATAACTGAAAATCTGTTTTGTCAGATGAAAGCAGAACTAAACCTGTGGCAACAGAGGCAGACCAGAAACCCTTGTATAATCTGGAACGTCTCATTCCTACCTCCATTGTGCAGAAACTTCTCTAATATTTTGCTTGTGTAATACAGCTCACTCTCAAATAACTCCATGGATACTCCATTTATCATTTTGTTATAAAGTGTGCATTTGCGAATGGACTTGATAATGCTGAATAGGAAAAATAGTATCAAGTTTGCAATAAACACTACTATAGTAATTACTGAAAAGTTTACTTTTTAGCTGGACACTTAAATACAGAATATTTTTAAATGCTAAATGTTTTTCATACATCTACATCTAGAAGGAACTGTTGGCAGAAAAGAGCCAAAATACTGTATATAATATTTTCTGGGATCTAGCCCTATAATGCAGGGCTGCATTTCTCCACTGAGCACATCAATACATGTTTATAGCTACTCTGATGAATTTAAATTACCCAATAGCCTTATAAATGTCAGATACTTGCATTGTGCCTCGAACCTGAATTTAAAAATTCAGCTACATTTAATTTAGAGACTGTTTCTATAGTGGGTGGATAGTGATAAAAAAAGATACAGAGCTTCTTTTGGAGTTTATACTGACCCTTAATAAAAATATATCCTGCCAGGAGAAGTGGATTCAGTGTGCTGTCATTTTAGGATGCAGCTGTGACCTAAGCACTTGGACCATGGTATTCTGGGTTTTGATAGCAAGTGGCAGCCACGCAACAACTGTGCTTTCTCACTAATGGTATATGTAAATGCCCTTATTTTCTCAAATATTTATGAATTGTAATTTGGTAACAAAATTGCAAATCCAGTGCTTTAATTCCCTGTTTTACTGTAGAATAGCAAATCTGTTTAATCAGCACAATAAATATGTATGCAACAGTTTCGATGTGAGAAGCAGCAGCTGGCGGTTCATTTTTTACTGTTTCAGCACCTACTGCTGTTAGGAAGTCAGAAAGAAGTGACCTTTTTCTTGTCTACTGCCATCAAACCAAATGGAGACAAAGGCAGTGGCAGCACAGGTCAGTTCTTAGTGCTTCTGATGCGATGTCTGTGCTGAACTGTGGGGAGCAGGGGTGAATTCACTGCACATTCAGGCTTCAGCATCTCAAATGCTGTATGCTTCGCATAGACTGGAACTGAAGACAAGATCTGGTCCTTTGAGAGTGGAGACCTTTTCCCCAAGGATAGTGTGGGCAGAGGGGGGTGTTTAGAGGTGCAGGCAGGGTGGAGAGGCTGGTGCTGAAGGCTGCCTTCTTGCAGGCTGTGCCCTTTAGTGCTGTGGTTATTTAAAGCTGAGCAAAAGGGCGCAGAGGCTCAGCTGCCTTCCCATGGCTGCTACCTCCTGCCAAGTGGCAGCTCAGAGTCCAGGGCAGAGCCCTTTGCTGTTTATTATTATAGTTGAATTTTCAGCTACAGTGCTAGTGAGTTAAATGCAGCGGTCTAAAGTATGCAGAGAATAAGTGAGTTGCAATTTCTCCAACTAATCTTACACCTTTTGTGTTTAACAGCAGCAATTTTATTCAGGAGAGGCTGTCTGGGTAACAGTGAGACTGGACAGTGATTTCTTCTTCCCTAGAGTTTTCTTTTGCAACCATGCCTGAAGCTCTGCTGGGGGCTGATCTCAGGTGTGCAACAGAGCTTTCTACATCCCAGGCTGAGAAATGTCCTTAAAAGCCCACTCAGAAGCTGTCTGAACCCACCCATTTTCTGAATCCCACTTCATTTGCTGTCCGGCCAACTGGCCTGCTCTGTGGAAAATGTGCTGCAGCAATTTTCTGGTTGGTGTGGAAGATTCCATCTCTACCAAATATCCTCACTGCCTGGTTCACTACCAAAATTTAAAGGATGCTACTCAGCAGAGATGTGCCCTGATGGGAACAGGGCTCCGAGGATGCAAAGCAGCCCCTGCACAGCTGCAGTGCCAGGAGGGTCCTGTCTTGCTCAAGGGCACAGCTCCTGGCAAGAGACAGCCACTGGAGCACCAGAATTCCTGGACATTAGAAACATGACCATGGAAAACACCAAAAGCACTGGCATTAACCTAAAGAAGAGAAGACGAGAGAGCAGTTTTCAAATACATAAGAGGTTGCTGAAGAGAGGAAGAGAGTTAATTTGTTCTGCGTGTTCACAGGGAGATAAAGGGCTTAAATGATCGCTGGAAGGATTCAGGATAACCGTAGCAAAACCTTTCTAACTAACAGAGCAGGGAGGTGCAGGGATGAACTGTCTGGGAAGGTGGTGGAGTTTCTATCACTGGCAGTCTTTAAAAGCAGGTTAGATAAATAAACCCCAAGGTGCTGCTGGTATTGCAGGGAGAGGTTTGCAGCCTGTGGCCTGCCAGTGCGTGTGAGCTCCTTGTACTGCCTTGAGGCTCAGTTTGCTCTGCAGGGGCAGCCACAGCTCATTTTCCGAGATGCGCCCAGATGTAGGAAGACTGAAAAGACTCTTAGTGAATCACCCTCAGGTTTTTCTTTTGACTATGACCTGCCCTGTGCCACGAGCACGGAGCTGTGGAGGGAATGGTGGGTAGGAAATAGCCCCGGCACCGTGAGGCTGATTTACTCCAGGTTTATGGGGCACTCAAGAAAAGCCACTTGTGAGTGTCAAAAGGAGACAGTCCTCAATCTGCTTTCAGCAATGTGCAAGGGCTGATAGACAAAATGGGAGAAACTGGAGTGGTGGGTTGGCTTTGTGATGACCAGTTCTACAGCACTAGGTTAATACTAACCTGCTAAACTACTGTGACAGCTTTTTGACATTTAATGTCCATCTTGAAGTTTCACTCTGGGCTAGTAAATGAATCCCTCTGTGGGAATAGTCTGCCTTCACTGTCCAGCTGCAGAGGTTGATTTGTTTAAACTGAAAACACACAGCTGTCTGGCTCTAGGAAGTTAATAATGCACAGATTTGCTAATGAGGTAAAGAGATCAATGTCTGTAAATCAGTATCTCTGTGGCTCTGTTCTCTCTGTGATATGGGCAGTCCAGACAGCAGCTGCCAGTGTCTTTAGGGAGGTTTAAAGTTAATGTATTCAAAGACGACTTGGTCTGACTGCAAGAATTTCACTTTGAAATCCCGGTGCTTTGATCACAGCACGAGAGGAGTCGCGGCAGCGTTACGCGGTGCACGGAGCACGGTGGCTGTAGCTGGTAATGCCCATGCAGCTGTGGATTTGTCAGTATTCCTGTCGACGTGCTGCTTTTCAGCCTTCATGAAGCTCCTGCATAACTAACCCCCCTGCTCAGGGATGTCTCACAAGCTGGATACTGACTTTCTTTTTTCTGCAAAATGGTATTGCATCAAGCAAATCAGGTCTGAGTGTGAACACCCTGAAGTGCTCCAGACTGATCTTAGAGGGACATGAGCAAGGATGTCACTTCACTTGTGAACATTCAAAGAGCCTCTTTGAATTAATGTACAATGTTTGGAAATTGATGCTGATCTATACAACAAAGATATCCTGTCCTCCCCTACAGGCTTCTCAGCAACAGGCAACAACTCACCCCATCAGCAGGTCATGGAGTTACTGGTGTTTGCACAAGGGATGGAGAATGTGCCCGGAACTGGGAGATGCCTGGTCCTCACCACCAGTGCATGGGAACTGCAGGGATTTCTATATACAGAGAGCTAGGATTATGCTGTAAGAGAATGTCACCTAATATCAAATTGTGTTGTAAACACAAATCTCCATTCAAACCACATGCTTCTCCTTCTCCTTGGCTGTTTGCTAATGTGCATGGTTGGAAGAGGCTGGTGTGCTGCACGAGCAGCCTGCTTGCCTGTGCGAGCCACACCATGCCTGAATGCTGCCTTCTCTGTTAAAACCAGGAGGAAAACCCCGCTGAATTTCTGTTTCTACCAAAACTGAAGGCTTAAACTGGTCTTTACAGGGCCTTTCCTCTTGTCCCCCTCACAGAGGAGCTGGTCTAGGGGTGTCCCTTGTCCCAGGTGAGGTAGAGTGCTGCCCGCTGTCCTGCAGCCACCACTGGCCTCCTGCTGCCCCTTGTGTCCGAGAGGCCACAGAAACCCCATGGGACTATGAGGACTGTTGAACGTGCCTGGGTTTAGGAAGGTTTGTAGTCCAGCACCCAGGATCCATCCTTCAATCACTTCCATTCTCTTTTTTTATCCCTTAAAATAAAAAGATGCACACGTGTGCCAGGACACCAGGAGCAAGAAGGACAAAGAGGATCAGTATGAAGGCATTCATTAGGACTAACAAAAAGCTGGGAAATGTTTCTTCTTTCAGTCCTTCTCTATAAATAAGAGGTTGTAGATAAGGCTGTGCACCCTTTGGAGAAAATGAGATTGATTGGAAGCATAGTTTTAATTCCAAAACTTCCTGTTTGCATCTGAGAGCACATCTGCACGCTACACGCTGTAATAACATGATATTGGTAGGAAAGAGGGACACATTGTTTCAATTAAACCCGGGGCAATGATTAAAGGTGAATGGTATTGAAGGCATCTTTTAATAAATGCCACAGCAAACCTTGGCAGCAAAAGCAGCTCAGAACAATATGTGAACGAATCCCTGTGGGAAACGCACTCAAACCTGCTCCAGAACATGGCATTTTTTCCCTGGCAAAAAGGTATGTGATTTTCATTCTCAGCATGTCATGCTAAGCTGAAAGCAAGCAGCAGCACAATTAAATCTGCTCAGGTAGCAGTGACATTAACAGCTCAGCCACTTGTGAAAATGCTTTGTAAAACAAGCCGTCTTGAGCAAGCCATTGCTCTTGCAGTAAGAGTGAGACACAGACTGCTCAGGAAACATATTTAGCAAAGCTACAGTTGCTCATTTTCCACTAGACCCCCCTCCTGCCCCAGATCCCCAGCAAAGCACTGAGAATGGTGTGAGAAGCATTCTCCCCGGGCTGTGGGTGAGCGTGTGGCTGGGGCTCGGGGCCAGCCCTGAACAAGGGCATCCCAAAAGAAAGGGAGCACATTCACCCCGACCCACAGCATCATGGGGTGCTGCCCTGCTCATAGCCAAGGGGCAAGAAGTCTAGGGGAAATGCTGGCCAGGGTGCAGCTTGGGCAAGAAACTCAATGTCCTCCTGGGAGGCTAGGTTTACACCCTCTTGAAAGAGTCAATCAATCTTAGTGTTATAAAGACATTTCCAGTTCCCTTCTAGCCCAAGGCAATAGTTTAAACACCCTCCCATGGGTGTCCTTGAGCAGCAGCCTCTGCTCCACCCCCAGTCTCCATCGTCTTCTCACCGAGAAGGGGTTGAAAGGCAGCCAGCTCCGACACCAGCAGCGTGGTATCTGCGCCGCTCGGCACCGTGGCAGTGGGCAGCGCAGACTCTGGGGATGACAGAATGAATCTGTCCCACTCCTGGAGACATGCTCGAATCACTATTCATCAGCAAGTGAGTCACTGCCCATCCCACAGTCTCTTCCTGTGAAGCAGAGGTGACAACGAAATCGGATCAAGTGCCTACACTTCCTGCAGCCTACACAGAGAGCTCTGCTCCGTCCCCTCCCTCCCAAGCCAGCAGGCCTGATATATTGGAGTAGAAACACTGAAAGGTGCAGCAGCGTGCAGGCACAGGGGTGTGGAAGTGGAAGTGCATCTTGTGTGCTGTGCCGAAAGGAGCACTTTGCACGTGTAAACACTCGGGGAAACATCTGCTGCAGGGAAAAGGGCTGCATGCCAGGGGGACACAGCCTGTGTGTATGAGACACTCGTGTTCTCTCCGGCACTGCTCACCGGTGAGCACCAATGCCTCTGCCTGCTGCCCTAAGGGCAGGTTCCCCCCCCCCCGTGCTTAAACGGGGCTGGCTCTGTGGACCAGCCTCCATCCCTGCCAGAAAATTGCCAGCAGCAGCAGCAGTATTCCCTATGGTGATGTGAATAGCAGTTCTAGCAAGGCTGCAGCCATCTGTATGGCTGTAATCAGCTTTAAACTGGGCAAGGAGACATGTGGACCAGAGGTGAAGCAGGCGTCTAGAGACAAGCAATGTTTTCCCATGACACAGGTCTGCTGAGCCTGCTGGGCCCCACTGCAGTCGCCTGGCGTGACTAAAAGCATGCCAGTAACTGCTCCACGTTTTGCACAAAATGAGCCAGTCTGCCCGACAAAGGGAGTCAAAATTAATTTGCTGCAACATTGTGCTTCTCAGTCCCTGTTTGCACACTCCCATCAGTGCTAGTGTTGGCTTTGATATGTATTTATCACATGTGGAAACACGGAGTTGTACATCAGTAATAGCCTATCCATGTCTTTATGTTTCTTTTCCAACTATGATCAGCAATGTCAGTTTATTCAGAAAGTACAAATCAAATCCATTACAGCAACCATATCTGAAGAAACTTGTCCAGAGTTTGCTGAAAAACCTCTGCAGGTCAGAGGTTTCACCTTCTATTTGCAGTACTCAGTTAGGAGATAGAAAAGTAGGGCAGCTGTAGCTGTGGATTGCCAAGAGATGCTGTATCTCACCTTGGGGAGAGACCAGGACACAGGGCTCTGGTCATCTTTCATCTGAACCAATAAGGCATATAAAATGTCAAACCCTGTGATGTATCAGAGCCAGGCTGCAGTGCAACACATCTGTGCCTCTTTTCCTTCTTGTTTTTCAAACAGCGTTTGTGTGTCTCCCTCATCCCCGTCCTAAAGCCATTCCCCTCCCACTGAAATGACTGTACTGATGACCATGGCACCTCTGCAGTGTAAGGAGACAGTGAATCACTGCAATTTCTCAGGTTTCAGAGCCAGGGATTATCTTTATAAACGCACCCAACACTGCTATAGAAAAGTGGCATTTACAGGACATAAATACTTTGTTTCTTTCCTGGGTTCTTTGTTCTTCAGGGAACTCTGGGATTATTCATTTTGCATCATTCATCTCCTGGCTAATGAACAGTGCAAACCTGCATCCAGAGAAAAATGAAAGCCATGGCTAATGGTAGAAACAAAATAAATGACAAAAGCCTAAAAGTAAACAGCTTTGAAAACTGATACACTTCAGCGTGACATGATAATGCAAAAAGGTTGCCTGTGCTGGTATTATTTATAATTCCATGAACGTCTGAATTCCCTCCAGCCAGCATACATTAAGCACAATCCAGGGCATATGCAACAAATCATATTCAATGACGGAAAGTTGGGAGGAAAAGCAAGAGCTCAATCTCTCTTGATTACAGCAGACACAGATTTCTTTTTCATAGACTGCCAGTACATTAGTGTAAGAAGAAGACATGAAAGGAAAACAAAAATACTCAAATCAAAGTCCTTCATATACCAATGAGGTATTTGCTCATAAATTTGACTAATTAAATGCAAACCATTGTCACGAAATGTTCAGGGTATTGAAGTCCTCACTCAGAGTGCAGCATCCAGCCATGAGAGGAAGCATGGACCTGGAAAGCTGTGTGGGGTTTTGCTCTGGCATCCTGCATACAAACCACCACTGCACATCAGCACAGTGGCACGTGTTCACGAAGAGATGCATACTATGGTGGAGAAGAGTAGGTCCCCGAAGCTCTGCTAGAGCAGGATTGATTTGGTAAAATGTGTCTAACTTCTGTGCCTGTACGCTTGGAGTACCAGCCTCAAAGCTGAGCCTTACATTGGCACACAAAAACCTCTTATTTTCAACCCAAATGAAATCCCGCAGTTTTCCATCTAGAGATCATTTCATTTCAGACGGTGCTTCTGAGAACATCTAAAGGTTCTGAAAAGTTATTGAAATATATTCAGTTCACAAGGAAAGTTTTAAGACCCAAAGGGAATTTCATAGCACAGAGATCCGTCTTTGAAAAAGTCAGTAAGAGGTCACAGTTAAGTACCACTCAGCTGCAATGATCTGTCAAATGTTCCCAGCAATGCATTACTGCAGTAAGATTGGAGATGTTTGCCTTGCAAACGTTAGCCAAGCTTTTAAAATTCACCAGGTCTCAGATGTTCCCAGCCTGGGACAGGTACATGGCAGCGCTGCTGTGACGTGTGTTAAATGATACAGAGCAAAGTTGCGTCGCAGGTTACTGCCACGGCCTTTGCAGAGTCTTTGGATGGTTGATTTTAGCATCACTGGCTGATATCAAACCTGGCAGGGTATTTTTTTCCACTTTCGAAGGATGGTTGGACTTTGCTCCAGTCAGTTCAGTGCCTGATGCACGGCTGCAGCGCTGCTGCAGGTTACAGTTGGAGCCACACTCACTGCCTGGCTTTACTGTTTCAGCTGCTACTACTATGTTTTTATATCTACCACACACATTTCAGTTGTTCACAGGACGTCAGCCCATTAAGTATTAGGCCCACTGATGCTGCTGGTCTGCTCTTGTTGGCAATGCTAATTATGTAAAGGACATTTAATGTTGTAAAACATTAAAATTATTTACAAGCTTTTGGACACTTTTGAGGAGATAAAAGATAGAAGAAAATGTATGCACATTTCTGTATGTATCAGTGGATTTGTGCATAAATGCTCAAGACTTCTAGGAAGTGGGGAGACAGTGGAGAGAATAATATATAATTAACACATCCTCTTTTCTTCCCTTGGTGCAGACGTGCCTTTAGATGAAACATGCGGAACATTAAAAGCATTTGGAGTGTGTGGGACAGAGCAATGTTGAATTTTATTTAAGTCTGTCACCTAGCTACACATTACACAAAGAGCAGGCCTGGTCCTGCTCAGGGATCTCATCCACTGTACTGCTTTTATACAGGCCTCTGCCATGGTGGGATTTTTTTTCTCCAAAAGGAAAGGAACTAGCTTATACAGGCCTAGCTTTTCCTATGCTGTTGAAGGCATACAAATTAACCAAAAGGAGTACCTATTATAGGGTTGTTAATCCACTTAGGTGTTAACCATTAAACTTAAACTTTACCTTGCTTTTAGCTCATATTGTCATCAGCTGTCTCAAGGCAGCACAATACAGTTCAGGATCACACAGGTGGGTAAAACACTGGTTAATGGGTAACTGCAGAAGCACACACCCCATTGAGGAGGCTCCCCGAGCTTCCTGATATAAATCCAACTGAATGTGAAAATTAAGGGATCACAGGCAGGCAGCAGCAGATTTCCTTGCTGTCAGTATCATTCATTGTGGCTCTTGGACCAGGCTGTTTCTTCTGGAAATGCTGGTCACCTGCACTACAAACAGCTGGCGAGGAACAGCCTCTCACACAGGCCAGTGACTTTCTCAGTGCTAAAAATATATCCTGGACTTAATGAGGGATTGGCCTACAGAAGTGTCAGATGTGTCTGTATTGAACAGATACCTCCCCGTGACCAGTGGCACGAGGCACTTCCCTGTGCATGAGTGGAGAGAGGTGCTAACGCTGATGAATGGAAATGCACACTGTGGGATCATCAGCTTGCTCGGTAACAGGAAAATGAGGCTTATTCCTGATAACTGCAGGTGATGGGATGTACACACAGGTACTTCTAATATACTAAGCTTTATAATTATGCAAATCCAATAGATAAATGCTTTTTTTGCTAAGAATTAGAGACTGTTACTGCATTTTACTGGAGTACATGTAAGCTGCTTTTATAGCTACTGGTCATTCAGGGACTGCCAGAATATGCTGAACTGCTTGTCAGAGCTGTTGATGGCTCCCAGTAGAAGGGCTCTGATAAGAGGTCAGGGGCAGATGTGTTTCTCGCTCACCCCAAAGCCGACATTTGCAGCCTTGTAACCCAGAGTAAGAAAGGCAAGATGAGCCTCAGCCATTTAAGTCTTCAAACATTCTTATTTCCTTTGGGGAAGCCTGGTTTGGTGCAAAGACAGCAAACCCTGCTTCTGTACAACAAATACAATGATGCTAAGAGCATCATTACGTACCATCTGTAGATGGACTTCAGTGTTACTCCACAGCAGGGATGTACTGTTGAGTGTGGACTGTGTCACTGGACCCCAGCAGGGGCCTTGCGAAACAGTCCCATCTGAGAGGGCTCTTATTAACTGCTCTATGCTGATGCAGGACATTGGTGTTGAAACATCTCTCATTTCAACAGAGGGCTACTTCTGAGTCCTACATAGTTCCTCCACAGAAAATACCAGTTCTGATGTAGCTGCCATCAGAGGCTGCTACATCAGTTACAGGAATCAAAAGAGGGTTTTTGGTCATGAGCACCCCCAAACAGGGCAACAAAAAGCCTTCTCCCAGCGACAGCCCTCTGTCACCATGCTGCAAGCCCACAATTTCACGCCGAAATATTTCTAGACGCTGCTTTTCCAGTTTAGTTATGTATGTACCCACCCCAAGCCTGCACCCCCCCGGATGTGCTAACAGTATAAAGTGAAGCAAGACAAACCTTTTAAAGCTCCACCTCCTGAAAAAGATAATTTAAGATTATCAAAGGCACTATACCATATGATTTATAGATCAAAACCAGGTCCTTTTTTATCAAAGGACAGCATTACCTTGAGTTCAAATTTGCAGCCCCAAGGATGTTCATTTTCCAAAGTCAATGAAGACAGTGAGACAACAGATTTTACTTAAACTATATATTTTTACATAAAACAACTTTATGTTACAATAAAATCAGATAAAAATCACAAAGTTATATAATAAGTTCATAAAGAAAAAATCAAATTTTCCTTTTATATATATAAAACCCAGCATTTACTGCTACTAGGAGTCTAAATGTTAACATTGACTGTCTATGGTCAATTTGAAAAAAAAAGAAAATAAAGAAGAAATTACTTTTTCACAGCAGACAAAATGACGAGGTAAGAGATGTTTTTACGATTATCCAACTGTAGCAAACACTTCAGTTTTTATTGAACCATATACTAAGAAGTATAATAAACCCAAATAAAAATATACATTTAAAGCACTGCAGTGTTTTCCCACAGTTGTGTATCAACAAATTGTCAGTCATTCACTAAACTTTACTTGAAACAGTAAAAACAGGGTGTATGTTTATGTTTAGTACTAAAATTCCATAATAATCTAAATATTTGGGTATAGCAGACCACACTAAACACTCTCAGAACTTTCAACTACAAGGGATATATTCATGTTAAAAATGAAGTGCTTTGTTTGTCATTCATGATGAGTTTTATAGAATATTACGTTCATGATCACTATTAGGCAATTAAATGAAAACATCTAAATGCTGCAAAATACTCTTTTATTGAGCATAGCTCCTTTGTCACATACCCAAGTTTATCAACATACTGCAAACTTAGAAGCTGAGTTCTCAAATCTTACAATATCAGTCTTTTTAGCTAGTATATGGCTAAAATAATTATTGCTGACCAGTGTTAAAATACAAAAAAAATACCCCAAACCAAAATGTAACAGCAGACAGGTTTTTTTCTCAAGTGCCTTTCTTGTATGTACCATTATTACTAGGTAAGTAAATGACCACAAAGGAAAAAGAAATCTATTTCAAAACGTGCATATAAAATTTCTGGAGGTATAGGCACCTTCACCTGAAGACTATCTTTAGGCTATCTATTAAAAAAAATCCAAAACAAAACCAAAAATAAAAAAGGAAAAAAAGAAGAAAAGCTAAGACAAAACACAGTAGAAATTCAAACAGGTTAGACATCAGGTTAGACATCCAACATCCCACAGGGATGCAAGCAAAGCCCTCCCGGCCAGGACCCGCTCTGCCCGCAGCCTGTAGGAGAGCCCTCGTTTGGGAAGCACCTTCATCACATTTATCATTCACCTCTTGACTCTGTATTTCCCTTCTGGTACCTTATCGTTTACCACAGAGAACGGCATTTAAGACATGCAAACTTCATTTAACTGCCAAGTTTATATTCCAATACTGAGCCTAAAGTACTGCTGTGTGCCTGGGGTGCAGGACTCCATGCATGGCATCCCCAGCCGGGCTGTGCCACCCAGCCGGGGCTCCCCGTCTGGAGGTGTGTCTGGATTAAATGTCTTGTGGATACGTATTGCTTTGCTTGACACACAGGTGCTTGTTGAACACGATTCATGGAAAGAAAAAATACCTTAGGTTAGCTCTCTGTCTTACTGTTGCTAAATGGTGCCCACAACCAGACATGCCAGCCCAGCCTGGGAGTCCTCGCTGCCTCACAGACCTCTAGAAAGAGAATGTGCCCTTCTGCAAGGTCTCTGGTGCCGCTGAGCCCGCACAGGATGGCAATAGCTTTTCCTATTTTTGACTGGAAGTGGCTGACCATAAACCAGGGCATTGCTGCAATGCTCTCATGCTGCTCAGCTCTGTGTGTGGGCATTCACCTTCCATCCCTCACACTGCCACATCTGTGATATGCTGAGGACTTTTTGATAGACAGGCTTGACAAGCCCAGAACTGCCCAGACAAAGGCGGGCGAGCTGACAGGTCAGTGTGGCCATCCTAGACCTTTGGCACATCCACAGCTTGTGGGCAGAGAACATCTTTCACTGAAGCTTCTGCTGAAACGATTGTCAAAATTAGCTGCTGCTGCTGACGATCCGTCCTCACACCCCTTCCCTTCAGATTGAGCATCAGTCACACACTGAGCAGAGCTGGGCATTTCACCCTGATAGCAGTTTTATCTTTGTTAATCCGTAGGCTCAGGAAGACAGCACTATATTCCTTACAAGCCATTGATGCTTTGAAGGGTTTTGCAGAGATAAGCATTTGGAAAAGCCTAAGAGCAGTCTTGTAGCTGAGAAACTCCCACCAGTACGAGGTGGCAGTAACAGGGAGCTTTCCTCCTGTCATTCATGAAGCAGCCAAAGAAACTAATAAGGGAGAAAGTGAACACTTGCAAAATAAAATACAATTACACAGTGTAGAGTGCAGAAACCTACAGACAATGTGTGCCCTGCTGAGAGGGAGACATGGGCTCCCTGAGCCCAACAAGCTACAGGATGAACACAGGGTGAGCACCTGCCTTAACACCACAAACCCTTTTGCTGATGCTCCTCTAAAGCGATGGCAGTGGCAGGGAAAGCAGCGGGAACAGCAGAAACCCCTCACACCCTCCTTAATTCTTTGAGCAGCTTTAAAAAACATTCACCCTAAATCGTTCACATTAAAATAAATTCAGTTGTTTCTCTAGAAGAAAAGCATGTCTAAATAACATTTGTTTTCTGGGCACCGATGCACCCAGTGTAAATCTATTTTTAAAAGGGCATCTTTCAAGTGCTAGAATATAGAAAGTGAGAGGTGGCACTGGATTTCTTACAGAAAAGACAGTTTCCTTCCAGTGAGCTCACTCAGTAAAGGAGACACCAATTAGATGTAGACAGAAGAACACTGAAAAGTACTAACTTTGCTGAAAATGCACTTTTAGACCAAACAAAAAACTATTTGTGAAGTTGAGTCAAAATCAGCAAATAAAGATCCAGCCAAATAGAAAAAGAGCAGAAGGTTAACCTCTTTATTTTGGGGTGTGAAAAAACATTTCAGTTTTTCATTTGGAAATAATTTATTCAAAAATGAGGCTAAGGTCATTTTCCAAAATGTGAAATAACATATCTAACAGAACATTCTTTCCCTTGAAAACAATTACCTCCATGTATTTTTATGTCATCGAATATTTTTAGGTTTTGTGCTAATGCAAAGTAGACCTGTTTGTTTCTCTTTTTGGCCACCAAAAAACCACCATCCCACCATTATTCAGCAGCTCTAACACCAGCTCAAAGGAGCATCACACTGGAAAGTCCGGAAGGCAGTAAGACACCCTCTAACTCAGTGTCACAAGAGGCCAGCAGAGATTTTTCTTGCTAGAGCTACCAGCTTGTCACTGCCACCAGGGCTGGGCAGGTAGGATGGGCAGCGAGGTGGGATCTGCAGCGGTGCGGCCGGCAGGTATCGGCACGGGAAGTGCCAAGCACAAGACCCTTATTAACAAAAGACCATGTAACTGAGGTAGGATAGACCCTGCCATCAACCACTTGGAGGGAAAAACCTGTGTCCAGACAGAGAACCCATGATTGCCCAAGGTGAGATACAACCTTGTATAAAGACACCTCCACTCAGGCTCAAAGGAAATGGAGTGATGACCTACTTCATTGCTGATGGCATGGGGAAACCAGGGTTTGCACAGCACCGTATTTTAATAACAAATAAAACCAAGCTCTGCAGACCCTCTCTTGGACAAGGATGAGCATTTCTTGGCCCCAGCAGCGTTTGGGGCCACCTCTAGGCAGGTGGCTGCCAGCTGAGTGCAGTTCCTGGTTTGGGGTGCCCATGGAGACGGGCACAAAAGGAGGAATAAATGCATCCACAGGATGGTGCAGGCATTTTGGTGGGGGAAAGCTGGCTGCCTTGGTGCTCCTGCTGGGAGGGAGGAGGCATTTCAACATCGGGCTGAGTCCCTGAGGAGCGGTGTGGGGGTCACAGTTCGGCACGCAGGGGTTATTGCTGAGCCACCACAGAGCATCAAGGAATAAGCAGTGAGACTGATGGTCCCCACCCAGCAGGCACATGGGGCTCCTGTCTGTGGCAGGGATGGGGCCAGGCTGGCGTCCAAACAAACACTCCTGAGAGCACCCACTGCCTCTTCCTAGCACACTTTAGAAGAGGAAAAATACAGTGAAAGAGGGGGAAAGGTTAAAAGAGATGGAGTTTGGGGGAGGTTTTTAAGTGATTATACATAGAAGCTCTCAACTTACTGCTGTTGGGAAGGAAAAAGAGAGAAAGAAGGTAATTATAGCAAGACCTTGGATGGTGGAGTTTCTCACAGCATATAGCTGTATACAGGCATCCCTAACAACTCAGCTTCACAGCAATAGCAGATAAGGAAAGCATACATTTGGGACAAAACTAGAAGAGACAGGGCAGAGATTTCTCTAAGGACACCCCCACTGTTCCTCTGGTGGGCACGAAGCACCCAGAAATAACCACCCATGTCAGAGCTATGCACTGGTTTAATGCACCATCATTAAGCTCCATCTGTTAAATTGATGCAGTCCCATAGAAACACTTTTCTTGCATTTTAAGAGTGGCTTAATACATTCCTAATGAACTGGATCTGAGATAGACCCAACTAAAGTGGAAAAAAGATCTGGATTAACCCCATCTACCCAGGATCATGTTAAAAATCATATTTTATATTAAAACTAAGAAGGAAGCCCTAAGACTGCTCAACAAGAAAAAGGAGCCAGAAGATGGAGCAGGGTCTTCAGCGCAAAAGCAATAAACCACTGTGATGAGGAGGGCCCTGACTAATTGTATTGCTTGCAGCTCTTAGTTGTGTTATCCCATGATTCCCAACTGATGTAGGGACCAGCTGCAGTTCAGGAACTCACTCTAAAGCAGCGTGGAAGGAGAGGAGAAGCCGAACCATTAACTTCCTGTTAAATGGTGGTGTCTGTCTGACTTGCTATCAAATAAAAAAAACCTAAAAATGCAGATTACTTGTACACAACCACACACAGTTTCTGATGTCATTTTCAATGTTGAGAAGTCTGATCTAACCCCACGTTATGCAACTGTTGAATCTTCCGTATCGGCAAAGGCTAATTTTCACAGGCCTACATGCTATGTACCTGGGTTTAATTTTATTTGTATTTTTATTTTTAAATATCAACAGCCTACAACAGTTTTTTTAAAAGAGACTTAAGTGGTCACAATGGTTCTGAAAGGTCCTGGCTTCACATCATTGTTTAAAAGGAATAAAGGCAAAAATACACAAAGTTGTCCAGTCTAAAAAACAGTGATTGAAGGTAATGCAACAGTTAACAGATAAAAATTGAAGGGACAATTGCAGACAGAACCTGCCTCCAGCATGGGGATTATATATCCATGTACAAAAGATATTCAATGCATGTTTCATAATAACTCACCTTTCTTTTAAAGGTCACTTTTATAATTGAGATGTGCTGAGAAAAGATAAAAGTCCCTAAGTAAAGCATGACCATTTTATATCAATCACTGCTGGAATGCACTAACACAGTGCTTAACCAAGCTTTCACCTGAATTAAGCAAATAATAATGTTGCATAAACAAAAGTTCTTTCCTGAATTAGCTCAGATCCCATGTAAACTTCAAACCAGTTTATGGAGAAAGAAGAGAAAGAAGCTGAAGGCAGTCGTAGGGGCAAGAGCAAAATTTGGGCTGAATTCTCCTCTCTGTCTCTTTTTACATCCCTCTCTGTGATGAAGTGAACTTCCTTCTCATTGGAAGCTCAGCGTATGACCTTGCATTCCTCAACACATACTTAGAGCTGCTGAATAACCAGCTTGAGCATACAACAGCATTTCTGCTGTTTGGGTTGTGGTGGGGTTTTTTTGGACAGTCTAACTTGGTGACCAGTTCCCACCCCACTGTCAAAGACACACAAGGTGAGAAGTCAGAAATCATCAGAAACGATTTTGATTTCATGTGGTCATGACCCTGCCAGCCTCCTGGGCAGAAACGTGCTTCTGAGCAACACCTTCAAGAAACCTTATATTGCTTTTCAGAGCAATGTCTCCTTCACTACTGCAGAAGTTAATCAACAGTGATCAAGTTGCACAGAGGTGTATGCACCCTGTGTGGAAACCAGCAACATATCACCTTCTAAAATACGTATCTGGTCCCAAGACTCAGGTGGGCATTTTTCAAAGATGCACATAGAGATGGAACTATATGGGTTCAAAACTGAAGGCCAAAGAGAGATGGCCTTGCCAAGCAAGAGAAGCTGTCCTTGCCTACTGGGTAAGAAAGATGCTTGACTTGAAGAGCTGAAATACATTTCTGTGTCATTGACATTGTGCTGTACGGGTCCAGGCAAGCACATGCAACCTGTATCGGAGGTTATCTGATATCCACTGGATCTCTTTTTTGGTGAATCAGGCCTGATTGACATGGTCCCTAAAGATACTGATATCTGTGTGAAGCAGTTCACTTGACTGCAGCTCATCACAGGCACATTTTACACACTGCAGGAGCTCCAGCTAATCTTCTCTCTGCTCCACCAAGGAATAAAAGTTGATGTTGCTAGGAGTGCCGACAGTCCGGACAAGAAAAAGACTAGTTTTCTGTTTCTATGGTTGCAACAGCCCTTAAGAAAGATATAAATTTCCCTGCAACAACTAACTGCATATTCATTTTAAGGTAGATCTAGTTCCAGATTCCTGAGACGGAACCGTCTACCTGTTCCCAACCCCACAAAGCCAGAGCAGCAATATATGAAGTTTCTAATCTCAACGAAATTCAGTGAGCAGCATGATTGGTTTGGAAAATAAACAAACAAATGAAAAAAATAATCCCAAAACCCCCACAGCAAATTTTCAGCCTCTATGTACAAAACCAATGCAAACAAGTGGAACATTCTAGTTATATTTTGTAAAACACACGTTTGGGATCAACAAAACATCAAACATCCAGACCCTAGATTACAAAAAAAAATCTATTGCCATCTAATTGTCAACCCCAAGTTTAGACAGTCCTTGTCGGAAATCATGTAATTCATCTATCTTCCCATCTAGTACATCTAAAAAATTCTTTAATTCAGTTTTAAGGTTGGTCTGCCTATGTTTGCTTTCTTCGACTTCTGTCCTTAGTGTTCTGACTTTCTCTTCAAGATCTTTGTTCTTTTTCTCAGCAGCCTTAAAGACAAAAGAGACAATACGATGAATCATAGAGAAGAAGGATGAACAGCATTTCATAGGGTAAAGCAACAAATGACAGCTGGGCTGCAAAAGTTTGCTTCAACTTCTGCAAACTGATTAACAAGAGCAAGTGACGTGCTAGTCAGATGAAAAGGAAAGAAAGCCCACGCAGGAATGGCCACAGATTAACTGGAAAAGATGCTTTGCATCAGATTTTGTCACTTGGTCGATATCTTAAAATTCAGCTGGATTTAAATCATGCATATATTTCTGTCATTGCTACAGTTGCAGAATTAGACACTGTGCCACCAATTATATAAAGAATTATCTATGGTGGTTTAACACTGAAAAACAAGCTTAGAAAATACTGTCTGAAGAATAATATTGCTTTATTCAGCACCTTCGGATTTACTGGCATTTTTTTAAAGTTCCACTCTGTGAGCACTCGTGCAAGGAACAGGGCAGGCACGTAACACCTCCCTTGCACCTCATTCAATTATTTTCCCCTCTCTTTAGCTGTTCTGCCTATTGTTCTCCTATTGCTTACACGTAAGCACATATTCTCATCAAAAGCCATAGATGACATATGTTACCATCCTGAACCAAACAGAATTCATGTTTTTACAATATCAGTATCTGCACTCCTCAGCAGCCTTCTAAATGATTTTAGAGCATTTAGATTATCAGAATGATGGCTTATTTGTTTGATTGAATTTTACTTCATTGATGAGATACTGCTTATATTTGTTCTCCTTTCATTTAACGATTTATTGCATTTGCACAAGCCCCGACTTTAACAAGTGGTGCCCAAAGCCCAGCCACTGCCTGGGCAGGGCTCCAGCAGCCCAGTGAGCTCCCATCTGCCTGAGCACCTCCCAGCAGAGCAGCTACATGTGCAAAACAAAGCCACAGCGAGCTAGGTGATGCTGGCAAGGAATGACACAGCATGTAAATGCATCCTCAGGTGAACTTCCTTCCCTGGTTATGTGCAACTATGCTCATCTGTTTCTTTCCAAAAAGCCTTCCCTGGTGCCACTGCGGCAATCAGCCGCAGGCCTTGGTGTGCTGCTCGACACACATGGCTGTCGTGTGGCTCCACAAGCCCAGACCAGCAGAAATATGGGATACAGGATAGCCTGGAATCTGCTGGAGACAGATGCAATACAATCCCAGGCAAACGAATTTCTGCGAACAGCAAGGCAAAGAAATGGAGCTATTTACCTACTCCTGTGCTGAGAAGGGCATGGTATATTTTGCATGTAATTAACATTTTACAAACTAGAGCTCTTTTGCCTCCAAACACTGAGGTCTGAACAGATAAAAGCATATATTTATGAAAAAGTAAATATATCAACTATTTTAAAATTAATTTAATTGCTTAACTGTACCTGTAATTGTTGAGATACAGATTCACATTCTGACATTAGCTGTGGTATAATTTCACCTTGCTTTCGGAGCTCTTCCAGTTCCTTTGAAAATATAAAGAAAAAGAAACATATTAGTGCAAGCTTCAATTTAAAACATAGTGGAAATTTGAGACTATGAAATGGCTTTGCATATTTTATTGTATTCTGCAAAGTATGTGGATGTAAAACAATCAAAATAGCACGTCTGCATTCCAAAATACATCACTTAATCACAGAATGGTTGGAGTTGGAAGGCACCTCTGGAGATCACGTAGTCCAACCCATGCTAATGCAAGGTCACCTAGCACAGGTTGCACAGGGTCATGTCCAGGCGGCTTGTTAATATCTCCAGAGAAGAAGTCTCCACAACCTCTGTGGGCAGCCTGTTCCAGTGCTCTGCCACCTTCAGAGTTAAAAAGTTCTTCCTCATATTCAGATGGAACTTCCTGCGTTTCAGTTGTGCCCATTACCCCAAGCATATATATCTGTATATTCATAAATAATGCCAGGGAGCTTACATCTCAAAATATAATTTTATTATACTATATATGCTTACTATATATATAACTACTATACTCTAATACTTACTATATATAGTACATTACAGTGTGTGCGTGTGTATATATATACGCACACGCTCTCTATATAGTATATGGCACATTATATATATAAAAAAATATCAATATTCCACTAGATAGCTCTGTCCTGATTCCCATGTCTTTACATGTCTCTACATTTCTCATTTCCTACATGAAGAGGATATCAGCATCTCTTCTTGCACAGCAATGTCCATGAGCAGGCTTCATGCTGGTTTGAATTGCAGACCATGAAAAGGTTACTTATGAGTGGTTTAGACCTAATGAAGAACCTGCTAATGTGAGTATGCAGTCTGAAAACAAGTTAGTATATTGTCAGTGTAAATGGAAGACAGGTATGTAATGTTCACAAGTCAATCAATTTTCTGGTTCATTTGGTACCGTAAAAATATGAATCTTGAAGAAAAACATTAGCAGAGTATAAGGGTTATTATACATGCTATTACCACAGAAAGGTTGGGAAAAAAGCATGACATTTTCCTTTGAAATATGGGTCTGAAAAGATTATATTCATAACAGTGCATCAAAATCCATCTCCCTAAACTATTTCCTTGTGCTATCTTAAAACCCTTTAACAGCACTGCTTTTAAGAGCACCAGCAGAGATGCTGCAATGGCACATGGCAAACTTCACTGCACCTGTAGACAGTTTTTCTCTTCATCCAGCACAGAGCATTTGGTCACTGTAATGAAGGAAAAAACCAAGGATCCCATTATTTTCACCACTGTTCAGGGGCTCCAAGCCATCAGTATCATTCTCCTTAGAAAAATGGGACACCCTGTATGTCAAAAGGACAAATCAGGGTACTCCTCTAAATGAATCCGAATTTCTCACTTTTGGCATTAGTCCTGAGATCAGAGGGAGACTGTAAAATGGCAAAGCTGAAGACTACGAGCCACCTGGAAAAAGAAACAGGACTTGTCACACAAATGCCATGTGATTTTGTAAATGATGTTTTTTTAATGATGGTGCTTATGTCTGTGTGAATTCAGGGATGGGGACTGGCAAACAAAACTGTTCTCAGCATACATCTGTCTGGCTTTGGGCAACAAGTATCACCACTTGAGCTCTTCTGTTAGAGGTAAAGTGTTGTATATAAAAGTATCATGTTTGTTAACCACTGCCAAATTAAAGTATGCTGTCACAGTGCAAAATACATCATGAAACTGAGACTGAGGAACTCTATCAAACTGTTGCTAAGGAGCTGTACATGAAAAAACTAGAAACAGGCAACACCCTGAGACATTGGGCTGCTTCTGGCTGGAGGTGAGCCAGCCCAAAAATCTACATCCCAAGTAAGAAGCAGACTGACCCACTCAAACTCTAAAGCATGTCATTTCTGGGTTCAGGGCACTTACCAGCTCTTTGTCCTGAAGTTCTGTTTCCAGTTCCTGGAGACGTCTACTCAGCTGTGCATTTCTTTCCTTCTCTTTATTTATTTCATTGCACTGTTCCTCCAGTTCTTCAATCTTTAAGAAATGTCAGACATTAGGTGAAATTTTTCAGATTTCTGAGAATCTGGGGCAGAACACAGCTGATGGAAATGGGCATTGCTCCAGCGAGCAGAGGAAAGCATGGGCAATTTTAATTTGTCAAGGATCTGTTTCCTAAATCATAGCACTTGATTCACTGCAATCAAATTATTGCTTCTTTCCTTAAAAAGAGCCAATTTACGCTTCCACTAGGAAGCCCTGGGACTGTGTTTATTCTCTCTTGCACAGTATCTCATATAAGTACTCAGGAATGCACAAAACACTGAGCTGCTAAAATAAGTGGAGCTGGGGATAAAATCTGCATTTCACTTCTATGAAACCAACACAAGACTGTAAGGGATGGGTTTTCTTAACATAGCAAGGAGAAGAAATCTCTCCAGTGCTCCCAGCTTTGCCTCCTCAGGGGTTGCTTATTATTCTAGCTGGAGTTCAAGGGACACATCATCAAAACTTTGGGGAGAGAACCAATTCAGAGCAGCGTATGCTGCTTTGTTCTCTTGCCCAGGGATGTGCTTTGCTCTCTCCATACGTTCTCCTGCCAGCTCTGGACTTAGCTCCCAGGAGATGGGCCAGCTCATTAAAGTATGTACTTTAATTCTCAGCTTCATGTTGCTTTGGGATTATAACTTCCTTCATTTGAAGGTAGAGCAATATGCAAAAAATTCTGACCCAATTAATAAAGGAGATGGAACTTCCCCGGGCGCTGCGGTGGTGCAGCGTGAGTGTCGAGCAAGGAGCATACTTGGGAGGAAAGCTCAGAAAACCTCTCATATAGAGAAAGACAGCACATTATACAGGCAGCGTTGCTGCACAGCCTGGCTAGTCACTGGTATGATGACTTCGTAGCTGTAGTAAGGCAGAGTTTTGATAATCTCTTCATATCTAGGCTACAGCTACTGAGACGTGGCATGTTTCATCAGTTAATGAGAACAACTTTTCTGTGCAACAGTACAGAAAGCTAAAAAACTACACTGCAATAAATCATATTTTCTTATGACATACTGTTCCAGTCTCTCACATCTCACCTGACCAAAAAAGACTGGATATAGGAACCCAAATCATGTAACAACTAATACTAATTTTTAATGTAACATCAGTTAATACAGCTCTGGATTGATCTCTGAATTATCACTGTGCACACCTAAAACACATGCAAATAGGTAGAGACTATCCGCCTGGGGAAAAGGTTGCTCCATGATGCCTCTCGGTAGGTTTCTGAACAAGATGTGCCCAGCACTAGCGCTGGAGGACCCAGCTCACAGACATAACTGATGTCCTCGTTCCCCTGCCTGCCGTCAGGATTTCTTTCTAATACTGTATTGTTCCCAGCTTAGTTTCCTATGGGTAACCAGGCCATAACCATGCCTTCTGCTCATTCATCATCTGGCAGTATTTAAGTGAGTTTTGAAAGGGATATGCAGTAGTATTCCCATTTTTAAAACCCTACTGTTTTATCACCCTGGCCAGCAAGCCCTGCTGACACCAAGTCTCCAAAATCAAGACTCAGGGAGCTTCACGTAACATGGCAGCACCAGTCCTCCCACTGATCCCCAGCCCTTTGAACTTCCCTGCCCACTGTGCGCAGAGGGAAGCAGCTGCCTTAAATCCCCCATCCACCTCTCTTTCCAAGACAAAATCTGTCTCCTAATACACACAAAGCAGCAGAGATCCAAGAGAAAGAGCAGCAGCAGGAGCAGCTAACTGGAAGAGATGGCTCTCCTGCAGGTATGCTCTGCTACCTTGCTCCTGAGCTGGTCATTTTCCTCCTTGCAGGCTGAGAACTGCTTCTTCCAGTGCTCGATGCTGGCTGCGGACTCCTGCAGAGCTGTGGTCAGCCGGGCGTTGCTCTCCCGCAGTGTCTGCAGCTCTGTCTCCCACTTCTTCACATTGGTTGAACTGAGAAAAACAGGGCACCATTAGGTGGCTTCGCCTTGTAAACCAGTGTATCATTATTCTTTACCTGACCGCAAACTCATTCACCAGTGGTGTGAGCTAATCAATAATTTTTTGTTATAAGATCAAGAATACTCCTACGTATGTAATTGCCTGCCTGAGGAGAACATAAGCCTTAATTTGACTGTCTCTGCCAAAACACAGGTATCTATCAACTCCAGCAACAGTGACCTGTGTGTCTGGAGCAAAAGTCCTGCTTTTGAAGCAGGCTGGTAGGGTTAAGCTGACAGTTGGGATCTCCAGCATTGCAAAGACGGTCTGTGCTCACCTCCAGAACCGTGTGGCTGTGCCTCACTGGGCACCTCTGCACTGCAGGCCTGGAGATGCACTACCTGTGCAACAGAGCGACTACACATTTGCAGCTGGTACAGTAGTTCAGAACAGAAGATGTCAGCCGTTGACACGACCTAGACGTGGTTCTTTTTTTTAATGTTCAGCCTTAAATATAAAAGTGTTACATAATGCTGAAGAATTAAGCTACTAATTCCCCAAAGCTTCAAGCTGCAGCATAGAGCACAAGAATAGAGAGTGAATGGAAGCAAAGCTTTGAAACTCCCTCCATGCTAGTTGCTACTTGCCTGTGGAGGTGTCTTCAGCAGGAGGAATGAACAAACGTTATGATTTGAAATAGGTTACTCTATTGAAATGTCAATAAAGAGAGATGATGTGCTTCAAATATCATATATGCATAATATACGGGTAATGCTGCTTGTGGTGCTGCTGCCTTAATTTAAATAGCTTAAGAGTAGCTTGAACCTGATAGATTGTATTTCCATTGACAGATATATTCACATGCAAGCGGCAGATAAGGCAAGATCCCAGTAGAGAATTATTCTATTTTAACGTCATAACTTTGCATATTCCAATGCCTGTATTTTCACTATGGCTGCAAATTACTCTTCTCCGCATTTTCAAATTAATTTATCAAAGCAAGTAGCAAAAAATGTTACTTCAAGGGGCATTGTCCACAGCTTTAGAAACATTCCCCTAAGACTTCTAAGCAGACTGATGAAATTATATTTCTTACTTCAACTTTTCCAGTTGAGTTCATTCCCTTTTATAATTTTACATATCCATATCTATTTTCATCAAAGTAAATATAGCAAACTCAAAGAGGAAGAGAGATTGGTTTCACATGTTATCAGCAGCAATTGCTCCCCCATGGTTTTAATGTTATTTCTGTAGCTCTAAAACTTCACAAACGAAGGTGGTTCTGAGAGTTGGCATCAGCAGAGTAAAAGAGATCTTATTTCATCATGAAGTAGAACAGGAAAAGACTAAATGGTAAATATCTCTCAACTGCATACCGGGAGGTACTTGCTGAGATCTGCTCATTCATCCATTCTGCTGCATCATTATAAATTAATGCAACTACATTTGAATAATTTCTGTTAATATCATTAGCCACCAGGTAATTACAGCACGCTATTCCAATGCAATTTAGGTATTAAAGGAACTTCACCTTTGGGCTAGAGCAATTCTTAATTTATCATTCTCAGACTTGAGATGTGCCTCAGCAGGACCTCCGTGTGATGCCTTCTCATCGTCTGTCCCGTTCACACTAGATGCTCGAGTGGAAGATGGTGTTTCACGTCCAGATTCCTGCAGCACAACACACAAATGAATACTGGGGGTTTCCTGCATCTCCTGCAACATCAATTTCTTTGTAATCTTGATCCAACACCACCCTGCTGAGACCTAGGCTGCACACACTCTCCTGGCAGAACAGTGGTAACAAACACATACCCTTTACATGTTGGCTGCAAAGCTGGTCTGTTTAAAAAAAGAATGAAAAAATTATAATGACATACAAAATGGAAGTTTAAAGTGATCAAAAGATGTTTTTAAGTGTTTTCATGACAAGGCTTGTGTTTTCTAAAGGTTGTCCTTTTTTTTTTTAAGATAATGAAACAATGCACCTGGAAGCACACAAATCCAAACAAAAAACAAAAAAAGAAGGTACTGCTCCTCCAAACAGATACCATTCATCCACTGCTTGGTGCTGATAACCAACCAAGGACAAGGTGAAACAAAAAGGCTATGACCAAAGTCTTTAAAAAATAAGTATCCAAAGTAGCCTCTCAGATTAATATTTGTGGACCCCACAATGAGGGTTAGTTCACTCTTGCATGTGAATAATGCATCTGAATTCCTTTCTGATCAAAATTCATCTAACCTTCCTCCAAACATTAGCCCAGGCCATGAACACCCACTGAACAGGATCTCCAATGCAATGCTTATGAAATTCAAGTCAGACATATAGTGAGACTGGGACAACACCCAATTTCTTTCAATGTGTAAGAAACCCAGATCTCCCTGGACAAGGAGTCACTTGGCTGTATCAAGATGTGCTGCCTAGAAAAGTGTACTGCACAAACATGCCACACAAGCTTCTTCCAACCACTCACTAAAGTACTGCCTCTGTTTCCACACCACAGCAATGAAACACTATGGCCACAAAGTCAGTCTCACCATTGGCAAACTGAACTCCTACAAAAAGTAAATTAGATGACAAAAAGAAGTATCTCAATGAATCTCATTTACTGTCTGCTGAAGCACTACACTGACTTACTTTCCAGTGACCCAAACTATGTGTAACAGTACAAATCAAAGGATGTATGGCTTTCTCTGTTATTAAAAAAGTTATAACAGCTCAAGAATTGCTGAAAGAAATTAGATTTTAATGAAGGCAAAGAGCATGGATGGATGAAAAATAGTCCTCTGACAATCCTAACGTCCAGCAGCTGACAATTACCTTTGGCAATCTTCATTTTATATACTTTAAGCTTACCGCCAGAAGCTGGTACAGTGCATTAGAAAATTTAACTTTAAATTATTTGTCCTGTATGTGTACAGGTATTAAGGCTAAATTACAAACCTGGGAATGATTGCTTGAGGTCTCAATTTTCTCTTGAGATCTGTCTCTTGCTAATTTGGCAGCTTCTTTTACTTCTTGGAATTTCTCTGCAAACTGGAAAAAAGCATGAAAGATATTTATGAAAATGATTTATCATCTATTAAACAATTCAGATTATTGTCTTTATATGGTTAATGGATCTCCAAAAGTGAGCAATTAATTTTGATAATTTAAAATATTTGGCAAAAAAAAAAGCATTTTAATTCTTTGGCAGGGAGGTTATTTCAAAAGGAATGGGGGTGCTTCTAAAAGAGGGACATCTCTGCAACTCTGGCCAGTCACAGTAAAAACCCATGGAGAAAAAGGAGCTGTTAGCATCTCCTGGTTTGATTTGGTTTTGTTTATTTCCTCCCCCTCCTCCGTTTCACTTGGTGTTGACAGTCTATTAAATTTGAAAGTATAAAAGGCATATGTTTGGATAAAAAAAATCATCAATGTCTTCTATTCCTAAAAGCAAGTCAATTAAATTAAGGAATGCAAATGAGCTCCTCTGCAGGCTGCAAGCAAGGGATTACCAAGAGATACAAAAAATGAGAAGGTAGATCTGAATGTACGATGGGACCATATGAAAACATGGCTTTTCTGGTCCAATTTTGTTATTCATGGCAAAAATAAAAATAAAGGCAGAAGACCTCAGGGAAAGGATTGAATGCATCCTGTAAGGGGGTTATATCAAGCTGGGGGAGGTAGGGGAAAGGAATGATAAAGATGAAAAGTAACGATCCCAATCTCTACAAGTTGCTGTAGGACATCTGCTCTGAAGCCAGCCTGGCACTTTTGAAATACAAGTATTATCACAGTCCATCAGGATTGCAGGGTTTTAAACACTTTAAACGGTGTTTAAAATTTTAAAAGGATGATTGCAAAGATGGAAGAAAAGGCATAATACATAATTTATTTTTTTAATTAAGATGCATCCATTACAAGAATGGGTAACTTTGTCTTTCTGCTAAAGCAGCTTGGTCTTGTTTGCCTCTGTTTTGAGAAACTTGAAATGCTAGAAAGAAAAGACACATTAGAAGTAAAAATACAAATAGCTGTATTTTATTGCGCAGTTTGTGGATGAAAGGATGGCCATTATATCCTCGGATAATTCAGAACACTTATGACAAAATTGTAAATAAATGCATGAAAAAATCATATTTTATAGTCAAGGAATGGGAAGAATCATAACCCACTTACTAACCTTATCTTCTGACTTACAGATTAACAGCAGGTATTTAGCATGCTCTCAGTAAAATACTGGGACCATAAAATGCTGATGAAACAAATCTTCTCCAACTGGTCTAAGAGAAATCTGGATTTATATGTGGAGGCACCTGTGTTTCGTATAACACACACAAATGGAAATTTCCAACAAACCCACATACATCATTCTTAAACCCCATGGATGAAATCTGCGGTGTACAGTATGGTCTGTGACGATGTTTATAAATGAAGATTAGTTCTTGAGCTCTTGAATCCAGCTGTTTTCTATACAACAGCTGAAATTGCATATGCCACGTAAGTGCTCTTGGGTGGCAGTGGTTGCTATCTGATGGCATGTGCAGTCACTACTCCATTACATTTTTGCCTTAAGTGATTTAACTCCAACTTTACACAAAATGTATCTCCTGTTGTGACAAAACAGCTATTACAAACTGATTATTTCTAAAATATTGTATCAACAGTGAGTTCTATACTTGGGTTTCTTGGAAATAGTAAAGGGCTGTTCTGAGTCCCTCTTTTACAATAAATCTTTATGGGCAAGTATGAAAAAATTTATGAGGGTTCTTCATGGACTATATGAAATATGAAAAAACAAAAAGAATTGGAAGTGATCTATCAAATTCTGTTTCTGCAGCTATCTTCATAAAGCACACAGGAGACTGCTGTGAAAAATTATGTGAGTGGAAAAGGGCATTATTCCACATTTCCATAATAAAAAATTGTATATGACTGAGCAAAGCTAATCTTCAACATAAACCCAATAATGATCTCATTGCATGATAGATTTTAGTCATGTCTCTAGTTCACCAACACATGTATTTAACACATTTGCTTTTAGAAACAATATAAAATAAATGAATTTTTCACCATCTTAGAGTCAGATCTTTGGCTTTAAGAGTTAAAATATTACCCTTCATTCTTAGTGTTGTTACAAACATACAGACAGCTGTTACAGAAACGGTGCTGAAAGACTGTCTCTGCTTTTTGTTTTCATTCTTAGCTAATTAATACCTGCTAGATTTTACTAACAGTCCATTTTTGGAAGCTACTTACTTTGAAGATCACTTGGCTTGTTATGATATTAAAGCCTTTCACTTGATTACTCTTTTGAGCGCAGCAACACGGTGGTGATAGCCCAAACTTGTGTAGCATTACCAATGCTAATTGCTACAGGAGCAGACCAGGCGTTTCTGAAGCTACCCAGACCTCGAGGCCGTCTCTGAGAGTGACTGCACAGCCACAGTGTCTAATCACTGGCAGACATTAGAGAGATGCTTTCTCTCCAGTAACTGATTTCTTCTGTCCCAAACATAAATAATTGGCAAACAATTACTACAAAACCATGTGCCACCTCCAAGGTCTAAGCTGACTTTGAGCTATCAAACGATTGAAACAATAGGGAGTGCTTTTCAAATGTGAAATTCCTATTTAATACTTGAAATAATCTTCTGTTTAGTAAATGAAAATGGTAAATGTGGTATCAAAGGGCAATGCATTTATAAATACCCCAAACCAATTAAAAAAAAAAATCATCATGCTCCTCCTCCTTTCGTCTTTACTGCCTTCATCTTCTCTTTCCTCCACCACTGACAGAGTTCCCCAAAATTAGGAAGAAAAAGACCAGAGTAGGAGAAATGCCAACTAAACACCACTCCAATAGTTCATCATGAATTATATGATGTATCTTCCCATGTCAAAGGAAACCATGAGGCTAAGCTGCAGTATGGAAAAGATATGCTGCTACCAACGCTTGTGAAGCCTTTTAGTCAAAGGCTGCTGCAGCCCATAAGCACTGTTTGATTATGAGCCTTGGCCAGTGAAATTTAATGGGGACTCAAGGATGCTACTGTGCATCACACAAATTATTTAAAGGCTGTTCAAATCTGCAGCTGGCTTGTCACCTGGGGAAATACATGTATTTAAATAGACCTTCTTAACATTTTATACATTAAAAAGCATTATTTTGTATGCGTAAATTTTAAGCTCCTGATCTGGCATTATATTTTATGTCTCCTACTGACAAATTGTGCCAGTGTCAGATGAAACAGCTGCTCCCACCCAAAGCAGTCTCATAAATATTTCATTGCCCTCTCAGTTTGCAGAAGGCTGGGTGCTGCGATGTTCCTGTTGGGGAGCACCACCATGCTGCGACCCACAACGCACATGTCACTTTGCCTGTAGTTTGCCTTCAGAACCAGGCAGACCAGCAACAAACAAGACTATTTACTCCAGAAAGTGGCCAGAAATTGCTCTAGCACAGCCAGGTTGGCCCTGGGGGCTGTGCTATGTGCTGGAGGTAGGGGCAGGCTCTGCTCTGAGCTTTCTCCCCTGCAACACAGCACTTGGCAAATACCGCACACATAATGTGCATGCATGGATGGAAATAAAGTCCAGTGCTTCCCAGAGGCTGGTGCAGTTGCTTTTTGATGTGCAAAGTCTGGGTTTACTGGTTTCTCACCTGTATAAATCCTTGTCCCTATGCCCTTGGCTACCTACAGCTCCTCCGGTAGCATGTCTGCATCGAAGCATCCTGAATGATAGCAGAAATTTTACTTAACCGCTTCATGTGCAATATACATTGCTACCTTTACAGCACCAGCCCTGCCTTTTCATCACACCCAGGCACACCATTAATTCTCTTTTGATTCCTGTTTTGATTTGGCTGTAGCAATGTTTGAATAATGTCTTGAGACCTTTCTGGGGCACAGGGTGAGAAGGGGGGATAGGAGGGTCAGAGAGTCCTGCAAGAGGGAAAAAGGACCCTGAGTAGCACATCAACTTTAAGCCCTGGGATTCTCCCAATCAATGTGAATGGTAATTAGGTTACTGGGTCACTGAATGCAATTTTCATTAATGGCTCATGTTTAATTTGAACTGCTTTTCCCTATAGGTATGGATTAATGCTTAAGTATCTCAAGAGAAGCAAGGCATTACAAAGAGGCAATATCTTTTATTAGGCCAACCAATATACTTAAACATGCAGAAGTTTTTAGGCATGCTAACCTCCTCTCCTCTCTCATTATTATTCATTGTTTTCAGCAGACATATTTCAGCTTTATTTAATTATTTAAAGCCAGAGCTATTGATCTCTGGTTTAGTGGATTTTTAGCATGTCCTTTCAATTCCTAAATGTTTCAATTATTTCCAGTGAAACTGGCAATCTTTAATTCCTTTTATAAAAGTATAATGGTATCAATATAAAATGAAACTTGATTTCACTATTCCTAATACACTTACTTACACATCTGTAATCTCTCCACCATCTCTGATCTTTCTTACTAATGGCTCAATAATTAAACTGAGGAGCATGGATGATAAGAGGTATCTTTGTCCCATTGATTTGCATGGTGGTAATAAACAGATTTTCTTACATTTGCCAGGTAGGTAACTGTCAGATTATTATTTCTTTTAATAGATCATCTTGTGCCATTTTCAGAAGTGCTCCCCTTAAGATCCTCTTTGGTATTCTGACTAGAAAAAGTCTTTCTGCTGATTTGGAAAGCTTTCCTGCAAGTAGAAGGCTGTATTATGGGCAGTGTGCTCTTCAGCAGATCGTGCAAACAGATGTGCAAACCAATCTGGAGAGAAACACAGCTGGTGCCAAGGCCCCTGCGCCCACATGACATGTTTTACAGATTGGCTCTAGTCTGGCCACGTGAACACTAGAGAGCTGCTTTCTGATACCAGCATTAAATTTATTCTAAGCACATGTTAGGACATTTTTGGACAATATGGTTAAACCTCTCTGCCTAGGTTACAAGGACCTCCAAATGAATCTTGTGCCTTGTTATACCTCTCATCCTCTGAGCCAGCCTCAGCACCACTGGCTCCTTGCGGCATGTGGTGCATGTTTAACCCCCGCCAGCACCGAGGTACCATGTGGTCACCTGTACAGTTGCAGAGGTGTGACTTCAGTCACCAATTACTACCCAGTGATGCTAACTCTTTCATTTGGTGCCCAATGGTTGCGTTGTATCATGCTGATCTGTTACTCAAAACAGGCTACTTCCCCACGTCCACCATAATCCTCCCATATTCCAATACTACTTATTAGCTACTATGAACACCTCTTTGCCACAGAATATGAGCAGTCCCCTACACTTGTATAAACATCATAAAACATATCCAGCACCAGCACCTCCTTTTTAAAATAACAGTTTTGCATGTGACTGATAGGGTGGCCTTAGATTATTGTCATGGCACCTTTATGAACATCCCAAATCCAAAAATAATTCAACATGAAAAGCAAAATATGCTTTAAGAAATACCTGCAAAAGATACAGTTCTCTGGAAATTGCAAAAACCCAATAAACAAACTTAGTAAAATAAATTCCTATAACAATTCAGTTGATTAAAAAGTCCTCCTTTCGCAATGGTCTGCCTTTGCTATTTTAGACACTCCAAAACATCTTGTTACCCCGATTCTCTTCTTATTAAGCATACAAGAGGACAGCAACAAGAGAGACTGTGTATATCAGGCCCAAGGACACAATGTTGAGTTAACTGACAAAACCCAGTGCCAAGTAGCCATTCTTCAGGTGTCAACTATGTGTTAGATAAGTAGGAGTTTTATACTACATGACCAAACATCTCAGATACTTGATGAGCACTTGGCAAGAGCACTAATCTAATGACAGAGAATGTATTATTTTCAACTGCTGGTTATTCATGACAAGAGGCAGCTCTAGACTTTTCAAATCTGCAGCCAGTCCCTGGGCCAGGGAAGTGTTGCATTAACATCAAACCCACGGCCAGATTTGCCCTCTGAGAGAGTCAGCTTTGCCAGCAAACTTGGTGTCAGACCTCCCTGGCTTCTCATCCCCGTCACTGCCACGACTCACTGCCACCTCCTCAGGTCTGTGATAACGCAGCTTGGAGTCAGGGCTGCAAACCACACCACTGAGCCGACATGCCAAAAATGCAGTATTATTTTAACCCAGATCAGTTCACTGAGCCTCCTGAGAGCAGTTTTGCAGATACCACTGCAGTGGTATCTGCAAAACAAGGGCACCTGCAAGCCCTGGGGGCTGGTAGCTCCTTTACCTCGGTTAGCTACCAATGGGGGCAAGTCATCAAAATGTACATTTCTGAGGCTGAGACAGCAACTCTTTTCCCCCAGACACATTAGGCAACCTTAATGCCAACAGTCCTGGCATATCGGTGGTTCCCTTTGCTTTTGTTGCCTCTTGCAGCTGAAATGAGCACGTAAGCCAGGGAGATGCTAAAAAGTACTAGAGTTCAGGTTATTTCTGTAAACATCTAAACCCACAAATGCTTTCAGCCATGCTGGGCAAGATACCGACAAGATCACCTCCCAGTACCATTGTCAGTGGTCAGATTTAATTTGTAGTTTTGATTACAAAGTTTGCAATACTGCCTGCTTCTGTATATACAGACATTGGGTAATTATAGGAGATGGGCAACTTGTGCGGATGAAGAGGACTTGCAGAAGCATGAAGCTCAGAAGAGTGGAATATGCTGTTCTTCATTAATAAGAAACAAGACAGCCTTTGCCAAAATTCAGTGAGCTCCATTACCTTTGTCAGCTGCTGCTCGGAGGGAAAGCCCAAACCAAACACAGTATTTGCTCTGCTGTCTGCCCACTGGCCGAACTTCTGCGATGTTTTAGTGAAGGTCATGTTAGGCGTGATTGTGCTGTTTATGATCACCTGTTTAAAAACACATCAAAAAGCATTAAAAAGTAAAAGCCACACTGGAAATGCATATCCTAGCAACGATATCATCCAAAGCAATTAGCAGTCTAAATTGAGAAATTGCTGTATTCAGAAGATTTTTTTTCCTAAAACAAAACAGTTTCTATCTTGTCTTACATCATGCAGGCATTCTGATGTTTTGTCTTCTTTATCCAAAGCACTGTCACAGTCCTGCAGTTAAACACGGCTGCAGGAATGTTACTGAACTCAAAGCAAGAGCAGGGACAGGAGCTATAAAATTACCCCAGCAGAAATGCAGATGCAAAATCCTTTTTTTTCAGTGTTATAAAGGCACATGGCTGCTCCCACCACCCCACCAGGCACCCGGGATAGCCTGAGGCCTCCAAGCAGGCTGTCCATCAGCAACACCTGCCCTCAGACTGGAAAAGCAAAGTGATATTTCAGCATTTCTCCATTTGGCCTTGGGTCTCCATAAGTAGGATGACAGAGACATGGCAAAAATGAAAAACAAGGCAAAAAAAAACCAACAACAAAAAACAAGACAAGAAGAAACTAATAGCTTAATAGCGAGTTTTACTTGGGAGCATGGTGAAGTGCATCACCAACATTCAGCATCAAATGTGGGCCTCAAGACAAATATTCTGCCACTTTACACAAGTTAACTAATATCTGCTTCACTACCAGCAACTTTGAAAGCAACAGTGGTTCTTGTAATTAAAGAAATAGCCAACAAGAGGAAGGCTGTTGGGATGAGGTCTCTAAGGAACTTAGAGAAGCAAGCATAAAATGTAATCTTGCAAAAAGGAATGAGATATATGTCAGGTCATTATCAAAAATCTCAACTTTATTTTTAAGATACATTGTTATATGAGTCTAAAGACTCCTTCTCCTGGAAATTAATTCATGTACAATATTCTTTCTGCTAACAGAATACAAGCTTTCTTTAGTAATGCGTATCATCATTTCCAATATGCAAATTATGCAGTAATTAAGCCAAATCTGTGGGACAGTTTAATTAACATGATCAGGAAGTATCCTGGCAACATCATTTACTATGTATTCCAAGCAGTTTTTTCCTAAGCTATCATTTACTTTTAGCAAAAAGTGTGAATTAAATTTACCAGAGAAAGAGCTTTACTTGCCTCTATCCCCCCCTAACTTCAGACCTCTGTGCTGATGTTTTCATTTGCTTTCTTAGAAATTCCTCAACTTCAGAGGTTCCTTCTTTTTGCACCATTACTTTCAAATAAACATACAATTTTCTGCCTCTTCTGCCATTTGCTACCACTGAAAGTTTCATGAGAAGGATCCAAGCAGAGGACGGCTAGGTGGCTGGTACCCCTGAAATTGTTTTTTGCATGGGAATAAACAGGGCAAGAAAGGGGGAAAGGTGACTGTGGAACCAGCTGGCCAACACACACCATACAGACATCAGCTTTCAGGGTCAAAACATCTTTTTTAATGGCCAGTTGACAAGTATAGGTGTAAGCAAAGCTGCCCAAGATGTGCTGTCCACTGGCTAAGTCACACAACAGAAACGCAGCCAACATAAAATCCAAGTTCAATTTCAGAGAGGTAGGGATTTGACAGTGCAAATTAAGTATGAAGATACAAGGATTGCATTATAGAGTAACCAGAACAGGAGGAAAAGTTACCACCAACCCTGAAAAATCAGGATGCTTTCCAAAAACTTTAAGGAAAGTGCTATATGTATATTTCTTCTTTAAAAACCTTACAGCAGACAGATGAACTACTTACAAATGTTTGGCTTCTCAAGTTACAGAATTTATTTTAGAAGCTCTGAAATACCCAGAAATTTCAAGTGAAAAAAAGTATCATTTCAGTCCTACTGAATTTGTCCTATCAAATTTGTCCTATCAAATTAGACATCTCTAGGGAAAAACTAATAAAATGACTTGCTCTATTGAAAGGCAAAAGCTTCACTCACTGGAAGCAGACTCTGAGAACTTCCATACCTTCCACAATAATGATTGACTAAATACAGATATATCAAAGAAACACACCAAAGATATCTTTCAGACCACAGTCCACTGTTATGAAAGATGTGATAAAAGGAATAAAGAAGCCCGCAAATTGTAAACCAAGGAACACCTCATTGAGTGATGAAATGCACTACATTAGCTTAGCACCTTACAAGTTAAATTTTTCTATAGCCAGTGCAGAATCCAAGAAAAGGTTGTGGTGATCACACACCTTCAGGAAACTGACAGTTCATCTGTTAAATTTATAATAAGCTGCAATTAGTGAAACTGCCAGGAAGCTGGCTCTGCCTTTTCTTCCCTTAAATCCCCCTGTCAGTCAGGCACTTCAGAAACACAATGCTCCTATGGAGAAGTGATAACCTAAGTAAAAGCTTAGGAGATTAAATCAGAGCTCATGGAAGCAGTTCAGAGGAGATGGATTCTGTGGGTACATCGCACTTATCCACCCAGTCTTCCTCCCCATCATGACCCCATTGCCCCATCACACTTGCAGGAAGATGTTGTAACATTGAACTTTAGGAGCATCAGTCTGTACATTCACTTCCCATGGCAATCTGGTCATCATTTCAGAACATAGACACCATATTGGCCAGGGAACAATCATGTTGGTTGTGTTTAGCAGAAAGAAAGGGCATTATGATTTCAAAGAATGATAAAAACCAAGACTTGCAAGTGCTCCTGTCAGCCAACCCAGCCTATCCCCCTCCCAAAGCTGGCTCACCCTCGGCTATGTGAGATCAGAAGGAACACACGCCCCACCACTTTTCCATCTCCCAGGCATTGAGGTCTCCAGGGGTAAGGGCAGAAGGCAAGGGAAATATTTGTGGCTACCACAACAGGATAAATCAACCCAACCATGAAAATTTTATTTTTTTATGAAAGGATGAGCCAGAATTTTCAGGTTTCAAAGGAAGAAGGATCTGAGAGGAAGAGTGCAGAAGGGAAAGGGTACTATCTGAAAGCTACCATGGGCAAGATGAGCCTGCAGGCTCTTTTCCACCCCTGCAATCCAGTATTATAATTCTGTAAGAAAAGGCCACTCATCAATTCAAATGGGCTTTTATGAAATAGCTTTGCATTTGGTCCTCATTCGTATAATACACACATGGTGCAATTCCAGCTGCATCAGAAAACGGAATAAACTTACAGACTTTCATACAGGCTAATGGATTCAAAAGACAAACTACTCTCTAATCAAATGTAATCAATCCCTGAAGTGGTTAAAGAGTTCTCCCTAAAGACAAAGGCAAAGAGGAGATAACATAATAAGCACCTTACAGAATAATAAACTCATTCATAATACTCAGTTGTCTACATGCGGTTTAAAAAAAATAAATATCTGCCTTTGCTCTCATCTACATGCAAGCAGATCAGATGGCAAACATTCCTGAAACATCCACATAAGCCAAACAAAATCTCGTACTAATTTCACTTCCTTTGGGAGAAAAACAATCCTGACAGATCTAAATTTTTATTTGAAGATGACACAGAAGGATGTTCACAGTACAAGGTAGTGCTACATCAACCAGAAATTACTCCAGACATTTAGAAACACAACAGGTATATTCATCAGATAAAAGTGAATGCAAATAAGCTGGCGTAGAGCAGAACATTCATAGGCTGTAACACACCCATCCTGCTGCCTTCCCACGGAGAGAAACTGCCAAATAAATCAAGCAGGCAGAGGTCACAGGACAACCTGAGTGCATAGAAGGAAAAAAACCCATATTGGCAGCCCATGCTGCTCCTAATATATGAGCAGTGCCCATATATACAGCTGCCACTCCTTTTGGGGGATGCTTCGAGTATTTAAAGGGTTTCATTCCCACACTTCCCGTATCAAACAGTGCACTAAAGGGGAAAAGCTGATGTAGCTCCTGAAAAGACATTTTCCCAAGTCATTGTTTCATTAACATAAGGTGAACGTGCGTGTTGGTTGGCAGGAGCACAGAAGGAGTGAAGCTGGAGCAGCACACAGGTTTTGCCAGCTTGGCTCACAGCACACGCCCTGGCCGCATTGGCCCTGGCTTGCCAGATTTACAACAGGGAAAAGCAGAGGTGAGAGCAAGCTCAGCTCCAAAGGAAGAGAGCGGTGATCGCGGTGGGCTTTGGGCAGAGCCACTGGCACAGCCCTGGGGAGGAGAGCCAATGCCCCTGCAGGAATCGGCTAGAACACTTCCTCTGATGAGACACCGAAGGGGACCATGAACCAATTCGGTCAGCCCTGACACCAGCTTCTCTACCTGGGAAAAGACCAATATAATAGCTATGAAATAGCTCATGAATTATTAGCCATGTATATTGGAACTGCATTAAATTAAATCAGAAAAGGTCTCTTATTTTGGGACAACAGTGCCACATTAGGAATTATTCTGGGATTTTCCCTCTAAATTCACATCACCTGTTACTCTAAAGTAACCTCACCTCCAGGAAAGCCCCAAGGCCTGAGGCCATAGGATGTACTCGTTAAGAAGTCACTACATTAATACCTCCCCATCTCATTTTCACACCTCTGAATATGTGCTTTCCAGTTTGCAGCCCTTGTAAAATTTAATTTCCCCAACCCACCAGGCTGCTAATCTTCAGTAAAGATGTATCCCAGTCTAAAAACAGAACTGAAGAGGGAAAGAAGCTGCTAATCCTCTGGCCGCAGCTATCACAGGCTCAGCAGGTTCTTCCAGCTCATCAAGTCAACATGAATCAGAAGGGTTTGTGACACTGGATGTGAAGATGAGGAGACAGGGATGGATTTGCAGAGAAATTCTCCCTACATCCCAAATGTTCAGCAAGTCCCTTGTGGAATTAACCCATACATTTCTGTGATTTGCACTATCCTTTGCACTTTCTATCATCCTTCCTACCTGTGCTGAGAGCTTCTAGACTTCGATGACACAGAAGCCTGGGAAAACTGAAAGTAGCAACAACTCTTGTTCCAGCTTTGCTTTATCTGCTGCACCTGACGTACATGGTGCTTTACCTGGGACAGGCTGAGGGCACTGTAAACATATGTCAAGAAGAGCATTGGATTTCTCCATTTTGCTATTCCTCCTGCTCCACTACATCGTTTGTGCGTGATGGGGGGACAAAGCACAGGGTAGGCAATAGCTGGCAGGACATCTACTACCAGCCTCTTGCTCTGGCTGCCCATCACTTTATCGCTACAGTGCTAGTAAGCCTGGCCAGCCAGTGCTTTTCGAGAGTTTCTGTTCTACGCAGTTAACCAGGACAGTAGCTATTTCACCCATCAACAGACTCCAGAAGCATCCATAGCTACATCATGTATTTCTGCAGGAGGCGGGAGTGGAAGGGGAACCGCAGTGATTCATCTGCACTCTGCAAAGAGGAAGACGCCAGGATGCCTTGCAAGCTGCAGAGGACTTGCTGCAGTCCAAAGTATTTACTTCCCAACTTGAGGTCCCTCTGAAGAAAGGAGACTCACCTTTTACAGATAAAGTATCTCACATGCTGCTGCTGCTTGCTTTATGGGGAAAAGAGCCATTTCTACAGTTGCACATAGATTTTTTTATCTTGCATTACCTTGTGCCCCCAGAACAATTCAATGAATGATGAGGTTAATTTTTAACCCTAAAAGCCAACAAATCAAACAAACCCCATACAGTTCTTGTCCTCTTTCATGAAGAGAGATGTAAAAATAGCTTCCCCTGCCCCCCAGTAAAGACACTAATAACTGTTTTTCCTCTGGTAAAATATTTCTGTTGTAAAGCCCTCGCTGAGAACCTGTCTAAATGCAACAGAAGTGGGTTCATGATTATGTGAATTCTATTAAATAAATCTCCTGCTACACCTACTCCATTGCGCTCTTTTTCTTCCCAAGGTAATTAACATCTCTGCAGAGTTGGCTTCCCACCTCCTCCACCCAGTCTAAATCTCCAAAATCTCCTATTTTTGCTTTGACATCTGACTAGATTTTTTTTTCTTTTTCAGCACAGCACACACATCCACCACCCACACGATTGAAAGCACCAGCAGCTGTTTCAAGAAGAAAATCTACAGCAAGGATTTTCAAACCTTTTACGCTGGAACAAATTGTTACCCAGGAATTTCATGCAACGTTTTACAAAATATATAAACCAAGATGCTTGTGTGTTATTTTCATATGAAAAATAAGATTTATAACTTAGCAGAGGGAGAAGAATACAGTGGAGACTATTTTTTCCTAGTGACTAAAATCGGGACTAGGGGCAAGGTTGCATTACCTGCAATTACATACAATTTTAAAACCCCATAGTTATATCACAATTCATGCTTTGGAAGATTAAATAAAAGCATATAGTCTTTGTATGGAGCATAACCACATCCCTATATGAATCATTTAAGCACTGATCATTTTCTGCATCCTTCAAGCTGTATGACAACAGCCTCACTTAAGCCTGAAGGTCCCTTTGCAGAGGTCAGAAATGGCATGGCCACGTGGCATCGTTAAAGACTCCTCTACTCTTTAAGAACCTAAACAGCCAGGGAGCAGTCAGCAGTAGGACAGCTGACCACTTCCTCTCTAAAATCTGGTAAAACTGTCCCTTGGCATGAGGAATGGCCAAGAAAGGCAGGTAAATGACTCTTAGGAGATGACAGGATCTACTTGGTATCTTCTAAAGCACCTCAAAGTGGCCACTGATGGCAATCAAGGGCAACCAGGTCTAGCAACACTTAGGAGCAATACACTAACATAACTGAAGATACAAGGTATCTATGAGATAATATAAAATACCAGTCCATCTGTGTCCTCAAGAATGCCTCATCCCTTGTTTTGCTGTTAGAATATAAAGCTAGGTGAAGGTTAGCTGGGGCTCATGTGATCACCTTGTTCACTCCTCAAGGAGAATCAGCTTTCAGCTAATATTTAGTGGTTGACAGTCATTTATACTGTTCTTCATTTCCCATCTAACTCCACAACCCACAATTAAGAAAGAAGTGATGTTTGGTGGTTTGTTGTTTTTTTTTTTAAACTGGGAAAATATTGCCTTGAATTATGTTTGGTGCTCAAATGTTAAGAATACACAATGCAGTGTAGTTTATTTATAAACTCCATCTGGCATGGCTTGATTAGCATGTCTGATACATTAACTCTCTGAATAAGGATTTCCAACTATTAGATACCTCTGGCACTACAGCAGGGGGAGAGAAAGGAACAAATAATTTATACAGCTATTTCAATGGACAAGTAATCCTCAGAGTTTCATAAAGCATAGCTTATAGGAATTATTCCTTATTATTTTCAGTTGCTGATCTTAAAAAAAGAGGGAGTAAAAATCCCAGATTAGGAAACGAACAGCTAACCAGTGCTGCATTTATTGCAATTCCTAACAGAAGTCCCTAACACCTTGAGGAGGCTGTGGAAAGCTCACAGGGATGGAGCCTGTGCTCATTTCGCTTATGGGCACAAGGTTCCTCACCACACTTATGATTTCTTTTGGAAAAAAAAGTCATCACAATGCAAAACCCACAAGCAAGCTGAGCACCACTGAGCTCTCTGGAGTCTGGTGGGTAGGTATGGAAGTTTTTGCCACCTATAAATTTGTCTATTTTAGTCTCATCCCACAGATTTTCCTTTGATCGGCTAATGAAACCAAAAAGATGAGGGAAGGCATCTGCAAACTCTACCTTGTTGTGCCCGTGTTGATGACGTTACTAAAAACTTTGAATTTTTTCTTAATTTTCACATAACTGCAGGAATGGATTATTTTCACCAAAAATTTGTTCAAGGTTCTTCAAAAGCTTTGCTAAGTTCAAGGACCATGACCTAAACCAGGCATCTTTTGCTTGATAACAGGTTTCTTTACCTGTTGATTAAACCATCAGATGGTTTAATTAACCTCTCTGGCATGTTAAGACAACACATTCATACTCGAATCTGGTGACCAGAAACAACTGTGTGAGGCAGTTACAAGCTGAAACACTTTATTTTACAGAGATTTTCCTATTAATTTTATGGAGATGTTTTCAAAAGGGGACATTTACCCAGAACAATGTTTCCCTGCTTGCTGGTGAGCAGCGCAGCAAGATATCTTCTAGCATGGAGTTTTAGCTTTTCCTTTTTTCTTTTAAGAGTGACAAATTGTGTTTCTGAAAAAGTCGCTGCAATCTCCTGGATTCAGTTGCGTGTGGTCTTTCCAGAGGCAGTGACACACACATGCGCTGTACATACAAGCAGAAAAATGAGCCAGATAGGATCAAAGAGTGGCAGATGTGCTTCTGTTCTGTCAAGGATACAGCTGTTGCCAGCATTTTGTTATCTTTCTCCTAAGCTTACTAACCAGCTTCTGACGGATTTACTTCCAGAAATAATCCAGACAATGAATAGAAGATTTTTCACATTTCAAAGTTAATAACTTGGAAAGAGATTAATACAGAAACATTTAAGTGATACGAGTTCTACAGCTCTAGACTTTTTTCCTTTTTTTCAAACCAAAACACATCCTCAGATAATGATCATCATTTCTGGTTGATGCAACCTCAAGGGACCCACCAAATTTCCTGGCATTTATTTTGCTCCATCTCTCAGCTTCTGACAAGCTCTCTTTCACCTGAAGCCCCAGGTCAACGTTTTTAATTTTTCTTGCATTCCCAGCTCATCTCCACCAGTATCAGCAATTCTGAAATTACCACTGCAGTTAAGCCCTAACAGTATTATTTTTTATCCTCTGAACACTCAAGAACCTGTCCACACAAGCACACCAAATGTTACGAGCTCTACCTATCCAAACCAGTCTTGGCAACTGCTGAAAGTTCTCCTGCAGACACAACTGTAGGCAATGTACTATCCTCCCAATTATTAAATCCTGCACCTCCCCTCAGCCTGTATTTCTGAATACTTGATATCACCTTAAGCAAATAAAGGATGATGCAAGAGGGTAGACTCATCCTTGGCTGACAGCTCTGCTTCTCCTTTAAGCTGTATTTCTTCATCACCAAATTCCAAAGAAAATGCTCTCAAGTTATTTTAATGTCTAGAGAGGAACAAAAACTCAAGTGACTTTAGTCAAGCTGAGTACACCACAAACATAGACAACACAAACATTTTAAGACTGTGGGGGAGTTATTTTCCTTAATTCCATTCACTCTTATTTCAAAGATGTCTTTGAGAAGAATGTCAAGTCCTGGGCTATATAGCAGACGGATCCAGTGCACACCGCACTGTTCTCACCCCACATAGATACTGATCCTTGTTTTAAAAAATACATTTAATTTTCTGTTTGCATCTGTCCTGCTTAAACTTCCATTAACCCCAGCATTCACATTTCTCTTTGAGACTCCACAGGCTGAATGATTTAACTCTCCACAGGCCCCTTCGGAGCTTAACACCTTGTGCACACCCCACATCTTTGAGGTGCTTGACTCATCACCCCATGCAGAAACCCTCCTCCCACTGCACCCGCACCCTGGCTGCAGGGCTGCTGCTGACCCAGCACCTGTACCCCAGCCACCACTGGAGCAGCTACCTCTGCCTAGCAGGCACCAGCATCACCCACTGCTGGCAAGTCTTCCTTATATTGAGAGTTCCTCCTGAATCAATCAAAGTTATGCTAAAAAGTATGGAAGTTGCATCACCCCAACTTGCAACATCTTTAAATGAAATCAGGAAATAGCTATCAAAAACATTAATTATTTTCTGCAAGTTGTTTCACTGAGTGAGAGACTGATTCCAACTTAGGTTAGGCTCGTGTGCTATGACTCAGGGCAGGACAGATGTTCTGCTCTAAATCTGCTCATCATACAAAATGAAGGAGAACTTCTCTACGAAAGGAGCAGCTGCCTCTCTGAGAGGAGCTCGATCCAGCTCCATTATTTACAGCAACGACAAGCCCAAAAGAGACTGCAAAAAGCAGCTAGAGACTCTTCAGGCATCTTTTACAAATTACTTTGTTTAGCACAACTGGTGCTAGAACATGTCTCCAGCAGATGAGCATCATTCTCCAGCATGGGCTGGGAAATCCGAACTGGGAAAAGTCCACACTGCAGCTGCCTTACGAAGCAAACTCACCCAATAAGAGGAATTAAATGGCATCAAATTATTTTAAAGGCTCTAGTATGGGTTCAGAGTATATACACACTGATATTATTTTAGCTGCTCTGCCTCAACAGTAAAGTACGTATCTTTTATGTGATGTTTATATAAAGATCATAAACCCACAACTATTGTTTTTACTTAATAGCCATCTCACTAGCATAAAAGTAGTGAGATGTTTATTGTAATATACACACAAACTATGCAAACTGGAAGACAGGATTATGCATTAAAATTGTATTTTATACTATGTTGTTATATTTTAAAGATGTTCTTCCTTTTATGTGGGGGGCTAATTAGTTCCATTTGTTGGAATTACTCTTTTGCGGCTCCAGTATCATCTCCAGTGCTAATAATCATGTTGAAATTAGCTCCAATAGTTCATGAAATACTTAACATACTATGACAAACAGAAGATGAAGACCATCAAATATGCTCATATTTCCGTATTACAGTAATCTGCCAGATCAGTACTGGAAATCTTTTCTTCTGTCATATGAAGGTTTCTTTTGCGGACAGCTACGGACAAGAATGCAGGAATACTGGATCAGTCAACTCAGACCTTCACAGGTCAAAACCTGGTTACCTTTCCATCAGCTTACCCTCATGCGGTGTCAGCCTTAAGCTGGGATTGTCTTCAGGGCTCTTCAAACAGTAACACACCACTCTTGCTCATGCTCCCCCCCCCCACCTGTTTTATGGTTGGCACTCTTTCTGGGACAAGCAGAAAAGATTTCCCACATAGCCTGGAAGAAATGGTGTGAAGGGCAAAAAAGAGCACAGCAGAAAAGGTTTTTTGATGGAAAAAAAAAAAAAGAAACACCCATCTCAGTTACCCAGCAGTGAAAAAAGCCTTGAGAAGCTGGAATAAAAAATATTTTCTGCTAATTTAATCAGATTTTATCAGCAGGGGCTCCCTGGAAATCACAGTCCTGACAGTGCTGCAGTCAGCAAAATCATCTTCAAGGCAAGGAGCGTGGCCTCTCGGCATTTCAGAAGGCACAAGGCTTGGACCCCAGCAGCACTGCGCTCCTCTGGGATGCACACAGCACCCCTGACAAGCGATGGCCATAAATAAAACTAGGGCAGGTAAAACTGGAAATAAAAGAATCTTCGTCCCTTTGACAAGACACACATATATGCTCACCCACACCTTTCAATATCATAGCATTGAATTCAGGATTTTTCTATGCACATTGAAAGAAAAGGCAACATACCACTTTGTAAGGTGACTTTTCCTGTACTTTTACCTCCCTTAATCTTTGGCTACCCAAGGCTGTAAAACATCCTCTGATCATTTCACTCCAAATTTATTAAACCTGAAAATTTAGGTAGTTAAAAACTTAGGTATTTAAAAAATACAGAACACAGTACGTCACTCCACCTAATTCATTGAGGACAGGGTCAGGCAAACACACACTGATACTCTGAATGCCAAGAGGAAAGGTGATGTGATCATTTCTGCTACACATTATCGCAAATGAGATCCATGAGGTCTTAGAGGCACAGTTTAGTGCTGCCACACCAACGCAGGCCCCTGCAGAGGTATGCATTGCCAGAAGACTTTTTTAATTCTGGGCCAAAAATTTTGTAATGTCTAAATTACTTGCTAGGTTTTCCTAAGAAAGGGTTACTATTGGTTTAATGGCCGAATTTACGTCAATGTAAGAAAAAAAAGATCATAAAGAATCGGCCAGATGAAGGAATTTCATCTGTGCCACCGTACCCTGCAATTTTTTGCTGTGAAAGGAAAGCTTCTTAAATCTAAGAGTCACCTTTTGGCAAAATACTCTAGGATATTTTTAACAACTATGTCTTAAAATAATTCCATTTCCACAGGCAAAGAAAATGATTTGTTTTGAGTCTGAACACAGCTCTGGAAGAACTCTGAATTTCCTCTCCATGTGCCGAGGATGCCTGCCTCCAGTCATGAGAACAAAGAAAGCGTGGTCACAAAGAGGTGGGCAGCTATTAAATTAGGTAGCAATTAGGACTGGTACAAGAACTCAGAAAGCCAGAAATACATCAAATACTAGCGGATTTACACACCACCCTTTCTTACCTCCCTACGTATCTGCTACCGCATGCTGCTGGGGCTCTGTCCCTGCCAGCTTCACTCTACCCTGGAAATCACACTGTACTCTTGCTGTAACAGTCACTGACAGATCCCATTATAAAAGCATATATGCCACTTAATCAAACAGCTTCATCGTACTTTATAATGTACTGTATTCACTTTGGGGAACATTATGTGAATACTGATTGGCAAAATTTGGACCATATTCTTATTCTTACTAATTGCAATTGATTTCAGAAATAGACCCACTGATTTTGCTTTCCCAGCACAGCAATTTTTCTGGTTCTCTCTTCAATACTTTCACACAGTTATGCCCAACTTAGCTGCTGATCTTCAATATTCAAGGTAATTGCTGGGTAATAAACTTTAAAATGATCTAGCTAGTGGGAGTGACTGTCAGCTGACATTTTATTTTCCTCTGAAACACAAAGTCTTTGTTTCTGTACCAGGTATTTACCAAAATTACTCTTGCAATCTATTCATCTTTTTAACCCTGATTCTAATTATTTCTAGTCATCTGTTTAAGCATCTCATAGAGACAACTTAGCACTGGCATCTGACTCTTGCTGTGTCACTCTGCTGCTACAATCTCTGAATGTCTCACTATACACTTTATTGCTGGCTATTAATTTTTAAGATAGCTTTATGTTCCTTATTAACAACTTATTTCTCAAAAGATAAAAAAGATGCTGTTGCAATCACAGGTTCTGTAAAAATGTAACATCTGAACATTTGAAAATGAGGACAGAAGCTTGTTTCTGAGGGATTATATTTCCTTCTCAAATTTCATACACAAACAAGTTTCTCATTCTTTCCTCCTTGTCTATGTTGTTTGGATAATGCGTATTTCCAATGTATTAAAAATAAACAAATCCCACCAACTAGAGCACTACCATGCATTACTCCAGAGGGTGATGGAGGATATTAGTCTGAGTAATTTTCATGCTTCCAAACTTTCTTTTCACCTCTGAAAGGCGGAATAATGTAGGTCACTTTTAATGAGGAGCCTTGTGCATGGCTTTCTCCACACACTACACAGCAACCAGGCACTTGTAAGTTCATGTTCTCCCTGCATCATCACCATATTTTATCATTTTTCAGCAGGGTTGACTTTTGCCCACAATGCTGGGCTGTTTCATATGGTGAAGCCTCTTGGCTGCCTCATTAACTCTGAATTGGTGTGTGCCCTTGCATTTTAGTGTATAATTTCCTCCAGCATTCATTATGCTGCAGTTTAAACAGCCTCTGGCTAGAAACTTCTTAAAACATCATGATGAAATTACTTTCTTGACAACATACAAGTCAATTACAATGTAATTAAAAGATACACTAATCCATTAACTTGTTTGGTAATGGTATCTTGGTTAAGATCATCCAGTGCATACTTGGATGGTATCTATGAAATCTTTTGCTATAAACTGTAAGCTACTGTCCACAGCACCTGCTTTTCTCTGAAAGACACAGGAATTTTACCTGTTCTCTTCTAGCAAACATGAGGAATTAAAGGGGTACAAGCTGTTTTGAATCTAGGGTCTCTACTCCTCAGTTGTTGACTCCCCAGGCATTTCAATGGGTTTTTTTGTCATTGGGCTGGGAGGATTTGGAAGAAACCTGGCATCTGGAAGGCGTATGCTCTCACTGGGCTGCCCTCCACCACATCGGAGCCTCTTGAATATCCCTCTGCAAGGGAAGAGTTATGTTCCCTTGTCTTCACTCTGCTCCCCACTTTTACCCTATTCCCCTTCTGTCCCATTTTCCTCTTTGCTGCAATGTCTGTCTTCATGACCTCCACATACCAGCCAGGCCCTTCTGTCCTTCCCCACCACTTGGCAAATGGGTAAAGACCTGAAGGCAGCAAAGCCAAGCAACTCCCCTGCCCCTTTGCCAGCCATGCTCACAAAATGAGTTTCCGATACTTATACCTGGTTCCCTTAATCCCTCACTTCAGCCTACTCCTAAATCCTCCTGCTCCCCTCTGCCCTGTGGCACTCCTCCTCACCCTCCTGTGCCCTGGGCTTTTGGGGAAGAGGGACAAGGACCTGCCAGGAAGGAGAAGGGGACAGGCTACACCTGCTAAGAGAGAGGACAGGGCTGAAGGACAGGGGACTGCAGAGGGTGCAGACCTTCAGGGACAGCAGCAGCAGCCTGAGGAAGCCACTCCGGTGAGAATCACAGCCCATCGGGTAGGTGGTGCATCAGGAGGAAACGAAATACTCATCAGGTTGACATTTTACAGCCTGCCCAATGCTCTGCACAACAACAGCACTAACAGGTGTCAGCAGCCCTATGCAGTTCCTCATACTTACAATTCAACATACTGCCCAGGTGATATGCTGATTGCTAGAAGTCAATAAAGCTCATGCAACTGAGTAATGAAAAATGTTTCAGTGAAGTGCCCTGCATTCTTGATCACTTTAAAATATCTTTATTGTTACTACGTAATGTCAACTTATGTTGGTAAAAAAAATAAATCCAAAATTAATCCAACATCTTCATACAAGTTGGATTTAAGTGAGATGTCTCTGCAAGCCAATGTGCATCATATATGTTTGTCTAAAATAAACTGTTAGAATAGCCCCTCTGCAGTTCGGACAAGGATGGAGAGTTGTTAAGAGATACACATCCTCTGTCACCACCTTCCTTCTAGGGCCAGCTCCCTTAATGTACTTGAGCTTCAGCTTTTTTGTCTTTTAAACAGAGATAACTTCTGCCTGCAGGGATGCTGTGATGCTAATCCATCTGGTATTTGCCAGCACATGCAAAACTTTATTCTAATAAGTGAGATACACAGAAAGCAGGACACCACCAACTGATACTGTCTATATTCTTCCTCACATTGCTACCCAGTTTCATTTTTGGCTGGAAAAATAGGTCAAAACACTAACCAATAGTTGTTTGAGGGAGAAAGGCAACTTTTAACTTATTTTGGTATAAATGCCCTTCTTTTTCCAAATCAGCACTCTTAAAATGGACAGGCAGGGTAACAGGGGACTCTCCAGAGGTGAGAGTGAAGGAAGCATCTCTTCTCAACCTGTTCCTTAATCAGCAAAGATTCAATACAAGAGGAATTATTCACATGGCCAGCAACTGATTCTTGCTTGGGAAGCCCTGGGGGAGAATTTCAATCATGGAAAGCTCACCTTCTTCTAAGACATGCTAAAATGGGCGGGTGGTTCCCTCTAAATGTCTTTTGGGCAGATTACAAAGCAAAGCTTGGATGCCCATCTTGTTGTCAGCACACCCTTTGCAGTTCTGGCAGAGCCTCTGGCTGAGGGCATACGCTGCCCCTGCAGCTTCCCCCTGCCATACACGGTAATTACTTTCTCTTCCTTAATTGGTCTTAATGCATGCATACACATCCACAAATCAAGCGACCCGCTGCTGCGAGTACAGCACTTTTGGCTTGGAAGTCATGCTCGCCCGCGTTTGTAAAGCCAACATCCCACTACCACCAGCACCAGCTTCACCCAAGCAGGAGCATCCATGGGGTGTAAGCAAATTTTGGGAGGGGATCAGCTTTCCCCAACAAGTTGAAGGGGTTGTGTGTGCTGATGGCAAACCAAGGCAGCTGAGGCGATTAGTTGGTGCTTCTGGAAATGAACACACCAGCACAAACAACATGCTGATGGAGATATATTAATGCTGTACCCTTGTCAATGAAACATTACCATCAATTTAAGCAGGCAGTATGGCTGATTTATAAGCCAATATATAACCAAACATAGCATGGGAGATGTTTGGAAAAACAAGTATATGACACAGGCATGACAAATAGAAAATCTTTAGTAAGGGATGATTTCTGCAATCTCTCTCTCCCAGCACAGTGATATTTTAACATCTTCATCCAAACAGGAACACAGATAAACAGGCTGTAAACTTGTCTCATTACCCTGTGGTTTGTGCTTTGGCAGAAATGACCGATGATTTCTGTACATGAGTGAAATGTTTTAACTTACACTCTGACTGGGGTCTGCTAGGGGAAAGCAGTCACCATACTAGTCAGAGGGACTAATCAGAGGGATAAATGTGGTATGTAATAAAAACAGCTGTCTGAGCAACCCATTCAATCTGACTGATCAGGATTCTTGCAGGAAACACTCCAGCAAACTATCTGGTAATGAAAAACAAAGTAAGAAAAAAAGAGTGTGTGTGTGTGGGAAATCTTCATGCCTAATGTGTCACCTAAGGCTGATGAACTCCAGTGCAAAAGCTGAAGAAAATTAAGTGCTAACCTGTAAACAGTTCAACCAGGCAAGAGTACGCAGTTGGCATTTACATTAAAAGCTCCAGCCTGCACATATCAGTCTCCTCATTCCATTTAAAAAGAACATTTTTTTTCACCAAAAATGGCCTCAGCCTTATCTACCTAATACAGTGGTGGTTTTATATACTGTGCTACAGACTCAATTTGGACACTTAAAGCTCTTGGCTCATTAAGATTGTGAAGTCAAACTAGTCAGAGATAAAATAAATGAAGTTTGGAAAAATCATTTTTAAGGTGCCCTGTGTTTTTCCAATATTCACTACAAATGCCCATTATGGATTATTGTCCTGAAACCAGGACAGTTATATTTAAAAAGTCAGTATTTATGAACTTAAGAGCTTAATGTAGCCCACCTATGTCTATCTTCAGCCAGGGCTGACAGTAACAATCCTCTCTGCACAGTAAACACGTGGGGGTACCATCAGCCTCCTACCTTGGCTCCATCCACACTGATAATCCGATAGCTGTTTCTCGTGCTGTCATAGAAGTAGGAAACAGTAACAGCCTGCTTGCTTGCGGGAACCCAGTTCTTCTTCGTGCTGGGGTCAATTTGGAAGACATGGGCTCTGGTGGTGAAGATGGGCTGTTCTCTGGAATAGGGAGGGACAGGAGAAATGGATGCATGAGTCTGCGGAAGATGAAATGTCCCAGAAGCCCAACCTGGACCAGGCACATTGAAAGCACAAGACAGGGAGAACCTGGCAATCCCCCAAGTTGAAAAGGCAGAGCAGTGACACTGCTGAGCCACGATCCAGCCATGGGCACCTCTCCTTGGCATCACTAAGTGACGCTCAGAGCCCTAAAGTTACTGCTGTAGCCCAGGAGGCAATCGGCTGTTTTCTCCCCATGGTATGCTGACTCAGTACTCACCTTTTCCTCCAAATATTTATTTCCAGGAAAGAACACTCACATGCATTCTTTCTTTCCCCATCCACATATTTTGCCAAAAGCAACAACAAGCCCCTCTTGGCTGGATTTCCTCCTGCCGTGCATTTCTGTGAACCACTACCTACCGCCAGGGCTCCTCTGTGGATGCCCTAAGGACTCCAGTGACCTACAGGCACAGTATAATTACTGAAACATTAATCTCTCTCCTTAGTATCCCACTGTTCCGTGGATACGCATGAAAATTTCATCAGAGGCAAAAGCAGTCAATCATCCTGGGGAGCAAGGGAGGAAAGAAATATAAGCAAAGCCCTGTGCTGATATATATTCCCTTTCAGTTCAACTCAGTGGATGATGTACTGCCACTGACACTCCGTTCCTAAACATCAGTCCTCCTTGGATGCTTTCTATCATCAAGAAAATTGTGCACACAGTGGAGGGGTTTTGTTTTACCTTCAGTGTGTGACAATGCAAATCACACATCAGAGCAGAGAAGATGCAGGACCAAAAGAACAAAACATGATACACATAAAATCTTCTAGGTTGAAGATCAGAATTGACTTACTTAAAGGCTATAAAACTAAATTCACTTCCAACTATACCTTTAATCCAAATTTAGCAGTAGAAGTGAACTGCAAATCAAGCTCTACTGTGCTTTTATATACATTTTTATGCTTTCAGTTCTTAGAAGCTACAGTATATAATGGCCTACATTAAGTGTACCACTCAATATATTCTTACCACATACGAAATACTGTATCATGAATAGTTACTCCTGCCAGAATTATAACAGGATTCAAACCCAACTGTACTACAATAGAGTTACCGCCCAAAAATGTTTACCACATGGAAACTGAAAAGGCTGCCAGGCTGAATTTTGCACAAAGCAAATGAAAAGCAGTAGGTGAAAGGCCAGAGAGATCTCTTGCTCTCATATGCTATTCTCTCCTATTCATATAAATAATTATCTTCTATTATTCTCAGTCCCATAGCTTTGGAACTATGTTTTTCTTAACATTTCTTCAGCTCCTTTTATATCCACCTGTGCATCTGCAGAACAGAACAACTTCAGGTACTGCATGTAGGAACTGGAACAAACATCGACGGGAGTAAATTTATGAATATCGAACAGATGAAGCAATTTAAGAGTACAATTAGCTCAGGAAAGATAGAGTGAACTTGAAAAGCCCAGCAAGTCCTCAGGAGGGAGAAAACAAGGCAAGGGTTCCCTCCTTGCAAGACATATGCAAAGTTTTACATTTTTCCAGGGACTGCCATGCAAGTTTCTGGATGGACAGCAGTGCCGAACCCTGTACAATACTGCAATGAAATAAACTGAAATTACAATGGGACTGTCATGTTCCAGCTGTGAAAGAGCAGCAGTTGCTTCTGCTCTTCCTTATCAGTAACTCACTGAACCTGACTCTCATTTCACATGCTAAAATCGATGCCGTCCTCAGCTGGGAGGAAAGAAAGACCAGGTCTCCATAACATTTAAGAAACATTTCCATCACCCATTATACAGGATTAGCAGTGTAACACCCACGAAGGTCACAGAGTTTGTTTGCAATAAGGAATGCAGGGAAGGGCACTTTCCCCCAAGCCACTTACTCTTCTACTCTAAAAATACGTACTTTCCCTGAGTGAAGAAAAATCTTGACTTTATTTTGCCTTTTACTTAGTTCTGTATTTTTAGTAGATTTTACTAACAGTTTCTGCTAATGGTAATACGACCTATATACCGCAGTCTCAGAAGTTTCTCAGTTTCAGAAGTTTCCTCCATGCAAACATATTCTACAAACAACTTTAACTCTGCCAACTCATCTTAACAACACCAGAAAACACTGATGAAACTATGTCTGGCCTCTCTGCATATAAAGCACATAAACTATGTAAGTTTATATGCTTACATATGTACGTATATAAACTAAATCCAGAGATAAGAGTAGAATGAAGGGAAAAACTATCTCTATTTTTTCAGGAGTCTTGCAGCAGCTACTGTTGCCAACAGGAGCCATATACATGCATCCAATTGGATAAATTAATAGATAATGAAGCTCAGAGCTTGAGACAGCCATCTATCTATTCATGTGGGACTTTTATTAAAAAGTAAAGGCAAAACCTAACTATGTTTCTAATCCTTACGATAATTAAACCAAAAAAAGAGTGCATTTTGTCTTCCTGGGTGCAAACAGCAGCCCTATCACTCACAGTGATAGTGTGCTACTTGATAAATTATTGAGAAAAAGGAAATGTAATGTGTAAACTTAGGCATTTTAATTCATTCAAGATAAATGAGCTGTTGACCTTCCATTGAGACTAAATTTGGAAGGGCCAGTTGGTTGCTCTCCACATATGCCTTTGACTTTTCTGCCATAGGTGGCTCTACAAGGTGGCAAAGCCCCAGGACTGATTTTTTGAGCCCCTGGAGCAGATGAAGTAGCCCCAGGACACAACCTCCTGGAAGGATTTCCCAGTGTTGTCCCATAGTAATTAAGAAAAGAAGCTGCATTTCTGCAGCTGTGCGTGGTCCGCGGCTGAATCCACTTGCGGGTCTGCGCTCAGCTGTTACACCAAAGAGCCCAAACCCATCAGCAGGGTCCATGAGTGGCACCCACCAGCACTGGAAGCCGATGTCACCATGCTTTCCCTCACACCACAGCAGGACAGCAAAGCCAACAGCACTGACAAACTCCAGTGGTGCAGCATTTACATGGGGGGTGGTGGAATATCCTCCTTCATTGTATCCCAAACTCCTTTGACCAGTGAAGCATACCCAGAGTCAACTATATAACCATGGCACTCAATTTTCAAACGAAACACTGAATTAGACACTTTAAAACATTTAACGCAACCTCACAGAACTCCAAATTGAGAAGGATTATTCTGTGTTACTCACTTTCAACTTTTGACATTCAAGAAATCACTTTACTGATAGAATAATGACTTTGTTTTCCAGGGTTTCTTTCCTTTTCATTTTATCTTTTCATTTTATGCTTAAAACCACAGCAACACTAGCTCGGAATTCCCACAGCACATCCTGTGTGGTTTGAGCCCCTGTAAGCTGCTCGTTACGTGAGACTGCCAGTTCGCCCGGGGAGGCAGGGAGCAGAGGCGCTGCCAGCCAGGCTACAGACTCATAAATCACAAGACAAAGAGAATTTATGAATGTTTAAAATCTCATTAATTTTAACCCAAGTTGTTAATGATTGATTAAATACTCTTAAAAAAAAAAAAATCCGTTTAAAAATCAATTTGACAGTTAACATCCACTGTTTAGAGTAAAGCTGCTTGAAAGGTAGCAAATGGAGACCTAAATTACAGCTAATAAATCTGCATTATTAAACAAAGAACAAGACAGAAAATGCATTTTTATAAGCTTTTTAAATTATTAAATATCGAGAGATAACCAACTGCATCCACAGCTGTGTGAGCTAGAGTATCACTTTCTGGTTAATATACAACCATGCCAAATTTTATAAGTGTATGACTAGCTGCAAGCCATGTGTTTTATATTACTCTTCATAATCAGCAGGAATGAGCTCTCACTTAGGAAAAGTTCAAATTATTTAATTCAAAGTTCCTTGTTTATCATTTGAATCATGAGCACAACCAGTGATTTAAATCACTTCAGCTGTCAAGAGCCTTTGCTGACTGGCAGCCAGGATCATACAGGCTGTGGGATGTTGGTGGCTGATGGAGTCGTGGCACATGGCTGGTGGCCAGCCAGCATTCGGGAGAGCCCCAGGCCCAGCCGTGTGTGGGGCTGCGTGGAGCTGGCTCCAAACAAGGCACTGATGATGTGAACACTTCCGTATTGGAGCAATCTTTTCTGATAGTAAATACAACATGGTGACTCCTGTGGGTGCCTGCGGGATCAGCACCCAAGTTCTTTTAGATGTGCAAAGTGTCCAGTGCACATCTGGGGGATGCACTGACCGAGCTGTAAATAGAACAAAGCAGCTGCTTTACTTGCTGTAGGATCTGGAACATCAAACATATTTGTGACAGGAGCTCTGGTACCCTGCCAGAGGGAAAGCTACTTTTGCACCTTTTGCTAAAACTTTCTTTAACAGATACAGAAAAAAATTTCTGGGATAAGGATTCTTAGTTTACAGGACAGGATTATTTGTACTCTCCCCATACTAATACCAGACAGCTTTGCATTAACTGCTTAATTTACCAATTGGAATAAGCATATTTTTTAAAAGAACACATCCTCATATAGCTGCCATTTGGCGGAGGAGGCACTTGCCTGCAGAAAGCGCATCAGTCTGAGTTTGGAAAGTGGCGCTTCCTGCTACAAGCCAGCATCATGCACACGCTGAAGTTTATACTACCTGACAGTGCCAGCAGATCTGCAGTGATTTGCCGTAACAAGTATTAGATAATGACGATCTTTCAAGAAAGAAAAAGTGTTTGTGGGTACAAACACAAAATCCTACATTGCGTGTGACCGACCCTCCCATCACTGGTCACAATACAAAAAATTTTATTTGCTAAACAGAACATGAAAAATTTGCTGTCATTAGTTATCTGGATTGATCATCGCTACTACTGCCTGACAGTGCAATAAAAAGAACTAATCCTTTATGTGTATCTTCACATATAATGTATTTTGGAGTGCCATTTGTATTTGTTTATGATAATTAAAAAATAAGCCATGTTGCTAAGCAGAGAAGGACTATTCCCACACATGGCATTCCCACTGGCACCCTGACAGCTGCCTTCCTCTCTGGTGCGAAAGCAGGATGATAATGACACCAGCTCCCAAAGCCACCAAGCATTACCTGTGCCTCTGACTTCACAAAATGCATGCACAGCTCCAAGGGCTAAGAGCACATCAGCAAGGCAGACTTGTGCCTTCAGTCCCAAAGAACACCGAATAAGTATATCCAGCCCCTTGAAAGCAGCAAGGTCTCCAGTCACTCCTCCAAGACCCCAAAAGTCATCAAATGTCCCCCTTCAGCCAGCAGCAGAGCTGGCACCAGGGGTCCCCATGCCTCAGGGTGCTGCTGCCCTGCCAGGCTCCTGCCTTGCCTGTCTAAATTTTACTGTTGTGTGATGGCCCCCAAGTTCATGGATGGAGATTTTTCTCCTGTTTGAAATACTCATCTCCATGAAAGTCCAGGCTAGTAATGATGCCTAAAAATTACCTGTGAAAATACTGTTCCATCTACCCATAACACTACTCAGAGATGTAGTGTTCCATCTACACGTAACACACACCTCAAACTTTTGAAAAAACCCTCTTCCCAAAACACCAAAATCCAAGTAAAGGCAGACCTCTGATGAAGGACGTAACTGCTGTGGGGACAAGTTACAGCTCATGGTGTGGCACATGGTAATTAGCACACTGGTTGCAGTTTACACATGAAATTAATCTTTGCTCAAAGCAAAAGAGAGTCTGCTATCCTCCAGCCTGTTACATACTGAACGCTTGCACCATCTTGGATCAAATCTTTCCAGGAAGTGGAAAACTACATGAATTAGCTTCTTACTGATGACTGAGGATGAGTTGGAGGACCCCTCCTTGCCTCACCACATGCGCTCCAGTCAAGACAAGTCACACTTGCCACAAACAAAGCAAATTCAACTGTCTCAGGCCAGTTCCTTGATCTACTGTCATCTCAATATCCATCCCTGCCGCGCTCATGTCTGGGGTCAGGGACCAGGCTGGCAGGCTGGGCTCAGTCAGCAAGGGCAATACGCATTGCTGGGGAGAGGGGAACGCTAAACCTGCACATTTTACAGATGTAGCAGCAAACAGGCATTACGAAAGCAGGCAGCTTGCTCCCTTCCCAAACTGGCATATGCTAGTTAATCCAGGTCATTCAGATCTCATCAGCTGCCACAGGCAGGCTATGGTGCCTGGTGCCAGTGTACACAACCAGCAGAAGTGAAGAGCCTGTTTCAACTTGTAAGGGTGCAAAACTCACAGCATGAAGCAAGCAGGTGGGTAATGGCTCCATTTTACACCTGAGGAAACAGCCGTTGAGAGCGAGATGGCATCCTGGGATAAAAGAGCCAGTAGCGAGCCTGGAAATAAAATTAAATCGCCTCATTTCCTCTCTGCAGCTTTGCTATCACCGTCATTGCAGGACTTTTTTATACCAGAGCTTCTACCCAGGGAAGGTTTTGAGTAGATGAATTGAAAAGGTTAAATCAACAGCTGAATATTCACCGCTCAACAAGAGACTACTGTAAAAATTAACAGACCAGAGAGAAGTTATCAGTGGTTTTAACAACTGCTCGTACATGATGTGGAGGAAGGTGGGACAGGATGCCAGCCCTGCAAACCACCCTCCTGCAGCCAAGCATTGGTGGCTCCACAGACCTGGGCAGCTCCCATTTGTCCTGCAATGCAAACAGCTCTCCTCACACAGGTATTTCTATAGCTAAAATTACTTGGAAGGAGAACCAACCCCAAGGAATACAGGGCAGAAAGGGTGAGCACAGAGAGAAGAGGAAGACTTAATATTTGTTGCACACAAGAGATGAGAGAACTGGCCCAGTGTGATAGGCTGGGATAGCAAGGGACAACCTCACTTGGTTTTTGCTCTTCTTTTTTCTCTCTGCAAAAAATAAGATAGTGCAGGCACTCCTCAAACTGCATTTGTTGGCACTCTGCTAGCCAAGCTTTGGTGTTCTGTGCTCCAGGGTGGAACTGTGGGTACATAGAAGAGTACAGAGAACAACTTCTGAAAAACCCAGATTAGTATTACAGAAGAAACACCATCCCCCCCAAAAAAGAGAAAAAGAGAAAACAGCTATTTTTAAAATATGATTTACTCAAACTCCTTCTTTTCAGTCTTTCAGCTGCTGAAGTTCCTATTTTGTAAGCAGACCGATCTCATGATGGGGTTGAAAAGAAGTGCTGAGTCTGGCAGAAGCGCTAATCAAGGGCAAGGTCATGCAACTCATTCAAATAACCACATTCACGATTCTCTGGTGCCCACTTTATACTAGATTTTATATCACCTCACCTGCAGAAATATATGAAATTCATGCAGAAAAGTCCATCAAGCTTCCTTCTTTCACAGGCATTAGTATTTCAACCGACAGAATGTAATTAGCAAAAGTGCTTCTTGCATTTGTAGGAAACATAATAGTTCCAGTTACTTAGACAGAAAAATTAAGAAAAAAACCCTAGCTAGCTAAAGAGGAATTTTCTGTTAAAAGCACAGACATTAATTGAACTCATTTCTGAGTAAGTCCATAAAAATAAATCTTGAGGACAAAAGCTCTCAGTATGAAAATCATTGTAACATCTGTGAGATGTCACAATACCATTATGCCTTTATGAAGTCAATATACAAATTAAAAGGCTTAACTTGGGCAGTAGAGAAGCTCACATTTCATTCTTGGGCTATCTCCAGATGGCCATTAACCTTCCAAGACACTGTGGATACACAAGTGACAGGAACTGAGAGGACTCTAAACTAATCCTCCACAGGTAAGGTTATTTATTAGGAAAAAATCCAGCAAGTTGAGGCATGTGTAAAACTGATTGTGTAACACCGATTATTTCAGGGATTTTTCCTCAGCAGACATTTAAAAAGGATCCATAAATCTGCACCCCCAGTAATGTTTACAAAGCCTCTCATTTACATAGGATTAAATTCAAACTTGGGCTCTGTCTACCTCCAGCACCTCTCCTACCCTCGTTGACAAACGGTGCTGCATCAGCACATGAACAGCCTTCCGATTTCTCTGGATCAGTTAAAAATCACATCCTCCGGGTTCACCCCAGCTCCAAAAGCTCCAATGCTTTTAGCACAGCCTCCTCTGTGGCACAATGTTTGCATTGTAATATTTCAGTGAGAGATTGCCATTGTAAATTGAAAGTGTAAATCTTGGAGTAGAGAGCTCAAATGTTGGAGAGGGAGAGCAGCCTCCCTCTGCACCTTGCCTGGTGCCAGCAGCCCCCAACAGGCACAAAACCAGGAGACACCAGGTTTGTTACAACTCCCCATCTCTGGCTCACAAACCTGCTTGCATGCACCAAAATTTCCCCATGCAGCTGGTGTTGGGAAGGATGAAGCACTGGGACGCAATGCCCTTGCATTTTACATGTTGGGGACTGCTCTGGTAAGCTCTTGGCGAGACCTTCTGCCACAGCACAGGGAGGTTTGAGCAGGAGGGACCCCACAACAGCTCATTTCAGTGGGGTGTGCAGGGATGAGCCAGCCCAGGGGTACCCCACGTGTGGGAAACATCCTGCTCACCCCACAGAGGATGCACATCAGCCTCTGCTGCTGTCAGAGCAGCCCAACCAAACCCAAATGAAACCCCAGCTCTGTGCTACCATGAATTTTCTCATGCACGGGTAAAACACCATGACAGTTGGTTGCTTTGTTTTACAAGGAGAAATAAGGAGCCAGTGTACAGATCCAAAATGCATGAAGCTCCTCAAGCACCACCCAAAAAGAAGTGAGGTGCCAGCAGCCCCAGTCGCTCCTGGGCCTCCTCACCATGCATCAGACACCATACACATCTACAGTTAGCACTGGTGAGAAATGATCAAGGAAGAGAAAATAACGTGACACAATTTTGGAAGAAGAGAGTAATTTATTTTGCATTTGTAAACCAGCAGGAAAATCCTTTAGTGGAGGCTACATTACTATTACTAATCCTGCACTTTGTGTTCGGTGTGGCAGAAAGCTGGGGATACTCTGAGGTTGTGTGCGCTATGTGGTGTTTATTTAAAAAATGAAAAGATTAAATGTCACAGGATATATGATCAAAATACATTGTAACTACAAACAGAAGATTGAAGTGAAAGCCCACATATGTGTTTTTGCATGTAAAACCCACTGACACCAGCAGGACAGTATCTTTATGTTTAGGACTTTTTCTCCTCCCATGCTATAAGAATGTGCATGGCAGATGAGGTTATCTTCACACGAAGAAACCCGAAAAGTTGATTTTTAATCAGTAGCATAATCAAAACCTCACTATTGAAAAATAATATGATTAAACACTCCATTATTTCAAAAGCTACGGAACTAAGCAGATACTAGGAGGTGAGTTCTTATGCATGTAATTATCGATATGCTTTCCCATGCCCTATTCAAATGCTCTCCCTTGAGGCTTTTCTTCCACTTCTAGGGGAAAAAAAAAAAGCCAATCAGTTCAATTTAAAGAACAAGTTGTATAATTCTTTATCTACTGCCTAAAGGATCAAATAAGAAATTCTACAGACCAAAACGTCAGAAGCAAATGATATGGGTTTGCTTGTCCCAGTGGCCACCATCATGTGCAGGCAGCACAGGCAGGGCACAGTGTGCGCCCTGTGCTGGTACATGCTGTGACCAGAGATAATGCCAGAGCACCTGCGCTAATAAAACACTCAGGTCTGAGTGCTTTATTAGACTGCAAGAAAAAGGGTGCCAACAGATGGCTTAATACAAGGATACGTGCCTTTAATGAAACTTAAGCATGCAAAAATTAAAAGCAATTAAAGAATAAGCAATTTACTCTGTGAGAGATTAGAAAGATGCAAACCAATGCCCACACTGGGTTTTCCATACATGTATCAACTTGCTCGTGCTGAGAACAGCACCGGGCTGACAATAGCACTGCCATGTTTAAATAGATTTGTTGCTACCAACCTTCTTCTACAGCAAACCATTTAGAAGACAAAAATTGCCAAATGTACTCAAAGACAGTGTATTGAGAGCAGCAAAAAGGGGTTCCAGCGCAAGCGCATCCCCCGTGCTCACTGCTCACAGCTGCAGTTGGGAAAGGGCAAGGTGCTGGGCACGAACAAGCACAGCTAAAGCCAGCGTCATTCCCCTCGCAATGCAGTTGGAATTAGAATATCTGGAAAAAAGCAGATTTTTATTTTCTGGTAATTTTAATAGACAATCAACAACCAGAATACTATGGTTGCTGCTGGCACACAGGCAGCACCTCTCTAAGGAACTGGGGGACCCGGTTCTTGAAACTAATGTACTTACTAGCAGCCAATAAGACCACGGAATGACACATTTCTTCTGCTTCAAGTTAAAAACGCAAAGGAAATTTCAAACATTTAGAAGCTTATTCACTTTAATCTTTAAAAATATAACACCATCTGTTGCCATCAGATTTACAATACAGATCTCAGATATGTACATTTATTTGTTGGTATAAAAGGCTGTCAGCAACCCCAGCACAAAAGTGAAGATCTTCTGGTAATCTCCTGAGCTTCAGAGGGAAAAACTACTAAGTTTGAAAATCTTCACCAACAGCTTATTCATGAGAAACACAGTATGAACAAAACAAAAGCCCCACTACTCTACTTGTCACAAAAAAAACCACCAACCCGTACCAGTAAAACCACAAAACCAAACCTTTACAACTTGCTAATACTGCAACTTGCACAACAGGTAATGTTGGGAGAAACTTATCCCAGAAATTCCTGAACCTCAACAGCCAACTATTTTGATCCCTGCAGTCCTGCTCCCTTGGCACTTCTGATTTCTGCATGTCAATGCCTCGAACTTTGTGGGTTATGAGAGGTACGGGTTATATGAGGTCTGAGCTATGGGAGGATTCAATTTCAAGTATCAGCATTTTCCAAGCAATGCAGGTTCCATACCTACAAGCTATAATGCATATATAGATATATAAATAAAATACATTAAAAAAAGAAAAAAGACATTTTCCTGTCAGCAGAGTCTCAAAAATCAATGTGGGCTGGCTGAAAATTTGTACAATAAACAAAACATAGCACACATTCTTACTATAAAGTTATTATGCTAGATGAGTCCGCACAACATGTAAAACCAAACAAGTTATTTTCTGGACGTGGATCAGTCATTACAAATCTAACCCAAGTTTTAAGGAGGTAACAGTCCTGAGTGGCCGGGCTGGGACACCCGCCAGGGGCTGGAATTGCAGGAGCAAAGTCAGACCCCTGATAATGCCAGATCATTTGTAATGTTAAAATTAAAATGCCTTGAACTTTTTTTCAAAAAATTACTTGCTCTGCTGAAAAACCATCTTCTCCCTTTTATGAAGTCAAACAAGAAACATTGGAAAAATGATTTCTTACCTGTCTGATGCTAATGATCACATTTCTCATGTTTAGAACATTTAGCTTTTCTGTGCTTTGGAAGTTAATACAACAGGAGAGGATTTAATAATATTTTTTTCCCCTGTGATACACTCTGTCCTGCTCTTATCTCTTGATTGAAAGACTGCAAGTAAATCTGGCTTTGCCTTATGAAATTAAGGTCTACTAGACATAAAAATCCAATTAGTGCTACAAAAATTAAGGCATACCATTTCCTCAGTCTCATTTACACTAATATAGACTTTTTTTCCTCCCCTTTCTGTCAAGGGTGAAGGACACAGCTGAATGACTGGATTTTTTCTCTCTCATTTATATATTGATCATAATAGGGCCAGACAGGTAGGCCTATACAAGTGCTGATTCTGTCAGCAGGCAAAGTTGCCAGGATTGTGAATATTGTCACTTATAGATTGATAAATGGACTACAGGGACTAATTGTATTTCAGCATCTCTGGACAGATGGCAAATCTTACAGCCATATGGTGATTATTTCCACTGCGCTGGAAGTATATTAACACTTACCAAAATGTTTAAAGGATGAGATGATCTAAAATATTCTTTCCATGAACTGGGATAAAAACGGTGGGCACGGATGGACCTGCACGCTGAGGCTGGGCTCTCTCCCAGGATTCCTGTTCGGTGCAGGCTCAACGGCCTGCGGGTATCACACAGTTATTGATGAAACTGGCTGTGTGCTGGGTCCTCAGCTGGCACACAGTGCTGCTGTGATAGCCAGGGGATAACATGCCTCATTTTAGCTATTCTGCATTGCCCTTATTTAGTTGCCACTATTTACTCCTTGATATGCCGGCTGCCCTGTGAGTTGGCAGCACTGATACATATACTTTATTTTCCTGCTATTTTCTTGTAAATCCTTCTCTACTCTCAAGTTGAAAACACACTGAAGTTATTGTCCTATTATTAAAGGTAGCCACATACCAAGCCCTGGCCCATGGACAGTAGGGTCCATGGAGCAGGACTACACATGCACGGTATGCAGATAGCTGTCTACTCCCAGAAGAGGAATCAACTGGGAGAAGACAGAACCATGCCCCAGCAATCCTGTGAAACAAACCAAACCAGCTGGATGGTGACCAGAGGCTCATTCTGCTCCCTGCAGTCTGGATAAGCCATTGCTAAGTTCTGCAGTGCCACTTCAGTACAGAGCTGGTAGCTCATCGTATTTACCAAATGCTAACAAAGCACCTGATGGATAATACATCAGGCTGATACGCAAACCAGATAACACAACCTGCTTATGGCTGCATCCTTTACTAATACTTTTGCTGTGGGGCTTTGAACCTTTTATGAGATTTATGCAGCAGTGAATTCACACTTCAAACCAATGGGAGAGTACATGCTGGAAACCTGATCCTCTTCTGCTCTAAGTTACTGCCTATTTATACCAAACAAATGTGTGCAAAATCAGCTCGTAAATTCTAGACAGATTTTTATGCTAGAATAATAACCCATAGCACACAATTTAAATGACCTTCTGCTTAATTTTCTGAACAAAATTCTGAACATTTGTTTTAAAATAGGATTAAAAAATCACGTCTTGCATTCTGCAGAAATTTGTTTTGAGGGCACTCTCACGGTAGGACATTCCTTGTTAGCAGAAGCAGAGACCTCCCTAGCTGAGGGGAGAAAAAAAGTTTATGCATGAGTTTTCCCTATTTGCCATAAGTAAATTATAGCAAGTCAAGAACTAGAAACTGAACTCTTCATAGTCCTTGTGATCTAAAATTAGTGCCTGGTGCTAGCATGCAGAATGGATCAAGTACTCACTCAACCACTGAGGAGAAGGTGCCAACTGGTGAGAAATTCTTACTATGCCTTTTGCACATTCACACTTTAGCACCCTAAGAATTAAATTCATTTGACTTGTAAGGCCTCTATTACAGATCTCTTTAAACACAGATTTCTTTTAGGAAGTTCTACTATCCCCGAAAGGCAGCAGAAGAGCTTCTCTCTAGTGACAACCCGTTTCTCTCTAGTGGCAGCCCGTTTCTCTCTAGATAACCCACACTAGCCCTGTGTTTTCCCATGTGCCTCCTCAGCCAACACTTTAACCCAGGCTTGGAGCTGCTGCTGTCCCAGACACCAGCCAGGCTATCCACCCTGCAGGGAGCTGCTACAGCTCCAAAGTCACCACAAGGGAAGGAGGAGTGCCAAAAGGAGGTGGAAAAAGAAAAGAATGGGAGGAAAAGTAACTTAGATCCAAGGTGCAAAGTTTGGACCACTCTAACTCATGTAAATCAGCCGTTCTTTTGAGGGATAACAGGCAGCACAGAACCATCCCAAATCATTCCCAGCAGTCATGTGTCTATTTTCTTTTCTGGCCAATAAACCAGAGGTCATTCTGTAAAGCAGTTGATGAGTATAAATTCTTTCCAGTACAACCTCATGCCACTCCTGCTAATTTAACAGTTAGTGGAAAGTGTGCTGCAAATTAGGGCAATGTTACTTTGATATTTCATGGGAGAAGCCTTATGGAGTTGCACAATATTGCTCTACCTCCTAAGGACACGGATGCCAATTCATAAAGCAGGGAGGAAAGACTAAGCAGGGAATGCAAAGTGGATTAGATATTTTGATTCCGTTCCAAACTCTAAGCTTAAAATATAAAAACTTTGGCAACTTCTCCCCCATAGAATTTGAAATGCTAATTTCTAACTCAATGGAGAGAAGTTTGTGCAAAGATCTGAACAATACATATGCAGGATTACGGCTCCAAGACTGAAAAATTCAGAACAGATCTTCTCTGTAGAGGCAAAAGCTGGTAACAACAACTGCAGGAGAGGTGTTTACCCCAGGCTTCACAAGGAGCTCGGTCCAGCTGAAGTAGGAAGCCCACCCCACAGCCCTCTGCAAAACCACAGTCTGGGGAGGCAAAACAAGGCAAGAGAGATTGCTGGGAGCATCAGGCTGCGTACAACTAAGTCCTTGAAAGCTAATGCATCTTCCATAATACACAATTTTGAAGGTCTCAAAAACTAGATACTCAGAACTTTCTGTACAGGGAATGTCTTTGAGGTTCGCACGGAAACTTTAAAGACATTATTTGTCCTTCAGATCTCTCAAAAGACAAAGTGGATTTTCACATCATGCACAAACACCCATTACCCTGCTACAAAGCACAGAGGAAGGTGGAAGAGGCACAGAGGGGAAAGGAAAGTTCCTCGAGGAAGCACAGACTCCCGCACACTTCTGGATCTGGCTAGCAGGAGGCGAGCAGCCTCCCCATCCACCCCAAATAACTCCCAAACCAACAGCTCCCTTTCTGGAATGTGGGATCTGACCCCTGCACAGCAGCTATTGTGTTTCAGTGTAACTGGGATTAGAGACTGAAGCTTTTAATTGAATTTCCTTGAATTTGGGTGGGTATACTGAAATAACAAATCCCTGTTCTCAGTCAAGCCAGTTTCTGTTCATCTTGAAACGGATCATAAACCAAATTAGATTCCTTTTTATGTGTTAGCATTTTTAGAACATCCTTAAATACAAGTTTATGAAGACCACCTGTATCAACAACAGGCAACGGAATGTTAGCTATCTCTTGTAATGGACTACATTAGTGACAAACAGCTGTCAAACACAAAATAAAACAATCATTAAAAGAGAAAGCTCTCATTCACCTGTGTGCTGTAAAGTTTCAGGCAACTAAATTTCCTTTATTGCTTCATAACAGAAGAAATTTCTCCCTATCCTAGCTGGAGGAAGGGGCTTTAATTATGACAATCATTGTATTATACATGTATCTAAATGGAGTCCAAAGATGCTTTTATCTCCTCCTTGTATACCAAAGGGCAATGGTTGTGCCTTTGGGTGTACACTGTGCCTGTGAGCATGCTGGGGCTGCCCTGTCTGGGCAGAAATCTCCTGGCAGGTCAGGGAGAAGTATTTCAGCTTAGGGGCTGCTAGGGGTTTGGACTATGTGAAGGTGTAAGAGATGGGGGCTTTACCTGGAGGAGCAGTGGATAGGTACATCCTGGTTAGAGATGGGGTGATGTCAAGGCAGAGACAGGGCGACAACTATGCTGTTGCCGTCTTTGCATCAGCATCTGAACTAGCCACCCGCACAGAGCTCCCGCCTCGTCTTCACACATCATCTTCTCCAAAATAAACAATAAGAAGGTGTCAGACTCTCCCCACGTTCCCTCCCAGCAGCCCAGAGCCCCAGCGCAGCCCTGGGTGCTGGCTGGGAACATTCTGCACATCTCATCTCAGAGAATTTCTCCTGTTTTTTTCAACGGCTTTCATTGACAATTTTCAGTATCACAAAACAGATCACATGTTCTCACTCAAACAACTGCAGGGAGACATTTTAGACGTGTGCAACAGATTTATAGTGGGAAGCCGGAATACAAAAGCCTGATAAGACCAGGGAATGAAACGAAGGCAGCAAACAAAGTGTTGCTGTTACAGAGCAACTCAACCAAAAGCAAAGAACTTGAGTCAGTCACTGCAACACGATTAATACAAAGAGAGGGAGTGCGCATCTTGAAGTACTACGTTTTCAAAAGGAAAAGCCTTGCTGAATACCCCCAGTTCTGGCTACCCTACCTGTTCTTCTTCCAGAGGTGAAACAATAACTAATGAATACTGAAAATAAGATGCTCACACCTCCACCTAATATTATTAATATTTCCCTTCAGAGCTATACAAGATTTAAATTGTATATATTTTTTTTCCCCAAGAAATACAGTGTTCCATATCCAAGGAGAATCTACTACAAAGTGTTAAGCAGAGACAAACAAGTATGTATACAGTAGGTACTCATACACACCATTCCACAGTCCACAAGGAAGGATCCTCAGTACAAATAGAAGCAGTTTTAGGAAAAAATATTTTACAAGCTGGCTACATATTTTAAAACGCATTCCACAGAGGCCTTTGCTGTCTTGCTGCACTGATATACTAAACCTCACCTGGTAAGAATGCAGTTGCAGGACTTCTATTATTATAATGCAAATACTAACAACACCCAGCAGCTCCAGAGGCTCACTCAGGCCCCTTGATGTGCAGGCAGAAAAGTGCAACCTCTACAGAAAATTCCTTTTTGAATTGCAGCAGGGTTTGAGTGTCTAAATTCTGCAGGCTGCAGTGGAACTTCCAGAAGGAAAGAAAACAGTTTGTCCCTTCAGAAATTCTTACAATCTTGCATTTTGATAAGCCACATCAAATAAATAAAACGAGACTAGTGTGTGTGGGAGGCAGGAAAGGAGGATGCATTGCCACTGAAGTGAACAAGCTTTGCACCGTTACCGGCAGTCACTTCTGCTCGCACCTCCATTGCCAGGCCCTCTTTCCCCTGTGTCAAATCTGCTCGTTCTTCATGATAAAGCCATAGTTGTTTTGCAGCTAAAGCTCCCAGTCTTGCCAGCCTTCACCATGAAGCCCACAAATCCTAAAACACCTACACAGCAGAGCCTCCTGCTCCCCTATGAGTCACTAAGCAGGCTGTCCCGCGCAGTGATGTCATCCGGCAAGATCCATTTTTTCTTTAAACAAATCCTAAAACACCTCAAGCATCAATTATTTAAAATATTGTCTTCATTTAAATCCTGACCCCAGTGGCAAAATTACCATTACGAAACATTTCCAAGTGATGCAAGAGGGTCCAATAGCCTCTAATAGTTGCTACGTCAATGAGGAGTAAGCAGCCAGTGACTCGTGTCACACATGAGCTAAGCACAGAGCATCCGAGCCAGCAGCAGCGGGCAGATTTCTCTTACAAACAGCCAGAGAGCAGCTAGGATGTGTCACCAAAAATATAATCAAAGATCAACTGCATCATCCAATCTCATCTTGTACATTTTGCATGAGTACATATTACACAACCCCTACTCATACTGTCTCTAACCTGTGTCGGGTGATGCGTCTATGGCGCAGCGGTAACCCTGCCTGATACTAATAGTCTATTCCCTGCCTAATTGCTTTTGCCATTAAAAGTGCTTCTGTAATGCTCAAGCTTAAATGCTTCCTGTCTTCATTTGAAGGCAGTGCCCTTGTCACATTCTGAGATTTAATAACAGGATTGTCATCTATTTACAGTGTACAGCTGAATTACCAGAGAAACAGAGTTGAAATACGTTCCCCTAAGCACATGTACATCCTAAAGAGCCACAACAAAAACACAGTATAAACAAGTCAAATGCTGTATTTGCAGTGCACAAAGTGCACAAACGCAAGGGACAGCATTCAGAGGTGAAAGCAAGCAGAGATTTGCCTATGTAGCAACCTTTGGGACTGAGGACCTTCCCACTCTGCACCCGCCCTATCACAAAGTCAACAGGAAAACCAACAGCTGTTTCAAAATGCTTACGTGTCCTTAAATATACATTCATGGGCAAGGCTACTGTAGGCACTGCATTAATAGAGCCAAATGAATGAATAAAATGAATACACAGCGCTGCAGAAAACCTAGATGCAAAACCAGGCTGATGCCCTTGCTTTTGGGTTCTCAGCAAACTCATTGCTCCTCTCTGCCTGTTTCGGGCATGCTGGGAATATGCTTGAACACTTTGTCAGATCTTGTACCAGTTAAAACTACTTTCAGTTTAAAGGAACTGAACATCAAATAATTCTTCTTAACATTTCAAATGATGCCTTTGTTGTCAGGAGACCTACTCACCATTCTCTCTTCAAATAGAAAGAAGGGCTTAAGGGACATCCCAACTTTGAGGAGGATATTTTATTTATCATTTTTTTCCTCAAGTGATAATCATATTAACAGTTGTAATTAATTAGGTTAGTAGCTGAAAGCAACTTGACTATGATCATTCTCTTAGCATTAAGTTTTCTTTGTTTCCACTCTTTATACAGCATTGTCTATGTGAGCAAATTTTGATGAAATTTGCACCAGGACACTCAAACTAGTTGTGGTACTGGTGGACTTTTTCCTGTTGTAGTTTGCTGAAATTACCTCTAGCAGACCCCAGGATTTTTTTCTTTACCTGTTGTGTCTTTCATACCAGTCATTCTTTCATAATTTCTTTCTGCTAGTTTTTTACTAGCTTGTTTAGTAATTTCTCCCAATCCCACGTTTTCCTTGAAGCTTATTCACACAGGAGATCTTTATGAAAATTCAGTTACATGCATCTATCTGCACTGTTACAAACTCCTCATATAATTGTGTGAGAGGTGACAAGGTCTCTCACTTGATGGCAGACTTGGATGAAACACTCCAGCATTACAGGTTTGTTCACTCACCTGAATGCAACCACGCCAAACCCCTAAGCACACACAAATCCTGATGATGATCTAGCTATTTGCTCTTTTCTTTTTCCCCTTTCTCCCACCCCAGCAAGTTCCCTGCCTCTCTGTCTTTATTTAAATTATGTTAAATATAAGAAAGGGACTACATATAACAGGTTTTACACATGCTGTTGAGGTCAGCGGAGTTTTCCCATCCATTTCAGTGAACCCAAGATACTGCTCCAGAACTCAAAGTTCTCTGGACCCAACTTTTCCACTGGCTTTTGTACAGACACTTGTATCTATACACAGAGATACTGAATACCCCAAGTCAGAACAGCAGCAGTTTATATCCACTCTGCAAAATGGAAATAGCTACATATGGAACTATGAAGAATCAAGCATCCCCAGCCAGCTGCTTCAAAAACCATGAGATTAACAGCCTCACCATCTCTCAAATCTCAGTCCCTTTCCTGGAACACCATCACCAGTTGGATGATGCCTGATGCAATCTGCCCCCCTGAACTAGGCTAAGAACTGAACCAAAGCTGATGTCCTTAAAACCTCAAAAGAGAGTCCCTGAGCTCACAGTACCAACTCAGCCGTGTCTGAGCATACACTCATTCCAGCCCTGCTTTGAGGGACACTGGCTTTCAGTGAAACCCAGGTGCCGTTACCTGCCTGCTGCTCCTGGGTCCCAGGATGCCCCCTTCGCTCACGGACAGATGGCTCGGACAAACTTTGGAGGGAGCTGGTGTGAGACTCCTGTGGATTTCAGTGGGAGCTGGACAATGGCCAAGGTGTATTTCCTCTGCAGCACACTATTCCCCGCTACAGAGCTTCTTAGGCGAAGCTTATCACCATGGTATCTGAACTACTGCTGGTACCACGAGAGGCCAGCTCGAACACTGTCCAAAATTAATGTCTTCCTGTAACACTAACTTCATCACATCTTCTGCTTCCTTCACCTTCTTCTTTCCTCATTCTCCCATTTGCTTGCCTTTTACTCCCCAAATAAAGCCCTGTGTTGGCCAATGGACGTTACTATTTGCATTACAGCAGAAAGGAAGAGTGCAAGGCAGGCTTTCCTGATGCTCTTAAATGTCACTGCATAATAAAAACATTACATATGACTGCTCTCAGAAATACAGGCCCCAACTGCACCTTTTCATTGAAGTATTACAGGAGGAGCAGAGTTCTGTTCATGAGGCCAGTCTCCTTAAGATAAGGTTACTTCATTGCTCGATACAAGCTTGGAAACTCCCCTTTTCCCACCTTCCAAGAGAAAGGTGTGGGCTCAAAGACCACCTGGGGGAAGTACGGATGGATCCCAGCTTCATGGGACTCATTTACCACATTAGCCCCTGTGGAAGCAGCACAGAGAAGCCATATTGTATCAGCCAAAAGAAAAGTGTACTATGAGCTAGTTCATCGATAACCTGTGCAGCACACAATTCTACACTGTTGTACAGCTTTCTACAATAATTTCTAACACACAGAGGCCTGATTTCCATTTTGATATGATTTATAAAACAGAATTAAAATTCAGTTTTATTGCCGGAGGGTATTTAAATTAGTTGAGTTTTAATCCAACAGATAATATAAAGAACAGCTTCAGCAGCAGTGAAGTGATTTACAGGTCTAATCCAAAATGGATACTTGTCACACACCTCGTAACAAGAAATATTTTGTAACATACAGATAAGGAAAGAAAAAGACACTAAAGAAATTAAAACAGTAAAAGAATGTAAGCACATATGAAGCAGCTATCCAACACCTCCTTAAATCATCTAATAACTAAACCTGAACCATCTTTATAACTGGAAAGTTAGCTTAAGACTGCTTAAATTGAGGTCAAATTGAATCAGATCACAGCTCTTAAATGGACAGGTATAGCTCACTAAAGCCAGAGCCACAGACAAGGGAGCCACTTTCTTGGTTGTGTTAGCCCTCGGCTTGCAACACCCAGAGACAATCTGATGGTATTTTCAGGCAAAGATTTCTACAGCTGGAACTGCGTGACATTTTGGGTTTGAAATGGCTAAAGTTTAAGCTCTAAGACTACTGTAGCAACAGCGATTATCAGATGTGCTGGGTAGAAGAAAGTGGTGATTTAGGAAACAATTAGTTCCCTTTTAAGTAAACATTTGTCCAGTAAGATCCTTAACAGTGGCTTGACTTAAACCCAGTGGTTTTCAGCCAGAAGGAATAATGGGCATGGAAGCAGGTTTTTTTTTCCTGGACACTTTCTTCACTTCTTTTTGTTTGGTTGGGTTTTGGGTTTTTTACAATGTTGTTTTCACAGCCCCTGAATGACAGGCTTTACCTTTTTTTTTTAAACATGTAAATTACTTTCCTAACACTTGACACTACCTTGCTGCCTAGTAGGGTGAACTAAACCAACAGTTTAAATAGCTCAGCTCACACCTAATAAGCAATTTAAATAGCTTTGCTGAGCTCAAGTAGCTGTATCAGGTTTCATAGCACCATCAGTCACTGCCAAATCCATAGGCAGCACTGAAATGAATCATTAGCAATGGTCACTCCCAAGAGGAAAAAAAAAGGGGAAAAAATAAAAGAAAAAACATTTTAAGAGCTAAGAGTACAGTTATTGTCACCTTATGTGACACTGAAACATGCCCAGGAAGCAAATCCCACTGGAATATCTGGGACAAAACATATTCTTCCAAATAGACAGACTAAACTCTGCTCTGATCACAACATGCTTCACACAGACAGATGAGGACAGAGGTGCCCATTTCACAGAAGGCAAAGCTGGAGCCTGCAGAGGTGAAGGATTTAACAGCAGCAAGGGGACAGGGAGGAACATGGCGGGGCTCTCTCCTGTGTCACACGTGCTAAGCCATGGCTGCAACAACACTGTCACAAATGTACTTCCAAGTTCTCTGTATCAGGAAGGTGAATGGCAACATAATGACGTGAGACACTGGCAAAATGTAAACCCACAAAAGCCCTTGTGTGCACTCTGTACAGAGCGTACGAGGGTGTACAACCCACGCCACAGCCCTGGGAGTGAATGATGCTGGGAGACTGATCTCATGTGCACCGGGCTGAGACTGAAATAACTTACTTGAAGTGAAACACATTAAATCATGATATTGAACTAGATTGGTGAATGTGCCTCCTACCTCTACAAGTCTGCATGACCCAGCACAGCGTACATAGCAGCGCAGACACAGAGCACACAGGGCACAATCAGAGCACTCAAAAGTCTTCAAGTCCTTCGCAGCTTGAACAGCTCTGGATGCAGAGCCAGAGCCAGAGCACTCTGAGCCCAGAGCTACGGCTGACATAACACAAGGGGGTGGGTGACCACTGCAACTGTCCACTCAGCTCTCTCCAAGCCACAGCTAAACTTTTCAGCTAAACTGATCTACCAGCATGGAAACGGTTACAAATGACAACACACAGATATTTACTTTAGAGATGCCCAGGTAAACGACAGAGGCAAGCTCCCCTTGGGTGGATGCTTCTGACCATCCTGGACTCAGTGGGGCAGTGCTGCTCCAGCCAGGTTTTGACACTTCTTTCTCCAACCCCAGGGCAAGTTTCTGGTTTATTTTCCAGTGGAACTTTACCTAATTAAGAAGCAAATGAGCCCCTTGTAATCCTGAAGTGATACACAGGGAGATACTCATTTAGATCTTATTTCTCCTTCTGCCCCTGTACTTGTATTCAGTACTCCTGGGTATCAAATTCAGACACATGCATGGCATTTTAATTCATTATTTATCCATATGGTCTCGAATTATATCACTAACAATAATAAACAAATCTAGAGTGGGAGTTTGAATAGTTGGAAGTGGCATAAGGAAGCTCAGAAACTGGAGAATGATTCCTTGCCACAGGGGGGTGAGGAGAGGCAAGGAAGACGAAAGGTGTAAGAGAACATAATAGGATAAAAATAAAGCCAATTAAATGTGTGGGTTTGGAATCCCCCAAGACATTCTGGTCGAGAGGATCTCAAACCTATATATAGCTCAAGCCAAAAGCACAACGTTAACCTCTGTTCGCTGAGATTCAGTTCACAAACTGCTCTAATGCCAGCATTGGGCTTTTGTCCCCTAGTTAAAGTTAGAGGATAGGAAAAACGCAGGGTTGATTTTTGGGAGGATCAAGATGAATTCTCCAAGAGGCGATCACATGTGATCAGAGACTTCTAGTACGTTTAAAATAAAAGACATGGGGGGATATTTACGCAAATTGGCGGACAACTGGCACAGTTCAGACAAGTTTATTGTGAGCCTCCAGCAGCCGAGAGCTCCCGCTGAACCAGAGCATCACACATCTGACTATGAACTCGCCGCTCAGCCCGGCGCGCACAGCCCACGGCTTCCCGCCGAGAGACCGGACCCGGCCCGCAGCCGCCTTCCCCGGGCCGCGACACCCCCAGCTCTTCCCCGCTTATTACAGCGGGGATTTTGCCACCGGTAACGTGCCGGGGCGGTTTTCCCCCGCCGGTGGCTCGGGCGGAAGCCTCTCCGCCGCCGCTCCGAGCGGGCGGTAAATGATTAATTACGTTATAAAACGCCGGGGTCGCGGAGCGCTCCCGGGCGACCTGCGGCGGGGCCGGGGCGGGGAGGGGCGGGACGCGGCGCGCACTCGGGGTCGGCGCCCACGCGTGGCCGGGGCCCGGCGGACTCACCCCATGTCGCGGCACCGTTCGGCGGCGGCGGCGGCACCCCCGGGCGGCTCCCCGCGCTCAGCGGCCAGCGGCGGCCGCGTCCCCACTTCGCACATGCGGCCGCCCTAGCACCGGCACCGGCACCGGCACCGGCACCGGCCCCGGCTGGCTGCGGCTGCCCGGCTGCACGGCGGCGGCGGCGGCGAGGCGTCCTGCTCCTCCTCCCGCCGCCTCCCTCCCCCCTTACATAACCTCCCTCCCGGGCGGCGGCGGCACCGAGCAGCCTCCCCCGGCACCCACCGCCCTGCGAGGCGGTGGCGCGGGGCGGGGCGGCGGGCGCGCCTCCGGGGCCCCTCCGCTTCCCAGCCCGGGACCGCGCGGGCGGTGGCGAGAGTGGCCCTGCGGGGGTTCGAGCCTCGCCGGGAGGCGTCAGCATCTCGTGTCCCCGCTGTCCGCGCCGCGGGGGCGCGACCTGTCGTGGGGGGACGGGGCGGCGGGAAAACTTCGGGTGAAGTTGCGGGGCCGGCCCCGCCCGCTGCCGACAAACCCCAACGGCGGGAGGGGGCAGCCCAGACCGGGAGACCGGCGGCCCCGGGAGCGGGTGTCCCGTGGCGCGGGCACCGCAGCGGTCCGAGAGCGGGTCGCGGGATGCCCTTCCGACCCCAGGCAACGCCAGCGCCGGGGGATCACTCGTGGAACACGAGCAGGCGGTTCTCTCCCCGCGGCTTTCCACGCTTTGAATCTGTTTTCCCAGGGAATCGACGGGAGCGAAAGCACCCCCCGAGCCCCGTCCGAGCCCCCGGGGAATTTCAGCCGCGTTCGGGCCCGGCAGCCTCAGCCCCAGAGCCCGAATGCGGGGTTCGCACCCAGCCACCACCCCGCTGCTCAGCCCAAACGTGCCGATGCACCAGGACTGACTCTCTTTTGGTCCTCCTTAGCCCCCTGCAAATCTCTGCCAGACATCTACCCTTCCCATAGAGGTATCACGAAAACAAAGGGATGATTCCTTCGCTCGGGAGGAAAAACTGCCCTCATCAGCTGTGTTATGGCTGCCCAACCCCGCGCGTGACACTGACGCCTGAGAGGCGTCATGGGACACAAGTCCATAGGAACGCCACGGACCTGCTCATTCAGGTGTTTGTAGAGCCGTGCTACACAGACACAGTTCTTCTGTGGTGAAAAGACGCCCAATTCACACAGAAGAGAGGATTTTAACTTCTCCCACACAAAGTTATAATTAATATGCTGCCATCAAGAGTGATTATTTTCATCTCTTTTTTTTTTTTAAATCGCACGTTGACTTCCCCTTTCTTCCAAAGAAAGTTTAGAAGTTGTGGGGAAGGTGCAATGTTTGCTTGCTTTAACTTTGTGTGTCATAATTGGGGGCGTGCCCAGTATTATCTGGGGACCTCATGGGAACCCTCAAACCAGCAACCTAACACCTTCCAGCTCTGCACAATGAAACTGTCTCCCGCTCTGACAGACAACTATTTCCTGTTGTCTGGAACACCAAAATGGAATTTCAATCCCATACACTCAAATAAAGTTTATGCCATGGGGGATAAAAAAGCAGGGTGAATTACACAGACATTTTCAAAAGGCTGTGGGATGACACCACTCGCACATATCTGTTCTTCTCACCATGCTCAGATGGTTAATGTGGATGCTAAAGGAAACTTAACTCCTTACCTAACCACTAATGTCTTCCCATGTCCCATTCTGCCAGCCAAAGGCGAGGTTCCATTTCCTCCAGGATAGTGGAGGTGGTGACATATAGACATAGGTGACAATACTTTTGTGTTCATGATGGGCTGCAGCCTGGAATATTACTTTGGTGTGACCATTCCTCTTGTCTTGGGGAAACTGCAAGGGGAAGCATTCTCTGAAGGGAAAGAATAGCAATCTTGTGGAAAAAACCTCCCACCATAAATGGGGTTTTATACCATTTACTTCATTTTGTTAAATCACATACTCCATTCATTAGAGAGGGGTTGTCTTAGTTCTTTCCAATTAATGAGCTCATTTTGGTGAGTATCTGAAAGCTGTTTCATGAACTTGTGACTTACAAATGTCTAACAGAATTGGATCAAAATGGAGTAATGGACTTACTACATGTGTCACAATAAGATGAAAATTGGACATTAGAACTGCAGTTGCCTTAGAATTTTCTAATGTTTTAATCTTTCCCAATCTTGCATTCAAGAGCATATTTTCATCCTCAATTATAAAAAAAGCTTAAGCTTATGGAAGCATAATTGGCTGTGGAATTTGCATAATACAAAATTTTGTAGCTTGCTTTTGTTCATAAGGTCTTCGCATTTGACTTATGCTCTTTTCAGAACTGTCTTCTAGAAGAGACAGAGTTGTGGTCCCATTCCTCAAGGACCCTGAGACATGTGATCTGGTGACAGCAAGTTAACCCAGTTTTCTCCTCATGTTTGAGTTTCTGTAAGTGCACTCCCTCAGCCTAAATTCCCTCTATTCTTCCAGAGAGATGCGATATTCCTCTTTCTGAAGTGTGGCACACTATTGCTGCCCTCTTATCTCTGCCAAAAAGAGGATGAAATCCTGGCCTCAATTTAAGTCAATGGTAAAAGCCCCACAGATCTGAACGAGGCCCAGATCTCACACAAACCGTTTAACATTATCAGTATTGAATGAAGTGACTGCTCTACAGACAGTCCCATCTTGAACTCCTCCACCATCACAGAGTCCTAATTCGTGTACAGTTCCCATTGATTTACATTATTTTAGGATAATTCAGTATTCAATTTGCTTAAAGTATTTTGAGTTCCTCGTAAATGAGAACTATAAATATGCTATCAAAATTAATCAGTTCGTAAGCTCTCATACGTGACATGATATTTCACTTCCGATTTGGCTGCGGTGCAGGATGTGTACATGATGGTAATTCAGTCCTCATTTAGTATTCACAAGTGTGCTCTTGTTCCTGTGGCACGGTTAGGAAGGCTCAAAATACTGAAGGCACAGGATCCCTCAGTATGATTCAAGCTGAGCAATAAAAATATCCATGTTCTGTAAATGGATGTAACTTCTTTAGATGAGAAATTTCTCCTATTCCCACAGGCCTCCTAAAGATGTAATTTTTTGATTCCTAGATTCAGGGTGAATATCCTTTCAGAAAACTAGCAATCAGGAGCACATACCCAGTCTGCATTCTGAAAAGCAAAGAGCTCACTGGTCTCTTCCTCTCTCTCTGCGTCTCTGTTCTCTCCTTTTGTTTGGCTTTCACTATTGTCGTCCTTTGCCACTCTATTTTATTTTAGATATAATTTTATTTCAGAAAACCTGCTGTTTAGTCTTTTTCAAGCCCTGAATGTGAGTACCTGGCACAGTGTTGAAGGCTGCAAAATTGTAAGAAGCTGATGGATTTCTAATAATACTGGTGTAGTCAGAGAGCATCTGTCAGGATTAATAAACAATTTGGGACACATCCTCCAGGCATCCTCTGTACCTTGGTCTACTAGAAATCCAGGCTGGGACACCTCCAGGAGTGTATGCTGAACCTGAACATTTGGAAAGGTGGCCCCATACTTGGAGCAAACCTTGTTCCCTTTGACAGACATTTCTTACAAGGCAAGACAGAAAACAGATACTCCTAGTTCTCCTTAATATTTTCATTGATGTAGACACTTTGATTAAGTCCACTGCACTGTAAAGTAAGTTGGTCACTCTTTAGCTGACAGCTTTTTTCTGCACTTAGTGGGTCTTGCTGCTTTTCTCTGAAATGGATTTGGCAATGGGCAGACCAGGACTCTGCAGAGCAGGTGAGGAGCACTGCGTGTAAGAGTCTCCTTACAGCTTGTGTTTGAGTCTATGTACTTGTTTCATCCTAAAGCTGCTGGGTTTTGAGCACATATGCATGAGTGGAGATCTTCATAAAGCTGCTCACAGCAACGCACAGGTCTCCCAGCTGTTGAGCTGGATCTTGAATTGCTCCTTAAAATTGTACCAAATGTGCTCAGTTTTTCCATTCCAGTATGTAGTCCTTTGCATGTCATATGGTTGGATCTTAAAGGTGATCTTAAAGGTCTTTTCCAACCTAGTTGATTCTATGATTCTGTGATTCTATGATTCTATATGCCACTGTAGAAGTCACCAGCTTTTTCACTCAAAGTTTATTTTAGTCATTTTCTTTTTAAATCCCCCCAAAAAGAGAAGAAAAAAAATCCATTTTGTCTGTGAGTACAGATGATGACTCTGGTTTCTTTCCAGCCTTACATCACAAAATGCCATTGATTTGTGATTTATAAAATGGAAGTTAGAGCAATCAGGCACCAGTTATGCAGATGGGGTAGATTAGTTTTCTTTTAAACTAATTCAGATCAAAATTTTTGCTCCTGGCAGGCCAAACTGTACAAGAGATGTTAGAAAGGAAGAACTATGTGCCTTGCCTGTTAGAAACAGGACCCTCATATTGCAATTTGGCTGTGACGACGGTGGTGACAGCCAAGGCTACCAGTAGAGAAGCTGAAGGGAAAAGATATTCACATGTTTAGTGAAAGAAGCTTTATTTTCAAACATGCAGAATTGCAGGACCATTCATTTCAGCAAATCGCTCTGCTCACATGTAAATTTTCTTGTAGCTCAGGAGTTTTTAATTCTCAGGCCCTTTCTACCATCTGTAACTCAATCTCTATTTTTTAAAGAAATTGCAGACATCTGTTTAAATACCCATCTCTTCCGTCACATGGAATTTTGGATTCAAAAAATCTAAGCTCGAAAATAATACTGAAGTTGGCTTACATTTCCAAGCAACCACAGGCTGGCATTTTAAATGCTGCCTATTTAATTAGCCCATCCTGCTCTACTGGCGGCGTCGGGCTCTACAGTGCATGAACAATGTCTGCTGTGGGTGCGGGTCAGCGGGCCAGGCAAGGTGGTTGTGCTGCCCATGCTGGGGGGTCATGCAGGGGATAGGGAAGAGGGGAGGTGCAGAAGACCCCCCCCAGGCTCACTGCAGCCATCTCTCCTGCAGCAGGAAGGGGGTCTGGCCTCCAAGGGGGCTGTGGGGCTGAGGGACGTTGCTGAGCCTGGGACTCCGCTGTGGTCCTGTATCATGTGTAAAACTAATCCTTCCTGTGATACCAGAGCCAGCTCAAGAGGCATAAGCAAAACTGAATTTTTCTGCCCCACTCCTGACTTTCTGCAGCAGTGGGTACAGTCTCAGAGCGTAATCAGGGACATGTGGGGATGAGGGACAGGTATGGCAGAAGGAAAAGGAGGGCAAAGCAGTGGGAGCCAGGGAAGGGGATGAGAAGCAGATGTGGGGTGTTCCTAGGGACTGTAGTGCAGCCTGTCCTCCTCCAAGATACCCTGCCTCCCCTTGGCCCTTCTCCCAGGGTCCTGGAGGTGCCAGCAGGCAGCTCACCACCCACCAGCTCCCTCCCCAGGGTCACTCCCCACTGCATCCTCATTCTCCCAAAAAACAGTATTCCCATATAAAATAGGGCAGAAGAAGACAGGATGAGGCCAGACCTTTCAGAGCATTTTAATTGTCCAGAACTGCTTGCTTAGGCTGCTTGTAGGAATTCATACTTCAGACTGGTGCAAAATACCTAATTTTTTCTGTTTCTTCAGAACTTACTCATTGGTGGACTTTGCCCCTTAATGAGCTCCTTGATTGCCTTACTGTTAAAGGTAGATATTCCCTAGGTACACTGGGGGTCTAATTCATTTACACGAATGCCCAATGGCTTGATAAAGGCTTCTATGTTTCCTTGTGGGCAGAAGTACTGAATTCCTCGCTTGGATGAATTTCTCCAAGGACTGAGCAGAAAAGACAGAGTGCCAGGTGGGAATGAAGCCACGTGGGATTTCAAAGCCTATTTACAGAACCTGGTGGTTAAGTATAGTGGTGAGCACCCCAAAGCTCTCACTAAGGCTCGTAAGGACACGAGTGGCTCTGCAGCACTAGATTTCTCTCCTCCAATTCTGGAAAATCTCTTGAGTTCAGGGAAGCCAGGCCTGGCTCAGAGATAGAAAGTTGGAAGTGCCCAGCTATAGGTGTCTTTCACACCCATAGCTTTCTCATGAGGGAAACTATTTGTCACCAACCCTACTGGGCTTAATTTATACCACTTTCAAGTAATGTTAAAAACCTTGACTTATACCAGTCCTTATGTCTATGTCTTGCCAAGCTACAATGATTAATCAATAGTAACAGTAAAGCCAGAAGGCCACAAATCATGCAGAATTTGTTTTCTTTTTACTACACTAATAGTTAACATCTGAAAAAGTAAAAAATAGTTATTTGACAAAAGAACAAGAAGAATACAGCTCCCACAAAGAGACAGGAACACTTCCATGGGGAAATGCATTTTAAAAGAATCTCCTGGGTGGCAAGTTGGGCTGCATGTCTTCTCTAGATAAAACTAGCTCCAGGGGAGCTTCTGCATTCCTAATTCCACCTACTGCAACTGTTCTGCAAAAATGCTTGGATGACAAAATACATAAACACTACCAATCAGCTAAACAAACACAATCAGTTTATTTTTAGCTCCATATTTTGCTTCTCAGGAAGTATTTACTGTCAAGACTCTTAAATCCAATCTTGTGTCATTTTAGTTACCAGAAGTTATAAACGCACTTGTACCTATTGGTAAACAGATTCCACTTTTCTGGGGAAATTTCATAGTCCTTGGGGGGTGTATAAAATCCATATTTTTTCAAAAATCAGAGCAAAATCTTTAGTCACTGGCAAATATATAAAAAAAAAACCAAAACAGCATTTCAGGGACATGTTTGCAGCTCAAGCGCCTGGAGGAGCATTCTCTAGATCCAGAGTGCTTAACTGGGCTTTGAAGAAGTACCAAAATGATGGCAGGCAGCAGCAGCCAGGATTTAATATCATATTAATGTCTTCAGCCATAGCTCAGTTAGGGCTTTGGAGCAAGGGTGAGGGGTCATACTGCAATCCCATGGGAGATGACACCAAGCACACAGAATTCAATTTAACTCCATGGGACTTGGTGGAAGGTGCAGAACACTTAAAACTTCCAGAAAAGCTTTCAGCTATGTTTTGTTTTAAATTAATCTTTAGCCAATAGAGGAATATTCATATACACACATCAAAACCTTTTCTACGTACTCAAGAAAATTAAATCAACACTATAAAGTATGGATGACACATATGCTCTATTTTTCATTTACTATTCATTTACGTTGTGAATGTACTAACATTTTTCTAAGTTTAATTTGATAGTTTTCCTGCAGGAATAGGCTAATCTTCATCCCTATCCATCTTTAATAATATTGATTACTGTTATTCTGCTCCTCAGTGGCTGGCTGAATATTCTCTTTATGTCCAGCTGGTGAGTATGCTTTTCCCAAAATAGCCTGTGACCACTCTTTCCTATATTTGCACGAGAGATGTACTATTATTATATTTGCATGGAAGAAGTTAGATGATCCTGCAAAAATGTTTTTCAGTGATATCTCTTGTCCAACTTGTAAATTGATTTACAATTTGAAATGTCACATTGGAAGTGCTATGTGACAGAAGATCGAAGCAGGAAATATTTCGCAGTCTCTTAGGAATCTAGCCAGAGTTGCTCTTTTTTAGACCCTCTGTTTGCCCAGAAGAATTAACATCTGGTCAAAGAGAATAATCTGCAGCTATTGTTACTTAGTATTCAACTTTCTTTCAATATTTAAAGCTGAATTATTCATAGTTTTAAGAACACGGTTTCTGAGATGAGATACAATTCCACACCACTGGCTGCACTGGGAAAAGAGCAGAGACCAGCCCTGGAAGTGTAACAAAGCATGTTTTGAATTCACAGGACATGCAAAGCCACAAATGCCAGCCAACCAACACCACATGCTTAAGGCCACATTCAATGAACCTGAATTTCCTCATGCACAAAAACGCCTGTAGTGACAACTAGACTCTTGAGGAAACAGCCTTTAAAATGCATTTTCTTCTCCAGCTAAAGGAATTTTCACTACACAGACACCTTCCACAAGGTAGTGCTTTGTATTTTCAGCTGTTTTTATGTGCAGGTATCTCAAAACAATAATACCCAAACAGAAGCCAATCCTGGCCCCCATGATGCCAACGGAAAAAAACCTTCTTTTGACTTCACTGGAATCATGATTTGGTCATAATTGATTAATCCTCATTCCATTCCTGTGAGACAAGGGAGGATATATAGAGATCACTCCACATACCACTGCAGCATGGTTGTTTCTGGAAAACATCAGCTGTTCCAAAACAGAGAGGAGCCCAGCACGCAGTTTGGAACAGGGTGCAATGGCCAACATGATCTCCATCTGGAACAATACAGGAAATGCTGATAGCCAGAGTGGCATCGCTGAGAATAGATTTTGGCCAGCGCACAGGGATTAAGAGCCTTACTTTTCAAAAGGTGCGCTGGGACCTTTAATAACCATAAATAGTCAGGACTTTGTATTTGTGCTTCACTGGAAAGATGGCAGCACTTGCAGTACAGTGTTTCCTCATATCATGCTGACACATTGCTTCTTTACTGGATCATCTGCAGCTTTCAACAGGACTGACGTGACTTCCGAGTCAAACAGAGAGCCACAGCAAAGTCCTGACCCCGCTGAAGGCAAACTCACAACAGTACTTGGAACCAGTGGAACAAGGATTTCTCTCCCTGGAATAGTTCGTGAGATCTGGCAGCAACATTTCCCACCAGATAGCAACCATGAGATCTTTGATACCTTATGTAACTGCCATCCTTAAATAAAACATATATCTAGTTCATCATTTTTTCCCTGATTTAATTAGAATCTTACTTAGTTTTTCAGGTTCGCAAAGTCTTATCTCGCAATATGTTGCAGATGCCACTGCGTGGAGATTAACGTTTGCTTTTTAATTAAAGTTTTTACTTCGGAAGTTTGTGATACCCCCACACCAGTATTTAAGACCAAGAAAATAACTGCGTGTTATCCTTAAAATGAGCAGCCATTGCATAATATGAAACAATCATATTCAAAGTATCACCAAAAATTACTGTGCGGTTTTCATTTCTGTGTGAGATTTTGGGCTTGTTTTTAAAGAGCCTCCATCAGAACTTTGCATTTTCCAGGATAACAGTTCTATATTTTTTTAAGTTTAGACTGTTGAGTAGTCAGCATGTTCTTCTGCACCGGTTCCCAACCAACATTAGAAAGCAGTGTTCAGCTGAGCACTTACACACTAAGCAGCTGGTTGCCACCAGAGCACGATTCCTGCAGGCGGTGCAGGAATGGGAAAGAAATAGCCACAGCTCAAGAAAGTGGTGGAGGGAAATTGGGAGGTTAAGTAGGGCCATAGGAACAGCAGTGCTGTGGAAAGGTTCCAGGAAACTGCCACAGGAGTCTGGGGCAAAGACTGAGGAGTTACAGCAGCTCTGGGGCAGGCAAGGACACTGTCCTCAACATCCAAGGTAGATGTCTTGAGGAGGGCAGGAGGGGACGCAGAGGGGTGGCAGCCGCAGCATAATCTCCTGAAAGATTAGGAACCCATGTATGCTGGAAAGAATGATCTCCAGTCCTAATTTAGTAACAGAAGGGAAAGCTATTACTGCTAGGAGTAGTGGTAACCTAGACCTCCAGACAAGGACCAGCCCCAGCACAGCACAGACATAAAACAAAAAGATAGTCTTTGCCAGAAGAGTTTCCAGATTTTGTGTAGGGCGAGGAACAACACAGGGATGCACAGGGGAGTGCGCAGCAGTAGCACTCAGAGGCAATGTCAGAACAAGGAGCAGACTGCCCAGGCCAGGTTTGCAAAATCCTGTAGACTCCTCTGCAGCTCAGCTAATTCACTTACACCTTATTTCACTTTAGCACAGTGTGGTCTCAATACAGACTGGTATTTCTGGAAAATTCTGCTTTACAGTTTTTAAAAAATCACTCCATATTAAGAAGACACTCCAAATTTGAAGTAGTACAAAGTTGGCCTATACTTCAGCCCTTGTTTTCTCTAATGGCCCTTAAACTTAAGAGGAACTGCAGAGAACATTCAAGAATTCTCCTTATGTGAAAAGAGAAGAGAAAGAAGAGAGACAAATTCCTGTGATAACTAACAGCTTCTTCGTAAAGCCATCTGAGGAGAGCCATATGTAATGGAGGGAGCATTACTTAGACCAGTTCCACTGACCTGAGCCTTCGGAGGGAACACTGAAATCCTGTTGTATTTCATTGCCTTTAGCAGAACCTGAACATGTGCTTGCACACGGCTTTGACACATTTATCTGCAGGGCTGGTGGCAAGGTCAGCTTTCAAACCTGGGCCTCAGAGGGGACACGGGAGTCCCACACAAGGAGCCTCAGGGCAATGCTCCAGTGCCTGGAGAATGTCACCATCCAGAGAATGGAGACTCCGGGAGTAAAATGGGAAACCCAGGTATCCTCTTTAGATGTTGAATGTTTGGCTTTGTATCCGAGGCACCTGGTTGGCGTGCAGCAGGCAAACTGCATAAACTATCCAGCCTGGGAGAAATGCTAGACGTGTGCTAAAAAGGCATAACCACTTCCTTCTGCTAGATCCTAAGTTTTGCAAGGATCTGAGTTTCTGATTTAAACATAACAGAAATTGTTACCAGATGTGCATGTCAGGGCCCTGAATGCACTGACAGGTTTTAATTGCCATGACCAGCGCCCCTGGGGCCTCCCGCACACCCCTGCCCCGGGCACAGGGGCTCATGCAAACTCAACCCTGGGCCCTCAGTCCCTGCCTGGCACTGTTGTGGCTGTGCTGTGCTCCAGATCCAGCTGTGCTGTGGCTGTGCCTGGACATGGACCCTGTTGATCTGGGCAGTGACCCGCGGACTGAATTTCTGACTTGCCTTGGACTTGTCTCGTCCCCATGAACTTGTCTGGTCCTCCCCACCGGCCGTGCTGTTGGCTTCCCTTCCCTCCCCTCTCATTTAGAAAATTCTCTAAATTGCCCTTCTGAACTCAGATAGGTGCTACTAAATTCTAACTTACAAGCTTGTGTTTCCACACTGCAACAGATTTGAACGTTTTAGACTGGATATGGACATGAGAAATGAGGCTGAACTGAAATTAAATATCCAACTAGAAAAGAACATTAAGAATGAATAAAACCTAGCCCTAGAAACTTCTGCAAGTACCTCCTTTATATTTTGCAACCATCTTAACAATAGGCAATCCGTGGTAGCACTGATTCATACATCCCCACTTGGAGGATTACTTGACATCTAAAAAGCATCTGAGTTGGAGTTTAGACAGGCTGATGATAATGATGAGTTTGATATCTTAGCGTTTGGCTACTCCATTTTCTGACTTTCAAGCAGTTCCACAGAAGTATACTTTAAGTACCTGAATATTCCTCCCACTTTCTTTTTTTCCTTCTTTTTTTCCACTTGTACAGTACCTACGTCTGTGAAAGAACATAACCTGTGTGCCAGATGTGCTATGTAAAAACTTCTGCCTGCCCTTCAGCCCCAGCATGTGTGCCTCACGGAGTCTAACCCACCTCCACCCCAAATGAGGAACATATGGAGCACCATGAATGGCAGAAACAAGACTTCACTTTGAACTACATTCCTCCTATCAAAGGGCCCTCTGTCTTGCCTTCTTCTTCTCTGTTCCTCTGGGTAATCATGAGGAAAGAACTGAACATTTGTAAAAGCCTCCTGGGGGCAAATTCATTTCTAGTGTAACTCTGCTGAAGTTAATGGTGTTGCACCATAGATTAAAATGGCACCATAATATTAAAAACCAGAGAAGGCATACTACTCTGTAATTACTGTCTAAGAGAGCAAAAATAATAAAAATGATTCACTCTTACAGACCCCAAAGGGCACAGCTGGCTTAGTCAGTTTAAAAGGTGAAAATAAAAGAAGGCAGCTAGAATGTAGTGATTTTTAATTTGTATATATGTATATAGATATGTATAAATGACAGTCAGATAACACCACCTCTGCACTAATTTAAAGAACAATATACTAGAAATATAATTGAATGTGATTGTGAGTTTTAAAAGATTGACAACAGAAGTAGCTCTTAGGAAAATTAAAGGCCTTCTTTCATACTGGCATAAATTAGGAATAAATTCCATTTAATCAAGTGTTACACTGTTGTAAGCTTAATGCAAAGGAATTGGGCCCCACAGCACCAAAACTGGTATTCTGTAACACAATCAAGCACCAGGAACTGCATTTTCCCCCTTTTAAAAAAGGACAGTGTTATTTTTTAGGCAGTTAACATTTAAAGGTCATTGTTATGGTAAGGAAACCATAACAATGTATTACATTAACTTTAGTGAAGTTGGTAGAAACGCTGCAGTCTGTTCCTTTATGGACCTCACTTTACAATACCATATGGAGGTGTGTGAAAGACAGTGTGAAGCTCAGGGATATTGTACAATATAACAGCAAAGCCAAGGCAGAGATCTGACAGAATAACGGGCTTCAGAGGCATTTGTCAGCAACAGCTGTTATATCTCAGGCTTTCCTGTTATTGAAGTGAGCTTCATCTAGGCAATAATCCCTTCCAGCCAAAGGAATAATACCCTGTGATGAGAACTGATCTTCTGCGCACAGGAAGTCCTGGAGAAAGAGCACAACTCCAACTATTTCTGCAGATTGGCTGAAGAGTATCTCTGCTTACCTATCAGTGCAATGAGTGATCTAGCAAATACTTTGCGGTCATTAGTTACTCAGATGTCCCCTGGTGGTCTTACAGCCTCTTGTGCCCATAGAAACTGCTTTCCTTTAGTGTGTAATCAGTAACAAGGCTGCCACACACGCCCTTTGTACCTGCTGTTAGCCAGAACACAAAGTCTTGCTCTCTCTAGCAGTGCCAGACACCACCATTTCCTAGAATAAATTATCTGGGGAAATCGGGTTTCGTTGTACAAACAAACCAGGCTTTCAGTTACACTGTAACTGAGACACTGCAAAAAGAATGGAGGGAGAGGGGAACTGGCTGGTAGGAAATCACTGAGCAGATTCAGCAAGCTAAGGAAAAAAAGGCAGAGTTTTGAAGATAAATAAATTTTCACTAAAATATTACCTGATATATTATTTTGTTATTAAAACCCCCCAGCAGGATCCATAACAATCTATGGAGGTTTCTCTGCTTATTCGTTTATAGACAAATATTCCCTTGATCAGCCAGGCCCCACTTACAAGGGATGTTAGTTCCTTAGTTGATTTCTCAAGGTAGATATTAACAAGGAAGTAAAAGGATCCCGACTATTTAAAGACATAGAAATGCACAAAAAAAATTTAGTTCTCCTTTTCTCCTGCTACTGAGATACATGCTGAGTTTTCATTAAAAATGCCACAGCTGTCAACCTCTACTGAGATAAAGCAACAAACCCAGTCATAAAGAAATGGAAAATTGCAAAAAATAAAAGATTTTAAACAAAGAAATCTTGAATAATGTTTTCCTTTTGCTTCTTGGTACATGCTGGTTATCCTGTACAACAGACTTCCTTATTTTCTCAAGAAATGTCCATAATAGCAAGGGCTAGAAATGAATTTTCAAATGAAAGTTTAGTATAATGAAAACACAGGAATCCAGAAGCTGGGGATTTGTGTAAAACATAAAATACAAAGCCTTGTGACAGAACGAAATAGTTATAAAAAGAATTGCCATTTTCCATTGTTTCAAGACTTTGCTAGTTTTAGTGTATATTCCTTTGTTCAGGCAGGAAGATCCATTCTACAAAAGCTTCATTAATTTCTGATAGGCTAAAAGGAACAACTCTTACTTTAAATTTTAGAAGATAAGACTTCATCTAACTGTGTTATTTAACATAATGAAATCCACAGAAGAAAAAGCAAACCCTTTGAGGCTTTATCACACTACAGTAGACTTCAGAGATGCTGATTACGAGATTGTGTTTGTACAAAACTAACACATTAATTACCTGGAGGGCCTTGAAGTGAGCAGAAAGATTGCAAGAGTGGATTATCAAGTCCTCAGTCTTGACAACACTTGGAGCTAGACCTTTTAAGTACCTGGGCACCCACTACGTAGGTATGTGCTATGTGAGGTATTTGGTGGGTGTTGAAAGTCCTAGTTGGTGACAATATTAATTTTTGAGTGCCTCTATTCCTTTAAAAATCACCTATCACTTTGGTTTTTTGAACTTCAGTATAACATCTATGAGAAATTAGGATATTGCCACCCAGACCCTTCTTGATGTTATAATTCATAGCAGGCATAAAGACATAAAGAAAAAAGATCCAAAGCACAAGCAGCATATAAATACATATGATATATACAATTATGTGCCACTCTGATTTAGCCATTCCCTGCAAGTGTTTTTCTATGTGGAATATGCTAAGGAGAGCACCTTAGCAAAACTGTAATTTGTGAAGTACACTGCTCACAGCATTTACAAGGGGCACATGCCTTCAAAAGAACTTACATATATATGCTTAGATTATGTACATACTTAAACGTGTGGATTACTTGAGTCTATAATTAAAAGTTTTAATATTAAGGTTGGTCTTTTAATGAAAAATGTCACCCATGAAGCAGCAGAGTCTCAAAGAAAGAAAAAAACCCGCATCTCCCTTTTATTAAAGATCATCTGCTTAATTTTATGCATGAAATCCTCTGTACACACACCTGAAACTGCAATATCCAGTGGTCAAAACAAAACATGTCTAGGGAAGAAATAAAATCCTACTCACTTCTGCCCATTTTAACAGGGCAGTCAGTAGAACAGGGATTATATGGGGAAAACTTAAGCTAAAATATATTATTTTTCAGCCTCAATGACAATTTGTTTGGCTTAGAACTAGCTATCCAGGCTAGGGTATTTGCATTAGGCTGTTCAGATTGAGGTCACCATTTCTATTCTGCAAGTGACAATACACTCCTGCTCTAGGTCATGCAGGAAAGGAGACTGTAATTACTGCTGTTTATATCAAACAAAAGGCACTTATTCTGGTCTAATATTTTTGGAGAATTGGATGCTGCTGTCACTGTTGCTGGGGTATCCTGTTTAAAGTGATGAGCTCAATTATCAGTATCTATGCTTTGCTAGCACCTGCAAGCAATAGAATTTCTAGAATCAGTCTCTAGTAGAGCTTATAAAAACCCATTGCGTTCTGAAAGGATCCTACAACAAATCCATTTCTTATACACATCATGAGAGACCATTTAAAACTCATTGGCTTAGGAGTTGTGGAAAATAGTTAGCAAAGCAAAGACGTCAGTGTTGTGGAAACAAGGCGAGCAAGGACACTGACACCACTTCTGCTAGAGGAAAGTTGTGATGCTACCAGTCGTTCAGAGGAGAGAGGCAACACCGCATCCCCAGGCTGCACATCCTTTGGGCAGTGAGCTGTTAGTAACTGCTGTGGCTCTTCACTAATTAGTAATAACAGCCAGGGTCGCAGAAGTACAGGAGGGGAGGCACAGTTCACTGCCTGAAGCCATCTACCTGCACAGGACCTCCTTTACAAGTTTTGACACTCGCACATAACTTCACATGCATTAAAGGTGACAGGACTTAACCACTGCCTACAGCACCAGGTGGGAGCGTAAATGTGGTGCTGAAGCAGACACCAAAACAGATTTTTTTTTTGGTTTACACAAAATTACTTAGCTGCCAAAAAACCCTTCATGTCATCTTACTTTCCTCACACAGTAGTCAAACCATCTCTAAGCTTTTTTATGCTTGAAATACACTTACATCGCATTACCAACAGCCACAGGGTTACAGCTGTAGGCACCATGTTCACTTCACCCTTTTCAGATGCACCTTCCTGTTAAAATCCAAGTATTTCAGGTATCAATCACCTCCTTAAAACCTGTGTAGGAGCCAAGGAAAGGGCCCCCCAAATCTCAAGGCTATTTATGTCAACGTAGTTTGTATCAAATCCTAATTTGGGGGAATCAATCACTTCCACCTCTACGGGCTCCCCTCCACCGCCGGCCCAGCGTGCCGCCAGCGAGCACCGGGGCCCAGTGAGGTGACGCCGGCCTGAAGCGCCACCGCCCCGGCGGCGGGGGGAAGCGGCGGGGCCCGGCCCGGAAGAGGAGGGCTTTCCAGGGCGGTTTCGCGGCGGCTGGCGGTGCAGGGTGAGAGCAAGGCGGCGGCGGGGAGCGGCGGTGGCTGTGCGGGAGGAGGGTGGCGGGGGCCCGAGACCCGTTGCTCCCCTCTGCTCTTCCCGCTGCAGGCTCCGGCCGCAGCCGCCGGAGCTGCAGCGAGGCTCCAGCCGCTGTGAGGGGACAGGGCCCCGGCCCGGGCAGCCGTGAGGGGAGTGAGCCCGGGCCGTTGCTCGGGGCAGTGTTTGTCTTTATGCGGAGGAAGGTGAAACGGGGCAGTGTTTGTCTTTATGTGGAGGAAGGTGAAACGGGGCAGTGTTTGTCTTTATGCGGAGGAAGGTGACGGGTTTCCCGTCACCGGCCCCCGCAGGATGAACACCGATATTAAAATCACTAATCGTGAAGAGAGCAACTCCCCCTCCTCTCTGGAGAAGGCTGTAGTGCAGTGCGGTGGGTCCCCAGAGCAGTGCTATCCCCCCCCTCCCTGACTGAGATAGCCCCCGAGAAGTGAAGCTCCATGGAGGTAGATGACAGTAAAAAGTAACGAGGCTAGCTCGTTCTGAAAACGGAGGATGAAGTCACTGGACATCCTGCAGGCTTAACTCCTACACCTGCTTCAGAAAGGTTTATGCTGCGTCACTGGGTGGAAGGGGAAGGCTGGAGGTGGGCTCTGGAGATCACCAGGCACTGAGCTGTCTGAAGCTGACAAAAGGGCAGTTCAGTCTACAGAAGGAATACTGTGCTGTATTACACATAAACATCCCACTTACCCCAGTCTCAAGCCGTTCATGGGTACAGCAGTGAGAACTGGGCTTGGTCATTGAGGTTATATATTTTAGCTCTCAGGTCTAGAAGAAACCTGTCTCCTCCTTCCCTCCAGTTTGCAAGGTCCTGCTTGCAAATCTTCTCCAAAGGGACTGCAGAATAGCTTAATCTGGAAGTCTAGAGACAAAGACCTGTAATGCTCTAAAGTACCCAGGGCTTGTTAAAACAGTAGGCATAGAGCCTTTCTCAGCGTCTGCTATTAGGGCCAGACTTTTTCTGGTGGACACAAGTAGGCAGCACCTTTGTCTGAAGGGCAAATGCATATATCCAGGTAAATAAGGAAACTAATGCCTTCAACGCAAATCTCATCAGAGAGGCATATATTCTACTTTAGCAAACTTTTCAAGTTGATTGTAGTCATGTTTTTCCTGACAAAAATGGATTAGGAGTAGATTGGGAGTGCATTCTGAAGACATACTTTTTTCTCTTACTAACCCTCAGAAATGTCCTGTATCTTTCTACCACAGCTTATCTAATCTAGGTCTATCAGAATTTATTCAAAGATGCTGCTGTGTAATGGCTGACTATTAGGTACTAATCGGAGTTGAATTTCTCCTGTGTGGATGGAGTCCCTTAAAACCACTCCCAGTGTTTAGGCACATCAGGGTCTGCAAATCCAGTATAGCTGTCCAAAGACTGCACATGGAATTGGAATTGCTTTCCATCAGAGATAACCTATTCAGCAGAGTTATTTACAGCCTTAGATCGTCAAGACTCTGGAGTCAGGCATGTATGCTGTCTGCCCAAAAATTAAGTGCCATGTTAATCTGAGTGTAATTTCTCATTTGCCTTCATTTGCCCTTAGTGGATTTTGGTAGCTATCGCAATAAGTCTTCACACATGGATAAAGCCACTTTTACTGTGTTCATGTTTAAAGTTCTCAGAATGACTTCCCTGGTTGACATGCCCTTGAATTATGAAAAGATGTTTGCGCATCGATTCACGTCAGATGATGAAGAATACCAAGAATATCTGAAACGCCCTGCAGATCCCCCTCCTATAGTTGAAGAATGGAGAAACAGATCTGGTGGCAACCAGAGAAACAGAGATCGGTACTGATTTCTTTTTTTTTTTAATAATCTTGGTAATTTCACAAATATGTAGTTAAATGATCATGTATTTCAGAAGAAAGATAGGAATTTGTTCTGTTAATGGAAGTATCTTCTTGTTACTTCATAGGTAACTATTTTAAGAAAAATAGTCTTCTCTGAAAAGTAATGAGGTTTTACATTTTCTCTGTATTGATAGTTTTGCATTGTGTATGAAGTTATTAAGTAATTTACTTTTTAGTAAGGAATGAGCCAGAACCACAGAACTCATTTCCTTGGGTTACTGATCATCAGAGGGGAAAGATGGGAGTTCTGCAAAACTAAGCAGCCTATCTACTGTTGGATAATAGCCAGCAGGAAAATGTGTGAAGGGGCAGGCTAATAGCAGTGATTGTCTGCTGCTAGGTGTCCACAAAATGTTTCATTTGTAACCTAAATATTTGCTGTACTTTGTTAAATTAGCCTGTACTACTTTTATCTAGTAGACATAACTGTAAAATCCATCATCCAATCTGTCTAGCAAGTGCAATGTTACCTGCCTACTGCAAAATATTTTGAATTACTTCAGGATGTAATTGCAGCTTTTTACTGAATTCTGGACAGTAACATCTGGTTTTTGTGTGACTGAAAAATGATTACAGCATATAGTATGTTTGGTAAAAACCAGTGATTCTTTAAGGGGATTTTCTTACAGAAATTTGTGGTTCTTTGAACTAATGAACTCTTACACCTACACTCTGGTCACAAAGCAAACCTCATGGACATGTTTGTCTATGCCACACCACTGAGAAAAGAAAATGACAGTGAGGCAGCTCAAGTGTTCATAGGAATCAAGATACAGCTGAAAAAACAAAGTTTAGACTAACAATAGCTAGATACCATCAATAAGATACTCTCTTGAATATGGGAATCTACAAGAGCCTCTGAAGCAGTGGTTGTATGTATTTTAGGGAATATGGAAATTCCAGGACTGTGCTGTCAGGTAACTAAATTGTACTTAAGCCTGCTTTGCCACAGCTTTCAACCGTGAAGCTACTAGATTAAACCTGGCTTTGATGCAGCAGGATGTATCTTATGAGTGGTTTTTAGATATATGGTCTGTTTGAGTCTCTATTCAAAGTTCCAGCAGTTCAGCTTATCCCTGTGAATACTGTGTGTTAGGAAACAGACTGTCCTTCCACGGCTTAGCAGGGCAGCGTGCTGGGTAGTGGTAAGAAATTAATGAACGATCTCAGATGACTCTAGATATGTTTTCGTCAGTTTGTCATAGAAACAGAGAAGTAAGTGGGTGTATAAACAGTTACGTGACAGTTTACATGGAAACTATAAAATTTAAGAGTTCATTATCATTCATCTTTTTTAAAAACTTCACCATTTAAGTGACTCTGACTTTTCATTGCAGGTTTCAAGATGGTAGATACTTTAGAGGAGACAGATACAACTGGCAAGGTGACTACAGATCTAATCAGAGGTCGGAAAGAAGTTGGGGTAATAACTACCAGCAGCACAGACAAGGGCAATCGTATTCCTCCCACTATGGACAATATGGCTACAACTCCTACAACCCAGGGTCTCGTTACCATTCCTACTGATGATACTTGTGCTCTGGAAGTCCAGTAATGCTGTGTAACAAATTCAGTTAGACAGTTTTCTTATGTTCCCACAGTTTTATAGATCACTCAAGAATTAGTATTACAGTCCATCGCTGTTTATCTGTAGTGTGAATTGAAAAAGAGAATACCTTTTGTGAGTAAAAAAGCGTATTATACAGAGTTTGTTTAGAGTCTGTAGACCTTAGATTAATTTTCTATCTCATTCTTTTGTCTGAATACACACTAGTGCACTTCTTTTCTTCCATCATTGAGATTTCTCTCTCTTTCATTTTAGAAAATACAACAGGCCAGGGGAAAATAGCTGTGGTTTGCGTGCAGCCTGTAGCAATGGCACATTGCCTTAAGATAGTTCTTTTTTGAAAGTGACATTCTGTGTCTTTGTCTGGAGAGAATTTCTTAGTTTGGCTTTTGATAGTGAGAAAAGCTCAGTTTGGTTAGAATTTCACATGCCTTAAAACTGAGAAGAGAGGTGCTATTACAGAAATACTTCATGGGGTCAGCGTAGCGTCCTTTGACTCAATGGCTTCGATTGATTTGCAGATTTCCTTTTAAAACATGGTCTAAAAGTTGGAATAAAATTTAAGTAGTTTAAATATGTATCTTCTGATTGTAGTAGGTCAGTGATGTACAAGTTTTACTTGAGAAGTGATATCAGACTTAGATTTTTGTATGGTCTTAAATTTGGTATGTGCATAACAAATGTTGGAATTCCTCTTTCAGTAAAGCTGTAAAATTTTGATGATAATTGTGATTACTTTATGTGAAACACTGTGCATGTTATAGAAGAAAGGAACTGTAATTGGTACTGTTCTGTACTTCTTTTGCATGAGAAAAATAGCAGTGCAGAATGTTCTGCAGTTCTTATAGTTTAAGTTTTGTGTGTTATTTTTTTTAAGTATCGTGCAATAAAAGTATAGTTCACGTGTGAGGATGTTTCTGTATATTTCTGAAACCTAATTTTGAAACACTGAGAGTTGCCACACTGTCATCTAGGCTGGCTGCCCTATGAGAAGCAGTACCAGCAGGGAAGTGTTAATACTGCACAGCTGTTGGTTTAAGTTAGAAGAAAGGCCTACTCAGCTACAACCAAGAAGATGAGATACCCTGTGATTAATTAGAAGTCCGGAGTGTTAATCCACTATCTGACATTCTACTATAATAGGGTCAAAGGTCTCTATTTCTCCATTTACACAATAAGCTAATTTCCATCAGGAGAGCAGTGCATTTCTTTTTACTTGACATTTTCTTCAGCTGTTGTACAGAAACATGGAACCATCATGCTGTTATAAAAGTCATGACATTATGTGATAAGGAGCACAAATTAGTGCACCTGGATTTAAAAACAAAGAATTAATAGAGAAGTCAAAAGCACAGTCTTCCAGCTCATCAGATGCATTTAAGAACTAAAGGGTACATTTACTGTTGATCTTAGAAAGACACACTGTATATAGATTTTCCATAGTCTGTGAGACAAAAACTCTGACATGTCTCCACCTACCTGCCAAGTATTTCTGCTTTCTGCCTCTCACATAATATTGTTTACTCTGCTACAGTGTTTAATATCCTACTCCCTGAAGTATTTGCCTTGAATTCAGCTGTTTAACCTTAGAAATCTTCTAGTGAGAGGTTTGTTTTTCTTCAAGGAGCTCTGCTGGATGAAATGCAGCTGGTTTAACCCTCATTAATACAGCAGAGCTGTTACACTAGGGGATTAAGATCATGGAAAGTTCTTATCTGTGCACTATGGAGAGCCTACAAGTTGGTATGGTGGAATTCCCTTTTAATGCAAAATCATATGCAAAGTGCCAGATATCCCAGACTCCCACCTCCGAGAAGGGAGCGCATCTCTTTCTGCAAGGAGCCTGACACTGCCAGCTATGCCACAAAAGTGAGGCTGTGCCAGGATGTTGTTCTTCCTTACCATCTGGAGTAGCATCTCGGGTCGAAATAAAACCTGGCGCTAGGAACAGATTCTGTCTCAGCTGCTGCCTTTCCTCAAGCCCAGTAACTTTTATTTTTAGTGTCTTTCAGCTAGTGAATAAAGAATCATAGAATGGTTTGGGTTTGAAGTGACCTTAAAGCTCATCCAGTTCCAACCCCCTGCCACGGGCAGGGACACCTTCCACTAGACCAGATTGCTCCAGGCCCCGTCCAACATGGCCTTGAACACTGCCACGGATGGGGCAGCCACAGCTTCTCTGGGCACCCTGTGCCAGTGTCTCACAACCCTCACAGTGAAGAATGTCGTCTTCTTTCAGTTTAAAGCCATTCCCCCTTGTCCTGTCACTACATGCCCTTGTAAAAAGTCCCTCTCCAGATTTCTTGTCAGCCCCCTTTAGGTACTTGAAGACTGTTATAAGCTCTCCCCAGAGCCATGTCTTCTCCAGGCTGAACAACCCCAACTCCCTCAGCCTGTCTTCATGACAGTGCAGTGAAGCATTCCAAAAATGCCAGGTGTTGTAGTATTCCAGAAAATAAGAAAACCAATCTACAACATTGTGGCCAAACTATAGAAGCAGATAGATTAGGATGGCCTAAGAGAAAGTTATGAATTAGAATCACACATTTCATGATCTCACCTCTTATTTCTGAGTTTCTCAGCTGTGAGACCATGAAAGACACAGGCCAGTGCAGCTTCCTATTTTCTGTGTTTACATTCTTAACTCCATCTGCCTCACCATTAGAGCTCTCCATTCAACTTTCAGGACCTGTATTATTTATAAAACTTTTCCTTGGAATAATTATTGCAAGATTCTAATTTTGGGGGAGGGAATACATTTCTAAATAAACGCATGCCTTGTGCTGGACAGAAAAGTAAATAGAATTCAGAACATATTACTTCCAGCAGTTTCCACTTAGATGGATTAGTATTTTTATGATAAAGTCCAGTTTACTGTTTCTGTCAGCTAAATAAAGCCAGTAAGTATTGCCTGCAGTTATGCTTTGTGCATTACAGTGTGTTACAGATCACAAAACTGATGCTGGGTAGCTTTAACATTTGCAACTTCAAACATTACAGAAATTGTTTGCTTTAACTATGCTGGAGATTGCAGGGTAAACATTAAAATTCAGTGCCTGGAATCTGGCTTTAAGAGATCTCTTCCATCTGACATTTGCTCAGACATCATTATTATCATGAATAAAACAAAGGAAAGGTGTTATGTATTAAAAAATTACTGCCATGTTACCAGAGTCTGAACACCCCAGAAGTTCTGGATACAACTCTTACAGCAGTTCTAAATCCATCCTGAACACGCACAGCACTTTTGTGTGGACTGTTAATTGATACTGAAGAATTATCATGCTAAATTACAGGTGCTGTGACAAACAACTAAGAAAAGCCAGGACCTTTTATACAATTTCTGAACTAGCATTTAAAAAAAAGCTGAAGGTTTTCAAACCACAGCTCAGCCACTGGATACTTGAAGGCAAATGAAAGTGCACAGTAAAAAAAAAATAAAATCATCTTCGTGTGATTTGTGAGATGCAGTTTTACAAGTGTTCACTGCTATTCAACCTCTATTTTATCCTAGTGCTGCAGCTGGGAATAGAAATGCGCAGACGTGCTTTGAAAGGCTAGTTAAAAGCTGAAGTACTTTCAAAAGGTTCTCTAGCAGAGATTCAGACAGGGAAGACAAGCATCATTTCTGATCTAATCAACATACAACTTCTGGAACAAAGAAGATATTTAATCTACTGTTTAAATATATTTGAATATATTGCAGCAGTTATATATTTGAATATATTTATATATTTGAATATATTTAAACTTGTACTATTAATTTGCTAATAAATATTCTGCTTCATGAAGAAACATGTTCCCATTTGCTTCTGATACATCTTATACTGAGATGTTGGAAGGAAAATTCTTTTTGCATTGAATTTAAGTGACGGGCTCACCTGCCACCACCACTACTCCTTAGGGGAAGGCAATTGAAAAAGCCTCTGAACTACACCCTGGGTGAATGTTGTTCACTGGCCCAACTTGTGCAGTCACACCTCTAACTCTGACAAACAAGAAGGGGTAGGAACATGGAGCAAGGAGGAAAACTGGACTGCTCCTTACAGCAGTTACTGAGCACCTTAGAGCAATTGAACAGAACTGCACCTCCCTTGCCTTTCATTTGGCAATCAGGAAGAATTATTATAATCTGTCCCCTTGTCCCTGTGTGTTAGAAGAGAGCTATATAGCCCTGCTTGAATTATGCATAGCACTGATACCCTAATGACCAGAAGCTAAGCAAGATTATAGTGCAGATCAGGTTTCCCTGGAAGTACCGAAGAAATACGCAGCCTGGCTGGAGACACGGAGGTAAATCCTAGAGGTGAAACCAGAGTCCAGCGGCTCCAGCACTGCCAGGAGAGTAGATGGCAACTGTACTGTGGTGGCGCACAGTGATCTTGCCTCTCAAGATTATTTTTCATTAAGCCCTGCAGGCTGGAATTTGTTTTCGTGTTTACCATGGCCTATATTTTTCTTCAGTAAAGCACAGACTGCACTTAGTGGTTGTCAGTCCTCATTTACTTATGCGAAACAGTGATGCCAAACTGTTATTTCTATACAGCTCACCCCCTACGTACTCCGTCCTAATAAAATGCAGATTTATTGCAAGAGATGGGGAAAGTTGCCAATAACTATGTTTTACTCTAAGTCTAATAAACACACAACAGGATAAATCACATTGCCATCCCTAATGGCTGCCTTTTGTGTTATCTGTGACTAGCAGAAATATAAATGAATGTTGTCTTCTTCCTAGTACAGAGATACTTGTATTTTAAATAATACTTCAGCAGCTGGATGACTTTTTTTTCCCCACAAGTATGGGCTGCCTTCTTTTTTCTTTTATTTTCTTTTTTCCTTTATTTTCTTTTTTCCTGCATATTGTGTAATTCAGACTTTGCTTCACTAATAAGAGATGTATCAAAAGCAAGTATCAAAGCTGCTCCTGATCACCAAAGAAAAAACTTCAACTCACCTTTCAAATAGATAAGAAAAGAACTTATTTGTTATAAAACTACAAAAATAACCAAGGACCAACCTTATCCATGAAAAAATAATCTTCAAGGATTCAAGCAGCATCTTCAAACTGAAACATGTTCCATGTTAAAAGAATGATTAAGACACTAAGCTTTTTCAAAGCTCTTGTTCAGGGTGAGGAATGACAATTTGGTATTTATATACCCACATAAATTAAATACTTAAGATTACAATCAGTACTGTTAAGGTAAAGGTTAAAAACCCAAGCATACTATAAGAAGTTTCACATAGCTTTTAGCCACATGTTCCAAGTTTAGCATGATCAGAGTTGATAAGAAAGTGGATGGTCTTTGATCAAAGTCATGTCTGAAGTTTGTTTCTGAAAAAATGCTTGAAATGATACATTTTCTATTGAAAATGTGCTCAAGAAAAATAAAGTCACAGTAATAATTGCCAAGTGCAACCAGCCCCACGTGATTACATACTCTTTTCACAGAGTAAAAAGAAAATTATTTTTTCCATAGCAAAGGCCTGTTTAAGTTTTACCCTTCAAGTAGGGTCATCAAGTCATCTTGATTTATGAATGCCACTGAGACCTAAAACAAAGTACATTTAAGAATAATGTTTCACTGGTTTTAATGGCATGAGCATTTAAATACAGCATTTGAAACCTCTGGAGTTTACATCAGTTTAATGCAAGAGCTCTGTGTGGACACACATTCTTCTCTGATCAAGCTCATGTTACTCATTTATAAGCCACATGCTTGAAACACATTATAGATACTATGAAGGCAGTGACTTGATTTAAACATTGCCTTTATGTCACTCTATAGTGATATAGCATAGTATTTAGAGATGTACAGCTGGCATTCTGTGGCCTAGCAAGCTCTCAAAGCTAGACCTGCACTAAACAATAAGTGACTCAAATCCTATGAGTCTAGCAGGAAAGCCCTTCAAAAAATTTAAGTAGCATAAAGACAGCCTCATCATGGCTAAGAGGTATGGGTAGTCCAATTTGATAGTTAACATTGAATTAAACAAAGGTGAATTAAAAACGAGGGAGCAATCTATGCAAACTAGATTCCACATCAAGAAAACTTGTGATGGTTACTGTATGGAATGTACTGTTCGTTTATATTTAATGGATTTTAGAAACATTCACGCATATACCATACAATCATGGCAAGATTGAGTAAAATTCCAGCCTCAAGCATTATAGTGCTTGTTTTTGGTTTTGTTTTGTTTTTTAATCAGATAGTTGCAAAGATTTTAACGCAAACTACTAGAATTACATAGTTAAGCATCTGAGTTTCTAAAACATTAATTGTGAAGTGGTTTGTTGCACCTACAGAAAAAGAACTGGAAAGAAAATGCAGTGGTAAGGGGAGGAGTGGATGAAGCAACTGTCATGAAAGAGGGAATGTACTGGTGCAGGAAACGGAAAGAGAACAGTGTCAGAGCAGCCACTGCAACAAATGTGTGCTACAAGAAATAAAAATTCTTCTTCTATAAGAGTCTATTGAAAGGTCAGTGCCCTTAGTAGCTGAGAAGACAAAATCATCTGTCTGAAGGTAAACTACAAATCCATTTAAAAGCTATTTGTGATTGATGAGAACTGGGAGACAAAGACGGCATCTCAGTCCCTTGGCAAAAAAATCCCTCCAGATGGCATCTATTTCTCATTAATGCTCCGGGGGAGGATCCTAGACATCCCGACAGGTCCTGTCGTGACTTTGGATTCAGAGCTGTCCACAAACTCAGCTGCTTTTTGGCTCAACTCCGCCTTTGCTGCACATGCATATGGCACAGAACAGTGCTACAGGACATTGGCTCATGAATGACTTTTAATTGCTAATTTCTGTTTCTTTAGATCACACCTCATATACTATGTTTTAGAAGGCAGAAACCTTCCTGTAACCATGCCATCAAGATACAGCTCAAAAAACCTTCTCTGGCTCTTCGTGTTTTCTGCTACTGGTATAAAAACCTTAAGGATTGCTAGAACATACTAACAATTGTAACACACACACACACACAAAAAAGGAAATCTTAACAAGTGAATGTCAGTTCGTTTTTTGTTATTTATGCCTCTCAAAAATAAAGATGACCAAAACACCAACCCCGAGTTAAGACCATACCAAATATCTGCATCTTGGCTTCATTTGGCAAAATCAGAGCAGGGTTTTAAAATAGTCTCTAAACGGAATTCATTTGAATTCCTATGGATTAAGCTGCTAAATAAACCACATTCTTTTTTGTGAGCATAACAGATATAAATACATAGGAGCAGTCAGTCCACTGCAGCGTGCTGAGAACCTAAACAAATGTTATAACGCATGAAGGATCTTGTGCGTGTAACATCTGCATTGCAACCGGGGTGGGGAAGCGCCACGCTGGGTCTGCGCTGTTCCAGGCTGATGATGCCCTGTTTGTCCCTGTGACATTGCTGGCCTGCAGGCAAAACTGGAGAGTACACAGTTTGGTAACAGGCCTGATTATCTGCCAGCAGATGATAAACTGCAGATTCCCATGCAGTAACAGCAAGGCTGCCTGTTTTAACTAGCAAAACACTGTGGCAGAATCACTGGTCTGTAGCTATGATTTCATTTAATTTAATAAATTATTTACTTTGTCCACATCTTACTCCATCTCCAAGTCAAACTAACACATCACTTCAGGTTAAAATAAGCAATATATACTGAATACTGATACAGGCTAGAATGTGATTATACTAAAATCAGTTTATAAATCCTCTTCATTGGCTCTTTGTCAGGAAACTTTACTATACACGACAGGAAGTAAAGGAAAAAACCAAAATGAAACAGTATGCTTAAGGAACAATTAAAATGGGTATTTTAATTCACCTTTGTAACCTTCTAAGAGCTTTCAAATTTATATGGCTTTAAATTATAGTGATTTTGACCAAAAAAAAAAGTTCCCTCTATGAAAAGTATTAGCAGAAAATTGAAAAGCTGAAGGAAAATGAAATTGCATTTTTCACATTTGTTAGAGTAGGCTTTAACTGTGTGGTGGAAGAGGTATTTATCATGCACAGCCTGTCCTTCCCTTTGGATGCTCTCTTCCAATTTGGACTGGAAGCACTGTGTATTAAAGGATCATTAACTAAAGTCATACATCATCTCTCCCTCACAAATGAACACTGCAAACACTACAACAGCCATAGAGACACTATAATCAGGGCCCAATGTAGACCTTATGGCTCCCACATGACAAAGTAGGCAGACTAAAACACCCAAAATAAATCATTTTTCCCCTAAAACGTCCCCACCCTAGAGAAACAGCAAGGCAACGGTCTATGTCATATGCAAAGTACAGAAGCCCCACACATCCCTCTGGCCCTATGGACCCTGCCACCTTAAGTCTTAGCACAGCCAACAGTATTACCTGGCTTCTAGATGGATAATGTTCTTATCTCTTGTACTTACACAAAATTTCAAGCACATAACAGGAGCTTTACACTGTGAACACAGGATGAAAGAAGACTTGAGACAAACACCACTTTACACTGGCTTATAAAAATCATGATATTGGGACTCAGTATTGTTTCATGAAACAAAGGGCTGGGTCATAGAACATCAATGTCATGTCATGGTTTCACTTCAGCACACTCCAGGAAAAATTGACATGTAGTCATAACACTGGCTGCATAGATTTATAAAGCAATCAGATCCCATGGTGAGAGGCATACTGAGGTATAGGGAAGAACTGCTTTCTTCATGGTTATATTCCTGTCTCTGGGCACTAAATGCAGTATCTCTGACTACTAAATGCAGTCAGACGCAGTACAATTCCAAAATTACAGAAAACTGATTTTTAAACAGGAATGAATTTAGTTTCAGTTTCTCCCACATAAACCTGTCTTCTGTACGGCACTCTTGGCCCCTTGCACACCCAGCAGTTTGGAAATCATTTTAGGTTGCTCTTTTAGCCATAAAAAGAGGAGAATACAACACCTGGGTAGTGAAGAGAACTCAGCAAGATTTTCATCTCCTTCCAGGAGTCTCATGATCTACTTTTAAATCTGCTTCCATTACTATTTAATGGTATTATAATTACTGTAAGTCTCTAGTGTTCAGAATAACCACAAAACAAATACAACCTTGATTATGCTGCTCTTATTATTTGTATTATAATGGCAACAAGAGACTTTGAGCTTTCCAAAAGAACAGAGGAATGTGCATCTCCAAGAACCTCCATCTAATCTAGAATAAGAATTTGTAGGTTATTACAAGCAGGAAAGATTGGGGGAAAGGGACAAAACACAGAGGTTGCTATACCTGGTTTATACACTCTGATTTTCTTACTCTAGAAACCTGATATTCTTTTTTGGAACATATTCTGTTCTTCATGAAACTGGACACAAAGATAATCAGCACTCCTAGTCTCTAGAATAGGCTCAAGCCTTTTTGTTTAGGACAAGTTCTTCTCTAAAATCCTTAAATACAGCTATCTCCCCGGCTGCCAACCCAATGTTCACAACAGTCTCGAGAGCTTATTTTCTCCTGCCAAACCTGCCTACAGTCACACTTTTTTGTTGCAACTAAGAAGTCACAGATTTATTTATCCTCTAAAACTGTGGGCTGTATTTATCCTCTAAAACTGAACAGGCATGTAGCAGTAGACCAAAGGCTTCTTTGTGCAGAAAGCACATCATTTTGGAACAAACAACGACGGGTGTCTCTTCTGCTCACTGCTGTTCACAGACAGTAAAGCAAAAGAAAACAAGTGTTTGATTTACTCTCTCACATACTACACTATTGAGCGAGTCAGTTAACCTGAATTTTACCATTTCTGAGTGATTTCACTTAAACCTTGAAGTGTCATTTCCTTTTGGTATTTGTACTTTCTCAACAGTGGAAATTAATACAGCAGAGGGACTAGCTCTAAAATTCAGAGATGAAAGGTGGTGATGATGGGCATGAATTTCTCCGAGTTCAAATTTCTCTTCTAATTAGAGTCTTAACGCTTTCTTTTCTGACACAGAAAGTGCCTCATTTGGAGACAACTTTTAATGCAGTCCACAGTTGTCTTTCCCTGCAGAGGAAACTCTCACAATATCCACTAACCTGAATGAGCATTTCTGGCAGCAGCTCCTCCCGCTGCACAAAGCTGAAGGCTGGGCTCCCAGAGCTGCCAATTTAGCGTAATGGAAAACTGTGGGAGACTTCACAACGCTTTGGACAAAGCTCTGCAGATAAGACAAGACCCTGGGAGTTGCAGTTGGCTGACTCTGGTGTCAAGGGGATGTGCCAGCCTCTCACAGCAATTACAAAGTGTTAGCCCTGACTTGCTGTGAAGGATAATAGTTCAGTCACCAAAATGAAAAAATACTGGCAAACTGTAGCTGCCTTTGTAGAATCAATTTACTTAAATGAGACGGGAAGGCAGAATAGATGAACTCGTTATGAGCAGCTCACCAACTTTTCCACCTGAATTTGTATTTTAACCCACAAAACTCTAAAAACCAGCAGCATCAGTAGATGCTCCTTCTATATCACACATCAATGTCATTTACATGAATCTATCATTTCAGAAGATAAATCTTTCCTTCCTGAAAAATTTCAGACTGGCATTTAAGGGCTCAGGATTCACACGAAGGTGGCCATAGGTAATATCTTTTTCCCCACCTAGATTCACAGATAGCAAGTAAAAAATAACTGTGAGTTATATTGCAGATTATTAGATTTACAGGCTTTGAAAACCTGACAGGTTTTTTCCCCCCATTCTGACTTGAGTGCTAAACTAAGCAGAGCAGGTGCTATAAAATATCTAGAGCCTATCACACCCTCCATTCTGTGCATGTTCCTCCCAGTAGAGTTTAGAAGCAGCAGTATACTTCCAACAAACCAAGCAAAATTGCTCCTAGCCCAACAACTGGCCTTTGATTAATGTAAATGATTCTCTTTCCCCTCCACCTTATTTTCTCTATTTTAGGATTGGAAAAGTTCATGTAGTATGCAAACCCGGGAATCAAACGAACAAGTTCTGTTTCTCAGAGAGCCTGCTCAAGATACCTCCCACTGGATAACCACAGGACAAAGCGTAAAACCCACCCTAGAAGTAGCTGAGATCTGAAAATGAACTAAGAGAAATTGCTTATTTAAGTTTATAAGCCCAAGTGTGTAAAACTTGGAGTACTTCACTAAATTCTTTCCCAGATAAAAAGACCAAGTAGGTCCACTGACGCAAGGAGGAATCACATGCATCTGAGCCTTTAGTATTATTAAATACCATTTCCCATAAAGCATGCTTCAATGGAACTTTTCTTTGCAGCCTTGTAACATGAACAGTTGAGCAGAAAATGGTCTGTTTCTTGTGGAGACCTATCTTATAGCAAGATCAGTGAAAAAGATACTTCCAAATTCAGATTTGCAGTGGCAAGCCCATAAAGCTGACAGAAAGGCTTATGGCAAGCTCTGGTATTACACGTTCTTTTTGTCCTTGTTTCTCTAAGTACATAACACATGTATACCAACACCTCCACTGACAGGCTCCCTTAGTTTTGCAGATTTAGGATTTATATACTTTTCAGACTGCTGAAAGGTGTGTTCAATTAGATCTTACACCCTCTTACTTTTACACAGACAGGCATTTGGCCACTGAAAGACTGGTCTTGCCACACATCCACAATTTAATGACAGCTATTGTCAAATTAGTTTTCAGATGCTCCAATTTCACATTTATCTTTCACCAGAAATATTGCCTGGCACTGTATTAAAAAAAGAAATTTATTCCAATCAATACTGTGAGGGTGGTGAAGCCCTGGAACAGGTCTGCCAAGAGAAGCTGTGGCTGCCCCATCCCTGGCAATGTTCAAGGCCAGGTTGGACAGGGCTTGGAGCAACCTGGTCTAGTGGAAGTTGTCCCTGCCCATGGCAGGGGATTGGAACTAGATGTTCTTAAGATCCTTTCCAACTCAAACCATATGATTCTGTATGTGAGAGCAATCATAACAAACAGAAGTCATGTAGTTTGAGAACATCATTGTACGCTGATCATCTTTTAAAAATATTTAACAAAAGGCTCCTTGGTCTGCAGCTGAACCTGAACTCAGTGAGGAAGTAACTGAGCAGAATCAGACATTCTCATTATGTAAAATTAGCCAAGTGCAATTTGCCTGGCTGGTCATCTCTATGTATTAGCATTTATGTTCAGCCAGTGATGAGTTTAATCAGGTTTTTTTAAACAAAAAGAAAAAAATCCTCCCCTAAACCCATACACTTATTAGATTTATTAGTAACAGATTGCACTTCCACTGTAAAAAGGCAGCTAAGAACATGAAGAAAATTGTCTTTTCAGAAGTGCATTCTCATAGCTAATAGCAATCTTTCCTCATAGCAGGAACATGAGCTCACATATGTGCTAGCTGATGGCAGTCAGATTTAGTGAAGACAAAAGGAGGCATTTTATTGAAGGGCAAATGCCAGGAGGCTATACAGAGCTGCTGCAGCTCTGGAAGGGACAGGTTTGCCCTCTCATTGCAAAGACTGTATCACAAGGTCTTCCCCTCCTCCCCTCCCTATCCCCCTTACACAATGAATGCATCTCAAAGAGCTGTCAGGCCCAAGAAACAGGAAAAAGAAATGCAGTAGCATCTAAGGACGTAAGTGTCAGTAACAATGCTGATGTGACAAATAAAGAGCAGAAACAATTCCAGAGAGCCTGGTCCTGCTGGAGGGTACTTACCTGAAACAACAGCAGCAAAACTGAATGAGATGGGCAGCAAGAGAGCGTGTGAACCAGGGCCCAGAGATGTCAGGAAGGTGGCAGCTTGAACTGAACATGTGCAGCGATATCGCTATCAGATTTAACCCCACAGACCTTCTGAATATCAGAAAGGAAGCAGAAAACTTCGTAGCTTTTAAGACAAGCTATTGAAAGTAGCACCAGTAAAAAAAGGTTCCATAGAAATAACTTGGTTTAGAAAATTCAACTTGCTTTCAGGCAGATGGACACCAAGTGTGTTCTAACATGTATTGAGAGCTTTGCATTGTTTTTATAAGTTATGTCTCAATGCATCCTGGTTTGCAGAACACCACGGCAGTGAAAGCTGGTCAAAGGAACAACATGCTACAGCCCTCCCCATGTGCACTGCACACCTACCCGGTAAGAGGAAAAAGGAAACTTAATGACAGTCACCCCAGCATTACATTTTGTAACCCCAGTTATTACTTTAAGGCAGACAACTGTTTTATCTGAGCAGCACAAAATGAAGCTTTGATACTCTGCTGCTCATTCCAACATTCTTTTCTCTTTAAGTAAATGGTCAACTGTTCTCATTACAGCATGTTTCTATAGTGACCAACCACTAAATTAATACTAAGTGTATTTCCCCTTCTACCTGCCTTAATTCAGGCTTGGAAACTCAAAGTGTTATTTAAAACAACATTCCAAAAACTGAGCCTTGAGCAGTAGTAAGATGGCATGGTAGACTACTTCATCTTCCCACCTACTCCAACTTCCCACCTCTTGAAACAATACGAAACCAAATAAATGCATCATTTAGAGATGAAAGCAAAATTCTTCATGGCTCACAAACAATTACTTGGAAAGCTAATATGTAAAGGGCCAGGAAGAAATGAATTGCCAGTACCTTAGAGAAATATCAGACTCCTACTTTCAGGCAAGTACTTAATTTCTTCAGCAGCTTTTTGACTGTTTATTGTGCCTTGGTTACATTAACAGCACTTTGCCCCAAGTGCAGCAGCCTTCCTAGAGAATAATAACGAAGATTAGCTTTATGTGGAGGTAAAGCACTGCGTTCCCAGAAGGAGAGGGGGGAACACGTTGCTATAGTACATGGCAATGAATCATCCTCCTGACATAAAGAATAAAAACATTAAGAGAGGAATGTAGTAGGTTGAAGTAAAAAAAATTAAAAAGGGACTCAGCTGATTCAAGTTTTACATATGCAAATAAACAGTATGAGGGGGAAACACAGTGAGACATGTGAAGTAATGAGCAGAAAGATCAGGTGTATCTATCTTCCTGGAAGCTGAAAGAAGGAAGATATTAAACTGTGCTTTCTGGTAAATTGCCACTGCCAGTTATTGACAAAGTTGTCAATTATACAGGATTATTTAGACTGATGATACCTGAAGACATGGGGATTTAGAAACACTTGGGAGTAATAGGAAAGATAGGAATGTGCTGCAGATGATAAATGGAATGGATTGAAAGTAAAAGAGCAGAGGCCAGCTTCAGCGGGAATAATTCAATATCCTTCATTAGCATGTTAGAGTACTGCAGTGAAACCATGTACCTACTTTCAAAGCTAGATTTTAGAAAACAAATGTAACCAAGTGGATGAAAGACCAAGAATGTTCTATACTATCAGACTACTTGGCATAGAATTTATTGAGGTAAATTCTACTTTGCTAATGTTTAAAAACTTAATTGAATGCACTGACTGCCCAGGTCTGTAAGCAGTAAAATATTAAATCATTATTAGGCAGATTTTACTGAAATTGGTCAGACAATGCATTAGAAAAAGAGGACAGTGCTTGAGTCAATAGTAGGATTTCAAATAGTTGAGTAATCATGTAGCTTAACATACATAGATAAAGCAGGGACCAACAAGTAAAAGGAGGGTAGCAACTGGCACCACAATGTTTTTTAACTGGTCCAGAAGTAAGAGTTAAGTTTTATTTTGAGACAGGGGATGTGAAAAGTGTTTTGAAATTACTGGATGAGCCTCCTACAAGATCAAAAAGGTCTACTGTATTAAAAACATACTCTGCTGCAGAGGTAGGGTTATTTGCTGACAGAGTTTTCTCAATAGAATGAAAGGTATTTCACTGTGTTCATGAAGAGGTAGTTGACAGGTTAGGATTTCAATGCAAGATCTGAAAGAGCTAGGCCTAAATCAGTTTTGGCATTGATTTGTTTGGTCACACAAGCTGCTTAACTCTTCTGTACCTGACTTCTGATATACAGCAATTGACCAGCAATTCCTGCTTCCCAGGCATTTCGCAGGGATACACGTATCCACAACCAAGATATTATGGATATAATCAGAAGACCGCATGAAAAACATTGATATAAGAGGCTCTCAGGTATCATATACATCAACACCCCTGTGTTATTTATATTACCCTTCTAAAATTACTTTGGTTACTCATATTAAATCTCTATTCACAGCATATAAAGGCCTTATGTGCCACACTGCTGCACTAATTCAGTCTTAAGAAGTCAGTCTTAAAGTACTTCAGTCTTAAATAAAGGCCCAGTCTTAAGTGAGGCAGGGCACTACTACCAGGAGAACTTAATTATCATCCCTTAGCTTTGATAGCTACTGTGGCTTCCATCTACCTTGGCTTTTTTTACATGATCGCTGTGGCCTCAACAAAGTAATGCCTTGAGCAACAGAAGCCAGGGCTTCAGTACATACCACCAAGAATATTTGTACTTCCTAAGAAGCAAAGCTAAAAACCAGCCAACTGCAACAAGTTTTCAAAAAAATACTGTATGACGACTGAACTGGACAGATTAAAGTGAGTTTTAAATGCTGCAGTACAGTCAGATGAAAAAAAAAAGTACTTGGTTTGGCCAAGCACAAAGTCAATATTATACAAATGGCTCCTCCCTCCCCATACATACACACTTGTAATTGCAATGGAAAACAGAATTGCAATAGGGAGGAGGACACAGCAGCTGTTTTCCCAAAGTCTAATAAGCTTCCCAGCTGAACAGTACTGGACTTCTGATTGACAAGTCATAAATATGACAATATGCCTGGCCCACACTACATAGAAATGACAGCATAATACGCTGAAGGCACCCTATGTGTCTTCAAGTTACTTTCACTGATTAGGAAGAAAAGATGCAGAATGCCAGCTGAAGGTGCGTAGGAAAAGTGAAACCTCTGAAGCAGAAGGTAGCAAAGACTAGGCAGAACATGGTGACAAGACAAAGAGGGAACTGAAAGATTAAATTGGCTATTGATGTAGGTAACCATCGAGGACCAATGTATGTCAGAGACTGTACCTGCCTACACAGCTCCTCCCTCAATCTGGGCCTGAAGTCATGGGAAAGTGTACACATTATTTCAATATAGTGTATAATAATGTAACACATGGTATTGGCTTCCAAAGAGATCTTTATAATTGCTGTTGCAGCATTGAGCTCAAAATATAACATAAATGCAGGATTCCTCAGTCTTTGGATTGCTGTTTTCTACTCAAAAGAAGTTTAGGAAATAAAAAACAAACAAACAAAAAAACAAACCCCCACACCCATGAGCACTTAGTTTGATTTGCTTTGCCATAATTTTTCTGTAAGACATGGTACCCCTCTGCTGAGCAAGAACAGACAAAACAGCAAGGAGCCACGAACCAAACCTGACTGCACAGTAAAACAAAACCAGCCTGTACAGACGAAAGAGGGTAAGTAAGGAAAGGCAACTGAGGCAAAGTGTGCCTGAACAAAAGCCTGAGAAAATAAAGAGCCCAGATGCAGACCATTAAGCAAACAGCATACACAATTTAGACTTGGTTCTCCAAAGAAAAAAGTAACATTTTTCAAAACATCTTTAAAATGAGTCACCTTGAAGGAGCTGTCGTTTTGACAAGTACCGGTTCTCCCAGTCTAAAAACAATTGTTGCAGTATTTAGGAAAACAGGCAGCAGAAAGAATTTCCTGAAGCAAAAGATATTTGTCCAGAAAAAAAAAAAAAAAAATAAAAATTATGAGCTATGAAGTCTGAACTTCATGAAGAAGATGGTAAAGAAATTTAGCTGGAACTTATGCATTCATAACACGTTGTTTTCTAAGAGAAAATATGACAAAACTTAAGCAAACATTCAGAGCAGTTTTTCTAATTTAGGCATTACATTTTTATACATATATATTTTTAAATATGACAACCATAGGAGATAGGACAACTTCAGATATCAGCAGTGATGCAGATGAACAGGCAAACTCCTACACATGCGATATCACATACGTTTTTGGGTAACACTAGTTAAAACTTACTCTGACCTCTGAAGCATGGTAAGGAGAGTAGTTAAGTTTCTTCTTAGGGCTAATAAGAATTTCTCTAAGACTGGAGTACAGTTGCCCATTTTGTTTCAGACTTCTTGTTCTGTCCTACAGATGACTCTGCTCAGTTCCCTGTGGGTTGGAATACTACCCATTTTTAAACCAAAGAAAGATTACAAAAAAGCCCTGTTTAAAAATAACATTCCAATAACTGACTTCGAGGAAACGTTGATTTTTTTTTTTTTGTAATAAAAACACACAAAAAAGTTTGATAATATTTTTTGTTCCTTTTATTAAAAAGTCATTACACTTGACATATATTTGGCAAAGATACATGATTGTATATCTCTACTTTTCAGGAAACTAATTACAGACTATTCTGAAGTGACCTCCTGTGTGCAGTTCTGCATCAGTTTTTCATACCGCAAACTTCAGGTTCGGTTTCAGTTGTTCAGGTGATTCTGCTTTTAGCTTACCTGTGCGATCAACAGTAGCCTGTTGGCTTCAAACACATTTGTTTTAGATGTATGCGCATGCACGTAGTGCAAAACTGCACCCAGTACTTGCTGCTGGGTACTGAAGAGAACGTTCTTCTAGGGTCTTTAGCATCAGACTCATCCTCATGAAAACTCATGAAGCTTGTCAGTCCAAGCCTTTCACTGTGTTAACCAAGTTTGCTTCACTAAGAAACAACTTTTCTAAACCATTTGCTTAGGGACCAGAAAGAAGACAAATCTTACCAACAGGAAACTCTCCAGAGGGAAAAAAAAGACTGTAGCAACAGAAGCAGATACAGAGCCTCAGTAAAGACAAGTTTTGCTAACCAAACCCACACAAAACCTTCAACTGTACAGCAGCTATATTAGGGGGGCGGGAGGAAGAAGCGTCCCTCCCTAGTCATTACCCACATTCTCAACAAGACAAGATTTACGTAAGAAATAGTGTCAGTCCATTTACCAAGATGCTTTTTCCCATTTCCCACTTTTGTTTTAGGTCAACTGGAAGCTTCTTTTTTCAGTTTTTCTAAAACCTCATCTGGTGTCATCGATACCATGATCTTCACCACTTTTTCACGTGATTTACCACCCTGGGTTAGACACACACACAAAAAAACATCTTTCAGAGAATCACCACCACATACACATTCCAAAATATCTCACTGTAACACCAACATATCAGGTACTTCAAATATAATTCTTAAAGTGTGGGTATGCAGAATTAACAGCAGTAAGTGAAAGTTCATCAATGGCCTTTCTAATTATTTGAAAAGTGGAAAACAATGTGTTATCTACTCTCCTTTTAAAATTAGATACAGCTCCCAGAGCATGCCCTGGATTGATGCTCTTTTTATAGGCAAACAGCAAGGAGTGCTAAGTTTCTGTAATCCACTTGTATCATCTAGAAGCAAGATGCCAACTAATTTACATTTTTGTTTTTAAAAAGTGTGTGTGTGTATATATATATTTGGTAACTGTACTTTCAGATCTTTCTTCAGAGTTGTTTCCCACAGATTATTAGCTACTCTTAAGATGAGTTCTCAGGTTGATAATATCAACTAAATGAAAAGAAATCACAGCTTTTATACAGGAATTGGCAAACCTGCAACCTCATTTCATATTGCCTGAAGACACAACTTTGCTACTAGTCAGTAAATGATGAGAAACAAGTTGCTTGTTAATCTGCAGCCTGGGAAAAAGTTTGAAAGGCCCACAAGGGACACCCTGAAGGATGAAAAAGTCCTTAACTCTACTATATAGATATATAGCATGGAATTTAAAATTAAAAACAGATTTTTGAAGCAGTCTAGCCAGTAGATGATGAAAATCAAGGCCCTTGAATAGAAATCTGGTAACCTCAGGTTTACATTGGATCATTTCCCACCATTTTCATAATTAGGACTGGCTTTGTTAATGTTAGCACTTATCATAATGCAAGTAGCAGATAAGAGAGCAACGAGTACCAAAAATCACTTGCTGTTTACACTTAGCAGATCGGGATGGATAAATCTAAGCCACAGGTAAAATACAGACTTGACCACAATGCTTCACTGAGAACAAACAGCGACTTGTGAAAAACAAATGCTAGCCTGTAATTATTTGGATACTATAGGTCAGAACAACTGAGTCAAGAATGTCAGACAACACGGGCCCATTTCATGTTCAACTCTGCTTAGCACTTATGAGAATAATCTAATTAAACATGAACATCCCTTTAAGATACAAAAACAGTCTTATCTGTAAAATGTTGATAAAAAAAATGAAGCAGTTTGCTCATGGTTCAGGAAAAACAAGACTCAAATCTTTGCATCTCTAACTTTTGGCAACAGTGCTCAGTTCATTGATCATGTTGCCATTTACCATTACCCTTCAACAGACTTCAACTACTACATTAAACCAACAGACGAAAATAAAAAGCACAATTTTTCATTGTGCTCTAATGTTCATAAAGTATAAATGAACATGGCTGGAAAGACTGACTTTAAGTACAATGAATTAATAAATTATTTATTCAGTGCAATGAATAAAACAAAGAGTTTCCACTTGCCAAGTCATGTAAATTCTGATAAAAGAAACTCTTGAGGCCCAGCTACAATCCAAGTGCTTACATATGCCCTTGCTTATGTGTGACAGTTGTCATAGAATTTTCACTCAAATACAGAAGTAACTTAAAAAAAAAGAGAACAGTTACTAATAAAATGCATATTCTCTGCAAAGCACAAATTTTGTGAACTGCATTTGACATGAAAACAAGAGAATCTTTGAAGAACACAAAAAACCATGAACTACACAGATTTGGAAAATATATCACAATGAGAAAAAAGTGATTAAAGACCTCAAATCAGCTGTGGTTTTTCCTACACTAGGTTTGTTCTCAATGAATCACACGCTTTTAAAGTATCTTTTTCACTGAACAAGGAGAGCAGCTTCCTGCACTCAATGAGTAGGTTTCAAAATACTGAATTTAAATTGCAGTAAGGAAAGACTGAAATGAAAAAAAGAAAAAAGAAAAAAGAAAAAAAGGAAATACCTTCTCTAACGTAACTTCACTCTTCTTCACTTCTAGCACCTTAGAGAGGTAACGACACAGCTCTGCATTGGCCTCCCCATCTGATGGAGGTGCAGCAATAGCTACACCTACTGCCTCTGCCGTCACATCTGTAACAAATAATTTCAGGATTTAATGCTCAAAACATTCAAAACATCTAGTTATTGTCACCTACATATGAATGTTTATGTTTTCGAAAGCATTTTAATTCAAAGTCAAATAAACTTACAGATTAGCATGTCACTTTTACTCTTCACAAATTCCCTTAAGTTAGAACTATTAGCCAGTAAAAGACGATGACCTGACACAAAGAACGGAGAAGCCTTTAGACCCGTACCAGAGCTCAGCCATGACTTACCAGTTTTCACACAACCAGGGCACTGTTCTAAGCCCCTCTCTACGTTCCCCTTTCTGATGCAGGTGTAAGTCCAGCTTGGTAAAGTGTAGCATAACACAAACCAGGTTACCCTACCAGAAGGCTGCCCAGGGAGCTATGGTACCACTCACAGCTTCCTTGGGTTGCCGACTGAGCCTGGATACTCTACTGCTGCCCAACTTGTTTGCTTCACACACATACCTCTACAAAAACCAGCCCTGATTTGTAATGACGAAGCCCAGATTTGCAGAAGAAGAGCGCATTTATTAGATTAAGGTTTTACCGTTCAAACAAAAGCGCACAGCTACTTGAAGTACAAATCGCACATTACACGTATCGGACTGCGATTATTCCTCCTCTAAAAAGTTCTAAGAGGAATTTACGCCGTGCTCACTGCACCACCTAGCGAGGCCTGACCGGGAATGCGAAAGAGCCACTGCGAGCTCCTTGTAAGGGTGAAATTACTCCTTCCTTTCGTTTTCTGGTGACCTTCTCCCCGCACACCCCAGGGGAGGGAGACAAGCCACAGACCTCGTTAAGACACTCGTTACACGAAGCTCCCTCCCGCTCCGACCCCACTCCTCAGGCGGGGCGGCCGCAGCACCTCAGGCCCCGCGCGCCCCCGCTGCGCGCGGCCCCGTGTCCCGCCCGCTGCCGCGCGGGGTGCGCCGGCAGCACCCACCTGTGACGGCGCTGCTCCTGGCGCCGGGCTTGGCGCGAACCGCCACCCTCAAGCAGCCGTCACCTGCCGCCGACACCGGCCCCGCGGCGGCGCCCGGTCCCGCGGGCCCCTTCCCGGCTCCTTTCCCCTGAAACAGAGCAAACGCGGTCACCGCGGCCGGCCCCCCCGCCCGCTCCCCGCCCCGGGGCCCTTCCCGCGCACACCTTTCGGGGCATGGCCCCTCCGCCGCCCCGCACCGGCAGCCGACGGAAGCCGGCGAGGGCCGACATAGAGCGGCGCGGCCCTACCGGCAACTGCAGCGAGCCCCGCCCCTGGCCGCGCCTGCGCTGCGCGAGCAGCGCCCGCTGCTCCGGAGCCAGCAGGGAGCGAGGCGCTGTCCCCGCCCGCAACCGCAGCCGTAGCGGGACCGAGCGAAAAGGCTCCGCTGAGGGGATGAGAGTGCAAAACCTGTGCACAGCAGCTGGTTCGAAACACGGGGCTTATTGTAAAGACCGTGGTTTGAAACCTAAGACCTGGAGCAGGCACTTAAAGAGAAATCAGGGAAGAGGAACGAGGAGATGTTTGGGTTTTTTTCCTCCTGTGTTCTCAAATGATGACTTTAGTGTAATTCAGGGGAGGGTACAGCATTTTGTACATGGAGACGTTCTACAACACAGTACATACGGCAAGACACTGGATACTATATACATACATCAATTGCATCAAATTATCATATGCAATCTGTAAAACTAGTTGCACACAAATAATCCTTAGTTCATACTAATTTGTTAGTATTAGAATGCCCAGTGATAAAATACCATCATTAGAAATCTTGTATTCTCATTTTCACACTATACATTTTCTGATAGGCACATATGTATATACAGTGGCTATTTCCATAACCAGCTCTGTGTTCCAAAACAGCCCTTCTGAATTAAGAGAGATTCTGGAAAGACATGTTTGTTGCTGAATTTGACTTGGGATTTCTTCAGTGCAGCTGCAGGCATGCTCTGCTGTGCTGAGTCTGTTAGTTTTCCATGGCTCATCCAAAAAGGCAAAATGACAGCAACAGGAATCCAGCCTTGCTGATGTACTTCCAAAAAACCCAACCCCCTCCCCCAAAACCCCAACAAAAAACCCCCACCAAACCCAAACAAAAAACCCAAACCAAAAAACCAACAAGAAGACAAACACCAAAAAAATCCCAAAAACCAAATAGTAGCAATTCGTATCCGTAGGGTCATTCTGAGGTCATTTTGGAAAGAAGTGTGAGCTGGGACTACAGCAGCAACTTTACTGTCATTTTAGGACAGGTTGGGGAAAACATACACAAGAAGTTCATAATGAGTAAGGATTTTCCAGTTCAAAAAAAAAAAAAGAATTTTACTACATGAGAAATGAAGGGGTGAAAATACAAAGCAATGAATCACAAGATACTATTTAAAACAATCTTTTCAATATACAGAGTACTTATTCCACTTGCTGTTATGTCAAGAGGAAAAGCTAAATTACATTCTGCCAATAATTATGCAGAGAGATGAGCTTTTCTGGTACCTCTCAAACAAGTTTTGTTCTCACACATTCATGTAATTCTGCATAATTTTTTAACTGCTGCCAATAGTGAGCTGAAGTCCACTGACTGATAGCTGACGCATTTGAGATGATCATATGAAATTATGTATAAAATATTATTTCTGGTATCTGTCCGTCTTCTATTGATGTACCATTGTTGTTACCTGGTGAACTATAAAAGACAAAGCATGTTTTACTAGCAGTAGGAGATTCGTGGATCACTTTCTTCAAGCCTTTTGTTCCATAGTGGGAATCAGGACCCTGAAAAACATCACAAGAGATTAGCAACTGAACGGAAGTGGGCAGCAAGACCCATAAAATGTTGAAGTTCCAGCACTACTGACTTAGGATATTTCAATAGTATAAAATCTCTGTACCCACATCATGTAAGTCATATACAAAATCACAGATAATAGAAGTGAGTACCTTATGTCTAAATAACAAAAAATTTTTCTGACAGCAGACTTAAACCACTTGATTTTATCCAACTAGTAATAAATAAATTTTGATTCCCAGATGGGAAATTATATTTAAAAGAATATTAAAAGACTTTTGAGAAAACACTGAATACATAAATTTGTCCATAACATTAAAGGGATACTTTCCTAGAACAAATCATTCTTTCCTATACTGCAGCACTAGTATATAAAAAGTAATAAAAATGGTGATTAAAAAAACCCAAACCTTTTAGTTTTCTGTAGCTATAGTGGTTAGAATATGCTCAATAAAAGCAATTAAAACTTTAATTTTCATAGAGAGCTGCCAGATTACATATTCTAGATAGTGCTTTTGCCCACACACAACCAGCGACTCCCATTAGGACGCATTCTAACTCTTACGTCAGCCAGGAAGTGGGAAGGCACATTCTGTTTTGTGGCACAGAAGAGCGATAGCAGTCACAAGTTATTGTGAAGTTTAACTATGCTCTTCTTTAGCACTAAACTTAAAATAAATCCAAGATCTAGAAGACACTTTCCCCATCAGAAGAGAGATAAAAGAACAACTCTTGCACCAAAGTAACATTTTTCTTCTATACTGTTAGGCATTCTTACTTTCAACGTTGCACAAGCTGTGTAGCAAACTGTTGGCAAAATCTCTATAGGTTCTTTGAACATAACTCTGAATGTACTGGCTGTTCCATCACAACTAAATCCAGTGTCGTTCTGTCCTAGTGTCTGATTCTTCTCATAATCAATTATCTGTACAAAAATAAGAAAATAGTATTTTTAGGTTTATAAGCTTGAGAAAGATTCTTATTGTATTCATATTAGAAGATTACAAGCAAACACTTGCCTGCTCCACCCAGTTTAATTGCAAGGATAGTGCAATCTCAGGACTGGCAAGTAGGTGTAATGTCCTGATACCACTAGGGTTGATCCAGCAGTGTGCTGAACTATGGCCTGCAGGTTTCACCCAGGCTGTTCAATCTGTGGGCTAGATTCAACACTGCTCCAACCAGGTTATAGGGAGATGAAGGACAGCTCTTAAGACATTCATCTTCTGACCTTCAGATACTGCGTATACTCCTGTACTTAGATCTGCTGATCCTGGTACACCTACACAGCCCACATGAGGGAAGCACATTTGCTGACTGTGGCTAATATAGAAAACAAGTTTTTACAGATAACGTAAGCAGTTAATGATAGAATCTTAAAAGAAAACAAGAACTTGTGCTGCTATGTTTTATACAATTTATGTTCTAGACTCAGTATAAAAGTACACTCAGATTACATATGCAATTTTAAGTGGCAAATAGGAATCACTAGCTAAGATGCAGTAATAGCAGATAACTCAGTTCTCCTTTTGGATAGCAATCCTGATCCATGCTGCCGAACAACCTCTTGCAGAAGTTGGATATTAGAACTTTAGAGTAACATGAACACTTCTTGATTACTGCACTAACAAGTAATCCATTTTAATATTTTATTATTAAATTGCCATAATTTTAATATTACACAAATGAGATGAAGCAAAATGCATCTAGGCAAAATGTGCTTTAATTTTTTCCCCAGCCACAACCAATAGAAATGTCAACATTTATAATGCTGAAGGCCTAAGGCCCTTTCACATAAAAGATGTATTTGCAATATATGTTTATCACTATTTTAAGACAAGTATCAAATGTTTAATTCTCTGAAGCTCTGTTAGTACTGATGCAGGTCCAAGAAGAAAGGTAGACACCCAGGACTTAAATACCTGTCTGAAAAGATTGTGACAAGAAAGTTTCAGATTTATCACGAATTGAGGATACTTCTAGAATAAAGAGAATCTGTATAAGATGGATGGCCTTCATCTGACCTGTAAAAGTACACTAGCCTTTCAAATAGGATCAGGAGCATCTCTTTCAAGTGAATCTCTTGATCATTCCCACTTAATATGTTTTAGTTTGCCTTGCAAGAACTAAATTATTTTCAGATTAAATGCATCCAGCAAACATGGTGAAGGAGCACACCCGACTATCTCATCTGCTAATGGGAATTTAGCCAAGAGAATCAAACAAGTTAATGCAAAGTAAAAATCCCCAAATATGTATAATATGGCTGCTAGGCCCTCAGTACCAACTGTTTTATTCTAAAGATCCTATCTAGTGCACTATGTTATGCATTTACATAAGTGTATAGTTTGAGAAAACTAAACTGATGCTACTTCAAATCAAGGAATTTCAAAATTAGCTTTTAAACTGAGGAATGTGGAAAAGCCAAAAATTCCTTCAAAACCACATTCCAGATACATTCTGTTTGGAACATCTTAAGAAGAAAGGCACAACATTTTTCTCTTAAGAAACAGACACAGAATTCCTATCCTTAAGTACAGGATAGTCAGAGAACAGTAATCATCAAATAGAAAACAGAAGACTAGTAAACTCTCATTTTAATAAGATGCCCAGAAATGAACTAAACCAGCAGTTCCAGCACATGCTAGAAGTCTTTGAAATAAGATAGGAACAATGGAATTTCTGTCCCTAAATGAAGTCACAGTTTCTTTCTTTCACATTTCCCACACACCTAATAAATCCATGTGAAGTGATAGTACCAGCTTATGAAATACACAGAACAGTGTAACTGTGGCAGTCACAGAATGCTAATACCCTGTTAGAAAGCTTAGAATCAAATAAAACCTCACCTCGATAAGAAAGGGAATTCAAATGGACTGAAATTCCATACTTGACAAAAATATAGTGCTGGGTCAATATTACTAGAAGACAACTGTGACCACAACATGCTAAGAGAGATCAATCAGGCTACAAGAGCAGGAAATACAATTTTGTGTGTCTTCAATTACCCGCTCAGATCAGGCAAGGGTCATATCAGGACATGAAGCAGGGGTGACATTTTTAGATGCTATCACTGACCATTTCCTGAGCTTGCTAACCAGTTGCTCAGTAGGAAGAAACGCAACCCTTGATCCGGTACTGGCTGATGAGCAGGATCAGTCAAAATTTCATAATGGAAACACTATGTAACAGTGTCTGTAATGTACTTGGAGTCAACGCTCCCATGCGAACAAAAGCAAATCCACCACAGCTGTGCTACGTTTCAAAAAGAGAAAAACAAGGAACCTTGTTCAAAAGAAGGAGCAAAAGAAAATCAAATCCATGTAAGAAGCATGCAGATTGCTGAAGGACATCCCATGCCCAAGTACAGTATTGGTAGATATCACCCATTAGGAAAGGCCTGAGGAAAGGGGGGAAAAGTTGGCATGGCTGATTGGCAAAAGGCTGTTACTGGAAATAAACAATAAAGGGCATCCTATAGAAATATGAAGTTGTATCCAAATTAGAATACAAAGGGTCAAACTGACAGATTAAAATGTAAAAAAAAGTACAATTAAGCAGGCCAAAAGGTTTAGGAACAGCTATCTAAAAGCATCAAGCCCCATGTTAAATCATTCTTTCAACAGAGCAGTAGCAAAGCACCCTACAGACTCTCTGGTGTCTATAAACACCACACATGAAGCTATAAAGATTCACAAAGATATAAAATGAGTATCAGCAGGATAAGGTCTTCACATAGAAGCCTAGAGAACAGTAATACAAATACATCATTTACCAGCAGAAGAAACCAGGAGGATTGCCATGCTGGGACAATGTTTTCAGCAAACATCAAACTGGAGCAACCTTACAGAAGTTACAGTAACAGTAGCATACAACCTTCTACCTAAGACTTGAATCAGTAGTAAGTAGCTGTCAGTCTTCCCAAAAAAGCTCTGGGCAAGGACAAGCCTCTAAGCCCCAATACATGTACCAGGTGAGGTAAGAATGTAATTAATACCCAGTTGGATCAGACAAATGGTCCAATAAGCTCTGACAGTGGCAAGAGGAGATGTTGCTCTGGGTTAGCACACAAGTCTGGGCTCTGCAGTCTGTTCCCCCAGCATCCACAACTGTTCTACTAGGGGTGCTACAGTGCACATCCCCCTTCTGTTCCTTCTGGAATCTTCTAATGTATCTGTTATTGATGAACAAACGTTCAAATACGACTAAATTCAAAACAGGGTGTCTGCTTCTTGTGACAGTATGTTCAGTATCTGCATTGAAAAAAAATACTCTTCTGTGTTTCGATCTTCTGGTATCAGCAAGAGTCTCCCAGTTCTAATATTCTGGGATTTGGTGAATAACAAACAGTTCTGCATTTACTTTATCCATTGTTCTCATCATTTTAGAGGCATTGCTCACACCTACCCTACAAACTGAAGAGTCCTAATCTTTTTGGTCTCCCTTCATAAAGCAGCAGCTCTATCCCCTTAATCATTTTAATTACCCTTTTTCTCGACTTTCTAATTCTACCGTGTGAGATTGGGAACTGCACACAATACTCAAGATGTGGGCATACCTGGCTTTCATACAGCAATACAATGTCACCTTTTATCTTGTTTTCACTGTCTTCCTGATGACACGGTGGGCTTTTTTAGCAGTTACTACATGTTGTGTCCCCTATTACAGGGAGCTGTTGATAACAAATCCGAGATCTCCTTCCTGAAATACTAGAAACTTTTACTAAAGGACAGACTTTGTGCACAACTGAACAGATTATAAAGCTATGAAATTCTTCTGCAGAAAGCTTACAGGAATTAAAGGTTAGACAGGTATCCTGAAGAAAGATTCACCAGGAGCTACTAAACAGAGAAACCAAAACTGGTCTCAGGAAACCTGTACTGAAAATGATTGACGGACAGGAGAATACAGCAGAAAGGGAGAAAGTTTTATGTTGTTCTGATTTGTCCCTAGTCATCCTCTTGTGACCACTGCTGCGAACAAAACACAGGCTAGATTCCTGGCCTATTTATCACTCCTACCAAAATATACGCTAAACCTTTTGCCAGTACTACAAGTGTAGTTTCTGCATAAGCTTATTTAAACAGAAAATACTGTACCTGTATATTAACTTGATAGTCTGTGGGTCCATGAATAGATCCATATAATCCAAATCCCACTATGGAAATTCTTCTGTTAACTGTGAACCTAGTAAGACACAAGCCAAGAAAGGAATTTAAACATCTGTAATGGTTGTGTTACCTTATTCCCAGACAAGTAGGAAAAAGAGTCCCACTGAAGAGCAGGGAAGTAAACTGAAAATTACTTCCTTTTTCCCCAATAACACTTTCTATCTAGATTCTAACTGTAAGAAAATGCTTTGTAAGGTATCAGCTTTACAGGTTAAAGCTTTGCTAATCCCCCAAGACAGTCAATATTAATAAACAAAAAATAACCAGATTCTTTTTAGTATCTCCAAAATAAAACCAGATCAAAGACTTGGTATTTTAAAAAGGAATATGCAGGTAATATCCAAATACTCTAGAATGCACCCAACATTCCTGAAATGTATTCTTTGCTACTTTATATTTTATGTGTGCAACAGCACGAGTTATTTTTAAAAAAGGAAAAGATCCAATGTTCCCAAACAGAACCAGCATGTTTGTTACGGTGTTTTATGCCAGAAAGTCAAAGTTAAGCAATTTGTTCCCTTTCTTCCCACACTTCTCTGTCTCCTTCAAACAGTTTCAAAAGCCATACCTAATCCGATCACTTGTTCCACTGTAGCCCCAGCGACTCTCCACTTGCTGGAACCTGTTAATGCTGCATTCTTTTCCTCTAAGGCAACATCTTGGTCTGTCAATATAATCTACTTTAGGTTTAGGATTGACAGTAAAATGCAGAAAGAGATTTACTACTTCCCGATCTGACAAGATTCCAGACTGAGCAGGGCCTGTGAAAAGAAAAGACTTATAAGATGCTTTGAAGAATTACTCCAACTGTTGTATCTAAACCATGTATACTGGCAAACTGAAGATGACAATATTTTCCAACAGCCAGAGCATATTCTGCAGAATGTTTTGCTTTCATTTGTGCATCACAACTTTTATTGGTACAACACTGATAACAGAATAGAGTGTTAAGCATTTAAACACTCACAGATGAGCTGTGCAGAGATATGGTCTAACAGTAAGACAAAGAACCCCAAAACTCACCTGCTGCAAACTCTTCAATAGTCATTAATGGAAAACGGATTAAGGAAAGAGCTCTTCCAAGGACTTTCTGTTTGTTCCCAAATGTCACAGGCAGTTGTTGTCTTTGACATTCTGCTTCTGCCCAGCGAACAACAGCTCCAAAAAGTCTACTTTCTCGAATACTAAGGGTATCTCTTTCTAGAACTGCACACAGTGTGTCTAAAGAAAAAAAGGTTAACAGATCCAGATAAGTTTTCATCTAAACCAGTAACAGTACTACAGATTAAGTAAGCTTAAAATGTTAAGTAAACACTAACATTCATAGTAAGATATCAAAGACAACTTATCTTCTGTATAAAGAAATCTCCCAATGGTCTATAGACTCCAAACTAAAAAAATCCTACTATGAACTAAACTTCCTGCTATGAAGACAGCACATGAACTTTGTTTTTGATTCTGAAGTGTGTGACCATATATAATCTATGCAGTGACATCCAATATCCTAAAGAATTTCCATGGCTAGGGTAAGATCAAAACTGGAAATGACCAAGTGGTGAATGCACACTACTAAAAAAACAAGTTATTCATGATGACACTGCCACATTCTCATCTGAGTAGCCACCTGCCAATCTGGATCAGCTGTAGACACAAGCAGCAGCAGTGCGCACAAAACCAGTTTAAAGATACATGAAAGTGATTTTCAACATTGACGTATTTGCTACCCACAGAGCTTGAAGGTGGAACACAGGATGTGAGGCAAGGTACTCCCAAAAAAAGAGCAAGTTTTCCTGTATTTCTTACTTGTTCTGACATTTTATGAATAACAGGTATGCAGTAATCATCACAGAACACAAGCCTGAAAAAAATGTGTTTTCATATTCCGAGTCTTCTTTGCAAATTTTTATATGCACTGAATTTAAGCAAGGCATGTTTACAGTCATAAAAAACATACTGGAAAGTCAAAATAGATTGGGACAGGAAGAGCAGAGATGAACACTCAGTCTGGGTACAAATCCCACTGAACAGGAGTTTACAATGACTTTACAATTTCTTTAAGCAGCTGGCATACCTTCCTCCAGCTGAGTTTTTCACACAATCTAGCTGAATTGGGATTGAAATTTTAAGATACATATAGCATCAATGAAATTCAGTAAGCAAATGTACAACTGCTAGCTTTTCATAAAAGACATAACATAGAAACCACCAATTTAGTTTTGGGGTTTTTTTAAACACAGATTTCACAAATTTTACCTGATCTGTGCAACTCTGAACAGAGAGGTACCAAGTGGCAACAAAACAGTACGACTCCTGTTACGTGCAAAAAGCAGGTGTGGATCCCTCAGGGACAAGGAACAACACTTAGCAAGTGAAAGCTTTGGCTTTTACAAAAGCATAGTGTTACCATGGTGGAAGCCCCATGACACCAGCACTAACCAAATGGGGACCCAACACACTGGAACCCTGCTTGGGAGTGAAACTCAAAGGAAAGCACTGCAGGGGTGGATAATAAAACCTGCACTGATTAACACACCATACATATGCAGTGTCCTGTTTTGCTCGTCAGCAAACTCACTGATGGAATGCAGGTGCTGCTGTCTGAATTCTGAGATCTGCAGCTGGCCATCACACCAGTGCAAAGGTGGGCCAAGATGAGGCGGGGAAGCAAACTACACCATGACAAGGAGATCAAATGTGCTTGGAACTGTACATACTCAGATGGGGAAGGCAAACTATCCCAGGTTACTGTAATGAAGTCTTCTCACATCCTACAATTCCCTTCAGAAGTCTAATGCTTAGGGCACACAAAGTAACTTACCTATATCAATATCAGTAAAGCCTTCTGCACTTATTGCATCCATAGTACTTTTGTCTATTGTGTCAAGACAAAGACTAGCAAGCTGAGGTTCATCAAACAAACGAGCCTAAAGGTAAAGAAATACATCTTAAGCATAAAGCTGACAAACTACTATTCTTAAAAAGCAAGTATTTTTACTCTAGAATGGATCTAAATTAAATCAGGTTGATTTATCTAACTACTCTGTGTTCGTAACTTAAAGAGCACTTAAATTCTCAAAGAAGTACATAATTAAGGAGAATTCACTGAATGCAAGTTTTTCTTTGTGTTTATGTTTGGAGTTTTAGCAATATAACTAAAAAAAGTACACATCAAATCCACTATAGAGAACTAAAGCACAGTCTTAACATGAAACAATTGAGATATTAATGCAAATACACTCTAAAATAAGCTGGCTCTATCTGAAATGTCTCAGTCCACTGCATAAGAAAAACAGATAAAAGAAAAGCCTTTATTCCACATTAATAAGAAGCTGAGCCTGTAAAAATGCTAACAGGCCAACTAGAAATTTTCATGCATAAATTATGTGGTAGCAAACCCACTGTGAAATAGTATTTAATCATTTCCTTCCAAATACCGATTTTCCTAGCAAACTGAAACTAAGCTTAGATTTACCTACTTGAGTAAGCAGCATAAAGGCATTATCTGCTCGGAGGTGCTTCGTTAGAAAATCCACACAATGTGCTTCCAGGGCTGGGACTGCATACTTTTTAGCAGTGTATAAAGTAGTCATGACTGTTTCTGGACCAATTTGAACTTCATCTGAATAAAGAAACCTGGAAATCAATACACAAATACAGATCATAAGTAGCTATCTTAACGGGGGCAAACAGGCACAACACAACAGTCTCTTTGCACTTAGAAAACAGGTCAAAGATTTGCACTGTGAACACGCAACAGTTGACCATGGAGCATTTTTACACATAGATAAGCAAATTAGAGGGTTGAAGAAAGAGTATTACGTTAACCTAATGGCATACATTTGTTTTGAATACGTTTTACTCCCCAAGACTGATCTGGCTGTACTAGTTATACATAGCTACCGAACTGTAAACAACAGCTGAGCTGCAGACTTAGTTAACACATGATTGCACGCTCTTTTGATTCACTACCAAGAGCTGTATTCCTACACATCAATACATAAGCCTCTGTGGCTAGATCACTGAACTTAATTTACTGACAGTGCACACTAGCTTCCCCATGAGAAGAATAGTGTCAAGGACTTAGACTGTGATAACATGTCAAAGTTACCACTCTGTAGCTTTTAGAGGAAAGGGAGTCATCAAGCAGACGACCTTGACTCTTCTATTCCTGCCACAGCAAAACATTCTGGCTTGTCTCCACTACTTGAGGCTAGATGACTGGTTGAGATTTTATCATTAAGATGTGAACCAAAAGATAGGAGCTTCCACCAAAACCAGGGAAAAAACCTGTTTCCTGAGCAGCTGTTATTTGAGACCAGACAAAATCAGCTTTATTTTAAGGTTTTGCATGGAAAAGATACCTTTTTAAAAATAATTTTTCTTGCAGGTGACATGGAAGATGATCTTAGCAACATTTCATCAGTTTTTCAGATAATAATCAAGAATAGTTTGTGATTTACAAAATCCATTTGTCCCAACACACAGGTGGTTAAGCATAATAAAGCAGGGCACATCAGCAAAGGCAGGAACTCCTCAATGAAGGCCAAGCCTTTCCTTTCTTAATATTTTTTGTTCAGAACCTCCTGGAAATGAATGAATGGCAAGCAAGACATAGAGATGGAAGGCGTGTTTGGAAGGGTTTTTAAATGTACCACTAAGCAGTTTGCATTTAACAGAAGAAAATTGCCAAAGTAATGGACTCAAGCTTGTTTGCAACATGGGAAGATCTGAGTAACAGATCTCCCAGCAGTAACATACAATTCAAGTTTCAACTAAAGTTCTTCACTGTTTATATTTCTTACATAATTGCTGACACACAACTAAACATAGTGTGCAACATTAAATTTGTGCCACTTACCCACAGGTACATATTTACCATTACAATACTCCAACCAATCAGCCTATCAATCTATCAATCAAACAGCCAGCTTTTGCATCCATTTAGGAAATATGTGAATGATGCTCTAGATTAATTTTTTTAAACTGGATTTACATCAAACAGCTTTTAGAAATAATAAGTTTCATTAAATGCTTTTTTCTTTTTTTTTATATATATAAAACAAATGGACAAGTTGTTCACTAAAGTACTAGAATAATGCATTTAGATTTTGGTTTTAAGATTAAAAAAAACCCCAACTATTTAAAATGCCCTAACCCTTCTTGTATGACTTTACAGGAGCTTGGAGTCCAAATCATGTAAGAGTTGAATATTAAAAGGCTGTAAAAAAAACCAGCATTACTACACAAACTACATTATAAGCTTTATCTAATCCTAAAAAAAAAAAAAACAACCAAAAAAAACCCAAAGAAAACAAAACAAAAAAAAAACCCCAGAAAAAGGACACACTTGAGACTCTATGCTCCAATCCCTTCCCTGCTGTATGGTTGAATACACATTAGGAGATACTCCTCAACTGAAAGTGTGTCAATGACAAACTAACAGGACTTAAGTGATTAAAGTTCTGACAACTAAGATTTGCACAGCATCTCAAGCAGTAAATAAAACATCAGCGTGTTATCAACACTCTTTTCAGCACAAATCCAAAACATAGCTCCATGCAAGCTCCTGTGAAGAATTCAACTCTATCCCAGCCAAACCCATCCCTTATTGCATACCATTTACATCATGCTCAGGTCCCACACTATCACAACACATCTTCATTCACAACCCTTTCCCCACAGAAGGTCTGTAACATGTATACAGATATCCATAAAATGTCCACTGAGCTCGTTTGGTCTATGACTTTGGGCTCCATCTGTTACGGTATTCATTCAGGACAGGATGGGTGGTGTGTTGCATGGAGTTACTGGACACTTCTGACCTTGTAATCTGTTTCTAGACATTGACCACCACAGGGTGTAACGACTCGTAGTTACAGAACATGTAATATAGTTACATACTTTGAAACTGAGAAAGCTTATGACAAGCATCATCCAAATTCATTAAGAAAGTCACATTGTCAGTTTCCTGTGTTTAGTATTTCAAGTTTTTGACAATGCCAATACTTTCCTGGGATTTTCAAAGCCAAATAGCATTCTTCTGCAAAAACTAAGTGTGAATTTGCAAAGTTAAAAGGTAGCTGTACAAACTATGAAAAAAGGTAATAAAGTCCATTGCTCTAGGATGTTGTATAATCCATCTCCCTTAAGTAAACGGATGGGTGATGATGCGTTCATCTACTCATAAAAGAGGAACTCTAGGCGTGTCTTCTCTCTGAAAATCCCTCTGCTCATGTCTGTCTTCGCGTTACCTCTCCCATTTGTGGCAGGTCTGAACTAGCACACCTTTATGTTTATACCACTGTTCCTCCTCCGCTTAACTCAGTAGGGCTCAGGATCACGTATCCTTCCTGCTTGCCGCCTTCCATCCTCTCCTCCCCTTGGAAAGGCTTACAGAAACAACCTGCTCTTTAGATACTGACTAATTTTATTGTCATCCAGGATGGGATGTGTGTGTATGTGCAGAGTGGAAGAACACTTTTAATGACCAGAACAAGTGACCACTCGATCATTCACTTTACTTAAGCCTCTCATACATTTTATGCCACTTTCCTCTCAGGTTAACACTTCCTTCTCCCCTAGTCTTAGCATCTTTCCAACAGCTGAAATATTTTCGCCATTAAAAAGCACACAGAAATCTTCTTCCAATTAGTCATGATTACCCCTTTATTTGCTGCTTTCCAAAGTCCTCTACAAAGACATTTGGAAGATGTACTGCTAAATCTATGCCATGTTGCCACTCTCCTTTATACTATGATCAAAGGATAAATTAAATTCCTGTAAATTGTGAATGAAATAAAAAATTAAATCTTATTAAGAACAACAAAATGAAACCCTAAAGCAGAATCCTACGGAGACAACTTTAATTTTCTGGATCAAAAAAACCCCAACAAAACCCTCCTTATTTGGGAAGCAAATTCAAGCTTTTGTGACTGATTGTTTCAGCTTTTAAGGACTTATCTGCCAAACTACTGCAGTAGTCAGCTGCTTTCAAAAAACTCCAGTGTCTCATGTTGGAAAACTCTTCAGGCAGGAGGAATACCAGATGAGAAGCCAAAACACACACCACAGTCTTTTCCAAGCCTTTGAGCTCAGCCAGTTGTTTTCTAAGAAAGTTCTTGCCCCTTCCCCAGCCAATTTTAAACGGCTCCCTACCCTCTTCCTAGTTTTACATGCAGGATTTTAGCCCACAGACAAGGACGACTATCCGAGTTTCTCTAGGGACAAAAATAAACCCTACAATATATTACTGGAATTACAGTGGTACTATGAATTAAAGTTTCGGTTCATTCTTTTAAAATATTTCAACTCCACAGATTTATTATTTAGAGTGCCCTGTCAGAAAAGAAAAACCCCAAAAAAACCAAAAGCAATTGTAGCCAATTTTAAATTGTGTACAGATATAGCCAAAAGACAAAAAACCCCATATGTCACATTAACTTGATGACCATCATGTGTTAAATTGTTCCATTTCTAACTACTGTTTTCTTCTCTATAAATGTAATTCTTGGCCTAGAAACTATTTTGTGACAAAACACTAACACTGAGCAAAGTTCACATCATAGGACAAAGAAATCACACTATCTCACTGGACAGATACAGATGGAATGAATTTTAAGATAATCAGAAAAATTTTCATCAAAAAATATTTTTCCTTTGGCTTTCTTTTTACAAGTAGCATTTGTCAGTAGATCTTTATGAAACACATCTACCACACATAGGACCTAACAAACCACATGAGTAAATAAAATGGAAACAAGCTGTGGAACATTTAATAATTAGTGAATCGCCCCTAAAAGTTTTTGCATCACTTAAATGTTTCCTTTACCTTGATGTTCATTTGTTATGTATATTCAAAGTTCCCAACTTAATTTCTAACCACTAGACCTCAAATTGGTCTTTGCAGAGATTAAAGGCAGGTCCTGTAAAAGGCAATCATCGTTATCTGACCAGTGTACTAATGATAGAGAGGCCAATGGTGCAAGGTTAATTCTTGCCTCCTCTGGCCAACACCAGGAGAAAAAAAACCCCAAACAAACAACAAAAACACAGTTGTGTTATCATTGGTATGCTTTAAAACCAGCATATACAAGCAAGGAAGTAATCCTGTACTGGTCTGTGTTAAAGTAGTTCTCCTTAAATATGTTTTTAACAAGGTGTTGCAGTGTATATTTATTCCAGAATAAGCTCAAAAATATGGAAGAATGTCCTAAAAAGCTGCCATGTATTTCATACCAAAGAAGAACTGTTGAAACTCTCAGGTTTGATATCATCAGTCTGGTGATATTTAGACAAAACACAAATATAATCAGTTTACTTACCTAAGTCCCCTGTCCCTTGTGTACTAGCAGCTCTACCAACATAAGATGCCTTTTGTTTGCATCTAAAAACATCTCTTCATTCACTTGTACAGTTTTCAAATACCATCCTTATCTTTACTTAGAACTCTCCTGTTTCTGTGTTTATATTTTTATCTAAACTTCTCTCATTATATTCACTTTTTACTGTCCAGTGTTTTTTCCACTTATATAGAGACACAGATGTGCACAGTCATTTATTTTTAACCTTTGAAACCATTTTGCTTGAAAGACACTTCCTACTACTTCCCACTCTGCTACACAAACTCTTCACCTTGCCATTCCCTCTCTGCTAAGAATTCACAAAACACAGCCCATTTACTAACAGTAACAGAAACGTTGCTGCTGCATGGTGGATTCTTCCCCACCCCAATCAGTTGCTGCAACTCTTGTGTCCATGATTACTAGAAGGACTGTGTGACTCTTCTTCTCACTGTTCTTATCTGTTAGGCATTAAAACAGAGAAAGTTGCTAAGACTTTGGAATTTTTCCCATTACAGAAAGCTTCAAGACACTACATATTTATTTCTAGGCAATAATATCACTGTTTCCCAAATGGCTGTTATGGAAATCTGTTTTATATGTTTTTATAAAGGTTTTGTCTAGCAGAGGAGTTTCTTTCAGAAAAATCTTACGGTTAAGCAGTTTTGTCATATTACCACATCACAGCACAAAGAAACTACCAGTAATTGTTTCCATGAGTTTTATTTAGCACTAGTAAAAAGAGATGGTAGATAAACCCAAGGGTTTTGTGAGCATGAGAAGCAGCAGATCCTATTCTGCCCAAATTAGAAACCACTAACCCATTTTACATACTTTTTGCCATCACTGCACTCCTGGTCTCACTTGGGTAGTTTGTGTGTAAAAATTAGTTACTACCTTCTGCATGTTTACTCTCCACCCAAAAGTATGTGAAGTGTGATTACAATGGGTGCATTACTCTGGTAAAAAGATACAATTTATTGCCATGGCTGAAAAAGAAAAGTGACCAATAAGATGAATAAAGCTTCAAAGGAAGTATGAAATGAAAAAGCTTGGTGCAACAGCCTCTGTCCCTTGTTAGTCATTATTAGGTGGACAGATAGTTGCAGCACTCAGAGGAACCACTAACCCTCATCATCTTACTTATAAAAAAAGGTATCAAAACCCAAACCAGTCACCCACCACTACCAAAGTACTTTTCTGAACGCACAATCAGCTGCTCTGAAGTTAGGGCACTTCTCTTCAGAAAAGGATGCAGGGGAAAGAGCAAGAAGGAACCCAAACGCATCCGCGGGGCGGTGTGACCTTGCGCGCAGCCCGCAAGGTGGTTACGCGTGTTCCCCGCGCCTCCCTCTGCGGGAACGCACCGGCGGCCCGAGGGAACGGAAGGGCTCTTCGGGGACAGGAGCCAGGAGAGGCCGCGGTTGGAGGAGATGAGCCAGCGGCCGAGCGGGCCCTGGCGCGGCCCCGCGATGCCGGCGGGAGGAGAGACCCGCCCTCCCCGACCCAGGACCCCCCCCGCGCCGCCGGGGCCTGACCTGAGGAGCGCCAGGAAGGCGGCGGGCTCCACGTCGGGCAGCTCTATCTCGGCCGAGGTAGTGGCCATGCCGCCGTTAAACATCGCGTCGAACACGGCGCTGCCGGCCGCCAGCACGAAGCGGTGCGCGGGGATGCGCTGCTGGCCGGGCCCGGGGGGTGCGCCCGCGCCCGCACCGCCGCCGCGGGGGCCTCCCTTGCCCACCACGAAGTGCACGTCGCTGAGCAGCTCGTTGGAGAAGAGGAAGGCGAAGCGCTCCCGCAGCGAGCCCTTGGTGGCCTGCCAGTTGTACAGCGGCTCCCGCTGCAGCACCGCGCCCGCCTCCGCCGCGGCGGCAGTGGCGGTGGCGGCCGGTGTCTCCGCGGGCGCACTCGGGCCGCCGCCGGCAGCCGCCATCGCCGCCCTGAGGGGCCGGGCCGCTCCGTCCGCCGGCCGCCCGCTAGCGCCCGCCGCGCACGCGACGTCAGCCGCTCGGCGCGCATGCGCCTCTGCGCCGCGCAGGCTCGCGGTGGGGCCGCCGCGGCCTGACCTGCCCTTCCCAGCGGCCGGGCCGCGGGGCCGCGCTCCGGTCCGTGTCCCACGTTAGGCTGGTAAAGGCGTCTGATGCCCGTGTGTGTGGCGGGAGGGCGCTGCCAGAGCCGCGAGGGGGGCAAACCAGGCGTGCGAAGCACAGAGCGCTGCGGCAGGCACGGAGCTTTACAGCGGTACCTGTGGGAATGAGTAAATCCTGCAGCTGTGTGTGCGCCTGAAATGTGAATTCGTGCCTATAATACCCATTCCTCACGATAGCAGGGACAACAAGGCTCGATCACCTATTTTAACTACTTCTGAAATAATGTTGGAATACTGATGACTGTTGGCATACGTACCTTGCAGTGCTTGTGCAAAAGAAATCCACTTAAAATGTGTTTCGACATTGCATGTTTTAAACCTCTGAGGAGAAAAAGCAAAACCAGCAATTGCGAACGTAGCAGTGAGGCAACGCAGCAACCACCAAATGTAATGTCCTTGGACCAGGGAGCATAGAGTGGTGAGTTCATAGAGTCACAGCATGGTTTGGGTTGGAAGGGACCCTCAAAGGTCATCTAGTCCAACCCCCTGCAGTGAGCAGGGACACCTTCAAGTAGATCAGGTTGCCCAGAACCACATCCAGCCTGGCCTTGAATGTCTCCAGGGATGGCACATCCACCACCTCTCTGGGCAACCCGTGCCAGGATTTTCCCATGCTCATTGTAAGCAATTTGTTCCTCGCATCCAGCCTGAATCTCCCCTCTTTTAGTTTAAAACCATTACACTTCATCCTATTGCAACAGGCCCTGTTAAAAAGTCTCTCCCCAGTTGGGCAAATTCTGACAAACGGTATAGGTTCATTTTTAGTACTATCTTGGTGGGTTTTGGGAAAGAGAAGGGAAAGAAAAAAAAGCTACCTTTGCGTTTTCACAGTCCTGTCAAACCACTGTCAGTTGAAAAATAAGGTGGATCATTTTGCCATCTACTGGAGTTTTGCTGTAAATACAGCAGCAATTTGAATTACAGAGCTGAAAAGCTGTTTATCATAGCTCCTGACTTGTCAGCATTTATAGAAACGTGTGGCTAAAAGAGGAATAGAATATGTCAGCACTCTGCATTTAGGTTTATAATTAGGACAAAACTGAGACCAAGCAAACGTGGTCCGTTTCGCAGAACGAGTTTAAAAGAACCTTAAGCAAGATGGAAGCAATTTCAGCAGGGTAAACTATAGTGGGAAAGGGCACAAGAAGACATAGTATACCAGCCAGAAAGCAGCAAGTAGCTGTGCACAGAGGCTATATTTAAAAATAAAACCATACTGCTGACTTAGAAGAATGAGGGTTATCACCTTTATGCTTTTCTTGTCCCAAGGTGGGCAAAGAAGGGAAAGTGGGAGAAGCCCAGATTCTATCTGAGAGATTAGGGATGGAGATGGGAAAAATCATGAGGGAAATGGTGACACCAAGGACATAAATCAATAGTTTTCTGGGAATTTTCTTTTTGGTCATGGGATGATCTGGGTATTAATGAGAGTTTCTGCATTGCTGTCTTTCTGCTTTCACCTTCCTGTGTTCACTCACAGGTTAGTCTGTCAGCTGAGAGCCAACAGCCGTGACTCTCGTAGAGAACCATGGTTGTAAAAAGTGAATGTATTGTCAGTAGCAGAGGAAGTTAAGGACAGAAGAGAGTTAAGGAAATAAGAAGGAAAGGTATGCCAAAGAACTGAAAGGAGGGTGGTTGGGGTAGAGAGAGTATGTAATACACCTTCAGGAATGAGAAATGAATCATAAGAAGGTAAAGCTATGCAAGATAGAAAAAATGGGGAAGATGAGGTGAGCTGAGAAAGAAAACTGAGAGAAAATGAGGGGAAAGAAACAAATGAAAAGTCTGGGGGGAAAAAAAGTAGAAAAACTGGAAAGGAGACAGAGGAAAGGATACAGGATACAATGGAGAAATGTGACCTGGATGCCCATCAGATCTGAAGATCTGATCAGCTAAATGCCAAATGCAGTAACTTAAACAGTTGTGAAAGCGAGAACTAAAAGAATATTAAGTAACAGATTTCCTTTTGAAACTGGGCTTTTCTGCATGTAGACAATAAGCCTCGGACATTCGTTTCACCTTGTAATCTTCATGCCAGCTTCCTTCCTAAAAAAAAGTCAGCCGGTTTTTCTTTGGCATTACCAGTAGGTGGATCACAGCCATTTTTAAATGTGATGTCATGGGATTGTATTCACCAGTCCAGATCAGAAATAATACACAATGCTTTTCCCAAAAGGAGCTACACGTGAATGTCACTAAAATTCCATCCTGTTGTTTGCTTTCTCAGCATGCTCGGTTTGTGTCTAGGAAATACAGCAGTCGCTAATACAGAGAAAAATATTTATATAATGTAAGCAGTGCAAATTGGCCCAAGAACCTTTTGTTTGATCTCATGTAACAGAATGGCTACAAATCAAGGGCTGCAGACAAAAGTTCAACAGTATTATGTTATATAGCTGTGAAGGTTGTCCTGATCACTAGCCAGCAAAACAGAAGGTCAGGGAGTGTCTACGCTTTTGAGCAACTCATTTTCAAGGTCCGCATAATGGCCTGAGCAAGCTCGTGCTGACCTGGTGCCTTTTATCTGTGGAAATTCATGCAGGAAGTACTCTCCAAGTTTTGAGGTTCCTTTACCTGTTGGCAGGAAGAGAGAGGACAAAGTGGGTTCACATATACCAGGGAAGAACCAGAGAATGTCCTTATTAAACTGCAGGGATTTCTGAGATACTTGTGGTGCCGCGGATGTCCCAGAGACACAGGAATGCCTGCCCAGCAGCCCTGGCCGTCCCTGCCAGTGAAATGGAGCCAGTTCTGTGAGAACCATCAAAAGGGTTTGGGTTACAAAGCGTATTGTTTTCAATCATTTGTTCCTGAAATTATTTAAATTCTCCTCCCTTTCCTTCTTTTCCCCACATGAACTCGGCTTTGTGTGTATTCTGAGGAGCTGTTTGTTTTTATCAGTTTTTGAGCTGGCACATATTTTTACAGTGATTAGCAATTGTTCTCATAGGCAGTTAGCATCATTTCTCTGCTTCAGGAGGGAAGAGAATAATTCAGAGTAAATCACAGGTTCGTTTCTGATTAAACTTTCTGGTTGGGGCCATTTGATGACATCTTTTCCTTTCCATGCTCAATTAGATTCTTAAAATCCCCTACATCTGATCCATGCCATTGCTGTGAGTGACAGGCATCCATATTACCACTACAGTGACTGAATTACTAGCAGCATTAAAGTTACTCAAATGTGTAAATTTGCAATAACTGCATAATAATAATAATAATAATAATAATGATGTTATCTCCTTGGGCTAGTTATTGTGATTATTATTGTTATTTTCCCTCCGGTTTGCATTAACCTGTGCTGTTGTGATGTGGGATCTGCAGGTAATGTAACCTTGCAGATTTTGGAGCAGAGGATCCATGCTTGCACAGAAAACAAATTCAGACTCTTAGATCTGAGAAACACTAAGGGCAGGGATTACAGTTGTTTTCCTTATGTCTTGTAAAGTGCCTGAAGAATGTTGATACTCAATTTTAGAAGTAGAATGGACACTCATCATTAATTCCTCTTTGCATGCTTCTTTGGTGCAGTGATTGCTGCTGGAGAATCCCCCCAGATCCTCAGCAGATCATTAGCACATGGCCTCCTGACCCCCAGCGCATACCATATGGACTACATTCTATTGCCTCTGGTGCACCATGCAGTCTGTGATGTATAATACAGCATCCTTTCTTAGGTCTTACATCCTCAACTAACAGGAAATTTTGAAATTCAGCAATAGAACAGGTTGGTTTTAAAGCTGTTAGAGGATTGCAGTTATCTGTGGTCCAAGCTGCTCCCCTGGGACAAAAGTTCCAAACTTGAAGGTTTTAATTTATCTTTTAATTCACTTTTTAATCCATCTTTATCTGGACTATTGGTTATTGAATTCTCTTGCCTTAAAAACTCACTTGTAAATAGAGGAAGTACACTTTCAAGAATGTATCAGCTTAGTTCAATAAAAATTGAATGGCACAAGTTGTTTTGTAGCAGGGTGGCATTTCGTAGCTGGCATCATAATGCAGTGAAGGCTTGCTGCTTGGCAGAGCCGATGGGAACACATGAACAGTGTTTCTGTGAGCTATAAATAGCTTCTCTTAATCCTTGCATTGATCTTCATGTGCTTGCTTAAGGTTCATCTACCTATATTTGTATAGATTAATGTCATTTTCTTGATTTAAAATAAAATCAGCTGTGTCTCAATATAGTGTTAAACCCTACAATTTGTCATGATTTAACAAGCAGTTGTTAAAGATAAGAGCTGTTTCCCAGACTAAAGACTTAATGGCCAGTTAGTCTCCTACTTTGAACCTGACCATTAATAAAGATTTTTCACGTCCTCCACAGCATTCTTTTGCTGGCACACTTACAAATGCTGCCTTAGTCCTGACATCAAGACTGATCTGGTGCCATTTAGTGGAGAGACTGAAGAGAAATATCTTGTATATTATAAATACTGATTGTTGATCCTGTAATGGTCTAATGGAGAAGCTGACAAACATCAGCCCAAGCATGCTGCTTGTGAGTTGAGCATCGCCAGCCACGGGGCCACACAAGTGGATCTAGTTAGTGACTGCGGTCAGGATTCCCAGTGAGGAATCTGTCATGTGGCATAAGACTGATACTTGTGGTTTGAGAGAGAGTTGGGCTTCCCATTTAAAAATGACCATTTAGACAGAAATCATGTCGTTTCTGACAGAGAAATGTTACAATGTGGTGAAAGATCATCGTTCTTGACACCGTTCTCCTGAAGGGACTGTCTTTCAGAGGAAATATAAGATCAGAACTCTAGGAATCTCATGTTGTCAATAAATATGATTCTCTGACAATTTCTGCATGGGAAGGAGTCTTAATTTTAATATTTTCATTACTTCACTTTGCTTGCCTACGCTTCACTGCGGTTTATGTAGGATATTTGCAGTTTTCTGTCTTATCCTGACATCTAATGTTGCTAAATAGTTAAACAGTTCTATGATTTTCTACAAGTGATGGCATCCACATGCCTCATGATGATGTTACCATTTATAAAATTCAGGAAAAAGAAAGAAGGAAAAAAAATGATTTTGCAACATCAAGAAATGAATATAATTGAATATGTGACAGGAAGCTGAGAGGTTACGCTTATTTTGGTGACAGCATCTTATCAACACCGCTTTCATACAACACTTTGATTAGTAACTATGTTGTTAAAGACACCCTATTCCTACCTTATTTTTTATATTGCTGTTCTGGTACGTGTGAGTAGAGGGTGGTACACACAGTTGAAGTTCTTTCCCCTTCCTCCCCCACAAGAACACTTAAAGCTTTCGAGAAATGCATGTGTTAGTTTTTGAGGACTCCTGCTTTTGAACTGAGGGTGGCATTTGATCCATAAGATAGTTTGCTCTTTGACTTAATTCTGTCTTAAAGCTGAATTTTGAACTATTTGCCCTTGGGGAAGTTGATCAGAGGCTTTGGGCTGCACGAACTCAACAATTTTTCCCCTTTTTCTCTAGAATTGATGTCAACTATACAAATAAAGTCAGCAAGAATGATGGGGATGTTATTTTCTTCATAAAGCCTGGAATAGAAACACAGAGAAGGAAGGTCGGAATTAGAAGGACCTGTAGCTACTAGAAATTAAGATTTTTGATATCGAAAGCATGGCATTCCAGAATCCACTATCACGGGTGGATTTGGGGGCCTCCTCTGTCAGGAAAAGGAAAGGAATGATGGAACTGGAAGCTCTTCTTCCACAGAGTGAGAGATGAAAATGAAAGGAAAAAACATGCCTTTTTGAGCAAATGCTTCAAACATCCCATTTCAGAGGTCTTTTCTGCTACCAGATGCTCATAATTATTTTTTTAAATAAAAAATTTATAGATCTCAACACAATAGACTCAAATAATGTGCTGGTGAGCTGCTATGTGCTGACCACACAATGTGCCCTGACAGTTTCTACTCAGAAGCTGGAACAGGACTTGATTAACAAGCCTGGTGTAAATCAGTGCTGGAATATGCTGGCGGGGTGGTAAGGAAGAAGTTTTCCATACAGTGTTTGACTTTATGGACATGGGAACTAAGAAGCGAAGCTTGAGACGTGAATCTTGAGACTGCACCATGGCAGCTGCATACAAATAAGCAGCCTATACATTTGAAAGCTGGAGAAGTGAACCGGCTGTGCATTGAAAGGTAGGCATTTGGAGGTGGTAAATTTAGCCCTGACTCATCCAATGGCAATTTTGACACTTGGGTGGACTAAATTACTTTTAGGAATTGCATCATGTTTTTACCAGATAGTTTGATTGAGCAGCATCGTTTAACCCATTCATATACATGTGGCCAGGCTCTAGACCTTTCTCACTTGAAATAACTATGCGAAATAACTATGAAAGAATTTGTTTGTATATAATATATAGGACATAGATATGTTCTGGCTGATCAAGTTCCTTTCTGTCAGAGGCAATCATATCAATTAATGGCTTAAACTTACCAAATAACATCTTAAAACTGACTTTTTTTTCCAATTCACTACACTCATTGTAAAAGACTTAGAAGACCCTTTACTGCTGATAGCTACAAAGCTGTTTCTAGAAACTAGCAGAAGTTTCTTTAGAGTTCTTTCCTCTCCCTGGTGTTAACTCCTCAAGTATTTACGGAAAGCACTCGTAAGCCAAGCTGTTCAGCCTCTTCCTCATGGACAGGTGCCCTGTTTCCTCTGCCACCTTAGCAGTTCTCTGCATCATTTCAACATGCGGGAATCGGAATCAAGCCCATTATCACAAATGGGTGCTTTCACAACGGCATCAGTGCTTCCTGCTCTCAACCAGAAAGAGCCTGCCTCGCACGCTAGAAATGCATTTGCTGCTTTTCCCTAAGCAACACAGGATGGTCGTTCTCTTTTGCCAATGTCCTGGTTTTAAATGCTCACTAACTTCCAGGAATAGTGGTTTTCATTTCTGTTTGCCTTGCACACAAGATTCATTCCACTTCTGTTTGCGCACCGACAGTTTAGTGTTGATACTCATGTATAAACAAAGTTTGAAGCCAGAAAAAAATGGTGATGGATATGCCTAGTTTTTGTTATTTTTCGACATTTAAATAGAAAAGGTGAGTTCACAATTAAAACACTGTTTAAATGCTAATGTCCTTGTTCTTAATAACCCAGCTAAATCCTGATGCAAAAGGAGAGGCATACTTTTTTACCGGGTTTCTTAGAGAGCCTCCTGCACTAGCCAGATCAAGGGAACCTCTTTCCCACCTACCACCTCATATCAAGGTTCCAGCAGACACCTCGCACACACCCCGCTGCCTCCACCTGCGGTGCCTTCCACGCCGTCACTCATAACTGACCCGTGGAGCCTCTTTCCCAACGCTTGGTTCAACTATTGCAGCACCCGCTTGGCACCCCGCCGGGGCCGCTCGCTGCCCCTTCCCTGCCGCCGCGGCCCCACCGCTACGGTCCCGCGCGGGCGGCACCGCTGTTCGGGCGGTCCCTACCGCCGGGGCAGGGGCGGGGGGAGCGGGCCGAGCCCCGGGGCGGGCGGGCGGCTGCACGGGCCTCTAGCCCCGGCCGGCTCCGCTTTCTGAGGCGGGTTTAACCCTCCCCAAGCGGGGCGGGCAGCGGGCAGGGGCTGGCGGGCGGGAAGGGCTGAGGCGAGGCGGTGCCTCGGGCCGGGCGCGGCGCTCGCCGGGGGCGCAGAGCGCGGCTGCCGCCTCCCGCCGCGGGCATGAGCGCCTCGGCGGCCACCGGCGTCTTCGTCCTGTCCCTCACCGCCATCCCCGTCACGTACCTCTTCAACTGCCTGGCGGCCACCGGCAGGTGAGGCGGGAGAGGCCGGGCGGCTCCCGCCCTGCGGCAGCGGAGCGGGCGGCGGGGCTGAGGGAGGTGCGGGCGACCAGGGCAGCCCGGCGGGTATTTTTAGCGGCGGCGCAGGGACAGGGCAGCTGCGGCCGCGGGGCTGAGCGGGACCGGGCGGGAGGCGGAGTGGGACAGCGGAGGGCGCGGGTCGGGCGACAGAGGGGACCCGCTCCCGGGTCCTGCCCGCCTCCTCTAACGGGAGCCGTGCCGGGATGCAACCGGGGAGACGCCTCACCCCAGGACCCCCAAACCCTCCGGGTTCGCATCCCCTGCAGCGTGTCCCGGTGCCCCAGAGCAAGGGTCACCGCCGCCGAGAGGACAGAGCGGCCCGGGGGTGCCGCACGGTCCCGTCGTACCTGCCCCGCACCCAGCCTGGAGCCGCGGGGCAGCGGGCGCTGGAGGCTGTCCCGGCGCCCGGCATTCACAAACAAAATCCAATTCTATTTAAAAACGAGTGGAAGAACTCACCAGCCTCAGAACGCTCCGGGTACCTCGTAAGACGTGCGAGTTTTAACTGGAAATGTCCATATGCCCTTGCCCTGCCAAAAATATGGGATCCCAGGATCAACCGCAGGTCTAGAAAAGAAAAGTCTTTCCTCATGGAAAAAACACTGTACTTAAAGGTCCATGTGGTATTTTGCGATCCCACAGCCTGGGGTGTTTTGCAACTTTACTGTACAAATATTTGCTTCGCGGTTTTAAGGCTTAGCTACATCTGTTCCTTCCTCATTTTCCTCCTTCGGCCGATAACTTCTTTTTTGTTTCTCATTGCTAGAGAAATGCCGAATAACATATACTGACTTACTTGATTCATTGCCAATATTCATTTCAAATTGATAAACCGCAGTGAAAAGTCACTGCAATGTTAACAGCTGTAATGGTATGAAGAAATTCATCACTGGGAAAACAGACTAGCAAAAGATTCAAACCTTAAAGTAAACCAAACATGCTAGTACTGCTCATCCTGACTCAAAGTATGTGTGTATATATTCTGATATGTTTGATCTTGCACGTTTTTTGCTATAATTTTAAGTCAAGTTTCACTAAGGCTGAAATTGTCATAGTATTATTTGTACACAATTTCTTTTCTTGACACACAGAGTTGGTACTATGTATAAAAATCATGTACCAAATATTTTTAGCATATGCTTCTGGACTTTACCTAACTTTCCCCTCCTTTTTTACCCCATGCACAAGCACGAAAGTGAATACTGAGAGGAAGAGTCTTGTATTAAAGAGAGCTAAATAGAATCTACACAGAGCTATAAACCAATTTCAAACTGATTTCCTTAACTTGTGTTTTCTTGGGGAAGGAGACAAATTTGCTTTGTGCCAAAGATTTTTGTTCTTTCCCCTACCACCACTTCATATGCACTAACATTATAGCCCTGTCTTTGGAGAAAAGGTCTTTTCTGCCAAGCCCACCTGCGTTGATTACTGGCCTCCCAAGTGATCCTGTCTTTCAGAGACCTTTGGTAGCACTTCCAAAACTGGAAATTAAACCCAGATCCATCATGGGCATGCCACACTGCTACCCCTATTCCATGGGACTAATGTGTTTTATTTGTGAATATATAATTTCCTAAGTAGATAATTTATTGCTGAGCTTAGACTAAATATTCCTAATGATCCTTTTTGGCCTTGAAATCTCTGTGTGCGTGACTTTCACCTCTCATCGGCCTTTAAGTTTTCCATCATTTTTGTTTATTTTTGCAGATGCCAGTATGAAAACTGATTTTACTCAGACAAATCTAGACTCCTGGCTGTGTTGTTTATCTAGCTATTTTAGCAATTTCTTTTTTTAGATGATCACATGTGGAAAGACAGGCACATAAATTCTGAAAAACTACAAAATGAGTTCTATGACAGACTATGTGACAGACTTTAAAAACGAAAAAAACTCTTTTAAAAACAGACTTAAAATACTTTTAAAATATTAAAAGTTACTTTAAGAGCATGGGCATTTGAGGATAACTCGTAAAAAAGGCTGAACAAGCAAAATTCTGCCTCTTTCTTTCTCTTAAATTCTTTTCCACGCTGTTACAGTTCCTGGATAATTGTTCCAGTTGGATTGCTGGTTCTGGTTTTTATTGCTCTGTTGGCTCGCGTTCTCGTCAAAAGAAAACCACCCAAAGACCCTCTGTTTTATGGTATGTCTTGGTAACAGTGAACCTAAAATCAGAATGTGTTAATTTATATAAATGATAATATATGATGGTTATTTCAGATTGAACACTTAAAGCATGGCTTCAGAATCCTGTCTGGTGAGCTGGTGCTAAGGAGCCAAGAAAGAAAGACCAGGGAAAAGAATAAGAATAACACTCAAGTTGGGCCATGACAGTGTTTGAAATACTGCCATACCTGCTCTGTTAAGAAACAACTTGCAGCAGGACTTAGGCACCACAGTAGACCTCTTATGTATCTCATACTGTGTGCACTCATTTAGTATTTCTGGATCTTTTGGATCAACAGCCTCCACAGCTTGGTTCTTCCTATGATTGAATTCCTTAATTCTCCTACTTTTATTAGGCTTCTGTGTTAACTCACCTTTGTGACATACAAGAAAGTTCAAACTATCCCAGTTCCTGGCTCAGACTGTCTGCAGACTCAAGCATTTATATATTGATACTTTGCCATAAAAGAATAGAGATATTGATTACCTTTTAAAAAGACACTTTAGATCTAGTTCACCTTATAGCAAAATCTAGAAAAAAAAGCACTGCTGTTTTTTTAAATTTTACAAGATGGGCTCATAAGCAAAGCAGGGTACAAACCAACTGGTATTTGCCTTCTGTCTTCCTCCTCACTACAACTCGTAGGTGTCATTCTGCAGTGTTCTGCATGAGGCTGAAGTCAAAGAAAATAAATAGCATAAACCTACCACAAACAAATTTCCTGTGTCAAAGGAGTGACTTGCTAACTTGCCAGATAGGTCTCCTATGGACTGCTGTGGCTGATGCAGTTTACCTTGCTCACCTCAAAAAACGGCAAGTCACATTTCCCTCTCCACCTCCTTTTTATTGTCCTTACTCCTTTCCAAAAGATGATGACAGTCAAGGTTTTATACTTTGTGTGACCTACATTTTTGAAAGGCTACATAGTCCTTTCTGCAGACACTGACTTTCCATGGAGGCTGTGCCTACAGCTCTACAGAATTTCATATTCCTAAGAAAAGCTTCCTAAGAACTTTGTTGACTAACACTGGTGAAAAAATACTAAGCTATGTGGGAAAATTGTAATGTATGTTAAATATCCATGACCTCAAAGTAAATGCAACTAGTTCAATAAATCCCTGCCTGGCTGAATTTATCAGACTGTAAAGCAATGTGTGTTTCTGAATCTTTATTAATTTATTATTTTTTTACTCTTTATCTTGTTACAGTTTATGCTGTATTTGCCTTTACCAGTGTAGTGAATCTAATAATTGGACTTGAACAGGATGGAATTATTGATGGATTCATGACTCATTACTTGAGAGAGGTAAGCAATTGTTTGGCTTACAAATGTAAATAAAATCTTTACTATAAATAACTTGGTATAGTATTTGTCACAGGAAAATAGCCACTTACACATTCAAAAGGGTCTTCTTGAAGTTGGTCATTGACCTGTATCATTATAGTTACGGACAAAACCTTCACTGACCTGAAATCACTCATTTGGGAAAAATAGCACTCTTCTCAAGCTCCAATGTTGTTTCACTTAGTTTAAGTAATACTATTCTGTATTAATTTCTGTGGGAATTGAATAGACTGTATGTGTTTGCAGAAAACTATAGGTAGAATTCAGGAGTGGATGAGTACTGCAGGACTGTCGTGGTTTAAGCCCAGCTGATAACTTAGAACCACAACCAGCGTTGTTCTCAGGCTAAAACCGAAACACAGCGCTGCATCAGCTACTGGGAAGGAGAAAAATAACTGTTACAGCTGAAACCAGGACAAGTACCCAAATGTGTTACCAAGAAAGAAACAAAATTGCTCCTTTATTTTTGTCTAATCACTTTACTGAAAGGAATTGGAGTTAAAAAATGATGACGCCAGATACCTAGTCAGCAGAATCTGTTGGCTGCTGAATATCAACATCCACCAAAAATAGCTCAGTAAGAGCTTGACATGAAAGTCATTGAAAAGATCCGTGAAATGAGTTGGACCTTACAAGGTTATATGTTGTCATCAATATATTCAATATCGTTGTGGATCTCTAGGTTGCTAAACGTATCTTAATTTGTTTCATATTAAGTGTATGTTTATTTTGTAGCTTTTATCACTAAAATATGGAAAAGTAATATTTCCATAAAATAGCAGAACAGTGCTGACAGTAACATAAGAGTCTTCCCTCCCATCTCGCACCCTATTTTGCAAATATAGAACTGATCTAATTTAGCTAATCCTACCTAAATAAAGTCTGTGCTTGGAAACATTCATTATCAGTCAAAACCTGTACCTCTGGATTAAAAGAGCATTAGTTACTTTTCTTAAACTGCTTCCTGCTGTTTAATTAATAAATTATTCTTCCTCTTATCACGGTATCTTTTTAAAAATAAATGTTCCTTAGGGTGAACCGTATCTGAACACTGCATATGGCCACGTGATCTGCTATTGGGATGGCTCTGTTCATTATCTGATGTATCTGTTGATGGTGGCAGCTATTGCATGGGAGTAAGTAATTTGATTTGTGTACTGTTTACTTTGCTTGCATGCTCATTTAACCCACAAAGGGCATTCTTTTCTATGCAGTGTTTAGATTTTTCTTTCAGGACTGTTTCATGACTTAGGCCAAAGCAACACTTAAAATTTCATTACTTTCAGGAACTGTGCCTTCACCAAGTTCCCCTTTCTCTCAGCTGAATAAGCCCAGCAAATGAATTGAGTTGAAGTCCTTCTTCACTCTGCAGCAGAAAGCATAAGCCTATCTGCACGCTTTGTGTTAGTTAAAAGGAAAGCTTAATGATGATGCATGTTAAAACCATGTGTGAAACCCCATTTTTTTTACCGAACGTATTTATGGTAAGAATAATGTACTGCCTAGCATGATGATCTCCCATCTACATTAGAATGTGTCATGCAGTTTAAGAGAAAATAATTATTTCTAGAGATTCTTATGTTTCTTGCTGTTGATTAAAGAGTTTGATAAACTAATTACTTGAATTCCAGTGGCTAATGTACCTGCTGGTCATAGAAGCATTATCAGAATGAAATTAATAATTAATTATTCTTTTATAGTCTTGTACAACCTGTGATGTGCAAAATCATGCAGTCAGTCTTCAGATGAGTAAAACATAACAGCAAATAACTGAATGTGGGATTTTCCTCTTTCAGAGGCAAAAATCCACTGTTCACTTGTGGTACAGATTTCAAAACCTTTACTCACTAAGATACAACCATTGCAGTTGGTATAATATTTAAGAGTGATTTGGGATAGGGAATTTTTAAGGACTATGCAATAATGATGTCTTATTTTCTTTTTAAACAGACAAAGCTATAGAACCATTGGCCTTTACTGGCTAGGTTCCATTATCATGAGCATCATTGTCTTTATGCCTGGAAACATTGTGGGTAAGGACATAATTTATATGACTAACATTTTCCTGTGAAGCATTTTCTAAATTCAGCATTAAGCTATCTATACTTTACTGCAATATCAGTTCCTTTCTGTAATAATACGAAAGAGGAGTTTTAGGAATATCAGTAAAGAGGTGCAAAAACCCCAAAAGTGTTATATTTTGTTATACCCATAAGACTTTCATCCAAACTAGGTTTAATTTAAGCAATAAATCAGTAACTGTTTCCTAGTATCAGAAAAATATAAAGCTTATTTTGCATAAAATTTCCAATTTACTTAATAGTCTGACTTTCAAGCACCTTACAAGAGACATCCAAATCACCTTTAAAAGGGAAATCTGGAATTTACTATATTTTAAAAAGAACTTTAACATTGCTAGATTTCTAACATAAATCAGTGCATAGTTGTGCTGCTAGAGGTGGTTGTAGTAAAAAATCTTACATTGCTACTGGCAGGTGCTTCTTTAAGAGTGCCAGTCCTCTCAATTAGAGATTTCCTTTTTAGCAAAGCTTAAATTGATGCAAAGGTGGCAATTGTTCAACTGAGAAAAATGTTCACGTGTCCAAATCCTGCCGTCAGCTTTAGAAAAGCTTGTTCTGGCTTTTTATGACAGAGGAGGAGTATTCATGGCGCAGCCTGGGGCTAGTTCAGTTCCCTCCTTTGTAGATACATGCGCACCACAGAGAAAACAGTCAGCGGATTTAATGTGACAATGTTTCTTCCTCTTTCCTCTGGGGAAAGCAGAGAAACTTGTTCTCAAGAGCATGCCTTAAGCCTTCCTTTCTGACAGAGAGTACCCAGTGTAGAGACACAGATTTTCCTGATTTACTTGGGCTGAGGACTGTTCTGAATTTATGTTTTGTCCTTGAACATGAGTACAGTCCTGTAGGAGAAATCAGGGCTTTGGAAAACAAATACAATAGCAGATCTTAAAAAAAAAAGATATATTCCTATCTTCCATTTTTAAAGAATGATGTCCCTATTTGAAGCAGGTTCAAAAGATTTTAAAGATGCCCTATCCTAAGGATTACTTATGCAGAATGACTGAGGTGGTTTCCTGCCCCCTCAAAACCTCTCTAATTTCCAAAGTGGCTTCTTGTCTGATAGGCTCTGTCACCTGTGACTCTGCCACTACTGAGCACATCATTTTCAACAAGATTTGTGTGTTGCTTTAACACTGGTTGCTAATGTTTTATGTTCACATTACCATAGCTGCTTCAGTGTTTATATTACATAGGATATTTTTTTAACTCTTCTCCAACGCAGCTTAAAAATTCTTATACATCTTATAATTATTCTTTTAACAGGCAAATACGGAACAAAAGTGTTTCCTGCTTTTTTCTTAAGTATACCATACATTTGCCTTCCCATATGGGCTGGGTTCCGAATTTATAACCAACCTTCTGTGACGCATGACACTCCAGTCAAGGTAATATTATTGTATTTAACTGTTGGCTACTGTTAGGAAAACTGAAACATGCTTGCTGTTTCTACTGAGTTTTATAGGTCTCTTGGTGAGCATGGAATGCACTGTAACTGCTCACTGTTACGACAGTTGCTGCCAGGCTCTGTAGGCACTGTTAAAATATCTATACTGCAGGACCATTTAAATATGGTGGGTGAAGAACCCATTTATAAGTGTGATTGTGTTACTACGCTTTATGTATTCAGTTTCTGACTGTTTCAGTTTCTTAGCTGATGAAAATATTGACATATACCAGCTCCATAAAGTACCATAAAATCCTTATAGAAGCTCTGCAGAAAAGTATTCTTCTGCAGATGACTTACAGATTTCATGTAATTTAGTATTTTTTGTATGTACATTCTGCAATATTAGATTTAAGAGGTAAGACATGTACATTAATTGATATGAAAATTACTTACACTTCTTGTTAAAAAAGAAAAATCTGTAAAAATGTTTACTTAAAACTCCTTAGATCTTTGCCTTTGGATTTAATAGTTGGGCTGTAATAAGATTAACTGAGCAAGAAAAAAATGCAATAATATTTTATGCACTGTTTTATATAAAAAAGTAATCCCTACAGTACAAAGCACCCAGCAGATCTTTAACTCTTTGTCGCTATAAGCAAGCCAGTTTATTGACACAGCACACTATATCAGCACTAAGTAATATGATAAATAATTTTGCATCACAACAGCTCCTCTCAGTCAGGCTCATTCTGTGACTGGAAACATAGACAGAGATGAAGGAGCTAGTTCCTATTCCGTAGCTAATAGGCAGTCATTGTGCAAGTGACATAGCCAGTGCCATAGAATAACAGCAGATGATGCACTGACAGATTTTCCCAGAAATGTGTGAAAGAGAACATTCAGCTATCCATCCATTAGTCTTCAGTAGGAAAGAGAGGTATAGACAGAGGTTTGTATCTCCTGGAGTTTGAAGAACTGCTACAGAATCACCACTTTTAGTGCAAACCTCTATGAAAAGCAAATTGGGGGAGACTTCAGGTGCCAAAACCCCTTCTACACTCCTGCACAGGCTTAAAGGAAATCACATGTCTCATCCCAAAGCAACTTGAGCTGATTTACTTAAAGGTGTCCCTAACTCTGGGCAGAAACACATTCTTTAGAGTCATCAGGATAGAGAAGTGTAGTTAAAGGTAGTGATGGTGATTTTTGCTATATGTATTGGTGAGAACATCCTTTGCTTGGCAGATGGATGAAGGTTTCAGTTTGTCTTCCTAGTACTGAGGACACCACAGAAATTGCTATTATAGAAAATAGGTGATGGACTGCTTATTTGCTAAAATATAGCCATGTCTCCTATGCTTATCAGGAGCTAAAGTGCTTAGGTTTGATATTTTACTTTGGTATTTATTGCAGAGAAACTTAGTTTTTAAATCCTGTTTCAAAAAGAGAGTGCATAAAAAGCTGGTGATCTGAAAATTTAACATTATACTTCTTGGTGAATCCTTTCTTGTAAAACCTATACTTCCTTGCTCAGAAGGTCACAGAAGCAGCCTTGATTCCTTTCACTGGGGCCTCCTACCTTCCTAAATTGTTTCTTTTTTAGAAGTCATATTCATCTTCACAGCTAATTCATGCTTCATATCAGAGCATAAATACCCGTGTTCAGTAACTATACCTTAAAATGCCTTCAAATCTTAACATGACTACTCATTTCTTATTTTTATATACCACTTAGTCCTAAATTATATATTGTTTCCAGGAAGTAAAGTGTAATGCTACTAATCATTATAAGTCCTGAAAATATTTAGTTCTCTTTCAATCATTTCCAAATATCTGTAAAATTGAACTTTTCTTTAGCTATCATTATTCAGAGTTGGCATTAAAAGATTTAGGAAGAAAATGTAATAACACTTTTAAATGTGGCAGTGCAAGTATATAGAAAAATACTTACATGAAAGCATGGAAGCAAGCTATGTTCTGTTGGCCAAGGTATTTATTGCTATGATATTATTATAAACCAGTTAGTTAAAAAAATAAAATCAATGTGGGAACAGAGAAGAGGTATTGACATTCTGGGTGTCTTCTAATAGAGGTGGGTGCATAAGAAAGGGATGGAGTTTTATCCTCATTCAGAATCAAACCAAGCTGTGCTGCAGTATTTGCAAAGCTCAGCAGATTTATCTCAAGTGTATCAGTTCGTAAAAGTCTAATGTACTTGAAAATTAACAGAATTAACACACAAATTCCTATTTGCATATGAATTCTGAAGTGACTGACTTCTATGGACAGCACACAAGATTATTCCTATTCCTTAAGTCCGATCATGTAAGGAGCCTCTCAGAAGTTATGGAAAATAGCTTTTTCCTGGAAGTGAGAGAAATTGCAAAGCATGCCAACACACTTCCTTGCTACACAAAAGAAACAGCGGGGTTGGCGGGATCTGTGCAGAGTTCAGTCGTGTTTGCAGTACATGGGAAGCGTGTGGCAGGTCATCGCTACTTGGCCAGCACGCTTGACACAATTCCTTTTAGCACATATTGATGTGAACTTGCTGTGTAAAAGAAAGGTAACTGAGGTCTGTCAGCAAAGTGCCTATTTTTAAATTCTTGCTTCTGCTTTTTTATAAGCTTTGCGTTTTCATTTTGTTTGCATGAATGTATGTATAGAGAGAAAAAAGGTGTGAGTTTTCCCTACCTTGGCAATTTCACAAACTCGTACTGCACCAAAGGTCATTTCCACTAATACTGTCTTTGTCTCCAAAACCTCTCAGTACAAAGTTCTGTTGTAGCTTTGCGGTCACAGTAAATACGCACATTCATTTAACATGCCTTTTGAAAGGAAAAGTAATACATATATATAAGTTTCATGCTTAGAGAGAAGTAGAAAGAAAATATATCAACCCTCAACTTTCCATTGTCCTTAGGTAGTCTACACCTGAAAATGACTGGCAACTCAGCAGCCATGGGAGGCCTTTGTCTTTCATAGGAATAAATGTTAGAATAGAGACATTCTTTGCAGGTAATATTATAAACATTCCTACACAAGTATTTTAAATACTGTGAAGTGACACCATACTGCCAAAACAGACTTGTTATTTGTGTTTGAAAACCAAAGGTGTAAATTTGTATTCTCTTTTTAAAAGAAAGAAACAAACAAAAAGTCCATTTTATGCAAGAGATGGCCTATGTGTTTAAAATAGCTCTATTTTTGTTAAACCACAATTCAGATCTTGCAGTTCTTACTCAGGAATTGTGTTTGCAAGATCAGTTCTCCTGTTTCAATAACTTTATTGTGAGGATCTTGATCCTGAGTGCCTTTAACTGTGCCTCTACATCCTAATTATTGTTTTGTGCTTTGGAGACATTTCCACAAGTGTATAACAGGAAGGAAATCAGGTTTTTCTTTTGCTGCCTGCGTGCCAACATGCGGCTAATAAAAAGGAAGAGGAAATGAGTAACATATAAATGGGGAAGTTTTTCCCTCTGAAAACATAAGGGATACAGAAAGACACTCTGATGTGCTTGTAATTTTGTGACTACACAGTGCTGAAGAGTAGGTTGAATTATTTCCATGGGTCTTGTAAGTTTTACCATGTAGACAAAGAGATGCCTTTGGTTCCCCCGAAGCCATCTTCTGTGTTAAATATCTACATGGTCTTTGCTACTGTAGAGTGTGAACCCCTCACTTTTGCCCATGCGGTGCAGGGGGATTCCTGTTCTGAGGCTGAGGAAGAGAGGTACAGAACAAATCAGATCCAGATGCCAACAAGTGCTTCAGTGCCCATCAGAGGAATCCATAGTGTACAGTAATATATGAATGAAAGGAGGATTTTCCATTCTCCATACACACACACATACTCTGTATTCTCTGTTTCTGCGTTACATATTAAAGGCGTATTATTTGCTCAGTGAACTCAGCAGAGAACTCAGCAGGCCACAGAAAAGTTTTTATTTTATGCCAGTGATATTCCATTAATTTCAATAGTGTCACAGGCTGCTGAAAATCAGCATTCCCTCTCAATAATGATGGACCCTCATTTTGCTGTCCCTCCAAAAAGACCTTTTACAAAGCATATTAGATTCAACTTCAAGTGTTTGACAGAAACCTATGCTTCCAAAGCTTTTCTACATATGGACATTCAGGAAAATTAATTCATTCCAATTAACAAAAGACACAACTTTGAAGAAGTTAGTTATGCTGCCTTAAGGCCTTATGTGATTGCAGAGTTAGTGTTCATTTTATTTAGGTTGTTTTAAAAGCAATCTCTATTGAAATAGCTGTAGTTGGATCCATCCATTTCTACAGTTTATTCACATTAATTTTCCCACTGCATCCTATCAAGTCTGAAGTCACCTTTTTAGATGTGGAAGTCTTTCCATCTGAAATCAGTGGATACATAGCATAATTTAACTGAAAACTAACTGCAGCTGTGATGATGTTTCACTGCTTCACCCTTCTTGTAGTGACTGATCTGCAGTTAAATACACGTCACGTGGAACCGGGATGTATTTACTAAACGCGTTCTGTGTTGCAGGTGGTTCAGGAAGTCCAGAAGAAAGGACTCTTAAGTCGACCAATAGATTTAATGTTAGCTGCATACCTCATTCTTGCAACGGGGTTTTGCATATTTAGGGGCATGGTAAGTTGAAGATATTTTAATATTCTGTTCTCTAATTTTAGTCAAACTTGAAAATTTAAAATCCTTGTGTCTATGTGAAAAAGTCTGTACATTTTGGTCCAGGGAAGTCTTGTGACTTTCAGGGTTGGAATAGGCTTTAGATATAAAAAGGACAAATTGTTTATTTATGCTGATTAGTGGTGCTTTGCTTCTCCATTTTGCCCTGTGTAAAGTATGGTTTTCAAAAGGAGGTGCAAATCACAAGAGTAAATAGCATCCCAAGTGCAGATCAACATGACCTAAAACTGTTTTCATTCTGGTATTACATTTATGTCCAAGAACACAGAGAAAAAAACAACAAAGTTAAGTCTGTTTTCACATTTTTCTAAACAGAGATGCATTCTTAAAATTATAAAGGAAACCAAGTTAATTTACACTGCATTAGATAGAGAACAGAGAGAACATTTCCACATGAAAAAAAAGTTATCCATATGACATAAACAACACATGTTCTACTTGTTTCTACTTACCAAGAACTTATTTTTTGAAAAATGTTTGCTTTTTAAGTACAACTGATTGAATTAAAATTTCTGAGGGAATGAATCAGTACTGAAAATGCTTGAAGTAGAAGAATGCAGTAGTAGGTAAATCTAGTCCTTTGTCAGCTCTAAAGCATGTTCTGTCTTAAGGAGAATGGAAGTTGTGTATCATTCAGTGAAAAGAGATCAAATGTTTAGGTGTCTTACACAACCACCTACTTGCCTGATTTGTAGATCTGATCCTGTCTAGAACAATTCAAGTACCCAAGCAACATTTTATTTACCATCAGAGATTGTCCTTTTGTAGTTCTGCTGCTCACATACTTGGTCATCTTCAGCTGTTTCACTAAAAACTTGCCTCTCTTTTTCTCCTTCTAACTTGTCACAGGCTGCTTTATTTTTTCCTATAGATGATGCTAAAGAGCAGCAGTGATGCAGGTTAATCATCTGTTTTACCTGTAGTTTTGTTGTGGGAAATGTTAATTCATGCTCTAACATCTAATTTGGTTCTACAATCCCACTGCTTCCTTTCTTAGAGGAATATTTTTTTGCTAATTTTGAGTGTGGTTATTTCCTTAGATATTTCATTTGCCAAACAGGAATTGCTTACTGGCCTTACTTATACATACAGAGGTCAGCTGAACATCTCTGTGTAAGCTACAGTAACGATGAGTTTGTGAAAAAGTGAATAAAATCTAATGCATTATAGTCCACTCAGACCTGATTCTTGGAGGCCCATGTTGGAAAAGGACAGGGATGAATGTCCACTATTTGTAAATCTTTACATTTCCCCCTCCAAGTCACGTAACAAACACACATAAAACTAAGTTGTGCAAAACTTACTGTTCAGTCCTGTAATTTAGGCATTAATGATGCCTTGCCATAAAACAGTGACAGCTGTTGACACAGATTGATAACTCATTTTACAATAGTATTTTTTGTAGTAGTTTTAAGGCCTACCATGAAAAGGAACTACTTTTGCGACTGTGTCTGTTCATATTTATCAGGAACTTGTTCTTTCTATATGAATGTAAAATCCAACAATCTCTCTTTTGTCACTCTCCTTTAGAAACTATTATTATTTTAAGTACGACTGTCTCTCTGCATTGCTCTCCACTGCTACTATGCCACAATGCAACTTTTCGCTTGGACTACATTTACAGCTTGCTATTCTAAATTGGGTGCTTAACCTGAAGTTTCCATTGTTTGAGCAATTTTCCATTGGAAAGTTCATTTGCTGGGATCAAAGTCTGTTTATCAGAGCAAATCAATAGCAATTAGACTGTTACTACAGCTTAGACAACAGACTGAACTCTCTTCCAGTCAAAATCTTTAAAGCAGGCTGCCAGCATTTCCTCATAAACCCTCTGAGCAGGAGCTGAGGGGAGGCTGCATTTCAGCTTTTAATTGGTGATCAAATGGGTCACCCATGCAACAGACTCTGAGCAAGCCTCTGGGGTAGCAGTGCTGCAGACCACTAGTGAATCTTTAGGGCTGTGGTTTAGAACACATTCTTTGTTCACGGGAAGTTTTACAAATTCTCCTTAGATTGCTCTGGATTGCCCTGCTGAACTCTGCCGGCTATATATTCAACTTCACGAGCCCTATATAAAAGATCCTGCTGCCTATCCTAAGCTTCAGGTAAAGCGTTGCCGAGCATAAAGAAGTGATTTGTTAACTGGTACAAAGATGAAGCCATGGGTTTCACAGATGACAAGATCAATAAGGGAAGTATTCGTTCATGGCAAGTTAAACAGTATTTCATGTTTTCTCATGCAGCCATTACAAGGTACCAACTCTTTGTTGTGGTAAACAGTGACACACTCCTTGAGAAGTGACACTTTTTACAAACTCTATTGACACAGGCATTGCAGAGGAGGGACTGCTGTGCTTTAGATTGGCAGTATTTGCAAGGTTACCATTCTTTTGCAACCCTGGCTGCTGCAGGAACCGAGTATCTCTGCTGAACCTGTTCTTTCTGGGAAAGGGTTGGCTTGGGTGTATCTCGTGCCTCCTAACTGAAAGTGTGATGGAGCCTGAGAAATGGATCCCGTGTTATGTTGGACACTGAGTTAGGTCAAGCCATGCTTATTAGCATGGTCTCAAGATGGCAAGGGGTAGGAAAACATGTCCTGGGGTGAAGTGGATTTGGATGGGGCAAAGAAACAACAGCCATCAATATTAGTGGAGACCTTAGGGTAGCTGGATCCAGTCAACAGCATCCAGGCATAGTTTTGAGTAGTCTCAGCTCTTCAGTCAATTGGCTAATTTTTTAATGCATTTCCCTCACACTGCAAAGCAACTAATATTTCTGTTTAAAATGCAGATGCTGGCATACATGTTCTACTCTGTGCCATACCATGTGATTGCTCTGTATGGCCTACTGGTGCCTGGTTGTTCCTGGATGCCCGATGTAACCCTTATACATGCTGGAGGACTAGCTCAGGTATTTCTTTGTAAAATGTTCACTCTTTAATTACAAGTTAATAAGTAGAGACCTATGGAATAAATAAGGGCCCATGGCTTGATCATCCCATGCAGGTTTTATGATGCTAACTCAGATCGCCTTTTATATCTGTAAAAAAAACTAATTTAAGGGAGTGGAGTATCAAACCTCTTACATGTCTCTAGTGAATGACTGCATTCTTGTTTTAGTAGACTTCCATCCTGCTGCAGAATCTTTTTACTGGGCTCATTTAAACCTTATTAAGCACTATGCATCTTTAGCTGAGACATGAAGGAAGCCTGTCTTACAGCTGTAACAGTCAGCCATGTAAAAAAACCAAACCCTAACACAACAAAACAGCACAATACTTTGTTTCCATGATATGTGTTGACCAACTAGGTAGTCTGAAAAATATAAATGGAAAAAGTATCTATTAGTCACACAAAAATGGTCAATATCAGTTGATGATGTTGGTATAACACCGGGAACCTCCTGGGCCACAAACCACAGTAACACTAAGACATACTTGTGTTGCCAAAGGCAGACCAACGATCATACTTTAACTCATTCTGTTCTGATTATCTTAAATAAATGACTGTAGTTAATTATGAGATGATGCTGATGCTTATGAAAAGACTGACCAAACCAAAACAATTAACAGGAGCTAATAGATAACTTCTCATGACATACAGATGACCATTAAGCAGTTGACACAGCAACAACTGATTTGTACTGTATGTAGGAAATTAAATGTGCTCTGAGCATCCAGACAATGCAGAAAATACACACATAATCCTGCAACAATAATGTGAATGTGGGAACACAGCAATAAGTGTAATTCAAGTACCACTATTAGACAAACACAAACCAATACTTTGTTCCTCAGGCCTGAGATAATCACAGATACAAACTCCAATCCAGCTCAACTGCCCAGCAAGGATGGAGAAAGTGTCATTTTATTTTCTATTTGTGAGCAATTATCACAGAGAATGACTACTTTTTCCTACACAGTTTATAGACAATCTTGATTTACCAAATGATATCAAAACATAATCTGGCAAACATTAATGAGGAAGTTTAGATGCTCAAAAGGTATCATAAATACTATACAACTGTTTGCCCCAAATCTAACTTAAAAAAAGCACAAGCTAGCTAAAGTAGGCAAGCCAGTGTCAGGAACCTCTCTCTACTGAGAGATTGCTCATGTTTCATGAATTCCCCGGACAGTCAAGAAAGAAGCTGCTCCTTCAAAAGTTATTTAGCACAAGGAAAAGTAAAACAGAAGTCAGAGTGTGCTGACTATTATAATCTTGCAAATTTACCAATAAGCTCAGCCTCCAGATTGGAGCCAGTTTTTGGTTGGTTGGTTTTGGTTTGTTTGGGTTTTTTGTTTGTTTTTCTTTTAAATGGTTCCCATAACAAACACTTCCCCCCCCCCCCCCCTTTTTTTTTTTAATGGCACTTTCTGCCTCTTAGCTGTACAATTAATATGTGCTGCATTTTGTTGCTGAAGTCCAAAACCCCTCTGTTGTCCCTTGTGGTTTGGCTTCAGGATAATGCCAATTTACACATTCGACAATGAGAAGAAAAGCTACTAGTAACCCAAAGCTAACACTTGCAATTTCCCATTTTACTCTTTAAAGCTTGTCCTAAGCACAAGCAAAAACCATGGGCTGACAAATACTGACCAAGAGAACAGCGTGGTGCAGCACACCCACCACATTTGATCCCGATTCATAAGCATTTTTTTAGGTTTGGGAGAGGTTTTTTGTAGTTTTTACTTTAATGGACTAAGGAATGAACTTCAGTCATCCCGCAACTGAACATGGTGTAATTGATCTGACTTGGTGAACTGTGAGCAACCTGGGACGAAAAATGTGTGACAATGAATTGAGTACTCCTAGATTACTTTTGGGTTTGGTCATTTTGAGGCATAAAACACATTTCCAGATTTGTCTACTGTTTTCTCAAACAGTAAAAACATATGTACTTACCAAAACACATTTTGCTTTCTATTACACACACAAGTCCAATAAAGGTAAATATCTAATGATGGAAACAGTGGGTATCGCTCCCCAGGAAAGAGCATTTCTCCTACAGACAGGGAATGTGGAAATTTTCATTATTTTTATTTTGATCGTTATGAAGTATGTGCTTTTTACAAAAAACAAGTCTCAAAATACCATGTGATGCATCTAAACTAAGACCCTCTGAAGGTGCCAAGCCTTTCACACACAAAGAGAATACGTACCAGTTTTCAGAATTACATACACCTCTCAGCTTGAATTATTCTGTCACTAACATTCAGACTCCAAAACCAGGTTGTGACTCTTATTAGACTTCCTGAAGCTTTTTAAATGTCACACAACTAAAGCACCAGGAGCTCCGATTCTATGAAAGTATTGGAAAAGCCTCTGAACCTGATTAAACCGCTGTTTCCCTGTGCAAGTGAGCCACATGAGACGGAATGCTGAGCCATAGCCCTGGTACCCAAAACAATTCTGTCTCACCAACTCTCCATAGCCCACTGCCCTGTTCTCTCAAATGTGGAACATTTTTCTCTACTCCTTCTCCATCGATTTTTCTTAATCCTGCAATTTTTGGTGGTTAGTTTCTTGCCATGCCCCTTGTCTACAAGAGAACCTAAATCCAAGGAATGTATTTTTCTAGGTTACTCTCTCCCCACTCTATTTGTTGGCTTTCCTTAGGCTCATATGACCTTGCTCAAACCCCTCCAAAATAAGTGACAGTCTTTGCCTGATTTCAGTCAGTTTTGGAGAGAAGGCACAGAGTGAAGAAGGACTCCTAACCTTTTTCCAGGCTCTTCTCTATCCCTAGCAGGAGAGCTTTCCTGACTGCAGGGTATGAAATATTCAAAGTACAGCCTACAAAGACAAAAAGTATCATACAAAAAGAAAAAATCCAAACCCAAACCATTTCATACAGACAAAAAGCTTAATGAGTAGCAGGCACAAATTGGAGTTGTCAGGTTGAGCAGTGCCATGGCCAGCACCAGGCAGCTGCCAACTGCTGGACAAGGCTTCAACATTAACAAAGGCTCGATGTTAAACTGATAAGGCTACCTTAGAAATTCACCTGCAGCATCTCATTTGGTTGATTTCTCAACCAAGGTTTAGGGGTTTGATCCTCAAAACTCTCCACTTGAGAGGGTTCAGTAACAGAAAGCAGTGAGGAATGGCTTATTCACTGAAAGGACCTGATCATGGCAAGGTAACACAACAGACTCCAGGTTGCTCTCACTGCAGTGCCAGCCTGTGGCTTGACAGGCAGAGAGCTCTGCAGTAACTAACAGCTATTGTCTTATTGCTTAAAATCATGGGTTTGGAGCAAGCCTGCCTGGTACTTGAAAGAAGAGCAGGACTGGGCTACTGGTGAGTGGGAGATCTGCTTTTAAGACACATCCCTGGCCAAGGGAGGGAAAAAAAGGGGGCTTGGGGGGGATGATGATGAGAGGGAGAAGCAGAAGCAGAGCACAGTGATGGAAAGGAAACACATGAGATTAAACACATAACACAATTTCCACAGAGACAAATCAATTTAAAAAAAAAAAAAGCAACTTCAACAGACCTAAATATCCTCCCTGGTAATGAAAGGAAAAAGCAATATGTTATATTGAAAACCAAGTCTAATAAACAGTAACTTCATTATACGGTGCATCATTAGCTAGCAAAAATCTTCGTGGGCTACAAACGGAACAAAATGTTTCTGCTTTTTCTTTTTAAAATGCTCAAAGCTCACTAATGTGCCACAACTCTTGTGAGAGACAAGACCACACAATAAGGTTTGGATCTTCAAAGGCACTGAGGAGACTGTGGGAGCTCTGGGTCTCTCAGCCGCAGCCCTTACAGTTCTGTTTGGCAAGGCTTAATATGAACTTATGAATTTACTATCAACTTACTATGATACACATCTGGTCACTCTTGGTGACAAGTGGATCTTGCAGTCCTCCAGAGAAGTATGTAGCTTAACATCTTGTTAACCCCAGAAGAAGCTCTAGAATACTACCAGGAGGCTGTTAGTGTCTTGGTAAACCTCAGGCAGATGCAAGCCTCCTCCCTGCATGCGGACACTGGCTGGCTATCTGCTTGGGAAGCTGCTACCTTGTGTAACAAGAAAACTTTGCTCCTGAGCACCAATGCTCTGGCTACGTGGGCTGAACAGGCTCCCAAGGCAAGGAAAGGCTGAGCAAGGCCCCCCAGGTGCTAAAGGCAGTTCCTTCGTGCCTGAGACAGATGAAGACAAACAAGCTCTGAGAGACAGTGAATTATGAGGGCAATATAAAAAGGCTGCTGATAATTTGGCCCTGAACATCTGTTTACTGTGTAATAGCTATTTACAGAAACATGCTAAGTGGCACTCTCCTGAAGTTTGTTTTATTTGATTACTCTGTTTTCTGGCTCAGGTTTGGTAGATCAGCTCTCCCAGTTCAGTGGAGGTGGTTAGAATCACCTGAAAATCAATTTCCTTTTCTGCTTTGATGTATGGTCTCAGCCTAACCTTTTGCTGGAAGGGTGTGTATTAAAACACTTGAACTGTATTTATTTCACTTTCTATGTTGCTAACTGTGAGCAGAACTGTTTTCTTTGTCAGTCCAAAATAACTCCTGCTGAAGCCAAAACAGAGGATGTGATTTGGCCTTAGTGTATTTCTCTGTGTTATTAAGTCCTGGTGTCCCTTTCTCCTGCTCTGCTTAAGATCAAATTGATGTTTACCTTCCCGCATCTCCACTGCTAACTAACTAAATAATAATAAAACAAAATGGACACACTATAATTAATGTGAACGAACTGTGGCTTGAAATAGCAGGTAACAGATGGAGACAAAAGACAGTGACTATCCTGACGCTTCTATCTTTAAATGTTTGTTTATGCTAAAAATATGCTTCAGCCCAGCAAGGTTGTCTTTGCATACAACCTTCGCTGTAAACTTAACCTATACTTCAGAACCACCCCCAGCCCAAAGCCAAATACTGCAGACATGTTTGCAATCATCAGTTCTGCAATCAGAACCTGGAAGACTGGGTTTAAGATTAAAAAACCCCAAAAAACCAAACCCAGAACTAACATAGCTTCCAAGATTTTACTTTCTAACTTCGTTCAGAGTGTCTGTCTGCTTCCCGTTGATGCCAAACACGACATTCCCATGTAGGTGGGTGCGAGTCCTACCCCCACCACTGGGCTGAGGCCCAGGAGTGCAGATTTCTGTGGCCTTTTGCCTGGGGAAGGATCCTGGACCCTGTTGCATGAATATCACCCATAAGCCAAGGGTGAAATCCTGACATAGAGATCAGTGCCACCATGTGCATAAAATAAACCTCCTACCGTGCCACTGATGGTTCCACTTACGCCTCTTATACCAAGGTATTACCTAGCTTAGTTTAGACTGTATTTTTATACCACTGTGCAAAAGTATGATGGATAATTCTGGAATAAAAGGGCTGGCTTGGAAAATGTCACTGGAGATGCATACTTGCATGCAGATTTTGCCGTCTTTCCAAAATACGCATCAACTTTACCTTTCTTTAATATCTACGTTATATACACACCACAGGCTCAATTTTCCCATATTGGTGCTTCTCTTCATGCTCGAACTCCTTACATCTACAGAGTCCCTGAAGAAGCAAAACAGTTTTTCCTGATACTGAACATAATGTACGGGATTCTTCCCCAGCTGTTGGCTTACAGATGTGTCAACAAGCCAGAGTTTTTTATGAAACCAAAACAAGAAGAAAAAACAGAATAGCACAACTGTTTTCAGCTCTTCGTTCTGGCTGCTTATATACTTGGGTTGGGATGTAACCAAACTGCTCCACTGGAACCCGAATGAAGTGTGTAAGAAAGATGTGTAAATCTGCACAGTTGTGTAAAGTTGCACGGTCTGTTTTGTTTATCCTACTCGAAAAGGGAAATAAAGACGACTGCCTTCAGTACCACTTCTCAACATCTTGACTTTGTGCTGCAGCAGAGCTGCTGGTTCCCATGGCTATTTTTAAGTAAGCTGCTTTGACAGTTTTAGAAATACTGCATGAAGTTAAATAATAATAATGATGTCAGCGTTTAGCCTCCACACCCTGAAGAGTATCAGTGGCAGCAATCCCTACGCAGAGCTACTGTAGAATGGGAAGGTCGTTTTGAGGTGTGAAAAATTAACATACATAACTCTGTCACATGCACATCTTTTATTTGTCAAAAAGTATGTATGTCTTGTGGGTCAGCCTTGTTAAAAATCCCAAGAAATCTTTTTAAGAAGCAATCAACTCTTACGGTAAGACTCCATATATGATAAGCAAATCATATAGTTTTGTTAATTCTTTTAAGGATTCACCTCTGCAAGGACTGCTCATCTGCTTGAAGTTAAGCATGTGCTTAACTAGTTTAATTAGCTCCTCTGAACTGGGCCTGGGGGCTTGTTACCTGGGGAAGGTGGGCCTTACACTGGAGAATGCAGTTCCAGAGACGGGTTTTGGTTCTTCTCTGCAGCTACTTTTGCTAATGCTGATGGTCCTAAACAAGTAGCAGCAAATACAGTGACCTTGGTTTGTGTGGTTTATGTTTCTGTTTGCAATTACAACTATTTCTATGCCTTCTATGTGTATTTACACTAAAAGCAGTACACTTAAGTGCCTTTCTCACAGGTGAAATTAGCTGATACATTTTAACTGGAAACACTTTATTTGGAAATGTTGACTTTTGAGCATTTTGATTTAAAGAATCTTCTTTTTAAACCTAATCAGTAATGAGGCACGATCAGCTCATGCACGTGCATGTTGCACCCTGTGCAAGGGGACTTTGAGAGCAGCAAGAAACTCACGCTGCAAGGCTCTCCTGCTGCACGCTGAGCTGTGCTTCGCAGCAGTGCTCAAAGAGAGACCCCAGGTTTCACACCTCCAGCCAAAGGGGCCGGTCCAAGATAACCCCAACCCACCTCAGTCAGTGCCTCTTGGTGAAAGGGAGTTTAGCAATAATCCCCTCCGGCACCCAGCCTCCTGCCATGCTCACTAGAATTAGGGGTAGCTCCATCCCAGCACATCCTTCCACGAAAACCAGCCCCGAGCTGTTGGGCTGTATCAGGAGATGCAGGCTCGCAATCGAGCATCCGAGCCACTGGTGTCACTGCTCATGTTTTTAAAGAAGCTTTGAGTACATTCAAGGTGAATTTAATAACCTCCTGTTATCCAGAAAAGGCAAAGTACAGAAAAAATAAAGATCTCACCTGCACTTGTATCTATTATGGTCAACTCATGTTAACAGAATGTTTTGCTTTAATACTTGACTTACATTAATACCTCACATTATTACACGTATGAAGCCAAATATGACGCTAACTTAGTTGCTTACAACCTCAAACCTTACTCCCAATACACATTCCAATAAATTTATTCTGTAAAAACAATACATTTTTTTGTTTTCTTTTTTTCTTTCCTTTTTTGTTTTTTTGTTGTGGTTTTTTTTTTTAAGTTTTTTACAGTAAACTCATCAACTACAAACCTTGAATACGCAAAAGATGTTCCAAGGACAAGCATAACAAGGATTGATAAAACCAGACTAAATATGTTTTCACAATAAAAGCTGGCATAAAAATAAATAAAAATCTCTATTATCACAATAGCAACAATAATGTACACAGAGTAATGGATCTGGAATGCTTACTTACTAGTCTAGTTCTATTTCCAAACGGAAAAAAAAAAAAAGCCAGAATGACAGCATCCTTTTTTAAGCCTTTCATTATTTAAAATTGATGTTTTCTTTTGGTTTCCCATAGGGTTCTATATCACAGTAAGCTTAAAAATGGAAAGCATCCAAATGAACAATTTCAAATTGTGTTGGCATTGGAAAAAATCCTTGTATTAATCTAAAGAAACACAAAAAGACTTTCACTAACTCCACATATAGGAACTAAGTCAGATAGTGTACATTACATCATGATTTTGAGAAGTATTAAGAGTATAACTAGCTAGGTACTTCTAATAAGGAAAGGTATTTTATTACATTATTGAACTTGGCGGTGATCTCAACTGAAGAATTTTTCTTTTATGTTGTAAACTGATGAAAAATCAAGAAAGTATGGATATAGGGAAATCTAAACATATGTTTGTACGTGGAAGATATTGTAGTATTGGATGGAGGGGACTAATTTCTAAGTTTTACTCGTTTTTAAAAAATGCTGATTTAGAATGATATAATTTGGAGTTACACCTTTTCTGTCTAGAAAAGGAATCGAGAACATGTTCAAGTATGCGGTATCTTCATAAACCTCAGCCACTGGTAAAGGGCAACTTCATGCAACCAAATAATATGAAAATCAAAAAAGTAACCCTTAGAAAAAAGGGTAAAATGTCATTTCTGCAAACACAACAGATAGGAATGTGAATAATGTGCATACAAACTGGGATGCTGTTGATGATACTAATGAACAGATGTGGTGACTCATATCAAATCCAAGAATATTAGACAACCAAACATGTAACCTTCTTGTGTTTTCCCTTAATATTCAGCAGTCATTATGTTGGTTAAGTCTGAAAGAGAGAGAGAGAAAAAAGATATCACATTTAATGTAAGAAAAAGCAGACTGCAACAAACATGATATAATTAATGTCTTACTGTCACACTTCAAAGGCACAGGCTCAAGGAACCACCTGGTCTGTTCCAACAGAAATGTTTTTCTAGACAAAACTGCTTAGGCTACATCAACTAAACAGACCACTACAGAATAGTAAAGAACACAGTTTAAAAGCAAATGCTTAGGGCTTTATTCAACTAAGCAGCTCCAGCCACAGATGTGGTTGCTTTTTTGTTTTCCCCAATCGCTTCATTACGAATCTTGTAGCATTCTTCACACACAGCCACATTCTGCGTTTTTCCACTACTCCAGATCCCTGCCAGGCCTTGTGCCGAAGCTCAGGCCCTGCTGGATCCCTGAGCGCCTTGTGATGTTGAGAACAGCCTTGTGCTCAAACAAACACTCAGCAAGCATGAAGAAAGCTGAACAGTTTTCCTAGCTAACAGATCGGAAGGCTGCTTCTGAAAAGGACAGAGTGGAGTTGGCTTGGCGTTCTCTGTAAGGCGATGACAGAAAAGGAAGAAACTCCCTCTTCGTGACTGAGTCAAGGTCAGCTCTTGCCTTCACTGACATCAGTGGGAACAGGATCACTGTCCTCATGTGATCATGGCAAATGTCTCCAAGTCTTGGTTTCTTTATATTAAGCAGAGATAGCAAAACTCACTGACAGGCACAGGCCACTGCTTTGCGCAGCAACATGCTGACATGCAAGGCTACATGTCTAACCCTGAGCAAGGCATCCCTCTCCTCTGTAGAGAATTCCGAGTGTGAATGCTTGTCCACCCACACCCTGACAGACAGAAAGAAACACAACACAGAAGCAGTATGAAGGAATTAGTACTGTGATCATCCAAGGGAAAAAGTCGTCGTCAAGGAATAAGTGGGGGGTACAGGTTAAATCCTCTGGGGAGATGGAATTTTTGTTTTACACAGGATCCAAAGCAGAATACAAAGACATTTTAACATCCCTGTGCTAGCAGTCTACTGCCTAAGCTCTCCCCCATGGCTACAGCAGACACTGCTTCTCTATCCAAGAGGATAAGAGCATACAAGTACCCACTTGGCAGTCTGGAATCCCAGCCTGGTTGGTGGGATTCCCTGAACTAACCCTCTGAACTAACACCGAACACTGTCTGTTCAGTGTGGTTCTTCTCTCCTGCGACAACAGGTTTGCAAACAGTAAGTAATGGAAACCTGCACTTTCCGTGTGGGAGGTCCTGGGACATCCTGACTAAGGACACATGATAATGGGTTATTACAAAATGCCCATGCATGTGATGATGGCTTACAGGGACTGCCTGAGCCATGCCTCCTCCCAAAGGTGTGACAACGTGCTGCTCATCAGAGTACCATGCTTTCATCGACCCCTCTTCTGTTCAAGAGTCAGTGAGATTATACTTACTGCTGCTCTGGAGACATGGCTTAGAAGGATTCACTGCTGCTGCTTTCCCTTCAGAGGGAAGGGCAGACACTCATTGAAACAACTACAAAAGATTAGTCAATCAAACCATGCCTTCTGCTAAAGCTCTTATTGACAGCTGCTACCCAGCCCTGCTGGGTGGTGAAATAGTCAGTCTCTGGGGTACCACTCCCAGATCCATAGGGAAAGCTGTCCTTTTGGAGTATGAAACCTTTGCACGTACTAACAACAACGCCCCTCTGGGCTAAAGCTGGAAGATTGGGTAGGCACCATTCTTATGTGGGGTGCTGGGAATACTAATCCTTCCACTCCCCAATGTCTCATGGATACATCTCTTGTGGCACAGGAAGGACAATAAAGGTCTGGGTAGCAAATAATCCTCTAGGATTTTCACGGTTCCCTGTGCAGTCTTCCAGCATGACACACATTCTGTCTCTCAGGTGCACCAGAAGTTGACAGTTCTCCTCTGGTGCAGGCAGCCCCTGGGGCCATGCAGGGACTTTGGCTCCTTCCCCTACCCAGGCAACTCAGGCTCCCGCTGCTCAACAAGGATGTGGCAGAGCTGAGCAGTTTCCATGGTCTCCATGGTTTCACGTCTCTTCAGAAACAGATCAACTCTCATCATCTTTGTTTGAACAAGACTCTCAGCTTTACTGTACAATTAAGTGCAACACGTTCTGTGCTGACCAGTGCTACCGCACACAAAACAAAGAGCACAGAACCTGACTGATTCCAGTGAAGAATTTCAGTCATCAAGAAAATTGAAGGATGGAGAACACAGAGAGAGGACATAAAGCTGTATTCACAAATTGCCTTATTTTTTCCGGCACTGAAATCCCTTCCTCAACACTGTCTGGCAACTGACTCAGCCATCTTGTACTGTAAAAGCTCTTGCTGGATGGGCAGAAAGATAATTATTTACTTGCTCTGTATGATCATTGTTATTCCATGTTAGTTTAAGGTCAAAATGTTTACAGGATTCAATGTACGCAGAGGTGCAAAGAGTATATTTCATCTACAGCAGCTGCTTTAATCTCAACTTGCATTCAGACATTTATGTTTCTCCTGAGTTATGTCCCATGTCCCATTGCTTTAGCAGCGCTGTTATCCTGAGCTACAGGAAGGCAGCAGACAACACAACTCTTTACACCAGAGTACGCCACTGTTTGATTTTTACATAGCAATTTCTACTGTGCAATAGTTGTGACACATTTTTACAAATGTTACCTTTTTTGGAGGGGTAGATTTTAACTTCAAATTGCAGAAAATAATCAGACAGAAACACATACTCTGTTTTCATTTTCTGGAAAGATGCCCACATAAACACTTTTACATTGAATAGAGCACTAAATGCTATACTTTTAATGTTTATTGTAAAACCCCAAGCCTGTTATGCAGCCCAACCAATGTTATTCTTGAGAAGTAAAGAAGGAAGAGTGAAGGAACCAAACATCTCAAAACCATATCAGAAGGACACAGTGAACCTGTGTTTCTCTGGCCAGTTCGGCCATAACACTTGTCTTTCACAGCAGTAACTGGAACTGTTGCTACCCCACAAGAACATCACAACAGAAAATATGTCCTGGACTCAGGCTGTTTTAAATATGCTCTCCCAATTGCAATAGTATCAGATGGCAGTAATTTTGGACCAGATTTTGATCCCCTTATTCATGCTGGCAAGCAGTCGCCTCCACAAATAGATCCACTGACTCCCATGTTAGTAACTGATTGTCAGTGTGAGTAAAAAGATCACAGTCCTTTACCCCACTTTAATATTCAGGCTGTAGCAGGAGCAAAAAAATGTATTCCAACAAATCTACTATTTTTCAAAGACTCCGTAAAATCATTCACCTCCTGAAAGGCAACACATGCATCTGTACGTGAAGGGAACACCTCATTTACCAACACAATATCTGGACTGTAACTAAAATAATGGCTACCAAAAGAAAAACTTGCCACAGACCCTGAGTGCTGACCTTAGCATTCAAATACTCTCTAATAGGGCAGGGACTACAGCCAGCTTTCAAGTGCCTTTATATGGGTATCCAGAGAGTAAAAGTAAAACGCAACTTAGGTGTTCATGATAAAGATTCTGAGTTATGCCAGCCAAGAACCAAATGTACAAGTCACCGGAGATTTAAATGTGGAATGTAAATCTGCTGCCATGAATTCACTGGTTTATGAGCTAATTTTGTACCATACAAAGTAAACAACACAGAGCCATGAAGACCTTTCCACTGGAATACTCTGTTTATGTGGTATTTTGAGAAAGCCAAAACAATTCACTATTTAACAACAGAGGACTGTCGTGTGACTCTTGAGCTGAGCAAACTCTGGGATGGGCTGTCTTAACTAATATATTATTAGTTAATTAGTATTAGATAATAAAACTCTGAGGTTAATGCTTTTCATTTTTCTGGGGAAGGAATCAGCCAAAGAACAGCAGTGAGAGAAAGAGCTTGAGAAACACATAGTGGCAGGATGCAATTCTTAAATGTGGCTGAGTCTGAGGAAGCTAATGCTCTTCTGCTGAGAGTCTCTGTAGCCCTCAAGAATAGTTGAGAAACTAAGGGATGGACTGAAGAAAAGAAACCAGCTTTGTCAACCCCAGGGATAAAAAAAATCACAAGTTGAGCCTTTGAACAGTATGAAATTGGCTGAAAAAGTATCATAGCTTTGGAAGTACTTTTATTTGCTCTGGGTTTGAGTCTTTAGAAAGCCATCACTTCACATGTTCAAGCTTTCTTCTATCACCTGGAGGTTAGAAATTTCACTAAAAAATACAGGTGAAGATGCTTCTGCAATGGTTTGGCTTCAGCCATTAGCCCTTCAAGCCCTTCATTACCATAATGCTGAGGGTAAGAATGCAATTAAAAGGCAAGTTTCCCTCTGATCTGAAGAGGGAAGATGTGTCTTCACCTTGCAGTCCATAATAAATAAAAGCATAAAACATAATGACTACCTCATTATTATTAGTAGTATTAAGAGAAAAGCTTCTTGTGTCCTCTAGGCAGCTCTTGCACAGTCAGAGACACTGGAGGTGCAGAGCACAGGACCAAGGGCTCTCGGGAACACAGGCTGTGGGGAGCTGAGCCCTGTGCCTTCCACAGCCCTTACCAGCTCCACCACAGGCATCTTCTAAGCAGCCACTCATGGTGTCAAAACCAGGGGAATGAAAATTTTCCATCAAGGGCTCCGAACTCCCGTTTTTCTGGTCTCTTTGCCTTCATGGTACCTTTCTGCAAGCTATTTTAACACATATGCTGCCCAGTGCGAGCGCGGGGCCGGCCCAGCCCTGCCGTGGTCCATGTTGGTGTGTTCCTGGCGCCATCTCATGGCAAGAGAAACGCCCTGAGCGCGATCCTCAGGACAGGGAAGCGCTGGGTCTGTGTTTGTGTGTGTCTGCACTCCTGTGCTGCGCTGGCGAGGAGGACGGAGCCCATCCTCACACTGCGTGTTGGTGGTGCAGTGCTCTTCTCACAAGCTTAATCATTTTAAAGAGACCATAATCTCATCCATGGTGGCGTCTATTAGACATGCTTCTGAATTCATGCCTCTGAACAAGAGGACCATACCCCAACTCTGCAGGCACGTGTTGGCCTTTCCCGACCTTCCTTCCTACAGAAAAGAAGTCCAAGCTCATGGGCGCAGGAGCTCAATGCCTCCGGTGCACTCCCAGTCTGGATGTCCAGCAGAGCGTGGCTGCGGGACAGCAGCTCCGTGCCCCAGGAGGTCAGTGCACACACACACTGTGTGAATGGATGTTCTGCTCCAACTGGAAAACACAATCTGATTACTCTTTCCCCAAGCGCTTGTGCCTGATGAAGGCACATATTCTAAAAAGAGACTGGTCTGGCTTTGAGGATGCCAGGAGATGGAGTGTCCCCTCCCGGTCCTAAAAGAGAACTGCACTACTGACAAAATCTAAAGAAACACTGAAGAGGATTTACATGTGAAATGCTGATTCTGTGGCAGAAACGCCCAAGATGAAATATCTGGATCAGGACGTGATTTCTCCAAACTTATCAGTGCTTATATATCAGGCTGCCCTTAAAACCATCTCTCCATCTCTTTTTAGTACATGCTACTAAACCTCCACCTTTGCCTATGTTAAATGCATCCAAGACCTAGTTAAAGACTTTGCTTAACTCTAGTTGAAGTTCAAGTGTGATGCGAAGCCCGAGTGCAGAAGTCAGAGCAGAGTCAACTCCTCGCATGGCTGCGACAATGCTGATTATATTTCCGTGAAGTTGGTGCTGACAGGAAGGACAGACTGTTGGTATTTCAGCACAGAGTCTAAAATATCTGCAATCCTGCAAACGCTGAAGAGCAGCACCATGCTTCTTCCAGCACGCTGGACTCTGCCTCCAGGGCTTACAAGCATGGCACATACAGACAGAAGAGCTATATGAATGTCACCAGCTACAAAGGAAACATCCTACGTGACTTTTTAGCCACTGAGTTTACAACTGACCAAACTCATAAGCATTTGGTCCTTACATGGAGAACATGACTGAAGTTCACAGCCATACCCACTGTTGCTGATACAAACACAGGAAACAAAGCAAGCTCTCATAGCAGCCCTCCAATATCTGAAGGGGACCTACAAGGAGAGGGAGCCTTCATCAGGGACTGTAGTGACAGGACAAGAGATAATGGGCTTAAACTTAAACAGGGGAAGTTCAGGTTGGATATAAGGAAAAAGCTCTTTACTGTGAGGTGATAAGGCACTGGAACAGGTTGCCCAAAGAAGTGGTAAATGCTCCATCCCTGGCAGTGTTCAAGGTCAGGTTGGACAGAGCCTTCGGCAACATGGTCTAGTGTGAAATGTCCCCGGCCTGTGGCAGGGGGGTTGGAACTAGATGATCTTAAGGTTTTTGCTCACTCAAACCATTCTATGATTCTGTGATTCTGTGAACCTCTGCCACCTCAGATGGACCTTATGGCCTGTTTTCTCACTCAAATGGGAGAGGCTCAGGGAGAGGCTTCCTGACCCTGCAAGCCACATATTGAAGTCTTTTAAGGTGAAGAGCCACAAAACACATACACTGTACCACAAAGAGACAGGGGGAAAGGAAGCTCTGGGGGGAGTCTCTAAGCAGCAGATGAGAGCAGCTCCCCAGAGGTTGTTCTGTGAGAAAGGGTGGAGGCTGAGCACGCGGCTGGGTGCTGAAGGCACCTCAGCAATGTCAGAGAGAGCCTGTGCTGGCTGGCTTCCTCTCACACCTGGGGATTCGTGTCACTCAGCAGCTCCTGTGACAGCCCAGCATGGCTGCTGGCCATGAGGCAGGGCCTTGGCATGGGAACCACACGAGAACTGGTTCTGAGATGGAGCTGCAAGTGCTGGAGCAGGAAGGCTTGTGCTGCTCCAGTGTCTGAGAAATAGCAGTGGTTGTTAAAGGTGGCTGATGATTAACCAATTCCCATGCCAATTTCTCTGCTCGGCAGCCTCCTTTCTATTGTTGTGGTCGCAACAAAATAATACTGACACGAACACACAAGTGAAACAAACATCCAAGTCATATGAAGCTGCTCTGGAGCAGGCCGTGTATCCCCTCCTTGGAAAGTCATCTCCCAAGGCAGGATCTGCCCTGAAACCTGCGGCATGCAGCCTGTAATGTGCACATAAACCCTCATGAACTCCAGAGAAGTCAGTGGGACTGCACAAACATTAAACAAGTATGAAAGGATAAGCAGGCTCCCACTGTTTAGTGAGCCAAAAGGCATTATGCAAACAGTCTGATTCTGCTCTCACATCCATTTTGCATCATTCCAGCTCATGATTTTCAATAGTTCCTCTCAGCTGACATCCATGCAAGTACTGGACCAAAAGTAATGTGTATAGTATCTTTTCCTATTCAGTCACTTCTTCAGAGAAAAATTTGTTCCAGTACAGGGACCAGTCTCATGTTTCTGTTCTAGACACATTCTGAGCACCAAAATGCAATGTAAAAAGATCTCATGTGGCATGCACAGGTCACTGCTATTGCCTTTCACCCCTGGCTCTGCAGCCCCCCCACAGCAAACTGCATGGGACATGAATGACATTAAGAGAAGATTACCCCTTCACTGGTTTTCTGCAAATCTGAAGAAGTGTTTCTTGTGTCATTGCCTGCGTCCCCAGCATCAGAGCTGCTCTTATTTTCTTCCTCTTTGCAGTCCTTATCATCTTCATCTCCAGGAGATTTCCGTGACTGCTTGGAGGATTTCTGAAATGATCAATAACAAAGTTAAAAAGTAAAAACTGAGCTTCAGTCATAGAAAAACACTTTTGAAATGCACGTGGAATGCTGTCTGATCATGTGGTTCCCTGCTCAAGGTGAATATTGGGGAGGATATGTGGGGTGAAAGGTGTTTTTCAGGTGAAGTAGTTGGAGTTACTGCCATCGCTGAAACAAAAGGAGAAATTCTGTGTTCAACATAGGCTGGCGGCGCAATTGACTGTAAGACAGACACAGTAATAGGAGATGGGTATTAGTGTTGGGTCACCTGTAGGTTTTGTTAGTTAATGAAACAGATGGTGCCAGCTTGACAAAAGTTTTGATTAAACACAGAGATGTAAAATGAGAATAACATTAGCAGAGCTGCTTTCCATACTTTTTTTAGTGCTGTCAGCTTTAATATATTAACATTAAAGCCATGTGGAACCAATACATCTTTTCTGCTCCCTTTATGTTATGCAATTCTACAGTACAAAAGGATAAATTGTGGCATTAAGCCACCATTTTCCTAATCCTCTGTTTGCCCAGAGTCTTCTGGAAAGAAGATGGTAGAGCAGACCTGAATTTCTAATGTAAAACACACAAAGGGGGTGAAATTACTTCATACATTTTGTTCAGTGGGTGAACCACGAAAATTCCTGCTCTCCCCAAACTGAGCCTGGATCAGATTGTTTACTTGCTTCTCATTTAATTTAGTTTTCACTTTCAGAGAAGAACATGAATGTGACTGAATGTGACTCTGCCACATTTTCCACATTTTTTTAAGCAAAGTACAGACCTAGAGGCACACACAGAACTGGAGGAAGTGACTATAATGTTGCTCCCTTTCACCCAGGTGACAAGTGAGAAGCGTACCTGACCCCAAAGGTGTCCCTATGCAGGGAATTACATTCACCAGCCATTATGAGACTGTCTGAGACATGTTACTCTTAGCTTCCTCATCTGACCTGTTACTTAGATCTTAACAGGGCTGGCAGGTACTACAATGCAGGCCTTTCATCTACAAATTGAGTGCCCTCCTCCCTGCTTAATGAATTAGTTCTTCCTTCCCTCCATTCTGTATCCTGTGCTGAAGTATTTTACACTCAGCTACAACAGGAGCAATTGAGCACACCTGACCTACCATATCTTTTACCATGGCATCTGGGGCACTCGCACTGGAGACGGAGAGAGAAGCTTGAATTCTCCTGGACAGGAACCAAACCCGAATTCATGTCTCCCAGGAGGTACACTTCTAAGGTTTTTTTTGCTCCTCATGGGGAAATACTTAGCTAAGATGATCAAACCAACCAATCCATCTTTGCCTGGATTTTCTTTCCAGCCCTTTTGAATTCTTTCCCATACTTTCACCCTCTTCTCAAAGTGTCGGCAGTAGGACAGGGCAGAGTATTTCAACTGCTCCCTCACCAATGCTGTCACAAAAGCAACAGCACTTCCCTTTGGCTTTTTGAACACCATTGTTATGGTACTGGAATCAAAATGCTGAAGAAGAAAAAACAGATTGCCATGAGGTGGACAGTATTCTAATTATAAATGCACACGGGTGACAACGGAAAAGCTCAGAAGACAACCTTTGAAGTGTAGGATTTTTTCCGTTTTGAGCCTGCTTTTTCATTCTTTCTTTTTCCTTTTCCATCCTCTTCTACCCGATCACCTTCCTCCTCACTGCTGGCATCTGCTGTATTTCCTCCTTCTCCTTCAGTTTCTGATGAGCTCTGTTGCTGAATTGCCTTTAAAATAACAATAATAATATAAACAGTAAAAAACCCCACTAAAATCTATTACTTAATTTTTGTTCCGTATTGAAGATAGAAATACTGGTAACAGGCAGCTTCCACTTCAATCACTATAGTCAGGAAGAGCTCAGGTTATTCTTGCAATTACCAGAAAAAGCGCTGCAAGGGCAATTTTTTCAGACACCACTTGAAAGCAGTTATCACACACAGGTTCTGGGATAGCATGTTCTGAAGGGGTTACACAGAAACAGAAGATCCAATAACAAAAACGTGTTTGCCAGAGAATGAAGGGTTGCTCCGTGCAGAGACCTGGCCCTACTTTGGGCAAAACTATGGAAAATTTTAGACTTTGGCTGCAATAGGAGAGACTTAAGAGAGAAAATGGCTGTTACAAACCCCCCCCCAAATGGCAAGATTCTGTGTTAGGAAAAAGCAAACACTGATCAGAAGGCTGAGAGCTCTTTGACAGTCCATCACCCACAGACTATTCACTAGAGTTTTTTTTAAACCCCCAAGTGTATGCAAAACATCTGTAGGGCTGAAAACGCGAAACAGGAACCGAGAGGGGCAGCAGCTTGCTTGCAGGTGGTCCATAACTCTGGTTTGTAAGGTTTTGTGCTAATAATGTAATAGGTGTTTGCCTTCTTTTGGAGGTGATTTCTGCCTTCAAAGGACCACATTTTTTTAATGAGAAAAGTTCTTTGGTTTTACCCAGCCCACCAACTACTCTTCTCCCCCTCCGGCTTCACTGACTTCTTTGCTCCGGACATCCTACAGGGAGAGCTGTTGTACAGCAGCAGATCCTATCTAGTAGCAGCAGCTTAAACTTGCACCTTCTCACCCCTCACATCTTTGGCAGTGGTGTCCTACGTGTTATACATTACCAATGTAAAAATCAAAAGTGCAATGACCTTACGGTCCATGTAAATTACACTGAACCTGCTATAAAAATAAACAACAGAAAGAAGTCAGAAATTATTCATGTTTATACTGCAGTAAATAAAACCTTCCATTTTTAATTCAACTAAATCTGCTGCAGAATTTTCCACTTCACCACCCCAGAATATCACAAAATGCAGAGGGCTCTGCAGTATGATTAAAGTTCAATTTGTCACAGAGTGCAAGACCACAGTTGTCTTTACATTACACAATTACAAAAGCTGTGAAACTTCCTAGCTCCACCAAAACCAGGATGTTCCACATCACTCATACCATGTTTACATTGACAAGAACTCCTCAGAGAAGAAAACAAGAAAGACGAAGAATACGATTGAAAGTCATTTACCTGATATCCAGTAAACTTTACTCCAGGGTTGTTTTCTATTTCCCACAGGCCTTCATTAAATCCTTTTCGCTTGTTTGACTTTCCAAACTTATCTTTATATTCTTTATATGGGAAAAGGTCTTTGGGCCCCAGGAACGCACTGCATTTTAACAAAGGTAACATTCAAAAAAGGACTTAAATTCCTCCTCTTCAAAAAAACCACCCCCCATTAACAGTGCAGATGTTTTCCCTATTCTTCTGCTCATTCCATCATTTCTTTTCAGTTTTATTTATTTGTTTATTTATTTATTTAACACACTGGCTTTGCGTTACTGCTGTGAGTCTGATTTAATGCACTGGCTCATCATCCTGATGTTTGATGTTGCAAAATCATGCTGGGTCTCTCTAGAAACAACTAAACCGAGCCTCATTTATTGTATTAACTACTGCTGGGAACTGGCACTGGAACAGTTTATGAAAGGGATTATATGACGTAATTGCCTGCGATAGCAAGGGACCAAACTTCCAATCCTATGTGTTACAGATCCAGAAAGGCCTAGAAATACCATATAAAAAGTTAAAGCACACGAGGAGTGCCTAGAACCCAAGAGCCAAAACTTACTCCTTGTACTAAGGGACAGAAAAATCAGTGGCATTCATTATTATCTATACTGCCAGTAAGCCTGGGAGCTTCTTTCTTGGAATAAGCCCCCCACTTGCTAGATTCTGTGCAAATACAATAAAAATGCTCTCTGTCCCAAAAATCTTATAATTTCATATAAGACAGGAAACAATGGGTGAATATAGGCAGATGAGTAACACGAGGAAACAATGAGACACACAGGGTGCTGTGGCTAAATTGTTTTTCAAACAGCACAGCAAAGGAGGGATTTTGTGCTGTGCTGCTGTGTAAGTCAGCTCTGCACTGGGCCAACTAATGTCAGGCACAGGCACCACAATGCAGGGAAAAATAATTACAAAAAGAAAGAAGAGTGGTGGTTTATCCTCTTTCTTTCCACATACTTCACAGTAAAAGTCTAACTTCTTATATAAAACTGAAGAAAGCATAATTTCCTTTTCACTGGGTATCTATATCCAGTGTGTTTACTCTGCTCTGTATTACAGTACTGGGATGGCTAATTGTAAGTTCAATTAAAAATAGTGAAGGCAAAAAACTCTTTTCATTCCCACATGGAAGATTCTATGTCACCAGTGACTGGAGATGAGCAAGTCACAGTGTCCTTCACTATAATCACTGTCCTACTTTCTTGATGATCTTTGCAATTAACATTAACTCTATGGTCTCCATTACCAGGGGATTGTGGAGCTCCACCATCTACAACATGCTTATTCTCATACATCACCATGGGGTTGGGAAGTTGCCCTTTTTTGTAGATGGGCTTCTGAAGCACAGAGATTTGCCCAAGGTCAAACTCAAACTGATAGCAGGGTACCGAGGAAAACCCAAGTCTCTTCAGTCTCAGGCTAATATCTTAATCACAGGATCATATTTCTTCCTTGCTGTAAACATTATTTCAGATCAATGCCCGATTTATGCCCTGATTCTTCCCAGCTCTTATGAATGTGCAAAGTTTCATTCACTTAATTCATCCCACTGGCAAGAAGTTTGCCAGTACGGAGCCAACTGGTGGCTAAAGGCATCGGGTGACACATCTCAAGGGAAAGAGCTTCCCTTGAAGTACACAGGAGACAGAATGGTATCCACACTCAGTTGTCTCATTGAGAAATATCTCGGTTATATAATTATAAAGCCAAGAAAGCTTTTCTACCTGAAAGCCAAACAGTGATTTCCAAACTAACAGATGTCTTGTTAATATTAAAGGCTCCAATAAAGTAAGGGATCTGAATAAATTATCTTACCTATGCTTTTGCTAATGCTAGATGTCTCCTTGTTGCCAAAAATACAAAGAGTTCTAACACAAATAACAGGAAAACCGTATGAAACTTATCCTGAGCTACCTTATTTTAGCTCTTTTATGTACAGTAAACACTGAAAGACTGCCTACATCTTTGTTTGAAACTCGTCCATTGCCACTGAGGGGGTGTAAGAGTTTCCACTGCTCTGCTATAAAACCAAGGAGCTGCAATCTACAGCTCATTTTTAATAGCTATGCTTTTTAAATTGTTAAGGTAGCAACTACAAACTGTTTTCCTGTTTCAGATGTCACCATCAGACCATGGGCTAACAAAATCCAAACCAAAGAGATTACCAGTTTGGGATTCATTCGTTTCAGAATAAAAGTGGTCAGAGGTTTTTCTCAAAATATTTCTCAAGGAAAAACTGTTCCCTTATGAAATAAAATTACATTTTGGTTTCTGATTTTAAAGCATAAAAAATTTACTTGAACTTTATTCTTTTTAGATTATTTTTTGACAGTAGTAGTAGATCACAATATAGCAAAGTATCAGGTTGTTTCCTTACAGCAATAGGAAGAAATACTTTAACTAGAGAGAGGCTATTTTAATCTTTATTAAGCAGAAACTGCCTTTAAAGATTTTTTAAAATAAAATGGGATGTATGAGCGATGGGGTTTATGTTCTAGAATAATCCTAAAATTAAAAAATAAATAATAGGATTTTAGTAAAGCTTCAAACCTCTAAAATTGAATTTAAAATGTAATCAGAATTTAATTTTTTAATTTTTCAATTTTTTAAGGAATTCTAGAAAACACATTGCCTGCAAATAGGGAAGGAAAAGTTTTAAGATGTAAATATTTCACACAAGATGGAAACTGTGATTTAACTACCTCAAACATCTTAGTTTAAAATAGAGGCATGGACATTATAACTGTGAAACTCTGTAGCAATTACTATGAGACCTAACTTACCCTTTTTGTTCTGATTCCTTTGTTTCCCTATGGGCTCATCCAGCTCAATTCTGCTGTCACTTCTGAGAGCTCCATCCCACAATATTCCCAGCACAAATCTCACAGGAATGCATATACTCTAAAGCTATGGGAGGACTGTGTGAGACTCTGGGGTCTGCTTCATTTCATTTTATGAATTACCAAGCGAGTTCTCACACAGGACATGAACCCAAATGTGTCTGAATGCAACAGCCTGATCTCTGCTATCAGGTACATCCAAGTAATAAAAATTTGCCCCTGCATCTGAATTTAGATGATCCTTTAATAAACTCATGCCAAGACTTTTCTTTATGGGAAACACTGGCACTGGTAATTATTTCTGCTTAGACCATGATATATCATCCATGCAGCAGTGTTCCCACCTACTTTCAGGTTTCACTTCCTTGTGTTAACACAAACGAGTTGGGCTCCTAGGACCTGTCTCCCAATGGCTTCAGTCAGGATTTGTTCCAATAAAATCAATGGAGATGACATTAGCTGCAATGGAAGAAGTCATTTTCAAAGAAAAGATCATGTTCATTCACTTACGTTTCATGAGTCCCAAAAAAGAAGATGGGGTATTTATTTGCTGGAGGCTTCACAGCTCCTTCAGGGAGTTCATCAATCTGTGAGACAGAAACGGAAAAAGGATTATTCCCTAACGTGGTGTCCCTCATCCAAGAATCCCTACCAAGTCATGGAAGTGCTAGTGCAGGTATCCCACAGTCCTGGGATGAGGAAGGGAAGACAGCTGCTGATTTTTCAGGCAGGCAGGTCACACAAAGCCAGCATATGACAGAAACGCTACCGGGAGGTGACAGAAGGACCAAGGAGCAGACAGAAAGTTTTAATGATTTCATGGGCATTATAATACACAAAGGCAATAAAATCAAACCTGCTTAATTGAAGTGTTAACTTCAGATGCTGCCTCATCAAAGGCACGGAGCCCAGGGCGCAATCCTGTCTGTCTCGCACAGCCACCTAACTAACTTCTGCAACAAATGGGGAACAGATGGTACCTCTGAGACTCTGCAACTGGAAAACTGGACAATCTCCCAACGGTTCTTCCTGGTGGTGATGGTGGTACACAGTGTAAACTGCACAATGCAGGGAGGAGGGCCTGGGACTCTCCTTCCCCTGCAGCATCCTGTTTTGGCCACCACTCTCCTTTGTACTCCATCTGTGCTTTCACACTTTATCCCTGGCCTCATATTTCTCAAGATCCAGCTGCAGAGCAGCTAAGGAAGGGATGGTGAGGGTGATCTCCTGACCTATAACTGGGATTGGGACAAACCCTGCAGGCTGAGCAATGCCTAGATCCCATCTTCAGATGCCTGAGTGAGAGCACTTGTCACAAGGCAGGAGGTTAGGCCCATGACTTAGTCTCATCCGTATTCGATTTCTCAGTCCTCTGCAACAGAAATAAGAGAGTCCAGGTGCCTACCCACATAAACCAGAAACACAGCACAGCTTTAAATAAGATCTAAGTGCCTGCCTTCCCAGAAATGGCACTTCTGAGCATATGTGGCCATCTAAAATTAAGTGTCCAGAGAACTCTCCTGCTAAGAGTGAGCCTAATGAATCTAGATATCTATAGGGCAACACCAGAGAGCAGGTGAATGGCTTGCTGCCTAGGTCTTAGCAACTCAGTCTCAACATAAGCATATTGAATCCTGCCAAATGTCACTGGAACTGAGAACAAAGTGCTGACATACTAGTGCTATACAAAATCTGCTCCTCAGCAGAGCAGGGGATGGAACCTGCATGTTTTCACTCAGGAGACCAGGCCCACATGTGCTTTCCTTCTCTCTTCCTGCCGAAGGACCCCAAACACTGAATTCTTGTTGATTAATAAACACCAGATTGTTTTCAAAGGATGTTCTCTTTCACTGTACAGCATCTGCTGGCTACATAGCTCTCAAAGGAGTACGAGCTTTTGTAAGAATTCAAGTCCTTTTGGTCTTTCTGCAAGGACACCCGTTGGGGACAGAAACGAGAGCCACATGTGGAGCTGTAACATCACAGGACTCCTTTCTACAAAAGAAATGGATATCTGTCTTTTAGGCCTAAGTGGAGCATTCTCTGAAGATGCACCAAAATCAGGGGATATAAGAGTACTTCCAAACCATTCCCTGCCTCTTGTCTGCATCAGGACCCTGGGGCAGAGATGGTGGGGCTCTGGCCCACTGGGCCATGTGTCACCATGCACTCACTGCCCATCACCTCCTGCATGAGACAATCCGTGATGGTCAGAGGTGTCACACGCCTTGTAGGCACAGCAATTACCCAACTTCCTTCACTTAACAAAGCCAATGAACTGATAAATAAAAGGAGAATCTATTATTTAAATGCACATAGAAGGAAGATATACACTGGTAGAAGATGGAAGCATGCATTCCCTTTTAGCTCATCTGTGTGTAAGAAGGAACTGAAATGACATGACAGGCTGTTTGGTGTCCTCTTCATCATCAGGAATGCATAGAGGGAAGACTGCCAAAGATTTTTTTTTAGAACTCATTATTTTCTGACATTAACTATGGGTTTTTAAATAAGTGCCCATAATGCAGTTGTTCACTAATTCATGATTTAAATACAGGTATTAGATGATAACAGTGATAAAAACAGTGAGGGGAAAAACACTTTACAAACTGACAGCAAGTCAGAGAGACAGTATGTCCAACTGTAACACTTTTTATGCCTTCTTAAAGATGGAAATATCTACACGTCACACCAAAAAAGGCCATGCTAGCAGCTTCCCAAGTACAGGGGCAATACACCTCAACTGTCTGGATGCCATAGCCATCCTCCTCTTTATTATGACAAGGAAGATATCCAGAGAGATACTAGACTCCAGAAAAATGTGGACTCCCATGACTGAGACAAACAATGTCTGCTGGGACTCGAATATGAACCTCATTTGGCCGCTTGCAGCACGGCACCAGCTCTGGGCTACATTACAGAGCAGCGCAGCCCAGTTACTGTCTCAGCCCTTTAAGAATTTCTCATGAAATAAAGCAAACAGCTGTAAATGATCAGTAAAGCAGAGGAATGAACACATGCTTAGTAGGGAACGCTGATCAGAAGGGAATGGGGATCTTACATCACACAACGTGCTGTGCTCCAAAGCAGTAAGGATCTTCTCCTAAGCAACATCCCTAGTGGAATTAAGCCTCATGTTGCATTCCCAGCACTTTATACTGTTAGGTAAGGAGCGGCACCAAATTGACAAAGGACAGTACACTTATCTGTCACGGAGCTCACCTGCTCCCCATTTCGTGGTGTATTTCTTTATTCATCCAAGTATCCCCTCTGACTATGTATCATCACAGGAAACCATAAAAAAGCTTTTCATAGCTTTTGAAAGTTGGCATACACATACAGACACATGAAGTATAAATCTGCACTAAACAGCTCAAGGATAGACTGCTAATACTCCCACTCCAACATTTCACTGTGCAGCTGAGGTCAAGACTTTTCCTGCCTTCCCCAATTCTGCTGTGAGCTCCCCAGCTCTCAGGCTTATGTCACTAGTGCTGTGATGAGGTTGAATATGAAGTGCCAGTGCTATCTTATGGCCATTTAACTCCCTGGCACAAAACCCAGGGAATTTAGTGAAGGATGAGACCCTCTCCACCATTAAGAAAGATCTCTTCCCTTTTTACCCATTTCACAGAAATCCCTGCATTAGAGACTGTGAGAGGAGAGTCCACCATTCCCAGCAGAGCCACCTTACCCTTTGTGAACACGAAGCCCCTAAGTGCTTGTTTAGCTGCAGAACAAGTCCAGCACTCGATGATTGCTGCTGTTCTGCAGTAACCGAAAGCAAGTGGTACAAGCAACCATATTGCAGCTTCCTGCTGCTGCACTCAGTCGCAATTTATTCCCATCCTACAAGCTGTTTTGGTTAAATATGCTGAAGGTTTGGATCAGATATTTTTCCTCATATCAGCAAGATCAAAGACAGAGAGAGAGGGAGGGAGAGAAAGAGAGTGAGCGCATGAGCACAAGAGTGAGAAAAGCATTGCTGCTGAACCAGGAACAAAAGAGATAAGTGCACCCATACTAGGACACAGCGTTGTAGTCACAGAAACCTCACTAATGACTAAAGCATCTGTCTATCAGAGAGCCGGACTGCGATTGCATTTTGCTCCTGGAAGGAAACAAGCAGATTCTAAAGTACCCGTTATACCCTGCAAACAGGGGATCCATCCCCTCCTGAACCAGAGCAGGCACCGGGCTGGAGCTTGCTGCCAGAAATCAGAGAGAGCCCTACATGGCGTGCAAATCTGATATGTGCATCAGCAGCATCATGGGCAGCCGCTTCAATTATGGCTAAAATTAAAGCAGGTGGTTTCAGATTTCAAGTTTTATCCCCTTTGCTCCCGTTGCTGTCATCTGCTTAATGAATAACAATTGCTTTCTTTTTGCACAACCTCGGCAGAGCTGCGCTTCCCAGCATTTGCTTGCCAACCAAGCAGCAGAGCTTTAAAGATGTAACTGTGCTTTTTTTTAATTCCCAGTAAACAAATGCCAGGCTTCTAGGGTCAGGAACACTCAACAGAGAATTCAGCCTGGACCTCTCAAACCAGAGCAGGGCTTTATCAAACGGTGTTGCTAGGGACTACCAACGTGCAAGCAAGAAATCTGCATCCTTACATTGTAGTTTACATGCTAGGATGTATATGCAGCCTGAGTATTTTTCTCTTGGTGGTGCTGACTAACTGCTGCCTTCTCGGGTAGTATTTCCAACTAGTTCTCACAGGCTGGTTTGTCAGTACCCACACTGCAACACTTCCTTCCCAGTTGCCATGAGGTTAGGGACCCTGGGGAGAGAGGCGCTGGCTGGGTGGGTTGGACAGGAGCCGCAGAGCTGCAGCCCTGTGACGAGGACGGTGCAGAGCTGCCTGCTGAGAACAACAGTGGCTCCCAGAAATCTGCACAAATCATCCCCGTGCCTGCCTGTGGGATAATGTGGCATATTCCAGACAAGCGGAGGAGCTCCCTGGGAGGGCTGGTGCAGAAGCAGAGGAAGCTGCACCCCCTCCTGGGTGTTCTGCTCTGCAGAGCTCTACATTCCCTGCAAAATGGGAAACATGTCTCTCCGAGACACAGACAGAATGGCAAGCTTTGTCTCCCTGCTTGCCTATGTAAAGCCGCTTTCTGTGGAGGTTTTTGTTATTGCATCAGTCAAGAAAGGGGCAGTGATGCCCATCAAGGCGGAAGGGCATCCCAGATGCATCTTCTTCCACTTGGAGGGACAGCAGGTGTCATGTTGTATGGCTATCACAAAACCTCTGTGCTGTGCACAAACTGCTGTTCAGAAGCAGGAATTCCAGGCTGTCAGGGTGGCTTTCAGACCAGACCCTGTTCCATTATGTTCCAAAAGAATTTTACACTGCAAAAAAAAAAAAGGCATTATGCAAAAATACCTATCAGGTCCACATGTACAGACAAGAAAGCTTTACTTCAGCATGCAGAGATGCTTTTGTGGGCATTGAAACCACAAGAACAAGTCCCTTTTATTTTGCAAAAAGAGGGAATTAAAACTGCAGAGCAGTAATCACTGATTGTTTTGACATACTGTAAATGCCTTTGATTGGCAAAAGCACACAGAAGCATTGCAGAGATCAGTATCTCCCACAGAAATCCCTGGAGTCGCTGCACAGCAGTCGAGCAAAGGCCTATAGTATTTTTGCTGGAAAGTGGTTCAAGTTGCTTATTATTGCCCAACACATGCAAGCAGCTTGATCTCTTGCAGTTAGCTTATTAGCAAAACTCTAGATGGATAAAAGCAATTCTCTTCAAAATCCATTATTAAAATAGGATATTCTGCTTTTCTACAATGTTTTTATTCAAATGGATTTAATATGCTTTTTAATAGCTGATGCTACTGGGAGTCAGCAGTAAGGCGGTATCTTTTCTAAACCATTATTTAAAATAATGTTCTGTAAAATGTAAAATATTAATTTATTTTTTTTCCCAGAGGATCCTAAAATATAAAAAATAAATAAATAAATCCAACCTCCTTCAAGCTAAAAACTATGACTCAAATTCCGTGGTGCTTAGACTGAACAGCAATCCAACTAGAGCTGATTGGACACTGCAGATTTTTCCTCTCATTTATCAGGACTGTATGATATCTGAAGCAGAGCACAACTCCTTCCCAATGTACACGGAATGCTGGCATATGCACTTTTTCACCTATTAAAGAAGATAACCCTGTGAAGGGTGAGACTAGAAGCAGAATCCAACTTAATAAGGTGGAATTGCACAGCTACAAAAGTAAAAATTAAAAAAAGTCTCTGAGCGTGGAAGAGTGCCACCAGCAAAAACAAAAAGCAAAACAAGATTAAAACCAGCAGAGCATACTTTGGAACACTGCTGAAAATGGCTGAAGGGTATCATGCAGACAGCCAGAAATGACAATATAAAGACATCAATCGTCCTTTTTTTCTGTGCATGCTCAGGACCTCAACGAGATAGAAGACAATGAAGGGTTAGTTGGAGTCCAAACAATGCTGGCAGGCAATGTCTCACTAGGAAAGATCAGCAGTCTTGCAGCTGAGTTCAGCCCCTTTACATCCCTAATTAGCAGCATATTTTTAAGACAGAAAGTTGAAATACACTTTCTGCAGAGCTGCTTTAATCTTCAGTATGAAAATGGGGCCAAAGCTTAGTTCTGCGTGACTGGTATCTGTACACATGACTTTATAGATAACAGATCTATTCATATGATTCAAGTCCTCTGTGAGCCTTCGTGGCTGGTGGACAGGCAGCTATCAGAGCAGGAGACTTGAGGGATACATACTAGTCCTATCTCTGCCACTGCCCTCTGGGATGATCTTGACCACATCACCGCAGCTCCTTCAGTCTCACTTTTTCAAATGCAGACTGTGTTACTGTTCTCCTCATAAAGCACTTGAGGTCCACTGCTAAAATGCCAGGTATTACTAATAACAAATACTTCCAGTTCTGTCAAAGGAGGATTTCAGGTTACCAAAATATAATCCTCCCATCAGCACACCCCAAAGTTAGACTGCTGCAAAAATGCTCCATTTTGTCCTAATGAAGTGTTTCCCTGCCACTGTGAGTGAAGCAATGGAGCTACCACTAGAATTTTTTTCCCCAGTTTGTTCCCTAAGGAGAAGAAAGGATGTGATCACACTATTTTCAGGCTGACTCTCACCTGCAATCACTCAGGGACACATCAGACAATTTTGCCAAACCAAACAAAAGGAGAAAGGCCAAAGAGATATTAAGTTTCCCTATGTTTTGTGATAAATAGGCAGGCTGTCGATCAGAAGATGGACAGACAAGTAGTCCATATGCTGAGAGACAGCTTGCAATGCAGGCTCAACCAAAACATCAGACAACAGGGAATGCACATAAAGGCAAGCCAGAGAAAAATAAACTTCTTGAGTTTCATGGCTCACAAAATCACTTTTTATTTGTGGATGGGTGGGGAGAGGTTGTTCATTTTCAACAAATGTTGCCAGCTCTGAGACATTTGTGTTTACTTTTCTTCCCTTTAAGCACAGTGAAGCTAGATTCTTTGTCTGAATTATTCTTCAGATATCAAAATTCTGTTTGCAATCCACCTGAGCAAACCATAGTGAGCCCACTAACACCAAATGAAAGCAGTTTCTGTAGACAAAATCTGGTTATTCGACTTTATGATCTTACTACAAATATTTTTTTGTCTTGAAAAATAAGCGTGCAAGAAATGCACATACAAAATGTGTTTGGAAGACACATAGTAAATAATAGCTAATTAACCAGTCAAGACATCGACAAAGGAGAAATTTTAAGGACTGTACATTCACAAATACTCTATTTCTCTCCTGCCGCTCTCTACTCATAAGCCAAAGGGGCATGCAAAGTCAAATGATCTTCCTTCCCAAAGTGCTCAGATAAGCCCTGCCACCTTCTGTATGACATCTGCTATAAAGAGTGGATGAATGGTGTAAGAATTCATTAGACTGAGGAATATTTTTTGGCTGTCCTATATTTACACTAGAATTTTACTATTTATTTCATTGATTTTGCTTGTTTTTAAGGAAAGATGTTATATTCAATAGACTGGATATTTTGGCCAGTCAACTTGGTCAATACCTTTTCAATCAGAAGCAGCCTGCCTGGAGTGTTGACACTTGGTCAAATACACACAACCAAGTTTTATATTCCAGGCTCATCTGTTCCACATATCCAATGCTCCGTACTCCACTGTCTAAGCTTTTATTAAGAGATGTGTTGCTAGTTCTTATACTCACATTGGCACACATAAAGCCAAAAGGTAAGCAAATTTCCAGAAGATTGCAGTCTCCTAGACTTGCCTGGCTTAATTTACTATTTCTTTTCCAATGTAATTTATTTCCACAAAAAGCCAGTTAAAAAATTGGATTGGCACAGTATTTCCAGGCTGAAGAATACCAAGCATCCCAGTACAATATTTAGCCCAGCTTCCCACAAAGTACACAAACCCCTGTTGACACTACGGCTTGCAGCTGAAATTGTCTTGAGTAAGGAAATGTGATCAATGGAGACTGCAGGTCCCAGGATACGAGCCTCCAGTTTGAGTCACGGTGGACAAAAACATACTAAAGAGAAAGAAGGAAACAATCTACTTCACTTGCTGCAGCCCGCAGGCTCCTGCTAGGAAGGATTAAAGCTTGACACTCTGAAGGTTGCAACTATTATCTGGACCTTTGGGTACAGAAAACCTTCCTGCTTGTCTCCTCTGTGACCTGTTTTGTTACCATCAGTTGCAGCTATGGAGTATAATGTCAGGGGACTGAAACACTCCTTGTCACTGCACAAGTGCCTGCATTAAAAATAAATACTGTTACATGGTAAAAGAACACAAAATCTTTGTCCCTTAAAAGCACAGAACATTTTTAGTGTCCTCCAGTCCTCTGAGGTTTGGGTGCAGCAGCAGAGATGAGACATATTATATGAGCGTCCTGCCCAGTCCTCCAGACAGAATGGAGACACAGCTAAGCATGTATTTGTCTTCATTATGTTGCTCTCTGTGGACTCACAGACCATAAAGACTCATGGTCTTAAATACCTAAGTGTATGTGTTCACACCAGAATATCTATTTGCAGGATGTAAGCAACTACTTCAAAACACAAACTTCTGTTTCACAGCACCTAAACTAATTTACCTATTGCCTACCCACCTTTTTGCAGGCACAGGACACAGCCCCACGAACAGGTATGTTCTGCAGGCACTGAGTGTGGTAGAGGTGCCGGAACAGACAAAACATCCTGGTGCTGAGGTCTGCAGAAGCACAGGCACGATCAGCACCAGACCATGGCAGTTGGGGTGCTCAGGTGAAGATGGTGGACTGGGCTCTTCAGCAGGGAAAAGGCCTGAGTGCAGATTTTGGGGCTATGGGATAAGTATAATTGCCAAACATCACTGGTGCTCCGGCAATTATTTCGTTGTGATGCAAATAACATGTACAACAACAACATGTACACAATCTGGGGGATGAGAAGCAATGGATTCTAATTGCAAAGCCGATGAAATGGAGTGATTTGCAATAATTTTTCAAAGGCAGATTTTCCTGTTTACTCTGCTGACAAGCTGTGAACTTGTACCTGTAGAAGAGCTCAGTGTCTGTAGAAAGCCCAGGCTTGCTGCAAACCTAACAACTCTCCGTAAATAATTGTTTCCATTACTCCTGCAGCCTTAGCCACCATCTACGGTAGAAAACAACCAATTAAACCAGCAGACTATTTTGCTAAGGTGGAACTTTGCCTGGGTCGACTGTGTCACTAAAACCATGGAATGAAAATTGATTCACGGAGTCACAGTGGTCTCTGTGCAGCACTTGGACCCAACTTTGGTATTTTTACTGGGTTTGCTTTCAATCTGTGCTCAGGTTTCAAGGAGCTGTCATTACGGTGTCAAATACCTTCTCTGCAAAGTCCCTCAGTCTAGGTTAAACTCTTAGGAATTTTAATCTGTCTGCCTAAAGAGACTCAGGAACGAGTTTTTCCAAGCCAAGTCATACTTCTCCCCACCTGCCTGTTTTTCTGCTTCCAAAACCTCAGGAGAGTTTTCATTTAGTTTTGACCAAAAATGTAATGTTGCTGAAATTTACTTAGATAGTTCCTAAAAGATTTACAACCTTATTTATCAAAATGAACATTTTCTTCAAAAGCAATAAAAAAACCCTCAAGCAGCAGCTTACAGGAATTAAACCCTTTATATAAAAATACACAAAGCACTCCATTATATATATGCAGACCCATGAACTTCAATCTTAATTACTAAACCATGTTAGAAAAAAATTGAAATAATAAAACCATGAAAGACAAAAAGATGTATTTTTAGAGATGTAAGTGGCATTAACATCAGAGCCAAAATGAAAGTATCAGTATGGTAGTGACCAGACTTGCAAGGGTGGCACGTCCAATATTCTAAAAACACATGTATTTTACATCACAAACACTAAATGAGTTTTAAGCATGTGAGTACTCTCATTTAATTTACATCGAGAAATCATAGGCTTGAAGTTGCCTACATGTTTACATACTTGTAGGGTTAAGAGTTACTCTGTAGCATCCTTTCCTTCTATCCAATAAATTAACTTGAATATGTGTATGAGGTATAGGTAAGTATTTTGTGTTATTTTCACATAACCTCTCAGAATATGGTATTTCCATGAACAAGAGTTATCTACAAAAGCTAGTGACTCACTGCAGCTATGTTACAGAAGTCACAAAGTTTACTCAGAGTCTGCATTCTCCCAGAAGTCTCTGATTTTCTCCAGCTTTCTCTCTCTCAACAAAACTAAAGGCTTCTGGCCATCTTGCTCTCTTATTTCTATTCTGGACTTGGAGGGGTAGTCAGAAGATTAATTTTAAAGGAATGATGACTCTAAAAGGATACAGGCTGTCAAGGGACAAATTAAATGTGTGTAACTGTAATAGCTGTTTTCCCGCATACATTAATATTAAATTTTTAAACCACTCTTTACCTCTGAATCAGGAACAGCATCCATACTAAGCATGGCAGCTTTGCACTCTCCCTTGGCAGCTCAGTAAAAAACCATGTTTTAAATCAGGTTACCATTTTGTTTTAGAAAGCAGCTGTACAGAAGCAGCGTGTTATTCTGACTCATAATGTGCAAATAACTGGGAAAAGGCAATTACACATAAAAGAGAACCTGGTTAATGAGACATATATCTGGAACTAAGAAGGACATTAGGGAACACTGCACATACAAATTTATCTAAGACGCAGATACAGTGTTTATATACACCTCATACATATCAACAAAATCCAACCCAAAGCATTTCAGACAGTATTCAAAATTCTAATTCTGAGCGTCTCTTGCCTTTACTTTCTAACGCAGTGGTGATGACACCTGATGTGTCCAAACCATGCTCCACAAGCAGTGAGTTTTAGCTCACACTGCTTTTAATTGTCAAGATCCCCAATTCAGTCTCACATGCAGCACTCACAACAGCATCCTTTTCAATAAATCTGCCCTGAGGCAACCCTGACACCCCTGTTATTATACCAGGTCAATGCTATTGCTGACATTCGACAAACAAGTATCTACAGCAAATGTTTCAGAAAAACTATAACCTTCTCATTAAAAAACTGTTCCCCTGCTCCCACATCTGCTGAAGAAGCTGGCATTTCTTAACATACTGCCATTAAAATCTTTATCATTATGGGCTTCCAGAAACTTAACAGCTAGAGACTTGATCCTGCAAGCACAGCTGGGCATACAGTTTGGCAGCATAAACAAAGCCATTGCCTTTGTAGGATCAGATCCCATCCAGCACAATAACATGGCCATTATACACGCAGGTGAATCCATTCAGTTGTAAGGGAGGAGATGGCATAAAACATCTTCCAACAGATAAGGAGAAAACATTCACAGCATTTTAATGCTGAAGAGCCCTGTCTGACAAATGTGTGTTCTCTAATCTGTTTTCATCTTTAACAAGGAATTCTTGTCATTTTACCAGAAGTACCAATCCTGAAAACCTGCTCAGAAAACTGACCCACTCCCTTAACAACAATGAAAAGCTCCAAAGCAGAGTCTTTCAGATAAATGCAAAGAAAACAAAATATTAAAAGATAGAACAAGCTTATTCCTGGCGATCTTTGCAGACAATAAAATTCTAACCACAAGGCTTAATAATTTTATGCTACCTTCTTGTAAAGCTGTGACAGAAATACTGACTGTGACAAAGAAAAATAAAGTTTGCACACAAGGAAGATTCTGAAAAAGAACTGCTGATAAAAAGCAGCAAAAGATGTACCTGAAAATGTGAACATATGTGAGTCACCTGATCCAGACATCATATGAAAAGAATTATCTGTTGAGTTTGCTGCACTTCTAATATCTTTCAAAAGCCCTGGTATTTGGAGAGGCACTGCAGTAAGGAATGTCATCTTTTATTTTTTTCTTTTTTGAGATGAACGTCTGCCTTCTCCCTTAGGCTGTGGTCCTACTTTATGTTTCTACAGGCACGGCAGCACACATGTAAGCAGTTTTATTGAAATCAAGAAACCTTTATGCAGTCGAACTCATTTGCTGCCTTTGGGATATGGTCCTTTGAGAGCAAATTAATGGAATAGGTATCATCTTCCTTCCGCTATTCCATAACAACCAGGACAGTGAGCCTCCAGCCCTGCAGTAGATCAACTTGGGGTTACTCCTAGAACACATGAAATGCCCAAGTCTGTGCCTGCTGGAGGACGACGAAACACAGTTGTCATAGCACACTGCTAAGAACACAGGAACCTCAATTCTGCAAACACTTCCACATGTGATTAATCCTGAATGAACGCTGCCTAATTGGATTCTAGATAATAGTGTCTGAAGAAATCCTTACAGAAGTACAAATTTACACTGGCTGAGATGGAAACTGTGACATCTGGGCTGAACACCAACTAGCAATTAATTAGTTTTAGAAAAAGATTACAAAAAATACCACTACAGTAGGGTACGGTGCCTGGCACGAGATGCCTTGCTCAGGTGTGTTCCTTCCCAGGATCTGCCTCACTTAACACCTTCTTCCATGTTCGGGAAGAAGCATCTGGGACAGCATGCTGGGAATCTTTGCAAATATTAAGACAAAGATAGATAGTCTCTTATGCTCATATGTATGTACGTATAAACATGCAGCCACTTCACTACACCCAGTGATGGTAAAACCCATATGACAACTGACTCACAGAGTCCGGGATCTGTGAGAAATATCAGCTGCAAGTAAACTGAAATCTAGCTTGCAAAGGAAAAAGCTAACACATCTGGGAAAAAGGATTGGCAATGTAAGAGAGAGAAAGCTGGAAGCAGCAATACTACAGGAAGCCAATAGTGGACCACAAGTTACATTTGAACAAGCAATGTGCTGCAAAGGTCAAGGCAATATGCAGAAATCCCCATATGCAAACACACATCCTGCCAGAGAGCTGGCAGACAACCCTCACGTGGTGCAGCCGCACCCGAGAAAATGATTTTGGCCCTGTGCAGGACATCACTGTGACGGCTGGTAACAGCTTGAAGGAAGCTAAAGAAAAATACACAGGTACCGATGTTAATGCACATACCAAAAGGCAATCAATGGGGCTGGAGGGATTGATTTCCATACAGTGATGAATAATAAATTATGTCCCAAGGAAGGAAGGCAGGCCATGGATGGATGGTCTCACTTCTGCTATGGGGTACAAATCACACCCCTGCACGCCTGCAGGCTCTGGAGCCCCCGCAGCCACTGTGCTTGGGTGGTCTCAGCACAAGCAGTAGGAAAGAGAAAGGCAACAGCTGAGAGGAGGAAGGACAGAAATCTCCTTTGAGGCACAGTGCTCTGCTTTCTGGCACAATCTTACAGTGCTTTGTCAGGATGGCCAACCCACAGCACGAGATGTCCCAGAGGCTAGTCTAAACACCTCTCCATCAGTGCCTTCCTCCCCACCCCACAGCTGCTGCAATGCGAATATACTGAGATGTGCAATAGAAAAGGTGAGCCACAAGCACACTACATCTGAAGTTTTCCCAAAGGATATGAAGAGGAGGAGCTGGAAGAACTGCCTCCTAGTTACCAAAGAATAAGTTAGGGACTAGGGTAACAGCCAGGAATGGAGATCTGGATTCTTGTTTTCTTCATGTGGAGGAGATTCCAGATGAGGAAGACACCCTGTCCTTCGGAAATTATAAGAAGGGGTTTGCAGTATCGCTCTCATGGAGGCTTGAACAATGGAAAATGTAAGATTCGTGAAGCCAAAGAAAAATAGCAAAAAAGAGCTACCTGTACCCAATGACTTTCTACACAAAACTCAAACATATCAAGGGAAGGACATTAACTCCAGAATTGTTCTTAGCAACTATAGCATTTGCTCCATCTGTACTTTCCTGCTTCTCCCACCTGGATTGCATCTCCAGGCCGATGCTAGGCATCTCTGTAAGGTTGCCCCCTATGTTATTACCAAGTTTCAGTATGTACTCATATCTGGTACACTTAAGTAATCCAGTCTGATATGGGATTGATTCCCAGAAATCGTTTGCACTATTGTGTAATTGTGTCTCCAGCTCTCCCATACCTGGTTTCTTCTACTCTTCGCCTCATTGCAGTTTTACTTTCTGTGTGGTAAGTGGCTTCACAGGTAGGTGATTTCCAAGCCCAAGGAGTACAAAGTTACTGACTTTAAAGGCTGACACACTGTTTCCTAGTTGACATGGGTGACACTACAGTGATACCTGTAAGGTCCCTACAGTCTGGAATTTTTTCCTTCCTCCCTGGCTCTAATCTGCTGTATGTAGGATGCTTTGTTAGCTGATGGTCTTAAAGAAATTCTTTGGTGTATGGTATTCCTTGCCCTGTTTTTCCTCTTTTGTTACATGATGTCTTCTATTCAAGCAGCCAAGCCATAGCTGGCAAACAGCCTCTCTCTAGGTTTTTTTACACATTGCTGCAAGGCAAAATAAACAGTTGTTTCCAGTTTGCATTGTCGGGGCTACAGATGTATGCTAATTATCCTTTCAGTCTGCTAATGGAAAACTGAAAGACATTTAAATGTACTTTTCTAAGGCAGAGACCAAGTCTATGGACACCTGTCCCTCCTAATGTTGGGATTTGCGTTACCCAGAGCACAGTACAATGTCATCTCCTCCCTTTATATTGACTCTGAAGGCATTTTCAGATTTCCACAGGGCTTTACAAAAGGCAAGGAGACAGATTAAACCCTTCTGAAATTCAAGAACATTATGTGTCTTTTTGGAGCAGCAATGATGCCAAGGATAGTATTTGGGTTGACCTGAGACCATTTGAAGGATGGGGAGCTTCAGAACAGGGTGGTAGGAACTACATATTAACATGGGAAGTTCATTGTTTTGGTAAGATGCTGTAGCATCTACTCAAATTTCTTACCTTCCTTTTGTTTTCTAGGAAAAAGAATTAATTATATAAACAAGAAACCCCAACTCGAAAGCCAGGCCTCATATGCCCTTCAGGTAAAAGTTAGTATTAGCAAGACTGTCATGTCTAATAGTCTCAGTAGAAGAAAAGAAACCGAAATGAATCTGCAGTTTATTTCCAATTTCGGTATCAGGTTTAGAACTGGCTGTTACATGAATGAAACAATCTCAGATGTGCAAAGCCAGTAATGCGGAGACCTTCCCAAAGGGAGGAAGCAAGGATCTGTTTCGTTCTTTAAGTTTTAGAAGCCTTATCTCATGATACTCACTTGTTTGCCAAATATTTCTTGGAATGTTTCAAATAACTGTTCATTCTAGTTGGTCCTGCTGTGCTTCAGCCAAACTACTGGGCCTTTCTCTGTTGATGCTGCCTCTAGTGGAGTCCAGAGTCAAGTGATGTGCTACCACAGCAATGAGCTACACCCTATCTTCTCTACGGGAGAGTGTATACCTATGCACAGAATAGGTGTGTGCATACACACGCATACATATTCATATCCATGGTATGTCAAGATCAGAGATACAGATGATGCAGGAGAAGACTTGAGAAGTACCAAGGCACTTGAAGCTACAGAGAAGTACTGATGTTCAGCTAATCCCTATCCCTAACACCTTTAAGAAGCTGGCTCCACAACCTCTTCCTGCCTGCTCCACACAGACTACTATCCAGTGTTTGTTGCTATATTTAATCACTCAAATTACAGTATTACTGAGAGGCCTCAGGCAGACTCATTCTCCCTTATGCCTCTCAAGCATACACTGGAAAGGTCTTTACTGCTCAGCCAACACCATTTCAAACAGCTGAAATGTCCAAGCTCTCTTCAATGTCATCACTTTTTCTGCATTATCAGGAAATCCTTTCATCTACCCTCAAATGACAATTGTATATACTTACTGTCAGCAATCACTTGCTTACAAGGTTTTTATTACCTTAAATGCAGGAAGAGTCATTTATGCATTATTATGATGGGGAAATCAAGAAATGAAGGGTTAAGACTGAAAACTCAGCCTTTGCTTTGCTGTCTACGCTTACAAAAAATTCATTCCAGTTGGGGATGCTAAAAGGCTCTTTACAAAATAATAAAAAGAAGACATCTGTCAATTAACGTAATGGAAACTAACATTTCTCATATCTTTTTGCAGTAGGAACATACAGATTGACTTGACAGGCTACAGATTTCACTAAAGAGGCACCCTTCTTTCAGACAAAACATGTATCAAATGACTTCCATGAGATTAGTTGATGAAAATTATTCAGTGGCTTCAAAATGACAAGGAAGAATATCTAACAAAAAGTCTGTACAGTATGGGTATGAAAAACTTTAATTGCTTATTGCCTCAAAACTTCTGAGACAACTGTCTTCATTCTGGGTTAGCTTCATTTGGACTTAAAATCATGACACTGCAGGAGAAAATGTATTCATCTATTGTCATTTACACAAAAAGATCAGACTTGCACATTTGGGGCTAGTTACTCAAATTTATTAAAGAAAAAAAAAAACACCCAATGAAAACCAGAGAGATTTAAAGAACTTCATTTTAAAGACCTTTTCCCAAATATCCCTGCCATGCTAACAACAAACATAGAACATCTTGGCCCCAAAATGATTCATTTGCCAACCAAGAGCAACTGGAAAGGTTTTACTGTAAGCTATGGTTCAACTTTATGTATAAAAAATACTCCATTTTCAACTACAATACTCAGATGAAATCTGTTTTTAAGTCACACTTAAAGTAGAATGCAGGAGCACAGACAAAGACCAACACCTGCTGAGGTTCCCCACCTTCCAAACACTCGGAGACTTCACACTTCACTCCTTGTTATTTCTTTTTATGTGTAGGAAACAGTACTCAATGAGCTGATGAAGTCACTGAAAAGGCACTCACACCTACTCTAGAATATGACCAGATATCTGCAACTAAAAGTTTAAATGTGTCAAAGCAACATGTGTCAACCTGGTGCAGAAGGTTCAGAAAGTAAAAAACCGATTCCACAAAGGATTTACTGCCTTAAATGTGCTCTTTTCAGATGCACCACAGCAGAAGTCATGGGAGTGCTGCCTGAAGAATCCACGACTTCACCATTAGTTCCCAGGTTAAGACAGACCTTTGCAGTGATCAGCAAATCATGTCTCATTTCAGAAAGCAACAGAGACCTGCCATGAAAAATTGCTTGCAGATCTCCAAGGAGTGATGTATGAGTGAGGTACATAATTAAAGAGGGAGAGAGACGGAAGAAGCTCTGAGCTGGTAAAGGAGAAGTCACAGGAGACTCATATTTAGTAACACGGCAAAAGTGAGGTCATAAACCTGAGCAACCAAAGGGGAAAAAGGAGAAAAGCACATGGTGAAGGACTGGACAGGTCCCAAATGGCCAAGCTCAAAAGACTGCAGACTGAGTTTTGGCAGAAAAACACAGAGAAAGATCTGTTGTCTATTTCTGATGGACCCTTTGAAGTTTTCTGGATTTAATCTGATTTTTGTCTGTCATTCTTTGCCAAAAAAGATAAACCCTGCCAGGGAAAACCTACCTTCCCTTATCCTTATACTAATAAGAAAACAAATGGTCTGCTTTAAATATCAAAACACTTAAAATGTAGAATCTTTCTTCTATGATGTGTTTGAGAGTTTGATATTTCCAATCCATCATACTTGCAATTATAAGTGACCAAAGTTGTTCCTGGTTAAGTATCTTGTATTTTACCAAACTATGTCAGAACATAGGTCCTGCCTGGTCCTACTACACTGAGAGCTTCACCACAATCAACCCACTATCTCTATTTGTACTTCACTGAACTGGAAGAGAGAGGTTCATTTACTAAAATGCCTTTGTAGGGGTGCCCTATATACATATATGTTTATATATATTTACTGATAGCAAAAGTCTCCTGGAATTCTGTCACTCTGTAGAGGTAATGTAATTTAATAGACTCTAATATTATATTATACTATTATACTATAGTGTTATTATCTTTTTAGGCTCTAGTCTAACGAAGTCTTTAAGCATAAACTTACCTTTAAGCCCTTTCTTTTGATTACTTTAGTTCATACTTTAAGGTGCCTAACTTTCATTCCTTGCTGGACTACTGAAAAAACCACATTTAGATAAAAACTATCATGTAATCATCACATTTATGATGCTCAGCTCACCACAGACACTAGTTCCCATTAAAATGACAGCATTTACTATGTATTACTCTAAGCAATATGCTGAAAATTTCATATCCATTTGCAACTCTAACACATTAAAGTGCCCCAAATACCATTTTGCCATTATTATTGGCAGGTGTTTTTTAATAGCGATATTCGTATGAGGATTGTCAGCTAACTAGCAAATCTGGAGTTCAAGTAGGTGTTAATTCAGAGTAGCAATAAAGGAACTGGACAAGATGAATAGGAAATTCACTTTCAGAAGACAGTAAATGCACCTTCATAATAGTGTGACACTGTCACTTTAAAGGCTGTGTTCTGTGAACACAAAATGGTCCAAACAGCTCTAAACATCCATGTGTTTTACACTAAAATACACTGCCTTACCTGATTGGATCTCTTTTGTATTGTCCCCAATCAACTTTGCCATCCCTACACAAACTACTTGTGTTTACCCAAACATAGTTCTTGTCTTCCCAGCTGTATGATCCTAGATTTCTGTTCAATAATGCCATCAGCCATTTACTTGGGCATGCTCTTATTTTATTGAGGTCATTCCAGACTTTTTCCTCTGCTCTCTATAGTTGCATTAACAGCTTCCTTCCTATTTTTAAATCAGCAGCTAATTTCAGCAACTAAGTGCTTATTGTTTCTTCAGGGTCACTCATAAAACAAACACCATTATTGATCTTTCTGAATCTACCACTAGTTTTTCCCTTTTATCTTATCTGAGTGACTATTCAAGAGGCAATTTCTCAATAAACCAGGACATCTATCCTAGATAAACTAGGGTACCTGAAGAAAGAGATTTTTCTCTCTATGTGTGCTAATATAGCTCCTATCATGGCAGTAGCCAAGCAACTCATAAATGTTAGTGATTTTGTCTCCACAACACCTTTTTAAAGGAAAAAGTGTTGTTAACTGTCTTTTATGAACATGAAACTAAGACAGAGGGATTTAGCGCTTCAAAGGCAAAGAACACGCATGAAATGTAGAATGAATTGAATCCTTATTTCCTATATTTTAAGCACAACAGCATCTTCAATTTATTTTTGCATGCAAAAATTGTGCAGCCTGGATGCACAATTGCTTGTCTGCTGGATTACAGTGACTGATGACCTGGCCAGTTGGTGTTTATTCTGCATTTCTGATGAGCATCTGAAGACAACTGACATCAGAGGCTAACATAAAAAATGTGTTAAACCAAATTGGTTCCAGTATTTTATCTACTGTTATTATTAAGCTTCAATACAATTCACGGGGCTTAAACTCTCAACCTATTCACTGTCCTCCAGTTAGGTCAAAGGAAATTTTGGCTTTGCCCAAGAAAACATGATACCAAAATGCAAAGCAGCCCTTCCAGGTAGTGAGACCTAAGTAACCTTATTCAGCCCCCAAGTATCCAAAAGCATCTTTGAAGAGAGTTGGTTTTATTCACCCATTTTATTTTAACAGGGTATGTAAAGGTAAGATTTACTGGCCATTACCATTTGGCTAAGTGTGGCAAGTCTGGTTCCTTTCAAATTAATTCTAGGTCAATCCACAAAGAAACTTCCAATGCAGTTTGACTGCTCTAACACTCCATCAATTATTAGATAAAGTTTTTCAATGGTCCCTGGGTATATCATCACTACCCAGCCACCTTCTTTATGATTTATCTCTCTTTACTCACAGAGGTGAAAGTCAGATTTGCTGGTCTTGTTCTTGATCACTAGATCAACATACTTCCAAAGAGAGAGGGTGGAAGGCTAACGGTCTAGCACTAGAGATTGCTGCATTCACTGGATACGTCTGCAGTGTCGAGCCACATGGAGCTGGCTGAGCCCACCAGCATTACACCTACTGAGGGACAAGATAATGGAGCTAGGTGCAGATCTGCACTACCACAGCTGGACAGAGTTACTTGCTCTGTGTGACACTGCCCATGCACACAAAAATGTACGGTCAGTTACGCTGTGTGTTTCATTAAAGGGCAGGCAGAGTCCTTCAGTCCTTCTGTCCTGCTTCAACACTTCCCAGGTTTATTAAACACAGTTTAAGAAGTTTGTCCCTAGGCAGGAAACTCATGCCAAAGGTCTCAGAGATGCAAACCACCATTTGGTAGGGACAATAACACTGCCATTTAAAAGTATTGTTACTCGTATTATTAGCTAGTATATTAGCATGAAGTAAGTTTTTACATGAGAATACAAAGATCAAACACGCTAATTGCATAATGAATAAAGAAGTAGGTAGCAAACACTCAAAGATCTGGAAACAAGCGAATCCCCTAGATAAAAGGCATTCAGTTAATCAGAGCATCTGAGTTGCATGCTTAACTCAAAACCTGCTTTTCTTCTGGTTTTGGGAAACAAAATGAAGACTAGTGTCCTCACTAGGTTTTTCCTTCACTTAAGGAAGCATGCATCAGGCAAAACTTGTCAACCAAGATGAAGAAAAGTCCTAGTAAAGATGGTATGAACTGCATTTTTCATGAGCAATGCATTAGGTTCAGGCAGACACTGGCCTGATCTAACACGTTGTATGTAACCGTATCACGTGTTACGGGAGCACATTCTGTGCCTCCTGACACTCAGGTGAACTAAACCCCAGTACAAATGCTCCCCTGGCTTGACTGCTCTCTTCCTACCGGATGGTAGACTCTGGGCTCTCTATAGTTTCTACCTCCTCTTGCTAAGTCATGTTAAAACTAGAGACTGCTTTGTCTTTACTGAACTTTACATCCTGTTAGTTTGCACAAAGGAAGTAAGTTATGTTAATAGCACTCCTACTTTTTCCTGGTGAAGATGCATTCTGTTGGGTACTAGTGCCATTCACATGCCTATTTAGACACCCAGTCAAAGGCTATGACCAGCTGTATAGCATATAATGATTTTTCTAAAGGAAAGAAAATGCCATTAAAACAAAAGGCCCTGTTCTGCTTCTGGGTAAACAAATTGGAATTTTACAAAGGCTCGAAAAGGAAAGGGATTAACATGCTTCAACGTGGTAATGGTCGCAACTGTTCACATTAAAATTTTCACAGTAAATTAAACCATGACAGAGGTAGGAAAGAAGTCAATTTTCAGTGGCTCATGCTGTTCTGCTAACATAAATTGCCATTTTTTAGGTAGTATATCCACGAACCTGTATAATGATAGAATAACAAAACCACAACCCAGAGTTGATTAAGTTCGGCCTTCTGCATGCTAATTTTAGCCTGCTCTGCCAAAATAATTGCATGCGCCACCTTATTTACATGCTTCTAGATATTTAGCACCCTCTCACTACTCTTTCTTCACCAACCTTTACTTAAGCCTGTGGCCTTCCCTCCTTGTTCAGTGTCCACGGCTGACACCGTGGCTTCACCACTTCGGCTTCCTGAGTTACACTCAGGACGGCTTCCCACCACGCACACCCACCCTTTTCCAGAGCTCTCTTGACAAGGGTAATGTTAAATGTCAGTCCATCTCCTCCCTGCCCATTTATGTTTTCCTGCATGCTGCATACAACACTTCATTATCTTCATGCTCTTTACAGTCTAGAAAGATGAGCAACTTTCCTTGACTAGAAGATGTTGGCATGAAACCCAATCGTCCCAGTAAGGCTGGAGAAGTCAGGTAAGTACAGACTCTCACTGGTTGATGCCTGCCAACAAGTTCACGCAACACGTGTTACACACTGAGTTTACACAACAGTGACCAAAAAGGAGGGAAGGGGCAGGCCGTGGAAGTGTACCAGACCTCCCGGAGAAAGCTCTGCTCTGCATTATTGTAGCAGCACCACAAATGGATGTTTAAATACAATGGGGCGCTTATCTGCCTGCCAAATGCCCACGATGCCTTTCCACCTCAGTTATATCATGGCAGCGTGAAACAAAAAATGACAAAGGACTATTAAAGAAAGTCAACACTGTAAAAGACAGAATGAAGCGGGAGGCCCAGCACCCAAAAGCCTGCGTGCAGCGGGGCGGCAGCCGAGCCGCAGGGATGCAGCACCCCGCACGGACCCCGCCGCAGCTCCGAGCCAGGCCCCACTTCACCTCACCCAACCTCTCCGCACCAAGCCATGCCCGGCTCCCCTCGCACCGCCACCGCGGGGACAGCCGCAGCCCGCCTCGGGGCCTCGGCCCCTTCCCCACATGCCCGCTCTGGCCCTGCCCCAGGCCGTGCCCCGTCCCCACGCCGGTGCCCAGGCCGGGCCCGAAGCCTCGTCCCCTGCCCCGGGCCGCGCTGGGCCCGCGGGAGGCGGCCGCCCTGCCCTGCCCCAGCGCCGGCCGCGGGGGGGAGGTGGGGGCCCCGCTGCCCCTCGGGGGGGCCGGGGCGAGGGAGGGCGTATAATAAACAGCATCGTTGTCATACGGGCAGGGCTGCCGGCTCCCCAAGCCTCCTCCCCGCGATAACAACCCAGGTACAGCCCGCGCTCGCCCCCCTCCCTCCTCTTCCTCCTCCTTCTCCTCCTCCTCCCGGGGGGCCGGGGAGAAATCTGCAGATCAAAGAAAAGATGCACAATAATAACGGGGTGGGCGCGCACCGCGGCCCCCCGGCCGGCGGGGACGGGCCCGGGGCCTCCGGCGGAGGCTGGCCGCGGCCCGGCCGCTGCCCGCCCGGCAGGAGGGTGAGGGGGGCGGCGGCGCGGGGCCGGGTCCGGGCGCCCCCCGCCGCGGTACTCACCCGGGCCGGCCAGTGCGGGTACCCCTTCATTTTGGCGAACACCAGGTCTCCAGCCTTGTATTCTCGGGGCCGCGGACGAGCCATCGGGAGCCGCCGCGGGAGCCGCCGTGTGTCCCCCCGCCCTCCCGCACCCCCCGCCCCGCACACGCCGCCCCGGGGGCAGCCGGGCGAGCCCCCGTGGGGTGCGATGCGCCCGTGCACGGGGCGCAGCCGGGAGCGGGGCCGGGCCGCGGGCAATCCCCGATCTCTCCGGCGGCGGCGGCGGCGGCAGGAGGAGATGGGGTGTGTGTGAGTGTGTGTGTGTGCGTGTGCCTGTGTGTGTGAGTGTGTACGCGGGGGAGGGGGAGGCCTTGGACACAACCCCAGCAGCCCCCGGTACCAGGGAGCCGGCTGGCGGCGGGGGCCTGGCCGGGCGGGGGCGGCCGGGGAGCCCTCACCCCGCGGCGGCGGGCGGGCGCGGCGCTGCCCGCGGCCCCCCCGTGCGAGCTGGCTACGCCGCCCGCGCCGCCCGCTCCATCCCCGCCGCAGCCGCCGCGGCCCCGGGAAGATGGAGCCGTCTCCTCCGAATTACTCCTCGGGCAGCGACCGAAAACAGGATCTTCTTATCCCCCGCCCGCTCCTCCTCCCCCCCCGCGCTTTCCCTTCCTGTTATTTTCTAGGTACACAGATCGGTTTCTGTGAAAATAGGAGAGCAGAGAGCGGCTGCAGTCCCTCCCGGCCCTGCCTTCCCAGCTGAAGCATGACATGGTTCTTTATGCGCGCCCGACATGGAGGCTGGGCGGCGAGGAGAACCCGGCTGCTTTTTACAGCAGGGCCCCCGCGTTCCAAAGGCTCCCAGCCCTGGAGAGTGCCCCGTCCCCCCCTTGTCAGGGAGGCCCAGGCCCCGGCACAGATGGGCTCCTCGGGGTACCTCCGCCCCCCCAGCGCCGCTGGGCACACGCTGTCCACAGGCCTCCCTTGTACCCGGGGTATCTGCAGACCCCCGGCTCTAGCCCGGCCTCCGCAGCCAACCGGACAGCTGGCCCCATGCAGGCCCTTGGGCGAAGGCCTGGCTCCTGGGCACAGGGTTTTCCCCATTTCTGCACCCAGCATCTTACCCACCACCAACCCCTCCACCTTCCTTCTCAGCATAAAACTCAAACCCCACAGCCTTAAATTCACAACAGGGGCTGTGCCTCAGAGGGTGTTTGGGGCCTGGCTCCTGCCAGATGATGCCAGTTTTTACAAATGTGCACCTCTGAGGAAGGGAAGCACTGGGAACTCACAAATCCAAACCGTGGATATGCCTTTTTTTACCATAATGTTACCACCTAAGTTGTAATGTTCAGAAATAAATCATTATTGACGTCTATTATACTGAAGTATTGCCTAGAGGAGCAAAACTAGGAAGAAACCTGCAAGCAGAGCCACCAGCAGAGAAGTTTAGGAAAGGTTTTTCTGCAGGTTTGGTTGAGACTGTAGCAATGGGTTCCCCAAACATCCCCACATGCAAGGTGGCAATTATCCCCTTTGGGTTTAGGGAGAAACCTCTGGCTGGGTGCTTCGCTGAGTCCCAAGGAAAGCACCTTCCCGCTGATGAAGAAGGAAATAGGTGCCTGAAGACTGTAGGTCACATTTCAGGGAGGAAGTAGATGGACCATAGAGACCACTGCTGGTCTGTAAGGGCTGGTAATGACAGAGTAAGAAACACTTCTTCTAGCACCTGTTCCTGGGATGGAACAGGACCATGAAGACTCTTGCTGTTTACGGTGTCCCCACATCTGGGTCCGGTGCTCAAATGCTGTTGTTGGCAGTACAGGAGTCAATAAAGTTCGTCACTCTGGGTCATAAAATAGGATACGCACTTCTCTGCTGGGGGAAGCACTGCTGTAAAAACATTAGCTCAGGTATCAGGAGCAGACTAACAATGGAAAAAAACCATCCAAGAAGCTGAACAAACATTCAGGTGATTGGCCTGCGCTGTGCTCAATGCGCAGTACTTCAATTCCTGAAGTACTGAGATCAGTGACAGGGTTACCGCCTTCAGTACAGACGTGGTCAAACAGCTCAGTTTCACTTTCACATCTGATAGGATTTTGCATCTTTTAAACTGATACCTCATTTCAATTTAAATTCCCTTCTGAAAAATGTAATATAAAATCTCTGAGTATAGGAGCAGTGGACTCTGATCAGAGCCTGTCCAGAATAACCCTGTGTACTGTGTCTTACCTCCCATATATCTATTATCTCCCCAAACCAGCCTTATCTCCAGACAACTTACTAGAGAGGTGGAACTGTTTTTTTCTGTTTTTTCTTTTTTTTTTTTTTTAATACATTGCTTGCATTTGATCCCAGATATGAGGAGCTCTTTCTAGTAACTAATTTAGTGACCTTAAATCAGAAAGGATGCATGCCAGTTTCTTTCAAAAGTAAACTGTAGACATTATTATATAAACAGCCATGCAACATTGTATTGCTAATGTCAGGATAGCAAAATTCAAAGTGACTGGATACTGAACTGAAACATCTCATTGAAATGTTCACTTTTTACTTCCTTTTGTCCCAGCATTGGTGTTGGCAGAGAATGCAGTGAATGAATAATGTTTCTAGTCTGCAATGAAGATGATCACATACTAGAGCTCCAAAGAAAATGCATCCCATGGATATGCCAGGATGCAGCTCTCTTTTTCTCTTGCATATAGAGTGTAAAGGATAAATGAGTTGCCAAGGTAAGAACAGGTGGCCAGCTGAAAACTTCAACACACTTTGCAGACAGTTTCTCCATCAAGCCATGGTTAAGATGCTGGGAAAGGACAGGGAAGAAAAAGCAAATTTCCCTGCTGATAAATGAAAAACAACATATCAAATGTTCCACACATTGACAGCAGAGAAACACACCTCAGCACAAACAGCAAAGGAGTTTTTAGTGTGCATAACCTGTCAGCCACTCATCACAGCGTACAAAGCCTGAGATGTCCTGCTATGTCGCCTGTATTCTCTTCCTTTCTCTTCTATTACAAAGGGAATTCATCTACCTATTCTACACAGAAGTGGGAAAGAGGAGTGCAGAGAGTTTCTTCCAAACACTTCAAGAGCAGTTTGAGATCATAACCATGAATGGAGGGGCACGGAGGCTTGCTAGTATATACACTGCATGTATATAGGTCAGGTCTTAAGTGTACAGAAGTCAAGGGCTGAGTCTGTCTTGGGCAGACAAAGATCAGCAGGTTACAGAGGCAAGAACACCGTGTCCTTACTGAGCATGGGAGACCTGCAGGAGGGATGGCTCTCTCCTTTCACCTAAGCCCCCCAGATCAATAAGACCAAGTTCCCTCTCACTTCTCATCCTGCCAGACAGGGGTTCTCTTTCCAGAAGTATGAGCAGGGGAAGGGAGTAAAGGCAAAGGCCCAGTAGGACCATGAAGAGAGGTGGCAGGGTCAGGAGTGTGGTCAGTAGTGAAACCCGTGAGCCACCCAGGACAGGTGGTGTCTGAGGTAACTGTTTTGAAGCTGCTACCACACTACTGAATTTTGCTTTCCCAATAATTCCCAAGAAACACTGCTCTTTAGCTATTGAGAAGCTTTAAGCTAGCCCTGATCATTCTCCCCCTATTCATATGAGAAGAAAAATAGCTACATTCCTGGTTGAAAATTTTCATAGAGAAAGAATTCAGTTGATTCAAAAGTGTGGATCAATCTGTAAGAAAAGAGCATGTGGACCTAAAAGGCCCAATTTCAAAAGAACCTTCCAAAGTCATGAATAAATTTTTAAACATACGCAAGTTTTCCATTAAATACTCCATGATCATAGTTTTGCACACATGCATTTGTTTACAAACTGTCTTGAATGTGAACTCTGTTCATGCTGCTATCTTGCACTTGCCATTTCGTGGGGTGGTGCCTATATTGTGTCTGTAGAAGCCACATAAATTATTATATTTGCCTCTGAAATTCTGTCCCTGGCCACCTTACAATTTTTGCTTTCTGTGCTCAAATTTCTTCTGAGATCAGACTCTAAATGCTCTGCAGCGTGGCCACTTTATGACCAACTTTACTGTAAGATACTGAAATAAAATTATTTTTTTTACTCATCTATCTATAGCTGATATAATTTTCTTTCCTTCTGCATTTCCTTTTCCTGTATGCAAAAATGTGTCAGCGATGATTACGGTGATTAGTATTTTGCCGATGTCCACAGTAAGCTAGTGCTTCTTTGTTAAATATTTTAATAGGAAATTGTTCTGAGTCACAACTGAGCCTTTCGCCTGTGTCTGAGAGCACTGTCTGAAATCACAGAGCTACTTCATATCAGGCAGAAAGAGCCGTGATGTTATATGTCCATCCCAACATGCACCGAAAGGCACTTACCATGCCCATTAGGATATTCTTAATTACTAGAGATAAGAAGATCACCAGGGGATCTCAAGCCTTCTCTGTAATAAGTTTAAAAGGGAGAAGGGTGTGTATCATAGCTGGAGCAAGTTATACATACTCAGTTTCATGGATCTTATGTTAGACACTGTAGCAATCTCCTAATCGTATTAAATTAGACAATCTTTAAGGTGATTGCTTTATGTGTTGTAGAAGTGTGAACGTGTATCCTAGAGGCAGAAAAGATGGGAGCACTTCAGTTAAAATCAGCTTCTCTCTGGTGGGGAGCTTTCCATTATTAATGGGAAAGCTTTGCATGGGATGGAAATGTTATCAGCAAGTATGCATTGCTGCCATTCCTTGTTCTCTATAGGCATTTCAGCCAAAGCTACAGCAGACAAAAGATGCCTACAGTGAGTGCTGCTTAATAAGCTCCAATTCAACCTTTGTTTTCAGTTCCTTGTATATTTTTCGTAATTTAACTATTAAAATTGAAAGTTTCTGTGATGACTGTGTGGCTAAAACATACCCAAACCTCTTCTGATAATGACAGTAGAAGAAATAATTGTAAAATTACCAAATTGCCAGGTACCCTATAAACAGAGCCAAGTTGCAAGAGTCTGAAAAGCATTCATATGTGCTCAGTAGGGGTTGATAAACAAGTCTTAGATGTTCTGTCTGGACTAAACATGCTCTAGGCTAAAGCGAACGTGATTCAGCTCATGACTGTGGAAGCAAAGCTCATGAGAGGAAGAAATGGCTAGACAGTATACCAGAGTGGAGTGACCAGGCCTGCATGCAGAGAGAGAACTGGGAAAAGCTGGAAGGGGACCAGGAGCTAATGCCTGGGAAGGACATGAGAAAAGCAGAAAAGGATTAGGAGGCAGAGTAAAAGCAGCCACAAGTTTAAGACGACAAAAGATTTCAGAATATCTTAGAATACATCAAGAAAACCCACACATGATCTGACAAAATTTTGTGGCCCAGTATGTCTCATTCTCTGATGGTAACTTCTCCATACAAAGACTAACGATCTGTTACTATGCTGCCAGTTAACTCATCAGCTTATGTGGAAATCTTGACACTGCACTCAAAGATACTGGACTCTATGACCTGGTAGAGTGTCTAAGTGGTAACCAGCCTGAGATTTTCTACAGGGGGAAAAAACAAACAAACCAACCCAGAAAGAGATTATTAAAGATTGTATCGCAAACTTCCCAAGAAGACAGCAGAATTAAAGTTGCACCAGCAAGCTGAGCCCAAGTATTTCCCAATGTTTGACTACCTGACTTTGCAACTTCACTGTTCTTTGAATTTTCTCTCGTGGCATGTGAAACGCTTCAGCAGCCACTTGTTGAGAAACACTCATCAAAACCTAGTGCTTCCATTAATATGCAGTAAACATTACACATGATACAAAGATTATCTTGTTGGACAGAAGATAAGATGCACAGTCTACTTTGCTGTTCCCATAATTGTAAGTTTGGCAGAGATGTCATTCATTGCAATGAAACTAAGGACTTCTCATCTCCATTTGATGTACTAATCTATAAAATGCCTCTTCAAATGGCCCGGTGAGAAACTCCATCTCTAAAGCAATAAAGCCATAATACCTAGGAACAAAACCCCTGCAACAGGCATTTCTCCTCTGGAGAAACATTTCAAATGTGTCATCTAAAGCCTCAGAGATTTATCAGGTGAGAAATATGCTGAGAGTTGACAGGAACAATAAATTTAGTACCAGATTCATGACACTAACCCCATCGTAGTTTCCCCTCATAAATACTGGAGAAAAGGATTTCTCTCACATGTCCTCTGATACATTCGTCAAAGTGCCTTTTGGAATGTGGCTTAATGAATAATTACATCCCGACATGGACAACAGGACATATTTATTGAAGGAGCTTCGTAACTTCACTTCTGTGTCACCTGAATGACAGTGCCAGAAGCTGGGGAACAAAAGAAATAATGTGGCTAGCATGAAGCTTCTTGAGATTGTGGCTGGTTTGTACCATAACCCCCTTCTCTGGAGCAGGTTGATGGTCGATGTACCTATTGCTCTAGAATTCACAGGTCCAGAGCCCAGGCTCTGAATCTCACCAGTTGTAATGTAGTGTGATGCATAGGTGTTATCACAGGAAAAAAAAGGAATTAATAATTTGGTCAGGAGTTTCTTCCTGGATAGCTTGGCATCAACAAGAGTTTAACAGAATCCAAACTGAGTGACTGGGATGTCATCCCAACTCTGTTGAAATCAGTAGATAAACTCTCAGCATTTTTCCCATGATGTCACCTCTGAAGCTTTCGTCAGATCATCCTTCTCTATCCCCATGGTCAACATCACCAAACTCTCAATGACTCAAATCTATAACATGGGTCTTATTCTTGTCTCCCTCCACCTCTTTTACCTGGGCCACATCCAAATCTTATTATCTTTCTTTTTCCATGAGCATTTTCCTTTTCCGTGAAGGCACTTTTCTCCAGATATGACCACTACACATCTTTCTTGCCCTCTCCCATCCACATACCCTCTTTCTCCAGTTCATGTGAAGCAGTGCCTTTGAGGATATGGCAATTCTTTAGAATTGCTTTGCTTTGCTCAAGAGTCACTTGGAAATGTCTTCTTCCTGCCATACCTGTGTTTTACACATTGGCTTCACTGGACTGATCATCTTGCTGCTTCTTTGCTGTGGGTTAACCCCAGAAGGCAGCCAAGTCCCACACAGCCACTTGCTCACTCCCCCCCTGCAGTGGGATGGGGAAGAGAATTATAAGGGTAAAAGTGAACACTTGGGTTTGGATAGACAGTTTCATAGTAAAGCAAAAGCTGTGTGCACAAGCAAAGCAAAACAAGGAATTCATTCACTACTTCCCATCAGCAGGCAGATATTTAGCCATCTCCAGGAGAGCAGGATTCCATCACCATAGTGGTTACATGGGAAAACAAATGCCATAACTTCAAACGTCCCCCCTTCCTCGTTCTCCCATCAGCTTTTATTGCTGAGCATCACATATGGTATGGGATATCCCTTTGGTCACTGAGGGTCAGCTGTCCCAGCTGTGTGCCCTCCCAGCTTCTTGTGCAACTCCAGCCTTACTCACCACCAGAGTAGGGTGAGAAACAGAAAAGACTTTGATGCTGCAAAAAGCACTGTTCCGCAATAACAAAAACATCATCAACACTGTTTTGGTCACAAATCCAAAATATAGCCCCATATAAGCTACTGTGAAGAAAATTAACTCTATCCCAGTGAAAAGAAGTACACTTGTTCTCACATTCCCGCTTTCGTCCTGCCCAGACCTGCTCTCTCATCCCCTTGACTCCTAATTACTAGTGCTCAAAGGGACTTGGGGGAAAGGACTGAGATATTGCTGGTGTTTAAGGCATTGAGGAGAGTTCTGAGGCTGTGTGGCTGTGGTGATGGTGAGGGTGATGACCATGATGGATGCCAGGATGAAAATGGGCATGAGGAAGTGCTTGGGGAAGTAGATATGGATGATACTGAGCCTGATGGGTTGCAGGGGAAGTAAGTCATCACTGGCCGGGCAGAAGATCGGGCAAGTTACTTTCCCTCCCTCATTCTCAACAAGAAGGACCCAGCACTCTGGGCAGCCGCTCCTTTCCAGGGAGCGAAAGAAAGCTGGAAGGGTGGGACTGAAGCTGCCGCATTCACCACCGCCACGCTTGGTCTGAAATGCTATCACTTAAGCCTTCTGGTGTTCTCTGACAGATCAGCACACCACGCTGCACAATGCAGGAACTGGTTCCAGCTGGCTCCTGCGAGAGCTTCTTAAAAGCACATTTCTTCACACATTCCACATACCCACTACCTCCAGATCACATTTCTTGTGATGGCCTGCAAGAGTGCCCCTTCCTACTTACATCTTGTCATGTGGCAGCCACATGTTGATTGTTTCCCCATTAACCATGCCAAACCTAATATCCTGCTCACCTATTTGTCTTTCAGAGATCTCCAGCCTATACTCCCTGTTCATGACAAGTCCTTCATATCCTGCTTCTCAAGAATCACAACCTCATTTCTTTGGAATTCCTTCCCCAAAACTCCATCCCTCCCAGACAGCCAGGACAGCTGATTAGGTCTACCACATCTCTAATGAGTGTGGGTTAGTGTAAGAATGTAAAGAGCCTGGAATTAAAGTGGTGTATAGGATGAGAAGAAAAGGTCATGAGTAGGATGTGGAGGAGGAAAGGAAGTTAGTGGGCTTAATAACAATTAAGATTATAACTTGTAATTAACATTACCTTGCCTGGTGTTTCAGTGATCCCTTTGTTGTATAATGTATCCCTTTCCCCACAGTCTGACTTTGTTTTCCTCAACAATGCCCTCTTCAAAGAAGGCACAGTTTTCTTCTTCTGAGTTTGGAAAGTTATATGTTTATAAATAATAAATAGAATAATAATAAATCAGGACTACTGCACTTGCTAGCAAACAGCCAATATGCACTAGATCTCTTAGAAGTCAAAGGGTCTGTTTCTGCTACTGTTTATGCCTCTTTATCTACGGTGGATACTGTGAAGTTCTGATTCATATCACTGAGAAACTGACTTGCTAAAATGTGAAGTCTCAGTAAGATACAAAGGCAATATAAATATTACAAAATAATACACATCCTAACTGATATTATTATAAGCCAGGAGATGTACATATTTCTAGAGAAGTGACAACATTACCATTTAATTAGAACATAGGGAGTTGGTAAGGAAATGGCTTGTTTCTGGCCACTTGTTTATTTTCTTCTTTAGCTGTCACTTATGTTTAAGTGGACGCTATCTTATTGAACATAAACAGTAGTTCAAACCTTCTCACTGTAGTTCAGCGAACTACAATGTTTCAGAATAAACAGAAAAATAATACCTATCTTCACTGAGTAGCAGCAAGGGGCTTAGTATATTGCTGCAAGACAAGCATAAAATATTTAGGCTGGTTAGTATTAAGAAAGTCAAAGAGAATATTATGAGATGAAGCAGCCAAACGGAATTGCCAATGATAGTCTTATAATGGGCAGGTATTTATAGACTGTTACTCCCACTGGACACGATGCTCCTGATTTACTCAGGCAAACCTCCCACTGAAACTTTCAAAGGGCATATTGCCTATCTAGAGATTGCTTGTATTCCATCCTCCCTCTGAAACTCCATGGGGTCTGACTGCTAGCCCTATGAAGATAAAAGTCAGTGTTTGTTGCCATGTGGCCCATGGTGCCCAAAGAGGAGAAATAGTTTGAAGACTCAAAGCTGCTTTTTGTCATCCAATGGTCAATAGTGAATTTCTGGAGCATGGCTAGCAGAGGAGTAGTAGAAAGGCAAGTATTGGTACCTCTGGTTAGGCACCACAGACCTTTAGTTAAATTGTGCTGCCCTGCAAGCCTCAGTTTAAGCAGAGTTCAAATGAAGTAATTTTGGACCCTGTCAACAGGAAAAGATCAACTTTTCCATACCTCTGTGTGAAGGACAAGTCTCAGGCAGCAGTGGCACACAATTGAAATGAGTTGCAGTTTGCAGTTTGCTTTCCCATGCAGTGTCCTCCTCTGCCCACAATCAGCCTTCAAAGATAGCTTTTACCTTACAATGGTAGCTTAAGGAACTCATAGCATGTAGACTTCAGCACCCAATATAGAAGGAATCAAACCAATATAAACATTTTCCCAGATATCACTAACGTCCACATAACATAAAATTATCTAGATTTAGGGCAATAATATAAACTTAGTCACAGCAGGCTCTTCTACAATTGAAAACCATAACCTGTTTTACATCTAGCACTGGCCATTACATGGACTTGGTGCAATATGTCTGTTTGTTTCAGCAATGAGACTTTAAACGAACAAGCAAAAGATGCACCATTTTGTGTTCATTTCCTGAAGTTAATGAGTTGATGAAGTGACAACATGTATACAAATAAAAGTGAGGAGTTAATTTCTCAGCAAATACATCATTTACAATAACTGTAACTGTAACAAAGGTCAATAAACCAAATGCTCTTGGTGCACCTTTGCTGAAACCAATACAAGGAATAGTCTGGCCAGTGTGTACCTGGTGTACACAGTCCTCTGCTGCAGAAGGTGATGAAAGGAAGCACACTCACACAAGCTTGCCGAGTGTAAAACTCCCATTAATTCTGACTGCTCATTTGCACAACCAGCAAGATTCTGCATTTGAGTTCTCCAGACAGAATTTTTGTGTTATAAATACTATGTATTTCTGCATACTTACAGACTACTAATGCAAAACTGGAAGATTAAATTTATACTACATGTTACTTATACATATATCACATGAAATTGTATTCGGTGAAGTATACGCACACAAAGCTGATGTAAACCTTCAGACATCAGGAATGTTAGATAGACATTCCCTTATTTCCTTGAATATAAACTCATTCTCACACACACACATTCTCATACACACACACACACACTATAACGAACCTACTGGTTCTTACTGATCCTGAGAATCCCTGAAGCGCTGGGCAGAGGTCCAAACATCCGTCTCATGGTAGATCACTCTGCCATATGTTTGCCTTTCTACACAAACATTTGCCAGAAAATCTATCACCGTCAATGCAGCACCATCATGTGACATGATAATAAAAATGTTTATGTGCAGTCTCTCAGCGTTTTGCAGAGGGAAGTATCTGTAGGAATGAGGATACTGCTGCACCTCTCTTTTAACTACCACTTTTTTTTTGGCTACAGCTTTGATCCTCTCAGTGTCCTTCTGTCAGTAACCACTCTGGTTTGGATTAAGGACAAATGCTCCATTTCTCTTGTTTTTCTTAGTGAAGTGCTCCTGCAAGCTCCTTTATTTGAAGCTTATGCTTCAGACACTTAAAAACTAGGGCTTTGAGCACCTAAATGCTTGTCTCTGGATTCATGGCATGTAGTTCATTGCCAGACATGTCAAAGGCTGCTGCCCTGCCACACAGCGTGCTCAGCTCCAGTCTTCTGCTGAATGGGCAGCAGCATTCAGAGATACTTCTACAGTAATAAGCAGAAGCCAAGTCAGAACATGTACAGTTGTTATTACAGCAGTTGATGGGGATCTGGGTTATGTTGTGATGCTCCTAAGGCCTGGAGCTTTATTGTTACTGTCTGCCCACATACTGACTGAATCACCCAGATGTCCTACAAAAGTTCCAAGTATAAATGACTGAGTAGAATGAATGTTGTAACAGAGATACCTCTACATGAAAAATCCTACAAACTAAAGATTCCTACTTGAAAAGACTAAAGGTGTTGTCTCTTGATGTTGTGTCACCATGCATTCAAATATGTCTCTGCCATGTCAACAACTGAATCTCTTCTGGATTCACTGGAGCCTTCCCTTTCTTGGCTAACAAATCTGCTGGGGATGGATTTGCTTTTAAAATGTTAATTCATTCCATCTTTAAGTCTGATTAGTCCCAATCCTGGGCATTTGTTTTCTGGTTGGTCTGAATTTTTTATTTAAGAGAAGGTGTCAATATGGTGACAAAACTGGTTTCACTTCTAATCTGGAAGATCTGCAAATATCACACAACTTGGTTCTATATTATAGCATATACACATGCTCTCTTGACACATGGCTCTTGCTATTTAGAGGGAAAGGTTTTTTTCTACATTTTGGTGGGTTTTGCACTAGAAGTCAGGGAGGCCCAGCTGGGGGCTCCTGCACTATTTAAAAGGATACCGCAGGGCTGTTTTAGTGTAAAAGTAAAAACAGATGACACTATGTGAAAAGGGCTTCTCACTTGCTTGCCAAAACCTCTACAATTTCAAAATTCATCTATGCATTTCTTCATATTCATTTCTGTGATCATTTATAACATAGAAATGCTTCTAAAGTGGCCTCCAAAGCAGACTTTCTAAACACCTTGCTTTCCATTGTACTTCTTATCATCTTATTTGCAGTGTAAAAGGAAGATAACATTCTCTAAAATTAGCTTGCTTTCAGAAATACATGTACTACAACTCTTGCTTTCCTTACAATGCTAACGATGGGCATAACAGGTAAAAATACTAATAAAAACAATGGGCATTTTAAAGGATTCGATATGCTACATGCTCCTTCCAGCTGCAATCTCAATTATTTCATCAGAGTAGAGCACAGCAATGTAAGTAAACTTTTGCCTAGTGTTTGATCCTCTGTGAAATAACGGAGTCAATCTTCAGCTTTGTAGTGGCTATCCTAAGCTGGCCATGTGTTTCTCTATCAACATTGCTTGTACTGCCAAATCCTATCAAAACCTGCTCAAATAATTTTCAGTTTGGATCACTAGACCTTTTAGGATATTTTTGAGATGACATGGAAGCCACTCAGAACACCTTATTCATAGTCATTTTTCTCCTTTGACACTAAAATGGGCACCAGAGTGCTAAATGTCACTAAATGCAGATTGGCACGCTCATAGGGATAAGCAGTACAAAAACTAAGTTCAGGCACAGTGTTTGGAAATGTTATGGTGGTGTGTGTATAGAAAAATCAGGAACTTTCTCTTTTCCTCTGCATGTCTAGCACATAGCCCATTAGAGCCTGTATCTGTGACAAATGTCACAAAAACTAGGCACAGACAGGTTATGAAAATTGCCTACATCTGGAGAAATGAACAACGCGCAGGCCCAGTATCGTAGTTATCAAAATATGAATTCTATTCACAATTGGTAGTAAATAACGTCAAATATATTTGAGTTATTAGTCCTGACATATCAGGGAAGTTAATCGGGATGAATGCAAGTCTGTATTTAAGGAAATATATTCTGTATATTTTAAATATTCCAACGTCACATATTCTATTTACCACAGAAAAATGATGTTGTTAGCATAGATCAAAGAAGAGTCAAACAATGTGTTGGGAGGAGGTATCAAAGGATCCTCTGCCTCTTAAACATCACTGAAATGGGTAGGTCAGTGGGCTCTTTGTGTAAGATAAAGCTTGTAAGACACATGGTTTCTTCTAAAAATCAAAACCCAAGCAGCCCAAGAATTCCTAAGATATATCTAGGACTGGTGTGAGAAGTGGTGTGCCAAAGGAAAAGAGACAAGGCCAAATAAGAAGAGACAGAACCTGAAAACTCACTGAGAAGGAATTTTGAACAAGCAGTTACATATAGAAGCTGGACTTTGGGGTGGGGAGCTGGATGAAAGAGCTTTAGGCCAAGATTATCCGATTTCTTCTTTAAGCAGAAAATCTGTGACTCTGAATATTCATTCAAATAAAGAAATGTGTGTGAACTGAAGTAGTCCACAAGTATTCACTATTGACTATTTGGGTCAATGGGAACAGAAATGTGTTTGTATGAAAATTAACTGAAAGAAACATTAGCAGACAGAACCATCAAATACTGCAAAGCTTGGATTTCTAAACTGGGCTTTGGTCTGAGGATAAACCATGAAAGTTCTGGCAATTTTTTCTAAGAAAAATGAGAAGTCCACTGGGGAGCTTTAGTTTAAAAGTTAATATCCCAACCTCTCCAAGCAGCCTGTCAGACTGTCACTCACACTGAAAATTTTACCACCATTCCTTGGACACATGGCCACCAGCTCACTCAGTTTAAAGCAGTGAAAGCTGCAGTTGTAAATGGCCAGGGAAACCCTTAGAATGCGATCTAATATATATCATGTATATACATCATATATATATATAATATAGCTGGTGGAGATGCTCTGTTTGAGCACAAGCAAAAACCTGAAGTCAGTAGAAATCTTTCCATTAACTAATAAACTTTGCACGAGGGCTGTTTTACAGCATAACTTACTCCAAATTGCATTGATTGTGCTGTTTGTAACTCTGTACTATGCTAGACCAATGTATTGACTGATCAACTCCAAAGATTCCAGATCCTGCTAGACATTTTATTGTGACTTTTTATGGATCTGGGGAGGAAAAAACAGCACATGCTTGTAAGTTGCAATTTCCATGAGAAGTGTTCTTTTAGTTTTGAGCTTGAATTCTATTGTCAGGAGACAAACGTGGGACTCTTCAGAATTATGCCTGGTAGACACTCCAAACCTCAGGAGCTTTGGAGGTTTGCTATCTCTGGTGCTGTCCCAGAACAAAACTGGTTTCCTTTTCAGAAACGGGAAACCAATGCTTCTGACAGATACCAGAGTTTGCAACCTACTGGCAAAAAACTATTGGGTCAAGTCCTTAGCTTTATGCAACCTGCCCTGAGATGAGGAACTGGCAGCATACTGCTGACTGTACCATCGTGTCCAAAAGCACTGCAACTATTAATATAAGAGAAGATCAATGAGGAAGCTTCTGCAGGACAGATTAGCACAGGGATCGTGACTTCAACATTTTGCTGATCATTTGTTGATGGAGTTAATGGCTCCTCTGAAGCTACTTAGCACATGCTGGTGCTACTACCATGCTGTACTTGCCAGAAGGACTTGTCCAGCTGGGCTTTCTCTTCTCCCTGGGGATCCCTGCATTAGCTAAAGGTGCATCTCCTGCATGGCTGTTGCCAACACCATGGACGTTCTGCTGTCTGCCAAGACACTGCTGGGTTAAATGGACTGACTTCTCCCAGAGGCACTCCAAAAGTGTTGTCATTATTGTGCTCGTGTACAGATCCAAGTTAGATCATTTATTTTCTTTAAAGAGAGCCATTCAGCTCTCACAGAAAGAACAGAGAGAAAAGCTGCATAAAGAATATCTATCCTGCCATTAATGTAGTCCTTCCCAGGCCTCTGACCTTTCTCACCACGAAGGTTTTCCAAGCTTTGTTCTGACTGTTAATAGAAATCTGTGTTACCCTGAAGTACTGAACAATTTCCAGCAGAGGTCTCTGCCTACTAATAATTAGCGTTTGGCTGGCCTGCTTACTCATGACAGGGTTCAAAAATCATTGCTAGGCTTTGTCCCTTCTCAAGGTTAAGAAACAAACCACAGACTTCAAGAACCTGAGTGCCTGAGAAATCATCATCTGCTTCACAGGGCAGTAATGTCCATCCGTTACATACACAGAGATTCTGAAAAGACGTTGCCTTATGTAAGACACTTTAAATAACTGTTGAGGTTTGCACAGCACATGAAGTCTATCTACCAAACCCAACATGTTTCAAAGAATTTAAGAATTAAGAACCCCTCATTGTTAAATACATCAGAGAATTATTAAACTATAAATATCATGCTTCTGGATGCAAAACAAAGTTCCTTTCAAGCAAAGCAAAGAGACTTCTCGTTTCTTCTCAGAGTGTACTGTGATCCCTAAGTTGACATCCAACTGTGGTCTAGGGGAACTACTCCAAGAGACATTTATCTTTCAGGCTACGATCTCTTTGCTTCCCATCTAATACAAATGTACCATCTGCTTATGAGAAAATGATTTATTTTTATGCCTACATTTCCCTGCCTTTAATTTTATTTACTTATCTACTTCACTGAGTGGGATGCACAGGTAAAATGCAAGGTGCTAAAAATAAAGATGAAACGTCTACCTTTAGGTCTGGTCTCTAATTGCTCTGTGCAGCATCTCAATTTACCAAGAAATTTTAAGAAGTCTCAAACAGAGGCTCTTTTGAAGCTCAAACAATATCATTGGGGTGGGGCAAGTTCCCTTCCCTCACCTCAGGAAAGAACCTTACCCTCCTCTGTGCCAAGCCATTTGCTGGTGCATTTTGTTATGGCAGAGAACAGTGTGATGTGAGAGTCTTGCAGCAGAATCACTGTGATTTCCCCAGCTCCTAGTACAATTGCAACACCTTCTTGTGTGAGAACATTACAATAACTGTGGTACAACAAAAAAATACTGCTAATGGCTGTTCACCCTGAAAGCTTCTCAATAAACATATCTTGGCATAGTCTTTCAACTGTAATGTGAAAGATGTTCCCTTCACCTCCAGCTTTCCAAAATTCACAGTTCCATGTTTGAAATTGAAGCAAAGCCAGTGACAAGCCCAGCACATCTGTGTCACCACCACCAGCTTCTGTAAAGAGACCACTGGACAACTACCAATGGAGCATATGCAATTGGGGTGACTCACAGCAGTAGGTTTTGTGAGGAATGCCTGAAGAATCACAAGCCAATTTCTTAATAGCTCTTACTCATGTCATAAAATCTAGCATTATTAGATGGTAACTCTACAGACATACATGTTCTCACTCACTCACTTAATTTCCACAAAATATTACAAGTTGGGGCATTGAGGCAGTACTGGAAGCACTGAGCATGTATAGCACTGAGAACAATACTGAAAAGAAATTCAGCCTTAAAAAAACAACAACCAACAACCGCAAAATGAGAAAAGGTATTATGCTCTTTGCAGCACATAGCATAAGACCTACAACTTACCTTAGCACAGGAGCACAATTTCCTCTGACCTACACAAACGTAATCATACTGGAGTTAAGGTGGCATTATACAGGTGCCATTGCAGGACAAATTCCAACAGCACCATACTACTTTATTCAGGTTTGACTCAATGCCTCCTATTCATGCACAGCTAGCAGAAGGTGTATGTATTGAACAAATAGACGGATAACATCCTCACTTGGTTAGTGTCCCCACTATAGCAAGTCCTTTGGGACAAAGTGAAAGAGAGGAACTGCCTGTGGTTTAGCAGAAGGAATTTTAATCAAACAGCAAAAAGTTCCACTGTATCTCAAACTGAATGTTTTAGTCAAATCAATGCCTGCACCTGTCTTCTGCTTATAATTCACCATGAGACAGAAGTCCCTTGGTACTCTGGTAGATACTCTTGCAGTCCTTTGAAAAAACTCACAACTCAGTAGGCCTTTGATTTGCAAACTCTGGGTAGAATTTGATTCATGTTTCACTCTCTCTTACCCAGCAAAAACCTGCATTCCAGCTAAAGCTGATCCTTGTTTTATTAGTATTGTCTTTGATTTAAGATGGTATGTTGATTTTTTGAGGAACTTCTCATAATCCAATCTATCCTACCTTGCATTTAGCTGAAGAAACATATTGAGATTATGATAACGGGGAGATGAGAGGCAGACCTGCTTAACCTCTGGATATCAGGGATCGATTCCAGTTCTGATACTTTGCAGTTCGATGCTTTCCTCCCACACAGCTGCTGCAAGTCTGGATGACATTGTAGATAAAACTCCCTTCTCTTTCTACCCTGCCAGATAATCTTATAACTGGAAGATCCTTGGAGAAGCTACAACGGGAGGCATAATTGTCTGAGAACAAAACAAAGGCTTAATTTGGAGTTATGGATGTTCAGAACCTCTGAAAACTACCTAAAAGTCGTAACAATATCAGAGACTACATCTGAGGAGAATATCCTTCTCTTTCTCTAAAGTCAAGAACAGCAATATTCTCCTCTATCCCAAGAATGACAAAGACTGTTTCATTCTTTGTCATTCTGAAGCTCTGAAGCTCTGCAGCTATCTCACGATTATCACTGTGGTCTGAAACAGTAAGTACAATTCACCTGAAAATGGACTTAGGTTACAAGTTCACAGGCACATTTATCATGTTTTGCACCTGAAGAAGCTTAAAGTGAGTCTATTCAGTTTAAAGCTTACCAGAAAATCACAGATTAAAGGTCTGCCTTGGGTTCAACTATTAACTGGATTTTGATCCATATGAGGGACTATAACACAGAAGAAAAGCATTAAGTAAAAATGAGCAATAAGAAAGAAGAGCGAATATTCATTGACCCTATTTGTGTCCAAAAGTGGCTTTTATGTTCACTTCATGTGACAGAACAGAGAGACTGAGGAACTTTCTGTCCTTTTTTAGGTCCCTAAATAAGAGTTGGGTCCCTCCTTTCTTCCTGCTCCAAAATTTAAGAACTTTCAGTACCCTATAGCTACCTTCCAGAAATCAAAATAGGGCAAGAATGGACCATGGACCCAGAATAATGCAACCAGTAAAGAAGGTTTGTGGGTCTTTTTTCTTGGCATGTGTTCTTAGCAGAGAGGTTCAGAGCCATCTTAGCACACATCTTCCCCCAACATCTATCCTTCTGCTTTACACCTGCTAGAGCAAAGCATTTAAAGGTGTCCTATTGAGAAAGCTCACCACTGACCTGGAGAAAAAAATATTCCCCCCCGCAATGTATTGACTTCAGTTGAGATACACATTTATTATGTGAAAGCAGAACCTGGGAATAACAGCAGAAGTGCACAAATTATATAAGATCCTTGCTTTTAAACTTGGAATGTGGTCCAGGTTTCAACACAGCACAAGAAAACAACAGAAAAAGTGCTCAACAATAGGAAAATCCTTGCTGAACACTGCAGAGAAAGGAGCAAGTCATGAGATTACAACTCTTTACTTTCAGTTTTTGGAGCCATGAACATTAAGACCTCAGCAATATTTCAATACTCGCAGCAGAAAAGAAATCACATTTATTCTACCTGTCAGATACTTGGCATAATACTGCCATTATTTAGCTGGTTTACAAAACTGAGTGCTATTAATTCAGTTACCTGCATATGTGAATTCAAGGCTTTCATCAGATTAGATAGCGTAATCCCAACAGCCACTGTCAATTTCATGCATGATAAAGTTGCACAGACAGTATTCAGTTTTAAAAATAATGAAATCATATACTTTTACTATGTACTGCTACTCGAAGTTAGCACTTTAATAACGAGAGACAGCTTTTCAGGGCAAAAGGCCTGAGGAAATGTATGGGAAGGCCATCATGCTTGATCATCTGAATAATCTTTCCTCGTATCACAGTCCATATAAGAAAGATCTCGTAACAGTCCTGGAGTAATGGTGCAACATTGGGCTTGGTTTTCACGCTGTAAACAACAGATAAAAAAGAAGTACTAACAACACCTGGAATTATAATGTATTATGCTTTGGGCTGGCTGGAGGAATAAATGCTGAATATCTGAGCATTCCCAAACCGCATTTACTGTTACATGCCAACGGCACTAATTTCTCTATTCTTGTGTCCCTTTTCTCACATTTCTAATTCCCACTTCAGATTCTGTAAGAATTCTCAGGACTGAGAACAAAAATACAGTTGCTTTTTCCCTTCATTTAATCAAACAATATTTCTGAAGTTTTTCGTTAGTGCAAAGAAGCCACATGGCTGCTAAGTAGAGTGTAGCACTTGGTGTATGCCAGGACCCTAGGTTAGAAAAGTGGGATGAAAAAGTCAGTAACTGTGTTACACAGAAAAAAACCTTAAAGCACACCCAACCCAACTATACTATTCTGGCACATTTTAAGCCATGCAGTTAACAATGAAAATAACTCTAGGTGCATGCCCTGGTATCCCTTAGGGCACTAGTCCTTCAGACACAAGAAGGCTGCAAATTGGCTGTTGCACCAGGATGGATACAGGGTCATGCACCTGGATCCAGAAACTTGGACTATCCTTCAGCTTAGACATAGCTTCTATAAAGCATAGAACTGTCTTGAGTATCCAACTACCCCTAGCTATTTCTTCCATATAGTAACCTTCTTCCACTAATATGGCAGCATGTAATTAGTTTAGACAAGAACAACAACAAATAAAGCATCCAAATTCTACTTGTGACTCGGTGTCAGTCCTGGGACTTTAGACAGGCTGCAAGGCCAAAACATTGGGGAGGGAGCTTTCTCCTTCCAGTGTGTGTTTACTTGAAAGGATTTTCTGTACACACAATCAAACATTTTTATCTTCATTTGAAATGCCCTGAGACTCTCCTTTGCTGTTCAGTTAGGAAAGGGGTGCACTCTTTGCTGTTCACAGAATTTGTGCAATTTTGGGATTTTCAAAGGCACTGCAGTAATTTTCCACTTACATCCATGTTGAAGCACAGGAGAAATACATCTAAGAAAGAACTGTGACTTAATATAAAGATAGAAACTATAAATAAAAAAAGAGAAATTGGAAATCAGAAAGATAACTTCTCCCCTTCTAGAAGAGCATCACTGCTTCATGAAGTATTTTCAATTTCAGGAGCAGGGTGCCAAGTAGGGTGACATTTCTGGTCTGTTCTGCTAAACCCTGTTCTGCAGAGATGTCTGGGATAGAGCCTGCTCACTTTTAGTTTGCAGGATTCTTTGTGGTATTTATATTAGTGCAAAAGTTGTTGATGTAATGTCATGATGGTGGTCTTCTACCCAAATCCAACATGTAATTAATGTGATGAAAACCACAACTTTTCAAAGAAACTTTGGCATGCTTTTATAGAAGGGTGTGCAGACTTCTTGAGTTTGCAGTACATATCTGAATGCAAATACGCATGCTTGATTTCCCCTGAGTGTTGTGTGAACAGTTATTATTACTGACCTGGAAATTATTCTACTTTCCCTGTTTGACTATTGTTTTTGTCTGGGTTATATGCATCCCTGAAACCAGATGTGCAACACTTGATATATTTCCATTACTTAACATGATCATGTGCATTTGTTATCTTGAAGTTTGAAGTGGTAACAGTTGGTTTGTGCTGCACGCTTCATGATCTTGGTCTGTTACAATGACCAAGAGGCCTCATAACACAAAATACACTGTGTTGTGAGGAATCTGTGTCGTTAGGCACTGCCTGGGATATTAGTGTTAGGAACCTCTTGAAACAAGAGGAAAGAAAAGTTAGATTTTATTTTTCTAAGGCATGCCTTGTGTAGATTTTACACAGGCATCTACCATGTGGTGGAACCACAATCACCTCTCGTTGTTAGCAACAGGAAGGCTGGTCTGGCCAGTTCTAATTCCATCCAGAAGAGTGCAGCAGTATATACTCATGATGAACATGTTTTCACAGGACAGACTCAGAAAATGGCCCCCAAAAAATCACCCTCTCCCTGCAATAAGCCTGAGATGTAAAACAAAATAAATACTGATTTCTTTCAGTCCCACAGAAAGGTAACGGGATGGGAGCTGACATCAAACAGTGGCTATTGCTCTTTAGCTCTGAAAACAGGGTAATTCACTTTTTATTGCTATTTTACTGTAAACGAAAAGACTGGTGATGGAGGAAGTGAAGCTTATGAATACTGAAGATTTTTTTAAAGATAAGGAATTAAAAGGTGGGGGAGTACAGTGTAACTCAAAAGCTACCTTTGCAATAATCTTCCATAGGGACACAAAAAGGATTTTGTAGAACTGGATTCTTACATGTTCTGCAATATGGCAGCATACGTCCAAGCCTTTAGTAACTCAGTTACTCTCACAATTTTATTAGGAGGGCAGAAACTACTATTCTGACTGAGGCATAAAATACCTTTGCAGATCTCGCTTGAAATTAAACAGAAAGTTAAGAGAGATAGCTGGAGTTTTCATGCAAGTCTCCTGAGCTCCAAATCAGCTCAGTTACCTGTAGGTAGCCCTTCCCATCCTGCGCAAGAAGAATGCATCCTCGGAGCACGTACCAGACTCACATTACATCTGCTCAAGGGCACTAGCAAGATAGCAAAGAGTGTGTAATACGGCGCTGGCAGCTCAATGTGAGAGAAGGCACTGTCATTTTTCTTACAGCTGAACTGCATGGTCTGAATGAGGAGAAAACCCCCATCCTTTTACCAGAAAGTTGTGGGTGTTCTCACCCATAACTGTTGCAGAGTTCTGGGTGAGAAATTGAGACTGCTTTCCAACTGTCCCTTACAAGAGTTTTTTTTCTTCTATCATGACAGAATACGGGAAAAAGAAGGGACAGCAGCCTCCTCAAACGCAACACGGAAAAGTCAAGGAACAGAGAAAGTGAATCAGAAAATAGACATTTTCCCTTTCATCATCAACATGCAGATCTGTCTCCATTCCTGCTTCATCTACAATATCACCACCCGCTTACTGGCAGTGGCCGTTGGTGCCTGCAGAGTTTCCAAAATAGGTTTTCCTCCATTCACTTCCTACTGTTTTTTTCAACAAAGGAGATGAAGAAATAGCTGAAGGGTAAGGATGGGCACAGCAGAAGCTCTAGCTACTCCATCCTTTGTATACGCCGGGCAAAGACATGGGTTTTTGTTAAAGCAGAGGGAGGCAGAGAGCTGGGAAAGCAAGCTATTAGATGCTCTCACTAAAGGATTTTTTCCTGCCTAGGAAGGCACAGGGGTTAACAGTCTACAGGACATCAGTGAAGGCTGGAAGTTCTGCTCAGTGACTTTCTGAAGAGAGAGAAGCCCTCATTTTTGTACGCATTATTAACAAGCTCTGCATTACAGTGCATATGATAGTATTAGACAAGTTAGTCTGGAGCATGCTGTATTCAAGCTGTTCACAGCCTGAGAAGCCTGCATGTACCTCTCACTTGCACATGGCCTCTCTGTGCTCAGGAATCCAACGTAAGGTTTATATCATCCCACACAGAGGTGCAGATGTCTGCTTCCCAGAGCAGCAATAACATGTCTCCTCTCTAGTAAGTTATGTTGTTTTCCTAGCGTCTCCTCTGAAGTCACTCTGGCTGCTCCTGGTTCTTCCACATCTCTATACACCATACACTCACACATTTCATTCTCTTTGAGAATTTTTGGCTGGAGAGTGTCTGAATGTCAGAAGGTATATCTGTCCAGATTTTGAACTTGCCTAAACTGGCAGAGCTCACTCAGAGTTAGTGTTTTATGTCTATGCAGGATCTGTCTCCTGCTATCTTACCAGCAAAGATAACACTTTTCAAACTACATTTGTTACATTGGTCATGTAGAAATATAACTAAGACATTTACAGTGGAGTTGGGGGTGTAGAAATTAGTGAAACTTATTAATTCTTTCCAAGTATTATATTCGACCTGCTCCAATAAGCCAGCAGTTACAAAGCAGTATAAGCAGCCAACATGAGCCTATGTACTAACACATGTAACTTATGATCCTTGTTGAGACATGACTCCAGTATTATATGCCCTGTTCTACTGAATTCATTGAAATTACTTCCAACTTTTATTACCATAAATGAGAGTGGAATTAGCTTTAACATGAATATGCAGCCCTATGCATATGCAATTATACTACGTATTGATGTATGTGTGCATAAATTACCTATGCATAGAGTGCATATATATACTGTCATTCTTATAAATCAGCAGATTCAGATAAGACAAGTATTTTTCTAGAAAGGAGCTTATATAATGACTATAATTAAAAATAATAATTTTGGAATTAAAATGAGAACTCCAGTTGAAATCTTTCTCTGTGCTCAGTTTTACTGCAGTGCGATTTGCTCAGTACAGATCTTAACAATACTGTGTTACTTGCAACTCAAGCATTCCATTTAGAAAAAAACCATCATGAAGCCATTGCAGTTTATGACTGTGACTGAACAAATGTTCAGACTAGCTCTTTCTGAATTTGAATGGATGCAAAGAGAAGGTGAAAAAAATCCAGGATGGTTCAGTTCATTCTTGACAGTCGCCTCACTGGTAGCTAGGTTTATGGCTTTAGGTTTCAGTAAGAAGGACAGGCTGGGCTTCTGGACTTGAGAAATGCAAGTCTGCGGTGGGAGACGTGCAGGCAGGCAATGAGTGGGAAATGTTCTTAAGATGTGTAACATCTTAAGAAACTGAGAGTCTGATTTGAAACCTCAAACAGTCAACAGGGAAGCTTCCAAAGTACTGAATTCTCTCGCTCGTATCATCATATGACAGGCAAGGCTTAGGTGATTTCTACACCTCCTAGGACATCTTTTCAAGAAGCACATCAAGATGCTTTCCCAGAAAGGGGTAACTAAGTCCAACCCTGACAGTTTCTTCAACTTGCAACTACCCATTAAGTGTACAGTCTTCAATGATTGCCTCTACTTCAATCTGTAAACTTCACAAGAGTGGTAGAGGTGGGAGCTAATTTTAACGGTAATAAGAGGACACGCTATGGAAATCCTTACACTAAATGAGCCAAAACTACAGAACAAGAAGATTACTGACCAAAGATTTAAAAGATTGAAGCAAAGAATCAGCTCACACTTAAGACATGTTTGGATAGGCCTTAATTTATTGAAAAGAAAAAAATATAAATCAAAAAATGATAGAAGGATTTTGATATATGGTACTCCTTACAACTGAAACTAATGAGAGTTTTGCTAGAGACTTTGGCCAGCACAAGTTTGACAAACTCTTTTAGTACTGCACTGAGGAGTTAAAAGCAACTTCTCTGCTTATTAAACACATGCATCAGCAGGCAATATGGCAAGTAATTCAGTGTCAGTTTTACCAGTTTAGGGTAGGAGCTACAAAGACACAATACAAAGGGCTACAAGTACTTCTGTGAAGCTCTAAAATAGTGCAGAATTAGATGAAGTGCTCACCAGCAAGGGACTGTCCCTTCATGGCATTTCTTTCACCCATTTGTAGAACACACATGAAAGCTGAAGGGTGCTCACAAGGAACGGAGCTGACAGGGCTAGAGCTTAATAGGGTGATGTTTCAACAGTACATTTGCAAGTTAGCAACTTTGTGTAATCCAAGGAGTGCCAGAAGGCATGGGGAGCTGAGGGGTGGGGGTGAAGGCAAAGGGAAATTAAAAACCAGTCTACTTTCAGAAACATGCTTGCTGAGGTTATGTGGAAATCTCACTAGCTAGAAAACCATTCAATTGGGTTTTCAGAAGTTTACCAAGTAAATAAAAGCTGACTCGATCACGCTATGCGTGCTTAATCCAACTTCAAACCTTACCTTGTATATACTGTCTTGCCCTCCCCTCAAATTGTGGGGGACTGGCAGTAAATGCTGCTCTGAACAAAACCTCTTTGATCCAGCCTTCCTTCTCTTATTGCATTGTTGTCTTTTTCCCCAATTCAGAGTCAAACTCTCATTTCAGTTAGGAAATGGACACTCACTTGCAGGCTGAATGGAATCCTTAAGGGCTGTATCTCAAACTAAAGGTGTTTTTAGTTTAGCTGCATTTCTTAAACCTATGCTTGCTGATTAATCAGAAGCTGCTTGTGAACCCTTTTCAAGGAGGACCTGGCACCCTACTTAAAAATCCCTGGACTAAATCCAACTAGTTTAGCTGTTTTTTAGGCTTTCTATTTAATGCAGGACATCAGACAGGTATTTTCAGAACTTGTTTCTCCACTTTGCTGGGTTTTACAGCGTATATCTTCAGTAAAGATTCATCAGAAACAATAGCCTCTGGTTTTGCCGCAGTTCTTTTCAAAGTACTTAGAAAACTGGAGCTATAAAACCAGATCCCTTACACTCCATTCAAAATGGATTTCTGCAAATACTCCTGTAAGCACTAGGACACTGTTCCAGAATGCTATAGGCTTGCTACCAAGAACTATTCAAAATACCTGTATTCTGAGAAATCGGATGCTCAAGCGTACAGAGAGGCTACCCCGCAGTGTGCGTCTGTGCCTTCTCCTGTGGAGTCACAGAAAGATGTCAGGATCTAGTTTTTGAGGCTCTTGTTTTCTAAGGGGAAAAAAAAAAAAAAGAAGATACAAATAAAAAAAATGGAGCAACATACTTGGGCAGCAAAGGTGGGCATGTGCAGGCCCAGTTCAAATCTCAGGTAAAGACTTGAGCCTCCAACTCTACATACTCGCTGCATCACAGATGTAAATAAACATCTCTGGAACTGAGCCTCAGTCAGTGGAAGCTGCTTCAGCTTTCCAGACTGACTCTGAGAAGCTCAAAAAAGAATGGTACTACTATTCTGAAGTGAGGTTGCTTCCTTCAACATCTGTGGTGAATATGTGATACAGGCTGCTATAAGCATCACACATATTTAAAACTAACAGGAGATGTTAAGGCTTGGTCCAGCCACATTGTGGTCATTAGGAGGAGGGAGCTACACAAATGCTTCATGAGATACATATGCTGTACTAGGGTACTAAGGGCTTTGTCTATTCTGATAAATTTCCCATCCTGTCCAGGTTTTTGAGAAATAACAGGAAAAACCCCTTTCCAAAATAGAAAGTATAAATAGGGCCCCAAATATTTGTCCTTTAGCACAGTTCTCAACAATGAGATATTTACCTTCTGTTTAGCTGATGGCATTTAAATTAATCTCTACCCTTGCCTACTGCACGAAGGAAAAAAAAAAAAAAAAAAAAATCAATAAAATATCTGGCAACATTTATTACATGATTCCTAATGGCTCGTTAAAATAATGACACTTCCTTATTATGGAATAAATTAGTACCATTGTCAAAACAGTGCTCTCTGCAGATGGAATGTGTTTTCAGATTTTTTTGGTTTTAATTAGGAATAGTAGGTTTTTTTCAATCACAAAAGCCTACTTTTCTGAATCAACCAGAGGCATTGTTATTTGTTTTTATTAACACATACAAAATTATTAGGGTATACAAATGCATTTCCTTTTTGGACACAGTGAAAGCTAAATAAATGGGCATTACAGCATTAGTTTACATCACACTTTGTTTCAGAAAACACCGTTTATGATTAAACAAATAGGTTTATATATATATATATGTAAAAAAAGGATCTTGAAATAGCTGGATAACAAATCATTGATTTATACTATCAGAAGGCTGGGAGCAATTGTGTCTCTAATGATTGTGCCCTTAGCTTTCAAACCATAACCTCCACTGATATGAGTTCCCATTTAGAAAAGAAAACCAAACCCAAAACACAGCCAAACACCACCCAAAACCAAAAGTCCCAGAACACCAACCCCGCAGAACACAAAACCTCAAAGCAACGGCACAACTTTCCCCAGGCCAATAACTTTTCCTGACGGTTTCAAGCACAAATGGATTATTTTAAATATCACATAAACCTACTGTAAATTAAAAAAATAGAAGATTACTTTACACAATGCATGGAAACCATATCTAGTGAGCACAAACATTTACAACTGTGTCATGTTTTTTCCTTGCATAACCCATACTCACACACAAACCAGTTTTCAAAAGAATTAGTGAAATAGTCCACTTTTGTTTCTTTTATACAATATGAAATGGTTACAATACCATAGTATTTTTTAGAATAAGTTAAACATCAAGACATATGGCAATAGCATTGTACTATTCTTTCTACATACATATGAAATCCAGAAATTTGGTCTATTTTTATTCAGTCACAAAAATGAATAAAGACTAAGATCCAGTTATACTGGAAAACTAGACTAGTTCTAGAAACCACAAATACTGTAAGCACTTTGGTATAATATGTACAGATTGTGCTGTCAATATCATGCTTGCATACTAGAACTGATCAACAGATCTCAACTTGTGAATTGAAGTAAAAGAAAAAAAGGTACTGTAAGACTTGCTTTCTCATTTCTTTCTCTTTTTGGAAATGATTCAGTCAAAGAAGATGCACCACAAGTACACATGCAGCGTTTGTATGATGTGACTACAAATTAAATATTAAAGAGTTTTTTAAATACAATGCAAGATCAGTCTCCTTAAGTGCATAGAACATAATGCAGAATACTGTTAATTACAGGGACAAGTACAAAGATATTAAACATTTTAACAGATATTGAACAATGTTCTCATAAGAAAAAAAAAAGTTGTGAATGAGAATAGGCGTTCTTCTACTGTTACAAAGATCAACATGTTTCATCCCCCACTGGTAGGAGAAACAATAACTGCCAAATCATGAAAGATATCTGCTGCATCCTTTTTATCTCTGTCTCTTAAGGGCATAGAATTGCACCTTCAAACTCTTGAGCAGTTTGGATACTTGGGTGATTTTTATCCTTTTTATTTTTATTTAACAAAAACTTTTCTTTTCCTGGAAGTGGAACTCAAAAAGTGCATTTTAAAGGGTTTACTCTTCCCCCCTATTTTATGAATGCATCTGTTGTGGTTTAGAAATTTTAGCTTAATCTATGAATTCCTTCTATCACTACAATTTATCAGAATGTCTAAGATCTATTCAGGCAACCCTGCCAAGTTAGGTAGCCCCTCCTTTTGCTAAGCAAATGGTATTAAATGCTAAGAAAGCCAAAATACTGCAATCTTTATCCAAGTGAAATGCCAACTTAAAGAGTAAGGACTGCAGGGTTTTCAGAAGGTTTGAACTGTATGCAAAGTCTGCCCAAATTTGTAATTTATCTTTTGGATTTTGGGATATAGTAAACTGCAAATACCACGTTCAAATAATACTGCAAGTCAGCTTCAGACTATGGTCTCAGGAACGAAATGATAGCCCCAAAACTCTCAACCCAACCAGAGGAAACTCACCCCAATCCTTACTCATTTCACCCACAACAAAACAACTCATTTAACATGTAAACACAAGGGATGATGGGTCGCATTTGAAGCTCCTACTGTTGGCAAGTAATACTTCATAGGCATCAGAAATACTTTAGTTAATGTCTCCATATTTCACCCATTTCTAAGCTGCTTTCTTTTCTTTACAGAAGCTTTAGCTATTTAACATCAAACTGAACAATTGCACAAAAACTACAGCACCAAGCTTTGCTAAATGAAACCGCTGGAAAGCACACACAGGAGAAAAGAATTTGACTGTGTTTTTCGAATGGGCTAGCAGTCAACTGAGTTTAAATAAAACTAATGTTAACACATTCCTTAATTGAAATGATTCTTAGCAGAAATAAATGCAGATCAGCATGATCTTACTGTAGGCTAGTTGGTGACCCAGCCAGACTTTTGTGCAGGTTAGGGTTTTGACTGTGCCTGTTCCGACTGCGAACAGATGAAAACATGGTGTTGCAACCTGGGACTTTACATTTGTGGAGCTGGCGGAGATGCACAGTTTTGTAATGAGCCCTGAAAGTTCCTTTATTACTGTAAGTTTTTTGACATATATGACAAGTTATTGGCAAACTGGAAGGTAAATTTGTAAAGTTTTGATTAGCTTTCTCAATTAAAGTACAGTCTTGGTAGAGTTCATCATTGGGCATTAGGCTGGGTCCTTCACAGCTTTCATCACTATCATCCAAGGGCATGGTGCATATTTCACTTCCTCCGTCAGAATCCCAAGAAGAATGAGCACTGCTCTCAGATTTAATGCTGGAAGTAGTGCTTAGATCCAGAACAGTTCCATCATTCGATGGATCGTATCCATAACTCTCAGAACAGGGTTCTCTAATTTTGCTCATTGGAAAAACGAAGCTGCCTGTTCTGTTCATTCCTTTGAAGATTACAGAAGTATGTCCAACATGTTGTTTTAAAGAGACATCTTGGCAAAACTCCTTAGCCATGTCTTTCAAGAGGTATGTTGCATTGAAATGGTTGTTGAATTCCAGTGTATCTTTAGTCAGAAGCTTATGATGAAGATTTAGGTTTGAACTATGTCTAGAAGAACAAAGACAAGCTTAGCAAGAAAGCGTTTCGCCTCACTTAACAGCGGTTTCATAATGATCATTAACAAAAGAAAAAAAAAAATCAATATTTAGTAGCATGCATGAACTGTATAATTCTAATTTGACCAACTGCCACACTGGGAGTGCACATAGATGATCTGAACTTGCTTGCACTGGCATATATCAGAAATAACTCTACAGAAATCAATGTTTCAGATTCTCTCCTGCATTGTGGATAGCTGTCTGTTCCACTAGATCTAGTGCTCGGCCTAAAAAGAGTTGGGGGACAGACTAAAAACCTGTATACTGAACTGAGATCAGAGAATGGACAGAGGGAGGTAGAAACAAGATTCCTTCCCAATGGACAACAGAGGAAAGGAGTGACACCTGAGCCTGTGAAAAATACTGATGATCTTAAGTACTGTAACCATGTGCCAGGATGCAGCTGTACACATCAGTACAGAGCTTTCACTTGACAGGATTTTCCTTGAAGAAAGGAATTTTACATTTTATATAACTTGCAGTTTTCAAATGGGCATCTCTAGATTCAGTTTAAAACCACCAAAACATACAAAATCACTGCTCCTCATTGGATACTACCAATCAGCTCACTGAAAACTTCCAGGCTCTGGACAGGAGATCCGATTTATTGCAAAACAGGGAAAATATTAATTTTTCCCTTTGCCATCATGGTTTAATCCGAACCATGAACTGATCTAATGGGCATAGAAATGTGGGACCTGAAGTCACAGCACTCTATGTTAGAAAATCTAGGAACTTCTGCAAAGTTGTTTCACGTAACTAAGTCGTTTCACATAACTGCTGTTTTGCACAAAGTTTGTTAACTTTCTTGTGAGTTGGCCTTTTTTTTTTTTTTTCCTAAATAAACCATCTTCCAAAAGCACCAGTGTTAAAACTTAGCTGAATGTATTGGTGTGGGAAGGAATTCATGGCATGTGAATGCAAATCTTACTGCTGGCCTTCTTTCCTGTGGCCCATATCACAATTACAGTGGAGAGGAATTCACATCTGGGAAGATGCAGGCAGCAGATCAGGGTATGAGGCCCTGCCAGCAGCAGATGAAACTGTGCATCTCAGATGCAGCGGCCAGTCCTCAGAGACCAGCTCATCCTCTCTCTGGACTGCATCAGCTGGCTCCAGCACTCCCAGCAGATTACAGACAATCTAAACCTTGTGTCACTCTGAACAACTATCCAGGCATGTTTCCTGCAGCCAAAAGCTGCAGTAACACTCTTACAGGAGAGTTAGAAAACTTACACCACTTAGTTGCACTTTAACAGGTTTGTTATCTATCACTTATCAATTCAGATACATAACTGATGGTCAACAATAAAGCTTCAGTTCTTGTTTCTATGTGTATAATAGGCTGAAATGAAGTAATTTACAGCAACACAATACTGCAGCTAACAGTAAACTGAATCAAACTCATGATATGCTTTGGGAATTAGTATGCAATCACACGTAAAAGCACTACCAATGTGAATAAACACCAGATAGTGTTAGTTCAACTAGCATTGTGTAATGCTAATTTTTGCACCAACATAGCGTAATCTTGCTTTTATTATGGGCTTTTTCCCACCAATCTGTTCAAAATCCTTGAGTAAAGCAAGGACAAGAGCAAGTGAAGATTTCCTGAACTGATCTCATTGCTTTTTCATTAAAGAGCACCGTATACATTAAAATACACATGAAAGTACATATTAAACATATAAGTCCACACATGCATCTATTGGCAAATTGCTGAATTCATACCCTTGTGGCTTTCCCTTTATGTTCTAAAGTATTCTTTCAACTATTGCAGTATTTATCAGTTATGAAATTTTCATGGCTTTATTTAATACCTTGTCTAGTGGAAAGGAAAAGTTTCTTTCAATGGATTTTCATTTCATGAATGTTCTGATAAATTATCGTACCTGTTATGTGAGGATACACAGAAAAATCTTTGCAGGCTCCATTCCTCAAACACGCATTTTAATTTCAAATTAGGCTCCATTGTGATGGTAAAATAAATACAATTTTGTTTATAATTTTCTTACCTGTCTCGACTTCTACGAGAAGGGAAAGCAGCATTACAGCCCTCAACTGTGCAAATATGCATTTCTTTGAGATGTACATTTTTAAAATGCATTTTTACACTGTAAGGGTTTTTAAAAGTCTTCTTACAGATGTCACAATGAAAGCGGCTTTCTTCCTTCTGAATCCCTAGTGCATGTTGACTGACATGATCCATATCTTTAGAGTCTTCAAAACAAGGAATGGCAGCACCCCTGTTTGACAAAGTGCTGAAAAAGCCCCCGGTCAGCAAGTGGTGTTGCAATTCAGGGCAGTCATCTTTAGGAATCCTGCGCTTTGACTGCTCTTTAATATACATGGGGGGTTCAGTCATTGGTTTTATAACATCATTGTGGTGGTGTTTTGGATCTTCATACATAATCTCATGGGAAACTATCTTTAATGGTTGGTTTTCTTCTGGTTTAACCTCTTTCTCATAATGATGCAATTCATTCTCAGAGATATCCTTGATGTTATTTGGCGCAAAGACAGATTCAAAATACTTTGGGCCCTCTACCCCAGAGACAGATTTCCATGAATTACCTGAATGGGGGTGCTTTTCCACCCTGTCGGTCACCCGCTTCTCTATCTTATGCTCACAGGTCTCAAGCTCTCCGTCGCTTACCACTTGCAGGCGTGTATCATCTTCAGAACTGGCAACATCACTACTTTCATTTGGTGTCTCAACAGCTTCTTTTTCTATCTTAATAGGCATGCTTGATTTACGAGATTTCTTCTTGGGTAGCATGTCAAATGGCAATTCATTTGAAACAAGCTGCTCTGGTATAGAGGAGGAAACAAGAGGCAGAGAAGGAAGAGTACCTGGAGTATTAGCAAGCTCAGCTGGTGTGACTGGACTACGGTAAAAAGGAAGAACAGGCTGTACCGTCTTCAGGTTTGGAAAGAGAACACCATTCTGTCCAATACTGGGAAATCCAGCCTGACCCTTTGCATCTGTACAAGAGCTGGCGTAGCTGGTAATAGTTCTGCTATCCGGAGCTAGAATTGTAAATTCTGTCCTTTTACTATCTCCAGGTCCAGCAATGGTCAAACCATTTCTTAGATCTTTATCCCTGTTATTTCTATTCATTGGCATATGGAGTCTGGGGTTAGGATTTGCACTATGACGATTTCGACTACGCAGAGAGCTAAACACCATATTGCAGCCCTCAATTGTGCATTTGTGCTTTATCTTCAGATGAACAGCATTGTAATGTATTTTCAAAGTACCTTTGTCATAAAATGTCTTTTCACATGCAGTGCAGAAAACACGCCCTTTCCTTGGCCCAGCGCCATTCTTTTCAACAGATTTCATTTTGTTTTCTGGAGATAGTGCTGTCATTTCAAGCTTTGCTGCTGCATTATGTGAACTGGAATCACTTAAAAGGGCATCATCTTCTGTTTTAGTGGTGACATCTGGACCATTTATGCTCCTCTCATTTTCAACTTGAAATGGTGCAGAACTAGAAGTTAAGAAGCTGCTTTCAGAAAATGGTATCTGAACATCTTGTTTAGTTTCATTGCTGTGGTCTTGACCTTGCTCAATCAAATGTCTTTCTGGTGGTGAACCTATCAAAGGTGGAGGCACTGGACTGAAAAACTGAAATGGCAGCATGAAAGCCATGTTATTTACAATATTCTCAAAGGGATGAATGTTGGTGGGACTAATTTTGTCCAAGGAAGCAGAAAAATTAGGACTGTGTTGATTGCAGCTCTCAATGAATGCCCTAATATCCAAATTGGCAGTTGGTGGTGGTATTATAATGGACTGCCCTTCTTTCTCTTGAATTGCCATTAACTCTACAATGGACTTAGTTTCTCCAAAACGAAGAAACTGCTGCAGAGTAGCCAGTTCTTCTTCAGTGGTCATGATGCTCCAGTGATCCAGCACCTTTCCTGAAGCATCCTAAAGCCAAAAATATTTAAGTGAGTCCGACATTAGTTAAGGCAAACAAAAAAACTCTCCGCTGAATCTCTCTTTTTTTCAGGGACTAAACTTCTTCTCCAGTGAAATGATAAAATCATTCTATTTAATGAGATTAATGCCAGTTCTGTGATACTTTCTTCCAAATTTTACTACACCGGTGATATTATTTCTTGCAGAACTGACAGTTATACTTTCCAATAAACTATTTTTTTTTCCACAAAAATTAAGACACGTCATTTGAACAACAGTTAGTCTCATGTAAGTACAGACAGCAGAGATGGAGCAATCAGACCAAGATTTAGCTCCTCATTTAAGTCAAGTATTCTTTCATTGCAAGTTTAATAATCTTCCAAGCAAGTAAGATCAGAGAACAAATGAACCTGTATTGATCTATTGCCAGTGTTCACAGAGCACAGCTGTAATTACACTAGTGTTGGAGTTCTTTCAAACTCTAGCTATGCCTAACTTTTCCCAATAACTACAATAAATATTTTATCACAGAACATGTATTTGATGGCCTACTGAGATTTTTCACAGTGCATGTAAGAGTTTCTAAGATGATGAAGAACGTAACATTATAAATTTTTCATGTGGTAGAGGTTCAAGGTAATTGATTCCATATTTTTAATCCTAACACTAAAAAGCAAGATTATCAAGACCATTAAATATTGATTCATGTCATAATGTAAGATCATAATGTTACTTTACATAAAAGGTAACTTCCACAGTAGCAAGGACTAACATCAGTCTAAGCACACAGGGCCAAATTCATCCTTGATGTAGCTCCAGTAAGGTCAGTAGTGCTACACCAGAGATGAATATTGTCCCTGGTGTTTAAAAAGCTGGGAAGTTTATTTGTCAATGTATTATGCTACTGTACAAAAGTAAAGTCCCTGTTTAAATAATACTAGCACAAATTCTGAAGCCTTTACTTTTATACATTCCCAGTAACTTCTATTATTTCTCTTGGCTTACCTTTGTTGATAGATTTGAACAAAGTAGGAAGATTTCAGGTAAGCCTGACTGAAAGACAGAGCAATGACCAAAAATCCACCGTTTCTTTTCCTGCGCTAAGCTTGTACAAGTCTATTACTGCCTTTCAGATGTATCACATTGTTAATGCACTGTGAACCACTGATAAGATTAAGCTAGAAAACATTGTGAATTACTACTCAGCTATCATATTTATATTTAAAAAGCCCCTCTAAATACCTGTAGCACATATCCACGTATATAATCCTGTAGTGTCCAATCCAGGGCATGGAGAATCTGTATCACTTCTTCCTGCTTCAGTACACTGAAAAGCCGATCCAGCAGAATTTTGAGGCGCACAGGAATGGCTTGGGTTCCATACAACATGAGGCTACTGATATCAAAGACGACATTGGATTGAACTATTTCTACCTGGCTTGATGGGTAGAGGTTGGGAATCCTTAATTTGCTCAGGGCTGAAAATAAAATCACAAAATGTAAATAAACTTGAGTCACAAGAGAGATAAAATTGAATGTAACTAATACTAGGGGTTGGGGGGGTGAGGAGTGACACAAAAAGCACGCTATAGAGAGGAGGATCCTAAAAGGTTTTATATAGATTGTAAGAACAAATATTACCATGTGCTACCCATCCATGCCGGCACTGGTCACATTGTCGCTGATATATTTTCCCCGGTTTGAAACACTGACAACTACAGTTCACGAGAGTGCATCGGATAGCCTGGAAATCAATAAAAAGGATGATAGGTAATATATAAGCACCATCTAGAGTGTGCAGAGTATACATATAAAATCCACCCATAAAATCCACATGAAGTCAGAGTTAGCATACCAGCACATACCTATCAATGTGCAACAGAAGTACTCTAGGCAAAACCTGAGTTATGCAAGATTACGTCTGCTTTAAAGAGGATCAGACACTAGAATATTATGGCAGCAAAATATTTAATGTCATATGTGCAACACTTCTGGGGATTTATTTAGGCAGAAGCACCTTTATAACAATAATGAAGTGTTCTTGTGCAGTCACCACAGCTATCATCTTTGTGTAAGACCACTTTTTTTTCAGGAAGGTTTGAAAACAAAGACACACAGATGAAAGTCCCACTCGAAGTTTTGCTGGAACTCTATACTGCAATATAAGAAGCTCTAATGAGCAATGCCTTAGCTCTGCATAGATGCCATCCCTTACATACAGCAGTATCCACATAGAATATAAGTATCCTGTCCAAGACACAGGAGTCCACTAGTGCTTCTCAGTAACAAAGCTTACCAAAAAGTACTCAAGCTCCTCAAAATACTATAGTAGTCACACTTGGTTAAAGAAATGCTTGAAAGATAATAGGCAAAATAGAGAACACGCAGAGATGGCAACCAGTTGCACAGTTCAATTTCTGCATCACTTTACTCTCACCAAGGTCATCTATAATGCAAATCAAATTAGTATTCAGATATTCCTAATCAACAGGGTGAGACAAACTTGCTTCCTGGAATATTTGCTTTCTTCTGAATGTGCCCATCTGCTGCAGAAGGCAGACCATCAACTTTGAGGTCCTAGTTAAAGCACCATAGGGATTGCTATAGAGCAAAGCATTTGTAGGATTCTGTATTGCTTAGATCTGATACTGAGAATAGTTCCTGCATAAACGGCATATTTATTAAGGGAGGGAAAGTGAAGAAATTAATGTGCAGAAAGTCTGCACTGGAATAAATAAATAAGAAAGATTATGCAATTGTAACGTGTCTGCATTTTTCTGGTTTTAAAGAAAATGGTTTATGTTTTGAAGTACAGAGAGGCAAATATAAAATAAGGCAAAGTTATGCCCACCACTCCTGCTACTCCTGCTCCGAGGGTCATATGCAAAATGGGGACTTCCTCTACTTATTAATATCCATAAAAAAGCAAGACAAGACTTGAAGAGAAAAGTAACGTCTTTTCAATGCAGGCATCCCCACATTGGCAGCTTGGAAAACATACAAAGAAGTAAGTTTTTGGACAATCAGACTAAGAAAAATTAATGCAGGAGATGTTTAAAATGAAAAGGACATTAAGAGAAAGATAATTTCACTGGGGTTTTGCAATGGGCATTTCTTTAGTCTTGAAGAATTTGACTGATTCAGGGCAGAACAAGACATTGCGTACAACGGTCTACTACAAACAAGCATGTGCAGGACGTTTGGATGCCTAGTGCTTTAAATGACTGGATTTGGACTGAGATTTTAAAATCTCAGTAGCTGGCTTATCGAGGAGTTAGCTTACATGCACATCTCCAAACTGCAGTGACTTGATGCTGAGATTCATCTTTATTTGAAGAATCAGAACAAGTGGCAACAGGGCTATTGAAATCTCTGAATCATTTTGCTTTTAATCTTTTAAAGGAGTCATTGCAAAATACTGAATTCTTGAGAAAAGCTCTATGCTCCCCATAAAGTCGTAAAATCCACATCAATACCCCACATAGTGTGAATTGCTTCACTTTAATAGAGGATGTATTTTCACTTAGATGCTAAAATACTTTCATATAACAATAAAAAGCCATAAATTTCTAACAGAAAGGTTGGAAAAAAAGACATGGTTGGCTGCTGATTCATTTCTATTACAAGATCTCCAACAATAATGCAGTTGAAGTCTTCTTCCTCTGTCCATACATAATATTCTGTGCCTTGCACAGGCTGAACCCCTTCCATAAGCAACCCTGCTAGGTTCGGTAAGCTGCCGTGCATTCCATGAATGCATCTTTTGCAGTGCCTCCAGACAGCATTAGAAAAGAGTACTTCCTTTTTCTGCAAGAAGTAACAGAAGTATGCACAATGAAGAAAGCTGTCATGATGATAAGTTAATTGAGATTTCAAAATTTTTTAAATTCCTTATCCTTTGGACATGTTCTGAAAACCACTGACCTTCAAAACTATTTTTGCTTCTTGATTTGTGTACTTAGACAAGAAAGATATACTGCACAAAATCCTGCATTTCAGAGCTTTGCGTAACATCTTTTTTCTATATGATACATGTATTTATTATGTCTTCCTGCATATGTGTAGAAGACTGCACAGGCAAAAAGTAAAAGGAGGACATTTTGCTTTACATATATGAAAGCGGCTATTATGGAGTAAAGTTCCCTTCTCTTCTAAATATGGAATTAATCCCCTCTCAAGTCAATATGTTACTGCTTCTGGACACCAGTCTTAGATGAAGTTAGCTTGCGTACTGCCAACATATCAAAGTATACCCTCAAATCAGGGATCTGCTGCTGATTTAAAAAATGACTTGTAAGAATCCCTGAGAAGAAACATGTGTGATTTTCAGGTTGGTAGCATTTCCCTTCATTTGTGCTTGACAGAGTTTGTGTCTCTTAAAACTTCTCCAGCAACATTTGCGTTAATATAGTCACAGAGAATATGTAACATGGCAAAATTAACTTTTAAAATAATCAGTGAGTCACAATTCTAAATCTTCATTCATTGTTCAACTTAAAAAGGCACTTCTAAAAGATGCACTTTGATTATCTCCCAAGTTAACTTATATCAGAGTTTAATGAAGAGAAATTTGGCAAAACTTCACGAGATTAATATGCTTGTCTTTTGCCTGTTAATCCTACTGTCCTTAATACGCCTATTCTAAGGTACTGTAATTATATCAAGTCTTTTAATGAGCTTTATTTTCCTAACAAGTGGAATGTACACACAATTTCATTCTACAGAACAAAGGAATAACTTTCTATATTGCAAACATGTAGAACTTTAAAATTGTAATTAAAGGATTGGAAATGTAGATGGAAATTAAAGTGGAATTTTTTTAAAGTGCAATCCTTTCATTCAGGTCTATTATTTAGTTTCATTTTCCAGAAACATAAGGCAGATGTTTCAAAAAAATAGATCTTATGCTATCATCAAGGATCTTGTTATTGCTTTCCAGTCACTCTCTCCCTCACAAATGGATCTTTCTAAATCCATTATCAGCAACACTTTCTTAATTTTATTTATGTTTGTTTTTTTTTTTTTAAATAGAGTTGAAAATTCTGACCAAAATTTCCTGCGGTTTTACCAGCATGACTGTGGAAATCCAATTGTTGGATTTTTTTAATGCAAATAATTCCTCATTACGAGAGAAACAGATGAACCATTAAACTGGCCACTATAAAACATCTAACAACGAGTCACTGAAAAAGAAATCTTAACATCTGTTGCCTGCTCATGACTGCTGACATCTTTCTTTGCCAGATATTGATGTGGCTTCGATTATGCTTTAAAAGTTACTGAATGTTACTTTGCAGCCCACTCGCAGCCTTTACTGAAAAGCACAAGCTAATGGGACAAATTCATTCTCATTGTGGGATATAATCAAGCTTTGTTTCTAAAGCAAGTTTGAGATCATCTATGCTCTCCTAAAGCCTTTTGGGACCTACTCTTGCTTCCAACATACTAACAGCAGGTTTAAAAAAATGCAGCAATAGGAGAAGAGCTGTATAACTGTATCAAATCTCATTTAGTGTTAAGTGGATTCTGGTTTGACAGCACTTTGGCTTGGGAAATAAATTAAAATGTAAGCAAGTATTGAAGATACTGTCAGGACCGAGTTAGAGATCTCTGCTCACACTGGAAAGCCAGTCTGGCTCTCTGCATGCAGTGAGAGCTGCAAATGCAGACACCACTAAAATGGAAGAGCAAGTCCCATATTACCCTGGTGGTGTTTAGTGTTGGTATTGCACAGGTCAGCAGCCTCACTTGTTTCTGGCATCCAAGAAAAACCCTTGTCTTCTTTGCACAAAGCTACCCCTCACATTAGAAACTGCTATTTTAAAGCTACTGTCATCACATGAAAAGCATGAGAGCTTTGCTGCTCTGCTATGAGGATTAATGACAAAATGCTGCCATTGATGCTGTGTTACAGGGACATCTTTTCCAATCAGGGGTTAAAAATTCCTATCAATTTAAAATGCAGGTTTGAAATGAAAATAGGAATTACATGAAAGAAATGTGTGAAACTTCCACTAGATGAGACATAACTTTTCATGTCCTTCTAGCAACACGCTGTGTCTCCTATGGCCATCTCATCTTCATTTCCCAGAAAAAGTAATCCCACTGAATATATGTAACCCTCCAAGATATGTGCTCTGGTGAGAAAATATCCTATAGGAAAGAACTGGTACGTGTCCCATTTCTGTAGAATAGACTAGCAGAGGCTCTACAGTAAGAACACTTGTGGAGGAAGAGCCAAGAATTATAATGGGGGAAGATGATCAGCTTGTAAAGCATTAGGATTTTTGGTTTTGTCTGCCAATCAGGTATAACATGAAAGCCTTTGTACTTCCTAGAGCACAGGTAACAATTTCCTCACATATTAAGAATAATCCACAGAAATTAAGCTCTTTTTGGTTTACAGAACTAAAATTAAGCATGGGACATATGTATGGTTATTAGGAAATACTTTCTTGCTTGCACTTCGTAAGAGATTTGCAAGGGAAGTAAAGGGGTGGATACATTTATCATCTCTTAAATTCAAAGTACAATCCACAGCCAAATCAAAGGACAAACCCAAATCTGTGTGCACCTTCCAGTAAAGAAAACAGTAACTATACGTAAGAACAAAGTTGCCTTCCTGGCCAATTTGCTTTCTTTCCTGTTTGTGCTGTTATCCACTGGATTTCTTGTGGTTGCAAAGTTTATATAAGCCTTCCTCTTTCACCACCCATTTACATTTGATTACTTCTGTGTTTGAATCCTTTGAACAACCACTGAAAGCAGAGATAAATTAAAACCCCCTTTATCTTAAGCACCTCTGTCAATGCTGTACTTCTCCACATCATACAATGAGCAAAGCTTTATTTTATAAATATTTTTTTTTTTGTGAGGCAACTTTTACCACTTCACCTAGGGATATATTCCACTGATAAATAATACTGTCGGTCTCTTTTGTCATGATTTAAAACAAGTTCTCAATTTACATTTTGTCCACTTTACTTTCACTGTACCACAACTCAGCTGTGCTTATCTGTATCACACTAATAATACTTGTTTTTCTCATCTATCCCACGTGTATTCGTACCCACCATGTCCCCTCTATAGTACATATTTAGCCCTTGCGTGTGTTCTTCCTAAACAGAGACTTCAGCTTTTGATACTCTGTTGAGACCTCTGCAGTTTACTGAAATTGAAATATATTCCAGTATATTCCAAGTGCAATCACAAAAGGTGTTGGGCTGCTCCAGATGGTGTTAAGTACTTATTGAAGACATAGCCCAACAATTAAACCTAAATTGCATGTTGATATATCTGTTAGAGTTTAGATTAAGCATCTTATATTTCTACTGTTCCTTGAAAGTTTCAATGTATTCCCAGTTTAGTAAGGCTATGAATCCCATCTGCCTGTAGAGAACATTTGGAGGGCCCCTGCAGCACCTTCAAGGAAAGGCTCTGGGCCATTTTCTTCTTCCTGACATGCCTACTTCAAAGAGGAAAGCGGGATGCCTGGAGGATGGACAGAACATGGAAACCCTTCAGTGCCTGTAAGCAGAGCTGGGAGGACACAGAGAGAATGGGGAAAAGAGACACACCAAGCAATAGTGCACTGAAATGCGCTTACATCTGTACAGGTCTGACAGCAAGGCCCATTTGAGTTACTTTGCACAAGGTAGGCTTGGCCCATGCTACAACTTGGCATGAACTTGTTCAGTTCAGTTTTGTGGTATGTTCTGCTATCACATGTTTACAGTTCTCAGTCACGGCTGAGGTCAAAGCTGTGCTGGTAAGTCACACACCACTGATAATACACATCCACTGCCTGCCTCAGTCCTTGAAACAAATGGATTTCCATTCACGTACATTTATGCCTGTGCAAGTACATTTGGCTGTTGCAAGCTCTGCTGTTTCTATGCTGAAGTTTAAAATACTTAAGACTAAAATAATTACATAAAAGTATTAAAAAGGAAAAGGTCCTTATAAGATTTCCAATTATACTGGACTGAATGCTGCACACACTATTTCCACAGTCTTATCTCACAAAAAAATATTTCTTACAAAGTAACAGCTGCTGTTAATACTGTTATTTAATAAATATAATAAGTAACAACAAACATCTTTCATGAGAAACAAACAAGCAAAACCAAACCTTATAGTTTGTTGTATCCATATTTGAGCTTTTAATTAAGCAGAGAAAAGTTGCACACGGAAGTGACAGAGTAAACAGCACTGACCAAATAGCTCCAACCTTCTCCATTAGCAGACATGTTTAAAATGCTAGCCCTCGATGATTCATCTGACAAACTGCTTATTAGTGAAATAATTTAGCAAAATTCTTGTCTCCCACTCAAGAGGCCAACAAGGAGACAGATGAGAAAGATGGGCCACGACTTGCCTTTTTCAGTGCCACTACTCAGTTCCTAAATCCACAATGGCTCCTCCATAACTGGGCTGGTTTTCATACACACCGGCCATACACGCCAGCTCCTACCAAGCTCAGGAGGTGCAAGAACCTTTTAAAAACACAGACAAAACCCTTTTGTTTCAGAGGCCAAACAACACCTATTGTGCTGAAGATTTTGGCTGGTGCCAATACCACTCAACTCCCACTTATCCCTTCTCTGTGGGGAAATTATGTTATGATTTTTACTCCTAAAAGAACACAAAGGCCACAAGTTGAATACAGTTTCTAGATAAGACCACAGAATACATCCCATTAATTATCTGGATCCTATGTATATATTCATGCTGTTTATTTGGGGTCAGATACCAAAACCTGACCTCCTTTTAAACAGCCACAGCCTGAGCACAAACGTAAATAGAGTATTTACAACCCAGATCCTGCAGCAAGTTGCATTACCCCATTACCCTCTCCCTCAGTGGGGCTGAACAAAGCCAATTTGGGCCTAGAATTTGACCAAATCTCTCTCTTGTTGGTGTAGCGGAGCACCTTGAGCTAAAAATGTTTAATTGTCCTTGTAATAATTAACTAAAACATCCTCAAAACCATTCAAAACGTGGGGGGGGGGGGGGGGGGACGGGACAGAAATGAAAAAGCTCAGTAAGACAGAATTGAAATTAGGTAATACCTTCACACGATGGCACCACCCCATCAAATCAACCATCCTTGTGGATTTAAAAGACATTTTTAGCTGGCTACTAAATTATGGACCATAAGTCCACATGTCACCACTTGGTTAAATAGTTTTTCTGAGAACAGTCCTGAGACCGAGGAGCTGAGGTGAGACTGAACTAAATACAGACTCAATCCTAGAGCCACTCTGGGCTCACAGGCAGCTAACGGAGAGGAGCTCAGGGCAGTCCCGGGCACTGCAGCAGGGCGAGGGAGCAGAAGGGAGCCGTTTCTGAGAGAGGCAGCATGCTACAAGGCCCAACTTTAATCACAGCATAACTTGTGGGATGAAAATCACTCCTCATGCATGTCACTTACCCTAAAGGGCCCCTTAGGGCAACTCTTGTTAATGGCACTGTCAAAATAATTATAAAGAGAAAAGAATGTGAGCTCGCGTGTGTGTGTGTGTGTGAGCACACACTCAGACTGCTACTCTTTAAACAAAAAGCACTGGACAGTAAAACTTAATTTTGCTGTTCAGCAGCATGCTTGTAGATACATTGGCTTATGGTGCAATTAATCTCACTTGTTAACAACAGGTGTGTGCTGACAGACAGCTTGGTCAGACTCGGGCAAGCATTTAGATCCTCTTTTACCATTTGGTTTGGAAAAGAAAACAAGAAATACAAATTGAGGAATGAAAAATGTCACATTATCATTATCTTACAGTTATTTACTTTTGATTCTGAAACAGACTACAATGCTACGGTTCCCCTGGCATACCTGCCCTGGCCTGCGTAGGGCAGGAATGTTTTGCTGAGTATTAAGCAGTGTCTATCACAAGGTATTGAAGTAACTTCCTTTTTTCATAAATTTACAGGAAAAAATCTTATTAGTGCATTCCAAAAATGAGTAACAGAGTGCTGCATGCTCGTGACAAAAAATGCTCAGGCTTTAGGAGTTTGGATAAGTCACTGGATAGAAACGGTGTGAAAGGTCTTATGATAAAGCACTAGATGCCATTTAATCTAGCAAATAAATTGCGCACATGCTGTTTATCTGTATTGACATGCTATGCATACCATGGTAAATGCTGAAAGTACAGACCTATCCATGAACTGAATTTTAATTAAATATATAACTCCAAGCCCTATGTTAGCAAGGAATAAGTGTTATAAACCGAAATTCACAAATATCATAGAAATAAAAAATATTAGTATAAATCAACTGCAAGCCCTTCAAAATATGTCTTTACCTAGCTTGTAAAGTGTTATATGTGCACAGTGTGGGTGAGTTAATGTTTCAAAGACAATCCTAACTTTTTCAGCTCCTCACACAGCTGCTTAAGTCTCAAAGCCATGAAATATTCATGCTTACTTTTTTTCCTTTTTTCCCTGTTACGGAGTGAAGGCATAGATTAAAAAATAATAATAAAAAAATAGCAGCTCTCTGAAACATTCATCATTACACAATTTCATTTAATGCAATTTCATAAATTTTAAACCCAAACAGTACACATACTGTATGTGTACACATGATACTATCTATGGTGCTACAGTTACACAATATTTTATGCAACAGGGTCGCTCCACTGGTAATTTCACAATTTAAAACTTGGAAACTCAGAATTCCCTTTTAGTGAACAAACGTGAGGAAAATCTTAAGTGGCTTTCAGACATCAGCTCCTTTCAAAGGAAAAAATACCCATTTCTCATTGATAATCAGCTATATTCGAAATTTGAAGTCAAAAGTTTGCATTTTGCTGCCTTTTTCCCCCCTTATTTGTTTAAAGAAACAGTCCTACAATGGTTTTAAAGTGTGGAATGAAAATGTCACTGTTTTTTATTCTCAAAATGACTGAGGTATGCTAGAAATTGACACTTTTCCTTGTTCCCTCAATAATATATTTTTTTTAGGCTGAATATTGACATTTCAGTCCCTAAGCAGATTTTTGAGATTGTAACTAGCAATAAAATAGCAAGAAATAAAAACTAAAAAGAAGACAGACAATGACACCTTCTGTAAAACTTCAACTGTAGCATTTGCTAGGACAAAAACTGCTGGCTGCCCAACACATAGACACCGTGAGAGCTCCTGCACCGCTGAAGCCAGGGAGAGCAGGAAATGATCCAGAGGGCCAAACCAATAGTTTTTCTTCCCGGGATGGATGTTTTGCTGGAATGATGAATTCAAGTTCTATACCTAAAATTTAGCTCAAGTCTGCATGAAAAATGTTTCCTCAATGCCAAATCATACCAAAAAGTGCTTTTAGAATGTGTCTATGTAGCAAAAACTGTAATCTGAAATTAAATGAGAACATTTCTGTTCTTGTCAGAGGTGTATTTAACGTTATCATGATGAAGTCTTTATTACTGAAAACAAAAATCAGTCACTGGCTGGTTTGGTTGGAAATGGAATGACATGCTCAATGTTGTATGAATGGATTTTTAGCGATATCATGAACAGGCATGGAAGCTGGAAGTCAAGACATTTGGTATCAAAAGGAAAAGCTTGTTGCAGCCTAAATAGGAAGAATTTCCTCTCGGTTATAGTGAAGCGCATGGAGTGGCCCAACATTTGTAATAATTTTTCCTGTTTCTGTGAAGATTTGGCTTTCCTGCAGGCTTGGATATGTTTGCAGAGACCATTATTTTAGGGTTCTGGATAGGTTGTAGATGGTTCGGTAGTTCAAAGAAAAAAATGGCAAAAATAATTTTAAAAAACCAATCAAGCAAAAAACATTTATATAAAGTATAACAAAAATGTATTTTCCACAACATTAGTTAGTTTTTACATGTTCACTTTTTGTCCAAATAAAAGTCTGATTAAGCTGCAAACTACTGAAAACTCTAGAGTTTATATCAAACAGAAATGCACTTACACTGATTACGAAGAAAACTTACTAGCATTATACACATAATGGTAAGTAGATCTAATGGAATATACATGATACGCTCTTTGAAAGTCTGTATTTTTCCCCTTTTCGCTAAAAGCAGCAATTAGAAAGTGTATATTGTTCTAATCACTAGAACAAAGAAAACCAACGTGCACTGTTGTTAGTAGTTAAAAATAATGCTAGTTCTACTTTGCACCATGACCTAAGTGGAGCGAGGCTCCCCACCTCCCACTCCTCCAGCACTGAGAGCTGAGCCACAATTTCACTGTTTTAAAACCAAAGTACAGGAACAGAGACATTTGTCTAACACACCGCTTGCATATTTTTCAGCAAACTGCAGTAAACAGAACTGTATTTTCCAAAAGGATGTTAAAAATAGAAGCATATGATCTTTTCCCACCTAGAATTGTATCCTTACAATTAAAGACTATTAGCTGGCATCCCTTTTAACCGTCAAACTCAGACAGTGGCAGTTCTATAGCCACAAAGAGAAGCAGTAAATGAGAAGAACATGTTACTACACTGCATTTGAGAAAGTTTGGCTCCAAGCTATGCACTGATTAATATCAGATCTCCTTCTTTACTTGCCTCTTGACAATCTTGTCACATCTGGCTGACAAATCCTTACAAGCTTATCCAAACCAAGGCAGCCCAGATCATGCTCCGGGAGTAGCTTGAAGGAAGCGGCAACACCAGCCATGCACTGATGTGCCATCATGAAACTAATGAAGCTGACTTCACTTGCAGACTGCAGGAACACGAAGAAACACAACATGCCTCAAGGTTTTGCAACATAACACAGAGTTAGCTCACCAAGATAAGACAAACAATCAGCTCCCGAGGTTCAAGAAGCCAAGTAGTTACATGAATTACAAAAATTTATATAGAAATCGCTTGAACAACCACCCCAGCTAAATGAGCACAATAAACTCCAACTTCAGATCAGACGTGAAAATTGACTGCTAAATGCCTTTCAAACAATGTTGGGTGGGTTTTTTTTTTTAATTAAACCAAAACTAGTTTATTTCATTTTCATTTCATCCCCAAAATACCAGAATGTTGCCTGGCTCCCAGGATATTCAAACTGAAAAACGTTAGGGGGGGGGGAAGAAAAGAAAAGAAAAACCAGTGTCACTTTTTTATCCGTAGGATTTTACAGAAGGATAAACCACAGCCTGTGTATATCAGTAGTCCTCCCCTGGGTTACCGATCTGCCCTCTCCTCATTTTTAAACCAAGGATTCGTTATGCAGAGAACTAGAAGTATTTGGCCAATTAATAAACCAGAAAGTAAAATGCTGTATCTTAAACACATCTTACAAACCCTCATTATATATGGGCTGACAATTAAACCATGTTTATTTTTCTGTGTGAGGGAAAAAATAATCAAAATAAATTAAATGTGTCTTGTATCCTGATGCATTTAACCTCTTAATTAGTGCAATGTATTTAAAAACCAGACCCCCCCATACACACACACATACCAACACTCATTCTCCCCCCTGCTCCCTCTGCCTCCCCCCCAAAATACAAACAGACTGATCCTAAGAAAAGAAATACTGGCCTTATTTTCTGGATGCTAAATAGTCAACAATAAATTGTATATAAAGGGCATACATTAGACTCCACTTTAGTGGTAATTTCTGAAGAACTTCGTAGTGAAATTACATTGTTGTCTGCTCTCCAGTGCATTTATACGTCATGATAATGATAATGTATCTTCTTTAAGCACTTGACTCAGAACACATCTGAGTCACAAATCACAGATTTTATTGCTATTAATGTATATTGAGGACTCGTACAATTAAACATTGTCAAGTAATTTATGATTTACATGCTACTACTTCAATTGGAAAACAATTACACAAGTGATGGCTCTGCTTATTATAATCAGCCTGCAATTCTGCATTACTTACTGTAGAACAGAAAAGTCATACAGTTGTTTACAGTGCACAGCAGAAAGAAAACCAGGATTTTTTACATAAACTAGTTTTCTACTTTCACAGCACCTTTTCGTAATTAAGAAATGGAGAGTACAGCTCCCTACAGCTCTCATCTCCATTGTTCATTACCCAAAACACCACCATTGCAAGATTTTTTATATCTCCACAGTGCATAACCACAAGTAAAAGTTGCACAGCAAAAAATACACATTCATATAGAACTGCAAAGAACTTTCCTTACCTCAGACATTCTTACTGTGCTTATGTTTCCAGAGCTATAAAACAGTTTCCCATTCCCTCAGTGAGTTGTACAAAGAAGTACTGGAAACACTCCTGCCTGTACAAGTACTAAGGCAGAACCATCACACGCCTCTTTACTCTTGTCTGACTCTGAGCACCTCAAGGTCTGATGTATGCTCAGGCTGTGCACAGGGGAGTGAAATAAGATCCTCCCCCTTGGTGTTCTCCAGACCTACAGTACGAAGTTGTGTCTGCCTCTCACCTCTGCAGCCAGCTCTCACCTCGCTGCCCCGCAGTGGTGTGCTCCAGCGCGCTCCTCCAGTCGCAGGGCAGTCCCCTCACAGCTGGCTTGAAGAGGGCATGACACTCATCTTTCACAGAGATTTGATCAAAAGGAGGCTTGAGGCGCTCCTAATGCAGTGCGAGGAGATTCTACCTCTGCTCTGGCAGCCTAAGTAATGCGTTAAATCAATGCAGCTGACCTAAGGCCTATTACAGGGTTTTTTTTTTTCGCTTCCCGGAGTGTACAACTATCTGCAAATAAGCTATGAGGTACTTATGATTAAAATTACTTTTTTTTTTTTTTTTTTAGCATCAGAGTGTTGTTTTTCAAATTGCAGCTGCTGTGTTATTTGTTTCTTTTTTCTTTGCCCTTTTTAAACATTTGCAGGTTTCAAAGCTCCAGCGGGTGGGATGTGTATTTTTTAAAGTTACAATATCTCCCCCCCCCATCAGCTTACTTTTGAGTTAGGGCTGAATTTTATTTCTTTTTATGAAGTTGAAGCTTCCTATTAACAGAAGTACAGGTCATAAAGACAGGAGAATTACTTTCTAGTAATTGGGCCAAAATCTGGTTTCAGTTATTCAGGTGTTGGGTTGCATTCATGAGTTACAGCAGGATTTTTGTCATAGTCATTTCTCACCTATTTAAAACAACAAAACAACCCCCCAAACAAAACACTTCTCCCTCCTCTCTACTCTGCTTTTGGCTCCTGTAGATAATTTCTTGGCACTCTCCTAACTCAGGAATACACTGCGCTACGCCCACATGAGCAAGTTGCATTGAACTCAGTGGGAATCCTTGTAGGAACATACCAGGACAATATTTGACCAGATGAATACCTGTAAAGCCATAAGAAAGGCAGCAGGAAATAAGATGGGTGTAGGGAGAAGACAGCTAACATATTATTACTGTTGGTTAATTCGTTGTCTTCTTCTAATCCCATTTACTATTCGCTAGGTATATGCACAGTGCTTAACGAGACAACCTAATTTACATTTTACTAAATATTGGAGTACAGTTAATGTTAACTCCATGGAGGTAGCTGGAACCAGGCCAGGAGGTTCCACATTGATATTACATTGGTGATACCAGAATCTGGTCCCACAGAGCACAACATGAAGCATACGCTTTCCGTAAATCCCTAGGTTTCTCCACCCTATACCTTATTACTCCCACTGAGCTACTGAACAAGCCGGAAAACCAGAGCGGTGGATTTAGTTTCATAGTATGGTCTGCCAGATACTTCTGCCAAAAAACACTGGAGTGTGAGGACAGCCAAAGAGCCAACCACCAGTGGTGACTTGGTCCTAGGGCCACCTCTGCCCCCTGCAACATTCCCTCTAGAGTCACTTCCCTCTAGAGAACCCAGGACAGTTACACACGGATTATCATCCATCTTGTAAATGGTAAGAAAAAGCACTTGAGAAGTCAGGGCCAACATCATGCTGTTTGAGGTGATTCTTATCAGCACTGTTTCAAAAGCATACGTTCTGTGATGAGGACAAAACCTAACTGCTCTCTCATGATGGTAACTCAAAGCCAACGGCACACCTTGTTACTAAAATCGTATTACCTTCTTAATGAAGTAAAGCAGCGATGTAAGTACAAAGGATTCTACCTGATTGAGAATTCTGCAACAAAAGTGGGAAGAGTGGCTTAAGATTACATAAACCGCCAGAAGCTCTGAATTGACTTCAAAATGATAAGTGACTAAAACTTAGATGTGTGGAGAGCTGCTCTCCCCTCTAGCCAGTTCCCAGGAAAAACCTATTTACTAGCTATCTGCCATTTGCCTGGAAGATTATAATTCTTATTAAATGGGCTAACTATCCATAGCGAACAATTTAAGACCAATTTACTTTTCTTAATTAATTATCTGCTAACAGTCTTTTATTTTAAGCATTGTTTTCATTATTCAAGCTTTTTCAATGAATATTTTATGGGAACATATTTATGCCTCGCTCTTTTTAAGCTATCCACTATTACTGATTAGCCTTTTTCCACTGTTTTACTATCTGTGCACCTTTTAGTAAAATCCAACAATCTTTAGCACAATGTGACATGTCCAAGGCACAGTTTGTATCTACAGGTCAACTTGGAAAGAAATACTGGCACATTATCAGCGTTTTCAGTAATTTCAGCTGATTTGTAGTTCAAGCTTGCTTGTACGGAACAGTTACTGAGATGTTTCTTGAAGAATGACTAAAATGGAAACCAGAGGGTGACTCCCATAACTCCTCTTCCAGCAGTAAAATCTAATGGAAAAACAGCTTCTCATGTAAAGAAACCAGCACTGGGACAGGGCACCAGGCTTGAGCCAGAGGTCCTGGGCTTCATTTGGGGCTCTGCCTCTGAGTTGCTATGTGACCCTGGGCAAGCTATTTCAATTCTGATTTCTATTTCCTCGCTTTTGAATGTTTTTTTATTTTTATTTTTAAGTTCTTTTAAATCTATTTGAATTGTAAGCTCTTTGAGGAAACCACAGCATCTTCCTGTCTTCTCAGGGACAGTGCCAAGGGCAAAGGAAAGGGGTCCCCAGGTCTGAACTTCATGTAAGTCACAACATTAATACCTAGAATCACGGTGTAACAACACAGCCCAAGGAAAGCTGCCTTCTCCTCCCACCTGTCCCAGCCTGTTTCTTCCTCTCCATGTCTCAGCCTGTGTGTTCAGAACACCATGAGCGTAAGAGGATGTAGGGCAGATTGTGGACTGTTAAAACTACTTAACCAAATACAAGAGTATTCATAGTTTGGAGAAGGGCTCCCACACATGGACTTGACTATAAACAAAGAGCTGCTGGTCTTACCTAGTTTCATTATCTTGGGATGCTTAAAAAATGGGTATTAATCCTAAGGAATCACTACAGTTAAGCCGGTGTGATACAGCACAAAAGCACAATACAATCTCCAGGAAAAGTTTTCTTCTGACTTTTCAATTTCAATCACAACTTGAATTTTGGTGTTTGATTCCAGAAAAGGAAAAAAAACCAGAAAATCATTCTAAAAAGAATATTAATAAAGTAATCAAGAACCAACTAAACATTAGGAGCAGGTTTGGTCTTTGCTGCTGTGTTCTCTAGGCAAATGGGCACATACCTTCCCCAAGCACACGCTGCCTGCTTCACACTGTTTCTACCAGAGTTAGCTGCAAAATGGTGTTAACCTCTGTGTCCTGCATGCTTGGCCTAAATTCCAAACACATAATACACTATGTCCCTCTTACTTACATCAGTGCTGGCAAATATCTTAGTGCTAATTTAATGCTCTGCTCGCTTATCGCCTTGGAGAGATGTGTGGATTAAACATTTCATCTCTCTGAAGTCATGGTCAGCCTCATGACCATACAGATGGGCAGAGTCACCTTTCAGGAGAAAATCCAACAGGAGAAGGAATTGCTGTCCAGGACTGAAGGGACGCGAGATTTTGGCAAGGTAGGAGGGGAAAGGGGAAACAGACCTTGAAAGCGAGGAGAACTGAGGTCCTGTCAGCAAGATATAAAGACAGCTGTGGGTTTCAAACAACTTACAAGCCCAATGAAAATAATTTTAAACTCAGTGTGCTGCAGCATAGGTTTTGTGCACAGGCCTGTTAAAGGCTGAAAGTACTTGATAAAGTTTCTTAAGATCTGTGGAAGGTCAAGTAGGGCACTCCAGTTGCCATCTAAGCAACAGAGAAACCCAGATCTCTTGCTCAGTATTTCCAGGTGGGCTGATTTTGTAAGGCGGCCCGAGCAGAAAATACTGAGCTGTAATGTGTCCTAAACTTCTCCACTAACAGTTTAACCAGAGTTCAAATGTTGACCGCTGTCTTGCTATTTACATCCCCTCTAATGCAATTAGACAAAAAAAAACCCCAAAATAAGAAGTTTATTTAACACTACCTGCCTTTGCACCCCTGCTTCAGCACTTTCATTTAACTGTTCACTGCTTTACTTTTCTTCTGTAGCTCAAAATGGCAGTGAAGTCAAGTAGCACTGGCATTATAAAATGCTAATATTTTAAGTAGTGCCTATGCAGACCTAGAAGGACATCGCCAATACCAGATCGTACCTCTGATCCCTCCCTGTGGAACTGCCTCTTCATTAAAACAGTCACTAGGATCAAGGAACCCTGCAATTAACTATAATGAAAAGACCTGCCTGAATAGTAAAGTTTTAAAATATAATTTATTAATTATTGCTTTATGCCACAATGTATTTGTCCTTGAAAAACATGATTCTATAAGAATTTGTGATCTAATATAGTTTGGTTTTTTAAGTTACTTGGGTTTCTAAGTCCTTGTCCAAGGCCAATTTCTCAGCATGAATGGTACCATATTTATACAACATAGCTTAATTATACATTGCACAGCAAAAGCTTTTTAAATATATTGGTTTTAAAGCATGTTGCTTTAAAATGTGAAACAGAATAAACCAAAGGACTTGGTTTGACTTCTCTGTGCTAATCACTACACTTGTCAGTAAATATCATGTCATATCTTATTAATCTCTCTGCTAATGGAGGTGTGTCCTGGGTTCAGCTACAGCAGTCATTTTTTCTCCTGTTGATGATCCTCCAAGCAAAGTCTTCCCCTGCTTCCAATGATTTCTATAATTGTGTATTTTGATTCTCCAATTTTCATTCTTCATTCTTTGTTTAAATCTTTTTGGAGATGTCTTAGGATCACCAAAAGACATACACTGCTCCACCTGGCTTTTTGATCGCATTAACGTGCTTTAAATATTACTCTATTCCACTCTTTTGCTTTCTAGCATTTTCATTTCCTCACTTTAATGCTTTTTTGCATTGAACAAGAGAGATACACAACTTTTAGCATATACTTGATGACAAACAGATAAATACAGTATTTTTTTTTCTCCTAATGAAAGCAATACAGTTAATCCATCGTTCACATCCACCATACTGGTGAGTTCACCCAGTTTTGTGATAACTGGACCATTCTGTTGAATGCTTACAATTTCATTGCAGGACATGGCAGCATTTACAAAAACTCCAAATGACTTCTTTCCAGCATGCTCTACTTTGCGTTTTCCAACGGTTCCATCTCCTCTTTAGGTAGGTTTCTTAGATCCTTTCTGAGAGCTTGCAATTCAGAATCTTAATGAGTCTAAAACACATAACTTCTCTGCAAGCAGCATTCTTTCTCTCCACTCTCCCCAGCTGTTTAATAAACACCATCTGACCCAATGCAGAGCCTGGAGCATCCAGCTAAACTATCAAACTCACCAGTTGTTCCTATTGTGTTTTTTTTCCTCTGTCTTTTTGGTAGTTTATAATGTTAAAACAAACACATTACCTTTAGTAACACAGTACCTTTAGTAAAACAAACACACTACCTATAGTAGCTTTCTATACTTGGATTTCAACATGTATAACCCAAGAGTAGAAGAAAAGAAATTATAAGAAGCTTACATAGTGACATTATTATTATTATTAAAGTGTTTTGTAAAGCAGATCAACCTCCACAAATTTCAAACTTCAAGGAGAAGAGAGCATCACAGTCCAAATCCAATATGTAATGAAAGCTTGCAAACAGGCCAAAAAGCACCAACTTGTGCTTGTCTAACCTAGGGGTTTGTCTAAACCCTAGAAACATATTTAGATAAAAATACAGAAATAGAAACATTTTTTAAATATATATATGTATATATATGTGGTGAATATAAAGATTGGAAAAGTTGTTACGAAAATATGAATTGCAACACACTGCCATCCAAAGTAAGCCTATTTAAAGTGAGTTTGCCTGAATTGGAACAGTTTTAGTCATAGAGTAACCATGCTCGCACCCTGGGCTTTGAGAAGGCAAACTGGCTCACCCAGGGGTTCTGTTCTCTACCTTTCTAATTATTGTTTTTAAACTAAAATGAAGCATACAGCTTCCATCTAAATGGGTGGCAAAAGACTGCATAATTCTTCATATAGGAATGTCATATGTATGATACCTGCCCAGCTAGAGATATTGCTCTATAGTGAGATGGGAATGCTGCAGCAAGGGTGAGATACCCAAGTGTTCTCAGCAGCTCTGCTCATCTCTCTTTGCATGGTCAGGCTAGTTTGGGGTGGGCTTACATGGAAGTGCAACCACAGAATGTGAACCTGCAAACCTTTGGGCTATATGAGAAATGTGCTACCATGTGAAATTGCAATTTTGAAAATATTATCCAATAACCAAATAATAACGGGAGTTGAAGTCTTTCTCTGTCAGGGATTAAGGAAGGAGCTGTATTGGCCACACATTTCCCTTTCTGCACAATTCTACTGACTGCCCTCTCATCTTGCAAGTCCTGTGAGGAGTTTAAAACATTTAATTACTAACTCTATTATTAAGGAATCTACTTTGTCAAACTGCAGCTCCTAACAACATTAAGTCTCTTAGAGCAAATCAGTTTTGATACTGATGTTTCTCAGAGGTGCAGCATTTAATCCTCAAATTACAGCACAAGTTTTAACAGGCAGGTTCTGTCTGTCACCAAGATTTAGTAATTAACAAAAAAATTCACCCCCCTTCCCAACACTAATGGTTTATCAAAAGAATACCAGTAATTTCAGTTAAGATATACTGATGAACTAGGCAGAAATACAATGGGGAGACAGACATATTTACCCTATCTGATTGAAAGGGCCGAGACAGAATTCCAGAGACATCATGTTGTCATAAGAGGAATAGTCAGGAACCACGTTTGTGCCCCCAGGCCAAAGGGTGTGACATCAGGCCAGAGGTTTGTTGAAGTCAGAATGAAATGCCTGCCATAAAACTTAGCCACTCATATTCACATGGTTAAAGAAAAGGAGCGTCGGCAATATGATACCTGAAACAGTAATGCTGCTGGGGTTTCTTCCAAAGACAATTTAGTCCTACCAATACAGGAGACACTTCACCCACAGTATAGAGCTAAGGATTTCTTTTCACAGCCTCCAGCATTTTCCTTCCTTTTGCTTGTGGGTTTGTTGTTGGGGTTTTTTTCTTTTTTTCTTTCTTCTGTCCTTCTTGTTCTGTAATACCAGGTAGTGGTTTTCAACCGTTTAAACTATGGCATATAATAACCGATGAGTAACACAGCAGTAATAGCAGTGGTGGCAATTTTGCTTTGTTTCATGGGAGTGTTAGAGTACTACAGAGATGACTAGGACATGTCTCAGTGGCAGACTGATAAATTGAAAGATGAATTTTCCCTGCCTACAAGTGTTGTCAAGTTTTAGTCATAAACATCACACAGGTTACAGGACACTTATTTTTCCAGGCAATGAAGTAAGCAGCAAACATTCTGTATTTTTAAATGAACTTTTGGGTGAAGAATTATTGCAAAAAAATGACTATGGAAGATTTTTTCCAAGCACATAAGCTACAAGTTTCTGAACGAATGGTTGAGTTTAACAACCATGCCTGAAGTACTGTTACTACTAGGACAATCCATGTTTATTATGGAGGCATATTTACCAGCTCTCCCACTCTGTTGAAGACTTTTCTTACAACTTCATATTTAGGCCAAAACTTTATGTTGTTGTTTTTTCCCCACCTATGTCCTCTTCTTATTGATTGAGAGAAAGAAATTTTAGTTCCTATTTTACAGTGAAATTCCAAGAAAACTTCCTTGAAAGGGTCACCCATCCTCCACCTTGTAGATTCCTTTGAAACTTCCTCTTTTATTAACTTACTCCAGACATGTGCCTGTTCTTTTTGTGTCTAAAATACATGTTGAACTTCTGAAGTTTACCCAGGAGTGAAAGCAGAAGGTATAGCAATGTCCTGGAGTAGCATCTAACTACCCCCTTCAACCGGGATAGCACATCAATACCAGGATGGTTTGCAGTGAGCTGTTTTTAATGGACAGCTCCCAGGTGACACCAGGCACTGCTGCTGCAGCAGCCGCAATATCATACATCCTTGATTGAACTTTGATTAATTTTCCAGACTTTCAGAGCCTGTGGCAAAAGGATCCACAGCGGTAGCTGCAGCCATTAACTCCATCTTTTGTGATTTCTCCTTCTTCATTATGTTTGGGTCTTGATTGAACTTTGTTCCAAGTTAGTAGCTTTTGGCTATGGACAACGGAGGTAAGACTTCAGAAGTGAAGTGCAGAAGGATAATATGTGAAAACCTTGCAGTGAAAGCTGCCTGGCTATAGCTGGTGGTAGCCTTGGCTATACCTTGATGATATGAGTGGTGTTAATAAAAATGTTGAAGTTCTGCCTAACAACAGTTTAAACAACACAAACCATCACTTTACGCAGCCCTAATCCAAATGTCTTCCAACATTTGTGCATAGTGGATGCTATTTTATTACACTGAAAATTTCAAGTTGCTGCATTCACATAATGAATAAAATTACCATTCCTGGGCAAAGCCAGAACTCTGCTCTGTAAAAGGCACATGTTTAAAATACAGGAACAGTTTCAGTGGCTTCCAAAGATTATTCGCAGTGTGCTGCTAAATGGCGCGAGCAACTATTTGCCTGCTCAATAGGACATCTTTACACTGTAGAGTCAATCTAGTATCCATTGTATTATCCAAAAAAGCAGTTTATCAGTAGCTAGGAGAGATCTTATAGTTCTTGGGAAAAAACCCAAAACTGACAATACTTTACTGAAAATGTTACACTGAATTTTTCCAAATGATCCTTCAATGTTTTCATTACTTTACTCTTACTTACCTCCCTCATTTTTGGTCACAGAATGTCTAAATACTTTGCTAGTAAAGGGCCATTTCAAGCCTAAGATTACTTCATAAACAAGGGGGGGGGGGGGAAAAAAAAGGAAAGAAAAAAAAAACCCACAAAGAAGAGGAAAAAAAAAAAGGGAAGAAAAAAACCACCAACAAACCCGCCCAAAAAACCCGCCAGTTTCTCTACTCTTTTTTCAATTAGTGCTTGAATCTACCACTGTGATATATTCTCAGAATCACTTATATCTAGTTTTATTGCCTGCTGTTGCTATTTGCCAATGGTGGTGTATGGAAATGGTATGCAAAGGTGGCTGTAGCCATCTGTAGAGATTTTTGCCAGAACCTACAAATGCTGTGTAAAAGCCCCTTTCAGAGCTTGAAAACTGAAATTAACTGATGGGAAAAAAATATTAAACTATTAAGGGTGATTCAAAATCCACTATGAATCAAAGATATACATGATGTTTCCACAACATCTGACACAATAGGGCTTTGTCCCTACAAGAGGCCTCTGGGCATTCATGTGATATAAGCAATAATGGATTTGTCTCTGCAAAGCTTTGAGTTATTGTGGCACCTCCAATACAGGCAACCTTAGAAATAATTGAAAACCTGGAAATAAAGGCAACCTTTAAAAAATAAAATACATATATACATACACATGTATAAATAAATATAACTCTTCCTCTTGCTTTAACCTTTTTATTCGTTGCCAAGAACAGCTGGCTGAGGAATCGGCATCTGCCGTGAACTCTCATTTATTTTCCGATGCTGCCTCGCCCCATTGCCCAGGCGGTCTCCGCAGTTCCCCTCCTCTCATCCCCTCACCACTTTGCCTTCCTCTGAACCCAGGATGCAGAGCAGCCTTCCAGCACAGAGCCCTTCTCCGCTTACACACACACCCAGGTTTCCAGCCCCTTTCCCTTCTGCCAATCCCTGTCTCACTGAGCTTTTTGACAGAAGACTGCTTATACAGAAAAACCAGAACCTCTCTGCTACCTGGTATTTTTTAGGCAGCAGTAATAACAGACTTTTGCACTGGAAATTATTAGCTTAAATGTGTTCAGACTGGAGTGAAACTCCTTGTCAGCTCAAGCTGTATCTATCTGGGTGATCTGGACACTAGACTTCGGTAAAGTGGCTGGGATGCTTATTTAGACAGCTAGACTTTGGGAACTAAATAACTTGTGGGAAAGTTTGGATGTTGCAACAGGTAGGAGCAATTCAAGGAACACGAAGTTGCTATGAATAAGTGTTGTGTTGGCTACCGAGTCCCTTAAATTTTAGCATCCATGCTTGAAATGCACTTGAACAAGCACAAGCCTATTTTAGGGTGAGACCAGAGCTGCCCTGTTAATAACGTTGAAGTACTGGACTGGTTACCAGGACTTTACCTCCATTACTACCCTGGTTTAAAATAATAGGGGAATATGCATAGCATGAAAAGTGGAAAAGAAGAAAAGTGCTTCAAGACCAACCACTTTTTAGTGAACGCTTGGGAACTGCTTGGAGGAGCGCCAGGCCTAGAACAAGGTGCGAAATCATACAATTAAGAGAAGGATGGCAGGTGTAAAACAGAAGTCTCTTATGGAGCAGTGGTTTGGGGTGTAAGATCTGCAGGAAACTGAGCGCCAGACCGACACAGAAGTGATTGAAGGAGGAGGCCTGGCAGGATTACCACAAGGAAGTAATGAGCCTTCAGGTATACTAAACACACACGCAGTTTGTGTGACTTCTCACAAACCTCCTTTTCTCTTTTATGTTGTCCTAATGTTAAAATAAACCATACAGTGGCGGTAAGAAGGAGCCTGAGGCTCCTATAGAGAAGAGCTGAATGGTCATTGCCCTGTAGGATGTAAAGGCGGCAATACTGCAACAGGCTGTACTGGACCAGCATGGGGTTAATGGCAGTTCAGGATTACTTTTGATGCCTTTTTCAATGGCTGGGACAGGTGTCCCCTCCTGCTGAGGGTCTCCGCAACCTAAAGGACTTAATCCTGCCTTTGCACTGCCAATGTGACTTGTGTCGCTTGCTTCAAGGGAAGCAGGATCAAGCCCTCTAGCACTAACTGTGAGACACTTTTATTAGTCCAGCCACATGCCTTGTTCCAAAGCCTGCAGCTTGTCATAAATTTTTCTGCATTAAACTCTTCACCCAGATACGGCTCTGCCATACATAGCTTGCCCAACAGATTATTAAGAGAATATTCTTTTTGAACTGTCTGTTCTACAAGCAGGAGATGCAGCTGACATCCAGCATCTGTGACTCTCTAGTGAAGGAACACTAAACCTCTATGTTGACAAAAACCTGAACAGGCAAGTAACACTAAACTCAACATCAACATTTAGTGCTATCTTCTTTTGAAATCACTCATGCTAAAATGAGGCCATGATATTGTCAGCACAATCTTTACTAAAAAGTTGTTGCAATTGTAAATAGATTAAATTAATTAAATACTTGGTATGATCTTTAATTTTCTCTGTAGAAAAGGACTACTAAGAAAGAAATGCCTTTTTGTACTCTGAATATATTCAAATCCTCAATGGTACAAATAAGTTTAGTTCCAAGAGATGCAATTTATACCAGATCTGTAATAAATTACATATAACTCTGAAGCTGTTCTTTTCAAGTAATTTCAACACATTTTATTATAAAAACACCAACAAAAGTCTGACTCTAAGCTTACCATTATCTCCCTTTTACAAACTGATAAATCTGTGATTTACCCAAAGTTACACAACAAACCTGTGACAGAGCCAGCCTGTCATTTGGTTAGTCCTGTGGGTTCATCCTCCTCCCAAGAACAGCACCTTCTCCTGACCCCCATTTTAGCAAGTGAGTGACAATTGCTGTTTATAAAAATAACAGAGTATAGGTACAACCCCTGCTGAAGAGTGCTGGAAACTTCCTCTATAGACTTAGAAACAGATGGTTTTGTGCAGAGCCATCATATTATACTGGCCAGTAAAGAGAAACAGCAGAGCCTTTGCAATACATCTAAAAAAATTAGCTTCTTTAGAAAGCTCTAAAACCTCATTTCTAACCATAGAAACTGTATTCTGTTTATCAAGTTGTTTCCTCCATACTCCAAACTATGTTATCTGGATGACTTTCATTGGGAACCATCAGCCTCACAGAATGTGAAACACGAAAGTAGGGATGCAAGCCACTTTTATATACAGATTTTGTGATGTAAATAAGCTGTTGAAAAGCCAGTTTGTGACAATGCCAGTATTTGGTGCTTCTTTAGTCTAATTAGAAACTGCTCTGCAAAGCCCAGCTATTAGCAGTGGAACATGATGCTTATTTTACTCACCAATTAAAGTGTTGCATCGCACCTAGCCAGTCATAATTGGAAAAACTGGCACAATGAGCATAAGTAAACAACAGTTGTGACCAGGAGTACAGTAGATACCCGCGTTATTATCTCTCTAGTAAATAAGCAGAGTTTCAAACAAGTATTTATCAAAGACCTGCAGTTTGCAAACCTCAGGTGTATCCAGGACTGGAAATTACTGACCATATACCAAGCTCTGAACACTCAGCTAACTTCAAAACATGGCTGACAAGTGAATGAGCTGATAAAATAACAGTAATCTTGGGAAAAGACAGACATCCATATAAAAGAACATTTGCTCCTCCTCTCTGAAATCCCACAGTTCTTTACCAGGAAGCATAACTATCACTCAAGCATACACCTCAGAAACGCAGAGGGGACACCAGGTCCAGCATCCTGCTGTGATGCCTCAGGCAAAAATACACCCAATTACCAATGCCAGTACCTGCACCGAGCAGTTAGGGATGCATAACAGAAGTGACATTTGCACTGATCTCCTTTTAATGTACCTATAACTATTTATGCTTGTTTTTCTTGATTTATAATCATTGCATTTTTTAAATCAATGAACTTGAGTTTCTCTTACTATTAACAGTAAAAGGACTGTCAAGTTATTTTCCAAGTAAGATTTGGGAAAAGAAAAAAATAAATTGAGCAACTCTTCATAATTTTATTTTGCGTCAAACTGCTGAATCTGTGTCAAAACTGTTTTGTTTCAGATTCAGATGGTTTCTTTAGATTAAATTTCAGCACAATATGTTTTGAAATAGTTACCTGACTTGTGTGTCACTTAAATTTTCACCCTACAGATGAAAATGCACAAAGGATGTCACTGAACCTGTAATTAAAAAACAAATGCCCAGACCTCAACCATAGGAGTGAAAGGTTTTCTCCTTGAAACAAATTCTCTGGCTCCTCAGACAACAAAATCCACAGGTCCCACAATGGCACAAGCAGATATTTAAAATTCTGTCTTAATTTAGATATCGAGGAAAGCATCAAATTAACATTTGAGGGACCTGCAGGCAGCGACTAGGTGTGTACGCTGTCCTGCCCTGTCCCGCCTACCACCCAAATCTAGCTCTGGAGAGACAAACTCTAGAAAACATCTCCTCTTTTACAGCTCACTCAACTCTTTGCTTTCCCTGATCCTGCTGACTATGATCTCATTGACCAGGAGAAAAGAAAAAAAGAACAGAAAAAAAGAGATGGCAGTTGCAGCAGTGTGTACACCTTCCCATGTGAGAACTAAACTGAATCCATATGGGAACTGAACTGAGACCTATCAACTTTCACTTCTACTTGGTGGAACAGTTTCCAGTCATTGTTACTGAGGTTAAAGACAGACAGTAATCCATCCTGTTCTAAAATTATCTGTACCATGTTTTGTGAAATTCATTCTGCTGCGCCATGATCTCATGGAGAAGAGTGATGATCCAGAGGTTAACTTTTAAAATCCTACATTTTATCTCTGTGGAACAATGATGGTTTTTATTTGTTGAAGATATATTTCATCTCTTTACGTACAGCAACACCAATACACTATCGGAACAAATGTCACATGTTTCTTTGTCCACTTACATAGCCATGCAAGTAATGTTAGGCATTTCTTTCAATTACACCTGGTTTACCAATGATCTATTAAGAACAGGTGAGAACAACAGGAGGGTGAACTTGAAAACGAAGCAAGGCAGGGTTTGGTGAACCATTAAATACCTTTCTGCTTATGCTCACTCATTTTACCATCTGTACCAGAAATCAAGGACCTCTATCCACTGTAATCACTGAATTTCACATTTCCATCAGTAGCAAGGTGAGGACACTAGCTTTTTTATGTCTGGACACAATAACAGACGCTGGCTGCAAAAGTACACTGGAAAAGAGACACAAAGCACTGAAGAAAAGGAATTACACCAGTGATGTATTTGACTTGCAGGTTTGCTTTATTTACTTATTAAGGTTTTTTTGGAAGTTCACTTCCCACATGCCTCTCAGCCAAAGTTCTTTTTGGTTTTATTTATGTGCTAACAAATACACACTCTCTCCTTTTATAATGAACGAATGTGCTCCAAAGCACACCCCTGGGCAGCTGTTTGTACCCCAGAAAAGCCTGCATTTTACTGTCCTCACTACTGTCTCTGTAAAGGCTGCTGGAAGGCACAGGCACCTATTTTGATCTGCAGTGTCACATTAACACGGAGGTAACATTCAACCATAGATCCATTTCTCAGTGCCTGACAAAGACAGGCGACTTCATGAAACAATGTGACTGTCACTCATTTCAGAGGAGCTAGATGAGATTGGGTTTTTTTGGCTGGAGAAGTGTTTGGAGGACTGCGTAGGAGCAGTGCCTGCTCTGCATACTGACTATTCTTGGCTTACGGGTTTATATACAACAGGGCTCATCTAGAGAGCTGCCTGTTTATGGCTGGGAAAGAGACCCTGCAGATTCACCTTGCCTTGGTCACCTCTATACAAGATTGATGCAGTGCATTCTTCTTAGCTGGGCTGAAAGTCGAGCAGGTGCAGTAAAGCATCTGTTTTCCCCCGGAGCAGAGAGAACCTCTGTGAGCAGGCAAAACCTGCATGCCGGCCGTTCGCTGGGCTCGGGTGACTTCCTGGAGCCATTCATTGTGTTAGAAAAGTTTCTTCCAAGACCTGTGCAGTTCTAGACTCGATCGTAAGTGATATCCTCGCACTGAAAGTACTGTCACAGCTATTAAGATCTGCCAGGAAGCTCTTGCTCTAAGACTGAGGTAAGATCTCCTGGGACTGGCAGGCTCTCAACTAATAGTCTCAGTCTTTGAAATTCATTCCCTTTGGCAGCTTCCCAAAGCCAGATGCTAATGACCTTAGGCATGATGCAAGACCTTTTTATTGGTGTAATTTTTATTTTTTTTAATTCCTGGGGTAGCAATGAAGCCAGATATTTCTTATCTTTGGAGAAAGTGTCCACTTTAGCATTGCAAGTAACCACCTAACTTTTGCAGAAACATGGTCCAGATCATTCTTACATGTAAAAAAGTCATTCACTCAGCAGCATTCACCAACAAAAGTTTTTGAATGGTTCTTTCCATAACAAAGCAAGACCTTATGATGCAAGTTTAAACAACTAGTACCTTTGGACTTATATACATTTATTATACAGTTTTCAAGGGATTTTGGCCTAATTGACTAAATGCTGACTTCAGACTTGAGAGACCTGGACTGTATTGCCAACCTTCTGCCAGACAACTGTGCAATTACAGGCAGGTGATACCATCTCTCTCTCCCCCCCATTGCCTGCCCTATTTGCAGAAGCAAGAATGTACCTTGGGCTGCGCTGCTATGGGCTGTTTCAGAGCCAGATAGTCTAGTGCTATTGTTCCATTAGTTAACCTCTAGTAAAGATTTGAAAACCACATGTTCAAAAGAACAAAACCTGAGAAAACTGATTTTAGCACAACAGTTTCTTGACTTCTCTGATGATTAGTAAGCACCAGTAAAGGATATTCTAAAAGATTATTCTCTCCAGGCTTCCTCTATCTCAGTGCAGAGGGAGAGGCTCCTTCTGAGGGTGTTTCAAAACAGTAGCAGATATTCTGCATAGCTCTGCATAGTACTCTACAGAAATGTTGATACAGGGGGCCTGAGAAGATTAGCTTAATTAAGCATCATCTTTCCTCTCTCTCTTCTCTCCTGCCTCCAAAAATATTGAAGAAAACACTACCAAACCAAGGCAATGTCATAAACCGACAGATTTCTTAGTTTAAATTCCTTTTAAAGCATATTTAAAATTAGATCCCAGTATGCTATCAGTGATAAAAAGCAGCAACAGTGACTGTGTTCCTGCAGAAAGGTACAGTAAATAATATCAGGACACATTGATATTCTGTGGTAAATAAATTTTAGTTTGAGTTTTAAATATCTTGACTGTTTTCTTGGATGGGCATTTTATAACAAGTCCACAAATGCTATCTCTGAACCTTCTCAAAAATGGGTTCTTGCTCCATATTTCAATCAACTACCACAAATATAACAAAACCAGCTGCAACTCACTTTCACAGGAAAATAGGCACAATAAGCAGGTTTTCATCTTCTTGTAGGGGATGTCAGCTTCTAAACAGACAGAACACCAAATTAATATGTAACAGACAATGTTACATAGACAGCTATGTTTAAAACAACTCCGTAATTCTAATCAGAAACAAAGCCACTGGCATTTTGCTGTTCTCCAGTTTTAAACTTAAGGGAAATCATTATTGTTGGAGTACTTTGTTTAGTTTTATCATCTCAACATTAGGTTCTCAGGGCACAAATCCTCAGTGGCAGAGCTACAAAGGTGCTGCAGCACTAACTAGGTGAGCACAGAATGATGGAGCGCTTCGCCACCCCTCCTACAATCATGAAAAGGGAAATCCCCACTTTCAAGACCAATGGGCGAAAAAAAAAAGTTTAAAAAACCTCACCCCTAGAGATTTTCACCTGCCGACAAAATCCATCTTTTTTGAACAGGCAAATTCAGCTTCCTCTCTCTAAAATTCAGTGTGCTGCATCTGTGAATTTGCTCAAGGAACCTACACAGGTATCTGCATCGAGCTACTGTTCAAGGCTTGGAAAACAGCTATCACATTAGCTGTTAGCTGGAAATGAGGCAGGAGCATGAGCTGTACAACTGGAGCCAAAGGACGGAGACTCACACCACATTTCAGTGGCAGACTCTTGCTCTCTGTGCATTAAAGAAATGTAACCTCAGCTGAGCCGTGGGGTTATACTGGACTTCCTGTACTTCACTATGAGAAGTACCCGGCACAGTTTGCCACGCTAATGGTATTTAAGCTCTTTGCAAAGGTTGTCCCCAAAGACATAACTGGGACTTGTCCTACCCTGCTTTTATGCTGGCTGGAGGAGCTGATGTAACAAGCACTCGCTGTTAAATGTTCTTTCTCTGACAGGCGCTGCTGCAGTACTCTGCAGGATTCTGATCAGTCGCACCACTTTTACAGTTCAATTGTGGATACTTTCAGAGTTATTTCTAATGATCTATTATTAATTGCCAAGAATTACATTCCAGTCTTAAATTTGGAAGGGAGAGAAACTGTGCAACTTTCAGCTGTCAAGGACAGTAATTCAGCACTTAAATCATAAGTGTCAGAAGTTATAAGTGGGCTGATTTATACTAATTTGCACAACCTTGTTCATCTAGGTGAAACCTGTAAATAATGAAAGAAAAACAGGGAAAGGGTATTTGAGTAAACTGCTGTCACTAAACCAGAATACAAGTGATTAAATCTATGAAATAAAGATGTGCTGGTATTAGTATTTTGGTGAGAAGCGAGGACTACAAGCTCACTGCAAACTGTATTTGGAAAAGGTCAAATAAAGGGAAAAATTCAGATTTGCAAGTCAGATCCTCAGTATACCTCAGAGTGGTAGAAGACCACTGAGGTCAGTTAAACCATGCCATTTCCCACTGACTTGAGGTTTTGTTCTGTGTTTGTAAAAAAGAAAATGACAACATTAACTAGTGTGTAAAAAAAGACCTGGCAGATCTGCAAAATAGTTTGCTGCTTGACTTTTCAGTTAGGGTATGCATTCCATGGCTGCATAAAGCAAGGGGGGAAGGGGGGGGGGAGGTGGGTGAAAAAAGGGAAGGGAAAAAAAAGAAGAAAGAGGACTGGAAACTCCACCTGGATGCTATCAGTCTTGCCCAAGTAAACAGTACTGACATTAGTGCTAGCCTGCTGAGTGGTACAGGTTAGGAAGGGTCACAAAGGCAAAATGGTGACCAAACGTGCCTTGAGGTAGAGATGCTCTGGAATCTGTCACAAAGGAGAGAGCTGAAAGCTCATTTTATCTAGGAGTCATTTCATTTTAGAGTTCAAAACAATTAAAGACATTGAAAGAATTGTACAAACATGGATTATAGCAAGACAGAAACAATCTCTTTTTTCATATAAACATTCACTCAACTACATGCATACGGTGTGATGTGTATTGTTCTTGAGATAACAGTGCAGCACACCCATAAAATGGCAAGGGAATGTAAGAGAGATACAGACACCACCCCCCCCAACAAAACCCAGGAAGTTTGCCTCATAATACTAAATAAACACTCATACCCATGTAATACAACTAAGAACTTTTGTTTAAAAAAAACAGGAAGAAAGCTTTTAAGAGGCAACTGTCATAAAAGAATTTAGGTGTCATGTCCCCATAACTAAATGAAGTTTTTGCTGAAGACGCCCGAGATAAACTTTTTTTGCCACTCAACTTGTTAAGTTGCATCCAAATTTGCAAACCAGAGAAATATCTATTTGCATGCATCAAGCACTGGGATGTAACAACGGTTTCATGAAGCTTTTTTTTTCTTTTGCACATAGCTTTAAATTCACTTGAAATCCTTATTAAGGGACACAGCATACAAAAATTACTTGCTTGAGTTTTCTAGTTTGTTTTCTTTCTTTTCTGTTTACAAAATCAAGCTTGAAACTACCCCTGGAAACCCGAAAGCCTGAAAAATCAATTTTACCAGTTACACTTTCCTGTAAGAAAAGCTACATAGATGATTTTTCCTAATATTGCTTTCGGTTCCCTCTCAATGCTTTAGTCCATGCTAAGGAAACAGAACAAAGCACGAGTGATACTCACATATGGCATTAAGCAACAAGACTCAAAGTGTTCATATATTTTGACAATTGTCCAGATCTACAACCAGGGTGGGAGGCTATGGCTAACTTGGAAATGAAATGGTTAAATCTTAACACTGATCCCTTTCCAGGCATGTTCAAATAACACAGTAAAAAAACCCCAACAAAACCAGCCTCAACTGTAAAGTGAAGTTCTGAACTAATTTTACTTCTCCTACAGCATGCCAGGAAGTGTATTACATGCCATTGGCGAGATACCAAACCTGTGACTCTAGGGGGATGACTGAAGGAATCCTCACAATTCTACATCTTGGAAATAAATTCTATGCTATAAGGAAAAGCTCTGTAACACATGCCATCTGGTACCCTTGGCCTTCCTTTGATGAAAAGGGAGATGAGAGAGAGAAGCTGCTTCCTCATACATAGACCAAGACACAGTGGGCCAAAACCAGCTCATGGTAACAGCAGCAGAAAAAACAGCTCAGCTGGAGCTTTTCTCTCTCTGTTGCACCTCTGCAGAACACAGGCATTTCCACAAGCCTTGGTATCAATCTAAGTTATCTTAGATTTATATCAGACAGCCTATTATAATAAGTGGGAGTGTCATTTGGCCCATTAATTGCAGGAGAATAGTATCTAATTGCATTGTAGATGGAAAGGGTTATGCTGAAGCCAGTGCACTGCATTGAAGTCAGCTCTCAGCTATTGTATGATTTTTCCTTTCAAATATAATTGGTAATGTCTTAAGCAAAAATCTAAACTATGCCCAAAATTTAAAATCAAGTATTTTATGGTTAAAACCTTAAAATAAGTAAATTGAAATCAATATTCTATCATATTCAGAAAATTCAGATGAGAAGCAATTACTACTTCAGGATTACTGAAAGGATGTTTCAGTCATTCTTTGAGAAACACTAAAAAAAATAAAATTCAAATACAAATAAGACTCTTATCCAAATAGGCAAAGAACTGTCTAACACTCATTCCCACTGCCCCAATAAGCTGTTCTACCTATTCTTTATCCTGCTAGGAGTTAAAGTATAAATGGCTATAAGCCAGTGTGAGTTCGCCCCAAGGAAATTCCTGCAGAGTAGCAGGAGGCATGTTGGGGATGTGGCTTGAGCATTTCTGCATTCCAGCTCTCTCCAGTGGCTGTAATGACCTAGCGGGGCCATCTGCAGCCACATTTCAGTTTGGGCAACACCCAGGCTGCTCTAACCTGGCACACGGACCCAAGTACCACATCTGGCTAAGGATACAGATGCTGAAGTGATATAAAGCTCCTTTTCTTGTATATGAAGTACTGTACTAATACAGTTATTTATTTGGGTCATTCATTAAACTGTTGAAGAACTTGTCCCATATAAGTAAAAGTTAGTGTTCAAATCTTGTAAGACAAAGAACACCTCATTTATACATTTATAATGGTAGGAAATCACCAGCATAATAAAAAAGCAGTAATTTACATCATAAGGCCTAGCAATACTATTGCAACAGTTTGTTCCATTATAAGGCAGTAAAAGTTATTAAACAAGCAATGTTTATTTATATTATATAATAGAACCATAGTTTGTATCATGTCTGGGGTCTATTTTCTGCTGAGTGCAAATATTTAACTCCCATTAATGTTAACAAGAGGTTACCTAGCATGTACTTTGGCAAGAGAATAAAACCTGAATTTTAACATTAATCTTAAGCAAGCTTTCAACTTGAAAGAATCTTGAGAGTGCCTTGGATTAACACTATCTTAATTGCATTGAAATCTGGATTTTGCGTGAAGCATATACACAGATAAAACCAACTCATGTTAACTTTAAATTGCACATTTTAGGATAATGGGAAATAATTGTGTGTCACCTTTCTGTAAACTGCATAGCTTGCTCTGGGAAGGCACTGTTAGCAGAGACAACGATAAAATCTTTGAAGAATTCTCTCCATTTCTAAGAGTGCTTTTCCCCAGCCTTGCTTCCCAGAGGAAAATTCACAGTATTTTTCACAGTAAGAATGGTGGAGGAAATTCCTCCTATATTTGAAAAAGAAACAACTTTTTGGCATTGCCTATTTACAGTTTGGGGGATCTTCTTGTTCACATATGCACTCTCACTGAGGACAGTGAGGTAGCATAGATATATAGTGCAAGTAGAATCTGGCCCTTTTCATTTTGTGAAACTGCTTTGATCATGACTCTCTCAAGACATTATTTTAAACTAGAATGCAATTGACCGCTATTGCACCATATGTTCCTTATGTGTGAGCTCTGTCTTGTTCATTAATTTTTATGCCACTACTGTTGGAATTCAGCCAGTGTAACGTGGAGGCAATTAGCAATGTCAGAGTGTTCATGCCAGCATATAATGAGAGAGAGAAAAAGAGAAAAAGAGAAAGAGAGAAACGGGGAGATTATACTTCCTGCTACAGGCAACGGTCCTCTTCAGAGGGTTTTCTTTCCTTTTTTAAAAGGTTATTAGAGAAGTGAAAAATCTAATAAAACCAGACAGGTGACAAGAAATAAAAGTCTTGTTATAGAAGTCAGATTTACTCACTTATAAAAACTCTCCCATAGGTTTTTAACATGTTCACCTATTTTCAGAGGATGAAACTGAAGACACCCCGTGGCCTGATGACCTCATCTTCTAATCTTACAAACACTGCAGTCTGTTTTAGCTCTGTATCAAAATGCTTAATTTTAGCCTACAAAGAAGATGCATGCATATACTAGAACAGAAACGTACATTAAATAAGACATGTTCCTATGACACAGCATTTACTGAACTAATCTGTGGCTTCTTGTTTTCTTAAAAAAAGAACTACTACTGCAGATCTTGCCAGCTGAGATCTAAGATATTTGCCATTCTTGTTGCTATTTGTGTTCTTGAAAATTTAAAGATAAAAAAGTAAGATATCTGCCTGGAGTTCCAGGGAGCACTGGAGACCTCTCTATAGTATCTGCCTCTTCCCATCCTAAGCTCGCACACACACAGAGACATCCACCCTTTCCCTTCCAGTGAGGAAGTGGGCCTGTTTCAGAATGTAGTTTCTGCCTTATCTCAGGATACAAATGCACCTAAAATAAATGCTGTAAACATGCTGCATTATGAGAAATCCTGTGCCCATAAACCCAAAAATAGAACTCTACTGGAATCATATCTCTCACGGTATCTTCCTATTGAACTCCATATTATTCTCCCATCAGACAAAAGATAAACACTATACACAGAGAAACCTCTTCACAGTTCAAGACTTGATCGAATTTTGTTGTTCTTCTGTAAACATCTACAGGCATGCTTACAAAGTAGATAACTCAGGAAAAAAAAAAAAGAAAGACTTATCAGAAGAATGGCTCAAGCTGCAAAATCTAAATCCATATTCTTTTATGCTTCTTTCCACTTCACATCCTAAGTGATTCAGACCCAGGCTTGGGTTTCACAGTCCATTAAGGAGACAACTTTGAAGTTCGCTGGGGACACAATTTTCAGTTCTATAGTGTTTAATGGTTTAATTATCTATTTGCCTGTGAAGTCATTAAGCAACTCTGCACTAGTAATATGGTTATTAAGAGATACCTCCCACTGAAGTCATTTAAATACCAGTTACAGTAGCATGGTGCTGCTTGCAGTAAGGGTCTTGTGGCTTAGTGGCAGCTTTTCACTTTTGAAAGCTTGGCAAGCATATAAAGGTAGTTTGACTAATCCACCTTAATTCCTACTGGATATTTACCCTCACCACCAAAATCACAGCATCTAGCCAACTTTGTACAATTGTCTTTAAAGAATCCCCCTCAGAGGTTATCAAAGGTATTGCTGCACTGAATTAACACACATAAAGAGCGTGATACAAAGCCCACTGAGGTCCAAGTCATGGCTTATTGGGCTGAGAAGTAATAGAAGCAGTCTGGCAGTATGGCCTGCCTAGGATCCAGCTACTGTCTTTTGTTCCAACTTCAGGAACAGTAGAATTCAGTCAGAGTTTTTAATAAGTTTCTAAAGCAGCTCAGAGAAGTGCCAAAGACTTCCTAAATTGGAAGAATTTTAGTGAAATTTAGTTCAAACGGAGTGTTTTGGTAGCATGACAAAGTTTCATTGAAAAGTTGGAATTAATCACTTAGTTTGAATTAAATTATGAAATATTTTGTTTTGAAAGTACATTTCTTTTGTCCAATTCATTTGGACTTCTGTATTACATATTATTTTTAATACCAGGAAATAAATGTGGAAGAAAGCTGGGAACTTCCAAATGGACAGGTATCTGTCTAAGCTTTTCTTTCTAAGCTTAGCAGTTCCGCACACCCGTTTGTGTGTTCCTCAGTGGACGCAGCAAGAGACCTGTACAGCTATTCAAGTCAAGAGCAAACCCCACCTTTATATCAGAGATAAACAATATCTAGTTGTTACTCAACATCTACTTATTCTAGTAGTAAGGGGACAAATTATGTGTTGGCATAAGTCCAATAAAGTCAACTAACTTGTCAGAACAATACAGTTTAACTGATAGCAGTAAGCAAAGCATTGACATTTGAAAAGTATGTGCTTCACTTACTTTCATGTTGTTTGCAGTAATAACACAGGGGAGTTTCACTTTAATTGCATGTTAAGAATAGAAAAGAAAGGAGAAGGCTTAAAGAATAATCATGAGGTGATTGGATTAAGAAACAAAACCCAGCACTATTGAGTAGCAGGGTAATTCTTCAGTCAAATGTTATTAGAACAATTAATATAGTCCCTCCACTGCAAACTAATCCAGTGATTTCAGTTTCCTCTGTTAGTTAAGTTTGGGGTTTTTAAAAAACAAACGTTAACATATTTGCATGTAGCATGGGACCAAGTTAGAAAAAAAGAATCCTTTATAGCTTTGCAGAAATCACACATTAGTAGCTACATTTTGTTCATAGGCCAGATGAGCAAATGGTGTCTCTCAGACATTCCCATCACAGTTCCAACAGACTTTCCTCCACCTTTTCTGATCACCCGAGGAGCGCGACTGCTGCTCGCTGCGCCTGTGCCGCCGCCTGCCCCGTGGCTCTCCTCCTCTGGCACTCGCTTCCGAGGCCTTCCTCCCGCAATGCTCCTAATGTGCTCAGACACCCAGGACGCAGGGAGAAGCTGTGCGTTCGGCATGAGGCATGACAGAAATGCCAGCTACAATCACAAACTTGCCCCAACCAATTCTGCTTCCGATATAATTGTGCGTCCGGCACAGAGTTGGCAGGAAGCAGTTTCATGGGCAAATGGCAACGAGGGCAGCAGAATTTTATTTCTGAAGCAAATCTCCGCTTTGTTCCCTCCTGTCCTTGTCTAGAGGTCTCTCCAAGGCCAAAGTATTCACACAGTATAAAAAACAAACTCTAATTCTTATGCCTCAAAATCTAAGGAATGTGCTGCATGCTGCAAAACCGCAAGTCGACAAGAAACGGTGCAAGGACTCCTAGTCTCTAAGACCTAGGCACAGATAGTGTCTGCTTGATGAAGATACGCTTTCACATGGAATGTGTAAGCCTCCCAAATGCCGTAACATGCATATGATGTGACCCTGTCACCTACTTGAGACAGCACAAGTCTCCCCCAGCTTAAACTCATGGGTATTTAATGTACTTAACTGAAGATTCCCTTCTAGTTGTAGGTTTGGCACCAAGGCTTCCTTTCTCCTTCTTCAGACCTCCAACCAACATGTACCCAGCAGATCCCCTGTATCTGTTCAGACAGGTTGTCTGAAGTTTGACCACTTCTTCCCACTGCAGGATTTCATGTATCAGGCCCCCAGCAGCACTGGACACCAGCAGCAGCACACTGAGCAGAGTTGGTATGTTCCCTGTGATATTGCCTAGGTTTTGCTGCTATGGAGGCTACTACACCTTCAAAGTCCATACTCTGGCCACATTTTCAAGCTTACCCCCTCAAAATGAAGACCAGAGGATGCTCAATTCAAAATATGAGGTAATGGATCAAATTCAAAAGATATCCAAGACAGAAACTGATGTAGTTACACAGATCGCAGATGTGATCCACAGCAGTTGCTGGCAGAAGAAAAGAAATTCTGGCTCCAGAAGTCATCCTTTTTTTGCCCACGGTTTTCAGAGGAAGGAACTGTGATACTTATGTTCTATCCTAGTTCTGAAATGGATCTGCCATTCACTTTAGAGCACATCACCTAAAATTTCCATACATTCCTTTTCTCACATACAAGATAAATAATATTATCTATTAGCTGCCCCACTGATCAGTGTGTAGTTTTTGTGAAGGCCTTGAGATGTTTTAGGATAAGGTGCTGTAGATATGAAAATTATTTTTACTCCATTCTTGTAATAACTCCAGAACATCCCAAGGACTCCAACAGCAAATCTCTCCCACTGAACACAAAAATAGTTTTACAAGAAGTAAAAATTAAAATAATTATAAAAAAATAAAATACTGAATATTCAGGGGAACTAAATAAGAGACCAGCTTGTAGTTTTCATGTGCAGTCATCTGAGTCAGCTCTCCAAGGAGTGCCAAGGGCTAAATTCATCCTTGAGCTATGCTGGCTTCTGCCAATGTAAACCAGGACACGCAGCCTCTGCCAGCAAAGCAGGGAGAGGCTGCAGCAGTGGAAAGCACCCAGAGCCTTCCTCTTTGTTGGGGGTCTAAATGCAGCAGCACTAAGAGAGAGCAGCCTGGCCAGGGCAGGTTCACTGCTACGGCAGCCCAAGGTATCATGGTGTAAAGCATTTCTGCTGTGGGCTCTGTTACAGAGATTCAAGCAGATTTTAAAGCAGTCTTTAGCAGAGCCTACTGCAATGAGGAATAATGGTGACCAAACCTCTTAGCAAACCAAGGCAAGTGAGCTTATAATGGAAGTGTCACTGGCACAAAGAGAAGTAAACCCACCTCTAGGGAGTTTGGCCATCTTCAGATTTTTCTGTGCTGTTTGTATCAGTGGCCAAGTTTACCAGCCTGTGTTGCATAACACAACTTAATGTACAGTCAGATTGAGCCTGTGATTTAACTGGGAAACAGCTGTGTGACTCAGATGTTTTAAAGGGAGGGCAGAATACTGTGTACAGAAAACTGTCCTCATTCCACCATGAAAAAACGAGTGGCAAAAACACAGGCACCTCCACTATGCCAGCTCTATTGCTGCAGAGTAGCAGTCCTCACTTGGCAAGATATAAAAAAGGAGATTAGCAAGTATAATAGCATTTTACAGTGCTCTTTAGAGTGAAAAATCATTTGTATGTTACCACTACTGATGGTCCAAAACCACAATACTGAAACTAAACAGGGAATCCAGATCTGAACCTTCATCCAAACCCCACCCTCTGGGTTCAGTTCTTTGTGAGATCCAAGACTGGAAGGTACCTATTTTCTGTCTTCTGGGAGGCTGGTGTTTTGCAAGGCCTCATCAAATTCATACACTTCACAGCTGAAAATCCTGGGAGGAGAACTGCAATTTTGTTTGCCACAAACCAGACTTGCCAACCTAAGTCTCAACCAGAAGCATGCACCACTGCCCAGTCTCTCTCAGAGTGGAGCTCTGCCAGGAGAAGAGGCCAGCAGCCACCTAGGTACAGCTCCATTACATGATGAGGACGGCTCCAAGTTTAATCCGGAGGAATACACAAAGATTTGGCTTTCTGTAAAGGCTAAGTTGTGACTGTCTCATCTTGGTCCCCGTTGGAGAGGAGCCCAAAACCACCACACGCTTTGGCACTGTTTGTTGTACTTGGCAATCTTTGCTCAAGCTAGGTGGGTGCATTGGCAGGACTTGTGAGGAACCCCTCCTCTTTAATTGGTGGGAATGTACCTGTAAGGCTGAGCTGTGTTTGGTAAGGCTAAGTGTTCCCGCAAGGGAAAATGACTCGAGACAATGCAGTTGGTGTTTAGAGTAACAAGACAGAGGATGACTGAGGCACTCTTTCATGTTACCTGGAGGGCCCTGTTAAGCTCTCTTTCTTCTTTCTGTTCTTTCACCATGAAACTCTGTCCCTTGCCTTAGTTAAAGGGAAAGCTGATGAAACAGTGAGACAGCCCAAAACAGGGTTTTTTTCCCCGCAATAACTGGGAGAAACCGAGACCATACCTACTTTCAGTCACTATTTTGTTCTACGTTAGAGGTTAAAAACCAACACAAATACAATTTTTGCCATGAACTGTCTAAAGCAAAGAAATTTAAAGCTACAACTGCTGCTCTTTTTAATTTAGTCAATTAATTTCTCACAGACAGGAAGATTACAGGAAAATTAAACTTTGTTCTACTTACAGGCTGCCTAGTGCTTTTTTCCTTTGGTATGTGACAAGCATTGGTGACAATTATACATTTCCTAAAGCTAAGTATACATTTCACGCATTGACTTGAGAGCTATTAATTCTACAAGCATGGAATACAAGGGGTTTATTACAATTTTAACCTTAGTGTGAGTGTTTTGTCCAAGCTCCATATCTTTGCATTAGATGACAGAAGGCTGTATATCACTTCCCGCACAAAATTAAAGATGTTCAGAACTATGTGACCTCTGCTGTCTGAGCTAATGGAGTCTCAGATACCTCAAGACTGAAATTATTACAGATAGCTGAAATATCATATCTCATGTTCTATTCAGTAGAGGGCAGTGGCAGATAAAAGCCATGCACACCTATTAACCTATTGAAAGTCCTGTCTCCAAACTGTTTGGTTGTCATGAATCTAACGGCAGCGAACACACCGGACAGACAGAAACAAGAATGGTGATTCAGTGTTTTGGTCATGTTCCTCTGCTCACTCTCTTCCACCTCCCCTCCTACCCCCACTCCCTCCTTTTTTTTCCTTCTGCAATGGACAGTATCACCAAGGCCTTCTACAAGGTGTTTCCCCTGAAAAGCCAGCAGGAAATAAAAATGCTCAGAACCTTGTGGGATCGAGTTCTTAATGGCTCTAAATGAGAGCAAAGTAAACACATGCACATGTGCATGCATGCACACACACACCCAGCATCTATTTGTCAGACCTTTTTACCAGACAAGGAGAACACAAGCTGGAAAAAGCCTGTTGCCTAGTGGCAAGGGCACTCAGAGGTATAGTGGGGGGAGTGAGTTTTAGTGCAGTCCCTCCACTTAGCAAATTAAATTAATCAATTCATCATACAGGGTTATGATTACAATTAAATGTAAGTGCCAAAAAATGCAGCAAGAATGTTACATTTTGGTAATTGGCTCACAGTTGCATGTGCAGTGTCACTTCACAAACACTGATTTCTCAACCTGTGCAACTGAGTGGGAAAAAGATGTCTAACATACATTGTTAGATATATACCACTGTACATTTCAATTCACATACATGAATATATACGAACAACTGTATATACTCTAACTTCTGATCTAAAAACCTTATCTTTGAAATCTTAAAGCATAAAAGAAGAGAAGGAATACCCTACTGAACAGTGGAGAGATTCCAAGTAGGAGCATAAGACCAAAGAAATGGGGGCCAGGTTTGGAATACTGGAAACAGGAATTCTGAAACAAATCTTACTCTGTTTTCAGGGAAAAAAAATTGAAGCCCCACTTCTTTCATTACAAGCAAGGGATAATTCTCCCACAATGGAGTAATCTTTATGTCTTATTACAATTATCTTCAAAGAGAAGCACTATTGAACCTAAGAAGCATGGTGCATGTATGTCTACGTACTGACGCAAACTGCTACCTGGTGAATGGCAAGAAATACAGATTCATATAAAAACATTCTCAGCAGTTTAACCGCGGGGGGGGGGTGGGGGGTGGGGGAGGTCAGAAGGAAGGCAATGACTACTACATGCACAGCTTGCCGTAAACGCAAGTTACTGCAACATTTCTAAAGACCAGACGGTTTTACCTGCCTGGCTGCAGAGTGGACAAGGCACGCAAGTGCACAGCGCTCTGCCCGGTGAGCGCTGTCCTGCCCGGCTGTGCCTCAGCACGCCTGCACCTCTGTCCTCCCCTTGCCTCTGCAGGCTTCAAGTTCAGTTTGGACTGAAGCCCTCCCAGAGACCTATCTGCAACTGATGGACTTTACGGTTGTTGAATGACACTTCCTATCAGCAGCTACTTAATGAAAGAGGCTTTCCAAGAGAAGGATCAAATGTCAGTCTACTTTGCCCCTTCTCCTTCTTTTCTGGAGAACCATGCAGGTCCAAATGGGAAAGGCTATTTAGTTGCCATCTCACAGAATTCCACCATGGCACTTTAAAAGCGGTCCAGTTTCATCACTGGGCTGTTATCTCTTCGGCTGGAATGGATTCACTGGTGGAAGCATGATACCTTCTCCTCCCACCCCAGAGCACTGCTGAAGGCACTGCTTGTGTCTGGGGGTCATGTGGAAAAGTTGCAGCCGAGTAGCTCTGCCGGCCCACATCCAAGTGATAGCTGCATCTCGCCCTGCTCTTCGGAGCCTCGTCCTAATGCCTTCACCAACTGATTTCTTGAATCAGGAAATATGGCTGGGAAAGACCTCATGTGTGAAATGCCTTCTTTAAAAAATGCAGATTATGCTCCACTATCCTAACAGGGAAGTGTGGCTTTACTCTCATTTCAAGTATTCAGTGTTTTGCACTGAATTTAGCTGAACGTTCTTTGCATTGAGGAGCAAACCCCACACTTATTATGCTAAACGATGCTATTCTGCTTACATATATATTTTGTATGTAAGCAATAATATCTTTCACCTTTTATCTCCAACAGACTTTAAATGAAAAAGAAAATCACAAAATGAACAAATGCACACTGGTACAATCTACGGGCACACACACTGAATTAAGGTACTTTATAACAGCAGTAAAGAGATAAAAAGGCACAAACCCAACACTGAACAGGTAGAATTAAACATCTGGTTCTTAAGAATATTCAACTGTCCTCTGCACAGAACGTCAACAAAGTTTCTCGTTAGCAAGCTGGCAAGATTTGAAGTATTATTTCCTGATTCAGTTGAAGGCTGGTACCCATTGCAATCACTTGAGGATATCTTAGCATTCTGTGCAATTTTAACTCCTCCATAGCGTGTCTGTAAGGAAGCCTTGGAGGCTATCTAGCATTGACTCAGCTACTTGGTGACCAGCTGCTTTGCTGTGGTAGCAGTAAACTGCAAAGTCCTGTACTTACAGAACACTAAACAGCAAACCTTTGCAAGTACAGAAACAATACACTCAGCAACTATTTTATTTTTTGCCTTGTCTCTCTGGGAAAAGCCCTACAACTTTCTCATAGCCTGTCCAACACAAGCCCTGCATGGATTTCCTCCTACATGATACCTGGGAACCTACAGCTTTCTCAGAAAGAGCTGTAACTTGTAATCTTTGCCCAGATTCGTACATCCAGCCATTGGGCTGAAGCTTGGCACTGGTCAGTATGCAAAATGCTCCCACACACAACTAACCTCAGAGGGAAAATTCATAGAGAATCCACCTCATGTAGACTGCAGAGGCAAAGTGCAGCTGTCTGCAGCTATCTGAATGTCTCTGGCTTGGTCATCTTGATCTTTTTAATGACCCTGCGTATCAGCAGAATACAGGCATCTGTTCTAAAGAACCTAGCAGCTCCTGACAGAGCAGAGCACACATCAAAGCAGAGTGGGTCAGATTCTGCCCTCACTAGATGCATTCATTCAGAATAACTGAAATGAAATCAACAGAATTATCTGTCATTAACACTACACTAACCAAGAGCTAAATGTGCACTATGCTCTTTCCACTGTAACTTATGCAGATATCTGTACGTATCTGTACAAAACGTATCTATATGTTTTACAGCCTATTTTTCATTATCTTTTGGCAAAATCAAGGGTACATTCTAAAGACTACAAGATCCTGACTATATTTCTATCAAAACCTTTTCTCACTGGCATTACTGAAATGCCAGCAAATGCAACAGATCTGCAACACATTTCAGGGTGCAAAGAGTTAATCTCCTTTCTTGCAGATCATCTATATCAGTCCAGATGCTTGGTTGGGAGGAAATATAACCCAAGTGCCTGGACTAGTGCAGCAGACTGAAGAATAAAAATATTTTTATGTACTGTGCTTATAAAATATTCTATTTGCTGTGCAGTACTGGTTATGTTTAGAACTTTCCTTCAAGGATTTTCTTTTCATATTGAGAAAAATAGATCCATACACTCCTTGTTGAAAAACACTCCTGCCTAAATGTCTAACCTCCTCTCTGAAAACTGATCCTTTGCTGTTGGTCTGCATCTTTATTATTGCCTTCAAACTTATATGTTAAAATAAAACCAAGACAATGGAAATCACAGTAAAGTGCCACTTAAAGTCAACGTAAAGTTTATAATCCTTTGCAGTCCATTCTTCCATTATGCTGATGACAAGTTAATTTGTGTGATAAAATGGAAACAAAAAGCAAGGAAGTAATCCTGTTTTACAGAATATTATTCAAACAATAATAGCTTCCTTCGCATAACACTTATTTCATTCCATCATTACTACTATTATTACTACTATCTTAAGCTATGACAGATTGTGAAGGGTCAAAGATAATTTTTATCAATCAGCCTCCCTTTGTCTTTGGCAGGTTTAATCATGTCACTTGGAATGTAGCATGAGGGGCCTGATGAAATTGGAAAAGCATGTGAAGATAAAAATCACTCTCAGATGAATTCAGACACTTCCTGCCACTCTGCAGATGCCACAGTGCTGCAAGCCACCCTCCCAGGAGAGATGATTCACCTGGAAGGAGGGCCAGGCTCTGCCAGATGTGTAGGAGGCTGCCTGAGACCCACATGCTAACACTGTCTCAATTGTATGAAGCATATGCTTTCAGTCAAGGGTGAAAAATGCAGGCACCAGCACATGCCAAAAGTCTTTCAAGCATGGCCCACCAGTCAGCCTGAAGCTTAATGCACTGATCCATCGAGTCAGCAGATGTGTGTCACCACAGTACAAGTTGAAGCTGGTTAAAGCTATAAAAGAGTGAAGTGACCTAATCCAGACACATTCAGATCTCACAAAGAAAATCATATTGTTGTCACTTTGGGGGGCTTAACATGGGACTTTAAGCACAAACACTGAAAGCCGCCTTGGAGTAAAAAGATACGTTGCTGTGAAAGCATAAATCCCAACCCTGAGCTACACTTGTACTGATTTCAAGTCGATCTGATAAAAGCATAGCATGGCTTTCCTTTTTAGTCCTGCACATACGAAAAAGAACATCTGCACAATTTTATTGCTAGAGCCATAAATGCTCCTTATCCGCTTGGTTTGAGGCAGAAGTCCAAAAATACCTGGATAGAAAGTTTATTTGCAGAGTACCACTACGTACTTGGTAGAGCCAGTGAGTTATACAACATATTCTTTCACTCCTGGCAGAGTGCTGTTGGTGTCAGATAGGAGTATGGCAGCAAAAGCCGGCTCCGTAATGCCTGGGAACTCCTCCTTCCTTTCCATTTAATAATCATTTAGTGGGTACGGTATTTCCCAACACACTCAAAGTCAAAGCACACTTTACAGTGAAAATATTCACTTTGTTCACATGCTGAATGATTTGTTTAAAGAAACCAAATCTCCTAAGCACTCAGAGATCAACCCAACACTGGACGTGTGCAAACCCACTTCACTGTCAACAGCAGTTGTTTCAAATAGCTTGTTCAGAGATAGGTGATAAGATGTAGTTCTCACTGGGCAAACACAATTAGGCAGACAAAAATATTTTTCTTGAAGTCTTTTCTGTCTATCACCTGGAATCCAGTTCACAGAGCTTTCTGAAGTATTCCTGCCTGTAATAGCCAGGTCTCTGGAAGAATACTGATGTTTCACAATGACCTCATTGTGCTTTGACATAGCTTTCCCGAGCTGTGGCCTGTGGCAAACACACACCTGTTCCATTTATGCCCAAGAGGCCAAAAGGAAAAAAAAAAAAAGAAGAGTAACTTCAAATAATATTCAAGTTCAAACAACAAGCACAGCTCCTCTGCCTTTAGAAGAGTCCATCCTGCAATCCATTTTGCCAAAAACAATGCCTGGTCATATAAAAGTTAACTCTTTTAGTAACCGCCATAGATCAGAGGTAAGAAAGCCTGTGCCAGCTGAAGGGGGAAACACCCATTGTACATCTGAAGCTTCATTTTTCCATTTATAAGTGTTGAATATTACCACTGCTTAATAACCGAGGCTTTCTGTAGCCTAAAATCAGGACTAAGCTAGTAACTGTGCTAGGAATCATATGTATATATTATGAAAAGACAGTCACAAGACCAAAATCTATATAAGCTAAGTATGGGATGAGAGGTAACAGAGATACAAGACGCAGATGGTACTGCCAGGAACAGAAGTACAAAGTAAAAAAGTGCATACGTAAATACACACACAGGTATACAAACACACTTGTCTCCTGTGTTACTCCTATCCAGATAATGAAGGATGTTTTAAACTATGTTCATCAAAACGGTTTTGAATTAATTGGGTTGAGTTTTGGTTTTCTTTTTTTTTTAGTTCTCTCCTGATTTTTCCATTGCCCTTCCCACCTACAACTTACAGTGGGCCAGGAAAGATTTCTGGCAACTGCCCTTAAACCAAATACCTTTTGCATGTCAGCTATAAGATACTTTGCATCATCCATAGTCTCCATTAGCAGATTTGCACTTTCACCCCAATAGCACCCATCTGCCATTTCCACAGCTTCAGAGGCTTTTCCTCTAAACCAAAGCATATTTGGGGGTGGTTTCAGGGCAAATTATTTAATTCTGGTGCTGGAACATTAGTAAGAAGAAAACATCGGAGAGAATATTTAAATGGTTTCAGAAGAAAATGAGTAAGACAAAAGTAGAGCCCCATAACTATGATTTTTTTTCATGACTCCTCTTCTCTTGCATCTTTCGTGAAAGAATTGCTGAATGCTACTTTCTCCACCCAAAAGCCTTTGTTCCTCAGGAGAGTGAAGGATGTGCTGTAGGTCCTATGGAAGAGTAACTGGAGGCTAGTAGAAGAACGGAAGCAGAAAGGGTCCTCAAGACACTCCCTGTGGTGCTCGAAGGCTTTGTCTTTGACTGTCATGGCAAGTCTAGGTTCAAATTAACACTATCAATACTTGTGCAAGATACTAAAAGTATAAACAGAGATGGGAAGGAAAAGATAACAGTGAAACAACAGTGCACAAAAAAATAGCAGGAATCAGTTGAGTCTTCTTATACTATAAGATAAAACATGGCTTTTCACTACATAAATGCCACTGAAACCTCACATGACAGCATTTGTTTTCAGGGGTTTATATATATAGTCTCAATATTAGCTAGGGTAAAGTTAAATTATTCTTTGTTCATAAGATATTAATCAATTTTCTACACTATGTGCTGTAGAAGCATTCATTGCTCATATCTTTATTGGGACTAAGATGGAAATAAATTAAGAGCTTTTCAGGCTTACCACTTTTTTTCCTCTGAGTGTGTGGACACTAGTGGGCACAACAGTAGTACTGCTGTGACACTGCTATCAGCTCATGCTCTCAAAGAGTATAAGTAAATAAGAAATTCTGCAGAATAACAAGAATGCATCAAATGAGATATGCTTATGTTTTTTTGCAAAAATAAACTGTTATTAAAGAGTTAAGCCACTGTATGTGTGGGCGAACTGCTTTCTGTAATTGCTATCTATATACAGATCTTGAGAGAGATGTTCATCTTCTGAAATGAAGGGTGCAGACGCAAGTCTTTTTAAACCAATAAAAATACCAACATTTAAGTGGGGTTTTTTTTTGCCATAGATGCTTTGTATGCAAATCACTCAGGTCAGATAGAAAATTAAAGACTTCTCCTTGGACAAAAACCTGTCATTTGAAATTAGGAAAATACATGGCTGCCATCAGAAATCTAATCCATATTTCACAAAGTGCTCCACTTCCCCATCAGAGAGGCTCATTATATGATTCATATTGGGAATTTACACATAGTAATATTTAAAAATAATCATGGCTGTCCTTCTCCTGCTTTTTTGGAGTAAGCCGTTCTGTAGCACTACATATGTTATGTCTACCACCAAAATCCTCTGGCTTTACACTGAGAAAAACTCTCTCCATCTACCAGCAAAACAAAAAATCTTCTAAAACTGAACCCTTTCACATCCCAATCAAAACACGTTGATGTGTGTACACAAGTTCGGAATTATTTCAGATGGATCTGAAATATCCTAAATAAATATTTTTAAGTGCATGTCCTAGCTGTGGATATAAAGCAATATTTCTACCTCGCAGTGGATTACTATGTAGAGAGAAGTTAAATACTGAAAACTGGACCTGGCTGCTGCCAGTCTTGGAACCTCTTTTATTGCTCTGTTTTCCAGACCTTTCCTTGTGTAATACCTTATTCAACACAAATTCAGTGTAACACATACATGCTTTATATCTTATAGTCAATGTAACCACACATTTTCCTTTCTTTGGGCTTGATTTTGCAAAACATTTTCTCCCATGAGTAACCTTCTCTCAACAAAGGTCTATCATGGAGGTCTGTCCTCAAGTAGGAAAAATACTTCTGAAGATGGAATTAGAGCATGAGTGCCAAGCAAACAGCTGGTGGGTTTACCTAGTCTGCAAAATATCTCCTGGCCCATGGACTCGCCATGAATGTTGGCTCATGTCAAAACTGCATAGCAGTGCATGGGGCAGAGAGCTGACTCACACCATAAGATTTCACGAAGCTCTGCAGACCTGTCTGGAGGTTCCAGTTCAAGCCTGGAAGCAGTAAACTCATATTTGCATTGAATCTTCCGCACAGGGGTTTAAGCTAGTAAGAAACACTATGTAAGGGTAGCTATGCCCCGAAGCAGATGAGTCCCAAACTGGTTCAGGCAGTGCCAAATATTGAGGAGCAGTATACTGGTATTCAAATTTAGATTTTATCTGTATATAACTGTGCAGAATTTAGTACCTTTGCTGTAAGTGGCCCTTCTGCACACCAGAATATAAAGTAGATTTGGCATCTTTGGATTATAGACTGGTGCCTGCAGTTTGCAGTTCATTGGTTCAGCTTTTTTTCCTTGCAGAGGTTTGACAACAGTCATGATTCAGTGTATTCGACATGCTTTGATCCAGCTGGCTTTTCCTTAGCATTTGGAACTGAAGGAAAACAGCAAGGACTTTTTCTATCCCTTTATGTCATATTAACGGACCAGTTAGATTTTACAGCCCTTGCACTCTTCGGAGGACACAAACTAATTCCTGCTCCTTCCTTGCACCCCAAGAGGAGTGTTACAACCAGATATAAATAAGTCTCGTTTTTCTTCCCACCACAACTATGAAAGTAGACAAGATGGAGCAACACTTGTGCTCCCCAGGAATGCCAGACAGCATTCAAACAACACTCAGCAGAACCACCTTGAGGTGTATTTGCTCCATATTGTTCCCCCCAGGAACAGACAGGCCCCAAAACTAACTGTGATCCATTATTTCATTGAGTTTGAATATGAGGTCAGTGGGAGTTGCCAGGATCAGCCTTTCTACATTTGTGGAAGGAAATACTTCCTTTTCTTTACTATCTTTTATCTATACTACTTGTAGACATAACATTTGTTACAGGTACAATTGCTTAATTAGAATATTTCTATTAAAACTCACATTAATTCACTGACCTGACTCTTCTGATTTTCCAAATACTTCACTTGTTACTCTTTTTGTGTATGAAACTGTCCCTACACAATGATCTGGCTGTGCTGCTTGTAGTTTTCTGACAATAATTCACTCCAAAAAGGGCACCCTCTTCTCAAGTGTGATTAATGACGAATGGATTTGTGTACAACTAGTCTAGTACAGACTATTGGATTCTTTCACTTCAAACAGTCAACGCTGCAAAGAAGGTCAACATGCTGCATGTTTTAGAAAGGAACATTTATGGCAGGCATTGCACATACATTACATTCATTCCCATGAATGAAGCTGTGACCTCACTGGGTTATTTTAGGGGAACTTTCTACATTTTTGAATGCGGTTAGGCCCAATGCATATTCTATTGTTTCTAATAAATTATTTGCATCCTTATACACACACAGTGCTCCTACAGAATGTAAAAAGAATCAGATTATGGGCAACAAAAAACTGTGCTGGTACCATAGGGTTACTCATGGGAGCTGGACATTTACTTAGAAATCCTCTTGTAACTAGAAAGAATCTGTGGAAGGAGACAATGCAGGGAGCAGCCAATGGCTTGGGGTGTTTTACAGTGGTCTTAGGCATCGGTGTTTCAGTTCAGAACTTACATTTCACTTAAGCCTGTGCAATGTCCTTCACAATCCAACCGCAAACTGAGTCCTCACAGCTATGCTGGTCCTGCAGCCAGGCAAGCTATTCCAGCTTCAATAGAAAAGTCTTTTTTTCCCCATATAATATGATGAGGTACAAATTTTGAAGTCAAAGTATTATTAGAAAGAAGCCAAAATTGACTTCATTCCCTGCTGAATGCTGACCCTCAAGGTACACTCGGCAACCGCTATAACTAAATGCAACCGGCCCTAGTTGGCATGCCCTGATACTACATTTGTTCAAACAGATATTCCACGTAGACTGATGCCAGAACACACGCATGTTCCAACAGTGAAGGCTGTGAAACATCAGGTTGTGACAGCTGGCTTTAGCATAAAAACTGTCCAATGAAATATAAGAAAACATAAACAAGAGGACTCTTGTTAGCCCAGGGGATTCAGTCATCTTCTCAATGCTATTTAACTTTGCGATGTTTATCAAATTTGTGCCTTTAATGCACACATAGTTCCACCTACTTATAAAATGAACAACTGAGTACAAGTTGAAGAGTACCTTCTGTGCAGAGAAATAAAAGAGAACACCATTCAGCTTCCTCATTACTTTACTCACTAGAACTTGCACAAAGCAAGTAAAGAGATCATCAAAATGCTGTGGCAGTGTCCCACGTTCACGTTGCAAATCCAGAATCAGGAACTTCAAGGTCACAATAGTTGCTGTATTGCTGCTTTTCTCACAGATATCCCCTTGCAGAAACCAGATAGAGTACAGACATACAGTCATCTACAGTTTTAGAGCTACAAGACAATAAGGAATTTCATGAAGAGCTGCAATTTCTAGAAACAGTTCACCTGCAGACAGCCTAGAGTGCAACTGCTCATCTGATGTGGAAGGATCCACACGCCCAGTTGCTTTCACTCCAGAAGTCTCTTGTGTTTACTAATCAGAAAAAGGCAGGTTGCTTGAAAGCTGCTGCCAGTGATGAGATCATGACTGCAGTTAGGAAATCCATGACACTCCTACAGGCCTCTTCAGGGAAAAGAGCTCAGAGTCAGGTCTCCAGTTTTCCATAGACTTCATTTCAGTCTGTGACATGAATCAGGTCTTTCTGAGGAATACCTACACACCGTTCCTTCATTTTGCAGTACCTTCCCTGTCAGTTAATAATTCAGTATCACTTTGAAGGTAAGGCTCTAATTTCAATTAGATGCCAAGATTACCTTTACCTTTTCCTCTTTAACTTAATCTTTCCTGTATACCTTATATGCCACCTAGCACTACAAAAATCACCAAACAAGCTCTTCCCCTAGGGTGTAAAAGACCAAAGGAAAAACCCCACCATATATCCCTACCTCTTAGAATGAATAATTATTGCAAAAGGACACTCTTAGGCTTATGAAGAACAGTAGTTTCAAAGGATAAAATTATATAAATTAGAGTCTTTTAATGATTATTTTTGTCTAAAGGTGGAGCTCCTCTAGAAAAGAGGGTGATCATTAAAGGTAAAATTGAGAGTCAACTCTACATAATTATTTTTTCTGCCTTATAAATCCCTTTAGTATTCATTTTTCCAGTCATGAAACATCTGTTTGATCATTCTTTTCATGTGACATGCGAGAGTGCTTTTTCTTGCCTTACAGCATCACTCCAAATGAACCACCCAGCGCTATTTGATTCTTCACCTTAACCAAGAAACATATGCATCTCAGACTTCTTCAGACCACAAAAAAACCTCATTACACAGAATCCTGCTAAACATGGTCTAGAGAAATAAATAAAAGTCATTACTTCTCATCTGTCCCCTTCCAGTTATCCCCATTTCCCTGCTCTCATCTCCTCCACTTACATTCTGAAAACATAAATATTTACTTGTGAGAGTTGTTATATAATTTTGGGGTAAATAAAAGGGAACCTTGAGAGAAAAATTCATCAGGAATCTAAAAAGAAAACCTATAGCTTGTGAGTTTTAATATGGGTAAGACACTTGAGCCATCAGTTTGAAGCATATAAATGGTTTATATTTTTGGAAGGAAACAAAACCACTATGTCCTACCTAACGATTATTGAATGATTTAATCCAAAATTATGATCTATTAAACGTTAACATTTATTCTAATACATATTTTATTAGCTTGCAAGCTCTGTTCTGTATACATAGACAAACATTATACCTGTGTCCTGTAGATACACTACCACAGTCTACTGGAAAAGTTACAGGCTATAGCTAGAAAAGAATGCCTCCCCAGAGAAAAACGCAGTTGCAACTCTGAATGTATTAAGGGTATGGATAGGGCAAATGGTCAGGTTTTCCTTGTCCACTTAATAGGCTTGGGGGCAAATGTTATCTGCTTGGCCTGAGCCTACAACAGCCACTAGTTTCACTGGCAAAGTGAACTCCCCTGGAGACATTCTACAAGGGACTCAGGCAGGCTGAGGCTAAGCTGCTGTTTCCCTTTGGGTCCTAAAGACCTGCCAGGAAAGGCAGGCAGCAGGGGATGGATGCAGTATTCCCCCACTGAGTCAGCCAGGGCAACAGAAAGTCCTGTGTGAGGCTCCCAGGTGGTGAGAGATGTTTACAGAGTCCCCTTTTACATCTGCAAAAGATATAGTCCACGTTGAAAAAGCCTTCTCTGCAATAAAGCGTGGGGCACAACTTTTCATTTACACGAATTTGCAGCTTTGATGACCATGGAGATGGTTTGACAGAAGACTTTTACCAGAAGTAGTAAGATAGACTTTATACATGTTTTATGCTGCTACAGTGCATTCGCTCAACAGTACACTTATAAAACCTAGTTAAAGAATGATTTTTCTAACTTTTAAGTAGTACCAATTACACTGTAAAGGTAGACACTCCAGAAAATACTACAGGTCTGTTGCTACAGACTGTATTCTTCCTTTTATACAATATTTGTTACTACATATTTTATAATACCCAATAGAATTATATTTACATAGATATTTTAAATTGAATCAGACATCGATCCAGTCCTTACATTTTATGCTTTGAACTGCACAGCCATGGTATGGTTTTGTCATTGTTACAGTAGAGTGAGTCTGGTATTTCAGATCAAACACAGTATGTAGTCCAGATGTGTTAGCTGTCACTCTGTGAGTAAACATTTCTGATGGACAGTGTGTTAACAACAGATTATTACTCATGATGTTGCATGATGGTTACAAAAAGTTAGCCTGAGTGTCAGAGATAACACCAGTGAGAACTGCTGGTAGAAGTGATGCAGACTGGTATGTTTACAGTGATTTGTGTCATGTGCCTCCCCCATACGCTCTTCAAGGGAGAATCAAACACGATTTGAACAACTCCCCATAGGGACTATGGTGGAAGTATGGAGCTATTTGATCTGAGGGGCAGGACTCACACACTGAAGCAACAGCTATCAAGGAATGTTAAGCAATGCAATATTAAATTCATAACTGTGCAGTTAATCTATTATATACATATAGGTTTGCCTCAAGCGCTAAGGACATTAATTTATACTGTCATTTACGTGCCCTTTAACAGGGATACTTGTGAGGTGTCTCAGATTAACAGATGTTAAATGACAAAACATTTATCAGTCCATAAAACAAAGGCAGGACAAGCAATAGTATCTGCAGTTTCTGACCTCAGCCTGGTCCAGAAGAGACCCTTCCAAAACAAGGCTACCATTTATCTTCTATAAACACCGACCCTTCGCTTTCCCTTCTGTCACAGGGAGGAGGGGTATCCAACTGCCTTTGTGTCTTTGGCACACCTCTAGAAAACAGGATGCAGGAACAGGGCATGGCATGCAGATCAGCAAATCCCAGTAATCCTGCAGTGGGCACCTTCTGTCACGCATGTACAGCTCAAATGAAAAAGCTCTGCTAGACCTGTGCTGGCTTCATATAGGGTTAAGCCTGGGTGTGTCTGCACCTTGCTCCCTGAACTGGAAGCAGTTGCAGCAGAAGCTTTGCTGGCAGTGGTAAAGGAGGTGGATAGCAAGTGACAGAAGTCCTGAAGCAAATGTCAATAGTCCTGGCAAGGTGTGAAAGATTGCCCATTTCTTCCAGCCTGGTTAGACTATCTGCTACTTGAGAACTGTTAGCATAGATCCCTCAACTGCCTTCGCGGCCATGACTTCTGGCTGTTGAGCTGAGTGCAAGCCACTTCAAAGTAGGTTTTGTTGGGTTCTTTCCTCACTTGTTAGAATGACTGTTGTGACACTCTGCTCCACTTGTCACTCCTGACAACTGAAAATAACAACCAAGTAGCTAATATGCAATTATGTTCCTGCCAAAGACCTGGCGTCCCACGGCTACATGTGTTACACCATAGAGTATTACAGGTGATTATATAAAGAGTTACATACTCATATGCCAACAAGTATCACAAGACATGCAGGAGAAGAGAAGATGACACTGGTCTATTTTTCTTCCCCATATCTGTCGCTATACAACATAAATTCTGAGCAGCAGGTTACAGTGTCCTCGGGACAACCCAGCAGCTCCGGCCACTCAGGTCTGATGTAAGATCATGATCCAAGTTCTTAAAGAACAGTTTGGTCTTTCTTGAATTGAACAACTCACAGAACAGATAAGGTTTTGCATAAAGTGTGGTTAAGGAAGCTGCCCCATTTTCTTTACTGAAGAGATGTTTCCTAGTACAAAATGGGACTTGGAAATTTCAGCTGCTTTCAGTATTACTGTACACAAAAAACCCCAATCAAACATACCCAGCTATTCCACCTGAGAAAACACAAACTCCCTCCATGTTACAAACCCACATTTTTAAAATTTATTATGCCACTCTATCACCTCAGGCTAATCTGCACAATATCACCGCCTCCAGTTGAATCACACTGATTTATGCCAACTGGAGAGATAGTTGGTCCATCCTCAATGCCACAAATTCTAATTTTCAGACTTGGATGAAAACATAACAAACTCAGAAAACTGCAGGGAGCATAAAGGCCACTGCCCAGCATAGTAGGGATTAATTTTATTCTTAAAAATTGCAGCAATGTATGCTTCTGGTCATGGAGGTGTGCCAGTAGTGCTACAATTAGGGTTGTGCTGTCACTTCAATTACAAACCCAATTTTTGGAGGGTTTACTAAAAGTCCAGATTAAAAAGAAAAGATTGCTGCAGGCTGAAATGTTTTGTGTAAGATCTCAGCCAGGGGAGAACTTGTTTCCAACATTCTGAAGAAAAATGAATCAGGTGCTTCAAATGTTAGAATTTAAATGTGCTTGAAGAGACAAAACATTAAAAAGAAAAGAATATTTAGTTATGAATTCTCAGTGCAGAGCAAGTTGCTTCGTGGTTCCCATCAGAAATACCATGCAGAAGCATGACTGCAGATTATGCAAGTAAAGAGAAGGAATAAGGAAACCAAAATCCAAAATGTTTGGGGGGGGGGGGTGTTTTGGTTTTTTTTTTTAAACAAGCACCAAGCAATTTTGTAACTGGGATTGGCAGGATGAAAACCAATTACCTTTGCAATTTCAAGGAGGAAGGAGCAAAACACCTTTGTTAAAAGTCGAAAGTAGGGCTAAGTAGGGCAAAGACCACACAGACAACGTAGGATTCCCTCACTCAAGTGAGGGATGAGCCAGAGGTGTGACAGTTTTTACCTGTGCGCTCTGCAGTCCACGGTATTGGCAGCTAGTGTCGACATGCCTCAGACAGAGTTTAAACCAAAAATAATGTAATGGAGGATGCACAAAGCTCAGTGTGGGCTGCAAAATTCAAGTGAGCAGGCAGTTTTATACTGAGATGATTATCACACCATGAGCTCTTTGCTGAAAACACTGTATCTGAATAAGACAGTTCTTGAAAACTATCCCAGTTAAATTTGCATTCACACTCCTGACTGCAGTGGCCAAGGCTGGAGACCATTAGTTACATAAAGAAATGGTACCACACATTACATAGTAGTGGTTTCTTCATGCTGCTTTTGCTCTCTTCTACAAACACTTCTTACAGAGGAGGGATATCTTTTGCCCCAAAAATTTATTCCTTGATCTCTCATGCTGGCAGGCTGGTGACACTGACACCTCTTTGCTATTCAAACAACTATAAAATACATCCATGCAATACAAACAGAGCCTTGTTTCTGCATCTCTTGCAGCTTCGAAAGTTCCAGGTCCCACACGTTCATTTTTGCCAAATTGGCAGTTGCTAAGAAGCAAAAGAAAAATGCTGGCAATGGTTCTGTGGGACTGGGGAACATACAGGCAGTTTTCCTGCAGCACAGGAAACTACAGGAATTTTCAAATGACTTTCCAGTCCAGAGAAATCCAGGGATGTCTACTAATAAGGAAACCAAAGTAACTGCAAGGGGATGAGGGAAATTGGCTAAACAATAATGATGCAGCTTTTGTAATGAATTTAAATTGGACACCTTCATTTACTTACTCTAGTTGAAGTTTCTATAGAGGCAGAGAAGTTAAACCCCAATAGCCTGCACAGTCTATCACTGCACAGCAGAAGCAAGTTTTAAAATGGGAAGTAGTCAGCCTGAGCTGAAATACAAAATGTTAATTTGCAACTGCTCATTTTAATTAAAAACACCCTTAATACATGAGAAACAGTTCAAGAACTGTTCAGAAAATAACCCAACACTGCATTGCTGCAACGCTTTAGCAGCAGCTTCTCTTACACAGGGGAAAATGGCACCAAGCTGAAAGACTGACAGAAACCTGCAAGGTTAAAGGTATACCAATAAATGGAAAGGTCAAAAGCCTATTTTTACAGAGCACCCAGCCTAACTATTTATTGCTTTTTACTTTTGGGAAAGGGGGCTTGTAAAAAAAAAAAAAATAAAGAAAAAAATATTGGATACCAAGACAGAAGATCAAGCAATTTTATCAAGACTGGTGTTTTCTGAAATATTCTTTTCATACAATGATGAAAATCACATGGACAACTGCACTGGTAGCAAAAGAAGTGCAAGATTCTGCCCATTGAATCTAATAGCAATATATCAAAGCAGTGAATTCCTGCCATTTAAAATACAGGATTTAAACATGTAAAAAAAGATTTTAAGTTCACATTATATATGCTGTACATAATGTACTTTTATCTTTGATCACACCATACAGTGATCAATAGCCAGCCCTCTACCAGCAGGAGCCTTCTTCATTGCAGCTGCCTGATTCCTGCAACAAGGCCCATCAGGGCTCTCAAAGGCAACCATAAGCTTCATGCTCTGTAACAGATGAGATTTTGCTCAGGGTGTGCAAGGATCTGCAGAATTTTTCCCCCTTTCCACTTCCTCCATGGTGCTCATTTATAGTAAAATAGGGAAAATGCTCTTGGCAAGAAGATACAGGAATGATTTCCTTCTCTTGCTACTTTGATGATTCCCCTTAGGGGACATAGAACAAAGAAAATCAACACTGGCGGTAGCGGGAAAGATCCAAAAGTCTCTTTTAGGGCAAAGGACACAGGTTGTGAAACAGCTTTCCTCTTCTGGAACTATTCAATACAATTCAACTGTAAACTCCATGTACCTTGCTACACCTTCTTTTACGTCGCTACAGTGCCTGCCGCCTCGTGCAGCAGGGCACTGCACAACCTCTGCTTCTGACAGACAATAGAAGAAAATAAAAAGTAATCCCCCTCTCTCAATAAACGGAGAGTTACTACAAAAGGCAACTAGGGGAATTTTCTTCCCTCAAGAAATACCTGTATTGTCTCAAATTCAGGGATGTTTGTAGAAATTCACCGAGAATTGCTGTTTCTAGCGACACGTCATCATTTTAACACTACAAACATTGAATACTTTCCTTAATCCAGGCTTAAGATGACAAAATATAGAAAAGTAATACAGGTAATTTTGCAAAAAGCAGCAAGTATCTGAAGCCCATTTTGTCCTCTTGTTAGTTCTTGACCAGAAGACATAACACATGGCAAGCTAATCGGGGAAGCGGGGTGATTCACAGGACCTCTGATCTCAGAGAGTTCTGCATTTGGCACACTTCAGGAAAACTAAAGCCTGGCAGTTCAGGAAAGCTGTTTCCTGGACTTACAGCTCTGTGACTTGTATGTGGAAATACTGTACCACATCTGACTACTAAAGCCTGTGATTATTTACTAGATATACTTATAGCCACAAATCCCTTCCAAAAATATAAGCAAAAATTGGCTTGGGAAATCTGTCACCTTTTTAACTTAAAGCACCAACATCGCCAACACATACTTCTCAGTCAAGTGGTTGCACCAGGAAAGGCCAAGCTGGTGTGGAATATGTTACACAGCTCCTGATTCTTTTTGGTCCTCAGTGAGACCCACTGGCATAATTTAAAATAGGTTTCCATAAGGTCATAACTAGATAAAATATTTCTTGCCAATTTTCAGAAGCAAAGATACCTTTTCACAAGTTTTAAAAAGAACCAAAGCTAACTAGAAGGTTAATCAATACAAGTGTTGAGTCAGAAACCCATTTCATTTACAGTTTTATAAACACAGAATGAATAATTCAACTTGGAAACTCATCCCCTCATGTCTGTTTGTACGTGTGCACATATACCCAAGCATGCTTACACACATGAAAAATGAGTCCAAGACACAGGGCTACTTGGAAAACAAAAGAATATTCATGTTTTGGCAAAATACTATTTTGCTTTTACTGGCATGTAAGACCAGGCTGCACTAGGCATATTTTAGCAATAATGATCAAAGCACAGGCTTTCCCTGAAGATTAATGACTGGCTAAGAGGATAGTTTGAGGTCTGTTTACCCCAGCTGGTCCTTAATTCCCAGGAAAAGCATCTGCAGAGCTTATTATTGCTATAAACTTAAGATGGAGGGAGGGGTTATGCTGTTTCAAATGATATGTACAATGACTTTTTAGAGACTTAATGTCTTGTATATTAGCCAGACTGTTTCAACCATCTCTTAAAGAACTATTCATCTTGAAAGTAAATAACTTCAAACTTCCGCAGCAGCGCACTTCATGTAAGCACTGCAAGCTCCTTTACAACCAATTCATTACCCCCCCTTATCCCCCGCCTCTATGGCAAGTGAGGAAAGAGATGCACAACGATCATTTAGCTCTTCATTGAAATACAGCTACATCTGGGTGGAGAATGAAAGCTATTTAACAGCAGACACAACTCCTACGTAATGTTTAGGACAGAAAGCAAAGAATATCGTATTTACTTTAATCTGGAGCGGATTTAGCTACATAGAAAGCAACTGCTTGACCTAACAGAAGCTAATGTGTAACACTCTTGGAAAATATGCATGTGGTTTTCCAGGCAGATTGTGAATCTCTTATCCACACTGCTGAACAGCTACTCAAAGGAATAATTTCACTGATTTAATGGAGGAACAGTTCCAGTTTGAGTAAGTAGTTTCCAACCCTGAATCTTATTTATCACAGTGGTCAAGAATGTCATGGCTCACCAGAAGTTCCCAAAAGCCTGCATTTAAGATAAAATTGTTATTCCTTAAAATACATGGAATTCTCAGTTATAATGAACTTGTATCTTAAAATGGAAAAACAAACAGGAAAGATAAAATGCTAAGCTTAAGTTTACATCAAGTTCTGGATTACTAACGGTAACTGTCCCAAGAAGGGGCTATAGATTCTAAGTTATTGTAATGTGGCAATAAACTGACAGGTTAGATTCAAATCTTGAAGGTGCTTCATTTAATTGTATATACGTTAGCAGTCATGTTTAGACTTGAAGTAGGCTATATACTACACTTTCCTGTATATTTTCCCACAGACGTAATCTAAACAACAACAAAACAAGTTGTTTTTAGCATCATTATGGAAAAAAAAAAAAATAACTGGATGTTCCAAATTAAGCATGTGATTCAAACAGTCTCTTTAGAAAGGATGAATAAACCAAACAAGATTAATTTATTAAGACTCCAATGATTGAAAGCCTATTCAGGGACAGCAAAAATATTCATGGACTTGAATGGAATTTGCATATGAAAAACTCATGCTCTATAAAAACTTTACCTTTTCTTGCAAATAAAGCTGCTTTGCTATGTAGAGCAAGATTCAGAAAAGCCTGTGATAGTTTTGTCACTGAAAAATTCTTTTCTGCTTGCATCCTACTGAATTTTCCATATCTGTCACTGTTTTAAAAAGACAGGTATAATAATTCATACGCCCTCAATTTAGGTCTCTACATTCTTCATTATCAGTTTGTAAGGTAGAGAGTAGACTAAGTAAACAAAAACAACTCAGGAGAAAATGGTGTAAAAATGTATTTCTAATTATTCTCATTATCTGAAACAGAGCTCTTAAAAATGCATTAAGCTTCCTCAAGTGCTGCATTCATTTTGGAAAGATCCAAAGATTTTTGGAAAACCAATTTCCAACATGTTTGAATATATATGTGTGCCTAGATTCTTTCTTATAATTAAAAGGGCCTTTCAAACCATGAGCCCATAGGCTTTCTGTAGCTAGTAGGAATGATCCTTCTCTCCATGACAACTTTTAGCTTGTTCCAACATATCTCCTAAATGAAGGCATCCATAAATGGAAAGGAAGTTGATCTCAGTTTTGCAGGTAGGTGTGATGCAAAACAGCAGAGTAGCCTGGTTGTTAGACACCCAGACCTATACTTACCATGAAAACACTGTTTGGATGTTAAAAAGGGCCACTGCCTGGTCATGACAAGACATGAGTAACAATTCATAAGCAGAGCAACGCATGGTATTTCTTGTGACACATGCAATAGTGAAGACACCAAAGGAAGGAGAACTCTGCCAGTACATGCTTTCTCAAACCTTTTACTTTCATGCATATAGAGGGGTGGCAGGATAACAAAAGTAAAGCTTTTGTTTATGAAGAATGCTGATTTTTATGTTCTCATAAACATACCACGTTTATGCAAGGTGCTGGGTAAGCTGACACTATTTATTAGCACATCACTGTGTGATCTTACACTTCATCACTTTGTTCATTTCCTGGTTTGTGCATATAATGAATCTGTGTAGCTGCCTTCTTTTTTAATTTGGCCTTGTATAGCTGAGCCATTATTTCTGGCTTCAGGCTCCCTCCAGATGTCCTGACTAGTCCAAATCTACATAATTTTGAGAGAGAATACCTATGATATTGTGATCCTCTTGTTTGGTTTTGGGGTTGGATTTTTTCTTTCTTACTTGTGGTATGTTGCTTTAGTAAACTCTTATTGGCTCAGTATTCCACTATTCCAGACTACTTCAGACAGTTACAGCGTATGAGCTCAGATGGTACTGTATGAGAACACAAGACAAAGATAAGATTATAAAGAGATCCCAAAAAATATAACTGAAATCAAGTGACCTGGTAATCCAAACAAGATTCAGACAGCAAAGATAATCAGAAAGATAATCCACTGAGTAATACATATTTGATACTTAAATCTTCGTTGCTTTACAGCTTCTATTGCATCAGGTATGTCACCCAGACCTGTGCAAAGTGAATATAAAGCGATGCCAAGACAGCCTTAAGTGTACAAAGAAAGGTACTAGAGAAGCAGCTACTTCCCTGATTTGAAGCAGGTTAATGTGGAATCCTAATACAATTCTAGCTGCAGAATGTCTTAGGGAACAGGCTAATGTCAGCAATGTTTGAAAACACAATCCTACCCTAAATCTCAAAAATGACTGCAAATTTCTAAACACTTTTGACAAAGAATGTCTAAACCCAGTAGTTTCACAGATGTATAAACTGATCTGTAGCATTTTTATCATACATCTTTGTGCATTAAGGTGACAAGAACTACCCAGCTACCAGTGCGAATAACTGTGTCTGGCAAAAGAAAATATCCAATTTAAAACACCTCAATAACAGCTCAATACTACTTTTTTTCCTTTAAAATAATTGCAAGCTCAACAAATCAGACCACAGGGAAAAAACCCAAACAAAACCAAACAACCAACCCCCCACAACCAAACAGGAAATAATAATTAAAATATGGCTTTAAACATATTGTTTCATATAATATGCATTATATATTAAAAACCTAATTGCGTTTCTTCCTCAATAAGGATTTAGCACTGCTCTTGCTCCACAGTCAATGTGAGCTTTACTATGACAATAAGGAAGGCAGGATTGGTTCTTAAGGTCTTGTTACAGGATTTATCCCAATACAAAGTAAAATAAAATAAATTAAAAAAAAAAAAAAAAAAAAAAAAAGGCATCCTTGGCTTTGGCACAAATACCCTTTATTCCTTGGAATGTCATTCAGACCTGAATCCACCAAAATGCATTTCCCAATTTGGAGCCTATTTATTATGAATGAGGCTCCAATTTCAGACCCAACTGGATAATTTTGAACTTCTTCAGGAATCGATATCACATTGAGCTCTGAGCTCCTAGAATATTTTTTAAGCAAACAGTATTTTAGAAAACTGGATTGCAAAAAGCAGTTTAATTGACTTTGTGGCTGCCCCATCCCTGGCAGCGCTCAAGGCCAGGTTGGACGGGGCTTGGAGCAACCTGGTCTAATGGAAGGTGTCCCTGCCTGTGGCAGGGGGTTGGAACTAGATGAGCTTCAAGGTCCCTTCCAACCCAAACCATTCTATGATTCTATGAAAATACATGACTTCTATTGAAAATAATGGAATTTTCATCCAAGTAATATATACGTCCAAAAGAATAGAACTTTACCTCTGTGACATTATATATATCATGCTATATCAGAAAATTTTCTGATACTAAATATGATGTTAATAGTTAAGCGCTGTGTTACATTTCACCATTATGAAAGCACAATCACATTTATCATTATGCTTTAATAAAGTGAAGCAGGAAAAGCAATCTTATGCTCTAAATGGGATCACTGCTTTTGTATTACACTTCAAGCTGGGGGTATGCCTCAACTTATTTCCTGAGAGAATATTAAGAATCCTGTAAAAAAACCCACAACCAACTTGTTTCGCTTAGTTAACATTTATTACATGGGGATATTCTGACAAAAATCCATGGTACACATTTTGTTCCAACTTCTGTAAGTATTGAATATTTAATTGTGTCAGGATAGAAAAAGTAAAGAATAACATCAATTTCATTAAAAAAAAAAAAGTGCTTGTAAACCTATATTGAAACTTAACTTCCTATAAATGTCAGTTTGAAAGATGGCAAACCATGAACATAATAATCTTACATCTGAGCTCTGTTAATGTATCAGTTAATTATCCAAACTGTCTTTACTAAAGAAGATAATTCCCTACTTTCTTCATTCACTGTACCCGTTATATTTAGTTGCCAATGAAGGACCAGAAAGTACATTTATTTAAATGTTATTTACAAGCATCTTCGATGTGCTTCCAATGCAATACATCATCAGCGCGCTCTTTGATTTAATTGTTGCCGTCATTCATTTCTGTGCACTAACACATGTAGGAGTTCTAAACGCCAAAATACTCTTGCTTTTTTTTTTTGTGCTACATACCAGATTTTGTAACCTGTGTCAAGCTACCTCCAATGCTTACAACTTGTGAACAGAGGCCAACAATGAGCCTCCCCAGACACTAAATCATAATCTTCATGTTTTTCGTATTTCACATTCTAGCCACAGTTTCAACATCCATACCCCGTGACATTAGGGAAGGATAAATCAGCGAGGATGACAGCTCCCTTGTAGAGACTGGTACGGCCCTGGGATCTGCCACACCCAACACCCACAGCTCCTGCCAGATGTCTTGAAGAGTTTTGTGGTATTAACCCCTTCAGGAGTAACTAAGCGGTTTGTGCTGAACCTTTAGTAAGTAATTGCTCTGTCTTTTCTTGTAGAAAGAGACAAAAAACCCCACAACATGATTGATCCTGCTTAATAAAACTTTAACTAAAAGACAGGTAATGGGCTATCAGTGAGACTTAGCAAATAGTCTTTATATTTCCTCAAAAATGGGAATTAGTAGTTAAAAGTTAACATTGTACAACATTCCTTCTTTCATACCATGCTGTGGTCCCCCATGTTTATCTAAAATGACACAGTAAAAATTCCAAAACGGTTTTATGTTCACTTTTTCAGACCTTCACTCTTTTACCTTCTTGGAATCAGAGTGCCCAATAACTGCCCTTCAGCCAAACAGACAATTCAGGCCTTAAATCAACAGGATTTCTAATCCCAAATCTGTACTGTAAACTCTACAACTGTTTCTCTGGGTCTGATCTGGCCCCAGGGACATAAATTTGCATGCAACTTCTAAGTTTGTGAATAGTCCCTGGACTTAAAGTTGCACATGTGCTTAAGCACTTTGTTCAGTCTGGGTCTAAGACAGCTACTTTAAAATGAAAACAGAAGCCATGTAAACAATAACATTGTTAAAACCAATTTTCCTCGGTAAATATTGTACTGAAGGAAAAAATGTAACAAAATAAACATACTGATTCCTAAAAGCACATACTGACCCAACAGTAGGTAAACAGCAGCTAAAGAGCCATCAGCCAATATTAATGCATCCCACTTCACATAAAAGGGCAGAATCAATTTTATCTCAAAATAATAATAATAAATTTGAACTGTATCCAAGATTCTTTGTACACTATTGCAGGGAAAAGCATCTGTGGATATAAGCAGCAAGCAAGTGGTCACAGTTCTCAGTTAGACTGGCCGCTATTCTTCACCTAGTTTACTTTATGGATTTGAAAGTAGTTATCCAGGCAATTTCATTTGTCTCTCCTATAAAAATATGTTCACCTCTGCAGTTTGTGTGTGGCTTTTCATTTAAAACCCCCCACACAACTCAGTAAAAAATATTGCAAGGCTAGTACTACCGACAAATGTACTTCTGAATAATGCACTTCCTAAAACTACTCCTGATTTGCTTTCCAATGGGGTAGGATTCAAGCTGCACATCAGTATTTCTTTAAACCGTTGTAAAGAATACATTTCAGGTTTCCATCATTTGTGGAAGAAATTACACTGTAAGTAATAGTTATTTCAGCTCTTGTTGAAAACAAACATACAGTAATCAGTCTTGAAATTGGTCAGAAAATATTAACATGCCTGCAACTATTTTTCATTTGGGGAACATGCCACTAATAACATTAAAAACGCTCAAAGTAAGAATTCACAGTTCACAAGAAACAAACACAGATGGAGTTTTTATAATTTAAACTTAATTGCTCATAAATATCAACACTGATGGCTGAGGGCTTGTTCTCATTTACTAACATGTGAAGACTGAGAATTAATATTTCTTTGTACGGTTCACACCAAGTTTGCCCTTTATACATGTGCTACATGAGTTAAAGGGTTAAGTAACCATTATACTCTGAAGAGCAAACTGTTTGCCTTAGGGCCATCTCCTCCTTACTCCTGATGAATTGCCTGACACTCCATGTATCATACATTACTTTTCACTAGGAAGTAACATTTGGTTGCAGTCATGGTGTAAGACCTGACTTGGGAACTATGAAGCAATACACGATAGACGGAAAAAAATTGAAGTACATCATCATCTGCCAAATAGTCTGTACCTAAATAGTGATACACAAATTTATAAATATGTATGTTTGTACTTAAAAGCTGGGCATAGAGGTATATATACAGTCTATGCATATGAAGATGAATAAAAAACCAACTGTGAGAATCAATATTCTGAGTGACAAGACACTTTTCTGGACTAGAATGAAAGAAATGCTAATGCTATTGAGCGCTTTACAGTAAAAGTATTTGTCAGATACAAGCTAAACACAAGCATAAAACTTAAAGTTATTTTTAAAAGAATTATTACACACAAGATAGATTGAAGCAAGAACAGCCCAACAAGTAGCTGGCAGGAACCAACCAAGGTTTCAGCATAAAGACACAGTATTGATTCTTTTCAGTGTATTCTGCAGAGGAGAGGAGGTAAAACTGGTTGGAACAACAGCAGGAAAGCAAAAGCAAAAACAGTGGCATCAACTTCTGGTTTAGATTTTTTTGTCACAAAACGTTTAGATACTTCAAACACAATCCTGGATGTGTTGTCACTCACCTGCGTGTGTGTCAGAACTTGCTCAGAAAGTACAAAGGCAAAAAAGATTAAAAAAAATTCCATGTGCCAGTGCTCAACTTTTCCAGGCTGTTCAAAAGCCAAATTAATGATTTCTGCAAAAGTCTCTATAAAGCCGTAGTATTCAAAGATATTATATTAATTTTGTGAACTAAAATACTTCAATAAGTACTTCAGAGCCATTTACAAAGCTTTGCAAATATTACATTAGACAGAAAACCAATTTTTTATAATTAAAAAGGGTTTGAAATTTTTATTAGGCAGAGATTGAACTTGAAGAGTTAAGCTTACAGTTTTCTCTTATTTTGAAATGTATTTTTCTCTACATAGAATTACAGCATGGTTGAGCTGGAAGAGACCTTAAAGCTCTTCTAGTTCCAATGCCCCTTCCACTAGACCAGGTTCCTCAAAGCCCTGTCCAACGTGGCCTTGAAGACTGCCAGGGGTGGGGAAGTCACAGCTTCTCTGGGCAACCTGTGCCAGCGCCTCACCACCCTCACAGTGAAGAATTTCTTCTTAATACCTAATCTAAATCTACACTCAGTTTAAAGCCAATACCCCTTGTCCTATCACTACATGCCCTTGGAAAAGTCCCTCTCCTGCTTTCTGTCAGCCCCTGGAAGGTACTGGAAGGCTGCTCTAAGGTCTCACTGGAGCCTTCTCTTCTCCAGGCTCAATAAGCCCAACTTTCTCAGCCTCTCCTTCAAACGAGAGGTGCTCCAGCCCTCTGATCATCTTCCTGGCCTCCTCTGGACTCGCTACAACAGCTTCATACCCTTCGTAGGTTGAGGGCCCCAGAGCTGGAAGCAGTACTCTAGGTGGGGTGTCACAAGAGCCAAGTAGAGGGAAGAATCACCTCCGTTGACCTGCTGGTCACGTTTCTTTCGATGCAGCCCAGTATACGGTTGGCTTCCTGGTCTGTGAGCGCACACTGCCAGCTCATGTTGAGCTTCTCACTGACCAACACCTTCTCGTCGGGCCTGCGCTTAAGCCGTTCTCTGGCCAGCCTGTATTTGCCCTTGATAGTGCCCCAACCTGTATGCAGGACCTTGCACTTGGCCTTGTTGAACTTCATCAGGTTCACATGGGCCCACCTTTAAAGCCAGTCAATTTCCTTCTGGATCCCACACTGTCCATGTCACAGGCAACAATGTTGAACAGGATCAGTACCAGTACCGACACCAGAGGAACACCACTCGTCACCAGCCTCCACTTGGACATCAAGCTATTGACCACAAATCTTGGAGTGTGACCATCCGGCCAATTCCTTATCCACTGAGTGGTCCATCCATCAAATCCATGTCTCTCCAGTTTAGAGATAAGGATGTCACGTGGGACAATGTCAAAAGCTTTGCACAAGTCCACCAATGCTGTAATCCCATCATAGAAAGCCACCAAATTCATCCGGCACGATTTGCCCTTAGTGAAGCCATGCTGGCTGTCACCCATCGCTTCCTTATTTTTCATGGGCCTTAGCACAGTTTCCAGGTGGATCTGCTCCATGACCTTGCACAGAGATGATACTGTCTTGTTCCCTGGGTCTTCCTTTTTTCTCTTTTTAAAAATGGAGGTTATGTCTCCCCTTTTCCAGAAAATATTCTCCTTCCCTCCTTTTCTTTCTGTCTTGCTTTCTAGCAAAACCTATGCTTAATGGATAAGATTTATACATTCCTGCATCACATTACTTACTTATCATGCTGTGCATTTCAGGATATAAATGTCCCCCCGTAAAATGATTCAAGCTACAGAGACTAAATTCAGGTGAACAGGCCTGGAGCTGTGTGCTGCTCCTTTGTGGAGGGCAGCTCCTTCCATTAACTATGCACATGATACTTCTATGATGGAGTGCTAAAGAAGGAATGTGATTTAAGAAAAAAAATCAGCAGACAAGGTCTGGCCACTGAGGAAGGAAAACCAGGTGAAGAAAGCACAGGTGGAGGTTCTGTTCCTGGGCTTGGCCCCAGCCCCTCTGTGATCTTAGTTAAACTGATCTGAAGACACTACGGGTTTCATGTGCAGCTCCCAGATTCAAGGTTATGAAGCAGCCAGTGCTTCACACCTCTGAATCATCAGTGCACCTTCCTCCCTCTCTTCTGTGGATGGGAAAACAAATGCTTCCTTACCACAAAGGTACAGCAAGGGTTAATTCATTAACATTTATGAAGCACTTGAGATTGCAGAAGCTCTGGACTGCAGGGTATGCAAGGACTGAACATGAATTTTGATCAAAATACCCCTATTAGATGAAGGAAGTGGCCAGGGTAACAACAGGTACCAGAACAGAGTGGAGAAAAGATGCCTTTTCTGAACATGTCATGTTCAAAACATTCAGATGATTTAGAAGAATAATAAAATTTGCTCCTACTGCGGGGAAAGAGGCAAAGCAGCATGCTTAGATGACAGACTTCAGAGGAGACAGGGGGTAGGAATAGTGGACCAATGCAGAAGGGTTCAGAGCTCAGGAATGCAGATTTCTCAAAACAACAGCAAACAGCTACAAATACATCCACAAAACAGAACTCTGACCTCTCCCCAGTTAAGCTTATTTAACAGCCTGTTTATTGTTACCAATAAGCCCAGTGAGGTGAAGTTCCAATGTGTGAAGTTCCTTCTACAGACTCTTCCCTTTAAATCCTATTGTATAGCCAATGAACATGGTTCTATAGGTTTTACTGCAGAGTTTTTTGCTTAAGTGAAAAATAACATTAAAAGTCATGTTGAAAAAAAAAGAAAGTACAGGTTTCAAATTTCCCTGTAATGAAATGCCAAAGGGTTTGCATGTAAGTGTGTACCACAATTGGGGTTTATGTCTTACAGTATGATTATCCGATTAATCCATTAAAAAAGACAAAAGACATATCAAAGATCTCCAATAAGTCAGCATTATCCTTTATGTGTGCTGAGTGAACCATGTTCCCTGGAAGGCACATAATGATAAATAATTAAATGAGTACCATAATGCAGAAGGCAGCCACATTAAGATTGTCCAGGCAAACACCATCCCTAATTTGAGAACCTGGCTTTGTAGCCTTTTCCTTTTCTTCTCCCTTCTCTCAAATACACAGCTTTCTGCATTAGCAAGATGGTCACATATTTGGGATCACCACTGGCACTCAGAAAATGCTCAAAACTTTGAACCAGTCTTCCTTCTCACCTAAGAATTCACTTCACTGAAGACTTCCAAAGCTCTCTTTGGCATCTGACTTTGAACAATGGTATTTCGTGATCTATCTGCCATAGGTTCTTGTCAAGCACATAGAGCTGACAGACTGCTATGTTAGTTAAAATCATTAAACCTGGCACATGTTTATATATTTGGTTTGCTATCCCACCCAGAATTAATACCAGCACTCTTTTTCTAATTACAATGGTCAAAAAATAAAGGAGAGGATGGAAAAAGCTAGAATGGGGACAGCCAGTATAAACACCAATAGATGAGGAAATATCTTTTATCCACTTCTTTATTCACATGAGAGTATAAAAGAGCCAGAGGACTGATTTTTTTTTTTTCTAATAGAAGCATTCCTGAAAGATTAAAAAACCCCTCACTAATTCAAAACTGCCCTTCAAAGCAGTCATACAGCAGCTGAAGAAGTGACCAACTGAAGCACACATCAAATGAAACAGTGTAATTAAGACAATCTATTTCACAGATAAGCAGTTCAATCTTTTGAAGGTAACACATGTGCTGATTTGGCTACAAGAGGAATTGTGAAAAGGGTTCCAGGAGAAAATGCATTAGGATATAAAGAAAAAAAAAAAAAAAAAAAAAGGATAAAAGCATTTTTGCCTTCCCTTAGAGTTGCCTTTTTTGTTTGTAGAGACCTTTGTACATGAAAAGGTCACATTCACCTATGAGTAATAAACATAATCAGAAAGTTTGCTCACAGAAGAGCTCAAGCGGGTTCCAGCCTCTCAGTAGTTGAGAAAGAAAAGGCACTCCCAAAACACAAGATGGGACTTTTGAATGCGGGAGGAAAGAAACCTTAAACATTAACTCATAACACAAAACCAAAGCGTTTGTGTAACTCCTTAAAAGTTTAGTGTCAAAGCCAAATCTGAGAATTTACCTTAAATTTACCTTAAATAGTGGAATGAGTAAGATGAAGCCAGAAGGGCTCTGGAAGATTCCTGATGGCAAAGCCTATGATGTTGCTGTCAATTTTTCAGTGATTTCATGTACATACATGTATATTTCAATAACTTCCTATGATCACAGAAACATATCCTTTACTGCTATCAAAGTCTTTAAAAGGCAGCAATTAACCATCATCTAACTGCGTGACGCCCAAGTGTCCCAACAGAAAGGGCAAAAACTCATGTCCTCTGGCAGTTAAATAAAACAAAGTCAAGAAACTGAGGCCAAAAGGAACCTTGTACTTTCCCGGAGTATGGAAAGCGGAGCAGAACCTGCCCGCGAGGCGTTCTCCCCGCGCGTCGGGGATGCGGCCACAGGGGCTATTTCCCACTTAAGTGCCCCCCGTTTGCCCCTTCGCGCTCACGGGGCCGCTGCCCCTGTCCCGTCCTGTTCCGTCCCGTCCCGCGGAGCGGCCGCGGCGTCGCGGGCGCTGCCATGTGCCGCCGTGCGGGAGCGGGAGAGCGGCGGCCGGGTCCGGCCCGCCAGGCTCTGAGGGCCCGCCCGCAGGGACCGAGTCGTCCCTGGGCCAGGCCCGCCGGCACGTCCCAGTCAGGGACCAGGGGGCCTTCCTGAAGGCGCCATTCCAGCCCCCGGCGCTTCTCAGAGGCTTCGACGGCGTTTCCCCTCTTCCCAACGCTGCGCCACAGAACCCCGAAGTCCCTTCAGGCCGCCGCTGGAGAAGAAGCCACCCGCCTACCCCTGTTAACCCGCCGGGAAGGTACTTACGGGCTCCATGTCCGACGAGACCACGACGCACCCGGCTCAGGGGCTGGTCCTGAGGCGACATGAGCCTCGCAGCAGCGTCCTCTCTTCTCCTCGGAAAGGCGGCCTTATCCCCCTCACGATTTAACGCCCGCTCCCCTGGCCGGGGGAGGGTGACAGGCTGATGGTCACCTGCGGCTGTCCCCCCGCTGGGCGGCCCCGCTCCGCCCCGCCACACCTGGCAGCGCTTTGCAGCCCCGGCCCTGGCTGGAAGGGCCGCCACCCGCGTCGCCAGCCCCGCCGCTCCCTCACTGCCGGCGAGCTCCCCACAGCTGCGGGCCGCCTATGGAGCGCGGCACCCTTGGGCCTCGAGCTCCCTCACGGCGGGCTGAGAGGTTCGGAGCCACTCTGGACCTGGAGACTGCTTCTGGTTTGGAGGGGGTCACCGCCTGGGACGGTGAGGAGCACGGTGCTTGACTCCTCCGACATAGTGCTGAAAGGCTGTCTCTGGTGGGCCCCTGTGGGGCAGGCTCCTCTCTAGCCCTACCAGCCACTAAGGGAAGGTGCTCGGGCCCCTTTGACCAGAGGTGACCTTTCCTGTCAGTCACTGCGTCTGCATGGGAAGAGTTTCATGGAAAGCCTGAGTTTGACTTCTGAAATGGTGGAGAGTGGGAGTGATCCTACATCAGCATGTGAAGTGACATCAGTGTAAAACCGGGGCAAGTGACAAGAGAATTAACTTTCTCCTCTTCTTCTAGAAGCTTCCACAACAAAAGGGGCCACCAGTGTGGTCAGGAACTGAAAAGTGAATAGTTTTCTGAATTTCATTTATCTTCCAAAGAAGGTACAGTCATTTAGAAATACTGTCCCCAAGGTACGGATCACTATACAAATACAAAAGACACTATTGAATATTCATTGGGTGCAACATACAAATTATAAATTTTGCATACCATATACACAGAACAAAGGGGAAAAATATCGTAGGTTTTTCTTGCCAAATAACTAGTATCTTTTTAACTAGGCTAAAAGGTTATTTTACAGTTCTGGAAGATCAGTCTGCATGGATGTAGTTACACCTTTACAGTTTTATTATTTGTTAAATAATATGTACTTAGCAAGGACCACTGTACATGATTTCATATAGCAACAGGGAAATATGGTTAGATGCTCATATGGTGTAAAAAAATATAAACCCTTTAATCACTTTATGCCCTCTGCAATCTCATTGAGTCTTAGTGAAAACAGTAACTAAAGTCAACCAACTATCCACAGTTGATCACACGAGAAAGTGTTTACAGAATCAATTTACTAATCAGACAAAAATGTTCAAATAATGAAACAAATTAAGCATATTATAGCTGGCAAACTGTGCATGTAATATGAGGGGTTTGATATGTGTATGTATCTGCACAGAAATTCTTTAATGCCAGGTGTTGTAATTATTCAGAAAGGAAAAACCTTTGGGGGAAAAAAGTTGTATTGATTTAATGCTACAAGCGAAGTTACTGCTACTCTTTATTTAGTCTTGCACTAAAAATGTGGGAAATACACAGCAAAAAAAAGTCTCTTGAATGCATCTTTTATAAATGTTTAGTATGAGATCGCAAAGTAGTGAAGTTCACTAAGCCATAATGTTTCTTCTTCAAGTAGATGGGTCTTTTCAAATTCAGAATATTTCAGATGCATGTGAATAATAGAGATCTTATAGACAACTCATTGCACACACAACTCTCCTGGTTTATGTCATGATCATTATGATTCTGAAACAGAATCAAAGAATCTTCAATTCTATAAACAGGAGTTTAAAGACTCATTATTTTCTTCTTTGAAATGAGTTGATGCGCTAAAAGCATAGTGCTGAAAGGCTGCCAAGCTAATAGTCCAGTGAGCACTAGGAAGAGATTAATTTTATACCTGGAACGAGTATATAGAGTTTCCATTCCATTTAGTGAAAGGGCTGGAATGTGACCTAGGGTTTCCTTCATGGTGCAGTGTTGTGTTAAACCCTGGGGTAAAGAGTCAGCCTCTACAAAAGAGAGAGTCTGAATTCGGGACTGTGACCAGCTACGCATGTTATTGCACAAAACGTAAACCAAAATGGGGTGTTTGAGATGCTTACTTGCATTTTTTTCCCCACTATTTTGCTAAATACTGGTTCTGGTACTCTGAAATCAATGTGAATATTTGGGAATGCAAATATGTTATGAATACTTCTCTTCAGAACATTAACATATTGAAATGTAGAGGTGTGTGCGGTCTCCTCACCTAGAGAGCTCTGCCTGAGGTGTAGCCAGAGTTGTAATCTCCAAGTGTGTTCTTTCTGCTTTTCAGAGGATGTCGATTCAATAAAAAGAGACAGAGTGAAGCCAAGGCAATGGATCTACTTCCACAAACAAGGTTAGCCAGTAGTAATTAGCAGAGGAGATTCAGAGTTCCAGACCAGTTTTGGAAACCATACCTTTAAAAGTTTTCAGGAAAGTTGTATTAAATTGTCTTTTGTTTCCTGTTGCTCATTGTTGACTGTTCAGAAACCCAGGAATGGATTTCTGTAAAAAACCTCTAACCAACGGGCCTTTCTGATTATTAATCACATTAAGGATTTTGGTGCAATGTATTAGGTCATATTACCAGGACCCATATATTGGGTCTTCTTATTGGGATTATTAAAATTAATGTCATTCAATGCGAAGATATGTATAGGCAATGGGAGGATGATGTGTCCCCCATACCTTTTGTAGGGCAGCTGGAGAAGAAGGCAAGCATTTCTTCCTTGGAGGAATTCAGTCTCTCTTACTGAGTGAGAAGAACAATGCTGAAGGAGGGATTTTTTCCTAAGCAAAACTGTGAGTAAATTGTATTCCTGAAAAATTATCATTTCCTAACTGATTTTGGTCAGAAGAAAATGGCATAGGGCATCATGAATGTTTGGAATGTTAAAGAATGATCAGAAGGAGCAAAAGCATTACCACAGTTGTTCCTTTATGCGGCATGTCATGTGAGGTTGCTATTCCAGACAGGAACATACTGAAGTAGGTGACCACGCCTCAAATCTTTGTAAAAAGAGGCATTGAGTCATCTGCTTTGTCCAAGAAAATCTCCACAGGCAACAGTTACAGCTGGTTGATATAACAGAGCCCTACACCCAGAAACTTGCACAAGAATTGACTGTTAAATCAGGAAATTGATAAGCCAGGGAAAGCTCATTTAAAACTATTTGAGAGAATGGCTGGGCCTAGTGGAGTGCTTAACATAACACTAAAGTTCAAACGAATATCCAAACTTCATGGTTAATTTTTATATTTGGCTGAGGAAGAAATGTGAGGAACCTGTAGAAGGTTTTGTCAAGAATCACTTGGAACGTTTTTCGGTTGTGTAGAGATTCATATTACACAGTACTAAATGCAAACCAAATACCAAAGCATTCTTTTTTTCACGCTCTTTGAAACTGACTAAATACAACTTGAAAGTAAAAACACATAGACATACAAAACTTAAGGCCAGAGGTTTCATTAGCCTACATTGTCCGAATTCTCAAATAGCAGAGATCATCACCTTTTATTCCCACTCTTGCATTTAATTCCTTAATACACTGCCACTGCAGACCCCAGTAGCCAAGGGGACATTCTGGACCCCACATCAGATTATTTTCTGACTCCCTTCACCCTCTGGTTATTTTCTGTTCTCCAGCTGAGGTGACTTCACTCCATCACAGTCACTCAGATGCTACTGTACTACATATGGTAGAAGCAATATTTGCCCATAATTTGTTTAGAACTGCATTAGAAAAAAGAGTTGTACTCATCAGAAGAATAAATGGTAGAGGGGTAGTTCTGTTGTGAATCGGTTAGTCTTGTCATGTAATGCTTACTGTATTGTGACTTCATAATAAACATTAGCTATAGCAATTGATAAACAAAGCTTGTCAATAATTTGCATTCTAAAATCTTTGGAAAATGCACGTAAGAGTAATCGCAGTTCTAACCACTGGGGAAAAAAACATGCGATCTGTGCCAGCTGCACATTTTTGTTGAGCCACTGAAAAGTCTCCCTACATGAATCTTTGGTAGAGGTAGGATTTTTATCATGCATCAGTATATAAATTTAATAGAATGAACAGCATGTCGATTTATATGGTTTTTTTTAGTTAAATTTTGAGTAATGCCATGGTGACCTCATACAGCTGTGTTCTGCACTTTTGGCATTTTGGCTCACCGCAGCTTATAGATAAGAAGGACACATGTCCAGCTGTAAAGAAATAAACAGTCTAATCATACTGCTGAAAATGATATGGTGCTGTTTCACTTCTGATTCATTTTGTTTCCTCTTGTATCATTATTGCGGGGTGAAGGTGCAAGGTTATGCTATCCTTCAGCTAAACAGCTGGTTAGGAATGCCATGCCAGCTACAGAGTCTGTCTTAAGCCAGCTGAGAGATGCTTCTCTCAGTGGGGCCATAAATGTGATTGGCAATGGTGAAATGAGAAATTGCATGAAACAACAAATTATTGGTTTGTCATTCCGTGATTGGCAGTTGGATTGCTGCATCATACAGTGGACCATATAAAACACAGAAAAAAGGGAGCATAACAAAGTATCAATTAATTCTGCTTTTCATGAAGATGTGTGAATATATGTTTTTCAAGGATTTTAATTTGGTTTAGGTAATGTCAAAGTGCATCAATCCAGAGGAAGTAGCAGGAGGCATTTTGCATATCTGCTGCTCTGTATATGTGACTATATGGATCAGTTTTGTGCGGACCAGGTCCATTGCTCTTTTCCTTTCTGCTGGTACTCTGTAAAGTAAAGAGTACTCTGGAATTTTGCTTTCTTCGGGTTATACAAAACGTTTGAGACTCCTATAGTGGGCTTCTCTCTCACTGCGAGGGCAGTGAGATGGCTCTTTCAGAGCTGGCCAGTGGTCAGTGTAATTCCAGTGTTTAAAAAGAGGAAAGAAAATTCGAGTCATTGTGACATAATAACTCATGTAAGACTTTCTGAGGCAAATGAGGACTTTTCTGACTCTATTACAGCTCAATAAGCAGCATATGTCAAGACCTCACAAAGTATATCCTCTTCGGTCTTTAATAAAGATTTTACCATGTGGAATTACATACCAGTTAGGCTAATTTCATCTGTGGGAAAGATATCTGAAAGAGTCTTAGTAGATTAGGAGAAGGAGTATCTAGTAAAAGAGTCCTTCAGCCTGATGAGTTGTATACACATGGTTTAGGAAAAAAGAAGTCATGCTTCACTAGCCTTCTGGAACTCTTTGAAGATAACACTGCCAAGATAGAGTATACCATGGACATTATATTTTTAGATTTTCAGGAGTCATTTGACAATGTTTTACCCAAGAGATTAATGCTTAAAGAGAGGGGAGTGAAGGGGCAAGAGAAAAGTTCACTCATTAAATTGAAAAGTAGGTCTAAGCAAGAACAATGAGGACCTAAAAATATCATTTTTACAGACTAGAGGAAAAAGAATGCGTAAGGCTGCAGCACTTCTGTGTATCAAGCTAACTTGTTTACATAAATGGCTTGGATGGATGTACTTTTGTTTGAAACTAAAATAGGCTCATTATCATCCATTTGTAGTGCTAAGAAGCCCTAACAGGATTTGTAATCCCAGTGTGCTGAGCACTGTCCATGTTGAGACTGTCCCTGCAGCCAAATAGACTCTATAGAATAAAAGTAGAAGAAAGGAAGTGTTATTTTCCTGATTACGTAGAGGAGGTTCCAAGGCCTGGGCAGACTTGATCCTAGCAACAGAGTAATATCAGTAGATCTAATGAGTGAACATATTTTCTTCGTCATGAGACCAGATTTCTTTGATTTGGAGATAATACTTCACAGGAAACAACAGTAAGTTCTGAAGAACAGTGAAGTACTGAAAAGCAAATGTTGCCAGCCCAACAAACGTGAGATGCATTTCCAAATAAATATGCATTCTAACCAGAAAAGAGATTTAATTGTAAAAATATGTATTTCAGCATAACTTATGCATCTGTAAGAAATGTAAATTTTATATATAAATGACTTAGAAGAACAGATTTTGAAGAGTTATCTCTCCATGATGTAAAAAGAATCTTGCAAAAAATGAAAATGATGCAACATTCCTAATTAAGACTTGCTTGGTTCAAATATAACTTTCTAAGTTAAAGCCATGTCTTAATTATTTCTGTATCTTACAGTAAAAAAACTGAGCTGCAAAAAGCACTTATTTTGTCCCACAGCATATAGATAATGGTACAGCAGTGACAAATTGAGTGTGAGGACCACTATGTCCACAACTTGGGTTTGAAATATTAAACTTTGCAAGATGTGAACTTGACCACACACATCAAAAGGGTGTTCCAAGATGCTGGCTGCCTCTTTCTATACATCCACTTCCCAGCATGCTAAGCCTAAAATCATAAGTAGTAGATGAAATTTTCGGAGGAATTGTCCATACTGTAAACACTGAACAAATTAAAAAATGATCTTTTTAAACTAGAGATCTGTCTTGCATTCCTGCATGCCTTTTACTGTATGCTCAGTTTAAATACCCTGTCTTAAAAAACTAGACCTTACCCTTCTGCTTTGTTTTCAAGTGCTTAAGAATCCTGCATGGCTGCACTTCTAATATAGGATCCAAATTTACTCTTGCAAAGGAGACTTCGTAAGACTTCAACATAGAAAATCCTGATTTACTGTTCTTGAAATAGATCAGATTCAGATCTGTCATTTTAAAAAATACTGCTCCTCTCTTCCCATTCTGCGTATATTCCCCACACTTTACTTAGAGTTCTTGGAATGACTCAGTGCTCCTCGCTGCTTGTTTGCAGTCCCCTTGCTTAGTGCATATAGGCACCTAACTGGCACATAACTGCAGGAACAAATTCCTGCGAGGTAGGTTAGGGTGGTAGTTTGTAGTGTTTGGTACTGCGTAGTTAATGGTTGGGGTATATGCTCTTACATCTCGGTAAATATAAAGTAATTTCAGGTAGTTTGCTGCTCAGTGAAAGCGACCTTGTACCCACCACAGGAAAGCCTGCACGCATGAATAGCTGCCATGGATTAGGTAATGCACTGTAAATTCTTACCTTTTCTTACTTCACGGTTAATGCCTGGAAATAACTTGTTCTGGATGCTATGTCTAACTTGTTGAATGACTGAGTGATTGTAGGAACTAATCCATTCATTACTTAAAAGAGCTCTTCTTTAGCTGGAGTTGTTCAGGCTAAGGATTTAGATCTTAAAGACAAAGGCTCTAATCCTAGTTCTTTATCGATGCGATTAATATAATTATGTATGTTTGAGACCATCATATTCTTTATGCAAGATGACTGCAGTAGGGTCCTTTATAATACAACTCTGATACAGACCTTAGCCATGCTTAGGTTGGAAGTGCCACACCTCTTAGATGGCATAAATAGGTATCTAAGTTAGAAAAGCTGCTCTGTGTGCTGTTATTGCTTGTGCTATGTCCTAAAGGAACATGAGTCAATCAATAATTAAGCCACAAAGTACTGCCTGTTGACATGGCAACATGTTCACAGATGTGACGTGAACTTAATGTCCTTCTTTCATGTCTCTTGTGAAAGTAAAAGTCTCCTAAGCTCAGTAACAAAGAATTGGAGCAGGCATTGCCAGGGAACAAGGAGAAAAGGCAAAAACTAGGTTATTTCTTTTATAAAAATGGATGCCTTTGAACCTCTTTTCTCCCAAATCTACTGTTTAAACAGTCTCTCTTTTTTTTATTACAGGGTTGTTTCCCTAATCAAAAAATCCCCAATTGCTTATTGCCAAATAAGAAGTACAAAATGAACTTCCTTATGGATCATTTTAATGGTTGCTTCTTTCCCATGTATTTCACCCCACCCACATTTTTTTTAATGGAGCTGAAGTGAACACAACACTTGTAGGTTACTTCTGTTTAGGCAAGACTCTGTCTAGCTCCAAGAATAACATTAGCTGCTGCACCACAGATCAAGGGTTGGCATGAAGGTCGAAATGTGAAGTTGTCATCATCAGTTGATGCCTGTTGTTCCGAAGACGAAAGAAGCACGAGGTTGTGTGACATCAGCTTCCGTATGTTGGGATAATTTTTGCTGTTTCTGCAGCTTCTCTGCACGTGCTCCCACTTTCACATTCTCCCTGCTTGCCAGTTACCCTATTCTCCTCTTGGCTTGCATGTCTTTCTTCCAAGCTTTCTGCAGCAGATGTTAATAGGCCTCGCCAAGATGTTTTGTTTGCCACATGTGTTGCTACCTGTGTCACAATGGGTGAGGTTCTTTTTATCTTTTTTTCCAGGGCATCTTTTTACTTCTGCTTCAGTCGGTCTCTTGATCTTTCACACATTAAAAGTTTACTACATGTTTTTTTCCTTTGGGAGCTTGGTGTCCTCCATGCAGAGGACATGTCCGGTCCAGCAAAACTACGCTTTTATAAGATTGCTTCAACACTGTTTGTGCAACCACTTTGCAGAACTTTGTTATTCATGATTTTATCTTGCCACTTGATATGCATAATAGCTTGAAGGTGCCGTTGATTAAATTTTTCCAATGCTTTGATGTACCAGTACTAGCATTTCCATGTTTCTCAGCTCTAGAGTGAGGTAAAAATTAGTACACTGTAGAAAAGCTAGGGTTTGGTCTTATGTCTAATAGTATGATAGTTCCAGATTTAATGAACCTAATCCTCCATCTCTGTCCATCTAGATGTACAAAACCTCACTGATGTATAAAAGCCAACTGTTTTGAAACTCCTGTTAGGGAGAAACATTAGATGCAGGGTTTAAAGTTCTTACGTGTAATCCTTGCGCTTTAAGAAATCAGGTAACAGTTTTGATAGCTGAAATTTTATAAAAGTACAAATCTCAGCTGCAGGCTACTGCACAGCTGGGCAGTCTGAATGTTTGGTGGACCATGTACCCTTTAGCAAGTATGAATTCTAACCTCCCAGACATAAGATATGTGGAAAACTAATACACAAGCTCAGTGAAAAAAAGAGACAAAATTGCTGAGACAGCAGGATGACCTCATCCTTCATCAAATATGTCCCTTCTTTTCTCCTTCACTGTTTTCTTTTTAATGTATCATCTTCTTCAGTGTCCTATATGATTTCAGATCTATGAGCAGATGAAATTTTATTTTTTAAACAAGAAACCTCTTTCTGCTTGTATCACTTTTCAGATCAGCTTTGATAACAAAACTGTACTCCAGCAGTATACTTTGGATAGGGTCAGGAGTAATTCAAGAACTTAAGGTCCTTAACAGCATATTTGATTTTAGGTCTGGGTAAAATGTGCAGCAGAATGACATGTCTGCTATGCCCTTAAATAAATTGCTCACTGGCTGTGTTGCTTGCAAACTGACAGCCTTTAGGCAATGCCCAAATACTACTTGGTAGGATTTGAAAGGCAGGTTTGGCTGAGCTGGAGAAAAGGGTCCAAATCTCCATTTTAAAATACTGACATGGTTCTACTTCTGCTATTTTTATTTTCTGAAATATAATATTCTAAGGCTCTTTACTTGAAATTCTTCTGTGAATTTTGAACACAAAAATCAGTCCATAGCCCTTACGATACATATAATTTACAAACAAAAGCTAGACATTTAATGGGATTTCTGCAGGCACGTTATAATTATACCTGAACAATAGTCAACAGGGAAGGGAGTGATGGTAGCACCATTAGGAAAAGAGAAGCATGACTGCTACCTATGCAAGACTTAACTTGATGGGAACTCAGCTATTCCCATGGCAATTCAAAACACTGAAATTATACTGATTTAGTACCTGGTGTGCAGTCATGACACCTTTACTTTTTTTCTTTACTTTTTTATTTTATTTTTGGTAGATCTTACTTGAAAAGTATCACGTTGTCATAAAGTGGTCTCATTTCTAGAAGAGATTTATCCCAGGCAATAAAATTAGAAAGATCAGCCCCTTACAAAAGAAATTAATATGTGCAGTACCTTTAGTTCACTCTCCAGCACATGCATTTGTTTTAAAAAAGTACAGTAAATTATTGTATTATTGAATGCTTCCAAATCTCTTCTAAGCTGTACTCTTTATTCTGTCCTTTATTGCTTAGAGACTTTCATTAATTTTGCAAATTACACTGTTTCTCTGTTTCATTCATGTGACTTTAATAGCCCCATCTGCTGGCTGAGCACCAGGTAAGAGAATTAGCACATACCTTTGAAGGTCTCTTGTTCTAACAGGGCTTCCATGAACTTAGTACTGAAATGCTTTTGTTTTTTTCCTAAGTGAGACAAAGACAGAAAACTGGAAAACTGTGTTTTATAGGCACATATTATCTCACAATGCAGTGGCATTTATTTTGTGTTTGCAAAGTTCTTAGTTTCTGCCAGTGTCAGTCTGCTTTGTTAATGATAAATATGCACTTTTGTTGTAGGATCTTAATATCTTAAAAGATAGTTTGCTAGAGTGAAGAGGCATGAAAATGTAGAAACTGGAAGAAACATCAGATGAAATGTAGATGGCAATGCTCACTGAAAAAGGAACTAAGCAAACTAACTGCTTTCAGATGCAGTGCATCAGTAGCACTGAGACTGTTACGTTCTGCAGAATTTATCTGAAAGCTACTCTTCCCTAGGCATCCATTTCTGTTGAAGATAGGATACTGGGCAGGAGAGACTCTTGCCATGGCTCAGAAGGCTCATTTTCATTTTCTAATGTCTTTTTAATGGAAATAATAGATGCCACAAATCTCCCAGAAATAATGAGGGGGGCTTGATTCATCCTTTCATTCTTTGAATGAAACTATGCTGCACTGCTTTTTGCAGGCAAGCTTCTGATGTTACGTGCACAGCCATGGAACCACTTGTTCTGCATGGATGTAAAGGAGTAGATTACAGGATAGCTAAGAAGTATGAGGATGTGTTTCTTATGCATCATTGAAACTGAACACAAATTTGGTATAGCATTTGCAGATTGTCCTGAACAAGTACTCTGACTATAAAGCTATGACGTATCTATGTAGTGATACAGCAAAAGCACATGAATAGACCTTAATGTATTAAAGAATTAAAAAATATGTATAAAAATATATGCTCTACAAAAACTGTCAAATGGCCTGGGAAAGAAAAAAGAATATTCTGAAAAAAACAGTGTTGAGAGAGGATGTTTGTTGGAGGGGTGTCCCAGGATGCAGCTATCTGATTGTGGGCACTGAAGAAAGAAAAACTTGAGGGGGAAGGGAAAAGGGTTAATGAATGTACCTTTGCTACAGTCAATAAGAGAGTCTAAACTGCATTATAATTTCTGATGCTGTCCATTGCAATAAAGATCACCTTAATTCTTTTACAATGTGCAGCAGAGAACTTTGCTGAATAAGAGGAATCTACCTTTTGCCAAAGTTTATTCCAGTGACTCAAGACAGAGAGAATGATTTAATAGAGTTTAGACAAGCACTAACAGAAAAATAAGTTGCCACAGCCATCCTATCAATCTGTAGATTCTGGTCTGGTAAGACACTGGGATGTTTCTTGGACAGTGAAGTCTACAAAAGCAAGACAAGTCAAGATCACTTATGATAGGATGGGTTCACCAATATAGTGATCCACATTTTCTTATGACTGAAGATGCTGAGTCAATCCTTGCAAGGAAATCCCAGTGAAACTATTACTCTATTAGTAAATTAATATTTACAAAGCCTTGTGAGCTCAAATTGGTAAGTAAATGTTATCTGTGATTTTAGCCTGGTCTAAAGATACATAGGCAATGAGTATCAGAAAGAAAGAGAAGTTTTCTTCTTCATAAAGATGAAGTACAGGGTTGTGTTCATGATCTTTCAAAAGCTCTTGCAAAACTTGGTTGCTGAACCTAAAAGTTTCAGGTGATTTTTAATGAAAGTCAGAAGGGCTTGTGGTCCCCATTCACATAATTGCTTGTGAAAATATCAGCTCCTATCCTGGTTCTGTAATAAATAGCACATGACTTAAAGGACCAAAGGATAGCTTTCTGCTGAAAATCATGCACAAATACTTGCATACCGTGGAAAATTTTTCTGCTGGTGTCAGTGCAGAAGATACAACACAGGATGCTCTTAACTGCATTAAAACAACACAGATGATTTTAAAGGGAAACCTGGGAAAAACATTAATCGTATGTTCAAGATCAGCATTTTCCAACTAGAAGTGTTCATGTAGTATCTTTCTTATTGTGCAAGAAGCTGCTCTTTTCCCATCCAAATGCATTCATTTAACATAGTGACCCAAGTAAATCCACCCTGATGCAACTTTACCAGCTGCTGTACTGTTTCTCTCCTGCAGAGGTGTTCTTTAATGAACACATGTTTCTTGGTCACAGGTAGTCTGCTTTATGCCTGACTGAATTTCTTTACAGGCTTTAAGATCCAAAGCCTTAAGGCACAAGCACCATGTGTATACTGGATGGAAGCCTGATCCTTCAGTGGACAGCTCAAGTGATTATGAGTTACTCACTTGTGAAATCCTGAAGTAATATAGTCAAAAGGACTGGTGGATCATAAACCAACTGATTTCTGTTTTGAAAACAATTTAGTCAATCTAATCACGCAGTTTTAAATTTAACTGAGAGATTTGTAACAAATTTTCCTGTATACCTTGAGAAATAGATACATATATAAAGGTCTTACATGAACAATTGTTACTTTTTAAATATCACATAAAGACATGTAGAGATGTAATCATGAAAGAGGCTGTTTGGTTTGGTAGGCTTGGCAGCTAACACTGACCATTTCTTCTCAGCAAAGATCTGGATTTGTCTTTTCCTAAGACCAGCTAATCCTTGGTCTCTTCTTCAAGAACTGCATTCACATCTTTTTACATTCACTTGCTGAACAGGTGGCTCAGATCAGCCAACCTTAATCTTAGCAGACCTTGAATTTACTGGAACACTATTGCTCTTCCAGTGTGCTTAGAAGTTTTCTTTCGTTTTCCTGCCATTACTATGATTAATAATGATCTTGACACACAGACACAGATGCACTCATATATGCACTAATAAACACAAATAGAAAACATAATGGATTAAGATGTTAAAACCAGAAATCAGTGAGGAAGGCAGAAACCAGCAGTTCTTTTAATGTGGTAAGGCAAAAAAATCATATTTTTACTAAACAAAGGCAGAGTTAGTATTTTGGATAGAGTTAGTATTTTGGATAGTCTTACAAGTCTGAAACAAATGCTCTTCATTATCCATTGATTAAAGGAAAGACAATTTCCTAATCTACATTAATTTACTGAGCAGCTGGACAAATCTCCAAAACTTGAAAAAAATTATTACCAAATGTTTTGATATGTACTGTGCTTTGCCCGTCCTGTGTCTGGATGCTGTACGGTTTGATTACCTGAGATAACCAATTTGTACTCAGAGTAGCACAGAGCCTAAGACAACACATTTCTTGTGATTATCCATACTTAATAACTGTTTCTAAAATCCTGAACTGCCCACTATGAGTTTTGAGTACTGAGACCACTTACAGATACTTTTTCAAGTTATGACTCATTACATTAAGCCTTCTTTTCATGAAACTCTGCTTAACTGTGCATGTGCTGATTGTTTTCTTTGTCATCTGACTTTCAGACTGGTTACTGATCTCCTTTGATATACTGTACATGACATCCTAACAAAACCAAGTCTTTAATCAGAATGATGAGGATTCAAATGTGTGCCACTGTCAGACAGCAGGGTAAGGCTAACATGCAGCAGATGTGTACTTGCAGGTCAGATGGAATGAATGGATTTAAGGCATACAGTTGGTACAATCTTTAGTTTAACCCTAGATCTGATTTTAAAACCCAGGCAGAACACTTTCACAATGAGCTGTGTTGGTTTTAACTGTTAGCTGGCAAAACACCTTCACAAATATTTTATACGTGGGGTAGACATGACAAGCTTTGAAAATCATGATGTAGGAAGCAACAGGAATTCATTGCGGGGAAGGAGGCAAATGGCTCTGAGACTGTTTATTGTTTTATGACAAAAATCACCTGCATTAGTAGTTGTATGTAAATATTGTCTCTTTCATGCTGCTAATCTACAAGATGTGGAAAAGCAAAAGACACAGCCACAGGTGAGTGCTTCTAACAGATTTCATTAATGCGAGCAGTAAGCACTGAGACTGCATAAATGAAATCTGCAGCTGCAAATCAAAAATAACACTCCCTGGTTAGTCAATTAAGGATCAGGAAGCACCAAGAGCAAATAGGTCAGAATATGATCTGCTTTAATGTAGTTTAGAAAAGAGCTTGCAAATTTAAACATTTGTGTAAGCTGAACTTTTCTCAAGAAAACGATTTATAAACTGTGGAATAGACTGGCATATTTTCCTCCTACACATATGCAAAAGTTTTCATCTTAAAACATAATGTCAGTCTCATTGAGCTCAATGGGAGTTGCAGTGCTCCATACTTTCTAAGAGATGCTTTGTTGCAAACCCGTTCTGAAGTGACTGATGCCACTAGTGCTTAAGATACAGCATTATTAACTTACTCAAATTTGTTACAGACATTGAAGTTATAGTAGTAAAGACTGTTCAGGGCATTGCTATTTGTTAGGGAAAGCATTGCCAGATACTATTTTCACCTCGTTATAGGGAAGTACAATAGATACATTTTAACAGACTATAAAAAGAAAGAGTCAGGTTATGCTTTTGTTCTTCTCTGGGAAAACAGAGATTTTTATGCACTGTAGTGATATTTATTTCATGCTGTTGATTATGAAGGGAAGACTCCTTTACCCCCATCGCTATTGGCAGATGCCAAGAATTTGTGGATTCAAGCTGTGCACTGGTTAATTGTAAATTCACTGAAAGATCCACAAGATATGCTGATGGCAATAATAATGCTCAACTGAATAAGCAGTTAAGCACATCTTAACAAGTTATCATGTTCATGAGCCCAGTAGAAATACTGAGATGGGCAAATAATCAGAGAGTAATTCCTGAGTCCTGCTCAAGAGCTCTGAGAAGAATGTATCATTCTGAGAATACAAAGGAACCAGAAAGCTGTAGGTATCTCCAGATGTCGATTCCTCTTGAATAAGAACTTTTCATATGCAGCATTTCCAACCATGTCACTAGTGTGTTTGTCTGTTGATCCCCAGATGAAGCATCAGTCCTTTGATGATTATAGGTAGAGGGATTTAATTCACAGCAACCCTAACATCACTCTAACATATACCAGACAATGAAATGGCTTTTGTCAGCCACGAGTCTGGGGAAATGTTACCATTTGCAGCTTAATCTTTCACTGAGAATAGTTTTTACTCTCGGACAGAGGTGAATGAGTCCACTGAGGTTAATGAATTCATGAATGTGAGTCAGAGATGCAGGTCAAAACTCTTGCCTTTATTCTCTTACCGTATACTGAAGCATTTGTACAGTCATTGCTTTCCTTTTACTTGGAGAGAATAGTACAATGATAGCTTTTTTTGAGGCATCGTAAGAAAAGTATACCTACTATTTAGTCATATAGCATAATTGGTCTACCAAAGCATGAAATCTGTAAAAAAAAATGTATTTCAAGAGCACTTGGAGACTACAGGGCCCAGTTTTGTACTTGGGTGCCCACTCAAAACCAGTGGAATTATTTTCGGTAGAAACCCTGTGTGTGATCAGTACCATCTCCTTTGTGATGGTGATGGTATACATCGCTGTTCGTCTGCACCCTGGATCTTTGTGCAAAGAATCTAGTTCTATATTTTTCCTTATTCTATGGGGCAGAGTTTTAGTGAAGTTTTGTATGAGAAATGGTAAGTACTGAAAAGGTAACTTCACCTTTGTGATCTTAGCACAGTTTCTTCAGTTTTGTTCAGCACACTGAGTACTAGCAAGTGGAGGTGATGATGAGAATATGCACCATTATCAGGGAGTAAAGCATAACATGGAAATGCACAATGCCGTAGTAGTTGAGGACAGGAAATTTATTTCTGTCTTTGTGACCACTATAGTTGGGCTACAAAACATATACTTTAATAAGTCAATATATTCCCATATGAAGAGGTACTATGATCCCTAGTATTTATATATATTATCATGGAGCATTATGGCATGCCACCAGGTAGTCCCTATTTCATTCTATTAACATACTCTGATATGTGATATACTATAACTTCAAACATCTGTATAACCTAGAAGGTAACTTACACCACCTGTATATATGATGTCCAACAGCAGAGAATGCCAGTGGAATCTCCCTATTTTACTATTGTAAAATATTCTAACCCCAAATCCTGTACTTGGTAACATCTATATGCAATGGTAGAGTTTGTAGCAGGGTTGACGTAGCATGGTCAGTGCAGGATTTGCCTTTAAAGTGCACTGTGGAAAATTTCTGGTTTAGGCTATAAATGTTCTGCATAGAATATTGTCTTAGCTCTCATTCTTACCATCTTTGGTTTCTGTAATCGAGTATAGACCCACTGACTTCTGACTGAGCATCTAACCTGAATATCAGATTCTCAGACATACATTCTTCTCTTCAAAAATCAAAAAGTAGCAGTTGCACATTATTGATAACCACCAACCACACACCTTCCCTGTGACAAAGAATGTTGTCATACATCAACACCTACACTTCTGCCTTTTAATCTTATGTCTCTGTACAGCTCCACAGTAGTAACATCAGCTACCTCCTTTCACATACCTTATGATTCTCCCATCCAGGACCTCAAATCTTCCACCTGTGCTTTCTTGTCCTCTCTTGCTGCCCATACACAGTATCCTGAGGTCTCATTGCCATACCTAATTACTAGCTGGGCAAGAGGCAGCATGTCCTGTGGCTGGTTATGAGCTGTATGTGTGTTGATTGTCCAGCTGGTAAGCCAGACAAAACAGAACTTTTGAGTTCATGTTGCAGTTTTTCCCTTAATGAGGCCAGTCATCTATCTAGTCATCAGTTTTCATGTAGCTGGGTAGAACTTACTATCTTTGAGATCACTGCTCTTCTATCAAATTTGTTTGAGATTGGCCAATAGATTCAAAAGTTAGTGGGAAAGACAGAAAACACAGTTGCATAAGCTTGGGATGATCAGGTAGGGACACAATAATGCTTTCTGAATACTAGACTAGGCTAGTGCACTACTGAGGTGTGTACTCACCAGACTGAACTAGACAAACAGATTCAGAGATCAGATAGTTTCCTAAACACTGTAAATAACGCTATCCCAGGAACGGGTCCAAGGAGGCCTGCTTATGTCAGCATACTCACGTTGCCTCTCCTTCCACATTTTGTATCATGGAAATAATTTTGAAACTAGGACTATCTCTAAGGCTAATTATACCAGCATCTAGGGAAAAGTTTTGGCATTGTAGAAATGTGCAGTGGAATACCCATATGCTGAATTCGGGAGAGGATTTTGAAAGAAGCTGTAATCATAGAATGGTTTGGTCTGGAAGGGACCTTAAAGCTCATCTAATTCCAACCCTCCTGCCACTGGCAGGGACACCTTCCACTAGACCAGGTTGGTCCAAGCCCCATCCAACCTGCCTTGAACACTGCCAGGGATGGGGAATAGCAGGGAATAAATAATAAATTCAGCTCCTTCATTTAGTTCTTTGTTGAATGAGAACTATCTATGGAGTGATGGTTGTTCAATTGATACACATTTATCCTTCAAGTCAGCAGAATATATAACAATTTTATTTTAGCTTTGAATGCGCCTACCTACTTTCTCTATAAAAGATCACTGTTTTGCAGTGGCCTCTGTTATGCCAAAGGGAGCAGGCAAATCCACGTGAACCAAATGTGTCGTATGAATTCTTACCATAAATCCGCTGCAACCAGTGGAGTTAGCAGTGGTTACAAATGTGACCTACATAGTTCTTTATTTTTTACCATACACATTCTATAAACAATATTTGGAAAAAACTCATCAAACTTCTTCTCAGTATCAACACAGTAACTTAACATCCCAGGCTTGAGCTTACCATTGATTTATACAAATCAATGTAAATTGATTTGTATAAAGAGTCTGTCTGTGAATTTCTTTATGTAACAACTGTCTGATGCCTTGATTCACCAATGTGGGGGTCACCAGTTGATGTCTCAGTGCTGTTCAGTGGGTTTTTTTTTTCATTATTATTCCATTTCTGATTGTGAGGCTTAAAAATAACAGGATTTCTCACTAAATTATGGTGTTATGCTAGATATGCAGAGATATATATGCACGTATCAATCTGTGTGTATGTTTTTACTGGCATCCCAGTACATGTCAGTCAACAGTAGGGTCAAATATTTATTCAGTTTTGAGGATAGCGTATCATATGTCCTGGCTGTGAAGAGGCCATAGTCTGAAGTTCTTTGATATAGTATTTCTAGTGTCTTTGTAATGGCTGTATACATTCAGATTTTCATTAAATAATCAAATCTTTACTTCAAAAGAAGAGCTCTTACCAAAGGTCCTCTTATGCTGAAAAATTTGTGAAGATGCAAATTCGACAAAACAAAATGAATGCCTGCATACCTTAATGAACAGCTAATTCAGTTCCTTTGAATTCAGTGTTACTGAGCTGCTTTTCTCAAGTTTTATATAATTTGTATTATGTGATTTGAAACAGCATGAATATATAGACACCCTTACAGGACTGCTCCTATAGCAGCAGGCAACTATGTTTAGTTTAGTTGGAACCACTGTCTTTCGGGCACTGCCTAAACTAGATTAACTTATACTCTTACCTGAAAATTCAGGTAGGACTTGCTAGTAAACTCAATTGACTACATTTATCTTTAAAATTAAAAGCTTTAAAATTTCGAATTCATTTCTAGAAGTTGCAGACTTCTGTTTACTTTATACAGTAATTAATTAGCCTGATTATAAACAGGAAACATTTTTTAAGTCTTCTGCTATCATAAAGCAGTTTGCAAAGTCAGCATTACATACTATAAAAATGTCAAACAGAAATCCATCTGTCTCTTGTAGTTCCCTCATCACCAGATGTGCCTGTTTCCCTGGTTTTCTTCTGGGGGAAAAAAAAAAGTGACCTTCTTTTGTGCTAAAATATTTCGTTGTTCTATTCCCATTTTTTCTTTTTTTAAGAGATAACCATAGGCAGATCAAAAACTTGAAAGTGCATATATTGGACTCACATAAAGCCTCTGAGGCAAAACACATCTATTTCTTCAGCTTAGTTTATGTAGAGGCAAAATAAGTCAAACGTCTGAAATTTAGATTCAGAGTTCACAGATTGTCTTTCACAAAAGAAATCAAACGAAAGCTCTCTGAATAACCCAAATAATCAAACATATTTGGTGATGGATGTCCTGAGTTTAGCTGAAAAAGCTTGCAGTTTGTGTTGGGATCTGGTTTGTATTAATGCAGATAGAAGGCCGCCATCCTAGAAATGTCTTCCTGTATCAACAGCAGGATTTATTTGGGTAACCTGTGTTATGCTGTGGGCCCTTATAGTAATTGATTTCTGAGATCAACTCCACAAATACACCTACTGCAATTCCATGTTACAAAACCAGACCTTTAGTGTACCAGTCCTCTTGAACAACTAGAAAAATACCTTCCCTGTAATTGAAAAACGTTTTACAAACACCAGTGACACTTCTTTCGCAGCAGTTTCCAGCAGGGTGTTCAGCAGTACTTGTAAATCACCACCATAATCTTAAGATGCAGAAGATGTGCCTCTGTTTAGTGCAGCTGAGAAATGGACATGATCCTGCTACTGGGTTCCAGTGTAGGACCAAATTCACTGGGCCATTAATTTTGCTTCGCATCACTTCCTCAACACAAAGCAGACTTAATGCTACATTAACTGGCAGCCCAGTGATTCACAGTATGTTGGAGAATCCAGGTGGTGCAGCTCTGGTGAAATGGCTTGTGTAGTCCCTTCCTCACAGTGTCAGTGTAGATGTTGAGCAACAGAGGGTGGGCAAAAGCAGGGGCAGATGAAGTTTTCATTATAATTTTTTTTTTCTTAAACTCACAGCTTCCAAAATTCTGTGGTTAGGTAAGAATCTCAGCTTTCATTTAAAAATTAAGTCTCAGAAGCCATAAAGTAAATCAAAAGAAAAACAGACAGATATTAATCTTGTGATGTTCGATCCAATTTTGTGTTTTGGGGAACTGTCTTCTGGTTTTTGAACACCTGGATTTGGCGCAAGGCTGCTATCATGCCTGGAACAACATACCCACATTGTTTTCTTACTATCGCTATTCCCCTGCCACTCCCTTTCAGGCAAATGAACTAATTTGGACACAATATTTCAACACATTTTTTGCATTGAAGGTGTCTTATAGCCTACTATAAGCAGAAATAATATCTCTAAAAGCCCAAATAAATAGCCGAATAATACAGTTTTCACAAACTAAATGATCCAAATCTTCAGTAAAACAAAATGTCGAAAATTAATTCCTCTACTTTACTGCCTAAGCCTAAGTTTAAGATTCAGTTTTTCAACAGATGTAAGGATGGCATAACTGCTATTCCAGTGGCTCTCAGTTCTCATATTTTGATGAAGGCCTTAACAACATTAGGATATTTACATTAGAAATGTGTTATATGATAGTACAGACAATACGGGAAAGAACTTACAGTTCATGATTTTGTACTGCTTATCAGCTTAAGGAGAGTAAAAAGCTGAGTGTATATGTTTATTTAAATTAGTTAGACCCTGAATTCCCAGATCTGTTAGAACTAAATCCTAAAATGTGTTCTGGCATTCAGCAGTTTAACTGAAGTAAACCAGGCATTTGCAGTTGTTTGCTGGGTCAGTATCACATTAGAGGTGTCCTGCAGATTAAAGTCTTTATATCTAAATATCCTGAAATTTACAACAGTTACTTATAACTCCAAAATAGGAAACAAAAATACTGCATAAGAGCTTCAAATGAAGGAAAAGACTTTAAAATCCTAAATTTTTGAATAATGGGATCCCATTTTGATATTTACAAATGCATTTCATTAATGACCTAGGATTTATAATAAAAGAAATGTCTTTAAAACTTTACAGTTTATCTTAGTTCAGGAAAATTTTGAAATACCTGTTTTCCTGTTAAAATGCACTCTAGGGGCTTCTAATGAATCTTGTTTACTGAACAGACCAGAGTGACTCAGAAAGTCAGAGCAGTGTCACTCAGAAAAATTAAGGGCCATCGAGTAAAGAAGTATTTAGGGATTTCTACAATTCTGTGATTCCTTTAAATGTCTGTTATTCACCCAACAGATTGCAACTGCTTCTCTATCATACTAATAATACCCAGGGACCTCTGTCAATAGTTATTCAGCTATTTTGTATAAGAAGATATCTGTATGCTCAGAATGCACTATCAGATTATGAGTGGAAGAACTATCTGCGTTCTGAATGGCTTTTACTGTGGTAATACTGAAATACCTGGTTTAGTTCCTGACTTACTTTTTCTTTTGTGGCTTGTTCTTTTACTTAAAGACCTAAATGCAGTGGTCAGTAGGACTAGAGAGCTCAGAATGTTGGTAATGAGATATGGAGCCCTGTTCTTCTAGGTCACTGGCATGAATCTGACCCTGGTTAGTAATAATGGAGAGTCATTATCAGCTGGTAACTGCTTGGTGGCCTACGACATACAAGCTGGTGGTTTCACTTTGTGTAATGACCCATGGCTGCGTACACATACACACAGCCTTCAGTTAAAACACGTGCAAATAGCTTGGAAAATACCATATATCTCATGATTGAACTTCAAAACTCAGGCTGAAAGGTCATTTGTGGTGGCAATTAAGAGTGACAGGCTTTATAACCTGTCAGCCACAGAGAACAAGGTACTCACCAGTATTCACACAGGTCATTTGCTTCTGCTTGGACAATGGTGCATACACATTTAAGGCAGAATAACACAAAACAATGGATAAGTACTAAATTAAATACAACACAAAGTTATGAAGCAAAGTCCTTACAGGTGTGGAGTCTGTGAGCAAAAAGGAGAGAAGCAGAAAGTAAAGAGGAAGAAAACCTGGGGAAAAATGTAGTGGAAAAGGGAAGACATGGAATGGTAAAATAGAGAATATAGAGAAATGTAAGGCAGCAAATACACTGCTCCTCTGTGCTTCCCAAACACCTGACCTCTCCCCCCACCTCCTTTTCAGAAGTAATCTTCTTCCTGTGGATAAAAAGGCTTGTTATACAAGAAGAAAAATTCAGCAAAGTATTTAAGCACACTTTTCACTTTCAGCATGTGAAATATCCTGCTTTTTGAGCAGAGTGACTGTCATCCCTTGCATTAGGTATTTGCTTATCTTCCGTACCAAAGTGAAGTTTCATAATTATGCTGTGTAGATGAAGCTAAAGGGGTTGGTTATGATGATGGATGGTGGCTTTACTACAGCAGCCGCAAGTATCATGATGACAAGGAATTAGCAAGGACTAACAAAGAAATAAGATCCCCACTGTTGTGATAGGAACTTTTGAGAGGGTTGGGTGGGCTTTTGGTGTAAACACATGCTGGGGCAGGATTTTCCACAAACTGGTTCACCCATCTCTACAGTTACTGTTAAATATCAGTGACATACGTGAGTTGATTCAATGGTGAAAGGCTTAAAGATCAGGCTGGGTTGACATTTTTCTTGTAAGGCTCAATATCGTGAAAACATTTGAAGTGTAAAGAGCTGTAGAACTGGCTAGTTTCACATGTCATACTGATGCTGTGTGGCTTTGTAAAAGAAATGATACACTTTGACGCTCTAGGCCTGAAGCAAATACATAGCATAGGACTTTCTGAGCATGGCAAGAGACCGTGAAGCAGCAGCATAGAGCACCAGGTAAGATCAAATTCCTGGCTGTCTTCCATTTCCCTGTCACACTGTGTATGCTTAATAAACTGTTTTTGCAATAGTGATTGGATGTGACTGCCACCTGCATGCTATGTAATATGTATACTCTACAGTAAGAACATCTAGCAGCTGCAAGGATATAAGTAGTTTAAGCCTAGAATGCCTGGATGTTCTTAGGTGAGCTCACGACTTTCTAAGCTGCAAAAATGTTTAATCCCTATGTCACTTTATATTATTTTGCAGTTAATATTGTCAGTGGGTTGACAAAGGCACATAACCAGGGGCAGAATTTGGCCTATCATATTTAGTAGGATATGATTCCTCAACTAGAGACTTTACAGCCTCTTAAGGGCACATATTCTGCTTTGTTTTCACATCTGAAATGTGAGAGAGTAGGTCTTGTCCTGCAAAGCTGTAATTGTCAACTCTGTGACAAACATGTGAGCTCAGTGCTGATACATGATAACCCACAGATGGTAAGGCCACATTTTGTTTTAAGAACTTTAAACAAGTAACTGACGGGCAGCTTAGCAATATATTCTTGTCTGACGCTTTTGACTGGCACTTAGAGGGAAAGCTCTTTGGAGCAGGAAATCATCTTTTATTTAATAATTATATGAGGCCTGTTCCTAATTAAAATTCTACTGAAAAAATATTATATTGTTTAATGATTTTTTGAACTTAGAATAGTGCAAACACTGTAAGTAGCTTACATTAAGCTCTGAGGCTTATTAGTACCTGTATAAAAGTACATTTCTCTTTAATTCTCTTCTGTTTTCCCATTTTGGTCTGCAGTCACTTTTCTTGTAGCTTCAGTTATACTACCTCATTAACTTTGTCTTGTTCTGCAGAAGCAGTAAATGCTGTCCTGCTCAAAGGCAAATCTTTATGCTGTAGTTAGCAGGGGACTGTTTGTATGTAGGTCTTCACTTCCTGCTCATTTTGTCTTTTGGTGTTCTCACAATAACCTTGGCAAAGCTAAGGCTTATTACATATCAACTGTATTTTTGTCTTTTACAGTCCTGCATTGCTAAATTAGAAAGCCAAGCTTCTTTCACAAATAGAGAAGGCATCTTGCTGCTTTCCAATAGGTAACCACAGATACTTCATACGTAACCATTGATTTTCTATCCAGGGATATGTAGGAAATCTTACAAAGAGCATGAGTAAGGACGCATCTAATAACATGTCAGACTGTTCCTGTTTCCACACTTGAATGCTCAGTCCAGAATACTGATCCCTGCACCAGAGAACAACCACAGTTTACAAAGTCAATATATACTGTATGAAGTAGCTGTATAGTTATGATAGTTACCACAGGGAATGAAACCTAAAATTTTTAGATGCAAGCAGAGGGCATAGGCAGGATCTGACTTTTCTCTGAAGTAGGCTCAGCTAGAGGAAAAATATTGATTTTCACCACAGCCATCCTTCCTTCAAAAGTTATTTCATGTTTGAAAGGAATGTGTGAGGCTATAGAGGAAAAGAAAAAGGGTGATATTTTATCTCAATTTATAATTTTATTTTATTTACAGGATTCAGTTATTTTATGTTTGCTCTTTCTTATACAAAAGCAAATAGAACAGAAAATTTTCTTTAACTGCAATGTTTGATGCATACTGCATTGGAAGTTATTAATTAGTATCAGTGGTCAGTCATGGCAGTCATGCTTTCTTCCAAATAGGTGTTGCAGACATCAAACAAAAAAAGTAAAATAAATTAAACTTGAAAGGTTTAGTTTGTTTTTGTAAAGCACCCAAACGTTAACAAATTTCTCTGCTAAGTCTCTTGCAGAGTTGGAAACCGACTTTTCTAAGACTATGTGAAAACTGCCAGCTTCAGTTCATGAGGTCTTTGCAGACTGAATCAATTGCTTGGTTATAAACCCCTTTAGTCAATACTGTCTTTTGCTAGGGGAGGTGCTGCTGGGCTTGGTGGACGACTGGTCAGATGCAGAATGAGGTTGCTATTAGACTTGGGTACTTCTGTGCAGAAATGTAGGTGCTCTCCTTTCAGGTGGGGCAAATGAAAAGTGGAGGAGGATGCTTGAGAGGTAGATATGCACATTGCATTCTTTAAGCCCCCTGGAAAATCTACTTTTGCCTGTGTTCCTACACTCATTTTTTCAATGTTAGCAATTGACAGCTTGATATTCACAAGCATTATGAAAAAAAAATGGAATAAAATCAGTTCAAAAAGAGTATGCTAGATAAATTCTCATGTTATGGCATTTACTTGGGATAAGTACCTGCTTTAGAAAGATAGCTGGAGACATTGTGTAATAAAAGCCGAACTGGACACCGTACCCAAATGAAAATATACCTGCATTGTAGTATATTTTGTCCATATGAATTCTAGTATTATTCCTTGGGAAAAGAAAAAAAAACCCAACCAAACTAAGCTAACCCTTTTTTTTTTTTTTTAATTTAAGCAGTTCCACTCACTGTTTTTTCTTTTGCTCATTCTTCTGAAGAATTTCTGCCTGAAGCACAGCTACAGTACACTCATAAAACATATGAAGGTATCAGCATTCTCCACTCTCAGTACTCTAACCAGTCCAATCACTGCTGTGTGAACAGCTGAGAGTGCATTTTTTAAATATTTGCAACTAAAAATACTTCAGCTCTTAAAAGTGCCCAGTTCTGCAAAGCTGCCCTGGCCAGGGCACCTCGCAAGAGCTCAGTGACGTTCTAAACCTAGGAAGATTGCAGATTCGAAATCAAAATAGTGGGGATGTACTTCAGGGGGTAAAAACCCAGAGCAATAAATGAACTGTGAGAAAAGAAAAAAAAAAAAAATCCTTTTTGATTTAGAAAGCAAAAAAACATGGTAACGAAAACCCCACTAACTCTCAAAACACAGCTCTGTGTTTCTAAAAGAGTAATTCCTTATGCAGGAAATACCTGCGTAATTCACGTTTGCTAAAGCAAAAGCCCAAACCTGCGTTCTGTGCCCATTCCAAACGTCTGTTGACTTCATGCAAACAGAAGTGCTGTAAAAATGTCCTACTTTTTTATAAAAAATAAATGTAAGTTTATGATAGTGGAAGGAAGCATGAACCTTACTAATACAGCACCTATATAAAGTTACTAACAATCGTGTAAGCATGGATTGTATCAAATACACAACAAAAGGTCATGAATGTTAACAGAAATTCAATTGTGATTTCAGTGGTGGTCTTTGGCATCACTGCTGAGGAAGGTGGGCTGCAAACCCAGTGAGTCCAGCAGAGGGTATTAGATGAACTAAATACAAGGTTATTCATACCTCAGACTCTGAAGTAAAACAATTCTGCATGAACTGAATATACCAATGTTTTCAGCCACTGATACATGGAGCACTTAATTATTTAGAATATTAAATACTTGCATATCATTAAATGGGTGAAGAGTTTGTTTGTTCAACTGTTAATAGTAATTATCAATTCTTAGAAACAAACATGCCAAACACAACAATACAGGAACATATACACTGAGACTGTCTCACGGAGCATTGTCACAGTAGGAGGTACACAAATACTGATTCGGTACTTCAAGAGTAATTTTAGGCATCGCAGTTTGTTAATCCTAAAATAAAGCAAAACTGAATGGAAGAGTAAAGACAAAATCTGAACATTTAATTATCTCATAATTTGAAATACCTTTTGTTATTATTTGTTCAACTTATAAAAACACTCTGTTTAAATTAGGTGGGTTTGTGTGTAGCTCATCTATACTTACGATACCTTCTTACCAACACAAGAGATTTTTAAAAGATAACAAGAAAAAAGTCTTCCTCTTTGTTCTCAGCTAATTTTGGTTTGTCTTGTTTGAACTGAAAGAGGCATAGGTTGTAAGGTATAAGATATAGAATGAAATTTTATGTTTTCTACATTACTCAACAACCAATTAAAGCACTAAATCAGCTCGTGAAAGAAAAGAATTTTAAAAGAATTTTACACAGGGTAAAAAAATGGTCCAGAATTTTTAGATTTTTTTTTCCCCCCAAATCTCAAGGCCATTTACTGTGACCAGAATAAAAAATGACGGGAATGAGCCTCAAATGGAACTCTTAATTCTTCAGAGAAGTTCATCACTGGAACAATGCTGCTGCCTATGGTGATACAGCCTGAGTATGTATTAGTTCTTGTCTACTCAGTTGTCCATTCCTCCAACAAATCCACCTCATGTCTCTTGCTTCAGAAGCTCTTGTATTTAAGACAAACCAAAATATGTAGATAGTCAGGGGTTTACAGTTCCTTCTTCAAACTGGCTCACAAAACACCTATGACTGTGTCTTATCCATCAAATAATGAACAATGAGAATCCATGGCATGAAATTGCACTTTGTGGAGCTTCTTAGTGGAGGCAAAGAACTGAAATAGGAGAGGAAAACAGCAGTTTCATTATTAGAACAACTGGAGTAACTACACTAGTCTTAAAATACTTAAACTAGTCTGAAGATACTGATTCTATTCCAACATAAAATGTAAAAAGCCCTCTGGTCTAGGAGCAATCTGTTCCAGATTCACATGGCAAGCAACATTGTGTTCAGTTGTAGGGTATGTTTCTGAGCCACAGTAATTTCAATGCCACAAGGAACATAAAGGAATATAGACCTGGCTAATTCACATCAGGGGTTCAAAGCACCGATGTCTATTACCAAAATTTGTAAATCAGTAAGTGATCCAGCAGCATGGCCCATTTTTATGATTTTCCCATGAGCGTTAATGATATTTGATGTTTTCTTAAAGTCTGCTCCTGCAGGCTAGTGAGTAGATGCAAACTTCAGCTTCCATCAAAAAAAAAAAAGTTCTAACCTTTATGGTTAGAGATAAAACATGAAAACATGAGCCAACTGAACCCTGGAGTATCAAAAACCAGAAGGCAAATAAGCAGAACTCCAAATTTATTTATTTATTTTTTAAAGATCTGGCAAGCATCAAGCTAATCTTTTGATATTTGATGGACCACTTTATGCTTTTTAAACACCTGTAGTTAGCAATATTGAACTGGCACAGTATGAAACAGAAGAGCACTCCAAATATCATTGTACCAGATCCTGATTTTGCAAGTCGATAAACACCATCCAGTGGGAGCTTACGGCACTGTGCAAGTTTGAACCTTTATTTAATAGATGCAGTTTAATATTAATTATTTATTAAAATATAGTGTAAAATATTCCTTTTTTTCCTGTATAAAATTAAAGTAGTCCTTGTAATATGAAACCTGAGCACAGCTCTCTAATTTAGCACAGCATACAATTATAGAGTTAAGCACATGTGAAAATGCTGATTCAGTTTTTTCCTTCTGCATGTGATGAGAAATAGGGTGGAATCTCCAGATTACTTAAAGATTTATTTTATTGTTCATTTAAGAACAAAACATGACAAAAATGAAAAGGACAGCAGGGTCTGAAAGTGTTGGAGACACAAATATTCCAAGCCTGTGACTCATTTTACTATGTGTGAGAGATTGTCAAGCTCCTCAGAATACATCCATGAACAAATGTATGTAATAGTTTCTGTATGTAGATTCCAGTTTGTGCAAATAATGAAGTGACATTTGCAAAAGATTTGGCTTTCTGAGTCTGGTTGACTCAGTAGATACAGCTCATTTTCCTTCAGGATCATTGCAGGAATCTCAGCTAAAACCTTACATCTGCCAGAATACAGGATTAGACAAATTGGCAGGTGGTAATAGATTCAGAAGTTAAAAGGAAACAAACTGAGCAGCAGGATAAAATCAGGGCAAGGTAATTAACATTCTGTTTATATTTTCAAAGAAGAAACAACAGGAAAAGAACAGATGCCGGTTCAGATTTGTGGACACTCCCAGGAATTTTTTGCTTTAGGTAAAACAGTAAGAACTGCCCAGAAGCTGTGGGACTCACCTGGCCGCTCTAGTGAAAGAGGTCAGACTGTGCTGAGAAGCAAGAGGCATAGAAGGGTGTCATTTACTACACACGGTTGTTTCCTGCACAAAACTGTTTCCCAGCTCCAGATGCGCTTGTGGAGAAAAAAAAAAATCACCAGGGAGCAACTAGAATTTAGAAATTATAATATAAATTAAAAGTGATATCAGAGCTATTGGGAGTTTGTTTAAGGCAGATTTTAGTCTGGCATCGTACCTTAATACACCCAAAGATATATAGTCAGCCCAAGAGCTACAGGGAAAAGCAGAACAATCATGAAGCAATCAGTCATTTTTTAAAATACCACATGGAGCATATGGCAGAGAACTGAGATTATTCTGCCTACAGTACATACTGCCAATACAGTGTTCTTCTAGGGGATGATTCAGAAGTCAGTTTGATGGAGAGGGGACTGGATTGATATCAAAATATGTAAGGTTTGGGAGACCTTACTAAAGGAAAGAAAAACCATATATAAAATGCTGGTCCCAGTGATGGCTATTGAAAAATTCCCAACTGTCCAAGATGGACCAGATCATTAGTGATTAAGTGTCCCTGCAGCTTTGCAGAAGTCAAATAAACTTCAATTTCACCCTGTTGTCTACAGGCTTGATCTAGTGACTGCTTAAATCTTTGTAAGTTTTCAACCTTTTCAGTGAGCTTTAAAACATCCCCCCCCCATTTGGGATCTGTAGCCTTTCACCTGTAGTGAGCACAAGAACTACCTGGTGCATCTGATTTTCCCTTCTACATGATTAATATTAAAATAATTTTACCAGTTTGTTTGAATTATATCAGTAGTTTTATTTAGGCCTGTAAATATATAGCAATTGTGTCTGAATAACTAAGTAGAGGTGATTTCATGCAGAGAGAAAGATAAATTCTCATTGCTTTTCTCCTGTGTAGCAATCTATACTAAATTAGGATTGTATTCCATTCTAGGAAAAAGGGAAAAAAAAAACCCCAACATTCAGATGTCAGTGAAAGAAAACATTTAGGCAAAATGCCTTCCAAAATTGTCTTTGCAGATTCAAAAGGTGTCAATTTAACCTCTAATTTCACATAGATTTAGAGGAAACTCTGGGCAAAAGAATACTGTGACATGGACTTTCAGTGAGGTGTGGTATGAACACCAGGTAGAAGTAAGGCATTTGTCTGGCTGAGACATAACTATGGAACCTGAGAGATGTTCCATACCCATTTTTGACGTAATTTTCTAGGTCAAACCTCTTACCCAATCTGTATCTCAGTCCTTCCACTGGTAAAATATGGATCATATCCCCCAGTTGCATGATAAGTTAAATAACATGTCATCTTTAGCATTTAGAAATGCTTTGTAACCATTCACTGTGAGACCATCCAGAGTTGTAAGGTAAAGCACAATCCAAACGCAAGGTAATAGAAGTCAAAGCCTTCCAGGCAGTGCTAGGAATACCCAATGCGACTCGTGGAATAAAGCTTTCAATCCAGTTTATTTCAAACATACAATACATGCAATAATACTGTTATGCTATCTCAAGTTCCTTATGGCAGTATTAATCTACTTGCGATGGATTGTAGCATGGTACTACAAGGTCTTCTCTGTAAAGGGAACCTGTTGATTTTCATGTCTATTAATCTGGTGTAGCATTCACAGCAAGGGTTTATTTTACAGGAACAGATTTGGTTGTTAAGGCTACAGTGTTGTTTGCTGTTGTTTTTCTTGTTGTTGTCTTATGGTAGATGGTAAAAATGTAAAATATTTCAGGACTTCTAGCTATATATTTTAAACCAAGACTCTTTTACAGTAAGCTGATTTTTCTCCAAGATGTGGTGATTACATTGGGTTTTAAAAGTCTTCAACTTTTTTTTTGTTTTTAATAAGGAACATAAAGGGATATTAAAAGCAAATTTCATTTGCGCAATTGATTTTAATTTATTGTTTCTGTGTGGCGCTCTTGCAGAGAGCCTGGATATGTACATTTTGCATATTATGTCCTTCCAGAATTACCACTGTGTGGGTACACAGGGAGAAGAAGTGGGACATAGAAGGCGGAATAATATTTCCCCCCCTTTAGTTTGTTAAGAATTTTTAGCAACTTGTTTTCAGCTGCACTGTGCATAGCTGTATGTTGTATAATGTCAGAAACACTTTGCTGAAATCAAGTTTTGCTATTTGTCTAGTATACTGAATTAGAAAGACAGTAATCTTTCTTTCACTAGCTCAGTTCTTTCTAACCCAGTGACACAGGTCCCTGTAAGTTTCCTTAAGCTCAGAAATACTATTTCACAGAATAGTCTGTACATTTTTGCCAATTCTACCTTTTGTTTATTGCTTTCCTTGTGGAAGGTATTGTCATTTTTTTAGTTCTATATTCTTTCTGTTTCCTTCTGTTTTAAAGCAAAGCTAAGATCATCATAATTCCTGGTTTATCAATACACCTTAGGTGTCTTGTCATCTTCCTCCTACTAAACTTCTCAAAGGAAATTTAAATTAAAAATGTTACTGAAAAGTGAAATTTCAGGGCATCATCCTACAATATAAGTAGATTTAGAGCACATTTAGCCAACTTCAATAAGCAGCGCAAGAACAGGCAGAAGATATTTCACTCTGTAAATCAGAATGAAATCAGTGGAAGTGAATTGATTTTTAAAATAAATTATTATAATTGTTATAAATAAACTATGAACAGGTATACTGGAGCTTATAAATAAACCCCATCTCCCTCTAGGTAGTTCCAACAGGCTGATCTTAGGAATCTGTGTATCAGTCAACAAGAACAAGGATACTGTAACATTACAGGGATAGAGATCCCATGGTGTTCTTGCCACCTACCAGATGTTACTTCATTTATGGAAACTAAATTTCAGCACAGGCAGGATGGCACTTTGTGTAATGACAAAATGCCCAATGTGCCATTCCAAAAAAAGATGCATTTTTAGACATCTGGGTAAACTGCAATTAGGCTCCATCTCGGAAATACAAAGCTTGTGGAAATACTACGAAGCAGTTTCGTATTGAATCAACCTTTCAAGGGAAGTTGAACCAATTGGTGGTATCAGGGAGATCTGAAGAGCTCCCTTTAAATCAGGTTCTACTGTATTCCTTTGCTGAACAAATTGTCACCAGTTTATCTGGAATTCTATGTATTGATTTTAGTCATGCTTCAGTAAATGTTCAACATGACTTCAATGGCTGAGTGAGTTTACATTTATGGTTGCTCAGTTTAGTAGCAGGCAGTGCTTCTAATCCCTGTGGAGCTGCTATTAGCCATTGGTTGACCTGAAATTCACATGAGCTGGCTTTATTTCAGAGCTTGGTCTGCTCGGCGTGGTTTGCTGGTTTGGGGTGCTTTTGTTTAAATTTTGACCAGTGGCTTAAGCCAGCTTTTCTTGGGTTTTTCTTCTTATTCTTGAGAATATATGTTTTAAAAAGGAGAACAGATGACTTTGTAATGACTGTGAGCTTGTAGAAATAGTATCAAAAGAAGCTTTTCTGAACTAAATAGAATGGACAGGTTTGCCTTCAGACTTACGTGGTCTTCCTAGAACCAACCTTCCTTCTCCTTGTAGGATTTCTGTTTTGAAAATACTGACAATTGGCAAGATGAGGAACTGGAGAAAAGCAATGGGCAAACAAGAATGATCATATATCTGAATGACAATATCAGGAGGTGCTAATATGTGATATGGATACCATGATGTCCAATGCCAGTGCTAGCTTTCTTGTTTATGTTCTTTTGTCACTGAACTCTAGGAGAAGCCAACACAGCTCTTTAGAAAAACACCTTTCTACATCCCTGAGCTATATTGACTGCATCTCACCTTTGAATTTCCTCCTCTGTGAGTACATACATCATTTCTCCTGGCTAAAAGTTTGCTAAATGGGAATCCAAGGTAATCCAAAAGTAATAATGATTTTGAAAGAAAAATGAGATAAAAATGAAAGAATTGTTTTCTTAACATACATAGAGCTCACTTCTTGTGAGGCCTTCTTAGTTTAATTACAGGCATATCTTACATCTTTTTAAATCCTCTTTTTTTTCCCTAATGCTTGTAGGCAGCCTACCTCTAGTGCAGGGATATCTGGATAGCAATCCTTTTTCTGTCCTGCAGGCGTCTTATTATCCACCTTGTGGATTGGTGAGGCTGCATGTACAGGTTCATCTCCTCCAGTTGTTTTCAGTAGCTATACCCAAATTTTCAAACCCGTTGTGATAAGGGAATGTTATGATTTGCTCTTGTATCTGCAGGATTGATCACCAGTGATCTACAAACCCTTTAATCATGATCAATAAGTGTCTTTGAAAAAAAATTAACTATCTAGCTGAGACATACCTTGTTGCAGACCATGACCTGCAACAAGGTCATCTTTGTCTCAGGCCTCACTAAGCCCTGTTTATTTACTAAACCATTTTTCCATCTCAAAAAAAAATGAAATTAGGCACCAGCTCTAGAGCCCGTGTTTACAATCACATAGCGAAGAGGTAATGACTGACAAATACGCTGCTGCACTGTTAACCTCCCACAAAGCCCTTTCTAGCCAAATGAGAACAACAGCAGAGATGGGAGCTCACTGCAGTGGGGTGACCTTTGAAATTGCATCGCGACCATTTGAATGAGTGATGTGGAACCTGGAGCCTTGCTCATGGAGTATTTTAGTTCCTGCATACACCAAGCTGGTGTATGTAGGAGCTAAGGCAGAGCATTCTTTGCTCTTCCCTGCCTCCTATCTGCCAGATTTCCCTCCCAAGCTTTACTGGATGTCCGTGTCCCTGGGGCCCAGCCTGCAGTGCTCTTTTCTGCTTGTTGCTAGCTATGGCACGTTTGATATTGCTTGCCTGTTTCTAACAGCACTTCCCAGCATTCCTTGGATGATCATGCTGTTTCTTATGCTTACTGACTTTAGGGTTTGGCCAGAGTGGTAGGGAGGGCCAGGGACAAGAGAATGGGCAAAGAGGGAAACAAAAGAGTACTTTCTGTGTGGCCTCCAACATCAATATGTTTTGTTCCTTGCCTATGAGGAATACTCTGAGTGTCCTGACAGTGTAATTAACTTCCAAAGTCACTGGAGGGAACATTCCACGTGTTTTTAATAATGACCCCTGGAAATTTAATGTGGCCTTTTTTTTCAGTATCATTTGGGGCCTGGCAGTCTAACTTTTGATTAAACTGCAGAAGAGTTGTGTTTTATATTAGAAAAATTTATGTCTCTATGTGGCTTGCAGAAAAGTGCCTGAAAGCTGTGTGCAATCCTCGGTAAAGGTTTCTTTTTTGAATGCTATATTTAACAAGCAAATACATTTCTTCCACTTTTCAAACAAGGGCAATAGATCTGAGTTAAAAGTCGGAGGTATTTTCTGGAATAGGGAATATTTCTCTGTGCTTCTATTGCAGATTTCTTTGTATTTATTGGAAGCTACTAGGTGATGGGACAAAACTGTGATTTGCAGGGTCTTTTAGCTTTATAAGATCTTAGCCTGTATTCCCCATGTGTGAAAATCTTGCTAGCTGGCACTACAAGGGCAGAATCTTAATGCACTTCTTCAGGTTTCTTCTGTAGAGCATTGGTTTGATGTGGCCTCTGCCTTTTTACTAGCTAATCAAGGTCCACAGGGACTGAAAATGGGTAAGTAGCTATTCCACTTATCTTGTACATGTCCATATACAAAGATACATGGTTACTTACCACGGAGATGGACAGGAAATAACAGTGAGGGGAGAGATCTTTACCTCATTAGTAACATTACATTTCCTATAGTGCATATTTTTCATATATTAAAAGTTAATAAGATGGTGTTAGCTTACAAGACTTAAAAAGAGATGTGATCATAGCAAATGTGTCTAAATGTTCAGAAAATACTACTAAGATACTTGAAAGCATATCCAGAACTCTTTCCTTCATATTCTTTATATGTCAAGCAATAGTATTTTTTTTTTGTTCCTTGTTTAAAGTTGTCCTGGTTGTCAAACCACAACAAAAGTCTTAAGGGCTGCAGCTACTATAAGAAAATTAATTTTTTATATTATATTGGTTATTGCATTTGCACTTTGAGGCTCCAGCCTTGACTGGGGCTTTGGGTAGTAGGTGTGGTGTAACACACTTAGCAGGATAGCTCCTCTCAAAAGACATGGAAATGTGTCTGGACAAGACAAGAAGTCCTGATGCATCCCTTTTACAGATAAAGAATTGATAGATTAAATTATGCACTAAGTTAGTAACTAAGATACAACAGAAATGAATAAAATCTTCTTTGTGGAAGGCTCTGTTTATCATTCCTACAGGTATTGTGTATGTTTTTCGGTGGGCACACTGTCAACCAAAGCTAAGTTTAACATACACATGAAAGGTACTTTGTTGGCATCTTTTCCTTGCCATTATGTCAAAATTACTGTAGCTCAGCTGCCATGGCTTCAGATTGCTTCTTCCATATAGGAACAAAGTGCTGCTTGTAAGAACAGATAAGAAACAAGAATATACTTGGCACTATATAAATAATACTTAATATTTCCATCCTTTTATAAATAACTTTCTTGCATTCTTCTCTCAAGTTTACACACATACCTGGATAGGGTTCTGTTTAACATATATATTTTCTCCATTGTTTAGAGAAAATATAGAGAGGAGAACTTTTCAATTAAGTGCACACACTCCCAAGAGTTACAAAGTTCAGTCACTTCTCAGGAAGCTTCGGGACACCTGTAAAATGCTTCCATGGATTTAGGTATCTGATAATATGAAGCAAAAAACCAGAATAACAATTATTCTGAGAAATAGGATCTCTCAGAGAGTAAAAATATAAGGAAAAAGTCAAGAATGATAGTAACAGGCATTGTCTCCAAGTCCAGCTCCTTGTGGTGGGCTCACAGCCTGAAGCAAAACATTGACTACACTGCAGTCTTCCTCTGTGCCAAAGGTAATTTTGGGCAAGTTTTTGAGGAAAACCCAGTAAGGTGCAATGGCTTTGTGTTATATTCAGAGCCTGATCTTCTGATACACTTAATTTTTTGCTAGGTCTTAGCATTAAACATACTTCTTGAAACAAGCTGGACTATGCTTCTAGAATGGCATCTATCTGTCCAGTAAGGAGCTGTAATTGCTGTGAGAGTGAAGAAGATCATAGAATTAAAGATGACAATATTCATAGAATATTGAATAGAATCATAGAATCAAGATTATTATATTCTCCTAACTGTCTCTCTTGCCTAAAATGTGGAGTAGAGACTAAGTTACATTTCTAGTTATATGGGTGATTTTAGGTAACAGGCAAAAGAGCAAATTTCTGAAAAACTTCAGCAGCCAGATGAAGTTCTCTGAGCAGACTTCTGGGGAGATTAAAGATATTTATTGTTGCCTGTAGAGGTGCTACCTTCATTGTTTTGTGATAGATCTAGAAACTTTTGATCGTACTGCAATGTTTTCAATACTGAACTGACAATAGCATTAAACTGATTTACTGAAAAAGACTACAAGGACTGTAATTTAACCTTTTCTTCTTAGTGTTGACATTGTATCTTGGCTCCTTTTTACACAGTTCAGTGGAAGTTGTGCTCGCAGCAGAATGAAGACTCTTTAGCGTGTCAGTTTTGAAACATTTTCACTATGTTAAGTAGTTTGAGTCCTGAGAGCAGGAGATAGGGGCTCACTACCAGAGTAGCTTTACACACATTTCATTCAGCAACTTTCCTTCCCCCCCCCCCCCTTATTTATGATGACTGTATTCAGTCTGCATAGAAGTGCAAAAGTAGTTGGAATGTTTATTTTATCACCAAGTTTGTATGATAAAATCTGCTATAAACCACTTTTTTTTTTCTTAAGGTTCCAAGAGAGTACAATTGATTAGATGCATATTTTCTGCCTTATACAACAGATCACACCCAGCTGCACAGCTTTTCTCAGGTAAGAGAACTATTATATATTCCCCTTTCTTTTCCCTTTCCCATCTCCCTTAATTACTAAGGGAAACCAGACATATATCTTGTATATAATCAACATTAAGAGACTGTTCTAACTGTGTTGATGTACAGGTAGGTGAATTTTATTGCAGGAAAAAGTATGCTGTCCTCACAGCAGATACTCTGAAACAAGGAGGAAGGATTAACTGTAGTGAAATCATTATTAGTTATGTGCTCTTTCTTCCAGAGTATGATACAAGTAGGGCCATTACAGAATTTTCCTCAGAAGCCAAGATTTTTAGATCATTAATTGTTTTTGAGTCAAACGTCTGCTTTGCATGAAACCAGACATATATCTTTATATATATATAAAACAAGCATGAGGCTTGTTTTAAAATCTGTGCATAGGTCCATGGAAAATACATATCTAGTTACCAGGATTTATCCACTGGGGCCAGACAGCATAGATAACTCTAATAATGAATTTGAAATAGGATTTTCTTACTACACTGAAAAAAACCCCAACAATTCCTCAGACTCAAGGATAAATCAAAGGAAAGTGGCACCCCGGTGGACCAGACAGCCCATGGGTAGCCCAGTCACATGAGAGCCTCAGAGGTCACTACCTCAGTTTCAGCAGAGCTATTTGTAGAGCTCACTGCGGAGGTTCACATCACAGCTAAATCAGAATACTTAATAATCTGGCACCCAAATTTCATGTGTTGCCAGCCTCAGTCCTTATGTGAGCCTTCCTTTCACTGCTTTGGAAGCTTCCCCTTTGAGTCGTAAAGCATGGATACGCATTCCTATGTTTTGACAACTCCAAAAAAATTAATTTAGAACCAACATTAAGAGACTGTTCTAACTGTGTTGATGTACAGGTAGGTGAATTTTATTGCAGGAAAAAGTATGCTGTCCTCACAGCAGATACTCTGAAACAAGGAGGAAGGATTAACTGTAGTGAAATCATTATTAGTTATGTGCTCTTTCTTCCAGAGTATGATACAAGTAGGGCCATTACAGAATTTTCCTCAGAAGCCAAGATTTTTAGATCATTAATTGTTTTTGAGTCAAAACGTCTGCTTTGCATGAATTTGATTAGTTTGGTTGAGGTTTTTTTTTTTTGGGATGCTTTGATTTCTTGCATGGGGGAATGGAAATGTAGGTCAGATACTTGAACCCATTCCCACACACATTCCCTTTCCTACCCATCCATAAATTTGGATTTTGGAAAGTCACAGTGGAGTTTTTCTGAAATTTCTGAATTTGTGTCTCATGTCCCTGTTCTAATGTAAAATGACTCCCCAGCCAGCCCATATCTCCCAGAAGTCTCTGAAGCCAAAAAGCCTAGAGTGATGGCCTGTCCTCACTGCTAAAGGAGACCATGGTGCACTGCAGGAGATGTAGTTCAACAGGAATGTTCAATCTATACAGGAGATCAGGAGCCAAGAAATACTTGAATACAGCTCCCACGGCTAAGCATGGCTCTGAGCACCTCACTTAATCTCCAATGTGACCACTCCCCATCTGTAAATTGGCATATACTTCCTTGTTTCACAAAGGCTTCAAGAGGATAAAAATCTGTGAAAGTTATGAGATTCTCAGATACTGTGAGAAGTCCCAGGATAAACAAATGTTGAATGCAAAACAGCAGCTTACATGGTACATATTCAAGAGCATGCGGAATGAATTAGAAAGATGAAGAGAGGGAGCAGAAGAATGAGAATAGGAAGAAGCAGAAGGGAGAAAGGATAGACAGTAACAGTGCAAGTCAGGCAGCATGACTGGAAGCTATGGGAGAGTCATGCAGAGTCCTAGCTCGCTTGGAGTTTATGTTGCAAACTATCTTCTGAGTATATCTAAAGCAAACTGAGCTTTTGCAAAATTCTAATGTTGACATTTTTGTGAAGTCGCCAAGAGCAATTCTCAAAGAAGGGACCTTACTGTGTGCATTTAGAGCATGAGTGGATATGTTAAATCTAGGTCTTATTTAATACCTCACAATAGTCCTTTTTTGGGAGGGAAGGCAATACAAGCAGGTTAGAAAAAATCAATTTTCTGTACTGTGCCCTATTTTGTCTGCCATCAGTGGGAGGGAAAAGAGCAAGTCTGGATATATACTCATGCACATATGTAAATAAACAGGGAATAAGGCCTTATATCCTTCCTCAGCTGCCCTTTCCCATCCTTTTTTTGGGGTGAGAGTACATATTATGAAACTGTGTACTGCATACTGGGAACAGATAATGGATTATTTTTCTGACAATAGAATATAAAATATTAAGCATTCACTCATGAAAAAACAAATCCCTTTTTAGAACTGCAGGTTAAGCCATGTGGATAGATTAGATAAACTGCTGCTGTTTTCCAAAGAACTGAAGAGCGTGGTCAGTAAGGAAGAGGAAAAGTTATCTGGCATCACAAGAAAGAGGAGAAAATGTAGGATGCATGTATAGAAAGCTCCTAAGACAGTGATATCAGGTAGATGGTTTTATCTGCCTACTGGAATGGGTGGAAAGCCTGCTGTTGGGATGGAGAGTATATGTCCTTTTTGTTCCAGAAAATATTGGATATGATACATTCCTGTGCAAAAGGAGATAACTCCCAGCTAAGCTTTCCAAAAAGGATTTAAGCAATGCACAGTAATTTATACTGGCTTTCTGCACCAGAAGTTGTCAAAATTGCCACTAGTCACACCAAATGACTGCTCAGCTGCAGTGAAACAACAGTGACTGCAGATTAGGTGTACTGATGTTGCAAAACATCTTTTAGCAGCAAGGAATGAAAGGGCTTAATGTTAAATTAATGTTAAACACAAATAATTTCTCATGATTTGCTGAGGAATGTCTCAACTTGGATTCTCTCTAACGTATCTAATGCTCTAACATTTAAAGTAAACCGGGCCGCCTTTGAAGCACATGAATTGTATTTTTTGCTTTTACAGTGATACACTTTCTACTGAAAACAATGGATATTAAGAAATTCACTTGCTTGGGTAATTCTCTGGGTCCACTTTGCATATACATGTATTGAAGGTATCTTCCCCCCCCGCCCCCTAAGCCCCCAAATCTCATTGGTACTTACGATTTTCAGAAACAAATTTTAAAATGCTATTTAGATGCTGTTTGAAATCCTTTTAAGCACCTCATCTGCATTTGTGTGTCTAGATACCATTTAAAATCTGACGCTAGAAGCCTATGTGACACTTAAAATAGAACTTCAAAATGTTGTTGTTTTTACAGCCTGATCTTTATGAAAAGTATCATATTTTAAAATTCTATAGGCTGAATCATTAAGACAAAAAAACCCACAAACCACAACTGAAAATCGTGATAAAAGGGGAAAGTTAGACTTTGTGTTATGCTTTGAAAATTCTCTCTGCCAGTCACCAAGCAAGGTAGATCTTGGGTGGCAAGATTATAAATCCACTTAAAGTAATAGCAGTACTCTCTTTGATTTCATTGGGCTTTACTTCACACCCTTCACGAAAGTACACTCTGACAGCTTTACACACTCTGTTTACTGCATTTTATTTGAATGAAAGTGAAAACCAATGCAAGTACCAAGAGAAGAAAGAGCTAAAAATTGAACAGGTGATACAGACCTTCTGCACAACTGATGAAGGATGTAGCTAATACCCAGAGGTGTTTGGGAGGAAAAATGCAGGTATTATTTGAATAAATATGTTTAAAATACTGAAATGCATCAAAGGTACGTACAAGATGTCCAGAATGCCAGAACAGGGTTTTGATTGTAGATGATTTCCAAACCACAATATTCTGGAATTTGTCATGAAACCCCCTCAATAACGAAATTTATAGGTTCTAAATGGTATGATGATCTTCTAATTACATGAAGGAAATATACAATAAAAGGTGCACCTTCCTATAGTCTTTAAGTAGGTTTTAGTTTAAAAAAGAAGATTGGTATATAGAATTAAGTTAACTTCATGACTTATTTTCGCCACATCTGTTTTGCATAGTGGTTTTAATTTTAGGATTTCCCCAGGACCACCACTCCCCCTTTCCTCCTGAAGCAGGCAGTGGAAGATCACTGCCATCTACAGATTGGAGATAGCATCACTAATAAATTGTTGGAACAGTTTCACGTTGAAACATTTTTCTCTCTTTGCCTTGAGCACTTGTCTCCCCATCCCCTCCTCCTCCTGAAAAAAACCCACAAAGTCACCCACTGCACACTGTTGTCTCTGTGGCACCCTGTTCATTATCACCCTCATTAGAGGGAAAGCACAGTACTTCATGAATCCTAGAAGCCCTGTAAAGTTTTAAGCCAAAGTTGAAGAGGACAAAAAAAGGGCAAGATTCACAAATGTGCTTTCCGTTACATAGTATATATGTCAAAATGTAGTATACACGTCAGAATTATAAATGGCTTCTTAAAGATTTCTCAGCAGCTGAGAAAAACAACAAACTCTGTGGACATTTGTATAGATGGATTGAGTAAGTGAGTACCTGCTTTCCATGTATCAGCGCATGGGTCATATTTGCAAGATGACCTATCAGGAAAAACAAGCAATTATGGCTCTGTAGGAAGAGCTGAGCTATAGTTTAAGCTCAATTTAATCCCCATCTTTTATTTTCTTCCTCCAAAGAAGGGGATAAAAAAAAATATCTGATAAAGCTTCACGGTATTTTTATTTATTGCAGATGAACCATATAATTGCAGCATATCAAACCCCATTATATCTAACGTAACTTTAAAAAACTTTTATCTTCCTTAATTGTAAGGAAAACTTTCCTCACACAAGTCTGACATCAGTTATTAACACACAATAGCTGTCACTATTTTTTACTCTCTTCCAATGTATGCTGTTTCACTGAATCCTTGAAATAAGTGCATATCTGACAACATGAACAAATATTAGAATCATGGATTATGCAAATTAAGAGTGGTCCAGTGTCTACATTAACGTTAAGTGACTTGTCAGCTTGTATACAATTTCTGCTGTGTTATACTTGACACAGTAAAGAAATTGATAGACAGAACCAAAAAGAACCTAAGAAGAGATGACTGATTTCCCACTGATATATCTAAGTGTAGGATTGGGCTCACTGAAGTGATTTTTAACTAACACTTGAGAATTTAAGTCTGCAGGAGATCACCAAGCTGGAACAGCTAGATAAAAAAAATAAGGGATAAGTTAAATGCAGTAGAGTTAAAGCACTCTGTAACTGCAGGGGATTTCAGCTACTGTCTGCCCAAATATTCTTCTTCATGCATCAGAGAAATACTGCTTCTTTGCTTCCCCAGGTGAGAGAAATTCCCTGGCTTGTTTCCCCTGCTGTCTGTATATCATCCTAGCAGCTAGGGTAGAATTTTGCTTTGATTTGGGAGTCCATTACACCATGATAATATGATTGCTTCAAGGGACATGTTCTGGTACATCCAACATGCTTTTACCTGTACTAGCAACACCAAACAACTAAGTCTATTGCTGGAGAAGTTCAAGCAATGAAAGCAACAGCTAATCTGGTCTTATCATAGGAAAGGAGAGGTCTCTGACTCTGAAAACCTTTACCATCGTTGTTTTGCAGGACCTGTCTAAAATCCCGTGCCCACTGAATTACAGCAGAATGTATGCCAGGCTTCCTTAAAAACATTGGAAAATTCAAACCCCAGTTCACTAGAGCAGCTTTAAAAAAATACAGGTGGAAAGTTTGGGCCCCACTGAAGTCAGTGGCAGAAGTCTGTCAGCTTCAGCAAGGTCAGAATTTCATTCCTATTGATTCAGCTGCTACCTTTAAATACAAGTTTTCAGGTGGTTTCTACAGAAAGTCAATGATGTCAGGTGTGTTTATTATTTTAAACTACACAATTTCTTTAGAAAAGTAAATATCTGAGTACCTTTACATTTCACCGAGCAAGCTAGGAAGTCTGTCAGGAGGCATGTGTGTATTTCACACATTTTAACATGTATTTAATTGAAACGGTTATCTGGTAACTACGGAATGAAAGCTGTGCTTTTCTTACCTATTGCTTTCAAAGGGCGTTTCTGTACCTAGCCAGAAGGTGGCATTCATGGTTAACAGTTAAAAGAATTAATATAGGCCACTTTGCATATGAGAGAGGGGAGAAAAAGGTTTCTTAGTATAGTGGCAGTTACTCAATTAACCATGATGCTTAAACTAATGCAATAAATTTGATTTATGTATTCATTGTTTTACAAGGAGTAGCAGAGTTATCCAGTAGTAGACATTAATCTTCATGATGAGACAGCAGGGACCTGGCAAGTTCTATTAATCTCCCTATCAAGTATTTGATAGTAAAAGTCCTTGTCTTCAGATACATCATTCTGTTCCTCCAAATAAGCCAGTTTCCAATAATTCTTTGACCACTATAATACCCACTGTTATCAGAACAGTTAGGAAATTCAAGGAAAAAAAAAAAATATTGAAATTTATCCAGTCAATGAATCTTAATCAGATTTTTCAAAGTCTGATCATTCCCATTTGTGATCCAGTTGGTCTATGGAGTATTGCCATATTTAACATCTGTGTCACATCATGCCTTTCCTGTTGCCTCATTGATCAACAGACAACATGTGATGATTCCCAGATGTTCAAACATGGCAGATCCCAAAAGACCTATTAAATTACACTGAAAGCAAAACAACATCCATGCTGTAAAAGTTTTGTTAAAATCAGGTATGTCTGAATATTCACAAACTTGCTACGAGACACTTACTGATATTCAAATTGCTTTTAAACATCAGTCAAATTCTTTGAAATGTCCATGTTGTGTATTATATGAGGACACTGTGTCACAGAGTTGATATGACCTTCTGCCCTGTGATATGGAGCAAGCTGAAATAGGAGGAGGCATATATATTTATACACAGAGAACATAGACCACGGGATTTTTTACTATTTGTCTCCTTTTATTACATACAGCCTGTGTTCTTTCAGATTTTTACTCAGATTTCTTGCTGATTATAGGGGTTTTTTCCCCTGATAAAGCTGAATAAATTATCAAGGAAGCTTGTGCGTTCATTCTCTAAGCAAGGCAAGGCACCATGTGTTGTTCTTCAGCGTGTCCTTTTTCCACTGAAAAGGATCATTATGAAGACCAAGACCTATTAAGATGATACTTAAAGATTTTTTCTATAACTGAAGAACAGTTACATGAAATTCTGCTTTGGATTTCAAACAGTAGATGAGATCCAGTTTATGCCAGAGTTATGCAGAAATGTTGTTATGCTACAATGTACGTTCTGCTACAACAACATTCTGCTTCGAAACTGTCCTCACCATTTCTGATACAGCAGTTCTAACATGAAGGTGACTATCCTTTGCACCTTCTCGAAGCTAGCATTACCCTTCTAGTGACATTTTAGTTTCAAATGTTGTGCTGGCATCGTCAACAATGAGAACATCATCATTTTCTGATGAAGACAGGCAGCTGCATGCAGAAAATTGGGAGCTCTATTTTGTTACCTATGAAATAGCAGCACAGAGCTCAGGTGCAATTTGTTTGAAACCAGGGCAACATTTCTGCACATTATTCCGACACTGACTTATTTGAATTTACAGGGGGTTTTTGCCTTATTCTTTAGAACACAGCTACTTTAGAAAGGTCAGCAAAAAGATGGATGTTCCTTATGTGGGTATTTCTGATACACCATTCGTTTTTCTCTTAAACTAAATAAGCTTGTGAAATAGGTTGATTTTTCCTCCCCAGAACAGAGGTTAAGAAATGTCAATTCAGAAATGGCTACGTATTTCTTTTTGCTATTTTCTAATAGAAGAAGTGGGGTTTGTCACCTGGCTGTACCTCCATAAAGAAGCTCCACTTGGGAACAACCTGATGCAGTCCCGCAAGGCTGGCTGGGCTCCTGGTGAGACTACATCTCCCACAGTGCAATACGCTACTGCCCTCACCAAACGCCCGCAGGGGCCCACCTTGGCACGCACATGGTCACAGATGCATTAGGGGAGATGTAGTTCCTTGAGAGAACGCAGCCCGGGAGGGCGGCTCAAGCAGGCGAACCAGGTGCTTGTGTAAAGTAATGATGCTGTACTGAAAATGGAGAGATCTGAAGTTTAAATTAAGGGGGTTTTCTGATATGGTCAGAAAACTGAAATATTTCCATTTAAGACAAATAGACCTACCCAAAGAAAAACATCTTACAGGTTTTTTTCAGTGATTTATCAAGTTAGGGATCTCAAGCATGGAGGGAATAAAAATGTTCTGGGTACCCAGGATTAGCACTAACTAATACTCTGTTATTTCCAGAATTGTCTCCACTGTGGAGTAATTTTGGACATTCACATCGTTATTCCAATTTACACATGTAACTCATTTTTGTTGAACAGTCTAGAGCTGTCTGAGATCACTGAGTGCCTACATATATGTTAAGAGTAAAAACTTATTTTTTTTACTGCTACCAGAAACAACCGAGGCACCTAAAAGTTACAAGACCTCTAAGAAGGAGCTGCTCAGGAGTTCATCCGCTTATTATAATTTACAAAATTTTTACAAGCAGACACAAAGAAGTAGGTTGTTGAGTTTTCAAATTTAGAGTATCTATTTATAGTACACATACATGTAACTTTAAAAAACCCCTCTATCTAGATTTGAGTTCATCTAAAATGTTTGTGTGTCTTTCTAAAAGAAACATCCAATTAGAACCATATGTACTAATTAATGGCGTAAGACCTAACAAGGTTTGTTTTGTTGTCAACACTTGCAGAACAAGAGACAGAGATTTAGGAAAGTAAGTGAAGATAGAAGGTATCTGCAGGATCATGAAGCAGCATGTGGAATACAAACGCAGGAAGGAGACAAGAAGAGAAGCAAAGATCTGGATAATGGTAAAGCAACACATATGGAAAGTCAGCTTGAGAACAATCACGTATGCCAAAAATAATTCACTAGCTACATTTAGTTAGAAGATCTGGGGAGCAAACATAAGTGTCCTAAACAACTGAAGTAGGTTAGCCAGAGTGTCTACCGGCCCCAGGGTCACATATTCCTGCTCTAACTGCCAGCAGTGTCTGTGTGGAACAGGGAGCTTTCCAAGTTCTGGCCAGTGCTGGCTATGTAGAGAAGACTGCCTGTTCTTTTCCCTTTCTTATGAAATGTATACTGTGATGCAAAGCCATGTCAGAAATATCTGAGCTAGTTTATCTGCACAGCAAGTGCTATGACAGGCAGAATTGCTTATGTTCCAGAAGCAAAACCATAGTGTTAACCTGCTTCTGTATGTGAACATGTTTTTGTATCACCATTTTTTTCTTTTTTTTTTTTTTTGTGTGATTTTAAATAATTATTTCATTTAAGTATATAGAAAGGGTGCTGAAACAGGCTCATGAGATGTCCTTACTGTCTTGGACATTTTTGGCAGAATGATTCTCTTCTGACTTTGCTATTGAGGTAGTTTGCTGTTGGCATTGTTTTCTCAGTGGCAGCTCCCAGGTTTGTCCTGCAACGTCAAACCTGGGAAACTAATAAAAAACTGGGAAAATAGTGAAATAGATGAAATTTGTGGCCAGTTTCATCCACTGTTGTAGTCCTTTGGATTTCATTCTGGAATGCTATGTTATACATTATTCCATTTACTTGGGTCAATATTCATGTATCAGTGTCAATTCAGTTTAGTATTCCCCTCTTTTCTAGAATTGTCAGATGAAGTCCCACCTTTTTCAAAAGCACACAACATTCTACCTGAGCCTGCTTTAATTTTAAAGCTTCCTACAAGTCTTCTCTTGCAGAGTAAAGTATTTGAAACTGTTCTTTCAAATGGCACAATTTTCCTAGAGGATCACCTTTTCAGAATGCTTGTTTTCTTAGCTCTAGTTTTCAAATGCATTCTTTTCCTCTGACCAAATAACCACAGCCTATAACCATGGTTTTGACAAGTAACATGGAAAAACTAACCAAGTCATCTGCACTGTCACTGAACACATATAGTCCTCATGGACCATCAGTGGCTATCACATCTGTGCCTGAGAGTCTTGCTTGCTTTTGTTTGTCTAACTCTTCACCCCTTCCCTCCTATTCAACATAGTCCTGTGAATGTTCCATTTCTGATGTAGTAATTTATTTTTTTTTAAGCTGAAAGCCACAAAAGTAGGAACTTAAGGGTTTGAGGTTTGTTTGGTTTGGGCTTTTTTTTCTGCTTTAGCTCTCCTTCCCCATTGCCAGTATTTTGAAGATGAAGTTTGGGAAATCAGACTTCTTCAACATGTAGAGAATTCATGAGTAGCTTCCATTAATCTTTGTATCATGAATCCAGAATTTGGGGTTGCTAATCTCTAGTTCAACTACAGATGAAAACCTCCTTTATGGGTCTCTCATAGGTTTAGCTCAATGACTCCAGTCTTGGTAAGCAATAATTTGGTTTCTCAGTAGGCTGGTTTCCCCTGTAGTTATTCTTCTCCTGTACCAGGTGAGTACATCCAAAGTCTCCTTCTAATGCCCTGTGTAGAAATTTATTGCAAGGTAAACTGATGCACAGTGACTTATTATGAATATCTAAGCCTTAAGGAATAAGTGCCTTACTTAGGAAATAAGCATGGCCCAGAATCAAATCCAGTAGAACTTCATCACGAACTCATCTCTCCTCCCCCTTTTGATGGGTTTTTTTTGTGGCAGTAACTACCAAAGACCCAAATCACATTTCACGAACACATTTCTCATTTTTAAGAGTCATTCAAGCAAACATGGATGCAATTGACTGCAAGTTCCAAGTAATTTCAACTGCTAAGATACCTCTGGATAACTTTTTAAATATTTTTGAGTTTCATTCTGCTGAAAACCTGATACTTCATATGGCTGCTCTTGCATTTTCAGCTCTTAAGATCATTTGTTCATTGAAAAGTGAATACCTGTAAGGTTGTTTGCCGCATCTTCAGGCTGATTTTCTGATGACTGTTCTTCACATAGTATCAGCCACACTGAAATGCAAGTGAAAGATGAATTTATCCAAGTATCTGTCTTGTTTGAATTTCACAGGACCAATTTTCAAGCCCAGTTCTCCCATGTAAGTAGCCAGTGCATGTTTTCTAGTGACTGCCTTGATTTGAGCCCAGTTAGTTCTCCGTTTGTACAAATTTCACTGTCCTTATTAGCACATCGATTCAATAACAATAACATGTTGGAGCCATCATCTGTTGTTCTCATGCACTTTGACATTTTCTGAGTGCTTGGACTGTAATTGTTGTTTTAACTATCCAGACATGTAGAACTTTGGCCTTGAAGGCCCCCTCTTTCCCAGACTCTGTGAAGCATTTTTCACTATTACTCATGTAGTACTAGGCCCTGGCCTGTCTTCTGCTTGTAAGAGTTCTTTTTAACAGAAGCTTTTTTTTCCATCATGTCAGCATTTATCTGAACTACTTCCCACAGTTTTTGTACTATTTCTGATTTCTCTCATTTTACAGACTGAATTAGTAATTTTTCATAAACCTTAAGGAATATAATCCAGAAAATCGCAATCTCTTTTTTCTAGGAGCTATAACTATGTGTTATAGCTAACTATGTGTTATGACTAAGTTCTTAAATATTTCTTAGCCAGCATATATTACTGGCTACAAGCTATAACTTTTGCTTATATCTGAACTAAATATCAGTCCCTTTTTCAGGGTGTCTCTACCAAATCATTAGCACCTGGACTATTGAAGCTGGCTCACTAATTAGGTTTTCACCTTATCTGTGTCACTGAGCAATTAAAGCTATGAAGCTGAATTTCCACAGGGCATTTCCCACTTGCAAATTCTTGTATCACTTCAACAACGTACCTGCTACCCTTGGGTAATAAGCAGGATTAAAAAAGAAAGGAAGTTGCAGATAGCCTTACTCAAGTTCTTTATCTAATCCAATTTTACAGCTACGGTGACTCCGTAATCCATTGATTCCTCTCCACAGTGACTTATTTCAAGCTTCTGGTCCACTGTTTCTTTAAAGCCGAAGATTAACCTAAGCCGCCTTCTCTCCCTAATTCCGTGGAACACGAAGAGATTGCTTTAAGACCTTTTATGGAACTCCAGTTTCTTAGTTTAGGTAATTTAGGCATTATTTTCTCACCTGAGCCCTCTACAAATGTGTTGCTAATTAAAGCCCCACCCAGTTTGGCCTGGACACTTAACGTCTTGCTGCCTGTTTCCATTAGGAGGAGTAATTGGTGCTGGTGGTGTAAATCATGTTTACTTGTGAAGTGGCTGAAGTGATCCTTCCCTAGACACAGGTGGCACCACATAGGGTGGTAATTGGAGACCTCTTTCAAACATTACTCAGGTCAGAAACCTGGAAAGGCTGCACTTCATAGTTTGTCTTCCACAGTGAATGTGGACTGGTGCTATGCTCTTTGCTTTCCCTTTTGTCTCTTCTGCCTTGCCTGTGTAGAGAGTCCTTTGTCAAGTGAAAGCCAGTCAGAGGTCCTCAATTCATGAATACGTCTGTCTTTACACTTTGTTTCATAGGGTGTATAATTGTTTCCAACAGGAGAGATAGCGATTCCTTTCTCCCAATTTACGACGTGACAATTATTCTGAAAGTTCTTGTATTTTTTTGCCATTATCCTCTCTGCTATTATGAAGAAGTAACTGTAACACACTGTAGAAATGCCTCTCCCGATCCAACAAAAATGCAGTGAGCATGACAGTGACACTGAGAGCCAGGGTGGGTCATCTCTAAATTGCTTCCCAGGTCCATGCACAAGTTTCAGCTGAGTCACAACTCCCTGGTAATCTCACAACCAGGACCCCGTGGCGTACCGCAGAGTGGATCTTCCTAGGAATACAGTGCAGCCTAGCAATGCTTTACCACTGTAGGCATAAACACATTGCATGTTTGTATCAGCACATTGCTGATACGCAGGCATACTGAAACATACAATGAATCCATCCTGTAATGATCAGGCAAACAACTAAACAGTTCTTCCAGCGTGGCTCTTCCTGGTACGTCTGCTCCTCCGGCAGGGAGGGAGGCGGTGGGAGACCCGGCCCTTCTCAACCTGAGCAGTATAAACACCGCTATGGAGCAACACTACTGAGTGTATTCTGTCGTTATGTACAGCTCCCACCAGCTGTGTTCTCGACCACCGTGTGCTCATGGTTTAAACGCTACAATAACATCATGCTGAATAATAATAGATCTGAGGTGAATAAGCTCTATTAGAGATGCTACATGGAATCGTAAGAAATGAGGCCTATGAAGAGAAAACCGGAGCCTTATTATAAATAAGACTAGCGAGGCTAAATCAGAGCTAAGAGGCCTTTTGGCGCTTAAGCGAGCATCTTGCCATCAGCGGGCTGCCCACCCCGCGGCTGCGCGCGCGCGCGCGCGCGCGCGCCCGCCCGCAGGGGTCCGCCCGCAGGGGTCCTCCCGGCAGGCGCCCGCCCGCTCACCTTTCCCTCCCCGCTGTCTCCATGCAACATCGCAGCGTGGGCGTCTTTGAGCGCTGACATTTGCATATCCCCTCAAGCGGCCAATCGGCAGGCGGCTCTGGTCTATCATTTGCATATGCCGCGGCGGCAGCCAATGGGCTGTGAGCGGCCGGGCCCGCTCTTGAAGGCGATGTTCCCAGCGGCGCGGGGCGCCGGGGCCGCGGGTGACACAGCGAGAGGCCGCGGGGACCCGCCGGTACGTGCCGGGACCTGCCGGGACCTGCGGGCGCTCGGCGCCGGGGGAAGATGTCGGTGGCGGGGCTCAAGAAGCAGTTTCACAAAGCCAGCCAGGTAAGGGAGCGCCTCGGGGCCGCAGCGGGGGCAGAGCCCTGCGGAGAGCTTGGTCGTTGATGGGTGGCTCGCCCTGCGCCCGCTGCTGCCCGCCCGCCGCAAGGCGCCGCGGTGCCTCGATCTTCTCGGTGGTGGCATCGGCGTCGCTCCCTGGCACCGCGGGGAGCGTTGCCTCCAGCTTCACCTCGGGGTCCTCCCGTTCATCATTGCCTCTTAGCCTCTTGTGTCGATCCGTACAAGAGAGGGTCCCCTCTGTCCTGTTCCTCTTTTGCGTGGGGCGTCAGGTCCTTCTTTTAGTTACTAATATTTGTTATTTAGTGCTGGGTTTGTGTTTGTACTCCCAGGCCTTAGCTGAAGGTGCAGGCTGTAGGGTACCAGCTTTTCCCTGAATAATGCATTGTGGTGTTATGCCACAAACTACAGGTTTGTTATCCTACCTCGCATACGGTGTATTGGTCCTGTAGAGGGTATCCTATGTTTCTAGAGTTTTCCCTCCTCTTCTAGATGCTGTGCTCTTATCTTTTCCTGGGTGAACCTTCATCTTCCCCTGATTCCTTTCATTCCTGTTCTCTTTTCTTGTTTACAATGTGCTTTTCTTTAATACTTTCCCTGATTTCTCTGAAGGGAGAACTCCCTTTCTACCAGACAGGTGGACAGGTTGCACTGCACAGCAGGATAGTGCCAACCCAAGCCCCCATGCTGGTAGGGTAGCTTCAGGAGCTGGCAGCAGTGGGTTCTTCTCACCGGAGGTGTTTGGAAGCCTCAGTTGCTTTCCTTGCACATTGCTCTGAGATCTGTATTTTTGTTGACTCTCATTAATCATAATGCTAATACTGAAATTAGTGTCTGTAACCTATTCATGCAAACCAGACAACTGCTGTTGTCTTGGTGAGAGTAGAGAAAATAAAGGTTCATTGAGTGCTTAGCTGTCATCTTTCTAGGTCCTCCTTCAGATATTTGGCTTGTCAGCAGCCCAAATGCAGAATGTGCACTTTGTTTGGATCTAGAGATGCTAAATATTTGTATCTGATGTTTGTTTCCAGTAGTGTTCTTTGTATTGTGCTATGTACTGATCTTGAAAACTGACATGAATCTGTAACTTCCACCGTTTCTGTGAGAAAATGTGGCACTTTCAGGGGAAACAAATCTAAGGACAGTCTATAAAACGTTTTGGCTTGTTTTGTTCCTAATTTACGGTGTTAAGTGATGTAGCCTTTGCTATGGTGAGTTTGTCACTTGAGAAGAAGGACGTATTTAACTGAGGAAGTCAGAGGGGTAACCAGAAGTGCTGTCTCATCTAGCAACTGGTAACAGTGCAAGTTGCTTAATCCTGCCTCGATGTCCGGTAAACATAAAAAAAATAAAGGAGAGAGGAGATCTGATCGAGGTAGCAGTGATGGCAAAAACAACGGGATATGTTGAAGTTGACTGTATGTGTATAGAAAAGTTGTTGAATGACTTCCAGTATTCATTACGGTAAGGAACTGCGATGCATAGCTTGGATAATATTCCTCTTCTCAGGGTGGGTCAAAGGTGAGGGTTCCACTTATTTTCAAATGCAGGGCTGAGCAAGGATTTTAAAGGAAGTTCATTGAAAAAGTGTCTCTACAGGGGAAAAAATATCATTTGATAGGAACTTAACGTGCAGGAAAAAGATACTGAAATTGAGGTTTTTTTGGTGCCTGAAGAAGCACAAGACACTTCTTAAGAGCTCATTCTGTAATAATTCAGGTAAGATGTTGAGCAAAGTAGTAGTGGAAAAAATAAGAGAAGAAATAGCATGTATAGAGTTGGTCAAAATATCCAGGTCTAAATAACTGATCTATTTGTTTCTGACACACAGAGGCACAGTTGTGCCCATATGTATAAAGGTACAAACTAAACAGTTGTTGAAACTAACAAAAATAAAGTGGAATGTGCAAAATAGAAATATTTTCACTCCATCTTTTAGCTAAATTCTTTTACAATATGCTAAACCAAGCAAATGCAGAGCATGAAAGAGGCATTTCTCAGCAGAACATTTAAGTCTCTAAGTACCATAGGATCGCTTAAGGAGGCATATACCTTTGTGCATTGAATGGATGAGAGATGCAAGGGTAACTGTTAACAGCAGAGACAGGCATTGCTTGCAGAAAGAATGAAATTAATTCCTTTAGTGTTCCCAAAGGAGAATGGGGGCAGATGACAAAAACTGGCAAATTTCCCAGAGGACCTTCAGGAATACTGAAGGGAATGAGGCTTGTGCCAGGACATGTGATTAAGGAATAAGAATAATATTTGAAGGCTGACAGAACCTAAAGACAAAAATCTGAAAGGTAAAGCAAGTGGGTTAAGACAGCCTGTATTTAACAATTCATTCAGAAATGTGAATAAATACCCAAGAAGTGACATATCTATATATTTCCAAGATACTATTTCCATGCTAAAATAGACGTCTACTGAAATACTGTAGTATGTAAAATATATGCATGATGTAAAATATACATCAACTGAAATAAATCACAGTTCTGTCTGAAATACAGAATAGTAGAAAGTTACAGAAAGATCAAGTAAAATAAAATGGAGTTATTCTATAACTCTGTATGCTCTAACTGAACCACTTAACTGTTGCAGAACCATGATTTTTTCCAGAAGAAATGAATTTCAGTTTTGTCTTTGTCAAAAGCCGGCCTCTTCTGTGTGTTTTTATGTAGAGCTTTTGTTAACTAGCAGTGATCACCTTTGTGTGCAGGCTGGAATTCTAAGTTTAGAGAGTCCAAGAAAAAGCAAACAATACTTACAATTTATACATGCTGTTGAGGTTTCTGGTATGTTTGTCTGGTGCATGTCAGATTTGTTTATCTGAAGTTTCAGTGAAGTAAATAATTTTTTGCTTATAAAAGTCAGCAGCAAACTTCTTGGGCTTACTGAAGCCCTCACCAAACCCAGGCATGACACGCTACTGCAGGCTTGTTTGGTGTAGTAAAAAGCCACCATGTCTCTGTAATACATTAATTCACAGTCTGTGTTCTCGCTGGTTTTCTCCTTGAATTTTTTACTCAATCGTATCATTTTTCCACTGAAAATAGCATGTGTTTGTAGGTTTTCACCTAAGTATCTGCTAGTGAGGTTCAGAAGACAACTCTTGAGTTAGGAACATCTGTTAGAATTACCACAGTAAAGTGTGCACCCCAGAGCGAGTGGTGTTTTAACTTGTTTTCTATATATGCCAATATGTAAAGCTGCAGTTCTGCGCCATTTTCTGTACCTTAATAATTGCTTTCTCTGGTGTCACAGGACTGATAGACCCAAAGCTTATATATAACCCAGAGGTCATATATCTGTTATGTAATAGCTTTCAGGTACACTAGAATTTTCTTTACTATGCTTCTTATTTAGGTTATAAGTTTAAATTGAAATGGTCAAGCAGACTGGAATGAGGATCCTTTCCATTCTGTCCATTTAATATCGGGGATGATCCCTTGAGTATAAGCCATTTAAAATAATGAAATAGAACCCGTGTAGCATCTTACCACCTCTCACTGGCTGATAGGTGAGTGCAGTCTGTTTCTCAGAGCTGATAAAATCACCTATCACCTGCCAGTCTCGTGGAATTCAGCTTTTCTTCTTTTTTTTCCCCTATTTTTTAATGTATTTGCAAATAGAATTTTCAAATTAACCTTCAGGGAGTTCTGTTCATGATGAAAACTGGTCTCGTGTAACTTGCAGCTTCTGACATATCTGTTTTCCTGTTTTCAGTTTGAAACCTTTTGATGTAGGTGGGTGTATCTCTGCCTGCTGTTTTTGTAGCCCTCGGTCTTGGCGGTGGTTGCACATGTGGGATAACCCAGGCAGTGGGAGGACTGTATCTTCTGATGCTTACTGGGAGTATATTTAGAGTGGTGTTTCTGTTTAGAAAAGCAGTAGGCACATAGAGTGAATAAGGAAACCTTAATAGATGGCAGATGCTGTTGTAATTTCTGCTGTGCTCTAAAACTGCAGCCAGGCTAGTATCTCGGTGTAAAGATGTGTGTAGTTAGAGGCTATTGAGCTGTGAACCTCCCTCCCTTAGGGTGTTTTGAAAGCTCAGCCACAATGCTGGCATGGAAAATCTGCTCTCTACCTTGAATTAATGTTTTGGGTGTTTTTTTTAATTGTAGCTGAAGTCTGTGTATAGCAGCGGTGCCATTATCAACAGCTTATTTATATTGTATTTCTCAGGCTTAGCTTCTCAGCAATAGTAGAAATTAATGTTTTTTTGAGGAAACACATGCCTGTCAATTATGATGAATATCTTATTTGTTATGTAGGCATCAACAGTGGTAGCCTGTGCAGACTGGCTTCTTGAACCTTCTATTGTCAGTGAAGAAACAGAGGCTCCAAGAGTGTGTGAACTAGGAGCTGCCTCTGTTGTCTTTACATAGAGCCAAAGAGGGAACAGATTTTTCTATCCAAAACAACCAAAATCTGTTACAACTTTTTTTGCTTTCTGAAGGTGATTTAACCTGGTGTAATTAAGTATATGCTCTGTGCTTTTGTCTCTTATGTATCTTGAATGGCATTTCTCTTTTCAAGTGCTGCATCTTTGTTTTAGGAATGCTTTAAAAGGCCTCTTTCTATTTTTAATTTTTTAAAAACATTTGGCAATCACAGTTGCAGGGATGCATCTTCTCTCCCCTGTTTCTGCTTTTACTTTTGATTGATTTATGTGGCATTTTGAACCAATCTGTTGGAATAAAGACCAGATCAGAATGAAGACTTTGTTGTTCCCCAAACAGAGTAAGTCTTGTGATTGGGTTTTGCTGTGGTATTTGGCTTTTTTTTGTTGTTGTTCTTCTGATTATTTTTCTTTTCTGTTACATTGTAGGTGAATGATACCAGCCTAGACATAATATTTAAGCCTTTTTTCAAGTCCATGTTGACATTGAGTTAATACACACAAACTTTACAAACTTTATTTACCCAAGTGCTTGCTAGCGAAGGAAGTACTTTGGTAAACTAGAAAGAGATAAACTTTATGGAGAACCTGAACTTGCCAGTGAGACATGAAAAGAAACATTATTGACTGCATGTAAATATAGTTCTTTCCTAAGACTATAAGCTGTTATCATATAGTCTGTTAGAGATACTGAACTTTCACATCCAGCCTGAATTGGGCATGGTGAATCCAAGTAGTAAAGAGAGAATGTGATCATCTATCATGTTCGTAGTTTTTATTAGGTCATTGGATATACTTTTGCAAACCTTGTAGAATTGTGGGGGTAGGGTAGTGGTGAAAAGGATAGTAGAATTTAGTTTATTGTCTGAGATGTTCTGAAATGTATAATTATACATGTTTTGGAGAGGAGAGTAAACCCTCAGCTGCTAGCCAGGACAAAAAATAGCATTTCTCTATCCTTTGTGTATATGTAGGTATCTAATTAGGCAGTATAGTTTGTCTTTACCTGTGTCATGGGTGGAGACTACTGTTATGCAATCCAGTGATTATAATAACTATAATGTACATTATAGACTGTTCTTCTTCCTAAGATGGTGTGAAGAAAAGCTGAGGGTTTGTTTAAATCTTTAAAGATTTGCTTGTTCATGGAGTATTTGTTTAGGGGGTTTTGTGTCAGGGTTTTTATTTCTTGTTTTGGTGGTGGTGCAGTGAGGGGACATTAATCTGCACATCATCCCTCTTCCTTTGGCGTTGGTATGGCTATCTCACTTCTGAGTTACATGGCTGACTTCTGGTTGTGCAGCCCCTCCTGCTTATGCTCAAGCTTGCTTCCTGGGACCCACGTGCTGGGCTAATAGGTAGGAAATAGACAGTTTCTTGAGGCATGAAGGTGATTTTCAGTGCTAAAAAAATATATCTGTTGGAGTTCAGAGGAGGGGGAAACTAGGTCTCAACATTTAGGTTTACAGTTATATTTTCAACTGTATTTATCACCTGCTAAGTACTTTGCCAGTAGGGCATAAATGTAGGAAAAAGAAACTTTGAGTGCTTCAGTCAGCATACAAATCAGCAGAAGATAGCGATCATATGCCTCTCCAACCTTTAACAATGCAGCTCTCAAAGCCTGCAATAGAAGGGTCATAATGCTGTGAATTGAGAATCTAGCAGAGATGCAGCTACAATTCAGAAGGAGGTTAGTTATATTTTACACATAAAATATTTATATATAAGAGTCTGAATGATATTGCAATTGAAAATAGTGTAGTGGAATGGAGTGGAATCTGAACTTTCTCCTTGAACGCATCTCCTTTTATAGATTCTTGGCGTTGCTGAAGAGTTCTGCACAGGCATCCTGAAGGTTCGTGCGAGAGCTGGCGCTCCGTCCTTAACTCATGCTGTTGCCTGAGTCATTGCAGCACATGTTGGGTAATACAGTGCAGTGCAGTCTCTTGAGAGTCTTGCAATGCTGAAAAACAAATAGGTGAGTGAAGCAGAGCAACAGCATTGCATTAAGGTTTTCTTCAGCGTCATTTGCTAAGTGTTACTTGAAGTTGCTTAAATATCTTGAGCGGATACATTTCTACCAAGAGGTTGCATTCTTATAGAGAATTTGGGATAGGCTTTATAATATTCATATAGGAGGAGAAATTCTTCTTAGTTATACTGATAGAAGGGATGACTTTATGCAGGACCACTTATATAGGAATGTGCACCATAACTGTGAAACTGAGAGCAGAATCTGGCCTAAAATCCTCAGACAAGTGCTTCTTTCCTGTTAAGATAAGAAAGTTGTATATATTTAGTGGCACAAAATAGCTGCAGTTCCAGAACAAACTATTGCTGCAGAATAGAAGTTTTTAATATCACATTGTGTCTGTTGTACCCTTCAAATGCCAACACTTCGTGTAAGCACACATGTAATTCAACTTACAAAATGCGTCCCGTTCTTAATACGTTCAGTAAGAACCCTATGAACCCCAAACTTTGTCTTGTAATGATACTGTTAAGAATAAACTGCTTCTGTTTTTGTTAATGCCACTTTCACGCCAGTATATTGCGATAGTCTAATTCTACACAGTGCTGTTCTTGTTAGTCTCTTTCCTGTTCATGGAAAGGAAGCCACTGCTGGAGTTTTATGACTTGATGGGAGTTGAAGATGCAGGTTTTAACAATGCTTTTAACAACTTTCGAATTTGATTAGCCCTTTTGGAAAAGGAAGATTACACCTTGAATTCTGTTTTCTAGAGCCCTAGTGTGCTATCACTGTGTACATGTTTCTATTCTTAAGGTTATTAAGAGTTATGTGCTTTGGTGGGAGAATATACCAGTTAATTTCCTGGAACATCTCAAATATCGGCAGCTGTGTATGTGAAACACAAAAATAACTTGGCCTTCCATGCCTTCTATTCAAAGGACAATGCCAAGCCTCTGACCAGAATTAATTCTGTTTCTGTACTACACTAATTAAATTATGCTTTTGATACTGTACCTGTGTTTAATGAACTGCAACAACTACAGTGAAATTGGCCTGGTTAGGAACTGAACATGATTATAAGAGTCCAGGACTCAAGGAAAGGAAATCAAGGGGTACTAAAATTCCCTTGTTGATGATTGGCAATGTTTCTGTTCTTGTGCAGTCAGGTTACATATCTGAGGTGAAAAAAGTGGGGAAAACATTTTTATTTTTTTTTTTTTTTAACAAGCAAACCAGACATAAAATATTAAACCCAAGTATAAATGGTCCTGAGTAGTAAGAGCCTCTTTATTCCCTGGTGAGTGCTTTGCAAATGCAGGCAGGTCTCACTATTCCCATTCTTTTTTTTGTACAGATGCAAGTAGGGTACTTGAAGGTGATGTGACTTCAAGGTTAAGGAGCTGGTCAGTGCCAGAACCAAAAGTCGACTGTATATTTCCAGACTATAGGTGCAATGCCCAGTCATAAGAAATTCTCCTTTCAAACTTTTGGGGTTTGAAAGGTGTGTAGAACCGTGTTATGTTAACTATGTGTTCGGGTTTTTTAGTTCTCTTTTATCGTATATAAGATGTATTCATAATTACAAAACGTAGGTATGAATTTGGATTAAAGCTTCCACATAAATATGGTGTAATTCCACTGATTTAAAGTTCAGCAGTGCTGAACATGGTATTTTCACTTCCCATTACTGTTTTTAATACCCCTCTCTAATGGGCAACCTGAGTTTAGAATCCAGGATTTTCAGGTAATGATATCTTCCCACCACAGAATAAGCGTGGGGAAAAAATTTACTTAGTGCCATAAATAAGATGTGGGATTGGAGGTCAGAAAGTCATTGTTTTGATTCAAGAGCATGAATTTCCCTTTTGCAGTCCTGTTGAGAGAGCCAGAAAGTAAAATTTTGCGCCTGCACCATCTGCATGGTCAGAGAATGCCATAGGCATGGGAACGCTTTCCCTTTCCCACAGAGAATGTGGCACCTGTCAGCTTGGCATCTGGGTCACGGTAGATGTGTGTCATGGGAGAGGAAGAAACCTTGTTACAGTGAATTACTAATCAAAGACTGTAACTTCTCATCAATTAAGAAAAATAAATTTGGTTGAAAATATAGTCTGACTTCTTATGTAATTAAAATAGTTTTACATAATGGAAGGGAAACAAAGGGACTACTCCAAGAAAGCATAGTAAATAGCAACATTAGTGATAGGACAAGGGGTAATGGGTTTAAACTTCAACAGGGAGATTTAGGTTCAAGGCCAGGTTGGACAGGGCTTGGAGTGACCTGCTCTAGTGGAAGGTGTACCTGCCTGTGGCAGGGGTTTGGAAGTGGGTGAGCTTTAAAGTCCTTTCCAACCCAAACCATGCTGTGATTCTCTGAAAACAATGAAATGCAGACAATTCTGTGCACGTGCTGAGGGAAGTTCTTTTCTGCCCCCATGGATGAAGTCAGTGGCACATTTCTGCAGTGCTGCTGTTAGCACTAAAGAGAATTGTAACTCGTGGAGGGTCAGGACAGTGGGTGTCTTAGAAGTGTGGCTGGGAAGCCCTGTTATCCACAACTGCATTTTAATTTGTGATATTGTGCGAAACAATGTGTTGCTGCCTGAAACCACTAGTATGTTGTGAAATGGAGTTATGAAAATAAGGCAAAAATATACAGCGACTTTCTCTCCAGATTAGTCACAGTGAACACCGTGATGAAAGTTGTTGGGGTTTTTTTTTCACTCTCATACTTGGAGTTTTTCATTTTCTATTAAGTGAATGAAAGGAGCATGGGTTATGAAAAGCTTCCAGCTCTACAAGAGTGCTTGAGACTTGTTTGTTCCATTTAGGTTTTGCTACTCATGATGAGCGCAGGTTGCATTAGCAAAGAAAGTAAGAGATCTTAAGTCCTTCTGTTTTTCCCATGGGTATTGTTGCTAAGGGCCCCGCATGAATCTGTCAGCAGTGCTCCAGAGCTGTTGGATTTTTATAAAACCACTGAGTAATGAGACTGTAACACCATTAAAGTCAGTTGCATTTGTAGTAGACCAAGGAGCAGGAGGCACCTTACTTCACAGAAGTCTCATGCTGAATGTGAACTTAAAGGCTTGAGAATACTGTTGACTAAAATGCCTTAAAACCCAACCAAAACAAGAAACCTCTCAAGCAGAGGAGACAAAAAAAATCTTGCTGGTTCAAAAGGAAAGTGTGTAATCCATGTACAGCAGGAACAGGTACATTGTCTTCAGTAGCAAGTAGCAGGGACTGACTGTGTGGCAGAATACTGTGGGTGTTTCACATAGTGTTAAAAGCAGTGGGAACTACAGGACTGACTGCTCAAAAAAGGTGGAATGATGCCACTTAAAATAATGTACAGTAAAAAGGGTAAGAGAAAGAGTTGTCAATCCATTTTATAGTGACTTAAAATCTGCAAGGCTAGTGTAAGTGTAAAAGTGTAAGCAATAGTTTAATAATGCTGAAGGACAAATCTCTAACTTGATTATGTGGGAAGAGGTTTCTGTAACAATTACTGCCTGGTGGAAAGGAGTTTGTGAAGGAGCAATAAACAGATTATTTGTCACTTTGCATGCATACAGGGTAGACTTGCTGATAAACATTATGCTGAAGCGGTGATGAGCAGTAGTATGCTAATGTGGGGGGAAGTTAATTCTAAACCAAATCAACCAAAAATTATGATTTTGGCAGTCAGTGTATCAGGCTATATACAGAACAGGCTGACAGCCTTGTTCTGCTTCCTCCTGTGTGCAGCTCACCTGGGGCTCAGCAGTGGATGATCTTGGCCACATTTTTTACTGGTAATGGATTCACTAGAGCTGTCACTTTATGGCACTGCCAAGGAAGTTTTTACTTTAGATAGATACATAGTTATATAGTAGCTTTTAAAAACTAGAAATGGTACTCGTAATTATTTGTAGTATATCTTTTAGTTTTAGCAGCTCTTGAGCTTAGACAAATTTGGGAATATTGAACCCAAATATATAAGCTTTGACCTTAAAGCTGCAAATAACTATTAAAAGTGCCCTTTCTTGTTCATGTTATTTCTCCCGTGTTTGGCCTGTATTGGTGCTCTAAAGTATTTGCCAGGTAATTTTTAAAGCTCAAATTTACTGTTTAAGGAATTGAATGTTTAATGAAATAGATCTGACTTCAGTGAAGATGATGTAAATATATTCTGACTTTATATAAATCAGAATTAGGTTAGCCCAAAAACTGAATAGAAAGACCTGACTTTTTCCCTAGCCCTTACTTTAACAGGCCTCTCTGACATCAGTTGTGACTAAGTGATCCTAAAAGTGTGGGCATTGAGGATGTGCTTAAGGCATAAAGTCAGGAGGAAGTGGTAGGTGCTTGCTGTCCTGATGAGAAGGCCCAATGTAGTCAGCCTTAAAAAACAAACAAATGAAAAAACCCCACAAGCAAACATTCGAACTTCAGTTTTAGACCACAGCTGATTTTTATTTAAATGGGTTTTGAAGAAAGCTATCTAATAAGCAGAAATCTCTGGTCATGGATGATGCAGGAGGACATCTGAATAGTCATGAATTACACAGTGCAGTTAAGTGTTTTCAAGATAAAAAAATATTTAAATGTTTTAAAGATTTCAATTGCCTCTTTGGCACATGCAAGCTATGATTTATGTGTTGGTTGATCTCTTATTTGTAGAAGTAAGAGTTAGTTATTTTTTATTTCAAATGATGTAAAAGAAGTCACTACACTAGCATGTGTTACTTTAACAGAAAAATATTGTGATTGGCTATTCTGTAAGAGCTCTAACCAAGTCAGACTTCATACAGAACCCAGCTACAGGGTATTACAGTGGGCTTTGGTTCTGTGAAGCCTTGAAGTGTTTGCACAGCTTTATGTCCATGGAAAGCTCTGGGACTGTTCATGTGCTGAAAGCTGGCTAGACCCTCCAGAGTTCAGGCCTGGGCTATAATCAGTGATGTATTTAATGTCAGCTTTTACGAGAGCCAGTGGGAGCCATCTTTCTGAGTAAGCAAGGGTAGTTTAACCTGAGAAAAGAGTGAGGAACTGGTCAGGTAATGTTCTGGGGAGGTGAAGTGCAATAGATTCCTCTTGGAAGCTATGAATCAGAGTAGTGCACTCTTCCAGAACTGTGACTGACAATATGCCAACATTTTCTAGAATAAGGGAAAGCACAGATTTTCAGTAGACCAACTGACAATTGCTAGATGTCATGTGAAGAGGGCAGAAATGAAGAGGTGTTGAATGGACAAGGTAGTATAAAGTACTATATTTATGCAATCAGCTTTAGCAGCTGGATGCCATCAGGAAGAGGATGCAGTTGCATAGCAACTCGCATCACCCTAAATCTGGGCCATCTTACCCTTGCTCTACCCTCCAGGTAAGGTCCTGCCCACTTCCTTGAGTCAGCTCTGAGTGCATGTGTGATCACACACTAAGCTGATAGAGGCAGCTTATCCATCTGAAAATTAACCCAGCTCAAATGTGTGATTAGCTTTCAGGTGGATTAACTCACTGAAGCAGCTCACAGCCAGTTGCATGAGAGCTAGTACCATTGCAGTGGAAGTGGTGGGGATGTCTCGACAGGGATGAAAAGGATTTAGAGAAGGCTAAGCAGCTGTAGAAAAATACCTTAGTGAATGTTAGAATGTTTTGTTCACATTCAGCATAGAATAAACTATGCTTTGTAAGAGATTTGTATCTCACTGGTGTTCCGAATGATTCGCCAACAAGAAATCTCTGCTACCAGTTCCCCCTGGGTTTAATGGTGACTGTTATGTTTATGGTAATAAACATGAGGGCAAACAAAGGACACAAAAAGATCTATCCATATTCCAAACTTATGGATCTATCCATAAGTCCAAACAGAGCGAATGAGTGGTTTAAGTAACATGGTGGTAAACCTGGATATAGGTAAAAGGAACGTTCCTGGTCAAAGCAGCACCTCAAGCCACGTAACCTACAAATCCTTTGGGCGATAGGGCTTACACAGTGAGACCTGAGAGTCTTCAGTCTGACTTCAGTGGAAAACTGAGAACGCTGTTGAAGGAGGTTGGGGGAAACATAAAGTTGTTGGAGGAGAGTGCCTGATTTCAACTGTGAGGAGTATTGGGGGACAGAAGTTCTGCTCAATTAGAGTAAAGACTAGTGTGACAAATGATGTGGAACAGCAATGAAAGTTAGGATAAAGTAGTAAAAGGATGTTAGGGGTAGCAAGAGGCAAGCTAACCAGTAAAAAATAAATGTGATATAAGTTTTCTTGTTCTCCCAATACTCTTTGGGCAAACCAGAATGTCATAAGGGACCACTTTGACAATTACTTGTTAGCATCTGTAAAAGCAATCTTTAAATTCAGTCATAAGAGATGTCTGATACAGCAACATCTTAAATCACACAGGAGTTGAAATAAGAAAGAAGATAATATGAGAGGTCCTCATATTACTTGGAAAGGAAGCGTGTAAAGGGGGTTATTTAAATCTCTGATTTCAGGCTTTTGTTTTACAGCATAACCATCTTTTCTCATCTTTGCAGTGGGCATATATGAGAATGTCAAAAGGAAGCCATACCTTCCTTACAAGCATAGAGAACAACTTCAGAAAGAGGGATTGTTTTAAGGCCAAATCAGGATTGTATTTCTGCCAAGTGAATTTTTGCACTGGGAGCTCGTGGAGGGAGGAAGGAGTGTTAATGTGATAACAGCCAGTGGAACTCACTCTGCGTGTAACTTGTCATTCACAGCTCTAGCTCCTCTCCATGCAGAGGAGAGGGGATGAAATATTGCCCGGTTGTTATACCTGAAACAAGATGCCTCAATTGAGGTTCTGGCAGGGCATGTACCCAGCACTGAGTCTCACTGCTTGTCCTTTGTCGCTCTGCAGAAGGAATGCCTCTGTGTGATGCGCTTGCAATCACTGCTTGTCTGCAGTGCTCATGCACATGCTTATCCAGCCAGAACACCCTGAGACAGCAAGTGCCAAACAGATCATATTTTGCTTTGCAAAGAAATTCAGAATTTAATTTTTTCTTTTTTTTTTTAAACAGAAGTTTGGAACTGAGCAAGGACTCTGAAATTGGAAAAGTGAGGAAGGATATTAACTTCTGGTTTTAAGATATGCTCGCTTCCATAAACAAGAAGATTTTAAACAGATTAGGAAACAGTATTTTAAATCTGCAAAATTAAATGCTGAAGTAAAAGAGTGGTTTTTTGTCTGTGTTGAGATTTATGGTTTCAGGTTTTGGCTACATGAAATTTCACGTCAATGAATTTGATTGAATTTTTGCCAGAGACTTCAGGGTAATCAGGTTTTCTCATTAAAAGCACTTGTATCTTCTCTTCTGAGAAGTGCATAGGCTCGAGTTTCACACTTCATTACATAGAATTTTAAGTAGGTTTGCAGAGCAAATAATGTGTCTGCATCTAAAAATTTAGATCAGTTAGTTTATTACATTTGAAACCTTATGAAGATGTTTTCCTTTTGAGATGTGTACAGTAATGATTACTTTCTATTTACTAATTTATAAATGCATGTGTAGGCATCAGTGTTGATTGAGTTCCTTGGGAAACAGTGGAGGTTTGTCAGGAAAGTGTTCAAGGTTTTGCAACACAAAGTAGTTTTTGTTGTACAATGCATGTGCTAAAGAATAGCTTTAGCAGAGAAGTTTGACTAAAGTGCTCAGTAATACTGTGACGTGTCACCGCCTGGTGCGAAATGAGTCACTCTCTATAGAAATGCAAAATCACATTATAGAGTCCAGAGTCTTGTACTTTACTTATCTATAGACAAGACTGTCCTTTGTCCATGATACTGTTTTTCTTCAATATCTGTATATATTTAATTTAAACTCATAGACACCATGCTGAGTATTGGTGTATGCTTCATCTCATGCTAATGGTCTGTTTGATTTGTATCATTCGTCTCTGTTATCTATGGGTTCAGTATCTTACTGTCCCTTTTTACTGGTCTTTTAGATGTGAATGAAGATGAGGTACGGTTATCAAGCTGGAATGGCTATTTCATAATATAGAAATACTGGCCTAAGAGCTGTATTTATTTGGGCTTGTCAAGAACAATTGCTAATGTTCTGTCTGAACAGTTAAGTGAGTAGGAAAACGTTACGTAGTGCTACTTGGAAGGACCATAGCTAGAAGTCATCAAAGGGCAGTCTGAAACCTTTCAGTGCAGAGATTTGCAACAAGTTTGGAGAAAGCACGAGTTATAGTTTCTGCAGCTCCGTGATTTGTACAATGGTATGGAGATGAAGCCTTTGTTTAGGGGTAGGATTTTGTACTCTGGAAGGGGGCTGGATTTTGCCACAAGTAAGTTGGTTTTACTGGCAAGGAGGAGTAGAAGGCATTTAGAAATCTGAGTTTGTAATGGGATGGACTCACTTTCTGGAATGTACTTCTCAGTGTTTTTGCTGCCTCCAAAATTCAGTAGCTGACAAAGGGCACCGAGAATAAAAGCACTGTGGTTTAGAAATGCCTATGTGAAGCCCGCATTGCTTGCTTTTTCATCCCACTGGCATCATCAAGCACATGAAGTGACAATTGCAGTGTTAGTGGGGTGCGCTGAGAAAGCCTACCTACGTACCTGGGAAGGATGTCAAGTCTGATACGAATTTCAAGTTTAAAGCATTTGAGATGGTGCATCACCATGTCCAAAGGAAAGGCTTCAGATCAGTATGTATCTCAGAATTGTAGTGCTAGGAGCAGTGGCTATGCCCAAAGTCAGCTGGTTTAAGAGCCTACAGGAGCTAAAGCTTAAAGTCCATCTTCACGATAATGATATAATTACAGCAGATTATCTGGGTAAGTTAATAACAAGCTCCATTAATCATTGGGTGGTCCAGCTCATTTCTGAGAGATTGTGGGGGAGCAGTAGGAGAAGTATTGTGTTTGAATTGTTCTTTGTTGGAATTAAATTCCTTTGCCAGAATGGCTTGGAATAGCAAATGTCAGGCCTCTCTGCAGTTGAGATGTGGTGCTAGCTCTCTGCTGCTGGAATCAAGCTTCTGCTTTGTGACAGCTGCTCTATTTTCCTTTAAACATACAACATACATTTCTTTTGACGTTATTCAACAGCCAGTGTTTAAGCTCTGTGCGGTTAAAAAGAATAAAGAATGTGTGTAATTAGGAAGCTGAGAAATCTGCTATATGTTATGGGAACGAAAGAAAGAAAGAAAGAAAAGACAGCACTTTTACAACTACAGTTGAGGGTCTTGCCAAAATTATCTGAATATGGCTACTGATTGCTTAATATTTGCTGTCAAAGAAGCTTAGTAAAGAAAATTATCTCTAACAACTAGTGTGTGCATTATAAAAGAAAGGACTCTAGCCTTTTAGGTTTAGAAATGGTGGAATACATTCCTTTAAACTTTCCTGCTAGAGTGGTGTTAAACATTCTGTACACTTCTAGCTTGTGTATTTGTTAGTAATCTTACCTTGTTAGAGCTGTAGGGTCTCACCTGGAGCTTAAATCAAAAAGTGTTTTGCTGCTGACAGATCTGAAGGCAGGAAGAGATTCAAGTCCCATTTAAAAATTGAAGGCTTTAATACACACTGATGACATTTTGTCCAAGTGACAGGTTTCTAATTGGACACCTTTACTCCTGCAGGTGATTTAGAACTCGTGGTGTATTGCGTTTTCTGAACCTGGCATTGCAGCACTTTATAAGCCCCTTGGCAAGTGGCTGTTCACAGTTAATATAACTGGTGACGCTTATCTGTTGTGTTCTTAAGTTCAAGCGTCCATGGGAAAGTGCTTTCGCAATTCGAAGGTAGAAGGTCGAATTTAATGAGACGGAGTCATGAACAGTGCATATCTTCCTGCTAGAAAACAAAGTTGATAGAAAGTAGCTTTTAAAGCAAACTCTCCTTGAAAGCAAAGGTAGTTGTATCTCTTCCTAGCTGGTTCCCCCATTCAACCCCTCCTTTCGTTATTATCTGTTTCTCAAAATAACAGCAAGTACATGATCTTCTCTGGATGTTTGCTGCAGTGTTTCTGTCCTAGGAGTCTTCATTCTTTCAACCTTGAGTTAGAGACTATATAAATTAACAGGATAAACCTGTCTTGTACTTTGATAAAAGAACATGGGTGTACCAATAAATGCCTCCTGAGCAGAGTACTGAAAACAACAAAAGTATATGCAGCTCTTGCTGGGAACAGAAAACGGAGACTAGTGGGGGGGAAGGGAAGAAGGAGCAGGGAGAGGCTGGCTTGTGGGAGAGTATATTTAGGATGGAAGGCTGGATGAATTACTATTATTATCATCTATACATGGACAAAGTAACTGGTCATTCTAAAATGCTTCATTTCCTGCCTAAGTATAAATTCTCTGGACAATTTATCGAGGCGCTGCTTGTAGCTGTGGAAATATATTTTTTTTCCCTGACACTTATGCAGCAAAATGGAATCATGGCTGGACAGTTCTTTGGCCCTCTGAACTGGGCTTAACACTGGAGCTAATGATTAGACCTTTTGCTGGTAAATCTTATCTTTAAGTGACTTAATTTATGAATTGTTTCATAGGACCAACATATACGAATGACAAAGGAAAGGGGGATAGAAGTGCATTTGGAGCAACTCCAGGAGGCCCCCATTCGTAAAACTATGTAGATAAGAAACTTGGTGAGGGTCCTGTCAGTAGGATTTCCTTTTGTAAGCAACCAGTTTGTCTTTAAATGGTGAAGAAACTCCATTCCTCAATGCAAAGCACAACAGGATCTGTGTGACTGTAAATCTTCAGATATGAAACTAGTGATGTCTAATGGGCATGGCATTATGTCAGTGGGTGCCATTATTTCAGTTTGACAAGGCTATATCAATCTATATCAATTTCTGAGGTGGGAAAGAACTTAGAGGTAAAAGCAAAGTTACTTTATCTTCTGTGCTGTTTGAACTTGAGTTGACTTACTCAAACAGGGTGAACTCACATTAAAAATAGACTTAAATGCAATGAAGTATGCTCTAAATTAGTTTAGTTTCTGTCAGTATGAATAAATACAAAAAAGCTATTAAAAAAATTTATATATTACAGTTTCCCTGGTTTCCTTTGATTTACATACATTTATTGTAATTTAAAAAAAGAAAATGAACCATAAACTTTCTATTCATACACAGATTAGCAGTGGAACATTTGTGTCATGCTAGTGGGAAAACAATTGGGCTACTTGAAGGTACTGTCAAATGCAGAAAGTAAACACACTGAAGAAGAAAAGCCTTCTTTTCCTGTCTTTTCCCTACTGCACTTTTAAAACTCTTCAGGTGATCCTTCCCTAATCATAGGAAAAACCCCATATAAAATTATCTAAATAATGACACTTCCTTTGTTTGTTACTTTTTTAAAGTGGAATCAACCCCTCCCTCCAGGCTAGTTTAGGTAGCAGTTAACCATTTTCTGCTGGTAAACGAATGGCCTATCCAGGACTTGTACGCATGGGAATGAAAGATGTGTGTACAGATGGAAACTGATATCCGTATGGTCTGTAATAATAAGTTCTGAAGAGTTAGTTCAGTTCATCTCTAGTTACAGTATGTCAAGGAAATTATAGTAAGAGCAATATTTTTTCTGGCAAAGATGCTGCTGTAGAATGTGTAGAATTTCCAGAGTTACAAAGGCATTTGGCTGACTAAACTTGAAAATAGCTCTAAGGAAGAAATGAGCAACGGGCAATCTGCTGTCCCCAATGAGATATAGTTTGAAAATATTAGAAACCATATAACAGCAACAGCATGACAACAACAAGGCACTCACCTTCCTGCACTCCCTGTGTCACCTTCATTAGTGTTACTGATTGTGGCCTGTGTGCAGCCATAGGAGATGGTATTGCTGGATTTTCAGTGGCAATACACTGTGTAGGAAGAAGATACAGCAAAAGGAACTTTAAAAGGAGTTTAGAAATAGCAATTGATCCATTTTGCTTATAGACTGGTAGCTGAGCAATACTCAGTTTGCTTTCAGTTCTCTGTGAATACATGTGCATCCCAAACCAAAATGGCACCAGATACAGAAAACAAAAATGTAACTTGCTGCACTGGCTTTAATCTTTAGTTGTTTTTGGAAGGTTAATGGAATATATCAACCATACAAAACCAGAAGTCCTATGCAGAGGCAACGAGTAGGCCTTCCTTATTTGTCTACAAGGGGAAAGCCAGCTTTCTTCATTTAGGCTGGGTTTTGAGTCTTGGTCTGAAGCTGCAGTGAAGTACTTTACCTCACGTCCAGGCTTGCGCACCAGAGAACTGCTTATGTCTGAAGCCATGAATTGTGCAGCAGGGCATGTTGCTTGAGTGCCATGAGGGGTAATTTGGCCCTAGCTATGCTGGTGATTTTATTTTTGCACGATAGAAGACGGAGATGATAAATCTATGGTGATAAGACTAAATGCCTTACTGTGATCAGCACCAGCATTTGTATTTTACACTATTGCCTCTTTATTCCATCCCCTTGCCACTGACTTGAGTAGAAAAATGTTATTTTCTTTTGAAATTTCCATGGTTCAGCAGTGTCAATATTTTGCGTGTGAGGGGTGCTTCAGCATCAATGGAAAATAGACTCTAGAGGGATTTAAATCTAAACCACAATGTCCTGGAATCTGTTTCATGAAATCACCTATTTGAAGAGCTATTCACGGAAGAAAATTAATATGGAAGTTTGGAAGAAAATGGAAGAAATTGCCCCTATTTTCTTTCCCCTGGAGGACCTCTGAGCTCCTTGCTGGCAGCTGCTGGTGATTGCCAGCTCAAATGCTGCTGCTCTTTTTTTCTTCTGCCTTTTTCTTTTTTTCCCCCTCTGTGTGTGGGTGATCTGTTCAGGTTTTGAGCAGGGTTTACAGTATAGATGGAGGGAAGTGTGTTTCAGAAGAAAATAAAGGAAACAGAAAGAAACATAAGGCAAAGAGATAAGTGATAAGGAGGGGGGAAGCAACTGAGAGAAAAAGGATCTAAATGGAAGTAGTAATAGTGGAATTGACTGAATTGAAAAGAAGTGCAGATGTACCAGTGATTAGTGGATGAGGAGAAAACCTATCTTGGGGTGCTTGGCTGGCTGAATGTTTTTGTGAGAGAAAACCTACCAGGCTTACTAGTAATACTCAAGGGATGGGAGATACTGCCTTTCTGTACTGTAGTGTGAGGTAGGTGTGCAAATAGGACTGCCAGGAAAACCTGATGCTGGAGTTTAGTGCCTTAATAGAGCTGCCTGCCCCTGGCAGAGCTGTGTGTAATACAATAGTTGTCAGTGGTAAAGTGATTTTCTTGCTCTCCCCTTCTCAGCTTCTTGTTTCATTTTTTGAGCACTGTGCCAAGCTCTTCTATTCCTCAATTTCATGAATATGATAATACTCTAACAAAGACCAGACTTTGTCCCTGGTATTTGAACTTGTGGCATTGATTTAACCTTGATGGTACAGAGGAGCATCAATTTTGCTGTCTCCTTCCCAGGAAGACAAGCAGTGTTTATACTTCAGCCTTGCACTGAGTGCTTCAGCAAGCTTTTAATTGTCCCTAGGGCTTTGGGAATGCAGCTGGCAGTGGCTGCCCAGGGAATACACCGAATTGCTACATCTCTCTTGCCAGGGCCATGTTTTATTCCTGTGCTTCCTTTCCAGTATCAGAGCTGTGTTGGCTGTTGGAGGATGACTGGTACAGCTATGGGCTATCTCTTGCCAAAGGCTCTGAAACTGGGATCCTCAAGCTGGAAGGAGAAATTGCAGCAGACTTCTATTGAAAGTAAAGCTAAATTCTTACAGGTTCACAAATGAAACGCATAAATCTAAAGTGCTAATGTTTTAAATAGGATTTCAAATTAAATTATTATGAAGCATGAAATATACTATCCTTTAAAAAATAATTTCTGCCATGATTTCTTTTAAAACTTCGTGTTTGCAAATGCTGGCACTAGTGGTACAGGTGAGAGAAGTGCCAGTTTGAGCTAATTTCACTAGCACAAAGGACTGGGATTTGAGAGGTAACAAAAGGAGGGAGGTAGGGGACACCCAGAAGAAATTACTGAATCCATTGCAGAAAAGAATGCTGTAGAAAATGGGACTTCTGTTTATAGTTTAATATTATGACATGTGCCTTTTGGGTAGGTAGGATTGCCATTGCTTCACAACTAATAATTCTGTTTCTTTGCAAAAATGTGTCTGTTCATTTGAACTGGCAGAGTGCTTCCAAGCCAGGAGCCATTGATCTGAGCTCCGTTGTGCAAGCCTGCCTTCTTTCTAGAGTTTTCAACTTCTTATTTTTATGGCTTATTTCTGTGGAAAAATGCTTACTTTGTGGAAAAGTATTTGCTGATTGTCAGAATTCTTATTGCCATTTGAGATGTATTAGTGCTATGGATCTTTGTATATACATGGTAGTTTACAAATGAGTGATGGGTCCAGACATGCAAAAGTAACTCTGTAGTCAAGCAATAGTTTAAATATTGGTAATTACCAAAGTGTTTCCTATGATTGTAAACCATACAGAGAAGATGTCCTAAACTGTATTTGTGCCCTAGAGAATGGTTCTACTGTGGATGCATAGATTGTTTACGAAAATACCCGCTGTCTGTCCAGCCATTATTAATGAAAGTAAATAAGGGAAGCCTTTGCTGTGCTGTGCTAGAAGAAACACAAGGACAAAATACTGCTTGAAAAGAAGGCATTAAGTAATAATAATGTTGTAGTAGTTAGTTTAGCTGCTGTCAGCTGTTTATGACTAGAATCTGAAATTAAACAGAGCTTGTATTTTGGCAGCATTGAGTCCTGTGTGCTTCTCTGATGAGTCTCTTGAGCTAGACTCTTAAGACGTATTTACATGCCTAGAGATTTAGATAAGCACTTGGTGGGGCTTTCAAAAGCATCTAGGTCTCTAATACCTCTTGGGCTCTTGAGGGGATAAGGGGTAGGTGGGTGTGTGCACATGTGCGTGCATATAATAGCTGTTGATTAATTCTATTCTTTTAAAGCAAAAATATATCCAACTTAATAGGAACTAGCATTCCATCCTAGCCTGCCGAGCTACTGAGCTATTTCACAAATACTGTTTTGCTTGTATCTTCATTTTCTATCATTTTTTTGGTTTATTCTTATTTTCCCTCACTTGTATTTACGAGCCAAAGGGGAAAACTTGTTGATCCTTGTACCTTCTGACTTGCATGGAACCTTTGACACATACCAGCAAGTTTAATGGCATGTTGTTGTCATGTGTCATATTTATTGCTAAGACATCAATTTTGCAGATTCCAGCTTAGCATGGTTTTGTTGCTGAGCTCTGATGGATTTATATTAAAGAAAAAAAAAAAAGCTAGGAGTGACTGAAGAGGAAGGGTAAAAGTGACTGAACTAGGGAATAGTTTGTAAAATATTGCCCTTATGTTTCTGCTGATTGTCCATTAATCTCCCAAACAGCACAAGAAAGCAAGTCTGTTGTATTTACTTGCATAACCTCTATTTAACGCTTTGGTCACTGATGTATTTTGAATTACCTCACTGTACCTGTATGTGATGTAACTTAGGATCCTTATGGAGGTTCTCAACTTTGTTAATACTCCTGTTGAAAGCTAATTCTGCTGAATCAGGACTACAAATGGATGTTGTAGTACCCTGTGGTTTTCTTTAAATTTAGTTTTAGCAGAGTTTGTTCAGTTAGGATCTGTTATTTAAAAAACAGGAAAAAAAAGGCAAATCCTGTAATTGCAGAGTCATTTAAACTTGTGTAGATGTAAAATGAGCCATCATGTGTTCTTGCTTCGGTTACAGTTTCAGGTAGCTTTGATACAATGTTTTCTGAAATTTGGTTTTGAGACAAATGTGTTTAGATGGACAACAGAGTTTATTCAATTCCTAACTGGGGTCAGAAGCACCTCATATAATCTTGAGAAAACTGTTCAACATTCTGCCAACCAAATAATTGCATATTTGGACCAAATGCAGATTTTTTTGTTAGTATTTTCTCTTTTGTAAGGTTACAGTTATTTAGGAACTAGAACAATGCGCGATTGCATACATTAGCAGGTAATCAATATAATTTTGCAGATTTTGAGTGTTATCACTCAATTTGAAACATCTAGTCATATCAGCTTGAACATGGAAAATGGGTATAAACACTTTTCATTTCACTTTTCTAACAGACTGTCTACAACAGAAATATCTTTCTTGCACAGATTGTGCACTCATTGCTTAATTTTGTTCTGACAAAATCTGAAATTACATTCAGATATACTAAATATATTCAGTATACTAAAGTTCAATGATTGTGCAGTACTTGACAACTCAAAATTTGTATCCCGTAAACATAACTTTCACTTGCTTTGCCTCTTCAGAAGTACATCTAGAATATTTGTGAAGATTGGTTCTTGAGGGCAAAGAGATCTGGGACCCTGGCATTCTAATTTCAGAGTTACCACTTGTTTACTGTGTGGCCAAGGACAAGCAGGTTTAACCCAAATTCAAGCCAAGTATTTAGGCTTCCAGGTCCCCCCCACACAAATGGCTGGCATATTAGGAGTTTGGATGTGTGGTTCAATCTGTACCAATTTGTTCCTCACATTTCCTGTAGTATCAAAAGCTATAGCAGTTGCTAGTAAGTAGCTCTTCTTGAGAGCAGAAAGTCTGGAATGCAGACCTGCAACTAAGCATTATCAGCAGCACAAGTAGCATGGGCTTTGTTTTAATGAGAGACTTGAGACCTTTGGAGTGTCAGAGACTAAGAGTCAAACTGTCCATTACATGTGAAAGTAAAGTATTCTGAAATACGTTAAGGACTTGAAAAGAGCATGCTTGTTCAGAGGAAGAGACAGCCTCATTCTCACTGTGCAGACTTCTTTATAAGTCTAGATTACACAGTCTATATTTACACATACTTTGGCTGGATTTTTTTAATAAGGTTAATTTAAAAGGCTGCCCGTTTGTGTACTGGCTGGATCAGCTGGGTACCGGATTTTGAGTGTTGACCAAGTAACAGCAAGTGCCCAGCATTCCTGACCCTACTTAGAATTCACTTTCTGGCACAAGCTTCTTGCAGAACGACTCTAAGGAGTATCAGAGCTGTAATTTAATATCTGATGTTTCCATTACTACACTAATATAACCAAACCCTAAATTACGGCAAAAAATTACATATAAGAAATATATTAGAGCATAGGAATCATATGAATGTTGCTGTCAAAGAAGGAAGGTGGGGTTTGGTTTTTGGTTTTGGCTGTGTGGTGGTGGTGGTTTTTTTTTTTTTCCACTACAGATATAGCGAATAACAAATTGTGTCATAAATAATATTTCACTAGATGCCATTGTTGACTTTCGTAAACTGCAGGACCATGACTTGCACATTGTCCTGTTTTTACAAATGACTTAATTGTTTAATGCCAGATACTTCATTTTACTTTATCAGTTGTAGATCTCTTCTTAGAGCATGAGGTGTTGCTGCTTCGTTTGCTGCTTGCTTACTTTAGAGATGATGAGTTTCCAAAGCACACACACAGAATCTTACAGGTCTGTCAAGACCTTTGATTCCTTGTGTCTGTTACACTTGCATCTGCTTTGTGTAGGTTTTGATTTGGTTTTTTGCAAGAAGAATTGCAAAGGTGCAAGGAATTTACAGAAATGGTCTAACACCCACACTATCGTATGGCAGATCTTTATGGAAAGCAGTCATTAGCTTTGTCAAAATGGTGTGCCCTTCTCTTTTGAAAAACTTCTGTTGTGCTAATACTCCCAAATGGCAGAATCTTTTGTTCAGAGGAAGCAAAATCATACAGGTTTTTCAACTAATCACACCCTTCATGTTTTTTCTTCCATCTCTTTTTGATTGTCTAAATCCTTCCTGAAGAAGGCACCTGTCAACCAGTAACCCTCTTTGTCATGTTTTTGGGTTCTGTGCCTTTTTGGTTTTTCTTCTATGTGGTTTCCCAAGCAAAGGCTACTATATTGATTAGATACGTTTTGACATGTACCTAGGGTGTCCAGCAGTCCTTATTCATACAAACTGACTGAAGTTAGGAGATGTTACTGAGTGGTACAGAAGAATATACATAAAAGAATTGAAATCAGTGGAAATTCTCGTCTGCATAGTTATGAGTCTCTAACACCATTAATTTGAAAGCAGAACCTCTGGTCGATCAGTTGGTGAGGTTTTGCTGACAGACAGACATCTTAGATTGTCTCTCTGATTTGTCCTGATTGCCTGCTGAAACTTCTACATCAGCAGGGGATTCTGTCATTGCTCAAATGTTCCTGGATGTACCAGTGCTAGTGAGGGCTTTCTTGATCCCAGAATACATGGCTCACACTATTAGAGCTTCCTTTCTAAATAAAACTAAGCTGCCACTTCTGAACCTTTGCCAAAACTGTGTTGTTGCAGCTCAACAGCTGTGGCTGTTCATTGATTCAGAGTGGTAGCAGCAGACCTTGCGTTCCATGATATGAATTGGTTTCTTTTTCTTTATAAGCATATGGGGAGTTTTGATGGACTGTGTTCATTCTTGTTGATGCTGGCAGCTGTAGAGTTGACTGTAGTGGTCTCAGCTGATTGCCTGGCTGGACTTCTCTGCTTTTTGAGTCATGCTCAGCTGTGAAATACTCACTCCACATTAGAAGGTAGGTGTAATAGTAATGCTTTACGTAGATCTGCATGCGACCCATTAACATGCCTGAAGCTGACTTAATGTTCCACCAGCCGCTTACAGAACATCACCATGTGGGAAGAACACATATGGGGACACGCTCCAATCCCTACTTGCCCAGCAAGCTGCATTGCAAGCGTGTTTCTCTTCTGTTCCTCTTTATCTGGCGTATCCTTTTATAACTCAGTTCATCTGTCTTCCTAAAAATAATCTACTGTGATCTTGTTGCTCCTGTTTGCCTGAGAAGTTACAAGTAATGAAATAAAGAGTTCATAAATATTAGTGAGATAGGAATGTTCTTCATGAATATAAACACTCTGGCTGTACTTTCATACATTTCTTTAACTTTGTGTGATTTAGAGATCTACTGGTAGTAAAAAGTATGTTCTGCTTCTTGGGAAACAGGCCCTTGAGCTTCCTGGTGTCCTTTAGATGGCCTGAAGGTTTTTTTGTCATACAAATGGAATTTCCTACCTAAGTCTGGGCTCTGAAAATGAAATGGGGCTCAGTTCTTATTTTTCATGGTTTAAAGTTATATATATATATTTTTCTTTTTAAATTAGAAAACATTTTAGAAATATTTATCTTAATGTATCCTTAAATGCAACACATTTCTATGTATATTTAAGATCTTTCATATTTGTAAAAAATACAAGTCTCTTTAATATCTGGATTCTTGTTGGCTGCTGGGACAAGATTTGCTGTTAGGTCCATCAGAAATCCCTGAAGGAAGTTTAGAGCATGCTCTTTCTTTACTCAAGGGAGTGTGACATAGTAATGAGCTGTCTTTGTAGTACAGGCACATCCTACAGTTTATATTTCTACTTTAAATATCTGGGAATAGAGATATGAAACACAAGGACATGAATTCCTATGGCCATGGATGTGGTGTTCTGGAGTTGTGGTTCAGCTGTTTGTGATGGGCAATGAATTACAAGAAACTTATCCAATTATATGCAACACTTCTTTGTCTCCCTGCACCTCTATAAAAATGTACTCTGCCATAGGTACTACCAGAATGCAGTTTGAATTTTTGTATCCGCAATGTGATTATAATTTTTAATCAGTTTTAATGTCTCATATGAATTCCAAAATATTGTATTACATTTTATAATTAGGCATAGACTGTGAGCAAAAGAGAGAGCTTTGCTTCTTAAATAACCATGTACAAGTGTTGTTGAGTTCAGAGGTATTTTATTGCGCTCACATAGCCATGAGGGCAATAACAAGTATTTGATTTTTAAGGCGCAGCTTCTTGCCCTCCATAATTTTGATTAAATAGCAGCAGGACCCAATAAAGCTGCTTGATTTCTTTTATTCCCCCCCCCCCCCTTTTTTTTTTTTAATAATTTTCAATCCCCCCCCGGTTGTCAGAAATCTCTTACTGTTTCCCCAAGTACTTTGGAGAAATCCATGCTACTGCTAGCTGAAAGTTTAGTAGAAGAAAGAGTTATAAAATACTCCGTGTAAAGGTGATGACCCTTAGAGCTTGATACTGCAAGGTCTTGATCCAGCGAAGCATTTAGAGCACCTACTGAAGTATGAACTTAAATAGTTTGCTGGAGGTAAGCCAGAGTGTTCCATATTTGCAAGACTGAAACAAACTTTATAGTAGACCCTGTATTTATTTTGGGGGGCAGAATAAATCTTTTTTCTTTCAAGTACATCAGAGCAAGAATATTTTTGTTTTCTTTGAAAACACAACGTACTGAGGCAATCAAAGAGTTCTTGCCATCATTTAGTGTTTAACCTCTAAAATAAAAGGCTTGGATTTTCTCCAAAGCATTAGAATGATATGAGCTGCGTCAATATAATTGTAACAGCAGCTTCAAGTACTGATACATGTTTATAGTTTGACTTTTTCCGTCATTGTCGTACCTTTTTCAAGGAGTCTGAGAAAAATCTATTTTTAGGTATATATTACCCATTTTGATTTGCAGATGATTTTCTGCTTCTAGTAGCTCTGATATCCTGATCTCTGCATGGCTCCGGGCCCTGTCATGGGACATCTTCGGTGCAGGAGGAGAGACCTGAAGAGGCTGCCATTCTCATACCTGATTGCTTTCGGCATCCTCTGCAGCTGTTCTGGGGACGAAGTGCTGTGTTTCTTTAGTCTTTGTTTAGATCCGTGTATGAAAATGTGCATCTTAGTTTAGTTTCTCAGTTTGGGGCACTTCTTTTCCTTCTGAGTGCTCAGTAGATATCTAGAAGTCAATCACAGGGGTATGTATAAGCTGCCCATTCCTTTTGGATGATCAGTGATGCAGAATACTTTTTCTTTTTTTCAGAAAATATTTTTCCATCTCAGTGGCAAACTTTGTGCAGATGGCTTTGCTAGTGTGTGCTCCTTTATGTTATTAAAGGTGTGCTAAGATGAAAGACATTTAGTAAGCTGTGCTGTAGATTTAAGTTCTTGGTAGTGTATGCTACATGAACTAGTAGTAACCTTCTTTTTGAGTGCGGGAATTAGCAATCTATATGAAATATACCAGTCAGGAAGAAGGAAAAACAGGTAATATACATAGCATTGTAGTAGAACATAGAAGCACAAAACAGGGAATTGCAGGTATTTGAAGTTAAACTACTTTTGATCAGGCTGGCGTCTTGGTTCTCCAATCTGATGGAGCATTCTGGAAAAGGACAAACCAGAAAATATCTCTCCCCTCAGGAGGATGAACACTGCAAGGAAATTCTGCTTTAGCCAGAAGACATCTTGCCAGCCACCTTATTCTTTCCATTGTTTATGATAGGCTTTAATAAGATTCTGCAGAAAGCTATTAGTATTGTCACATTGCATTAAATCCTCTATGCATAATAATTTAACACCAAACGAAACAATTACATGGCTGCAGGGCAATAGCTGGAAGTTTTAATGATTTATTAAGAGAAGCATAACTATTATGTGTTAACCATACTGGAATGTAGTATTTTGTACCAAGTACTGTATTTAAAGATACATCTTAATGTATTTGTGCGGTTTGGCCTAGTTACATGTTTCTGTGGGAAATGTAGCCATATAGTTATATTATTTCCTGGCTTGCTATGTGTTAAATTTGGGATGAATCTATTAGTTTTCCCAGTTGATTGCTTACTTCCTTTTTAGAGAGAGGGATATAAATCCAAAGTATTTCCATAGTTTTCTAAAATCTAGGGTTTGCCTCATGGGTTTGACAGTGTGCATATTTATGACAAATGTAGTAATTTTCCATCCTATTAAAATTTCAACAGATAATTTCAGCAGATACTCCTTCAGAACAAAGTTAATGCTGTTACTTGGTGTAGAGTCATTAAAAGCTCTTAAGTCTTTAATAGAATATGATACCTTTCATTCAGTCATTAAATAGCATATGAGGATTTCTTGGTCAGTTATGTGCAAGAGAGTATTCCTGGCCAGTTAAGGACTTCTTCAGCTCCACTTGTTTCAACAGTAGCTGAAAAACAACAAAAACCCTGTGATGGTTCAATCCCAGTTAATGACTGTTGCAAGGGAAAGGCAAACAAGTGAAACAGAAGGACAGAGCATGTGTGCAAGTATTGGCTGGCAAAAATCCTATTGACTTGTATTATAAAATACCCAGAGGATATATTAAAAAAAAAAATAGGGTAATTGTTTTGAGAGTTTTATCAGCTCTCTGTTGATCTGGGATATTTTTGGCAGTCCCTCATATTCAGTAACCTTCTTTAGTGAAATATGAAAAAGCACTAATTTAGTGGATATGATGTACAAAACATTTAGTAAAAGATAGCATTTTCCTGAAGCTTTTTTTTATAATCCATATGAGTATGGAGAAATGTACTTTTTCCTGTGCAATAAGAAGGATAAATCTTAACCTACTTAAAATAAAAGTACTGGAAAATTACATGAAAGCTTGAGGATTTTATATTTTAGAGTTTTGGAGAGCCGTAGATTTTAGATGAAATTGTAGGCAGTTCATGTGCTGCATTCATGCATCATTACAACAGAACAAATGAAAAGAAAATTACATTATCTGAAAGAAATTAGAGTAACAAAGAACTAATGCGAGAACAAAATCTCAGTATTAGGTTAATAGAAAAAAAGTTTTCTCAGATAATTTCTTGGAATATAAATTCCTTCACAGATAAATACCGAGTTTTTTAAACTGTATAACAAAATTGCAGTTTGCATTTTGCACAGTAGCTGGATATACACAATTTAAGTAGAAATCACTGTATCTGGAGGGGTTTCTTCCAAAACCTGTTTGTTTGTTTGCTTTTTTTCCTAATTTGGCTTCCTAGAAGATTCCACATAAGCCCACCAGAGACTTTTAGATTATCTATAATAAATGATATTTATTTTTCATATTTATATAACATATTTATTTTTTCAATATTAAAAAGAACAGTAGGCCCTAGGAGGAAGTTACAAGCAATGAGTGTTTGTGTACAAACTCTAGGAAAAAGTTACAAGCAAGGAGTGTTTGTGTACAAAGTGCAGTGTTTATTCAGGCAAAAACTCCTATTGTCTAGAGCATGACAGTCTTACAATAAAAGGTAATTTATTGTATATAGCTACAAATGAGAGCTGATAATACAATGCCTGATTTGAAAGTGTGTTCCTGTTTGTATTTAAGGATTATTTTTCTCCCCACTAACTCTAACACACTCTTAAGTGTGATGGAGGGAGTTGCACAGACATGTGAGACAAAGAAATCTTTCTCATTTCACAGCAAGTCTCTGGGTGTAAATTTTGATCACGAGGAAACCCAGTTAGCTCCACCAGAAGTATGACTCATTAATGGCTTTAGCTTCCAACCTGGCAGTGGACTAGTAAGGTAGTGGTGGCCCCCATGACAGGAACTGGATTTTTTCAGAGCCCCAAATTCTGGCTCTGGCCCTGTCTAGTGAAAAGGTGCTGAATCCATGGAACTCACCTTCCGAATTTGGAGATGAAGGATTCTTCCTGTACAAGCAATTCCAGGCTCCCTTGGAGTACGTGCCTTGTGTAATGGTAGCAGTTTTGCATTTGGTTAGCTGACTTGTAAAAACTGATATTGCCACCTAATTACACAACCCCACAGTTGGCCATGCTGCTGTTTAAGTTCAAAGCATTTTGCAGCTTAATATAATGCATATAAATGATGCTTAGCAAATAGTCAGAGATCTAAAACTCAGCAGCTGTCTCCTTTGTGCATCCATTTTCAATAATTAATTGGGTATCCTGTGACTTTTATTTAGAGTGAAGATGCTAATTTTACAACTCCTAAGTTCAGTATGATCAGAACAAAAGCTTTTGTGTTCCTAAATTCAAGAATAGTAAAGCTGATCCTGATTATACCAACATGAAATAAGCTCTAGTAGTGTAAAATTTAATGACAGCCATTAGAACTTTATACCAGTTTTTACTGTCAAGAGCAGAGACAGCCTATGAACTTCAAGGAATCGTTCTTTATGGTATCTCTCTGAGTCACAAAGTAGTCTCCTCTTTCAAAGGAAATTAGAGCTCAGGGTAAATGTCATTGAAGAAGTGTCTCCTTGGGCTAGAAATTGCAGTGTTGTTAATGTTTCATAGAATTGTAGAATGGTTGGAGTTGGAAAGGACCTTAAGATCATCTAGTTCCAACCCCCCTGCCACAGGCCGGGGACATTTCACACTAGACCATGTTGCCGAAGGCTCTGTCCAACCTGGCCTTGAACACTGCCAGGGATGGAGCATTTACCGCTTCTTTGGGCAACCTGTTCCAGTGCCTCACCACCCTCACAGTAAAGATCTTCTTCCTTATATCTAACCTGAACTTCCCCTGTTTAAGTTTAAACCCATTACCTCTTGTCCTGTCTTTACAGTCCCTGATGAAGAGTCCCTGCCCAGCATCCTCGTAGGCCCCCTTCAGATACTGGAAGCTGCTCTGAGGTCTCCACGCAGCTTCTCTTCTCCAGGCTGAACAGCCCCAACTTTCTCAGCCTATCTTTGTATGGGCAGGTGCTCGAGTCCCCTGGTCATCCTCGTGGCCTCCTCTGGGCTTGCTCCAACAGCTTCATGTCTGTCTTATGTTGAGGACACCAGAACTGCACACAGTGCTGCACATGGGGTCTCACAAGAGCAGAGCAGAGGGGCAGGATCACCTCCCTTGACCTGCTGGTCACGCTTCTTTTGATGCAGCCCAGGATACTGTTTGCACAGAACCAGGAAAGCACGTAAACAAACTTTACAATCAGTGCTTTTGCTCCTAGATGTGGGTGTCTATTAAATTGTCTGTATGAAACAGTGTCTGCAGATCCTGTGGCTGGCTCTGTGGAGTTGCATCCATATGTCACTGTAAATACGGAATTAGAATTGGAGTCAGGTGTTATTTTGCAGAGCTGTTTCATAGCCAGTTGGCCTCCAGCCTGTACTGTTGCATGGGGATATTCCACTGCACGTGCAGGACCTTGCATTTGTGTTTGAGCCTTATAAAGTTCCTGTCAGCCCATTTTTTTCCAGCCTGTCAAGGCCCTTCTGAGGAGCAGCCCCACCATCCGGTGCATCAGCTGCTCTCCCCAAGCTGGTGTCTTCCAGGCTGTCAGGGAGTGTACTCTGTCCCATCATCCAAGTTAATTAAATTACTTCATTATTGTCTGCAAATGGTAGATGCAGAATCTCTCTCTCTGAAAGCTGGTGCATAGAAGTATCAGTTGTCTGTGACCTTATATATCTATCTTAGATGCTTTCCTTACTCCCTTCTGCTTCAGTGAGTCCAGTGATCCGCTTGTAAGGAGTGACTCAGTGTTGCTGCAAACTGTTTCTCTCTCTGAGTGGCATCACGTTTTATCCATTCCAAACACAGTGAAGAGTGTTGCAACATTTCAGAAGAGAAACCAAAGCTAAACACGGGTGGCAGTGTTGGAGCAGATTTACAGAGGCCGAGCAGGCTGCAGCCCAGTCTGTCGGCACGGGGAGTGCAGAGTCACCAGCCAAGTGCAAATGTCTGGATTAGCAGCTGCAATCCTGCAAAACCAACAGCAACACCACAGTAAACTTAAGGTTTAGGCTGTTATTCGAGGGAGATGTGTGTGACCATGTATGGCCATCAGTAAGCCAGGGACAGCTAAGGGATGCTAACACATAAATAGTGTGTGCCCTAAGGTACTTACTGAAAACATATCAACTTACAGTGTATCTGGTGAGAAATTGTGTTTTTAAGTCTATCTTCAGCCTTCCAGTGAGTCAGTGAAGGTTTTTTCCTCTCTGGCATTACTGTTAGTGTGTGAACTTTCTACTCACCCACTTGTGTTTCTTGTTATAACATTCAGAGCTATTCTCTAAGTGTGGGACATTTCGTTATTTTAGTCATTTGGTGCAGTGATTTATTATCAATTATGTTTTCACAGTTGAGCAATCGTGTTACTTCATTGCATTTATTCTTCGCCAACATATAAATGGATTATTTGTAATGAGTTGCTACTGAATGTGAATTTTGCAACTTCAGCCTGAGAAAGACAATTCCCCTGCTGCACTCAGCCTTGAAAAGGGATCACCATGAGAGGTTTCAGGAAACCACAGATCTGTTCATTGCCTGCTGGAGAAAGAAAACACATGTGAGACTGTGGAAACTGGCATTGATTATTTTAGGAATTAACATTGCACAGAAAGGAGACATTAGTTGCCAGCGTAAAGAAGCTGCATGATTTCTGATAGGCAGCTTTTCATGCAGCCTTTTCATGCACCTTTCTCCATCTCTGCTCAAGGACTCCTCAGATATACTTGGGCAGTGTCTCTCTCCATGTGTGGCCTCAGCTTGCTTTTCTGCTGTGATGTTTTAGAGCAGCAAGGTGATGACCCACAGGAACTCGCTGGTACTTGGGCTTCTCCATCTCTGTTTTATCTGCTTTTGTGCTTGTTCTGTCAGTGTTCTGGAAGAGAAATAATCGTGACAAGTTTGTGGGCTGCTTGGCACATTAAGCATAAAGATTACAAGTCCTACTGTAAAGCCAATAGAAATAATTAGCAGGATGGCTCACTTTGAAGTTGTGTTTTCCCTGAAGCAGGTATGTTCTTTTGCTGTGTGGTAGCAGTGATACTGATGCAAGGTCAGCTGCTGCTGAGCTCCCAGCTCTGCTTTCATCAGCTCATCACTGTTTTTTGGCAGGGCAGCGTGCTCCCTCCACACCTGCGTGGTGCAGGCTGGGACTGAGAAGAGGGAAGTGTTGCACTACAAGGAGCCGTGACCCATTTTCAGGTTATGCAAGTCTCCAAGGCCCTTTTAGCTCAGTGAGATGAATCCCCTTTTAGAAGGTGCTGAGGACAAACAAAATGCTTTATCAGGGGGAGGTTTGGGAAGCACCAACAGTCAGTGAGCTAGGCCTGGAATTTTACATTATGCTGTGACAGACTGAGTGATAAAAGTCAATTAAAACAAAAAATTCACAATATTTCTCCAGGAATTATCCTAGGAATTTGTTTAATGTTTGCTGAATGTGTGTGAAACCACTTCTGCCGTAGTGGAATGATGCTTTCAAAGCCTGTTTCACACTGGGGGAGGATCTGGCTTTCTTTGTGCTGTTGCAGTGCAGGTACTGTGCACTGCAAGAAGCAAATAGCCGAGTTCTGCTCGAGTGTTTATTCCTAGCCATGATATACTCAGTGAGGACCAAACTCGTGTCTGACAGCCCGGAGTTGTTACACAAAAGCTGAGCAACATTTCAGCCATTTTAAGAAGGTTTACTGAAACCCTCTATTTAAACCTGGTGCTTTGAGTTTTTGAAGAATGCATGGCATTTTTGTTTTCAGCATCATAAAGATGCTCAGTCACACAGATGGGTCACAGTGCAGCATTTTTCACTAGTTTGTTCCTTCCACAGAACTGCACACAACTCCCAGCTGCAGGAATGGGAGTTGTATCCCTGAACGCAATGGCATACAGGGCCAGAAGGTACTCAGAAATATAGAGCTAGATGGATATACTTGAAACAGATGGTATATTCTGGATTTACCTGCAGCCAGGGTCCTGTCCATATAACTAAAGTCTGCAGTGAAGCTCGTGCCTTCAGAGTACAAACCTTTTAAGCCTGAGAAATCTTTTTTTGTTTGCCTGTTGTAAATTCATCTCAGGTATCTGTCTCTCTTGAAATGAGTGCTTCACTTCCAAGACTAAGGTAACTCTTGCAGAGTTGCCTCAAATGATTGCTGCATATTTTCTAATCTGGAGTGAATTCCTGTGATTTAGAGATACTTCTTTGGCAGTTAAGTAATCATGCAATTTTTTTTGTTAAATTTATGTTTTTACAGTTGTTCAGTGAAAAAATAAGTGGAGCAGAAGGAACAAAGTTAGATGAAGAATTTCAAGAGATGGAAAGGGTAAGGAAAGTAACTTTGTTTTTAATACTAAGCTATTGCAGAATCAAAAACATTTCAAGTGCTAGAGTGGTATTGTAGATTTACCTGGAGGGGAAACCCCACGATAGGCTTCCAAACAGAAACATGTAAGTGCAAATTTGCTCTTGAGCCTTGTCAGCTCAACTGAGGGAGAAGAGGCGCCCACAAAGGCTGTTTGAGCAGAGGAAGCAGGTTCCACTGCATCTCTCGACAGTGAAGAGAAACTCCTCCAGGAATGGTGCAGAGCATCAGGAGGGACCTCTTCTCTTTGTGTGGGAGATCAGAGAGAAGTCTTCAGTGCATAGTGAGTCTTTAAGTATCATGAAGCCGCCTCATCTGATACTATTCACAATAAAAATCTACTCCCAGAGTCATATTTTCTCTTGATACAGAATTGGATTTCTTAGTTTAAATCCATGTTCAAAAACTAACATGACTTGTGGAAATTGAGATGTTTGCTACCCACTTACTGGTGGTGTTGCAAATTAAATAATGTTATTGCTAATTTCTGCTTTTTCAGTTTTTATGGGCTTTTTCTTTTGATTGCTCTTTCATAGTAGACCTAGGTCACAGCTTTTATTGTTGGTAGCTTGAGGAAAAAAGCCTTGTGTGTTTTATTTGGATTTGTGTGTTGTTTTTTTTTTTCCCCAATATGAACTTCTGAATTTATGATCTAAACAGGTTTCTAGGTTTCATTTCTTTGGCTACAGAATAATTATTTCCTTTCTCTGCATTATAAGGGGAGAAAAAATGTGTAGGCCTTAAGGGAGGAAAAGGGAAACAAACCAGAAATGAGATTTTTATTGCATTTTAGAAACTATTGAATGTGAAATTAGTGCAAACTACTGCTTTGAATGGTCCCGACCCCAAGGTTGTGAGGGATATCTTCACTCTTTTTCATCTGTGGGAAAAAGCAGTCTTAGTAATGACTGTTGGGCTGTTGTTTAGAGTGTGTAAGCAGTAATCAAGACTACTGGACTGGAAAGGCAAGTCTACATTTTGATGTAAACCTTCTCTCCTTCTCAGTTTTACCTGCCAGTTAGTGGGTTTTTCGTAAAATCCTGTCTTAACTATGGCATGGCTATTTATTTAAAGCTACAATATTTGCTCTATTTTAAATAAAATTTCATAGTCAGAATAGTGTATTATGTCCACTAAAATTATAAACTTTCTAGTAATCAATTTGCTTTTTGCTAACTGTGTTACTTTTCTTTTTCAGAAAATTGATGTTACTAATAAAGCTGTGACAGAACTTCTGTCCAAATCCACAGAGTATCTTCAGCCAAATCCAGGTAGGATACCAACAATAGGTGTTGGATTTTGCTGAACATTGTCTTCTTACTTGGAAATTAATCCTAGGTAAATAAAAGCTAATTAAGTCATCACTGTGAGGCTTCTGGGTGTCCTATTGAACTTACCTGTGTGTGCAATGAAGTTGTGAAGTTTATAGGTGGTAAGTGTGATCTGGGATGTGCTCAACTTGCAGCACACAGCGCATGTGTAGGTTATGTATGCATGACGTTGTGGGCAGCTTGGGCCTGTGGTACAACATGTGTGTTCATATTTGTGCTGGATTTCCTGCAGTGGGATATGGATCCCTAAAGTGAAGAGAATGCCAACATATTTTAGCAGAGATATAAAACAGCTGTTGAATTTAACTCAGGCTGCTACCATAAGAGGCACTGGTGGCTATGTAACCATGGGGAAGAGAGCTGTTACTTGTATTCAAATGAGGTTTTGCATTTTGTGGACACTGCTAGGTCTCAGTGGATTTTGGATCATCAGTTAATAGAAGTTTATCAGATCTTGTTTTAAGAAACAAGAAAGGTGACACATTTACATTTGCAGTCAGTCACAAAGTTTATCTGTTATGACCTTGATTCACTCTCCAAACCAGCTGTTGGAAGATCCTTAGTTTTTTGAAAACTGCCTGTATTCCTGTTATTCATCTACACCAGTGATTTCAGAGATAGCCATCTCTTGGGGGTGCCTTTGGAGATGCACACTCCTGAAGAAGTTTAATGGGTTGTATCTTCATATGGGTAGTAGGATTCAGTCCTTTACCAATGTCCAGCTGGTGTATTCAAGATGAAGCTAGTCACTGTGGTCCACATGAATGCCCTGCCCATGCCTGCTACTGTGTTGAAGAGATAATAGTAAGGAGTAGATTGGAAAAACTCTCCAAGAATATATGCATGTTTTTCTCCAGATACGTGCAAGATAACAATAAATTAATTTGCGCCTTTGTTTGTTAAATGATTTATTGCTTTAAATATATCAGTTTAAAATTGTTTTCATAACTGTTTTTGTTATTTTTTTTTTTTATGTCTGTCTTAGCATACAGAGCCAAGCTGGGAATGCTGAACACTATGTCAAAGATCAGAGGACAAGTTAAAACTACAGGCTATCCCCAGACAGAGGGACTCCTAGGAGACTGCATGATACGGTATGGCAGAGAGCTTGGCGATGATTCTATGTTTGGTGAGTTTGTGTATCTCCTCTGTGAATTTTTCAGCATAAGGTTCTTTGCAGAATACTACTCATATGACATAACCTGTGTAAATAGCTACTACAGGTAAGAGGGAAAGTTAAGTACAGTGATCAGGGAGTGACTGATATAATGAACAAAACACAATGCTTCTGCATATTTGTCCCCCTCTTCTGCAGGTGGTTTTGATAACACTATTACTGATGCTGTCTGATGATTCTTATTATTACCATGACCTTTTTAGTTTCTAAGTTGCCAAACCCAAATAATTTAAGATGATTCTTAGATGCGCTGTATTTCTTTTAACCTTTAAATAAAAATGATTACCCATATTTGAGAAGTAAAGGAAAGGAAAAATTTCTCATATAAAACCCAGTAATCCTGGGTGAATTTTTAATGATGGTCTGGTATTTCTGTGCTTTGGAGCAGCGCATCTTAAATGTGCATTTTCTTCTTTTCATGAAAATGAACTCTAGCTTGGCCATGCTACAATTCTCAAGCTATGCTGCTATTTCACAGCCAAAATCTTGGTAGAGGCCTTGCTTACTGAGCATGCATAGAGTGCGGGCTTGACTGGAATGAGTTTAAAGAATTGTCACAGAATTACTAAGTGGCAGCTTTTCGATATGGCTGGAATTAAGTGAGAACCAGGGAGAAATACATGAGGAAGGAGAATCCTGGTTTGGGGAAAGAGAGGGGAACAGGGCTCGAAGAGAGGGTATGGGCTGGGACTGCATGCAGAAGCCGATACAAAACTGGCTGGCTTTGTTGTGTACCGTTGTTCATATCTGCAGTTTTACACACAATGGTTGTCTTGAAATAGTAACAGCTATGTAGGTGTGGGGACCTGTCACTCTAATCCAAGTAGGTGCTGCACAGGGAAAGATGCTGCTGAAAGCCAAAGACTCACTTATTCTCCTCATGAAGAGTAAAGTGGCACAAGTCATCTGTGAGCTGAATGTATTTGTGCTTTTTGCAAAAGCAATGGGGTTACTAACTAAAACTAGAACAGAGGAAAGAACATTTCAAACACTGTTCTGCCTGCTGATACTCACATGCTTAATTAAGTATACAGGTATGTTAAATAGGTGGTTTTAAAGAAGCAGCAATGATTTTTGCCAAAAGGAGGTTTGGAAAAAAATGCATGCTGTGTGTTAGGAAGCTGCGAAACATGATTTTGTGATTAAAAGCTTGAGTAAACTTTTTGTGTATATAATATTACTATAAAGTTGTACAAATTAATCAGCTTGGTTTGCAGTTCTCAGAGTGGAGGAGGTTTGTAACCTATGCAAATACAGTAGGGAAAATAGTATGATTTTTTTTTTGCCGATGCCCTTCGGGGAGGGGAAAAAAGTATACTTTGGAAGAAGAATTCTCCAGTCCTAGTTTTCTGTAGGGGACAAGCAAGGGGACAATGCAAGCTAAGCAAGTACATAGCTTGCATTACTTTTTTTTCCTCTTCAAGGGCCTGCAGCAGATACAAAGATACCTATTTGAAATAACTGTTTCATAAGACACATTTTCTGGTTTTACATATATTGAGATGTAAGTAGCATATTCTTTCCCATAGGCCTTGCATTGCTGGATGCTGGTGAGAGCATGAAGCAAATGGCAGAGGTGAAGGACTCTCTTGATATTAATGTCAAACAAAATTTTATTGATCCTCTACAGTTATTGCAAGACAAAGATTTAAAAGAAATTGGGGTAAGTTTTCCAAGGTATTGACTTATCAATAATCAGAGTCAGTCAACCTCTAGTTCCCTGAGATATTTTTCTTGAAAGCAATAAGGTAAATAAATTTCACTGCATTTAAGTTTGTCTCTTTAGCAAAACAGTGATGAAATCTGCTTTAAAGCAATGCCTGGCTATTTCCCATGTGTCTAACTTACTCAGTTTGCTGTATTGCTTGTACATTCAGTACGAGAAGGATAGTGGAGAAAACTATATTCTTTATGCTATTTTAAACAACATTTTTATTAATTCTTGTGAACATGTGAGTGGGTTGTGATTCTCATGAACATGTGAGTGGGCTGTGATTTACTGCAACTGATTATCCTTTCTTGCCACCTCTGTCAGCCTAAAGCTGTTTATGATGGAGGATGAATAGAACTATTGAAAAAGGCTATTCAGGGCAATCACAGAATGATCTGAAAAATGCCATAAAATGATGAAGTGCCATATGCCACTATAGGAAAAATACATAAAGCTGAGGAAGACATTTTTACCCCTTAGAGTTAAGTTTTTCAGTGCTTTTGTTTACAATGTGCCAATTCAAAGAAAACCAGGCAGTCTTTGCCTGAGTTTGTTGATTCCAATAGACTTCAGTAATAAGCAAGTTAAAACCCTGATGAAATGCAGAAATGAAAGTTATTTTATTTGTTTACACATAAATGGCTATGGAAAGCATAGCAAAAAAGATAGTAATAATGTCTTGACGTCTGTAGCTGTCTCCTATGACACATAACTGTTTTCAGTTGTAGTTCTTCTGAACCGATGAAAGAAATGGTTTGACGTTAGCTTTAATGAGTGTTTTGTATTGTCACTTTGAGTCCATTCTGTAAGTCTGCCAACACCATGATTTTTGGCAACAGAAAAGCTTGTCTAGTTATATCAGATAGAAGTGTCAAATTGGCACCTAACAAAGAAAACAGGAATACAAGATTTGTTGTAGTACTGCTTATGGAATTAGAGAGGAAAATAACCCTTTAACTTTTAGCTGCTGTATTGCAAATAGTTCAAGAGGTAGAATTGAATTAAATGTAGAATGTGGGGCCACACACATATTTAGTGTGGATCCTGCTTCTCGTTTAGAGAATCTGAGGTGTTGTACATTTAGAGAAGTCCATGAGTTGGATGCCCAAGTTTTGCAAATCAAGATAGCCGATTTCCCAAGAGTAAACAAATGGATGTTTATTGAAAATTTTATTCATTAATATTCATATTCATTCATAAGTCTTAGACTTACCTGATGCAACCTTAGATCAGACTGTATAATCTCTGGGCCTTGTATATCTTTAATTCTGCATATATTTGCATCCATAACTGAAATTTCCTTAAATCACAATGTGTTTGTTTAGGCATGTCCCATTTGGACCTTTTCATAAATTTTCTGTCTTATTCAGCATCATTTGAAGAAACTAGAAGGACGCCGTTTGGATTATGATTATAAAAAGAAGCGTTTTGGAAAGATACCAGATGAAGAAGTTAAACAAGCAGTAGAAAAGTTTGAAGAGTCAAAGGAACTGGCTGAAAGAAGCATGTTCAATTTCTTAGAAAATGATGTAAGTCTGTCCTGCATTTTTGTTTGCTGCAGTACATCCAGGAGGGCAATGTGTGTGGGATTGGATAAAGCCTATCCCATCCTTCGTAGGAGGTAAGGTCTGAAAGCAGAAAGTGTGCCTCTTTCCTCTTCTAATCTCCTGTCAGAGAAGAACATAATGCACAGCAGTAAATGGGAGAACTCGAGAACTCGGGAATTTCTCCTGGAGATGTAGTGGCTCAGACAAGGTTGTCACAGAGGCCTTGAGTAGTTTTGTAAGCTATGAGCAATAAACTATCTGAAAGTAGAACACAGTTTGATCAGGGGGAGGGAAATTAACATAGTCATAGACCTGCTGCTGAAACTATGAGCAAGGCTATGTACCCTGCGCTTTCTGAATTGTAGCTCACTTACAATCAAAACTTTGCTGCTGATCTGAAGTCTCTGAAAGATTTCACTTCTGAAAGTCATTATCACTGTTTGGCTGAGAAAGTTACTCCATGGAATTTATCTGTGGCTTGGGCTCAGGTGCTTGGACTTTGGCTCAGATTCCAAGTCCATCATGAAATTATGTTTAAATAAGGAGCGGCTGTGGTCATGCCTGGTAATCCTCTCTTCTGTCCACACACAGAGGAATAGCAGAATCTGCTTTCTCCTGTGTAATCGTGGAATTACAGGGAAAGAGAACTGAACTTTGGGCCTGTTCCAAGGTTTCCCTTTGCCCTGTAGGTGCAGCATCACAGAAAACAAAGTGTGCTGTCTTCTGTGAGCAAACTGCAACAAGGAGGAGCTGTTAAGTGGGAGTATTTAACTGCAAGCAACTTCTCCCTCTATGTGCACCTGTGTAATGGCCAGGTATAAACAGGCCTGTAGCTCCTGAGCTGTTAGTGGTTGGGACACGTTTCTTACAGCAGGTTCTAAGACAGCATGCCCCTTGCTGTTTTACCAGTGTAGGTTACATGAGGGCAGCACACTGTTCAACTCTAGGCTCTACCAATTGCCTAGTTGCAGTGTTATGTGTTTTATAGTTCCGGCTTGCATGAGCAGCTGAGAAATGTTTCGGAGTTTGTCGTTAGTCAAAGCACTAAACAGAGGATAAAACAGTGTATGGATTAAAATGGTTTAGCTGGGTCACTGAAATGATGCGTTATACTTTCTAGTATAACTAATCCTATCATTTGGAGGGGGTGAACTGGATGTCCCTTTGAGTTTATCTCCATACACACTTTCTATTGTTTCCCTTTGAAGAAAACTCTGTGCTCCTTCCCTTTTATTTTCCATGCTTACCTGGTCGGTCTGTCCTCCTCAGACTTCTCATTTCAGCCTTGCTGCCTAACCCCAGGTTGTCTCACTGGGTCTGCAGAGATCTTAACTGCTTCCTTCCGATCCTTTCCAATTCCCCACATCTCCCTTTCTTAGTCTCCTTGCCCTGCAGTCTGGTTGCCAGCCACCTTGCCAGGTGCCTTTCCCAGGCTCAGTCCTGATCCGCATCTCTTTCTCAGGTTTTTGCAGAGCTAGTTCTAGACCTCCCATGAAGACACTGTTGCACACACTTCTTATCAGATCCATCTTCCTGCCTTTCCCGCTCAGCCGGTCCCAGGCTCCTCTTGCAAAGTGGCTTTTAGTTCCTCAACTTTCTCTGGCTCTTTCCCAGTGTCTCTCTCTTTCTCTCTCTTCTCCTAATCCATAATTCCATATCCCTCCTGGCTTTTAGTCATCTTCTTTGGACAGTCCTTGACTATCCATTTTCTCTGACCACCCCATCCAAACCCCATGCGCTTTGTGCATTGTCCTCAGCTGGTTTGCATTACTCTTCTGACTGTGATGGAATTATATCAGCTGTTGATTTGGTTTTGTGCATTTCATTTCTGGATGCTATGTGACAATGTTTGGCTCTCGGAGTCCTGGCAGAATTTCTAATAATCTTTTTAACCGAGTAAAGGCAGAAAAGTACAGCACAGAATTGCCATGGGTCCATAAAACATTCACAGAAAGTTTACTCAGATATGTTACTGTGATCCAGTATCTGGAGATACCATGATGGAATGGAAACATGTTAGACTTCCTGGGCTCTGTCTTCTTAATGTTGTCTTAAAGGAAAAGGACAAAAAAAATCTCTGTTACTGCTCCATCCCCAGTACAGCTTGAACTTCTCAGTTTGTGTGAGGGGAATGAGATTATTTGTTACCTCATGACCAAAAATATTTTGATTTCTCTTTCTCCTTCTCATTCTCCCTTTCCTCAGCATTCATATTTTTGAATGATTGGCTGATACTTTTCAAATCCAAGTAGATAAATCATGTTTCATTTATTGGTTTACAAATGCTGCCATCTAGTGAGGTAAGTCCAGATCATTTCAGAACTGTAGTTTGTAAACATTGCTAATAAACACTAATGGGTCTGAGTCATAAGAGCTGTCAGAGTGTAATTTCTTCCAACATTGCTGATCAGAAAAGCCCCACTTTCACCTGCTAAAGGGTCATGTCCTTTTACATGTTTCAGGTTTGGGTGTTGACAGACAGCTGGCTTGGAAGTTGAAAGCAGAAGGGATTTGCACATTGTGAAAGGAAATGACTCAAGGACCCAGCCCTGAGTTAGTGAACTAGAAGTTACACCTCAGTTTTGTTCAGTTTCCAACTGGCAATTTCTTTGATAGAATCACACATGCTCTTTTTCAATAGCCTCCACAAAGTACCATGGTCTTCTGAGAATACTAGGTCTGTTTTGAATGATCTGTTTGTTTATCCTTCAGCTGAATGTGCTGCAGGTTCCTTACAACTATTTTCCTCTCTGTATTTCAGGTAGAACAAGTTAGCCAGTTGGCTGTGTTTGTAGAAGCAGCCCTAGATTACCATAAACAATCCACAGAAATTTTGGAGGATCTGCAGAACAAGCTGCAAAACCGGTAAGACTGAACCCATCCAAGAATTTTGGACCTCTTTTGTAGCTGAGGTTCATGAATATGAGAAGTCACTGAAGCCACAGATCTCATAGCACCATCTCACAGATGCACGTTTGCTGTGCTCTCTGCCTTATTGGACTTCATTGTATTAAACCGTTGCCACCTGGCAACCTCTTGCAGTGCTGTGAGCCTTTAATGTAACGCAGGACCTGCCCAGAAAGCTTCGAGCGTGTGCAGAATCTCTCTTTCACATCTGCGGAGGTTAATCAGGACAGCCTCCATTTGTTTGTGGGTTTATTTAAACTTGCGTACTTCGAGATGTGTTTTGGAGGCTTTGCTGAGGAGTTGGCCTATTTTCATTGTGATTAAGGGGTATAACAAAATTCTGCTAGCAGAGTAAGAAAATAGCCAGCTGGCTAGGAACATAGCTGTGGTGTAATGCACTTATGAAAGGCCCAGACACTTGGTGTCATCCTAACAGCAGAAAAAAATACTGCTGTCATCAACTTGTTACACTTGGTGAACAGGAGACCTAAGTGACTTGAGTGTCATAGCGTGGGCTAACATAACAGTCGTGGAGTCAAGATAACTGTTTGGGGCTTTCCTGAGATCAGGATGGATGTGGTGGCTGTGGATATTAGCAGAGGGATTGGCATAGGTGTAGCTGTGTCTGTAGACACCCTGCACTATCCATCCCAGCTGGACGGGCTAGTGGGACAAGGAGGTCTCAGCTGGCCCACGTGCATATGCAGGAAGAGGTATTGAGACAGTTGTGCTGACCAAATGGTTGTTTCCCATTTTCTCTAGTAAAAAGGCAGTGTGTGAGATGCAGTCCCTGGGCCTCTGTCCTGGCTGGGTTTCTGCATATGTCATTCACTGTTGAGCTTTCCAGAGAGAGCTCATTCCTGGAACTTCTGCTGAACTCAGTGGCAGCTGTGGATGCTCAGCACTTCTCAAACTCAGGCTGTTAAGCTTTATGCCTCTGTCAGCAGGACCAAAGCATTAAATAAAATAGGGACTTGCTGAAATTCAAATACTGCATGAGAATTGAGCAGCTTTTAGTGAATAAACCTTCCTACCCCTTACCCCAGGCCTAAAAACAAAACCAGCGGAAAGTTGTGGGTTTTTTCCCCACCTTTCAAACACCATAGCACTGAACTTGAATGTATGCTTTGTAAGTATTTCTACCTTCAAGGTAAATCTCTTGCCATTCTTCTCTGTGTTCCAGAATAAATGTAGCATCTAGTCGGCCTAAACGTGAATTTAAGCCAAAGCCTGTAATAACTACAACTCTGGAAATAGGTGATAATCAGCAGCACAATGGAATTGCCTATAGTTCATCCATAAAATCATCAGGTAAGTTTGTGGCCACAGAATTAACATGTCTGTAGATGTTTGTGAGATTGTTCCTCGAGATATTCCTTGCACCGTGAGAACAGTGGATCCATGAGGCATCAGTATCCATGGCTCTGACTCCAGTTTGTTTCCCAGAGCTGGAAATGGAATTGTGAAGCAGGGTTCTCCCAAACAGTCTCTCACCCATCTGAAGTTGAGGTGTGGCATTCTGCTTGGTCTTCTAGGTTCTCTGCATTGCCACTGAGGGTGGGAGGAGGGAGAGGCACTTGCAGAAAACAGTTATTTCTTGCAGACAGATGCATAAGGTGGGTGTGTTCAGGTACTGTCTGGAATGTGTCCAGATGCTAATTTCTCTCCATGGTCTGAGACCAGAAATGATCAGTACGAGATCTTAAGTATTAACCATGTAAAATTCAGAAAGAGGACTCCCACCCTTACTGATTTTTATTAACATATTTTACTGTCCTCTGAAGTATGCACCAAAGTGTGTACATTTATGAACTGAAGTACTATTTGTACTACTATGAACTGGGTACCTATTGGTGAGGGAGTAGGATCCTTTCCTTTGATTAGGCTCCAATTACACAAAAAAATAAATCAACAGTTGAAAGCCCTTGAAAGCTGTGTGAATGGTAATAATTAGGCAGGTTACACTACTCAGTGAAATAGCTTTTCCTCATCATAAAAGTATTTTGCCCTATCTCATTAATGGCTGTAGTGCTTCACTCAGTGCTGTCAGAATGGAAAAGAAATGAAACAACCATGAAAGAGATGAAAAGGAGAAATAGGATGTGTGTAATAATTGTTGCTATGCTTAGTGTTGCCAACAATATCAGAAAGGCCATGTATCATGTTGTTTTTGTCCTTAAGAAGCTCTGGATGCTCCCAGCAGGTACAACCATCAGTGACATCATTGTTCTCTTTTTTTCTCTTCCTGTTTGAAAGTTATCCATATGGATTTCTGTGGTGCTGCAGAGGGGTCAATATGCCCTGCTTGTAAATGGGGAAACCTTTCTGTTCCTGTTTAAAATCAGGATCGTGAAACAGATTAGATTTATGGTCTGTGACTTACAAATGTGAACCAGGCGGCTCCTTAAGCAAAACTGCTAAATGTTTTAAGGGCTCCGTGTGATTGGAGGGGATAACATCATGATCACCCTCTTCTTTCATTTAGAAAACTGACCTCTTCATCCTACATGCACAAGCACTTTCATGCTTAATTTCCTCTGTTTACACATTGACCCTATCAAAATGTAGACCTTTAATTTCTCTGATTCTGCCACTCAAGGTAAGTAGTGTCTTAGTACAGGGAATCCATGGAAATCAACAGGGCAGTTCAAATTACACTGTGATACATTCAGCACAACTACCACAGTCCGGTTCGGAGTGTTGAAATGGCTTTTCCTGTGTTTCACCATAGCTTTTCAAGTGAAGTATCAGCTTCTTGGAACAGAAATAGTATTTTCCTTTGTATGGTCCCTAACACGTGGGGATTATTTACTCCTAATGACTTATACACATTTGCAAGGCTAGATTCACAGAAAGCTGATTTTAATGTTGTGAATTATTTAGTTGCTTTGATTAAGCACAGATAAGAAATCTGTGGTTTTGTTCTAATTCATCGTTAACCTCATTAATCAGCTGCAGCTATGAACATCATCTGGTTCATTTCAGTACTCTCTTTAAATGCTGCATTGCATCATGCCTTTCTTTTTGTTGGTCAGGTTTGACTATGATATGGAATACATGGATCTGGTTGCCACGTGCTGGAATATAGCATAAGCATCTAAGCGTTTACTCACTTCAACTGTGGGGGAGAGACTTGGATTAATTATCTTATCAAGCTTCCCGTTTGAGATTATTATAGTATAATTTTGCTACCATATGTACACAACATGGCATAGAAGACACAATAGATGCAGGTAGAGGCAGTAACTCCCTTTGGGGAAAACAAACAAACCAACATTGAATAGCGTACTGGTTTCATCCTGTAACACTCCAGAAATCACAGACAGCTTCTTGCTTAATCTGTTTTTGTGCTGTCCAGGTTTGAGTGGTCTGGAGATTAATGACAAGTCATCTTTGAATGTGACAGTGAAGCCTGACAGTTTAACTCCACAACTGGAGAAATTAAGGAGGTGTGCATGGTGTTGCAAATTAGCATACACCTTGTTTGCAGGGAAAAAAAGACAATGCAGTTTCTTTAGCTTAAGTCTCTGCAACAGGAAAGGATGTGTGAGTATTCAGCAGACAGGAAAAGCCGGTATCATGTCACAAATTCTGTGATGCTAAACAGTGTGTTGCAGCCTGTCAGGCAGTGCTGCCCCCATTACCTTTGTCAGGGGAGCTTTGTCTCATTGGATTATACAGTAGCAGCAGCTGCCTGACTCTAATGAAGACTTTGAGTGATCCTAGAGCCTGGAGTGAAACCGGTTGTACTGGCTGTGACCATTATTTAAAAATCTTTCCAGGCTGCCAGACATTTCAGTTCTTCGGAGCTTAAAATGAACCAAATGTGATCCATCTCCTATCAGGTCCCTCACTGTCAGAAATTAACTAACTTGCAATAATAAATTAGCCCCATTGAGCAGCTGGTGAAAGCAAGGAACTTTGTCAATTATTCAGAGCTTTCTGCTGTTGACAGTTCCAGTGGGTTGGTACCAGCCCTACCTTGGCAAAGACTGAAAATAACTCAGCTATTTTTGAGCACAGTCAGTCTGGGTTTGCTGGGTAACTCTGGCTCATCAGCTGGTTTTTTTCTGCTCGGACTGTTTCAGCAAAAATATGTCCAGAACGAAGCTTTCACCTGTGTCATTCTATTGGCCTACCTGTAATTCAGTTTGTTCTTGTAACACTTGGTCACTATCCTGTGCCTTCCCCAGGCAAAGGACTAGTCCAGCATTGTTAGAGTGTTCCGGGGAGGTTTGCTGAGGGCAATCTCCGTGTGGACAGTTCTACTGTTATAAAGGATAGAACATACCAAGAAAATAGAATAATAATTCCAAAGTCCCAGTTTTAACACCAAATGTTACCCCTGATTGTAGTATTGTCAATTCAAAAGATGCTTTTGCCTCTGCTCCTTTACCGATCACCAGAATAGTTGTCATCTGGTTTCCTTAAGAGACTTCCTCTTAATTCCTTTTACTACAAAATGCCTGAACAGTTACTCTTCAATAGTTTCCTACACATAACCATGATTAGCAGATTCAAAGGCATTTTTGCATGCATTTTTACCACCTTGGCTATTACATCTGTATTGCATTACCAGTTGTGTGCAGATTTATCCAGACAAAAATTATTCTTCAAGGTGAATGCATCATTAGCCTGTGTGATAACCGGGAAGAGAGTCAGGACCAGAGTATTTGAGAATTGTTGCAGTGTTCCAAATAAGACAACTTGGTATTTGAGAGGTTTAACTGTTTTAAAGTTAGTACTAGGATGTTCTAATGTTGTCGTACTGTGTTTTACTACAGTTTGCATGGCAGCAGCATGAAATCTGTTTTTCTATTCTTCTTTTATTAATACATTTCAAAATAAAAACCTGTTAGGGCTGAACTTCAGTTGAACCTCTGATGCCAGGCTGTAGGGGTGTGTGTATAAGACTGACTCTGAGCCCTCCGGTAGGTATTCACGCAGTGGCAGTGTGCTGCAATGCAGTTTGTTTAAATGATTGTCACTTCTCCTGTTGACTCTTCTGCTTCCTCAACTCCTGCCCTTCCAGTTCCTCTGGCCACCACCCCAAAGAGCCCACACTGATTTTGACAACTGTGATTACTCAAACTATCAGTTTGAGATAAACATCATTTGAAAGGGAAAGCAACTAGGAATAAAGTAGCATCTGAACTTAAGGGAGAAATAGAATTATGCTTTTAACTAATCATTAGTATATTTTACATGTAGAAAGACTAGATGTTACTGGGTGAAAGCAATGGAGAAATTGTTGGGGTGGGGGAATTCATGACAGCAGGGCTATGTTTTTTGGCCTGTTGTTTTATGCTTAGTGGCTGCTGGGATGCTGTGAAGCAATATTAATATGTTTGGTTTATTTTCTGTCACTGGGGGCAGGTTCTTCAATGCACATGGATCAGCCTTGCTGCCAAGCTCTCTATGACTTTGAGCCGGAAAACGAAGGCGAGCTTGGGTTTAAGGAAGGGGACATCATAACTTTGACCAATCAGATTGATGAGAATTGGTATGAGGGGATGTTAAATGGAGAGTCTGGCTTCTTCCCCATTAATTATGTTGAAGTGATGGTTCCCTTGCCTCAGTGATTGTGTCATTCAAGCTGTGAACGTGATTTCATGACTGAAATGGATTCACAAGTGTTCTGTCAGTGTGGCATTCTGTGAAAGCCTTGCTATTTGACTGACTTACTGACTTTTGTATGCGTCTTTTTAAAATGTATTTATTTTATATTCAGAAAAAATTTCACCTTCCCTGACTTGTCAACCTGCAAAAAAACCCATGCCCAGTTTTTTTGCTTTGTGCCTTGAAGATCACTGTATGAAGTGTTTACTGGTAGCTCACTGTTGCTCCAAAACTGCATTTCCTTGCTATTATTGTTTGTGTGGATTTTTTTTATCTTCGGCTGCAATGATTTTACTATTGAAAACCATTTTTAAAAATACTGTAAGTGAAGCTAACTGTAACCAGTTCCTAAGTTACTGATGTCATTGAGCTCTCTTCATCTATCACACTGTAATTTATTGTGAGCAAGTTAATCCATGTTTCACATTGTATGTTGACAAAAGACGAAAGTGGTTGTTGTCACTATTATGATGTTGTTGTACTAAGTACAAGTTCTCAGCATTGAAAATTCCTATAATTTACTGACCAAACTGAATAAATATTTCTGTGGGATAAGAACAGTGGTTGTTTCTATTCCTTATAGTTCTGGCATTTGTTTTTGAGCTGGAGGTCGCTTTTGCTAAATATATCAGCTTTCAGTGAAGAAAACAATGCTGGATTAAAAATACATTAATAAAGCCAAAGTATATTCTTACGACACCTCAGCCACTGGAATTTTAATAATCTTGCTCTCTCCCTACTGACTGTGTAGCATTTATTGTGTCTGTTAACATTTTCTTCTAGCAGGAGGATGAGAGAAACATTCCTTTGGCCTAAGAACAAACTTGATCCTAGTGCCACAGGGTTTGTATAGCACTCCATTGAGATAAATAGGTGAGTATCTGACTACTGCAAACAAATGAGAAGTCAATACACTTCCTCTTCTTGTATTTCTTTGAAAGGGTGGGAGAAGGATAAAGAGAAGGCTAGGTGGAAAGATGTGCTCTAACTAAAAAGGTGTGAAAAGCAATTTAAAATAGACACTCAAGCATCTTAGGTACTGTCAAAATGAAGACATCAGTTTGGTTTTTTGCTGGCCTTTTCCTGCTTTGCTTAGTAAATGCAGATGTAGTAATGACTGAAAAAATTCAACAGCCCCAGAGGAAGATGTAATCTTTGTCAGTTGCTCTCTGCACAAGCAGAGAAGGATGAGAAGGGAGCTGAACTCTTTATGGGCAAACCAGCTTTAATCCAGCCTCAGAGTTTCCAACTCCACTTGGTTCTGTAGTCCAGTTGAAACAGCAGTCCCTAAAGCAGGATGAATTTCATGTGTATTGCAGGTGCAGTAACTTTTCCACTGAAGCAGCATAATGGCTGGTGACTGGCTAACAAAACCATGCTTTTTGGTTCCTCTCATCTTTAGCCTTGGCTTGCACAATGGTCACAAGAGAAGCAGAGGATTATTCTTTGCAGCTGTGGTAGAACCTGCTGCTTAGGGCAAACCACCTCAGAATCTGGTCTTGCTCATGTAAGGAAGGAAATCTGTGGGCAAGAACATAGTTGTTATTAGAGCAGCACTACAGAAAGTAACTTGTCCTGATCCAGTTTTTGAATGAAAGTATCTACAATGTTCTGAATCAAGATATATGGGATAAATTTCAAAGGTTTAGGTACTGGGATTCATAGCTGCTTTTGCTCTCACCCCTCCCACCCTCCCCCTTTGTTAGAGAAGTGTCAACAGTCATACCTTTCCATAGCAGGCAGGAAAAGAGGCATTGCCATCTCTCTTCTATCTCACCAGATTCCCTAGAGGAAAGAATTACATATACACATGTGCATACATACACAACTACAAAGGTTTGAATTCTCACTACATATCACAGTAGGCAGCTTGCCTATTTAGTATAAAGCTCCTGGGCAGCTACAGTAGGTGTCTCATCTAACAGAAGTAGGTATTACAAAAGTAGTAAGCTGGAAGCAAGTCAAGAGAGCTATATACTGCTATCGGTTAAAGTATGGAGAGAGGTCATAGGAAACCAACCATCTTTAAGGCTTGCTACCAGGAAGATAGTTGCACAGCAGGATTTGAAAATTGGTTTTTTAAATATGTGCCTTTTTAAGATTGCACGCTAAGAGCAAGTTGCATAAACTGACGGAGGTTGTGTGGTAGATCTTGTTTCCTGGACCACTAATGGTATTACCAAACAAGATCCTATACCACTACTATTTCCTATCAAGACTTGCACAGTAGTTCAAATATTTCACAGTTGTTGCTTAATACCATCTTTCCCTAGTGCTATTAAGAGGCTTCATTTGAAATAGTGAAGATTCCTCTTATATCAAGTTCATAGCAGTTCAACTTAATTTGAAGAACTGAGTGATAAACACAGTATTTGTGAAGGTTTCTTCAGGCTGCAGGGAATCTTCCTTAAACTCACCAGGTTTTATTGCTTCAAAGTCATTTGAGCCACTCAAGATCAGTGAACAAACAGAACTTTATTATTTAAACTGCAAATATTAAAGTCCAAGACTGCTTTTATATACATGAAAAATCTGTTACAAAAAGTTTAAGAAATCAAGATAAATATAGAAATAGCTGCTGCCATAACCTTGCATAAGGTACAAGAATTCAGATCTGCTAAAATGCAAGTATTAAACCAGCATCTACTCTTGATGTCTCAAGACTAGAGTTTTTAAATAATTTAAGAGAGTTTAAGCTAATATAACGAAAGCCTTACCCTAAGAACTGCATCCTAACACAGAACAGGTCTTAATTTAAGAACTGAATACTTTGGCATGGGAAGAGGCAGCCAAAAACCTATTCCAGCATTTGGAGAAATCCCTAATCTCAGCTGCTCTTAAATAGAGCTGTGCTTTATGTGGCTCATCAAGGCCCTTTACCATAGAGTCAGCAGGTAAGCATTTTAGTAAAAAGAGGCTAAGAAGAATTGAATGCAGTGACCCCAGAGGCTGACTGCCTAGTTTGAGGGCTATAGGTCAGGCTTTACATGGAATACAGCTATTCAAGTTACAATAAATTACATACTGGCCCAGGAGACAGTACTCCCCCAACTGCCCCATTAGACACACAAAGCAGTACTGCAGACTGCACAGAGATTTGGTACATAAGGATTCCAAGAGCAGGTATTTTTGATGCACCTTTTACTACAGTTGGTGCTTTCTAGAGCCGATTTCTCAGCATGTTTTTTTTCCTAGCCCCTTATAAAAGCTGGCTTGTTGGGACTAAAGAGTGCTAATATTGCTAGTTACTGTACCTTCTCTGCTGGAATGAGATGCCTTTTCACATTTACAGGATACATCTTTCCAAGTTAAGGTTGATACAGCTATGTGTGATATTCTGTATCTAGACATATACAATACTGAAACTGGTGGATTTCCAGGTGCTAGATTACAGAAACAGTACATTAAATAACAGACAAGAATATTTTTACAACTTGCTTTTAACACTGAAAAGTGTTTCACTCTAGGAAGTTCTCTAGCAGCGATCTAGACCAGTTTCATTTCAGTATCAGACTCTGAGCAGGAGACATTTCAGACACTCAGCACTCTTCAGGAGAGTGTTTTAACTTCAGCCAAGTTCAAACTTGCTCAAGGTGCAAGCTAGGGTGTGATCTGGCACATGTAGTTTCCCTACTCAGGCCTGAAACAAACTACCTTTGGAGAAACACCATATTAGAATATTAAGAAAGCTGAGGCAGCCTCACGGTTAAGTATTTAGCATCCTTCTAGGGCATATGTTCAGAAGTTTTGTAAACTCTGTACCCTCCTCTGTTTCAGCAGGTCATGGAAACCACATCCTTGTGTTAATGTAAAAATTAACTTCACATGGAGCTTGTGTTCTACTGCTCTTTATATCAGTGAATCCAAGGACAGGGTCCAGTATCAGAAGGTAGGAAACTTCATATTATTGACAATGTCTCTTACAAAGAGGTCAAATGGGAGATGCAAATTCCAAGTTTCAAATACTGCAGAAGATACCAAAACACAGTCTGTGGCACCTGGGATTGACACGTGTTTTCAATGATCATCTCTTTGTCCATATTACATGACAGAACAGCTGGTATCCTCATTTTGCTGCAGAAATAAAAAAAATGAAGACATTAGGCTCATTAGCATGTGTACAAATTTATTGCCAGTTACCTACTTGTTCCTCATTTAGGCATGTGGTGGACTTCGGCATTTTGTAGATTTAGTTACTTATTAATAAAGCAAAGCAGGTTTTCAAGAGAGGCAATACCTGAGCTGTACTAGATGGTTTGGGGGTGCAGAAAAAATAAAAGCTTTTAAGAATTTGAGTCCATGCAATACATGAGTCTATGCCTTCTTTAATGAAAGGCCACCAAGCCCACTATCAGTACCTCAGTTCTGAAGCATTAAAACTTAACTGGCATGCAGATTCATGCTACTCTATTTAGGATGTTAAAAGCAGAAGCAAAAACCGTGGAAACCCTGCCTTTCTTTAAAGCACAGCATGCTTTCTTTGCATCATCTTATTGCATGCACGAACTGAACTGTTTTCTACTAAGCCACCATTATTTCAGTGCTACCAATGCAGCAGAAGCTGTGACACTCAAGTTTGATAGGAATTCAGCAGACAGGAATTACATTAAGATTTGAATGAAGTACTAGAATTGATTCTTACCATAAATGGCACACAACTGCACTGTAAAGTTGCTGATAAAACAGATTAGAGATGTATGGAAAAAAGTCACTTTTGCTTTCTATTGTTGATTGCTGAACAAGCCATCTTATTAGTCAATTCAAATGAAGAGCCTTTAAAAGAGACTTGAGGAGAGGCCCTACTCTGAACTGGAAAAGCAGCTTGTATAACTAAGTCTTTTTATAAGCCTAAAGCTTCCACTGGTGTTACTTCAGCCATTTTGGTGTATGCTGTGCATTAAAAATCCAAAGGCCAGAATAGCATTATAGAACCTATCTCAATAGTCTGTTTAACAGGGTCTCACTCTCTTTCAGTGAGAGACTGAAAATACTACAAGACTAGAATGTGCAGGAGACTGATAAGCATCCTTTAAACCAGATGGTAGCATAGTAATAGGTATTTACCCAGATTTTCTGTTTGGAAGAAGGACAAGGGAAAGAACTAAGCAGCAGGCAGTAACTGCCTGTTCTTAGGTACATCTTCAGAAAGACAGTACTAAGGTACTTATAATTTAAATTGAGAGAGGTATATTCAGAAAATATCTAGGAAATGGTGGTGGCTTTATGACCTGGTGCACTAAGATGCTAGTCCTCCTTGTAACTGCATAGGATCAAAGTTAGGAAGAGCTATGGCAGCTTAACATGCCATGTCAGCAGGAGGGAGAGAATGAGTTTTTAGCTAGGCAACCCCTTGCACTTAGGGCCTTGGAGTTTGTACTAGCAAAAGAGATTTGGTGCTATTTCAAGTCAAGAAACACAAGTATAGCCCATAATTGTTCAGTTACAACCAAGTTAAAGCCCTTGTATTAGTGCTGTTTTAGACTACTTCAGCAATTAAAGGTACCTGACGAGTAGTATATCAAAGTACACAGGAACATCCAATATGCAGAAGTTCAGACTTGTAACATGGGTAGTCAAAAGCCATTTGGAGGGTCTAGAGTGTTTTTCACAGGCCATTACAACATGCAAGTTGTAGCCAAAGGGTTGCAAGTATACTGAATGCAAAACATGCTCATTCTATTTAACTAGATTAACTCCATTAGCATGACTTGCTTCTGTGCTGAAGTTCCACTTGGGAAGTATTGCAGGGAGTACTTATGACTGAAAAAAGGCTGAGATATAGTTACTTTGCTGTGCAAAGTATCTGTTGTTCCTGGAAATGAGCTGTAACAGAAGTGCCTCAAACTCATCCTTGAATTGAAGTGGGACTTATGTCATCAGTACACAAGGAACTTTGATTTCAGCCTTTTAATACTTTTGAATGGAAATATCAGGTTTCTTCACTATGAATTTAAGTTCTTAAGAGCAAGTCAGGGACACCATCTGGAGTGTCAGATAAGTCACTTCATTCCACAGAAAATATTTCTAGTTAGTGTTTGCATTTTGTTCCTGGGGTAAGAGCTTTTAAGTAAGTTAGTTAGATGTTTAGATGGAACAGACATTAAAGCTCATTTTTTAGTGTGTCAGCAATGAGACAAAACAATTAACTCTATTTTATCATATTCAATCAGAGAATAAGCAAAACATCAACTCCACTTCTGATGCAAAGCCATGCAAGCACTATTAGTGAAGCAAGTTTTCTATGAGATGACAAGCATGATTCTCACCATCTCACCTGCTTAAAGATGCTCACAGGAACCACTATCATGAAACCAAACAACATTTCTTTTTTCTTCTTCTTTTGGTCTGACATCAAGAAAAATGTTAAGAGTTGTAGGATATGGATAGTACTCAGGGAAGTATTTTCATACAGTAATGAAATGACTATTGAATGACTGTTGATAACATGTATTTAAACTTCAGGCAGCTTACCCGAGGTGGAAACTCCATTTCACTTCCAGTTACTTCTTCATAATCATCATCTTGCTCACCACTTTCTTCTCCTCTGGGTATCTGCATTATCTTCCTCTCTGCAAGTTCCTAGAGTACAATTGAATTGCCACTGAGAACCCATAAGAATTAAGTACAAGCAAGTTTGGTGTTAGGACAGTAGAAGCTATTAACTATCTCACTTACCTCACCATCATCTGTGATGAGTGTAACACCAATACTATCCCCACTTCCCCAAGATTTCTGAGACTTCCAGACCAGATCACTAGGACCAGGGCTTACACCAGCAGCTGCACCCCAGATCTGCAACACATTTAGAGTGAGCTTCTGAAGAATCTTATTTGTAGTTAGATTAGGATTCAGTCTAACATATAAAACTATTAAGTACTCCAATACCAGAGACAGCCAGTAACAAACTGAACTACTCTGATCCCTGGCAGGTTAGTTCTTTTCAGGATTACCAAGAATGGTGATAATGTTTGGGAGGGTTTTTTCACTGAAGACTGTAAAACAGTGTAGAAAAGGCTGTTGTTAACACCTTCTACCTGATGTAAAGGTAGCCTTACTTGGACATGCATACCATTTGAGCCATAGTTACAGATGTTCTCATGCCAGCAATTTGTGTGTACAAGATAGCCTTGGGTCACTCACAGATTTCTTGAGCACACTTATACAGAATTTGGAGGACAGAGCGTAGAGTTTAAGCTCTTTGATCACTAAGTGTACTCAGAGTACAATTTTAGAGCCAGCATTTAGCTTCGTACCATGAACTGTGAGCTCAGCATTGCTGAACTGTAGTGGACTACGGCTTTCAGACTTTGCACAGCTTTTACCAAATCACAGGAGTATGGGGAAACCTAAGAATAAACCCAAAGATATTGATTCTGTTCACAATAACAGCACATCCCTATCTGGGATGATCAAAGTTCAATTCAAGATCTAGATTTAAAGAACATTTAATTGGCATTTCAGACCAAGTTGCTGCAAGGATTTTCTCTATCTCCCCTGCCATATAACATAAGGATTTTTAGTTCTTTAGGCACTTAGATTTGGTTTTCCTGATTACAGGAATCTCTATTGCCACCTAACATAAGAACAGAGCTCCAAGTAAGCTTGACAAAACCACTACCTACTGTAACTACTTGTCCTGCCTGAAGAGTGAACAGTGAAGGAAATTTGTATGTTGCATCTGACACACTTTCGAGATGTCGTCTTAACACCCATCCATGTAGCAGCTGATCCTGTGGAACAAGAAGTTTGTCTCAGCATTACAGACCAACACCGTCTCACGCAAGTGCAAGGTTCTTTCCAGACTCGAGCACTGGTTTTAGTCCCATTCCCGTAGCATGCAAGAATCTGATCAATTTTGAGGAAGGCTGAAGTGGCTAAGCTACTAACCACAAGTTTTGAAACTCTGAGGATTAGTTCCAGTAATTCTGGATTTGCAAACTGAACTAGTCAAAGAATTATCTAGTTGGTCAGATAAACCCTCTGCATGGATTAGGTACTGTCAGCTCTATTGAACATGTTAGCCATTTTAAGCATTTTAAAGTAATCTGTCATTATCCAATTTACTAAGTACCTTTAGTTCATAAGGATAAGTAGTATTTCTGATAGCACTAGCCTGAATCTGTTGAGAAGCAACTGAAGGTATTAGATTTCTGCATCATAGAACCCAGTGTACCTCCACCCAAAAGCACTGCCCAGAGACAGCCCTGTGAACAAAACACCTGCAGTACTGAAAAGAAAAGAATCAGTCTCTAGCCTGCTCTTGACAGCAGCCAGGTTAGCTGAGGAGTCCCCACTTTGTATATTTTTGGCAGTACTCTTCCCTGTTGTTATCTCTCACTAAGCTACAAATTGGTTCACGAGCAGTTGTACTTTATAATGTAGGCCATGCAGATTTGAATGAACAGCAGTACCTCATCAGAGTTGTTTCTAAGCCTGACAAATTTCCCATCTGCATCAATTTCTTCAATAGATATATTTCCAGAAGATGAAGCATGCTGAACAGTCTTAAATCCAGTACTATGAGCTCTCTTCCTAGCTTTAATTTTCCTTTTCTTCCCATGTGGGACCTGTCGCCCTTGACTTGTTGCTGGAGTTGCAATGCTGTGTGAAGATGGACTGGGCGACAGCTTTAGCCTAGAAGGGAGTCAGATAATATTCACTTGTATATCTGATGTGCCTATTTCTTCTCACTCCTATCCTCCCACTATAGCCAATCCTAACAGCTTCCTATATTCAAGTCTTCCATGAAGTCTTGAATATAAGATTTTATTTTTACTGGCAAAAGTAGCCAAGTAGCTTCAAGTTTGGAAGACAGCCCCGGACCTAGAGTTCATTGCAAGCTTATGCTGATAAGAGATTCCCAACTGCAGGAAGTATCCTTTTAAAGTCGCTACAATCTTTAGTGGAAGTAGTTTTAAGTCTTTGACCCTTCTTAGCATATATTAAGAGCTCATGTTGTTCTCACCAGACAGTGTCTGGATAGTTGGGAGTTGACATAATCTCCCAGTTTCACTCATGAAACTTGACCACTGACTTTGATCTATCTCTAGGATCTAGCAAAAAACCTGAGAAAGTTAGGGGATGTCTAATGGACCTTTGTGCTTTATCAGCTGGGTTTATCAAATTACTTCATCTTACTGCCCTATGTGGTAGATAGGGGATATATATATACCACCTACAGAATACTTCAAGAACTAAATTACAGCACTAATGACATACTTTGTATTTACATCTTGCCTCCTTCACATTCTGAAGAATATATGGTTAGTTAGCGTAGAGATTTTGGATGAAAAAAAAGTTCATATTAATATCTTCTCATAGCCTACCTCTGTTCCTCTCCTTCCAACATCTTCCTGTAGGCATTTATTTCCAGATCTAGAGCTAGTTTCACATCTAAGAGATTCTCATATTCTTCCAACTGTGTTTGTGCCTGCTGCTGGACTTGTACAATTTCTTTCTCTTTTTCAGCCAAACGCCTCCGGTTGAGATCACGATCATAATCCAGCATCTCCTGTAGCTCCCTTATTCTGTTCTCCAAAGCAGCATTCTAAAATTGAGGGAATGGAAAAATCAGTTAAAACCATAACTGAAGATTAGACAAGAGGCCCATATTTTGAATGGGGTATCTAAATTAAAGTGATTGTACCTGGCTTTGATATTGATTAATTTGAGATGTCAGAGTATCAGCTCTCAGCTTTGTTTCCATCAGCTCCTCCCGAGCAGCATTGGCAAAGTCACTACTTCTTGCTGCAGATAGCTGCATATTCTCCATCTATGGATAAGTAACTGTTAGTAATGAGTTGCTTACAACCATGTATTCTTAATAAGAAAGGAAAACCAAGTGATTTCCAGCTCTTACATCTGGAAATAGTTATGTTCTGCTTAAGTGTGCAGATACCAATAAAGTCCAGGTAAGAAAGTTTTTCATTGCTTTTCAGGGAGGTTTACACAAGTTTGACATTCATGTCAGAAAAAGTCAGCAATAATCAGGTAGTGAAAATTGCAGGATTAGGATATTTCAGTTACAGATGCATGAAGACTTTGTATAGATATTAAGTAAATTGATTCTCCAGAAGAAAAATGGGGAATATTTTAAGAAGCTGCTTGTCAAGGCATGGGGCTACAGGATATTAGGTGTGCTTATCAAACTATCCCTCTCCCCCCCAAGTTCTATTTCTTAAACAGTTCCTGCATTATTAGCAGTAGTGAGCTATTTCTAGAGCAATTCAATCTTGACTTGTTCCAAGAAAGGATAAGTTAGAGCCATGCTCCAACAAAAGGCACTCTCAGAATTTCCAGTGGAAACCTGGACAGAAGCATCCAGAGGAATTCACTGAGTTGGCATAAAACTTGGAGTATAGAGAAAGCCAGAAGAGCCGGGAAGAACTGAACACATGTTCAGTTCAAAGTAGCAGATCATGTGATTCTGCACTGGAGTATTAAAGAAGGCTTAAGATACTAACACTACACACTGCAACCAACCCAGAAACCCATGGGATCTTACCTCTCAAGAATAAGTATAAGCCTAAGTATTACTTTTTCCTGTGTCTGTGGATAATGCTGGGAAAACAGTGACAGACCAGGTCTGAGAAACTGTCAAACTACTTTCACATCCACCCTCTCCCCCTTATCCAGTACTAGCAATTGGGAAGGGACATTTGCACTCCTACACTTAAAAGTGCTCTTGTAGAACTGTAGGAATACCTTGTTTCCTGCATTTCAGTAAAACTTTAATCAGTAGGTCAAGTTTTATCCAAGAATACTGAAATTGCTTAATACAAACATAGCACACCTTGTTCATGGGTTTGTCAGACAAGCTCTCAGATTTGTCAGAAATCTGACTTAATGATCAACTTTATTACATTAGCCATTCCTAATCACTCCCCAGACTGCATTTCTTCTTGAACCAGTTTTGTTTGGGACTAAGTATTTGTAGAAGTTCTATTGTCAAATTTGACACAGCTTTGAAGTTCCATAATAGCTTATGCCAAGAAGCTCCGCACTAAATGCGAGGTCTTTATCAGTCTTCCATCATACTATGCTGGTGTCACTTTAATCATATCAAGGTGCAGAGAACTTAAACTTTGTTATATTTGCAACTTTTACAGACTCACTTTTGCACTGAATGTTCGCTCCAGTTCCTCTTTGTATTCTTGAATTTGCTCTTCATGTTGTTTTCTGAGCCCCTGCAGAGCATCTGAGAGCTTACTCTCAAATTCTCTCCGACGGCCGGATTCTATTTCTGCTATCCTGCTCTCATGGATTCTTTTTGTCTCCTTGAGCTCCTAGTAGAAGAAATTTCTCAGAGAATAAGCAAGCCAATACAGCTTGATTTGAGACTGGACTTACTATACCAGCTTAACAAGTCATTCAGTATTGAAGCAAACTTATCACTGAGTTCACAGTAATACACCTTTCTTCAGATCTTAGATGTTCATCCATCAGGTCAGGTACTTCCTACTAGCTGCACTGGGTTGTTTTGCAACCTCACTGCCAACATTGCTTAAACTAATAAATGCAATAGTTAGCATTTAATTTTAAGACTTACTCCTTGGACTGGATGGCTTTCTCTGCTTTACTTAGAACACATGCATATACACTTCAGTTTCTTTAAGCACTGTTACCTCATTTTTTTTAATTCATAACAGTTGATTAGAGAAACTCAAATTCTTTATCGCTTAAGCCACACAGATGCCTGTCAGTCGGAAGGAAGCTGGTTTACATTCATGTGTTTAGTTCTATGTACCAAGTTCTCACACAAAGGTTACCAGACACCTTTGATAATTGTCAAGGAAGTAGGGAACATTAATTGCTTATTAAAAGGAGATTTAACTTTTGATCATTTTAGGCTTCTAGTAAACATCTGGAAACATTTAACTTTAACTGTAATATATGCATTTGCAGTTACACAAATTATACTGGAATTGTAGTTACCTTCAGAAGCGCAGCCTGAAAAAATTCTCATATTCCAAATACCTCTTAGTACTAAGCCAGATAACATGAGCTTGTGTACCTTCTTGAAGACTTCTTAGTTAGGTGGATTTTATTGTCTGATGGACTGTCATAAGTTGACTCAGCTAGTTACCTTTTTAAGGATAAAGCACATCTTAACATTGCTTTTAAGTGTATCCAGGGATCACAGATCCTTAAATAAAAAAAATCCTTGTTAATAAGCCAAAACATACATCTTCATGAAGGCGCTTCTGGAATGTCATTTGTTCCTGCAGAGTTTTCATGTGATTTTCCAGGTCCACCCTCCTCAACATTTCACTGTGGAGATGCTTTTTGGTATCTTGTAGTGACAGCTCCAGCTAGAAAAGAGACATCAAGGTAATAAGAATTAAGAGGTCAGTTTTCCAAACTAAGACAGTCAACTTACTACAGGTCAATTTCATTCCCACAGCAATCACAAAACACACAGTAAAGTTGGTAACTCTGTTTAAGTTCTTATTTCAGTAGGATCAAGCATAAAAGCATACACAGCCGCCCTTAATTCCACCAGCTAAGTTTGACTCCTCATAGTAGACTTATGATTAATTGTACCATCCATATACATTCTTCCCCTTCACAACACTACGTATTCCAAACTTGTCCCTAACTCATTTGCTTGATGTTTAGCAAGTGAAAATCTTCAAATATGGTTATAAACTACTATACACTTCCAGTGCTGAAGTGTGCTGCTTTAATGATACAAGTTCGTTGCTTGTTTTGGGTTTTAAGTTTTCATCCTAAAATTTTGATATTGGCTTCTTCAGTGATCATATTAAAAGCAGGAAGATAGAAAAGCTATGTTTTCAGAAATGCATTGCTAGATTAGCAACTCAGTTCATTTTAGTAGCACAAGAGCCTACCAATTAAGTAGCCAGAATTTATCTTATGTATTCTACCTAGATTGAAGCATAGTGAAGCACCAAATGCTTCCTTTACTGACATGTTAGACTGCTACAGGGGCTATAGCAGTACAACACATTTCAACTTGCTTTGCCCTTAGAACAAGAAACATTACATACGGTGGTCATACAGTAGAATTAAAGATACCTACAACAGGTGGAAGTTTTAACACACTTAACCACCAATAGCATTTGCTTTCAGCAAGATTGCAGAAATCTTTCTGTCTATCTGTCATTGCCATAGATAACAGTCTTGCCCTGCTTTTAAATCTAATTAGTTGGGGAAAACAAACAAGTAAAAGCTTCAGGAACAAAAGCAAAGTTGAAATTCCAGGAACAAGTCTTACAGTGGCTACTTGATCCTTTAATTCCTGAAGGTCATTCTCCAAACTGCGGTTCGCACTCAAAGCTGTTGCTAAGTCAGCTTCCTTCGCATTCAGCTGAGCATCAAGATCTCTCATACGAGCCTGTGCCAGGTTTAAATCAGCTTCTTTCTTTGAATTCCTGCAAGTGAAAGTTTTACATTTGTAAGTTGCAGCTCATGAGGGAGAAAGTTTGGTTTTAATATGTTTACCTTCACAGGGGTCTGTGGCAGAAGTGAAACAGAAGGGAGGTCAGTTAACACTTGCAGTGAGAGTAGAGGGTAGGCTGTAAAACAAACCAGACAGGGCCCTCAGACAAGCATCATTTGTTTAACCAGAAAGATTTCTGACCTATTTTCCAGCTCATTTTGTGCAAATCCTACGCGGAAGCCAGCTATTTTCCACGGCATTACAAACCAGAGAGGGAAGGGACAGCACAGGCCGCTGTCTCCACAGGGAAGGACTAGTCACATCCGAAGCCAAAGTTCACCAGACCACAGTGACCTGCCACCACTGCACACACACACACACCTCCTTTCAGCAGCAAAGGCCACCACCAGCTTCCTGGCAAGGTGCCTCTTAACCATTAAACCTCACCAGGGCTCTGAGCCCCTCACACCCCTCACTCAGACTGCCCCACCACAGGGAGGTGCCAGGCCGGGGCACAGCTCCAGCCCACCTTCCTGAGGTGATAGCAGTCACACAGGGGCACAGTGCCCCCGCTCTGCAGCTAGAGGCAGAGCACAGCTCTGGCTGCCAGAGCTGTCATTCTTTCCCCCCTGCAACCTCCCCTCCTGCCCACAGCACAGGGGGAGTTTTGTCCCCAGGAGGCCACCAGCCCAGCCCTGGCGAGCAGGCCTGGCCAGCCCCACATCCCCAGCTGGGGCTTGGCCTCCTACAGCCCCTCAGCTTCTGCCACACAGCAGCAACCACCCCTCCCTCTCAGCACCTGTGCAAGGGACCCTTCTCGCTCAGGAAGATCTTCCCTCCTTCACACCATGGCAGTTATAAGTGAGAGAAGTTTGGCCTGCAGAAGGCAGCCATCTCCCTCTGCAAATACTGAGGTACAGAGCCCTCAGCTAGTACTGGGATGGTGAAAGTTGTTCAAGTTGCCAGTTTTACTGGGCACCACAGTAAAGTGCTGGGCCCACAGCGAGTTCCTGTCACAGAAAGGGGTGATAAGTTCCCCAAACTGCTCTTTTAAAATCCTTGCAGTTGCCTAACCACTACCCAGAGTCTGACTACCTGCTCAAACCTTAGACTTGAAATTGCAAAGACTAAAGTGTTCAATTTTAGCAAAATACGTTCTGCCAAGTGGCTAAGTTGTGATAATTCATACAATGAGTTTTCCAGTTGATAACTGAGTAGACCAGTTGGAGACAGTCCAAAGTCATTCTGCAGGATTGATCAGCTCTAGAAAGCTTGGACTGCAAGGAAATATTGGAAAAACTAAGGGTTGTTTAGTCTAGAGAAGAGAAAAGTGACAGGAGACATAACAGTCTTCACATCCATGAAAGACTGCTGCATAGAGGAAGGGAATCTGTTTTCCATGTCTGTTGTGGAAAAGACAGGAAGTTGCAGTCAAATTGCAGGGAAGAATATTCAGGTTTGATGTTAGGGAGAGGAAACTAACAGTAGTTCAACACTGAATCATATTGCCTGGGGGGATATTCTGGAATCTCCATCATCTGGAATTTAAGAAAAGGGTTACACAAACATCTGCTGGAAGAGATGCAGGTATGGTTAGTTCCAACACAGGCCTGGGGCATGTGGCTACATCAGGTCCTTGAAGGCCTTTTCAAGCCCTGCTTCTAAGACATTTAGACACAATCACATGTTTGATTGTGTCCTCGTACTTCATGAGGCAAACCCAAATGTTTTGCTAGCAGAGGTTATTTATTCTTTACTTGGACTCTAGGAGAAAGGTAATTCTAGTGGGGTAACAATGAAAAAATATAATGTGTTATAGTTTTTTTAGTATTTACAGGGGTTTTTGTTTTCTAGGTGTTAGTCATCTTCCTTTTGGAATCTCTGCTACCACTTACTGTTTTAGTTATGTATCAACAAGTACATCAGTAACACTACTTAATGATAATATTGACTGTTCCATCCTACAATAATGAGTTTCATTCTGCAACCAAAGTGTGTGCAGGACAAACTCCATTAGTATCTGTGTTTTAACAGTCCCCTTTCCTGATACAGGTCTTGGACAGTCAATTTCAGGTTTCCTATATTCTTTCCTGACAACATTGTTTTCAGAGAACACTGAAGTGAATAATTTTCATCCTTAAGTACAGCAATTTAACAAGTATGGCTTTGAAAAGAATACTTACTACTCTTTTAAATCAAGTTTGAGGTTCAGAACACCACTTTACATTATTATGCAGCAAGCAGTGACAGTTACAGTACTCTACAACATTCCATACACCAATCATTCCCATACTAAGTGTGGCTTATCGGCTATCAACTTCAAGCAGTAACTTGGAGGCAGTGCAAATCACAATCCTTGTAAATCAGTATGTAACATATGCTTTACCTGGAGAATTTAAATCATTTTACTAAAAGAGTTAAGGTATGTTTGAAACAAGTTTGCCAAGACTCAAGAACATTAACAGGATTTGCAGAATTCATTCTTACCACTTCAGCTTGCTATACCACATATGTCAGGTCCAGTGGCAAAATGCATATCTATAGCCACTAGTGCAGAAACTGGTCTTGTCTCTCACTGCTGTGCTACTGTAGTTGCTTTGACCTTCCTCAGGCTCTGAATTCAACCGATACACTTATCCACAACTCCTCCTCCCCAAACATCTTTGGCCTACTTCCAATTACCACTGTGTAACTAGTAAGAAAGAGGCTGAAATGCAAGCACACTTCATTATTGCTGAAGCTTTAAGTCTCTTTACCACTGATTAATAAGAGCCAATGGTTAATGCTGTTGGGAAATTATCTGGTGACATTCCATCCTATAAGAGTTTCAGGTTATTTAAAGGGTGTGTATATAAAGGGCATGATACCCTCAAAGTAGTTTGTTCCAAGTCATCTGAGACATTTGCAGTTAGGCAGCCCAGATAGAAAACACTTGTTAGTATTAAGAACTCAGTCTAGTCCTTTCAGAAAGCAGCATGCAGTATGTATCATTTCCTGGACTGTAAATTTAACCACTTCTAAGACCAGTTACTTTCAAAAACAAAATATCAGTCCAGAGAATTGCATACCTGCCAAGCCTAAAGCATTATATACAAGGCCACAGAGTTACACAAACACAACGAGCAGCAGAAAAGTTTTAGAACTGGTATTACCCCTCTTCCTCACTGTCCACTCAAGTGGCTGGTTAGATTTATGAGCCAAAACCCAGCATGAATAAGACAAGCCCAAGAACTTCTAAGCAGCTGAAAACAGAAGCTTAGAGTAAAACCACATTTTATTCCCAAGTAGAACAGCTACTTAAGTCCTGTAAGCCTATGAAGGGATAGCATTTGCCCCATATAAGCATTAAAAAGCTGATGCCTAAAGTTGCTATGATACAAGTTTATAGCAAGATTTGGGGGGCCTGTGGACACACAAATTATTGCAAGTCTTTAATTGATTTAGCAGTACAATAGAGGATTAAAGTAACTATCAATGCCAGCACTCTGGATATACCCATGAAGGAAGCTTACTGGGATTGGTCACTTGTTTCCCCCCCTTCATTACCCACCTTCTTCCTGCCTTCAAGAGGATTTGATTGCACTTACATTGGGCCACCCCTTTTTTCCAGGCTTGGTGAGACTAGACAGCAAGGTGATTCCAGGCTCCAGATACACAGTTTGCAAGAAAGTCAAGCCTGAAACAACAGGCAGTTCATCCCCAGGGCCGGTAAATCCAGACCTAAAAGCCACTAGGACAGTTTCTGTGCAGTACCAGGTAAGTTATACTGCTTAAAGGACAACCTTCCCTGTATCTTCCCCTCTAAGCAACGTCTGAGGTAAAAAGCCACCCCAAAAGATGCAAGCCAACTGCATATACAGACTCCTACCCCCATAACTTACTAGATGCTTTCCAGCATAGTAACTTAAGTGTTTAGAAGCACAGGTGTGGTAGCAAACCTACTCAGCTGTGCATTCATGGGGTACTATCCCTATAAGGTCACCCAACACCCCAAATTCTGAGGGAGCTCCATGCCCATCACAGGAAGATGCCAAAGCAGCCTAGCAGCACTAGAGCAGGAGTCATTCACAGGGGCGTCCGTACAGCACACCCTCAGAACTGAATTAGGATTTCTCCTAACCCAAGACACGCCAATCCCACAGGGCCATACCTTTGGAGTATTCACCACTGCCATGACCCAGACACCCCACAGCACTGAGCACTGCCTCCCCAACACACAGCTGCTGGCAAGCAACAGCCCCTACCCCGCAAGAGCCGCAGAAAAGTGCAGCTCCAGGTTGTTTCGCCGAGGGCCCTGCTCGGGGCCGGCAGGAGCGGCGGGAGGGCCGGGCACCGACCTGCTGTGCAACTGCCGGTGCTCCTCGCCGATCTTGCCCAGCTCCACCTGCAGCGTGGCCCGCTCCATGGCGATGTCGTCCAGCGCCCGGCGGGCGTCGGCCAGCTCTGCCTCATAGCGGAGCCGCAGAGTGCCCAGCTCCCGGTCGGTGCCCTCCTCCTGCTCGGTCACCCGCTGCTGCAGCACCGAGTTGGCGGCCTCCAGCGCCCGCACCCGCTCGATGTAGGCGGCCAGGCGGTCGTTGAGCTGCTGCAGCTCCTCCTTCTCCTGCAACCGGCTTAGCCGCGTCGGGCTTAGCAGCGAGGCGGCGGCACGGTCGAGAGAGCGGCCCCCGCTTAACGGCGTGGAGGAGAGAGCCGTGGCCATAGCAGCCTCCGGTCCGGGCCCAGGCCCCGCCATCGTTACCGGGACCGCCCCACGCAAGACGCCCAGCGCCCGCCGCCGCCCGCGTATAAATAGCCGCCAGCTGCCGCCGCGGCCTGCGGGCCGGGTGGGCAGCTTAAAGGGCTAGGGCTGCTGCCGCCGCCGCCCCGGGGCTGGCCCTCCGTGCGGGGAAGGAGACGATCTTTGCCTTTTAATTTTTATTCCTTATTTTTCCACATGTGCCTTGCTGCATCCTGCATCGCACCAGTGCAATGGTGCTGCCCGGGGAGGGCGGGGAAGGAGCTGTCAGGAAAAGCCGACAGCGGCTCTGCGTTTTCACAAACCGGGGCGAGGGGTCGGGGTGAAAAAGAATCCCAGCTTTAGGAAGCTGCATGACAGTGATGCTTACACTCCAGCATGCTGCTGTGTCAGGGCCCCGTCTGTCCTGCCTGCTTTTTTTGCAGTTTGTTCAGCTGAAAGCAAGTCCCAGCTCTTTTCTGGTTTGTTGTTTGTGGGCGGTTTTACCTTTTAGGTTGGGCTGTGGTGGCTGTCAGCCATCCCAGTGCTACAGTGCTGAAAGCTGATGTGCAAGCAGAAGAAAGAACAGAAGGGGAAAGGGAACCTGCATCAAGACAAATGTGAGAAGCAATCTGCAAAGCCTCACACTAATTATTTATAAAAATCGTTGTTCAATAAGAATGTTGCTTCAGCACTTTAGCAATGTGTACTGGAATAGCTGTCAGATTTCTCCAGTAGCTAATTAATTTACCCTTTGTCACTGACATTTTGGAGAGCAGATGCTGTACAGATTTCTTTCAGTATGAGCATAAAAATCTCTGAACGTTAATAGAACTGTTAACTATGGTGTTTGTTGCAGCAGTTACAAGAAACTTCACTTGAGAGCTTAGGTTATGTCAATAATGTGACTTCCTACACAAAGAAAATAGCCTTAAAATCCACTTACAGTTCTTTAAATCTAATGATAGATTTTATGGAGGTTACAGGCATAAATTTAAGCTTTGCGTTATAGGTCAGCAGGCAAGTAACATAGGAGAACAATGTAGTTGGCCCTAAGATTGTTACTGGGGATTTTAGAATTAGGTTGTGTATACCCTGGATCCAATGTTACAAAATAGATGAGGGCATAGAAGGACACATGAATACTCATCAAGGGGTTTTTTCTGAACTTCTTTATACATTTGTATAACCCCTGCCCCCCCATACAATTTCAAAACTCTAAAACTACATGCAACATGGTAATGCCATATGGCCAGACTGAGCTCCTCTGGTTCTAGTCCTAACAACAGCACCAGGAAATTCTTTTCTGCTGAGCAGTTCCAGGTTTTTATTTTGATATAATGAGTACTTGTTTATTCTTCATTGCCAACAGAAAGCTCAATTCAAGAAAAATAAAAAGTATGATTTAAATCTGAATATGTACCTCTAAGACCAAGATGTGTACATCTGAGGGTTTACTTCAGCTTTGAAACCTCAGTCCTCTACAGAGAACACTGTGATCGTATGTCATTGCCATATTTGATGGTTGCATGTTACTGGCCAGCTGTTCAAATATAATTGTAAGAGTTTGGAACAGATGCAAAACAAAGCAAGAAATCTGCTATTCTAAAAATATTTTCCTTGCTGCCAAGGCTTTGTAACAGTGCAAACAAAAACAGCTGAAATAGTTCAAAAATAGTCTGAGCTAGTTTTATCTTTTGTTCTTCACCTACTCCTCCCTATGTGAGCACAGAAGGTGGCAACTTGAGAAGAGCACAATGGAAGTCTGCTACTGATTCTTTTCTTTCTGACATATTTTTCTGACCCTTTGTCTTGATTGACACTGTAATCTGCACCGTGCTGTACACTGTAGATTAGACCACAAGTATAGCTCAGGAATTCCTGCAGAGATAAGCCTGTACCATCTTTTCCTACTGTTTCAAGTAGGATATCAGGAATGTTTCAGGATTAAGAGATACAGAGAGCATGAGGAAAAAATGTGGGAAAAGGTACGTGCCCCAGACTAAAGCACAGCAAAAGCTTTTCTACAAACAGTTCTTTTGCAGGAAAATGTTGATCTGGGAGGTTTAGACAGTGTTGGAAGAATCCACAAAGTTGGAATAAAAAGAAATGTATTTTTGGACATTTTTAAAGTATGTTTCGCAACCTTGGTCTTGAGCTGGTGAAATGAAGTGGAAAATATACAGCAATGCAGTGATACAGTGAAACCAGGACAACATGGGGTGAACTTCTTGCTATCCTTTTCCTCAGGTATCTACCAACTGATTCTAGCCATGTGCAAGCAATCTGTTGGTATTGGTTCCAAAATGCTGTCAGGGCTCTGAGTGCACCAATATGCCTTAATGACCTTGACCAGCCTCAGCTGGGGCTTCCTTCCACCCACTGCCCACAGTTGCAAAGACACCATTTAAGCTCTGGCCTGGGGTTCAGTTCCGCTTTGAGCTCTGTTATAGTTGTGCTTGGCTATGGGTGTTGTTGGCCTATGGACTGATTTTCTGGCCTGGCATTTGTACTGCAACTTTGCCTGGGTTCCCTGTGTACCCTGGCTGTCTCTAGCTCCCTGTGACTCTTACCTAGGAGCAGTGGGACAGGGCCATGACTGGTGTGTGCCTGGCTACCTGACTTCACTATCCATCAAGAAGCAGCTGGGCCTTGCTACTACTGGGATGACTGCTAAAGACTCAGGTAGGGCCAAGTTCCAAGTTTGTTGATAGCAGTGTCTCTTCTTAGACTTTCTTGTGACCTAATATAAAGTGTTTGAATTCGTATCTACATTTCCAGTGTTAAATACATCTGAGGCTATGCATAGTAAGTGCACAGACTTGAAAAAGGGGAAAATACTGTGCTGGCAAATGTAGGCATAGATGAGGAGTCAGCATATATTACAGAATCTTTGGTAGTGTTTTAGTGTTTTTCTTTGATAGTCATTCTGGCTTCTATTTGTGAGGGTCTTTTCATAAATAGCCCTGAGAAGCAAAACAAGGTATCACTGAGTAGCCTTTGTACATATAATAGTAATGTTGTTTCAAATGGTATTACTCTGGTGCATCAGAAAATATTAATAAGTACTTTGCTAAGTAGTCTGGTTACAGGCAGATGTTAGTGACTCATATCCAGAGCTAATGAAGACAGATTGGGTTCTAATAACCTGATAATAGTTGCCACAGTACTAGAGTAGGTGTGGAGTCACTATGAGAAAATTTGAGATTACCTACCAGAAAGGCTAAAGGGCAATTTCTGTGTCATTGGTGGCAGTATGCATAGATGGAAAAGTTTTTTCCAGAATATGTAACTGCACAAGTGATCCTCCTGTGTAGTACTTCAGCATATGCCCCTACTTGCCTAGTTAAATGAAGCAGGATAAGTCAGTTAGCTTACAGTTGTTTTTCTCTGTGTTAGAATAACTGGCTTCTATAAACTGGTGATCAGTTAAGTTTTATGTAAAATGCACCTTAGTTTCTGTAAGGAATATCAATACAGAATTAGGTACTGTTTTTCCAGGCATGGGTCTGGAAAAACAGCATTTTGTTCTGGAGATGTTACTAATAACAGTATTAGGCTTTGAAGAAAAGTCACAGATTGAGAAGTTTTCATAGTGTAAGGCAACAAAGGAAGCAAAGAAGAAAATAAGGAAAGTGGAAACTAAACTGTTTTTTCAGTGACTACATAGCTCCAAACTGTGAATCTGGAGCTCTACAAACTTTCCCTCCATCCATCAGATTTTGCTAACCCTTCTTTATCCTCATTCATTGTCAAATAGATTGTATTCAATTATGTCATCACTGACTGTTAACAAGAATAATGAGTGCATCTGCTGGCTCCCATAGCAGCCAGGAACCACCTCTGATCCATCAGAGCTAAGGCAAATCTGAGTCCCTTGTGAAAATGAAGTCACTTCCATCTCTTTTAGTAGAATATAACAAAAATATCTTCATTTATATCCAGGCAACGTTGCTGAATTGAGATGGGTTGAATCCACTTCATAGAGAGCAAACAGTTTATCCCCCTATTACTGCACTTGACTTGATACCTCTCTCAATATGGAGCTCTTGGGCTGCAGCCAGGCTGTGGTGGTGGTAATGTTCCATACTGTTCCTTGGTAATGATTCACAATATAGTCTCTAATGAAGACTGTAAATGTGCAATTCAAGAAACAAGAGTCTTTGCCAACATGGCAAGTAGAGGAGAACAGAAGAATCAAAATTTAATTTCAAACTTGCATTGTGGCCTCACGTTTACTTTCAACTGTAAAATATAGCTAGAGCTGGGGGTCCTATCCTCAGTTAGTACACTACTGCATTCTTGGTTTGGGCTTCACGTTTTATTTGCTCCTTTGTTCCAACCCACACAAGCTTACTGGAGTGTGAGACCATTTTGTTACAGGTTTGGCTGTGTTTTTTCTGTATTTGTATTGACACACAGATTGTGTATGGAAAAAGGAAATTTTGTTCCTCTTGCTGCTAAACATTTGATGCACAGTGTTGCTTTTCTGAAGCTATTTTCCGGTGACTAATTTTTGTTTTGGGAATGTGATAATTTTTTTAAGGTTTCAGCTTATCCACACTTATTCTTTCCTCTGGTTTTGTTGTATTTTCCTACAGTAATTGTTCATCTTCTGCTTTCATAACCACATTGTCTTTGTCAGTAGTAATCCTCCCAATGAAGTATCATGTTTTTCTTCCAACCTTGTCTGTTTCCATATTGGTCTGCATCTTTAGATACTAATGTAGTGACAGGCACAAGTCAATTTGTGAGATGCAGGTAACCTACTCTACTCTTCTTGCTTTTCCCCAGTGAACCATTACAGTGAGGGCAGTAATTGTCCTGTTGACCTTTGTTGCTTGTGACTTGCAGCATAACTGTTTTCCTCAGAGCCCCTGTTTATTCACCAAGTGTTGCTTCTCTCACATAGCACTCAATAACATCTTAATTTTAACAATCACGAAAGTAGGGGCCCCCACAGATGGAGGGAAACACATCATTGTCATTGTTGCATGAAAAGAAAATGGCAGACAAGTTCAGGAATTCCTGCCATATCCACAGCCCTCAGTGGAGTTGCATTTTTTTGTAAACTAGGAAAAAATCTGTTAACACACAGAAACACACATGTGTAAACTGAAGCTATTTTACTTCTACAATCAATTTATCATCTTGCCCTATCTGCATTCAATCTTCCTCTATACAAGTTCATATTTTCTAATTATGCCCACAATAAGCACCTAAATCCTTTTGAAAAGATAAGCTGCAAAACCACAAAGTGTATTATATGTGTCTCTCAAAATGATGGTTCTAACATTTTAGTTAGGGCTATGAACACTGAACTACAACAAAAAGTATGGACTATCTGACTCTAGATGTATTTGTTCTGGAGAGTCATGAAATTTAATGCATCTGCAACTACTGTACAGGATCATAAATATGCAAATGAGCCACAAGTTGTTTTGCTTGAGGATAAAAAGGAATTTGAAAGACAAGAAAGGACAAATATTTATTCAAGTACTTGAAATAGTGACCATTTGTATATGCTGTATTGGTTAATGCTAGATTCATTTAAACACAAATTGAGAGGAAGACAGTAGTTTTCTTCTACAATGTTTAGGTCTACACATAAGTAGTTTTTCTTTCTTTAAGCCACAAGAATTTTTTTCTACTTACTATATAGATGTTGTTTCCAAAGCTCAGGGCAAGGATCAGCGTGGAACACAATGGGTTCCATAACACCAAGAAATCAAAGACAGTGCTGTAGCTGAACTTTGTACCTTTCTAGTAATAGAGGCTTTACTCTTTATAGGGTATAACATATTTGTGAAGTGTGACAGTGCATGATTGCTTCCTACCCCAGAGAGCTTGTTATTTCAGGGTAAACAAGCACTCTGTACAAATACAATACACAGCCAAAGAACTGATTATACTGTGTCAGCCTTCTCATGACTCCAGTTACAGGAAATTTAACATTTTCCTTTTATTAGTCAATCAGGTGCAGCTCTATTCCTGATAACTTTGAGGCCTCAACCCAAAATTCAGTTTCTGCATGGGGCCTCGGCAGGATACTTCCAGTTTTGCTATTCATTAGACATAATCCTGATTTATGAGCCAAATGTTCTGCACTGTTTCAATGGATTTTAAATTTGTAGTTTAGCCAAACATATTTTCTCCTGAGTAGTGCAGACTTTTGTTATGATGAAAGAATGGCCTTCATGAGCATCAAATTTGCTTAGCTGAACTTGTTTTGAGAGAATATTTATATATAAGTAGAGTCTGCTGAAGAAGTACGTATTTCAAGACAAGATAAATGTTTTTTCTCTTTTAGATGTGAAGGTTTTCTATTAATGTTCACTGAGAGAGAGAAATCTGGTGGTTATCATGTGATTGAACAGAGGGTTTTGTTTACCAGACAAGAGGTTTAGTTTTCTTCAATTTTGCCTTTAGCTATATCTTGCAGGATCTCTTTTCTCTGCCATTTCTGCCTGCACTGTTGAGTGCAAGTTGAAAGTTTCTCTTACAATTGAATGTAAATCAACAAATGACAAAATATTTCATGGTTGTGTTCAATAGTGAAGACACCTGGTCTTAAGTCAGTATAAAACGAAGGATAAGACCATCATATTTCCAACCAGCTTCCTTGTGAGAGACCATGCCAGCTGTACAGATGGATGAGATCATGATTATGTGTTCAATGAAATAATAAGTGCAAATGTCCATATTTCACAATTTTATGAACAGTAAGGGCTTTACAGCTGTCATATTTAATGTCATTTAAATGATGCATATTTTAGAGAGCAGCAAGAGAAAACCATATATGTAATAGAAAAGCATTGCTGAGAACAAGAGACAAATACAGGAATTACACATCTGAACTCTTGAGTGTAAAGAGCAACACTACAGTTTCCTATCCAAAAATCTTACACCAACTCTGCCAAGTCAATGTGGCATGAATGGGAATTAGAAGTCTGAGTGGTAAAAACTACTAAGAAAGTAATGCCTAAAGGACTTGACACTGGACCAGGGGTTGTGCAAACATAGTGTAACAGACAAAGAACAAGAATTCCTGCCTTGAAGAGTTTATAATCCATATAGACAAGACAAAGCGAGCAGAAGGGAAGCTAAATGTTTCCTTAGAAAAGGGTGATTTCTTTTAAACTTGAATAGTCAATTAGTTTTTGCAGAATTTCTGAAAAACTTCTCCAGGGATGAAAATTCGGCATCCAGAACCTGCAAGGTTGTGGTCTTTGATTTTTAGGGTGTGTGTTGGTGTCTGATCTGGAGCTGCAGGTGCTGTGAATTTCAAAGTGGCTGTTTTCAAACAGATCTTTCCTGGAAACCCAAGTTTCATTCAGTTTGTGCTTGGCTCAGCAAAAGGTTTGTTTATGGAGGTCTCCAACAGGAGTCAAAATCTCAAAGCTTCCAGGTTCACTGGAAATTCAGAGAGAAAAGAGTGGAGTGGTGGGGGTGTGGAGTGAGGCTGAGGGGAAGAAATTAAATAATTTGGATAAAGGAGACAACAAATCGGCATTCCATGAGAATGAGCTTCACATAGGAAGTTAAAAGCTGCCCAAAGCCCTGTATGGTTTCCAATTGTAGGCTGAGAATATTTTTTGCTCCAAATACTGCTATTGCCTCACAAAAAATAATTATTTCAGTCTAATAGAAGCAGATCGTGGGTGCTGGGGGAGAATGGGACTCGCTATGCTGCACAGAAACTTCATTGTGTCATTTCAGTAGGTTGGGCAAGACACATTGCCCATTGCTGGTTTACTGGTACTTGGGTCTTTTATTATAATGCTGCTTTCTGTAATCTTTCTGACATTTGGGGAGTGATGCTTGCAGACACTTACTTCTGTTCTCTTACATGCTGTCTAAATTCAGACATAGAACCTGTAATCTGGGACCAAGATTGCACAAGGCATTAAGTGTGTGTGGAAGCAGCAGCCTCGCTTCAGTCACTGAATCTGATGTGAGCTACCCAAGGCTGCTTCCTGTTACACAACTTCTTTTCTATGCTCAAATTTAATGCAGGAGGTGAGCAGATATTTCCACATGTATGTGATGTTTGATTATCCTTTATGGGTAGGGAGGCACACAGCCAACTAATGTGAAGCAAATGACCAGGAGCAGTGTTGAAGAATGGCATCAGTAAGCTGGGAGGAGAAAGCAGAGAATGCAGACATGAGTAGCACTGAAAAGGGGAAAACAAAGAAATGCTGGCCAGCATTCAAATTTGGAAAACACTATCAGATTCTCAGGGCCAAACATTTCAATGTTAATCTATGGCTAATGCCAGTGCTAGGAACATAACCAGAGTAATTTTGGCTAAGTATGCCCATCTGGCAAGCAAATTAATAGGCCACTCTGCAGCTTTTGCTGCAGGGACTCAGGGGACAGCCTCACTCTTGAAGGGTAGATAATTGTAAGAGAAGTGATACTCTGAGTAGAGGTGGTGCAAACCATGTACATTCCCAAACAGATGGCAGGTCCTGAGGGTCAGCTTCATCCTGCAGTTGTGAACATCTTTTGGGTTTGTTCTTGAAGTACGACCAGCCATAGTTTTGAGACAGGAAAATTGATGTTCTGCACGAGTTGATCTACTGGCTAAATTCAGGCTAAAATCACCCATGATCAAGCCTGAAGAACATGCTGACTGCACTGGTGTATCTTTTTTGAAGATAACAAATCTCAAGGGTGTAACTGAAGTCATAGTTAAAGGCCTGTGCGTTTTTTAAGTAAAGGTAGCAACTGAAATGGATGGAAAGCAAAGCTTTCAGCTGAACAGTACTAGCAAAAAATCGAAGGTCAAATCCTTCGCAGTACTCCTGACACTACTTCAGACAGCAGGCTGAAGGAAGAGCTTGCCGCAGCTCCCGGGATGAGCCCGCGGACAGCACAGTCCGTGGGTCCCACGCTGTCGGGGGTAAGCAGCCCGGGCAGCGCAGGGTCTGTGGGGAGCCAGGGCTGTCCCTGGAAGCCGTGGCACTGCAGCAGCCCGGGCGCGCCGCGGTGCCGCCCGGTGCCCGTCCCGTCCCCCCCCGGGTCCGTGTCCCCGTCGGCGAGTTTCAGCAGAGGGCACTCTGCGTCTGGCGATGGAGGAGGCGCTTCCCCGTGCTGGTGAGAAACCTAAACACATCGGAAAAGTTTCCAGCGCAACATATTTGAACAAACTTTTCATCGGTTATGTTTAGTTCACTGGAGCGTATTTTTAACTCTAGTGGCAGGGGTAACAGCCCTCTTCCTACGTGCTGTTCTTAGCGGACTCGACGAACGTTCGGGACATCAGTGGAAGCCGTAGCGCGAAGGTAGAGGATTTTAGTAGAGGATTTTAGCGTTCCTGTGTAGCAACCCGAAGCTCAGAGGCAGGAGGCGAGCAAAGCTGTCGTATGAGACATACTCGTCAGATTTACAGTAGGAAGCCTAAAAATATCGTAGAAGGCAGCACGATTAAAGACCTCCTCGGTGTGTGAGCAGATTTGCAGCTGTATTGTGAGAGTTACTTGGAGATGAGACACAGGATGGTTGCGGTTTTGGAAGCTGCTTTGCATCGGATTTGAGGGCTGACTTCACGGTAGCTTTTGCCCCTCGGGGGAAGATGAACTGCTTGGTCCCGGGCTGCCGGGGTCTCGGCCGCCGACACCAGAGTGCCGCCAGCGCCTCCACAACCGGGGGGGGACCGGGCCCCCTTGGCCGCCCGCCCGCTCTGGCCGGGGAGGCAGGGGCTGCGCGGGGGGTGCCGAGCCGCGGCGGCGGAGCGGGCGCCGGGCCGGGCCGCGGCTCCGCGCCGCAGGTGGAGGCGCCCGGGCGCCTCTCGCTGGGGCCGGGCTGCGGCGGGCGGGCGGGGGGCGGCCGCTGCCAGCAGCCTGTAGGACCTTGGCTAACGTGCGGCGGTGGGCTGGAGCCTGGCGTGAGGGAGGGGCCGCCGCTCGTGATGCGGGATGCTGTATCCCCGGTGCCGTGACAGGCAAGGCTCTCCCCTGTCCTGCGAGCGGGAAGGAGGCGCCGGCGGACCCGGACCCGCTCCCCACCTTCCCGCGGGCCCCAGCTCCACTGCGCGCTCCCCGCTGAACCGAGCCGGGCGCCGCACCAGGTGGGTGAGCTCGGCGGCAATGCCGGGGCTCGGCAGCCCTGCGGCAGCCTCCCCGACCCGCTTCCCCGAGCGGGCTCCCGCGGGCGGCTTCCCCGGCCGGGCTCAGCGGAAGCGGCCGCGGTGCTGGGTGAGAGGCGTCCTAGGGCAGCCTTCGGGTGGGCGATGTGTGGAGCCCTTAGGGAGCCCAGGCACCGATACCTGTGAAGTACTGGAGTCTGGTGCGTTGTGCCAGTCCCGGCTCTCGGCAATGCCTGGCGGGGGGAAGTGGGGGTTTAAGCGGGGAATCTTCTTTCTCTTATTGCCAAAGTTGATTGAAACTTTTGAATGACAAAAGCATCCAGGAGTGCTAAAGGTTCTGTAAGGGAGGGGAACTTCTAAAATGTTTTGGAGAGAGAAATAAGTGGGCATAGAACACTTATTTCTATAAGGAATCTTAATTATGTTCAGTTGACAGGTGCAAGAACCGTTTGGATAGATGGTTTTCCTTTGCGATATGTGACCTTTTAGAAAGGGGTACTGTTTTTTGAAGGAGAGATTTGCATTCACTGTGGGGCTTTGCGAAATAGCGGGGTGGTGGCAGGGAGGGGGGAGGGAGGGCTGTTTGTGTGCTTGTGTGTTAGGGGTGCATGGAACTTGTGCTATTTTGAGATCACTGTGGTAATGAATAGCCTGACACAAAAAGATGCATTGATACTAGGAATTAACAGAATTAGCAGCATTACTACAAGATTGTTTTCTTGTTGGCAATTTTAAATCTAAGTTTTTAGTAAAGTGACCGTCAGTTTCGTGTTAGCCCTGTAATGGTGATAATCACTAAATCGATGGATTATTTTTTTTCTCTGCCCTGATCACTTAGTCTCTGAGCTGTTATGATCAGAGTATTCAAAGGCAGTGCAAATGACTGCTGAAGTCCCAGGGCTGGGCTGTCAGCTCTGAGGAGGTGAAAGTGCTGGAACAGTACTCAGAAATCTTATGCTCCTTGGATTTTACTTTCTGGAGATCAAGATGGGAGGAGTTCCCAGTGTGATAAATTCTCCTACATTCAGGAGATAATCAAAGTTACCCACTATTGCCAGCTTCCCCAAACCTTTCATTTTCCCCCTTTCTGTTCTAATTGGAACTACCTCACCCTGCAGGCTGTGCTCATGGCATGCACTGTGTGCCTGCTCCTCTGGCCAGCGCAGAACTCCGGTGTTTGCATTGCGTTTCTTCCAAAGGCCGGTTCCATGCCTTTGCCCAGTTTGCTTTAGTCATTGGAATTCTGGCGGGGCCCTCTTGATTTTGTTTGTAACTTGAAACAATTTCTCTCAGCAGAGCCTGAAGGCGTGAGGATGGCCAGCCCTAAAGCCACAGGGTTCTCCTGGGAGATCACTTGGCTTGCTATTGCTATCTATGCTCACCTACAGGTAGGTGATGAACTTGTTGCTATTGGTGTGCCTCATTCTTTATCAGAGGCACACTGCTGCACGCTTTAAATTGCTGTTTTTTAAAGAGAAAACTGCTGAAGGAACTGCACTGTAAATAAAAGGCTCCCAATTAGGTTTTTCTTTCATTGAAATGAATTTTGAAGACATCCATGTGGGAAACGAGTATTCTCTTTTCCTATTGATATTGTACCTGACTTTACCGAATGGGGACCAAAGGGACACCTTGCCAGATATGTAATGCCATGGGTCTTTCTAGGCACCAGAGCTGGTTTTTGCCCCTAGGAGGTTTAGCACCTGATAAATGTTAAGATACTGTGACAAGGGTTATATAAATACCTGGGTATAAACATCTAAAGCACTTGGAAGTCACTGTCAGAGGAGAAGGTGGTCCAAAAAGGTCTTTACTTCAAGAGTTCAATGAACACAGGAACCATGGAGGAAAACCATGGCTGCCAACTGATCTATTGCCTGACACATGCGCCTAATCAGTTCCAAGAAGTGAGTATTTCAGGAAATATGGTGTGCTGGCATGCAGCAGAGATGTTGTTACAGTATGTCATTCTCTATACTGATAGTTCCCACAGCACGGAATGTTTCCAGGATTCTTTAGTTCTAAATACATCCAAATCCAGAAATCCATAGAAAAGGACAGCTAAACAAACTGATGGATCTTTTTTGAAGCAAATAGCATCTTTTTTTTTATGTATTGTAGTACTTTTTGACAAAAAAAGCAAAATCTTGGTTTTAAATAAAACCAGTGACACTGTTTACTGTCGTACTGTTGTGTACTGTTCGTACTATTGCAGTGCAGATAAATGGTGGTTTCAAACTGGAGCCCAGCGTGCTGGGCATTATAGAAATGTACATGCAGATTTTTGAATTGAAGGGTAATACAGCAGGCAAAATGAAATTCAAAAGGAGCATGAAGAACTGAGGAGAGACTGTACTTGACAGCTGAGTAAGCTATGATCGGTGTAGAGTGGACTTAAGACCTTAAGTGGGAATTGGGTTCCAACCCATCCTCAGTAGCACTGCTGAGTGCACTTTGTGCTGAGTCATTTGGAAGCTACCTGTTGATGAACACCTCCTGTATCTGTCTTGTTGCAGCTAGTCATGAAAGTGCACTGGTTGCTTGGGTAAAGGACTTGCCATGATAGTAAAATATCAGATTCGTATCAATAGTCCAGTAAAGCACAGTGCGCTCGGTGTGTGTCCAAGCAGATGGGGCAACAGTGGAATCTTCTGCTTTTTGCTTGCATCTTTCCTATGCAGGAACAAAAATGTTACTGATATGCTGTGCCTGTTCAGCTTGTATTTTTGTGTGCAAGCAGTTGAGGGAGGCTGTACTAGCCGGCCCTATAAAACACTCAGGAAAATGGTATATAAAGTTCACTTAATAGTTCTGTTCAAGATGAGAATAGAAGTTCAGAGAAGGGAAATGTCAACTTCGTGTTTAGAGCTTTTGGTTATGAAGAGCCCATTTTTTCTCTTGTACAATATTTTTCTTTTTTCCTTTCATATTTTTCTTACTGTAGAACTGGAACCAGTAGTGGCATAGTTTCCTCTTCTCCACGAATGGTTTGGCATAGCTTCACTTGTCTCTTTATAATAAAAACAACCAAACACATTGTAGTAATCAATATGCTATTGTGAGTAGCTTTATGGACATTTCAATCCAGGTCAATTTGTTTTGGTTTTGATTGTCCTTTAAAATATTCTAATCTATTTGTTGTATTTGAGTCATTAGCACTTAACCCCAATCTTGTAGGAGGCCCTTCTGCTTCAAAGTTTTAGGTGTTTTATCACAATTTTAGGCACATTAAAGATACTTTATATTATTTAACATAACATTTTTGGTATCCAATAACCATTAATTCTTTAATTGGTTGCTTGGGGCCATACTGTATGGACCACACACAGTCATTCTACCCTAATATTGTACCATAGCTTCTACTTGTGTTGTTTTTGGCTATTAAACTGCTTATGTCTGGAGCTAATCAATTAGAAACAATTGGATGCTGGGCAAGGTCACAAGTCTATGTCATGTCACTTACGTGCAATTGATTAATTTCATCCTGCTTGAGGCAGGTACAGAATAAAATAATGACCATTTTAAAAGAATGTGGTGGAAATGTGGTAAGAATGTAACGCAAAGCAAACTTTAACATGAGAAGTTGTGGGGGAAAAAGGTAGCTGTTACTGAGAAGAAATGAAAGTTAACTTTGGTTATAGCAGCCCTTTCTGATTCTTCATGGCATGGTAACAAGCACTGCACAGTGTTTAGCTAAGCTTCAAACTGATCTCTGCCCTTACAGGTATGCAGCTTCTCAAGTTTGACACAAGTATTATGTCAGGACCAGATTAGTTGCTAGACTAGTAGGTCAGTTAGATTGCTGAGCTGCCTGTTCATTATATCTGCTCTGTGACCAAGAGCGGTGGCATAAGTGACTTATGGGCTAGCCTTGGCTGTGTTCTTTTGCAGGCATAGAGCCTACTTTTTCTGTTATGTACCAATATAGATGAAACAAATGGGACTGCATTAGTCTAAAGCCAGTGGTAATCCAAGGAAATGATGGCTGTATGTTTTCCTTAAAAACAAAAAAACCCACCACCAAATGGTAGCAGCAACATGGAATAATTTGTTTCCAAAGATTTCAAAGATTAATCTATCTGAAACTACTGTATTCCACAGACTCTATGTATTCGTGGACATTAACTATGTATTTGGCCTTGAATGTAACTATTCATGCATATTTATTGCTAAATACGGTGTAAAAGGCTCCTCATTTTTCTCACACGGTAGTAGATGAGTTATCAATGCTACAGATTTTAGGAGATGGTTAAGCTAATAAACAAAATAGAAGTATCCGAGTGCAGTCTTGCTGTTTTTAAGTGATCTCTTAAGTGCATATGGCTCCATGTTGTTAATTGTAAAGGCAGGATGCTCAGCCCAGTAACTAGCTCTTAACCTTGTGATAACATTTTATCATATCATGAAGCTAGATGATGTTAGATTTGTTATGAAATGTATGTAAGACTCTATATCTTTATATTCTTACTAATGGATGAGTGGCAGCAAGAAATGATGGTAGCAGATTCATACAGAAAAATATATCATCAAGAATTTTACACATGGATTCATTTTAGATTTGTTGTCTGGTAGTTTGGTTTCAAATCAGGAATATGCTAATATTTTCTTAGGTTCCTATAGTCCAGATGAAGCCCTCTACAAGTCAGCATGTTTCACCTCCAAAGACCACGGGATTGCTAAAGTCTGAGGAGGGAATAACAGCAAAGACACCGTTTCTGGATATTTAAGAAGCATTTACTTGGGGTTTCTATGGCAGGAAGAGTTTCACAGGTCATGTATTCATTGAATAACTATTGGTTGGTCCCATGATTTATGTTTCTGCAATCCCTGCCTGCATAATGTTTTTTTCTGTGATATTTGGGATAGAAAGGAAATACATGCTGAAAACATTATCTTACTCAAAATGATTCTGTCATAACCAATCAGCCAAAAACTACCAACACAGTAAATGTCTTTCAGGTTAATTTTGCAAAGCCAAAAATCTGATGTCCATTATATGACACAGTGGACTTGGAGACCATCTTTGTGGAACACCTTTGGAATATTGTTTTACAGTTACTGAATGTATTGCATACTGATATTCAGAAAATAAATTATGATCTACATGCTGTACAATAGTAAGGATTCTTAAATCTCCAGTTAACTTTAATAAAAAATATCAGGATGAGATTTGCAAGCCCAGAGTTAAATCGGAAGCAGTTTCCCTTTTTTGTAGGCAGGTCACAATTCTGCACCCATCTGGAGTTTTGCCATCAGCCTTAGTAGGCGTGTGGTTTTATTCTTAGTTTGAAGATTGAAATGTCTCTGCTATAGACAAATAACACTTCTGAGACTCTGTAGAAGTGTTCTGACTTAAAATATTCATTGTTATTGACAAGGTTGTAACTCAGTAACAGCATTACCAGAAAACTTATGTAAGTTTCTGAACTTGCTTTGAGTTTATGACTAATAATGATTGCTCAGCCAGTGCTCATAGGATCTGAACTGCTGTTACCCCCAATTTACAATCCAAAAGAGTTGAATTGCCAGAAAAATTGTGATGAATCTGTCTTGTGACTTGAGACACAAACTATGTATGAATATTGAAATACTTTATGAGCACATAAATAAGTCAACTATGGGAGGTGGCCAAGAGTACAGTCGATACCAGTGAAGGCATCCTTTTACTATCTCATTTGTTTTCATTTTCATAGTAAATATTTTTATTGTAGTGATTATGAATGATGCTTGCAGTGATACAACTCAGAAAATTAAGCTTTGGTTGATCAGCTAAAGTATGGTGCAAACCCATTCATTCCAATGAAGCAAAAGCAGTTTAATCTCAAAATCCAGTTAGATTTTGAATTCTGTATCTACATCTTCAGGCATGAGTATCAATTATCATCAGTGCTCACTGTGATGATAATTTCTGATGAAGTTACACTAAAAATTGGGCAGAGATTCTCAAATCAGTTTTATGTGGAGCTGCAAATTGCTGGTTTCAAAACTAAATATCCAAGAGTCAGACACTTTTAGAGAAGCCTCAAGTGTAGGAATAATTTCTCACAACAGCCAGTGGCTTCTAATTTCTCTTGAAAAAGCAGTGAAGAAATGGAGGAATAGCTCTAGGGGATAATCTTTGGTTTTAGCAGATACTTGAACGCTTACTCATTGATAATTACTCATTCAGGTCCGCTTGGTGCAGCTGGATCTTTCATATTCCTTACCAAATTGGGGCATAAATAGCACTGAGGTGGCAGTTCTGCACAGTGCACCGAATTTCATTCCTGCCTTTGCATCACAGAAAATGTACATGATTGATTGTACTGACGTTAAAGCACTTTTACTGTTTGTTCAGAAATCATGATTTGGCCATCCAAAATAATGGGTTTCTCTTCAGAAGAACATATGTTTTAAAATCTGAGTCCGTTTTCTTTGCTTTTACTTTTGAGCCTGTAGGGTTTGCATATTTTATGTCTTTATCTGCACTTTTGGGGCATGAAGCTTTTTGAAAAATAATTCTTCATGCTCACCTGAATCCAGGAGTTAGGGTTTATGTAAGCACTGAGTATAATGTGGCTTGCAGCAAAGTAGTAAAGGATATTAATTTCAGTGACAGTGGGAGCAGATTTATATTTGTGCCTCTATCCTTGTTTGTATTGTAAGGCTATGCAAGAAATCTTTGGGCATGAGTTATATCATACCATGCAAATGTTGTACTTTACTGTTAACTCAGTGTGTTGTTAAGATTTTATATAGCTGATAATACTGATGATAAAGTCTTGTGGCTGTGGTCCAGCACAGTCTTACTTGGACAATTCCAGTGTAATACATATTATGCAAAATCTCTGTAAAACAAAGAGAGTTTGTGCATGGTGAAAGAATGGGCTTGGTTTTGAAGTACAGGTTGCTAGTGAGCACAACATTCCAGGAAGGACACTGGATATAGCCATGGCAACTCTGGAGAGACAACTAAGACTTACATAGGAACTGTATAGCACTGCAGTTCTGATATGCCCTCTGCACTCACTTTATTGTCACTCATAGATGAGTAATTCAGGTTTTAAAAGCATACATATAACTTTCCCATAAGAGGAGAAATGTTATTGATAATTAGCAGTAGTCTGTAGACTGTCAATGCCCTTGAATTTAACTGTCAGATTTTCAAAACGGCCTCACTCCAACTGCTCTGAGGAGGAAGTAACAGTTCTACAAACTCCCTTTTTGATGACCATCAGTTACACAAGGGTGCTAAACTTAATGCAGGTATAGCAGCATTTTCAGAAGGGTCTGTGTGATGTGGAGTCTTTGTTTTGATGAGTTTCAGTAAGACTTGAGACAAGTTAAACTCAGATACTGTTAAGTACTGTATTGGGAGGCACTTAGCCGCATTTTTCAAAACAAATAACAAGGGAAGTTTCAGTTCATCCAATGGGAACCAGGCATTAGGTGCCTTAGGCACTTCCAAAAGTCTGGCTAAGCATTTGTCATCATATTTAGCTGGTTAACCCAAACTTTCATCCTTAAAACACTTTCGAAACAGTAGGTTTCTGGTGTGTGAATTCTAGTACCTGGGTGTGCAGGTACTTGCTAATACTTGAGAAGTGCCAGTGCAAGCATCATGCTTATAAAGGGAGGGCAGGTTTCAAAAACTTTGCCTAATGTGTCCCTTCCAGACAGCACATTACATAAATTGTTTAGGAGCAATGTTATTTCTGTTTCTAATTTTATATTTATTAGATTTAACATCATTACGGAGAGAAAATGAAAACAGTATTCTCAGTCTGTTTTGAGAAATGTGGTTTCCAAGAATTGTCAGTTTGTCATGCTTCTGGATGCACTAGAAACACAGTGAATTCAAGTCAGCTCCACTAAATTGTGAAATGATATTAAAAATGCATTTGCAATTGCAATTACTAGATTGTGTTGTATGCTAACTGTTGTCATTTGTGTCACGATGGGAGGTCCCAACTGGTTAATGATGCTGTTTTGCAGCATTAAATAAGTGAAGCATTTGTTTATATGTGGAAACATGTATTTCTGGAATGTTTTTTTTTTTCTGTCATCAGGTGCTTTGCCAAAACTTGAAGCTGCCTAAAATTTATAGGATAGAGTCTCTTGTCAGTGCATGCAAGCATAACAGGATATTGTTCCTGGCATGTATATATGAAAGGACCTAGAGAGGCTCACTCTATAGGAACTGTGAACATAAAGAGAATTTTAGCTATTTTCTTTCAGTATCATAGAAGTAAGATGACATTGGGCACACCTGCACTGCCACAGAATGCAAAAAGTAAGGGATTGTGTTCTCTCAAGCTTCCTGGTAATAAATGTTTCCTGGCCTGCACCTTGCAGAAGCTCTGAGGAGGTTGCAGAAACTGGCTTTATTCCCAGCTGGCTGATTCAGCAAGAAATTAACTAGCTCCAAAAAAATTCCCCCCTTTGTTGCAATTTCTCTGCTTGCATATGTGGCTTCTCCAGGCCATCTACTGCAATGGAGAAGTGTGAAAGGACAATGCAAGTGCTGGTTCTGCTACATTCACTTTTGCCTTTTCTGATGGGAGTTTTCCTTGCTTTCCCAGCTACTGCAGCCTCTTGTTGGTGTAGGAGTGGTGTGAAAGCAGAAGCCTAAAGCTCAGTGCTCTCTCTGGATGTGTAACAAATGAAATATGCTAAAATATGGTTTGGTTTCCTCTCTTGAGAGTCTCCTTTTATTAGATGTTTTCAAGGTCTCATTACTCATTTGGTGTTTTGTTTTCTTGAGACTCCAAATAGTTTTAAACTGTTCCCTGGTTGACTAACATGGATGTTGGCTGAAAAAACCAATAGCATAGTAGTGTCTTGAGTATTGCCTGCTTGGTAGATGATGTTCTACTTGGAAACTGCCAGGTACATCCAGCATATTACTGGTTCTTTCAGCTGATCTCATCAACACTTTTGTTAGAAAGCAGAAGAGGGAATACATCTATCACTGCAGAGATGTGTTGTGTATGCTGTATGCTATGTAGCGAATTTACTAAAGCCAGAAACTGGTAAGACTGCTTGAACAGACTCTGGGTTTGTGTCCTGATTTTATAACTTTATATGAATATAAGGAGCTTTATGTGACTAACAATTACAGTTTTCCTCTAGACTAGTGATTCCCAGGTAAGTCTTTTCATGGAGCAGCAGTAGCTGGCAGCAGTTAACAGTGCAAATTGAATGGTAGGAAATGCTGTGAAGGGGAGGTGTAAAACAGAGAGTACCATCCTTTTACTATATGAATTCCTCGTGTGCCCACACTTGAGTACTGTATACAGTTCTGATCCCTTTGAGTGGGGTGGACAGGCTAGACAGGAACCAGGAAAAGTAGGTCATTCCGGGACAGTATTCCAGGGAAGTATTGTACATGCTTGCTCCAGACATGCTCTTTGGGTGCCCCGTTATGGCTGTGTCAGAAGCTGGTGGACTAGATGGATCCTTTGCCTGAACCACACGTTCTTGCATCATTTTGATGTTCCTTGGTGCTACACTTGAGAATTATTGAACTAAAAGTTAGAACCAATCCCAGACCTACTGTCATTTATGACTCCTCATTAAAAAAACCCTAACAAATGTATTCTCCAAACTCCAGGTGTATCTGGAGTCCTGGACACTTGCTCAAAACCTGTGTAGGTGCCTATACTCTGAACTGCTTTGTGTCTGCCTGGAATAATTTTTATATTTACATTGTTATGAATTTTTTTCTTTTCAAAGATTTTTATAATGTTTGTGGCACATTTTCAAATTTTAAAGCTCTGGAAAGGTTTTTAAAGTATGTAAGTATGGGTCATCTTGTTTAATTGCTGTATAGTTTCTTGTTTTTAAACAAACACTAGTATTTCCTAGGGCAAGATAGAGAAATGGCTTTTGATATTCTACTAAACAGGCTTGGCTTAAATTCCACTTTCATTATGTGATCAGCCCTTCTGTAAGACACAAATATTCCAGACGTTTTCCCTGCATGAGTGAGCAGTTGCCTTCACCCCAGTGTGAAACTGTGCACCCAAATGCTTTTCCCATTTCCTCTTCCTACCTCTTTCAGTTTAAATTTAGAACACAATAGGTTGGTTAAAACTATAAGAAAACCTCCAGAATGCCATCTTAATGTATGGGTTTTTACCATGCAGCTGTTTATCTTCAGCTAAGAGGAAACTATAAATGCATTTTTAATGCTGGGAGCTGGGCTTAAAATGTCATTACTTATCCGGTGGGAATAGATTTGAAAATTAGTAAGCAATTAGATCAGTAGACAAATACATTTTACTTAATGTTGCACGTCTCATGGGCCTTTCAGATATCCTGTTAGCATCACCTGTTCTAAACCTGCAACCTTTTAAATCTTTACCTGGTCTTAAACAGCAGCGTTACTTTACAAGTGAAATTTTTCTGTATATTTTTGATTTTTATGTACGAGCTGAATTTTGGTTTTTTTTTTTTTGTTTTTTTTTTAATTTGCATGGTTTCTCCAAGGGCAACAGAAATGTACTCAAACACTGAGCTTTTCTTGGAGAAGATTTCTTCCTGATAACCATCTTGAGAAGGGCCTTAGCTGGGATAACAGAACATGCTGGTCTTGTTCTGATCTTTTGAACTGGCTTGAATTATGTCCTTAGTAAACACCAGTGATGTATTTGTTTATAATTGCTTATTTTTCTTGCTGAATTTAGACCTCTGTGAGCCATCTGTCATATGCTACATAGAAGTCACTATTTAGAAATGGGGAAAATGTAGGGATTGTCGACTTTCTTTTTTACTGTTTCAAATGTTCAGGCCAGTCCTTGAGAACACTGAAGAAAAGACCTTGTCCTCTTCAAATGTACTATAGAAGTGTCCCGTCATTCCTTATCTGTCAAAAGTTCACATTGAGTCGGTGATATTAAGGACTTTTAGCCTAGGTAATAAAACTCAGTCCTGCAAAAGATTTGGGCTAGTGAGCCCCCTGGACTTAGATGGTTGTGCTACAAGAGAGCCCTTACTTGGTAAAGTTCAGGCTTTCTGCTTCAACAGTGCAACATTCTGCACTTGAGTAACAGTGCAGTAGAGCCTGCAGGCACTTTGCCTGAGACATCAGTGGGAGTTTTTCGTAAGACTTGCCCATAGGAAGTGAACTGAGGCTGAATTTCATTAGTGCTAACTAGCTGGTTATCATATTTCCTGTTGTATGGTGTGAATCATTTAATCTCTTCTTCATGTAACTGCTAAGGACAGATGGCATTTAAAGCTGTGTCTGCAGCTGTTGGTTTTCTTGAAAATTGGCTGTATTTATACCTCTGGATAATAAAAAAGATAATTTGCCTGTTGCTTATAAACCTTGCAAAATTTGAAGTGATTTCCATTTTTACATGTCACTTTTTTATTGTGTGTCATTGAAGACCATTTTATCAGGTGTTCCAGACCATCCCTGTTGGCAGGAATTTCTCCAAACTACTGCAGAGGGAAACATCAAAACCAGTCCTTAGAGCATGTATGCTATTTTTCAAGAGAACTGAAGCAGAACATGGAAATTCACTTGTTGAAAATCTGTGTGTCTTTTTGCCAGACTTACTATATTCAGAAGATTCCTTTCAACCTTTTAAAGGATTACACTGTCCACTGCACGGTGCAGTTCTGCTAATGAAAATAGAGGGAAACACAAGCACATCATAAATACGGAAGATCTAGAGCTGATTTCTACATGTAGCATTTTGTCTGTGCACATGAAAATTGACATCATGGTGTTGGAATGTTGACCGTGTTTTGCATTTTGCTAGCTGCTCTTACTGGAAAGCATGTGTTTCAAAGGGAGTTTTCAGTTTTTATAAGTCTTTGCTTCCATAATAGCAGAGTCTTATTTTGAATGTAGACTTCAGCTATGAATAAAATTTAACTCATGAAGTAAGAGATTCCTCTGGCACAAAATATGAATTAATTATGCACACATTAACCAGTTATGTGCATTATGTGCATGTCTGGATCAGAATAGTCAAAACCAACCTTTAAGTTCCACTGTTACCACTTAGCATTGCCTTACTCTGTTCAAGAATACCTTACTCTGAGAGGAAGGATACTGAGTTTTGAGGAACTCCTCTCAAGAAAAGCTTCATTAAGTGTGGGGAAAGCATAGTTGGCTGCACAAAACCAACCCTTTGTGGGAAATTTTCGCTAATGTGCTTTCTTAGCTCCAGGTGGGTCTGTGAAAGAAGGGAGCTGAGAAGTGAAGAAAATAGACTAGCAGCAATGAAAAAGTAGCAGTAGCCCTTCATCTTGAGTAATCATCCAGATAAAATTGGCAAAAGTCAATTAGGTTATTTTTCAGTAATGGACTGCCTTCTCTCTTCAACCTTCATCATCCAGCTCCTTTTCCCAGAATTCCAGAGTTATATACTCTGTAGAAGTTGGCAACCCAAATTTCCCATGTCATCAACTCTATCCAGTCTCCTGAGAGAAGAATTTTCTGGTACAACATCCTTGCACCTGCTAGTTCTTCCCCAGCTCTTCTCAAAATCAGACACTCTGAACACCTTTCATGAAATTATTCCATGCTATTTAATCAGTTTACTAAATTTTATAATAATGTGATTCCCCAAGTGATAAAAGGCAGGTCCAGTTCCATTAGCCTGTCCTTGTCATGAAGGACCCACATTCTTGGTGATATTTTCAGTGTTTAAGGCTGATGGGTTTGAAAGAGTTAGACATCTATGTTGTTCTGAGAAATGACATCTGCATCTTCAAGTTAAATCAAAAGTACCTAGTACCTGTCAAAGTGTATATGCCTTTCTTTGCAGAGATAAGGTGGCACAATTTTTAAGAGGAGCATAACACCCCTTAAAAAATATAATTCCTCTTTTTGTAGGTGGTGGTGTGCACTGTTGAAAGCTTTGATTCACTGCTGAAGTTTTGGGCTTTCTGTGCTATATGGAAATATGCGCATGTATAGTGTATGTGATTGCACTAACAGTGTCTTAGCCAAACTGAAATCGTCTTTAGTTGAGTTTTAGTCTGAATTAAGTGTTAGCTGCAGGTTCCTCATGGACTCTTCTCTGCATATAAGTTACAAGGCTGCTGTATAAAACAATATACAGTGATTTAGCCTGGTGTTTTTAGTTCAGAAGGTAGTTACAGTGAGATCTCTTTGCACAGCTAAATGAGGACGTGGGTCAAGAAAAATGAGGAATGATGTTTCATGTTGAAGGGTGATGCAGTTTGCTAGGTTGAACACCTGCTTGAACTGGGGCTTGCAGTGGTATGATTGGTCTTGTGAAATGGAGGCCTTCTTGACTGACCTGTATTTTGTATTGAATTTGCTTTTTTAGTAAAGTAGCTTAGAAGAAAATCCTGCTCAGAGCTGAATGAAAGTAATATCAGATAGGTCAGACATAATATGTGTAGTGCTTGAAATAAAATTTGGATTGGCAGGGACATGCTTGAGTCTAATGGATCTTGCTTTCAGAAACTATTACTCTTTGTAGAGCATTTGCATCAATACTTACTCTGTTCATCTGTACTTGTTCTGTTCAGCTTTTAAAATGCTGGTGTAACTCATCTACATCCATCCTCTTTTTGGAGGGCTGCCGTAGCAGCCAGTGCTCTTTGTATGGGCTGTTAGTACAAGAGGATCTCTGCTGCAGCAGTTTTTCTCTGAGTTTGTGTGAGGGTTGGTGCAGTACTTGGCTCTTCTCCAAGATGCTGGTGTTGCAGAGGCCTCTCAGTGGGATCGGTCCATTCATGGCTGATGAAGGGCACATAAGAGATCACATTTTTGAGACATGGAAACTGACTGACAGGGCTCTCACCTGTGTTTTTCCTATATCTTGTTAAGGTTTATGGGTTTTTATTTGCCAGCTGAAAAAAATATTCATAGTTCTTAATATTTCATCAGAACACTTCAACATAAACAGGTAACTTTACATCTCAGATGTTCAGGTATTAATTGTCATGATAGCTACCTGTGACTTCTATTGGTTATTTCTAGAGTCCTGTTTCAAGTATAGCGAGATTTGTGCAGGCTTTATTGTTAGGGGTGAAATTTAAACTTTATTAGGATGAAGTGTTTAATTGTATAATTTACTGCATATGTTGCAAATACAAGCTGCTATGAATAGATCCTCTGTAAAAAAAAGAAGGCATTTGATATATACTTAAATCTAATATGTTATCTTTAAAGGAAATTAAAAGAAGAGATTTACAGAGAAGGGTTTATTCTATTAACTTCAATTTCTTGAAAACATTTCTCAACTGAAGTTGAATTTAGTTTCTGTATTTTGACTTTGTTCAAAATGTGCTGTACATAACTTCCTTTGTTCCTTGAATATTATTCTGAAACTAGTACAAATTGGCTGTTTTTCATATACATGAAAGGAGAAAAATGAGTAGTAGTAGGTGGAATATTTATTTAAGTGGGGTGCCTTGTTTCTTTATTTGTCCACTCACAGTAGACTAGAGGATTTAAGTGCAAGGTTTCCTGTTATGTTACTGAATTTTTGTAATGTAATTTTTATACCTTGTAAAAAAACAGGAGAAAGGTTCTCCCTTTCCTACATATCTTCAGCCCCCAGACTCCCAGGAAGCAGCAGTACAGAACATCTCAATTTAGGGCAAGTACCAGGTTTTTGCTTGATGCTGAAGGAGCAAAACCAGGAGGGCAGTACAGCCCTGCATTTTCCCAGTCTGCATGAAGCGTTTGGTTGATCTGTGAAATGCTGGTGATTGGTTTGGATTCTTATGGCTTTTAGGTAATTTGGAATGATTCTGTGCTTGTAAATGGCAGGAGGGAATAGTTTTGGCTTATTTTGAGATTCAGGGACCATAATAAATCTGCTTGGCATAGGCATTTTTACTTGGAGATTTTATTACTGTCCTGTACTTCCTTTTAAAGTGTGCAGTTGCTTCTTTGAGGATTTTATTTAAGTAGATAATCAATCTTTTTTGAGAAATTGGTTGTATTTTTTTATAGAACAATTTGCAGTCAGCCTCTTCCTCTGTTAGTAAAGCTGGAGTAACAGAAAATGAGAAAAATCACTGCATGCATCATGTTAACTCTCAGAAAGGAAGAGCACACAGGGAAGGGGCAAATCTCAGTCATTTTGGAAGATTTTCTGAAAGAGGGCAACAAATTTCAGACCTTGTGTAGGATTCCCTTCAGCCTTTTTACCAGGAACTATAAAAAACTTGTATAAAGGCAGGGAATAATTACAGCCTGATTCAGGCCAGCAAGTTGGCTTTTTTCACTGTAATCAGGATAAAAGAACATCTCTCTTGGCAGAAAGAACTGGGCTCTGAAATAGAGATGTTCTGGACTGATAATTCGAAGTACAGCCAAACTTGCAGAGAAATACACAGGTTAAGATTTATATTTCAGTCTTGTTATTTAAAATGGATGCATTTAGGCTTTGTATAAGAACTTTTTACTCTGTACAGAGTGCAGAGGAAACCAGGTCTGTAAAAAGTGCAAATGAAAATAGGATTACTGCCACAGATAACTTCAGCGCGGCTTAACTGTGAGAGCGAGACTATCTGATTGTTTACAATTTGTAAAGCAGTGGAGGGTGATGTATAATTATGCAGGATAAGAACAGATCAACTGAGCACAGTATCTCACCCCACTGTTTGCAAATTTGCTAGATTGTGCAGGTTCTAGCTTCAGTAGTTCCTAGTGTTATGGTCTGAGAAGTCATAGATATATAGGCGAAAGGACTCCTCTACAATTAAATAAAAAGGTGGATGAATTTATTTCCCTGCCTTTGCACAGTCCATTGTTCTTGGATTCTGTCTGTATTTTGAAAAGTCTTAGAATGCTAAAGACAAACATATGAGAATCTGGAACCATGCTAAACCTTTAGATATTGCACTGTTAGCGTTGGCCTCCTAGCTCACATTAGCTTGTACTGGCAAACTAAGAGCTGACTGCGGATAAGAAAATTCAGGGGAGGTTATTGCCATAGATCCATCCAAAACTGCTCAGGAAAACTTGAAAAATATTCTGCAGGAGAAGTGCCCTTCTGTAAATCTTCAAAATTAAACTGTGCTGTCAAGAATTCTGTTTAACTTTATGTGTAAATGGTACTGGTAAAAGAGAAGCTGCTAGGTATGCAAGAATAGGTGTGTTTGCACTCCTGGTTAGAAATCAGGCATGTACTGGGAACTCCACATTTCCCCTTGCTCTTGCTGTTTTTAAAAGTAGTGAGTGGAGTATCCCTTGTCCTAAAAGAGGCATGACAGCTTTTCAAAAGACAAGGTCAAGTGTACAAACCAAGATGATGTGTACTCTTAGAATTCAGTATATAAAAGCTCCTTTTGAAAAGCTGTTCCTTAGTAGCTGTCTTACTTCTGAGAGATGCAGGGGTGTTGTCCACTTTGCTGAAGCAGGGGAGGCTGAATGATTTGCCTTCTAAAAGATGTCTGTCACTTACAGCTAACTGCTCATGTTGCCTGCAAGACAAATGTGTTGAGATTAGATTGTACCTCCAACAACAATAAATCAGTCCATCCATCATGTTTCCAGTATTGGTCAAGGTAGCAGGGCTTTTTAGTAGCTTTACTACAGCCTCTACTTAGTGTTCAGATGTATGTCTAATTTTTAGTTGCCACTAGATTGAGTGAAATGCCAGTAACTAGGTACATGCTGAAAAATCACCCCCTAGTTAGCTTCTTCAAACTGCTAGAAGAGAGAAGGAAACAAGACAATTTATCTACTAACCATCTGCTATGCCATCATAAACTCCAATGCGGTCTTCCAAAGGAGTAAAATTATTCTGCTAAATTTCCTGTAGAAAGATAATCATTATTGGAAAGCAATGCATGACTTATGACATGTCTCAGTTCATCTGTCCTGGGAGCTATCCATTGTACGTCCACATCTGCTTCTGTACACCCACGCAGGATGGGAAGATATTCCTCCACAGGAAGGTCTTCCGTTCCCTCAGTGTGCAGGTGGTATGTATTGGCAAATCACATATTGTGGATGTGGTAGCCAAGTTCCCAGAGTAATGCACACACAGTGAAGCAATCCTCTCAACTTCAGCTGTTCGAATGAGAATACAAGATGACTGGCTAGGAATATAATCACGTGGCCTTTCAATGTTCCTTTTGTGGTACCTTTTTTAATCATTTGTACTTGCTGCTGGTTTCATTTGAAATACAGACCATTAGAGGATTAAAAATGGTATGTTAGTGAGATCAGTCACAGTGCTTAAAACATTTAAAAAGAAAATGCGGAGCATTTTAGAGGGCGTCAGACTTGATTCCAAAACACTAGACAATGTCTTGCCTTTGGATTACAGATGTTACTCAGTGTTGTCCAGTTTTCATCCTTCTTCTATTGTCATGTTCATTTTGAATGTCTTTCTGTAATCACCTGGATCATTTTAAAACTGCTTAATGGAATTTCTTCGCTGGTCATGGAAGATGGGTGATAAAGTTGTGGTGTTGAAACTATCCTGATTAGGGCAGGCATCCTGTTCTGAATTAGCAGTTTCTATTTTCATTTTATGTCTGACTTGCTCAGCTGTGTCTTTGAACACTTTGGCAATTCTGGATCATTCAGATGATTTATTTCACTCTTTCCAGCAGCAGATACTGTGTTTATCTTTTCTCACCTTGGTAAGAGCCCTTTCCCCTTCACCATATCAGTCGTCCAGCATTACTGTACACATTGTACATTAAACTAATGACCATTAGTCTTAACAGTTGTCAGGGAACAGATGCTGGCGGTGCCTGTTGTGAGCTTTTAATTGCTCTGTTTTTTACCGATAAAACATAGTTATCTGAGTAGTGGCTTATTAGTAAGTGTACTTGTGAAATACTGTCAATTAAAGCTAGTAGATAAATTGTGACCAGGAAGGGGACAATCTTCAGATTAATGGTAGGTCCTCTTTCATTTTTGATCACTTCTGATTTGGAGACTTCTTTTTTTATTTGGGGAGTTGCTTCTGCTTCTTTTGTTACATTATTTGTTTTTTGTTCACTTATTGACCTTTTTCTAGTCAGCCTTTGCTTTGTTAGTGCTGGATGGTGTGTCTGGCTCAATACAATGCACAGTTAAAACCTTGCCCTGCTTGAGATGCTTTCCCTGGCAAGAGACAGAGGCACAGTACACTTGGAGAACCACCCTCTCCCCCCCCAAAAAAAAATTAAAAGGAAATGAGAAAATGGATGGATCAAAGATATCAAGAACTGGCATCACTGCACTGAGGGAATAGTTAAGCTGAGATTTAAGTGAGGCTAAAACAAATATGTAACGGTATGGAGGCATGCTTGGAGAAGTCAGTTGCAGTGTTTGAACAGTGGGCCTGAATCAGGGAAAGCATTTCAGCAGCAAAAGATCAGGTGGGAAATTATCAAGATTCTGGAAGTCAGTGGCAATCATCTCAAAGTGGTAGATGACAGAGATGCTAATAAGACAAAGATAATTTCTTGGGGAAAAATGGCTTCCTAGGGAGTAGTGTGCTTTACCTGGTGGTTGGTATATCAGTATTCCTGACATCACTAAAGCACAAAAAGCTTAAAAGCTCTAGAGTATTTGCAAAAATGCATTTGAGACTTAGAGACTACGTGCTGTGAACAGGTTCTTCTGGGAATTTCTCTTTAAAACCCTGCTGAAACAGGTGTGCACACGTGGAGGGAGCTTGGCTGAAAGGCATTCACCTCATGTGCCTTATTAATAGCCTTAAACCAACATTCCTACAGCAGAGCCATGACCGTTTAACTGCTTCCTTATTGTGAAAATGTGCCTGACTTAGTCAATGTGCTAGGCTGCTCAGTCCATAAACCCTGCAAAGGGACTTATTGCCATGAAGAAAGAAGAGTAGATGAAGAACTGGGTTAATATCACTAAAATTATCAGAAGTTATGGAAAACTAGCAGTGGAAAAATCACGTTTTCCTCGCCATGTGTTAGACACATTCATGTGCTGAGCTGTTGTAAATCACAAGTTAGCCTGAGAGTGAACATCTGGCAGTGGCATTCTCTACAGTCTAATTTCTTTCAGGTGAGAAAGGATTCATCAGCTAGAGGGAGCAAAGAAGAGAACCATTTTGATTATTTACCCTCTTATTCAGGGTGGTCTGTAACTAGAACTTCAGGATATCCCCCAACCCATATCCCTCTTTGAAGATGTGTTGACAAGATGGTAGCAGGTGCTGTCAGTGCTCTGCTGAAAAAGGTGGATGAACATTGTTAGCCCAAGCTCTCCCGTTCCATGGGACAGTAGCACCAGGAATGTGTTTATAAGTGTTTAGGTCATCTGTGAGTGCTGTTAGGCCACCACACGCCACCTTTCCTATCTTTTTTGAGGAAAAGGGAGAAAATTATTTCTGATCATAAAGGATGGTGTAATATAGCACAAAACCCCTCCTACAGACCCATCCAAAGACCTAGATCAGAAGCTAGGCAGGTTCAGAGCAAAAATGTACAGAATTTTAGCAATGAAAGTAATTAAAAGTGGATATAACGTATATATTAGGTATACTCCCTTTTCCTTGTTAAATTCTAAACTGCCTGAATCTTTTAGAAGATGTTTCCTATTTTAAAAAGAAGCAATGAACTTGCTGAAGACATTTCCTCACCCAATTCTGTGGTCTGTGTTGTGCAGGTCATGTTAGTGCCTTTGGAATGTACAGGAGAAGTTCTGGCGCCAGTTTTCCATTTACTTGAGCAATTTCCCTCTGCTAATCTACATGCACAAGCTTTTACACAGCCTTATATATGTGTGTATTCTTTGTGGAAGTCATTGAAGTAGGTCAGCAAACACTGCTGATCGATGAAGATTGTTCTTGCCTCCTGTGTTATTTTAGTGTGTTATTTTAGTATAGCTGAATGACCGTTGTGTGTATGACTTCAGTATATTCTTTTTGAGGGATATTTGTGTCCTACAGTAAACTGATTTGGCTTGTCTGAAGAGGAATCTTGCCGCCTTATTCTTCATATTACTGGATTTTTATACCTGTTTATATGGTATTTATAGGACTCTGATTCATTGAGATCTTTTGTCATGATAGATGCTGATTATCAGAAACTTTTTGTATTCCTAATCTGTTGAAGTTGTTTAGCTGCATACTCTTGGTTCTCCTGCTTGACTTTTGGGCTATTTGATCTTCAAAATAATTGCACCAAAGATGTATTTTCTCACTGAAAAATTATTCCAGGTCTTGATGGCTGAGAGTTTGCCTGTTGCCAAGGTCTATTTCTGAGAATTTGCAGTCATTTACAGTAGCAGAGCTATTCCTTACATTTCATCTACCTGTTCAGTTCATGATAAACACTGTGCTGTTGCTGATGACAACATTGCATAAACAGTATGCAATGAAGAAAAATTACTAGTGCTAGGGCAGGCTTTTTTTGGGGCTGAATACTTGCCAATTTTCCCCTGCCACCTGAATCAGAAGCAGATGTACTGAGATTGAGGGCAGGGACAAAATTCCCTGTCATTAGCAATGAAAGGCATGGCAGTGGCCTGCAGTGTATGATAAAGTCACTGTTCAGCCTTCCCCACATTACAAAAGTCTGTTTATAATTGCACTTCTGAACATCTTTAATGTCAACATCTTCAGAATTTAGCTCTGAAGTATATAGTGATTTAGGGTTATTTTTTTGCCTTCCCCCAAGTGCTGTGGTTTTAATACCGTTCCATTGCCCCACACATTTCCCTTCTTTGTGTTTTCATTATGCAACAGGAATTCTCTTAAAAATCTGGATCTGCCACTAGTTCTAGCAGGTGTTTGGTTTCTGAGTGCCAGAGTTTTTTTCCTTATGCAGCTCATGGATGAGAATTTCACTGCCCTTAGGCGCAATTTCAACTGAAGTATATGAAAAGCATGTTACTATGTCAGTTCAAATTATATCACTATTAAAGAAAAAGCTCGAAAGGAAATTAAATATAAATAATCACACTAACATAACATAACATTAATAACATTAAGGTTATAATTTAAATGAAAAAGAATCAGGAAAATCTGAGTCAGGAGTCCCATGTCATTCTTAGCCAGACTCTTCTGAGAGCAGCCATTGTAAAATGAGGATAATGACAACTTTGAGTCATTTGAGATCTCTTGATGAATAGTATTATAATACAGTAGTACGTAAGAACTAAGTTTATCTTCTGACTCTGTTTAATATACTCTATGGGAACTGAGTATTGTGTAAAGTCTTGTATCCTACTTTCTCTCATCATTAACCTGTTTATCTGATAGTGGCTAACAATTGTTTTTGCAGTACCCAACAATGTGCTATTTCTGTCCTATGAAACTGTCTTTATCTTGACCCATGATTTTTACCTTTTTCCCAATTCTCTCTCCCATCCCACTGGCAGAGGGGTGAGTGATTGGCTGTGTGGAGTTAGCTGCCTGCTGGGTTAAAGCACAACACAGAACTCTAAAAAAAAAATATTATAGGTTGTCCTGGTTTCTTTGCTAAGTACTTTTGTAGCATGTATTTTCTATGGAGATCATAGAAACCTTCAGTGAATGAGAGTTCCATGAGAACATGCTTCAATACTGCTTGATTTATGACAAGGGCTTGATTTATGACAAGAATTTTACCAATTATTAAGTTACTAAATAAAGAATAAAAAGAGGGTTTTGTTTGGAAGTGGAACATATGGTGACAAAAGGGGAAAAAAAAATGTTTTTTAAAGACTTGAGTCACCTACGTCTGTCTTGCAAGACTTTAAAGAGGTTTTAATGAAATAGTGTTTTCTGTCTCATTTCCAGATTATTTTTACAAGATATGCCTTCCCTTTCACTCTTTTAGGCACAGAGGAGTGTTCATCAAGAGGATTTTAGTAAAACTGCCATCTTTAAAAGAAAAAAGTGAAAAACGTTCCCCAAGCACTCCCCTTTCCCCCAAAGCACCAAGCCTCAGATTCTGCAGGTAGAATCTTCCTTCACCATTCAAAGCTGCTGTTAGAATTTCACATTATAAGACATAAATAAAAATAAATTGTTGAACCAAGACCCTTATATAAAATACATAAACAAGTAAAGAAACAGCAATCAAGCTGTGCATGCAGGAGATATGAGTTCAAGGATGAATTCCTTTCCCTCCACACAGCAGGTACAGTCCTTCCTCCCCATACTGCCAGCTCCTCTCAGCCTTTCAGCACTGATGCTGCTGGCATCTTAATACAGCCTCTTGGCATCTGTAAGGAGACAGAAAATAGACATCCCACTATGCTGGGAATACAAGTAGTATCAGCACTGGGGCAGAAAAACAGAAGATGGGGATTAAAATTGCTGGATTTTTTTGTTAGCTAGTTTCTTCTCTTCCTACTGGTAAATCCATATCTTTACAAACCTTTTTTCTTGCTCTTAAGAATAGGCTTTGTACCTTTTATATGTGAAACTCTCAGTGGTAATCGTAATACCCAGATTTTATAGTAGGTTTTATCTGTATGCTATAAAATTGCTTTTATGTTGGTTCTAAATATTGTGCCCATTCCCCCGAGGCCAAACTAAAGCCTTAGGGAAATAATTGGGTATTGCATATTTTGAAAGCAGAATCTGATCCACAGTCACTAACTTCTTGACAATAATTGGACATGAACTGCTCTAGGGTCATCTCATCAGAATGCTGTAGTTTTCACCTTGGCTCTTACTTTTGCAAAGCTCGAGAGCATTGAGTATCTAGTGTTATTCACAGTCCTATTAGTAAATGTTATATTGCAAGGGATGTTGTCCTGCTGCAGATGTATTTGGGTCCTGTAAGAATGTCAGTGGGAACTTTGCCATTGATATCATTAGTAGCAATTTCAGTCTGCTAGAGCAGCTCATTTAAAAGCAAATATTAGACACATCAAATCAATCCTCTGGAAAGAGAGTAGAGTCTGCCTAACACCGAGTTTAGGAGGAGCTTCGTTGGAAGAAGGAAAACTCAGGGGTTCATATTTCTTTTGGAAATATGAAACAGAGTCGATATTTAATCTGGGTTTTGAAACTAAATGAGATTTTGGCTAAATACCACTGCAGCCTTTCAGTAAAAAGTTTAATCTTTTAGCCAGACCAAAGCAAGGAAAAACATAAGTAGCTACTGATAAATATCCAACAGCTTAATCACTAGTATAAATTCCTGAAGGTACAGAAAAAGATTTTCAAAATGTGTTGATCTGTCTGCAGACCAAGCTATGCCAAAGAAAATGTATTTACGTTTAATCAAGAACAAATTTGGTAGAAATGTTCTTTTGAAAGGACTGAAAGATAGTATTTTAATTTAAAACCAAAATGATCTCTATTATTCTTCTTGTGTTCAGTGTTGGCTTTAAGTTGTACAAACCTATAGCATGAAGAAAGGCTTAGTCTGAGCACTCTTGTTTTGATTAAAGGATCTTAAGCATATTTGTCAGTGCATCCTAGTGGTCAAATGGGCACAGGATGGGCTTCATTTGAGCAGCAGAAATGACGTAGGCAATTGCTTTCTTGCACTTGTAAATATGATTGTAGTTACAGCTTAAATTCAATTTGCAATAGTAGACACTATTCAAGCAATAGCTGAACTTTCAGTTTCTAAGTTGCTTGCTGACAGCATTTTACTTTGTCGTAAATAGGCTTATACAGAATACTTGTGAATTCTTTTGCTTATCTTCGTATGTACATTTTCCAAAACTTGTTTTATTTCTACATGTTCTAAACAGGTCTAAAATGAGAGATGAGGGGACAAATCATTAGATTTGGGCTTAAATCAGACATGTCTGAAGTTTGCCTTTAACTAGTACAGAGCATACACCATGTGAAAAACAATCCTTGAGACATACTTCAGTTCTGCGTGTGGAAGAAGTTTTGGTTCAGTCCTTCATGTTGTGTTGGCATCTCACCTGTGTCTTCCTTGATGAAATCTGAGAGTTGTGTCCAGTGTTTGAGGGTTCTTTTATGAAGAAGTGTGTCTTTTGTTGGTTCAGCTAAGTCCTTTTTCTTTTTTTAGAAGAAATGATATTTATAGTTTAATTCTGGTTTGAAATGCTGGCCTCTTAGTTTAATATTAATAATTAAATAATTGGCCTGGTCTCCAGAAATGCTGAGCTGCTGGCAGCTGCTGTGGAAAGTCGGTTCACTTGCTGGGTCTTTAAACGTTTCAGCGTGTCTAGCGTTAGGAAGCTGTTTCTGTAAATCTTGTCCATGACGAAAGCTAATCTGAGTCTGCTAGGTATTTATTCATCAAGATTGCTTGCTCTGGAGATATTTGAACTTCTGAATTGTTAATGTGACCTTGTTTATCTGCTAACACGCTTCATGTTTTAAAGAAGCTGGAGTGCTATGCTCTATGTAACATTTTTGTGCTGGAGTCCTTGAAAATCCATTCAATTGAACAGCTACTTAGCTGGTATATTACCTCCCTAGGGCATAAATCATATGCTACAGCAGCTTAGTAGACAGATATTTAACTTGAATTAAATGAGAAGGCACACATTTTGGTATATGATTGGACTTGCCGTGCATATTAATCTGACAAACATGTATTTACTAGTCATTAAGAATGCAGATAGTTTTTCTCACTTTATCTGTTTTTCACATCTATCTTAAAACAGTGATTTTTGGAAACTAACACTCTCAAGACTCTGCCCGCTTTTCCCCTTATAGCAAGAACTAATAAAAGAACCACAAAAATATAGGAAGCAAACTTCCTTCACTGTGCTGGTCTGTTTTTTATAGAATTTACTTTGGGTAGGATAGTGCAGTTGTGCATATATATATATAAAGTTTTAGGTGACTGGACCTTTATCCTTTGTCTGCTCCTCTTCAAGAATAAGATACTGCGCAGTTTCAGGAAGTGTGGTATTTCGTCATCTTTGGCATTTAAAATAGATAATTTTAAACTTTTAATCTTCTTCATTACTCAAAACAGTTTGTTCTCATCATGCTCCCAATTTTAGCAAGCATGCAGGTTTAGATAGGGAATGACTGATGTAAGTCTAGATAATGCTGATTTGCATTAAGAAGTGTACATAAGAGCGTAGTTCTTTTTCTAAATGTGGTTCTTGGTGCCAACAAATAAAATTAAAAATTCCTTTCTACCTGAAAGATTAGTGTTTGATTTCTGTGTTCAAGTCATTTGAGATATTCCATCTGTTTTCTCATCTTCTTGACCTTCACTACTCAGACTTAGCAGAAAGCCTACTTTCTAAAGCTGTTGCTGTTTATATATAAATAGAGAACAATTACTATGATTAAATAGAATAGTGACTTATTATGAGGTCCAGTTGAACTTTTTCATAGCCTTTGTATCAAATGATCACTGAGAATTGTAGACTAAACTACATTTTTTTAATCTGAAATTACAATAGCAGTTTAAATCCTTGGATGGAATTGTTAATCCGTACCTTGGAAGGAATGACAGATGATTAATATTTGTAATTTTTAGTCATAGGGCAGCTCTACATTTTAGTGACTGCTCTGATTTGGTAATTACAAATGAGTTGGATGGCAATAGTTACTATGAATCCTGGCTATCAAGGAAAAAAAAAGAGCAGTTACAGTAATTTGCATTGTGTAGTGATTTCAGAGTGTGCTAATGGGATTCCTTTTTGGTCAAACTGAACCAGAAGATGTGCCCCAGCAGCACACCTACTGTGCTTTGGTCACTGAGAGATACTCAGTCCAGTTGACTAGAGCTAGTTGAAACTAAGTCCCTCACCTTCAAATATGCTTTGTGTGGGCATCTGGTCCTGCACACTATTTTTATCTGCAGATTCAGTTCTACTTGGCCACACTACTTGCTAATGTCAGCGTTGGCTGGGAAGCACTCAGTAATCATCCCTCTTTCAGTAATATAATAAAATATAGAATACCCAAATCCAGCAACTTCAACTCAGGCAGATGCTTTTAGTCAGAGTAGAATATAGAGCAGTGAAACTGGGCAGCAGTAAAAGTGACAACATGAAACTTTCAGTGGAAGGAGATCTGAAAACTAGAAGCTTGGATATAAGCTATTCATTTTGTCTTCTGCAATTGAAAGTGGGAGAGTAATTTAGTCTTCAAGCACTCAGGTGGGGAGTGATGAGTGAGGAAGCAATCACAACCTGAGATCAAAGCTGTGTGCAGAGCATAAGCCTTTGAATAAGAGCAGAGCCATTTTACACTTCCCAGAACCTACATACGTTATCTACTTATCAGGGTAGTTCTCCTTGATCACATAGGCGGAATGATGTAGTATGGTAGACACTTACTTTTTTTGGTTTCTGACTAATGAGTTACATGTTTTGATTAACCAATACCTGGAAAGATTTTCAAACACCAATCTGTTCCCAACTTCTAAATTTTCTTCTTTGTCACACTTCCTTGCTCCCTGATATATTAATTTCAATGAATTTTATGCAGTGATTATTATAATATCTGGTTTGGCTACATTATCACCTTCTACTGTCTTCATATGCTTAAGGTCATCATAAAAGCTGTTTTAAAATGCCTGTTCTAAATCTAAAGTGTACCTTGTAATTTGACACATTTAACTTAAAGCTATTAACATTAAACTGGCCTTTAAACAGACTTAAAACACTAGTATGAAATGTAACTGTTTTCTGAAAATTGCAGTCTAGTTTAAAACATGAATTTATATCAGATTAGCTAAGTCATTCAGAGATGATCCCAAATATACTATAAAACCACAGATTGTTGAAATTTGAATTATGTTTAAGCAAAAATGCCCATAGAAATATAAAAGCCTCACAAGGAATGTTGGTAGCTTCCTCAGTGGGGCATAAAGTGGACTAAGTGGAAACAGTACATTTTGTGTTTAGTATGAATGTATGAATGAAAGTGCGTTGGACCTGTGCAGCTTATTTGAAGGTACCTATATCTAGAGGGAAAAAGATGTTTTTCTGCTACTTTTGTGAGTTGATATAAAAGAGTTCTTTGAGCATTTGAAGCTTTGATTATTTTTTTTTTTTTAAATGAACTACTTAGTTTGGGTTGTTCATCAGCTGTAATTACTTGGCTTCAACATTGGTTTGCCATGACAACTCATAGTATGTTCTTAGTAGATTTTTATTTTTCATTTGCTGGATTCTTCCTTACTTTAGCTATACTAAGTAGGTAGCAGTACCTATAGCTGTAGTTAGCAGATCAGTTTCCACTGTAACCTCCTGTGTAACCTTATAAAACGTTCATCGTTTACATTAAATTTTTCCATGCTTGGAAGCCAGGTTTTGCTTGCCTTAATCTAGCAAGCATTCTTCTGCTTCTCCAGTGGCTAGCTGCTCATTAGCTTGTAATACGAAAATTGATGTGTTTGAGAGAAGCCCTTCGTTTTTCATGTCATATTTATTACATTGTTATTTCAGCTTCAAAAGTTGGCATTTTTTATATTCAAAGCATAATACTGATGAATGTCCAAAGACTTTCTATTTTAAATGTTTAGTTTATAGAGATGAGAAACACAAGCAAGTTAATCACTGCATATCCTACTGACAAATTTGTTTATGGGAATTTAGGCAACAATGTGATATATACATTTATCTAAGAAGTGTGCTAGCTTACTTGGATTCTCTTCTGTCTGTAGATTAGGCAGCTCTTTCAAAACTATTGTTCTAAGTTGCTAGCACTTAACACTATTCTCTTCCAAAGTATTTTATAAATATAAACTAAACTTTACAATACACCATTAATATGTGTCAGTTGGTGTTGTAATTGTGCTTTACACCTGGGGACACTGAGGTAGAAAAGTACTTTAACACAGGCCACCTGAGATTTAGAATGCGTATCTCTTATCCATTAGTCTTGTGCTGAAATCATAGGATTACATCATTGCCATATTCCCTCACATAGGATCTATCGATAGCCCAGTGAAACCAGTAGGGAAAAATGCCAGATTATGTCAGCCAGTTTCATGTCTGGGTTATACTTAACATGTCAAGGTTTGCATCAGCTGCAGCCAGCTTGGATTCAGCAAGAAGCATAACTGTGGCCCTCACTTGCTTTATGGGGAAGTTGTTATCAAATGTAGATTTATTCTCCTTATTTTATGATTTAATTCTGCATAAATAGTCGCTTGGCTAAAGTGTACAAATGAGGCCACTGCTACAATAGGCTTTATAGAAATGTCATTATAACATGTGAACATGAATTGCTCTTATGCAGGTCTGATGAAAAAATCCTCTTTCAAATCTTGTTCAGTCTTGCATGCTAAAATACGACCTTTTACCCTAGTCTAGACATGTCCTTTGCAAGCTATTTCTAGTTTATATGAAGATTGCTTGATTTGAAACAAGCATGTTAATCTAATGCTGTCAGGAATGATGGGGTTTACAGCCTGAGAAGCTGACAGCTTCCTTGCAGAACAGAGTAAGCAAAAGCAACATAAGCTTCTCCAGACCCATACTGTGAATGACATGTCATCTGCTTTTTATGAGATAAGTTGTGAGCTTCAGAAAGTGAACTTACTCCAAGAGAGAATCTGCAGGTCTTGCCTTCCTTTTCCGCCACAAACTGCTTAAACTATGTAGATTACTTTTGAAATCTCTAGTTATCTGGCACTGAGATAACACACCTATATTTGGTACAGTTCTAGCCAACAGTCTGGAAACTGGTTGATAGAAACTGCTAGCTTTCGTGTAAAATTACTATGTGTATGTCAAAATATAACAATTTAATGAAACCCTATTTATTAAGTTAACTCATTGGGAAATGTCCAGCAGTAACTTGTACATTTCAGGCCTTGTTTTCTTCCCTGAAAAGTTGCAACCTTTTGGAAGGTAATCTTCATCTCCTTGCTTTTTCCACTCTCTCCCACCACAGCTGGACTCAATATTCTGCATTCAGAAGATAATTGCTTATCTTCCCCAGTATGCAAACCAATTAGCTTCTCAGAGTAAAGTTACAATGTAGTAGGAATAAGGATGTAAGAGTCTGTGCAGTACCTTTACTACATATCTGGGATGCTTTAGATGTACAGTGTAATGACAGAGTATTCAGCCAGCATGTTCAGCATGTCTAGCACGTATCAGGTGTGTTATGATTACTGAACATGCATAGATCAATTAAGCAAAAGCCGTTTGTCTAATAAGGGCTCAGGTGTCAGACAGCCCAGCTGGAGGTACTGACGCCTAGTCTGACACAATTAACTCCTCTGTAGCTTGAAATGGGTCCTTCTTCCCCTCCCAGTCTGTTCTTTGCTCTTAACCAATTGTGAATAGCATACAGAACTAATACAGACCACTGCCTGCTGTTCACTCCTGCCATTCCCTGCTCCCTTCTGATTGCTTCTTTGCAGTAATATCTTCCTGCAGGATAGGAAAGTAATTCATCGTCATGATGTCATAGGCTACCCTGCTTTGAGAAGGCTGGACTAGATGAGCTTTCAAGATGTCTTCCAAGCTGAGTTATTCTATGATTTTGTATTTTCTGGTAAGAATAGGTATGCTGTACTTAACCAAAATCCTGTTACCTGCAGCAGCCAGTAACTGTCCAGTGAAGAGTATAAAGAAAAAGAAAGTGTAGCTTAATGTTGCTTTTCCAGTGTAATTTTCACAGTGTCTTTCAGCAGTGATGGTTAATAAGCCAGAGATGGTTATCTTTGTTTAATAGATGATTTTGCTATTGAGGTATCTTGTTTGGTTTCGGACCCCTGTAAGCATTTGGCATATCCTTGTCAGAGACCTCTGTAGCAAAACATCCACCTAGAAATCCTGTGCCTGAAAACATCGCTTCAGCCCACCCCCCAAAAAAAAGTTCATGTCTAGTCTCTGTAATTATATGCATAGAGATTTTCTTAAATTTTGACTTATGTTTGCAATAGCTGTAATGTGACCTTTCTGAATCTCTTACAGGCGAGAGCGGAGCAGTCCCAAGGTGCATACTTCTTGCCTGAGTTTGCACTTTCTCCACAGGGGAGTTTTCTTGAGGATACCACTGGGGAACAGTTCCTCACTTACCGTTACGATGACCAGGTCAGTATGCCATATGTGAAAATGATAAATTGTCACATTCACGTAACTCTGAGATATAGATTACTGTGAAACAAACTAAGATACCAAGTGCGTGTTATCTTCTGAAGGCACATCAAATTTATAGCAAATTGAATAACACACTACATGAAATGAAAATCAAGGCACTTTTTCATAGAAAACCACTTACATGAATAGGATGAAGTAGAGCAACAATGTTTAGTGATGTGTTAATAGATGTTTATAGTTAGTTCCGTAAAATGTGTAGAATTAGAGGTGGTTGTCCTTTCTGTGACTTGTTTGAGCTATCCTATATTGTATTATTTCATGGATAAATCAGTACAAGGCAGATCTTGCATTTCCCAGCCTGTGAAAAGCCAGCACATTTTAGTAGTTCATGAAGTTTTCAGAGGGGAAGGTTGAGTGAATTATAAAGAAACAAATGCAAAGTATAATAATGGGTGAAGCGGAGTGTTTAGAAAGCAACAAATTATGTATTTTAAAGTTAAACATCTTTAATGCTTTCTCCAAACCCATTAGGTTAAACGTGGACTATAGATATAAATGTAAAGAAAGCAACATGAAAGAAATGCTGTTAATCTTGGCAAAAGATCTAAAGTAAACCTAGGAAATGTGTGGCATGCTGTGGAAATTTACTCATAACACAATGTGTTCCAGAAGTCAGTTGAACTTCACATCAAAACAGTCTGAATTACATTCATAGACACTTACAGTACATTTCTTAACATAAGAGGAGAGAATTTTTAGGAAACACTCCCTGTAAAAATGAGAGAAGAGACAAGCTTGCCCTGCAGTCACAAGGTATGCAAGTCAAGTGATTGGCAGCCTCACTTTGAAAGATGGTCTCCTTGCAGGAGAAGTATAGTTTGCTCACCACTAATCTAAAGAGAGCTGAGGTGAGTTTATTAAAGCTTTAGACTGAGTCTCTTTTTAGGAAGACAAAAGGAAGCAGAAAAGATACAATAGAAAGCATGCTGAGCTACTGTAATTTATGTGAATTTATTCTAAATATATATACAATACTTAATGCATTTGCTACCCTACAGGGTCTTGATTATCAGCAGAAAAGGTACTTACCTAAGATGTCCCCTGAACCAAACACCTGGGAAGGCAGTAACTTACAGGACAATAAAATGCAGGTGCAACTCAGGCTGCCTTTAATGACAGGAGTTGAAAAACACTATAAAGGTTATACACTTTGATCAAAATAGTTTCCACTAAATGGAGCACATTTTAGAGAAGATGATAAATCCAAATGTAACGGGACAGTCTGATTCTTTGAATAGACTGTTTGGACTATGTGAATAACAGCTGATTAAAAACCAAACAAAAGTAATCCCCCTCCCCAAAGCCCCCCAGATACCAGCACAGGCCTATACAGAAGCCAGTTCCAAGCTCAATTCCATTTGATGGAAAGTTTTCCATTAATTCCATTGGGATCTGAGTTGGATCAGGGATATGGTCAGCTTCTGTTCTTTCACAAGTGTAATTCAGCTTTGAAGCCTGCTCTTCCCAGACATTTAGCAAACAATGTAGAATCAAATTTGAATTCTTGGTACTGAAAGTGGTGTTAAAACAGAATGTTGAAAATAAAAGCTACTGTATCAGTAGTAGTTTCTTTTGAAAGGAAATTCAGTCCTTAAGCATTATTTATTAAAAATATAAACACGTTGAATGCAGATGGGAACTGATCTCTATGTCTGGTTTACCTTTTAGCAAGTAAACCAAGAATTCTTTGGTAAATATAAAGATTATTCTCCTCAATGTTCTAGGACATTAATAATAAGGTTGTAATAATGTACAGTTATAATTTACTCATGCTTTTGCTGAAATGTTCATACAAAACTAAACTCTATCATGTGGTCAAACCAAGCTTGGAAAACTTGTGTTTTCTTGTTTTCTGTTTCATTCTACTCTTTCATATGACATTTGCTCTATGAATGGAAGAAAGTCTTAAACCGGAGAGTTCAATTCACTTTCCTGCCCACTGTGAACGGGTGTTGGCCTATGAGAAATACATTCCTTTTCCCTGAACACCAGAATTGTCCTGTGGACGTACCTACAGAGTCCTGGTGTTCCTGTACATCCTAAAATCCATTAATTTATTTGAAAATTGGAAAAGCAAAATAACCTCGTGCACTTGATGCCAGCAAAACAAAAGAAGTCTTGTCTGATCCACCATGGAGATCACACCTCCCTTTGTATTCGTGGAAGGGAGCAGTCCAGATAAAGGGATGAAAGGTTCCTAAGACTTTGGCATGGGGGTGGGACAAGAGGGTGGGTCACAACCTCTGATCTTTTGGCTAACCAACAAGATGTTGAGACCCTTGCAGGAAAAGCGATCCTTCTGTATGTTCCCAAGTGTGCCCTTCCCCCCCCTTGCACTGTTCCTCATACCCAGGCCAATAAAATTTCCAGTTTGTTGGGATAGATGGATATTATTTTTATATAGCATCATCATCGTCATGATCCAAGATTAGTTTCCTTACATCCTCCAAACACAGGAATGTTTCAAAGGGGTTTTCTTTGGCTGTTGTGTGTGATATTTTTCAAGCAGGGAGCCAGTTTAATCAGGATCATTCATTCCTTTGTTAGTAAGTAATCTCAGTAAAATAGAACTAGCTGTTACTTAAATATTCAGAAGTATTTGCTATCTGAAAAGACAAGCTTACAGTTTGAAATGGAAGATGAGTAAATATTAATGGGAACACACTGTACTCTGTTCTAGCCCAGCAAAATTACATATGGATTCATGTTGTACATGCAAGACAGTACATTTTGTTCTGGTTTAGTCTGGCAGGACTGTGCTCTCATTTTTGCACAGGATTGCACTAACCCCTTTCCATATTCAGTTGCTATGTGCATGCTTAAGAATTACATGCAGATGAATTTTTTTGGCTAGATATTTTCAAAATTCAGTGAATATATCTTGTTTCTCCCCCCCTCCCCCCTTGTAACGGTAGAAGAAAATACCTTGTTCATTGAGGTGACATCTGGATAGGATGTTACATTACAGCTTTGACACATTTACTGCTTTATCTTCAGGGAAAAGTGATTCAAAGCAAATACTTTTGAGGGCTCCCAAAAACCAGAAACATACAAATGTTTACACTGAGCATTTTCTTACAGCTCCTGCATTGTTCAGCAAGCTACGTCTTGCATCAGTGCATTGCGTACTGCATTGCTAAAATTCTGCTGTGTCAGTGTAATTTAAATCTAACTCGGTACCAAAGAGATTTTGATACATAGCCAAAAACTTCATTTGCCATTAGAAATTTGAGACTGAAAAAAATATGCCCCTTTCCTATCATTTTTGAATGAGTTTTAAAATAAATATATAAGTAGTAACCTGTCCCCCAACTTTGAGATAGAAGTTGAACCTTGCCATGAGGAATAGTTTCCTGGTTTTCCTGCTGATTTCTTTTGGCTTTTCACCTTTTAATCTACTTCAAGAAATCTTTTTTCTTTTCCGGAATACTAGTAGTACTGGAAAGCTTTCTTAAAGAAATAAAATATTCTTGTTTTCTGACACTTAAGGTATTGCTTCCAAGTATTAAAACCATTCCATATGATGGACCACCAAGCAGGACAGCAGTGAAAACTTGGTTGAACTGAATATGCTTGAAGTAGCTTTCCACTTTGACTGGCTGAAAGAGACAGCTCTTGGGGGGGGGGGGTGGGAAGGAAAGAAAAAACGCAAAGTGACAAAATGTTTGCTTGACCAGTTGGCTTTCTAGATGACCTTTCTCCTTCTAAATGTTATGATGTTTACCAGTTTAAACTCATAACAAGGACCCCCTGATTCAGGAATTAGACATATGGCACTACGTAGTGTGATCTTGAGGAAGAAATATAGTGTTTCTAAACAAATTTAAAAAAAAAATGCAGTCATAGAGTGGTAGATATGGGCATCTTGAAACCACCCAGTAAGTAATTAAAATAATGAAAATCTACTTTCAGACTTGAGTGTTTAGTTACACCAGGTAAGGTAGAAACCAGTAAGTTGGTATTCAACCAGTTATGCAAGTTGTAATACACAAGCTGAGGCTGTTACAATTCTTTTAATAAGTAACGTTTCTTTGGGTTTGCTAGGAAGTCTGCTGTTAAGTGGATGCCAAAACTGGGAGAGTAAATATCCATGATCTGGATGATTTAATAATGTGGAAATAAACTAATGGAACCTAGTATTCCACCTTTTTATTTTTAGTCAACCAGCAATAAATGTTTGTGTTTTTGTAAGTTCATATAAAGTAAACTATTACATGGGCAGAAGTTGTCTTATGGATCCAGCTGAGCTGACAGCCCTTTTTCCCCCCAGTTTCTCTCCTGCTTTCCCCGCTGCACCTGCTGATGATTGCCATCCTCCCTGGTCTGCCTCTGGAGCTGTATGTGACTCAGAGCCTGCTTTTGAGTATCAGCTGCTTGCCGGCTTCTGCTCCTAGTATGAGCCTTTTTATTCTGTTGCCAGCTATTTTGCATGTAAATCACCAGTGAAATGGAGCTAGAAATTTTTGGGCTTGGAGACGAGTCATGCAAGGGACAAACTTATTTCAGATTAACACATTAGTGAAGACAAGCTCTAATCCTGAGAAAGGAGTAAGATTTGTAGTTAACGACACATTTGCTACCCAAATACATAAAGCTCCAGCACACCCCTTCTGCGAAGGAGCCAGAAACTTGTGTTGTGCTGTGACATGACATTTTTGTAGGTGCCCTGAAGAAACATTCAGAACTATTAAAAAGACTCAACATCTTGAATTTCAATGTCTAGCTCTTCATTTAAAGATTCTCTTTAGAATGAAACAAGCTGTTCTTAAGTGGGCATAAGTTATTTCAGGTGTTTTTCTACAATGCAAACCTTTCCCCAACAAACACTCCTTGTCGTATTATTTGTCTGTTCTGAGAGTGAGCTGATAGACTTATCTAAGCACCAGAGGTGCAACTGCCAATACTTGGCTATCTGAATTTCAGCATTATGTTAGAAATAGTCTCCTTCAGCTGAGTAGGGGACTGACTTGCAGTCCCTGCTCAGACAGCATGCTGATGTTAGGATAACATAAATTCCACTGACTTGAATCCTGCAAGTAGTTCCATTCTTTTAGCTGGACATCTTGTGTAAGTAACAAATTACAAGGTCAGGTTTGTGGCACTCCATGCTAATCCTACAGATGTTAATAAGGAGTTTTAAATCATGTTCAAGGAGTTTAGAGCCATGTGTTTGTAAGACTGTGTGAAGGTAAAATGCATCATTTGGTGTTTTCTTGGAAATTCATCTGAAGGTGATATTAGGTGCTCCCTAATATTTTCAGCTCTTTTGGTTTCTTTTTTTTTTTTTTTTTGTTACCTTTATTTTTAATTTGGACCTCTTTATTTTTAAGTTGTGGTTTTGTTGGTTTATTTCCCCCCCTCCTAAATATTACTTGGATAAGAAAATTAGCTCCCTAATCAAGAGAAATGTGTTTCTGATTTGGAATGGGAGGGGGGAGAAAGAAGGCAGGGATTAAGAGCAAATGAAAACCACTTACAATTTCAGGCAAAACTACTATTACAGACTGGTACTGTGTAAGTCAGGCATGATCCTATTCAAACAATACTTTTGTTTGGGCTAATTGCTTGCTGGAAGTGTGTGACTAGCATATGCACAAGTAATTATATCATTAGTGATATATTCTTGCGTGTGATCCATTGCACAGTGAGCTGATGACTGTTTAAACACACTTTTGCTTATTGGCAAACTGAATAGGACCTGGCACTTTTAAAAACCACCAACTAACATTTTAAACTCAGGGTTTTGTTGTTCAGAGCAAGCAGTGGAAGTGCTGTGTGCTGCACATTTTCCTTTGTGCACGAAGAATTACAGACTTTCTTGTTTTGTACTACTGCATTAGTCCCAACCCTGCCAAAGGTCTCTGTGTGTAAATCATACTTACAGAAGCCAGTAGGTCTTCACCTTGTGCAGGCTAAGTGCCTTCACAGGGAATCTGTAAAAATACAATTTCTGCAGAAAACACACTTTATATCATTTCAATTTGGATCAAATATCTACTATGAGGCTGTAATCCTATTCCACTAAATTCCATGGTAAAACTCATTGGCCTAGATCCTTAGTCCTCCTGTGGCTGTGATAGTACTGGCCTCAGCAGCTGGCAGAGGATTCCCAGGTAGCAGCAGCAGCCCCTCATTTGCAAGGTCCTTGCCCAGAACGACTTCTCAAGGAAGAAAGGAGAATGGGCACAAACTTTTCAGCTGTTTCTGTTATTCCTTCGCCCTTCAGTGTTGGACAGATACTGAGGATGCTCTTAATGGATGATAAAAAGCTATACAGGAGTGCATAAAGCTTTGCTCTCTACCCCTGCTTGGAGTGGTGTTGAGAGCAGCTTGGATGCAGTATGTGACTGAGACCACTGACTTGGGTAGAAAGAAGCTTGAGATTAGATTAAATACCTGTTTGTAGGAATGCAGGAACAATAATCCCAACTATCTTTTCTACAAGTGGAAAATAGAAATTAATTGCTAAAACATATTACTTTCTGATATATAATTTTATTCCTTTTTTTCTTGGACATATCTTGTATGTTTACTCAGTTTGAGGTTGGTCTATATGAAAACAAAAAACTTTAATATTAAAAAGTGCCTTGTTTTTATAGTGTCTCTGCCATCCACATTTTTCATAAAGAACTGAAATTTAACTCATGTTTAATGTTTCATATTCTGAGGTTTTCAATTTAGAGTTTTCCCAAATACATTTTTTCAGTTCCTAGCAATAGATTTAAGGTGTGTGCCCTTAAAGAGCAGAAAGAAGGATGTGTACTTGGGCAAATATTCTACTCTGCAGTCCTTAACTGCTACATTGAACTAATAACAAGACACCTGATGAAATGAATTAACAATATACAGAATAGATATTAATTTAACATTCTTTTCTTGATACCAGTGATTAAATAATGAGAAATTGATACAATGTAATGTGAATTTACCACTGACCTCCTCATGCTTCCAGTGCACTCCCAGCAGCTGGCACATGTACTTATCCAAGAATTTTGACATTGATAAAGGCTTGGCTTCAGACTTCTAAATTAAGCCTGAAAAATCTGGAGGTAGCAGAAATGATCCCATGCTTACACAGCTCTGGCGCACCTCTGCTATCATCTATCAATAAGAGTTCATTGAGATATAGTAGAGAAGTGCTTCTAAATCAAAGATATATTTCAAGTACAGTAGGAAACACAGTGCTTGGAACTGGAAAAGCATTCTTCACATGTACATGGAAGAGAGGATGTTTTAGGCTGATAAAGCCCATCAATGAATTAATCTGTTTACACAATGCAAATTCATTTTAGAACATATGTCTTTTCACAGATCTCTGTTGAGACCAGAACAGATTGTATTTAGTTTTTCAATAATAGAGGTAAATTTCTTGAACTTCTCAAGCTGTTCAGAACTTTTAAGTTTTGCACAAATGAGAATATATAATTGTTGTACTGCTGGAATTTCATGAAGGATGAATGTGATGAATTGGATTTTTTTTCTTCTGTGCTGCTTCTGCTATAGATAACATGGAAAGACCCATGAGAGTTTATAGCAGCTTCACTATCTTTACATGAAAAGCCTTAGAGCAAAAATAAAAGAATCTTTGGTTTATACTGGCTCTGAAATAATGCTAAAATGCTTGCTTGATAAAATGACTCATTCCATGTAAGGTGTTTCTGGTATTGTTTTGCAAGGCAGTGGGTAATTTAAATGGAAGCTACATTGTAGAGCATATGGATAACGTCCTTGACAGTCATCCTTTCAGGCCTGTCCAGCACGGAAAACAGATTTAAAGTAGAGGTTGGATATCCCAATGACCTTTTTAGTGAAGATGTACTAAATTTCTTCCAATTTATAAGCCACTAATATGGAAGATGCAATTAAAAGCCTTCTCTTAGAAATCTGCATGGCTTGGCTTCATTTCTAGAAATAGTTAAAATGATGCTTTATCATTCGCACTTGCGTAATGAACCAGCCTTGGGACAGCTAAAGAACAATTCCTTACCACTTCAAACAGTTATTTCACTTTGCACTATTTCAAAATAACTGTCAGTGTTGTCAGTAAACCTAATTTATTTCTAGTGACTATTAGACTTCAAAAGCTATTTGCTCACAAGGAAGGAAATTACATACATTAATTACTGATTTTTGGCAGTAAGAGCAAAAATGGTAAATGTAGTTTCTTGAGAGAATCACTGCTGACAAGTGTATTATTTTCAGAGCTTAAAAAGTGTTACAGGTTGTGATACTGCAAGATCTGAAGCATTTTAATGCTCCTAATGTGTAACAAACTGTACCAGACTTCACAACACACATTAATAATGTGCTGTTGATATAATGACAAAATAAGCAGACTGTCTCTTCTATTTTCCAGCTTTCAGCAACTGTCTTTTCTGATATCTATTTCAATAAAAGTGTGTTTATGTGATGTAGTCAAGTGATCCAGCTGCCTCATGGCCAGGAAGAGATCTCCTTAGTGACTGGACGCTAAATCTTGATGCTGTTTTATAAACAACTGTCTCAGTTTGCAAAGGGGAGTTGTGCCCTTCTTACTTGGTCGTGTTAGGAGACGGATAAGGTTGTGATTAATGAAAAGGAAGAAGGTCAAACAGCTCTGAACAGAGGAAAATTCTGTTATTCACTGGTTTTGTTACAGAAAGCAGAACTGATTTGCAGGGTAGGTCGTAGGATGGGCAAGAGTGATTGAGCGTCAGGATCAGAGCAAGGCTAGGTAGAAGAAATAATATAAAAAATATCTTCAGAATCAGTTTGGCTTTAAAAAGAGAAAGACTGCATGCAGATTTGGAGAGAAAAAAGAAACCCCAGGAAATCACTGCACATTGGGTGCAACCTCCAGCATGCAGGATGTCAATAGATCTTTTTGGATGTCTGAAACTATTTACAGAAATAAATGCTTGCATGTGGTTTTAGGCAATGGTTAAAGGTGCTCAGAGCTTTGAGTTTAGTGTGGTCTTTCGTAAAGAGTAATGCTGTTCTTGAACATTAACCTTCAGTACTTGAATGTACTTGACACAAATTGTAGGTCTAAGGTTTTGTGGAATGATTGGCAAATCAAACATTTATTTTCATTCTCTGTTGGCTTTTTTTCCCCCTTCCTATAGACAGGCAACTGTTAAGCTGATTCTTGGTCTAGAAGGAGTGGCACTTTGAGAACTGGAAACAATCTGGCATTTTTAATACACTGAGAGTATAAGACTTGACCTCTTGCCACTTGAGCTTGTATAATGTAGCTTTATAAAAATATCTTATTGCTAGGAAAATTTATTTTTTGCTTGTGTTGCCATGCTATATGATAAAGTAGTTTAGTGCTTTGATATAAGCCTTTCTTCAGTTAACATTTTTATGTTGCATGGGAGAAAAAGGACTTTAAAAAAGGAACCAAATCTTTAGCTGATTTACAGGTTCATGAAGCAGCCTAGAGTATTTGCACATGGGTGAGACAAATTAGTAGTAATATGCTGCTGTATGATATGGGATGTTTTTGCAGTTTTAAAATAACCCTTGGGATATGGTTGCAATTGTAAATACAAGATGATATGTTCTCCTTTACCTGATTATTTAGGCTTTGTTCCAAAAATCTTAATAATTTCCACAGACTTTGGATCAGGCCTTAATTTTTTAATGCAAAAGGAGATTTGCCATGGATTTCAGGCAGATTGAATTCAGGTACCCCAGAAGAAATACTGTAGAGGGTTTCAGCTAAGGCATTACTGGAAAATGGGATGGATCCTACAAACCACAAACATCAATGCAGCCTCAGTATCCTGCAGAGAGACAAGTTCAATGTTTTTTTTTCAAATCTGGTGTCAAAAAGATGTGTGAAGCCTTGCTGTACAGTAAACTTTGTTAATTTGAACCAACTGCTGGCAGACTTGGTGAGGATCATGAGGATCACAGAATTTTCTGTGATTTGTAGAAGCAAACTTATTCACACACCACAAATGCTGAAATGAATTCTGTTTTTAAAATATTTGATCTGTTTTGTTAATTATGTTTTACTCACATCACAAGATACTGACAAAATGTGGTTTACTACTCCACTCCCGTGCCCAATCTTTGCTGAAAATATGCACATTTGCTTAAATGCGAAGCACGTAGGTCAGTGATCCTCCTTTGTCTAGATGTTATGGGTTTTTATGGTATAAATCTGAAGAAACAGGCTGTGCTCTTTTAGACAGCTCATATAATGCCTCATAATGTCAATATAACATATGGCAAAATACCTCTTTTTGTTGTATCATTTGTAAAAAAAAAAAAAAGATAAAGACTTACAATGCGTCAATTTTACTTACAAGAAATGTAGTCCATTGGCTTGAATGTTTTCTTGATGTTATTAATAGGTGATATAAACTATGTTAAAATATCAGACTATAAACCATGAAATTTTACCACCTTTGAGTGCTGGCTTCAGTGGTAACGGCTTGCGTTAGGGTGATCCTGCATTCTAATGTATGAATCAGAATTATATGCTAAGTATCTTATTTATGTTCTAGGGCTAAGTTTTAAACTTGCCCTGATCTTTTTATTCATTCAAAAAAGATTTTGTTCTTTCCGCAGATATTTTTGTACTTTACAATGAACTTGCCAGTTAATGTTCATTCTTCTCCTGCTCCTTTAATATCGAGGCTATAGGATAGTCTGTTTTTCTCATATTGTCAGCTCTGCATTCTAATGAATGTGAGACAAAGAAAAGGAGGGTGAAAATATTCTTTACAAAGAGTTGTTTTTCTATGCAGTTAAGTGATTCCCTTTTAATGAAGAGTATTGCCCCAAAATTGATTTTGAAAATTGTTCTTAAAGTGTTAAAGAGATTATCATACTTCTAAGATACAGTTGGAATTGAAATGGTGTCCTGTACCTTGCTACATGAGAGACCATGGTCCTGCATACTGAAGGGTAATATTGCTGGCAGCACCATGAAGTCTTTGTGCATATTGGTTCTACGTATGTTTGTTAATATTTTGTTGAGTGTGGATAGAAAATTTGGAACACTGTCTAAAGAAGATAAGATAGATGACCTCTCTCGCACAGACCTTACAGTCTATAAGCCCAAACACTTAGCACATGCATAACTTAATTCTTGTGAGGACTCCCATCTACATCAGTGAACTACCCACAGAAGTAAAGATGCACATGTGCAAACGTGTTGGCAGGATCAGGGCCTCATTTTTCAGCCCTGTTCTTTGAAATTCCATGCTTAAACTCCTATAAGACCCCAAAGAGAGAGCACCTCTTGGGAAGATCTGAACATCTTCTGTTCATATTACAGTGAGTGGAAGTTGAAATCATTTGTGTAATGCGATGGGGCCAACAGGTCTTTCTCTTTCATAGCTCAGATGTGTACTGATTTAATAACTCCCATTACCCAGCGTTGTCATAAAGCTTACCATGAATTGCAATCAGTCTAGTTTACATTTTAAGCATTAGTTTTTCTTAAATGAGGGGCTTGAAACCATTTTTGCAGATTGACGACATCAGAAGATTTTCCAACTTAATGAAAAAATCCAAATGACCACGTAATATTTTCAAAGAACAGACTGGTGGAGGCTGGCCTGTTGTCAGAAAAATAGGGTATGAATTAACTTTGCTATGTTATGATTTAATTTAAAATTAACTTACGGTTTGTTGACAACATTCGTATTTCATAGAATAGGTGTAGGGTGCAAGTTTTCTGTATTTCCTACCATGAAGAAAAAAACCCATTAACTCTGACATCTGTTTTTAGCACTTTCCTTCATATTTTTGGATGAATGCCTGGCAAAAGCTGGAAAGCGACTAAGAGATCAACCAAAGATGGCCTAAGGGCCTGTTCCCAGCTGGTACGACATCTGGAATGTTATATATAGTGGATAAATTCAGAGTTGTAGTTTAATAAGATTGGTATTCAAGCATTCGGCCTACAGCAAAGGAAAGGACAGTGAAGCTGACAGCATGCGTGCTGCATAATATGTCAAGGTGTCTGAAATATAATTTGCTGGGTTTTCACTTCCATTTTGGCAGATCCCTTCTGCTTATATATAAACTTTCATCTAGTATTGTTTTGAACCCATCCAAAATAAAGGGTGAAGTTATATTAGTGTTATATCCAGAATCTTATCTTTTCACTAAGCTTAGAGTATGTCTGGGTTTCTTTCTTTTATCTTAGGAAAAAAGTGCTAAAGACAGATTTTTATGAGCTGACTAGAAATAACTTAAGCTGCTACCTTTGAAAATTTTGAGTATGAGCAGTCTTTTACAGTGAAGATTTTACAGAATCAAAAACTATTTGTGAAACTGCACTTGTGCTGTATGGAACCATACTTTTGCAAGACTTAGGTCTCAGAAAGTCTTGTGTTTTAATATTCAAGGTTTAGTTAATCTTCTGACTGTCTAATCTCCAAACTGTAATTAAATGTGTTGCTAGATAAGCCCAAAAAAGTTGCAGGCAGGGATCAATGGAGAGCCACCTGCTTACAACAGCTCTGAATGTGGTAATGCTAGGTCACAAAAATAAAAAATAGGGAGTGATTTCTGTTTGCAATCCTCTAACTATACTAATCAGATAGCATGCTTGCAAGTCCTTCTACCTTTGCATCACCTTTTTGTGTCCCAGTATAAGGTGAGCATTGTATACGTTTGTTTGTCTAGTCCTGCAATGGGCAAATCAGTTGGTGTGATTGGGGCCAGACCATGGCACAAGTCTGCAGCTGGAGAGAGTTCGCTGAAGCATTTCTGCGTGGGTCTGTGCTATTCTGCACATGATCTCTGTTTTGCAGCACTACGGTCTTCTGTCTCCAGTCTGCATCTTCCCTCTATGATGCTGCATCAGGCGGGAGTCTGTGAAACTCCACTCCTAATACGTAAGTTACAGGACTGTGGCAAGGGAGTGTGAAATGGAGAAGGGCGTAGTGTGTGAAATGTGTCAGAGCTGTAATTGATGGAGAAAGGTGTAATGTAAGGTCTTATTCTTTGTTTTTCTAAAAAGGACTTGCTTGATAATACATCAGCACATTGTGGTTATTTCCAAAGTATTTATTACTATGCAAGATCTTGTAGGGGAAGACAAGGTACTTGGATATGATTTGGCAGGGGACCAACAGAGTCTAGGAGGATATGGACCTAGAGTGGGAGGAGAGATGGCTTTTGCAGCTGCACTTTGCTAGTGGTTTAGATTTGGAGGGCCAGATCTGAAATGAGTGCAGCTGACAAGGAGAAAGCTGATTTGTCTGCAGGGGAGTGTCACTAATTGCTGTTTAGCTGGTGGGGATGTCAACAAAATCTTATTATTAACTTGTGTGTGTGGTGCAGGTGTATGTGCATGTAGTGCAGCTGAAGCTTAGGAGGCTGAGATCAGGCAAAACAAGAACAGTGTAGGCTGTTCATTCCATCGTATTACCAATAAGATAGAATTATTTAGTTGTTATTATGCAGGAAAACAGGAGAAAAGGGTGATAGCCTTTTGAATCTTGTGACTGTCTCCTTACCCTTTCTTGGGCTCAGCCAAACTTGCTTGGTCTTAGCGAGTTTTGGGACAGCTGGCAAAATCCCTGTTGATATCTACTGCTTTATTCTGGTATGCAAAATAATAGTAATAAAATCTAATACTAGGTGGTACTTAGAAAGTAACATACTTTAAAATAATGGATATTCTTGTAAGAGGGATGTAGCACCTCCTATCACAGAATTTGAAGTGATTGCTTCAGCTTTTTTCTTTTCCTTTTTTGATATGATTGCACTTCTTGTAGTATATGTCATTACAATACTTGCTATTTACTAGTACTCTGAAGAGATTCACGCCAACATGCTCACTTCTTCACTTTTCTCTATGTAGATTGATTATAGAATATTTACAGTTGCCTCAAAGTTCTTCAGACTGAGTATCGTTAATATTACTTTGCCTTTGGGGTTGCTACCATTGTCTGTTTTATCTTAGCCCTTCTGCGATTCTTTCTCTCTTCTGCCCAGATAGACCATGTTGCCTGCTTTGCCTCCAAGCACTCAGGTAGCCTAATGGGTCTTTTTAATCTCAAAGACAGCTGTTTTTCTACTAGGATAATTTAACTTATTATAAATAATGCATGTTTGGAACAACAAAGTAACCCAAATGTTATGTTAAGGTGTAACATGATGTTAACGCCACAGTCTAACACTGTAACAAAATCAGCATGTGATTTTTACAGTAACATATTGCTTAGTCTAACATTGTTGTTTGTGAATTTAGAAGTGATATAATCTGATGAAAACAAACATACAAACAAAAAATAGTGGGATTGGAAATGGAAGGGAGGGCTTTAACTGATAACTTTAAATTTAAGACTGCTAGCGATTTTCATAAGCTTTTATGTTTGGGGTCTGATCTTGTGCTTGCAGTGCAGAACAAACTTGCTGTGTGTCCCTGTTATCTGTGCAGTAAGAGATTATGTGAATTAAGTTAAACCATAGGGAGTAGATATTAGTTTGCATAAATAGCGTGGATTTAGTTGGAGGAGTACTTTCAGACTGAAGATGAGGGATGTGCTTGGTTCTTGGTTGGAATTTAATAATCATGTTAAAACAGTTGTACACTTTCTAGAAGAAACCTATGGTTATTATTGACGCTTTATCTATTAAAGACCATTTTGTATAAGATTTTATGACATAGTATACTTTGGATATGAAATATTAGTGCCAGGAACAGAAGGATTTACTCTTCCATACACAACTTCTAGGTAGATTGTTTGGTAAATAAGTTACACAATGCAATATGAATATAGTGTTTCCATATTTAAAGAGTTTGGCCTTACAATGACAGAAAGTATTTATGTATACCTCTTTGCATTCATTGCACATGCTTATTTAGATGCTGCTGTTTTGAGCTGAAATCGCTATCTTGTTTGTTAACAAATATGTGTCAGTGGTACTAGCAATCACGTAAACCACTTGAATGGATTCTTACCAGGGTATATGCACTCTTGTCTTCAGGAGTTGATTATTACTACTTATAATTCAAGAAGGTGGCAAAATTCATAGAACTTCAATGCAGTCACATTACGGGGAATGTGATAAGAATTTCATATAGAACTTTGAAAGAACTGCACATGAAATTGTAGCTCTGATAGTAGGATTTTTTTAACAAGTCTATCAAAACAAGGGTGGTACCATGTGGCTAAGGAATAGCTAATGTAGTACTTTTATATATGGAAGGGAGAGAGCCAGGAAACTCTGAGCATGGCTGTCTGATCTTAAGTGTATAAGACTTTGGAATGCTTTTTTGAGGAAGGAATAATTAATAACATAAAGGTAAATGGAAAACTGTAGAAAATAGGTTTATCTGGAAGATCAAACCTATCCTAACTCATTTTATACCTTTCTTTGATCAGATGTTTTTTCCTTAAATGAGGGGAATACAAATCTGATTTATCTGGGCTTTGGTAAAGCTGTTTGATATAATGCCATACTGGAAATTAACTTAGAGGAGTTGCAGTCTGGTGTGTGAAGTGGAAATGAATAAGGAATGGGAGAGGAAGATAATAACTGACTGTGCTGAAAGAGAAATACTAGCCTAGAGAAAGGTTACACACAGAGGCACTCTGGGGCTAGAACTGCTTAATGTTTCATTAATGACTTGGACAAAAAAGATTAACATTGAGCTCATTACAATTTATGATAAAGTTGGGAGGAACTGTCAACGCAGAGGAGAATGAGAACAATACAGTAGTAACTGGATGACGTAGAAGATGGGAGTAATAAAACACAGTGCATTGTCACGCACACCATGAAAAAATAATTCTTGGAGCTAAGGAAACAAGGCAATGTAGAAGTAAATTCTAACTTATTAGTGCTGCTACGGTCTAATATGGAAAATAGTATTCAGAAAAAAAGAGAAAGTTTATCAATGTAATTAGGGAATGGACAGCGTATTCTATAACAGGTTTCTTTTATACTGGCTGCAAAAAGGTGTTGATGACATATGATTGCTGCCTGTCACTGCATGAGGCTAGAAACACCAGTAAGTGTGTTGACCTCCAATTAATCTTACTATGGAAACTAGAGGGAGGGTTTCTAGCCAACTTGTGAGAAAGATTCTGAAGTAGCTTCCCAACAGGAGTATTGAGAGGGGGAACAAACTTACATGTTTCATTATAGAAGTGTGAGGCTGCTGCAAATCTATATTTGGAGCCTCAGGAGCTCCATTCCAGTACTGCATTTTTTTGAGTACCAGTTGTGGGAAAACACATGCCATGCTGGTCATGCACACATATTTGAGTTTAACACACTGGCAGACAGAAGTGGTATCTCTTCAATGTTCAGCTAGTTTGTGCATATGTTATTTGTGTATTTAGATAAATATTTTGTAACTAATAAATGAAATTAACAGCAAATTCAGGGACATTCCTAAGCCTGTATTACTTGCTGAAATATTTGTGCATTGCTTGTTCAGATTTTTTTCCTTATTACAATAATTTTTTTATCAACCTTTGCAGTTATTAACCTTTGTTTAAAATAAAATTCCTTCCATTAACCCAACATTTCATAGATGACATGCAGAGATGAAGAAAATTTCCAGCCATTTTTTGCCAATGAGCAGTAATGCATATGCATCCATATACTATTCAAGTTGGTTTGGCAATAGCACTGTAACTTTATAGGTTTATATGCTTACACTAGGATGGTTCCTGCTGGTTTAAGTATTGTCCAGAGGATATATTTCCTTAAATGAAAATTGCTTCAAACCATTCATTTTTTGTGTGACAAGTGAAGGTATCAATTACTTTCTGTTATTGCCTGTATGAAACAGGAAATGTTAATGAAACTCAACTTCTGAACCTCCTGATTGGTAAATTCTTGGCCACCATGTTGAAAGATCATTGTTGCAGATCAAGAAAATGCTCTGTTTTACTCTTTAAAGGTCACACACGAGACACAAAAATAGGTGAGCTATAAAAAGGGAAAGGTATTTGAGAATATGTGTAATGTATTAAAATTTAATACCAGTTGTCAGTAAGAATCATATGACAGATCTACCTGCTTCTTTTGTCCATCTCTTCTTTTGTCTGGTCCTAAGTTTTCTGCTTAAAGATCTGATCCAAAACTATCGAAACAAAAACATTGTGATTTCACTGTGGGAATTCTTCTACTGACTTCAGTGAGACTCATTTTAAATCATGAAACAGTTGGGGTTTGGGGGATTTTTTTTTTTTTTTTTTTTTTTTTTTACATAAAGATGTGATATTTTATAGCTCCCATGTCGCAGGCTGTTGCATTGAGACTTTGATGTGTGTAGTGATTACAGAATTGTGCCGTTAGGATGCTGGGAATGTAGAAGATTGAGTGTAGATCCATTTTAACTCAATTCTGCCTCTGAGACTGGATTCATGCTGAGGAAGAGTGGGGCACTACTGATTTTCAGTGCAATTAGATGCTATATTTTACACATTATACTTCTGGAAGGATTTGGCTTGTAGCACGAAAGGTCAATATTAGTTATAAGCTGTGTACTTTATGTCTTCTGCCCTCATACACTGTATGCTTGAATTTCATGTTTCCCTTAAGCCTGGGGCTTTTATCCAGAGAGTCTCCACTCTTGGTTTTGTCTCTCTAATGTACAATTAAGCACCAGGCTTCAGGCAGGAGGGTGACAGCTAATAGCTGGGAGGTACTAAAGCTTAACTGTTGGTCGGCTGTACCTGATTTTTTTGAGGAGAGTGATTAAAACTGTTCAAATACTTTTACTGAGACAAACTCACTGGAGCATGGGCAGTGGTTTTGGCTCATAGCAAAAGCCTTTTGGTTCTTTGGAGATAAGTTTTGCATAGGTTTTCTGAGGTGGAAGGGGTCCTTGATAACACTCTTGCAGGGAGATAGTGTTAGGCATTCATGCAGAATTACCAGCCAGGTATGTTCTGTGCCTGAGTCATTACTTCTACTTTACCCAACAGTATTTTGGCCTAAAATCATAGAAAAGATAAAAGATAATACTGAAGCATGGAAGCAAAAGCCGCCTGTTATCTTAGAGATATTGCCAGTCATTTGCCCTCATATAACACTGACTAGTTATGGGGAATGATTTTTGTTCTTCCACATTTCTGCCAAGCAGAGACTTATATAAAAATAAACAATTTTTACCACTCTTAATGCTTTAATATAATCTTATAGTGGCTAAAATAACATTTTTAATTTTTTAGTGGAAATACTTATATTTGTTATCATTTGTTAGCTGACTCAAACTTATTGGCATGTGCAACATTCACCCTGCCAAATGAAAAAGGGATGATCCACTCGACACAAGTAGCAGAGCTCCTCTGCACAACCCTAGAAACCTTCACTTTGTAGATAAGGTCATTTGAGGATATTCCGTGTTTGCTCACATTTGAGCAGAAATCACTATTAAGGCTGAATTGTGATAAGAGTTTGCCAGTCATAAAATGGATGGATTTAAAATTTGCCAGCTGTTATGACTAATTTTATCTGTGGCCTCAACAAGGAGTATGTTCGAGACTTCCTGTGTGTGTTTTCAGATAATGCCAAGGACTTGTAGATGGATGCTCTGAATGGACAGGGCAATCAGCTGCATGCCCCTTTGCTATTTGGGTCTGGGTGACTTCACTGACTTTCAGTGTCTAACTGCTTAGCTCCTTTTTCAGTCTGGTCTCTTAGTAAGACAGTGAAGAAGGTATGTATGTGCCTGTGTTTGAATTGTCACCTAATAATTTATATTCTTGCTGATTACCTCCAAATTTGCAGAGGTGTAACAGACCCCAAGAATGTGAAGTTACTGTATGGTTTGTACAAATAGACACTTACATGGAATGGAGAAGTGCTACAAATAGCCTTTACTTGAGTGAAAGGCTGCAGTATGAGTTGAGCCTGCATTAAACATCAGAGAAACCATGCAGGAGCTCAGCCTTGTTGTACAAATCCACGGGGAACATCATACACTTGGTTCAGAAGCCTCTGTAAAGTATTTGTGAAAGGGTACTAGCGTATATGTGGCAGTATAATGGATGAAATGCAAAAGCTCCCCTGAAGGTGGTTATGAATGCTGTACCATGCAGACTGGGAATCACAGTATTTCTTGTGTTTCTTCTAGTGTGAATGTGTACGTTGTTGGGGCCAGTGCAAAGTTCAATGGAAAAGTTAACTTTCTGATACTGGTATTTTAAAAACTTCATAGGTGTTGTGGTTGGAGTTTTTAATGAAAGTATATCAGATCACTACTGGGTGTCAGATGGGACATGTAACACACACCCTCCAGCCAAGGTATGGTCTGATAACTGAAGAGTACAGGTATCCTTGAAAGGAGTTGATATGAATCTGCTTGGATACTAAGTTCATTTCAGGCTTGTGTTAGGAGTACTTGATGGAAGACTGGAGGGCAGTGTATGTATCAGTTCATGACAAACCTAAATGGGGCTGCTTATTCTCGCTCCTGTGTTTTCACAGTAGCAAGCCTTTATTGTGTACGTGGGATTATTGGGCAAGACTTTGGGCTTGTCTTTAATGCAGTCTTACAAGAGGAGTGTATATGATTGCTCATGGTTCAATTTTTAAATAAAATATTTCTCTTATCTCTGTAATACATTTGAAAAAACTATCACTTGGAGATAGTCTGGCTTCATTTGAAAATGAGAATTGACTTCAAGGCACAATAGTTGTTAATATATTTGTTCAAACCCACTCACTAATGGGCTTCAGTTTGATTTATAAAACAGCTTTCTCTTATCATACAAACTTTAATAGCTTTTGTTCGTGAAGAACTGAGGGAGTAAAGTCAGTTTTCACTGAGACAACACTATTGAAAGAGAGTGAACAAGCTATGGCTAAAAAGAGCCTTAAATATGAATGTTGCGATTGTGCCAGGGCTAATGTTTGAATTTATGAAAGAATTTAGATAAGCAATATGATGCAATGCTTTCAGAATTTAGAAGAAAATAATCATCTTCTTTGAAGCAGCGGAGTCTGAATCACTGGTTTGAGTATGTGAACCAGAACATACAAAGTTTATGTATGAAAGGTTAGTAGAACCCAATATGGCAATTTTAAATGTACAGTCAGAAAAATACTCAGTATGTAGCCTCAGCACAAATAAGGAAGTTTGCAGCTTTTGGAGCTTTTATGGTCATTGTACATTTCTGGATGTGCAGGTTATTGTTGTGCCCAGTTTTCACTTGACAAGGGTACTGCAATAGTTTTCATGTGTAGACTCTCTGCTCTAACTAAAAGCCACTCAATTTGGCTTTTGTTCAGCAGAATGGACCTGAAAGACTGAATGGAAACACCAGTTAACACAGAGCATATCTACCAGGTCACCCACACTGCTGCGTACTGGGCATGAAAGGTTGTGCTGGTTGATGGTTTCCTTCCTGGCATTTGAGTCCATTCTAAAGTACATATTCACAGCACAGGTTTGTAGAGAGCGGTTGCAATAGGCATTAGCTCTAATCCAGCAGTTGAGATCAGCTGCAACACTGTGGGGGGGGCTGTACTTAACTTTGTATGTTAAAGAACTGGAGGTTTCAGTGGAGGGCTCTCAACTGAGAGAACTTCTCTTTTTTTAAAAGATGACCTGAAGCTTATGCATTATTTTTATGTTAAATGGCTTGTAGTTTTTCACTGGGTGATGCTATCAGTTGGAGTAGATGCATATAATTTGCATATGTATGTGGAGTATGTAGGAGGCATAGCACTGATAAATGTATCAAAGCCACACAAATACCATCTAAATTGCTGTTTCTCTGACTTCAAAAGGAAGAACTTAATGCTGAGGTCCATGGTAATAACTTTTGGAAAATCTGCATATGGTTGATTGTAAAATTACTTTAGCTAGGATGACACGCTAATGATAAATATTGTTTGGTCATAAAACTGGTCCTTGTTTTTTCAGAGACAGCAAATATGTAATTCAGTCATAATTCCTCTGTATAAGCACAGGATGTTACCAAAGAGTTTGAAGTGAGAGGAAGGGAGGCATGGATTGTTCAGTGCAGACTGGGGACCCTGCTTTCTAAATAATTCAGATTGTAGGCAGTTACCCCCACTTGGTCGAGGAAGAGGTTGAGTTCTTGCTCCTTACAAATGGAATGCTTTTATCTACATTTCTAGTTAAGTAGGTGCTGAAATAAAGATTAACGCAAGCAGAGTGGAAATGTACTGTATATGGCACCTCTTCCTCTAGGACAGGAATAGTGCTACAGCAATATGACTAGGTAACTAATACCGGGGTTCTCAGACTATAGGTCAGATGTCGCTGCTCTTTATAGAGCAAAAAAAAAAAATCCACTGAAATCAGTGGGAGAGCATGTTAATGATCGAAGGACACAGACCCATATTTTCTGAGTCAGCAGGGTGACGGGGTTTCCTGTCGCACAGTGTGGTAAGAAAGGCAAAACTGTGTTTCAGTTCTAAACTCCATTGACTGCAGAGTTTGGAGAATGTGATGCTAGTACACCTATCAAAGTATATTGCAGAGATATATTCTTTAAAAAATGAGTAGGATTTGTGGTGCCTTTCAAAGGGATAATAGAACACACTGTCAGGAAAAAAGTCCAAACTGTGTACTGCATCTAACTGCTGAAAAATGGTGTGGTTTTTTTTTTTCTTCCAGTGTGTGGGATGACTCATGGTGATATGGGTTAGAGGCTTTTACTCCAGAGTCATTGGTTCAAAGTGAACAGAGATTATTGTAATTCCCTGAAAGAATTGGGAGAGAATGAGATAGTGTTTTCTTTTTAGCATCTAAGGTGATAGAAATATCAAGACTACATGCTTTATGTCATCTTACAGTTTGTAGAGCGCTAAGTTAAAATATATAAATATTCTAATTGAAATGTGTATTTGCCAAGTTTCTTTAGGACCTTTTGCTCTTTTTATGTTTTCCTTGTTTATGGTGGAGGGTGGGGTAATATAATTGACTTCAGCTTATGGCATGAAAAATTTCTCATTATATCTTTCCCTTTGGAGATGAGTTTATAGTTAGTCTGTGTCTTAGATTCACAGACTTATAAAAATGTAGTAACACTTTTGGTTCACTTCACAGATTTCATACGCTATAGGCAGACCCTTACTCTAACAGATATCTATCTGATTCCCACTAGACATAGGCATAATAGACCAGTACATGCATAATATGTATGTGTAACAACAGAACAGAAAGAGGGGAAAAGAGCTTCTCACATCAGGTGATTCTGTGCATAGTGTGGAAATTTCTTGAGTATCTTTACTGCCTGGAGAAATGGCACTTTACTGGTATTCTGTCCTGGCTTATTGGAGTATCTCTGTTAGGAGGCCTGACACTAGGCAGGGCTGAACGACTTCTCCAGATTCAGAGGTGAAATGCTCTCATGTTTCACTCCTGCTTTATTTTTATGTATGATGTTATGTGGCTTCTTAGGAGAAAACAAAGCAGGAACCATCACTGAAAAGCAGATATTTTTTAAACTTCATCCATGATGTAATAACCCACTTCTTGGGAGAAAAACAAAACAAAAAACCTACCTTAAAAATGCCTTTTCTGATGTGTGAGTGGTGGTGTAATCAGAATATAAGGTTTTTAGAGTAATTTATCGTGTAGTAATTGTCACCGTTCCCATGCTACATTTTTCTCTGTAAGATTAGGAAGCAATGGCATTCTTTATGCTTAATGGCACAAACAATTATAGTACTGCCTTGGCACTGATTTGCTGCCTTGGCTGGCTCTGATGCTGCTGGTTTTTAAATTGGCTGCAAAACAGCCTGTGGGACCGATGTATAGTCAGTTGTCTGTTGGCGCATGGTTCTGGACAGTGTTTTTGCTTTGACTCATCTCTGATTGCAGGGAGTTTGCTATTGGCTCTAGCATATTTGAGAATATGGCGGTATGCAGTTCCTTACGAGCTTGCAAAGTCCCTTTTATGGTAAAAGTAAATTGTTTCACATGTAACATGAAAATACACACCATCCCTATTTATTATTTCATTGCTCTTTGGGCTTTCTTTCTGAATTTAATATTATAAGCTTTCTAATGTTCCAAGTCCAAAATGTGTGACTGAGTTTTGCCAAATAGTGCTTGTACCGTGCTTAGATATTATGCTGCAGAAACTAAGGTTGAACCAAACTGAACATCCTTGTAGTACTCTTTTGTGGCTGAAATGACATCAGTGTCTGTTTCTTGAGGAACCTAGTAAGAGCCGAAGCAAGGAAATAGGAGGAGACAGGCCAGGTCATTCATACTGTGGTGCCTTTTTTGTAGTATGTTTATGGTACCCTTTAGGCAGAGACCATTGGGGGATGGAGAGTCAACCAGTTTTGGTGATCCCATCTTGACTTGACAATGGAGATAGTTGTTAATGGAGCAGCTCAGTGTTCCTCCTTGACTGTTGCAGAAGAGAAGTGGGGTGGCTTTCTAAACTTCTGCTAGACCAACATTTATACCCTTGAATTATCTGTGGTGATTACAAGCCACATCATGTTGTTCTTTACTTTTCAGACCCATGCAAAGCATGGTGCAAATAATAAGTGTAGCAATACTTACACCATAGTGAAAATACTATTTATTTCTGTGCTGGAGGTATGCAGATGTAGGGCTGCAATGTGGGAATGTTGCACATGGGTTTGGAGGTCAGCATTTATATTGTGTATTTTCTGAGGGAAAACTCACAAATTTTATCCAGAATTGGAAAAAAAAAATAAATCCAAGTACAGATGCTAGTACAGGCACAAAATCAATCTGTACAGTCAGCAGTTGTAATATCTTTTCAGTTGTAATGCTGTAACTGTGTACATTGACTCCTCTGCCAGGATCTCTTGTCTGTGAACATATGAAAAACTGCCTGGCTGGCATGAGCGGAGCACATGGCCTGTGTCACCTGGTGATGTACTGTGAAAAAAATATCTCCTCTTCTGGTTCTGTGAGGGTCAACTTCAGTCAAATTCTTAAAACCTTTTAAAAGCTGTTAATACAGTTGCAAAGATGGCTTTTTAGCTGTAGTCACTAGCTTATCAGCTTCTCCAAATATATGCCTGCTTTTCCCTTTCTGAATTTTTGTTTGGCTCTGATAATGGTACTCTGCATTGAAACTGGACTTACGAAGGAGGCCGACCCTGGGGTTTGTGTTCTTTTTCTCTTGCTGTCTGTCTTCCACTGTGTTAAAAAATAATGTTCACCAGTTTTTGGTGTTGATTTCTGACAACTTAATTTTTAATGAGTTTTGTGCAGTATCTTTTGTCATTTTTTGAAACTTGTACCTTTTTTTTTTAGTGAATGCTTATCTCAGATACAGTTAAAAGCTAGCAAAGTGAAACCTTTGAACCTTGAAGGATTAGATACTATTCATTGTATTTCAAGTTAATAATACTGTATATTATGTAATTTGGAATATCCCTGTTGGTATTGCAGAGCAAAAGTGGTTGAATTAATGATATATTGCAGTGTGTTTAGGCAACCACATAATGGCTGAGGAGGAACTGTGAGGTCTGCTGTATCCAAAACTGTTTAGGGTCTTTCACAGAGATGGCTATATAGAGCCATAATGATTCCAAAGCAGCAATTACAGCAAAATGAAAAGATAGCCCTTTAAGATCGTTTGGGCAGATACTGATGGGACTGACATGGATGTGGACTGCACTGTTACTACAGCCTGAAAGTTGTAACATACACCAGTGTTTAAACTATCCTGTATATTAAGCAGCTTATTGTATCCCCTTTCTCCCAAGTGCAAGAGGAGCCAAGAAAACTTTCATTAAAGAAATGATCCAACTAATCTAAGCTGGTGGAGGAAAGAACTACTGTGAAGTAATAATTTGGCTTTGCTCTGCTTTACAGTAGTACCTCCTGGAATGACCTACTGTCAGGTCATGCAGGAGCTAGAGCTACTAATGGATGTGTGGTAAATGCTTTATTATAATTGAGTGGCAATGACAAAAGAATGTGTTTCTAATGCATGCTTATTATTTTAACTTTGAAAGGGCCTTCCAGCATATGTACTGTTTCTGGTGCTGTCACACTGCCCGTTAGAGCCATGGCTGTTTAATGATCTGAGCAGAAATCATTGTGCCGATGTGGTGCCAGGAGAGACTCTGTTCAGCATTGCTGTCTTCACCTCTCTGACGTGGTGGGACAATACTTCATCTCAACTGAGGATGTTTAAGTTTTGAATATGATCAGGAAATTCTTAAAAATGAATCACAGGAAACCTTTATTTTTACTTTTGAGTCTAGGGATCAGATTTAAGGTTTATCTTCTAAAGTAAATATGTCTGAAAACACGATGTTGTAGTTACTTTCATTTTAGTAAACGCTCGTCTTTTCAGAAGACCACAAAATAATGAGGATACAGGAGGGGGGGAAGCCCTAGTTCACATGAGATTTATTCCCAGTTAGAGCGCTTCTTCCTGGTAGCTGCTCCTAGCTCTGTCTCCAGGCCAGAGTGCAAGCTGCACCTTTAGCAAAGAGCTGTGCATCTCTTTTCTGCAAACGTCTCCCAGAATCCGCTGGTAGCTTCTGAAATAGCTGGAGTAAAAGCTGCATCATTACTGTGTTTAGGGAAGCCTTGCTCCCACTAGTGACCCCCATGTTGCTCTTATTGTAGAATTGAGCCTATATTTCTGCTTGTCCTTTCATCTGCGCTGTTTTCATCTTCTATTAATGCAGTGGTCTATAGCTTAAACTGTATTTCTGTCTGGAATGCTGTTTAATTAGGATGAATGATCTTGTGTGTATGTAAGGTTATTTTTCTTTAATAAATCTTTTCTCCATGTGTATATTCTATGACAAAACTAATTAGGAACGACAAACATGTAATTCAATAGGTTAGAGGGAAAAATTGTGTAGTACCTCTTGTACTGTTTTTCATATCCAGATTGTGGACACTGTGGGTTCTTTGTTTGCTCTGTCACCTTGAAGTTCAGCTTACCAAATTTAGCTCAGCATTCTTGTGTTTTTGTAATTTGTGCTCTTGGCCATCTCAGGGTTCGTATTTCAATTACATTTTTATCACACTGATTCTTTTTTATTAAGTTACCCTCCTTATAAAAGTTCATTTTTAATTAACTCTAGCAATAAAGAAGCTATGAAAACTGTAACTGAGAAATGCTAATGTAAATTTTCACCAAAACGTGCATTTTAAAGAAGGATGGAAAGTTTATTTCTCTTGCTATTTAATTAAAAGTTAAGAATCAGATATGCAAGCTGAGGAAAAAAAATACAGCATTCTTAATAGAGTTGAAATGAAATATTCTACTCTGCTCAGCCTTTTTTTCCCCTTTTTTTCGTTATTTTTTTTCTGCAAGTTATGCAACTTTGCCCATCAGGTTTTTCATTCCTGGCTGACTGAAGTGATGCCTCACACCTGCTTCTGAAGTTCAGGGACAGCTGCTTTTCATTTTCCCTTTTAAGGAACAAATCCTGCTGTCACTGGAGTCAGTTATGGAACTTGTAAGGACTTCCTGGTATAGTTTCAGGCTTTCAGTAGTCTTAACCCAGTGACACCATCATTTTCCTAGGCCCTTCGTTATTCCTGCAAGCTTTATCACTCGCTGCCTTGCTGTGACGTACTTTGACCCAGACACTTCTGTGTCTTCTCTGTAGGCGCTAAAGTGCTATTCTTGTTTACTTCTCTCATCATCTACATTCTTCTTCATCTCTTCACCACTCACAATGGAAGATAGTTCAAATTTTATATAATACCACTGATTTTCTTCCCTGTTCCTACATATCAGATGCAGATAATGATAAGTTGTTACTGCTGACCCACTTTTTCTAGCAGAAAGAGAACTGTGTAGTGGTGGATGAGCAGAAAGAGCCCAGTGTTTTTAGAGAGACCCTCTCTCTGCTCTGGAAACAGTATTAGGCCAAAAGAGTTCTCGTGTACTTTTGCCAGAACTGGTATTCTTCCCTCCCCTTGAGGTTCTTCAAGCCTTTCTTCTCTTTGCCAAGAGCACCTTTCCACATTCATCTGAAAGTACAATTCGTATGATGTGACCAGGATAACTTTCATGTTTGTTTCTAAGTTGGATCTACCTTTAAATCTCATGCAGGTAGTAAATCAATTCAGCTATCCCAGTAAATTTCTCTGGGGAGAAGACAAGGCAAGGAATAAACATGGTTTATAAACTTTCAAAATACATAGTAAGAACTTTTTCCCTTAACTTGATGATTTACTTCTATTCATTGTTAGTAAGTTAATACAGAGAAACATTGGTTTTGGTGCCAAAAATCATCAGGAACATAACCCAGAGCAATTTTTAAGGGCACAGCTTTTAAACAAGCTTCTGGAAGAAGCATTATTTGACAGCACACAAGTGAAATAACCCAGTTTGTTATTTTAATCTCATATCTCCACTTCTGGTGTTCTGTCTTGTGGGTGATTTGCATTCAGCTGAGGCTTTGGCTGATGGGTTACCATAAATGGCTCAAAACCAGATTGGGTCCACTTATATACAGCAATTTTTGTACATAATTAGAATAAAACCAGCAGCTTTCTGAAGCACCTCTTTTCACCTGATTAAACATGGAGTTATTGTTCCTGATAAAAAACAGTTGGCTTTATTAGAAGTCCGTGACAGACAGGAGACACAGTTCTTTGAAACAGGCATTTTATTAATAAGAATATTTTATTTCAAATGTAGGTAAACTAATATGTGAGATTTTGAAACTAACTATTTTTGTATGTATGTTTAAAAAGTACGAAGTCCCAAAATATGCTTTCAAGAGCAGTGATAATCTTTGCAAAACAAATAAAACATTGGATTTTGCTCTGTGCTTATTTTGTTAATTATGGGGAGACTTCATGGGCAATTGTACAACTCAGTTTCCATTGGAAACTGAATACTGTACTTGTCCAATTTATCCTCTGAAGGAAGAAGGATGGTAGCAACTTTGGAAATTGTCTCAGAAGCTCAGCTGCTGTTTGGGAAAAGGGGGGATTTGTTTGAAGAAGAAATAATTGACATTTATTATATAAACCCAGAAAAGTTTGTTTTTGAATTTATGTGGGTATGTTGCATATAAAACAGTAACCGGTTGTTTCCTGGCCTTTGCAAGACAGCATTCGTTTTGGCTTTTTTCTCACTTGGGATGAATATGTGGAATATTGGAGAATACCTGAAGTGACTTTGAAGACTTGTCTACAGTTAAGAGGGATATTGAATTTTAATCATAACTTGTACCAGAGACAGAAGAAAAAGTATTTGTAATCATATCTAACCCTAAGATCCCAGTGGTGTCTCCATCTTGATAGCAAACATCAAGAAATACACATTTGTTTCTTCAAAATTTCTTACTTGCTTTGCAAGAGTAATGTACCCACACAGCATAATATTCCTGTGCTATCTTCTAGACAATGAGACACTAAAATTGTGAAAGAAAACAAGAAGTGCAGCTGAATGTTTTCTGCATTAGTTTGAAACACAACTGCCTATTTTTTTTTTTTTTTTTTTTTTGCTGCAGTTTACAGCCAGACTTAATGAAGTCTGGTCTGACATTGACCTGCCTTGGTATTTCCCCATCTAAAGTTTCCAGGTTTTATCTATACAAGTGAGATCAGACTGATTTTACTATATCTCAATGTGTTGACTTTCCTTGTAGCAGTCTGATTTTGTTCCCATTGTACTAAATAAGAATTCTTCCACTGAACTCAGAGCAGGAATGAACAGTGGAGTTAGATCCACCTTCCATTATGTAAAAGGAAAGAAGGTAATTTAATTGAATTGTTAAAGCATCTCTCCATACTGATGTGTAACACTTGCCAGTAGTCCAACCTCTTGAGGGACTGCACAGTCTTCCCAATCAACGGCTGTATGGCAGCCTCCTTTTTCTGCCGAGAGTTCTTGAATAATTCAGATGTAAGAGAGCAAGGAAACAAAGGCAAGACCTTTGGTGCCACCAAAGAATATCTAAGAGGAAAAAATCAAGTAGGATTTAATTCTGGAGTGCTGCTTTAGATTACTCACCCTCTAATATGCCTGTTTGAACTGTATTCATGCTGCTCTTTGACGTTGTCTGTATTTCTTGATCGGAGACTAAGATAATATATTCTGGATGCAGAGTAAGAAAGCAAATATCTTTTTGGACTGATTTACCCTTGTTAAATTAAACGAATATGCAGCAAACTAACTCAACAATCTAGTTCACAGCACAGACGCAGGAAGGATTACTGCAGGTGTTTTTCACTGACCCTTTCCCAGGCAAAGTGTCACTAGGGTATTACAGCCTCTACCTCACACATGCAGAAAACAGTTGTTGTTTTCTCCATCTTTCAAGACAGTCGTGGTGCTTTATTCTTTACCAGTTTGCCCAGAAATGTTCTGTTTGCCGAAGGCCTCCAGATGGGCTAAGTGGTGTGGTCTAAGAGGCTGCAAATCTCTCTCACCTCATTATTACTGCAGAGTAAGATGTGGATGACAGAGAGCAGACATAGCTATCCTTTGACTATGTTTTTGAGAAATCTCCTTTTTTGGGCTAGGATTAGGTCTTCTCCTGACCCAGCAGCATGAGTTAGTGAAGACTGAAAAATAGAACAGCCAGGACTTTTACGTAGAAAAGACTTTGTATTCTCTGCTTGTTTTCCTACTATTCTGGTGAGGCCTCGTAACAAAGTTAGTGACAACTGCTTGTCTGCCTAACCTCATCTCTGGCTAAGCCGGTTTTGTACCACTGTATAAAATGAGAAGCATGTTTTTGCAGCCCAGCAGCTCTGCTCAGGGTTGTGTGAGCTTGCTCATGGGGAACGCAGGGTAGCAGTCCATGATTGGAGTGCTGAAAAATGAATGTCAGAGTAATTCATTTTCAGACAGTGCAGATTAATCCAAAGTGAGTCAAGTTTATGGAACCAAAATCTACATAGCAGATAAACTGGTAGAAATTTCCAGTGTGATTCTAGGCTCTGTGGGAGGTTGCTCTACATTATAGGAATATAAATGCCTTTTTTTTTTTTTCTTTCCCCCCACAAAAGCACATAAAAAAAGGCTGAAAACAGTTTAAAGAAAATAAGAAACATCTGTCTTCCTCCTCACCCGTTTTTGTTGAAGGTTATTAGACACTTCCCTGCTTAAACATATCACCACATTTTAATGTTGTTTCTTTTTGTGTGTAGGGTTGATATGGGAAAGTACTGTCCAACTGCAAGCTGTTCTTGCAGTTTTATTTTTGTGTGTGTGATAGCAGCCTTTGGGGTATAAAATGAAAACAAGAAGATTGTTCTTTAATGTTTGTAACCAAGCTCTTGATCTCCAGCTAGGTTATATATCTCATGAAAGCTTTCTTTGGATTTCTTCTCCAGCCTATATGCTTGTTGACCATTTCACCTGGAGTTAAATTTTTCCCTTTAGCTGATGGTCAGCTTCTTGGAACAGGCGGAGGATGTTGCTGGAACATGTCTCAAGGCAAAAGAGGAAAGCAATGAGGCCAGTCTACCCTGGGCAGCTCTCCAAAGGAAGTATTACGTGCTTTGCTTTCATGCTCTGATGGATGAGACTTTGTGATTTGACTATTTGAAGTGGTAAAACTCAAAGTATAATTTAAAATAGAAAAGGGTTTGCATTGTGCAGAATGGAATATGGACAATCGTGTTAGCGGTGAATAGTATATTGTAGCGATATTATTTGGTGTCTCAATAGCATCTTTCTCAAAGTTTATTAGTCTATCTCCATCAGTCTGCTTACTTAGCAAACATTACATTTGCTCATAACTTTTGAAAAACAAACCTGCCTTATGTGTTGTCAGGATGAGCTGCACATAATCTCACTTACTGATTGGGAAACTGAGTCAGAAAAAGTTATCCAAGTGCTTGTAGTTGCTCATTGTCACACATGGAAATAGGTGCCTGGATCCCCAGGTCTTGTGTTCTAGCCGCTAGTCCATGTTGTATGTGTGTTACCACCTATAGGTAGCTTCTCTTCTCCAGAACATTTGAGCTTTACTATGCTTCGGTGCCCTCTACTGCTCCATTAAAATAATGCTGTCTCCTTGCTCTTGTAGAAGCATGTTTAATTTTGTTCTGTGGGCTCCTTGGGCAAGTAGTTCCCCTGGTGAGCTGTTGCCAGCAACGCTGATTAGAGTAATGGATGTATACGGTACTGAAAATTGATTTTCCTGAAGAAATTTTTTCTCTTCTGGAAGTGTGAGATGATTCAGGCTGAGATCATGGGGTTTTCTTGTTTTATGGCAAGGGTAGATTTTATGTATATGTGTACGAGCAGTTTTTATTACTATTTGCTTAATGAATATACAACATGTAGGGGCTGATATTCAGAAGTACGGAGCCATTTCAGATTCCACTGAAATCAGGAGCTACAGGTTTTGATTTGGGAGCTTCTCTGAGCCAGATATGAATTAAATCGTAGGTTCTCATTCTATTCCTGTGGTTTTGTGGGTTTGGATTTTGTTTGGTTTTGATTTTTTTTCTTTCTCCTGTGTTTTCCTTTCCTTAAAATGTTTTGCTTTATACCAGGTACATTGGTAGATTCACCCTCTGATTACTCCTCTTCTCTAGAAAGAAGCCTCGGGGGTCTGTAAGCCGTTGAACAACCCTTTTGCTGTACTGGAGGCTTGTTGAACTGTATTGTTCAAGCTGCAGGGGTCTTTGTGGAATGGAGTGTAGGAAGCATTGCATGTTCTTACCCTTGGAGAAGTAATTCAGATTCAGACAGCTATGTAATCTTTCAGAGTTTTAGTCTTCAAGAATCTGATCTGTTATGGAAAGCATTGTCCTATAATGACAGATATGTTAGTCCTATGGCACCTTTTTTGTATAATTAGATGCAAACCAGTCAAGATATTCAATTTCATTCTGTTTTTTAAATGCATAATTTGCTATTAGATCCCCTGGCATTAGTCCACATAGGTTGCTGCTTGATTTTTGCATCATGCACTAATGCAATGGTAACTTGGAGTTTCAGCCCATTTCCAGCTCCCGGTGCTGCGTTTTCTTACCACTTGTAATGACTTACCACTAGTAATGACTGGGAATGCATTTGAGAATGGAGTGGTTGCCCTTTCATGGTGCACTGCAGTGTGAGATCTTTTTTGCACATTTTCAGAATGTGTACAATGTGTTCTAGTATAATCCTTAAACAGATTTTAGTTCATAATCCATCTCTGTGGTGCAGATCTCCCTGTGGAATGAGATTACTACCAGCATTTTTTTTCTTCAGTGGTTCTTTTTAGCTCTCAGGAATACCCATAGTAAATGTTAAATTGGACTTGTTCTTCATTATTCTGAAGATATTCACAGAAGTTGAATGAGAAAGGATTATCAAAAGATATTTGTGATCTCATGTATATCCGATTCATGCAGTTCACCTTTGTATCAATCCAAGCAGTCATTCTTTGCATGAAAAATGTATGTCTGGTGTCTCGATTGAATTTGTCCAATTTCAGCTTCCAATGATTGGTTCCAGTTATTACCCTTCTACAACTAATAGATACAAATAGACTTCCATTAAGTGCTGTTTGCTCTTGGAAAGTTGTTGGGAATGCTGTAATCCTATGTTGTCTCTGTTTGTGAAACTCCATAGGTAAGACATGGTCTCAGCCCTTAGGCCATTTTTATGACTACTTTCTGGAATCATAGGATAGATCCTGGACCTTCAGCTTTTCAGCAGTTTTTAGAAATATGGCCACCAGGATTGTGGAGGGCATTTCAAAATCAGTTTCACCATCTGTAAGTGGAGTTGCAGTTTATTTTCTTATTCTTACTGGCTACTGAGTGATCACCTTACCAGCTTTTATTTATTATTTAGTAATTATACCTACTTCCTAATCCCCTTTGATTCCTTGGTGAGGGTTATTTGAAATCTGCCACTCATTTGCATTAACTTAGCATATGCTTTAATGATTTTGAGTCTTAATTTTTAAAACTGTGTATACCAGGTCAAATGCCTTGTAAAAGCTGAAATTACCCCTCCCAGCCACACCAGCTATCAAAGTGGCATCAAGTTTATTTGACAAGACTGTCTTTCTGTTTGTGTGCATAGCAAGGTTTTCCTTGGTTCTCTCCTTAATGCTTTTCTGTTTGTGAAAAGCATGTGATTTCTCTTATCTGCATGGGGCCATTACATTGGCATAGAGAGCAAACGCAATTTATAATTCAGTTTTTAAGATAGGCTGTCAGCAAATCCTGTCCTGACCACTCTTGAGAGTATCATATACAAAAAAATAATTGTTCCTAGATTTGTGATTGATGTAGCAGAACTGATAAAAGTTACATTGTTTAAAAGTGTTTATAAATCATGCTGTCCATATGTTCATTTCCTGTAATCTGTCACTATAGTTTCAAATGTAATTGTGAGAGACAAAAAACTGGCTTCATAACACTCTGGAATGAGTTTTGCTTCCATTTGGTGTACGTTGAAAGGTGGCTCAAAGCAAAAATTATAATCCTGGAATACCATGTACCTTACAACAGGATATCTTTGCTTTGTGGTTTTGAATTACTGAAGGGCGTAGTCTGAATTCTGCGTTTTTCCCCTTGCATTGCTGGGATTTAGGCAAAGTAGCTGGGCCAGTTGTAGGGATTGCTTGGCAGAGAGGATAGCGTGTTTTTTTCAAATACAATTCCTGTTCTCACTTGGGAGGTTAGCATTATGACAAGCTGGGTTTACAGTCAGTGCTGAGCTGGGGTTTTGGCTCTGTCTGACACAGACAGGCTACTAGAGCACTGTGTGGTATGATCACAGATGCAGAACTCTGCTCAATTCCTGAAGGTGCTTCCCACTTTCTCGGCTAGGCCTAGAAGTTGAATGAGGGAGCAGTAATTGCAGCAAGAGTGAAATCAGAAACACTCTCTTCATACACAGGTTTCTCCATTGCAAGGGATGGAAAAATAGTTTTGGAGAAGCAACACAAGTTTTACTACCTTCAAGTTCTTTGTCAAAATCAGCCAGGAGCATGGTGGAGGCAGAGATTTACACTCTGTTACAAAGTGACCCTATTCTAGCAGCTTGCTAAAACAGGAGAACAAACATAGTCTTCTAAACTGTCTCTCAGGGTACCCAACATGGCTGCTGGTGAGGTTACTAGGCTTTAAACTGTTCCAGTTTTTCCAATTATTCCTTCAAGGAAGGAAGATAAAGCACACGATATTGTCCTCTGAAGCTGCCACACAATGTTCCAAGCACAGGTATTATCTGTTTACACATCCTATTCAGTTTTCCTTGCTCATGAGTCTTGTTAAGGATACTGTCCTTTGCCCAACTCCATCAAACGATATGAACCTCCTATTCTCCATAGTGGGCAAGGACAACATTTGAATTCAGTACTGTAACACCAGTAACTTTTGCTCTTTTTGCCATTCCTTATTTAGTACTTACTTATCTGTTTGGGTGAATTATCAGCTCTCTCACTTTGTATAAAGGGTTTGCACTGACAGACCAAAATCTTTCACTGACATCTGTGTCAGTTAAGTGAAATGCTTCATTACTGCAAGGAGCAGATCTGGATGAGTTCATATCTGTAAGTGCAAAAATTGTGGCATTTAAGAGGCAGATGCAAAATATCTGTAGTGGAACATTTTATTTTAGTCAAGAAGTACTGGACAGCTTGCTTTCTGAATTAGGGTTTGGGGATATAATAAAAACTTTTCAATTGCACAGCTAAGATTATTCTTTATGTCCAACTCTGGATGTGCTTGTTTTATTTTTCCCCATCTGAAAAATTGGGAAGAATAATACATTAAAGTTGTGTTGTTCAGTAAAGCAACAAGAGTAAATTCTGTTGCTGCTGGTTTAAGAGGACAGAGTAGACGGTCAGGCTCGATGCCCATGCTCTTCAAATCAGCAAATCAATGCTTTATTCCTGTTTCGCAGGAAAGAATTTATTAGCTGCTTTAGGTGTTACGTTTATGCCATTGTATCAAAATATGGTGTGATGGTACCTTCCAGTGCTCTTTTTTTTGTTGATCCTTTTATTAGACTTTTATAATTAAAAACTCAGAAGAGTTTTCTTTTAACAACATGATCGCTTTTACTATTAACCTAGGAAGTTTCTCTTACTTAAGGAAACTGTTGGTAGTATCTAACCAATTATCTAACCAGCAAAGCTATATTTTCCCTTAATGCATCTCTGACTTAATTTTGCATTAATTTTTTGCTTTTGCAGACACACTTGAGATCTGCTTTTAATTACTGGTTAAGATTTACGAATCAGAAATGCAAACACAAGCACACAGCTTTTTTATCCTATGTAAGTCACCTTTCAAAAACTGTCAAAAAATTGTAGTTTTAGAAGCTGTACTTGTATAGACACAAGTAATGCAATAGCTGTGTCAATCTCTGAGATTATGAACACGCTTACCATGAGAATATTCTTGGCGTAAGTCAGGAGTATTATATAATAAGGAAACAATGTCTTTTTATACTTTTCTTCCAAAACATTCCCTAGTGAGAACTAGACTAAAAAACCCCCATAGGATTGCCTATGAATAGATCTCCTTGCAACAGGATAACTGTAGCCAAATTACACAAAGTAGATTTAAAATCCCTGTCATGTTTTCATAGTTATATTTTTAAAACCCTTTATTGGCATCTAATATGAATTCTGATTGTATAACTGTAACAAGACCAACAATGTGTAGATGTGCAAAACTGTCCCCTAGCAGTATGGATGTCTAAGGCAGGAGAAACAGCGGACAAAAGCAATAAACTACTTGAATGAAATAAAAGCAGCAGGACTAATCCTGCTTCACCTGGTGCCCCGCAATGCACAAAAAGCAGTGTGGAAGGCTGAGGAAAATGGCTTTGGCTCAGTAGTGGTACAGGTCCATGACTGTGTACAACACAAATAGGAAGCCTAGCACATGGTCATTGCAATGCCACCTCCAGAAAGGTCAGAGACCTGCTGTAACATGAAGTTTCAAAAAGGAAGGGGATTGGGGCCTACAGCAGTTCAGATTTAGAAGATACACAAGTGGTAGATGGTTACCCTTCTTCAATGATTTTACTCTCCTGTGACTTATGTAGCTGTCAAGTACAACACAGAACACAGCCCGACACATTCTACACGGCCATGTACAAATGCTGAAAACTGAGGTGGAGCAAAAGGAAGGTGAATTTGGATATAGCAGCTGTTATCTCTGTTAATGATGTTTCCTAGTGTTTTATGAGTAGTTTCTAGAGAAAGCTGTTAATCCATGGTGACCAGGAGTATGTGAAAATATATGTGTACAATAGATGGTATTTGTAGTGCGAATAAGGATTTGGAGTGTAAATTAATGATCCAAAATGGGCAGGAACAGTTCATCAGCAAGCTTAAAAGGAGAAGTAGCTTTTGGGTATGCAGTGTATCTGTTTCCAGACAGACCACCTGGAATAGATACATGCAGCCAGTCTCCAGAAGACAATGGAATTGTCATGTTTGAGTTATCCAAGCTGCACATACAGTAAATCAGAAACACAAAGTTGATTTGTGATAAAAGGGTAGAGCAAAACAGTAGTTAGGTAATTTGAAGAATACTGCCTGAAGTGAGAAATATATTGTGAAATAGTGTGTTTTGGAAGAAAGTTCCTTCTGGCAGGCATAAACCAGTTCACACATCTGGGAAAGCACAGATAGCTGAGAGATGGACCTTGTCTCCAATCAAAATATGAGTCATTGTTTTAATCCATTCACCTTGCAGTGATAGACCTTTCCTTCCTTACTTTTGTTTTCAGAATCCTGATTGCTTCTTCAGAGTAGCTAAATCTTAGCCCTTCTTCTCCCCTCCCTCAATGTCTGGTATAGATCAAACAGAAAACGGCTCTGGAAGAAACCCCCTGGTCTATTCCTTTGCTCTAAGGCAGGATCAACTCCAAGTAAACTTTCCCTGATGGATATTTGTCTAGCTTGTTCTTAAATATATTTGGTGATCAGGGTTGCACAACCTTCCAAACCCCAGCATTTATTTATCATTGTAAATTATTTCCCTGATTTTCTCTTTATTCTTACCTAGCAACTGCTGTGACTTTGAGCACACAAAGGCGAAATGAGAATGAGATCATAAGCCATTTTTACCATTAGCTATTTGTCATCTCTACAAAGACTGAGAAGCTTGTGCTTTATTTTTGAACCAATGAGATGCTGCACAGATAATTTTTAATAGAATTGAAAGATGTGCATGGAAAAACCATGGAAGTTAGATGCTGTGCATCAGTGAGGGCAAAAAAACTGGATGTTGATCTCCCTGTGTGCTCAGCAACATAACTATGGTAAACTGATTATAGTGTGTTATTTGAATTGAATGATAAATGGTGAGCAAGATCTTTTTAAGGGAAAACAAGCCTCCTTTTTGTGAGGGTATATTTTCAGAAGAGAAATAAGTAGTGCCATAAAATGTGGAACATTCAAAAGTGTTTGGAATCTGTCAGTGGGTGAACTTGTATAAAATGTTAGCTGTATATAATGGACTGCATAGCTCATTGGTCCCCTGCCTCTCTGGAAAGCTTCACTTAAATAATTCACCTTTATGTATTTTGGTGGGAAAAAAGTGTGCAAACAAGCAGGAAATAGTTTCAGGCTTTCAAAATAAATTTGTGTACAAAAGACATGAAAAGACATAAAAGATACTTATCTCTTTCATGCCAAAAAAGAGCTTTTTTATACTAAATATGTTGAAAAAGAAATACCATTTGGTTAAAATGTATGTGTGGGTAATTGTTTGAAGTTCCTTCTTGTTCTCAATACTCTCATTTAGTATAAGTGCAAATATTTTCATATTTAACCTGGAGAGTGAGATGGGATGATAACAGGGAGGCTTTTGACAACTAAAATGTGACTGACAACTCTTTGCAACAAAGGTAAAACAATCATAATTTATGTGACAAATGTAACTTAGTTTTGGTGGTGTCAGGGGAATCTACGGCATCTGGGGCACAACTTGGTTTCAATAGCTAACCAACACCTGATGTTGTTTTCTTTCTCTTGTGGCCAAAAAAGGAGATGGTGTTCTTAAATGGATCTTTTTTGTGGGTGTTTGAAGAAGCATAATCGTAGACTCCAACTACATACCTGCTTTATAGCCAGAACACTGATAAATGGAGGCTGGTAGAAGAAATAAATTTAGGAAAAGTATGTAGGAGGTTTTTTCGTTCTTCTTTGATCTTTATCTGCCCAGATGTGTAAGAAATCACATCCACGTCTCTAGTTTGGCTGTATCTGACATGGAATTCAGGTGGTTCTTGTAGGACCTCTACAAAGTCCAACAAAGTCAGTAGAGATACTTTCCATTGATTTCAGTGGCTTTTAAATCAAGCTGTATTCACTAACTGTCTGACAGTAATATTTTGGTTGTCTTTCATTTACAAGAGTATAAGGCAGAATTAAGAACAAAACTAAAAAAAAAAGGAGCATTGCTGCTTAATTTATTTACACAGATTTTCCTTGAGTCCAAATGCTAATGCAACTTTTAATTAAAAACAACTAAAGCCCAAAAAACTCTCTTCTCTAAACCCTTCAAATACAAGCGACCAGGGAATTATATAAATAGATATTCTTACCTTTGCTATAAAAAATTCATGCGGAAGTCCTATCTTGGAATAAGCTATTCATTAGTTGGCTTGGCAGAAGGAACACAATCCAAATGAATGAGCTGCCAAGAGTATTTTTAGTGGTTTTATATGTTGCCCATTCAAACCTTGGAAAATGTCTTTAGAAAATTGGACAAACTGACCACTCGTTTTTATGGGCTTTCACAAGATCTAAAAGTGAAAAACAACTATTGTATTTAGCATCTGTTAATGGAGGTTTCAGGCTACAGAACTTGAGAAAGTACTGCTGGGAAGCTAATACAATAACCATAAAATATTGGACTGATAATAGGAAACACTGGCACTGAACAGATATGGAAAGAGTCATGCTAATATTCCATATCCAGGCCTGTTACCCTGTGCCGACTGCTAAAGATACTGTAGTTAAACATACACAGTAGTAGAGATCTGGAATGAAGTCAGAGACAAACTCAAGATAGATGAAATTGTCTTTTTCTACCATGAATACTATTGGTTGGATAATTCTGTCTTTGGAGAATTAAAAACTAGGAACTTGGGCACAAAAGAGCCAGCAAGTTGTGCTAACATTTTTCCAAATGGGGAAATATATGTCCTTACCCCACATATGTAATGAAGCCCTCATCTTCCTTTATTTGAAGTCAGTGGCTTTTTTTTTTCCTTTTGCTTCTTTGGGAATTGGGTCTAGACTTGTGCTGCCATTGAACTGTACCCTTGACAGGATTTTTCTCCCCAAGCTGGAAGCTAGAAAATCAATAAAAGGGAAACTATTCATCAGATACCAAATGAGTTTCAGTGGATTATATGTTATTTGACTCAAAGTGGAAAGAAATGACAAGAGAGATTACATTTTTAATCCCACATAAAGCACCTTTCTGGGAAACTGTTCTCTGCACATGAAGTTTAATTTTGAAGATTTTTTTTTTTTCTCAGCAACACTTCTTTTTTAACCTGTGCAAAGGTGATATCCAAAACCCACCTTCAAAAGATGTTTTGGCTTGCAACTTCTGCATATTGGGATCCTCTGCAAGATGAGATATAGGCAGGATATTTAAATGTTTTTTTTAATTATCTAAAAAAACTTCCTGAAGAATCTGAGTGTGTTTTGCTTGGATGTGAGAGAACACAGCTGGTGGAAGCTTGAGATGACAGAATTGGTGCAAGCTTTTGACTGTGAATAACCTGTGATCAAACAAAAGTTACAGGTATGACAGAGCAGCGACAGAAGCAGCTTAAGGATACGTTTCACCAGTGCAGGTGCCCACCATCGAAGATTCACAACATCTGCAAGTCAGGCTACCTTTGTGTAAAGGGAGCTCTTCACAACAATGAATGAAACTGTTCTTCAAGTGCAGGAAATCAGCTGGAGCCAGTGAAGCTGAGCAAACTTAAATATTAAATTTGTCTCTAAGTTAAGCATGAGTAATAAAAAGAAACACTAAAATTATATTTTGATTTTGGATCAGTTATGCCATTGCTTAGTATCACCCAAAGATCAGGTCACGGTTAAAGGGGCAAGAACTGTTTTCTCTGAGAAGAAAACTCATCTTGTTAAATTTGATTTATGCTGCAGTAAAGAGGCACCATGATCAGGCTGACAAGTTTTAGAGTTACTTTGGGCAGAATTAACTTCAGTCAGACTGCTTCTTGGTTATGGGCTTAAGGCTTCTCCTTCAATATGTTAATTTAAAATGGCTCTGTACTAAGTGTTATCTGCTTCAAAAATCAGGGGTGAGAAATACGTCAACATAAAATAATGCCTTTAAAATTCAAAACTTGATAAACTTAATTTTTCTATATTTATAGAAAGGAAAATTAGGATTCTTGTAATTGCTGTCAGCTAACAATGTGGCTTTAATATTTTTCCTTTTGACATTTGTTCTGTTGCCAGGTGTATCTACTTATGTTCTGTGATCTGCTTTGCATTACTTTTATAGAAATATTACCATTAAAAGTGCTACATGTAGTATTAAATAGCAGGGTGAGTCAGGAGACATGGGTCGAAGCTCTAGCTCACAAGTGAGAGGTTTGGATGCCTCATCTGAGTGATATGGTATAAATACCTACAACCAAATCATCAGTCTGACACTACTGATAATCTTGGCATTAAACTGAGGCAAAATATCCCAATATCCAGGCTTATGAATATTGCAGATTATGGATAGACAAAATGCACAGGAAAGACTTTTCTGTGCTGGCTGCTTTAGCTACAGTTTATTCTTCTGTCAGTATTTCCCTTATAAACTCCTTTTATTCATAGGTTTGGCAGTTGGCCATGAAATTTTGCTTCTAGCTGAAACTTGGCAGACAGTGTTTCAAGTCAGGAAAATTATTTTAAACAAATTTAAAAAATATATGATATGTGTTGGGGCTCTTTTAAAAGTTAGAGGTGCAGTAATTTTATTTTTTTCCTGAGAAAAAGGATTGGTTTCTGTGGGTTTTTTTGTTGTAAATCCTCGAAACAATTTCTTAAAAAGGAAAAAAGATTGTTGTAACCAATTAGAAAAAACACGATTTTTCTTTCAAAAGGATGTATATAGAGGTACTGTACATAAATATCAAGGACTTGTGTATTTTGAAGTTATTGCTTTTTGGGTATTGCTTTAAATTAAATACATAATATATCATTGCAATGGGATAAAGCTTGTTTATTATATAAATTGTAAGGTAAATGGTATGTAACTTAGAAGTAATTTTTAATGCCCATAGTCTCTCTTTATTTACTTTTCCATAACCTGTCTGTAAGTCTTGTACTCAAGAATCTCTTGGCAAATCAACTCTTTAACAAATTCAGCGTAATACAGTAATTGATAATGTTGTGGGAACAAGTAGATAATCATTCTGTGAATGTGTCATATGGTCTAGGATCCAAGTATACTTGGATTGCATGTGTGTGTCGTGTAAGCAGAATAACCTTTCTTATACTTCAGGGTTTGCAGTGTTAATTTGGGCAAATACCACCAGGATCACCACAAATCAGCAGGAGTGAAATTTGATGGCGATTGTGGTAACAGCTCCTGGCTTTGTGTCAGGTTCTGTTCTTCTCCGTGTTCTTACAGCTTACCTGTAGGCTGGAAAACAACAAGTTCCACCCTGTGCTCTCCTCTGTCACTTTGCTCCTACTTGTAAACTGTAAGTTTACTACGTTGTTGATTAATTTTAATCAAGAGCTTCAGTAATTCGTAGCATTCCTGCCATAGCTCTCCTTACCCTGGAATGACTTCCTCAACTTCAGTCAAGTGGGTCTCCATTAAATGAACAGATCAAGAAGGAAATAAGGCTATCCTAAACTGGCACAGGTATTTTATCAAAAGCTGATGAGTTTGGGATAGGTACCTGACCCTTAGGAGAAATGTTTAGGATTATTTTTTGTTTCGTACTGTTTTATACATAGAAATCATGATTTATAAGCATTCAAAAATATGTAATCACTGAAGTATGATACAATTTCATATGGTATCACAATATGGAAAACCCCCTGAAAAATAAGCCTTGACAGGAAAGATTTTGCACATTTGTCAGTGCACTGATGTGCCACTGTAATCTTTGGGAGCTTATGGAAATCCTCTGCTTTGTCACAGGCATAACGCTCTCCCCTTTATCAGTGTTACTCTTCTCTTTTCCACTGCATGGGCTGAAGTGATGCAATTTTTAACTTTTGAGACCAGTTTTAAAAATTGCATGGTAAAGTATTTAAAAGCACCTTTATTTGGATGTTTGCAAATATATTTAATAAGGTAATTCAAAAAAATAATGCCAGCTATATTTCCCAGAAATTGGAATCTCTTTTCCTATTATGCACCTGAGGAATTCTGGTACATTGGACTCTGGCTGACCCATCACACTGTTTATGCTGGATGAGGAACATGTGGTGTGCAGTGTGAAGGTGGAAAAACCCAGTGTATCCAGGTGCAAATTTTGAATAAGTATTCGGTAAAGCTTGCATGAATTCTTGCTACTTTTATGGACTCCAGGAAATATATGGAATGTTGTTAATGCAGATTTATACATAGGCCTAGAGATAATTAACATAGAAAAATGTCCTGAAGACTTTCCTCCCCCCCACATGGTTTGTACCTATTATAGATACACATAGTAGAAAGCGCAGTGTTTGTAATTTCAAAATAGGGGGTGGTAGAGCTCTATAAGGGGCTCTAAAATCTGACTTCAGACACTGAGATGTAATTCTCAGCTGTGCTTCTCACACAGTTCACCTTCTCCTCCTCCTTCCTGAGGTCAGGATCTCTTGTAAAATGGACATCACAATACATAGCCCCAAAAGCTGCAATCAGCATGTATTAAGACTGCATGTTGTATTTGTCACATGAAAATGAAAATGTTTTCCTTAGGTCTGTGGCAAGATATCATTGCACAACCAAATGCAAGGACTGTGTAGTTAATAATACCATTTTTGAAGAATATTTTCTATTTTAATATAGTTATATTTAAAAGTTATATCCTAACAAGTTCTTCATTGGGAATGTTAATGTAATCAATGGTATTTTAAAAAGGAATGTCGTGTTTCTTAAATTTTTTTAAAGGATTCCATTCCTTCTTTTTTGCTTACTCTAAAATTCCACCTTTAACTTACTTCCAAGCCCTGGCAAGTGTTTGCCTCAGACTGACTACTGAAAGTGGGCAAAGAGTGCTACAATCTATATTGCTTTCTTGGTTATGTTCCCTTTTCAGAACCTCTCTGCGTTTCCCAAGCTCTGTGGCTTTTGAGTCATTTGCCAGCTACACGTGCAAATCTTTAAGTTATAATTCTCCAGACCGCTTAGAAATGGAGGGAATTGGAGTGATTCTAAACATTTCTTAGTGTAGTTTCCATTTCAGATGGGGCAGATACAGAGGAATGGATGTGTTTTGAGAGTTAAAATTTATGTATTTCCAGCTACATGTTCACATGTACTTTTAAATCTTGGAAGACTATGAAATACGGGAAACTCAAGGAGAAGTGTTTCATATTCTTGATCCTGGTCAGCTGTCCTGGATGATTGGACCGAAAAGCATTAAAAGAAGCACAGACTCTTACCTGACTGGGTATCAACAAAGTTGACTATTAGCCTTACGTTCATTCTCAGGACGTAAGATCTTTCTATGCTCTAATACTGGTAAATGTGGAATAGTATTTACCATTATATATGGTGCAGATACAGGACTCATGGCTCTAGTTAGGCAAGCATGAATGAAAACTGGGGCAAAGAAAACTGGGTTGTCAGGTGCATTGTCAGTGACATGTATTTGCAGCACATGCATATCAGGGTTTTATGAATGATTTCTGTCTTTGCTAGACATTTATTTGTCAAAATAGTAATTTATGGAATATCACCCAAGAAAATAAAAGATTGCCATTGTCCAGAAGAGAGGACAGAGGCAAGTGTTCCTCTTGTAAAAGTCAAGTAAGAATAATGTACCCTTGGACTTCAGTATAGGTCATCAAAACCTGTCAGCATTGAGTAAAACTAGAATTTGTGTGGGTTTTTTTTAAACTCCTCTGAACAATGTAGTTAACTCAGAAACTGGACAAAGAGCAGCTTAATTATGCTTTAACTACTTCAGTGCTGATTCCATTCAGCAGGAACATGTAGGTGCTGTCCTTAGCTGTTGTTAGGTGCAGAAATGACTACAGGAGCTGGGTATACTAATGGAGTTGTTTTCTACTTGAAGCAGTTAGGGCGGGAACCACCACGATTCCTTCTCCATGCCCACAAATTCCATGTTCCCTCTGTTACTGCTCACAAAGAAGGAAGGAGGTGATACAGACTCTTTTCAGTGCCAAAAGCCTCAGCTAGCTTATAGGTGCCAAACAGCCAAGCAACATTTCATCCCTTCCTGGATGCCAAAAGCCTCAAGTATCCCTGCTCCACCTGCCAAAACCTCCAACTTTGTCCTGACAACTCCCGCAGTGCAGGCCTGTGTTGTCAATGTGAAATTTTGCAACACACTATCAACGGAAAATTTGGATGCAGTATAATACTGAAAAACATGCTGGGATTTGCCTTCAGTTTAGTATCAAAATGAATTACACTGTAAATATTTCCTGTGTGTGACTGTTTTGCATGTTTTATTTTCCAAAACTTGAATTTGAATTTATTCAAAACTGCTGTAGAATGAAAATATATTGCAGAATTCAACACTGACAGCTCTAAACTACATCTGAGCCCCCAGATGTATTCTTTCATGTAGCTGAATAAGTCCATCATTTGCCTTTTGGCTCATTTCTTTTTGGTGATTCTCGTTGTTACTAAGCTTTACCAGCTCGTGTTTCTGAAATGCTCTTATTGTTACCAGGCACTGATTGCATTTTGCAGTCAGTTCGTGGTGCATGGACACCCCTACACAGTGGTAAGGCCAAGTGCAAGGAACAGTTAATGTGACTGAAATAATGTTAGTATATTAAAACTAATTACTTCTAAACATCTGCTTAAAATAGTTGCATTTACTCCCTGACGATTTTTATCAGTCAAAAATAATGGTGCATTGTTTTTTCTCCAGGATCTTATAATTCCATATACGTTCTTTTTAACGTGGAGAATAATTTATAATTTACTTTGGTACATATAAGTAAAAGATATATAAAACTTAGTGGCATATACAGTGCACAGTTAGGTGCACCCAGCAGTAGTAGAAATGTATCAGGAAGTGTCTCAAAATATGTCCTAATGAAACAAGTGGAAGTTTTTCCACTAAAATCAGGTAATGCAAGAACTCATTAATAATTCTTCTTTGTCTGGAAATAAGTTTTGACTGTTCTTCTATTTAGTTGCTGCCACAACTGAAATAATTTTTCCTAAATCTGTAATCTGAATTCTACACCTTACATACAAAATAGAGGTATAAATCATTTCTGTATGTGACCTAAGCAGGGAAAGAGATTTCTAGCATAGTTTGTTGCAAAGCCATAGACATAACAGCCAGAGTCAAAAGTGAAGGATATGCTTCTGAGGCTGAATAGCATATCCGATGATTGTCTGCAGGTAAATACTTGTTCTTTCAGTTATGCACTCCGCTCATGGATACAGTCAACAGTGCAATTTGATACCTTTTCCACCAAGTGTAGTGTCTGGAAAGAAGAATCTGGGAAATGCATCACAGAGCTACTCAGGCAGGATATTTTCCCTTCAGTGCCATAATTCCTTGTGCTACCTCTCTTCAGAGCTGTTGTAGGTACGAGGAGAAGAAAACGGCATAGTGCAGTGCTGCGCATGAAGATTAGTGAACAGCAACATAACCTTGTGCTTTGGAAGAGTCTGAGAGTCAGGAAAGTGTTAATAGTAGTTATGGATTGTGAGAGTGGGAAGAAGCAATAAAAAGGAAATGCTTCATCTCTGTTCAAAATACCATCACGGATGAAATTCACTCCTGGGAGAAGGGCCAGTACTGAGCTTTGGGTATTGCTTAATTTAGGCCTTCAGTGGGACTGAAGTGGTGTTTATACCCTTCAATAGGTTCTTTCACTTGGATGAATTTAATCTGAAGACTCTAAATTCTATATGGAGAAATTTAATTATATGCAATGTGCTATTAAATAGCAATATGATATAGCTGTGCCAATGTAACTCCTTATGGGGATTCTCTTTTGGACTTTGGCATGCCTTTTTGAATTAATACAAACCACTTTGATAAGAAGCCATGAGAAAAATCAAAGAGTGCTCACCCAGAGAGCTGCAGTGACGTTGGTAGAGTAGCAGATGCATTGGTAAATATTCCTGCAGAAGTCCTTACTTGTTATGGCAAAGTCTTATTTTGTGAGCCACATCACTCTAACCTGTTTGAGTAGAACATTTTATATATCCATCCAGCCCTAGGCACGATCTGCATTGGTAGATGCCACCCAGAGATTGTATTGAATCTCTTCTAGAATCTGACAGAGCTGGGCACCCTGCTCAGGGGCATATCGCAGGGCAGGATTTGGGGTAGTTTGTGTGTGATATGTACATGGCAGAGGAACTGTCACCTGGGGACTCTTGCAGATGAATCCCAGTATTGGGTCTGTATGTTTCTTTCATTACACATTGTTACAATAATTCTCATGTGTCAAATGCAATGTATGTGGCTTGAGGTATGTGGCTTGTGTTTGTATTTAAAGCAAAAATATATGCTAAAACCTTTGGAAAACAAACATATAAGGTATCGGAGCCTTTCTGTTGAGAAGCTGAATCTTTGTTACGCTGAATGCTAAAGATTTACATATCCAAGCCTTATGTAATGGATGTCTGAATAATAATAAAACTGCACAAACTGACCTTCATTCTCTGGCACCACGTCTCCTTTGAAGTCTGCATGACCAAATTCAAGACAATTATGTCATCCTTCATAACAGCCAAACAAAAGTTTGGCCAAATAATCATTTTTCTCCATATAACAGCACTGTGTTTGATTTTTGTAATGTGTGTCAATGTAGCTGTTGTTATTTACTGGGTGTTACAAGTGACAGTAAAAATCCCCTTGTTTTATATTAATGATCAGCCCTGGTAACATCTGGATTTCATTTTACCTCAGTACCCACTTCTGCTATACTCTTACTTTGAGTAGTACATTGCGGGGCAAGAATGGCTTGAAAGCACACACACAAATAATTAGCAGAACATCGTGTTGCAGTATGTGCCCATATGTGACAGAAGTGAAACAGAGCCCTGAATGGAAGAAGGGAAACTGGCACTAACATTTCCCCTTCTGTCCAAATCTACCAGTGCCACACTTTGAGTAAAATTCTCCATGTACAAGGCTGTCTGTGTCAGTTAAGGGTTGTCAGCAGAGACTCAGATTGCACATTACTGGGCCTCAGACCTTGGGGAAACCTTGGCATACTGTCATCTCAGTCTTTGAGACTCTGCCTGTGTCACCAAGCACTTCAATACCTGTTTATTTTCCCTCATCCCCTGATTCAGGTGATCCTTGCCCATGCCCATGAGCATTGTCATGATTTAACTCTTTACTTTGAAAATGAATTATAGATTTGATACAGATTAGGATGGATATAGAATGGGATGAAATATTTTTTTGAAACTACCTGTATCATAGAAACTAGATTAATTTCTGTAGAGAACATTGTATAGGTTCTTAAATACTGCTTTGAATGCAATGCTTGCATCTAACCCTGCGTTCACATGTGATGCTTTTGGAAGGGATACAACTCCTGCTAGCTTAGCTGGATACAGTGGAAGTGTGACGCCTTTTGCCATCTAGTTTTACGTAAAGAGCAGCAAATGATGTAGGTTGTGTTTATAGCTGGTTTAAGTTATTTTATCTGGACTCCCTACAGCTCTTGTGCCTTTACTTGATCATGTTACAGCATGGGTACATATATGCATGTACATACATACATTTATGTGTGCGTAGGTGCATACATACTTTCACAATGAATGTGCCTAATGTATGTGTTGCACTTCATCTGTTGCAAAATTAAACCATTAAAGGAAAACCACTTCCATTCTAATATGGCTCGGCAAAGCTTCACTTCTGAACCGTTAGAATTATGACTGAAGACAATAAAGCCATGAAATACTGAAGAAGCAAACCACGAATGCAGTCCTCATAATAATAATACCCTTTTGTGTCCAATTGCAATTAGCTCTTGATTTAATTCCTAAATGAGCTTCCAAGATTTTGTTGGTTTAAATCATGATGTTGATGATCTTCTTCTTTATTTTACTTCAGTTTGGTGCCGTGGTGTAGACAAATGTAATATGTAGAGTTTATGAAACCAGACAGCTAGTAAATCAGAATTATTTTGCTAGTAAATTACAAAGCCAGTGCAAGCTGCTTTTAACTCTTTCCCATGGGACAAACAGTTTGAACTAGCTGGAGTTTAAATCAACACTGTGGGCACTGAATTAGTCAGTGATTCTGAAGAAGGCTTTGCTGGCATAAACTTCTGCTTTGATCATCCTAGTATTTACAGCTTTTTAATTAGATACAGTTCAGAACAATGCCTTTTATCAAAGCAATTTGGGAAGTGAACAACTGGACATTGTTCAGGGCTTTAGATGACATTCTGTCTGTTAATATCATGTGGCTGGTTTTAATACAATGATGAAGTTAGGATTATTTTTGGCATTGTCACTGCTTTCTCAAAAGAAACTATCTAGTTTAAAAAAAGAGTGCAGCATGCATTGCTTTTTTAAATATAATAAGTTTAATCATTTCTCAACATACTAAAAAACAATCATTTGCCTTGGGATTGCAGAGGACAAACTTTAATTTTGCACTCATAAATTTGAAAGAAGTGACTTTTTGTTCATCTTGACTTATTTTCCCGTGCTGAGTGATTTGTCGGGAAGTGCTGAGCTCTTTTTGTTCGAGATTGAAGGCAGTTGCTTCCATTTTCAGTGTCAGACATTGTAGAGTTGGCTTCTGATGTAAAGTAAACCCAAAGCCAGCATGAAAATTCCTCAGGGATCTTGGCACAGTAGGGCTCTATCGTTCCTGGAACGGTAGATTGGCCTAAGTACACTTTTAAAGCTTTACAGTAAATGTTTGTAAAATTGGTAAAGTTACGGGAGCAAGAAAGTTGAGGAGCCACTGATGTGTTTAGAGCAACTTCTGCAGTTCAGTGTTCAAATGGAGATAGCTTACAAAGGTGGGTTTTTTTTTTTTTTTTTTTTTTTTTTACAAGCTCAAGTTTTTTGAGGAAGGGATGGAAAATTGGAAATTGCCAATGTTTGTTAGCTGCTTAACTATAGGGAATAGTGCTACAGTACTAGATCTGCCTACTCTTATTAATGCCTTTAAAATGTGTTTGAGTAGTCCTTGGTTCTGCTTAAGTGTAACTAAGTTTAACTATTTACCATTTGAGTTTCTTGTTCAACAGTTATAGGCACAACTGTGGTGTGAACACATTCTAACCATTGAAATGGGCCAGTCTCCCCTTATACTCTATGATTTGAATTACGCATCCTTCACTTTTAAATCACTTTTGTGAGGCATTTTGGAAGAAAATAGGACTGAGTCCTGTTCTTGTGAGCTTATTTCTTAAATAAAATATGAATTAAAGTGTGTTCATCTGGTTTAGTATTAGGACATATACTAATCTCTTGAATAATCTGGATCTAGTCACACATGAAAATATTTTTAGCATTTTAAACTTTTTTTTTTTGGCACTTATGCAGTCTTGAATGTTTACTTGGTGCAGTTTATTTTGTAATGTTTAGATCTCTTTGCCTGATGATTGCTGACAGGTAGCCCTTCAGTGTTTCAGTGCACTTGTTTTCTGAGAGGTGGAGTAAAGATTCCGAAACACTACTTAAGTTGAGCCTTCCTGCGTTGTCAGAAATAAAATGGTAACATGAATGTACTGCCTTTGTTTATCAGAGGTCTGCTCAGGTGCCCACTTAAGTCAATGGCAATAAAAAAATTAGCTGTAAATGGTCTTTAATTAAAGCTTGAGTAAGCTCTTAATGTTCTGTCATTTGCAATTGTATTGGGGCAGAGTAAATGTCAGTCAGTATTCTCTGTCGCTGAGATATATGACTCACTGCCTCATTTTTATCCACAATATGACTTTCATTCATAATGGTGTTAATAGCCACTGCATTATGTTTGAGGTAGTTTTACATGCAAACTCTATCACCATAGTGATCAGAGAAATTTGTGTTTTCCTCTCAATCTGTGTGTAATATAAGGTTCTAAAAAGTCTTAACAACTTTATAACTGGCCCATTGTATGTCTGATGACTCTCAGGGAATCATTCTTTGAAGTTTTGTTATGAAAATGTGTGCATGATGTTCTTTTCAAAAGGGAAATTTTAAAGGTTGCAGAGACAGAGGAATGAAAGTAGGATGTAAATGGAACAGCTGCTGAACAATTGTAGCAAAGTCAAAGAAATGCTTGGAGAAACACTGAATTTAATTACCCTATGCTTTCTTCGTGAAGAAAATCAGAAACCAAAAAATACTCTCTTAAAGAAGGACATGACTGAATAATTTGATTTGTATTACTTTTTAATATTGAACTATTGTATTTAAGCAACCATTTTCTAAAATGTTCTGAGAATTTTCTCTGGGAAATGAATAGGATACAGTGCAAGTGGAAAATGACATTTTTAAAGGGTCAAGAAGAATTTTGGCCTTTGTCACAAATCTTTCATTTTAACATTTGTGATGTCCGGTAATAATGTTTTTGAAGCCTGTGTAAATGAGTTTAAGCTTAAATCAGTATATAATTGGTGTAGCCTAAAAATGACTCTTCAAGTGATCTTTAAGCTTTTCTCCGATCTCTTTCAAAGTAATAGCACATTTTGTAATGAAGTTGTATTCTTGGTTTGCTTCCCTGATTGCAGTTCTGGGTGTGCACTCTGAAAGATTTGATGTGCTTAATTTCTGTACTACTGCCTGAGTGCAGGCACACTTAAGATAAAAAGAGACTTTCGTTGTCTTATTAGTTCTGGATATGAAACTCCTTTGGTCAGGATCTCAGAAAGCACCTGCCCAGAACATGATGCCTAGCTAGGCTGCTCAAGATCTACTGTGTGGTTCCTACACAGCATGTTGGGGATGACAGTGTATATGGACATAGCAGTCCTTTGGCTGAAGGCAATGCATCTTCAAAGGCAATGTACCTTCAAAGACTCTGCTTCCTTTCCCGTGTAATTGTTATGTACTGAAATAGTAAGTAAATTCAAAATACTTTAAATAAGCAGCAAAGTAATGTACATAGTACTAATAATGGCAGGCAGTAAAACATGTGCCAAATAAATTAATTTGTGGTTTGTTTTTTTTCTCCTATCTTCCATTTTTTTAGACCTCTAGAATTACCCGCTCAGATGAAGATAAGGATGGCTCCTGGGATGCATGGGGGGCCTGGAGCGATTGCTCACGGACATGTGGGGGGGGAGCTTCCTACTCACTGAGAAGGTGTTTAAACGGCAGGTGAGTCACAGGCTTATGTGTATTTAGTCTTCTGCAGCTCTGATGTATTTCCCTATCCTCTGCTGGTGTTTGTAGAGAAGCATTATTGCTTCTGTTTCTGGAACCAAGTGCTGTGTACAGATCAAGTGTTATGAAATACTGCTTTTAATATACTTTTGTAATATATTAGATAAATATCTTAGCCTTCAATTCTGATAGAACTTTAGCATGTTATTAAGTATGTTTGTGAAACAATGAGAATGATTTAGTATGGTCAAATATTGAGAGAAGTCCCTGTCACTGTAATATAAAGTGAATGGTGAGTTACCTGCATGCAAATCAGCCTGCACTTGGACATTACTTGAAATAATGTTCAAGTGCAGGCTCTTCCGTGTCTTCCCTGTAGTGAAAAACAAGTGACTCTACATATAGATGTACACATGCTGCTTTCTGTTAAGAAACTTTTCCTCTGCCAGCTCTTCTTGAGCAGTGGTCCTGGTAGCCATACGTTTTCATGGATAAGCCTTAGTGTAATTTGAAGAGAGCACCATGTGCGGTGAAAACAGTTTACCTCAGTAGTAAAGCTGGACTAACGTAGGATTTGTTGCTACAATCCTAGAAGTAGGTGTAATGCAATAGACCTGTAGTCAAGCAAGAAGAGATCCCAACCAGCTTAGAAGCATCTGTGCTGGCATATGTAATTGCCTGCTTTGCTTGAATTATTCTTGAGATTTTTAAAACTGCTGATTATGCTTAAATTTCTGTTTTGTTGAGATTTTTTAAGTTAAATGCAGTATCACCCAGGAATTCGATTTTTCTTAAAGAAGGCTCATAGTGTGACACACTAGTGAAGTACAAACTCTGTGAAATACGTAGCCAAAGATGATTGATTAAAACACTGCCTATTTCTTTTAGCACATAATGCGCAAAAATCTTTGAGGAAAGCAATAGTTCCAGCAAGAAGCTGTGATATTCTACCAGAGTGCTAGGAACTGTGAAACGAGCTCAATAAATTGTAGCAATATAAATTCCTCTGTGGTTTTATTAATATTTTTAATGTGTTCCCCTGTGAAAAACATGTGTTTTCCATACCTTGACAAATGTGTACTTTCAAGGGCTTTTTTTTCTGTGTTTTATTGTTGTTGTAATGTCCAGGAAATGCGCAATTGTGAAACAAAGTTTTCACATTTGTGTGTATCATAAACATTTTTAACTTACATGTTCTGATGCAATCTATCTTGCAAAAGATTGGAAATTTGAGACATGTAATACCTTAAGCTTGCAGAGTTGTACCTTCAGCTGAGCTGGTTGAACTCTCACTCCAGGCATCCATTGCCTTTTCCTTTTCAAATGGTAGTTTTCAATCTGTCACACATATTAAAGAATTTTCTTAATATTTTGCATGCAAAAAGTGGAAAGTTCAACAGCTTTAAATTATCAGCCATACGTTCATGCGTTCTTTAATGTAAGGCGGGTCTTTTTGGTATAACATATTATCCAAAAACACGATTACTAATTCTGGAGACATCACTAATTATAATTACCTGTCAAATCATTTGAAATGTTTTCAATTCTTTCAAGGGCTTGATTTTACCTTTTTTAAGAGGAGAGTGTCTTACCCTGTGCGAAGTGCCTGTCAGTTATTGAGAAGTTTGGCAAACTTTGTCCCTAAAAAACCAAAAGTGTGAAACACACCCTCCACCCCCACCCCCGTATTTATGACACCACAATAATAAATGATCATGACTTTATTATATGCCTGTTATTTCAGCTACTAACAACAGACTTTGCTGAGGATCTGCATTGCCTGGATTTCAGGATTCACATGCATTGGGCACTTGAGAAATCCATAAGAATTGAATTTCATTTAAAATCATGAAATCTGCTCACATGGCAGTAAAATTACATGCTGTTCTTCAAAAGTTGCATTGCGTTTTGGAAGAAAGGAAAGGTTTTAGGCTGTTCTTTCTTTCCTAAACAAAATAGGAGAAGGGAAAGTTAATGCTCATTAGTCTGATGCTTGATTAAAGGATTGTTTAGATACTCTGATCCTCTTCTGGGTTGCATCTTGTGGGTTAGAAGCAGCTTTGCTGCAGTCAGCATAGATCAGGCTTAGGGATATCTTGTGAAATCTTTTTCACAAAATAAATGTGTTTTTCATAAGGTTTGCAGTAAATTAGGCTTCCAGGGAAAGCCACACGTTCTTTGCTAAAGAGAGACAGCAGTGTAACCTGTTGAATCCCCAGATCCCCTTTGTATTTAAACCTTGCATTTTGAGTCCAAATTATAGTAGGGCAGTAGCAATAAAAGTCTAATTTTCAAGCGAATAACTAGCTGTAAAACAGGCATGGTTGTGTTTTGCCATTATTCAGTGTAACCATTTTACTCTTTTTCAGGAACTGTGAAGGTCGAAATATTCGATACAAAACCTGCAGTAGTAATGTGAGTCTGGTCTTTAATCCTATTTTACTTATTCAAGCAATATATTAAAGTTCAGAAATTCTGCTGCTTGGTTAAAACCTCATGGTGCATAATTTTCTTTCCATCATTAATACAATTTTTAAGGATTTCAGTCTGCATGACACCACAAGGTCTGAAATTTAGGCTTCCCAAATGGACATTTTCTTTTGAGATTATTACGCCAATTGTAATTCAGAATGTTTTATATCTTTTGTTAGGAAAGTTACACATTTTGGTGGATTAACAAATCAGTTCTCATCAGAAACTAGCAAGTGCTTTTCCTGGGAGTGCTGTCTTTCAGATGAAGCATTAAACTGAGCGTCCTGATCATTTGTGGTCATTAATGGTACGGTGGTACTCTTCACATGAGCAAAGAGGTTAACTGCCTGTGTCCCTTTCTTATCTTAAATTGTGTAATTACTCCTTATATTCCCTCTGCTTCTTTAAGCTCACGTCTTTATATGTCTAAATGGAAAAGCATATATATTGAGGTATGCTGACATTGATGATTTTCCGTGACTGAACATAAAGCTGGAGTTCTGATTCCACAGTTGCTGTGATGCAATCACATTTATACAGACGCATTGTATGAAAACCAGTCGCATACACCATACTTCATGACTTAACCGATTTGTAGTGATGTTTTGTGCTTAAATGTGTGTAAACGGCTGCTGCCTTTCACTCCAGATGTAGTCTGTTCAGGGTGTACAGCTCATGCAGGACTTTGCAATACCACTGATCCACAGACCTTTTGTACAAACACAGTAATTCAGTGTGGTTTATTGTCAGCAGTCACCCCCTTGCATGAGTGACCTTACAGTACAATGGGACATTCATATAATCTCATTCCAGAAAAGAGAGAAGGTAGATAAGTAATTAAATCAAGTGTCTTTCTTTGCTTCTAGTGCATTTAATTAATCTGCTTCTGGGTCTGGAAGAAAGGTAGCAATTTTCACACAAATACCCCTAAAAGGTGAGGGCTGCAAGTTCTCTTGGGTTGAATTATACCCAGGCAAGAGCAGGTGATACTCATGGCATTGCCAACCTTGTTTTATCTGCCAGCAGCATGTAGCTGTGAAATATGACATTCTTAAGAGGCCTGATACTGGAAGTTGCCCAGTAAATATGTTGTATTGGTGTATATCCTGGGAGAATTGGCCATACCCACTCTTCAGTTTGCCACGCCTGCAGTTTCTTGTGTGCCAGTTGGCTTTTGCCCTCCTTGAGAACAAGGCTTGCTAGCACCTTGAATTGCTCTAATACTCCACTCCTCAGCGCTGGGTGGATTTTCCAGCACAGCAGCTCACTGCCTGAGTTTCTGCTGGCAGAGGCTAGTGGAAGTGATTAATGAATCAGGCCCAATACATGCAAAAATCAGATTCTGGAGACAAACTCTGTCACTTGCCCTTTCAGAAGAAAAGGCCTAGCATCTTTGTGCGCAGTGTCCTTAGCTCATAAATCAAAATGTCACATACTAAAAAACCCCATAACCTTTTAAAGCTGTGTGATAAGCTAAATTGCGGCCAGCCAGTATGTGTGCAGTAAACAAACTGCCACTGTAAAACGTATTTGCTACATTCCTTATCTACATATCTAGTTGTGTGCATTGTGTACAGTAATATACCTTTGATTGCTTGATGCTGTGCGCTACAGCTTCCTATGAACAGTACACACAAGTCACAGTAGTATACCTTGTTCCTCCAGCAAAAGGCTACACAGTCTAAAGAAAAGGAGAAAGATGAAATCAATTTGGGCATATTTTCTGCTGTAAGCAAAGGTCTACATGCTTTTAGGATACGTAAGAGCAATTGTGGATGCTGTTCATTTTAAGGATTATGTAGTAAAAATCTGATGGAAATGAAGGCACATTATGCTTCAGCACAGAGAGAATTAAGATGATTACCATATCCTTTCTGAACTCCCAGGGAGTTTTTGTGAAGTCACTGGGGCCTGGTTTTTAACTTTAGGACTTATTTTAAAGCGATAAGTGGCAAGCATCTTGTATGTGAGTCTGTTAGAATTTATGATGATTCAAATGTTAATTTCCAGACAGGAAGCTGCCTTTACAGTTCTGGTTTTGGGGCATGTCTGAAAGGGATCAGGTTTCCATTTCAGTTCAGATATGGCCGGAATCTCTCTGCATGGTTTTTCTTAGATTATGGATCAGGTAATGGAGAACTCCTGAGAAAAATATATTTCATGAGATTTCTACTGTTGCTACAGTTGATCTTTGATTTTGACATCACTGAATTCAAGCCCAGTTTTAGACCTGACTTAACCTTGACACAGGAGCTTACACCAGATGTAAACCTGGGACTACTAGGCCAGTTTTGTTTCAAATGATATAATTTTCCCCAAAGCATTATTTTTAATGAATGCTTCTCATTTTAGGAATAAAATTTTAGTTTGAAAATTAAGAGTTGATACTAGCTTCTTTCCATATTAGTAGGCATTATTGTTAACCACATGAGACATTCAGTATATATACACTATGTAAAGCTGTCTGCAAATGTAATTTTGCTACATGATACATTACACCACTAACATCTATATTGGGGAGTACAAATCAAGCACAACTTAATATGTGTGTCATTCTAATGAAAAGAACAAGAATCATTTTACCAGAAAATTGGTTTCATCTGGATTTGTAATAGAATAGTAGTAAGTTCATTGAACTCAAGCATAGTTCCAGAATAATATTAGTGATATTTCAATCAAGAAATTAATTCAAAGTCTTAGCAACAAAATAACTACTGAGTTTAAAGCATATGTATATTCTGCTTATATTTCTATCATAAATAAGATGCCAGGTACAGATTTACTAAAACTGCATGTATGCTTTCAGCTTTTCTTATAGAAACTTTAGAGAAATAAACTATATAAATTGTTCATTATATGCTGTTCAATGAGATTTTCAGTCTTTCTTAGCCCTCCTTTTTTTGTATTTCCATTTTTTGTATATACTGTTACATTCTAATGCTATGATGTGCACTATATGGAAGTGTTTAAGATAATCCTTTAGGGTCCTATTCATAGAAACAAGTTATTTGGGCCATTTCCCCATAAATTTCACATTCTTGTGTGCCAAAAAGTCACTTTCACATTTGCCAGAGTGATTCTTCTATAGTAAGAAAAAACACTGTTTTGTAACAGATTTCCCCATGTTTAATTCCATTATAAACTTTTATTATAGGCAGATGATGCTCACACTTGTTCAACATATTCATCAGATTATTGTTCCATCATCTACTTCTTAACCAGCTCATTTACCCTATTCAGAAAATCTTGGCTGAACTGTGTCTACTTTAGTCCTATAATGTTTCACCTTGAGTTGCACGGTTTCTCTCTAATCTGCTTGTTTGTTTATTTTATTTTGAAAATGCTGATGCACCGTATGGCTCTCATGACAAGGGTGGTTTCTAGCTCAGATATCTTGATTTTACTAAGAAGTGGCCTGAAAATTGCTTAGGAAAACAGAGAGCCTGAAGCTAATTTCAAAAAGAAAACAAAACAATGACTTCATCGCTTTTGGCTAGGTTTCAACAAAATGAGATTCAAAGAATAAAACTAGACAAAGGGCTAGACTTTCTTTGGTGTCATCATTTTTACTGGGAATTATCTTGCCTTCTCTTTTGTGCTTTTTTCAGTGGAGTAATTGTTGGCAGGAATCACAGGGTCTGATGCAACCTTCATATTTTGTACATGAACATTGCCTACAAAGATACAGATTTCCCAGGTTAACTTTGTTTTCAAAGGCTAAGAGTGCTCGCTGCCAAAACTCAAATGATACATTTCATAAGAAGCCAGGCCTTGAATGCAGTAGTTTTTAATGTCACACAAAGAATGGGAATATATATATGTACATACATATATGTATTTTTAGCTTGCATGGTAGTCATGTCTGAAGCATTTTTTCAGATCTGTCTAATAATATGTTCATAAGTCATGTCATAAATACACTTCATTCTCGTACAAGATCTAGATGTGATTATTTTGCCAACATTTTCAGGTATTAAACCTCATAGATATGTCCTCAGCTCCTTATGCAGTGTATGCCTCTTTGAACAGCCTGGCTATAGTTCAGTGGATTAAATGTAAGACAAAAGCTGTTGCTGAAATTAGGAAATCTGAAAAATCCTGGAATTAGTCACAAAAATATTTAACAAACAAGAAAAAAAATGTGGAATATTGAGAGGGAAAAGGGAATGATGGAATGAATTGATGTCTGAAATAGGTTAAAACCAAAAAGACATGCAAACAGAATGGGGAGAGGAGGATTGAGGCCTATGTGTCATTGTCTGACAGTGTGGCCTCTCCCACTTCCCAAACATGTTTCACACTTGCCCAACTCTCTCAGACCATGCTCTCCCCTTTTCCTTTCTATTTCTTAAACTCCCTCTCGTTTTTCTGACCCACTGTGATGGATTAACTTGAAGTTTACAAGTTCTCTTGTTGTCTTGATTACATTCCTTTGTTTGTTGGTCTTTGTTTAGATTATAAACTCCTTCCTTTATGCAAATATTTATTGTTCCCAAGAAAACAGGGATCTGAACTTGGTTGCCATCCAAATCCTGATATAATGCAAATGATAATTTCTTCCCTGTGATATCTCTTTGTGGTGCTCCTTTTATGCTCCTGCTTTTGACCACAGCTCAAATACGAAGCAGGTGGAGCCGGCATATGAATTGGGCTGCCTGGATTGCTTTGTGTTCTTTGACGATGCCAAAACAGAATCGGGAGATGAGAATTCACTCGCTCTCAAGCAGCCAGGAAGCGGGTGGAAGGAAGGAGCTGCATTGTGTTGAATCAATGAGAAACATACAGTATTGACATCCTGACATTGTGGTGTTTGTGTCTTGGCATTGCATCAACACTGAGTGTTAATGAATTGTAACAACAGCTTGTCAAAACTCTGCCTAAGGCCATCACTCTGCCTATTTTACAGATAGCCCTTTAATTCTTTGTGATGAAAATGTAGCTGTGCACGGCTGGATAACACTACTTTGACATACTGCTTCTAACTTTACCTGACTCTGACTTCCACTTACATTTATCCTTAGCTGCTACTCTGTTTGCAATGGTGAAAGGGAACCATGTGGTATCCATATGAACTTTGAAGTCCTCTTTGCTTTTTAGACTTGCTGTTGTGGAAAATGAGAGGTGACAGATAAGTCAGAACCAAATTCTGCTCTCATTTACACCAGTGCAAACTTGGTGTATTTCTTGGGAGTGACACTGCAGTAAATAAGGGTGGTTTCCGACAGTGTTTGCTTGATGTTTTAAGAAGCTCTCACTTGTGGGATTTTGCGGAGGTAAAACTCTCAGAGGAAATCAGTGACTATAATTTCCCCTTGTCTTATTCCATCATTTTAGTTTTTAAAAAATATGGCTCAACCTAGAATTATCCCAGGTTAAAAATAATACAAAATGTATTAGCTTCATTCTGAATTATTCTCACTGTAAGGTGCAGCACTGGACAGACAGACTTGAAAAATGTTGCTGGAAATGCTCAGTGAATTGCTTGGTTCTCAGCTGCAAAATCCCAGGTGTTGATCAGTAGAGAGAATACCAATATTAGAAGATATTTTATACAGACTACAGATAAACCAGAGACATTTCTAGGTTACTGTTTCCTATGGTGAAAAAAATCTAAGTCACTGACAAAGCTGGTTAAGCTAATGCAGTGCCAACTCATCCAGATTCAGATGAGCAAAATGGTGTCAGGACAACATTGTTGAGGTCATTGGACTGGAATCTGAACCTTTCTCATGTATGTTTTTATCTCCAGTACTGTGTAATGCACTTACTATTCCGTTAGCTTTTTTTCAGGGAAGGTTCAGTTCACTGATAAGGCTGAAGCTGTGTTCAGGATTAGTATTGTTAACTAATACTTAGTAATAAGTTCCATGAGTTCAGCTGACACATCACAATGTTTCTGCCTTACATCCAATGAAAACAAATTTGTTAAAATCAGCCTCACATCTGGCTTATATGCAGTTGGAATTCTTGGAAGAATATCCTTTGTCTGACATATGGACTGTTTGACACTGGACACACTTTCAAATGAAGTCTTTAGTGAGAAGTTGACACACTAACTCCTTTGCCAGTACTTTACCAAAGTTATTTTTGAATAAATCAGTATTCATCTCCATTCATGTCACTGTAGTTTAATATTAACAACATTGGGTGCAATGCTTTATCTAGAAAAAATATTTTAGAATATTTTATTTCAAACAGTTCTTATATTTGGTCTTTCAACTGTCTATGCTGAGGCTCTGTATGGGAGGAGATACAGAACTGTCTCATTAGATTTGGAAGTATATAATCAGTAGTAACCAATTAGAAGTATATTTTATTTCAACAAAGAAAGCCTTACTGCTTCTAGGAGGTGAAAAAGTTTTGTTAGACTAAAGACTAAAGGACTAAGCACTGAAAGTTCAGCTGCCTCCTCCTAATGCTCTTGTCCCCTGTTCGAGCAATACTGAATAATTAGACAAATTTTTCTTTATGTATAAATAGCAATAATACCTCTTTCATTACTCTGACGTATGAATTGATGAATGAGTGTAGAGCTGTCAGAAATCCTTTAGTGGAAAGAGCTATTGAAAAGAGAAATATTAAATGTCAGACATCTCATTATAGTCACTTAAAATATATAGATTCCTTTAGAAGCTAATTCTTATTACAGAACCAGACTTTAAATATATTACATAGTGTCATAAAAAGTAGCATTTTTAATTATCCTCTCATATCAGTTATGTTGTTACTGGAATATGCATGATATTCTGTTACTTGTGCTGAAAGCAATGGATTAAGCACCATAAATTGTTTTAATACACACTTTAAAACTTTGCAATATGGTGTATTTGTCATAGCAGATCAGTTCTTGAACCAAGCCTCCCTGAATAGATTCTGTGTAATTCATCAGATAACTTTACTGCAAACATAAAGTATTCCTTTCCTAAAACTAACATTTCCTTTGGTTTGTTTTTAGGACTGCCCTTCAGATGTTGGTGACTTTAGAGCACAGCAGTGTTCAGCCTACAATGATGTCAAATACCAGGGGCATTTTTATGAGTGGATCCCTGTGTATAATGATCCTACTGCACCGTGTGCCCTGAAATGTCAAGCTCTGGGAAAGAACTTGATTGTGGAGCTTGCCCCAAAAGTACTAGATGGTACCCGTTGCAATATTGAATCTTTGGATATGTGCATCAGTGGCATATGCCAGGTATGTTTATGGTGTAAATCTAAATGTGACCTTTGTTATGAGGCACTTCACTCATGAGTGGGTGCCTTCTGGTTATTTTTCATCTTTATGTATCAGTTTACTTTAGATCTATCTGCAAGTACTGCCAGATAGATTGTAGATAACTTACCTTTTCTTGCACACAAGTTCCTGATTGCCTTAGCCATTTATATTTTTATGTATAATTCACTCTTCTCTTTATACGTTAAAATTAATATAACTAGTTATGATAGTTATAGCTGTCCTACCTTTAGTATGTCTGTCAGGGTGTGATGAAATTACATAGCCTTCCACTTCAGTTCATTTTTTCTCCGAGTCCTGTATCTTATGAATACTGTTAAAGAGAAAACTTGATGTTCTATGGGGTCCAGCCCAGAGTGGCAGGTGTGAGAGTATGTGTCTGCCTTGTTGAATGGGTGAATGAGTATATGTTGTGATTGAATGAATTGATTGTTAGTAGCTTTTTACTGGGAATCTACATTTCTAGATATATTGTTGTGGTAGTTGTTGTTATTATTATTTGAGTTATGCTATCAATTTTACATAGTTAGTGTAAAAATTAAGAGTTACAATATTTAAGGGAAGCAATACTGCAATCCTAAATTTCATGAACAGAGCAATTTTATGTAGACCGCATGTGTTACTGCAATTAGTTTTCTTTCTCTGCAAGCGGTTGTTGCTCTGTTAAATACTTACAATGTGTGCAACTCAAAAATGCAGGATGTGGCCCAGTGAGCAAAACAGCTCCATTATCGGGGAAAATTTGACACCTTTAGCATAAGATTGGTGCATGGATTACAGCAACATTAGTATATGATCTGGACTTTGCTGTGGGTTTTATGTGATGTCTATGTGTACGCAGTTCCGATGCCAGTCATGCCAACACACAGTGCATCTGCTGCCTCTGAAATAGAGCAATTCCTTCCAGTTTTCCCTCTTCAAGAGACCGCATTCGTCTCTCCACAGTGGTTTCCAACAGTGTTCATTACCCTGTGCATTTGAAATAGGATATACATCTATGAACTCTGGAAGCGTTTGCCAAATAATACATTTCTTTTGCAATATTCTTAGTCATGTTGCTTCTTCTAATACAAGCTTTCACCCTGGAGAATGGTCAAAAAGCCTTTTCTAGGTAATGCACTTACAGCAGCCTCTGCTGTTTGTGACATTGCAACATGTAATGCCATGCTGAATCTAATGGAGATCTGGGTTTTTCAAAGGCTTATGAGACTTGCTCAGAGTCCTGTGGGGTTTCCAGTGTCTCCCACAGTGGCTTCAAACATGTACTATCTTTCATGCATAGAATAAAATTCACTTTGTCTAGAGTGGATCCAGTTTTGTGAAGAACAGTTGAAAGGTGTATTTAAAAAGGTTGCCTTCAATGTCTCTTGTTAATATTTTGTCATATTCATGTGTATATCCGATATCAAATGCTTGGAAATTTAAATAATCTGTTCTTAGAATAAACCTAGTAGTAGCAGAAGAAATTAATCCTTTCTGAAATAGGCACTGGAACTCTTTCACACTGTTGAGAATAAATTTCTTTTCTCCATCTCTTCCTTTTTTTTTTTTTTCATTATTACTTTTAATTCCACAAAAATGTTTTCCAGTGTGAGAAGAGCTTCAGGGGGAAAAAAAAAAAAGGGAAAACCAAAACCAAACGTGTTTAGTATGTGTCCTGTGTCGTGACTTCAGCAATTTAATTCATTTATAACAACCTCATAAGCAGTTAGGTTATGAGGTTATCTTTAAATTACTGGTATTTGCTGAAGTATTTTTGCACAAATGGAAAATTTTTCCTTTCTAATGTTTGTATTTGATAACTTCGTGTTGGATAATTTTATTGATGTAAAAATTTGAATTTCGATTCAATAAATTGACAGGAATGGAATTACCTTTTTCTCCTTGTGGACTGTTTTGGGGGCAGAGTGGAAAGGTTGGTTATTTGTGAAAGGGACTGTGAGAGGTGGGGGACTTCCTCAGAAAACAACACTGAGCTTTGTTGCTACTCCTGTTTAAGCAGCAAAAGAAAACAAATTGACACTTAATCTTCCCTGGGAAAATATGGTTATTTAGTCAACTGCTGTTAAGAGGGAGACAGCAAAATTGTGATTCTCTACAATTGTTGCTGTAAGATCAGTCTTTTGGGTTCTGACATATGCTTGGCACAGCCTGCAAATAACTTGGCAAGTGTTTTTACAGTTAACTCATCTAAATAAACATGTCGTACTGCTGATGTGGAGATCTTCGCTTTTATGCCTAGGAGCACCAAAGATTTAGTATAAGGAGACTGCCTTGCCTGAGTCCCTTTCCAACTGGTGCTGGTTTTGCACATTTATTCTCTCAAAGTTGGCAGGTTTTATAAGATCTCAGTTTCCCCTCCTATCCCCCAACATGGCTTCATTTTTGTCTGCTTTCTTATTCTTGATCAGGTAGGACTGCATCACTAATTCTGCTTCTTGGATTCTTGTTCAGACTCTCCCCTTGGCAGCATATGAATTTACAAGTACAGAGAGTTTCTGTTGTCCACAACAGGACAGGGTTTGCTCTGAGTCTCTGCACTTCTCTTAACAAAGAAAATCAAACTAAATAGCACTCCATCAAAGAAAATCATGAGATGACAGAGCTGCTTTTTGGATAGGAGGTTTGAGGCTTCAGGGGAAGTAAAATCTAAAGGCAGTTGAACAGGGAAAAGTTTATTGGTAAGGTTAATAAGATATTTTGGGGTTGCTTAAAGCTTAACTCAGCCAAACCATTTGATCATGTATTCGTCTGCTACTGCTGTGCTTCTGTTACCAAAGCAAATATCTGGGGCTGTTGTGTTAAATGGGGACAGGTCAAAATGTCACTGCTGGGAGTATTTTCACACTTCTGATATTTTTTCTAGTCTCTGCAGAACTCCCAACATTTTTTCATATAATGTATTCCTGCTGTGCCCATCTGGATGTGGGTGGAGACATTTGAAAACATCTGCATGTCAGACATGTGTGGGCAACATTCACCCAGTTACTCCGCCTGCTTTGGGGCCCTGCCTCTCCTTGGTTTTTGTTTTTAATTAATGTAGACTTGCTTTTTTCCTACCAGAATGTAGAATGGGGTGTTACTTCTGTCAGTACCTGACATGGTTACAGTGATAATTTTCCTAATATGGAGTAATGTGTTTGGACAATAAATACACGCATCACCCCAAAAATCTGGAGTCCTAAGGAGCAGCCTGAGTAGTTCAGTCCTACACTGTCACAATTAGGTCAAAGATGATGTAAATCCTGTGGTGAACTTTCCATTTAGTGTCAGCAACTTAGTTGTGTTCCAAAAAAGGCAGACACTACACTATGCTTTGTAGCATATGGCATAAATTTAGCTGACATCAGAATACATCCCATATGTCAAGTGCCATCAGCTTCTACCATGCTAGTTCTTCTATGTCGTATGTCATGATATGGCCAGTAGGTATCTCTCACTTGCCACCAAAGCACTCGTGATGTAAACATCTGTCAGCGTTTTCATTGAAAACAGTTTCTGTAAGCTTTTGGAAGACTATGTCACTTTTTTTCCCATGAGCTTTGTTTGTGCTTAAAACTTAAGATCATAGCAGATCATTAATTACTTCTGATTTTTTACTCCTTTTATTCTGAGAGTTGCTTTCTCAAGGTGCTTGTTTAAAGCTGTTTGTGTCCTTTCTCTTTTAGTTTGTGTAGATACATCTTTTTGCCTGTAAGTGTATTAAAGGACTGCCCAAGATGCACAGGAGGTGTGGTGTTCAGATACTTAGAAAGGAATGTTTCCTTTCAATCTAGTGTTACTACAGACATAAAGTTGTGTTTCTCACACGTATTAGGCAAAGTTGTTAATTCTTGAATTAACAATCTTTTTTTAATATTTCAAACCAAGAAAAAGTACTCACATTACCTTTTCCTCCTTTCTAGCCTTCGAGTCTTGAGTAGCTTGTAGGAAGAATTGATTTTGAGGTAGCTCTGTGTTAAGTCAGCCTTTATACTGAACTTGGCATTCTTTCCTGGGTACCATTAATTAGTGAGTGTGGGGGTTAAAGTACATTTTGGAGTATGGAGGAATCCCTGTGGAGAGACCTGCACTGTGTCTACGTATTGCTGCAGGTACCCGAGTTGGCAGACTGGACCTTGTCCAGAGAGGCTATGGGAACTACTAATGTAGATCCAACAAAACTTTCTGTCTCTGAGCTACATATCAAAATCTTCATATGACTGCATACATGTGACATGTCATAAAACTGAAGAGAGCGGGGAGCTCCAGCTGCACTTCAGCTGGGAAATGTTGGTGGCTCTCCAGAAGTCTCACTGAAGGATGGGGCTGTGCTAAGCAGCACGGGTTACCACATCCTACGTAACCTGTCAGGATCACCCTCCACAACCTCGGAGGGTTGGTATACTTGCCCTGTGGAGGCTCTTGGCACTGCTCAAGCCAGCAGATCACGTAGCCATCCTCCATGAGCTGCACTTGCACCACTTCTAATGTCACAGTCCACCTCGGTATAGTGCTTCCCTGGCGATGATGTTGGCAACTCAGAGGTGTGCTTTTTCTACAGGATACTCAGGCACTGAGAAGGTCTTCTGGAAGCACTTGTTTTTATTTTGCAGCTAGCCGCTGGTGCTAGAAACTTGATGTCTCTTTTCAGATCTTGTCTTATTCTCCCTCCTACTGTTTTTTAAGGAGAAATACTCCCTATAGGAATTTCTTACTGTCTGAGTTTATCTTTCTTGTCAGATAAGTAGTGGATTTTTTCTGATCTCCAGTTTCTTATCTATATTACTTTTTTCCTGAATGATTATCTCTGCCAAGTTTTGTTTTGTTTTAGTGAGCTTTGTACAAACGCAGTTTTACTTCCCAGCTTGGCAAGACTCTAAAGCATGTGAGCAATGATAGAAAAACTTTAAATTTGCATGTCATCTTTAACTAGAGCCTTAGTAACCTTCGAATCTCTCAATGCTAACTTCACCTTCATTCTAGCAAGGTAGACTTGTCCGGACCCAGCCAGAAAAGTGGCAAAGTAGTCTGATTCCATCTGATTTCGTGTATTGATTTCTTTTTCAAAAGCATTCTCACAAGCAAGAAGCCTAACGGGAGTTTGTGTTCTGTCCTCTGAGTGTGTGAATGTGTATTTTTTTTAAATGGAGACTGTGTGGGAAAGGGTATTTGCTCCCCTACTGGGTGGTCCTGTAATCTCTTAGCTGCTCTAGAACGTGACAGATCCTGTAGTAAGAGTTAAATGTTTTGGGAACACTTTATTTTATTTGGTGGAAGTGGATTTGCAGAATTGCAGCACACTCCTTAGCCTCTTGCTTGCTTATATGAAATATTTACAGAAATATGTGGAAAGTCTTTTTAGGAGTCCTTTAGTAAGCAATGAGTTTTGTGCACTGTATTTATCTTCTGGGTTTTCACTGCTTTACATTCTTTTCCTCTGTATGGATGGCTGGGGAATTTGAACATCATGGTGTGTCTCCTTGTGCCCATCATTCTGACTTATTTTATGCCTCTGTTCTGAGGCTTGCATTTTGACACACACTGCTTTTACTCCCTGTGTTCTCATCTAGGAACAACTGAAAATCCTTACACAGAAGACATTTTCTTACTCTCACCACTATGAATACCCTTTGGCAACTGGGATTGCTGCTTCATTCGCTGTGAAGTGATGGGCTGGGACTGCTGTTAATCAGAGTCCATGCTCAAAGTTTAGTAACATACGCTGAAGCCCATGTCAGCTTGTCTGGGCTGCTATGACCCGTGCTGGCTCACTTGCAGAGATGTGAGAACCTGTGCCACAATCAGGCCTTTGTTAGGCTGAGCTTAGACATAACTGAAGAGTTATGAGACAGGACCATGTGAGGACAAAATCATGTCTCAAACCAAGTTAAATCTTCAATGAGGATGAACCAGAGTTTGAAAGTGGTGCTTGAAAGCTAATATTCCCCACTACTTTTAAAAAAGAAATTAAAGAAAAACAAAAAAAGGAAGTGACTCTCTACTTTCTTAATTGGAGGGATATTCTATTCTCTCTCCGTCTGGTTGTCAGAATCAATCATTTGTAGATGGGAGCATGGGAAAGAGACAGTGGGAGTTTTTTCTTTATATTCTCTCCAGGGACATAATTTATCTGTGTAGAAATAAAGTGCAAGCTGAAGTTATCACAAAGAAAAAGCGGAGATTGCAAAGTAAATTGCTAGATGGATTTTGAATGACAGCAGGGTTTTACAGCAGGGCAAAGATACGTGGAAAATATTGACTAAGAACAGGATTTTCACATGACAGGTTTTATACTCATGTTTTTATTACCATAAATTCCCATGGCCATATTTAAAATTAATTATTTGTTGTGTGGATACAGACATTCCTAACATCTGCCTCTACTGTGATTCTGTGCAAGCAAAGCAGGAGAAAATGTAGCAAATGGCTGACATTGATGGAGTGAGATCTGTGTACTGTGATAGCACATGTGACTGTGCAGTAAAATACAATCATAATTTCCTTGAGTTTTGGATTTTGTGGCATGTCTGTGTTTGTAGGAATAGAAATCCTTTTTCTATGACCAAGACCTGAGGATTTTAATTTTCCCTATTATGATTTGAAAAAACTGCAATAGAGATTTATCTTTTTGAGCATTTAAGGATTTTTTTACTGTTTTCTTTTACCAGTAAGTGTTGAAATAAAACGTGTCTCTTCTCAGTTAAGTCGGACTTGGAGAAGATATTTTGCCAGAAATAATTCTGACGTTATCTTGTATTTTGTGCAATGCTGATAACTTTTAAAAATATGTAGATGCGTTTGTTCCATTTTTTTTAATCTTGGTTCTGATCTCTTATAAGGCTGAAATAAATTGTTTGGCTATAATAATCCAAGTAGTACTATCCTGGTGTCAGGGCAGTTACATCACTTCACTGGATCTCTTTGGTGTAAGCGTCTATTTTTATTCTATATTTTTCACACCTTGACAAATTTCATAGGCAGTGAAAACCCAATTGCACCTAGTCCACAACGTCTTTGCCACCCTTCATCAGATCAGTGGTTCAACCGATACAGGATTTGCTTACTGACTTGTTGCTATAAAAGATCTAGCCAACTTTCAAACAAAAACTATTGGGCAACATGTACTGGAATAATTACAGACTGTTCAGCCCTCGAGGGAAAGGATCTCCTGTATAATAACACTATCACATTCATGTGAAGTATAATTATCATCTCCATTTGTGCATTCTGCAGTTCCTTATCAGAAATGTAGTATTTCTTTTACATTTTAAGCACATCTCCTTAAATTATTTGCTGGATTTTCTGCTTTGGCTGAATTTCACTAAATGCCATCTGTATGTTTGTGTGAAAATCCCACTAGCTGACTTTTCCATGAGTACATGTGGTTGTGTATCCTTTGAGATAGCCAGGCCAATGAAAGCACACAAATGTGAATGTACTCGGAGTACCTTTCATCTGGATTTCCCCACACATTGTGGGGTTTACCCAGCACTTCTAGACGGATGGTAATTATGTCATATTGAGGCGGTGTCGAATACATTTTCTACTTCTATTTTATGAAACCAAATCACATTGATAAAGAGCATCAGTCCCTGACACTGACCTGTCAGACCCTTGAGTAAACGTAGATAATCATAACTTAACTTACCATTTTAATTTAACCACTGATAAATGAGAGCCTATGGCAATCAAAAATTTATTAGTGAAAGTAGAAAATGTTACAGTATTTAACATATGCATTACTGAATACTTAAATGGTCTGTCTGCCAACGAGCTTAGTCTAAGACACAGTAGGTAGAGAAAGAATGGCCCTAGTGCGGCTTCAGTCTCCACGTTTCATAGAATTTATGTATCTGTCACAAATAAAAACAGCACTGATTTATTCTTTTGTGGCCACGTCTATTGGGAGAACTCAGTGTGTTTGTTTTTTCTGGCTCTACCTGGAGCTCTGGTTCCAGAGGATTATAGAAGGGGGAAAGCCCCTTTCTGAAGAGAAATATTGTGTATAATTATATATATTGCTGTATATAGAATTATGCTTTTGATAGTAATAATGACACAATGCTTAAATGATGCTTGTTATGCACACATCTCTGGTTTTGCTCAGGCTTCACATAAGTTTTTTTCTTTTGTAGAGCACAGGTATATCTTCAGGCTCTTTTTTTGAAGTATATCATCTTGAGTCATTAGCATCTCACATATGTTGTTTTATAATTGACATATAACATTTTTATAATTGACAACTCACCTGTGTGGAAGGTGTTCTACAAAAAAAGATGGTGAGCCTATTTGGAGGGAGTGCCTGCAGCTTAGAGGTGAGTGGTCAGATGAGGGAACAATACAGTTAAGGAGGTCTAAAGCAATGGTCTAAAAAGCAAAAGTTGAAGTTTCAAAACCTGATCCTGCCCTGGGCTCTGCATTGTCAATTCTAGTCTGTTTTACTATTTATGTTTATCGAGTGAAGACTGAAGGAGGTTTGGGAATTTCCAGGTTTTTCACTACAGTGCTTTTTCTTGCCGTATTGGAATCCTAGTTAAAGATCTGTCACCTGTGAGTCCTGTCTATTTTCTTATCATAGGAAACTATAAACATCTCCTTTAGAAAGAAAGATCCATGAGTTTAGCAGATTGTACTTTGACCTTCACAATCAGAATTAACGTGCTCTATTAATTTCTTTAAGTCTAATTCCTCAGCTGGAACTCTGCTAAGTGAATAAGAGCTAAAGAAACAGCTGTGGGAGCTTCGGAGAGATTTTTGGACTCATATTTGCAAAAATATTTGTAATGTTCCATAGTCACCTCTAACATGGCAGCAGCAATTTCATTTTTCTCTTTCATCTGTATTACTATATTTTATACCTTGACCTTGTGCTCTTCCTTTGCCTTTTTGAACTTACATGAACTATTCTAAGCATGCTACGAAGTATTTAACAGCCTTCAGTATTGTCTTTCACAATAGCACTGGCATACTAAGATTTAGTTTAGAAATTTGTTGAAGCAGATAAGCATTTCTGTTCACTGCTTATTCAGATGCTTTCTGTCCTGGCTGCTGGTGATAAAACATGTGATTCTTTCTCATATTTCTACTTTTTTTTTTTGGAAGAACATAGACAAGTAACATATTCAGGTTCTGACCCAAGGTAGTAATGGATCAGACACCTGTTTCTGAAAACAATCCCCCCATATCCAAATTCATAGATACCTCATCATGGACAGTTTATTAAATGCACAAAGTACCCATTTCCTCAATACCTTTTTTACATTAAATTTCTACTGATTGTTCATTTTATTACGTATTGGTCAATATTCTCCCTGCTGTCTGAGGAGCTCATGTACAACCTAGTAATTTTTTGAATGATGATATTTATGATTGCAGATTTCTTAAATGTGAAGGGTCCCAATCCTTCCATTACACAGTTCGTATTATCACTTGTTTCATTTATGTAGCCTATGTTAAAATCACCTAATACAATTATTTCTGACTGTGCCCTAAAAACCTGCAGATGTTTTCCCAATCTGCCTGTAATATTTATAGCTGATCCCTTTGCTCTGTAAACAGTGAGCAATGTGGGGTAAATTAACCCTAACAAGTGCCTTAATTGTGAAAATCCTCAGACCTCTTTGGCTAGCCGATATCGTGTGTGAGCTGAGGAAGGCTGTTGCCATATACAATTTTCTTGTAATTGTTGCTTGCAAATACACATGTACTCTCTTCAAAATGTTTCATCAGACACTGTTTTTCTATTAGTTACTGGCTAAAATCATGAATACCTTATAATGTTTGATGTTTTAACACCATATGTGTTTGAGGCCTGATTTCCAAAGCTATGCCTTGCCCAAAATCTGAAATTCTGTGCTTGCTTCAGCCCTAAATTGTGATACTACTTCGAGTTTTCTGAATTATGTTCCAGCATATCATTGCTTGATACTCATATTCATAACAGTTGATACAAACATAGTCTTGGAAGAAAGTCCACAGAGGGTGAATGCATCTAGCTGAACACCCCACCTTTGCTGGCAGCGGAGCTGTAAAGCTTTTCCCACATCCAAGTCCCTTGCAGCTAGTGCTCCTGTTTTATTTCTGTAGCATTTGTCTTATTAAAAAATAAGCAATAATACTATATGAAACGGTCCTCTGAAATATGCTGCTGTGCTGATTATCTTTTTTTCTTACATTCCATGTTGGACACAATAGTGCCTTGTGTTTGTGCAGTTGTATAATTTTTGTTATATGCAATGAGAGTTTGTTTTCATAGTGACTGTGTGCAATAGCCGAGTATGTGTGTTTATTATTATCATGTTGGGCTTTAATGGGCTGGTCTTGCAAGTACTCTGCTTGCTCAATACCCTCCTCCCACCAAATGCTTGTGAGATCTGTAGCTTACAAATATACAACAGCTTTAATAAAAATAGCAGTTTCTCACACAGAATATCACAATGTGCAGCTTAACTTTTCCTTTGAGAATTAATTGATGAGTGAATAAACAGATTCTTGATATTTAGAAAATGGGATTACAGTATGAAATAGAAATGTGTTTGTGAGATCTGGGGAGAAATTACACTTGCAGTAGTTCTAACAATTTACCTCCATGTGCTAGTAGTAACTTTATGTGAATAAGAGCAGGAGAAGCAGTGGAGAGCAATAAATATTTTAAAAGTCTGCCTGAGAGAAATATAGACTCTCTCAACTACTGGTATGGTCCCCATCATTGCACCATTGGAATGTTTCAGAATCTTTAGGAGATTTATTATTGCAACATCCCTGTGAGGTGGGGAATTGCAGTTATATCCCTTCCACGGATTGAAATCGAAAAAGCACAGGAAGTTTTCAAAGGTCAAAAAGAAAGTCTGTTGTGGAGCTGGGAATTGAGGGAGTTTTCAAGTGTAAAGCCACTGTGTTGAGATCAGTAGTATTATACCCCTTGAAATGTTATCTGCTTTCTGACTTGCACAGTGGCCTGGGCAGGTTCTGGTTTTGAAATGCTGTTATTTTCATTCATTCTCAGTGCTAATTGGTAATAAAATGGGAAGATAAACTTGTTTAGAGTAATTTGTTTACAATATTTTTCTTTTTGTTATTTTCTGGATGTCGTTGATGAACCCAGAGCTAATGTTAAAAGACATCAAGTGAAAACATTTTAAATCTAAATCCAATCTGAACTTATGGTATAGTTTTCTTGCATAGCTCCTATGTAGTAAAGAAGCACCTGTTCTGAGATAGTCTGATTTCACATGTATGTTAATTTTATTTTTACAACTAAGTTTTTGTGAACACTAACATTAAATAATTTCACTTAAGCTGCTTATTTCTTTTTTAAATGAATTCTTTGCTGGGCTACATAGGATGAATATTTCCTTCAATTGTAGGAATAAAATAACTTCCTGCTGCCAATGTAGAATTCTATGATAAATCTGCACTCTTTAGTAAGGAGATGCCGTTCAGTGCAACATATCTCTCAACTCAAGGTATCATAAGCTATCCTCCATAATGCCATCCTCTTCAAAGAATGCAGGATGTAGAGAACTGGGAAAACAAGGGAAGGGGTTGGGAGCGGGAGGTGGGGCTGCTTTGCTGTCTTTTCTGTAGACACATGAAACCTTGAGATTAGGTTTCTCTATGTTTGGCAGTGGATGTGTGTGATTTGTGCAGCGTGTGTCGTGTGTGTGTGTGTTAACCCAGACTGGGAGACCCAACCCTGCCTCTTACGTGCGGACTCCATCCTCACCTCTCCAAGGGGATCGTGTGTCAGTTTTGGCATAGCACAGATGCAGTGGATCTTGGCAGCTAAGACTGCCCCTTCCCCTTCCAAGCATTTTTATATAGGAAGAGGAGTGTGCTGGCCAATTTCAGAATTCTAGCACTGCTTTTAACTGTGAATTTCCAGAGTGCTTTCTATGCATTTGTCAGTTTGGAGTTCGGTTAAAAATTCATTCATGATGAATGAGCTGCACTTCTCAGGGATGTGTGGCTATTAGAGGCATTTAGGCTGACTTGAGAAAACTTGAACCTGCAGATGAGCTTTTTACCACATTGCTCAGCTCCCTGCAAATATCTTCTATGAAATGGTGAAGGGTAAGACAAGTGAGACCAAATATTTATCTCCCTTTCATGAGGAAGGTGCTTTTAGTCAGTGTTGTCTACTCTTCTTTGTCTTCTCATTCTCACTCCCATGCTTCTTTTAGGGTGATTGATATGAAAAAGGAAAACCCGGAAAAATGTTTTCATTACAGTTTGGAGGGTTTTCAGTTGACAGTTTTTCAAAAATGTTGCTTTTGGAATTTTTGGCAGTGTTTAAGTTAAGGTGTTTTTATAATAATCATTGGAAAGTTTTATAGATCAGGTCTCATATTCAGAAACAAAAAAATCACAAGGTGAGAACTGCATCATCCAAGTTTTTTAAAACCTGCTTAGCAGCTGTATATATGATTGACTGGATGTAAATGGCAAATAGGAGATCTACACAAATACCAGTTCAATTTTGAATGGCCAAGACACTAGATTGAGCACTGCCCACAAGTGCTTGTATGTGAAGCTGAAGGCTGAGTGCCCTTTAAACATTTAACTTGGGTTATTTCATTGCATTAATCCTTTCTCAGACATAATTTAACAGGTGATGAAAACCAAATTGTAAATAACATAGTTGTCCCTTGTTTTGGAAAGAATAATGCTCAATGGTATTCATTCACATAAGTAGTGGGAAACCAATTCATGTATTTCCTATGCTCGAACAGCTTAATATATCAGTTGTTGTGGTTCATCATTAACATCGTGGAAAGGACAGTGTGCTTTAAAATCCTAAATGGCAAGATATGCTTTGATAGAATGAGGCCAGCTCATAAAATCAAAAGGATAACATAATAAATATAATTCCAGAAACCTGAGCATGTCTACTACAGCTTTGCCCTCCTTCTGACTGTGGTGTTGATGTTGGCAGGCAGTAGGCTGTGATCGACAACTTGGGAGCAATGCCAAGGAAGACAACTGTGGAGTCTGTGCAGGAGATGGTTCAACATGCAGGCTTGTGAGGGGACAAGCTAAGGCACATGTCTCACCAGAAAAAAGTAGGTTGCAAACTGATCCTATTGTAATCTATCCTTGACTGTGTTTTCTGCTTGTATATGACCATACATATTGCAAGGTGACCTTTTAACTATATACTTGTTTGCAGTTTTCAAAGCTACTTATTCGAAAGTCTGTGGTAGATTAGTCTGTTGAAATTCCATAAGGGATACCACGCATTAGGATATAGCTAGGAAAGAATCCCAGATATGCAATTTTTTAATAGAGCTACTCAATTCATTCGATCAGGAATAACCATCAAAATGCACATCTTATTTTAGAGAGTGTCCTCGTGTTGCAATATATGTGATGCTGCAGCAGTGTTTTTAAATCATGGAAACATCTTATAGATGGCTTTATGGAAATTGTGGCCCATGATCGAAAGTGCGTGGTTTTCAACTTAAGTTTCTTTTTTTTGTGATTGTCTAAAGACAGTTGGACTTCAGAGAGAAGTTAACTACTTGTATGCTATGAAAAGCTCAAGATGAAAGGGAGTAATACTCTCTTCTCTCTTTTGTGTGTTTGGCTCAAATTTTGCTATTCTTACTCAAAATAACTAGCATCTTACTTTGAGTAACTGTAGGTCTCAATAGTATTGAAAATACAAGAGAGGAGGGGTATCAGAATTAGACCCTTTACAGGAGTCTTAAGAGTGGCAATAGCCAGGCAAGGTTTGCCATATAGAGGCTTGCCTCTGACACTTGTGCTTTCTGCCCTCTTGGATGATGTTCCCTGTAGTCTCCCAGCATACGTCTCATGTGTTTATCGTGTGAGATAGTTGCCTCACATCTATTTTTTTCTGTTTCTGAACTCACAGTATGTATTTATCCTATGGAGATGGAGCCTTTGGTGTTACCTTTCTGCAGAGCCACAAGATGCAAGGATGATGATCTGGTGCTCTTAAAGTCAATGCTTAAAGTTCAAGTGCAAGCAGCTGTTTGGTTTTTTTAATGGATGAAGCACCTGCCTTTGACAGATGCATATATTTTAGTACTGTTGTAGTTCAGCCAGCAAAGAATGTAGTTCAGTAATTTATAAACTTTTTCATCCTGAACACCGAGCAAATGTCTTGAATGTTTGAGAAGAGAATGAGTTTTCATGGAAGGCCACTTTTTATTCACTTTGTCCTATCAAATACTCAGACTTTCTGGTCAGCACAGAGCAAGCAGTTGTGAAGCAATAAAAATTGGATAATATTTTTTTGTGTCTATGTATAGATATATAGGGATATATATACACAAAATACCTCTTCCCCTTTCTCATGTGGAGGTCAGCTGGAACAGAAAGGAATTGCATTGTCTATTCCAGTTTTACAGCAACAGAGATTCTCCTGGAGGACAACTCCTGGGGACACCCTACCTATTTCTGAGGCAACCCAAACTAAACTTGCTGGATTGGCAAACCTGGTTGGATAGTTCATGATAAGTGAAACAAAAAGATTCACGTTTAATTGCTGCTTAGTATGTAGGTATAGTAAAGACAAAGTGATAAAAGGGACCTGGTTTTGAAACTGGCATTGTGCAACAAAATATTAATTTCACTTGTGGTATTCTGGGACGGGTAAGAGCTGACATCACTTGGTGAAAGATCTGCCATTGCCTTTACCAGGTTATGAAGAATACCCATGGCTCATTGTTTTCTCTGCCATAATTTGGTGGCTCTTTAAGAGTTCTTTAAAATTAAAGATGAAGAAAGACTATTCTGGGGAAAGGTGTCAGTTATGTCAAGTTTCGTTTTTACCTTGCACTGCAGTAGGCTATATTATATGAATGAATTGCATTCACATAAACAAAACAGTACATATGCTACTAAAATCAGAACTTTTACTGGTTTTCTTGGTATTGTGGTAGTGCCAAAATCTTTTCTGGGTCAAGCTGTTCAACGCTATGGAAGCAGTTCCATATAGTCATCCTCTATGTGAATGAAATGTGGAAATAAAGCCATGCTTTCTTTGCGCTAATGTATCAGTGAAGGGAGACACAATATCATCCAAGTAGTCATTTGGAAGCTTTCAGAACTAGTGTTGAGAAGTAAAATATCAACACATGACAGACATGTATTTGAGAGGGAGCTTGTAAGGTGGTGAGCAGGATATAAATTTTATTTTGCAATGAGGCAAATTAAAGAATTGGAAGGAAAGCAAGAGCCAAAGATTTTATTATGAAAAAAAAGGAGACATAAGGGAAAATAAAAGTGCCTAGTTATCTTGGTCCTTATTTTAAGAAAAGAAATTTAGGCATCGATAGCAAATGATCTCTCATAAAGGACTTACTTCAGCTTATTGTCTTTTATATATGTTTTTACATAAAATGAATACCTTTTTTGATCAAAAAACTAAACAGCACTGAAAGAAAGCTTACTGTTTTGCAAATATGAAACAAACTGTCATTTCAAAAGTTCTTTATTTTTTCCACTAGCACTTAATTGCCTTTGAAAGACAAAGTAAGTTAGACTTCTGCCAGCAAGCCAGATTCTAGCATTCTGGTAAAATGATTAAAGGTTTGACTAATGATATTCAAACAAAAAGTGTAATAGGTTGTAAAATGTACCATCCCATTGGGAAATGAGATATCACGGGCCTGATGTTTCTAGTACTATATGCATGGAACTCCCATTAACTCTACTGCACTTCGTGCACATGGAAAAATTGTAGGATTGGGCCCTTATGTCTGCTTTCTGCACCATTATTGGCAAGAAATGGTAGGAAACTGTTCTGGTTCTGATACCAAGGAAGAAGAAAAGATGCTGGTTCTGAAATTAACAGGGAGTGAAGTTGAAGGCACATACTTGTCCTAATCTGGTTTTATTTGATTCTCAAACTGTTTGATACATGCAAGTTTTACCTTTCTTAACTTTTGCTAAAAGCTTCATACAAAATGTTTCAATGTCGATGGCTTTGTAACTGCTTGAATTTCTTCTTGCCATGCATTTTGTTTCCTATGGCACTTGGGTAATGTACCACTGGTCACTTACTGTTACATGTTTGTATGTCATCATCCCCAAGCACACTTAACTAAAAGCCTAATTTCACTTTGGTCATTTATCTAAACAGAGGCTTTCTGCAAGGCTTCCTGTTCAGTATCATCAGCTGGCTCAGTTTTGTGACAACTTGCTACCTCACATCTTTTTCCTTCTTTGAAATCAATATATGTGGAGCCAGTAACCCCCATTGTCAGGGTTACCTGATACTTCACTTTATATGAATGATTGTTTGCCAAAATTCAACAGTTGGGTCAGAAACTTTCCATGTCAGGTGCTCAATGTTTTGGAGAAAATTCAGCAAAACAACTCTGCATATTCCAAGCACACAGGAGAGAAAAACATGTTGTTTCCCACTGTCAAAACATTCCTGAAACCTTTTCTTTAATACGTCTTAACATCCCCCATTGTTGGACTTGATCACAGATCAGGGATTTGAAATTTGGCAGGCATTGGTCTTCTGGTCATAGACAGCTCTTTTGCCAATATCTGTGAACATCAACACATATTAAACTACAATGCCTTCAAAAAAAAAAACCAAACCCCAAAACAAACCCCTTTTTCATTCAGGCTCTGTAGAGGCTTCTTGAATGTTAACAGCTGTCATTTCTGAAAACTTGTCCTTTTAAGTGCATTTAGCTTTTTACACATTCTAACTGCAAACAAATCATATGTGTGCTGTCTTCACAGAATAAATTAACATGTTGCTTTTCTAGAGCTAAGCTGTTAAAAAGTGTCCTTGATGTTGCTCTTGTTTCAGTGTAGAATGGCTACCATGGGATGAACTCTATGATGCCTCCTGCCTCAGTTTCAGGCATTACAGAAAAGATTTTGTGGAGATCTCCTGACTCTCCTAAGTTTCAGATTTATGAGTGGGGATGAGGAGATCACTTGAGAAGAGGGAAAGATGAGACTAGATGGACAGAAAAAAAGGTCCGTTCATAGAGTGAAGAAAAGACAGATTTGAGAAGATGTGAGGAGGACCTAGGACTTGCTGTACACATATGTTGGCTCAAGGAAAAATAGGAAGAGTGAAAGACTGAGATTAGATAAGGAATCTGGAATGGGAGATGGAGTCAGAAACACTTGGAGAGGAAGGAGAAAAATTGACTTTATGTAGAGCCAGGAGAGGGAATTGGGACTGGTTTGGCAGGAAAACTGTGTGGGGAGAGATAGAATGCCAATACTTTAGCATTTCAGTTTAGAGTATGTTTTTTGAAATGCATTTCATTATGGTCCTAACATACTGCTCATAGTTCACATCATGGAGTGGTCTTGGAGAACATAAACTGGATTTTTGTTGAATGAAGCTAAACCAGAAGGTGTGCCCCAGAAAAGCACCTGATGTTTTCCGGGAGCTACTGAATATGCAGTCCGTGGGATCAGACTAGAGCTGCTCCAAGGTGAAGCACCTGCAGTGTGTATAGTGTGGATGCTGGGTCTTCAGCACCAACTATTTCAGTCTACAGATCCATTTAGTTTGGTTGGTTTACTTGGAAATGTTATAGGTAGTGTGAAGTCTCCTTCATTACTTTCCTGATCTCTCATGTCTTATTTGGAGATATTCCTGTGTAAGAACATTGTCTATTTCATTATTTATTTCACACTGCACTTCCTTGAGATGCGTTTTCTTGATGGGCTGCTTACTGTGTGTCTTTGAACATTTTCTCCAGTGCAAACAAGTTTTAGAAGAGCTGTCCAGAAGTAGAAAGAAGTATGTAACCAAAATGAGTTGTGGTCACACTGTCTCAAGCAGATTACCACACCTTAGAAATACCCAACAGTGCAAAGAAGTGGCATGCTCAGATGAAGAGACAGCCTCGAGTGGTGAAATCAGTGGGTAGAGGGATTGTGAGGTCAGGAGGAGTGGAAGACTGAAGAGGGAAGGACTCAAGAACAGAAATGATGTGTTCATACAGATTTTTGCAATGTGACTTTTAGGGACAAGATATATAATTGCTGCTTTGAGTAGCCCACACTGATCTAGTTCAGTCTCTTAAAGATTATCTGTATGGCTTTGCACAGATTCTTCTTATGAGACAGGTCAGCACATATCCCAGAACCAATGGCCTCTGAAATTATGCCTAATGTTAGAGTGGATGGGGGAAACCACCACAGTAAGACTCCAAACTTTTTGAGCTTTTTGTTTCCATTGTGCTGTTAGTTGTTCCTGGACTATTGTTCTTTGTATTTTGAGAGTACATAGGTCTTCAATCAGAACCAAGGACCAGCAGATAAGTGCTGAGCAAATACATGGAAAGAAACAGTTTTTATAGGCCTGAAATAAACCCTCTGCCCTGCTGTAAGAGGAGCTAGGGAAAAATCCCAACTGGCCCATATGTGAAACAGTAAATGGGTCCACCATGGCCCACATGGAAAAATAAATAAAACCTGCTGAATTGGATTGAACTCAGGAATGTGGCTCCTTTATTTTGATCCTGGGGATTAGCTCCCAGTCTTACCATAGCAGGGAGTCTGATCTTGCTCTCATTGAAATCCAAAATCTAAATCCACATTAACACCATAGAAACAGGATCAAACCTTGCCATCTAGAGTAAAAGCAATCCAGCAAGTGCTTTGTGTAGTGTGTGCACACTTGTTTGCTGAGATAGTCCCCGTGTAAGAGCAGGAAGCCCATTTCAAGCAGGTGCTGGAGAAAGATGAACCACACGCCCTTGGGAATCCATACAGTGAAAGCAGTGTTAGAATAAAGAGACAATATCTCACCTGTTTCTCAGTTTTTAAGGTGAGATTTATGACTCTCAAATCGTATTTTATGGTCTAGTGTTTCTGCATATTCTGGATGATTTGTGGATTATTTGTTTTCAGCTTTAGACAAAGGTTGGCACTTAACTTGCAAAGATACATAAATAGTGTAAGGCGGGGGAGATAATTGGAAATTCTAGGTATAGATTTCAGAATAGCAATTTCCCTTTATGTTTTTATGAGTTCACTGCTTTTAACAGTGTAGATCCTACTGATTTAATGGGAAATGTACAACATAACCATTTTTAAATGGGTTTACAGGACCTTGTTCTCCTTTAAGAATATGAATTATGTGCTTCAACTGAGAACCAGAGACCTCTGGAATATATAGTTTTGGAGCCAGACCTGGACAATTGTAACTACTGTTTCATAGGAATTTAAAGCTGTCCTCAGGAGAAGGTGGAGTCCCTTAGGTCAGTTCTGCCCCATTTTCTTCCAATTCTCCATCTCGGTTCAGAATTCCAAAAATTTCGCTTTTATTTTTTCCTATAATTTACTTCATCTCATGGAAGGATAGAGCAAGGTCATAATTATCTCAGTCAGGTTACAAGAATCTTTTGTCTGCTTTCAGACTGCTTGACAGGTCTGCAGGGGTGCAGAGGTTGAACATTGCTGTGGTGGTGAACTTAGTCATCTCCTCTAATGCAAATAAAATACTTTCTGGTAATATTGTCTCTGCCGCAGAGAAACACCAAATTTAGCACCCCCGTGAGACTTTTGGACCATATCAGAGAGTGCTTCGGTGAGGGTGGAATGTCTGTAGTATTATTAAAGGAATGTGAAGCATCCTGAAAAGGGATCAACAAGGCCTGCTGAGGCGAGCGGAGCTTGCTGTAAGGAGGTGGAGGAAGCAAAGCAGAACGACCCTGGTTGTTCTCAAGAGGAGCAGTCCTACACATCTCTGCACATCTGCAAATCCCAGCCTCATCCATTCAGCACGGAGTGCCCTTGGTTCCACTTCAAAACAGCAGTTGCTTTATTCAGAGCTGGTCATAAGCAGACTCTTATTTGAGGTTTTGTGCTGTAACTGCTGGTTGGTTGTCAAGACAGGATACAATTCCTGACCAAGTAGGGACAGATGGGCCCCTCAAACCTGCTTTCTCTCAAATACTGTAGAGCACATGAATTCAGTAGTTATTTCCTTAGTTTAAAGATACACACATCCACTACCTTCTGGCTATCTTTAGCAATTCGTCTGATGAAAAACCAAGATGCAAAAAGATATTAAGTGGTTCAGTAGTTAATGTTTTTTCCAGGGCTCTGTAGCTGTATTATTGTTCTTACTGTAGTATTTTTCCCTCTGGTGGAATACCCAAGTATGAAATTAATAAAGATCATATTTTATTACATCCAAAATAAATTGTTATATTTAAATGTCCTTCCTTGAAATTGGCGATATAAAAACTGTAACATAAGAAGGTGTTTATTTCAGAAAAAATAATTGCAGCATTTGCTTGAAGTATCCTGAACATTTGGCAGGATTTCATACTTATGCTAAGGAGATGTAAACCAGAAGCTGATAATTTAGCATCTACTATAAAAGGGTCTGGTTTAAAGTGGAAAGAAACATTCTTCAACTAATTTTTAGTTAAAACTAAACTCAAATATTCTTCCTTTAAATATTGTATGAGTAGTTCTGGAGCCAATGCATCACTGACCTTCAACTCACATTACTTTTTGAATTTGCAAAACTGAAGTTCCTCTACACCAGCCCGTAGTTATGTATTAATGCTGTCACTGAACAGAGCACCCTCTGCGGAGTGTACCTGCAATGGGCCCATGTTTGCAGGTCTTGCCTCGAAGATTTGCAGCTGAGCCGTGATGGAAATGGGAGACAGCAAGTTGGCACTTCATTGCTTGGAGACTTCTCTCGTTCTTTTGTGGATATCACTGTTGTGCACTGTGCATACACTTTTCTGAGAGCACTGCTCTTGCTGGCATGAAAGACTCTGGTCTGTTGATTTGACTGTTAACTCAGTTTGCTTGGGCAAATCACAGATTTCCTACAGTTGAAATGGAAAGTAATAACTTTCTGCCTTTGTAAAGTGCACTGAAGTAAGTGTGTTGAACATTTATATATGAAGAGGCCATTCAGGCAGCCAAAAGCTGTTTTGTATTGACATGTCCTATTCAGAGCTGGTTTGTTTTATAGTTAATTTTAAATTGAGGCTCTTACTGGAAGGAATGATCTTATATCGTAAGTTAGATGCAGACACCCTGTTACAACATACACGTTATAGCTAAAATATATTTGCTCTTAAGTGGTCTGTAATTGGTTAAGGGTTAGTGTTAAGTAGATGATTTATTTCGTGTAAGTCCTGCCACTTATTAAAGTTGTGACCTGCAGCAGGAAATGAGGTGTGGGCAAAACGAAACTGAACAGCTGCAGATTTTTGTAAGGGGGAAGTGCTACTTAGCAGATTCCTTATGTCAATTCAGTGATTAGGAAATAAAACTAGGACAACAGAGTGTAAATATGTTCCTAATACACTACTGACATTTCAGTTGTTTTTGTTAATAGCAAATAATTTTCCAATAGCAAGAAACATTTACAAGTCCATTTGTAGCTCTTAATAGTTGCGTAGCATAACAAACAGACTCAGTATACTGTACTTAATAAAATAACATATGATTATTTTTAATAGAAAAATTGTGAAACCTGTTAAACATTTTCTTAGACACATTTGACAGTTTTCAGTCTAGTTATGTGATGTGCAAATTCCCTAATGCAAGATAACTTCTAAAACAGTTCTTTAATTTTCCTAGGGGAAGAAACCGTGATTGCTGTACCACATGGGAGTCGCAGTGTGAGAATTACCCTGAAAGGACCAGCACACCTTGGTATGACTGAGCTGTTTTATGTATTTATTCATGGACAGAAGGTAAAAACAGAACCTCGTATCTGAACTCATACAAACTTTAGGAACACATCATGACCTTGATTCCTCTTCTTATCTTTAATATCCAGCATGTAGATATTCCTAGAGAACACTGGAAGTTCTCTTAGTAAAAAGGAATAGTGCACATACTGGTGATTTCTAAATTTATTCAAACCATGTAATTCTTATATAAGACATCTAAAATATGGTGCACTCTTAAACTACATGCAAACAATTACGTGAAAATTACTTTCAAGAGGCTGTGTGGGGGGATTGATAGCCCTTGTATAACCCAGCACCAGATTTCTGCTGAAGAGTCTGAGATAGCATAAATAGTCCAGTGGAAGTCACACTTGGTCAGTGAGCAGTGTTCCAGGAAAAGTAGTCTAGGTAAAAATGCGGTAAGGGTTTTTTTAATAAAATAAACCACACAAGTCCTGTTTCCATGTAACACTTTTGGTCATTACATACCATCTTTGAGAAACAGTTTGCTCTTCTCTGACATCTGTTTCCTAACATTTTTTTATAAGGCTGATGGTAGTATCTGTGGTAATTTCTTTACCTGTAGGCCTACTTTACATAAAGATCTAATCTTTTCAATGATAAGTGGTACTGCCGTACCAAGCAGTGAAATGCACCATTCCTTAATGTTTTGAGTGATTTTTTATTAGCAGGAGGGGAAGACTTAGTCTGAATCATAGAAATAAAAAGGACTTCTACTGGTCTGAGTAAATAGAAGACAAATACATTTTATTTGAAAATTGCTCGTCAATTTGTTTGCTTTGAATATATTGTTACTCTCTTTCATAGAGAAATTTAAAGACTTTCATTTTAGAGAAGCTCCAGAAGAACAGTAACTTACAACACTGAGATCAATAATGTACAAAGCTGAACTTATCTTGAAATAAATAATATTAATGTAAAACTGTTGCAAGGGATGTATGAAGGAGTGATCCTGACCAGTTCAGGTCAGGACTCTTGGTCTTTCTTAAGTAGTTCTGCAGAAGGAAGTTGTTGATTCAGCTTTGTATAAGGAAAAAGAACTAGATTCAGTGGCTCCTGGGGGATTTCTGGAAAGCTCCTGAGGAATGCAACAGCAGCTTTGTAACTAAGTACAGAGTGCTCCTGGCTTCCTACCCAGGGTGGTTCCGTCAAGAAGCTGTGGCTTGGCATTACCTTTGTTAGCTAGTTCTCTTGCTGAACGAGAATTGTGAAATGTTCTTTAACCACTTCCCCCAGCACATCTGTTTGCAAATCTATGAGGATTTAGACGTTTGTTACCTAAAATTTAAAACTAAAATTGCAGAGGTGAAAAACAAGTGAGAGCTGTTGTGGGGAGGGAGGTGGAAATGGTTTCTGGCTTCATAGACAAATCCTCAAGAACTGATGTTCTAGAGGGTGTGCTTTGGGAAAATTTGCTTGTCTGCCTTTGTGACTGTTATGTATGTTTGTGGATGTTTGTCACTTAACAGAAAATATCAAGTGATCTTTGTTCTGCAGCTTCATTGACTTCTGTGTGGGTGTGCTGGTATAATTAGAGGCAGAATTTAAAAAACATCACCTATAATTACAGGCTCCATTTGTTGGAGATGTTCTTCCTGGCTTGTAAGGAGTTGAATTTAAGAGGTGGAGCATGGACTGTAGAATTTTATACTGCCTCCTGTTGCCAGTATATATTTGCTCTTCAAGTAAAGTCAGCAGCTCAAATGCTCAAAGAGCACGATGGAGTGTCTGGCACTTTTCCCTTTATCTTGTGTTCTTTTGTGCTTCATCCTGGGCTTTATGATCTGCTCTTGTTCCAGGAAAACACAGCTGCTGGATTAATCAAAAATGGAAATGTGGTTGGAGATGTAGCGCATAGCAGATTTGAAACAAATAAATGCTCTGAACGTTGTTTTACAATCAACAGTTTAGTGTTTTAGGGAAGACTGCATTTCTTTGTAGCTGGTAAGACTAAGTATTTTGTTTGTGTGTTATGGGCACCTTAAGACAGGCAACAGATTTATCGGAGAGCAAAGAGTGTCACTGGGGTTTTTTTACAAATAGGTCCCTCTTGTACCTCTGTCTGCTTGGGTTTTGTGAATAATTTGGTGGGAAATAACCAAGTAATTAGTACAAAAATGGTTAAGAATAAAATGTTTCATTGTGTTGGTTTTGGTTTTGATTTGGACTATATTACGGCTTTTCTAGCAGTTGTTTTAAGAGCATTAGAATCAAAAGAAAGACTGAAAGTTCCCTGAAATTAATCCTTCAGCAGAAGAAAAAGGAAAACCAGAAGCTAATATTTTTACAAGTGGCTAATGCTAGATAACTGAGTTCATGAACTTAGGGAGGTTAGCTTCACCAAAAGGAACTGAAACTTTCTTCCCTTTTTGTCAATATCTTTTCTGCTTGCAGGGGTTTGTGTTACTTGACAGTGTTTTGTTGTGCATCTATGCACTGCTTTGTCTTTTGAGGAAGACAGTGTTGCTTGCATTTTGAAAAAATGTATTTTGAGTCTCTGTAATGTTCTATCTACAAATGAATCACATGGGAAAGAGTGAGCTTCTGGTTAGCAACATGATGCTCCTTCTTGCACTGGGAACAGCAGCTATTGCCCTGGGAATTCTTCCATGCACCTCTCTACACAGTGAGGTATCTGCAGTGGGTTCCCCATGTCATGCTGCCGTACTCCTGCCTGCCACTAAGAGTATAGCAGGCTTTTTTGCTGGGTCTTCCATCCACAGCTGGGCAAGGCATATTTCCATGGGGAAAATATTCTGTATCAAGGTGATGGAAATAACACAAAACCAGACAGTTGTAGGTCTTTGGCACCAGTGATTATCTTGTTAGGCTCAGAAACAGGGGAGCACTCAAGAGAATTCCCTGTCCTTATGACTCTGCATATCTGGAGTTCTAAAGACTGCTCCAGGAAACTTAGGGGGAGAAGCTTACTCCTGAAGTCAAATTTCCCACCTCTCCAAGATTATAGGACCCTGCAGAACAAATAAATGTTTGGTCGGTTCTTTTCTAAACCTTGCCTATAAGCCCGTTGGTGAAACCCTTATTCCCAGTTACTGCTCTGAAATCAATAAAGTAGTTTTTTTTGGGGGGGACTACTCCCTAGTGAGAATTCTTACTTATATATGTGTTACACTAGATGCTTGGTTTCACTTTGTTTTAGAACCCTGTGATGACAAGCGCTAGATACTACTGAGCAGGAATACATTGCATCAGAGGTTATCCGTTGTGCTGTGGAATAGCTCTTCATCTCCCTGTGTAACACACTTCTGGGAAAAGCTGAGCAGCTGCTCTAAGCTTCACTGACATGACCTCCAGAGATACAGGCCATCCCTCTATAGCTAGCTGGACCTTGCAGATAAACACATGCTTTGGATTAAAATCTAGTGTAACACTAACATAAATGTGTATCAGCTCTCAGTTGGTTATCATATGGTTGGTTGCTGAACAATATTCCTAGCTTGTGCTTAGAAAAACATAAAAATTATTTTTTAATGAAGAAAAGTGGCATAAAGACTGCAAAGTAATGTAGCTCAGGTCACCAAATTAACATCTTTAACTTCTTGCAACAGCTGGATGTCTTGCTTTGCAATTTTAAATGTTAGTTTCAAAGGGTTCCTGTACCCCTGAGGATCCTACTGACTTTATGTGGAGTTGGAAGTACTTGAGATTTGCGGATTTGACTCTTATTCAACAAAATGACAGAATAACAGGCACCATGCATTAGTACTTACTGTTGAGCAGTGTAAGTTTGGGGTCAAGGCTTGCAGAAGCTTAATCCAAGAATGCTGAGTTCAAATATTTAAAAGGTTATTTTGTAATGCAATCAGGAAAGAAAACGTCTATAAGTGACAAATGAAAATATGTAGTAATTGTCTGAATACTGTTGCTTTTTCTGGGATTTGTTTACATTGATTTGTTCCTAATGGAAATGCATTGGACAATGGGGCGCTTTGATTCCCAGAGATTTATTTTTTGTCTTTGACAAAGTACATTTGATTCACCACTAGATTCTTACCTTATGATCAACTTGAAGTCATTTTTCTAGAAACATCCTTGCTTAAACTGCCTTCCAGCAATGTATGTGACCTTTGTTATGCCTATGAACATAGTAGAACCTAATGCTTAGAAACTTGGGATAATATTGGTACCTTTTAAAGGAAATTGATTTCTTCTAGAATTTCTTCACTCTGTTGGGGATGCTCCAGAATGCATTTTTATTTAAAAGACCTTAAGGAAGAAAACAGTAATGATGGACAGCAGCATTCAGAGTATGTTTTCAGTGCAGGTAAACCTAGATGCTCTTAACATAAATTATCTAGCCTGAATTAGGTAACTTTGTTTAAAGTACCAAAAAAGGCAAGATAGTTGGAGAAAGAGGGTATTTATAGCTCATCAAAAGGTTCCTTTTAGCTAGCCTTGAGCTCATCTGAGATTCATGCCCGCCTTATGCAGTCCTCTGATTGTAACCAGAGCAGTGTGTTTCAACTCATGCATCTTGCTGTGCCTATATGCTATATTATGCAGAGCCCAAAATTCTATCTTCGTTATGAATATCTTCCTTTAGCTTTGTCCACTTGTAGCTCAGTCAGTTTGCTGGAAGTGACTCAATCCTAAAAATGCTTCATCTGTCTTCTGGAGGTTGTGGGCTGTTAGTTTAATGTGTTTCCAAGGAGCACAGAGCAGCTCAAAAGGGTTTTCATCACCACCTCTTCTGAGAAAGGGACATCCCTCTGGCAGCACTGCAACTCTCCGCCTCCTGGCTGTGCTTTTGACTCACAGGGGAAATACTCAAAGTTGAGTTAATGACATCTAGAATAAGTAAAGTGATACAGGTACTGAGGTGAGTGTTTGGTGAGTTTGACACCATTCAGGCTTCTCTGGAGACTGCTGAAGTTGCTAGGCTTTTGAGTTGCATGGAAGTTTAAGTTATTTTTCTGTGTATTGATTCTATCTGGTTTGATTTTCTTGCAGCTTGTCCTGCTGAATCTATTGCTCTATAAATATATAGAGCACTTGGTGTAGGAAAAACTGTCTCAGAAGTGCTTCTGGTATGAAAGAATAGTGTGTTCAGGCAGATATTCCTGTGCTGACATGTCCTGCAATTATGTATTGGCCTATAATCTGAAGCAGCTAATATTCACAGATACTCCATGTGTTTTTTTAATGCACACGTATGACTGTTACTTGGAAGGCAAAGTTGTAAACATTACTTTCTGACTTCCTTGAAAATAAAAAATATGCCTTTTAAGTTTACTAATTGCATGTTTCTTCTTTAGTTATAGAGTCAAAGACACTGCAAGGAGACAAGGGAGAGCACAGTTTTGATGCTCCTGGAACATTTATCATAGAAAATACAACCGTTGAATTTCAGAAGAGTACAGACAGGGAAATCATAAAGATCCAGGGACCTCTTGGAGCAGATTTCATTATCAAGGTGGGATGCATGTATGTACAAATCTGCAAAGATACTGCAAGTGTGCGCAACAGAGTAGGTGGCTCCGTCAGCTTGTAGCAGTACAACAAAATCTTTCAGCTAGCAAATAAGGAATCCTAATTACAGTCCAGAGGTAATTTATACTAAGTATATCCAAACAAATTAAAATGTTACAAGGTTAATGTCTTTTCTGTGGTGGAAAGTACCAGAATGGTAAAAATGGCCAGGAGTTTTGTTTTAATTACTGGAAGAATATCAGCGTGATCCTGTGCAGTGGATTGGTGTTAATCCAATTGAAGACTGCCACCTACTGAATCTGAGAATTACTTCCATGCAGCACGCTGTGGAATCAACTTTAGCCATTGTTAATCCAGCTACTAACCATTTCTAATTTAAATTTCTCTTCTACCCAGACCACACACCGATGGCTTACATCATACACGCAGATATTTATGTGTAGAAAAATATCAAGATTTGACTGCCAAAGAAAGATAGTCATATAGTTTTCCATTGGAAAGGACAGGTGTTTCAGTATTATCACACCACTTGGCTTTATCTGTCATGTTGGGGAAATAGACTTTCAGTAGTTTTCACTTTTCATCACCAAAATCACAGATGCAGTTAGACTTGCCTGAATCTGGTGTGCTTAGATCAATTATAGACTCCTCTCTTCAGCAAATTCTAAAAGTTTTGCTGACAAAGAGGTAAGACAGAAGAATACAGTTAGGAACTTTGCCAATCAAGGTTTGATAACCAAAGCCACATTCAAGATAATCTTGAACAATTTGTAAAACAAAGCAACATATAAGTGTTTGACTATTGGAAACTTAAATTTAATTGTCACTGTGGACTTTGTAGAGGTTTTATGCCTGTTACCATATTACTTTCTGCACTGCTACTATGTATGAATTATGAGATTACGTGAACAGTACAGTATACACGTGTTGTAATGGAAATTTCTTCAGACCAGGTACTCTGGATCAAAAGATAGCGTGGTTCAGTTCTTCTTCTATCAACCCATCAGTCATCAGTGGAGACAAACAGAGTTCTTCCCATGCACAGTGACATGTGGAGGAGGTAAGTAGTGGCAGTTCTTCACGAGTGTTTAAATCTGAAGATTAAAAGTGGAAGATTGGCAATCTTTGTTCTGCATTTTTGTTGATTAGGTTTTTGTGTTTCTTTGCACACCGGTGGTTCTACAGGAAAATAAATCAAAGAGTAGCACCTAAGTTGGTTGGTTAAGTTAGTATGTGCGTAGGGTTTCTTATACCTTATATTACTGGAAGTCATGTTCTTCCATAAGGGATGATCATTTGAGTAAGAACTATGAGTAGGTTGCCCAGAGAAGTTGTGGCTGCCCTGTCCCTGGAAGTGTTCAGGGCCAGGTTGGATGGGGCTTTGAGCGACCTGGTCTAGTGGAAGGTGTCCCTGCCCATGGCAGGGTGGTTGGAACTAGATGATCTTTAAAGGTCCCTTCCAACCCAAACTAATCTATGATTCTATGATATGACATTCAAAATGGAAAATGACAATTCATAAAGGATATTTTAGGAAAATAAGCAAAGAAATACAGGGAGATTTCAAAATGAGGATAATCAAGAAATGAATGAAGAAGGTATTTCTGGCCACAGTGGTAGGCATGAGGGAGAGTTTTAGAACACTTAGTTTGGAAATTAGTTACACTGAAAGAAGAATAAGTAAATAGAACTTAAAGAATAACTACTATCAATGCCTTTGTCTCTCTGATTTTAAACACTTAGTCCTGATGGTGAGCAGCACATAGTGTGCCAGGCATCTACTCCTGGTTTAAATGCTACAGTTTATACAATGGTTAGATGAAGTGCAGCACGACCCTGCTACTGCTCATCCAGCCCAGCAAACTGCTTGTCATATCTGGTTCTGCAAAAACCGTACCTTATGGCAGGAGGAGTGCTTGACATTGTAGATAGCTGTTTCAGTTCAGCTAGCATTACCAAGGTCACCTGGAAAACAGACTGGGATACTAGTGATCCTGTTGTAGTGGGTTTTTTGGGGAGTGCAAATATGGTTTAAATAGTTACTTGGGACATGAGTGAAAGATGTTTAAAGCACAAGTGGAATCTGGAGATCCTTTAATGGACCACTTGCACCTCACTTTAATCTGAAATGCAGACAGTATATGTGTGTAATATCTAGTCCCACAGGAGACTACTGTATCTTATAAGATACTTGGCCTCATGAAGTGTGATTCTTGCTGGAAGTGTGAGTGGCAATACATGTCCTCTGATGATTCCACTGCACTGTGTTTATGAATTTTTTCCTAACTCATCTGACAGGGGAAGAAGAGTAAATCGTCACAGTTATTTTTAAGGACTGCAGGTAAACATTGGATAACCCAAGGGACATATCTACCTTCAAGTTTATTGGCTCAAATCCAGCCTTATGCAGACTGGTGTTATGGTTTGAAAATTATAGCTACATGTCAATCTCTTTGAAATCAGCCAGGGTTTTCGGTGCCTTGCTTTGTCGCTGCATGTCTGGAATATGAAAATGACCTTTATAAAGAGGGCTTGACACTCTTGATAGCAGTCCTGAGGGAGGCCAGTAACTGAAGAAGCACAGAAACTGAGCTACTTGCTTACCCATGAAATCAGTAGTGTTAAGAATGGCATATTACTGAGGCATGTGAGGAAGTTGTATTGCAGCTGCCTGGCTTTAACCTGTTATCTTAAAGCAGAGTTAGTGTCCAGATTGTCTGTTTGGCATCTTTTACTGGCAATAAAAGAAAAAGTTCCTCGCAACAGAGACTTGGAATCAGTGCACCACCATTCCTCACTTGGATGCTTCTCCTACGTTTAATTCTGTAGTCTCCATGTGTTGGAAGGGGGAGTGTGATGGGCATCTCGGAAAGTACTGTCAAGCTTGAATGAGCAAGAATGTCTGAAAATTAAGTTTATCTTGTTTGCAAGTGGCATATCTTCTGGGTCCTTTCAGTACTTACAAGAACTGGAACGTACATGCTTTCAGCACTGGAACTGCTTAGTTCCTCTTTATGGTTATCCCTCTCATGCATGATGACACTTTGAATCAGCCAAGAGACACACAAGCAAAGCCATTGATATATGATACTTAGCATTTTCAGTAGACACTGGGACTTGTGCTGTTAGTTTATTAACTCTGTTTGGATTTTAATTCTTGTGGTTTCAAACTTTTTTTTTCTTTGCACATACCAGAACATCCTTCTCCTCTCTTCAGTTTAAGTCCAAGTCAGCTCTTTTGAATGAGTCTTTTTTCTTAGCCAAAAAAGCAACTTAGTGGTTTATAAAACTCAGATCCTTTCTTGTAACCAGTCTCCACACAGACTTCTTTTTTTTTTTTTTTTTTTTTTTTTCTCTTCACCAAGTAGTTACTTCAAGTTTTCTTTTGCTGGCTCTTCAACTAGGAATGTTCTTGAAACTATTTCTTGGTTTTCTCCAGTTTAACTTAGCAATGTTTTTGGATCTCATCTTCAATTCCTCTGGCTTTGTTTTAAGTATTTATTTTTTTTTTGTAACATGCATGACTGTGTAATATAGCTCTCTAACATATGTGGTAAATCCTCTGTGAGGGAGGGCAATTATAAATCGTGGAACGTGTAGTAGAACCATATGACTTTGTAGGGTTGCCTCTTGTGACAGGTGAGCTGTTCCAGTACATGTATTTCTGCATCACATAAAAATATGTATGCTTTTACTCTTATACTTAGAATATTATTAGAATAATGTGCCAGAGCCTTGTCTAGTGTTAAGATAGGTTAACATAATAGTTATACTGAATTGCTTTGAATGAAGATCTGGTCCTGCATGTTCCTGTACAGTGTTTCCTTGTTTAAAAGTAAACCAAAGAAGAGTAACACAGGAATTTAATAGTGAATGGGCAGCGCATTGTTTGGGAGGAGTGAGGGAGGAATAAGGCTGCTTTAATTTTTTGCTGTTACCAATATTTAACTTTGCTCCTGCATTAGGTTATCAGCTTAATTCAGCTGAATGCATGGATATCCGTCTGAAACGTGTTGTTCCTGACCACTATTGTCATTACCATCCAGAAAATAAGAAACCAAAGCCCAAGCTAAAAGAATGCAACATGGATCCCTGCCCTTCTAGGTTTGTATGACAAATGTTTGTGTGGTATAGTCAGTTCTAAGGAACAAGCATTGTATTTACTTAATTTCAGCTCTTCATCCTTAAGGCTACTTAATCTTGGTTGGTTATTGCACACGTTAAAGGCTGATGTCTAGCATTTGAGTTTTGCAGAATAGGAGACTGCTTTACACATAGATATTGTAAATATCAATTTGTCTGTTCAACGGCTAATTCTACTTTGTCTTTTGCTGAGTGGTATAGCACTGCTACAAGGTTTTTGTGAGACTGTGTGAGGAGGACAGATTGTTTGCCTGCTTTGGGTTTATTGATGCTGCCATTCAGGGTTTCTCATTAGACAGACAGTAGCTCCAGTTCTGTCAGCGTACAAGTTTTGCACATGGTTTAACTTGCTTTATTCATCTGCCCACTGTAGAAGTTACATTCTTCATTTGTACTGTGGAGTTGACAATTATTAAAGTTTGGGGGGCTTTGTGTTTTTATACTAAGAATTAAAAAAAAAAAAAAAATAATTCAAAGTAAATATACTCGTATTACAAATACCACAGAATATTATTGCCGAATTATAAAGGCTATAGTATACATAAATTGTATTGAATTACACTACAGTATTTCAAACTAACTTTTGGATTGTCTGGTGAGGTTTCCTGGCTGTGCTAAAGAATCTTAAAATAACATCACAGTATCAGGTCCCAGAACCTCACATTAATATGCCAGCTGGCCAAGCTAGAGTTATAGGCAAGAAGAAAAGGAAACACTCTCAATGGATTTCATTTCCTATAGCTAAACTGTCCATTTCCTTTCATTCCTGTTGAACATAATCGTTGATAGTGACCTCTAACAGTCATAGATGTGCAGACTTTCAAGTTTTTTTCCTGGAGAGCTGATCACTGTATGGAGTGGTAAGATTTCAGTAATGCTTAATGGCAATGGTTGCCAAATGTTGCAAAATTGGAATGGGAAAATTAGGGAAAAAAAGGGTGTAATTACCTTTTCCTTTCAAATTTATCTTATATAGACAGAAATAGGGAAGTACTTCTGGATATAATACCATATTTCTTAGATATGTATATGCATGCTCTATGCTGTGCAGTTCTAGAAGGGTCCTAAGCACCATTCAAGACCTATCTGGGATTAATTCTGTGATGCATTTACGTCACTGACACTCAAGGTCCTCAGTGGTCTTTGTTACAGGTGTAAGTATATAACTTTTCTTGAGAATAAAGTAGCACAGTCCTAAAAAATTGCTGATAATAAATTTCTTTGCTGAAGTCTTGTTCATTTAATTTTTTTATCTTTTTTTTGATGGTATGAAATGGAGATACTGTATGGGGAATAAATCCCTATCTGTACAGAAAAGGTAAGGTTATCCGAGTTACTGTTTGCCACAAGGGTGATGTGTAATGGATGTAAGATTCCCTCATTTCACATTGGGAATTGCTTACTTTAAGCATGATCATGTAAAAATATGTACTTGGTGTACAGTCTTGGGTATGAGAAATAATGATGCAATATTTTTTTTTTTTTGACAGTGATGGATTTAAAGAAATCATGCCCTATGATCACTTCCAGCCACTTCCTCGGTATGTATAATCAGGATAGCATATGTGTCAGCATTAGCACAATTTTCACTGCAAACATACTATTTGATTAGTAAGATCATGGAACATCTGATTTTTTGCTGTACAGGAAAGCAAGTTTATAGCAATCCTGTACATGTTTTAAGTTTGTGATTTATTTCAGTGTGCTCTGAACGATTAGCTTAAGACTAAGAGATTAATATGCTTTTCTTGAAAATATCAGTGTGGAAGACTTTAGAATAAAGAATTGCCCCCCTAAGCTTTCTCCTGCTGTAGTTTTGGGAAGAGCATCTCTTTTAAAATGCATGTATAAATTCTTGTCTTAATGATGAATGAAATGAAAGTTTTTTATTTTGAAGATGTATGCAAGGAATAAATCCTTTCATAGAACATCTGCCTCTATTACAGGACTCTAGAAATTCTTTTTCATTGAGAGGTCTCATTCTTCTGCTCTTCATTAGACCTACACTCACCCTATTGACATCAAGGCTGACATGTCCCTTTAAAGACACTGAGTTGTCTTAATATCTATTACCTAAAATTAAGTTGTGAGAGCAGAGTTTGTTGAAATTTATTTATTTACCTGAATTAATGACAAGAATGTAAATCTTCTCTGGAAGGCTTACATGTCCTGTGAAGAATGTTGGGACTAAAAAGCATTGGGCCAGATTTAATGTTAATGTGAAGAATTATAGTTGATGGAGTTAGATGCATATTTATCTAAGTTGATCCTCTGCTTTATTATGTCATGAAGTGAATAATGTGTATTTTTCTAAAGAAGTAAAGATATGAAGTAATACGAATGAAATCATAGACTTGCACGGCTCAGTGGAGCTACTGATTGCAGCTGATATAAATGTCATAGTTTATTTCTGTAGCAATTTATGCTTGTTGTGGATCTGCTGTCCTATGATGTACTTTGGCTTTCATACATACATTCAGCTTTTTTCCTTTACAGCTTTATCCTGTAAAGTTCAATAATTATGTTCTGTGTGTCTCCCCTTCCATTTTTTCTGCCAATTCCTTTGTACTTAAGGTCTCCTCTGGAAATCAGCACAATTTATTTACATGAGTATTTCATCTTCTGAACTGCTTAGGGCTTGGAGGCCAGTTGGAAGAGAAATTTAATCCCCCTTTCTGTGCTTTACCGTGCTCAGCACGTTTGCATGACACTGTGGTGAGATAGATTGTCTGCAGTAAAGCTGTGGGCAGGTTCTCTTATTTCAAACACTTGAGAACTACAGACAAAGGCCCACCTCATTTCGACACCTCAGTGTGTCCTGTCAGAAGGTATCATGGTCTTCCTGGGTGATGCTCAGGAGTAAGAACTGTAAGATAGCAGGTTGCCAAGTAGGGCACCGAGTTGGTGCCAGGAGGAAGGAGAGAGAGGAAACAGGCTGTGTTACACTGAGAAGGCACATAAAGAATTATAAGATAAAAAAGCACCTTTTCTTGCTGGAATTTCTGAAAGAAAATGGCAGCTGAAACAGCCACTTTGTATTCCTGCATCATGAGGTGAACCTGGTCCAGCACAGATGCAGGTCTTGCTTCAGTGTAGCAGGATGTATTTTCTCTGTGCTGTTGCCTGTCAAGTAACTGCAATGCATTAGGCTGTGCCAGTTCTGCTGGAGCTTTTTCCACCTTTTCTTTTTGCCTTTTCTTACCTGTTTCTTACATGCTAATCCAAGAGTGTTCTTGCAAAGCAGGCGGAAAACCGAAGCACTGTAGATATGCTTGAGCAAAACTGTACAGGCTCCTTCACCTTGACCAGCAGTCATACATCACACCTCCTACATAACACGAGGGCCATGTGGAGGCTGCTTTGCAGTCCTGTGGCATTTACCACTACTTTCCCATTCACACAAGGAAGTTGTGGGAAAGTCATGGTGTGCACCACAAGATCTTGAAAGAGTTCTCCTGTGGCTAGAGTTGTAAATGCCCCACTGAAATATTTTTACAGATGGAGAATTCTTTTGAAATAAATAGGAAAATTTCCCAGGATGAAAATTTTCTTTTAAAGCTTTTGGAATGCCTCCATTTATTTCAGACTTGTTGGACTGTTGAGGATCCCTTGACAGCTGTGGGTTCTGGAAACTATCTCCTTGACTGCTTGCCCAAGACCCCCCTTTTCCCCAGTAGCCATGGACCTCACTCCATCTTGAAAATGCTTATGGGAGTATGGGATCTGGAGTGTGTTCGAAACTGATGAGATAAAGGAAAACAACTATAAAACTTCATGCTATAAACACTTGTGAGGCTAGCATTACATATAGCACTGTGAGCCGTATATATATAAATCCATGAGCTGCTAATTCATTGAACAGTTAATTGCTCTGCAGTTTCTGACTTTTTTTAAGGAAAACGAGTTAACACTGGTCGTTCCTTTAAGTCAGAGCAGTGTAACTGTTGCTCTTCAAATGTATTTTGTACTCGTGATATGGTGTCTAATTGGGACATACAGCTTTATTCTGAATGTTTTCGAGTATGTGCTCTATGGCTAATGTTTCATGGCTTGCTCTATGTTTTAGTGTCATTCTTTTGTTAGCATGATTAATATGTTTTTGTAGGCAGTTTAATGAATTGCTTAGAATAGGAAGTGTCCTTGATTTACCTGCGGGATCATAGAAAATTAGTAGTAGTCACTTAAACTTATCTTTGATTCATAGGCCTTTGCTTCATCTACTCTGAGATTATGACTTCCTTTATGATAGCTAAGTTGCTCTTGATGAATTGATTTTGGTGGGATACTGAAGTACTTGACGAGTCCATTGTTCATAATGCATGTAGTTTTTTTCATGATCCTTTCTGAGCCCCTGCAGTTGTAACAGGAATAAGTTTTAAACTGAGACATTGGTGAACCATAAGATGTGCTGCTGGGCTCAGTCATTTTACAGGGCTTTGCTTTGATTTGGGTGGGTGGTGGGAAAGAAGCAAGAGGCAGTAGGTGAAGAGTGAGGAAAATTTGTGTGTGGGTCAGTGGAACCTATAGACATGCTATGATAGGAGCTTGTTATCTTTAAACATGACGAGAGCAGGACATTACTGAAGTTTTTGTTGGTAAGTGTTTGCTTAAATGTACGTTCATATTAAGACCAAGAGATAAATGAAACAAAGTTTGTAACCTAAAAACCGCCATGTAATTCTTGCTTCAGGTTGTGTAGCAATTTCCATCTTTATTGTGGTTAGGTCTAAGAGTGTGGATAGATGTCCATTCTGAAGACATTCCCTCCCAGCAGGTTGTTTATCATCCCTCTGTTGGAGGCTACTACCCCACAGCTCTGCTGGTTGACAGGGCTGTGTGGACTTTCCTTAATCTGTGCATAGCCCTGCTTCAGGAGCAATCAGTGAGGTTAGCCGAAGCAGCTGAAATGGATGAGCAGCTGCCTTTTGCTTGAAGCAAGTTGGAAAGTGTGAATACAAAGTCATTCAACAGCATTTTAATGAGGGTGGAAAACTCTTGCAGAACTGCAGTGATGACCAGCCAAATGGTAGCTGTCACAATTTAATTTGCTCACAGTCCTTAGGGATGAGGACAGTTTGAAATGAAATGGCTGGGCTTACCCAAAGCAAGTATTAGAGTGTCCAGAAAAGCTCTTGCATGAAGAGATTTTTTTAGGGTAGCCTGCATGATGTGGGCAGTGATGAGCAACTGGGCAGTAACACCCTCAGTCAGCACAGCCAGATCTGTCTTTGTCTGTGGACTTCATACAATCTCAAGTACATATGATTCTCAGTCTCTGTCAATGGTAATAAGAGTATGTGACTACGTAAATTAACTGAAAAATATTCTGTTTAGAGGAGTTAGACTATTTGCAAGTAAAATCATTCCAGTAATCAAACTCAGTGTATTTAGTGTCTTTAACTCATGTATGAGAATAAGACTTTTAGTTATTTTGTGAAATGTGTAGTTCTGTTTTTCTCTCATTTTGCACATGAATTTAAGTCTGGAATAATGCAAGGTAGTTCTGTAATTTGGTGTATTTTTATTCAGTGTGTGCTAAGAATCCAGCAACCAAACTCTCATTGGGTTTTAATGACACTAAGGTTGAATTCAGTATTTTGTACTTTTAATAGAGGTTAGTGGAATAAAAAATAGCCTTATTTTTAATATATGCAAATTCTTTTTTCCAGGTGGGAACACAACCCTTGGACTGCCTGTTCAGTTTCCTGTGGAGGTGGTATTCAGAGAAGAAGTTTTGTGTGTGTAGAGGAGACCATTCATGGAGAGATACTGCAAGTGGAAGAATGGAAGTGCATGTATGCCCCTAAGCCCAAAGTAATTCAAACCTGCAATCTATTTGACTGCCCTAAATGGGTGGCAATGGAATGGTCTCAAGTAAGTTGAAAAGTAATTTGGACCTTTTTTTTGTGTTTTCTTAAGAAAGCCTCTAGTCTTGTGTTACCATGTATTTGTGAGCACAGGGCTATTAGAAAAAGATAGCCCTGCAAGCGTAATTCATAGTACTGACTAGGAGAAGTTTGTGCTAAGTAATTTGGCCAGATAATCAAAATGTTAACATGTCCGTGTGGAGAAAAATCCATATAGAATTATTTATGCCTGTTGAATTCCTGCTTTACACGGAGGAGAAATGAGAGCCAGAGGTCAGGCCCCTTTGCAATCAGGTCATTTGTCTCTCAGTTCTTGATAAATGTAATATTTCACTGCATATAATAGCTAAAGGCATGTCTGTCTAGGGGCTGACAAGTCTGCAAGGGTGATTTTCCAGCATTCTTACCTTTCATTATAGTAACAAGAATATAAAGCCAACTTAGCTTGGCTGTAGTTATCTGATACAGTCAGATAGCTCAACACTTCTATAGTTCCTTAGTTCATCCAAATGACATCACTAACATGCAGTGAGGAAACTGTTCTTGCAGCACGTCTGACCCAGCTTTAACTGAAAATGACCACTGTGAGAGAGCATATTCTCAGTACATAGCCACCTCTGTTTCAGACTGTTGCCAATCAGATAAGCTTTATAGAACCCTGAGAAATCACTTGCATTCCCAAAACTGAAGACATTTTTTCCAGCATCAACCTTTTCTTTATTCACCTAGCAATGCAGGGGCAAATTCATATGTCTGATACCTCACTGATTGTGGAAAAACTTTGGCGAACACATCATCAGTACTTCTAACTTGTTTTATAACAGTATTAGTAAACATAATAAAAAAGAAACAGTATGAGGTGGTTGCATTGTCTCCTGCAGTGCACAGTGACCTGTGGCCGAGGCTTGCGTTACCGAGTAGTGCTGTGCATTGACCACCGCGGGCAGCATGTCGGTGGCTGTAATCCACAACTTAAACTCCACATAAAAGAAGAATGCATCGTGCCAATACCATGTTACAAGCCAAAAGGTAACTGGAATTTTGTCTGGGTCTGTTATTGTTTTACATTTTTGTTAGGAGAATTAAAAGCCCCTGGTAACCTTTTTCAGAAATGCCAAAAGAAATACCTAGAATTTACTAGGACTTATTTCAGTCTTGGCAGAAACAAGCATTTTAATTATTGGTGCTAGGAAAAGTGCCCTGCTAATATTTTTTGCTGATGATGTGGCCAGAATGTCATGAGGTGAACATGCTAACTGAATCTATACAGCCTGGTCAGACTGGGAAAACCAGAATTAATGAGTTCAACATGGGGAAGGGGAGTTGTTCAATAATACTTGAAATGGGAATGTTACTCCATATGTATCACCTGGGATCTTGCTCATTTGCATCTCATTGTGTCCACATTTTCAGTGGGGCTCATCAGTTCATTAAGTTACAATCAAACTGGTTTCCTTCTCTCTTCTCCATACCTGCATGTTTAAAACGTCTGTAACAATGATGTAAATTGACAAATACTCTCTAAAAGAGTTGGTAAGGCATACAACAGTAGGTGGGAAGGTGAAAAATAAAAACACAGATGAGGGGGGGGAAACCAGTGTATCTTGTCATTTGCTCATTTTTGTCCCTCTTGGCCATTTTAGTGGTTGCTACTCCTATTCTTACAGTTTCTATTTGAAAGGCTGTACTTCAGACCTTCTAACTCACCATAGAGATTTGCATAGAAAAAGTGAAATCTGTAGACAGCCCTATTTTCAGGCTGGTTTTAGACTCTAGGGAGTTCTTCAAGCAGAAAACTATTCAGAGTTAAGCCATGAAGTAGAAACTAGCTCTGAATATTTAAGAACCCTCTTCTGGGGTTTAACTGAAATTTGGAGGCATAGATCCTCAATTGGCTTACAGTACTCCTAGAAAAAGCATTACAGAAGTATAGGATGTATAGACAGATAAAAGAAGCCAGTGTTGTTTTTTAAATTAATTTCCAGGTTTGGGATAGCTGGCTAACTCAGGAAAAAGAATAATTCTGTGTATATTTTCTAATGACGCCAATCTATCTGGGAAGCAATGAGTGTTTGCTGTGCTCTGGCTTCTTTTTCAGCTATAAACTTAAATTATGACAATAATCCATTAGACTGAGATATAAGCTACGATCTACTAGAAACTGCATTTGGGGAAGATGTGGGAAGGAAGTAAAAGATTAAACAGGAATGGAAATTGTATTACTGGTACCCTTTCAGTAAAGAGGGGTGTCAGAATGGAGCTCAAACATCATGAGGAAATTTTCTTGTATATTATATTGTCCAAAATATATATTCAAAAGTATTAGATCAGTAGGCAATGTAAAGTGTGAAGTGCTAAGATGAATAATACTAACTTTTACATATTGTTTTGATTTTAGAGGAATTACTGAATGTTTTTGTTGTGTTGATTTTTTTCTCTCTACCAGAAAAAACTCCTGTGGAAGCAAAATTACCGTGGCTTAAACAGGCACATGAAATGGAAGAGACCATAAAAGTCTCAGAAGAGCCAACGTAAGTACATTGTCTTTTACAGTGAAGAAACATTTCCGGCACATTTTGCAGATCATCTGGAATGACTGTTGCTATGCAGTTTGCTTTGACAGTTGGCCCTCCTTGGGAGATGAGCTGTGTTGTGAGCTGTTCCTAATCTTACATCTCATTAGCTTTGCTTCTGGAGCTCCTGTTCTGGATGATGCAGAGCTGGTCTATTATAGTCTCCCTGTACCATTCAAGCAATGCAAAGGAATCTTAATTTAGCCTAATTAATGCATGTGGAAGCATTTCAGCAGATGTAAATTAAGTAAATTCAGTTCTATCCCAGCCGTTGCTTTACCTCAAGAATGTAGTGGCTGTATTAAAAACTAAGGGGTACTTTGTAGGGTTGCCAGCATTTCCTTGGGGGGTGAGCCCAATGCATAAAGAAAGTGAGAAAAACCTGCTGATCTCTGAGCTTAGCTGAATCTGTGGGGGTAAATTGTGATACTTTACACGTGAGTATGTGTGAAATAACATCTGGATTTTGTGAGTTCCCTTAAAAGCTGATGGGGGTAAGCCTCACAATATTTAAGTCCTGAGGATGAAAGCATAATTTAAATCCACCTGCACTTGTTCCTGTCCCTTGTATGTTAGGGCATCCACACAATTGCTTATATCCCCTGTGTATGTTTCACGGATATATGTATCTAATAAATCCAATATATAGTATATAACTTTCTAAAAAGTAGTAACTTTCTATAAGGCTTTCATGAGAGATTTTGAGCAGTATCTTCTTGTGCTTTGCCAAATTCTGCACTCATTTGTAGTAATGTTAGTTTAAAATCATTTAGATGAGCTTACTGAAGTTACTTTGGATTTATTATTGCTCTGAGAGCGGAGCGTGCCTGAAAACTTCTTATTTTTCTTCCTCCATCTAGCTATTCCTGATTTTTGGCACACTTGCACCAACAGGTGTGATCATGAGTAATAAAATCTTTACACCTGCACTGACTCACAGAAGAAACCTCTTGCCAAACAGGTGTTTGTTATGGTGACTGTGCTTTAAACTTTTCACTGCTCTAGCCTCTCAAGTCAAGTGTCAACCTACTGTGAGCAGTTATTTCACTCTCCAAATTGGTGGCCCTGAATTCAAGCAGGGTAGTAGCAAAGATATAAAAATAGTGTGATAGTCAAGGGGGGGGTGATGCAATCAAATGTGCCTGTTGAATTCAGCATATCAGAATGAAGGTATATGAGTCCATGCTGAAGAGGATTCAGCATGAAGCTATAAAGAAAACGACCTCTGGCATTTCAAAATCATGCTATGGCAACCATAAGCTAATGTAGTCTCGAGGTTTTTAAGATCGTTCAGCAGCAGTCTGACAGAACAAGCAGGGAGGACTGACAGGGACACAGCATGCTAGGTCAGAGTGTATTTAGAATATAATAGAGCCGAGCTGGAAACTGTCTAATGGGTTCCCTTGTACCTTGTCCTCACAAAGAAAGCAGTTATTCATGCCTTCCTAGACATGACCGATGTATTCCACTGCAGCCTCACAGTGTGAATGCATCCATGTGTTCGAGTGCTCAGTGCATGTCCTGTCACAGCTGTGCAGTTTTGCAGTTTCCTGGAATCTTATTTCTTCTTCACTTACTCTGGAGACCTAGATTTTCTTCATCTTTCATTCACAATCCTCATCTGTCCTAAGATTCTTTCCTTCACAATTTCCAGAAGCATCTTCAGGTTTCTCCAACCACTTGTTGCTGATGAGTCTCCTCTGCAATCCTTCTCTTTACTGAGGTGTTGCTGAGGTGCTGTGGTTTCCTAGTCTGGGTTCTCTGGGCTCTCCTGGGACACAGCTCTAATGCTGCAGCCAGGTTCCCCATTAGTTTCTTTTTACCTGTCTTCTGCTGCCACATGCTCTTAATTTATTCTTCTAAGGAAGCTGTCAGGTAAGGAGAAATGAGAAATAACTGATCCTTGACTTCATTCCTTTTTGCAGCTTGCCTGTTGGTCATGTAGACAATGGTTTGCAACCTGAGCAGTTTCTCAATAGATGCTTTGAATCTTGTGCTCTAACTGCTGTGGTCTTTTCCAGCTGGAGTAAGATTTTTGGGTCAGGGTTTAGGATTTAAAAAGAAATTGTAACAATAGGTTGTAACTTCTCCCAGAGTAAATTATAACAAGATTTCCCTCTGGTTTGAAACGGTTTAATTTTGTTTTCCGTAATTTACACATGGCGCTGTGATAACTCATGGCCCACCTTTGCCTCGCAGGAGGCTTATGATTTCCTTGGTAAAATGCCATCGCTTATAATTTTAATTATTCTCTTGTCATCCAAATTTAAACCACAATATGAAGTCTCAACTTCTAGTCCATCCTTTTATTACAACTGTCTTTCTGTGTTTTTGTGTGATATTTTAGTTGATAATGAATAAGAGAATAAATGCAGCTGTGTTTTAGAACCCACAAATGATGGATATGCCAAAAGTAGCTTGTGGAAGATAAATACTTCTGCTGCTGTGGTCTACCACGGCTGGTGTCCTGAATTTACAGAGAGGGGGAACATTCAAAAGCTTCTCTTTTTTTTATTATTAGCAAAATAAAAAATGACTGCCCTTAAAGTGAGGCCAAGAAAAATGTAGGTCTGACCTTTTTAGTTTTCAGTTGTGGAATGTGATGACAGTTGATACCAATCATTATTTTAAATGTTCTTCCCTCGAGCCTTCTTAGTTACAGTGGGATTCACAGAGAAGCTCCAGAAAGGTTTTTGCCTCCTTTTTATTAATCGTAAGTTAAAGAAATAGACACTTCAACTGCCTTACCTTGTCATGGCTAAGGGCAAAACTAAAATGCTTTCAAAAGCTGATATATTTTTTTTCAGCAACCTGAACTAAAAGATAATCACTAGGTTTGTGGAGCTGCATTCACTGACTGTGAAATGAGGTGTCTCTCATAAAGGCTGCTGCTCATTGTGTTTGAGTCATTTTCACATAAATGTCCCCATTGTGCCTTTGGTGATAGGGAGTTACACATTTTTCACAGGTTTCTCTCTGGCAATGGACTGATGATTTCATCCAGCACATTACAGTCAAGGCTGATAAAACCTGGCAGTGCAACTCTGCTTAGTGAGGGCAAAGGTGGTGCTTCAGGGAGGGGTAGGGTGCCAGCATCATGGAAGTTCTGCCCTGGTAAGCAGCCAGCATTTTAGATACTTCTGCAAACTCTTATCCAGGCCCCTTGGCACAGTAGGGTTGGACTAGAAATATCACGAGAGTGGCCTTTTTTTTTTTTCCACAGGATTTAGGCTGTAAATTTATTTCCTGTCTTAACTGGAAGCAAGAGCTGCAGGCATAAGGAAAACAATAATAATAAAAAAAATATTAAGAAAGTATTAAGAAAGATACAGAAAGCTGCACCAAGTTAAGTTTTCGGTTCAGATTTGATGTAGTTGGGTTGGGCTGTTCTGTCCCAGTTTTATCATCAGTAGTTTAGGTCACTGCTTCATTTTCCAGGTCATCTTACTTTTTCAGTGTGCCAGGTGAATGCACATTTCCATTAGCATAAGAGTGATAACACTGCAGCATGAACATATTCTACAATGCATCTGTAGTGCGTACATCATTTATACCCGAGCAGATGAGTTTAGCATTTGATTTCTACATTGCACTGGGAAGAATGACTGTACAGAAATGCTCATTGAAAAGTTGTGCCTGCTTGGATTTGCATTTTTCCATTCTTTTCCTTTTTTTATCAGAAAAGGAGTCTTATCTACAAACTTAGTTACAGAACTCAGAAAATTTTTCAGAGTTACCACCATCCTATCATTCCATTATATATTCCCGATAAGCTGCAAGGCATGAGCACACTCTGAGCGTATGCCCGTCAAAGGCAGAGTGAATTTGCTTTTATTGTGTGCAAAGCATTACCATGTGTGTGTTGTGAATGCCACTGAGTAAAAAATATATCACTTCTGAGGCTGATGGAGTTTGCTTTAATGATCTGTCACAGTCTTCGGGTGTGCATGTATTAAAAATAAAAAATCATCTGCCTGATCTCAAAATTCAGATGAATGCTCTCCTCTGGAGCTCTCTCACTGTCCAGTCAGTTCCTTGCTCAGCTCCTTGCTCTAAATTTGTATTAGGAATCTCCATTGGCTTCTGTTGAAGATTACTTAAAGCGTGACTTTAACATGGTCATCTTTTGAAAGGTTCTATTATTTAGGATTTTAAGAGCCACATAGTCATGTGACTGATTTAGCAAATGCCAAGGTAGAATCAAAAGTATTTGGGGTGTTTTTTTATTTTGCACTTTGCTGAAAAATACCAGACACTAATATTCAACAGGAAAACCTCAATTAGAATATAGGCTTGCTATAAGTCATAGAAAAAATGCTTAGAACTTTCTGAGTTTCTTTATAAATCAATTGGTTGCTGAATGAAAGGATTGCTGTGGTTCAAAATTTCCTTTCGTTTATACAGGATTTCAAAAGAAAGCATCATACATTATTTTTGGAATGTCTTAATGCACTCAACTAACAGTACACAAAACTAGCATTAATTTCTGGTATGCTGCTGTCATGCTTTTACCAGAAAAGTTATTTGCTTTCGGACTGTCAACTGTTACATGTGGTCAGAACACCAACCAACTTTTTTCAACTATAAATGTCCATCAATTTTATTTTTCCAATTAGGTACATAACTACAAATGGACTTACACTTTTTTTTGCACAGACTTGTATGAGCACTTACAGTTTTCCTTGGTTTCAAGAGGAGCTGGGGATACTGCACCCTTTACTGAGGTCTGTCATGGACCAGTGAGCTCTAAAATTCTGAGGCTCTGAACAGGAAAGGAAACTTTTAAGTGATGGGATTTGACATCTTTATCTTTGAATTAGACTTGTAAAGGTATTTCACCAACAGCTCCTTAAAGAATAACCAGTTATCTTGTAACCTTTATTGGAAATGGGAATAGTCTTTTCCAGAGGAGACAGTCTGTCTTGGGCTATGTCCCAAGCACAGCTTGGGTGACTACCCTGAGGACTTAGAGTATCCTTGTGTTACCCACTCATCTGTTCTCCTTTCCTCTATTTGATTCTTCCTCTGTATATACTGGCAAGAAGTTATTGGCTCAAGATGATAAACTGTCTACAGAATCAACCACACTGAGTTGACATTTTTTGATTCTTTTTGTGTATGCAGAGCATAAATTCCAATTTTTGTCTTACACAAGTGTTCCTATGTTTGTAAGGGCAGCTTTCCTAGAGTAAACAGAAAGATAATTCTTAGTCAAAGATAAGGAGAAAATCTTTGGATCCTAAGCTGGATTTTTCCTTCAAATGTTTTTAGCATTGGTCAAATATATCCTCCTGTATCTCCCATTTGTATTTTGATCATCAGCTGCATTTGGACATATAATAAAGAGCAACTGCAACCCTTTGAAAAAATGCCTTATGATAGTCTGTATTTGATTTCTTATAAATTGTACCCCAGAGCCACAGAGGATGACTTCATTAATGAAATTCAGCCCCTTGGCTCTAGTGTCATTTTGAAAATTACTATCAGATATTAATGCGGCCCTTGAAATCAGAGAATATTACAGACTAAAACCTCCTTTTATTCAGTAAATTCCATGATCTGTAAAATAAAATTTTATTATAGTTCATCAGGAGCATAAATGCTTTCTAATAAAAATGATGGATTAGAGACAGAGCCGGTTAGACTTCTTTATTGAAGATGAGAGGCTTCTTACAAGATGAAATCTGAACAGCAGCCTGTGGTGGTGTGCACTGGAGATAGCTAGGTTTGGAAAGTGCTTTTCTTCTCTCCGGTTGCTGATTATTAGTATGACATAAGGTGATGGTCTTCCTCAGATTTAAGCAAACTGCAAGCATACTTTTGGCATATGCCTAAGTCTCTATACCTGGAGAGCTATTTTATATTGTATAGATATGTCTCATGGAGTTTCTCCCTTTTTTTTTCCACTGAAGGAGTTTGAAACAAAATAGTATTATGTATTGTCTTCTTTGTGTATAAACATACATTTATGTTTTAACTGTGCACACACAGAAAGAATTGTATGGAATAAAATGACGAAGTTTCTACTGTGATTCTTTGCAGGTTTATTCCTGAGCCCTGGTCTCCATGCAGTGCCACATGTGGCAATGGCATACAGGTGCGAGAGGTGAAGTGCCGAATTCTTCTCGCATTTACTCAGACTGAGGTAGAACTGCCTGAGGAAGAATGTGAAGATGTGAAGCCACCAACAGAACGAGTCTGTCACGAGGCATCCTGTGACAGTGATCCTGTCCCCTATCCACCAGATTTTTCACCTGCTGAAGATGGCAGTGTGATTTATGACTGGGAATACATTGGTTTTACTCCTTGTTCAGCCACATGTCTTGGAGGTACCTTTGTTTGTTTATTTATCTCGAGTTGTAAGAGTTTGGCATTGTTTGACATTGTTGGGGCTTCTGTTGGTGTTACCCTAATCTAGCTACGTAGGAAGATATGCAGCGTCAAGTTTTAACTTATTTCTAGGTTATCCATAGAGTATTTCAAACTACTTCGTTTCCTTTTTAATCTGTGTTCAAACACAAACTTTATTTGATGAAGTAAGGTGCAAGAAGGTGTTGATACAGTAACTTGCTTTAACCTTGTTGCTGCAGCAGTATCGGCTGCCAGGCAGTTGGTGATACCCCAGTGTGTTTCTAGGAACCAAAAGTGTATAGTTTTGGAGTTAAAATTCCCATGTTAATTATTCCTTTTTTTCTAAAATGCTGCCATTTTCTACAGCACAGGAGGGATACAGAGTTGTAATTAGGGAGACCTGCTTTCAGCCTGACCGGCATGAAGGTCAAATGGGAGTTTGTTTAGGTCTTACTACGGTATATCACTGTGTAGGAACTTTGTGCCATACATCTGTCTGCAAGTAGTTAGGCACATTCCTTTTTGGATGTAATCGAATCTCCCTGTCGTCCTAAGTACATGTTACTAGACAAGGTTGCTGGTGTTGCTACTACATACTATACTTTGGGACTGAACAGAGTGAGTTATGAAGTGTTAAGTGGAGGCAGTGGAATTCTGAACACACCTATATATGACAGGACTGATGACATCAGTGAGAAGCGAAGACAGTTGTACCCATAGAAGAAATAAAAAATGTAGAAAAGGAGAGAACAGAAACAATTGGAAGCAGAGATCCAGTCTAGAGCTCACAGAAAGCAGCCTCTTTTGTACTAGTCTCCAGTTCAAACCTTGAAGACAGAAGTTAGGAGGGATGCCCCAGAATGCTATCAGCAGGATGGTAAGTGACTGATAAGTGCCTCCTTTATCATCTACTACTGCTGTTTACTGATGGGGTTGATCCATAGGATAGCAGCACACGTGATCACAAAAGCTGATGCATTCCATTCCCTCCCCTGCCTTCAGTGGGCACTAGGACTGGTAAGGTGGAGTCCTAGTATACATAGCCCAAGTATATATGTATAAGCGTGTGATGGTAGCAACAGCTATTGTGACTGAGTGTCTCTGTTTGTTCATTTTAATGAGGAAATAATGTTTAGAAATCAGCAAATTGTACTCAAAAGCAGAAACAAGGCTTTCATTAGTACTAAATTTGTAGTTCTCTTTTTCAGATCTGAAGTGATTTGTGTAATGTACAGTTATTTCATTGCCATCTTAAATCCACTTTACTATACTTTTTAGCCAATGTCTTTGTCAAAGGTGTTCTGAAACACTGAAGTTTTTGAATTTTGAGGACAAAAGCAGACATTTAGGCTGAAATGATCTCTGGTCTTTGCCTGCAATTGCACATGTGCATGTTTGCATGACTACACATTCAAATGCAAGTTTGTAAATGCAAAAACGTTTGCATAAAACCTGCACTTGGTGTGCAAGCTGACAGTAATTCAAGGAGCCTGTACTGAAGACAGTAGTTTCATTTGCCAGCATGAAGGAACTTCAAAATGACTGATGAGCAGTATCCCACGTTCAGCTTAATTTTGTTGCTGAGGGAGCAGAGTGTGAATTCTGTTGTTCACTTCTGGCCCTTTCATGAATTTGTGAGGTTGTCTGACCCAGAGTAGCCCTGTAGGTGTTCTTAGTAATCTAACCATTTGTTTGATACGCAGTAGAAATCATCTGTTTGAAGAAGTTTAAAAGAAAATATGTTTGTGTTCTTGGGACTTCTGTGGTATCACTGGTACTATGTCTAGACATTTTCCTTACTTGATGCTCCTGGGAAATGTGGGAAGTTGTCAGGATATTTTATCAATTAACAGCTTCAGAAGTCCCTGTGCTGTTATGCTAGTTAGTTAGGTAGCAGTGATTTTTTCCTTCTATCAGTTCTGGTTGTCTTGCTGCCTTGGCAAAGGCTTTCAAACAGACCAAAAATTACCTGCCGATAGTTTTAAGGGAACCAGACATCTCTTCTGTTTCCAACTTATTGCAATGTACTAACTAATGATCTCACTGTCTACTATTTTTCCATTGTGTAGTTCAAAGGAGCTGATCCATTTCTGCTAAGTTTTATGTTCAAATTTCATTTCAATTAGATGAACTTTTTCGTTACAAGAAATAAATGTTGTCCGAGTTTGGAATATCCCAGCATAATGTAAATTATATTAGGTACTTTTTCTCTAGTATGTATGTATCTAGCAATGGCTATTTAAATAAATTCCTGTGGATTATTCCTGTGGATTTCCGTGTCCTCAGAACTCCCTGTCCCCATTTCTTAGTGCTTGACTCTCTCTGAATGAGGGAAGAGTCTGCAGCGTCTAAGTAGGCTGGAAGCTTTATAGCACTGTTTGAGCAAGGTCTGAATCTCTATTTCGCTGCTTGTCACTTGCACCTTTTCTTTAAATACTCATACAGACAAGACTTTAAATTCAAGATTTCCTCTGGTCCCTTTCCAAAGCAGACAAAAAGATGCAGAGGGAAACACTGTTTCTTGAGGTATTAGAATTGCAGAGATAGAGCGATCTGCAAGGCATTATGAAACATCATCCTTCCTTTCCAGTTCATGATATTCAGCAGGCTGTAGAACATTAGTAACATGAGTCTTTGGTCATTTTGTGTGCTTTCTGCGCCATATCTGTGTGCCTTGTCACACACCATATGGAGCACCACGAAACTTGCTGCTTTTGAGGACTGCAATGTTGTGTGATGCCTGTTAGCGTAATTAATGCTTCTCTCATCAATCTTTCCATAAGTGCAAATAGAAGTCATCCAGGCCAGCTTGTCATAAGGCAGACGGCACCTTTAACATCCATAGGAAACTCTGTGACCATCCTAAAAGCTAAAGATCTGTTTTGTCTTCCGTGCCTGAAGAAATCCCAAGCTAAAATAAGCCAACTATGTGCTCGGGAAACTCAGGGTTTGCCCTCATTTTCCCAGAATATGGGGATTTTTTTCAATCTGAAGAACTCTGGCCCTGATGCAAGAGTCCCCAACATAAGTATAAGTTTAATTTTCATAGTATTGTTAGTGAGAAGTAAGACGTTACTAGAATAAAGAGAATGCCTGAGGAGAATAAATATTTTTCTTGTAATCTGTAGTATTTCTTTACAGTTGTCAATCATTTCACTACTCTACAATATTTTAAAGGAATATTTTCCATTTAAAAAAATAACTGAACATTGTCTGGGTCCTTGTTTAAAAATACCTTGAATTGCAAGAGGCAGCTTTTGATAGTTCAATGTTATTATTGTTATTTATATTCCATTTGTTTCAAAAATTGTGATTCAGGCCCCCTGAAGTCATTACACTGGCTTAAAAATAATGAGATTAAACGATAAATACATATGCACTCCCTGTTGTTTGCTCTGTAGTCTGTGGCTTTGGAAGCTTTAGGGTGCAGTCAGGTTGTGTTTTCAGGCATTTGTCTGGACCACAGTGACTAAAAGTTTACTATTTTATTTATAAGAAACCTGAGATTCTTAGAAAATTAATGGATTCCAGCCAAATTTAAGGGCTTTTAAGAAAAACAATGACTGTTCTGAGACTCACATATAAAGTTGAGAGCATTTGCAAGAGTGTTGTTGGCAATTTGATAACTGGTTACTCCTATGACTAGTTTCCTTAAGTGCAGACACAGACTGTTTGCTCTTTTACAGAATGAGTGTAAATAAGTCAGTTTCAATGGATTTTCAGAGAGGCTCAAGCATATGTAGGACTTGGCATTTCTTCCAAGTTATTTTCAGCTGATAGTACATGTTTCTAAGCAGTAACCAAACTGAGACTGTCTGATAGAAATAAATGAGTGTCCTTCCTTTTCCAGGTATAAAGAATAGATCCACCCTCTGACCACTTGCACAGCAACTTTCCACCCCCATTTTCTTTGTGCTCTAAAAAAGGCAGAAACAAAAAGTGCTTTTTTCAAGCATTCTGATCTTTTAACACAGCTTCATGCACTGTGTATTTCACTGCACAGAAAAGCTTGTAAAAGAATGTAAATGTATGTGGTTTGAATGCTGGGTTAAAATAGAAAATATTCTATTTCACTGAATAGTAGGATAATTACTACAATAGTGCATCAGATTACTATAAAAATACTTAATGCTCCCTGCTGCATACATAATGTTTTAGTTAAATTATCTACTATGTTTATATTATAAGCCAAGAAAGTCATACATATAAAACTTTGCTTGTTTGAATAATAGATTTTTCCGTTTTCCAATCGACATAGAATAAGAAATTTATCACTGATTGAAGTTCCCAACTAAAGGAAAATTATAGTTTGGGGTGAGAAAACTGATTGTCAAGACATTTTGACAGTTCAGTTCAAGTAAATGCTGCATCAATTATGTGTATTTATTTATTGAATGGAACTATCAAACTGAGAAGCAAGGAGCAGGAAGGGAGTGTGTGGTATTTTTTTAACAGCTCTTTAATATCCGTTTTGTACTTACAGCATCAAAACAGGGTGCCATTTTTCTTCCAATACAGCCCCTTCGGGGAAGAATCACTACTGCCCTGTAGTTAAGTCAAATGGAAGATAAACCACATACTGACAATTCCTTCTCATAACACAATTAAAGTTAGGTAGGTCATGCTGCAAGGCAGAAGTGGTTAATGAACTCCAGGTGGCAAGTTGCAGTCAAAACCCATCACCTGGTAGGACATGCCTTTTGTTCATTTGGCTGGCCAGTTTGGTTTTTATAGCACCAAGATTAAAATTTCCCTTGGGATTATTGCCTATTTAGATGGTCTGAAAGGAATCTTATTTAATTTCCCTCCTTTGTGTGAGATATTAAGAAGATATTGCTTATCACAGCCTGTTTCAGAGCAGCATCACCTGAGTGTGGTTTTCCTGCAGAAACACATGGAGGTCAGTGAAACTGAACGTTCATACGATAGGGTAGATTTTGACCTAAAATAGAGATTATATGGATCCTTGACATGGGCTTGATGGCTTGTCTGGTAATGTCATTCTGTTTCTGCCAGAGCACAATTTCTAAATCTTTATTTCTCTCCTGGATACTGTCAGATGTGCATTTCCTAAGCAGGGAGACAGGAAAGCTGTTCCTGTTAAACAAACATTTAAACAAGCATTTTTTTAAACAAGCCCATAACCATGTCTGCGTTATGGGCATGGTATTTGTTGTTAAAGGTTTTTTTCTCAGCCTTGCTAGTAAAATACTTTTTACTCAATGCATGTGTTCTATATTAATGTAATTATCAATATTTTGATAGAAGAGATCTGAATAGGTCGTCAATCATATTTAAGGTCAGGTCTTCTATAAAATTTCATCACTTCATAGATGTAGTCAAAACATTTATATAACAAGGTCTTTCTGAACTGAAAATGGTCCCAGTGGGGATCTAGAGGTGTACCAGAGAGACTGAAAAAAGCGGGAATCTACGTTGTTGTGAAAATCACTGCTGGGCTACTTCTGCTGATGTGTCTGAAATAGTTGCACTGGTTCAAGTGTTGCAAAGAGGGACTGTGGCCTGGGCTGGCTGATACGCTGAACTACATCAGAATTGTTCATAGATGGAAGGAACAGCTTTGGTTTATGAACAGAATAACAGTGCTTGTGAATGTGTTGTAAAGAAGAGAGTTATGGACCACTGGCATTGAGATGAAACTTTCAGTGTAGAATATGCAGGAATAGTTGTAGAAACCTTTGTTAAGAATAGTGGTGCTGGTTTGAGGTCATGTCATGGATAATACCATGAAGTGGTTAGTGGAGTTTCTAGTTAAAAATGCAACTCCCTTTGAAACCTTAGAAGTTGATCCTAAGAAAAGAAATACAACCAGCTGCTGAAAGTAAATCCATATCCCTACAAAATCACTGGATATAAGTGAAAGAGAGGAAGGAAATGGATTTAAATTCTTTAAATGGTGACTCTTCAAAAGCCATTTTTACCTGGAAGCAACAAAATAAGTATTTTTTTATTTCAGTGCTTTTTTGTTCTGAAGGATTATGATCATTAGCATTGCTTGTATAGGACATCCCAGATACTCAGGGTCCCCCAAATACGTCACATACCATCTTGTCTTTCATGTGTATGCAAGTGAGCTTTGAAATTGAGTAAGGCTCTCATACTAAAAAATATGATATATAAAATTGGGTAATTGCATAGGTTTAAAATAAAAGTAGTTCACAAAATGTGTATTTGCTAAGCTGACATTCTAAAGCAAACTTATATTACCTTTCATTCTGACTCACAGAAATTTGAGTATTAGTAATCTTTCATGCTTCAGTAATAAGATCGAGGTAGCAAAAGCTGCAGATTATAAGGTGCCAAGAACAGTCACAAGTGAGGAAAGCCTTAGACTGGGTCAGATTTGCTGCCTTCAGCAAAACTATTGCACCTCTTAGCCTCTAAGAGAAAGGTTCTATGTTTAGTCAGCCATTCTCCTGACTATAGTTTTGCAAGTATTCTGCATTTTTTAATTACATTGTTTGCTCCTTAAGTGAGAAGGAGTCACTTTTACCCTGATTTTGGCAATGAGAACAGTAGTTGGCTGGGGAGCATTATGGAACTGGGCAGATCTAGCATCCGATGGTGGACAGACAGTAAAGCCTATTTTCTGTTGATTTTCAGACAGGTGGAATGTCAAATCAAGGCTTTTAAATATCGCAGACTTAAAGTAGACATCATTCACAAACGTCTTTTGAGTATTAAATATATCAATATCTGTATTCTTTTTGACTTGAGGTGTTACTTTTAAGCCTCCGATCTAATTCAATGTTCAGAGCTTTTTGAGAATTATTCAAGAGTAAGCTCTACAGAAATCTCTCCCATCTTCAGTGTCTCATGAGTGTTTTCCTTTTTAATTCAGGAACACAAGAAGCCATTGCAATGTGTCTGCGTGTAGAGACAAAACAAGCCGTCAATGAAACCCTGTGCGACAGTTCCAAGAGACCACCACCAATGACTCGTGCTTGCAATACGAAGCTTTGCCCTCCAAGGTACGGTGTATAAAGAAATCATACTGTGGCGAAGAAATGGTTAATAGGACTTAAATAAACATTGGCTTTCTCAGAAAGGGTTCAGGTTGCAGGACTGTGCTCTTGTTTTGGGATGAAATTTCACTACTTCTGTCTTTAACAAGCTTTTGGGGTTGGGTATTTTTTTTTTGGTCTTGTTCACTCCTTTTCCGCTCTTCACATCTCACTAATAAAACAGGGAACATTTTCTGAAATAAATCTCTTCCATGTAGGTATTTGCCAGAGTTGGAAAAACAGCCTTAACTCTTCTAGTGGTACAAGGAAAATTTTAAGGCAATTTCACAAAATATCCCAGAATATTTACTTTCTACCCTCACTGAATGAAAAAGGTGAAATTATGATTTGCAGTTATTTTAATTTCATGCTTCTTTAGTAGCCCCACATAGTTCTTATAGCTTCTTATGTTGGAGATTCTGGGAAAAGAGAAAACCCAATCCAAATCCAAGAAAACCCAGCTGATTTGGTCACTTGAAAGGGCCATATGTGAAATTTTGACGTGTGCTGCCTTATTTACCCACTTTTGATCTCAGACATCTCTGATCCTTTGCATATTTTTTGTACGTGTTTGCAGAAACCTCCTCTTGCAAAATGTAGGGAAGAAGTTAACAGGAACAGGATGTTTTATAGAAAACATATACACATTTAAAGGAAGTTTTGTAAATGTAACAAAGGTCTATTTATATATTTACATTTATAAATGTAAACATCAGCAGATTGCCAACAGGCTGGTTTTTTTTTTGGTGAGGAGCATTCTGAAAGTAAATGCTGGAGCTGAATTTATCTGGAAACGGCTTTATTACTTTATTGTTCATAACTTCTGCATTTTCTTGTTACCTGTAAGTTTATAAATCTAGTTTGTAATCTTGCATTACAACCAAACCAAAGGGATGTTTCGGCCATCTGTCAATAACTACGCCTATCAGTTCTGTTCCTGCTAGGCTCTGTTTGGGTATGACTGCTCCTTCCCTGATCTGAGGCAAGTTGCTAACATGCGAGCTGTGGGCTGTGTTGTTGGAACAGGTGGCAAAGCAGCCCCTGGAGACGCTGCTCAGCTACGTGCGGGGTTGGGATACAGACGAGAGACGTGTCCTGCCAGCAGCCGGGAGGATCTGCTGTTGCTGCTGAAGAGTGCAAAGACAAAAAGCCTCACTCTTTACAAGCTTGTAACCAGATTGATTGTCCCCCTGTTTGGCATGTTGAGGAATGGCAAGAGGTATGTCTGGGTTACAGAAATAGTTTAAATGTATTCCTCTGGCTAGGTACTTGAAATTCTACAGTGGAATAACATGGAAGGTAGCTCCTAAGCTTTGGTATGTGTTTCAACTGGTTTCATCAGAACAAAGTAATCCAGGGTCAAAAATACTGCTTTTGACTGCTATACTAATAGGCAGTCACAGGTTGAGGTGGAAAGTCCTTTTCAAGGTTTCAGAAGGCTGGATACCAGTTATTCCAGACATCTTTCTGCACTCTGCAGATGCAATAACCTGCTTTGAAGACATTGCTTCTTTTTTTTATTTACTTATTTTGTCTCAAGGACAAAGTTTCCTAAACTCTGACCAGGTACGAGGGGCATGGACAGATCTATGTGTAAGATGCGTATTTTTAAGATTTCTACTATTTAATTGCATTGAGGTGGTGTGACTTTATAACATGAGTTCTCATCATCTCTAATATATTAGCTAAATGTTTTAACAGAAGAGTTTTCTACATTCTGCTTGCTTTGTAACTGAAAGTAGATGTCATTTTTCAACAGAGCATAAGGGGGAAGATGGGCTTACAGTGTTTGTGTACAGTAGCAATGTGATGGGTGAGGACAGCTGTCCATGCAGGTGTACAGGCTGTGTTTTCTTCTTCTCCTTAGTGCTCACGTACTTGTGGAGGAGGGATTCAGACCCGCAAAGTGTACTGTAAGCAGCTGCTGACGGATGGAAGCTTCCTGAAACACTCTGATGGCACCTGCCAGGAACCTAAATTGCCAACTAGTAAACTATGTGCAAAAGTTGATTGTCCTCCTCAGCTGGTCTTTGGAGAATGGTCCAAGGTGAGCAGCCCTCAGCAATGGTGAATCAAACCCTTCAGTTGCAGCATGAGCTCTAAGGATTTCTGCTTGGGTGAATATGCTGTTTGGAGCAATACCTTTACAGGGCAGCTTAAGGTTTCACAAGCCATGTACCTGGACTAAACTGTGCATACAGTTGCTGTGCATCACTGCCTACAACCAAACTGATTACAGTCCTCTTCCTGAGCTGTACTTCAGTTGCTGAAGGACAGGCTGTAATTCATTGCATGCATTCTACCAGACATGTTTAGCTATCAATTAGTTCATAGTACAGCTTTCAAAAAGCAATTATTTGCATTATTCTGGAATATGTCCTTCTTCTTGCCCATTTAGTGCAAGCTCGCTACCACTCCGTGTTCAAAAGATTTATAAAAGTGAATTTAGAAGCTGCAATTAAAGCTTCATGTAATATGAACTAGGAGAGAGGGATGAGAGACTTGACACAGACTGTTTATAATGTGCTGCATTGTTTCTCTTAGGTACTGTATCTCATTGCTATGTTCTGCCCGTGGTTAGACATAAAGAAATACTGACATGTTATTTTAATTGTTCCTGAGTTGTTTGTTGGAACAAATATGTTTTATATTCTTATTGTCTGGAAAAGCAGAGAGAGTTTAATGTCTGGATAACACAAGGATTCCTATGAAGTAGAGCGTATGCATTCTCTTTCAGAAATAAAAAAACCCAAACCAAAAAACTAGTTTAAAATTACCATGTGTGGTGTGGGACACCAAGTTTAGCCTAACTGCATCCTTCCCTTCGCAGTGCTCAGTGAGCTGTGGTGTTGGAATCCAGAGAAGGAAACTTGCCTGCCAAAACCTAACAGCAAAGGGCCAATATGTCACACTAAATGGATCAATGTGTAGTGGTCTGTCTCCTTCACTGCTTGTAAGGTCTTGCCAGATGAATGCCTGCAACAGTAAGTATGTTACAGTTTCTTGCTGATTTGGAATGATCTATGTATAAAGAAAAATCTGTATACAGGTTAATTCACTCAGCTCCCTATACTTTCACAACATTCTTAATATGGCATAAATTGAGTGTCATAATTACTAGACCAGTAATAACAGGATTGTTTTAATTTTTCTACCAGTCAGAAATAAAGGTTATGATCTCAAGAAGTAGTTTTTGAATATGCTTTAATGGTACATACCTCTCACCCTCATGCTTACCTATATTTGATCTGATTTTTCCTTTGTCCTGTATGCTATCCCAACTGAAAAAAACCCAAACCAAACCAAAATGTAAATTGACTATAAATTACAAATGATATTAGAAAAGATAAGAATCCAGTTCTGGCTTATCTTTTCACTGTACATTTGTATTACACTGGACATTTCACTTAGCATGGTGGAATTCAAAACCTGAAACTCTGAGCCAGCGATAACTTCCGGTATAATTTCTATCTTTCCTTGGAAAAATGAGAATCCCATTTCATGAGCTTTGCAGGAAGTGATGACAGTACAGACACTCTTCAAAAAAATCCAGTATTAAATCTTTTCAGGAAGATTGTTTATGGGAATTATATGATTTCGGCACAATTGGGTTATGATACTAATGGTACTTGCACTAATTGCGTATGTGTAACACCAGTGGAAATACCTTACTGATACAGATTATGTTCAATTGCATAAAGTAATTTAGAATAGGCAGTTCTAAATGCAGGTTCCTTATAAATGAACCTGTGCTCTCCTTCCTTTATAAAGGAGACTATTAATATGTAGATCTGAGGAGTAGTGTCCTCAAAAGGAAGGGGAAAATGAGAGCTGTTAGTTTTGAGGTGGGAGAAAACCAAAAGCCTTCATGAACAGCCTGGTTTTGATCACAGATCACAGAGATAGAAATGTTTTGACCCAGTTCATAGTGCTGTCAAAGAATAGCTACTTTATACATTTTGAAGCTTTGCTTTAAAAATGATTCACAAAACAAAATAAGAAATAGAATAATTACTGATTCATACATAATATGAAACTTCTTTTCCTGGCCTGCATTTCAGATTAACATGCCGAAATCCTGAGGTTCAAAACTCCACTTAAATAAAGCCCTGTGGACTTTCAGGAATGTCCTTGGCATAAGGTTTAATAAAATATTTTGAGCTGCATATCTATCTGAATTTAATTAATTGTGGATAGTTGAATGGCAGTGTAGCTGGGTTGCAAATTGCTTAGCACAGGCTGATGCTAAAGTTACATTGTCAGCTTCCACCACAGTGCCAAGAAAGCAGGACAGTGGACTGCAGAGGGAGTGCGATTGTGCTGAATGGGTGCAGATCAAAGTCATACAAGAGAATCACTGTCCTCTCCCTTATCTCCACAACCCTTTGGAACAAGTGAGCGCTTGCAACTCAGAACTGCCTGCAATTCCCTGGCTATGCAACAGGAGGGCAGGGGAAGGCATGAGGCATGTCCATACCCATAGTTCCAGCTTGGGTTTAGCAGAAGGGGCCAGGGCAGCAGCAGCAGCAGGATTTAGATTCATGGGAACATTCAGGAGGTAGTTCCTCCTCCTGCAGCCACGGATTCAGGCTGCCTTGAAGGGGGAGTGAATAGAAGGCAGGAACATAGCATGGCCCTAGGATGGGCAGACAAGTGAAGCGGACCCAGTGAAGAGCGGTGCGGGTCATGGCATGCATGCAGTTAGGGGTTCTTGCCTTTGAGACCAGTGTTTCTAAATGCATCTCCTCGGTTTATGCTTCTGTGGCTCAGATGACCTCCTTCTTTACTGCCTTATGACAGTGCTAAGGCATTTTAGATTTAATCTTTTTTCCTGGGACTAGTAATCCATAATAGCTGGTTTCTACTTAATAAGCCGTATTAAGTCAGAAACATTCCTGACTGTGAGCTCTGAGCAATAGGAAGTAACACTAGACTAGCCCTGAGGTCACCACGACCTGAGGCCCGGCTAAAGCTGTAGAGGACCACTGGAGGTCATAGACGCAGATGGATTTGTACTATGTGATAATGAGGTCCAATGGCTCCAGTACAATCTAATCCTTAAGCAAGCTTTACCTTGTAGAAAAAAAATGATCCCAAACAGTCCATTACCTCAGCAGATGTGAGACTGGATGATACTAAGGATCTAGAAAATGCATGCTTATGTGGCCTCATATATTCATCTGACCTTATATATTTAAATGGCCTGCCATCCAGAACTCTGTTTCACTCCTGGCCTTGCTCACCAGTCACCAGTAAAAACATACACACCCTTTAGTGTTGAACTGCTAATGAGAGTTAGTGGTCTTTCTTTTTTTAAAAAATGAAATGGATGAGACTTGTTAACATATTTATAAGTATGCACTGGTATTAATTCCATGTTGGAATAACTAGTGTAAACAGACCACAGCCTGCAGTATTTTAATTTGTGTGTTTAAAGTTACATTTACTGTGTCTGCAAGTTGGATTTTGGAAATGGAAGATTTAATACTGGAATGCTTCCCTAAAAATAAATATTTTGGGCCCAATAACTTATTAGAAACAGGATGCTACTTTAATAATTTTAGCAAACTGAATGCCTGAAGCAATTTATTTGTTGTACGATGTGAAATTGCTGAGAGAACCATGTATCTGGATAACGAGTATCGATTTAAAAGCTGTGTAATTATGAAACCATGATATCCCCACAGGTCTGAACTCATTACCCAAAACATTGAAAATAACCATTTTGTTTTATAAGCATAAAAATACACTCTAGGGTGCAGTTCATACAGTGTACACACTTATTGAATGCTTGAAGCATTTAGCTTTTCACCTATTTCTTCACAGCATATTTGAAGCACATGCATAGAAAAAGCATGCAGTTTTTCAAATATCATTTGTGTGCCATCACTGGAGTTGTCATTTTATTTATGTACCTACCAATTGGATAGTAGCACTGACTTCAGATTCAGGCACACTGAGAATCATTTTGGTTTGTATGTCCATTTTCTGGCTCATCAACTCAACTCATTCTGCAGGCTCCAAGTTTTTTCTCTGTCACATACCAGAAGGCTGTGTTACCAAACACAGTTGGATTGTTTTCTAGCACCAATGTGGAGAGTTTCCCAACTCTTCCCAGATGGCCAATTTCATCTTGCATGGAACAAATTTGGGGAGTGCCTGCCCTTGCTCTGAGCATTCTACAGCACTTTGTTGCTCACCCACCTGCTATTTTCTCACCTAGTATGAGATGAGTTCTACTGATCAAAGCGGGACACAGTAGCTGCCAGCAGTGAGTCAACACAGCATTGTATCCAAAGCATTGCAGTCATTCTAGTGTGTCCAGTGTGCCCATCCAGCCACTTCTCCAAAAGCCTGCCCGTGGTGGGGTTCATTCAGGCAGCTCTGTAGAAACCCTTCAGTATCCAAGTTCCTGCAGTACAATGAAGGAGGAGCTTCATAATACTCACTGTCTCCATCCCCAGTCTGCGTGAAGCTTTGTGCTGTTACTGTCTGCTTTTGCCAATTCATCTGATTACTATATTCAACCTCTCAAAATTTTGATTTATTTCTCTCTTTCCATCCTTCCCTCCCTTTTTTGGCACAACACTGAGCAACTCATCTTTCAACCCAAAGAAATTATGCTCAGCCAGTGATTACAGGGTGGCTTTGCTTGTTGCATGTACTGTGTCTTCACTGACTGCTGCTTTCACCTCCTATGTCGCTATCAATTTGGCTTGACTCAACCAGACAACCAGCATGGCCAGCCAATAATGTAAATAACAGTTAAGGGGATCCTTACTTTTTGGATAGGTTTTCTTTTATTTAGGTCATCTGCACTCTGCAGTGCTCAAATGTGGGGAAACTGATAGTGTTCAATTTTTTCCCATTCACTTTTTCCATTCCCATCATCCCTAACCTTTCCGAGGCAACGATATGAAATATATGGGAAATATAATCGTTTAAGATTATATATATAATATAAATTAATGTAAGATGTATCTATCCACTTATGTATATGTGCACCACCTGAGTCCTTCATATAGGTATATATTGCTTATATCTTTTTATTGTTAGGAGATATGGGGAAGAAGCAATAGAATTCTTGGCTGGAGCAGGGGAATGTTATGGTTTCATGTTGTTCATATTTTTGCATTTTTGTGACCGAGATAAAAGCTCAGCGTGTTGCAATCTGACTTGAACAAAGCCAGGAGAAGCTCTGTCAAGCATTCTGGGAAAAGCAGATTTTGTAAGCATGAGTGCCAGTGATTAGATACTTTTCAACACTTTGTTTTCTTTCAGAGATTAAACCAAAGCTTCCAGAGAAGTATTCTGCTCATGGACCCCAGATTGTCAGTATTCACCGAGTCTACATTCAAACAAGACAAGAGAAGCGCATTAATTTTACCATAGGAAGCCGAGCCTACTTACTTCCAAAAACATCTGTTGTAATTAAGTGCCCTGTACGGAGGTTCCAGAAATCGCTTATCCGGTGGGAGAAAGATGGACAACACTTACAAAACTCTAAAAGACTTGGCATCACTAAGTCAGGCTCACTGAAAATACATAGTCTTGAAGCTGCTGATATTGGGGTGTACCGGTGTATTGCAGGCCCTGTGCATGAGATGTTTGTGCTCAAACTCATTGGTACTGACAACAGATTGATAGAACCACCAAATCTGAGAAAACATGCCAGTGAGGCCAGTAACACCGATCACAATGAGGCCAACAGCTTTGGGGCTAAATGGCATAAAATGAGCAAAATGTGGCAAATGTGGAGTAAGAAGAATGAGCTCTATCTGGGTGACAGGCAAGTAAACGATCAGCCATTTCTGCGAAATCTTGGAACCTTTGGGAGTAATTCAGCAGAAGACTTCAGCTCTCGTGAATTCAAAAATAAACGACTGGAGGCAGCAGTTCTCCAAGGTGCCTACAGTATGGACACGGTACAGTTTGAAGAACTGATAAGGAACATGAGTCAGCTTATTGAAACTGGAGAAGTTAATGATGACTTGGCATCCCAGGTCATTTATCAATTAGTTGCTGAATTATCTAGGCCTCCACAACCAACTACTGAAAAATGGAAGGTGGCCCAGGATGAGAAACGTGCCTCAAAACTCAAAGGCAAATCACCAAATGAATCTGAGCGTTTCAGCACAAAAACTGTTGATAAGTTAATGTTTGACCAGAAGGTTCCAGTTATTATGAGGCAAAAGGAAATTCCTCGAGTTTTCTTCAACAAAACAGTAACTGTACGAATTGGAAATACAGTTTATCTGACCAAGAATACTCACACTGTGAATCTACTGTGTGAAACAGCTGGTATTAGTGAAGTGAAGTATACTTGGACAAAAGATGGCGAGACATTAAAAGCCTCTGAGAAGTAAGTAAATATCTTTTATTTTTGAATGGCTTATTATGTTGCTATCAATTGCAAAAATCCACCCTGCTGTGCAATATCAAAAAGCATACTGTTGTAAAAATGAGATAAGCACGAACCCTGTGCCTTCCGCCTATTTATGTAATTATTTTTTTTTCTTTCAAGTGTCTGTCACGTTGTTTGGCTTTGCTAACATCCATTTCCACAATCTTACGTGGGAGGATTGCCTTTTTTTACTAGGTTTGGATGTCCTAGCTGTATTTTGTGATCTCTGTTAATCATTTCAGCTGCATCAGAAAATGAACAGATTTATATTCAAGAAGCCTACTGGATTTATTTAGATACCAGATGCAGTGAGAACACATTAAAAACTTGTACCATGCTAGAGATGAAAAGAAGTCAGTTCTTATTCATTCTCTCTCCTTAAGGAGGCAAGACATCACTGGTACCCTCACCATCCTTCAGCACAGTAAATCTTTAGGGGTAACTGTAGCCGCATACCTTCAATTTGAAAAGAAAGAATGAGATTTTATGAACTTTTTTCCCAATACTGTAGAATTTACAAGTATTTCTATTGAGGACAGTGGAATACAAAGTAATAAAGGACCTGTATTACCAGCACATTGGAGAACTATACCTGAAGAACAAGTACAGCAAGTGTGTGTTAGATATTTACTCAAGACTGAGCAAATACTTTTACTTCATTGCTGATAAATTAGAAGCTCACCTGATAATATTAGAGTTAACTTCATGTGTGAGCCTCTTGGAATTAGAGCTAGCTCTTGAGTAATGAAAAAAAACGATTCTGAAATGATAAAGGTGCTTTTGGCTGTTTCTCAGCATACTTAACTGATTAACTGCACTGCCAAGAAAAATATACTTCTGCAGGGCTATCAATTAAAGCAAAGACACCAAAACTAAGCCATTTAAAAAAGTGCAAATGTTTTTGGAACCATGTAGCTCCCACCAGTTATGTTTATTTTGTGAAATACGCATAATTTCCCATTAATTTGTTGCAAGCGATACTTTCATTTTTTGGACATGATGGTGTTTTGTTTAGTCACGTGTATCTGTGTGATTCCTAATGTCTACTTCCATAAGTTGACTTCATTTTAGACCAGACCGATATTCTTGCTCTTAAGGGATACCCTGGCAAAGTGGTTTCTTTCCTATTTTTTCCACAGCCAGGTTTCTTGTACACAAACCCACATATATGTGTGTGTACTCAAAGGCCAGTGATGTTAATAGCATTACATCTGAAAAAGAATGTGAAAAGGCAAATGGGCTGTTTACCTGTTGGGTTTGCAAAAGGTGGCACTACTTGAGCCGTGCGGGAGGTGGCTTGTTTTCTTGAGACACAAGTATTTTTAATGTTTTTGTGTATCTCTTTTATAAGTGTACTCAGAATGACAGAGCTACATGGTTTTTGAACGTAATGAGTGTATGGCATAATTCAGGTTACAAGGGGCAAAAGTCCAGGCTGCTGTTTTCAGGCTCTTCCCCAGCCTGTGATGCTTGCTCTCATATATTGTCCCTTGGATGGCAGGCAAGGTATTCAAGATGCCTGTGGGGTTTTGGTGGAAGACTTTAGCTTTAATAATGATAACATTAAAACCAAAACCAAACAAAACAAACACATCTTTCTGCTTCTCCTCCACCCCCAAGAAAAAAAAAACCCACCAAACCTGCCCCCCAAAAAACCCCCAAAGCCTACAGTAATTTGGAAGTCAGATTAGACCATACATCTGTGAACTCCCCAATCCTCCTGAGAACTAAGCTTGCTTCTGGAAAGATGGATTTTTTGCCAAGCCTAATACTTTTAATTGTGGTAGTCTGATTGATTCATGCTGTTGTTCCTGAGGGATTCTGGTTTGTAGTAGCAAAGTCACTGTCGTCCAAAGGGCTGCATCTAGGACACAGCTTTGTAGAAGAAGGACATCTGAAGAATCTTCCATGCATGTATCCCTTAGAGCTCCCCTTTGTCACCAAAGAGGAAGCAGAACCATTACTGTATGCACTGGTCTAAAATGACAAACCCTAAAAAGCAGTTTTGCTGCTGTATCTGTAACTCGTGCAAGAAGATTCAACTGGGTTTGCTCCAGGGTGGTAACTCTGATCTTTCCTTGAATATTGTGCAGGGTGATCCTGGACACTGTTGGAAAAGTGCAGATTCAGAATCCTACTCAAAAGGAACTTGGTACATATGGATGCCTGGTTGTTAATGACTTTGGGTTTGATATGGAAACATCACTGCTATTGCGTGCAGGTAAGACTGCAGCAGCCACAGAACTGAACATGGTTTGGGGGTTTGGTGTTTTGTGTTTGGGCTTTTTTTTTTTTGTTGGGTTTTGGGGTTTGGTTTGGTTTGGGTTTTTGTTTAGTTTGTTTGGGTTTTTGGGAGGTGTTTTTTGGTTTTGTTTGGTTTTATACGTATATATGCATATATATACATATATATATATAAGCACCCATCTCCACTCCAGTGTGAAATAGTTTCTTTCGTTGGGAATCCCTGAAACTCTACCTGGTTTAATAGGTAGCAATAAGATGGTACAGTTGCCCTAAAACCACAGCAGGTGTGAACTCAGTCTGCATGTATCTATCCCACCTGTATTTTCTGGCTGCTGTTTTCGCAAACTGTGTTCTGTTCCAAACACAATGAATTTACAGGATCTATATTTAAAAGTCAAATAAAGCTTTTAAAACTGGTTATTCCTTTAATTTCAAAGAGATTCCTGTCATCTTGTCCTCTGTGTTAAATGTCACAAATCTGGAAGCCAGCAGTCTGTCAGCAGTGGTTGGAGGTACGGTCGTGGCAAGAACTGGAGCAAATATTACGGTTGAATGTCCCATGAAAGGTAAGCAAGAACTGCACTGAACTTCCTTGCAGTTCTGGAATCAGAAGTTTACCTTACATCTTGAAAGAAATTACCAGTGAAGGCAGAAAATCATTGATCATTAGTCATGTTTTTATTAGGCATGTCACCCACACCAGCACTATTTCTTTTCTGTCACTTTAATTTATACACACGTATATGTGTTCAAACAGACTTGCCTTTAAAAGTACTTTTCTTTCCATGAAGTTGTCTGAGGCTCCACTACAGAGCTTAAAGCCCACCAGAGTGAATGACTATCTTGCAGCAGTAGCAGGCATAGCCAGCTGACTTGCTCATCAGAGAACTTTCCTTATCCCTATTTGAGATGCACATATGTCTAGACTGTTGTTAAAACCGAAAATGAAATCTCCAGCTGTAGCTTAATAGAACTTTAAACCTGACGGTGAAGTAAACTTACCTTTTAGAGCCATCAGTCTGCAGCTGCAGTAAGGAAACAAATTAAAATGCCGAGCCATGAACATACAGATATTTTCTAGCTCAACATCTGCGGAGGAGCATTAATGTTAATCAGAAGCTCCATGCATTACGCAGTTTACAGGTTCATTTTATTTTCTAGTCCTTTGTTGGAAAAGTACCTATTTTTAATCTCATCATTGCTATCTGTTACATTTAAATTGTAAGATTTAACTCACAGTGGTAATATTCTGTCAAATATTTAATAAGCTCAGGTCATCCTTTTGCTCCTTGTTGAAGAAGACATATGAACATCGCCTCTGAGTGCAAAGGGAGACTTCAGAGAAGTCAGTGTGCCATTCACATTCGTATTGCTGGGGGAGTGCATATCCAAAGGCATGTTGATCCTGAACCCGAGTAGTGATAGAAATATATGTATGCAAATAGTTCTGCATACAATAGTGGCGCCAGGCTGATGTATATTAGGACATGAGGCTCTGCTATTCACTGTTGTACCAAGGCTTATTCTTTGATGAAGTAATATTTTCCAACTATAGCTTGGCAACTTTATGTATAACTGACCTACATCTCAAATTCAGCAGAGAGTTAGTGTCACACTGTTAATATTAATATTGTTAGGATGGGTAAGCAGTTACCAATTTAAATATAAATTAATATTTTCACATGGGACTGTAGATTTCCAAATGTTTTAGAATTGTGTATATTCGTGAGCCAAACTTTGGCTATGCTAAGACACCAGTGTTGACTTAAAAAGTGATTTATCTAATTGCTTTATTTCCTGTCATTGCCAAGGAAGTAAGTATTACTGTTTGTGAATAAAATAGAGCTTGCATGTCTTAAAATGTCACTAAGCCTAGAAGCAGAAAAACTTATGCAATGATGTAAGCAGAGTTTTTCTGTTCTCATTTCCTTAATGAAAAGTAATAGACCACTGTCTTCGGAAGATTGAACTTAATAGCATTTTATGCTAATATATCTGTCTAATAGGTGGGACCCCAAAATAAGTCTATTTGTCGTGTAACAGGATGAGAACTTTGTGAATGGTGATAAAACATCGTGTGAATTATCACACAAGCAAGAGCTTGAATCAGAAGATACTAATATTTCTGTGCACTCTAAAAGTTCTTTTCCGTCAAGCAGGCAACATGAATCTGCAAGGGTCCTTTTCTCTTCAGTGGACATGTTGATTTACAGTAATAACCTCTTGCCTTCTTGGAGTAATACCCACTGCAAATCCTTACAATTAGTATCTAGAGTAAAAATGCTATTGGACAGTGATGGATTGTGACTGTCAATCATCTGGGTTTCTTTCAGAATGAACTGTAAAAGTAACTACAAAAAGAGCCCTTTTTTAATGTCAGGGAGACCTTGGCTAGATCTGGAGCACCTTTTCCTCACTACCCTTCTTCCTGAATGCTCAGAAAGAAGGATGTTTTTTCTCTGTGGATGACAACTCTTCTGCATATCCTGAGTGAGGTGTGACTATATAAGATTTCATTCATATTCTGCTACATAGTTAAGCAGGATCCTTCTACACAGACGTTACTCATGCAGATTTCTCAGTGGTGTCAAGCAGATATATCTGAACTCTTGGACTGTTGTAGCCCACGAAACAGTTCTCCATAAGAACCATCTAATGAATAAGGTGTCTCTGTGTGTGTGAAGAATATTAGTGCCATGCCACTAGCAGAATTCTCAACTTACTTTAAATTTCTTGGCTGCATTGACTTCTGAGGGGGTTTTCTGAATAACCTGTAATACTTTTTCATAGTTGTTCAAACCATAGTTTTCTACGTATTTAGTTGTACACTTTGTGTTTAGCAGTGTAAGGTCTATTCAGGAATATTCTTTCTGAAACACATGAAAATTCTGCACATATGCAAAATGGTAAATTTTGATAAATTTAGGTGAGAATATCATGCCACAGAGCAGAACTTCAGCTGGAAGTAGGAGTAGCCTACCCACCAGTCTGACAAAGGCAGTTGGGAAAGGTAGAGCAGAGGTGATGTAAGGAAAGATACACTTCCCAGCTTCCTCTACTGCCTGGCAAATGGCTGTACAATACAGCCTTTAATTGTTCAAGGCCTGAAGAGAACCAAGTATATTCCATTTAAGGGGCCCCGGGTTCATTAGGGCACGTTACACAGGACAGCTCTTGTTTGATGGTTTTAGTGGCAAGGACGTGAAGTTTAATATTAGGTGCAGGGTTAGCCAGCTGACAGCAGGGTTTTTTCTTTTTTCATTGTTACTGATTTGGTTCTTTTTATCCTTTTGAAAGTCTGTCTTGCACACTCCAAAAGTCACATTCAGATGGAAAAAAACTTTGAAATGCTAAAGAGGAGTGTATCCTAATAAGCAGAAGAACATCAAAGGAAAGATTAAGAAAAGTTAGCTGAACTGCTGAAGCTAATAGCATTGATTTCACTTTTTAATTTATAACAAAACTCTTTTTCCACTAATTATAATAAACTCACTTTTATAGCTCCCACACGAGCATGTGCTACAAGATATTCATAACGTTCTGGATAGATTCATATTCCATTCTTACAGCCAAGAGCTTTTCAATCAACACACATGGTATAAATATCAATACTGATTGCTCCAAATTGCTCTTGGATAACATTTATTGTATTTGCAGAAAAGATCGTCTTGTGATTATTACTAAAATAAACTAAAACTGTCAGACTCCATTTATTGTGAAACCTTGAAAGTTCTGAGCTGAAGTAAAATAGGGAGAAAATATGAAAATATGTATAAAATGTGCGTTGTCTGCCACCCGCTGGTGAGAGAGCAGAAGGGAAATACACTGAACTGAAGCTTATACTGTGTACAATATATAGCATCTCTGAAATATCTTGGCACAGAGGCTTTTAAAAGTAGAAACTCCATTCTTCATCCAACTTCTGCATTCCTATGAATATATTTTGGCTCTCTAAGGATAACATGTTGATAAAAAATTGTGAGGAATACACAAAACCTGTTGAATCAGGGTCATCTTTCTGCACATGCGTTTCACAAAGATGGACCAGCTACTTGCTGTCAGTATTGGAACTTGAAACAGGTCCAGAAAAATATCACGATTTTTGATTTTCCATCTGTTCCTTCATTTACCCACGCTATTCCAAATATATCTTTGATTCTGTTCTTTGTCTTCTGTGCTTAACCCCTCTGAAGACATCTCAGTGAAGAAAAATAGCAGTTTAATACACAGGTTTCTGGCTCTTGATTTCTTTTAGGAGTTTTGTGTGTTTTTCTAAAAGATATTAATAATGGGTTTCAAAGGTTTAAAGGGATAAGTACAGACTTATTTTAGAAGGAAGGAATGATGCTATTTAAAATTAGTATAATAAAAGGAAAATCTTTCTTTTATGCTTCTTTTTACTATATGTGCATCTATAGTAAGAGGTTTTGTTTGGAACAGGTACAAGTGGGAAGGACTGAAAGATGTACCTCAAAAGCTTAATTGTGCTTTGCTTTGTGTCTTGCAACAGTCTGGGAACCTGAAAACGGAATCCCTTTGATATAACTAAACTGAAAGGTGTGTCTGGGGGCTCTGCCTATTACTTTTCCAATACTAATGGGCAGTAAGTCCAAGAGTCCAGGCAAGATTCACCAAGCAGCTCAAAGTAACCCTCATCCAATCACATTGGGTGTGATTTTGAGATCTATGTACATTCTATGTCTCTTTTAAAAGACATTCCTGATGCCCTCCGCTACTTGCTACAGAGTTTGTGAGGGGAAAAAACATAGAATCATAAATCAACTAGGTTGGAAACGACCTGTAAGATCCTCAAGTCCAACCCCAATTCCCTGGGCAGCCTGTTCCAATGCCTGATCATCCTCTCAGTGAAGAAATTGTTCCTAATATCCAATCTAAACCTCTCCTGGTGCAGCGTGAGGCCATTACCTGTGCAGTTCTTTAATTCTGATAAAATTCTATTTTCCAAGTCCCTGAGTATGTAGCGACTTTATGACCATAAATGTCTGGGTCCTTGGTGATACAGCATGGCTATTCAGTAAAGGGAAAGTATCATTACTACCAGTTAGGCAAAACAGTCTCTGATAACAGTGCTGAATTGTAGAATTGCCCTAATGCACACCAACCAAGTCTCTGTTGGAGGTTGACTGCAGAATTGGCTTTAGCAGTCATTTCTGAGTTGAAGAGGATCTGAGTTCATACTTTTTAGCTGCCTAAACATAGTTGCCTTATTTTAAACGCCTGATTTTGAAAAATATTAGCCTCAACTTTCTGCAGATGGAAAAAAGATCAAGTTCTGTTTGAGCTGACAGCCAGAGAACTAAACAGGACCTGACAGAGTTGTGGGGAGAGTGGGATGGGAAGGGGTCTTGCTTCAGGAACCGCTCTAAGGATACCACCAGCTGTCAGTAAGTATATCTTAAATCCTGCCAGATGTTGCTACCACCTAGGAAGAGGGGCTGTTGCATGGCTGGTAAGAAGCAGCAGAGGCAATAGCTTTGAAAGACTGTGGGAGAATGGGGCAGTGCCAGAGGGCAGGTTGGAGATCATATGAAGTGCCAAAATGTCTCACGCAGGCTCTCTGTCCCAGACTGTTATTCCTGGTGGAAGTTGGCAAGATTCATTCAGGTAATTTCAGTAGCAGCATGGTTTAGGCTTTTCAGGGTTCACTAGAAGTTGATTGCCCAAGCATAGTTCAGATGAATATAAAGGCAGTTTGTGACTTCTGCTGGAGAAAATACGAAGATGTATCAATCAAAGAAATTGCATTGTAAGTTCTGCTGAATCCACTGTAGGTGTTAGTGAGTGCAGAATAAATAATAATCAGATGACGTTCATTGTGTGTATTACTGACCCAGAATTGTTTCCTCTGAAAGGTGACATGCAAATTTAGCCTCTGAAGTTTAGGTAAACTTTTAGTGAAGTGCAGCAAAATGTGGTTTGTGCCAGCACAGCTCTGCCTTGCTCTCGAATGGGAAATACAGAATACTTTATGAGATTCTACATAGCTGGGGGAAAAATTTCTGAAGACATATCCAATGTTTTAGAGCAACTAGTTAGTAGGCCAAGATTTTTATGGTGTGTAATATTTCACAGGGCTTTCAAGGATGGAGGAAATTTGTTTTTGAACACTGAATATTTTAAGGGCACCCTATAGTGTGGATTCCTTCCTCCCCCCCCCCCCCCCCCTTTTTTTTTAAGCACGTGTTTCACAGTCCCATCCGGAGCTGGAGCTTTTTTCCATAACATTTGCTGTCCCAGGGCCACTCATGGTGGAAAATGACTTTTTTCATGGAACATTGAGTATTTTAGAGCTGTTCCAGTGCTAGTGGAAAATAACCTGTGTTTGAGGTCAGAAAAATAGATTAAACTAATTTTAAAGTTTTATAGCCGCTTAGGTCTATGGTAGAAATTTTTAACATCAGAGGATTTAGGTCCATTGCAAGAGTAAGATTCTGATTTTTTAAGGTTTTTCTAAGATTAAGAAGGCCTGAGTTCAGGAATGTGTCTTTGTTCATGAAGGACAATTACAGCTATCCTTAGTTTTAAGCATGTGTTTAATTGCATTCCCTAATAAGGATGGATTTAATCCTGTGCTTAAGTGCTTTCCTGACTTGGAGCCATATGATATGATTGTTTGATTCTGCTACCAGCGGATGTTAGTGACGGATCTCCCACTTGAATCACTGGGATCTAAATTGCACTCAGGGATTTTGAACCTTTGGCAGTTCGGGTGAGTCGATATCTGTGGGCTCATCCTCAGCTGCATCTGCCTGGAGGTGGGATATGAAGGAAACAAAGGTGGCTACAGGCCATCTCTTACCTCTTCCCCTTTTTGTACTGGCTGGGGATCAAACCAGAAACTCCAGCTTGAAACTCTTCTCACAATTCTGTAATGGAAAAGGCTCTTGAAGACAGCGTGAAGTCCCTGTGTAAATCAACCTTTATGTAAAGGAGAATCAAGCATCTGCAGTAGAGTTGAACTTGTGCACAGGATGAACTCCTCTATGAAGTCCTGCAAATATGTCCCAAAGCTTAAGCTTAATTTCAGCTCCTTTGAGGGGAAGACAGAACACTAACACTTCATGTTTGGCTTATTAGTTTAGTTTGTACTTGGGTAAGAAAGCAGTACTTAAAGCTTTTAAAGTTTTATTTACATGAATACTTTAGTACATTAGTACTTTTCTAAAGGGTGAAGTGCAGATTTTAGGCCTTAAGTATTTGCCTAGAAAAAAAGAGCTTCTCTTGCGTTTTGATGATGTCTTGAACTCTATCCTTAAGTTTCTGTGTAGGAAAGTTGGTGCTTTTCACAGCGCTACTGTGAGAGTCTTGTCACAAGAGGAATGTGGGAACTGTGTACTTTGCCTGCTTTCTCCCAAGAGCTGATGGATGAGTCTTAACTCAGTGTACAGTGCTGCATACCAGCAGGGAAGAAAAATCTTATCTCAGGAGTAGTTTACTATGGAGTCTAATTTTTAAAGGAAAAGCATCAAAAATCTGCATGACAAGAGCTTTTTCACCTGAAACGTACCAATGGTGAAAGCATGCTGGGGTTGTGTTAAGTGCTGTGGTATGAGGAGGTTTAGGCAAAGCACTTTCAAGCACAGACACTACTAAAAAAGGTAAATACACACCTAAAAATAGGGCTCTTTAGTATCCTCCAACAGTAAGAGTTTCTCCTGGTAGGAATTCCAGAAACAACAGTATACACAGGAACTCAGTGTCTTATGAGAGTTATGGCAGAAAAGGATTTTTCACTGGCAATATGAACGTAGAGATAAACTGAAGCTGTCCAGAAGAGCTTGAAATGTACACACTCCTTTGCCAAAGGATGCAAAGGAGCTGGACTATAAGGGATGTCTTTTTCTCCTGCTTTATTTATTTAATCTGTTTATAGGGTGTCTATGAGCAGATAGCACCACACAATAAACCTTTTTTCTGGCTGGATTCTCTACTGCATCCCTCTGGATGCACAACTCTGAAAGGTTTATGTCACAGTTGTTCTCACCAGATTTGAGTTGCCCTCAAAGATGGAGTTAGAGGCCCCTGATTTCTAACACAGAGCTGTGTCCTGACTGCAGTGTGTGCAGCGTCCTACCCCCCCTCCTCCTTTCACACTGTACTCCAGCCTCTAGCAGGATCCTGAACTCTTCTCTGAAAGTTATCTTCCTTTTTTCGTTAGTTCAGCATTCAACCTGAGGATTTGCCTTAACACTCTTAATGGCAACCAAACCAGGAGCCCATGAAAAAGGACGCAGGAGGAACTTGATTGCAAATACCAGTTGTTCTTAAGTAGATGGTCCAGTATCTCCCAGGCTTACTTGCAGACACTGAATTGGTTTCCATATAATGCGAAGGTTGAAGAGAGAAAAGGAACCATGCAATGCAAAAACTTGAAGAGTCCTCAAAATGGTTAAGAGGCCATCTCAGAGGGACTCAGCATACAGTTCACATAGAAATCATTAACTCTTAGATAAAAATCTTAATTTGCACTAGTTTTGGGTAACATACAATGCAGGAGTGTTGCAATTGCCCCATTACTATTTTCAGCTCAATCAGCTCACGTTTGTGGATGCACCCTGAAGGCATCTCGATAACATTAACTCGGGTTTAAAGTGACAGCATGCGATCACCACATACAATGCGTAGTAGTCTTGTTTTTTCCATGTATTTAACTGATTTTTTTCATGTATTTAACTGATTTTATTTTTCATGTATTTAACTGATGGTTTTTCCACCACCACACACTTTATCTGTTAGTGGCAGCACCCCTAAGATTGCTTGGATGGCTTCATTGTGTGTTTTAGTTGGGCTAGTTGCTGAACTGCGGTGCAGGGCTCTCTCCACGCTTCTGCTCCTTAGACATAGAACTTATGTTTGTGTATTCACATTATTCATGTGAGAAATGGTCTGATTTACCACTCTGTGTGTGGTATTCCTTGCTTGTTTCCCCTAAAGAGAAATGTATACAGCTCTTTGGAGAAAGAAAGAGGAATCCTTTGCTTTAACTTAACTAAGTTTAAGGTGTGCGACAGATACCCGATTCTGAACTTAAAATGAGAGGCAAAGTTATTCTGCAGATTTCTTCTGCAACTGAACTCCTGTCCAGGTTTTAAAAGGCTCTACATGCCTCTGAATGAGACATGGGTAGAGAGTAGAGACATGGCAATTTTTCCGGGATAAACTCTAGGATAAAAACCAAGTGCGGAAGAAGGAAATATTTTCCTTAAGTTAAATCCCAGGAATGAGGGACATTTCTGAATGCTGTGATAAGAGCAGAGGGAGGAGGTATCATGGGGTGATATTGAGCTGAAGTTTGATAGAGGCTCAGGTTAAAAGCTTAAATTTGAACCTTTCCAAACGTTTTTGTGTTTTGTGGAATTTGACTTTAAATTTGTTGCCTTCGGTCCCATCTCAGCCGTGCCGCTTCTGGCTTATTTTTGGCTCTTATTGGTCTGCTGAATTTTGGTGCCAGTGCGGGTATTCTGGCTGCAAACCTCTAGGCCTTTGATTAAAACAGCTCAGGATCCTCACAACACCTCTTCAGCCCATCTATATAGTAAGTATATGTGCCTGAATGGCCATGGAAAGTACACTGTAAAGGAAAAATATGTCTGAGAATGATACACTTTAGCCAGAAAGCTGGGGTAAAATGGAAAAAAGACCCTTAAAACAAGATCTCATCCTAATTCCGAAAGGATTTTTTGAAGTGGCATAAAGCTTCTTCTGGAAACTTGAAAAAACAGCCTGTTTTTTTGGACCCTTGTGCACCCTGCAGTTTTTGTACTTTGTTTTATGCAGTTTTACTCAGTAAAACACAATCTCATGAGTTTAAAAGCATTGAACAGCTGCTAAATTGTCTAGAATAAAATCTGCGATTATGCAGAAGAGTGTTTCTCTGCTGTTTTTCTAGACAAAATGATGGGAGGAGTTTTTTCCTTCAGTGAAATAGCAGGTTCCAAAAAATATGTCTGGTTCCTATTACAGTAAAGGAAAAACCTGAGGTGTGCATTGGAAGTGCTAAGCCAGTGATTGAAATGTTAAAGTTGTTCCTAAAGGCTATTCCACATCATGAAGACATCATCTGTAAAGTAATACTGCACAATGATCTGTGAAGAGAGGAGGCTGAATTAGCATTCAACATGGCTGAAACTTCCAAATGTCCCACAGTCAGGTCAGCTTCTATAGCAGGACCTGGTTTGGTAGCCTTCAGTGAGTGCTGACCAATATAGATAGCAAAAAAAAAAGTGAGTTCAAGTGAACAGCAGTTTAACTGCTCTGGCTTGTCCTGTGCCCTGTGCCTTCAAGCACCTCTGTGGCTAGTCACTGTGCCACATAGGTCAGGCTTACCTTGTGGTTTATTTAGGATTTTGGAGCTTTGAAAGAGCACTTCTGCGGCAGCAGCTCACCCAGAGCACAAGAAATGAAGCGTCTGATTTGCCAACTCACAAAATACCTTTTTAAAGACAAATGTTTGAAGAAAATAAAACCCTAGAAGTGCTCCCACAGAGGTGGTGCTGTGCCAGTGGAAAAATCACCTAATTAAAAATAAATGACCAAGTCATTCATTGATTAAAACTTAGAATGGCAAGTTAACTGCCGATGCTGTTTCTTGGTGTTCAAGCATTACAGTGTGAATGTTGATACACCTTTGGCTTTCTAAAACATGGTAAATGAGGTTGCTTAACAACTGGGCCCCTCATTTAGGTGTGAGTATCTCTTTCTGTCCCTTTTCCTTTACACTGCACTGTTACAAGTTGTATATATGACATCTGCAAGTTGGAGAAGTTTTCCGGAGCTTTTTTTGGAGAAACTGGCCACATGGATTTTCTAATCTAATTGATAAATCATAGAAGCATAGAATATATATCCTTTTTGTCTTCAAGAGAAATATTTTGCCTCCATTTCTTTTTCTTTGTTTTTAATTAGAAATTGAATATTCATTTCTTCCTTCGTATATTCTGGCATGCAGGTTGAATGAAAAGATGCAGGGCGGGTCTTTATGTCAGTTGGTCCTGATTAGGTTTAATGTTCTCACATCTTCCAGTAGCAGGACACAGAAGCACATTGCTGTTGTAGGACTGGTAGCGGTGTTTTAAACTGTTCTGTGAGCTTGCCTTCCAATGCTTAACCTTTAATCTCAGTGGGATACTGAATTATTAATAGGACTCACAACTGAGAAGTTCTGTTGTGAGTGGAAAAAGTACTTGGTTTGCTTCAGTGTTGTTACTTTGGTTTATGTGAACTGTGAAACAACAAAGGAACTTAGGATCCTTGGGTGTTATGGTAGCAGTTTGCAATGTCAAACCTATGGTTTATCTCTCACAATAAATGTTTTAATTATTTGCATTTTCAAGGTGTTCCCCAACCAAATGTAACGTGGTATAAGAAAAAAGACATTCTACAAATCAATTCTTTCTTGGGTTTGAATGGCTCTTTGTTTCTGAGGAATGTGTCCTATGAAGATGCAGGAACATACACTTGCAGAGCAACTAACGCTCTTGGAAAAGCTGAAGCTTCGTCTGTTCTCCACTTAACTGGTAAGTGCTAAATGAGAATTCCTTACTGATAACAACATTGAACCACTTCGATAATGGAATTTAACCAATAAAGTAGTCAGGGGGATATTTAGCACTATATTATGAACCTGGAATTTTTGATTGCATCTGATTCCCTGGGTTCTGTTCTTTATTTTGTGTTTCCTTAAATAGTGGATCTAGGTACAGATGGTTTGACTTGTGACTTCTTCAAAACTTATTCCATCTTCTTGCTTCCAGGCAACAAATATCAACCATTAAACCAGCAGACACATTAGAAAACTAAATCTACTGTCACATTGTTGCCAGCACTTTTATCTAGGGCTCGAGTTATTCAGAAAATCTGCAGGGAAATGCAATGAAATGAAAGAAAAGGCTTGGTTTGTGTTTTGTTTTATTATATGGGGACATAGAAAACAAAAAATTCTGAAAATGAACTGCTAACTCTCAGAATAGAAAATGTAAAAAAAAGCTCCATTTAAATGACTCTATTGTAAGTAGATTAATAATGTAATACTGTATAATACAATCATGCCTCGCAAATAGCTCCAATAAATGGATCATTCAGCTCTAGAGATTAACTTTCTATTTTGCTATACAAAGTACAGCACAGCTACACATGGCCAGTCCTGCTACAAAGCTTGCTTTCTTAGGCACACATGTGTAGGGCAGGTTATAGATGTTTAGATCTGTTGGCCAAGGAAGAGGTACCAAAGACATAATAGGAGTCTCTGTGTGAGGATGAGTGTAGACTAAAGCTCTGGTCTTGGTTTCAGCTTTCCTGGAGTACATCAAAACTTCAGATGTTCCAGAGAGGACTATTATTATAATGACGTGACTGGGAAGATTGCTCACAAGAGTCTGAACTTCATTTCTATTCCTGGTCATATGATGTTAGTTCAAATAAATCTTGAGTGGATAGGAGAGGGCGAAATTCCACAATATTTTTTGGCTGTGCAAAACTGCAGTGAAATGGGAGGACTTCTGGTGTCAGGGCTTGCAGATTGCACTGACTCTAAAGCAACGTCATGTCAGCATTTTGGACCTTGCTACAGCAGTTGCTGCCTGACCTGGGGCAGTCGAGTAGAGTAAAATCTGTGCAGCTTTTCTAATCTAAGTTCCTAAGGACTGATGAGGCAACTAGCCTGTTGCCTGTATGGGGCTGGCCTCAGTGCGGTTCTGAGGAGACTCTTTTGTCTCAGTGCTTACACGGACAAATAGGAGGCTTTGTACAGACATCGCACACCAAGGAATAATGTTGAACCTATGTAAAATGACCCACAGAAGTTAAAATATAACAAAAGATTAAGCCGTTCTGGAAGGAGAATCATAGCTATTATGCACATTCATTAAAATGTTGACTAAGTGGCAAGAACTGTGTGTTACTGACAGATTGCCATGGTTTTGGCAGTTATTCTGTCTGGCATATGATAAAAAGGAGTTGCTATAGTGATAGGCTCGTGATTCTGCATACATTATGCTATCTCTATGCATAATGAGGTTTTAAAATATTTTCTCATTTTTTCTGTTGTAGCACTTTGTTATAATTCCATCTAATGGAACAGAGGAATCGGCCTGGTTCCACTGAGAGAATTATTTTTCTTAATGTTTCTGTATGTGAATGACTGGCATTGAAATAATAAATAACATTGTTATTATTAAAACAGGAAATTATTATTTATTGTTTATTATTAAACAGGAAATACATCATACATCCTACAAATCTTGTTTTTACTCCAAGTGTTACAGGCTTATTTTTCTAATAAATAAAATTCAATAAAATTGATTGAGAAACTTGCATAAACATGTATCAATAATTTCTGTGTTTCCCTGTTTACATATCTCAAATACATTTGTTAGACAGTTTAACTGCATAAATTGAGTTGATCCTGAAGAATACCAAAGCACTATTATCCTTCTGCTTCATAACTAACATTGGATATTTTTATACAAATTCTTTTTTAGCACTGTGATTTAATTCTTGCTAAGAACATATCTTATGCATTGTCTTACAGAACAAAGACTTACAGAGAATAACACCCTGTTATCAAAGGGAAGCAGAAGAAAGCGTGTCATAATGGCATCTGGAATTGGTACAAATGTCAGTGTGGTACCTGGAGATCCACTGAGAATTGGTATGTTGTTTTTTCTTCTTTGTCATTTAAATTATATTATTTATTCATTTAATTAAAATGGAGGGGGCCACATGGAGAAAGTGAGTGTAATTCCTAAGAGTCCAGGTTTGTTGACTTTCTGGATTTCCTAACCATAGCTCAGCTTTCTGTTATCAGAGAGGAGACCTCAGAGTTAGACGCACAATTTTTTTTTGATTCATCTTTTCAATAAATGTTTTAAAATGGCAACCCTTTAGGCATCATCTAGGTGACTCACCATGGGGTTACAGACTTGAAAATGATGGGACAGGATTCAGCTGGGCTCTGGATCTATTCTTTCATTTTTCTGTCTAAATGAATATGTTTGTTTCTGTCTCTGCATGTTCCTGCGGAGTGAAGATACAGCAATTTCTTTTAATATGTTCATGACTCCTTTCCAAAAGATAGATAAACTCTTTCATTGCAAACCTCTTTGCATATTGTAGCGTCTGGGATGAAATCTTTGTTCCATTTAAACAATTGTTCCCCCCACCCACTTTGTTCATATAGAAGTTAAGTTTGAAAGGACAAGGAGTAATGGGTTCGAACAAGCAGGGGAGATGCAGGTTAGATGTAAGGAAGAAGTTATTTACTGTGAGGGTGGTGAGGTACTAGAACAGGCTGCCCAAGGAAGTCGTGAATGCCCCATTCCTGGCAGTCTTCAAGGTCAGATTGGATAGGGCTTTGAGCAACCTGGTCTAGTGGGAGGTGTTCCTGCCCAGGTTGGAACTAGATGATCTTAAGGTCCTTCCAACCCAAACCATTCTAAGATTCTATAACTTACTGAAAGGGAAAATGTAAAGAACTGTGGTAAGTATACATCAACTTACACAGCTGATAACCCTCAAGGGGCAGTCAAGATTTTGGGCCATAGTTTGGACTTCAGTGAATTTATGCATACTCTTGTTTTTGTTTAAACTGTTAATGTCTTCTATGTAAAATCACACAATAATACATACTTATTCACAAACATTTTAATGTGCTTAGAAAAACCTGCTAAAATGCTGTTGATTTTTAGGTTGCCCTGTGCTGCCCAGCTACAGAAATACAGTTCACTGGCTTTTCGGAGATAGTCCGATTGAGGAAGTTAAGACCTTGGAATACCGAACCCTGGTTGGGGGTCGTATCCTAGAGGTGAACACCAACTCTGGTCAATTTGCTGGACAATTCCAATGTTGGACTTCAGCTAGTGCAAAACTAATGTCAGTTTGGGTAAATGTCAAGAAGGAAGGTTTGTTGAAAATTATATGACAAATTCTTAAATTTTAAAATATTTTCTTTCACTCTGTAAAGACTTTCCTGAAACCTAACCTGCTTTTATACATAGCAACTAATTCATAAGTTCGTGTTTAACGTCACATATATGAATAGTACCATTTAAGTCATTAGGCAATGTTCATACTCAGAGTTGGATATGGGAATTAATGTACCAAACTATCATGTGAGGGTTCTCATTTTGTACCTGTGTAGCTAAGAAGCTGAGAGAATGTTGCCCGGTTCAGTGTCTTGCTGCTTAAACAGTTCTAAATGAGGCAGGTTTTCTCAACTTCCCCTTCAATAAATCACACAAATTGCTGCCAGGATAGCACACCAAACTGAAACAAAGCTGACTTTGAGGTTGTCTTTGAAAATAATTATAATAAAAATAATTTTAATAATTGTCATATTGCAGTATCATGACAAAGATATCATAGCCATCTTATTGTAGTCACCCTTAAACAGATCAGTGTATTAGGGCACACTACACACTCTTCAACTCAATGTTAAGTTTTCAAGAATGTTTTGTAATGTTCTCCAATGTAATGCTGCTTGCACAAAACTACGTTTCTATTAGTAGGTTATCAAATGTGCAGCTGAGGATAATAGATGAATTTGGCAAGGATCTTGCACATACACCAGCAGGACAATACAGCAGGCTGTATCTGCAAATGGTTTATAAAGTTTTATATATTTAAAGTGCTTTAGAAATTAGTTACATTATAATTTGTTTTTAAAAAGACAGTTAGAAACTTATACCCTATTAAATCTGGCAGCAAAGCACCAAACTCCATTTGACAGTTAAAAAACCCGCAAACCTCTAACCAGTCAATACCGGGGAATGCAAATCAGGTTTAAAAACAAGTATCTGTTGAAATTGAAAGTTTTGGTGTGTGTTTTATCTATTAACTATCAGTATGATTTGGTTTACTATCTGTGCAAAGGACTCGAGCAGTAAGATCAGACCTTGCAAATCCCTTGCACTGTGTCTAAGTGTATTCTCAGTGACTTGGCAGCATTTTACTTGTATGGGTGACAATGGTTCTAGTAGGCATGAGGATGTGGAGTCAGTTACATTTACAAAGTGATTTTACTGAAACATATCTGTGATAAAAATGTTTATTTTTCAAATAAAAAGTAAATCAAAACAGTAATGAACTGAATGAGAAAATATCCTAATAGGGGGTTTATCAAAAATATATATCCAGGCCTAATACAGATGTCATTCAAGTTAGAATTTCTGAACAGGTCAGCCGGGTTTTTAACTATCCGCCTGTGGTCTTTATCTGGACTGCCCTTTGACTGCCCAATACCCTTTCCAGTCAGGCTGGTCAGTATTTTGGGCCAATTTCGTTTTCTAATTGTGAGCTTTAACGATGCTTGTGTAAACGTTTCATCTTTAAAATACCCATGCATTTGTAAGACTGCAAAATCTCCTTTGGTGGTTTTTGCACAGTAGGCATATTGAGGGCACTTCTGAGCAGTATCATCCTAGTTAAACAAACAATACAGTCTCTCCATCATAGTTGCAGTCAGTAAATTTAACTATTTCCACTTTGAAAAAGGCCCTTTTGTATTATTTTAAGAAACCCAGAAGTAATAAGGAAACATTGAAAAACAATAAGTTAAAGAATTCATTATGTGCTGGAAGAGTGAGCCTGTGGACACAGCTGGTAGCTATCAATTATTCTTGGTTATTACAGAAAAATCTGACTCCTTCTGTGATCACATAAAAATCTGTCAACATTGCATAGTACTTCATCTTTTACCAAGTGTCAAAAAAAAAAAAATCTGTGGGGCAAGGGGAAGTGTGGAATTGTGACTAAATAGAAAGGTAGTAATTGTTAGAGGTGATCGGGTTTTAATATAGAACGCTCTTTAAAACAAATTCCTTTTTCATCTCGCCAGTGCCTTAGTGGCAAATTATTTATGCATTAAATAGTTTTCTATAGTTTAGTACAGGATTCCTTTAAATCCTGAAATTATGTGAAGTGTCTGGAGTAAGATGAGTTTTCTTCAGAATAAACTTACTGTAGAGCAGCAGGAAACCTAAAGAGCCTGATTTACAGTTTCCTCTTTTTAATGCTCATTGTATAAAAATGTTATGAAAGTTTTAAAAGAAGTTCATCAGTTCCTACTGTGAGCCAGGTTCTGCCCTTCGTGTGCACATATGCTGATCCCATTTGCCTTCTACAGAACTTCATGCTCATATGTAAGGGCTGAAATTGAGGGGAAGCTGAGTAGGATGAAATTCTACTTGGGCTTCCCTTTTCACAATGCTGAAATATTTGCTTTTCTGCAGTCGATGCGGTGTCTATCTAGCTTACAGATTATTCTGCCAAATCAACTGAAATGTGACACATTTACAATGTATAATACCTCTCTCACACTATTTTCAATTGCATTTCTTAGATTATAAATGGGAATACACTGAGTGGAGTACTTGCTCTGCTAGCTGTGGGAACACAGGAACCCGCTCCAGAAGGCTACAGTGCGTGAACGCAGAGAAACAGAACGTAAATGAATCATTATGCAGAGAGCTGCAAAAGCCAGTGGTTATTTACGAATCATGCAACACAGATGACTGCCCTGCCAGGTAAAATCCTTTCTACTCTTATTTCCGTGTGCTCTATGTGTTTTAAATGTTTCTGTGCTTATACTCTTGAGTCTGAATTGGGGGTTTTGGTTCATCATGAGCCCTGAAGCATGAGAGATGTGAAAACAGATCACTAGCAAGTTAGGGAAACACTTGATTCAGCAGAATAAATGAGATCTGTGCAAGTCTCCATGCTGCTGCAGCAAGTCTTGCTGCTGCCACACCTCAGAAGCTAAGCTGGAGGTCTCTCTGAGGCACTGATGTGCTAGCTTCGTGGAATCTGTGCCAATGCATAGAGAGAAAACTTGTCATGTTTAGAGCAGCCAGGATACTGTGTGTTCACTTCCTCGCCTTCCATGCCAGCAGAGCTCTGAGTAGGATGTTTACTGTGGAATGCCTCATTTGTCTCTAATGCCCCTCACCACAGTGTCATGTTCCATGCATGTCCTTCCCTGCCAATTTTCTCACTGGATCAACTGGGGTACCTTGTGGTCTTGGGGCAAAAATCTTTGTATCACAGGCAAGTATACTACAACATCAGATTCCAAAAGCCAGAACCTTACCTCTAGACTTGCTGAGTTGCACTGAGCATTCCAGCTCAGCAAGGCTCTAGGTTTTTAGCAGGAAATCCCACAGGAGTCCTCAAAACAAGTGTTTTCCGATGCTTAAAAGAATTGGCCATCACTGTCAGCACTATAAAAATCCGTGAGGGCTGAAAAGTCATGCATGCATTTTGGAGTTGTCCCTCACTGGAAAATTTTTGGAGAGAAGTGTTAAGACCTTAACTGACATTGTGGGAGTGCATCTTGCCAGTATGTTCTAAACTCTGTTCTAAATACAGAAAACATAGCAACAGATAAATATCAAGAGAAAGTTGTTTATATTTCATTATTAGCAACCAAAAACCCAGCTCATCTGAAATTGTGAGTCTGAGCTCAAGCCAGCCCATAACAAGCAAACTTTTTGCCAGTGGAAAAATACTGAAATAGAACTAATATTTTGAAACATACAGACTCAGTTGCAAGGTTCCCTCTTAAAATCCAGCCATTCAGAGCAGATGACAGAGAGGATACGAGAGGGCCCAGTGCTCCCCTGAACAACGCCATGCCTTTTCAGTGGACTGCTGTACCTGATTTAACAATCTGATTATCACTGGACCCAGAGTATTCACCACCAAAACCAATCAGTTATTTCATAAACAGTCTGGGACCTAAATTCCCTCCTATTAAAATGCTTAGATCTATGTTGCTTTTAATTTGGCTTTAAGTATTCACCAGTAGAAGGGAATTGTGTGCATACTAACATAATTAACTCTACCTTGAATTATATACATATGCTAACATATGAATTATTTTTATGAAGTATTTCATACTTCCTGTATGGGAAAAGCATCCCAGATGCTTGGAGAATAGCCCTGTGTCTGGTTCCTAGTGCCTCTAAGCTCCCCCCCTTCCCTGTGATTACTGACTTGGGAGGGAAGCGCAAAATGTTCAGACTTCCCCTTCCATTTCCCCATTTACTGATTCCTGCAGGATCTCCTCATCCCAGGGCAACTCTTTAGAAAATATCCATAGAACTATAAAGGCTTTACATGTACAGTCAGTGTCATAAGCTCTTGTTATTGAAAGCGTTTTGTGTATGTTTAATTGCTTCTCTCCAGCACAGCATAGAAGTGCAGTTAAGCAAATATAAAGGTTTAAGCATATGCTTAACTTGTGCTTTAAGTGTTTGCCAAATTTGGGCCTTGCTGACTTGTTGTGGTGCACTGCACCAAATGTTTGTGAAAGTACTTGAACTTTGAAAGGGAGAAAAAGACAAGGGTCCAGACTGTAAAAGATTAATCTGCCTTCAATGGATATAAGCTGACTGTAAGAAAATGAAATAATTGCTAAAGAGAATAGATTATTTTTCCTATTATCACAGTTGTGCTATGCATGAAGTCCCATTCTGTATTTCTAGCTTAGATTTATGAAAAGATCAAGTCAAATAAATCAAATAAATTGTATTACCACTTGCTGCTTTCCCAGTATTGTTCCTAGCTGCTAAGACAGACTAATCTTTGCAACTTCTAATAAATAAATAACATTTTCTGCTTGAGCCATTATCTAGCAAGTTCTTGATGTAATAAATTTGCATGAATTATGACACTTGTCACTTTAACGGTAACTACATCAGGTACCATTCACTTTATAAGTTACGGGAAAGTATACTGTCCTTCTTCCAGAAATGTTAAATCCAGCAGGGTCTACAGGGCTTACCTACCACGTCCTGTTGAGTACAAGCAGTATGACTACTATTGGCATATACTGAACCATAGTTACCTGAGAAGTCATCAGTTGACCAAATTTATAAGATCTTGCTTAACTGAAAAAGCCGATCCTACCTTTTCTCACATCTGAAACTTGCAATGACAAGTTATTTTGATTTTTATTTGCAAACAGATCACTGCAAACTACTAGCAAGTTTGCAATGCTTTCATGGCTGCTGTAAATTTGTCTCTGCATCCCATAGGTGGGTAACTAGTCCATGGTCTGAGTGCTCTGCATCATGTGGCAGTGGATTTCGCTATCGACAAATAACTTGTCAACAAGTGAAAGCCAATGGCAGTGTGCTGACAGTGCTGCCGGACGCTTGCATACATGGAGATCGTCCCATGGGAAGGAAACCCTGTCTGGGTCCCTTGTGTACAGTGGGGTCAACACAGACAAAAGGACAGGTAAGTTACAGATTTTTGTCTGGAAACTCCTTAGATCATAAAAGTGTGTCAGTGTTGTCATACTGCTGGCTGAACATCTATTCTGTTGCTCAAAGGAAGAGCTGTGTGGCACTAGCTGTAATTGTCTTTCAAACTCATGAATTGCAAAGCTTTTCTTTTTTTTTCTCATTTTGTGATGTGCGAGCTAGTTTTATCTATTTGAAGACATGATCCAAAACCTAAGTATTAGTTTCAGTATACTTGAGTAGCTAATCCATTACTATGAATTCCATTTTTAAGCTAGTATATTGCTTTCATTGCAGTCTTGTAAGAACACAGTTTGCATAGCTGTACTTGCAAAGCCCCCATAGATATATGAATGTGCTTCAACAGCAGTTGCGACAATGTTTAATACACAGAACTATGCTTTCTCATATTTTCTTTGTTTTTTCATTTATGCCATAAACTTGTGTTCATATTGATATGATTTTTATAATTATTAACACAGTGTTTGCTATTCAATGAGCATAGTAGTGAATTAAGAGAATTACTGTTGCTGCATTCCTGATACAGGCATTAGCAAGAAAGTTTGTGATTGTCAGAGCTACAGATAGGATGTTGCAGCACTAGAGATGGAAAATGATGAGAGCAGAGATAATGGATTTAGCTTTATGAGTAGGTAGGAAAGTCAGTATCTTGGCAAAATTACACACACAGAATCCTTATCCAAACAGAGGTGAATGTTTGAAGGAGAAATGCAGATCAAGAATTATGACAGGGTAACTGCCTAGAAGGGTATTTCTTCTGTTATTAACTTAGTTGTTTCTTTTTCTCCCCTCTCACCCTTTTCTCTCACTTTTTAGTGTTCTGGTCTCTGCGTAGGCCGCCCTGTAGGCTTACAGCATCGTCACTTTATATGTCAACTTCGTAATGGATCTTTGGTGCCAAACTCTTCTTGTGATGAAAGAAAGAGGTATGCAGTTTGAAGCAGTTACAAGTTAGATTCTTTAGATGATCAAATTAAAGATACAGGACAATGAAAAGCAGGGAATAAATGGGTGACAAGTACAGACATGGGCATTATTGTGTTTCTTGTGTGATTACTGAGCCCAGCTCTTCATAGTTCTTGCTGTAGAAGTGCTTCTGAACTGTGTTTCAAAGCATTTTTGCTGCACAATGAAATTTTGGCTCCACTGAAGGATGGCGTGAAACTTCCATGTACTACTGAGAGCCAGGATTCCACTTTGGCAGCTTCAAATGTTTGAGGAGGTTCAGTGTCAGCATAGAAACATTACTTGTGTTCAGGACAGAGGCTGTGCATGAAGAACTTGTAGTACCCAGCATGCAGCATTTCAGGGTCAGTTAAGTTTTCCTCAAGACATTTCTTCTATTCCTTGATTAAGGAATTGGTTTAAAGATACAGAGCATTGTCATTTGTTTCCTCATGAGTGAGGCATGATGAATAGGCACAAAATGAAATACAGGAAATTCAACTTAAATATAAGAAAAATCTTTTTCCTGTGAGGATTCTCAAACTCTGGAAAGGGTTACCCAGAAAGCCTGTGGAGTCTCCATCCTTGGAGATATTCAAAACACAAACCAGTCTCCAGAAGTCCCTTCCAACATCAGCTCTATTATTCTGCGAATAAGGGTTTAGCACAAAAGCAAACATTTAACTGCCATTTATTTTCCTCCACAGGTCTCCTGTCAGAAGAAACTGCTCTTCAGAGGCATGTGATGTCTACTGGCGGACAGGCCCTTGGAGGCCTTGCAGTGTGGACTGTGGGAGTGGATTTCAGTCAAGACGAGTGTATTGTGTACACAGAAAGAATAACAAACCTGTGGCTGATCAGTACTGCGGATGGAGGAAGAGACCAGTGACCTGGCAACACTGCAATGGCACAGCCTGTGGCAGTGTGTAAATGTTTATTTATATATGAGCATAGTAATAGTTTGTAGCAGTTATATTAGAAAGAGACTCACAGTTGTACGCTAATGATTCTGCAAGCATTTGATTGTACATCAAAGGTAAAACTATCCTCTCCAAGGAGTACTTCACAATCCTGGGGTTATTTTTCTCTGAGTAGGCCAGTTTGATATTAAAGCCTCAAAAGCACTTTTAGAAACAGGATATTTAGGAAGTTGTTTTATGCAAACTTCCCTACATGACTGCACCAGTTGTGACTCATAAGTCCCTGGGCAAGCTGTTAATTCCTGAAAGACGGGGTAGTTTTCTGAAATAGAAAATAGGTAAAGGGATGCAGTGAGATCCCACCTCTTATTTGTGACCTAATTCAGCTTTATGTCCACTGCTACCAGAAATGCAAAGTAAAATAACAACAAAGCTACCAGGAATCCACCAGTTGTTTACAATTACAACGATAAGTTATACTATTTATCTTTTGTCCATTATAAAGCCTTTTAATGTTTAAATATATTTTTCAGAAGGTGAATGCAAGGATACAACTCCCTACATTTGTAAAACAACTAAAGTTGTGCTTGATAGACACCTACAAACAAAGATGTCAGTCATACCAAGAAACGTAACTCTTCTATGGAAAGTTCATGATGCTGCAGTGAAGAGCTGAGAAGAGAGGTTCATTAAACTAGCCTGGTCAAAGTATATGCTTGTAAATAAGACATTAGTCATAACAGTAAATGGAAATGTGGGGCTAATGAAAAACCAATATTGCAGATTGATATGCTGGACAGAGTAATTTTTCTGGAACTTTTATTATCCACTCTCTGCAATGGAACTTTTGATGTTTTAAACATCTTTGTGTCTGGATTAGGAGGATAAAATCATGGCATATCATCTGTAAAAATTTTACATTTTAATTTCATCAAGGGAAAAAGCACTATCTAAAAGCACCAGATAGTGCATACTGTCCTTAACTTATGAGAAAAACAAAGTCATAAAATCCTTTGAAGAATTCTGGAATGCAGCAAGTGTTGACCCCTAGGTTTTGTTTTCATTGTTTTATCAAATTTAACACAATTTTTAAATTTATAGAAGCTGTGGCCTATAGCTGTAAAGTATTTGGCAGCAACTTCATTTTCATAAACAGCTTGAGCTTAAGGGTCGATCTCACAGGATACGTTTTACTGATATTAGCTGTCGGATACACAGAAGTACATTAAATTTTTTTGTGCTTGTATTTATGTGTATTCAGTAAAAGACATTGTAGATGCTAGTACAATTTTCAAAACAGCAATAGATCTGTTTTGAATAAATGTGGTGTCATCTTCCATTGTTTCTACTCTTCTGCTCCAGTCACTGAAGTACAATCGAAGTTCTGGCATGATTAGACTTTTCTACTGATTTTAAACTAGACACAAGGCTTCCTTGTCAGAGCTGTGAATTTGTGAGCACTGTTCTCTTGCCCATCAAGTCGAATGGGGGGCCACTAATTGGCCGAACATGGCTGTCACATTTTCTGTCTTGAATAAATCTTCTTTTTCCCCCCATTAATGTCCAAGGAACAATCATTAATTATGAAGATAGACAAGTGCAAGACCAGTTTTGACCAGTTTCCATCAAAATTACTTTTCATCATGACCATTAACTATGAGTCTTTTGCAAGCTGATGAATTCTGATTATGATATTTCCAGGTAGATTATTTTCCACATTGCAAATTGTCTCATTAGGGCTGCAAGCAGAGAGAACCCCATAGGAGACAGCAGATAGGTGTTTTTTTTTCTGTTGTAGTTTCCAAACTACTGTGCATACTGGAGGCCTGAATGCTTGCATTGACTTGGATCTACATTACACACTAATCAGTGGGCATGCTGTAAGAACAGTGTTAGAAACAGCATTCCTGCACAATGGGTTTGCATCACTGAAAATTAGAGTAGCACTACTGTATAGAAAACGTTTAGTGTGGACTATTGTGCCGGAGGCTGACTGCAAGGAGAGGATATTCCTGATCAGTACCTTTTTAATCAGTGATGGGTCTTGATTGTTTAAGCAGTTTTTTAAATTAAAAGAAAACATTTGTAAGATACTTTTGTAGATATTTATTGTCTGATTTAAAAGTGCAATATTTTTTTGTACAGTGTTTAATAAAGATTTTTGGACATATATTTTTTCTTATTACCAAAATTTCTTATTCATGTTTTTCCTTATATTTAAAGTCTTCAAATGTTAACAAATAGCATTTTTTTGTTGCTTTAACTTTATCTTTGGTTAAGTATGCATGCTATACAGAAGCAGTGCTGTAAATGTTTGTTATTGCAATTGGCATGACACTCCTCTGTAGATTTATTTTATTGCTTCTCCAATAACTGAAGATTTTAGCTTTCTTGAACGTAGTTTTGATATTTCTGAAATAAAGTCTAGTTTGATTATTCAACACTGTGATTACCCAGAGATTGTTTATTACTGTGATTTTCATGGTAGCTATGCTTTCATTCCAAGTGTTATTTTGTCAACCTGCTATGTCCATAATTCTGGGATTTTACCAAAGCTGAGATTAGTTCTCATTTTTGACAGTTTATCAGACAGATTCTCAGCTTCATTACAGTCTGCTTTGCATTGCTATTAAGAGGCACCATAGATGTAACCTGACTGAAAAACCGGGGAAGAGAATTTGCCAAAATCCAAATAAATTAGATCTGACTCATTGAAATCTAGAATCACGATTCTGTCAAGAGGTGAAAGAAAGTTACATTTCTTTTCCAGGCCTTCGTGTATTGCACCAAACAGAGTTCATTTAGATCCAACAGAACAGCTGTATGTTTTATATTTAGTGGGTGATGGGAATAGCCAACTGAAAAAACTTGTTTCAGAATATCCAATATGTGTAATAGTCTTTAGAAAGAAGAGTCTTATAAATAATACGAACAAGAAAAGCCTTCAAAAATTTATTACAATGAAAATAAATGTGTAGTGATGAGGTGGTGGTGTTTCAGTTATCCTAAGTGGTAACATTGGGAAAGTGCATGGATCTATTTAATTTTCCTTTGTGTCACCATTGTGCAGTCTGTACAGCAGTTCTGTGGAGCATGCTGTATAGCATAGTGCATGAAAAGCACTTTCAGAATAGCAGTTGAATGCATGAGCAACTTTTCTGCTTATATGTCCTGGTTTAGCATGACATCATAAAATGCTTTTTAACAGCTGTTGTTTTAAGAAATATTAGTTTTCCAGCCTGCTGTTCATTTTGTCTGCATTTCAATAACATGTTGCTTATGAAAAAGTTGAGCTGAAGTATTGAATACTGTCTGAATGTTTATAATATCATTTGATGTTTTTGCTGGAAGCACAATCAGTAGGTTGTGGCTCTTTCAACTGTAACGTAATAAAGGCTTCTCTCTTTCACTATTAAACATAGAGGAAAACATTATGGGTGAAATGAAAGAGAATATGCCCCCTCCACCCTAAAAAAGTCTTCAAACACATCTGCAGAGGAACTGTTAAATGTATCTGAATATGCCCTCCACTTTCTCCCAAAAATTTTTGTACTGTGCTGGTAGGTGGCAGCAAATGACTTTCCATAACTTAAGGGGAGGGGAAGTGACTTAAGAACTAAAAAAACATCTGTGAAAATTACAAAAAGCATCTGGGCTCACTCACAGACCCAGAGGAGGAGTGATTTTCAGCAGAACATGCAGGCACGTAACTTCATGGATTCAGATTGCATTTCTCAATGAAGTTTTTTCCTCCCTAGAAAAGAAACCTTGCAGGATCTTAGGATATTCTGTAAATTTCTCATGAGGAACCAAGACTGTGTAGGTGTAACTGTGCACAGTTTTGACTTTGTTTCCTCAGTTGTGGCCAGACAGAGAATGGCTCAAGTTTCGTAAAAAAAAAAGGGTGTTTGTAGTTTGTTTTCTTCTCTGGTTTAGAAGGATGACAATAAATTGTACTTTTTCCTGTCCTACTTCAAGGATATCACAGATTTATATTGTCCTTGTTCATTCTCAGTCCAAAACATGTCTTTACCAGCTGGGGATGTGAATAATCTTTGAAGAGAAAATGTTAATTGAAATATTTTTTCTTTAACAGAGTAAGTCGTATTACAAAAACACAGTACAAAGACAAAAATCACCTAAAAGTAACCGATGCTTTAATAATGTCTGGAGCGCTCTCATACAATGCTTTTATGCACAGCTAATATACTCAGTTCAGCTTTCTTCCTTGCATAGGATCCAGTTCCTGCTTACAACGTGTTTCCATCATCAATCTTAGTCCTTTTATTGGTGATTTGGTTATGAAGAGCACGTAATTCTTCGGAACCCAAATGACTGCCCTATACCAATGTGTACAAGATATGCAATACTGAAAAAAATCATACTGGAGTACTGTGATAGAACATGATACCATTAATCATAGAATTATTTATTGGGTCTTGCTTAAATCATGAACATAGTAGGATTGAAATTAGTTCATCTAGATTTCCCCAAATCAGGTGAAGAAACATAGAGAAAATACTAAATATCCCATACAGAAGCATAATCACTGCATGTACAATTTTGGTAAATATTTTGCTTCCTGTGTTTTTTAACAAGTAATTCTTTGTAGAGCAGACAGGCTGAAGACAGACTGTCTACAGATTCCTGCATCTTGGCTGGTATTTTTTTTGTTTTTTAACTGAGTTTACACTGTTTTCTGTTATCTCTACATACACCTTTATGGTTTTCTGCCATTTTCCCATCAGACTGCCTCTGCAGTGAACTCGGGCAGTGATAACAGGCTGCTTAGCTTTAAAAATAAGATAGCAGGATCAAAAACTGCAGCGGGTGGATGTTAACTTTTTGAGCCTGATTCTCTCTGCTTCCTCGCCATCTACCTTAAAAACTTGAAAAACAATCATCTGTGAAATTTCTTTGTGAAATTTGATTGAGTTTGCACACTGAGTTTAAAAACTACTCAGGTGGGAAGGTTGCAGTGTGTCAGTGAGTCCAATGCTGTGTTTCTTTTGGGAGTAAGGCTGAAAAAGCATGGTCAGGGAAATTAGGAAACAGAGTCTAATGATCTGCTTTTTATGTCTGAGTGATCTCAGATATGTGTACAGGAGCAGAGCAAGGATACTTCTTGTTAATTGCTGCCAGAAATTAGAGTGTGACATTTATACTCTCCTCGGAACTGAATGAAGGAAAAGTAATGATGACAAACTCTAAACCCGGGTTTTTAGGAATGCTGAGGTGTGACGGGATTCTATCTCATGATTTGGGCAGCAAAATAATAGAAAGAAAAAATCTTCTTATCAGGTTACTCAAAGTATTGATGAGATGAAAAACTGGACTGATGAGCTGATTATTTAGATTACAGCATTATTTGCTTACTATGAAAAGAAATTATGATCAAAAGATACTTGCTATTTCACAAATACAGTTTTGATTTGTGGAAAATCCGAAAGAATTAAATGTACAATACCTATGCTTGAGATGGAGTGTTATAAAATTCGGGAAGTCAAGGAAACTAGAATGCATGATCAAAAAAAAGAATAGATTCTGTGTAAGGTGCATTATTCCTATAAAATTTGGCAAGTTTCTATTTTTTTTGTAATAAACTTCTGGTTTTGCTTTGATTTCTTTCAAGCTATTAGTTTAAATGCTTTTAAAAGCAGAATTTGCATTATTTGCTTTCAGTGTTATTTTAAAGAAAAAAATTAACAAGTAGGTCTTCAATTCTTTCACCAGGGTGCTTGAAATACTGCAGTTCGGTATTATGACACAACAGCTATTTCCTTTGGAATAGGATTACTGTTTGACTTGGAAAATTCTGGAGTACACTGGCGGAAGAATTTGTGACCATGAGAATCTGTGTTTACATAGACATAACCTGGAGGAGATGGATAGTTTGCTGGGCAGATCTCTGGTTTCTTTGGAGTGTATTCTGTGCGATACATAGTTTCATCTTGAAAAGGACCTGAATTAAGAGCTATAGCATGTACAGGTTTGAAACTCTGAGCTGGAGTGATCTGATGTGGTGTGTAATGGGATTTGAATGTAGTTAAATCATAAAATTTTCCCATGGGTTTTGGAATTTCCTGTTGTTGCTTAATAATCTCTTGTCGACAGGTACCCCAAGCTTTAAAATCTTCTTTTGTAGTAGTACTCCCTTGGAAAGGGGCATTGGTTCTTCTTCTATTAGAAACTGGTCTTATGGGGAAAGCAGGCGAAATTTCATGCTTAACGTAATCAAGATGGCTTGTGGAGTTAAAATCAATGCTGCCTGAGGGTGGAACATACTCTCTGGTTTTGCGGACCTCAGGTAAGGCGACCAGCCATGGCTGAAAACGATCCTGGAATTCAGTGACTCCATTAAAATGAGCAATGGAGCCAACTTTTGCAATTTCAGGCTTGCAGCTTTTTGCAAGTTCTCCAGGTAGACCTTTAAAATCATTCCGGTGGGTTGTGAGATCTAAAAAGGGTTGGTTGCTTGGCTTGTACTCTTCTTTTGGTCTTATAAATTTTGGTTCCAGTTGATGAGCAATATAAGAGGTGCGATGGCTGGTAGCACCATCGAAAGGCACATCTGAAAGCTTGGCTACACAAGGAGGTTTAAAACTTTGTCTGGGATTCAGTTCCCTAGGAACAAAGTCATCTTGAAACGTAGTAGAATTTCCAAACTTCTCTGTAGGTGGGTGGTATATACATACTGCTTTAGTAGGTTCCCTTCTTGGAACTTCCCATGGCCTGTAGTCATCTTTAAGGCAAAACCAAAACTTCACCATACAAGTGTAATTACTTTAAAATTAAGTCAAGACCATTCCTTTAAAATTAAGTTAAATTATTCTGGTATTAAATCTTGCAAAACAAATACAATGGATGTGAGAATGATAATGTTTTCTGCGTGTTTGTGATCTGACAAAACTGTCTTCTATTATTGGTGTGATAAAAAAAGACAAAAAAATGTACATGATGTCCTGTTTTGACTATATCCTCTAGGAAAATGTTGCATGTGCATATTTAATGTGTGTCCTATATAGAAAATAGCCTACTTGCATGTAAGCTAAGTAGAGTACTTAAATTTCCTTATAAATTATTTGCAATTAATAAATATAAGTATAAATGCATTTCTATCTGGCATAGGCTTAAGCTTAAAGAAACTAGTGAAATATAACTGTGTTTTTTTAAGTCTTTTCCCCCAAATTTTACCCTTCCAACTCTTTCTGACTCTGTACTCTGTCCTCTGCTCGCTTTGCACCAAGCATTCCATCTTCCTGTTTTAATAGCCATATCTGATTCTCATTATTTCAACTATGTTTTGGCACTTTAACTACAACCAACTTTTGCCTGAGATAGTCTAACCAAACATACATTAACAGTTTCCCTCCTTCTAGCCAGGAAAACCTTAGAGAAGGTTTTTTGTTTAGAACCAATAAATGTCACCTCTGAATGGGAGTGCTGAACATCTTGATGCATTATTACCTGCTTTCTATTATATCTTACTCTCTGGCCCAAACTAAAAAATCCAGTTTCTAATATAGATAATTCAGAATACTACCTTCATCTTGGTTATTTTTCTTTCTGAAGGTGGCATATATTATTACCTTGATAGGTTGGTATGGTATCCAGTTTTCCTCCTGTAGTGTGTTTTCTCTCTAGAGGTCTTACTAATGTCACTGGTTGTATTTTATGAGCATTGTAATCTTTCTGGTATGTGGTTCCCAGTTCTATCCCTCCCGTCTTTGGTTTATATTCTTCTTGTACCTGAAAATGTTGCTTCACAATATCGTATGGTAAATAATCAGACCTGAATTGAGGAAAAAGAGAAACACTGGTTGAAAAACTTCTTCTTTTCTGATGGAGTCACTTTTGTCATTTTTCCATTGTAAGGAAAAATGAGAACTTATAATGTTTACTCTGAAAAATCAATCTGACACCATATGTTAGAGGGATAGCAAGGAGGAAAGAAAAACATAGCACATAAAATATGGGCACATTACATTAAAAGTATATGCAGTACACAGCCAGTTTTGCAGAATGGCATTTGGCCATTTTAATAAATATATGAAGTTTCACCCTCCTGTCCTTGTAGCTTAAAAGAAGGAAAAAAAAATATTAAAAGTATTAAAAGTAAAGGTTTATGCTCCTGTCACATTATTAATAAGGAATGAGTGATGTCTTTTTCCTAACTTCTTGAAAGATACTCTTTAATTTTGTAAGCTTAACATCAGTCTATGCACTGACAGGACAGACCTACTGAACCCCTTTAGAGATGGCTTTCTTCAAACTTCTAATAATTTAGAACTGTTTGAATAAGATAAAACGAAAAAAATCTTTGATCCTTTTTCTTTAGGTTTAATTTCCCCACTGTCTCAGATTCCACACATGTATTACAGAAAGTTCCCCAGCTTGCCAGCTTTTTTCATGCTAGATGAGATCTGGATTTCCAAAACAGGCTGAAAACAAGGACAAAAATTTTTTGTTGTCTTTACAGGTTAAACGATATGCTGTAAAGCATGGAAATCTTTTTGTATGAGTGCTTCACTGGTTTTGAATTACCTTTTTGTGGTAACTGTATTTCTACACTCAAAATTTATACTTTTAATTAAGCTAAAAGTGTAAAGGATGCAATGATTGCATTTTGAAAATGACTGCAATACAATGTTCAGTCCCCCCTTAGAAAAAGAAAGCATGAAAAACTTTATGGAGTAATTGTGAAACACATTGCTTCAAAATGCTTACTTAAATGTTGTAATTCCTTCCATTTTCCCATGATGCACTTGGTACTCTTGTTTCGGCTTAAAGCTCCAGGGAGGAGAGATGTTGCTATACTTGGGGTATTTTTCCACATACTCTGTTGTGAGGCATGGCTGTTGTCCATTATCATAAATCCTTGTGGGTTTATGAGGGCAGCGATGGCGCCTGGGTAAAACACAACAGATGAGATCATTTTGAATAGTTTCATTTAAGGGAAAAACCCATACTCTATCTATGGAGTGGATAACGGATGGGGAAGATTGAACAATGTCAGTCGCTTGTATTTAAAATCGTTTCTGAGTGATAAAAACCCAAAATCCTGTGCTGATGGCATAGGTCCCAGAGCACAGTATACTAATGCAGTAATGAACAGCATCAGCATGTGAATTAGTCCTTAGTACAGAATATGAAGGATGGATACAGCTGATCTCAGTCTTCTAGACGATGCTACCACCACAATGCACTTTCTTTTTTTAATCTTCAGTAGTATTGCTTGTCTTATTTGTACAAATAACTGCGCTTCATTTCTCCTCTCACATTGTCTCTTTTTTACTGTTTTCCCTTATTGCTTGTCTTTTTATTTCTGTGCATCTGCTCATCTATTTTCACCACAACTCTTGGTTAATGCTTTTGGATTAAAATTTTAGGGGTGTGAAATCTCCTCTGTGCTTCTAGAGCTCTGCAGGCCATTTTTTCTGCAGGCCATTCTGACTTTTCAACCCTTTTTTTAAATGGACTAAATCCTCAATCCAAAACTATGTTTAGAAGTAATGACTTCTGTTTTTCTTGATAGATTTTATTTCAATTACACCTGCTTGTCATTGCCTATTTTAATGACACCATTGTGTTAAAAGGTGTTCAGGTGTATATCTTGACTTAATTTGCTATTTATACCTGTTGTTTTGCATAATTATGCATGGAATTAAAATGTACATGTTATTTTCTATGTTGCTTTGAAAATCTTGTTATATTCATTCCAATTTGCATAGCACACATCTCTGGCAGTTTGATTCAAGCATAATTTTAAAATTTTATTTTGGCTGATGTGATGATTATTTAATCTCTCTTTTAAGGAAGTATACCATGAAAGATGTTCCTCCTATTTGCAACTGACAACTTGCAATACTGGTTCAGATATAAGAAAAGGAATATGACAATAAATATATTTTAAAAATAAACGTGTTTTCTAAAATTCAGTACATGAAAAGCAAAAATAACAAGAAGGGTAAAAGAGTGCAGCTCTTACTGGGTATGAACAAGTTTCAGGAAGCTAGTTCAAAGGTCTGAAGAGAAATTTAGCTCACACTGAATACCAAAACGGAAAAAAAAAATATTAATTCTAGCAAGGTAAAATAGAATACAGAAAGAGATGTGAAGGACTCCTGCTGGGAAAAGTAAAATGAAAAAGAAAACACCCACCAAAAATAAAAACAAAACCCAACCAAGCAAACAGAAAAAGAAGTTATCTGGAACTGGAGATCCCTAAAGCTGGTATTAGTTTAGGCTGCCTGACTTTGCCAGCTCAGTAGTTCAACAGATGAGAAATGAAGTAGCCCTGTATAAGAAGACAGATCCTTTCAATGCCTCAGGTGCTTACTCCTTTTCAATCAAGTCAACAGATAGTCAAGTAACAATTGAGGCACCTATTCGGAACACAGCAGGGAAACGAGAAGGGAAAGAAAAGGAAAGGCAAGAAATAAGGAGGTGAGTGTATGCTATTTCTGAGCACTTAAATAAATAAAAACTTACTAAAAACCCAAACAAACACAACTCAATGTTTTTTATCTTTTAACTGCCAGTGCACATGCTATGGTCTGAAAGACAGAAATTAGGTATGGACACTGTATTTTTGAGATTCATTTACTTTCCTAATAGGAAAAGGAGACCTAATGGTTTTTATTTGGTTTGTGTGTATTTATGTGTGGTCAGTATGAAGTTTTAAACATGCCGTATTTTAAAGAAATCTTCCTCTTATAAATTGACATTTATTTAGGAATCTAGATTTTTATTATAAAATACAATAAATGCGGAAAGGCTGACATTGAGAAGAAAATAAAGCAGTCATTTTTATTTCTCAAACCTAAACTTCTATGCTTTTGTATACTGTGATTATCTTTTATAGTAGACAAATACTGTTCGTCAGTGTAGAGAGTTCATCTGCCTCAGAGGCTTTATTCTTTTGGAAGCCAGATTTAACATCCTGTATTTGCTGTTCGATGTTTCTATTGAGCCAGTGATCTGAAGCCTGACTTTACTTGCTAGAAGGGGGTAAATTTTCTCTTGTATTAAGCTAACATCTTTGGAACCTATGGGAACTAAAGAAACAAAAATATTTCCTTCTCTTTATAGATCCAATCCCAAGTAAGACTAGCTCATTCTTTCTCCACATCAAAAATATACCACTTCTAAAATAAGAAATGGACCTGGAATATCTTAGCAAACAACATAAATTCCAGCCATTACTCTGCACAATATAGTTTTGAAAACATTTGTGTGATTTATTAAAAAAACCCCAACAAACCAACCTCCAAAAAAGCTCACATCTCTACCACAGCAGCTGAAAATTGATCATACCTCCTTGGCAGCATCTTATACCACTGCAAAAGCCACAGCATTATAGAATCTTAGAATCATTTAGGTTGGAAAAGACCTTTAAGATCATCAAGTCCAACCATTAACCCAGCACTGCCAAGTCCACTGCTAAACCATGTCCCTCAGTGCCACATCTACACATCTTTTAAATACCTCCAGGGATGGTGATTCCATCACTTCCCTGGGCAGCCTGTTCCAATGCTTGACAACCCTTGCTGTGAAGAAATTTTTCCTAATAGAAAGTCTAAACCTCCCCTGGTGCAACTTGAGGCTGTTTCCTCTTGTCCTAAAGTTGAGCTTAAGCTCAAGAAGCTAGAAACTATGTCAGTTATTAAAAATGGAGAAGTCACCAACACTGGACCTGTTTTGCAAATTGATGTTTGAGCATGCTCAGCCCTGGGTACATCTCCAGTGGTTTTGGCATTACAATTACTTGCTGATTTTGAAAAATATCACCTAATATGGACAAAAAGTGGTTCTGTCTAATAAAGAATCTGTTCAAAATATTCTTAAAAATACAATTATTCGATTAAGAGCCTAAGACTGCAACTCTTAGATGTGAACACTACCACTCAGATGTAGCTTTTAACGAGTGGACAGTGTATGTTACAATTCAAAAAAAGGAGGCTCTTATCTGCCTGTAAAGAGAAAGCAGAATGAAGTTCTGTCTTAGTGGCTTTCCTCCCTTGTATTTGTAAAATTTTTCTGAGTGTTTTTTTGCCTGCGAACAGCTAGGAAAGATTGTTTCCTTCTGTTCCATTATTTAGAATTAAACGGTAATTATATGATAACTGTAGCTATTACATGATAGCTTCTACAAAGTATTAGATCTTTTTCTCTGCTTTGAAATCTTTTCAAATATGTGTATGTGTGGCCATATCCAGGTAACGCTGCCAAGCAACCAGTCTTCTCCTAAAAACAGAAACACTGTAACTACAGTGAAGCAAACACAACTTGCTGCCTAAACCAATAATGGCTTAAGATTTTATTGACTATATAAACTTCAGTGATGTTTACTTTAAACCATAAGTTTTGTGCATGTTTTATTCAATTATTTATATTGTTAAGCTGGGTTTTTGAATTGGGAGTTTTCAGTTGAGTTGAACCTTGTTTTGTGCTGTCAGATTGCGTTAACTCACCATCTTTATACTTGAGCCTGAACCAGATTTGTTATTGTGAAGACAATGTGTTCCAACTCTTCATTAATGTAGGACTTTTGAAACAAATTTATGGGGCAAACTACATCCAGTCTTGGCCAAAAAGGACATGAGAAGCTTTACACACTGCCTGCTTCTTATGTCTGTGTACAAATAAAAAACCCCAGATGAACAGATAGACAGATTTCTCATACAGAAACACATAAGGGCTGTGTCTGCGCTACAAACCTCATAATGAAGCCTGTAGTTCCTGGTGCCCTCTGCAGCCATAGGGTTGGCCCTGTGCTTCCAAAACATAGTGATCACACTCTTGTGATCTTATGATGACTGTCATATGTATGTAGTTGTTAGACCTTTTTTTTTTTCTAATATTGAAGGCTACATCTTTGAGTCCTAGGATGATATTTTTTCAGCTTTTTCTTTTTCTTTTCTGTTTTGTGTTGTTCTCCCGCCCCCTTCCCGATTATTTATTTATTTAATTAATTTTAATTTTAATTTTTAATGTAAAAATAGAAGAAATTGAAAATATTAATAGTACTGACTCCACACTTATGACCATCTATCTGAATTTTGCAAGGTTTAAATCCCTTATGATTTTGGGAAACTTGACATGATTTTTTTATGTATGACATTGATGATAATGCTTATAGAACTCTTAACAGTGATTTAAAAAGAAAATTGCCTGCTGTACGCTCTTATACCAGCCTCCCTGGGCCAAATAAGCTAGAGCAGAATGATGAACTGTGTGTCTCCATATGGGAACATCGAACGTAAAGAAATAGTGTGTCTTTCCTTCTGAGTGGAGACTATTACTGGATGATGTGACGTTAGAGAGGCAGATATATTAAATATATTTTAAAGGCCATAGCTCTTGCACAGGTTTCTGTCAAGGCTGATTTAGCCAGAATTCTTTTGAGTGTTTCTTTAGAGCCCTCAATAAGAGTTGATTCTGCTTCATGGGAAAGCCTGATCCTGGGATTTAGTCTAGTTGGCTTTGAAAGACTTTATCTTAATGCTTTTAAGATCTGCTTTTCCCCCTACCTGATTTAAGCACAAACATACTACTTCACATTTACCGAGAAGGTTCCTTTAGAAAGAAAGGCAAGGAAGAAACTGTTGAAACGGGAATGTTTCTGCCTTCCCACCGCTAAGGACACTATCCGCGGCCCGGCACGGAACGGTGTTGGGGGGCAAGACGAGGGGTATTTCTGTGGAGCCGTGGTGCTGCGGGGGACCCGCCGCCCCGCTCCGGGGGGTGACCCGCTCCCGGGGACCCCCGCGCAGCTTACCCGCAGGTGCAGATCTCGCACAGACACCGCGGCGGCCCCATGCTGCCCGCGCCGCCCCGACCGGTAACCAGGGAAGCGCCTGCGTTGCGCGGCAACGGCGGGGCGTCCTCTCCGTGCGCGGCCGCCGCCGGCTTCCGTCCTGCGTCACGCGCGGGCGGGGCGGAGCGGGACGCGCGCGGGTTTCCGGGTGCTGGCGGCGGAGCTGGGAGGGAGTGCGGGGGGAGCTGCCACCCACCAACACACACCGGTGAGGGGCCGCGGGGGGTGGGCGGCGCGGCCTCTCCCTTCATCACCTCAGACCTGGCCCTCAGGGCACCCCCGCGGCCGGCCCCGGCGTGCGAGCGCCAGGGGAGCGCCGCGTCCCCCTCCCGGGCACCGGCCCCTGTGGTGGCTGTGCGCCGGCGAGGGTGCGAGCAGCCCTGAGGGAGGCGACGATGTTGCCCAGGAGAAGGTTGTGCCTCCCGGGGCACCTTCGGGCGCGCAGAGCCACGGGGCTGTGCGGAGCGTGGGAAATGAGAAACTGACCAACCTCAACCCCCCGCGGTGCGCGTTCAAAACAAACGCGGCCCCGGCCCTGTCAGTTTCAGCGCTCTGGGCGGAGGGCACATGGTGGCCGGGCGGCGTGACTCGCTCCGTGTGCCGGAGGCTTCACCGGGGAGTGGCTGCAGCCGCAGCTGGCGTAGTAGTTAGGGTAAAAATAAAAAGACTGTTTCTTAAGTTGCCTCGTAAACAAAACACTTCCCTCCTTTCACAGTCAGCAAACCATGGTCCTCACAAGTGTGGGAAAGATGGTCGGCCTCCAGAAGAAGACTTCTGGAATCCGGAATATCTGTATATTGGCCCATGTGGATCATGGTAAGACACGTGTTTGTGGCTGGCAGGAAGCACCTTGTGAGGAAAAGCGTGTGTGTAATGGTGTGATGTGTTTGGGTCGCTGTTTAAAGCAGTAGATTTTCACAGCTGTAGCTTTAAACTGTCTTAATCCTTACTCTGAGAAGTAAATTTGCTTTGTGCCCATTTCTTGTGCCCTGATGCAGCTTATTTATTAGAATTAAGAGAGAATTACAGTGTAATAGTTTGGAGGAGTTGAAACTGCTGAATGTTGGTGTAAATAAAATAAATGTGTGTGTGAGGTAGGCTGTTGTATTTCCACGTTTATTTAAGGGAAGAAGTTTGTTATGTAGGTGGAAATGTGTCTAATTGCATGATCTGTTGAGGTTCTGATGTAGTGTTTGTTATTTCAGCTGCTTTTCTGGTCATGATGGGTAAGGTTGCATCCACTCTTCAAAAATAAATTTGTGTGCATCAAATAGGTCAAGTTGAATAATTGGTTTGTTGTGGGTTTTTTTTTTTAAGTTGTACTTTTATGGCATTTTGAAGCCTTTAATAATGTTGATATCTTAGAACGCAAGATGTTGTCAGCATTCATAATATCATTGCATCCTTTTCTACTGTCTGTATTAATGTAAACTATTTTTCTTTTCAGGCAAAACTACTCTAGCTGATTGTCTAATATCTAGCAATGGAATAATCTCCAGCCGCTTGGCAGGCAAGGTAGCGTTCTACTGTCATTTGTAACAAACTTCTGGTGTGTACATGCTGTAATTGTAAATTGGAGATAATTAAGGAAATTCCATTCCTAGTCTTGCTCAACCTCATTTTCCCACAGTCGTACTTTTTGATTCTTGATAAGTAACTTGTGGAGATAATCCTACAGATTTATCACCTCTTCTTTTGTTTCTGTACTCAGCTGAGATATCTAGACAGCAGAGAAGATGAACAGATCCGAGGGATAACCATGAAATCTAGTGCAATTTCACTGCACTTTGTGAAAGGTAAGTTAAGTTGTTGATGCTGGCAAGTATAAACTTTAATACATATTTTGGTTAATTTTCCCTGTCTCTTAATTTTTTTGTTGAGATCTTTTTGTATGCAACTTTTCCTTTTGTGTTTCTCAGTGCTGGGCTATGATTCTGCAAAGGTTTGGGTATCTATTCATTCAGCTGTTAGCTGAGAAAAGTTCTATCTCAGGGTTACAGACGCCATCTTCAATCGTATCTCTGAGTGGAGGCTATATGAATAGTTGCCTTTATCTTTTTATTTTAGATCTTAATATTTATATTTTGATCTTAAGTCTTGAAATAGTGTTGCTTGAAGGCAAGACCTTCTTTCAAAAACCAACAAATTTAAGATGATTTTGTAGTTTAGTGTACTTCTGTGTCAAGGTGCCTGTTACACTGCTGTAAATTGTTCATAGGGTTTTTCTATAGTGCGGTTAGAGTGACATCTTTTTTATGGCTCCGTGAGGGTAAGATTCACCAGTCTTGTCCTCAGCTAAGCAAATAGAAAACACAGGATACATTACTTACAGGCTTGTGCAGAAAAAAGAATAACTAATTGCATGAACAGAAAAGCCACCATTAGCATTCCATTTCGGCTACAGCCAATTATAAAAAGTAGTTGAAATTGACGATCTTCCAGCTCAGTGTTGTAAACTGTGGCTGTTTTGTTGTTTTCTCTGAAATTACCTTGCTTTTAATGGTTAGAACATTTTATGTCTGTTGTTTTTCTGTCGTATTGAAATTTAGACTCCAATACCACCTCTTAAACAGGAAAGTTGTTTAATCTTATTTTGGTTATGGCTGATGATAAATGCAGTGAGTTCATTAAAAGTTGACTGGAGTCTCCACTGAGCAGATGTTTTTTGGGGAGTAGTATAAAAATATTAAAAACTTCTCCTGTATTGATATCTTGAAGATATTTTACTAATATGGAGCCAAAAGCATGTTTAAAAAGGAACACGAGGTTGAAATGAGGTATTTTGTCAAGAATATAGGGTTTATTTTTATGACATTCTGTCATGATTTATCTTTAAGATGCAGACTAATGCAGTCAATTTTGTTTTAGCTAGTGTTCTATTTGTAATGCTACTATAAGTTTGTTCAGGGTTAGGGTTTTTGGTTGGCTGGTGTGGTTTTGTTTTTAAATTTCTGAAGGTAGTTGGGCACTGAAAGATGAAGACTGGCATAAAGAGTGAAATTAAAACGAAGTAGGCACAAGCCACTAGATGTTACTCTGCTGACAGTTTTCCTCTTTTATTGGAGTTTTTCTCAAGTGTAATGGTTACTGTAGATCTAGTCCTTAGAAATTACTAATAGCTTAAGCAATTTAACCAGGTGGCTGAAAGAAATGTTTTTGAAAAGCGCTGTGAAATACTAATTTATTGTTTGATCCTAGGTGATGAGGAGTATCTGATTAATTTAATAGACTCCCCAGGGCACGTGGATTTTTCTTCAGAAGTATCTACTGCTGTCCGACTCTGTGATGGTTGCATCATAGTGGTGGATGCTGTTGAAGGAGTCTGTCCACAGGTGAAATAAAGAATATTAAATAGAGAAAGAAGGTAGAGAAGATAAAGCAAAGTCTTAAGTGTATTATGTAGAAATAAAAGATGAGCTGGTTTAAGAAATTTTGTAAAACTTTTAGTAAATGACAATGTACTTGAGGTATGAAAGGGTAGTTTCAGAGTTGTGCTGAAAAACTGAGCAGCGCTGGTGAGTGGGTCTAGTGATGTAGGGTTGAAACAGTGAGTATGCAACTTTTTAGGTAATGGAATACTTGTACAGAAAGAAATAAATGTCTGAAGGGAAATTAATATCCTTACATGTGCTCTTAGGGTATTGGAAGTGAAGAAATATGCAAAATAACATTGATGCTGCTTTGTTCATAAAGAGTGTTAGGTTGTTGTTGTGGGCATTTTTGCTGTGAAACTGCCGTTTTGCAGGATTCTGTAATAACTAATGCTATGTAGTCAAATTTCTGGTTTGAATGTCAACCTGTCCTTTACTATCTGTTTAATTAAATTTTAGAATTATATTGTAATTTTCTTTAACTTTTGTGGTATCAAGCTTTCTGTAATGGGTTTTTTTCTTAACTACTTCCTTCTTAATAGACTCAAGCAGTTCTGCGGCAAGCATGGCTAGAAAATATACGTCCAGTATTGGTGATCAATAAAATTGATCGCTTGATTGTGGAGCTCAAGCTCACCCCTCAGGAAGCATACTCGCACCTTAAGAACATCTTAGAACAGGTATTCGTGCTATACAGTCATGTTCACACAGCAGATGTTGTTGAGGGTTGTTTTTTCCCATTTTTCTCTGTTCTTGAATTGAGAGACACTGTAATTTTCACTACCTTACAGCTGCAATAAATTTAGTGCAACAAAACCAGTTTTTTCAAGCACTATAACATCTAGTCTAATTTTAAACATTGAGATACATTTATTTCTAGTTGGGTTTGAGTTTCATTCAGAATGCCCGTGGTAGAGGAGAGTTTTAAATGCCTCTTGAGAGGTCAGCAGGGAGAGTCTTCATTTTCAGAAATAATACGCTGAATGTTTTGTTCTTCCTGTTAAATTGACTCAACTTCTTCGGAGGTAGACAAATAATATCTTTAGACTGCTCCTGATATTAATGGATTTATGCAGGCATGAAGTTAAATCATCTTTTAAGTTTTAAGTTAAGTTGCCTTCAAACTTTGTGTTTTGGTTCCCCTCCATCCCCTCAAACTTATTTTTAAGAACTTACCTACCTGCTTTCCCTTTGCCCTCCTTTGTTGTTTGTTAGTTGGCAGTAACAAGTTTCTGTTTCACCATTCCTTGTTGGGAGAGACAAAGTGTATTACACATGATACTCTATATCTGATTCAGTCCTGATGTGGCTGACTTTGAGTTGGAATGTACATGGTGTTTAAGTCAAAATTTTAGTCTCATCAAACTCCCGTTGTGCTCAAATAGGCAGGATTAGATACTCAAGGTCTGTGGTTTAAATTGCAAAATGAATCACAGGCATGCTGTCTTGTTAAAAAAACCCCAAATTTCTCTTTATATTTTGGTGGGGAGAGGGAATTGTATTTTAATTGCAAAGGTTGTGAAAGAATGATTGACTCTTAGGGTGTTTTTACATATCCTTCTGTAGATCAATGCAGTCACTGGAGCACTCTTTACCTCTAAAGTCTTAGAAGAAAGAGCTGAGAAAGAAACAGAAAGTGAAAATGTTTCAGACACTGCACCAGGAGATCAAATTTATGACTGGAGTGCTGGATTGGAAGATACGGATGATTCACATCTTTATTTTTCACCAGACCATGGAAATGTGGTGTTTGCCAGTGCAGTTGATGGCTGGGGTTTTGGGTAAGCCTGGGATTTAGTTAATGACGACTTCTTTTTAATAATTACTGCAGTTAATCTTGAAGTATTTTCAGTTGTTTCATAATTCTGAAGATGTTTTCTTCTATTCTTTTGTAATATGCAACTGTATGTAATCAGTTCTAATGTATTATTAACACTGTACAGCTGAAAATACTGTCGGCTTTGTCATCTATGTGATAGGGACCCTTGTTTCACTTACACAGCAGCTGCTGAGCCCATATAGTGACCAGCCTAGCCTGGTAAACTTGTGTTTTATTAATTGCTGATGTTTGATAGGCTGTAATAGACTAGGCCAAAAACTGTGGCAGTAAAGGAGCTGTTTCACTTGTAGATTGGACTTCCAGACACAGGGACAGTGACAGTCATAGCAAGCATAAGGCAGGCAAGTGGCATCGGGGGGGCAGTTTCAGCTGTCCAGTTTGGTCCAGTACAACTCTAGGTCACAGCATTACTGTGATCTGTTTTTTCTGTACCAGACTTTGACTTGTCCTTGAAATGACACATTTGTCCTCAAATCTTTACGCTTATCACTCTTAATCTACCTTTTTTCTGTTCTTCATTCATTCAGGTACATTTCTCTTTACCTAGTATCTTTATATTTCTGTTTCAGCCGTTGTTAAAGAACATTGCAGAGATGTTTATGTGGACATAAGAATTTGGGGATAGAACAATTTCAGAAAGTTTTCTGGAATACTGTATTTGAATTTGTGATCAGTTCCGTTTTTCAGTCCTGTTTTTAGTAGTTAGTTTCAAAGGTCAGTAGTGTAGAGATTATACGTGTTCTGATTGCCAGCCACAAGGTGGAGTCGTTGTCTTCATCATGAAAATATAATTAAAAAGATGTACTCAGTAATACAGTGCATGTCTTTAATATTGCAAAGCCTTTAGAAAAAAATCAACTCCAGGATTTCTAAGTCAAAGCCAGGTTCTTAAATAAGGTTCCATGTGTAGCTTGTAGTCTAACACAAACATTTCTTATCACTGCAGAGGAGAGGGGAAATAAAATGTGCTATTTTAGTTTCAGTATCTGTCATGAATAATAATAATTTATAAAATGAAAAGTCAGAGTGTAAGTGTGTAAGGAAATGGAAAACAAATCTTCAAATTCTGACATGTTCTTTAGTCTGAAAGAGGTCTTTTCATGAGTATGTGTTTGAGGGGAGACGTTTTGAAGGCAAGACTGGGTTTTCTGATACCTTTGGTGATCTACACATTAACACACGTCTTGCCTGAAGTCCTCCATTTCCATATGGTGCCCACAGTCACTATTCTGTTTTATGATGTGCAGGGAAACAGTATTTTGATATCTGTAAGCTTTAGCTTTCCTGACTTGTGTTGAAATTCCATGGAAAAAATTAGTTACGGTGTTAAACTGTTACACAGTATGTTTGGGATGTAACTGTTACAAACTTACTCAAGTTTGGAGTCAGAATATGAACATTTTCTTTAGCAGATGTTGAAATGATTTAGAGCTCTCTGCTTTTTTTCATCCTGTGTAGATAAAGATTGGGCAATTTCCAGTTTACTTTTGTTTTGGATACTGGCAGAGCCTGTGGAAGGGAATAAATGAAAACAAATAGCTAAGTTTTTGTTTTGGGAAGTTCAGAGGTGGCTGAGGTTTAGTATTAGTATTCTAAGTATGCTGCCAGGGAATGCTAAACATTAAGAAAAATGTTTCTTAAAAAAATGATGCAGTGGAGTTCTTTGTTACAATAAGTAGAGTTATAAGCTCAAAAGCAATTAAGAAGCTATTTCTTTAGATCAAGCTACTTGATATTTGCAAGTAAATGATCAACTATTAAGATTTTATAGGTTACAGAACTACATTCTGATATAAACGTGGTCATAAACACCCTGTGATCACCTTTGTAATGCGAAAGCAAGCATGTTCTTAAATGGTAGGTGAATATAATGGTTATTTCTGTAGAAGTGAGACTTCAGGTAGTTGTCTTCCTTTCGTGACTTCTGATAATTTCTCTGCAGATAGAATTAGATTTCATACAAATGTGAGCTGGAGAAACAAACCAATTTTCTGCCACAAGTTTAGCAGAAAAATACTTCAATTTGAACTGCCAGACACAGGGGTTTACTGTGTGGTGTACTTGCAGGTTATGCATCTCATTTGTGATAACATTAACATAGAGGTAGAGAAGAAGATTTCTCTAAAACGGTGCTGAGGGCTTGAGAGTCTGTAATTTGTGGGTTTCAGAGATAAACCTTGTGTTAGTTTTCTGGGTTTTATTATTTTTTCACCAAAGCTTTTAGCATTTGGTATATGTTGGTAACTATTCTTTCTGAGACTAAAATGTGTGATAAATGATTGGACGTGGAATGATAACTATTCAAGCTTTAGTTGATTCTTTGTATTTGCTATGTCTCTGCCACCTGAAATGTTTGTCAGGTATCTTGAACCTTACTTGCAGCGTTTCTATAAGGCTGAAATCTAAATATTGGTTGTAATTTAGCTTCAGATGCGGGGAAGAAATGGGCCAGATATGACCTGTCTTTAGTTTTGTAATTGGAATATTGCTATACTGGAGAGGATTGACAGGCTTTCTGTTTATTCTTTGCCAATACTATACTGATATAAGATGCACTTAAAAAACTTATGAAGTTTATATTGAATGTGAGCTTAAAGACCATGTTTGCTAAGATTCCCCAAATTTTAATCCTCTTTTACTTTATATATTCAAGCTTTTTAAAAATTATATTAATTGAACTATCCAAGTACAAGATTGTATCTCGGCCAAAAGCCTTTATGCATCTAACTTAGGCATAAGGGATGTTAGTATTCTGCTGCTGGGTCAGGCTGTTCATACATTACACAATTGACTAATTTGTGTTAATCTGTTCTCTATCCTGCACAAAGTGTGCCTAAGGCTTGGACAAATCACAGGACTCCTATCTGCTAGTTTCCTTATTTGTACCTGTCCTAATTCTCCATTTTCCCTCACATCCTGAAAATGTTTTAATGGGTTTGTTGAAGCTTGGATGAAGATTGTTGGCTTTCTGATACTACTTTGCCTCTTATTATGAACTGGCGGGCCCTGGTTCTGATAAATTATATAATGAGAGGGAAAAGGAACATTTTCCTTAATTAGTTTCAAGAGGTACTTCTGGATTGCCAGCAGTACCCTGTGGTGAAATACACATCAGTTGAGCATTTTCTTAATCAGGGCAAGCCTTTGCTGTTAGGTGGTTCTGAGTTCTTTTCCTAAAGATATTATTACTTGTCAGGGCGGAAAAAAATTAAGCCATTAGGCAGTGCCAGCCTCATCCAGTGCAATTAGTATGTATGCTTTTCTCATAATCCTCAGGTGTTGAAAAATGCCATAAATACATATGCAGGAGCAGCTGGCACAGGTTCTCCACCTGTTCAGAATTTGGATTAGTTTCTGGAAAAAAAAAAAAATCTCATTTTTGGTTTTGGTTCAAGCACTCATAGCTTATGTCTTGCTGACATGGACAGGTCTTTTTTTAGGTGTGTAGGAATTTAAGAATTCTGGATTTCAAAGACAAGATTATCAAATATCACTGTTCTGTAAATAGGGTTGTTCTGATTGTAAATGTATATTTTTGTTTCTCTGTGCACATGGAGCAAATATGTGGATTTAGTTGTTTGGTTTTTTCTATTACTGCTCACTGAACATTTTCAGCAAGGAAACCATAGAATGTTCAGAAATACTTCTTTAGGTAGAAAGCGGCCTGCTCTTAGTAACTCTTGGGGGCCACCGAACCAGAGAATTGGCTTTTTAACACAGTTATGGCATTGCAGTTTTTATATTATTTTCTGGATTTTGCTCATTATTAAAGCAATGATTCAAACAACAGTTCAAACAACACTTTGTGCCCTAAGTGGTTAATTGGAAAAATAATTACCACCATCTGATGACTTGGGTGTGGCTCAGAGGAATACTCGGTGTTTAACTTGTACCATTCTGGTCACAGACCATAGTTAAATGTATTGTGGGATGTTTTTCATAGAATGAATTTGAATTAATCACATAAATATTTAGAACTTTTGTGTTATGCTTTTGAGTTTTTTACTGGGGAGGAGGGTAGGACACAAATATTTATTTCAAATAAACAAGTTCAGCCTTGAAGCTGACTTGAAACAAAACAAAAACATACAAATGCTGCAGACATTTTTGAGCTGTTATGACTAAATGTTTTTGCAGGTGTAAATGTTAAACAATGTGAGCTAAAGTGAATATAGTTGGAAAAATAGGTATAAACCAAGGATTTGAGATTTCTGTGTGATTTTTGCGTAAGCTGTCTGTTGCTTAGGCTGATAAGCATGTGTAAACAGCATTACACTTTTATCAAGATGCATTTTGTTTCCTTTCAGCATTGAGCATTTTGCCAAACTGTATAGCCAAAAGATTGGAATCAAGCCTGCAGTACTTCTGAAGACTTTATGGGGAGATTATTATCTAAATACAAAAGCAAAGAAGATAATGAAAGGTGATCAGGTAGGGAGGTTGTCAGAAATATTACCTGGTTTCTATTTTTATTTTTATTTTTATTATTATTATTATTATTATATTCCTCATCGTCTATTCTGAAAATTGACCTCAGTACCTTTTCACTCGACATAAATGGAGGTATAAAGTCCCTATGATAGCCTCCCATCAGCCCTTGGAGAAGAGAACATTCCAAAATTGACCACTGAAAAGCTAGGTGGAGGAAACCTCATTGGAAGGCGCTCTTAACTGTCTGTCTTCACAAAATAACCGACATTCCAGCTTCAAGGATTCAGCATAGCATGAAACACGCAAGATGAATGGAAGACTAACAGTGCAGGAACAAGAGTAGTGTGTGGGTCTCTGTCTTATTAGAAGAGTCCTTCAACAGTCCTTCAACAGTCCTCCAACAACAAAGGATTTAGGATATTCATGTTTAGCTTACGATTTAGGATTTAGAAAATCTTTTTGGCCTTAGTGAAATCCCACTGAATGCTATACCAAAACCTGAAAACTACTTTTCTCTTGCATCAAGCGTTTCCACCACTAAAAGTTAAGAGGGAAGGGAGTTTCCCTATTTTCATAGTGGCGTTTTTTCATGGGTGAGGATTAATAGCTACGAAAAGGGTGATAACCAAGCTCAAGGTAGACATGTTCTGTATTTGTCAGGCTCTTTTTCTGAAGTTGAAACACTTGTCCTTCGCTTTTAAATTTCATGTTTATTTTGTGCCTTACACCGTGCTTGTAATACAGGCTGTTGAAGTAGAAATGGATGATTGCCTTGATTTTGAGTAAAGATTTTTACATGCTCCTTAGGATAATGGTCAGTTAAAAGTGCAGTCTTAAGCCTATTGTGAAAGTGAGGAGTTGCTGGTAATTAGCTGTATGTTTATGTTCTACCAGTCAAAAGGAAAGAAACCTTTGTTCGTGCAGTTGGTGCTGGACAACATATGGAGTCTATATGAAGCTGTTATGAAAAGGTGAGATGATCTATAAAGTTTTCATGGGATCTTTTTCCATGTTGTAGATGCTTGTTATGTATTGCTACTGTGTTTGTTTTGTGTTTTTTTTTTTAATCTATTGTTTTCCTTACAGAGACAAAGAAAAAATTGAGAAGATAGTCACCTCTTTGGGACTGAAAATTGGTGCACGGGAGTCACGGCATGCAGACCCTAAAGTTCATCTTAATGCCATTTGTAGCCAGTGGCTACCAATATCTGATGCAGTCCTCTGTATCCTTAAAAAAAAATACTAGGTTTTGTGCTATTGGTAATTCCCGGACTTCAAAGAGAGCATTCACATATTTCAGTGTGTGAATTGGTACAGTTTGTTTTCTTTTTCACATCTGTGCCTATGCTAGCTGGACCTATTTTCTTGCTTGTTTCATATCTACAATTAGTGTTATATTTCTACCAACTTCATGCTTTTATACATATCATTTTTTAAAGAAAGTAAGTTATGAAACTGGAGGTAGTTTAACAATACACTTTCATTATGTAGTTTTATATACAAATTTTAATGTTTTTGCTGAAGGATAAGCCAATCTCTTTTTATAATAGTATCTTAGGTCTTCTGCCCATGAGCTTCTTTAAGTATCTGGTGTTATGTTTTAGATGTGTGCGTTCTTAATCCAAGATCAGCCTTTGCTGTTTGTCTGCAGTGTAGACAGTCTTCTCGTTGTTTAGATCATAATACATACTATATTATAGTAGGAATGCACAAATTATTGATGTATAAATCCTAATCAGTTCTATAAATCTTGCCCCAATTGTGCTATTCTTAGTTTCACAGTTGCACATAGGGGCAGCCACCCCTACATAACTATCCCTTCTGCCCTTAGATAAATGCCAGAAATTGTTGACGTGGGAGGGAGCTGCATGCACTGTAACAGACAGAGATGGATTTTAGCTGTCTGTCATTACTGACAGTTACTGCATGAGGTTGATTTAAAGAAATTTAAAGCATTTGTTTTCCTTTCGTTAGCATTCAGTAAGGAAATATAAATATATAAATGTATATCCTTAGCAGTGTGTTTTAGCCATGGTGTGTAATAAACTTCCCAGTCCTCTTGACATCACTGCAGAGAGAGTGGAAAAGCTGATGTGTGTTGGAGCTAGAACATTTGATTCTTTGCCACCAGAAACTCAGGAACTGAAAAGTGGTGAGTAGGCGTTCTCCCATTAACTTGGAGGTTGTTTCTGTCTTGGTGGTTTTGCTTGTCTGTGGATCATAAGATGTGTAGTAATCTGTGCTTAGGTTCATAATTATTTTATTTGTCATAACTTTGTTGATGTTGGTCAGTGGACTGTGGTAGTATTATGTCTTATTTTTATGGCCATATATTTTTCTTCAGTCCCATATATTCATGGTTTTTAGACAACTTGAGCTGCACATGATGTAAGGTCTAAGACTCTGAAACTGGGCTTTTTGAAGGATAGGAGGATAATACTTGGTTTTAGTTCTAAACCAAGTTCTAAACCAAGTTCTAAACCTAGTCTTCTTCTAGTAGAAGTTACTATGTGATTGAGAATTAAATATTTTACCAACTCCTGTATTAAAATCATTAATTTTTAGCTAGGAGGGATTGGAATTTGGATTTAATTTTTACAGCTATATTAATTAACTAGACCCAGCTTTTGGTAATTTAAAATAAAAAACCTTTTTTGTTGAATTTATGGCTAAGTAGTTTTTGTACTGAAAATAAGTTAGTAAGATGTAGCTTAGCTGTTACTACAAACATTGTCATTAAGAATTTCAACTTTTCAATAGCTCAAGGTATAACTTGATTTCTTAGTTAATTTGTATATTCCAGAATGATAAAAGATTAACAAATAAAAACAAGAGCTAAAAGACTTGCAGGGCAACAAACATGTTTTGTTACTCAGAGTGTTAAATGAAGATATGAAATCCTGATATTTTGAAGTTAAAGTTTTACCATCGACTTCCTTGTGATCATGATTTTATGTCCAGTTCTGGCAGAGTTTCCAGCTTTAACTTAGACTTCCTCTTCAAGAAGGGATTACTAGTGTATTCAGGTAGTGTTATGTTGAACTTTGGGGTGTCTATATGCAAAAGTAAGCAATAGGAAGTTTGATAATGACCAAGTCCTGTGTTACAAAATTATAATGGGGCTGGAAAGACTACATTCAGTGATTTAACTTTGCTATGGCAAATGAAAATACTTTGCCAGGCAGTAATGAAAATAAATTCCGTGTACAGATGGAAGAGAGGAAGTAGGAGAAGACGCTTTATTTTCTATGTTGTTAGAGGGTTTGAATGGTATTGTGTCTGTTTTAAATTCGATGACATGTTTCAAGTTGGATGAAAAAAATAGCTTATGGGAATTTCCTAAGTGTTGAATGAGTTTTGTGTAGCTCTTTCATCCTTTGAGGAATAACCATTCTTGCAGTTAGTTGTTAGGATTTTGTGAAGACGTGAGCATCTGAATGTTTGCAGGACTTCCTCCTTTAGTTTGAAACAGAGAGAATACTTTAAGGTACTGAATAAATAGTTTGATCTTCATGCTAAGCTGCTCTCTGTTTTTCATTCTAGTCTAAACCAGCCTATGAACCCAACTTTAAATATCAAACCAGTATGTTTAGTTGGAGTATATGTAGATGGTTATCAAGAGTTCTATTTCTACAATTTTGCTAGTTTGAAAAAACAGATTTGAAGATATGGACAGTGTTAAGTAGACAGTGGACAGTAATTTTCTACTTTTCCTCTTGTCTTCAGCATATTATCCATTGAAATAGGAAATAAACAGTAATTCCTATAAAATTCATGGAAAGCCATAGTTTTGTCCATACTTTTGGGAAAAAATTGTGCAAATTACTTCCTTTTATGTTTCTTCAGCTTTTATGAAATGCAGTAGTGAAGGAACAGCCCCGGTTATTGTCTTTGTTTCCAAAATGTTTGCTGTTGATGCAAAGGCATTACCACACAATAAACCAAGGTAAGAAAATGTAACATTTAACTTTATGATCAACATTAGATACTTTAAGGAAAAAAGTTATGTTGCAAGTGTGGATAGGTTGTTTTAGACCCAAGGAAATAATTCATGAATTCTTGAGATAAAATCTTTTCAGCAAGTAGAGATTTTCTGAATGAGATGATTTTTTAGTCATACTAGTTTTAGAAGAATTAGCAGATTTGTTGATGAGTAAACAACACATTTGTTGGAGAATAGTACTTTTGTTCAAATATATCATCCTAATGCATACATTGTATGCTGTTTCAGGATGTTTGGTTGAAAATATGATTGAGTTGTAATGCTTTTTTAGTTTTTCATTAAGATTGTGTTGGCATAATCATAACAACTCCAAGAAACACTTCCTATCACAATTGGCATAATAACTAAGTGATCATCCAGTTCATTGCAAGTGCAAAATAAAATGGGTTAATTAAAGTAGTCAAAATCTTGACTTTTTACAGTGAACTGAAAAGTATTAGTACACTTTAAAAATCTTTTTGTTGAAGCTTTTTATTGTTTAATGACCATCTTTCTTTGAGGGATAGATGCTTCTTGACTTCATTTCCCTTGGCTGCACTGCTTTCAGTTGAAGCCATCTGCTTTTTTACAGAGGAAATGTACTTTTTTGACGAGTTTATAAGAATGGGTTGGATCTTAACCTTTCATCCCTCTAAGTCTCTGGAGCATTTTCAGTAGTCAACTTTTGTATTAACTGGCCATTTTATGTTTTTCTGGGACTGTCACTCTTCAGTCAAGTAACATTGAAAATACTAATCTTTACTAAATTAGACTGATTCTGAGTAAAAATGTGCAGAAAATGGGACTGTTGATGTAGTAATATTTGAAAGCTTTACTACTATCTTAGGTTCTTCACACACTTCCTAGATTTATTTTCAGTTTTTTCATTTTTATCTACGACTCTTCCACCAAAAGTCTTTCTTGCCCTAAGTTAAGGGAAAAGATGCATTGCACTTATGGGTTGACCGGACACTAGGTGGTGCGGTTTTGCTTTGAGTTCCTTCCTTAAATGTATCTGAAACAGAAGTTCTTGCTCAGGTACTGGTGCAGCACAGCAGTGCCATTCCTGCTTTGTCTAGATTCCTGGATATATACACTAGTTACAAATAAGAGAAGACGAAGACTACACTGGGACCATCACTTCCTGATAATGACCTGCTCTTTTAGTTGGGAGGTTTGAGATTCTTTTACATGATGGGGATGTAACAGAGGCAAAGGTGGCTTTTATGTACACCAGACACAGAAATTCGTGGACATATTTTAAAGATTTTCATCAAAATTAAAAAAAAGACAAGCTACTGCAAGTCCTGATTTGATTGTTTTTATTCATTCTATGTCATTTGCTTATAAGCCCTTTGCTGCATGGATAAACTCAACTATCCTTCAGTTTCTTCTCTGATACTCATCATACATTTTTCTTGGTGGGTTTTTAATTTTCACCTTAGTCATCCCCCTTCAAGAAGGGAACTGTTCTATGTGTATGGTTATATGCCGTGTGTTAAACTTTTATTCCTTTAAAAGAGAGAAAAAGTTCCTCAAACAGACAAAAGAATATTTTGAAGAAACTTGCCATGTATCGTGGTTCAGAATATGTTTATGACCATCTCAGAGTTTTTTCGGTGAATGATGCCCTCAGTACAGAACTTAGGCATTGTCACTTACTGGTTGTATTTTCAGCTTGGATAAAAAAAGTGCTGCTGTTAATTTTATTGGTGTTCAGAATGCAAATATGATTGCATTTCTGTCCGAAAATCTAAACAAAAAATTTAGATGAGTTAGGCTTTCTGAGATAATAGTGCATGAGAGTCCTGTCTATGAAAGGAGGAGACTGTCCTGGAATTCTTTCTAGGAGACTTGGAGGCATATTAGTGGTGACTGTAGAGAATATGTCTTTTCTCTCTGTTTATTCAGGAAATTGAGAATTGCAGTGTCTTGCCCTGTAATTTGTGTGTAAAGTGTTTCTTGCTGGCCTTAATAGTAAATTATTAAATAATTTACTAATTGGCTATTATTAAAATGAAACCACATGACTTTTTCTTTGAGATAAACAGTCATTACCAGCACCATGTAATTTTGCTGATGAAGTAGTAGTGACAATTTTGTTTTGAAGTCACAGTTGGATTCCCTATTTTTTTAAAAAATAGTAATATAGCTAAATGTGTACTTCTTGATATTTTTAATCATTAAGATTCTAGAAGGAAGCAGTTCTTGATTAAATCAGAAAAGGAGGTTAGTTTTAAAGAGGAAGGAAAGCTGTCTCTGTAAAACAAAATGTAACTTTTAAAAACCCAGTATTGTGTAAATGTGGCTCCTGAGCACGTTTTGAGTTATATTGGCCACTGCATACTATGTGCAGTTACACAGTGACGATTGTGCTTAACAGAATTGAGTGATGATTGTGTGGAGTGTGAGAGATATTTAAACCGTCATTCCATGAGGATGCTCCATAAGAATGCCTGAAAATAGGGAGGAACAAAGAATACATACAGTATGTCGATTAACGGGTTTTCATGTTTACCTGTTTAAGAACATTAATAAACGCTACATGTTCCATTTACATGTTACTTTTGAGAAGCCATAACTGTTTTCTTGTATATTCTGATGTTTGACTGCTGGACCTATCTGCTGCGTTATGTGCATCCTTTGGGAGGGTTTTTAAGCATGTTAAATCTGAGATGTTTCTCTAGATTTTTTTATTTTTTGGCAGGACTTATACTTGCAGAGGGGGGAAAAAAAAAAGTAGATCCATGCTCTGTCATCTTTTTTCCTTCTGTTAAGTAGTATTGGGTAATGTTACCTTTTAGTACATTACTTAAAAGCTGCAAATTGACTTTGCAGTTTTTATAGTTTGCCTTATTTCTGCCATCTGCTTGTAATACTTCTTAAGCATAGGTTGGGAAAAGCAAAAAGCTATTCTAAGTCCAGGGTGTACAGTAAATGATAACAAAAGTTGGACTTTGAGTTAAAACAACCTCTTTTGAGACTGCTGTTGGCAACCAATATCTCCTAGAAGGTGACTTTAAAACTTAATAGATTCTATACTAAACCTGATATGTTTTTACTTTTACTTTTTAAATAAACAAAGTTTGTCAGCTGTTACAACAGTGGAATACTTGGGAAAATAATTTATGCTCGTGTTACAACAGGTTGGCAGCTGCTATTTGTCTTTCTTTGGAAAGATTTGAAATTTGACTTTTATATGGTACCCCTATGTCCGGGAGTTTTAATCAGGTTTTCTAAAGAAATAAGAATTGTGCAAACACGTTTTGTTTTCCACTTTCTTCTGTCTGAACTTCTGAAATAATTTGCCAATTCCAACAAAATCAAATAAAAGTGTGGATTTTCTGAAAGTTGATGGCTGGGCAGAATAGACAAACAATGTCTACTACAATGTCTACGATGCCCCCTGATAAGAGAGTATAGTGTGATCTCCTTCACTTCAGATATTAAAATATCTAAAACCAAACCTAGAAGGAAATGGGGGCATATTGGCCTCTTTTGGAGTTACGTAATGAGGCCTTGGTAATTTAATGGTGCCTGTGCTTATTTATTAAGTATTGCTGTGTGCAGAATTAGGTGTTCATTCAGTATATGCTGTTTCTTTCTCTCCTTTCTACCAGTGTTTTACATTGAACAGCCATCTGAAACAGAATGGTTGAGTGTAGGTATGTAAGTAAAAGTAGAGTTTGGCATTTATGTAGAGTATAAATGTTCCAGTTTGCTCTTTCTGAAGTTCGGAATTCTGTCTTTATCTAACCTCATGTGAAAGAGAAACATATAGTAATTTGTTATGATTACTTTCAAGTAATTTTAGTTTAAATTGTATATCAGATATTTGTTACGATGAAATCCTCTACTAACTTTGTAGAACTTTGTGTAAATGTCACAGTGATGTGATGCAATGTCAGCAGTAGGAGGCAAACCTTTTTATGTTACTTCGAGTCCATCGTTCTTACAGTCCTGCTGAATAATATAAATAAGTAGAGTACACTAGAGAAATTCCATTTCTATTTTTCAGTGGTAATAAAGAAAAATCTGTTGACCAAATAACTTGATGTTCTAAAATTATTTAATGACTGCACTAGGGGATATAAAATCTGTAATAACCTTACCATTTTCCTCTAGATAAATTGGAAGGTACTTCTTTCTCCTCAGTCTGCTTGTTATCAGGATTTTTTTTTTTTCACTTGAAACTTGTACTTTTTTACCATGAAACATGCATTTTCCCATAGAATTCTGCAGGAAATTGTGACATGGTCTAGTGTGACCATGCGTCCCTGCCTGTGGCAGGGGGGTTGGAACTAAATGATCTTACAGTCCTTTCCAACCCAAACCATTCTATGATTCAATGATAATTCTTTCTTTGTTTTGTGACACAGCTTGTTTGCATGTGTAAACCAACAGATAGTAGTGTATTTTATCTATTTCCTTTCTGATGTTTCCTAAAACCTGTATTGGAAAAAATGTAAATCCTATGATTTCTACCCAATCTTTAGCTAAAAAGACATTATATTGTTATGATCAAAAGAAGAGAACATACATAAAGCTCCAAGATCTATAAGAAGTTGCTATTTTCTTGCAAGTAAATTAATTTTTATGTTTAAAGGCAATACGACTTTCCGTGACATCAGTGTGATCTGAACCCATCATCTTCTATTCGCATTAATAGTTTGTTCTGAAGTGTAGTTAGTGGAATATGTAGTAGTAATGGATTAAATTTGGATCTCTGGGCATAATTTACTTCGTGTAATTGTAAGCTTAAGAGAGAAAAGCTTGTAACATTCTGGAAGAGTTTTGCTTCAAGTTTCTTCTTTCTTTATTGCACGTTTAGTATGTGAGATAAATCAAACGTCAGTGTATCAGTCAAGAGTGGTTTTCAAGGCAGTGTATGACACATTCATATGACTATTCATATGAATAACTGAATATTAGTTTCATTATATATTTCAGAATGAATGGTAATCACTAAATAATATAATAAGAAACAGTTATCGAGTATTCCCCTTTGCAGGAGCCCTGTAAGATTGTTGTATGACATTTTATGTAAATTCTGATTTGGATAATTTTCAGTTGTTCATTTTGTGTATACACGGTAATTTGTACTGTGAATTGCCTAGTGCTTTCAATTTCAGTAGAAAAAATAGGAAGTAATCTTAGTAGGTGTACGTGAATTTGTGGATGGAAATAGTTCTATAGATATTGAGCAGTTTAATCCAGAAATTAAAGAACTTCAGGATTCGGAAGACCACTGGGCATACTCTGGGCTGACTTGTAGCAAACATGCAGCACTTGTGAGAGCTGTCCTTAGGGATGCTGTTTTCAGAAGTCTGAGTGCCAGATGGTGAGCAGAACAGCAGCCAATGATTTAACTAGAACTTAATACTGAAGAGCAGAGCCATGAAGAGTAATCCAGAGGATTCTCCATAAGTTGCTGGGATTTAAAGATGTTAACAGAAATTACCCCCTTAGTTTCATGAAGTCAAGCACATGTCCATGAACTCATGGAATTTAAACTGGTAAAAACTATGGAGAGAAAGTATTCTCGGCCACTTCACAAACATTGTTCATAACATGGGAGATGTGTCACAGACGCTTGTTGATGGTAGTATCAATCTTTTGGAAATGAGTTGATGTTCTGACTGGCATTTCCTTTTTAAAATGGTCTGAAGATTAAAAGGTTAAAAAAATAAACATAACTATTAATTAAAAGCTATTGTATTCAGAGGGTTGATTGCATGAAGAAGTTTAGTTGTAGCTCAGTTTGAACTAAATGAGTTATCCTGTGGAATGTGGGAATGAAAAAGTAGTCAGCAGTAGCTTGCTTACTTACCTGAAATCTGATGCATTTAATCATCATCATGCTAATAGTATGTATATTATACTCTTTTCCATGTTATTATTTCTGTAGCATTTGTTTACCACATGGTTGAGCTTAAGATGAGTTAGTCATAATGTGGTTATCCCTCTATGTCAGCTCTATTGCTTATGCCTGGTTCACATGTATGGTGTCTAGGAGCTGTAGCATTTCTCCGAAGGCAGGGAATCTCTCTTTTCCTTTCTGCTCCAGAATTTCCATTTACTGTTTTCTGTGTGACTTCGTGGTCCCATTTTTGTTCTTCCAATATTATGAGTCAGTAGAACCTTTTTTACAGAGTGAAAAAAGGGGAGGGAAGAAATATGTTAGGGAAGAAGAGGAAAGACTCTTTCTTCTGGTTTGGGCGGCATTTGTGCAAAATTGATTTCCCTTCTGATTGGTTTTGCCAACAGGAGAAACTGAATAAATCAGGGTGTAATTTAAAACTGTGGGGGTTTTATTGCAGATTCAGTGCCTTACGTGCATTAATCTTGTTCTGTGTTCTGCTTGAGTGTGTTACAGTTCTATATAAGAATTTGACAACATTATCTTTTTGTAGTTTCTAATGATACTATCAGGAGTGTCTAATTTTATAGAAATTTATTCTGACAGAAACCAGGATGGAAGTCTAGGTTGTACCTACTAGCTAAAGTCACACCGACACTCAAGCTGCCTCTTATCAAATTGAGAATATAATTAACTGTGCTTATATGTATTGCAATTTATACCACTGCATTCAGAATTTTAAGGTACCTTTGACATATTAGGGCTATCTGACACCTAAATATACTGATAGTTTTAAAAATACTGTAAAAGGGGAAAAAAGCAAACTTTTTTCTTTTACTCTCAGGATTATTTACATATAAGTATTTTTGGGCAATAAAATGTGTTGGAATGCATACATATGTCCTCGTGTATACTATGCCATCATATATAGACTGCATTTATGACACACTTGGCTGTCTCATCTGTACTTTCTCTATCAATCTTTCTCCTCTGGGAATTTTTCAGACATTCCAAACCCTTAAATAGCTTTGAACAGCTGCCTTCAGGAAAGAAAAAAAAAAAAATCATAAAAAAGTTTTCTTCTCCACCATCTGCTTTGCATTTTATATTGTTAAAGCCTCACTCTCTTCTGTCATAAAATAAACAATCCAAACAGAAATACAGCACTATCCCAAATATCAGAGTTACATATTCGTAATTCTGTTGCAAAGATTCTTTATGAGATGATTTTTTAAAAGAAAAAGAAAAAAAGAAGAAAAAAAGTTTGTAGTGGCAGTTTTGTCTTGCTTTTGCCTTTTCTGTGATTTGTGATGTATCTACCCCAGGTTCTGAGCTCTGAGAGTCTGTGCTTCAAATTCTGACATTTTATCCTGGGCACCTCTCTTATTTTTAGAGATTTTTAATTTATGTATAGCTTTCTTACTCTTTTGAGTTGAACATTTGAATTCAAGGTAAGCATGATAACTGTGTTGAACATGATTTCCTCAAGTTCTAAGAAGAAATTTGACATAATTAAATGTCTCAATAAGCATTTTTTTTAATTAAGTCTCTTGCAGAATGTGTTATATGCGGAAAAGTATCCATATTATCATATAAAAATATCTTATGGGCAGTGAGTTGGTCTCAGCTGCATAATCTTTTTTAAGCTTTCAGCCCCCAGTTAATCCAGTTAAGGGCAGAGTAAGTGTCCAGTAAGTGTCTCTACTGGCTACACATAAAAACTTTGACCCTTGAATAATGTTTGCTTCCCTTTTGGGGAGTATGGAATAGTTGATATGGGGATGTGATTCTATTTATATGCCTGTTCTGTTTTCTTCCTCTTATCATTCATTACTAATACTATTATTCAGGAAATTCTGAACTCTTTTTGTAAGTGTGGAAATTAAAGAGAGGAAGTAACTCATCGAAGTAAGGACATATCATGTAGATGGGGTTTTGCTGTAGGATTGTGTTCATCTTCTTGAGTAGAAGTCAAGATCTAAGACTTTGTAATTAGTTTGTCCAGTTGTGTTGTACAAACGCATGTTTTGTGATAGAGAGAATTCTTCTGTTTCTTCTCTCAAGTTAAAACTCCATTAAGAATATTCATATAATGTAAAGAAATACATGGATTATTATTTTGGAAAGAAATTCTTCTTTAATGCAGGAAAGCAATATATATTTCTATTGCTTCTGCACCAAACAAGCAAATAAAAATCGGAAGCGTTGTAGTTTCATGAAAAAAACTGTATATTCATAACTTAATTATTTTTTCGTGCTTTTAAGCCACAGATATTTTTTTTTTAATATAGGCATCTGACAGCACAGATTAAATTACTAAACAGAATAGATTATTCTTAAGAGTATCTGTAATGATTATAGCAGGAACACACATTCAGCTCTTTTATATGGGCAATTAATGGAAATGGTGGAGACATTGGAAAGAGAAGATGACTAGTATGTGAAATCAATTTCCTTGTTTGGATTTTAGAAGATAGTCTCATATCACAGATTTTTATGTAGGGCCAGATTAAAAAATCAAACAGATGATTTCAGGCAGTGCTCTTACATTTCATATATGTGTAACTCACTTTGGGTAGAAATTGCATCAAATATTAAAATTATTTTTTGTTGTTATTGTCTCAATTTTGAATCTTTTGTCCTTTACAAAGTTAATAGCTATAGAAAGGTAGCTTGCAAAGGCTTTTCCCTGCATTTGAACATATGTCATAAAGACTACTTTAAAATAATAAAAATACAAGTAATATAAAATGACAGTATTTTATCCCGGTGTATTTTGAAGAAAAGTCTGGTGTTTTTTTGTAACTATCTTGGCATAAATAGGCTTAGATTAGTACACTGTATTCTTAGTCTTAGCTGTCATTCTAACTCAGGATAACATACTGGACATGGTGTAAAAAAGTTTTGGAAATTGGCTTGGATCTTATCTGAAAAAGTGAGAATTCACACATCAGTGGGGAAACTTGATTTTAGTGAAGGAAACAGAAGTTTAACATGGTGGCCTCTTCCTAACCATGACAGAGGAAGAGTTTGCTAATTTTAGCTGACTTAAAATACTGTGATATGATACCGTAGTATCACGGGGGCAAAAGGCATTCTGTGTGAGTTTTTACTTATGCCAAATATAGTATTCTAGTTACTGTGATTTAATTTATTTTAAAATACATTACATTTCCAAATACTAATGTTCTAAAATACAATGTAGGCCTTTAACTCAAGAAGAAATAGCTCATCGGCGTGAACTTGCAAAACGAAGGCACGCAGAAAAACTGGCAGCAAATCAAGGAAAGGAGCTGTCGGAAAAGCCCCCAAATGAAAATCCATCTGAAGTAACTGGGAACACTGGTGATACAAAAGGTATGTAATGCTCTGCTATTTTTTCTCAGAGAATGTTTCATTGTAGTATCTAGGTGTTGTCAAGGGGCTGAGTACCTTACAAAGAAGTATCCACATGCGAGTCCAAACAGTTTAATAGATGGAAATGAATGACAAGTGAGGAGGGATTTGTAAGAAAGCTTGCAGTTCATAAATGCTCTAACGGTGCTGAGAATGTGCTTGGTCTCAATACTTTGAGTCAGTGAAGATGATAGATAACTCTTGAAGGAGATGCTCTGCTGAAATATTAAATGATACTCTAAGTAGAAGGGTCAGTGACTTTTGCCCTTTTGTATGGGGTAGAAGATTCAGGTTTGTGTAGCTTACTGCTAGAACCTTCCTATGGACTTTTTACTAGAGTGCTTTATTCCAGTATAACTTTTAATTCCTCTAAGCTTTTATGAGTGTAACTGTTTAGTTAAAAACAAACAAACAACAACAAAAAAAAAAACCAAACCCCAAACAGCCTAATAACAAATTAGTACAAAAGCACGGTATGAGCAACAGGACTGGGTTATGAGTTACAGTGGTGGGGGTTGGTCTCTTCTCCCAAGTAACAAGCAATAGGACAAGAGGAACTGACCTCCAGTTACACCAGGGGAGGTTTAGCTTAGGTATTAGGAAAGCTTTCTTCACCAAAATGGTTGTCAAGCATTAGAGCAGGCTGCCCAAGGAAGTTGTTGGGTCACCATCCTTGGAGGTATTGAAAAGATGCGGCACTTGGGGACATGGTTTAGTGGTGGACTTGGCAGTGTTGGGCTAAGTTTTGTTTTTCCCAACCTGAATGATTTTATGATTCTATGTTTCTTGCTGTCTTTTAAGGTGTCGCCAGATGTGATATGATAATACCCGATTGATTTTTTTTTTTTTCCTTAAGATGATAAGGCAGAAACTGTTTTTATACTTCCTATGTTTTTCTAACTTTGATTAGGTGAAGAGCAACAGCTCACTGGTCAAGCAGAGAATGTGACCTCAAAGGCAATGAAACAGGAAGCAGACAACAAGGAGTCTTTCATTGCTTTTGCTAGAGTGTTCAGTGGTGTGGCGAGAAAAGGGCAAAAGATCTTTGTTTTAGGACCAAAATATGATCCTGCTGAGTCTTTGCATAAGGTAAGAGGTGACAATGAACTGTTAACTTGGGATTATTTAAAGCACTGATGACTTAACTTTTTACATGTTGCTCGCTCAAAAAAAAAAAAAAAGAAAAAGAATCAGGTAACAAATTCCAAAAAGTATCAAAGTAATTGTGGTAGTAGCTGATTGTGCCTGTAAACCCGTTATAAACCTTAACACTTCCAAAATAGTTTAGTGTTGTATTAGCTAACAATAAATCCAGTATGTGTGTACTTTGATTCAAAGAAAACTTGCGAAGGAAAAAAACAATACTTTGAGGAACAGGAAGGGGTGTGAAACAGTATTGAAAAAAATGGTGTTAAAAATTTTGAGATTGTGATCATAGAAGTTCATTACTTATGAATTTATTTTAAAACATTTTTTATGATTGACAATGAAGAGTGAGTAGTAGACACCTAAATTATCAAAGAAAGCATTACTTCTTATTTTCTTTGTAACATTTGCTTGTTTGCCACAAGACTTCTTTTTTGAAAGAGGAAAAAATGTTTTCCAGTATATGTTGTTTTTTAATACTTTTGAAATGAAAATGCTTTAGAATGTATTTCTTAGCTTTGGAATGCAAAGAGGTTTTGAGGAAGAATTTTTTTATCATTATTAAGTGATAAAATGTCCAACACTGGTTGTTTTACTCTGTGTGTAGCTGTCATCCCAGTCTTCTGCCACAGATGATCTGCCATTAGTACCTCATATGACTTTCTGTACATTGGAAAATCTCTACTTGCTTATGGGAAGAGAACTTGAAGATCTTGAAGAAGTACCTGCAGGAAATGTTCTGGGTAAGATGTAACTAGTATTTAATTTCCTAGAAATGGAATCCTTATACCATCCAAAATACACTGTATTTTATTTTATTTTATTTTATTTTATTTTATTTTATTTTATTTTATTTTATTTTATTTTATTTTATTTTATTTTATTTTATTTTTATTTTATTTTTATTTTATTTTATTTTATTTTATTTTATTTTATTTTAATTTTGATTAATGGTAAGAAAACTTAAATAAATCTATGAATGTTTTGGGGCATGTTGTGTGTGCAAAAAATGAAGGCACTCTAATTAAACTGTGATTTCTGTGAACTTTGAATTGAGGGGGGAAAAAGATGCATGACTAGGAGGAAACTAGGGATTACATTGGCCTGTTATCTTCAGGCCAGGTAAGTATTGCTGCCAGGAATTGCCAAAGGCAGCAATAAGGTCTCTTATTTTTTAAATTGCATGGATTTTTTATAATATTTTCCCAACAGTGGAAATTCTATAATAGACTTCTCTAGTGAGCAGATAATTGTAGTTTTATTTATGGTCTGCTTGAACTGTGGTACTAAAAGTTATTTCTTCTATGGCTGTGGCAAATTTTGCACTTTCTCCATGGACAAGGTTCAAAGTGGTAAGTCATGTTAATCGAGTTCTGCTCTTTTGTGCCAGATTCTGAGCTGCTTTGCTCTAGAGTACAAATAGTATTCTTTGCTGGCTTTGTCCATCGTTTGTCTTTTTAATATCAGAAGTAGTGTTTAAAACTTAGAAAGTGTAAACTTTAAAAATTACTTGGTTCTTTATTTTTTCATTGAATGAGACTGTACGAACTACAGGAAAAGAGAAGATTTTTATTTTCTTGTCTATTGTCTGATTTTTAGAAACGTAAATTAAAAATAGGTGTACTCTGTCAGCTCGTCAACTCTGGCTGGATTTTGTTCATCTAGACAGTTAACCTGGTTGCTTTTAGTGTGTGCTTGATTTTCAGAGCATTAGTAGTTAATTAGATTTATTTGGAAGCTTAATATTTTAAAATTGTAAATTATACCTTACTCTAGTCTGATGCCCAAGTTGACCATTTTCAGTATCAAAATGTATTAAGTATCTGGTCTGTTTACTTCAAGAAGTGATTAAGAGTTTGGAAAAAATAGAACACACTAAAGCACTGCAGTAAAAATGAAAGGATGTTGTCTTTGTGCTTGTGTTTATTACTAGAAGAGTAATAAACACTTCTGGAGCTGCCTCCTGCAGATCAAAAATATACTGTGAGAATTATGTCTTTAATGTTAAGAGTTGGATCAAATTTCAGGAAACATTTTTGTAACTGATTGATTCCACCAAAAAGTTGAGAGTAGTCTCTGCTGCTGAAGGCTGCTCTTCAGTGGGGTCTAGCTTTTCCATAATTAGAAGTATATTACTTGAGTAATAACGAAGCACTAAATGGTGACATATTTATCATATTTAGAAGAATTCATTAGAATTTTAAGATCAGAATTAAGTCAGAGAGCTTAGCCAGACTACTTTTGATTTAATCTCTTTTTACCAGATCATTGTTCAGTCTCTTTATATATTGACAAAACAGGCTTTCATTTTTACCTAAAACATACAAGCTCAAGTATATGTATTTTTTAATCTGATGTAATTTTAAAGAATGTTTAAAACTAAAAGCCCTAAATACTTTCTTGTTCGTTTCTCCCATTTCCCTGTGAAGCTGCCATTTACAAAAATTCAATAGACACTTTTAGTGATGTGATGATGATTTATCACACTCAGAAGAAAATGCAATACATTTAAAAAAGGGCAAGTAGTGATAAGACAAGGGGTAATGGCTTTAAACTGAAAGAGGGTAGATTAAGACTAGATATTGTGAGAACATTCTTTACTGTGAGGGTGCTGAGGCGCTGGCGCAGGCTGCCTGGAGAAGCTGTGGCTGCCCCATCCCTGGCAGTGTTCAAGGCCAGGTTGGACACAGGGGCTTGGAGCAACCTGCTCTAGTGGAAGGTGTCCCTGCCCGTGGCAGGGGGTTGGAACTAGATGAGCTTTAAGGTCCCTTCCAACCCAAACCATTCTATGATATGAAAGGAATCTGTAACAGTGGTGATGCAAGACACTTACTATTCCAGTTACTAACAGTGATTTCTGTTTCAAAGGCCATTTATCTTCCAGCTTAAAAGCATACAGCAGAGATTTCTCTCCAGCCATATAAGGAAATTGCTTGTAGATTATCTAGTAAATTAAGGAAGCTTTTCTGAAAGCTCTGTAGTTTCATTCTGTATAATTAAATTATTGCCATGAGGAATACACAGTTAATCATGACTGCTATTTCCACTTTAAAACTCCTGGTATAGGGGATTTTCGTATTTTGTTTCTTCAGGGTTTGTTTTCTTTTTTCCCCTATTAATTATAGTTTGTTTCTTACAAGGAAGAATCTGCTTGGTCCTAGTAAGCAGCCTTTTTGTTCTTTATACTTGCTTATACATAGGTATAATGATAAAAGACATGGCTTGATACATAGGTTGTTTTACTGAAAATGGAACAATTTCATCCCTTATTCCTTGTGTGCAATTAATATTTCTGTAAAATACTAATCTTTTCATTGTTAAAAATCTGAGGAGCTTGTAGCTTAGGTATTGTAAGGGGAGAAGGTAATGAAGCATGCTGCGTTTGAACTACAGAGCTGTCACACGAACAGAACTTGAAGAGCATTCAGCTGAAGAACAATGGTATGGCCCTATCTAATATGCATAGCCATTCTGGCAAGCTTTGGAAAGTTTTTTTCTCGTATTATTCTGAGTTCTGGGAAGTTAGGAGAGATAACTGCTTTGCATTAGTTAATTTATATTGCAAGTTTGCAGCTCAAATGTTTTGTCAAAGTATTTGTCAAAAAGCTTTAAGTACTATGTAATTTTCATGTAATATGGCAAACACAAAGTACTGCCTCCTTCCACATAGCTGTTTATAATTGACAATTTTTCTTCTTTACAATCTCTGTGACTACTATACATTTTTTGTAGTCCTTGAGATGAAATATGATTTAAAGCAAATTAAAAAGTTCTTGGGGACCAAGCATAATGAAGTCATAATGAATCTTCTTTTAAAAATTATTTGTCAGAATATTATATGAAAAGAGTAAAATTCTTGTCAGGCAAAAGCACCTGGTTTGTAGAATTTGTAATTTAAAAGCACTATTGATTTTTCCACTCAGAAAACTAATGAGGAGTATGTGAACAAAATGCCTTCTGAGGAGAGACCACTGTCTTATTTTCCACTTATTTTTCCCCTGCACTTCTGTTAGAGGTCCTGTGCCAGCAGGCAGGAAATTACGCTTGTTAACTGGTACTTCGAGGTTCTACTTTGTACTACTCTGAATGAACAGAGACCTTGCAGGAAGAGAATTTAGTTACTGGAGCAGCAGATAATATGAGATATACTAGATTGGATATGTGCCCTTGGGTTCCAAATGCCACTTAAATTTAGTTGAATTGCTGAATGAAAAACCGGATAGTCATTGGAATGCACCCATGAAAGTATCTTGAGGCTTGATTTAGGAAAAATGTTGAAATACTGATTCAGAAATAAATCATGTGTCCTGATGCACTGTTTCAGGAATGGCTTATTTTCCTCTATCGTATCACAGGCGTTTTGCATGGTCTGCAGTTGCTGAATTTGAACCTCCCTGTGGTCATTAGGTCTGAGTGTCCTGGGAGTGAGAGCCTTGTCTTGCAAATGGTCCACCTACTTGTGCTTACTGCAGTGCTAGCCTTCTCTGTATTGCTCTGTCCTTTTTAAGGGCCATATGAACTTCTATACCAGCTTCACTGGTCTTGCAGTTGGGCTCATGCCTTATTATCTTAACAGAAATAGTGTTACCTGATTTGTAAATTCTAATGAGGTATTTCAAAATCATGCTTAAATTCCAAATATAGAAGTACTCTGTGCTTTCAAACATTAAATGTGGCAATTACAGGTGTCACGTAAACCCATATTTCAGAATCAGTTGAGAGCTTTTGATTCCAAGACATCTTGGGTGCATTTTGTGCTCCCCTTTTGAAACCTCCTGAATATCCATGGGAAAGAAAATACTGTATCGTAGAGCTTGGACACAAGTCTATGTCGTGTTTTGAAATTATTGTCCTCCTGTGACTTTGAAAAGAGAATCAGTACTTGAATATAACTTTCAAAGACTGCTTGAACTGACGTATCATTGCATGTTCTTAGTGACACTAATTAATACTGACCTGTGTTTGCATAATCCACTGCTATGCAAATAGCCAGCTACTGTAATTGCCCTGCTCTCTTTAAAGGTTTGTCCTTCTTTACTGTGACAAAAATATACCAGAAAAAGGAGCTTGATATAGACAATCATCTGGCTATCCAGATGTGTTTAACTTCTTTAGTTTATTGAGTGTTATAGAAGCTTAGCCTTTTCCTGCGACACCCCCCCGCCTTGTAGTTCAGGAAACATTGATGATACTGGAAGTTCCTGCTACCATGCAACCATCTATTCCAGATGTGTTATATTTGATGGGAAGTGAACCCTGGCTGTAGTGTGAAATTCATTGATCTCTAGTTTAGATATCATAGCTCTTCTTACTAGTGCTTAGTTTCCCTTACAAAAAGCAAAACTGTAAATGATCTAGTCACAAAATGTTAGTTGATTTAATTAGGATGTTGTATGTAGGTTCTTCTGATTGCCAAGTAGTGTTAGGTATTGTTTAACAAACTGTAGAGGCACACAAATAGAAAAATTAATGCTAACATAAACAATTTTTATTTTCAATATATTTTTTTTTTTGTTAATAACATCTATGGGGAAGCAGAATTTATGATGTCATTTCATGAATGAAAAAATGTTCCTTCTTTACCAGGAGGGAAAACAATAACTTAAATTGAAACAGTGTTAAAAGGAGATTATTGCTGGTGTTAAATTATTTTGATTATGATTCTATGTTAAGAATATTTTGTCTAAAATAAGATGACCTCTATCATACCAGTAAGTCTGTATTCTGGGGAATGCAAGAAGTGGGGATGGTTGATTCGCTTGTTCCCATGCAAGAAGCTCCGTTTACATATATATGTACACACACACACTTCTTTTTTTAGGCATTTATTTATTTAAACCAGGCAAAGTACAAATACAGAAAAAGCATCATTTTGTAACACTTGTTCTGATATTTTTGTGGTTTAAGACAATAAAAAGAACTTAGTGGGTGATCCCCAAAGTGACAAAGGAAAAAGTACAAGGCAATGTGTGAGAAAAAAGTAATTTGGGCTCATGAGTAAAGATTGAGCAAGTGTGTGCCCTCCAGATGCACGCACATTATTTTCCTTGTTGCTGTCCTATAACTGAAGGCAAAATGCCTTTATATATATATGTATATTTACGTATATACACACACACACAAAAAGGGGGGAGGGTGCAGTAAAGATAACAGTTGTTGGAGGTAGTGTCAAAATGTATTTGAAATGGGCAAAAAGAAGTAGTGTTTTTATATGATGATATCCTGCACAGATGAAAGGCCTGGGATTCCCATACTGGGTATTGATTCTTATTTCTAAGTGATTAAGGAAACGCTGATGTGAAAACAAAAGAACATGTTTCTGAAAACACTGGTTTAGGTACTTGTGTAAGTACAAGCATGTTTAGGTACTTGTATAAGTGAATAATGTTATGGGTTTTGGTTTTTTTTAAACTTGGTTCAGTGTTAAGTTTTTTCTGAATAAATAATTGAAGGATCATGAAGTGATACTTTTTTGTTAATTGTAATAAATTTTATCTCGAGTCATGTCGCTTTTGTACACTCATGCATGTGCACACATGCGAGTGCAGTATAACATGCATCTTAAAATTGAAATGTATACTGCTTTTAATCCTCAAGTAGCACAATAGCTCTGTGTTTGCTAGCATACAAACCCCAGATTTTTTTTACAACTGCCTGAATGACTATTTAAGTGTTTTTTGTGTTTTGTCGAATGTTGTTAAAAGCAAAGCTTTTCTCTTACCACTAGATTTGTAGTGCTTCAGTCTAGTGCTCATAGGAGGCTAGATCATTTCCTGAATGTTTTCAGATGCAGCTAGCAATGTGAGTATCAAGTGTTCTATCAAATTAAGAGCATTTGTTTCTTTAACTTACCAAGTGATGTTATAAAAAGCAGGAACCTAGAAGTCACTCCTGTTGCCAGCTCACTATGAACTGACTTCTTGCATGACAGACTGCTGTGTACCTTGGGTTTTCCATTTCTCAAATGCTTGTTTTCCCATACAGTGTTCTTTCATGTTTTAATTATTTATAAAGCACTAACAGGATATTTGACATGTTAACAGTATGACATGGGAAATGTAGGTGATTACAGATTCATACTTCAGGATTTTTTGTACTGTTCTGAAGAGGAGTGCCATACAGCTGCAGTTAGCATGAAGAGCTGATATGAAGTAGTATAGCTAACCTCATTGCAAGGTGTCTAACAGGCATTTTATTCCTTTAGGACTTCATCGAACAATTTAGGAGCTTTTAATAAGCAGCCTCTGTTAAGAGCAAAGAGCAGCTGCAAGCACTGATGCCATTTTAAAGGCCCAGAATGGCTTTTTAGGACTGATGCCAACTAGCAAGCATTACCACCTTCTGTGAAAGCCCTAGGAACAGTCCTGCTGTTGCACCAGCCTTTTATTTCTGTGCAAACGTTTGGTGGGCTAATTTCACTCTCTGAATCAGTAATGTGATTATTAAAAAAATTAAAATAGCCAGCTTGAAGTGATTCCAGCTGCAGGGGCTGTCTCCTCCCAGCATGCTATGATCAGTGAGCACAGGAGGGCAGTCTTTCTCAAGATTGTTACTGAAATTAGCTTGAAATAGTGAATGAAACAAAGAAAACTCAAACCTTTGTCTTCAGTTTTGGAACACTTGCAGTTTTTATCGCTAACTGCCATCTTATAACCCCAATAAAATAATGTTGCGTTTTTAACTAGTTTAGTAATCCAGCATTAATCAGGAAAAGGTATATAATTGAATGGATTTTGTTGTTAAATTACATTTTCTCTCTGTTGAGTTTATCTGACGTTATTGTATCTATATTAATTTCCTACCCAATTCATGTTTTATGAATAGTTAAATTGTTGAAAAAATTAAATAGGTTTGAGTTGTTTCTTTGAGCTAAAGACAATAGTTAATCTGTTGTTAGGCCTCTTCAGTGCTGGAAACCGAAACCGTTTTTTTGACTCTATTTTTGCAGTAGTGGCCTTAGTCCCTTTGCAATACTGCTCTTTGCTCTGTGTGCTGCCAACAAGCAGTCTGAGTAATTTGTATTGCTTATTGGGCAATGTAACATAACATGATGCGCAGCTAATGAACTAGTATCAAATGAAGTTAGAAGTATATTCTGCTGCTAATCTGATAAGTTTCCTTTACCCTGTTTCCTCACCGTTCCTGCAGTTTTATTTGTGATTCCATTTCAGGGGATTTGACTTGAGAAACTTTATTGCAAAAGAAATAAGTGATTCATTACTTTGTTTTCAAATAAATACCAGCATATCACTGGAGAGGAAAAAATATGACATGTCTTAGGTCACAGGTACAGCATGGACTTTGTTGACCCAGCTCTGTTTTTTGGGGGGAAGAATACTTCAAATGGCTAATAGTTTCCTTATAAAGTCTTTTTAGGTTGGATTTTTTTTTAATTTATATTGAAGAATTTAAATTGCTTTTTGAGTAGCTTTTTTTTTTTTCTGTTTTTCTGACTGTAGTTTCTTAAGACTGTAAAAAGAAATCATAAGTGTAGTAATTCTTTCTGAGGAAAACCACTTCTAAATTCTCTAGTGCTTCTGGAATGTTCTTTGCTCTAATTTTCAAGAGTTCATTATGAGATCTTAAAAACGTGTTTAGTCTTGCCACTGGAATAGAAGGGGGTTTTATATTTAAAAATTGAACCTTATAATATCATTGAAGCTAAAGTCATAACACATTAATCTAGCTAGAAATGCCTCCAAGTTTGCTCTTGACTACTGCTGGGTTATAATGTCAAAAAATAAGTTTTTGAGGAAAGGAGAGAATACAATGAAACATTCTGTGTCAGTTTTAAAGCAACTTTTAGGTGTTATAATCTGTAAAATCTGAGCTGTCAGGCAAGCAAAAACTACATTTCTAAATAATCTTTCAAATGTGAGGCAAGCACTCCTGATTCTTTGGGGTTTGTATGCAGACAGATACTTGCTGATGCTTGAGGTTTCCCAAATAGTACCAGAAGGAAAACTGCCCAGACTTGTCAGTGTTCGCTGTTGCTGCTTTTATGCCTGTGGGCAGCAGTGGGACTAACAAGAATCAAGACAATTTCATACCATTGCTGCTTGAAGAAACTCACAGCACAGCAGCAGGCACATGCTCTGCAGCTACTTAATAGAAAAGATCTAGAAATAGACTGGAAAGAGGGTTTGAGGTGGAGGTAATTGTCATTCTTTTGTTTGCTTCAGAAAGAAGTTATTTTTGGCCTTGGGACTTCAAATTTATTAGATGCCTATTATTACACTAATATACATTGATCAGAATTCAGGGCCAGTGATAAAGGAGATTGTTTCCTTTTCATTGTGCAAGTGTGAAGAATTGACCTATGTAGTCATTGCCGCTGGGCAGATGTTACTCAGCCTTTCAGTACCTAACTGTTTGTGGGTTTAAGTCCCAGATACTAGCTGGCTTATCTCTAAAATTTCCAAATCTTCTGTGTGAGTACTTGATTGGGTGGGACTTTTCAAGTCTCTTTAAAATGAGAAAATAGGGATTTTCCCCAGGATTTCCCAGTTACTTTCTTTAGTCAGCATCAATGTATTATTTTTAGTCTCTGCCTCTATGAAACTGAAAATATCCATGTGTAAATAAATGGAAAACAGTTACCTACAGAACTAGCCATATTTATTACTTGGCTTATGAACAACTTCTTTTTTCCAGTAGTGTAAAAGGAGTGTTAAAGTAGTTAGTATCACCGATGTAAAATGGTAATAGAAGTCTTAAGGTGAAGTTTTGAGATGATTGGCTGAGCTTACATTGGTAATGTTGTGTCTGGGATTTTTTTCGAGCATACTCTGATACAGCAATGGTGATTTGGGGAAATTACCTCTCATTTTCATTTGAAGAGCCTGAAAACTACTCCCCCCCCCCCCCCCCCGCCCGTTTTTAACACAGGTGTAAATTACCTGATTTAACAAGGATCTGTATTTAGGTTGTATAATTAAGCCTTTAATCTCTCTCTACAAAATAGTATTAGGCTTGTTTTCTTACTTCTGAATGAAACACACTGGTGAATTCCCTTTGCAGAAGTAGTTTGCTGTAGAACTCAAACTTTCAGAAACTTTTCAGAAAGGAATATTTCCTTTTTTAAATATGGCCGTGGGTTTTTTGAAATTCAGGCTGGGAACATGCATTGTCAATTCAGGAGCAGGTACAAAATAATCACTTTAAGCACAAATGGGTTTGAAAATATGTTCCTTAATACATGTAAATTCAAGTATAGCAATTTAGACATAAAAAAGAGACCATAAATCAAATCTCTTTAAGAATGCGTGGAATTAGCAATGCAGAAAAGAAGTTTTATTCTTAAAGGATTTTAAGTTTTGCAGTGTTTTTTGTGGAAAATGCATCTCATGCTACTGTGATGGCATACTTGAATTAGACAGTGACATTTCATTCTGTGATTCTATGATTTTTGAAAAGAAGTGTGTACTTTTAATCAGCTGGCTACTCCTTTAGCTGTTCTGGACAGATAAAGTTCAATTTCTATCAATTAAATTTTTCTGCTTCATTGCAAAGGTAGAAAATTCATGTTCTAAAAGGTAGTTGTAAATTGTAGGTATTTCTCATAATATCCAGTCATAGTATAATTCAGGGCAGGTAACTAAATAAAAATGTAGCTGGAATCTGTCTCATAGGTATCATTTAGGCTAGACTTTTACTTAAGTGGGGAATTGCACTGAAGTGTGTAAAAACTTACATTAAATCATAACATTATTTGTTTGGATAATCTTTGTTTTCTGTGTCTTAGGAATATATTTTACATGCATCTCTGTTCCTAACATAGATTTTCTTGTGTACAGTGCTGTTTCTTTATCCTTTTGCAGTCTCAGTCAGGACAGTGTGCTTTTCCCAACACCTCCTTAAATAACAAAAACTACCTGCCTAGATCATGGTATTAGTCTTACAAAGGATTTTCATTTCTGATATTTATTAGTGCTGAAATATACCATGTGTAACTTAGGGGGTGGAGAAGAAATTTGGACCTAGAAATTACAGTTTAGTTGTCTCAAAACGTTATCCTCTCGGTGCCCTGTAGGAGGCACTGAATGAGTGGTAGATAAAAAGAAGTTTTTCTAGGCAGTCCAGGTTTTGTTGATTAAATAGAGTTTGTTGCTATTTTTGCATAGTTCTTGATTTCTGAGTAATTTCTCTGAAATATTACCTTTTTCAGCTTTAGTACATCGGGAAGTTGTTCTATGTATGTGTGTTTTTTATAATTCTCCTGAATTTGCAATGTTCTCTATTTCTCTATAATCCCTTTTTGAAGGTTATTGCAAAATTGAAGCTCCTTTACATGGCTTTGGTTGAATAAGGCTTTTTCCCTATCTCTGTATTTAAACCAATATCCTGTGAACAAAACAGTTCTAAAGAAAAAAGAATAAAATTGGTGGTTTTCTTAATTTTTCATAGAGTTTCAGTTTCTCATGATATACACACAACTGATAAGGATTATATTTTAAGTTTAATATCACATTATTTCAATATTCAAAGCATTTGCATTATGATATTGATGAGAATTCCTTGACAGATTAGAGTAGTTAAGGAGTTGTCATTTAATTTTCCATATGTTTCTTTACAAGAAATGGGAATAGGAATGAGGTAACTTGTTTTATCTTTTAAACTGTTTTCTTATTCCCATTTAATGTGAAGCCTGAGGGCACCGTTTTTTGTACAATACAAAAATGTGTAGATATTTCAATTTTAGGTAAAGATCTCACATGGATTCACAGCACTGTCACTAGTGAAAACTTTGGATTATGGTTTTTAATGTGCATTTCTTCATGCAGAAAATCTACAAATGTTTTGACTCCAAATTAATCTCACAGAGTATTCCAAAAGCCAAAAATCTGCAGTCAATGTGGTGCCTACTTATTAGCTCAGCTTGGAAATACTGTACTGGTTTCAGACGCAGTGTAGTGTTAAGTAAAGCCACTGTCATGAAAACGTATTGTTTAGCTTCCTTTTTTTTCCTTTGATACTTCATTTGTCCTGAGACAAGCTACTGTTTTTATATGACAAAGAGATGGGAAAATTCTCTGAATGTTTCCATAACTTTCATAGCTACACTAATTGCCTGCTACACAGAGTAATAGCCAGGCTGTGGAAATTAGACTGGACCTCCCTCAGCTGTCTTTGGAGTGTTAACGTGGCTCTGAAATCTACCCTTCCACTAAGCTCCCCACCCCAAATGTTAGTTTAAACCTCCTGTTTTCTCTTTGGATCTCTGCCTTTCCTTCTGTTGCTCTACCTCAGCTTTTAATTTTGATTACCTTAGTTATCCATGTCAGTAAAGTAGGACTATATGAGAATATTTTAGTTAACCACAACCTTAGCAAATGCACAAGCTCTTCTCCTAACTGGCATTGTTTATGCAATATAAACCACTAATCCATGAGAGCAATTTATTTGAATGTGTTTTAACTTCCTGTTGGAGCACTTCCTAATCTTAGCCAGGCCTCCTGTGTAACAGGGGGGGGATACATGCTTCCACACCCACATGTGAAGAAGTGCTTGTCTTATTTTGTAGTAGACCTAGTACCTGTAATATACAGCATTCTTGCAATAAATACCATCTGTGGTTGTGAAATGCCTCTACTTCTACATTTGAACTAGCCACAAAAGCCTTTTATTACTTTATATAGTTATCTTTTGCTCCCATTGTCTGTTGTCACTAAATTTTCTTCAGGGAATTCAGAAAAAGCACAGAGGGGGTTCAGTGAGGGCATGGGTGTTTGGGTGAGGAAGACCAGTTTGGAATAAATTTTGGACACAAACATGGTTGCAGAGAATCAAAATCCTTTGTAACAAATGGGAAGGTTGCAAAGTCAGGAGATTATTAATAAAGGCTGTGTTTTAGTGAGTTATTTTCTAAATATTTTCCCCAAATTTTGATGTTGTTTCATGCTTCACATTAAATTGCAGAAGTGTTGTGAGGGTTGTTTGGCCTGTATCAGGGTGTGAGTCACGAAGTTGGCTTTGTCTGGTTTGTGAACTGTGGGGGGGAGTTAAGGCAGAGCTATATTTAGGAATATCAACTGATGTCAAACTGTGGAGCACTGCTAAACAACAGTGTTAAAGGGGCAGCACTGGATAGTTTAGGCTCAAAGTTTAGATTGTTTGTAGTGGTTTATCATTTAGTAAATAATTGGAAAACCTGATATTTACTAGATAATATCAGGAAAACCTGATAATACTAGAAGTATTATTCTGCAGAGGCAGCAAGCCAAGCAGTGTGAGTTTCAAGTCCATTTGTACTTATCTAGTAGTAGCTATTCTAGTTGCATTGTCAAAACTCTATGAATTGACAATAACAATCATAGATAATACACTTTTACCTTATGTGTTTCATAATCTGAATTTATAAAAAACTATTTATAAAGAATTGTTTAATTCCAGTTACAGGTAGATAAGGGTAATGTTTGAGAGACTGTTACTATTGAGTTTTTGTCTTAAGATGCAGAACAGCTGCTGACTTGATTTTTTTTTTTTTTTTTTTTTTTTTTTGACATTTTGCCTAATGCTAATTCACCTAATTTGGTAGTGAACGTTTTATATTGCCATCTTTGTTTTTGGGCCTGCCTATGTGAAGACAGTGAGATTGCAATAGGAAAACTGCAATGAATTTCAGGACCCCTGTAGAGATGTGAGTCAAAGCTTTTCCGTACAGAATGGAGATTATTTTTGTCATCCTAATGAATTTGAAGTGGGCAGGTTTTTCTGAGTTTTTTTTCTAGTGTTGGTGTAAGCAAACTATTATTGACTTGAATGTGAGCAGACCTGAGCCAAGACAAGGTACTGGTAGGGAAATAGAAAAAATGCACACTGGAATGTATAAATTTATACAGTTGTTCAAGTTAGTGTATGGGGGATAAATCAGTTTATCAGTTACTGTCATTTTAAGCTTCATTGGCTAAAGTACCGTCATTGCCAACTTTGATAGAAGCCTGTTTCGGTGACTAATTGGATTTCTGAAACATAATATTGAGCAACAAATACTCATTTAAATACTTGGTGTTTTCCAAGTGTCATATGCTAAGATTTGCACAAATCATGCTTTATGCAATATGAAGTATTGGGTCACCCATTGTGCGTTGCATGACTGTGAACCCATTGGTCTAACTGAAAAGGCAAACCTGCTGGTAGTTCTTGTTACGTCACTTACTGCACTTAAACATCAGCAAAGACATTCAAACCGATTCCCCTCTCTTTAGTCTTCTGGAGCTGTTTGGGACAAGGAAGTTCAAAGCACATGTGATGAACTCCAAAGACAGCCCGCATGGTTCATTGATGCCAAGAGCTGTGTGTTGAGAAGCTTTCAAAATAAGACCTAAAATATTTGGAATCCTGATGGTTACGTTTTTTGGAGCTTTTCCACAAAGACTGTTCTGTGACATTCAAAAATCAAGTCCTCTGAGCAGCGGAACTAACAAAGGCTGGATTCCTGTGGACTGGTGTCCTTAAAATCCTCAGGTTCCCTCTAAGCTGTGTGTCCCAGTTGGCCAGCCAGGATGTGCGTGCTGGTCACCAGGCAGCTGCTTCCAAGCGGGGTATATAATGAGCGTGTTTTGCCTGCTCTTTTTTCAGTGAGCTCACCAATTTTGGTCTCCCTTCAGTACTTAGCCACTGATTTTTACATAACTTGTGGAAACTTAATTATATCTGAACCCTCTCCTCTCTCTCACTGGTAAACTTAGTGGAAGTTGACAACATGTTTAAAAGTTGTTGAGGGGAGACTGTGTGATTACAGGAGTTGCGTTTACTTTGGAAATGAGACTAAAATCATACTCCATTTTTAACAGATTCTTTTGTGTACATAATCCCATCAGGAAGTATGACATACTGTGTTGGAAGCGTTGCTTCTCAACCAAAAAAAGTCATTTGAGTAATCAGCCGTTTTTAGCAGAAATGCTTTTCATTTTTAGTAGAAAAGGTTCATCTACCCTGAAGTCTTCCGAAGCATTTAAAGCTGATACATAACAGTGGCAAACAGTCACGTTTCTTTTGTTCAGAAAAGCAGCTGACTTTCTGTGATTTAAGGTTTTGATTTGTCTTGAAGCAGCAGCCGAGCCACTGCTGCTGCTCGTGGGTGATATATGACACCATATCTGTGGGTTCTTCTGCTTAGTCAGCAAAATGTTAACCCACCTGACCTAGTTTCTGAGAGGGTAGCACTGTGGAATAGAGGCAAATTAACTTGTTTCAGAACCATGAGGAGTTAGCTGTGCTTTCTGCATGGGTGGGAGAGGAAAAAATGTCTCTTAACTAGTTTTATAAAACGTTGATTGTTAAACCTGTACTTCTGGTTGGCTTCGTCATGCCATAGGAGTGTCAGAATGATTAATATGTTGATTTGCCTTTTTTTATTTTTTTGGACACCATGTCAGAAGCAGTGTCTCTTACAAATGTATTAATGCTTTCTTAGTTGAGGGAGTGAAAATTGGGTGAGAGGGAAAATTGCCTTTTTATTAGATTAGTTTTACTCTGTTTATTCAGTATTGTGAATTGGCTCACCCAGAGTTTGACACATGCTGGTGCTGGGAAGCCAGAAGCAGGGCAACTGGCTGATACATCACCCTATCTGTATTTGAGATAGTGTTCTTAGACTGTCTTTCGGGGTGGGGTCTCTCTTCCTTTTATCGTGTAACGCAAATGAAGCGGTCAGTGACTGGTGTTACTGCTATTGAAAAGGAGGTTAAGCACTAAAGGTTTTCCAGATGTGGAGATGTTAAAGCTCCAAGCTCCCTTCCTGGTATCTTTTGTCAGCATGAGGCTTATGCCTGTTTTTAACAAATGGTGAGAGCAATGTTGGGGAAGTTCTCATTGCCTGTAGACCGGTGGGATGTAAATAAAATTAAATCTTATTAGTTACTTATTTGCAAGGGGGCCTTAAAATTAAGATTAGTTGTATTTAATTTCTCCATTTTGAAATAGAGGAACATTTTACAGTCCAATTCAATTATGTGGTCTTCTGCACTAGTCTTAAGAATTCTCATATCTTAGGAATGATCTATATACTTTTTTCCCATTTTCTTCTTGACCTACAGCTAATAAAAGTTAATATGTTGCAGTATTTTAGGAAGTTAAAGTTATATGGACTATGAATTACAGTAATAACTCTCAATGTTACATTAACTGAAGCAATCAGAAATTTGGGGGGGGAAATAACAGATTTTTCCTTTACTTAGGGAGAAAATATTTGGGGGCATAAGGAGTAGCAGTCTTAATTTTTAGGTATTGTTTTATGTTTTAAATCAACGTGATTTTGTTATGCTTAGTTTACACAAATGCAGACTGCCAGAAATACTTAATGTGAAGGTGACTTGTAAAATTAATGATTTAAGCATACTTGTAATTTTGTGGAAAAATAAGATTTATTTTTTTTTCCTTTATTGCTGTCACAAACCCCCTGTTTTAACCAGAATAATGAAGGGGCTACAGAACAGTTACTTTAGAATTGTATCATTTTGTATTTCTTAGGTATTTTTGTCAATAATTAATGTGTATGTTTTCAAATAACTTTCTGGAATTCTCTCCTTTCACTAAAAATTTGTCACTACTTGATTTGATGGGTTTGGAGCATATCTCTGCCTTTCAGTCCAAGATCAGTATTAATGGCCCAGTCCTGGGTTTTCATGTGGCAATAACTTTTTTTTTTTTTTATTTGAATGTATTTTCTGTTTATTTTGGAATATATTCTGCTATTAAACTGGAGAGTATGATAAATAACTCATTATTACTAACTTCCTATGCTGCTGATATAACAAGTGTGTTTAAGGCATCCACTGTTCCCTCTCGTGCCATCTGTTTGTGCACCCCTTATGTCAAATAGTCCTAATCTGAGGCATTGGAAAGGTGCTTTCTTTTGTTAGAATCTTTCTTCTGATTAATTAACCCCCAAAATGTTATTGTTTGTGATGACAAATGAGCTACTTAAAGGTTTCTTTTAGCTTGAAGTCAAATTATTCTTCCTTATTATTCTTTATCATTCTTTATCCTTCTTGAAAATTATTGTATTTAAAATAAACATCAACTTGTGCATAATGTAGACTGAAACGATCCATTATTCATGGTACTTTGGAACATTTCAAGCCATATTTCCCAAGGCAACAAAATAATCAGGCAGAAATCACTTGCAGGCAGATGTAATGGGGGGCGCAGGGGTTGCCTTTAAAGGGAAGCATTAGGCATTGGGTCAGGTCTTGGAAAATTTAGTTTTATTTAGTTAGTTGCATGTCTTACAAGTTAACAGACTAAATGGTCAGTGACTCAGTAGGGCATTTCCCACAGGATATTGTACACATTTGGTAATTGGTATGCTGCTTCTACTTGTGATGTCTGAAATATCGTAGTAACTGAATAGTCTATCTTTGCATTTACCTGGTGTATTGAATGATGAAGGCTTCGTATTTTCTTTAACTGATGAAATGTAAATCAAGTATATTGGGATTCTACAGTTACACTAATTCTAGGATCAGCACAAGGATGGACGAAATTTAATGAGCTTTTAAACTACCTACCATTGTCTTTTGTAATTGGCACTTCTGGTAGTAGATTCTAAATTCCCCATGTACCTAGGATATGGAATGCAGGACTTGTAGCAATATGTTCATGTAGCTTTTTCTAGGCAAACATGACAAAACCTCCAAGACTTCTACAGATTAAAATTAATTCCTTGCAAGATCAGTGCCTGAAGGCCTCATTAATTTTAACACCACTTATAATTGATTCTGGGAAGTAACAGATGTTACTTATATTTTATAATCTTCAATTTAAGAAAACAGAATATACATGAAGTCTGCCCATTTTCAGGACACGTTACTAAAACTGAATAAAAACTAAAATGGCATTTTCTCTTAATGATCAGTTGGTTGTTAGACTATGCTATAACTAGTCTGATTTATGAAGAAATCATTTGAAGTTATTGATCTATTAGCTGAGATTAGTTAATTTGCTCTGTTGTGGCAAGCATTTGGTCAAGAAGGTAGAATTCAGTTTGCTGTGTGCTCAAAAAACCCTAATGAACTTTAGATCTTCACTCGCATCTAGCCTCAAGTAATATCATAAAAATATTAAAATATTGTATGGGGTTTTATTTCTTCCCAGTGTCTAATTAAAAATTAATATTTTAACTTTACTACATTGTTAAGTAGAAAGTCTTTGCTTCCCTCTCTTCTCCTGTAATGTTAAATGCTTTTCCTGCACAATCTGATAGAGCACACTTGATTCAATGCTTCGCCTTGCAGCCTCTGGATGCTGCCTGACCCTTCCCTTCCTTCAATGTAGGTGAAATGTTTTACGAAGATTTTAAGCGAGTAAAGTGAGAAGTGATTGTGTTCATTAATACTTATGATCTGCAATATGTTTATGTTACAGACATAAAAAAACAGGATCCATTTTTAATAGATTTCCAGAACTGAGCATGTGTGCTTAGCTGACGTTATTAATGGTGGTCCCGCAAAAGACTAGAGATAGGATTTCTTTGCTTTTTTTCTAATATATACTCAGTAAGCCAGACAGGTTTATTTTAAAATATTTTTCATTTTTCTCCTTTTTAATGTCAAAAAATACAAGCAGTATAAACTCTTGTCTTTGCTAGAGGACTGCTGGAACATAGAGATTTGTCTTGTTCTGCTACTTTGAGGGTGAAAAATCTTAGGTCTTTTAGTATATGTTCCTTTTGCAAACTTAATTAAATATTAATATCAAGACTAACTAAAGTATTTTACCAAACATGTCAATGTTTTCTTAGGTTTTGTTGACTTTTTTCCATGGATAAGATTTATTATCAATTTATAATTATGTACAAAACAGCTTTATGATGGGTCAATAGCCCCATCTTTTTCTGTCTTCTGCAAGGCAGGTAACAGGATTGTAGCTGAAGTCTTAGAGAGTTTCAGTATAGGAACTATAAACAAAAGAACTTTTTTTTTTTTTCGTTAAATAGTTTTCTCATTGAACCAGTAGAACTCACGAGTAGATGACCAGCATGTGTTTATCTGTGTCACCATATAGGGAGGCTTCTTAGAAATAGCCCGAGCTACACCTGTGAGGCATTTCTCACCTGCAAAAAAAAAAAAAAAGTATTTTCTTTAGAGAGCATAGTTAATGCTTTGCTGTCTGGAAGGCTTTCTTTTTCCTTAAAAGTTTGTAGGGAAAAATTTTTTCCCTTGCATAGGATGTTCCATATGAATTCAGCTGATCTTTTTTCCCAGTATAATATGTGATTTCATGAATATATTTACAAAAGCACATTTACTACTACTAATAAAAACCCCAACAAATCATCATTTCAAAGGACTTTCAGATTATCAAAGTAAATATGTTGAAACAACCATTCCTAAATTCCATTTGTTTGGGACAACAACCATGCTAAACTGCCTCTGAAGTTCTGGTAGTCATTTAAAAAAAGAAATTTAAGTAAACTCAGATGTGTTGTTGTCAGGTCAAATTAAAATCATTTATTCAAAGTGATTATAAATCTAAAATTTGGTTTGTGTTTCAGAAACCCTTGAAGAGTTTTGTATGGTGCTAAATGCTTTCCACATGCAGTAATGGAAGTATTAATTTGATATACAGGCTAACTGAAGTGAGTTCCAGTGTCTATGTAGTCACATGTACAAAGATCTGACCACATATTTACTGTTGTTCAGTTTTGGTGCTTTCATGTGATGTCAAGTTGAGGGGTGTGTGAAAAGGAATTATAATGTGTGGGCTCAGGCAGCATATGTTGCATGTATTCTGCTGAACAGATCTACTAACATTCTTATAAAACCACAAAAGGGACCCGTTAGTGCCTTTAACAAGGATGCTTTACAGTTAAAAGATCAAAGTAACTTAAATTGGAGTAAAGATTTGGTTTTTACTGTTTGTGAAGGTACAAGTGCGTTGATTTCAAAATACATAAAGAGGAATGGGGTCGGATTACAGATCTAAGCATGAACTTTCTTTTTGAGTTTCTGTGCTAAAATTAAGTTTAACCACAAATATTTAAAAATCAGGATCATTTACTTCAGTTTTCAGCTTCAAAAATTAGTATGGCATGACAAATGAAATAATTTTGTAGCATAAGAAAAACATCATTACATCTGAAATACTTTCATCTTCTATATTTATTTGCCTCATTAAGCAACTTAAGGAAATCAATATTTCATCTTGACTACACCTATTTGTAAACCCAAAAGTCAGATTTGGAATGTTAACTGAATTTGTGTTAATTCTGCTTACTTTAAGGTAAATATATATTTTAGCAAGCAAATTCCTGACTTGGCTTTGGTCTCTGCTTTTTCACAAAGACTTGAGGGCAAATAGATCTCTATCCATTCCCTTTATCATTTTAAAGATGTTACTGTTTAATGTAAAGGGGGTTTTGTCGTTTCCTTGGAATTGTTTATAGTCTGAGAAAAGTATAGGAAAGTTCGTAATTACAATTGTCAACTCAATCAACAGTTAGGAAACGTATGTTATCATGCAGTCTAAGTACTTAAATATATGGCATTTTTTTCCCCAAAAAATCTCAGCAGAACATAAATGATACTTGTCTACTCATTAGATATTTGCAATCCGCTTAAAAACTATAATCTTGCAATAGGAGATGTTAGCAGAACGTGCTATTAGATGATATTATTGCTTTCCTTGGAGTTCTATAAGAGCAGACAGTTTTGTTCTTTAAACTGCTAGTCTTTTTCCTAAAAGAACTCAACAGGGTGCCCAAGCACTTTTTCATCTTTTACTACTTGATGATTCAGTAGTAAAGCATTGAGATGCTTCTTGTGTCAAAAGTTGTTTATTGCATTTAATGTCTTATGGCATGATTGTGTCCCTTGGGGAGAGGGAATTTTGTTATAACATTATTAATAATATGGCTGAGTTTACTCTGATCAGAAAGTTATGCTCAGTTTGCCCCCAAAGTGCTGTGAACCTAAAAGTAACATTTTACAATAAAAACTATAACTTAACACCTTGTATTAAGAAACTGAATTATGTTTCTGCTTGTTAATCTCTAGCACATATTTAGGTAGAAAGGGTTTCTTTGAAACTCATGAAGAAACTGGGACAGATGCTTTGACAGTCTTCAATACTGGTGACTTTTAGAGATTCAGCTCAAAAAAACACATTGGGAAAGAGGAAATTAAATACAAAAGAAAATGTTGAATTAACCTCTTTTTTGTTAAATGATTGGAAAGTCCTGAAAACAGCTGAAATCGTGTACATACTTTACAATATTCTGTTTTCCATACAAACAATTTCACTGGCCTCAGAAGCAAGCAAGAACAATTGAGGGGGAAGTGCACAATTACAGATGAGGAGGCTCACGGGCAATCTGTGCTAACATGTGGTGTGTATTATAGAAGAAGTTGATGAAATCTCAGCTAGAATGTGGTCTGTGTCTTGATTTACATTCCCTTCCCTTCCAGAAACATTTTCTAATATAGAAAGGTCAAGTTCTGCCCTCAGATGTCTCTATGCACTGCCCATGAGACTCTGGAGAAACATGCTTAAAATCTGAGGCGATAAATGTATAATATGAGGTATTCTTAAGCCATAGTAGCTACTTGTCCAAAGTCCCTACAGTTATCATCATTTAATCCCAGTAATTTGTAAAACATTTTAAGATTCCTGAAATAAAAAGGCATATTATTGTAACAGAGTTTAATCCCACCAGAAAGCCAGTTTCCTCTAGCAAAATCTCTCCTTTTTTAAAGCAGTATTAGTCACCCTAATGAGTAACTGTGCTAATGGTATAATCTTTTCTAGGCTTATTCTAGATATTAGGAAAAAGAGAATTCTGTGAATACATTGAAGGAGAATGATGATTGATATGGAATTATTTTCATTATTTTTTATATTTAATATTTGGCAAATATATTTTTCCTTTCTATGTGTTTTAGTTGGCTTTTAGCCTATTTAAGAATAAACTGGAAACATCTAAGAGCTAATCATATTTTTAAGATTTGTGAATTTATTTTCTCATATGTGTTTTTTAAAGCACCTTTTAAAAATACTTCTTTTCAAGTGTCTCTCACTGGGGACGGAAAAAAGGTATTCATGTTACTGCCCAAAGAAAATTATAGAGATCTTAGTCTGTAGACTCCCTTTGAAACAAAAGGTACATGGTCATTTTAAGAGTTCAGATTGTGTAGATTTACAGAAGTTCACATCACACCTCCTTTTACATGAATTACAAACGAGCTTGCATGGTCTTTCTTCACTGATATTAGTTTAATGCTTGAAGCATTTAAACCAGGAGGCTTTGCATATTGTAAAGTCTTAATCTTTCTAAACAGACAATGTTGATAAGAAATGATGTATTTCAGTGGAGGCAGAGTCTTACTGGGAAGATTAACGTTTGCTTTTTGCTTTACTTAGTTCCTTACGGTGTTAGTCCAAAGCTTGACATGTCTCCATTCCAGAGCAGCCATGGATTCTTAAGTGGTGATATCGTCAGTGAGAGAAGATAAAGATCCACTGAACTAGTGTGCTGAGGCTAGTAACAATGTGGCAGAAGTTAAAATTTAAACAGCTTTCATTCTTCTTTGTTTGATTTTCATACTGAAAAGTAAATTATTTCCTTATCTGATTGAAAAAGTTATGTGTGGTGGTGGTGTTTGTTTCATTTTTTTGCATCTTGAAAGAATATTAACTGCTAAAACTAATTGCATATATCTTGAGGTTGATCTATTATGTGTTCAGATCTTTATAGCTCAATTCAGCTGGAAAAGTGTACTCTATCTTTAAAGGTTGCAAAATGATTGTCTAAGGTGTAGTGGTTACCAGCAAGACATAGAGGGGAAAAGTAAATGGAGGCTTGTCTTAAATCTCCTACTCCTTTTGAAAATTTCACTTATGGAGTTCTTAGCTATTTTTGCCATTTAGTTTCTATTACATGGGAAAAACACTAGTGATACAAATAGGTATATACTTTAGTATTCTTCTAGGGCAAGCGATAGAAAGCACTCAACAAAAGAAGGATCATTGTAAATCTCATGTTTCTTCATCTGTGTAATAATTTTCCCTAAGGTACACCATAATTCAGTCTACTTTTAAATGACAATCAGCCAAACTCAGAACATCTTTCTTAACATTATCTCACAGACTTTTAATGAGTTCCATCCTCTATTAAGAGGATATCTTATTTCCAAGTTACAGATTGACAATTGCTGTTGAAATAATACATTTAATACTTTCAAATAGATTTATTGTTGGTCACTGTGAATGATTTGTCAGAGTAATCTGAACATAGTCTGTGTAAAAAGCAACTGGTTACATTTATAGAAGTGTGGACAATACTCTTAGTATATGCTAGCAAAAATCAGTTTGATACATGTAGGATTAGCTTCATTAGGACAAGAGAGATAATTTGTAAACTTTTAAAAATTAAATCTCCACATCATATTTGGAGTCTTGCCTGTTTCTTTCATAGGTAGTATCAAGTTTGTAGAACTAATGCTACTCTGTCTGGGTGTTTTCATCTGAGTGTTAAACTTTGTAAAATTACCTTTCTTTCAGTGAAGTCCTTGGGACATAGAGCCCTGGAGAGTGGTATTTTCCAGTGCCCGTTATTATTCAAGTCCAGTTGAGTTCAGGCACTGTGTTTATTTATTAACCAGTAATATGTAGGAGCTAGTTCAAAACAAAAATGTTACTCTGCAGTAGGAACAAAGCATTTAGATAATGAATTTAAGAAAAAATAATCTAATCTCATACTTACTACCAAATCTCAGATGGTGTTCCTCAGTAGACGTGACTTTTCATCATGGGTAGCTTGCTTTATAGTTCTCTACACTATAATCCCCTTAATCTCAACAGGACTATGCACAAGAGGAAGATACAGTTACTTATAGTAGTAACTGTTTAGTAGATATGGCTCTTTGCCTTACATTATAAAATCTGCAAAGGTGATTTGACTCCTGACTGCGAAGAAAAGGCTTTGCTACCAAGTGCAATGTTAGAAGTAGTTACACATGTACCAAACTAGGGTACATGAATGAAGGGTTTTTAATAAGCTCTTGTGTCTGAAGTTTATATGCTCTCCTGAACAGTCAGAATTCAGCATCTATTCTTTTGTACAGAGATGAGGTGGCATACCACAGGCAGAGTTAATAAAAAGAAGCAGTTTCCTGATTAATACTCAGGTTTGAAAATTCCTATAGACATTTCTAATTTCAGCTTCTTTTTAAAATAAATGAATAAATAAAAGCAATGTACTATAAACTGCCTACCAGTGTGCATGTTGATTTGCGTGACAGACTGCATACTTAGTCAATTAGGTATTCTTTGAGAGATGACTATTGTACATCTCAAACATACTTGCCAAGGCTTTTTAGTATTTCACAAAGGAGCAGTAGTGCATCTCCCCTTCATTGCTTAAACAGTTTTTCCTTACCTTTGGGTCCTTTCTTTTTGAAAATTATTGTACTACAAAAAGAAACGTAAAATGTGTGTGTTGCAGTGATGTCTGTCTTCAAGGGCTGAACAGGACAAAACCAATTGTACCAACTGTACTAGCTACTAGGAAGAAAATTAACTCTATCCCAGCTGAAATGAGGACACAAATCTTAAAACAAGAGGCATATTTATAAGCTTAATTTTGGAGTGGCTTTTCTAAGCCCATTCACATAATTAACATATTAATACACATTTAAGATCTGTGATCTCAAGTAGTATGTGTAAATTTCAGTGGGATGAACAATAAGTAAGTTTAAAATTTATGAATTCTTCCATTGACATATCATGTGGTACTTTGGAATCAGTTATGTTACATCTTCTTCTAATGTTATTCTGAAAATATATTAGTGGTTACTCTATCATATTATGTAAAAATGTGTCCAAGAACCTTTAATCATTATGGATTTTTTTTTTTTTTTTTTTTTTTTTTTTGGCTAAGATTCATTACTAAGAATTTGTAAATGAAATAGATTCATTAGGGCTGGACACTGCTCTGCCAGCTCATGCAGTTAAGCAATTAAAACACTCAGGTTGCAAGCCTAACAGATCTTCATGAAACCTGACAGATTTATTTTTTTTTTTATAAAATATTATTGTTGCCAGACACTAGTATAATTCATGGGTTTTTCCCTTCAAATGTGAAACAAAAGAGCAGAGAGCTTTAAGTTTTCTTTATGGTAGTAAGAGTACAGTAACGTGTTAAGAAGAGAGCGAGTCTATCTGAAGTAAGATTTAGTATCTTGATGTCTCTGGTTCACATTACACTGTGAAAAGAAGCTGTTCACCTCCCACTCTAAATCATTTTCTTTTTACCAGCTGGAGAAGATCAGAATAAAATGGGCCCATCCCTTTCTCAGTCCCTGGTGGTGATGATGATCCAGCATTTGTTTTTCATTCAAACCACATGTTGAATAAGTGAAAAAGAGGAAATACATACTGGTCATAGGTCAGGTGCAACACAGAGTTTATACAGATTTATTTTCTTCATAGCATCTGCTATCCTGCATTTAAAGCCATTGAATGCTGTTCTGCTTCCAGTTAGTTTAAGGCAGGTTTACTTAAATAGTGACATTTTAGGTTTTGGCATATCCTTCTGGCCAGACATTCAGCCATCAGAGCTGTAGAAATGTCCTGATTCTGCAGATGATAGCTCTGCAGCAGACTGGCTCTTCAGAATTTGAACTCCCTCATGATCTCATAGGGTGGAAGCTGACCCTCTTTATTTCTTGCCTCAAATAAAGACGACTAAGCCAAAAGAAGAACTTGGAAAAGTATTAGGGTGATAATGAGGAGCTGGGGTTAAGAACTTCTCTGCTTATCACTACTTGGGGATGTAGGAGAGAATGAGGAGAAAAGAGTGCAAATAAACTGCAATGTGCAATTGCGAATTTAATTTTTAAGCAGGTATACATTATGAGCTAAAGGTTTCAGTTTTCTCATAATAAGTTACATGTGCATTTAATTTATACTCCGTTAGAAGTACTGCAATGCTCATTGCTTATGATTGAAGGAGAATCAGGAAAAGTGACTGTATATATCAATATCAGCTTTATTTGTTGGCTTTATTACTCAAACACTTCTGGTAGTGTTTTTATAGCACTGACTAAATTATGAATGATGTCCTGTTGGTTAGGAATTTGAAGGCAATAATTTCAAATTGTCTTAAGTGTGCCAGCCAGCCAAGGCTAAATATGCATTTACAGCAGCTACTTTGCAGATTTATAGCTAATTTTTTTTCTATGATTTTTTTCTTTTCATTACAATTTAAGCTCAATTTTCTCCAACTTGCCAGCATTATAAAATATATTGGGATTAGAATGAATAGGTTGCTATGTCATAAATTAAATTTTACAACGTTCAAGTTACAGAAAAGGGGAATCCCAAATGGGCATAAGGGAGGTGGGAAGGAAAGAAACTAAAAAAGAGGCATTCTTCACAGTAAGAGTAATTAAGCACCGGAGGAGCTTGCTGACAGAGGCTGTGCAGTCTCCATCATTAAAGATTTTTAAAACTAGACTGGACCGGCCCCTGAGCAACTTGATGTGACTTTGAAGTTAGCCTTGCTTTGGGCTGGAGGTTGAACTGGAGGTTGGACTGGGTGGCCATTGGAGGGCTCTTGTAGTCTAAATTTTTCTAAATTTAAACCAGCAAAAGTAAGTCTAAGCTGTACAAAGGATTGGACATATTAGGAAAAAAGTCCTCATGTCCTTTCTGTTCAGAGCCATAAATACGCCTTTTTACAATACAGAGGGAATGCAATGGGAACTGTGAGACTAAATATCAAATGTCACTCCAGAGACTTGAGTTACCCAGATTGTGAACAAATATTTTAACAGATACTTTATATGAACAGTGAGGAATTTTTGAATCTGATTGTTGTAATTAGAAGAAGTTCAGCTTTTTTTTTTTTTTTTGTTTTAACTTGATGATCATGTCTTTAGTCTCATTGAATATGACAGTGGGTAATTTTTTGTTGTTTTGTTATTCTTTTTCCAATTTCTATTAGGAATAGGAGGCCTGCAAGATTTTGTGCTAAAGTCTGCAACACTCTCAACATCACCAGCTTGTCCACCATTTACACCTCTCAACTTTGAAGCTACACCGATTGTGCGGGTAGCTGTTGAACCGAAACATCCAAGTAAGTTTAAAGGAGCATGGGGATAGTAGTGTAAATTCATTGTGGTAGCAATGCATTTTCCCACCCTTAGTGATCTGGCTAGTTTGTGATCTATTCACTGAATAAGAGACTGACCCAGTATAAAACAAATATATGTTGCCTAGAGGGCTATACTTTCTTGTTCTGGGGAATTCTTCTAGCTGGCTAGGTCATGTATTAGTAGATAAGGAGATACAGAAGACCTTGTCATGCCCTTTATGGCCCATGTTCCACAAGTAAGACCTTACGTGGTGCTAAAGGTTCAGTATTTTACTGTGAAGGTTTTTCCCTTCTTCAGACATTCTTTTATGTTATATCATTAAGCTCATGGTACAGATTTGCAGCACTGCTTCTAATTGATACCTCACCACCACCAGAGAGTAGTATATCTCTGGCTATATTTGAATTTCATCCCAATTTCTATCTCTTGTTGGAGTGTTAGTAGAACCAAAATAACTGGCTTTCTGTGCACTTACAAAATTCTCTAACACTAGGATTACATGTTTTTTTGAAAGTGATTGAACAGCTTAGCACCTCTTTGTCCTGTGTAATCATATGTTGTGCATCCTGCATTTGTTAAAGCAGTTTTGAAAGTATTGGAAATTACTGGTTCTACTGAGTAGAGCATTAAGTTGAAAATGTTAAAGGAATGTAATTGTAGAACTACTGACCGATTTTGAAGTAATTTTTTTTCTGTAAGGAAATGAAGCTTTATCATTCTTACACCATTGCTTTATTTCTCCTCCCTGGTAACTTCTGAATCTATGGTTTGAACTAAATTTGTTAGAGGGATGGAAGTCTCAAAGGTAGCTACACATGCAATACTTTCCTGAAAATCAGCTGCTGCTTGCAGTAATAGGAAGACAAGCAAAATTTGGCCATTGCAGACTTAACTCGAAGGCAATCAATTGTCCAGTGAGCTGCGTATAGTTGTGAGGTGGCTGTAGCACGTTGTGACATATGGGTGTCTTGGATTTCCACAGCAAAACTACTCCACAACTGCATCTGCTTATTTAGAAAAATGACTCAAAGAAATACAAATTATTTCCGTATGTATATTTTACAAAATTACTGCATATCTTCACATTCATGTCAAAATCTTCCTGAATGGTTCCCATAAGCTCTAAAAGGAAAAAAACCCCAACCTGTTCTTAGTGGGCTTAAATGCAGAAGACAGGGTTGAAAGTGTTCAACTGTGTTGGCCATGGGAACTAACTGTGTTTTTTTCCACTTACTGTTTATTTTTACATCTGTTTTTGAGGGATACTTTTCTTTTATACCCTTACAAGCTTAGCATTAAATATACAGTATCATATTTCTTTCAATAGTCTCCAAGTGAATGACAAGTTCAATGTCACTCTTCCTTCTGAATATGAATATGCATACCTACAAAGCCTGTGGATATTCTTTACCCCATATGTAAAGTAAGAAAAAGGAATCATAATTAATTTTTTAAAATTAATATTAATTATGAAGGGCTGCTGACATGAGGCGTTTATGCATAGCTTTGATGTAATCTAGCCAAATTTGATTCAGCTGTGGTTGTTCATTCTCCATTAACAAGGTGACTCTTTAAACACCTTCATTTTAGGGACAGCTGTGTTTTGTTTCGCTGAAAAGCTCTCACATGCCTGATTTTTCCCTTTTTCGGGTTGTAAGCATTAAAGCTTTTCAGTGGCTTCTAGATAGTTTAAACCTGTCCTGTGCTACATTTGCTCTTATGCCTTTTAAGTGATCCATATGGAATCATTTTTGCTTTTGTTTTAGTAAAGTTAACATTATTATTTATGTCTTTGGAGCATTTGAAGCATTAGCAATTTACAGGTTACTACACTTAGCCATGAAAGATTGCAAAGAAATACAAGTATTTACTGAACGATGACTCTAAACAGTTGTAATAAATAAGAAAGGTTTTATCCCTTGATAATTTGTGAAAATGAGGAGTGAGTTCCTGATATTTTTAATCACTTCATATTGATAACAAATTTTTTTATTGGTTCTGAGCTGTTTATGAGCTGTATCTGGAGCTGATTGTATATAAGGAAGCAAGATAACATAGTAGCTATCTTGATACTCTAAACCTATTGTAAAACTAGGTAAAACAAAAATGTGCAATCAGTTCAAATGTGTGCAGTGGTTATGTTTGTATAATGCTTTATCATCAGCACATAAACTCTTAGTGATAAATCATGAGTGTAGCTTGTGCCTTCAGTTGCTGCTCTTAAACCATACCACACTTTGTGACATGTAATCAGAAACTGGGCCATAGAAAGACCTCAAAACTTCGCTGAAAGTATTCCTGAAATAAGTATTTTTGTTTAGACTTCCCTAAAAATGAGTGTTATTATTTCTCACTTTATCCTACTTCAGGTACTCCTCGTTAAATATTACTTTGTTAATAATACCTTATTTTGCCAGGTGATATGCCTCAGCTGGTCAGAGGAATGAAGCTTTTAAACCAGGCTGATCCATGTGTCCAAGTTTTAATCCAGGAGACAGGAGAGCATGTGCTAGTGACAGCAGGAGAAGTTCATCTTCAGCGCTGCTTGGATGACCTGAAAGAAAGGTTAGAGGGGCAAGGAGGAAGACATATTTTTAGTTCAGTAGGTGTCTGGTGTATTTCTTTGTCAGATGCATATCTTTGATTTATATTCTAGTAAAATAGAAGCTTCATCCACCAGTGATTTTACCACTGGATCATAAATGTAACCTTTTGTAGCTATAAAATTACTTGCAGGTGGGCAGAAGCCACTAGCTCATCACTTCTATACACCTTACACACCTTATGGGCACTTTCTAGAACTCATAAATTGCAATAGGTTCAGAAGTCCAATTAAGAATGTAATGTACCATTTGTACAAAATAAAAACTGAGGGGAATCATTTCTGAGTAATGAAGTCTCAAAAATTAGAAAGCACCAAGACCAAAATTGCTCGTGCACACTCTATCCCATTCCTTTGCTCTTCACATTTATTTTTTTTATTGTTAATCTGTTCACTTATTTTTGCAAGCATGTATTTATGTTTTTTTGCAAGCATATATTTATGCATTTAGTGTCGTCTAATGTTTCTTCAGATGGTAGAACAGTTGTCAGATACAGTCCTTTCCTATAACTTCGTTTACTAAAAAAATTCTAGTATTTCTGTCCATGTGCATTTACTGTTGCTGTTGTTCTAAACCAGAAAGCTGGTTGAATGTTTGTCTTGCTGTACACATGTCCTTTTCAGTTAGTATCAGACAACAGTAACTTCTTACAGAAGCTAGACTGGACCAGTTATAAAATTTGATGTATGTTTTTGACAGTTATCCTCGTTACAACTTAGTGCAACACATTCTTACTGCTTTTAAAAACACAGTATTCCGTATTGATACTGTGTTTCAAATAAGTTGCTTTACAGCTCCTAGGTTCATACAGTCCTCAGTGCAAAGACAGTTGCTTCTCATGGCTCAATTACATAGACTAAATCTGATGAGTTGCTTTTCTAAGATACCAGTACCTGTGATTTCAGGTGGCAGTAGTTGTGGTTTTATTGCAGGCAGCTATTCAGCTGTAGGTACTGCTAATTAGAACTGAGGCTTGATACTGAATAGTAGCTGGTCAAAAACTGATTACAGCAAAATATTTCAGCTTCAGAATGAGATAGAGCTGAAGTATGAGTGTTCCTGAATGCATTGTATTAGCCCCACAGATGTCGATGTAATCATGTAATTCATCCTTTAAGTCATGCATACTGGAATATAATTTTTGCTAATTTTGATTTTGAATGTAAACTATAACAGCATGAAAATCTAACTGCATCTCCTTTACAGGGATCAGTGACTTATCCTTGTCTGGAAACTAACTTCATTTGTATAATAAAATAGTTCTATATAAACATTCATTAGCAGGAATGTTGTATAAATAAAGGTAAATAACATCAGGGCCTTAGAAACACATCATTCCAATTATGGTCTTGTTTTCTCCACGTGTTTTAAAACCCGAGTGTAATTCAGCTGGCAGTGTCTAACATTATTTTTTATGTCTTCATACCCAAATGATAAAACAAAATCCATTGTCCGTTGATCTGCTGCTGGCTTGCTATACCACAGGTTGTAATTGTAGCAGTGAGGTAATGACCAGTAGAATATAATTTTTATAGATTAAATAGCTAGAAAAAGCTGTTACAAATCTTTGAAGACACGCGATAACTATTGTACCAGTGGTAGGAATGTTACATTTCCCAACAAGGTGTTTCCTGGGAGATTTTGCTATGAGACCGTTTTTCCCCCCTTCAGATGAGCTGAAAAATACAGGCTATTTTCCAAATCTGCTGGGAAGCTTTCAGCATTCCAGTATCTTCAGCTGAGTTAAATCCAGAATGTATTTGAACAAAATGCTGATAATGTGTACTTAATAAACATCCATTTCAGAGTGCTAAAGAAACAGGGGTTTGCCATGGTGCCATTGGCAATTTTCAGCTCCTGTGATTACAGTAAACAGATAAAATACCATACAGGATATTTTGAAGTCATGAAGTTGTACTTGAAGATAAAACAGGTGATCCTTTATGAATAAATATAGAGATGTTTATAACAAATCTGCACTTCCTAGCTGGGTGGTAAAATAACACATTGGCATATTCAGATGTGAAGCTTTTACTTTTAGAGCACTTTAATCACTAGTAATTAATTTTCCTCATCTTGTGAAATACCTTTTAAAGTGGTATTTCAGAAGGTTTTCCTGCAGAGTACTCACTTCAAGACAAATAATAAATACGAACTAATGTGAAAAAAATTGCTGTTGGTTAATAGCATTGCTGCAAACAATGTATCAGTTCCTTAATAATCAGATTTTATCACTGTTATAAATACCAATACTACAACATTGCTGAAACCTCTGTCATTTTCCCTTATTGTGGTCTGCTGTTCTTGATTTTTCCTAAATGTTTTTATCTCCAACACAGGTTTTCCTCACTGTGTAGGGTATTTCCCAGCTTAGTTTAAAAGAAAAAACGAAGCTTCTTAGGTTGTATCTTTAAACTCTTGACCCAAAATAATTCCTTTAAAAATTGCTAGTGCTCTTGCAAAGCAGACTATAAATTATTTATATTTAAACAAGCTGAACTGCATTGGTAAGATTTTTTTTTTTTTTCCTCCTTTCTTTTGGCGTGGAACATAACCAAGATCTTCGCCTACTGTTTCATACCCCCTTTTTTTTTTTGTGCTTTCTGTGGTCTTTTAAAGGCAACGATTGAATTTACCTTTTCTTCATGAGTCCAAAAATAAGATTCATCCACAATATTAAAAATGCTTGTTGTCTTTCATCTGGAAATTTTACTACCCTTGAGAATCTTCCAATATAAACTCTTCTAAAAAACTGAAAGCGTTTAATGACCTGAAATAATAGGGTTTTCTGGTATCAAATTGATAGTTTAATCTTTGTCTGTAGTTAATGGTCAATTTATTTTAATTATCTCCCATAGTTGCTTTTATATTTTAGTTTTGTATAAAGCTGTACTCACATAAGTAACTTCATAAAAAAAGAACTACTTAGTTTTCATTGAAGTGACTGTAGAAGATAACACTACTTGGGGTGTATGAAGGAGAGGGACTGTGTTCTGCTTTATAGCAAAGGCTGCTACTAATGACAGATCTATACATGAAATGATGGCGTAATTCTGTAACCAGTGTTTCCCTATCTGGTGATGCTCAAGAGTTAGCTATTTCACTTGAAATTTGTTCGTTCCTAGGTGTTCTTGATCTGAACCCACAAGGTTATAGAACCATGACTCCACGCTTCTTCACAAAAGCCTGCTCAGCTTACCCAGTGCTTCATCTTTTGAGAGCATCTCACTCTAAGAACAGATGTACTGGTTCAAACCAAGTGTCCATCTTGGTCAGTACCATGTCTGCAGCAGTGCGGCCTAGAGCAGATGTCTGGGGAAGAGTGAAAAAAGAGTAACTGTAATGCTTTCCTGGGCCTTAATCATTTTCAGTTCTGGGCCTGTTGTGATTTGATTGTCAGTTAATCCTCATCAGCCTTCCCCGTGCCTTTCATGATTTTGTAGACCTCTGTTGCATCCTTGAAATATCTGAAGGCTGCTTGTACTATCATACCTTTGATCATCCTTATTCTCTTTTTTTAACCCTAGTTTTATTGTATCTCATTTGGGGGGAGAGAACACCAGCACATAGTTACCAAGATGTGTGTGAACCAGTGATTTACACAGAGGCACAGAGTGCTCTTTCTTTTCTTTTATTTTCTTCAGTTCCTTTCCAAATCTTTATGAAGATGTAAGAGACAACACTTCCTTCTTGAAGCACATGAAGTTTTTCAGAGTTTGAGTTTGGAATGCATTACTAGTAATCTGTGTTGCAATCAGATTTATTCATGAGCATCTGTTCCATGTTAAGGCCATTGCTCTACCTCTCACCCCCAAGTTTAAAAGTCTTTTTAAAACTTTAAGCTAATTTTTAAACTTTATTTTATAGGTTTGCAAAGGTACAGATTAGTGTATCAGCACCTATTATACCATTCCGAGAGACAATAACAAGACCTCCGAAAGTTGATATGGTGAATGAAGAAATAGGAAAACAGCAGAAAGTTGCTGTTATACACCAAACAAAAGAGGACCAAAATAAAATTCCTGAAGGAATCCAGGTTGATTCAGATGGGCTGGTTACGATATCTACTCCGAATAAACAAGCTACTCTCAGCGTAAGAGCACTGCCACTTCCTGAGGAGGTAACTCGACTTCTTGAAGAAAATAGTGACTTAATTCGAACTATGGAACAACTCAACACATCTCTGAATGAAGATAAAAAAAAACATGAGATAAATCAGAAGACTATGGATAGGATCAAGGAATTCAAACAGAAGCTGGAGCAACATCTGCAGGGAAGAAAGTGGAGAAATGCTGTTGATCAGATATGGTCATTTGGACCACGGAAGTGTGGGCCTAATATTTTGTTATATAATTTTGAGGGTTATAAACGGTCCGTGTGGCAGTGCCTTGGGAATGCTGTGAAAGAAGTGAGTAAATACAGAGACTTTGATAACAGCATAGTAAGTGGATTTCAGCTGGCTACACTCTCGGGTCCCATGTGTGAAGAGCCCCTTATGGGTGTTTGTTTTGCAGTGGAAAAATGGGAAATAAATAAAGTTGGAGAGATTCCTTCAACTAATAGTCAGGATTCAGAGGAATGCGATGCCATAGAACATAACCAAAATGAAGATACTGCTCTAACAAGCAGTTGCACTGATGAAGTTTGCAGAGTGAATGAACACCAGGACAGCAGTCAAAGTGTTACAGAATCACCTGAGAAGATTAGTAAGCACAAGGGAGAAGTTTTACTTGCAGATTGTTACGGTCCCTTCTCTGGACAACTGATTGCCACCATGAAGGAAGCATGTCGTTATGCTTTGCAAGCAAAACCTCAGAGGCTTATGGCAGCAATGTACACGTGTGAAATTATGGCTACTGCAGAAGTTTTAGGTAAGACAGACAAAATAAACTTTTGTCAAGAATTTGCTTTCTTAGTTCCAAGGTTTTATAAATTAGATTGAATCAGAAAGTATAATGGTTGAAAGTATAATGAATTGGTTACAAGTTTTGTCAGAAGTTTTTTATAGTTCTCAGTAGTAGTGCAGTGCTTGTAGTATTCGTACTATTCTGAATGAAAATTTAGCATTCTTCTTGCTTATCTGAAACATACATAAATAGCAATGCTACACTTCTTTGGAAGCGCAAGATTAAAATGTTGGCTTTTTATTAAGTTTTTGTAATACCAACTTCAGTAAACATGAATATTAATATTGTGTCTCATAATTATGCATTAGTTCCATGAAGAGATGAGGAAATATACCCTGTTTGTAAAATAAGTGCAGAATCTTAGTAAATGCCATTTCAAGATGTTTTATGTTAATATAATCAATATATAAATAAAATCAGGAAGAAGAGAGGATCTCACTGTTATAGTCCCATTGGTAATTTTTTAAATTTTTTTTTTGGTAGCATCTGTATCCTTCTGGTATGCAAGTTGCTCACTTTGCAAACCCAGTGCATACAAATTTGTGTCACTTGTATTACCTTACCACTTATGCCTACTTAAACTTGTTTTAATGACCTACTTACAGTGCCACTCAACTTTCCCTAACATTTGTTCTTGGAGTTTTCCATGGGAGTTGCTTGCATGCGGAATCTGATCCAGTGCACCAAGATATTCTTTAAAACTAACTTCCATTGCATTTAAGCTATCAGCTAATTTACTTTAACTATACTAATCGTGAGAGAAATTATAGTATATCCCACATAGAATAATTAAAGAATTATTATTTGTTATAAAACCCCCACTGTTGTGCAGAGAAGCGTAATGATAGCAGTTACACAAAACAAATTGGTTCAAAAAGCAAAATTTACAATTGCATGTAGTGAAAAGAGATGCCTTTTGAATGAGCAATTGTTTTGTATAGATGCATGGTCCTGTTCTGTTCTGGTGGTTCTCTTTAGCAGGCTTGGCAAAAGGTGTCCTATAGTAAGCTTATTAGCACCTTACCTTAAACTAGAACTTACTATGATGTAGAACTCCTGCATTTCGAACTGTCTTTAATTATTTTTTAACAATTAAGAATGCATATTAAAATTAGGCTTCGTAACATTGCACATCACTGTTCCAGGAGCACATTAGCACAACACTTCTGAATCTCTACATAAGCAATATATCAATTTTAAAAACACAAAAACACTGTATAAGCTGGTTTTGAGAATGCCTACTCCCAAAGAAGCATGATTGTTTATAGTGATGTAATTAACACGCATTGGCTCATCAATTGTGCCGTAAAACCAAATGGAAACATGGCTTCCTAATGTTCGTGTATATATATTTAATGAGTATAATTTACGGCTCAGACATGCAACCAAATTAGTCCAGTCTAATGAATGTGAGTTGTGTGGACATGCACTTAGGTCATTACAAATTCATGGGTTTAATTTTTATTGTGGAAGTTTAAGGTAATAAATTGCATCCTTACTGAGGGAAGTGAAGAGTATGGATGCTAACCTATAAGACTTGGCAGTGGACATGTGATAAACCACTGGCTTTTGTTACTTTATTCTTCCAGTTGGTCTTCCATTCCTTGATACTCAGTTGAGTTTAATATATATTGTCATATTAATCAGCTTGCTTCTAAGATGTTAGCTTCTGAGAAAGCTAGTTCTTTTATGTTTGTTGTTTCAGTATATAAAGCTCTTCCCATCAGTCTTTTCTGACAGTTTCTCCTCACTGGAGCTGAGGAGAGGAGCCTGGAAAGAGGAAAGCAGAAATGTGTTGGAAGTGTGTATGTATTCAGTTAATGGACCTCGAGTTTAGGCTTGGGTCTTACATACACCCGATGTTTCCCAGTAGTTTGTGTTTTGAGCATCTCATTTCAATTTTTACACAATCCTGCTTTATGGAAGTTCTGTGTAAACTCATGAAAGCTGAATAATATTCTGAAATAGTATCACATGTTTATTAGCTTTTGCCTGTGATATTGCTACCTTTTGAGGTTTTCTTCCCTTCTCTCTTTTGTGTTCTGGACACTGAAAGCTAGACTGTCTTTTCATTTTGCTGATACCAGTGAAACTTAGGGAAAGGACTTTATCAGAATCTCTTGTAGCTTTTGCTTTTGGATTTTGATAGCAATTCTTGTATCTTTATTTTTCTTTAAATGAAGTTATGAAAATTTTAGATCACAGCATTTTTAGGGGGCAGTTCGCATCAATTTAGAGTATTAACATTTGTGTGAGTGAAAACATGCAGATTTCAAAACAGAAAAGCAGCTCCTCCTTCCCTTTTTTCTAAGTTTATGGTGACCCCTGGGCTCTTGCAAATGGTGATCCTGTTATCCTTCCACAGTATTTCTTTCCAATATGAAGCCTAATTTTTTTTTTAGTGTGCAGGGAATACAGGAATAGTTCAGCATTTTCACTTGACGCACTAAAGTATCTTTCTGTAAAGTGGTGAACAGGACTTATTTAATATTTTAAGGAGCTGGACTTAATACATATTTAAAGTGAGTCTATTATGCATAGGACTTACTCTGCACGTTGCAGCACCTAAAAGCTGGTTTTGAGGTAGTATCTTGTTTTCAAAATAACTTTTAACTATTCTGAATAGGAAGATCTTACAGTATTTCTTGGTGATTGATATTACTAAATTCATTCATCTAATTAGAGGTAGAGCCGGTATTTCTTCCGTATACTGCAGTCTGCCCATGGTGGTAAAACTGAACACCTTATATAGCTTCTTTGTGATAGCATTAATTGAGGCAGTACTCTAGACTGCTTGGATGAAATACATGTAGCTAGAAATCATTTAGTAAGCTATAAATCGTCTTCTGGCTTTTATGTTTTCAAAGAATAATCTTCAGCGAATTATGGCTAGATTATGTGCATCTCAAATGGTTTGTGATAAAGGTTACCTTACTTACCTCATTAGTATATGTGCAAAGTTTTCTACATCCTACTGAAAACAATTAGTAAAATATTTTGAATTATGACATTAGTGATCTTGAACTTACTTTAACAAATGGCTTTAATATATACGGAGTCATACATACACAGTATATGTACAGTGACCATGATGTGATGCTCTTTTGCAATGTGTATGTTTAATCTGGCTTTTTAAAGCAGTTACTGAGTTGTGAGCTCTGCTGAGGTATGACCTTTTAATATCTGAAAATTTTCTGGACTCAGTGAAATTTCCATAGACTTGAAATTGCTTAGTTAATGCCAACAAAGGCTGTACGTGCATGGCAAACTCAGTCACTTATCTTCAGAATGCCTTAATCTTTTTGTGATTTTTAGATATAGAATCTTAAGTATTTCCTCAATTTACTATTGTGCATAGTAAAAGTGACAGTCAGATGAACAGTGAGGAAGTCCTGTTAAAGGCACGAGCAGATGGAATTATCAGTGGTGATAGAAAGAACACTTCAACCCACATTTTATTAGAGAACTATAAATTTGGAAACAATTGGTGATGAACTGATGCTTCATTACCTGCATCTGACGGGAAGATTTAACTGCACTACCTGTGTGCCTGTGCTGAATTTCCTGAACAAGAACCAGATTCTATATTTAAAAGATCAAGGCAGATAAACCCACTCCAACATTTCCTCTGGTATCCCACAAAAGGCTTGCAGTATAAATGCAGATCAATGTATGTGGCTATAGTGTTTAATGGCATCTTTCTGTCAAAATAGGATGTATATTTCTAATTATTTCCAGTAAGAGTCAGATTTGGCCACCTATATAAGAGGTAGCAGCATTCATGGTTTTTCAGTGCAATATAATATAAAATACTTGAACCTCTCAGAAATTAATACAAACTTGTTCTTCCTGGCAAGGTACTTTTAATTTGTATGTCTAATACTTACTATTAACATTAGTAAATGAAGGCATTCCTAAAACATTTTTTTCAGTGCATAGGTTTTCTTGTGTTTTTATTATCTTGATTAACACAAATGTATTTATTAGTATTTGTCTGTAAGATAGCTAGCCCATAAGTTTGCAAAAACATTTAAAAAAAATAACTTGATGCCTACTGTAATGTCAAACACAGACATTTTCACAGCTATTTTCATGATATATACACTGTATTTCAATGGATTGAACATTAATTTGGGAAAGAAAAATAAAAATTACGCATGACTAACTTAAGACTGAATTAATTAAACCTAACTGCACACATTAAATGTAAACGTGTAGTATTTCAGATAAACAAGTTTACTGTGAGTAGAATAGCACTGCTGTTCAAATCGCAGAATATCTGGCACAGGAACCATGTAGGGAAATGGTGATCCAAACAAACTTCTGAAGTAGCAAAGATATGATTCCTGAAACACAATAGTATTTCTTAGTAATGTTTCTCAAATATTTGGTTGTAAGAAATAAAGCAAGTTAGGCACATAATCTGGCAAAGTGCCTTTTAACAAAATAGCCATATGATTGTATAAAATGCACCTAGTGCAAGCATTATCTAGATCCATACAGTAATAATTTATCAAGTGTTACTTAATGGTTGTGCACGTTGTACTGGCAGAATATGTTGTTTGTTTGGATTTAATGGGTACACTTAATTGATCCACTTACAAGGAAGAATTTTAGCCAAAGAAATTATGTATTTTACTTAATGCTGAACTTCCCTGGATAAATATTTATTAAATCCTCTTCATGACACAGAATATAAATATATTGGTAAAGACATTAAGATTATGTCTTTGCAGGTCGTGTGTATGCTGTCCTGTCCAAAAGAGAAGGCAGAGTGCTACAAGAGGAGATGAAAGAGGGGACAGATGTGTTTATTATAAAGGCAGTCCTGCCAGTAGCAGAAAGCTTTGGTTTTGCTGATGAAATCAGGAAGAGGACTAGTGGCCTGGCCAGTCCGCAGCTGGTGTTCAGCCACTGGGAGGTAAAAATATCTATTCACTCCATATGTTTTGGTGATCTATTTCCTGTAGATGTGGCAGGCTGGAATAATAAGCGGAAAAGGTTAAATTTTGGTCAAGACATTCGATTAATTCCTTTTTGAAATGAAGAGGAAAAAAGTAGCTTTATATTAGTCTTACTTCCTTTTATAGATATGTTGAGAAATGTGTTTATATTTTGTTTAGATGAGATGCTTTTTTATTTCAATAGAAACTAAGTCCTTCATAAATGAAACTGATTCTTCATAGTTGTGTTTTCCTGAATTTTGTGTGCTTTTTTCCATGACTTCTCTGGTAGACTTGTTTGGGGAGTGGGAAGAAAGAAAGCACCACAGAACAACCCCAGCCTAACATTAATAGAAAATGTAACAATAAATCTAATGCCTATGAAAGTTAACCTTTTAAGGGTTAGCAGACAGTTAGGTATTTTTTGTCCTTGTTATTTCCAAGTCAACATATATTTTCATACTTAGAGGCAAAGGGAATAGATTTCATTCTTTCAAAATGAAGTCTGGTGATAGTAAGTAGAGGTGTCCTCAGAATCATTCAATTTGGTCATCTTTTTCACTTAAAGAAAGGAAGAGGTGAAAGTATACAGGAAACATGCAAGTGGGAAAGCCGATAAGGAGTGTCACCAGGTGAGAGTGCACTGTATTTTTTTCCTATGATGATGTGGATAGTAGATCTTCAAGGAGAAATATAAAAAGCTGTAAATCAGAGTTCCTTGTTCAAGACAAAAAAACGCTGCAATGTTAGAGCTTCTTGGAAGACTCCAGTGAAGGAGCTAAAAATAGATTCAAGGACAAGAGTCAGTGGGTATAAGGATTTCACATGAATTCTTTAAAATTAGTAAAGTCTAGGGTTTTCTGTTTTGGGGTGGGGTTTTTTGTTTGTTGGTTTTTGGTTGGTTGTGGTTTTTAGTCAGGTATTCCTTTATTTGATGTTAGGACCATAGAAACTTTTGTAAATGGATTACAGAGTCTTTAATTTGATTTTTGTTTCATCTTCTGATTTATTTTGTGACTTCAAACATTAAGTCTCTGAGTAGAAACAGCTACAGATTTTGAGGCCAGTAATACTCCATGCAGTTGCCAGCTGTGGTCAGTTTACCACTGTTTCTCTCCGAAGTATGTGCTGTTTTTTCACATGGTGTGGATTATTCTTCATTTCCTGTAGCTGAATTGTCCTAATAGGTAGTATCTGTTAAACACTCCACTAGTTCTGTATCTTTTTGTTAGTAATTGTTGTGACTGCCTCAGGAATTTTATATGGGTGCTAATGGAAAAGGAGGATCTCTGCAAACCAGCAGAGTCATGTGCAATCAAAAGAGTTGGGAATCCTTGAAACAGTACACTTGGAAAAGTACATTATGTCTTCTTTGGCAGTGGTGCCTTACTGGTGTTAGAAAATACTGGTGTCAGAAAATGTAGTGGACCAGCGGCTTACCTTTCCTCCCTCAGTACTGATTCATGTGATCTTCTTGTAACTAAGTCTTCACTGAGAGCCACAGAAGGGAAAAACTGAGCTACGCTGAATGAAAAGGGGGGAAAAAAAAAAGGCAACCCTCCATAGATGGTGTATGCACTAAAAAAATAGAAAAAGCAACAGCTTTTTGGGTGTAGGGATCTAGACGTAAGCCACTAACAGATTAGGTATTGCAAACTAATGACTCTTTTCGGGATTGCGTGTGGTATTCTGATCAGTTTTGGATGTTCTTATCTGAAGTGCAGCTGGTGAGGTTTCATGACTTAACTGGTCTTTTGTCTGAAAGGCCTCTGATACCAGTGCCCCTAAAAGAATATTAGAATGGAGTTGATTCCAGCTAACCACTCTTTTGTGCCAATTTCTTTAGGATTTGTGGCTACTGTGCTCCAATACTAACCAAAAAAAACATAAACCTCTTGTCTCTCTGAGCTTCCCTTCTATCGCCAAACACTGGTGTGTATGTTCATTCTGTCAGATGTTATGATCCTCACGTAAGAAAATGTTCACACTATGCAGAGGAGAGGGAGATTTGAACAACTGGCAACATTTTCTAAAATTGACCCTCAGGAGAGATTATAATTACAGCTAGTATGTTAAAATTCAGTGGTAGTAGGAAAAATGCCTGTGTAAGCCAGTCACCTTTCCACCTGGCAAATCTGTCAGTGGGGAGGGTTGGTTGTTTTTTGTCTCATTGAAAGTCATGCTCACATACTTTTGTGACAAAATAAGCCTTTTACTAAGCTACTAGCAATGTTGGCTCTGTGCAGTGATGGCAGAGGGAGTTCATGCTACTCTCACATCATCAGCAGAATTGCTAAATAAATACAATTTTCAGAATCTCTAGTGGTGGTATGACAGAGAAGCCAGGAAAAAAAAAATTTGTGTCTCAAATCACATGAGTAATCTGTAGAGCTTTTCTCTGTTTCTTTTTCTCTCTGCATTCCGCTGAAAACAAAACCCACAAATAGATAAAAATGCTATCAGGTTTCATTAGGTATTAGGCATGACTTTGACATTGCTACGTTACTGATGAATTCTTATAAATATAAACATGATAAACATCAGTGTTTTATTTGAATCCTGTTATTTAATTTATTATTGTGTAAGATAATATAATGTGAACTCTGTGTAATCTTGTACTATTTTGTCCTTAGTGCTAGAAATGGAGAGGGAATGCGGTAGCTACTTGGTTTTGTTTTCCATTTCCTGTGTTACTGAGTGTATGGTTGCTGCTTTAACCACACACTATCCAAACCCTTCCCATGACATTCTAAATTGATTCTGTGTTAGTGGTGTTTTCTCAGTGTGCTCAGCTCATTAACTGAGTACCTGGAACATGTATTTCTCTGCACAGATTGCTTCTAATGTGTTGTTATCCCCATTTTACAGATAGTAAAACAAACACATTTTGGTGTTTTTAAACTTTTTAAACACTTGACTCATGGAAATCACATGCATAAAGTATGTTTAAAGAAGTGAGATTTGAATCAATTTTTTTATTTTTCTTGTATTTCATTAATGTAATTTCTAGACTATAAGCACAGGCAGGTCAATGATAGAGCCTACATTTAAATGAAGCCATTTTGGTCTCTCTGGAAATGAAATTACCATTTTTTTTCTTCGGTTAATGAATGTATTTTGTCTAGTTCAGATTCCTCCAGCCCCAGGGGATGGAGCAATACACATATTGAGGTCTATCTTGTCAGATACTCCTTTTTTATTAATTTCTTCTGTCATGCTTATCAATTTATTCCTGCCTGTAGAGGACAGCACCAAAAAAACATTAGTGGGAGCTTTTAGTTTGGTTCCAGTTTAAACAAATTAATTTTAAAAGTTAGTCAAGTGTTTTCCTTTATGATATCCCAAAGCAAATGTTAAGTGTATTGTGTTTACTTGGCCATATTTTCTTAGGTTTCAGTATAAACTTTCTTCTGAATTCTTAGTTTAAAAAATATAACTTTGGGATAATTATTAACTCCTTGGGTTTATGGGGTTTTTTTAATCCTTGAATTAATTATGCATCTTGAATTAGTGTGTGTTTTTGCCTGAGCCTGTTCCCTTTAGTCTCTCTTGATTCTTTGCAGTTACATCTTTCACTCAGTCGCGTCATTTTATCTTAATCATAAGGTTATTTGAACAAGAAGATATTTGTGATTGCAGAATGCTTAGAATAATGGAGCTCTAATGCCACTTGGGAAAGGTGTTATAGTAAAAAAATAATGCATGTGACTGTTCAGATGCTAGTTGAATTTTCAGCAAGTGCAGAAATTGTTAAAGACAAGTACTAGTTCTAAAGTTGTGAACTGTGTAGTATTCTTGCTAACTCACATCTTTTAAATTGCATAATGGTTGGCTATTAGACACAGGTGTATTCTTGGTGGAGCATGGTTGACCTATAAACACATGCTTAATCTGAATTGTTTTTCTGTATGTCTTCCAAGTAGAATAGTGCCTAGTATGTGCCTTAGGGCTCTGGAGAAAGGTAAGAGATGGATTGAATATAGTAAGTGGTGAGAATGTGAGGCATTCTGAATCTGGACATTTTATATTCTGAATTTTAATCCATTCTGTTTGAATTGTAAGTAATTTTACAACTCAGAAGATGAGGGCTTAATAGAGGAGTTGCTGGGTGAGATTGTTAGGCTTGCAGTAAACAGTAAGCAGACTAAGGTGATGGGAGACACTTTTAAGAATCTATGAATCTATACTAGGTTTGAACTGTAACTTCACACACATCATTGAGCCAGTGACAGTTTAGGCATGTAAATGAATTCTGGGAGTAACCTGCAACTTTTCAAATATGAAAAGCTCTTTGTATTGGCCAGGACATCTGAACCTACTTAAAGTAGTAAATAAAAGTGGTAGTGGTGTGGCTTTAATTTTCCCTCTCAATATGTGTTTCTTAAGTAATAGGAAAAAATGCAACAGTAGAGCCACATGTCTCCTTTCTTCCTGTTTTTAGCTACAGACTGAAGTCAAGGCTAAAGCTCAGCTGTTGCTTGAGACACAAACAAGGATGGTGCTTTTTAGCCAAAATAAATTTGTATGAGTTTATTTTATAACTAAATGTGTAAAAGTTCAATGTTAAAATATTTATTGGAAGAAGAGTTCTCATGTCTGACTTCAGGAATTTTAAGGCCTTGTCTGTCCCCTTTATATATTGTGAATGGGATCTCTGAATTATAAAATGCTTTTGGATGCTCATTTTCCTTGTAGGGAATCTACACTCCTAATATATCTCTGTAGGTTAAATGTCTAATGTTTGACTGCAAGTTATTCTGAATCCCCTTTATCTTTAGAAGGAGATATATGGTGTTTAATTGATAAGCTGATCTGTAGTGATGCACAGTGGCAGCATTCTGTGAAGCCAACATTTGACTGCAGTGTAGTCAAACAATTGGTAAAAAGGGAGGCTGAAAATTAGTTGGGGTTTTTTGCTTTCAGGATGTGGCATTGAGATTAGCTATTTATAAAACAGGCAAGCTGGTACGTGAAGTATTTGTGTTTTAACAAAATAACTGTGACTTGTTTTATTTTGAGAACATGTATGTGTAGGTTCTTCAGTAAAATTCTTTAGCTAATGCAGATATTTCTCCTCCCACCCTCTGCTGCTTAATCCTCACCCCCAGGGTGGTGTTTTGTGGAAGTATTTCAGGTGCTCAGTGCTTCCCACAGTCAATTAGTACTTCTAAGCAGGAAAGGAAGTGATATTTGCTTGCCACTGTAATGGAACGGGTGCAGCAAAATGGAGAGGCTGAACCGCACAGAGAATATTCTCTCCCTTTCTGAATAGGAAGCATTTGGGGCCTGTAAAGGCCTACAGAAGAATAAGAAGATACCTTATTATTATATAAGATACCTTATAAGAAGATACCCCTTATTATATGAAGGGGTTTTTCACTGAATAAAACCAGTAAGACCCCACAGTTGGTTAAACAACAACATGACAGACAAACTTGTAGAATCTTTCCTTGAGATTTTAAATTGTGGTTTCTTTCAAGGACAGGCTAAGATCCTGGCTGCTCTGAAAGCAGAATAGCAAAATTAGAAACAAGGGTTTACCTGTTCTTCAATTGGATATTGTATTTCAACACTGTGGTACAGAAATCACTTCAAAAATGGTATTCAGGCTGCTCTACACTTTTAAGTTATGACAGCTCCTTGTCATACAGTAGCATCATGCCGTTTTAGCCAGGGTTGATGGAAAGCAATTGTTCATGTGGAGATTGCTTTTGAAGTTGCCAAATGTCATCTTGCAACACTGCTCTAGAGTCTGTATTTTCCTTCACATGGAAGTAAAGAATTATTTGCAAAAACTACCTGTGCATACAGGCATTAGCATGGTATGTGTTGAGCAGTAGTGTGCTGCAATGCTGCCAATTCTTTCTTGACTCTGTAGCTGCTTGGGTTAAACATAGGAATTAGCCAGTCACATGGGTACCTCTGCATTACAGTGTATGTGATACTCAAGGAAGGACTTAGTGAAATAATGGGTCTTTCTGGGTCTGAGGTCACGGGAGGAGTGTGGTCAAGAAGTTATGCTCTATCCACTTTTGTGATTTTTGTCTCCTCCCTTCCCCTACTCCACATCCCAAAAATGTATGAGACACTGTCTAAAGCCCACCCCAGTCCATCTGACCTCAGTCCTATTGGGTACCCTGCCCAGTGTCCTCTGTTCAGGAGGCACACTGCCAGTATCCAAATGGCATTGTACCATTTGGTTATGCTCAGTGCAGAAGCACTTTTGCAGCATTACCCAGCATATTACTGAAACCCATGCAGGTAACAGTTTTTCAAGGTCACATTCACATAAACCTCTGCAAAGTTCTATCATTTTACCTGAAAGGTAGAGGTAATTTCCATTTCATAGGGCTGCTTCAGACATGGAAAACGTGCATATCAGCTGTACCCTTTTAGTTGTGTAGTTTATGTCATTACTAAGTGATGAACACCATTTGAACTGTGAATGTTCTTGAAATATCTTTCTAGCATCAATTTTTCTAAGGTAGAAAGGATTCTGATATACTGAAGCCTGTATCATCTTTGAAACTGTGCATAATAGTTCTTTTGAATTATCTCTTTTTTTAAAGAGCTTCTGGCATAATGTTTTTCCTGGCATGCTAAGGGCTCCTTGTGGTATTCAGTCACACTGAGTTTAGTGGTGCTTGGGATTTCTTACAAAGAAGTTCACAAAGGCCATAATGTTGCTTGCTGGTCTTAAAATCTTCATTGGACACTGTAAGACTGCTCTTTCTATTCATGGTCCAACTAAAGCATTTTCCACACTGATGATAGTTGGCTCGAAAGAAATTTTCTGTCCTCACCAGGCAGTAAGGACCAGTAGGGGAAATGCTACTAGGAACATGGCTGTGTTCCCAGATCTGCCTGACCTTTTGGATGAACTAGGCAGATCCCTTCAGTTTGCTTTTGATGCTTCTCTCAACCTTGTTTTGCATAATTAGGCTGCCTTAGGCAGAGACTGTTTCGTACCATCATTTTGTGAAGTGCACTAGACAATGGGACCCAGATCACTATTGGAGCCATCTGGGTGCCACTGAAATGCAAATAATAAATCATCCTCAAATTAAGGCTTAAAATTCTGAGTCCTCTTGTATTGGAAGTGGTCTGTTCTAACTCGTGTCTTACTGAAAAGTTGATTAGCTTACATAATCATTTGCAGAATTTAGTACACGCTCTGTTGTCTTTCAGTATCAACGTAGTACGGTCATAGTATTTGTATTTTTATGGATTCTTACAGGTATTCAGATTTTCTCTCTGATAAAGATACAGGCATTTATTGTTTGAATAATTAATGTATAGGTTGTTAGGCTAAAAGAAAATGACAGCTGTTTTGCCTATGCTACTCTGCATGCTGTTACTAAACAAATCCTATGAGACTTCATTGTTTGGGTGTGTTGGTTTGAACAGTTGTGATATTTAATGAAATCTCTTGCTTTAGAATGATTTCTTTTTCTCAAGAATATCCTTGCATTTACAGTATTTGAAGTTATCTATTCAACTCCCTTGAAATACCTACTCCCAGCTGACTTCATTATGAACAGTGTTTTATTTATACCTAGAGTGGGCTCATAGTTCTGCAGTGAGCAATGGAACACTCTTCAGCATGTATTTGCCTCTTTAATTTTTTTCTTTTAAGTATAATGGAATTCTAGTGATTTGCTTATAGTCATGCTTTAAGCAAATTATCACCCAAGACTTTTATAAAGTAAATCAATGAGAATATTGTTAAACAATGCTATTAAGGAACATTTCCATCACTTAAGAATTGCATTTGCAATAACAGATTTAAGAATTGTATCAGCTGCTGTTCACTAACTCATTTTACTGTATTGCATTTTACATGGCTGCACTTAGAGAAAATACTTGTTCTCTAATAGAGTAAATGCTAGTCCAGTGATCCGCTACACAAACCTTAATTTATAATTCACTTATTTTAAAAGAAACTGTTTTCAGAAGAGCCTTGCAGATGTAGTGTAGAAATACTCGGTTGTGTTAATTAGGGAGCAGTAGCTCTTGCTGCTTTGACTTGCACACTTTGGAGGAGTAAGCATGTGTTTGTTCTGGGCTATTTGCAGTTAAAGCTGCTGTTGTCCCCATCAGATTATTCTGGTGTTGAATAATAAATAAGCATAGGCCAGTGGCTAGTTCATGCTGTTATAAAGAAAAATTCCCAAGTTCTAGCAAAAGTTCCTGAAGAAAAGATGTGTTGAATTTTATAGTTACCAAATCTCATGCGGTGTGGTGGTATTTTAAAATATGCTTTACCATAATGCTAATAATACCATCACATCATTAGGTTTACAGTGTCTTTCTCCTAACGTTGGTTCCTCTTGACATCTTTTGTCTGTTATACTTGATGTATAAATGGTTTGGCTGTGATAATTTTCTTGTCACCCCCTGCTCAGTGGTTCCCAGACACACATGGCACACAGGCAGACTGAGAGAAAGGCAGACTGAAGACCTTTGACAGAAAGTTATCCAAATTACTTGATGTTTCAGCTATGAAAGGCATGTTATTTTGACTTTCCAGTTTTGTTTTGATTGAAGTTTTTGTTTAAGAGTGCAACTTTTTGGAAAAGGATTGTAAGATACCATCACACTTCTGTTTTTAAAATGAATCTTAGGCTATATGTTTTAGGTTCATACTGAAAAAACAGTATGTGGAAACATCTAAATAATTTTAAATTAGAAGTGACATGCAGCATGGAATAAATAACGTTTGTGGGTTTCTTCTCTACTTTGATCCTGTGGATCTTCCAGGATCCACAGCAAATGACCTCTGTTAGGTGGCTACATCATATTCCAGAAGGATCAGTCCATTTAGAATCTAATTAATCATTTAGGACTTTATCCAGACAAAAACTCGATTTCTGTCACAGATTCCAGAGTCATCCTTATGCAGTTCCCATGAATACAAACAATAGCTCAGGGACTAAAAAGCTTCTCAGCTCTGATTCCAGGAAACCCAGACCCACCATTCTGACAGCTGCTATTGTAAGCAAATTGATGACAATGCTTTTGGAGCATTATACGGAAACTTTTTTTTTTTTTTTCTTTTGCTTGCTTGTACTGTATTAACAGAGTATGGGGAATGATGGATGCCGCCTGCTCTATGTATTTGCTGTGATTCATTAATGTGGTGTGAATACAAGAGGGACAGTCTAGCCTGTGCCCTCACCTTCACTTGTAAAAACAAAACTTCCTACTTTTTTTGTATTGCTGTGTCAATAACACCTCTGTGTAGTTATATTGGGGTTACGTTAACACGGCGCTTTGCTGGCTTCTTAAAGAAGATGAACAGCTGGTGCCCCAAGTTGCAGCTGACTCAGTAGATCTGGCTTCCTCTTTCTCATTACTTACCATGTGGTAGTACAAATAGTGTGTTCTAATTAACCTCATCTTTTGCAGTCTGTCCGCACCATTCAGATAGGCACAATCCTCTAACAAATTTTCAGATGCCACCATACTTGCTCTAGAAGCAGCCTGTGGTGCCTGAGATTGAGAAGCAAAGCTAGCTCCTGAGTTGGCTTTTGAAACCTCATTTATGTCTCTTTACAGTGCTCCTCTGCATCAGGTAGCATCACAAGGTTCACTCAAGATGCTGGAGCTCTGTGCTACAGTAAGTTTGCAGGTTTACCCTTGCTGGCTATTTAAGTACTAAATAGTGCACACGTTTGAGCCTCCTGTTATTCCTGAGAGCTAGATGTCCCTATTGAGGCATAAAGAATTATGTCAGTGGGAAAAGTGCAAAACTTCACTTAACATTAGTAGAACAAGTCTGTCATAAGTTATGAAAAGAGCCACTCTATCAAGCGTGGGGATTTTCTCTAAACATCCATCACTACAGTAGCTAAATATTTACAAGTAGAGTAGACCTCTAAGTTCGATTTTGTATACTTTTGGACTCCTCTGTTGTATTCATTCTTCAAGAACCACTGTTTCACTGTTTCTGTCTGGGCATAACTTCTGGGTGTTAGATTTCTTGCTAATGTAAGAAAAAAATTCATCAAAGGGGATAGTAACAGCCTTTTAAGTTACCATAGTTTGTAGCTGTGTATTCTCCCTCAGCAGTACAGACTGGAGCAAATCCATGGAGCATGAATCACCTTTTCTTACTTGTGTGTTCTTGGACTTTGAAAATTTAGTTTGTTCAGCTCTTTGAGCTCATCATGAACAGGGAAGTCCCTGGTGTTTCTACATCATTAAGATGCTGTATGAACATCACTACAACTTCATCAAATCAACATGCAATTTTTGCCCAAAAGTTGGAAAAAACCAATAGTCTTTACTGTGCCTTTTCTTTATTTCTAGTGGATAATGGTAAAACTTTCAAACTCTCCAAAAGCAGAGACCATTCTTTTTATTGATGTAAACTGTCAAGGAATCACCTTTAAGTTTCTAGGTATTGTTTATAAACACCTGTATAAGACATCAGAATGGGTATGACTCAGGCAATTTCTTCTATAGCCAGACAGTCCTGTAATTTAGAAACATTTGGAAAGCTAAGTTTCATACTGTTTATTTCTGAGCTCTGCTTGCTTTTTGTTTTCAGCCAGACAACCCTATGCATACTCATTTCCTACCTAAATAATTGAGATTGGATGTTGCTTTCAGTTACCAGGACTATGCATATACTTAACTGTAACAAAGGAAAATTGTTTTTGTTGGTTTAGGGGCTTTACATACTATTTTGCAGGATTGAACCTACAATATTACCTAATACAAAATAGCCATCTCTTGCTATAGTCATTTTCCTGACGCACCATAAAGTGTAATTTGTTTGATTGAGTTAGGTGTTATTTAAGATAAGGTAGTAAATTAGGATTTCACAATCACTGATGTTCCTAGGTAAAATCGTTTATCTTAAGCCATCGTTTTTTAATTCCTGTTCTCAGTAGTTCGCGTAAGTTAAGCTTTAAGAAATTTTACTTAGTTTGAAATACCTTGTGGCAAGTATAAGTATTTCTCGGGAGAAAAAGTTTGTAACACTAGAAAAGGTTTAGAACACTAAGGTAAAATTTGTTGTTGAGGGAAGTTCATTCCCTCCTTGTCAGTTATTAATGTTTGTGCTAATATTACATATTTCAGAAATGATGATAGAGTGATGTCCTCAATTATCGTCATAATTATCATGATTCTTACAGTAACTAATACTTGTCTACACTCTTTTTTCCATGAGAGTTTTGTTTAAGAAATGGATACGGTATTACCTTTGGGCTTTTTAGTAAAAATGTATTACCTGTAACTATATTTTGTGAGGAAGTCTGCAATAACTTAAATAAGTTTTTCGATGTTTGCAACAGAACGTGGGTAACATAATATGATCCATTTCATCCCTTCCTATTGCTCATGGTTTTTTAGCATTCTTAGAAGGTGATCTTGTTATTTTTCACTAAGCTCCATACTACAGTTTTGGGGTTTTTTACTCTGTTTTATGGTTAGTTGTCCACTAATGGGAAGGAAAGTTAAATCTCAGGATTATAACCCTATACAATTTTGGTTGGTCACCCAGACATCAGTTCACTAGGGAGCATTTCACAGGTTTGATTACACATGCACATTATGTGAGCTTAAGACTTGATGATCAGTCTTAATGACTTAGGAATAATTTCTGGTGCCACTGAGGTGGATTCTTAGGAGCTTAGAATTGGTGGGGGAGGTCCTACTTTTTCTTTAGGTCTTAAAACATTTACTTGGAAAACCAAAACTTCTTAAAGTGCTGTAAGAGTCACTAATAGTAATGGAATGAATTGTTATCTTTGGCTAGCTAGTTAAATATTAAGCCTGGAATTTGTGTGAAATGTACATAGTCCAAAGGTAAAGAGTAAATATCTCTTCAGACTTTCTTGGGGAGTTAAAAATCTTGTAGCTTTGCTGTGCATGATGAAATGAGGGAAGGTTTTAAAGACTTTGTAAGGTAACTACATCTTTGAAATATTCTCTGTGGGGTCTGAGAAGTGTGGGGTATATAGGATGAACTGGGGACAAAGACATGCCCAGTTATTCTCTGATCATGTTACTTCTGAAATCTCTTCTGGAGGAGGGCCCCTGCGATACTAAGCTGCAAGAACAGCTCTACTAAATTTGTTAGCACCAGAAACAATGATTTTAAACCATCTGTCCAACTCATAGGGATTGAAGAACATAGGGCACAGAAATGAGCAGAAACCTTCAGTTCCTGTAAGTTCTAATAAAATCATAGTGAGATAATATTCTAAATAAGGAATTCCTTCTTGAAAACTGAGAATTTTCTGAATGTTATTTGACATTGTTTGCTGACTGGCAATTAAATTTGCTTTAAAATAAAATTGGCATGCAGATAAATGCAACTGAGTTGCAAGCTATTGTGGGCTTCTTGTCACAAGTACAACATAGTGTATCTGAACTCTTGTTTTCTCCTTAAATAGCTAACTGCAGGCTTTCCAGAAAACTCTATGTACTCTGCTTTCATATTTCTCTACTTCAGAGACTGATTACCTGAAATGTACTAATAAACCTTTGTACTACTTTACCGTTTGTTTTTTTTTTTTTTTTTTCCTTTTTTTATAGATCATTTCCAGTGACCCATTCTGGGTACCAACCACTGAGGAAGAATACTTGCACTTTGGGGAAAAGGCAGACTCAGAGAACCAGGCCCGCAAGTACATGAATGCAGTAAGAAAGCGAAAGGGACTTTATGTAGAAGAAAAAATTGTGGAGCATGCTGAAAAGCAAAGAACTCTCAGTAGAAATAAGTAGCCGTGTCTGCTTCCTTTCTCTCCCGACTCAGCTAAGTGCGGGTGGATGATTTTCTATGCAGCAGATTCAAAATTTCATCTGGACTTTGTTCTTTGACACCACTTTTCTTATATGCTATGTCTGTGGCTTAGGTTTTAATCAACTTAAGCCTTTCCAACTTTTATACAGAGAAAATAGTTTGTTTATTTATTTAAATAAAGTATAGGCATATTCGTTGCAATTGGTCTTAATTTTAAAAATTTACTGCCCTATTGAACTTTCTGTCATGGGATTAGGAACTCCTAATTTAATTTTCTGTCTTTCTGATTTATCAGACTTAATTACAGTTAGAGCTGGTTAGTTAGTTTGTTGCAAATAAACTATGCACTGAATTTAGCTCCTAATTGGTTTTGAGTCTGTTTTTTTAAATTTATTTTAATTTCTGTGATGTATTTGTTACTCACCAGTACTTCCCATAGTTACCTCTGTGCAAATAGATGTAAGCCTATTGGGAGTTTCTAAACTATTTTGTTTTACTCCATTCCTCATGTAAGCAGGCATCTAAAGCAGTAATGTTATCCTCCTTAAATCAGAGAGCAAAAATAGCACATGTGGAAGACTAAGCATTGCCAACCAAGCAAGATTTGTGTTTTTTCCCTCCTTAGAACACATCTTATTAAAAAATTCATAGGATTATCCTAAACTGGGAGCTGCCATCTCTGAACTAAACACACAGCTACTTCTGCCAATCCTGCATGAGTGTTTCCAGACTCTTGCAGAAATTTCTACCCATTTCGTCTGTTCTCTTGAATTGAGTGAAGGGAAACACTTGCAAAAATATACAAAATGTCTTGCTTTTTGCAGGTGTCTAGGAGGCAGAAGGCTCCAAAATGATTCAGACTGAGACTAACAGGAAAAAAAGTCCTCACAGGGTGTAAGTTTTAGTTAAGAAAAATGGAAACCTTCGGTAGAAGAGAAATATGGTGCATGAATTATCTTCTCATTTGGCTGCTTAGATTTGTAAAAGGAAAGAACAAAAATTTGAGATAGTTAATACTGAACAGGTAGGTGTCTTTGAGGAGTTTCTAATATTTAGTTAAATTAATAAGTCCTTAAATCTTGTGCCAACTGATGTTCTGCTACCTTTTGTCTTTGCTAATTGCAGAGTTCTGTTTCAGATAACCATGCAAATAGGTTGTCCTTTTCTTTCCAGAATATAACCATTTCTTTAATTTGTCATTGCCCCATATTCCTTTAGCACCTACCTGGTCTTCCTGAATAAATATTCTTTGTGTGTCAATTAATGCAGCTGGCAGAATTTACTCGTATCAGTTTTGCTTTTTCAGGGGCAAGAAAACTGTTACTTGTTTCGCAAGTAGAATGGTTTTGAATGTTTAACTTTTATTTTAAATAACAGCCTTTTCTTTTCCAGCTTGTTTAGTTTCATTATGGAAAAGTTTCCTTTTAACATTGTATTTATGAATTATTCAAGCAAATGAAATACTTGCCTTTCTTAGAAGTTTGTTCAATAAATTGCTGTGTTTTGCAGGGGAGGTCTGCACAGCAGCCCTATTAGAGCTTGAACAAACATACTTGTGTAGTTTGGGCACTGCCAGCTGGTATAGCCATGGAGGGCATGGTAACTTACTGCAAAAAACAGTCAAGATGCCAATGTTTGTAATGAGATCTTGCCTAATGCAGCTACCCTGCTAGCTGAATCCAAGACAGAGCTAGGGATGTTTGGCCTGTAGTCACAAAGGTGCTTGAATAGGTGATATAGGCATGGACAGGTTGGTCATTGTTATGACTACGTAATTGTTAACTGTGACCTGATATACTTAAATAAGCAGAAGGATCATTAACATAGATTTTAAAAGATTTAACAAGAGCTTCCATATTTTGTGATGGTGTGGTTTTCAATTGCACCTCAAACAGCATAAGGATGATAATTCAGGATATTGCAACAGTATTATTTGTAAAGAGCAAAAACTAGCAGAAGAAAATCAAACCAACCAGCAAGAAGTGCTAGCAGCAATATTTGAGATCTGTTTTCTTTAGTAACAGCTACTAGTGGGAAGAGAATCTAATTGCTTATGTGCCACGAATCTGTAACCATTTTTCTCTGGATTATTCAAAAAGTAATTTGATGTAGCTGTTTTTCCCTGGCTTTGTTATACATACATAACAATATGACATAATTTTGGAAAATCTCTGCAAAGCAGGATAAATAACTTGCTGATGGAGCAAGCCATGGAAAGATTTAATTGAGAGCTAGCCATTATATAATTTCATTTTCCATTACCAGCTTTATTGCTAAATATAATACATATTTAAAATAAGCATGCACAGCTTTTAAAATATTTTATATGTGTAAATGTTCAGTACACTTTTAGCTTTCTAAAAACTACGCACTCAATTGACGTGATTTGGCTCTACTGGCTTTAGTAGAATCAAGGCTCCTTACAATTGATAATGTATAAAAACAACAGTCAGCTTCTATATGGTAATATTTATTAAAGAATGATAACTATTCACTGGACAAGCCATATGATAATCCAAATGATTCCACTTTGTAGAAGGAAAAAAAAGCCAAAAATGTTTCCCCAGAGTAGAATAAAGATCAAGCAGTGGCCAGCAAGTCCCTTTCTCTTGTCTCTGGCAACGCTTCTTTTACCTTCTTGCTTTAAAAGTCTTTCATTTTCTCAAGCACTGGTAATCTTAGGTTATTCACCATTTTTTCCCACATAGTTTTCAGTTTCCCTCAACAAACTTCACTTACATTTTAAAGCAGGAGTCCAAAAGAAAAACCAAGGAATCTGTGCTGTATGTTCTTTCCTACTCCTCTTTCCATGTTAGTTTAGGACTTCAGCTGCAGCCTCAGTGTTAGAATTGATGAGGGCAGAAACACCAGAGAAGCACAATATTTCTATACCAAAACATGCAGGTCCCAAATTAGGTCTGAATGCAATCTCTTTGCTCCCTGCTAACCTTAGGAACTAACTCTTCTTGTTTGAGACACTGATATTTGGAACCTTATTCTGTGGGAAACAGAACATGTCACTCCTTCATAAAGTCAGTCGCCTTGCTAACAAGAAGAAAGAAATATGCAACACTTGAACTGTTCACTATACTTCTGATAAATTTAGAGAGTGGAAGAGAAAGTGATTTTTGGAATGCTTTATTAGATTGAATACTCACTCTGATAGTGGAGGGGTCCTAGCAAAATTCTTGGACTCCAAATGGCCATTGTTTTGAGTTGAAACTCCTCTTTAACAATTTGGGGTTGGTTAAGCAATCACAATTATAAACGTCCTTTACATTTCTCACAGTGCATGGCAGAACCCTCTGCTGTTCTGTGCATGGTGTTGGGTTATAAATATGTGGAGAAAGCCATAATAAATCTATAGGAAGGTTGCAAGCAGCACAGTTCAAGTATCTTGCAATTTTCTTGAGTAGTTCTTCCAATAGCATAAGAGGGGAGAGGTGGGTCAAGGCAGGTTTTACAGTAGATGACAAATCAGCAGCTCTCATGAAAAGCTGTGCGCAGAAAATTCTTTAATGCTACTTGAGGAATCTTTAGTTGTTTTTTCAGACAGATTAAAAGGGAACCTTAAACTCATGAGCTTGGTACAGCCTGGCCTGGCATATTGCCGTGCCTGAGATAAATTACAGGTTGGTGCATGCAAGGAGTCACCTGTTTGTGCAACTACCCGAGACCCACAAGGATGAAAGAATCTCAGCTTTTGCTAAGTGCTTGCTTGTTCTTTGTTTCCACAAACTGGGCGGGGGGAATAAATATCTCCAGTATAAATGAGAAACTGGACATCAGTTTACATGGGAAGTAAATACACTGTACTTGACAATTCTGGGAGTAAAACTGCGCTTTTGATTAGAGGTGTTCTTCAAACTTATCTGTCTGAATTTTTTTTTTTCATTTATAAACGTAGTGTCAGACAAGTACCATTTACAGATGAGACAACTTGAAGAACAGAAGCTTGCAGGTCTGCTTGAAACCTTCCACAGTGTGACTCGGCAGCAGAACTCAAACTGGGAATTCAGGTGACTTTTCTTCTCACTCTGGTCATATCAGGCTCAATTCTTTGGGCAGAGTACCTGAAGGTTTTACTACTTCTATTAGGGTTTCTCCTTTGTAACTTTAATTTGGTTCAGAATGCTGTGTAGACTTCTGTGCTTCTTCCTAGTTTCCTTTGGAAGCAGAAATAGAAGAGCATGTGGAGGAGAGGATGTGAATGAGCTGGATTATTTTGTCAGCACCATTTTTTTTTTAATGCTTGGTTTGAGTTCTCACATAGCTTCTGATTCATTTGATTCTTGTTCATACCAGACTGCCTGTGAAAACTCAAGAGTTGAAACGAGGCAAGGGAGTATAGTTTTCTTTGTTGCATCGTGTATAGGATAAGGATAGTCAAGAAAGTAGTGATCAGGTCTTTTTGTACTTGTTATAATGGTCACACATAGTTCTTTGGTAGTTATAAAATGTTTTGAAATCCTTCCTTGGAGGGTGTTAAATGTTAATTTTATTTTTTTTTTTTAAACTGCGTACTGCTATGTCCCCACTCACAGGATGCTTATGAGAAATTTCCATCAACTGACATTACGTCTGATAGACAAAATCCGTGGAAATGAAACCAATCCTGAACTATGATTTTTTAAAGATAAAATATTTACATAAGATTTCCAGTTAGTAAATGTTCTTTTGGATTTGAGCATTTTTTGTGTTGGTTTTTTTCCTCTTATTTTGACTATAGCTAAGCTTCTCTGAAAGATTTTCATTAAATTTCTGTATTATGTAGGTTTTCAATGACAGGAAAAATGACCTGGAAACAAATGTTTTAAGCCAAGTAGTATTTTAAAAAGCATGGATGCACCAAATCTTTCAATTTCAGTCAGGAATATTGTCTTACTGTATATCCTCCTCCCCTTACCTCAATAGGTATAAGTCTTACCAGAATATGCAGAAAGCCAAGTAAATACCCATTTTTGTCTGACACAGCTTTTTCATTTTTAATTATTATTTTTTGAACTTCAAGCTTACAATTGAATTCTTTGGATTCGCTTATGACATCTCAGCTGTGACTGAGAGTATAAGGCACAAACATCCATGTTGGTGGTGTTACCAGGCAAAAGATGTTTTTCGGAAAAGCTGATGCCATTTCCACAGCCATAACTCAAGCTTCTTGGGAATTTTCTGTAGACTGGGATCCAGTGAAGTTGGGGAGAGGTTGGCAGAATGTGGAGTAGAAGCTCTTATTTTAAACCATGCATAGATATGTCTGTAAAATGATAAAAAGGGCGTACATTTCTTATTGTGCTGTTCTTCTCCAGTTTGCAGTTCTACTCCTGGAATTTGCAGTGTCTATCATTCGGTTCTTCAGTACAGCCTTGAGAAGGAAAATACTTACAATGTTAATGTGAGGTGTCTGTGTAGGCCTGGCTGATTTTATCGGTGTTTAGGCAAATAGTTTACATGTAAGATAAAACATTTACATGTAAATACCATTTTGATTTAGCGGTATTTCTGAATTTTGGTCTCTTATCTACTTGATGTGGCTTAGTCATATCCTCCGTTGTGAGTGTGTGCTTTTTGACTTGTTTTTGTGCTGGTTTGGATCTACTGAAAAGTAGATAAGATAAAAATTAGTATTTATTTTCATGGTTTCTATAAATAAACTGAACTGAAAAGTTTGGGGGCCATTGGTCTTTTACAGCTGTATGATTCCATGATTATAAAACTCCTGCAAATCATGACTAACAGGAGGAAAAAATAGACACCATGAAGTAGTGTGGTTTGGGCTGTTTGGCAGAGACTTTTCTGTTTCAACAGATGCTGTTTTCCTACAGGAGCTTTATTTATTTATTGTTAATTTATCCTTCCTCTCCCTCTATTCATCCCTCCTCCTTCATTTCCTATTTTACCAAGGATCCAACTCCATAACCTCCCACTGATTCTTTAGAGGAATATTTTTATTATCAACTTATTTACTTTTTTTTTTTTAACTGCTTATCTTTGTGAAGACTTGCTGATTCTGGAAGTTGAACCAAAAAAAAGAGAGCAAAATTCAGTAGTATTTTCCTGTTAGCATTTTTGATGGCCATATAAAAGGCTTGTCCTTCACCCTTACAAAAGTGGCATGTCTCACTGGTCTCCAGTGAGATCCGTAGATGCATTTTTTTCCCCCAGAAAAGCTGCTGGTGTAAAAGGCTAATAATAAATAATAATCTGCACAGGCAGCAAAATTAAAACTTTTGTCAAAAGAATCTGTAGCCTTTTTAAACCCTGCATTTCCTACATGCTCACAAACATGTTTGCTATCCCCCGAGAGGGAGGGGAATTCAGTAATGTTATTCTACTTTTTTGTAAAGTGGCCACAAAGCACAGCTAAAATATGCATCTTCTCAAGTGGAATTACAAATGGGAGGCAGATTGATCATCATCACCAATTCAGCGCTGGCTTATTCCCATCTGTGGAGAGCTCTTTCCAGAATTTTTCATATGGTTCTTTTACACTTTAATAAATTAAGTCAGGTAATGAATAAATCACTCTTGTTTCATTGCTTCCTGAATGACTTATGCCAGTGTGAACTTCTGCCCTGGAGTATTTTAGCACTTCTTTTGCTGGAGTGAAGGCCTCAAACTTTGAGACAAATCTTAAGAAACTTTTGGGCTTTAGTGATGACTCCATGACAGTTAGGTGTATCATTGTCCCCTCTGCCATATTCTCCTGAAAACATTAATTCTGGCTTGTAACTTGCTTAAAAAAGAAAGAAGAGCCCACAGTCTTAATGTAAAAAGAAGGCTGCAGAGTAAGCAACAAACTTTTAAGAGTGGGTTAGTACAAAATGATCCCTGGCCTTCTAACTTGGTGTGCCCTACAAAGGCAATATTTTGGTGTAGTGATGATTTCTTAGCATTTGAAAAAGGGAACATTGAGCTGTCTTATAATTGTAGGATTAAAGGAAATAGTTTGGAGTGGCCACCATGCAATGCAAGCCTAAATGCTGTCCTTAGTGGAGCTGTAAAACAGTTGATCATGATGAAGAGGTAGATTTAATCATGATTAAAGAGGACTTGAAATCCATGGCATCTTTAGGAGTCCCACTCTTTTGCCACATCTAAAGGCAGTATAACCTTTTGGCTGGACTTACTGCCTGAGTGCTCTCAGATTTTAGTCCTACTTTGTTCAAAGGGAAGGATGCAAAGTCAAGGTCAATTGTGTAGGAGTAGGGACTGAGATGACAAAAAAGAAGCTGAAAAATTTTCACAGCAGGACTGGTACAACCATTAAACAGTGGTTTCTGGTTGCTTCTAATAGATGTGTTTGACCATAAGTCCTTTTTTTTTTTCCTAATGCTCCTTTAAACGATGGTTTTACAGCAATCAACCAAATTCCAAAGGCTGATTTATTTCCTCAGTGATACAGACATATCCAGAGCCAACAACTGGTGCTGATATATAGTAGCAGACACGCTATGGAGCATACCTGCAGCTGATTGTTTTCTGTCTTTCATCTCTTGTCATGGTAGCATTTACCTTTAGGAGGTCAAGTGAATGGCTTTTTAGAAGAAAAAGCTGGCATTGCTTCATGGAGTGACTGACAGAAGGAGCTGTGTAAGCGGCAGCTGAAGCTGCGCTTCCCCTGGAGACTAGGCACAGTATGTTCATGACAAGTGCTGCTATCACTGGTCTGGGGGTTGAAAGCTGATCCTATTTATGAATCCATGTCTTCTCCTTGTAATATTGCTGTCATGCAGCATGAGCAGCTTAGGAAGGTTATTTTAAATTAACCTTCCTGTGTTAAAACAATGTCGAGTCTGTTCCTATCACATCCAACATTTTAAGCATCAAGGCCAGTGGGTAATTCGAGTGCAGCTGGTGTGAAAGGGAAAAGCTGGAGAAGAAATGTAAAAATGCTGTGGAAAATAGTATCATCATGCTTGTCTGGGTGCGTTCATAGTAACTGTTTTAATTGCATAATGAGATTGCTTTGTGGCTCTAGAAGTGTTCAATAATAGATAATGCACAAGTATGCTATCTGGAGTATACACTGACAGGCAGAATGCAATTACCAGTCAGAGCATGCCTTCTGTAGAGCCTTGCTTCTGCGAAGGAAAGCATGAAGAAACAAGCCTCTGCAGCTTATTTCTCTGCCTCCCTCTCTGTCCTGGAGATTTCAGTAGAAGCCTCTTGTCTGTGGCAGGCTCATCATTTCAGGGCACGTGGTGGAAAGGGAGCTGTGAATTCCCAGCAGCAGTGATTTCCTGGGTACCAGTTCACTGACTGTATAAAAGCAGCTCTACATAATCTTCTTAGTCCCTTTCTGCCAGGATCCAGCAGTGGACCCTGGCTTCTATTGAATCTTGATGCTGGGACAGGTGGAGCTTGAAGAACTACATGAAAGCATGTTTTGAGGGGATGTTATTCTGAGAACCACAGGCTGCATGAAGGTGTGAGACCCGGGTCATGAAATGGCAAGAGCTCTCTTCTTATGTAAGAGAATTCTATATTTGAAACTCCTTGATTATTTCTTTGTTCTTGTGGTTGTCTCTCAGTTGAGCACCCTAAAGAACATGAGGAAGCCTCTGCCAACCTGGGCTTGGGCCGTAGAAAAGGGAAGTCCAGCAACTGTCCTGTTTTCTGATAGCTGTCACTTGTGCTTCATAGCTGTCACTTGTGCTTGAGCTTATCAACATCATTTCTTCCAAGCCAAAGATGGTAAAACTGTGATGGACAAAGGAAAATACCTAACTCTGTGGTCAAGAGTTGGTGACTGACAAGCTGAGCTGTGTTTTTGCACTAGAGCTTGAAGGTAACGTATTTGTCTAGTCAGAAAGAATGAAACTATGCATTTCCTCATAGCTGGCTGAAAACAAACACCTGCATCTTTTAAACATGTCTGAAAGGTGAAGTAACTTTAAGATTCCCTTGCATTTGTTGTATAAACAGATTTAGTATTGATATTAGCAATTTGGACTTGAGCAATGGCATTGTCATACTGTGTGTGATTCACTTTTAGACAAGCAAAAGAACCAAGTTCCCATGCTATTGGGCATGGTAACCCAGAGAGTGTATGTGCTGCGAGCAGGCAGCCAAAGGAAAACAGAGGTCAAAAGAGTTGAAGTTGTTGGGTATTAACTTTAACCTTGTGTTGGAAGGACCAAAGGACCTGTTCAGTGAAGAAAGTTGAAATAATCACTGAACAGTATGAAAACCATACATGCTGTGTCAGGCACTTGTCAGTGCGGCCCTGTGCTGCATGGCGTTTGCGTTGGTGTGGCAAATTGACTCCCTTGCATTGCCTCCCTGGAGTACATGTACTTCTTTTGCATCTGATTACATGGAAGTGTGGTATGTAATACAGCCTAGCCTTGAGGTTTTAGTACATACAGTTTGAGAGTTAGGACCAGAATCTCATTCTGAGTAATTTGTTGTGGTTTATGTGATTTTAGTTGAGTCTTGTTTGACTTCTGTCAGATGAAGATTTGGTTTTTGTGCCACTTCCATTTTGTTCTTGACTAACAAAGTTGCAGGTATCTGTGATAATGCTAGCTGAGCCTTTTTTCTTCATAGGTTTATTACTGGAGAGCAGAGATATGTCTGCAGACTTATGAGCACTCCTATAAATAGCAAGCTACTGTGCATAAGGAGACTGTTACTGTTGCCAACTCAATGTTTTTATGACAAATCTTGTGATACTTTGTTTTTCCTAAAAACCTCAGGTCTTGTATTTCATCAGAATCTCTGTTTTCGTTAAAATGAAAAAAAAAAAAAAGGGAAAGAAACAAGTTTCCAGCTTGATGTTGGCATCAAATTAGAGAAAAACATGAAAATGTTTGCAGTTTCACCATGATGGCTGAAGAAACCAAATGCATACGAGAACCCCCAAATATAGTCTTTTACTTTAAAAACAACAAACAAAAAATCCCAAACCACCGAGTAAATGAAAGACCTGTGGTTTTGAAGGACAGACTCTTAATGTCTGTGTTGTGGTCTTTTACTGTAACTGTAAAAGTGACTTTTGTAATACTTTATAAGAAGTGGTGGTATTTTTTTTTCATTGCAGATAAGGTTCTTGCAAAATCCTTATTTAAAAAGAAAATATGTTGAATCCTTTGGAAACATTGGTCACTTTTTAAAACAAAGAGCTGCTAATAGTCCCTGCACAGATGCCTTTTCCTCTAGATTTAGTTCTTGATATGAGTCTGCAAGATCTAAAGCAGAAGGGCTGGAGGCTGACAGTAAATCTGCTAAATACTGAGCTGTTGTGTGTGGGGGGGTGCTGGTCTTGATTCTTTCCTCCTTGCTTGGTGTATGCTGAGTTACCCCTGCTTTCTATCAGGGTAAATGTTTAAAGAACAGTTTGTTCTATTTCAATTTTTTTGCCTTGGGTTTCATTTTATAAAGGTTTTCTCAAAATGCAACCCTGCTTAACCCCTAGCTTGGCTTGGAGCAAAGAAGTGTGTGTGTACTGTGCCTTTACTAGGGAAGTCTCAAGTTATCCCTTCTGTGAATCAAGCGCTTAGGCTAAATCTTTGGGGGACTGGGCAAGTGATACCAAATGAGACTGCAAACTGAACTCCAGCTTTCCTTCTCTCACTGGTTCTTATGAATTGGCCTTTCTTCTTTGCTCAATGAGAGAGAAAGACTTAAACATTAAGTCTTGCACAACATCATTATCCAGCACTTCAACAGGCGAAAATGACAAGTTGTGCTGTTTGGTATTTCAGATGTAAAAATCAATTTGAAATTGTTTCAGATCAACTTTAATCATCCTGAATAAGTAACGAAAGGGCAGAAAGTCACAGTGTAAGCTTTACACTCTGTTGACAACAAATGCTGTTGTAGATGCAGCAATAGTCAGAGCCAGGAGAGAGAAGGATGATTACTGGATAAATGGGAAAACTTCACATTTGAAAGTTGTGCAACCACAGGTAACATTATAGAAGAGAAAATAAGAATTTGGTAGGCCTTTTTCAAAGGCCTTTTTGCTACAACAAAGATTAGTTTGAAAAGGTTTATGGAGTTGTTACAGAGGTTTGCAGAAATGATTACCTGGTACGTAGAGACTGAAATTCTGCAACTTCTGTTAATTTCCAAATCAAAGGGTATTTTCCACGACTTTGAACTACGTTGATTTTATGTTGGTATCCTCTAAAACACTTTTTTTAGAATTAAAGCAAAGTAAGGGGAGTTTGTTTGTTTTGCATCCCTTTTACTCTCTGGATTTAAACAAATCTTTTGAATTATAGGTATATATTCAGTGTTTCAAGGCAATTCAGGGACTTCCCCTATTATGTCATATTTCCTTTTCTGATGCTGTTATATCAAACCTCTTGGTGATGATACTCATCACTGACATACAGTGACAATCCCAAAGAGCATGCTGCTTTTCTTTTGAGAAAAAGAAAATAAAAATAGGGGAGAACATCCCAGGAACTCATTACATTATTAAAAAGTGTGTTTTCTCTTTTACTTCAGCCCTGGCAAATGTCTTTTTGAACACTACATAATTTGCTGTACAATGTTTTTTAAAAAGCTAAATGCATACTTGTGGGAAGTGAAGTGAATGATTTTCGGATTGTGTGGCAAAATCTGGGGTGTTTTTTCCTGCTGATTACTCAGGGATGTATTATAATATCTAATCAGAAGTCATTACCGGTTTATGCAGCATTAATTCATACAGCCTTCCATACATACACCCTGTTGGGTCCCTCAGGGCAGGATGATTCCTTAATGGTTCACATTCCTGAGATCAACTGATAGGGCTGCATCATTCACCTTCACCCACACAGATGATCAGCAAGGTGAGCAAACATTTAACTATCTCATGAAAGAAGTCTGAGACTGAGTTTCCACTCTCAGCACTTCCTGCTAAAGAAACAGCCTTTTTTGTTTTGTTTTGTTTGCTTGGTTTAAAAAAAAATTGTCCTGACTTTCTAGAAGAAATACCCAGAGGCAACGTATTTTGTAGAAGGATGTCTTTCCTCATGCTGGTCAGTTTTCCAGCACACCAATATTAGTCAGTAATGGAAAGATCTGACTTTAGAAACCCTGTAGGCTGTGCTAGAATATTGTGGGAATCAGGTGGGAAGAGCTGTGAGACATGTCTACCTGGAGGAGCGTTTACTGTAAACTCAGAATGTGCCACAAGATGTTTGTCAGGCAAAAGTATTAGAGTTCTAGTAGAGGGCAAATGGAAGGAGGATGAGGGTTGCTGCGAAGAGAATATGTGGGTTCAGAGATGGGTCTAATTTTATTGATGTGTATAAAAAGAAAGTAATAAGTTAATAATTCCTTTTCTTAAGAGGGATGTTTTGAATATTGAGAAAAAACTTCTCCACAGCTGTAAGATGCATTTAAATCACCCAACGGAAGCAATGATCTATATTCATGTAAATGTGTTTTGATGTCCTCTTAGAAGTTTAAATGAAACACCCACAACCAGGAAGCTAGTTAGCTCATATGGGAGCACAATTGCAATTCTTCATTAAACATACTATGTAAGACTTATTTTTCACTTCAGAAGCACTGAACTTTGGCAATTTATTTGAGATGAAAGAGGCAAGCTAACAATTCAACACTTATCACTTCTAAATAAGAGGAGACCTTGTCTTTCAAGTTAATTCATCATTTTGAAAAACTTAATTTTTGATGAATTGCACATTCCTATTGCAGATAATTCTGTAGAGACAGCTTTTCTTTTTACCACAACAGAGCAACCTCCACCCCTCCTATTCATAGGAAAGTTTTGCACAAGGTAATGGAGATACAACCAGTAGGATTCTGTAGAAATTACTCAAGGAATAACAAAATGGGGATGTCTTCTCAGATAGTATAAACCGATGTAATTCTCTTGTCTTGGTAGTTCTTGATACCAAGGAAGTTAAACTGGTTTATTCTGGCTGAGAACTTACAGGGGATTTTATTCGTTATCCAGATTTGATTCTTAACCAGACTGTAGAATTTTAGTGCAGGAAAAGCTTTGTATTAAACTTTACATGAAAGTTCAAAGACAAACTCGCCTTTTCTAATGAGCCCCATTATTTAGTTCCACGTAGGTATCAGTGTTTCTATTTGAAATGGATCCAGATCTTCTGTTCAAGCTTACATATGCTTATAAGATTTTCTTTGTAATGTTTTAACAAAAATTTATGGGATTAGGACCCTCACAGAGTAAGCTTTTTCATGAGTGAACCTCAGAGGAAAATCTACAGCACTCTACTGTATTGCACTGGAGAAAGTACTGCCTCAAGCTTTTATCTTAATGCTCAGCACAGGCTTTACATGTAGGTCTGTTTGATTATTAGCCCTTGGAGCAGATAAGTATATGGAATGATCTCACTCTATTGTTAAGATAATTTGTCTTTGGGGATTCTGACCTTCTTCATATTACAATGACATCATCCTTTTTACAGACTGTAAATCACTAAGGCTGACTCCTGGCCTTGCTAATAAAACCTGCACAAGTATAGTATGGAACAATAACATGCTTTTGCTAATATTGTTAGATGCGTAACTAACTTCTGGCTGCTCAAAATCAAAAAGATAGTAAATTTGAATACTCATCACCTCATTTAATGTCCATAACATGTCCGTTATATGCCAACCCACAGAGTATGGATGTTTAGCTGAGCTGTAACTTAGGTGTTGTCTTTCAATTCTGTCATCTAAGTAGCTTTATTAATTAGCTTTAAACACAACAGCAAAGAGAAACTCTTCTCCACAATGACCAACTTTTAAATTTTAGAAACATCACAAAAAATCAAAATGTGTCAGTTTACTACACCAAATGTCCTTCATTTATAGAAGAGACCAATTCTGCATGAGCCAGCAAAGACAATTTTCTCATTTAACATAACATGTTTTCAGTGGAACTTCTTGCAAATGGTTTTTTCAAAACACCTCTGAATTGCCTGTGAGTTTCTCTACAAAATACCTTCATGTTGTCACCCAGGGTATTGCAAGGGGTGATGAGCTGCAATTTTTCTGAGTCAGAAGAACTTAATATTCTTGCCACAGCCTCTTAGTGTGTTGAAGCAAAGAAAGCCTCTTTCCTTTGTTGGTGCTGCCATGTGTTGGCTTGTGTGCATTTTACCTTTTGGATGATATATAGGTCTTCTATGGTACTTGGTATTTCTAGTGCCAAATAAATGCCTCATATAATGGCATTAAAATCAACCAAATCAAACCAGTGTTTTCAGATCACTTGTGTGTCTGAGAGCAATTTGTGTACAGTCACTTTCGCTGTTCCTGCATATTCAGTTTCCTGTCATGTTTGTATGGCTTTTCATATGCAAGAGGAAAGAAAACAGTTCCTAAGAGGATCTGAATGCAACACACTGAACAGTTTGGGAACAAGTTGGAAGACTGTAGAAATTATTTTTGACCATTTCTGATTGATTTTATTTCAGGCTGGCACATGTCCTTTTTGGCTTATTAATGTGATCTGTGTCCTATCCTAAACTAAAGGGAAAATGGATAAAATTGAAGCTGCTTGGCAGTAGCTGCCAATGCATACAAGGATGTGAAATACAATTTCACCAAAGCTCCCATCTCCGGGATTCGCTTGCACAGGAAAAGCATAATTTCACAAGCCCTGCATTTGTGATTGCTAATCATAGTTTTAATAACCACATCTCCACTTTGAGTCATGTATCAGTTTCAGGTCCCCAGTGATACCATAAATGTTTTAAAAAACTTGGCTGGACAGTAGTGAAATCCAAGTGTGAAAAAGGTCAGCTTTGTCCCGTTTTCCTTTCCTTCCTTCCAGCTTGCTGCTTTTTCTCTTTGCCTATTTTTCTTTATTCCTTGCTTTTTTGGGAAGCTCCACAGCTGTAGAATATAAGTCAAAATACCCAACAAGATGACATGTTCTTTGCAAGCAGCCAGTGCACCCTGTAGTGATCATTTATTTTACAGTACTCCCCCCAAGCTAAAACTAACCTGAAATCATCATCCCACCCTTTTGATTTTAATGTCATCCTTTCAGTTTCTTGTTTTGGAGTGATGTTTTCTCTGTAAGAATCAATGGGAGGTATTTGCCAATTTAAACTTTTCAAAATATTTTTAAGGAAATGATTATAACAGCCTATCTTTTCCTAAAAAGAGTGAAAAGAAAAAACAGTTAGATTTTTTCTCATAAGTCCAGGCATTTCCATTCAGAATTACATTTCACCTCACAGATGTATTTAACATGATCTCCTCAGTTTGTGTTTTCTTTGTGTTCACAATTACGTGCTGTGGACAGCGACTTCTGGGCCTTTTAGAGCTACTGATCAGAAGGCAAATGGGAGATGAATTGTAAAAAAAGAACCAGACTGTAGTCTGTGTTGTGCTCTTTATGTATTTTCCAGCTGGTTTTGCTCCTAACCTTTAGCATTTCTTATGGGACACTGATGCAAATCTGCATTCAGGTTTGGTTTTTTTCTCTTTGTATGTAACATGCAAGATTTAAAGTAAAGCAGTAATTTGCAATATTAGGAAATGTGGCTCAGTTTCGCTGTCCCCAGTGTGAACAAGCACATTTAAATATGAATGAAAGTGGGCCAGAACCCCCTTGAAGCTTTGAGTTGATGCACAGACTGCCTGTTCTTTCTGGTTTAAGTACTGTACTTCTTTTTTTGCCTATGCTGAACAACAGCTACCATATGGGCTGAGCTTCAGCCAGTCAACTCCTAAATTACAAACACTCTTTTGACTGTAAATTGAATGGAAAAGGATGTCAGTTATCGCTTTCCTCCTGTGGCCACACCACAAGAGCACCTGCACTAAAAAACTGGCATTCATGCTCTGAAAGGCACCACATGCTTCTATTGTTAGCCAAACAGTATCTAACCTTGGCTTTGCTTACCCCACTCCTATCACAGTGAGAAGATTGCAACGATAAGAGCCTCACTTAGAGACATGTCTCAGCACTTATCCACAGTATTTTGTTTCCACTAAAGGAAGTAAAAATCATCTTAGGAAGATGGCTATCTGCAATATCCTTTAAAGAGGAGCCTTTGACTTAGGCACACATTTACCATATTTATTTTGAAGTTTGTTATGAAATTATAACTGCTTTCTCTTAAAGCTTCACACTGTGACCAGTTCAGCTCACTTACAGGATTATCTGGTTTCCAGCCTGAGTGCCAGAACAAAACAATTCTGTTTCTCGCCTGTGCAAAGGTAATGTGGAATTTGACCATTCCTCTCTCCCCAGGGCAGGTTTAAACTAGAAGTCATACAAACATGTGCAAAGAGGATTTGAGCAGGGAAAAACTGATGATGTCTGGAAGCAGTGAACTGGGCAATCCATTAAGGGAGGCAGCTGTTAGGCCAAGAGAGGTTCTCTGTATCCTGATATGTAATTAGACAGCTGAGCTGGGGAGCAGGCTGTGAGCAAACCTGCAGCTGCTGCTGTCAAGGGCCTACCAGCCCTTGTATTGTAGGAAGGCTGGTGAAACTCCCCATCATCTGCTATGTCCATTAACTGTTCCTTTCCTAGAGAGAGATACGCATATATGTATGTCATTATTGAAAAAGACAAAATGTTTATTCAGTCTGTGACTGAAAACTATTGGAAGAGCGGGTGGTTTAATAATGAGGGTATTTTCTTCTGAAGCCTAAAGCTATATGGCTGGCTAAAGTATTCGGGTTTTTTTGTTGAGTTCTCCAGTGGATTGTTAGATGCATTACATACCTTCCTTATGGCTTTTGTTCAAAGATTCAGTAAAGTTCAGTGCCTACAAATATAAACTCCACTCTTGGATCACCAGAGGGTAGCCATTAGGTCAAGGCTTAGTGCACTGAAAGAAGTGCCAAGGAATTTATGGGGTGACCAAATAACATTCAGAATGTTAATTTACAATTACTGCTGATGACTTCAGATTGTCCTGATTGGAGGCCTTCAGCATTTAAAACCCACAATGCTTAGACACAACAAATAATTCTAACATTAAGCCGGCTGTGCAATTCTGGTAATTATCTGGCAGCATGTAACATCAAAGAGGTCATATATTTTATATATCACACTGTGTACTTGCCCTTCTCCCCAGAAGTGAGTGGATGATAGGAGCCGCTGCTGTTTGAATAATCTCAAAACAAGATGCTGATGTTCAAAAGTTGCTTTAGAAAATGGTCCGTACCTTTAGAGGGTTTTAAAATCCTTTCTTCTGACATGGTAGATGACACCTTATATAATTAACACCGTCAGATGGCTCATTCCTAGTTCCTCTACCAGCCCTGGGCCTTCTTTTAGCATTCATGCACCTTATGACTACTTTAACTAACATGCCTGGAAAGTACTTGCACATGTTTATTAAGCTCAGAGTCAGAAAACTGCATGTCTTTTATGGTGGTTTTTTGGATATCCATTTGTGCTCTCGTTTCCTACCATCTGTGCAGCACTGAAAATTAATAGCCCAGCTTTCCATTACCTGTACCATTTATGAATGTTTAGCCTTTACTCTTCCTTTTCTTGATTCTAAACATTTTGTAGATACAGCAGGCACATGTACAATATTTGTTGTTTTGTAATAAAACCTGTAGAGATTTTGATTATTTGTGCCACTTAAAACAGGTTTGAAGAGATGCTGTGGCATAGCTGGCAACTGAAAATCTTGTAGCTCTTTCACAGTTAAGGATGCACCTTGTCTCTCATGAGGCAGTTCTCAGTTTTTCACATCTTTTCTTGTTCCTTAAAAAAATAATTTAAATATTAAATATTTTCTTCTAGGAAAGCAAGTCCAAGTTCAGGAGAGGTATATGAACGTCTGTATTTTAAGCAGCACTTCGATTGTTTTTCAGTGTTTGCTTCCTGACAATTTCCCCATGGGTATCTCCAGAATGTCTCGACTGACAAAATTCCAACTGTGTTTACTTTGGTTGCCATGTCTGAGTAGAAACTCCTGATGAATTGTTGCAAAGTTGTCTTTGGGGTTCACCCATGATAATACTGTAGAGAGGAAAGGGAATGAAATGGCTGCTCAACAGAGCAGGGAAACCTGGGGAAAAGAGGCATGGGATTGTGCAGTGGCAGACAAGGACAGGAGAGCGTGAAAAACTTTCTGTGTCGATAAAAGTATGTCTCCATTTATGCTTCTCCCCAGCTCCCAGAGCCCTGAGTTTATAACCAGAGAGTTGCAGAATGGGTGAGGTTGGAAGGGACCTCTGGAGATCATCTCATACAGCCCCCCTGCTCAAGCATGGTCACCTAGAACAGGTTGCCTGAGACCGTGCGCAGTCAGGTTTTGAATGGCTTCAAGGTATCTCCAAGACAGCTCTTTGCATTTGCATGTATGCCCTTGTTAGGCATGCCAGAATCTTTCAGAAGGGAGATTTCTCCAGAGAGGCCTTCTAAGACCTGTTGGACAACAGAAGGTCTTAGTTGCCAATCTTAGTGGGGGAGGGCACAAAATTCCTAAACAAACAGAAAACGCATGTATGGAGGAAACCATGTGTAAATGTGAACATCTATTAGGTCTGATTGTACCTACAGAGACATTTCTCCTGTTACAAGAATTCTCAAACTTCAGAAAGTCTCTGAAACATGCAGGTGGATTCAGAAATTCATATTTCTGATGGAGTCAGAGGTTAAAGCATGATATTTGTTTCTTAAATACACTCTGTAAACAATGAGACAGATCCTATTCCTACCCGGTGTCTTTTGATAAGCTCAGTGTTACCTCGCATTAAGATTCATTTTGAATTTACTTTTGCTCAGAATTGTTTTCGAGTTACTAAAACTTATTTTTTTTTATGCATCATATGTTGCCATCACCTTAAATCAAGCAGCTGCTTTTATATCCTGTTTTTCTGTTTCTTGCTAGCTCTGTGGAATGGGACATCTTGCTGCTTTGGACATGTCAGTTATGTAAACGGAGAATGTGGATAGGTGTTGCTTCCTCTGGACTGTGTGGAAGCAGTGCTGGCAGCAGAGAAAGCTGGGCTGAAGTAACTTTCTTCCATTAGAAAAATAAAGATCTGAAAATACTAAGGGTCTGAATTGCATCTAGAGGCAAGGTGACTCTTTCAAAATCTAAAATACGGATCCTTCCGTCTTCCCTCCTTGAATTCCAGAAAATATGATTTGTCTTTTATTATGGATGGGTTGAGGTTTTTTTGAAAGCGAATGTTTTCAAATGGGTGGTTTCTTTGGTATGCCAAAAGAAAATAAATACATTCAAAAGGGCTGAGAATTTAACCCCAGGGAAGTGGCGAAGAACAGCTAGACAAATTCTTGTGCTGACTCCACGAGCCCTTTGAGTGGCAGGTTCAGCACTGTTTCCGCGTTTGCTTACTGACACTTAGAGACATCACAAAGTTCTTGAAGCTTTTGTCAGGGCTGGCCTGTAGAGGACAGTTACACAGAGTAGTGCCGTGACAGGAGCTGAAATTCAGAACTGATGCAGGCTCTGTTGCCATGGGAGGAGGGGGGAAAACCAAACCTCTAGCAAGTTACACCCACGCTGACAGTTCCCACAAGGCTTTGCTTTTACTTCTGTTTGCTCTCAGGAAGGCTTTTCCTGCCTTTCAGTCATCAACACTGAACACTTTTCCTCTCTGGCCTCTCCAAAACACCCCCAGCTACTCCAGGGAATTATAGCAAATAGGAGAGTAGCCTGCAAGGGCCCCTCGCCTAGCAAACCCTCTAGCATCTTCTGGCATTTGAACCAGATGTCACCTTCATCACCCAGCTCACAATGATTAATGTTTCTCCCATTTATTTTTTAAAGGTGTAAAGCACAGAACTGGAAGAAAAAGTAAATGGTTAATGAAATAATTTGTATTTAGTGACTGCTTGGTACTGTCCAAACCAGGAGCTGTCCTTGACTTAATGCTTTAAATAGCTTCTCTAACAAAACAGGGATCTGGCCTTGGAAAGAAGGAAAGAGGTTTGTGAAAAAGAAGGTGGGATGGGAGCCTCTATCCCTCCATGTTTCCTAATGGGATGTCAGCAGCCTACCAGTGACACCAGCATTTCCTCAAGTCTCTTCCCTTTGTGTTTGCAACATTTCTCCTGACAGCTGAGAAGGAACAAGTTTCCAAGGGCTCAAGGTTTTTTCAGCAGCACCCAGAAGTCTGGCACCTTACCCTGACCTTGTAAGTCTGCAAAACTGGCCTGGAAATTAAATGGAAACAGACTCTCTCTCGAGAGTCCAGCTCCCTCCTACTCCTGGTTGGGCCAGAAACACTGTGAGAACAGACAGATTTCCTAGCAGTATCCTGGCACTTTCTTACCCATTCCTGGCCAAAACCAGAAAGTGTTAAAAAAAAGTCTATAGGAAGGGAGAGGAGAGGAGAGCACTGGATATTTTTAAAACAGAAATCTTATCTGAGTTCTGAGAAGAGAGTTTGGGGTCAGTTACTTTGTCTGACTGGTTCATCTACCCCTCTCCTAATCCCTGTGTTTACTGCAGAGCTTTGTGGTTTCCTTCCTCCGGTCCCCTTGGTTATCTGGGTTGGCACGGAGCCTGGGTTCTGTTTCCCTTCCCCCTTGTGCACCTTTGTGTCCCCAGCCACTGGCTCCTGCAAACGCAACTCTAAATTCTGCACACACTGTTTTTATGATGTGCAGCTACTCAGGGGCACCCTTTGCAGGCTGTAGTGCTCAGCCCCCACTGCTTTGCCTTCAGCTTGGCCCGTGGCTTCTAGTTTTAGTTTCCTTTTTCTTTTTTTTTCTTTTTTTCTCTTTTTTTTTTTTCTTTTTTCCTGGCTGCCCTGAAGTGCTCAAAAAGCTGTTGACAGCCCATGGAAAACTCAGCAAAACATTCCACGCAGAGCACTTGCCTTCACCATCCTCTCCTGTGCCACGTTCATTTTTATTAGGGATAGCTGAGAAAACAGGACCTTGGAGCTTTGGCTGATTTGCCTCTGCTGCTTTCAGACACAACACGCAGTTCTGGACCTACCTGCTCTTATCACAGCAGAACCAGCTGGAGCACCATCTCCCCTGCATCCAGCCCAGTCTTTGAGCCCTATGACTACTTCCACTGATTCCTCATGAGGAACTTGCTCTTCAATCAGCTGTACAAGCCAACTGCTTCCAGCTTTCCCTGGTTCTCTTTCTTCTCCCAAGTTACCCAGACAGCTAATTCTCCTCTCAAAGTTCAGCTCCTTCATTTTATGGTTCCCACTAGTTACTTGTTCCCTTTCTCCCTTGTTTGGAGAGGTCTGGCAGCAAAGCCTCAGATGTTTCAATACTTGGATGTTTCAGGATTTTTATTTGCTGGGTAGAAAGGTAATGATTTCGTAGGGATTTAAGGAAGTTTATTCTAATGTGATCATGGCTTGGTACTTTCCCAGATGCTCAGCTTGATCTGTACTACTTGCTGTACCAACTTCCAGGTAGTGTTAAGCACTTTATTGTGAGCCCCAACAAAAGACATTTAGCACCTCAGAGAAAGCTGATGTGATGAGCTGAGCCCATCCTGTCTCAGGCTGCCGTATGTGACAAGCCTGGAGAGGAGGTTTATTTCCTAGTTAAGGAAACTCAGAAACTCGCTGGTCCATCTTAATTAGGAAGGAGTGTTTGCTAAGATTTCTTCAGATGCAGGTGTCACAAGCAGATCAATATGGCAGCAGGCAAAGGCAGCATGTGGACACCATAGCCCACCCCTTTTCACATGCGCATCCTTTGAGGCAGTTTTCAAGCGCTTGCTCAGCATCTGCATAGATCTCCCATTAAGAGTGGAAATGTTGATGCTGAGTAGGGTGAGGTCAGCAATCTCAAACCATTTTGAAAGTCTTGTCCCCGGTTTCTTGAAACCACACAGAGTGCAGCTACATGCGGATGCTTGCCTGTGCCACACAGCCGTGTCCCCCTTAGGTGCCTTGCTTTAAGGTACAGAGCTGTCCCTTTAAGTTACTTCCATGTTAACACGAAAATAGCCTGAAGCAAGGGAAGCCAATCTGAAGGTACACTGGCAATGATTTCAGGAGTCATCTTCAAAATGAGAAGGACTTGCTTTGAAGGCCAATTGGATGCTTTAGGTACCAAATTTGGAAGCAGGTGGCTTTTATATTTCTGCCTACCTCACAATGCACTACCTGCATTCTGCCTACCTTCATGCACTGGAACTGGTTTTTGCTCTCCAAATTTCTTTACTGCAATGGTAGAACCTCCTTTATTCCATCACTAGTAACCACATTGGGTTTTATTTTGAAAATGTTTTCTCTGTGTGCTCCCATCTCAGATTTTATTCCAAACCAGTTTTAAGGATTGCAACCCCCGCAGGAGTCCCTACAAATCTTATGACTGGATCCCATGACAGCAGCCTCTTCAATGTTGTTGATTAATCTTTGTTCTCTTGAAGGTTAAGAAGTTTGCACAAATAAGAAAGCCCTCTCTATTACTCAATAACCAGCCCAACTTACATCCTAACACTACAGTGGAAAATGTGACTGTTGTGGGCCAAAAGAATCTAACCGTGTTACCAAAGGCATTATGCAAGACTAAATTAAGTTACATTTTCTTCAGACTGTTCAATTCTCTGCATAATTCACTTAGTATTTTAATCATCTTGTTGAACAGCCCTTACTTTCTGAAAGGTCAGAAGTAGCCTAAAAATAGTTACTATCATCTGATGGCTGCTTTGCTGGATATGAGATTTGGTTCCCAATAGACAAGATTTTCACATCATAAACCCATAGTTATCCTGGCAAAAATTAGCATCCTTGTGGACGGTCTGATACAGAAATGCAAAGCTTGGCCATGTGCTCTTTGCTTTTAGACAGTGCTATTTATACGGTAAGCTCTTTGGGGCAGGGACTGTCTCATGTTATGAATGCTTCATACAACTGAATCTTGAATGGGTTGAGGCCTGAAGGCACAAATCTAATTCCAAGAATAGTATGATTGAATGGATGTGGAGAATGAGCAACTTTCTCAGTCCTAGACATGACGTCAGAACAAGATCGAGGTGGAAGCAGTAGAACTTGTACTGCACAGCCTATCTGCTGCTTGGGTGGAAACAGGACTTCATTCTCTAGATTTATCAATGGGTCACTGTTAGCGAGTATTCCCAGTTCACTTTAACATCTTTCTGAGTACAGGAATTGCTCTTAAAATCTTGAAATAGTCTATTTCCTTTTTTAAACTACCAATGAGACCAAAGTTTCACTTGCTTTGATTCTGCAGTGAATGCTGTCATTGCTGCTGGTTGTTAGTAGAGAGGATACACACAATAACAAATGCCAAGTGTAAAGGTCACTGTAAGCTTAGGGTTAAGGCATGAGAAGACACTAAGTAAGCCAAGTCTCTTCACAGTTAATTAAGAACTTTTTTCTCTATTTTTTTTGACTAAAGAGTAAAATCCAATCTTATATAACTCTTTGCTGCTTGATCAGGACATGTAGGAGAAATAAGGATAGATCTGGCAAGCAACCTTATGAACATTAATCTTAAGAGTTGAATACCCAGACATTAACTGGATCCAAGAAAGTGATAAATATCTTTCTGCTTCAAAACTGAAGCAAGGTTATTTCTATTAGCCAAGATCTTACTGTACACCCATTGCTAAGCAGAATAGAGCATTACTAATGAGGAGCTAAGGTGGCCCACAAACTAGCAAGGTCTGTTGGACTCCCACTATAACTCCCTTCAGTCTTCTGCACAACTGAACCTTAAGATCTTATTATTGGAAGCTTTGCTAATGTCCTCACAGGCTGGAAGCTGTAATAACATTCCTGATATTTATTACCTAACTCAATTCTTCTAAAGCTGCTATTTCTTTTCCTTCCTCTTGCTTTGCACTCAGCTTCAAGGATCGTAGGAGGAAATCAGGAAACCCACCTAACATGTTTTTAATCCTGGCCAGATGGGAAAATTCATGCCTGGCTCCAGAAGCTAACCTGTTTGCTTCAGAAGCCTGGTCTGGCAGTTATGCTGCTACCACCCAGTGGGCAAGACAACTTTCAGCAGGGAGAGCACCTGTGCCTGCAGGCAGTCTAGGGAGAAAGGCATGGACTGAGGCTGCTCAGAGCCAACTGCTCCCTCATCCCTTCTGCTCCACCAGCACAGCTCTGCTGGGACAGGCCACAGGTCTGCCTGGGACAGCATCTTGTTTCTGATGGAAGCCAACAGTTTTTATATATATTTTTATCTATATAAGCTTCTGGAGCCAGGCAGAATTTTCCCATCTGCCCAAGATTTTTATATATATAAGTGTATATATATATATAAAAATAGAGTCAGTCTCCTAGCTCTTGTCTCCTTTGTACTGTCTGAGCAGAAGGAGGGAAGGGAGATGATCTAGTCTCCTCCAGTCCAATCAACTATGAAGTGCGGACAACCAGGATGAAGTTTTTAGACATAGATGATAAGTTTGGGTTGTTATAAGTTTGGGATTTTGCTGTTCAGTAATTAGTGTGGCTGGAGGAACCACTAGCACTGGTAGTCACAGCTCTGACAGACATCAGCAGCCAGGAGTAGCTATGAGAAGATAATTTGAGCACGTAGGGACAGATACTTGCTACTGAGAACATGTCTCTAGTGCAGTGTGTGCACCCTTAAAATAGAAATGAATAAGCTTGTGTCTGGATTTGGTAAAATAATGTGTGCGTGTGTATGGCAGGAAGGTGGGCCTGTCGTGTTTAGCCTGGCTCTCCATCTCCTGCTCACCTACAAGTGCAGCTTCTCATACCTGCAACAGCACTGTGCAGTGTCCCTTATCGCTCTCACAGGCATTAATACAAGCACAGTGCAGACATTTGCTGTACCCTGACTCTACAAAATGGGTCATGTTTCGAAATGCATTAATACCTGTGAGTTAGTGAGCCTCATCGCTCCCTCCAGCCGGGTTCTGCTTTGAAACTCATGCTTTTTAGCGCGTTTGAGAAGTACCTGCCTACATCTGCCTCTTGGCTCCCCTTCCTTCCCCAGGGTGGATCATGATACTTTAACAGAGCTGAAACAGCAGTACATTGGGCATAAAATTGTGTTTGATGCTGTGTGTCTTTGCTTCCATGTTTGGATGTGACCTCTCCTAGTCTGGATGAGACCACAATGGGAATGGAGTTTAATAATGAAGTGGAATCACAGAAATATAGACAAGATGCCACTATAGGTCATTTTGTGCTAAACTTTCATGCAGGCAGGACTGATTTCTATTCCTGACAGGCTGTTTGACATTTCTGTCTTTTGCAGCAGTTAGACTCCAGTTTGTACTCACATGCTGATGCAATAGCTTCTGCTCAGTTTGAAAGGAAAGGAAAGAATAGATAGTAGTCCTTGATATGCATCTAAGCAGTAACTTCCTCTTGCAAGCAAACCTCACAGGCATAGGTCACTACCTCAGCTCTGAGAGTTGTCTTGTAGATGAGCAACATTTAAAATTTACACAGCTTTTAATATGTCCCAGGCCAGCCAGTTTTCAATTACATTCAGCCCTGCACCTTCTCTTTGATGCACAGTGGTTAACCCTTCTGATACACTCTCACAGTGCTACCTGTGCACTTGCCAGGAGCAGACCAGTGTATGCCAACACACTTCCCAAGGCAGGGAGTCAGCCATGCACTCAGCTGTTTCATTTTTGGTTGTTGTTTTAAATGCCAGTAGTGAGGCATGAAAGTATTCTCTTTTTTTGAGGTTTTTTTTTCAGAGGATGTGTCATGGTCTAGGGCACAGCAAGATACGTTTTTTCTCTGCTCTGCCACCATGTATGAGTGGTACTTGGGAATGTCCCTTCCCCCTGGGAGCCAGCCAACTGCAGGGAACTATCAGCTGCTCTCTGGGCACTGGCACCAGCTGGTAGTATATGGGCGTATTTGTCTTCATTTGATTCCCCTTTCACCCTGCCCATCCTGTGGGTTGTGTTATATTTTATTTTCCCTTGTTAAAAAAGAGCCATTCCATATTCTTCTGGGGTCTGCTGTTACTATTGTTGTTTGGCAGCGTAAATAGTTAGAAGGGTCTGCAGAAATGGCTGTTAGATGGGTTAAATGAATGATCCCTTGGTTATGATCCCTAGCAATCTTGACTTGATTTGGCAGTGGAAGTAATTTAAAGAGTGAACTGCTTATTAAAATGACCTCTACTGCATGTGTCTGTACTCAGTAATTGATACAGATTAGCCAGGAGTTAGTGTAGCTTTTTATAATGGATTAATCCTGGAAAGCTGAACTATTTTTTTTTTTTGTCTTGAGCAGCTCAGAACAAATCTGTGGTTGCTGCAGGCTTCTGTGTTCTCTATCCTCTGCAACATCCCCTTACTCCAACTCCTTAATGGATCAGTGCATACAAAATCTCCTCTGAAAGAGACAGGCACTGTGAAATTAGAACATCACCTTTTAGCAGAAGATGCCCTCAAAACAGAGGCATAAAACCAGCCTGACAGTTTTAAGGACAAAATAGCTCTGAGGTTTAGAATAAATAGGGGGCTTCATTTAATTTTATTCTATATTGCATGCGGAAGCAAGCCAGGAAAAGCATGCACACATCACACATTGTCCAAGGAGCTTGCAACAGGAGTTCTGTATGTAAAGCTGTTTAGTTCAGGAGTGTTGATGTTCTTGGGAATGCATGCGTGTACCAGTAGAGGGCACGCAGACTTCATTAAATGGGGACATGTGCTAATTAATAAATCTCAGAAGTAGGTAGGAGTCTACCTGCATCCATATCATTCCCAGACAAAGCACTCATTCAGCTGTGCACAAACTGCCCGTTCCAACAGACTTGCGTTATCTGCAATAGGCAGGAAGTGAGGGGGCATAAAGCATATGTTTGGAATTACATAATCTGTAGTCAAACTGTGATCATGTTTCGTGTTCGTGCTTAGTCAGACTGTGGCAGTGAGTAGGGCTGACTGCACAGTTACTGTACCTCCCATTTTTTCCATTGTGTGGCATCTGCTAGCTCTGTTCATCGTTAGTCTCAATCTAGGCAAGTGACATGTCATGTGGATCAGCCCCATAATGAACTAGAGGAAATCAGGGAGAGAGAGTCAGCAGTTTTTATAATATATTAGCACAGGATTATTGGGAAATGTGAACTTAAAAGGAAGGCTTGCTGCATTTTAGAAACTAAATCAAAGATAAACTGTACAGTAGACTCCTCAGTTTTATCCTGCCCAATGCTCTTGCAGTACATTCATAATCTTCATAAAGGAGAAAATGAATTGGTGAAATAGGCTGTTTTATGATAATATCCCATATGTTATCAGATTCATGCAGGCAGAATCACACTAATGAAGAGAAATTGCAGTTTATGCAGGGCTTGCAGGCCTCGCCTAGGCAGATTAACAGTGGCGAGGGTAAGAGGCAGCACACTGCCTTGGCAGGCTGCCCGAGAACTAATCAATGCAGATGGAGTCAAAGGGACTGCGAGTCTGATTCCCAACAGTTTCATCTTGGAACAGGAATGACTGTATCCATCAGTGCTCCTTGATAAGACGTCCTTTAAGCTTGTGGTAAGAATGAACCCATTTGGGGAAGGAGAGGCTGAGCAATACTAAAAGCGATGACTCCACATGCAGTGCAGGGGAGAGGTGGGTGTTTAATTTTAGCTGCTGACCTGATTTCATGCTGAATGACAAGTTCTATAGGAATTCTCAAGGGCCAATCAGTTGCTATGCTAGTGAGGCTTTTGGAGAAATGCATTTAATTTTATTCAAGTGATGCCTTTAAGGAAGCAATTATGATTTTAGCTCTCAGAAGTTCTGACTCCTTCAGGTTGATTTCGGCTAGTGCTAAGCTGAACTTCTTTCATGTTCCAGGTTGCTGAAACTGAAGTCTGATTCAATTGTGTATTTAACATGGCACACACTAATCTTCTGAAATAACCTGGTTTTCCTCAATTTTTTCACCAATAGGAAAGAAGATTTGGTGCAGAATCAAAACAGTTGAAGTCCTCTTGCCATTTGTATGCACATCCTGTAGTGAGGTTTAGAAAACGAAGCCACTGCAGAGCCTCATCGTTGAGGAACTCCTTTGCAGAGGGTTCTCCTTTGTGGCTTTGTACTTGAGGAAAGTGTACTTGTCGTGACCCAGGAGAGGGCTTTCATTTTTCAAGAGGGAGGCTGGCAAAGATCTCAGTCCACATATCAAGTCCCTTGTTATAGAAGACACTCATGAAAAAAATATGAGAGTTGGGCCCACACATGGGGCAGATGCTTAGCTTTTCACTGGTGATAGAATCCTGGCCACTCTGAACATTAGTCACTTGGAGTACTTCCCTTGGTGTAGTGTGTTTCTAATCAAAAACGAAGGCTGCTTTCAGCGAGGAGCTAAGCACCAAATTGTCCAATATTATTGAATGTTTAAATATGAAGTAGTAAGCCTTTTATTACTGCTAATAACATGTGGTAGTGTGCTCAGTCATTGCGTTCATACTCTGTTCTGCTGCTGTTGCTGGCTTATGTAGGCAGGGTTCGTATCCAGGTTTGGTTCATGACCATCTTTCCAGTCATATTGATTGATTTGAAAGTTTATGTTTAACGATCACTTGCATTATTCCTGCCCCCCCCCACCCCCCCCCTTCCAGCTTTTGACTTCAGTGAAAAATGGTTGGACCCAAATGCCAGGCTTTGTGGACGGGATTTGTTTGTTTTCTGTGGCTAGTTGCTGACTGGAACCTCATCTGCACGTTTGTATTGGCTTTTTATTTTCAGTTGTCTCTGAATCTGTCCAGTGATTAGTTTGTTGACAGATGGCTTTTCCCTTGAATAAGATACAGTGACTAGATGTTCTGAATGTCCCAGAAAGGCTCTGGCATTTGTCCTCCGGACAATGAAAAACACCCTGGCATTTTCTGCCTTCTCTGAATTTGCTTTTCATTTATGTATTGTATGGATTCTTCTAAGGATATGGAAAGAAAAATGTTAAAATGTGAATACCAGGAAAAGTGACAGTTCAGAAAAACCTTTTACACAGCATATGTGCAGTTTCTGTGCATTGCAGTTCACACTTGCTTCATTAAATAGTTTTTTACCACTGTTTGAAGCTAACACAGCAAAAAGAGAAGGATAGATTTGATTCCACTTGCTTTGTTTTCATTGAGTTCCCATCCCTTGCACCCATGCAAATGGTTTGAGGCGCTGAGGTTGCACAAACAATGCAGACAGTACAATAGAAAGACAACAGTGTTTTCACATGGGTATAGTGGGAGCTGTGGGACATTTCCTCAGTGGTGATGTGCAAGGAGAAAAGAGCTTAATCTGACTCTGTCTCCAGTTTGAGTCTGCAGGGTTGGCACCTAAGGGAGAGGAGGATCCCTCTCCCTATTGTCGATAATGTTAAACAGTCTTGAAATGGAGCTGCTGAAGTGCAATCACTGAGACACACTGAAACCTGGCATCCTGTGATGCAGGGACTGGTCCCTTTGCCGAGGGGAAAAGAATCTCACAATGATAATACTTTATATAATCTCTTAATCACAGCTCTTATGAAACAAAAGCCTTCTAAGAGCATCCTTTCTTCAACAGTTACAGACAAAAAAGCCTCATCTAAGGAATGCACTTGCTGAACCCACTGTGCTGCTGCAGCTGGGTGCTGGGGACAAGCTCACCCTTTTCCCCAGTGACAGTGATGTGCAGAAATCCACCCTCCAATGTCTTTTTTTTTTTTTTTTGCCTTTTTTTTTTCCCCAGCATCAAATTCTTCAGTTTTGCAGCATGTGAGTCAACTTGTAAAAATGACTCACAAGCTCATTCCAGCCTTCCGAATTGGGAGCCCAATTAAAATACTACTTGTAATGCACATATTGAAGAGAACGAAAAGTGTCTGTTCCTGAGTGTCAGGCATTAGCATAGCATATCTGAAGGCCTGTCTTGAGCTAGTCTGATACTTGCCAGCAGGAAACCTTGTGTTTAATTAAGCTACAAGTAATAGGAAAAAAAAAAATTAAAATTGACTCATGTAAAAAAAAATCTAATTAAACTATACATTTGATTATAAATATAGCGACATTCATTAGTTTTAAAATATCTATTTATTTATATACATACAATACCATTGTTGGATAGAATGTTTTATTTATAAGACACTAAAAAGGTTGCTTTCCTGCAAGGCTGTAATACCTGGCAATCAGCTTCTGCTGTTGCTGGTTTGACTTTGGAATAGACATTGTCTTAGGTTTAAGTCGGTGTCATGTGGGCAGGTGCCCTTGTAGAACTGCAGGTGTAATTCTTCACAATCTCTATCTTTGGCTTTCATTGAGCCTTTACCTCAGGACCAGCCAATCTTTCTGACACTCCTACCCACGTACCAAAATCCTCTCTGGAAGGTGATCTCACAGAAGAAATGGCAGCAGCTGTACTGCAGCACCAGGGCCGAGGCTGAGTGCACTGCAGGTCACAGAGTGACTCAGTATTGTCAGTGCCAGCTTTCCTGACACATTTCCTTTGTGGTGAGGTGAGGGCTCAGTCATGCTGCAGGTCCTGTTGACATGGTCCTAGCATTTACTTGTATTTTGAGTGTAAGTAATATATAGTCCAAAACTAGACATCGTCCACACCAGGACCACATCAGCAATCAGATTTTTGCCAGCAGGCAAAGGTCTCCAGAGAGAGCATGCAGGCGGCAAAACATGTCATCCAAGCTCAGCAAAGACAATGTTTCTGGTATTCACCTGTGGCCCTTTAACTAACGTTACTTTCTGGCACATAGATCACCGTGCTTTTAGCTCAAGGTGTTTCTATGGCACCCCTGTGAACCTCATGGCAAGAAGGTGTGAGCTGTAGCAAAAGGCAAGGAATCACTCAAGGTAAAGATATTTCAGAGTATGATGGCTCCCTGATGTTACCTCCTCTATCCATCCCTGACCTTCCTTTTCATAGGCTCTGTGTGACTGGTGCATAGAGAGGTCATACCTAGAGCTTGCCAAATTCTCCTCCCTGGTCCCAGACCACCGCTGTCATTTATGCCCAGTTTCCAGAATGGTGGGTATAAAACAGCAAGGGCTGTAAGCCTGGTGTTATCTTCTACGGCTGAGCAAAATAAACCCCCCAGTCTTACATTAAAAGGATTCACTGACAAAAGGAACAACCTTAAAAGAGAAGTAATTAAATAAACCAGCTATTCTGGCTTAAGTTCTTATTGAAAAGAAGAAAATAAACTGCTCACATGTTGTCGGAACTACGTGCACAGGAATATATTTTTCTTCAAATACAAGTCTAGTAAGTGTAAAGATGGAGCCTGATCTTTGTCCTAGCAAAGCTCATGCAAATCAAACGTGCACATATTGTTACCACTTATCAGTATGTAAATAACATATATGAATAATTGCCAGTAGGTGGTAGTGTGTGTTTTTCAGATAAGTTTGTAAGTTGGTACTGCAAGTGTTTCATGTTTGAGGTGATTTAGAAAGATCCTGTCATCTTTAATGTATGATCTCAAACCATCATTGCTTTGAATTCAGTCCCTGGTTTCACTGATTTAATAGTTCTATTTCACAAACATGAGCCCATCTCAGAGAGGCGTATTTTGATTTTCTTTTTCAAGCTTATGGACAAACCTAACTGGGAACATTTTGAAAAGTGCCAATTAGTATGAGCCCTGAGAATTCAAATTCATGTATTCGTCGGAATGATTGGATTGCTCTCTAGTGTTTCATTTTAGGAGGAGAGCTTTTGATAAATAAATGCATTACTTTAATGATTCATAAACTTAGAATTGCCCTGTCATAGAAGCTGTTTTGAGAATTCCTGAAAGAGCTCACTGGAAAAGGAGCAATAGTTACTGGACATCCAGTTGTTTTCAGTGTCTCGTCATGCTTTGTAAAGAAAGGAAAGAAGTGACCATCTGGAAGAGACATGGGGTTTTGGTGGAAACCACCACTTCCTTGGCTCCTGTGTTGTTCATTGCTGAGAGTAATCTATGCAAAATCAATGCTGTTCCCCAACCCACCACACAGGAAGAGATGCCCACTTTCCTCCTGTGAAAGTAGTTACCATGTCTCCTATGATTGTGTCCCTGGCTGGATTGTGTCCCTGTTCCTGGGTGGATATTCCTCCTTCCCCAGGTAGTGACCAGGCTCTTGCAGCCCGGCTGGTCTCTCTGGCTGCCTTTGTTGTGCTTTTGAGAAGGGACTGAGTTTTTGTTTGGCGAAAGAAGGGGATGCCAGTGGTAAAGATTCTTTCTGTGGTGTTGCCTGCCAGGAAGCAAGGCAGAGGTCGGGAAAGGCTCTATAAATATTTCTGCAATAACTCAAAGGCAGTTAGTGTTTTGGTTGATGTGTTTTTCCTGGGGTGTATGGAACTGCTCTCCTCTGCGCAGGTGTCTGATTCATGTGGGGCTTCCTTTTTCTTTCTTTTCCTACTTGTTTCCTGGCTCTGCAATTGTTGCTTGCACTTGTAGCACTTTTACTCAGCCTGGCAGTCTCACTGAATGCAATTAGGTTATTTGTGCAAATGCTTTTCATCATGAATATAGTCTGCAGAGTCAGACCTTTTGCTTCTTCCTTCTGCTTCTAACCTGTCCCTCCCAAGTTTCCTTTCTCATTGTTTTTCCTTTCACTTATGTCTGCCTGTTGTTAGAGCAAGCTAGCAGAGAAGAAAGTGGGGGAGGGCTGTTTCTGCAGGGGTTTCAGTGCAAATAGCTGCACAGCTTATAATTTCTTGAGCAGATTAGGCTCTTTGGCATGCACGCAGGCTGAGAGAGAATCACTCATTGCCAGGTGGAGTTAATGTGTTTGTGCCACCAGTGTCCACAAGCTACACAGGCAGGAACTGTAGTGAAAGTAAGGAAGGGAGTAGTAATGGGCCCTCCGCAGAAGCAGAATTAGTGTAGCCCAGAGCAGCTGTGCAGAGATCTGTGTCTGAGTCAGGCTGAGCAGGTTCCCATTGAGCTCAGGGAGCTGTAGTCCTCCTGCATGTGGAGGAAGGCTTAGGTGTATTGGTGAGCCAAAACAGAAAGCTTCCATCTTCAACGGTGAATGAGTCCTGGTTTCGCTTTACTGCAGCTTGATTGATATTTACTTTGCATTTTTTTCTCTCTATTCTGTATTCTGTATCTCTATAGTCTAAGTAATACTTAACAGTCTCCATTAATGAAAGAAAATGCAATGTGGTAAAAACAGGTGTTGGAGGTGATCACACAAGCTTGCAGCCTGCTTCCAGTCCCATGCAGCCATGTCCAACCATTCTAGGATGGAAGTGAAATGTAGTTAACCTGCCCTATTTGCCTTCCTCTATTATCTATTGTTCTTAATCTCTTCTCTTGGGATCTAAGTTGACTGCATGGTAGAAGGTGGGATGGAATTTTGTGAAGAAATTATTCTTATTTACTAGAAATTATATCAAGTTAGCCATCCAAAATTGGAGTCCATTTGGAAAATATTTCTGTTCTGCTTTCTGTATTTCAAATGGTAACTGCTAGAGGCAAATTCAAGTAAGAGACATTCATCCTACCCTGATGTGAGTCCTCCCCAATACATAAATGTACCTGTTAGTATACTGATAACAGAAAACAGATTAGTGAGAGTTGGCTTCATGTTTGCAGATTAAGTTTCATGAGAAATGTAAACTATCGAAGGGAGGAATCTCAGGGTCGGAAGCTGGTTGTATCATGTGGAAGGCAAGAAACCACAATCTTGGTAGTAGAGAAGTGTTGCAGAAATGAGAACAGAGATGTTAATTTAGCAGTTGAAATCAGCCATGCCAGAGACTTCTTAATTGTTTTATTTGTATAGAAACTGGAACAACAGTATCTCTGCTGAATGTTTCTGTTCTTTTAATTCGGTGCACTGGTGATGACATGATGTGTGGTGATAGGTCTCAGAACTCCTTTAAAATTTTCTATTCAGAATTACGGAAAAGAGTGGGAGGTAGCTTTATCTAAGTGCACACAATATATAATCTCTGAATGAATACAAAATGTGAGCTAGATGGGACATTGTTCCAACTCATCAATGCTACAGCACCCTGAAAAAAAGAGATATTCCTTCTCAAACTACATATAACATGGGGTTGTGCTCAGAAATGTGCCTCATCTCATGCACACACATTCCCTAGAATATGGCTAAACTGACTTTGTCTTTGTCTAGACAGTCCCAGAGTAGGACACAGTGGTAAGGCTTTTCATCTGAACCTTACAGTGTTTTTCTTCTGGATTCAATTCTCCCTTTTGAGTTAACATGGTCAGAAATACAAAAAACTATAAACACAATAATTGTTATTTCCATCTTACTTTCAACATTTTCTTTCTGCTACAAAGCAGGAAAAGCATGAGGGTGACACACTTGAGTTCATACAGCCCTGGCTGCCAGAGCTGTAGAATCCATGAGGCTTTGACAAGGCAGATCTGGTGATGCTGAACTGGGGCTTGTTCCATCACAGTTTCCCAGTAAGCTGTGGGAGAAGTCCTGACTGGGATCCTTTAACACTGAGCATGGCACATAAGCCAGAAGGATGTAAACTAACCTCTAGCTCCCTAGCTGGAAGTAGGAGAAACAGTTCTAGAAATCTCATCAACTTTCACCCAGCACCTTTGCTTCCTGTTGTAGACAGTGCAAGTTAAAAGTACAATTGAGAGTTTAGGTTCTTTATCTAAAGTGCAATTTTGACTGGGAGTATACTAAAAGGCAGTAAAAGTGAAAGCAGATTATGCTTTTTTCAGAGTCCCTTCTCGATGATTGCCATTTGAGGAATGAGGATGTCGAATTTGCCACGTTGCACAAAGTTATGGCAGCTGTTCCATATTGCTAGATTGGAAATTAAAATGGAGATCTATTCAAATTGTCTGACACTTCCAGCAAGCTTGAAAGCAGTGCTTTAAAATATAACAGAACTCTAATTCGGGTCCTGAGGGATAGTCAGTAACACTGAAAGCACACATCGTCTTCCAAATGGTCTTTTAACTACTTTGTGTCTTTTCCTCTTCCTTGCTAAAGTCTGCTTTCTGTGTCAGCCGTGTGATGTAGCTGAGGTCAACAAGAATGTCAAAGACCAAATCCTAGGCGAGAACATTTCAGCAGGTCTGGTCTGTTATGACAATAAATATTTTCAGGAATGTTTAAGCTATGCTAACCTTAAAAAAAGAATGGCTCACATTTCTATTTTCTTTCTTCATAAATGTGTGGTGCCTGAATCTGCTTAACAGTTTCTTCATCTAAAGATAAGACTGGATTTATCTGCAACTGTAGAGGGTAATGCAATCTCTTAGTTTAGGAATTTGTTGAGGTCAGCCTTTGCCTGTCAACACACAATCAAATCTAACTTCGTGTTAGTGCTGCTGCTTTAGTAACTCTAATTTTATAAAGGCTAGAAAAACTCATAATCTTGGAAATGAAGTTCTTTGAAACACACGTAATTCCAGATCTGTGCTTCAGAACTCAAAGTTTCGCCAGCTCGATTTGTTGTCACCATGAAATACTGTTTAAAAGCATTAACGTTTTTATCTGGTAATTCTTATTCCACAGAAAGAATGCACTGTTGACATCTCTTAGCATTTTATTTTGTTGTCCTGAATATGCCAGTTCATTACTTACACTGAGCATTAATCACTACAGTAAATGTAGCATTGTGATGTGTTCAGGAAATATTTGACGAGGCTTTATAAAGGCACTTCATAAAAAAAGGCAGACAAAAGTAGTCTATGTTCTTCCTCGTGGGTGAAATTCACCTGCCCAAAGCTCAAATAAATATGTGACAGACTCTTCTGCTAGCACAACTCTTAATTCCACTGTTCTCCGTTCTGTTTTGCTTCCCACACATCCTGTAATGATGAAGATGCTTGCTTCTAAAATACCACTTGCTTTTGCAGGGTGGCACTGGGAACTACAGAGGGCTCAGCGGGCCCTGGAAAGAGCAATGTGCTATTGATTAATCTGTCCTCTGAATGAACGCTGCTAAAGAGCTGAATTTCCAAAATTCTGGATGAAAGAATCTGTATACAAATAATGGCAGGAGGAGTGCTCTCTGGAATGGTATGACTACATAAATAAGCAGTTCTTCAGTGCAGCATGTGGTTTTCTAATTTCCAGTAAAATGGAATGAGTCACACATGACAACACCATTGCCACTAACCAGTGTGGCATGGCATCTGAAAAAGATAGCACTGGAAGGGTGTGAACTGCAGAGCAGATGATGGGGCTTGAAACATCGTGTTTGCTTTGGCAGAGCAACCAAAATCTTGATGCTTTCCCACAATCTGCTCCAAGGATATAGGTTTTGTTGTGCTGTATCAGATTATTGCTCTGGGAATTTGTGTGTCCTGCCTTTGCCAATGGACAGCTCTTGATGCTTCAGATAACGATAAATGCCCAGACTCCCCAAAGGGGAATTCCAAAGTTAGATGGTGTTTCTTCAAGTAGGGTTTACGTTACTGCAGAATTACCAGGGGAGGTTTTCTCTCTCCGGTACCAAATCATAAAGGATACATCTACTCAGTCAGGCAAACAAAAGCCCAAGACAGCTCTCAAGTCCAGGCTCACATACCATACATATTATTTATATGTAAGTACATGCTCTGGTATGGGCTTAGGCCGAGTTCACTCCAGAGGGAAGTCTAGCCATAGTCATGTCTTAGCATAGGCCCAAGATTTTCTTCCTCATGTTTGGAAAGGTGCTGCTTGAAGTGCAGCTGCACAGGAGCAAAACTACCAGTGACTGCTGCTGCTGTTGAACCCCAAGTCTGAGAGGAGTTGATATTGAGTCTCAAAAGATGAAGGCCCCTCCCCTTTATTTCTGGTCTCGGGCCTCTAGAACTGGGGATCAAATCTCCTGGTATTAAACTGGAAAAACTGAAACTTTTCATGCAAAATGAGAACAGGCATCTGTTCAAAAGCAAGCTGAAAATCACCTAGGACACACGCCTGGACCCTGTAACAGGGCATTAAGGTTGTCAACTTGGTAGTCATGAATGACTTGTGCTTTCTTGGATCTATTACATGACAGTCACATCAGACACTTTTTCCTTCGAATGTTTCTCAGAATGAATATTTGTGAGAGGCAGGATGGGAGAAGGGCACAAGTAACCCTTTTTCTTCTCTTGTCACGTCCTCAAATACAGCGCTGCTGAATGCTGTATTTAGGCAGAGGTAATGGTGATGTTCTAGGTGCCCAGCATCGTATTTTCATTTATTTATGTTGCTTCCTCGCTGTCAGTATTGTCCACACTAAGGGCTCAGGAAGAACAGTAGTTTGAGCTGCAATTTAATTCCCTGTAGATGGAGATTTGCTGTGACAGAAATGCCTGTCGTTCTGGCAGTCTCTCACATCTGCTGGAGGCAGAAGAGTATGTGAAACAATAACTCTGCCAGCAGATGTGGTTCTGTAGGGACAGTAGTGTCTGTGGTACGAAAATTCTCTCCCAAAATACAGATCTGTGGGGACAGTAAGCGTCTGTGTCAGTGACAACTTTGCAGCATCTGCTGGGACAGTAATGTCTGTGATACATAAATGCATCTCTGCATCTGCTGGGTTACTCAGAGAGAGATGTATTGTATATATCCAGTTTTAGATGTGAAAATCTCCTTCACTTGCCTTTAATTTAGGGGATTTGTTTGATTCTTCTTCCCACAGAGTTAGTAAGAACCACCTTATACAAGAAGAACTAAAGGTATGTGTGAGTCTTTTGCATGTAGGACAAACATTGCCACATCTCAGCTGCCAAAAAATACTGCTACATTTTCTCCTACCATAGTATTAATCATTAATGGCTTTGTTCTCAATGAACAGCCTGAGTATCTTCAATGATGCTCTTGTGAGTGCTAATGCTTTGTGGTTGCAGTGAGAACATCACATGAGCAATGTGTTTGTTCAGAGCAGAGATGCACCACAAACACAGTGTTCTGATCCAGACCAGACTTCAAACATTCCCAAGTACAGATGTGTGCAGATAAAGATTTTAATTTGGCCTCATCCCTAGGTTAGGCACTGCACCCAGGTTAGGAAGGATTGCACTGGAGACAGTCGATTTTTGAGCAGCAGCAACTCCATTCAGATGTCAGGGTATTTTGCTACAACAAAGGCTGATGTTGGCATTTTTTCTTAGATAGAGACAGATGCAAGAGCTTCTGCCTCAAGGTTATCCATTATACAGTATATTAACTAGATGTTTGAACATTGTGCTTCCTGCAGAGACAGAAATGGATGATGATTAATACTTATCAATTAAAATCTAATCTTTTCCCATGTGTATTTATAAGCTGAACTTCAACCTATAAGGCAGTTCTGTGGCAGGAATTAGATATTCCTTTTTTGGAGAGCACTGGGATATAGGCTGGGATATATTGTTCACTCATTTATTATGAGTACTGCGTTTGTGCCTAGATTTTGCCTAGGCGTAGTATATAAACATAGTCTTTGTACAGAGGCATTTATAAACAATTAGCATTAAAGGGACAATTATTTTTCTTCTTGTAGCAGCACTGAGTAGGGGGGGAGGGATGGAGGAGAGAGGAAGCTGAAGGTTGTACATGTTTTATGACCATAATTATAATTAACTATTTCAGAGATTAAAATTAAATTAAAATTTAATTATAATTTGCTAGTTCAGAGATTAAAACTGATGAAAAAAGGCTCAAGGTTATGAGCTACCTCTACGAGTTATCCAGCTCTGTCTAAACATATAAATATAAATCTTTTCTTCTTTTTTTTTAATCTAGCCACTGTTTAATAGACAGTGCCCACAGTGAGACAGGTGCTTTGCAGCCTTGAGACACCAGTGCTGCATCACGAACTGAATACTGGCCCAAGGGCCGTGGTAACAAAGAGCTCCAATCCCACAGCCGCATGCAGAGGAGCACTCCACTGAGAGCACTGCATGCAGGGGCAGCCTGGAAGGCTGAACTCCAAACACATAACGAGAGAGCAGAGGAAAGGCAGAAATGATTTCCATCTTCAAACTCTGGTCAGCACCGTTGTTAAACACCACTTAATTCGGATATGCAGTGTGATAACCCTTGTTTGTAAGCGATTGGCAGAATAGAACAATAAGTGAAGGAAGCCACTCACAATCCAGGTGGAGAGTTTGAAGTGGGCAGGTGATCTGGCTGGTTAGTTCTGATTTATGGTAAAGGCATCTTTATGCTTTTTGAATTGCCTTCCATCAGTCATGTTAAACAAAACTGCATTCTTGTCAGGCAGTTCATCCCCTACACACATGCACATGCTAATCACTCATGTCAAACCAACAGCAAATGCATATGAAGAAAGTACAGTGTGTGATGCCTATTACAAAAATCTTTTTTGTTTTAATATACTGCAAACAAGCATTTTAGTTTAGTAAACCCATTAGCGAGACGTGTAGGTTTACAGCACTAAGTCAATGTTTTCAGAGACTGATTGTGACTGTTACAAGCCTGAGACTTTTTCTGGTTTATGGCAAAATTGCTTTTCACAAGTTGTCCCAGAAGATCTTTGTTTAAAAAAAAAATATTTTGCAAATGAATTCTGTAACAGGGAGAGGTGTAGACTTAGGGGGATGGAAGCTCGTGTGGGGGAAATAATCAACAGCACCTCCCCTTTTGTATTTTTTGATGTGACATTCCTTACCACAAGGGAAAGAGGCGCTTCTGCAGCTTCCCTACCCCTGAGCCTCCTTCCATCTCAGGGAGGTATCACAAAGCCACTCACCACTCCATCTCCATTTTATTTCTTGTCATTTATTAACACAACCATACTGGTTTGAGATCTCTGCCCATCCCTTAGTAGAAAGCATCCAAAGTGGTTGGAACAACTGGCGGAAAAATAATAAACATTTTCAGCTGCAGTTGTTCAGCTTCTGGATGAGTTGTTGTTTATAAACATCTTGTCTCAAACTGTCAAGAGGTGGAGCCAACATCATTGAGAGATGATAAATTCTGACACGGTGCGCTGAGATTTCGCTGCCACTGAATGTAGGTTAATATGGGATTCAATGGGAAATCTGGGTTGTCTATTGCTATGTATTGCTGGAAACGAAGGAACTTGTCATTTGTCTGCAGATTGCTAATTGCAGTTTATTGCACATGCAAAAGGTTAATTTGGGTATGTTATCCCAGTAATCACATGCACTGTCTCAGAATAAACTACACTCCTATGCCTATTGATGCTCTGGCCTGTGGGATTTGGGACATTATTTTTGTAAGATTATAGCAAATAAGCATTTTAGTAGGCAACTGTATCCTTAAGGGTAAACAACTGGGAGAGAGTGAAATTGCAAGTCTCTGGTATGAAATCCTTTTCCTTGACCCTTAATTTAGTTATTCCCCAAGATGCATGTAATTTATTCCTTGTGATGATACACTGAAAACAGAGGTCTCATCTGTTCTAAGTGAAAATTATATCCTATTCGTATTATTGCTACTGCTTTGTATTTAGAGTAGTATTTAAAGGCCTCAGATTAATTCATGACCTCTTCATGCTAGGTGCGGTATATGTACACACAGTAAGCTCACTGCCCCAAAGACCTTACACTTTAATTAAATAAAGGTTGGAGGAAGGAAGTTTTATTACCTCTGTCACAAATGGGAAATGATAACAGAGAGAACCTAAAAGGACTGAGAATTACACTCCTCCTGCAACGAGTCCTGTATTGCCTGTAATACATCCTCCCTTCCTGCTTTTGTTAAGCTGCTGTAAATTGGTAGGTAGATGTTTGCTCTCTCCCCCAGAGAGGGAGTTTACTATAATGCTGCATATGTTTCAAGGTTTTATGGAATGAAAGGCATTATGTCGATAGATAATGCTTTAATTTAGATCTGATTAAGTTATTCTGGAGAAATACTTCTGTGGAGTAAGCAGATCCATATGAATCTTGTATAACTGCTCATTGCTATATGAGCACGCTATTGCATAGATTCTGTGTTCCCAGGGGGGCTGCACTGTTGGTGCGTGCATGTTTTAAGGCACACCAGTATAACTTTTTTTATTGTTATTATTATTATTCCCTGCAGTTTGCTCTTAAATGTTTTCTAAAATAGTAAAAAAGCAATAGCCCTCAAGATGTTGGATCATTCCACAGGATTCATGGGAGACTTGACACCAGTGCCCACTTAGTCTCCCAGAAATGCATCTCCTTCTCCCCCTGCTCCTGGCAAGTGTCATGCTTATTCTGAAATGCATTTTAAACATTTTCAATTTGACCTTCTGGCTTAACATTAGAAAAATAAAGCTAGATCTGCATGGAATCTTGTTTTGAGAATTTTTTTTCCTATCTAGGAACATAAACCTAAAGATAACTTGGTTTCCTGTTTCCCCTTAGTCAGTACCTGAGTGTTCAGTACAGTGATCTTGGGCAGAAGCACAATCAGAGTTTAAGCAGATGAGGCGGGGAGGGAGAAAAAAGGCTATAACATAAATCAGGAGAATAAACAAAACAAAGAACAGGGAAAATCCAAGCACAACCCAACCACTCTCCTTGTATCTTTGCATTTCAGTATTGATGGCCTTTGCTGTTGGACTTCACCAACAGCAATCCTCTACACTAACGTGTCTCTCCCTCATCTCTGTCCTGTCCTGCCCCGTCTGGTAAATGGGTACAGTTATTTTCTGTCTCACAGATTTTAGAGTCCTTGAGTTAAAAAGGCTGCAAAGCAGCAGACTTTTCATTTGCATTTTATTTAATAATAAAGAGCATTAATTTTATTGCTGTCAAAGGCTCTGTCCATCTGCTTTTTCTCTGTTTAAAAAAAACGTTCAATGTTGAAAATAGTTAAGAGCCTTCTAGTTTCTTGAGTGCTCAGAAGTAATCTCTCGTTTACTCCCTATGGAAGTGGACTGTAAATGTGTAAAATAAGTAATCTTTTAAATATTAAACCACTGAACTTCCTTGGCTGATGGGACAAGCCAAGCACTTGGGAAAGCACATCACCAGTGTATACCCCTGCTAGCAAACAATCCACTGGAGCTTTGTTATAAAACATGCAAACATCCTGAGGAAGTGCCAGTAATTTGCAATAAACACTGTGTGTAAACAATTACCTGTGACTTGTTACACTTGTTTGTACAGGCAGCTGGCTAAACAGATCTGTGGGCACTTGTAAACGTCTGTGCCCTTCAAACTTGATCCTGGAAAACAATTACTGAGTATTTGATTTCTGAAGTAAGAAGTTAAATCTTTTGTACCTCACAGCTGGCAAGGACTAAGTGTGGGTGCTCATAGAGACATGTACAAAAGCTGGAGAAGTAAAACGTGATGGTGGCGTTTTTATGAGAACGGTGAAGACACTTTCATGTCTTGTCACCAGACTAAAGGAAGGTTTTCGTGACAAGGTACTTGATGAAAAACTGGTTTTACTGGTTGAAGGGTCCTGTGGTGGCAGAGAGCTGAAAGCGGTTTGGTCACGCAAGGTCCAAGGAAGGGGCAAGGGTGATTTATTTTCTAGAGGTTTAACAAGATGGATGTAAGGATTTGCTAGAGCAGTTAGGCGTGATGAGCCCTCTCCCTTCGGACCCTGAAGCGTTGATGCTGCTCGGTGAGGGAAGCCGGGGAGCGCAGGATTTGCCACTCATGCCACAGCCTGTAACCGACCGGGTCACCCCGCCCGATCCTCACGCAGGGCAACCTGAATCGCGGCGGCACCTCCGGGCTCCGGCTCCAGGTGCTGCCGCCGGGGCCTCGCTGCTGCCGGACCCCCAGGGAGGAGCAGGAGGCGCGGCCGCTGCCCTCCCGCTTCTCAGGGCACCGCGGCTCCCGTTGTGTGCCCCCTCCCGCTCCCCGCGGGGTGCGGCTCCCGTTGTCCCGCCGCGGGGGGAAGCCCAGGGCAGGGTCCCCGGGGCCGCGCAAGCTGAGGGAGCCGGGGCCGGGCCCCTCGGGTCCTGTCAGCGCCGGCCGCGCGCGCGCAGTGCGCGGGGCGGGGGAGGGGCGCGCAGGCGCAGGGCGCGCGCAGGCGGCGGGCGGGCCCGCGCGAGGGAGCCGCCGAGGGGGGTCTGCGCGCCCGGTGCAGCCGCCGACCCGCGGGGTCCGTGAGGGACCCTCCGGGGCGCGCAGCCCGCCCGGTGCCGGCCTCCGTATGGGAGTGCGGAGGGCTCCGGTGCCGGCAGCGCGCTCGTCCCGAGGCAGGCGGCACACAAAGGACCGCGGTGTCCGCCCATCTCGGCACACGCCCCCCTGCCAAACAAAAAATAACCACCCGAAAGAGCCCAACACCCCCACCACCGCCGGGGCTGTGCCGGGAGCGGGCGGGGGAAGCAATACACGGCCGGCGAGAAGACGGGCAGCACGGAGAGACCGGGGAATCGCAACCGGGCGGCGGGGCCCGGTATTGTTTCGGCACCCGACAACAAAGAGCGGAGCCGGGCCGGGGCGCGGGGAGGGAGGGGGGTCAGCGCCGGCCCCTCCGCGCCGCGCCCGGCCAATGGCGGCGGCGCGGGGCTGTCAGCGATCGCGGGTGCGCTGCGGGCCCCCCCCGCTCTCCCCGTCCCTCCGCCCTCCGCCCGCCTCTCCGGAGCCGTCTGGCTGCAGCAGCGCCTCAGACAGAGGAGGGGAGAGGAGGGAAAAAAAACGCTGAGTGAGTGGAGTGGAGCCTGGGAGGGGCTCCTTAAAGAAACGCTGCCGTCGCTTGGCATTGTGGCCGGCGAGGAACTCGAGGGGGGGAAGCCATCGGAGCTCCTCTCGCTATCCTCTTCCCAACCCCCCACCCCACCCCCAGCCGACAAAAAAAAAAAAAAAAAAAAAAAAAAAAAACCAACCCAAAAAAAAAAAACCTCCGGGGGGGGAGCCGTGGGGGGGGTCCTGAGAACATCTTATAAACCGGATTGCACTGAGCGGAGGGAAAAAAAAAAGGCAAAAAAAAAGATACAAAATATACAAGCAAAAGGCAACAACTCCCCGGTCTCCAGCAGTCGCCCACCCTCCCTTCCCTTCTCTCCTGCTGGCCATCTGCCTTGGGTTTTCCTTTGTGTCTGATCTTTTACTACTGAGCCGAGCGCAGGAGGAGGGTGCAGCGCTCGCAGGGACTATGCCCAGCTCGCTTTTCGCAGACATGGAGAGGAACGGGAGCGGCGGCGGCGGCGGCGGTGGTGGCGGTGGCGGGGGAGAGACCCTGGATGACCAAAGAGCCCTCCAGATCGCCCTGGATCAGCTCTCCCTGCTGGGGCTGGACAACGACGAGACGGGCTCCATTTACGACAGCGAGCCTCGGAAAAAGAGCGTGAACATGACCGAGTGCGTCCCGGTGCCCAGCTCGGAGCATGTCGCGGAGATAGTGGGGAGACAAGGTGGGTGACGGACGGACGGACGGACTGCATGCCTCTCGGGGGTGCGGGCCAGCGGGGCTCCCCGCCGCGCTGCCGGGCGAGCGGCTCAGCTGTCGCACTGGCCGTGCCCGGGCGAGCTGCAGTCGTCCTGTGGTGGCCAGCGCCGGCTTCTCCAGACAAAGAAAGTGCAGCAGTGATGTTCCCGAGGAGCGTTATGCATCAGTTTCGGGATGCACTTTCAGCTGCCGGGAGGGGAAAGGAAAAAGGGAAAAAAAAAGAACAACCGCGATAATAATAAAAATCGCTCCTTTCCTCCGGCTGCAAAAGTTAAGATTTGCAAGAGGAAACGGGAGGAAAATGGGAGCCTCGATGCTTCCTCCCCCCAAACTTAGAAATCGTGGATTATTTTTAAGGAAGAGAAATGGAGTGGGGAAGTGGAACAATGGGATTGGAATAAAGCATCCGCAGTGGGGAATGTGGCTCATTCCGTACAGCCGCTGCTCCTCACCTTCCTAAGAACTGATTTTATTTTTCCGAGAGGAAAGTGCTGAGCAGGAATGTGGACTGGCGGGTGTGCTGGTTTGTTAGGGCTGCTTGCATTTTATTTTATTTTATTTTTTTCTGGTCGTGCAGTTTTTCTGCACGCTCCTTTTTTGTTGCCATTCCTGTGAAATGCACGTTGGTAGTTTTGGGGCAGTTTGCATGGCAGATGTATCGGTGGCCACTTGCGATGCCTTTGGGCGTGTGCCAGGGCTGTGGGCTGACATTACTTTACACTGTGACTGGGATGACTGGACGAGATGCCAGCGATCACCTGGGGTAGGGGGCAATGTGTTTCGGGTGGGTGTGTTTTTTCTCCCCTCCTTAGCTGCACCCAAATAATGGGTTGTAACCGCTTCTCCCCCACCACCTCCCCTTCCTCCCCCTCCCCTTCGCCCTCCATCTCCCGCATCTCTGTTCCCAGGTTGTAAAATCAAAGCTCTGCGGGCAAAGACCAACACCTACATCAAGACCCCGGTTCGCGGGGAGGAGCCGCTCTTTGTTGTGACGGGCAGAAAGGAAGATGTGGCCATGGCCCGCAGGGAGATCATCTCAGCGGCCGAGCACTTCTCCATGATCCGAGCATCACGGAACAAGAATACAGCCCTGAACGGCACTGTCCCCGGCCCCCCGAACCTGCCCGGCCAAACCACCATCCAGGTGCGGGTGCCTTATCGCGTGGTGGGCTTGGTTGTGGGGCCCAAGGGGGCCACCATCAAGCGCATCCAGCAGCAGACGCACACCTACATTGTGACCCCGAGCCGGGACAAGGAGCCAGTCTTTGAGGTGACAGGCATGCCCGAGAATGTGGACCGGGCCCGGGAGGAGATCGAGGCGCACATCGCTATGCGCACCGGCGGCATCATCGAGCTGACGGACGAGAACGACTTCCACGCCAACGGCACGGATGTGGGCTTCGAGCTGAATGGCACGGGCAGCCTCTGGAGCAAGCCCACGCCGCCCAGCATCACTCCCACCCCGGGCCGCAAGCCCTTCTGCAACTACCGCAACGACAGCTCCAGCTCGCTGGGCAGCGCCTCCACCGACTCCTACTTCGGCGGCGGCTCGGGGGGGGGCGGCGGCGCCCGCCTGGCCGACTACAGCCCCCCGAGCCCGGCGCTGAGCTTCACCCACAACGGCAACAACAACAACAACAGCGGCAGCGCCAACGGCTACGTGTACGGCGGCGGCGGCGGCGACGTTCTCTCCTCCCCGGACTGCTGCTCCGAGCTGCCGTTCGACTCGCCGCCCGGCTTCGACCTGGCGCCCGCCCCGCCGCCGGGGGCCGCGCTCCTCTGGCCGCAGTTCGAGCGCGGCCCCGCCGCGCCCCCCTCGCCCGCGCCCTCGCCCGCCACCGCCTTCCCGGGCGCGGCGCCCGCCAATGCCAACCTGGCGCTGCTGGTGAGCGGCCCCCGGCGCGGCGGCGGCGCCCCGCCCCCGGCGCGGCTCTCCCCGCCCCTGCACGGCGGCGCGGCGGGGCCCGAGCACCCGCTGGCGCGGCGGGTGCGCAGCGACCCCGGCGGGCGGCTGCTGGCTGGCTCCTACCCGCTGTACGGCAACGGGCTGGGCGCGCACCTGCCGGGGCTGCCCTCCGACTCGTCCGCCTCCTCCTCCTCCTCCTCCAGCTCCTCGTCCAGCTCCTCCTGCTCGTCGTCCGGCGTGCGGCGGAAGGGCAGCCGCGACTGCTCGGTGTGCTTCGAGAGCGAGGTCATCGCGGCGCTGGTGCCCTGCGGCCACAACCTCTTCTGCATGGAGTGCGCCAACCGCATCTGCGAGAAGACGGAGCCGCAGTGCCCCGTCTGCCACAGCGCCGTCACCCAGGCCATCCGCATCTTCTCCTGAGGGCCGGGAAGGGCAGAGCAGGGCCGGGCTGACCCGGTCGCACCGGGGCCCGCGAGGGGGGTGCGGGCTGCGAGCGAGGCGCGGCCGAGGGAGGGCGGGGGGTGGTGGTGGTGACAGCGGGTGCATGCTATAAATAATAACGGGCGACTCCATTCTAGTGCTAGGCTAGTTTTTACACTGTACTTTAATACGAAGCTTCCAAAACTCCCCCTTTTTTATAAACAAACAAAAGAAAAAAACATAGAAAAAAAAAGTACTGAAAGTAGAAGATGCTTATGATGATGACAATGGTGTGTGGACTGTTAGTAAACCGTGCTGGTAGTTCCTAGGATGCTTATTATGAAATAATTAAATCTATGGGTGGATACTTTTCTGAATGTTCTTGAAAGGGCAAGAAGTTCCTGTGAAAAAACCATGATACTGCAGCTTTATCAAAGTTTAAAAAAGAAAAAAAAAAAAAGAAAGCCACAAACTGTAACATATCTCTTATATATATTAAAAACGTTTAAAGGTTTTAAAGATAAATTGCATTAATACAGATTGAAGTATTTTATTCTTTTTTGACTTGAAAAATTATATTTCATATTGCAAAGATGTTTACAAGTATTTTAATTTAAGTTCAGTGAACTTTTTGTAGCTGGGTTAAATCTTTTTTATTTTAGTATGGCCTTATGGCAAAGAACACTGTATTATTTTAATATCACACAATTGTGAACGGAATTACAAACCATAAAATGTGTAATGCTTTGAACAGTATTCTGTTGGGATGGAGATTTTATAGGTTCAGAAAAAAAAAATCTTTTAGATCTGCTTCACCCAGCATATTTTCTATTCAGTGATATAAAGCATATTTTATTCTATATTATTACAAAAATGGAAATGTATAAACATATGTCAAAAGGAACTGTTGAAGCTTTCTAACATTTGTATAAATAGAATTCAGTGGAAATTACAAAAATTCTGTTGCACCACTATAGTTTTAGTATTTCTATTTTAATACATTTGTTTACCACTTGTTTATGTATATGTAGGTGACGTTACTTGAGCTTAAATGTACTTTACTGAGCAAAGTTTAAAAACAAAGTATATTTTATTTTATGATAAAGGGCCTTTAACCTCATGGTCAAATACTAATATTATATTTGCTGAGACAAGATTTGAAATTGTATCAAGAGTTTTATTTTTCTGACATTTAAAGTTCTACATAATAAAAGTAAAACTTAAGTAATGGTGCTACTTCATGTTTTTTTAAGTATTTCTATATAAATAAAATAAAATATTACAGAAAAAAAAAAAAGAAGTGCTCTGTGTAGTGATTTGATGTGGTGTGCTGAGAGTTTCTTCTGGAATATTTTGTTCCCTGCTTGTAGCACTGAAACATGTTGGGAGTTCAAACTCTGTCATGTTAATGTTGCTGGAACTCTTTAGCCTGTGAAGGCTTCCAGAAGAATCCTGCCAGCGATTCAGCAATCATACCTTAGAACATGTTTTTAAGGGAAAAAGATGACTTGGGTTTTTTGTAATGTGTGGTATATTGCTGAGGTTATTCCACATCTGAAAATATGATTATTTTTTTTTTCTTTTCAGAATTTTTAGTCATGAAAAATACTTGGTGGTGTGTCAATTGTTACTTCTAGCAAGTAAAGCCCATGTAAGAAGCAGAGCTGGCAGCTTTGGGGTGTACAAGCTGCTGTAGCAGGGGTGGCTCTGCTGGTGGCTGTGCTCTGGAGAGCTTATGCCTGGGGACCTCCCAACACTGCCCAGACCTGGTGTTTAGTTCTACAGTGGAGCCAGGGCTTTAGCTGCCTTCCTGAGTGCTTACAAGTGCTGCTTGGTATTTGGCGGTTGTGGTTCAGGTAATTGGTGTTGACAAGCTTATTTGAATACAAAATTTATTGCCATGTAAAGTTTGTTTGCTTTTGATGGTGCCTGCAGTGGTACTGGGGCGAAGGAAGTACAGAAAGCTCGTTAGCTTTCTGACTGACGAGTCTACGAACCCACCAGGCAAACCCTGCAATATTTTTGTTGCTGATTGTACTCAACGTGTTTGAATGAACTTGCTGGATAGAGCATGTCAGAGCAGATTTCAGAAGGTGGCTGCAGATCACTTTAAATGTTGGTTTTGTGAGTGTGCTGGTGCACTTCACAGCAGGAGAGTGCAAACAACAAAACAAACCCAAAACTGTAGGGTATTTCATACGTCCTACTTCGCGCTTAGCAGTGTGTGCCAGAGCAGCTCTGCTCCGATCTCCTTTATGGACTCCAGAGCTGCTGGTTGGGTGGGAAGGGGGAGGAGGGAGGATGCGGCAGGGGATGATGGGATCTCTTTGTTTGATTTGATCTGATTTTTGCTTCTTTCATTGAACTGTGATTGTGGTATCATTTGATTTGTAGAGTTAAAATCCCTCACTTGAGTGTTGCATTTGTCTCAGGAAGCTTGTCTTTCTGAATGATGGGGAAAAAAACCCCACCCAATGCTGTGGAAGAGAATCCAGAGAGTGGCAGAGAAGGTGTGCTTAAATACAGTAGTGGTACGGATATTGACCAAAAAACCTTTGGCAAAATTGGTTGCTTTAAAGGGATCAGGAAGTTTAAGTCCACATGTATATTTTCTTAATGATGTGTGTTTAGGAAATGTACTCAAAATGCGTCAATCAATTTCTTGTTTCAGTGTAAACATCCTGTGCTCTTGTCTGGGAGAAGTTGTGAAAATGGGTATGAATAAAAAAGTGAATTTGATCACTTTATATTTCCCAAGCTTAGTGAAACCGAAAGGTAAATAAGGGCGAACAAAAAGTGAAAACAAAATTCTCCTTCGTTTTTTTTCCCCCCTTAATGTCCAATGCTGTGTGTCTCCGTGATGTTGACAGCGGTGGTAGAGAGGGCTGTGAGCTGCCAATGTCCCTCTGGAGAACAGCACTTGTGCAGGAGCTCGACAAACGGCATGGCCAGGGCGGTGTGACAGGGCATTGCCCCGCACAGCGCTGAGCCCCTCATTAACGTGACTACTTCATCATCTGTGTTCGTCTTGCAGGACTTCACTTGCTATTTTCTTTACCAAACTGTGGCTGAAACAAAGGCAATCCTCTCTTCATCTGTGGCTCTGGCTGCCTTTTTAGCCTCTGTGCACTGTTTCACTCCCTTTGCATGCTTCAAGTGCATGTCATTTAGAGATGGGAAGATGGGCTGCAATGCCTTAAAGACTGTGTTCATTCCTCTTTGGGAATTATTTTGCCCACAAAGGGGTTGGTCTGGATTACTCTTGCTTTGGTGTCCAGTGGTGCTTTTGCCTGGTGACAGTGGCAGAGCCAGCCCTTTACTGCCCGACATGCTGGCGGGATCAGCAGCATCCACCTGCAGCACCTCTGACGTAGGGCTGTTATGTTCCCCTCTGTTGGCAGGGTTTCAGAGGTGTGCTGGCACATGCAGAGTCTTTTGTGTTACGTCTCATCGCTTCCTGGGTTGCAATGATGTGCCCTGGACCCAGCTCTGCTCCTGGTGGGTGTGGTGTTAAATCCCTTGTCTTTGGCTGGTAGAGATGAGTGTGTGTAAGAATGTGCAGGCTACACATGTGTGCTGCGCCCCAGATTTATGCCGCAGGTCAGTCCCTCAGACCGCAGAGGCCATAAATTAGCGCAGAATTTGTCCCAGGGTCTGGGGCCATATGGTGTGCGGGAGCAGGAGAGGGATGCCCGCATGGAAGTAGAATAAAGGCCTGTGCTTGGTGCAGGAATATTTCAAAGCCTGAGAAGGGGGCAAAGTTCAGTTTCTAATTGAGTGCTTTGAAACATATAGATGTATATGGTCAATGTTTATCTTCCAGAACAAAGATCACTTTGTTTTTCCAAATGTTTTTGTGTTGGTGCTGAAAACTGTGAGTGGGTCTGCTCTATGAGAGGCTCTGTGGCAATGTCCAGAGCCGCTCAGGGGTGCGGGTGCCCCCATCACATGTGCCCAGCTTGGCCCTGCTGCTCAGCCCGCTGCTCAGAGGGATCCACGAGGACCTGCACCTTCCAGGCATTTTCCTGCCTTTGCTAATGTACGTGTGTGGTTCCCAGTGCATATACACATTATTATCTCCAACAAGGATACATTTACATTTGTAAGAATTATTACATACCAAGCCCTGAGCTTAATTATTCCTCTGTCCATATCTCGTACTCCACAGAATTTGCATAACAATCAGACATCAAAGCCAGAGCCCTTCAGCAGAAGAAAGGCCTTTCCACTATATTATTTTAATAAAATAAATTATAATGATCAATTTAATCTAAATTTACTCTTTAGATATTTTTTTCTGCAAATCGATTGAAATGGGACTTAAAAGCAAACTTTAAATTTAGTAGTAAAAATCTAGTACAGTGAGGTAGTTAAATTAAATTGCTTTGTGTTTGATGTTTCTCACTCCTCTCTACCAGCCCCCTCACCCTTCTTTTTTTTCCTCCATTCTCCTTGTCTTGCCATTTTGGAAGTTGAACTGTCCCTGAAGTGAATAGGAGTTCTGCCGCTGGAAGAGCATGCTGCGGAGTGTTGCATTTAATTGATCTTGAAATAGCAAAAAGTAATTTTTCACCCTGCCTCTTCTTATTTGTGTTTCCTGTACCTGTTGCCTCTCTAGTAGAGATGTTTTAATTAGAGAACAAAGACCATTTTAAAGCTAAGGTAGTTAAGGGTTGCCTCAGTCTGTATGATCATGTGAATTTCTGATTTACCTTTTTACAATAATCAACCTCGCAAGTGCCAAGGGGCCTGGGTTTGTAGGTAAAGAAGTGCTCTATCCAATGGTGAGTGATGTGGGAAGATGCTTATAACTGCTGCATTCTCTTGCTTTCTTCTCAGAAGAAATATATATAGATATATATATGTGACCATATATTTAATATATACTTGTGTACACAGGTGACTGCTTAAAATTGTCCAGAAAATCATGGATTATAAAGTCTTTGCTTTTCCAGTGCATTAAACTCGCTGTAATACCAGAAAAACTTTTATTGTAGTTTTATTACTTGATATTAAGGATTTTAATGAAGCTTTCACAGTTGGATATGTAAATTAATTACATCTCATCTAATTTCTAACTTTGATTAAAATGTAAAAAGCTTATTCTGTCTTAGTTTTAGTGAATTAGGTTCTATCATGATGTGCTTGTATAGTGATGCAGTTGTATCAAAAACACTTAAGCATTTGGTATATGGATTATTCTTTAATGTTATCTGTACACCTACAGCATGTGCAATTCTGACTGTGCCCTAGATATATGCCTGCATATATGCACAATAATGTGAATACCATAGAGCCTGATCTTTAAAGGTTTGTGCAGTCCTGGTAAATAGCCTCTATCATGCAATGTTGAATTTTTGGCCTTAGAATCATAGAATGGTTTGGATTGGAAAGGACCTTAAGATCATCTAGTTCCAACCTCCTGCCATAAGCAGAGACACCTCACACTAGACCTTGTCACTCAAGGCTCTGTCCAACCTGGCGTTGAACACTTCCAAGGATGGGGGGCATCCCCAATTTCCTTGGGCAGCCTGTTCCAGTGTCTCACCACTCTCACAGTAAATTCTTCCTTAAATCTCCCCTGTTTAAGCTCGAACCCTTTACCCCTTGTCCTATCACTACAGTCCCTGATGAAGAGTCCCTCCCCAGCATCCTTGTAGGCCCCTTCAGATACTGGAAGGCTGCTATGAGGTCTGCACGCAGCCTTCTCTTCTCCAGGCTGAATAGCCCCAATGTTCTCAGCTTCTCAGCCTGCCTTCATACAGGAGGTGCTGTAGCCCACTTACCATCCTCCTACTACTACATAAGGAGCATCAGGTGGGGCTGTAGCTGCATTCTTCTGGGTTTTGAGCTCCATTAAACCAGCAGAAGCCCCCCTTGATCTGGACCTAATTTGCCCCATAAATTAAGCTCTGGGAAATAAGGTTTGTTTGCATATAAAATCTTACCTAAGGCACACAGATAATATTTCTCCATAATGTGGGTTTGTTATTTGTTTGAGGTTTTTTTGTAGGAAATTTTTTGTCATATCTTTTGTAGCAACTTATAGCTGGTAAGAAGCTTATTGGTTAAGAAAATCAGTCAGTTAATGCATTCATGCTAAATGTGTGCTATACCTTTACCACTACAAATGTGATTGATTAGCTGTCTCGAGAAATTTATAGCCTTTGATAAGATTGCACCCAGAGAAGTTTCTTGTTAGTTATGAATGGAGAACAAAAAGAGATTTTTTTGATGTTTCTTGTTACTGGTTTTCCACTTCTGATGGAGATGAAATACAGTAAAGTGCTTTTTCCTCTCATGTGTAAGGGCTCTTCTGCCTTTCATACCTGGTAGAATTGTGTGGCCCACTCTACATTAGTATGAATGGCAATTGCCTTGTAAATGTGACTGCTGTGAATGGGTGAATAGTCTGTCGTCTCCTATTTTGTCCCGTGTCTTTATGTTTTATTCACTTTTACCCTCTACAAAAGAGCCATAATTCAGACCTGAGAAAATGGTAGCATGCTCCAGTTCATTATAGATCTAGTGGCAGGTTTTATTTGCTTTTGATGTTCTTTATATTTTGATGGGGGTACTAAACAACAGAAGCTATTTTAATGAAAGGGAAAATTCAACGAGAGCATGATCTAGAAATAGTGGTTTTGACAGAGCCACAAAAGTTCCCGTTACACATTGGGAAATTATTTCCATGATTTAACTGCAAAGGGCAAGTAAATCACCTCCCTTTAAGTGTTACAAAAAAAAAAAAAAAGGAGTGTTTTTCAGGATCTTCAGTTCTGCTACTGAGTCATTGTATCATTTCAGCTAATTAATTTTACCTTTTATATGCTTCAGGATTTCCATCTGTGAATGAACTAATGACACCTACTTACAGGCAGTATTGTGAAGATTAATTAATTGACATTATTGAAGAATCCTGAGCTTGAAGTCCTGATGTAAGTACAAAATATTATTACTGATACTTTGTAAGTAATCAGTTCACAGTAGCCAGCATGTGGGAATCATCGGTCTAGAGCAAACAAACACAGAACTACATTGTATTTGAAATTGGTGTGGGTTTTTTCCCAGATACCTGGCTTTACATGTTATTTGAACAATCTTATACTGTGAGTGTAAGAATCTCCCTTCCTCCTGTTGCACTGTTTCCCAGTGTTACACATATGGCCCTGGTAGCCTTTGCTGAGGATACAGAAAGGCAACTTGGGTTAGCAATTTTCCTGCTTCCTCTGGTGTAACATTACCAACACCTTAAAATGTGATGCCCTTTTTTAATGGAGACTAGAATGTTCTTGTTATAAAGAAGCGTACAGCACTGATCGAGTAATCTCTGTGCATTTTGCTGGCTGTTACTGGAGAGAGCTTTTTCTGCATGAAGGCGGATGGGAGGAGTGATATCTTACGTCACAAACCATCGGAAGGGAATTGATGTTGTGAAATTGTTTGTAATTTATATGGATAATAAGATCTATTCTTACTACTCATGGCTGGGATGCTGTTTGCATAATGATATGACTACAGCTGTGCAGGTCTTAGGCCACGTGTTTTAAAATGGCAGGAACAGTGGAGATTGAGCCTTGCTGTAATTAAGTACTTTGAAACGTAACCATTTTTTCATAATGTTGAATACACAGTTGACAAAAAGGTGAATGTAGTTGCTGCCTGTATCGCTTTTTTAAGACTGATGACATTCCTGAATAACTCGATACACTTGTTGTTGTTGGAAATTTAAGTCACAAGATATTTTTATTGGAATTATTTGCAACTGTTGTGCAAGTGCAGGAGGGAGGTTTAAAGCTTCATAAACATTCATCTTCCTTTCTCCTTATGTCACTTACTTAAAAAAAAGAATGCCAGTCACATGCAATTATGAAACTGCTTCATGTTTGACACAGTTGAAGATGATTTCAGGCCACAAAAATGTAAGTTTCTATGAGTAATTTGAATTAAAACCCCACTCTGCCAGAAGACATCCTCGATCTTTGGGGTCACATGGTTCTTGGAAAGCTCTTTCTTGGCTGCGCAGGAGGTCAGCCTTTCAAGGAGAGAGTCTGTGCACAAACGTGCAGCGCTGCTAATGAGAGGAATTTCACACTTCTCCTGGACACAAGCTCTGTGTTCATCCTGCCGAGTGCTGCCTCTGAAGCCTTTTGATATTAGATTTTATAATGAATGCTGCACCATTACCGAGCCGGTGTAGCAAACCACTGGAACTCTAGCTAAAGAGATGCCTTCCAGAAGGCAGGGTCACCCCTCTGTGAAAATAAAAAGTAATTAAAAGTGGGGTCACCTGTTTGTCTCTGACAACATGGCTGCCCTTCCTTTCCCTAGTGGTAATTTTCAAGCCAAATGTCCCTTTCATCGTCACTCTGGCTTAGCAGCAAAGTTGTCTGTCACTAATAGCAGGCTTCACTTCTTTCCCAGCTAACTGGTAGTCAGACTGCCAAAGAATGGCCTATCCAAAATCAGGATATGCTCAATGCACCATCCGCTGGTGGTGTTCCCATCAGCCTAATTATATGACTTTTGGGTCAGACAATGTCTCATTGTGTGGCCTTTGGCAGCTACGGGATGCCTAATGCTGTATGAATGTCTAATGCAGAGTTTGATGGCTATGATTGAGGCTGCAGTTCCATGCTGGAATTGAAAACATCCGTGTAGTTTCCATAGAAATTCAGGTCAATGGTGCTTCCATAAAGCATTAGCCCCAGGGAAAGCTATTGGTTGCACATTGCCTGTACAAAACCATGCAGGGTGGGCAGTTTACAGTGCATTACTCTCTCAGGTAAATCACAATTAAGGAGTCAGATTGATTTAGTCTTTAGTGACCTATTTCAGAACCTGAATTTATTGCAGGCACCATCCATTATCCATTTATCTCCACCTTTTCTTCTATTTTGTGCATTTAAGAACACTTGTGAGGTATCTTACAAACATTGCAAATACAATGAATATCACTTTGTATCAGTAGGTTAAAAAAATTCACTTTATGTTTCCTTTGACTATAAAATTTTAGGTGGAACTGTCCTATCTTTACAATGCTTCCTGTAAAACCTGCCATTTTTACAGACAAAAGCAAGGTATGAATGTAAACGGCAATTCATTGTAGATGAAGGCTGTAATATGCTTGTTCATTTCAAAGGAGAAGGTATAACTAATTATGTTTTAATTGAATCTCTAACGTCAACAGCTGTTTTTACGGGGTCTTTTTAAGCTACATTTATTTTTAGTATTGTTTAAGATTGTATTTCTTTGCATGCATCTCCCTTCATGCATTATTGCTCTTTAAAAAGTTTTTCCTTTTAAAGTGTCAATTAACGCTGGCATATATTAAAGGCTGGTAAAATTCATATTTTAGGATGCTGGCTGTGACTTTTCCAAGCAAAGAGAGCAAAAAGACATGACACCACCAAAATGCCCTTTGTTCTTTTTTTACTCCCACAAGTAAAGGGTTCCAGCTCCAAAAACCAGATTGCTGAGGCCAGTTTTCAGCTGACAGTGGTTTATGTTGGCTGACTGTTATCAGTTCCTCTACAGTGCAGCTGCTAATTACAGTAATAGCACAGCTATCTCTTTAGACTAAGTAAGCCACACCGATTTAATCCTCTCCCCCCACCCCAAGTCAACAACAGCATCAGTGAGTAGCCTTTAATTTGTTGAGGAGAAAAAAATCTAACCCCTTTTGACATGAAAAAACAGCCAAATTTAGGGTTTCATGTATCAGGGCTTGGCCCTGTTGAGTTTCATGGAACTCCTGTCAACCCATAAAGCTTCAGGTATCACTGCGGCTTCTTAGTGTTCTGGGTTTGTCATTTCCAACTCAGATCAGCCAGCAGTAGAGAGGAAGGTCTTTGCTCAGCCTGTAGAAACATGGAAACCCTTTTATGTGAGTCTCCACAGCCTGATGTGTCCCAGCTGCTGCAGGACTTCATGGTGAGCTGTGTGTCAGGTACTAGGGTCAGAGCCACACCAGTGATCTCCATCCCTGGCTGGGTGAGAACTGTATCTCTTGGTCACCATCTCTGCTGCAAGAGGACACAGCTTTACCCTGCACCTCTCTCCTTACCCCTGAGCACACCTTGCAGCCTTTAATGCTTCTATGGAGGAAGGAGCTGACTGCTCCCCAGAGCAGCATCCCACACTTAGGCTTAGCACCCTGTGGGGTATGGCTGTAGTGCTGCTGTACCTGCCTCATCCATGGTAAAATCTTTCAGGGGCATCTCCCAGCCCTGTGAAGGAGTTAATGCACCCCCTTTCCCTCTGCTCTGATCAGAGGTGTTGGTTCATGTCGTGGTGGATTTGCAGGTAGCCTGTGTCTTGCTGGTCACTAGCTGCTGTTTCCCTGTGATTGCTGGGCTTCCTGTAGTTATGGGATCAACTCAGAGTAAAGACACCCTCTGTAATTTCCTCCATTTCCCCTATCACCTCTCTTCTTGCTGAACTGGATGGTTTTGCATGATTCAGTCTCTTAAGCACTCCAGAAATAGATGGAATTATATGAGAGATGATTACTGTATTGCTGTGCAGGAATATGTAGCTAATATCAGTTTACTATCTAAGCTCTAATTTTCTGTAAACATCAAAACCCAGTCATCATGAGAACCCTGTGTTGGTTTTGGAAGGCAGTTCCGTTATAGACTGGGATGCTGGTGGATTTGCTAAAATTGCATAAACAATAAATAAGAATTTATTATCTCTTTTAGGAAATGAGCCAATAGGCTCAGAAAGACTTGACATCAGAGGCTAAGATAATAATTGATTTGGTGGCAGTAAAATAATGGCAAATTGGAAAAACTGGTGAATCTTCTACTCAACACCTGCAAATGCATGGTGATTATATTTTTCACTAACAAACAGAGATTTGTGAGACCCATAATTTGCAAGAGCAGAGTTGACCCTTTGTATTTTACCATGTCTTGCCAGACACTTCTCTCTTTGTAAGTGCACTGCATCTAATTTTGATCTCAGGCAAGTGTAAACCACAGTTAACACTGGTGACATCACAGTAATTGCATGTATCTGAAGTAATGTGTTTGAGAGAAAATCAGACCTGTTCAGTTGGATTCCTCAGAGGCTGAGAGCAAATTCACGTGAGTGACATGAACTATCTCTAGCCTGCTGCTGCTGTAAATGAAAGCTGAATCTGACCGGCTTAGTGCCATGGCTTGAATAGGATTTTTGATGAAGCATGCCACAGCTGTCTCTACAGCAAAAATGTCTTTTATTTCAATAGTGTAAAGCAAGCAGAAATACGAAGATGCGTGGTGTTTCCTCAGCGTGGTGAAGGACACTTCTATGTCCACTTCTGATGGATAGGCCAGCTGTTCTTGGAGCAGCAGGCAGCTCAAACCATTTTAATGAACTGATGGGGTAACTGAGCCTAAAAATGATCCTTGGGGCACTCGCAAGCATTTCTGAGAATATCATGCTGAACAAAACCACTTGTTGTGGCCTTGTGAGGCATACACAAAACAGAGTTAAGAGTTAGTCTTGCAGCTGTGCCTCTGATGTGAGTGAATCATGGGATTTCTCCTCTCAGTTTAGTTATTAAACAGGGAAATAACGTTGGCTTGCTGTATGAGGGTGCTGTGAAGATAACTTCCATTAAAACATGCTTAAAATTCTGGATTGGAGAGCATAATAGAAGTGTGAAGCATCTTGTTACGTTAGATGCTGTGGCATTAGCAGGCATGGTTAATCCCTAGTGTTCAACAATACTTTCTCTGTACCAAGACAGAAAAACAGGGCCAGTAAGAAGCAATCCATAGTGGGGCTGATGGTGGCTGCAGTGAAACAGCATTTTGATTTGTTGGTCTCTCAGAATTTAGCTTAATGAGTTACTATTTCTTCTTGTTAGAGGTGATTGAATTGCATAAAGCTGAATTCCAGGAGCTGAATAGCTACATGGCATTGTATTAGGAGACATACCAATCACTCTAGGATTGCTTTCCTGATGTCAATAACATGTACTGCATACCAACATCCTCACTGTACCAGAGATGCTCTTCCATATAGCTGGAAAACTGCATGACAATTTGTGCAAGATGAGCATGTTTTGCAAGCTGGCTTATTGCAAAGCTGAGTAACATTACTAGTGTTATTTTCAGTGATATTTACCAATATATTCACTTTTAGACCTCCTGTAGTGTTGGATTACCATTACTATCAGATAGTAATTGCAAAATTCTTTCTTTTTCTTTTTGGTGTGTTTTCACAGGTAATACTTAGCAGAGCGTCATGTAGAAAGCTCCTGTATGTGTTTTTATCCAGTCTCTCTCCTACCTTTCACCTCTCAGGTCACGGTATTGTACAGACAAGCTGCAGCAGATGAATCGTGCAGAGGGATGGTGAGGATTTGCCCAGATGCATTGAAACATTCAGAGTACCAAAAGTCCTGGTGAACCCTCAGCCTCCTGAGTCAACACACGCTTTCTTTCTGACCTCAGTGGATCTAGGATTTTCCTGCCATGTACATTTGCTGCCGGGACAGCAAGTCAGTGTTTCTTTGCCTGTGTGATCACATATATAAGGCTTCATGGAGCAGGTATGTTCTGTGTGGCTGAACGCGTGTTGTCTCTCTCAGAAACATGCTTTTCCTGTTGTGAAGTCTATTCAAGTTATCTGTGTATAATATCATGAGCTGGAAGAGGAAGGGGATTCGTGCCCTTTGAAGAAGCTCCTCCAGATTCTTTTCTGTCTCTCTTCAGTGTGATACACCACTATTTACATTCTTTTTTATCTCTTTTTTTCCCCCCACTTCTTTCTTTCAGGCAGTTAGTGTCTGGCTTTGGTCTTGCTGGTGGATGCAAGTTTTCATCTCAATGTATTACTGGATTTTTTGGTTCTGGTGCAGAAGCCAGGCTGTCTCACAGCACCTCCTCTTTGCATTAGACCCTGTCAGGTCTCTCCTGCACTGATGCACTTATTAAAAGCTTAGTTATTTATTCATTTCCTCTTCACTATCTTTAGGTATAAGCCTGGACTTGGAAATGATCAGTCATATTTTTTTCATGTTGCCTTGCTCTTTTTATTCTCTTATATCAGTATGGAAAACCACGGTTGGTGTTGGTACAGGACTCACCCCTGGAAACCAATGTTTCCGACCCATTTATCTGTAAGAATAAATTTTCTGGATTATTTTTTTTGTTTGTTTTCTGACTAAAAAGCTGCTAACATTGAGGACTGCAGGCCTTTTCCATTTACAGACCTGATTAACCTTTTTCTCATTGCTATGTGAATGTTTCCAAAAACTAGTCCATTTTCAATTATTGCTTGTTTTTTGTATATTACTGTATATTATTTATATACCTGATTTATTTTTTCCTTTTACTACTATGACCCTCTTAAACAAAAATATTTTTGAAAGTGAAAAACACCCTAACATGTTACAACAGGGCTATTGCTAAAGCGGTCTTGCTAGTCTGTTCCCCAGCTCCCACAGCTGAGAGTGCCCTGTGCAATGGAAAAAGCTAAGCTAGAAGAGCGGAGGGTGCCCTGTGGTCTGGGAATGAGCCCCTGCAGTGTTGTCACTGGCTCATGACAACAGGGTCTACAGTGACCTTCGTTTTATGCAGCCACTTCAGCTGTGTCCTCACAGGAAGGTGATGCACGGGCTGCCTCTACCCTTGGTCCAGGAGAGGATGATGTGCCTGCAGACCTCTCCTAAGGAAGAGAGAATAAGCAAGACTTGGGTTGCGTACTGGGGATAAAGCTGCCTCTCAGTAGGGATGCCCAGGAGTGAAAGGATAATCTGATGTGACAATTTTGCTTCAAATTGTGTTTTTTTTATGAAGGTTTTGGTGCTAAATTCGACTGAGGAAGATGGAGAAGACTTAGAGTGGTCTCCAAGCTGCAGCCCACTACACATCCTTTCAAAATGAGAAGTTAAAGAAAGGGAAGGCAACCAGGTAGAATAAAAGTTTTGAATCCAAACATTCCAGTCACACAGTGAGATGTGGTTTATTTTGGAGAAATGAGCACTTGCAATCATCTGGATCATCTGCTGGTACCTATCTAGACAGGTGCTGCTAAACCTTCTAAATTCAAATAGTTTAATTGTGAGGGAAAATCTACTAGTACAAACCAGTCTGGAGACACTCTTCTGCATGCAAATGGGAAAGGGGGAGGCTTGCCTTAGAAGCACAAATGTAACAGACATAGCAAAACAGAGGAAAATGAAGGTATGCTGAGAAAGCAGCATAGAGTGGGGCGGGGGTGAAATGTTGGGTAGAGGTAGAGAAATGATCTTTCTTGGGAAAGTCACAGCAACGTAGTGACTGCACTGAGAACCACTAGCACTGCCCTCTAAAAGCTGCTTGGTTATTGGAAATTAAGGGGAAATTCCCTATCAGATCAATCAGTGCTTTAGATGGCACAAAAATAGACAATTTCCATGCTGTAAATGTAATGTGCCCTTTTTTTTAGCATAATTTTTGATTAGAGTCTGGGTAATTCCTTAGGCTTTGAAGAGGATGGATGTGAGGCAACACTGGGGCATGGCAAAAGTACATTTTCACAGGTGCTGTGATCATTAATAAGGGGCTGTTCATGATGAAGGTTATCACCTGGCAATATAAACTTGATCTAAATCAAGAGGCACAGTGCCATCACACTTCTGTCAAATTAGCCAGGATGAATGATGCAAAGTTTATGCAGCTTTATGTTTTTAGATTAGTTTTATGCTTGCTGTGGGAGGGTGGCTGATGGTGAGCCAGACAAGGTTAGCAGCTGATCTGGTGTAAAGTCTTCCAGTGCAGCATTACCCCATTAAAGATTTTACAAGAAGTTTGCAAAGGCAAAATGAATTTGCATTGGCCCAGTTCTTTCTATCCAGTGGTCACAACATTGTGTAATGCCATAAAAACAGATTTAGCTTCCCCCCAGGCTGCCAGCACAGCTCCCTGAGGTTCAGTTTTCCAAGGCCTAAGCCCTGAGTGAACCCAGTGTGAGCAGAGCAGGAGCTCAGCACATTGAGAGGCAGCCTGGCAGGTTCCATACATGCATGTGAGGGGTGTGGACTGGTTGTGGCTGTGTGTGGAGAGCCCCAAATTGCACTTGCAGCTTAGTTGGGGGGTAGTGATTTGTTTAGGTTTGTTGAGGTTTTTACATAACTGTATGCAAGTTATAATGCTGAAAACATACCTCCAGATGTTTCCAGTACAAGCTAGAGATGAATGAGCTCACCTGAAGTGACAGGTTAATACCTGAGTTTGTGTTAAAGCTGGTTGCACTCACTGGAGCCAACTGTTAAAATCTCTGCTGATTTCCAAATGGGCATTAAAGGCTTCCTGCAGCCATCTCTGTCTCTCCTCTGTGCCTCCTCCCAGGAACCTCTGGTTCTAAGAAGGGCTTCTCATTCTCCCTCATCTCCTTCCTCTACCTTACACATTCATGTTGTCCTTGTCTTCACCTTGTGTGCTTCAACTGCATTTGCCCCACTAGTAATTAATCTGGCAGCGTACACATGGTAACAAGACAACTGAATATCTCACATACATGAAATGCAAATGGAAAGTGATGCTCACACAAACATTTGTGGAGAGGGGCCAGGTGGGAAGAGACTGGCATACTTCTTACCGGGCCAGAGTGCTAGATTTCATTAATGTAATTGTCTTTCAGTTGAATGATGCCTTTCCAGATCCTGGTCCATGAAGGGTACTTGTCTGAGTGCAGCTTGTCAGTCACTTTGGCTGGCACCAGTACCGGACATTCTTAAGATGGGTGAAGATGGCCAAGGAAATCAAGTTGTTTGCTAAGAGAAGAGTCATTACCAGCCTATGTTATAGTCATAGAATACCTCAAGAATATCACTGGCTGGGAAGAGCTGGGGGACTCTTGAACTTGTGGATTTACTAATCTTTAGGGTGTAGCATTAATTAGAGAGGCTGTCTCATAATTTTAATCTCTGCTGGGATTAAAAGGGTTTCTTAAGATCAAGAGGCATCTAGCAGTAAGTGCTAGAGGTGATTTTTTCCCTCCTTCCTAACCAGCGATGCTTTCTGCTAGTACAGCTACACCAATGGCTGTAAACAGGCCCCAGGTTGGCTCATGTCTTGCCATCATTTAGTTTTACCTTAACACAGGCTGTTTTTTCAGTTCTGACTAGCAGAAGATGTGAAAAAAACCAGATTAATGATGTGTTTCTCATGGTATCAGTTTAACTTACTGTGATATAATTTCACTCTTTAACAAAATGGGTTGCTGAAAGATATATGAGAACAGGTGAACATTTTCTGCCTGAACAACTATACTGGGGACTATACATTTTGCATAGGTCTGCTGTGTCTGCAGCTAGAATAGCTGAAAAGGAGCGTTGCAGGCACTATAGTAACTTGATAGTATAAGGGAACTCCCCTTGAGCCCAATATTTCTTTGGCTGGATGTGAACAAAACTTCTGCTCTGGACACCCACAGGGAGGGAGGGAGGGAGGGAAAAGACTTTTCCCTGTCATGACTGTGAGCTGACACTTCTCTTCCCTGGCATTTCAGGGTGCCTGGGTTCCAGTTTCTGATCCTCTGAATTGTGCCTAAACTGAGGTGTCCAGAGCTGAGGGAATGGATATCCCACACAGAAACACTGAGCCCAGCATGTCATTCTTCATTCTCTCAAAAATGGAAAGTCATTAGAAGTAATGGTGGATAAGTGGTGTTTTATCAGGGACTGTCTTTATGTGGGTTCAGTTGTGAAGTAGCAAAGGGGTAGAGAGGCTAATTTCCCTGTAAGAAGTGAGTCCACTTAGATTTGGTCATCAGAAAAGAGTAATTCATGTTTTGTGGAATAAGGAAACATAGCTGCTAAAAAAAATAGGGCATTAGTTTTCATCGGTTTTCCCCAATGTAAATATTTGTGTCAGGAGAGGTAGGTCACCTTTCTGCATAAAAGGCAATTTAGAACAAATAGAGAGGCTAGAAATATTGGTACAGGGTTTTACCCACTCCAAATGTGGCCCTGATGCCATTTTCCTCTATGGTTTCTCCCGTCACTGCTGTGTCAGTTGGGATGTGAAGGGGAGTGTGAGCTGCTGCAATCACATACTGCTGCATGGTGGACTGGCAGAGTCCATGGAGAAAGCTGCTGCTCTAGAATTACTCCAGAGGTGCTTTCCGCATTGTTCGTGCTTCAGTACTGACAGGAGTAACTGGGCAGGTGGCTTCATCATCTTCTGTTACTGCAGCTTTGCTCAAACTGCTGCATATGTGGTTTTGTTAAAAGATATTTAACACAAGGTTTGGGGGTTTATTTCCCGCCACCCCCTCCCCCAGCCAAAAGGAAAAAAAAAGGCAGTGACTGCAAGACAGATTTCTCCTTACAGTTTCTCCCGGGAAGGATTACCCAGGTGTGTGTTTGTCACATGGCTGCTCTCGTTCATATCTATAGAGGAAAAAGGGGCAATCGTGGCAAAGCAAGCAGCTGCTTGGAGGTGTCAGTCTTTTTTCTTAGTCTTTTTTCTTTGTTAGTTGGGGATGACTTCTGGTGACTGTTTTCTCTTGCATTTGTCTTCTTCATGTCACAATCAAAAAATGCAGGGCAAAGAATTGGTAAAGCAGGTCTCAGCCATATGTTTTCATAGTACAGGGTGGTATTGGCTTCCAAATAGTCTTTTTCTCTCAGAATATAGTGATCGTTGATGACAATAACTGAGCTGTATAAATGAAAGCTTCTTCCACCCATCTGCTGAGTAGTACCTTGCTCCAGTGGAGCTATTCTGCCTATTTCTGGGAGTCAACTTGACATCAGTGAAGTTTTCAGCCCTACTGGATCAAAATGAATTCTGTAAGCACAATTTAGGCTTGCTATTAATCTATAGATGAGCTTTTAAACAGATGTTTAACAGATCTCCCCTATTTGAAGTCAAAGAAAGCTGCCCAAATAAGATCAGAATCCATTCAGCTGTAGTTTTGGTTTCTTTGTGAGAAATGTGGCTTTTCCTTTCCCTCTCGAAGACGCACATCCCTCCTCCTGTTGGAGCTGATCAGCACTGGCATCTGTGCAAACCTTCTTGTTTGGGTTTTCCCATTGGGAGTTTTCTGACCTTGCCGCCCATGCTGGCTCTCTAGAAACCACCTTTCCTTCAAAATCCCTCAATTAACTGTGGATGGTGCCAGGAAAGGGCCTGACCCCATTATACCTTCTTTGAAGCAAACCTGATTATTGGAGGAGGGACTCTCCATACAATTTAGCTTTTGCCGTTTCTTTCTGTTCTTCCCAGATAAGCTGACTGACCAGGGAATCCACTTGGCCATGGCACAATTTAAGCTGTGCATAATCACATGAGAAAAACAAAAGTGAAAAGCCAGTAAAAGTGTGGTTTCTGGACCATGCGCTTAACTGGGCTGTGGCAGATCTGCTTTCAGGTCCCAGATCTGCTACAACCATCATCTGTAATTTTATGCAGGTCACTTAAAGGCCTCCATGTCTCCATTGCTAGTCAAACAGAGGCAGCAGTGCTTCTGCTTTGTCCTATGGCTGTGCTTTCTGTCGCCCATCCTTTGGAGCAGGGCTTCTCTTTGTTTACAAGTTACCCAGCATGATGGTGATTCGATCTTGCTTCAGGTCTGTGCGGTCTCCAGTAACAGTAACACAGACCATCAGATAACTGAAACAGAAACAAGTATTCAACCAGTATGCCTGTGAGTTTTCTCTCTTCATTGGATTTTATTATGATGTATTATTTGATTTACTTTATACATCTAGGAATATTTATTTAGCTTATTTATGACATTATGATTTTCTTAGAAAGTCAGGAGATGGTTCTGAGCAGTCAGATGGGTAATGGCTTTGTTCCTGCTGCTTCTCGTGTAATAATCCATAGCCTTTACAAATACCTACTTCAGGCATGAATGTATTACAATTCTTGCATAGTTTTTCCTCTCTTTGATATGATGAAATACCCACCCTAGCTGGCTGGATCCGGACCCTCTGTTTGGGCTGTGACAGCCGTGTTACTCCACGCTCAATGCCACTGCGATTGCCAGACTTTCAGCATGAGTAAGACAATCTAGCTAACAGCAATAGTATGCACTTTATTTTTCCCTTTCAGAGGTTATATCTAATGACTGTGTGACTGGAACAATGAGACTAACCTCAGTTTTACAGTAACAAAGCAGCTATGAGTTTTCTGGGTAAAGTATATTTTGACTGACATACAAGTAGCTGTAGCTTTGCTGCACAATGGAGAAAATTACTTCATTTAACAGCTTTCTGTGCCAAGAAAGAAATAAAACAGTTCTGAGAATGTTGAAGATTTTTTTTTTCCTGTTTTAATTTTAAACCTAAAAGAAAATGCAGTTGCCATATAAGTCCAAGTCAATGGAATATATAAATCTTTAAAAAGGTTTCATAAAGTAATAATGACTTCAGTATACGTACCAAATGAGATTAAAGAGCTACATTTGGTTCCAATACAGAGTTTCACATTCAAAAGGACCATCAGTTTCCTGTTTAAAATCTACTTATATTAAACTGAATGGAGTTCAAACATAATGCCATTGTATTTCAGACATTTATCTTAATCTAAAACAGCTGAAAAACATTAACAGAGTGAGGAGATGTGGAGGTATAGGCATTTCTCCCTTCCTTCTCTGCTTTTTAAAATAATCAACTCAAATATAACATACTCTTGCTTACACTGTTCTGCCTGTCTTGTGAGAGACAAGGTGCACAGTGTCAGCCCCATTGAAACTAGAAGAACAATGGTCTTTTTGAAGGGGCGAAGGATATGAGTGCAACTTGCTTCACCAGTGTCTGTTTCTGAACAGGTGGATTAAACCTATTCGTTGGGGCACTTTTTACCTACCGCATCTATATGAAGCATTTGCAATACAGGCACACCAAGCTGAAACTCACTGGCATGAACACTCTTCCACTTTTTGGCTTCATTCCCGGTCTCCTCTTCCTTTCTAGTCAAAATTCTCCCTCTGCCATGACTGTCTTTAAACATGTAATACCAAATCACACCATCATTCTTTTTACATGTCCTTCATATGGATTTCACCTTCTCTATTGTAATTCCACAGAGGAGTTGTTAATTCTGTGCCAGTGGAGTTTTTCAGAATTGTTCAAATTCCTGAAGCTCTGAATTATTGTCAATAAAAATCAAAGTTGATTTCTGTTTCCCTATTAGAGCACAGGGAAACAGAGGAAAGGGTGAAGAAAACACATGATAAGGGCGTGAGAGGTCAGTTTTAGCCTAAATACTTGAAATATGCTCATTGAGGCTGGGGCGTTCTTGTGCTAGGTGCTGTACAAACACAGAGAACAGATAAGTCCTGCCTCTGAAGGTCAGGAACATAAGTAAGCTTTACAATAATTTTCCAGTGAGTTTTCACACTAGAATAAATTACCTCAAAACCCCTTCAGCATGATAAAGGAATCTTCTAGTTTGATGTTCCACTTATGTGGGAACACCTTTTCCCCAAAGACACCAGATATCCCACCAATCAACGTGTCTGTCTAGTGGAATAATGTGAGAATGTAGTTTTTATTATCAGGATCTTCCCAGGGAGCCTAAGGTACTTTGTAGTGCTATATTCTTTGCAGTTCTCAGAATCATGTGCATTAAAGGTTGCTTAACAGCTGGTGAGTCACACAGCTTGTTCTTTGAGTGCGAATGCTCCATTAGGACACATCCACTAGAGGTATTTTAACCTTTGGAAAAATCAGTATAAGTGGCTTAAGCATTCTAGGTTTTAAGAAAAAAAAAGCCACAACAGAAAGCCCTAAGTAACGATAAAGTGCCTGCATGATGTTTAATAAATTAATCTCTGCTCTAGTGGGTGTGTCTTAGGGGTGTAGCATTTGCTAGAGAGCAGCACATTTCTGGTCTAAATAGTCCCTGTCCCTCGGCACCAAGCAAAGCTGAGTCTGGAGGAAGAAAAACATCTTCAGAGTTAAAAAAATCTCCAGTTCACTTTGTTCAACATTGCATGTGGGGACAGGAATGACTCTTGGAAGAAAACTACTCCCTAATTTCACTGGGGAGTCAGTCGTTTGCTTAAACCATGAACTGTATTTACTGCAGATAATTGCAAAACTATGGCTTATATGTATCAAGCCACAGTGCTTGACTAAGTAGCCGGAATGAGAGAGGAATTCTTTAGGCAGTGTGTATTCCCTCTGTGCCTGATGTTAAATGAGTTGAACTAGCCCTGTTTTAGCCAAATGTCTCGAGGAAATGAAGTATATGCTCCCACTCTGCTGGTCAGTGCCAGTGCTTCTCCTCTGTGATATAACTTGGTGGAGAAAGGCTGATTTGAATCAAATTTGACTGTGAGATGAAGGGCTGAAGGATATTGCAGTCCTCCAAATTTCATAAGAAGAAGCAGTCCAGCAGAGGGAAAACAAATCAGTGTTCCCTTTAGGGAAAATACTGCAGAATTAGCTCAGTTGCATTATTAGACACCAGAGAATCTAGCCCTTTGCCACACACACACAAGACATAACTGAAGAAAACCAGATTTCCAAATGCCTGCCTGTGGAATGATTCCTTTGCATAAAAAACCCCAAAGAGGTTTTATTTTTCTCTTATGGTGCAACTTTGGTGATTTCATTTCTCATTAACTCTCTTTGGGATGAATAGCTAGCTGGATCATGTATCGTAATTCCTGGATTTCCTTTGCTTTGGTCTCTTTGGCATCAGTTTTACCCTGAGCACAACGTGGAGAGGTCTCACAATGCCTCCCATCCTCTGACCCAGCCGGGTTGGGATGCAGCTGCAGCTCTTCCCCTTGCATGTGGCTGAGGGACACCGTGGTGGCAAGACTGGCTGGGAGCAGTTTTGGGCCACCACATGATGCTGTAGTCAGTGTATAAACCGGTAGGGAAACCATGGCCAGACCGAGGTGGGTTCAGGATCCTGCTGCAGTCGGATGGCGAGCAGTGGCCAGGATGTTGCAGTGACATCCTGCCCCTTGTAAGGACATGATCCAAAGCTGCCAGGCAGCCTCAGTGTCCCAGTTTCAGGTACAGTTTCAGTGTCCCAGCACAGGGTTGCTGTTTCTCCACTAGGAGTGGAGCCTGGATCTGGTGGGAGAGCAGCCATTTCGCTGTGCCAGAGAACAGGCTGTGCGACCTCCCTAACGATGGCGCGTACTGATTGAGACATGCTGCTAAAATTCGTTAGGATTGCTGCGAGGCAGAGCACAGGGAGAGAAACGCTATTTAATACGAGGAGAATTTTCTGGTACTTAATGCCACCAGGATGTCAGAAGAGTTAATGGCAGATGTGGTTGTGAAAATGTTCTGTATTTTTAGACAACCTTTAATTAAGACACTTTGTATGTAGCAGCGACCAAATAATATGCTGCCACTTGAAAGCTGTCAGAAGGGAAAAAGTGTACAAAGCTTCTAGATGCAGCCCTCTTTATTTTTATCTGAAAGTGAATTAGGAAACCTTTCCAGTAACAATAACTGTCCTTTCACATGAAATGATTTATTTAATGCACACTGTAAATACTTTGGGCATCTATATGGATTTATACTTAACCCCTTTCACTTCATGCTGTTTAATCTAGCCTCATATTAAAAAGATTACATCTGAAAGCTGAATGGGTTTTGTGATCTAAGCCTTTTCTTCTGAGACTAATGTTTTATATAATTATTTTGATACAGCAGATTTATTTTTTTTTAAATCCTTTCATAAACCTTTGTAAGGGTGAATACACCTTTCAGGGTTTTCACTTGGGTTAAATTAAGAGAAAACAAACGTATAGAGTACAATTCTATTTTGAACTTGAAGATGCCTTTATTAACAGATTATTTATTTACCTATAGTGTTAGAAAGATGCTAACATGATAGAGGGTTCTCTAATAGAACACTAATTCTTACTTTGATGTAGCAGAGATATAACACTTATCATAAGCTCAGGCTTGAATGGAAAGCAGTGAAGTTTCAGTAAGTCAAGATACAAAAAAATCTGAAAGAACAGTGTAAGCATCATCGTGACATTCCTAGAATTTTGATACCCATCACTGTTAGGATAAACACACAGTAAATAGCAATTAGATTATTAGTTAGCCAATATATTATGCACATTTACAGAATTAAATTGGTTAATGTATTTAAACTGTTCCCAGCCCATGTTCACAAGCTGCCATTTGAGGGAAGCAGCAGGCTAACCGAGCACTGTCCCATGCCTCGTTATGCACCTAGCAGTGTGCAATGGGATGAACAATACCCATCCAGGATGTGAGTGGAAGATACAATCTTTAAGAACTGCAACAGCAGTAAGTGTGCAGGTGAATATTAATTTACAGACTCACTTCGTCTCATGTCAAATAACAAAATCTCTATAAGGCAGAATCAGGCCCAAACCAGCCCAGAACAATTTTGCCTTTTGCAGGGCTGCTTTTATTCAGCTGAAAGTACACATGTGTGGAGATGATGGCAGATCAGCTTATTTTGTGGTTTCTCAATTCAGTTTCAGTGTGTCTCCTTCATTCTTCGTGTTTTGTTAATTTTGTTGTTGGTATCTGATTTGATATGCTAATGTGGAAGGAGAATTTGCCAGCAGTTGCACAGGGGGAGACAATCTCTAAGCCTGAAGGCTGAACAGGATGTTCCTATAAGTCCACATCACTGCATCACAGCTAATGAATGCCATCCTGCTTTCTGCTGTGTACCTGCCACCAGCTCATTGATACCTTTTGTAACAATCTGCTGCTTACTGAAATTATTTAAAGTATCTGTATAATGCTATTAATATGTATTCTATGGCAGTACGAGTAAGAACCACTAACAATATCTGTAATTTGTGGTAATGCTCACAGAAATTTATCTTCAGTTTTCAGGTTCTAGCTCTTCTAAGTTCAGGCGTCTACATGTTTTCAAAACCAGAAGGGCTGCAGTATGTGCAAGTCAACTGGTCCTTGTGCATATGGGTATGGGTTGGCTTAGTAGCATCCTGCATGTGAAGAACACGCAAAACAGCAGCAGAAGAACATGTCCTGTTGCTAAAAGCACCAAATTATTATTTATTTTCTTGTAATTCAGAAGTTCCCTATAGTTCAGTAAGCTCTTCATACTATTCAAACCTTTATTTCTTTGGCAGGTAGAGGAGAAGTTACCTGGCTACCCTGTTTCCACAGGTGCTTTCTAACATATCACTACTTTCTAGTGAATTGGAAACCAGAAAAGCAAGAAAAAAGAGGATCCATTTCTCATGTTATTTTTCAGAGAATCTCTTCTAATGCCCCTGGGAATGGTGGTGTATGTCTCGAATATCAGCATCTGAACTAAATCTGATGTCTTTGCTCGCACTGAATAGCACTCTATTCTGCTAGTAGACCTACAAACGCGCTTGAATGCTGTTAGTCACAAAAATGCTGCCTCCCAAAATAGTACTTTAGACAGTGATACATTAAAGCCAGAAATCAATGGAATTAGTAGTAGTGCAGGTGATAATAATTGTTACCAGAGGCATGAGAATTTGCCCTTGAAAGGCTTTCTGAGCACCCTGTTGGCAGTTAACAGCATTCAAGTGAATATTATTTTAGAAAGACAGATTTCGCACTGAAGGTAGTGTCTTCTCTTGGACTGGCTCATACAGTAGAAATCCATGGTCACAGCTGTAGGTATACAAGCCCTTCTTCAGGGCTGATACTTCAACCCTAGACAAAAAGAATCAATTTATAAAGAATAGTACTTTTATTTCAGTGGCAAAATACACAAGCTGTTCTGTGTGCCTGGGCTCAAAGGCACACCAGTTCCCTATGCTACCCAGGCTGGATCAAAACCTGTCCTGTAGGAATGACTGATGTATGGAAAGGGGAGGAAAAATACAGACACATCAAAAGCTGGAGCAAAGAGACATCGTCCCTGCCAGGGTTGGTAAAAATAATAGAGCTGTTGCTGTCCTGGGCTGCTAATGAATTGTGATGGATTGAGGTACTTCATTAGTTGTCTGTGGAGGTGAATAATGGAGCCCAGCACCTGATCTGTTACTTTGGTGTAACCAAGGGGTGTGCCTGTGCTTCAGTGATTGCTTCAGACACATATTCATGAGCCTTAATAGAGATATTTTGACAATGAGTTCACTGCATCTGTAAAACCCACACAAGAAGCTGGTTAAAAACTTTGGTGATTAGCTTGTGTTGTTACCATCAGTTTCTGAGCTGGTTTAAAACTAGCTTTGATAACATCTATGGGAGTTGTGGTGTGTCTAGTTGAAGTTATTACTAGTCATGCATGAATCTGCATAGCATTATAAAGGCAGGTATTTTTCCTGTTGTCACCTGAGCTGTGAGAGCAGAGCTAAAGGGAAGAGGAGTTAGTGGGTCACATGTTGAATTTTGGCTTCTTTAGCCAGCAGACAGTCAAATAACTTCTTAGAAGGCAGCATCTGCTTCAACATACTCAATTACCTAGTTAAAAATGACTTGCAAGCTAGCAGCCAAGTTTAGCCTGGTGGTACTGAATAAAAAAGCTATTTATGCTATTTTCCAGTATTCGTTCAATATCACAGAATGCTCAGGCTTGACTCTTAATTGCTTTTCTATGCAGCTGAATATCAAGAAGCTGTGTGGCAGATTAAGGTGATCAGTAAAAGCCCCATGGCTTGGTGTGCTTCAGCTGGAAAGCTGCTAATAAGCCTATAAAGGGAGTAGATCCCCCCCAGTGCTTGACGTGTGTGTGGTATAGTTGTTGGGTGGCGGGTTTTAACTTTTTCTTTCCTTCCCCATCTCACTCCTTTCCTTTTCTTCTTCCTTCCTCTCAGGGCTGTATAGTTCAGCTGGGTGATTTGGTGTGATCTTTATGCCTTTATCCAGACTGCAGCATATCTCTGAGGACATGCTTTTTAGTTGCTCTTTGTTCTCCAGGATTTTTTTCCTCAAAGAGATGCTGTAGCGATTTTTCTGGCAGGATGTTGCTATTGTAGCAGTAGAGGGCTGTGTGTCCTCACCAAGAAATGTCAACCCTTTGCCATGAGGCAGTATGTCTGCATCTTCAGTGCTCCTGATGTGTGCTATCATGACTTAGTGAAGAGATTTTGACAGGTGACAGCACTTCAGAGGGTAAGTTAAAAGCAATATGCATTTGCTTCACTAAACTGGAAACGCACTTTTACTTCCAGAGCCTGCTAACAAAGAATTGCAATGACTAATCTTCATTTAGAGGTTTCAGTCTTACACTGCACATAGCTTGTCATTTGAAATACGCTCAGAGAGACTGACTGTGTGCTCAGTAAACCCCTGCATGGTGCCAGCCTGGTGCTCAGAGATACAGTGTGGTGTCTCTCAATAGAGCAGTCATTGCTCTGACTAGCAGATGGACTTGAAAAGTGGGTATCTGACTGTGCTACAAGGTACATGTGTGGTGTATGTTTTACTGAGTCAGTGTGCTGAATTGCTTTTTGTGAGAGGCTGCTGGGCTGAGTTTAGGACTGATCCTTGCTGAGCACAGCTTTGGTCTCTGGCAGCTCTTGGGCTGCTGAGCCAGGGTAAAGATTGGGACTTTGGCTGGTAGGTACCAGCAATCTGTTGAGTATTCCTGATGTCACTATTTTTTTATTCCACATTAAGCTTTTGAAGTTCCATCTTAACAAATACATCTTGCTGGATCCCCTCCCACAGCCTCTTCCAGTAAAGCTGAGATGCCTGGGAAACCAGTTCAGTCAGGCTCTTTCTTCCCCATGTGGATAGGAACAGACCTTATTTCCATGTGGAAACAAGCAGACCTTTGCCGAGCCAAACGGAAGGCATCGTTCAGCTCTCTAGAGAATCGGGTATTAGGAGATGCACCCAGAGCTGCATGTATCTTCACCACAGCAGGTTATTCTGAGTGGTTTTAGCAAATGTGAGGTTGCCCATGCCTTCTCCCCAAGGGATGGTGGCACATATGTGGTGAATAGGGGACAATCAGTGTAGCCTGTTCTTTATTGTCTTTGCCCTTGAATTTCCTTCTTACCTGCATCTGGACAGCAATGTTTTCTCTCACCTTGTCACCCTCTTCAGCAACCTCTTTCTGCTGTTCATGCTGCTTTTTTAAACTTTTTGGCTCTCTGGTTTCCTCTTTGCCTGCATGGGATGAGTAGTTAAGAATACTTTGCACAATGTTGTATTGAACTTCCTACCTTGTTGCTTCCAGAAGAGCTCCTCACCACCCCCTAAAGAACTGTGGCTATCAAGCACTGTCATTCTTGTCGTTGTACCCAGAGTAACTTTGTTGTGAGCTCCTTGAAGTAGAGAATTTCTTGTCATTTTTTACCTGTCTGCTGTGAGTTGATGTTTACACAGGCGTGCTCTATCAATACCACTCCTAGGCTGAGTTGCAAAATGAGACATGCTATACTTGACACAGGAACACATGCTCTTCCATTAGCATTCATTATTTGCGGTCACAGTCAGACATATAAAGATTGACATTGATAACTGCCTGAGGAGAGGAGCTGTGCACCAGCCTGTGCTTTGCTTGCTGCTTTGATAATGCAGGGATGAGAAGGCAACAGCCACGCTAGTGAGCGGTGGCTCCCTCCTTGCATTGGCTGGCAGGTGTTTGGCTGTCATCTTCCATTTTCCTCTTTGGAAAGGCAGTACTGGAAAGGAATTCCCATTAACAATTCATATGTATTTAATTAAATCACATCTAGCTGGTAGCTAATAGCCAGATCATCGAGACTGCCTCTCCAACCAAATGAAACCAGCTTTAGTGGTGCATTTTCCCTTCTACTACCTCTTCCTCATTTGATATGTTTGGTTTTTTTTAAATTGTTTTTTTATTTTAAGATTTCCCCACTTTTTTGGCAGTGCCTAAACATTCCACACATGGACCAGTGTTCCACTATGCTATACAGACAGGCCATACGGCAGCTCAGGAGGACTTACAAGATTAAAATGATATTTGTTACATCTTTCCTAACGTGGGCTGAGGTTTCTTTCTTCTATTCATTTATAGGGTGCTGGCTACAGTGGGTGTCTCAAGCTCATGTTTTACAGGAGCTACTGGATTTACATCACAGCACTGTGTTGTTTCATGGGTCTCTTGATATATGAATTGCTGATCGAGACTTTTTTAATTGTTTAAAGGAGCTCTTAGTGCTGCAGTATCTATTTATGTGACCTTTCTGCTGCAGGCAAAATATCTATTATGTGCTTCTAAAAAAGTAACAACTGCACAGTTAGGATTTTTAAAGAAATTGAATTTTCCAGCTGCAAAATTGTCCTTTAAGGATAGTCAGGAAATGAGTGTCTAATCAGACTTCTTTGGAAATGCCAGCATTAGATGGCTTATAGCCACCAAATGGGCTCTGTAGAAACTGTATGTATAGAATAGGCAGACTGTGACTTATGAACCCAGGAATCCAAAGACCACGTTTGTAATGGGATTATTTCTGGGAGGTCTTTGTCATCTTTGAGAGGTGACCGTTGATGTAAGTAATTAGAAGTAATTAGAAATTTTGTGTTGCTTGGGGATGCTAAGTGAAAACAGGTTATTAAACAGGTTTTACTGGAAACTATTTATGAATAATTATCTGCAGAATAATCAGAAGCATTAAAATAAAAAGAATAGATATGTCATTAAAAAAAAGAGAGAGAGAGAGATGGGATCAAAAGGGATCTGGAATTAGCATTTCTCATTATTTTAATGCTAGAGCATGCTTCTGTACTATTAATAGAAGTTAAAGCTGCTGCAGATTTTTCTGACTGCATTTCTACAGCTTGAAGAATCATAATCATCCTCGGGCTGAATGGCCCTTTCTTAACAATAGCACCTGTTTTACCTTCCTTACTTTGTCTCCCAGAACAAAAAAGGTCCTGTAAGGTCATCTTCAGTGCTCACCAGAACCAGGACATTTTTCCTTCGTTTACTCATCACAGACCAGGCAGAGAAGCTCTGAAATCCTTTGAAAATTGAGTAGTCAGATTTTTTCCCCCCTTATAAGCATTTTACAGTACAGCATTTTATTTCTTGCCTTTTTTCAATAGTATTTCCTTCCAAATACATTTTTCTCCCTATGTAACATGTCATTAAACTACAGAGCATTTCAGCCTGGACTTTCCCCAAGCATTATGGGCTGTTCACAGCCAGCCCTGTGAAGTCAGCTATTATTCCTCATAGCAGGGTTTAAAAATAATTGCCCAGCTCCATTAAAAAAAGAAAAAAAAAAAGGCAGTTAGATAATCATTTATAAGGTATATTTATCTGTTACAGATCTCGGGAATCACAAAGACTTATTTGCATATCAAGTGAAAATTGTGACTGATTTCTGTGTGCATGGAGGGCTGACAGTGCACCCAGGGGTGCCCCCCTAGGGATGCTCAAGCAGGAGCACCCATGGGTGCACAACCCCACCCCTGCTCCAGGCAGCTGACACAAGCGAAGCCTGGTTTGGAATGTGTCAAGCTCTGGGGGCTTGGGCTGGTGCCCATGCTGAGATGTCAGCTGAAGTGGTGGTGTTGGATGTGGGTATAGTCATGCACTGACATGTCTGAGATGTAATAACTTGTAGAGCGGTTTTGGGAAGGGACCTTCCCAGAGTTGCACTCCTGAAAATCTTGTAAAAGGGTGATGGAAAGGTTAAGGAAACCAACCCTCATTTTTGTGAATGCTGTTAGGAGATTCTGGGTTACAATTTAACAGCTCTATTTTCTTCGAAGAATATGATTGCAGTTTGGATCTGAGATAAAGTCCACTGATAGAAAGGCTGCTGTTGTTTATAGTGAGCTTTGGTAATAGTTAAGACGACTTCCTTTTTTCCTCTCATTAATTAATTCTCTTGGTTTTCTTTTTAATTGCTAAAACAAAGTTGGTGGGCTGAGTGGCACTAAATCATTCAGATGATATTGGAAAACTGTGTTCTCATAAGGAGGTGATGGATATTATCCTTTTCTAGTGCATTGAATTAATCCTAGAAAAATAAAAAAAAATTAATGTAGTAGGAGGATAAAACCAGGCAGCCACAGTTGAGAACAGGTTATTTTACTTACTTGCCCTGTGATTCTGTGGTAGAAATATGGGGTCAGGTAAGAAAACCAGAACACGCTCCCACTTAAATGAATGGAGCCATTCATTTCAAGGACAGCTTCAGGGTTTTTTAGTCTAGCAATGTAACTAACTGAATTCCCCACAGACAGATGAACCAGTGAAGGAAAAATGTTCAGAATAAGGATTCCAGGTTATGCGCTTTAGAGCATTAGCTTGTTTGGGTTTTTCAGTTTTGTTTTTTCTTTCACTTTAAGTGTTGAGGCTAATTACTCTGCTGGGGGTGGGAGGTGATGGAGAGGGGAGAGCTGGGTTTGGTGGAGAGGATCTTTGTGAATGCTTCCTCCAGGCTGCAGAAGCAGTTGAACTACTAAAGCCCTGCAGTCCTGAAATTCAGCTAGATTCAGTAAAACATGGGCTGCCTTTTTCTATGTGTTTGGAACAATCCAATGAGAAACCGCTCAGAGACCAAAGTTCTTGTGATCTAAACAATGAAACAATATTATTGTGCTTTAATATAATATTTTAGGATAACAATAATGAGCTCGTTTCTCCTCTAGAGGCAGGTCATAAAGATAAGCACTTCTGGAGCACTTCACTCCTTCCAAGTGCTTCTCTGTTAACAATAGCATCTGTGATGCTGAAAGCAGATATAGAGAGCTCTTAACTTCTGTTTATTTCTGCAGTAGGCTGATCTTGACTGTGGGAAGACTAGAAGAGGCTTCATATGAGCCTTTTCCTCACTCAGGATAATGGTCTCTTTCTTAACAGGTTTTCAAAGGAGGGGAGAAGGAACATTATCCTATGGTCAAAATAGAGCGTTGTGGGGAAAATAAAGGTGTTTCAAATGAGCACATCTTATGGGTATGACTTTCCTGCTGGAAATTCAGTTGCAATACATAAACATGGCATTATCCATTGCAAATCCAAAATGCAAGCGGTGTATCATCATCCATGTCCTGTAGGACCTTAAAGTTCCATTTGTGTGTGATCATGGGGAGTTGTGGATAGGTGGATAGTGTTTTGTATTCTTGTCTTTGAGTCACTTGGTTTGTCCCCTTCAACAGCAGAGAGCAGAGGGAGTTGGCAGGGTTTTTTGGATCATCCAGAATGTGAATCAGGGAGAAGGCATCACTGTTCTTTTCCTGGAGTAAAGGAAAAGATCATCTTGTGCAGCAGAAGCAGAGAACAGGAGCTAGCAGATGGGCTCTCGCCTGCCGTTAGATATCACTGCCACTTCACAAGACAAGGAAGACACTTGGAGGCTCATCAGTATTTCCACACCACCCACCTGCTCCCCATCATAAACCCTGAGTGCTCCCAGCTCTGGTTATCTTAAGCGCTTAGTTTGTCCTCAGTGAAAAGGTAGAAAGGGATCCTTCACAAAAGAAGGGGATTGTGTAGGACATCAACCCTGCCTTATGTGTCATGGATCTGTTTCAAGGAATTAGCAAAGGCTTTTCTCTCAGCTGGCACTGCTGTAATCTGCTGTTCCTTCTTCCTGTCTAGCCCTTGAAGAGCTGTCTCAATGCTTGTGGGCTGCAGGATCTAAGATGGACTTGTGGTATCTTTAGCATTTCCCAGTAAGTTCAACTTTGACTTTAGCAACTGCTTGGCTTTTCACATGAAGTTGAAAAGGCCGTGTTTTCTTTTCCCCTTTTGGGCGTATTTCATTGTGTATATGATCCCTTTTTACTGACATCTCAAGATAGCTAGATGTCTGGGGAAGTATGAGTACAAAAATGAATGAGAACATGGGGAAATAGGTGCTTTCACTTCTGATTGTATTTCTGAGTGAGCTTTAAACATGCTCATTTTGTACCTACAGTCACCATAGCAGAGCAGTGATGCTTGCCCAAAGCTGTGTGGTAGGGGTGACGCTACTGGAACAAGAAGAATGGGAGAGTGATTGCAAGGGCAGGGAGCTCAGCCCTCAGCTCTGGGCAGAGTCACTTATGTCTAGGTCATTCTTAATAAATGTTCAATGTGTCTTTGAGGCTATCTCTCGGTGTTGGTATCTCTCCAGCTTTCCCAGCAGCCTGTCCCTGGGTTTCCCTAGTCATACCTTCGTAAGACTTTTTTTCTGTAATATCTAATGTTTTTCCTGCAGTATGAACCCGTTACTCTTTGTTTTATCCTCTGCACATGTGGTGAAAAGATTCTCCCCTTCCTCTTGGAAATGTAAAAATTGTACGTATTTATTCATATCTCGGTTTCTTCTCATTAACCTCTCTGTTCCTGGTTTTCACGCTGTCTATTCATCTCTTCAGCCTTTTTTATGTCCCTCCCTTCGTTTTCCTTTGTCTCTTGAAAAATAAAATCCTCTTTTCAACAAAGAGAAAAACTGACTGGAGGAAAGAAAACCCTGAATGTAAGATGAGTTTTGCAAACCCTCACACTGCATCTCAGCCCTTTGTCTGTCTCCTCTGTTTAGACAGCAAGCTCTTCAGAGGAGGGGCTCTTTTCCTGTGTTTGTACAAGTGCTTAGCAGACTGAGGCCCTGATATAGCTGGGTTCCTTAGGGGCTATCGTAATGCACAATAATAATGAACCATATGTCGGTTTAGCCAGGAAAATACTAACGCAGCAGGCCAGTAGGCAGTTTTTTCCCTTAATGGACCAGGTATTGCTTAGACAATGCAGACCATTTCCCCTTCTATCCCACTAATAATGCACTTCACTTCTAGAGGAAGTAGTCCTAGGGATGATGACGTATGTTAAACTTTGTGGGCCTTATTGTTAGTCTAATTATATTGTAGACATTTAGAAGTATGTTACTGAAGTGTTTTGCAAAGCAGGCATTCAAGAATTACCTGTGCTTTAAGCCTCATGGGGCAGCAGTTGTGAGGTGGTGTTAGTGTGGGGCCAGCCCTGACTTCATGAGTGGCCCAAGTAGTGAAGTGCATTGGCTTGGGCTCAGCATCCTGCCCAGCTACTTGCTTTATTGGTTTTTTGATTACTTTTGTTTTGGCTCGCTGGCAGAAAAAGTTTGTGTCAGCCTGCAGAGCGTTGCTCAGGTGTACCCCTAATAGCTAGACACAATTATTGGCCCATTTCACATAAGGACAAGCCTTGAAGTTATCTGCTTGTTTGGTAGAGGGATCTGGTAGGTGTCAGCAGCTTTCATTAATTTTGCAGGTAGCTGGAAACTCCAGTTCTTTATTTATTGTATTTTTTAATTTCACTCTTACCAGTTTTGTCTTATCATAAAAATATTTTGATCAAAGTTTTAATTGTGTAAGAACACTTAGGAATGTTGACACCGAAATGAAGCATTTTGACTTTTTTTGAGAAGTAACTTGGATTTTTGACTTCATAAATGTTTTTCAAAATGTCCTGAATTAAAGCAAAAGGGATAAAAGGCTGTGTTTAAAGGTATTGAAAGGATACCAAGATGCCCCTGCTTTCAGCCAGAAGCTTTGTGGGACCATTGGAGGTCCTCACCAGGTCTGAGTGAGCCTGGCAAGCGGATGATCAATATTGATGTGGTCATCATGGCCACCCTGTCCTGGTCTATCTCTGCTGGGAGACAGTATAAATCTGCTGGAGCTGTCTAAGGCTGCACTCTCTGTTGTCAGAGCTCAGTTCAGCAGGAATTGCTGGGAACAGGGGGAGGGAAATTGAGGATTTGCTGCTTGGTAAATCCTCCCACTTCCCTCCTCTCGGTGGAGACATTTGTGATAATCATGGAGAATGCTACCACTTCAGCCTGCAATAATAACCACCGAGCAGCTCTCGCACTCGTAATTGCTTTACTGCCCAGGGGAGAGAGAGGACTGTTTTCCTTTTATCATTGTCTTTGGTGTTTGGTTCAGTTTTTCTTTCTTCTGTCAGTTAAATATTCCTACATATCACCATCTTCATTTTCCTCACCAAGTAACACATGGGGTTATTTTTAGGTGGTAGAAGGGATGTGCAAGGCACCATGAGTCCTGAGATGTCGGGGTTGATATTTATGAGTAAATTCAAACTGAGCATGATTGCATGGTCCTGTAAAGTGTGGATCTGCTTGAACTGAGAGAAATATTTTAGTGGATTTATTGTTGCCTTTAATATGTTTTTTCCATGTTCTTGTCAGAAGCTGAATTAAAAAAAAAAAAGGTGCTGCAGTTCAGTGTTAGCCTGTAAAAACATAAAAATCTGGCAGAGAAAGACCTGTCATCATAACTTTCATCATGTTACAAATCCTTACTTCGTCACATCTGCTCATTACATGAGACAAGCAAGAATTCAGAGCAGCTGAGGTTTGAGAAATTCTGTTGCAGAAGGTAACAACTGATTAAAAGGTCAGGGGATAGCTTCAGCAATTTTCCTATGGTCCCTTTGGTTCATGAATTTCATAAGTGGGGTGCTGGTAGACTGCATTGCTGCATATGTTTAGATATAGATTAGGCTAGGGAATGAATTACAGTGAGGTGTAAAATAAGTGAAATGTAAGCTGTGTGGCAAATGTACTTTTAAAAATGGTTGGTGATTTTTGTACAATAGAAGGGGAAAAAAAAAACCTACCATGGCCATTTTGGGAGCGCAGTGAGTGAGATCAAGCATGGAGTGGTAAAGGTAATGGTGCTGTGGCGATTCATCTTAGCCGATGAACTTGCCTATGGGCTCTAGCTCTGCAACTTCGTCGATACATGTGATTGTAGTTATTATGTTTACGAGTAGCTATGGATTTTCAGTCTGAATGATCTTTGCTTTTGCTTTTACCGTTATTCTCTTTCCATCTGAAATATAGTCTTTCTGTGAGAGCACTCTTTGGCTGCGTCTCCTCTCTGCTGTAAGCTGCTGTAAGCTGCAGTGCCTCTGAAGGCAGTGCTGCTCCTGGGGGCTGCCGGGCAAGCAAAGGGCTGCCTCCCTCCCACCCCTCTACCTGAGCAGCCTTCTCTGTTACTGATAGCTTACAAATTCTCTCCAACAATTTTGAGATTAAAAGAGTAATTTCAGATTGGTGTGGAGATTTTTTTTTTTTTTTCTAATTTTTTTTTTCCTTTGGGATATTTTAAGCAAATGAAGAAAAAAAGTAACCAACTAACATAATCCAAGCAATCCAGAAACTGGAGATTTAAAAAAAAAAAAAAAAAAAAAAAATTAAATCTTGAACATTTACTATAGTAGTTACCATAGATAGTTACCATAACAAAGATCAGAAAACAAAGTGCTAGTTGTGTTTTCATCTCGTCAGATGATTTCAGAGGCTTCATACCTTGTGCATAGAGGAAAAAGGCTTTCTCCAAGGCAGTTTGCTAGCTGTTTTTTAAGGTCTTTGGCCTTTCTGAGTCACCTGGACAAGTAACTTCACGGCTGGATGGTGTCAAGGCTACCTATAGTTCCCCTGTAGCTCTTGGATTTTAAATGCAGGTGTACATAGTCCGGTGTTGCAGTTGCAATATCCTCTAACAGATAACATTTTAAAATGTACAAAGATACATTTGGGATAAATATAGCTCACAGCATGAGGCACTGAATAAAACATTTCTCTTCACTCATCGGGGAGGATCATGCATAACTTACTCTTGGATCTGCTTCATCATTCAGGCGTTGGAGAGTCACCCCTAATTTGTGAAAACATATGGCTTATTCCACCCTTCAACACTGAGGATTCGTTCGAAGCATGCTTGCCTGCAGTCCTGTGCTCACCATCTGGATCCACCTTCTGCAAGTCGAGGTAATCGGGAGTTACGGTAAAGGGGAGCAGGAACGTGCATTCCTCCTTCTCTGCTAAAATTGGAGGACATCTTTTCTAACTCCTGACTTCATTACAGCCTTACAGCCCGATGGACTGAATCTCAGAAAAAAATATCATGGACCTGGCAAATAGCCAGATACTGAAAAAAAGCCAAAACCCCTCCATGTTTTAGCCAATAATTATGAACTGTAGAGTCATTTAACTTTTTTAGGCTACATCTTGATTAACTACCTAGCAACAGTGGGAAAAGTTGCTGAGGATCCAGTAAGAAAATATTTGGTATGTCTCAGACCTATTATCCATTTTGAACCATAGACCATAACTTCCATCCACTGAGAGGTTTGAGCTCCCATTGTTCATGCACAAATTTGACAGAATAGGCAAATCATAGACTACACAAACTACAGTTTGTCAGGAGTCTTCCACAGGCCATGCATTACTCAAGCAGGAATGAAATATTTTTACCAGTTTATCAATCTCAGTTGCTCAACAAGAGACAATTGATTATCTACATGGAGCATCATTTGAATTCCTAGTGGTTGCTCTGTCAAGTTAATGACAAATTAACAAGCCTGTTTGTGTTCTGGTTCATTGTTTTGACTGTTGTGATTAAGCAAGGACTTCTTATTCTATTTTGGCCCAGAAAAGCAGTGTGGGGCTTGTTGAGGTTTTCCCACTTGCTCTAATGCTGGCTCCACAGTACTCTCCCCTGCTCCCCTGTTCAGAGTTGGACAGGCTGCACTCCCCAGTGTGTGCCTCAAGCTGGGCAACCTGCAGAGACATACAATAGGCATCACGGTTGCACCACACTTTTATTGCAGTCCTTCAGCTACCCCTTCTTGATTTTCATACAAAGAAGGTGAACTAGTACCTCTTTCTGGGTTTGAATGCAGAGCCTGAACTGTTCAGTTTAGCTCTGAGGTCCTCTGTAATGCCGGTGGTACTTTATCACTCTATTGTGGACCTGATTGTAACCTTCTGGTATATTCCCAAACAGGGAAAAATTTAATACTGCTTTAAGGCATCCTTACGCTATTGAAACTGGTTGCATACTGAGGTTAGTGACAATGGTAATAGTTAAAACATATTTTTTTAGAAAACATATTGCAACTTTATCCTACACTGTCGTACTGGAACAGAGCCTCTATGAAGCAATCTTGTTTCATTTTGATAACTGTAACTTCATCCTGTTTCTGAAACAAGACCTCATTTAAGTTAGTCCTGGATTAGTACATAGGTACAGAGCTTGTGTCCATCAAAATAGAAAACTGAAAAGCATCCTTATGGTACCGTAAGCCCCTAACAGTCCATTTACTGGCTGAGTGTAAAGCACAGGGTCCGCAGTTAAACCTGGTTTCTCTGCCTAGCTTCTTCTAGGTGTATGCTTTTATCATCTTGAATTACCAGGACCATTTTCCATCTATTGCTCAGGTAGCAGAACAGTGTTCATTCAAACTCTCTGTATGTGAATTAAACTGGAGTTTGCCTATTGCCTGTGAATCCAGCGAAAATAGGTACTTTAGCAGGTAATGGCATATGGGGTTAAACGGGTTGGGGTTTGCGTGCAATTCCTTCCAGATGGATGAATTTGTATTCTATATGTTGGAAAGGGTTCCCTGTGGCCATGTGCATGTCAAATGATTTGTCAAGACCTATCAAACACAGGGAAGTGGTCACCTTAACCCTATGAGTTGCTTTGGAGTGGTCTCTCTGGTTGCTGCTTTGCCACAGCTAAAGGAGACCATGTTTGTGTGAAGGCAAGCCTGTCCCTCCCATCTTAAAGGCCATTGTTGTGCTTTCTTTAAAGACATCCCTGTGTGTTTTCTGGGCATGTCTTTTACTACTGCTAGCTTGTGTTCGACTCAGGTTTCCCACTTCCAGGGCTGGCTTTCAGGTCCTCCTGGTTTTGAGAACACTGAACATATATGAAGTAATGTATTACTTGTTTCGAAGTTGTGAAGGATATAAAAATATTCTGCACTGGCAATGCCTCTGAACAGCTTTCACAATTTCCTCTCCTCACCACCCCCACATATACTTTCTCTCCGGAGCGTTTCTGCAGTGATACTGTGCAGGGCTCTGCGTTGGCTGCAGTCAGCTGTGTCCTCCATCACCCAGATACTCCTTCACACCGCTGTGTCCCCCAGGGAATCACCCACCACAATCTGAGCTACAGGGTGGGAGAGAGGCAAGTGCAATTATTTGGTGCCTGAGGACAGTGAGATCTTTCTTACTGCTCTGGGGATGCTTCATAGTATGTGAGCATGATTTCAGCCTGATATCCCAGACTGAATTTATTTAAGGGTGTATATATTAAGATTATGCCTGTCCTGATCTACCCTCTTTATTTCCCTCTCTCTTAATCATAGTGTTCAAAATGATTAAAACAAATTAAAATGCAAACCAGCAACATAATCAAACAGAATTAATAGCTGGTTATCGTGAAATAACATTGAAATAAAAGATAAATAATTTATGACTAAGTCCCTCATCAACTTCAGATGGCCATAAAACAACACTAACGAGCTATCACCCAAACCTCAAGAATATGTGTAGCCACATTACCTGAGCCTGGCTCTTGCCTTCAGGCCCTGATCATGTTTCAAATTTAAAGATGTTCGTATGCCTTTCTTAGACAATCTTATAGCTTATAATTTTTATGCATGTAGTTTCAAATTTTAAAATAACTGCATTTATATGGATCTGAAGATTTATAGACATGCTGAAAATGTTCAGTATTTTACAAATGTAAGTTTTTATTAATGAACCCTCACAAGTCATGTGTATGCCTCGTTAGCTATACACTTGGTTTACAGAGAGACACGTCAGGGGACAACAAGGAACAAGGGCTCATGCAAGGTAGGAAGGAAAACTCTGGTTACCAAACTAGAATATTCTGGATTATTGGTATTTCTGAAAGGCTTTGGCACCAGCATTTTCAGTACTTGCCAAATACCTCCAAGACAGGTAGGTCAGAGCAATTTAAAGTTCTTGGATTTTTATTTTCTTTTCTTTTAAAGTTTAACCGAGCTATAAATAAGCATCTGTACCTCAAACATAAAAATGAGACTGAATACTTTTGATGAGCCTAATGAGTATTATCTCTAAAATGGGATGTGAATATGTTCATAGATGTAAATTCAATGGGCTGAATAGCCTGAAAATACTCCAGGAACGCTTGAGGAGCTTCTTTCTGTTCATATTACCATTTTTTTGCCATATGGATGGGTGTAAAGGGAGATTGATTGGAGGAGTTGTTATTGTAATGTATGCATTAAGATGGTTCCTTTGTTTCAATATGTTGATTGCATTTTCAAGATGATGTGAAGCTAGTTTAAACAAAATGAGATGTATAGAAGCTTTATGTTCTCCTTTCTCTTCAGTTTCTGCTCAGGCCCATATGATTTTCAGGAAAAGGTTAGTAGTTTGTAGGGATTATAGCATATTGATGAAGAACAAAATTTATGTCTTCCCCCATGTTTTGAATGGAACAGCAACATCTGATGAAAATGTCTTTTAGTGAGAAGAGTGAGGAGATTGTAATTGGATTAGAGTACACACTTTCATTTTAGGAATATTCTTGAGCTAAAATGTGCTATCAGTCTGTAAAGAATTCAATGCACTTTATACCGTGCAAAATCAAATGTTCATCAACCTTGATTTTTAAACCATTTGTTAGGGTTTGCCTGTCAACAATATGCCATACTGCTGTGGGACACGTGTGGAAAGGCCACACTGGCATACACAGCTTTGGGGTTGCTTTAGCAATGCTCTTCAAGGAATGATGGTGATGCTTGTCTTCCCTACCTTGGTGACTTTCCTCTGTCTCTTGTAAGGAAAGGATATTCACTTGCTGAAACACATTTGGTGACGGAAGGTTTTGTGAATTGGCTACGGCAGTCAGTCAGATTCAGTTTTACGGGTGGTGTCTTGTACAAAACAATATTCTGGACATCCGGTTAAAATGAGGGAAGTTGGATTTGTTTTTTTCCCCACACTGGATATCTTATTTGATTCAATTTGCATGCTATTTAAATTTTTAAAGTTTAGTGTTTGTGATCTGTTTGCTTTTCCACTCCAGCTCATTTGCAAGCCGATGCAGGATGTTGCATTCTAAATTTGGAAACCATTTGATTTCGATACAAAAAGTAGATCGATTGCAATTCGCAAGATGAGAGCATGGTTACTAATTCTATTGGATATCTCAGAGCAGTTTCTTGCCAGTGAAAGGACTGTATCTTTTCTGCCACAATGAATTCCATACATTTTAATGTGCACATCTGTAATTTCTTTTTGCTTTATTTTTTTAAATTATACCTCTTCTAAAGTCTTTTGAAGACACTGATTGTCTGTGTTGGTGCACACCAACCAGTGCTAGATTTTTTGGCAGCAAGATGTTATTCATGCTATATATATAAGCTCCACATTGTCTTAAAGACAGGATAGGTATTTGTCTTGAGATTTCAGCTGAGAGCTGGGTTTCTGAGCCAACTGAGCTTTTACAAGCTAGGCACATTTTAAAAAAATCTAAATACTATTTAGAATAAATGGTAGCATTAATTGCAGTCAATTCTCTATAAAAGGAATAAGTTATCACTTAATTGCATTTAAATTTGTAATACAAAAGTGTATCTTGATTAAAGAAAGAACTAGATCAGGATAATTCTTTTCTTTGGTGATGAGTGAAATTTATACAGAAAAATCACATTATCCTGTGGAGCTGTCATTGGCTTCTTCCTGTAGTTGGTTCTCAGTCTTCAAATAGATATTCAAACAACCGACTGTCATTTAAGCTTTGGATATTTTTCCGTCTCAGACAATAATTCTCTGCACCCAAAGTTGAAAGCTTTCCAGCTTTATGCTATCTCTGTTCTGTGGGGGTGCAGGTAGGAAGCAACTGTATAAATTGGCATGTATATTTCTTCATGGTATAATTTGCAATCAAGTGGAAATGAAACTATTTCAGTTTTGGTTTGTTTTTATTTTTTTCTTTATGACTGATTCAACCCCTTGCTTAGAAATTCCAAGTGTTAATCCAGGAGGGGGCAGGAAAGAAAGGACATGTGTCCCAAAACCCTGCTAGGGAATGAAAGGTGCTCAACAGAATTATTTTCTGAAAGATTGAAACCTGGTGTGTTGTGTGAAGTCTAATTTTAGACCACATTATGCTGCAATATGGTATCAGATTCAAAGAGCAGCAGGTGTCAGAGAATCTGCTAGCTGACACTCCATGTTACAGCAGAAAAGCTTTATTAAATTCATTTTCTAAGCCACAAATAGGACTCTGACATGGTGTGAAATTCAGCTAAACTGAACTTCTTCAGCCCCTGCTCTACCATGTCATGGATTTTCTGTGATCGCCCACTGTGGTCTGGCTAGCCCAAGTTTGGAAATTCCAGCTATTAGCCTTAGCAGGAAAATTCTTCGCTTTCAAGCACTGTGTGCTTCCCACCCGCAACCTAAGGAATCCTCAAGGGGGTCTGAAATGAGATAAAACCCAATCCTGAGCCAAGTGAGAATAGGAAAATCTATTTCATGCCTTTCCCACAGGAGATGGGTCTAATTCACTGGCAAATGTTTTGTGATGGCTTTGGGGTTATCTGGATGAAAGAGCTATTTTTATTTTGAATATTTGAAATATGGCTACACCCTAAATTTCTGTGTATGAGATGTTTTCCTGAAATTTAAAAGGTTTGTCAGTGTAGAGTTATAAATTATGCCGACACAACTTATAGTGGCAAGGCATTTTTAATGCATGCTTTCTATATCAGTCCTGTGAATGAGCAAACCCATGCTGGCATGAGGAAGGACTCTGCTCCAGCTCCTCTGCAGTGGGCTTTGTGCTGCCACTGCTCCTGATCCCAATGGAGATATATGCTTTGGCTCTGCATCTGTGCTTCCCGGCAGCAGGAGCTCAGTCTCGCGCCTCTGCGGTGCTTGCCCTCCAGTTCTTCACTTCTGCTTGAAGCAGGCTGCAAAGCAGTGGCTTAGTGGTACATGGACTAACAAAGTCTTCCAGACATGGACAGATAAGAGGGAGGAAGTGTCTTCATTACTGCTAATTTTGCCTTGTAGTGCCCTGATTTTACCTGTAGCTGTTGTGTAAGGGGAATTCAGTAGCCATAGCAATAGGGATAGTGTTATGAGAGAAGTTGCCATTCATTTTAGGCTGCTCTGGCTGGGTTTAAACATTCCTGGAAGTGTTGGGAAGTAGCAGAGAAGATCAGAAAAGAATTGTCAAGGCTCCTAGAAGCCTGTGGAATTAATTTTGAGAGCTCCCCTTGGACAAAACAATGTCAGGTAAAGACAGTGTTTTATACAGATCAGATGTGATCAGCTCAGCATTGCTGGCAGTCCCAGGGAGTAGCAGAATACAAATGAAAAAGAAATGTTCAGAGTGTGAGTTAAAGTACTTTCTCTTTTTTATTTTTCCTTTGGGGAGCAGGGGTGGGGGGGAGGAGGATTCATCCTTGCCTATTTTTTTGGAGATAATTCCGTATCTGATCTCATAAAAAGTAAAGATATAACATGCACAGGACTATTTTCTAGGGGTGCTTGTAATTGATGGGGTTCTGTTGTATCTTGGGTCCTTGCTGGGAGCCTGAATTGCCTTTAGCCAGTCTGCTTTGCTCAGAGAGGTCCTTGGCAAAGGAAAGGGGATAAACATAAAAATCTTCAGGGAAGAACTGGGAGATTTGGGGTTTGCATACAGACCCGTTCACAGGCTGGTTGCCTGATGGCTTCTGTGAGTTGTGGAAAGATCTCTTTTTGGGGCAATGCAAGGTGCTGCTTTTTGTCATTTATCTCATTCAAATTCTCACCCAATAGCCTGGCAATGCAAGTTGCACACTCACTGACTTTGATTGCCAGAACAACAGAAAACCCCTAATTTTGGTCATGTTTTCAAGTACAGTAGTTGTACTATGACAAGCATTCCTATATGAAATACATGGGAAGTGTGGCTAAGCAATGACCTGATCCAGGGCTGGAAGATCAGCCCATTGGCAGTCAGATGGACTGGGACACCTGAAAAGTGTATCCAGCTTTGTAAGCAGTGCAGGGATGGGAGCTGAGCTGTGTGGAGTCTGAACAGTTTGAAGTCAATGTGAAATGTGAAAGTGGCCTTGTCAGTTTGTGGGCAAACACAAATAAGCTGGTAATAGTCAGTGCAAACCATTCACAAGATTTTTGCAGCAGATTCAGTGTAACTGTGTTGTTTCATATGAATCCACATCGAATTTTTGTCTGTAAATAAACCTGAAATTACAGCCAAATCCTCAACTGAGGCTTTAAATATAAAATTGAGAACAATATTGTTGGATGCTGGGTGAACCCTTCAAATTGTTTTCAGGTATCTCCACTGGGCTCCTGCAACACAAAATGCATTGGGGTACTTATGAGAAGTAGTAGCTAAAAATGCCAAGTACCTACCACTTAATGGCCATTCTTAGAAAGAGTGTCTGCAACACTGACAGCAGTAGATGTATTTTGTTCTAACAGGTAAAACTGCTTGTATTTGGGATAGGAGTTTTTATTTTGTTCATGATTTTTTACAAGGAAACAAGACTTCAGCCTGGGCACTGCATCAGTGCTTTGGAGAAGGCAGGAGAGCTCTAATTCAATTTCTGGCACTGCTGTTCTTGTGCAGAAACCATCAATATAATCATAATATGTTTTCAGACCGTATTATGTGGAGAAAATCTCTGACTTCATCTGAAAGGTGACCTGTAAAGGAAACTTTAAAATTGGCTTCTACCACTCCTTTTTGTTTTGTTTTTACCTTTGGGTTTCAAAAATGTTGTACAAAGGTCGGGGAAGCTTTAAATATTCCCAGCTTTCTGCTTGTGGGTTTCTTTGTTATTATATTTAAAAATAACAGGAATGCAAAGTCTGATTTTGCTGCTCTCCCCCTTCCCCTTCTTTCCCTGGGCAATTCCTTGGGGATTTCAAGGACAGGAAAGTGAAACATGGCTTGGAGAATTGGAGGCATTTAGGTTTTTAAAAAGAAGAGCTTTCTTCTAAGTGCTTGGACTCAACAGGTGTTAGCGCAACAAGCAGAATGTTAGACCTGAACCAGTCTGACTTGACATTTCTTCTTTCTAGTGCAACTTTCACAACTTTCATCTTTTTCTGTAGCCATAATTACATTAGTTTTCATGGGGATTTTTTAGGATAGAGAGATCGTAAACTTTTAAATGTTAAAATATTTTTCCACCCTTTATATTTTTTATTTTTTTTAGTATCATCTCAAGTTGGTTTATATATCACAGATAAGAGGAAAAATGAATTTATTTTTAACTAATTATGAAGAGAAGACTCCAGAAGCTCTAGGTTAGGAGCAAGAGTGAAATAAGCAGCAACTCCACAGCCTCCGGTACAAATACAGAAGTATGTGACTTCACAAGCTACGGTCCTGGTGGTATGCAGGGTTCAGTAGCTGGGCAGCCACGCTGAAAAGGAAACCATTGCTCTGCAGCTGATCTATTTAAGGAAAGTTGGATGTTGATGTGCAGCGGGAGTTTTACGCTTGAAATCAGATGTGAGTGGTGGTTTAGCGTGCAAACATATGCACAGGAGAGTAAAACCCATTCATTGTGCCAATGGTACCTAAAGTCTCACACCAGCAAGGTGATGGAGGAGCAGCCAAATCTGACTTGCTGCTTGTTTGGGGATCAGGGGAATAGTTTGTGTGCAGGAGACTCTTGCTGGTCTCAATCTACTGTTGCGTTTGAGGTGTCTCTTGAAAAGGTGTTGGCTGGGAGATGTGTAGGAACAAAATTGCTCATCTGGCTCCGAGCCTGCTTTCTGCTTATGCCTTGGGCGACTTACGGGAAAATGATGTCTAGGAGCAGACTGGCATGCAAAAGCTCATGGGTCATACCTTGTGTTCCCTCTATGTTATTTTGTCTGCTCGGTTGGGACACTAACATGATGAATTTTAATTGAAAAAGAAAAATCTTTTGGTGGAAGCATATTCTCAGATGGGGGAAGTATAAATTACAGAATAATTCATGGACTAGTTGCAGCTCTTGAGAATTTAGCTGGTCTAAATAATGTATGCTTACATATAAACTGCGTGTGTGTGTCCCTGCATATTTTAAATGTTTGATTGTTTCACATTAAGAAACAAGTGAACAAGTTCTGGCTGTAGAATACTGGAACGCTTGCCATTTTGGTTTTAGTTTTTCACTATTGTTATGAATCTCACACAGATTTTTCTCTGTATGTTTTTCATACTTGCAATTGATTGCTGGCCTAAAACTATAGGCATTAGACAGCATCTATTTAAAGCCTGAAGAGCATCAGTAGAGACAGGGCAGCCATCATCCCACAGCTAATTAGGGTTGAGAAGCGGTGGAGGATGCAGTGCTGCCTCCTCCTCTGCCTGCCTATCTGCTGGGCTTGCTCTATTGCACAGATAGAGCTGCTTGTACCTCATGGAGAATAAAACTGCATGATAGATTTTCAGTGCCTGGCACTCTGGCTGTGCTGGTCATAGGGCAGTCCTAGCACATGGGCAGAGCCAGAGCACAGAGAGGCTGCAGGGCTGCTGCTGGCACTGAGGGCAAGTCTCCAGCTTATGCAGACCTTGGCATCCTAAATCTGCCTTTTTGTAAGTAAAGGAAGAGTTTCCCTCAGCTAGAACAGAAAATAGTGCGCTGTGTTTGCAGTGCGTGTGCACATGCAAGCAAATGTCATAAAAATCACCAGCTTCTTTAAACTCAGGGTGGGGAGGAGTTAAACAGACAGTAAATATTTGGATGTGTAACTGAGCTTCTGCATGGTGGTAATCCAGTCACTCTGATGCCCAGGCTGCTAATGGTTTGCTTCTGTGGATGTGTTTTAGACTCAGGCTGTCATCAACTCTGAAGGAGACCCTGAAGATGAAAGAGGATTTCAGGGTCCAGCCATGTCAAAGGCTGCTGCTGTGTATGTGTAAGCATTCACCCTTGTCTGTCAGTGCTACCTGGCTGTGGCTGTGCACATCATTGTCCTGATTAAGGAGGACAGCAGGTTCTTCTGTGGCTACAGCTACATGTGTGAATGTGATAGTGTATCCAAGTAGAATATGCCAGTGAATATAGGAAAAATGATGAATTAATTGGAAAGTCTGAAATAGGGATGAAATGAGAGGGTATCTGCAATTCTTGATGGGTACTTGCAGGTTATGTATTGCTCTCTGAGAAGGCCTAAACGAAGCAATGATAAATGATAGGCAGCTGGAAGGGATCTCCCTCATGTAGTTAACCTGCACATCTCGCTGCCCCATGCTGCCAAACATAAACAGGCAAAGCTGCACCACTCACCAAGTCACCAGAGTTGAAATGCAGGGGCAAAGCACATCCATGTGTGTTCAGGCTGCTTTTCTAAGACCGGGGAAGAGCCCTCCTGCAGCAGTTTTGCTAGGCCGGTGCTATGTGGGCTCACAAGTTGTTGCACAGTTTGAAACCAAAATGCACTTGTAGTGCAAAACACTGGGGCGAGATTTGGGGAGCAGGGAGAAGGCTTTCTGAGGTAATTCAGGTTCAGTGTTTTGTAGCAGTTTTGTTGAAGGGGTCATGGTCCAAAATTAGGTTAGTTCACTTCCATGTCAAGGTAGCATCTTGTCCCACCTGTAAGGACTGCGTGAAAATAGATCCTGATGAGAACCAATTGGCAGGGCATTGGCAGGTGAAGGTTGAGTTGGAGCCAGAGAAGTGCTGGTTGCAGGTGCTGCCACATCAGCTTGCACACCATGGGCAAAGTATAGCAGAGGAGGATGAATGAAACAAACAGACACCTTGGGGGGGGGGGGAAGGACTTGTTTCTCTATGATGAAACACTAATTTCAGGTCATTTCAGACTCCAGCACACAGGGTGAGGGTGACATGAGGCTAATGAGTATGTCCTGGGTGCTGGGGTGGTGAACTGACATGGCTGGTTTAAGGGCAGCCGTGGAGACGGGCAGCAGCCCTAAGGCAAGGCATGCAAACCGCAGTGAGACTGTACCTGTGAGCTCAGTGCATGCAGGTCACTGAGCATCCCTGCAGAGTGACTGGTTTTGGTCATTACTGATTTGAGCTGGATTCAGAGCAACAGCTTAGAGGCAAAAGCTGTGATTTTTGTAGGGCATGATGGCTTGTTTAAATGCAAAATTCCAGCAATAATGCCTTCACCTTAGGATGGAATGCTATCAATAGCTGCCTATTAAATAGTCCTGTATTTTAAACAAGATATTGCTAGTAACCAGCATTCACTGTTAAGTATAAACAAGTCCCAGAAGTGTTGCCAGCTCTGTGGGTTTTCTCAACTCTGTATAGCTATTAAAGTTTCTTTTTTGCAATCCTGGCTAGCTGTATTTTAGAGTTATATTTCTGTCACTGCTCCTGCTCCTCGCAGGTGCAGAGTCACTTCCCAGTGAGGCAGGTTTACTCCAGCGCTTTTTGTATTGGCTTACCTGGTACCAGCACTGCCAAGGCCTCATGAGGTCCCAGTTTGAGTGTTGGCTGTGGCTGCGTGCAGATTGCACACAGAGTTCAACTACCAGATGGGGGACACTAAATCTGCTTTGTCTAGCCAAGAGCTGGCAGACAGAGCACCACTGCTGCTGTCAGCCAGAGAAATACTGAAAATTGCTCAATCACCATAATTCATGAAGCTCTGTGGCAGGTCTGCAGCTCAACAGGCCAGTGTGGGAGTGCCAGGTTAGGCATGGAGATGTGCTAACCCATGGCCATGACTATCTCTGTGGAGAACACACACAGCCGCTGCCCAGTGCGATGGCTCTTGCAGAGGTACTTTAAAGGGTAAAATACTGTGAACACCACCACTGCCCAATAATTCCTGCTCTGTTTGCAGAGTGGGGTCATGGCTAAGAGCTCTGCCCCTGATCCCTTTTATGATGTTGCCTTAAAGTACTCTGAGGACCAGGGAGTTACTTGGCTGCCCCCACCCTGCCTACCATCCCTGCTTGTCATAAACTACAGACTCAAGCTGAGGGGAAAATAGCAAACAAGTTTAAATCTTTATGGGCAGAGCTGGGCAAACACTCTGGCAAGTCTTCTCAATCATTCTTTTAAACAGAAAGAGGTTTAATCTATGGGATGGTATTTCCAGCCCTTATTTGCTTTCCGTGCTCTAGGTCGGTGGGGTTTCCAGTGAGCTCACCTTGAGCAAATGAGTCTTCAAAGGTCCTGGCTGAACTGAGAAGTGCTGCAAGCTGTGGAAATGTGCTGTCTTAGGGTGCTAGACAAAGTGTGCACTTGTTTGGTGTGTTCGGGTGCCCAGCTGAAACATCCTCTTTGTTTGATCAAAAAGTGGAAGGAAAGGCTGACCATGAAGAGCAAGCAGGTAGTGTGCAATGGGGAACAGCTCACTAGCTTCATGATCAGAGAGTCAGTGGTCCTGCACCAGTAACACAGTCAAATAGATGTAGGCCAAACATTGAATCAGTTTAAAATTAAATTGTACTTTTCCATAAGCACACAATAAAAATGATAATATTAATATACTTTTCAGAATCTCCCTAGTATTTTTTATGTCTTAGGCTATAAGTTGTTTAACCTGGTAGCTGTTCTAGGCCAGAATCCTCCTGGAGAGGTCTGTCTAGCATATATGTGTAAGGGTGTAAATGTTTGTAAACGTGCAGGTAAATCTGCATGTATGTGTTGTGTTAGCCCTGCTAATGCCTAGCAGAACTGTTTTGTAGTGTACTGTATGGAATATATCTTGTAAATACCCTTAAAGAATCAATTACAGAGTTAATTCAATAGCTATTAGTAATGAAACATAAATGCAACTTTACAATTCTGCCAGCTGGCTCAGGTAACATGCTTTCATCAGCTACAGAAGCAAAGCATTTTTAAAATCTCTGGCTGAATATTAAAACCCAAAATTAAATTATAATTACCAAAGGGTTTCATGGCAGTCTGTAGCCAGACCAAAGAGGACTCGTCCCTCTTGTGTGTTCTGCAGAAGCTCTGCTCCAGAGCCTGGATCTGCAACTCATCACATCTGTTCAGGTGGGGCAGACAACTGTCAAGAAATCTTTGTTTTTCCGAGTACCAGCAGGACACTGGTCAGGAGATTTCATCAGCTGGTTGATTTATATGAAAGAATGTAGATTTCTGTACTTTAGATCATGGCAATAGTTTTCAATTTGTTTAGACCTTTTGCCACTCCTATCAATAGTAGCAATTACTTTTTTCTACCATGGCTAGACTTTGTGGGGATATAGTGTTTTTGGCTGGTCCTGTGTAAGATGCCATCCCCACACACAGTACAGTTTCATATCTTTCTATCACCTGCATGTCATACCTATGTTTTCCATAATGTGGAGCATCCTCAGTAATTCTGTACTTGATAACATGAGTCACACAGCATTATTTTGTAAGTAACAGCCCAGAAAACAACAGACTAGTGCTGTGTTAAGAGTATTTCAGTAAATAGAATGCTGGTACAGTGTATTTTTATGAGGCGATTTGTTTCTGTTAGCGGCCACTGGGTGGAGGAAAAACTGAAAAAGCTGAAAATAGGAGCACAGAAGAAAGTGGCCTGATTTCCAGGACATTCAGGGCACCTGCAAGTCCTCTTGTCTTGTTGACAATACTCGGCAGCTCCTGGAAATCAGATCATTTGTTTAGGTGCCGATTTTGGAATATGGCAGTCTGGGACTGGGCTTGTGATAATTCCAAGACTCAGTTTATCAAAAAGGACAAGGAAAAAGTAAGCGATGACTGAGCGAGGGAAGCCTGGGCAGCGTAAGGTGGCATATTGAGACAATGCTACTGGGAATGGGGCTTGGGAGGGACTTTTTCAGGAGGAGCTTGCTAAGAGAGAGCAATACTTATGCTTGCTTTTTCTTTATAATTTTCCTCCCTATTAATTTAAGATCTGGAGACCAGAGGATTTGCGAAAATAAGTGGGAATGCGACTTGGCCATACAAATACATTTTCTGACTGCATGATGTATTGCATATAGAAATTAACTGTGGGTGCAATGATTTAAAACACTGTTCCTTTTGATCCCCCTGTTGTATGTTAATCTGAGGTTCTATGCAAGAAATTACTGTTTCTAACCTAGTTTCTTCACTCTCCTGCAGCCAGGGGATGAGACTAACTCCTTAAGTTGCTGCTAATACTTCTGAAGCATGGGCTTAAAAATAAAATGAAGCAGTTGCTTGGAAACCCTCCTCTTCTTTGTACTACTTATTTTACTTTCTCAAGATGTCTTTTTCCAGACTATTAAGTGTAAGTGGCAAAAATATTACAGGCGGAGCTGCTGGTGTCTCTTACTGTGAAGATTGTGTAATGCTGCCTCTTAGGAGCCCCTGTTTTGATTGGCATACATTTTACCAGACTTCAACCATTTTGAACAAAATTTGGAGGGAATTTTGTGCGCTGGGTGTCTCCCTAAGCTCTTTAGGACAATTTCAGCCAAAATGATTCATGTGAATAAAGCTAGAGAACAATACACTGGCAAAAAAAATGTGGTGAACTTAGAAAAGATAAAATATCTCAATGCTTTGAAGCAAGGACCTGAAATTCAGTTAGGAAAGGATTGTCTGGCTCTTTACTCAGAGATATATGTCTTACACTTCTAATCTATGAATATTTAGCTAAATTGCAGGGGTTTCTATACCTTACAATTTGCATGTGTCCCATAGGGATAGCTTTGGTACATTTAGCAGCTAAAACTAGAATCAATTTCAGTGATGCTGGTGACTCTGGACCTAACTGAAGTCAGCCATCCAAGGGTTATGTCTCATAGAAGGGATATGCAGAAAGTGGATAAATTATGTGCCAAGAAATCCTGATTCTGACATTTCTGAAATTCTGAGTGCTTTGCAACCTTCATGTTCTTACAGGATAGTTTTCTTGTGCAAGATATATATTTCTAAATTGGGCAATTTAAACATCAACTGCATGTATCTTAGAATTTCTGCAGCACTTTTGGTATGCAAAACTAATTTCCCATACAATTTTATTACTACCAGTCTGTTGGGAATTCCAACAGGCATAGGATCCCGTAACTTTGGTAATGGGCATGTTAGTGCAAAAGGCTATGTGTGAAATTTGAAGTGTATGGATCCATAAAATGCCTCAGGGTTACCCCTATTGTCTGTAGGAAACAATTCTACAGAGAATACACTGGGACTGGCTAATACTGAGAAGGCAGCTTTCCTGGCACTGTATTAATGATTTATTTTATTTTGGAAGTCTGTTCTGAGGAGTGGGGTGGGGGCAAGATAATTCTGAAGAGGGTTTAGCAGCATGAGGTCTCTTGTGCAACTAAGCAAATAGCTGGGCAGTCTGGTTACACAGAGTTTCAAAGTACACTAATCATCCAAATATTTTTTGAGTAAAATAGTAAAATGCTGTTTGTTTCGGTGACATGTAGAATATGATACATACTTTAAATTTTTTATGTGGAAGAAATATTGGTGGAAGCCGTGGATTGTGGGAGTAAGACAGGAATTATTTTCCTCTATATTTTTGGGTGTTACTACAAACTATTTTTTTCCCCTCCATGTGTTAATGGCAGTGCTATGTAACTGGATTTTTGGAGGCATGGAACAACTATTTGGTATTCAGCAGACTCATGTCTTTCTGGGTCTTGCATCTCCTAAATAAGTTCAGGGTAATGGGTGTGTGTAGGCTAATGGGGCTAAGAGGCATCATTTGGGTAGAATCAAAAGGGGTGTGGGGTAGGAAAGAGATTAGTTTGATTATTTTGGCTATGAAATCTGATTTAAAACTGATGTATTGCTTCATAGTCAACAAAGGACTACCATATACCTGAGCTACCTGGATCTTCTTTTTCCATCTGGTAAGTTTGTTTGGAATTTGAGGATTTTGGTGATATTTTTTAATGTTTTAAATATCTGGAAATCCTGACAAGTGCATTGCATAGACAGTGTGCCCAGGCAGCTTGGCATGGTCCAGATACCCATCTCAGTGGGCATGCTCTTCTCAGAGCATCTGGACATGTTCTCTCTGGGATGTCCTGTAGAGAAATGCTGCAGCCCAGGCCTACCAACCTGAACTCACATGGGTGCTATGCCTCAAATTTCCGTACCCGATAAAGCTGGCAGAAATGGTGTATCAGCAGTGCTAAAATATGGCTGAAAGCTGTATGCATCTCCCAGGAGCTGTGTGCTAGCATTCCCTTGCTCAGCAGGGGTGTGATGAGTTTTTCATTAATATTAGCTGTCTGGAAGGAGCAGATGGTGCCAAGATCTTGCACCTCAGTGCCAGAATTATGGTTTGGAGCCAGCTGCATCATTTTCATTAGCTCTAGAGCTTCACAGACCTCTTCTAGCCTTCATTTACCTTTGTAAGTGGGATGAGAGTGCCAGCTCAATGAACTGATGTGTTAAACATGAATAAAATGTTGAATGATTATTCTGAGCATCAGTGCTGACTGATGAGGGAGCGCCACGTTTCCAGCCTCTCTTGCTGATAGCATATGTTGCTTTCACCACTAAAATCCATAGACTCTAGAAAACTGGCTCTCAAGTCTCCTGGAGAAGGCCATTATGCAGCAGCAGCAGGAATGTTCAAGGGCTGGATGGCAAGAAAGCCTCTGGCAATTTGGCATAACTGCTACCTGGATGGTGAGACTCTTGAGAAGAGGTAGCAGAGAGGCAACTTGAGAAGAATGGGTTAGATTGATATTTTGTACTTGTATTTTTGTGTATCAGATTGGTGAATGTTGCATGAACAGAGATATGTTTCATAATACTGAGATAGAACAGAAGCATTTTTAATGCTATGAAGAACAATGATAAAATGAAGATATCTAAATTAAGATAAAGACACTGTGGTGGACTAGTAAGATGTAATCCTTACAGATAGTGCAGAGATGGAGAGGGGAAATCAAAAGATCTTGATGCAAATTACTCAAAAGCTTCTAAAAGAGAAATAGCAACTTCAGGTTGCAGTGGTGTGGTAGGTAGACTGATTAAATTAACTACACTCTGCTTAAGCTCACTAGGAATGTGTTCAGACACATGACTGAAGATACAGTGTGTGTAGCTTGTACCAATAGCAAGTGGAATTTTGAACATTTGGCTTAAGCAATGCAATGTGTCATTTTCTTCCTAAGCACTCTAATCTGCTTTAAAACACAGATGGGTCGTCTCAATACCATAGAGTTACAGACTTTAAATGTCCTGTTGATGGCAAAATAATTTAACTCCAAGAGAAAGGATATCTCCATCTTGGTGTTTACATTCACTTGTTTAACTGTTCAACTCTGGCACACAATCTCTCTTTTCCAGGCTCTGATCTGCATACAGAAGTCAATGGGAACATTGCTTTCAGCTTGGCAGGGCCTATAACCAGTGCTGACAGAGATTATTGCTCTTGCTACACTGTAAATTTGGACAAGCTAGCTAAACACTGCAGTCTTTTAAGTGGATGGTTGTGAAAGGTTTTTAAATCTTGTCTTTTGTCCCTTAAGGGCTTTTCCCTCTTTGTTTTTTTTTTTTTTTCTCTTGTTGATCCAGTTGGTTTGATGCAAATGCAGTGAAAACATCCAGGAATACAAAAAAAGTATTGGAGAATAACTTTCAGAACACTTAAAAAGGACTCACTAAGACTTCAGCTCGATATAAAGGGGGTCTCATGATAGTATTTCTTTTTTTTTTTGATAACTTTTTTATTATTTTGCCTCGATTATGGAGTGTAGTTTATTCTTTTCCCTAATAACTGGCAATTAAGCTCAAAAGGTGAAATACATCTCACTGAAGCGAAGGGCAAATCTCCCACTGTCTTTGGTGGGACCAGGTATTCACCCAAAGTGTACATGGAGAAATACTTTGAACACACTGATATAAGCTATGCTTTGTGGCTGTAAAGAGTTTTTTTTTTTTTTTTTTAAGCTCATAGCTCTAGCTATTCACATGATGCATTTGAGTGGTCTTTGCTTCACTGCTGTCTTTCTGACTACTGAAGGGCATGTATGATTACTTATCAAAGGGGGATTGGTGGCTCTGTGTGTGCATTTCTTTCAGTCAACAGACACAAACAGGGCCTCCAGGTACCAGCCCGTGTCTGTACAGTGGAGGAAATGTACCTCTTGCAAGACAAGGAAGTCTCCTTCCAGCCTGCCTTTCTTTTTCCTGGGCCTAAGGAAGGTTTAGTCAGCACCATCGGGTTTCTGCTCCAGCCTTAGGTATTAGGATTAACTGACACTGTGACTTCATTAACCAGATTGGTCAATGAGTCCGTGTTTCTTGACTGGCTGATGCCTACTCCTCCCATGCAAAGTTATATGCCTTGCAGTAAGACAGTTACTATAGCCACTTAAAACCAAAACAAACCTCCCCAAACCCACAATACCCCACAAAAGTGTTGTCCAGCCATATTGCTTCTTGTCTGTCTCCGCCTGCTGGCCAAGGCCTCATTAAGAAAAGAACTATTGACCCCAGTAAATTAGAAAATTTGGGCTGGGAACTTAAAAATATCACTTGTAGGGTGAGAGAGAGGACAGGAGTACCTGAGGCAGGGATTAGTAAATATTTTGGCCCAAATGCTCTCATGACAAAGGCATCCTAGTTTAACTCTGCCACCTTTACCTGCTACAGGGACTGCCAGGGGGTTCATCTGTCCCCTGGGTTCCAGCCTGTTTTCTGCTTGCAGCTCTCCACTGAGGTCTCAGGAGGGAGGAAAGAGAATTCATCAGAAATAAATGAAACACAGTCGAGTGGTAACAGTGCAAATGCTGGTTGCTTGTAGGGATATTGCTTGTTACAGGAATGGAGTAGCCAGTAAAGAGAAAAAGAAATGTTTAACAGCAACAAAGCTGAATGCACTAATTTCACCACCGAAGTGTTTTATACTCTCCTTCTCAAGATAGCCTCAGATATGAGAACAGTGTGATGAACATAAAACGTGCCTGTGCAGGTCCCCTTCTGAAGGACATTACGTATGCATTTTGGGTGGAGGTTATTTACATGTTTTAGCAGTGATCATTGTCCATGATGCTTTATTTCCAACAGATGAAACTCCCGTAAAAACAGCTTCTTCTGGATCTTGCCAAATAACCCAGATAGTTTTGTGGTTGCCTGGTGTGCTGGTGAAAGCAACATTTACTAGTATGCTTTGCACAAACAAAGGAGGGTCCAAAATGGGAGAAGCTTTAGCTTCTTCCAAGGGTATCTCTCCTTCTCAGGTTTAAATGTCAATAACTTGGAAGTCTTTTGGTAATACAACTTTCTTTGCTTGCTTTGGCAGAATGAAATGAAACTCTACAGTAGTATAAATGAATATGTGGGGTCGTTCCTGGGCACAAAATGCCCTACTTTGTGCTCACATTCAGGGAAGTTATATTTGTCCCAGTGCAGTTGTGGGACAGAACAATGGATTCCCTTCTCTCCCTGGTATAAGTTGTGTGCCTTGAAAGAAATTCAGGTTTAATATTGATTCACACTACAGCTGCATGTGGGCTCCTGTGGTATGAGAAAGGAGGGTCTATGGCTTTTGGTCCTTTTTCCATGTAATGGGACATGAAGATTGACTTGAAGAGATTCTTATGGCAGTGGTAGTGGGATCACTGAACATGCACTGGAACTTTTCTTGTTCAACAATAGATTTCCTTCATGTAACCCACATAAAGAAGTTGCCATTTAGAGAGGAATATTAACAAAGGATTTTTCTTCTTTTTTTTTTTTTTTTTTTTTTTTTTGTTTTTCCTGAAATATACTCTGTATAGTGAACACTGTGGCTGTGAAAGAGATTTCTTGTGTGCAGGGGATAGGATATGTGTGGTAGCTTGACACTGGCTGCATGCCAAGTGCCCACCAAAGCCACTTGATCACTCCCCTTCTTAGCTGGAGAGGGAAGAGAAACTATAACAAAAGTCTTGTGGGTCGAGATTAAGAACAAGGAGATCACTCAGCAATTCCTGTCACAGGCAAAACAGACTTGACTCTTCCCCTGCTCCAATGTGGGTCAACCCACCACAATACCATAACAGTTTTTTCAACTAGTATAATATTAAAAATCTGCAGTATGGTTGTACAGAACTGAAAAATTGTGGTTTTGTGATATAGTCAAGAGAGTAAAACAGTGAAAAAATACATGTTCTTTTAGCAAGACTTGACATATGCATCCACTTCAGGTTTTGTTAATAATGTTCTTAATTTGCAGTGTGTCATAGGAGGGCAGCATTAGTTATTGTAATGCTGTATTTATGATGTTATCAGTAGCAAAGCTGCAGTATAGTTTTCACCACAGAACAGAACTCAGATTACTGGGGATTTAACATGAAAGTTCAATAACAGTAATTTAATATGTACTATGTACAGTTAGAATGATAGTTTTTTCTCTCGCTCAGCAGGAAATAAATGTGTTTGATCATTAAGCCTTGCTACTCTGTTCCCCATTCAGAAAATAAACATACATATAGGTCCATGTAGTTCCATGGTTTTATTCTATGTAGCTATATTGGCTTTGGTCGTGTGACACTGATTTACATCAGGAAAGCATCCAGCCCAACTGTCAAAGATAGTATCTTGATATGACTGTAAAAGTCATGAAAGAAATCATATCAGGATTTCAAAGGTATTGACTGCATTTTTTTTTGGCAAAAAAGAATCTGGGGGATTGAGGGGAAAAATGTATTTACTTTTCAATCTTTGACTACTAACTTCTGGTTCAGAACAAACTGTCAAAGACCAAAATCTAGTAATTTCTAAAACTTTTTCCAAGTGAATTTATTGCTCGTGATATGTTCTGAGTTGACAGCCGTGGAGACTGAAGCCTTTTAATTTGCGTGGATTTCAGGATCATCACACAAAGCCTGATTGTTTCAATTTTTGGGAAAGGATTCCCTCTATTTGTCCCTTGGACAGTTCCAGGTATGCTGTTGATGCTCAATAAATAATCATAAATAACAAGAAGGTCAGAATAACATGATCTATGCAGCTTCCCTGCATGGGGCTGGGAAGATGAAACCCACCTCATGCTGAGTTCCAGTGCTGCTGCACCTCTCCTGGCTGTTGCTCCTACACATACTGCCTATGGACCCAAGAGGCAGCTGCTGGCCTCTGCCCTGCTCTATAAGGGCTTTATAGAGTGTTCCAGCCTGCTCTCTTCTTCTTTGACAGATCTAGGAATTCCCGGCTCGAAAGAATTGATTTCTGCTTGCTGCTAAAAGCAATGTTTAGTTGTTCCTTCTGGGGTCAGGCTGCTTATTCTGCGCCTGAAGCAGAATGTTTTTTGAGCCAAAACTGCCAGGATCGTTGTATCATTCCCATGGGTGTGAGGAGCAGACTGGATTTCAGAACAAAGGGAAGAGTGCTGTAGTGCAAGCTTTGACTCTTCAGCAGTACTGCCACCATAGGTAAATGTCCATGCACTTGATACAAATTAAGAGAGAAGGAACTGGAAGGTTATGTGGAAAATTTCTCAAGCTCAGTATCACATGACAAATTGAAGCTGTTATGAGTTACAAAAGTTTTCCCTGAGACTTAAGCATCATCCTGGGCTTGCTCAGTTGACGAGCCAGTATAAGAACATCACAGAATACTCTGCTCCATTAAAGTGTCAGCCCAAATGCTGATTTCTGGTGTTGCCACAGGAGCAAAGGCTGGTAGCACCTTGCGGGAAACACACATCTTACAGGACCGATCTGCAAAGTCTTTCCCCTTTCCCCATCCAGAAAATCCACTGGATGTAGCCAGTGAATGGAGCAACAGGCTTAAAGCACTCTATATAGGGAATATATGTTGATGTTTGGGGTTAGATGTGTGACTTTGCTACTAAGAATGATCTTGAGCAAGTCATTTATACTTGGAAACATGAATTTGACAAAAATGACCAATGTAAGATAAGAATGATGTATGCTAAAATCTGGATGTGGAAGAAATGTGAAAAAGCTGAGCCAGGTTTTTGCCCTTTGAAGACAGCGAAATGTCTGTGTAATAAGTTACCCTTTATACCAGACTAAAAAGAAATCATTCTTTCTTATTGTTGTCAAATTGGCCTGAAGTATCACTGTGAATACATGTAGCTGTTTCCAGTTGCCTTTAACTGAGCTAGATATTGCATATTTGAGTTCTTTATAAACACAAAATGAAATTATCATCATTTTCCAGAAGGCTCACAAGGCAGTATAAACAATTCAGCTAAAGTAAAGTATTTATTAATAATTTCTGAAACACTGTAAAGATTATTTCCTTGTCTCTAGCTAGAAAATGCCAAGTCCCTGTCTCTGCCTCTGCCTCCACAGGAACAATCTATTGCTGCCTCACAGGCACTTCCTATGGGAAGGCAAAGAGTTGTTCCTTAGAGCATTCAGTATCCAGCGTTTGCTGGTTATGGGGACAGTGATTTCTGGTAGTTGTTGGTATCTGGCTATTTATCAATGGCCAGAAAACCAGACATTAAACTTCCAAGTCTGTTAGCAGGACTTGGCCTCATGTGCTGAGCTGATTGATGCTACTGTATTATCAGAGTTGGCATCCTTCAGATAAAATAAAGGAGTGTTTTATTTGACTCACTCCAATTACAGCTCCACCTGCGAAGAAATGCTTTGTTTCTCTTTTGTTAATGAAATTTTGGATTTTTTTTTCCTCCTAATTTTCTCATCTCTGGTCCTTCAACCTCTCACCCATTGCCCTGCCAGCTCAGCATACTTTTGATTAACAGGAAAAGATTGTATCTTTCTCTAATGCTAAGCTAGTCTGTCTCTTTGCCCTTGTGGGAATGAAAAAATCCAATGGCATTACAAAAGGAACCATGAAGACTCCTAATGTCATCCTGTTCAGCATTCTGCTTCTTAGTAAAACAAGCTTTAATATTCAGGACATTGAATAAGCTGTAGCGAGAGCCAATTTCTTGCTTGTATACTTGTTGCATTGCCAAAGTCTCTTTGGCTCTCCAACAGGGATGCACAATAGTAGAAATGAGTGAAGTGAAATACCAGATCCAGCTCTGATCAAACTCTGGAGGAGTTTTTATTTAGATTTGAACTTTCTCACACCCATTTCTATGCAATAGTTGCTGGTGCTTGGTGGCTTGCCACAGCATAAATATCATATGCTGGAATGTGTTTAGCTGTAGAGGATTACCTGCGAAAAAAAACCTTTCCAGTTGTAACGCTTTAAAAGGTCTGTTTTAACCCTGACTTCTCTCACCCCTCGCTTCTTGCCTTTTAACAGCTGCATGTGAATATAATAAACTGCAGATTGAAGGTGGTCATTTACAGAGAAGGAAGAGCCCTGGTGTTGTAATTGAGATGTTACTGCCTGCCTCTATGGTACATATTAGCTGAATAAAACATGCAGTCAATAAAGTGAAACAAAACAATAAAACTAAGCCCTTTGGTGCCCTGTTATAGGGTGTTATGCAACATAGAAACCTGCAGTCATAAAATTGAGAATGAGGGAAACCTTACACTTTCAAGAACAAAGGCATCCAAGCATTAAGTTGGAAACAGCACTAAACTTCCATTCTCTTTGCACCTGGAAGCAGTTAGTTTTAAAAGCCATACCAGTTTATACCGTTCTCTTCCAATTTAAATAGGGCCTTCATGTGTTCTTGTTAGATGCTTCTATAGAAACGTGGTTTTAATTAAGGCATGCATTGATCCAAGTCCAAAAGATACATTTATTTCAGAAGATAAATTCATTAGCCATAGGCATAAAAAGCTGGTGTTCTTACTGAGATAAATACAGCCTCGGGAACCATGTTCTGTATCCTTTCGAAGCGTATGGTATGCCATACAGCTCTGTTTTGTACAGCATCAATCAAATATACTGTATCCTTAAGCCACTTGGCATAGTTAATTTTGAGAAATAAAGACAAGCTGAAGGAAGAAAATTAAGATGTATAAGCATGGGAGGACAGATGTTTTCAGCTGTCAGATTTCACTAGCATTTATCAGTAATTTATGTGTGGTACTTAGTTATGGAAAATAAATCCTAATGAATAATTTATTGAAATATACGACTTTCAGTAAATTGCCCAGACACAGTAGAAAGTTTCATGAACATGTTTGTAGGTATTTCTAGGTTTAAAATATTTTTTTGATACTTCTTGGGGTGTAAATGAATAGAGCTCCTGAGGATATGGTGTATTTCTCCTCAGATGGGCATAACTCACTCCCTAAGTTGAAAAATGTGTAACATTAAAATCTATTTCCCCCAAATATCATGCCATGTGTATTTCTGAATCTTCTGGGAGAACATGGAAAAACATAAAAAAGTCTATGACCATCTATTTACAGTGGTAGATGATTAAAATGTTTATACAGTTTACATAACTGTATACAGGGAAAAGTTGCAAAACTATGATGTGAATATTTAGGAAGAGTCAGGAGTTTTGCTAACGTTTTCTGCCTTGCTTTCTCCCTCTTCTATCTAAAGATAAAAATTGGTCTAATATGCCAGTTTCTGAAAACGTATTAATGTGCATGCTTATTAGATGCTAAGAATGGTGCACCGCTATCTGACAAACACTTTAGTAAAGTCTGGCCTTTTTCCATGAACTCAGGCTTGAAATGATTTTAGTCAAACATATTCTTGACTATCTTCATTCACAAGAAAGGCCCCATCTGACTCCTGACCACTTTCATGCTTGATGTTTTTTATGGACCTCATTTAAAGCCAGGGCAGATGACAGATTTGCTTTGACATCCATGAACTTTGAACATGGCACTGCAGGTTCAAATGCTTGCAGGCCTGGGTCATTAGCATGACATCTGCTTTCTATGGGGCTATGGGATAGACCTTATTGTACCACTTAAAGAGACTTGGATTGCATGATCAGAAATACTTCTCAGTGACATGTATCTGTTCTTTGATTATACTGTACAAAGCTAAAGGAAAGAGTGCTTTTCTGCTTTATTACTGCTAGTATTGCATGATTAGACCTCATTATTTGCACGTTTCTTAATGTGGAGTTAAATAGTCAACGTTGCTTGAGGTTTCTTGCTCTATATGAAACTATTGGACATTTTATATTTCCTAAATCTGAAAAGTTTGACAGTTCAGCACTAAGATTTTAGTCATGAAACACTGAAGAGAAAAATGAACCTTAGTGTATCTTTTTCCTGGTATCTGTGAGTGTAAGCTGTGAAAATATTGACAGCCTGTGCAAAGTGAATAAATTTACCATTAATTGGCTTGTTTCAATGGTAAGATTGCTACAGAAACTTCCAACAGACTCTATGGTTACCTCTTCTGTTTTCTACTCTGCGTTAGGGAAAGCTTAGTATGAAATAAACTGACAGTTTGATAAAGGTACTAGATACATGTTGAAGAAGTCTCTGCTGTGCTGTGTGTCTTTGAATATTGATTACTTAAAACCCCATAAAAATATGAGGTAAGGTGATCAGATTAACTGTATTTACCTTCAGAATAGGATTTTATTAGGAAATCCATTTACTTCAGCTGCTCAAAATCCTGTTTGTTTGGTTTTTTCTTTTTCAAAAGCAGAATATATATGTTTTCTTCATGCAATATAAGATTGTACTTGCTTCATTAAATTTCATTTCTTCATATGTAAATGCCAGTTTATGGTTTTTGAGAGGTGAGGAGTCTAAGAAGGATGCTGTGGTTGTGGAAGTGAGTTAGCAGGCATCAAATAATGCTTTTTTACACCTCAGTATTTGCTTACTTCCAGTTTTATGAATTCAAAGAATTGTTATGAAGTTTTGAAGTGATCAAACAAACCAAAATTCTTCTGGTGGCATTTTTTTACCATTAGAAAAGGCTTCAGAAATAATAGACACATACTCCCGCACCCCATCCACAACCAAAATTATGAGAAAATTCATGCTTGCATCATCAGTAGGGGAAGATGTAGTGGAGAAGGAGGGAGAGGCAAGAGTGATTTTTCTCAAAAGCTTTTTGATCCATTAGCATTGGTTAAGCACACAGCCTTCAACATGATGACATTCATTTTTTGTGTCACTTTTCTTGCTGGCTCATTTGATGATTTTTGTTGGTGTTTTGAAGGACTCTGAAGGAAAGCTAAGATTCCACTTAGGAGATGTTTTCCATGTTGTCCCATCATTTATGTCATAAGTCTTTTTTGTTCTGAATCAGTGTGGCATCTACTATAAAAAGGCTTTGGTCTATGATCAGAGGTCCTACCTGTTACTCTGATTTCCAGAGAAGAAAACCGGATAGAGATTTTGGGTCCTCCTGGACACATTTAGATCAGAAAATGTCTCTCAAGGCAATGCCAGCTTTGATTTGAAGAATTGTGGGTTGCTTTTTCTATTTCTGGCAAATATTTACCAAAACTACTGCAAAGACATGAAGTAAGTTTGTGGCCTCTCAAATGAACGTAATACAACTCAGCTCTCAGGCTCTGGCTTTCTGCCTCTAGCATTGCTTCTGAAGCACTAGACAGAGGGGCTCTGTTAGAGGGGAACCTTCATGAGTAGTTCTAACACTTGGAAACTTACTCCTTTCCTAGTCAATAATCCTTAGAGTTTTTTCTTGTTCAAGTGACTTTTCCTGCTCTTGTCTCTCTTTCTGGAAATTAGTCTCTCAGTTAGTACAGATACAAATGAACATAAAACAGAAAACGTCTATTCATGTTAAACATTGAAACACAGCCAGCCACTGTGCATGTTATATATATAAATACATGTTACAGAAGATGAACTAGAACATAAGATACTATGTAAAATTAGAGAATTCGGATAGTTTTCCAAGATTTATTTTTTTTGTTAAGAATTCAACAACAGACAATTTACAGAGTATTAGAGAAGGATTTTATAGACTAAATAATAGCTGTTCATGAACATAAATGCCAACATACAGATTTACTATGGTGAACTACAGCATTTCTTCCTTGGAGAAATACACAACCTCCCTCAACATCCGCCAGTAAAATAAGCATTTTTAAAGGACTGAAGTTACACTATAATTTATAGTTATCATTTTAAACACTGAATTTTCAGACCATTTCTCTCTGTTTTCTCGCTGGTGAGGAATGTTCAAGGACTGTAATATCAGCATGTCCCCTATTACAAAGTTAAACTCCAGAAACATTTAACAAGGTGAAAGTTCTAAAATTAGCCTGATTTCTCCAACTCATGTATCACACGCCTGTGGGAGAACGTGGCCATGTACAGTGTACTCTACACTTTCTTTCCTCATTACAAATCAAAACACTCTAGCCTAGCATACAAAACAAAGCATTGCCTACTTTTATTAAGTCTAGAGACCTATTAATTCCAGATGTAAACCATTCCACTTATCCTTCTTGAAGCTGGAAAGGGTATTTTTCTGTACCTGTGTCTGGCTTTTAGCATGTGAAATCTTTCTTCTACATGTATTTGTAATATTGGAAAACTGCCTGTTGCATAGTGCACTCCTGAAGGTTTGTTGTTTCAGTTGTGCAGCTGGTGCAGAGTAAAGGCATGTCTAAATGCAAAGAGTTCAGCAAGTTCAAAGTTTTTCATGTTCTCCAACATGCTTTCAAGATATTTGATGAATATGTACTCACTTTCCATACTTACAGTGTACTACCTGACCAGTGCTTGCAAAACTTGGGGCTACAAACCCCTAGCTGTCAATAATTACTTTCAAGAGGTACATGATAGTTATAACAAGCCTGAGAAAAAGAAAGATTATTATTATATGATACAGCGCCTTTGTTACAGCTAGGAAAAAAATGTTGATTTTCACGAAGGGGTAGACAACCATTGACTCAGATAAGTTGTTTTCAAAGTAAGAATCAGCTTAATCCTGAACCATTTTTGGATGTTTATGAATCCAGCTTATTTCTTAGAAACTGCATGTTTTATTGCTGGCTTCGCAGTTTTTTAGCTGGTCTGTTGGTGGGAGCTTCTTTGTGAACAAAGATAATCTCCCAGGAATCACTGCAGTTGAAACAGTTTTGGATACAGGCAGTTAAGTCTGTAGTAGTAAAAAACAAAAATGACCACATCGCTTCATGCACTGATGGTTTCTGTCACAATTAGTTTAAACTTTTTTTTAAGCATTGATGTGATGGAAAGTGCAGATCCTTTAGTCAAATATGTGTGGATTTGAATAATCTGATTGACTGCCAGTTGACAGTAAATTTGTCTGTGCTAAAGGGTCCATAGAAGCTGATTTTAGCTGTGGTCCTTCCAACACAAGAGGAAGAGAGAATGCTGGTCTTATCGTGAAATGGGCACTGGATGTGACTTGGCAGCCCTCAGAAAAACTTACTAGCTCTGTTTCTGCAAGACTAAGCAGCCGTGCACAATATATTGCTGCCGCTACCGAAATTTTATGCTTGTGTTGATCTGCACAACAGTAGAAATTGATTTTGATCCTAATGTTAATAAAGGAGAACAAAATGGGGAATGTATGGATAAACTCATCAGCAGCTGGTCTTGGGCATAAATTTTACAGGAGAATTTTTCAGGGGTAGTGACTGCTTCTTTGATGTGTGTTGGTGTCGTGACTAACACTAAGGGGTGGCAATCTGTGCCGGGGGGCTCCTAAGTGCCATGGTAAGACAAATGACTGTTCAATTGCCCTTGCTGCTGCAAGCTTTGTGATATGTCTGAGTACATAAGTGTTTATAAAAATTATTTACACTACATCCTTGCTTTCCTTGTATTTCAGGATAGTACTTAACCAAGATAGAGAAGTAGGCTTGTGAACAACCAAGGGGAATAAAATTGTCACTGTATTGCTGGCAGACTTTGAAATGAAAGTGCCATGTAAAAAACTTTTTCCCTATTTTTCTTTAACTAAGAATAATAAAAAAAGAGTGTTTAAGGCATAAGTAAAGTTGAAAATTATAATTATTTTTGTTGGAACATGATGGAAAATAGAAAATCAGAGACAGACGAGTCACATGATTCTTAGGTATAAACCTGGTGTATGAAGTTCACTGCTTGGATTGCTGCCTTTGCAGCTGTAAAATGCCTTAATTTAATTTTTTTTTAAGTGATTCATTTGGCACAGTGAAGTAAAAGGAATAGAAGAGAATATATTTTTTCAAGTCTACTGTATACATAGTTTGGAGATACTAATCTACAAATATTTCCAGTAAAAATTTTTGTTATGTTGCTTTGGATCTTGTAAAAAGTGAGGATTTTATAGCATTTTCCAGCTGTTATCCAGTGGACATTAAATACAAACACTGCAGAAAAAGGCTCTCATGAAGTAAGTTGTTGCCACTGAGACACTGTCTGTTAGTAAATTAAAACAAACATTCTTTGTATAATTAATTTATGATTTGATTGCTTTCGAAGCTGGAGTGCGATGCTTGAAAGAACTTAAATATTTATTCATTCTTTTAGCTTGCATGGCTTGCAACAAGAAAAGGCTTCATGTTAATCATATATAAAAGAAAATGCAGGCTTCTTATGAGAAATACCAGGGGGAACATTTTCCACTGTGTTACTGTAATATAGTAAATTGGGAATATCCGAGTTGTCATTTGTTAGGAGCCATTCTTGCTACCCGCTGACTGTTGCTGAACATTCATACCCAGTGGTGCCCGTGAAGAGTGGGATCAAAAGTAACTAGTTGGGAAACAATAAGATGAGAAGGAGATCAATGATGATGAAGATGTCTTGGGAGTAAATTCCATCTGCACGGTGCTCTTAAAGAGCTGTTGGCTACATGCAGTGTATTAGCATGTTAAAATGTCTAGGAGAGAAGTCTTAGAGCAGGAAACTGGCTTGCTGATAGCTACATGAACCATATAAAGGTTGTGAGGGTCCAAGCGCTGTGCCCCTGCACAGCTGGTGTTGGATGCCATTGCTCAGAAATCTTCATGCTACTTTTGAGCAACAAGCGAGTCTCTATTTTGAATATGAATGAGTGAAGTCAACTGCCCCTTAATTTATACACATTGCCAGAGACTGTCCCAGGGTTTGGAATTAAATACTTCAGCACAAATCTCTTTAAACCTCTCCTAAATAAGAAATTATGCTAAAGCTCTTTAGTAAGGAGGTTCTCCCTCCTGTTGAAATAAAAATCAATTATGTTTGCTCTGCTGTGAACAATGTCGCTCTGTAGCCTTGCTTTCTAATTGGGTAATGCCTTAATGACCTGCTGGGAGGCTATGATGCATTGCTTTGGACCCTCACTGCAGGCTTTTAGACTACCAGTCAGATGTCAATGAAGCTTGACTCAATAGGGGTTCCTTTTCTAAAATTCCATTATTCATCAGGGTTTATGCACTAAAATGATCACAAAATAAAACCTTCACATCAAGCAGAGTTAAATAGAATTATGGATGCTTTACTTTATTGTTAGACTCTGAGATTGTCACTGGATTAAAATTAGGTTCTTTTTTATTTGTTAAATTTGATGAAAACATTTTCTTGGATTTGGGCTTTTCTGTTAAGAAGCATTGAAAGAAGCAACTTTAAAAGTGTTGGTTTTATTTTGATTTTTTAATAAGGGGATGTATATCTATTTAAAATTAATTTTATCTATTACTCTTTATTTTAAACCATGAAACAAATGTTTAAAATGTGTTATTCACAGTCAGTGAGTGATAACTATGAGATCGCTTATTTCATTTCATAGCTTTATTGAAGCATTCTGGTTTTCTATCAGAATTGGGATAAATAGGATAAAAATCCTACATTTGCATTATGTTTTCTTCCTAATGTCTAATAGAGACCAGCAAAGTGGAATTTTAAAAACTCTTATTAGCTCTTTTACAAATGTAGTGCCTGAGTTCTGGAGGACTTCTCTTCCAGAGCTACAAGGACCATCATTTCCTTTGCATGCAGAAGATGCTTTCCATAATGAGAGCCTAAGGATATGTAACTATGAGAAAGGTAAATTTAAGCTGGGAAAGCATCTTTCCTATTTTATACATACATATACACACACAAATACATGTATTCAATTTGAGAAGTAAAACGAAATGACAAATGTATGTTTTTGTAACAGTCTCAAGAAAAGTTTTATAGCCATTTAAACACAAGTAATTTTGTTATGTAGTAACAAATTAGGAGTTACCAGGGCACCTTCATGTAATAATTTATTCATACTATCTCTGGAACACATACCACCTCCTTAATGTGACTGGCTGATGTGTTGTGTCAAATACATGTGTTTTGAAATTCAAAAGGAAGTCAGTCGTATGATTCCAATAAAATGGCACCTTTCCCTTAAGTTTCTAAAGGTTAGTGAAGCATACAATAATACAATTACAAATAAGTGAAATGTATAAATAAGTGAAAAGTTTATTTGGCATAAGTCTCAAGTACCTCTGTTCTGCAAAATTCTCTAAAGTTTTAACTTTCTGGTTTTAAACTAAGGCCAGAATTAGTGTATCTTAGGGTCCACATCAGTGAGATACTAATTTTGCATCAGAATCCTTCCTCTTCAGAAGCGATAAGAAATTTTCTGCAGATGCTTCACCTTCTCACACTGAACATTGCATTTCCAGTGATGCAATTATTGCACTCCGAACTTCCATGTCCTCGTCTCCTGATTGATACTCCCACCTTTACTTTTAGCAAATTTTAGTGCTACACTTTGTATAACTGACGGTACACTTTATCACTTGCCACCTAGCAATATATAGGATCTTCTCATCTTACTGATTATCCATAAAAATGAAAAATTCATTTTCCTCACACAGAGGAAAATGAATTGATGTTTTCTTTCACACATGAAGGAGATTGACACAATTGTTCTCATAAAACCTTCAAAAGCTGCATTAAAACCAGTAACCCAATCATTCAGACAATGTATCTTAGTCCAGCATTTAAATAATTTTTTCACATTTACAAAGGTTTCATCAACATCTGTCTCTTCAATTGCAAACTAGGTCAGGAAAGGTAGTCCTAACTACAATTTCCTTATATCTGCTAGCAACTTCTTTGAAAGCCCATTTTCTCCTCTGCTGTTCATTATTTAAGCAGTTTGCCCGAACAGGCTATGTGTTAAATTGTCTCCAGGAACGAACACCCACCGCAGTTACGACTGACTACACAGGTTTCTCAAAACAACGTTATTCAGCCTCTGGATCTGGTCTGCCTCTGTGCACAATTAGAATGATAAGTGTTGAAATCTCAGAAGTTTGTAGTGTCTTAATATGAAAAGCCTGTAATCCTTGAAAAATATATTGCACCTTGTCAAGAGCAAAGCATATTTAGAATAATTGGAGACTTCATAGTTTAGTGTTGATCAATTAACTGAGGTGTGAGCATGAGCTGGTGATTTGGAATGCTGCAGGCTCACCAAATGGTGGTTTCAGGAATTTAGAGAGGCTTGTTATGGATTCAGCCCTCATGTTTGAGCTGTAAATGCTAAAAAGCTGTTCTGTTTTATAACACCATACCCCCACCCCTATCGTGCAAGAACCATTCTCTGCACACCTAATTCTAATCAGTAAAGTAAATAAACTTGAACTTGGAATACTCTCAAGAGCACTTGCTCATGTTTTCATAAACACTTAGGAAAGGACCTAAGTTTCTGGTAGCTAATATTAAAGCTTTAGCTGAAATACTCATTCTGGCTGTCCCAAACTAGAATTTCTTCCAGTAAGCACTTGGAGAATTATGGGACTCTGGAAGGTGATATGACACTCCACAGGAAATCATGAAGTCTTCTGGCCCTGAAATACAGGACTGCAAAACTCATTAAATTTACTTTATTCATAAGCCTTCTGGAGGTATCTTTTCTAATTCCCTCTTCTCCCTCTGCACTCCCTCTCTCTCCACATACTTCTGTAGATCTATTTGGTTGTTGGGCTTAAACAGTTGTATTTTAATGTTATTTTACTCATGGCAGGAGAAAGGCCTGGTTTCTATTTTAAATGGCACAAAATAACTGCAAAAATGAATATACAAATGATATGATTGCCTGATATATTGAGCTATAGTTTTAATGATTATAGAAAACTAATGGGCCACCTCACAGTGCAGACCTATCTGCTCCCCAGGGTATGAAATGTTACATTTAACTTTGATAAGCATAGGATTTTATGGAAGGCCATTATCTTTCTAATGGGTGAATTACTGGTGTCTGTTTGACAAAACTGGGGTTAAGACTCAGGGTTGGATCAAATTTAAGTAGGGAGATTTTTGCTTCTTACAATACTTTTTGGGTGTTTTCTTCTTAAATGCCACAAAATGTCTCTTTTAATGCTTGAGGATTTATCTTCTGAAACTTACCCCAGTGTATGAGATTTGTCCAAGCTTACTCAGTACTGGACTTCCTAAAATACTACTTAAGTGTTATCAAGACCTTGTGCTGTTTCTTTTAAAGGAGTTGGGTCACCCTGAAGGATTAGGTGCTTAACTTATCCTGCCTGAAGAGATTCATTTATAATTTAGGCAGCTTTTTATCTACCTATGAGGCAGCACTTTTAAGTTTTCAAAGAAAAAAGTATTAAGTTTTAATCAGAAACCAGTTCAATTCTAACTTAATTTTTAATATTTTCTCTATATTTCTTTCTTATAGTATGGTAAAAAGAAAAATGAGAAAGTAAGTGTTGGTTCAAATCCAGTCATATCTGTAGAAGAAAAGCACATAACAGTGGGTTGTACTGAAGAAGATATCTTTTGTTGAGTCTCAAAACTAGAATTAACTTATTTTACACTGATGTGCATGTACCTGTGGACTCCCACATTCTCTGTGAAAGTGGAACTTCTGGTTTCCCTCTCTGAGAAAGCAAACCAGCAAATTTCTGGCGTAATAGATGTTCAGCTGTAATTTTTGGCTGCTACACTTGCTAAAGGTGAGAGATGAGAGCTACAGAAATAAAGAACTGCTGTTGATTTTCAGATTTTACATGGCTTCCATCCCTTTGTTTCATAGTCTCACCTACTGGAAAAAACAACAGAGAAAAGTATCTTCAAGCGTCAACTTTTTCTTTTCTGATCAGTTTTTACCTGTTGTTGAAGCTGAGGTTTAGGACTTAACTAGTAGCATGTGGTTTTCAGGATTTGCAGGATGAGTCATAATCAAACTTCTTGAATGGCTGAAGTGTCAAAGATTGTCTCCCCTACAGCCTGTCTGCTGCACTCTGTTCCCCACTGATGTCCACAGGGTTCCTAGTGCACTGCCTGTGAACATCAGGATTGTGTTACAGCAAGACCCCCCATGGTGAGCCTCATTATATCTAGACTGAAAGTTTTGGATGTAGCTGTCTATGGTGTCTCCTCCATTTGGTTTCAGATTTATATTAGGATTTCAGCTGATAATTTTGCAGGCTTCTGCAAACTTCTCTGATGTCTTAAAAACATGGTCTTCCTTTTGTGGTAGACTTGACTTTGATAGTAATGTTTTGGCTTGAAGCTGAATTACAACTTCTTTTCATCTTTACTTTTCTTTGCTTACAGAAACGTTAACCATACTAGAATATGACTCCAAAGGATTTTGGTAAGTTTTCAATTAGTGGATTTGTAAGGAATAGTTTACATATGACATCATTGCTTTTTCCAGGCCAACACTCTACTATGTGAGGTCATATTAAAACCACTAAGCTGAATTCATAGTTACGATGTTAACCTTTAAAAGAACATTTATAGAAAAGTAATACTTCACTATTAGAGTGCTGGCATTGGCTGTGTCTCAGATACAGAATTCAGTTTTGCAGCCTCCCTGCTGGTAAAACTATTGTCAAAATTATTTTGCTGCAAGGTATTTTTCTATGATAAGATTATCTAATATCACCTAAAAGTGACTGGGATGTCTCTGTCTTTATACTAACACAAGAGATATTAATTCCTGCCCTGACCGAGAAACCATTGTGAAGAAATGTAAGTTCAATAATTCCATGAGCTTGCTGCTGTGTCCTTCCTGTTTTCTTTCAATTCATCTTGCAAATTGCTCTCTTTTATTGCTTTTAATTTCAGGAACTGTTTGTGATTTGATAGTATTTTCTGATGTTCACCGTGAGATGTCCTGTGCTATGACTACATTAGCAAATAAATCAGCACAATAGGGGCAGATTAGTTGACTGAAGAATTTGGTGCTGAGGTTTCTGCATCCACATGTCATGTTCTTTGGAGATTTTTCTTCAGAATAAGTTCAGCCTGGTCTCCTGGACTAAATTTCCATATCACAAACATGGTATAAAGCTGTCCAAAGGAGCAGCTATTGATTCAAACCCTTATGTCCCTCTAAGTTGGTTAACACCTGAAAATGTTAATCAACTTACAGTCCTCTCTGAAAGCAAAAAGAACTGCTCTGTCAATCCAGCCAGCATGGGGTTACTGGATTCAGGCGTGAGCTCTCTTCAAAGCTGCCCTGCTGCTGAAACCCAAAATACCCATGTAGGCACAGGTCAGCTGGCTCTGATTTCTCATAAGGAAAGACTTCTGAATTCCTGAAAGATAGATCTCTGTAAGATATCTCAAATTGCACTGTCAAAATGCTGCTCACTTTGGGAAGCGTAGAACACAGTAAATAAATGATAGATGGTTTAACAGTGTCAGTGCACAGGAGTAGTTTCACTACCATTAAAAGGAGTACTCTGATACAGAACTGGATAAAAGATTTTCAAGTAAAGAGATTTCACTGAGAAATGAAGAGACTTAAAAATTTGGGATAAATTCAGGGAATTATTTCAGCCAAAATTGAGAAGTAGGATAACATTTTAACACATCAAAACATTGTATTTTATAGATGGAATAAAATCAGAATTTTTTTTTTTTTTTTTTGGCTGTTTCAAATATTACATTTTGGGTTGAAAGATGTAGCTGAATTTTTTTTTTTTTAAATTCTGCCAAACAGCCCAAACACTTCTGCTTCAGATCAATTTTTTCCTGACTTTTTTTTTCCTAAACCATAAAATGGGAAAATCAATTTTTCACTTGCTCTTTCTTATATGTTTAATTAGCTTCAGATGTCAGATCTGAAATTCTGATTTTCTCCAGGGTAAGGATGTGTCAAAAATTTCTGTGAGACAGTTTTGGTAAGTCTGAGCATTAGATAAATAAAAGGCTAAGAGCTCAGAGCATCACTGCTTCACTGTTTTCATTATCAGCCATAGACTGCTATATTTTAAAAAGATTCTTGTGCTCTGCTTCTGGTTCCAGCCCAAACCAAGTATTTCAGACACTTGACAGAAGATGGAGAGAAGCAAAGCAAAAGTACATTCTGTTCTGGTATAGGTGTTGCTCCATCTGAACCAGTTCACCCACTTACTGACAATGAGAATGTGAGATGATGAGGTCTTGTGGTCATGCATGAGCAGATACTCAAGGGGGCAAATGAAACGCAGGGCTCTGCTAAATGAGCTTGGCTGGCAATGTGAAGCCCCACCATCCTTGGCTATTTGCTCTGTGCTGTCCCTTCCTGCCCATTGTAGGCACTCTATTACCCCTGCAGTGAAGCAAGGGGAGACAAGGCAGACTGTTGTCTGCAGTTCAGCCTGCTGTCCAAGTGCAACCCGCTTTCTTTGGCAGTTTAAGCTAAAATGTCAGTTCTGAGCAGAAACCCATCTCATCCTGCTATGTGGCTCTGGAGGTCAACACAGGGCAGAGCAGGGTTCAGCTGATGGCTGCCTTCTCAGGAGTCTGTCTGGCAGAGTTCTAATACAGGCAGGCTTAATTCAAGCATACAAGTGCATCATTCTGCATCTGCAGTATCTCTTTTAGGTATGTATTTTGAAGAGGTGTTATAATATAACGTACAACATATCGGAATGCTTAAAAAAGAGCCACTCCTATGCTAGTATCTTGAAATCTCTGAACTGGTAATCAAACTAAGAGTAAATTCTCCCTGGTCCTTTAATATCCTTTTACACTTCCAACAAGCTCCATTGTCAGAGGATATTAAAGTGCTTTGCCAGGGGGATGCTTCTTTTCTGAGGTAGAACACAGAGATCTGGGTTTGAGAAAGCTGACTAATTTGTCCAATACCACAGTTTGGTGGCAAAATTTAGCTCCCAATCCCAGGTGCAACCAGTAGTTATCACTGCCTCTCTTAGGGATTAGTTGATTTAAGTAAAGTGTCATAAAGCTGCATTATTTGAAAGAGCTCATAATTCTGAACTACCCTGGAGTAGCTGGCAAATCTGCAGCCAACAAACAAAAAGCAAAGGAAAAACTCTTGCCACAATTTTGCATGTGAATACAGGCATGGCAAACTGCACCAGACCAATGAAAGGAGTAAACCAGTCGTACAGCACATCTTTACCATACAATCCTGTTTGACACAGTCGGTGCTCCTTGTTTTTGTGGGAGTTGTTCCTGGATTTCATCTGTCTAGGAGGAGAGAGAAATGCTCCGCTTTAGGGAGAACAATTGAGGGGAAAAAAGTGTTTCTTAAAATCCCCAGTAAAAGCCTCTCCGCTTTATCTAGAGCTCATTAGAGAGTTTAAAGAAAACTCAATGTCGTGTTTAAATGCTTTTTCCCCCTCAGTTTTATAGATAGTAAAATGGCACACAGGTTGTGCCTGTCTCAGCCATCAAAAGCTAAGAAAGGAGGTTAAAAGACCCCAGGGATCCTTCACATTAGTTACTACCACTGTCAGTTGGTGTGAAACCATGTTTGGGCCTTTTAGAAAGGAAGAGAGTGTAATTTGTGCTTTCAGTTTGGGCTGAAACAAATCCTGCACATACTGATGGTATATACTCACGTGTAAAAAAGACTAATTTGTTTTCACTGAATTCTTGCAGTTAATCTGGAAAAAATTTATGGGAAACCCCCTCACCCTACCCCAATAATTTCAAGTGAATTTTAGCAAGCTGAATTGGCAAACTCTGTAAAAACTGGCTTGAATTAATTGGAAGCCTAATCCGCGGAAATTAGCTAAAAAAACCTGCATTATTCACTCCAGTGTAGCAGCAGGGAGGAGAAATGAAAGAAGCAGAGAGGAAAAGCAGAAGCAGCACCTAAGGCAAAAGGCTGTCATTTGAATTTCATAATCGAGGGTGAGACAAAGACACCTCTTTGTCCAAGTAAACTACCTTCTGAAAGGGCAAATCTGAAGAAAATACAGAACTCTGCAGTCTGAGTATTGGGGTTGGTTGGACTCTGCACCTCCCACCACTTGCAGTGGTGCACAAAAACAACCAAAGTGAAATGAAGTTTCCATAGCACTGCAACACAATTTATGGGTTGCATTTGCCCCACGGTCTGCCACTCAATTTTGTCTTGTATTGACAGGCTGCTGAGACAGACACATACAAAATAAAATCTGAGGTGCACCACAGCCACAAGAAGACTGGTTTGAAATCCCTTCCCACACCTGCATCGCACCTCATGTGATGGCAAACCAAAAAGAGACATTATATGCAAGCTACTGAACACCTGTATGCATGCAGAGAGGTGGCAAAGGTTGAAAGATAGTTAGAAATTATCCGGAGTACATAGATGACAATTATCTCAACAACTGGTGATTATCTTGTACTACATAACAAATATATCTCAGGATGCCGGAGAAAGAGAATGAGAGCTGGAAAGAAAGCCTGTTTTTCATTTTAGCTGAAAAGCCACGGACTATAGTCCTATCCCTTCTAGTTATGACTGGAGGTGTTATAATTAGGAGTGACGACTTCAAATTAAGTCTTCTCCGGAGTAGAAAATATCCAGAGAACTGTTTGAGGCTGTTCCATTGAATGGCCCAGGTTCTGAGCAGGGCACTGCTGCTAGCTCTGACACAACAAGATGGGACAATGGTTGTCCACAGGTTTAGACAACTGAACTGGCTCTCTGGGCTGAGACAAGTGCCAAGGCTGAGCACACTGGACCGTGTTGCTGAGCAGAGAAGAGCAGGATTAACCCTTTTAGTAGCAGGTCACTCATCTTCTGAATCCTCATCTTAACAGGCTCTGCCCTTGTAATTTCTGCATTATGCTTGTCCTAATATCTTTGGTACCATTTTGCACAGTACTCATCCTTTTTGAAAAGTTACCATGTTAATCTACCCCAGAAAGGTGCAGAGTTTGCCTACCAGAATTTGGCACATAGATACACTTTTATTGCAGGGGTTCAGTGTTTTGAAAAGGGGTCAGATAGTGGAAGTCTTCCTTAGAGGTGGGGAAGCCGAAAATGATCTCGTGCTGGCAGAAATGCCAACTCTTATTTTCACCCTCCTCAGCAGAAGCACAGAGAAAGTTAAAGCACAGAGCTGGCTTATTCTTTTCAATTAATGTTGCATCCCAAGACACTGTGACCTGCTTTTTGGCTTAGCCATGTATGTGTTTTATGATGTGTAATCTCCCACTGTCATCCATAAATTTCCGTCATCCATAAATTGAGCTCTATGCAGAAACGCTGTAGGGCCGTACACAGGCGTGGGGATGAGAAGAAGGCTGTGCTGCCCCACAGCCGCTCCCTGCACTGCTTGTAGTTCACATGTAAAACTGCTCCTTTACTTCCATGTGCACACCTTGCAGGGGGATGTGGAGGTTAATTAACTGCTGTTTGAGAACTGCTTTAAGATCTTTGAATGAAACTGCAACTGAATATAAAATGATTAAATTAATTTTGGGGTTGTAATCCTCATACAAGGAAGGATAATCATGGCCCGAATCTACCTTCCCTGCTGACCTTCACAGGCACATGTATTAAGCATTTCTTGCATTCCTCATGGGGAGCAGATAGGGCAGAAGGCAATTTTGTCATGGCCTGAACTATTTGCCTTTTGCTAGACTCTTTTGGAGAAGGTGGCTGCTTCAGAAAGGCTTAACATTTCAAAGACTACAGCTGGCTGAGGGAAGTCATTCACCATGTCTTACACAGGTTATTTGGGGTTTGGTGATGGGATGGGATACAGGTGTGCCACAGAGCAGCGATCCTTTGCAAAGAGCTAATGAAGGGCCTAATCGCTTAGGCTGATTAGCTGACTAGGAGCAGCTGCTGTGACTCTGACTGAACCAGTCAAATAGGGGCAGGAGGGAGAGGTACAGGGCTGCCCCTGGGGACACCAGAAAGAAAATGGAGGAGGTGGTATGCTGTTTGAGGAAGAAGCATAAAAGACATTGCTACTCACCAGGTATTTGTGTGCTAAAGTTGGAAGTGTAGAGTGAGGCTGGGATAGGGTCTTCCCCTTATCAGCCTGGAAGAGAGCTAGAGAGAAAAAGGATGAGTAATGAGATCTGAGTGGGGCATAGCCTGTGGCTCCCTGGTCTTTGCTATATGGAATTAATCCTTTTTGTTCTGGAAAGAGTGAGTCTTTGGGTGCTGTAATAGAAAAGTTTTTAGATTTTGTGCCCGAAATGTCATATGTAGAGATTGCCTTTGGGAGTACTTGGGGTCCTTTTGTAATTTAAAACTCATTTACTGTGAAAACTCTGTAAGCTTCTCTGCAATCTCTAATACGTTTGATTAGAAAAATTATGTATGGCTAATGATCTGAGAAGCTGGCCATGTGTTGGTTACTCTGGAAAGTAACTTCTCTAATTTACAAACTTTCATCAGTTAAAAAGCATTTGCAGGGCTCAATCTCTTCTTAATTCTTCTCTCTGACAGTGAACAAATTTCTCTTCTGTAAAAATCTCTCTCAAACAAAAAGTCAGAATTCAGAGGCTGAGGAAATTAGTACCACTGTGGTCCCTGTTTTCCTTTTCTACCACATTAGAATTTCTTCTGTGTGTATGTAGTACTAAAACTGTTACGAGAGCAGACGGAATAGCTTCATCAGCCACCTGGATGGGCTCTTTCTTATCAGTAGATACAGTTGTACCCCGGTTCTTCTGATCAAAAGCCAAGCAATAATGTCTAGTCAATCAAGGTTTGACTGCTACAATCCATGAGTTTCCCACCAGTTTTGTATGTGATAAAAGCCTCAGATATTTTTCAGGTCTCCAAATCTTAACTGCTAAGGCAAGACTGAGGTTTTGTTTTGCTTTGCTTTTTACATAATATGCTTGGGCAAAGGAAGGATTAGTTTTCAGGTGCTTTTCTGGTGGTATGCTGTGATTGGGAAAACCCATGCTGTCTCCCAGGAGCAGTCTGTTAGTTACTAATATTGAAGTGTTTTGCGCTTGTACTCTGATTTTACAAGGAGCCATATACTGAGTTCTATACTAGTTACTTGCTTTAAAATAGTTTAACTGAAATCTTGCATAGAACTTATCATTAAAAGGGGAAATGATATTGCAATAGCATTTAATGAATTGTGTGCCTACAAATGCAGTATAGTTCACAAAATGCTCAGATCACTGCATAGCTGCTTGTTCTGTAAATACAGCAGTTGAAAGATGTGCTGCTCCTCTTTTCCTAAGCATGGTCAGAAGCTGCAAATTAGTTTTCACAGTGACAAGGTAACCATTAGACATTAAAGAAAAACACGTGTACTTCTGTTGGGTTGCGGTTTTGGAATGCCTGGTTGTGATTCAAGGATTTATCATTTAGTGATGTTAATTTGAAGACTCTCATTGACCCTAATTACTAACTTACATATGTGAGCTTACTTGGAGATATACTGTCATCTTGTTGAGGAGGGAACCTAGTCTGCTGTTTGTTTTAGTTCTGTTGGACAATAAGATTAGATCTTGAGAAATAAATCATTTATTTATATCCCTGTTCTGAACTTGTGTCAAGATTGTTGGGGTTTGTATTGCAGATTCTCTCTGGTTCCTGGAGCTTTCTAACCAGCTTCTGCTGGCACTTGAGACTGGGGTGCAAAAGCAGAGGGGTGGTGATGTGCTGCAGTTGTACTGCTCTGTGGTGTGCATGGGCTGTAGCATTGTTCTGTGAATGCTCCCTGCCATTGCATGGGTGAGATGGATAGTGATGGATAACCTAAACTAGGAAAAAAACAAATGGATCCTCATGCACTGGGCAAATAAAAACATCGGAGACCTGAATATAAGGGAATAACTTTGTGGGGCAACTGTTGATGTGGGTGAATTTTCAGGGCTTTCCCTGTCCCCTGGGGATCACAAAGCCCTTCCTCTTTGGGATGGTCTGCAGAACAAACATTTTGTGATTGCTTCTCTCTGAAAGAAAATGTTACAGCAACAACAAAGCACAGCTAATAAAGGGGGGAAAAATAGAAGGAAAGGTGAAGTGGAATAGAAAAAGAGGGTAAAAGACAAAGGGTGAAAAGGGAGAGAAAGGTGTCAGATTTCTTTTGGCATTCATGTGCTCTGTATATAGAGTTTGAATATATTTCCCAGAAGAGGATTTCCCCTTGCATTTGCAATTCAAAGCTTCTAGCAAATTCCACTGTTTCCCTTGGCACTTCTTCAGCCTCTGTGGATTTTCCAGTTCTGCTTTTCAGATGCAGTGCAGTTGTCAAACTGGGGTTTTATTTTTATTTCCCTGAGGTAATGTGGCTTAAGCTGTATTGTGGCATTCCTTAAGATTTTGGTTCAAAAACTGAAAAGGTGCAGGGACCATGTTCTCTTCTGGATTTCTGGTTTAATTCATGGTCCTTAGGACTTCTTGGATATATGACAATGCTGCCTATCTTTCTGCATTTTATTCCTTTGCATGAATAAGTGAATAAGATTATGGGTAGATGGTGATACACAGCTATTATGTTCAGGTAAAATACCACTACTGGGGTGGCTGGTACATGCTCATAAGAATAAATACAATTAAAGGGGATGATATATTTGGGATGATATGTAGAGAAATAAGAGTCTGCCTACATCAGTGTCTTAAGAACAAAAAAACTTCTACCCCACATTGTAGCCAATTCCATCTCCCCTGTGTGTCTATCCAAAGTGTCCTTTTAGGCTAGTCATTTTGAAATCTCATCAATAAGAAGATAATAAACATTGTCTAAAAATAAAGAGTACAGATGGTAGTTTGCTTTATTTTTACCTTTCCTAGTGTATTAAAGTAACTATGTTTTGCAGAGCCTTGCTTTACATGCATGCCGTTAACTACCTGAAAACACTTATCATTTGTCAAAGCAGGACTGTGAAATAAAACTGTGAACACTAAAGCCTGGATATCTGGAGAGGACCGTTATGGTGGGGAGTGGGGAAGTAACTAACATGTGGCTCTTCAAAAGCCCACATGCAGTGAAGATGTGTTAAGAAAGTGAAAATTGTTTCAACTTGTTCTGAACTGAAGTAGGATCCTGTTAATGGATCCATTACCAACATGCAATAAGGTTTTTCCTAATCACTGCTGTGATGGGCTGGTGAAAGTATTTGGGATAAGCTGCAGTAATAGCTAATTGTATGTGGAGGCCCAGCAGCTCGACCAGGCAAAGGGTTTCAAAGGGCTGCATGGGAGAATTCACTTCACAAGAGGCCCCTTTCAGATACTCTCCAGGTTTGGAGCTCCTTTCCTTTTAGTACACATTCTGGGAAAGCACTTTTATAATCCTCCTTTAGAGTTATTGCAAGCGAATGCAGTGATGGTTCAATGAAAAAGCATGAAAACAGTAATGGAATTTCTTTTCTTCATGGTGTTTTTTTTCCTTTTTTTTTTTTCTTTCTTTCCTAATAGGCCCCTTTAGAAAGTCAGACCATATGTGTAGAAGCCTTATTAACTAGAAGCCAGGTTTGGAAAGAACTGTGGTAAATTACGAACATGAATTTGAAAATAAACCTAGAAAGCACACATCCAAGTTCTAAATTGGTATTTTTAAAGAAAGAAAAATCAGACCTATAATTATTTGGTATCTTATGACAGTTCAAATAATGTTTGGTGTAATTTTTATAAGACTGAAACTTATTGGGCAGAAAGAGTATTGTTAGAAGTTTAGAATGCTGCATGTTTCACTTGGAAATAGCTTTCTTAGAAGAGAACTATAATTTTACATTCTCTGTATCTTATTACATTTATTGCAGAAAATGATTATTGGTAGGCTATGTAAATGTTCTGGAATGACCTACATATGAAGTACATAAAAGCGTTAGACTGTTTCATGTAGCTGAAACTTAGCGGAAGCTAAGGCTGGGGATGGAAGGAGAAGGCATTATTTCTCTCTCAATGCACAAGGATTTTTTTAAGATTATTCAAAAACATTTTTGGTCTATAAATGTTTTTCTGTTTATACTTGTTCCTAACCTTTACAGGTATGTACATTGTATGGTTTTTTCTTGTTCCTTGTGCCAGTATAAGTAGAAAGGACGAATAACTGGCAGAAATGGGCAAATCTTCAGAAGAGTTTTATGCCCAATTCATATAAAGGCCTCTGTTTAGGTATGGCCTGAATTTTGTGTGGATTACATGACCTATTCCAAGATCTCTGAAAACTATTATTTTCACCTTCTCATCCATAATGAGAATCTATCAGCTGGTCACTCTGTGAAATGAGGAAGGGAAGAGCTGTTAATTCTCCATTTAATTCAAATGAATTATGAGATCTGAATTGTTGGTGTAGATTGTTGGTGTATTTCAGAACAAATGTGCATTGCATATACGGTATGATTGCATCCTTTGGAGAAAGCATTTATTGTTTCCCTACCCAAACTGCTGTTAGTTCCAGCATGACCTATCTGACTGAAGTAATACCTTTTCTTTACTTTGCATTAACCACTTTTTCAGATTTGTGCTAAAACCAGGACAGCACGTGATCCTGCAGGCTATTCCAACAGCAAACCTGCACAGCACAATTTGTAGAACTGAAGTGTATCTTTAAATTGCTCCAAAGTTTTTGAATTAAACTTCTTTGCAGCTTGTTTCCTTTTTAATTCATTACTGAATGAAATATCATTATTACTGATGCATCTTGGAAATTACTGAATAAAACATGTTAGTGGAAAGCTAATATGGGAAGAATGAAGTAGTACAGGAGAACCTTGCATGTAATACAATTCGCCTTATCTGTTATTAAATGCACATTGGTCTTGCTTCTAGGTTATGGAAGCCTTTTAAAAACTTTTTAACTGGTTTCTCATGTTCTGTGTTTTTTTTTAGATGGCTATAGGAAGGTGATGTTGGCTGTTACGTTTTAGCTGTCTCAGCAGGTCAGTGTGGAACAACTTTGTTCTGTGTACTTTGTCTTTGGGATTAAGGTTTTTCTAAATGTTCCTGCAAAAAATTGTTAAGAATAACAAGTTTGAAATGTTGCAGATAATGATTTGGGGGGGAAAAAGATATAAAAAATTAAGCATACTTGAGAGGACAAATAATTGCCCTTTTCTGTCTAACTTTTAGGTAGAGGGAGAAGGGAATAGAAAAGAACAGCAGAGTGAATGTGAATGACTGTTGTTTTGTTGTTTTTTTTTTTTGTGGGGGGTGGGAAGCAGGGATGTAGCAGAGTATGTGTTTAAAATCCCTAGTCTCTAAGGCAAAGGGCTTGGTCAGGGAAATCAGAGTAGACTTGCTACTCTTACCACTGGTCAGATTAGAAATAGTTGTTGTTTGACAACAGAAACCTGCCAAAAGTAGTGTGGAGTGGATGAAAAGCTTGCACTGGTAGTGTTCAAGGCTGAGACATATTGTGTCACTCTTTCACTCCATGTGAAACAGCAGCCTTGTTAGGAATAAAGGATTCTTCTTTAGCATCCTTATCTCAGAATGCATTTAATTCCCATATCTGAAATTACTGGGAAATTGCAGGCTTTTGGTGGTTAAATTAATTTTAGACATGTATTTTAATAATAATAAAAGGCAATGTTTATTTATAAATGTATTTTTCCTGGTCTTTATAGTTTACTGGACATGCTAATAGAGCACAGCTCTGTGGTTCCTTCACACAAATTAGCTAGAAATTCTGCTGTGAATTAACACAGATTTGGCTACAGATGGAACTGCAGGCGAGTCATCATCATTATGGTTTAAACCTATTAATGTTTACAACTGTTGTTTTAAATCAGATTTGGTTTTAAATAGGATGATGGTGAGAATCCTTTTGTGTTTCAAAGATAAAAGGAAATGTATAAAGAGCTGGTTAGCTGTGACATGATTTAAGAATATAATAAAAAAAACCCCACAATGTAGAATCGCTGCTCTAAGACTTCACTTGTGCTTTGGGGGTGAAAAAGATTGTTCCTATTATCACTTTTTGTAGAATTATTATTGTAAATCCCAGTAGTGCTTATTGCCTGAGCTTCTGGAAAAATCAGATGGAGTTGTGCGTTTGACATGAATATTATGAACTTGTAGTGCAAATGCCTCTGCTTTCTCAATTACTTCTTAAATGGCATGCCTATTACTGAGCTCCAAAGTTAAACTATTTAGTCTGAATATCTACTCTTTTAGTCCCTCCTAAATGTGACTGGATCCAATTGTATCACTTTTTCTTCAAGAACAGTTTGATTATAAATGTGGGCTAAAGGGCATGCTGAAAGGCCTGGACAGGTGTTGGAAACCTGGGATGCTGAAGCACCATGTGTTTTGCTACCGGTGAGATAATATCATATTTGGCAAACAGCTGAACATAGGAGGAAGTGCAGTTTAACCTTGGCATGGATATCTGATGATTAAATTGAATAATGCCCCGCCATTCTGGGCATTAAGATGTAAGCTAGCTTCTGTACTTGAAACTTCTCTCATGTACTTGACAAACTCTCTGCTATTCTGGTCTTGCTTGTATTTTAGGAGAGACAGATAAATGACTGTTTAAACAAAAAAAATACCCCAGGCTACAGCTCCCAAAGAGATTCTTCATTTTGAAGAGGAGGATTAATGAAGGGTAACTGTTTATGTATGGAATGTATTTTTGCTTTCTAAGCAGACTTCCAATTAAGTGGCATAATTATGTCATTTTTTTGGCTTACTAGGGAAAGTCTTGCTATACGTTGGACAACAAATCTTTGGTTTTTTTTTTTTTTTTTTTTCAACTATGAATTTCCATCCTCCTCTGAAGTGGAATATTGACAAAGCAAGAGATGATTACTCACAGATCAAGCTGTCTGTGCTTTCTGTAAGCTTTGATATGGAGCAATTAGTGCTATGTCAGAGAAGCTAATGCCAACTGAATACCCCTTCTGTTCTTGACCCCTGTCCTCAGGAGTTCATGAAATGTACCTGTTATAACTATTGTGTTTGTAATGCAGGCACATACGCGTTTAGAACAAGTTTCAAGTAAACAACCTCTGGTCTCTTCTGATTGTTGCCCATAAAGGTTTTTAAAGAAAGAACTGAGTCTCCTGAGAGGCCTTGACTAATTAAGAGCTTTGTTATTTGTATAGCAGCAATAAATACAGGATTGCCTCAAATTAGACACTTATCTAGTCGTAGTGCTGGCATTCAAAACTTTAGGACGCTCTGAGGTTAAGCTTTCAAAGGTGATGTATTTGGTAAGTAAAATGCTGTTCAATATTAAAACATCAGAATGGTAGTATTGAATCAACAGGATAGGGTGTCCTAGATTTGATGGGATAAGCTACTGCATATAGATCACATGTGAATGCATTCATTTGATTATTTTAGGGAGCAAAGTCACATTTGACAGTTTGCTTCTGGAGGTTTTTGTGTTTTTTTTGTAATTTTCCTTTTTTTTTTTTTTTTTTTTTTTTGTGTGTGTGTGACGATTTCTCTAACATCTGCCATTCAACTTGGCTCTGCCTGGTAAAGAAATGACTAGGAATTTTGCTTTGTTAGAGCAGTTACATCACCACAGAGGGAAGATTGCTGAACTTGCAAGCTGCTATTTTCTGCTGTGCAAGCATTCGGTATTTCACATGATAACTTTAATAAACTTCATTTCTCTGTTCAGAGTGACGAGCCTATAGAAACTTGAAAATTATTTTTAGTTAACATATAATATGACCAAGGCAAGTTTCAGGCAGGTTAGTGGGAGGTGAGAAGTTTGCGATGTCCTGAGGCATCCAGTTCCCCTGATCTTTCATATGTGATTAAATTGCTGTTTCTAGATGTAAATCTTGCCAAGTAGCTACTGGCTTTTTATATAAACTACAGAAATGTAACAGTGCAGAATAAACTTGGTAAGCTGTATAAAGGCAAAGAGAGAGTTGCTTCTGCTCTTATCTTGGCTAATTGCTGTATCCACTGCAAGCAATCCACAGCAAGTTTTCTATACTGTGTCTTTTCAGCTGCTATGAACTCTTCATGCATAAGCAGCTAGAGCTTAAAGAATGTGTGTGGATTTTTGTTTGGTTTCTTTTTTTGTTTGTGTTTTGTGTTTTGTTTTTGTGGTTTGTGTGTGTTGTTTTTTTTTTTTTTTAGCAGATTTAACAAAACATTTCTACTTATTTTCTTTTTTCTTTTTTAATTTTATGCTGGTTTTGTGTTAGGGTTTGAGGTACACAGAGGGCGAAAACCTGAGCAAAGACTGGACTATGTATAACAAAGAAGAGGTTGTACATTGTTATAGTGCAAGAGGTAATTTTGTCCTGTTCCCAGATCATGGAGTTTCTCTTCTGCTAGGCAGTCTTGGCTGATATGTATTCCTTTTATTTAAGAAAAGGACTTCTAGGATGTTACTTAAAGTGGTATCTGAAACTATTTGTCTTACACTGGGAATATTTGAGGAGATTCATGTCTTCCCTTGTGCTGCTTTGGCATAAGGAAAAGCAGGCAAGCAGAAAGCAGTGTCCTCAAGACAACAAGCAGTTTAAGCAGGAGGGTCAGAAAAGCTGGAGAAGAAAATGGAGATGCTGTCATGCATCCTGCTGTGTAGGAAACATGGTGACACAGGAATGAGTGTACAAGTACACCATCTTTCTGCAGCAGTCTTGCAGTAACTGTGACCTTCTCCCTGCCCTCTCTCTGGAGAGAGGATGCAGAAAGGGACAGTGGGGATAGAGCAGAAATTAAATGTTACTCTCTGTTATGGAAGTCAATAATTACCACCTTCCCCATGGTGATGATGGGTTTTTAAATGTAGCTGCTCAGGTTTGGGGAAACAAAACTAAATGCCCATCTTGGCCCTTTTTTGGAGGTGATCTTGGAGCATATGGTAGCTCTGAGGCCAGATGCTATCTATGGAAAGCTATTTATTCATTATGTCCTGTAAACAGAGGTAATTGTCTTGGGTGCTGTGATAATGCCATGTGAAACTGGGTAAACACAAACTAGCCTAATAGGACTTAGATTAGTATGAATAATTAAAACACAAGCAGAATGCATTCATGGCAGCTTTCTAATTCTTTTACTTCAAATGATCTAAGCAATTAAATTGTTCAGTTCTTAATAATAGCATATGGCAAATTTGAGATGTTGGCCCATAAGTGTAAACATACCTATTTGGAGGTTCCAATAGTCCTATATTTAACCTCTTTCTAATTAGTTTCTAATACACTAGCTATAATAGGAACTCTGTAACTATTCAACATTCACATTGAAACAATTAGTTTGTTTAAATATAGTTGAATTCTGGTCTTCCTCAGTCTTGCGAGTATTCATGTTTTCTGGAGGGTGGGTTTCAATAACTGTTCTCTCACTGAGGATATTTAAGTCATTTAGAACAGGCGTTCTTCTGGCTCTGATTTATGTTGAGCCTCCAAATGTAGTGTGATAAATAGCTAACAAGAAGAATGAAAAGATCCTCTTAATTTTAGAGAAAGAAAACTTTCACTCTGGAAAGCATTTGGAAAATTATACTTTCTTTGTGAAACTGCAGCATGTCCTTTTGCAATTTAGCTGAAGAGACACATAATTTCAATATGTTTGGTGATGCTTAATGGCTCACTCTGCAGTTGAGGAGATGCATGGTATGTTAAGTCCTGCTATGATTGCTGGTGCTGAGCAGCAGTTTGATTGCTTTGCCCTTACAGCCTTTCTAGGATTTAACTGTGCATGTTGCACTGTGGCTTGCAGGAAGGGAGGCTTTGGGGAGGTGCCTGCAGAGCTGAGCAAGCAGGGAGCCTGCAGCAGCAATTCAGCCTAGGGATTGCTGGGTGAGAGGAGTAACCGCAGGCAAGCTTCCGAGGTGATAGAAAAGAGGATGACCGCTTGAGAACTCGGCTGTGACTGTATGTTTGCTGTGAGATGCCAATAGGTAGATTGAAACTAAGGGGCAGTCCTGCAAGTATGAGTCAAGAGGATTTGTTTTTAACCTTTTCATTTTAATCCAGTTCACTCAGTACACCTTAAAGAGTTGACAGCGTCTTAAGAAGCCTGCTGTGTCTTTGGCCATGTTTATTTTAAGAAAAATAGGTGTTTTACTTGGGGTACTCACGCAATAATTGTGAGGCAATTCTCAATTTCAAAAATCGAGATTGTCCAAAATGGACACTCCTTTTTTTTCATATCCTAATTGAGTTTCATGAGGCTCCTTGACAGAGATACTGGGATTTGCCAGTATTCTGCTTTTTGTTGCTGTTGGGCTGGTCTGTACTTGAGGAATAATACTTTGGTGAAAACTAGAAACAAAACGGCCATCCCACACAATTGCCACATCTCACAGGCTGATCCTCCTGCAGTTTCCCATTATCTTCCTGCTCCTAGTTCTTATTTTGAAAGGAAATAGATACTGCTAAGGAAGGATAAAACCAAAACGGGGACACCAACATTTGGAAGCTAGAAGCCATACAAGTTCCAGATTTGGCTGCACGTTGTATTAGGATGCTGTGCACTTACCTTTGCACAGTTGCATGTTCTTATATCTGGAAGTGCTGTCTGGGCCCTTATAAAACAGTGGGTGGGATTTCTTTTTTCTCCCTCCCCCAGGTGAAACACCTGTCCCTCTGCCTAGCACCTGCCCAGGAGGTGGGAAGCTATCCAACTTGTACTGCATGGTGTCTGTGCTTCTCTATTTCTGATCAAGATCCTAGATAGATTATTAGATCTGTATTGTATATGAAAGCACAGATTACTTTGGGTGCAAATGAGACATGATCTGCCTTAATTCAATCCCAAGAACTGATATATTAAAAACCCCAAGGCTGAAATTTGTGGGGTCATAGTCAGAAGGAAAAAATGTGTGATTTCTTTTCACCACCACCAAACAACCCCCCAATTGTTTTCCCTAAATTGATTGCAAATGTGCAAGTATAAGTAACATTTGGGTTTCTTTAACAAAGTCATAAGTGATTCAGCAGTTGCCAAGGTAACAGTGCTACTTTTAATAACAAAAAAGCATATAAAATTTCCACATTTCTCATTGTCTAAGATAATGCTGCCCTGATGCTGTAATAAAATTATTAGCATGTACTTTCTTTTGTTCATTGAGAAGCATGTCTAGTTCATAAATTGGTTGTACAGTAGTGTCTAGCACAGTGGGGTTTGGGCTTATTAGGACTCCTGGATACTACAGTAATGTGAAGAAATAATGAAGTACTTTTTAGATCCCCATCAATTTCTTAGAATGTCCTTTTTGATTTTGCTTCCTGTGGCTGTCATTGTAGGATGTGGTTGCCTTAGATTAATCGAATATTACTGTGATCTTTTTTAATGCAAAAGCATCAGCATACTATAAGTCCTGCAGATAGTCTTCACAACTAAGCTGTACTTCATAAAACATTGAGAGTACTGTTTTATTATTCATGGGAAGCTGTGTATTACTAAAGAAAACTCAGTTTCTAGTACTAAAATATTGTTGTTCTTGCATCTTTTAGAGCTGCTCTTTTCAAGTCTAAATGGATGTCTTCTGCAGTGTCTTTATACACCCCCCCACCCCGAAACTTGAGCTTCAACTGAACTTTGGCAGATAGCTCAATGTGGTTACTGTGGATATAAACTCCTAGGTCTGGGTGGATTATTTGCATTCTGAATACTTGACCTCATGTTTCATTCTGAGTTTTCCACCTTTCTATCTAGATTTTACTGCTTCACAAATGAGAGAAACTTGTTTTCCTGCTTATTTCTGCAGTCAAATCTGTGATTTGAAGATCATGCCTCTGAGGTTGTAGCAATATGAGTCTTTTAATAAAAGGTCAAAATAAACATTCAAAAGCCTTTCACTGGAGATGTGGGCTATGTTGTTTTCTTTTAGAAAACCTTCTATTGCTTTTTGATATTTTTATTTTGAGGCAATTGCACTGAAATTGCATGCGTAGTTATAGATGACTGACACCAACTGGGATTTTTGTTGCATTGGAGATACTAAAGTTTACTCTATGTCTCAAGATGCAGACTATCTTAAGTTTAAAAAAAGTGGGGGGGGGGGGCAGAAACAAAGAGAAGTGACTCATGGGCTGAAGATGTGAGATGCGGAAAGAGGAATCACTTTCCCATTTGTAGTCTGTGCTGGCACTGACACTGGCTGGTCATCTTTCACTAATGCTTAGTGACCTTGGGGGGAGGGTAAAGCAGACTTAGTTCACTGCAGGATTAGATAATAGTTTCTGAGAGATAATCTACAGAAGCGTCTAGTTCAAAGCAAAAATATGTATTGGAACTTAACAATTTACTATAGATTAGTGTGCATCAAGGAGTGCTCCTGGTGCATGTGAATGCAGTTTTCATTATGTGAAATAAGAGGCTACTTTGTCTGACTCTATATGAGGGCATATTTTATCCATGACAGCATCAAATATTCAATATTTATTTTTAAAAGTTACCTATGCTAATACAGAAAAACTTATCCTAGGGTAGAAAGTTTGCTGAAAGCCTTTGGCCCAGTGAAGTTGTCCTTTTATTTGGCCTCTATGCAGGAGTCTGTTTCAACTTGATCTGGTCATTCAGATTCTTTTTTGCTTACACTAAGATGCTCTAGGGCAGTGATTGTCTCTTCTGGTTGGTTTGCACAGTGCCTGGGACAATGTGGTCCTTGTTCCTGGTAGGGCCACCTAAGCCATGTTGGGAAGCAGATAAATTACTGCCATTGAGAAGGATAGCTGAGGAACAGCTTATTTACTTATTTTTAAAGAGTGATGTTTCCAGACAGGAGATGTAAAGGAAGAGTAGAATGGTGGTCACTATTAATAATGATAGGAGCAGACTGGAGCAGATCGTGTAACTGCCATAATTTACAGCTTGAAATATAACAGTATTGATTTAAGCTGAGGACAAGATGAAGTGTTGATAAATCTTTTCACCTCTATTTTGGCAAAACTTTTTAGGATAACTATCTGGTGGGTTGTATTTTAAGAAGTGCAGAGCAGTTGTTTTTTCACTGCAAATCTAATTCCTTAGTTAGAATTATAGTAAAGAGTGTTTGTGCTTAAAAAAACCCAACAGAACACTCTAAAATATAACAGTATCATGTTCTGCCTCTCTGCCCAGGCATGTGTACACCAAAAGTGCAAATTTGCCATTTCCAGAGAAAATTGTTGCCTGTTAGTGGCCAAAGGCTGATGTAATAGCAGACTGATGAATTCAAGATGTAATTTTCCATGTCTTTACAATTTCACTGTTTGGCTGGCATTCATCCTGCTGTTATCTGGTTTTGCCTCAGTGCAAATATTATTGATATTCCTCACCGAAGAGAGTTGTTCCTTAGTCTTCCATTTCTCCTTTTTCTATTTCACTGCAATTAACTGGTAAGAGTTTTAACAGAAGAAAGTCTGTAGCTTGGTGCTGCCTTGTAGGAAAAGGGAAAACATGTTTGAGTTTTTTTTTTTCTTTGTTTGTTCTCCTGCTCTTCCATGATATTTGTTGGTAAGGAAACAGAAGTATTTGGAAGTATTTTGAATTGTTTGATTCTGCTTTGTCCAATGCCAAATTCCTGTGTTCAGCACTTGCCTTCTGAACAACTGCCTTGTTCTTTCAATTCTTTGCTGAATACATCTGGGAGTTGATCTGCTTAGGAGGTGCCTCTGGATATTTTATCTCCTGATGTTTATGCCCATGATCATCACCCTGTCCGCCATGGGCAGACACTCAACATCTTGTTTTGAAATGCAATGTCTGGACCCAATCAAGTGATTCTGGGAAGAAATGTTCAAACAGAGTCTTTAGAGAAAATGGGGCTTGAGGGCTAGAGGGAGAAGTTTAAATTGGTGTCAAATGGTTCTGAGTTTTACTTGGATTGATGGGCTTCTCTGCTGTTTCATTAGTGGATCTGCCAGTAGGGCTGCTGCTACATTAAAACACAGGCCTGCCCAGTCTTGGATGGAAAAGCAGGAAATAGCCTAAATCTAGTTAAGGACTGAGTTATTACAAGCTTCTGTTCTGGCCTAATGGGGAGCAGCACTGGACTTACGAATATGCAGGATAAGGGAATGTTCAAGCTTTTTCTGTAAAACCTCATGCTCAGAAAGAAAAAATTGTCACTTAATATTCTTTTAAATTATAATAGTTGTCTCTGAAGAGCTGTGAATGAAGCACTGATACTACTTAGATGTTTTATTAGAGATGTAGTAACATACTTGAATTCAGAGAAGCTTAGGTGACCTTTTGATCAAATTTCGATCAAAGGTGATGCTGCTCAGGGCCAGAGCTGGCAAATACTGTCCCTTTATTCAATTGCAAATGAAACTTCACTGCTACTATCATAACTGCTGTTCACTGCTTTAGTCACCAGCATGTGTTACTGATTTTCTACATGAGCTGCTTGTTAGTTGTTCTCTTCCACTATCTGCTCTTTGTGGTGGATGCTTTGTCACTTGGCTCACACAGCATGTGAGTTCTTTCCCTATGGATGGCAAAGGTTTTTGTTCTTTCTACTGCTTGATTATTTGTCTAAATGACCAGTTACAAGTAGATCGTGCAAAGCATGTCAAGATAACTTGAAATAACCTATGCATCTTGTGAAATACTGATATTTGTAGAGCTCATTTGGAAATACTTCAAGTATCCTGTCACCACTCTACCAGTGAGCAACAAAGAGCAGCAGAACCAAAGTTTGTATCATTGAAAACATTTGCTAACAATTGATTCTCAAGTTTGATTAACTTTATCAAACAAAGTTTTGATAGATTGCTTGAAGGTAGTGTTTTTTATTAAAACCCAGAACTCAATAAAACCAAATAGTTAAAGCGGCTGTAAATTAAGTGAGGATGTTCTGTGCTGAAGCATTTGAAGTCTCATCATGAATGTTTGAAAGGGGTGATTTTTGAGAGCAGAAACCACTTTTACCTAAAAAATTCTTTAGAGGAAAAGATGGTCAAAGGGTTTAGATGAGTGCCGAGAGCAGGAAGCTGATCTAATTCAGCAATATTTTAGGGTGTCAGAATATGGAAAGGTGCTGCTGCTGAGAGGTGTGTTGAAAAAACTGTCTAGAAAATTGAGACATCTGAGGACTGTTACTGCTGTCCCTGAGTGGTGAAGTCCTATTTTTCAAGTTGTTTTTCTTTTAAGAAGTATTTTCTATGACATGACACTTGCAGCCATGCCAATTGCCTTAATGAGTGCCTGAGTCTGGAATATGTAGAGTTGCGAATTTTGTCTGATCATAAACCACTTTGCTAAAGTTGTTGTGGCAATTACTGCCAAAGATCAAAGATCTTTAGTAACTGTGTGTTGTTTCTGCCAGCAGGTCTTTTTAGTAATATTATAATTTACTTTTTAAAACTGGAAAAGGAATTGCTGATAACCCTCCCAGTTATATCTAGAGCAACATTTGCACTTTAACTTGGCAGTTATTTTAAAAAGAATTGTATGGGGATTCAACAGAAGAAGAATGCAACGGATCCACAGAAATGGTTCAGAAGAACTTTCTATTACTTGAACCAGTTATGTTGTCCCTTTCAACACTGGCATAGTATTTGGATGCTAGTGCTGAATGTGAGGTAAACCAAAAAACTGCAACCCCTTCAGTCAGTGGAAGGCTATCTTTTCTCAGGTGACCTCCGAGAGACCCACTGAAGTGAGGAGGTCAAGGTAGCTCTTGTATTCTAATTTCAAGCTACCCTTTCCAGCTGTGATGGACAGCTGTTTGGTTTTTGGCTTGGACTAGTTTAAGGAATGGATGAGCAAATGCTCTAGAAAGAGGGAGCAAAAGTGATCTACTGAATACAGTTATAGGAGAGACTTGCAGACAGTGGGATGCAGTAGATAAGGAGTGGCAGAAGAGGCTACTTAAGAGTGAGGATCTTATGCAAAGAGCAGGGAACAAAGCCAAATCTCAGGCATAATAGGAAAGCCTTGTGAAGGATTAGAGTATACTGGGGAGAACTTGCTGCAACTTGGATTTTCTTGCTTTTAAATGCAGGAAAAAGCTACAAAACCTACATTTTATACTGTCACTTTAGCATTCAGTTTTGTGTTTTGGTGGAGTTTGCTGATGCCATGCTCATTCTTGAGCATGTATGTGAAATTGTGCATATGTTCTATATGTAAGATGTTATTTTCTGCAAGCACTGTGGTCAAGCCAGCTTGTCATATTGTTAGGGAATTATAAACTGGATGATGGGTTGTATTTGTAATACATCTGAGCTTAATATCTTTGGGATCAGATTTTTCATAGGATCTGACAGAACTGAAATGATCCTCTCCATTTTCCTGCTCAATCTACAATTATTTCTGTGCTTTGACTTATTTGTTATATTTTTTGCACAAGAAACCCCTGGGCACAAAACAGATTGCCACAGGAACACAAAGTGCTCTTCTACGGCTGTCTTCAGCCTGTGATGTTTTGCCCAAGCTTGGGAGCAAGCCAGTGTCCATGTATTGCACTTATGGCAGGGCTGTGTCTTGCTGGCACTTCACAGATCAATAAATATCTGTCATTCATTCTGAACTCGAGACGCTTCTTTTCTTGCTTTAGGAAGAGAGTTGGGCTAGCCCTCATCTTACTAGAACTCCAATATGGCAACGTATTTCCTTTGTAGATGTGGCTGCATATGGCACTCATTTTTTTTCTTTTGTCTTTTTTTTTTTTTTCCTGCCTTTATGTTGTTACTTGTTGTTAACAAGCTAACATGTTCCAGTGAAGTGTTGGTTGCTTCTAGGCAAAGGGCGAAATGTATACAGAAAACCAGTAAAGAGCATTGAGGTCCTTTTATAATGAAGGATGTCAAAGATAGGTTATTATTTAGACTTTAAGCAACCCACATTTGAACTTCAACTTGCTGCTTTCTTTTTGTGACAAACAAATCGGGTGGATAGTGAGATGACACAAGATGCCATTTTGTGCTTTGTAATCCCAGTGTTTCTTGAAAGACTCTTACTGTCAAGTGTATTTGTGTGTGAACTGTTCTTTCACTTGAATTGAGCTTTTTATTGTTTCAAAGGCCAGTATGTATATGACTTGGGTATCTTTATGAGGTATTATTAGTGTAAATCAATTTTTTTTAGGGAATAGTATGTATTTCATTTTCAGTAAATAAAGTAGCCAGGCTAAAGGAAGAAAAACCTGGGGTTTCAGTTTAAAGAAATCTTTATTTCCATAAAATTGCACACCTATAATTATCAACTGGTGGTGCAGCTGTGCAAGCTTTTATAACTAAAATGCTTGTGCCCTTGATTATCTGACTTACAGTGGCAGAACAGGCTATTTAAGTCATTGTGATAAAATGAATTGAGCATCGTGGCACTTAAACCTCTTGAATACTAATGGATTTAAAGCATGGAGTTTTTTGAAGTGGTGCCCACTCATCCTCATGCTATTCATCCTGCTTCTCTGGCTGTTTTCTTCTAACCACTGACAGTAGCACTCAAACATCTGGGATGTTAAAAAGAGCGAAAACATATAAGTATTTGATTTAAATGATGCATGCACTATCCTCTGGGATGAAAGAAATGCCGGAAGGATGTAGTATAGTGCTATTTTTCTCTAGATACTTAGACTCTCCTACAAAATTTAGTAGCCAGTTTTCAGGAAAAGTGTATTTTGGAGGAGGAGTTGAGGGTTGGCTGTCTTTGACTTATTTGCCACACCAAAAATCTTTAGCTGCTGATAAGTGTAAGGCTGTTGATGCGTGTGAGGCTCAGTCTGCTGTTTCTCTGCAATACTCTTAGCTCTCCACTGCCACCCTACTCATGCCTATCATTGGGAACAGCTTGAATATGAATTTTCAGGAAAAATTGCTTTGGTAGGATGAGCACAGCTGCTCCTTAGACTTCAGCAATCCTTCAGACTAATGCTTTTTGCTTGCAAACTGAATGAGAAAAATATAACTATATCCACCTTTTAATAATGCAAGTGACTCAAGTTACTTCATTGTTTGAGATGATTGCTGTAAATAGGACAAGGAACCAATATTTACTTTTGCTTTAATCTTTCCCTGGTGATTCATAGGAACTGGCAAAATTAAACAATAATTAGGATCCTATTCCAGTATAAGAAATTTTCTATCATTCAGCATGTGGCCTTTCTCTGGTTAGCAGGAGGAATCTGACTTAAGAAAAGGCCTCGCATATTCAGCTTTTGGTGAAAATGGAATATTACTTCTGAGTTTGGTGTGGCTGCATCTGTTGGAGAGTGTGTGTGAATATGTGAATTATGCTGGATGTATGGCCAAAAAAATGGTTTTGGGATCATAAGATAAAAGCTACCGTATGAATGTGAATTAAGTTATCTGATGAACTATAGCTCTAGGGCAGGGATGAGGATTTTAGGCTAGGGCAGCTTATTTACACCCCTTCTGAATGCATTAGAGCACTGTGCATCCAGTTCTTTGTAGTTAATTTACCTGGATGATCTAAATGCTGCTGATGTCTAGGACAGGCACTTCTTTGGGCACGTGTCACTATGATAGTTAAAGGGATACACATACAGTCACATGTAATAAATTTAGATTTTGAAAAAAATATTGTGATCTTGACTAAGAAAAATTGAAGGATAAATACCAAGGAGTGAAATACTTGTTGCCCTTCCAACCAGTGATTCCAAGTGCTCTTGTAGAGTAGGTCAGGAAGGTGCAGAGCCAGAAGCAATGGTGGGATTGCAGCACCCTTCTTTCCAGGAAAAGTTCTCATTCACTTACTCCTAGGATGCAGGGCTTCTTCTGGGGTGTGATTCATACTTGTGCCTTTCTGTTTTCTTTCCTGTTCTTCCTAGCATTACCGCTCCTCCTTGTTCTAAGCCCGCTTCTGGGAACTTATTCTCCTTTAGAATCTGGATCTTTCAGTATTACCCTCTTCTTGCTCCCCTTGTCTTTTCCTCTAAATATCTTGGCTTCAGTCCTCTTGTCTTCCCTTGCTATTAAAGACCTTCTGACAGTAAGTTTAGTGGAAAATCTAGACTCCAACTCTTCATTTGGTCATGTTTGGGAAAGAAGTGCTGCATTAACAACTGGAAGTTCTCTATGTGCTGTGCTCTAGGGAGATGATGCACACAAGAAACATGCCAAAAAAAAGATTAATCAAGGTCAGGGCAATCTAGCCTGGACTTGTCTGGGTCAAAAATACCTCTTATTTCTGAGTGCAAGCAAAATATCTATTTATAAAGCTTTTCTAAGGCAAGGACATTTTTGGTTGCATCATTTCAAAGCTTCTGTGGGCCATAGGTATAGCTAGACTGCTCTGATCAGCCTATGCTCCATAAAGATGGTAGATAGTTATATTTTGAGTGATGCAATTAAAATCCACTTCCAGCCCCCTTGCCATGTCCACCAGCAAGACAGTGGCATCATGAGCAGCTGATTCTTAGGACTGTATAATGAGTAACACTCCGATTACCTTCTGTATTTATAGAAGTCTGATGTGTAGAATTTGTGGGTTGGGGATCCCTTGGAGCTAGGAACATGTTTGATCACATCTACTGGCAAGCAGAGGCTGGTAGGGTGGGTAGGGGGGTCTGACCATGGGTTTGGTGACTGCATTCCCTCGCTATTTGCTCTGGCACTGCCTGAGGTGAGAAAGCAGGGAATTTTGGAAAACCTGTTTTGCTCAGTCCCAGGCTGCAGGGGGAGGGCATTCCCTCCCACTCTTCCTTCCCTTTCTGTGACAGTCCTCATCTTCTGTCTTGCCTTGGGGCTAAAAAGGGGCTGAAAAGAAAACTGAGAGCACTGAGAGAGGAGCAAAGATGTGTGTAGGGTTAGATAGCAATTAAAATGGGATTGTCTGGAGGGTGGGAAGGAAGGAAAGAAGAAGGAAAACTGTTCTTATTACCCCAGTCCTGGTAGTTTTGTTAACAGTTTATTTACACTCAAGAGCAGAAGCCTGCAAATATTAGTTTTGAGCACCTGACTGATTCAGTAGATTACTAATTGAGGCCTGTGAATGAGGTTTGTCAGACAAGTCTCTTGTTTACTTGTAACATCATAAATATATGTCAGAAAGAACATGTTTTTTGTAATTTTTTTTTTTTTTTTTCCATTGCAATATGTATATCCTGCCCCTTTCCTCTGTGTTTAAACGTGGAGGCTGTTACAACTGCAAAACATGCATTGTGGACCAAGGAATAGCAAACCAGTTTGGATGAGATTACCAACATCCAGAGAAGAATCTACAGGAAATTATTTGACTTTTAACCTCACTTCTCATTGCTGGCTGCAGATAACTTTTGTTTTCCCTAAAAGTGTTCTGATCTGCTAACATTCCTGCCAATAAACTCATCTATTAATTTATTACTGGAAGATGAATAGAATAGTTTATAAACTCTTTATGTAAATTATTTCTTTTAATTTGAGCAGTTTTGCATGAAACAACTTTTTCTTTAGGGCACTTCTTTAACGAAAATATAGCTGCTTGCCATGCTCCATCTTGACCTCTGTTTACCTTTGAGGGCAGCCAACTTCTCTTTTCATCATTTCATGTATTGAAATTTATGGGTTCTGGCTGGTTCAGCAGAAAACGTCTTGTTTCCTGAAAAGCACCCTGAGAGATTGTTTTTATAGTACCATTCGTGCTTGAACAGACATGGTAAGTACCAGAAAGTCTCACTCAAGCTGTTCTCTTGAGACTTCCAGCTTTGCTTTGCAGACAACTGAGTTTTCTCAACTTTTGGGTTCTTATCCTAAACCAAACCTCTGGACCTCTTTTGAAGCCTGCCTGTTCTTACAAGAAACCTTAGTACAGAGGAGGTTTGTTTATGAAAGGATATATTAGAGTCCTTCATTTGCAGCCAACAAAAGCAGCTCTCTCTTCCTGGCTGTTCTAATTGATTTTTATTTTTTATTTATTGTTTTGAAGTTAAACAAATCGTAGATTAAAACCCCTCCAACCAATGCCTCTAGATATTTTTGCCGCATAGTAAAAATACAAGTACTAGTGCAAATAAAAAGTAAACCACTAAAGCTTGAAGTATAATGTTGCTTGCAGATGCTTTATCTGTGCCCATTAACTTGTTCTTGACTGCATCTTTTTTCGTGGGCTCTGCTGCCATTGCTGTGGGTTTGTGCTGCTGGAACCAGCAGCAGTAGCCTGAGTTCAGATGAAGCTGGCAGATATGTAAAAAGTGCAGTACTTAGTGTAGTGCAGGTATGAGTATCAAAGTGAATATAATAAAGGTTGTTTTCAAGTGGACTTTATTCAGTATTCCCTAGGAAGAGTTTAAGAATGGCTCAGAACAAACAGATAATTCCACTTTTGACCCAAATTCCTAAAGCCAGAAAACAAGAGACAATTAAAATCCCCCTTAAGAAAACAGAGCTTTGTTTTCTCTCTTAAACTTCAGCACTAAGAGAAATCTTTAAGTGTTTTCAGTCTGGTTAGACTTCAGCTGTCAGTCTCTCTTCTTTCCCTTCTATTGCACTATTGTTGGCAGCATTTAATGAATTTTTAAATCTATGTCATGAATAGACCGGGTCTCTTAATAGAATATGAAATGTCTTCATGAGACAAGAAGCTTTTTCTAGAGAAATGACAAAACCATTAAGAAATAACTTTCATTTTAGGCCACAACACTTGTACGGAGCATAATTAAGTTTGAATCTGTAGCAAACACGCAGTTCAATCTTAACCATGTGTGTGTATTCACAGGCCTCTTTGCATGTTTTTATGTGTCAGGCTGTAGATCTGGTTCAGCAAAGCAATGAACAGAATGATCTTGTGCTGAGTGACTAAGTGTGGTTCCTGAGCCGTTATTTAGGTTCTTGTGTGCCTCTAACCAATCCAAATCCTGGTACTGGATCTCTCTTCCCTGTAGCCTTCATTTAAAGGTCATTACTGACCTACTGGCTGCCTTCCATCAACCACTGTTACTTCAGATGTTAACGACTGCTGGATGTGTCTGCTGTGCTTGCTATTCAAAAATGTCACTGGGTCAGATTCAAAGCTAAGTGATGGACTCTCTCTGATATCAATTGGGTCCCTGTGTATTCCTTATTTATAAAAGCAAGGTGCATTTATGAACCAAAGATGGCAAGAAACTGCAGATCTTCATGATGAGTCCAGGACAGAAGGCTGGTCATGAAAATGAATGAAGATACCTTTGTATGCAAACTTTTTCTTCTGAACAGACATTTTCGTTGTTACTCTGAGCCCATAAATTTAGGGCTAATCTTGTCAGAGAGCAACCTTTTTTTTTTTTTTTTTTTTTGTTTCACAATGAAACTTGTTTAATTTTATTAGTAAGGAGATAACTTATATGCCAAGAGCCTGTCTTTGGAAATTATATAGTTGTCTGTATTCTGTGACACTAGATAATGAGATTATGTGAAATTTAAAATTATACCCATCACTTTGGCATATTACAATACAGCAAAATTTAAGGGGTATGCTACAGTTTGTGTAGTCTCATGACAGAAGTTTTGTGGTATTTATCTAGCAGTCACTTGCCTGCATGTGTTAAAAAAAACCAAACAAAAACCAAACAAAAAAAACCCAAAAACCAAAAAACACACAAAAAACCCCACTAAAAAAAAAAAAACCCAAAAAACAAAGTGGTGGTGGAGAGAAATTGTTTTACCTAGATGTTGTTTGGCTTTCAGAACACCTAATGCTTTAAGGATATCTTAACTTGCTTTCTCTGCCCCCCAGGTAATAGGTGAGAAACATCTACTTATAGGAAACTGGTAAATGGTTAAGCTTTCTAAAGGAGCTCATTATAAGATTGGAAGAATTAAAAATGTTAAGAACCATAATCTGAGTTAGTTTTACTGTAAAAGTGAGCTGATGCAGTGCTGAATCAGTCATTAGCTCTGAGGACAGAGCACTTCTAAACAGTCCATTAAGGCAAGAGATCGCCCAATTAGATATTCACGTGGCTGTTAAAATTGCATCAGAATGTTAACCACTTCCAATTTTCAGTCAAATGGCCTTTTTAAACTTTGAAATGTTCCTAGTCCTTCCTGCATGGCAAGAGGAAAGAAAAAAGTGCTTGAAATACTTGTTAAATAACCAAAACCCCACATCAATTTCATGCCAAGTTGTTCTTTATGTAATTTGAAAGGGCTGTGATATTCAACTTTAAATATTGAGAATTTTAAAGAGAATAATAATATGCCTATATAACATCACCATACTACTGCAAATGATGCGAAGGTTTCCTTGTAAACCAAGACCAAATGATTTTCAAAACTTTTGATGCATTTCAAAGTTTGGGGGTTTATTCTATTTTTCTGTTAATTGCTAAGGAAAGAAGTTGTAGTAAGCCATTCTGGTTGAATTAACGTTATTTTAAAGAAGTTTAAATGCTATTTGTACTCTCCTTGAAGAAATTACAGCAGTCACTTGTGGGGGGCCCTTAGCTGTATGGTCTACAATTGCTGTTAAATTCATACTCATTAACCAGTCTCCTGAGAGCTTTTCCCCTACCCCACCCCCCACCTCTGGTTGTTTTTTCTTTTTTAAACAGTGGCTCAATAAATAGACAGTTGAAAAGTACCTTGGGCTAATGGAGCCATGGATCCTCCAGAGTTACTTATCGGTACAGTTGTGGTATACAGTAAAGTTGTGAATACATTGGGCATTGTAATACTAAAGTCAGACATTTGCAACTGTCTAGTGATAACAAGACAAAAGCACAGATCAAATTACCTGGAAGTCTGCATTAGTGCTCTGTACTTGCCATACAAATACAGTGTCAAGTATATTAGAGCAATTCCTTCAGGAATGGCAAGAAATGCTACAATACCAAGGCTGTACCAAGAGATGACTCCTTAGTGCTTGCAGGGATGGCTATTTTAAAGACAGGGCCAGGGCTGTTTGTTTTAGGAGTTGGCCAGAATCTCTGGATACTGTTAGAATTATATCCCTGCCCTGCTGTCAGGGCTATGTTTAGAAAGCTTGTTTTGAAATGTTTATAGGAATGTTAAAACTTAGTGAAGTTTGAAGTGTCTGATGTCTTGAAAATTGGTTCTGCAAAGGATAAACCTAAGAACAATCTCTTTACCCCAAATCTGGGTAGTAGGGAGAACCATCTCAGATTTCAGTTGTAGGATGTGGTAGGTTTTGTCTTTTTTTTTTTTTTTTTTTTTTTTTTTTTTTTTTGTGGGGTGAAGGTGTGGGAGGGATGTTTGCAGGTGTGTGGGTTTGGTTTGGTTGGGGTTTGGTTTTTTTTTCTTTGAGGTTTTTTGTTTGTTTGTTTTCATTTTGGTGTGGGTTTTGAGGGGGTTTTTTGTTTTGTGGTTTTTTTTCTTTCCCCCCCATAATTTTTAGTACAAAGAGCTGGAAGGCTATTAAGCTTTTCTGCATTTGTGTTACATATTTAGTATTAAATGCCATTGGGCATTTGATAGTTGCGGTAAGCACAGGGTTGGTGATATTTCAAATTTCATATGGTTGTGATAGACTAATGCCTGCATTCATGCTAAAAATCATAGAAGTAAAGTAGTATGCCAAGTTAGGATCTTTAAATGTAAATACTCGTAAGCTCTTGTGATATCTGATTTTGTAAGGTTGAAAAAATAAAATATTTGACTGAAGGAAAAATCCTTCTATAGAATAACTGCAAAAAGCATCCGCTATATGGTGAATATTATTAGTAGTGGATGCTATTAGATTGAGGGATTGAAGGAGTCCTTCACTGGGCTAGTTATGGAGGTAGAATAATTCCCCCTGTCATTACTTTAGATTTAGAAGCCCAAAATGTAGTGCAAGGCAGTTGAGTACTCCTTCAGTGAGAAACAATGATTGAAAAATATAAGAATGGTTCAAACTTATAATGAAAGATTTGCAGGTGCAGTAACTAACGCTAGAAAATGCAAAGATGTCTTTTAATAATCAGATTTATATTTACCAGAAGAAAACACAGGAATTGTTTCAAGGTACTAGAAATAGCAAGAACGTGTGGTAAGCATAACTGGTATCTACCAGCATTGCGTGGGGAAATGGAGATTAAAAGCTTTTAGCAGACTTTAAAACAAATAAAAAGAATAAAAATGCTTGGTTTAAGAGATTCCTGAGGACTAGAATGTGACTAACATATGACGCCTTCATTTGAGAGGGTCAAGTAACATATTGGAAAACTTTAGACTACACTGTTTGATGTCATTCATATGGAAAGTCTTAGAAGCTGTTTTAAAGTTTAAGTGAATTTTAATGGCCCAAATGAGAAAACACTTGGGAAAAAATGTCATACAATTAACTGTTTACCTGCTGAAGTATAAACCAGTTCCACTGGCAGGCTGCAAAGGAGTATTGAAAGCCAAAGAGATCCTTCCAGAACCATGAAAGCTCTGAGGAAAGTTGCTGTGTATTACAAAGTGCTGCGAGCTCTTTTGCCATCAGTGTCTTTCTGTTTAGGCAGACAACACAAAACCGGTCTCAAATACGCTTTAAATATTTAAAGTTGATAAGAAAATAGGGTGTTTGTTTCATTTAAAACAAACAACCTAATATACCTGGGGGAGGGAGGGAAGGGAGGGGGCTCAGGGGGCCAAATTCAGGAGGCAAGTGTGAACCATCAATAAGCTTTAGAGGTTATGAAGGGACTGTAGTGTGAGATCTTAGGATCTGCAGTGGAATCCAGGCTTTACATGTGTACCATAATTGCCTCTGACAATGCAAGACAAAGCAAGGATTTCAAGGCCAGAAATCAATGAAAAGGCGCAACAAATAATGAGGCCTCCCTCACTCCAATTAGATACAGGAGATTCAGATCACTTAAGTTTCTGCTCGTAAATTGCAAAACACAGTTATTGAGGAAGCTATAAATGGTGGGGGAAGCCTAACAGGCAGTTTAAAACATCGTATATAATGGGTGAGATTCCAGAGTGCACTGCTCAGGAAAGACACTTTCAAGTGAACATAAAAATCCTTGAAGTGCTGATCCCAACATGCACAGCTGCAGTAAAGAAGGCAAACAGTGTTAGTGCCAGAGGACTGCAGTGTAAATAAGGGAGCTGCCATTCTCGTTATCTGTTGGTTAGAGCATGAGCACAGGGTCTGCTCAGTGTATCTTTGACAGGAAATAGCCACTCTTAATGGGATTTGAGGGAGATGAATCCAACTGGCACCATAAATCTTAGAGGTGTTGGTAAGCATAAGGCAATTAGGATCCTTTTCACTGCAGAAAGGAGACAGTTTTATTGCTTGTTTTAAAGTGTATTCCTTTCCTATGTGATATAGGTGCCTATTTTGAAACTGTTTCATTTAAATACAGCAATGAGCAAGGGAACGTAATCTCATGAGGACAAGCAATCTGAGGTTTTGAGTAGGCTATTTTACACAAATATGATCCAAGCCATCTGTATGCTGGTTTTAAATAATTCAAAGTAGGATTTGGTATGTTCGCCCATAGTGCAGTGTGCAAATTCAGGCTTCCAATACAGTTGCCCAGCGGGTGTTGCAAAAGACCTGCTTGGTAGATGATAATTAACAAGTCCGAATGGTGCATTCCCTCTTCCTCTGCTAATCTTTCCTCCAGCACCTCACTTAGCAAATCCAGTGCTAGTCTTTTGGATGCAAGTGGCATCTCTTAGGCTAAGAGCTCCTGGGTAGCTGAGTGGCTTCCTAGGCATCACGAGATGGTGGTGGGAGAGAAAGTGGGTAGGAAGGGGGAGTATTGTGTATGTTGGTGCAGAAGGTTTTGAAACTTTCTTGGGGGTAGTATTGGTGGGGTTTTTTTGAGCAAACTATGTCTATGCCCATTTTACGGACAGTTCTGTTAGAAGCTTTTACTGTATAAACTGACACTCTTTGTTTTTATAACATGCTCATCACATGGTATCTGAGCACTTTGTTTTGCACTGGTAACTTTGGATCTTCTGCTAATGTATAGAATCATGTTTTTTCCATTCCTTCTCCTGAAAGGCCATTACCTATTTTCCTGTACCAGCTGGGGACTTCACTAAAGACTAACACTCACCCCCCTGCCCTACTCCCCAACTAGAGGAGATAGTTTATTGCCATTTCCTCCTTTCAGAACTGCAAATTCCTCAGTAAATGGGCTGGCACATCCACCATACAGCCAAGTGTTTGTGGGGTTTTTTTGTTCATGTGCCCAGACTACAAATGTATCACTATCTGCAAATTGTTTAAATTCTTCATGCCCTGCCTTGGGAAGTCTATTTTAGAACTGTTTTATATGAAATCAGTGGTATGGTTCTTAATTTTTCATTGCTTTGCATGCAACCCAGATGCTGAACTGTGGATATTTAGTCACATATGAGTGGAAGAGAAATTTAATGTGGTATGCTGAGGGTTTCATATTGCTGATTACTGATCAGATGTTTCTGAGCCTAAGAATGAAAAGGCTTTTTCATATTATGTGGAAGGGATTCAAATTCCCCTGAATCTCAAAGACAACTTATTTCTTTGCTTGATTCACATTGCTAATAGTGATTTCAGTAATTCCGTTCTGATCGTAAGAACTCTTTTTCTTACTTCATTGCCTACATACTTCTGATCCTTACTGGATCATCCTCAGTGTTGATACTAACAATAATGAGGGGCATCTGTCCCTTTGGGCATGCCTGAAGATGTCAGTGGGCATTGTAGATAGAAGTTTTGTCAATGAGGTAGCTTGTGAAAAAAGGATGACAGTTTGTCAAGGAAAAATAGTGTCTTGTGTCCATGGGATTGCACTGTGTAAATCAGCTATTTTTATTCGCTGAAGTTATATGAAATAATCACACTGACAGCTCATTTGGCTGGTGTCTCAGGTTCTTATTCCTCACATTGTCTTGTAGCATGGTCAGTGAACAGAACTTTGTGCTATTCTGTAAAATTCTTTCCTCTCTGAGAAAACTAGGGTTATAAGACTTGGCTAATAAAGGGTTTCACAAATCAGAAATGAAGAAAACTAAGTAACAGAAAAGTGATACCAAATTCCCCCATAACTTCAGGGAACCTCCAGGTAGAAAAATTGCAGGAACAGGGGTATCTGGCTTGTGGTATTTTTTAGGAGAAATGAAATATCGCACTTAAGAAATGGAAGATTCAGAATATAGTAATACAGACTTTGGGAAATGATCAAATGGAAACTTGTCTGCAACAAATTGCTTTAATGATCAGCATAAATGTGTTTTAATTTGGAATAATTACAGCCTGGGAAGACTTTAGTTCTAAATAAACTTCAGGAAAATGTCATCCATAATGAGTATACTAAATAAACTTCAGTATAAATAAATGGGTCATGGCTCTCCTTTCCACTGAAGACTTGCTGTGTTTAGAAAATGTAAACAAAGCCCTGCATGTATACTGTACCTTAAGGTATTTACGTAATGACAAAAGATCACTTTTTCATTTTCCAACCATCACCAAGGGATTGCAAAGCAATCAAACTTTAACAGCCAATTAATCTCTCTAGATGATGTTTGTGTAGCACTTAACCAGTTTCAGTAAATTAGATCCCTGTGGGCTGGGCTGTTACATTGATAGAAATGTTACTGCTAGCTGGAGGCATTCATTTACTAGTTTGTAAGAACAACAGTATCGAGAAATCATGAGCATATGGAAACAAACGCTCTACACCTTTTTAAAAGAAATACTGTTTGTGAAGAATAGGAGGTTCTGGGAGTCACCCCAGCATGGAGCCTTACTAAAGTAAAGTAGTTTATCAGTTCTGTTGGGCTGGAGAGTCTGCTGTTAAATTCCCTGTAAGAAATGGAAGAAATCCATTGGGAGGCAGCTGTGGCTAAAGAAAGATAATTCATTGCAATAGCATCCACTTGAGCAAATTGTTAAAGGAGCAGATTTATTTAAAATCCTTTTCCTGGGCACCTAAGCAAAAATAGATTAAAATAACTTAAAAAAAATCTCCAGGACAGCAAAATATGCATGCGATAAAAATCTATCAGAAAAGTATTGTCTTTGAAGCTGCAAACTTTTCCATGTGGTGGTTTAAGGCATCTGCACTAGTTTTCAGGCTCCCTGTGTGCAAGCTGAAGCCCACAAAGCACCACTGCAAATCTCCAAGCAGAGGGCCACATGACTGATGTCTATGTACCCGTGGCAATAGAGCTACAGTTACTAGGATCTGGGTTCTCTGTGTGTGTTCCTCAAGGATCTTAGCAGAACCATGCACGATTTCTACTCTAGGTTAATTGAAGGATTCCCTTGCCCATCATGACTCTGGAGAAGGGTCCTAGAGACTCATGAATGAGTTCGGCTCTGTCTGCTTCTTGCTTGGGTCAATTCCAGCTGGGAGCAAGGCAGGAATCCTGTATGAGACAACTCTTCCTGCTTGCAGCTGCACAAGTGTTGCATTCAGGATGCAAACAGAGAGAAGGGAGATGACTGAAAGCATTTCAGTAACAGTTTCTGATCCATGGAAATGTCAGGAGGTCTTGAGGGAGAAGTTAATTCCTGGCAGAATGAAGGCACTTTGTAAAAGTCACAGCTTAGATGGCTGCTCTTGGAGCAGGTATGTAGTCAGTGACACACCGTTGGAATCACATACTGATGCTGGCACAGTGGATATGGAAACTGTGTGTGATATTGGCCTTTCCTGGTAAGGGTCAGGGAGCCTGTGAAAGTTCAGAACTTGCTGCTACTACCTGAGACATGTCAACCTAGGAGTGTCATGGCGTGGCCTAACCTGTTGGTGGGACAATTAGAGAAGCAATTGGCTTATATATATCTTTAATGGCTGGTGAATGTGTGCAGTGTGACTAGATGCTTGCCTTTGAAAGAACAGCCTGCCCAAACCCTCCTCAAGCCTGTGGCACTTTGGTTCCTACAATTTGTTTGCTACAATATATGTGTGAATATTTATATTCTAATATTTAGAAGACTCTGAAAGCTGTTTGCTGTTCTGTGGGTGTTTACTGAGGAAAAAGCAGGGCCATGAGCTCCTGCTGAGAAAGACAGGTGGTAGCAAATAGGAGCTGACCTTTGGACGTGACCCTTTTGCTTTATTCTTTCCAATAACTTACATTATCATGCGGTGGCTCATGATGCGGCCTGACCATATGGTGTTTAGCAGGAGAAGATTTAATTATATTGTTAGACTGGCAGCACATACACTTGTAAGGCCAGAGAAAGAGATGATAGAAGAGGTCTGACCCTGTATCACACTGCCATTGCTGAACTTGATGAACTTATGGCCTAGAAATCACAGAATGGTTGAGGTTGAAAGGGACCTCTAGAGGTCATCTGGCCCACCCTCCTTGCGCAAGCAGGACCACCTAGAGCCAGTTACCCAAGGCCATGTCTTGGACAGCTTTAGAACATCTCCAAGGGTAGGTATTCCACAATGACTCTGGGCAATCTGTGCCAGTGCTCGGTCACCCTCACAGAGAAAAAGCGTTTCATGATGTTCAGGTGGAACTTCCTGTGTTTCAGTGTGTGCCTAGTACCTCTTGTCCTGTCACTGAGCACCACTGAAAAGAGTCTGGCTCTGTCCTGTTTGCAAGGCTGAGCAGAGGTGAAGTTTTTGCGTCCCTCAGCCTTTAGGCAATACTTGCCTAATGCAACCTAGGATACCATTAGCTGCCTTTGCTGCAAGGGCCCATTGCTGGCTCATGCAGATGATACTGTTTGCCTAGTTGCAGTTCTTGGTGGCCTGTTTAGCAGGACTTGGTAGCTGCTATGGTAGGTATAGTATGCTGAGAACAGTTTGAGCTCTCTGAAGTGATACTGCATCTGTGGCAGTTGTCCTTTGTGCTCTCATAGTCATAATTAACCCTTCCTTCTACGAACCTCTTACAGGTGTTTTTATTCTAGTGCCCTTGAAACACTGCTCTGGACTTCTACAATGAATACAGGGGAATGATAAGTTTAGCTCCAGTTCTAGATTACTCCTTGGGCAATGGAAGCATGATGGGGAAATGATTTACTTAGACAATAATGCAGCTTTCATCCAATGAAAGAGATAACTATTAACCAGGTAAGCAGAAAGTAACATAGGGTATGTGGATTCAATAAGAGCAAATGTATAGGCTCTTGTGGTTCTCACTCCAAGTGTCTTACGAGGACTTATACTGCAAGTGTGAATGTTTAGAAATTCTGCTTGAAAACAAAACAGGATTTTCACCTCATGCTGTAACAATTGTAGCACTTGCAAGAGTGGATAGGAAGGTTTTTGAATGTGGATGTCGTGGTCAAAACACAGTTTAGAGCACAGGGAAGCCTGTAGTATAAATGTGCTATTCATTACAATTTTTTAACAAAGATGTGGTCTGAATGGTTGATAATGAAATGCTTTCTCAGTGCAGTGATTTTACTTACTGTTTAGATGCACAATGGACAAGTTTGGATAGAGGCTGTTTTTTGAGAACAGATGAACGACTTCATGTATTGAATAAAATTACAACTTCCTAAAATGACATGCTGGGAAAATAAATGTATTTAAGTGATACTTGGCTCTACGGGTGAAATGAAAGAACAAAACTACAGGACTCTCTCCAGCCAAGTGAAGTTCTGACAAGGTCATATAACAAAAGCATAATAATATCACTCTGGGTTTCTAGTTATCATTTCAGTATGTGCTCTGACCAGTGAAAGCATTGCTAATTTTGTTTTGAACAGCTGTTCTTCATGTCATGAGTTTATATTTTTGTATTGTTGGATCTTGCTCTCTTCCAAATATGCCTGTTTTCTGTATCTTCCGCAGTAATAAGTAGCTTTGAGACTGCTAAAATAATTCTCCCATAGTTTCAGCTGGAAGTGACAACAGAATATTTTTCTGCAATTTAATAGCTGGATATAACTTGGTTATACTATGTATCTGCTAAATATCTTCACTCTGCAACATAGGCAGGAAAATGCATCTGATTTTTTCTCTATAGTTTATAATCAAGCACTGTCAAAGCACGAGTGAGTGGTGTAAAGATTCAAGAGGTGATGCTTCCTCCTGTTCAAACACTAGCCCTTTGCAGAGCATGTTAATGGGGTGGGAAGCTGCAGAAGGAAAACCATATGACACTTCAGTGCCTCTTCCTGAGATCTGCAACCTTGGAGACTGCCAGCCAGGAGGGTATGAGTCAACACACTGTTCCTGTCACCTACGGGTGCTCCCCTCTAGTAACTCAAAATACAGCTTAAATTTATTAAATATAATAGTGTGTGGAAACCTCAATAGTCTGTTGTCATCCAAGGCAGGGCAGCTGCTGTTTCCTGGAGGAGGTCAAACGTGGAAAGTCTAGGTATATGGTGCAGGATGCCTCAGGGAGCAATCAAAGTTATGCTGAAGTTTGGTTCACAGGACCAGTCCTGGAGCAGTGGAGTGGTGATTTCAAGTGACCTTTAGGCGCTATCCTATTGAACCACTGCTCGGTATCTAAGTTATCAAATTTTGTACCAGCATTTGAGGCATTTACTTCGCATTTTCTTCATACTAGTATGTTGCAATTCTTTGAGTTTTAAAGCTGATTCTCCTGTAAACTGGATCTGTCAAGTAATAATTACCATGCTTACACACTCATCTCTTTCCTCTACAGAAGAGGAGGGTGTTCAGTTCAGTAACAGTTTAGTTCTGGTGGTATGTGTGTTTCTCTTACAACAGTGGACACTGGCTTTGCTCTCCAACTTTTTTGATACAAAAGCCTCAAGAAAGGCTGTGTTCACCTTGCCCGAAGGCAATCATGCAGAAAAGTGCTGGATTACAATGTGGGGTTTGGTATTCTAGTAAAATGTGAAGAACAGAGCTGCTTGTGTCAGGAGGTTGTGGGGTTGGGAGGCCAAGTTTTCTGTTTGGTCAAAATTGTTGAACAGTTTCTGGAAAAATTTTTGGGTTGTAAAATTCAAAGAGTGAGGAGGCTCTCTGCATGACATTACTTGCATGCAAAACCTTCCAGAATGGGACAGACCACGTTATAGGGAAATATTGATTATGTTCCTTCTGGACTGTATTTGTAAGCCTAGTCTCTATGAGAACTGTTTTGAAAGTATCATAACACATGTTCATCTTGGCTTGAATCTGGTGCTTAAGGTAGTAGAGAGAGTTAAATTCACTTAAAGAGAATTTTTAAGATGGTGTGGATTTTTCTCATCTTCTCTCCAGACTAACGTCTCCAGACGTTGCATCTACAGAAGGGGGAGCGGGAAAATACCCAACACCCCTTATCTTTTATGGAATAAATATTCTACACTAGGAAAAAACACTTTCAATCTCATATGCACGTATGTGTGAACAAGCAGCAGTACTCTATGCCCCTGGGACTGGCTCCCATCCAGAGACTGACTTACATTGCAAGGGGAAGCAGGTGGCATCTTTGCACTATCTCCAATTTCAGAGTGCATGTTATCTTTAGGGCAGCTTTAGATTCTAGCCAGTGCTCTGTGGGAGCCTCTTGGTACACACCATCTGTAGAAACACTGAATCAGCCTGGTGTAGTCCTGTCCTCTGGCTGAGGTGAAATTATGATACTTTTTTTTTGGTTGGGTTTTCTTTATCCTCCTGCTGTGTGCAACTTCAGATGACCTTTTGACTGGGGACTGTGATGATCTGCCAATGGCAACCTGGATCTAAATCAGGTCTTCTAAGCTGTGCTTTGAAGAAGCGTTCTAGCACGGAGGAGAGTCTTTTAACTCTAGGACTGTGTTGTGATACTATATTCCCATCTAAATTGCCTTTTTTCCCCTGTTTGAAAGACTACCTTCGTTCTAGTTTCTTCCATTTTTGTATCTACACTCACTCTTCTAGAATTTTCTTGTATCCAGTGCTTTCTCTGGATTAGCAGAACTGAACAGTTTAAAAAAGCAAAGCAAAACTTGAATGCCACCAGAGATTTGTACTGACAAATATATGAAGGTGTTTCATATTTCATTCTCTGCTCCTTAAAGGATTACTCCTGTTTGATTCATTTTTCCTTTGTTGATGAACACCACCCTATCACTTCCACAGGACTATCCACAGATTTCTGAGTGGCAATAGCTGATCTAATCACTCTGTATCTCAGTTGGATTCGTTTCCTCATCATGCCTGCAGAGCATGGCTTTGAAGTTACTGATGTTGAATTCCATCAGATAAGGGCTCCTGGTCTCTGCAAGAACCTTGAGGACTAGCCAAGGCATCTTAGAAGTCATCAGTTGGGGAATAGAGTTATTTTGTATTTTGAGTTGTTGGCTTTTGCTGTATTGCTTTCATCTCTTCTCACCTCTGGGTTATTAAAGGTTTGACCATAAAGAAAGAGAGGGGGACAGACAAGATTAAAAAGTGCTAGCTGTTCATTCCTTGGGGCTTATAGGTACTACTGTATGGGTGAAAAATGATAACTTTCACTCCTAAGCCCAGTAGGGGTCTGAGGATATATCAGCTTAGGCAGTATTCCACACTGCCTGGTGGGGTTAAAGGAGAGCAAATAGCCATCCAGCTTGGAAAGAGGACAGACCAAATGCAAGTATCTTGGCACCAACCCTCTTAGAAATTCCTGGAATGCTCTACACAAGTAAAGAAGTTTTAAATCATTCAATAAGTCTAATGACTTCATTAGGCCTCACTGAAAACATAAGACAAAACAGCAAGAAGCTAAATATTGCTGTTACTGCTAATATATTTTTAGAAGTTCTTAATATTGTTGTGCTTTCTCATTGTGCATGATGCATAGCCAACCTGGTGCCACAGGCTAATATTTTCATTAGCATTCCTATTTATCTTCAGTAAAATTTAGCTACATCTGAAAAACCATGTGCACAGGATACATAGAAACCATGTCCTCATGTTTGCAATTCTGTTGTTCATGCTTGTTAACTTTGCTGTAGCCTTAGGTTTCTCATGCTGACTCTGTTAAGCATGAAGTGCTGTAACTAGGAGTACTGTTTATGTGTTAGGACTTTAAACTTATCTTTACAAATATTTCTAATAGTTTTACTGTGGTTTTACCTTGCAGCAGTCCTATGTGTTCAGACTATACAACTAACACTCCACCACTTGTGTGTTTCCTCCTTTTCCCCCCACTCTTGCTCTTTTTCTTAAATATTAATAAAGCAATGGGAAATATATTAAAAAGGCACTGAGGTTGGTAATGCTCATGTAAAGTGTTTCATCAGTTCTGTCTAGGATGTGGGAGGGACAAGTACAAGAAATAGGACTAAATATCTTATTGTATAAACGCATAGCTGGTCCAGAAAGAGAAACTAAGATCTGCAAACAGCTTCATCCCAGGAATGCTGGTCTTTTACTGGCAAAATCCAAACTCAACCTTTGTTAAATGCAGTTAGATAATTTGTGTTGACTCCAAAATGGAAGTGAATCAGTAATAGAAGTTTGACTAGTGTTCATTGTGGCCAGTCATAAAGTGGGAGAGTTTCAGCACACTTCACATGCTTTCCATGTCGATTCATGGGAACTGTGAATCACAGAGCTCAGGACTTCAGCAGTAAATGTAGAAGCATCTTGCTGTGGTTATGATAGTTGAGCCTGAATCATGATGGCTCAACTACGTAGATACTTCCAACGTGCTACTGCCTGAAGACATTGCTGCTGTCTGCTCAGCCTTGTGCTCTGCACCACCTAAGGCAATGTTGGGAACTGCAGAGCCTGGGAAAGGGTAAGAAAGGAGCACAGATGGGCCAGAGGTGAAAGACTTTCTGGTAGGCTGTGAGGTCTTAGGGCTGAAGGAAAGGGATATGGTGTTGAGGTCTTGATCGGGGATGGCAACATCTGCCATCAGGGAAAAGAGGCTGGACCTAAAGCTTGAGAATGAGGTTTGGGTAGATAGACCCAGAGTTCAATAGAAGTAGTAGAGTAACAGAAGAGGCTTCTGCTTCTCAGCACTATTTGAGGCCTTCAGTGTAAAACTAGCCCTGTTTCCACGTCTGTCATGCTTATGTCTAAACAACAGAAATAAAAATAAGTGTGTTTGATCTGCTTTATTTCCAACTGTATACTCATCAGAAAGCTTTAGGGGGAGTAGTCTACTGCATATTACTGTAAACTGGACTTTAATCTGCTGGACCCTGTGTTATACTGCTCCCTCTAGAAGCAAATGGTAACATGTCTTAGTGAATAGATTTCATGTTACTATGTGGATGTGCAGTTTTGCATGTGCCAGGATACTTAGAAATGGCTAGATATGCGGAAATCTTCATTGCTTGACTCTTCAATTTTGACTTGGTTAACAGTTGTGATCTAAAGAAAATAATAATAAAAATAATTCCTTGCCTTAAAAGAAATAGTGCTTGTTGAGCCACCTTTGGAAGGGGACACAGCAGTTGGGGCTCATGTGTCATCAGTTGCGTTTTGAAAGCCCTACCTCCTAGTTTCTAAACTGACAGGATACTGAATAAGTGAAATGCCTACCAAAAAGGAAAATGTCTGTCAGAAGCATTGCATCTTCCCCCTGTAGGAGGATGCTTTAAATGTGAAACTTCTCTAAACATTCCCTGTGAAAGCTGCTTAAAAAAGAAAAAGTTGTGGTAATGCTGTCTATTTTGAACATATTTCAACCTTTTGGCTCTTGGTATGCTGTTGTCTGCACATGAGATCCTGCACTATCTGAGAACAATGGTGGAAGGCTGAATGTATGTCCATTTATTTGCATCTAAAGATTTAGTCACAGGCAACATAGACAGTTATGTAAAATATATCCTGGGGAAAGGTATTATGGTGTAACTCTTCTCATGATGAAATTCTTCAAATAAAAAATTGTTTAGTTGTATCTCACTGGTGATGGTGAGCTCTGCACCTCTCTCCATGAACTCTAGAATCCTTTAATCTTTTGCATTTGCTGCAATTGCACCTACTTCAAAGCATTGCTGCAGGCATTGGAAAGGATCCTGGCACTCAGTGGGAATAGGGCGGGGATGTGAAATTCTGTCATCACTTGGAAACTACAGCCATTTCTGAAGTGCCAGTGTGATCTATCTTTACAAAAGGGCAGCAGCATTATGCAACTGATTTGGCAATGCAGGAAACCATGTCTGTATTGGCTGTAGTTTTGAAAATGTTGCAAAAAATTTCCAATTCTTTATACTGACAAGCACTTGACAAGTAATAGCAGGAGAGAGCTGAATATAGTATGGTAATGACAGCTGCACATCTATATGGATAAATGCCATTCTGTCTTGTAGTTTTGAAACCAGCTGTAAGAAGATGAACCTGGACATAATCCAGCTGTTAATATGTGGGGTCTGGTGGTACTGGAATGTAGCAGAGGGTCTTGGGAAAGAGCTGGAGAAGAGGGAGTGAAGTGTTAATTTGAAGAGGTAAGGCTGTGTTAGTTTTATTAAAGAAGGTAGTCTGAATTTTTAGCTGTTATCACTTGTCTGTCAACTGATATTTTAAGAAATAAAATCTACTTTAGGGTGTGTTAAGTTTTAGGTGAGCTAAAGGTGGTGATGCCTTACAAGAAGCCAATCCTATGCTACCTCTATCAGTAGGAACAGTAGGTCAAAGTCCCTGTTGACTGATGTGAGAATGATAAAACTTGTAATGAAAATATTTGTCATCTCTCAAGACTGATTATATTTGTCTGAATACACAAAAGAATCATGTTATTCACAGATAACCTTAGTTATGTGTTAGCTCATATTTGGAGAAAAGATTCAGTCATAAAAGTCTCAATCATTAATGACATCTGCTTACACTGAGTTGTACTTTAGCATATACAGCTGCTGCTTTGACTTGCAAAACTACAAGATACTGCTTTTTGCTGACAGAATTTAATTATGGAAGAAGCTGTAAGATTTTTATGGTACTTAGATTGTGGTTTTTTTTTAAAGACCATATTAAGAGAATTCTATAGTTAAGTTTCAAAAGAATTAGGCGCTATAATGCATTTCAAGCTGCCACTGCTGTAAAGAATTATAATTCTTGGAGTATAAGAAGTGACTAAACTGTTCCTAAAAGTGAAATCTAAGAAATCCAAGTGCACTATAGGCTTTTTATGTGGTGCAATGCGCTTAAATTATGAATTCACACGGTACTAGGAACAGAAGGTAACTTCCAAGCGGCTTCCAAGGTTGATTGAATCTATTTTTACATTTTTTTTATATAGTTAATGAGTTTTCAGATAACCTCTACCACCAGTCTCAGTAGAAGCTGAATCAGTTGGGAGGATGTCTTTTGTAGGTAAAATACATTTTAGAACGTAACAGTCAAACATCTAAGTGTTGCTGTCTTACTGTGACTTTGTTTGCTCATAATGAGTGCTATACGTCCATGCTCCAAATTAACACACATCCTGATGTCAGGGGAAGAACAATTTCTGAGTTAGAGCTAGGAGGAACACGGGCCATAGCGTCCAGAAGCTGGTGGTTTGTTTTTTTTTTTGTGTGGTTTTTTCTTTTTTATTAGAATAGCACATTATACGATTGCAAAAAATAACCTGTAAATATCAAAATAATTTTCTCTAGAAATTTACCTCTAATCTTTAATTGCTGTTGGAAAGGAAGGAACCAGACTGCACTTTGATCTGTACTTAATAAACTAGATCTTGGTTTACACTTCCTTCTGTTATGAAAGATCAAAGAATGCTTACAGCTGAGACCTTCTTGGATTTTGCATGTTTAATGTGAGGTTATTTTGGTTTTGGTGTTGGAGACAGTGCTGTTTCCTCAAGGCAATAAGCTAAGGATAGGTAGCTATTATTGAGCCTTTGTGATAACCACTCTGCATTAATGTTATAGATGCCCAAACAGCATATAATCTGTTCTTGCCATGTGACTTAGCCCACTTAACAGTCAAAGATCAAACCAACCAACCAGCAATAAAACAACTTATACATTAGCTGGTGCTTTATAAAAAGTACATAATTCTTTACAGAGATTGTAAAATGTGTAGACAATCTATAAGAATCTCAGTCAAAAATTAGTACATGCTGTACCTAAAAAACCAAAAAAGTCATGACACAACATGGCCAATACTGATGTGAATTAAATTTATGTATGTTACTAGACATGACATCATTCAGAAGAAACAAGTGTTCCTTTTAATTAATCTTGAATAGGACACAACCTCTTACCTGCCCAGGCGAGAACAGATTAAGAATTATTGTACACCTGTACAACAAGGGATCAGGCTGTCATGTTCATTCCAACTTTCTAGCTTTCCACATAGATGCATTTTACAAGTATTGTAATTGCAATATTATTGTTGAATCTTTAATTGCATGATTAAAATATGATTTAAATCAGTGTACTTTATTCTACAGACATTCTGCTACACAACCATATGTAACATAAACATAATGCTTTTGTTGCGTGATTGTATGAATCATGGAATTAATAAGTGGAGGACTTTACAGGCAACAATAAGGGTATGGCAGAAAGAATGCACGTAAAAATTGAACTCCTAGATATATATATCGTTCTTTAGTTTTTGACCTTAATGTGTGCATATTGTCTACAATTATTTTAGACCTGCACATCCATAATTAGGATTGGCCTTAAAATTGTATTTCTTATGGTGTTTTCTGGATGTTTCACTTTGTCCAGCATTATGTAAGGTAAAAATGAAGTAGTTTGGGATGGCTGGAATATTAGATAACTAGACAAAAAAAAAAAAAGATAAACACAATTTTACCACCTGTTCATCTGTGGTTTTTCTTTGCATTTTTAATTTCCCAGATTGCTGTGTTTTGATAAGAATTGCTTGATTTATTTCCTCAAAGCATCAAAATACAATCTTATTGGACTGTAAGCAGAGTAAAGGAAGAATCTAAGACATATGAGCATTCTAGATTTTGCTACTAAACACTGTAGCAACAAAACATAGTCTATGGTGGTCTGATTCTGCAAGCTCAGCAATCCTGAACTAAACTCATGTTTGGCTGTGAGACCACCTGGGAATCCTGGGTACTGTAGGCACAAACCAAAAGGTCAAGATCAAACTCTTGGCAAATATTAGACTACAGATGCTGAATGAGCAGAAAGACTTCATTTGGTACCATCACTGCTGCTGAGCTGACAGATGGGGAAAAAACCTGACAAAAAGCCCTTCCCTTTCTCCCCAGCGAAAGCTTTCTGTTGATCTGTGAATGCCTAATCACACCCAGAAAGTAGCACTCTATAGTTGCCTCTTTCTGGACTAATGATACCATGTGTTATCTGTCCATGACAGTAAAACATTTTGAGGAAAGCCAAAAAACTCTCTTTTGTGATTTTCTCATGAGATGGCATAGGACAGATATTAGAAGGAGACAGATAAGAGGCAAGTGTGGACCCTGTGAGTAAAAAACAAGACTGGAACTTGGGCTTTGCTAATTTCCAATGAGTAACTTTGAAGCAGAACTTTTTCATGGCATTTTGCCACATTTACCAGGTGATTGGTGCCAAGGAAACAAATTGCTTTGCATCTATTTTCCTACAGTTGAATGGTGTCTCTCCTCTTGATCCTATGACATCAAAACATTTTTTCTTTTTTTTTTTTCTTTTTTTTTTTTTTTTTACCAAGGTCTGGAAGGCAAAGATTAACTTTCACTAAGGTCTAATCAGATTTTCATAAAGTTGAGCCAGAAAAAGCGGTTGTTTCCCTGTCTCCGTTTTTGACAGGTTTGCACTTTTGGTTTTTGGTTTAAATTGTATCTCTGGCTTCCCTGCTCTGGTGATCACACACGAGAGTAGTTGCATCATTCAGTTGTCCTTTTCAAGAGAGAGGAAAGCCCCACAGAGCATGCAGCTAAGGAGTTCAATGCCATGGCAGAGTTCTTGGGCCTGTCACCCGAAACATTTTTAACACCTTCCTGTGTCTGAAATGGAAAAGCAGGGCGTATGAGTTCTTGGCTGCTACTGCCAATTTTCGTAGTATAACTATAGGGATGCCCTATAAACATCTCTGAAGAAAACCAGTGTCATAATAGAAAGAGAAAGCTAACAGAAGATCTGTGTAATGTTCATAGACTCACCATAGGCTCCTGTCCAGGAGAGCTCGGTGTGATGTACCACACCAGGCAGCCAGAAGAGCCGCTGTGATAAGATATCCTGTGTGCTGTTAACATCTACTCTGCTCTTTCAGCTGAATGCATCTGTGGGAGCAGCTTGTGCTGTTAACTGACCTGCATTTTTAATGCTTGCTTCCAACCCTGTTCTTCAAATACTGTAGAATTAAAATTATGAACAGAGTAGCCCAGTAAACTTGGCAGATTCTGACTTTATTCATGAAGGCAGATCTGATGTTCCCTGACAAATTGTTCCAGAGAAACTGTCTTGCAAAATACAGTATCTGCCAGTTTCTTAATACCAAACTATAGTCCTATTAGGACATAGTGTTAATGATTCAATAGAAAATACAGTGCCTGGTGCAGAGTGGATCTGAAATCACTTAGCATACTTGATTGTTAACCGAGCTAACTATCCTGTGAGTGCGTTGGCTGCCATCTGTCCATTTACTTGACAGCCTTGGCGGGGGGGGAGATCTTGAGAGCTGGCAGTGGTCCAATTTGCCGCAGGTCTGCTTTCTAGTGTTTTTGTAACAGATGTTGTGCCACATGCCCAAAGCTGCTGCCTGTAAGCTGCTGTGTGCTCAAATTGTTAATTTTGGGGGTGCCTGACTGTCTTTGACACAAAATTTGCATTTATTTTAGCAGTCTGTTATGGGCTGCCTTTGTTATAATGATAACCTGATGACAGAGCCGCAGCCAAAACCTCTAGGCTTCTGCCACAGGTTTTCTGATGACTTCAGCAGGCATTGGATTGGACCCTGACTGGCCAGTTGTTAATATTTTTCACCTTTTCCATTTAATCCTGTGTACCTTCAAGTACAGCATTTAGAAAACACTTCCTGTGCAATTAGGGAGCCCTCAAGTTTGCACTGTGCTTTTGAGGAATTCAGCAGCCCCTGCTTATCCAGGATGCTCCAAAAGTATTTATATACATAGACACACTGACTCTTATGCACAGACAAACTAGATATTACACTGATTTCTTCTTCCCTTATCTTCAATACATAATTCCACTGTAAGCCAGTTCATCCTAAATTAATGTAATCAACCAAGTAGAGGTGAAGCTTTAGAAACGGCGGTGGTTTTCAATTCCATAATTAAAATGCCTTGCTCCTCCTTGTGAAGCTTGGTTGTTGTCAGCAGAGTAGCAGGAGGGAATTATCATCTTCCTGCAGCAACCCCTGCTGCTGCTGATAGGAAAGATTTCTTCTCACCTTCCTTGCTTTTCATTAACAAAAAGGAAAAGGAAGAAAAAAGGGTCAATTAGGCAATGCAACGTGCAGCATTATGTGTATCTGTATGCTTCTTACATGTCACCCATTTCAAAAGGTTTGCTATATGAAACCAATAACATGGTTGTCCAGGATCTTTCTTCCAACCTAGTTTACATTTCCACTTCATCACTGTGTAGTGGACTGCCTGTATGATTTCTTGGAGGATGAAGGATGGTTTGAGTGTGACCGTTCAGCTGTAAAAGCAATTGCCCATTGATTTGCTGTTGACTGTGTGTGTAAATAAAATATAGTAAAAGGGGCTGTGACCTACTTTGTGTTAGGCATGAGAAACTTTCCGATCTCAGTAATTCATTTATCACCTTTCAATGGAAAACTTGTAAGTTGTTTCTTCAGCATGTGCCTTAACTTGCCTTTGTATGTTGTCTGAGCTCCTTTGAGCTTAAAATACTTGGTTCAGAGTCTCTGCTTTTTAAAATACTAATGGAAAGTGTGCAAAATAAAATTTGATTACAAGACTGAATCTTCTTGATTGGTCTTGGTTGTTCAGTCTGTTAAATACCATTTGCCCATCAGGAAAATGCATCCCATGTGCAGAGAAGAGTGCTGGAGTGCTGCAGAAGTGATCATATTTAGAATATCCTGAATTTTGGAAAAGGCCTTCATGATATCTTTAAATAGAATACTGACTAGGTACTTAATCATAATTAGGATCTCAGGCTGAGAAATGCTACTAGTTTATGTTGTGTATGCAGACATCTGTTAATCAGCAACAAGTGTCACAGTCTTTCCAGATGAGTTATTAGCCATTGTTAAAAAGACAGGTATACAGCAAAAGTTCAATGCCTATGAAATGACCTGGAAGGCTGCACATGCCTTAGCATATGGAATATAATTCAGAGTAATAGAGATAAGCATTCTAGAGTATTTATGATGATTAAAAACAAACCCCCACAAACTACTGCCATGTAAAACTGAAAGAATTCAATTTACTGTTCCAATAATGCGTGCTTTACAAATGTACATGCTATAGTTTATGGATGTATTTAGCTGAACAAGGCAACAAACATTTTCTGCTGTGAAGTAATATGAGGCAGTGTATTTGTCTACAGTTGAAAATGTATAGTTGCTTTCCTAAAGATTGGAAGTAATCTTACTAAAACAGAACAAGAAACTGTTACAATATCAAGATACCAGTAGAGAGCAGGCAGAAAAGCTTCACTTAAATCAGATGAAGATACAGCATTTATCTATTTTAACTGATAAAATACCACACCTTTCTATAACTACTAGCACAGGAATAGAATTAGAGCAAGCTGTAGCTAACACAAGCATTTTCCATACTGTACATAGTTTAAGTTACATAAAAACAAGTGTCTGCAGTATTTCTCTAAAATATAGACAGCAAATTCTATAATAGTTTCATCAGGACAATTTCTCTGGTTCTTACCTGTTTAATCCAGAGACAGATGTTGACAGTTCTGGTGCGTTGCTGCTTGTGCCAGTGCTCCAGGATGCAGCTCAACTCTCTGTGTGCTGGGTATGCATTGGTATAAATACTGTACCAAATCAGATTAATTATAGTACAAATTATTTGGAAGACAGGCAATAAAGCAAAGAACTTGAAAGTTCGTATAAATAAGGCTGTGTAGAAGCCTTCCTTTTACACCTCCTATCTATCCTTCTAATCCTAAAGTCAGGCACTCTCCCTCTCCCTTGTCTTTTCTCCATTGCTTAGCAACATTCATGGGTGAACTTAAAGCGGAGCATTGTTCCCAGATGTGATTTCAGTAATATTTGTAGGCTCAACAGTTCTGACATGTGAAAATCAACCCCCTTCCTTCTCACCACCATTAGCCTGCTTCGTTAAATAGTCTCTCTTCTCTCCTTCTGCACCCCAGGCATGTTCCAGTTTTTGTCTCTACTGTTTTGATCTAACCAAGAGTGATGTGGGAAGGAGGGGGGAGGTTCAAATAAAGCTTTAATTATGGAGGACACTCATACAATATGTGCAACAAAGCTGCGTGTTGAGCATCAAATGGGAGTATAAATGGAGAATGGGTCAAGAAAAGAACTGTTATTTCTCTCCACTCAATTTGATTTTTTGAAGTTGAGATTGAATAAATGGTGTTTTTAATGCCAACAGTTACATACTGAATTGGTATGACCAACTGCATATTACAATATAGCCCTGAATAATCATTTTAAGTAGGGAGAAGCTACAGTAGCTAATTGCTTCCTACATAGTTTCTCTAATTTTGGCAACACAGTGACATAACAGCCCTTCCTAAAAATGTTCAGTTTGCCAGGCTAATCTGTAATCACTCCTATTTCTGAAGCATGAACTGGTTTATCCATTCTGTTTCCTCTTCCTTCCCATGGCTGTTTTTCTGCAGCTCACTAAAATTTCAGTTCTGGGTGGGTTTTAAGTGTGTTTTTCTTCTGCAAGCCAGAAGATGTTAATGTAAGTCTCTTTGATCTTGAAAACAGACTAGATTAGTTGCAAAGGAGACTTCTGTTGAAATGCACACATTTCTATTGAAGTATCTCTCAATTTATGTGCAGAACACTTTGTTTATATGAAAGACCTATGTAAAAGCTGGTGGTAGGTCTTCAAGACTTGTATTGCTGCGACAGTGCCATAACCAAGTTGCTGATGTTCCATTGAAAATACCCTGTGTTTTGAAATGGAAGACTTGCCAGTCATGGCAATAGCTTAGAGCTTTTGTCAAGCAGAATCATTTAATACTAAGGTTGTTATATTTAGACATCTATTATGGATTTGATGTTGACACTCAGGTCAATTACCTACCTTGTGAAATCAGTAATTTTGGGGGCCCTGTTCCTCAGAAGAGGATCAGGTATGAGCTCATGTGCTCCCTCAGCTTTAAAACGATGAACAAAATGAGGCACCTTAAGAAAAGGCAGAGCATATAAAATGCATTGGTGTCTCTCTAGCATGTTTTGTAGGAGAGTCACAAAGTCAATTCTGGGAAAAGGCTGCAGAATTTTTCTGTGATGACTTGGAGAACTGTGACTTATCTGAATCTAAAATCTACTTGCCTCAGTTTGTCTGGATAGAAACCAAATGAAATTCTGAGTTATTGTGCTTTCTCTCACTGGGTCTTGTGTCATGGAGCTTTGCTGTTGGATACTTTCCTTTCAACAAGAGGTTGAGTTAATAAAGGTCTGTGTATCCCTTAACTATGTGAAGTTAATTATAAAATAAGATAATGCCTGAATGCTTTTGGTAGGAGTACTGAAGAACTTTGTGATTGCTTATTCTCTCCCTTGCACACTAGCTAGTGTATTCCTGTGACTGCATCTTGTTTCTTCATGGAAAGTGTTCTATTCCCTGCATAATCTTTCATGGTTGCTCTGTAGTTTCCTTTTATTATAAGGAAATACCTTCTCAGTTCCTTAGTCCTGCTTTTCTTTCCTCTTTTTTTTGGCAAGCTTTTTTTTTCTTTTTTTTCCCTTTCTAAAGTCAATTCTGTAGCATTAAAATGTCAAACTGATATAAATATATTTTCTGATGTAGATAGTGTGCTTTGGGACACTCTAGCACTTCCAGTCTCCTCCATGATTACATCCATCCCCCAGCTTTTCTGTTGCTGACAGAGAATATTACTTAGTGCAACTTTCTCTGTATTGCATCCCTTAAGGCAAGGTAATGCTCCCAAGTCGCCACTTTTCCCCACACCCAAACCCTCACAGTTTGGAGGATGTATTTTCAAGTAGCATAATAGCTTGCAGAAAATTTTGAAGGGTGCAGCAAACCTGATTCTAATATCTCGTGGTATTAAGCTATTTATTTACTTGTCTTTACTACAGATCATAGATTAAGTTTAAGAATAGAAGCTATAAATCACACCTTGGTTGAAATTTTCTCTGGCTTTAATTTGCAGGGCAATTTCTTGGTGGAATATTTGATGAATGTGGTTATTGCTAGTGTGAAATGTTTGTTAGTTCATCAGAACAGTGCAGAAAGACGCATAGTCCATAGCAGTCCATGTACTGTACTTGTGTATTGAGACACTTTGTAGCACCATAGAACTGAGTTATGTTTGCCTATCCTTGCTTCTGTTATCTTGGAGAATGTAGCTAGATTTCATATGGAAGTAAGAGATGATGGTCTTTGAAGGAAAAACATGCATTTATTTTCTATACAGTGTAATGCTACCACATTTCCCTGTCACTGATGTGCAGTCAGACAGCAGAATGTTTGAATCTTTTTCCTCCCATCACTTTAAGTAAAAGCTGCTTTTTCAAGAGTTAACTGGAAACTGGAGAGGTCACTTGCTGCAGTGTAGTGTTGTCTGAATTTGGTCTAAACAGCAATAGATAAGTAAAAGATTTGTTTTATGTTGCTTTCCCACTGTTGCAGTAAAAGTGGTTTTCAAAGAGAGGTGTTAATCTTTGGACCAGTGTCCTCTAATCCACCTGAATGGCTTTAGGAGTTATGTTTGTATATGTAGTCTCCTAAAGCCAAAGGGAGTTGTTAATTGCTTTGTATCTGTCACAGCTCCTGATCCTTTGAAAGTGAAAATTGCTACTATTGTAATGATTTTTTTGTTTATTTTTTAAGTACTGTTACTTATTTATTTATTTTTAGGCAGAATACATTAGAAATTGTACTGTTGGGCTGATCTGAATGAACAGTGGTTAATTTTTTGCAAGCATCAACCAGCAATCGATTGCCACTTGCTTAAAAGCAGATAAAGGTTTTTTATGTATGTGTGTAATATAGTAGTTTGGCTAAATATTCAATAGAAAACTGTACAGCAGCTCAGTCTTACTGTCTTTCTAAACTCTTCAAGCTACTTGAACTATTGATCGGTGTGAAACCTGGTCATGGTTTTGCAGGAGGCCATGCAAGCATGGAACCAGTTCTCCACTGTAATAGCCTAGTGTATCACCAGGTGCCTTGTACCGTTAGGATTAGGCATAATGGTGGTGGTGATGAGGCTGAAGATAGCACACTTATCTTTTGCTTTTCATGTTTAAAGCACTTTAAAGTCGGTATCTAATTAATCTGAACCACAGCCAGATTAAAAATTCCAAGTGGTTCTCCAGCTTGGTTGCTGTCATTATCAGCACTTTGCAGGTGATGGCGTATTCTGCCTTTATTCTTTAAATTCCTGCTGCACTTTGAAATCCTGCTGACTGCCATTCTGGCAGAAACCCCTGAAAACATTGCTTTTATTTGGAACAAAATGACATGCTTGACTTTGAGCAAGGTGTGGAAAACTAGGGCTGGAAAAGTGGAGAAACTTGAGTCCTGTTGTTTGAGTGTCCTCAGGGATTGCACTGGAGGATCTTTTTTGTTCTTTGTACTAAGGGTCTGGATTAAGCTGATCATAGTTGTGAACCAAGATTATGAAGCTTTTTGGGGATGGATCCCAAACACCTAGGTTAGAATTATGCTCCTTATACCAGGTTTTTCCAAAATATCTCTTCTTTCAGTCTTGGAATGCTACTGCTGCTGTCAGCATTTGTGATGTGCTCCCCACCCCCCTTTGTTTTTTGCTTTTGGTTTGGGGGTTTTGGGAAAATCAAAGAGAAGAGTCGATTTGGGTTTTTTTGGGTTTTTTTGTTTTTAAATTTTTTTCCTCCAGAGAAGGCACTGTGCATTTGGACCTTTTTTTGTTGCTGAGTTCTAGCACATGGTGCTGTCGTGTTGTTAACTTCCAACTCTCTCACCCTTGTGACTCAGTATTTTTCGTATCTTAATCTCTGTTGTTGGACTTTATGGGAGAAAATGCACAACACTTGTGTGCAGCTGAGGACAGAGGGGACTTTGGCTGAACACCCAAGTGTTGTTCTGGTATAAATGGTGCGCAGTAGCTGCACAAAGCAGGTTTGCTGTTACAGGCATCAGCCTTTGTGCTGCACACACCTAAATTTCCTGTATGACATATAAAAGTGAAATATGTTAACTTGTTTTTGCAGGCAGTTATAGGCCAAAAAGGTAGGCAATGACACTGATCTTCCCGTGTTCCTGTGTTTTAAAATTGAAGAACCAGTGACATGAAAAATCCTTCAGCAAGTTGTTTTTGTTATTAACTGCGGTGTAGTATTTAAAAACTTTTTAACCCTTTTATAATAGAGCTTTTGCATGTTGTTTAAATAATCCTGCCAGGCATCTGTGTCAATTCTTACTCTAGTTGCCTTTGTGAGGAGTTCCGAGTAGCCCGGATTGGCGCGCTGGGAGCAGTGGTGGAGCCCTCTTGTGGCTAGCTCAGTAGGTGCACCTTCCCACGAACGGTATAAGAAGGTAGCGCATCCTGGGCCGAATCTTGTTAGATTACACTCTGTTAGTGTTATAAAGGCACAGCAAAATGTTGATCGTTTCCCGGTTAATAAGTTGGTACGCTTGGTGCAGATAAATTCTGCTTTCACGCATGTATTCTGCTCGTGCTTCTGTTTCATTTACCCTATTCCTTGTAGCTCTAAGGAACAGGGTATAGGCAAGCGATTGACAACCGACCCAATGATTTGGGCTTCAACCCTGCAAGTTCTTAGGCACTTGCCAAACTTTATTTGCAAACAGTTGTGTTGATCCTATTCTGCAAACTAGCTTTTTGTGTCGAAGAGCTTTTAAAAATTGGGGCTTGGGGGATGATCTTGTTCTATTGGAATGGATGATTTTGTCAGAGTTCAGTAGGAGCAGGGGTGAAACTTAAACAGGTAAGATTTTTGTTTTTCCCCCTCTAACATGGCTGCTTTAATAAGGGCATATTGTCTCATCAATTTTTAAGCTAAACTCCCTATAGAAATCAAAGAAGAGTTCTGCTAAAAAAATCAATGGTACAGTATGACCCATAGTTACTGTATGTCTTATGAGATTGAACTGGTCTCTTTGTAATTTGGTCTCTTTCCCACCTCCCCCCCTCCACCCCCCCTCTTTAATAAAGCAAAGCATGTGCAATCTCCTTTGGAGCACGTATTTAGGCATGCCATCTGATGGCTGAAACTGCTTCATTTCCTTTGGCTGTGGAGGATAAGTTAGCACCACATGAAGCTTTACCTCCTGCAGACACTAGAATAGTATGTGAAATATTTACCATTTTAATTGTGTGAGGCTTCATTGAAAACCTTATTTTCCTTGCTATGTGTCATTTAGAGAGGCAGTGCTGAACTATTGCTGAAAACGGGAGCCCTGACAGACAGGGAATATGGCACTTGTTTAACAAAGAACAGCATGCAGGCTCCACATACCATAATGCTTAAGGCTATATAATTCCATTTTCTTCTGTAGATTTTGTTTCATTGCTTCAGCGTCTGCAACAGAAGCTTTTAGTATTCAAGAGAAAAAATTCAGAGCTTGTCTAATGCAATGTCATGTGCAGAATAATTTAGGTTTTGCATAACTGATGTTTAGTTTTTAGCCTAAATGTGATATACAAAGAATGTAGAACTCCTAAAAATAAAGAAGAGAAGAAAAAAAAAAAAAAAAAAAAAAACCACCACAAAAAAAAAAAAAAAACCAAACCAAAAAGCAACCAAAAAAACCCCAACCCAACCAAAAAAACCCAAACACCCTCTGGAACTAAACCCATAAAACCCCATCAGTTTTCACATTTCATGTTATCACTGTTCATATTAAAGTGCATGTTTTAAAGTATTCCTGTCTTTATCTTTTCTTTTTTTTTCTTTTTTTTTTTTTTTTAATTCCTGATCCAGAGAAAAATTACCTTTCCACACAAAGCCTGCTATTAGTTCAATAGATAATGCTTTTCATAACACAGTGAAAGAAATGCATCCTCCAGGCAAAATCATTAATTTTTGCTTAATCACCATATTGGGAAAGTTTGACTCTTCCGCATGGGTGAAAAACAGCTTTTCATGGCAAATTTGTTTCATACTTCCCCCTCGCCTTTAGTCCTAAAAAAAAATCTGATAGAAAAGAAGATATTTATTATTTGTGTAAATTAAATTCTTCATTGCTCCAGCTAATAGCTCGTATCAGTTGTCTCAAGAGCATTCACCCATATGAAAACCTACACTAGCTTAATTATCTGAAAATGTGGATTTGGTGTGTGGTGGTTTGGTTTTTTTTTTTTTGGTGGGTGTTTTTTTTTTTTTCTCCCGTGTAACTTATTCCTCCCCCGTCTACCCCTCTGAGTCCCTCAATCCATGGTTAGATTTTCATTCTTTGCACAGACTATAGCATACTACAGTATGTGTTTTTAGTAAATAAACTCAATTACTTTGAGCATGAATTAACATGCTTCTTCTCTAGCTCAAATCCAGAATGTTTCTGTAACTCTTTTGCTATCTGTCTGGGTCTTATGTTACTGTTCTTGACTAGCAGTGACTAGAAGCAGAAATACCAACATCCTAAAGGAATAATATTCCTAGTATTTCTCACCTGGATTGAAAGCCAAGAGTGGGCTTGCAGGACTTTGACAGATGCTATTTCAATGTTCACCCTAGTTCCTCAGATTCATGTAGTTTTGTGTAAAGCTCACATAAGACCTTTTGTTAATCGAACCAGAAGCTCTTCCAAGATTCAGCCATCATCACTAATTCTTTCTCCTACTTTGACATGCTTATAATACGTTTTGTATCATGTATGCTTTATAAGTGCAAGCCTCTTAACTCATTCTGATTAGGTAGAAATTATAGGGTAAAAATAAGCTTTACCTATGTTCCAGCAAGAATAATGATGCAGACTTGATGAATGAGAATCTATAGAGTCAGTCTATATCCATCACTAATAGGAATTTTATTTAGTGTTACCTGTGCATAGCTGTAACCTGAAAAAAATATGTATGATCCAGACTTAAGATAGAAAATACTGGGAAATACTCAAAGCTCAAAAGACCTATTGTACCATTTTTTCTTTTGTGGCAGGCTTAGCCAACTTGCTTTGTGTGGAGACTTCAAAATTACCATTTTTCTCTTTTCCTGGGAAAGTTGGGATGTCAATAACTTTTCATTATGTTTTTTTCTAGTCAAATAACATGAAACTTCATTTTTTCCTGCTGTAGGTAATATTTGAGGTTAACTATATGAAAACTCAGTGGTATAGTGGAAAATTGGAATCTTCAAGCAGTGCATGAGGTGTAGTTTGTGTGAGAGCATGTAAAAGTGCAAATCTCTATTATCTAAAAGAAAATGTTTCACTATTCCCTGAAAAGATGTTAGGTTCAGTCCATGCAGCAAAATCCTTGTCAACATAGACCAAACATGAAAGAATGCTATCATTATAAACAGTTTAGTAATCTGTAAGAGCTATAACTACCAGTGCACACCTTTACCTACCTTCTGCTTGAACTGGAGGCATCTTGCACAAATGCTGTTGCATCCATTTGTGTTGAAGGAATTTATCATTAGAGCTGTGGGCATGGAGGGGAAGCTGAGGACACTGTGCTTTCTGTACATGCTCCTGCTCTCTGTGGCTGAGGATATGCCCAGGAGGTTCAGATGTGCTGCCTGGCACTCGGGATGCCCATCTCCAATGGATGGAGATGGTGCTCAAAGAACCCATGAGGGGTTTTATTTTAATTCTTTGTCCATTTAAGAAAGTGGAGGGCAACTTGGGGGCACATCTAAAGTATTTCAAGCATTTAAAAAAAATTGTTTTGTGTAAAATAAGACATAGCAAATAATGTTTCTTTTAAGCCTTTATGGGGTACATGCTAGTTTCAGATTAGTGTCTACTACTGTTGTCATGTGTCAGCTTTGCCCAAGTAAGATCTTTGGACTGGGCCTGCTAGTGCAGCCCCTGTGGAACATTTTTAGTGCTTTATAATGAGAATTTTGAGCTGTAGCTTTCATAATTATCATGAGTTTTTAATTCAACAAGTAATTGAACTAACATGAGAGGAAAGAGGTTGTTGGGCAGGGATAAACTTTGTGTTTCTCTCTATAGTCTTGTTACGAAAGATAACCACAATGTTCAAGGGATCTTGTGATGAAGATCAAGATGCCAATTACCTTACAATATTCAAGAGTTTCTCTTGTATTAATTTCTCAACTATTTTTCTCCCCTCATCCTATCAAACACACATCTATTGGAACAAGCAAACAAATAAATAAAAAACCACCGCAACCCCCCTCTGCAGCCTTTTGAATCCCTTTCTTTGTGCTTTTCTAGTAATTTAACTATGAGTGCTGTCACACCGTGTGCAAGGCACTTATTCCTGGAGCAAGCTTATGGAAAGTTCTTCAAATTACCACTTAGTGCCAGTCATTCGTAAAGTGTCAGGCTTTATGCTGTGGTTGCAGTGGTAACATAAAAAGAAATCAAAGGCAAAATAATGTTACTTTGAAATGGGAACTAAGTGCAGATTTGAAGTGCTATTCTGTTTGAAGGAAATTAACTTAGAGCTTCACACTCTGGTCACTGGTAGTTCACTAACTTATTTTCACCCTGTTACTATCTGTATTTTGGTCTTGGCTTTCCAAATGATTCTGGGAAGGGTTAGTGCTACTTCTGTTAATCTCGTCTACCATGAAAATATATGTACTAGTGCTTTGGGATGAGATTTAAATGCTTTGATTGGTAAAAATATTTTTGTAGTTGTCCAAGTTCTGATCTGATCTAGTTTGCAATTTAGTTGAGCACCTGAGTCTACACCAAGGCCTTGGGAAATAATAGATTCTGCTTTAGAGCAACTGAAGGGGCAAAACACATGTTACAGTCAGTGGAGGTTAAAGGGCTTGGGTCTTCTGAAAACTAAGCAGCTCGTTTTACGTTTATAACTGTATTGAAGTGACTAGTCACAGGCGCTCAAGTTAAAAAGCATCGATTAGACTTCTTTGTACAACTGATCTGTGTGAAAAGATTGCAAGAGATGAAGGGAAATGGGATGTGGTGATCCCATGCATGGAAGTATCATTGTTACTGATAAAAAATATGTTGGCAAAACAACTTTGGGTAGGAAAAGTTGTCAGGGCTGAAAAAGATGTAAAGAATAATCTTTGGGCAACATGGTTAGAGGTGGAATGTCTTTGGAAGCATATCAGTCTAATAAAGCATTGATTATAAAACTAGAGGGAATACAGCATTTTAGAGGAGACTATCCTGCTGGTTTGGAGCACAAGCAAGGAGAAAGAACAGGAGAGGAAGTGAGACTTTGGGCTTGGGGGGCAGGAAATAAATCTCTGTGGAAAAAAAATCCTTTTTATATTCCCTAAAATCTTATATTCTCTTACTGCTTAGTATTTTTTTCTTGCTTTTGCTTGGAATAGATTTTTTGAATACTGTGGAAGTTTTGTATATAGGAACCAGCTAGCTTACGGGATTTCCAGAATGACTGGAAGTAATCTTATAGTGGTAATATAAATATCGATGTTATATGAGGTGCTGTTATCAGCTAACATGGATGAAGAGGTTCACACTGTGTAGTGCGCAGGAATGAATCCTATTTCCTTGGCTTGCCAGAACCTATCAGAGTGTCAACGGTGTAGTTATGTATCCATAACTACAGCATCCCTACCTTCCAGTGGCGAGATGATTTGATTTGTGATTGACATGAGTTCTAACAGTAATAACTGTAACAGGAACTCAGAAGAGTTTATGCATATATGTATACACTTTAAACATGCAAATCAAAGAATAATTATTGTAACACTTTGGAAACAGGAGAGCTCCATATAATATATTAATGCACGTTTCAGCAAGATGTATAAAACATCTGCGATTATGAATGAATGGACTCGTTATTCTACTATGTGCGCTCACTGTGCTGAACAGAAAGTAAAAATAAATCTTTGAGACACTTCTATCGTTTCTTTTTTTGTCAAGAATTTACATCTGGAATCCTCATGGAATCTTTCAGAATACCCAACAGTGTAAAATGATCTGCCTGACTAATACAACTATTACATTACATTGGTTATGGCTTTCTTACAGTCTAATTGTTGTAGCCCCTGTAACGTTAGCCACTGGAATGGGGAGACACTGATCTCAGTCAGATGACAGATATTAACCTGTTGTTAACCTGGATCCTTATCTTCTGCAGAAGGTCCTTTCTTCTAAAGAAATGAGTAGTCTTTCACCCAGACTGCTGTTATCAAAGACCTCAAATTGAAATCTTGTTGTCTTTTTTTAAGCCAACAAATTATATGAATTTATGTATTTTTTCATATTAAATACTCCTGAAAAGGCACAAAGGTGTTATGTTGTTTTAAGGACCTGCTATATTTTCATCTTGAAATCCTGTTTAACTTTGAGCCAAGCAAATAATCCTGAAATAGCTTTCTCTGCTTCCTGTCAGACACATGCTTTCATTCTGCAGAAAGCAGCAGGAGGCCTTTTGCTTGTTTGGAGTAGTGCTCATAAATATAAAATTGGACTGGACACTAGAGTTTCAGAATGAAGGATGAATGTTAATAGATCACACACAAATTGGTCTCTGTTGCTTCCAGAGTCCATAGCATGAGGTCTACCAATTGCCAGGCAAAGAATTGTACTGTGGTGTAAGGCTGACTCTTTCAGCAATTTAGATGTTTCATGTAAGTGTAGAAAGAAGAAAAGAGAGTTTCCAGAGTGCTTGATGACAAATTGGTGGGTAGGTTCTTCCAGAGAATAGAGGGGTTATCTTAAGATTTAAGACCGTAGTGCTTATTTGTCCAGTACTTTCTATTGAGAATTTCAACAAGGATTTGAATTATTACTTTGTGTTGCTGAATCTAGTATAGCTTAAAGCTTACATTTTTCTCAGTATTGAGGCTTGTAAGATGCTCCAAGATAAGCATAGTCTAATTGCAAAATGAATTGTATGTAAGAATAACAGACCATCTAATTTCACGGTGAAGAACTAACTAATCGTACGTGTAACTTTGTGCTACTTGTATACTGTTTGGAGTTGTAAACATGATTTATATTCCACAACTTCTGCAATGTGAATTCTGCTCTTGGAGGAGTAGAAGCAAGCACAGAAAGAGGTGAAAAGATTTGTCTTAGGTCATGGGGTAAGTGCAGCAGAGTAGAAGAGGTTCAAACACCAGATTTCCTATCACTGTGTTTACTTACTCCATTTTGGTTACTAGCCCATCTGGGGATTAGATGAGATTTTTTTCTAAGTTAACTTGATTTTTAGTTGTTTAAATATAGCTTGAAATAGACTTGGATTTACCAGGGAGATTATGGGGACATTAGTCCTGTCTGGTGTGCTGTGTGAGGTCCTGATTTTATGATGAAATATGGTGATGTGGCTTCCTAGACCTTTCTGCCTCAGAATGCACACTGTAGCTTCTGCCACTTGGGGAAGAATCCATTTTCTTCAGGCTCTTTGTCCTTTTCCTGGGATCCCAAGGATTCCCAGCCTTGGGAATCCACCCTGAAAAAACAACCACCTGTAAGGAAATTGAACTTGGTATGTAGCTATTGTGTATGAGAACTGATGTGTTAGCCAGTACTTTTGAGGCGCTTATTTGAACAGATAGCTTAATGGCTGCAAATAAGTAACAACAGGGGAAATCTGCTTTAAATGCTAAAGGTTTGGAAGGAATGAAGGAAAATATTGGAATTATTTTGTTATTTTATAGCTAGCCCTCCCTGCTTGGTTCTGGCAGTGAAATAGTCTTAGATGAATGAAGGACAGCAAATCAGATTGCACATATTAACAAAGTCTCTCTAGTGGAAACAAATCTCTAGAGAAATACACTACTTGGAGAATTTTCACCCTTTAACAAGATAAAATGATAATTAGGAAGGGTTTCAAATTGAAATAAGGTGACATGTGGAACAGTGATTGTGCAGTGAGAAATTAAAGCCCTGTGAGGAAAGTGTGCCCAAAGTTCACATTTTAATGAGGATTTTTCTGACTCTTGGGAAGATGTTCCCCACTTTCAGATTCCACAGAAGAGCTCTGATCAAACAGGACTGAGACAGGGCCTGTCCTGAAGAAACAATACAGGCAGATCAGATTAGGTTGCTTGTTCACAAGAGCTCTTGAATTATCTCAATATACATTAAGTGCTTTTAAAGCCTTTCTGATTTAGGTAAGAGGCCCTTATTTAAGGTAATATACCTAATGAATGATTCAATAAACCCATTGATGTTAAATATAAATTCATCATAAACACAGATGAATAGTTACCTTGTTTTCTTAAGGAAGATCTCATTTAACCTGTTTATGCCTATGTAAAACTGCATGGAAGGTCTTTAAAAACCAAAACATGATTGGAATTGCTTTGTTATGTGGTTTGGGTATGTCTGAGATCTGATCTATTTGTTGAGTTAAAGATACACCCACACTGATTTTCCTGAGTTTGCTTCTGATGTTTAGTGTTAATGTTTTATCTAGTTATTTGATGCCTAGTGGATGATACAGTTGGCATTCCTTACTATTTTGAAATAGTAATTTTTAATTTCAATAACAGCTTTCCTTTATGACTGCAATAAACAGTATCAAAGATGCTGTGGTTTAGAATCTGAAAACACTTTTATATACGCTATCACTATTGTATTGTCTTATTTATGCCCTTTAGATGTGCTTGTCTTTTTACGCAGCATTTCACTGAGATGTGTGGATTTTAAGCTTTATGGCAATCTAGTGATTTTAGTGGTCTTACCTTTGTGGCAAATTTTTAATATGTGTGTGTGTGGGGAAGTTTCTTCCAAATATGTGGCAGTCGTTCAAAGACAGATAGTTCTATGGATGAAAGATCTTTTGAGATAATAGGATTTTGTGGTAGTTCAAAACAAACTACACTGTAATGTGTATTAAAGAGAGAGAACTACTCATGCAGATCCATCTGAAAGGACAGTAAAAGCGGGAAAACCTGTATGTCTGAACTAGCTAAATTTTAGCAGAAAAAAGCATTCACCAGAGGTTTGACCTGAAGTCTGCTAATTCAGTTAAAAGATGCCTCATAATTAAAATCTGTGCCAGATGGTGGATACTGAGGAAAGGTGAAGGCAGAAAATGTGACTGGAGGCCAGACTTGTGGTCCCAAATGCTGAAACTGAGGATTGATCCAGCCTGTTTGCTGACACAGGTTAGATGAGTTTAACTATGTTATATGCACAGCTGCCTGCAACCACAACAGCCACAGAAAGCATGCATTCTGGGGCAATTCTCTGTTTTTTATAAGGCAGAGAAACAAGAATCAAAATTGAAGTCATAAAGGCTGCACTGGAAGTGATGTGCGTTAAGTTAGAAGTAAGATTAGGTTCAGTTAAACGCACTTGTCAATTTAAACTAAAAATATTTTCCCAGTGTCTTAAATAACTCTATGTCTTTCTCCAACAATTAACACTTAAATTTTAGCTCAGATCTAAGTTATAACTCAGAACTCGGCTGAACTGTGTTTTATGGCTTACTTTTATCCTCCTCAATCTCCTCCAAAATCCCTATGCTGTGTTAAGTGTTTTCCACAATGAGGTGAGGGGAAGAGACTCAGGTGAAATTTGGGCCCAGTGGTCTGAGCGTAAAACAAAACTCTTTCCCAAATGAGAGTCTAGCTTGCATGGTGCTAGTGTCATGGGTGAACTTTCTGAAGCATTTACAATGTTTAAGGTGTAGAGGGAAGGCTTGCGGTGGAAAATAGCCTGAGTAGACTGCCAGTACCTGGTGTGTCCTTTAGGTGTGTCCTCATCAAAGTGGACATTTTATCCTCAGAAGGTTTATAAATGCAACAACTGGCCTTGGATCTGCTATTACTTTATAATGTACCTTGCCAGTCAGAAAAGGTGAGTCTCAAAGTGCTTCATGAAAAAAATATTTTTAATATATGTACAACACAGTCAAAATTCTCCCATTAGAACAACATTTAACGTCTTGAGCATGGACACTGGACAAGAACACATTTGTTCTGAAACAAAAACAAGCTAAACCTGTGTTCATGTCCTTTTTGTGTATTTATAACAGGTGTATCATGAAAGATCTTATGTGTGTTTTTTCTGTTTGGTTCTGTTCATTTTAGTAACTGTAGCATGGGAGCTGAACAGGTAATTTTAGAGTGCTGTGCTGTCTATGAATGAGATGGCTATCTATTTTGATTTCAGTGAGGCATGAATTCCATGTATTTTGTTGGCAAATAAGCAATGTTTATGCATCTGTCTGTCACCCATACAGACCTGGAAAAATGATAAAGTATGACTAGCTAAAGAGCATAAAATATTCAGTGATTTTGTACTAGAATAGTTCGTGATTGTCACAGTCTTGCAGTTTTACTTCTTTACATGAGATGAAGAATTGTATTTATTTATTTTTCTGATTAATGATTCTGCACTCAGCCTCAAGCAGTTGCCAGAGCTTCTGGGGAACCTCTGTAACGTGTTCAGGAGCTTTTACTACTTCACTGAACACAAGGAACTGGTAACTTGTCTGACACTGAAATGGTCTCTTCTTGTGTTATCCAAGATGTGTTCCTTGGGCAAGGAAAACAATGTAGGGGAAGAAGAAAGGGCAAAGCATGAATAAATGTAGTTTTTGACTTTATTATCACGAAGGTACTGGAAGTACAATATAGAGCAGAGAAAAAGGGAAATCCATTTTACGGGGCTGGTGTCTAATCAAGGCCAAACTCCCTTCCTGTGCTTCAATTTCAATGAATGTACCAATTATTCTTTGAAAAATTCAGGTCAGAAAAGGAGTGATTTAGCTTTAAATGTTAAAAAATAACATTGACTTTTCTGTTCCCTTCTATCTGCCATACATGCGTGAATATAAAGTAGGATATTGGCCTGAGTTGATGCATAACCCAAGTAATTTGGAAAAAGAATACGGGAGGCCAATCGGGCTGAGCTGAATGTTTCCTCTGATTTTTGTTCTTATTTTCTGAAAGCTGCTGCTTTTCACTATGCTCTTTTCACAGGTATGTATCTGTCATTTTCTTTTCTGTGAAATAACGTGCAGGGTAAAAATGGATCCTTCCTTTCCTTTAACTCCGGTTGTGCTAAACATGAGTATGCTACGTGCAACATTGACAGAACCCAGTCTAAATGCGGAGGTGGCAACCCACCGCAAGTAGTTGGAGAGCACCAGTATATCATGTGCTGTCTCTGTGGTGTAACAAAAAAAATCTTCAACATTAGGCCTTTTTTGAATACGATGCAGATGTTCCTTCAGCAGAGTGAAGGTGAGGGGCAGAGTCTGATGTAATGAAGGAACAGGCAAAGACTAAGACAGAAGGCTGTGCTGAACTAGCATATTGCACTAGAAATTCCTAAATAAAATCATACTCACTTTTTTTTTTTTTGTTTGGTTTATATTTAAATCTGAGTACCGTTCATTGTATTCCAGGTCATGAGGAAGGTCATTCATATATTCTTTTCTTCATTTCTCCTGGTGCAACATTAGGGATGGCTATAAAAGACAAAACCTCTCCAGAATGGTTGCCGATGCTTACTGAGAAGATTAAGTACTTAAAGCAGAGGACTCAAAATGCAGGAAAAACCTGGAAAATCCTCCAGTCATAGTTTTTGAAAACCATTTTACATGTTACTATCTTGCCCTATGTTATATGGGAGAAATAAATGGAGGCGTTCATAAATAAGGCATAATTTCTTCGTATCCTTTCCCGATCTTTTTGAAATGGCAAAAAGCCATGAAAAGTGGCTAGAAAACACAAAGGAATTAAAAGGAAGTAATGATAAGATTGATGCAGCCAAAACATACTGAATAATCAGCAGAATCCTTGAAATTTTTTCACAGGTGACTTACAATTAATGACTAAGAAATTCTTTGGATAAGATGACTTATTCATAATCTTAGGAAATTTCGAATGCTGTTATCTTTGTCGTCACTGGGGTCTATGAGACTTACTGTGTAGAATAGCAGAGAAAAATATCTTTAGTCTAGAGCGTTTTTAAAATCTCCATTAGAAGAGACTAACAAACCGTAGCAAAATAATCTGTATTCCAAACATGCTTAAACAATGGCTTAGCACTCTGAATATCCAATAAATAAGTTGTCTTTTTAATAGTTATTATGTTCAGTATCAATGGCTGACAACTGCTGTCACCCCATCGAATTGTGCTAAATCCTCCTAAACAAGACACCCTTGCAATAAAGCTTCACTTGTAATCATTTTTTGGCAAGCACATCTTATAATTGTTATTATTCTAACCGCTCACACTCGCGTACAGCATGAGGTGCCAATGTTTGCAGTTCCAAACATTAAAGATGTGGTGATAGAGAAGGCGAATCCTTATTAATTCTGAGAGATTTGCTTAATTGGGACACAATGTGAAGATTCTCAACAATAATAACAGATGATGGGGAATAAATAGGCATGGCAGGAGAGAGGCAGTTTCTAGCGTGAATTTCCCTTTGCTTCTGTTTAATTGCATTACATACTGTGGGAAGTATCTGGAGTATGTGTGTTCTAGTTAATTTTTCTTGACTGCATGCATCTAGCTACTGCTCCTGGACATTTTAATGTTTGATAATACCCTATTTGCATATGACTATGCATCTATAGCTGTCATTAGAACCAATTTACATACGTGATTTGCTTCTTGAAGTGTCAACGTCTGAATTTTATCTAGAGACATGAACAGGGTCAGGAAAGTTTAATTGATTGTATAATGCAATTGCAAAGGCTGGCAGGGATCTAGGGCAATTTTGGAACATCTGTCTTTGAGTCATCAAAAATAAAGCACACAACAGCTGTGGTAACAGCAGGATTATGATTAGATATACAGCATTCACCATCAGATTGAACAAGGACTGGAAAACAAAAAGGAAGTAAATAAGTCAGTTTTGATAATATTACAAGACTTTCACAGGTCTGGTTTTTACTTTTTACAAATTTATGGGTAAATATAAAGTTGAAAAAAAAAAAAACCCCAAACAAACAAACAAAAAAAAAAAAACCCACCACCACCCCAAACCCCCAAAATCTGTGGTGTGGGTTTTTTTTTCTAGCAAAAACTTGTATGTATTCCTCAAACCCGTTGCCCAATAGCACAGTTATGTAGCTAAATGTTGTATCCCACTTACTACGCTGTGTTATATTAGCAATTCCTGCTTTTAAATTGCAGCTACCAAGTCCTGTTCATGAAACATTTGTGACTCATTCCCATACACAGATAAAGCTAATTCCATGTTATATCTACTATATCTTTGTTTCTGTTATGCATATAAGTACAGTTAAAATTCCTGTGGAATATTCTAATTTGATGAAAGCTGAATATATAAAGGCATCTAGTTATACAAACTTATTTTAGATTTTTTGCATCTGTAACTTTTGGATGCAATTCAGTTAAACTCGATTGTATGACTTTACAACTAGAACTGAACATACGTTTTATATTCTGTAGTCACCATATGAAATAAGAATATATCAGAAGAAAAATGCATAACTTCAGCATTCATTTATGCTTTCTGCTTAAACTTCAATTCATGAAAATTGGATGCATAAGTAATGACACTTTCAAAATTAAAGCACTAGTTTGTTCTCCTATCAGTGTGAAAAGTCATTATGCTGCAGCAATATAGAATGCTTGCAAAAATATGCAGCCCAGAGCCACTTTCTTGTCCACAGATGATTGTTTAACAAAATTAATTTTAGGATCAAACTAGAAGACTGACATCAGTCGAGTTGCTAAGATGTTCCGTGGCTGTCTAAGTTTGCACTGTGCTATTGGCTTTGCGAGAACATTTTTGTTTGAGATTTCTCAGCAACTGCCCCATGTGGTATAAGGCAACTTGGAGCCTTGGAATCTGTCATTTATTTCAGATACCCAAATCACTGCTTCATTTAGAAGTATGTTTTGGCACAGAAAAGCACCAACTGCAGAGTAGCATTCATTTTATGCCAACTAGTTTTTTCCACCCATAAGTGTCAGCACACTAACAATCATGTCATAATCAGTGTTTAGCAGATGCACTATTGTTTTAATTCCTGCAAGCTCTGTAGATTTTTTTTCTCTCGCATCTTTCATATGAACATAACATCCTCATTTACTACAGCAAGTGCATGTGAAATTTCTGCAAGGCAAAAAAATATACTGCTTTATTGATGGCTAACAAGAGTACTTATTTTATCAGTGGCCTCCAAAAGATGCTGAGGTAGTGTGTATCTCAATAGTTAAGACTGGTATATGGCAAAGGACTTTGAGAGAAACTGCTGGTTAGTTTTGATTGCAGTAATCTGTATGTTTTTGACTGATCTACCATATGCCAGTCAGGAGTTGTTTTCTAGTTCAATTTCTCACTACCTTAAAACTGCTCGGTGGTGCTCTGCTCCTGAACTATGGCGAAAATGAGTGGTTCACTAGTCTTTTCTTTTTCTTTTCATTTTTCTTTTTGAAATAAAAGTGAAGCTGCGTGTGGGAAGTATTAAACGTGGGAAGAAGTGAAGTATGCTCATAAATTTTGCCTATAAAGCTAACATAATGGCAGGTGATGCTGACATCAGCAATTTGTCTCTGTAGCCTAAAAATGTTGTACAAGTTTGTTTTCCTTAATGGTGAGCGATAATAGTTTGGGGAAAGACAAATTTCCTAAGTTAGCTTAGCTCTAGTTTGATTCCCCCCCAGCCCTACCCCCCACAAGTGAACTAAAATATCATTATCAATCTGATTAAAAGTGTCCACTTAAGTTATAGCAGTGTAAGTACAGGAAATGTGCTTTCATTGAAATAGAAATGGCAGTAAACTTCCTGGGCTGGGAAGTACCTGGGATTCATCCAGTTTGAAAAAAAAACTATCACAAGGTCTTAGATGTAGCAGATTTTTGCTCACCAGCTGCTGTCATCACATCTTTCTTATATGTTAGGATTTCTGTGCTGCTGAAGCCAAGGATATTCTGGAATATGAGATGTAGATAACTGCTGATTTAGCAGATATTGTTAGGCCTGCTGTGAGTCTGCAGTTGGTGTGTCATGATACTAGTAAAGGCACAGAAAGAGGTGGGGTTTTTTGAGGGGGTTTTTTTGATGGTGGATTTTTTGGTGTGTGTGGGGTTTTTTTTGTTGTTGTTTTTTTTTTTTTTTTGATTGAGCTGAAATACTCTGGGAATGAAAGGAAACAATGCAGGAAATCAACTTAAAGTGTGTGCAGCTGGGTGCAAAGCAGAGTTCAGTCAGAGGTGAGAAAGGTGAATGGTGTGTAGAATTCGGGGAAAGTAAGAATATTCTACAGGAAACACAGGGCTTCACTGGCAGTTCCTCAACAAGCACGACTATTCAAGAAGAAAAGATCTAAATTTCTTGCAGATCTGGAGGAATTTACTCACTTTATTTCCCAAGTAAGGAGCTGCAACTTAAGCTTGTTTTCCTGGTCTGTGTTTCAAGATCATGTTCCAGATAGGATCACCCAGTGCTGAGGAGCTTTGTGTTAAAGCTGGTTTTCAAACTCTTCCTTCCTGCAGTGCAGCTCTGTGGGAACTTGGTACTGATGGCTGTTCCCAGGAATCAGCAATGTTGAGGGTGCTGTTATTGTGCGCAGGGTACACAGAAGAGGTTATGAGGTGGGCATCTGCATTAACTCTTTTTTACTGAGTTTTCCCCTGCCCCTTTCTACAAGGAGGATAATTCCCATATGTAGATGAAGGACACAGTAATCAATATCCCCTCAGCTGGGGTTAAAATTCCAGGCACTTTTTGGAGGATCTTTGAAAGCCTTTACTTGTTGTAAGAGTATGGTGTATGACCTGGTAAGAGTAAATCTATCACTCTTTACTCTCCCAAGATGACACTATTATGTTTTTAGATAAGTGGGACTTCACAAAGGGATGCCTTCACTTTTTTGTGTAAAAGATTTGAAAGTTAACTCTCTTCAGCTTACCAAGTACACATGAATGGCAGATAATCAAAAGACTTTGATTTTATTTTCTGAAGTCTTGGGAAAGGCTTGTGTAAATCCTAAATATGATTGAAAGCTCTGTTCAAAACACAACAGTTTTGATTCAAAAAAGATCATAAAAGATGGCCATGTTCTTGGCACAATAAAATGAATAATTATTTTGCTTGTAATACCTCTGGGCACACAAGGCAGTTGCAATCTTCTTTTCCCTTGACAGACCAAGGAAAGCATTTAGGGTGATACAGCTGCAACTGAAGAGAGTCTTATTGCTTAGGTGGCTGGAAGTGTAGATGGGCTGCACAGGGGGGTTTGCTGTCGTTTTTAGGTTTTCATCTCCTGAGGACACTTAAATTCTTATAGAGAAACTACTGAGTCAAATAGGGATAGTAGTTCTACATACCAGGATTGTTGTATGTGAATTATTTGGCTCACACAGTAGGACCATAAGCCTTAAAATTGACAACATTCACCTTGTCCTGTTTTATTAAATCATGAACGCAAGCGTGGTGGTGGTGTACTGGGGCTCCTGTTGTGCCCGCATAACTGGGAGCCTCAAAGTCATCTTGGGTGCAAGTTTTAACAATTGAAAACCCCTAAAGCTTAAAATTACTTCAAAATAGAGGCAGCGTCAACTTTTGCTCTAAAGTGGATATGATGCTGTGGTGGGTTGACCATAGTGCATTAGCTGCACTTAGTTGACCAGAGTGCATTAGCTGCACTCTGACTCTCTTTCCTCAACAGGTCAAGAAAAGAAAACATGGACAAGCATGTAGGTTGAGATAAAGGCAGTTTAATGAGAAAAGCAAAGGCTGCATATAGAAGTAAAGCAAAAAGAGGAAATTTATTCTCTACTTCCTATCAGCAGGCAAGATGCCTAGCCACTTCTCGGGAAGCAGGGCCCCAGTATGTGTAACAGTTGCTGTGGAAGGCATACACCTTAACCACAAATGTCCCTCCCTCCTTTCCCTCAACCTTCTATTGCTGAGTATGATGTCACATGGTAAGATCCCTTTGGTCAGTCTGGGTCAGCACTTCAAGCCACATCGCCTCCTGCCTAAAGGCCTTTGGGGACAGGACATGTGGTTGGAGAGAAACCCTTGCTGTGATAGCACCACTAAGCAGTAGCCACAGCACTGGTGCATTATTGATGCTATTCTACCCACAAATGCAAAGCACAGCACTGCATGGTCTCTATAAGGAAAGTTAACTCTACCCCAGCTTTGTCTTTCAGTACAGCTGGTACTGAGAGAAAAAGCAGAATCTGAGAAATCTTGCGAATCAGATGTAATTTTCTCTTACCTTCTTTACATCCACTGCAATGTTACTGACTTCCCATAAATAGGGACTAGAGGACCCATAATAGGACTAGAGGACCTATGATAAGGTCCTCTAGTCCTGAGCACAGTGGCTTCAAAGGTAAAGAGGACTTGTCAGGAAGTGTACTGCGTTTTCCTGGCAGAGGTGCTTGGATGCGTGGCAAGTATATGCTGGAGCAGTTCTGAGGATATGGTAAACTGTGCTTGTAAGATAATCCTGATAAATGGTGAGGCCAGCAAATCTTAGAAGCGATTTTTCCTAGATGTATAGGGCATTCTTGACTTGAAGCCAAAATGTAGGTACTCTGCTGGGACATTTAACTGGAAATAAAATGTGTGTGATTATATATTTGTATGCATGATTTTCTCATGAAAGCACATGATGCATATGTATGAATCTTGCAAAGTTGATTGGAGTTTGTAAATACAGGCACAAAGAGAAACAGTGCGTGGTGCTGCCTGGCTTGATTAGAAATCCATCCATGGACTTGGTTCACAAGCTGTGCTGGAAACTAGATATACACTGTCAATATGGTCACTTCTAGCTTTGAATCTTTCATGATCCAGACTTGTGCAGATTATGCACTCTGCATTTTCAAGCTCAACAGCAAAGGCAAGGCTTCTGAAAGGAATAAAATCGTTGGCATGAGTTTCTCCACTCACTGTAGCACTAGTGCCTAAGAGCTTTCCTGATTTTATGAAGATTAAAGCAGCTACTGATTAGTGCAACATTTTGCAAATTGCATGAAACTGGTGGTGAAGGACTCTAGCAGATTGAGAGTCTGATCCAACAGCCACTGAAACTGATGTAAAGACAAGCATTAGCAAATGCCACTTGTGTGCTTTAGCAGAGGAACAGTTCATTAAAATCAGTGGCTTTTCCACAACTGAAATATGTTGAAACAGGAAAATTTTGTCTGCTTTTACATAACTTCTTTCGTGTGCAAGAGATTTGGCAGAGAATACTCAGCAACAAGCTTCCGTCCTTCAGCCTATAGCTAAAGCCAAATGCATTCATTCTTGCCCTCTGAGGACCAGATGTAAGATATTGTTCTGGATACAAGATGGGATCAACTCTTGTAGAGCGGGAAGAAAAAAAATACCATAATGGAAATTACAGTTTGAATTTTGTTTTCTCTGTCACTTTGACAAGGGGATACTTGTAAGCAAGACATGATTTAATATCTAGGAGAACTTAAGCTATGCACTGCAGAGGATGCTTTTTTGTCTCTTTCATGTGAGCTTTTCTAATTGTCTTTTGTTGTGGTATAACCCCACCAGCAACTCGGCCACAGGCAGCCGCTTGTTCATTTCCCCCTCACTGGGTTGGGGGACAGAATGAGAAGAGTAAAAGTGAGAAAATCCATGGGTTGAAATAAAAGCAGTTTAATAGGTAAAGCAAAAGCTGCAAATGGAAGCAAAGCAAACCAAGGAATTCATTCACCACTTCCTATCCTCAGGCAGATGTTCAGCCATCTCCAGGAAAGCAGGGTTCCATCATGTCTAATGGTTACTTGGGAAGACAAACACAATCACTCCAAATGTCCTGCCCCGTCTTCTTACCCCAGCTTTATGCGCTGATCATGATGCCATGTGGTATGGAATATCCTGTGAGTCAGTCACGGTTAGCTGTCCTGACTGTGTCCTCTCCTAATTTCTCATGCTGCCTACTCACTGATAGGGTGATGTGAGAGGCAGAAAAGGCCTTAACTCTGTGCAAGCACTGCTCAGCAGTAGAAAACATCCCTGTGTTATCAACACTGTTTTCAGCACAAATCCAAAACACAGCCCCATATCAGCTATTATGAAGAAAATTAACTCTATTCTAGCCAAACCCAGCACATCTTTCCAGGCAGTGCAGCTCAGGTATCTGAAGGACAGTGGAATAGGAAGAGCATCTCCAATACTCTGTATACTAGAGCCGGCATAAAAGCACTAGAGTCTGAGAAGAGAGGGCCACTTAAATGCAGTGTTTTTCCCAGCTGGAGTGCCAAAAATGTCTTGATTACCAGGCTCTTGTCAGCCTGCAGATGAGGGGCAGAGTGCACTCAGCTTTTGAAGAAAAATTAAATAAAATGGTAGCTAAGCCACCTCTTCTCCCATAGTACAGTAACTCTTACATGCTCTCAGACTACATAGACTGATTCTGTGCTTGAAATTTTGATTTTGTTTTAAAATATTTATTTCCTGAAACACTGCTTAGGCATTTAGTATTTGACAACATAGGAAATATTTTAAAACTCCAAATTGTACAGTGTCAGGTTTTCACTCATAAAAATTCAGTCCAAGTCATTAAAAAAAAAAAATAAAAATCTGAAGATATGTAAAATGTTCTGTTTGAAAATGGGAGGGGGGGAGAAGAGCAATTAAAACTGTAAGAATAGAAGCTAATTATGAGCAATTCAGGCAGAGCTTTGTTTAGAAAATGTATCAGTATAAAATGGATAGGTGAATAGATTAGCACTGATTGCAGTTTTTACATATAATAGTCTCTTTTTCATGAGTAATCATTAGCAATTATAATGTAGGCTTTAAATCAGCCTGGGATGGGACTGCACTGTAATATGAATACTAAATAATTTTACATTCCCAGGCAGAAGAAAATAACTTTGTGATTTGGTGATAAAATCCATAGTGCAAGTATTTCCTTGGACTGTCATTTGCTTTCCATATTTCAGCTCTGGGTTCAATAATGTCAGCATTGAATGCTAAGGTTCATCACACAAATGATTGTTACCTAGTGTTAGCCGGCAGTGGAAGTTGCAATTATGCTTTTAAAGAAGTATGACTTCATGTAGTAATTACTGGAATTATTAATTGCTAAGGGAAGAAAAAAATGATCCAGGAGATAAAGTGGCTGAAAGTAACGGTGTAACACACTACATGGCTGTAATTGTGTAAATGTACTTGGAGGCTGGCTGTACCATTGATGGCTGATGATTTACTTCCTGAGTCTGAAAGTTTTGTGCACCAATAGTTGTGCAGGACTGCATGGGAAGACCTTGTTGACAGTGCCTCCCAGCACCTGGGATACTGCTTGCTTGGTTGCTAGTTGAGATTTTTAGGAGTGCTAATGGGCAATAAAAAACTTATCCTGGTTTGCATCTGCATTTCTGGTCAAGATTGTGACTCTGTTACTTTAGATTCTCAGTCCTTTCCTGAAAAATCTGCATTTCTAAAGGATAAACCCCTGGCCAGGAATGAATGAATGAAAGAAATGGTTTAAGAAACAGCAGCAAAGTGCTCTGTGAGAATTGTAGGCACAGAGTCTGTTTCCTTGTTTGTTTGTTGTTGTTTTTTTTCTTGTTGTTTGTTTTTTAATGAAAATAGGATTGTGCTTTCTAAGTTTAACCAAACTAGACAGATGGATAGAAGACTTCAAGAAGTTACGTTTCTATAAACTTTGTGTAAATTGGCAGCTGAGTAAGGGAGAATTAGAGCTGTCTGCATTATTATTCTCTTAGTAAAGATAGTAGGAGAGCAAAGATGGTGGAAGGGGAAAGAGAGCGAGAATTGGGCAGGAAATTGTGGGAATAGGTGTCAACAACCGGCGGGGGGGCGGAGGGAGGGGAAGGCATTGAACTGCAGTGAGTGACATCCAGGCTTAAAAAATGCTTTTGAATAGAAAGGCAGGAGTCCTGGTTTGACAGTCCCCTGATGTCATGTTGATGCTAAGTTTTACCTCTTGACTGGAACCACACTTCTGGTTACAAATAAGAATCGGTTTTATTCTAGAGTTTTAAAGAATGTCTTGGATACGTGAAACTGCATAGCTTTTTTGTATGCCCAAACAGAAGCTGGAAATAATTAGGTAGAAAATTTACATAAATCTATAAGCTGATATTCAGATACCTTCTAACCACATAGAGTTCTCAGAGGTGTAGATGTTTCAATGCCTTGAGAAATGAGGAAATGCTCTAAAATATGATAGCCAGCCCAGGCGCAGGCTCACCGTTTGCTGGTGTGGCTGTTCCTCCCTGCTGTGCTTGGTGCAGCACACTTTCTGGTCCCAGTGTCGTCCCCCAGCATCCTTACGTTATATCTGCATCTATTCTTGTTGGTAGTGTTGTAAATAGAAGCCAACTAAGACAAGCTGCTGTTTCACCCTGATGGTTTGTGGAAGGGTTCATTTCACTGACAAAATCAAGATGGAATTTTGAGCTTGCCCCTTCTGTGTTGAGCAGGGTTTTGCAGGGTGTCAGCTAACAAAATAACAAGCACACCCCTCTTGCAAGTTTAGGCCCACATATTTACATGTTCATAGGAAGCATGTATGCACTGTATGGAAACATAGCCTGATGCTGATTTCTTGTACTTTCAAATTGCATGAAGGAAAAGGTTGAATTTATAGCCTAAATATCCGTTAAAAAACAATGCCAGCCAGCAAAAGAAATGAACCATATGGTGGGGGGCTGGTGAGGCACCAGCACAAAACTCAGTGGTTTCATGCATGTGTGCAGTCTCTCCCCTCAAAGAGAGGGAAATGGTTATTGCATCAGGTATATATGTGTGTGTGTATATATCTCCCCTTTTTGAAGGGGAAAGTAGTCAGTCAGTACCTTCATGTTTTGGTTTTTGTAGGTCTCAGTTATATCCTTCCTCCCAGGGGAAGACTAACTTCTAGAAACATGGAGAGGGGGACTGTATCCTGCAGAAATCTGCATTCTAATGTGTTGGCTCTACCCTAAGGAAATGCCCTGCAGGTATAAAAGCAGTGCATGTATTATATTTGGCCAGTCCAAAATGAGTACTTCTCCTCCTAACAAGGTCTCCTTTCACTTGAGCCCTACAGGTTTCTATAAATAGCTGTGTTTTTAATAGCCCAAGCAACATACTCAAAAAATGTTTGGGAAATGTGGAATTAATTGCCTTCCTTCTCCCTATTTAGACATTTCTAGGACTCTTCTCTCCAGATCCCTGTTAGAGGGAAATGCTGTCATTCCTTACTCTGTAAGGGCTGACTTATCCACCATTTTTTGCATCAATTTGGCTATTGGCATTACTTTTACTTCTCTTTTTTTTCTTTTGCAGTCAAATGTTATCTTATTTTTGATTGATCCAATACTTAAAAAATCCAGAAACATTTAAACTTTAAACAGATTGCATCTGAAGTGAAATGGTTTGTTCCATTTTTCATTAGTCCTTTTCATGGTTAAAAGTAACACTTTTTAGTGGTGTCTGAAATCTTATATTAGAAAGTATTGAAGTAGAGCAATTCATCCCTCTTGCCCCTGAACAGAATTTTTAACTACAGTGCTTCAGGGAGTTATGAATTATTCTGGTCCAGCCAAGTCTATTTCAATGAACAAGTATTTGCTAGGTCCTAGCAAATGCTCAGGTCTTCGGGAGCCATGATCTCATTACCCTCACTTTGGTCTAATAGTTTCTCATTCTTCAGATACCCCATGGACATCAGTAACAGGATCAAGGGAGTAAGGTGAAACTGGCCAGATACTGGCTGCTTGCAGAAAGCCATAGTGGCTCCAATAACGCAATCTTTTATGTTTTAAAATAAATCAAGTTACTTTGGGATTGGAGCAAATTCTGTCTTCCCTTTTTCCGTTGGCTTTAAATGTGTCAATTTATTTTTTTGCGTTGTGCACAAGTGCTTTAGCGTTAGGAACAGTGATGCTTTAAGAAGTGAAGGAAACAAACTGATAAGGAGTGAAGTGAGATTGAGGAAAGAAGGGCTTTACCCCCTTCCTTCCCACTAGCTGCCTTGAGCATGATATGAACAGTCCCATTCCCCACCACTTGCCCAAGCAGCTCCATGTTCTGCAAGCAGTTGCAGGAAAGCTTTTGAGTATTAAAGAAATGATACATCAGGTGCTGAAGGAGAGGTTAAAATGTCTGTTTGCCCCAAGTCAGATAATAGTGTATATGTTATGGATAAACAGATGTACAGCTGTCCTTAATCTTTCATGCTTCTGTTTATATACAGAAATAAATGTGTTTCCTCAAATGTAAAGTTACTGTATTCATTTAAACAAACATTGTGTGTATGGGAAACCTCAGCCTTTATCTAGTCCGTAAAGGCAATAGAGGGTTTTTTTTTTTTTTTTTTTTTTTCTTTCTTCCTACTATAGAGGAGCTTCTGGAAGAATAATCTCTTAGCCCTCCTTTAAGTTTTTTCGCTGTCCCTTGAATAACCTCGTGGAAGGCTGAAACAAATGGGAATTCCTGTGTGAGCTAATAGCAATGTGCAGCAAAATGAGGATTAAGCAGAATTCATGTCATTTCCCCAGTAATATATTGCCATTAAGGAATGTGAGTGACAAGGCAAGCTCTCCACCTGCACTGAATCAAGGAAGTTGTGCCTGCCCTGACCCTCCTGTGTTTTTTTCACCAGGGAATTGAGATTTAATTTCCATATATGATAGAGGTTCTTGACGGCTGGAATTTTTGTACTGCTGGAGCTAAGCACCTCTGAGAGCACTCTCGTTTGCACTCCTACAATATGTGCTTGCAGACAGGTTTGGGGGTTTTCTTGTTTAAGGATTTTTTTTTTTTTTTACTTGAATTCTGCTCACCTCCACATCTGGCTTGTCTGTGGTGAGCTGATAAGATATCAGCATATCTAAATGAGGAGCACGTGAATGATCTCTTCTTGCTCTATTCTTCCTCTCCTGTGATTTGTAAGTGTTAAAGCACTCATCTGTTCTGGCAGTTAATGTATGCAGCCTCTCAATAGCTAATATCCTGTCATAGGCAGTGCAAACCGGCTTAATCTGGTTCACTGCTTCAGCAAGTAGTTGAGAAAATATAGGTGAAATGAAAAACTGAGCTACTAGCTGGGAGACAAGCGCCTGCCCTGCTGCAGAGTGATACAGAAATATTACTTGGGAAATTGTGCCTGTAACAGAAAGATCTACACTTTGTTGCTCACAACAGATTGGCCGTAGTTCTTTGTATCACTCTGCAGCTCTGAAGTCTATTACTTTGCAATATGAACACTTATGTTTGAGGATTTAAAATGCAGATGCAAAAAATCTGCAGTGAATTGTAAGTTGGCAGAGATAACCAAAAACAGGGAGAAAAATTGATTTTTATGTCTGCAGAATCCATCATCCTGGATCTTTGGAAGTCTGTTTCATTTGCTTTGGTAATAAAACATAAATAAATCAGTCATTTGGGCTCCAAATGCTCCTCTGCCCTGATATGCTGGGGAAGGAGTTAATAAAAACAATTCAAACCTCAGGCTCTCCCAGAACTGAACAAAATCTTTTGCACCTATAGGAAATCTGGCAGAATTAACCTCTGTCATTTTACTGCCAGTTTTGCCTTTTCCTCTGAATTCCCCTTAACGTTTTCACAACTTTCCCTCCCACTTTCCCCTGTGCTTTAACAATACCAAGAATAACAAAAACATGCAAACCCCGCTGAACCTGTGTTTTAAAGTTCAGCATTCCCCCTTCGAACTTGTGTCATCTCCAGGGTTTTGTTTTACAATGCACCCTAAATTATACAGTATCTCATGAAAGCAATGGAAACTGGAAGTGACTTGTGTGCAGCATATCTTGGCTCTCTTGGAAAAAGCAGTGAGGACAGAAGAGTGGGTTTGGGAATCTATTAGAGACAGCTCTTGCTGTGCCAGCCCGTCACATTCTGGGGGAAATGAATGGTAGAAATGTCCAGACCTGCTGTGCAGCAAAGCCAACAGTAAGCCTCTTCACCTCTTAAGAGGTCCAGATGGGATTTTAAGGGCCCTTGAGCCTCTGGGTGAGTTGCAACATTTTCTGCGGTGACGTGTCCCCTTTCATGGGGCTGCTGTGGTGTGGGGACAAGGTGAGGACACCATTACTGCTTACTGTAGTGGAAGTCTCCCTGTGCAGCCAGTGACTTGTGTCAGTCTGCTGTCTGTAGAGAGGTGTGATAGCACAAGAATGTCTATACCCTGTAAGTTTGTGGTTATGCTTTTAAATGCAGGGTTCTGGAAGTTAGGAGATGTATTTTGAAAATGTTGGGAATATGTTGTAATGATCACGGAGTGGTGCGTGTGTGGTTTTAGTAATAAGCTTGCTATTATCTACATCAGTATGAAGGTCCCGTATGGCTGTGGTACCTTTACCCCTTCTCTGCCTGGTAGCAAAATCTTTAACCACCCCACTCTCCACTTGCCTGTTAAGGGAATAAATTGTGGGCAGTGCTTGATCACAATGTAAGGATCTTCATCTCAGGTTGAGATGCGTCCTTCTGCAGTGCAGAGGTTATGGTTATGCTGTCTGGTTTTCTTTTAATGTTAAAGACAGACATGGCTTATTGATCTGCTTCCGAATGCTGCCTTGCTGCCTTTTTTCTTTTCTTTTTTTTTTTTTTTTTTTGTTTTTTTGTAAATAGAGGTGATGTGAATCATTGGCTTTTCTACTGTTCTAGCCAAGTTACAACGTGTTACAGAGGCAGATGGCGGTGACCTCTCTGAAGAGACTTCTTACCACCTCTCATCGGGAGGGATTTTTGCAACATCTGGAGAAGCTCAGCATCTCTTCTCTCTGCATTTCCAGCCTTTGGAAGTCAGTAGAGGAAAGCCCTAAGGCTGTGGCAACACTGCTTCTTTGTTGTCTTAAATTCTGGTGGTCCATCTTAGCTCAGATGTGTGATGGTGATAATCTAAACTTTCTTTCTGATGCTTCTTTTTGTGCAATAAAAATGCTGGCATCAGACCTAACTGTAGCTTTAGTGGTAAAAGTTAAAAGCCAGATTTCTGTGGCACTGCCAGAGCCTCAGAGGCTGCTTTTTGGGGAATAAATGCCTGGGGGGGTTCACAGGGCCAGGGCTAGGACTGGGATAGATATATGCTGGACTTGCCTCCTGACTCTTCATAGATCAGCCCTCAGGGATCTTACTTCAGAGCTTCTGTGCTCTATAGCCATGATCCTAGAGATTTTGAATGTTAATTATACTCCGTAGCCACCAGCTGAAAAATGTTATCTGTTTCTTCACAGCCTGATCTCACTTGGGCAAGTCCCCTTGGCTGACACACTTAGTCCTTTTACCTGTGGAGACAGGCCAAATGTTCTTTATTGTCTTAAGGAGCCAAATTCGGTCAGCTTGCCCCAGTGGTTACTTAATTTTTGGGATTTTTTTGTTCAGTTGTTTGGGACTTTTTCTCTCCCTGCCTACGATAACAGCTTTTTTCTGCTGGCAGGAACTATACTTAGTCTTGCAGAAGTATGGTAAATATGCAATGTGATAGGCGTTTGTTTGTAATCAGCTACCTTTTGTTGTGTGATACCCCAGTGCAACTGAGCAGACATGCAAGAAGGTAGGTTAAAGATTGCACAGGTTTCCCTGAATCTGAATTCCTCAGTTTGAGTGAGTGTCCTATTCCTTTGTAAATAACACTCTAGTAACATAATTTCTGGGTTTGAGTTTACACACAGGGTTCTGTTTTTGTGAGCTTGTGCTTTCTATATAACTAAAGTTTTTGCAGTGATTTCCTTTTAATGCTCAAATTTTCTTACTGGTGTTTTGCATAGAGAGTGTTGTCTCAAACTTCTACCCTATTGTTTGTAAGGGAGCACTGCGGGATGCCATTATCAGGCTTGCATAATCCACTCTGTGCTTGGCATTATTTACTGCGGAACAGTTAGTGCATGCTGTGTCTAGTACTTCTTAGGTAGCAAGTGTGTGAACTTTATCAATTAGAGTAGGATCTGCATATCCCTGGTTTTGTTCTCTGCCTTTCATATAGATTTTATGGTGGTGTAAGTGATGATACTGAATTTCAAACTGGTAAAAAACCATCCAACACACCACCAGGCCTGAGAGTCATCTGAATCATAAGGGTGATTAGGCCTGTAATGTTTTCTGAGTTACAGGAAATGTGTAGAAATGATAAAAATACATAAATAATGCATAAATTGGTGATGAGTAAAATCACTTTCTGGTAACTTTAATCTTGAACACTGCTTTCAACCAGGTGATTATTTAAAAATATAATGCCTGTAAAAGCTAGCAGCTATAAAACACAGTGGAAAGCTCCCAGAAAGCAGTGCTGCTCAGCCTTTGAAATCTGGTCCTGGCTTCGGTCTGCCACAAATCCTTTGTGCGTTTGGCCTATGCTGTGAGCCACAGGAGCAAGCGTACCAAAGGTCCTCACAACTTTCTTGTGTAATGGCATGCCTTGGAACTAGGGGAGATGACCGCTTTCAAGCCGACAAGGAGGAATGCTTTGTTCTCAGCACAGACACTTAGAGTAGCCTGATACATATTTCACTTTATCCTCTTTATTTTTAGTCACAATATGCAGTTTTAAAAACACTGTTACCAAAAAGTCACCTTTTTGGCAATGAGGAATAGGATTATAGACTGCTGCTGCATTTTCTACCTGTGTAGTGCTGCTGCTGCTGGCCTAGAGCGTGGTGAATGTGAGCTGAATTGAGCTTCCAGTCCTTATCAGGTGTAAATCTTCATATGATAAATAAGTGTGAAAGCTAAACAAGGTGTTACAGTTAATTCTTTGGCCATTTTCTGATATTCCACTTTCTTCAGTGGTGTTGCTACTGTGTTGATACCAGAGACAGTAATGCTAAAATGGAGCTTCTGCTGCACCCTAATTAAAACCTTTTATTAAATTATCTTTTCAGTTTGCTGAATTCCTTGTGCTTTGTTGGTTTGCTGATACAGAACGGATCGCATGGTGATGACACAGGGTGGAGTTCGTGATCTGGCTTCATGTCAACTTTTATGTGTTTCCTGAGAGACAGCGTCACTGCTGAGAACGAACATCAGAATCGAATGGTCGCTACTGAAAAATTTGCGCTACTTCATCTGGATGTTTTTACCTGAAATGTAATTTCAAACCAAGCCTTTGCTTATCCTTCCTAACTTATCTCAGTCACTGAACAGTTACAGCAGCTCATGTGTAGCTCCTACAGCTCCTTTGGCAAAAACTTACAGAATATTTGTGGGCAGCCAGCTACAACCTGTTTCCATTAAAGGATTTATTTTGAATTTTTATTTCGGGGAAATGTGATTATAGAAGACTTCTCATAAAGATGTGTAGCTATTTATGGCTTATTAGACATTCACTTTGGGTGAGTTCTAAGAAGGGAGACACATTTGCCCCTGACTCTTTGCCTGTTGCCATCTGATTTAGATGAATTATTGCCACCTCCCAAAGATGAATTCTCAAGGTCAGCTGATGGCACGTGCACATGGGGATGTGCTGAGCGCTTCTTGCTTCCGTAGGCTGCCTGAGGCATGAAAAGCTGTAAGGGCTTCTCAGTCAGAGGTGCTCATTTCTATCAACTTGTCCTGCTGTATGCTGGCCACGCCTGTGAACACCCACAATGAGAGGGCAGATGCTGGGGAGCTACTTGCCACCTACTAGTGAGATGCCCAAACGCAGTTCTGTGGAACAAAACTTTCTTGTTGTGTAAAGTTCCTGTGGCAAACCGTGTGAATGGGGAGGTCAGCCAGTGTGCTCAGGGCACCCATGGCTTTGCATCCCTCCCTCTGAATACAAGGGGTGGACCTAGAAAGATGAGGAGGCTCTGTTATGACAAACAGTATTTGGGGTTTTACTACTTGCTTTACAATTTGTATTCTATTCCTTACAGAGGTAGGTGACTGGGTCAGTCAGGTGGAGCTTCCTGGGAGGGTTGTGCTGCTTCTGGGGAGCAATTGGGCAAGTGCAACTTTTCAGAAACTAGCAGGCAAGGGAAGGAGAGGGAAAGACATACCTGGACTCAGAAGCCTTGAAATGGTAGCAACTAATATGGACCAGTCAGGCAGGCTTCAGGGGATATTGCATGTCTTTTTTGCTGCAGCTCAGCCACTGAGTTAACTGAAAATTGACTTGGAAGTAAGGGCCTGCTTGGAGGGATGCAGCATCAAGGGGAAATTCAGTGAAAGTCTTTAAAACACTTCTGTTGTCTTTTGTCTAATGAAATGAGTTTGAAGGAATGCTTGTGCTCCAGATGAGTGGTTGAATTTGTTTTGTTGTTTTTTGTTTGATGTGGTTTTTATTTTCTTACATGTAAAAATTTAAGTGCCATTATCTTTGAATGTCAATACAACTTTTGGTTTAGTTGTCTGTATTTGAATAGCCTAGGTTTCATTGCAAGGCCAGATTGCTTGAGATTTCTGTTATAGGCTAAAGCTTTTAAAACTTTGTTGTGTAGGAGTCGGACTTTTCCATGTCTCTCTCTTTTTCTTTCCTGTGTGCGTATGCTTATTCTCCGAAATTGAATTATACAAAAAGCTTGAATCTTCGGTTTGTCTCATATGAATTGGTGGTATTGAACTGCTGCAGAAAGACACCATAGGACAGGAGAGGAGTTTGTACTCAGGTCTCTTGTTCTGTCTGCTTTTCAGAGCTGGCTTCCCTGCAGTTGAATTTCATAGCACAAACTGAAAGCAAAGGTGAATGTTACAGTCCACAAACAAAATAGGACGCAGACTCTGGAATTTGTTTGCAGGAATTTTAAAAATTCAATGAATAAGACAATGAAAGCAATTTCTTCCCCTCCTTTCTATTTCAAAACGTTTTTGCTGAATTCCTGCAGAGCACTTACATATGTTGTAGCTTGTGACCCTGTGATATAAAGACTTTGATTCCATTTACAAAAAGTGGGTAATTCTGGTTAGGAGTTGGGTGAAGTGTAGACAAAACCACAATAATTCCCAGAGAGTTTGACTCCCGCTGTTGATTAGTTAAAAGCTACTTTTCTGGCATTATGAATGTAACAAAGCGAGATAAAAAAAGAAATTCAGGATATTCAAATGTGACTGAGTTACACTTTCAGTTGAAAAAAGTATTTTCTTAATCAAATGTGAATTTTTTTTAACCATTAAAAAGTATTTTTCATGGAGAACTTCTGTTTTCCCATAGGAGATAAGCTTATTCCTGATTCAGCCTGACAAAGAGTGGAATATGCTTTACTAGTCAAACTAAACTTCTCCTGAAATCTTTGGCAATTTTTCTTGACCACTGCAAGACTTCATCTCCTAAAGCACATCTATTTTTTTTTTGTTGTTGTTTTTTAAGGCTTAAACATTAGTGGTGTTTGGAACAGCAGCATTTGGGTCTGAGGAAATGAGGTCCTTATAAAAAGTCTTAGGGACTGATTTTTATCTGGGCTGGGCTAAGTAGTTTGGCAGAAAGGAGAAGGATGTGCTCTCCTCTCACCCTCTGTTATGACCCTTGTGCTCCTGGGATGGAGCAGTGCCTCTCCTCTTGTTCTGTGGAATTGCTGGGTTTCTAAGCAAAAGAAGAGTCTTCAAGCTTTAAATAAAGTTCATCATATCTACCCTAAACATCCCTTCCTGAACTTTTAAGCTATAAAAATAGAGAACAAGGTGAAACAGGAGCAGATTTAAAGTGTGGTGGTGGGAAACCCAAACACTTTGGCTCCTTCTATGTTTAAATAGATTTTGGAGTAAGTCAATGCTTGATGCTCTTACGTCTCCTTTGTGATAGCTCTGTACATTGCCTGTGACATACTGCAGCAGAGTGGGAGCCCTTTCCCTATGATGAAACTTGTTATTGTATTACCTCTGTTCTGTGCTTTGCAAGAAGCCTTCTTCAAGTGATGTGATGGAGTGGGAAGAGATTTAGGTTATAACTGAGGCCACTGCCTGCCAATTTTGTACTGATGTGACTCCTTATATTTCTGTGATTTGCAGGAGAACTGTATCCCTCCAGCTGCCAGGTACCTGTTTAACTTTTCAAACTGTTGTCAGACACACTATCAGAGTGCCATTGCTTGGCAGCTATTCTTTCGATCACAATGAAGTTTGAGAAGGAACTTTATCCCATTAAAATAGGAATAAGTACTTCTAAAAATTTGGGATAGGCAATTGTACATTAAATTTCCTTGAAACTCAGATGATGTGCAAAGGAAAGAAAACCAAACTTTTTCAGTTGGGTATTTTCAAAATATTCTAATCCTGTCAATTTTGCCAGCCATACAAATAAATGGGTTTCCAGGCACCATGACATGAGGTGGGTGATGGATGTTGCTGCATTGCCACCTAATGGCAAGGTAAATAAGAAGGTGATGTTGTATGGCTGGAGGTGTTCTGGCAGTGGCAGGGAAGGAACTGGAGCAGAAATGGCTGGCTAAGCACCAGTTTCCTGTGACTGGGTCATATATATTAAAGTAGGAGCTTCTGATAGGATAGAACATGAACTGCAAGGCAGATGAATGACTGGGAAGCACTTGCTGGCTTTTCAAAAGCAATACCATAGGAAATGGAATGGTCATCATTGGTCATGCACTTGAATGTTTTAGTTTGAACTGTTTAGTCTCTGGTGTTTGAATTTCATGCCGAAGAGCTGATTTTGTGGCAGATAGCTTGAGGGATCGCTGTATCTTCCATATATAAATGTTTGGCCAGAGTACCCCTAGCTTCATGTTTTCAATAAAAATGCAGCCACAGGAGTTTTGGGAGGATAGTTAAGATCTTTCTAATGCTGTATTCCCATAGAAATATTTTTTAAATCAGAAACTGCCCACATATTTTAATGCATCTTTCAGCTAAACGTATTTTTCCATAGGTACTGTACTTCTAAATTAAATGTATTCTGATTTTAAAGCTCTAGGTTCAAATATTCAGTGTCATCTACTAAAAGTATATTCTGACATTTCTACAATTTGCAAGCGAACGCTCCATGGATACTGGTAAATTATGTAAATGAACAGTGTCCTTTTGGCTGTTTATGCTTGTTTAAATATTTGTGGTGAGTGTATATACCTGTCGGATGCTAATGACCATTCAGAAGTACTCAGAGGTTGAAGTAGTAGGATTAGTGTTACCAACCCCCAAAATTACAAATGCCAACATACATCCTAAGAAGTTGTATGCTTATAAAATTCTGAGGTTTCTTTTGTGCCTGTGGCTAGTTATTTTTCAGTTAGTGGGTGAAGCTGCTCCTCCTAGGACTGAAATGACTAGTTTGGGCTGCCAGGCATGGCACTTTGGCCACTTACTAGAGGAAACTACACTTTCTCTTTTCTTTCTTGCTGTGGTGGGTAAGAAAAATCCGAAGAGAGGGAGTCAGGGACAGCTGTCGTTCATACATCTAATACATCTAAGGTTTGCATATGAGACAGTTGTCAGTGTTGTTTCACAACAAAAATTATAGTGGGAGAAACCCATATCTGCATCAGTGAGATCTCCTCATCTTGCTGAATAACCTTCAGGACACCACAGCTTGCTATGGCTTGGCACAGGGGCGATAATGTACTTTGCCAGCAAACTACAGTTTCTTCTATCATAAATACTCTTGCCCTTATTTTAAGGGTGGTATTGTGGCATATTTTCCTCTCAATTATGAAGTCTACATAGTCCATTTCAGAGGATTTAATAATGATTTTGAGTGCAGACAAGAGGGTGTTTCCTTCCACCTGAATGTAATTCTACTATTTGAAGTGTAACATGGCAGTTTCTAGGCTATTTGTTTTAATGCTTATGTCAAGATACAGTGTATGACGATTTTCTGCATGGGAAATATTTATATGTAAATATATGGTTGGAAAATAGAAACTTATTTTCTGAGCATGAAAGGCTGTGCAAAGCCTCAGATTTAAGAAGCTTTTTCTCTATTTGTATATTTGGTTGTTTTGTTTTATTTGTGGTTTTTGGTTTTGGTTTGGTTTTTTTTTTGGGGGGGGGAGGGTAAAGACTTTATTTGGACACTATGCACGCTGCAAGGCAGATAAGTAAGTAACATCCAAAGATTTAATTCCAGAGTATTGTATTGTTCAGGTTTTTGTCCAGCCAATTCAAATTTTCTTCTGTGTTATACATGGATCATGGTTATACATTAAAAAAGTGTTTTCTTGCAGTTGCTTATCGGACTTGGCAGGTGCTACTGCACAGAAGAATGTAGTTCTATTATTTTGTCATACAAATACATTACTGTATAGAATTGTATTTATTTTCTGTCTGCAGTGCATTTATTATCGTCGCTGAAAGATTATTAACATAAGGTAAATACAACATTTACAGCAAGGCTAAAGGCAAAGTTAATTTTATTAAAAGAAGCCTACTTGGCTACCAGCTGTGCAGTAGAGGAATTTTGATGCATAACCTGCAGGGCAACTATCCTGCTCTAAAATAGACATTTTCTTAATTACATACATACAAAGAGGGATCTCATTCCCAAACAAATGGCTTCGCATTGTGTGCAAACCGAGGGGGAAGAAATCCACATGTTTTGGCAGGATTGAGACACGTTGCAAATTCCCATTTAAAACAGGAAATCTGGTTCTGTGAGGGATTTAGAGTATTTGTAAAGCCTTAGAGGATGGTTGGCTTGATTTTTATGGTATTTTAAATATAGAGGTGTATTTTTCCTTTTCTTAGAAGAAAAGGAGCATACCAATAGAAAAGATACGGATGGGAGGGTTTTTTTCTTCTTTTTCCTGAGGATGAAAAAGCAGAATGAACATATTTTTCTTCACCTCCCACTGTCCCCTACCTTTTTAACCAAGGAATCCCATAGAGGACACTATAAGGAATTGAAATAAGACAGCTTTATTGCACTGAGAGATTTTTTGACAGCCCTGGTGCTGCCTTGAATATGGTTAGAGAATGACAAGGCAGGAAAATCTTGACAAAGTGCCCATTCGCTATTCCCAAAGTTGCTGGTACTGCTGTTGATTCTTACTAATTTCAACTAGTGCTGGAAAGGGAGTATTCAGATGTTTTCCTTAGGCAGAATGTGTTCCTCTGCTGTAAATTAAATACATGAGCTTACTCACAGGTGGCTGGGGATCTATGGGAGCTCGTGATCAGCAAGCAGTTTTGAGGATGTGGAGTTTGGAGCTAGAAAGGTGGTGGTCTGGGAAATCAGTGCCTTGCCATTTGCACTAACAGCAGCATGGTCTTTCTAACTCTCTGTAAGGTGCAAACTGTACACAGGGAGGGACAGCAATTACTGTCATGAATAAAAAATGACCCTTGGAAATATGCATACATAAATCCCCTTTGAGGAGCGGAGCCCATTATCATCTCTGGAAAAACTAAAAGCCCTGAGCACTTGAGTGAAAAGTCCTCACAGGTAACTTGCACAAGGGTCTGTGTATCCTTTGTGAAAGCTCTTAAAAATGTGGTCTTGGCAGGCCACCCATACCCGTTTCTATAGCCTGTAATTTAGCTTCACTGAGAGCTCCATGGAAACATTGGTGTGTCAAAGTGGAGCTGATTAATTTTTTTCGTCTTCCACCGAAAAACATATCAATGTCACTACTGGTTTAGTACTTGTTGTACCTGCAGAGTGTGGATGTGTGTGTGTGTCTGTGTGTCTACATTTGTCTTGGTATCTCTCCTTGACACCCCTCTGTGACTGGAGGCAGACGTTCACAGCCTGCTACAGACCCAGTCCCAGGGCATGCCTGAGCGTCACAAACCCAGTGCTCTTGCAGCTCCCTCCTTGGGAAGGACGAATTGCCTGGGGAAGGGCTGCTGTACAATCTAGTCAATGGAAAAGGTTGTGGAGAAAATAGAGGGGCCTGGCAGAGGTGGTAAATGTAAATGCCTTGACTGGAGACTCCCAACATAGGGTTTCAAAATGGAGCCTGTGTACTGGGCAGGGGCAGCCAATTCTGCCCATGTAAAGAAACTGCTACTGCTTTGTACAGGTTCGAAGTGTCTTTCGTGGAGTGATGGACCTGTAAAGTTTTAGAATGCCTACTGCTGCTCTTAGTGATGACAGGAGAAGAGTTACCTGGGGGATGACATGTAGACAATTATTTGAATTTGGGACTTTTTGGAAAAAACATGGGAAGTGTAAGGCAATCTCTTGTTCAGTGAGTCTGAAACTAAAATAATTTTGCAGCTTTTCATTTTTATTTCTTGGATAGCTACCAAAGGCTTGATACACTGTTGTGTTGTACATTTAAAAAAGAAAAAAGTTCTTTAAAGGGTTTGGTAAAAACTGGCTTCTTTTTTTTTTTTTTTTTTCCTTTTATTACTTGTGTCTTACATGAGGTGTGCACAGAAATATGCTCTGTTTAATGAGACATTGGTGATTTCCTGCTGTGGAAAAGACTGGCTTATCTGAGGCTGTCGCACTTGCCTGATATTAATTGATTAAATATTCATTTGCTAATTTTGAATCCTGTGGCTTTGCGAGTGCAATGAACAGCCCACAGAGGTCACAACCATTGCTGCTAAAGCAGGGAACATCAAGCAGAGAGGGGCTGATGGCTGCTGGGCAGGGAAAAACCCGAAGCGTCAATCCTGCATGCTTCTCCACCATACACACCTTCTGTGGTGTGTCATGCACTTTGAGCTGGTGCTTTTGCTGTGGTTCTCCTGTCCAGCTACTGCTGCCACACTGTGTGACCTTCAGGTTCTTGTTACAGCATCCCCCAAGAGACTGGGTCCTGTTCTTGCCTGCCCCCAGTTGCCTCCCGATGACAGACCCAGGGGTCTTCCTTGCTCTCAGTGGTGAGGGATCTTGTCATCTTTCCTGTCCTGGGTCTGGCTATGACTTTGGAAAATTGCTAGTGTACACCATGTTCTGGTACCAGCTAATTCCTTGTACTGACCTGCAGTGTACATCCTTAGGAATGAGACCTGTGTGAAAAACTGGTAGCTCTGCCAGAAAAATGGGAAAGTGCTTGCAGTTAGACTTCAGCTACACAAGGGAAGAAGACAATAGCATTTTCTTCTCTTTATTCAGCCCAATTCCTTTTTAAACCATATTAAAATACATCAGAATTGCCAGCCATTATAAAACTGAGATACCAAGCAAATGAGGTAAGTAAAATTAGCGGCAATTGTGCTCAGACTATGTTCTACTGAGAAATATTAGCAAGATGGCTCCCCGGAGACAGCCTGGCTTTTAAGGGAAGCATCGAGACTGTTGTAGTGAGCTGATGAGGTCTCATGACTTAGTTATGAGACATCAGGTTTTTATTTTAAAACTTACGTTATCAGAATTTCAATATTTTATGTGCCACTTCAGGTATTGTCTTAAGGCTGTGCTTTTGTTACTGATTTTTACTCAGCCCTGCTTGAAAAGTGAGGCTGGATTTTAAGAGACATAGTGTACTGAAGCATTGCTCTGCATTTGACATTTGAATGGAATATTGTTCAAATGATGGAACCAAAACAAAAAGCTTGTCCAAATAAGTCTCAGAAACTAATAAAGCAGGGCACAAAGCAAGCAGTGCATTGAAACAAGAGGTGCTTGGTGCGTTTGGGAGTTCTGAAAGATGCAGTTAAAATTTATAAATGGAACGAGGTTCAGTGTCTTTCCGCTGCTTCATTTAAATGACTATCTACATCACTTGGAGAAGGGTTTGTGGATTTTTCTTTTTGCATGTAAATTAAAGCATACAAAAAATTTTTAAAATCACATAAAAAATAATTTGTGCCTGCCTGTGTTTTCATATTATTAAAAGAAAATATGTTATTTCTTAGACAGGCACCTATTGGTAGGTACCAATAAGCCAAGATCAGCCTAGGGGAGCTGGGTTCTCCTTTAGGTGTGTAAGCAGTGCTGAAGGGGACATCAGGGAAATTAAGGGTGATATGGGGATTGGTGAGGGAGTGGTAAGCAGGGGCAGTTGCTCCTGGGCCTGTATCGGAGTACAGGTTTTCCAGATGCTTGTATAGGGGATCAGTTTTTGGCAGAGGAATGAGCTTGGATATCTATGTGTTTTCCTCATCTCCTTTTGCATCTCCTGTGAAACTGGTAGGATTGTAATATTCTTGAAGAGCAAATGGAGCTCAGAGTGGTCAGTGTATTGAAAAGCTGCTGGGTGGACAGATAGCTGGACAAGCACACATGCGTAGTATGATTGCCCAAAACTTATTTCTTTGGGGAAGTTGAACAAAAAAAATCTGCTTTGGACAGAAGCTTTCACATAAAGGATGCTTATTTTTGCTCATTGTATATGCATGAAACCTCATTTAGTGTTAATGAACATCAAAGGGGAGACTGGTTACAGGACACAACTCTTGGGTTTTTTTTGTGGGTGTTTTTTTTTTTTTTTAATAAAGAAAACATTTCTGGCAATTTCTAGGTTGTAAAAGTTGAAAAAAAAATCTGAAGAATGTTGTGGGGTTCTTAATTAATATATTTGTATTTGTAAATATTTGTACTCAGCAATATCTGACCATTTTTTTTCACCAGATATTGGCTCTAGTTATCTCTTTAAAAGTAATCAACTAAGCTGGTTTGTTACCACAATTTTGTATGTAATGTTCAGCTGTAGTGGACTGGCCAGGTGTGAGACTGGCTCAGATTATCCCCTGTTCCCTCCTTCCACTTAAACATGAAGTTTTATTATATGAGCTGGGCTATGTTGCAGAGAATTCACCAGTCTGTGGTTAAGGACAAGAGAAACAGCAATGCGTGAGTGACTGGGTTTTCTGAGCTTACAAGTGCACAGATATAGTACTTCGACTGACTCCTAGCTGTTCATAATATACAGTTCATAAAAGAATCTTGTATTTGACAAGTACTTCCAAAATCTGACTATAAAGTGATTTCCTTCTCCATCCTTTTTTTCTTTTTTACAATGTGCAATTAAATAATGATAAAGAACACCTTGCTTGGAAAGCATGGAGATGAGCAATCTGGATAGCTGCTGTCTTTGAATTACAAGAACTTCAGTACTGTTCACAAGTGGCTTGCTACAGACCAGTTGGTCTGTAGACAACTTCTATTAAATGAGAGACTGGTGTATAACTGTAATGCTTCACTAATCACTTTCCTACTGGTCCTGCCTCTCAGGATCAATGCTGTCATGAGAAAATTGAAGAGGCTGCTATTATTTATACAGCAGAATTAACCATCTCAAAAAAAAATTTTTCACTGCCTCTGAAATGCAGACCATTTTCATCAGTGTTCCTCTAGACTTTTTCGACACTCGACTTCTGTGACTCACCATCTAATACAGTAGATGCTGCTGATCACAGCCTTTATGTCATGCTGTTGCGTCTTCACTGCCTGTCTCATTCCTTCAGGTTATCTAGATTTATTAAACTAGCTGGAAGTTATGCAATTCAAAATTAATAATGTGAGTCTTGGTAGAAGAAAAAGGGAAAGCCAAGTCCAAATAGACTTTACCAAGTTCGCGTGTTCTTTGATGGCTTTGCAGAATTTTTTGTACTGATTTGTTGAATTGATAGCTTTCTTGCAGACATTTCTGTAAATTTTCTTAATGTACCTAATCCATCCATACACATTCACTTATTATAATAAGAGCCTTCTTTTCCCATGGGTCTGAATATGCTGTCAGCAAAATCCTGCTGGAGGGATAAATGGATTTTCAGCACTAATGTGTTTGTCAGAAGAACCTGACTTAGAAGCAATAATTCTTGGGTCGAAAGCTTTAAAATGTCTTGTTGCTTTGATATAATTTTGTACAGGATGAAATTAGTATGAAAATGATTAGTACCAGTCAAAACTGAAGGTGTCTGAATGTGCTGTGTACTTACAGCACCTTTTATCTCTGTGCACGTGTAGCTTTCTGCCTTGGTACTTTCACATATAAATTGCTAGTATCTAATACCACAGGAAAAATAAACTTTGAAAAACAGCCATTAATTTTAGTATATCCAATTTAAATGCCCTAAATTAACACAGTAATTTCTTGACAAGCAACATTCAGTTATGTGCTCTTGGGCAAAAAATGCTCCAGCCAGCTCTTTCTTCATTACTGATTACAAAGCACAATGAACAATGCTCTTCACCATGAGACCTTTGCTGAGACAGGAGTTTGTTTCAACTTCAGGGATAGAATTATCCAATCATTTAAAAACCAAAACAAAATTCTTATAAAGATTCTAAGTAAATGAGATTCTTCTATTTGTTCCTAATTTAAAACTATTTGAGAAAATGAGAGAGTTTCTTTGTATTGCTGAATGTGGCTTCTGCTATAATTGAAAAATCCATTTGTTTGAAGGGACAAGTGCATTTTCTGTTTTTTAAACTCTCTACTGCATGAGTAGCAAATTGCTGTTAACAAGTTTTATGTGTTCGTTGTATCCAAAATATTTGCCTTAGAGTGGGAAGAGGGAACCTTTCCTTTGTTCACAACGAAATAAACTTTCCAAGCACACTTACTTGTTCTGTCTAAAATTGTGCTAATTCAATAGCGATGTATGAAAAATACCCCCAAAGCTTCTATATTTACCTATCTGGTTTCCCATTCCTCCTCTTGAAAATGGAGCAATAAGTCCTCAAGGAAAAAAAAAATTCTGAGAGCATTTGTTTGAAGTCTTTTCTCCAGCTGCAGAGCCTCATGATCTTGTTGCCTAGTAAATACATCTTTACTACTTCAGATTTTTCTAGTAGGGCAAACAGATCGAAGAGGAGAGGTGATATAGGCCAAGTCAATAATGTTGCAATGTGCAAGTTATGTATGAATCTAACTGTGTGAAATCATTATTATATCACATCACTTTCAAGACTTTTTTTTTTATTACAGGTATGTTCATTTAGGAGGATTTTGACATCATGTGAAATCTCTGGAAAGAGCCTTTGTTTGACAGGTCAGTGCATTTATTGTTTTAGTATAAACTGCAAAATGAAATTCTCAGCCTTTTTTCCTTTTCTGATATACTTGACAGCTCACAAAACATGGGTATGTCAAGCAATTTGTAATTGAAGCTAAGCTAGTGATGTTCTACCTCAGGGACACAGTAACACTAGCAATGTTGAGGACATGCATTAATTTTTAGGCATGGAAATCCATCTTTGTTTTTTAATTACCGCATTTTAACTTCAAAAATGTGCAAATTCTTCTCTCTACTTTGATTCCATTTCCTCTCTGCCAGTGCTATCACCAGTGGTTTTGTATGCATTTGTGCATGCACAATGTGTAATTAAACAACATCTATAAGCTATTTGAGATTCATAGTGTAACATATTTATTAGTTCAGCAAATATGCATTAATGAATTTGAAATCATTATGTGAAAAGTATGTCTCCATTAGTTATCGATTTAACTGGAAATTATTCTGACAGGTCATCCAGAATAAAACCAATTTCTTGCAGTGATAGGAAATCTATGGTTTTGTTTAAAATATTTAGTATCTAAAAAGGCTTCTTGCGTATTTAGGTAATAAGAAGGTGTATGGGTTGCTTCCAGTCAATGCAAGTGTAAGATGTGCTGTCAGCAATTAGTATGCGTTGCCAGACTTTGATTATGCCGGCTCTTTGACCTATTTTTAACAGAAACTAGGGCAGTCCTTTGGACTGCCTCTCCCTGTCCCTGGACACCCTGCTGTGTTATGTTCTTCATATTTGACATTATAACATTCAACTGCAGTGCCAAACTGCAGGATATTCCTTGGGGGGTTTCATTGAACCAGATGTAACAGATGTCTACCCACTCTGAAGTGCACAGTGGTTTCTGATAACAGTCACACAGTAAATGAATTTTCTGCATTGTTTATTAAAGATTACTTCAGTCAAGAGCATCTTTTGGACCATACTGTGTGGAAGATTCTTCTGGAAATAATTTTCAGACTGATCTGAAAGACTCTCCTCTGTCCCTCCCCAACATGTTGAATTGCATCTCAGGCTGCAAGGTACAGCTACTGACTTAGCTTCTAGAGACCTCGTAAGCTACTAACAGTATTGACTATTAAACTGTCAGACACATTCATACTCTTGCAGATACACACTAGCTGTTGAGAATTAAAAAGCAAAAAAGTCTAAAAGCTACTGTCTGGATATTCAGTAACGCATGGCTTGCTAGGAATACATTTTAAGATGCTTTAAAACAATTGCAGCACTGCAGACTTCAAATACTTCAGAAGTAGACCAAAACCTTTTGCTTTGCTCTATTTAAAGCTGTTCCCTAATGTTTGTCTGGACCTTTAGGGAACTGGGAGTGTGTGAGTGGCAGTTTCTATACAAGCAAAACAAGCAGATGAACTGAACCATGCTAAAAGAAGAGGGGAAGTGAGAGGTTGGCTATAGATGTGAGAGTGGGCAGAGGAAGAGAAGGAGGAAGCAGTAACCAGAGAAAGTAGGAGCTGAGAACCCTGCCTAAGCAGGGATGTGTAGAACAGATGCTTGGGGCTGGAGTGGGTATTTGCCTCAAAGAGATGTCTGGCCTGGATGCTGAAAGGAAGGACCAGAGCAATGTGGGAGGGAAGGAAGGCTTGGGCAGCAGATGCACATATGAGGTGGTTTCACTGGAGGAACTGAAGGAGAAATTGTGACTGTCTTGAAAGGCAATGGGCATGGGTATGAGTAGGTTTCCCTCTGTGTGCAGGAAAGTAGAGAAGGCAGTATGTGATATGATATGGGGTGTGTCTGAGATTTTCTTCTGGGAATAGCACTTTAAGAAACAAAATAATCTGTTTGCTTGCACTTCATGGTATTTGGAAAAATCTACTGCGAGTTTGTACAGAGGCAGTTCTGTGACTTATTCTCCAGTGAGTTTGCCCTTCTGTCAATCTCTAATCCTCAGCAGTTAGTCCCCCTTTCCTTTTTCAATCTTTGGAAACTTAAATCCATGGATTCCATCCACCCCTCCTTTGTATTCTCTGCTATTATCAGAAGCCATCACCTATTTATGTGGTGGGAATGCTGTGCTAGATGGTGTTCCCTCCTTCCCTCACTTTCCTCCTCCCCAGTACAACCCCCTTATAGTATTTGCATGCAATTTTTGTGCTCGGACTAAATGGGTCAGTAAATGATATTGGGTTGCCCATGCATAGACTGGCAAAGGAGGAGCCCTGCTCTTTGTGGTTGACTGAACTAGACCAAAAGACTTCGGTCCCACTCTTGGTGAGGAATCTTAGTGTTTCTCTTCAGGAAAGCAAGGGACCAAAATAGGCAGGTGTTATTGCTTCCTACATGATTAGGATGTAGCTTCAGAGGCTTGCCAGAGTGTGAGGCTGTGAAGCCATGTGTCTCTCCCTAAGAATTTGTCTTGCTCAGAGTCAAATGACTTTTTCCTGAAAATCCCACTTCATTTATTTGCCTGAGTCAGGAAAGGTTTCTTTCACTGTTACGCTGAAAATGCCTATTCATCTCTCTTGGGCTATGATAACACACTCATCACTGAAGTTGTATCTGATTGCTACACAAAGACATTACTTGATTTTTAAATCAACATATTTGATTTTTTTTTTCCTTTCATGCTTTATTAATAACGTTGTCTTCTAGTTGGAGAATTAATTCCAACCATCATGTACAGTGTTACTCTAGCAAGCAGGATCACCTCATGCATATGCAATACTCTTAACATGTCATCATTTCTCATATTTTGCCACCACATTGGAGTAATGGTAGAACTTGCCCTACTTTTAAAAATATATTACAGCACTTCAGGAGGTAAATCACTTCACAGTAGATTTGAGTAATCTGGAGATAGTTTATAAATCCCCTCAGAAGGTTTATGCCCGGATGCATCCGCTTTGCATGTCTAGATCTGTGCAGTTCGGTGTACTCCCCTTGCAGTGACTGGGGATCGCATTCTAGTGCAGGGATTCATCTGGAACAGTTTGCACAATGACAATTTTTGAGGGCAGAAGGTGGTGGACAGACCAGCTGGACTCCTGCTGAGCACTGAGGTAGGGCAGCTCTTTGAACTAGACTGCACAATGCCATCATGATGATTAAGTTTCAGTCTTCTGGTGCTTTGTAAGGTAACATTTTTTTAATGCCATAACTAATGAACAGAAAGCAAATAAAACTTCAGCTGAAACCCCAACTCTCTTGAAGGCATCTTGGAAACTTAAAGTGCTGACCTGGCACTGACTCTGACCCTGAAAAACAATGTTCTTTATGCAGCTCCAAAGCCACTGCCTTTGTTTCTTCATACCACCTTTGTGCAAATGTCACGTCCTGCTGCATTATATGGCTTCCTTCAGTAACCATCCTGCAATTCATTGCAGAGCCAAACAGAGCAAAGATTAGTTAGTACCCCGTTTACAATGTAACTCTCATCCAGGCTGCAGTGGTTGTAGAAACACATTAAGCAAGGATCCTTCAGGCAGCTTACAAGATGGTAGAAAATGTGCAGGCAGAACTCATTTGTGAATTGGTAAAATAAAATGCCTTGAAATTGAAAATTGGTGTCACTGTAGTCTTATGACAGGAATCACTAGGAACTAGCTGGCCAAGTTCTTCTGTAAGGGTCATGTAGTTCTGTGTTTAGATTTATTTTTAAGGGAGCTGTTGCAGGTGACAGGACTTGGTTGTCTTTACACGGAATACATAAAATCAGTTCTTGGAGCTGACTGGAGAACTCAGGAATCATAAATCGGTTTTAGGTCCATTTAATTTAGTTTTCTGTGGATGAATTCCAAGGACTATAGACAATTTCTTAATGAAATAAATCTGGTTGGATTTGAACCTGACTGAAGGCACATTCTTTCCTTAGGTCACAATCTTAGTTAGGTCAGTATAAGAATAATGATCTTCAGGTGTAAAATATACAGGCTGTTGTTTCATTCAGTATTAAAGTGATGATTGCATGGTGGTATACTTGATCCAATCATGTCTCTAAGGTAGCAGCAGCCCCAGAATTTTGGAAAGCATAGACTATAAAGAATAGTAATGAAAGAGTAGAAAAGATGCTTAAAGGCATAGGTTTTTACAGTTATGAATTTTGTATAATTTCAGTGTTCCCATCACAAACAGCTACACTGAGATCTCTGTAAGCAGCATTTATCAATTTTAAGGAGAGCGTTGTAGGTATTTGAGAGGGTTTTTTGGATCTGTGTTATGTGCATGGACCGAGTAGTTGTTCTGTGTAGGAGAAATACTGATGCTGATGGATGATGTGGAAGAAAATTTTCTCTTTGGGACCAAGAACTTTGGTCAGAAAAGGAATATGTGATAGTCAATTATGTAATATCTTTCTCTCATTTTGGTTTAAATCCTTGTTCGCATCCATGTTTAACTATAGAGGAATTGGAATATACCTCCGTGGTCTGAAAAAAATCTTGTATTCTAAACAAATTTACAGCATATGCCATGTGTTTTGCGTTTTCATTCAGAATTTCACGCAAATGAAAAATGCTGTTACAAAGTTCAACCTGTTCCCTGATCTTAACAGCTAATGTAGTATGCTAATCTGGGTCCTGCCTAAGCATGTATTCTTAACAGATTCTCAAATGTTGGTGGTGTCATGGAGAGTGATATTTCTCCCTTTCTTTGCCTCTGAAAATGCAGTATAGATTAATGAACAGGAAGATGTGTCCTGTAAAGAACTATACAGTGGTACACTCTTGAAGACATACTGGCTTTCTCAGGATTTTTGTCTAAACCATTGACCCCCTGAGGTTATTGTTTTGTTGTGAAACACTTTTGCTTTCCAAAATAAGGACATTTTTGTTGTCTTCTGGGACTTAAAGTATTTTGAATAAGAACCATTTAAATTTCTTTTTTTTTTTTTTTTTTTTTTTTTTTAAAGCAGTGTTTGGTTACTCCATTTACTGTTAGACATTTAAAAGGAGAGCCAAAGTTTGACTGTAGCTTCTCTGGTGTGTATTGGTGAGTCTGAGACATTTTGCTGTGTGAGAGTGGCCCCTTGTAATTCAAGAGGGGAGTATAGGTGACTGATTGCTTTATTATTATTTTTCCTGTAATTTTGGTAAGGGAGATGCTCACAATGACAGTTATAAAGAAAAAATAAAATTGACTAGCTGTGACTGAGATTTTTGGGACAGAAAAGACATCACTCTCTTTTTCCTTGTTCATTGCTGTATATTCTGGTACCTTTTTCAGTGGCGAAGTGAAACAGTGTGAGATGATAGTAAAACTCCCTGTTTTTCCTCTTTTCACTCTCAACTCAGGGTATCCAGCGGTAAACTATGCTACAGTGTATAATTATGTTTTATTTTACATTTTAAGTGTATTTTTTTCCAACATTGTTTTATTTTAATCACATAAACCAGCATGCCTTGAAAGAGTCATTAGCAGAAGATACTAAACCAGCACTATTAGAGCCAGTATTACCTATGCTGTGTGTATGTATTGCAGATTTTGAAATATTTCCCTTATAAGTACAGGAATACTGCAGAAACCACAGCAGCATTAATCCAGGCTGTATTAAATGCAATTTTTGTAGTAACTTGTGAGTATGTTGAAAACCAGCAAACACCAGAAAGCAGCTTCCTTGGAAGGTCAGCAGTTTACCCAGTGGTTGCCAGAGAAAAGTCTTTAACCTGCAAAACTTTTAACAAATTAAAAAAAGGGTTCTTCTGGCTACAGATAGATTACATGATTATAAGATAAATGCTAGTTTGAAAGTTGGGCTAGAAAGATTCAGCAGAGAACACCAATTTGGAATAGAGGTAGCTTGAAAAATGAGGTTTTTTTTCAGCTGGCTGACAAACTGAACCTGTCCTAAAAGAGAATAGCTTCACCATTCTGTAAGGTATCTTCCTTTTTGTAGAGTGATGGCACATGTTACCTTTCCTGTTACAACTACTCCTTCCCTTCAGCAGACAAAAAGCTGCAACAAGGCAGCTTACCAAACTGTGTAATGATTGTGGCTGTTCTGCTGCAAAGTAGGATGTAGCAAAGATCTGTCACGTTAAGAAGGAAGCTTTTCTGAAGTAAAGCAACTGTGCATGTCTCCTGAATATTATGCTCTTGCTCAATAAGGGAAGGTGAATAAAGCTATGGCTAAAGGTCAGGTTGCGGATGCTTTTTGTCAGGCTAGCTGTGCTACAGGTGGCTCTGTGACACTGTCCTTTACCAGTGTCGCCCAGCACTTTCTTTTCTGTAAGATGCTCATTTTAGTTCATAACTTCACTGAATTATAGCTTTTCAGGTTAACTTCTCCACACTTCAGGTTAAGCCTTTCTTTACTTTACGCTAATGTAGTCATGTCTAAAAACGATGGTTGGAAAAAATAAAATCCTTTATCCCTTTAAAACAATCATTTTCTGAATATTTCATTTAAAAATCTGATTTTTTCTCATGCCAGTCATAGGATTTTTCTTTTGAGAGTCCAGGATGAATTTCTTCCTAAAGAAAAGGAAGCCTAAAGAAAAGGATGTATTTCTTCCTAAATACAGGATGTAAAAGGTTGTATTTCTTCCTAAAGAAAAGAAACCTACTCAAATTCAGCCAAATTTTGAGCAAACCTAGAAGTATTAGCTTTGTTTAATTAAAATCTGATTTTAATTTCCTTCCTCAGTAGGAATGAGCTGTTTGCCTTCAAAGACTAGTTTAACATTAGTGCTTATAAATACTGAGCTGGCTGGTAATTGTTCATTATTATTCCTTATTGTCACGCTAGAGCTAGAATAGGAGGTCATAACCAGATAACTAGATGGTGTACTATTTCTTTACAGTCCTTGCTTATATGATTTGTATATTATGTACACTATATTTTAAAAAACAAACAAACCCAAACAAAACCAAAACCCCAAAAAACCAAAAGAAAACAAAATAAAAAAGAACTCCCTCCCCCCCAAAAAAGCTAACCAACCAAACAAAAAAAACCCCACAAACTCTCCCCAAACAAACCCAATCATCAGCGACACCACTGCTGCATTTTTGGCTGCCGTTGGGAAGATTTTATGTTGAATTATCTAGTGATAATCCAGTTGCATTTTTTACATTTTTGATAGAAAAAAAGTATTATGATTAATAAGAAAGTGGTAAGATTTGTTACTTTTAACAAGTGTGAAATACTTTGTGTAATACTTGATTTGAAAGCATCTGCTGGAAGTATGCAGCATATGCTTGAATATAAGCAAATACCAACATGTGCCAGAGTGCCCCAACACTGACTTAATCAAAGTACAGTCAGGATTTTTAATCTGAGTTCGGTGAGCTCAGGGCTTGGCCCGTTTATTAAATATTCTCTGTGTTGCTTAGTAGTATTATTTTCTAAGCCTTCTTTCCTTCATATGCTCCTGCTATTAACTGAAGTATTTTACCATCTGGTTTTGGGTGGGGTAAGAAATCGATTACTGATTAAAATATTTCTAAGCCTATCTATAATTTAAATGTAAAAACACATCATTTTAAGTGTCATTGAGTTTAAATGGAAATTGTGACCAGATTAATAATGTGTTGAGTTTGTGTGATGGCACATTTCCAAAGCATCAGCTCAGTGCAAACCACTACATCTGCATTTCATGACTTCAGGGGAATGCCAAGATATTTCCATGGGGTCTAACTGCAGAGCTATATAACAAGGCAACAGATGCCTTCTGGTTCTGAAAAATCACAGAAAATATTTGAGCTACATGTGGCCTAGTGATATGTCTCTGTCACTGATACTGCAGAGGTTTATTCAGGAAAGGTTTTAATAAAGTTAATTTCTTAAACTTTTAGCACAATAACAGTTTAATTCAGGCCCACAAACACATGAGCAGGTAATAGAATGCGAGATAGAAGGTGAAATATGGTTATTAATAGTGAGATACTAGAGCATTCTGCTAACACATCTGTGTGTGGGATTCTGTAAATCCCAAAGCTATATGGAGAATGGGTGCTCGGGTGTCTTGATCTTGGAATGGCTTAAAAGTATGAAGAATAGGAAGAGCAATTGGAAAGAAATCATGATTGATGGAGGCTTCCTTGTGATGCATTAGCAAGCTCTTGTGTGAAGGTATTGTGATTTCTGTTATACAGCCAGATAGCCATCGCTATACTAATTAGAAACAGCGTGTACTGCAAGCAAGAGAACTCCACGGGCTGTAACTACACATGTCGATGTATGAATTTGTATGGCTGCTATAGGGAATAGCCTTCTAAAATACAGCTTCCCCTGCAAGAAGATATGGATATCATTGCTTGCTCTTGCTTTGTATGGTTGCTAGTAGCTAATAAGGATTTTCCTCATCTATACTATTTCTGCTGGAGAAGAGCATTGATTGAACTTATGACTTGTGAGTTTTATATAGATGGGAAAGTATGACGCTTTGCTATCTGTTTTATTTTGAATAAATCAGAAGTTTTAAGGCAACTGAAAGATTCATTCTCTGCAAGTTAAACCAAATGCCACCCTTCACTGTGGTCTTCTAACATTGTTTGCACCATGTCTTTGCTGTTAAACTTTTGTAATATTACCTTTAAAATGTATTGACTGCTCTTATGAAAAGCAGGGTTCAACAGCCGCAAGCATTTCTGTATTGCAAAGCCAGAGTACGAAGAACAACACACCTTCTGCCAAGAACTAGTGGCTAGTGGATGGTCTACGTTTCTGTTTTGAATGTGTAATAGGTTGAAGTTTTCTAAGGCAAAATAAAACCGGTGGCTTTAAACCCATGACAAATCAGTGAGAGGTTCTGAACACAGGGCTGCCAGGCCCCTGTGTTGCTCCTGTACAGTTTTTGTAAATTAAACTATTAGTGTATCTGTCTGAAGTGTGAGATTCTAAATCATGGTGACAATAGACCTCTAATACACAATTTTCTCTCAAACTAAACTTGCGGCATGAGATAACACAATATTTCCTGCTTCAATTCCTTTCAGTTTTTACCAAGGAATCTGAATGATATTTAAATACCAGGTGGATTTTCAGTAAACACTGGCACTTGTTTTCCAAATTTCAAGGACCCACCAGATCACCAAAGTGTTACATTGCCTTTTCATATTTCTTATCACAACGCTGATGTATGCTGAGATTCTTCCTCGGTGATAGTAAGTATTAAGCAATATTGATAGGAAACTTTCATCGTATAAAATCGAAGGTGAATTTCTTATCTGTCTATAATGAGCAGGTAGATGAAGCAAAACTGACAGATAGGATAGAGATTCCTGAGACGCAGAAGTTTGGAGCCCTTTCATATCTTAAATCTTTCCTTCTGGATGACCTGTACATTTTCCATGTTGAATCATTCCATCTAGAAATGTGTTTTATACATTGTCTTGCATCTGAAGCAGGGAGAGGCTGGGAAGGGACCAAAGTTATGGATTTGATTAAGTGTGTCAGGCAACCTAAACAGGAGGTAAAATATGGACCAGATAATCATCTTGACTGAGGTCCAAATGGTGCTGGAATTAATTTTTTGACAGGGTTCCTTTCCTTGCTTCAGCAAGGCCTGCATATAGTCAAGGGTTTGCTTGGAAAGAATGTTTTGGGTTGTGGGTTTTTGTTCTTTGGTGGGGTTTTTTGGTTGTGTTGTTGGTTGTTGTGGTTTTTTTTTTTTTGGTTTTGTTTGGTTTTTTTCATTCTGTGTGTAGTTGTGGTTGGTTTGGAGGTTTGTTTTTTTTTTTGTGGGGGTGGGTTTTGGGGTTTTTTTTGTCTTTTTTTCTTTGTGGGTTTATTTTTTTTTTTTTTTTTTTTTTTGCTTGCAAAAGTTCTTCCATTTTTTAGATTCTTCATGGAAAGCAAAGCTAGTTTTAAGAACCAGCTGTTGGGGAACCAGTTCCCTAGTTGTTACCATAAGGAAGCTGGACTTTTGCTTTGGTCCCTTTCTGTCTGAATACAGAGGGAGTAAAACACGTCTGGAGGCAGTTAGCATCTGTCACCCAGATTTATTTTGTTTCACATGGATTCCTAATAGGCTAGAAACATGACGAGAGCAGTAAGGAGCAGTGTGAGTGCCAAAACATTTCCATCACTTTCCAAGCGGCTATAGCAATTACTTGACGTGGTTTTGTCATACAGTTGGTCTGAAATGTATTTCCTCTCCAGGTACTTTGTGGAAATTTCAAATAGACTTACAAGATGTTGGGACAAGCCACCTCGATTTCACCAGTTCCATTAAGGAATGGATTCTGCTTTTGATTCTCCATTCTGATTGTCTTGCGTATGCTGCAGCAATTAATGGACCTTGAAATTATAGAGAATGAAAATTCAGCCTTTAAAAAATAGTTTTGTATATGAAACAGAGGTTTGCCCTTACAAGGATTACCCACAGCCATCAGACAGGCAGGCCCCCTGAAGGATGTTTCCCAGTGCATACCTGTGCTATTGTGCCCCATTTGGGTTAACACGAGTTTCATTTCACTGTTACTCCAAGCACAAGTCTGCATTCGGACTCAAATGACTCTTGTTTCACACTAATATCTTATTGTAGCAGATGGTGGAGGTGTCAGAGAGCTGCTGAAAATTGCCATGTTTATTATACTTTTTCAGCAGAGAGTAGCTCATCTGTTCCTGTTGGCAATGATTCCCAAGGGACTAGATGCCAGTTAGGATATTCAAAACACATTGTGTCCTGGTCATGTTCTTGCCTGGCTTTGCATACTCTTGCTTTTGACTGTAAGAAAAGGTTTTTTACAGACAGTACTTGTTGGACAGATGTTTTAAACCATCACAAGGTTAATTCATCCATTGCAAGCATGAAAGTATGAAGAATGAGCACTGCTGGGCAACCTAGTCTGGTTCTGCCATTGTGTTCTGTAATGGTGATAGAGCAGGAAACCTTTGCTAAATTCCATAACTCCCATGACTGCTGTCTGTAAGAGGGCAGGATTAGACAAGAGTTGCGTTTCTGCAGTATAGCACAAAGACACTGAAAGTAGCATCAAATTTGGCTCAGCTCTCAGCACAGGAGCAGCTCTGGTAGCCCATGCTGCCAGGGTCCTATTGTCTGAACTGTATTGTTGAAACCTAACTGGGTAAGCTGCCTCCATGAGTGTGGCTGTTTTGTATCCCTTTAACTTATATTGCGACACTTAAAGTTGCTATATAAATTGAAACAGAACACTTGAATTCTGAAGTTACATCGCTGCTAAATGTGTGAACGTAATTGTGTTACTCTTTTTGATTGCATTTTTGTGGACAGGCTTTTAGATTAGAACAGGAATGAATCTGCTTTCAACAATAAATGTCTTTGGTTTTAAGCTTCTGTATAAAGACAATACTGTTAACATACTAATCACTTAAAGATTTGTAAAATTAATGGATGACAAATATTTAGCTTAATTGGTGTTCATGTAAACTAGGAGGGAGCTCAGGAGAACCTGACCAAACCAGGCAATAAGGCTGCATCTAACATGGAAGGAAATGGTGATGAAAGCTTTCTCCTTTAGCACCTCCGGGTGCTCGTGCATGCTCTGGGCTGCGTAACAGGCGAGATGCTGCACTCCTGTGCCCAGCCCTGTAGTTGCTGTTGTCTGTGTGGCTGTATCTAGCTCCAACAGCTTGACAGCAGACAAAAGTCAGTATAGACAAATGTGAGGTATCTTACATCAGAAGGAACAACTTTAAATTACTTGCACACGTTGCTGGATGTGAAAAGAACTGCTCAGGAAAAAAACCCTTGGCATCATTATAGATAAATCATTGAAACCATCTGCTTTTTACAGAACTCTGGTCAAAAGAGGAAAGAAATTTCATCTCCAACCCAAATGATCAGTGGATTCCCTGGAGCATTGGGATGGTTAGTGTTTGTAGGGCCAAGTTTTCATCTGAGTGTGCATGTTTGGACACAGCTCACTGACAATCAATGACATGAACTTGCTGCTTGAAATCCAGTCTATTCCTGCATGCTTTTGCGTCTGTTGCAGAAGTAACTCATTGTGTTGCATGACTGAAAGTCTGAAAGCTTCCATGCAGGAGAAGATGATGAAAATACAGAATGACTTAAAAACAAACAGAAAATGCCCTATATTTAGCATGATGATAGAAACATGTTCTTGAGACCATTCAGTTTCTCTTAGGTAAACTGAGGTACCATAGGTGGGAGTAGAACCATCTAGAAAGTGGAATAATAAGACATAATTTGTTCTTAGGTAGAGGTGAAACAGCCAAATATATATAAATGAAGCAAAGCTTTTGTTTTTTAATCTCTCCTTAAATTTTGCCTTTACTGATGTTTTCCATTAAGCTTAAAATACATGAAATGTTTTTACACAGGCTGTTTTGGGATTAACTTCCTCTCCATTTCAGCAGACTAAAACCTAGTGGGAAATTAATTATGTGAGTCCAAAACTTTAATCTAGAAGCTTGATACAGCATAAGGATTGTTAAATATTACAGAAGAATAACAGACTGAAAGAGTTAATTTATTTTCAGATTGATAGCTATGGAGGCTGCACAAAGGTAAAATATGATTTATTTCGTCTGGAGAAATTGTTGTCTGAGACTGGTGCATGTTTCCAGTATTTCACCGTGTGCAGAGTTCTATAAGGAAAATAGTGCTGTGTGATAAGTTTGCTACCTCTATTAAGAAAGAGACTTTAGCTGTGGGCAATGAAAATCAATCAGATGAGATCACCTTTCTCCTTCAGTTGATTGGCAGTAGTGATGAAAATAGCTTAGGCACCAAAATCAAGTTCTGATGTTGAAAGACTCTCAGTGGCAGGATGACCTGAAGCTATTGACACAAAATCTTTGTTTCCTTGTTGACTCCAGCACATCCTTGGCTATGAGTACAGAAACACCCAGGAAAAAATGTAGGGGTGTCTTATGGATTCACTTTAGGGAATTTACATGACATCAGGATTCCACTGTTTACCTAGCTTATGGCTTATATGGAATCTATATGCCCTTGGAGCTAACTTTAACTTGAGGACTTCAGCATAATCTCTCATAATTTTATATGTAGCACAGAGTATTTTTGAACATGTTCTGGGAGAACTCATTAGCTTCTGTGATCTCAGTATTTTATTTATTTATCTATATATTTTTTTTTTTTTTTTTAATTCCTGAAATGATATCCTAGTCCATGGTGAAAATTTTGACTTTAAAAATCTTGGAGCAATTGTTTTTACAGTGGTCTAGTCAAGAGGGAAGGTTGTTTGCATTAAGGGCTTATTGTCTCTTTACACAGAAGGAAAAGGATGTTAATTTACCCAATAGACACTCCTTTTGTCTTCCCTTTCCCTGTGTCACTTGCCTTACACCATTATACCCGGGTGCTGGCCACAGCCCATCAGAGGTGCCCAGCAGGGCTGGTGTAGGCCGTGGAAGACTCTGGCCTTTCAGAGCTTCCCAGGCATTTCCCTTGAGGAAGAAATGCAGAGCTATGTTAAGGCACTAGCTTTGCCCTTGATAATTTCCCCTCCTCTCTGCCCTCACTTGCTATTTCAGTTCTCTCTTCTAAAGGGCCAGAATATAATCTTTTGTTTTATTTCACTTGAGATTCTGGGAGGTTGCTCTTTGGGGAAAACTTGGTTTCTAACAGGCTGTTAGCATCTTAGTTAAGATTTCATTTGCAAAATTGTAGGAATTTTCTGAGTAAAGCTTTTTCACACTCTTCCACATGAGTGCTGGCCATTGCCTGTGGAAGGTGTCCACAATTTAACTGAAATCTTGGTGGGATTAATTCCCTTTCTCTATTAAAAATAAGTAATATGAATTTCTGGTAGTCCATGGAGACCCGACTGCTTGCTACTCTGTGTATAGGTTGCAAAAACATATGTTACTTCTAAAATGTAGCATATTACTTTTCTGTGCAAGTAATTGCTGTGGTTACCTCATGAGCTTTAGGAAATCAAGAGTGGGTGGAGAAGTGCTAGTGAAACACACTGTATAATAAGTTGTGAATCATCCCATGAATAAGTTTGTGAGGCTTTTGCTTCAGAATGCAAAATCAATATCTGGGCCATGCACAGGTCATCCTTTTTATGCAGTGCAAAGTTTAAAAGATACAGTAATTGAAGGACTGCTTTCAGCAAAAATTAGCAGTGACTCTTTGGCAAACAACTTCAGCAAAGCTCTCCTGCATTGGTGAGTTGTCTCAGATTGTTGGCTGAGATGGAGTTTTCTAACTTCACCGCTTTGCAACAAGTCAGTGTTGAGATTGAGTTTAAAGTTGGAGAAAATGTACTATATTAGAATATCTGCTACATTTGGCTGAATAAGCAGCTATATACTTTTAATCTGAATGGGTTTATTTCATATCAAAAGAATACCGGAGATAGAAACATCTTCAGTAAAGGGATGAAAGAGAGAATGTGTCTTTAGCAGCCCTGTCAGCTCTGAAGAATCTTGCAAAAATCTCTGTTCCGAGGTTTTTATAAAGGCTTATGTGATTAAGTCACAGTCTGGTCCACACAGAAGGAGGTTTCTAGGATTTTTGGTTTAATTATCATTTTTTGGATAACATTCTAAAGTGTTTCCCTATTGCATCAGCTAGCTAAATTGCTTAGTTTGAATTTTTTGCCTTTGGCTGCCCCAAGCTTAAGTTGTCAGGAGTGCTGTATTTGAGGTCATGCAGGGAATACTTTCGTAACAAAAGCGCTTCCCAGATCATAACGTGGTGAGGTTCAGGAAAAAAGGTATGTCTGTTTCTGATATTGTGCTGCAGTTTGCTCAGTGAAAAACTAGCTGTTGGTTACTGTCCCCACAGGCCCATCCAGCATACCAGTAGAACTGCATAAGTATGTACCATGTGGCTTTGAATAGCTAGACTAGACCATATTCCTAGAAGAACTTCTTCCATGTAACAACAGTATTGTGAAGAGGTATCCCTGCACTGTTTTCTTAAACTCAAAATCTCCAAAATCAGTTTGGAGATTAGAAAAAATTTCTTCACCAAAAGGGTTGTCAAGCATTGGAACAGATTGCCCAGGGGAGCGGTATAACGAGAGAAAGGAATCTGATAGTTTCTTCAATAGCAGACAAAAAGAGCGAGCTGTGGAAATTGCCAAGGATTCAGTTACTGGTAGTATTTTAATAGTGTTCATGTTGACCTGATTCTGAGTGCAGTTGAAAAAACCCAAAAATTTCTTGTTTGAAAATGCTCTTGCTTTTTGCTGTTTGCCCACTTTATTCTTCTACTGTCTTCCCAAATTAGCACTGTAGGATGTCCAAAATAACCATGTAGCTAGATGAGCAGTCAGCTGTCCTTACCAACTGTAGTGAGTTGGCTTTTATTTCTGACCTGGAATCAATTTGCTGGTAACAGAGTATAGAGCATGGGAACAGAAAAATATCCTCACAAGTTATCTGGACTGTAGGTGCTAAGCAGGAGAATGGAAGTGTTGCTTTCAGGTGAAGAGAAGATTTGAATACTTAAATCTAATAATTGTATCATTTAAACTAAGCCTTTGTGGAGACAGTGTGTTTAACCACAAGCCACATTTTAGATGAAGTATGTAGCTGAAAAATTTACCTTAAAACTTGTACTGCAGCACAAGAAGACGACCATTTATAGCACAAAAGAAATCATCTTCATTTCTCTAATTTTAAAGACGGCATTGCAGGGGCATGACTAACCTGCAGATGTGCGGGTATTATATACCGTGTTATCAGAAAGACAAACATTTGGAGTGTGGCCCTGTGTAATGGGTTGTGTCTAACTGCTGGGAGTACAAAGGAAGAGCAACAGATGTGTGCTCTCCTGTCTTGGAGCAGGGATGCAAGTTTTGCTGGAGGCCTGGGAGGCCAGTCCTGGGGAGACCCTGACTTCCACAATGTTCAGTACACTGGGCTCTTGTCTGCTACACACAATCCTGCAAAAAGGTTGAACTAAGGCTCCATTTATCAATGGGATTTTTTATATAAAGCTCTGAGATAATGGTGCAAAAAGCCTATTCCTGTCTGAGGTCTCACAAGCTTTAGACTTTTCTGGTTATGACTTGAAGTGGCAGGGCACAGCTTTGAGTCAAGTGTATGATGAAAAGATTCATCAGAAATGTTCTGGTTGATTGCCTGACAGGCAAGCTAATATTTATTACAGGATTCAGTTTTAGATTTTCTGGATGTGATTCATTTCCAGCCATTAAGGCATTATTCAGTGATGCATTATGTGCATCCTAAATGAAATATCGATCATTTTAACATCAATTGTTTTACTTTTTCAGAAATTATTTTTCCTATGGAAAGGTTTACTTTTTGGAAGAGGACGTACTAGGAGAAGTAGTATATAGCATCAGATGCCCTCTATTTGAACTCTGAGTGAGTTGTTGGGTGAATGGTTACACTCAGCTTTTCAAGCTTCCTTGTACATTAACGTTTCCATATATAATATTAGTGATCTGTGAATAGGCATACAAAGTGAAGCTGGAAATCAACAATCTTGGGCAGTTGCATGCTTTCAGAAACAAAAATAGTGATTTCTACTTTGCTTTTATAAAAGTGATTACTTTGTAGATGAACCAAATGTTGACCTATAATTATAAAGATCAGTACAGCATATGGCCACTCATTTAGAAAACCTGGAAAGAATGTTCTGCATATCCAGCATTTGTTCTTTGATTTATACATCTTGCATTTAGCTCACTTTTATATGGTTTTAAATAAATGTATTAAATCTGGTGCTGACACCACTATCTTGAAACAACCCTGTTCTTATATTGTGTTTCTTTTAATTGGGGGCTAGATAGAAGATCATATTAAGCTCTCACTGGAGCTTTTAAATTGGGTCCTGAGCAATTATTTTTGAAGAGCATGTACTTTTATGACTGTGGTCCAGGTTGATAAGAAAAGAGAAAAAAAATCAATTTAGGCCTTTTCATATTTGAATTCATTAAATTGGTCTTACACTATTAAAATAACAATTAATTTATGGCAGCCAATATTGTGTAATTGCATCAAAAGAATAAAAAATGCAAGGTAATAATGATGATAGATTTATCAAGTTACATGGTTGGAACTTATTACCTTGAGTGACAGTAATTTTGTATTCAGTTAAAAGATTGGTTAATAATAATAGAGTATCCAAGGATCAGGATTTGAACTGATAGATCCCTCTATTCACTTTAGCTCTATGTATTGCAAATAAGGATTTGGCATTGATGTAGCAATGAAAAAAAGTCTTAACTGAAGCTCATTTTTATTCTTCAAATAAAATTTGAATAGGTCTTTAAGTACTTTTTGTCTCCTCCTGGCACACTTTGTACTGGTACCTAAAAGCAAGCTTTAGTCAGAACTATTTATATGTAATTCTGTGGTTAATGCACCAAACATTCTTGAAAAGTGTATTACTGTCTGCAAAATGTGTTTCTAGCTCTGTAGAAAGCAGAGCAATTAGTACCCAAGAGAGATTCTCTTTTAGCTTTTAGTTTTGCAGAAAGCGTTTACTGTGGTAGGTTAAAGACTGATGTTTACTACATGCTCTTACACAAAAGCTTTACTTGTTTCACTGGTAGCCTATATATTGTGAGGTACTTACAGCTTATTGCATCCCAAATCCTAGGGTTTAGGACTGCAGTGTATTTTAAGCCATTTTTGACTGGCTAGATTGAAAAAAATCAGTAATATGCCAGAATTTTGCAATGAGAATGGTCAGTTGAGGTACTGTAAATCCAAAAGAAATTTTCTAGGATTTTTGGTAGTTTTTACAGTTCTTGCTGAGACAGCTTTGAAGAAACCCAAGTAGAAATATTTTTTTTGCCAGTCGGTGGTAAGTATCTCTAGTACTCAGACTAATGTATTGGTTTTAGTAAGAGAATGGAAAAAAACCCCAAAGTTATGTCACATGTGAACCCAAGTAGCTTTAATTACTTCTGTATACCATTGTAGCTGTGAAAAGAAGCAGACTGCCTGGTATCAGACCAACCTCCATCATAGTCAGTTTATTTATTTCAGTTGATGTGAAACCACAGATGCTGGATCCTGCTAACTTGATTTAGTCACAAAAGCTGAAAGAGGTGTCCAGTTGTGAAGTGTCCCAGCTGCAGGTGAAGGGGCTCTGCTCTGGCTGCCCCAGAAATACAGGGCTGGTGCCAATAGAGCCTGACAGCAAGGGCAGGTACCCTGATGCTGTTCCAAGTTGCATTATGTGCCACAGACGTGCGCCCGTGGAAACCAGGTTCTTCAGTGATCAGAGATGCTCAACCAAATTGATATCAGCAGGATCTGTTTGCTGTGTAAGAGTGGAATTTTACTAATTTGTAGAAGAATGACAATAAATATCTAGTTTCAAGTGAAATGGAAATGAATAACCTAAATTCATGCTTCCCTCCCTGTTCTTTCAACATGACAGGAAGCACAGTTGGGATTGCATTATGAATTGGGATGGCTGCTTTAATTTTTCAGAGAACTTCAATTGTGTGCATGGGAACCTAGTATCAGAAAATAGTCTTTTTAATATATTAGACCCATAGACTGGAAAACTGGATCTGCTTGGCTTAATCTGTCATGCCATAGGTAACAGCAGCACACCAGCTGTAACACATCTGCTGCGCAAGTGTCCCAGCCTTCAGGATGAGTGCAATATTTGCTTCACTTGAAATTATCTCTGTTAATGTAATCAAAGGCTTCCAAATTCCCTTGCTGCTGTAAAAGTAGGTGCTGTGTCCCCTTGGGCTAATACGAAATTGTTACATCCTCATTTATGCTAGACTTTCTGTTTCAAGACCAATTAAATTTTTGGCTATAGCAATGGTGGGCTAGCTGATCTTAAAAATCTCTGGTTACAAATGAACTGGATAAGTAGCTTTAGCTTAGCACCATTCATGTTCCAGCACTGGCATGACTCAAAGCTGAAAGTTCCAATTTGGCTCAACAAGTGAGACCGCCATTTCAAGGCCCTGGGGTTCTTCTGGGGGTGTGATGGTGTCTGGCTTAGCCACGATAAAGTCTGATTTGTTTTGCAGGCATATAGGCCAAGGCCAACAACCTGTCAGAGGCCTCTGCTTGTTGCTTATGCTCTCTCTGGGTATTGGGCAAAGTCAAAGGCAAAACAAATTACTATATGCATGTCCCTTAAAGGAAAGGGAAATGCAATATGCAGAGAGGCTTTCGACTGAGGCAATCTCTTGATAGTACTGATTGTAGTCCAAAGCATATGAAAAATCCTCTGTAAAAGCAATGCTATTTCTAGTTCCTTCTCTCCTCCCCTTTATTGATTTTATAAACTAGGTGGCAAAAGCCAAAGCAAAGGCATGAGTTCTGGTCTTTGTTCTGATAGTGGTAAGAATCACAGCCCATCCTAATAATCCCTTGCAGATGTAAGTGTCCCAATTGCAGGCCAGCTGGCAAGAGCGCAATTTCCCATGGCTGTGAGTCTCAGCCATGGGGTGACCCCACGGAGCTGCTGACCTATCACAGGAAGGCAGTATTGCAGGAAGGGGCCCACCTTACGGGTGGCTGAACACAACCCTTGGGAAGGCTTTGAAGATTAGGGCTGAAACTCTGGATTTGACTTGTGTTGAAAGAAAAACTTTCAGCACAGCACGTTGAGCCCTGCATGATGTGCTCTTGACTCCCAGTGAATCTATGACAATAGCATGGGCAATAGTAGAAAATAAGCAGAGCTTTGCTTATCTGAATGACCTAAAACCCCTTTAAGTTCAATAGGAAAATCAGATGTAGAGCACTGCACTGACATGAATTTATTTGAAATCTATCAAATTTAAAATATTTGTTTATTGCCTCAAAATTGAGAAAGAGGAAGAAGTGCAGGAGTAAGAAAGGTTTCAAAACCTCTGAAATGATACAAACTGAAAACCCACAATGTAAATGAGGGAGAGAGAAAGGTGGTGATTGATTTATGCATGCTGTCTGCAGTTTGGACTTTCTGACTTCAGACTTTTTTCAAGATGCTTAAGTGTACTCCCAAGCTCAGGAGTCAGAAGGGAACAGAACTTTTAATATCCTTTTTCTTGTTTAACTAGGTTCCCAGATAACATTCATGAGTTTGGGGGGGGGGATGCCTCATAATAACTGGTTTTGAGCTGTTTGTGTAATAGTGATTTCCAATAGTTTAATGTAATCTTCAGGTAGTCTGGTGTTAGAAGCCTGTCCATTTTGTGTGTTTTGTCCTCTTTAGAAGACAAGTGGAAAACCCCAAGAAGGTGAAAGTCAGCATTTCATGTAAATAGCCACAGAAACAGCTCATTGTGAAAACAACTGTTCTCCCATTATGCGACTCTCCTGAAATCTTAACCAAGCTCCAGCAGATGCAAACACAGTGCAGACGGTCGCAGTAATTATGCTAACCAGCAATAAAAGCTTCCATTTATGTGGCCCATCTACATCCTCAATGCAATCACTTCCAATCGCAAAATGCATCTAGCAGTTGGAAACCCAGAGCATTATTAGATTGCATTGACTCTGCTCCCCACAGCTGAGGGAATGCTCTTTCCCTGCAATACATTTTCCTAACAATTTCATGACCATTGAGATACACCCTTGAGTCAATTAAAATTATCTGCACTAAACTAGACTGCAGCTTTTAAAGTGCTGTCTAATAGCTCATGCGAGCAGCGCCCATCTAGATTAGTTATGTACGATGGGTTTATAAAACATAATTTATATTCTCAGCATGTCAGTTCAGAATGGAATTCTTGTTCATTTACTGTGATTTCATTTTACTAACAAAGGAGTGTATAAACCCATTTTTTTTAGTACAATACAGACTATTGTATTCACCTTGCAAGAAAGAATGAGCAAATGTAAAACATGGTAGTTTTTGTCTGACTTTAAGTGTAGTTACTTTTAGGTGTAGGGAAGGCTGTGCTTGGATAATGAGAGGCAGGTGACTAGGAAAACAAAATGATTGTGCTGTTCACTGTTTCTGCAGATCCTCTTTTCTCCTGTTTGCTTTAGAGCTTTTTTTGCTTATCTTTGGGTTCATTGGTAAGCTGTTGTTAAGCTACTGCTGGACACAAGAATGGTTACAAAAGTGCTATTAGGCTATATGGTCTGAGCAAGAGTGGTAGTAAGCTTATAAGCAACAAAGTTGATAACAAATAGGACAGTACCAGGGAATGAAGAAGTTTCTCAATGCATGCACCAAAAGTAGAGATATTTGAATTCAAACTTAGATGTAATCCTCAGTACAGGTTTTCTTCTTGTTTAAAAGGAGACCTCAAATAAAGAAGACAAAGTACTGCTTTTAATTTGACTTTTAGAAGCCATACACCTGTATTATGGCTGGAAGGCCTGGAAGAAGTTTGAACCTACTTTCACGTGGTTGCATTGTGGTAGTTTGTCATTATAAATGTCTCAAAGGATTATGAGGCAAAAACTGATCTTCTGAGTTTTCATTTATTTGAGGGATGCTGGTAGTTTAGTTTAGTAGTAGTAGGCTTTGATATGAGCAATTCTTTTTTTTGTATAGTCTAGAGATCAATTCACTTGCTGTTGTCCTTTGATTAGGGGTCTGAACATGGAACATAAGCTTGTAACAGTAACGTCAGATACCTGCTTGAGTCTGGGACTGTTGTAAGCATCAGATTTTCCATAATGTTTTGGGCATTATCTTGTATATGGTGAAGCATTTATTTAGCAAATTATTCATTGGACATCTGTAAACTCTGGCACACCACCTTGCTATCGTTTGACAGTTCTGGACTTGGTCATCTGTTCTGTAATGCAGTGTTAAGAGTGCCCCAGAAAAACTCCATTACAGAAGCAGCGGGAAATTCCCACATCCATGATTAGGCAATAAAAGGTCTGCTGGATTTAGAATGAGATCACTTCCTTACATTTCATCCTTTACACAACATCTGCTGTGTGTGAGTTGAACCTGATACTGGCTGATGTATGCCAGTGAAAGTCTTAAAAGAGAAATCACACTGGGCCATAGGAAAATGTGGTATTTGGTATTAGCTTTTCAGTCCTTGAGGCCACCTTGAGATGTTGGCAGAGACTGAGCCCTTATGCTACCTGAAGCTCTGGCCTTTCACTTTGCCTCTTCAAGTGCTTTCTTCTTTATTTTTTCTAAGTGTTAAAACATCAAAGTTTTTAGAAGTTTAAACAAAGTCCTAGTTTGACAGGGCTCAATTTCAACATTAAAGCTGATAGCTATTGGCATGAAATTAAAACACAGTAAATAATTAAAAACATGAAGTGACTAGTAAAATTTAACATTTTTGCTGACTATACCTTTTTCAACCCTCTCTCCTCCACTTCTTGGGTTTTCCCCTTTATCAGTACATTTGTGAACTTCACTGTATGAAAGGATGTGAAAACAAAACTGTAATTTCAAATTATGGGAGTTGGATTTTGCTGAAAAACATTTTAGAGAAAGCTGAAGTGATTTATTATCTAGGCACTAGGCTTTGTTAAAATAAGTCGTCAGTCTTTGATTAATATATTGGCAGTTGTGGAAAGAATATTTCACTAATTTTGCCTAGTTTAGCTCACTTAAATAGTGTTTAGAAACCAGTTTAAGCCTGCAAAATTAGGAAAAGCCCCTCTTCCAATTCCAAAGTAAGAATTTGGTTCAGTCAATCTAAACACTTCTTTCTAGTTCTAGAAGACTTCTTTCTAATTAGTGTTCTAGTTCTAGAACACTTCTTTCTAACTACAGCCATACTTGTTTTGTTGTTTTAAATAACTCATGAATTTGAATGAAGCCTTTTAAGAAATCAAGACATTTTAACTTTTTTTCTGTATATGAATTGAGTTTCAATTTCTAAACAAGATCATGTAGAAGACCCAGGCAAAAAGTTATTCTTTTAAATAATGCATTGCATTCAGCCATTTGACAGGAGGTGTAAAACTTAAAACCTACTAAATACCAAGCAGTGACTGCTGAAAACAAGGAAAAACAATGCAATATCAGAAACATTCCAACTCAATTTTAACGCAACACTTGGGGAAATCGTGGCACATGTTGTGCAGAAAAGCATCCTTTAAATATCCAGTATGTTGACAATGCCCATTCAGTTATGTTACGTCAAAAATAACAGTTCCCACTTACAACCTTAGGTGCTAGATGTCCCAATGAACAGCCACAACGATGAAGTATTTCTAGCTGGTACTTTGTGTCATATTTCTCTGACTAACCAATTTGGCCCAGACTAGTTTTTGACCTCTGACAAGGGATCAGCGAGTTAGGGGGGTTGTGTGCGTGTTGAAAGAATGGTGTACAATAGATGTCCACTTCGTGAATGAAGAAATAAAAAGCAGAAAAAAAACCCAACCCAATACTTATTTCTTGGTGATGAAATAAATAGTTTTTGAGTGGAGACAGATGCAAAAACTTTGGGTTAAGATATTTTAGAAAGGGTCTCTCTCTAAGAAGCTTTTAAATAGCTAAAGAGCTTATACTGAAGTTTGTAATTGTGAGAAGTAAGAAAATATCTTATCAAGGCTGAGGGAAGTATTTGCTGTCTGTTAATGCAATGACCTTTATAGAGTTCAGAAACTTTACAATATCCTGTTCTGGAGAATGAATGAAAAAGAAAAACTGAAAAAGGAAATTGAGGAAAGATGTTATTAGCAGTGGCTTCCTGGGAGTGGTTGCCTGTGTTTGCATTGGCAATGTCAGGGAGGGGAAAGGCTTTTATTCACATATGGTTGAAGCATTATCTTGATGTGGGCTATAAAGGAACTTGCTGCATGAGAAGATACTAAATTAATTTTTAAAAATACAGGTTAAAAAAAACAAAACTGTGCAGGTTTGCCAAGTCTTTCATTAAAACAGACGGTTGAAACTGACATGCTGTGAAAGAGACGAGACCTGAAATGATTCACGAGTTAAGGGCCAAGTGCTACTCTGGAAAAGAAGAACAAAACACCTCTTTAAAACAAACCCCAAAAAAATAAAAATAAAAAAAGTAAAAAAAGGTGTATCAATGATCATTCAGTTTGAATTCTTGCCATGAGAGCAGATTACAATATTCAGTGGCCTGGGGAGGCTTTAGTGAAAGTAGATCAACATCTACAACCATGTAAACTTGTGAACTTGAAGAAACACTCCCTCATACTAATATAGAAAACATTCCCCTTTGCCATTGTATGTTACAAAAATAATGAGAGAAACAGGTGACAAGGTATTTGGAAAGCACCCTTGAGGCAGCATATAGCAAACTCTGAAACAAAGTGGTTTGTATTACAGTTTGGAATAAAAGCGCTGCTTTGGAACTGAAGAAGAGGGGATTAAAATAGAGGCATATGTTAACAAATGGCTTAATTTCATTCAATGTTGGGCTCCTGTGCAACCACGTTATTTCTTGAAAATCCTGAGACCTTGCCAGCTGTAGAACTTGCTGCCTTCTGCTCATCCTGGTGGTGCCCAGTGCGTCTTAATTAACAAACAGAGGTGCTAACCCATATCTCGATTTTATCAGTCAGTTGATACAAAAGGCAATGGGTGTGAAAGTGGACACAAGACCTTTTGAGCTCTGTTTTCACAGTACTGAATCCAGGTGCTGATGACCATGGCAGCAAGAGAAATGTATTGCTCCAACTGGAGACAGTGGGATTTAATAGACATTAAACCATAAATAAGTGGAAAAGGCAAGAAAAGTATGGCTAGAGACTAACTAATTGCTTTAAAGGTGATCAAGGCTACTACTGTGTCAAATTTAGCCAATTTGGATCACCACCTTGAAGTTTTAATTAAAACTGGTGCTGCTGCCATTCATTGTATATTCCAATAACTTTAAATAATGCAGATGATTTTTATTCAGTTGTCCTCTCCTGGCCTTGAGCCACTGAGATCACTGTTAATTAGATACTACATTACATCTAGCAATGTCTTTATTGCTGTTAATGTTGCTGCCTATATTATCTGGATGGCTCCAAAATGAGAATATGCTGAGAATTTAATAAGATGACTGGTAGTTGAGAAGAGGGTATCAGTGTGCTGTAAAAAATCTCATGTGATGGATACTTCAGTTAGGTGACCATGTCGCTTATAAAAGGGATGATGCAATCCAAAGTTAAAAGCAGAGTTAACTAATCCAGCTGCTCAGAACACTTATTTTTCTTCAGGAATCTTAAAGTAAGGGGCACGACTGTCAGATTTCAAAATGTCTCTTGCATGCGTTTGCCTTGTGTTGCACAGGATGTGGATGAGTATTATCAGGAAACTATTTGTGATTAATTTGTTTTTGATGCTGCTGGATTGCAAAAGATACGATAGCTGTGTTCTTTGGAGGAGTAGTCTGCTGGTGGAGCTGGTTCCTAGATCCAACTTAGCTAGATGCTGCCAGACAGGTCCCTGACCTCCCACCCACCTTTGGGAACAGAGGAATAGCTCAAGGTAACCCATCAGGCTCCGCTGGGCAAACGTGTATGTGTTCTTATTTACGCTTCTTTTTCACTCTTCTCCAGAAATGTCAGCAAGAAATTAAAACTTGGAAGAAAAGATTTGGTAAATCATGAAGTTCTGCATTTCCAAAGAATTTCAGTCAGTGCATTTTCTCTTCTTTGCACAGTGAATCCACTTTTTTTTCCCCCCTTTTGAAAGAAAGGGTTCTCTGGAATTGCTCAGAAAGGAAAAAAAGTATATTTCTCATTAAAAGGAATTTCAAACCAGATTTTTAAACAAGGATTAAACCTTGTTCAAATCTATTTTTGCTGCCTGTGCACAACAGCTGCCATTTGTGCAAGCCTCCTTAGAAGTAGGGACTTGAACAAACTGTGCAGGCTGCCCTTGTGTGCAGCTCCAGTGCGTTCTGTGCTGCAGGTGGCCTCATTGTAGATAAAACTGGACATTAAGAAGCTGGTTTCAGACAAGCAGTGCCAGTCTTTCCACTGATAAAGCTCTCCTTTGAAGCTCTTGAGCTGTGTTTTGTCTCCCTGTGTATTTTAGAAGAACATTGTGTATGTTTAACAGCGTAAATAAATAAATAAAGCCTTGCATGTTATCGCTGATGAAAGCTTGCTATAAATATATATGCAAATTAGTCCCAGTTCCCAGAGAGTTGCCAATGTAGCCTTCAGGGTTGTTGGGGTTGTGCACTGCAGATCTTACGCTTAGGAATTCTTTCCTGATACCCAGACCAAACTTTTTTCCCCTTCATTTAACGTCTTTACAATTAGTTATAGGAATTACCAGCCACCGAGATTGCTACATATTTTAATGGTATTTTAATCTTGTAATTATAATGGGGAAGAAGTTTTTACCCCTGGTTTTGTGGTGTTTTGTTGAACTGGAGATAAAAGTGAACTTAAATACTTTGGTTTTGAGTAATAGTAGCAAGAGGTAGACACATTCCTTCAGGTCCTGTAGATGTACAAGCAGACGCGCAACCTATTTTTGTAGAATGTGCTCATGTATGGTGCTTCTCTGTATTCTATAGGTACTGAAGAGCATTGTGAACCATTTTTCTTTTCTTTCCCCAGCAAAAAAAATCCTTGAAGTTTATGCACTTCAGTGATCTATTGCATACAGGGATTAAATTACAAACTGTTTTCAGCCTTGCTTATGAATTTGAAGCCTGGAAAAGAAAAGATTGCCCTTTGGGTTATGGTTTTTGATTATATCTTTCTAATTGCACACATCTAGTGAGATTACATCACATATTCCGCGGACATGACCAAAGCGTATGGCTCAAGATTTATGAGATAAACATTAAAGTGCAAATGCATAACTGCAGAGTAATGTAATGTCAGTTAGGAAAATTGGGTTGAGACTTCTAGACTAACCGCAAGTAGATCCAAAGCAGAGGGGAAAATGAAATTTTTCCTTCATCTGCTATGTATTAGGGATTGCATTTTACAGATGACTCTGTGGGCATTGTACAGCTCTTTACCAGCTTGTGCACATAGAATGATGTTTGGAATCATCCTAAAAATGGCAATAACTGCAGAGGATTGCTATGGGTTTAAAAGAAAGGGGAGGGGAGGGGAAAAAAGGCTTTGCTTTTCTTATTATGTGTAGTTGATTCCATAATCCTGAATGGTCAGTCTTTTGCTGCCCAGCTATTGAACTGTAGGTATAACATTTTTCTTGTTCTGGTGACATTGAGCAAGACATATTTAATATTTGATCACGAGCGTGTCACTTGAGCTGTCAAAAGTGTGAGCTATGACTTAATGTGAGGAAAGAAAACGAAGGTATGCCTCTAGACTTCTTGGGAGTCAGAACAGGACAAGGTACCATCCATCAGTTGATCAGTAGTATCACACCTTGTTAAAAACAGTGCACTGGCTCCTGCAGAGCAAAATGCAGAGTAGGGAACAGGATCTCTCCTTCACAAAGAAGATAGATGTTGCCAATCTGTAGCTTTTCACAACTGAGGTTTCCAGCTCCTGTCATTTCCTGTTGTGGTACAGGGGCAATTTGCCTTGCATTTCAGCAAATTAGTGCACCTGCTGGACTATTGTCTCTGCAGCTCCTGCTGAGCCATTTCAAGCACTCGTAATGCTGTCATTTTTATCAGAAAGGTGGCAGAATGGTGCTTTTTAGCTTGCAAACCTGCTGGAATGTACCACTGTATTTCAGACACCAAGGGCAAGCTATTTAGGTAGTAAAGCCATAAAATATTGAAAATAAGAAAAAAAATAGATACTCAGAGCTAAGTATTGCCAGAAAGAAATGCAGTCTTAAATATCTACTTTCATTTTAATACTCATTTAATTGTAAATGTCAAAGGTAATGAGACTTAGTTTAATCATTTTGACCGTATTTTTAAAAGAAATCGGAGTTCCTGAAGTTAAGTATCTAAAACTATATTTAGACATCTCAGGAAAAGTGGCCTGATTTTCAAAGGTGCTGAGCAACTATGGGGATGGCAGAAGCGTGATAGCTTTTGTTCTGGATTCCGAGGCTTAAAAATTAACACAAGAGTTTGTTGTTGGAGAGCTTCAGATTGTGGGCTATTTTAAAAGGCTGAAATCATATGGCATTGCATGCTAATGGCAATTTTCTCTTTTTCAGTAGAAAAAAGGGAGATGGCTGTAAATGTTCAAATTAAGACTCGTGCATGTCTCTGACTATTAAAAGAAAAAGCAAGGAAGAAAAACTCAGTTGAAATAAATTATTTTACATTAAATTATATTACATTACAATATATGCAGTCAAGCCAAAATAAAAAACATTAACAAAAACAAACAAGAAAACTTGTTAGTCCAGGTCCAACCTGAAGTATTTTCTTTGAATAGTAGTTATAAAATGTGGAAATGAAAGCATAGATGGAAACACTGACACCAGTTTAATGGCATAAGGGCAATACTTAAGTTATACTGTTAATGCAGTAAACCTAGCAAATACCTTAACTGCAGGGGGGTCTTCCTTATTTGGTGAACTTTCAATCTTGTATAAGATGTTTTAAATGACTACATCTCTCTCCAGTTTAGAAGTTACTGCTGGGCATTTAATTTTTCCTAATGTTGACTTTAGCATTCTTCAGGGCTCTCTGCATGCGTTTGATTTATGGCAATTTTACAGCTGCTGTGGGTTGCCACAAACTGGGGGGAAAAAAACCCTTATAAAATGACAATTTTGCCTTTCAGTACAGTCAGAGTCTTAAATCTCTGCTTTTATCCTCTTGTTTTGTTTGTTTTCACTTCCCTGGCTATATATTTAAACTCCCAACTGTAATGGGTCTGGTTTTTTCAGGTATGCTAAAGACTCTTTGGTTTTGTTTTTTTTTTTTTACTGTCATAACAACATTAAGTGACCATAAATAGAACAGAAACAACTCCTTGAGAGTACATCCTGTGGAGAACCAAAATCTAGGGATGAGGCATTTTTTTAGGAAATCGCATTTGTTGGGGCATCATTTGTTGGGGCATAGGGTTGGGGTGTATGAAGCTTCAGAGCACTGTAAAGAAGTTCAGTATTGCATGTCCAGCTGAGGCTGTGGGGAGTTGTGGGGAGCATAAATACATAACTCATGTTATTGTGGGCAACCCCCCTTAATACAATTTGAATGAGTGTTCCATACCCAACTTGAACCATGGTCCTTTATGTGTATATGTATGTGACTTATTCTCATATGTAATGCTAAGTGCACACATGTGAGTTTATGCTCACAGGATCAAGGCTATAAGAATCTTGAAAGCCAGGAGAGATACCATACTAGAGGGGAGCTGTATAAACTGGGCTTTATTATTCAGTCTTCATGAGTTGTGTTTATAGGACAAGTTGAAGTTGATACTATTAAAGTTGGTTGTTACAGTCTTCACTGCAGCTATGAAATATGAATGATTGAACAAATGACTTGGAAGCTTTTAGTTTTCCATGTCTCTAGAGTACAGTTTACAGTAGTGATGGAGCATTGTTGACAGGTTTGGAACATGATGGTTGACAGGTTTGGAACATGATGGACTAGCAGGGATAGTTTGGTATAATGCCCATTTAGGAAAGAGTTTACCAGTAGTCCCTTCTCTTTTATTCCAGATGGTTGATAAATAAAGCCTGTGGGTAGAGTGTATCTGAGGCAGTAATAGGTAATAGAAGTAATTTGCAGGAAAACAGGTCCCAGACTATGTAGGCCCTTGTCGCTTCTGCCTCTCAAACAGGAGGGCAATGATGGGATAGGGCTGGCATCTGTTTCTTGGTAAGCTTTTCAACAATTGAAGGGGTGCTGGTAGCAAGGCTACCACTCCTAATGCATGTGTGACAACCAACCTGGTGAAAGGAGGAGGGAGAAGAGAGCAATGCTGAATCGGTGGTGTGTGGTTGGTGCTGTTCTCTTACCAATTGTTTGTAAGTATGGGTGTAAGATGTTGCTTAAAAACAAGTGCAACTACTGAACCACCTTTTGCTTAGAAGGGTAGGTAATATGATGTACTACTCTATGGGCTTGAAAAAAAGGTGTAGTGGATGACTTGAGTTGTCTCTGGTTTTGTTGTCTGGACATCAGTGAGTCATAGAAGGTTCAGCTGAAGTTGATACCCACGGAGAGGTGTGGAGAAACAATATTTTTTCCATTCAGTAATTACCTTTGGAGAAGATCTGTATTTTATTAAAATGTTAGACTAAAGCAGACTTTTATTCCAAAAGAGAAAAAGCTGAATCCAGCATGAATGATGTTGCACAGCTGCTAACTTGCATGAACTCCCTGGCACCTTGGGAAGGGAAGTAGCAGCCCTTTGAAGTATAAAGATTGTTGCTCAGTAGTTTGGCAAGGCCAGTGGTGTGTGCTGAACATGCAATGCCACAGCTTAATGTAAAAGGAGATTTTCTTTTTTTTTCAAGTGTCTTGGAGCTTGGTCAGACAAGGAAGAATTTTGAAGAAATCAATACTCACAGCTGGACTTCTTTTGGCTGCCATATCCATTCTAAAGTTAAACCAAAGGGAAAGGAAAAAGTTGTTACATTGCTTGAAAATTTAGAAGGAAAGCCAATTCATTTAAAAGGTGGGGGGGGACCCACAACCCCCCCAAGGAAAAAGAGAAAACGAGAAGAATCTTTGTGCTCTGTAGCCTGTATCACCAGTGCTAAGTACACAGGGACAATCACTGCCCTGGCCCTGCTGCCACACTGGTGCTGGTACAGGCCAGGATGCCATTGGCTTTCGTGGCCACCTGGGCACAAGCTGGCTCATGTTCAGCTCCATCAATCAGCACTCCCAGGTCATTTACTGCTGGGCAGCTTTCCAGCCACTCCTCCCTAAGCCTGGAGTGTTGCATGGGGTCATTGTGACCCAAGTGAAGGACCCAGCACTGAGCCTTGTTGAACCTCATAAAATTGGCCTCTGTCCATTGCTCTAGCCTATCCAGATCCCTCTGCAGAGCCTTGCTACTTTAAAGCAGATCAACACTCCCACCTAGCCTGGTGTTGTCTGCAGACTTACTGAGGGTGCACCCCTTCCTGGTCTCCTTTGCTCGCCAGGACTGCCTCCTAAGGGACTCAGTCAACCAGTCTCCTAAACAGGCAAAACACCTGATTAAGGTGGGGCAGTCTGTCTTCCAAGCAACTTCTACGGGTGTGATCTTGATCCATTTACTTCCTGTACTCAAAGTTTTGTCATGGCTTCATCAAGCACCATGCATGCTTTTGGTGTTCTGTAAATAGGAATAACTCTTTAAGCGCACTAGCCTTCTGGCTACAAGCTCTTGGTACACTGGAGAGACAGTAAGACTAAAAGGGGCTTTTAGACACTTTTCAGCTTTTAGGAAGCTGAAAGAGCACTTTCTGGAAACTGCCTTGCATGTGTTATGTTCCTAGGCCAAATAAAGGATAAAAGTTATTTCTTTCAGGGCATCTGCAGGAAGACAAATATTCCTCAGATTGGCTTGCTCTAAGACAGTATTGTGAGATGCTAGTTGGCAAGTAGACATTTTGAACTATGCCAAGCTACAGTGACAGCACTTCTAAAACATAATCCTGGAAGTCCTATGCCTGAAAATATAGCACCTCTTTAATATGTAACCAAACCACATATATTTCCACCAATGTTTCTCTAACATATTTCATTTCATTGTTTATATCAATATGCAATTTATAAACAATACCCTGCTATTTACAACTGATGCTTTTAGGTGGCTTTATGCTAAATAAGAAGGACTGCTCTATTATAATTGTCTTGCAGTGTACAGGAAGGAAATCCAAGGAGAAGGTAATAAATTAACCCACTTTCTTTGTGCCTTATTTCAGAGCTTGATCAACCACCAACAGATTCATGGTTACTACAGATAGTAAAAGTAATTATGCTAACCAGATAATAAAAGCTTCTATTTTCATTGTCCATCTTCAAAGCAATCACTTTCAGTGACAAAATGCAGCCAGCATTTAGAAACAACGGGTGCTATCAAAATCCGTCAGCTGAACCCCTTGCTTCTAAGGCAGCCACCTCCTTTGCTCAGCGCATTTTCCCAACAATTCTGTGACCACTCACATATTCAAACAGTAGGGTATGTGGTCAGTGAACTGGTCTAGGAGTTGTTTAATGACACTAAATTAGATCACATTAAATCAATACTTCAGTATACTGTACAACTATTCAGTATTCAGTGTCTATTGAGAAAAATTAAACTTGCACTCTGAACTAAATCCTTAATCACTTGGTTGTCACTTCGTAGGTACAGATGAAGGTCAAAAGCTAGTTCTATTTTGATTCACCTCCTGCTCTGCTTGTTTTGGTTGGACTGGAGGTGCAAAGGGTCTCAAGTAAACAGTAGGATGGTAGGTCCTGTACATTATAGAAATGCTTTGGCTTTGCTCCACCTGACTTGTTACTGGTGGTTCTTGGCTGCTTGCTATATAGTAGCTTTCTAGTTTCTTTGTATGCTTTGTAAATCTGGATCTCCGATTTGGTCCCTTTGTATCTATAGAGGTTTATTTCTTCCTTATTAAAAATACAATGTTGTTGTTGGGCCAAGCAGCTTAATCATAACCAGCCACAAGAATTTCTTGCATATGTAAATTTATAAAGTATACACATTAAAAAAGAGAGCTACCTTTCTTTAGAGTGTTAAAGTTTTATTTGGTGTTCTGTGTTTCTTTCTTTTGTTTTCAAAAGCAAAAGAAATTTTAAACCTGACTAGGAACGAACAAGAGAAATTAAAATACTTTCACTCTTGCTTTTAGTTTGCCAACAGATGCAGTTATGCCAGTGTCTCCCCATTAATTCCTTTTATTCAGTTTTGAAAGACATTTGTATGGGTGAAATGAGTCTGTTGACCAAGTTGCTGAAAAATAGCAAGGGGCATTATCTCCAACAAACTTCTTTGCTCAAAAGCAGTTTCTTTCATCTCCAAGTTTTCTTTTTCCTTTCTTCTCTAAAGAGCATAAGGAAGGTAACCTGTGTTTGATTCCAGCATGGTCACTGCTAGGCAACGCACAACTGTGATGAATTACAGCAATATGAGCCATGTAAGTGTGCTCGCCTTCGTCTCAGAGAGAGGAGGATGAGGTCATGTGCTGAAGTGCTATTGATATTTACCATATTAGTCTGGTTTCCTGCAAGCAACATTAGATGTATAGGCTACGCATACAGCTTTCTCAGTTTCATTTATGCTTCCCACTACATTGTGTTGTTGCCTCAAATCCAGTCATGTTTCAAACCCGTACATTAAGAAAAACTTGAGTTGTGAATTCAGATATAATTGTTAACAGTATTAACTGAAGGCTAATAATGGTTTGCATGTGGGAGATTAGATCCAGCTTTGCTGAACTTTCTTGTGCTTTTGCATCCTGTGTGGTCATTTTAATGTGCATACACGTTTGGGTGGTTAAGGGCCCGAAGCTACAATATTGCAAACACACATGAGATTTACTTCATTTTTTACAATTTGTCTTACTAGAATCATGTGAGGAAATTTAAATATGTGCTCAAGTTGCTGTGTTAAGTTAGGATCTACTCAATATCAAATGCTATAGTGCACAATTTTAAAATAAACCCATAATTTTTGTTGTCCTTTTCCATAAGTGCACTCACTGATCTGTTGTGGAACTGCTCACTATAAAGAGCTGTCTTGATTTCATTATAAACTAAACAAAAAATGATGAGTTAGACTATTGAAAAATGCTGTAATGATTTTGGTTTATGGCTTTTGTTTGAAACCAAAGTTGAAACCCCCTTTTTACAGTGCCAATGCTAATTTAAGCAGAAAGCAGGTTGTTTGTTTGTTTTTAATTTTTAATTTGTCTATTGAAGGACCTTAATTGTTTCAAGAAAAATAATCTAACAACTTCAATAGTAGATAAAAGGATTTTTTTTATAAACTACTTGCTCAGATAAACTGTTTTTGTGAAAAATGGCCAATTAAAGAGCTTTACAGCTGAGGTTTTGTATTCTTGTAACTAACAACTGTAACTTGTGTTCCATTTTTCTGGAGAAGCCAAGCTGAAATGCTTTGCTAATGTGGCTGCTCTGCTTCAGTAGGTCGAATGAGCTGATTGAGACATGTCAGACACTGCTCTGGGTACCCAACCCTGGTAGCTGCTAACCCTCTTAATAAAATGTTTGAGCAGTAGTTGATAATGCTTTGGTTATTATAGTTACCACAGTACTTGGGGTGGCTTTTGTGAGCTTGCTGTTGCTGCCATGGTTGCACGGGTGGGAAATCTTGAAGGAAGAAAATTGTTCTTCCTGGGATTAAAGTTATAGAGAGAAGATTCTGTAGAAAGACATCAAAGAGATGAAGGGAAGATCTCATTGTTCTCCCACACAATGTCATGATTTTCCAGAAACCTTTTTCTATCTTGAAGAATAACTAACAAGCAATTACATTTATTCAGTTTGCTAGTGTATTTACCCAAGGGCAAAGTATAATCATTTCTTCAATGATTTCATTCATAAAATACTTAAATGAGTAATTTCACACAGATACTGAAGGATTCCATTGTCTTTCTCACAGTGCAACTTGGAAATGAGGAAAGAGAGGGTAAAGGTTTCAAGTTGTCAAGAAGAAATGCATTCACTCTACTTCTGGGTCCGCTCCTACTCAGCCAGGCAGTTTTTGATGGCTGAAATTACACTAGTCTCAAGGTAGTAATATTGTGGCTGTGAGCATCTGAGAGAAGCAAAGTCCTTTGGAGAAGGCAAGGTGTGGTTGTTAGATGACTTAATGTACCTGGAATAAGGCTTTCTGAAGCCTCTGAGTGGGACTCAGCGGAAGATGCATTTCTTGGCAGTAACAGCAGTATGATGATCCCTCTTAATCTGTGAATTGCTATCCCAGATGTCTGCCCCTTGTATAACAACCCAGCAGGGGAAGTCTTACATGTGTTAAGCAGCCTGGCAGAGATGCTTAGGCACTGCAATAATAAGAATAAATAGATAAATAGCAGGAATTGTCAGCTAGTCAATGAAATGCAGGGATGAATATTAAAATGTAATGTCTTTAATAAAATTGAATCCAGGTTAAGAAAAACATTAGAGCTTGAGATGGGCACCAAGTTATCTTCCTAATCAGTTTCTTGCTGCCTTGTGTTTTCCCTTGTGTTATTTCATGTATTAGCCCTCCAGTTACCATATAGTCTCCAAGGTCAACCAGCCCTCAGCACAAAATATTAAAGGAAAAGCCACTTATGTCAATAAACTTCACTCCCAGGGAGTGTAATTCCCCCTTTGGCATATTTTCTTACCTGATATTGCTGCCAGACATAAGCAGATCTTCCAGGGCTCACAGATGTTAACCACAGGCTCTTGTTGGACATGTCTTAGGGTGCAGGTGTCCTTTGCTTTGGGAGCCTGCCCCACAGCTGTGGAAAAGAGTGTAGTGGTGTGGCACAGTTGCCAACCCACAGCCATACAGCACAGTCCCAGAGTGCAGGAGAGGGGCATGTGCGGGTACTGCAGGTATCCCAGTGGAATATTGTCAGGCTGGGGTGAAAATGAGTTATACTTCTGGTAGATCCATGTATGCATTTTATGATTTAATAGCAGGAAGATGAGAAATGCACTGGTAAAAAGGAGGCAATTGAGAGCAAGATTGTGATCTGTACAGTTGTATGCATGCATTTTCTGCCCTGTTATGACAAAGACTTATAAACACCTCTGAGACATTGCTGTCTGAATACCTGTAAACATTAACTACTATCAAAATGTAATCGTTCAATTTTTGGGAAATATATTAAGCTTTGATCCCAGCAAGTCATAATCAATAAATTTGTCATAAAAATCTTCTGACTTGTTTACTATAGTGAGATGCAAAGATAGGTTTTTTTAGAAGTGTTTCTCGATGGAAAAGTAGCAAGCATGAAATACCTTTATTCTCGAGTTTTAAAAGTAATAGCTTAGGAATTGGGGGTATAAATAGACAGTCACAGCTGTAGCAAAGAAAGAGAATTCATAATAAAATTGAGCTTTATAATTCAGATTTTGGCTCACTGGAGTGCAAGTCATTCTTCTAGGACAAATAGTTGGGGTTTTTTTAATTATTTCTGTGTACAGGTGTGATTTGAATCACGTACCATACCTTTTGTTTGTTCAAGGTGTTTTTCTCTACTGTGCAGAAATCTTATCTGAGGCAAGAAGCTGCTTTTATCTGTCGTTTTTGTTGTGGGTTTTTGTTTGTATGTTTGTTTTGAGGGGTTTGTGGGATTTTTGTGGTATTTTGTTGCGGGTATCTTTGTTTAACTTTAGACACACTCTTATGGTGATTTAAGAGAGTTTAACAAGTAATTGATGACTTCTGAAATAAGTTCCAGGGTTGTGCAGTTAGCTTAGATTTATTTACAGTAACTTTGAGTCCTTGGTTTTCCTTTGTCTTAGAGACTGCCCCTGTCACCGCAGCTTTCTGGTCAATGATCAGCTAAAAGCCAATGTTTGCAGATGAACTTCAGCACAATATGGAAAGAAATCTTCAGTTCCTGTAAAACTGTGCTGCAATGATGATGTTTGTGCAGCTGAGTTGTGTTGTCAGAGCCCAGCAGCCAACATGAGTCCAGCAAACTGAGATACTAATTATCTTGAAAATGTCAAGATAACTTAAAATATACATTGTGTCTGTTAGCAACTTCAGTAAATGAGGAAATCTGCAATCTCTTTAAGTTTTCTTCCATTCAATTTCTGAGTGGCCTTCTTTGGAGATAACTTCTTGCTTAGGAGGACTTGAATAGCTTGCCAAAAGAAATAGCCAAGACCAGCATCTCATTTAATGATCTGAGAGCAGATTATAAGTATTTTATGAAGGAGTTCTGCAAGCTGCTAGAGAGGAAGAATAAAATAATTTAAGGTATTTTGCTCGACCCTGCTAATTTTGCTATTGTGATTGCATGTGTTATGATGAAAGGGATGATTCAAAGTAGTGGCAACTGGGGTGTTTTTTGGTTTTGTGGGGTTTTTGTTTGGTTGGTTGTTGGGTTTCTTTGGGGGACTGGGGGAGGTGTTTATGAATTTTTCTTTTGAACCATATACACTGATTAAATCCCATACCAAAGGCACCACTTCCTCTCTGTGATGGAGCCATGTAACTTTAAAAGCAACTTAAAAACTTTGCAAAGCAATCTATAGTAGAAGGACCTAAATGAAGCTTCCAGAAGCAGCATAGGGTATCTGCTTCAACAGTGGAGTTAGTGCTGTGCATAACAGCAAAGGATGATGGAATATTGTGTTGTTCGGTATGTCGTTATTCAAATGAGGTCTCATATATTATCCCTTAATATCTTTCTCTGCTAGTGCTTTGTTACTGATTCATAAGCCAACATATCCCCTGCTGAGAGCCTGATTCTGTATCAGTTACATGGAATAATCTATTCTTGTGACTAGTAAATGCTGTTTAAGTTGCAGAATTGCATCTCAATTTACAACATATCTCTGCAGTGCCTAGTTCTTTTTGTGTTTTCACATCTAAGCTCTACTTAAGAGGTAAATTCTCAGGAGATCATACAGTTGTGAATAGTTCAGCATGAGGTGTATAATTCAACATCATAGCTAATATTTACTTCTGAAACTTCATGCATTTTTATGGTTTATTGTGAAATCAGTTATTCCTGCTGGTTGTTGCCTCACAGGCACCTACAGGACAGTGACCTATTGAATCTTCATGTCAGTATCAAGAGAAATACATTCCTTACTTTATTATGACTAATCTTCAAGAGAATCAGGCCAAAGGTTTAAATATTTTATCCATCTAACTTAGAAAAGTATACATATATTTAAAATGAGATGTGATCTCAGTAGTGGTAATACACAGAGCTGTATAATATGCACAAAATTGCATCATTCTTTTGGAGATGATGCAGCTTAGAGAGTTGGTGGGGTTGGTACAGAGCTCTGAGTAGAATGTGTTTAGGACTGAAGTAAAAACGATAGCACCAGGGTACGTTATGAAATCCAGACATGGGATGAGCACAGGCTTTCCATTTTCTGCAGTTCTAGTTGGGGTAACTTACTAAGAAAAGTCTGTTTCAAAGAAAGAGTGGCTTAAGCTGTGAGAGCACAGGGTTTCATGCTTTTAGTGAAGCCCAGGTGTGAGTCACCCTAAGCATTTCCCTTTGCCTCTATAGTTGAAGGCTCTCAGGGGAAAAGCAAGAAACCCAGGAGCTAACAATAAATGCTTCTGAAAATGCCTTGAGGAATAGCTCCGCCTTTGTATCTTCTGCCAGGTAAAACATGCATTGAGATGGTGGTGATGATGTGCTGCTGTAAGTAAGTTGGTCAAATAAGATAGTCACAGGCTGTGCAGTTATGTCCCACTGACTTGTATTTCATCCTTATTGGGGTTCTGTTCCCTCTCTTATCAAACACAGGGATGTTTAACCCTGCAGGAACCCACTGGCTGCTACCACCCATGGGCATTACAGGTGAGGGACATGGGAGTATGAGCCATGAGCAAAATGGGGCACAGGGATATTCCTCCATTTGCAAATATCTCAGCAGAGAGATTTCTGTCCTGGAATAGAAATTTCAAAGTGCAGACAGCTGAGCTTGGTGGGGGTTTTTAATGTGCTTTCCTCCCAGACCATGGCTTTTCCTAAAGTCTCTCAGGTGGGACTTCTGCAGCCAGACTCCCTGAATTGTGTGCAAGTGAGAGCTCACTCTTGCAAAAGAAGGAGGAGGCCTCCTCTAAGAGCAGCAGCTCAGATACCCTGTTAGATGCTGAAAGCAGGACCAAGGCATACTTCTGAAAGCCGTCTGTAGTCTGCAGTACAGGTCTTCAGCAAACAGCAATTTCCTCCAGTAAACAGGGGACACCAAAAGGTTGTTATTTGGAGGATATCCTGATCACTATAGAACCTAAAAGTCACTTGAAGAGGCATATCTCATTTTCAGCTCATAATTTAAAAGATTTTTTTTTTTTTTTAATAACCAAGAAATTCTTTCTAATCCGTTCCTTCAATTTAAACTTTCTGGTATTCATCTGTAGATGAATCAGCTCCAACCTTATCTCTGTCCAGGAGAAAACCTTGTAACAGATGTATCACACAGTAGCAAATTATTTTAGCTGAGCTACCTGCTACACTTTTCTCTCTTTTTAGCACTGCTGTGTCCTAAAATGACACCTTGACTTTTAGCAGCTGAGAGAAAATAAACCAAATGGGAGCTAAAACTAGATGACAGATATTGCAACCAGATAGATCCCCTCCAGAAATCCTGCTGGGTACATGTGGCTTGTAATATTAAAATAACAACAAAACAAACAAAACCCCCAAAAACCACCTCACGGAATAAGCACACCTTTCATAATTTTCAGAGGGATTTTGTTTGCTGTTCTACCTTCCTGAGCAGATGATAGCACCTTTAGAAGCAGTTGTTCTGAATCAGTCACTGCACTTGTAGGAGCGGTAAAGAAGTTCGTTCCTCAGTTCTGTACTGGTGGATTCCATGCATGTTGGCTTACAGTCTGGCTATTTCCAAGGATTAGCCCTAACCAAACATTTAAAAATAAATTGAGCTGCCATTATTCTGTGCTTCTTCAGAGATCCTGCTATTTTTTAAATTTTTTTCTTAAATTATAGTGCTATGAATTTTTAATTAGCTAAATATCCATAAGTAAAGCCTATATTAATTGCCAGGCTATTATAATTAGGTCCATTACATTTTTACATCTGTGTGAAAGAACAGATACGTAACCTTAAGTGCGGTAAATGAAAATTCTCATTTAATTTTGGAAGGTTTTTAACAGATGATAGTATTTTCTGTTAGCTAGTCTCACCCTTAAAATTGCTTGAAAATGGTGCCATAAAGTTTCATTCTTGTGATTTGCTTTAAAGAGATTAAAATGAGTCAGTCTCTTTTAAAATAATCATATTCCTGTGAAGTGATCCCAGTTTGATATCAAAGGAAAAAGTACTTCAAATCAGTCTTTTTGTTTGAGCTTGAAACATGACTTGGACTTGTCCTACACAGCCTGTGAAAAAACACCAATTAAATGTGCTACTCTGGAGGGCTCGTGAATTTATTTCTAATGTTTTCTAACTACTTTACAAAAAAGCAATGCACTACAGCCAACAAGACAGGATTTGTTATACTGTATGAAAAGTGCTTCATGAATGATAGAAGAAATACTGAGGTTTCTGAAGAGATCTCTATCTGCAAGAAAAGGTTTTTGCGTTAGTGCAAATGCCAGTCCTTATGAATCTGAAGCAAGAAAAATAAGAGTAATTAAGATGGAAATTTGAGAGGTTTGAGGGTGAAATGTTGTCAGCATCAATCCTATAGAAAATTGATAGTAGTTAGGGTTGGGGTTTTTTCTCCCCAAATAACAGAAGAAATTTTCGGTTGTCGAAATGATGCCTGGCTTGTATGGATTCTCTGAATGGACAAAGGAAGCAGAAAGGTTTATTTAAATAGATCTTTGGTAGCTCTTGGGCATTCCAAAACCTGAACAAGATATCTGGGACCAAGCAAGGCCATACAAATGGCCTGTTGATTGCCACTGACACTGCTGTCAGCTCTGCTAAGTAGGCAGCTGGTGGAACCTCTGCCTGCCCACTTGCCACACATTCTCTGTTGGGTGAAGGCAGCAGGAAGAGATGGAAACAGCTGCCAGACAAAATGGCATGTTAAAATCACACTGTGCTTCCCTTTGTTCCAAGGCACTAGTTTTAAGCTTAATTTTGGCTGCCTCAAAAGCTTTGCAAAAAGATAAGCTGTGTTTTTACATTTCCCTCAGAACTGTGCTTTACCCACCAGCACCCCATCCCAAGTGTGCCACCCCAGTTTGAATCTTGGTTTTAGAACAAGTGCCTTTAAAAACAAAGGCATTTGTCTTGCAGGGAAGCAGTGCTGGAGGACTGGGCATGTCATGTGTGTGCAGGCAAACTCTCTTCAAAGTGGCAGCAATGTGTTTCTGTAGGTGCAGCTAGTTCCAATGAGCTCTTTGGGGGCATAAATCAATACGCCCTTTTGTACCTTTGTTGTGAGCTGTGATTTGACTCTCTCCCAGAGTAGCTGTCCTTTACAAAGTATGAGCTAGCCTTAGATCTTATGGGTGTACCCAGCTTTATTTTATATGATAAAAGGGGTAAGCAGATAATAAACATGATTACTCAGTTTTGTTAAAATAAGCTTTCTTGTGATCCATTTGTTTTCCTTCATGTCCTGTCAGCCAGTAGCTTGGCCAGTTTCTGCTGTCACTGATGTTAGTATAAAACTCACCGTCAGTGAAAAAAGGAATAGAATTCCTTTGTAGCAAGCAATTTTGTGTATAATTATTAAATGCCAATGTGTTCGTTAGCTATGCAAGTACTATCTCTGTAGGAATAAGCAATATTACTGTGGCAGTAGTATACTATAGCTATCTGTTTCTGATAAGGAACTTTTTACTCAAGTTTTATGTGTCAGTTTCCTCAAGTAGATTCTGTGTTGGGAAAAATAAACAAATGTCTTAAATTTTCATTTAAATTCGATCTCTTTTATCCACAATATGATAAAAATTTCAAACAAGTTTCCAATTTGTGGTTTTGTCCTAAATGATTTCAGTTTCATCTTCTGAAGTCCTGATCTAACGCAGACCTTGCCAAAGAGATCAAGGAAAAGTACATAAATACTTTTCCATAGTGAACATGCTCCACAAGGTGTATTTTTTTGTTTTACTTTTAATTAACTACATCTCAGTTGCAAATATTTGCAATGAAAATCTAATAAAGCTTGCTTGGGTTTGGTTTTCATTAACATTGCAAAACCAGGAACAAATGAATAAACATGAATGAAAGGATCATGAACTGTATTGAATGTACAAGGGATTACTTCCAAGGCTCCTAGCTCCCTTAGAGTTGTGAGCTGGCCTGGTTATGGTTTTGCAATTGCTAGAACTTGAGACAGATTTAAAAGAGACCATCTTAGGAGTTTCTGCAGTCAAATGACTATAAATAATAGCACTGAATCTTTCTTAATAAGTCTTCCTGCAGTTTACTTTTACAATTTTGTCACAAATCAGATCTAAACATGCAGAGATTTTGGGGTGGAAGCAAGAAGCAGAAAATCTGAGAGACTTTAGCCTTGTTGATCTTTGTGGCTCAGACAACCACCTCATGTCTTCCTGAAAAGTAGTGGTGTAAGGATTATAAAGCTGTAAGAATCATGGTGTCTAGAGTAAAGCCAAAGCTTTACTTCAGTCAATTTAATCTTTTTTTTTTATTTTAATAGGAATAGGTTTCTGTAACGCTCTTTCCCCACCCGCCACCCCCCCCCCCCCCCCCCCGTGGCTTCATCGCTGTTACTTGGGGCAACTCACATACTTTTCTCTACTTCTGTTTCTATTTTAATTTGAATGAGGGTTAACTGTACATCTAAAAATTAACTGGTATGAGCACTTCTTATATGAAAAGGATTAAATGGCTAAATACTTCTGCTTAAGCCAATTGGGAGGCAGAGTTTACCATATTTGCCATTTATAAGAATTTTTTTCAAAGATCTTATTAGAGTAATTGCAATTAATCTCTACTTTCTATGCATCTGTTCGCAGATTAGTGTTACTCACAGAAGTATCTTGTTTGCTTTACAGAGATTATCTCAAAAAGCTCTGGATTCCTAAGTTTATAGTTTAATACATGGAGCTTACAATAGACACATCTGTATGGCTCCTTCCGTCCGTCTGCACCATCATCATGCAGGGTGTAGGATTACTGAGACAGTGTGTAAGGGAAATATGTTGTGATACCAGAGTGTGGAGAAAGTGAGAATACACTGTGGAAATTAAGAGGCTACTTGAAATTTGAGGCAGCAGCATATTTCCTTATAGTAGGTCTGTTTAAGTTTGTACTGAGAAGTCAAATAAGTAGTTTTATAGCTGCCTTTGAACATCTAAGCTTCTGTCTTTTATACTGTTTAAAGCTTCTTGGCTGTGACTGAAAACCCACTGAACTGGATTTAGTCTTGCCGACTTCCGCAGCTGTGGTTTAACATGTTCAAGATGAAAATTTCATTACAGAGCCTTTAAGATTTTTTTTTTTCTTTTTTTCAGTTCTTAACAAGAATGATTATACTGATAGAAAAATAAAATGTGTATATCTATAGCAACAGATAAAGCTCAGCCCCTGTGAAGTGGATTGGTCGAAAAGAAGAATAGGGCCAAGACTGTAAAAACAGTTTTAATAGATAAATGCTTGACTTTCAAGTGACTTGACGTGGTTGTGCCTGTTTTCCCTCTACAAACATTTACGCTTTTGAATTGGCATTAATGTTAATGCAAAGCAAATTCTGAAATCACATGTGTGATTACCTACCAGAGCTGAATTTCAAATGCCAAGCGTCCTACTGGTAGGAAGAAAACATTGCCAAATGTCAAAAACTTTTTCAGGTGGTGATAAAATTATATTCCAGGTCTTGGACTCAAAGATTTTGCTCATTTCAGCCTAGATCTCAACACACTTTCATCCTTGTCCAAATATACGTACCTGTGCATACACTACGAAGAAGTTTCCATTTTATTTTGACCTGCTGGTACCCCATTTATTTTTTAGCATGACATCTTCTACAATAGAAAACAAGGAGCTGTTCACTTACCCATGGCATTCAGGTAAAGATCAAACAAAGCTATGTTAATTTATAGGGATCCATTATTTTGCTTGACTCTGCATGAACCTTGAGCTTGCATTGTTGAGGCACAGGGCTATTTCCAGAGTTTGATCTGAAGGTTATTATGGTTGATGAAAGACTCTCCTTGACTTTTTTGGCATTGGCTCAATGGTTTGAGCTTTTTCTCTTTCCTTACATTCCATTTTCTTTACCTAATTATTAAGTGACTTCACGGAAAGCTGCAATATCTTATTTTAGGAATATGCTAAATAAATGAAAATAACATTCCTGCACTTTTCTAAGTTTTTCCAGATATATTAATCTCAGAGGTACAATGATGCATAATTAAATTGTTATTAAAATCTCTCTTTAAATGTGAGAATGAATGTGTTATAGCTGCTTTGAAAGGTATGTGAAATATGTTAAATGGTCAGAATGTATTTCTTTGACCCCAGATACTTGGTTAAGTTGTTTTACTGTAATCTTATGCAGAGGTTAAATGTAGTGTGCACCATGCTAAAATAATGAGACATGCATATTTGGAAACACACACAGCCCTTAGCATTAAAGTGCAGTTACTGTAGCTTAATAATCATAAAGACTTCACAGTGCTGAGCCAACCTTATTTCCACATTCTCCCACACGCATGTGTGGAGCCATGGAAAGCCTGCCCAGCAGCGTACCTGCTAGGTAAAAACTCTGTAGGTAAAAAGAACAGCACAAATACAAGCATTTGTCATCCACATTATGCACTTTAGTATGTAAATGTATCTCTATATATAAAGTATTATGTACTTTATTATAAGATATAAACTTTATATATTATAAAGGCTCTCTGCATCTTAATATGTGTAAATCTGTTGAGTACCTGTCATGGGATCCATGCTGCTGGTACTCCTTGTAAAGGGACAGGGTGCAATTATCTGCAAGGACCTTTTAACCTCAAAGGAATGATTCCCCTGCTTCCTGCTCACTTGGACACTTGCCTACACAGCCCTGGGCTTGTATTTTTATGAATAATAGAATTCCATAGCGGTAACTTTATTTGGAATAAAGTTAGATTCAAGGTGTAGATTGTATGTCTAAGATATGCAAACCTATGAAGAAAATAAACACCCCGCACCTACACTAATGTGGCCTGGGGACAGGGCACTTAACCCTCCCTCTTCCTGAAGGTGGCAGAGATGAAACTGGAATATAAGTCATCTTCAACCCTTTCTGTGTATAGGACAGACACTGAGAGGACCTCAGAGCTGTTGCTTTTTAATTTTTCCATGCTTGGCATGCACACAGTATGGTTGCCTTGGTTGGCTCCCATGTTTAAAAGTTGCTAGGATGCATGGTGGTATCATACCACCTCTCAAATGGGAAGATGTTTTTTTGTAACCAGACTTCTGCAAAAGTAAATCTAATCCCGTTGCAGCTGGATCTTCAAAAGCAAATAACTTTGAAGAACCTTTGCTGCTTCACCAGGGTGCTTGCAAAAAGATTTCTCAAGCTACTTTAAGGAAGAGGTAAGGAGAAGCCTAAACAGTGACCCAGCCATATTTATTTACATTTTAATGCTTCTGACGTGATTTGATGGCACGATATTTAATAAGCAGCAGCACTTTGAATTTCCTGGCCTGGGCCTGTTGGAACTGTGTGTGTTGGCCTATTACACTGTGTAACGAAACAAAAAGTAACCCGAGCTGATGCTTCACTCCTACTGGGGCTGGGGGAGGAGGGCAGTGAATCAGGATGCTTAGCAGCTTTCATAGCAAGAATGTGTTGCAGACATTACCCAAATGTCTGCATTTGACATTACCAAAGCTCATAAAAAAAATACATTTTTATAAAAAAAAATGTGGCTTAAGAAAGTTGATCTGCTTGTAAAGTAAGCAGCAGTACAAAGCAGTGTACTGGTACCTCGTGAAGGTTTTAGTGAAGTTGGTTTTTTTGCTGTTAAGATAAAGCAATTCTGGAATGACAGTGTAAATGTAAGGTTCCTAATTATTTGTCTGCATTAGTTCTGTCTCATAATGATAGGATAGAATGTTTTCAAAATTGTCCAATTTTATCACTTCTCTCCTGGAGGCACAAAGCATTATTTAATGTAGCAACATGAGCTATGTTCTTTTCTTACCTCCTTTTCATGCTTTCAGATAAAAGGAATGTAGTTGTCAAGCGATGTCTGTAGGAGCTGAAAGACAACAATTAACATGTGGATCTGGTAAAGTGCTCAGCACCTTCTTTGTTGTTTATTGTGTCAGCAAGTTTGTGGACATCTGGCATCTCTTTCTGACTTGAACTTGGAACCTTGTTCAATTGGGTTGTGTTAGAGTAATAGTCTCTGGAATTGAATGTGAACTAAAAAGTTCAGTAAGAAATGGTGAGGCTCTTTGTGCTGTTGTCTTATCTCTTGCTAGGATTTTTTTTGATTTATGAGGGCTGGTCATTTGCTAACCTAGCCAATCAAGACTGAATCTCTAAGTTTCATCTGTCATATCTACAACTTAGCATATCTATGTTATATACTTTTACCTATATTATATACCTTCACTAGAAATATGTTAATTAATCAAGATGCATAGGGCTTCCCTTGAGGTAGATATTTTTCATCCCTGGAGAGGCTGGAGTCTGAGGAAACTGTGGTCTTTCCAAAGTCACATAGCAAACTAGTGGCAGGATAAAATGCACACTTTTCCCACATCTTTGACTGCTAAAACTTCAGTGCTAAAGCATTTGTGGAAAATGTTGTTGTTTTCTATGCAAAGTATAATAAATGACATTTTTGTTACAAGATTAGCCAGAGTAGCTTTGTGATTTATGCATTACATCTGTGAGCCAAGTTCTGGGAAGACTGAGGTTAAAAATAGGGCAGCATTAATGAAAAATTTGAAGTAACATGGCCATGGAAAATATTATATAAAAATTCAATAAAAGATGACAAAATTAATTTAGAAGATGGTTAGATTTGATTTAATAACCAGGAAAAAAGGAACTTCTGAAAGATAAGGATCTCTCTTCTGCTTGGTCGTCTTTTCTCTTATGCTTTTTTCATGTCAAAAGGTGTCTTATACCATACAGTGATTTTGCACTGTGGTGAATGTCACTTTGTGGTTGGGGCTCGGGCTACCAGCAATGGCCAGTCCATGGCTGGCTCCACTTGAGCTCACGTTTGTTTTTGGATGGCACAACAATTGCGTGTTGCACCTAGCCGTATTGAACTAAAACCCTGACCAGCCCTCTTGATGCCTTTTATCAGCAAATTTCCTTGTGTTCGTACCTTATAAAGTACTCTGATATTTGCTTTGGGGAAAAAGCTGTAAGAGGAGAGTAGGAGAGAAAGCACAGGGCTGGGGATTCCCTGTTTCAAAATATTTATGTTGTTTTGAAGCATTAGCTTCCACTATGTGTGCAGGTAAGCATTTGAGTTATTGTGGAGAGTGATATTGCCTGTCTCAGTTGTGAGAGAAGCAGGAAGCAGTTGTGATGAGGCTCTGCAGGTAGAACTTCACTCAAAGAGAATTCCTGCTGGTACAGAGCAACAAGGTGAGTTGTCTCTAGGTTTTGTTTTTTCATTTTCAAACTGAGCTGGATGGCGTAAAAGGAGGAGGGAAACAACACCTTAGGTGCATAAACATGGGTTTGACTATAAGCAGTCGATGAAGGCCTTTGGCAAATATACAGAAATGTTGCTTGGTTTAATTCTAGGAGGAATTGTTCACACTAGAGAAGATATCTTGATGGGAAGCATATTTAAAAAAACCGATTCAGACCTAGGTGTATGTTAAGACTATATTAACTTAGATCTGATCCTTTTTTTGAGGATTTATGGAACCCTGGTGGATTCAGGGGTGATACGCACAAGCGTGTATCTATCATTCTGATAGACTGGAATACAGAACTGCCTCCTGGTTTCTGCATATGGGATTAGTATAATTGGAAACTTCTTTCAGGAGCTCAGGAGTTCCTATTACAAATTCTTTTGTATTATAATACTAGTGGGTGTGCTTACATTAATTTTAAGATACCTTATTTACTGGAATCAGTAAGACTTTTCCCATGCTTTTGCTTAGCAAAGCAAAAGCAAAGATGTAACTGCTGCCTGCTGTCTGGGTGTGAATTGTTACCTAATGTGTTCATTACTAGTGTACGGCTGTAATTTGAACAAATGTGCTGATTCCATTATCTGCTCTGAACCAAACAACTCTAGAATGGGTCAGGATGAATTTTCAGTGGCTTTACCATTCTTGAATTCTTTTTTTATTCTTACAAGTATTTGCACAGTTCCTGTCCTGTGGCAATCAGCTCCAGCAACCTTCTTTAATTTCCCTGTGTGCTCTGTTATGAATGCTAACATTTAAGTGTTCAGCTGTGTAATGGGAGGATTTATCATGGAGACTAGCACTCAGAAGAGTTGGAGCATAGATTGCTGGAATTTTTTGGTTCTGAAAAGTAAAGGAATCAGATATGCAGCCAGTTAAGTGTTGGTAGCAAAACTATAAGGGAAACACATAACTGTAAGAGTGAGCACTTGTGTTTGGTAAAGTGATGGTCTAGAATTGTGACCAAAGAATATTTCTCCTCTTATTTCATTCCTGTTGTGTTCAAGATGGTTTTCTGGGACCCCAGTAATCCTGTGCCAATTTTCCTGAATATTGCGCTGTTGTTCCAGTGCCTATTCAATAAAGTCTGATTCTTCCCCAAAGTGATGGGTTATTACACATGTGCTGTTGATTTCTGGATGTAGAACAGTCCTTGGCAGAAGCATTCAATATATTGCATATGTGCCCTGTGAGGGTATAGCATGTCTGTAGTCAGTCTAGGGTTTTTGCCAGGAAAAGGCTACCTCATATCTGGAAACCCCAGACAAATTCCTTACAATTCATCCAGATGAGATTAGAAAGGGGGAAAAAATAAATTGTAAACTCTTAGAAAAATAAGACTACAGGAGACCAGAAGACGTTACCTGTTATGCCTCCTTGATGGAAAATTATGTCAGCTACACCTCTGACATTCCTAATTAGAGTTTTGTAACCTGTTTGGAAAGACCTCCAGGAGAATGTTCTCTAGATAGAACTTCCCTGGGCAACTCATTTGCATGTTTCACTTCCTTAATTTAGAAAGATTTTTACCTGAAGTATAAGTTTAACCCATTCTTTTAACCTGTTTTCATAGATCGTGTATTCCTGTGCTTGATTATTCGAATACCTTTCTCTCTACTTGGTCCAGATCTATCTGTCTTGAAGTCAGACATACAGAACAGACAACAAAAGAAAAAGGAGGGGGTCCAGGGGAAAGGGATGGACCTAAACCTCTGCTTCATGTATCCTGAAGCCAGTTTATGCTTCAAGCAGATTTGCCCTGCACCGTCCCCCCCTTTTTTTTTTCACTACAGAATAGCATTGTTGATTCATGGACATCTTGAAACCCCCTATAAGCATTCTGAATTTGAATCCTGTCTTCCAAAGCAGTTGTAGACACTCTTTCTACTCTGTTACTTGCATTTAATAGCACACTTTTTTCCATCAGCAAGTCATCAATGGCAGTTTTTAAGGGCGATGGCATCTGAGAAGTCTTTTGTGCAGCCCTGTTTGATATATCTCTGCGCTTTGGCAACGTGTAGATCACTAATCTGCAATCATAATTTTGCTTCTGTCATATAGTAGTTTGACATAGAGCAAACTTCCCTGGTTTTCATATGAGGACATCATGGCAGCATTAAATGCCTCAAGTCAGAGCTTTTTTATTTTGTTACAGAAAGAAATTAGACTGGTTTGATATAATTTGCTTTGGACAAATCCATGTTGGCTGCTCATAATCTTCTTGTTGTATTCCAGGTGGTTACGAATGATTTGTTTGTTCCAGAATTTTTCCAGGAAACTGCAGTTAAGCTGCCTAGCCTATAATTTTCTTGCCCCTCAATTTATCCTTTTTGATAATAGGCATTAACTCTGTTCTTTTCTGCTTTTCAATGGCCTTGTCTGTTCCCCACAAGTTCTCAGAGATAACTGCTAATCATTGCTTCAACTGGTTGCTTAGGTAAAAAGGGTTGTGTGATATCACTAGGATTATACCAGAAAAATATCTCACTCCACAATTGAATTATCTTCTTAATGGGAAAAAAACCCTGGTGAACCCTGATGATTGGCTCTGTGTGGGTCCAGGCATCTTGCAATTTTTCCTTTAGCAATCCCAAAGTGGTATGTCATAGCATAAGGAATTGGAGAAAGAGCACAGTCTGCCCAATGAATAAACTGCCTTCTCCCTTTGTCTCCTGCAGACTAACTCGTTGCCTTTAATAGCTTGCCTTAAATTTCAGTAGTTGCCATGGCAGCTAATAATTTATTATTGAACTAAGTAATAATTGCTTTATAATTATAAATCCAAGCAACATGTTGGCACATCTATCTGAGAACTTATGCACTAATTCCTTTCATATTGATCTTCCTCCTTGCTTGATCTTTTTGAATTTGTGAATTATGTTTTATCTCACCTCTTAACACTGAATAAAATTAAACTAAAGCTTTTGTATTGTAACCTCTTTTTGAATTCAGCTGTTAAAAAGCCTCTCTGACCAGCACAGCACTAGGTGTGTACCTCTTTGAATGCCTTGATATAAATCCAGCAGAAGAGGAAGTTTATGAGTGTGCCCTTGTACTTATATTTGATTTTTTTTCCTGCCTTTTCTTAAACAATGTCACAGTAATGTTCAAATCTGTTCGAATACTAACAAATGTGCTTTTACTCACATATAATATGGGCAATAATTTTCAAAGATTTAAATTAAAATTTCGAATAGGAACTGTCCTTTCCCAGATACTGGCAGAAAGCAGGCACTGATTTGACTGCTGATGTGTCTTTGTTGCCTGTATTATCTTGTTTCTAGTCTAGATTTGAGCTCTTTAGCAACTATAATTTCTGTTCTGGACTAATGCATTTGTTAGCTCATGGAGAAGATCACCAAGTTGAGAGATAACACTAACAAGAATCATGAATAGAGTAGGCTATTGATGTGGCTGACAATTCAAATATACATTGTGTGCATACGACAGAAATAGTCTTTTCCTACAGAGTAATATTTTCAGATCAGCTAAGCTGTTGATAAATGCATCTTTTCCTACATGGGAGCTGCACTTCTGATGCCAAAACAGAACCATCTTTATTTAGTAACACTCGTATGGACACTATGCAAAGCTTTGTGATAATGCAATATAATGCAATAAATCAAACAGTCTTGTTAGATCATGTAGCCCTCACAAGTTATATGACTATTTAATCACTGCAAAATCCTTGTCTTTAAAAAAAAAAAGAGGGGGGCAGGGAGGCAAGCAAAGTTTGAACTAGTTTTTTTGTTCTGTTTTCAGAGTCAGATTGCCTGCCCATTTATCAGCACAACTCTTGCCATACTATTAGGCCATTAGGTTTAAAGTTGGAGTGTTTATAGGTAAAGAGGCACAACATACTAGTTTTTCATGCCTATGCATCTGCCTTGGAGATACGGTACAGATCACTGCCAAGACAGTTTAACCTAATGTGTTAAATGTATTTGAACTGTTCTCAATAAGGGTGCTGAGATGCTGTAGACACATTTGTTCCTTATGCTCACTTATTTGAGGATTAATCTTGATTTAGGAGATGTACCTCACTGCTTGGCAGGGTGTCAGTACTGTGAAGGCACTGTAAGATTAGGCTAAAGTATTTAGTGAAGGAGGAAGCAAAAGCAGTATAGTCAACAATGCAGTAGTTATAAATCTGAAAGTACTGTCAGAATATAAGTGTAACCAGTGAGTAAAGGCTTTATCTTTTTCTAAACAGATGGGTTTTTTCATACCTTCATGGAAGGAAAGGATTCTGATCTGCATTTCTGGTTAAAGATCTTCACAGTAGTTTTTCCTGAAGGCATGTTAGATGATTCTATAACTAAATAATATTAAGCCTTTCTGGGTAATTTTTAGTGCTGCTTGAATTTAAGCAAACATTTTTAGTTAGAAGACAGTATGCAGATAGACAAATCTTTTCAAGGAGGAAGTTTTGAATTTCAAAATATGTATGAAAGTTGTATTACTTGCTGTGTATTTGTTTTGTAAGACCCTGTTTTCAGATGTACTGTTATCTTTTTGAATTTCTTTTCTGATTGATAACCAAAGTTTGTCATTGATAACCCTGAGAGTGCTAGACAGACAGGCTGATCTACTTTATCTGTCATTTTGCAGTGTGTCAATACTGTTTCAGTAGAATGGACTGATTTTAAGCCCATTGAAGCTTGAAGGTTCAGACCAGAGATTTGGCAGAACGCTACTGGTTTCAGCTAAAGCTGCAGCTGATGGTGACCTGCTCTACCACATTGGTAACCTTCTCCTTTGTGTACAAGTTTATGGGGATTTGTACGTATGATGCTCCTAGGTGTACAGAAAACTTATTGAAACTAAACTGAGAGTTGAAGAATTCAGCTCTGGTAGTGTGAAAGGTGGTAACAACCAGAGAGAAGTGATGATCAAGCACTGTGAGGGCCTTTCTTCATGGTAGAGTACAGCTGCTCTGAGCTTATTCTCCCCACTGCTGGCATCAGTGCTGAACCAAGTGCAGAATGCGAGGTTTCTCCTACCATGTCAGTGAAGTATTTATTCTTTTTAAGGCTACTTTGTGTTTGTTACAGTGTGTTTCAAAGCTTTGCCCTGACTCTGTTGCTTGTCACAAGTGACTAAAGAGGGCTGCCATGCAAGGCCATCACTCTGCCTTTGTGTCTGTAGCTGTGTTTGCACTGCTCATAGCTTTCTGTTTCAATGCACAGCAAAGGAGAACTGGCATCAGTGCTCCATCCATAAAACTACACAGATATCTTATGTCTTTTCAATGTGCTGCTCTTTTTTTTTATTATTTTTTTTTTTTTTTCCCAAATCATTAGCACTAACTTCCGGTGCTTTCTTCTCTATTGACTATAAAGGATAGTTTACTCATGTTATGTTTTAATTTTGCTGTTAATGTGCTTGATTGGAAAAATGTTCTTGTAACAGTAATAAAATGTGTTCAAGATAGACAGCACAAATGACATGTAAGCTTATTCTGAGGCTTGCTTAGCTTGAAGATAAACAAATTTATTATCTTGCAATTAGCGTGGCTTGTATATGTAAGCAGCTTCCTAGCACGTTCAGCAACTGAACGCAACTTATTGCTTTTGACTTGACACCAGTTTTTATTTTACTGTATCTCAAAAGCTTCTTATATGAGTTTCCCTCCTGGTTCTCCTGGCTCCTTGATATATAGACAAGATACCATGTTGGGCTCTTTCAAATTCTTCTACAGAAACCTCAATGATGGTGGAAAATTATAAGCTCTCTCAAAACCACTTTTTTTTTGTTGTGCATTTTTGCGGCTTCTTTCGTGGCAGATAAGTGATAGAGGAGCATTTAGAAGAGCAATACAAATATGAGTATTAGCAAGTGCAATGCAAACTTAAAATGTTTTCCTTTTTCAATTTCAGAATATAATCCTGTTCTATAAGATGACTCCTAATTGATAATGCTGATTAGCTTTCTTTTATTGTTATTATTTTCATAAGAGGAGAAGCACATAGGAGGAATTAGTAACTTGGGACCATGGGAAGGAACACTGCTGAAATGTGAAACTGTTGTTGGAGCTAAGCAGGCTCATTCTGCCGTAATTACCCCATTGACCCTCAAATGAACTTTACTTTTCAAAGAAACAATTTTGGAATGTTTCCTGGGGAACATTTTGCTGTTGATGTGTGCACATACAGTGCAAGATCCTAAAGATATATCAAAACTTCTAGCGAAGTATTAGCATAGTGATTAATGCAGCTGCCTAGTGCTGCTACACAGTCACTTTGCAGTGCATCGTGATTTCTCTAGAAGTGCTTTATGTCCATCCACGGAGCTGCGTGATGCTCAAAGATATCGTCATTTCTGCATGTTTTAAATGCAGTCTTTAGGGGAGTATGGAAACCTGGGGAGGGCCTGATCCTAGATACCCCTTTCTATTAAAGGCAGACTTGGCATCTTATAAGTGGGACCAGAAATCTTTTAAACAGAACAGTGAGGTGGTGGTGTGGGTTTTGTGTTTTTATCTTTATTATTTTATTATATTTTTTTTATTACTAATCATGTAGCTGAAGTCTTCTTTCTCCCATTGCTTTTAAAAGCGTGCACCCAATTGCCTTTGCTGGTGCTTGATCCAGAAGCGAGAAGGAACTATCCCACATTAGTTAGCTTCTAAGCTCCTTAAATGTGTGCGAGCAACTATAAACAAGAACACCAGAACTAGATCACTTAATGATTTTCTAGTCTGCACCTCTCTTGTAAGAATGAGCTAAATATGCTGGAAGATTACTTTTTTTAGTTCTTTTAATGAAATTCTTAGTATTTCTGGGGAGTAGACTTGCTGTGGCTACTCTGATTTCCATTTCTATGTTAGCAATGAAGTCTTTCAAAACATATTGCTGGCAAAAGAATAATCTTGATAATTCAAAGATGAGTTATGTCTGATTAATTTAATAAATTGTATTTTAATCTAAAATGGGCTAACAGTGGCAGTTAATTAAATGGAGAAAATTCATAATATACTAATAGCCTAATTCAGGAATTAATTGCTAAGCCTTTGCCTCTAACAATTCAGAGCTCTTCCTCCTTTGACATGGTTTTAGTAAGGTAGCTGAAGATATTCTTAGTGCGTATGGTGGCATTTTTTGTTGAACTAGTTTTTAGAATTTATTGTAAATATGAATATTGGTGTTAGATTCTGTCTGTCCTGCGTGGAAGAAGACAAAAGGAAAGTGTTTTCTGAATTTCTGAAGGTTCATCTTGAAAACACTTTTGAGCTTTCATTTTTGTTAATTATATTTTCCTCAGTTTAAAAAAATGTGTTTTTTAAAAAATATGTTTCTACAGACAAATACTCTGCTTCTTCAGAAAATGCAGCTCTTGGGTAACTTTCATTTCAATTCCTTGCCTGCGCAATTAAAACACAAACTCGAGACCTTTCTCTCAACACTTCCATCGTCTATTTCTCATTATGCTTCTTGATGAGATTTTCAGGCTTCACAGAACACCGTCTAGGCAGCTAATCCGATGCAGTGCTAAGATCACAGCACTTCTTGTGTAATTCTTATTAGGTTAATCAAGAAACTTACTGAAGCAGGAGGTTTTTTAAGGCCTGCCAAATTTGAAACCATAGATCAAAGTTCATAGCCCTCTGACCCTTTTGCCCTAACTTGCCTCAGCAAAGTCTACATGAATGCCCTTATTGTGAATATGGCAATGTCCAAGAGCCTGTACATTTGCAATTGTTTAGGCTTAGGAGAGGCATTGTGTTGTGACTGATGAAACGCATTTTCTTCTCTTTCTAAAGTGTAAAGGTTTTCACCTCCATTGCCTATACAAGTGCTCCGGTGATCACAATAGCAGTTAGGTGATCCTTGTTCCTGTCAGGCTGAGCACTCAGTTTTATGACAGAGTGTAATTAAATGGCTCAGAAGCCAATCGTAGGAAAACAGCAGTGAAGAACAGGGGAAAAGCTTAATTTCCATATGGTCAGCCAAGCAAGAACAACACCAGCATTGTGATCCGGAGTAGACAGTTTAAGCGCTATTAAAGAGACATCTATTCTTTAAGTTGCCTCTTGAATGCCACTGCCATTCTTTGATTACCCCTCTTCATGGTCAAAACCTCTTCCTAAAGCAAATGCTTTTTACATGGCATGACTTCTTTGGTGTTAATATAATAGCAAGGATTATTTTGAATAATAACACTGAATTTATGGATGGAAATCAAATAAATTAATTAAAAAAACTTCGACCCAGAAAGGCTTAGGGAATTTTAATAAGGTTGCCTTAATAACATTCTGATTTACTACTTCCTTTTTCAGGGGAAATTAGAAAAGTAAGATCACAGTAGGATTGGAGCTTTCAGGGCACATGGGGTAGAAATGCTAATTGTACTTATAAAAGGACCTGAAGTTCTTGGGGTAAATTAAATTGTGTTAATTTTACTTTTTTTTAACTTTGTGAATTAATTTCCTGAAGAAGTAACCAGGGACTCTCTGGATTTTGCAATTCGCCAGCCGGAAGAGTTAGGTTTTTGCAGTCATGTATTCTTTAAATTCCCCACACCAGTTATTTAAGTACTCAAATGTAAAACTGACATCTTGGGTTTAGATGTGTGTATCATCATTGTAGCTAGTGTAATGTTGGATTGGTCACTCCTGATAATGATGTTTCTAGAGGCAGTGGGAATTTGGCTATGTAGTGAGTGGTGGCTTTGAGATGAGTTACCAGGGTCTGTGCTCTTGCATCGTCAAAAAAACATGTTTAAAGGTTTGAGACTTATGCAATGTGGAAATGAAGAACAGTAGAGTGCATGTAAGCAACATAGGTTGGTTGGTTGGTTTGTTTTTTGATATATGTCTCACTGAACTGAAAGCAAGTGCTTAGGAACAATGAAATGCTTTATTTCAAGAGCAGTTAACTTGAGACTCAATGTCTGTATAATGGTAAAATGATCAGATATTTCTAAGGACACCCTTACCACCTTTACTTAGCAGCACATATGAGTGTGGAACCAGAATGTACAGTTTATTAAAACAAAGCAGAAGATGTTCGCATTACCAATTTACTAATTAAAGAGTGTCAATTGATTAAAACAGGATGCTCATTTGCAAAGCAAACAAAGGATTTGGGGCAATTATGGTTCTCTCTGTTATTGCAAGAAAATATTTGGGAGTCTGACAGGCAGTTGTTTACTTAATATGAGCATTTAGTTTTCTAATCTTCAAATCTATAGACAATCACTGTATCATGTGCAGGAAGTTCTCAAGATAAACACCCAGTGGCATCCTGTGGTACAGTCAGGATACAGTCTACTGCCTTTCAAGTAGGAAAAGTGACATGCAGAAGCAATAAAAAGGATGTCTTTGAGGGGTCTATATTTCTTCTGCCCATCTCTGTATGGGCTACAGCTTAATTTTACAATGCATCCTTTCACCTGACACAGCCAAATCAGTTTTCTCTCTCTGTACAAAATAGAAGTGTCAGCTTTGTTTGATCCTTAGATACTGAACATTTATTATTAGATGAGGGAAAGTTTATTCTGTTGAATTGCATTATCGAGAGAGCAGTGTGACAGAGGTGGTACAAGCACATGCTCTGTCAGCTTGGGAAGGAGTATATGTGCAGAAGAGAATATTGCCATCACCCTCAGGAAAATAATGCAGAGTATTGCTTTATTTATTGTCCGAAAAACTGACAGAGACAGTTAAATATCTGTGTCAGTCGAGTCCTGATTTAAAGTTCCCACTGTTGGTATTCAAGAACTCTACTATATGACCTTTCATCTTTTTCCTCTTTACAGCACACATGATGCCCAGGATCCTCTTAATTATTTTTTTTTGTCTTATTCTTTCCTTGTGCTCTTTTCTTTAAATAAAAGCAGTGAGGCAAGGAGGGGGAAAACCTCTTTCCAGCAACTGTATTATTTTTATTACATCATTATCATTTTCACTGTTGTAATTCCAGTGTTTCTTCCTGGCACATTCTCACTTGCTTAGCCAGTGGAGTTAAATGGGATTTACCAATTTACTTCTGGAAACTAAATGGTCTAATGTTCCTCTCTGGTTATCTACCCTTTCAGCTGGTGGAATATATGCTTTGCCTTCTGCCTGCTTAGTGTGCTGTAGATAAATTTGTACAGAATTTCTTTAGCTGTCAGAGTGATGGATGGGCAGTTCGGTGGAGCCTGCTCAGCCAGAGCAAGTGGCTGCCTTTGCCATCCATCACTCTTCCTGCTGTCAGCCCCCTGATCAGAACTTCAGAGCAGGTTCAGACTTTGTCTAGGTCACAATGCCACAGGAAAACAATTAGTTTGTCAAGGATATACATATTTTAGCATGAGGATATTTGACATCTGAAATGCCATTGTTGTGTTCTGTATTCAATAAATCAGATTTTTGCTGTGTTTTGAAGTAGGGACTCTATGCTTAGGGGAGAGTGAGTGTGTCACACTGGATATTCTTGTAGTTGTGATTGTGCATGGTAGGAGAGAGAAGTGCGTGACAGGTTAGAAAAAGAGACTGGAGAAGAGGTGCTCGATACCTGAACACTGGAGGCAGATACGTGTTTTAAAAGGGATGTTAAAAATGGCTCTAGCCTCTGAAAGGATTCAGGTTCTTTTCCTACTAGTAATTTTTAGTAACTCTGGTTGTCTTTGGGCTTTAGATCATTCTCTGGCTTAGTTTGTTGGCTCTTTTGACTGACCAACTATTTGTGAAATAAAAAAGTACCAAACCAAATCAAAGTATTTCTTCTTTGTGTTATATTTTCACTAAACTTGTGTTTCTCTGTATGTCATTACATTTCATGCATTCAGTTGGTAACTTAAGTTTCTGCTCTTAAATGCCAGCCAGGATTTTTAATTCAGAACAGTCGTTACCTCTTGCTCATGAACTTATTTTTTTCTTCCTGTTTAGAAGTGCTGGGGAGAAAAAATTAGAGATACTTAGGCTGACAATTCATTTAGCTGGCAGCAAAACAGGGTTAGCTGATTGCCAATTGTCCTCCGGTGGTTTTTACTCTTCTGTGAGGGACTTTTCTGCATTGCACCAGTAGGGAGTCACCAATCTGCTCAGCTTCAGCTGGGGACAGTCCAACAGGAGTGCTACCAGTTGCTGCACATGTGGCTTTGCTCTGGAGGCAACTGGTTGTTGTGTTGCCTGGTGGAGAATACCCGAAGCATGGGCTCATGCTGAGAAGGGGAAACACTTACGGTACAAAGAAGGCTGCATCAGCATTGCAGACTTGCTTTTTGTGCATGAATCGCTCCAACAAAGATGGTAATTGTAGTAGAGCCTAGGTTTGGGGTTGTCAAAGTGGTAATATATGCCCGATACCACCCTTGACTGTACTGTGGAGTAAGGTATCATCAGACACATGCTTTTTAACACTCATAAGCCAAGCTACGATTGGTGAGCCACGTGGTAGTTCGAGTAGGATCATACACACCTAGCTGAGCCTGACATAGCACTAGTACCTGAAACAGTATGCAAGCCTTTGCTCTTCTATCTCCACAATTATCTTTCGGGAATAGGTATGGTAGCTGACTGCTTATGATCTGAACAATCTACTTGTATAGACCATGTATAAACCAATTAGCTATGAAGTGTGCTGTGGTGCTGAAGTATCAACAACATCTTCCAAAAGTAAATTGGTTGTGTTTAGCATTTCAATGCTTAAAAGTGTTTCAATATCTTGTAAATTAAATGGCCTTACAAATAACTATATTGTTCTGTGCGTAAGTGGAAAAAATACTTAAAATCATAGCCTTCTTTCTTTGCAACTCTTGTGATATGCTAAAACTCTGCAGTGACAAAATAACAGTGTTCTGGATATGCTTAGCAAGTGCAGAAAGAACTTACCTTCTTGTTCACTAGTATTCCCATTACCTATTACCAACCACTTTGTCAGTCTGTGCCACTGTGGTTACAGGATTGTTTTCTTAGAAGACTGCTACATATTTATGTTTGAGTGAGGAGGATTTTTGTTTGGCGCTGCTACCAGTGGATCAGCAGGGAAAATAAATCTTTGCTAAATTCATGATTTTCATATTTTCAAGTGATCAATTACATTTATCAAGTTTCTGGATAAACACGGATTATCTTCAGCTCACTAAAATTGTAATGCTTCTCCTCTCTATGTAGGGCAGAAGTTTTTTCTTATGTGGATGCTGTGCAGACTGCCTTCTTGATGGCTGTGAGAAAGATGGCATGGCTCAGGCTATGTTGACATATTTAGAAGGAATTAAGCTCTCTCTGCACATCTGTATTTTAATAACATGGCTTTTTTTCAGCGTTTCTTTGTGAACAAATCAGAAATAGCCACTGAAGGCAACTGAAGGCAACAGAGGTTCTTGTTCTAGCAACAGTGAAGGCAACAATAGCAGCTGAAGGCAACAGAGGTTCTTGCTCTAGCAACAGTGTGTATTTCCTATTCCTCTTCCAAACCTTTCTTAACCAGCTGTTTGTTACATTATCATGTTCAAACCTGTTTTCCTGCTCTATTTGATTTGTTACTGTGCTGTGTACCACACCATGCTTTTAAGTCGCAAAGTCTTTGTGAAATGAACTTTGGCAGTATCTAGAAGTATAATATACAAGCTTAGCATAGACATGGTTTATTTTAAGGGAAGAAGAAATTTGGCAGCTGGCTGGGAAAAGATGGAATTTCTGATTATTTGGACAACAGTAACAGCACGTTTTCCCCACTAAGCAAGCATATAGCAGTTTCTTTTAGCATGTCCCATAACAAGAGAGTTCATCATGCTAATTTGGCATTATGAAACTGTGTTCCACCTAGGTGGAACTTTGGGGAAAAAATTAACCTGTTCCTGTTTTATTGAGAGAGAAAATGAGACAATTCCAAAATAAATTAACAAATAAAAATTTCTGGTAGTGGGAAATAGTTAATATCTGCTTGTTTCTCATAGTTAATTGAAGTTTATGGAAGCCATAGGCCAACTGAATGACCCTGAACATGGTCCAAATAGAGTGGTTTTGTTCTAACTTCTTTTCAATAAGAGTGGAGAACCTGGGCTCTCGCGAATGTACCAAGAGTATAAGAGTGCTGTATCTATTACAGGAGCTGTAAGCCAAGCACCAAGTTAAGAGGTCACAACATACACGGTAAATATTTAAATGCACTTTTAAACAAGTGCTTCTGATTTTTAAAGCCTTTTAACATTGTATACAATATTCAGACAGGATAAAGATTCTTGTGTACTTTACTCATCTTGAAAGACTTGAGTGAGAGTTCAGCTGGTTTCTATTTTATCCTGCTATGTGTCTGTTATTTGTTTCACGGGTGGCTGTTAAATCAGCTTTATGGAGAAACTAGGGCTAATATTTCTAAATTTCTGCAGGATCATTGCCTGGGGCATTATAGTAACATGGTACGTGGTGTCATGTGTGTTCACATGGGCATTGATGGAATTTTCCATCTAGTTTTGGCAGTCACAAAGCCACATTAGAATAAATATAGTAACTGAGGTCTAACACTGCCAAAGAAAGTGGAATGAGCAGCTTTAAGTAGTAGATGACAGACCATTGTAGAAGGGAAAAATTAGAAGAGTAGATTTAGGAGATAATTATCCAATATAGTAACTGCAAGCTATGTGTTACCTAGTATTTAGGGGCTCAATTAGTTATCCATAATAAGACCCTGAAACCGTACAGTTGAAAGCATCAGGTGTTTGGCATGTGGAACTGAATTTTCCACCTTAAAATCACCTTAGCATTTTTAAAGCTAGAAGAGACCACCACTGTCTTGTTCACTCCTTTTGTTTTATCAAAGAATACTCAGCCTAATATCTAATGTTTAACTTAACTTTCAACATCAGTTGTTCTTTATCAGTCAGGCCAGCCTGATAATTCCCAGTTTATTGTCATTAGAGGCGAGATAAAGTAATACAACTGATGATAAAAAAGTAATACAACTATATATACTGACTTTTAGTGACTCACCCAGTTTCTCAAAAGCTTTTATCTCTAGGGCCTTTGTATGAACATGACCTTCTATAATGCTAAATATTAAAACAAGCATTTTAAGCTTCATGTTTTAGTTTTAAATGCAAAAGAATAAAGTCATGGTGGAGGCCAGCTGGCAGACTTGCATAGCAATGTGCAAACCTTTCCCCTTCGGACATACTAGAATTTAAATTTGCGCTTAAAGCACGAGTCAGTATGAATTTAAACCTATCCAAGAACTCTTATGCGCATCACAAAACCACCCCACAATTTGGTACAGTACTTTTCATTTGGCAGTCACTCCCCTGGAGATATCCAGGACAGAAATAGCAAGTATACTGCAGGCCAGATATATGCTGGCAAAGCTGCCTATGGTGGAAAACTTGTTCAGCACCTGCCTGTTTGTGCTATGCCTGGCTGCTGTTGCCTCTATTAAACTATCACATCTATAATGACTGAAAATGTCCACAATATTAGGAATAATGGTAGTTCTTGTTTTATTGTTTAAGCTGAGCTAAAATTTTAAGTTCAATTTAAAGTGAGCAAGAAGATAGAAAAGCACAGCAGAATCACAGTTTTCAGAAACTTGTCATTTCTTGGGATGCAAACTCTGAATTGGCTGTGCCTGGGAGAGTGCTTATTCCTCTTTCCCACTGTGCAAAGCTCCGTTGGGATGACAGCCCTTTGTGTGGGTGCGGAGATCTCAGAATTTAACTACTCATATTTTCTCTAGTACGTAAAAACTGAAATAATTCTTAATTGGCCTCTTCTGCTTTCCCAAGTTATTGGCTGATGGTAATCCCAATGACTTTCAAGTGAGCTGTGGTGTCAGGAATAAATGTGGATTGTTAAGTAAAACTAAAAATTGGAAAGTAGGTCAGGATGACCTTAAATCCTCCCAGGACCACCTGGTCAGAGCTGGAAGACAGATCTTTGTAGCCTCATGAAAGAAATCTTCAATCCCAATTTCTTTCTTGAGAGACCTAAAGAAAGAGGCTCCCTGTGCAACATGAAAGCACTGTGATATTCTTCCTTCATGTGAAATATATAAAATTGTGCCTGCAATGGTTGCAAAGTCAGTGGTACTGCAGAGAATATGGACAAGAATGAGGTTTTACCTAATGAGTTTTTGCTAAGCATTAACTTATCGCTGAATACTGCCTTGATAATTGATGAGATGGCTGAAAGTCGTCTTTTATGTGTATAGTCTCTCCAACACCGTGGTATGCTTTACCTTCTTGAGAGCTAGAAAAGCTGCCAGGAATCTCTTGTTGGCACCGATGGTAAAATGTTCACTAGCAAAAGTGCTAAGCTCTACTTTGTAGAAGCGCTTTAAACAAGTGTAGGATGTCTTAGAAATGGAGAAGCCTGCAGCCAGTATTGATTACTGTACCAGCTAAATTGCTTTACTAACCTGTGCATAGGATCTGTTGCATTGAAGTTGCAGCCTCTAATTCTTTAAGATTTTGTATTTCTCAGCAAATCTACCCTTCTGAAGCCTGACCAAAGTGATTTGATATTCTTGATCTTATTTTTCACTCTGTATATAATTTTTAAACAATTTTTGTATACAGGAGAGTGAAACATGATTCATTTCAGAGAGGAAAAAATATTTCTTTTTAAGTGGCCTCCTTTTAAACCTTCTTGAAACATACAATTATAATTTAAAATAACTAAGAACCTGGGAAAGAAATTCTGTGTACAAACTAAAGTAGTAAATATCCTGAGAATGCCTCTTTTCCTTCCTGTGTAAATCAAAATTGGTTCATGCTTAGTCCACAACTCTCTTGTAATAAGAAAAAATTAGCATCTTTAGTGCACTATGTCTAGCTCCATGCTGTTCCCTGGAAGTGAACTGTATGTTACCTCTGAAAGGCCTTGCTTTCCATAGGATCAGTTTGATCCAATTGTGTTAATCTGCATAGTCTGTCTGCTCTAATTAGACCAGGGGTTTAATGTCAGTGATAAGAAGAGTTAGTGCTTGTTATCTCACTTGAGAATTACTACAGTAGTAGCCTGCTCCAGCAAGACTAAAAGATTTTTAGCTATAATTACTTCATGGAAGGCTGTCATTTCTAAAGACATATTGTCACACAGCTGGGGGAATACTCCCTGCAGCTGGATGCTCACCAGGCTGCTCTGGTTACCTCTTACCATACAGCCTCTGGGTGTTTTATGAATCCCGTTGTTGAAAAGGAGGGAAGACAAGCACTTTGATTCCTCTAGTGTGCTCACAGGTCACAGGCTGTCTATTCATTTTCATAAAAATGGGACCTCTTTGCCCACCTGCCATAATCTTCTTGAGCCAGAGCTGATCTCTGTGTCCAGCTTCTGCTCCCGAGGTGGAAAAAGGTGCACTTTGAGAGAGAGCTCTGAGTTGAAAATTCAGATTCCCTGAGTTGTCAGGGTTACAAAAGTCAATTGCTTTCTATTTTAGTTACACAAAAAGTATACGTTTTAAGACAAAATAATAGATGTGTGTGCATATTTATTGTTTGTTGGTTTTTTTATTTGTTTATTTTTTGGGTGTTTTGTTGGTTGGTTGGATGTTTGATTTTATGGTGGTTCTTTTTGCGTGCTGTCAGGGTCACCTGCAGAACCCAGGGGCCCCTCCTCTGTGTGTGTTTTCCTTTCTGAATCGTGATCTGTATTCTAATGTGCAGGTACTTTCTCAATTTTGCCCCTGGTCTGCTCCCTCATTTTCTTCAGCAGCTGACTGGGAGACTGTCTTCATAATTTTTAGCTTGTATTATTAAGTGAACTTCTGTACCAGCGAAAGTCAATGAAAAGTGCTGATGACTTTGCAGGAAGGGGGATTGCAGGCTTGCTCTATAGAAATGCATGGTATTTTTGTAGAAATGTGTCTTGAGTTATGAATGACAAATCTTGACATTTTAGTTCATAGTATCTTTTATGTCAATGGGTTAGGTTAATGTCTCATTTGCTTTATCCTCAGATTTATATATTGTTTGTTTTCTGTTTCAATAGAAGTATTTGGTGGGAACATTGTACTAGGTAACTGACTTTTTGCCATCAAAGTATATTTTCAAAAATGGTAACAATATCTTACAGGCCTTACTCTTAGCTGTAGTGTGGTATGATGCAGATTTTTATAGTAAGTCTTCAAAGAATCTCCATCTCTGATTCATGTGGATGAATATTGTACTGAAACATTTTTCTGGCATCTGAAAGCAGATGAATAATTCTTGTTTTGTTTTCTTGGTTACAAAGGGAAATGAATTCTTTTAACAGTAAACGATTGCAAGAAGCTTATTCATGCCATGGTTTGAGAAAGTATACAGAAAATATGCCAGTGAGGCATTTGCAGCTTTTTTTTATGTCCCACAGCATATATGGGTTAAGGTGTTCACTGGTGACAGAATGGTGAACATGGAGATAGAGAGGGAAATAGATGAAGCATAAACAACAAAACAGAGGCGATTCTGGGTTTTTTGAGGGTCTTTTGAAGACATCTGCATTGACTGGCTCTCCCAGTTCTAAGATAAATTGTATTTTTTCCTCCTTTCTGATCTCTCCAATGAGACATTAAGATGTCATTTCAGGTCCTGAATTATTATTCAGGAATTTCTTCTCATTGATTAGTCTACTTTCCATTTCTGTCTCAGGATGGAACTGTGCAATTCTTTCCTTCCTGGTTCATGACTTAGAATATACCAAATGCATGCTGTTATGCAGGTTTTTTCTTCATGATGATGCAAACGAGATAAAAGCACCAAATGTGCCATGTGCCTGTTAGTGTCCTCTGATCTTGTAACATCACTACAAGCTAACTTGAAGGGCTTTTTCCTGAAGTTACTAAAATAGCATTGAGAAATCAAGTTTTTCCCATTATGTTCATACCCAGATGTCTTCTTATTCCAGCATATTTACCATATATTTTTCTAGTTTGAGAGTTTGTATCTCTCTAAAGTAAAAGAAGGGTTCTATGACTGCACGAATTGTTACCATTCTGCTCAATAGTTTCCTATGTTAGTGAGTCAGGTAGACATCTACTGCTGGCTGGCTGGTGTAGTGGATCCCAAATGTGAGGTTGCCCTCATGGTGATTCTTCCTGTTCCTCTGCTTGGTTAAGGAGATATGGTTCCTCTGAGTAGATGGTTGCCATGCATCTGGCAGCTATTCCTTTTCTATAAAGAAGCTCTTGCTGTGGGGTCCTTTCTTTGTTTTCCATGAAGAATTTGCATGGTTTCTTAAAATGAAGCCCTAAAGGTCTTCTGTGGATATGTGCCTAAATGACACATTTGGCTCGGACCGCTTTACTGTAACAGTGGGAAAGACAAAGCAAAGGACACGAAGGGTGCAAAGGATGTGCAACTGGGTATGTGATAGCTTCTCCAAAGCTTTCATTTTAGACAGAAATTTAGGGAGAAGTAGGACAAAGATAAGGAAATGTCAAGCCTTGAGAGTCTAACCTCTTTGACTGCTCTGGAGGACTATGTAGGAAGATAAAATGATTGGAAACAGAAGTCGGGAACTCAAGAGTACTGCAAACACAGGAGAGCAGATAAGCAAAAACATTGGTAGGAAAAGCTTACCAATGGAAGTATCAGCTCACCAGCTGTTGAGAAAGCAGGAAATATCTTGGGGAATTATTTAGTAATCACCCCAATGTGGGTGAGCTAGGAAAAATAATGTATGCTAGTAAACATAACTCATCAAAGTGTGAGAAGGTATCTGCCTATAAAAAGCCACAGTTGAAAAGTTTTATGCCTATACTGAACATAAATGTGCCGTTGCATACTAGGAAGCAGTAACTGCTGAGCTCCTTTGAGGACTTGGCCTCTGAATACAGAAATGATGGTTATTTTTGCAGCTTGTAAGAGTGCATAAAGGCTATTTCTAGTGCCGGAACTGAGGAAGGCAAAATGTGTTAGAGAATTGAAATATATATAAATAAAAGTGTGTGTGTGTGTAGAGAATAGATTTCAGTACTTTCCAGTGTGGTCCATAAGCTACTTGCATCTGCAGTAACAGCAGGAATATTCACCGAGACTCTAACTCAGCTGCACATCAATCCAACTGGTTCATCTGGCTTCTAATCTTGAACTAGTTGTGCCAAAATGGAAACTGGGGGGGGGGGACGACCCAATAATAAGCATCAGCTGTAAAAACATAAGCTTCACAAGTATTGCGTGTTAAATACAAGAGGAAACCTTGGTGTTTCATGTGTCAGCTAGACTGCATATCTAACCCTGGATGCTACACAGCAGGAAAGATGTGCATCAGATAGAGACCAGAGGCAAGCAATAAGGATGATAAAAGAAAATACAAGCTATGAAAGTGAACTGAAAGAATTTGGTTTGTTTAGGCTAGAGGTTAAGTAAAGAAGGCTGAGAAGATGTAGGCAAAAGGCTGCTGTTTGGAGGAAGAGAATCTGTTTTTTCATGTCCACTGGGGACAGGACAAGAACTGATGAGCTTAAGCTAAAGCAAAGGAGATTAGAAGTTAGATAGGAGGGGAAACATTGCAATAGAAAGGATAATTAGTCACTGGAATAGGTTGCTTAGGGCTGCTATGGAATCACTTCAGCTTTGCAAGGACAGGCTTGACAAACATCTGCCAGGAGTGCCATAGGCAGTGATGCCTGTGCCTAGGAGTAGTAAGGTGAATTCAAGGACTACTTGAGCACCCTCCTGTCCTATTTTCTGTGATATGCAGTTTTTATTTTCACTCTCACACTGCTGCTTTCTGGGACTCTGCCGAAAACACTCAGTTAAAATGTTTATTTGATGCCTACTTCAGTTGACCAGCAGGAAAACAAATATAATGTTTGGTTTTGTGACAGAAGAAAAGTTAGCCTGAAACAGGTTTTGCTGCAAAGACCAGATTAAGGGCTATACAACTTTTACAACATCTGTTTCACTGTGGCATAGCAGGAAACAGCTTCTATTACACTTTATCAGCAAAAATTCACATCCCGAAGTGACAAGGCAAGCTTAAAAGAAAAAACAGCTGTTGAGGAGTCTCAAGTGCATATGCCATGGGCCTCAGCAGAATAAAACTTAGTGGGAAGGGAAAGCAAACCATCTCTTCGTTCAGCTTTGAGAAAAATTTACATGGTCACAGATTAGCAAATGGGATTTATTCATCAGTTTACAAAACTGTTACTCACATCACTGCACTGCATGTTGCTGTCAGCTGTCCAAGTGACCCTGACACAAGCAGTGCATTCCCCAAGGCTCTAATGCCCTTGGCTGGCTTTAATGTAACTGTGTGTTATCTGGACTGATGAAGCAGGGTAGTATTTCCAGTTGCATAATTAATTTCCATTGGATAAAATCAAATGGTGACTATGTTTGATTCTGTAATTGTACATGTTTCATCACAGCACTAGGGCTACAAGAAGGCAAAAGAGAGAGGTTTGAGGTATGGTCCAGGAGTACAAACTCTCTGAAATGCTGGTGCTCAAATACTGAGTTTTAGGTCTGTAGTACTAATTAAGTTTTGTGTTTGTTATATTTTTCTTTTGAAAAGGATTTTATTTTTTGGGTAGTTTTGCCTGCATTCAGATCAAGAAGGATGTATTTAAGGGGACTACTGCTTTTTGAGAAAAGACAAAATAAATAATCTTTCTCATAGGTTTGGGGGTTTTTTTTGTGTCAGATCTTGGGCTAGTCATTGACTTTGAACTGGGAAGTAACAGATTTGTTGCACTAAGTAATGTGGTGTTAAAGCATCCTAGTTTCTTAAATGGATCTTCAGGAAACGGGGAAAAAAAAATGTGATCATTATTTAAAAACAAAGCTGGAACTCTTACTTACAAGCAAGGCATTTATTGTCAGTGGTATCTAGAGGGATATTAGAGAGAGGACTGTGTCACAACATCCACTTCACTACTCCGAGTTCCTTGTTTCATCTGTGGTTTAAACCTTTTATTGAATAATAATCTGAATTGAATAATATTCTTTTGAGACAATACCTTATTTTAAAAGGACAGACATTAAAAAAAAAAAAGCTACACCAAAACCTGAAAGCTCCCCAAAGCCAAACATCCTCCCCACCCCCCAAGTTATATTAATAAATATTGCTACAAACCTGTATTGCAGAAATGCCTAAAATACCCCAAACTTGGTGAGGTGTCTGTGTGCGTAGCTGTTAATGAGCTAAGTGAGCTGAAAAGTAAACAGGATGTGCCTCATTTCCCTTGATGAGCTTTTCTGTAGAGGATCCTGGAATTTGCCTTCAGGTGAAATGTCAGGGATTGTACTTTCCCTTGGGAGAGCTGCTTCTAATTAAGCAGTATGCAGTCAAAATCAACTTTTTGCTCTGCCTTTATTGAGAAACACTTGAATTACCAATTTTGTCACTGTACTAATGCTGAGAATATTGGCAGTTGCACATTACCTGCATGTATCTGAGCTCTGCAGCGTTACTGTGATGTAGGAATGACTTTAAAGATGGTGTCCACAAAATCAGCTAAGTGGAGTGAGAGGTAGCTGGTCCTCATTACATTGGCTTTACTTTCAATTTAGACAAGGCACAAATAATGAAAACTCGTAAATTAAATACTGTGGTGGTGGATATTTTTTTAATCCCATGAGGTAAATAGCACACTTAAAACAGTGAAAGCTATTCTAACGTAACACTATGGGGGTATGGAAAATATATCCAAACAACACATAACTTAGTTTTTGCAAGAGAAGAAATTCCTTTAATTAAATGAGAGTTGTAACTACTTAATCTGAATTTTATACTGAATGTTTTCCTAAACATTTCTAGAGGTCATGTTGACAGTGTGGTGTAGAGCTGTGAGGAGCCTTTGTATAATTTTGTATGTTGGGAAATGGACTTAAGACCATGCAAAAATGCAACATTTGGATTTCCTATACATGTTTGTGCATCAGGATTCCAAGAACATTCAGCAAGCAATTTTTAAGCACATTGTGTGTGGGGGGGGGAAGCAGAATCAAATCGACGTATACATCTGGGTTTGAATTTTTAGTTCCCTTTAATGCATTTTGGTTAAGCTGAACTTTTATGGTAAAGGACAGGTTTAGTACCCACAGTTGTATGTTTATTGTGTAATGAGTCTGATCTACTCAGAGCACGTCTTGGCAGAAGCCTGTGAGATACTGTACAGTGACTGTGATTGCATATAAGCCTTTTCAAACACAACGTAGCCAACAAACAGTTGGACAAAGTGCATGGAGTTGGTGTTAAAGTGAGATTTACTTATTCATGAGTTACCTTTTACCCTCTCTTCAATGGTATGCTTGAGGCAATGATTGACTTGTAGCAGTGTTATTTTCCAGAGGCCTGTTTGAAACTCATCCTGTAGTTGGTACCTGAGTGGTTTTGCATTCCTTCAGTTTATCATGCAGCTCAAATGAATCCCCAGATTCTAACACATCAGACACATCAAATTTCAGCCTTTTTTTTTTTTTTACTCAAAGTTGGCAATTTTTTCATAAATAGTACAAGACGTGTATAGTCTGATGTGTTTATGAGAAGAATACTTCTGATCAGTTTTGATTTGAGAATTTTATACTAATGAACATTTTGCTTACACAGTGAGGTATCAATTAGATCTTATTATCAGTGTGAATATGAAACCAAAATAAGATTTTTCAGAAACATCTAGTAGTATTTGACTGTCCCACTTTTGAGATACATTAAAACGTTGTGATTTCAAAGCCAACTGAGGTCTGTTTCTGAAAATGAGATTTCTGTGGAACCTCAGATGTTAATCATTAGTATTAAATGTTCGCTAGTAAGAAATAACACATTGTTGAATTCAAATGTGAAAACAGAGACTACTTTCTATTGTAATTACTTAATAAATCATGTTCTTGATCTCAAGAAATTCTCCTTGAGAAATCCTCCTGTAATCACAACTGGTTAGACATGTTGGGTGATGGTGTATTTCTGTCTTTAGCAATTAGGTAGTGATCATAAGATAGCACATAAAACTGCAGGTCATTATCTTAAAATGTAAAATATGTCAACCCTCTGCCAGGCTTGTAGTCCTCCAGATGTTCAATACTCTTATCATTATTTTATTTAGCAATCCAGACAACTTTGCTGCACGGGTTGTAATGGGATATGATGCAAAAAGTGCAGGAGCTGTGCTCTTCAACAGCCATTGTGCAAGTTGCATATGTTGCATATAGTCTTTAAAATGTCCCCAGAAATGACATACCCCTTACAGCTGAGGCAGAGCGAGATATTAGTTTGGGGATCATTCCTTCTTTTGGCTTCAGTAAGATGACTTCTTGCCATGTATGGGCTTCAGGCTTTGTTTTCTGTTATTTTTCTTTTCTCAGACATACAGTAATGCCAACGAAGAACTGAAAAGCCACTTGGAGTAATATTAGCTAATGTGATATTGGCAGAGTGAGAAATCACAACTGTTCTGCTGGCAAAGAACATTTTTCTTGCTTCCTTTTATTTCCTATTAAGTCTCACTTTGAGAAATAAACTGAGTTATCACTGCAGGAATCAAACAAGCACACTTACAGGAGAGACTTTAATGGTCTGGTTCAGGCATATGTCACCTACATATACTAGTGGAAAGCTTCATAGCTGGTTTTATAACATTTATTTGTTTTCCAATGCATTTCCTTCTAAAGCATAGCAAACAATTCATACTCTCTTTTTTTTCCGTATCCAGAATACTTCTGTACGTTTATTCACCATTCCTATATATTTTGGTGTGAACATCTGAAGCTGATTTGTTTAGTATTGTTTTTCTGATGCATGGATGTTGGTATAAGTGCTGTTATGAGAGAGAGTTAATTAAGCTTCATGGTGGATTGCTTTATTGATTCTACAGCCTATTCACTCTGCAAAACTGAAAACACTCATAAGCATAATGTAGTACCATAAGAATGATTGGTAAACATTTTGAACAGATTTCTTTTAACCTGGAAGATGTTATAAGTAACTCAGGTCTGTGAGCTGCAATAGGGGTACCTCCTTCCAACAGAAACAACAACCGAACAACAACAAAAAACCCCAACCACAAAAAACTTACCTCACAAACAGGAATAATAAACCACCAGTGACTGATTAAAGAAGTTTGTGGAGTTAGTGGTGGGTTGCTGTGTATGTTTGGGGTTTTTTTCTTTCCCTTTTTTTTTTTTTTCTTTCTTTTTTTTTCCCTGGCTTATAAGAGTGACATTTATGGAATATGGCTACTACAGTTAAATGTAGAGGAGTGAAGAGTGATTACCAGTTTGTTAAAATCAGGTCTTGCTCAAGGTAAGGTGGTGGTGTTTGCAAGAGGACAGGAAGCATGCTTTAGCATCTTTATGTCTGAGATAAAGAGGATTTAGTTTGAATTCGAATGAATTAAGGAGATTTGGTTTGCTTATGTTAGGGAGGAAAGAACCTGACAGAGGTTTCTCTCTGTCCTGTGTCTGAAACTCTGTGTCTGAGAGTGAGTGTTAGTAAATACAGGGTCCTGGGCTGAGGTCTAAGGACTAATGTGGATTTAGTGCAAATCAGATAAAACTAAACTTCCAGAAATCTTGAATGTTGTTGAAATACATTGTTGTAGCTCGCACTTCAGACTGATGTCAGTGGATCCAAAAAGATCTACTCATGCCACAGGCGTCTGAGCTACAGCTTCAGTCCTCACTAGTGCAGTGAAAGTAGCTCAGTTTATTTAGGTGATACAGAAACAATGGCAAAACCCCTTAAATAATTGTTCAGATAATATCACTCATTTAAGATTGTATTCACTGCTACTAATTAAATTGTAGGTCTAACAAGCTAAAAGGTAAATTTTGGCACCATGGTAAACCACAACGATTATTAATGTAATTAAATTTAGTTATCTGTGTAGATTAGCAGAATGGTGCATTTAGTATAGCATAAGAACATAGCTTAAGCTGTGTTGTTTAGTGGTGTATAGCATAAGAAAAAGCCATCACTTTTTCCCTTGAGCAAAACAGCAGTAAGTGGAGAGGGTGCCTCAAAGGCACACTTTGCAGCAGTAGAACAGAAATTGCTGATTGATAACAGAGGAAACTTAATACTCTTATTCTGACTTACTGTCTTTGTAGTAAAGCCAAGCTCTTAGAAACAGTTAATTATAGTTTCAATAAAAATATTTAGATGACAGCTGTAAGCCTTCATCATTTCTACACAGATGTTACAGAATTCTTTTGTTGTTTCAGTATGTAAAGGAAGAAATTAAGATGAACAAGTATGAACAGATCTGACATTCTTAAAGTCGCTATCAGCCAAAGCACTGGAAAGACGAGACAGGTTGTTTGGTCTCAACCCCCACCTTCCCCAAAGTTAACTGAACATGGTGTGAATTATTGGTGAATTATGCCTCAGTCAGTATTTCTCTACAGTCTACACGTGCCTCGTAGCCTGTGTGGGTAGGTATTGAGACACACTGAAGAGAAGCGAAAAAACACCACCTTTTTGCCTACTTATTAATAAAATCTGGTTATTAATGAAGATTTTAAATCCATTTAAGTTGTGCTACTCTAGTTAGCAGTTCTGTGTAAGAATACTTAGGCTTTTTCTTCACTCTCCAAAGGTGATGGATTGATGAGAATTTCCCATTCACAGTATTGAAGTCCTTAATAACCTGCTGCCATGTGTGGCCAGCATATTGCAGCAATCCCTATTGAACCAGCCAGCTGAAGTGAACTAAGCATTGTCAGCATTCTGGAGGCATTTTATTGATCCCAGAATCAGACTTCATCTTTACCGCTTCTCAGGTAGCTGCTTAGTCGATGCATGTTGATGCTTGCTGTGCTACCAATGTGGTTGGCTTTGGATGGAAACAGCTGGCGAGGATTACCTTCCTCTAGGCTGTCACACTGACTTTTACAACTGGTTTTTGGCAAGATGAAGGATTGAGCTACATTCTGCAGCCCAGGGAAGATGCTGACATGGCTAATTCCCATCCTTTTGTGGCTTTGCAAACTCACTGCCAAATGGCTGCAGTTCTGAAGAGCTGCACTGTATACAGAGGAAATGGTTCTCTTCAAGCCTATGGGTTGCTGTGGGTTTTAAAGAGGTTTTCCAGGGATCGTAGACTTTTATCAAGCAGTGTTTGAAGACAGGTTCTGGTTTGGATTTATGGTTTAATGTACGTATTTTCGTGAGATGTGTTAGTAACAGATGTTGCTTTGGGAAAATAAACCTGTCCCTTGACAGTATTCCCCCCCCCCCCCCCATTTTTCCTTTAGCTCATGTGTTTGTAATTAAGACCTATTTTGCCCCACCAAAAATAAATGTTGGCAGTGCTCCTGTACTGTGTCCTTTATTAACAGTGAAGTAATAATATGCTGTAATCAATTTCCAGAAAGCTGAGAAGCAGGACAATGCCATCCACACATGCTGTAGAATGAAAAATCCTGAAGTGGGAATTGAGGGACTTCCTATGGAAGTGATGGTGTATTCTCAAAATGCCTCTTCATGTCAAGTATAGTCACATATTCTCCACACAGGCTGAGAGGTAATGTTTATGCACACTCAGTTGTTGATTTATTCATAGTAGTCTTACTTATTTGTCTTTGTCTTCACACATACTGTAGTTCTCTGGTATTTTTAATACAAAGGTGAAAAAATAAATTGAGATTTAAAATATGTGTTTTAAACTGTTATCTCAGCTTAACTCTGTTCCTTTGTTTCCTTCATCAAAATATATTTTCATAAATAAATGCAAGGGAAGATCTTGACAGAGCTGTTTGACAACACATTTAACAGTGTTTTATATAACAAACTAATTTGCGACAGTGAATTTGAAATATATAGCTGTGAATATTCACAATGGAGATTTAGGCTCTGCTTATTCTCTGGGGAAGTCCACAACACACCATGTACCTGAGAGTCCAGCCAGAATAGCTAGGAATCTGAATATTCAATACTGCAGTGCACTGTGTGCAAGGATTATTCACGGAATGGTTCACAAAATAATCCATCTTGCCTGAAAAAGCAGGCAAATATCAATGCAGGTTTTGCTTAGACTGTAAGTTATTTTTTGAATGGCTATCTTCATAGGCAAAACAGTACAGATGTCTATGCATTAATGTATGAATAAGAAATGCTTGTGAGGCAACCTCTAAGTGTGCAAGCCTGCTTTGTTGGAAACTTCTAACAGTGTTCAAGACTGGTTTGTGTGATGGGATAAAGAAAACAAGCAATAGGTGACATCGGTCAATGATCTGCTGTAGCTGGTCTTCATCCAAGCTCTCAATTGACCATTATCCAGTAACATGCCAGGAAGTAAGCTATAACTCATTTATTTTAAAATGTTTGGTAGAACTTTCCCTGAATTAGCCTAATGGGAGGATATTCCACTCTGAGAAGTGGCTTTTGTATTTGATGCCCCTGTAAAATGAAGTCTGTCCTCATTCCTCAGCTGCACCAGAATCCTCTGGTTTGGAAAACAAAACTGTTGTCCTGATCAAACAAGTAGTTTCAGCCTTGCCAAGGTAATGTGGAAATGAGGTGGTAGCAGGAAAAAGGGAACCTGGAGACCTTCCCCTAAATTATCATTTACCTGCTAGGCTCATTCTTATCTTTTCTATCAAATACTCACAGGTACTTGATTTAACTCAGGATCAAACCTGGACCTTTAAATTAGACAAACACACAGGCACCAATTGCCAAGCTAGTTGTGACCTCAGTGCACCAAAAGCGAGAGCCAGGGAGCTGTTGAAACACAAGGTAATGTCCAGAGCAGGACACAGGCTCCATGCATTCATCCAAGCACGGTGGCGGCTGTTGTATGTGTGTTGTGTGAGTGATTCATGCCTGAGGCTGCTGGGTGATATGCTGCAGTGAGGGCAGAGGAAGGAAGGAAGAGAGGAGGGAGAGGGAATGTGGATGGAATAGCAAACCACAAAAACATCTCTTTGATTTCTGGGGGTAAGAAAAGAGCACTTAACAGTGAAAGGGATGGGAGTGGGGAAAACTATCCAGCTGAATGATTTGCAAGCTAAATTGTAGGACCCCAAAGAAGCAAGCATAGTAGTTACGACTACATAGTACCATAACTACGTTTCAGAAGTATTGAGCAAACATAGAATAACTAATTGCACATTTTTTTCTATAAACTTCCAAACCACCCTCAAGCATAATGTTTCACCCCCTTCCTCCTATTTTATTAGTTGCCCAATTCAATGGATTTAGAGAAATTCCAAAAAACACAGTTGCACAACTAGAGTTGATAGGATGTTTTCATAGCCTTGAATAAATTGCACCATGATGCATCATAACCTGTTTATTTTCTGATTGTCTTTGATCTTTTGGAGCCATTTTTCAGAAAAGGTACCTCACTCATCTCCTTGGATTCTTTGTGGTTACAGAGTGTGGGAGCCAGGCCGTGTTTAACAGCACATATGGTGTGTTGAGACATAATTCCAGGACTGTGCCACCATGTGATATGTAGAAAGGGAATTGGGGATGAGCATATTGCTTGTTGCCAAAGAAATAAAGTCAGAATTCCTTCCTGAAAGTTCCTAATGTGTTGGTACTCCTTGAGAGCTTAAAACCATGAGATAGAGCAGTGGATCTTACAGTGAAGATGGGCCTTCCCCAGGGCTGTGCACAATGTGTCCTCTGGAGACATCAGAAAGTCCAGGAAACCTCCATCTCTACTTGTACTTACGTTTCTTCATGCTCTCTTCCCTATCCTATCTCTCTGATTTCTCTGCTTTTGAAAATGTTTACCTTTCTGGCAGCCATATGAAAGTGAATAACAGTTCTTTTGATCGCTGTCTCAGACTGAAGCCCAGTGGGTTGGACATCTGCCCTTGTACTGCTATGGAACAGGCCGATATGGTATTTTTCCTTCTTGACCACTCCCAAAGAGCTGAAAGAGTGGCACAGTATCATAGTATTTTTGGAGTGCAACCATTTGGTCTTGTCAACTTGATGTTTTTTGTGTTTTGGTTATTTTCAACTGCAGGAAGGTGCTGTGGATGTTAGTGGAGTGGCAATATAGGAGGTGATGGGAATTGTAAGCCTTTGTCTGAGATCCTGCTTAGTACCTCCCTTGCTGTTATTTGACTGGCAGCATGAGATTCTATGGCTTTTGAAAATATTGGAATATACTTGTATGTATAAAAACAGCAGTCACTCTAGATAAGCTTTTTGGGCATTTTATTCACTCAAGAAAATGTTAACTTAAATAATGTTATAAACAGAATCAATTTGAATTACTTCGATTGTTTTCTATATGTTGTGTTGCTGCACAGGAGTAAAGGAGATCACCCTTCGCAGCAGTGCAGGACACTGAATCCTTCACAGTGCTATGCAAATTGTTGCCCTGTGACATTTCATCACAACACAGTGCAGCTTGTTGCCATTAAACTACGGGATTTCGTTCAATGCTCCTATCTAAATGTGCCTCCCTCTTCCTGGAAAATTAAGTGGTATAAGTCCAAATGGGAGTATGTGTAGACTGCAGACTGTAACATTCCTTCATGTTTTCTCAGATGGACTTTTCTGTCATTTGTCCTTAAGGGACAGGAAGTAGCTGATACAGGCTTTTCACATCTGAAGGAGTGTAGATTTGGAGGAATGATTTTATTGTTTTTAAAGATAGAAAGCAAATCAAATCACTATTATAACAATTTATGTTACTGCCTCCACAAATTGCCTAAGGGTACGTTGTTCTAATGTGGTGACTTGACTAAAAGGATGTTAGAGTTCTTGAAAGATCTGCGTGGTGCCAAGCTCGTTGCATCTATTACTTGGTTCTGGCCTTCCATTTTGCTCCACAGCTGAAATTCTCCCCATCCTGACACTAGGGGATGCATGAGACTATGCTTTGGCCCCGACGCAGCCATCCTGCTGCCAAGTTTCAAACCCTTCCTTATCTCAAAGGGCAGTCCCAGCTTCCTTTGAACTCACACCTTCCTTACAGTAGCAAAAAGATTGCCTTAGGAAAACTATTGCATCTCTCAATTTCCTTTTTATTAACTTCTTTGTTAGGATTTTTGTTGGCATTGTGCCAAGAAGCTCTGTCTTTTTACAACCAAATATATATGTGTTACTTAGACTTTTTTTGACATAAAAAGTGGATTTGCATTAATGTGATTTGTTTTTCTGGTGCTAGCAAATCTGATGACTTTAAATGGAAACCTTTTTTAGTTCTGCAGGTGCCCATTTCTGACCATGCAAATGCATAAATGAGAAGATAATAAAAAAATTAATTTAATGAAAAAAAGAAAAAGGAATTTATTAAAGATGTCATTCAGCTCTGTAGCTGCTAGTTTCTCTTGTATGGCTTTCTCAAAAAATTGCTTATTAGAAAAACAACTATCATGCTGAGGAGAAGAATTAGGGCTATTTCAAGCATATTATTTCACTGTTTCTTGCCAGTGGGAGACTCAGTGAGGGGGCTGGGGGTTTACAGTGGCTAGACAGACCATTAAATTGGTATTAAACACTTTTCCATATGAAGGAAGTCCCCTTCTGCCAAAAATCCAGAAGCAGGGGGATCAGTTTCAATACAACTACTGCTGGGATGGGGCTAGATAAACGTTGAAAAATTAAGAGGTCACTGGGGTCAGGGTGCAGGCTTCAGAGCCCGTCTGGCTGGCTTCCTTGTAGACTCTTGGAGAGTTGGCACACCAAAGCAGCATGACGTCCTGCATAAACATTTGGTCCTCCTGACCAGTTTTTTCCATGGTATTAACTTTCTTAACAGAAAAAAGTATATAAAATTGACCAAAGCTGTTTTATATCAATTTTCACCATGCAGAGCCACAGAAAGATTCCTGTGTTGTGTCCGAAACAAAGGGGAGGGCAAAGGGAGAAAGAGGAGGTTGCCAAACTACTTGTATAGATTCACAAACTGCTCTAGTTCCGAAAATAGCAGTACAACACAACAGAGGGCTCCTCTGAGAAGATGATAAAATGCACTGCTATTGATTTTTCAGCTAGTTAATCAAATGGAAAAGATAAATAATATAAACCCTACAAATCTGGAAAGATGGAAGGGAATGTGAAGGGATTGCTTTAAAATCTCAAATCAAAGAGGGCTGGCTAAATCCCCCAAAGCAGAGTGAACCTGAATGGAGCACCAGTGTCAGGACTGGAGGCCAAAAGACAGATCCTAACTTGAACAGGGAGTTGGCACTGAGTGATAAAGGGCACAGGTATACTTTCATGTTGCTTTTCTGTGTCCTTGACTCTGGGAACACAAGTCATTCTTATGGCAGCTAGTACAGTTCCCAGGCTCCTTTAGCTGTGTGTTGTCCTGTGGCTCCTGGAAAACACCATATCTCTTGAGACCCCTATGTGCAGTGCAGACAGCTAAGGGTATCTTAAGGGTGATAACAGTGTGCTGGCTAAACTGAGTAAGGTGAAGCTGAAGGCCTGGCTGAATCTTTCATTTTCCCAGACGCTAGAGCCAAAGAGAGTTAAGGATTTGGCCCATAACTTCTATTGTTAAAAACATGTCTTCTGCCTGGCTTGGCTTTCATTCACTGAAAAACAGTGTTTCAACTTCAAAATACTGATCTGGATTCAGTAAAAGCCAACAAACAGAAAATCTGCTGTGCTGTTGTAAATTTCCCTTTTTATATGCTGGAGTTTTGTTTGGTTATCCTTCAACATAGATTCTAAATTCAGGAAATGAACTAATGCTGTTCCTCTTCTAAGTCTGGCCATGAGAAAATGTGTGCATATTCCTGTATGCAGCTTGGTGCAAACTTCGACTGTGCTGTTTGGGAACCCACCAGCTTAGGACTTTGTCCTTGGACATAGCTCTGCTAAGCTGCTGAGGAATTTGTGTGGTACATCTTCACTAGCAGATGGTATTGTAGTAGCAGAGCTTAACTCTGAAAGAATTTGGCCGTTAAACAGTGAAGCAGCTCAGGAGTCTGCATTGTCAATTGATCATGATGGCTTGTTAAAAGTGCTGGTTTATAGTAGCAAAAAAAAAAAAAAAGAAAAAAAGAAAAATGTTGCTTTCTATTTTAAATCTGGAAATTATTGTTTCATAAACATAACTGCATTTGCAGAGCTCTTTTGTTGTTTCTGTAAAACAGAAACAGGCCCTCTTGCCTACAGCTATACAGCCTTTTCTGGAAGTCCTCAAGGGCTGGATGCTACAACCCTATGCCTATAACATGACCAAAAAGCAGTTCTGTTCCCATAGCTGCATGGCAGTTTGGCCCTAACATGCATATGTACATACACATAATGATACAGGCCTGACAGTTTGCTATGGATTCATATGATCAAAATGCATTTTGGAGGTGATAGGTACACATTTGGAAGCATCTGCATTCCTGCCATAAGGTTGGAAAAAAAAAATCATATCTTGAGGATGTTTGGGTTTTATTGCATAAAACATCCAAATCTGGTCAACTGAATAGAGAGGGATGTTTCAGGTGACATTCATGTCTGTGATATGACCCCTGGTAAGATAGTAATAAAGGAAGAGTCTTTAATGACACAGATGACCAGTGAATGCAGCACATGGGCAGGGAGGAGAGCAGGATCAAATGACATGACAAAGGCAAGCAGAAAAGATTTAATATGCTGTACTCAGGCAGATGATAAAATCTACAGCATGGGGTTGGGGGAGTAGTGCTTAAAGAAAAGAGCAGCAGAGCCCACAGAAATGACCACATTTTTATTTTAACCACTTACAGGAAGATGATGAGTCACCTCTTCCAGAGCTCTTTGATTTACTAGTGAGGTGAGTTTCCTGCTATGGAAATCAGAGCCAGCAGAACTGCCAAAGGGGGAGAAAGAGTGTGCTCAGACATCTTTGTAAGCTCTGCAAGGAGGAGGAGGCAACCCATTTGGCCAGGGAGAGGACCATGTGAAAGACACAGAAGTCAGTGAGAAAGAGTTATGTTAGCCCTCATAAGGTGAAAAATAAAAAAAATACTGACAATTTCAGACACAGAGTGGACACAGTCAAATGAAGCACTTTGAATTTAACTTTTATGTTTTCTGAGTGCAGAAAATGTCACTTTTGAAACAACAGGTCATTGGAAGTTCAGCTGTCCAATAAGTTGCAGAGCTATGTTAATTTGTTCCACATTGGGCCTGAAGTCTACAATTAGGTGGAACAGGATTTTATGGTAACTTTTTACTGAAGTAAAAGCTCAGATTTTCAGGTCCTGTGATCTGCATGCACTTCCTGGACCTGACCAGCAGTCCTGCCAGGGAGCTTAGAAGCCTTCTGGTACAAAGATGTTGAAACATACATACCTATATATATCTATATAGATATATATTGTTTTATTTTTAACACAATTTGGTAGTTTTGGTTGGATTTTTTGTTGCTGGTTGTTTGTTTTGGTGGGGTTTTTTTCTTTTTTTAAATTAATATTTTTCCACTTTGAAAATGTTCTCAGAAGTTGTAACTGGCAGTGAATCCCAGAAAAAGGGTAAACCACTTCTAGCAGAACTGCAGCCTAGCTCAGGCTGCATGCATGTATCTGCTTGTGTACTGTTTGCTGTTCCGGGGAAAAGGGCAGGTCACTTAGAGGGGACAGACCTTCCTTAGCTGAAGTGCTTAAGGTTTTGACCTGAAGTATTTTTGTATGTAGATGTGTGGATATTGTTAAAATGGCAATTGTGTTGAGCATTAGCAGTACAACAGGATAAAGGTCTGTAAAATGGTCTTGAATAATTGCACAGCTTTAAGATTGAATGTTCTCCATGCTCACACATCCACATTGTCATGCCTTCTTTCTAACTCTAGAAATTCACATAAGGTGTTCACACAAAACCAACACAAGACCAGCTTGTAAATGTTTTTTCAGGCTTGACTGGGGTTCAAACTGGCACCATGTGCTTAAATACCTCGGTTACCATGAAGCTTGGTTCCATTCTAAGCTTTGCAGATCAGGCTAGCCAAGTTATTGGCCAGGCATTATTCATTCTCACCAGCTTAGATAAAACATTCGTCATCATGTTAATATTTGTTATGTGGGTTTATTTCATATTTGGCTTTGGGGTTTTTTGGGTTTATTTTCAATTTCCTCTGCTGCTTCAATAACTTCTCAATTTCTTGCAAGCCTTAATTTGAAACAGTAAGTTTATTATTTCAACTTCCAAAGATGATTATTTGGAATGGAGTAAACAACCTTAGCTATGCACTTGCTGACATTCCTCTATAATAACTCTCTGCCCCTATTTTATCATTTATGGAGTTGCTTTCTAATCCTTTTCATGGGTCTTTTTTTTTTTTTTAATAGCTTTCTTTTATAATAACATTTGTTGTAAAATGAAAGTAAAACCAATTAAGTCTGCCTTATTGTACTTACAAAAGATTGATGTGTGTAAAGTCTAACAGCTTATTTGGGGATTTTAATCTAAAAGTGACCTGCAATAACATTCTCTTGTGTTCTGGGAACTAGTCGTAATAGAGAAGCCACTGCCTGCAGAGATACTGAACTAAATTAAAGTATTGTGTGCTGGTATTCTAGCATCTGCCTCATACATTAATCTCTGGAAAATGCTTGAAAATACCCTAAAGTAGCAGCCATTTCTTTGTTTAAGTTTGAAAGCTTTTTGTATCTGTTCTCATTAATGCTGTAGTGCAGAAGACTCACTGTTCAGTAAATGAATTGAACAGAAGCTTCTACAAACCAAGAACAGATTGCAGTTTTCCCATTTCAGTCTCCATTTTATTTTTGTTGTTTGAATTTGAGCTTTAGGGACCTAGGTTTTACTATGCTTGCTTCAACATATGTGTTCCCTGCTAGAAAGAAGCAAAATAGTTGGACTCGAATACTGCAAAAATTGAAATATTATGCTGTCTGCATGATTGCGGATTTCTTACCCTACCTTAGTATTTCTCTTAAGTTATATTTACATATATGAGACTTTCAGTGTATAGTTTCTCTGAAAGGTGGGTTCTGAAAATGCTTCATCTTCATTGTAAAGTCTCTCATTTTTCTTCTCCATTACATTTTCATTCATCCAGCCCTGGATCGGAAACAATACCATGTGATTTACAATCATATATGACATAAATAGTTGAAGCTGTAAAAGCAGCATGTAGTAAACAAACAGACTGTAGGCAGTAATATATTTGAATACAGGATTTTTGTCCATGAATAATCCATGAGTTTATAAAAATCAGTCTGTTTATAGATAATTTAGGAATAGGAGAATGCTTTAATTCATAAAATAACTTCTCTAGCTTAAAAAAAAAAATTCCATGAAATGCAAGGAAAAAAATAGCTGTGACGTACAGATTTGCCCAACTTAGCTGTTGCTATTTCAGAAAATAAAGTATGCGTCCATTAGGACGAGGCCTGCAAACAGAGTATGTGTCTCCAAGTGCTCTCCCTTTAGCTGCTGATCAGTTCAGTGATACCTAACCTGTGAACATCCTCCTGCAGATGCAGCTTTGCTGGTTGAAAATGTTATTACTTCCAGCTGCTTGTCCCTTTTCCCTGCCTGGACATTACTGCCCTTTTAGAGGTGCTGGAGGAGCTCCTTATGCAGCCAACCCTCAATTCATCTCCAACAAAGTAAACAGATTGGTAAAAACATGTTAAGTTGTTTAGGAAGTTATTACGTACATAAGCAGTTTCATTACCAGATCCGAAGGGACAGCTACAACTTGAATAAGAAAATTATGGGTGCTCATAACCTTGCTCTGTCTCTGGCCCAGTGAATAGGTTAAGTATTGTCATGCCAAGTAAATCATCAGTAAGAGGATAAATGGCAGATGTGCATCCTGGCACACAGTATAGCCTTGCTTAGAGGTGTCCTTGGGGTGACTAGGAAATTAGGACAGCATGTAGGAAGGCCTTCTGTTACAGGAGAGATACCAACATCTATTTGTCAGTCTAGCCTGAAAGAATGCGGGTGTTTCAGAAATAATGATTATTACATTTCTGAGCCTTTCTCTTCCTTGCTTTTCTTCAGCCAAAGGTATCTGTTGAATTTGAACTAAACTATATCCACAGTTTATGAATAATTTGAAAATGTTTTTTATAGCTAAAAAACTCATTTCCTTCTCCAAATGAAAAACTCCATCAACTCCCTTTCCATCTGAGCTCTTTCCTGCTTCTAATGCAAGGTTTTTTAGTGGTTTACAACAAGCTCTGTATGCCTTTCACCTTAGGTCGTGTACTTAAAAACAATACTTAAAAAGAAGGAGCTCTATTAGGATAAATTAATATTTGAAAGTGCTTGCAATAAGAAAAGCACTTTACTAGTTTTAAGTAGGAATAGTAAAATTTGAAATGGGAAATCAGAAAAGGACTGTGAAGAGAAAATAATGAAGGGATTAGGAGACTGTGGTAGTGTTTCAGACTGAAGTTCCTTATACGTATTTAATTAAGAGCCAATAAAATAAGATTTAAATATACATAAACTAGACACAGTAGCTTGTTAATTTGCACTCTAATAATTTGCAGATTTTATAATTCATGAAAAGAAAAAAAAATAGAAGCTTTCTTCTGCCTCCCAGCAATGGTTTAAACCAGAGGCAGTAGTGAAATATCCTATTATTAACACTTAATTTCGTTGGCTAGTATACCGGAAAGCAGTGGCTAATGCTTGAGACTGTGTTATAAGAGATTAACTACAGGATCATAGTTATTAGTGCACCATAACCTGTACTTCATTTTATCTTTGCATTCCTACTCTTTCAGACAGCACCCGGTGTAAATCTCAGATTTTCACTGATTTGGTGTGGGATGTAAATAAGTGCTTGTGCCAGGTCACAAATGCAATGATTTGCCATAACACTTGGGCATTAAAATTGCAAATCACTGCCAACAGGCCAAAGGCCTGATCACAGAAGCTTTTGAAAGCATGCTTGGAAATTCCTTGGGATTGTTTGAGCTTTCTCTTTTGGAGATTTTAGTTGTGGTGCGTAGCAGGAGGTCAGCTCACTGTTGCAGCTAACTGCGCCTGCGGAACAGACTATCCACACATTGATATCGGTGAAGGAACAGAAAATGATCTGGTTTTGGTTGATGTGAATTTTTCTAAAGTGAATCCTGATAGGTCAGCTCCTGCCTATTAGTATTATTTATTATTAATCAATATAGGTCTGAAATTACTGCCCACTCTGACTTGTGCAATATACCCAGATCACACTGTTCAGTGATGCAGTTTTAGTGTCTCTTCTTTTTGGCTTGTTTGTATAAAAGGGTATATAGAATTTGATGTTTCCCTGTGGTACTATAGTTTATACTAAATATTTGACTCTTTCAGCCACTTTTAACCTGTTATGTGCAATATCTTCAGCTTTCTTGGGTGAGAGTGTTAACACAGAGTTTAAGAAAAACATTTGGAATTTTGCTAGATTTTAATAATACACTTCATACATTTAATCAATTTTGTAATTAGATTGAGATGTTAAATGTGTTTTTATTTCTAAACTAATGCTCACTTATATGAATTATGAATCAGTGTTCATTTTTTATTACCACCAGAGTATGTTAGAATCTGTTCCTTTGAATTCCAGTTGTGTGAACTGACCTTGATGTGCTGCCCTGGCTCCACACTGAATCAGAAAAAAACCCCAAGAAAATTGCAATGTGACCATGTCAGATGAAGATGTTCCAATCTGCTTTAATCCTGACTCCAGTTACCTGGAAAATGTCTACCTAGTTATACGCAAAAACTTGGAGGGATGGTCCATTGAGCCAAATTTCATCATCTGCCAGGTAATTACAGCCCTTGTTATCTTTAGCAGGGAATTGCCCACAATAGTGCCTTTTGTATTTGTTCTTTTCCTGTGGTGTATTTGTTTTATCAACCATACTTACCTGCAGCTTTCATTCTGCAGCTAGAAGGCCTTGTAGCAAGGTAGAGGAGCTGGCTTTTGCATTCTGATTCAAATTTAATTGAAATTAGCATGAGCTTATGTTCAGTAGTTGATGTTTAATGTATGTTAGAATAAATGGTACTTTGATTGACTCTGAGGATTGTTATGACATTTCTTGTCTGCATCCTACAAAGGGATGAAACTAGTATCATGTGATTAACATGAGCCGGCAGTGTGCGCTTGCAGCCCAGAAAGCCAACCGTATCCTGGGCTGCATCAAAAGAAGCATGGCCAGCAGGTCAAAGGAGGTGATCCTGCCCCTCTATTCTGCTTTCATGAGACCTCACTTGGAGTACTGCGTACAGTTCTGGTGTCCTCAACATAAAAAGGTCATAGAGCTGTTGAAGCGAGTCCAGAGGAGGGCCACGAGGATGATAAGAGGGCTGGAACACCTCCCATGTGAAGACAGGCTGAGAGAGTTGGGGCTGTTCAGCCTGGAGAAGAGAAGGCTGCGTGGAGACCTCATAGCAGCCTTCCAGTATCCGAAGGGGGTCTAGAAGGATGCTGGGGAGGAACTCTTCCTTAGGGACTGTAGTGGTAGGACAAGGGGTAATGGCTTAAAACTTTAACAGGGGAAGTTTAGATTAGATATAAGGAGGAAGTTCTTTACGGTGAGGGTGGTGAAGCACTGGAATGGGTTGCCCAGGGAGGTTGTGGATGCTCCATCCCTGGCGGTGTTCAAGGCGAGATTGGACAGAGCCTTGGGCCACATGGTTTAGTGCGAGGTGTCCCTGCCCATGGCAGGGGAGTTGGAACTAGATGATCTTATGGTCCTTTCCAACTCTTACTATTCTATGATTCTATGATTAATAGTTCTGTCTTGTGCTGTATCTTTCTGGCACAATAAACAAAGCAGATCAGCTTTTAAGGCAAAACTTGTTTAGAAACAAACAAACAAACCCCTCAAAACCTAAAACCTCACACAGAGTAAAACATACATACATAGAGGACAGAACAGTGTTGTCTCCTGGACAATTAGAACATTTGTCCTAACCGTTGAGGTAAATAACAAGGATCAGAATAACTTTCAAATGGCATAGGAAATTATTTTTCTGTTTTATTTTAATGTTTTGTATTTTCATTGAAGCAAAAGGTCTCTTGGAAAACAGCACACATTAGCGCTATGCTTAGAAAACACTTGTGTTGCATCATAGTGGCAAAAACCAACCAAGCAATCAACATTAAGTATTTCAGCCATGCCAGCTGTTGCAGGGGTTGGTCAAGTCCAGATCCATCATGAAAGGATCTGCTTTTTAGCATTGGCCTTTTGAGGAAATGTACGTTACTACAGTTCCATTACACCTGCAGAACTGAGACTCTAGCAAGAAATCAATAGATCCTGGTGACTTAAATACTTGCCTTTCAGATGGTCTGTCTTTCCAAAATGTATCTCAAATTAAGCATTTGCCGAGGCTTATTTAAGCAGAAATGGGTTTGCTTGTTTTGTAGGAGAATTTTAGCCCCCATGTAAAATGAGATCGCTTCATCTTGTCAAGTTTTCTTCTGCTACTTCTGTTTCAAATGGTTCTGTTTCTCTTTGCTGTGCTGCTTTGCCTTTTCCTCCCAAGGCCTGCAAGGAAGGCTGTTTAGGCTGAAAGACAGCAGGAATCTGTTGATAATGGTGAGATGCCTCAAGAAAGGCTATAATAGGACAAGCCAAGTCTTAGGAATTTACTGCAATATTTCCTGGCCAAAAGAAGATGAGCAATAAGACAAAAACATTATCCTGCCAAGAATATGCTCAAGGAGGTAATTAGTAATTGTCATAGAAGAAAAGAACAGGTAAGGAAACATGAAATTAAATGGAGCTAAGTATGCAAACCTGCTCTTGCTGTGGGTCACTATTAGTGATTTTTAAAGCAAATAGACTGGGCAGCACCAACTTCATCTTATATTTAACTGCAGATCCGAATGGCAAATACTGTTGCCTTCATTTTCAAAATACACTCTCTTGCAGGTCAGCACTGAAAAGGTGTGGGGCCTTTGCTGTCCTATAGTGTTCATCTCGCTTGGAAGTTCACCCTTCAGCAATTGCATGGGGACTTGTGCCATACCTGCAGTACTGTTTGTACTAGGGCAAACCATGCTATGTGAGCAGCAGCTTTCTGGCCTTCCCCCTTGCTTGAAGTTAGGAGCCATCCTCATGCTTTAAGGCATGGCTGACAAGGAAGTTATCTTTTATATATTTTACTAGTGTACTTGTTCAGCCAGTTGGGTTTTTCTATTACAAGTTATAGTTGAGCTTGTGCGTCTTTGAAAACAAATGTTTTGAATGCTTTGTAGTAGTCATAATAATTTTTCAGTCTCATTTTTAACCATTTTTAAACTGTATTGCCTTACTCGTAAGTATCAGTAATTTAAGATTTAAAATTTTTGTTCTTTTTCATATAAATGTTTCCCTTAGGACTAAGCTTGAATTAACTTCATGTTGTTGGCCATCACTTGCATTCATGGGTAAATTAAAGTGTCTGGTTCCCTGTCACTGATTTTTCAAACGTTAGTAATAAAAATTGCAGAAGCGTTTTTAATGCCAAAGATAAAACAGACGTTGGTGGACGCATTAGCTTTAGACACAGATTTGGCAGGTAAAATCTGAAGCAAGAATGGCTGATTCTATATTATTTAGGTTTAATTTTAGCTTTACTGGCCTTTCAGGTGTGCTTAAAAGCAAGATGGATTATGAAAATATGTGCCACAATTTATTGGTGTGTACCCCTGAAACAGGAACACGTGAGATGAGAAACTCTTCATATGGAGAGATGTGTGTAATGGCCAATATCAAAAGCTGTTCACCCATCCTTAATGGCCATAACCTGAGACCTGTTATCAAGTTCATTATAGGAGCTGAACTGACTCTCTTCTTACTATAAACTGACTACTTTGTTTTTTTGTCTGTATACTAGCTTTGAAGCTTGTTCCTTATCCTGATGAATGTCTGAATGTCTTCATGTGGTCCTGAAACTCACTGTTGTCCTGCATGTGTCCCCTGTTTCTCTTACGTTGCTACCTTGTAAGTGATTTCTCATAATTACAGCACATTTTTTGTAAAGACACATTGCATTTTCTGTGCTGCCAGACACAGCTCTCAGAGTCACAGTAGCTGGAGGGCAGCCAGAGAGCATTTTGCAGCTGCTTTGTGAAAATCCCTGTGGCTGAAACCTTGGTGATGTTAAGACTCGTACACGTCCAGATGTTGATGTTATAGGGCCCATCCCGAGCTTCAAAATGTTCACAAATTCCTGCACATAATAGGTGCACCCTGTCTAAAAAACATGCCTACACTGTACTATGTTAATATCTACTCTATCTTTAGTTCAAACTCCCTAGCACAAGCTAGTAGGAAAAAATTGCCATAAGCCATTTTATACTCGACTAAATAAAGGATAAGCCTCATCCTGGTATAAGAACACAGCTGATTAAAAGCTGGTCTAATGTATTTCTAGCTGTTTGAGATATTGTTCACATACTGAAGTGTTGGCTCTTGCTATAACCCTCCTGTACCAATAGCCAGACAAGAACTAGTGAATTGCTGATCTAATACTGTGACATGTCATGCGATAGTTTCTCCACCCTTGGGGAATTCTCCCAGAAGAGTTGAATCCTGTCTCAGAACTGTTTTGAGCTGTTGGAACAGTTTAAAGAAGCTGTCTCCTGTCAATCAGTCAAGCCTGTTGTGTCTAACAGATGTTTGCACTCCTGTCTCAGAACTTCATGAATTCACATCTGAGCCTTAACCTGACAAAGCGCATTTGAGTGGGGTCCCTTCCTCTGTGTTGTTTGCTTTTCCACCCATTTTAATCTGCCAGGTATGTGTCAATGCTGAGTGCTCTGTGCAGGGATATCCTCTAGTCAGCACTCAAGTCTCTGAGGGATCTTTCAGACAAATAGTATACATGTCTTTTACCAGAAGCTTTCTAATCTGACTTATTATGAGTAATACAGAGAGTGTCAAGAATGTTTCTTTGTTCAAGTGGAAATGGCAGGTTCCTGAGTTGGAAGTTAGGACTCCTTGGTCTTTATCTCTGGAAGGGGAGAGGTGCAACCTGCTTCATTGCTGTGGGGAAGTAATTCTGCTTGGTGCATCTGTTTGTGCTCCTGTTGTTTGCCTGTTTGTCTTTTTTCTTAGACTACAGGGTGTTTGAAACAGGATGACTTTTTTTTTTCCCTATTTATAGTAACCTAAGGGGTGAACCTGTTCTCCATCAGAGCCTGTGGAATTTTCTGTGCTACAATGAAAACAATTGAAAAGGGCATTTTAAGATACGCTATGTTGTAAAAACTATTTGCTTGGATTTCTCTCAAATTTGTACATCTAATTGGTGATTAAAATGCAAGTCCGTGTTTTGATATCACTTAAACCTAACAAAATCCATTTTTTTCCCCATGAATTTCCATTCTTCCTTCTCAGTGTTCCTTACTGTGTCCTAAATATACTCCTATACTTCTCCTTTTCATATAAATGTGTGGATTGCCCTTCATTTTCAGAAAGTCACCCGAGAGCTCAGTGACTTAGAGAAGCTCTGGGGGTACTTTTGTGTCTGTCTCCCACATTCAGTCTTTCCTGCCAGAAAGTGAGGCAACTGTTCCAGCTGATCCCTGGGGAAGTGGAGAGATTGGTGCCCAGGAGGGATTAGCTGTATTTGACTATGGGGCCTTAGCTCAAACGTCCTCAGCAACAGGATAATTTTATTCTCTGAGCTCTCTGATGTGGTCTTTTAGTGCTTTCATACTGATCACACATTTAATTTTCCTTTTGAACTGTTTAGTACATTTAGCAGTTGGAAACAGCTTGCTTTCATTCCACCAACTCCAGAGATGGAATCCTCCTTCTCTCCCAATTCTTATCTTTACAGTAAATTCATGTATCTTTTGAAACTGAGCATTATGAAATGGCTTTACTTTTACCTGTTCAAGCAATTGTCTGGTTTAAAAATAAAATAAAATATTACATTTGTGAGAAAATTTGCTTTCTTAAACTGTTTGATGCTATTTTTATCAGGCCATTTCTCCAGCAGGTTTATGACCTTATCTTCTATTGAACTCTGACCTCACTTGTTAACAAAGGTCAGACATAGTAGTTTCCTAGCTTCTCTTTTACCAAGTGGCACCCACACTAGTGGTGCTTTCCCATTCAGAGAGCTTCTTTTCTTCCAGCTGCCCAACAGGTCAAAAATCAATCTCCACCTCTGGAGATACTTTTCTTACTCTTAGTATGTGGGCATGATTTGCTCTTAGTGGTTTGTTGTTGCCTTTAGTTTTCCCCTTTCCCCTTCTCAAAGTGTGTAGCCTGTTCATCCACTGCCAAACTCCAACTGTGCCAGTTAAAAAAGGGTCTGCCTGCCTCTTTATTTTACATGGAAGTTAACAGACATGGAAGTTAACAGACATTACGTGCCATTTCTTCAAATCAGCACTGAATCCGAGCCTTGGGTGATGATGGTCTCTGGATGTTGATTACACCAACTGGGAGTTGTTCAAAGTCCCCTTCTCTCACCCCTGCCATGTTAGCAAGTTGGGGGCTGTCTGTTTTGGTAGCGTAGGTGTTGAGGTTTACTGGTGAGTCGTGGAAAACTAGAAGAGTTGGACTTGGCTTTTCATTAGAATTTTACTTTCTTTAATAAGGTAGGGGTTGATTTCTTTTCCTTGTTTGGTCAAAGCAGGTCTCTGAACTAAGTGTAATATGTCTGTCTTAAGCTGGGATATGGCTCTAGGATAAAAGGAGCTTCTTCATACTTCACTACCACTCATCTTAGGTGTGTCCATTTCTAATCAGGAATCTAAATATCTATTTGCTTCTCCAGCTTAATTTCTGACAGATTTGGAATGTAATTTCTTTCTTGTTGAGAATTTAGGATGTTGTATAATTTTTTAGAATAAAACAGCATCTGCAACTATATGAGTTGAAGTTCCTACAGCATTTCAGTTTCTTCTCCTGGAAGATACAGTCCTATTTTAAGAATCAGCCATCTGTCCACCTCTGTTGATATTGGGACATAATATTCATTTGACATCTCTCTAGAGCCTGTGTGTTTGGGCAGGAACATACACATTCAGCTGCTTCTTTGGTTTCATCTGATCCCTGAGTCCATCCATCCTGAAAATGTGTGTTAGCGTGTCACTGCTGTGGATGGCACTTTCCTTTTTTCACAGGCTGTGCCTTCCCCTATTTATCATTCATATTGTCTTGGGTTAACTCTGTATTCTTACCGTCACCTTTTCTGCCTTTTTCTATCCTTTTACTTGTTAGTTATGCCCCATTCTGGCTAACTTTATTGCTTTTCCTGCTCCTGCTGTATTTATTGATGAATGGCTCTTTTTCACCCCAGGCCACATAATCAGTACTCCTTCTCTTCTTCTCTTGCTGAGAACTTGAAAAATATTCTTGTGGAAATATTTGAGGATAGGACGTTTTGTGCACTTCAGGCCAAATTAGAGACACAAATCCCCTCATCTTTAATAAGGTGCACATCTAATGTTTCACACAGCACTTTGAAGATTTACGTCCCTGCCTCTGTTTCTCATTTAGGGCACAAATTACCTGTGATTGTATTATGGTTACTGTTTCATGAGTGCTGTGTTTTTTATTTCATCCCACCTTTCTTTTTAACAGCTTCTCATCCTCTTTCTTGCAGGTAACCCAATTAATGTTTCTATTTCATGTCATTCAGTGGCAAAATCCTCGCTGCCTCCACTGGGCACAGGATCAATCCTTACAGTTCTCTCTGAGCTCCTTTTTCCCCACTTGGGGTTGGAGAGCTGTGTGTGTTGTATGACACAATGGGTGGGGTATGAGCATGTTTGCAAGTTCTGGAAATGCTGCCAAGGCAATTGTCACATGCTGTTGCTAAATATTGCTTTTCTGTGGGTTCAGAAAATCAAAACAGCCACCTTCCCCCAGCCTTCCCAATATGAGTTAGCTATAGAAATCACATCAATGCCTCCTTTTAAGGCATAGTGTAAAAATACAATGAGAACCAAAAGTAGTTCAAGTCTGCAAAGAGTTCCACAATGCATTTATCTCCTTCTCTGTGTTTTTCTTGTAGAAAAATTGTAAAATTGCAATTGTTTCTTGTAGGGCTTTTTTTTATTATTGTCTTTTATCAGATCTGTGTGGCCGTCTTATTTTGACTTTAGGTTTTAATCTCTTTAAATGGCTTCCCAGTTTCTATGTATTTCACTGCTTAACTTTGTAATCAGGCAAACAAATCTCCATGGTAGGGTAAGGTATGCCTTACGTTTGTGTATGGTGACAATTGCAGTCTGCTCTGTGAATACTACACTGAGAAAATGCTTTAATTATTTTTATTAAACAGCTAAGTGAAAAATTCAGTTTGAAGTTCTGGTAGGTAATAATATGTTGAATGAGGTTACTGCTATTTTTTTATGCTGTTATTGAATGAGTGAAGGATGTGTCTGAAGTTTAAAAACATGACAGTCTGCCTTTGGGTTTGTGTGGTTTTGGTAGCATATTTGGGATTACATAATATAGCTAACACAAAATACACTGGAACGAGTTGCCCAGAGAAGTTGTGGATGCCCCATCCCTGGAAATGTTCAAGGATAGGTGGGACAGGGCTTGGAGCAACCTGGTCTAGTGGGAGGTGTCCCTGCCCATGGCAGGGGGATGGAACTAAATGATCTTTAAGGTTCCTTCCAACCCAAACCATGCTATGATTTTTAGAATATTAGTTTAAAAAGCACTTGACATGCTGCCAAGGTTATTGTTTTCCTTTGCTGCTCTGAAGGCCAAGAAGATAAAACAATTCTCGTTCTTTCCCACCCCCCCTCCTTTTTTTTTTTAGCTTTTTTTTATTGTATTGTTTTTTCAGTAATATTATGGGCTCTACTCCTGAGAGCAAAGCAAAAAATGAAACTGTTCAATAACAGATGTAATGGAGATGGAACCTACTTTGGGAAAAGAAAAATTATCCTGCATTTTACAGTAAATATCTCGCTACTTCACATGATTTCACTGTGCAATCAGGAGCTACCTGTTCCTCAAGTAACACATTGCAGTGACCAGGTTGTCACAATCTATTATTCTCAGATTTTCTTTCCTATTGCTTGCATCCACAAATGAGAACTCATGGAATTTGTATGGAGGTAACATGCTTAAATCACGAGCTTTCATCATTCTGAGATCTGTGTTTGAGATGTAACAGTTCTTGTCACATCCTTAGCATCTCAAAGACTAAATTATGGGATTGCTTGTGTGATTCTTCCACATATCAGACAATCTAATCTCAATTAAATTACCAACTGTAGTACACGCCATGTTTAATACACTGAGACATCAAATCCTAGCTAATATGCCTGTATTATTTTTAGATAGTCTATTTATTTGGGATTTTTTTGTTATTGTTGAGTTCACTGCAGCTTTATAATTAAACCTGTCTCTGACATTGTTGGGGAAAAAACGAAAAGTGCCCTGTAGTCATGGCCAGTTAGATACTGTCACATGTTAGAAAATGTTACTATGATAATAGTTATGCTTCACATTGTTTCTGACTGTCATTATAATGTACAATGTCTAGGGATCCTTAATTCATGGACTATTTGACCCAATTGAGTGGATTGCCTTATTCAGTTGATAGCATATATATTGTCATGGCCTATTTGTGAATTTTAATTTAAGGATTGTCGGCCTGATTGCCTTCAACAGTTGTGTCAAGTCAATGAAAGCTTTTGCGATTTTGCTGCTTTATTTGTATGTCATGACCTAATTCTTCATATACATTCAAAAATAATCAGCTGCATGTGCATAGTACAGCAGTAATACAGTATCTTCAGACATCTGTACTGTAGACTCACAAATATAAATGCTTAAAAATGAGTAATGGTGCTCGAAGGCTAATGCATGTAAAGGTAAGCACCCATGGGTAGCAAGCATCAGGATTAAAATTTCTGCATGCAGAAAGGAATCTACTAGGATTTTCAGAAGGGTATAACCATGCAAAGTGTCTAGCTTCTGTTGAGATGTATCAAAACCAGGGCCTAAACCATTATGTACTTTGAAAATCCAGCCAGGTACTGATGTGTGGGTTTGGAGATCTGTATACTTTTGAAAGTAACTATGGTGGGTGGGAAGCCTGTATTTAACTGGAAGTCAATGGCATTTAGCCATTAGTGATTGTTCACCGTGGAGAAGAGAAGGTTGCATGGAGACCTCATAGCAGCCTTCCAATATTTGACAGAGGCCTAGAGGGATGCTGGAGAGGGGCTCTCCGTCAGGGACTGTAGCAATAGGACAAGGGGTAACAGGTTTAAACTTAAACAGGGGAAGTTCATGTTAGATATAAGGAAGAAGTTCTTTGCTGTGAGGGTGATAAGGCACTGGAATAGGTTGCCCAAAGTAGTGGCGAATGCTCCATTCCTGGCAGTGTTCAAGGCCAGGTTGGGCAGAGCCTTGGGCAACATGGTCTAGTGTGAGGCATCCCTGCCCATGGTGGGGAGAGGGTTGGAACTAGATGGTCTTAAGGTCCTTTCCAACCCTGACCATTCTATGATTCTATATGTATTACAATAATTCTGAAGTATTAGGACACTTCTCAGAAAACTGGTTTGTATTTAGATGTTTAGGGGATTTTCTCTGGAAGAAAACCCGATAAAAGTTAATTGGAGTGACTCAAAGTATATAAAGTTTTAAGTTCCTCACAAAAGTGAGGCATTAATGCAAAACTATCAGACATATAAAGTTCTTAAAACATAAAAAACAGGTGTTTTTTTGCCTCTGATTAATCTGAATCCAAATTCTTTTTTTTCAGGCTGAGCATGAATTTCGCTCTTTTTTAGTACCATGCCAAGTCTTTACTCTTTGAAGATGTCATTAAAACCACCTCAAAGTATCTTTGCCTCACACAATGTTATTTTTGGGAATTGTTTAAAGGTAAACAGTAATATAACTTAATGTTACAAGGTAATTAAGAAATAAGAAGAAAGATGAATTAATGTGCTGTCCATGAAATTATTGTTCATTCTGATAATTGGTTTGTAGTTCTATGTAGTTATCTAACAATAATTCTCATGAAGCTGTGGCTTTTTAAACTGTCCTTTGTTTGGGGAAAAACTCTAATTTGTTTAGCACTATTCATTTGCATCTGTGCTTTTCTAGCAGTTTTTTGCTAAACTTTAAATGAGCTGCTGACTTAGGCAACCAGACACATTAACACGGAAGATAAGGTACTCCATTTCAAATGGAAGACTGGAGGACCAAGCTGAAGGTGCGCTGTTCCAAAGTCAATGGTTGCATAGAGTGTCTAACTGCACTATTATTGTAGTTTCAGCAACACTAGTGCTGCACAGAATTCTTTGGGATGTAGATCAGTTCTAAGGTATGAAAGGGGATAACTACTCTTCTTGTTTTACTATTGATGGACCTGTCACACTAAATGTATGTGCTGACACCCCCATGCTCTGAATATTAAAGACCCCAAATATGGAAAAATAGAGATTCTATTTTGAGTCTCTTGTGCCAAAATTCCCTTTTTCTCTCACTAGTGTGCTTCATTGAATACATTAACTTGTGGAAAATCCTATAATGAAAGATAATATTCCTTAAGTCCTGTGCCAGGTAATTCCTAGCCAATATGTTATTGTGGTCATGCCTTTGTTCCAAGAAACTACTTCTTATGAGTTGGAAAGAGAAAAACTTCAGTCTTAATGCTGTATGTTCCACCTCTTGGAAGTATTTCTGATTTTCAATTGTCGCTGAAATTAAAATTCTGAACAACTTTCACTTTAATTTATGTTAGCAAAAAATACTTTAAGCAATTTAGCAAGTATAAATTTTCTCCTAGACTGTTGTGCAGTCATAGGAATGACAGGAATTTGTTGAACTTAAATGCAGTCACATATTAAACTTTTCTCTGGTAATTTCAGGAGACAGCTTTATAAAGTTTTGCTCTTATTCTTTTATTTTTATACAAATGATGACAGTAGTGGATGCTGAGGTACTACAGCAGCAGGGAACACACAGGAATAGTCTCATTTAGATTTCAAATAACTTTCAAGTTTTTAACTTTTGTCATGTTTTTCCTTCAATTACTGGTCGACATACTGTCATCTATCTCTTTGTAATTGTACTGTGGAGGTGATTCTAAAACAGTATGACAAATCACAAATTACTGAGCTCAGTATATGCCAAAATTTGTGTGTATCTAGTATTAGGAAAGCTCTGAGAAATGAATTGTGTTAATGTTCTGCAGGTTTCTATATATCAGAAATTAATTTGTTCTATACTTCAGTAGGATAAAAGTCTTAGAAAAGTGTTTCAGTTGAAAGATGGGGGGATGCTTTTGGGTTAGCTAGTGTCCTGTTGACCAGGGTTCGCACATGGCTTTGGAATCTCTTCCATAGTCAGACTAGGGACTTGGGCTTCCACTGTACAGGCAGATGACTTAAGCATCCTACATGTTTGCTGATGGGCTCTGAGCCTCTTTCTGCATTTCTGCAAGAATGTTCCACTCTGTAAATATCAATTCAGTCAGTAGTTTAGCCTTGGCTTCCACATCCAAGGTTACTGTGCTAGCTCCCTGGTTTATGGAGTTACACCTATTTTTCCGTTACTGAATATTGGTTATTTGTGCAAAGGAGAACGTTCCAGTAGAAAACATTGCACAAGTCTCAACCAAAAGCATATGAATCCAGCAAAGCAGAGACTTGAAGCTCTTGTTTCTGTTTAGACTTATCCTCTACTGGAACTGGGCTGAAATTACTAGTGTCATGAAAATGACTTAGGAATTTGCTTTCAGAATTGATAGACTATACAAAAATTTTTTTTCAACTTTGCCTACTAGTCAGAACAAAATAATGTCAAATGATATGTAGAAAAAGAGCAGTGGTTTGTTGCTTGCAGTTCATGCTTTCTTTAGGAGATATTGCCCACAAAACAGATCAACAACTTTGAAAACCAATAACCTGAAAAGATTGATTGATTTGCCTGTAAAGGGGGGCTGTAACCTTTGGAAGTCACTAGTCCTGGAAACAAATACTTTAAATCTTGTATTACTGGATATATTTCACCACCTGTAAACTGCAGAAAATTACAATTTTCAGAATAAATTCACAATTTAAACCTGCAAATTATAGTGTTTCTACTTAAACACTTAACTTGCCATCAAGAATTCTACTGCATTTAAATTGGTATAGTGATATCCATAAACATTAAGCTAATATTGGTCGGTTATAGAAAGCAGATGAATACAATCAATCTACTCAGTGGGAAAGGCAAAGGATAAATGGTCCACTAGTTTAGGTGACTTCCAAGTGTTTTCATTAGTCTTTCTAAGTGTGTTCTCTCTATCTGTATATATGTATAAAACGTGATTTTTCCTGTATGAGAGTTGTTTTTGATAAAGGCTGTTTTGCCACGAATCTCATTTTTAATCATATTTGTTTTCTAGAATTTCCTAAAAATCAGCTGATTTTTAGATAGTTGCTGTTTTCAACCATATGGCAAAAACATTAAAAAGTGATTGACAGAAAGTGGAACACATCCCACTGGATTTTGTTGCACTGCTCAAAAACCTTATTGCAGTTTTGGCCTCTAGTGTAGTGGATATGTAGCATAGCAAGAGAAAAAAACACTAATATATTTGTTTTCACAGAATATTTTATCTATGATGCAGGAATGAGTGTGATGAATACTGTGGATAACAGAGCCGTCATTGTTTGCACAATGAAGCTTTTTATGTTGTACATTTTATAGTTCTGTTGATCCAGTTCATTGTGGCTTTTTTGTCTCACCAAAATAATGTTTGGGTTCAAATGTTCATTCTGATGTCAAGGTCTGATATTTTTACCTCTCCCTTTCTCTTAATTTTATTGATTTTTCTAAGCCAAGCATTCCATAAATTAGCTATAGTAAGAAAGCTTATTGTGGAATGTGATATAATTGGCAACTGATTGTTGATGTAGGAGATTTACGTTGGCCTTATAGTTTCTTATAATTGGAAACATATGATTTTTAGTGTCTAGACTTGGGAACTTTCCCAGGAAGGAGTTCCAGGTGGTTATCTAAGCATAATAGGCCAAATGGCTACCACTTGAAGGCTTCAGACGTGGGAAATATGTAAATGTTGCTGGCAAATGTAATTATTTCATAAATCTAAGTTTATATATTGCAACATATTCATTTACATCTAATGGTTTGACCAGCTGATTTACTTTATAGATTCATGTTAAAACTTGAAATTTGCTTTCTCAATTGCTCCCTAAACTGAAATAATGTAAAATACAGAGATGAGAAGTTCTTGATATGCCTGGATGTCAAAAAGCTTTTAATTTTATCATGTTCCTAATTTAGTTGCATTGATGTGTGAGTGCTTGACTTGAAATAGCAAATAGTTGCGTTGTCATATTTATTGAATTAATTCTGTGAAATTTGGCATAGTTAAGTTACACGGCACCTTGAGTTTTGCCTTCATGTGTTAGTAGGCTAATTTCTGGAAGGATCTCAGAAAGGAAACATGTTTGGAAGTTGTACAGCCTACTAAAGCATGTGGTGATTTGATATTCTCCCAATCCCCGTTTGTCTTGAACATGCTCTGCCCGTTAAAACATCCCTGGAGAAGGAAAGCACAGTTGGCTATCCCAGCATGAATACTCTACAAATATTGTTCTGGGACTTGCACAGCCTGTGACTCACAATGAGTATTTTCAGCTCTGGTTCTGACTATACAATAGGAAATACAAAAGAAAATCAGTAATTTGCTGTGGCCTAACACAGTATGACTTGATCATTGTGGCTTGCACAGAGAACACAGGAGAGCTGCAGTAGGAGATGTGAAAAGTCCTCTCAGTTCAGTTTTCATGTGCCAGATGGTTGTTTCTTGTTCTTGTTGTATTTTTTTTTAATCCTACCTGTTAAGATAGCAAAGAATGACATAAGTTGTCTGGCTCAGCAGCCAAGTGTGTGGTCCAAATTATTTTCACAGAATGCCTGATGAAGTCTGCTTGCCTGCCTGCCTCAATCATTTTTCTCAACTAATTAGAAAAGTCTGCCAAGCATTGTTGGGCTAAGGCAATAATTATTCTCAAACAAATGCTTCAATTTTGCACAAGTTAAGAAGTGTCTCTGTTTTAAATGACTACATGCCAAGATGCCAGAGTAGTCAGACCAGTTTAGTTTATCAATGTCTGGAAGTCCCAGGGGACTTGAAGTGAAAAAAACATATAAAAGTGAATGACAGTCTGCAGTCTTAGGTGCTCTTTTAGGAAATAATGCTGTAATACATCTTTTAGTATATGTTAGTTTTTAATGAGAAGTAGCAGGTCTATTTTCCTTTTGGAAATGTTGTTTTTTTCTTGTGGTGATATTCCTGAGTGTGTTGGTCCTCAGATTCTCTTGGTTCTGGCACTGAATTAAAGGATGCTTTGCTATTAGTCGTGCAAGACTAGCCTATCTAATAATTTCTCAGGTTTTATACTCTGCTCATCATCATCCTACTTCAGTGTTAAAGAAGTCAGTCTCTGATTGCAACAATATTGGAAATTCTTTCCTTGTAAAACTTACTTGTATTTGGCTATTGGAAGAAACTTGAACAATTTAAAGGAAGTTTACAGCTAGTTTTCCAAGCAATGGTGCTGTACCTGAACACCATGCTTCCCTACTCAAAAGTAGTGAGCTTCCAGAATGGTCTCATCTCACCTCTGATCCTGAAATGTCTAGGTCACACTGATTTACTTGTGACAAGGTTCACAGTCTGATGGCTTTGATGTGTCACTAATGAGATTTCTGCCTCTGATCAGCTATCTCTTTGCTGGTATGTTATACTTTTGCCCTGTGTCTCTACCACTGTTTGCCCTCATTCCAAAAGTTGTTCTGTAAGAAGCAGGCAGATTGCCATGTTTGGGAGCCTCTTTGGCTTCTGTTGGGTCTGCCCATGTATAACCAACAAAAATCAGCTTCCTAGGACAGCCTTCCTCTCTTTCTTTGAATTAGGGAGCTGTGTGTTTTCAGAGAAAAATGTTTTTATTGTATTTCAAAGATGACAAGAGAAATTCAACAACTTATTTCGCAGAATGATTGGAGCAGTTTACTTATGAACCAATTCTAGAGATTGTTTTGTAGATGTCTGTAGATTGTTGAATTAATTGTTTTGTTGGGTTTTTTTAAGCATTGTATTAAGGGTGAAGGAAAAATGAAAGACTTAAACCACGAGAATGGCGGCAGAGGTTGGAACATTTCCATACTTGATTAGTTTCCAGCAGTCACCTGTGCCAAGGAAGAAAATGTGCCTAAATATTACGGTATTTGTATCTCCTTCAGCAGTTACATGTACTAGGATAAATGGGCAGGCATAATGCGTATTTCAGTAACGGTTTATGTGTGTTTTCTTTTAAACCTCTCCCTTTCCTTCTTTCAGGGGAAAATATGGAACCTGGTGCCTGGATGCTTTGTATCATTAATTGTTTATTGCCCTTATCTGCACCCACTGGCTTAATTGCAGTCTGTCCGCATAGTGTGTGCTGTGTGCTTTTTTTCCATAAATTTTGATAAATTACTTGTAAAGATAGATTAAGTAGGTTTTCCCATGTAGCCTGAAAAGAGTTGGCTGTGGACAGCACTGGCAGCTTGTGGATATAGCTGCATTGCAGGGGTATACGCAGACAGATGATTTCAAGTGAAGACATTGCAAATGGAAAAATTCCTGGTTCTCAAGTATGATGTAAGGCAAAAAAGATGAATGAGCTGTGAATCCCAGGGTGCTCCTCAAAGTTCAATCCATAGTCATCTCCCATGCAGCAAAGATTTTAAGATAATGATGTTACATGTTTTGAAAGACTTTTCCTATTTCGTCCTTCTCGTTTTGGCCCTGTACTTGTCACAAGTCCTTCTCTTTTCATGAAAATGTCCTAAATGACTTGATTCTCCTTTTTAGTGTGTAAAATTTAAATATATGTATAGTCCTCAGAGTATTTTAAGTTCAGCTTCATGTTTTTGTGCTGTATAAACCTTTTACATTGAAGCTCTTTAGTTTTAGGCACAATAAGTTTCTCTAACACAAAAGCTGTACTTTCTATCCAAGAATATTTCCTAGTTTGTATATTTACACATGTGAGTTTGCAGAAGTGCAATGGAAATCCAGTGGGAGTAGCATTCCATTGCAAGTACATGAGTGTTACATTGGTTTAAATCAAGCAAATTTTAGGATATAAACCTTATTGCTCTTCTTTCTCTTAATTTATTGCTGCAATCATACTTGGAATCAGTAGAGACTTAACTGTACTTTATTTTTTAATTTTCTCTTTTTTGGAAGAATTCCTTTGGAATGATTTTTCTGATTACACACACACACAGGTGCACCCCATGTACAATGTTAAAATGTGTACAGTTGGAATAATTTGGAGGATGTTTCCAAGTCTGTAAGTTTTTTCTTCAAATGAAGGTTGTTGAATTGCACTCTCAGCAGCTTGGTAGTTTCCCCCATTTGCACTGTTTATGTAACCATAAACGAATATCAACTGTGAACTGACTTAATATGGCTCATAATTTATACATGACCTTTCTTTTTTTTCTTCCCTTAATGCAAACTAAATGATGTCCTGGTTGAAAGTAAGAGGGTGGGCCCTTGGTTTGTGTTATTCTGAGCAGGAAATGTATCGGTACTGTCCAAGAAGCCAGTAAATTGTTCTTTCCATGGTGCTTGGGAGGGTGATGAAGTGTCCTCTCAAGGGTCTCACTTTTCAGTTGTTTCTCAGTGCATCAGTAAGATCTGTGTATTGCATAAAGTAGTTTCCACATGAGAGAAGAGCATTCTTTTACATAGATTAGCCATAAACTCAGCCTAAGGGGCATGGAGTACAATGAATATGAGATTTAAGTTGTCAAGTACAGGATTATACATAATACTATTCACACTGCTTGTGATTGGAAAAAAGGGGAGACACAGAGGAGATTGTTCCAGAGGGCGACACTAGCATTGTACAAGCAGCAGGGATAATTCTGCCTGTTCTCTGTATATTGGTGTTGCTGCTGTTGTGCTTGACAGAAAGTGTTCAACCTAAAAGGTTGTAAAGTTTATAGCTCTTCACACTGTGTCAATGTTGTGTAACCCAGAAGGGCACAGCTATGAAAAGTGTTTTCCTGAAAATATTGTCAGTATATTTTGTCATTTCATGATTGACTGAAATGCAAACATAAGCTGTGTGTTTTAAGACAACACTTTTGTCTTACAAAATTATAGAGTGGAATTTAAATTTGCTGCTTGCTTTAGGTGCTTCATTCTACTCCAGCAACGGTCCTTGCTTTTTCTTTAGTGGGAAAGCCTCAGTGCCCAACCTACAAATATGAGTCAGTATCATGCACAGGGTTTTAACTGAAAATGGGTTTAGTTGCAATATATAATTGAGTAGTGGAGTAAGTGTGTTTTTAAATTATGGAGTTGATTTTTAAAAGTTGACACAAGCATTAAATGTTCTATATTTGGAGCTCCTGCTTTAGTGGCTAAAATGGGCATTTATAGATAGAAATAGTGATCTGAATTCCCCTTGTGGGTTTGGCAGATAAGTTTGAAAGTTGTTTCATTTTTGTGTGTAATTTTCTTTTGGCAAGGATGTGTGCAGGGGGTGGTGGAGAGGTCAATTTGTCTATGTTTATAGGTGCTGACAAGTTTTCTGAGATTTATTTTTAATTCAGCTTGTTTAAAAAATTGCATGGCAGTGTTTTTTAAAATACACTATTGCCAAAGATTTTGGTGTTAACTTATATGTGTATGCCATCACTTTTGTGACAGAAATAGGCTTTATCGATGAGTAGTGTGCTAAAGTTAGACAATAGGTAGTTAAATCTGAGCTTTCAAAAGTTCAATCATAAAGTTATGCATTCTGTGGTTTTATATGTTGTAAGAGTTGAGCTTACACTTTTGCTTATTAATCCAGTAAGGTAACTACTTTTTCCTTGTTTTTCTTCTTTTTGTTCTTCTTTTTTTTTCTTTTTTCTTTTTTTTTTTTTTTTTTAATGTGAATTTGCTATTTAATGATAGTTTGAAAATTTATGGGATTCAGGTGTTACAAAAAGAGCTGCTTTCAGGTTAGGCAAAATTATTGTTAACGTTCTGGTTGTTTCCAAATAAGATCAGATTTACATGTTTTTTAAAAATTACAAAATACTTTTAAATCCAAGCTGCAGGGCTAAGCTGTTGAGGCTGTGATTAGTTCCCATGCCTTCAGGCCATGTGGACTATAACAAGCATGGCTTTATGTGCCATGCAGGTCCTCAGGGAGCAGAAGGAGCGAAGGGACAGAATTGAAGCCTCCGTGTGCTTTGGCTGCTCATTTCTCAGCCACTGTTTGGTGGTTTCAGTGTCTTCTGTTTCAGGGAGTGATAACTTTTTTCAAGCATAATGTTGATAAAGCAAATAGCTGCAGTAATGTGTTACCAGCCAGATCTTCTCTCAGCTATGTTTCCTTGATATCAAAATGATATAGAAACCAGTAAGTATCAGGGAGGGCCGATGCCTGTGCAGAGCAGCCTTGCTGCTTCCACAAAGGCACTCCCTTACTCAGCATAGCAGTTTCCAAGAGTCTGTGGGCCAGGCATTGCAACTTCAATGTCCCTGCCATGCAAATACCCTTTTATAATGAAATATAAAAGGGTAAAAAGTTAGATATTTTTCTGATGTAAAATGACTTGGGATGTGAAGCAATTAGTGTTTCTGTAGATGTAACTATTTCTAACAGCCTGTACTTAAGTAGCTTTAGCCTCAAATCTTTGCTTGTACCTTTCCTTTCTGAAGTAGCACCTCCTCATCCAGAATTAAAAGTATCACTTGACCATGAACTGATCTAAAACAAAACCTTAGATTAAGAACAGTGCCAGTAGTAGTAAATGGTTACACTGCAGGAATCATAGCCAGTTAAAAATTGGAATTTCTGAAAGGGGGGCTAAAGACTTAATCTTAAACAGCTCTGGAAAAATTGCAGTCCTGATCTCCACAGGGAAGGAGGGGGAAACATTGATTCAGAAAACATGTGCTGTGCTCCACTGTATAAATCTGGATTTCAAAAATAAACTTTTTTAGCATGCTTGAAAGTTGTTGCTGACTACTGCCAACTAGAAAATTTAATAAAGAGTTTAACTTTGTGCAGCCCAAGCCAGCTCTGCAAACACATGCTTTCCTGCTGAGATCAGAATGAATATCTAGTGCAATGTGCAAGAGCCAGACTGTATGAGCAGGCCTGTCTACATGCATCCCTCATCTGACTTCAGTTATTGTTATGATGGGCACAATTCCACAGCTGTAATCATTGCAAAGAGTGTGCGTCCAAAGCTTTGCTCCAAACTCTATCACGCTGCTTACATTTTTGGTTGTTTTAGTTATGCTCTTTCATCTGAAAGCTTAGCCTGTTTGGTAAATGGACACTTTTACCTTCCCAATTATAAATCTTCTTACAGAAGATGTCTTGTGCTCTCCTTACATATCTTCTAGTGTAGGATTTTATACTTCTTGGAATTTAGCCCTAGGCACTTTTGCCTCATAATAAAAAGGCCTCATAATAAAAAGAGCAAATTAATAGATTGTGTAAAAAGTTATGCGATTTTTTGTTAGTTCTTTATGAGAAGCTTTTTCAAATCTGTATTTAGATAGTTGAGTCAGTATAGATGGGGTAGATGTGGAAGGGAGTTGAAAATATATTTCTGTTTTCAGTTAAAAATCTAGTTTTTGTCTAGTGATGTGTGGTGATGAGAGATGACTGGGTTTGCGAGAGCAGCACATCAGGCTGCATGTCAAAATCTGTGTTTTCAGCCTAGACTTTAGTTTTTCTCCCAGGAGGGGCTTGAAGTATGGAGAAATTAGTTTGCTTGGTTTGTTTTGGGAGGAGTGAGACTTATGTAATGCTGAGCAGCATTAATGCAAAGACCTGTCAAGCCATGTCCAAATCTGTTTAGCCAGTTATGCTGCGATTGTGGAAAGTCCATAAATAAAGGAAGGAACCATTTATACCACAGCCACATGAGCAGCCATTTCATAAAATACCATCTCTGGCACTATTCCTTCACATAAACACCCTTTTCAAAAGTGGCAAACAGGAAGAATATGTTTTGTTTGTCAAAAGCTAAACAGACTGAAGTATTGCCAACCTGTCAAGAAAAGTTGAGGGAAAAGAAAGCATCTTCCCAAGATTTTGGTATAATGGGACCAGGGGACTCAGGGAACAGCAAGGAGGAGGAGAGTTCTTTTGGCTTTGAAAAACTGAGTAAGGAAGAATATCTTCAAATGGAGAAGCTATCAGTGGCGGCATAGGACAGGAAGAAAGACCCATAAAATAACATACTTTGCAACTTAGGGTAGCTCTGTCAAGTCTTCAAATCATCCAGACTGGAATGAAAGGGATTATGGTTTTGCTTCTATTACTATTATTATTTATTTACTCATCAAGGGAAGGGGGGAATGTGAAAAAAACCCTTCACAAAAGGGCAAAGCATTCTTTTTTGCTTCATGGTCACATTGCCCTCTTGTTCAGTGTGAAGGCAAGAATCCAAGAGGTGAGATCATATGCAGATATTACTTAGGAAGTATATGTGCTGACAATTATTGCATGAAGTGATTCTTTTTCTACTCTTAAAGGAAAAGCCACTTCAGGAAATACTTTTGTCTAGAGACAATTTTGGCTTCTTTACTGTTCCTAATGGGGACCATACATCTCCTCAATGCCCAGTACAAGTTCTTCTCATTGCCTGCATCTCTGAGTACAGTGCAGAGGGATACTTGTTAGACATATTGAGGCACTTCTGGCTTGATTGTAAAAATCACACATTTGATTACCTCACACAAGCTTTACAACAAAGCACTGACATATTTAGAGATGTCCTATAGTTGGCCTTTATTGTGAGCTTGTAGTTTTTTGTTTCTCTGGCATTTGGTCTCTATGTTCACCATTGTGACTAATGCAGAGAAAATCTGGAGTCACACTTTCATGTCTCTCTTCTGATCATATTTGTTATTCTAATATAAATGCCACTGTGGCAGTGATTTAGTTAGCTAAGCAAATAACGGCTTTTCAAATGAGTGAAAAACTTCTTTTATGTCTGATGACATGGCAACATTAATAAATATATAATAGTTTTGGGTAGTGTTTTCCAGCAATGTTGCCTTTCTTGCTCTTTAATATGCAACATGATGTGATGTGTTTGAACTAAATTCTAGTAAATACTTGCACCTGTCACAAGAACCACCATTTTTGTCACAACAATCAGGACAGCTGAAGAAGCACTGAAAGAATTGTTTTCATAGGATTGGCGTAGTGGGTAAGCTTGTGTTGCAATTGCTTACTCCATGCATAAGCTGAATAATTCAGCCTCTCCTCTATACACCTTTCAAGTAGAAATTTAATTTGGCAAAAAGCAATAGTACAATAAAAAACTAAATGCATTTGGAAAAAGGAACGTGGATAAACATTAAGGGATTTTTCTGAATTAAGTTTTAGGATGTATGGTAGTTATCTTTGAGTAAATCAAGTGTAGCACATGGTAATGGCAAAATGATCTACAAATTAAATAAGTAGCAGATGGATAAGGGTAGTCCTAGAGTAGCTAGAGAAAAAATTAATCGTCCATCCTAATCCAAAATACAGAAAAAGTAAACATTCTTATGTAGCATTTGCCTGGAAGCATTTTGGATGATCAATACAATTGATTTTAAGTTTTGTTGAATACTATTGCACTCCAAAATAGAGTATTCCAATGCTAAGCTCGATGGCTGCTGCTTTGACCAGTTTAGGCTTCTTTTTTTATCTTTTTCTTGTCATCCCCTGTTTACAGGGCAGGATATTTGTCTTATTTTCCTTTTTTCAATTTGCCTTAATTTTCCTATGGAGCCTCGCCCTTATACAAGAACTAATACTATAGATCCAAAGATAAAATTCTGCACATAAATGCACTCTCTGCCTTCCTGGCTTATAGATATATGGGTGAAAGATCAGGCTCCCCAGAGAAAGTGAGTACTTCTGCTTCTTGGAGACTTCATGTACATTTTAGTTCATGGTTTCACCCCCTTTGGTTTATTTTGGTTTATAGTCATGATGAAAAAACGAAATGAAAATAAAAATTAAACAAGCTCTAACCAGAGCAAATTGGTCTGTGCACCATTTGTGTGTGGGGGTCTTGAGGTTTGGTTTTATTGTGTCAATCTGAAGCATGAGGCTATTTCAAGGAGATGTTTGGCAATAAGTGTTCTGCTAACAACTAGGTAATTGGATTAAAGTAATGCTAGAAGACTTCAGAAACCAAGAAAAGAAACTAAATTCAAATGTAAAGACTGAACAACATTCAGAAAAAGAGAGCTTGTAGATGCTGTGGCTTTGCTCCTTATTCCTGGAGCTCCAACTGTGTGTTGCTAAAAAGAAATACTTGTCATGAAGAACTATTTTTTATATGAACTAGACCATTTCGTAAAAGTTTATAGGGAAACCAGGAAACCTAATAGCTGAAGTTTCAATGAATCGCCCCATTTGGCAATTATTCCCAAAAGAAACCAACACCCTGGGAATTTTGCTTGGCACAGACCACTACAATTTTTTTTATAGCCTGTCTTTAGCTGTGCAAAATCTACCTAGGAAAAAGTGGGTTTAAAACTTTATCTGTTGCTTGTAGGGTTTAGAGTATTGGGATGGAGGGAGTCTAGTTTGGATTCTTAATTGCTGTTCTGTGTTCAGATAACCCCAGGTTGCTTTGTCCTAGAAATGCAAAATCCCAAAGTCATCTCACTTAACTGAGATGTTTAATTTGGTATCATATGTGTCCTAGATTCTCAATATAGTCAATGAGATCTAAGCACCTCCAAAGGGTAATTTGACCTCTGCATGAGCTGAACCTTCCCTGAAGGTAATTTTTCTTTGTCCATGTGGGTATGAGAAGTGCTTATGGCTAGACTCACAATTTTCATGCCTAATTTATGTAGTTATGTTTAGGATTATACCTGCACAAGCATGTTTTGCTTAGCTTTACTTCTTTAGCCAAAATGCCTTGTGGTATTGTGATATACAAAAACTTACATTAGACCATCTGAAAAGTGTGCAGAGAGTCTTTCTGAAGCTAAAATTGTGGCTTCAGCTGCTAAGCTAAGGCAGAGAGGAGGAGGATAAAGAAAAGCAGCAATAGATACTATGCAGCATGTAAGTCTGGGAAGTGCACGAAGGATGGATAGGGGGAGAGACACCATAAATCTTCCAGTTTTGCAGAGATATGGGTCAGGGAACTTTGCTGTCTAGTGTTTGAGGTCAGAAGAAATTGGAGAGAAAGAGAAAGATGTGATGCTGGCAGACCATAAGTGAAGGGATGATAGAAAGCATAGAGCTGTGCTGAGGACAAATGCATGAAGACCAGAGATAGAGTGTGACAGTTGCATAGCGGGAATTGAGGCATGTTATAAAATACATTAAGGTTTTATAAATTATGTTCTTAATGTTTACCACATTTAGGATAAAATCAATGCTGCAATCTCATTTTGAATACTTTGTGCAATTCCATCTTTCCTGTCTCAAGAATATGATGGACATTGCGGAGGTAAAAAAGAAATCTTGCAGAGGTGCAAAAGAAAGCAATGTGATCATGTGGTCAGAGGGATGTGGTGGCTTGTGTGCAAGGGAAGATTCAGTAACCTAGGTCTCTCCAGGAGTGACATGAAGAAAGTGGAAAGACAGTGATTATTTATTATTTCTCACTTGACAAAAAAAAAAAAAAAAAAGTGAAATGATCAGGTAACACATAATTAAATTGAGGAAGCTATCGCTTCCTCAACAGGATGTTGGAGATGCCAAAATAAAATGGTTTCTTAAAATGATTAGATAAACTTGTGGAAAAATAGTTCAAAAAGAGCCATTAAAGATACTGATTTAGGGCCAGTTTCTAGCTCAGGAAGTTTCTAAACTGCAGGTTTGCTGAGAATTGGCAGGGCATACCCTATACTTGTCCTGTGTTCATACCCTTTCCTTAAGCATTTGTGTCGGCTGTTATCAGAGACAGGATACCAGGCTGAATGAATCTTTGGTATAACTTGCCATGTGTCTGTCTTCTTGCCAAACCACACAATAAAGGTCTGCACTAAGTATCTACACTGTAGACCGGATGCAATTTAGCGCTAAGAGTTCTAACTTCTGCGTATATTATTCTTTCATTTACAATATTATCACATGCATAAATACCAATTTATTGGGCTAAATATAGTGGCACAATTATGACTATTTGTAGTGTGCTGTCCTGCATTGTGTTCTACATATTGTGTTGTGTTGCTACTGGCCCATATTATGTGTACTTTAATTTGGTCTATGCAAATAATCTTTTGGCATTTCACTGTAGCTGTTTAATAAGAATACTGACTTACATCAATTACCTTTAATTATCTAGAAGACTTGGTTTTAGTAATATTATAAGCTTGAAAATTATCCTTATGTATAGGTTTCATTGAAGGTTGTTCCACAAGCAACAAATAAGTGGAATACAGTGGAACTGTTACTGTCTTTTTGGAGTTATTCACATCACTCAAAATAGTTTCTGCTCCAGTCCCCATTGGTCTGCCTTCTTTAAATTAGCCATATTTGCAGTCTCCTGCTGAAGTACTGCTGAGAGAGCCAGAGGCAAGTTGTAAGCACATTGGGGTGCTCTATGCATGTGTAACTTTATCAGGGTTTACCCCAAGATTTTCATACCTGTGTGACAGCCACTAACAGGCCAAGAAGCTTTTGTTTGACATTAACATTTAACATTCAGCATGTAAACTGATCTTTATCTTAAAGTTTGGGTGGTATTTCCTTTGAATGTTATTCATTGGGGAATATCTGCTCTTCTCCATGTATGTTTAGTATACATGGGTTAGCAGTCCAACTGGTGCAAAGTAACTTAGTCCTGTCAATAGCTTCTCCAATTTTTATTTCTAAAGTGAATCCTTTTGGAGAATTGCTCATATAAATCTGGATTAATAGAAGTGTATTTACTGCACTAGCGACATTAAATGGGTTGTTTACAAGCAACTGAAATAAAATATGCAGAACTTTACATTCCTAATGAGGGGAATGGGGATTCCAATATCTTGAAAACACAAGAAATGAAATAAAAGTATTTTATTTTCTTTAAAAGTAACAATTTTCTCTCCTGACTTCTTGGGCACTGTGTGTCCTAAGAGTCTGGAAAGCATGAGAATCCTTGAGGAATCAAGGTAATATTCCATCATTGTTTTTCATAAGTGAATTCCATATTGAGCTGAAACTCCCACAATGCCCAGCTTCCTCGTGTTAGGCCCAAAAGCTATAGGATCTATGAATGTGTACCATTCGCAGAATAGGGCAATTCTAGACTTTAATGCCATGAGAACCCAAGGCTTTGCAGCATCCAGAGAGGTAGCCTGGCAGGAAATCAGGCACTCTTCCACTGTGTCTGCTTGTTGTTCTGTAGAGCTTTCTTGAAATAGAAGTTTCCGTGACATACTCTTATTTCAACAAATTGGCACTTCCCAGCAAAACCATGTTCTATTAGAATTCCCCAACCAGCTCTAATTCAGACATCAAAGAGGGATAATATATTTCCTCATTCTGAGATTATTACCATTTCATTCTTTTCTTCTTTTCCCTCCATTTCCTTTTCTTTTTAACTTATTTCTTCTGAAAGTAGATGCTCTGAACTGATGCAAGAGGAAGGTACTGGTTCTTGATGTCTTTTGTGTCCTGCTTTGATCTGTGTCGTTACAGAAGAAATTGCAGTGATTGAAGACATTCAGCTTTTAAGAGGCATCTCAGATGATGACCAAGAATAATCACTTTTGTTACCGTGTAGTTTCATGAGTGACTGCAGAAGCTGCCTGTACTTGTGTTTCTCTCTTAGTCCTTTAATTCTACTAACATGGGGACAGCCACTTGTATAAGCCCACTTTGCAGGATCAAGAGTGTGCTTTAAGCATGGAAATTGGGATTTTCTGCATTTTTTTGTTTTGTTTTAGGGTGTGCATTGCCCTTCCCCCATCACCTCTGGAAGTTTGGACGGGTGTTGCCTAGGTATTATTTAATACCCACATTTAGATTTGCTTTTGAAAAGCCTTGGAAGGCTGCCAAGCCACAGCAAGCACTTCTTGTGCAATCTTTTCTGAACATGAAGGGAAACCTCACAGAGTTTTTAAAGCTGCCAAGTGTTGGAAAAATCAGGGGCATTTGGAATGTTTGTATAATGCTACAAATAAGGTGATATGTGAAAAGCTGAGATATGGAAAAAAAACACCAAACTCCCTCTTCATTTATCCTATTCTAGAGATAGGTGCTGTGAAATGGAAGTGGGTTACAGCTCTGAGAAGGTAATTTGCAAAGGACAGAGAACATGAGGTTTGATCAAATGCCAAATTAATTTATTGCAAATTAGCTTGTGTAAATAGACATCATCAGAGACCTCCTAGTGTGTCATTAAAAGGGGAGTATCAGTCATGTCTTACAGATGGAAGAACAGAAAGATTAAGTGACTTTCCTATGGTGTAAGAACAGAGCACTGACAGCTAAGAGAAGAACTGAAGCTTCTGGAATCCCATTTCTTTTTTCTCTGTTGGACCATATTGTCTCAATTACAGGAGTGAGAACACTAAGAAAACCAAGCCTGGGGTGCTCTTTGACTCCAACCTCATTGCATGCTATTCCTTCAAGAGAACTACTTCAAGGATTAGAGCAAAAGAATGTGCTTCTAAAAGCCATTTTGATGAAATCCCAAAGCTAGCAGCAGCAAGCAACCCTTTCTCACTTTCTAGCTTGATAACAAGCCTCACCAGTTGACAGTTTATTTTCTTTCCAACAATCAAGTCTTGACTGAAAGAGCACTTGATTCTTGAGTAGGCAATAACAAGCGTAGGCATGGAGTTGTTGCCACTTGTACTTTCATTTCAACAGAAAAGTAGAATACCAGATTTGCTGAAAATGAATTGAAATGGTTTCCTTAGCCACCTTCTCCATATACATCAATTTTCTGTTTAGTTTTCTTAACTGGCATTCACAGAAATTGACAAAGATTCCCACTTAGTTTTTATGTCTCTCTCTTTTGGCTTTTCACTTTAGGCTTATGTAACAAAGTAAAAGACTTATCTTTCTTTCCAGCTTTTATAATGAAGTAAAAGTCTTGACTTTCTCTCCAGCTATGGAGGTGGTGAACAGAGGAGATGAATCTGAAACGAAAGTGTTAAATCTAACAGTGAAGTTCACATAACCTTACTATATACAGCAAACTTGAAGTGGGAGGTCAGTGAGCACCACACAAACCCGTGCCCTCAGAAAATCTGGTTAAATGAGGGAATTCATTGCCTTCCTTGTGTCTGTAGTATCCAGAGGGTAGAAAATACATCACTTACAGACTTGACTTCAGTATCTGCTTTGAAGGTAAAATAGGACTTCTGTGGAGTGTTTGTCCATTCTTATTTCATGCAGTCTTTACCCATTCCCAGAGCTGAACTGGAAACAAGACTAATATGTAGGCATGCTTGCAAGTTTGGAGTTCTGGGGACAGGAATTGTTGCTGTTTTGTACAGAGCCTGGGGCAGTGAAGTATTGGCTTTGGATCCTGAGGGGTTACTGTGCGGAAGTATTTTGTGCATAAAGGAATAGGGTTATGGAATTACTACTAAATGTTCCCAGGGAGTGTCATGCCCAGAGAGATGTCTGGTATATTCACTGGAGTAAGATACAGTTATTGGCAGCTACCTCACAAAGCTTCCTTACTTAAAACTACTTATCATGTTTCATAGGTTAGTTATTTTCCAAGTATTTTGAGGAAACTTCATTCTGGATTAGTTTAAATCACCATGGCTCTATTAATTTCTTAATAACTTCATTTGCATCAGAGGTTGCTACTATCCCAGACCCCAAAATTTCCATGCTGTTTGAATAGAGAAATGTTAAATACCATCCTGCATCAGATTAAAGCTTATTTTCTTTTCTGTTATCCTGCATAACAGGTGGTAATGTAACAAAGTTATCTGCCATTCCCACAAATTCCTTGAATTCTACTCCTGAAAGTCTTCTTTGAATCATATTTTCTAGCATCTCTTGGGGTTTTGTGCTAAAAGTCATTCTCTTCAGCATTACACAGACATTGACTGGGAAATCTCTTTATCAGTGGTTTGAATCAAAAGTAATTTTTTTTTTCCTAGAATCCATTTTAGTCTCCTGTACTGCTGGTTCTCAGTGTGAAAGAATCTATTTAACTGCCTGCTTTTTGGATGGCTTTTAGTGTTGTTTTTAGATTTATACAAGGAGTATTTTGCCAATGAGCCTCTTCATCTTCACCACTAGAATGATTTTTAATGGACATCCAGTAGTTTCATACTAAGTAGTTTCTTTCAGCTTTATTCTCCCTAGGGAGGAATGCACTGAATGGCTGGAAATGTCAGCAGCTGCATTAGCCGAAGAGTTTAGCTGCTGCCACCTCCTAGATAAATCTTGCCCTTTTTCATTTCTGTGTTTCTTACTGTTTCCCTCAAAGTAAGAGAGCCAAAGAAACTTCCTGTCTGGCATAATACAGATTAGGAACTAAATTAGCAGCTATTATAGATAGGGCATTTTTCTGTTGATTTCAGGGTGAAATCCATTAAAACTGGCAGAAAACTTGGCTCCATTTCCATAGAGTCAACAAAATCAAATAGAAATATGAAGCTAAGTAAAAGGGAGGAATGTGTGCAGCTGCATGGAGCGCAGTCCAGCTCAGCCATTGGAAAGCATAATGAGGATGCAGGCTGCCCAGCAGGGAAGGTACGTATGGCGTGGGCACTGCCACTCATCTTGTCTATTACTTGACATGCAGATGAGGTTTAACATAAAAGTAAATTAGCCAGGATACTCATCCTTTCTGCATCTGATCGTGGGCCTTGTTGGAGACTGGAAATGAATTAGGTGAACCTTTGGTATTATTCAGCAAGGCAGTTCCTGTCTTGCCCTCATAAGCTGATAAAGTTTGGCATTGTTGCTGTTGCTTAGTCATGTGTGTTGTCTGAAAATGCATAGAGCCAAGTCTTCTCCCAGGCATAAGCATTGCTGATATTAATTCTTATACTTGTCTTTATTCATATGCATGTTGTGGTGATTAAAAATAACAGCTGTGTGGTTGGAGAAATTGTCTATGAAGTAGAGCACACCTTCCAGCATATTTTGCTAGTTGGTTGACTTCTCAGGAAAAGTCCTTGACCTTAAACATGCTTGCTTTTTTCATGTCATGTGATCAATAAATTCACAATTCTAGTTGAATCCTTCATCATGTTACTCAGAAATATCACAGGTTGTTCCTTAGAATATAGCTCTGGATTTGTCCTTCATCCAAGTTCCTCAAAGAAAGAAGAGATTGTACTTTCGAGTGCTTGAATTACATTAAACATACATGGCTGCTTGATTAGAATTGAGATCTTGTGTTCAAAGTTCTTGATACTTAATACTGGAGTCAGCATATCCCACAGCTGTGCAGTTATTTCCAGTGCCAGAAATCAGTTTTTTAGGAAAGAGATTGTATGTCTTGAGTCATCAGCATGGATTAGCCCCCAGAAATGTAACTTAGTGTAATGGATTATCAAACTTTATGGGTACTTTCAGAATGGGTATTTTTACAGCTTCCCAGTAAAACTGTAATTTGAAATTTTATTTTTTTAACTGCTAAAACACAGTGACCACCTAATGGCCAGGGTGCATATATTGTTAAAGAGAATGCATTATATGTGGTTTTGAGTTAGTCAAGCATTCAGTCTCACAAGTTTGTTCCAGTTAGAAGGAGAATTTGATGTTGGAGACAAATGTCTTTCATGTAATCCTGTTTGTTTAAAGAGATGTGCCAAGTACCTTTTCCTTGAGCATAGGAGGATCAAACAACAGGAGATTGTTTTCAGCTGGTGCTCAGACTCAAAAGCTCTGTCTAGGATTTTCTCAGTGCTGCATCCCACATTTGCCCAGCCTGCATCTGGATTTTCTTTCTAAAATTCTGCCTGTCTGGGATGTTTCTGTTGTCCTTTTTCTCATACTCACACACCAGCCAAATAATTTTTTGCATAATTTAAATTCCTGACCATTCTTTTATGTTCTTGTGTTGGCCTGTGACAAGCTGTGTATTAGGATCAAGATTCTTTTGTTGTTTGTTTGTTTGTTTTTTATTATAAAAATATATCTAAAGGAGTTTGAGTCTCGTATTTTAAATAAGGACATTGGTTACAGTAGTATCTCCAATAGTACAATGTACAATAATACAGGCTATTCACTACTGTTATTCCTTGAACAGTGCTAAAAGCTGTTTGATAGATGTGGACAAGCCCTAAGAAAACAGTTCTCTTGTACAGCAAAGTTCTAGAAGTGGGACACTCCCCATGCCCATGGCTTGTTTGAGTACAAGGAAGATTGCAGTGGGAATTGTTTGTTTGGTGATTTTTGAGTTTAACATCTGTCTTCATCATTGTCTGAGAGTGAGTGGGTGTTTCTTAGCTTTGAGAAAACACTCAACTATTCATCCCATCAGAGTGTGAAATAACAAACACAAAGGGGGAGGCAATGACATTAGCTCAAGGTCCAGAAGTACTTATAGCCACAGAAATGTCCCTTGCGCTCCTTCAGCCTTGCTTATGGAAGTAGTAATTGATTGCTGGCTGGTACCAGCAAGTGTGTCTGGGCTTCAAGGAGAGATGGGAAGCTGGGGCTTGCCCACATTCTCCTGCATCAGGGAATTACCGGGGTAGACGTTACTCCCAGGAAGGGATGCATTGGCCATAGATTAGGTGTAAAAGCAAGTAATTCAGTGTATTCATCCAGATACAGCTTCTACAAATCATCTAGGTCAATTTGCCTTTTGTTCGTAATGTTGTTGTTAAATAGTATTCCTCTGGTTTATACTGTCTCTGAACATGTCTTGTCAATCTCCTTGCTCTATGTGCAGCTTGTGGATGAGAGAAAGATGTATGCAACACAAAGAAAATCTACGGCTAGGGTTTTCTGTCAACTCATTATAGAAAAACAGAAATTATGTATAAATTTTCTTGAATGCTCACTTCTGAGATTAATTTCTTATACTTTCTCTTTTCAGCACTCAGGTTACAAAATAAATGAGCCAGAATTTTAAAAAGGGAGATGATAATGATAGTAATAATAATAACAGTTTGCATCTAGAAACTAACTATTTCTGGTTGTACTTCATTATTTACAAATCCCAAGCATATTTTAACATAATTTGTCCAAGCAGCACAGTGCTCTTTTATCATGTTCCTTCCATAGACCATCTTTCCTTCTCATCTAAATGTCCCTGGATTCTTTCATCTCTCTATGGGAAACTGTCAAATGGTTATGTATATCCAGCAGACAGGACAAGTTTCTTCAGTGGCACTCATGACTCTGAAGATAGGATCCCATCTTGCTTAGAGCAACCCTTGAGCAAACTAAAAGGCCACCCATTTGCAGCAACAGAATTGAAGTTTCAAATTGCTTTTTCTTGGCACTCTTCAGCAGAAACAGACAAAAGTGACACAGGGCTGAGTTTACTGCTTCCATACATACTTATCCATAACTTGCCTTTGGGATGTCAGATTTGCAATAACCTAAAGCCATTAGGAAAGTTTCATGAACATTCAGGCATGCATACATTATTCATGTTAACTGAATACATTTATGTGTATGCTTGTAAAATGGAAGCAGGTTGCAACTTATTAGTGGAATAAATGGAATTACAGCTTTATAGCATGTGTTTTACATTTCTCTCTTAAAGCTAGATCATTAAAATATAAAATTGGCTGATAATTACAATAAATATTACTACAATGTTTCTACTTTCCTGCTTGTACATAATCTTCCTTTCTTTCTCTTTAAAAACATTTATACAATTTCAGATTGTTCAGTATATGCCATGAGGATTTCAAATCTATGTGCTTGTGGGTAACTAATGTTTAAATGAAGGTGTGAGGTAAAACGTCAAGTTTTTACCCAAGTTAAATTATTTTTAGTGGAGATTCAATGAAAGTATTGAATCCACTTCCAAAAGGCTGTTGCTCTCAGCTAAATTCCTCCTACATTATTGGACAGTTTTACCAATGTTGTGCTATGGGAGTCTAGATGCAGAAAAAAACAAAACATCACTTCCTGATATTGTGTTGAGTAAGAAAAAAGAGGGGAAACAGGTGAGGGATTTTGCATAAAAAATATCAATATTTTACAATCTAAATCCTGAAATGGAATAACTCCAAATTATGCTTTTTGATCTACACAAAACAATGGACCAGATCACGTGCAATGTCATTAGATTCATAAGGCTATTTGGTTTTGGGAAATAGAACACGTGCCTCAGCACTACTAAGGAACATGCAAAAGCTTTCTTAATACTGTTTTTTCAAAGTGCTTAAAACTAAAAAATTCTTGCAGTTACATTTCTGAGCTTTACTGCATCAAAAATAATTTTCCTGTACTCAAGAATTAATGTAGATCTCAGAGCTTTAATTTTTAGCAGACTAATAAGCAGGTATGCAAATTTAAATCTTATTACAGCCAGTGCAGGAAAAGGTGTACTGTGAAATTGAACATTCATAAAGGCCTTAGAGTCTGAGTGTTCTGTATGCCCACAATTTCAAATCTGATCAGTTTTAACTTTGTTTAATTAAAAAAACTAAAGCTACAATAACCATTTCAGATTTAATCTGGATTAGGTGGATTCAGAACATAATGATTTCCTTATTTGTAATTTAAAAAGCTCATTATTTATTCATCATATCAGTTTGGTACTACTTTATTTTTCTGAATAAAGACCACAGGGAGGAATGCAGTTGCAAAGCCACAGCTTTTACACAGAGTTAACTAAAGTTGGAGTAATTGGAATGACTTCTATCGATTCTATGGTGTATTCCTTTATTGCTTTGCCTCAAAGTGAAACAATTCTAAATCTTAAATCTGTAAACATTGATATGGGATGCAATAATTTCCGTTCTTCTAATGTTCAAGTAATCATATTTACAGGACTTCATGCATGAAGCTTCTTATATCTCTATGTCCTCCCTATTTTGAGTTGAAATACCAATGGAAAACAAGCAGAAAATTCTGTGGATTTTTTAAGACCCACACAGTCAGAAGGAGTCTTCTCTTTTCCTTATGTCAAATTGCATCTTCAGTATTTCCATCTTTCCTGTTTCTCCTTAGAATGAAAATATTAGCTAACAGTTTCTCCCTTACTCATCCCAACTTTATCAAAGCTGACATGCAAAACTCCACAGTGCATAGCTTCTCTGCTTAGAAATGTTCTAAAACATCCTGTTGTAGTGGTAGGTTTTTTTGTTTGGTTTGTTTTGTTGGGTTTTCTTTTTGTTTTGGTTTGGTTTGTTTGTTGGTTTTTTCCTTGTCTGACAGAAATCTATAAACTTACAAATGTTTTTTATTGTTGTATTAATGAAGGCAGCTGCCTGGATGCTACTTGGACATGGTGGGCAGAAGATGGGAACATTTACAGAAGCATTGAACTTTGAAGGTTGGCTCTGGCATACAGTGTAACTAGTAATCATTGTAATAATGAACCCCAGTTTTTCTTTATCAGATTGGTTAATAACAATCCAGAATTGCAAGGCCATGAGTCTCTAGGTCAGGCTACCCAGAATGGTTAAAACTTTAATTCCCTTGCCTTAATCCTTTTGATGTATGTCATGAAAGTATAGCCTGTAGCTGTCAAATTACATATGCACTGCGAGTGTAGTCTGTTTAAGTTCAGGTCTAAACATCATGTATTCCAATTCAATTTATTCTTATATCTCATCTTTCAGACTCACAGAGGGTCTGAAAATACTCAACAGTGAGAGACAGAATAATGAGATAATGCTTTACAGAACTGTGTAAAGTGACTTGCATATAGATAGCAAACAAGGCAGAGGTTGGACTCGCATGAGAGAAGACAGCTGTAAATTAAAAGCAATAGTGGTATAAATACAGAGCAATTCTGGTGGAAGAGACTTGAAGGGTGTAGGGAAAAGTTTTCTGTTAATGTTAACTTCTAGTAAGAGTTAACAATAGAAGAATAAAGCTTCCTATATATGCATGGTGCTGAAACTTTGTGCTAAGTAATATTTTGCTTTACAGGAATTTGTATTACTGGTATTGAACAGCATGTTTCTAAATTTATTACTTATGAGAGAAATAATGTAAGGATGGAAAGGTAAGAGTCTTATGATAGCATCTGCCTGATGACAGTTCCTATGGAGGGGCTTCGAAGGGGTAGAACAATCAAGCTGTATAAAGGAAGAAAAAAAACCAAAGAGAACTTTAAGGATCATTTTAGGTAAAATTAATCCTGATCTGAGTAAGAGTCATAGTGACAAAGTGACTATGTGGAAATAGTGGTAAACTTTCTGGCAGGGAACAGGGACGGGGGGAAAAGTGGAATAAAAATATAGGAGTCTGGTGAGATGACAAGGTATCTTGGATTGGGTGTTTACTCCCAGATTGTTTCACATGTCTTTCATCCAGGACATGGGACTTTTCCCATTTCTCCCAACCTGCAGTATCCAGCACTGCAAAAGGAGAGTAGAGTTCCCCATCATGGGATTTTATCCTGGTTTTGTTTTGTTAAAATACAGTCTTTCCTGGTAAGGTCTGAGTCTTGTGGTCTTTGGTGAAGTAATAAAACTGAGTTCTTATTTGAAGAAAGTAGTAGCAGAATCAGGGATAATATTCCATCTTTGACATGTTCTATAGTAAAAGATAATATAGTAGAGCTTCTCTTCCCCCCATGTTCCTGAACTACCTTAGTTGCATGTACACAGCTTATAATGTAGACCCAATTTGAGTTGAGGACTGAAAATTAACTTGCATTAATTGCATAAAATTGATGGACTATCTGAAACAAGCGTAAAAGTTCAGGGAAAAAAATGTAGTTGAAGGTACAGAGCCTTAAGCAGTGAAGAACAGACAAGATACAAAGCCTGAAAGAAATAGCAAAAAGCTTCAAATACAGTTTGCTCTTAGAACAGCATAAAAGGCTTATTGTTGAAAAGGTTTAAGAAGGACAGACTAAATAATCAGTGCTGCTATGAAAATAGCTTAGGAGAAGTCCAGTATCATATAATAGTAATGAAAATAATAATAGTAATAATAACAAAAATAATGGAAGTTGCTCAAAGCTGGGGGGGAGAGAAAGATTTGGGAAGAGAATATCACCTCCACTGAATGTTTAGAGAAATGAAATGGTGATTTTCCACCCCAGAAGGGCATGTTGTGAGGAGGAAGAACAAGTAAAGGAAATGGGGAAAGAAATTAGGCATGGAGAAAATGGGATGAGGAGGATGGTTTAATGGAGAGGAGATCTGCAGTAGCAGATGGGGTGAAAAAGAAGTGTGTTCAAAATGGATTTAATTGTATCCCCACTTCATGTATTTCAGTCAAAGTTGTGCTCATTGTAGAAAGAAAAATCTTAAGTCTTCTCTCTCCAACTGTTTTTAGAAGTAGACCAAGACTTTTGAGGAGATACAATCCATCTATTGTGAACAATTCCAGCAGTTCAGTACTTAAAAAACACAGAGAATAATGTGCTATTTCTTCAAAAATTGATGATAAATTTTAGGATTCTGCCTATGTATAGCTACATTAAAGGAGTGCACATTTTTGCTTTTATGGAAAAGCAGGTTGTCTCATTTTTATTTTCTCTATCAGTGGAAAAAATGAGGACCCATCACAGCAATGATAGGATTGTTTACGGATCTGCACAAAGCTGCATGCCAAAATTTGACAAGTCTTACACTGATGCTGTCAAACTGTTGTGTGACATCAGGCATGCTCTGTTGGTGGCTTTCCTGATTGCTGACTTTTATTGACTACAGGTAGGTTGCAGTCTGAGGTGTTTCTGTTGCTTGTGCTCTATGAGATTGGCTCAATAACTGATTTTAGATAAAAAGCAGATGTCAAATAACATTATCATGTGGTTTATGGTCAGAAGTACTTGGGGAAAAAAGGCATGGCAAAAAAGATAAATCATCGCAGTGGGAGAGTACATAATATCCAAGGTATCAGGAAAGAGTAAATGGATCTTTTTAAAAAAGGAGAGGAGTCTAGCTGCAGAAATTGCCAGCTGGCTGGTTGGTCTTTGCTGATCTTCAGTCAGGTTCTGAAAAGATTTGGGTTTAGAAGGTAACCTCACTGATTTGTGGAGACATGAGCATCTGTGTAGAACTTTCTGCAAATTATTGATATACACCTTAATACGCAATGTAGTATACTATAAAAATGAATTGCCACAGAAGTTGTTTTATTCACAAATTACCTTTTATATAAATGAGCTGGCTGGAAATCTTAGACAATTGTGGGGTTTTTTTTCCCAGTGATGAATTTGTCAGAGGATTATAAAATAACTAGTTATTAAATATTGCTAATATATTATTTACTAATAAAAAAGTCAAACTGTTTAACATCATTATGCAAAGAAACCACAATGACCCTTAACATAAGTCCTGACATAAATTATTATTGTTTACACAGACCTCCCAGCAGTCTACTAAATGCAGTTGCCAATCAGAGTATTATAGCTGTGTTGCTTGAGACATTCTTTTACATACGGTACTGGGCTGTAACGCAGATTATCAGTGTAACAGTGCATAAATCCTGCTTCCTGCTTCTTCTCAGGATGCCACATATGTTAAAAAAATCAAAAAATGTTTGAAATAGTATCCTCTCAGATTGCTTGGGCAATTCTTACATCTTCCCTCTATCCTTTTTATCAACAACTTTGCTATAATTGGTGTAAAATTGTAGCGTGCTGAGAAAGGTTTGGGATTTAAAAGATTTCATCACCTTTAAATGACATTAAATGATTGAGCTTAGCTGAACACATGCACTTTCTGCTCTGTGGGGTAGTTAATAAAATATGAACTTAGCACACAGTCTAATATTGATTTCTCTAGGAAGACTGGATTGATATTAGATAATGAAGTCGCATATGGACAGCAAATGACTTAAAAGACCTCCTTAGCTTTTTGATATTCACACTGCACTTTCAGCATGTTTTGAAAATATATTTGAACACTTCCTGTCTAACCAAAGGGTCTGCACCTGATACTTATCTGAAAGTTCATCATCCTTCTCTTGGTGTCTCAGTGAAGTGCTTTAGGTCAGTTTTTGCAATTTAGGGGCTTGCTTAGAGAAAGTGGTTAGATACCCCTGATATTCAAACAAGGAAGCCCTCTATATATGCCTCAAAATAATGAGGTCTTGACTTTATTATCTTCCAGAGAGTTAAAGAAAGCTCGGGCCATCTTCTGGGGGAAGCAAAACCTTGACTTTTTGTTCTGTTGCATTGCCAGAATCTAAGCTGTACCTCTACCAAACATAACAGGGAATGATATGTTACCGTGAACATAAACAGGGAATGCCAGAACTTTGGTTAATGTTAGGGTTGGGAAAGCGAGTTCGAAAGAGCTATGCTAACTACCAGAGTGTGGTGGGTCAGTCCTTCAGTATCCTTTGATACTGAAGTTATCTTAAGCTTTTTTGTATACTAAACCACGGATCTAGTGAAGTGACCAACTATAAACAATTTGCCTTTGTTAATACTTTCTCTTTATCAAGATTTGTAAGTATGCTGTACAGAATAAAGGTCTGTATAGCTGAGAAGGGTGGATTTTTCTCCTATTTCTGGAGCCTTGTAGTTTCGCAGTAAGCCTCAGGCAGTATTAGGGTAAAGCAGTTATATGAAATAAATGGTTTACCAGTGGATAATGAAAGCCTAGCAGTAGTAACAGGGTGGAAATGTAAGTGAGAGGTTGGAGATCTGCTCTGTGGCATGTGGGAAGTCTTAACAGTTAAGATTGGAATGAATGTTGGCGTCAGGGGTAGCAATAGAATTTTGTAAATAGTGGGCTGAATATCTTCCCTCACTAGAGCCTGAGCATCCTTATGAAGAAGCTACCATTGCTCAGTTTGAAACTATGGGCCTGATCCAGAAATAATTGAAAGAGGATACTTAGCTTGTGCTATATAGTAGTTAGACTAGATGATACGAATTGTCCCTCTTGGCTTCAAACATATGACTATTAATTTCTCAAAGGGTCTGCTTCATAAGCTTGAATTTTTTGTCTTGTAGATAGCCATGATTGGAATCTTCCGACATCAAATTCTTAAAAAGCCTGAAAAAAATTTGTGAAATGGCAAATCAAAACACCTAAAAATGAAACAAAATAAAAATCTAGGCCTTTCTTGTGGCTGGGAAGCCATTGTAACAAAATAATTTCTTATCCAGAAAATCATTCCAGTGGAACCACAGTTTTTCTTGCTAATATTCTAGTAGTAACCTCATCTAATTTTTTTTTTTTTTTAACTGTAGTTGCATTGACTGTATATTTATCATAGATCTTCAGTGCACAAAGTAATCTGGGTTTTCCTTGCCCAAACTCAGATGGGGGCAATAATAATTATAAGTGTTGGAGCTTTGCTAAACCTTACCTAGAAGAAACAGGAGACATTTCCTTACCTCCAAGTTAGCTAGCACAAAGAAAACTTGATCATTTTCCCTCCAAATAGAATAAAGTACACATATGTATATAATTTTTTTGTAACTTCCTTAAAGACTCAAAGCTTAAACAACTGTTCATTAAGTTTGTTTCTTTATATATAAAGACTGAGGTTTTCAGTATATGTCTACTGATTAAAAGCTGCCATACTGAAATTGGTTTAAAGATTGGTGAAAGCCTATAGGTGGTGACTTGGTCCATGGTGTATAACTTTCTGAATGCCTAAAACCACCTTGGACATTAGGATAAACAGCCATGTGCATTTCTAACTGCATGTTTCTGTCTCCTATGCAGTGCCAGAAAGTACAAACATTTTTATATTTCTTTCTAAAAAGTGAGTTATTTACTTACTACATCTTTAAAATCTAGTCCATCTTTTCAGAGATTGGGGTGGGTTTTTTTCTTTTTTGGAAAAAATATATTGATTTTATTTTCTTTTGATAATTAAAAACTAATGTTCGTCATGCCATAAGGGATAAATTAAAGAATCCACTCAGGGATGTGTTCACTTATAAGGAATGATTGTGACAAAGCTTTCTTTTCGTTAAGGGTTTAATCTAGGAAATTTTGAAGCTTTGGAAGTGGTTACATATGCTATGAGGCATGTGCTAGTATTATCCTGGTTTGAACAAACTGAACTGCAGGTGTCTCCTGCTTAGGAAACTCAACCTTTTTGTTATTTGGGCTGCACAAACCACACATTCCTTGCCTTACTGAAGCATCAAGAGGAAATCTGAGCTTTGACTACCAAAAGGGAAGCTTGAACAGGAAGCTATGATTACCACTACTATTCTGGAAAAGATACTTTGGGATCTTTGACCTTGTGTGATTAAAGGTCTCTCTTTAGTAGCTACTTCACCATGTAACATCTCTGGCTTTTAATAAGATGCTGGTGCTTTGGTTAGTACCAACTCCAAGAGAAGAGTGCCACCTACTGAACTACTGGTTTCGTTTCCTGTGACATCTGTTTTTGCTAGCTTCTCTCCCACAATAGTGGACAAATCCTATCTTGCTTACTGTAAGAAATATGTGAGGATTGAGGCCTTTAAGTGGCATGGCCATATATAACGTGGCAAATCTGGATGAGATTCCTGCAGCGTGGCACTTGCTGACAGATTTTTGGCTTTTGTTTTGGGTTTGGTTTTTTTTTTTTTGGTGGGCATTGGAACTTGTATTTTAACACACTAATTATAAGAGGCTGAAATAAAAGTGAAGTTAACAGCCTGCATATCATTACTATTATCTGACCCTTAGATGAACTCTTCACTATTAGCTATAAGTGCTAAAATATACTGCTAACAATCTCTTTGGAAATAAGCTAATAATTGATGTGATATTTCAGTCTCATAAAAATTAGAAATGTCTTTTAAAAGGGATTAAACCAATAAGACTCTTCAGGCTTCCCACTAGATGCTCAAATGCATTTCATCAAATTCTCTCATGCAAAAAAATTTCAATTATCCTTCCATAAATATGGATGAAATAGTTTATGGGATAAATATATACTTTATTCTGATCATTTCAGCATGACTGAAATTGCAGATCTCTCTATGGTTTTTCCTTCTAAAATCTTTCTTTTGGCAAAGCAGAGGGAAAAAAAATCCATCTTTCAACATTTGCATGTTCATTTTCAAAGGAAAACAGGACAATTTCAGTTTTGTACAAAACCTGAATCTGACAGAATGAGTATTTTGGATGTCTTTCAGGTAGAACTTCAAACTTTCATTCAAAGTTGGTAATTTGGCTTCTCATGGATCACTTCTATTAAAGAATTATTATAGTAATTTCATGGAACTAACCCAAGTATCTCCAGAATATAAAGCTCTGTTTTATATGGCTCTGCTAGAAAAGAAATACTGAGATTAAGATTAAAATAGAAGCAATGAGGGTCTTTCTGGTTGGGAAAAAATACCTAAGAATTCTTTAAAAGTATTTACTTAGATTTGCATCACAGTCCTTTTTGTGACCTTGCATAAAAAACTTGTGCATGTGACAACTTGAGGTCTTTCATTTATGCAGCTGCTGGACCACTTAGGATAATACATAGTTCCTGTCACACTTCAGCAAAATCTTCTGCAGACACTTCCTCAAAATTTAGCAGCAGACAAGGTAATAGGCATGAAAGGAGGTGGGGGAAGAACATACAGAAAAAAACAATTGCAGAAACAGCAAATCTATTTTGCATTGGCAGAATTTAACTGTCACTGTGCAAAGTAGGCAGTGCTGCTCTATGCATGACAGAAAATTATCTCCAAACAAAATCAGCAAGATCTTGAGTCACAATTTAGTTACCTCTATAGTGTAACAATACTGGGAACTCTTGCCCAGAAAATTCTTTCTACTTCAGTAGTTATATGTTCCTTTTTTATTGTGCAGTGTGTTTAAGAGCCATCACAGTTTGCAATTGGTGTGCTTGAAGTAAAGATAAACTTTATTCTAGGTGGCAGGTGGTTCTAGATATTCCACACGTTGGATAAAGCAGGTTATGACTCAGCCATAACAGAATCTACCCATATTCCTTCACTTTATTATTGCACTTATTTAAAGGAATTATTTCATGGATCCACTTTTCCTCCCAGGCAATTGGAGCCGCTGCTGTAGCTCTGTACTGTGAGGAGGGTGCAGAGGGGAGACCATGATGCAAATTAGCCCAAATGTTCACCCTGATCTTGGGAGTCCTGTGTAAATAGGGATTTAGGTTCTAATCTAGCCCTGGTTTTAGCTTAACTACATCAGCACTGCTTCAGGCATCCTGAACTGGTTATTTTGCTTTGGGAAAAGAGCAGCTGACATAACCATTTTCATTTTGTGATGAAGCAGAAAATTCAGTAGAATCAAGCTGTTATAATGTGCTTTTTATGCCTTTTTCTTTGCTCTCCCCCATAATTTCCATTCTTGGGTTCTCTTCAGGTGAGTTCTCCCACTCATGGAAGCTGACAGGTTTCATAGGATGCTCAAATAGCTGGTTCTGATAACATGGTTACCTTGTCTGGCAGGCATTGGCTCAAAATGCACCAAATCTTATCCCTGTCTTCCATAGGGATCAGGGGCTCAATTCTAGGAAACATTAAGGCATCTAAACACTTGTTACTGAAGTGAGATTACTCATGGGTTTAATGTGTTTAGTACCTGTCTGATTCATGCTTCAATAGGAGGCTTTTTGTGATACAGAGAAAATTAATAAGAGGCTTGACTCTACTGCTTATTAGGTGAAGTTTGCTAGTAATGCTCTTATCCCCAAACAGTCTGTAGTTAGGGGGTGCTTCTATTTATAGAAGAAAATCAGTGATTATGGGGGAAAAATTTTATGCATGCTTTCGTTGCTTTATTTCCTGGTATTGTTTATTTGGAGATTTCCCTTTTCTGATTATCATAAATATGTAGGTTGCTAGAAGCGCTTTTATATGTCATGCTTCTTGCTCTGTGCAAGAACAAACTGCTGCATTATTCTTTTTGCAGCAAATTGTTGCTGAGTATAGGTGGTGCAGAGCATAGAATTTCATGTGTTTTGTTTCTTTGCAGAAAAATGAAGTGACAGGTGCTTAGCCTCATTTTTCATGCTAGCTTTGCCATGCCATTTTCACCAATAATGAAGGCAGCTGCCAGAGCTTGAGGAAATCAGGCGAAAAATTCAGCTGGCAGGTAGACCCAGTCACTTTAAGAAATGTAATCTTATGTTAGCAGATGGTAATTAAAAGGCAGAAGAAATAAAATTTTGTCTCAGTTTTCTGCACTGTTACATCAATTAAATCTGCAACAGAAATGCAAGCAGAAAATATAATTTATTTTCATGTGGCTACACAGTGTGATTGTATGTAAATCTAATGATTTATTCTGCAAAGACAATTGCAATTTTTTAAACCTAAGTAGAATAACTGATCATTTCCAGAGAGTGTGTGTATGCAGTAAATCTTCAGTCTTCAATATGCCTAATGCAATGAAAAGCATCTCCTCATTTTCTATTCATTGCTAAACCTCAAATGGGGTTCTGCTGTCTATGCGCTTTCAGCTTTAAGTAACACCAATTTTAATCCTGACAGTTCAGTAAATCTTAGTGTGAAGAACTAATCTAGCTCAGACCTCAGCATGGGTGCATCCTGTTAAGAAAGAGTATCTGGAAAGTGCAAGATAGATTTGACCCCATAAGAGTTGTAATCTTGCAGGAAAATGGTGTTTCAACTCTGACAAGATTCCTAAGGATTGTCTGTTGTTCCTCCTACTTGTAGATGTCTAGCTTTGAGGACAGAGCCTTTTCATTCCTCATATGTTACTTCTTATAGCTGCTAGGGTCATGATCAACATGTGCAAATCAGCTGAAGTGTGCAATAATTACATAACTAAGGCTAATATGGCAGTGGTGAAGCTGAAATACTTGTGTGGCTGTGTCACTGCTCTTGTAGCTAGCTTGAATTTGCAGGGGTTTTACGAGTTATGCATGGAAGTTCACCTAATTTTATAAAAATTCATCCAATTTTGAATGCTACAGTATACTCAAACTTGAATTATATTTTACTAAATGCAGTTGTTAATTTTTAAAATACATGGGGTTGTTTAGTTTAAAATTGATTAAATGGCTACATGCTTATTGTTGTATTTCTGTAACTCCAAGCCAGGTTGGTCTGATGATGCTGAAACCACGTCTGTCTTAGTTATCTTGCGTGAAGTCTGCATTAAAGACAATGAGAAATACCTAAGATTTGTTGCTTAAAAATGCAGTTTCCAGTTCTTCTGTCCTGTTGACTGATTGCTGATGACTCTGAGCATAATGGAAATTTTATTGCTGTAGCTCTCATTCTAGTGAGACTGGTATAGCAAGCAATGTTTTTTAAAATAGGCTTTCCTAAGTGTTCAGTTGAGCAGAAATGCAAACACACTCCTTAAAGCTACAGTGATGAAAAGCACCACTTCAGATCAACTAGTTAACTCTATTTGAGTCTGGTGACATTCCTGCTTATGTAAATATATCAAAATAGATTATCGTATAAAAATGTGGGATTTTTTAAGTTCTTATGGATAACGATGAATATTAGTTTTGAATCTGAGTTCACATTTATTTCATATTTGCCTATGGAGTATCTCCAAACTTGCGCACTTAAGAAAATATGTAGTATTTCAGTGAGGGATTTCACTTAAGCACCTTTACTTGAGAGAGAAAAATGGGATGGGTATTGAGGGTGGCATCTAATTTGAGAGACAACCATACCTCTCTTTCGCCAGGTGCAGATTTTCAGGAGTGGGACCACCAGTCATAAGAAGTGGATGGGTGCCAGACTCTTCATTAATGCAGCATAGCACAGAGAAACCTGCAGGAACAGGATAGCACAGAAAGCAAGCGTGAGGTCACAGCTTCTGATCCAGATTAGACTGGTGGAGACTGGAAACACTTTTCTCTCCTAGCATGGTCTCTGAGGTTGGATTTGGCTCTGGTTTTGATTGCCTCCTGGTCACTGGTGATGAGCATTGATGTCCATATGCACAGCCTGCAGACAGTGGCAGAAGGGGAGCAGAGACTGCAGTTCCCATTGCCCCCTGACGGAATTAAATGGGCAGGGTGAGCAAGGAGCGAACTTCAGCTTCTCTGGGGCCCAGTGCTGGCTTTTATAGCCACATCAGGTAACAGATCACTTGGTACGTCACTGAAGGAGTTGCAGTTGTGGGCAGGCAGAGCACAGAGCAGTGGAGTTTGACTAGTAAAAAAGCTCGTGGTGTCTGGGCAGCAGCATCTTGCTGAGCCTGAGGCTGGGGATGTCCTCTACAATTCTCTATATGTTTCCTTTGCTCGTGCCACCATTTTGACCCACAATGCTCTTGGTACCCCACTCCCTGAGCTCTTGTTCCCTCCAGACTGCTACTATCACCATGTTGTTTCATACTCTGAAACGTGTTTGTATCCACAGGATTGCAAATATGTTTTTCCTTAGGACCTAGCCCAGGACTGATTCTTGGACCTGGCTGAAAGCTTAGGGCATTTACCCAATCCTCCCAAATATCAGCTTTTAATTCCTAGTTTTTGTCATGTTTGCCTCACCACATTATTGAGTCTTAAACATTTTTGTGTATCAGAGATTACAAAGGAGCAAATAAATAGAGGAATTCACAAGGTAAAAGCGCAAGAAACTTTCTCTGCCTGCTCTTTGTTAAGTTGGGGGTGCATTCAATAATGTTACTTAGTATTTCTCCTTTTTTCAGCAGCCTTACCATTGTACTTTGGCATCAAGTAAGGTACTCCACCACTGTTAAGACTTTTCCTTTCTTTGGAGACTGACATTTAACCTCTAAGTTGTTCAGCCACAGGTTTTAGATCTGGAAGTTGTGTTTGTACTTGGCTTTGCCACACACAGCAAGTCTGTAGCAGACTATGAATTCCTGGAGTAGCTGGGGATGTTCGTTATTGTCTGAGAAGCCAATGCTGCTGCTTTTGAAATTTATCTGTGTTCCCTGAGAAAGGATCTTTTTATATACCCAAAAGGATAAAAACCCTTCAGCTAAGGCCTTCCAAAAAATGAATGCTATATTCCTACTGCTGGGACTTTGTGTTGGAGGAGGAAACAAATGCTTCATTTGGTTTCTCCTCTCACACAGAAATCAATGAAGGTAACAGAAGTCAAAATTTAGAAAACGTGTGAAGCAAACTCTATGTGCTTTATACTGGGCAGTCTTTAAAATACTTCAATGCCATTAGGAATTTTGTGGCCTCTAGTCATGAAGTGTCCCATTTGGGAGACAATTTGAGGGGCCCAATAGCCTTAAAATGCTGAACAACCTTTCCTGACAAACTGGGGTTTTGTGGCGTGTCACATCCTTAACAGAATCACTGATAATAATAAATAAATATTGGCTTCAGTATTTAAGCCCTGTCCCTTATGAATCTCCTACACGGTTTCCCTCTCTGTTTTCAGAATTGACAGAAATGTTGGGAGTGGTTTGAAAAATGACAGGGGTGCTGGGACTAGGAAATGCTGTGGTCTGAAAATACAATCAGAAGGGTTAAGTACGCTCTTAAAGAGGGAGGTGAAGGGGGAGAATGAGAAAACAGCTTGGATTCAGTTTGACATGTTCTTTTATAATACTTGCCCTCAGTCAGCTCATGCAGTGATAGTAATTTCTCAGCACAATGTCAGGTACATAAAGAAATGTGACAGCCTTCCCTGCTAACCCAGGCTGCCTGCTAGAAATTATCATTCATTATCATTATTATTATAACTAACCAACTCCAAGTCTGATCCTACTCCAGTGGCACTGAAATGGCAAAAATCCCATTCACATCAATAGTATAGGCTCAGGCCCGAAGATCTCTTATTTAAGAAAATCCAGTGGTGATTAGTGACTGTAGTTCTGTTATTGTACCTGGGATTTATGTTCTGGTTTTTAATGGAGTGTGTTAAATGAGGACCTGTAAAATTGTAGCTACTATGAGAAAAATAGTTTAATCTGATTTTAGAGTTTTCGTATAATATGTTACCAGATGTAGCCACTCAATCAGTAAAACAGATTTTCTTGGACAGAATTCTACTCCAGTGGATCAACTTCCATAATTATCCTGCTACCATAATTAAAAAAATATCTAAATTCCATCCTTCTAGTTTGTTCAAGCTGATGAGAAACTGATAAGATGGAGTTTCAGTGCTTGTGACATGTTGTTATCACTTGGTAACGTTCAAATGCAGAATATTTCAAAATCAAATCTGTAAGTCTGCACATTACTTTGAGGAAATGTGTCAATAAAATGCTGTCAGCTCCTTGCCTCTTGACAAGCTGTACAGATTTCAGACTATTCTGAACCGTAGCTTGTCCATCAAATCAGCAGATGTCCTCTTTGGCGCTACTGGTAGTGCAGTTAGGTTGGTTGGTGGCTTTCTTAAAAGGCAGGAAAGAGATTCTGATTGTAACTAAGGCCTAAGATCTGGTCTTAATGTAGTAGAGATGAGCAAGTGAAGCTTCTTTATGATATATCTGGCAAGGAGAAAAAGGAAGCCCTGAAGACTGATGCTTTTCTTATTTGATTTCAGATAGGGATATGGGGTGTCCTGAATGACAAGAATGGCTAATTGGAAGCAGCTTCCCTCAGCCCTAGAAAAGGAAACAAATGCTTAGAGCATTAGGTGTCACATGTCTTGGTGATTTTTACTGCTGTCACTGTACTGTGTAATTTTCTATCATTCAAGAGGGACAGCACTGAAATAGCACCCATTTTCCAGCCTGAGAATATCCTCTGCTGGTGAGGTACTTCTGGCTGCTGTTATCTCCACTTGTGAATTGGCTTGGCTGGAGAGGTTCAGCTGTTTCTCATTTTTGTGGAAAGGGACACAGATTCAGCAGGTTTAATGTTTTACATGGCAGCTTAATAGATTGTTAGACTGCAAGCATCTTGTTGTGACTTGAGAGAAGGTAGAGTGCCTTTCTCAGTTACCTCTGCAGATTTAGAGTGTCTTGCATGCATCCTGGTGCTGTACCTACCTAGTACCTTCCTGTGTCCATAAGCTGCTTTTATTCCATAATATATGCTACTGTGCATATGCTTCTCAAAAAACGCAGAACTAAAGGCTATTTGTAGTCTACCAACAAAAGGTTTGTAGAAAAGATAGTTTATTTTTTCCATCATATGAATTCTTAACTTTTGCAGTTTGAGCTGGTTGAAACACCTTTACGCAGTCACGCTTTCAAGTGTGCTTATTTAAAATGTACACACTTTGGCTCTATCTTTTGTCTGTAAATTAGATCTGATTTCCTTGCATTCTGTAATAGCTGATAGCTTTATTTTTCCTGGCATAAAAGCTTTTTCCGTCTGCCCTTCAGTTAGTCAAAGGTAGAATTCTGTCCCTGAGAGAGAGATTAGTTTTTCTCACTGGAATTTCATACTGCAGGATGACAATCTTCTCTGGCACACAGTAAGCTCACCACTATCCGCAGTATACATGAAATCATAATCAAAGACAGATGTCTTTGCCTGTTCTAAATAATCAGTGCTGCTTGCGTAGACCAGGAAAAATCCTTGTTTAGACTGGTCTTACTTTCTTTCTCGGACCTCTGTATTTCCCTTGGCCTTCCCTTTTTTCATCTTTTCTCTGTCTCTAATTCTAGATATTTGCCTAAGGAAATAAAAGGAATGGGGAAAGTAGATCTTGGCACTCTCTGAATTCTCGGTGGATTACCCTATGGAGTGAAATTAAATACACATGACATATAAAAGGGAGCAGCCTTTTAATTTATAGCAAAAATCCCAGTTCACAATAAATCTGTTCTTTCCTGTTTGTTCATGTGCATGATGAGAACATGTCATATGCCTCTGTGAAGCTGATATAAAAGCTCTTTGTTCTTTGTAGGGTTAATTATTTTGCATTGGTGAAAGGTTCTGTGTAAATATCAAATAGCAATTGTGGATACACATTTAAATTGGCGATTAAATTTACTTGCTTTTCAGCAAAACCCAGTACGGTACTGTCTGTTTTAATAGCTTCTTGTAAAGGCACGGTCCTTCCAACTACAAATTGTCCTCAAGTAGTGGTGAGACTTCTGAGATTTCAGGACTCAGAAGAAAGCCTCTTTTGGGATACTGCTTTCAGATCTTTGCAGAAAAATTCTGCTCTAAAAGATAGATGCCATTATGAATTTTTAGCCCTGGGCAGCGCACAAAACACTTCTTTGCTGAGTTTTAGATAAGGTTTTCAGCTGTAGTCTCCATCCTACCAAAATGCTTCTTAAATTCTCTGTGCTGTTCTTGACTGAACAGTGTGTGTTTAGTTTAGAATGTTTTACTGCAGTGTTTTGTATTCCTAGGCTTCCAAATTCTTGTGCTGTTTTCTGTTTTTTCAGGAATGTACAGTGTGACGAGGCAGGGGATTGTAAGAAGAGCACAACTAAAAGGTTGCTGCTACACAATCAACATTAAGAGTTCTAACCCTTTAAAAATCGAAGCACTGATAGGTTCAAGTTCTTGCCATGTCCTGTGTTCTTACAAGAGTTTGGCAAAGGCCTGCCATTAAGAAATGAGAACATCATTTTGCTTTTCAAGGAGGATCAAACAATGTGCTTGGGGTATCAGTTTTATTCCATTAGATTATTTTTCTGCAGAAATAGGTTTGCAAACTGCACTGTGTTCTGATCCCAATAGGACTGAGTTTCGTAGCACAGCTAATCGCGATCACTCGTTGCCATTCATCACTATTTATCAGCAAGGTCTTCTAATGTGGAAAGTAATTTTAAAAATATTTGGCTAAGAAGGGCCATTGTGTTGGAACAGCAGGATTTTTTTTCTAAAATCCCAATGTTTTATCATAAAACCCACCACTGCCAATGGTTGGATAACATTCCAGGCTGGTCTCCTTCTAGAGAACCAGCATTTTTTCCCAAAGATCAGCTTTGATCATGATTAAGTGAGGACCCTCCTTTTTTTTTTTTTTTTTTTTTCTTTTAAAGCGTATGGGGCAATTCCAGTATTACGTGGTAAAAAAGATTGCTATGGTTGCTTGCCCATTAGTATTTATAGATTTCTCCTTTACTAAATGTTTTCCTCCTCCGCACAAGACCATAAATACATTATGGGATAAAGGAAGGTATGATCAGTTTGCCTTTGACACATAGACTCTCAAGCTTGTTGACATTAGTCACGTTAATCATTTTACACACTATAGGCTTTCTTAAGAGAAGCATCATCCGATTCAAGGATTTAATCCACTCATCTGAACATACACCCACCAATGGCATTAAGGTGAATTATGGATACCTGTTGCCACAAAAAAACATAGATAGGTCAGATGTGGTTAAACTGGTTCTTAGTTTTTTGCGCCTGGCAGTCAGGCTTTGCCTGTCATTTTTGCCTGGTTTTCCACTTCCCTTGGAATCATTTAAGACTATAATAATACAAATCTAATGAACTGAAATCCCTCAGCTTCAGCTGCCTTGGTATTTTTTTTTTTTCCTTCTGCAGTGAGAAGGATCTGACTTCATTCAGCTGCTTATATTTTTCTCTCATTGAGTATACAGATGGTTAACTGTGCAGGGCATGTGCAAGGAAAAGCACAAATCAGCCTATGTTTGCAGACTAGCTCTATCTTTCATGGCATGTTCAACACTGACACCATTCTCTGATGATATGGTTCTAGGGAATGAAAAGCCTATGGAGCAAGCTACATGCTCAAACTATCACTGAAATTCCTGCTCTATCTGGAATGCCATGGAGTATTTGAAGCCTTTGTGTTATAAAGCCGCACGTTTCCTGAGAGCTGATACTCTGTGTTTTAGATAAAGTCATGGCAGAATTGTCACACTGAAAAAATGTCCAATGGATATTTACACCCATTTAACTATCCATTGAAGAAGTGAAGCACATATCACTGGTGATATGAATGCTGCATGTTGGCTTTCCAGCTCTAATGGACATAGCTTAATCATGTGTCTAAGTTAGACCAAAACATAAACTGTTCTCCATTTTCTGGAAGCAGTTTTCTTCTTTCCCTTCCTTGCTTTTTCCTTATTTCCACCCTGTTTTTGATTTCTCTGCCTCTGATAAAATTACAAATTAGAAAGGAAGCCAGTTAAATCACTTTATTAGGGAATGCTGAATCATATGGTTTTTGGGTCACAGTTGCAAACAGAAGCATCCTGTCCCGATGCATGAATTTCACTGAAATTTTGCATAAAATACATTCAGTTAAACTAATACAACCTGTTTTAACGTTTATTCTCGTAGATGCAGTAAATCCGGCTGATAAATGTTTTAGGACAAATCATGCAGTTACTAGATTGAATTAAATTGCTAAAGGAAGTTTTATTATAGTTTATGCTTTTGCAATCAACCAGCACAAGGTACATTGCTGTAAGCCAGCTGTAAACAGTCTGTACCTCCAGCCTTTTTCGAGGCTCTCTTCTATCAAAGCCAGGCAGCCTAACAGCATCCTTTGCGGTTTGCTCTGTGCATGAATAAGACTGTTGCCACTGAAGCAGTCCATTAGACTGATTTTGTGAGCACACAAAAGCTATAAGCGCTTACTTTCTAGTTAGTAATTGTATATTTGACCTAATGCATTGTTTGCAATCCTTTCAGTTAATGTCACTTGAAACTCAGTCTAATTCCTCCTTCCTCTCACCTAATGCAGGATAATTGTAAACCAAACCCCATGGAACTTTGATTTCATCTTAATGCACGTTACACCACTGAGAAGCCTGGTTTAATGTTGCTAATCAGTAGCCAGCTTGTCTGCATAGAAACTGTAAGTGAAGAAGAATAATTGGCTGTTTGTGCACAGGAATGCAATATTGAGGATTTCAATAGGGATATTGTAAATGAAAAGGTCCTTACAAAAATAACCATTTATGAGGTATCTATGGATATTTCATTCTCAAGTATGAGTTAAGTTAACCTCTAGTAATTCATCAAAACTAGGATGTCTAGAACTACTTAAGCCTGGTTTGGTTTCTATGATGTGCACAAGTCCACATCACAAAGTCAATTTGAACAAAGTGGTTTTGGGGGCAATAATGAGATCAATAGATCAGAGCAAGGTGGTTGGTTGGCAATGTAGAGGAGACCTTCAGCTCTATTTTCTGAAAGGTGTTTTTGTGTATACATATGTATGTGTGCATCTCTGCTGTGAAGCAAGTGTGGCTAAATGGGAACGGCCAAAATCAGGGACAGAGATATTAGACTGGTAAGGAACAAAGATGGAAGACAGCACGGGATGGATCAGAAGCAAAAAGACTCAGAGCTGGATCTGGACCAGCCTTCTTTTGTAGTTTACCGGGGGAATTAACTCTCCAGCACATCTAATTTTACATCATCTCTGTCCTATTTTTTTGAAGTCTGCCTCTGTCATCTACTTTAGGCATTAAAATGGCCTTTCTTAGTTGTTCCTCATCTTGGCAGTTTTCAGTGACACTGCCAGGAAAGCTAAACTTTCCTTACTCAGTCTTCAAAAGTCTCTTCGAAAGAGGCCAGGATTAGTCTTGCTAATAAATGTGTACAAGAGAACTCCTTTGGGGATTTCTGGTTTTCTAACTATTTGCTTTAAAGGATTATGAGTTTCTACTGTACCCCAGTGAGACAGTTGGAGTTTGCCTCATCTTCCAGTGTGTTGTGGAGGGGGAACAGAATTACCCAAACAGTTTGCTCTCTGGCTTTCTGAAAGACGTTTTTGTCCCACTATTTTGGCAGCTGACGTTTTTTACTTTCCAAGGGCACTACTGAGACACGCACCGTCCCCTGAGGAACTGTGGTCAGTACTATCTGTTTCCTCCAGGGAATAACAGTGGGGATGGTAGCTCTGTAAAATTTATGCGGGTTAAGGTCACTATCCCTTGGGCTAGCTGGCTGGCTGGCTTGCCTTGGAGAAAGAGGCGAGGTTCTCTAGGTAAACAAAAATCCCCATGTGATAGTGAGCTTACACTTGCACATATTCAGAATCCTGATTTCAAGTTGCTTTAGGCTGTGTGAGAACACGTCTCAACATATCTTTATCCAGTCTCAGCTAGTACACTGGAAAATGAGCAGACACTTGAGCAGGAATGGAATTTCCACCCCGGGAGGGAGAAGCAAGCCCATCATGCAGCACTTTAGCCTTTAGTCAAAACCAGGTGAGTGGATGCAGGCTGATCAATGACTTTGTGCTGGCTGCAGTCACTGATTACTCTGACACTGTTCATAAATTATGGTTTAAGCAGTAACTTTTTTCAAGTTATAGAAATAGTTAGGTGCATAGATTAAAGTAATGGACTGCCATGGTAGTTTTGCATTGCATGACTTGACTACATGATATTTAGCCTTTGCTGGTTGAAGCCTCCATCTGTGCAAACATTATAACTGGTACCCTTCTGAAAGACATTTGATGAGAGGCAGAAGAGAAATAATGATTTGGTTGCACATATGGACATGTAATCCCTGTCCAGATGCCTTCAGACTTTTTTTTTTTTTTTTTCATATAAGCAGCATGGTAGGTCTTTAGATATCCAGTTACAGGCCTCCACAATAAAGCTAATATTGCCAAGACTCTATTTTGAAGGTTGTTTGGTTTTGGGGTTTTTTTGTGGATTTTTTTGTAGGTGCAGCATCCCTTTCCTCCTCTTGTGTCTCCTTTTTTGCCTTTTCAGTTCAGTAACAATCACTTCAGCAGAGGCCCTTTGGATTGCTTTAATAAAAGCAATCAAAAAGATCAAAGAGAAAGGAAGACTCGGTGGCCTTTCGCTTTAAAGCAGTAGCTTTTAGGCCATGTCTATGCTACAGACGTTTGCTGGCAGGGCTATGTCAAGCCAGGTTTGATAAGGAGTTTGATCCCTGTCAGGCAGATTTGTGCAAGGAGAAGCCCTCAGAGCAGATGCAATTTTTCCAGCTATGCTGTGTGTATTTGCTTGGCAGGAGCAAGGAATAAACAGACCTGAATATGCTTAGTGGTGCAAGTGCAGTTTTATCAGTTTAAAAGGCATTTGCATGTGGAGGACCTTGACCCTCCCACCGCAGTGGCACTGACCTGCCTGCAGCACATTGCTAGCATGACCTCATTGCACGTTTAGAAGTTCTCACCCACGTAGCTGTGCTGCACAGGAAGCAAACAACAGTTCTAAAACTGATACAGCTCTACTGGCAAAGACCCTGAAAGAAATGTAGTAAAATAACTCCCTGGTGTTGAACCATCTTCTCTTTTAGCAATTGGTTTAGTCAAAACACAGAAACCCTGACTGAGGCAGGCATTTATTTTTATTTACTTTCCAGTTGAAATGCGTTTATCCTCTACAGTTTACTTGCATCTCATTTGCTGTAAAACCTTTATATAAAAGCAAGACGTTAGTTTCGCCTGCATAGGTGGGGTTTTAGTCATTAGAAATCCTGCTGTGAAGACCGAGAGAGGAGATGGACCTCTAAAATGTGACTGGCCTCTGAGGCCTTTCCATTTTTGGTGGAAATGCAGTGCTCCACTGTTTGCCAGAATGGATCATAATTCCACTGTTCTAAGGAATGTTTCCTCTTGGTAATGATTTGAGCATGTCAGTAATTTAGGCAATTACAAAAAGGAGAATTCCTTTCATTTTTAGGATGTTGTGTTTTTAGTGTTGAGGAGATGCATTTTGGGGAAAGCAGCCTTCAGCTTAAGCCCTAAAACACTGAAGTGGAATTATGGGCTGCCGAGACTCTAATTGACAGTGATACTGGTCAGGATGCACATCTGTGCCTAGAACCAATATGTGAAACTGCACCTTCTGGAACAGATAAAGAAACAGCTCCGATTTTTGCAATGAAAGCTGCTCTAAGATTGCTTATTTTAAATGAAATTTAGGGCATGACATTGTTGTCTCCTGCCAAACTCTAGACTAAATTAGTTTTCCTTTAAATTCATTTCTAGCTATGTTTGTTTTTTCTTGTATAGGCACAAAAGATGGTTCAGAATGTTGATTACATGCTAACTTTAATGCTTATTACTGAGCTCCACTATTGTGAAATCAGGTAAGTGCTCTTCAAGTACAGGGCTTGTTTGTTTGGATTTTCAATAAAAGAGCTTACCTTTACAGAAAAATGAGCACTTGCAAATGCTATTGCCTAATGCCTGCATCTATTTGAACGAATCTAGGATTTACCTCTTTCCTGGACTTGTTTTTGCTTTTATTTTACCTAAGGTTTTAAGGTTTACAATGTTGCTAGGTTTACTGGGCTTCCTTTTTTTTTTTTTTTTCTTTTTTTTTTTTTTTTTTTTTTAGGGATTTTTTTAAAATAATGATTTGAAGGTGTGGGTTTTTTTCCCCATGTTATAGTTTAGGGGTGTTTTTTTTAAGAGTATGATCTTCAAGCCTGCTTTTGCAACAACCTACTCACTTGGGAGACTGATCCAAAGCTCTCTGAAATCAATGGAAATTCTCCAGCAGGCTTCATGAGCTTTGGTTAAGGCCTTTTCTGAGAGTATGAGAATGAAGGCTTCTTTTGGTTTTCACTGTTGCATTCTTAAATCTGAGTAAGTAGAAAATTGGATTTATTACTCATAGAAGTGGATCTACAATAACAAAGGACCCGTAGTTCTCTCCTGTAAAGGATATAGATTGGCAAGATCTACAGCAGGTAACTCTTACAATGTGAAAAATGTAGACAGCCAGAATTAACTGCAACCAAATGTACCCCTGGAACCAAGGCTGTAATTTATAATACAGTCAAGAATGCATTGCAGACTCCTCAATCGATAAGCTAATGAGAAAAAGGTCTGCAATTAATTACAAATCAACTGGGTCAATATCCTCTAAACGAAAGATATGAAATTGCTAACATTTGGATGAAATTTCTCTGCCAAGTATATTTATAAACCTCATAAAAAGTATGATATTTACAAAATGAATAAAAGCTCCTTTCACTGTTCAAAGGCAGCACCATGAATGCTTGATTTCCTTTTCCTCTAGAAATTCAACTGAACTATTTCAACAAGTGTTATCTTGTGTATAAAAGAACTGAAGTAATCTTTTACCTTTAATTTGAGACCTTACAATGAAACATAAGAGCTTCAAATAGTTCTCCAAGGGTGATGCTACCCATGACCTAATGGTCAAAACATCTAAAATGATGAAAGCTTGTGTCCAGGTGATTTCTTCTAGTAGATGACAGGACCTGAAGCATTTTAATAGGTGATCTTGGCAATCTAACATCTTGTCATATTTACAGAAATAATCCCAAAAAGGGTAGCCAGGGACTGAGGAGATGGGCTAATGCTGGCTCTTGAAAGCAGCTTATCATCTGCGTGGGTCTCCAACTTCAAACAACTCTATGCCTTTATAACTTGCAAAATCAGGAGTGCTTCTTACCCGGAATCCTTTTCATCTGGCAGTGATGATTTTTTTCATATATATTTTGTAACACTTATGTTTTTTATTAAAAAGGCAGAAGACAGTCATTTCCAAAGAGGAAATAATAGTATTAAACACATGAATTTCTAAGTTTTGTAAGATAAGTCTGTTTTATTACTTTCCTGCATACTTTTTACTGTCCTTTTTTGGGGGGGAAATGGAAATCAGAGGATTGTGTTGTAATTATATGCAACATTAAGGAGACTTTAACTGAACAATAACTGTTCTTGAATTGTAATGCATTTGCTGATATTGGAGAATTTTGTTCAAGCAGGTGGACAAAATGCTCTAAAAGATATTGATAATAAAGGAAAAGGTTAGGGCTTTATTACTTGGTTCCCCCTTTGTATCCTCACTGTAGAGGCTGCTGTATTTAATTTTTATCATCACAGAATTTCAGATACGTTTCTCAGTTTCCCAGGTTGTCTGAAGTTCCTAGGGTTGCTTGTTCACATTAAAAATATACCAGTCCAATTTGTTTGTTGCAGAGAGGAGCAATTTTTTTCAATATACAAACAAGGAAATCAAACTCTGCCCACACAATGTTCCTGGTTTCACTGTGGACGTCCAAACCACAGTAGCCATGAGAGAGGCTGAGGAGTGATGTGTGTACAGGGTCCCTTTGTTTTCTTCATTTTTCAGGGTAGACTGATGTTGCACTTTTGAAGTTAGCTGAAAGAAAATGTAAAAATATGGAGAGAAAGAGAGAATCTGGAAGAGTGTGGAAGTCGGTGAGCACTGACCTGCTGAAAGAGGGTCTTTTCTCTGCAAGGGGCAAATGTCTGGAGCAACCCCTAGCAGCAAGTACAGGAATAAGGGCATTTACTAACTTTTTCTAGACTTTCCACTACTTTCTGAATTTTTATTTTTTAAGAAAGCCCCTGAGGCCCTTTTTATTGAAAGATAAAATACTAATAAATCAAGGTCTTTCTATTTGTGTTAAAATGCTAGTATTCATCATGTAGGCTATTGACTGCAAGTTTAAAACATCAGAGTATTTGATACAAAAATATGCTAAGGCTTCAATCTTATATATTGGGAAAGACACATAGTAAAAAATATAGCTAAGGCATATGATATTGCATGATTCTAGAGAAAAGTGTCTGACAACTTATTTGATAAGAAATGATGGGGTGATATTTGACTATCATCATAGCTTTGATAGCAGCTCCAGCTTAGTGCTTTTTCTGTCTGACTTCAAATCAACTATCATCACATCTGAAGTCAAGATTTTTGTGCTAATATTTCAGTTGGTGCTTTTCTATCTCATGAATCTTGATGGTTAGAATATCTTTCTTTTGTTCCCTCCTTTCCATATTGTAATGGTTAAGATGCAGTGTCCCCATCTACCCAAGGCTTCAAACTCATATGAGCAGTCCCATGAGGACAGTAGTTGAAGGAAGCCTTGGAGTCTTGGCTGCTGTGTGGGTTTCATGAGACTTCCACAAAACATCTTCAATCTGGGATTTGGTTTTCTTTTCAGATAGCACATTGCTGAGCTAGGCTAGCTCTGTTGAGGCTAGAAGTATTAAATCATCACCAACATTGCAAGTTTTTAGGTGAGAGAAGCATGGTTTGTCTCCACATGAATGATGTCCTTGGCTTACAAAACACTTGTTGCTTGGAACAAGAATGGGATCTGTTTCCAATTCTCTTTGTTCTTTCTTGTGCCACATCTTTTCTCAGCCTCTTCCAATAAAATCTTGAGGGTTTATAATGTATAATGAAATATAGATGTATTAGTGTATTGTAATATGTCCATTAATCTAAAGGTAGGAAAAAAGAAAAAGGTAGGTATGGTAAAGAAAACCATAATGACTGTTCATGACTCCATCAAAGAAAACCCTTTCTGGAGTGGAAAATGTGTGTCATGATGGTTGTGTGGTATTACAGCAACTAGAATTTCCTATATAGTGTAACTCTTTCAGTTCATTTTACATACAGCCAAGAAGTTGTCCTGCTACGTATTTTTTACCTCCAGACTTTTAGTGCTTCTGTCTTGGTCATTTCATCTTTCTAGAGACTCAATTTCAATTCGAGTTGCTATTTCTTACTTGCAGTGACAGTGAGAAGTATTAGTCAGCCTCACCTGGAAGAGGAATTTATTATATAAATGTGCAAGTATAGGTTGTTTTTAAAAAAAAAAAAAAGCAACCAGAAAAACAAGATATCCCCACATTTCATATTTATAGAATTAGCACTGCACAGTTAGGACTGCTGCTATTTCAAACACGTTCCACCTGCTCAGGAAGTTGCAGATAGATTAGAAATGTCTATGAAATCTGTCCACCAAGAAATTCTGTTACAGTAACATTAGCTGATTTCCATTCGACCTGAAGAGGCACAATCATTTTTCAGTCTGCATTTTCCTCATTAGGTATTCAAATGAAATTTAAACACATGAAATCTGCATTACTATGAATATATTTTTTCATTAAGCTACAGAAACTAATTGGCACTGAAATTAGATTTCACATACAATTCATGAAGTTAAGTCTTTTGAAGAATCAAAACCATAAAACAAACACACCAACCAACCCCAGTCAAAGAAAACCTGCTAGTAGTTTTACACAGGGATATCTGCATTTTTAGTCAACTAAAGAATGCTGCCTCTACAACTTCATTCTAGGCCACATTTCATTTCTTTTGTCTTTCTATTCAGTTAATAATTTGATTTTGTAAGTACAAATGCATTATGACAATAATCAGATTTTAATTTAAATGCATTCCTTAGTGCATCAAGTCAAGCAGTTTTCCTTCCTTCCTTCCTTCCTGTGGCTTTTTTGGGGACAGTGAGAGTAACACGACCATTTTTTTTTCTGTCTTTGTCATTATTTATTCAATTAGGGACAGATTGTGAATCTTTTACAGTCATTAGCGTGATAAGTCTATTGGCATTGATTAGTCTTATGGTGTAAATGGGAGGAGAAAAAGGTCTCAGTATGACTTTTGTAAGGAATTTATAAGTGATGCAGCACAGATCAGATGGCTGGGAAAGGGAGATATCTGGAAAAATATGAAGCTAGAGGTAATTTCTTATGTTATATACTGCTATTTCAAGAGTTAGCAGTGGTCAGTTATCTAAAGAAAAAAGAAAGATTGAAAATACTTATCTTGGTATTACAAGTTTCTTGTTCTTTTTAATGACTAAAATTCTGAGTCATATTAAAGTTTGGCCATTTAATAGCTGAACAGATGACGAACTAGAGAAACAATCAAAGTATCCTCTTTGGTTGGGTTATCTCTTACCATACGGGCACATTCTTCCACCTAAATGTCAAAGGTGATATTTTATTTCTTAAAAAAGATTGGGGAAGGGACAGAGGAGAAGTCTATGGTATATACAGCACCTCTTCTGTCGCATATTCATCATTTCCAGCAAGGGAGGCGACTTTTGCGTTGGCAGTTGACGTTGAGAAACAAGTAGTTCTCCGGGCAGCAATGAGCCTTTCTTTCTAAGAAACATCTGCTGCATGAAGAAGGCATGCAGTGGAGAGTGTGTCATGTGTGCTGCTTATATCCGGTGGGCTTAGTTAAAATAAATAGTGAGATAAGATTTCTTGCTTTGATTTCCAAGTCTGCTGTTACTTTGTTCCGCCACCTTGGTCAATTCAGTTCAGTTTACCTAGTTGTAAAATGTGTTCCATAATATTTACTTGATTTACTGTAATTAAATCTTCTGTTATTAGTTTAGGTCCCCTTTGTTCTAGTTATTGTATACATTTATAAGAAATCAAAGTCTCTGCTTCAGGGAAGGTATTACCTTCATAAATAATGTTGACAGTGGTAGTAAGAAATTCTAGAATGAACTAGGGGAAGCTGGGCAGCTGGGAACACAGCTAAACATTGTCTTTTTGCAAAGAACATTGGGAGGTGTTAGGTATTGAACTGACATCTAATAACTCATGAATAAATGTTATCTGCCATTTCTTCAGAAGGGGCTAACTTCAATTTTTTGACAATTTGTTAAAGGATTTTCTGAAATCCTTGTGAGTTTCGAAAAATAATTATATAAGCCATATAAGTGTTTTATGTGAACTGTATAAAGTAAGCCATATAAAAACAATAGCTGGTAGGAGCTTTTTTAAATGTGTATTTTATCAAACTGACAAATGGACAACTTTCTAATTTTTTTTTAAATTAAAACAGCAGCCAATTTTTCATTAATTTTAACATTAACTTTTGTGCTTTCCTCCTTGCATGTCTTCACATAATTTCTGGACTTGGTTTTAGAAGCTATGTACATTTATTTAAACGCTGTATCTGGATTCAAATACTTCTGATTCAGCTTTTAAGTTAAAAATATGTATGTTCATGACTTATACTCGAGTAAGCCTAACAAAGCTCAGCTTTGTTGTTCAGTTCTTATGAGAAAGCAATATAACGGTGTTATACATTGATAGCTTGAAGTTAACTACTAGAAGGTATGCTGCATAGAGCACTCTCCTGGATTTTGAAGAAGTATTCTAGTGTCCTGACACAGTGTCTCTTTGGTATAAACTGCTGCCAACAGTAAATGCAAATCATGTGTCCCCAGCCTGTTTTGTGACATTATGGCAATTTTGAAATTATGTCAATTTATGATACAAGCAAAAGTGCTGCGGGCTCTGGCTTGCTACTGTAACTGTAAAACATTAAAATGATGATTAATGAGAAGCTGATGGAATTCGGTCTTGCCCAGGATTCAAAGACATAACAGGGAAAGGAGGCAGAAATATGTATCATAGGCTCTGGGCGTGTTTGTTTTCTTGAAACTTGATTCTCTTCTGCCTGAAAACTGCTAGAAGTTGGGCAAGATCAGTAGCATTTGATTGTGTACCCTAGGAAGGAAGGGATTGCTCTAGATGGTGCTAAGGAGCGATAATTTGGATTTGGCACTGGTTTTCCTCCCCTCTCTTTTCTCACCTGCCAAATTCACTTCACTTTGGCACTGTTTGGTGTGGGATCTTTTTATCTAACTTGCTTCTGGGGGTTGTTCGTTATTTTCATTCATTACCCTCATCATCTAACCTGAGTGCTTGCCACTTCTTATGCAACCTTCTCCAAGGGTAGGGTTCATTATCCAAATCTAGGAGAAAATGCTTGGCCAGCATTAAGAGCTAAATATCAGCTAGTGCATTAAAAGTAGACTGAAGAGTTGGTCCAACACCAGCTTTTTTCCAGTTTTTGAACATGGTTAAGTGGTGGCTTGGAGAGCCCTCGTGTCACAGGGACCCATGAGAGAAGAACAAAGGGAAGCCTGTCGAGAGTTTCACTTTACTGATCATATTTTCAAATTCCATTTAACACATAAATTAAGAGGTATTATTACTTATCTGTTATTAATTCTCTATTATTATCCTAGCAAGATTCCACTCTAGGCATTCATTTTAGTTGCTCTATATATTTATTCTTTAACAATTCTCTCTCCCCTGTAGTTTGGAAATGCAGATGGATCTGAATGACACACAAGCAAAATCTGACTTGTGATATACTGATATGGATAGAAGATATATTGATATCTTCTTTAATGCTGTATTTATATGAGAGGTGAAGTCAAGAGAACGTTTATGTCACTTATGCAGAAGACCCTTTAAAAAAAGCCTTCACCAACACTGCTAGAAATACTCATGGTGTCATTCTGATCACATTTAAGTAACTTAATACTTCTATAGCTGATGCTTTTTGTTTTCTGATTGTGTTATAGTTGTGCAACAAAACTGAAAAGAGAAAAGTAACATATTTGGGACAAATTTCACATCATTAAGTTGAAGCGTATCATTTCCTTAAAAAAGTTAACATGGCAAGAGATTTAAAATGTGTGTTAATTAATAGATACAAATTACTGTAATCACATGGAGATATAAATTACCGTAATCATGTCCGCTTAAATCTTTCAGTGATTATAATGCCATCATTTCAGTGTCATGTTTCTAAAGATATTAATTCCTTGTTGAGAGTAGTTTTTGAATTGATATAACTGTGTATCTGAAAGCTCCTTGCTCCTGAGAGAGACAGATTTCACTTTCAGTGGTGAAAAATGTTCATAAAGGCAAGAGAAGTTGCTGTAGGTGGACATAGAAATCAGATAACTGTGAGTCCATATTGACTTCACTACTGTGTTGCCATGCCATCACTACCCTTTGTTGAAAACAGTTGTGGTGAGTCCACATGGAAATGAGAATCCAAGGAGGCATCCAGTGCTAACTGACTTCTCCCAGCTTAAAAGAAAAGAAGGGGTAGGGGGGAAGTGAAAATTTTTCAGCAGAGATCTGATGTGTATAATGCATGGAGAGCCCTGAGGCAGCGGGATTACAAGAGGTTTAAAATCACAGTTTTTCTCCACTGCTGTAGGAGAGTCCTGGAATTCACCAGGGCACTCACGCAACTTGAGGACCTCCATAGAGAAACATACGATGCCATGGTAATTTAGAGTGACTTGAGAAAATTGGTCTGGCAGTGAAAAGGGCTGCTATTTTCCACAAATTTAAGGGTGAACTGCTATAGTATTTAGCTCCTGCTTTTATCAAAATTAATGTGGACTTTTAAAAGCCAAAACAAAGGAGCAGAGTCTGTTTTGTAACATTTTTGAGTGTCACTTTTCCTGGTGTGGGTAAGGGAGAAGAAGCTGTTTTGTACTGGAAGTTTCTGTGCTGTAGTCAAAGGAGGGTGTTCACAAGATACAGATGTTTACTGCATCTGAGATTCCTCCCCCCCCCCCCCCTTTTGGGGCAATTATAAAAATAAGTGTTAAGAAAAAAAGAAAGTACTTCGTAAGTCTAAATGATTTACACACATCTGATTTGCTTTTACTCAACTCCTTGCTTGACAGCATCACTGATCATCTCTAATATAATAACTGTACTTTTCACTGGACAATACATTCCTCAAATCTTTTCCTTACTTCCTCTTAATGACTGGCCCTGTTCATTGAGAAGAAAAATGTAAATAATGTCATTATCAATAATATTATTAATTAATTATTAATAGGAGGAGAGTTAATAGCCTTTAATGGCTACAATATTGTGAACAACCATGCCCATGAGGAACTTTCTACACGAATAGTCCTGGTAAATTCAACAGGACTCTTCATGTGGTAAAATTGCTCATAGAAGTAAGTGTTTGAGAGCAAACAGTGTTCCTCTCACACATTCCTTTTATTCCGCCACAAAAGAAAGCCAGCATATGAAGGCATTTTTAGTCTACTGTGTCCCAAATAAGGATTTAATCTAGACTAAACAACTGTTTTGAATGTTTGCTGTAACTGTTGATTATTGAGAATGTTTTGAATTTTCCTATGCATTTCCTAGCTTATTAGTTCTTGATTTAAATCATCTGTAGTGTTCCTACTCAGTGTGTTCACTTGGTATTTAATGTTTATAGTATCTGTTTATTACAATTTTAAAACCTCTAGTTAGCTGCATTTTACTTAAAGTGAATTTATTACTCTAAAAAGGTTCTGAAATGAGTGTTTTATCAAAGCAGCATAAATAGCTCAAACTTGTGTCCTGCTAACAAGGCACTGCATATTTGCTTAATTATAAATGCATATTCAGAGCACACACAATAGGCTGTAGTATGCTTATCAAAGACAAACTGCCTGTAAAAAGCTGTCATTTGTGTCTGAAATGAGGTTACTTCAAAAGCCACAATTTGCACTGCAGGAACTGATGTTATCCAATTATGCTTCTTATTTATTTCATTATAATTAGTGCATTATTGGTATGGCTGTTTCACGGATACATGTTGTAATAAATTGATTAAACCACCTATTTTTCTGAACCAGTTAGTAAAACTAACCACGACAGACCTGTGAGTTTCTGGAAGCAAGTCCGTAAATTTTCCCATAGTGGTTTTTGGGGGTTTGGGATTTGTTTCTTTCTTTACCTACTGCATTGTCCTTGATCCTAATGGTAAAATGAAAACTAACTGCATTTAATTTAGGCTGCTTGTGAGTCAACTCTGTATCTGATCTGCAGGTGCTGAGAAAGTTAACTGGTTCACCCTGTAATTAGGTCTCCGCAGCACCTTCTCCCTACATAAATGGGCAGATGGATCCCTGGTTGTTTTCCTGTGATCACCAATGTAACTGAGGGACCCATCTGAGTGACAGGTACTTACATTCATTTGGAAATTTTAATCATGGCTTAACACTTGTCAGCTTCGAAGTATACACTGTTGGGAAATTAGTGTCACATCATGTGATACAGTGGTTGTAAGTCTGCAAAGAAAACAGATTGTTTGATTTTTGTTTTTTCTTCCATAGCTAAGGTTAACTGACTGGACAGCTGTGAGTCAAGCCTTCAAGACACGCTGCTTTATCTGATTGGTCTCAGTCTTGATCTGGCACATGAAAGGAAATGTGAGGAAGTTTCAAGCAGAGATCATTTTGCAAGTCCAAAGATGAGGGTAAGGTCAAGTTTGCTTGCATTTTCACAGTATCTTGTTGCACCCATAAAACAAAGTGCCATGCAGACAAGATGAGATTTAGCATAGCAGTGGTTTTCACCTTCAGGAGATTTACATTGCTGGAGTACTTTTCATGTTCTGTTTCCCAGCATCAAAGGAAAACACCACAGTAAAGAAAGAGCAGTTATATTTGTTTTAAAGGTGACTTTTACTTCCAGGGGACAAGAATATGGTGACTTTATCTAAGTTTTGATGTTTAACTTGCACATGTGCTACCACTATCTCATGGAGCTGCAGGGTAACATTCGCATTTAGTTATGGAGTAAGTTGCTATGGTTCACGTTACGTTAATTTAGCCCATAATATTACTGTAACTGCTTTCCTGCTGTAGGAAACTATCACTTCCTCCATGCATTCAAAACTCTGGAGATTACTGCAGGAATTTATCGGGTAGGAAAATACAGCTTGCTTTCTTTATTTTATTATTTTTTTAACAGTGTCCTCTATGGGTATGGTGAGCTCTGTGTGAAACTTAAGAATTTTAGCCTGTAGGGTGGAAGGAGCTCTCTTCTCCCCCATGAGGCTCACCAAAAACATTTCCTGAGTTATGGATGAGCATTGCCTTACAAAGCCAACCCTACCAACTGCCTTCCCTCTCGAGAAACTCTGTTCCAGTCTTGAGGCTGGCTCTTCAGTTTGTAAAAATTGTCTTAATTCCACCAAGGCCTCAGTGAGATTTCCTAATTAGTCATTTTTCTGGAAGCTTTTAGATCTGAAATGTGTGCATCGTCATGCTGCAATGCTTTATGGCTTTACGTAATCAGTTTTTCTTACAGGAGAATTGTTGGTTAGCTGTACATTTCAATAAAACCACAATTTAAAATTTTGTTAGCTGTTGTAACATGCAGTAAATTCTGTGGTTAAAGGAAGAGGCATGTTGAGCAAGACTCCTCAATCTCCAGTTCAATCATATAAAATGCTATTTTGTATGTGCTGTGCATGAGGAACAGGGCTGTGCACTAGTCACTGTTGCAGTGGACACGTTGCATTTCTCAACATCTACCACAGAGAAGCAGAAGTTGGGAGGGTTTTTTCCTCCAAAAATACAAATGCAGAAGAGATAAGGAGCAGAGGTTGTCATTGGCACCTCTGAGCAACTCCCATGGGGTCACTGGGTATCAGCATTTTTGTTCTTTGCACGTTCAGTTATGTGGGGACCTTGTGTGTGTAGCCATGGCCAATGCTTAATATGACACAAACCTTGGGAAAGCACTTTGTTTCCTTAAGCTTTTTCACACTTCAGCCTTATATTTACAGTTCCATTAAATGCAGGAAAATATATGATGCAGCTCTATGGTGAAGAATCTTTTCTTTAGGTCTTCAGATGTCTTAACCTGATATTTTAAAAAGTAATGCCACCATCCCCCAAACGAAGAATCTGTGCAATTAAATAAATCGGCCTTCTTTCATGAAGATGTTCATTATAAATGTAGTGAAAATATAAGATTATAAATTGGCTGTAGAAAATAGCTGGCATGCAAACTGTTCTATCACAATAATCACATAAATAAGCACAACCAACACATTATGTAAATGGCCACAATAATGGACACCTTTCTGAATCCTTCTGGGATCTCTGTTCAGAGGGGTAATTACAGCGGTGGAAACTATAACGTAATAGTGAAATTAAAGTGACGTCAATGATGTGAAGTGAAGTGAATGATGACACAAAACTTGAAAAGAGAGAGCACTGATCTGTTAGAAATTAGCTATGGGTTTATTTTATTGTAAATTTGTAAATTCTTCAAGGTTTTAGTCTGGTTTGGATTTGGGATGGGTGGTGGTGGTTCTTTTGTCTTCAGAAAAACTTCTTTTAGAATCAAAAGGGCACAGTCCTGGGATGCTCTGGTCACTTGGATGGTTTTTAGGGAGAGCTGTGCACAAGCTGGCACTAAACCCCTCCGCAAATCCCCACGGTGCTCTGAGGAAAGAATAATACAAAAAGGACCATGATATGTCCTCATGTCTCCTTTGCTTGCCTTAATAAGAACTGGGAGGATTTCATAGGGAATTATAAAATGTGCGTGTTCAGCTGTCCTACAGCAATCCATATAGAAAAGCCCTCCCATTAGGTGGCAGAGTACATTCAAAAGGCTTGATGTTAGGTGTTAGGGTAATCCTGGCCTAATTTTTATCACTTCCTTTGAAAGTCCCTTCATTTACAAATTCTGAGTATCTCAAAGTATTTCTCTGCTTTTTTTTGTGGTGTTTTCATCATTTTTTCATAATACCATGAAACTATGTTTAACTTCATGTAGCGCTTTCTTCCAGAGAGAGCTGATCTCAAAACAAATTTATCCTGATCAATCTGTGTCCAATCTGTTACTGGCTTGATCAGATAGAAAGGAATGATATCAGCAAAGCTGGCATATTGTCCTAACCCTTCCTAATGGTATACGCATATTGCTCCTAACCCTTCCTGATGGTATATTCAACACTTGAAAATACCAAAGGTCTAAATTCAAAGGAAGATCTGCAAAATCATTGTCCTTTTTCCAAGAGAAAGGGGCAATTTCTATGATATGTAACTCTTCTCTAAAAATCTCAAGAGCAAAAAGTTATTTCAAACTATTTGGGTTTTCTTCCCATTTAACTTCTAGGGCATGCTATATTCCCGCAAAATACGCCCCTAGCTTTCAACTTTTCATCATTATTTTTCAGGGTTTTATACATACAAGTAATGAGTGTTTGCCTTTAAGCAGACCTGTTTTTCTTTTTCAAGACAGTCTTTCATTATTAACTTCCAAAGAGCAAATCAATCCCTCTAAGCTGCCACACTTTTTATCCTAATTATTTTTCCGTTTGCTGTGAGAGTTTCTTATTCCACATCTGCATTAATATAACTTTGGTCTTCTCCCTTTTAAAAGTAGTATTGATACTCATTTATGTTCCTTGACTTTCCAGCTTTATTAAGGCCTTATTGACTCTCACCTCTGTGAATGTTCGCCCTCGAAGTTTTTAACGTTTCTGATAAACATGCACTTTTGCTACTATCACTAGCAGGCATTAGTCATAAATTAACTTCTTCAGCTCAAATTCAGCTCCCAGTTCTCCTAAGGTACCATCAAGAATCCTTGTCTCTGAGCCAGCTTTATACCAGAGGAGCAGGAAGACCAATTTCAACATTTTAAGAGCTGCACCACAGTATAATAATGTTTATAGCCAAGCATATCTCCTCCTTAAGTATTTTTTTACTTCTTCTTGGCTAATGGAAATCCTTTGGATATTTCTGACGGTGTATGCCCCCTGCACTGTCTGTGCAAAAATAGCCAGACATTCCAAGACAATGGTGGCATAATCCTGAAGTGTAACTGTAGTAAATTTTTGTGGGTGTTATTGCCTTTTCAGTTCTTTGTGGCAGATCATATCTTTAATCACACAGTCAGACTCTCCTCTGTGGTCATGTCTGTGACTTGCATGAAAAAAAATATCTGTACAGTAACATAATACATTTCAGTGATGTACCCTTGTGACTTTGCTAATTTTGAGGTGTGATTACTGACTACGAGAAGAATCTGGTATGGTAAGACACAGGTTCTTATATTAGTCCTCAGATAAAAATGACATGACTTCTGTAAGCATGTGATGGACTATATGAAAGACAGTATTTCTTGTGTTTGTCTGATAATCTGCATTTTGAGCTTATTCAGTCAACTGCTGAAGTTTGAAAAGCAAAGACAAAACCAAAAGCAGATAGTTTTGGAGAGAAGTGATAGCCAATCTGATAGTAGTCAAGAAAACTTCAGTAGTGTCATGAGTCATTTGTGACGAGTCAAAAAAATTCTGACAAAGTCTTCCCTGTTAACAAAGTTTATATTTTAGTAATTCTACATATTCTGTTGTTTTGTAATTTATATTATACATACACACACATTTACCAGGTGAACAACATAATGTTGCCTAGATCTCTTGGCAAAACCCATTGTACGGCATGTGCAACAGGTTTACCTCACTACGTTTTCATTCCTTTCCTCACAAGTTCACACGGATTCCTTGTGTGCTGATATTTGTGCTAATGATGTGTACCTTTTTCTGAGGTTTTAAAAGGTTGGCACCTTCTCACTGAAACAGGAGGTATCTGTCTGGGAGACAACAGGTTGGAAAGGTGATCTAAAAACTGCAGAATAAGACTTCAAAGTCTTGGTCCAAGGGAGAGACTAGAGCAGTCTTGAGTCCTCCCAGAAGATGTAACAACTTCTACAAAAAGACATGTTAAACTCAAATACATTTGAAAACTTCATATTAAGCTTTTATAGGGTTAGTCTGTGGGGAGGTGCTGTACTGTATAGGCTGGCAGAGTCTCTCTCTGAACATAGGCTGCCTCAGAAACCCATGTTTTGTTCTCTGATTGTTTAATTATTTTTAATTCTACCCAACGTATTAATTCCTTTGCTAAAGTTACTCCCTAATTTACACATAAATGTGCCAGTCCCCTTCTGTCTCTGTCTATATTAGAAGCTGCATGAGAAAATTCAGTTTTTCTCACTTACATTTCAGGAGAACACAGTAATAATTATTTTTTAAAGTAGATAATAAATTCATGGTAGGGATATTGCGTTTTGACATGCAACATTTAAAAAACTGCAAAGACTCATGGCCTCTTGTATCAAAAACTCCTTGTTATAAAATGCAACTTGAATTACTTTGGAACATTTCTAGGTATAAGGTCCATTTTTTTTCCCCCTCTAGCTACAGAGAAATATACACAAGATAATATAGTACTTGATGGATAATTTTTTCTTACTGTGAGATGCCTCAAAATACACACACATGTACACATGTTACAAGCTAGCAGTAAGAAATCCTGATACGATCTACACTGGACAGTCCTGTAGATTATTCAGTTATTTTAGTGCATAGAATCAAAAAACTATTTTACAATTAAAAATTGATGGAAAGTTGCATCCTAAGAACTTTATCTTAGTTAATGCATTCTCCAATACTTCAATATATGCTACAGTTAATGCCATTAGGAAGGGTACTGTGATTCTGCAATGACCGTGGGATAGCTGATGTCTATCAAGTGAAGGCTGCTACATGTACATATGTCCTGCTGGTTTTCCAAATAGTGTTTCCCTTTATTTGTGCTGTACCTGACTTTTCCATTTTAGTAAGATGTAAATGTATTTTGAAACAGTGGTTGCACTTGAGGTGCTTCTTTAAAGTTTTCTCTTAAAGGGCTTTCTGGCATCTGATTTTGCCAAGTCCTGAAAACGTAAAGCTAAATGCTTCTATTAGGCTGGTTTAGGTGAACGTGGACTTTCAGGAGGGACATTCACGTGTTTCATATTCAGCTGAAAGGAAGAAACATGATGAGTAGAGCAGCGTTATAAACAAAATGCTCAGTTTATGCCTCTAAACCAGTTGTAGCCAATAGACGTTTCTTTAGCAGCCTTGTGCAGAACTGACTTCTATGCAGGGTAAGGATGAATCTTGGCGCCAGTCTTCAGTGACAACATAAATGAATGTCAGGAAAATTAATTCACTATATTGTCTTCTAGGTCTTTGTTTCATCTCTAGAGGAAATCCATGCAGGAAAAATCCACTTAAGGGATATTTAACAAAAAGACAACATCTGACTTGAAGTCCCTGAGCCAGAAAGTGCTGGAAGCTGGGAAAGGACACCTGGGAAAGTATCACTTCCTCTCCTATCACAGTCATCTACATTTATCTTCTATCACACAGGGTAATTTGGCTTAACCTAGTAGAGCTGTTCTTCTGTCTTGCACTCAGATTTATATAGATTTATTGATACATAGCAGATATTTACATGTCCATTTTAGCTAGTATGTGGTATAGTTCTTCCTAAATCACCTATAGAGCCAATGGGGAGCAAATTATTCCCGCAGAAGATGTTTCAGAGAAAAAGCGTAGCTAGGGTTCTCTTTCTCCCGGTAATCCTCTATCTACTGATAGCAGAGGGAGATACAACAGCTGAGCTGGCTGATACAGCTGCATACCATTGAATGGTTCCTCCTGTCCCCAGCCTGTCCACCACCACAATCTGTGGCAAGTCCTGTGTAATGAAAATTTGTGTTGTGCTGTATCAAAATACCACAATCATATTTAACAGAGAAAAACAATCATAACACAATTACTCTATTTCATAGCTGCAAGAAGAACAAGACATGATGTGGCTTTTTTGGGAGGGGAGTGGGGGGTGTGGCTTTTTATCAATATTAAGCTGTAGTGTGAAATTCACTGTATCTCTCAAGCCCCCCCCCAAGGGACACCTCTTGATCCTTCTGACTGGTTCTCAGCATGGTGGATTGGGCAGCTCAGTGTCCCTGTGAATAGCTGTCATTCTGGTGACACACCCGTTTGCTGTCAGCACAGTCACAAACAGAGAGCCCAACAGAGAAACAATGGGCAAAGCTTTGCCCACGCAGGGTGGGACAGAGGGAAGGACTGTGGTAGGTGGGTGAGGCTACTCCAGTTTTGAAGCACTAGTGTAAAAGCTGGTGACTGAACATATGCCCATGGAGCTGCTGTGGCCTCTGGTCCCATGGGCCTCTAGCCCTGCCTGTGTTTCCTCACTTCATATGAGACAACCAGGAGAACAAAAGACTGTTTCTAACACATTTCACTGGGGGTTTTCCCCCCTCTTTGTATGGGATTATTCTGAACATAGCTTAAACCCTAGTGCCCTCTTCTGATCTTGAAATAGGTGTCAGTTCTCAGCACACCTGCCCCTACAGCTCCAGCTCAGCAGACAGTGGCAGCCAATTGTTTGAAGTTAGGCAAGCATTTGGGGACACAGATATTTTAATTTGTAATCAGCTTTAAAGCCTTCAATGTTTATTCTGATCAGAAACAGCAGCTTAGGCAGAAATTAGTCTTTTCTATTTATAAAAATCATTTTTTTTTCCCTCCCCTGGCAGGAGCTGCAGACTTGATCTAAAGTCCACAGAAGTAAAGGGATAAACCCTTATCAGCTCTGGCACAGCCCTTACCACAGCAAGTTCTTTGGCCAGTAGAGTCACGTAGGCTGAAAGAGGCATACTATTACAAAATCTGCAAGGGACAAACACTAATTAAGGATAATCTTGTATAAAATGGTACCTTTTTGGACATACTTAATATGGGAAACACTGGTAAGTGATAATTCTATAATTCCTTACTTTTGGGAGGTTTTTCAATGCTTACTAAACCAAATTAAGTTTCTGTGTATGTATCTCTAGACAGATGTATGTAATGCATATTAGTTATATCTCTTACACTCAGATAGCTGCAAACTGTATGAATAAGTTCATTCATCATTTCCAGGCTGCTGCCTCTGGGCTGGAAGGCAGCAGCTGTCAAGGAGCACACAGCAGTCGCTTGGCGTATTCAGAAACTCTGCATCCAGTTTGCATTCTAGGATGATTCCACACAGGGGAAAGTAGAAACCGCTTTATAAAATGTGTGTTTGTTTTCTAAAATCATCTTGAAATATTTTGTACTCATCACCATTTAAAAAAATCTAATAAAACGTTTGCCCTTAAGGCACTTGATATGTCCAAGATTTAGCAACATTTAGACAAACGTTGCTAAATCTTATAACACTAAATTTACTACAAAATAAGGTTATGAATTAATTTTCACAGTACTGGCTTTTCTAGACTGTGGCTGTTTGCTTATGTTTTAAGCAGCTAATATTCTGCAAACTGAGAGTTGTGCAACTGCAAATAAACATTCTCTACTGACAAAAGTATTTGTTGATAATTTTAGATGGGAATTGTTGAGAGACTGATGGGCAGATTAACACTAGAGGCCCCTCTAGCAAGAGGTTTATCAACACATTAAGCAACAAAAGGGATATTTATAGTACTTTCCTGGAATATGCCTTTTCCAGCTCTCTATTGCCATCTTGAGTCTCTTGCTGCCTTTTACAGAAAATCCAAATCGGGGCGTGACACATTTAGAGACAAAGGGAAAATAGATTTCCAGTCCTGATGACTAGAGCGCTCTCCAGTCATCAGGGGTAAGAGAAACATTATTTGGTTCAGTTGAGATTATACGCATTGTGACAAACTACAGCAGGAGCTGAAGTGGAGTGCCGGGGCGGTGTCAGTGGAAATCTGTTATGAAGGGTGGCAAAATAAGGTTCTTGGAAAGCAGCTGAGTTCAGACCCGGTGGGGAATTCTTGGATATGTGCATCATGCAGACACTACTGGCAGTGGCTGTCACAGAAGCTAATAAGAGTTTAGAGCATATTTGCAGGGGAATAGAGAAATCCTGGAAGCACTATCCTACCTGTTATGCAGATGTCTTGATACCCTTCTCTTTGTCCTATAACTGCCTTTCTCAAAATTTTCACTGCCTTCTAAAAATAAATAAGAAAGGATAAATATTGTGATTCATATGATCCTAACTACATACTAAATAAAATCTATGGATTTCAAAGTCCTTTGAGATAGATAGATGGCATAAAAAGTAGAAGCCTACGGTCTTCCTATGTGGGCATTTCTCCAGCACCTTGCACTTTTTACTGCAGACTTCTTTTTGTAAGTTTATAACTTGCAGAAGTATTTTTTTATTATTATTTCTTATTCTCTTCTATTGCCTGATTTCACACTTGGTGACAGTTATTTTCATTCAGTATTCAGAACTGAGTATTTTATGAGTAACCAGTGTGCCAGGCAGCAGGACTATGATTGTGAGATCATTGTTACTAATGGAATACTTGGTGGGGGATCTCTTCCTCTCCACTGAGTGCTTGACATATACTAAAAATAAGTTGCTAAAATTTGATTCTAAAAAAAAATCTACTGTCTATAGCCCATTTTAGAGTTGTGGGTATATTTGGGCATAATATTAGCAATCTCAAGTACTTTCCTCTTCCAAACAGAGGATACCATTTTGAGGTGCCATTTACACTCTTTCATAATAAATCTCTTAGTAGTAGCTGACACCAACACAGTTTAAACTGTGCTAGCACAGGGTTAAATTAAACCCTGATGGAAACAGCCTGAGCTGGATTTTCCACCCTGCTTTCTGCTGCTGCTCTACTGCAGCAAATATTGGTCCTCTTTCTTAGGTTGTTGACCTGGGAGTTTCTGCGGTGTATGCCAAGCCAGTGCAATCAGCTTCTAGACCCTCCTGACTGGTGGAGGGGATATGCTGTGGTGAGATACAGAAGTGCCATTTGTTAATTCCCAAATGCAAGCAACACTTTGAAGATGTTAAGCCACGAGATTATTATTCTGCAGAAAAACCAGCACAAAGGGAAAATATGTTTTGTACCTGCTGAGCTGAACACATGGGTGTCTCCCAAGTCCTCCAGAAACCTAAATTCTCTATTACTTCATGGTTGTATACTCATTTCAGTACTTGTGTTGCATTCCTAGGATTTGGGTCATTCCTCAGATACTGGTTATGTATCAACCTTAATGTTTCTTCAAAAGAATGGCCTAATTTATCAGATCCTGCCTGGACTGCTGGCAATGGTCTTGCAGAGAGGTACTTTGGCATACCCATCTTAGGCTCTCAGAATTCATATTGCTGATTAGGTTTAGTAACATTCTTGGGAATAATCTTCGGATGGTGTGTATTCGCATTTGTATCGATGTCACCACGCTGCTGTAGTGCTGCCTTCAACGCTCCTTTTTATGTATTTCCTGCAAGTGCCATGTTAAATGATCATGGGATTCTTGGAAAAATAACGGGAAATGTTATAGTGGTGCTCACAAGTTCTGTGTATTGATTTTTCCACAGATTTTGCTAGTCTCTGAGCCTAAAAATTGTTGATGAAACATAGATGTTTGATCTTATTCTCTGTTGTTGATTCCTGTTTGTGTGCTAGAAGCCCTGACCTTTTGTTGTTTTACTATAGGAAAAAAAAAAAAAAAAAGGATAAAAAGACCTAATTATAGCAATTATTGTGTATTTGATTATAGGGATATTGTTTAATTTAGTTGCTTTATATTCCTAAAAACTATTAGCAGTAATTCATACGGACAAACTCTTTTACCTGCAAGTAAGTTACAGCTTGCATTGAGATGCAGGAGAAATGTCTGCATAATAGAATCATAGCTCTGGTATAAAATATGTAGGACATGGAATAAGTAAATGCCTTTTGAGTCCACCTCAGTACATTCAAAGCATAAAGAATAACATATAAAAATGGAGGAAAGCACAGGGAAAACTGTCTGTGGCACTGTTCCTCAGCGGCCTTAGAGGGTCATGAGTTGTGGAGGACAAGACAAAGATTATGGTGGAAAATTATAAAAAATGACCTAATGCCAATGTCACAAGACCAGGAATAGCTGGAAGGTCTGTTCTTCTGGCCATGTCTAAGGAGATCTCAAAGTGCTTCTTAGATGATTTTCAATATTTATAGCTGAGAATTCAAAATCCTGAAAATAGGTTTGCTTTTGAAAATAGGATGATTCTTTCTGTTTTATTGGGGTGCATTTACCAAATAACTTTTCCCTCTTATGGCTTTAGTTGCCATTTGAGGGGATAATTTATCCCCTAGATGCTAGCAATAAACAAGACCTAGTACATTGTTTAGAGCATTCCAGCCTCATTTGGATAATTCCTTCAGTAAATTCCCCCCTCATCTGGGATGATTTCTCAATAAATTCCCAAGACCAAGTTGGGTCTTGGTCTTGGGAATTTATTGAATGGTCATCACATTCCTTTAAAGTGTCATCACGGGATGAGTCCCAGTAGATGTCTTAGAACGGCAAAGAGCTGGGGTGGTGAAACTGCATTCTTGCCTGCCAGGCAAAGTGCTGACTCTTTACTTGTGCCATGCTGTTGATAATGGCTTGCCCAGGAGCCTTCTGTGATGCTCCAACCTTGTGCATTCATATTATATATATTACTGTAGAATATATGAATACAGTTTTAAACTGATACTAACCCAAGGAAATGAAAACAGCAGTTTTCCGTCTCTGAAACCTGCAATAAAGTCCTTCAATGTGTTAAAATAACTCTGGTACCAGGAAGAGTCTAATCTTACCAGGATGAGGTCAAAAAGTGCTATTTTACCCTAAAGCAGGATATTCTACTCAAGCAATAGATGAAATTAATCTCTCCTGATCTCTCTATTGTGACTGCTGGATGGCTTCCAAGGCTCAAGCAGGCTTGTGTAGCATTAGCTCAAGTACTTCAGGATTCCTGTGGTCTGAAAAAAAGACATAACCTATAAATGCCGCTTTAGTTCTTCATTCATGGTGCTGGCAGTACTGTAACGAGGCAAAGGACAGAAAGCAGTGGTGTTGCATTTGCTGAGCCTTTCAGAAGGACTCAAACTAAGTGCAGTTGCCCTTGGTTTTGAGTTGGTTACAGTTCATCAGTGCCAGACTTTACCCTCTCTAGAACAGAGACACTGACAGTTGTCCTAAATCATCAAGTATTTTCATGATAATGTAAAAAAAAAACCCAAATGAAAAAAAAAAAAAATCAACAAAAAGTGACCAACCACCACCCCCCCCAAAAAAAAAAAAAAAACCACAAAAAAAAAACACCAAAAAAAACAAACAAAAAAAACAACTACCTGGGTTGTGACTACTGTGTACGTTTTAATTCCACAGGCACAAGATTCTCAGACCCACTGTGATTCCTGAGTTTCCTACTTCACAATTAATTGAAATGGAATATGGATTTGTATTCTCTGAATGAGAACAGCACCTCTTCAGTACTTACTTTAAGAGAGACAACATGAGACATGAATTCTGAATAAAACTGACATCCGTCCAATGTGTAATATACTGAACAGAAAGTTTACTGAAAAATCTTAAATATTTCCTCCTCCAGCACAAACCCACTGTATTACTACACTACGCAAGCTATTTGCTTTCTCCTGCTTGAGAGTTTAGGCTGTTTGGAGAGTCTGCAAGTGAATCTTATCCCACAGAAGATTTTTGTAGCCATGTTATACTACTACCAAAAAGATTTTAACCAACTGAGGAGGTAAATGAGAATGAATGATTGAGAATGAATTCAAATGAAGCCTCTTTCCATTGTAAATACTTACATGCTGGGTAGTGCAAAAATTGCTTTGGGATAAGTGTTTACAGTGGAAATATTGACCATTCTTTAAGTAGTCATCATGTTCTGAATGTTGTTGCTAAACCTTAGTTTCTTTTTCTGTTTTCTGTCACACTGTATGAAATGTCAGGTAATACACTCACAGAGCACGAACCATGAACCCACTTTATTTAAATCACTGTGAAAGGAATGATTCATTCACTGTCCAATCACATTTCTGACTATGCTCATTTTAATAGGCTAAGTATTTTCCTAATTTCTCTGCTAATCATGAGAAACACTTTCAGTCTCAGTTCAGAGACTGTTGTGTCTTATATTTCAAGCTGGGATTAACACAGTACTAAGAAATCAAAACAAGTCTATGTAATGGATTTAGAGTATTTTGCATGCACTCAGGTGGGAACAAGTAGGGTTGATTGTATGCTTAGATTAATGTGTACCCATCTTCACCTGCATCCATAAGGGTCAGGATTTTCACTGGTTAATGCAACTTCCTCAGCAGGGTTTAATTACCAGAAATAAGTGTAATGACAGAAAAGTCAGTTTATCATATAATTAAATTGGTCTTGCACTGGTTTAGAGAGATGTTTTTGAGCTGGGTGAATAATTGTATGTACTTACATGAGTCCATTTACAGCCACTACAATGAATCTTCACTGGAATGAAACTTGCTTTTCTGAAAGTTTCCCACTTGGCAGGACTCAGGAAGGGTAAGATTAATTTCTAGCACTATTGTAAATTTGTTCAGCACAAATGTGCAAATTTTATCTATAAATCAAGTATTAGTTTTGTTAGTAGAATTTCTCCATACCAAATTAAATGCTGGAAACATCGCTCATCTTCCTTGTCTAACAGAAAGTAATCTTTACTATTTATATATGGAATTATGGATATTATTGGTTTTGACAGCATTATCTATATAACTAAATGCTTATTAGAAACAAGCTTGACTAATGAAATTAAGGGAAATTTTTCAGATGTGGTTCTAAAATCTGGTCATGTTTTAATTTGGACCTCCATGAAGATAGTACCAAGAAGAAGGTTTCTGATAAATCTCAGAGCATACTGCTAAATAAGAATTTGTCTCAAAAGTAATCTGTTTTCAAATATGAATAGGTAATTTCATAAAACCTTGAGTCTTAATTTCACTACAAATAGCAGTGCTTGGACATGATATAATGTTCAGTTTCCTGTTGGGCTATTATTAGATGGAGAAAACCAAGCTTCCCAGACCTCCCCAGAAATAGGCTTATTCCCAAAAAGAAAACCTGACAACAAGAATTATTAATGTCCCCAAAAGCTAACTCCTACTCTGCAAGATAAATAGAAATAGTTCAACCATCTGCAGCAGTGTCAATAGAGTTAAATAACTTATATAATATCTGGAGTCAAAAAGAAAAGATAAGGAAATAAGTCATCCTATAGGCAATATAATACTTTGTGACAGCTACAATATTTAGGAAAGTACATATAGACTAAACATAGTTTTGATATCACTTCAGGACACCTATGAGAGAAATTATATAATTTTAACAGAACTCCTTTAACTGTGATGAAATGTCTGGTTTGATCCCTTCTTGGAGAACCACGTCTTCATATTCCAGGATGATGCACTTGTTGCTGTTAGCATTTTATGTTCCTAGTTATGCAGTGAGAGTTAAGTGACAAACAGCAAATGTCATATTCCTCCTCCTCACCCTGTAACCAGAAGGTTGGGGTTAAAAGTGGGAGGGAAAAACAGGAGAGGAATAAAATAGAGCACAAGAAATTTGGCAGCATCAGAAATCTCTATGTACGATGAAGTGCTGAATGACGCATTAAGGCAAACCACCTTAATTATACATTACATGTGGTAAATTACAAGATAAAAGTATTTTAGAAACTAAATCCATCCTATATTCCTATGTTGCATTATCCTGAAGTGACCCTGGGCAGCCAAATGTTCTTGCAGTCTGTCCTTGGCTCCTTTTGCATTACACAGGTTCCCAAGCCAAATTTGCTAAGTTAAACATCTGAGCTGCAAATAAAGATCTCCAAAGCCTACTGTGCTTTCCTTGTTCTAAGACTCCCTTCACAGTATGGCCTCAATTCAAATAAGTACTTAATATGTGCTTAAATCCCACTTAAATCAATGGGATTTAAACATTTGCTTAAATGCTTTGCTAAATCATGGTCTATTAAACTGTCTATGTTGGAGATCAAATTATAATTTATATTGCTGTGATTTCTTTTTCTGATGTTATATATGAGACCCCAAACTACATTTCACTGTAGTCTTGCTTGAACCAAAGCTGGAACTGTTTAGAGGGAATGTGTGCGAGACCTGTATTCATCATGTGCAAAAAACAGGTTTTAATTATTTTGGGCACCAGCTATTGCAAATTTGTTTTCCTGATAAAGCAAAACCAAATAAGCTCAGATAAGAGACTCAATGTTTTTCAAGCACCATCGTTTTGAAGATGAATAACATGAAATTTTCAGTAATGATTGCAACCCCTGGTAAATGTGGGAACATAGCTTTTACAGAAGGCAGATAAATGAAAATATTTGAGGAGGAAGAGAGATTCTTTTTTCTTCTGTCACTGATTTGTTGGCAGTCTTGGCTATTTCCCCCACCCTTCCCCCGCCCCCCAAATGCGACTAGGATTGACAAGGAAAACAGTCTTTGTAGCAGAGGAGGCAGCAAGCAAAGAATTTGCCAAAAGGGCCATCAAGAATCCCCAAGAAATATGATGTGTAGGGAAAACATGTTAAAAATACTGCAACTGTATATACTTTAAATTTTTTAGGAGAGAGTCACATGTCCCGCTATGCCTGGGATGCCCAAATTGATTACTCTGGCCTTATCACTGTGGTTTTGGAAAAGAGTGAGGATGGATGGTGGGAAAGTGAGGACTCTTCTTGACTTCTCCTGTAGTGCAAGCTCTCTGCTTGTAGTGGAAATCAGCCAAAAGACAGCTCATATGCCAAGAAAGCCCAAGCTAAAGGATGAGTGGAAAATACCAGATGCTTACATTTGTCTTTGATTTTCTCAAAGCTGCTAATACTGGTTTTCTGCTTAATTAGCTAAATAAGGGATGGACTCTCCTTCTCTTTCATATACAGCTATTTCTCAGATTGTGTAAGAATGAGTTAGCCACCTCTAGGGCACTGCTGTCCATGAAAGAGGAAGACCTTGATGCTGCTTTCTTAAACAACATTAACAGGAGATAATTGCTGTAGAGCACATCCAATACTTCTCTCTCACAGTTCAGCTATCCTACCAGAATTGCCCCAAGACAAGGATTCCTGAGACAACACGTTGTCTGACAGTTAGTTTACATTTCTATCCTGGGAAAAAATTACTCTCAAAGGGTATGTTTTCCCAATTAGGCAAGATTTATTTCTAGTCAAAGTGTTGTCTTTTGTTCACTGCTTAGTTTTCTGTTAAGCAGCTAGGCTTTTCCTAAGAGATTTCAGTATGTTGTCCATAACCTCAGGGGTACGGATGGACAAATAAATCTAACTGTCTTAGACATGAAGTGACCTTTCTGTAAGGGAACTTTTTCGTGGGCATCTGTAAGTGTTCTTCAGCATTTTTGTGCTTCCTGAAAGTCAAACATGCATTAAGGTAGTTTAAACATGCAGAACCATAAGACCACACAGAAGAGCATTTAAAGTAAAGAAAAGGTGAGCCTCTCAGCTGAGGAAAAACTGTATGGTATTGATCAGTTGTATAATCAGCAGAGTAAAAATCAAACAGATTCTGGAGAGGAGTAGGCGGGATCAACAAAGCCACCATTATTAGATAGCATAAATCCATTTAGAATATACTTGTTCTTTGTGTCGCTTGTTTTGCTGCATAATTACACAGCCTACAATACAGTCTACTGAATACATCTGATATGGCCTTTTCAGGCAGTGACCGTAAGTGGTCTGAACATATATAATTTCATAGCAATTTTAATATTCCATTTGCTTCCATAATTTTATAAGATATACATGTATAGTCAGCTGTACTTATCACTTATAGAAAAATGAAACGCATGCAGAATATGTTGTCATTTAAAACAACTGGCAAAGTTTATATTCAGAATCGTGTTTCATAATAATTTAATACTAACATTTAAAATTCATGTATCATCATTTGGAAAAAATCCTACTTCAGAATGTAAAACATGAAAAAAATAATAGAGTTCATCTCTGATTGACAATTCTTGTTATGCATTAATTGAGATATATTTTTAAAGTATTTCTTACTAGGGTTTTTGATAACCTCCAGTAAGCCATTACAGGACTTCTGTGAAAGGGGGAAAATAGTAATTTGCTGAGCAGGGAAAGTAACTCTCTTCTCATACTTCATCTGAGGATACAATTTCTTCATCTTTTGTGTTCACTGAGGAATCTTTCTTTTGCAACTTCCTTTGTTCCCAAGCTTGGAAAAAAATTATCACTTCTTTTAAAAATCTTAGAATATTGCAGTGTGCTTTGTTTCTCCTCAAAGGCTGATCTGTGAATTATACATGAAAGTGTTCCATGTTTTCGTGGTGTTTTCTTATGATTTAAAGTTTCCACAAATATTTACTACTACCCACTCTTTTCTCACAACTATGAAGTGTAGATATAAAAAGATGCCCCCTCCAATTTTCATGTTCTTTATCACAACCTGAATTAAATAAGAAGGGAAAATGCAAAAGAAATTAAATTGCAATCTGACTTTCTTCATATTATCACAATTGGATTTAATTTCAAATAAAATATTAATAAAGTATTAATTTTTCCTGGTGGGAAATCCATTAATGGAACAGTTTCCCAGGGAAACAGAAACAAAGTGATTAACTGTCCTTTCTGCTTGAGTAATGAGATATTCCTAAAATAAATAGTTCTGCCTGGTTTAGCATTTGTCTCTTATGTATTTAAGCACAGGTCTAGGTCCTCAACCTATACATGGTATGTTCTGGACCTTGTTTTGGGGTGTCTTAACTCTCTTTCTCTTAATTCTCACACTTTTTAGAAGGGATAAATTGCAGCAGGCTAGAAGAGAATCTCTTTCAGATTCCATAATTAGAAATAAGGGAAAAGTTATAGGCGTCTAATTTCAGTGACACAATGACTCAAACTATTTTTAAATATGTCCAAATGCAAATTCTCATGAAAAGGTTCAGAGTTTGCAAATTAGATAATTTTAATGTTGCCTTATGGTTGTTTTTCAGTTAGAAAATTAAACTCCAGAAATGTCCCCCTAGCTAAATGATGTTTCTGCAATGTTGAAATTAATCAATCAGCTCTTCACTAAGAGCCAAGCCTCAAATCCACAAGCATGAAACAACAACTAGTAATGGCTATAGAAATCGATTTCAGAAGGTTAAATGTGCACATTCAGAGCTTAGAGAACAAAGTCTTTATGGCCTTATCCAAACCGATTATCTGTGTGACTCACATTACTTCGCATACACTGTAATCATGAAAATTAGGGACTGGGTTTAGATGAGGCCATGAAGTTTGATTCATGTTGAAACGCTGGATCAGGGTAGTTTTATTTCTGATGAGCGAGGTCTATGGAAGTCTGACATTGAATCATTCTGTTCACTGCTGGGGCAGGAAGAGGGATATAAAAAACCCAAAGGTACTAAGTATGTGTGTGAGGGTAGAGTTTTTTGGCTGATAGTTGGGCACATTCAAAGGATAACAATAGGGTTTCTCATTAGACCTAGATGAAAGTCAAAGTCTGCAATGGTAGCTGGCTTCCATGCTAAAGTTGTGGCTGAATTTGGCATCAACACTTTTGACTGAACTTTAGAAGTTGGTTTGACAAATGGGTGCATGTTAAGAAGGGGATGTAAATCTGTAAGTAATTGTGCCTAAAGCCTTACTGGGTAGAAATAGGTAGGCTTTAGTTTTAGCCAAAATTTGCTCCATTATAGGCATATTGAATGGATTTGAAGAAGTCTAAAAATTCGAATGGCAGAGAAACCTGGTAAGAGCAAGATTTCAACCAAGAGAAGGAGAGAGATATATTTTGGAGCAGTCTTCTGTAGGTTTTTGCTGTGGGACTTTCCAAACTAATGCTGTAATTAGATACAGGGTGAAAAAGGGATCCTGGGCTGTGTTGACATTTAATATCTGTTACAGAAGAGGTTCGCAAGCTAAAATCAATGTTATGTCCTTCAGATCTCAGAAAATTACAGTTAGGGTAAAGGCATGTAGATCTGGACTAAAATTTTTGTGTTACCCATGCTAAAACTGTTTCAGGTGGGATGAGGTAGAATTTGGATTGCAGCTGTTTGCATTAAGACAGAGTGAGTAGGAGTCCTTGGCTTTCATTTCTGTTTCAATGGTGGTGATCTTCTTTGCCAGGGCAAGGCTTCCAGGCCTAGGTGACTGGCCAGGCTTTTCACACTCAAGCTTATGTTTGGATTTATGCATATGTTCCTTGGCTGAATTAGACCCACAGGCAGTGTCGAGCTAGGACGTGAAATGGCCAGTGGTCATAAAACACAAAATTAAGACTGGTAGGTGTATAGTGACCAGGCACCATGAATGTTAATAAAAACCGCTGAAAGGCAGCCGAAGACAGGAGAGATGAAAGGTGTAATCAAGTATAATCAACACAAAAAGCCTGACTGCAGAAGACAGAAATGTACTGACTTCAAATGATCTTCCAAAAAAACTTCTATTTCAAAAAAGAAGAAAGAAAAAATAATCTGATGGTGATGATTTGAATCATGTGCAGCATATGATCACAAACTGAATGAGAAGATTAAAATTAAAAATAGGAAGAAAAAAAATCACCTCAAAAAATTGGGAATTATTTAAGTATTTTTTCCATCCTTTTTAGTGAGGTTTTGACAAATCTCACAAGGATCTGTGGTTTTGAAAGAAGCAATGTTTTAGAGTGTCCATGTGCATTCGAAATACCTTGACCCCTTTGACAGAGACTCTGCACCTCCAGCTATAACTCTGCAGTCTCTGCAGCCATCTTGAGGGGACTCTGTTCGTGTTCTCTGAGGCAGAGCCAGGGAGGGACACTCATGTAGTAAGCAGCACATAGCCTTGCTGGTAAAATCTAAACTCTAACATTTACTTCCCTGTCACAATTAATTTTACTGGGCCAGGGTAAGCAGAGTCCTACGGCACATGTCAATGAGTAGCAATTGTAGATAGTGGTAGACAATTTCTTCTTCGCATTTAAATCCTGTTTTCCCCTCTCCTAATCATCATAGACTTATAAGAGTAAGTATGCAGGGTATGGGGTACTGGTTGCAAGCAGCTGAAGGTTCTTTTCATGCTGAAGCTGAATCTATTGTGTTATGGCACAGCAACCATCAGAGCTGCTGTTGACTTCCCCAAGGAGCCTTGGAAGGGTTAGCTGTGTTTCACAGCAGTACTGATAGGCTGAAAGGCTGAACAGTCCATTTCTGTTTCCTTACATCAACTTAGATGCCTCCTGTTTTCCTGTTCTCTCTGATTATAGCCTTACTGTTCCCATCCTGCCAACTCAACCAGCCAAATTTGACTTGGGGACGGTATTTCCTTTCTTTTCATAACTGCTTTACTGTCCTCCCCTGATGTCTTCTTGGCAGTTCTTTGCTCTGCAAATCAGTGAAACAAAGGATGCTCACTTCACTAGAAATAGCAATCGTTTTCCTGAGGGTTTTGTGGATTCAGCTTATAGGAAAGCAGAGACTAACCAAACTTCCTTCAAAACCAAATTTGTCCTGACAGGATCAAGTGATGGAGGTATAAGTCATTCAGTTCACAATTTCTTCTCTAAAGAGTCTTAACGCCTTTTGAGGATGCTTATCCCTGTGTCCTGCTGCTGTATTGCTGCCAGCAGTCAGCCTTTTGCCACAATGTGTGCTGTTGTGTTCCTGTCAAAGCTTCCCTTTCTGCTTCTAGTGCTTCAGCAGCAGCAGTTCAGCTCAGAAGGGTAGTCAGAGGCTGTTAACCCACCCAGGTAGAAATATGTTCATAACACTGAATACCATTTTTCTTTTAATTCCTTGGGAGAACATCCTGAAGACCTCTAACAAGCTGGCCTACCACCACCATCCCCTCTGCATGTAAGCTGGCCATGTTTAACCATCCACTTGGCCAACAGGAGGATTCCAGTCCTCAGATTTATCTTCTAGTGACCTTGTTTCCTTGTTATGGTAGGCAGTGAAGAAATGGTTTCTTGGTGATGGCTCATGCCTTTGTTCTAAATACATACCTGCTTTATCACAGGTAAACTTCTGAACTGGAGTACCTGTGCACCATTTCATGAGGCCATGGCAGAGGACTGCCATAAAAAGCTCATGTCCAAAGCTTTGCAAAGAGCTGAGTAGTCTGAGAGGCTGTGAACTCTGCTTCCTCCTAAGGTTCCTCTGACTTTGGTCTACCACTGAAGGGAGTTCTGTCAACTGTGCTTTAGAAATACATACACAGAAAAAGTTTTTTTTTTTTAAAAAGACATTTTCTTGCTGTTTGATCAGAGAATTGCAGTTTTTTGTAGCACTCATTTAAATGCTCAGAGACTATTATGCCCAACAGATGATCTTGCAAGATTAAACAGCCAAGCCACCTACATTCGGATAAAAAAGCAACACAAATTGATTAAGCAGTTGTCAACCGGATCTGAGATGTGGGATGAGATGTGAGAGCTAAATCAAAGCGTAATTACCAAAAGTATAATAATTATTGACATGGCTTTCTGGGTTTTGAAAGATGCTTGTTACTAAAAGAAAATCTTCAGAGATCTCAATGTTTCTTCCACAACTTCTGTTCCTAGGAATCTCTCCAGAATTCATCTTCATATGTCACTTATTATTTGCTGAAACATGAATGGTTCATGAACTATCAGTGAAACTCATTGATAATTGATCTTTTAGATATTCTGAGATCTGGACTTTGTGGCACATTTAGAGATGACAACATGCTATTTATCAGACCAGTCTCACAGAATAATTCCTTTCAGATTGGTTTGGACATGGTATGAGTCATAGCATCCTGAATAACTGAGCTCCAGCATCAGGTTTGATGCAGCTTATTCCCCTCCAATTCTTCCTGTTGTTGTCTGGTAGCTGATGGATTGCTGTATTTCCTACCTCTATAAAAAGGTACCTTGCAGACACGTCCCCGACTCATGAGACAAATGCTTTAGGCATTGCATTTATGCCTTTCCATTATGGAATTTCCTGCTAGGTGCTGCACTGGCCAGAGTAACATTACCATCAAGAGTGGGTACCTGAGAATCTTCACCTTCTAAACAGGGATTTGTGATCCAGTGACTCAAACCTTTCCCTTTCAGGTATTCTTGGTTCCTAATTGATCTATAGCCAAATTACATTATTGTTAAATGTTCCAGGAAGTTAGTGCATGTCATCTCAAATGATAAAATCTTGTTTAGTTACATACATCTCAGATTCCAGTTGTTTTGTCTATGTCTGTGGATTTATTCTGTTGGCTTTTTTTTCCTCAGAGAAGTACAGGTTCCTAACCCCATTGATCTGGTTTCTTCATATTAGGTCATGTTACAAATTCCAAATCAGGTTAAAACAAAATCCAATTAGTTTCTAGTTCTTAAACAGAAGAGCATAAACGTCTGGACCCGATACTTCAAAATTTCTATTTTACAGAATTTGCCTACTTTCAGTGTGCAGGAGGAACAGAGCGCTCGGTATTGGGTGCATCGCCCCCTTAATTTTCTTTCAAGAAGATTTTCCATAGTAAGTAAAGAGTGGATTAAACTAATAGCCTGATACAGTAGTATTCAGAAGAATGCTTTGGCAGTTGAAGTGCTGCTGTTCCCACTGTGTCATTTACCTTCTTCAAAAACTCCTATGAATCTGACTGCACTCCAAGGTTGTTTTATCATCTGGCACTTACAATATATTGATTTTATTATTCATCGTTGTGAGAAGAAAGAAATTTGTTCTATGACAGAAAAATGAGTCACATTTCTAGGAAATGTATTACTCATCTGAATCAGACTTCTCTCTTTTGTATCAAACCCATATAATTACTTATAAGAGCTTCACCTTTCAGCAGATGTTGTTTCTGTAAACGTATGAATTTGTTCCAGGTCAGAAGGTGTGGGACCAGACTTCAGAGAAAGCTGTATTGCATTCCCACATTTTCAGCTGCTGCAATGTCTTATGGCTGGAGTAGTTGGTCCCACTACAGCATTTTCAAAGTCCTTAGAAAGCACTGGGAAAACCGCAGAAAATCTTCAGTAGGCTTTGAATCAGAGCCTAAATATCCCTTCATTTAAGTTTCCTGATGATAAATAATAGTCATTTCTCTAGCAATCTGCAGATATTAAGCATTTAATGTGGCATGGAATACTTCTGCTATACTGAAAAATTAGTGCTTGAAAAGTTCACTGAAGACTTAATAAAAATGAATAAATTTAAAAACACTCTATCCTTAATTTCTGATAATAAAAGTAAAGAAAAAGAACAACCCTTGATGAAAAAGTGATACAGTCCATATATCTCAGAGAGAAAGGAGGATAATAAAAGTATCTTTCATGTTACATAGGTTCTCTTTTTTGTCCCTAATCAATTGCTCACTATTTCCTATTAACAAATCTGAAGAACTGTCTTTGAGTTTTAAATGCTGATCTGGACTTCAAATGGGGATTTAATTGTTTCTATACTTTCCAATCAGTTTCCTGTGACTTTAGTGTTCTTGGGCTTATCTCAGCCTCCCAGTGCCATCTTATGCTGCATAATTAAACTAGATATACACAACTGTATCTGGAGTTGTTTTTCAGCCAGAAGCGTCTTGTCATGACTGTACTGCAAGTAAGTTAGTGGAAAGAACAAAGCGGAATAATAAAAAAATAAGGGTATGAATCCATGCTATTTGAAAGGACCGTACATGTGAAGTCCCAAATTGCACCAACTACTAGTTCAAGAACTGTAATAGTGGCAGAGTAGTCAGTCCAATGGCCAAGGATAACATTTCAAACCTTCCAAATGAATTTGTGATAGCTAAAAGAGATACTAAGGTCAGAATATGTCCCAGTAAACTATCTACCTTTTCTCTTGTTTAGCTGACAATAGTTTTTTCCCCCAATGTTTTGTTCTCTTTCCCAAGAGCTAATTGACATTTAATTAAAGATAAAACGCATTTACCAAAGCTAACTCTAACAGCAATGTACCAGGAAGCAACTTGGCCACATGGTGGAGCTTTCTGCTCTTTCTGCAGGAAAATTTATCAACAGAACTGCCTGACGGCCAGAATCCTCCAGCAAAGAGGTAGATGTCAAGTCCTGTGAGTTCTCCTAGAAATGTTGCTCTTTACAGTGATTTATGCTTTCATGTGTAGTGAGGAGTGTGGATGGGTTTTTTGGGATTTTTTAATTTTTATTTTCCCCAGGTCTGGAAACTGTATCTAATGGTGAAACTAATTACGTTTAATTCAGACCAGTAAATGCCGGTTCACTTCCAACACTCAGCCTACTGTCCCATGCAGGTGAAGGGGTCCTCAGCCTATTCATCATCCCTAGATGCATCAAATTCATAATACAGATAAATTTATTTTACAAATACAAGCAGTATACTACCCTCACCCTTTTTCCGCACTGCACTCATTGTATGCTTTGCCTTCCTCAGGCTCATCTTGTATAGTACATGACTTGGATCATATTGAAGGGGAAGGCTAAGGACCAGCAGCAGATGCAGGAGCATTACTTAATAAATTGCTAATCCATCCTCATTAACAAAGAAGTCCTTCCAGAATGGATATTAAGACAAAGAGCTGTTGGCATTTGTGCAGACTTAAGGGAACATCTGTGTTTGTGATGGAAGAAGATTCACTGTGTGATAATAGAAACAAAGCCTCAAAGAAAAATCCTTTCACTCCTAAAAGTAAGACTTTTTATAAGAACTCACTTTCACTGACTTTTTTCCCAAAATTTCTTTGGTTTCATCATCTTTTCTTACCTATGATTAGACACGTTATTTCTTTAGAAATATGTGCTCATCATAAAAGAACTAATTAGATGATGAACCAAGACTTTCGGGGATTCTGTTCTCTCACTTTTGTGTGTTTTGAATTAGAATACAAATTTAAAGGTTTGCCTATAGGTACAAATTGCACAGGCTGAACTAAATAACTTCCTAACTTGGAATTGGTTCAGTTTAATTCTTTATGCATTTAAACCAGTTACCCAATCAAATCAGTATTTGTTACAGATAAGATAATTTACGAGTATTCAGAGATTGCGCTCATTTAATTAAACCTATAAAAATTTTATTTTGTTTCATTGATATAATGTCTGCATTTAGGTTTCACCTTGGAAACATTTTTAAATTGTGAGAAGAACTGCATGTCTTAAAACCTTAAGACAAACACACACCTTTAGAAAAATGCGTGAAAAATAAATTTTGTGACTGAAAGAGGATTCCATGATGATGCCATAAGCAGGAAATGACTAGAAAGGGGAGCAAAAAGAAGCTGATCAGACTAATTCTGTTGTGCAATGTTAATGAAAAGCTAAATATTAATGATGGGTTGTGAGTCACAATCCTGTTATCAAGGCTTAAACTGCTTTGCATGAGCTGAGCCTTAGAGGCTGTTCATATGCATCTTCATAGCCCATCTCAGATGAGTTAATTTAGCTAAACCCATGCTGTCTATTACAGGGTTTTCTCAAAACATCGCACCCAAGAGGCGTATAAAAAGTACCATGAGACCAGTGAACACAATATATGAACTTAACAAAAACCAGCATGTGTTCAAGTGTTCTGGCAGGAAAGAGAAGCTCATTACCACAGTATCTGAGAAAGTCTATGTTGCTTATGGAATTTGAGTTTTTTCTTCTAACTTTTGGTCTCAAACACTTTACCTCCACAACCTCGAGATAACATTTAATTCAGCAGCAAAATAAGGCTTACACATTTTTATCATGAGGGCCTTGGAAGAAAGGACTATTTGAAATATATATTATGATTTTGTTAGTATTTACTTAATGATTGTAAACTGTATTTTGTATTTTGCATTGTTTTTATAATACTTTTGCACTGAGAAGCACACACAGAAGCCCCCAATGCCAAACAAGCGAAAATCCAAGATTCTTACTCTGTAAAAATGGGTTAAGAAGGGATCTTCTCTTGAAGATGTGAATGTTCTGTGCTCTTTTCTAAAAACCAGCCTATAAATGGTTAATGTAAGGGCTGTGTGTCTGATCATCCACTCAAGTCAGGGGCAAAAATGTGATTTTATTCATCATTTTAGTGTTCCTCCTGTTCAGCTGAATCACATCAATTCAGAATACTCAAAAGCTCGATAGCTGTGTCTCTTCCTTTTGAGACTAAAAAGCTATTATGAGAAAATTTGTTCTGTTGAAAAAGTTGAGGGTGCTAATGGATTATTAAATGTCTGGGTTAACCTTACTAGAGATGTTTTCATTGGGATAACTCAATTTAATATGGTATAATAGAATTTTCTAGTATATGTTAAAGCCCAAACGGTGATGTGTAAAAGCAAAGATGAAAGTCCCTTTGACAAATCTGCTTGAAAGCTGATTATTTGAAATTGCTGTAACCTTATAACTGCTTCTTCCAGTGATGAGATAATGACATAATTTAGAAGTGGGTGGCTTAGTGATATATGTTTCATTTAGATTCTTCCTAATAGGTGACATTTATTGAAAGCTGACTCTTGAACTGTGTTCCATGCCTTGTGCTATCTATCTGCCTTGGAGCTGTTGGGCACTGTAATTACATTTTGCTTCATTTCCTGTATAATTTATGTGAAAATCCTTCCATGGTAGGAAAGTACAAAGTCCAGATAATGAGAACATGACAACGTATAAGATTTAAGATGGTTGTTCAGATTGCAGCTCAAACTGTCCATGACTCAGGCACTTTCAAGGTCATCCAATATGTAGAGAGCTCAGGCAGCACAGTGCTTTTGAGACTGTATAAAACGAAAACATTTTTCACCTTTTAGTAAACATCAATCTTAACATCATTGTTCCTAGAAATAAAGGCGTGTCTTATGGGTAGACTTACAAGAAATGCCAAATTTTACTGTGGCATTTAGCCGCTAGCACACTGTCTTTCTGTGAAGAATAAAAATAGCTTTGTGCCAGGGCATAATGTTTTGAAGTCTCCAAAGCTTTGCTGTTTTGTTTTGTTACACTTTCAAAGTTTTCCCCTTGGCAGTTTCTTGATGGTAATAGATGTATTTTTTTAACTAATGTGTTTCTTAATGCCAGTTGTTTGGGGGTTTTTTACCCTTTAGAAAACTCTTGTAGATAAATCATCATGCTGCCAGCTTCTCTCGTCACTAGCCTGGTCTACATTATATCTAGAGGTAAGCAGCTGTATTTGTTTTCCAGGCTAAGGATATTGTATATCCTCGTTAGGTACTGTTGATTCTGAGGGTTTATGGACTTTGTCTAAGTAGAATTTCTGAAACCTGTTTTAACACTGCAAACTCTGTACATGCTTGACTGTCTTTCATTGTGTTGTTACCATATACTTCGTATGCCTAGAAACAGAAATGGGACACAAGACAACTTCCAGTGAGCATGTTGGCCACTGAAAGCAACATTTGGTTTGCTTTGCCTCCTTGGTCTAAAGAGAGAGAAAACTCATCCCAAATTCCTTGTGAGAAAACTGCAGGGAGCAATTTTCCCCAGAGGACAGGGAAATGGATTTTGGTGAAGCCTTTAAAGTCTGAGCTTGGGAAGACTAAAGGAGTTCAGGAACTGAATAAGGAAATGAGACAAGTTTAACAGAGGAAGCAGGTGCATCTTCAAGGAAGAGAGGAGGGACCAGCCAGAGCTTGAAGGAAACCCCATGTAAAAGGTAAAGGCTGTGAATGAACTACTGCTGGGAATCCTGTGCCCCTTTACTCTCAGGCAGTTGTTACATGGTACCTTTGACCTAAGTCCCTGCTACTGTTGAAAGGGATGAGCCCACCTGACTCTCTGCATCCTCCTGGTTCTTTCCCACCACCTCTCTTAGGTTCACAGTAAGGATTATGCTGCCGAATGGTAGCTGAATCAAAGAATTAATCTGTCGAAAACTAATCTGGGAAGTGGAGAGAGACAAGGGAGTGTCAGAAGTATTATGCAGAGATGTTTAACTCGAGTGATCATGTAACCACAGCCAGGCACACCTCACTTTTCTAAGTACTGTGTTGATGCAATATCCTGGAGAGCAAGGGGAATGAGCATCTCTTTGCAGACAATAATTTGAATTGCTGTGTTTGGAGTTTTTCCTTGGACAAATGATAATTGTTGTTTGCTAATGGGTTAACTGTTGTGTATCTAAACAACCTCCTAGGTGATGCAGTAATAGAATTAACATTCTTTATGCAATGAATTAAGCTGATCTGGATTTCCTCTCCCATTTTTTGTGAGCATCTGGTTTATGAAGAGGTTAGAGAATAAATGCAGGTGAACTAATATTACTATTTCAATGGCAAAGGTCCTCTAAAATTGGGGTGTAATTTTAGGCTGTAGGATTGAGTGGATGTTACAAAAAGCAAGGAAACTAGAACATAGATTTTTATGGATGTGTGCTTTAGCTGCACTTTACCTCTTCCAGGCTTTTGACTTGTAAGACTTTGCAAAGTATCATCACTCCAGAAATTCCATCAGAACTGGTAGCATCACTTCTTTCTTCTCACTTTTTACCTTTAACTAGCCTAAGCATTCTTCTAGAAGGGGAAACAAATGAGTTTTCTGAATCCCTTTAATGTGAGACATAGACAGAACTCAGTTCTTGTACTTCCTCAGTGTGTGCTTTCTCAACATTAAGATACTGGAAAAAAATTAGCATAATTATTTTCATATTTCTTTAAATCATAGAATGGTTATGGATGAAAAGGACCTTAAAGATCATCTAGTTCCAGCTGCCATGGGTGGTAACTCTGTGTGTGGAGGTCAGTCATGTTATTCCATGCTAGGCATATGGAATAAAACTCTGTGGGGATTTGAGCATGACATAAACATTTAGCACCTCAACTCTTGCTGATGGTAGAAGATCTGGTGAAGAACAAGGATGGCCTGAAGAACTTGACCAATGCAAAATCAAGCTTTCTGAGATAAGAAGGAAGTTTAGAGGCTTGACATTTTGGTGCCCAGATATCTCTGCCTTGGCTGAAAAAAAATTCTGACTGTTCTGTTTAAGTCCTCAGCTGAAGAACTTCATCAGATGCATTTCAACATGATGCTAAGCTCTGACCGAAGGTATGTTCTTCATGAATATTAGAAATGGTGCAAACCAACATCCTAAGGTTTGGAAGACAATGAAAACCAACTTGAATTGAACCAGGCCCAAGCATTCTGCACTTCGAATGTTGACAGTTCTTTACTTCCTCATCCTGGGACAAAAGTAAGACAATATAATGATATCATGTGTTCCCAAAAGTCCCTTAAAAGCCATTGTGCAAATTCAAGGTTTCATCTCAGTCAAAAATGTAAAACCAACTCTGAGCCCTGACTATCCAGTTACTTTCTGCCATTGTTAATTCCTTGAGCTCTTTCTCTTTTCTTCAAAAATGTGAAATTTCTTTTATTTATTTATTTTTAAAATGTTCTAAAATTATCTTCTTAATTTTCACTGACTCCTACGTCTGGCTGGTAACGACTCATGTAAGTCTGGAAAATAATTTGGTTACAGTGCTTTCAGAAAGGTCTCTGGTGAAATGCATATGTCTGTAGGATCCACGTCATACTGCTGGATAGACAAAGCTGCACAAAATACAGATTCCCTTGTAGCAGAAGACATTACAGCCTATGACACTTATTTTTCAAGTTTTCTTATGGTGCCTAATTACTTTCTTGCCACCTGAAAGAGCTGCAAGTCACAGGTGCAGTGTGTCGTGCAAAGCAGGGCAACGCTGCAACCATGTGCATCAGCTGAATTGGCTGTAAAACCTGTTGGGGCCTGTTCTGCCTCATCATGGGTGCTTGGCTTGGCATGTGGCTGCTTCTGGTTTGTCTTTAGCCCCCTCCGTTCCCCTTCTATTTGTCCTTAGCCACTCTCTTAGTATTAGGCTTTAAAATGCTCTTGCTAATTTTCTGAATTCAATATATTCTGTTGTGGATTGTACTGTCACAGAAATGTATATTTTAATAGTTATGATACTCATCCAAGAATAAAAATAGTCATCTTATGATGATGTAAGACCACTTAACTGCCCAGGAGGAGCTTTTTTAAATGGAATATTTTTTTATGTGGGATGTGAATTCACAAAGAAAATTGAACTACGATGAGAGTATTCCCCTTGATCCAAGCCTGATAAATGTCAGCAAGAGTTATGAACATGCTAAAACTGAAAAGCAAAACCTACTGTATGAAATTAAACTGTCCAAACAATCTTATGAGGGGACAACGACTACAGAGTTCAGTAGATCAATTTTACTCTCAGTAAGTGAAGACAATGGCTTTGGCATTGCTGCCCTGGAAATCCCACAACTGCTCTTATGTCCAGCTGCACATCTATAATATCTCTGGGGACTAAACAGGTGAACCGAGATTGTAATTTGAGAATGGAACATCTTTCTCTGAACTCCAACTGTGCCGTCGTTTGATCTTGGTTCTTTCAGCTCTAGAAGTAAAGGTCCTCAAGCTAAGAGGAGTTTCAGTGTTTTCACACAAATCTGGATGCTGTACAGCATCATTACCTACCACTGGTTTCTATGGGGTTGAATGTTTCTAGCACTACTGATAACTAGTTCACTTAAAGATGTACAGGTCAGCTTTTTGAGTGTTTCCAAACACTTTTTTCCCCACATGTTTTATGTACTTAAGGATCTGGAGGTATAATATTCTTTTTTTAACAGAGATGACTGAAAAACTCAGTTCTTCCAGAATTCTTTCCTTGGAATTGGGATCACCAGTGTCATGAGCCTCCCAAGCAGGGAGATTTTGAAAAGGTCCCAGAATTTAACATCAGTTCTGGAAAGATGGGTAAAATTTAAACTGAAACTCCATGGGAATGGGCAAGCATGGAGAATATAGCCTACTGTTTGCCTGAATTTTCAGCAAGCAGAGTTCACCAACCCAGCTTTTTCCTGCATAAGTGTTTGAAAATGCAAAATGATCCTATGGATCAAATGTGAGGCTTCCTATTATGCACAGAGAGCTGCCACTATAAATTTTGCAGTAAAAGGTTAATGTCCTGTTTTACATCCAGTTAATGGTAATTGAAATCAAATCTATAACCTCTGTAGTATTCATTCAGAGTAAAACAAATCCCAGTGGGTTTCTGGATTCAATAGAGCATATTGAAATGGGCAGCTGGGTGTTCTGGTTGCTAAACTGCTTGCTGAGTTGAAAAGCAAAACGAAAACCCTCTTTGTGGTCTGAGTTAATACTTGAGCTCTTTAAAGGGGCCATTGCAGGGATCATGGGTGACGGAGGATGCCACCAACTTCAGGGATAAGGTCTCAAAGCCTGCTTTCTATTTTCTCTTCTAAAGCACTCCGAATCCTTCTGTCAGATGGACACTGAATTCATAAGTCTCTTGTTGCTCATTGTGCTTTTAGTGTTTGGTAGTAACTTCATATTATGTATGTGACCCCAGCACTGGCAGGATTAGAGCTACATAAACATGAGGCTTGCATTGTCCCTTTGTTTTTTAGACTTTAGGCTTTCTTCTAACAAAGGGAAACAAAATTTATCTTCCTTGTTGACATGTTAAGATATACCAGCTAAATAAATCTACGTAAATCATTACTGTTAGTATTTAAATGGTTTTGGTAGTGCTATACCACCATCATATTGAAGGATACTGCTTTAACTGTGAAAGTTAGTAATCCCTGGGAACTACCAATGATATTAAGTCTTAATCTCTCCCAGATTCCTGGGGAAGCTTCACATAAGATACACCAAATGTGCTCCGGGCTTTACTGTTGGCTACATTTTGGAAATACAGAGTTGCCTTTATCTGGTCCTTCCTTATAATCTGAAAAGTGTGGAGTGAGTTACACCGAATGGACTTACTTTTTCAAAACTGTAAAACCATGCAAGTAACTCTCAGAGTACAAATAATCAGGCTTGTGACTACTTAGCCCTTTAGTTCTTTAAATAAGTACAGTACAAAGGACAGAACCATGTTAATGGAAAAGTAACATTTATCAGCAAGTTATTATTTTAGATTAAGTCAGGGCAGAAGGAAAAAGCAGCCTGTGCTATTCTCTACAGGAAATTTAGCAGAGAACTTGATGTTCTTTCTTGTCAGAGGCTGCAAATAAAAGTTAACTACAAGAGACCATTGATTTATGTAACTGAAACCCTTTCTGCATTGTGCATAGTGCTGTTAAGGAGAGAAAATACCAAGTTAGGAACAAGTGAAAACTCTCTGTAAACTCTTCCTTTATCTCCCACATTCTGAGCATCAGATTATGGGTATAGAAACTATTCATATCAAGTATTCTTTGTCAGTTTTGCTCTTTTTTAATAATATAACCCAGAATACCCACAACTTCTACGGTACAGAAGGGCATTGCAAATTCGCCTGACCATGCGTCAAGTTTTTCAGCTGCCCTGGTCCCAGCAAAGCTTGGAGCAGTGACAACCCAACACCAGTATCAAGGAGATGCTGATGGAGAGGGTGGTGTTCATGCTGACTATAGGAATGGTGTCAGAGGACTCTACCCCATGAATATATAGCTGCTGGCAAGTACAGTATGTCAGCTGCCCAGTAGTTTATGTTGGATTAAATGGATGGGTTGCTTTTTGAGTTGATGTGACTGAGTCAAAGCTATTGCTACTGTGTTTTGGTTGAGACATTCAAAATTGAAAAGTAGTGTTTTGCTATCAGTTTTATCATGCATATGAATACTTTGAGTGAATTGGGAAGTTCATCCCCATATGATGCTAGTTTATAATGTAATAATTCATAAGCATCATATGAAAGGCACTGAGTGCATCATTCCTGTGAAATGCAGAAATGCCATCCTTATTCCTCACAGCTCACAGCACCAGTCCATAAATTATCTTTAAAGAGATCCTGTGTAAAGATAATTTTAGTATCTATTAAATTAATTTTGTAACAAATAGTTTAGTAGAGCTGAAGAAAAGGGAAATGAGCATCAGATGATTTTTTGCAGTGTTTTATCTCTAGGAATAACCATTATTGTTATCAATAATCTAGTCAGTACTTACTATAAATGCTAAAGATGATATAGTAATGACTGATACAGTTGATTAATGGAGTTGAACATAATTGAGATATTACAACTGCCAAGAAACAGTGAATTGCTTGGTAATCTGTTCTTGCCTGAGTAGCAGGTGTTTTGATACGTCCAAGAGAATAAGCCATAAATTTAGGTATAAGGAATGCTGAGGTGCTGGGGGCAAGGCCCAGGAAACCAGAAACATCATGTTCTGTCAGGGCTGTCCTCTGGGAGAGGATCTGGAAGTCCTATGGGAGAATGGCATTGTGTTTTTCTCTGTTAGTAAAGGCCAAAATGCAAACCCTCTTACTTTACCCAAGAAGAACGCTGTCTCAAGCACATGAAACAGAGACATTAACTGTACGTTGACCTTGGAAACATCACCCAGCGTGGACCAGTGTGGAGTGGTGGGATGGCATTTTGAGGGAATACCTCATTGAATTAAGCCCTGCAGCTGGCCCACCCTTGGTCTCTGCTCCCTACCTCACTTCTGGGCATCCCACTTAAAAGTGCCCTGGCCAGGACTGCTGTGCACTGCCGCTTTAAGGTCCTCTCCACGGCTGGAGCACCAGGCGCAGGCAGCAATCCTCTGCTCTGCAGGGCTCGCAGTTGCTCACTGCTCTTTACTTAATAACATTTGGCTGCATGAGACATCTGACAGTGAGCTGAAGGCTTCCCTCTCTGGTGGCAGAGTTTCACCTGCCCTCATGGCAGCAGCGACGGGCTCTGCTGCAGTGAAAACTGCCAAGTCCTGCAAGAAGTATCGCACAGTGAAGCGGCACGCTGGCATCTACACCTACCAGGAGCCACCCCACAGGTAAGAGACCCTCCTCTCCTGAAAAGCAAATCTGCCTTGTCTAGCACAGAAGTGGGATCTTGTCTTTTCACTTTGATTTAGACAGTATGATTTTAACGTGGAAAGGAGCATGAGAAAATTCACTCTTCTCTCTATCTTTAGATGTATTTCAAACCTCTTCTTTTTTATTTTCACAAGAGTCATGTTCTATAATACAACATAAACACTGTATGTGAAACAGTGTAACTCTAATGAGTTCAAGGTATAGCAGGGTAAGAAATCTCTCTATAGTTTTCCTGTGTAATTATACATTTCCCTCAAATGCCCCTGCGACTGAGGGGACATGACTGTGGGCTGGTGGTCAGCGGTCTGGTGAAGTATGTCCTTTGAATGTTCTTACAAGGCATACTTTAGCTTATGATTTATTTCTAAGTGATTAAAAGGTATTGCTTTTTCAGCAAAATTGCAGGGAACTTTCCCAATAAGTATATAGCAATACAGTTAGAAAACTTCCGAGCTGGTGGTTGTTGCAGTGCTTCAGATCTCTTCATTTCATTCAGGTGCAAACAGTCACCACAGGTTTATAGACCTAAGCCTGTGCAAGAATGAATATTGCTGCTGTTTCATATACAACACCCTGTTTCAGACAGAATTGCGAGAACTGTAGTGTACCAAAGGTGGTGACAGCATCAGAAAAGATGATTTAATAATCATCCACAGAAATCTGCATCAAAGCACATGAATCCTTTTAACAGGGACAAGTAATTTGTGGTTTGTGGAGTCCCACACTCCCATCCCTTTCAGCAGGGAGCAGGAACAAAGGGTGAGCACGATCTAAGCATTTGTTCCCCTGTTTTAACAAGAAAATATTTTATCATTATTACAATCAAAATGAAAGTCCAACACCATGTAGTGAATAAATGAATGTTCACTGCTTTTGCTGTAAATGTTTAGACAGCACTTTCTTCTAGAAAAATATACAGAATGTCTTGCTAGCGTGGTGTACAATCTCTATGGCTGGAAATGCTTAGAGAGGAAAGACAAGTTTGTGCTGGGGAGTAGGAATAATTTATAACTGAGCAGCAAGTGATGAGGAGGAAAAGAGGCACATCCTGGAGATGGGGAAATCATCCAAATTATTCATCAACCTTAAAACAGTAAAGTTGTGTGAGTTCCCAAGCTCACTGCTGTTACATTGCTTTAATAGGTTGGATCCTATGCAAATCCACAGTTTGCTGGGGATCTGAATGGGAATAATTTGTCTTAACTCTCATGGGGTGTGTGTTGGGCCACCAGCAACTCAGATGAAGATATCAGTGAAGAAAAGGCTGAGAGCCATGATCCAGAGCAGATCTTCCAGAATATCCAGTACCAGAAGGAGATTATGTCCAATATCCGCTGCCGACCATGGCCGATGAGGCAGAAGCTGAGAGCACTCAGGTAAAGGTGTTTGCACCAAAGCTTTCAATCTCCCTGACTGCGTGCTTCCAGCCTTAGAAGATCTTTTTCAGTGTAACCTGGAAGAGATTATGCACAGAAATGATTGAGAGCTGCTGGGAAAGCATGCCATGAGGGAGCTATGACAAGATCCAAGAGCTGGCTAAAGGCAGCAGCCTCGGGTTGGAAAGTCTGCAGGTGAAGTTGTCTCCTGTTCATGCCTGTGGCTCCACTTAGACAGTGACTGTGCAGAAAAGAGAGACTGAAACCATGCTTTGGCTATTATCTGTTAAAACAGTGTGTCAGCTATTCAGTGGTCTAAGGAAAGGCTGTTGGTAATGCTCAGTAATATATTTTTAAGCTAAACTGCTTCATTCTGTCCCAAAAAGGAAAAGCACTCTGCTGTTTTCAAGGTAATTGCATGGTATGAAAGCAGAAGCTGGTCAAAATCTCCAGTTAATACATGGTAAATGGCAGTAAATACTGGACACCTGCATGTTTAAAAGGTGCATTCAGTGTAGTAATAACATTCCAGAGCTCAAGACTGTAATTATAATAATAATCTCAAATTTACAATGAAAAAGTAGGTGCCGAACTCTTTGGGCCACTTGCCTAAATTGTGTTAGGTCTTCCACAGCAAGATCTGTTTGGGGCTTCCTTTATTTTTCCTTATAATGCAGCATCTTTCTCATAAGCCCCTGTATGATTCTAGGATGGCATTTTAGTCATGAGGAACCCCTACCAGCAGTAAAGCCCTTGCGTAATCTTCAAAGCAAAGAGAGACTTTTCCCTCTCAGGCAGAGTCTGTGACTTGCCACCTTCTTGATCCTGTTGTTGAGATTTTGGTGTTCATCATCCCCCTTCTGCAGAGGTCCAAGACTGTGTATGACCAGATGAATACTGCACCTCTTTGCATCTTATAAGAGCGCTACACCATTTTGCAGAAGAGGTGTTAGTATCCACGTGAGAATCACCAGACTGTAATGGGGATACTTTCATTTTACTTCTTTGGGTTGCACCATTTTAAAAGAGTTTGAATCAAAAGGACAGAGAAAAGACAAGAGGAATAGAAAACTCTCCCTGCAGTCACATTTTTGAACGCTGATTCTTCTCATAAAAAATTCTAGTGTTTTTACAGCGTCAATAAATCCTCAATAGGAAAAGAAAAAGGTTTTGCTTGAATAAGAGTTTTATGGTGAGACACTTCACAACTGTATTTTGGAGCATTTGACAACTTTGCTAGTTGCCACTTGCACAGAGTAAGGGGCTCCATGCAATGGGATCAATGTCAAATGAATTTCTACCTTTTTCTGCAGACAGGCGAAGGAGATTGTGCTGAAGTATGAAGGGAGGCTCACTAGAACAAGAGGTTACCAGGCTGCTGGGGCAGAGGTATGTCTGCTTTTTCTTAAATTACAGCTCTTTTCTATACCAACAGTCACCTGCAGTTTTCATTCTTAGAAGCGTATGTTTGCTTTGCAGTCCTGATCTCCAACTCAGGAACTCTGCAGAGGGAGGGAAAAGCAGTTTAAAGCTGCTGCTGGTTTTGTTTTTTGTTTTTGTTTGGTTTTTTTTTTTTTTTAATTGTGAATTTATTAATTACATTCTTGCAGACTAATTGGATGTGTTGAGGGATGGTCCTTCTATTAACGCAGTATACGCTTCCTTCTCAAACAATTTACAAATATTGATGCCTGCTAGAGGGGGTGATGGGAACGGCATCCCAATGCCACGATGCCAGTATTCTCTGAAGAGATATTTCACCAGACTCCGGGGCCACAGATCAATAGTTTAATATGAAAAATGTGTCTAGCTTTTAGTTTGGAAGATGATAGCTTATGGTCAATACATTGTTAAAGAAGATTTTAGCTTGCATAATACTCAAAGAATTTGAATTTACTCTTAGCAAATCTATTTTTGAAAATAGACCCTGGACCTAATTTCTGGAAATTAATAACATGTAGGAAACTGTCCCTAATATGCAACCAGCAGAGAAGAGATCTTTAGTCATGTAAGTAGTCAGGAATATTTTGTCATTATAATGAGCAGACTTTTAATGACTAACTTATCTTCATTCAAAAAGCCAGGGCTGTAACAGTAAAATAGACCATCATGTGTTTTATTCACATGAATAAGTGAAAGGCTGCATATGTATTTGTTATTCTGTTATGCTGGCTTGCAGCAAACGTTAAAAGTACCACTTTCCCAGCTAGGAAAGAATCATTTATCCTCGTTCTGCCTTTGTGTGTGTGGCAAATGGAGTGGAAGTAACAAATGATGTTAAAATAAATACTGGGTTTTGCCTTTGACATGAGTAGAACTAGGATGTTACCTAGAAAGAGAAGTGCTAAGGGTCTGCAGTACCTGTCAGTAAATCAGAGGCTGGGCTCATTACTTGTTCATATTCCACTTCCTATTAAACACAGAGGTTTTCATCTTAGAGTTCACAGTGAATAGAAGTTTGTATCTAAGCTAATTGCCTCTGTTGCGTGTATTTGAAGATACTCAGCACAGGGATATAATTCAGCATCACTCCTTTATACGTAGGGGAACTGTATTCTTTTTTTTTCTTAGCATAAATTAGGGAATATAGTCTTTGCATCAGTATATCAGGGCTAAATTCGGCAAATGCAATAGAACGAGTTGCGTTTTGGTTTTGTTTTTTAATTGGAAGGGCTTCACTTTCCTGTATTTTCTTAGAAAATAGCATGGTGACCAAGGAGACAAGAATTGTGGCACAGCAAAACAAGCACTATATTGTCAGAATTAAGAATTCAGTGGTTGAACATGTACCAAGAACAAAATGCAGCTGTAAGTGTACACATTTTTAAGTTTTTAAGCTTAGCAAAATACACACTGTTCATAAATGGACAATCCACTCATGCTATTACTTTTGAAAATTGACACAGAAAGCATTTTTTTCTTTTCAGTTCAATTACTTCATATTTGTTTTGTATTTTTTTACATTTTCGATTAATTTTACATTTTCAACTAATGACAGGTGCCCATAGTCTGGATTCTAAGAGCATAAATTATCTGTTCAGGTATGTAGTGGGCAAGAAAAGAGGTGACAGCTATCTGATTATAATTTTAACAAATACTACTTCCACAGGGACACCTTGGTATACTTTATAAATCTACAGTCTGATTATAATTTTAACAAATACTACTTCCACAGGGACACCTTGGTATACTTTATAAATCTACAGTACAACTGGCACAAGCTGCTTGATTCCTTTCTCAGCCTTGTGACCACTGTTTTCAGATGAAAGTAACCATCACAGCAATTTCCATGCAACTCAGAGCATCTACAATTTCTTTGTTTAATTAAAATACTTCATCTTCGTGCAATAAAATACCCACAGCACCATAAAAATTAATTAACTTTGGTGAAAAAGATTGATGATATATTCAGCAACTAGAATGTTATTTACTTCTCTTTGATTCTAGGAGATTAGATTACATGATATAATATTGACACTGCTGCTGCCTAAAATATAGGGTTGGGGTTTTTTTAATATCTAGGTGTACTAAGGATACTTTATAGTGCACAATATATATTATTTTTGTTGATACTTTAATATTATAGCTCTAATTCAACAAATCCAAAACTGCACCCAATTTTGCATATGCAGATTTTATTTCTTCTCCCACGTGTCCTTTCCAACCGTAACTATTCTATGATTCTATGTGCATGCACAATCCACCATCTGCAGGAAGATGCTTTCCTGCAACTGTGCAAAAAGTCAAGGTTGAATAAATACTCTAGAAAATATAACTACAGGTTTTCTACTGGTGTCAGCTGAGAATATAATAGTTGAACTTGCTGCTGTTGAGTACAAAAGCTGATTTTTTCCTCCTAGAAAACTTCCTCTTAGGCATTATGCTTCTCTACAATTTCTAGTTAGTTGTTCATTTGTTTCTCCTAGAAATCAAATTTATTATGTGTACTGCAATGAGATTCCCTCATAAACTATAGCGAGTTGACATGTCCTGGCAGGACCCAACACGGATGACTTAAGCTGCTGGGAAGCTGCTGCCTGGCCACTTTCTGCAGTTCTTCCCCCCCACAGCCCCCAAGGCTGACAGGGAGTAGCACCTGTTGGCTTCCTTCTGTTGGTTCCATATGTTGGTTCCTCATGGTCTTTATGTGTAAAAGATGTAGACTAGTGGCTCCTGACTGTGCCCTCAGACATGCTCCAAGATCTTCATAATTAATGTTTGTAATACTTCTTGTGATACAAGATGAGACACATGAGCAAAATACTCTGAATTTTTGATTTTTTTTTTTTTTTTTTTTTTTAACATGCAGAACTGTCATATTTCTTATTTCTCTGCTTCTTTTCTCAGCTTTGGAGGAAGTTTATTCGACTTGCATATAATTTTGTGGTCATCTTTATTCCTTGGGAAATGAGAATAAAGAAGATAGAGAGTAAGTATAACGACTTAATGGTATTGTACAGTAAAGCACTTGCTAAAATGCTGAGTGTTGGGGTTTATTTTTTTATAAACTGAATTAAATAATATTTGGGAGAGTTAAATGCAAACTTTCAGCGGTGACTTTTTAATTTAAAACTGCTTTTTCTTCTTTTCTTGGTGCTTTAGACACTGCAAGTTCTCATTTATGGTCTTAGTGGGGAGTAGCTTTTAAAAAGTCAAATCTGTCCTATTGTGGTTCTGAAAATGCAGTGACATTTGGTTACAGTTTATCATAGTCAATGGGGCAGCATCCTTGGGCCAACATCCCCAGATCTGCCCAGGGTCAAGTGTGGGGTCAAGTGTGGTTGTAACCTGCGTCACCAGCCCTTGAGTCTTTCAATTGAATTAAAGCAGCCCTTAACATTACATAGCAATTAGGTCACACCTCTGTGTTTCTTGCTTAAACACTGCTGGTAATCGTGGGACTTCCCGAACACAGTTTGTGTTGGAATTATTTTCTTCAATGACAGGCTAACATTTTCTCTACTTTGCTGCATGCCCTGCATGAATAAGAAAGGTTTTTCCATTGTTTTATTATTCAAATAATACTTAATGAATAAATGATAAGAGGTTTTATAGACTTGTGTAGCTCAGATAACTTTTCTGTGGTTTAAGGTCATTTTGGGTCTGGAGTTGCCTCTTACTTCATCTTCTTGAGATGGCTGTTTGGAATCAATATTGTACTTACTATAATGACAGGAGCATTTGTAGTCTTACCAGAGGTAAGAACATGTTGTTAATATTTACATAAAAATTCTTACTGCTGCACTTTCCTTTCCAAATTAACAAATGCCACACTTAAATGCATACATCAATTTGAAGTGTACAATTTAAAATGAATTATTTAAAATAAATTCACCTACTAAGAGCATTTTTCTCTGCCAAACAATAAGAGATTGTTGCTATCAGTGTTAAGAGATATTTCTGTCAACATGGTACTAATGCTTTTACAGAATATGTTTGTATCCGATTACTAAAATGGAGAACCAAATCCTAAAAGCTGTAGTTGGTACTGAGTACACTCAAGTCCTGTCAGTGTCATTTACAGGCAGAAAAACATAACATCCCTCTCCAGACTCTGGATTATTGTCCATTAGAACTCATTTTCTAGAAGTTCTGAACAGCTACAAGTACGTTAGCTTTTGCACACAAGTAAGGCTAGTTGTTAACTTTTTATTCACACACATTAGTTTGCCTCGTCTAACCTGTACTTCAGTAATGTTATCAGAAAACATTTAGGTAAGCTAAAAAAAGCACCTCCAGAAAAACAAAAAATTAACTGAAATAAAAGAGGTATTCACTTAAATTTTTCAATTTTTTTAGAAAAAGTAGATTTAATTTTGAAATACCATTCTGAGATCAAACACTGCCATATTTAATTTAAAAATGCTTAAAATTAACATAGCTTTTAAAGCTATTTTGTTAATGGTTTTAGTTACCTCTTTTCATTTCCCAGCCATTTTGAAGATGTCTACAGAGCACTAAATTTCCTCATTGGTAAACCACAGATAGCAAAACAAACCCCACCCGGTTTAGTGGGAAATGAATGCAGGATTTCTCATAGAGTTTCTAGTGTAGGACAAGGAAAGCTCCCATACCCACTCTCCTGATGGTATCATCTGTGCGGGCAGCTCTTCGTGGGTTCTGCTGGGCAGCCCTGGGTCAGATGGACTCACACAGTGTCTGAGACCTCCTCTCTCTTTCCCAGCTACTGGCCGGGGCAGCGTTTGGCACCACAGACAGAAAGACCATTCCTGAGGAGCATGTTGCATCTGCTCAAGACCTGGACACCATCTGGTCACTAGGGGCAAGACTAAAACCACTCTTCATTGTTCTACTATCACTGTTCTGTTGTTACCATTAGTTACTGCTCTTATTTACAGGCTCTGGTCTTTGCAGGGCTACCTCCAGTACTCTGTTTTGTTTTATGGCTACTACGGTCGTGACAGGAAGATTGGGAAAGCTGGATATCGTCTGCCTCTTGCCTACTTCCTTGTTGGAATGGCAGTGTTTGCTTACAGCTTCATCATTCTCTTAAAAAAGTAAGACTTCCCATTTATTGCTGTTACTAAGCTTGTGTGTTCAGGCAATCATTAACGGTGTATTTCTCCTGCTTTCTCTGTAGGATAGAACTCTGCATAGTTCTATTAATCTGCTCAACTCTGCTAACATCAGGGAGGCAGACTGGGTTTAATTCTAGCTTGCTCTTCATCTTGCTATCATCGCTCTTCAATTTCCCAGTCTCTAACAGGAGAGTTGCAAAGGAAATGATCTGTGTGCTTTGTGTTTGTATAGCGTAAGGTCCGACATTCATTGAGGTCCTTTCCATTTTCCTCTTTTCTGGTATAAATATTGCTATGACAGAAATTTATATTTTAACTATAATGCTTTCAGCATTATTATTCCCATCTATTGAAATACAAATACAAAAATTCCATGCTAGCTGTAATATAAATTGCTTTATTTCAGCTGATATGTGGCACCCCATTCAAATGTAAGCTTCATTTCTTTGTTGTTGAAGGGCCAGGAGTAGGAGTTACTTAGCAAAGAGAGCAAGACTGCTAGTGCTGACCATAAATCCAGGAATGTGCATTGCTTGGAGAGGAGCAAGGTCACTTTATCCTCTCCTGATTTGCTTTCCCTTCCGGATACCTATTCATCTGGCACAGTGCAGTCCAGGGACATTTTGAGCACTGCCTGTAACAACTCTCAGTTTTGAAGCCAAACTTTCCCTTTTCATTTATTTTTATTCTATCTGCTGGTTTGTGCCAAGAGTCACCGGTATGTTTGGCACTGATCTACACACTTGCAGTTTCTGGATATGATTAGCCCTTCCCCTTCTGCCTTAGCTCACTGACTCTTCACTTAGCTGCTTACAGTTCCCTTTTTAATGCTGTCCTTTTGGATGCCCTTTCATAAGCTATTAATTTTCATTTCATTTCTCACGCTTTGCAATATTCTGCTATCTTGCCTATCTGAGATGAGTAGACGGGGCTTGCTTTCTTTTTCCCAAGGTCTGTAAAATAGCACTGGGTTTCTATTTGACAATAACATGTATTTTGAGGGTGAAAACAATACAGAAAATGAACAGATCTTGTGCATGACCACTGGTTTTGCCAAACTATCTTGTAATCACAGTAATAGTGATCTTAGCAGTGGTATCTTCCAGCTGGATCCTACCTGGAGATTGTAAAACTGAAATATGTTTAAGTCCACAGCTCTGGTGAGATTTATTTGCTTCATTTGTCAGCTATAAAGAATGTAAATATCAAAATGCCCTTCCACAGTGAGTCACTTCTGCATGAGAACAGAAAGGAAATTCATGCTCTGAACCCCACCCTGTTTTATCCTCTTCAGAACACAGCCAACAATGACACGAATTGCTGCAAACTTCTGATAGCTCTAAAGGCGTAGACATCTGAACACTGAGCCAAACCAGTGATTTCCTTCATATTCATCTTCACGCATCAACAACAGTCGAATATTTCTCCTTTTTTTTACAGAATGGCAAAAAACTCAAGAATGAGTTTAGCAAGTGCCTCTGATGAAAATTACACTTTCTGTTGGAGACTGTTCTGTGCTTGGGACTACTTAATAGGAAACCCCGAGGCTGCAGAGAGCAAAGCTGCTGCCATAGTTAATAGCATTAGGGTGAGCAACTGACCCTCAAATTATTTACAGTTGATTTGTTTGTTAATCAGGAAGATATATGTCTTTTCTCTCATTCCCTTGGATTTCCTATTCATTTACAGATCCGTTTGTTTATGGGAGGGTGGGTATCATATCTCTGGGTGGTACTGCAGTCACATCACACTTGTTGATACTGTCATTCTGTCCCAGCAAGGCCACCGTGTTCTTCTTTGGAAGAGTTTTATTTAATACTGCTGTGAGACACGAAGTTAGATAGAAGTTAGATGCAATTTCATTGAGCAATAGAATCAAATTCATGTTAACAATGGATTTGTCAGGAAAATATACAACTTCATAAAATTTCTATTTATATTTTTTTTATTCAAAGGAAGTGCTTTATGCCTTAGGGGGGGATTCATTCATAACAGGTGGAGCAGCAGAACCCCACCTCACATTTTGCAAGATGTTTCTTAAAATGGTAGTAAGTTTCATATCTATCTTTTCCTGAGAATCATAGAATCATAGAATGGTTTGGGTTGGAAGGGACCTTAAAGCTCATCCAGTTCCACCCACCACCACGGGGAGTGACATGTTCCACTAGACGAGGTTGCTCCAAGCCCTGTCCAACCTGGCCTTGAACCCTGCCAGGGATGGGGCAGCCACAGCTTCTCTGGGCAACCTGTGTCAGTGTCTCACCTCCCTCATAGTGAGAAACTTTTTCCTAATATCTAATCTAAATCTACCTTCTTTTAATTTGAAGCCATTACCCCTTGTCCTGTCACTACATGTCCTTGTAAAGAGACCCTCTCCAGACTGTCCAAGATTAAAGCTGGTTTACAATTTCCTGTGCACAATTTCTTGTTATTTCTTCATTATTTTACCAGCTATTATTCAGGCTCCTCAGGCAAGCAGTCACAGCACCAACCCTGTTCAGAGTTCAAGAACCATCTGGACAATACTCTTAGTCATGTGGTTTAGTTTTAGTTAGTCCTGCAAGGAGTAGGGAATTGGACTAGATGATCTTATGGGTCCCTTCCAACTGGAGATGTTCTGTGAATTCTATGATTTATTTCATCTCTCTGTAGCAACTGGTCTAGGGACATCTTACAGGTCTCTCGACATTAGAAAACTGCTTTAAACACAGATGTTTTCCATTTAGAATTTAAGAACAGCTGTGGTTGTCATCAAGAGTAATTTATTTCCCAAATTTGGTGTATTCTCATTAAGTCATTGAACAAAATTACTTCAAATTGTGTCAAGGGTAAATTAAGAAGCTATGATATTTAGTTATTTCAATGACTGAGGATAACTTTTGACAGTTCTGTATTACATTGCTGATATATGGATCCTGCGAAAAGATCTGGTAGTGTAAACCTTCGTTGTACCCCACTGACCATGCATGACTGAAAGTGCACAAGTTATTTGATTACTGTGTATTAGTTTCTTGGAAATCTCCTTCACTATTTGAGCTCACTTACAACTCTTTAAAAGCTGTGCAGGACAGAGAGGTATTTATCTCCTTGCACTTCCAGGATGTCAAGTTTTTTATTAGTATATTTGATAACTTCTGTGAAAGATATGTGCATTATTTTTGCTGAACTCTATTGGAATGATAATGCTGTGTTTCTTTCAAGGAAGCCATACTGGAAGAGCAGGAAAAGAAGAAAAGCAAAAACTTGTATGTATATAAGATCAGAGATACTTTTCAAACCACTGTTTCAATGTAGATAACAGTGCTAATCTGCTTGTCTCATACTTATTAGAAAAGACCCCTGGTGTCATAAGACCTACTGTATTGGCTGTGTCTTTTCTTTATTTTTCCAGGGCAGTGACTATAAGCTTAAGAATTATTGCAAACATCCTCGTGCTCCTCTCGCTTGCTGGAAGTATTTACATTATATACTTTGTCGTGGATCGATCCCAAAAGTTAGAGCGCACTAAAAAGGAATTGACTCTTTGGGAAAAAAATGAGGTATGAGTGTCTTTATGCCACTTCTGTGTTAGAAGCAGGATTAGTAATTTTAATGTTGTGATGTCTGGAGTAAAGATTCCTGAGTGATATTCCAGATTCATAATTTTGGATCATAAATATTGATATTACTAATGCCATTAATAACTTTTGAAAGCATCTCTGCCAAGAAAAGCAATCACCAAAGCATGTGCATCAGCATTATTTCACTCATGGCACCACAGATGATCTACATGAAAAGCTACAAAAATGCTGCATCTTTCTGTTCTGTAGGTAAGCGTAGTTGTGTCACTGATTACAATGATTGCACCCTCTGCTTTTGAGCTTGTGGCAGCTTTAGAGATGTACCATCCAAGGACCACTCTTCGCTTCCAGCTTGCCAGGTAGGAGGGGCATTACGCAGTGTAGGAATGATGGGAGAAAGGGAGGAAGAGATGTGTTCTGGTAGCATGTTTCAGTCCAGCCAAACCAGACAATGTATGAGAAGTCCATGGGATAACAATGCCGATATCTTATTCTTGTTTTCAGGGTTCTTGTTCTATACCTGGGAAACCTCTACAGTTTAATCATTGCTCTCCTGGATAAAGTGGACAGTATGAGTGTCACTGTAAGTTTAACTTTATGTTCTCTGATGTTTAAAGCTAGTAGACTTTATAGATAGATAGGTATGATAATATAGCTAGTGCTATAATTCTGATAAAATGTTTGAAATTGATTAAAACATATTAGAGTTTGATAGGGTTGTAAAGGTATGTTTAGTTTGCAATGTTTATTTACAACTACTGTAGATTTTTAGGATAACTGGATCCATTTGATTGCTGATATAACATGATAAATAGATTTCTGTGCATTGCTTAATTATTAATTTTTAGAAAAGCCAGTCACCTAACTGCTGCTTGAAAATACACGAGGAAATGCCTGTGTACGCTGTAGAAGGTGCAGACATCTGCATGCATGTACAGTTGAAAAAGTAGCTTTCAGGACATTTATTATTTCAGGACTCTGACGTTAACCACAATGCAACTAACTTTGCCACCTTTTCAACAACTAAAACGCCTTCTAAAGAAGACAATTTATCTACAACTATTCCCGATGTGCGCAGTAAGAGAAATGGCATTGTCATACTGGAAGAGAGTCGTGCTCAAGGCATGACAGTCTCTGACTCACTAGTTAACAGAACAGTCTCCTTGAACTCTAACACCCAGAACCCACAAGATCAGTGCTGGGAGACCTATGTTGGTCAAGTAAGTAATTGTTTCATTATGTCATCAACATATTCCTAACCAACATTTGACCAAAAAATTAAAATCGCGTTGTGCTGTGTTCAATTTTAGAGCTTTTCTTTACATAAATTCCAGATTTTAGCTAAGGATTGTCGAGAAAGAGTAGCGCCTGTGCAAAGTTACATGGCCACAGATTCAAGCTTTGTTTTTTGTTCAGTATCTACAATGTGTTTAGTGTTGAACAAATGTTCTTTTGGCAGTCTTTGGTCTATGTCGTCAGATGCATGCAGAGCCAGTATGCATGTTCCCACAGACTGCAGAAAATCTGCAGACTTAAAATGACAATTTTGCTTCCCTCTGTGTGAAGCATACAAGATTTGTGGCCTTTACTTGGAACGACCAGCAGTGAAACTAACACATTTTAACCACACAAAACTCAAAAGATGTCTTTTGATCCCAATGTACTTTGGTCACTGTCAATGTCACACTTCTGCTTAAACCACTACATTAAGACTATTGCTAGTGTGCTTCTGACTTGCTGAGCTGCTTGTTCCAGAGCAATATGAGCAATATATGAGCAATACATGAGCAATATTAAAGGTCCTGTCTGATCATCCAGAGCAGAAGACCCCTCGTAGGTTTATTAGCCTGACTTTTTTATTTAATTGTATGTTTTTAAAGTTCAATTAAATATAGGAAAACCCCATTCATTTATAAGCAGTAATCAGCTCTCTCTTATGGCTTGATGACCCAACTGCCATTGGAGTTTGGTTTTGTATGAATAATAAGCATATGTCATTGTGAAACACTTAGCAAGTACATATTACAACAGTCAGTGTAATAAAAAGAATTGGGTACAGCAGAAAAACCAGTCCATTTCAGTTTATGGAGATAAATTTTCTGCACAGCCATTGGAAAGAAAGCCTGAAGCCATCATCACCAGAGTTTTATTGCTGTAAGCAATAGAAGGAACTCTGGAAGTTTGATTATATTTGTTCTCTTTGCTAGATCACAGAGAAGCAAAGGAAACATCAAACAGGAAAAGCTTAAAAGTAAATTATTTACGTATTTAAATCATATTTTATCAGGATACTAAGCTTGAGTCAAAATACAAATTCAAATGCAAGGAGCAATACGCATTTGCTTCCAGAATGACTCAGTACCTGTGAATAATGTATTTCAGGAGATGCTAAAGCTTTCAATTATCGACATGATTTTCACAGTCGCAAGCATCCTGCTAATTGATTTTTTCCGTGGACTGTGTGTCCGATATTTAAGTGATTGTTGGTGCTGGGATCTAGAAAGCAAGTTTGTAAGTACAGTCTTTATTTTATCTAACTAAGATACTGAAGATGGGTAGGCTCCTTCCCTTAGTACTGGGTGAATGGCACAAGGTAAATGCTGAGATTGGATGTTTTTTTCTCAAGCATGGCTGTGGTGCTAAAGTCTCTGTCTTTCTAAAAGTAAGATCAGGATGCAGTCCCAGAGTCAAAGATGAGACAGAGAGCATGGAGTTGCCCCCCCCCATCATCCTTCTGTAGCTGTAACATCTATCCATAATGCAGACAGTGGTCCAAGGGACTACAACCAAAAGCATATAGCCCTTTAACAAAACCACAGCTAGTAATATCTGCTTAGCAAGAAGCTGTTGGCAGGAAAGGCTGAGGACTGTTCTCTGTCCTTAACTAAAGAAGTGAAGTAAACTAGAGAGGAATTAGTTTATTTAATCCCCTTAGTAGGTTTTACTGTGTTCCGACTGCCTGCCAAAAGTTGGTATTTAAGCTGGACATCTCAGGCTATGCACTGTCTGCAAACTGATTCAGTCAAATGCTTCTAATAAATGATCTGAAATAAAGATTAAGATAAGGTATTCATCCTATGCTGTGTTTTCTTCATTTCTGTAGCCAGAATATGGAGAATTCAAAATTGCAGAGAATGTATTGCATTTAGTCTACAACCAAGGAATGATCTGGTACGTAACCTGGAAGCGATTTTCCTTTGTTGGCTGATTACCAAGTTAATCTGATGATTTCCAATGAAACCTATTCAAGTAGGATATTGGTAATGCCGTCATTTATACCTTATTATAATAAGAGATCATCTGTTGATGGTGAGCTGTTTTTTAAGTGGGTTTTTTTTTTTCATATATTTTTTCACTATTAAAATTGCTTCTGGCAACACTGAGCACTGATATATTATTTTTCCAGGATGGGAGCTTTCTTTTCACCTTGCTTACCAGCATTCAATGTCCTCAAGTTGATTGGACTCATGTACCTGAGGAGCTGGGCTGTGTTAACGTGTAATGTACCACATCAGCAGGTTTTCAGAGCATCTCGGTTAGTCAAAATGAGAACAAAAGATAAAGAATAAATCAAATGCAGGCAATGGAAATGTCTTCTGTGCATAGGAACAAAATGACAGGAGGTTTTAGCTCAGAAAGTTGACAATCAAATTTGCCAGTAATACTGATAGTAAAGGTCTGTGAAAATAAAAACCATAGTCAGAAACTGCAGGGTTCGTGAAGTTGCCAACACGCTTCCCCATTTTTTTTATCATGGTGAATATCTTAATTATTTACTCAAAATAGAAATAACTTAGTGCATCTTTAATTCTTAAGAATCAGTTATTTCTAACATGTTTTGAAGATTAATCAACTTCTGCTACTGTTCTTTTTCTTCCCCAACACAACTGGGCACTAAGGTTAGGTTTTATTGAAGGGTGACATAAAGCGTTCTCCGTCTGCAGCAGTGGTATCTGGAAAACAGTGCAAATAGGATTTTGATCATTAAGAGCCTGTTTAAACTGGCTCTGTTCAGACTTTCTAATTGCAGCAGAATGATTCTGATCTTTCAGAAATGTAGATCTTGAACTCGTTAGGTAGATACAGACTTGCACCTTTTATGTTGGCTCTGTTTTTCTCTCTGATTAGTATAATCTAAAACATGTTATGTTTTCTTGCAGATCCAATAATTTCTACTTGGCCATGTTGCTGTTCATGTTGTTCTTATGCATGTTACCAACAATTTTTGCTATTGCCCGATATAAGCCATCTTTAAGCTGTGGTCCCTTCAGGTAAGTTATAATGGATAAACGAAAATTGATAAGACTTTATTTCATCTTCTCACAATAAATTCATTGGGTTCAATACCCAAATTACCAATTAAAAAAAGTTGATAAGACAGTGTTGTGCTGCTGCCAATGTTTTGCCAGTTTAAGATTTGATTAGGTGAATATGTCAATGTTCCGAGTGAAGCTCAACATTTTGCTTTATACCATGGTTCAGTTACTTCATGTTTACACAGTGTAATGTGCCACTGAGCAATCTGGCCCACATCACTGTCTTGTGTCTCAATTCAAGCACCCTCCAAGCCTGGCCAATGCCTTTGTGCTTTGGAAAAATTGTTAAAAAGCAAATAATTATCAAATTGCTCTTTTTTTTTTTCTTTTTTTTTTTCCTTTTTTTTTTCTTTTAATTTTTATTAGAGCTGTCTTACAACTGCATTTTATATTTATTTCTTTTTTTCTCTCTTGTAGTGGACAAGAAAAAATATATGATATCGTTTCTGAAACAATTAAAAGTGATTTTCCCACATGGTTTAACACGGTGATTACTTACATCAGCAGTCCCGTGGTTGTTCTCCCTGCACTATTACTATTATTGTAAGTACTTTGGTTTTCACAGGCAGGTTAAATTGACTTTTATTAATACTGGCCTTATTTCTGAAGAGTCAAACATTTTTACTGAGGAGCAAACACTGCATTATTGTCATTTTATTAAGCATGTCTGAAAAAAAAACCCCAATACCTTATTGACTATATGGTAAATGGATCAGACAGGAATTAGAGTATGTTAAAAAGACTGTCATCGTATCTTCAAAAGGAATTTCTTGTTCTGGGATACTGTGTTAGAGCAAGTTCCCTACACTGTGTGAGGGCTTGCAGTGCTACTGGTTCCAGGAAGTTTTAAGATCCTTCTTCCCCCTGAAATGCTCCTCAGACATTAATTTTCCATTTTCTCATGGACATTAGTTCAGTTTATGACTGTGAACAGGGCTCAGTCTATAACTTAAGGAGGCTACTCAGTCATCCTGATTTCTGATAAGATAAATCAATTATGAAGGTCTGCTCTTAAGTGTTAATGTAATATAACTTGCTGCAGACTTTCCAGAGGAAGTTTGTTCTTATTCTAGTCCCTAAATAATTGTTCACAGCTGGGAATTAATATTTATTTTGAGCTGTTTGAAAATCACTTTGCTTCTGCAAAGTATCATTTGTCTTGCATGTACCTTTGTATAATTTTTTGCTTGTAAGCTACAGATGAATGCAGGGTTTGTCCCATCAGTGGGCTTTTCAGATAAATCCAAAAGACCGAAGCACTACTTCCTATTTGTAACTTGTCCCAGCCATGTAAATATGAACATATTTACAAATTTAAGTAGATTTATTGACTGCTTCAAACTGATGGCTAAGCACATACGTAAGTGTTTGTGGTACAAAGCCTAGCTGTAAGACTTTACCTCATGTGAAAGCCAGTGTAATCCATTACGTCAGGCCAGTTTTGATCTTGGCTGTGCCAGTGTAAACAAGGTGCTATTCCAGTCAGTCAACAAAATTACACTGGTATGAGTGTGCAAACTCAGCTGTAATTCTACTGTCTCTGTTCCATAACCTTGAACAGGGAAAAAAAGATGAGAAAATATTTATCAAAATTTTCATTTTGAGCATGTCCAGAATTTAAAAAAAAAAAAAAAAAGGCTAAAAATGCACCCAGGGTTATGTACACAATGAAAGGACCAGCAAAAACCACAGGTACGATTAGAACTGCTGTTAAATCTTTCTTTCAGTATCATTTCTTTTTCATGTGTGCTTGTTTGAAAGAAGGCCATGATCCATTATCACGTTATAAAGGAAATGCTACAAAGCAGCAACTATAAACCCCTATACCATTCTGCTGACCCACAACCCCTTAAAGAGAAAGCTGTCAGGAATGTTTGAAGTAACTCATAATCACCTCTTTCACTTCTAGCATGCTGATCTATTACTTACAAAGTATTGCAAGATCATTAAAATTCACCAACAATCAACTCAGAATGAAGATCCAAACAGTAAGTACAGGGAAAAGCACTTTTACATGTAGTTTGGTGGGTCTTCAGTAAAGTACTAGCCTAATTAGATCTCTAAATTTCAATGTTTCACAACGTAAAACTGATCCTATGTTTTTCGACCTTACACAGCGGTGAATTTACTCTCTAATCCATAATAATTAGTGCTGCTTATTCTTCTGAATGTATTTTAGGAAAGAACTGAAGATAAGAAAAAGGTGGTTCAGATGGCAGTAGGTAAGTTAGTGAGCTTTAGAAATGCCACTATTAATGAAGTACTTGTATGTAAAAAACATTTTGATTCCTCATACACATAACGAAGTTCAACTACATTTTAAAAACTGTGCTTCCTGGAGAGTCCTCCTTTTAGATGGTTTCTGAGCTCAGCTTGACGTAATCTTGGCAGCACTGAAAGAAAAGGTGTGTAGTTTACACCTAAATTCTGCTGGGATCTTTGGACTATGTATTTTCTTGCTTTTATCATCAACAGGGCAGAACCTGGGAGGTATCTCTGGTGATTCAAATCACGCCAGACCTTGCGTAAAATTCAGAGGCTAGCAGACAGAAGAGGAGGAAGGCAATGGTCTCTATTCGTTCAGCTGTGATGGTGAAATACTTCATCAGCAATAAAAAGATTTCAGACTTAATTGTCTATTGTGCCTGAGGGAATCTGAACCTGTACCTTCCACTTCTCAGATTTTAGGAATGAGAAACCACACAAAGGATGCCATCCTTCTAATAACTCCCAGTGCAAGGAACCAAGTATAAATTTGCCAAGCCAAAGACATTCAGTAGCCTTATGGCTGGTTTTGAACACTACCGTAACACCCTTATAGCGCTCCAGCAGACACATAAATGGTGAAATACCCAATGTATAGCAATATAGTGATCAGGAGTGACTATTAAGGGCAACAAGGTATGTGTCCTAGTTAGATTTCCTTTGTAACAGAAACCAAATTCAGCTTTTGGCTGTGACCAGCACAGGCACTGGAGCCAGCTTGCTAAATTCGGCCACATTCGTATTAGAAGTGGTGTGCACTGGGTACTAAAATGGGGCTCCTGAAAAGAGACACTGGCTTGTTGCCCATTTCAAAATCCTGCAGTCCAATGTCCAGTTTCTCTTCTCTGTTCCCCAGTGCTACATCTGCCATGTACCGTAGCGTGCCCATCCACCACTTTATCACCGTGTGGCACCACTTTCTCTTTTCTGAACACAGTGGGGTTCTGTCAGCATTGGATCCCCTGACTGAAGGATGAATTTAAGCGCCACTGCACCTACTAAATTTAGAGACCCGGACGGTTCCTGTAATATTTTCTGTTTTCTAGCCAGAATACAAAATCTGGATGGGAATGACAAGAGGCCAGAGCCAGAAACTGATATTATCAGCCAGGAGTCTTCTGTTCGGTCCTCAACTCCTCGAAAGAATGGCAGTGTCCTGAACTTTGAATCTCCTGTGACCAAAGGCACCAGAATACAAACCATTTCCCAGTCCGTGCCCCAAACTGTGCCCTCAACTGATGTTGCAAGACCCATCAACGCAACTCCCACAACTTCAACCTCTTTAACGCCAGCTCCCTCAGCATCAAGTGTACAGAAACCAAGAAATGATCATATCACAAACAGGCAAGTCTGCTTTGGTTTTGAAATGGCTTTTATTCCAGCAGCTCGATGACATACCTGAGTTTATTTACAAAACAGCTGTGTATTCCAACTGTCTGGAACAGTAAAATGGCTGAGGAATCTTTTAAAAGGAGATTCATTCATGGGTACTATTCAGATAGCTGGTGACACCACTTCCTTAACTCTCCCTTAATTGAGATGGGATTATAAAACTTTTGAAACCTCAAGCAAAGACAAATACTAGGCTTCCTCTCAGGCACCTAACTGAAATAGTTTGTGCAGGATCCTCTTTCCATGAACAACACAAACACAGTAAGAGTGAAGGAACTTGGTGCAGAATGCCTGTGCAGGTCTAGCTGAACAGTGGAGATTGTATAATTTCCACCCTTACACTCGAGAGTTTGACTTCCAGAGCAATGAATGTTTTATACTTTTTCATTACATTAATATATGTTCGTATCTCAGTATTTCCTTTTTTTTTTCCCCTCATGAAGGTACCCAAGCATTGTGCATAGGAGTGCAAGTGAGCTCTGTAAAACAAAGCCCTATACACCGGTGACATTCAAAAAGCACACTGAAGATGTTCATTCTGAGCCTCTCTTCAGAAAAGGGATCCGGCAGGTAAATCCGGATGCCCTTGGGGCAGGAGCTCCTGTTTTTCTGGGATGTAGACCATATGCTACCAGGTATTTTGTTGTTAATGAAAATGAGACCCGCAAGAAATCGCTCCGTTCTACCTCCCGACTCCAAAGGCACTTCAGGAAGGAGGAACCAGGTGGTATTATTGAGTTGTATCCACGCAACATCAGGAGATACGTGGTTCGAACACCACACCAGATGTATTCCCCTCATCCCAGTGAAGATGAGGAGGATGAAGAGGAACTTGGTAGAGAATTCATGAACAGATCCCACCGCCCTCGCTCACTGTCTGATCTTCGCCCAGCACCACGGTTTTACATTGGGGAACACGGTGATGGCCACATTCTTATGAGCAAAGATCTAGCCAGAGTGCATTACAAATCCTGGGATGACGGTTTTGAGCTAGACCTGGACAGGCCTCCATATGCTTACAAGAAAGTGCACCTGAACTATCCTGAGCCTCGTGTGAAACCAAAATCAAAGCAAAAGCTGGAGCAATCACTAACAGAGTCTGATTCCATTTCCATTGAATCCAGCAGTGATCCGCAGAACAGTGGCAATGACCAGTACATTCAGGTCATTCATAGCAAGGAAAAGTATGCGAAACCTGGGTCAAAACTCAACAAAAAGAAAACAAAAAACAGTGTTGATCTAAATATGTCTGAGCCTAACGAGCTGGTCTGCTCAAATGTCTGAGGCAGTGCCCCTGCGTTTTCGTGTTTTGGACAGATGTATGTGAGCTGCTTGTAGTTGCTGTTTGAGGTCTACCAGAGTAACTATGGCTTAGTCTTTGCAACAACAGTGTATGTAGCCACTCAAGGTGGGAAGAGCATAGTTAGCCTTGTGTTCTGCTGTTAATGGTACCTTGCTTTGATACCCCAACTGGTATGTTCCAAAATTTTGAAGAGAAAATTATTCCAATTTATTATTCATCGCTATGCTGTTAAAAAACAAACCCCCATCTACTGCAAAATTAAAAGCTATGTACTTGGCGCATTTCAAATAAAACTGTACAAAAATATGTCACATGAGGCTCTCTTTGTCTCTTTGGCACAGTCACAGCTAAAGATGTTTCCACTGCATAAATTCAGCAGGTAAGCAGCTTCCTACAAGGAGTTGCTATTTACAGTACATCTTGATGGGCCCCGCCTAAATATGGTGTAGCTCAAATCAGCAACAGGTTGACTACAGACAATGGTGAGTTTAAAGTCTGTTCAGTGTACTGCATGGGCAACAGAGTTATTTGGTCGTAGCAATGCATGCCACCTTCTAGATGAAACCCTAGATCTATTAATTTTCTGGTGAGACTCTTCAGTCCAGCCTAAGAAGGTTCCCTGTGGAAAACTTTCCATCCATGGCTTCTAAAACAACTTGTTTCATGACTCCTAATTTACTTCTATTTTTCACACACCACTGCAATTTTGAACCTTCTTTAGATTCTTAAGATAGCTTTTCTTTTTTTTCTTCATGTCATCTGGATTACACTGCAGTAAAAGAACCACTGGCCTTCAGCTAGAGCTGCACAGCCTCCTTCCAGTTGGTTCCACCACACCGCACCATGCCACCCAGGGCTGAAAGATGGCCTCCCGTGGTGCCTCGCTGGCCTCACAGGGGTGTGTGTGACCAGCATGGCCGCACCACAGCCAGACCTAAGTAGGTGAGTCCCATCTCTAAGTGAGAGCACAGTACAGCCTCCGCCCTGGCTCCCCGCCGGTTGTGAAGGCCAGAGGCGGCTGCCAGCGGCCTGGTGGCTCTTTCCCCCTCACGCTGCTGCCCGGGGCGAGGCCCGCTGTTACCAGCTGCCCGGGAGAGCCACGCTGCGGCCTCCGCTGGCCCGCATGGCCGACCCCAGCCCTGCCGCCCTCTCCCTTCCGTTAGGCGAACCAAGCCGAGCCCCACCGCAGGGCCGGGCGGGCGGGGGTAAGGCCGCGGCCCCTCAGGTGAGGAGGCGGCGCCGCCGCCATCGGCCCACGGGGGCGGTGCGCACGGAGCCCTCATAGGCGGCAGCCGAGCGGTAGCTCCGCCCTCCCGGCCATGGACTACGCGGAGCTCGCCGTGGCGGCGGCCGAGAAGATGGAGCTGTACCGGCAGGATCCCGGTGGCTGGCGGGGCTGCCGGCGCACAGTAAGCGGGCAGGGCGGGGTGGCTGCGGATGGGCGGGGGGCTGGCCCAGCCTGGCGGCTGAAAGCTTCCCGTTCCCGCAGAGCGAGGTTTCGGTGTCATGGAGACCCTCCGCGGAGTTTGCCGGCAACGTGTGAGTACGCCCGGCGCCCCGCGTTCGGTTCCCGAGGTGCCGGGGTGAGGGATCGCCCCCCGTGGTGCTGCCGCGGGTGTTTGGGGCGGAGCAGGGTAGAGCAGCGAGGTTTGGATTCGTTTTATCCCTCCGCAGGTACAGGGGCGAGGGGATCCTGCCTGCCAGTCCCCTGGATGTCTGGGAGTGTATAAAGCCGGTGGCCGGAGGGCTCAGGACCAAGTGGGACCAAAACGTGAAGGACTTTGAGGTCATCGAAGCCATCAATGATGTAAGTTCCTTAAAAACCGTGCTGGTGTGATAATGCAGCATGATGTTCAGGAGCATTGGGCCCTGCACGGTCCTTCCTGGTGTAGTGCCTTATGCGACAGCTTATGTTGAATCCAGGGCAGTCAAAATGTTTTCAGAAGTTGTGCAGCCTCTGTCTGAATCAGTCTGTTGATACTGGGAATAGGAATCTTTTTTCTTTTTCTTTTACATCTCTGTAAATTGTATATATTCGCTTAACAATGGCTTATCTTTCTGAAAAGAGCTACTAATATATTCTTAGCTAAATACTGCGTGCTTAAAATATGTAACTGTATAACATTAAAGATTGCTGAGCTACACTGTTGTTAGTTACCTTAGCTTTCCAACATCCCTTGTGGTTTCTGGCTTTAATCACCCTGGAAGCAATGTGTTATAACTCTGGTTTTCTCCGTTAACCTGTCCTTCATCAATACACCATAGCGCCTTTTAGCTGTGGCAATTTGCAGTTTGTTCAAGAACGGGTGTAGTAGAACCCCTTGATACAGTTTAGAAAGCATATCTGAAACAGTACTAGAAAGTACACTTTTTCTGCTGTGCTTTTGAAAGCATCAACTGACATACCTCTGTTTTGTGATTTCCAGGCTGTCTCTGTATGCAGAACCACAACCTCTTCAGCTTTCATGAGGGTTATTTCACCAAGAGAATTTGTGGATGTGGTACTGATGAAGCAATTTGAAGATGGGACGATGCTATCTGCTGGTAAGATGCTTGTGTTCTCAACATGTTCACATTATGTTACCAGATAAACAGCATGTACCGGAGATCAATATGAAATAGAAAATAAGTAACATACTGTTCAGCAGTTATGGAGCTGATCAACATCTTTTACCAGAAGGTAAAATATTAGTGGTCTCTCTACATTGTTGTTCTCGGAGTCTGTAACTCATCTTAATCTTCAGATAATGATGATATTGTTGGCCTGTGTTTCCTTCCCTTGCTATGATTTTGAGATTGAATAAGTATTTAATTTACTATAAAACTGGTGTGTGTATATGTGTTTTTGTGTGTGTAGTGTTTTGTTGTTGTTGTTTGAAGAATTTGTAAGCTTTCTAAAAGGAGTCCCATTTTAGCCTAAATCCTGTTTTTCACTTTTTCTGCGCTACCTCTAGTTGGTGAAGCCATTGAATAAATGCACCACTCCTGTATGTTGAAATAATTGTTTTTATGAATAGTTCTGATTTTTAAGGGTCTGCCACTTCATGGAAGGGTGTTTATTTGTTTCTTCACTTTCATCCTCTTTAACTGTTACAAGTTAGTGCTTTTATTGCCCTACTGTTCAGCTGTCCCATTTTCCCATCCTGTTGAGGAATGCCTTGCCAGGAACTCATATGCTTGCTAGAGTGCAGCTTCTCGGTAGGCAGGTGACATGGCATACCTCTGTGTCATGAGTTTGTTGGAAGTACTTGAATGGCCTCTCAAGAAAAGCAGTGCCCTCACACAACATGGGTTCAGCAAAACTCCCTCAGACTGTCTTAATGCTTACTTTAGACCTCAGTAACAATTGCTTCTAAATTCAACACTTCTTTGATTTCCCCATTCCATGGCCACAGCAGTTCCTTTAATAGTCTCTTCTGACCACGTATTGAAAAGGTTCTACTGCCATTCTTCTTAAATATATTCTCATATAGTGAGTTTGCTTCTCAGCTGGTGCTTTGAGTACCAAGGACTCTTTCATCATCTTCTGTGAAAATGACACTTTTCTTGAATGCTTTTTCTTATAGCAACCAATGTGGAACACCCGCTGTGTCCTCCTAGACCAAATTTTGTGAGAGGTTTGAATTATCCCTGTGGCTGTTTCTGTATACCTCTTCCAGGGTAAGAAATGATCTGTTTGAATGTTAAGTATTCTAAAGCCCTTCTTATCTGTTGCGTGGTGTGTGTATATGACCACATGTGATCTGTAGCCTCTTGGCAATGGCATGTTTCTGTCTTCCTTTGACTGGTAATTGTTATGACTGAGCGCCCTTTTTGTTCTCTTTTTTTGTCCAATGAATTAGTCTCTCTTCATTTCCTAGAGGGAAGTCTTTAATGTTACAGAAACCATCACCATGGTAGGATTCTCGCTGACCTCTTAAGCAGAGATTCAGCAGAACATACAAATATGGCCTTAATTTTTTGTAAATGAGTATCTGGTTGTCTATTACGTTCCTGTAATTCATAAACAGTCATGAACCTAATTTAGAGCCTAGTTTAACTGTAATTTGACTTGTGGGGATAGTCACATTCATTGAAATTTGTAATTAATGTTTGTTGTTTGCTTAAAAAAAAGTACTTAGAAGTATCTATTATCAGACAATAGATAAAAGTAATTGTAAATTTCCTAATGTTCTTAAACCCCTGGCTATAAAAATCACCTTCATTGTCTTTGCAGGGAACCAGACAGGACTCAACTCCTCAGTTTCTTTCAGACTGATCTTGGTGGCTATCTTCCCCAAACGGTGGTGGATTCCTTCTTTCCAGCTAGCATAGCTGGTTTTTACAGTAACCTGACCAAAGCTGTTAAGCAATTAAAAGCATGACAAGACCAATTACTGGCCTCACCAGCTGAGGGTAGGAAAAAACCTGGCTGCCTGAGGGTAGAAATAGGAAGTTTGCCTACAGGACTTTCTACCAGCAAAGATATTAGGAAAGGTGAAAGGGGAACAATGAACTTTTAAACTAGCGTTTTCTATCTGTCTATGCAAAGCAATGCATTTTTTAATACTATATCCTTCGTTTTCATAATTAGAGCAATACCATACCAGAGGCTGGAAGAATCCTGGAGGCAGCACTAGTGGCTGCCTGAGGGGAGATGATGCACATACTGGATTTGTTCTTGGCCATGCTTTATCAGTGTCTGTGAGGAGTAGAATTGCTAAAATCCGCTTAGCACTACAGCATTAGCGTGGTGTAGGTCAGCCTGTTTTGCCTCTGAAGCTCCTGTGGAACAATGTTCCTTCCCCAAAAGAAGAGGTAGCTCTTCTGCTGCCAGCACTTGTAAAGCTGCTAAGATGCTTCAGTGGGTCCAAACCAGCAAATGGTAGAAGCCAGAACAGATTAGATTGTGTGGAGGATCCTACTTGTTTGTTCCAGCAGACTCAGTACTAACAGTAAATATGCCTTAAGTGCTTTTTTTTTTCCCCCTAAATCAAGGTCTAGCAGTGCAAATCAATTTGTAGTCTGTGGGTCTGTAAATAGACCCTGTTCTTTTCTCCCCTCTGTACCAACACCAGTGATCTCCACAATGTTATGAAACAAACTGCACTGACACAGTGGCAGTAAATAGAGGATTAAGCACTTTACTTGCTATTTTTTAAACTGCACTTGAAATGACCGTTTTTAACTGCACTTGAACATTTTTTTGTTCTCTTGTGGTGAGAGGTTGTAACGGGTAAATAATCTTTTCTATAGCTTTGTCTTGACAGGCCATAATGATGTTGCTTTTTTTCTAAGACTAGTTTGCCTGACAGCACTGTCATGGGAAATCAGCTCCTGATCTTGTGTGCAGTGATGGGTCTAGCTTTTGAAAATATTTATGGTGCTGGTTACGGCAGGAATGTCAGACATTACTGTGGATTACGTATAATTACAAAAGGAAAAACTAATTGCTGAATTAGGAATTTGAATGCAGGTTGTGATTTTAATGCTATAACTCAATAATTAACAAGGTTAATATGCTCTGCTTTCTGTCCTAGTATTTCCTTTATATTTAGTATAGGACATGGAGTTGCACACAGTCTCCCACTGTAAATCTCACTCTATGGAATAGATTTTTCAATGAAACAGTTTGTAATCTAGTCTCCTTTGTATACAGAGGTGTAAAAACTTGTATGCATCTGATGAAATAAATATTTTTTTGCTACGTCCTACTGTTTTTCCTGGATCATCCTTTAAAACGATTCTCCACATACCTGCTTTGCCAGCAAGGAAACCTAAGAGCCACCTAGACCTCCAGTATCTCTTGAATTGAAGGGCATGAGAGGGAAGAGCCTTCACTTCCATTTACACTCCCCACTAGCTGGGAGTAAAGCTCTTTTGGTGAGAACCTTCTCCCTCACAGCTTCTTTGCCCTTGGATAGTCCTTATTTCCAATTGCTGCTTTCTGTACTTACAATGAGTAACAAATTCACTGACAAGATTTGGGCCCTGATATTACAGAAGCTGGTACACATTTATCTAAACGTACTAAAGTCATTAGGCATGAAGTGCAGTATCTCGGCAAGTCTTTGTAGGATTAGGATTGCTTTAATTAGCAAAAAGTTCAAGAAGCAAAGCTCAGGCCTCCACTCGTTATTTCTGCAAGTAAACCTTTTGCAAACAGTGAGGCTTTTTTATTATCTATATATCATAGTGGTTTTTATTGCTCTGAGCGGTAAAGGTGATTGGTAGGTGAGGCTCTTTCTTGGAATAAGTTATGGATCCCTTTTTCATGTGCTCAAAATTTTCTACCCAGAAGGAATTAAGAGTCCTTAACATTCAGCCTTCTGGCCTGCCAAACTGGAGATGGAAATGTCTTGGCAAAGCTCATCTTGTAAGATCTTGGAGGATTCCCCAGTGAGACACGCTGCCTGTCACACAGCATGTTTTCACTTCTTTTGATCCTGGCAGATGCCAGGAAACAGAAAAACTGAAGAACTTTAGACATGAAATGAGAGCACCACCTCTGGAAAAAACGAGATCAAACCTGTCATGGTGGGTGTATGTCAATTCTTAAATTGATGATATTAAATGGCTGTGTCAGGTGAGGACACCTTCAGCAGATGGCATTGAAGTAATTAAGGCACTCTGTGCCATGGGTGTAGCTAGTCCAGTCTCTGTTGTTACAGTTACGCAGCTGACAAAAAGTGTATTTTATGAGAAATAGCCTTACCAATGCTAAAGAGTTCATGCTTACTTTTCTGTACAGATTCTATAATCCTATAGAATATACAGAAATCCTTTCTGTACAGTTTTCCTATATTGGTGGTATGGCCAAGCGGTTGAAAAATCTAAGAATCTTTTATGTGCACCTTAGGCCTTACACTTAATTAAGCCTAAACCAATAATGCAGATTATGTTAAATACAAGAAATTCTACCCCAAAAAATAAATATTCAGAGAGATTCATGTATGTACTGGTTAATAAAAAAATATACAAAAAGATTCTCTCTCACATTTTTCTCCTCTTTTGGTTGCCAACCAATTCATAGAAATCTTGTTTTGAGGATTGTTTGGATTGTTTTTTGGAAAAGAACTCAATCGGGAAAGGGTTTGGAAGTGTGGGGACAAATGGCTTGTTAAGAATGTTCTTTCAAGGATTAACATGGAGCTGACTTGTGAGGAAAGGCCAAAGCAAGTTATAGGCCTAGGTGCAACTAATACCTTCTGCTGTCTATCCTACTTCTCTTTCAGTTGTTGTTTCCATGACATTGTGTTAAGTGCACAGAAAATAGTTTCTGAACTCCTGCAGCTCATGGTTTGGTGAAATTAAGTAACTGAAGATGGATGCGGCAAATTCCCAGCTGTGGGAAGGTAAAAGGCCAGGGACAAGAGCCAATGCAGCCATCTGGGTTTCAGCTGGTGAGTCACTACTTCTATTCTGATGTTGCACCTCTCCCTTTGGTGAAGTAGGTCAGAGAAGAGCAAATGGGTGCATAGGACCATCTTGCCATAGATCCGCATGCTGCTGCTGGTAGAATTCCATACGGTGCTTAGAGAGCATTGCCAAGATGCCGATAGCAGCATTTGAAGTGTAGGCTTGTCTCTGAGTTATTTAGTGTCTCCAGAATAAACATTTGGATTCAGAACTTCTAATTCCCTAATACTCCCACTGGTACTTTTCCTTACCAAATTAACACAAAGATATTTCAAAAAATACGTGTGGTTAGAAGGTAAAACTTGCTTTTAAAGGGCCTTGTTACTCTCCAGCTGTAGTCCTTGGAGTCCTATGGCCAGAGGATGGTTAGGAAAACCTCCCCTATATTGACCTCAGCTTCCTGCCTCACCCTTGCAATACCTTGAGATACTCTTTTCCCACCCATCCTGTGTTTGCGTGCTGGAGTTGAGATGGCTTTGTCAACTGCTAGTAAAAAATCACCTCGGCAGGTTTTGGCTGTCCTGGATGTTCTACGGTTTAAATAGAAAAGCTGGAGTTTTCTAGGACACACTGTCATTTTGACACACAGAATTGCATCCCCCTTTCTCTGCCCTCTAAAGAGTCTGTAAGGCAGTGTTGAGTTTTAGGCTTGTAGACACATTTCTTCCTCCTGGGAAGGTAAGGCAGGGAGCAAGACTTGTAGAGTAGGACTGAAAACTTAGCACAGAATGAGCTTCCAGTATGTAAGTTAATGGCTTTAAACAGGAGAGTACTCTAGCTGTCACATATTTTATTACAATTAGTATATTATTAATAAAGTCATTATTTTATAACTCTATACTTTAATATCTCTTTCTGAATGTTGAAATAAGAATCATGCACATCTTGTGCACATCTTAGTTTATCCCAGGCAGCTTGCTCTGTAACTGGCAGCAAGATCATGTGTACTTTTCACGTGCACTTTTGGAGTATCTTGCTGTGCCAGACAAATAGCTGCAAGTAATAAAAATCCTTTTTTGTTTGTAATACTGGCAGTAGTCTAATTTCCTCCTCTTATAAAGTTTTGGATGAGTTGGTGGTAACAGAGCTTGGATTCTTCCTCTTGATGATAGCTGTGATGGGCCCATCAGGTAATGCCTTGATTATATTCCATGCTTCAAAACGAGTAAGTCCTTGAATGGCAGTTGTGTGCACTTGTAACAGCTCATCCCCAGGCTGGACAGGGCTGCTTTGTTCTAATGCAGTCCCTGGAGAAAGAAAATTACTTTCCTTTAATTCTTTGTGTGGGAGAGACTTTGATGTACCTTTCACTTATTAAGGATAACCAGCATGTTTGGTATAAAACACGTGGTCTCAGCAGGCAATGAATTACTGGCACTGCACAGGATAATGCTGCATTTCCAAAAACTGTCATTTCCGTGGGTATAAATCAGCAGTCAGTTATGAACTGTGCAGGTTTGCGTCAGCTAAGAACCTGCCATGTATGCATTTAAGTGTATTTACCTTTAAATATCCTGTTGATGATGATGGGTTTATCTCCATGAATAGATCCCTTCCCTCCTTCCAGGCTGAATCCTAAACCAGCAGGTGTTTTTTCTAGAGTTACAGTGCAGATTGTATCTTCAGTTGCTGGAAACAAATGGAATGTTAGCAGATGGGCACTACACAGTCTGAAAAGCTAAAACATCTGTTACAAAAAATGAACTTGAGTTTTGTTCACCAAGGCACCATAAACTGCCAAATGAAAGAGAAAACTATAACTTTTATTTCCACTTTTTGCTATTATAAGGCCCCCTGGGAAGCTGGGGAGAGGAATTTGTGTTTGAATTCATGGCAGTGGAAATATAAAGATGAAATCTGGTGACATTTACTAGACGGAGAAAAACATCTTAAATGAACAAAATTTAAGGTAAACATATTTGACTTGATGTTAGTTATGAAATTGTAATATATACTACAAAGATGCTAATGTTTATTTGCAGTATGTAAATAAAGCTACAGATCTCCAGATCTTTAGAGAAAATCCACCAAAATATCTGAAGAATATGAAAGGTTCTGCAAAAATCTGACCTTGCTGTGTTTTCAAACAGTAGCACATTGTTCAAACCAAAGTTCTCTTTCACAGAGATAAAGTCTTGTAAACTACAATCTAATAATATTAAATAATCTCTGTTCAGATTCTTATAACCTTCAGTTAGATGTATTACTACAATAATAATCTTTTTATGTCTACAGAAAATCGTGGAGAGGATAACACTTGTTTATTTTCAAAGAGTTCTTTTACTTTAGAAATCCATTAATTCTTCCCCTTTCCAACAAAGTTACCCCAAATGTCTGTCCAGGAATGTTTTATTAACCATGCTGTCTTTATTCGTGGTTCTCAGATGTACGCAGCCAGTGCTGAGCTGCGTTATGAACACCCATGTTTCAGGTAATGAGTAACAGCAGGTAGGGGCTGCAAGGTAATGCCACTGGACTTACCAGACTCTGGTGAGGTATCACTCGCTACTGAAGATGTACTAGAGTTGATTGAAACATTCAGACTTTTTTCTCCATCTTTAGCTTTTCTAGTGACAACAACAGCTTGTCTGGGTTGTCGAGCCTGTCGCATGATTGCTGAGGCATCATTGTGAGTCACACCTTTAAGAGACTTTCCATTAATGGATAGTACTTCATCTCCTTTCTGAATAGTTCCTTCCTGAGATGCTAGTCCATTGGGAAACACTTTGTGAACCTTGTTGGAGTGTCCAGTCACCACACATGCACCCAAGGAAAGATGGGAAAAAAGGACAAATCACTAGATCAGTTAATAGTTTTCACAATGTGCATTTTGCATTCTGTGCCAGGAACAAGTTGCTTCTAGCACATTACAGGACTGAGAACTGAAATAATTTGTACAGAGAAGTTCTCCTGCACACAGCCCTCCTCAAGCAGGTAGGCAATCTGTTTAGCCTATGGTATCAGATGGCCGAAGCCTTGCTGCCCATGGTATGTACCTTGCTTATGCTACTTCCTGTCTGTCTTGCTGCTCTGCTAGTGGGAGGAAGAAGGCGCGAAGGTAGACTCTAGCCTCCAGACCCCCTAAATGTCTACATGCTCATCTCATTCCTCCTGATCACTGTACTTGGTCTTCTATAAGCATGTGAATAAGATGTTGGTTACTTCCTGCTGAGGGCTCTGTGTTGTTCTGCCTTGAATTTCAGAGCTGTTGGGAAGTATGGTTCCCAAAAAACAGGACATCACTGCCAGTCAACTGGAAAGGGCAGCTCTGTGCAGAAGGGTCCTATTTTCACCCATTTAAGACCATGATTCTGACTCTATCAGTACAGCAGTCTACTTTGATTATGCCAAAAGCCAACCTCTGTAGTAGAAAACCAGTAAGTTACATATTTTTAGAGGGAGTTGTTGGTTTTAGAGTATTTTTAAAGGTGCTACTTACTGTTACCACTTTGTTTTCTAGATCAATGCCCCCTGCCAGGCTGAATCCAAGCCCGGTATCATCCTCTTTGTGCAAAATTGTAACATGGATATCATCAAATTCCTAGGTAGAGAAACAAATGAAGTCAAAATCTTCTCAATAGATATGTCAAGATGATTGGGAAATCAGCATGTTTCCTTTTTGTCTGTTGTGCATTTTATAGTGAGACAGTGGCACAAGCATAATACTGAGATGCATAGTATTTAATTTTGATCAAATTTACCTATGAATTATCTATTTTACAAAACTCTATTCTATGTCTAAAGTTGTTCTGGTTTGTTAAACAGGTTATCAGCTGGATCTGGACCATAAATTGAATTATATTAAAGAATATAAATATCTACTGTAGAAATAGAAAATAATGCTGAATCATTTTAGAGACCCTTTTAATTGAAAAGAATAGAAAAAAAATTGGCACGTAACTCACATTGATACACGTGTCAGAGCTTAAAAATTGCTTCTCATTTTTATTTTTATTTTTTAACAGTATTCTCCTAACGGGTAGAGTAAGTTGTTTCTGGGTTATCCCAAAGATGAGTTAGTATAGGGTAACCACTCCCATTTAACCTAGTTTCCTAAGGAAACATGGCATTTTTGACCACAATTTCACAATCACGTTCAGTATGTGAGCAACTGTAGTTGCATTTTTTAATAGTGTCTTGTTTCCTTCCACAATTGAATCCACTGGCCAGCTGCAACCAGGCAGAAGGTACGTGCTGCTCAGGGGTTGTCCTGAAAATTCCATGAAAACAAACAACTTGATACGAAAGGCTAATGTCCCATTGAGGGAAACATTGCAACATAGCTTTTACTGCTAATCAGATCAAAAATATTAACATGGGAAGTTGATAAGCAACACAAATTGATACAAAACTTGGCTTTCATAAATTCTGCTTGTCAAACTGCTTTTTGATTGCAGCGTACTCGCAAACCTTGTTGCAGTCGGTAAGAATTTTGTCTCCAACTTGAGAATATGTCTGGCAAGTACTCTGACAGGAAGACATGAATTGTCTACCCATGCTCCATGCAGTCCGGACACAAACCAGGACTAACCTGGGAGACATGCCACTGCAGTTAGCCAAGAGGCAAACACTGTTATCTTAGGCTCATTGGTGCGTTTAATGCAGTTTTGCTGCTTTCGCACAGCTTGGAGTATCTTATCACAGCAAACAGAGCTGCCAGCAGAAGATGAACTATTTTCAGTGCAGAGCTCTGGATGTTATCTGCTTTTTCTTTCAGTGTGAGCAGTCTTCAGAAGTCTTTACAGTTCTGGAATGCATATGTTTAAACTTGATTTTGACGTATTCTGAGCTTTATCGCAATTTTAGATTAATCCAGTAAGACTAAAGGTTGTTCAGTATCCCAAAAATGATGCATTGCGTGTCTCAGACTGGCAACCCAAATAAGAAGAAGGGTCTCAAAAATGTCAATGTCTACTTCTGCATACACTGACCTTACCTGATGAGTAACTGTTATTCCATTACTTAAATGGGTATTGCTCTTGCTTAGTTATCACTGAAGACGTCTTCAAGATTTTTGATCAATTGACCTAAATGTTACTATTAGTACATATAGAGATGGCTGTTTTATTTGTTATAAAATCAAGTTGCAAAGATTAACCAGGAGAATTCACTCCACAGCTGTCTGAAAATCATGCACAAAACCAAAAAGTAGATTTACCCGTAACGTGGCTTCGTCTAGTGATTTGACTTCCTCTATCAGCTTTGCTAACTCTTCAGGGGAAAGCAGAGAGATGACAGACTGCCCTGACACACCGAGTGCTTGAGGTGAGCCATGTTCCTGTTTCTCTTCCTCTTTCTCATTGTCTGCTAGGCTCACAGTATATTCTCTCAACTCGGAGAGGCTGTTGCAGAATAAAAAAAAACCATTGAGTTATGAAAGAACATACGGAAGCATAGCACAGACAATTTTGAAGCAGTCATCTTTTGATCTTATTACCGTTTAACTGGGGTGGTAGCTCCCATAATAAATATTTTAAATACTTATGAATGTAAATTAGTCACATTAGCTTGTTAACAGAAGTAGGATACATCACATAAAAGAATAGGAATAACCTCTTGGCCACAGGCAAAACCAGAGTTAAATCTCCTTTATCATGGAGATGCTAGAAATATTCCAGTTTACATAGGAGGAAGTTTACCATATACATGTGTTTATATAGTACAAATTAAAACCAAGTGTAACAGTCATGTGAGTCATTCAATCTTTGTGCTCTAAAGTTCTTAACTTAGGCTGTGCTGTACTATTGTGTGTTACTACCTTAGAATGCTAATCTGTCAGTGGATCAGCACAGGTGCTCACCAATGCTGATCTGTATATCTGATTTTTAAATATGGTATCTTACTTCAGCGAAAACCCAGTGTCCAGGTGATGGTTGTCACTTGCAGGTGAGAGAGAAGTCCCATCATCCTCCACAGAGGATTGGGACAATGTGTCCAGACTTTCCCATGCGCTGTTCCCAGAAGAGGCTGGAGACTGAGGAAGGCAAAGCAAAGATTTCATTAAAGCAGATGACACCTGGCTACTGATGGAATAGATTTTGCTACACTTCTCATCATATGGCTTTATCATCTCACAAGACCGGGTAGCTGTAAGTGGGAAGCTTCGTGATCTTAGGCTGTGTGCTTTTGCTACCGATAAAAGGTGGGAAGTTGCAACGGCTTCTGTAGTTAAGAGACCTGAGGAATTTTCAGTGTTGGCATTGTTGCATTTTTCTGAGCTAGCCACAAGGACCTCCCTGGGAGAGGAAGATCTATCAAGGCTCTGGGTACCCATGACCACAGGTGACTGTTGGCTGGTTTCACAAGGTGGGAGAAAGGCTTGGTTTAAATGAGGTGGGGCCGCTTCTGACCCTGTTGCAGTGAGAGAGTGTTCTTTCTGGACTGATGGTTTCAGGCTAAATCTTCGGTGTGTTTTTTCAGGTGACTGTGGAGCACTCAAGGATTCAAATGAGTTTATTCTTTGTTTTATTGATGATCCCCTAGGAGAGACATGGCATAAGCTGGATTGCAGTTCTTTACTGGAAATACTCTCGAGGTCAGGAGGACTTTGGTCTGCCCGTGTTTTTACATCTGAATTTGCTTTCCTCAATCCTTTCAGACTTTGACGAAACCACACTGGCTTAGGTGCAACAGGAGGAGGACCCTTTTTCATACTGTCATTTTCATCTGATTTTAGCACTTTTGAACCAACTATTTCTGATTCTGATTTCTTCAGAACTGTTTCTGAGCTGCTTCGGTTTTGATTCTCTTTGTTTGCGTCCATGCCAGGTTGCAAATCTAAGTGAACGTTGTCTTCACTCATGGTAGGATTGAATAAACTTTTTATGCAGTCAGAAATTTTAACCCAAGGATCTTCTGTTGTTGTATTAAGACTATAATCTACCCGTGCTTGTCTTTTAAGTATAGGTCTTTGTATCGATGAAATTGGATTCCCTGTATTAGAAAAACATTGATTATAAATGAGCAGCTTTCTACTTCCCCGTCCCTTATCTATGCATCGTTATTAATTCATTGCATTTGAATTTCATTCAAGCCTCCAGTAGGTGTACTTTTAATTTTCTAAAAAGTTTAAACTTTTTTAAAATTCGCAACTCTTGAGATAAAAGTTCTAATTCCTTACACTGAAATAAACTGAAAAACAAGGCTCTTCCCTGCTTATGTACAAGATCCCTTTTCTAAAGGGCCTGCAACTTCTGAAGTTCTGGGGTGCTGCCACAGGCTACAACAGTTAAAATAGAAGGGTAAAAGTATAGTGTTTGCAGCCAAGTGAAAAAGCTGATGTTACAGTAAATTATTAAAAAGAAAAAAGTTTTTCGTTCCTACCTTTATAAGTATATCCTGCTTTAAAAAGACTCTCCCACTAAGATCTTTGATTGATATTTATGCTTCTTAAATTTGTGCAGGCATGTCCAGTGGTATTTTTCCAGTAAGTAAAAACTTCATTCTAAATTAGGAATACCTTTTACTTCACAAGCTGATTAAGCATTTTGATGTTAGACATGATAGAGCTGAATGGCAGCAATTTTTTGTTGGTGCAGTTGCACAGTTACTGCTACCTGCTTCAGTATAAACAAATTATTTTTAGGGCATAATTTTTTTAATGATCTGAGCCACAGGTTACAGAATTTCATAATGGTTTAGGTCGTAAGAGACCTCTTGAGATCGTCTAGTTCCCTTATCATTGTTTCCTTAATTCTAACTAGCACAACAAAATACTAATTTATTATTATCACTTGTTTGTGCCATTGCAACACTTGAGCCTTGCAACTATGCATAAAAACATCATTTAGAAATGCTAAAACAAACCTTTAATATCAAATCTTCAATATAAAAGGTATAATCTGAATACAGTAATAGTGTACCTGTCCATTATCACCTTTTTACAATACATCATTTATTATACTGCTTTTGATATAACTTTCCTTTTTTTCCCCCCCAAAGATTAATTTTAATTTTCATCTATTCAATCCAAAAATTACAGATATGGGTTGAAGTCTACATTTAAAGAGAAAGGTGAAGTCAGCTTGATACCCATTTTGCAATCCAAACTAAATGCTAGGTTTAGCTGCAAAAAAAAGTTCACGGAATTAAACATACCGAAGTTTGCTTTTCTTTCTTGATCTCTGCCCACTGGAGCAGCAGTTGTGTGTTCGGTATCATACGATGTAGGAGAAGTGGTAAAGACACTGTGGGTTACATCAGTTTTATGTCCCTCTAGCAGTGGTTTTCCAACTTCCTGCTGTACAAACAGGAAACAGAAGTGTGTCAGAATGTAATTATACAAACTACACCTCGTATGAATCTGAGAAAAACTCGGCGATGTTTTCATTTGGTTCTAATCTGAAAAGTAATATTGAACAGAAAACAAGGTTTCACTTCTGTTTGGGAGTTAATCCTCATCGGACTTAATTTATTGTATACTACTAGAGTGTTGGCATGATATTTTATGGTTGCACTTGTAAACAGACTGTGGAAACATGCAATTAATATCTCAGATTTAGTAATAATAATAATAAACTAAAAGATGGCTCACTATAATTTTCAATTCTTGTAAAACCAGCCATTCAGTAGACTTTTGCAAATCAGTCAAGCAAATTTCCTCTAAATTCTTATGAAACTCTCTTTCCTGTTGAAGCCTTTTGCCTTTAAGCATAAGCCAGACAAGCTAAATTGTTACTGCAGCTTCAGAGCTCTTCCTTTCTTGGTTTTGGCTGGAAACATAGGGTGAGAGGATTAGATTGAGGTTGCAGTAAATGCAACTCTCAACATCATTAGCACATGCTCTGGAATTACTTGATTCCTTTGTAACCTGTGTTACAGGTTACAAGTTACCATCTGCTCTTCTGTGACACTGGGAGTGCTCTCTGCTATGTAGTTAAGATTCAGGATAACTAATGGAACCAAAACCAAACAGGACAGAAAGTGATGGTCTAGAAACAAATGAGTTTGTCCTGAAAAAATCAGTACTTGAACAATTTCTTAGCTTTTCTGTAATGTGATCATGTTTGTTATACTACTTTCTTATTCTAGGAAAAATTTCTCCATCCCCCGCTTACTAGGATCCTTCTTAAAAGTTTGGGTTCTGTTGCTGTTAGATATGGACAACATATGTTCAGTAGCCAATTTGGAAATACTATGAACATATAGTTTGATCTTACTCTTTACTGATAGCAGTTATTTTTATACTGATGCAGTTCAGAGCACAGTCGAAAATATCGATTAAGCATTCTTGGTCATGAAAAAGCAACCTTACAGTCTACAGAACCCCCATATGAAACTGAGATATGCAGGCCTCAAACTGACTAATGAAAAATGTTTTGGGAATAAAGGTTTAAAAAAAAAACCCCAAAAAACCCATGATCTGAAATACATTCTGAAAAGAAACCATCTTTCCTGGGGACTTAAAGGAGCTATTGCCCTGAGATATACAGACTGTTTTACTAGAGGAAGTTGTCTTCATTAACAGAGATTGACTTTTCATGGACTTTATTGATCTTAAGATTTAAGGTTTTCTCCTTATCATTTAGAATAACTGAGTACTGAAGGAATAACAAGTTCTATGCAGTGGTAAGTTCAACAAGTACTTGTTTCCCTATATTTTGCTTCTGAAAGAGGATTTTCTAGTAGCTTCTGATGAATATGTTTCTACTGCTGTCATCTTAGGGGATGGTAAAAAAGTGACCTTACATGAGATGCTGAACTGAAACTTTCTTGGACATTAACATTATACATGGACTTCAGTCTGAGATGTATCATTTTATTTTGATCTCTGCAGCTTGGGAACTGGCTTGGTTTTTTGGTGGGGTTGTTATTCTTCATTGCATTGAGATCTGTTCATTTCTACTGGCGTATTACTAAACCCTGGGGGAAGAGCTTTCATTTTTAAACAAACCACAGTTTTGTTTCAACATGCAGATCTCTTAATCCCTCACGCTCATGCAACTGTTGAAACACTGTCTTTCTGTTCTATCTTAGATGAAAGGGAACTGAAATTTAGTAACGGACAAATATACACTCAGTTTTCCAAATGCTGTAGCTACCTGCTGTACATAATGTTAGCTCTTTCTTCCAATAAGAATCCACTACTGAAACAAAGAAATTATTTCACGACTTCTCTACTTCATAAATGATTTGACTCTGTGAGTGTTGAGGTTAAGATCAACCGTACCAAGCTGACCTCAGAGGCTGTACAAGCTCCTCCAGTCCCAGCTCAGAGCACATCGCTGCTACAGTCACATGGGAACCAGGGAGTGTTCAATACCACCAGTGGCACATGTTCACAAGGAGTGACAGTGAAGGAGGAACTCGTACTTGCTGCTGCTGTCATTGGGATTTTAACTCGTGTTCCTTGATACAGAAGAAAATTTCCTCCAGACCCTTCTCTGCCTTCTGACTTTATTTTGAACATCATGTTTTGAAATAAACTGGCTTCACGGAGGTTATTTTCCAAACAGAAGAGCCTCATCCTCTTCCCCCAGTTCTCACATACGTACATACTCTCTTTTATCCGTGCCCTTCTTCCTGCCGTCCTTCCCTTGCCTCACAAATGTGCAAGCACAAGGAAAGTTTTGCAAATTTTGCTTTACCTGAACACTTGCAGGAGGTGATACAGCCACTTCTGACACAAGCTTTTCTTTTCTGTCCGCATTACACTGGTCATCGCACGTACAGTCCTGCTTAAAATATTTCCTTGGTGGAGGTTTGGGCTTTGATGATTTAGGTTTTCGAACGAGGATCTCCGATGATTTCTTAGTGTTTTGCAAGGGTTGACTTCCCTCACTACAAGTAGGAGGGGAATTTCTCTCTGAATTATTACCAGACAATGAGCATAGAAGGCCAGGTTGTCTGGTAATTGGTACATCAATGCTATGTACTCTTGCTTTCAAGTCAGTCAGTTGGTATGCAGCATCATTACTACATGAGGACCTAGGGTTGTAGCTGCTGTCACTGCTGGAGCGGGTCATTAGCTTCTGTGTCCTGCGGTTACAATGAGCAGCATTCCTTTCAATATGTTTTTCACATGGGTGTCTTCCATGCCAGCTCATTTCCAGCTTTTTAACACCTGTATCAGGAACATGTTCAAAATGTCCATTCAGATACATGCAAAGTGTATCTTCTAAGATTCAGCTGATAAAATTTGCACCTAAATGCCGTCATTGGTTGATGCAAAGCTATGATTTATACATTAAAGGTTTGTAGAACAAGGATTCAACAGTTATGTTCTTGGACAGCAAGTAACATTGCATTTTCCATGTACATATGTGTGTGTGTATATATACATCAGCAATATAGTTTTACTGATGATGATTGCTACCTATGGTCCTTTAGAAGAAATAAGGACACTAAAAAGAGTATTGTTGCAATATATTACTGTGGGAGGATGTCATACCTGAACTGGGCAAATAGCTCTAACCATGTGCCTTTCCTGAGGAGGGGATTAACAAGCCGTTTGCCCCTGGGAGATCACCTGAATTGTACAGTTCTTTGTCATAGTCCTGTCACCTACTGACAGTTGTTTGAAAAGCTTTAAGCAGAGGCTATGAATTGGAAAAGATGAATAACAGTGAGAGAAAACTTGCACAGAAATTTTTGCTGGCTATCAGACAGATGTGGTCTTTCCTCCTCCCTCTGGTAACGTATCTTAGGAGACATGTTAGGAGCATTGTCCTGTGAGGCTTCCTCTTCTTCCTTTCTGCTTAAATCAGAATTACCATGTCTCAGTGAATGCACTTACTCCCTTACCTTCAGTACTCCATTGGTGTCTCTCCTTTCCAAATCTGTTGTTTTCCACAGCTTGCGCAACAGCTTCTTTTAGCTGTTGCTCAGACACCTAGGAAATACCATGTCATTATACCCTCATGAGATTGCTGTGGGGCAATGAGTAACATTTAAGCATTTATTCCTTTCGCAAAAATTTCTAAGACCTGGAAGTACTCTAATGGAAATAAACAGACCTAGTTATATCACACATCAGTTAATTTTAAAGTTAAGTACGTGCGCACTATTATATATATTCCAGTATCAGCAAAGTATACCTATGGATATGCTATCGGTTCTTTAGATAAAGTGGGATCTTCCAAAGATGCTCTTTTGTGTATTTCACCAGAAGTGGAGTTCTAGATTTACCAGTATAAGAAAATTTAATTCCATGTTTTTATGATAATATATGCAAAAATTTATATTTGATAATTTATATGGGGTTTGGTGTTAGGAAACCCTTTGTAGAAAAATCTTGCAAGAATATTTCACTTCAATATTAAATTAATTACAAACATTGGATGCACAAGACTTACATTTTAATTACTGAAAGATGGGTTCATAAACATTTCTTTCATTTTTGGGGGTGTGTTCCCTTTTCAAATTTTTTTATTACTATTGGGAATTCTTTCTTGCATAAGAAATATACTTTGGTTTGTTCCTTACATGTTCTTTCAGTACATGTTCCTTATTCACAGCACAGAATCTCATGCAAGGCTGTCTCCAGTGAGCTCCAAACCTTACATGATTACATTTAAGATATATCTCAGGTTTGTTTGTGTGCAGCAATGCTTACAAGAGATTGGCATCTTTGTTATCAACATTTTTCCACCTGTTTTAGATTAGCACCTGCTCCCTCACTTAGTTCTCAGTATGTGCTTCATTGTAAGTCAGAAAGAATACAGTGTGCTACCTGTGGTTCGGGGTGTCTGCTAATAATAATCTGCACTGCACCAGGATCACAATGGCTTAGCACAGCATAAACTTCATTAAGAGTCGTATTTTGTACTGAAGCTTCATTAATTTCAATAATTTCATCTCCACACCTAAAGAGAGATTGAAAAAAGAAAAAAGGCTGAGGATGCAAACAAAACAGACCTTGTCTCACCCATGTGAGAATATACAAGAAGCGAATTCATGTGGTTGACCTCTAATTTGATCACAGATTAAATCATTAGGTCTTTCTGTTCCTGTTACAGAAAATGGAATAGGAATGAGTTGGACGTCAAGGTTTTTTTGATCTAACTGCCTTGTTGCATGAAACTTTGAGCTTTCTTCATGCTCAGCTACGCACACTGTGTGCCTTTGATCTTTCTGCTGTATGCAGCTCAGCTCCTGCTTCCACCTACGTCTTCCTTCCTTTCAAGTTAACACTTCACTTTTCATGTCTATGGTCTGCTAGTGTTATTTAAGGTCAGAAAGAATGTAATGTTTCTGCTATGTATTAATAACTTGATAATAGAAAAATTCACAGTTCTTTCAGCTAAAGTCTTAGGCATGTAGAGAGGAAAGTTACAGGGCACCTGAAGTCAAATCAAAAAAGTCTTCACTGAAAATTCCGTGTTCTGTTCAATTCTAAATATGTTCAACATTACAATACTAATTGGTCTTACAAAATGAATTTCTTACAAAATATATTCTTACAAAAATGAATTTCTACACTCCCAGTAAAGCTCATTTCAGCAAATCCATATTTCTATTTGGGTAAGAAGGGATAGAATTTGAGGAGCATGCATCAGGAAATACTAGTGCTCAAACAAGCCAGATTATGCCCTGTGTCTGGGGTTTTCCAGATACTTTCTCATTTGGTGATCTCCTCCAGGAAGAATTTGATATCCTTGTCTTAGACCTTCAAAGCTAGCCCAGCCTGGACAAGAGACAATTGTTTTATGGGGTTGCTATATATATATGGAAATCCTACATATCCTAAATAAGCATGCTCAAACCCTCAGAATAGCACACATGCTTTAAACCCCAAACTCCCAGAAAGCACTGTGATTTCCTGCCCAAACAGATCAAAAGTAAATCCATAAAACAGAGAAATGAACAACCAGTGGCAGAAGACAGACCCTCTTTCTCATCCTACCTGAGTCTCCCATCCATATGTGCCACTGAGCCTGGTGAGAGGGTGTGAATAAAAATCCCTGAAATACACTGGAAGTAAGGGATGCTACATAACCCAATTCCAAGGCCAACGCCTGGCTCTGAAAGAATTAATAATAATAAAAAAAGAAATAAGAAACAGTCAAATCAAACCAGTGGAGAGCCTTTTTTGAAACTGTCTTCAATTTAATTATTTTTTTCTATACAACCCGGAGTCTTGCTTTCATGAATGTTTCCCATTCAACATTAGCAGTTGCTCCTACTGCTTTTTTTGTTTTCCTTTTTTTCTTTCTTCCTCTCTGCCCACTCCCCAGTTAAAGTGAGCACACACCAATATTGCTTGGGGGGTTCCAAGATCTGGTTTGCAATTCATTACTGGTGTGTCACAGACAGAATGCAATACATTCTGTCATTACAGAAGAATTCAAATGACCTTATAAGGAGGCAGAATAGAAAAAAAAAAAAAAAAGGAAAGAAATTAAGAACAAAGGAATTAAGGATGTGTGGCTATTGTTGATATTGGCTATATCATCTCAATCCCCTTTCTGTTTTATATAATGCAGTCTAAGATTTTTGTGAGTTTACCATCTTTGCTCTGGACAGTCACTTTAATGTCAAATCCCATGCTGAGTGTTTGGTTATGTCATACTGTTACTTCATAGAGACTTTGTTCTGTTCGTTGCTTTGTTCCCATGTTTAAAAGTTTATTTCATTCTGTTGTTTATAAATAGAAGATGATGACAGTTGGAGAGGAGGTGAAAGAACTACAATGGCTATGTATTTTATTTGCTTTTAAGCCTTTTCAAAAATGGAATTAACTGCATGCATAATTATGCGTAAGAGTTGCATAATATGCTTAATAATTGGTAGTTGTTGCCAAGAGCTTTACTTTTTCACATGCAGGATATGAATGTGACTCTAATGCTTGAGTGGAAAAAATGAATTATTGGCTCTTGAGGACAGATGGTGTTCAAATTCCTGCTGTTGCTAGATAGCTGTTAGCACTAACAAGCACCAAGATCTAATTTAGTGTATTAAAAAAACTTAGTTCGGGAAAAGAATCAGGTTAGTGAGGAAAGACATTCGGAGAGCAAATAAACAGTGTTTTGTCAATTGGTGTCTTGTTTGCCAGTGCTCAGTTAATTTTAGCCCTTACCTTTGTTTAGGATAACTTCCATTATGACCCTGTCATTGGGCTTTGTAGCATTTAACGAGAATGCTGCACTTTCTGAACTGAAAGAGCTGTTTTCTTTGGTTATGCATGTACTAGAGCTCAGTGATTGGCACAAGTGGGGTGACAGACAGCTGGAAGCAGAATGAGGTGTGCTGAAGCTTGTCCTGACTGTAAGTGTCAGAAGACCCTTTTTGGCCTGCTAGAAACAAAAGATAATGGATGAATGAGTTAAGTTCATGTTGCGTGTAAAGACAGAAACTGCTGACAGGATAGTACATGACCTTGAATTTTTGTAAAGCATCATAATGTGTTAATCCATGCATAGATTCTCCATTCAGTTCCAGGATTTCATCACCTGTTTTTAAAGAGAAAATTGTACTATGTTACTATTACTCTATTGTGCAATAGGTTACATGATACGTACATGTACTCAAAAGAAGTCTTGCAAATACAGTAATGGGTGCAGGTGTAAAAGTGACTTAGGTTCATTTCAGCTTCACTTTAATTTGCCTTTTGGTATCATTCTTTGGGAATCTGGAGTGGGAAAAGGGAGAGAAGAGGGATTTCCTACCTTCTTGTAGCCTTCCATCAGCAGCAGCAGCTCCACCAGGAAAGATGGTTTTTACATAGATGCCTATTGGTCCATAAATGCTGTCTTTCCCTCCAACAATACTGAAGCCCAAACCCTAATTTATTGAAGAAAAAGTGTGAGAACCCATTTTCAGTTCCTATAATAGTTCGTTTGCAGTTTCTTCTGTGTTACCTACATGGGCAGTCTAGTCAATGTAGTAGTATAATCCATGAAGAAACAGTCAACTGCAGGAAGGTGTCTAAATTATGTTTTTCCTTTTTTTTTTTTTGTCCTTGAACCAATAAGCAGCCTTGAGATATTAATTTTCCTGTTATCTTTAATTTCCTCTCACATAAATGAAATTGATAAAAACAAGCAGATCTTGATATTACTAGTAATTTCAGACACACAGATGGAGATCTCATGGAGATATCTGTCTCACTCTCTACCAAACTGTTAGTGGGTGTTGTAAGTTTAAGCAACACCAATAGACCTTCATAGGTAGATATTTTTCATCTACTTATTCCTAGCCTAGATGGTGTTGCTAGCTAGATGTGAATATGTTGTTAGAACCTGAAGACTGTGCTTCAGCGAAGAGATACTTTAGAAGGTTAAGAACCAGCCGAATCGTAACTTATCACTCCTGGCAACCTCAATACCTGAAGTCACTTCCCTGCACTTTGCAGATTACATTTGTGAAATGAAGTAAAACTCTATGGTAAACCAGCAGAGCCAGTCTTACCTTCCCTTGTCCTTTCATCAGTACGATGTTTGAGATTACTGAAGCCTGTGAGCCACAGGATGCATGCACTAGCTGTGCTGTACTTAGTGATCTAGATGGCCTTGAAATTGCCTGTAAACATTAAAAAAAAAAAAATCATTTTAATGCAGAACCACAAATATTTGAACATATATTAGGACAACTTTTTTGTTTCAGATTTTCCTCCTTATAACCACATGGTATATATAGTACCATATATTAAAGCTTAAGAAAACCCAAACAATTCTCTCTAATTTTTGGAAGCCACTTGTTATTCGGACCATCACTGCTCACTGAAATTGTCTCACAATGACTAAACCAGAGTGAAACTACAATGTTGGCCCTTGAAATGGTGCAATGGTGTAGAAAGATCTATTTGTGCTCCCACTTGATTCTCCATGCCACAATTCCATTTGTGGCCATTAGGGGCCCTAAGCAAGTATTATCATATTTGCCTGTAAGAACTGAAGTAAGAAACAAGAAATTCTAACTCCTTCCCTCATCTTGCAACTAAATAACTTTCTCTTGGGAGAATAGAACCTGTTTTCAAGCATTTCCCCCAAAATAGAAGATAGTTCTCACAAAAGTTCTTCAGACTGTGAGCTACCCTGTGCTGCCTCTGTTAAGCCACCACATAGGCTTCTTTCTACTGCTGAAAGAGGTGGAGCACATCCTTTTTGCTTGATAAGCAAGGGTAAAAAATTTCTCAGTGCTTTTCCTCTCTTCATTCCATACATAGTGGATTTCCTAACTTCAGCCCATGAGATATGACCCATTTTAATGAACCTTTAAGGAAATATTTAATGGAAACCTCCTATTTGAACATGGAATTGGGTATTGCAAACTGATTTAAACACTGGCAAAAGTCATTACCTAAAGCTTAACTATGCATGAAGTTCAGCAGAGCCAGAGTTAATTGTACTCATTACAAGTCCAAGAGAGTTCAATGCTTTTTTTTGTAATGCAGCAAATTGAAACTAACAGCTGTTGGAGCATGTGGAACATCAGCCAAAATTTCAACTTCTGCATATGCAAGAAAATAAGTCTCAATTTTGACATAAAAACAAGATTAATTATTCAACATGGGATTGGGAACATGATTAAGAGGGAAATGTCTGTGCAATACCAAAAACATACTCTCCAACAAATGTAACTCTGCGAGATCAGGGTGATTGCTTATTCCATTGCGGGGCTTCTGAATGGGAAATCAGAGGTTTTCAGATTTCTTTTGCTTCTGTGTGGGGTGGTGTATTTAGTATTTCTGCGTGTGGTGGGTAATGATGCTGGAAAGAAGGATGCTGCCAAAGAGCTTCTGCCAATGGGTGCATGTGCCACACAGGACCTTCAAGCAGGAGGAAGCCCAGCATATCCCTGACGGTCAGTCTGTCTGTCTGCACGAGTGGTGTTTGGTTGGGGTTTGTGCTCCAGCTTGTCACCTCCTCACCCCTGTTGAAGCCCAAGGTCAGGCTGTAGTGTTCCCAGGGTGAGGGACCTGCCAGGAAGCCAAGCAGCAAGTCCCCAGCCAAGCCTTAGGCAGTGCAGAAAATGGCAGCTGAGCGTGAGGAGCTTCACCTTCATCTGCCCTCTACAGGCTTGAGGCTGGGGACCTTTGTCCATAAACACCAACACCCTCTCTACCCTGCCCAGCCTCCGCTCTCCCAGCCAGCTGTGAATCACTTGGCATCCATCTGGAGAGCAAGAGACCATCAAGTCTCTAGCCCACATTAATGGGGTTGTTTAAGTATGTCTGGTTCACTGTGGGGCAGAAAGCAGGATGCCTCATGCAGCCAGCGCAGCTGAGGGCAGTCACTACCAGCCATGAGGTGACTGTGGGGGCTCGTGGTGACAGGGCCCAAAGCTCGGGCTGGGGTTTTATCACCACGGGCACAGAGCATCTCCACAGCCAGTGGCGGGAAAACGCTCGGGAAGGACCTCTTCAGCGGTGAGCTCTGAGGTGGCTCCGGGTGGCTACCATGGTGGTGTGAACCACACAGCAGGATTTACATGCACTGTAAAACCCGCTGGGGCAATGGGAGGGAGAAGATGCTGGAGAAACAGGGTTTTGCTGGCACAGAGCCTACCCCACTCTTAGTCCTCACAGAGGATGGATGGGGTTAAAAAATGGAGGAAGCCAAGTGCGCCATCTTCCCTGACAGGGTCTGCAAGGAAGGCAGGTTTGGTGGGAATGTGGCTGCTGAGGTTGTTGAGAGATCATTACTGGAGGCAGTTTTGCCTGTGTTTCAGGTGATTTCCTGTATTACTCACTGAGGTTCTGCCTCCAGAGAAGTCCAGCTGTTGGGAAAGAGATTTGCGGCTGGTGTGGAGAGCGTGGGGCTGCCGGTCTCTGAAGGGCACAGCTTTCCGGGGCGTCGTGCAGTCCATCTCTCCTATCCAGTATGGGTTTACGCCTGTCAGACATGGGGAGAGAGCCTGGGTTATTTCTCAAGTGCTGGACATTTCTGCACATTCACTTTATCAGGTAAATGTTACTTAGAAATGTTTTTCCTCTTGTAAATCTCTCTGTGAAGGGAGTGATCTTCTCAATCCTCACTGTAGGGGTAGCCATTGATATTAAATAAATAAAAAGCAAACATTCCCTACCAAAATCTAAAATACACTTTTAAAAACACTTCTAAGAATTTCAGAATGTAAATTTATTTAAATTCTCTTTAGAATACATGTTTAAAAACATAAAATTGAATGCTTGTGCACAAAACATCTGACTGTGGGATATTGTGAATATAAAAGCTGATGCTTTTATGCGTCAGCAATTCGTAGCTGAGGATCCCAGACTAAATTTGGACAACAGCTGCAGTTTCTTTCAACACTGCAGTACCATTACATGATGAAGTGCTGTACACTCCCTGACTATTACAAGAGAAAAGAGTGCTTCTTTGCAACTTACTGGTTGAGTTGCTGCGAGTCCGTTGACATGCAGCTTTACTGTGCAGAAAACCATTTTGTATTTCCAAAGGCTTTTCCTTACAGGTTGGTGTTTTCTGAAAAAAAAAAAAAAAAAAAAAAAAAAAAAAAATTGCTGAAAATGATCTAAACTTAAAAATAAAAATTCTCCTTATTTGGTTTGCACAAATTTCAGCTTGAATTAAAAAACATGGAGCAAAATTAATTGTTTAACATAAATAGGGTAATAAAGGAGAATGCAGCTTAAAACTATTATAGAAAAATCATTGCTATAAAATGATTATAATTTGCCAAAGTAATAAGATAGAAATAGGCTCAGGTCTTTAGACAAAATGGAGAGAAAATTAATTGGAAGCCCCCAGTTGGTTCAGACAGACAAGTATTTTGATGTATGGGTAAGCTGTACTAACATACCTCTAGTATCTGGAGATAACTTGTGCCTTTTATATCCTTGGTCTCTATCACCTCAGAAAGGTATTATTTGCAAAAGGAAAATTCTTAGCCTCAGCTTTGTGGTGGTGGATAGGTATCTAAGTTCTCATTTCAAAGCGATGCTTTTTAGTCAAAATACGATCCAATTGCTTAAAAACTTTTGTGGACTAGGCTTTAGAGTTTTCCAAAGATTCAGCCTCTTCTACTTGGAAACTCTTAGTTGCTTTGGAAAATATGGCCACTAATTCTAGCATTTTAAAATTTGCAGATAAAACATTCAGCTCTCTAAATGCAGGGGTTTAGAACACCTTGAAAATAAATAAATAATCACATCTGAATAACAGTTGATGTTAGGAATAATTTCTGGACGTGTATGGTTCCTGAAAGTCCTGCTTCTGTTATGACATGGGGAATGCCATTGATCCTGAGGGAATCACAGTTTAAGGAAAAACATTACTAAATACAGACATCATGTGGAAACTGGAATCTAGTACACCTCAAAGTATAGTACACCTCAAAACTCTTTTAAGAGTTTTGCTCAGCAATATTCTGCAGGGGCTAAGAAGGCCACAAGAGCAGCATCAGAGCAGGATTTATATGTTCTAATCCATCTGAATCCAAACAAGACAAACACTTTCTTCCAGAAGCCTGACTTTAGTAGTGCTGTTTGGAGATACCTGAAGAACTAATGGATGATAATTTTCCTCTTCGACAGCAGGTGGAGGCATTGCCAAGTAGCAAAATCCTACTAGGGCTTTCCAGTCCTGTTCCCTTAGGGCATTCTTCAAAATAAGAAATACTTATTTTGATATTTATCAGAGAAGATGAAGAAGCATTTTGAAAACGATTTTGCAGTGTTTCTCTTGCCAAGCCAGCTAGCTTGAAAAGCCTTTGCTATTAACCCTTAATTAATTTGGTGCAGGCTTGTCTTTAAATGCACCGTTCACCTGGCTGCCTCTCGGGTCACATTATGCTGCAGAATTTTAATGTAGTTCATCTCTGGACACTTAGACATTTAAAGGAGAGAAAACAAACAAAAATCTTGGCAGGATGCAGCAGACATCTGGTTGAGACAGCCCACTGATGTACTAGGAAGAGGCACACTCAGATTTGACAGGAGCTCTAGCCCGGGTTTCTTTCTCAGTCTAGGATTACAACATAGCTTTCTGTGTGATTCATTTGCAGATAACAGAAAGTGCCTTTTTCTCCATGAATATCAAGATCTGGAGTCTGCAACAAATCTCTGTCTGAGCTCTATTGTCTTCAAAGTGGTAAATGTGTGGTGGGGGACTAACTGTCCAGTCATCATCCTCCAGAATTCCTCCAGAATTTGTAAGCAAAAAGCCTTTGGTGCAATCTAGTTGGGGTGGGGATGAGAGGAAAAGAAGCCTGAAATGAAATGTGTCTAATCCAATGAAATGGACTCTGTGAAAGAAAGATCAAAAGGATTTTCAATGGAAAGATTTGATGATAATCCAGGGTTGCTGACCTGCTAATGCTGCCTCCTGTTCCCCTCTCTCTGTAGCAGGCTCCAGTAACATTCACTATGGGAATTTTTTAGATCCTAGATCCACAGAACTACTTCAGTACAGTGCCTGCTCTCTGGCTTCTGGATTCATGAATCTTCCCTTAAATCCACCTCTGCCTTTGCTCAACTTCCAAATAGAAAATTAACATTGGCAAGCTAAGTGTTTCTAAAAGGAAGGGTCGTACAGCCCTTGCTAGAATTTCCCAGAGCCTTGGCCTCCCATAGCCTTTGTTTGTCTGGGAAAAAAAGCTATGCTGAAAGTCACCAGAGCCTGACCACAAGAGGTTTGGGATTTTGTCAGGAAGAGCAAACCCATGTTCTTCAAACGTCTGATGCACAAATTCCCCCTCTCTCTCAAGTTAATGTCAAATCACCCCACAACCCGTGGGAGGGGACCACAACTTTCATGCTTACTTTGCTAGCCATCATGATGTTCACCAGCCGTGTTGTTGGGTGAATGAGAGATTCAGCCTCCTTGCTGGACAGATCTTTAAGTGATTGTCCATTTAGTGTTAGCAGTTCATCCCTTGGGCTCAGACAACCATCCCTTAAAGAAAAATAGAAAAAAGGAACACGTTTGCATATTGTTTTACAAAGTACAGAACTATTGTGCTACGTGTCTCACTAACTGAGGAGTCAGCTGCAACCTTCCCTTTGCCTTGAACCAAGATGCTGTGGGATGTCTTGATGTGTGATATACTCCAACCCCTGCTAGGATTTTTCCCTGTTGCTGCTCTCTTCTGCTCAGTCCTGGTGATCAATGACTGCCTTTCCACATACAGCTTACATTCAGGCAAAATATTCCTCCTCTCTCACCATCCTGCATTTACAAGTTGCTTTATTGTCTTTCAGGAACTTTGTCTTACATTGCTTTCCAGTGGCCTTGCCAGGCTGGTTATATCCTACATTGCCCTCTAATAGGGCAACTAGGAAAACACCATTTGAAAACTTGATGTTATGTATAATCTTTTATTCTTCCAGGTTTTATTTCTTAGTATAATTAAGAAGCATTAGATCCCTGAATGTTCACAGGTTTATTTTTCTAGAATCTTAACCTGTCTCTCCAACTGGAAGTATTGTAAGGAATGATTCCCAAACATTTCTACCTTTCCCTGAACCTGAGCTTCAAGGCATAGCTTGTCACAGAAAGCTGGTCATGCAAAATCTGTGTAGAGAAATGGCTCCATAATAAGCCTGCTGACTCCACGTGTACTGTACCTGCTTGCTGCTGCTCCGGCAGGCACGTGGCCACCTGCGAACCCCTTCCAGAGAGATGCACATTTCGGGCTCCTGGAGAGCTTGATTCCTGAGCTGCTGTTCCCTGTGGTTGTACACAGCCTGCAGATGCAGCTGTCCTATTCAGAAGATGAAAGATTGCATGAAAGAAAATGTACCAAGGATGTTAAAAGTTACTTAGTTATCTTGAACCTTTTTAAGAAATACAGAAAGTGTTCTTGTTCTTAGAACCAGATTGCCTCCAAGTAGAACAGGAACAGGCCTTTAGCACTGTGTGGTTGTGAAAGAATAATTGTATTACCAAGTCAGTGTCTAAAAAAAGTTGTTTTCCTAAAGGCTTCAGTGGCTTTCTAGCTACAAGAGGGAAGTATTAGAATAGAATGCCCCTTTACATAGAGGGGAAGAGAACAGATAATAGACTTTTCATAGTAACTGGACAAATTTTGTCTATGCTAACTATTATAAGGGAGGAAAATAAACATATGCCAGAAAAGGAAGTACTCTGGAAAACAGAAGGGGTCTGAATGGAAAATAAGTGTGTACAAAACACTAGAAGCTCCACCCCTGCTGCTGCCTTGTTAAGAGGGGGCAGGTGAGCAGAGAGGTCTGCAACAGTGGAAGATTCTTTATCCAATCCACACTGGTTGAGGTTGCTGTAGTCTGTGTGTTGCATATGGAGGACTAATTGCAAGCACATTTTTAACACAGTTATGAATCATTAACAAACGGCCATACAAAGAAATAGCGTCTTAAGTCATATGAGTAAATAAACAAGGAATGGATTGACTCAGCACATGGAGGACAACACATTCATCTAGGAAATATACTCCTGCAACATATATGTATGTATGCTTAAAAATACAAAAGAGACAAGGAAAGCTGGAAAGTTAGCACACAATTTCTTTTCTATTTGCTTAGTAAATCTCCTAATTCAAGTATTCACTCATTCTGCTCCCAACTGAACCCACCTCCTCTGCCCTCGCCAGCCTCTCCATACTCCACAAAGTGAAGAGGGCTCTCAGTGTATCCTGGATCCAGGCTTGTTCCCAAGAGATTTGTATGACTGAGGTATAGATTTCTGAAGGGGAGGCAAATTTCATATGTTAGGACAGGCCACAAGACATAGCGGTGGTCAACTGTCTGTATTGCTCCCAGGTCCCCTGGTCAGAGTGTCATGAACTATTTCCAGTAATCTGTAGTCCTTTAATAGCACAAGGAAAGCTGTGTAACCACCTTCTTCACCGTCAGTAGGGGTTAGAGTTCATCCAGCTCTGAGGGCTAGAATCATTATGTCCTTTGACCACAAATCAATAGGCATCACATCATACCTGCCTGACAGCAAACACAAACTTCAAATTCACAGCAATGTCAATAAATGTCATTATCTTGTAAGCTGACTGTCGAAGCCTGTTTCCCATTCTGAAGCTTGCCAGAGTAAATCTAAGTCTGTGAATGAATGAAGTATTTAACTTGCAGTCCTAGGCTCAATGCAGGCTGAATTCAGTAGGTAATGGATAAAGGCTATACTTGTATTGACTGACCTGTTCACTCGGTGGGTTTGTTTGCATTCCAGATTGTCTGCCATTAATGAGGAGTGTCTGAATTTTACGAAGACTTTTCTGTTCATAAAGAGTGCTTCTAGTGAGTAATGGGTAAGTAAGCATGGACAGAATTCTCTTAAACCAGTTAGTTTGAATACTAGTTTTGAACCTTCTATATTTACTTTTCACCCAAGGTAAATATCTTGGGAAATACATAATTGAAATCAGGACCACATTATGCTTTTTTTTTTATCTTGTGACAGTGTTTTGAAGTCTTCAGTGTGGTAACAAAATAAAGATTAGAATTCTGATGTCTTAAAATTTCAGACCTTGAGTAGCAAAATATGCGAGCTATCTTTTCTGTTTGTTTGCTTTGGTCCTTTGTTTTAGGTATCGGTAAGAAATCACAGGCCAGATTTTGTGTACATGAAACATTCATTAAACTCAGTTTTTAGTAAGGTTGTTCTAAAACATGAGAAATGTAAGATATACAGAAAATGTAGGAAATTATTCTGCTGGTTGGCTGAGTATTTTGAGATGTCAGCTGATCATGGATTGGGATTGAGGCAAAAGAATAATTGTATTATAGAGTCAGTGTTTTAAAAGAGTTGTTTCTTTTTTTTCCTGCAGTCAGAATTCAAGTTTGGATTTGCCAACTTCTCTTCTTAGGAGTCCTTACTCTTGTGTAGTGCTCCCCTAAAATAGCTATATATCCTCTCACAGACACTGGTCAGGCACGCACACAGAAATCTGCATAGCTCTTCACAGTTTGTTTTGTTCTTGATTTTAACTTAATGCCTTTTCAAACTGTCCCCAACTCATCTCTGTTAAGAGCACAGTCATGCTTATACCTTTCCTATGTCTCGTTCATGGTGTGTATAAAAATCCTCGTAATTAATTGTCCAAAAGTTATTTAGCTTTAATCAGTTTCACAGGACATCACAAAGTGCAGTGGGTTTGGCTCTGAAGTTTTTCATTGCAACACCACAAAAGTCCTTTGGGGAAGGCATTTTATTTTGTACAATGGGGCACAGGCCAGGCTGGAAATTCTGGGTTGTATTGGGTCATACATGTGAAATGACACCAAATAAAATCTGATATGAAAATTCTTTCCCAAAGCAATAAGTTATATGCACTTAGTCAGAAGGAAATTAGAAGTTAAATCTGTTGTACACTGCAGAAAAAACTTGGGAACAATTTTCGTTTAAATCTGTAGTCATTTTACCAAGCTGGGCTACATTTGAAATTAGCTTCATGTGTCAATCCTTTCTGCAACTCATTTATGTGAATCACTTTAAAAAAGAAGTAGTTTTTATGGGACTGGAGAGACATGTGGCAAATATCTGTATGTTGTCAGCATCTGCACTTTTTTTGCACTTTTTTGGGTCCTGGATATAGATCACTATATTCACATCCAAGTTATTGCAACATGACACAAAATTAATAAAAGCTGTTCTTTAGAAAAATAAACATTTGACCAGTTCATGTGCCAGCAGCCAATTTGCTCTGGGTTTTGTTCCTTAATATTTTTTATTTCCTATCTCACTTATTATTTTATGCATAGAAATACTGCTGATGGTTCCGAGAGTAAAGACAGTATTTATTTTGTATCCTCCTCTTTAGTGTTCTGCTTGTTCTGAAAAGGACTTATAGCTCTGAATGTTATGAATGCTGAAAATTTGCCAGAATAAGTTTGACAGGTGGATTTTTAGGTCAACCTTGCCTTGTCTTTATTAGGACATAAGCTTAAACTCATATTTGCTGTAAGTGAATAAAATCTCTCTGCTTATAAGGGGCTTTTGCCACCTGAAGAAACTTGTATCTGCATTATAATATCCACTCATGGCTTTGAAAACAAAATGAAGAAGGTCTGTGGGAGTGCATTATAAGCAAAATTTGTCTTTAAACTGAATCTGCTTGGCTGCAGGATAAAGAGCAAAGGTGAAGTTCAAGAGACTTCTTGCATGCAGTTTTGTCACAGGTGAGAGTAGATTAATTTTTCATGTGTTTAGTTCTGGAAAAGTAATTTGTGCTTCCTGGCCAACTCTCCTGCCCCCCCCTTTTTTTTCTGTCACGCTAAATGCAAAGCTTCTGAGGATGTTTTTCTATCTGCCATTTAAGAGATTTCTTTTCCCTTCATGCTTTCATTAGGCATTTCTAGCCTAGAGTCCCATCTCAAAACATCTAATTCCAGATGTTGTTTAGAAATCAGGGTAACCATGGCATCTGTGGAAAACTGAAAAACTTTTGCGTGCTCTCAACATTAGACACAGTGGTTAGATTGTCTGAAATGAAGTAGAGTGCTATACAAGGCTAGTTCAAGTAAGGTCTTTGACTCAGCTAACCAAGCATATGACAATGAGGTGTTTGACTGCTGGTTTAAAAAAGAAAAAAAAAAGAAAACAAAAAATAATCTAACAACAGTACAATAATGAATTTAAACATTTAGCTTTTTTGCCCTCCTGACTGTGAAATGGCTGGGATTTCCAAGTGGAGTATTAACAGAATACAGTCTTTGGGGATTTTATTCAAGAACCATTTTTCTCTGCATCAGTTTTTGCAGAGGAAGGGCCAGATTCTCTCTGGCATAAACTGACATGACTCCACTGACTCTGACGATGCCTTGGTCTTTTCAAAATATTTATAGTAGATGTAATTCATTTTGCCAGCAGCATATTCCCTTTGCAATTAATAAAATGGCAGAAGCTAGAAAGCCTTTGGACGATGCAAGAAGCAGGACATGGGATTAAGGTTCTGCCGAAGGCAGATGATTCAGTACATCAGATGTTACAGATGAACCTTTCCACCAATCATCTGGCCTTTGGTATGTTTGTCTGGGAGTCTTTGCCCTGGCACACATTTCGCAGCACACACTATCTTAATGTAACAGCCTCTTTCCCAACTTTGGAGATAACACGGCCTCAGTGTCGCAAAGGCCGGAAAGACAGAAGGAGAGAACAAGTAGGAAAAGGGAGGAGGACACACAAATGCCTAAATAAATGCAGTCTCCTCTCCTGGCTTTGTTTTTCCATCCTGCCCTTAGGCTCATGTTAGAGGCATTACAGTCTGTTGTCGCAACACTTGTCCTGGTACCAAAGGGCTAGTTAACTGGTGCTTGCACAAAAGTGACTTAAAATTGTATTCTGGTGGTGACCAAGGGAGAAAAATGACCTTTCTCCTTCAAGCAGAAGGTCAGGGACCAAAGGAAGCAAGAGTAAAGAAGTCTCTAGAACTGAGTGAAGCCATGCAGTCAGATCAGCTTGGATCCAAAGTTTCCAGAAAGAGTCAGCCCTTCCCTGTGACAGTTTATTCTAGATGATACTTCAATCCTCCTACCAGCTCCTCTGGCTGGTAACCCTTGGTGCTTCCCAGGGCATTGGTGGTGCAAGGAAGAGGTAATGAAATGCTTCATGAAGTAGCTCTCAAACCCAGCAGAGACTGCTCTTTTCTGAAGAATAGGAGTTTTATTATCTAATCCTGTGTGTTCTCCCTACAACTGGCATAGTTTCAGGCTTTGTAATGACATGAGCAGGCAAGGGCATCTTCCAGTGTTTGCTGTGTCAGTGCACAAGGTACCAGACCCTGCTCACAATGGTTTTTTGTTTTCCTTTCAGGCCACCTGAACATTGCTGATTCTGTGAGAAGCAAACAATAAAAGAGATCTGCTTGTTTATACACTGGCAAGCTGGCTTTCCAGCTCTGTCCATACCAGACTAAGCACACCTCATCTAAGTGGTCCAGGAGCTGGCTGAAGAAATGACACCCAGGTAATCCTGGGTGCATTAGATGCAATGAACAATAATCAATATGAGAGAATATTGGAACACAGAAACCAAATGAATTAAAAGACTGTTCATCTGCTCTCCTAGTTGTTTCCAGCACATTAGAGAACGGGGGTGGGGGGGGGGTGGAACTTTGCTATTTAGAATATATAATGAGAAACTTTGAAGAGGATGTATAGATTAATGGATCGAACTGAGATATTTTTGCCAGGCAAAGTTGTTATGTGCTATAGGATTTTGTTACAGCTTTTCTTTGCCTGTTACAAGTTGCTTCTACTGCTTTCCAGTACAATCAGCCAGGCAGAAGGAGAGAGATGGCTGGGAAGTTTATGAAATGATAGTCCTTAGTGGGAACATCTCTACCTGCCTTCCTGCTGAGAACAGGTAGATGAAGGAAGCTGCTGATGCAATGCACAGAACCAATGTATTGCTGATGCAATGCACAGAACTGATGTATTGCTGATGCAATACACATGCTGAGAACACAGAGAAGACAAGGAAGAATGTGGCATTTGGTAGGAAGTGGGGAGTAGTTAGGTGATGGACTTTGCTGCAGATATGATTCCTTCAGTGCTCCTTACATTCTTCTTTCCTCACTTGCTTTAAAGTATCCCATGACCAACTGTTTCCTCTTTTCCTATATTTGCAATTTCACACTCTCTCTACCCTCTCTGTTTCCTTTTTCCCAGATTGTCTCCTGTTTTCTTTCATTCTCTGTATGTCACAGTGACAGCTTTTCTGTGATAAAAAATGACTAGGAATAGGACTGCAGCAGCAAAGTGAGGTAGATATCTGTGGCAGTAGGGGAGGCTGAGGTTAAAGGAGGACATAACCACTAAGGACTGTTACACAAGGACCTATGTGACCTAAAATGGCCATGTCTTGGCAGGGTGGGTATTACCATCTGGTCATCCAAATGTCTGAGGTAACTGCATAGTTCACATGGATGCAGCACTGAGGTTTTTGCCCTGAATATAATGAACTGCTAAATAATTGTTGATGAACTTCTATTTAAGTCTTATCTCAACCTTATTTCCTTCCACCTGTTGTATCATCAGAATTTCAGCCTTCTGAAATTCTCTTGTGTATAATAAGATCTGAGTTCCAGCTCAAAGTCTTTTCTACAGGTAGTGCAGTAAGAACAAAGTGTTTGTGCGGATTCTCTGTAGTTTAATATAGGTTGTGCTCATGCTGCAGTGCTTGCCTCAATGGCTACAGCAACATTTTCCATTGCAGACTGAAGTGAAAGGAATTGATGTCATGATGCATAGATGCTCTCTCTTCAAAAATTCTCCTCTTATCTCTCATTTCCTTATTGTAAATAGCACCTAGTTTCTCAGACTGTTAGTAAGGACACAGGAATATTCTTTGGGATCCTAAAAATGTTGGAATCAGGAAAAAACATTGCATATGCATAAGTCCTGAAACACTGATTTGCTCTTGGTTATGGTGAATCTCATACATGAGAGTATGTCTCAGAGAGATATTTAAGCTTTTTGAATAGAAGAGAGGAATTAGTATTTGGAATAGTGATGTTTCAGGTTCCCCCTTAGCTCTGCACAAGAAATGCACAGAGCACATTAAATCATGCAGCATTTTTAAACATTCTTCTCTCCTTCAAGTGTGACAGCAGAAATAAAATGGTTCAGTTCTGTGAGAGTTATTAGCACCTTCAGAGTTATGCTTTTAGGGCTGCAGGCGCTAGAAAGCAGAATAATAGTGGAATATCCTCAGCAACACCACAGAAAGAATGGAATCAATTTTCCTGAACAAAGACAAGGATCCTTCAGCTCTGAGTCACACATCATGAATTTCTGAAGTGTCACATGGAGGTGGAGAGAGCGAGTGTTATGCTGGGACTTGAAAAATACTTGTTGACTCCTTTCTTAAAGAGAAAGGTTTTAAGCTTAAACACTCTAAGACACATGGTACAGGAAGATTTTCCTGATAGGCTTGTGCCCTGTGGAAGATAGAGATCATTGGTTTCATACCATAGGGCAAAGCCTCAACAACAGTAGTACAGGATAAGGTCAGTGTAGGTGTTAACAAAGTTCATCCTATTTAGCATCCTGAGATAAGACTTTTTAGAATCACACACTGATCAATGACCCTGCAAGGCATGGAAGATTAGCAAGTAGCATTTCAGAAGCTTTATATTGCTATGAGAGCTCTGGAATAGGGAATTTAATGTACCCGTTGTTCACAGTGGCACTAAGCAACCCAAACGCTGCTACAAGGGACTGAGTTGCTGACTAATTTATGTCAACACCCATCCATGCTCCCGAACTATCCTGTTCAGTGACACTAACAGCCTAAGAGTGGATTTATACCCTTAGTAGTTGTATTTTATCTGCAATGGCATTATTTACGAGACTTGCTTTGTTCCCCAGATCCCTATTTGAGCTGCTTGCCAGCTATAAAGCAAATGGTCTAAAGTTACAGTCTGCAGTAAGGTACTGAGTGGTTTCATACGGGTATGGACCACATCAGCTATTGGAGCCCTTCATATTTGGAGGCATGCAAGCAAATAGATTGTGGCGGCTGACACACACCTGAGGCAGTGCTTCAGCTTTGTTAAAGAGGGAGGACTCCACAGCAGCAACTTCTTCTTCACACACTGAAGGAAATCAGTAGAGTTCATATGGACTGTTTCCAAAAGGGAGGAGCTGGTATGGTTTTGCAGGTGACTGAGTATATTCTGGTACTTGGGTCTGTGTCGCCTATTTATGTTTTCTGTCAGAATGTAATAGAAAGTCGGCTTGATTTTGTCCTTATACTGGGAATTTGCCAGGGGCTGAAATATCTCATACCCAGAACTCTGTACTGCTGCAGCCTTTGCAATATTGAGGTGCGTGCTGTGATCATTAGCAAGAAACTTTAGGAGTAAGGGGAGATTCTGATTTTCAGTGGCACTCTGCCACTGTGTGTTTGTAGATGTAGAAGTCTAGTTTTAGCATATTTCTATTGAAGGTATGTAAAAATAATATAAATAATAGAAGAAATATTTTAGCAAAAGAATCAGTACTTTCACATAAACCACTATTCGCACAGGTAAAAGCCATATAATAAGGGAGGTGCCATGAGGACACAAACTGTATTAAAAGACATGTCATACCTACAGTGAGGTCCCTTTCATGCATCACACCAACAGGCAGAGAGAAAGTAGAAAAAATAGGATATTTTCCTAATTCGGGATTATCAGAAAACCAGGATAATTCCTGAAAAGGAACTTTCTAAAGGCATCTAAAATATATTGTTCAGACTGAAAAATTATTCAGATTCAGGTTAACATAGTTGCTTCTTGATTAAAGAATGTTATAACATGAGGCTGTGAAGACTTTTTATATCTCTAGGAAAAAGTTACTTTTCTGGTGGTTTTAGAACCATCGCTACCTCCTTCCTGAATCAGAGAGAAAGAACATCTGCCTGCTGAATCTCCTGAGTCTTTCTTAGTATTGCTATAATTCATACTTGCACAGCTTGTGAGACCTCCTGGTATCACACTTTACAAATGTACTTTACCCTAGTGGCAGTTTTATATTTTGAACTGAATACTATATTGCAGGTAGCAAGCACCAGCTGTGCTAGTTTGAATACACTGAAAGTGGCCTAACAGGCGCTGATTCCAGCAGAATGTCAATCAGCACAGTGCAACAGCACAGCAGGGAAGCTAATACATTTTCATGCTGTTTATACAGAGCAGGAACACTGCAGGCTCACAGGCTCTGAAACAGCCAAGTACAATCCTGTGCTCCTGCAAAGTATGAATTAATCCATTTAGGAACTACTGCAGTGGGAAACATTACAATATACTGCACCAAATTGCCTACCTTAGTGAGTAACTTTCTTCTCATGTTATTGCAGTTCTCATTTGCTGCACCTTTGGACTGGACTGTGCTGGTGATCACACGTGGAGGATCAGGTGGGCTGTCTTCTGTCTCTGATGTGCATGGCACTTGTGTTCTAGGACAGCAGTCAAAGTCCTCCTGACCCCAGCTGGTAGACATCTCAAAGGGATCAGGGTATTTCTCATCAGGACTTGACCCGTCGTCACTGTTTTTGGCATTGCAAAGTATAAGAGATCTTGAAATGGAGCGGAACTTTCTTGACTTCCTGTTCCCAGCATTGCTCTTTCGATCCATCTTCAGAGTGCTGTTGGTGCTGCTCTTTTTCCTATCATTCTCCCATTTATGTGGCATGATACTTTCAAAAACTTTCTCCGCTTCTCTGGCGCTAAATATCCTCCAGCAAAGGAAATATAAAAAGTAAGTTGTAATATACCCCACTTTCTCCCACTTAATAACCTACACTACTGAAAAGCCCTAATGAATAAATTGAATCAACAGAGCCTTTCAGTCTGCTAACAGCCACGTGATATCTTATGACTTGCTAATTCTGTTTCTGTGCAGTGCTCTACTAAATTCTCCTTCACCTTTTCATTCTCTTTCCATGCTCCCCAAGCACAATGGAGTGCTTTTAATAAATGTTTTTCATGCTTCCATTGTGCTGCTTCCTTTGGGCTTTGGCTGAATTTGCACGTTGAAATCCCAAATTGAAAAGGAAGACACTTTAAAAGCATTACTCTATCCTCCTAACATTATTTGGAAAGAGGAAGCTCCTTCTGAAGTTTGATTCATGAAACCACTGTAATTCAAAGATTAATCAAATTGTTGAGGTTAAGTTCTCTGCCTGGCGCATCTGATTTTAAGTGGTTGAGCAAAAGTAGATCTTAGGCATGAGAGAATAAGGAATGTCAGGCTGCTATAAAACTCCTACCTTTGCAGACCAGAACTCACTTAAGACAGTGCATTTAACAGTAACAGAGAGATCCAGTGAAGCACTTAAGATGTGAATATCTGATTAGGGATTCAACTCTATAAAGGAGTACAGCTCCAATACATCAATCAAAAAGTGTCCCATTACAGAAATGGTTTGTTTCAGGGTATGATTCAGCATACAAAATTAAAAGAAAATTAAAGAAATGCTATTCAATCAAAATATGGCAAAAGTTGGAGCTTTTGTGAGTAAGGAGCATGTTAAGATAACAAAGGGGAGCTTTGTTAAACTGTTTGTTTTTTCTCTAGAAAAAGGTTTCTGGAAATATTTTGGTAGGTATGTCAGTGCTGAAAATTCAACAAGAGGAAGTCTAAATTAATTACTTTGACTTTGTTGCTCAATTTTTATTAGCTTGTTTATTACACACACTTTCTTATTCTTTTTGCAGTACGCAATTGATACTGTATGCTGCCATTCCAGAAAAAATGCCTATTGAAACTTAAGGATTTGCATAAATCACAGATGCTGTAGGTGTTATATACAAAATTGAAAATCAATGTAATTTGAAAAGCACTTCTCAGGTATACTATTGAGAGAAAAGTTTCTACATTGTGCACCAAACTGGGTTCTTGTGTTTGTTTTGGCCTTTTCCTCCCCTGCTTTATGCAGAATTAGGTAGATATGTTTGCACTATGTACCTGAAATGCCACTGGTGATACAGAAACGAAAGGTGGCAGATTTTCTAAATGCTCCTTATAGCCACAGCAATGAAGAGAGGCCTGCAAGTTCTGGCCAAGCCAGATTCATATCATAAAGCCAAGCCAACCTTATAATAAATCTGCAGGATTTTTTTTCTCGCCTCCCTCCCTCATACAAATGACAAGGAAAACGAAAACAGATGATAAACACTATGCCATTGGGTGCGTGTCTGAAAGAGCTATATGGTATTGCTGGAAAGATACACAATTCAGTGTGAATCTGAATTGATTCGGATTTGTGAAAGAAAAAAAAATTTTTCAGGAGCAGCAACAAGATCCCTGCATCTCCCAGGCAAAAAGATGTTTATTTGTGCAGTCCTTTCTAGCATTTTTGATAGGTAATGTTCCTGCAGCCTTTCATCATAACTTATTTTCCATCATACCAGTCCTAATATTGCTCTGCTCCTTGATATCTCTTTTCCAAATCCCTAAAACTTCAGGAACTTTTGCCCTGAGTATTGGAACTTGTCGGATTTCCTAGCAGGACATTATTCCAGGGCAAAGTTTAAGTTTGAAAGTATCCAGGGAACATGTTATGTTCCGCTAAGCTGGTGAGTTTTCTGGACCTCTCTTGTGTGTCTTTGGGATCCCCTCTGCTCCTGTGGGAGAGTCTGGCCCCACTGCACAGGAACATTGGAACTCAAGTCACTGGGCTCCCACCCTTCCTCTCACTAGCATGAGGGAAGCTTTCAGGGTCAAACTGAGCTAACATATTCTCCATTCCCTTCAGTACATAGAATGTTGTACTTATTTCTTTTATTGGTGTCTCTTCTTATGAATAACAAGATTTGCAACCACAGCTGAATGTAGCCACTGTGTGGATGGAGGACTGCCCAACAGCACAGCCACGCTCCCTTCTGACACAGAGCACACGCTGAATAAAAGGACATCTGAACCCATGTGTAAGGACACAGTGGCCAGAGGGGATGGGGAAAGGTATGATATAGATGGAGCTCAGCTTTAACACATGGGCTTTGTGGTTGACATGGAATCTTATTTCTCTAAGATTACTCTTCCCTCCTGCACTGTTGAGAGAGTCTACTTTTCAGAGTCTTTATGCAATAATTCATTTTGAAGTACAGAGATGAAAAGTGCTATGAGTTATATTAGAACAATAATTTTGAGAACTGAAATAAGTAGTTGGTGGTAGTATAATGCAGCTTCACAAGTTTGCAATTCTTTGTATGCTTTTTTTGTTGATTAGTTAAAAGCTGACTGACACTTGTCTCTACTAATATGTAAAGACTTTCAAGGTTTGGAGATTTTCTTCATTTCTTTCTTTAAAAACATTACTTTTTTCTTAGTGTTTTGGTAAGCCTAGAGCTTTTGCCTATCATATGTATGTACCTAATTGCAATTTTTGTGTTGGGAAAACCCTGTTAGTGTCTGCAGCGAATTAGAAAATTAATCTTATAGAGCTTGATGTTGCTTTTCATGTATGTCTGAAGGTAGGTAAAAATGCAATCTGGCCCCTTAGTCCAGAATGTGGAGTTCAAAAAGCAATAGGATGGCTAGGGTGAGGAAAACTTCTGCAAGTACCTTATCTCAGCACCTGGGTAGAAAAAAGAGGTACTTGCTGAAGGTGTCTGGAATGCATATCACTTGAAAATCTGCAATAGGGATCAGTGCTCCTTCTGTGATTCTGGCAATTGTTATTAGACACTAGCTGTAAGAATGTCAGAAATGAGCCCAAGCTGCACATTCAGACTTAAACAATCTTGCCTACAGGGGGAAATTATAAGAAACTGCACTTTTCATTCAAGGATTTCAATGTCGTACAAGCATTAACTGCTCTTATTTCCCCAAAGAGAAAGAATTAGAAAGTAGCTATTAAGCACATGGGTAAGCAGAAGACTTGATAGCTTAATGGTCAAAATGCAGCTCTCTGGAGGCTGGCATGCTAGAATGAAGGATGGAGAGATGCAGGAGTCCTTTCTTGCTCTGCCTGAAGCTGCTGAACTTAAACAGGGAGCACTGCCATCAGTACTGAATGCTCCAAGGGGGTGCCTCTCTGACTATGCTAAGTATCTGGGATGCAGGGAACACATAGAAGCACCTGTTGAAACAGTGAAGGAAACATTGCTTTAAGTGCATTCTGCCATCCCACCCCCATCCAATGCTCTTGAGGAATTTCACCATGTGCAGAGAGAACATCTCCCTTGCCCTGCTGCACCAGCTATTTCCTCCTCCCCACTCCCAAGAGAGCTCCATCGGCTCAAAGACCAAAGTTAACCCTGAATGACTTACCTAATATCTCTAAGCAAGCCAGTGGCTGAGGTGAAAATAAATGCAGTAGACCTGAAGACTTCCAGTTAAATACTTGTTCTTGCTCTTAAGTATTAGTTCATAGCCCAAGTCTTAACTAAGGCAATATCCTTTCCAGAGCTGCTGATTCAGGGTTGCATAAGTGGCAGAAATATAGGAAGTACCAAAAACATAGTCTAAAGGTTTTCCAATAAAAATATCCAGAAATGTTATTTTATACAGAAAACAATATTGCAAGTGCCAGAGCAGCTTTATGATTCATTTCCATCTTCCACCAAATTTAATTCAAGGTATCGGTGGCATGGACAATTACTTCAAAGTCAGTTCTCCAAAACATTCATCTTTTCCTCCAGTGCACTCACTGCTTGTCATTTTCTTTTGCCATTCTTATACCTCCAGCATGCCTGATGGAAGTTGTCTGTGGTTTATAATGCAAACCAAATGTTCCTTCTCTGTTTCTTTTTATTTTTTTTCCCCCAAGCTTTATTTTTCCAGCTTTCAGACTAAAAAGCCCTAACTCAGTCTGTCTTCTGCAAGCAAAACGCATGATTTGATCTGTGCCCATTTGGTTTAAATTTTTGGTTGGATATTGAACCAAGCATTTACAAGATGCAAATAATTTGGTGTAGCTCTCAGATTGAATGCTGTTAACCAGACAGTAGGAAAGATAGAACTTGTATTGACTAGCAAGAACTAGATGAGTTTTACATTACCAAGTGCTAACAGCACAATATCTTGCGTCCCACTTTAATCTAGATCTTATGATCTTTGTCAGATTCATTACTAAGCAGTACTATTACCACTGAACTATTGCAGATGTCTAGGATTTCCAGGCAGTAGGAAAAGCTAGAGATTTGGAAGTTTTCTAATAAAGAGTAAGAATCTCTTGGAGACTTGAATTTACTGTTAAAAACTAAAAAAAAAAAAAAAAAAAAAAAATTAAAAAATACCTAATTGTACAATAAAAATTCAAAAGGAGGCACTTACAACAGCGAGGCAGACAAACCTGACTCCTGCAGAAGGCTGCTCCTCTTCATAGGCCTGGCAGAAAAAGACAGAGTGAATAATTGAAAACACACTCTTGTGGTGCCACGTGACTCAGTTTCAGTAATTCTGCTCAGTACATTGGAACGGAGCTATTGTTTCCTAATTGAAGAAAATGTCAGCAAGGATAGATAAACAAAAGCAATGGGATGCAGTATTGGGGAAACTGTTTCCAGCAGGGTCCCAGCTACCCAGGGAAGGCAAGACCATTTAAGGAGGTTGTGTCATTAGTTTTTACCCATTGCTCACTGGTCCTACTATTGATGGGGTTCGGGCATGTTAAACCTACGTGGGGGAAAGGGGGGGGGAGGGTGGCGCAGCCAGAATCTGTGCTAATCAAGTGCAGAATTTCCTGCTGGAGGTTGAGATGGCAAGCATGTTTCTCGTAATTTTTAGCAGATATTTTAAGCTAGTAAGAATTTCATAGACCACTTCTGCTCCAGGAGCAAAACGTAACAGGAGTTACTTTTGAACGCCAAGCCCTTGTATTCACCATGAAGTGGCATGGTCCTTTAAACCTACCAATTCTCCCCTTTATGGGCTAGACTGCAGCTTTGTGATCCAACCTGATCAAGGACCAGAAAATTGATGCTTTTTCCATAGAGCATCCAGGAAATGAGAACTATTTCACAGATTCCAAATTGCCTCAATTACACCTTTCATTCACTATAAAGAAAATGGTTCACAGTCTATTCAACTGCTGTGGCAACTTCCCCCACGAAACACTGCTTGAGTTGCATCCACCATTAACCGTGGGAGCAGGCAGCCACCTTTCTGCCATGTCCCACATCTTGTCATTCTTAGCTTTTTTCGTTGATCACACAGATCAATGTGTCTTTCCCCAACTGTCAATCCTGAGTTCTGCTCACAGTGACAAACGACAATCTTGCTGCAGAAACGTACTTGCTCTCAATGAATTTGAATGATAAGGTACTTAGTGAGATTGTAACTTCAAAGGAAAAAAGGAAAGTTCCATAAAAGAAAGAATTGTCTCTGAAAGAGTTTACTGAAATAGTGAGTCCTCTTTGGAATGTCTTCACAAATTATAAATCCTATACTTTTCAGGAAAATTTAAACAGAAACCCGAATTTTACACCTGGCCCTGTCTGGTCATGGAAATGGTCAACAGGAGAGTGCTTATACACCTGCTGCCTGACATGGTCTGTGGCTTGAAGGTTCTGGATCTGTTGGTCTATCACTAAACTTGCAAAAGAGAGAGAGAAATTATAAAATACATTTAAAATATTGCACTGATATGGTCTCATGTTTAGTGGTCCTGTGACTTCTAGGTAAAACATGGACTGTGAAGACAAACATCAGCCCCATGAGAATGATGTATGTACTGGGAGAAAAAGTGAAGATGAAATCTCTGCTCTGCACAGTGTCTACAGAAGCCCTGAAACACTCTGTCCTGAAAAAAACAGTGGCTAATTTATATTTTAAGTATTTACAAAAAGAAAAGTATTTGCCAAGATTATCCCAACAATTAAGTTTTCAGGATATTAGTTCCCCAAAAGAAAGCTGTTGTAAAGAACAGAGTTTTAGCCTGGATCACTGGATGACAATAAACATAGAGCATTACCCAACTCTTAAATTCTAATCTCGTAGAAGAACCAAGATTTGACACTGAGTAATGAGCAAGAGTTATCAAGTAGCTTTTCTGGAAAGGAGGAGAAATCGGGAGCTGACTTGTGTTTTGGGAAGGAGTTCCTCATTGTGTTTGAATAGAGACAACAGTGGCCTTGTACATAAAATGGGGTTTTATAGTGCTAGTACTGTACAAATGAAATATCAATGAGGAAGCAAAGCCACATACTGTTTACCACTTAACTGTCTTACACTGTAGCACACACATGTTTTTGTTTAGCAATAGAGAACCCATTCACACAAAATCTCAACAGCCCTGAGTTTTGATCCAAACTGATTGAGCTGGAAGCTCAAAAGCATTGGAAAGCTTTTTTTTTTTATTTCTTCCCATTGTCACATGCTATTGCATTTCCTGACTATGGGCTGAATACTGTAGTGCTTAAGCCACTGGGAGTTTTGTTCATTCAGAATCTGGACTTCAGCCAGGGCTAGCAGCAGAAACATAAATATCACAAGGAGGGGCAGATTTTTCATGTTGTTTCACTCTAACCTTTTGCAGTTTTTTCCATCTTCTCTGTACAATAATTGTTCGGTGCCCAGTGGTGAACAAAAAAGCAGGTTTTTAGAAGCCAGAAGGAAAAGGAGAGAGAAAGAACCTCTGCTGTGCCTGCCATGTTGTGTTAATGGTATGCTTTGATATTGGATACTGTGGTCAATCTTCATTACTTAGCTCTAAGGTATTGTACCAGGAAAAGGGCAATGAACACTGATCAGAGGCTGGAATTTTGTATTAGAAGATTGAAATTACGTGGACTCTCCTTTACAGAAAGGAGCTGCGTTGATAAACGTTTACAAGATAATAGGTACTATAAGGAAAATCAGCTGGGTTTCTTTACTGCCCTCTCATGTGAAGGACAGGAAAATAAGAATGCAGTAAAATGAAGAGAGTTCAAACAAATAAAAGGAAGTACTTAAAACCTAAAGCATAATTAATATGTGGAACAACAAGATAGCAGAATTCATGGGCACTTTGAAGTTAGCTGTTTTGCCTTAGATTTCAGTGGGACAGACTTCACCCCAAAGAGGTGAATTGATGGAAATAATATTTGTAGTTAAAGGGAATAGTATGCAGAGGGGGCAGCAACTCTTGATTCAGAATAAAAGCCAAACAGTACTGTTCACAGGTAGAGTGACACTTGTGCCGTGGGATAGGGTACTAGTTACCATGAAATGTAGTAACTTTTCTGATGTCTGGAGTTCGTGTCTATTGGAGGTGGGAGAAGGAAACAGAGGAGCCGCTGAATTTATTCTTTATGACAGTTGCTCTTTTTTGCCTGACTAAAACCAGGATGTGTCTGGAACCATAACAGATACAGGAGCTGATCCCTCTTTTCCCCACATTATTTTCCATATCCAAAGGTTTGGATTCTAGTGGACAAATATGCAGACTATTCAGTACTAAATATTTTGCCTGTTGCTACTGGTGATAACCTTTTCCAAAAAGGAGCATATAAATTTAAACAGAACATTAGTACTGGGCAAAGCAAACCTAAGTAATGATGGCACTTAGCCTCAGTCCTGATCTCCACCCAGCTCCAAATACTACTTGTGTTAATAGGAAAGCAAGCCAATAGTTTGGAGTGTTCTAGTTTTTGTCCTTTCCTTACATTGCTCAGCAAGCTGATTAATTACCTTTGACTTAAACTCAGTCACAAATTTCGCATTTTGCCATATTCCAGACAACAGTTATGTTGCACAGGACAATCCATCCCCTCATTGCTGCTAAGCCAGGACTGGATTAGTCATCGCTGCCTTGGGTTTTGCAACTTTCACTCTGCCCTTCCATCCGTCAAAACATAGCAACATGGCACGTTGACTCACCCTATAAGCACAGTTAATCCAGTATCCTCCTTCTTGCTAATAGCTACTGCTTCAAAGGGATTACCTTGTAAAAAAGTAAAAGAGGTGAGAGACAGCTTGCTTTCAGGAAGAGTTTCTTCTGAGTACCTTGTTGGTAACAGTAGGCTGGCACTCTGAGGTTTTGTACACATTCCAAAATTGTTGGAGCTTTTTTCATTATGATTGGATAGCCTTGTTTTAGCAGAAGCTACAGCTGCCTCATAATGGATAAGTATTGCATTATGTCAAATTAGGTAAATCACTTTCTAAATCCTTTCACCACTTAGTACCTAACTTTTGCCAGGAAGCGCAAAGAAGTTTTTTTTCTTCTGCAGATGAAATGAATCCTGTGTAATGCAACTGTAATTTATCCATTTCTGGCTCCCATTAAGATTTTGATTTCAAGAGTATCCAGAGGCAATGAGTTTCATGTGTTACCTAAAAATGTATTTCCTTCTAATTGTTTTAAATTCATTGCCTCTAAGATTTGCTCAATTCTTGTACTGGGAAAAATATCCTGATATTCAAGTCTCTATTGAATCCTTCTCTCATTGACTTCTGTACTGATGTCATCCTCTATCTTCTACATGCTTTTATCTTTCATTCTTCTGCCCCTCCTTTCTCTCAGCTTCATGCTGCTTTCATATGTTTGGATCTCCTCCTCCTTCTTCAGATCCTTTTTTAAAAATCCACTTCCTTCTGTGAACTTTATTACCTGACTCTTCCATAACGGTATCCCACTCTACAGCATCCTAGACTGTTTTCCGGTGAATTGCCTTCCTGTGAGTTCATAAGAGTTCCTAGACCTTGTCTTTCCAAAAACATCTGTGTTGCATGACACGCACTCACACTCTGATTACTGACCTTATTCTGGTGTCCTTACTTGCTGCAGTGCCTTACAGACAAGCAGTAAAATATTGTTTATATAGTTCCACGGAATAGGGTCTAATACTGAGCGTGCATCCACCAAAAAGTATTTTTACTTCATTTTGAGAACACATCCTGGAACTCTATGAAGAATATGTTACTGGATACATGCAATGCTTTGTTTGCAGAAAAAGTAGCCCGTGTCATCTGCATAAATATTGTGTTCAGACCATGTGATTGAAAAATGACAGCACTATCAGCACGAAGAGCATTGACTGTAGCCATGGTGCGGTGTATAAGGCACAGCAAGAACGGAACCTGTTTAACAGTGTTGTGGGTTGTGTTTGTTTTATTATTTTTGTACTGGGTACATAGACTACATGTAAGAGATTATGTTGGGCTTAGAGAAACACAACAGAACATTTGTGTCAGCTATGAAGCTGCTGAATATCTGGTACTGAAGAAAAAAGGTCCATCATTTTCTTAAAAGCCGTTGACCAATATACAGTTTATAACTTACTGTAGCACCAGAGTAGTAAAAACATTATGTGAGCTCCCCTGTATGGTGTCATTCTAATTTAAAACAAATATTTTAAAAAGTTATGACTTTACCTCTTCTTTCCACATTTCCAGTTACATAATGTTCCTTTTTCATCTGACTTTGCATTCCTTTTGATTTATGTTCCCCTGAACTGTAGGCTGATATAAGGGGCCCTTTAGGTTGAATGAAAGGACAATTATCAATTGCCAAAATTATGATTTATCAGGAAAAAAGTAAAGGGCAAAGAAAAATGAACTTGCTCTACATACAAAAATCATATGAAAATTTTCTCTGTATTTTTCATGAGTTCAGTATAAAGGGTGCATTTAGACCTGTCTGGTTTTACATTTTATTGTGAGTCTGTGTTGGATTCTGTCATATGCATTACTACTGCCTCCTCCTTTACTCCTTGAACAGCCAGATATGAATGAATGGCGGTACTCGAGGTGAATGTGTTTAGTTCATTTGAGTACCAGTGGCAGAATTTGCTCCATATTTTACTTTGGTACAGGCACCACTTTCTACAGCAGCCTGTTCTCAGTCTCATTGAACTCAAGGGTCTGTTATCCCTCAGGATTTCACAGATAGCATCCATGGTCCTGTCTTTTTTGCTGGATTTGTTGTTTTGAGTTCAGTGTTGGTTTTGCTTGTTTTTTGGGTTTTTTTTGGGGGGGGGAGGAGGGTGTGTTGTGGGGTTTTTGGGTTTGGGGTTTGTTTGGGTGGTTTTGTTTGTTTGTTTGTTTTTAAATAGCATTGCCAGTGATTGATGATGAATTATGCAGTCTCTTCTCTTGGATATTTATGCATGAATAAGATGACTTTACCAGATTGTGAGTACAGTTGTCATTTCAACTTGCGAGCATTTAGCAGTAGCTAATTCTGAGTATTTATCATTCCCGGTGCCTGGCAGAGGCAAAGCTGCTTAACAGGCTGCTGCTTAACTCTGTGCTAAGGAAGTCTTGAGGACCCTTCACATTTCTGCTGCTTTACTTTATCTCTAAGGCTGTGACAATTGGAATGAAGCCAAGTGAATGGGTTTTATTTGCGGTGGTAAAGATAACAGTATAAAGCTCCAATGGCAGCTCTCTTGCGCTTAACTTCTGTAGTACTGTAGCTTTTAAACATTAACTTTAGTTGTAATGCACACCACGTATGTGTTGGCACATTATTGTTGACAGCAAGATGTGACTAGATTATTTTACAGATTTCTCATGATTGAAATGGTATAATCTGTCACATAAATAGCTCCCTGGTAAGACATAAACTGCAAATGCTTCTGGTGCTTCATGAGATCTGATGACACCCTCATAGGTGTGAATAGGTGCTGGAGTCAGCTATAGCATCCTAAAAAGTCTAGGATCTAGTGTCTTTGGAAGGCAACTTTTCCTCCATGTTTTGAAATCAGCCTGCAACTCCAGAGCAGTGTCTAATGTTAAATAGCTTGGAGCTAATGACTGAGTGACCTCGGCTGAGGATTCCTGGTCTTGGGTTTTGTTTTTCCTACAGAATCACAGGTTTCAAGTCCAGAAGTAGTTGTAATTAGCTAGTCTAAGTGACCTGTCAAAGACAAAATTAACCTGTAATTCCTGTACTGATGGCCTCAGCTAAAGCATGTGTTTTAAAATAAGCACTAAATCTGAATGTAAATGCATTCATTATTCCACCAATCTTGAAAACTTGCTATACCCTCAGACAGATTGTTACACTAGTTAGTTCCTATTTCTTTTAAACATTGCTGTGTCCTGATACTCACCTGCTTTTTCTGTATTTGTTCAAAAGAGCTTGACTACTGTTTGGCACAGTAAAGGCCTATGATCACTTCCGCAGCATCCCTTCTGAAGATCAGGAAGGGGGGCCATGGGGTGGGAGGCACCATGGAACTTTATTGTATGATCTAATATTTAGTTGCTTTGGGGTTTTTGTGATGACCTCAATTTAATTTTGGATAAAACAGCTGTTAGGTCCACAGTGTCTGTAGTCCAGGGCTACCAGATAGTAAATAATTTAGCTCCATAGCATCAGGGAGTGGAAGGGATGCTGTCATGCTGAAATCAGAACAAATATCTTCACCCATAAGAAATTGGTATAACTCAGCTGACAGGTACTATATTAATTTTGCAGCGGATGGAGGGGACGAGCAGCTGTATGATTTAATTGTGTGATAGATTGCCTCCAGATACATGGCTGCCTTGTGAATTGACTATCTGGAAAAGGCTGTCTGGATATGCACAAAAAGCTGGTATGTCTGTGAATATGTAAAAGAGCATGTTGAGGCTCTCACAATGCCATATACTACCATAGGCTTGGTTCTGGGGGCAGCCACTGACACTGGAGTAGAGATGTGCTGAGAGAGGTCAGATTTTCCAGTGTCCTTTTATTATTTATGCTCATTTATGACCCAGAGAATATCTACTAATCTCTGGAGAAGAATCAATACTACATCCTTTTGGATTTCTTAAAGGAAACAGCCTCTTTTGGAATTTAAGTCCCAACTAATTGTCAAGAATCATGTACCAAGATAACTATGACACCACCAACGTAAGCCAGGATTTCCTTTTTCCTTTTCTTTACTCTTTTTCAACATCTTTTAAAATGATTATAAATTTTGTCTTTTAATTCATGGAGGGAATCTTGAAAGACTTGACTCAAACATTCAAGAGGTAAGAATGCCTACACCTTTGGGGGTTGCATACAAGAACAAAGTTTTAAAATTGGGGGTTTTGTACTATTTCTGGCTAAAACAAAGAACTCTAGATTTATACAATGAGCAGAGGAAAAATGTTAAGATTTTGACAATGTCAGTTTAAGCTCAGCATTAATCTTGGGTGATGGCATAAGTTACATATAACCGAACCTTACCAACCACATCTATTACACACCACTCACTATAAAGCAGTAACAGTCAGCCACAGCTCATTTTTTGGCAGAACACTGTACTGAGCCTGGAGATCTCCTTCCAGCTCTGATAGTGACCTGCTGGTTTGACTGTAGATAGGTTTAGTTTCATGAGACAATGAACAAAATAATTAACAACTATTCTTGGAAAAGAATAAGAGTTTGCTGATGTCAAGTAATGGTATCTTACCCCAAACTATCTTGTATTATGCAGAATCCATTGCATACAAAGTTTATTCCATATGATAAAGCATGCAAGTTATTTTACAGTATACAGTGTGTGTCACACTGTAATATAGACAGCATAAATATTATAACAGCACTAGGCTAATAACAGCAGCAGATCACATCACCAGTGCTTTGTAATAGCAAAGAGCTGTAAAAGTGATGAAGAGGCCATCATCTGTTTGGTCAGTCCTTCAGCATAAATTGCAGCAATTTGGCAGCCCCCCAGCTTTATGTCAGCAGTTCACAGCCACAGGCTGGTACAGTGGGGAAGAGGAGAGCATGTTGTCCCCACTTCTACCCTGACAGCAATCCCCTGCAGAAGAGCAGCAAGGGGTACTCAAGGAGCCCCTGTCCTGTGACTCCCAAGGGGCTGCTCGGCTCGGAGCATACCAGCACCACAACAGAGGTTACACTGGCAGTATGGTTAACACAACATCAATCTGTGTATGCTGTACTAGCCTGCATGTTTTTCCTGTAGGCTCATACTGTATGAATCAGTTACTAATGAGGCTCATAATAAAGGATACTTTTAAGTGAACACTGCATTAATAATGCTGGCAAGGCTTCCAGTCTACAGATGTTATTTATAGTATATGACTAAACAAATACGTATCCCCTTTGAGGCTGAGACTCTGGAGCAATTTACTGATTTCCTGTATAGGCTAGTTCATACAGAGATTCAAGTAAATATTGCATTTGGATGTCTTGGTTGGAACTATGCTCTGAAACTGTAGTGGATAATCATATTAATGTTTAATTTTAAAATAGTTTGGAAATATCTAAGTGTGTTCAGAGGATTAGATACTACCCCTATCCAGTTTTCATAGAGAAATGTATTTTTCTGCATTGCTTCTTTAAAGAAAAATAAAATATTTAAAGAATATGGCATGCAGTTACGCAGCAGAGTTGAAATGAGTACAAAGGTTAGAAACAATTCTGGAAAAAAATGGGCTTAGCAAAACCTAAAAATAATAATAACAAGCTCATATCCCCTCTCCTTTTCATCTGGTTTTGAAATTAATCAATTTACCTTATTTATAAAGACTAATTGCCAGTCAGAGAGATTTTGTTGATTTAAAATGTTTTTGAGTAATGAATCATTTGATTTGTGATTTTGTTTCTTTTCTGCCTGTTCTAATATTGCAGGTTTAGAGAGGCCTCCAAAACTGAAGAAAACTACAACCTCACAAAAGACTCTGGTCCACTCTACTGGCTTTTACATATGTCAGGAGAAATATTATACAGCAAAATAAAAGTGTCCTAAATTAAGGTACATCCATGCAAAGCATTTCTGGTTTAAGTCATAATGCTGATTATTACTTCAGATTTCTCATATCATTTAAAAACAAAACAGTAATGACAGTAAATAGACAAAAACATAGTTTGTGTAACACCTCTGGTTTACCTCTCATTTGTATACTCTTTTAAATTCTTAAATTAAAACAGTTGAAAATTATACATACTGGCATGTAAAAAGAGATAACTGCATGATGCCTAAATAATTTGCTATAAAAATATAACTTACCATTGCCAAGTCTCTTCTTAAAAGTCCACTATTATCATGCTTTCTTGGTTATGAACTGTGCAGCAGAGTCAATTCCCAGTGTGTTAAATACTTGACAAAATAATAAATGCAGTGTAACTCCACAGTGTTTGGATATTTGACTGTAACTCCTAAGCATTCAAAGTGACTACTCAGTATAACAACTTTTCCTCTGCAGAAAATGCCTTGCTATTTGCCAGCAAATCTTTAATGCTTTAGATTGGGTATTTCCATCTACCGCCCTACTTGCTAGGCAGATGTGTATAAAAGAGATGTTATTTCACTGAATCAACCACTGAGATCGTAACCCTTTTCCTGTACCACAAACAGAAATGTAAAACCTCAGACTTTCCTTTTGGACGTTTACTGACTTGTGCCTGTTGTAAGAAAGCAAAACACAACTAGTCCAAGAGCTAATATATGGAAAATGTGTTAAAATGTTTTAGATCATCTCATTGCTTCTCATTCCTGCAGTTCATTGGTTAACTGGCTCGTTCTGTGTTTACGTAGTTGCACGGTATAAATACAACACCTAAACTTCTCGCCCAAAGTTGAAATGATTCATTTATTACTTTTTACCTCCCACCCCCCTCCCCCCCCCCCCCCAAAAAAAAAAAAAAGAAAGAAAACACACATTGCTCATTTAACCCAAGTGAGTGAAAACGCCTTTCATAAGGTCTGCAAGGGCTTTGGGAGGTTTTTCTTTGGTGAATAAAGTCTGCGTAGTTGGAGGAAGAGTTTTGTCTGAGGATGGCAGAAATCAAGCTAAAGCAAACAGACACAAACTAGGATGCTTTTGCTGTGTGAAAGTAAGATAATAGTAAAGGAGGTGTAAATATTATTCATATTAGATCACTCAAGACAGATTCATTGTTTTCAAGAGTGGAGGCAGGAGAGAGGAGTTATTTTGGTGAGGGTTTGTAAGACTCTGCTAGCGCTTTGCTCTCTGTAATTACATCACTGGTCAACATTTATTTATGTCTTTTTATGAGGTAATTATCCTAAATAGATAATATGTAGGCTTTCCATCTTCCTGGGTGCTTATGAATATTAGTTAATTAAATGTTATAGCCACAGTGGGGGAAAAAGCACAAGCAAAATCCTGAGTGAGGGCCATACTAAGTGGAAAACTGGACTGAGTAAAGACATTTCTTCTGCTGTTTTTTCTATCCTGGAGAGAAAAGGGGGATGTGATAAGTCACTATTCCATAGGATGTGCCACCCTGATTTCTGATACTGACTGTGAATCCAGTCACTGTTAGAGGCAATTACAATGGGTAACCCTTGCTCTCCTGCCTGTGTCCCAGCCATCGTCTAGGTATCTATAGCACAACTCTGATGGGACGGTGCTATTCTGCCTTCATTCATCATCCTCTCCAGATGGGTATTAGACTTCATCAAATTCTAGCCCTAACAGCTTGTTTCAGGACCACAGCTGGAATCAGCATGTCTAGACTAGCACTGATTTATTCCTGGCTCTCAGACCTATGTGCATGCTATTATTCCATATGCTTCCTGTTAGAGAGGTAATAATGCCATTTTACAGCACAACTTTAAATTTTTTTTTTTTTTCCCTCCCCTTTTTATTGTAATTAGAATTTATTTTGCTTATATGGGAAAATGTCCTGCTCTGGACAAGACTACTGCCAGTCCTGCTGGAACAGAACAAACTTCCAGACAAACAAAATAAAGTTCACAAAGGAAACAGTTAAATTTTCTGCCTTCACTGTCACAGAAAATGCTAAACACATTTGTAAGTTATATAAAACTGCATCAGTTCATATTTTCCCCTTCTGGTTTCACAGCCCAGAACAGCAAAAGGACCTTGTGACATCTCTAGGCTCTGACATCTCAAGAGTTTAGTAATAAAAATAAAACTCCTCAGCAGAAAACAACACTCCACACCCTCCCACTGCTGAGCAAATGAGTTTCCCTTTTTCCTCACCCTCAGACTAAACAATGTCAAATTTACAAATCTGACATCTATTTATAGCAAGCACTTCACCTTAGGAACCAGAGAGGTTGGTGTATATCATTGTCCATAATCCACAGGACAGTTTTGAATCTACCATGTCAAATAATAGGAGAGAAACTTTCTGCCTTAGTTAATACCTAAGCAGTACATGCACTGAGGCATGCTATAGCCCTAAGCTGGGGGGGGGGTGCGCAGAGAAAGGGTCCTCTGCTGTAAATTAACCTCTGATTTCAGTTTTTCTCATTTACCATGAATAGTAATTGATAATGTCAACAGCATCATGCACTTCTCGGTGGTCTGCAGAACATGGGGAAGTGGCCTGCTGGGTAGGTACTGCAGGGGAGGCAAATTAATGGATATCCAACAGTGCTGATAATCCTGACAGCAGATACTGAAGGAACTAAGCTGGTGAGCTGTGCCTGCTGTGAGGGGAAAGTGGGCTAAAAGGCCATGTGGGGAGCAGTGGGGTAACTGAAGTGAGACTGCGATAGCAGCAGAGGGTAGTTCAGATATGTAAGTGCAGGGCACGAGGGGAAGGAAAGGGTTAAAGGAGGAATGGTCTCAAGTTAGGGTGCTAAGCTGGATTTGAGGAAGTTGATACAGAATGAATAGAAGGTGATTGGTATAGGCATCAGCTGAGCCTAAACTGTATAAGATGTGATGCTGGATTAGGCCCTGCAGACTGGGCTCCAGGGAGAGCAGAGAAGAGGTTTGATGAGGAGCTGACTCTTTCCTTTTTTCTCTGGAGCAGCAGGGAAATGACATTCAGGCCATGTGCTCAAAAGCAGCTCACCCACAGTCTGTACGCCGCTTTTCAAGACCCATTCATCTCAGTAGATATGGCAAAGGTCAGTGGCTCCTGCTATCCTTGTTTATAAACTGATGAGCAGAGAAGTTGTTTAGAGAAAATTTGAATTTGAAGGCTATCAGTCTCTGACAGCCTTTAAAAATCTTTCACTTTATAGAAGTGCCCCCAAATCCCTTTAATTCCCTTTTCCATGATGCCTGTTTCTTTTCAGATAATGAAAGCTAAATAATTTAATCTTAAAATGAAGAATACTTTATTGATGTATTTGATAGTGTTATTATTTCTAGTATTATTCTCCAATCCATCTTTAATATAGCCTGACATTTTGTTTGCTTTTTTGACCACTACTGCACACTGAGTAGAAGTTTCCATTAAGCTGTCCACAGTAACGCCTAGATCTTTTTCTTGAGTGATTTTGCAAACCATCCCTGTATATGAATAGTTCAAATTGTTCCTTTCAATACACATTACCTCACGCTTACCTACGCTAAATTTGAGCTTCCATCTTGTCTAGTCCCTTCCTTTAGGGTTTTGGTTGGTTTGTTTGGTTTTGGTTTTAAAGTTGTGGCTTTTCTATAAAATCATGTATAATTTCCCAATTATGCTGTCTCTGCTGTTGTATGCTTGCTTTCCAGGTGAGTAGTAAATGTATGAAATTAACCCCAGTTTTGGTGTAGGTTTTGGGGTCTCCATTTCTTAATATCCCTCCCAGCTGAAAATAACCATTAACTTGTATTGTGTGTCAGTCTTGACTACTTTCTGAGTCATACTTTTCTTAGTCCTCAGCTATTCTTTACCCTTAAACACCGTATGCCATTTAAAATATACAGCTAAGTTATACCTCTAAAGTTATAATTTTATCCTTTATTCTCATACCTTTAATAAAGAATTTCATGTCAATTGGCTGTCAAAATGCTGTATGGACAAGTACAGCCAGAGTATCTATAGGTAAAGCTAGCACTTACCTAGAGCAGCAGAATGGAGCGAGAGAGAAAATCGTGATCTCAATGCACAGGAGTCGTCCTTTCCAGTCTCCCAAGAGCAGCATGGAATAATTCACCAACAGCTGAATTCAGTAAAGCAGCTCCCAGGTGTTCTTAGCCTAACTACTGAGCCCAAGCACGTACTTCTGTGTGTTCTACCTCACTTCTCCATCTCCTCCTCCCTGCTGCCTTGACTCTGGGGGAACAGCTTGTGCTAGTCTCAAACTGCTCAAGCAAAGAGGAATGAGAATAGGGGGGATGGAGGATGCAACTTTTCTCTCCAGCTAGCCCCAGGCCACCCACCCTCACTATGGACTTGGATGTAGCCTTGAAAATGGATGCGTGTGCCAAAAAGCGTCAAGGAGGAACAGCATGCTTACTACTGAATAAAGCATTAAGCAAGCCACTCTACGTTCAATTCTGGCATTCCCTCTTTTTAGCACAGATGTTAACAAGGTGGGAAGAGTTCAGAAAACAATTATAAGAAGTCTGAGGAATGTGTTTTGCAGTAAGAGACTAAAGAATTTGTTTTATTTTCTTCCAGCAGAATCCTGCAACGTGATTTCTTTGCTGTCTGTGTACAGACAGAATTCAGAGGACTGGGATTTGAAGGCAGATATATTGAAATCAGAAATATGGTTAAATGAAAGTTCATCATTAAGGTAATTAGAACTTCCTGGAATGTTTATTGTGCTCTACGCAACTTACACAGCAGAGATGTACTGTTTTGGGCATAGTAGCTAATCTCATTTCAACAGTTAGTACTCCCATAACCAATTTTGGGAGCTGTGTTTCTGTTTAGTTCTTTCTTCAGAAGTGTGCCCAGCCATTCATATTTTCCATTAATGTTCTTCTGGATTGGAAGAATGTAATACAGTAATTGGCAAAATCAGGTAAAATAGATCCACCTCACTAATGGTTTGTTTTCTTTACCTAAGTGAAGCTAATAATTATAAGTTATTAGGTGTTGCCCTGATTGTACTCAACATACAAACATTACATAGATTAACGAATTTCGAGATGTAAACCCAATACACTTTTTATTCTATAATCAGTGGCTTTATCATACCAGGATCTTTTTGCAGTTACAGGAACTATACAAGGCAAACTGCTTTTAACTGTGGCTAAGGTGGCTTTTTTGATCTCCAAAACTCTCTTTCAAGTGAACTTTTTTAACTTTGATCAACAAAGGAGAAAAGTATCAATACTTCATAGCTTGTTATTGAAGACTATAACTATGGCTATAGCTGACTATTAAATTGTAATATGATCATTGCTTATTTCTGCAGGGAAAATAGCCTCTGTTCACCTGCAGAAGTTTACTATCATATTGGATCCTGCCAAGCGATTAGCTCTGCAAGTTTAGATCTATATTGAACAGCTTTAGTTCGTGTTCTTTTTTTTTCTCTGTAACTTTTTTCTCTTGGATGTGTTTTCTGAACTCTCTAAGAACTGCTTTCATTGCCTATCAGTTCAGTTTCAGCTTTGTTGTCCCACCCAGATGAAGCCGCCTTAGCCAGCGATGTTATTCTGTTGCAGGCACAAGAACTCCAGGTGGTGAATACTTCATCATGACAGTTACACAGGAGGATTGTGCTCACTTAATTACACTGTTCATTTGGAGAAGCTGCTGCCCTACCCCAGCATTGTTAGTAAGTTCTTTCGTAGAATGGCTTCAAAAATGTTTGGAAAATCTTTTTGTGCTTTTATACTAATTCTGACAACATCTTTCTTTACAATGTTAACCTTGTGTTACTGCAGAAAACGTAAAATTGCTATAGGTTACATGGGCTGACCAAAAAACCTTCACCACTTTTTGGCTTACACGTAACACTTCTAAAATCAAGCAGCTAATGGTTGTGTCATGTAGCAGGCCAAATATGTGGTATAAATTGACTTTTCCTCAATTCTTTCTGTAATGAATGAACATTCTGTTCTCAGAAATATCTGCTTAGATGAAAAGGTTGCACACATCAACCATATGGTGCAAATGGTTACTCCCCAAATCCTTGTTAAGCTAATTTCATAGGAAGCAGGAATTTGTGTTGGTGTTTCTGAATGCTGTATAAAGCCTAGTGTTCAGTGGAAACCATTCACTAGTCCCAGTGTGATACTGTGTAAAATCAGTTAGCACGTAAGGACAAAATTCCATAACCGCCTAACATGGTACAATCACTTGATATATAGCTAGATATTAATTAGCATGGGACAGAGGAAAATGTTGAATTACAAGTACTTCTGGGAGCATCAACATTTTCAGTGAGCAGTGAGAACAATAAGCTATGTTGTATCAAGGGATCTACATTGTAATTATTGAGATAGAAACATGGATCCCTTTTCGACAAAGCGTCATTTGTGTCTGAAAAAGTGGAGAAAAGAGAGTTTTTCCCTGGATAAATCAATAACTTGATCAAAATTGATAACTTTATTAATTCAACCTGTGAAATTTGGTGCTTTGTGAGAGCAAATGTATATATCCACAAAATACTTTTTACTATCTTCCTTTAGGACAGAGTTATGTCCATTTGACAGGGAGAGATGTTGATGCACATGTTGGTGATGGTAAATGAGGGATGAAAAAGCACATGATACATGTATGAGAAAATGCAGAATAGAATATCATTACCTGTATTAGCTAGGGAAATGGAAGGAGTTTTGTCTGTCTTTGAAACAGTGACCAGAGATACAAAGCTCAAACATAGCGCATTTTTGGCCTGCTTAGTCTCTTTGCTCTTTATCTACTATGATCACTGGTATTCAATGGTGCCATAAAACCAAAACACAGAGTGAATTACCACCCCTCACCTGAGCTGCTTCAATTTACCATGCACTTAAGAAATGAGTTCAGCCCCCATTTTTGTAATTATAATCTATTATACATTTTATTTCACAATAGGGATAAGCATGAATTTGTAATGCCATGCACCTGTGTGACCACTGGGTGACTGCCTCATCCTCTGGTGCATCTTGGTGCTTTCTTCAAGAACTTGCTCAGCCATAGTTAACTGCACCACGTCTGTAAAGTTTGCAGGTTCAAACTCAGACCTTCCCCTCTCAAGGCGACAAGGCAAGAGGCACTCTTTAGTTACCTTTCAATCTGCCCATTCTGTTAAAGAGTTGGGTGCTGATGGATTCAACTTTGCCTGCTTGGGACTCCCAAAAAAGTGCTTTACCACAGCAACCTGCTTAAATTGCTAACATTTGTTCGACTTCAGGTCTAAAAATATTTTACTGGTCATAAATATTTTTGTACAACACAGTGACTTCTGCCAGTGTTCCTGGTTTGTTCCAAAGCTGGTATTTCAATAGGAAAGTTTTGAAGAGCAAATTTCAACTGCCCTTTTGGCAGTAAATTCGCAAAACACTGTAAAATAAATCAGGACATCACAGAACTTATGCCACCAAAGTTAAAAGTAATTATGAAATACTGATCACACACTAATGTGGTCTAGGTCCTCTACTCAACATGTTCTAGAGCGACTTCTCTCACTGACTGGCTTAAGAGGAACAAAGAGCACAGCTCCTAAGTTTGCCCATCTCTAGGCAACATTTTAGTTTCTGTGTAAGACTGTGAGTAGAACCTTGGATTTGAGGACACAAGTGTGCAGCAAACAGAAAAAGGAATGATGGTGGATCAGAAAAAAGGGAGCATGGTGAAGCAAGAAGTGTAGCTACAGTGTTATTCTGTCCATTCAATGATTCTATGATTACCATATGATGCCTTGGAGCCATTTATAATCAAACTTGAATATGGCCCTGGTCACGTAAGATTACACTGAAGGAACTAATTAGTCTAGGTAGTTTCAAAAGAAACCAATTAATATTTTTAGATGAGGAAAGATTGTTCTGCATATGCTGAACTATATGTTATTTCTGTGTCAGCACCAAAGTACCCAGAGTATGCATGCGTATATAGTACCAATTCATTTTTATTTCTCTAGATATGTATATTTATATGGCAAAATATGTCTCTCTTCATGGTCAGTTAAATTCACTAGTTATTTGCAAGACTATAATACATCTTGGGTGTTCTGTCTAAACTGATGCTGCCAAAATTGTCAGCAAAAAGACCGGAAAAGCTGATTTAAACTTTTCCCTAAACAACTGCTCAGTTATTTCTTCAGGATATAGAAGAGGCAGAAAGCCCAAGGAAGAGGAGTAGTAGGAAACCAGTGAGGAAGGATAGAAATTGCTGCCTGATGCAGATTTCACTAACTGCTGTGTTTAATCTTTTAGAGTTCCTATAACAATAATCCATGCTAATTAGCCTTTTAGGAGGTTTAAGAGTTTTTTCCCATAAGGAAAGGTAACTTTAACTTTAATTCAGTGCTTTGCTAATTTGCTAGTTTCTTGCTTTCATTTTGTTTAGGGATTTGATGTTTTTATATATTCTAAAGTAACATTTTCAGAAACAGTTAACTGCCATCTTTGAACGTGATTTTCTTCGTCAGACTAAGATCTCCAAAGATATGTACAACCAAATTCCTAACAGTTCCTAGCATGAATAAGCTGCAGAAACAGCTCTCCAATTTCTCAGGACTGGTGTCATTTTTGCGAATGGGACTTAGCCCAACAGTTGGTTAGATATTTTTAACTATGCCATATAATTAAATAACTAAATATATGTATAAAAGTAAACATTGCCATGCATAATTCTTATTCCCCCCGTGGGTTTGTCAGACCCACAGGGACAGCACTGTGGTTTGTGGGCTTTTCTCCTAGCAACTCCTATTAACGTCAGAATTACTTGGGCAGTTACATCTTCATACCCCACACTAAGAGTTTACTATTTGGTGCTGATTTATGTATAGATTTCATATGTCTTTATCTCTGGTTATTTGCATCAGGTCTGCATCAATTTCTTGTCATCTTACAACCTCTTTTAATAACCACTTTATGCCATTACTTTCCAAACTTCTCTGCTGTAGTTATTCGTATTTGGAAAAAAAGATGAAGATATGGTCCCTGACCCAAGGAGCCTATAATTAAAACAAGACCAGCATTATAGAAACATACATACTAGTTGGCCTGTAACTGGATGGTCTGTTTAGTTTTGTTTTGACGTACTATACGAAGCAGCGTTTAACAGATGTTGGGAAATTAGCTCTCTGAGCTTCTCATATAAACATACACCAGAGATGCATGTGTATGAATTAATTTTATCATTGAATGAGGGTATTAATGTCATCAGGCATTTTTTAATGTTTGTGCCTATTCTACTGCACTGTGAGTCCTCCTTGCCAAAAAATACAGAAACTTCTCAAAAGCTAAGTGCTGTAGCAATGCTTGCTAGTGCTGTTCTGGTGATTCTCTTCTCTTGGGTAAAAGACTGCCTTGTACAAGCCCAGCAATGAAAAAATGAACAGAAGTGTCAACTGTTTCATTACATACCTTCTATAACAGTTTTGACCAAAAAAAAAATGTCCCTCCCAAACCAAAATGGGGGTGGTCTTTATTGCAACTCATCCCTCCCATTATAAGTAATGCTAACTTATCATGCAAATCATGTAATTGACATTATATGCCTGTTCATATCCCTGCTGAAATAGCACACATCTAGCAAGGTGACAGATCTTTCCATTCCTCCTCTTATCCAGGAGGAATACACTATGGAGAACTAGATTCCCTTTTACAGCTTCTAGGATGAAGTCAAACCAGCATGAAGCGGAGGGCTACAAAACTGTAGCTTGCCCCTCTCAATGCTGTATACAGGCAGGTTAGGCAGAGAATGGAGGTGGCACCTGAACAAAGCCTCAAACAGAATAGAAGTGTACTTGACAAAATGACAGAGATTCCCTAATTTCCATTTGTATTCAATGTATTTTGCGTTTTACATCTGTATTTTTATTTTGTGGCCCCCTTAGTTTAGTTTTCATGCATTAAAAAGTCTTAAGTGCTTCTAAAGCAACAGCTTTGGTTTTAAAAGAACATTCCACCTCCCCAGTTCCCCTCAAATTACAACAGACGTGCAATGTTAATTTAGGGTGAGTGGGCACAGATGTTATCAAAATCACCCTCTTACCTGCCAACTCCACCAAATTTTCCAGTGCTTGGATACTTTCTTCCACTGCTGTGTGGAATTTCTTATTGTAATGTTCTCTGTGCTTTTTCTTTTTTTTTTCCCTCAGTTTTTATCCAGTTACCAAACCTGCATATGGCCTCCTCCTCTGATCAGTTGTCTGAGCTAAAACAATACCTCATGATAACCACAGAAAAGAAAAGCAGCCTCTTAAGGATACTGATGTGATTAGGGTGATGGACCACAGACTTGTGCTGAGTGCTTGAAGAGCACTTTATAACCACAGCAAATCAGTAAGTTTGGGCTAGATGACATGGCAGAGGAGAAGTGATGTGATGGGAAATATGATTTGGGGAAACATGAAAAAAAGAGGGAAGAGGAAAAGCAGATTTAAAACTGGATTTTAATTTTCCAGTGTTATCAATGTGTGACTTAACTAGTTAACCAGTCAGATTTTCTTTGTTGACTCTATGAATTCTCTGTACCCCTTCTTTACTCCAATAATGTGCTGCTAACACATGTCTGCACAGCACAACATGTGCAGATGTGAATTCTCTCTGTGCCTCAGGCCTCTGAAAAGCTATAGTAGCACAGCAGTAAATCTGAACTAATGCACCCTGTCTCTCAGCAAGGACTAATAGCTCAGGATCAGCTTCTTGCTAACAGCTTATGAGCTGCCTGGAATGGAGGCAAAGTGAGTTTTCTCTTCCCACAATGTACTTTGTAGAGCTATCCATGCTAGGTCTAATTTGGAAGAAGCATTAAAAGCTTTCTTAATACTCGATTTTGCGTTTCATTGGTATATGGCAAAGTGGTTTGCAAACGAGGCAAGCATCACTGCCATTACCCCAATGGCAGCCTGAACTATACTTCAGAACACATTGTGTCTTTAACTGGCAGTTGCAGGATTGTTCAGATTCTGCACTAATATTCAATCACGTAATTCTTCTTATTAAATCCTGTGTTTATTAATAAATGCCCACAGTGGTCAAATCACCCAGACTGTGGTGCATTCTACACCTGATTTTTTTTTTTCTAGTTTAATACCTGCAAAGTCAAACCAGCATTTTGTCAATCTGTTGTGAAAAGGTGCAGAATTATAATCTCTGTAAATTGGAGTAAGTAATAACAGTGCCTCTATAAACACATGCATTGGTTGTCACATCTTTCTGTGTAAAGATACATTCATGTCTTTACATAGAAGGTGAAAGAAAAAGCTCCTAAAGATAACTTCCTCTAAGTATGTTTTGGTTACAAATTACTTAATGTTCCAATTAGCTTTAAGAAGTTGACTGTACGCACTACGCAATGTTCTTCCAGCTCCCTTTGTTGCTTAACTTTCTTTTCCAAAATCACCATGAAACATTAATGACATTTCCTAGCCCAGAATTCAGGCCTGATTTGGCTAACTTGGTTAGCTTTTGTGCCTTTTTTTCAAGGACTCATATGGATTTAAACGTTTCAGGTTCATTTATGTTTGTAGCAATAATTGTGCTATTTAGAAAAATGTGGTGCCATCATGTGGACAACATAAGAAGTGTAAAAACCAGTTTTTAAAAACTAGGTAACAGATGAATATCTGTATTTGATATCATAAATCAGCTGAATTCTAAATATGTGTTAGATGGTATAAGAAGCTATGCACAAATCTGTGGGTTTAAAACTGTATTAGGTAGGAAGAAAAACTGATAATGGGATCAGGAACTGTTGATTCTATTTTCTTTATTTTCCAACAGCTTGGGAAGTTCTTTCCCATGAGCACAGACTGATCAAATCAAACACACGAGCCTCCAAACCATTCTTAGTCAGCACCAAATTCCAACATTACCTACTTCTGTATCTGTTTATCTATTTGGTTTTCCGCTAAGACTTTACAAAACTTGGTTTTGTACAGCCCACATTGCTTCTGTCCCACACAAATGCATGCACACAACCGCTCCTATCCATGGCCAAGGCATTCTGCCCACACAGCTCTCATCATTCCTTCATGAGTTCACAGGAAGCTTTGTTTCAGCCATGGTTTTGGTTTAAGGCCTCTCCTTGTTTCTTACATTTAACCCAGAGGAAAGAGACTTTGCCAGATTTGAAATGGCTATCCCTAACACCAATAAATGCCCACAACAGTCAAATTAGAAACACTGCAGTGTACTCACACAGCCAAAGTTGTTCTACTTTAATACCTACAAAATCAAAGCAGAATTATGGCAATCTATTATGAAAACGTGCAGAATTTTAATCTCTGTAAATTCGAGTAGTAACAGTGCCTCTATAAAAACATGCATAATTTGTCAGATGTCAGGTTTCATATATTTACATAAAAAGTGAAATAAAAAGTTCCTAATTTCCTCTATAATACCCCATCTACAACAGACCTGTAGAGGTTTGTACATGAGGACTGTGACTGAAAACCTGTCCTCTGTGATACACTCCCCCAAAGCAAATCTGCATGTCACAGAACCGTGATCTGTCTCCTCCTCTTGAGACCCTTTATGCCAAGTGCTATTTAGCCAATCCTGCAGTCTGCTGAGTTAATTTATATTGACTAAAGGCAGGAGCTTTTAAAGCCTTGCCAGTGGATTTGAAACAGCCTATCTGGGAAGGAAGCTTGGAGACATGTTTGGACCAGTCCCTTCTTTTGTGAAAATTTAGTGGTTTTGTTTTGGTAAAACTTAAGTTTTATTTGATCTTTATGAACATTGATGATCTTTTGAACCCTTTTTGAGATTTATGTAGTATTTTACTCAGAAAATCACTTATTTTGTGCTGAAAGAGCCCACTCTTGTAGTACAGTAAGAAATGGAATACGTATACATGTGGCTTTACTAAATGGATATAATGGAATGTCATACATTAAGATTCTCTGTGATGCTGTTTCAGCTTCCATACAAAGGCAGGTAACTATGAAGTAATGACATCTGTTTTCCATGTCTTTGCATCTCATGCTTGGTTGATTTTCTCGTTTAAAAAAAACATGATTTCCAGCTGCAATTTACCATTCTTGGGCCATTTTTTTTCATGTGTATCCTCTAGCGTCTAATTAGGTATGAACATAGACTGCAATCTTTTTCTGACTGGACAAACTTACAGTGCCTCTTATTCTTTTTCTACTTTAGCATATATTTTCATGAGACTTGTAGGGGCTTAATTTTCTTTAACAATTTTACCTTGCTGTCAGACTTGGTAGAAGTGATTATGAATTGAAAAATTCTGTGGGTGGGAAGCAAATGGAACATGGTGATGGATGGAAAAGGCTGACAGAAGTCTCTAGTTTGTATCACTGTGCTCAAGTTCTTGATCACTTGGCATTTAAATGTTTAGGATACATGGCCAAACATAAAAAAATCAATTTATACGCTTTTTAAATTCATTTCCATAAATTGGAAGCCAATCTTGAGATAGAGCTCACTTGTGATTTTTTAATAATTCACAACATTGTGCTAGACAGAGCGTGGAACAAGCTCAACAACCAGCTTTCTTTCAGATGAACTTTAAATGTCAAAGTATCCCATGACAGCTCCTGAGTTTGGTCTTCAGTGTTTTGGAAACTGTACACTCATCCTTTTAAAAAGTGTGACACTGGATTGGTTTTGGAAGAATTGGTTAAATACCCTCTGAAAGCCAGCAATTTAGTGAAAATATATTAGATTTCCTTGATTTTGACATTTTTTGCCATCAGTGAATGTGAAAATGGGAAAATGAACCCTTCCCAGTTCATGAATTTTTAATGTTCTGCATGATTTGTAAAATTCTGTTAGTTTTTGCCCACTGTATAACCATGATGAGATTGTGCAATATTATTTATGGTAGACTTTCGTTTCCATTTTTAAAACAAACATCTCTAAAATCTGAACAGAAAACCCAAGAACCAGAATCTCACCGACTTCTGTTGGCTGTAGGCTAGGACTTTTTTATTCTATGCCTCTTCACAAGGCTCATTCCTTCTGATCCACCCTGGTGGATGGTTGAGCCTATCAATCATTGTACTATCCTCATCACTGGGATCTCCTGTAATAATTTCCCAGTAATTCTTATCTTCTTCAGCCTTATGGGTGTCCAGAAAAGTGTGACAAATTACTTCATATTCTCTTCCAAAATAAGACCTGCAAAGTCAAAGAAAAATAGGACGGGCAGGGGGGATGAATACAAACACAAATTCAGATTTGCATTATCTGTGAATTGCTCAAGGTTTTCTCAAGTTTCTTTTGGCTTATTAAGAAATATCACCATCCAATTTCAAATATCAGACCCTTACAAGAAATGCAATAGCCCACTTGGTTTCCTATGAATAATTTAGGAATTTGAAATCAGGGGGAAATGCCACTTTTCTAGCTTCATAGCTAAAGCAGCCCCAACAGTATAAGGCCGTGGTACACCGACTCAGTATATACAAGCTGGTTAGGTTCTCATTACCATTTCTCTCTGACTGAGGAAGACTCTGGCTACTTAATAACTGTTTCAGCCTCAAACTTTCAGACCTTATTTCATCCTCAAAAACCTGATACAAATCCTCAGTCAGCTCTTGCTCTGAATTTAATAGGAAACAATTGGTATACTCCTTTACAATGCTTAATTAATATTAAAGAAATAAAATAAGAGAAAGGAGAATGTGCATTCTGCATTCTTTTCCATTTCATCAGTGTGTTCCTAAGGTACCTATCTTGCTTCTTACAGTAATTCTTGATGTTGGCACGTTGCTATGCACATCTCTGCCAGCTATAAATTATTCTTACCTTGTCCAAAAGTTCCTTGGAACAGCTAAGCTGCGATTAGTTTGGCAATGAGTAATAATGATTTTGGAGTTTGCCTGGAAAAAGAAAAAAGAAAACCAAGGGAAGACACTTGACAGAAATTTTTTTACTAATTTTAACTGTTCTTATTCAAATCAAATGCTTTTATTTACAGTTTAGTGTAAGCTGCATCACTCAAGAGTGCTGCATATTTATAGTGAGATATTTTACATCCTATCAGTTCTCAACACGACTGTCTTGACAGCTCGGACTAGCCAAATGCTTAGCCTTCGGGTCAGATATTCTCCCGTCCAGTACATTTCATTCCACTCCACTCTGCTGGGCACTTAAAAAGTAAAATGTCAAGGAAGTATTAGAGAGTAATTCCAGTGGCCTGTGCCATCAGGGTGATTCTTCTTACAGTTGATATTTGCCATATGAGAGATCCAGATGGTTTGGGGATGTAGCCTAGAAATGGACCTTTATATTTTACCAATTTGCAATTTTTTTTATGTATAACAGAACTGATTTTTAGTCACTTCCACTTACCAATACTGTGAATAAAGAATGTTGTCTTTGACAATTACTTAATTTTGACTATATTAGTCAAACATTAGTGAGCTGATTCATGTAAATGAGTCATTGTTCAAGGCTGTAGGGGAACAGTTGTATTTGTGGTATTTTGCTATACTGCTATACTTCAGGAAGCCCAATAGGTATGTAGAACAGGAAAATATTGCATCTGCTTAATGTATTTACAAAGGGTTAAAACCCACATTTAGAAAGGCATCCACTTATTCAGGTGCCTTGAGGGGTTTTTAATACTTCTTAAATTTAATGTGCAGAAGTTCTTAATCAGAGCTCCTAACATTGGAAATTGAAATTATTGCTCAGAAGTCCTGAAAAGCAGATTCCAAGTACTGCATTCTCACAACATGATAATGTCAACCTTTAAAAAAGTTCCGATGAGAAAAACTGAGTGAATCAGCCCCAAAACAAACACCAGAACCCAAAAGTTGTATATGCAGATTCCCTGGTTGAAGAGATCACTCCTTCCCTCTCCTCTTTCTTAAATTACAGGTCAGAACTTAGATAAGGAAAACGTGAATAAAACTGAAAGAGGGGAGATTTAAATTATATATTAGGAAGAAATTCTTTACTGTGAGGGTGGTGATGTTCTGGCACAGGGTGCCCAGAGAAGCTGTGGCTGCCCCATCCCTGGCAGTGTTCAAGGCCAGGACGGACGGGGCTTGGAGCAACCTGTTCTAGTGGAAGGTGTCCCTGCCCGTGTCAGGGGGTTGGAACTAGATGAGCTTTAAGGTCACTTCCAACCCAAACCATTCTATGAAAATGGACACAACTTGTTTCTAAGTATTCCATCTACTGTTTCAATCAAATCTTCACATTTTCTACAGTTTAAATTTCTTACAGGAACTGGAAATCCTTCATGTTCAAGACGCAGCTGTGGATCCAAGAATGCAGCTTGCCAGCGGGTCAAATAGGAAAGCTCGTCTGTCAAAAATACTTGCTGAAGGTAAGATTTTTTAGCAAATCTTGTGAATGATTTATGGTCACTTGCTAGATACAACTGTAAATAAAAAATACATAATTAGGACAGTATAAATAGGTCTGTAATTCAAAAAAATATTTTTCAACACATAAGATTTCCTCTCAAATCCTGAAAAATCAGTCTGCCAAGCTAAAGATACACATGAAAACCCCATAACATAGATCCTCTACTGTTGATAAACTCATCAAGTAGCTATTCTGTATGCAGACTGGTGAATAATAATTTAAAATTGAGTTTACATTCCAAAGATTCTCTCTCACCAAAGCGGTTGCTGAGAGGGAAATCTTTTCAAAGTTCATTTTGAGTGCACATATAACCCATCATGTCTTATTTGCTTCTAACTTGCTGAGGGGAACATGTTAACAATGTTAATGATTAATAGAAATCTGCTCCCTCAGAACGGTGGAATGTGTGATATATTACATAATGTTACCTCATATACCTGCTATAGATTTGTCTTCACAATGAATGAAATCTCATTTTGGAATTATTTAAAGTAAAAAATAAAAGTTAAAATCTTCTAATGAGGAATTCTTTCATGATTCACAAGCTGATTTTAATTTCCTTCCTTTCTTTTCTTTTTTTAAACCTCCTTCATCCAGACGTTCTGGCTGACAGCCACCTTGGCCTGCACGCCTGATCTCAGGCAAGTTGCATAAACTTTCTAAATAGGTATTGTTTGTCTTGATCTATGTACGATTCTGAATCAGTTCTGTAAAGCTAAGATGCTGAACCACTATACAGCTTTCTATATATAGTAATGAAATGCACACGGTCAGTATATGCTACCATTACCATTTGCAACTTTATTGTCTTACCATTTGGCCAGAAAACCCTCCTGTTGTCCCAAGACCAAAGGTTTGCCCAAATTTGATTGGTTCACCCTCTGTACTTCCATCTACACTGTTAAAATTGTAAAAAGGAAGAATGAAATTATGAAAAAAATCAGCTCTACTATTTTTATTTTTTTTTTTTAATTTTTCTCTACAGTTAGGTTTTGTGGCAACATTTTGTATTTGTATTTAAAAATAGACAAAATATCTTAACTCAAACAACATTTCATACTTGATTTACTGGTTAAAATATTTAACAGAATAGAAAGAGACTGTATTGATTATTTTTTATGATGTATTCATTAACATGCAGGGTGGGAAGATAACACCCAATGAAAAATCAATGGGAATTCAGCACTGAGGCCCCCTTTAAAATATACTTAATGCAAGCATCTGAAAAATGAGACTAAAAGCAGAACAGTGTGTGTTTGTATGTAACTTAACAAAAGTTTCTAATAATATATGTAACTGATATTCAGTAATTTGGTTCATTTTATCAGCATGCATGCCAGTATATCCCTATTTCCAGAAGAATAACCTCTGCTTTTCAAAGAAACATTAAGTGCTAATCTCACTGATTAAACTTAGTAGTCAGTTAACGAGGGACTTGATAGCATTCAGTCAGCAGCTAAGCAAAAACATTTTTGGTTGCAGTTCTAGAAGGCCTAAATTATGCCCTTAGCATCAAAATTCTTTCTTAGGCCTAACCCAAAGTGTTTTGCTCAATCAGGATTAAACGGGTTAGTTTGTACTCTTCTGCGCTATTATTATTGTTAAATGCATGCACTCAGGCAAAGCCTTTGACTGCTGAACGGGACCCTGTTCTTCTGTTTCTTCTCCCACAAACAGCTGGAATTAAATATGTCTTTGAGAGAGGACCCTGTTCTTCTGTTTCTTCTCCCACAAACAGCTGGAATTAAATATGTCTTTGAGAGAGGGAATATGCTGTTTGGTTAGGGGTTTTTTTTCAGGATAACACTGTCTATGTACAGCAAAAGCATTGATATGAATTTCCACTTCAGAGACGTTATTTGCAGGAGAATGAATAATAGCACTAAGTGATATTTGGACGTGTTTTGTATTCTACAGCTGAAATATGACCACCTTCAAAACAGATGCAGTTTACCAAATGGTACTGTGAACTCCATTCTGCTTTCTCACCATTTCTAAGCTGGTTTAAATTTTCTTGGCATTATTCACATAGGTGGAACAGAATCAAGCTTAAATGCATGACCCAAGTTAAAGACTCTTAAATAAATTAATCTTACTCAAATTCATTTGTATATTAGCAAAGTTCATCGCATATTTCTCAAAACAAGATACAGAAAGCTAAAATAGTAATCGAAAACAAAAAAGTTCCAAACCTTAAAATACAGAAAGTATTTCTACCCACAGGGGCCACACTCGTGATTGCACTAACTCCATGAAGGGTTTGCAATGGTAGAGGTGAAAATATGGACAGTTCATCCAGATTAATTGCCAAGGTCAGACTGCCACACACGCCACGGCGATTCTCCACTGAGGGTTTGTCGTCGGTGTTCAAAAGCATCACTGTGTCTCCAAAATGAACAAATCCATCCTTAGACACTGACAGGTGTATCTAAATAGAAATATACATAATCTTATGCGGAATTATCTGATGCTAATATCAGAAGTATTTTAGCATACAAAACGTTAATCCATAGCATCCTTAACGCATAAAGAATACTAATAACAGCTACTCCAGTCTATGTGGAGCCACTGAGGATTGACATAATCATCTTAAAAAAATTACCTTCCTTAAAAGATTATCTTGAAGTCTGTTTATTTTCTGCGTTAGAAGTTCTCCTCGTTCTCTTTTATGCAGAAAATCCCTCAAGACGTCCTGGCAGAGAGAGGGCGGGTAGACATGTTATCCAGCACTCACAACCTCAGGTTTTAACTTAATTTAAGGAATCTGAGGGGACACCGAGAGGTGAAGAGGCTGGCCAGGGGAGGGGGGCCCGGCTGCACCTCACCTCCCCTAAACTCGAGTCCTCGTTCCAGTTGCCGATGAGCACCCCGGGTCTGTAGGTGGCCATGCTGCCGCCTGGGCGTCCGCCGTCGTCATGGCGATCGCTATAGCTAGCGATTGGGAGCTGCAGCGGCAGGGCCCGCCAATGAGCGGGACGGAGGGGGCGGGCCCAAAAGCAGCGCGGGAGGGGTGGGGGTCCTGGGGGAAAAGGAAGGCAATAAACCCATAAGCGTTAACGCCAGGCTGGAATGCCGAATGCCCCCCTCGGGCGTGCCTGGCGAGAGTAGGGACACTGCCAACGGCACACGTAGACCGCAGCAAGCCTCTCCTGCAGTTTGTAGACTCCAGAGTATTCACTGCTCCTCTATAGCCCACCTGCAGAACAAGAAGTTACTCTAGGTTGTAGCTTAAATCCCGTGTGGTTTAAATCACGTTCATTTTGGGGGAGACGGCCTTCCCTGGATGAGCATGTTTCATGTTGTAGCCAGAGGTGTGCGCACCTGAACAGTAACTTCTCTGAGCCAAGCGGCAGAAGCTCTTCAGTCCCTGACAGCAGGGAACTGGAGATAATGTCCAGACAAGGGAAGATGTAGCTATTCTTTGAATAGAATAGAAGTAGTTATTCTTTGAATGGAATACAGGTGGTTATTCCTTGAATGGAGTAGAAGTAGCTGTTTGAATGGAGTAGAGGTAGCTATTCTTTGAATGGAGTAGAGGTAGTTATTCTTGAAGCAACTTGCTCTAGTGGAAGGTGTCTCTCTCTATGGTGGTGGGGTGGAACTAGATGAGCTTTCCTTTCCAACCCAAACCATTGTATGATTCTATGGTTCTCTCACATTTATGCCCACTTAGGAGTACTCACCAGACCAAGATCTAGCAGGGAAAGGCCTCTGCAGGTAGAAAAATAATAATAATAATAATTAAAAAATCCATTTGGATTCCTTGTGGTTTTGCCCAATCTGGCAGGAGCTCTGAAAGTAGAGGCCTGCTATCTCCTGGGGTGGTTTGGCAGAGCCTAGTGCCTTCCTGCAGGGATGTGCTGAGGGTGGCGATGCAGCTCAGCCCAGAACAGCTTCTCCATCTCCTCATACTGCCTGAGGGGCTGCTGAGACCCTGCCTGCACCTTCTCAGGCAGCCCAGTACAGGAAAGTGCTTCTGTCCAGGTCTGGTTGTGTGATGGTGTAGTTGCACAAATACCAATGGAGATGCTGAAATTCAAGAATTTGAGCCAAGGTACTTCCAATCAGGCAGCCTTTTACACTCTGTGTTCATTAAGGAGGTGCCTCAGCTTAATGCAACAAATGAGTTCATGACAGTAACACTACAGTATTGGTGAACATTATGCATTATAGAATAGTTGGGATTGGAAGGGAAAGCTCATCTAGCTCCAGCCCTCTGCCACGGGCAGGGACACATTTCACTAGAGCAGGTTGCTCCAAGCCCTGTCCAACCTGGCCTTGAACACTGCCAGGGATGGGGCATCTTCCACCTTTCTGGGCAGCTTCTTCCAGTGTTTCACCACCCTCACTGTAAAAAACCCTCTTCTATCTAGTCTGAGTTGAATGTATTAGGTGAATGTTTTGATTACAAATATTTTGCTTCGTTATTATTTCAGTTGTGACTCTACGAGGTCAAGGCAGGCTAAGTGAATGTGCTATGTGTTTACTTTCCAGATAGCTTAAGCCAGTGATTCTCAATGATGGCGCAGATCCTCACATAGGACATTTAATCCCTTTACAGCTGTCATGGTTTTCTAACAAGCTTCCTATTTAAGGTTTCAATGCTAGACAACTTAAAAAGCTTAAAAGAAAATGGGTTTTTTTGTATGGACAGGTGGCCTGCGTGTTATCATCAGCCAGTTCTGGCAACAATTCACACGAAACCTGGCTCTTTTGTGTTTGTTTCTTTTTACACCAAAAGTTAGTACACAAAACGTTATTCAGCTCATCCCAAACCTTTTAAGGACGAAATACAACCCATTTTTGTTCAAATAGTACCACCTTGTGGTCAGTTCTCGTAAGTGACGCTTTCCCACACCTAGCCGTGGTAGAAGGAATGCTGAAGTTGTTTAATTGAAATAGGGAAGAAACTTTGTTCATTTTAGCCGAACATAAAAAGCCAAACAAACTTTGGATGTGATTTGAAATCTGAATTGTTTGAAGAAAAACTATATTTAATAAATTTCCTGTGTTGCTAGTAATTTCTGCTTAGCACTTAAAATTATGTTCATGCTTTTCACAGAGCTAAGGTTTTGATTAGGGTGACTGTTTAATCCAACTGGTATGGAAATTATAAAGCTGACTTATCACACTTTTTCAAAACTACATAATATATTTGAACTTATTTAACTTTTGCTTATCTCAATGTGCAATGTCTAAGAAGTTTCAAATATTCTGATTTTGTTTTTGTTTCAGAATTAAGTCACTTTTAAAACAATATTCAGTAATATATATTTTTATAAAACTACGTATTGTACTAAGGCATGTTATTAAGAAGAAAACATGCACTCCATCTCACTGTGCATGTAGCTAATACATAGAATCCACAGAAAACTTCTGTAGTTTTGTAAATTTATACACCGTCTGTACCTAGTTGCTCATAGATTCTGATGTAAATATTATATAGAAATAGGCATTTGCACTCAAGCTGTAATTGTGTGCAGAAATATCTTCATGCATCTCTTAGCAGGATTATACTGTGACCATTCTTGTCAGCTGAAAGGCTTTCATTTTTGATTGCATAGTATTCCATGAAAACAATCAAAAAGAGCTCTCTAAACATGTTTGTAAATCGAGTGGCTTTCCTGCAGGAGAGGTTACAGGCCTATTCAACCCGGCCCAGTTTCCCTTTGAGCAGATAAAATCTATGTTTACTCCTAACAGTTGTTAGCGTTATTAAATGGTGTGAAGAAAAGCTGTACTTGTGAAAGAACTGGTCTGTGTTTTGTGTGTTAACTTAGCCAGCACACAAATTGACCAGCTATATGTTTCTAATAAAGCTATATGTGCTTTATTAGAAACATTAGTATTTTCCTTTTCTTTTTTTTTTTGTGAAATATAATTATAGCCAGTGTACTTTCAGAGCCTCCTCCCCTACTGTTCTAGTGTTAAAGCTTTTTTCTCCTCTTCTCTCTTTTTTCTTTTATTCTCTTTTTAATGAAAGAGAAATAGATGGTTGAAAGACCAAAAATAGCAGAGAGAGCTGTTTAATCCATTAGTTTACATAAAAAGCTGGACTGGATAGGCTTTTAATTGCCTTAAGGTTGTCAGTAATGTGTGAGATACAGTTTTAAATACTTTAATATATAAATGCATTGGTATGTATCATTAGCACAAATTACCATAATTTACTCAAATCTGGCAAAAAGAGCAAGGTCCGAGTGGATGCGATCATAAATTAAGTCCAAGAAAGAGGTATGCCAGCTTTATTTAGAGGTAGTGGTACAGCATTATGTTTTTCTGTGAGCTCTTCCATGCATGTATCTTGTTACTTCATGGTGAAAGTACTCATGTGCTGCTGTTTGGCAATTTGAAAGTATGAAATTTTATTCATATTGAAAAAAATACTAAAGCACTGTTTAACCATACACAGGTTGAATGGGAACATTGTTAATACCTGCCTTTACTGCCTTGGGAGAATATCTATGGTTTTTTCCCAGCTTTCTTTTGTTTTTCCTGTTGAAAATTATGAATGTGCCAAACTTGATTAACAGTACAGACTAAATAATACTGCACAGGAGTAAAACATGTTCTTCGGAACAATTTGTCTCCTTTCATTTTGTTATTTCACACTAGCATTATTTTGACACATGCTATGAATCAAAGCATAGTTATAATTTTTCTTTGATGTTATTAGGTTTCTGGCTATTAAAATGATTAATCTCCTTGTTAATAATGTAAGTACAGTTTCTTATTCTAAATGATTCCTCAAACACTCATGTGTTCACAGCACAAAACGAATTAAGTAGTTTATGTGATAAGATTTAAGGATTGTTGTTTTGCCAGACACCTGTACTGACGCTTCCCATACTGGCTATGAATTTCAGTGTGGTGCTGGTTGCTGAGAAGCAATCAATCTGTTCATGGTATAGTTTCTGAAATGTAGTAATCCATTAAACAGACCTCTCAGCCTATATTTTAGAAGAAAAGGGAGGGGGATGCTTGTGTGTTGTATTGGCAGTAAGTTTGCTGATGAAACTTTCCACAAGCGGAAAGTTTCCTGATATCAGATCTGTTTGCAGACATGTGAAATCGCTATGGTTGCTCATTTTGTGTTTTATAACCAAATGATTCTGCTTGAGAAACAGGGAAGGGGGGAGGAATCATTTGCAATGCATCTAAGACTGCCAAACACTTGCCAATTAAAGTTTGGATTGTGTTATCCACATCTCCATGGTATTTTCGTTCTACTAGTCTCTCATTTAGACTTGTACAGAGCATGCCCTTTCAAGAAATTGTTGTATAATGGAATATTTTCCCTTCAAATGGAGCTGTTTCATCATGACTGATCACTCTAGCTGTTTGAAGATTTTCTCCTCTGCCCGTCTGAATCTTATTCAGGGGTCGGGCTTGAAAAACCACTAGAGCTCTGAATCTATCAGAAAAGATGTCATTTCAGGAGCAGTCACTAATGAAAAGAATATAGAAATATTAAATATGTCTCCAAGGAAAAACGTTGTATGCTGCAAAGAGATCCATATTAATTGAAGAAGCTAGAATACTTTCATTGGCAAGAAATAGCTCAGCTGAGAACTACAGTGTTTATTAGCACAAGCAGAAACATCATTAACAAGGCTACATTGCTTCTTAACTTTCTCTTCACAGCACTGTGCACTGTGTATATCTACCCTCAGGCAATTAGAAATTCTTATTTTTCAAGCTATGGAGTATTTGCCCAAGCTACCATGACCAGAACAATGAGATTGGCCAGGTCATTGGCTAGGTGGAAGGTTTATATTTAATTTGAAGTATTTAAGGTACATGATAGGATCTCAGCTGACGTCTTTTAAGTACTGTTTGCCAGGGACCTACATGAAGAGTCTTTTGTTAAGTGATGTTCCACCCTACTTCCAATATATTGAGTGCATTGCATTTACTGAACTACAAAGTTCTGTCATTACCCCCAGGCACTGACACAAAATCATTCTGGGTGAGGCGTGGTCCTATTTATAACGAGTGGAAATCAGGTCATTGTCTCTCTTGTTTACTGATCTGTTTAAACTTTGGTTTCCATGAATACTCATGCTTGAGATTTTGAAATTTGCTTTTTGTTAGCAATTTTTACATATAAAAAGCAGTAACATGATTGTCTGTAGAGAAAAAGAAAAAGCCCTAAACTCCATGACTTTAGCTGACCGATTATGGGAGTTGTTCAAGCATGCATTGTCCTGCCAATGTGAACCTACTGCTTCTGAAACTGGAAAGCAACATTTTTGCATGACCTCTTGTGAACCCAGATCATTCTTTTTCTTCCCACTTAAGGGCTAACTATAGATAGTGCTAAGGATTGCTTTCACTTCCCTGTTTAGCCTTGCCCACGCCGTGATTCTTATCTTCTATTGTGGACTGCCTGTGTGCATCAACCATGGCCTGGTTATGCCACTTCTCTCCTTTTGGATTTTACTTCCTTGTGACGATAGTGTTGAGACGGAAAGCAGTCTGTTCCCTTTGTTTTCCATGGTGGAAATAACTGCTTCAGTCCCTTGAAGCAAAGTGATGATGTTTACAAATAACACTAGAGATGCACATCAGTCCATTTTCAAACCTGTGCTGAATTTGCTTGTTAGAAGCTGTATCCCACTGGGCCCACATCAAAAGTTTATTCAGGGTAGTTAAAGCTTAGGGTGAAATAAATGGTAAATATCAGAAAGCTTTACTTTGGTTCAAATGAACCTGTGTGTTACATAAAATGAACTCTTAAGAAACAGGAACAGAAACTGACATGTATTTATACCACAAAACATGAATCAGTTAAATATTTCTGGCATAACAAAAAGGAACACGATGAGAATCTTTTGTCCTGAGGGGAAAACAACATGAGTATTGTAATTGTTTTTAACATTTTCTGCCACCATTCCACTATTTATGGTTTTGATTTGGATGACCTTACTCTGGCACTGTATTTATGTCAGACATCACGGCCTACAGAAAGTATTTTATATGTCTGAAGACGTTGGCAACTGTTCTAATTTGAGAGACTGAACATTTGGGTATTTCTTTGTTGCTATTGGTTAGTAAACTAGCACTTCTTAGTTGGTAGCTTTTCTTTGAGCTGCGGGAGAGAAATGGTATTTCAATATAATGCTGAGGACTCAAGGAACAGACAGCGCGCCAATAATGTAATAAATAATAAAATTACTAAAATGATCATTGCACTGTACAGTGTATTTGCTAGTCCAAAATGAAAAGCTAGACTTCATTCTTCGAACACTTCTTCTGGGGAGAAATAACTTACTTGCTGAAGTAACTTTTGAGATTGATAAGTGTCCTCCTGTTTGCTCTTTTCAATGGAATTAAATGATATAGAATCACTAATTTTTCACCAAGTTTTACCTGAATCTCCCTGAAAAACTGCTAAAGCTCTGAATCTCTCAGAAAAAATGTCATTTAAGGAGCAGTCACTAATGAAAAGAATATAGAACTATTTAATATTTCTCCAACGAGTAACACTATATGTTGCAAAGAGATCCATTAGTGTAAAAGCAAGGGTTGGGACTCTTCAGAAAGGTGGCAGAATATCTGGCCACAGGAACAGTATTTTGTGCTGTGAGATGAGTGCTGGTTTGTTGGTGTGTGTATTGCTCACATAGAACACTGGGCAGCTTCCACAAGAGGGTGTCTGTACTCCCTTCCCGGTAAAGGGAGCCCCTGAAAGCACCATTGGATGTTTCTGTCTCATCAGATGCAGGGAACTCTTGACTAAGGTTCACTTCAGAATAAAATGTGTTTAAAGGGTGTTATTTACATTTATTGAGAAAATTAAAGAGCAGGTTTTCCTCCTCCTTCAGCAATGTCTCTGATAGCAGGAAGCTATTTTCAATAATATATGCAGAACTAATTAAAAGGTAAGGGTGCCATATGGAGATCACTAGGCCATTATTTAAACTTTTGGGAATCCGTCTAGGAGGGAGGAAGCAGACATACAAAAGAATGCAGAGTCATTGTGATCCATACAATTTGTTCATATCTTACATGGCCCCTAAGAAAATTTGTTTAATCCTGGTAGCGGTTCCTGAGGACTAAGTAATGTCAAATAAATGCAGAAGTGTCAAGGCTATTTAGCTTTTTAACTAGTGCTTTCACATGGAAAGTGAAACCTCAATTACCTTTGAGCATCCTTAAGCAGTAGTAGCTATAGGAAACAAGAAATGAAAGAACAAAATTAGTGATATAAAATCTAATGGGCTATATTCAATAAGAGAAAAGTTGACAGATTTTCTTTTTCAAGGTACACCACTGATGCAAATGGACTTCTATTTGCATGAGATGATAACCAAAGATGGAATACATTTGCATTTAGTTCCATTTTACATTGTCTTTTGACATTAAAAACTGTTCTCTCTCTTACAGAAGTCATGTGGGGATGGAGTTCTCCATGGAGAACAATCACTAAATCCACAAAGAACTTTTTAATCTCTGTTGATCCTGGCAGCAGTTTTTGGCAAAATTTACAGCAGCAATGGTGTCTGATAGAAGACTGGCATGATTTCCCATGATGTAACAGGGTATGTAAATGATTCAGTGCAGCTAACTTTGAGATAAAAAAATTCTGAATAGAGATGGTCATGCAGGAATGCAAATTCCAAGGCTTAAGAGTACAGATATGCAATCAGGGCAACAACGCAGGCTTTTATGTCAAAATACTAGTCAATGTGCAAAATAAGAAACATCAAAGAACTCATTAAGTTAACAAAGAAGTTTCATGTAGTAATCTAGGCCACTTTGGGAAACAGAATACATTCAGAGAGGAGAAAGGTGAATTGACCTTGGGAGACTGGCTGGATCTGAACACTAGCAGGAAGGAGAGAGAAAAGTTTGCCTCAGCGGCTGGGTGGAGGAAGAAGTAGCATTCTTCTGATTCCCTCAGACTCAGGACATGAAGAAAATATAAAACCTGACCATGGGGTTCTGGTTGATAAGGAATGCAATAGTGCTATCATCACAGAGTAGGAAGTTTTAGAATAAACATTCTTCTTTTCCTCCTCCTGTTCTCTTTTCTCCCATTGTTCTGCTCCTCTCAAATTCTATTTTATTCACTCCTGCTACCTCTCAAGTTGTTTTCTTCATCCATTTTGTTTCTTTTTCCTAATCTTTTATGTCACAGAATCTATGAAGGCTGCTTAGTCCCTTGAGAGTTCATTGGCACTTCCCATGAGACTCTACTCTTACAGGTATTTTTGCTGATATGAATTCCTGCAGGTACTTGCTGAATATCATACATATTCTCATTATTTTATCCATTATTTATTGTAACCACTGCTCTCTTTCCCTCCCATCTTATGCTTATTTGTTATACCTTGTCTAAAATGTAGACCACAATAAAACTGAAGGATGATGCCTTAATCTGTTCTGAAAGGTATAGTGAAAATCCTGTGGTTTCTTATGTATTTTTTATAAATCTATCTCACTTGGGAGTGTATTTATAACATTATTTCTGTAGCAAGTGTCTTCTGCTAGCTGCGTCTCAGACAGTATGAAGTATGAAAATGACTAAAAGTGACACTGAGTTGTTGAAATTAGGTGTGGCCTTCTGCAAGTTGCAGGTGCATCCCCTGCTTGGGTGAAGTTTGGCTAGGTTTTTTCATAGCAAGATTACTTACTTTCCTACTTTCAGTAAAAGTATTTCTATCGTACAGTCCGTGCTGACTTTTAATAATGATTTTTAAATCTGTTTTTCTTCTCCAAAAACGTTTGTGAAGTCTTACCAACGACAAAAAAACAAAAAAACAAAAAACCAAAAAAAACCAAAAAAAAAAAAAAAAAAACCAAAAAACAAAAAGGAAAAGAAGAAAGCAAACAAATGGAATAAACATGTATGTGAAAGGAGAAATGGCTGCAACATAGAATGTGTCTGATTCTTCTTTCTGTATATACCCAGGAAGCGCAAAACCAAGATCTGCAAAGACATTGTTAGGAATAGCTCTGGCCCTGGTAAACTTCTAGCAGAAGCTGATCAAAGTAGTGAGCATCAGTCTGTAAAATCATGAGGGATTCTGTTCCCATCAGCAGGAAAATATTCTGGAAGCCTGGCAGCATCTGTTACTTCTTAATTTTTTTTGCATGTCGTATTTTGTGTTGTTAAGAATCCTCCAGGATTCTAGTTAAACTTGGAAACCTGAGGGACAGCTTTGTTGCTTTAATAATTTCTGAGGCTCCTGTAAGAGGTTTATATTTCCATGCCAACTTAGCATGCTTAATTTACTACTAAGGTTTGCTGTTCTCACTGTTTCCTGTATCCTGGCATGGAACAGTCCCTCATTTAATTTATTCCTTTGTTAGCCTATGTGCAGCTGGTGAACTAGTAATCCTAGCAAAAGCTATCAAATGTGCCAAAAATCAAACTAGGTTTTTCTTCAAGAAGCAGTAAAGAAGATATTTAACTGCACTATGATATCCTTCTCACTTTAATGACAGATAAATCTAATAATAACTGCTTATAGTGCATAGCTGTGTTTACTTCAAAGCATGCTCGAAGTTAGCTAGAGGAAATTCAACTTCAACAGCTCAGGAAGGCAGTTATTTGTTCTTTACAAGTAGAGAAATTGAAATAGGGTGTCTGTGCTTTGCAGGTAGAGAAACTGAGGTAGGATGAGCAAGTCCTAGGCTGATTGTGAACTCTGAATGTATGCTCAAAGATACAGAGCCCCAATAGGTTTTGAAGGCTCTCCAGCTAATAGTTCTCTGCCATCTCAGTATGCTAAGTGACAAAAGCAGTCAATAATAACTCTCTAGCAATGCCTTGCATCATTCTACTATACTTAGCTGTAGTTATAAGCTACTCTTTAATTGTCTATGGAAATATATATAGGTAAACAGTATTTTAATCATTCCCTCAGTTTTTCCTTTCTCACTAAGAATTACTTTGCTTTAGTTCTCTGCTTAGTGTTCTTTTCCCTTTCCATCTCTACCCAACCTTTTCCCCTATGTGTTTCATAACATGTCCTCCTTTATTGTGTCTTCTTCTAACAATAACATACCAATGAGATGTGTAATCTTCCAGAGTTGGGAAATAGTTTTTATAGCCTAAAAATTACAAGTTGGAAAATAGGGAGGAAATGTTATGCATATTAAAATCTCCAGGAGTTTGGGGGCCACAAACCAAGCTACCATGCTCCAATGAGTGTTCTCTTAGTATTTCATCCATTTTGATGTTTTCAAACTGATGTCCGGCAGCATATGCACCAACTCTGTATCATCATCTTTACATTGTTAGGTGAGATCTTACAGTCACAAAAACTTTCAGCTGGAGTTTCAGCCTTCCTCACACCTGAGATAGAAACAGGGTATTCGGTACACTGGATAATACGTATTATCCCAGGGAGGCATGTGAAAACATGGAATTTCCTGATTTTGTTGGCAATTATTACAATATTTGTTGAGACAGGTTGATAAGTTTTGCATTTTTTTGTCAAGTATAATAAATTAACTTCTATGTTGCCATTTTCATTGTAAGGACAACTTGCAGGCCTGGAAAGAGAAGCGGACTTCTGAGAAAAAAAGATTTTAAGGGGAGTTTTCTTCCAGTACATTTCATAATCGCTTATTGATTTAAGGTAGGCATTTCAGCACAGGCTGGCTAAGTGGTACCTGGAGCTGTCCAGATTTTTTGTGTTGCAGCTGGAGTAACACTGCCTATATGATTATACCAGTCATTAGTGCAAAAAAAGGTAGTTCAAAGCACTGAAATTAAAAATCGTCATCCTCACAGTACGTTTTGTTGTCCTCACTGTCATCCGTAGTGTTTACGTGCTTGTTGCTAGAAGCTTCCTGGTAGCAGATGGAATCCTGTAGAATCTTACCATTCCTTTCGGCAGCATGTTATTCACATGTATTCCTGTGTTGTCTTAATCCCCAGGCTTTGACATAGTACTATCCTGAATAACGTATTTGTATATTTTCTGAGAAAAGTACCGAGGTGTGCTTTTTACCTCAGCACAAAGGTCTAGAAATGAAACAGGCACTGGAGGCAATGACAGAGATGTTGTATGGACATAAAGAGTAAAGACAGGAAGTTTGGAAAGGGAAGTTGAAACCTGTAAATGAGATTCAAAGAGGAGACGAAATATGATGAGTGTCAGGCAAAGCAAATGATAATTCCAGCAACTTTGTGGATACACTGGAGAATAAGGCAAGGATTTCAGGAAGGAAGAGGAGGCAGTGAGACAGAATGATTCTTCTCAGTGTGGTTGAGAGCAAGTGATGCCTTGGTCCTTTTTTTTTTTATGATAGTAGATAATCCAAAGCACTCTGGTCCTTGAAAATCGATTTGTGCTGCAGGTTACACTGATTGTTTCTAGAGATTTGCTGAAGGTAGAAGGATACTATTTTCTAGTGGCAGTGAGTCCTGCAAATAAGTGTTATAGCACCACTACGTAATTAATGCCAAATGCGTCATTATGCCTTAGTCACCGAAAGGAATTTAGGATGGATGCCTGTTTTCTCAGTGAATAAAATAACATTTCACCCTAATTAGACTCATTTTTACTGAAGACAGTGGTTAAATCAGATTAACAATACCTCTCTCTTCAATACTGTGACAAAGAGAAAAGAACATATAATAAATTCTACACAAAAAAAGAAGCGGCATCCATCTGTGGTGATTTTAGTTCTTTCTTGGATGATCAAATGAAAGCCAAGTTCTGTCGAGTAGCTAGCAGTGCAGATATTCAAAGTGCCATTGTCTTCAATGGATAACTGGTAGTTTTGTGCAATGATCGTTATAGGTGAATGTTTCCCATCATTATTAAAACCAGGGCAGTTCCTGGTAGGAGGTCCACTGTAGATAAAGCTTCTCTGACTGTGAATATTTTTACTGTGTCTTTTAGACCCACTGTAAGCTAGCTGCACAGTCTCCTGTCAGTTTGCACCAGATTTGGCTTCATTGAGGTTGGCAAGGTGCATAATGAAAAAAGTCTGAGGTATGTGGAAGTTTTTGTTTCATATCTCAAATAGTCTGTTGTGATAACACCACCTTTAGAATAAAAAGTAAGCCTATTTATTAATTCTGCATCCCTCCAACTTTTTCTCCCTCAAAAGTGTTAACTCACTCATTGCATTCAACAATTCTTAGAAATCTGGGCTATGGGGTAATCAGCATGTTATCTTTTCTATATTATGTGTATTGCTTTAAATGTGACATTTTATTTGGTGAAATTACCTGCAGTCCTAGGCTGTACTGAAGTAGTCAGTGAGCTCACAAACAGTGAACGAATATTAGCCAAATAAGATGTGAGCATAAATATCTTTAAAGCTTTTAGCTTTGCAAGTTTATGGAATAAACATTTGTTTCAAGTCTCCAAAAAGCAGAACTGAGCTAGTTCTGTGTGTGCTTTTCAGGTCACTCATTTCTCTTTATATCTGCTGACAATGAATTCACATATTACTATTATGTTAAGTCAATTTTTATGCAGAGTTTGGTTTCTTGTACTCATACAGCATCTTCAGCCTTTTCTTGTTGTGGAAAAAGATTTCATTCTTAAGGTCCTTTTGTGAGACCTGAGTAGCCTTGAGCATTCAGAAAAATAAGAACAAAACCAGAAGACCTCCATACTCTGAATTATATTACGTCTTTCTGGTTTTCTATTTAGATTTTCACTTGTAATGTCAAAATCATACATTCTCAAAGTTGCAGAGGAAGGGAATACAAATAATTTAATTTACTTGGTTTTTAAATCAATTTGAAAATGCTGGCATCAGTGACCCTTTGATACGCATGAGCACTGAACAAACTAAGTTTTAAAACCCATGATCTTGTTAAATTTTGGTAAAACTTCTGTAAACTGCTGAGCTTTCCCTGGAGTAATTCACTAACAGGCCTCTCCATTTTGCAGATCATTTTACTGTAGGATTAGTGAGCATTCTCAGCTGGTTTTAGTAATAGTAAAATAAGTTTAGTGCAAGCAATATTTTCTGTTAAACCCTATGGGTACATTACTGTACTGCTTTTTCATGTAAAGGAATGAAGTATACTTCAGACACCAGTTGTACAACTATCAACCAGGTCCAGTCCTACATGTACCTTCTGTACTTTTCTTCCAGCTTTTGGAATAAAGTTCCTGTAGACTAATTTATAAGCTAGATAGTAGGCCTATTAACCTGCTAATGTAGTGTTTGTAATTACACAAAATCCAGTTGTCACAGGTGTAAGAGTGATAGTTGGGCCAGGAAATTATACTATGGGGCCGTATCTAAACCCAAAGAGATTTGTAGGATTGACAGCAGACTACATGGTTCAAATACCAATTCCATGTTCCGTTCAGTTCTTGTGACTGTTCTGTGGTCTTTGCATGGTCATTAGTTCAGATTTGGGTCCATTCCAAAGGCAGAATTCATGCTAATTTGTGGGCTTTGTAAAATGAGTTGTTGCGAACAGTCCACTTCCCAGAAAGGAACATTGCAACAAACACTATCGTTTCCTGCATTCTTGATGATAATCTCAGTGAAGAGGGAGAGAATGGATTGGGAGGTACAATCCCATAGGCCAGGACTGGAGTCTTATTGAACAATGTTGTGGAAGAAGTACAACATTGCCTTTTCTGCCTGTGTTAAAAGACTTGGCTTCTAACATCATATTGCCACGAACCTAAAGTAGTTGCTAATTAATTTGGAAAGCCGAAACCACAGACAGTTCTAAATAAAACAATTCAAAGAAATTACTGTCCATCTTCCATGATATCATAAGGGCACAGGTTTTGTAAAGCTGCACAGCAAGTTATTTTTATACTTTAAAAAAAGAATTATAGTTTAGATTGAGAAAATAGGAGCAAGTGCTCATCCTTTGACCTGGAACCCTTGAAGGAAGCCTCTTGCAAAGGCTGGCAAGGTCTAGTCAAGTTATAGCAAGAGACCTGTCAAGCAAGGACCCCCACTCCTGGGGTTTCCTACTGCCCAGGAAGAGGGTTACTGGAGAAGATGAAGGTGCCAGATGTGGGAGCACCTTATGGGAGAGGATGTGGTAAGAGATGAACTGATACAGGTTTTTGAATGAAAATTTTAAACCTGGAAGCTGCCATTAGGTGATGATACAGTGTGTGAGAAGAAAGGGGTCCAAGAAGAGAGTTATCTACATTTGCATTTTGGTTGCAAGACAGCATTTTGGGGGCAAATCCCACTGTTGGATTGGTTTGCAGAATAGTTTTGGCACATGTAAGATAGACTGTTCTTGGAGAAAATTAAACAAGAAACTTTATTCTAGGTTTGCACCTCATTTCCTCCAAGCCCTGATCAGGACAATCCAGTCTGTACCAATGACTGATCCTTTGGCTGATGTAAAACAGTGCATGTGGGAGACATTTAATCTAGGGACCACACTAAATTTAGTTCAAAGTTAAACCATAGAAAAGTAGATTGTGTAAGCATGAAGGTCTGAGAACAAATTGTTTTGATGTACTGATCCATTCCCATTGTGCCCAAATTACTGGCTAATGTAGACATAATATATATTGACAAACTGGCAATTATTCAACTCTATTTTAATCTTTTATTCTGAGAATTACTCCAAACCTCTGCTTTAGTGCTTTCTGGTAGAAAAGCAACAGCTACATCTGTTTCTGTGAACCGGACTGGCCATAGATTTGCTCTGTAGCAGGAAGTCTCCAGTAGAAAGATTTCTGAGTCTCCCACCCAACCACAGATTCAGGAAAGGACATACCGAACCTGCCCTGAAATCCTGGATTTAAGTGTTTCATAATTTTACAGCTGGAAAGATAAACACCGGAAAGACACAGTGGAACTGTGTAATCCTCCAGATTCCCATACATATCACTCATTCCCCTACTCATCATTCCATTTTCCCTCGCATTTTATGGTGTAAAGATGATTCATTTAGACAGAAGAGAACAAAATACCACTAGGCAGAAATCAATCTGTCTGCACAGAAGCTATTTTTAAAGCTGTTTAGAATAGCTCACGCTTTTTCCTGAAATGTGTTCAAAGATCATCATTCATATGACAGAACGGTGTGTGTGCTCATGTAATTTCTGTTGGGTATTTTGGATTTCAGAGAAAGCAGGAGCTGCTTGAGACCTAACAATTGCTGAAATGATGCTATCATTTGAAGACTTGAAAATGCCCACAAAGATGACATGTCAGTAGTGGATTAACATAAAAAACTCTGGTATGTAACAGGAAATTATGCTTAAATCTGGGGAAGAAACAATAGGCAGTAAGAGCTTTTGTATCTGGGAAGGATTTCCTTATTTTATATTTTCTTGTAAACATGGCATGAATTCTGCTGAAACATGTGGAGCAGTTTTAGTGATTTACATGTCTAAAAACTTTCCCTGGTGACAGAAATGGCAGAAATTTTATTTTAAATACTTCAATGCTACCTAATGTGATTGCAGGGGCTACAGAAACTTCTCTTTCAACCCACTGCATTCAGATCTATTAAACTGTGATATTGCCCAATCAAATGTGTAACAATGCTGCTGGTTTTCAAAGGCAAAAGAATCATAGAAGGATGGCATACCAACCAGGTCTCTAGAGGCTGGCATTCTTTCTTACTTCTACAGAAAATTAATGATTATTTTAAATCTTACTCCTAAAATTAATCTGGGTGTGTGACCTGTTTGTGTCAGAACAGCAGCAGTGGCATGAGCAGAAGTTTTAATTGTCAAATCTTAATCCCCTCTGTCTCTGGGTACTAATTGAACTACTTAGGATATGCCATCTATTGCCATTAAAACTGTTCATCTGAAATCTGCTTATGGTTCTTTTCTAGTATAGCCTTGGATTCGCTGTTCGTGACTATTTCCTGGCAGTGCTATATTTTTATTAATATTTTACCTCTTCTATATTGTTATTAACATTCAACCTTTTCTGTCTGGCTACTGCAGAAATAACTGAACTAGCCAAACCCCTCTGTGTGACAGGTGACAGCAACATGAAAAAAGGGAATTCTGAAATGAATGTCCTGGAATGAGAAAATCAACAGTTTGCTTAAAATCACACCTAAGCCATGAATGGCTTCAACCAAAAGTCAAAAAATGCAGTGTGACTCAGTTTTACTCGGAGGATCTTTTCTAAATATTCCATTTTCACATACATATTGTTATAAAGTAAAGTTAATAAGAATGGAGAAACCACGGTCTCCAGGACTATCAGTGTTTTTCTGTTTGCCATCTTTGTAAAAAAGAAAATTGAACTTACCTTTTTCATTATTCAGAATTCACGTTTCATTACCCAGTGACACAAGTATGTCCAGCCTTTAAAACCTGCTTTGCAGTTTTAACTCAGTTTCAAGAAGAAACTGATTTACTTATTAATGATTGAAGATATTTAATAATGCAGGATTTCTGAGTTTTGCCAGCTTGGATCCTACCACCTCATATAGTAAGACATTATATCATCTGAAAAATAATTCTTGCAACAAGTACTGGAAGTGAATTAGTAATCTGAATTTCAAGGTCAATAGTACTTTTTGTGGCTAGACAACTATTAGTGCTTGGCACCGCTGGTCTCTGCAGGCCAGAACATGGGTTTAAAAAGATATACACATGGTGACTGAAGACATGGTGCTACTGGGAAATTAATCAATTCTTGTAGTCCTTTCATAATTAGGTTTGCAGCCTTCAGGGAAGAGCTACGGTTAGGAAGACAGAGAACAAGTCCTTCTAGGAGGAAAAAAAAAGCCAGCCTTGAAACGCTTTCAAAATACAGACAAAGGAAAAATAGACATTAATTTATCAGCTTAATTAATATCTAAATATAAAACCCAACCTGGCCTCTCTCTGCAGTCTAAATGTTCACTTTAATGTATTTTGTCTGCTGATAAGAACTGGAGGCCGTGGAGGCAGCTGCTACATTGGTGTTTTCATGCCACTGTTTCCTAGTGAGTGCTAGATTGTCTAGCAGAACCTGAAAGCTCCCCAGAATGCTAAGCCCACCTCCATGGTGTGCCTTCACATGGAAGTCAAAAAAAAAAATCTCAGGGGGAAAAAAAATCACATTAGAATGTCCAATTTATACACCCAAAGCTGGACACAGCATGATGAGAAAACACCATGGATCTGTTACACAGGTTCCTCTTCACACAGACCAGTTTCAAAGGATTTGGGCAAGCTAAAGGAGGGCTGATTAGCTCAGGATGCAGCGCAGAGCAGTATGATTTGCATTGTTCCAGCAGAGCAGGGTCAGCAGCCTTGCAAGCTTGCCAGACAGTATTTTCTTTTCCCAAATTAGAAGTTGAGTGTGCCAATAGTAAGTTTCCTGGTTAATTCTGAACTGTAAATTGAGGGAGAGCCAGGTGTCCTGGCCTCATCCAGAGTCAAGATAGAGCTAAGCAGTGAGCCTATAGTATCTCACCGCTGTCAAATTTGGTGGGAGCTGTGAACCCCTGGCTGCCATACAAGGGGTTTGTCAGCCAGTCATTGGTAAGAGTACTCTAGCAGTCCACCCCTCTATTACAGCATCTGGGTTTAAAAAGAAAGCTTTGCTTTTAAAAAATCTAGTTGATTAAAAAATAAACAAATGAAAGTTAAAACCCCAGCACTGTGGGTGTGTGCAATCTCAAGGGGGGAAAATGTATGTCATGTTTAAAAGTACTTTCTCACTTTGAGACCTCCTTCAATTATGAAAAAAGCAGCAAATTAATTCTGATACTCCTCTACTATTGGACGGAAACTTCAGCAAAGTTTCTTTTTCAGTTCTTGATAGTCCTTCAGTACTCATGTGACAGATATCCTCAGCCCAATCACTATCAGACACTCGTTTTGTACATGCATAAAATGATGGCTCACAATGTTTGGGGGTCTGGAATGAATGTTACGTGTTGCATTGCTGCAGTCTGCTGCTAATATTAGAACAGAATGAACAGCTCACTTCCTGAAGGCATCAGCAAGCTTTATTTGCAAATTTTTTCAGTGGTATCAGGCATGTGGAATAAATTATCATAAATTGGTTGTGATTAAATGTAAAGTACCAGGAGGATTAAAAGTTAATCCTTTTATTTTTGGGGTCTGTGAAGAGCAAATTAAGCTGAAGACTGATACATAACTGGTTTTCATTAAAATTAATGCTCTTATAGTATTGTTTTGTTTAATTATGGAACATAATTTTGGAAATTATAAGCTTTATGAATAAGGCAGCTGGCGATGTACTGGCCTATAACTGCTGCTAGTCTGTATAAACCACAAGTAGCAGAAGTGATATTAGAAACATTAAGACTTGCTCTAACATAATAAACTAAATCTTACTTTGTGATAGTATATTATACGGCTAAGGCCAGAAGCAGAATTTCCCACTAAATTCTACTGAAAGGTAATCTTCTATTTCCATATATTTTGATTTCAAATATTTTGGACACATTTTGCTTTCCATTTAACTAAAATAGATGAATTTCTGATATCGGAAAGGATTTCCTGAGGTAAATGTGAGCCTGTGTTAAAAAACCCAAACACCTCAAACAAAATGAAGTGAGATTTTGTTAGCATGCAAACGAAATTACTCTCTTTTCTGGGAAGCCCTGCTCCTTAATACTTTTAAAAGATGCATTTTTTTGGGAATCAGTCTTTCTGAAATGTTAATTGCTACACATTAACACAATTTCATCTGAAATATGGTTCACTGGAATTACTACAGGTTGCGTGTCTAGTGTATGACGTAGAGCAAGACAAACATGAAAGAGACCAGCACAACCAGTACAGTGCGGAGATTATGTGCTATGGTGTTCTTAGGTGTGCACTGATTCACCCAGATGTCAGGAGAACATCCGTTTCCTGGGTTTTTAATTACAATTTCAGCTATTATTTACTTGCAAAGATCATGAAATAGCAGTAGTTTCTCTGTGGCCATCTCTGTGTATTTTAGTTACTGCCTGTTTTGTGGAGAGACAGCTGAACAGAGCGGGCAAACCAGAGAGTAGCTGTTCAGCAATATCTTACTCTAAACTGGCCCTGCTTTACTAATTAAGGCTATTTTTTAACCTTTTCTTGCTATTGAGAAGTGAAACCCTGAAGTAATCCTGTCACTATTTATTTAAAGTAAATTTGCTTCATTGCTACCACTTACAATGCTGAAATGTGAAGAAAAGATGAACAAACACAAGTCAAGCAGAGAAAAGTAGGTGCACTTAGTTTCTCATTTGGTTTCCTTTTTCTCCTCCTCCTCCTTTTAGGTATCTACCAAACAAGCAGTTGCTCCTGATGTTTGGAATGTAAATACAGCCATCTCTTGAGATCTGGACAAGGGGTGTTCTCAAGATGGTGCTCTCCTCCTTCAGCTGCAGAGAAAGGAGCTCTGAATTGCTGGTAAGTTCTCTGGGTCCATAGAGCAGTGCGATCCTGTTGGCTAAGCACATTCTTTCTCCAGAGTCTCTGTAAGGATGCAGGGTTAAGTGGATTATCTACATGGTTGCAAGAGTTTACAAGTAATCCTCTAAGCCTGCGGGTTCCATGAGGCAAGGTGAGCTGATCAAGTAGCTCAGGGCTGCTGAAAGCGTAATGTGTTTCTTTTCTCCCAGCTAACCACACCCTGCGCTTACTATGTGTCTGGTCTAGCCCTTGACAGACTCCTCTGTGAGCCACTTCAACCTGCTCACCCGGCAGGAAAAGGGCAGGGTTTTCTTGAGTTAATAAACTGAATTGTTTCATGCAAATACTTGATTAGTGCTATGGCTGGGGCAAGGAGCAAGGGTGGGACCATGCAGAGAAGGGAGGAATGGCATAAGAAAGCCTGAAAACAGAATCTTTGCTCAGTTTCTTGTGAAACTGCACCATGAGATACAGCTCGTTTGAGTTGTTTGTTGGCTTGTTTTTTGTTTGTTTGTTTTTAATTGAGGAGGAAAATAGAAGGGTTAATTCCAGTAACTGGAAAATACTCTCTTGCTAAAAGGAAAACAAAAGGTAGTACTAGGAAGAGCTGCAGGATGCTGTGGGTTGGTAGTGTGCTTCTTGTTTGCCCTGTTTGTAGTAAACATTCTTTTAAAATTGGTGCCAAGCTAATTAGGCAAGGTCTTTTGTTTAATTCATTGACATGATACCTTTGAAACGCTTCTATATCAAAGGATCAGAAGTCTGACAGAAAAGGGAGAATGTGTGCCCACATCCTTCTTGATAAGGGAGAGGACTGGGGTTGCAAGGAATCTCTGATAGGGTCTGATTCATCTGATTTCCATGTGTATGTCTTCTTTTTCCATCTGGAAATTTGTTTGCTGGAAGAATTTGAGCCTTTTTCTACATTTGTCCAGGATTTATGGATGTTCAGTAGATTAGGCAGAGACACTGTGCAGTGTGGAGATTCCAGATATGTTCATGTTACATGTTCAGAACACAAGAGCACATTTGCAGTAAGTCAGATGGGTTTTGGGCAGCATCACAGAGCCGGCTGTAGAGCTAATATGAATATTCTCAATAATTCCAACATGATCCAGAACCACTGGACTGAAGTATTTTGTAATAAACATGTAGTTTTCACTGTCTGTGAAATCTTGCAAAATATGACCGCCAAACCCTGCTGTAGAGAACTGTGGGAGTAGGAAAGAGTGGAAACAAACCTCCTAGTATTAGCATGTGCAGAGAGCTTGGCCGAAAACACAAAACATGCCACTTCTTGTAAATAGAACTTGCCAGGGATATGTTGTAGGCTGTGAACATCAATTCAACAGAAAGTAACTTTTCCTGGAAGGCAGGATTTTTCCTTCTTTTCCACAGGTTTTGCCCAATTGGCTCTCCCTTCCTTTCAGCAGTTGCACCACATTCTCAGGCACTAGTATGCAGGTCAGTGTGCCTAAACCCCAGGGAACAGTATTTCTTACAGTTTTTGCTGCACAGTTTCTGTTCCATGGCACTGCACACATCCTTCCCCCAGGACCCACCCTGTCTTACTGTTGAAGGTGGTACATAACCAGTAGCAGTCTCCTTCAGTCAAATGGGTGTGCTAATAAGCTAAAGACAACAGGCAAAGGAAATACTATTCAGGGGCCTTGAGGTCCCCAGGGCTATGAGTCAGATTTGGGACAGGGTGCAAAGAATTGCTTTATTTGGTATCTGTTGCCTTCTCAAGTGCAGCGTCATTGTTAGGAGTGAAAGACTGATGTACTCAATCCTCTCCTCCTCGTTTTTGAGGGTGAGGTATGTGCATCATGCTCCTGTTAAGCTGTCTTATACAATGTTTTTCATGTTCTAGATGTAACTTGGCAAAGGCTGAGGGATCCAGTGTTAAGACTGCTATTGCAGACATAGCTAACTCCAGTGCCATTACGTGTAATACAGCTACACAGTTCCATAAGGACTATCCAGTGCCTACCCTGTTCTGTGTAATTGGTGAAGAATATTAATATTCTAGTGTTTTGATTTAGCGTGGGACTATATAAGTACCTCAAACACCTGAAAAATTCCTAAGAATGCGGCCTTTACAAGATAGAAAAGTAGATGTGGGTGCCCTAACTGCAAGTGTAGCAGAAATGACCAATGTATTGTGGCATGAGAAAAATAATCATAGTAAAATGAAAATTATAATCCTCTGACCTGGCACTGATTTGCAGAAGTATTGTGGCTCTTGTTCCTGAATTCCTGGCAGAGAATTCGGTGTATCCCAAAACCATTTCTTCTGTCAGAGACCACATGCTTTAAATTTTATGTTATGTAAAAGACTTCTTTCTTTGTTTCAGTCTTGAGTTAATTTTATAATGAAGGAGAAAAGAGCTCCTTAACAGACAAAGCAATGTTTTTATACTCTATGATTTTCCAGCTAGTAGCTCTTGTGAGAGGTAAATCACTTACATGAATGCACTAATATCCACTGTAGAGCTTGTAACCCACAGCAAGTTTTTACAATAAATAAATTTTAGCTTTCTTCTGATTGCAGTCAGGACTGAGGTTTGCTAGTATCAGCACACCACATGTGTTGCTGTACTGTTATTAATTGTGAACAGGAGTTACTGAACAAACTCAAGGCAGGCACTGTGCGTTCAGTTTCTTATACTGCATGCATGCACTAATGATCAAAATGGAATACTGGGAATTCTGTGTTTAAACCGAGTCTGACAGGAAGGATCAACTGGGGCAAACGCTGAATTGCACTTGTCCTTGAATGTTTCTGAAATACACAAGTAAGACAAGGTAAATATTGAACCTGAAGGACATCCTGATCCTTTTATCTGAGCCCACTATAGAGCAGGGAGGGGGGAAGTTACTTTTACTTTTTGTGAATGCCTAAGGATCTGAGCATGCTCTGTCAAGCAGGATACAGAGCAGACTGCAGCTCTGTTCTGTGTCTGTTAAGGAAATGAGCCCCACCTCAGCTAAAATGGGCAAAACATCCTTGGTAAACAGAGCATTGGGCAGAGCTTACACAATTAGCAATTACTCCATGAAACCCAGGCTGGCCACTGCCCAACTTTTATCCTCCCACAACATTTTGTTTAGAAACTATTTTTATTTTTAAACAATAATGCTCACTAGCAACACCCATCCTGGAGGACATCAACTGCTCTGACAGCTATCCCAACTCCTGCTTAAATTGGGAACAGCAGATGCCATCTCTTCTAACAGAAACGATGCAAAGTCAGTGACTAGTATTTCATGTCCTATACATCTTCATTAATGAAAGGGAAACAAATTGCTTCTACAATGCTCTATTGTTAAACTCAACCCTGCACAAAGGGTTCCTTACAGTCATTGTGACAATGAGGTCTTCATGATGGAAAGTTATGTTGGAAATCTGTCAATCAGGGAACAGGCTGAAGCCCCTAAAAATCGTCTAAAATCGTCTGTCCTCAGATTGGATTCAAACTGTGTGTCTCTGACACACAGTTTTCTGGTTTTTGCTGATTCCAGTTTATGTGAGCAAGATCATGCTTTAGTCTCCTTCCAACAATCAACCTAATTTTGTAATTTGACAAAAAAAATTAAACCTTTAGTCCTTGGCTACTTCTAATAACAGCTTAGAGCAGCTCCTGGGGGTGGCCAGCAAGTGTCAGCAAAATAACTGGTTGCTCTGTTACAGTTGTAGAGTTCAGAGTAGCTGGGTACCTGACCAGTGTTACTTGAAACAGTATTAACCACTGATATTTCCCCAAATCAAGTATGTCCTACCTTTCCTACCAGCATATTCAGCTCTTCACAGTCCAGAGGCTTCCCAGCACTATTAGCTATAAGGCTAATTATATTGCAGCCATGGCCTCATCTTTTTGAAAACAGGATGGAAAGCACCACATATCAATAGGAAGTGATGTAGAGAAAACATGAGGATTGAATTTATTTTTGTTTCATAATCCAGTTACTTTGTATATGCCGAATCAATGGGGCTATTCCAGCTCTGAGAATAAGGCCTCCTCATGTGAATACGTGCTTAGAATCCCAAGCTCTGCCAATTCATGCTGGCATGACTAAAGAGATTCCTGCTTCCAGCTCTGTGCCTTATTCTCCTGCTAGATGCTATCAGGCCAGTGGGAGGGGTCCTAGCTAGACAATGTTCCTGCCCTGAGAAGCCACTGTCTGGTGTTGCAGAGCAGGTTGCATAAAGTTCAGGTTTTTTTTTCCTGTGAGCAGCAGTTACTGAGGGGTCTGATTCACAGCCCTTGACGGATTTTGACTTCAGCAGCTGAAAAGGTTATTATGCCACTGGCACTCATAACTCCACGAAAAATTGTGATCAGATCCTCCAATCTAATCACAGGCAGTTAAACTCGGTTCTTCAAGCCGTGAGCAGTATGGATCTATCAGAATCGTTGCTTACATCCAAGGTCAGTGAAATCAACTAGCCAGTGTGTATTTACATGCATAAACACGCACGCTTTTAAATACACTGCTGCCAGATAATTATGATCTCCCAGTGAGTGTTTGATTCCTGTATAGTTCTAAAATGAAGTTGGTTTTGTCAGCAGTTTGTCAAATCATATACTGACAGTTTTTCACACCAAGAGGAGAAGTAGCAGAGCAGCACTGTGGAAAAAGTGATTTATGGCACACGTGTTATAAAGGAAGTTGCTCTGAAGAATATTTATAATTATGATTTAAATGTGATGATCTGTGTTTTTTCCTCAAGAATGGAATAATAAGAAGGTCTTGAATGGATGCAGTTTTGTGTTGGTGTGAGGAGCAATCTTGATTTTTTTGTGGGAAAGTATGAAAAAACCCAACAAACTATTGGTCTGATTTAGAAAGATAATTTAAGAGCTATTTTGGGAGTGTAGTGTCAAAATTCCTACCCTTTGGGTGTAAAGCAGGCAAATGTCTGGATTTGCTGGATAAAAACGATGCCAGTAGATAACTGTTTGGAATTATTTTGACTGCAACCAGCAAATATATCTCATCACTATGGTTGCAAAAACAAACACCCACCAAAGAACTCTATCTGACACAGAGAAAATAATTAAGGGAAATGGAACAATTTGCAGCCTGTATTAAATTCGTCACATTCCCTCACACGAATCAGTAGTTAGAAGTGGGAACTCTGACCTTGATGTGGATATTCTTTTTAAGTTCCTGCCACTGACAGTAGCAAACAGGGCGAACATTATATCTCTTTCTGCTCAGAACCATTCCATCCCACACTTTTGATGATGAATCTGAATACAAGAATATAGTTTTACTTTTGAGTCCAAATTTAAAAATAAATTGCATTTTGCCTCTCATTTGGATGTAGTTAAACATTCCAGAAGTGACTTAATCTAAAGAGTTCTGTCAGTTCAAGTTGAATGGGATCAATCCAGAGTTAGGCAAGTAATGCAGTTCTACACCACTAACATAAATAATTTCCTATAAAATGTATTCAGATGGCTTTAACCCCAAATATTTCTAATTAAAAATAACAATAATGACAGGGATAAAATAAAGGATTATATATCCAGGGTTAGATATCCATAAATTCCATAGATTCCATAAATCCAGTATTCCATAAAAGGAATATAAATTCAGCACAGATTTTAGTATGAAGGGCACAGCTCACTTTGGAATGGCTGCTGTCCTTCCTTTTTGATGTGTGGTGCAGCTGCTGAACCATCAGCATTTAGAGCCAGACTGAACATGAAATTGAGGCTACTTTTTCATGGTTGGTTGTAAATAGCCATTCAGCATCATCTTTTCCAGGACCTGAGGTGACCTTTCTTAGCAGGGCAATCTTGGAGGGAGCAGAAGCCAGAGTAAGAAATAGTACATCTGTCCCAAAATAAGGCACCAGCTTTCATGAATCCAAGCTCTAAGATGAATATGACACCCTTCCTCCCTAAACAAACAAAAACAACACCCGAACATAACAGCTGTTAGAAGATTCAATCCCCCAATCTCTTATCTATATTTTTCTGCCTGAGACTGAGCTCAGTGAATCATTCTTCACTTTGCCATGAGTGATTCTATAAAGACAAGCTGTACCAGCAAAGTTCTGAAAGACGGTGCACATCCATGGGACATGCATCCCATTCTCTGCTAGGAAGATGAAATAATACATATAAAACTTCAAAATACTGTATGAATTCTTTCCTCAGAAAATGTGAGTGCTCCTTCCTCACACCCCATGACTTGGAGAAGCTGAATCAGGAAGGCTGAAAGACATATGAATCCGTATGAGCAGAAGAGTTTACTAATAATTCCTGATAATACGCTTATTATTCCAGACTATCCCATCCAAAGAAAAACACTTTTACTTAAGAGAGCTTACACTGAAATCGAATGGTATGTGTATACTTACAAAGGTACTGTACAATTAAGTAATACAATGATACACTTCTAAAATCTTTTTGCCATCAGCTTATTTAAATAAAAGGTAGAGTTTCAAATTTCAGTTCATGGATAGCCACAAACTTTACAGCAAACATTTCCTAGCTGGGAAGGGAGTGAGGATGTAGTTCTACCTTACCTCTTTTAATGTGTTTGCACCAGAAAATAGATTGAAATTAACAATTTTCAAATAGTTTGTGTACCTTGCCTATGTATTTTAGAAAAGTAAATCATATAAATGCATTTCCCCCTCCCCCAGTCAAGCAGTAAGAGTGAAATCATCTAAAGGGAATGTACACAATGCCAAAAGTGTCCTGCTGGTTTGTATTAGCTTCTGTGGTCAGGCACATCTTGTGGAGCGCTAGTTAAGCTTTTACCAGTTTGAAAATAGTCTATTTGAATGAAGAGTTCACTGTGGAAAGAAGCTTCCCTGCACCCAGCAAGGAGAGAGCAGAGCTGTTAGGAACTTTTCAAAGATGGGTGCGTGTCATTCCTCTCCAGACACAAACAGGTAAGTGCCCTTTTGGTACAAATTTAACCCCTCCTCCTCGAAAATAGTAATAAAGAACTGAATGAGTGATAAAAGAGATGGAAGTTATTATAAATAGTCTTCCTAAATGACCCCCTTCATCCAGACAAATGTTGACATGCTTCCCAAAACAGATGGAGAAACTAACCTGGGAACTAAGGCAAAAGTGGGTCCTTAGGCAAAAAGAGGAAAATAAATGTTAATGTGTTTAAGAACAAATGGTGAGCCACGTTCAGGCCTGGTAGCAGAGACTTCTCACAAGGTTTGTTTGTGCGGGACTTTGCTGGAGGTTCTCTGCAGCTGCTGTTACACTAATGTGAGCACTATAAACACCTATTTCTTGTTATTAGTTGGAAAAAGTTTATTTTGTGCTGAGAAGGGAGTGTGGGATGTCATTTCCACCCTGGATAAAAATTCAGCTTCTCATATGGTTAGTAACAGCTGTGTGTAACTGTGGAGTTGCTATGGATGAAATGAAAGGCAACTTCACTATGTTTTCCTTTTCCTTCCTGAAGTCAAGCAGCTATAGAATCCTTTCTAAAATATATGTATGCTACAACGGCAGCTGACTTTATTTTTATTTCATGAGGTACTGTTTGACTTGATGCTGGACACAGCCAAAAGAGCTTTCTGTTTAGTCCCTTATAGAATCCTTTCTTGAATCTTTTGAAAGATTTTTTTGAGAACGTAATCTTACCCTAAATTTCTAATTCTTTTGGCAAAATGTAAGCAATGCAATGTTTGTGTGTCTATGGGTGACAAAGGCAACAGCAGTTCAATGGAAACCCAATTAGTGTGTGTGTTTTACTTATATCTCTACAGTAAATGAAAAATGGAGCTGATGTCCAGCTGCTGGTGATAATAAAGGTAGTAGTATCATTGTAGTTAATCAATGGTTGCTTTGAAAATTGAGGTCCTAAGGAAGATTAGAGAACAGAAAAAAAAAAAAAGCAACCTTGTATTTGAACTGTGTATTTACTGAAAGATCTCAACCCACTAGTAGGAGGTATATTGAGCAGATGGGCTGGCAGAGACACGCAGACAGCTGGTTTTGTCTGGCATACAGGTGTTTAACTTGGCTGCTTGTAGATTAGCTACTAGATGCCAGATTTTTTGAGGGGATCACCTTGTTTAAGAAAAACTGGCTCTTGTCCATTCCTACAGCAACTTCAGTGAATGAAGCAGAGTGGCTATTTTCACTTCCTCTCTACTCACCCTTTTGACACAGTCCAAAAACCCCATTCACCTTCTGCCAGAGTTGGATTTAGACGGGAGAGAAAACAGTCTTGGTAGTTATGGTAGCATGATTTTGCCTTCTCTTGTGGCGGAAACAGAAGATGGAGCGAAACCAGATACTGCTGATGTTCAATATTCAAACTATTGTTAATGTTTTGTCATTCCTTAGAGAACTCTTTTTGGTTTGTTTTTGATAAACTGACAAACATTAGCTATGTGTGCCTTTACTTGAAATAAAGTTTTTCAGTAGTTCCAAGATGAGCTAGTACTTCATTTAATATTGGGATTCAGTGCTGTGAAATTTTTGAGGTTTGTCCAAAAGTTAGACTGCAGAAATAGCTGTATAATATCACCAAAGCCACTTTGCTCTTTTCCAAGTGGTAGTGAGCCATAAAGTAAACGCACTTTATGCACTGGTAATAGATGTCATCTGAGAGTCTTCAACAATGATGTCAGATACCCATGATTAATGAAATGCTGTCTGCTAGAACACTGAGTGTCAAATGCAGACTTGATATCAGTAGGTTAAATAAATCTGCCCTGAGCATAATATTGTCATTGGTGTACTTTTCTTCTGATGCTAAGTGTGATTGCAGCTAGAATGATCCGAGACTGCTGCTGAAGCCAAAGTTCTCCGGTTGCATTTTTGTCTGGTATTCCAACCTGACTGCCCTGTCAAGAGCAATCACTTGATTCCTTTTACAACATCTGTCTTTCCTGTATGGAATCAGATCTCTAAGAGGCTGGGCAACCTCACTTAAATTCACGCATAAAGTCTGACCATTGTAAAAGGACAACACTCAGAAGTTAATCTGACTTTGTTATCTTTAATCAAGAAATACAAATATACGTAGAGTGTAACATTTTGTTCTTGCTCCACAAAAAAAAAAAGGCTGGTTTTCATTATTTTAAGTTATAAACACTCAAAATGCTATTAAAAAGCTCTAATACTGTGCTTTATGAATGCAAGCTGCACAGTCAACTTCCTGAACAGTGCATTGAAAATGTAATTCCTGCTATTAGGATGCACTTGGTCTGAAGAGCTTGTAGCAAGCTATATTTTGTGTTAAAGAAACCCATGTGAAGACTCCGAGCTTGTCAACTTAATCTTTTGGCAATAATTTTTGCTGGCACGAGTTTGTAGCAGCAGCTATATTCAGTTAACAGGTAGCTCCTAATACATATATGTGTGCGTATCAGATAAATAAATACATAAATGAATTTTGTGTATATACATGGAACATTAATTCTGCAGTAAAGTTGTCACATTACAATTTAAAATAAAGCTACTGGACCACAGTGACAGCCACTCTTAATATTCTATTTCTATGGGTAAATGCTTGGGTTTTTTAAAGGAATCCTTTTGGGTTTGTTTTTTTTTTTTAGAAAGGAGGAGGTGTCAGATAACTGTAGGAAAAGGAATGTGTTTATATTTGAGATGAGCAATCCTGTTATGCTATTTCCAAGTCGGCTTTAATGCAGCATGTTTTCATTATGTTTCAGAGAGACGGCAAAATGGGGGAAAAAAAATCAATGAAAACGCAGACAGAGCCAAGTAAAAGTGAAATAAAAATGAATCAAGAGAAGCCTGTGTGTAAAGAAGCGAAGTGGGAAAATGAAAACTTTAATGCAAATAAGTATCTGTGCCAGTCTACTTTTTAGAGACTGCTCTGTTTCAATGGAAGTTCAGTTAGTAGAAAACCAGGATTATTAAAACTAAGAAAAGGGAGTCATTCTTTAAAGTAATATGAATTTAACTGATGGAAGAAACAGGTCCATGTACTGTAGCAAGTTTTATGAACACTAAATATAGTCTGAGAAGTTCGAACTGCTCTTTTAACTCTTAAATATCTTGGTTCCTACTGTACACTCATAAATCATGACAGTCCTCCAGTTATGAAATGTGTAACTTAGCAGATTCCTCCCAAAACTGTAATGATGGTTTTTTTAAATGTTCTACATATTCATATTCATTCCCATGTGGTATGACTGACTAAAACCTGACCACTTAATGATGTGTCTCAAGAAGCCTCGACCTATTATGTAAGAGTCCAGTAGTGTTAGCATATTTAACTATGACATATCTGAAGTATTTCAGCATCTGCCTTTAGAACAGGCATGTACTGTAAACGAAATATGGTGTATAAGCTGCATTTTAGACATGCACAGTGCTTGTTCTGAATTAATCAATCTGCTTATATCATGCTTAGTTACAGTTGTGTTAGTGTTTTTTATAGGTGTGGTAGGTGTGAAGCTATTAGGTAGTAGCCCAGGAATCCAGAGCAGTCATTGGAATACTGGATGGACTGGTAAAGGTATTATACAAATGTATTGGGTATTTTTGTGTGGATGTATTGATTTTTGTTTAGTGGGTGGCTGTTAGACATGAAATTTGGAAAATACTGTGGGTCTGGATAAATGATCTCCCAAGTGAGCAGTGCTATTAGGACAGTGGCCTGCCTCCAGCGTGAATCTGTACGGGTGCCAGGAGTCAGCAAACCAGGGCTCAGAAGAATCAAAGGATAATTGTCCTTTGAAAGGCAAATTGTAAAACGATTGGCACCTTCTTTTCTCAGCTGGCACTGGAGACTTATCCCAGAAAAGCCCCTCAGAAGACTGACATGCTGGAAAATGTACAGCTCTGGGAACGGGTAAAGGAGAACCAGCTTCTCACCACAGTCCGGCATCTTGGAGGAGTTTGCAAGAGTCTATCACAGCTGGAGCTTGTACTCTCAGCCTGAGGTAAACCATGAAAGTTTGCTCCTGAACAGACATTTTGGTGAGTGCCTCTAAATCAGTTTTTGCTGTCATGCCAGTAACAAGTTGTCAGTCAGCTTAACTTAAAACACAGAGTGCCAGCTTCACTGTCCTTAATTCTGTGAGGCTGTTTTGGAAGGGATGGTGTCTGCTTCACCCTCCCTGCCTGGGGTACTGCAGCTCCCCATGGACCCCTAACTGATGGCTGAATGCCACAAGTTGCACTTCTTCTGAATGTGTCATTGCTGGTGTTTTACTGCAGTGACTGATTTATTATGCAAGTCTGTGGTTGCACCGTAATCAAAAATCCGTGTGGCTTGAGGGAGACAGGATAGGGTAACCAATATTGGTGTAGGGTGGATTTGAACACTTAGGTGTTGAGTTGTCACCAAAAATATTTGGCTTCCCTTTATGATACCATGCAGTAGATTGCCTTCTTATTGTAAGCAAAAGAAGTTATTAGATTAAAAGACCTTGTTGTATATTAAAGAAACTCAAAAGACTTAAAAGAGGGGAACAAAAGGGCAGTCATATAGAACGTGATATGTGAAACAAGAACCAAGTTAAAAAATTATTAGCTGTTTACTGGCCAAAGAAAACAAGTCTCTCGTAGACCCAACCTGCCTACTCCTCTCCTAAGGCTCATATAGCAACACGTGGGAGCTCTACAGTGGAAATTTACATTTAATTCTGTTTAGTTTTACTTGGCGATTGTATTCCACCAACCTTATTGATTTCAGCATTCAATATTTTAATACTGCGTCTCGATTAAAGATACCTAAGAGCACAGTCAATCAGTCCTGCAAAATAATGCAAATATCACTTCCACTTAATGACATGGGGCATTATTCCCAGTGATTAGCCCAGAAGAAAAGGTTCTTTTCCATTATACTTGACCCACGAAGATCTAATTTCATGTTTCAACAATAGATACATGAAAAATGTAACAAATAACAGTCATTAACTGACTGTTACAACTATAATCTTAATTCTTGATTTGGAATACATTCATTAATGAACTTGTGCTGATACAGCATTTTTTGTTTGCATTTGGGGGGGAGAACGATTTCTAACAAAAACGTTCTAACAAAAATCATTTTCTAACAAAAACGATTCAGTTTTGTTAGAAAATAAGAACAGCCTTACAGCCCATGGGTCCATCTAGTCCAACATCCTGTCTCCGAAAGTGAAGCATTACAGACAATTCTGTCATGATTCCTGGATGTGCAAACCAGCAGTATCAAAAGCTGGCATAAAATCATTTTGCCATCCAAGGGCCAGTGGTACTGAGGAAAGAAGATTGACCTCACCAAGAGAGCAGGGGAGCTGACAGAAGGTAAGGAGGAACATATTTTCACCAGTAAGCAGAACTCCTAGCAGCACAGAATCTTATTCATACTTGTCTCAAACTCACATAAATTTCTTGCATCCAAGATATCCTTGTAAACATGTAAGCATGTAAGCGTAAACATTCAAGCTAGGTTTACCTAGTTAGCTTATTTAAGAGTAATAGTTTAGAGATGAAGTAAGAAGTTTGTCAAGCTAATTTCCGAAGCAAATTACAGCATTGACTAGACCTTGACCAGTCCAATTTAGGACTGGCTTGGGGTATGTCTACATTATGCTATAAACGTATACGTGGATAGGTTTTCTGTAGCTCTTTGAAAGTATGGCATCTGTTTTATAGAGTTCACATTTTTTTCAGGTGTGAAAACAGAAGAAAATGATCTAGTATTTACCTTGCTCCTTCACATGCCAAACATCTCAAATTGAAATAATTTCTGTATTGTAGTGTCTCAGTCAGAGAAACGTAATGTACTTTACTCACATGAGTGTTTTAACCATCATAATACTTTTGTGAACTAGCAAAGTGTTACTAACATCACTTTACAGCTGAAAAACACAGAGATAAGAGACTAAAAGCCACACTTTCAAAAATTCCCTTTAAAAACATAAGTGCAAAAATTCAGTAGCCACTTTTTCAGTTTGGGTGTTAGTCATTTTATCAATGCCACCTGGGAAATTTAGCAGTTTTGGCAAAGCATCTTCTGAATCTAGCTTTTCAAGTTTGTTTGCGCCTTCATTTATTATTTCTAAATGAAAATAAAGGTATACTTTAGTTCACTAACAGCCAGATCTACTAAGAATAAATAATACAATACTGACTTCATCGAGCCAGCAAGTGCTATGCTCCAGCCACTTATTTAATAGCAAAGTTATTTATAGAAATCGCCTTCATGTGATGATGTTGCCAGGAACACAGATGTCCCCTAAATGCACTCTATTTTAAATGAAGGTGAAAGGCTAAGGAAAATATAAAAGAACCCACCTTTAATATTTCAATTCAACAATAACAAGCAGGGTGTGGCCACTCTGAAACCGTGGCTTGTCGGATGCTTGGGAGAAGGGAAGGGTGGGAAAGCTCTCTGCTTACCAGTTCCACAGTCCCATTAGTAAAAACACATCTGACACCAGCGATTGTGGCCTGAAAGATACAGTGAGAATGGGTGGTGCTTTCGGTTATTGCAATGAATAAGTGTCTTGCTTGTATTTGGAATGTAGCCATGCAATAAGCAGTTTTAGGGGCATTCATGTACTTAAGGTTTGAGAAGCTGTGAATGAAAACTCAGGAATTGTCACCTGCATGTTTAAAGGGAAAAAAAAAAAAGGATTACCTTCTTTAGACTGCTTCTCCCACCCCCCCAGGAGGCTGCAGGGCTCTTCATATAAACCTTATCCTGAGAGTTCCTTCTTCATGCTCCATTTGCTGTACTTAAACTCGACACTTATATTTTCAGTGTTTAAAATGAGACTTACAGGCTGCTGTTTACAGAAAATGCTCTCTCTCCCGTTTGACAGTGGTTTGATAGTAAATGAAATTCACAGTAATGTGGGTAGGTCAGAGACAGGAAAACACACAATTTACACATAGATAATCCTGGAATAACATGAAGCTTTTGTTGTTTGTTTGTTGGGGGGTTGGGGGTGTGTGGATTTTTGTTGTTGTTTTGAGTGGGTATTTTTTGTTTTGTTTGGGTTTTTATTAGAAAGCAACAATCTGAAGTTCCTGTGAACTGAAATTTTGAGGCTTAAATAATATGTATTTACTTGGAATCAACTTTATAGAAGCTTAGAGACATCCTAGTCCTGGGGAAAAAAAAAATCGCATATACTTCTACCCAGAATAGACTTCCAGTAACCCACAATCACCCAGAAGCTGCTCTCCAACATATGAGGTCACCTGGAACAGGCATTTGCTTTTTTTTGAATTCTCTTTTTTTATTGGGGTTTATTCATTTAGTTCTGATTCAAGAGGAGTTAGAAAATAAGAAAAAAATATTAGTGCTGTATAAAATCACAGCCAGTGTGTTTTGCTATTCCAGAAGACTCTACCAAATAACTTCCAGTCTGTGTTATCTAGCTATGAAGAATTTTATTCTCAGAAAAGGGAGTATTTTTCAGAGAGTGTAGCATGGTTGAGTGTCTGCCATAAAACAGACTGTTCACTCCTCCAAAAAATGATACAAGCAGGTTGTAGTGAGCCTAGCATCTAGACAGATTTTGTCTGGGCTCATTCTGCACATGGAAAAAATATTTCATCTCATTTCTTCACAAGCTGACACCACAAAGCCATTTCATTTATTTTCCCTGACATGTTGTTGTGGTGTTCAATACTGCGTGCAGTCTCTCCTGACTTTGGAACAATCTGCTAGGATTGAGCAAAACCCTTTCATTTTCACAGTTACAAGGGAAAATGAGATCATAAAAGAGAAAGTTAACTACCAAATAATGATTGGGCTCCCTGTACTGCAACATCAAGCACACCTGATGTAAATGACTTTGTTAAGGTTTGCTAGCCAGATACTATGCAGCTGTTTCTGATGCTTTCTATGCCTTGCACAGGTACTGGAGGTAAAAAAGGAAAAAAAGGAAAAACAAAGCATCCTAAAATAAATTCTCACCTAGTTTTGGGTGTCAATGTGAGAAAGCTAGCAATGCTGCTAATGGCACAAATAACACTGCTTCCCCATCTGTGTCGTCTTTTAATCAAAGCAGGCAAAGCTCAAACCCCCTTCCAGAGATAAGCAGCACTAAGAGCTTGCAGGGAAACTAAATATTACAATTTTTCGTTCCTGCAGCTCCCAATAGGGAATAAAAATAAAAAGCTTCAGCCAGCTTAGAGAAGTTGGTAGTGGTTCTGGACTGAATGGTAAGTGCAGGGGTATAAAACCTATTGCTGTCTGAGACAGGAGCCAGGCTTTACTTGAACAAGAAGAGACCGGTTTCAGAAATTAATTTTAGTTGAACTATGAAGGTAAAAGGAGACCAAGTTGCATTTCAACCACGTTCAAAAGGTGTGAAAAGCTTGACTTACCACTACTTTGTTTTCTCTGGAATCAAGCAAAGGAATCAAGCAAAACATTTTTTACACTGATCCAGTAAATGTTTGCTTATCAGTTTGTTCAAATCACTGCATAAGCAGCACCTGAGAAAAGAAGTTGGGACACATCTGAGCAAAAAAGTAAATCAATGATGAGAATGTTCAAGAAATGCAATGATGACAGAGGATCCTGATTAAATGAGAGCAGAAAACCTGCAAGCAGAAGCCGGTCCGTCATAAAGGTGGGACCACCAGGGCTCCTCCTTCCAATGGAGTCTACTTTGAGGGTGTTAGCAAATAATTTATTTTAAGGCTATAGCTCTTACTACCCTTGTCAAGGACTAACTGCAAGCGATCACAGTTCCCCTGAATTTACAGCTAGAAAACCGAAGATCTTTTCAAATGTATCTTATCAGAACTGGGACTGCTGCTTGCTTGTGACTGACTCAGATGAGTGACATGGAATTACAGATCTTCTCTAATGTCTTTCATTATCTTTTATGAACCAAGTTGTCTGCAGATGCTTAGGTATTTCGGCCTTAAAAATAATTTCTACAAACAAGAGTGACAGTGAAATGTGTCCACTTATATGATCCTAAAAAAAATTAATGCAATGGGGAGAGGAGATGGGTAATCTCTGATAAGTGAATTTAAACTATCGTTAGCCAACCATGAGTTAGCTGTTAGTCACAGCACATCAGGGGTGCAACCATGGACCTCAGGAGACCTGAGCTGTTTCCTGCTGTACCACAGGTTTCACTCTCTGAAGCTGGGCAAGTAATTTAATCACTTTTGGCCATCTCCAACATAATAATGTCCAACCTTTTGCCTCTGTTGGCTCTCCAGACTAAAGGCTACTAAAAAGTGGCAATCTGTCAGTACAGTGCCTAAACTCTGAACAGCCTGATTAGACGTGGGGCCCCTTGCACACTGTCATCTGGCAAACGCCATAACACAGTTCATAAATAATTATCTTTTACCATAGCCCTTTTCTTCAGTTCTCAAGGAGAAGACATAACATATTGTGTTAAAGGAACAACTCTCATCTGGTAATATTAAAACTGTTCTGAACCGCTCTCTAGTCACCCCAGAAGTCAGATAAAGTTGTAAAATCCCTTTCAGCAAGTTGCTGTGATCTTAACGTGAGTTCAGGTCTGACCTTGGAAATGCCTCCTCGGAAGAGAATTCCTTTGAACGACTACAGTGTGAAATAAGCTTCTCAAAATCATCGTGGCCTTTCAGGGTTTCAGGTTTTGTTCCAGTATTTATCAATGCCTTTTGGCTTGCTAAAGCCTTTCTAACTTGAGTTCATAATTTAAGAGGGGAGTTAAAAATCAGCTATTGCAAGTACATTAATGCAAGGTGATTTATTGCATGTGCACTGCAAAATGACAGCAATGACTCTCCAATCTGTCCAAGCACAGCGAGCTGTTTCTGTCAGATGCTTAGGGTATGACTGGACACATGCTCAGACTAAGATCTTTGTTTAGTAAATATTGAATATTCCCTAGTCCTTTATATCCTGTCGTCATTTCCTTTGTACAGCTTGCAGCTGTACTTTCAAGTCAATGTACAAAAGTCACTGGTTAGGCAGAGTTTCATAAATGTGTTTAATTGTGTAACAGAGAGATTTTCTGATGTTTTTTTCTCTCAACAAAGTTCTTGGAGTTCTGTAGCCTGCATCCAGACTAGCCTACACCAACATCTTCTGTGTATAAGTTGTAATCAGTAGCTTCATTCATTATCCATTTAAGAAGTTTGAATATACTATAATATACATTCAATTTATAAATATATATACACATATATCTATAGATATATATTAAAAAGTAGGGCATTTGGCTGCCATGTAGTCACTTTGTGGTTTTGGAAAACCACGGGCTCTAGGGTGGAGATAGCCATTGTATTGTTACATTAGCTATTTTCTCTCAGCTTAAGAAGCAGCAGCTCAAAACACTGTGGTCCAGACAGTAAAATACCCAACAGTAAAGCAGTTCCTTCACATAGGCCCATGTCTCTCACCAACTCTCTGAAAAGAGAAGGGTGTAAGGGGGTGTTGGCTAGCTCATGAGTGGTTACAGGGCCCTGTGAGTTGGGCAGGAATGGGAAAAGGGGGAAATTGTTTAGTGCTGAAGCCTTGTGATAAGGAGCATACACTGAGCTGTGTGATACAAATGAAGGGTAGGAGAACTGTTTACCTTGTGTTTTCACAGGACTTGCTCCACAATAATACCTATGTATGGGTTTGTTTTCAGGGCAAAGAGGGAAACCAGCAATATTGCGAGGTAGTTTTGTCAGTTTTGAATTGTGGGCAGAGTTTTGGATTCAAAATTTCCTTCTTTTTCCCCTCCCAATTAATATTGAAATTGATTTTTTTCTGTGTAATTTTTTTTTTCCTGTTATGTTCTCCTCCTTCTGTATGTTTCTGTTCTCTGAGTTGAATATGCAAGTGATTAACACCAAGACAGAGTTAATTAATTGAACAGTAAATATCTGTGTTAGGGCTACTGCCCCTCTCAGTTCTCACTTGCTTTTTAAGCTCTGCCCAAGGGCTTTGGCTGTGTAGAACTAAACAGGAGAGGAGTTTGGATGTTGACATCTCTAAGTTAGGAGATGTATTGAAACTGTAAGCACTGCTCTTGTATGCCACTGAACAACTCTTACAAGGTAGCATGATTCAGCTCAGTGTCCTAGAGCTGGAAGGCAAGCCATTATTTTCACTTTTTCTGCCTTGTAGAATTTATATGTGCTTCAAAGCCACAAGGTGAAACCAGCCAATTTTGGAAATATTTAAACTCAGCACCTCCTGGGAGTTTTTCAGTAGGTGATGCCAGAAAGGCCACAAAAATACAAAGGGAAAAAAAACCCCAAACAACTTAGATAAGGTAGAATTCATGCTCAATTCTCTGGAAAGACTCCCAGCCTAAGCATAGCTATCCTGAACAGGTAATGTTCAGCAGGCAGCACCCTATTTTCCGCCCTTACTGACTCAGATTGTTGTGATCCTTCCAGAGATGGGTTTTTTTCCAGTGTTAAGACAATTGAGCAGCACAAGCTTTCATGAATATGGAAGTCAGAGCCTCTATCTGAAATAAAAATGGCTCTTTCGACAGAGTAGCAGAAGAAAGATGATAGCTAACGTTATCACACCATGGGAAGCAATACATTTGCAGTGTCCAGGGTATCAAACCAATGATTAGCTCATTCACTTTCAAATTAACCTCATTAGATTTTGTAAATGTAAAACCTCTTTTGAAAAATTACTTCAAAACTGAACCTTACTCCAGAGAAATGGCTGAAATTTGACCTCTTTCTAACAGCTTTAATTCTTTTTCACTTTTACTTTAATTCGTTCTGCTGTCACCAACAAATACAATAATGTGTCTTCTGCCAAAATACTTCATAAAATGTTATCTCTCTTCCAGGGTGAGTGGGGAGGGAAGCTAGTTTCAAACTGAAGCAAATTGAAAAATAAGATTATATAGAACACGTATCTGATGATTATATAATCTTAGAGGCCATGTTAAGTATTAAGAATCGTTTTATTGGCCTTTCATGCAAAATAGTTCTTGCCAATTCATTTACACTGCTAATTATCTTGCAGAAACAAAACTGCTTAATGAAGGCTCAGATCCTGAATGACAGCCTGCAGCTTCCCAGTCGTGTCTGCTCATGGGAATTTTAGCACAATATTCCCCCAGGTGCTACAATTGGGTCAGCAGCTCCGCTGGGAGCTCGAGTGCAGACGTGGCTCTGTGGGAGTTGGACAGCTTTAGCACTGCTCACAGCAGATGCCATCCAGGGTACAGGAAGGGAATGTCTATTTATGTTTTCCAGGCAGATTATGGAGTAGGAGTAGACCTGTATAATGGCTTTTCTGCTCCCCAAGGCTGTTGCTTAGGTGGAAGCAAGGGTACATCAATCAGCAGTCTGTTGCTATCCTGTGATGTCAGTATCCTGTACGCTATTTGGGTGATAAAACTATAAGAATTTTGCATTCAGCTTCATACGTGGTGGTGAACACACTTCACTGCCATTTCCAGAACAAAGTTTTGTCTGTGTAGCAAGAAGAGTAGCTCTAACAGCACAAATCTTGAGAAGGAATTTTCTCTTTCTTAAGACACCATAGATTGAGCTGTTTGTGTGTTATCTGGCTGTCCCACCTGCTCCAGCTGCACTAGCGGGGTTGTATTTAGTTTGCAAGGTTCAAGGTCAGCCTGAAAGTTGGGCTCAGACCATGGTCAAGAAATGTAAACATGTAAAAGGCATGCGATATGAACGCATTTGGGAAATGCCATATGGTGCTCTTCCACCTCCCCATCCTTCCTAGTAAAAGCCCACTGATATTTTTTTGCAGTGAATCCTTTAGGAGAGAACAGATAAGCACCTAGACAAAACTGCAGTATAGCAAGGCTCAAACTCAGATGAGAGTTTATCCCTCGTCTGAAAGCCTCAATCAGGCAAAGCTTAAATGGAACTGGTGTTTGCAGACTTATTGTTTCTGTCTGTCTTTTGTGAATCATGGAAAGAAAGATCATCTCAGTTCTCTCAAAGATGCATCCTGCTTTAATCTGGTTATAACATCTCTTAGGGTATGTCTGCATTGCATAGTAGATACATAGTAGATATACAAGTAGATACTTGTATATATATACAAGCAAGCATTCTTCAGAGCCAGAAGCAATACAGCTGTGTCAGTGGTGCTTTGCATAAGACTAATTGTCATGTGCTGATATGTCTCTGTGGCCATGCTCTGGGCGGTACAGTCCTTCTGCCTTGTTCAGGCAAATGGGGGTAACGCTTAAAGTTCTGCCTTGTGGAGCACAAAGCTTTGCTGCCCTCATGCATTCTTAGGATTTCTCCTAACTTCAATTTCTGCAAATGCTTCATTTAACTGTTGCCTTTCATTTCAGCAGGAGACAAACTCAAATTCATCCCACCAGAGAAAACAACCCTCAGTGCTGCTAGCAGTGCTGAACTATGGTCATACAGTGGAAGCATTGGGGACCTCCTGATAATTCAGTTTCTGATAAAAAAGACTACCATCCTACAGGTCAGGTGTGGTGCAATGCTTACAATCTAGCTGTAGAGGTCCTATTCTGAAAGCCCCTAGAGCCCAGCATCATGCTGAATTGCCCTGAGAGCCCCAGCATCTACTGAGAATGGCTGCTCTCAGTCCTTTTCTCCCCAGGTACCCAACTAATCCAGAACTTTCTCCTTTCTGCCTTACCACTTTCCAGACAGTATCTGCTCTCTGCCAATAGTGTGTCGTATGGGCTCTAAAAAGGGCAAGAGATAAATGTTTCAAATCTAATAGAGGTACAGAATTCTCAGGACTGTTTTTTCTTACATCTTCCACTGAATTCAGCTAGAGTTGTGTTGCAGTGCCCAATTTACTTATTTAAGGGGCTCAGTTCCACAGCCAGGTCTTCTATGCAGCATGTGACAGGCTGGATGATACCCCACACATGTAAAATTTTCTTTGAAGAACTGGGCACCCATCTGTAAATTCTAAAAGTTTAAATTTAGTTTGCTATCTTTTCTTTGGTTTCTCTTGCCTGTAAATTCCCCTAGTAAAAGCAGTGCTTGCTCTTACCTCCTTTCCTGCTTCCTCAAGTGTAGTGGAGACACACAGGCCATTTGCTGCTCCCCAGTCCATTTGTCTTGTGCATCTTGCCACCCTGGTACATGTGGGGAAGTCACAGAGGTGACCCACAGCCACCTAAGTCAAGGGTAAAATTTCTGTTTGTAGTCAGACAGTGCCTAAGGTAAAGCTCTCCACCCTTTTTTCCTTCATTTCTGTCCCTGCTTCTTTTCTTTTCACACTTCCAGGGACAGCTCTATGAGAAGCTGGTTTCAGTGTTGATGTAAACTTAAACAGTTTGCATTTGGTCTCGCTCCCACTCTGCACTTCTCTGTTTCTTTAGCTGTGATCCTACAACTGTGTGTGGGCTTGTGTTAGAAACAGTCACTGACATGATACAACAACTATGCAGGTGGGGGGGGGGGGGGAGGAAGAGAGCAGAAACTTGTTAAATTGGCTTCACCAAGTTCTTTCGGAGCACAGATCTTCCTTCTCTCTAAGCATGGCTTTCCCTCCCTCTTTCTGTGCTTTTGCCTACCTGAGTAGTCCCCCTTGCTGCTTGTAGATCATGTTTCTTGTAATCAGCTCTTCACATCCTGTGTGTACAGATGTATTTATATATATCATGTGAACAGAGCAAAGTCTTCAGTCTTTTCACCAATACAGAGAAAAGCATACCTGTATTACTGGACACAGTCAATGAGCAGCACGTCAGGTTAAACCAGTTACAGTTCTGATTGTAAGGATAATGTGTTCGTGGGGATTCTCAGGCAGGTGACTTAGCCTCTGACTGCTTATGGGGATGCTGTGTGGTGTAATGATAGAATTTTCACTTGACCAGAATTTTATTACATCATTTGTATAGAATATGGCAAGGGAGTTCTACTTTATTTAACATAGTAACAATGAACATCTGTCTGCGTTACAGTCCTTTGTGTCAGCGAGGATACAGTCAAAATATATTAGTGTAGTTTAAAACATTCAAACTATGTTTTTGTAGGTTCGCCAGCATGCGCTGTGAATGAGCAGAACAAGGAACAGACAATTCAATAGTGGAAATAAAATGTCAAACATAATGAGAGCCTGAGCACTATGCAGAAGAAATGTTGGCATGAAAGGTGTTAGAGTGATTTAACCTATTCAAGGGGCATAGATTATAAAGGTACCTATTTTCCAAGACTGCTCTGTTGCCTAACAGAACTTTAGGCCAAGAGTTATATATGATACAATGTTTATATCACTATTCTGGTAAAACTATGATTTTACTTGCCTGAAAATTCCAGCATTAAAAATGTCAGCTATTAGCTCCTTTCATGCTTCTGCGAGTTTAGTAGGGACATTTGATCATTCCCAGCTACTGGCACTGCCTGTTCTATTAGGGTTGTTCTGCACCACCTCTCCTTCCTTCCCTCCAGCCGTATCAGGGAGCAGCATTGCTGCTGCAGCGAGGACACTAGGCTTCTCTGCCAAATTTTATATGTATAAAATAGAGAAGTCTAGAACCATCTGCACACTAGCACTGTGTGGTGGGTCACAGAAGCTGGTACGCGCAGTTGCGGTCTGTAATGACTAACACACTATGCTGCGTTTGCATCTTCTTTCTCATTCATTTCTGTGTGGTCTTCATCAAGTTTCCTAATTTTTCTGGGTCTCAGTTCACCAACTAGAGAATTAGGTTTAAGCATGATTTACTCTTGTGTTTTGACAGATGGACAGTGTTCTGTGATCTATTCCATAGCAAAATATAAACACTCTGCACAAACTCCCATTCTCGTGGGATTTGTAGTGAAGTTTACTGAAGTATATACAGTATTATACAAGTTAATAATAGGAAGAAGGGGACTTAGATGACACTTCTTGCCAGTTTGTTGTATTACCCACAGACCTTTTCAGAGCATTTTGCAAATGTAGTTTTACAAGCTCAAAAGGACATTGTGTTCCCACAGTTGCTATAAGAGATCTTTCTGTGATATTAAAACATGAGATTAACAGGAAGCTTTCTCTGATGATTGGCCTGACTTCTTTTTCTTAAGTATGCACGTTTATACCTTGGCGTTTGTATTTCTCTAATAGCCTATAGAATAACAGTCATTAGCTTTTCTTGCCATTAGGCACAACTAGACATGTTCAGCATGCCCAGTCTTAAGTAGCCAATTTCTTTGGGCATCAGTTGTTTGCATTGCTTTCTGAGAACATCCTCCAGCTCACCTGTTATTCTGCTGTGGAGACACACTGCCAGAACAAAGGGTTTCCGGATTTGGCCTTATAAATCTGGAAACCCCCAAGGAACAACCAGTTGGGGTTTTATTACACAATTTAATGTAGCTTAGCCATACTCAAATGCCCAGATGAAAGGCCATTCAAATTGGGAGGGGGAAAAAAGAAAATCAAGAGGCAACAATAGCCTTGGGATATCACCTTCAAAGAATGTTTTCAGCAAGATGTCCCAGTTTAAGGTTGAACAGTTAGAAAAAGGACTGAATGATATTTTACAGGGTTGGTTTTTTTCTTCAGAAACAGTTTTCTGATCTGCGAGAGACACTGAGGGCGAAACACCCTCCTGAGCCCCAAATGAAGTGAAACAAAATTCATCATTACAGTTTCTCTGAAACAAATATAAAGAGACTGACATCTCACATCTTAGTCACTGATGGGGAAAGTGAGGACTGGAAGGTGGTAAGGGTGGGTGAGATCTGCCTAGTGCAGAGACTCTCTGCTGCTTGGACCCATAACTGACAACAGTACTTCTGGAAATGGACTGGAAAACATGAAGTGCAAAGTTCCCACCAACCTTCAGCAAGGAAATCACATTCTTGCCTTTTAAGCAACAGACACTGAAACACAAAGCTGCTATTCTTAAACACAGCTCCTAGTGGAGAGGTGTTAAAGTGGTTTATTTAGCTAACACAAACATCACTAGAATCTCCATGAGGAAGGTGCCTACTACCTGTGGCATCCCGGTTGAGGACGCGGACAGTAGGAAATGCATGCAATAACTGTTAAAGGAGGGAGGAAGATGGTCCATTGACTCTGTTTGGCCTCTTGATTGGAACGAGTGAATTGGAGTAAGAGATGCAGTATTTCATGTTGGCTTGAACATTTCAAATGACAAACACGCAGAGGACACAAATGTAATGAATTTTATTGTCTTCAGAATAATGAGAGATGTATTATGACTTTTGTGTGACAGCAAGTGATGTAATTAAGACTGCACTATAATAGCAACTGTGACAAGCTATTTTTAAGGTCCTCAAACTCTTTGACAAATTCTCCTTTTAAGCTTTCTTACTTTATGCAACAGGTGATTAAAAAAATCATATAAGCCCTTATTAAGCTTGTTTTTTAAAACAAAAATGTAGAAAACTAAATATCTTGATTCTAGGTTTTATCATTTAACAAAACTAGGTTAAATGTAGGGTTTAATGGAAAAAAGTAGTGATTTTTATGCCTACTTTGTTTGGATAAAGAATAGTTTAACACAATTTTGCCTAAAATTATGCATCCTAAATATCCCTAAATGTTCCAGCACTGAAGAGTTAATGTGTATTGCTTAATAATTCCATTTTTAACAATTTAGTATTGCTATTATATTAAGGCTTTGATGTAGCATATCACTTTAAGTCACTCTTCAGTATTGGCTTAAATGGATGTTTTGCTATATAGGGATGAAGTTAAGCATGTGCTTAATTGATGTGTTTTGTTCCTGAGAGTTTCTCTCTCTGCAGTATTCCTGTACAATGCAGTGCCAAATGGACACACGGACTTTTTAGTCTGGGGCTTTTTGGTGCTCACCAAGAGTTTATACCAGATGGGCTCTCCTATCTGCTGGGAGGATACACAGTAGTCAGAGCGGTAGTGCTAAACAGCCTGCAAGTACAACAATAAAGCAGACTGTCTTTAGCCTTCTTGTTTTCATTATAGTGATTTTCCACACACAAAAGTTCAGTTTATTTTTTGAAAGAGACACCACAAGTATAAACTGCAGCATAACATTTTACTGTTCGTAAATGTTACGTGTTTCATTGCTGAGGAGCAGTATCAAACTTTACACAGGATATTGAATTTAGTGCTGTTAAGGGAAAATGATCCATCTTCCCTATGCAGAAAGCATTACGTCACGAAGGGATGGAAACAAAGAGCTCTGAGGGACTGGGATAGGCAAACTTCCCTCCTTTCGCAGGAAATGGGTGAAGCCTTGCTTGAACTTATTATTCAGACGTTTTGTGCTGTGAAGGAAATGTCTCCTGATAGCACAAGCTATTGGTTTCCTGTTGTGAACTAACACTTTTGGCATAACCAAGAATGGACAGGAAGGGCAAATGATTGGGGGTCATTTGAAGAATGTGTTTTAATGAGAAGACCAGCCCAAGTAAGCGGGAAGAAATTTGGCCTGAAAAAAGAAATTTAAATTAAAGAGGAGGGGGAGAGAAAGGATCTCATTGCTCACTGGTATGGTATCTTTGTGGAAATAAGTGACAACAAAAAAAATCTCACATCAAATTTTAGCGGGGTTCGCAGAAGGCAGGGGGAATGCTGTTGTTAAGCAGGAAGTATCACAGGGAGAGAAAGGCCTTTGTATCCTACCTAATTAAGAGCCTGATTCAACAAATATATATCCGGTTTCTACACTAAGGAAAGCAATTTTTGGAAGTTTTCACAGATGCGGAATTGGTTTTTTTTCAACCAAGACCTTATAACAGAGGCACTCTCAAGTGCTATTTTTCAACCATGGTGTATAAATAGCACTGCCAGCAGGTCCTTGAAACTGCCATAGCATTGGGCCATCCGGCTGCTCTTCTTCCATTCAAAGTTAAAGCAAGCAAAGGGAAAGGCACAATGACATTTTTCTTCCTCAGGCCTTCTTCCCAGCCTATTGTGAGAGCAACAAGGAGGTGGCTTGCCTTGTCTTTTTCTGAGGTCCTTGGGGATCTGTGCCACCTTCATGGCTTGCTAACACAGAACCAGGACCGCCCTCGCATTTGCATCGTTGTCTTAGTCATTTTGGCTCTTGCTCTTGATGGGACTTTACAAAACTGGCTGGTGCCTGATGCCTGGTTATAGCTCCAGGGGTCATTCTCCTGCAATACATAATGATGGCTACACTGCGGCCCGTGCCCTCTGCTGTGACAGAGAACACTCCCTAAAGCAATCTGTCCTGCTGCAAGGTAGGTGCAGAGTTTTTTACAGAACTTAATTTTCAGGAAAAAAAGAAAAAGTAAACTTAACCATCTCCCATCAGTGTTGCAGACTCTTTTTTAAGATGACAGTGAAAATTTCATTTTAAGTATTCAAAATGTTTAAAGGCTATTTCTAAAGTGAACAAAACCTGCTTGGATTTTTGTGTTATGTACTTCTGGAAGCGACCACCTTCACCCTTGCAAGGATTATTTTGATTGTATGGAAATTCAAGTTGTAGAAAACAGCTGCCTATTTCAGAAAACAAAACATGAAAGGAGACACTTTGTGTTTGCAGATTCTTAAAAGCTGTTCCTTAAAGTGCTCCTTATGATGCCAAACCCACAACAGTTGTAAAAACTGTGCCTGAATTTGTCTGTGGATTTCATTTAGATAGAATTTTTAAAACCATAGACAACAACATTTCTACTTTCTACTCTTAGAAAAACACAAAGTTTAGTCACATTGGAATCACACTTTTTTTTTAACATCTCCTTTTAAATATTTTTGTTTCCATTCAGTACTGCCAACATTTCCATGGAAACTCCCAAAAATAAAGACTTTCCCAGCCTTGTGAGAACACACCTGCAAGAGCAAGAATTGCCTGTTAAAAGTGACTCTCCCTCTTTATCGGTGTCACCTAAGGACATTTTTGTGGTCAGTATGATTTGTTATCTCAGAATTTGTTTCAAAGTATATTCTTAGAATTGATACAATTGGGAATCTTGCCATGGACCAGTAACAAATGTCTGTTGCTTCCCAATAGCCTTCTCTTTCATACACTATCTCAGTTTCAAGAAAAAAAAACAACTCCTCTTCATAGACTGTAGAGTTGAGATTGGAAGCCCTGAAAAAAACGAGATGAAATAAACACTCATCTCAGTGAGACATGTAAACACATGTAAAACAAAGCCCTAATAAGCTGTCTTAATATAAATCTTTCCACTGGCTTCAGAAATACTTGGATCAGAATTACAAAGGGAATTGCAAGAATTCATCTGCTGCTTCCGAGCAGAAAGGTGGAGCATATTTACTAGTGAACACTTGGCTACTATGCAAACTGATCTGTTCTGGCTTTTCAACATTGCAAATTTTGTAAATATACACTTTTTAGTTACAGAATTAAGTTTTAAGCAGTTTGATCTGAAATTTTATAATTGCAACTCATTCTGTGAGGTTTTCCAATTAAAAAAATAATAATAATTTAGATAATTACAATGGTTTAACATGTATTTTATTCCAAGCAGAAGGCAGCTTTGGTGGTAGACCTGAATTTAGCTAATCTGGCCGTACATATGAATAATATTTCAAGACAATGTTCTTGCATTTCTTCAATTATATTAAAAACTCTCAAACTGACAAGATATTTCCATTTCTTTGGTGCCTACTCTCTGTTTTTAGCTATATGAATTGTATATTCTGCTTGCTAAATTGTTAAACTTCCAGTACATGAAGGCTTTTGATTTGCACATCTTTCTGCAGTGTAGTGGCAATTTGACAGCAAGTCTGCATCAGTAATGAGCACCACTGGGAAAACAGATTTTCTGTTTCTTTCTTTTTACTAAGGAAAGACTTTCCAGAGATCCCAAACCCAATGAAAACCTGAACTTTAAATAATGTTAGAAATACAGCTTTGTGTTATTAACAATAATGCAGGAAAATTATCTACTTTTTTGTTGTTGTTCTTGTTGTTTAAGCAAGTAAAAAACTTCATTTAAATGTATTCAGGTCTCACCCAGATTTGCTTCTCACTACTGTTTAATGAGCAAACTCCTTGGCAGAATTGTTTGTCAGCACAGACAAACCTCAGGAATGCTCACTGTAACATTTGCATGGTATGTCTAATACCAAATTATCCTGTTCAAATCAACAGGGCAGTTTGGGAGAATAGATGCTATTCCACATGAACAGGAGTATCAGACCTCACCTCTCCAGAGGTATTAAAGAACAAAAGGAAAGAACAAATTCAGACCTCAAAGTGTTTTCACTATGGAGCTGAATCTAAAGAGAGAGAGATTCATTCAAGCAGAATGTAGAAAACTGTATGTGACAAATTAGTGTCATGACTGTTGCACCATCTCAGACTACAAACTCATCAGAATATATGTATTTTGCAGGACTGGAGCTTCCTGTTGTACACATGAAGAATTTTCACTGAGAAGCAGCCTGGTGTTTATGAGAAGGAATCTTCCCAGAAGTGCACAGGTACTGTCAGCAGGAACAATGGTCATTCTCACGTGGCCAGCTCACTCCAGCTATTAACAAAATCTCTGTCCTAATCTCACTGTTGAAGTTATTTTTGCTGAATATATCAGCTTTCAGTACAGTACCATCAAAATTCTGGATATTTGCAGTCACTAAGGTTTGTATGTCACAAGAGAAATGTTTTCCCAACAAATGCTGATTCAAATGTTGTACATTCCCACTGCTCCAGTTTTTGCTCTAGGCTAAGTAGATGATTATTTAGTGTTGCTACAAGCTGTCATATTACTTACACTGCTCACTGAAGAGGTGGTTGTGTTTAAGCATTAGGCGGGGAGTATTCTTATGCATGCATTTGTGCTCAAAATGACCATTTCAGAAGTTTTGTTGTGTATGTTCATTGATACCCTTTAAGGTGGATTGGTGTCGCAGATGGCAGTAAGAGTTGAATTTCCCTTTGAAGGTGGGTAGGAGCCCTAGTGGCAATCAGATTGAACTGAAAAAGGGTTATAAGTATTTTGAGTTCTTCAGTGGCAAACACTGTGGAAACTGCAGATAGATGAAATGCACAAGGGTTATCATGAGGGGTTAATTTTTCAGGAATGAAGTGGAGAAATCAAATTAATTGTAGCAGAAGTTCTGAACTGGCATAGATTTGAACCCAGTCATCATAAAATTATTCCTGTTCCTTTGCTGGATGCTCTCTGCAAGCTGCAGTTCCCCCTTCTAAAATGTTAAAGTCACTTGTTTTCATTTGTGCATGCTTTCTCAAATTGATGAGATTAAAACAGCATAATACCACTTCAACTCAATAGGGAATGATTGCAACTGAAATGCATTTATTTACCTGGTGTGAATCATTCTGTAACAGAGAGATTTGTTTGTCTTTTAAAGGTTTACTCAAAGAGGAGAGGAAGCGAGAAGTAGTCCCTGGCACCTTTACTTTGTCAATGCAGCTGACACATGCCCCACTTTATAGTGCTGATGTATTGCAAAAGCACATCTAAGGCACTTTTGAATATTCTAGTGTTTGTTGTTACCACATCAAGTCTTTGCAGTTGGTTATCAGGATGCTGGTCAGTGTAAATGAGAAATAATATTGCAGTATGAGTATCATAGAAAAGGTTTTACTGTAATGTCAGTGTCCATTGGTTCTACCTTGATAGCAGTTTTTAAAATGAACTAGACAGTAAACAGCCACAGTTTTGTCTAAAGCAGATGCCTTCTGGAGAAAGTTGTCTCTTTAAGAGAACTGGTGAGTTGTGGAGAGGATAACTTAATATTGTGGTAACCAGCTGGATCTGACTTTCAACTGTATTAAAAAATAGTGCCACATTAATGACAACTTTCAGAAGAAGAACTCAAAAACTGTAGCTGTTACAAAAGTAAAAAAAAAAAAAAACAAAACAAAAAACAACCAAAACCAAGTAACGTTTTCACTATTCATTTCCATCTCTGCCTTTTAAAGCTTAAACTCTCTCTCTTAATCTCATCCTAAAGAGACATGATGAGAAGTAGAAGCTTCATTTTTATGTGTTTATTGCATTTCTTTCACCTGCTGCTTAATCTGACTATCCTCCATCAGATTGGTTTATGTCAGTGTGAACTAGTGATTTTCATATTATAACTCCAGGACCTCTTTCAATCTCTTGGAGTTCTGCCTCAAAAGTAGAACCAAGGTTTGCTTCCACACCATCGGAGTCAGGCACTGTTCCTAATGCTGGTCTGAGGAGCAGAGCTGGTCACAAAAACCTGCAAATTCCATTACATTTGTAGCCATGGATTGACTTACGGGAAGGGACATGTGCCCTGTGTGCTCCCATATTCTCTGTGTGACAGTGACTTCAGGCTCCCAACCCTAATGCTCAGTTACTGGGGAGGGGGTTTCTTCCTCAGTCAGCTGGCCAAGGGCTCTTACATTAATACACACCAGCTTTGGTATGTATTAATTTTTTATTAATTTATTTATTATTATTTTTTTATTAATTTAGTTAACAGTTCAAGTCAGATCTCTTTATTCTGATTTAAATACATGCCTATCATTCCAGGATGGAACTAGTAATTGTCCTGTAGCAAGAAAGAAGCACAGTTTGTAGGAAGAGAATGTACACCTAAAATTGTTATTAGGTCAATTAATATAATTGGAAAGAACAGGCAGGCTTTTGTGCTCAAAGACCTTTCTCTGGGTCTGAACAGGAGTGGCAGAATCCAAGGTTGGCCCAATTCCTCTTAGTTTAATCTAATTATGTTAGTCAGGCCACTTGAGAGATAAGGGTACTTAGCATGTGTAGAGCAAAGCTCCCTTCCATATTACAGCAATCATATTCTGCTGGGAAAAAGTTATGTTGCAAGGCGAGCTACACAAGCCTGTACATCAGTTTTCAGAGAGACCTCCTGGGGTCCTTAATTGCTGACACACATTTAGCCATACTGGCAGCATACACAGCATTTAAGCCCAGCCACATGGAATACAGGATGTGCAGTGTTCAAAAATAACCTCTGTTAACATCATGATGCGATGTTTGCACATAGGGCTCCAGTGAACCTGTGGCTTCATCGGTGGTTGTCTAACTGCTGAGGAGGCTGAGTCCTTCTCAGAGACTGAGAGGAGCTCAGTGCCTGTGATTTTGGGAGCCCCTTTGGGAGTACTCTGGAATGTGCCTCTGAGCCGGTGGGTGGATGAGATTCCAATCAGGCAAATGGATGGATTACCAGTAAGTCCTGTTGTTCAGCCATCTGGATGTACTGCTGCCACCAGGCTCATTTCTCAGCTTGATGACCATAGTGATTTTGGCAATGGTTGTGGCTGCCTCCCATTCATTCTTTTAACAATTTCCATTACCCTGGCCAATTATTTTTGGGGTCCTGGCCTCTTCTTTGAGAGCTGTGTGTTTTTATGTTTCAAGATCTCTGAATAGTGATCTGCACAACTATGTCCCTTTGCGGTTGCTCTTCATCTTCTTGGATCGGTTTTACATACAGCATATGCCTTTTGAACTAGCTTGTGACAAAGTGACTCAGACATCGCTGCTCTAAATAACCTTCCAGCAGACAGTGAGTAAAAAGGAGACAAGTATCAGCTCTCCATTTTGCTGGACAGGGCATGCACACTGAGCATACAGTCAGACGGGAAAAAATGTGGATTTAGTAGTGTTGTCAGTAGTAGATCCCAGCTGTTCCCTCTGATACAGCACACATAGGGACTCCCCATACAGGACTGGGTTCAGCTACATTTTACTCTATGGTTTTGTTGATCTTTAGTATTTTGTCAGCCCCAACAGGCTGAAACAGGCATCTTCTTGTGTATTTTAAGCTGAAAGAAAAGTCAGCAAACAAATACTGAGAGAGTCTATACAGATACCCAGAGACAAAGCTAGCATTATAGGATATGCAATCGCTTTTTATGAAGCATTGTTAATTCTTTCAGATCCATACACACTGTCCATACACACTGTCTCGCATCGTAGTCCTCTGTTCTCAAACGTGCTTGAAATACTGAACTAGTCCCAGGAGGGAAAACCTAAACAAACACTGTTCCCCTGCTGAACACACCCGATCTTCCCTAATCTAAACAGTCACTGACACTTATCACTTTCTGCCAGCAACTCTGTTTTGTTAGGAAGTAAGGCTTATACTGCTTGTACAGGTTCTTACCACCTCTGTACACTGCATGCCTCAGATACTCAGCCAGCTGCGTGCTGCTGATTCTTACAAGGGTGCTCACACACAGAAAGGGATTCTGTATAAAAACTCTGCTGCACTAGGACTAGGTGGTGACTAGCGGGGACTGGCCATTAGGTCACCACCGGTGACTTGTGGTGGCTGGTGCCATCTATTACACAAGGGGCCAAAGAGCAGAGATTTTGGCAGAATGGCTTCTGAATGACATGCTTCCTGTTATCAACGTATACTAGTGTATGTACATATTGCAACAAAATAGACCAGGCATCTCTAATTAGCACGCTTACAAAAGTAGGGTTGGCTAGATTAGGCTCTTGATACAAGAAGTTGTAAGAATCAAAGCTGTACGTGGTGAAAATCATCAGTTATCACCAGAATAAAAGCATTTCAGATGCCATTTCCTTGCGTATATGCTTAATAGTTTCAAATCTTTGACAGCATGTATCAGCTCCTCCCCACCACACAGCTGCACCGACTCCACAGCCTTTGGATTCAGTTCAAATCTTGTTTTCAGTATGACAAGAACTTTTGTCAACACTGTAGTTAAGCAGCAAGAAGAATGCCAGCAGCAAGACAGACAGACAAAAATACCTTAGCAAGTAGGTAAAGATCTAAAGCCTTAGGAAAGGCTGGGTAAGCTGTCAGCACAAACAGGACCATAGCTATAGCCCTGGTTTGCTTAAACTGTACCTGAGACAGCCGCTCCTACAAACAGGTTTTGAGACACAACCCAACTTCTCCTTTCCAGGTGGCCCCTGCAGACAACCTGAATCCAGACTGTTTAAAGCGCCATGTGTCCTCACATGACACCGTGTTGGCCCTTATCAGAAAGGCCACAGGACGTCTTGTCTGTCTAGCCTCATACATATGGTCTCATCACAAGGGCAGATGGGAGGCAGGAAGGTGATAGGGACAGGTAATGCTAAGCGCCTGCTATCACTGCAGGGTAACGGTCAGATGCTTGGGGCAAGCTCAAGTTTTCTCTGGGTACGCCAGTTAGCTCATCAGTCCCAAATCTGATCTTGGGACCTGATCAGAAGTTTAATTCAAAGCAGTTGTGAAGTTTCTTCAGGCTATACTCATCTCACTGAGCTTCCCTACCCACTGGATCAAGGAAACTCCAAAAAATTACACATCAGCTATGCACAGTTTCATAGCAAATGCACATACAAACTTGAAGTGTCATATCAATACAGTGGATTGAATTCACAGCATGCTGGCAGCCTACTTAAATACCAGCATTTTCTTTTCCTAAATGCATATGTAATTTATAATGGCCAGCTAACTTCGTGAAGTTCCTTACGCTCCAAGGCTGAAATACTTGTATGTACATCACTATCCCAAAGACTAATAGTAAAATAGGAAAATTCATTCCCTGCAGAGAAGACTCCTAGACTCCTCTAGGCTTTAAAGACATATAACTTCCAATTAAAGCTTTACAAAAGGGCTGATGCATGGAACAGCTCAATACTACCACAGTATATGTCTGTCTGATGAGTTGCCTATGGCACTGCTGTAGCATTACAAACAGGTACCAGTAAATCCACCTCTGAATGCAGTTCATCTGTCTTGGGAATGAAGTTCATCTTTCACAGTACAACATGGTCTTCTAGACAAAAGAAGAAAGAAAAAAACATTTATCATTCCTGTGCCAGGCAGAGTTCAACTTGAAAGAAACCAGATGAAATGTGTATCATTCATCTAAGGAACAAACCCACATTACAGATTTGTCTGAGAGACAAGTGAATGCAACCCAAAAAAGCTATCCATTTCAGAATGAGAAGATTGAATTCAGTCCAGCCAGAAAATGCATGCTGAGTAGCATCCATTTATTCAGGGTAGTAATGGTTTCTTTCTAAAAGCACACTGCCTTGTGTTAAACATGGCATATATACCAACAGAAATCTCCATCTTTGTGAGCGCAGGCTATCTGCCAGCTCCACAAAGGGAATTTTTCGTTTTAAATAGCTACTGCACTGGGGCTGTTGCCTGCAGAGCAGGTTTTGTATGTTCAGCCTACTGCGATCATCAGGTCTGAGTGCACAGTAAATGGAATCCACAAGCCTTTCCAAGTCACCTCCTGTGTAAAGCCCTGAACAGACAGTCCCAGAAGTGAAGTAAGGAACAACTTCTCTCTCCGCCCCTTTGGGCAGCTCACATACATGCTTTTAGCAATACCCAAAACAAGAAAAACACCTAGATCCACTTCACTGGGATTGACGGAAACAGAAAGGAAATGAGAAACTGATTAAGTGGCGAGCCAGCTTCACATGCAGAGAAACTTCCAACTTTCTTTCCTAATGACTTTTTTTAAAGCGCCTCATTTTTGCCTGTACTCCACTTAGGGAAAAAAAAAAAAAAAGAATCTTGGCCCGTGTGTTCCCAGTGCCTACACAGATGAAAGCTGTGAGAGGCCTTAAATGACTTCAGCAGGAAACTACTGGGAAGGGGAGTGGTCTGTTTTCTGACAGTCCCATTACACATTTCTAGGAAAAATCTTTTCAAGTTCTGCGTACGAAAACGAAACAGGATTACAGCACTGCCTCTCTCCTGGAGACAATCGCAACAACACTTTTCTTGCTCCCATGCTGGAGTGATGCAAAGTAATTCCTTTCTTTTTCCTCTCTCCTTCTCTCTATCTCAGGATCTTGGACTCAGGAATAGCACTTTAGATTGATGAATTTTTTAGAATTGATGCATTTAAAGTCTGCTCGAATAGTACCCATGTCTACTTCAGGTAACCCTGATGAATTCTTTGTTCTGCAGTTGCATTCATAAACCCTTCTGCCATTACCCAAACCCCTCACAAACTGTTTAGTGAGCTCAGGAGTTCTCCACTTAGTAGCGATGACAAAGCACTGGACTACTGCGAAACCCATGACAGAGAAGCTGAGCAATAACAGACGCCAGCCAAATAGATCACTGGGGTGGAAGGTCATCCTCAACAGTATTTCCATTTTTCCCCTCTTGGTAAATTGCTCTGGGAACAATCCTCTTTTCTAGCATAATGTAATCAAGAATTAGAAAGTCACCACCACTTACACAGAGCTGCAATTCCTGGCCTGACTGGCCGTGTTGGGAATTTTAACTGATGTCTCCACCCAAGCAGCATGTGGAACCAATGTAATGGCAAACACAATTCAGAGCTTAAAATGGAGTGATGTTGCAGTTCCAGCTGGTTTTGTAAGTGAGTACAAGAGATTTTTGGAAGCATTAGAGGAGAATCAGAGGTGAGGAATGGCTCCTAGTCTGATGATGTGCACTAAGGAATATGTGAGTGACAATGCAAAAAGCAAGACGAAAGTAAAGCATCACTAGACAGCATTACATTGTGAAATGCTCAGGACCAAGACAGGAGTGACTGGTGGGACATGCATTCATGGGAAAGAGGTGCATTATTTTTTATCTCTGTTTTCAGAAAAGGCACAGCCCTCTACATATGGAGAGGTGAAGATACGTAACAGCCTAGGGGTAGACAATAAAGCTTTCATTCTGATGAAGAAAGGATCACTGTAAGTAGACTTGGCCCAAGTGCCCTTAACAGGTAGTGTGACTCACAGTGCTCCACAAATCCCTTAATTAACAGAGTTGCATCTCCCTATCCATTAGCTTAATCCAAGCTAATTCTAGAAGGCCCTTTTTCTTTCCTAACAACTGATCTATACTTTTTAACCAAACAAGTTTCCACCTTCTTCCCTAGTCTTAACATGCAGAGACCCAAAATCATTGGCAAGGCATGAGGATGACAAACATTTACCTTATTACCAAATATATTTCCATGTAGGTCCCTGCTTACAAGCAGAAGTTCTCAGCTAGCTGCTAATTCTGATGCAGTTTTTTAGCAATTTATTTAAGTAGTATTTAGTATTTGGTAGATCTGCTGTCTGTCCAGGGCCCCTGTTTAATGGGTAACTGCCCTTCAAGCAAACTGTATTCCCAACAGTACTTTCTATTCTTTGAAGGCAAGAATCATACTATTTTGTAGAGAAGTATGTGGGGAAGAAAAGTCAAGTCTTAGGAAGGAGTCCCCTTTGTGTGTGTGTTTTTATACCTGTATACCTCATACCTGCATCTACCACACCTGATCCTTATCTGTCTGAAAGAATCCCTATGGCTGCACCATTTATTGAGGTCAAGGCGAAGTTCATTGTTTCTGGGGATTTCACCCATAAAAACAAATTCAGAAGGCTGCTTCTAAAAAATAAAAGTCCATGTTTCTTTGAAAAATCCCAGATGCCCCAATCTCAGGCAATGCAGTTCTTAACTAGCAGTACAACAACTCCCTCACAACACGATCAACCTGTAAATCCCGCTTTTGTATCTGCAGATAGAACCCACCCTGCAAACTAGATCTAACTAGGATCATTTTTGCTAAATATAGTCTAAAGGGCTTTAATTTCCAAATAACCTGGTCTGGAAGAGATAATTCTGTACTCTCTGGAATAATGATAAAATTAAACAGTTTGAAAATAGTATGCTTCAGGCTTGCAAGAGTCCTCAAACACACTACTACAAATGCAACAGCCTTTAGAATTACTAGGTTGAACTCTCATCAATCCGACTAATGCAAAGCACTAGTTTTTCCCCTTAGAAATAAACTTAGTATCGTTTCACTCTGTCATTAACAAGGATTATTTGGTTCTGAGGAAGAATTTATATACTGTCAATATGACTGAAGCACATAAACAAGCTGAGCACTTTTCTAAAATGAAACTGTAGGATGTCAATGCACATCAACTGTAAAAGGTATTTTAGAGTGCAGTAAGCAGTGGGATAACTTAGTTACACAGCATCTAATGAGCAAAAGGGATATTGATCGGTTTGCAGTCCACTTCTGAAAACCAAAAGAGAGGCTTTCCCTTTTCCCTGATGAAAAAACCTGCTATTTTTTGGCATAAAAATACATTTAAACTGTTATTTTTAGACAGATAGACATGAACAGAAGCAAAAAATGAAGAAAGGCTTTCACATATCATGTAGGTTATCAATTTTTTGGCAGCTGAAAATTCTTTAAATACTCTCATTAATTTTCAATTCATAATCTTGATGAAGAGGGGCTAGTTCAGACAGTTATTGAAAAAGAGATGTCCATCTTAACAGAATTTTCCTGTAGACATGGTCTGAACATTCTTTATGCTTTATTCTCTTGACAGGAGTGATTTTCCCTGGACATTAGAGGTTCACGTGAACTCCAGATCATGTCAGTAAAATGCAATTGTACAAGGAACGACATGCAACATCTCACAGATCACAGCCTTAAGGATCCAGAACTAGCCAGCAACTGCATCTTCTGTAAGTGAAACTTACAAAATCATCGCATAGAGGAGGAAATGTCCAACAGCAACATGAAATGAACGTAACAACAAAACCAGGTAAAACTATGCCTAAAACAATACTTTGGGGAAAAGCTTTGAAAAAGTACTTTGACTTTTTTAATCATCTTTCTATCAGATAGATTTACTAGTTTTTAAAAGTCTGTTTTACTCAAGCTTCTGAGTACCGCTGTACATTTGCAAAGCATATTTATCATCCAGGGAAAGTTTTTTTTCAAAGGAAAAGGGAAAAATACAGCAAAGCCTTCAAAGATGTGAGTGAATTATTTCATCCCCTTACAAGCGCAGCATGTGCTCTCTCTTCTGTAATGACACAGTACAGAAAACAAGATGTAATTAATGCAATTCCTTTGCCAAATGAGTGGGATCTTATAAAGAATTGGCACATAATTCCGATTTGAGCTTTCTTGTCTTAAACAAAACCAAACGTAATACAGAACATTATAATGTACTAACAGGGGCCTTCAACAGACTTCTTCTTTTTTCTCCCCAATACAAGCAACTGCAAAGTGCTGGGCCTGTAATCAAAAGGATACTCAGTGTCTAGAACAGCAATTTTGATGCAGCCAGGCATTTCTGTATACTACAGTACAATCATGTAAGTGAACCAAACAAGAACATTTGGCCTTTTGTCATCTCATGTACCAAGACAGAGAGGCATTCCTTTTCCACTGTTCTACCCCAATGAACAGATGTGGGTTTAATCACATACAAAACAAAATGCTCCCCAGTTTCAGACTATGACTTTGAAATTTAGGAGGAAAAAGTATTTTTCAAAGAAAGTGATTTCTATCTAATTATCCCAAAACTGTCCATAAAAGGCAGATGTGCAGAGAATTGGATAAATACACGAGGTTTATCCAGGGTTTTGTTTGTTTGTTTGTTCCCAGCTGGAGAGAAAATGAAGGTAATTTTGATAAAGAAAAAAAACTTGTGGCAAGACAAGAAATTTTAAAAGAAGCCTCAGGGTCCAATTTAGAAAAGTTACAGGAGAGTCATCAAAACAGCTTTTACAGAGCAGTGTAAATCCAGATGCTACCTCCCTGTTACTGAACTTCAAAATTGCAGATTAATTGAATACACAATCTTAGCAGAACATTAAAAGAGAGACACAAATGCCACACAAAGCCCAAATGCTACTCCACTGGGAAATGGGCACCTAGAGCTGCTACAACTTTAAGCTCACCACTAACCTACGTCTCATGGTATCCAGCTCACCCCCCACCCCCAACTAAAAAACATCTCATAAATACCTAAAGTCAGATCACCCTTTCTTCTGAATTGCATTAGAGCTCTTTGACAAACTGTGTGTGAAAGAGTTCCGAAGAATATGGATTACAGGCAGCTCTTCAAGACCTATTTTGAAAGGATGTATGTGGTATTGAGGTAGTTGGAACCTGCATACAGAGAGAACAGGTATGTTCCTGATGCGATCTGGACCTCAATTAGCATGAACTGTCTTTATGTGTATGGCCTATTGAGGATAACATGCACACAGTACAAAGGGAGCTCTGTGCCACATCTGGGTGTTACACAAGGAGCAGAGGGTGGAGGGAGGGAAGTGAAATCTGTGATTCTGATGTGAAGGTAAGATGTATAATGCTGGCATCTGGCAACCAGAAGAGACAAATGAGGTAGAGTTGGGCCTCTGGCTGCTTGTCAGCCAGGGCATAGGCAAGGGTAACAAGAGATTTTAGCTCGTATGGAAATGTCAGAATGGCAAGAACAGAATTATGGCCCATATTCGTAATTCAGCTGCAAATTTGCTAGCTTTATAGAGTTACAGTAAAACTCTACCACATCCTATAATTAATCCTAAACCCACAGGCATTCAAAGTTCATCACAAATGACCAGGTCCACAAAACATCTAGACATATAGCTCCCACTGAAAATCAATGGGAGTTAAGCCCCTAAATACTCCTACAGTTCTGACCAAATAATTATTTTTCCCCCTCCTTAAAAACTATAAATTGTGCCCACATTGTGTAACAAGCCTCCCTTGCTCGTAGCTTTTTTCAGCCCTGTATTTCACTGTAACTCTTCAGGACTATTACAGCCTGCAGTGCGTATCTCTGAAGTTTCAAAGATAGTACTTGTGTCTCTGGAACTTGTACCACTCACTTCAACAACTGCTCTTCAGCCTGTTCAGATGCTACCAGCTCCATTTCTCCATTTACAGGCTGTTGGGACAAACTGCTCTAATATGACAGTCACAAGAGAAGGCAAGATTACAGACTCTGAGTTCATGCCTAAAGTCAGTATTAAGGAAATTTCATGCAGATAGTTTCGCTCACAGATTTTCTCGCAATGCCTAGAACCAGTCCCAGTTTCTAAAAAGCAAGTTTTTAATTACGAGCAGAGAAACAATGGCTCACTTCAGCATGAGAAAGAATACACCCAGTATTTTTCCATGCTCTTCAATTTAAAAATAGGTCGACCCATTAGCTTTAAAGCTGTCAAAAATATTAAAACTGAAATACAGGCCTCAATTTCTTTTTTGTTTCTTTTTTTTTTTAAGCCAGACCTAGAGATTGAGACATTTCAGACTAATGGTTACTTAAAGATGATAAAAGGGGATAAAGTTTTTGAACTTATGAATCTAACATTGCCAGAACAGATTGATTCCATAGTAAATTTTTAAACAGAAAGTAAATTTTTAAACATTGACTAAATTTGAAGCATTTAAATAAGAACAGAGCGTTAACTGCATGCCAGTTCAGAACTGCTACAGGGCCTATAATCCGTCACACTGCACATATAGAACTACCTGACTCTTCTCATTTTTTCCCATAGTGTGCATGTTCAGAAAGCAAGCAGGCGCTAAAGTACACCTGAACAATACGCCTACCAATTCAACAGATTTCCTATATTTCACGTGAACCAGACAGAATCAATAGATAGTGAAAAGATTGACTAGGAATTGATGGTTTTTTTCCTCTGTACTTTAAAAACATAACCCTGGAGGCAAAAATTACTCTCTTGACCATTGGTTATTGATGACAAAATAATGATGATTAGTGCGACACTGTCTCCCAGTGTTTCCCAAGCACATTTTGCATGAGCTGGAGTAACACCTTGTATACACTGAATATGGCCCAGAAGGTCTCTCAGTTCATCAGTGCCACAGTGCCAAACAGGCTCTGCTCTTTTGAGAGGCATTCCTAGACCTCAGCAGTTTGCCTGAATTTCAATCAAACGAAGCCTCACAATTGCTAAAATCCAGAGGCCAACCAGACCTGACCCAGCTCTGCTGCTGATGCTCTGCACGTTAAGACAGCCCCTGTGAACTCAACTGACTGAATGGCCTGAAGAGTTAAACACCCCAAAAGTCAGGGGATTAAAAGTAGTTTCAAACCACTCCATGATGAGTCCAACCTCATAGCTGTATGGGCTTCCAGTGCCAATCCTATGATTTGTAAACAGCCTCAGAGCTCCATGCTGGTGATGGAGAACCTGATGTCAAACCTCTCCTCCTCACTGCCTCACCTAAATGTTTAGACCAGGGAGGTGGGAGATACAGGAGCTACCGCAGAGACTCTCTGTCATCCAAAGGCTGGTTAAACTAATTCAGGGATAGAGCGGCTCGCAGCAGCCCAGCATACCACTGAACCACACCCTGCAAGTTATTTCCAGCAATCCTAGCAGCCACTGCAGTCTAAGACCGTCTTGGGGTTTCCATCTTAAGTTCAGACCTTGCAAGAAACGCTACTGCAAGATTCAAGGCCATGTTCTATGCTTTTCAGGATTCACTATCCTTAAACTGAAGTTCAAGTTCCTGCTGCCCAAACAAACATGGAGAAAAAAAGTTGGTTTAAAATCGTGGTAGGTAAGTCAAACCCCTCCTACTCTGAGGTAGCTTATACTTGCAGTCATTTCACCTCAAACTAATTGATTTTAAAAGTGAAGTTGAGCAACTTGTTAGTAATAATTTTTCAAGTATTTATTTATGTTGTTGGGGGAGGAAGGCAGGGAAGGAGGGGAAAGTCAAGCTATTTAGCTTTCCAAGTATTTAACACAAAACCCAAAAGAGCTCCATCTGGCAACCAGCAGGACTTCTAAATAATCTAAATAATATCTACATAAGAACCAGGCTGTCTATGGAGTAAGACAACTTCAACTTTTACAGCCACAAGAAGCCTTTATTAACATAAAAGGAAATTATAAAAAATTAAGTTAGAACAGGAACAAGAGTCTGGTGAGCTGCCAAAAGACCCCAGGAATTTCTGCATTAATCTTGAAATGCTGCTTTTGACTTGGTCGGAATATAGCATCATACACTGTGTGGTTTTAAAAAAACAAAACACTTAGGTTCAAAGGACTCTAGTGCAATAAAACCAGTTCCAGGAAGAGATCCAGATTAATGAAAATCAATATATAACTCCTCGCTTTGCAACACAAAATGACCCCCTAACATTTTAATATCACTTGGGGAAAACATTAATATTTAATTACACAGACTTCATTGAGTCATGGATGAGGCCCTGCCTGTCCATAGATGTCCATCTTCATTAAGAAAATGGTTCAGAATACTGCTGTTAATTATGTTAATGTACCTTTGAACTACTCCCATACAAAAATTCTGATAACTCATAATTCCCAAGTAAATAAACACCTCTCAGAGGGGACAGTATTTAATTTTCCAAGTTAGTCATATGAAGCATTTGGCCCTGCACTTCATACCTAGTCTGTATGGTTTTTGGCCCGTTTGTGCATGATCCAAACTTGGTGGTGGTTTAGTGGCCTATGTGAAATACTTTAATGGTCTCAATGCCCTTGTCAAGTTGCCACTGGGGTTTTCTGCCAGTTTCGTGGCAAAAAGTCAAAGAGTGAAACCAGTGGGCCCCCCAAAAAACACACATATTGTCACGTTAACCTATGCTGTGAGGACAGGGCAGCCTTGAAGCTCTGCATTTTTGCTGTCCCTGGGCTACAGGAAGAGAGTTTCTATCTTTATCATTGCCCATCTGGCACCTTTCACAGGCAGCAAGAACAAAGAAGTAAAATGTACTGATCCCTGCCATCTGCTTCTGCTTGTAAAATCTAGAAAAAGCCTGATAGGGAAAAAAAAAAATAATTAAAAGCCAACCCCTTCCTCTCCCACCAAACTGTTGTGGCAGGTACACAGTTCTGCCTGTACTTCTAATACACATCAGGGCAACTCAAGGCACTCTGCTCCCTACAGCCACTCAATGCTGAGCATCCCCAACACTCCTAACCCCGTATCTTCACTCACAAGCATCTTAACAGCCCAGAAAGAAAGGTTTCGTTGTTTGAGATTTGCTTTACTGGATCAGCCCCTGTTTTATCTAGAATAGGAAAATTCCTGTGGGTTTAATAGGAGGTACTACCCTACAGATTTTCCTCTGGTTCCACCTCCTTTCCCATCAGCCACATCCCCTCTTGCTGCAAGGCTGCATACACCATGTGTTGGCTCGACCCCTTCTGTCTCTGACAGAAGTTTGGCCAAAAAGAGCAGATTTTCTGCTACTTTGATCATTTCCTGTGGTAAAAAGTGAAGGGAATTATCTGACCCATGGTCTTTTTTTTTTTTCTTAGCTTTGAAAAATAACACGGATTTACATTTGCAAGTTCCCTTAAGTAATGTACTTGCTTCTCAATTGCATTTTGCTGTTAGTTTACTGGTTGTCTTACAGAACTTTTTTTTTTAGAATCGGAAAACACATTGCTCTGATCCTAAACTCAAGAGATTCAGCTGCTGTAATAAATCAATAACAAACTTCACTATGATGAAGCCGCAACCAAAAGGTAATACCAGATTCACAGACAATACAAAAGTGACTTCTTCCCTGTTAAAATAATTCTTACATTTAAAAAATAAGCTTAATTCTCTTTTGGTGGGGATTGTGTTATTTTTGGCTACAAATCTGCATTGCATAATGTGTTTAGAAAGAGGTTAACCCCTTTATTAAACACACTGTTAGAGCAGATCTATGACATATGTGATATAAACATCCTAAAATACTAAGTTTTCACAAAATCACCACAGTTCCAGATCAGAAGACACATCTCATGCTTGTCTGAGCCTATGTTGAAACAGTGACACTACCTGTTGACCTACATGGTGTAAGAATTTGGGCAATGAGAGCCTAAAGTATGACACCAAGTGATCACCAGTGACCTCGATGTGGCCAGCAACTGCACCCTGAGAACTAATCCATTATGTACTTTTTCTGTCCTAGAGTATGAAGTAAATGACCATGAATATACCTACTGAAATAATGTCCTATACTGGAATTAATACTCTATAGGAATACATTCCAAAATAAATTATCACAATGTACATTAAGTCTTTACAAATGTGGCACTACAGCATTTAAAATATATGTATGTTCACACTTAGCAGTGGAACCACGCTTTCAGCTCAGAAAATACCACAATGTTCATATGTATATACAGACTTTTTCCTGTTAATTATTTACTCAGAGACCATAAAAATAGTTGTACCTGTTTGCATGAAAAGCCTTTCTTTTTCTTGAACTTTGCTGTGCTTATTATACAAATGGCACAGATTTTGATAGATACTCTCTTGAGCTGAGGCCAGGGAACGCAGGGCTCCCTTTGTGCGAGTTCTATTCTGGAAAGAAATGATTGAACATTTTGAAGTGTTAAAATTACTGTTATTTTAAAATGTTACAGTAACTTCCTTTGGTGAATTTACCATTTGTGTATATTTTTTTCCATCAGCCTGCTAACTAAAATCATGGCCTGGCTACAGTTCACGTTTGATTTTATTAAACTGAATCCCCCGCAAAACCCACACTCCTCAAAAGCAAAGGGAGACCCCAAACAGTTTGCTTTCCTTCGGTGTCAAAAAAAGGGAAAAGATACATACTTATTTAATATGTATGCATGTAGTTCACTTTAAAATATAATCAGAAAGGGGAGAAGAATCTGCAGTATCCTTGTTAAGACAAAAATTGCACTAAACCACTTAAAATTTTACAACAGAAGTCGGCGCTATCATCGTTAATAATATATTGTCTTTCACACGCAGAGGTAATAAGGAGGCTGCACTGTGATCCATATAACCTCAATAATGTATAAATGAATCAAAAGGTATCTAATTAGTTCAGCACCAAAAATTATTAAGTAGAAACATCAAAAGAGCCAGTGGGATGTTATTTTTTTTTTCTTTGTCAGACATGCTGCAGAGCTGCCCTTCAGAATCCTCTGGTTTATATCTGGAAGCAGGCCTCCGATGTAGGTCATGGTAACTTAAAAGCCCTAGAGCTGAAGGATGCCGCCCTAGCACTGGTCCCCTCCCCAAGCAGCACTGCCCTGCAGCCTCCTCGGCACCATCTCCGCACGTCCCACACGAAGTTCTGCACCATCCAGGATCTATGCAAAGGAAGGGTGGAGCCAGTTCCGCACCTCCTGTCTGCAGCCACAGAAGATAGTACATCCTGAAAGCATTACATTTGCTGCAGTCCCCTTTTCCTCCTTCCCCTCAGTGCCACTGCGGAAAAGAAGGAAGGGTAGATTGGGACGGTATCTCGGCTTCCAACGAGACATGCGACAAGGGAGGGAGATACAAAGGGTAGTTGAGCAGACAACCACAAACACTGCAGAAGCACAGGACCTCCCTGTAGATGTCCTTGGCCTCCTACAAATCCCTCCAGAGTCCTACAGCTGTTTCTGCCATCCAGATGGGAAAACTTGTGTCCATGCACACGTGGGAGTGCCTCTGAGGAAATACCTGTGGAGGCATCTAAGTCAAAGGTAGGACAGCATATGTATATACTTATGTATGAAAAATAGGGAGAGAACTGTTGCTCTATATGACATAGACGTGGATCTCCAGGCCTCTGCAGCGTATACTACCAGGCGGACACTGCATCAGAGACAATGTCATGAGAATGTCATACCCCAGCGCAATGGGACTTGGGCTGATTTTTTCACAAAGTCCTAGCCATGCAATTTACTGAAATCAGAGAAGTTTCATTTAAAAATAAATGAAATCTAATACTGGGGTCCTTTAAAGTAAATTAATTATTTTTTTCTAACCCTGAAGATCTATAAGCTAAGCTTGTATATCCTTCACAGGATGTATTCATCTACTACGCAGTCATGTTTGACTCCCCTTTGAGATTAAGTAAAAGCATCATGTGCAAGAGAAACAGTAACGCTATAAAAGGAAGACCTTTCACTACTCCAGGACTGTTCCATATCCCAACCCAAAAGGTTTACTTCTTCAAAGGATTAAATAGGACAGTGCTTCTACAGTGAAGGTTTAAACCATGATAACATTCTAAAGGTATGTTCTCCAATAGCTTTCGACATTGAACAATCTGCAGACTTATAAAAAAATAATCCAATTATGCAATGGAGCTGGGCAGACAAACAAAGCTTCCTCGGCAGAAGACCTGCTCTTCTATTTACTTTTCATGGAACATATAGAAGGCAACAAATCCCACAGGTCAACAAACACTAGACTGAAAAAAGCAATCATTGCAATTATGGGAACCCTGTACCCCAAGGTCCACTCAACATTCTCAAAGAATTCAAACGGAGGTGGCCTGGGCCTGGAAAGCTAACTCTTCCCCATTATTTCCATCATCAAACTCAACCTACTTTGACAGACATCCGTATTGAGGAGCTCCAACACAAACCTCTGCGCAACCAAAGGGCCCGCTTCAGCAAACCTCCACAATCCTAAGCAGACACACGGAACGAGCAGGGCTATCCAGGAGGGTCAAGTTTTTCAGGAACTAAGTTAACATGGAAACTCACAGGCTTAACACAGATGACCCACAACATCCGCAAGAGTTAAAACACAAAACCTTCTCACAAGGTAACACAGAATGCTGATAGAGACACCACCAGCCGGTGCCCTGCTGCAGCAACCAGACAGGGCAATCCCAATGCCTGCAGCACTGTCCAGCTTCCCATAAATACAACTAGAGTATCTCCGTCAGAGGCGGCCGGAGCAGGAGGAGGGGTGGTACTGGGGGTGGGACAGTATTTATGAAAATAAAAGAACTGAATCGAAGCCTGTATGCTGCTGTCTACAACTACAGTTACATTTGTACCACCCATTCCCTGGGGGAAATGACATACAATGCAAACAGGCCTGGCTGTTCAATTATTCAAGTATTAAGAGATTCACGGGAAGACATCTGAGAAACATAACATTTTAATAGATGAAATAAATACTCCAGTACATGCAAGATAAAAACTGACATTGGAAAAAAAAAAAAATTAAAAATCACTTTTGTTATAGTGTAATTTGTTTGTTTGTTTAAACACTCACAGTAGCTTTTCCCCCAGTTTGGAAATCAGCACATGGAAAACATAATCACAACCTCCAGTCCTTCCACTCCTACACACCAAATGCACTTCTAACCTAACACTTGATGCAAAATAAAAAAGTCATACAAAACGAAAACAAACAAAATAGTAGCTACATCCATCCTCTATGTGGTGGTGGGGTTTTAATCATTTCTTTTTCAAATGAGTGAGAACTGAGGTAACCTTTTTCCTGCACAAACAGTAAAATTTAGAGGGGAAATTCTGGAAGACGAGACAAGACAAACTTTAAAAACCGCACCCAGCGCGATTAAAGCTTTTTTTTTTTTCTCCTTTTTTTCTTTTTAAGACACCCCCACCTCCCCAGATAGAAAACACTTTTAAACAGTTGTTTTTACCATTGAAGACCTTGTTGATTAAAGGAAAATTTTATCTGCAGATACTTGCTGGACTTTAATGTAAAATAAAAAGAAGCCCAAACCGGCTACCTTTATTAGTACGTATAGTTTGAGTATGTTCTGCTGCTTCACCACATGAAATCAAAGGATTGGGCTCATCCAAGCAAATTCTTTGGTATACAAAAAAAGGGGTGAGGAGGTGGGATATTATTTTCCTTTAGCAATGACTAGGATCTAAACAGAAGATGTGGGGGTTAATTCACAGAATTGGAGTTCACTGGCGGTAAAGTCCTGGGTGAAGATCTTTCTCTTAGTGCCTGAGATAACAGGTTGCAACCATCCGAGACGGCGCAAGCAGAGTTCCTCAACCTTTCCCTGTAATCGCTCATTTTGGTGCTACTTTCGGGGTGTTGGGCTATATCCCTGAGGCATTGGGTCAGGAGCACACAAGCGGATACCACACTCATGGCTCCTCCTAGGATGGCAGTTTGCACAGCTTTGCCCTCTGGATTAATGGTGGCCGCTTTACCCAAAAACTGGGGCTCAGTGGCAAAGCCCACCAGAGCGTAGACAGACTGCACCAAAGGTCCACTGAACAAGACGCACCGGTTCCTGGTCAGCTCGCTGGGTGAAGTCTTGACCTCCTTGACGCACGCCAAGAGGGCTGAGGCGCTGGTGCTCATACATTTGACACTGAGTTTGAACTGCTCCTTAGCAAATTTATCCTTGGATTTCTCACTGGCCAGCACGCAGGCGTCTGTCAGGAATTTCAAGTTCTTGGACATGTTCTGAGAAACCTCCAGCAGGAGCTGAGGGCTCATATCTGCCAGAGGGGTGGTCTTCAAGACCCCGCAGCCGTGCTCCACCTCATGCCTACATCGGGTCACCTTGTAGCGATCCACCAAGCCAGGCATGGCAGGCTGGGCCCCCGGAGTCTCCACTGCAGCCAGGTAGGCAGCATGGGCAGAGCATTCAGTCAGGGAGACCACCAGCTCCCCCATCTCCATCAAGCTTTCCCCCACCTCCCCGAAGCGTCCCATGTTGAGCTGGCTCTGGACGTCGTGGGTCAAGATGGAGAGTCCTTTGGTCCTGGCGATGATCGTGTCCCTGCACTTCTCGAAGGACTCACCAAAGACAGACAGGCTCTCAGTGTTCACCGGCCTGGTCTCGCTCGACAGCAGCAGCAGATCGGCCACCAGTTGCATCTTGATCTTGCAGTGGTCGCAGATGGAGACGAGCTTCTTCCTCTGCAAGGAACCGCTGCTGGGGATGCCGCCGCCGGACACCTCGCTGCTGGACTTGCCCGAGCCGCCGCTAGCCATCGCGCCGGGGGGGCACTCGCATGCCGCTCGCTACCCCGCTGCCGCCGCCTCTGCCGCCCGCGCAGTCCCGACTGAGCCCGGCAGGATCGCTCTGCCTTTTCCGCAACATCATTCCATTAATCGCCGGGAGGCAAGAAGGGGCTCTGGGCGCCGGGGCCGCCGCTGCTGAGGGGAGCGAGCTCCGCCGGGGCGCCCGCCCCGCTCGGGCGCCAGCCTCCGCTCCTAGGGCGCTCCCGCGGCGGGCCGGCGCTTGCCGGGATCCCCGGGGCCCCGCTCCGGCATCATTTAGCTAAAAAAAATACTATTTTTTTTTTTTTTTCTTCTTTTTTCTCCTCCTCCCCTTTCGCACGTCGGCTCCGCTCCCTTCCACCACCTCCTGCTCAAAGTTCCCCTCACGGGCCGGAACCCCTCACTGCTCGGGGCTCACCCCTCCGAGTCGTTACCGTGCCCCGGCTCCCCCGGGCGGCAGCGCGGGCCGGGCGCAGCTCGCAGGGCCGAGGGGCGGTGGCGGCTGCGCACCATGTGCCGCCCCCGGCGCCCGCCGCGGCCCCGCGCCGCCGGCTCGCAGGAAGCGCCGCGGAGGGTGTGGCCCGCCCCGAACGCCACAGCCCGCCACAGCCCCGCCGCGGGCCGGACCGAGGAACAGGAGGAGAAGGGAGGAGGAGAGGAGCCGCCGCGGGGAGCCGGGCCGGGGTTGGGGGGGAATAGAAAGAGAAGGGAGAAAAGCACGGAAAAAAAAAAAAAAAAAGATCCACCGGATCCGGGTGCTGGGGGCGGGCGGGATCCGTTCCCCTTCCTTTGCCGCTGCCTCACTCCTTCCTGCCTCGGTCATTCACGCGGCCGCTGCGAGCTCGCTCCCCGCCGCCGCGGCCCATGCCCCTCGGCCCGGCTCCCGCTGTGTCGTCCGCTGCCGCCGCCGCGCCAACTTAGGCTCTTCCCGCAAACAAGGGTGGTGGCTCCGGGTTGCAGCCGCGGATGCTGCGACCCGCCCGGCCTTGCGCTGCTCCTGCCATGTTCGGCCGAGTCGCCAACTCCCAGGAAAAAAAAAGAAAAAAAAGGAAAAAGAAGGGGAAAGGAGGAAATCTTCGTTTAAATTCCCTTTCTCAGCCGTTCAAACTATTGGGAAGAGGCGGCTGCGGCGGCTCCGCCAGCCAGACGCTGCATGGCTCTGGGGGAGGCTCCCCCCTCCCTGTTGCCTTCGCTGTAACCTCACTTAAGCCTATCGAAATCTTTTGTGCGGTGTCACCGCCCTTCGTTTAAATCCTGCCCTCCCCCCGCCGCCCCGCTCCACGCCCGCCGCCCCTCGCTCCGCCCCGCCGGGCCGGGGGACAGCAGCGCCGTGCCGCGGCCGGACACCGGGCACGGAGCAGATGCGGGAGTGAAGGGGGCTGAGGAGCCGTCCCGGTGCCGCTGACCCGCCGGTAAGTTCGATGCCCCGGGGTCGAGGAGAGCGCGGCTGTCAGCGGGTGGAACGGAGCGACGGCGACTCCGCTGTGGTGAAGCCCGCGGGCCTTCCCCAGCCTGGGATCGCTCCCGTTTAGTTAAACCCCGACCTAATGGTGCTGTAAACACGGTACGGGCTGTTACTACATCTTTATTTACATATTTCCCTCAGCACTGGTCTTGACCCATTTTTTGAGCCAATGGGAATGAACCTGGCACGTTTCTCTCGTGTTTCTGTCATTGCTTTTGAAGGCTGGTTACCATTTGTTAGAATTTAGCAGGGAAAATGTAAACCTACGGACACCAGCTGTGCACGGAGAGCCGCTGCGAGGACTGTTCTCCTCTGGCCCGCTTCCACGCCACAGCACACCAAGAACTTTGTTAGATGGTTCTATAAAAAGCTAGATGTTACTCTCAGTAAATCAGAGGCATTAAATGCCATTGAACAATAATAAAATTACTAATTGGGCTGGAACAAGTTATAAGAAGATGGGTTTAATGCTGCTTGGGATGCTACCAAAGAGAGTATATAGTTTGGGAGATGATGGTGATGAGGATATTTATGTCCCACACATCAGATTCTCTCCTGTTTCGCAGTATCTCCATCAACGTAATCCTGTTAATCAGAGTCCATGTTGAAACCGCACCTTACATTTGTAACATATTTTGCTGCAGCTTAAATAACATTCTCCTGCTCCTTCCAGCCAGCCTTCCCTTTTAAAGTTAGCCTCTTAATTTTAGGCATTTACAGTGCGTTTAGCAGGCTACAGAAATCCAGGAATACACTTGTCCCGGTTCGCAGTTCCATTAACGTCCTGCTACATCCATACTATGTACTATAAAAACAACCTTGAAATAAATGAAAATTGGACCAGACTCCTCACTTGCAGGCCTGGTCCAACAATGTCCTGGCACCAGCGAAGCCCATCTAAAAAGCTTCAGACAAGTTTATTTGTACATGTTCTCAGCCATTAGCTAGAGGAACCCTTGCCCTTCTCTACAGGCTTGTAAAGCGGGACGTGAGCGGGACAAATACAGATGTGAGAGCAGAGGGTTAACAGGATGTGCACTTCTGGAGGGCGGGGGGAACCCTTGCCATGAAGCCAGGCTTGAGGAAAGGGGCAGATACTGGTCTTTGGGTGTGTCAAAAATATGGCACTTCTCCACCCACCCCTCCTCAAAGGAACCGTGTGAGGGAAATTGTGTTGACTTGAGTCAGATCATTGCAGTTTACAGGAAGGTCGTGATCTGGGCCTAAACAATTTTGGCTCACTGCCAGAAACTTGTTTTCCAAACTATAAATAGGGATGATTTCAGAGTGCTCAGAAAAATAAAAATCAATGGGCAGGAGAAGCCGATGGAATTGTGTTTCAAAGTATTTCCAGTTATGTCCTAAAATGAGGCGCCGAGATATTATGTAGCACGAGGAATGCCTCTCATAAACATTAACCTAGTTTATTTTTAATGAGGATTGACTACATTTAATTAGGGTTTGAAAGATTTCATTTTGGAGAACGTAGGTCTCACCCCTGGCTAGAAGAGGTGTTAAATGACCTAATAAAGTTTTCCATTTTTAGATTTTGCCACCCGCCATGATGCTCTGTGTGATTCGTGCCATTCCCCAAGGACAAAGTGGAGAGATCCTGGGTTTGGACAGTTCCTGCTGTGGCTCTTCCACCAGCCTTCCTCCCAGCTGCCATCACCAGCTAGGCCTTAACCCATGGCAGCTCCTAGCAGCTGACAGGGCCACCGAAGCTCTTAGTAACTGCTATAATACACAGCAAATATTCTTTGAGTTCCTTCAATCCATCCACAAGACTGATCCGGTTCTTATCAGCCTCACCATTAGCAAATGGCGAGACCAGTCATCACGGTAGTCATGTAGTAGGTGTTGCCTTGTGGACAGTCTCCAGGGCAGTCTTAGAATCATACAATTCTTTGGGTTGGAAGGGACCTTAAAGATCACCCAGTTCTAGTCCTGCCAAATGTCATTTTCGTTGCCCTGCCTGTTCAGCTCTTCTGCATACAAAAGGCATGATGAAGAGTGACCTGACTTTTACTGTTTGAAAACATAGTGTAGAAAATACCACTTTAATTGGTCATTTTTCCATGGATGAGGAGGCATTTCTTGTAGCAGCTGCCTGTTGGAGCCTTCCTGCAGACTGCGTTGGTGCCTTATACATACACCCACCTTGCCTGGGTACAAGATCACTGTCTGTCTGCGTTTACCATCCTTATTATTTGACCATAAACACAGAATCTTACTCTAAAAGGCAGCTTTGAAGGCAGATTCTATTGGGAAGAATGGAGGATCAGCTAGTTACATGCTTTAAAGTTCTAGTTGCTGTTATCTGTGTGATTTAGGAGGAAACTTTTGCTTAGTGATGTTTGGGGTGGGTATTTCTTTCATAAGTCTTTTTCCCATCTCTTTCAAGGGGAATGTGTGCATACCCATTTACTTCACGGCTGCTGAGTCCAAAGGTGACCTGCAGGACTTGGGCAGCTCTGTGAATTGGTGCAGAGGCTTAGAAGACATGAAAATCAGCTGGCCGTGCTTGGCTTTAAAAAGATTTCACTGACGGAGTCTGAATGAACCAACTCTGGGCTCAAACCAGCAGGCATTGTCAGATACAAGGGATTAAAAGGCTTTTTAATGTGGCTTAGTAGTGTACAGAAGATTGGCTTACTTGTATGAGCTCTTCTTTCGTCACATTGATCTTTATTTTGCATTGTGCTTAGTACAAGAGAAACTAGAGGCTGAAGTCTTTTTCCCTGAATCACCTGACAGGACTTGGCCCTTTTATTGCTTCATAAAATCTGGGGGTTTTATTGTGAAGAAGGAATTGATTTTTGCCAGCATAGCCAGTGTTGAGTAATAGCTGAAGAATACCAAGTTGTAATAATTTTATGAACTCCGTATGTGGCCAGGTTTGTGAGAGAAACTTACTATGGAATGGGTTATACTACTTCATATTACTTTCCTGTGTAGACGTATCAATCTAACTTAATAGGGAGCTCACTGATGAAGGAATAAAAGGCAATTCAGTGGTTCCCCTGTGTCAGTTCTATGTGGCTAAACCCATGAGGTGGTAATTACAGAATGATAGCTCCAATTCCGAGGGATGCAGCTGCTTTGTCAGGCTGAGAACTAAAACTCAGAGGAGGATAAAGTTGGCACAGACTGGTGGAAGAAATAACATAGAGGCAGACTTTGCAGAAGGGGCTGGAAGAAGCTGGGCCACCCTCTCTGCAGCAAGAGAATGGTCAGTCAGACAGAAGGAAAGGCAAGTGTGTTGACTGATTTATTGTTTTTAAGATCTATTTTGTCTTAAATGGTTTGGTGCTAAGTAAGTGTTTCGTGGTCAATACTTACAGGCATTACTTCATGAGAGACTGAAACTGTGAGCTCTGGCTCTGTCTCAGGTCTGCAGAGGTAATCATGGGTGAATAGCTAGGGATGCAACCTGAGACTGGGCTGTGTGTGGCAAAAAAAAGACAGCAAAATGCAAACACAGACACAAGGTTTATTTTTGATTCTTTGAAAATAACTTTGTTTAAAAATAAGTAGCTTTTAGAATAACAGGAGGGCTTTCACAGACAGGCTTAACCTCGGTGTTTTGACAGGTTTCATTTCTTATATGGCATAATCAAAAACACAGCATCAAAGGTAAGAAAAAATTTATTACATAGATACCAGTAATGTAAATATGTCTGTTATGTCTCAAATACTGGCCAGCTCCAGTTGCTCAGCTGAAAGATAATACAGCAGAAGTGGGTTTGTTGTCCTTTTAGTCACCATTTATTGTACTGTTGTTTTCACCACTTACCATATATAATCGATTGGTTGTCCCCTGCAGTTACCATGGATATTTAATACATTGACATGGAAAACAGACACGCTTTTATGGAAAGGAAAACACAGCTACAGAATTCCTCTTGCACAGAATGGAAGGGTCTGCTGTATTTTATGTTGATACAGCCAGTAGTGGCTTTCTGCTTCATGTTCTTACCTACCATCTACACATCTGGATGTCCATTCTATACCTTGTGTTTCACAGGGCTAGTGCCTAGGAGGGCGTTGAGTGCAACGTAGCTCCTTGTGTCCATTTCCCCTCCCCGAACAGGCAAGAAGGGCCAGGCACAGGTTTGCAGGTCAGTTGGCTTGAAATTGAGAAGCAGTTACTGTCAGAGTGGTAAATGCTGTTGATTAGAGTGGTCCAGCATAAACAGGAATCCAAGACCCTCCCTTCAGGCTCTTAGGTCTGGGTTTTTTTGATATCAAAGGAGAACTCAGTATTTTGAACAAAATGTGCAAGGGCCCACCCTTCCTGAGCTGCACTTCTGGTCGGTGTTCTGTCCTGCAGCTGCAATACTCCAGAGAAGGGTTTGGTTCCTCCTCCCCCTGCTTTTCTTTTAAATATATAGCATGAGAGAAATTTAACAGATGTTTCATAGGAGTCTCTGATCCTACACTCATTGTGTGTTCTATGTGGAGAGCTGCTGATCATTACCAGTTTAAGTAAGCCTAGCACCTTTAATTCATCAGAAGGTCATGTAATGTATTACTTACATTAGATGTAGGTGTCAAAACTGACCTGTAAACCTAAAATTAAAGTGGGACTACAAAATTAATTTCACTTAGATTGTGGAAATTAGACTATAAACGGAATTCCTGTGGGAACCGTGTAAACCTCCTTTGACATTGATTTAATGTAATTCTTAATAGGGCAACTTTAAATTGTGTAAGCAGAAGATAAGTTTTAACCAGCACAGATTTGTAGCAAATCTTGCAGTAAGATGAGTATTAAGAGGAACATTCTGTGGTGTTTCTGAATTTAACAATTACAGTGTAGAGCTTTATTGCAGCCGACCAGACAGTCAAGCATCGTACCCCTTCCCCAAGCCTGAGCACACAGGTAATGGTACAAAGCTGACATGTTGTCTGTCAAACACCTCCATTCAGTCAGTAAGCTTTCATTTATAAAATGCACATGCACAGGATAGCATACAGTTAGGGTAAAGATTTATTTTGTGGTCAAAACTGAATTTGGAATCTGAATGTCAAGGTTAGTACCTGAACCAGAATTTCATGTCCACATCACAATAATTAACCCCTAATTTGGGAAAATTTTGAATCAAAGACTTGAATTTTTCAAATTGGACCCAGGAATTCAAGGTCTGATTAGTTCTGGGACAAAAATCTGCATGCTTTTTATAGATGGCAAGTGAGTGTGCTTGTTTTATGCATGCAATTAATTTGAGGACTGAAATTATTCTGAATCATTCAAATGATCATGCTCTAGATGACAGCATATTTTGCTTCCTATACTGCCAGTAACAGTATTAAAAAGCATATTTTGTCTTTCTTGAGATACAGAAATACTCTGTTTTATAAAGATAACATGTTCAGGTGTTCTCTGAATGTGACGGCATTCAGAGGTCTGAATTCACGCATGCACTGTCTTTGCACAAGAGCTCATGAGACTGTCTCTGCAGGGGGACATTTACGGTACTTAAGATAATTTGACCTATGAAAACATTAATTTTGAATGTTTTACTGAAAATAACTCAGAATATCCTGATATTCTGTAGAATGTATGACGATGTTTTTAAACAGGGTAAGAATACTCCACTGCATCATCTCAAAACTTGCTTCAAGTTTTCTGGGATCTGCTACAAGTCTTCTGTGGTGTTTAACACAATGTTGTCCTGGTCCCTTAATAAACCAGTAAATGCAAAAGCGGTTCTAATGCCTGTTGGGCTGTATGTATAAAGAGCACAGCTGTACACCAGACCTCAGTCATTTTAGATATGCAAAGTAATCCCTAAAAGGCTGCCTTTCGCAACACCTCAGTCATGTGAGCCACTATTAAACATCCCCTTGGATTAGTAGAGTTCTCAAAATGAATCAGTTCTTCCAGACGCAGCATGTGTTGATAGCAGGTAGCCCGTGCATGTTCATTCTCCCTTCTGCATGCTTAGGGCTCATCTTCTGACTTTATTAGTTTAATCTTTTAATTGTCTGTATGTCCTTCCAAGAAGGCACTGCCCTTTCCTTGACAAAGTCAAATTCTTTGTTCTTTCCAAGGTTTCATTCCAAGGAATGTCAAGGGACAAGCTTTAAGAACCTGCTGTACTATATTTGCAAAGAGAAGTAAAACGTGATGAATGAGAGTCTACTTCAAAATAGAAAACTGCACCCAAAACCCCGCCACCAGCAAATACTTGAGAGAGGTTTTGGCAGCTAAAAATATACCTACGTTCTTCTTTCAGCTCATAGGAAATAATGGTACAGGAAATACATTCTGAAGAAATATAGTTCCAAAAATGCAGGTTATATCAAGGGGGAAAGAAAAAGGGGGGGAAGAGAATCCCAAAATCCCAAATTTCCTTAACAGAAATTTAGAACATCCTGAATCCTCTCATATTTCAGCTTGACCCAACCCTACTCAATAATGAAAACAGTTTACATTAACAGGGGGAGGTAGATTTGCCTTTCTGATAAGGTGTAATTTTATTATTGAAAGTACCACTAATAAAATGTGGAAGTTGCCCAAGTAACAGCCACAGTTCGAGACATTCCCTGGCATGACTAGATGGGATTTTAAGCTACCAGATGAAGTTTTAAACACCTTAGTTTTGCAATCGACAGTGCATGTAGCTGACTATCCTCAGATATGTTCTGTATTGTAATCGTAGCAGTGTTAGCTGCTAGGACTATATAAACTGTTAAGGAATGTGAAAATGCTTAAGCTGTAAAAAGCATATTTGTATCATTCTGTAGATACTCTGAACAAAACAGTGTGCTTCAATAAAAAGAAAAGGCAATTTAATTTGCCCCTATCAGTGATAGGTGTTTCTAGCTGCTTTGGTTTTGTTTCTTGCATGGGAAAGAACAGCAGAATAGAGGCTGGGTAGGTGTTTGTCCTGCAGCTGACTCCACAAAGAACAGGCTTTGAACAACTTCTTGCTGGACACAGAATTCTGCCTGAACAAAGACAGTTGCAAGGTTGGAGCTAAGCATGAGAAGTATCTCCCTTTCAAATTAAAGCTTTTATATGCATGACAAGGAAATGTATAGTGTTGTTTGGTGCAGTGCTGGATATAGTGAACGACCTGTTCACTTACCAAAGGGAATTGGATTACTTTTGAGATCCACATCTGAACGTAGCACCAGATATTAAAGTCAACCTTGGCTTGGTTTGTTCTAATAAGAGAAAAAAGGATGGAAGAAAATATTTCCCAGTAGAAACTCAGTGAAAATATTTTATACTGTAAGTCCAGTTTTCCAAAATTGAATCTTTAGTCTTTTTTTTCCAGTGAATGTACACACATGCCAGTAATAACAGAAGTTACCAGAAATATATTTCAGTAAAACCTCATTAATCAGGGCAAGGTGATACAGTATACCTGATGTTCATTATATTTAATGAGAAATCACTGAGCAGAGGTGCTTAGTAGTGACTTACTGGAAAGCTTTGTGAAAGATACTTGACTAAACCCCTGTTTCAGTTACTGTGCATATAACAAGCTCCATGAATAGCTATGGGCTGCTTCCTGTTTCTCAGGCACACTGGCAGTGCCTGAAATGGTATCAAACGATAACCCTCACTATGGAGGTTGCAGGCCAGGCACGTTGTTTATGAGGGTGCTGAAATCGTGGATCCCACATCCTCCTCCGCCGTTTCTCATGCTACACGTGCGCTTGGCAACCTGCTGCTTCATGGGGCATGTCACCCTAACACTCACAAGCTATGTAGCCCTTCAGTGTCTCATCATTTGAACTTAGTTCAGGCTTCAGAGAGCCTCTCAAACCCACACCCCTGCCCACTGACTGCTTTTGGTTTGCATTTGTATGCTGTGCTTGTAAGGTTTTGGTTTATCATAGGACTATACAAGGAACAGAATTGGGGTTGAAGTGCTCACTCTATAGAATTAATTGCTGTGCTCTGAACCTGCTCTCCCTCCAATGCTTCCACTTGAACAGAAAAGCACCCTGCTCACTTATCAGCCTGACCACAACTAGTATATACCAGCAGCAGTTACTGTAGTGCTTCCTTAAATTCCCAAGCTCAAACTTCTTGGCAGTCCAAGTCTAAAAGGCAAAAGAGAAGATGGTGCTATTTATAATTAAAACAGCTTCCATGAGGGGGAAAAAAATGAAGACTGAAGAGTGAAATAAGGCCATGCAGACATCAGCCTGTGTCGTTTGGCTTGGATAACGGAAAGGTAATATGTACAAAGAAAAAGCCGTATCTCTTAACTGTTCTTGGCATATGTTCTGGAGTTGTATTTTAGTAATGAACAGCTTCATTTTTAAAAGCTTTCTTTTAAAAAACTGAGTTAGTAGTTGAAATAAGATGCTGCTACGGGCCCAGTTTTTATCCCGTTTGTCGTCCCACTTTAAAAAAAGCAACAACAAAACATCACGTAGTTCATATTCCAGGAGCTGGTCCATACACGGGGTTATTTAAAGCCATCCTCCAATGTCCTCACTCAACCGTCTGGGCCAAGGTCTGCGGGGCCTACACCCAGCGCGGCCCCGACCTCCTCAAACGGCCCATTGTGCCCCGGTGCGGCATCGCGAGGAGCAGCCGGAGGAGGAGGAAGAGGAGGATGGAAGAGGAGGGCGTCCCCATCCTTTCCGTCCCGGCTCGCTCCCGGCTCTCGGGCACGCTGCGGGGAGCACCCGCCCCACCCGTAGCCCCGGCCTGGCCCGCACCGCCTCCGCCGCTGCCCTCTCGCCCCTTCCAGCTCCGCCTCCTCCCCGCGGCCCGAGCCGCCGCTGCCCCCGCCCCTTTAAGGCAGCCGGGGCCGCCTTCCCGCGGCGGCTGCGAGGTCCGGGGGAAGATGGCGGCGGCCGCTGGCTGGGCAGTGTTGGGCCTAGCGCTGTGGCTGTGCGCGGCAGCCGGCGAGCAGGAGGGGAAGCGGCGGGCAGGGCCGGCCAAGAAGAAGGACATTCGGGACTACAACGATGCGGACATGGCTCGGCTGCTGGAGCAGTGGGAGGTGCGGGGAGGGGCCGGGGGTGTGCAAAGGGGACCCCGCGTCTGTGGGCGGCGCGGGGAGTGAGGGGGACCGGGGCCGCGCTCCCGGCTCGGGGCAAGGCGGGAGGTTTGGTCTCGGCCGCCCTCCCCCGGGCTTGGCTGCGGCTCTGGCGTGGAGCGGGTGCGGGGATCCCGGGCCTGGTGGCGTTGGGGTGGCGGGTGCTGGTTCCTTCCGCTGAGGCTGCGGGTTCCTGCGTGGGGAGGTTACAACATCGGGGCGAGCAGGCACAGAAGCGGCTCCTGGGAGAGCTGCCGTGGCCACGGGAGCCCGCAGCCTGCCCTGCTGCCCCTTCCCGAGCACACGCTGTCCATGCGTGCCACAGCCTGGTTTGACTTGAGTGTCTGCTGTGTCGGGGTATTAAGGGGTATATGTTTTGTGACCAAAGGATGGACAGCAGAAGAAATACTTCGTGTTTACAGAGTGGATATATAGTTGGTTGGTGTTTCTTCCTTGCCACTCTTCATGATAACGACTCCTAATTATAGCTCTGTTGCCTCCCTTTGTCCCCATCACCCTGCTGCCTTAACTTTCTTTTGACAGTTCCCCATCACTCTTCTCTATAAGGTTGTCATGCCACTGTTAGGTTCTTTTCACTATTTTTGTATTCTATCATGTTCTGATAAATCCCAGAGCACTCATCAGTGTCTTCTATTCTTTCCCATGAGGCTGTTCCCCAGAATGTTTTGCACAAATCCTGGAGGAAATAGTGGAGTAAAAGCTCCTGTCTCCTGTAACACCATTTGCAGCTGTAAGTCAAGGTGGAGAAATAGGTTTTGTATGTGTAATATAGATAAAATAACTTTTGTGAGAAGTAAGGATGTCTGCCTTGGGCCTGGTTGGCAGGTTATGGTCCTGTTCATCGCATGGACTGTTCCTGTGTATCTCCCTTTAGGAAAGGAGATTCTTAGAAAATTGAGTTAAAATTTAAAGTAAAATTATGTAAAATCTTGAAATTCACCTTTCCATTGGTGGTTATCAGCCAAGGACCAGGTGGTCCCAGCTGCTAAAAAATCCAAGGCTTAAATGACAAAGTTGGCCAACTTCAACGAAACTTGGCATTGTAGGAAAAATCTTAGAAGATTAACATCTCTGGATTAGATGCCTGGATGAAAGGGAGACTCAAGTTAATGCTGTCGTGACTCTGGCTTGTGTGTTCTAGCCATGTGGCAGGCAGGCAGGAGGCTGTTCAGGGTTTTTCCTCTTGAGCTGGAGCAGGTCCCTGATCCATTTCACCATGTGCTGCACAAATGCTTGTAGTCACATTGCGTGCAGTTGTAGCTGAACATCTGGGGACTTTGCTGCTCGGGTTGGCATTGCCACTGAGGGAATTCACAGCCAGCCACAGCCCCAGGAGAAAAAAGTTACTGAAGCAGCGGCACAACAATTAGCGGTTGTTGGGTCTTTGGGATGGTCAGCTGCATGGCATTTTGCCTGCTGGTAGTCAGCTCACATATAAGGAACATGAAAGGCTTGAGGGGGTGGTGGCTGGAGGATAGAGAAGAAAGGCACAAGTGAACTTGATGGGGTGGGATGAGAAACAAAGGGGCCGTTATGAATTTGGATAAGAGCAGTAATTATGCTTGGGTGCAAGGGGCACAGAGCACAGATCTGTACAGAATCAAGTGTCATTAACTGCAACCGAGATGACTCGTAATACTTTTTATTTCCCTGGCAATTAGTCAAAAGCACTGGAGGATGGTGGCGGTAACATCCTTGGGGTCAGCCACAAGCCTTCTGAGGCTGAGGCTGTGGCTCCAGCAGCCTTCCCAGAACAAGCAGCCACCTCTTTTCAGGCTCTTGTGCTGCCACTTGCACTGTGCTGGTGCAACCATGTGCATGGTTGCCCGGTGAACTGGAAAAGTGACGTAGCAGAAAATGAGGATGGGGAACTGAGGTTACTTCAGCAGCTCAGTTGCACAACTAGAGCTTGAAAGAAACTGCCTAGGGGTTTCCCTCATGGAAAGGGACTCTCCAGAAGCCTTGGGTCCAGAGGAGCTGGAAGCAGAACTGAGAATGCGGTCTTTCTGTTACTGAAATGTCATATTCTTTAAATAGTTCATTATTGTTATAAGCTCAGGGTTTCTGAGGCTTGACTCTGAGCTGAGATTATTGAATAGGCCAAGCAATTAGGTGACATATGTTGCTAATATTTTTAAAAATAAAAATTCAGGGCATTGATGAGAAATGCATGAGAATGGGAGCTGAGAGGAGGAGAAATGGAAGGAATACATAGGAAATACGTAGTTATTACTGTGTTGTGTAATGCTTTGCCTCTGAAGCCTCATGTTACAGCTTAAAGGAATGAATCTGCTAGACATTTCAAAGCAAAAGCTTACACTTCCAGTCTTTTGCTTCATAGATAGATTTATAAATACAAAACTGCATGATAGTTTGTACAGGATCAGGAGAAGGAGTGGGGTGTAGGGGAGCTTTTGGCTGCTTTTTATGATACATCTATTCAAACTGCAACAGTACAGCTTTAGTTGAGCAGTTAAGGGCGAAATAGGTAATATATGTTAGGCTGTGCTGTCACTAAATCCAAAGTCAGTTTCTGTATTGCGTAATGACTATATGGAAACAATTCTGCCTTTCCCTTTCAAAACTGTGAAATAAGCTGGTTTTGCAGTAGCCAAACTGTTCTAAATTAGGACTGGTTTGCTTTACTTCTGAAGAACATTTTTCAATCATATAAGATCTTGTATTTTCACTGCGCTTTACCAATATGAGCATTTCCCAGCTTCCTCCAAGGTTACTATTGTTCCCACTTAGTGAGGGCAGTGGGACTTCCCTGGGGCTCTCCTTTGGAATTTTCAAAGAGATGTGAACTGTTTGAAAGCATGCTTCAGCCTTGCAAAATTGAAACAAATATAATTAGTAAGGAAAGAAAGGATAAAATATAAGGCCTCTACAACTTTTATTCTGTGGTAACTAATTTTTAAACTCCTTTGTCAGAAAGACAGCAAACTACGTAATTGAAATGGGAGAAGAAGAGAGGTCACTTGCATGGAACCTTACCTTTAAAGGGTATGGGATGCTCCCTGTAGTGGGATGTTGTAAAAGGATGATGTTGAGTTTGTATATAGGCATGTGCAGAGATGAGAAGGTAGTGCATACTGAGATCTAAAAAATAAAGCTTGGCTTCTGAAGGGAGCTATCTTTAGATGCTGCTGCAGTTCATGTTCCTGATGGAGTGCTGCATATATTCACAAAATGCTTAAAGTCAAAACAACACCTAAAATATCTGCCTTAATTCCTCCTGATTTACTAGTGCTTGGGTAGATGCCAGTGTAGGATTTCCAGGGTTTTCTGTTCTTTATTAACTTTTTAATATGATACCAATACTGTTGAAGAAATCAAGGTCTGGCTCAATGTAAGCTGTCACTCTATTCACTCCTCTCTCTCATGAGCTGTTTTAAGGGGCAGCTGTTTGAATTCTGCCTTTCCAAATATTTAAATGCCTGTCAACCTCAGCAGAGGCATTAAGAGGGTTTTTTCTTTATTCTAGGAGTAATTTACTCCTGGTGATTATGTTGTCAGACTGTGAGCTGCAGCTGTGCATTAGAAAAGTCATGAGGCCTTTAATAGAAGTTTTCCTATGGCATGAGCCTTGAAATTCTGAATTTTTGTGGGTTTTATTTGTTTAAAAAAACCAAGTCAGACGAATTGAATTCTCAAGTGATTGCGTGAGTCCTAGAGGTGAGTTTTGACCTCTGAATGCAGTGTGCAGGTGAACACTTCTTTATGTGTGTATGAGGCTTTTTAGTGCAGCTTTCTCTGTTCATCATGTACGCTTAATAAATTTCTGTGAAACTGTGAAGAAAAGTGCTATTTTATGAAGTACCTTGGTGGAATTGTACTGAATTAACCTTGAGGCTGAAATATTACTCAGTATATGGTAAAAGGAGAATCTACCTGTCAGTATGAAAATGTGCCTTGTTTTAAGGGGAGGGTTATAAATGGAAGGAACACTTCTCGTGAAGTATCCTGAAACAAAACTTACTATTTGTTTTGGTTTGAGAATCTCCATCATTAAACTAAAAAACACTTTGTCAAAGCAGCATTCTCTAAACAATGGGAAATTTCAAAACAGAACAGCTTTGTGGAACAGTTTAGTTTAAAGGCTCCTTTTCCTTTTCAAAACAGAAAGATGATGACATTGAAGAGGGAGATCTTCCTGAACACAAGAGGCCTCCAGCACCAATAGATTTCTCAAAAATTGATCCGGGCAAGCCTGAAAGTATCCTGAAGCTGACGAAGAAGGGGAAGACTTTGATGATGTTTGTCACAGTGTCAGGAAATCCTACAGAAAAGGAGACAGAAGAAATCACTAGCTTGTGGCAGGGCAGCCTCTTCAATGCAAACTATGACGTGCAAAGGTAAGCTGTTGTGCACAAGGATGAAGTTTGTCCTTTTACAGCACCCTTGTTTCTTTACTCCTGAGAATCTTCTCAGCTGTTCACGCTGTGCCCTTCCCACCTCCATCATCTGTCACTATTTCTGTATCAGTTTCTATGCCAATTTGTTATAAGTCATGCTATAAAAATTCTGGCATGGTGCACAAATCTTTTTAACACTTACAAATGATGTATGTGTAGCCTCCTTTGTTTTTACCTTATTACATTTCAGCTATTTATCAATTTTAGCTGCAGCAGTTTGCCTTTATGTGCTTGATGGAAAACATCACACTTGGAAGACTTGTCACCACAAAAGGCTTTTTGTTCCTCTGGCTAAAAAATGTGGTGTTTCTCTCGGAAAGAGAGAGGATCGCTTTGAAACAGGGGAATATTGTGTCTCTTGTATTGAGGCTGAGAAGGGCTGTAGTAAGTGTATAAAGTAAATATAATGCCCATTAGTGGATTTTACATAGTGCCAAATTAGTTCTTAAGTTTTCTTTGTATTCTTACTCCTCCTTGGTTATTTGCAAACTTAATACATTTTATTCTTACATATACTAGAAAATTGTTCTCTTGTCCCCATCCCCAGGCAACAACAAAATCAGCTTCTAAATGCTCCATCCCTGGCAGTGTTCCAAGGCCAGGTTGGACAGAGCCTTGGGCAACATGGTGAAGTGTGAGGCATCCCTTCCCATGGCAAGGGAGGTTGGAACTAGATGATTTTAAGGTCTTTCCAACCCAAATCATTGTGTGATTCTATGATTCTTGCTCTTAAATATATGCCTTGGTTGTGGAGGTGTTCTGAATTAAGCAACATGTTGTAGTGCTTGAAAAGCACACAGCTAACTGAGAAAAAATTGTATCTTTCCTCTAGGTTTATTGTTGGCTCAAACCGAGCCATCTTTATGCTGCGTGATGGTGGTTACGCCTGGGAGATCAAAGACTTCCTGATAAATCAAGAAAGGTGTGCGGATGTTACTCTGGAAGGTCAGGTTTATCCTGGAAAAGGAGGAGAAGAAAATGAGAAAATGAAAAACAAAACCAAACCTGAAAAAGCAAAGAAGAAAAAAGACGCAGACAAGAAATCTAACAGCATCAAAGAGGACAACCGAGCAACCAAACAGAGGGAGGATCTATGATGGATGTGTTAACAAGACTGAATACTGTTCCTTGAAGGGAAGCTAAATTTCCATGCGATTCCTGGGTTTATTGAGGGGGAAGGAAGGAAGCAGAGGTTACTGAGGTTAAAAGACTTTTATGTTGAAATTCACCAGTTTACTTATTAATGTTGGCCATTTGTTTAGTTACAGGAAAGGTAATGTTTAATACTTTAGTTTGTAATTTTGTATGCTTTTGTGTTAAAATTAACATACAAATCTGTGTGTCTAACATTGCAGACTTAAGTGGAAAAGAAGAAACACATTCTCAGAATACACTGATACTCATCTTTAGTATCCACATACATCTTGGCTGTGTGAGTTAGTCATTGATTTGTAACTGCCGATGGATAGCAGAATGCAATGCTAAAAGATTCTCTTGGAAGTCAGTTTGCTAGTCAGTTGGAAAACTGCATAAAATTGCAAAGAATAGTGGTACATTGGCCAAAGATGCCTGAAACTGCAGGGTTTAGGACGTATCTGGTTAGACTGCCTGTTTCTTTAAAATAAACAAAACCTGCTCTGTTCGTCCCAAGAAATCCGTGGAAGTTCTTAGAAGCAGGATAGAAGCTAGGCAGAGAACTCAGCTAATTCACTCCAAATCAGCGCAGAAAGGAGATTCTTCAAAGTGATGCTGGGCTGTTAATGGAATTACAGCACCTGCATGAGCCGTGTCAGGGCAAAGGGAAAGTTGGATTCATAGCATTCAGGTTGCTGCTGCTGCTGCCAAAGAACTGTGCCTCTGGAAGCGGATGTTATGTATGCCCTATTATCTAGACAGTGAGCTAGAAGAAATAGCTTTACCTCTGAAATTAATTTGTTTTATTGGTTTAAGGGTTTGCTTAAATCTTTGAAAAGGCACTAGTTGCAGTGCAGAGCTCAACTTTGAGTTAGACATATCCCTTCCTTGTGTTTAATAACCAGATTATTATTTTTTGTTTGGGTACAGATTGCTGACTGACATGGTTGATTGTGGGGGAAAAAAAAAGCATTGATTTAAATGCTCCGAAGTTTGATGTATGGGAGCAAATACAATTTCTCCTTGACATACTTTGTATACTTGGGAATGTTTTTATTATTATTCAGATTGTATTCTGTCAAATTCATTACTTAGAATTGTTTCCCTTCTGCCTTACTACCTATTAGGGACTAAATGCACCTTGTATGTATGGTCCACATAATTTTCCAGAGGATGAGCACAGTATTAACTGTCTTCATTCAATACTACTAAGATGTTACTTTGACTCTTTATTTAAGGTGCTAAAATCCAAATGTTTTGGATAAAAGGTCCTAATTGAACCATAATGGTTAATCTTGTGGAATACTTCGGTATCAAAAGTGGGAAACTGACCTATTGAGTGCTTGTCCTAAAATAAAAGATGTGACTAAACTTACTGTTTCACTGAGTAGTAAAACCTTTTAAATAATTAATGCATTTAGTTAGGTATTCAGGAGAGACACTAATCCATCTTTGGTTTCTGTACATAAGAACTAAATGATGTTGATGAAGGTTCCAGGTGATCGGGTTTATTTAATTTTAATTATATTTGTATGAATTTAGGATTAAAGAAACCTTTCTGGCCACACTTGATTAAACAGGTCTGTGCCTATTTGAGTGGAAAATGAAATAATGTGTTTCTTCAGAATTAACTGTATTACTTTTATATTCTACTATTAATCCAAATGTGTAGCAGAGTTGAGAAGAGTCTCTGTAGGTGTTTGGATATCACATTGCAGCAAGGTGTGCAGTCCATTTCTTGTTCATTACTCATTTATCACTTTGTCAAGTGTTCTGGGTTTGCACCTCCCTTTTTTTAAGGAATATTGCTTCTCATCTTAAGAGACGAACAGAGGTCAGATGAACCAATAAATACAAAATATTAATGCGTGTTTTTCTTTTTTCAACTTAAATCTATGGTATAGAGATGACAATTTAGATTATGAGCAGAAATATGTGGAAATGCAGTTCCTGTAGTTTTCCTAATCTTAGGAAACATAAACCTGATTTTTTTTGATCAAAGCGAGTTCTTCTTGAGCTAAACAATGAAGCAATTTAAACCTACATACAAAGGCAACTCAGCCAACGAGGAGAAAAAAATTACACTATCTAGTTATGGCCCAGCTTTTGAGAATAGATACTTGTTTTAGTTGTTCATAAATCCACATTTACAGCAGATTGGAGCCCTTTCCCTTCATAGTTAAAAGGAAGGGGGTAATTTTGAAATTCAGCCAGCTACTTGACTGGGTTTTTTGTTTGGTGGTTTTGAATTGTTAAGTTGCCTGTGCCAAATGTAGGCACGTTTTGTGCCATTTAGCTCACTTTAAATTTTAAACTGTGTTTTGGTTTTTTAGGTTTTCTTTATTTTTTTTTTTTTTTTTTAATGGGAGTAATGACTTGAGAGTGCTTTTGGATATAAAACACAAAATACTGCCTTCAAGTAGCCTTTTCTTTTTGTCTTCCATTTTTCTCCCTTTTTCATGCTTTACACTCAACAAACAGCTAAATATGTTAGCAAGTATAATGTGGCAACCTGGCAGGAACTTCTTCACCCAGCCAGACTTTCTTTGCTATCGCAGTTCATAACTACTCCAAAACCACTTATGTTCCCTTTTGGAACTGGAAACCTTTGAGCCCCTAGGACTTGTCCCGTTACAGTGTTACATTAGCAGATGTTACCTGGTAATGTTTTAAGAGACCTGAACATAATATCACTTTTATATGTGTACATGTAAAAATAAATACCTTCATAAAGTCACTTCAGGTCATTAACGTTCTGTAAGTGCCACAGCAGATGTTGGATTCTGCGTTTGAGTCTCATCAGCCTTCCAGTAACAGATTTTTGGCTCTACATACAGGCAGTTCAGATACTGCCTTTAAAGCTAATTTCACCAAGGAGGGTGGTGATTATAGCTTTTCTATTTCCTTATTTTTTCAGTATTAAGCAGAGGTATGTGGAAAATAATCTGCTTTCATGACAGCTAAATGCCTGCTGCCTTTCTCCACTCAGCTTGGTGGTTTCTCTGTTCTAGTGCCATAACTAAGTTTTCTAAGTTACTGTTCTGTTTTTAACCCAGCTGTCCTCAGAAAAAACAGTTTGGCAATGGTACTACACAAGATGTGGTTGCACTTTGTGAAAAATTTCCAATGGACAATCAACTTTTTTTATGTAATAAAATACCGGAACAAAGATGTTGTGCGTTTTATGTTGTTGGGGTTTTTCTGTTGGGGTTTTTGAAAGATAAATGTATACTGTATTCCCTGTTTTACAGGGGAAAAAAAATCAGTTTAAATTCCTACCTCACGGAGTACAAGTGCATCCCCTGTTCTTGAGACCTTAATTTCATCAACCAAATAAGTAGGAAATTGGGCATTTTAAGTGTGGACCGGCGCCCAGAAGACCCAAGAGGAGCACCATATGCAGTAAATGAATGAATGTTTCTATGATTCTATGTTGGCAGTTGAATTTCTAACAAAACATCCTCACCAACTACTAAATCTCCCTAATTAGGCAATGCAAGCAGTATCCACAATAATTTAAAAGGATGAGAATTCCAGGTGCCGTCATTATTGTGTTGCTAACGTTTACCTGTGAAGGTGCAATGAAGTTTCCTGTAATACCACACCTATTAACAGTCTTACCTCCATCTGCTGCGTGGTCTCTCTCCGTATGCATCACTTGCTAGCAGGACAGTTCATGGTTTCCATTTTGCAGCTTCTTTCAGTTTGTCTTCAGCTTTGTTGCTGCATTTATCACCAGTTATTACCCAGTTTTTAAACTCCGTCTTTAAGTCTGTTAGGGCACACACACCACAAGAAGATTTCTGATCTTCACCTGAGTGATCAAAGCTTTTCTCTTCTCTGAACAGCCGGGTTGGCCTTGACTTCAAAAAGAGACTATGCTCCTGTCACTGCTTCTGAACTCTTTGAACTCTTCCAGTTTTCTCATTAAAAGGAAATTGTACATTTAAATATATCATTTTAAGATAGGGAACAGGCTACTTTTGTCTGAATTATGGCCACTGTTCTTGTGGGGCTTATACTAAGGCTTAGGAATTATTTCCAGTCTTTATTTCTGGCTCATTTCCTTTTCTATTCAAAGAGTCACAGTATTTGGTTTTGCCTTTTTGAGAGTTGTTTTTTTTAATTGAATTGGACGTTTATAGGAATTCAAAGAGCCTGTGCCTGAATAATGGGATGCTCCTGGTTTTATAAAAACCTGTTTCATTGCTACTCTCAAGTTTCTCATTCTTAAGATTGATTGCCATCCTACTATGTCTGGTGATATACTTTTCTTTGCTATTTCTTATTATAAGTAAACTATTTTTGCACATCACTATGTCCCATCATTCATACTGTGCCATTTTAGCAGGGACAAGCCCCACTGAATTCAGGGAATACCAAACTGCCAGGATAGTTAGAACTGTTTGTATTCATGAAGGAAAAAAAACACTCCACTTCACTCACTTACTTACTTACTTGAATTTTCTGGTGGTGGTGGGGTTCCTCCTGCAGTAGAGAAGTCAGGCAGTATGAGGGGGGGTGCACACACCATCGATCTCCAGCAGAAGAGCTCTGTGCAGCATAGGTTTTGATTGGTATTTTAAGCTGATGTACAATCAAGCATTATGCAGCACTTTACCAGCCTTTATCCAAAGATTGCTGGTAAATGCTTTGTTTCTTTCCTGAGTGATGCTACTTAATAGACTGGTATTTTCACTGTTGGTACTGGTGCCAGCTGCATTCAGTTATCAATCAATCAATCAGTGGCATTGTATTAATGGATTTGTGTAATAGGAAAAAAACAACAGATCCATTACCCATCATTTAAATTAACAGTGATAATTATAATAAATAATTTCTCAAAAAAATAGGGCTATATTTTTTTCTATTTATTACGTAGACATTTGTATTTTGAGACGGAGAAATGGGACAATTAAAGGAGCTTCAGCCTCTTCCCAGTGTTACTGGCAAAGGCTACCAAATAAATACATGTTCCTGCATCACACAGTCTTGTTATGCAGAATGTTACAAAGAGGACCATCCTTGTTCTACAGGCCCCTACTCACCCACTGATCCCTTGCACCCCTCGCTATGTGATGGCAGTCTTCTCATCTTGTGAAGGACTACAATTCATCCTGTTAGGCTGCTTCTGCATGTCCTGGCTCTGAAACATCAGCACAGAGGTGACCTGTGTCAACGTTTCTAGCGTTCAGGTGTCTTGGTACCTGCTGAGGCTGTAATAATAATCCTATTGGCAGCATCCTTGGCCTGAACATGGAAGAAAATGGGGACAGAATATGTTACTTTATGACACTTCTCAGAAGCAGAATGTTTCTTCTTTCTCATCCCAGAATTATTGTGCCAAATAAAACTGTGGGCCCATCTTTACTGCCTATAATATCTACTGCTTTTAAAGGAAACTGTCAGCAGGGTCTGAAAATAGGCTGGTTTGCTGTGCTGGTGACGTGCTCACTGGCTCTGTGAAGCCCACAGACCAGAGCATTGAGCACTCATTGACTCGTTAATATTTAAATGGATTCAGGTGCTGTCACTGATGGTGGTGTTACATGCCCATGGGCCTCTGAGGGCTTTGGAAAGGCGTGAACAGCAAGAACCCAGCCTTTGCTTGCAAGGTGCAAGGCTGTTCCTTAGCAATGAGAATCAGCTGTTCACTGAACAGCACCATGGAGTAACCTGGCTCTTGGTGTAACTTACATAGAGCTGCCTTTGTAACGAGGAACACTTGAGTTATACATGAAAAAAATATTCAAAAAAATACAGCACTTGCTAAGTCAAATAAATAAAATAAAGGTTTAATATGTATATTCATGTGAATATTACTTATCATTTCACAGACCCATGGCTGCAATCCTGCATGTTTGGTTTTATTTTTTTAACTTGTCCTCAGTACAGTTTTATTTCATTCAACTTCTTTTGTAAAATATAATCAGTTTTCATCCCCTCATCTAAACTGAAATCCAATCCAAAATAGTGCATACTTTAAATTGAATTACACAAGATTTTTTTGTATGACTATTTTATTAATTATTCATCCTGCCAATTGTATCCACAGCCATACCCTGCAACTTCTCAGCCCCTGACAGACATCTGCTGTCTTTCTGGTGCCATAAACATGTTGATAACTGAGTAAACTTTAGCTAATTGCAGTTACAACAGGATGGAGTTGCCAGGGAGCTTAATGGAAGCAGAAGCATGTATGTAAGTGTTTTGGCACTTAGTTGAGTAGAAGATTTTGAAAAAACTAACTTTCTTTCATTTAATGTGTGAGACAGTGTTTCGTTGTGCTCTCAAGAGCTGTGTAACCTAACCAGGGAAAGGCCATTTTCCATCCTACCCTCTCCAACACTTGTTCCTAGACAGCAGCACAATTTAAGCCATATTGCTCAACCCTCTGATAGTCCAAGTAAGGCCTGAAATATATTTCAGCCACATTATTATTCCTGTCAGTAGTGATAAGCTGGGACAGCCTCACTTCCTGGGATGAGAAAATCAACTTTAGCTGTGTAACAGGGAAGAGATATCCAAATGACAGATAGGTGCCAGCTGGATGCTGGAGATGGATACTACAGGAAAGCAGAAACAAAAGTAAAACCAGCTGCATTAATTTCCTGTGGTGTCACTATCGAGTGACAGACCCTTGGGTTTTAGGTGAAGCACCTGTGCTTTAAGAAACATTACCCAGTACTACTCATTCAGCACTAAGACTATAGAAGATGGGATGAGGTTACGGTTGTGCTGGGAATTTCATCATGATCTCACATTACACCCGTTGCCAAAGGAGCAGAGATACTTGTCTGTAAGGGGCTTTTTTCCAGAACAATTTCCCATTAAGTAAGTCCTGTCACTGCTTCCTCATAACAGGCCCCTTAGTGTGTCCTGACTGCTGAAATACTGACTCCAGCTGAGGCTCAAACTCATAAACTGCAAATTATTCTATTGCAAAGTGATGGAGCTCTCCCTCAGCTTCTGTTTTTAAGGCTGTACAGTGAGTGCACGTGCTGGGTTCAGCTCCATGGCTAAGGGATCACTGCAGGGGTGTGTTTTGTGAAGATGACACATAAGAGGAAGGAAGGGTGTAGCTGCAGTAGTGGTTTCTACACCTCCCTCCCCCATCCTTTGGTCAGAAAGAAGGTGGGGTGACACAACAGTCTCCAACCTGGCTGCTGGAATGGCCCTTTGGGACTGCAAGAGCTTGGACACGTCACAACAACTTCAGCTTCTGGTGGAGGGGATGGCCTGGCTGGTGCAACAATCTGCCATGGTGGCATAAAACCAGCCTCATTTGGAGAATTGGACAAACTGTGCCTTGTTGTCCATCAGATTTGGGAGAACTGAAGCTCTGGAAGAGGAGGGAACATCCCTGCCCCTTGTAGCTGTGAGCAGAAGCTGTGACCCCTCAGTTAGTGGCTGCTCAGCAGACACTGAGCACGGGTGTGACACCCAGCTGGGCCTGTGACCGCACTGCTGGAAGGAGAAGAGCCAGGACCCCTGGCTTTTCTCTGGATGTGATTCAGACCGTGCCCGACTTTGCCTTGGCCCGAAACAGCAGCGAAAACAAATGAACTCAAAAACACCACCAAACCATCACCGCTAGGGGGCGCGCGGGGACAGGCAACGGGGCACGGGCTGAGCCCTTATCGCTAGCAGTAACGTCACGTTACGTCACGTTACGTCGTGTTACATTACATTACATTGTTATATTACGTTATGTTACATTATGTTATATATGATATATGATATAGATGAGATATGATTATGATACATGATATGATGTATAGTATATATTATATTATATTACCAATTTAATTATTTCTATTATCTCTTTAATGAATTATCTAAATGATACATTTTAAAATGTTATAATTTATTCTTTTAATCTTTAGTAACAAATTAAGCATATTGGCATAGAGAAGCTAATACATTTAATGTACAGTGTATTTTATATATTAATGGCTGGAATGTATCTGGTCTATACTTAAATATATGTGTCTAACTAAAAATTACGTGGTAATTTTAGAACTAATGTAATGAATTGTATATGCTTATGTATAAGTTGTAGTTAAGCTAGTTCTAATGGCTGTATATACACAGACATCCACACACAAATACACACACACATACCCCTTATACATATAAATATATATACACATAGACACACGCTTACATAAATATACACACACACTCCCCCAGTTACACAGATATGCACAAATACACACACACACACAAAAATACAGAGATATCCACACCCCCCTACCCTTATGTACGCACACACATACACAAGCAGAAATCTCCACACATAGACCCCTCGTCCCCATACACACACATACACATCCACACACACACACACCCCTCCTTATACACAAGTACACACAAACAGGGTGCATTTCTAGTTTTCTGGCTTGAAGGTGCTATGTGGGTTATCTCCTCTGATGTACTAACAACTACTATTTTGATATCTGATTAAAAAACATGTCCTTGGATGTTAGAAAAGGCTGATTCTGCCACCCAAAGTTCCCATTCTAGTTTTGGAGCCTCCAAAAAGTTTTATAGCAGAGTCTGCCCAGATGGCACCATCCCAGGGTGGAAAATATACAGTCAAAGTCATACTTGAACTGATAGTGAGATTCTCATAAGCTTTAATAGCTGCCCACTACAAAAAATATGTACGTTTTATATATTATTTCCATATATATTTTTACTCCATTTTTACTCTATTCAATGAAAAGTTTTGTGAACAGGGGAACAAGATTTTGTTTTAATGTACTATAGCCCTCACCTGCTGCAAACACAGCCCTTTCCCATGTCTTCCCACTGCAGGTCCTCCCTTTCCCGCTCCCACCTCCTTCCCTTCCCCTCTCCCTGTCTCAGATCCTGCTAGTGTGACTGGGCAGGCAGTGCCATGTGCTGTGGTCTCTGCAGACAGGCCAGCAAGTGCACACAGGGGTGGTTTGGGCTCTTGGATTTTGTCTTTTGCAACAAGCAGGGAGCTGCGTGCCTTTAAGATGCTGTACTAAGTCCTGTGTGTGCATCCAGCAAAGGACAGTTCAATGTACAGAGAGACACGAAAGAGGCAAGAGACAAAAATAAAATAAGAAATTTGCATTGAATATTTATTTTGATAAACATTGTGTACTCCAAACAACTACGTGTTATTTCAGTTGTAAGCCACAATCTGTTGGAATCAACGTCCCAAGAGCTCTTGTCATCATAGCCCAGACAGTCAATGCATTACCACGGTCTGCGGACATAGAGAGCTTTCAAGTGCAAAGCAGATTATCAGAAAAGACATATTGCCAACCTCCTTAACAACCTGGACAGTGCTAAACTCCAGTAAAAATGCTTCATATGTCTGCAATTTAGTTGTCTTAGTGCCATTGTAATAAATTAATAGAAAATATATCTTTTTTTTTCATTGGAAAGTCTACAAGAAAATGTACAAACATCTAACTCCGAAAAAGGACCAGCTGTTTCGGCGACAGGTAAAATAAGCATTCAAACAGAGGCAAAACCCCCAAACATCCAAACAAACATCCAAACAAACAAAATGCAAACAAAAAAACCCCCATTCTACCAATGGCAATTGCGAAGGCAAACATAGAAACATCTGCAGTAATAAAACCTTACAAAGAGGGGAACTGCAGCTTGTGCAAGGACTGTACAAGGTGTACAGAGAACAAGCAGTCAGGTAATTCACTAGTCAAAATGTGCGTGTGCAATTTCTAGAACAGTCAAAGATTAAAGAGTAATCCTATGGCACAAAACTATTGCTGACTGGTGATGGTGGTAGGCTTCGTTCTGTCTTCAGAGCAACACACTGACTTCATCCTGTAAAGGCCAATGGAAGCCCTTTGTGTTTCCCAGCCGTGGCAGCCCCACTACGATGCTCTATTGTCCCTCAGGCTTACAGACTGCAGTGATCCCGTACTCCATATTCACAGCGTGAAACCCACCCTAGCTCCAACAACAGGCCCCATATGACAAGCTTTGCATGATAGAACAAGCTACTTAAAAGTTTTCTTCTTTCAATAAGATGAGATTTTTTTATGAAAGAAAAGGAAAAAAGCTTTTCCTAGAGCCAAGTCTTATGATTTCACCCTGAGAATTCCCAAAACAGTAAAATCAGAAGCTACACTTCACGAAGGCAGCATGCTCACAGAAGCTGCACAAACCTGCCTAGGGGATAGACCCACCTGGTACGATCCTCCCAGTGAATTAATGTGCTTCCAGGGAGCAGGAGAAGAGAAACGGCTGGTGGCCCACTGAAGCTGGACACCACAGGGGGCAAACCCTACCCTACGTGTCATACAAAGCCAAATCGCAACCCAGGTACATTCTGAGTCTGGCTTTCCTGCCCACACAGCGCTTTTTTCAAGCACTCATGAAAGAAATATTCCTGCTTTGGTCCATCTTCTGGGAGCAAGTGTGTTCCACTAACACCAGTGCAATGGTATCAACAGATATGCCTCAGGACAGTGAAGAGGTTTAGATAACCCAGACTAACATACTCAAGGGACTTGTTTTTAGTCTATTTGCTCAACTTCAGGGATCTGGCTCTGTTTACCTTTGGACGAAAAAAACAACTCACTTTACTTGACTTTTACAAGTGTTGCTCATTCATTCTGGAAATGGCACAAATGCCTGAAGAGCCTTCTCTTGTTGAGAAGGAAGGGAGGGAAAGCTTGGCTCTTCTTTTAAATACAACACAAGTGACATTCATTGAGTTCAGAACAACTATAGAATAAGGCTGAAAAGAACATTTCCAGTTTCAAAACCCAGGAGAGGCTGGAGGGTAAGGTAACCTACAGTACTGTCTCAATTTTGCTCAGGGTTGCTTTGACTTTCAGAGCAATTGATCCAAACCAGCTTTACAAAGTGCAATACCTGCCCAGCCTTTGGAATGACACAAAATCCTTGCTCTTTGATCCTAGCTGCAAGATAGTGTTTTGGATACTGCGGAAAAAAAGCAACTTAATTACATGAATTAATTAAACCAGAGCAAAATGAAGTAACCAACAGCAACAAGAATGATTTCTGTACCAATGGGGACAGGCAGAGACAAAGTGGGAAAACAAACCCAGATACTATTGGCAAAACTGATATTCTGTGTGCTTTGAAAAGCTCATCATCCTGTCTTTTACCCCCACACTTGGATTTCTTACAATAGCCACAGCCCTCAGAAACGCCTCCATGGCATTTCTGAGCAACAGAGAGAAATATCACTGAACACCAGAAGTGCTTACAATGTTTTACAAAATAACATATAAATTCCAGCTTCAAGAGATGTCCCCATGGGAGTCCTGATTCATGCTAATCTGCCTTCATTACCCAGGTACTGCTTTGAAGAAGGGGGAAAGGAGGTACAAGACATCCAACTAGTGTATGGGGATTCCCACTCTGATTCTTCAGCTACCTGGTAAGACCTCTGTCACCTTCCATCCAGATCTCACGTAACTTTTCGAGGAGGACCAAGACACTCATGCTCATAAGCCTGAGGACACGATCAGAAAGCAACACACAGCAGAATGGTCTGGTTCCATTCCCTCTGACCTCCCTGGAAAGGTGAGGGTTGCTCACCCTATCTAAGGCTGAATAAGGTAAGTCCCAGTATTCCCAGTCAAAAACTGGAAGCCTTGAACAGGATGGCTTTGACTGGCTACCATAAACTCTCCAGACTGAGCCTGAACATTGTTATATGTGGGGACTGTATGGGAAAGGCTGAGAAAATACATGTGCCAATTGACTTTGCTTTCCTGCTGCTTGTTGAAGGAAAACATCTTATTTGAGCAACCACTATTAAAAAACATGATTTTCTGAGCAAGCAGAAATATGTGGTTTCATCAGTCTCCACTGGCATGTTTTATCCGCTCCTCTCTCACCTCTTCCCCAACTATGTGCCATGGGCTAGCATTTACAACACAGATCCCAAAGAGCGTGACCAAACATCATAGAAGATTTAGGATAAATTCTTACTGTCCAGTTATGTTTCCCAGCACTAGGTATTCATTCAAATACACTCTTTCTATCTTAGATTTTTCAACCAACCTTTGAATTAGCATTCCATGTTTATGAGCAGCTAGTTACACTATGGGAAAAAAAGTGTTTGGACAACTTAAAGGCTGGTAAAAAAAATAATCCTTGATGGCCTTCAGGCCTAGACCTCCCCCTTCAAGAGGCAGCACATGAATTAGTCTGTCACCTTGCTTAGTAAGATGAGAGTCGACATGGCATTGGTGAGCAAGTCAACTGGCGAGGAGCTGGTGATCACAGAGGAAGGCTTGTCCGTCACATGTGGCCACTCTAGCTACAGTAAGGTTTCTTTTTGAACAGCAAAAACGACAACAAAATGCTACACCTCTGGAGCAGGCTGGCGCGGTGCCTGTGGCGAGCAGTCAGTAGTCCATCCGACGGGGCAGTGCTGGCAGCCAGAAGGCAGAGAAGTGTGTCCTCATAATTTCATTTTCTTCACCACAGGAATTGGCAGTGCTTGATAGATTTTAGCTGAGTCCTCATTAGTGACCAGCTTCACCCATACAGGGCGGAAGCTGCCTTTGAAGCCAACAAAAGCCATTTTTTCTGCAAATGAGAGCAAATGGATTAGAAGCGTGTCAGGGCTGCATGAGAAAACTACCCATGTGCGTTGCTACAGCCGGTAGCTGGGAGGGTGCATGTGCACAAGAGCACACACGTGCACACAAACTTTGCCAGCTATGCACTCTCCAGGTATCATACTTTCCTAATGAAGCTTAATTAAAATTTTATTTACATGTTATACGCTTCCATTAATTAATAATATGTGGTACATAGCAGAAGACAGAAGGAAAAAACCGTTCCTAGCAGGCAGCTTGAGCTATCTATTGAAGCTATCATTATTTGCATTGTGGTTATACTCAAAACCTGCCTGGGAAAGCTGGGGGGATGATAAGGAACAGGACAACAAGCAAGACCTATGTTAGCAAGTAAAACACACACAGACACAAGAGGACAGCTTACCAAAAGCTCACAGTTAAGAGCTGATCAGAGGAACATGCACATAAAGCAATATTCTAGTGCAACATGTGATGCTTTGAAATTGATATGCTTTGTGCCATCAAGTCAGAATTTTGTTTCAAGAGAAAACCAGCTAAAAATCAGACAAGTAAAAAATCCTGTTCTGGGGCATTTAGTAGGAAAAAAAGTCCAATATTTCTCTTGTTACAATGCCTTTTTGTTGAAAATAAATCTGGAAAATCAAACCCCTGAATTCTTTACTTCTAAGAACAACTGCCAGAGCACTTTTTCCATCTACAGTATTAAACTGAGCGGTGTTATCCAAAGCGGCAGTGGATACAACCTTACCGAATAAATAAATGACTGGTCCCAGGATGTTTGAGCACATGCTGATAGAAACAAGCAAGGCAAAGTTTAGAAGCAAAGAAGAGGTCCCTTTAGTGAAACCATGAGAGGGGAATAGATCAAAGGGGTTTAGAACTGCAGTTCTGAAAAGTGGTTACCTTTTAACCTAAACCCCTCTTCTGCTCCAAGTTTCTCCAGTATTTTAGTCCATGGTCCTCTTGAAATGAATCTTCCTTTAGATGTCACCAGAACTATGGAGCTGAAAGAAACAAAGCCATTTATAAACAGATGAAAAGTCACAACATGTTCCTTGCTTGTCTGCCTTGAGGACTGGTAACTCCTGCCTGTGTGACTCAGATACCCACGAACTGCAGCGGTTTCTGCTTTAGTGGCTTTTGACAATGCTCTCCAACAGTTTAGTCATATAAACCCATTAGAAAGCAGACAGAATTCCCTTTTTTAAAAAAAAAGGAAAAAAATCCCAGTGTTTTCTAGGATGATTTAAACTTTTCCAACCAGCAGTTCCATTCTGCTTTGCTCAGAAAGGAACATGCTCTCCATGGGATGCTGTCCATGGGATGCTCTCAAATAATCTCTTGTTCTTTCATCATCAGCAGATTAAACATGAAGAAATTAACTTCTTTGTGACTTCTGCTGACCTGATGCCTTTCCTTCATTTTCAGTGGGCTTTTGTTTAAAACTTTATTATTTTTATTATTTTATTATTACTACTACTACTATTACTGCCTTACTTACATGTACGGTATTTCACCACAAAATTCTTGGGGAACTACAAATACCAAGTGATAAACAAAAACCATGGGGTAGCACGTTAGGCTAATGCAAATCTGTAATTGCTTGGGTAAGACTCAGTAACTGCCTAGGCTTAATTCTAGATGGATAGAATAAAAACCCAATTTAAAAATGAAGAGATAATCATGTAGTGAGAGTTTTTTGGTGGGAAACACAGGACACTCAGTGAAGTTAAACCCATTACTTCCTACAAGGTGCACAAACACCTCCAATGATTAGCTCAAAGGCCGTGGAGGAAGAGCTACACTCCAGTGAGTACAGTGGAAGTTTTGCTGTTAAGTTCAGTGGGGCTGGGATGTCGTCTTTGTTCACCTCCTAGTTAAAGCTGCATGACAGTAACTGAGCAAACACTTGCTTAGATGAAATCATTTCATTCCCCCTTGCAGGGTTTCCATGAATGAAACCTCCCTGACACAAATGGCATTTGCAATCTTACAGAATGAGAGCCTTGCTGAGTCTGCTTTCCAGCTTCACAGTGGACACAAGTCACTATATTTAATTAGGCAAGAACTCCTGCAGAGCTCAAGCCCTGAGCTACTGAACACAGCAGTTACCTCTTAACACCTCAGCTGGAACTGGAACTGTTCAGGGGAAAATAGCAACGGGTGGCGGCAGAGGAAGAAGAGAAGCAAAAGAGTTAAGAGTCATCAGGACTTTTCCTAGAATAAACCCGAGGTGTTAAAATGCTCCAGTGGTTACAATAGTGGCAGGCTGGTTTTGACTACTCTGCAAATCCTGAATCACCTCTTTTTGATTCCTTCAGTTCACTAAAATCACTGTTTTCTATTAAGCCTTTCCTGCTTATGGAAGTTTATAATAAATTCACCAGATGTTTTGTTCTCTTATTCCTGGGAAACTCATCAGAATAATGGATTTATTAAAACAAACAAACAAAAAAAAAATTAAACAAGGGATTTGGCCCACCGAGAGCTGTTTAAATGACTGAAGAGGCCCGTCCTTGCTAGAAACACCTCACATTCCCAAATCCATACACGTGAAAGTTGCTTTAGCAGTCTCTTCATGGGAGGCTGGTGGGGTCCCTTCCCCTCTGTCAGAATCATCTCTGTACAATCCATGCTTCTCATGGCAGTGGGAAAGGTGACAAGAGGCTGCTGGTTGTACTGTCCTCACATCTGAATCTGAACAACATTCTCATCCAGCAAATGGATGAAAGATGTTCCATGGCTGTAGCTGAAGCACATCCCTGATCAAATTGGAAAGGCCTGCAGGGATTGGGCTGGGAAAGCTTTCGGTTAAAAAACAATAATTTGGGGGTTCAATCCTTGCAAAGACACAGCTGAGTGAGACCTGAGAGGTGCTGGGTCAATTTCCGGTCCTAACCCTAATCCTGTTCTAACACTAATCCAGAGAAGACAATGAGGCTCAGAAAGACCTGAATACACCTAAACACTAATTACAATTCAATCTTCTAAAGTAAGAAAGAAGCCAAGAGCTGGATTTAGCCAGGGTTGAGATAGAACTTTTTGCAAAGGAGGAGGATGGCCTCTCTGAAAAGCCCTTTGATTTTTTTTAATGAAAGAAAACTGAGCAACTACCACGCTTCCCTGCAGTATCTACTCAGTGTGGGTTTTGCAATCTTCAGAATTACTTAAGACGAAGAAACACATCTGTGTCCACCTGCATGGCACTCTGCTGAAACTTCCCCAAGTCTCTAGAACAAATGCCAGAGCAATATCCTCTTGATTTGCCCACAGCTATTTCAGATAAAAGCAATCATATTTGCATTACGTTATGTATAAAACCAGATCTAATAACAATGAAATATATTCATTTCCCAATAGCACTCCACAAACAAATAAGAGAACAACACCTTTGATTAAAGGGCTTCTGATGTTGTTCTCATTCCAACACATGAAGCCACTTTTCTCCAGGATGCAGCAACGTGTGTTGGCTACTTACCATCCACTTGCAAAACTCTGTATTTCTGGCTGCCCAGACTTAAATAATAAAAGCATCCAGCCCTTAGGTCTGGACAGGGAACATGCGCAAAGAGGAATATATTTTATTAGTGGAATTTTCTGTGATTTGAGAGAGCATGCAGGCAATAGAAATATGTAAACTGCGCACATCTGTACTGATAAGCACTTTGTGAATTTAAGTCTGCAGTTTGTCTGTAACCCACAACATAAATGTAGGTCTGCAGTTTATTAATCAAACGTAGCTCTGTGGTTTATCTGGGACTTGATCAGTTCCTAAATCACAGAGTCTGCATCCTGATTGTCCTACTCACATGTGGACTCTATTGGAGTTGGCAGGTACAAAAGGACATTGTTAGCCTGGCCAGTCTGGCCCATGCTGGGTGACAAAAAATAGGAAAAAGATGAGTGTTGTACAGCATTCTTGTACACTGCACCTTAGTAACACCAGATTATTTACTCACTGATCTTTGATGTTGTTGACATAATTTTCTATCTGTGCTGGAATTCCTTGTAGAATTGAGTTTTTGAATGTTACTCGATCAACAACTTTTCCACGATGCCCATCAATCACCACCAGTTGGATACCTTCGTCAGTGAGGAAAAACCTGACACCGTCAACCTGTGCAGGGGAAAAAAATATTCCTGATCTATCATAGTAACACAACTGCAAACAACCACCTGTAAGAAACAGTGATAGTCTTACGACACACGACTGCTCTTTATATCAAAGGGCAGAATTCCAGAGCTTTGAGGTCAAGCTGTCCTGCATTTTTAATAGTAACAGGAAATAACAGCAAAATGCAAAGCAGAAGTGATCTAACTATCCATGGTAACTTCATAAGCAACTTTTCCACAACAATAAAGCAAGTATCTTAGAACTTTGTCCCATAAAGTTCACTGAGAGGACCTGCTCACCTCAATGTATGCAAAGTCATCCTTTAGATGGAAGTACTGTTTCTTATAAGTTTCTATTTTCACTTCTAGTAGGTGGTCCTTAGTCTTCTGTTTACAAAAAAAAAAAAGACAGAAAAGAGTTTTTTCTGGTGAGGATGTCCATTACTGTCCATTACCTGAATGCTGCATTTCAGAAAGCATTTTAAACCTTGAAATTCAATCAACAAGAAAGCTACATAATAAGCCCTGACTTGCCAAATTACATTGCTAATGAGACTGGGCACCACAGTAACCTCTCTGCTCATGCTGTCAGCATTTAAATTGTTTCACCAAGTGGCAGTGTATAAGTGATTCTCACTTTGAAGAGCTAACACATAACTCTCTGAGGCTTTGCTGTACATTCCTGCTTCAAGGGTGACAAGTGAAAGAAAAAGAACCCAAACGAGATAAATATCCTACTCCCTCCCCCAAAACCAGACTGGACTGGATATAGGAAGCAGTGTTGTGCATTACATGAATGAAACACTCAGCTATGCTGTCCCCTCTGTGACACTGCTGTTCTTATAACCTGGAGGAGCTGGAGATCAGGCAAGGACCTTTGTATCTCTCCAGAATCACATTCTCTGGACCAACCTGTCTTCCAGCTCATGACTTTTGACCCGTGCTTTTGACCAGCACATCACAACAGAGCCTCAAAAGACTAACTATCCAACTTCAACCAAAGTCTTGGGTGGTTCTGTCCTTTGAGGACCTGTGGTCTCTGCACATGCAAGAATCTTTTTCATATTATTTCACATGCCTGAACCATTTCAGAAAGTTAGGCACAGAATATACTGAACCTGGTACAAAGTCCTTCTCTATCTGTGGGCACAACATGTGCCAGAACTACAGACTTACACTGGCAATAATTCTGTAATAAGAAATCAACTACTTTACCAGCTGTGCACTAGAGAGCTTCTTAGGCATTGGCACTTCTACTATTGGTGTCTCAATGTACTTGGGATAGGCCATAGCTTCACAGTCGCTGATGCCAGCTGTCTTTGGGATTACAGCTTTGATCCTTATTCGTTCACAGCCCTTGACAGAGCAGAAAGCAAATTTCTCCTTTTCATTTTGAGCTTTGAGTTTTAGAAACAGCAGCCTGCAAGTAGGAGAGAAAAGTGAGCAGCATCCTTGAGACTTCTGTGCAAAAAATTACCAACTCCCAGTTTTGGTGACTTCTTACTAATGCTTTGCAATAATGTGCATTGCAAACCCTCAGTGCCAACGTTCTCATTTTATAGTGCTCAATGTACCACATGCAAGTAAAAGGGGATACACATCTCAGAAATGGTTTGGGGAGGTCAGGGAACTTAAGACAGAAATGAAACCTGAACTCCCTTTATAATGATACATTTATGCAGAAGTAAATGCTTTGTATTTTAGGTCTTTCTTTCCCATTATTTTTATTCTTTTCTTTTAAAGTTCTTAGATTCTGTGCATCCCTGTCATGGTGTTTATAAAGCATTGCTGTTCAAAACAGAACAGGTTGGGTGTGTCTCCAGCTCAGTTTCATGGTCTTTGCTTTTCAAGCACTTTGCTTTTGTCTTTTTTTTTCTCTAATTCTTATTCACTTGGCAAAGCGTTTCCCCCAGTAACTGGCACTGCAGCAGAGTCTGTGAATGACTGGCAGCCATGGGAGTCCCAGGAAAATTAAGCACTGGTCACATTCCCAGAAAGACTTTCTGGTTTTGTTGTGATCCCTATTAATGGCATTAGACAAACAGCTCACGATTCCAGCAGCTTTCCCAAAACAGTGTGCAGATTGGCAAGGCCTGCCTCCTTACCCAGTGTCCTCATCCCAGTAGTAATATCCTTTGCTAGGGTATCTGTGCTCCAGTTTCTCCATTTGAGAGGTTCTGTAGAAGGTTCCAGTTTTGTATGTTTTCTTCAAGAGACGATTGTGGATGTCTGAGAGAATGGAAAATGTCGTCCCTTTAGGATAGCAAAACCCTACTTGGATCCAGTCGTTCCTAAAAATAGCAAAGACCCACATTATAACAAGTCCACACATGACTATTATTTTCCTGGGCATGCTAGAAGCCAAACTACATAATTCACTCTGAAATGTAACTTAACTTTTTTCCTGGCCAGTTAAAATTTTAATGGCTTGGGATGAATCTATGCAATGTAAATTAGACATAACAACTATGGGTCGGACCTGCCTCTGACTCCTACACCTGTGACTTCCATGCACCAGGAATGAATTAGCTCTAGGCTTCTAAAAACGAACCATGTTATCTTGCAGGACTTCCCAGGGGAGGAAACAGGAATCTGGGATGTCAAATCGAAAGATGGTGAACTCCATGGACTTCCTGGAACAAGCATGTTCATTCTGGAAGAGCTCATGAGGTGATAACCTCACTCATTAAAAATGTGCAGTTACATTACTGGGCTGGAATGTTGGAATTCGGTCAGATCACTCACTTGTTGAAGTTGATGAGCCATATGGCCAGCTCTTCAGGGGCTGTCTTGTCCCAGTGGATGGTGTAGCCTTTCCTCAGAGTTATAACTGGCTGATACTGCTGGTAATGAGTGCTTTTGCTCAAAGCCCCTTCCAAATAGAGTGGGTGATTGTGGTAGTCATTTTTAATTATTTTCATTTTCAGGTTGGCTGGCTTGTAGGCTTGGATGTATATCTAGATGAAAAAAGGGTTTAATGAACTACAGCAAAGCATTAAAGGCGCAGCTACTCAATAGATGTGAACTGGTGCAAGGCCTGTGACTTCAGCAGTGACCTGCATGCCAAACACTTATATTCAGTTTCTCAGGCTTCCTTTTCAACAAAGTAAACTGTTTTCAGAAAAACAAGAAGGATCTTTACCTCATCCACTGAGTTCAAGAGTGTGGGCCAGTCAAACAGGCCTGCAGTAGGGCTGAAGTATTTCACAGTGTTAGTGGCAACCCTCAGCAGCGGGACATTATCTACCTCAGACATCTGACTTCTGCTGAACAAAGACCCTTCTGTTTGGATTTCAGAATCATGAAAACCAGCTCAGTGGTTAGAAATTGGCTTTAGTGGCACTACACAGGCAAAAAACCCAACAGTTGCAACACCCAAGACAAAAACAGGCACTACTCAGGGGAAAGTGAGGAGTCTCTCAAGGCAGCAGCACTCGGAGGCTGTGTGGTAGGAAGAATGGTTTGGTGGTTACACAACAGGATGAAAGATCATGACAGCCAAAGTCTAATTTTGACTGCTCAGCACATTTCCCATCACACTGTGGGCAACACTTCCCTCCTTAAATCAAGGGAAAATTACCAGCCGACAGCCCATAGATTTATGAATATTAATCTGTTAATGCGCATGGAGCTCTTAGGGGACTTCAGGCAGAAGTTGTGAGAGCTGTGAGCAGTCAAGACCAAAGCATCTGAAAATTTACCACAGTATCCTCATGTTCAAAACCACCTGTGCAGATATGCAGACAAATAAACACTGAGCACCCTGAAGAAAGGCCATTTCTAAAGGTCAAGCTTTACAGTGCCAAGAAATTTAAAATAAAACAAAGTGATAATGATACTGCAAGATAAGCAGCTTTACCTGTGCAAAGTGTCCACTGCAGATGGAACCTCTCCAGTCAGGCACGTCAATGCAGTCTGGGTGCTTGATTAACCAGTTATCTTCTTTTATCAGGTATGAGCCTGGATATTCTGATACAGAGCCATCCACATCATGAAAAACTGATGTTTTATCACCATCCATATCCAGATCATTGAACCAGGGGCCAGGTTCTCCAAAGAAGACCCTTGAGGTAATCTAAACAAAATAGCGAAATGCATTTATATATCCACAAAGGAATTCATCACTTAGAGTACAAAGCAAACAATGGCTGTGGTCACTAGAGTGGCTCAAAGGACCCATTTTCTGACTTTATTTGACACTGGAAAGTACCTTGGACGAGAAATAGTGTTGGGTTTGTGGGTCAACTTGTGCATGAAGAAATCTGTGTATGCACTAACATCACCATTCTTTAAATGGCGAGATTCTGGATGCTCAGCTTTGAGACATTGTAGGCTTGATGTTCAATGGCTCAGCCCCATGACTCCAGATGAAGGCTGGGGTTGTAGGTCCTCTGAGATAGCACTTGTGTAGTAATAAAACTATGAGCTTCTGAAACTGACCATCTAAAGGTAGAAGCACCAAAATCATTTTCAGCTGAGCTGGTCTTGTTAGTTAGCTGGAACATCAGTGCCATTTGGTACAGGCATATCAGGATTGTCTCTGCCTGCACATTGTCTCTTCATTAAGCCTTAAGTGTAGAGCTGGGTCACACACTTAAAAGGTGTGCTTGATTTGTCAGACAGAGCAGACATAGATTTCCCTGCTGACCATGTGGGAAAGGCTAAAACAAACAGAATTTCAGTCTCAGCTATGAGGTTTGTTTTAAAATTCTAGAGGAAGGTTCAGAAGAGATTTCACTAGAGCCACTTCACTCATTGTCTCCCAATATGTTTTTAAGGTTCCAAAGCCACATAAAGTCATACTGACCCTGGGAATAATCAGTAACCTCCCCTGGGAAATGGCTGCTCTGGCGACTTCTGTGTGATATTTTTATCCAGCATAAATAAATGTCATGTCACCACCCTGCCTGGTGCAATGCGAAAGAGCGACCAACCAACACTTCTAGGGGAATTTTGCTTTTCCCATCCCATTTTGCACAAGGATCGCTAGTCAGCACTTTTCCTGACATCTGAGCAAGTCTGCTAATTTTTTGAAAGTTAAGCAGCCCAAATCATTTCAAGCCCAACCACTTTATTTATTTGCAATGTTTGGCAGTTGGATTTAACAGCTGCTAGAGGTGAACGTCAGCAAACCAGTTAGGACATATCTGGGCAATCAAACACAAAAATAACTCAAAAGCACAGACCCCAGGACAGGTTCAGACCAGCACCCAGAAGTTCATGCTGTAATTCAAAGCCTGGAAGACCCTTTTTGGCTGGGCTCTGCTCTCATTTAAGTCTGCAGAACAGGAGTCCATGGAATTACCCTGGTGTGCAGGGCTGCAGAATTACCCTGCATCGGCTCAGTTTCATTGGCTGTTTCCCAAAATCAGTATTTTCTGCTTCTAGGTGAGTTAGACCTTCCACAACAGACTTCATTCTGTTTTTGCTTTAATATTATACTGCTGTTAAAAATACAGGGGCAGATTCTTCTCCTTGTTTCACAGTTTCTGAGACATACAGAAATGGAAATTATTTTCACTTGAACATCACTATTATTTTGTTTGAAACTGATGCCTGCTTCTGGTTTACTGCAAACCTGTCAGAGAATTGGATTTTCCTGTTATTTCATCCACTCAATTTTCTCTTTCTTAGCTGCCACCCTCTTTGTTAAACTTCTGCCAAAGACAATGAGAAACCTCATAAAGATCTCGTGTTTTCTCCTAAAGGCTGCTACTCCCTTTTTTGCCCACAACCCCATTTCCATGCCAAGGGCAAAAGGCCTTTCTGAGAAGGATAACTCACAGGGACATCTTCAAAATGAATGTCAGTGACATTGTTGTTGGGGCAGCTCTGCCAGGCGTTGTTGAGGCGGAAGGCCAGGGCACTGGTGTGCCGCCCATCCAGGGCAGCGAATTTGCGGAATGTGCAGTTCTGGACATTGATGGGTCCATCGTAGAACTGAATCCCTCGAATGGGAAAATCTCTAAAACACATTTGGAGGAGACAGAGAGACATGGTCATGACACAATAGCATGAGGATGAGATTGCATTCTAGACATGTACAGTCCCACAGCACTTGTTTCTCAGCTGCTTTCATTTTTCACATCCCTTAGGATGACTCCTGAGTTCATGTTTTGGAAGAGGAGGGATTTCCCTCCTTTTTAGGTCTGTGAAGTCCTCTTATCCTTGCAAGTTCAGCTCAAGTTCTCTCATGTCTGAACAGATCATCTTTATTTGTTCTATGCTTCTCCAGGGAAGGAACTTACGGCAATGCCAAAGCACTGACCTAAAATTGAATAAATTCGTGTCTGCTATCAGAAATGAGTTCTGCAGCAGTGAAACCTGAAACTCATCAGAGCTGCTCAGACTCCTTGGGCTGAGTAATGGCAGGGCTAAAGGAAGTCCCATCACATCTTTCAAATGAACTTGGAAAGAAACAGCGCAGCTCAGCTGCAATAAAAAAATGGATTTGAAAACAAGAAAAGGTCTTACAATCTATAGGGTTGAAAAGAGGTGAAGGGGCAGACTAATGAACCTTTATTAACAGCCTTTTCTGATATCATTTGCAAGGTAGAGAAGACACCATTTTGCACATTAAGTGAACAAGATGCTTAAACTCCTTAAGAGCCGAAGATGTTTCATACTTCACTTATGATAAATTTGATCCCTTCCTCATACGCATGTCTTCCCTTAGACAAGATCTGCCTCCTCCTGTGCATTTGTTCTGTCTCTCTGTGTTTCTATACCCAACACCCAAGATGAGATACATCATAAAGAATATTAGAAGAAAACCTGTAGCAGATTGGGTTTTCATTATTACTGTAGTTAATAATAAGCCTGCTGCATCACTGACAAGTGAAGCTGAGGCATATAATACGGCAGGAAAAAAATCAGTGTGGCTGGTTGTTCATTGTAGGGCTGCTATTAGGATAACTGTGTTTTTAGGAACAACAACAAAACATTATAGCACTTGCAACCCAATCTGTAGGACTAAACTGTAGGAAGAGGCCACACACGAAGTTAACTGGCCATTTCAAAACTGTTTAACAAAGGCATCGAATTCCTGTAAGCACAGCAGCAATACTAATGGCAGCTCTGAGGCCATCTGTGACCACATCTGGGGCAGTTCAAACTCAGGGAAGGGCTTCTATGTCCTTTCCTGGCAGCTGACCTGCCTGGAGACTGCCACATTGCTCGACCACTGCTGACCACATATACAGAAGTGCCCAGCTAGCACACAGTCCTCTTGCTGTCTTCTCAACTGTTTGTAAAGGGGAGAGGGAAGGAAAGCAGAGTTTCACGCTGTCTTGGCAGCCTGCAAGTATGTACCTGCCAGCAGCAGCTGCACAGTGAGGATTTTGGGATCAGGAGACATGAAACCAAATCCTTTCTGTGTAATGGTTATTAAACTGAAGAGCGCTGAAGAAACCACACTGGGCTGGAGCTTGCACTGAGAGTGAGAATAGTGTGTGCTTTGATGTGCTGAGCTGAACTTACGGGCCAATGGGCAGGGTCCTTCCTCTGTGATCCAGACCCCCAGGTCCCCAGATCTCGTTGTCCATCATCTCGGTGCCCAGGTTTCCACTCTCGCCAACAAACAGGCTGTTCTTGATTTCTTGCTTTGAGCCATCATCATGAGGGAAAGTCCCACCACTATGAGGGAAGGGCTGGAGGTGAAGGCGCTGCTCACACCATCCCACCAGCCGTGCCCCAGGCTGCAGCACATCCTGCACCACACTTACCTCGCTAAGGTCAGGCCAATGCCGTTGTCAGCAAACCTTCAAAGAAGAGAGAGATGCTTCAGAAGAGGTTTGGGTTTGGTTTATCATGTCAAACTAAAATAACCAAACCAGTGGGGTGGAGGACAGCAGGGCTGAATTACTGAGCAGTGCTCATGGGGAACTCAGGCTTTTCCAGGTTTGTTCTCTGTCCAGTTGTGGAAGATCTCTTTTGGTACATCTTGCAGTATATGCAGATCACATGAAGCAGCAGACATATGCCTGATTGCTGCTGAGGTTAAGCCAGTGACTACTGGGCATAGTTTACATAGTTTACATAGTCTCATAAAGCTTTTTCCCTGTGTCTAATGACCATTAGACAAAAATATTATGCTTATCTCTCAATCCAGCTAGCTTTTATTATTTAATAGTGCTTTGCCTTATACACACCTCTGTGCTCCACTGTATTCATGTATCACATACCACTTCTATAAAAAACCTTTACAAGGGGAACTGTTATAAAAACAGAGAAACTTGACTTCTCTTTCATTAACAGAACATAGAGATCAGATCTTACTTATTAAAAAAAAAAAGAAAATTAAAAAAAAAAATTAAAATGTCTTTCTATTTTGCTAAAAATCCAAGCTTTTAGATGAGATAAATCACAACTGTTGGTCCATGACTCCTGCTTACAGGAAGGCTATAATTAATAGGATAATTTGAGTCATTCTTGATGGTATCTTCACATCGGTGTCTCTCTTAACACCTACATCACTGACAAACAAAAACACCAGGGGAGACCTGCAGCAGAGCAAACACAGCTTTGTCCTGCTTCTGTCTGTAGGTGGCAGCCCTTCCCAGGCTATCGCCTCCCCTTGCCTTTCCCAGCCGCATCAGCACACACCGTAGTTCCTATACTGCATGCCACATTAACATTTGGTTTGCTAATGTAATACATAAGTCTTTTAGTAGCAATAGGAATGGAAGCTCCTATGGCTATAAAGACAATTACAGTTTGATGGGTGCTTCCTCGAATTCACATACGTTTACAGGTTTCCTGCTGGAAACTGATGAAGTAGTTGGTCTTTTAGCAACCTCCATGTGCTGCATTTGCCCCATGAGCAATGTAAATGTCTTAATGACATGAGTGTGACCTGCAAAGACAACACTTGCTGGCCACGGACTGGGCTAGATACTTCTGCTTACAAGTTCATAAAAAGCACAAAATGTATTACTCAGTATTGCATTTCTGAGTGTTCTTCTACAGCCTCATTCTCGCAAACCCAACTGGTTGCTAGAGCCAGCTTATGCTGCTGGTTGCTTTAAGAGGCTTGGGTCACTCGAAGGTAAGGCAGCTCTGGCCAGGAATTGGACACCAGATAACAGCATGACAGCTATTTCTACTAAGGTTATCACAATATGCCTCGTAAAGTAGCTTTTTCCTTTTCCTCCTTCTTCATTGAGGTTGATACCAAGAGCCTGGCTCAGCAAAAGAAACTGTAGAAGATCATGTGTTTTCAAGTGGAAAACAAATATCTGTTCTGACCAGCACAGGAAATGGTCTTCAAAGAGCAAAACAGGCACTTGCCCAGACTCTCTCCCTTGCTGCTGTGATGCATAGTTTTATGTCTACTTTGTCAGTACTTGCTTATTCAGCATAAGAGTAAGCCACATAAAACTGATCTGTGACCAGGCCGAGCCAGAGAAGGTGATGGATTTTGCTGCTTTCTTTTCAAAGCACCTCATTTCCATGTCAAAAAAAAAAAAAAAAAAAAAAAATTGGTTTTATTTTTAGTTATTTGCATCTGTGTGTGTATGTGACTATTTTTGAATGCTGGTCAGCATCATGCAAAGAAACAATCTGAAGGATCTTCAGTTGAGACAAAGCAGGTTTTGTTTGTGTAAAATAATGCCTGTGTTTACTTAACGTTTCATCTGTATTTCAATCTTAGCCATATGAAAGGTGCAAAGTGATATAAATAGCTTGAACCACAGCTATGCTCATCATAAACACCAGGCTGAACTCTGAGAGTTGAAATAAGGCAAAACTCACTGGCAGTCGTCCAGCCACACATCTCCACCCCGCAGCCAGGCCCCATGATCCTGGTTCTTGTAGGCAATAAAGTGCTCAATTATTGCAGGTTCCCTGGGCTTCAAAGGATCAGCATCTTTGTGTGGGCTGTATCTATAACCAGAAGGAGAGAAGAAGGGTTGGCAAGGGAAGGGAGCCTTGCTCGGTGCACGGCCCAACTAAACATCTGGTTTATGCTAACTCTGGAGCAGCTCTGGGACAACGGTCCATCCAAGTAGCGTGTCTAGCCCAGCAGTGATGGCCAGACCCAACTGCCAAGGGAAGGACGGTCCAGGCGAGGCAGTTGTAAAGACCCGCTCCAAGTTTCCTTTCACCTTTCCATTATTGTATTGCTCATATATTGCTGAAAGCATGGAAAGTTTACTATTGCTCTCAAAAGTCTAAGTTTTTTTTTTAATCCCTGTTATCCTTTAGCATATTCCTGTTATTTATAAAAATATCCTTTTGTTTTCCCTTTTGAGCATTCTTATCTCCTAACCTTGGCTGTACTGTGGCAACGAATACCACTGCCAAATTTTCCTTGCAGTGGAAAGGAATTCAAACATCAGGAGCATACGTCCTTCACTATTCCCACTATACATTACCCAGGACACACATACAAGATTTATTAACTCTGAAGTTCTCAAGTATGATGAAATATTGGCCTGATGTAGGAAAAAAAGCAGACACAAGTGGAAACTGCAGCAATGCGTGCCCTCAGCTGCTGCCTGTCAGCCACTGCTCGGGCCACAGGTTCTGAGCAAGGGTCTGGCTCACTATGGTGATGCTGAGCTCAGATGTCTGAGCTCAGCACGTCCTGAGGCACAGCTCTCCCTTTTGCGACTGAAGGAGCATCTTCCATCATACTACATAGCTTAGAAAACCTGACAGATGAGTATCCAACTCAGTGCCAGGAGCGGATGGTCCAGAGATTAAAATTCATGCCTCACCAATGAGTAGCAAGGCCAAGCTGTCAGATCACTAACAGATATTCAATAGCACTTTGCTTTGCTTAATAAGCCATCATATCAATCTAAAACTGAGCATCAGGCTGATAGTGTTCCAGTAAATGAATATTGCTTTGGCAGTTTCATCACTGTGAATTTGCTTTCAGAGAAAGATTTAGTATCAGCCCTTGTGAATTCCCCAGACATTGTTAAATACAGATATTTTGAGATGTATTCCAGTTTCATTCACATCCATGTATAACTGGAGGAACACTACAGGGTACAGAATTTGATGCAGACATTTAATACAGAATGCAGAATAATCTCTCCAACTCCGTAACTGTCCAGCCAACCTCCAAGTTTGCCCCAGCCAGTGCAGCTATAATCATTTATTCAGTCTTCCAGTCTTGACACATGAAAAGTGGAAAACGATATAAATAATCTAAGATGCAGTGTGTGCTGGTGGGTAATCCCTGAGCATAAACATGACTGCATTATGAATTGCTTGGCTTCCCAGGGTCATTCCTGCCCTTGTATGGCAAGGGACAAATTGCCTTTTGTAATCACTCACTGTGCCTGTGGCAGAAGGCAGTTTCCCAAGCTATATGGAAAAGCAGCATCAGGCTCCCAAGAGAATTTAGAGGGCCTTGCAGAGCTGGCTGCTCTTAATAAGTTATTTTTTTAGCAGTTACTTTTATAATTGAATTAACAATTTGAACTAATTGAGCATTAACATAATGTAAATACTATTCACTTTGAACACCTTTTAGCACAGGGGTGATGTGCCCTGATCATGGAACAACTGATATCTGAGCTGCTGGCTGGGTTCTCCTGGGGAGGAGGACTGATCCCACCACTGCAGTGCTTGCTCAGTGCATGACTACAGCAATCTGGGTAACCCACACCCCAGAGATGGAAAAGAGGAAAGGAAAAAGCTGCCATTCTCCCCAGCTGAACAGTGGTTTTCAGCGGGTTTCTCTTCCCTACGTGGTTTCTTCTGTCAAGAAACCCAGTTGTGGGGGAATGCAGGTTGGGTGCAACTGGAGGTTATTGGTCTGCCAGGAAAGAAAACTATGAAACTTGAGAATATTAAAGTCCTTTTCTCTCCCTGGAATTGGCAACTAAGTTAAAAGCCAGAGACAACCTCTAATGAGATAAAAGGGTGCAAGTGCAGTCCTTATGCTATTACACTTGCCCACAAGAAGCCCTCTGCTTCCATCAGTCTCCTCCCTGGGGTCAGCTTCAGGGGAGGAGGGGGGATTCTCAGAAGCCACTGGACCATGGTAGGTCTGCTGATATGATACACTCTATAGAGAGGATTCCAATATTTCTAAATGACCCCATAATGCCACACAGAAGCCGTGAACAGCACCAGGGATGAAGCATCGCTCTGTGTTTTTAACTATAATTATTATTGCAGTGGCAGACTTGGAACTAGACAGAAATTTGAAATCAAAGTGTGAGCTGCATCACATAAGCACTCCCTGTTCAAGCAGGTCCTAAAAGAATAAAGAAAATCAACACCATTCCCAGGAAATACTTTAATTTCTTATTCCTAGAAGTTCTTGCAGCAAGTTCTGTCCCAGCAGGACGAAAGTCAATGGAACACCCTAGAGCAGATGTAACATCCACGCCAGCTCAGCCAGAGCTAAAGAGCAAGGACAAACTGGAAGCATGTGGATGCTGCAGGTTCCTTAGGAATGGGAATGGAGAAAATCAAGTTAGAAAGTGGTAAATCTAAGTGAAGACCTTTCCTGAATAAGAATAGGCATTGCCATGATTCTTGTCAGCTTTCCTGGGGGCAATTTCACAGCTTTCAGTCAGTGCTATAGAGAAGCCTTTTCCAAACCAAACTGTGCAAAACACTTTACCTTCCAGAAATCAGTGTCAGGATAGGTCTCTTGTCCTTGGCGGAGGCTGGAGTAGTTTTAACACCATTATCGATGATCATTCCAGCCTAAAAGAGAAATGCAATATTACAGTATATTTATATATTCTACAGTTCTTTCCATCTCCAGGCTCTACCTCCAATTGTTCTAAACTGAAGTCACTCTCATGAGCCTAATAACTGCTTCTGGAGCTTAAAGCACTCCATAACAGTACCACACAGCCCCACAACATGGCATGCTATGGGTAAATAACTAAAGTGAAGGCAATTAGACACAGTGGCCTGTATTTATCCCTCCAGAAGCTGTTCAGTTAATTGCTAACATTGGCAGTTGAGGTCTATAATTAGACAAGCTGCCAATAGATGCTCCTGGAGGCACTATTTTAGGAGTACAGAAGCAGAGGAGCAGCCTGAGCAGAGGGAAGAACCTCTTTGAATGCCCAAGAGCCAAGTGAAGCGGGTGCTGGCCGACTCTGAGAGCTTCAGCGCCAGCACACAAGCTGCTTTATCTGCAGACACAAACAAGCCTGCAGTAACTTTCAGTGAAACAGAAAGCACAAGCATTAATAGCTTGCAGACCCAAAGAGCTGAAGCGAGAAGATGGTGTTTATTTCGAGGGCAGTGTTCCCATTGCGTGCAGACTCACCCGGTAGTTGGAATGTGCGCGATTGTTGGAGAATTTCCCCATCGGCATGTGCTCCGAGTAGCCAGGGGAATACATGCCCGCTGAGGGCCCTGTCGGCACGTGGTGCAGAACAAACCAAAAGCCTGTTTCCTGAGAAAGAGAATGGACATTTGAGACTTTGCTTGAACTTCTTTGCTGGTCTACATTAGCCCAAGGATTTGTCAGTCAAGCCACAAGACGCAAGCCAGAAGATATCAGGACAAATCACAGCTAGCAGCATTGACCTGTATAACTATATGCAGCAAAGAGTTTGACATGCACATAAATTCACATTCACAGTCCCACATCTTCAAGAGGCCTTAAGCTTTGACATCTATATTGAAGCTATAAGCGAGACTTTTGAAATCCTTAACACATGCGCACACACACACACACACACACTGATGTCCTCCTATCACTGCATAGGATCTTAAAAAATCAGATAATTTTTATTTAGTTGCCTAAAAATGTATCTAGAAGCCTGAATCCAGGTATTCGGGTTTGTAAGCTTTGGAAAAATCACCTCTCTTTGTTTAAGGCTTAGTTTGCTTGTTTATTTGTCTTAGTAGGAAAACAAAGGCTCCTGATGTGACCAAGAATTCCTGTGGAATTACCATTAGTGCTGACTGACATTTCAGGGCACCATTACCGTACTGCCATCAGCAAAATCATTGCCAAAGACTTCACTGGGATTCCACAGTCACATTTATTTCATTTATTCAGGCTGCACACTGTGCAAAGGCTGGGAACTTTTGTTAAAGCCATCCAGCTCTAGAAACAGCAAGTGACAAGAAGTATGGAGCAAAAGGAGAAGTGTTGTTTTTTACTGCAGGCACCAGCCACATTAATATATGTCTCAATTGAGCAGTTTCAAAAATGCCTGTGTCACAGAAGCAGGTTTTATTCCAACAAGAGCTTTGCAGGGCTGTAACCGGTCTGGGTTGTTACCAAATAAGAAACTTCTGCACTCACTTCAGATCCAGCAGCCGCACAGTTTATCAGGTTGTTGTGCGGGTTGGCTATCCAGAAGGTGGATACGGCACTGCAGGTCAGGAAAACAAAACATAACATAAAGATGACACTTTGAGCACACACCAGAGTCACTGATCAACTCCCCTTGTACAGGACAGATACCTCCTCAGATAAGAGGTCCTGCCTGTGGGTCAAAGGGAATGTTGTTTTTCCTTTCTCTTCTCATACCATGTATCCTCCGCAGTTTGACAGAGAGCATGGCCTTATCTTTTAAAACCCAGAGCATTAAATGAGGAATTTCAACTGCAATTCCAATCCTGCTATGAAGCTGTCAGATGTCAATCATGTTTTATGATAAGGTAAATATGTTGTTGCACAAGTCACAGAAAGAACTTTGCCCTCAAATAAGCCCTCAGAAACTCCTTTAATCAAGGGACCCAACCAATTGCCTCTTAAAGGCTTTCCAAGTGCAACCCAGTACCTGACTTTTCCTGAGCTGCTGTGATTCATTAACTTTATTTACCACCCTCCTATGCATTGCTTTTGGAACAAAAAGACTCAAGTTTGTCTAATGCACATAAAAGACTCTTAATGTAAAGATTCCCATCAAGGACGAAAGATCAATCCATCAATGTCCATCCTGTGACATACAGCGTTCGTTAACCGACAGGCACATGAACTCCAGGAGGAGAACAGCCAGCACTTACAACCAGCAGGCTGGCTCCCTGAATGTCCTGGGTGAGATTTGTCCTCCTGCAGCGGATGAACCAAAGCAACCCACACGTCTGTTTTAACCTTGCTATGAAAGACTTCATGGGAGCTTTAGGCCAACTGATTTTGCTGGCCTAAGATGAAGTTGTGTTTGTGTGATTTTATTATGAAAACATAGCAAATTTTTTCTATTTTTGGCATGCAACTGGCCTAGAAAGAAACAATTTGAGATTATTTATAGACTACCTCCTGCTGCGTAGGCAAGGGCATGGACATATTTCCACAATGACCTGTCTTTCAGCCCAATCCTGCTCCCCAGAGCCATGTGGATCGAGCAGGTTACTGTGTCATTTGGCGCAATCCTATAGTCTTAATTTCTGCCAGTGGCTTCCTTTCTGCCTCTTCCAAGCTGACAGGGCTGCAGCCGGTGCTCATCCATCATCCGTGCACTGGGTGCCCTGGCTGCTGCACCACGGATAGTGTTAGTTTACTCATGCACTTGCATGAGCTCAGTGCAAAACAAGCTATTTTTCTGATCAGACCTCAAATTCCTTTAAATAGCAAGACATGGCAGATCAAAGTACTGTAGGACCTTTTCATTAGACCTCTGCCTATCATTCATTTTTCATGTAACAGTCTTCAAGATGACACAAAATCTCTCCCTCTGACTATTAAACGGATTATCAGTGGAAAATGAACACAGTGGCCAATTAACTCTTGTTTTATGAATGGAGACGTTAAGTGTAATTTATAAACAAACACAGATGTGAAAAAGAGCATTGCATGAATTCATCTCTTTCCTTTGCCAAACTACAAAGCTAAAAATATGTTTCTTTGGACAAAATCCCAGTTTGTTCTGAGGACAGAAGGGTGATACTGATACAGGCTCAGCAGATTGAGAGTATTTCCAAATAAAAGAAATCCCCCGAAGACATTTTGCTGTTAGGCATCAATCAGCTTCTAACTGTCTAATTTTCAGGATGGAAGTCTGGCTCCAAAGAATTTTTCACTAACTTTTTGTCCATCAGAAATTTAGCTCTTTAGGGGTTTGGGTGGTTTATGGAGAAAAAATTCCTGGAGAAAAATCTGGACTATGAGCAGAAGTGGTCCTGTCTCCCAGCAGCTTCAACACAGCACCAACGCTCTGGGGTCTCAAGACAAATCTTCACCGTCGAAGACCTCCCATTCTGTTGCACAGGGGTCTTGTCCTCAAGTTGATCCACCATCAATTTTAAACTCGTAAAGGCAAGTTTGATGTCCAGCTTTTAAAGGAAAACACTCTGAAAACAATGTGGTTCCACAGATCTGCTCCACACCATTTGCTATACCCCCTGGACTACAGCTGGGGATCTGCTTGCCTAGCTGCTAAGCACACAGGTTTTACTGTAAGAGTTTAGTGGTCTCCCAAGAAGAGTCGGGGAGATGTGGGAAGAAAAAGAAACCTAATTAATTGCCTGATATGGATCAAAATGAGTAGGCTCCCTGAGCAGCTATTAATTAGCAATGAATAATGTTCCAAGTTGTGCACCTTGATTTTTGGGCAGAAAACCAGCTGGAAAATCATGGAAAGAAGGGCTAGAATGGCCTTCAGGAGCTCAGTGAGTCTATACCCCACCTTATGACAGGGTCATCTACAACTACAGTTTTTGTGACTGGCATTCTCTAACCTGTGCTTAAAAATTACTGCTAATGAAGAACCCATTAATTCCTCTAAAAGAATTCTAATGCTTAACTGTGTGGCCAAGCTGGTTGTTTTTTCTTCTGTGTTTCACCTGATTTTTTTTCTACAAGGCAACAGAACTGCAAAAAGAACTTGTAAAATCCCTTCTTATTGCAAATGCTTCTATAATCCTCATCTAAACTTCAGCTGGCAGATCTGCAAGGATGCTTAGAGGAAAGGATCTTGAAAAAAGGAAGATGAAAGGCATTTAGCATTTTTCAAGCTTAATACAGTGTTTGTGGCAAACAGAAGTTTTGAGAAGCTCTCACGGACACATTTTAATGAGCTCATGTATAGACAAACTATTAGAGATCCAATGGGTGTATACAGTCTTTGATCTTTTATTAAATTCCAATTCTGTGCTAAACTGCATTTATTACATCATCTTGGCTTCACTCCACAGTTGGACAGACTGTGCCATATGAATGTGTAACACCACTGCTGTAGCATTAAACAGGAGCCATTCTTCACAAATAATGACTTCTGAATTAACAGCAGTATTTTTCAAAATCAGCTACCATTTGAGATGAGCACAAATGTGAGAACTCAGCCCACTCTGAACTCAACAACTTTTTGCTGAGTCGTTGGGATCAAGTGTCCATAAGGCACATGGCATCACCAAGTCCTTTGAAAAAGATTTTCAATATCTGAGGTAGGAACACTCTCAATTGACTTTATAGTAAAAATGAAAATTACACCCTAGGTGTGTAGGCATCTGAATGGCACAAGTATAAAGATCGCAAACAGAGTGCTCTCCCAACCTTTGGGACATGCAGCCCAGACCTCTGCAGATGAGGACCACATAATCAAATACACATAATGCCATCTTTTATGGCTAAAACCTGCAAAGAATAGAAAGAAGAAAAAGAAGGCTCCCACTCACCTACAGTCCTGCCTGGGTTTAGGGATGTACCCTGGGTAAGCACCCTCTGTGATCAGCTTGCACATCCTGCTGTCTCGGTCAGAGGGGAGCAGAGTGCTAGGTTTAACAAGCAGCCCCAGGCAGTGATCAAATGTGTTGCGCTCTTCTGGTCCATCCTCCGTAAAGAAGCAATGGCCCAGTGCATCATAACCCACAGCATCCTTCACCTGCATGTATAAAACAAAGGTCAGTGTTCAGGTTTCATGCTTCAGCCACTGCATAATAATAAGAAACTTTACAGCAATGGCACATAGGAACTGCAGTACCCTCTTGAACTCAGGGTGTATAAGGAAAACCAAAAGCAAGATCACCCTCTGCTCTTAAGAGCTTATAGTCTAAGCAATAATTCCAACACATAATTAGAATTTGTCATCACCTAGGAAATGCTCATTCCATTCTTATGTTTGCCTGTGAAATCAGAGACTGCCTTAGCATGACGCTGGAAAAAACACAGGGTGGGGGGTGAATGGAGGACATTAGATGTTCAAATCACATCTGGGCTCATTCATCTTCATGTGGAGTTACATGGGCAGCACATAAAGTGCATTTAAAAAATGCAGCTGAGCTGAAAAAATATTTTTTCAGGCTATCACAAAGGTGGCAGGTTGTTTTCCAGACAGGCTGGTTTGTTTTAGGTTTGACCTGATCCTTTTCTCCAACTTGTTGACAGAAGCTTTACTTGACCCTGAGACAAATCAGCTGGTGTTAATGCTGCTCTGGTTTTGGTTTGAATGTTGTTAACATTGAGACACTGTTGGGCAGAACAATACCCATCACACCACTGAAAGATCTGAGAAAACAATTTCAGGAGCAGATATGTGAATTCAAAGCATACGGCTAGGACTGGCTGGGAAACAACAGCCCTTGGACATACCGTGTCCAGCAAGTCAGTTAGTGAATATGTCTGGGATATGGAAAATTAATTTCTGGTCTCCACTGGCCAGGTGAATGGCTGGCACTCCTTGCTCTTCCCATCAGCAATCACCTGTCAACCACCTTGGACTTAGGAAACCTTCCTGGTAAAGGCTAGCCTGACCCCCATGTGTTCCTACAAGTGCTTCTGATGAAACAACTACTAAGGGGTAAAAGACAATCTTAAACTGGATAGAAGACCTATTCTTTACCGTGTCATTGTAAGACCTGGGTGCTCAAGTGCCTGAATCACCTTTGTAAACTGGCCTGAGACTCCTGAGTCATCTTCATGCCTCATTCTCAAGGCAAGGAGCACCAATTTCAAATAAAATCCCAGGACTAGTGTTGAAATGATTACAAATATGTTTTCACATAAGAAGGAACACTTTGCTTGCCAAATCTATTACAAGCTTACATCTGCACACACATCTATTATGTATCATCCATGCTCCAGTGTAAATACTCAAATCTCTGAATATGAGTCATCACAGTAAATTAAACACAGCTAAAATGACCTGCAAAGTGGTGCATTCCTTTAAGCTATCTCACTGAAAGTTACTGCTAACTTCACTGATCTAATTAGATGATAACTTTTGCAAGGTTTAGGCTTTTTTATTTAGGTGTAAAACGTATGGACTAGACCGAACTGTCCCTTCTTGGACAAATGAGCTGTCCCAGCCCTGTAATGATAAAGGTTTACAGGATAGAAGAACATTTCAGGAGAGTGAGCTATCTTCAGAGGAAGTTTTCCAACATGTAGAGGAAGTCTTTTAAGCACACAGATGTCAGAATTGCACAGAAACTGCCACCGAAACCAATTAGCTTCCTCTCACATAACAGTAATACTGGAAAGACACGTAAGTAATGGTGCTGTGACATCCAGATGATGGAAACAGTTTCCCTAGAGAAATGTTATCCACTTTATATGGCCATTTATCTTTCCAGCCAGCACAGCACTGCACCAGGAGTGGGACATGAAAACCTGTAGTGACCAAACTTGAGCCCACCTCTGTGTGAGTAACACTGCAGGGGAACGCATCTCCTGGTACAGTGAGAGGAGTGAAGCAGAGAGAGAGGCACGCACTGGTAGAGGGGCTCAGAGCCAGCAAATGCCCAGTGTTCTCCTACCTCATTCTTGAAAGCCCACAGAACAACATGGAGTTATCAGCCAGGGACCTGGTCCCTAATGCATTTGTCACTCTCCCTTTGATAAATTACTTTCCCCGTCTCTCATCTCTCAGTCAGCTCTGTCTTACTTTCCTGTGCGTGTTCTCATGCACAAGCCCACTACTGAAATGTTTGGATAGCAAATGAGATGCTTGTTCCAAAATCACATTTCAAATGGATCTAATTTTTCTAACCTTCCTAATAGTCCATAATCTTACTTTAACCATGAGTGATTTATGGCCAGATAATGCCCATTCGGTAAAACATTTGCTGTGTAGTATAACTGGATTAATAACAACAGATACCACTGAAGCAGTTAGACAACACAACCTCATATTCCATGAAGTACACCTCTCCCCTGAATTCTGCCAGACTGTTTTTTTGACCTCCACTTAATTTCCCTCCCCAATGGCTGTTTCTATTTTCTCTTGCACACTGGGATCCAGTGGAGAGAGTGGGAATCAGAGCAAAGTTTCATCCCTGGGATTGCAGTGGCGTAACTAGATGGCTTTATGGCCAATATATTAAAGAAAACATGGGGTAATTATTGCATTTTCAAACAATAATTATGGTGAGAAAAGCATTTCTACAGATTTGTTTCCAGAAGGGCCCTCTGTGCCTTCCACTGAATATGAATTTGCAGACAAGTGCAGAATAGCCCATCAATGGAAGTGAGCTAACGTTGAGATAGTGACTTTTAGCACACTGTACAGACCTACAGGAAAACATTTCTGTCATCAAGAATAACTGGACAGTGTTTTCTGTTAGTGTTTTCAGTATAAATATCTCTGAAGCAACACGAGAAAAGTGACAGCAAAGGAAGCAGGGAAGCTTGTATGCAAATTACCAGCCTGCTTTAATAACAGTTAAAAATAACTGATGCCCCTCTCCCATTTATTAAAGCATTTGCACAGGTACTCAACCACAGCCCTGCAATAAGCCCCTCTGAAACCAATGGTTTCATGTTAAGGACATCAAGTGCTGTGCTATGATGAGATTTAATAGCCCAGCTAGATTTTTTTGTATAGCTATTTCCAAAGTGTGGTTTGTGCACATCATCAAGGTAAATATTCCCTCAGCGAAGTATGCTTTGGTTCTGCCTGACCTCAGAGGGAATCAATGTTACCTGCGAAAGATAGAGCTTGTCTGTTTGCACAAATGGTGCTCATGCGTGTAGAAACAGGTAGTACTGCCCAAGTAAGAAGATAATAGGCAGCTAGGAAATGTACAGAATAACTATTGTAATCATCAGAGACCAATGTGGGTGTCTGTGAATATATCTGGGGCAGAAGGAAGAGGAAAGGAAGGAAATTAGAGTCAGAAGGTGGATGAGGAGATTGTGGTGGGATCACCTGATGAACAGAGACATGGAGCTGCTAACCGCATGTGTCTATCATGGAGCAATGAAACAATATTTAAGTGATGCAACCTTTGGAGCACATCTTCTGTGATGCAACTGAAAAAACTTGTTCGGGTTGCTTTATTCCACTGGGGCTTTCTTTTCAACTATCAGAAATAATCATACAGTTAAAGTAATATAAAAAACCCCAAAGAGGTAAAGTATTATGAGTACAGTTTAGTATTCACACATTTTGGTAAACCATAATCCACAGGGATTCAATTCTTGACTAATGTTTCAGATTATATGTCCCAAATTTTAAGATTTTTCTTGGGTGCCTTTTTATGGAGGCAAAGCATAGTCATTTAGGGAATTGTGGCTGTGGAGTAACAGCAGGAGGATCAAGCTGCTTTCATCACCTACATCAGCCTGTCTAAATTTCATCATGCCACCTTGGCTGGAAAAGCCTGAGCACATGGATCCCTAGCCCATGAATCCTCCATGGCACAGTTATCACTTAGAGAAAGCACACGAGACAGAACTATTTCCAAATACTCCCTATGAACCCGTCCGTCTGACGGATAAGAAAAATGCCAGGCTCTGTATTTGGTTTGGCAAGTATTAATCAATAGAGAATGAAGATCTCACATTAGATCCAGAAGCAGGGCTTTAGCTGGTCTGCAGCTCACCAACAGCTGTGCAACCTCTGTGCAGCCAGAGCATGTGTTTATGGTGTCATTAGCAATAGCCCATGATGGTGTGACAAATGAATCATGCAATGTTGCCCTTCCACCCTGCACATTAATTGCATACGAAGCCCCTGTACTGGCGACATCGAATTGGGAAGATGCCATATGTCCCTGAATGCCTTATGTAATTCATATGGTGGAATACCTTTTTTCTTTAGAAGCTGTGTTCACTTGCTAGGTTTTTAGGATCGTGTTGTAAACTTAGAAGGATAAAGGTCAAAACAAAACCTCAGCTTCATAAATAGCAGATAAAAAGCTGCTGTGCTTCTGGAGCTGCAATTTCAATGCCCTCTCTCCAACTTCAGTGCATTTTAGTTATGCCTGTGACTTTCCCTTCCAATGGATTTCTTGCTTTGGAGGGCAACTCTGACAAATCAGAGCTCTGCGAGTGCTGGGTGTTATGAATAGAATTGCAAACACAAACCTTTATTACAGGAAAGATGAAGCACGCTTAAACCTTCTGATTATCATCTTTAAATAGCAAGCTCTCTGTCTATAGATAGATCCAACTACTCATTACAGAGGGGCTGGTCTGCAACATCACTGCACACAGACAAAAGCTCTGCCTGCTCTGAGTCACACACAGCCTACAGTGCCACACTGGCCTCCTCCTTTTGAATGCAGGTTGAAATACGCCTGGAATACATATCCACAGTGGGAAGAGGCAGACATGAGCTCAAACAATAAAACACATCATCCTGCAATAATTAAGCTGTAGTCATACTATGAGGAAATTTTTTAACTGGTGCTTAGATCTGTAAGATAGACATTGGGGCTTCTTACCAGTAAACCATTGGATCCATGGACTGTGATACAGCGGGAAAAGGTATGGTGGATGGAGACATCCTTCACATACGTCGGAGGATTGTAGCCTCCTTTCTCATCCACATCTCCAGCCATATGGAAATGAATTGGGTAATGTCCCATTGTCTGCTGGCCCATATATTTCAGTTCCAGACCTTCAATATGGGTGGCCTTAAAACCAAGACCAATCTGGAGAACAACAGAACATCAGTCAAAAAACACGAAAGACCGTTGAAGGTAAGAAGGAGGGCGAATACAAGAATAGGAAGGGTTGCACTGTACCTGCCAGAACAATTTACCCTGTGGAAGGAAGTGTATGGCTGCAGGGTGAGGGAAAGAGGGTTACGATGGCTAAAGGGACCATGGTGTGATCTCCCCACTGCTGCAATGGCTACATTTAACTTAATTTTAGAAGGAAAACGACTTGTGTTTAATATTTTTCATGAGTTTCAGTCAGCAGGGCTCAAATCAAACTCCCAGGCTGAGCACCACCAGAATCTGGGGAAAACTGGGATTGGGATATGGAGACTGTATCTCAGGTGGGTTGAGCACCAGCCTGTCTGGCTGAGCAACGTCTGCAGGGGCATGAGGTGCACTTCAAAGCCAAAGGACAGGCAGCAGCAGTGGGGCTGATCTGAGGTACTGTGGGGAGAGGCTGTTTGCTCAGTGGCTGACATAAGGGATTTCTCCCTTCCTGCATCCTGGCTTCCTCGGTATGTGAAGGTGTGGCTGGGAGGAGGAAAGCGCAAGGAGAGGGCTCCAGCCTTACCTTGATGTGTCCCCCAAAGGTGTCGAAATCAAAGAAGGAGCATAACTTGCTGCTGTACTCATAGCACTGCCCCTCCATCTCACCCATCACCACAATGTTGCGGCTCAGCAGCCCCACTTCTGCCCTCATGTCAACACCATCAATCACTTCACCAATGTGGAGGTATGTTGCTTTTCCTAAAGGAACAAGATCCAGTTTCAGGGTTACTCTGACAATGCTGCTGGTTTCCCCTTGTGCTTCCTGTGGTGGGGTTGGTGTGATAACGAAAGGAGTAATTGATTGACTCCTTAAAGGAGAGAAGGCTGGAGCACAAGTATCACCCAAGGTCTTGCTGAGATACTTGCAACAGAGGAGGTGGGATGTTTTGGTTTAAAGTTGCTTCATTTACCCAGGGAGTTAAACCAACAGCCTGTCAGGCAAACCACATTTCCTACCTTGAAAAGGGACTGTAATCCAAAGTAAAAAGACCTCGAATGATCACAGCCAGCTGTGTATGAACATGTAGCACACAGAAAACTGATGATGTAGCTACTGAAAAGTCTAAATCCCCAAGGTTAGCACAGCACTTCCCATAGTGAAACAATGGGAGCTGCTCAGATCTCACAGCACCACTCACAGACGAGCATCAGACCGACCCTGCTAATGCCATGGATGTTAATTTAAGCAGGGAGAGGTCTGGGCAGAGACTCTTGTGGAAATTGAGGCTTGGGACACAACTGCAACCCCTCATCCAGCTTGTGGGCTGCAAAGCCTACCACTGCCTGCCCTCCTAAATCTCTTAATTTCAGATCCACCCGCATGTCTCCAACTTGCTTCACTCTGCCCTGCTGTAGTCGGAGTTGGTGGATCCTCCATCTGCCCCATGCTACACCTTGCTTTGCTAGGCCAAGTCACTCATACCATCCTCTGCACACACACCTGGCTCACGGAACAGTTAAAAGCACAGAAAGCTTTCCCTGGCCTGACCAAGAAGGGGTGAAGTCCAGGCAGTGTGGATGTCTAGAAAGCAAAATCATCTCTTTGCTGTAGTTTCATTCAAACATATTCATACTCCCTCCTTCCTTCCGTGGCTTTCTGCAGAGAATGCAGTTGGAAAAAGGTTCATCTTACTGACTACATTCTGTATTATTCCAGTAAAAATAAGTAATAAACTCTTTAAGTAAACACTGAACTTTAAGGAATGCTACACTTGCATGTATTTCATTTCAACGGAATCGTTCAAACCTGTAATTAGAAACAAATGGCAAGCCTGAAGCTTGGCTATTGCTGTGAAGCACTTTATGCTTAAGCAGAGGTGCCAAGTCAAGGGGGGGATTTTTGAACATTGAAACAGTTTTGTGTTTAACCAAAACATGATGCTTTGACTTTATAACAAAGATAAGCACACACCATTCATTCCCTCTTCTCCTGCAGCTGGGAGCAGTGCAGTTCAATGGTAATATTGGGATTTGGGAAGGGTGAGTGCTCTGCCTTGCTCCAAGAGCGCTGTGTTGTGGGACGGGGTTCACACCATTACATGTGCCCTCTGCCTCGGCACCTCCGCCTTCAAAGTTATGTGATTATGTGAAAGAACACTCTCTGCTAACTAGGGGAGTGGTGATGACAGAACATTTTGACACAGCTTTTTGGCTGCGGGGGAAGACAAGGCTCCTCCAAGCTCCCTGCTCAGCCCCAGAAATGAGGGGCTGCAAGGGGCCACGGTTTTGCTCCTCACCCATCTTGCAATCACCTCCCTAGAAAGTCCTGGTCTTCCCTGTGTTTCTGCCCTGAAGCCAGTGAGCCTCATTGGGTGTGTGGTCAAAACCAGACCCCAGACCATCCAAAAAGCAGCTTTGCTTCCCTTATTCACATGGGTTAAAAAAGCCACTGCCGTTGAGTGCCCTCCACATATTCAACGAGTCTGTTAAGGAGCATAGCCTCTTGTTATGAAACTGGTTTTAAGCTGTTATTTTTCAGTTTCCCCCCGAGCTGACCTTTCCTTGATTTACTGAAATGCAGGAAGACATTCAGATAATCATAAGAACACCCTACTGGAAGCCACATCTCTAGGATTTGTGGCAGTGAAATTGGATAGGCAGTTTTGTTATTCATGCACTGAGCTTTAGAATAATAAATGTCATGCTTGCATGTATTTAATTTAATCTAACACCAGTCCAGACATGCAAAATAGGGTAAGCACTGACAGGAATGTTAAATACAGACTAACCAATTTCTAAATATAACATCTTGGGCGCATGTTTTTCACTTTGTGCTTTTGCTGACTTGGCTTGTTTGGAGATAAAAGGAGAGATGGAAACCAATTCCCTTCCAACGTAAAAGTGGATTTTGAATAATAGCTCCTTTAACAGAGTTTTGAACAACAAACCTCTCCTCAAGGCAGCCAGAAATTCAAGCTCCCCATGACAATGGGGCTGTGCTCCTGAAACGGGTCATGGGAGACAGGCCCTGGCATGGGAGCCGTTAGGTGCTGTAAATGCTGCTGGGAAACAGCACTCCAGCAACGGGGACTTCCCATGGGGCTGAGAGTACCACGATGTGCATTTATAGACACGTGGCGCTTCCAATGAGCTGCTGGGGCATGTTTAGCGACGGGCATGAAAAAAAAACCCAACAAAAGAGGCTTCTCTGTGATGAGTTCAGGGAGTTCACATGGGGACAGGAGTGTCTCACTCTGCAGAGCCACAGACCTGAAGCCAGCACAGGGAGCCTTCCCAGAGAGCAGCCACGGTGTCTGAGAGCCTGAGCAGTGACAATGGGCAAGCTGAAGCCAGGGGTTTTCAAACCCCCACTGAAGTGTTTTGATACTAAAAAGGCAACACTGTGCTTTCAATGTGGGAGGAATGCGTCTGCTGCTTCAGCATCAAAGCCAATGGCTGTGATTGCCCAACAGCTAACAAACCCAGGGGTCACTGATTCACTGTGTCCTCCTTTGGGCTTGGTCTTGCTGCATCCGTCATGGGCAGATGTTGCCCTGCCAGCAAGCCAGGCTCGTGCCATGTTATAATCTAAACCCAACAAAGCCTTGCAGCGACGTGGATTACGTCTCTCTGTAACAGGCCTGTGTGATGGACTAGGGAAAATGCTCTGAGTTTGCTGCTTTATTTGTAATACCAGTGCCTCCAGGTGGCAATATGCAAATTCATGAGGAACAGCTTCTTTAATGTGTGGCCTTGCCTGGTAAAAATCTTGATTCAGAAAATACGAGCACATTTCCATGCTTATTACTCAAGACAGTGACAATTAAAGTCACCACTTGTTGGTAAGCACAAGGTAATTATTGAAAGAAAGTATGCATTAAAATAAACATAGATGATCCACTAATCAAGGGCATGCTTATGTTAACGAAGCAATTCAAAGCACTCTCTCCAAACTGTACAAAGCTCCAGGACAACATACCATATGAACCTAGCCATAAAACCTGGGTCTCAGGGCTTATCAAACCTAGGGAGGGTGGAGTTTTAAAACTATTTCAGCTGATACAGATGTGGACGTATGCTTAGCTCTGGCGAGTTACACAGATGTCTGACAACCCTCCCAGGCACACTTATGCATTCCTAAATGCCTTGGCTCTAAACGACAAACTGCTAAATCTCCCTTTCAGAAGCGAAACAGGCACTTGAAGGTCTGGCTTTGGTGAAGATAAAGTGGAGCTAAGATGTTCCTGGATTTTTTTCTCTAAAGAGTCTTTTGTTCATCTTTGGGCTCTCTAAGGCCAAGACCACCTCTCTCATGGTCTTTTAATGTTTCCTAAACAAGCGTTTTTAAAGGAAATGCTAATCACAAACTTGTCTGTTCAACCCATGTAACCAGTGACTGAATCCTTCAGGGCACCTTTCAAATCACTGCAATTCATTGTATATGCCAGCTCAGGCCTCTGTCAGATTTAGCATTTTTGCCAAACATTTTTCATCACTGGTGGTAATGCCCCTATTGCTTATATTTAATAACCAACAAATGTTCACACAGGCATCCTGTCAAATCCTCATTATTCTGAATTACCTTGATGAGCTTTGCTATTGCACCCCTAAGCCGCAAGCCTGTAATGCAACACAGCATGATCTGGGTGAGTTGACCAGCTTCTTGAGTCATGCAGTACAACCTGATGTCTTAACGAACAAATATTCATTGTATTCCTTTCACATGGAAAACTAAGTTTCCAGTAAAAAAAACCAAAAACAACCAAACATACAGCAGAAAGGGTGAAACTTTATAAGGAGTTCAGAGCTAACTAAGTCTTCTTGGGACAGTTTCCTGCTGGGTAACTCATCCAATTATAGCCCTCCATCGCTTTTCTCCTTCAAGATCCTGCATGGTATCCTGCAAAGGTTGGAAATACATCCTCCGTTGTAGGAGTGCGAAAGCCTTGATTTAACATGGATATTGTTAAGTGAATGATTAAATACTCTGTTGGATCAAAGCCTCTGTAGCTGTTTGGTTTCAAGGCTGAAACGAGTGGATCTTAACTGCTGCAGATTGGTGCAACAGGAAGATTGATGTGGACTGGGGAAAGTGCATCTGCTCATGCTGGCTTTAACTGAGCACTGAGAGGTCTCTTAGTGTTTTATCCCAATGGCAGTGTCACACTCTTTCCTAAGGCCACTCCTGTCCATCTCACACCCTCTTTCTGCAGCAGCTACTTGGCAATCTACTGACAGTCTTCTGTAAATGCTAGGTTTTCCCTCTCCAAACTTCCAGGTTTTTCCTCTTCTTATGCTGATATTTAAGTTCTTGCAGCTGGGATGGGAAGATTAGGCAGGTTTGGTGGACAAACAGATCAAATCCTTACTTAAATTAGGCCCAAACTCAACCCTTCTGAACCGCTGTGCCACCTTGAGTATGTTTCTGTCAACTCTGCTTCCAGGCAATATCCAGAGGTAGAAGAGCTCAGAAAGACTGTTTGAAAGGGCCATATCACAGTATTTCCTGCCCAGCCCTCAAGCACCAGGGTTGCCTTCAAAACAAAGAGCTTCTGGCAAGTTCCAGCCAAAATGATGCCAACTTCTAAACAGAACCCCCTAAATCTCTAAGAGTATCTGAATTTTGATAGCAGAGTAACTTCTCCCATCCTTATAGCACAAGATGAATGCCAACACAGGCTGTGAAGTTTAGACAGCTATGGATTTACATTTTTTATTCAAAGTTCTCTGCATGAACAAGATCACTGTAAACTCCATATCTCTCTAGTATTTGTAATCCAATAAGCAGGATTTAAGATATGTGTGCTTGTAATCATAGATTCACCAGTATGTGGGATAACTGGAGTAATTATGTGAGGCACAAACAGGTTTTTCATGCTTTATCAAAAGCATATAAGAGCACAAAAGAGCATTTCATCATTTTTGTTCCATGGTGAAACTTATCAGCATTAGTAGTAACTTCATACAGAGCAACCAAGATGAAGATAAGACTTGTTTCCCAGGGAAACTACACAAAATACTTGATCTTTCCTACAATCCAATTCTATCATAGCAACACAACCCTTCCTTCCTTCCTCCTCCCTCCCTCTGCCCTATACTGTTGTCCCTCCCCAAACCTTGTGAAGTTGGAAGATCAAACAGTTTTAATCTGTTCCCACAGAGAAAATAATCTAGGCACAAAAATGACAAGTGAAAAACAAAGGAGGCAAGTGGAGAAAAAAAGTTCCATTTCAGTGAGCGGCCATTTGATGGGGAGCAGGACCTGCAGAGCTGAATCCTCATGCAAACCAGGCTTACTCATGGGAGCCACAGTTTTGACATCAGTGTAATTACTCCAGTGAAGGAGGGCACAAGGTCAGTGCCTGGGTGCCCTCCACCACTTTCTATGCCGAGATTTGCAGAAGTCCACAGTTAGACAACTAAATCCTACTAAAACCTGACGGCAATTCAGTATTAACGCTCTTAAGCTGTTTTGAAAAGACCAGCCTCTAATCAATCCATTCCTAGAATGTAGAGAAACTGTAAGTTTTCAGCAGAAAGTCTCAAATATAAATAGGACATGAGCTAATGAATGAGTTTGATTCAGTTGGCACAATACGCTAAACTGTGTCTATTAAAATATTACTAAATGATGAGAGCATCAATTATAATCAAACCTTAGTATGCCAAGTGGGTGCAACACCAAATTGTCTGTCTGCAAAGCAGGGGTTTTCTGCCTTTTTTAAAACAGAGACTCTTAAGTAGTTCAGATCTGACATTTAAGTTTTGTTAAAAAAAAAAGGGGGGGGGAAGAGAAAAGATTAAAAGGAAATAAATCATCATGGGTAGGAATGATTTTATCATTTGCCTTTCAAAGGGCAGACTTCTGGAGTTTTCAGCTCTTAAACTAAAACTCTTAGAGAAAATAAAGACGCCACTTACTACAAATTACATTCCTCTGAGACCCCACATATAAATGCATCTGTGTGAAAGTCTTTTCTCAAAAGGAGCAAAGCGTATCTCACATAGTAAAAGGCAAGCATTTATGTTGAACATCTGCATGCAATTAAGAGCCTAAGGCAGCCATAAGAAGCACAGGTTGTGCAGGGGCTGCTCACCTATGCTAAGGCTAGAAGCAAGCCCACTGCTTTTGCCAGCTCTTTTTTTGTGCTGGCTCTATGTTGGCCGATCCCCCTTAACACAGTGGATGATGAGACACTGGGACAAATAAAGCCCTATCAAAAGAAGTGTGACCAGCAGGTCAAAGGAGGTGATCCTGCCCCTCTACTCTGCTCTTGTGAGACCCCACGTGGAGCACTGTGTACAGTTCTCGAGTCCCCAACATAAGAAGGACATGAAGCTGTTGAAGCAAGTCCAGAGGAGGCCACGAGGATGATAAAGGGGCTTGAGCACCTTCCATATGAAGACAGCCTGAGAAAGTTGGGGCTGTTCAGCCTGGAGAAGAGAAGGCTGCGTGGAGACCTTAAACGTGTTCAAACTTAAACAAGGAGATTTAAGTTAGATATAAGGAAGAAATTCTTTACTGTGAGGGTAGTGAGGCACAGGAACAGGCTGCCCAAGCAAGTTGTGAATGCTCCATCCCCGACAGTGCACAAGGCCAGGTTGGACGGGGCCTTGAGCAACCTGGTCTAGGGTGAGGTGTCCCTGCCCATGGCAAGCCGTTGGAACTAGATGATCTTAAGGTCCTTTCCAACCCAAACCATTCTGTGATTCTATGATTTAAAAGAAGTCTCACAGGTAATTAGTTGAATCCCAGTAAGTTTCAGAGCTGTGCAGGCTATGGGCAGCTACAGGCATCGCAGAGGGGAGGAGGCATAGAGAACACCCACCCCACAGCTCATTAGCGGTCCTTATTCTGGCTAACTGCATGTCATGGCACAGGGCAATGGATGAACTTACACAATGGTTGGGGAAAGAGCAGCTCAGGGACCATCTGGTTTCTAAAGCCAGGGAACAATCTCAGCCCCGCCCAGGTTTTATTTCATCTAGGCTGAACTTAGAATCAGGCAGATTATTTTGTTTTCTAGTGTGAATGTGCTTTTGTTACAAGAAAGTTGGATGTAATTTTTATTCTTGGACTAGATTTTGCCTTGATTTATATAATCAGTGAAATCCCATTGACGTCAATGGAGTTGCCTGGATATAAGTAAGGGCAGGCTTTGGCCCCAGTGTTCATATCATTTGTGGTAATAAAAGGAATGTCCTAATTCTCCTAAAGAGTAATCGGAGACTAAAAGCACAATTACTTTAACAAGTGTTTCCACTGCTTCTTTACTTAAAATTCACATGAACTTCTTTGTTGTTTTTAACCCTTTATTCATTTCCTTAAACTAACTTAGTTGCCATTGTTGTAGAAGATAAATGTAATTACATGAATTTCACAGATCCAGTAAATTATGGGAAGCCCAAGAGAAATATTCCTATGTCATCTTTATTTTTACTGACGATCTTCCAAGATCATCTTCATGATGTGATTTGTATCATGCTAGTCTGGCACAGTTTTTCCAATAGCTCAAAAGTTGCTCAAGAAAAATATTCAGCTCGGAAATGTGTCTTCTTTGAAAGTGCTAGACATTTTAAGTCATACGACTATGATACATTCGAACTGTGAACAACATTTTTCTTGGCTTGATGAACATCTCTCTTCTAGGCCAAACAACAATGAATGGCTAGAGCTCTGTGGGAGGCAGTTGCCAAAGGAAGCCAAAGGAAGTATATCCGTACCTTCCAGAAGATGTTGCATCAGAGATAATGATGTAGTTCATTTCACAGAACTAAGCAAACTCCCTGATGCACAGGATGTTCCAAATACCCTCATGGTTTCTCAGAAAGATCTTACTGTAAATACAGACAAAACCTCTGCCTATAGCAACTGCTAGTGTGTAAGAAAAAGATAATGTAACATGTATGATTTACCACCAGGCAGATGCTGCCTTTAAAATACAGCCTCAGCTATTACATACTTCTATATTGTAAAATAACTTTTGCTTTTGTAAATTATAGAAATTAAAAATTCCTCATCTCTTCCTAGTAGAGGTAGTTCGTGTGGTACTTCCATACTCTGCTTATCCGTGTGCCAAAACATAAATCTAGAAGGAACAGACCACGACTCAAGTGGAGATGTCTCTCCCACTCTGGATTTCACTTTTATGCTCTTATCAGTAACAATCTGTACTTCGTCATGGCTATGCTACTTAACTGGACTTAGTATCTGAAGGCCATTTTACAATGATTAGACTACAATGCGTTTTCATCAAAGGCAATTTGTTCTGGATTTGAGCGTGTCACCTAACCTGGTTCTGCAAGTGCAACTCTTTGTTTATGAGAGCTCACAACTCCCTGGCCTCATGACTCCAGAAATGTTTGGTTAATACATCACCTCTAAGCAATGCCGTCTGGAGACACAGCAAATGAGAAACAGTAGCTTCAGTAGTACAAAACAGTATTTCTAAATTGAAAGATTACAGTTCTTGTTAAGTGTAACTTTCTTAGGAAAACAGCCAGCTGCACATTAGTTCATAGCCTTACAGTCTCTCACGGTCTGCTCTTGCCCTAGCTCACTCTTCGGATCAGCTGTGCTCATCTCCTGCTTTCTAGGAAGTGATACATTTTCAAATATAGTTATGTAAAATTGCACATTTCAAATACATGACCTGTATTTGTCTCTCTTAAATAAATACCTCCATTCAATAGCGTGCTGGAGGATGAAAACTGGAGTCAGCTATGTAAAGTGAAGGCAGAAAGGAATCAGAATCAAGTTAGACAGCTCTCAAGCATGAGAGGCATATGTTTACCCAAAGCATCTAAAAACTAGCCATCAAATTCAGGTGTGTTTCAGCTCTCTGCAGTTCTTAATGGAGTCACCTTAGCACAAACAACAGAATTTGTGAACTGCACCACCAGCATGTTAAGATGAAGCACCTTACCTGCTACCTTGACCTGGGTGGGTCTGCAGGCTTTGCATGGCAGCACTTGGAACTCCTCCGCCTGGTACATGGAATAGTCAGTGCTTGCAACCACCAGCCTGTCTCCGGGTTCCCATGAGCTCACGTCATCCACCAGATTCAGGACCGTGCTGTTCACATTGGTGTCAATGGTTACCGTAAGCTTTGGTTTCACTGAAAAGCCAAAATGGAAGGGTGGAGAATTCAGTTAATCTTATCAGAAAATGTTTGTGCCCTTTTTTTTTTTCCTCCTTTTGCCTGGAATGCCACCAAAACCAATGATTTCCTCATGCATCAAAAAATACTTAACTCTTCCAAACATGGCTCTTACTGGCTTTGGCTTGGAAAGTAAGCAAACAAGAAAGTGTTTTCCTTCAGTTACAGGCAGGTGGATTTTCCACTAATCCCAGGACTAAATTTAAATGTAGCTCTTAGTGGCTCGTTTTCACCACACCCACTCAGCAGCAGCACTTGTGGGTGCTGGGGACTGTTATTTACAGCAACCAAGTGGTCTTTAACGTAATGACTGTTTTTTCCAGCAAAACAACAGTCTTCCACACCTTCTTTTCCCGCCAAAGAATCCTCATGACCTGTCTAATGACCCGGTTAGGGACAGCAGTGTTGGAATTAATAACTACAAAATAAAATATTACTTTCAAAACCTGTTGTCTTTGCACACTCCGATTGACTAATCCTACCTCATCCAAAAGTGCTTTAGCAAAAGACAAGGTATTACAGGAAGGGACTTGCCAAGTATTTGCCATAGCCTTGCTGGGTTTTTCAGACACCACCCTGTTGCCTCTGTTAGTGCTCAGGAATTTTTCCTGAGATAAATCTTGCTGAAGATTTATCTGTGTTCATGTCAATAGCCCAGCCCATTTTAGCTTTACTCAAGTTGTTCTTGCACCAAACAAGAGCCAGTCATCAGAAGACAGTATTTCTGCTTTTCCCTGGTCTGGCTTTCAGACGTGGGGCACATACCAGATCTGCCACACAGGAACCGTACTCTGTAGTTCTGACAGCCCTCGCCCGTCTGGTCCTTCCCATGGCACAGAAACCTGTAATCATGGCCACTCTTGTAGAACACTTCAGTTGTTAAATCAGCTCCATCAAGTGTCATTGCCTGGAATAAGAATAGAAAAACAGAACAGGTGATACCTTGAGGTGAAGGGATTTCATCAAAACATCAGTGCCGTCAGAGGCCTTTGCTTTGTTTTGGGTGATGCACAACAGTTGTGTAACAAAACATTGTGTTTGTTATGTGTGCTATCCAGCCACGCTCCAGCTGGTGCTCAAACACAGCTATTTTATCTGCAAACTGCACAGATTATTGCTAGGTGCATGCCTTTCTTCTGCATCTATATTAAGACCATGTGCTTTTTTGGGAGGAGTATTCTGAGCTTCACTAGCATCTGCCTCAGTGCCCTAGATTTTCTCTTGTTACTAGTTTGGGGGCAGATGAAAACACTGAACACAGATGCTTGCACCGAAATGAACTCATGATTTCAAGCCTCTTCACTGCACTCATTTCTTGTGGCTAGGCTATGTCTGAACCTTGCAGAAGGAGGAGGTAGGGGTCTTATTTCTTTGCATGGATCAGTCTCTCTAAGGAAAAAAATACCAAGCTGCTGTACTACCCATTGCTCTAAAGGGAAAAAGAAGAGGTGGCTTTTTCTCACATACAAGTGCCACTCTGTAGAGCTTGAGAAAGAAGGCTGTATCCTGCCAAGAAGCAGTGCAATATGTAGCCTTGCTTGTGTTCCTGCTGGATCCATTTCACTCCTCAGGGTCATGCTGAATTTCACAGTCCAGCTCTATGGCTTGCAGTTCTCTTGACCCTTTCACAAAAATGTGATGCATTGCATCGGGCAATCCAAATATCATGTGCATTTTCACAAGGCACCAGCAGATAAGCTGTCTTTCAACGAAGGGTCTTATCCTTATTCTCTCACTCATGTAGACCTTTCTTATTAATGCATACACCCCACTGCCATGTACAGGATTAGCACCATCAGCTGAAGGAATGTGCCTCTGGCTGTGCAGCACTTCTGTTAATATCATCATGTCTTCAATTTTCTTGTATGTAGCATAGCTGGAGCAGGCCAGCTGTAACTGTAATCAGTGTAACTTTATGAAAGCAATGAGCAACACCAGATTACACTACCTAAGGATTTGCCCTAAGATCCGCAGGATAAACCAAAATAAGCTGTCTTGCTTTTAATATACATGGGGAAAAAAAGTAACTGTGATTTAACAGAAGAGGAAAAAAAGGTTTGTTTCTTGAAAAGGAGACTATCTTTCTTGTTTCTCTTTTAATACGCGTGCTAGAAGGGACTGTGTTATAATAAACATATGACCCCTGTTTTGAACCAAGTTGTCACTTCTAATATACATATATTGAAGCAGAAATTAATGTGGATTTGCTAAGACCTGGCAGAAAATTATAGAGCAGGTTTTTCCTTTTTGTTCAAGGGGACATGTTTTATGACATCTGGCTCTGGAAACTTTCACTCATATTGTCAGCATTCCCATTTACTTCAATAGCTGCATTCTTGTGAATAAGGACAACTCTGCTGGTTCAGAGTATGCAGGCTCTACAGATATGAAGTATTTTATTGTCTTTTGCTAGGAAATACTTCTGCTAAAGTTCTTTTACCAAGTAGACATATAAAGTATATGGTGAACATATGCAAAAAACCACATTTGGTATTTGTTCTTTTGGTTTTGAGGGTTTTTTTCCTTAAAGAGGCTTTTGCAGTCCCAGGAAAGGTATATGATTTCTACTCAGTTTGCTGGCCTGATGGCATAATTATAGTGTTTAGCCCCAAACAGAATTCAGATTTTTTTCCACAGAGGCAAAACAATTCACTCCAAGAAATAGCTGCAAGCTCACTGACAGCTGGTAGCTTTACCATCTCATTACATTCTGTGATTAATTTTTTTAGGGAGGGTCCATTCCAGGATCATTTAAAAACTTTGAAATTTTCATGTGTTTTTTTTCCTTTTAATCTTCCATCAGGGAACCACGTATTTCATGATAGCATCTGTGCTGTCCGTGACCCCATCTGTATGCCTTTTCATGCCAGAAGCCAGAATTTACTGAAAGGAGCTCAATTCTTTAAGCTTTTGTCTCAGAATGATACAAGACCACATACCAGATCTTGTTGGTTATGTATTAGAGCAGTAAAATAATTGGTGTCTTTTATTTAGAAACAAAAATTACTGACAAGCACAATTACTTTGGGGTTCAGTGTCAGTCCAAAGAGGACTTGCCCCTCTAAAGTGAGTGGTAAGCAAGCCTACCTGTATGTCAATGGGTTGCCTACAGATTTTATCAGGATGAGCAGCTTTGAAGTCAGAAAGCTTCTCCATGTCCTTAGATCTTGCTTTATCAGGCTTCTCAAACCACTCTGTCCATTCTACATCTGGAGACAAGTGCAAACAAGAAAGTAATTTGAAAGTCAAGCTTAATGAATGCAGCAAAAATGCATGAAGCATAATATGATCTCAGATATCATTCCCGAGTTTCTTCCCTGGTGATCTGCTTCCTGCCTCTTCCTGCCAGTCTGTCAGACACTTTAAATGATACTGTGAAGTATAACAAGCTAAGGGAGAGTGGAGTTATTAAAAGCTACATAAGGGGAGTATGCAGTATGATGATTATTAATAGGAATGGATTTTGGATCTGTGTCCTCCTTAGCTGCCTTGTCTGATCTTCATATCAAGTTACAACCGGTTACTGTATGTTGTCTGTAACATGGACATGATGACTATGCAGTCAAAAGAAGTAAGAGGTTGTTTGTGATCTCTTAGATCATAATGATGGAATTTCATACCAAGTGCAGTAAAGGAAAAAGGATCTAGTTATTCAGAGAGTCCTGGAGACAACTGGGAAAAGAATCCGTGCATGTTCTTTACTTGGGTTAGCTGCGACATAAATAGCAGCTAGCAAGTCCGCTCTTCCCAAATGGAAAAGTATTTCAATAAAAAGGATGATTCACCCTATTTGTCAAGTCTCTGCAACTGAGATAGATGGCACACAGGCCTCTTACCTTGAACCCACTCACTAGTTGAAGAGACATTAAAATGTTCTCCGTTCTCAGCTTTGAATAGTTTGAATACTTTGGCCACAGCTGACCCTTTGTGACCTGTACAAAAACAAACATTGGTAAAATTCCTGAATGCAATCAATAAAAGTCAGAACTGAAAGGCAGTGGTCCATGTGTGTGTTGGCATATTTTGGCTACATTATCCTGAATTAGCCCTGCACAGCTTCCAGAAAAAAAATACTGATCTTAGAGTGAGGCTTCAGATACTTCTATAACTGCTTGGACAATCAGGAGGAAAAACCTTCAAAAATCAAGAGAGGATACAAAAACAATGATTAGTAATTTATTGCTATTTTTATTTGATGATGTAGCAAGCCATGCTGTTAGCTGCTCTTGAAAATGTCAGGAAAAGACACAGACTCAAAAGGCTTCAGCTTGCAAGAAAATGGTTTTGCAGGAGTTTTTGAGGCTATCAATGCAGGAGACACTGATTAAATTTTCAGCTGGTGTGGACTGGGTTTGTTCCATAGCCTTGTGTCTAAAAGAGGCAGTATCTGAGCTCTTAGGAGTTGCATGGATTTACACTGGTGCAGGATCTCACCCTTTGTCTCAGGGTTTGGATTAATCTAGGTTATACACACACACACTCAGCTGCTTCAGCTACATTAATGGGAAGAATATATAGGGAGACTATTCAATTAAATATGCCTAACCACCAATTGCCCACAGCTTCAGTGTAATGCAGCATCAAGTGAAAACACTATTGACCAAATTATCTCAGCCATAAGTCCAGTACCTTCCAGAGATAATGTCAAGCCAGCATTTTGTGCATTAATTACCTTGATATTCAATGTGGTCTTCAACAGAAGAGGAGGGATTTCCTTTAACAGTAATAAAACTCCATGGGTGCCTGGAAAATGAAAATGGTAAATGATCAAGTTATGTCATGTATGAGATGCATATTTTTTTATGGCCCAATGTTTTTGCATTTCTCAGGGGCAACAGATTCAAACCAGTCTTATTAGCATGATAGGCAGCTCAGTTAAAATTAAAAATATCTTAACAGACTGTATTTGTTCAGTAAATACATCAAAAGAGAAGGACATTTGAAGACAAATCCCTGCTTAGTACACTCCTATAACAAGTGTGTTTCTCTTTTAAAACAATGTTTAAAGAGGCTTGTCTGTGACAGACCCAAGACACACTGGCAACTCCCTGGGGAGCCTGAAAATCTTTGGGGGGTGTGTGCACATGTACACTAAAGAATATGAAAAGAAACCTCTTCTGCTTAAATAAATTTAGCTCATGTTGAAACCTTGTATGTCACAATTGTCTTTGGAATGACCCATGAGAATTTCTAATAGACAGAATGGCTGGCAAAGGACAATAAAAAATACCTAGATATAGTCTCTGCATATCTAGTTTCCTTATTTTGAACATTGAACAGAGATAAAGGTTTATGAGTCTGAATTGCATGTTCAAATCTGATCCCATGTCAGAAGTAGGGTCATTACTGCCTGATGGTTATTGGTTGAGTAGGTTCAATAGCTATCAGCAACACCAGAGAATAACCACATGGATGGATGAGGTCATGGAGGCAATGGAGACAGAGACTAAAGGGCCTCCCAACCTTGGAGGTGAACCCAATTAATAGGGGTCAGGAGGGAGTTTTATCCTTAAAATAGAAGTACTTCAGGCATATCTGCTCTTAACGACTAAAAGAATAAAAAATATGCTTTTAGGGTTGTAGGGAGACTGTCACCCCCACCCTAAATTTAGCAAACAGTCCCATATATTAAATCATATCTCTCCATAGGTATAAATACCCTGTGATTTCAATTGCATCATGATTCACCCTTGAGTCTTGCAGGTCACCTTATATTTACCATCTAGTGGTAAAAGCGGAGTTATAAACCATTCTGGGGCTTCAGAAGAAAACATATACAGACATTGACAGATAACCACTAAGACACACACAAATCACCACTGCCATGAGCTGGGCTTTGCTGGGGTTTGCAGCTCTGGGGGCAGCAGGAGCAGGTTCTGGGTGAGCAGTGGTGCATTCCATGCCATGCTGAGGCCCCACACATGCACTGGGCACACTCCTGTAGGGGAGGCAATCCCAGTGACGCGTCCTTGGCCCAAGCACAGGACAGCATCAGTGGAAGCTGCCAGCACAACTGCCTCGGGAGGAGCCTGCCAGTGAGCCAGATGCTCCTGCTGGAAAACTTGCCTGTGCGCCAATTGCCGAAGGCACTGCTGGGCTGTAAACTCCGTCCAGGGAGAGAAGGGGGATGGGAGCACTATCACTCAGCAGGAAATATAGATTTTATTTTTTGGTCACAAAACTCAAAGCAAATGACAAAAAAAAAAAAAAAAAAAAAGGATGAAAAGATGATGGTCCAAAAATAATCTAAAAAAATAATCTAAAAAAGAAGCTATCTAGTTTTGCAACTCAAGGTTTTATCCCATTTCATATGTTAAAATACTTGTTTCTCCCAGTTATTTAACCACTAAAAAATAGTTTTAAAGTCGCTCAACCCTGAAACAGAAGGACACATGAAATCTGTTTGGGCTATATGAAATGAAGGGATCAGTAAGTCCAGAGCCAAATCAGTGATATTTGAGTGGGATTCCAAGGAGAACAACTATGTCAAGTGCAGAAAGTCTTTCTTTTAATTAATTAGTTAAAGAAAAAAAAGTAGTTCACACTTAAAGAGTAAACTCACTTTTGAAAAGGAAAACAATAAAGGAGGAATGCAAGATTTTCCTTTCATTCCTAATGTTCTGGACTCAGCAAACAGATGCCGGGAGCACAGAAACATTTTGGGGTAAATCAGCATTGCTTATCAGCTTTGCTACAGGAAGTGGGAGTTGCACAACTTTACAATCTGGTTGAATATGGAGCAACTAGAGATAGATATGGAGATTGTCTATATAACCACCACCCAAGCCAGAAAACGGCCCAGTCTATGGCTGAATAGCCTGAAACAAGTGGCACCTCACAAAATGTGAAACAGATACTTCCTAAGCCAAATTTTTGCCTGGGGCTTACACTGCCCTTGTCTCAGTGATGCCCATAGTCAGCCCCAGCCATCAGCAGGGACCTGCAAAGATCTGACAAGTAGAATTCTGCAGGACCAGCCAGCAAACCCTGGGTGCTGAGCACTGAGTGGTGAGAGCACACACACAGGCATGTTAGAAAAACCCATCCACTCTCTTCTGCCAGAGCTTGCCTTTAACACATGTACGTGTGTGTGTAATTTTCTCATCCCGACCACTTGTTTTTTAAGATAAATTCTAAAAAGCACCTGTCAGGTATATACATCCTTATTCATAGTTATAGATGTGTCTGAAACATAAACCAATGTGTCGAAATCTTGTTACACTAAAGGGAAGTGGAAGTTCGATTTGCTCAAGGAGAAAAGCTTGGATACATCTGACAAAGCTTCCTGTCTTCAACTCTGTTCATCAACTATCTTTGTAAATCTGGTCTCAGCTGCTATCCAATGTTTTTTTTTTTGCAAATTGATGAACTTAAATCCTGAGAACACTCCTAAAAATGCAGTCTTTTAAATAATGCACCAAGTTGCAGGTATTTTTCCATATACCAGTGTGCTGGCGGGAGGCAGTATTTACCAATAACTACTACAATTTGGTAACCGCAATGTCCCTATTTATATAAGGAAATATTGTGGTATTGCAAATAACAGCATGGTAAGGATTAGCTTTTTGACTACAAACAATAGCAGTGTGGAAAATCACACTTCCATGGATGAATTTCTATGGTATTCCCATTATAAGCATTTATGGCAAAGAAGTGAGAAACTAGCATTAAAATACCACAGCAGCCTACAAACATCAATGCCATTTACTTTTATAAACATATGCCAAACCCATCAATTCCTTCCTGTTGCACAATTGGAAAAAATAGTATAATGGTCAAAAATCTTTTTCTGTTTCCCTAATTTCAGTCTTTCAAAAGAAACCCAGAAGCTTACTGGGCTCTAATATGGGTCTGGGTATTTGAGAGAAAGCATTGCACTGATGGAGGCAGCCTGGTTTTGGAGACTATTTCTGCAGCCTTGGTTGATTCTTTGAAATGAGTTATCTAATGCAAAGGAATCCCTATAATATTTAACACAACCACTTCACTGAGCACCCCAAATCTTACTCCATCTGCACATGCCCAGCTGACACTTCTCTCTTCCCACAGACTGCTGTATCCAATTGCTTCTCCCTACAAGGCAGATTTTTTCTTCCTGTTCTGCAGTGACCTCCTTAGTGCCTCTTAAATAAAGAGCCTACATAAATCCAGATATACACAATAAATATAATGGCTACAGTTGGGTAAATAGCAAATATTCTCAACAGTGTGTGTGCCAACACAGACACCGTATTGGCCTCAGAAGTATTTACAGCCCACAGCATAAATTCATGCTTGCTAAATTTCTGTGCTGCACAAGTATTATTAGAATACTTATTTAGACAAGCTGAAACATACGCTTTATGTATGTCTATATGTATTTAGCTAGGGCTACACAGCTATTATTCTACCCTCCTTAATGTTCAGTCCATCCAATCCACTGTGCATTGATACGCTTCTTAAATCTTTGGGGGATGGCCTGAAAATAAATTGGAATAAGTAACTTATGGGAACACATCTTGGAAAAACATCTTTTTAAATGTGAATCATATGCTATTCCTCAATCTGCTAATAAAAATACCCAATATAGACCGTGCGTGCATCTGAAACTATCTAATTAACTGCTAAAACTTCACATTGAGAAGTTTCCCTCTTTCCTTTTTTTTTTTCTTCCCATGTGAAAGAACTTTGTGCCTTTGCGAGAGCGGAATTATTTGGACATCTCAGGAGCATAATAAAGCCTCTGTGCTGGGAGAACTGGCAGGACTGGCACATACCTAAACCCAAGGTGGAGGAAATGCCTGCTGCCCAGTTTGGTCATTGCTTTCCTGGCCGTGTCATCTAAGTTTCTAGATCCTTCATCGTTCACTGCAACTGACACGATCATGCCATTTGCAACTCGGCCCAAATACTGGGCAAGACGTATGCTTTCCTCTTTTGCTCTGTAGGTGTCAAACCTAAAGTGATAAAAACACCCAAAAAGCATTTAATTCAGTGAACATCCAGCTTTATGTACAGAAAAGCAAGTGATAGAAAGAAATAACTCTTTTGCATTGTTTACAGTAATGATATCTCGTTGCAAAAGCACTTGTCTAACAGGGTATATTAGGGGTTTCTGTTAAGCCAAATTGATTAAACTCTAGTTAGCAGAATAGCAAGATAGTAACACTACTCAGTCTTTGGTTTTGGAGATTAGTGATCTAGAAAGAATTGTATATACATGCAATAACACTCATTTGAACAAGATACTAAACTGCATGTTTCTGAGCTTGCTGAGATGCTGCTGTCCCCGACCTGTTCCCAAAGATCATCACATCTAGACAGTTGAAAAGTCACTCACCGATCTGAATGGACAACTGCCCCCGTCTTTGGATCAATAACATGGACAATGACACCCCGATGGCCCCAGCTCCTTTCAAAGTAATATCCACCTTCTTCCATGCCACCAGGATGAAGAGTCTTGTTTAAGAAAGTCCAGGACAGCTTTTTCTTCCCGTGGATCTCAAGAGTGCCACCCTTACTTACTCCAAGATACTTCTTCCCAAAGTAGGGATTTGGCTGGCTGCCGTCATCCGCTCTGCAGCAGGAAGGGAGGAAAGGAATGAGGTTTGGGTTTGTATGTGACAGCCAAGGAACCCCTCTCCTTGTTCTGCTATGGCCCAAGGGGAATAGTGTCATGATTTGCAATGCATTTCTTTCAACTACTGTAAGAATCAGCAACTGCCCACACTGTACAGAAAATAAATTATTTGAAATAATACTAGCAACTACTGGAGATCAGCAGCAATCTGGAATGCCAATTATACATGTTATATTTGTTATACCCAGGTCAGAGGAGGCCTGAAGCCCAGCCTGAACAACACATTTGTGTTTTTGAATGCTGGAGGAAGTTAGGACCCTAACCAGGAGCTAGGAGGGCTAGTGGTTGTTAAGTATGAGTTTGGCATCTTTGAAATTCTGAGAGATCCTGTAGCAATCTGCAAGACATAAATGCATTATCCTTTGTTTCACCACTCTCATGCAGAAAGAAAAGATGTTTAGGAAGGAGAATTTTCAGATTAAAAGAACTACTTGGGTTTTAAGCCCATTCTGGAAAAACAGCTTGAGTGGTGGCAGGGTGCATGCTGATTTCCTGGCATGCCCAATTCTCATAGTAGGATTTGAAAACCAGAACCAAAACTGCATCAATTTTTTACAGGCCATTTAAATTGTTTAAAAATCTACTGAACTTTCCACGAAGCACTGATGATAAGTATATATGAGAAAATATAATTTTAAGGAACATTTTTGTTCCCTGTTGTGGAAGACAGATCCTAGAAAGATCTAAGACAATATTTTATTGTGCATACGTACCGCCCATATAAGATGATAACCACATTGCTTTGGTAAGGGCACATCTCACTGCCAATATATAATTCTCCATCATTTTCAATGAGTATATGTCTAGTACGCAAAATGATAGGCTGCACATCATCTTTAATGACCAGTTTTCCTAAGTAGAAAAGGTTATGACATTGCTTTAACACACAGGAGCTCATCAGAGGTGGTGATACCATTCTGCTAAACTCAGTGCTTGGCTCTCATCTCAATTTTTGAAAACTTCTGCCCATCCTCCCCAAAACAGCTCTCAATAGAAATCTTAAAGACATTACATGTTTTGTATTCGGTCCAATTCTTGAAGAACACAATTAAGATTTGTGTGGAAAAGGTCTCATTCAAAACTGAGACAGAAATTCAGAGTTAAGATGAATAAAAGCTATTCATGCTAGCAGCCACCAGCGACACTATGTCCTTAGAGACAAAGAGGCATATATGTATCTGCCCTGTCCTGAGACCCTGAGAACACAACTATTGCAGTATGATGTTATCGGGACAACAATTCAGTAAAAAAAAATGTTTTTGAAGCAAATCACAGAAGTAGAAGTAATGAGTATACTAAGCTACTTTTCTAAAGAAATGACAGCAAATAAGTTGATTATAATGGCTAAAGAACTGATAGGATCTCAGCTACCACCCACCCTTGTACTGAATTAAAGCTCTGTCTGTCCACTAGCCACCCTGTTCTCAGCAAGAAGCAGGAAACTCTCTCAGCATGAGACAGAGTGATTTAAATAGCCACTGTGGGAAGAACACTTCACCCAGCCTTGCTACTAGCACATTTTACCTCCATCAGTGATGTGGATAGAGTGGACAGTCGCAGAAGAAGAGAGAAGGAGCTTCCTGCCATTACGGATCTCAATGCGGTTTTCTTCATTGTGTCCTGGGTTCCAGTTTTCTAGCTCAGGATCCTTATCAGGACATGTGACATCTGCTTCTGCTGTGTAAAGATGGAAAGTGAAGACAATTACGACTTGCTCAGTGCAAGACAGAAAGCTCCATATCTGGGCATCTTTGCAGTATCATTACAGTACATTCATACATATCATACATACATACGTGTAATACTTATCATACATTCATATATATCATACAGTGTATTTACAGTGCATTCTTGGTACCCCACTTTGGTGACTTCCGGGAACACAGCAATATCTCAGCGCAGCAGAGAACATGTGGGTTGCAACCAAAAGAAAACAAACAACAGTTTAAGCTGCATGATTTGCTGTTTTCTGGAAGAATGGAAAAACCTGCTACCCAATGCAAAGGAGCCTTGCAAGGGATGCAGTCTCCAGAAAACTAGCTAGAAAAGCTGTAACTCAGCCCTTCCTGCAGTGACATTCAGCTCCGTTCATACTATCCAGACACAAAGCCTTTCACAAGCCCAGGGAAGATGTTGATGAAAGGATAAAACAACTATTACCTGTTAAAATGTCCCCCAAATACCTGCAAAGTTTAAAAAGCTTTGTTTAATGTAAAGATGTTAAAATATATTTGCATACTGTGTTTTCACTGGGAAGTAAAAATGCTCAAACTAACAAGAAAACACCAAACACTAAGGAATTGCCAGTCCACCCAGTAACAGAGAGCAACAGGAGTCTCACAAGAAAGACTATGGGTTTGTGAGCTTTTCCAGGCAGAAGCAATAAGGATTCATTTGTATTAGGTTCACACCTCACCAGTATCCACACACAAATGTGATTATGGACTGCCATGACGTGTTAGTCTAAATGGCTCTCATACCAACCCCAAGTCTCATGTTGTAAGTATTTACTTAAGATAAAATATTTCCCTGATACAATCTCACTCGATATGTGAGCCTCACATCTTGCTCTAATCAACAAAACAGCGAGTATGGGAGTCCCATGTGTGATGCATATTTTCTGAGGGTAGAAACCTTTCTAATCCTAGGAAGCTGAGGTCAGTGGGAGTTTGAACAATAAGCCCTTTGCAATCAGAAGGGGTTGGTAGTTCTCACCAGCTCTCCAATTTTTAATCCTTTAAAAACAAAACACCATCGGAAAACTACAGGATCCACAAATTGGAGACAACAGACATGAGATAAACACCTGAACTTCAGCAGGGTTATGTCTCTAGCTCTTAGTATGGTAAATTTGGGTAGGTTTTGCCCAGTAGACACTAATGCATTCAGATAATGGAAAGGACAATGATGTGAATCCATGCAAGGAAACTGTTCCCAGTGCTGGTTTAGTTGACAAGTGCCACTGTGATACTTGAGGGACATCTGTAATTCCACAGTAACAGGAGTAAAATCTATTCACCCACGTTGTCTCTCAGATTCCTCCACCAATTTCATGTCTTAAGAAAACAACAGAATTGGACAAGCCACTTCCTTAATGTCTCCAGAGACCCATTAAATACTATCTACTCAACATAAGCAAGGGAGATTTCACATGGGCAACATATGCCTTGGCTCTCTGCAAGCTTTTCCCATATACATGAATGATCAAATCAGAAAGGGCTAATAATCTACCAGGTAGCAAGTCAAATACTGACAAACATCCAGGACCTGATTTTGATACCACTTGTGCCAGCTGGAAGCTGACAGTATATCAGTAATGTCAGAGGCACTTTTTCTGATTTACATTAATTGAGGAAAATAATGAGTTTCTGGGTTCCTACCAGAAGACACTATTTCAGGCAAGAAATGGAACTTGCACTGTAAGTAGATGTTCAAATATAACTGTAAAACATATAAAAAAAAAAATGAGCTGCTATTCCCATAAGAATAAGGATAATAGAAAAATTTGCACATGATGAGAAGCTAAATAAAACCAGAAGAATTGATTCAAATGTACAGATATAATTTCTCATCTAGATTAAGTGGACAGGCTAAAAGCTTGTTCGTTTTTCCATTTACTTGGCTATACTAGTGTCCAAAAGAGCCTCCTGCAGTCTCAAAAGATTACTTGTGCCCCCCAAATTCATTATTTAGAAACAGAGAGGTAGGCAGCGAAGCCTAAGGGGAAATCAAGAGAAATTTACACTGATGTTTGGGATGACAATCAACAAAAGCCAACACAATCAGAACAAAGGAACCAAATTCCCAATTTCATTAACTAATTTGTACCAGAGAGAAGGAGCCGTGCACATCACCCACCCCCTGCTGCACAAAGGACACTGGACGGCTGAGCATCTTCTGGTCCAGGTACCTTGCCAGCTTGATTGTTACTCTCATTGGCATTTTTTAAATGAGAGCAACTTCTACCCAGCACAAGGGATTAACTGCATGTTTTGCTTCTTGACCATAAGGGCCTGAGCACAGCAATGAAATGTTGCTTCATGCAGCTGCAGTGTATGGGGCAAGACATGGTCTCTTTGTTTTAAAAAATACACCCCCCCCAAATTAGCTGTGTTTTGAGTATGTATATCCAGTTTCCCTTTTCCCCTTTACTTAGGAAAAGGGTTACTTGGCAGAGGCAAAACCCAAGGTGCAGGGATGTCCCACCCCAGAGCTTTTTGCTATCCACCTATGGCCTTGGGCAATGCTGCAAAATGCTCAACTTCATCTCCCACAGCCACAGCTATTAGGACCTGAAGTTTCTTTTGTTATTTCTTTGTGGCACTTTGTTGGATTTGGGTTTAAGAACACGTGGCAGAGTCTGAGGGATTCCTGAGAGTACTTTCACCTGCTCAAAAGTGTCAGTCTTTGCCACTCCAGCTGCCCTCGATAGTGAGTACTGGTACATCAGAAAACTGCTTTCCTCCTGAGTTTTCTCACTCTGTCCTTGATTCTTCTTCTATGAAGAGTGAAAAGCTGCTCTTTCTAAACCAGCAATGTCTTTATTTAAAAATAGTGCTATAAACCATGTCTTTTTCCCCATGGCAGAAAAACTTACCTGTGCTTACAGAAGAGATCACAAACAGAAGAAAAATGACATTTTCAGCCAGATACTTGGAGGTAGGTAGAGCCATTCTTCAGGATGTTTAATTCTCTGGATGGATAGCTGTGAAAAAAGAATAGCAAGAAAATGTCACTTTTTTTTTCCAGCTCATGCAAAAACCATGCACAAAAAAAGGTTATATCCAGCTTTATGCCACTTCCAATCCAATTCAGCTGTATAGTTGAGAACACCTTCACGCCGCTTCAAGACCAGCCCAAGCAGAGCAAGAAACCTCGGGCAGCTCCGCACCCTTTGTTTGCTTTAGGATAAACCCACTTGGGAATCCAAATAGACACTCAGAAAGCAACCACCAGATGTAACCGAAAACGCCTTAGGAATGCAGTATAAACACATCCAGTGTCAAGACTCTCTAGGGCTGCGTATTCACATGTGCAAGAAAGTAATGAAACACAACAGAGGAGGCGTTTGCAGAGTGACAAATTCTCACAAAGTAACCTTCCAATGGCACCTCTCTCCCTCCATAGTCCCCACACATTTTTAGCAATGGTATTTTGTGCACCCCTGAGATAAACTGTACTCACACTTCCAATCTGAAGCATGCAGTTTCTTAGATTTCAGATCCAAGAAAACACTATTTGGTGTGCCAGCCCAGAATTTTCTTGCAAAACCAAAAGCTGTTTTTGAAACCAGTCTACCTAATGTTGTTTTTATTTCCTCAGTAGCCAACCCCCATCAAAAACAAACAAGCAGTGTCATGAAAGTCAAAGTTAGAATTAATGTGATTCTTTCCAGTCTCCAGTGATTGATTCTGCAGCTCTGCCCTGCACTCATGGCAATTTATTGAGGTGTGTTCACACTGAGGCAAGGACACACACTTCTGTATTTATAAGACACTGTTTAAAATTCACGCGTAGTCCTTGGAGCCATTAGGTTTTATCATGTAAACCAGTATCTGAGGAATATCGAAGAAATTTGTTTGTAGCTGTCATGTTATATCACCATGATGAAATAGCATAAATGTAGGCATCACAGCTTTAGCTAGACGCAAAAACAGCGTTTGAAAAAACTCCATGGTGCCCCAATATTTTTAGGATGAAAACCCACACATTTTTCATGTCACTTGTTAATATAAACCAAACAAAAACATGAGAAAAAGATATGCAAGAAACCAGAATTTAATCTGGAGCAAATTTTAGAGTGTGTATATGCAAAACACATGTCTGTACTTTTCATAAAGGTGATACAGCTCGAAGTACAATGATACGTTCAGACCACATGTAATCCAATGATTGTATTAAAAATAGCATTAGAACCAGATTTGTCAAGAAATATTCCAGCAGGAAAATGTTTGCTTGTTTTGGTATAGTGTATTTGACAGCTCTGAGCTCTGGAAATAGCATAGACTGAAGGCTTGGTACAGTCTATCAGGTGCTGAAATGCTGTTACAGAACAGTAGAAAAGAGGAATGCACTTAGTAATGCTATAACTTTAAATGCTATACATTATCAGAGCGCAATACCGTCGCCATGGAATTTGTGCCAGACCCAGGATGCACGTGTCTGACATTTTAACAGCATTAACCATCAACATTTGATAAGGCAGCGTTCTTTTAAAGGAACATTACTGCAGGTACGCCCAAAGTACAGCAGTCACCATTAAAATGTCAAGATTTATTAGGGATTATTGCACAACCTAATCTGCAAACCCAATCACTAGATTCTGCTTTAACTAATAAAGGAAAAACTAAACAAGTGGTAATAGCACAGGATGGTCATTGCAGATAAACAATGTTTCTTATAGCATGGGCACGGCTGTATGTTAGTGTTGCGCAAACCCCGATTCCCACTGATAAGGCATTGATTGTAAAAATACATTCAGCTGATGCAAGTGTAGACAGAAATAAAAAGAAGGGACTGATTTTTTGCCAGTGATGGCACACATTTACTTTGTAGGTAGCAAAGCAATTTCCTTGTTCTGGCCCATTAAAAACTCAGAGGAGCATCTCTGCTCTGTCCAGTTCATGATGTTGTTTCTGACAGCAAACAGGTAGGAAATTAGCTTAAGAAATTTCACAGCTTTTGCTTTCTTTAGAGCCAAGAACTGCACAGTACTTACCATCAGGTTGTGCAAAATGGCTTCTGGTATTACATCGCTGGTTGCTCACTGGGGACTGTTTCCCTGATTACATCCATCCTCATCAGCAGAGATCAAAACAAGTAATCAGACACTGGAAAGTCATGTCATTTTTGGAGGCGTCAGCTGTGTGCCAGGCTCCAGTGTTTTTGTAGTGTCTGATTTGCCACAGTCCAAAGAATATCCTGCTTACTTTGTGATTGAGGGAGGGTGTTTGATTCAGCTCACAGCGAGCCCAGGTTCACTCTGGTGTTAGTATTAACTGGCACTTGGGTTGGAAAGGCTGAAAGCCGACAGGTCAAAGAGGATCCGACTCCTCTGATTCAGCTCTGACTAACACACTACTGGAAAAATTCTGCTTGGGGGATAATCTCAGGAATTTTCCTTCAAAGGCTCTCAATTAAGCATCTTTCCCAAATATTAGACACAAACAGTGACATGTTTGATTTTACTGTTAAATAGAAGAGGAGGAAGAGATAGTGACTCTTTTCATTAATGTCCCCTGCTGGAGAGGACTCTGGAGTGGTTCTCTGCTGCCAGCCAGCCGTGTGTTAGCTCAGCACTCAGAGCCGCGTGGGGATACAGCAATATGCTACCTCTCATTTGAACAGGCGCCACGTGGCTGACTTCAGCTCTGATGTAATCACCAATGTCAACAAACCTCCCTGCAGATTCAGGCACTCTGAGAGCGAAAGGGCCATACAAGTGTCCTCCTAAGTCTATCATCTCCAACATTTCTCAAATACCATCTGTGACTCCTCTCTTGGGTGAGAAAAGCTTTTTCATCTAGCCATTAAAAGCTGCCTGGCAATGGCAAGTGGGACTCATCCCCGGATCTGGCAAGGCAGACTTTCTGAAATGATTCCCAGCTGCTGGATCTTTCCAAAAAGTGAACAATAGCAGCAGACAGTGCTAAAAGTAGATGCAGGAAACCATTAGTTCTCAGTTCGCTGCTACTGCAGGTGTCAGCAGCGATACTGTACTAGAAAGTGCACAGACTCCGCTGCCCTCCCTGCAGTTTTAATGCAGAGCAAACAATCCTGACAGCAAAACAGTCAAGAAATGCTCTGAGGAAACTGGATTGTCCCAAGCATCATCTTGGGGTCACATGGAGACCCCAAATCCCGAGGCCAGAGCAGAGCTCTCCGGGGTGGCAGAATCAGCCATCAAGAAACACACACCAGGCTCCAACCTCAACTTGCCACCCTGCTCACCTCTAAAAAAGTAACTCCCAATACTGGATATTTTAAAGTGCTTTGTCAGACTGGCTTGACACACTTTGGAGGATGTACCTTCAGTGTCTGCTGAAGACAAGGATCCTTTCTGGTACATCTAATGAGGCATAAATGGGAGCATTGACCATCCATTACAAACATGGCAAGGATGGGAGAAGAGCAGTACCTATATGATCTCCCCTTAAAAAGATGTCAAGCAGGAGCAAGAAACCTGATGGCTACTACTGCTGCCACTGCCCACAAAGAGAAACCACAGACCTGTGCAAGGGCAAGGCAGGAGTCCAGAGCCATCCCCAGAGAGGAACAGGAAAAGCTCACATGGAAAAGGTGTCATTTAGCCTGATTTGCACAGGTACTTGAGACAACCTGTGCATAAAATCTGTGTTCCCCAGGGACCATCTTTTCAAGGCAAGATGCTCCAGGGGACCCCAACGGGTCAGTGCCAGAGCTGTGGTGTACCCCTCCTGCTCTGGGTGGGCAAACCTGGACCCTCACACTGCCACAGCAGATGCTGAGGTTTTAGTGGTTTGTTGGCTGGGTCTGAAGCCTTGCCGCAATGTTTCCTCATTCATATGTAAAGAAGCCAACATCAGTTTGGAAGCTGATTCCTAACTGAGAGAGGAGCTGTTTAATTAGCGCCTCTACTACCTTCTTGCTGACATTGCATAGCAGCGACTGTCCTTTCACCCCGCTCAGGGAATTCTGCTTTTTAGCCCCAGCTGGGAAGATGGATTTGAGGAGCACGTTTGCCTTTCTGACCCGAGGAGATACCAGCTCTCGCTACAGCGACATTTCGGTGCAGGGGGAGCCTCCATGCACTCAGCCACAAGCATAGATAAAGCCTTCAGACGGCCTTACACATAAACAGATATATTTCTAGGGATCACTAGTGAAAATGCTCTCCCAGTCCCTGCACATGACAGCAGTGTGGCCTCTTGATTTTGTTCTTGCCACCCAGCCATTAGCTGCTCTTTTTTACTAGCAAGTAGAGGAGGGTTAAACCCAGGAACAGACTTCTCAATGAAATCAATACTGGAGTCAAAAGCAGCACTCTGACTTTTCTCCCAGTGAACCTTGGTTTCTTGTAAATTTATCTAATATCTTTCCCTGCAAAGAAGAAAGTTCTGCTCACGTATTCTGTATATAAACATCACTGCAAGTTCCTCGATTCCTGATGTCCACAAAAACAGATTCTGAAAGAGGAGCAGGAGTTAGAGGAAATTTTTACAATGAATAAATTGAAGAAAACTAAGGTGTTTGCAAAGTTGTTGTGATATTGGCACACTATTTTGAGACAGAATTAAAAGACAGGGAAAAAGAGTTATTTTAAAGCTATGCTTTTTTCAGATTTAACTTTTGGAGTTTTTGGCAGGGGCTTACAGACCTGGAAAAGGAAAGGAAGCGATTTTTGGCTCAGCTAAAACAAAATCATTTGCAATTCACATCACTCCACCCATCCGAGGCTGACTGACTCACAGTTTCACATGCTTTCGAAGTGCTCAGCATTTCACTGAATTAAACCCTCATCCACCACATGAAGTTTTCAAAGCATCAAAGTGGTGGGAAGCTGAGACCCACCAGCTGAGGTTCAGGGTACGCTGACTTTGCTGTTCCTGCTCACAGTAACTCCATGTATAGCCAAGCTAATGCTTTCAGGGGGTGCCAGAGCTCCTGTGTCCCCACTGCAGAAATGCTCTCGGGGTAACCAGGACACACATATATCCTGCATGCATTAGATGTACTGAACATGCCTGGGTTAACTGCAGGTCCATGTGGACAAACACAGTCCATGGGGATCCTCCTGCTCAGGATATCCAATGAACACAAAGCCCATGCGACACTTACCCCCACAGCTTCACCCACACAGACTTCTGGTGCATGACAGGTTAGTGATAGACTTTGAAAACATGGTCTTGAATGTCCCAAGGGTCCGTGGAGGAACTGTACCCTCTGCAGAGCGTCCCTGGTTTTGAAGCCTTTTTTCCCTCCCAAGGAAAGGAAACTGTGTGCAGTGGCTGAAGATGATCACAGCATCCTGAATCCTCTTCAAACTGCTGCTTTTAACTACCCAAATAACTGCATCAGGATGTAAATATTTTTCTTCTTGCTTTTGTGGTACTTTACTGTTTGCATCTGGCTCGCCACGGCGCCACGCCTTCCTCTCCAGGACATTTGCCATTTGCTCTCCTTCTGAGGCAGGAGGAGGAATAGAGATTTTTCAGACATGTAGGCACATTCCTTCCTTCACCAGGCTCTTCCTTTGCCAATTGTTTAGTCTCAGCCTGGGGTTAGAACTCTGCAAAGTTCTATTGGGATCCAGGGTCTGGACCTGTCACAGATTATCAAATAAATCTCCAAGAGGCTGAAAGCTTGCTCTGTAAGTACTTGTTCCAATGTTGGGGTTATGCTCACAAGCCAAAAACATCTTGCTTCTCTTCCCCGCACAGCCTCAGAAATCATGGCAATTAGGTACTAACAGGAGTTCAAAAGGACTTCAGGGAGCTCCATAGAGGGTCAGCATGAGCCGCTCAGGCTCTTATACCACTTCTCATCTCCACAGAGTACATCAGTCCCTATCGCTGCCCATGGGGGCCAGCACAGGCCCATGATGTCCTGTGCATCACCCTTTATCTTACCTTTACTGAGCAGCATCGGTGATTTCCTCACACTTTCTAGCAAGCCAGGAATCCCCTGGCCAGACCAAACTCACACCTCTCCTACCTGGTGTGGGGATGGAGCCACGGTCTCCTTCTCTGCCTGTAAACTTTCCAGGTGTCCTCTCACCCCACATCCAAGGACCACTGGGCGGTACATGTCTGATGGAGGCAAGCGTCCCAGCCAAGGAGTTCAGTCCCCTCTCAGAGGCACAATATCAGCTGGCCCGTGTGCGGATGCCAGAGCGACTAACTCACCAGGGAGCAAAAGTCTGGCCAACAAAATACTAACCTTTCCCTGTAGCAACTTGTTTGGCCATTTCTGAGAACTTCAAAGAAACGACAGGACATAGTAACAAAGCCTTCACCTACCTGTTTGAGTAACCCGTGTGGCAAAGACATGGATAGTCTGAAATTGCCTGCCCCTTCACTGCTGTCACCAAGTAACATCATGTTCAAACCAAAACGCATCATCATTTCCAGGTAAATTTGTACTTAAACTGTCAGTGAGGTCATCAGCTGTTTCTCAGTTTGCATACAAAGCTCTATTTTTGTCTTTACTTCATAAAGCAGCAGCATAAACAAAAAATCAAAGAGAATTAACCTCTACTACTGGCAGTATTTCATTCCTCAATGGGAGCAGAAAGTCAATACGAGCATTGTCTGAAAGGAGCACAAGACTTAACCCTATGCAGCACATACATACTTTATCCTGGGTTTTATTCATGTAGGTCTTTAATTAAATGTTCACATCAGTTGGACAAACATCATTTCACCAGTCATTAGCTACAGACAGAAACACATTTATAATTCCTCGGCGCACCCTATTTATTCACTTCAATTAGAAGATATTACCGTAAGATCACTGCATGCTCACCAAGCAGATGTTACTCAGTTCACCTAAGATGCCATGGCAGATGGACACTTAGGTGTTTTAAAAGCAGACATTAACGGAGGGAAAACAGGAGTGAAGGGAGAATTCCCTACCTCTGGTGAAGTTCATCTGTTTCCCTGGATGTTGCTAAAGCTTCCACGCCAAATCCAATTTACAGTCTCTGTGATACTGGAGAGCAGGCTCTTGCCTTTTAAACTTACCTTTTGATACCAAATCATAGATATGTTGAAACACTTCTCCTTGGGAAGGGCAGCCCACAGGCTTTTCCTGTTCTGCCCTGTGAGGCACTGTTTGGAAAATAAAGCTCTACCACAGCGGGAAAGATGAGACTATATTTATTAGTTATAATATATACAAGTGAACACCATTGGTTTGGTACAATCCCATGAAAACAAGAGCAGCTTTGGTGGCAGCAGCAGGCTTTGCCTGGCTGGTGTTCCCCAGTGATGCTAATCCTGGGATGCTGCGGCCTCTGTAGAGATGTGCTCCAAGCGAGTCTGAGAAAAAGCAAATTTTAGCGACTCATCAGCGTTAGCTGGACATTGATATTCTTTCAGCTTCAAGGGAACATAATGCTGTAAAGAAGCAGCTTTACGATAACCAGCATGATTAAGGACTTTAATCCAGGAGGGTTTGGCTTGTCCTTTATAGCCAAGCATGGCAAAACTCCCTGAAAAACAGACACAAAGATTGTGATTCTCTGGGTAGGTTCGTTCACTTACTAGCAGCACAGCACAGGCTCCCTCCACACAGGATGGGAACTTCTCAGGCCTTCTTTTTTTCCTGGATTAAAATAACAAAACATTTAGGAGAGAAAAAGGGCGATGAAAGAGGGAATGAGCCTCACTGAAGCCACAACCTCACTGCATAATTTATTTCAATAAGCTAAGATGGGTTCCCAAATGTCAGTTGGCAAGAATATTGCTTTACTCTTTATTTTTAAATGACTGGTACTTTTTCATATTTCACTACCTGAAAATGGTTAGGCATTTTGAATCCTTCTTTTATTGGTTTACATCAGTTTCTTCCTGTTATGCCTAAACTATCCCCCATGTCGCCTCTGCTCTGGTCCTCTGCTGTCACAAAGTACAAAGGCATTATGTATTCTTCTATTTTAATAATAATGTCCTGTGTTTATATAATGTTTTTCATTGCAAAGACTCCCAAGGCTATTTGCAGCTGGTTGGATTGAGACTATTCCTCTAAACACTTCTAATTTAAATAAAGTTTTGCAAAACCAGGCAACAAGACCCTAAATCCTGATCCTGCTGGGGTCAAGTGGATTGGGGGTTTTTTTGCATTATCCTTGGCAGAAGCAATATGCACTTGGGAGAAATGCTCCATCCTGCCCTGGAACGCAGTCCCCCCAGCGCGGATCAGTCCTGCATGCAATTGCTTTTGGAGCTGTGAAGTCAAATAGTGTGCATACCTGAATCAGCAGGAGAAAGCTCATGAAGCAGAATGTAATTAGTCAGACTGGAAATAAGGGCAAGACACATGGGTGAACACCCTTGCCCTTAGGAAAAACAAAACAGGGGCTGCACGTGACCAGCCAGCAGCAGAGGCACCAGCGTGCTGCCAACGTGTCAGAGCAAGGAGGTAGCCACCAACTAGCATGTCCCCGGGAGGGCGGTGGTCCTGCTTGCTGCTTTTTGTGTCCCAGGAACATTCAGGGCTGGAGGCTGAACCGGGCTCCCAAAATGACTTGGAAGTGCTGTGCCCATGTGAGCAGCAAAGGCGGTTCAGGGAACAAAGTTTGACAAAACAAACAAGATTGGTTTTTAATCAAAAAATTCCTTTCAAAAGTATTCAGAGCTTTGATGAAAGAATGAAGCAATGAGGTTACAGGACAAAAACAAAAAAAGGAGAAAACCTCAAAATTTTGCCTTTAAAAGGATGAAAGAAAAAGCAGCTTTTTGGGAATCAAACAGGCACCAAAGTGAAATCACTGTCTCTGCTTTAAAGACTACGCTGTCCTCCCCCAGAATGCTCATAGCGATGAACTTTGAAACTTGAACCAGAAATCGATATAAATTTCAGTAAAGCAGTAGGGGAAAAAAAACCTCCCCAAAGCCCCAAGAAAAAAAAAAGAAGCTGGAAATATGCGAATTCTCCAGCTGATCTCTGCTTGAGAGATTGCAAATTGAATCTGAATCAAGCTGGCTGGTTGTTTTCTTGATTTCCTTATCACTCAAATTATTTATCCAAACCTGGACTCAATAGCCCCCAGTCTTCCAGTAGGAAACCCAGCATGGATTTCCTGGGCTAATGATACCAGTGTATTTCTTGCAGCAACCCAAGGTGAAACTGCAATAAGAACTTTCCAAAACTGATGATTTCACCTTCCTTCTATTAAAAAAAAAGCTCCCATTTCACTTCAGGCCATTTTCTTTCTCATCAATCTTTCAGTTTATGATTGTTTTTTCTTGCAAAGCAGCTGAATTTTAGAGCTCGAATCTTTATCAAATGATTCTTTTTTCTTTTTCTGGTTAGAAAAACAAGTTCCCTTTAGGATGAAAAATTTGCAGCATGCAGCTTCTCACTGGTGACGTAGAGTCAAAACCCTGAAATAACTCTCCTACTTCTCACCATCCCTAAGCCAAGAGGTTTTTACTAGGTTACAGCTGGGATATTGTGCTAGGAAGTCTATCAATAAGCAGTATATAAGGATGTGTACAGTTTTGGTAGGGAAACACACTGGTAGTTATTAAGCAAAAGAAACATGGTAGAATAAATACATTTACCTTCCTTATGGAAGACAATAGGCTTTGCTGAACCTAACCTGGTAAAAATAGTCATTTCAGAGCTCCCCATCACATCTGCAATATCTCTAGAGCACACGAGAACAAGTGATCTGAAAAGAAGGACAGTAATTACCACATGATTGCAAAATATTATTTCATTAAGAATCTGCAAGACCTTTAAGCTCCAATTCAGAAAACTACTTAAGAGCTTGCTTAACTTTAAGAACATGTTTAAATCCCTCTGATTTCGATCCCTCGTAAGCTTTCCTAACTTTAAGCCTCTGTTTAAATGTTCCTGAATTAAACCTGTGCTTCTCATGGAATCAAAACAAGCACAAGTGACTCTTTGCAAGTGCATTCCTTTATGGGAGAGGGACACTCAGCAGCAGAAGAAATTCAGTTGCTGTGCAGTCCTCAGACTCTGAAACCATCTGTATTCTGGGTCTGGTTTTCAATCAAGCTTCCATCCAGCTTTGGTCCTCACAGATGTGCTGTCAGCCCCCAGTGAATTGTACCTGCAATGAATTACTGGCACAACTGGTTGCATTTAGCCGAATGCCTAGACTTGCAAAATACACATCCTACCAGAAAATCAAAGCGAATGTACAGGCATCATATGGATATATGTCACTTCACGCATGTTTGATACATGTACATACTCATGTGCATAAATACAGATGTAATAACTCAGGAGTCTTCAAATCTTTGGTCATGAACTGCTCAGAACTGTTTTGGGCTGTAAGTCTGTTTTCTGGTTATTTGACCTGCTTCTGCAAGCAGCCAAGAATTTATCTATAAATCTCTGTTGTTCCATGTTTATGTGGCAACACATAAAACCACAAGGAATGTGGGACAGACACAAGCGGAGATGATCCAGACCATTGCCAGGACACATGCAAGGTAACAGAGCCTGCAGGCAGGCAGGTCTATTCATTGGCTCACCCAAGAAAAGTCCTATTGGAAAATCTGGCACACCTATGATTTTCATCTGTCACAAGAGGCAAAAACAATCAGTAAGAGTAAACAAAAATCGACTCGGTTTCAGAAATGGAAAACTGAATCATTCGACTGCCAGGAAATTGTTGGACACCAGGACAGGAGCACAGGATTGCAAATGTCATTGCAAGGACCTTATCTACTCCATGCTGGAAAATGAATGGTTAATTTAGAAGGAATTGCCAGTTTTCCAGAAAACCTGTTTCTGTCTGCTCTAATCTGTGCAATCCTGGGAGAGACACCCTGCTTCTCTTATTATCTGGGTTATATTTGGGATTTGTACATATTTAATCTGTGCCAGATTCCTTCAGAGCACAGGTTTGGTTGTGAAAGTATGTCATTTTCCTTCCTCTGTCTATCAGCCATGGGTTGCTACATGAACTGGGCTCTCAGCGGTTTGCTTACCTCTCTTTTATAGATGTTTGAACGTAGTCAGTTATTGCACTGGCAGCGTTTTCACCAGTAACTGTGTCAAAGTGCCGCCTACTCACGACTGCTCCTGAACATGCATCTACCACCACAAAGAATATCCCATGGCTATTGAACAGGAAAACGGTGTCATTTATCTGCAATAAAAAAGAGAGGCTAGTTTTATGGAGGCACACTGGGGAGCTGCAGACTGACCCTGCTTCTCCATAAGGAGTTACAAGCAAGGAAAGTATCAAGGGTGAACACCCTATAATTTTAAATGTATAATTAGTACAGATGAAGTGACAGCACTGATAAATGGTCAGTGGCAGAAGGAAGCAAATGTTCTTAGTGGGGTACAAAACCAGGAGGAATGAAGTCATCTTTTGTGTATTAGGAAGATACATTTGGGAAGCAGAAAATCCGGGGGGTAAAATGCTTAGTTCAGTCTATAAACACTTTCTTTCCATGTGGGGAAAATTACCGTCACTTGGCAAAGCAGATTTGACCACGGAGCAAGGGAGAGGTGATGAGACAGCAGATGGGGGAATAGAAGCAACACATGGACTTTTTCCCTGGAAATGCACATACTAAACCCAAAATCCTCCTTCTCGGTAGTGCTGTCTCAGTGCCTCAAAGAAGTTGTAGCAAAAGTGGCTCTTACTCTCTTCCTGTCCTTCAGCAAGGGCTCCTTCTGGAAGTTACACCTCTCAGGATGTGCCCAACAATATTTGCTTTTAGAAAGGCAAAGACTCTCTGAGGTGCCCAGCACTGACTTCCCATCATCGTGGGGGACAGCTTAGCCTGGGAGGACACATCCTCCACCAAGGAGAGCAACAGCATACCAAGATCAGGCTGTCAGAAAGCGGAGCCCAGGATACACCACACACCACTGTAATGCACATAGTTGTCCAAAGCCCAAAGACACGAGGGAGCTCAGATACTTCCCCTCATGAGACATATCCCATCTGAGACATGTTTATGCCTCCAGGGAATACAGGGCCAGAATGAATGAGGGAACCAAGTGTTAAAAAAGTGGCTTCTGCAAGATGTCAGCGGATGCTGAACGCAACAGGGTGCCAAGGGTAAGGAAAACATGAATATCTGGGCCATGGGTGGGCAAAGGGGAGTGAGGAGGAGCAAAGACAGACTAAATGCCTGGTCCTGTCTGTCTCATGCTCGTAAGCATGGGAAGTGTGTCAAAGTCTGCATGCACATGCAGCAGAGAGGAACCACCATTGCAAACTGACCTAAATGTGAGCTGGTGGCAAAAGCAACAGCTCCGCTGTGTGTATTGCCCCTGTCCACATTCTGCAGACCCACCAAGGAACCAGCACAAGGTTCCTGTGACCCCTTTTCCTTTAGATGTTAATCTTCATCATTTGCCTATTGCCTAATTTGCCATTATTTATTGCCCAGAAATAAAACTTCCTTTGAAAAACAATATTTTGCATTAAAGCTTTAGAAAAGGCAAAGCACCTTTGAGGATACTGCGCCTGTCCCATGACTGCTGTACACACACAGGTCTCTGCACCTCACTGCAGGTGAGATGCTGCTTCCAGTAACACCTAATGGTTTTGAATACATTTTTGAGGATGCAGCCAGTGCATGTGGCGAGAAATCTTGGCTGCTCAGACTCCTTAAGAATGTTGTCCCAGCTTTGCTTGGCATTTGTTAGCATTAATTATAATTCAATATCACACCAGCATGTAAGCCTGGACAATATCCTTGCAAGAATGATTTCAGTCACCCTTCACCATCTAGATAGACATGTAAGTCGTGTGTAGGGACAGCCTGACAGCTCCACAACCCTTCAGTAGTGAAATATAGTTATTTTTATCTTTCAGTATAATGCTAGCAATCAGAAAAACAAACTTCTTTTTTTTTCCCCACATCCTTTGTCAATAACAACTTCTGTGCTTTTCCCCCCCCTCTTCCTCTGCATTAGAGTGGTGGTGTTAATTCTTCTTCTGAGGTGATAAAAGACCTTTTTTTTCCCTAAGAGTTCAAATCCTCATCTGAATAGAATACGAACTCCCAGTGACTTTAGTAGAGTTAATTGTAAGGGGAACAATGCATTTGCCTCCTCCAAGGGAACTTCCCATTTCCTTCCTCCAAGGCTCAGCAAGATTTTGCAGTACCTTCCCTTGGAGATAAAGCTTCCCCTGATTAATCACCATTTCAAATGCAGTAAAACACAATATACCTTAATGAATGCGGATGTCAAGTGGTTTTGTATGTCCATCCTGCTGAGAGACTGGATCTGGATCCTTATATACTTGACTGAGGGTGTGCTAGTGATAGCAAGCTGCAATTACACCAGAGACAGAAATATAACAACTGGATTGATAACTGGTTTTCACCAACAAAATGACACCAGGTACCAGTGCTCATATAGAAATGATTGCAAAACTTTAAACTGTGATCCTGGTTCACAAGCGCTTATTAAGACACCATTTATCAAAGGATCATGGCAATGCTGGTTGGAAGGGACCTCTGATGGTCACCCTGCCACTAAGTAAGTTTAAAAGTTGAATACAAATCGCATATATTTTGTCCAAATATAATAACTCATACAAGTGCAACTCTTGTATGAGTCTGAAACAATTTTACAGGACTTAGAGTGGGGTGAATTTACAGTAAATGAGGAGAGAATCTGGCTCTAATTTTCCAGTTATTCTTATTAACCAGAATTATTTCCCAGTTTGAAATCAGCAATGTTGTACTTTGGAATCCAAAGCTAATCCAGCCTGAGCCCTCTAAAGAGCCCTTGTATTTCTTGTTTAAAAGAAAGAAGTGGGAGGGAAAAGGCTCCATGAATGTGCATTCACATGCTTCCAGTTGGACAATTTCTTTGAGGCTATCTTTGAAGCATAATACAAAAAGCTGCTGAAATTCAGAGCAAACCCCTTCCCTCTGCACAGGTTAGTGATACTGGGCAGATTCATGCGTGGGAATTCCCTATGGTTTTTCCTTACATGCTGTAAAAATGAATTGACCTCATGTGGCTGCACATCCACTGCATAACCTCGGATGCGCTTTCACACAGCAGGTACCTGCGGGGCCCCACACACCCTGCATGGCTCAGCTGGGTGCTGGGACACGGGGCGCTGGGTGGCTGCTGGCCTCTCCAGGAAAGGGTTTGGGTCACAGCTCCAGGAGTCCCCCGGGTACATATGTGCCATGATTTTAATACGTTCACAGCCTTTCTGAGAGCAGTAGCTGTGTCCTTCCCGAGCTTCATGGGCTTGCAGATGAACAAATAGGTACCTACAAACAAGAGCAAACAGAGGGATCAGAGCCACTGTGTGCTTACAGGACAAGCTGAGTGGAGGCAGGATCTGTACTTGCTAAATTCCATTATTCCTCACATTTCCCAACATCAAAATCCAACCCTGTCTTAGACTGCTGTAACATGGAACACCTATTGCAAAATGTGTCCTGCAAGGATGCAGGTTGAGCTCTCCTCTCATCCTGCCATGACAAGACCTGCAGCACTTGCAGTCCATATGCTGAAGCCAGCTGCCTTCACCAGGCAAGCTTCAAGTGGGGCAGACACTCTCTCCATCCACAGGCACCCCACACTGACCCAGGCATGGTGGCATCCACCAGAGAAAGAGCAACTGCAGTGCTCAGGCTGTTGTGCAGGAGACAGGCTTGCCTGGAAATATCAGCATCTCCCTTTCAGCTCTTTGCTGTTGCACAGTCTTGGCCCGCAGGCAAAGCTTAGCCCTAGGCATGCACAACAAAAGCTTGGAGGCAGCCAGGTCTTCTGGCCTTTGGAGTTCATTTTTCCTTCTAGCTGTTCTCAGTATGTTTTCAATCGTGTTGATTCTGCAATTCAGGCTGAGGAAATGATATAAACAGCTCAGTTCAGCTCCACGATCAAACAGATACATGAGGTTTAAAGGGATTTTTCATTCTATTTCTTTTAAAACTAAATATTTGTTTCTACTTGTCTGGAAGAAAGAATGAGTAAGCTTGGTTCCTTTCCAAGGACCCAGCATGTGGGGTTAAAAAAGAGAAGGGGGAACATCCCATTCATTATGAAATAAAGTCTAAAAAACAATAACAGGAAAAGAAAAAGCCAATCCTGCAACTTCTGTACTCTGAAAGGCTGAAAAAAATCACTGCTGAATTAAAGAGAGAACCAAAAGGCTGATACAGCCAGAATTAAGTCAGTTTAGACCCATCAATCTGCATGTACCAGGTCCAGGTGGCTGCTGGCAGCTAATGACTCTTCCCCCACAGACCCACAGGTATAACTATTTTCCTGCTATTCAGTAGTAAACAACCTGTTTTCAGAATTTGGGCAACTTCTCCTTCCCCATCGCCCTAAAAAAAGGAAAGGAGGATTAATTAGCAAATTGTTATTTCACAATTCCCATGATGAGAGAGACTTGGCCATCAGCAAGGAGCCTGGTTAGCAGGGAAGGCATTCCGGGATTCGATTGCTCATGTGTTATGGTTGAATGAATAAATATATCCCACCTTATTTTCAAATCTGGCAGTTGTGGATTGATTCCTGAAGCAGCTACTTAGTCAGGTGAAGCATCATGGGACCCATGGTTAGACCACAAAGCACTTTTTTCCTCCCTATTTTAGCTGATGGAGAAACAGTGTTTCGTAATATGTTTTTTTAACCAAAGGTGTCTTAGAGTCTTATAAAGACAGTGCAAGATGTCTAGGACTCTCTTCATGCCTTCAAAATAAGAGATGCACCATGGTGCTCTCCTTTGATCACAAAATCTAACTTTTAGAATGTGATGATTTTAGAAATCTCTCTTCATGGGAATACAAAGAAGTTGAAACATCCCAAACTCCCTCAGTGTTGGAGCTGCAGTAATCACAAGAGGGCTTGTTTTCATGGCCTTTTGGGGTACAATGGATTTGAACAACTGTTTACACCACACCCATACCTGCAGCAATCTGAGCAGCAGAGGTGCCTCAAAGGAGCTAAATCCAGCCAAGAAATCAGCCATTTTTGTTAACAGCAATGCAAATCACTGCTCAGTGATACAGACATGGACCTATTCCAGGTGCTCCAGCCTGTAAATCCATTTTGACCTGAAATCAGTAAGAAGACCACGCAAGACGGATGGGCCTGAATTTTAACTACCAGACAGGGAAAGGAGATGCTGGGGCTGGTAAGAGAAAGACCCTGAGGGTTTGCTGCCCACTCAGGGGTAATGCAGGGCTCACCCTGATGCTCTGTCAAAGTAGAAGAGCTGCTCGTCGGTCCCATTGAGAGCGCTGGCTCGTGAAGGAGCAGCCAGGTAGCGCTTTACGCTATGCACCATCCCTGTCCTTCGCTGGTAGATATCCGCCACCACCTGGAAAACGGCTTCCCTGGGATAGCAGAGGGCAACATGCAGCCAGTCTCCTCTGCCGGCAAAAAGGGGAGGCAGGGGGAAGAGAGAATAAAATGCACTTAAGGGCTTGAGTATAGGAGAGATGGTCTGCAGCCAAGAGCACAATTTTCAGGGGGAAACAAAGAAATGCCCTTTGAGGTTCTCTTCCTGCTTTATAAAAAAACACATAACAAATCCTCAAAGCCAAAGAAAATCAGATTTTTTTGCTTTGTCTGGAAACGACGACTGCTTATTATGAAGGTCTGATCCAGGGACCCCAGCTGACCTCAGAGGACTTTGAGTCAGGTGCCAGGATGGCTTAAATACAGAGATTTTCTCTTCCTTGCCCCATGAAGCTGAGGTACAACCAGTCACATACCCACTCAAGTCTCCTGAGGCAGCCGGGGCTTGTTTTAGTTCATCTGGAGCTGCTGCAGGAGAGGGAACCAGCATCCAGCAGACATTTCACCAGGGGCACAGATTCAGGAATTAGAAAGTAATCTCCAAGTTGAACCAGAGCCACGGTCTAAAGAGACCTGCTTCCTCCACTTTACAGCAAAGTTTATTATTATGGTTTCCATTAAAATCTCCCTCTCCCCAGCTCTGTCTTCAATGTCAGTTTATAATAACTAAGGGTAAAGTTAAATTGTCTTTTAACTCTTGTCTACCACAATTTTGGCATGCACATTCATAAAAAAATTGCCCCCGTGGCTTTCCTTTATCCTATGATTCACGTTGCCACCCTCACGGAGAGGAAAAACTGGCTCCAAACTAGAAACCTTTGTTACTCAGAGCCGAAGGGTACAGCTATGATGCAATTCAGATACCAATGGAAAGCATCTTCCGCTAAAGATCTCAACACTTTTTCCTGTCTGTGGGGTGTCCTTGCACTGTGCAAAGCAGAAAGCCATAAGAAGTTTACACTTGAAAAGAAAAACTGAATACCAAGATAATTAAGTTCTTTTTTTTCCCCTTTTCACTCTCTGAAGTGGCTCAGTGTGCCACACCAAGGAGCCTGCCAGTACTGTGGTTAGCTTGCTTTCCTTATATTACCAAAAGCATTCAGGCTTTAAATGTATTCTTTTAACTACCTAGCTTCCTGGCTAAAATGTGAGAATATCAATTTGACTTAGACAAAGACAAATAGCACCTTCATCAGCTGTCTTTTTGGGTCCTACAAAGCTCAGGAAGATGAAGTTTCTCCAAGGGCTCCCCCGAAATGACCCACCACCCATCCCTGCCTGCAGAGCCATATATGAGGGAAACCACTTTGATTTGGAGAAATCTGGGAATCTGCATTCCTAGACCTCTACTTTGCATTACACATGGAGAACACAAAAGCAAAGCTATTTCAGCCTTTTTCTGGTTTTCTCATTAAAACAAAGCAAAACTATCTACAGGATGGAAGAGGGACAGGCTGTTCTAGAATAATAAATCAAAGCCACACAAAGACCCATCAGCTTCAGCCAGATACTGCCCTCTAGATTTTAACCAACTCCAGCTGTGTCATAACACAGGACAGCTAGAAAACGGATATATTTTCAGATTATTTGGCCTCCGACTAGAGGAAATGAAAGAAACGCACCAGAGCCGTATTTGTGGAATATTTTTAGGATGGAGTCCCAAGACGTTTGGCTGTTTCATACGGGTGATTTGCATTGCATTAGCACATTTCATCCCCTGAAGTCACCATCACAAAAAAGGCTTGTCATCTCCCTCAGATGCTGGGAACCAGCTTTGGTGTTGTGCTACACTGACTGCCACCTCTCCGGGGAATAAGAAAGGCACTGGAAAAGGAAACTGGAGGGTGAAAGGGATAAAAAAGTGTGAAAAAACCCACAGCTGCAACTGTCTTGAGTTGCCAAGGCATTTGGCAATACGAGTGTTAGAGCCTTGTGTGCATGTGAGCAGGCTGAGTGAAATGCTGAAATAAATCACACCAAGATTGAAAAGATCAAATGAAAAGCATACACATTGGAGTTTGTGGAGTAAAGGGTGGAAGTAAGTGCATTCCCACAACAAAGGGCTTGGGAGGAGCCAGGAGAAGGGAAGGTATTAGAAGTTATCCTTTATGTAAATATAGGAAAGAATAAGGTGGTTATTTTCTCTTTAGTTTAGTGGTGTTTTAACAGCTTCCTATTTAGATCTTTGCTTCAGTTCCATTTCTTCAGCTTGTACAAAATCCACTGTAAACCCTTCCAGATACCTATCTGTGTGACACAACTGGGCTCCACCATCTCCAGGGAAAGTAAAGCAGCAAAGCAAGAGATAGCAGCACTACTGCAGGACAGTCCACAGGACTGCCTTGCAGCTGGCCCGCGGATGGGGGTTAGATGCCTGTTCTCCAGCCATTTCCAAAACCGAGGGAGAAATGCAGCCTCAGACAACATGCTGTAATCAGCCATGGGACAAACTGGACATTGGATTCAAAGGAAAACAGATGTGCGTGTGCCTTCCTCAGCCACTGCGCTGGCCACCAAGGACCTCCTGGCTGGATCAGGAAGCCTTCTTTTTCAGGGTGGTCAGAAAACTGTGGCTTCTGCTTTATTTCTCTGCTTAAACATCTCAATTCTATCTTATTTACAAGCTGGTACTCTGGGGTGAATATTTGCAGGCAGAATAAGACAAATTTGAACCAGCCTAAATATCCTGTAGGACATTAAGTCCTTGTTCTGCTGCTCTCAGTACCAGCACATCAGCTGGGATCTTTGCAGGTGCCTCAGGGGCTTAGGGACACACACAGCACTAGCAAGAAGAAAATACTCCAAATTCATATTAGATCCCAAGTTATGAATTCAGAGTAATTTCAGACCACTGCCTGAATGCTGAGGGAACACCTGCAGCTTTAGATGCTCTTATGCATAAAGACCAGACCAAAAAAAGGGGAAAAATAATTTAAAACACAAGGGTAGAAGCCAGACTATCGATAAACAAAATGCTGACCAGTGTAGCAATACACAGCACTTTCTTTTTTTAACTTTCATTCTTAAGAGCTTCTTGCAAGAGAAACAAATAAAAATATTCTCAGGTGCAAAGTCTGACTCTGGAATTAGCTGTCAGTTAAGTGAGTCATATTAACATGTAGGAAACAAACTTGAGCTATTTAAGATATTCTCACCCCAAAACTAAGTAACTGTGTTCACAGCCTTTTCTGGTGATAAAGTTCAATTCATTTTATAAGCAAGGAACATTCTTCTTTCTTTTCTTTTTTTTCATTCTTGTTCTTAATCAGGCCAACATTTTCCTATGTGTTTTTACAAAAAATAAAAAATTAAAAAAGGCTTTTGAAAGAGAAAAGCTAAATATGCACCAGAAAAACCTCAGTGTTTAGCAGGTCCTAACAGTTTCAAACATCGCTTGGAAAGTTGTGGAGAGTCTGCCGGCACTAGTATGTATAAAACCTGACACTTCTGCCCCTCTGTTACTGTCATTCAAAAATCCCCACAGTACATTTCATGCATTTTTATGAATGTATTTAGCCTGTTTATTTTCTTTTGGAAATGGCTGAATGAAACGAACCCAAGAAGCCTTTCTTTTTTCACCGGGATATTCGCATTTGCAGTTCTGGCTCTTTCAGGTGAAGCAAAAATATCAAAGTGTTAAAAAAAGTATCCTTATGTTTTGGCAATGAGCAGGCTTCCTGGGATAAGCAAAAGCAATAAAAGGATGAGGGAAAGGCAAAAAAGCAGGCAAGAAGTTTCCTGTTCTTGGACATGTGGTAGATACAGATCTGCACGTACACACGTACATACCTCATTTACAACCCTCAGAACAACCCCCCAGTTCAACCCCACACTCCCAAAGGCAAAGCCACTCAAGAAACGTGATCAAGCAGGCAAAGGGGGAGAGACTTTTGCAAGTAGTGGGATGTAAAATGAGTCATATAACTTGGAGATGAGATTTGGCTGCAGTAAACACAGAAATAGTGCATGTCTGGGACTATCACTGCCTGAGAGAGGACAAATAACACTTGTTCAATGTTGAGAACATACCCCTTGACTACACTGGATGGAGTATCAGTCATGGGCAAATGGGTATGATCTAGTGCTGTGGTTGGTGGTTATGCTGGTGTCAATCCTGGCTGTATTTTAGCAAAGGGAACCTCTAAGATGATGAACGTTATTCTAGAAAACAGTTTCACCATGTTTATTGACATGGTGTGTCACATAGCTGATGACCATGGAAGTGCACAGTCCAAATCCTGATCTCACTGATGAAAATCTGGGGTGAGCTAAAGAGGGAATGCCATAGAGTACAACTAAAAATTACTTATTTTTTCCTAGAGCTCAAAAAACCAAGAGAGTTCCATTCAGTGAGTCAGTCTCCCCCAACTGTTATTACTCCTATTTAAAAACAACTCCTCTGATATTTTGGTCAACATCTACATGAGCTGAAGTTTCAAAGGGAGTGAGACAACTAGGAATTTGAAACTTCCCTGTTCATAACATGGGAACCAAGTAGAAATCCCCATGTGCTGCTTTGGTAAGTTTATCTCTCACAGGCTGAATTTTGAACTTCAAAAGACAAAAAAGGCAAAGCCACCATTCAGCCTCCAACCCGTCCTAAGAACAAATCACAGGAGGTCAATGCCCCTTGCTCTTAGTCAGGATACAGCTGGTTTTTCTCTCCAAAAATGTCTTCCAACCTCACAACAACCTACGCAGGACAAGGCTGAATATCCTCTGGCATAAAACTTGTTTACAGGACAAGCCACCTCTTCTCCAACCAGCGTCACAGGTGGGGAAAATGGAGCAAGAAATACCCACACATCTCATAAGTACTGAGAAGAGTGGAGGAAGGATTATAAAGAACCTGGCGATATCCTTACCACTTTCTCCCAGTTTAAGCTTTTTTCCTTGAACATACATTTCCCACCGGCTCCCTGATGCTGATGCTCGCTGCTTCACTTTTTCTAGATTGATTTTTAATTTTGTACCTTCAGCTCAAGTCCTTTAAACACATCCAGCCCCCCTGCGATGTCAAACACGGCTACCGGGCAAAAATCCAGCCATTTTTTCCAGGACCTTGTTATTAAGGATAAACTGTTCTGGAAGACCACTTGCTAGAGGGATAGCAACAAATTAGGTATGTGTTTAGCTGAATAGAGTTGTGCGTATTGGGATTTAAATGCCCTTCCTAAATGTTGCCATTTTGGAAATGTCATTAAAAATTCAAAAGCATAGAGCATCTCTTAACAGAAATTAAAATTTTTGGTTTTACCCACATGCCTCCTTAGGCAATAAAGAATGATTTTTGCTTTTTGTGAAGCTCAACAAACTACAGAAGGGATCCTGCCCTGAGGTACATTTCAGCTGATACTTATGAAACCAGGGTCTGACTCAGCCACCACTTGGCTCACAGACAATTGTATGCAAGCAAAAATAAGAACATCCTGCATTTAAATATAGTACATCATCTTATCATCTTTTTTCCCACCCTACATGCTTTCACAGAGGAAACACATCCAAATTCAATTTGTAGCTTTTAAAATGTATTTCCAAGTGCTCTGTTGCTGACTGTTGTGTATTTTGTATTTTCCTGCAGCTGTGCCTCAGATGCATGTCAGGTCAGGAGAGCCTGGTGGTCCTGAGAAGCCCCAAGCCCCACTCCATGGGCTAGGAAAAGAGTGGAAGCAAGGAAGAACCTTCAGGTTTCATGTGCCAGTCTTCAAAGTGACAAGCAGTCTGGTTTGCCCGGTCACCTGGAGGCTGTCTGGTGCTCAGATTGCTCTAATTCATGCTGTAAAATGATCAGCTCAGGAAGGACTCTCTCAGTCACCTTGTTAATCCCTGCCACTGAGCCAGCTGCAGGCACAAGACACAGAACAGAGAGCAGCAAGGGATGCAGGTGGGGGGACAAAGACAGGGCTTCAGGATCACTCGAACACGGCAATGTCAGCAGCTGCTTTGGCCCAGCTGTACTAAAATGGTTCAATCTGCAAACTGGTGTTCTCACAAACTGGTGTTCTAGCAAACAGTTTAGCTTCTTTCCAATTTTAAACAAACTATCTCATGGCTTTCATCCACGGGTTGACCTGTGAGTAAGGGATTTAAATAGACAGAAGGGAATTCAAATATATCTGCTGACTTCTGTATTGTGTGGATGATTAACTCTGAGTTACAGATGTTATCAGGAGGGGCGGGCTATGAAACCCAAGTAGCTCTTATTATTGTTGGAAATAGTGCTGGTGTTAGTTGTATTACATCCAGATCTAGGGGATCGAGGTCAGAACTCATGTATGTACAAGAACAAGAAAGCAGTCACAGCCCTAAACTGTTAGCTCCACTTTGAAACGCTAATTTTGCCTTCCTGTGCATTTATCAATCTGGAAAGCAAGTGGAAAAGCTCATTTAGAACTAATCTGAAAAAGAAACAATTTAGGAACTATCCATAAACTGGGCAAGTCTGCAATAAGCACATTCTAGCCTTGTCTCGTTATTTGTTTTCCTCCAGACCTTATCACCACTAAGGAATTTAATCGCAAAAATGTCAAGTAGCTGAAAGTATGAATCAGACTGGCATTGAATAAGAAGCTGTAGGAAAAACACCTACCTACACAACCCTGACAAATACAAATATAATGAGTCCCCCAGAGTTTCAGTACACACACAAGCTGTGTAAGTTTGCTTGCACTGAAAACTCCACCTTTGGATGGGCTGCAGCATCCTGGAGGCTTCCTATCACCCAGCGTCCAAAGGCTCCACTACTTCTGGTGAAGAATTTAGACACAAGCTCATTCCAGGCTCTTGAATTTTCAAGTAATTAAGATTATTCACTGGTGAATATGACAACAAACCCTAGCGCAAAGCTCCAGCCTAGCAAATAGAGGAGCTGAGCAGTGCACCTCTGCCCATCCCTGCACAAACACCATGGCAGGGGAAAGGCTGGACACGTGCCTGAGCACACACAGACATCTGCCCTTTTGCTCACTGTTGGCAAGAAATTTGGCCCTCCCCTGCCATTTTATTTTTTTAAGGGTCTTACAAGGATCCAAATCCTGCAACAAGACATCAAAGAACATCAATATCATGAGCCTCACTATACCCCTCCAGTTGAAGCTAAGAGGATGCAGAGAGCCTGGGGAATGCTGCCCTGCACAGTCCTTGGAGGCAGCATCTGTCAGGAGAGGTGCAGTACAAAGGAAAGCCCCTGCTTGCAGGACTGTGGCAATCTATGTACAAAAAAATATCCACTTTATACTATCAGCTGCTCACATTTCCCTGAATTCTCTCTGTTGAACCACAGCAGAGAGCTCTAATAAGGGAAAACCCTTCCCTCTGAGCCTCAACAGACCAAGTATAGAGATATTTTCCTGTGCTCATTAAAAACAAGGAATGTTCAGTCTAATTGCCACTGCTTTTCAGGCTCCTTCAACAACACAACTTATTACACTATACTCCAGATATGTGCTTTGAGGAGATTTAATTCTTATCTTTAGATGTGCTGATAGCACAAAGAAGCCTGGCTGATTTACTGAACAGCACTGTGCCTGTGATAATAGTATTTGCCTTAGCTTCTTCTGTGATTAGAAAATTTGCACAGGCACAAAGCCTAGGTCATTAAATTGAAGAACTTCATTTCTGACTTTGCCTACTGTATGAAGGGCCGATCTTTGTACTGTTTTCCAGCACCTGAAAGGAGGCACTTAACTTGCAACTAAATAATGTTTTCCATTTTCTCCTCCTGGCTTACCAGCCTTTTCCCACTCTTGTTACAAGCTTGATGCTCTCTGCACACCTTTGTGCTTCAGGGGGGTAATTTTGAGGAAAGCCTTTAAATCAGTCTTACAGATAATTCTCATACTTCTGTGAAGCAGGAAAAAAACCAAAACAACCAAGAAAACATACAAACAGCTCTGAGGGGGCAGAAACTGCTCCAACCAAGAGATGAAGCCCATGGAGAAAGGGTCTGAGGGCTCTACTCCTGAAAGTTTTGCACATACTTCATGAGAACAATCCTCAGCAGATCTGGACTGGTTCTGAAGCACTCTTCATTCCTGATCATTAAAATTCCAGCTGGAGCTCTCCTTCTGTTCTCTTGCCAAAACATTCAGAAGTTACTTGTCCTGCATTACCTCTTTCCAGAAGCATCAATACCCAGCCACCTCCCCATCCTCATAGGGAAACTCCCAGCCATTAGACAGACGACCCTATCTATAGCTTAAAAAGGCATTTCTGCTGAGACAGCGATGTTCCCCAGCAGCCTGAAAACACAGCCTGCGGGTCTCCACCACGACTTTATATTTGCCCATTAATCAGCTAGCAACACAGTTACCCAGACGAATGCAAACAAGTACATCTCTCTTAGGAAGGGAAATTGGGGTGTGTTAAACAGCTCATTTGCATCACATGGCTGCAGACGGCAGCATGTGGAGACAGAGCAACTTTAGTTTAGCTACATATTTTGGTGGAAGTGAAGAAACTGAAGAATTACTCTAAACCCAGTTTGAATCAGTGAGAGCAAGACACAAGTACTGCAGCAACCCTTCAGGTGCCCATAACAAAGAAAAAGATCTGCTCAGTGATGGTGCTCCAACTGGTGTCCTCCTCTGCTGAGTAAATCCACCCAAGCAGTGCCTATGAACTCACTGGAGAAGATTCATAGCTCAAAGAAAGCAGCACTGCCAAATTCAGCTGAGTCATGTGAATTCACCCTGCCCAGCTCCTGTCCACCCCAGGAATCTGGACATTCCAGTCCGTTAGTAGATAGATGTCTGAACTGGCATGAGTTCTATTGGGTTTTTCTACAGTGCTTCAGAGGCAGGGAAAGTGTTAATTGTGCAAGTATTCAACATCAGTGCTATGCCTGACCTCTACAGAAATCCAAATCCTGGTACACATCTCCCTGTCAAATTCCTTATTTCCCCTCTGACCTTCCTTTAGCCAGCGTACAGCAAATCGCTCCAGAAGCGTGAGGGCTGTCTAGCTGGAAAGCCGGTATCCCGGATATATCTATCCATCATTTTACAATGACCAGACTAAAAATAGTTTAATTGTTCACTTGGGTTATGCCTGAAATTATTAATCCCAGAATATTGCAATTAAAGTTCATCTAACATATTTGCGTTTGTGTCACATATTCTGCACAGACATTACTATGCTAAAAGCTCATTTTTTGGCAGATTATTCAGTGTTTGGGATTTAAAAAGAACAAACAAAACATAAAGCCACTTGAGACAGGTAAAAGTCTTCCCTGATATTCTAACTCTGATTACACTGGACTCTACAATCTGAGATATCTTCCATTCCAGAAACAACTGGAATGCGATGTTTAATAAAGGTCATACGTGGAACTGCTTAGGCAGCCACTCATTTTCCTTCAACTTCCAAATCCTGTTTTTCACCTCAGTTCCTTTTCCCTTCCACAGAAATCTCACTTCTCCATGTTTTTGCATAGTCTGGATATTTCACTATTGCTATTGCATCAGCCTGAAGTCTTGCATTAGCTAGCATCCAGCATACTTGAGGTGTACACAGAGCAGCCACATGTTTCATTCCCAATTATTTCTTAGCAAGATGATCTAAATGAAATTAAGTTAAACTGTGGTTTTCCTTTGTTACAATATATTTCTTGTTTATAGTTCTTCAAAACACATACCTTGCCAACTGTTTCTGGATCAGAAAAATCTATAAACCTTTGCCCTGTTCACATAACTGGTTTCACACAAGACAAAAAGAACCGCAACCACATTGTGGTTTTCAATAGTAAAATGTAGTTAAGTTGCTGCTTGAATAAGAGCCTAACTTCAAGTTAGGCTTCAAGTTTTACCAAAGACCCAGTGCTGCCTTCAGATTTGAATCTGTGTTTGAAGACCACGGGCCAAAGCTTTGGCAAGTATTAAGTGGCACAGTGATAGAGTTACCCAGCAAAAGACTTAGCTCTGCATTTGCCAGGAAATAGCTAATTATTTTAAGACAGATAATAATTGCAAAGCTCAGCTTGCCTGTGAGAGACTAATGGGGTTTCCTCTTCCTTAAAGTGCACAAAGATATATTAATACAGAAAAAAGTGATTTAGTTCTAATAATTCCTCTGTGACAGGAATGCCCAAACACTGATCATCCAGTGACTTGGTCATGCCCCCATAGCTACTACATCTTTAAATCAAGAGGACCAGGTATATGTCACTGACTATGATGGGCATGTGTACAGAGGAAGCATTGCCCTTCTCAGCTGCATTCCTATGAGGTTTCATAATGGGAACTCAGGACAGTATTTTTCCCCAAATTTCAGGGGAACCAAATAGAGCTCAAGCTTTTGCCAAAACTATCCTAAGCTAAAACCACAGCAGTGCCGCTCTGCTGCAGGAGCAGCAGATGGGTGTGGGGTTTGGTGGATAATACCAGATGGGCTTGGGAACCCGCCAGATTTACCAGCGGTACATGCTGCTTCACGTCCTCAGTGCCTCTGGCTTCTTTCATGTCAACTATCTAAAACCTGCTTTGCAAACCAGAGCCTGTGCGTGGCTGGGTTGTGTGTAATCATGGGAGATTGCATTTGCACACCTCTGTCCTTTTATTGCGTTGTGGTTTTATCACTAACTGAGGAGTCACATAAACTGCAGAACCCAAGGTGATGGCACGGGGTTTTGTGGTGCTCATCTCTCTGTGCAAACCACGGCGATGCCTGTCACTGCTAAGCTGCCTGGATTGTAGGACTCCCCCCTAACAGTTGTACCAGTGCAAAACGCAAGTAATAAGAAGAATAGTACTAAAAACCATAAATGAAATTATGCAAAATGAAACAGATTGGAAGGGAGAAAAGTAGTACCTGAAATGGATATACTCTGCTTTTACATAATGCTAGAAGAAAACATCGGAAATAAATACAACACAGACTCAATTTGGCTGTACTGAGTCCTAAGATTTTTAAACGTTATGTAAAAAGAAACAGTGACTGCAGTGCTGTTTGGATTACAGAAGATGCAAAGTTCTGTGCAGATTCTGATGTATTTCTGCACTTTATATATACGGGAGATAAATTATGTGTGCAGTAACTAGTACAAACAAATGAACAAGAGCCAGAGCTCTTCTGGAGAGATTTCAGGGACAGCAGGCCAGGACTTACTTGGATTCTGCTTCAAAATTTTCTGGAAAGAGAAACGTCTCTGCACATCAAAAAAAGCTGAATAAAGTGAAAGCAGAGGAACCTCATTGCATCAGTAAGTGCCAGCTATTAACAGTTTGCTTCCATGCTCTCAGAAATTGCTGACATTTGAAAGGTCACTTGTGAACAACCTGAGAAGTTGTTAAAGCTCCAGTCCTTTTGAAAACAGAGTAATCTCTAACAACATACCTGTTGAAGTTGATGGGGTACAGGATAATATCCTCAGGTGCTCTGCCATCCCACTGGATGATATAAGCCTGCTCAAGCATGACGACAGGCTGGTACTGCTGGTATGGTGCTCCTCTGTTCACGCCTTGCAACCGCAAGGGATGGGAATGGTATGCTGCTCTGGCAATGGATAAGGTCAGATTCTCAGGGCGTCTGGCCTGAATATAAAGCTGAGGGTGAAAAGAAAATGACAAACATATCCATTAAACCAGCCAGGCCCAGCCATAACATGTGCATTTGATCATCATTTGCCTGTAAATAGTTTTTGCCAATGAAGAACTCAGAACATTTGGAAAGTCACTGAAACATTTCCAGTTCAAATAAAAAGGTAAACCAGAAATAGCATCTGCAGCCATTCCCGGGGACACCATGAAGGGAGACATGAATTGGATAGTGCCATAAAAATGTTCACTATTTAAAATCTTAAGGGAGAAGGGTAATCAGGGAAGTATCGCAAATTAACTTCTTTATTAATTCAAATAACTGCACTTTCAAAACAGGCTTATTCCATTGAAAATACAGAAAACTCATAAGTTATTTCAATAGGCTTTGGATTAGGTCCAGTTATCTAATGGAATCCACATCTTTGCTCTCGAGTAGCAGACTGGGCTGGAATTTCAGGTGCTAGAACTCAATGGCCTGACTATATGACCTTATAGACTAAATACCATGTTCCACAGGCTTCAGCAGATAGCTGTTCTGTGCAGGGACCAACAGATGCCCTTGGCCTGTAGTTCAACTCTACACACCAATTACAAAACTATACTCCAGTTGTATGCTTTTTCTGTCCTCACTCAAACGAAGGCCAGTTCATATGGTAAACATCAGTTAAGGCTGAACGTGTGATGTTCACCTGCTTCCACCTGCATGAATTTCCAGTGCAAAAGGAGGACACACAGCTAGTCATAAGAATCCATCTTGGCATGCAGGGTTATAGAGGACAGCTTGTCATATTCCCTGAAGGGTTTCGAATGCATCGAGGACAAGTGAGGACACTTATAATCTTGCTTCCTTCCCTCTCCCACAGTATAGAATTGCACTCATTGCATCAAGAACTTAAAATATCCAACATAAAAAAACGTGTTAGCCCAGAAGTGTCTAAGCTTCTACATGAGTATCCATCCAGCAAAATTATTTTGAAACTGTTTCTGTCTTTGAGCAGATCGAAACGGAGGCAGTAGTCTCTTAACAGATTTTAATACTGCAGGCAGGGATACAAGCGCAGGCAAGACTAGCAGAGGGGGCGAGACTCCATCTACCAGAATATCCACCTTCTAACGCAGGGCTGTGAGACCGTGGCCCCTCACATCTCCACATCTGCTTCTCTTCCTCTTGTCTATGCAGACCAAAAACCCTGCAAACCCAGACTATTTCTCACTGGTTTATGTATGAGCTTATTTTAGTTGGGGTTTGCAGCCAGTTCAGCTCTCAGTTCCGGTTTCCTGCCCAGAAGGACTGTGCTTGTGCCTGCTCTTGGTGGTGAGTTTGAGCTCTTCAGGACCTCCAAAAGAGAGGCCATCTCTGCCTAACCCTCACCTCGCCCCTGAATTCAGCAGCCTTATGCTGAATGCTCAAGTTAAAAATCTGGGTCTCATGTCAAAGAAGTAATTCAAAGGTGATTGTAAATATTTCTTGGATATTCAGTCCATTCCTCCTTTTACACCATTGCGTTTTAATTATGAGAACCTATCCTGATTGGTATTTGCAGACCCTTGAAGATTAAAGTGGATCCCAGAATTTCATTAAACAAATTCTTCCTGATGGCTAAAACTACTGATAGTAATTCACTCCAAACAGTCTCTGAGCAGCAGCCCATTTGCTCATTCTTGCTGGATAAAGGAAGAATAAATTATTTTTACAATCTGATAAAAGACCTTTTTTATCTATGAAACCAAGGAGGAAAACCTTTTTTCCCTTTATAGTCAAACCACGATTGGAAAGTCAGTAACATGCAGTACAATAAACCAGATTTCAATCTCATTTGTCCCCACCTGGATGGTGAAGTGCTGAGGTCAGAACAGGCGATCAATAAGGTACCTTCAGACTTGAAATCCCATCAATGTATTAATTGTTCTCAATCAAAACAGCATTTTCTGACAAAGAATGGTTGAAATAAACTCTGATACTGCAAAATAACGGCCCACTTGTGTCTTTCTCGATAAGAGGCAAGAGTTTCTGTCCTATCACTGTAAACTTTGACATGATTTCCTTCTAATATGTGTTTCCAGCAAGCACAGAATGTTAAGGTGGTAGCTGGTATGCACTTACTACAAATTAAATACAGCAATGTTAAAATAAGCCAAGAAAGGAAAAAAATGCATTCAATGAGCCCCAAAAGTTCCTAAATTACAGACTACCAAGAAACAAAGATTCCTATATACTTTAAGGTATTTGTGTAAAATTAAAAAACAGAGAGTGTGAGTGCTATGCATGGCCTAAGCTGCTCACTATGATTGTTGAGTTCAAGAAAGCGCTGAAAGAGTGTGCAGTATGCTTCAACAAGATGATGAGGAAAGCATGTCAGAGATTTTTGGTAACATTTTCCTTTGGCCTAGGGACCAAGTCACAGGTCTGACATTAAGGATGATGGTGGCAGCTGTTTTGAGAATGAAACAGTAATTACCAGAACAAGGAATAATGCCACTTCTGTGTTGATGGAAATATTTGTAAACTGATTTTGTCTCTTGCAATGACCAACAGTGGCCACTGAGTGAATGCCTTCCAGAATTGCAAGCCACCAAGGATGTGATTTTCTGTCTCACAGAAATACAGTAGTGTATCTGGTGGTTCTTGCAAAATGTTTATCACTAAAGCAGCCTACAGTAGGTAAATGCCTAGATCTACATGAATGGCTAGATCTACACGAAGAGACTCTCAGAATAGTGCTCTATCTTCTCTTGGGATGCTACAACATGTCTTCTTTCTTCTTCAGCCTTTACTCTGTGACACCTTTACTCACTTGAACTGAACATGGAAAACTTTACCACTTTTCTTCCTTGTATCCACTTCTGCAGGGGCAAAACACTGGTGAAAAGCAAAAAGGAGAGTAAGAAGAGATTTTTTTTTTTTTTTTTTAGAATGAAAAATTCCTTAGCAACACCTCCATAATTTTGGGTTAGCTCTATCAAAATATTTAAGAGAAGAAAGTGGGTCACGAAGATACTTTAAAATATGAGAAGTGGTGACAGCTTAATGTAGTAAGAGAAGAAAAGCTAGTTAAAATGTTATAAAATGCAAGCCTTCTACTTTCCTGGATGGTTTAATGGACACAGTTGTCATTTTAGCTGCTTAACACTTCATGTTAAAAAGACGTGTCAGATTTCCTGTGCTTATATGGCAATTTTCCCAAGTAGATTGTGAAAATGAGAAGATAAGTTCTTTTACAATTCATGGGAGATCTGCTATTCAACTGGACTATGAAGATAAGCAACATGCAAAGTATTGGAACAGAATGTGTTGGTTTCTGAGAAGAAGTCTGCTTTGCTTTCTAGTTTCTTCAACATTGTTTTTGTCCTGCTGTGCTGTCAGCTATTAAGCTGTGGCAAAATACCTTAAAAAATGAGAAGCTCGAAATATACTTTCACCCCTTCTGATTGTTTGACTGTTCAAAAAAGGTGAATACCCAGAAAAAAGCATTTTATCTATGAATTTTCTGAGGCAAGACTTTAAAATTCTTTCAGAAAGAAAAAAAAGTTATCTTTCTTTCTCTAAGACATGCTAGGACATGCTAGGATGTCCCCAACATCAGCAAAATTACTTTGATTTTCCATTGGTGTATATCAGAGATCAAAATTGGATCTCTTTGTCCAAATACAGACACCATTAGCTGAAAAATATCCTGCAGGCTTTTCCTTCTTCCCAGTCTGTGAGGTGCTGACAATCTTCAGGCATCACAGATACCCTGGGATTGTACGTTTTTGCCTGTGGTTAGAAAAGCACCATTCGCTACCAACTGCATCTCTTGCTTGCTTTACATTTAGAAGCATCAGTAACAAAACCAGCTGAACAGGCAGTATGTACAAAATACCAGCTGAACATATATAACTTGGAGATGCAGGATCAGTGCAATTGCAAACATTCACTGCAAGAACAGAGTTAAGAGGAGTGGAATAATTTCATTTCAGCCACCTGCAGTATGGAGGTGACTAAGTGAACTGGTGAAAAATCAGCATTTCCTAAAGTATTTTAAAATAGCAAAGCATCAATCTTTCGTTAATTCAAAACTGACACTAATTTATCTATGTGGCAGTCTCTTATGTCTAACACCTTTTTAAGCTTGTAAAAGAAAACAGCACCTACTGCCAAAAACTCTGCTTATTTTAATAAGGACTAATACCAAAAAAGAGAAGTTTCGCAGCCTCTCCTGATGAGCTGCTGTGAAGTCTGCAAGGAAGCGGTAAGTGCACAGCTTCAATTGCCCGGTGGGAGCCAAGGCACTTGTCTTACAATTTACATAAAAATCAGAAATGGCTTAGGAATCTCATTTGCATTTTAACAAGTAATGTGGGTGTTGAGGAGTCTCCATCTCAGTGCTGTTGGAAATCTTACCCACCTACATGGAATGAGCCTCTCCTACATTTTTCTTTTATTATTGGCCATTGCAACAGCTGAAAGTCAGGTTGATGGAACACCGAGGACCTCAGTGCCCTGCTGACAGAGCCTGAGTGACTCACGCAGATTGCCGGATGTGGTGCTGCCAACTCTTGTGAGTCTTCCTCTACTGTTCTTCCTTAAAGCCTCACTTTATTTACATTACAACATGAGAGTTTCAGCTGTCATTAAAAAGCAAAACGGTTGGTCTTGTTTGGACAACACCAACTCTGCAGGCTCCAGAATCAAAAGGGGAGGAGTAAAAACCTCATATTTCTTGCCTGTGTAAATTTCATGATTTTGAGCTGGTCCCAGAACCCTTCTTTGCTAGTGAAAGGCAACACTGGAGCCAAAGCAGGAGGCATTTCTTATTGCTCGCTGCTGAAGGAAGATCTTGGACACCATGTGGGAAAGGTGGCATGATGCTTCTTAGAGACGGTGAGGAGGAAGGGTCATGAACCAACTGCAGAGAGGTGGGAATGTCAACCTGAGCTGCCAGATTAAAGCAGTCTCACGAAAGTCTGTCACCCAGGATGTTGTGGAACTAGAAACACTGCCGGAGAAATTGGTTTTCCCCAGGTATTTCCTTTCCTGGGCAAATTACACCCAGGAGAAGAAGAGCATGAAAAGTGAATGAAAGAAAACAAGCAGAAAGAAATTAACTGAATTCTAAGCACTTTACTCAGAAAGGATTTGCCTGTAATGTTAGCTGTAGGACTTGGATCTCATTTCTCCATGCCAAGTAAGCCATCCCTAGGCTGACTATCTTGGGCTCAGTTCAGCAGTAATGTAGGAGTCACTGTTTCCTTGAACGGAAAGGATATTTTCACCTGCTTGCGCTAGGGAAGAATAAAAGTTCTACCAGAGCTACATGGAAAGGAAAAGAAAAACAGATTTTGTAATAGAGTTGCTGAGATCAAAGCAAACCATCTTTCTCCATAACTAGATTCATTCCTTTAGGCTTTTAATCTGAAGTATGACACTCAGAATTTAGCACACAAACAAATCACCAGTTAGTCAAGGTGCTGAGAATCAGAGTTAAGCTGAAATACTCCAACAATTATACCCCCCAAATTAAAACAAACCCTGCTGCACAGGACCGGTTTCTTCTACCATGCACATACATACACTTCCCGACCCAAAACCCATAAAGTAAAGCATTTAATATGAACTTTACTCATCCTGCTGGATGCTGATTAGTTGAAAAATGCTAAGTAACAGATCCCAGGGAAGCAAATGTTTATGCTTGCCTAAACCTAGCCAAGGAAATTTTCTATGGTGGAAAAACGGCCTCACCATGTTGAGTGCCATAACCAGGAGGATATTAATAGAAATAAAAATATAAATGCCTACTTGTTGACAATTCTGAACTTAACTGTTAGGTTGCCAGAGCACAGAGGGTCATTTCTCTAAAGACACAGAGCAAAATTAAGTGCCAAGGACAAAACCCTAATTCAATGGGAGTGTTTCACAGGAGCCCAATCCCGTTCCTGCTCAGTCAATAGGAAACCAGGGGTTTTAAATCCAGCGTCCAGACACTTAAATAGCAACTCCTGCTCTTTGCAGTACGACTAAAGCAAATGCTTGTCATTTTGTTTAGCTTAAGAAGATATGCTTATCTGGATCTGATTGTGCAAATATTATGTATGCATAGAGGTCTCAAAGATAACTGTGTTTCCAAAAGTTTCACGCAGAAAGTTCCGTGGAGAAAGAAGAGCAGAGAGCTGTGCCTGACTACTCAAAGTGCAAGCCCACACATTATTACTGAGGAGCCACAGAGAAAGCACCCTCAGAAATCTCCCAATATGGTAAATCCATGCTCACAAAACTGTATGTTAAAAAGGGAAATCTGACAGCCTGCTCCAATTGAGGCAATTTTAACACTGCCCAGTCTTCAGTGACTTCAGGAAGAGTTTCATCCTGTGCCACACTGCCGGTGTCAGTGCAATGTCTGTGGACTCTCAATGGGATGAGAGTTTGCAGCATGCTCCCAAGCTCCCTATTAAATAAATAAATAACACCTGCTGTACCTTATGAGCTTGGATCTTGTTTGAACATCACTTCATAATCCATTCTGCACCCCACTGCAAACTTTATTTGACAGTGCAGAGCTGTTCTCAGGGGCCATAATGGTCCTTCCTAAAGCCACACCTTGCATGAGAGTTCCCACTCACTCTCCAACTTCAAACCATGCGGTGCTGTATGTGCTCACCACACATAGTCTTAATCTTTGGCTTGTTCAACACAAAGAGGAGACCTGACAAGATGTCCAAGTAAGTGGAGCTTTAAAATAGGCCTAGATACCTTTCCAGTAAACACATTAATATCCTTTAGAAGTGGAGGAGCAAGGAGAGCCATCTGCAGTCTCTTACAGGTGGCTGTGAAAGCTGTGGTGAGTCACACATTTACAGTATGCTCTATCCACACGCAAAGGTTGTGTTGAGATTTGAACAACACACAACGAAGCACTATCTGATTCTGAGGACACATTTTCTTTCTATTTACCATTCTCTTCTTTCTTTCTTTCCCTACCTAGAGGTTACTTAGGATTTGCAGCCCTTTCTACCAAGGTATCGACATATCAGTTAAGGTCTCTAACTCAAGTGTGCTGAAGGAAACTGCTGTAAAGGTTGAAGACCATCCTGATCTAATACTGACAACCCCTCAGCCAGTGATGTCTGGATGGGAAATAAGTGTGAGTTTCTGTCTCAACCACCCATTTCACCATCCTGAACACAGTGGGATGTATCAGAGAAGTAAAATCTTCCATTACTGAAACTTGGTTCACCAGACTTATTCACTAGAGTTCCACAAATTTTGTCCAGTGGACAAATGCCTGGAAGCAAGAACTAGAAAACACAACACTTTTCCGCAACTCAGTTTCAACTTGCAGCTGCCTGTGGGCAATGGGAAGAGACGAGGCTCCTTACAGCCAGAGATTGTAGGCAACTGCACAATAGGAGCTTTACTGAGTCCTTGGAATTAGGCAGATAACACACAGAAGAGTAAACTTACACTCAATTTATTATTCACCTCCCACCTTATGGAGTATTGAGTAGGCTTCACTCTGTCACCCCTCAGCAGACTATCTGGGGACACCCACCCAACACACCCAGTGATGATGCCTGCAGCCACCCCCAATTACCTGTGCGAATTTCCCAGTACACATCACCCCGTTCCAGCATGGGACAGTGAGACACCCGGGATGACGCAGCAAGTAGTTGTCCGCTCTGCCTATGAAAGTGTCCAGATACCCTGTCACCGAGCCATCCAGATCATGGAAGATAGACATTTTGTCACCATCATTGTCATTGTTTCCAAACCACTGGCCTGATCTGCCAAAAAACACTTTCAGTCCAACCTAGCAGGAGAAAATAAGAAGAAACTGGTTAGTTCTAAGTAAGGACTTGGGTTTGCAGTGTTTTAACAGCCAAAAGAGAAAAACAGCTAGAACTAGAAAGTAAACAGTTTTGTTTTGTCTTGTCTATTTAGAAAAATCCCCAACTGTATTGGCTTTCCCCCTCGTTTCTTAATCCCAGGAGGTATTTCCGCAAAAATGAGACTTTTGATTCTTTGAAATGCACCCACACAACTATGTATTCCTTGAAATCACACAGCAATAAATCATGCAGTGGCAAAAGGAAGGGGATGACTCTAAGGGTATGGAAGTACATAATCTTATGAAACTTACTGAGGACTATCACAGCTGAAACAAAAACTGCTAGGTATTTGGGAATTTCCTCATATATTTTCAATGGCTGTTCTAAGTGATTCTGAGGGCCATTGTTTTCTAATTGTTCCTCCTAAAACCTTATAAAACTCATAAAAGTGACAGTAATTCTCAGAATTGGCTCTTGTAAACATTTTAATATTTTCCCTGAAGAATTTATTTTTTTAGGGAAGGGAAATAACAGGAAGCAGCATTATCATCAATATGCATAGCTCTGTTATCAAGATTTTTCAGTAGCTAAGTAAAAGAATCTGTCCTGATACAAAATCCAGCAAAACAAGGAAAATGTAGATGTTCAGCAAAAAAGCATGGAATATTTTATGTCTGCAGATAAAATTAGTACAGTGTGTGATGATTAAGTTCAGAAGTAATCAAGAAAATAATTATTCTAGGTCAAGCACTCTGAATCCTGCAGCAATGTGTGTAAAAACAGACAGCATAAATAGCAACTGGACCACGCCGACTCAAAAGACTCTGATTTGTTCCATTTAGCCCAACTCATTTTAATTGGACTGTGCAAATGAGTGAGAATTAGGGTCAGCAGGATTAGGCTGCAAGTTTATGAAGGGCTTTAAAGGCTTCATTTTAACAATAATAAACAGAACAGCTTAGGAGAATACAAGGGTCATTATGATTCTGAAATAGATGGAAAGTCCCATTGGCTTAAGAAGAATGGCCACTGCAGCAACAACTACTTGCAGAATAAAAGTCTTTATTACTTAAAATTAAATTAGAGCCTAGAACCATTTTTCTGCCACCTTCTTGTCTGAGTATGAGTCTCATAAACAAACACCTGAAGCAGTCTCATTTAAAAGAGGCTCCGGTGCTTGGAAGTCTAATGTGTATTTTTAAGTTATTTAAAACCTTTTCTTACTCATAAATTTTTACCCAAGGGGCTATTTGGCAAAGTAGAAGGATCCCAAAAGTTGGGGTGTTTTTTTTATTTTATTTTGATTTATAAAAGAAGAGATATTAAATAAAATGTAAACACTGTGCTGCAGATCAAAGTTCCATTATAAATACTTTGTGACAGTGCACAAAGTTAGGAGTTGAGTATGAAAAAGGGCACTTCACTGCAAAGAACACCATCATCTGTACTTCAAAACAAACTAAAGCACAGCCAGTCCTGTTTACATTTGATTAACACTCAGTGTTTCCATCTAGCAGCAGACAGTTTTGGTGCTAAAGCTAATCTGATCTCTAACATTCTCCTCTGAAAAGTCTGAAAATCAGAAACAAAATGCAAGTGTTAATGAGCAGTGTCACGTCTTTCATAAATCTCAAGGTTACCTTACTGTGGTACACTGTGGGATGGAGGTGCACTGAGTTTGCAGTTACAGCAGTGGCAATATACATTTTTTTCTAAGTGAACACACATGAACAAAGGCTCAGCTCATCAGGTATGTCCATGTGGAGCTAGGAATGAGCTAGAAGAGAGTGCAGAGACAGGTCATGTCTAGCTACCACAGTACTATTCAGACACTTAATTTTCGTTAGGCGTGGACTACCTGGGAGTGGTATGGTACAAAGGTTACTTGAATTACCTGTCTGAAGCCTGACAGGGAGATGATGGTTATAGGAGTACGTAATCTCTTAGGAATATGCTAACTCAACTTGTCGAAAGGCAGCACACCTAACACACCTGCAGTGTAGTCTGCAGTGGAAAACACTATCTATATTAAAAATTACTAATGTACTGGGAAACATCACAATAAATCGCAACTTCTTGTAAAATTCAAGTGTTGGCACAAGCTGCCAACAAAAGCTACATCACTGTATCACTGTTATAATTTTAAAGAAACTTTCATCCAGTGTGAATCTTCCTCTATTTTACTACCCGGGGACTCTGCCCTCATTAGCATGGCTTTTACTCTGCTGGAGTAATGCAAGTCCTCACCCTGCCAAGTTCCCTTCAGTCAGGAGTCTCTTTAGGGCTGGTTTTGGGTTTTCTTTCTGCCCTCTTTTTAAGGGGATAACAGACTTGCCCTCTAAATTAGTGTCATCTTTTTCCCACCATGAACTGTTAGCAAACTTCTGCTTTGACGCAGAAACCGAGCACTAAGACAACACAGGCTAAACATAGTAAAGGCAACATTAGGAAGCGGACATCTCTTAGCTAGGCAGGACTGGAATCCCATGGGAATCGCATAGCCAGGAAACAGTGCTGGCCCCTCTGAGGTCTCCCGGGGACCACAAACCCACCCAACAGAGACCGCTGGGATTTCTTTGGCACAAGTAATTTCAGAGACACCATAGTGTTGGCACAGCTAGGAGTAGAAAAGGCTTGAATCCACTCTAAGCTCCTGGTTGCAGGGAAAAAATAACCACAGAGAATATTAACAATGAATACGAATAGGACAGTTTGTGAATCTTCAGTACCTGCTGAGGTGGCCTTGTTCATGGGAGACCAAAAGGCCATGTACAACCTCTTGCTCCTCACCTCACTCTACGGGAGCTGTGCAGCAAAAGGGCAGAAAGATGAATAGGCTGCTATTTTATGACTAAAAAGAGATATGTCATGTCTTCTTAAGAAATGATGCACAAGTGTCCTGTTTGGGCATGGCTCAGTTCTGGGCTAGGGGTATCTCCTTTAAGCTCTACCAAGTCCTACTGGCTGACAGTAACAAGATCTACAGAAAACACCAACCCATCAGGCATGCCCTCAGCTGGATTAAGACCAACTGTTGCTTCCACTGCTTTGAACTAACTTTTTAAAAGCACCTTTTTCAAAACAAACAAACAAGCCTACCAATAATGTTGCTATTGATAAATGCACAGATATCTTAATACGTGAGATTTAGGATTGTCAATGGAAAGGCAGCTAGAATACTTTTTGTGGAGCATAATGTTTAGGTCTTCTGTTCTCCTTGACTGTTATTTTTATGCTGGAATTAAACAAGAACTGACTGCCTTTGTTATTTTGTTGTCTAACCAATCTGCTGATTAGTCTGATTAATTATACAATTATTCCTCCAGCATAACTAATAGTTTTGTCATCCCTATATAACTTGTGGTAATGTTTAATTTCTTCCTAAAAAACAACTGTAAAATGATTGTCCTTTAGGGAATTAGTACCTAGCTACACTTTAAAAAGTCATAAAATGAAGCCTGGAGACAGAAAATTAATTACAACAGCCTACAACCTCTACCCTAACTAGTCAAAGACATATTGTCCTATATAGCAATTAGCAATGAAACAATAGACTAACCATGGTCCTTCAAATCTGAAATCAGATTTAGCACATCTGGGTTCAATCCAAATGAAACAGAATCAAAGTGAAAAGTGCTGAGATGCAGGTGGTTACAATAATAAATGGGTTTTAAGTTGGCAAAATACCAACTTCAGAATCAGATATTTCTTGGAAATGTACATAAAATAAATAATTATTGGGATAATGTCATTAGGTTTTTTGTAATAAGCTCACACTCTACTATTCTAATTTGCTTTGCAGAAGTATTCAGTAAGTCTTCTGACCATTTTTACTTTGAAAACCTCAGATCTTAAAGGTGTTGCTGTACTGAACTGCCTCTCAAACAAAAAATGCTGGGATATTTAACAGGCTCATTGGCTTCAAACAATGCAACTGTATTAAAGAGACACATTTCAGCCATTCAAGATGTAATTATTCCTTTGCTAATATTCACACATATCATCTACCTGAAGCAATTCTGTTGGACAGAGTTCTATGGCTATTACTGGAGAAAAATTTCCACTCTCTTCCATTCCACTGATAAAACTTCTTCATCACATGTTTTTCTCTAAGCTCCCCTCTGCGGTTCCAGGTTGATTTTCTCATTCATGTTCCCCATGACCATCTTATAACCATGTCCCCAAGGGAGGACATAAAGAAGGTACATCGAATTAAGCCCTTATTCTTGCTTCAAAGCTCCCTAAAGCATCTAACGTAACTAAGATCTCTTTACTGAAATGCACAGGAACTGTGTTTTCTTTAGAGGAGCAGTGAACAACATCCTTTCATGAAATACTCTTCTACTGTTGGTCTGAGTGCACCAGAGAGGGGACAGACAAAGTAACTGCTTACCAGAGGGAGTTATATTGGTCAATCCTACAGCAATGGAAATTTTCCTCAAGATAAAGCCAAACCTCAAGCCAAAGTTACTACAATTCATGAACATCGTAATAAGCATGGACCTTGTTTGAAAAATCTAAGGAGAGTTTATGATCCCTCACAGAGAGCCAGGTGGAATCTATAATTTCCCAGGGCCATGATCCCTGTAGGAATCCAGGACAAGGACTGGAATTGGTCAGCATCCTACAGTTCCTACCAAGGCAGAGATACAGAGCCCCCTTCTGCTGTCACTCCTCAAGGGAAGTGCCTGTTGTGCTCAACAGGAATTTCACTGCTGACCCCAGAAACTGGGTCATGTTTTTCCTTCTAAGTGCATTTTCTATTTCTGTATAAGAATTGTACTGCATCTTACTGTCTTCTGGCATCTCAACTGTGTACCTCTCAACCAGGGACACCTCAACAGGTCCTCGGCACATGTGAGCTGGTAATGCTGCACCAGCTAAGAGTGGTGTTCTGGCTCTTATGGTTACAAGGTGAAACCTTCCTCTAATGCAGATTATTTTATGTATATCGCCCAAGCATAATATACCATCACATTTTAGTGGCTTATAAGTAACCTTAATTTTGAAAAAAAAGGTGTTGCAAAATGAACTGGTAGTATGCACCAATGTAACATGGACCACTGCTTGGAAATCCCTGCTCTAGGATAGACCTCTTACCGCTTCTAAAAACTTCAGAAACTTGCACAGCTAACAGCACATATTTCTGCTTTTCTTACTTACACTCTTCTCCATCAGGATCTGTGACACATTATTCTGGGGGCTTATCTGCCAGGAGTTTTTCATGAAGAACCCAATGGCACTTGAGTATCTGTCAACAGTTGGAATGAACTTCTTGAAAGTGCATTTTACCATCCTGACAGGCCCATCATAAATCTGGAATCCACGAATAGGGAACGTCCTGTGAGATTTAAAAACAAGCACAGTCCTGTGTGAAAAGCCTGGGCAAACTCTGAGCCCTCCTGAAAGCAGAGAGATATTAACAAGTAGCTAAACCACCTTTTCTTTCACAAAACCGGGATCTGCTCGCTCATCACACAGTTAATGAAAGATGAAACTCTGCTGAACATCCTCTACAGGGTAAGGCTCAAGTGCCAAAAAAAAGACTCATAAGCTTGCCTAAGACTTGTAATCTGGGGTAAAGCAGTTCAAAAACCTTGTTCCCAGCCACCCTGGAGCTCATCCCTAGAAGGAAGACCCGAAGGCTGTGTGGCAGCATTGCCATCAGGTTCCTGTTCCAGAGCAGGCAGGTTTCTCAGGAAAATATCAGCACAATTGAAAGAATTATACCAGTCAGACTCCCTGGAGGCAAGTGTCTCCTTGGAAGCAAGTGCCAAGTGGTGCAGCAGTTTCTCCTCTCCATACAAGACATTTCACATGAGGTCCATAAGACCTAGTACACAGCATTTCATACAGAAAAGCTATTTCTGAAGTATCAGTCCATGGATGTGTTGTCAAGGCATCAGTGTTGAAGGAGACACCACTGGAGTCACAGGTAAGGACCTGCCCTTTCCATCGTTTGTTTCGAGAAGGTGCCAAGTTTTGTTTGGCCCTGGCTGTGTTTGATTAAAGGGTAGCCTGCACCAGCTCCACAGATGGTAATGAAGCTGGCTAGTAGCAGCTTGGAAGGGTAGGTGAATGCCTACTGAGTCCAGAAAGAGTTGTTCAGACACACAAAGTGGGCGCACAGGCTCTCTCCAGCCTGGGGGTCACCAAGGCTCAGATTTCCATCCCCAGCCCTGATGTTTTCCTTACTGGTTGGCTCCAGAGATCCAGAAACACTTTGCCAGTTGAAAACACCAGATACAAAAAGTGTTTCTTGACCATATAATTTGTCTTCAATTTCGAGAGCTGTTATCTCAGAAGTTAGGTTTGTGCAACCCTTACATCCCATTTTGCACTATGGTGTAATGCAATGATAGGTATCAGACATTTGGACATACTCCTTTCCAGGAGTACATTGTTTAACAATATGATTAGAACTTGTTTGTACTGAAAAGGAGCTTTTTTTGCAATGCAATTAAAATAACAACGCTGATTATAACTGAAGATAGCTCTGATTATCCTTGCTGTCCTTCACAGATCCCACTCCTGCGTCACTTACAGCTGAGACATTATAGTCAGGGCTGTGTGCATGGTACGTATGCTGAGTATTATTAATTTTATATTCCTCATAGAGGGTTTAATAATTGGTGAGCATCACCGAAAACACAGATGAGAGTAGAATTTAGGCTTAGGGAAGCACAACTTGCTATGCGGAAGTGGGTAGGGACCATGGTTGCTAAACAGGAGGCTGTGCTGCTATCAAAATACAAAATAACATACAGTTACTGAAAGAGAAGTAAGATGTAATAATGACAAAAGGTTTCTCCTTTGTCAAATCAGCCATGTTTGCCCAGCTACACTGGCAGGAGGGATGATGGCTTGGTGTATGGGAGCTGCGCCATCAGCTTGATGCTGTGCTACTGAAGCACTACAGAAAAGCCATTTGGTATCTTTCAGATTCTCTAATCCATTCTCCAGTCACTAATAAATTAAACAGAAGATTAAATCAAACACATTCAGGCAAGAATGCTCTCAAGCTGTTGGCCTGAAGAGTGAGTTTATTTGGATGCTTATTATTTCTGGCCTGTACAATGATTTAAACACCCAGTATAAATTACTTATTGGTAGTCACAGTCATTCCTGAGGCTTTTCTTCTAGCTTATGCTAATGCCAAGAAGAAATGGCAGAAGAAAAACTCACTTGTTTCTGGGTAGTGTTCTGTATTCCCCATTTGCTCCTTTTCCCCAGTAGCTGTTTTGGCCTCCCTGTGACCCAAAATTGCTGCTTTCTCCCACAAAAATGGAGCGTGTCACCTCCAGGCTGGAGCCTTCATCTGTCGGGAAAGTCCCATCACTAGAAGCAAAGAAACACCAGGTAACTATGCAGCACTGCACAATCGACGAATTAACATTTTTAATTACACTACAGACACAGTTAAATTTCTTTCTTAATTTGTAAAAACAAAATACATTCACTGGTATGAGGGTGCTTTGAAATCTCTTTAGAAACCAGAAAGTTAGTGTTGAGGTAGCTTAGCGCTCAGGCATCAGTAATAGGGGTAACTTAGCCTGGGTAACACTAGCTCTACCCTATGTATATATAATTGCTCCATACTGAGTTGCTTTATAAATTTTTAGCTATATCCCTGAAACGAGAGCCAAATATCACTGACTCTCATTGCCTGTGGTGGGCTTTGGATATGCCTTGTATTTGCAGGTCTTTTCCAAGAGGGGTGCAGACAGGAGCGTCACGAGCATGGCAGACACCAGCAGAGAAAGCAGGAGACCTGCTGTGCCACCACATGGGACCATCCCAGCCACCCTGTCCCAGCAGCACACGAGCTGCAGGCAATGCTGCTCTACTGGAATAGAGCAGAAGAAAAGCCTCCCCGAACGCAGAGCCAGATGTTTAGTCTACTGGTTCAGGACCTACCGCCCAAAAGGAAATATTCGGCAATTACCATGTATTCCCCAGACAGGCTGAGGCAAAGAGAATGAAAGGCTAAATTGCCCCTTGTATTAATGGCTGCCCAGGGAAGACTTGATGTGGTCTGGGAGGGAAATGTGAGGTTTCTTGCGTCTTACAGTAATTGCCAGGGGAGTGTCTCGGCTTCCATTCTTCAGCCTGTTACATTGAGGGGAAAAATGGGAACAAGGTCCATTTTAAGAAATTACCTTGCCAGAGTGAGTCCAATTCCATTGTCTGAAAACCTGGGACAGAAGAAACACAGAGGTGTAAATGATGAGGAATGTCTGCAGTGAGTTTGGCCTACAGACCTATTTATGCCTGCCAGGAGGGGAACGATATAACACGTAGTTAAAGTAACCTACCCCGAGTTGCAGAAAATAATGTCACCGCCCCTGGCCCAGGCCCCATGGTCATTATTTTTAAAAGCAATAAGACCATCAATCACGGCAGGAACTCGCGGCTTTTCAGGATCAGCATCTTGATGTGGGCGAAACCTGAAGCAAGGAGCTTAGTTAATGCAGCACAGGAGACATAGGAATCAGCCTCAGACAGAGGAGGTTGTGCCTGGCAGACCTTGTTTGGCTTCCACATATCAGCGTGATGGGCCTAAAGAGGTGATATGCCCTGGATCAGAGTCAGGCTATTAGCTTGATTTCATTTCTGTGCTTTGGTACAAAGCAGAAAACAAGAAGCATTGATAAAGGTGAAATTCTGGCACCAGTGAAATCAACAAGTGATTTCTCACTAGACTTCAACAGGCCCACATCTACTCCCTAATTTGATCCAGTGTGATTTAGAGGCATAGAAAACATTCTTCCCAAGTCACTTGGGTCCTTTTGTAATTGTCTTTACAAGGCCCATTGAGAATCCCTGGGTTGATGCTAGAAAATCAATTAGGCACTTTCAAGAATCTCATTCAGCAAAGATAATGGAGTAATTGAAGCTGCTTTCCTTGCATGTACAGACCAGACCTCCATATGCTTCTGTATCTGCCGAAAGAGAAGCTATGATATAAAAATAGGATTCGCCCTGGGAACTGGGAGCTTCTCAATTACTTGCAGGCTATTTCTTGCCACGCTGGCTGTTAATGGTAGATTTGTGCTGTGTTTGGAAAAATATCACCATTGCTTTTTCTGAGTCTGCCCTTACCTCCTACTTCTTCCAGCTGCTGTACTACGGAGCATGTCTCCTCAGTGCCCAAGGGGATGACCCTGGCGGGGAAGTCTCACAAAGGGACACAAAGTCACCCTTTCAGCCATATGAGAGCATCATATGTGGCATTGATAGGAGATGATGGAGGAGGAAAAAAGCCAAAGCTCAACCAGGAGCAGAGCCCAATTTCTGCCACAGCCTCCTCACACAGATCCATAGGGCTGCAGTAAGTGAGAAAATGGCCTTAATTTACCTGCTTCCACACTGTGAAAGGAAGCTCAGAGATTTTAAAGCAGCTGACAAAAAGCTTTGAGGCTACTTGACTTTCCTCATTAATCCTAGACCAGACTCCGCAGTCTCTTACATCATCATTCAGATGTAAGTTCTTTTAAGTAATTAATAAGAAATGTTGGCGATTACAAACCCGCTAATGGACTAATGGGATCTGGATCCCCTTCCACATGCTTCACTACTTAGTCCTCATGACCTCAAGTGTATGTGTATCATTTTTTGGTCCACAATAACACAAACAATTAAGTGCATAGCTATGAAGTATTTGCCTCTGCACATCAGAGATAGCTTGTGTGTTTTCTTCAGATGCTCCAGCCATAATGAGCCACTAATGATCTGCTAAATACAGTGTAGAAGCCAAGAAGCAATATAACCATCCAAAATACTGAGCCATGCAGCATGTGCTTACCTGGCATTATCGACAGTGAGATACTCTCTGGGATCCTCAGCATTGGCTCTCGTTGTCTTTACTCCTTTTCCAATAAACAAACCGGCCTGAAAATGCACGCGACTCTGATTATTTTAACAGACCACTGAACAGAAACCCAAGATCCCAGATTTTTATCAAAGAACATGGGCAGTCAGTGCATGAAAACACAGGGAGTGCCTGCAGCCTGGGCTTTCTCTTCCCTTTCGGTGTCACTTGGCACCGTTCAGCGTGACATTAGCACAGGATGTAGCATGCTGAAGTCAGGACAGAGCCTGCCCTGCCATATGTTATGCATCAGCTTCGTGGGCTGTCTTCTGACCCAAAGCAAGGCACTGAACTCCCACTCTCTCCCTTGCAGAAAGCAATAAGGGACTTTGCCAAGGTCTTGATAACTTCTTGGAAAAAGAGCGTTGTTAAGAAGTAAAATTTTAAATAAAGAGTGACGAGTCTCCCAACAGTCAAAAGAGAACATGAGCTGCTGTGGCCAACCTCAAGGCTCAGGGCAAGAGCAGCAGCTGTCGTGGACCAAAATGTAAAATATACATGACACAGAACAGCACTGATTTCAATCTAGAATCCTGAGAAATAAGTTAAAATGCTCTTTATAGCTTACAGGTAAAATTTTCATGTCAACAGTATATTTGGGGGAGAAAGTGTTTTCCTTGGAATTACCCTTGAATTTTGGGTCTTATTTTTCAAAGGTGATGAGCAGGCCCCAGCATAAACAACTTCTGCTCATCCCCCTATGCCCTTGCACCACTGTGGCCAACAGCAGTGCTCAGTGCCCTGCTTGTCATTCCTTAAATCTCACTTAGTAGTAGGTGTACCCATGACCTGGGCTCATCCCCTCTAATACAGGCACCAAACTGAAGCGCTTGAAACAGGACCCCCATTCTGCTCAGCTCCTTCTTTGATCATTAGAAAGAGCATCACCCCCAAAAGTTAACTGTGCCTTGATATAGTGTTAAAAGACCTTTATGAAAACATAATACACCCATGATCACCTGATTTCAGAGCACCACACACAGTCAGCTGCAGGCCATACAATTATATTGATAGAAACATATAAAAACCATACACGTGCCTTGAAATTGGAGTGGACTCTGTTGTTGTGAAATACTCCCAAGGGAGTATATTCAGCCTGTCCCTCTGGATATTGCCCCTCAGACTGTCCAGTGGGAACTCGGTGGAAGATGTACCATATCCCGACATCCTAAAAGACAAAGGAAGGTCTGAGAAATGGGACACTGCAGTTAATGACACAGATTATCCTGAGGATTTAGGGTTTCCACTATGCTGGCCAGATTTCTGACCTGAGCCTGCCAAACATGCAAGTCCCACGGTGGACACACTAGCCCACACTCTTAAACCTCCCAACTAATCCTTTGGCATGCACGGTGGGTCCTTGGGTTTTAAAAATGCATATATATTGTGGGTGAAACTCAGATGGTTTATTAGAAAACATAACCTTCTCCATACAGGCACATTAAACAAACATGATTTGCAGAAACATCAAAGATTAAAAAAAGGAGAGAGTATATATTTATAAATACACATAAAAATTTTATTGGGCTTTTAACTATTAACTACTAATAAAAATCAACATTTGCTAAGAGACATCACATACCATTCCCAGCCACAGTTGTGAGAGATATCAGTATGAGAATTGTAGGCAAATACTTGTTCTTAATAGAGACAAAGGCTGCAGAAGTACATATCCCAATTTTACAATGGCTTACTAAACAGTCATTGTCCTCATGCTAATGACATCTATAAAAGTAGAATACATGGGAACCAGAGGCAAAGCATAGCTCTTGCCATTAAATGATTTTACCTGAGCACCTGCCGCTGCATTCGCTATTAAGTTGTTGTTTGGATTTGCGATCCAGAATGTGCTGACAGCCCTGAAAAATCAAAATCAAAATGATCCTAAGCAGTTACCAAACAGGAAGGGATACATTTTCATAGCACTGCACTGGACTTGAGCCACAACTCTCCCACTGACTTTAAAACTCCACACAACCTTTTAATGATACTCTTTAAGGGAAAGAAATCATCTAGTAATGCCAGATACGTTCATTTCTGGAGCCACATGCTGAACCTTCTGTAAATTATATGAGACTGTTAACACAAAATCCATGCTCTGTTAAATGCAGCTGAAGGAAGCCCAATGTCTTCTTTTTTTTAATTAATTTTTTATTTTTTCAAGTTAAGCAGCTTTGTAAAACGGCTGAAAAGTAAACTTCTGGTTTGTGTTTTGGAACTTCAGGGGCAATGGCAGGAGGTAGGGGATTCTCTATGGATTTTATGAAGCTCCTATGTGGAAAACTAAACAAATGTCCATGCAAACCACAAATGGCTCGTTAAGTAGGAGATTAAGGACACATTATTTTGATGTTTGTTCAAATAACGAGTGTTTGCTACAGAGGGAAGATGAGCAGTGGCACAAACAGAAGCCAGATATAGCTATGAAAACACTGTCACCTGTTGACTTGCTTTATTTGATAACATCTTTTGCAATAATAAAGACCACATGTAAAAACACTGTAAACCTTTTCTCATGACTGCACCAATTAATTTGATCATCCTAAGCAGAAGACCTCAATCATGTTTTATCCACATTAACCATTATGCAATCAAGAATCCACACTCCTTTGTATTAATAGAACCACGAAATAGGCGCAAAATAAACCTGTATTAACCATACCAGCAACCTTAGCATTTCAGTGACAATAATGGTAATTAAGTTGGATTATTTATATAAATTAGAATAAGAAGAGTTTGGGTACTGCATCCTTTTCCAGAAAACATGAAAATACAAATTTCCTTGGCTAAACTGGGTTTTTGCTTGCAAACACTAGCCTAGGTCCCTGTGTTCAAGCTTATCAGTCTCCAAAATAGAAGCTAACTTTGGTCAGCTACATCAGGATATTGTTTATTGTTAAATGACACTCACTGTAGTTTAGGCTAATCTCTGCATTCTCATTAAATCTCCTGAGGTACTCTAGATATTAATGTACTCATGTACTATTGACCAATTTATTCTAGATACCCCAGCCTCAATTCAGCCCTGGTGGAACAAGGCAAAAACTCCCTTTGTAGTAAGTGATATTTTTGCCAGCCTGTACCAGGGCTGGGCTGAAGCAACTTGCATTTTTCAGACAGATTTCATGGAGCATTCAACATCCAACTTAAAAATAATTGAAAGGGGTTCAGAAATGAGCAAAGAGCTCTAATATATTTATGATTCTTAGGAAACAGTGACAGGAATAACCAGCAGCAAATATTCCTCACTTAGGATTCATGCAGGTGTTAACAGATATCATCACAAGCAAAGCATGGTCAAGTAGCTAAGTGACTTTAAAATGAGAAACAGTAGAAAAAGCTACAATTTTTCATTTAATATCAAGCAGCCCCTTTCAAAAGTTTCACCCCAGCATTCTTTGGGACCCAGCTATAAAGCACAAAACCTGACTTCAGCTCCCGGAGCACTTACATGCAGTCGGTGCTCGGCACAGGAACATAATTCCCATAGACATGGCTGCGGATGGCGAGGCACATCACCTCGCTGCGATCTGAAGGCAAGATCGTCCCTGGCCTTGTGAGGAGGCCCAAGTTGTGATAGAAGGTATTGCGCTGCTCCGTCCCGTCTTCCAGGAAGAAACAGTGCCCCAGAGTATCATAGCCAATGGTGTCTTTGACCTGGGAAAAAGTATACAAGCCGTCAACCGCAATGCTAACAACAGCAGGAACTATAACTGATGTGCTTTGCTTATCAACAAATGCCCAAAACGCTCATGGAGTGGTTTTGGGCAGCAGTCCTGGAGCTAACCCAGACTACACTCATAATTTTGGACTGATCTTCTTATACAGTGAAACTGCTATTAAAATTATTCTGGGAAAGACCATATGCATAATTAAAGGAAAACTGCAAAATACTGGATTTAAAACTGCCTTCAGCTCTAAGAGATAATATTTGATTCAGTGTCATGGAGTAAATATCTGCATAAAGACAAGTGTCTTGCATGATAAACCAACAGGTTAGGATGGCTAATGTAGACATTTTCATGAGCTGCAACACTTCTCAAATAAAATAAGAAATTCTTTAAAATGCACCATGTGAAGTAATTTATATTAACGAGATTTCTGTTCTTTCTCCACTCTCAGAAGGTGCAGGGCCACTTCATTCCTGTAATGATCAGCTTGGGCAGAGATGGTATTTTACTGTTTCAGTCTATTTAATATTAATTGACATGCAGAGGGATATTGCATTAGACCCTAATTTGACCAAGAGGACTTAGCACAAGCCTCCTTTGATGTACAGTCTTATGAAGATAAAAATTCAGAAATCCTTCTTTTAAATGTAAATACTAAATCAGGCTAGTTAAAATACCAGCAATTTGTTACTAAATCTTACTGGAACCCTAACTTTGTACTCAAATAATCCCTGTCAGCATATTTATTCACTCTTCAGGCATACAAAATTCTTGTTGACGTCAGAGTTATGTCTGTGTAAGACTGCAAGATTAACTAATATTAACCTACGTGGTTATTTCTGTATACTTAAGGGATACTTGAATTAAATCCAGATTAATATCCTGGGATTTCCCCTTAATAGGCTGCAACTGTACATAACATCTGGAGTCACAAACAGTATAGTTCCCATAGGTATATCTCTGCTGGATTTCATTGTTTTCCTGGCAGTCACTTCTCAAACTTGTAATCTGCTGCTCTTGTTTCTGCCTTGATGAGGTGTTCAAAAGAGTTAAAAATAAGGCATAACATAGCCAGGTACCCAACCACTAACTGATACAGTCTGGGAAATCCACTGAGACCCTGCACACAGGGGTCCCTACCAGCTTGTCCCTACCAGCTTGGAAATACAGATAGGAAATGGATTTAGATAAAGAAGCAAGTGTCCTTGCCAGCTGCTAAGAACAGCAAGCTTGGCTACTTCAACCCTTCCAAAAGACAGGCAGAAGCTGCTAAGGAGGCCACAGAAGACTATTTTTGGAAAGAAACTGTAACAGCAAACTGCTTGCTGCTTCAGAGAGCATTTCAATTGTAGATTTTCATTCTGCTGAATTTAGCTGATGTTTGGCTAATCTGTGCTTCAGCCAGCTGCATTAAAAACCCGTCTTGCATCCAAAACCAGATTTTAGCTTGGATTAATTAATATGATTAGTCACAGCTTTGGAACCGCATGACAGGTCTGAAAATTTGCATACATGAAACTGTATTGATCGCTCTCCTAATCAGAAATAACGTAATTTAAAGATCACTTACATCTGAATGAAAGACATGGGTCCATGCTATTACATCAAAACCCCAATAACTGATCAATTCTGGCATATCACAGGTAGGAACTACATGCTTGGAAACAAGCCCACCTGTGGCACTGTGACAGTGGCATATTACTGTACGTGACAGCATGAAACACTGTCCTCAACACAGGTGACAACCCAGCCAGTCTGTCCAACACTGGATGATTAAGGTAACTCTACACACTGAATTATAAATAGTGCAGCAACACAATATGTGACCTTTATGTGCTGCAATGTTAGACATGAAGGACTACAGTAGCGAGTGTACGTCCGACATGTGCCAGGGCAGTGAGAGGCATGCCACTGCCTGCTTCCCATCGCGGTGGGTAACCCAAGCCGCTGCACCACGGCGCAAGCCTGGCACATGGGAGCAGCAGATGGGAGAAGGGCCTTGCAGACAGCATGCGTGACCTGTACACAACACAGCACAAACCACAGCACTCCAGCAATGTACATCTAAAATTACATCCTCTAAACCCTCAGGATAGGAGTGGGATAAACCCACCTATCTGGTTTATGCTGCCTCAAGGGCTGAAGTTTCATAATATGATGCTAAATCTGGTACCCATCTATGTTATTTAACTGCCTTTCTCTAATATACATGCTCTTCTCTGGAACTGCAATTTATTGTAATTTATTTCAAAGCAAGGTTTTTATTACATTTTAATTACTCTCTATCTTAATGGCTGTATCAAAACCACATGATTATTCCACAGGATCACATATTTAACCTTTGCTAGAAAACCTTTTCACTGATTCATGGACTCAAAGCCCTCAGTGGTCACATGCTGGGGGGCCGGATCTCACACTTGGATCCTTGATCTCACAGCTACTGCATCCCACACATCCAGATAAACCGTTGACAACCTCACTTTTGATAAAGTGCAAGACCATACACCATTCTTCTCAGGACCAGCGTTAGCATAAGGCTTAATTTTTCATCCCTGGCAGATTCCTTTAATTCCAGAGGTTTAATATCAATGGGAGGAGAGGGGGAGTTAAACTACAACCTCAGACACTGGACAAGTCTCCTGCCATCTAAAGGCTCTGCACACAAAAGCAGGCTCTACAGTCAGAGCAAATCACGTATACAAGAAAGCCATCAATAATTTTCAGTGATCTGGACAATACAAACGCAATTTAGGATACACGAAAACTGGGACTGGGTTATCCATGTCCCAGTTACACAAGTCCAGCATCACATTTTTGTGAATACATCTTTTTGGGGGGACCCTTTCACACAAGGGTCCCTCCTGAGCGCCTTTAACTTGTGTCTTACACAGTTTTATGTTCTGGGTTGAGAAGAAGTTCTCAGGAAAAACACAGAAGGTCATGGACAGTTCAGGGAGTGTCTCTGCCTGAGCACACATCAGGTGAATGAGGAAATGCCCACAGACACCAAAACACTGTTCAAGGTCCTGCAGAGCACACACCAGCTGGATGTGTTGGGACTGGAGCAGGAATCTGTCTTTTCCAGCTGGGACATGTATGGCTTTTTAGGGGTTTTTTTTGAGTTTCTCTCCACAATGCCCTTGCGAGGATCTATGTCAGAGCCAAGTTCCTGAGGGTTTTTCTGGCACTGAAGCAGACATTTGGGTCTGTCCCTCTCGTATTTCATTCCCTTTGTCATGTGAATATCTTTGTATACATTTCACATTGCTCTGACTTCAACAATCCCTGTCTCTTTTTATCTCCTTTGCAAATTAAAGGCCCATTGCTTCACTCAGGTCTGTTTAAAGTCCATTGCTTTAATTTTAAATGAAAGTTCCTATCATCACAATCTGTCCAGAATAACCATGGCAAAGATTTCAGTATATCTCATCACATCTTTAATAATATTAATTAGGCAATACTAAGAACCTGAAATTCATTTCAAAGAGCTGCACTACCAGAGCAACAGTCCTAACCTGAACACCAGTCAAATGAAGTTGACAAGTCCGGACATTTCTGGGGGAAAATATGCCTTGTTTCAATGTTCTGATTTCTCTTTGCATCACGAAAGGCTCTTGCTGTTTAGCAGTGCCTAAGCAAATAAATGAACTCAGTACTAATAAAATATGTCTCCTACCAGAAGGCCATGAGTCCCATGTATGGCAACACACCTAGAGAAGCAGTGGTGGATAGCCAAGTTATCAAGGTACGTAGGGCGTTCATATCCCCCTCTCTCATCCACATCCTCAGCCAAGTGAAAATGCACAGGGTAACTGCCCAGGATTTGCTGCCCCATGTTTTTCAATTCCACTCCTGACAAGTGAACGGAGCTAAAATTCCTTAGGATCTGTTGAGACAAACGTAGGCATTACAATAGAAACGCATGCAAAAAGAAGACCACCTTTTTTCTCTCTCATTAGGCAATAAGCTTGCAGAGTAACACAGGGCCTGATCCCAGAAGGAGGTGCCAGCTCCATGCTCTGGCTCAGAGTAGCATGCCAGAGGCTGCACACCTACAGGCATGGGGCTGCCAAGGACCAGCTGCCAAGCAGCATATGCAGTGTTTAGCAACAGCGGTGTATGACAAGGGACTCCTGCCAGCTACAGAAAGGGGCAGCGATTACCACCAGGCTCTATTTCCTGGCAGCTTTATCTCTGTCAAGTGAGTTCAGACCTGCCCAGCTCCCTGATTTCCACTGACAGATAAGTAACTCTACACAAAGCCCCTGCAACAGCAAGGCTTTGCACCTCCACCAAGAAAGCATGGGACAATCAAAAGGAGACAGAGCACAACAGGGTGAGACCCAGCACTTCTCTGAGCCATGAGGGGTGCAGGAGGCTCTGCAGGAAGCACAAGTCCCACAGTGACATCTCATGAACTATCATCTAACTTCATACCAGACCTACTGACAGTAATGCCACTAAGGAATCCCCACTAACCCGGAAAAGGCTTTTGCATACACAGTGAAGAAAATGGTACAGACTCATTTCAAGTCTAGTTTTGCAAAATTCCCTTCTTCATAGACCAGTATACTTTTCCTCCAAACACTACGGTAGTTTCATGCATTATATTGCTTGTTTTACAAACCAGGAAAGGAACCATCTGAAAACACCTGCAGGCATGTGCATTAAAAACAACTCACTTTAATATGTCCTCCAAATGTATCGAAGGAGAAAAACTGGCATTGATTTTGTCCATAACAGGAGTCTTCCATTTCTCCTTGAATAAGTATATTTCTAGTCAGAAGGCCAACCTCTGCCCTCATATCGACGCCATCTATGACTTCTCCAATGTGAAGATAAAGTGGGCTGCCTGTGAAAATCAGAAACCTCTTTATTCAGGGTGAGCACTGCATCTTCATTACTGCCTTGTTCTAAGCAAATGCACACTTTTCATTTAAGCAGTCACCAAGTCTGGAGACATGCCCAGTTGTTAGTATCTGATCCCAGAGGAGATCAGCACTTCCCCTGACTTCTACAAAGGACCGATGCCTCTGGTCAAGCTTTCAAGTCCCAATATAATAGTCTTATATGTGCCCACGTGTTTATGGGACAAAATCTAGCTAAAAAGACAAGTAAATGTAGAATGTGAAAGACAAGACAATGCAAATATTTACCACAAATTAGTAGCTTGATAAAAATATTTCATACCATCAATTTTCACTTGATTACTTTTACATTCAGGGCAAGGAAGGAGATTAAACTCTTCAGCCTGATGCATAGAATAATCTGTACTGGCAACAACGATCCGGTCACCAGGTAACCAACTGGTAACTTCATCCACCAAATGGAGAATTATTCCACTGGATGCTTCCACTTTAAATCCATTATGAGGCACCCCTGAAAAATGAAGCAATCAATAATTTTTACAGTTGTATATGACACAATCATGCAATTAGCAGAAGAGCATATCAATTTAATTTTTATGTAGGTAACTGGGTGTAATATAAGGGCTCTATCCATTAAATATGCCAGTGTCACCTCTTTGTAGGCAGCTAAAACTTTACTTTGCAAGAGCTACTTTGCGTACGTGTTAGCTTGGTCATCATCCATGCAAGCAAGACTATGGTATTAGTATATGTCCCATCCCTGGCAGTGTTCAAGGCCAGGCTGGACGGGGCTTTGAGCAACCTGGTCTAGTGGAAAGCATCCCTGTCCACGGCTGGGGGTTGGAACTAAATGAGCTTTAAGGTCCCTTCCAACCCAAATCATTTTATGATTCTATGACTAGCATTGCACTGTTTGGATTCACAGCAGCCAGAAAAAGCAGAGCAAAGCAACAGAAGACAAGCAATTGTCAGGGCAGATCGAACCTTTTATCCATCCACTGAAAGCAGTAACGGTAAACCGGGTCCCGTCGTAGGTGAGGAATTCTCTTCGGGCTACTGCTAACCCCGTGGTTCCACTCCCGTGGTACTCCCGTTTATCCTCTGCTGCGGAAGGCTGATCCCCTCCGAGGATCCCCACCAGCGCCCAGGGCTGCCTGAGGGAGCGGGAAGGAGCCTGTGGCACCCCGAACCCTCCATCCCCGAGGAGCTCTGGCAGAAGGGGGGTGCAGGGCGGTGTGTCCTTCCCTCTTTCCCCCGGTTCCCCCCGCTCCCCACCCGCTCCGAGCCCCCGGGACGGGCGCGTCGGCCCCGGCGCGCCGGAGCTGTCCATGGTGTTGCCGCCGGCCCGCGGCCCCCCGCCCGTCGCCCCTCACCTGTGTCGCAGGCGGGCGATGTGAGCGCTGCCCAGGCGGTCCCGCAGCAGCAGCCGCGTCTCCAGCGTGAGGCTGCGGGAGGCAGAGTCCCCCACGGCGGCCGCCACCACCGTGCCGGGGGGCTGCATGGCCAGGAAGGAGCGCAGCCGCCCGCACTCGCCGTGCCGCAGGTGCGTGTCGAAGCGCGCCGCCGCCAGCACCCGAGCCGTGCCGGCGTCCAAGATGCGGAGGTTGAGCCCGCGGCTGCCCCACCGCTTCTCGGAGGAATAGGGGCCGTAGCGGAGCCCGCCGGGGTACAGCGTTTTGTCCAGGAGGGTCCAGGAGCGGGGCCGCCGGCCGTGCAGCTCCAGGACGCCGCCGCGCCCCACGCCCAGGAACTTCTGCCCGAAGCCCTCCACAGCCGCCCCGTCGGTGGCCCGCCCGTAGAGCGAGATGGTGGCCCGCGAGCCGTAGGGGCAGCGCTCGGAGCCGATGTGCAGCTCCCCGCCGTCGTGGATAAGGATGTAGCGGGCGCGCAGGGTGATGGGCGGCCCGCGGGGACGGTCGGCGAACACCAGCATCCCTGCGGGCGAGGGGAGAGGCAGGGAGAGGGGCTGAGGGTGCGCACGGCCGGGGCCGGGAGGTGCCACCCACCGGCAGGCACAGCCGGGCCGCCCGCCCGGGCTCCGGCGGCCCCGCTTACCTCCGTCGCGGATGACGAGGGAGTGGAAGGCAGCGGAGCTCTCCAGGCGCAGGGCCGCCCCCCGGCCCACCACGGCGGCGCGCCTGGTGTCGGAGCCGGGTCGCCAGGGGGCGAGGTGCGCGGCGGCCTCCGGGCAGGATCCTGCAAGAGACGGGCGGCAGCGGCGGGGCGCGGCGGGGCGCGGAAAGGCGCGGAGGGGCGCGGTACCAACCTGGTGCGCTGCCGTCGCTCGCTGCTCCCCGACGCGTCTCGCGGCGGCGCCGAGACCGGGACCAGCTCCAGGTCCAGTTCCGGCACGGAGGGCAGGAGCAGCCGCTGCTGCCCGGGGCTTCCCGCGTCCCGGGAGCCCCCGCAACCGCTACCTGCCGCCCGCAGCTGCGGACATCCCCGCCGCAACACGTGCGCCGCCGGGCCGGCTCCTTCCCGCGGCTTCGCACGGGGTCGGCGCAAAGGCACATTTTGCTTTTGATGTGTTTTGCGATTTTTGTCCTCTTTTTTTCCTCTCCACTTAACGTAGCACCATCAAAACCAGCAACCCCCCCTCCCCAGCTCCATACAACCCCGGACGCATCAGGCAACCACAACGGCAGCACGAACAGAGAGCCGGCGAGGAGAAAACCCCAGCGGCAGATGGGCGAGAGGCAACAGCGAGTTTCAAACTTGAACTGCAAAGACCGCTTACCTATACCCGGCAGCGCCGAGCCTCGAACTTTGTTCGCCGCCTCTCGGGAGCTCCCAACCGTGCTGCCGGGCGCCCCGGCGGCGGAGGCAGGGGTGGGCAGGGGCAGGCAGGCGCAGGCAGCTCCCGCTCCTCCGCTCCGGCTGCCTCCCCTCCGTCTCCCTTTTTATATCCATCTCCCAACCGCTGGCGGTGCCCGCACTGTTTACAGCGGCGGAGCTGCTGGCTCCTCCCAGCCGGGGACGATCCTTCCAGCCTGGACGTATATCTGAGACCGGCGGCTCCATGCCCGAGGGAGTCCCGCTGCCCGCACCCAAAGGTCTTCCCCGGCTCCGAGCCCTCGGGGTCCCTACCGGACGCTCCGGGGTGACGGGCAGCGGGGCGAGTCTCGGCCTGGGGGCTCTGTGCAGACCCTCGGAGCCCCGGCTGCGTTCAAAGCCCCAAACAAAGCATGGGGCTGGGGTGCCAGCTGCCCCCCAGGAAGGGCAGGGGGCTGAGGTGCCCCAGCCCCTGATGTGGTCACCAGGGCTTGGCATGCCTTGGCCCATCTTGGGAGGCAGCTGGCCCCTCTGGCACCTTCCCGTGGGGGTGTTTTGCCCTGTGTTGCCTATGTCTGGCAGATCTATGGAGAATGCTGTAACCCAGCAGCTGCAAGTTTCCCTGACAATGAGTGAGCAGAGGGGTGTCTGCTACTTCACTATCCCATCAACCTGCCAAATCAACCTGTTGTCAGAGCCTGTGGTGAAAGAGAGGGGAAGCCTTGGAAGGTGCTCTGACAAGAAACAGCCTCAAAGAAACCCATCTGCTTCAACTCCCATGACCTGGGACTGCGTTCCTGCCTATTGCAAGTTCCTGTCTGGATTCCAGTCTCAGAAGACATGACACTGCCCAAACAAGGACCACCACACTCTGATTTGTTTTCCATGAACCAGAATAGCACATTTTTTACAGGCTCTAAAATACAGCACAACTGAGCTTCCAGGTGACACATAAGGACAGGTAACCGCCATTCTCCCTCCCAGAGTCTACACAGAACCTCTCATCTCAACTCCAGAGACCAACATCCTGAGAGGATAAGCCAGAAGCGGACAGGTGACAGTGCCAGCCACTGCTCCTGCCCAGCGTCAAAGGCAAAGGGGTGAAAAGCCACAGGCACCGATCTCAGAGACATTTGTGTGCCATCATCTGGCCAAACCGCTCCAATCTGTCACCTCTGAAATTTATTCTGGTGAAGGATTTCTTCTGACAGAGGGCACAAAGAGCCTATAGTCATGTTAATAAGGAGCAAGTGCTGTCAGACAAAATATGGGAACAGACTGGAAGGAGGAGGTGGGTGAGGGGCATGGCCATGCCCCACGCTCCACACAACAGCTCCAGAGAGGGAGCAACGTTCACTTGTGTTAAACAAAACCCCTCCACTCTCTTACACCCTGTCCTGTGACCCAGAGCATCGCTGAATGTGAAGACAAGCATCCAGCCTAGAGAAACACATCAGATAACCCTTCCTCATTTCAATACTCCATAAACACAGGGAAACATCAGAGCTGCCACCTCAGCTGCCGGCTGTTCATCCATCATTTAGTGCTGGCACTTCTATTCCTGTCTCAAATAGCTTTTGTCATTTTCCTTCCAAAAAAAGCAGCCTTACTCAGCATCATGCCTCATTCTTATCTGAATATGACACATATGTATGCAGGTCATGGGAAAGCGAAGCTGTTATCAGAGGTATAGGAGGCTGTGCTCAAATCTTTTGCAGAAAATTTTATCTACCACTGGAAATTTCAGGCAAGACAAGACAAATTGGAGTATTTTGTCTTAAAAGACACTAAGTTTTCTGAATTCAATAGTTCCAGAAGTGCAAAATGTGAGGTAGAAAAGGACTCAAACCTTTATTTTAAGTCTGCCAGGGCCCAAGAAATCTCAAACACTTTTCTTTAGAATATTTACTCCATGCAAAAGACTTCATGGACTTGCAATCTAAATAAAAGGCAACAATTAATCCGACATAGCAATAGTGGAAATAAACATCACACAGGCTTTGGTTCACACTAAACATTGTGCTGGCCTCATGAAATGATCAGTGAAGCCAAAGCCGCTCTGTTTTACATGGGGCTTTCCTGAACAAGAGCCCCACATTTTGAGATATGAGCACTGTTTAAATCCTTCAAAGATATTTTCCCTCTTTAGACTTAAAATCCACTGAAATACACTGGTTGGATTCTTTTTCTTAAAGAACCACTTTCAGGTGAATTATTTCAGTGCCATTTCCCATTGTATTACGTGTTCAGTGGCCTGAGGAAGAAAATTTCAGAGTAAATGAGACTGGCCAAGTCATCCTGCTTTTCTGAAGGTTCCTGTCTCTTTTTAAGGAAAACACAGAAGCACCTATCACTAGAGTGGTGCTCGGGAGCTAAACTGTTTTCCTATCACTCTTTCCCAGATTGCATGTTGCAAGATGACTTTTGCTTCACAGCAGCACTGGTTGAAGTGTACACTGGCTGTTGGAAGCTCACACCACCACGCTCTGTTACAGGATGCGTCCGCAGCGCAAGAACATTCCCAAACATCCTCACACCTGCAAGTGGGAAATCCTGACTAATCCTGCCTCAAACATACAGCTGTTAAACTCTCCCTCACAAAAATAACCAACCGAACCCCTCCTTTGGGCATTATTGTGGGTTAACAAACTGAAGTTCACCTTTCTAACAAACAAAATTGGGCCAGTTTCTGTAAGGAGCTGCCAGGCATGAGGTGACCTCGCCCACCCCGTGTCTCAGTGACTGTGGTACTTTGCCTACAAACACGACCAAAACGCTCAGTCACCTCGATGACTGGCGAGGTTCTGTTTTAAAGCAAAATAGCCGAAAACAAGGCAGCTCCGGAGGGGTCAGGCTCCCGAGCACAGCCGCCCCTTCCCGGAGACACAGCTCTCGCACACGAATGCACAGGGAGAGGACGGGTCCTCCTCTGTAAATGATTTTCCCGGGCACACTCCCTCGCTGGTCAGTTTCCCGTTTCCTTCTCGCTATTTAGAGAAAGGAAGGAGAAGCGGAGTCAGCATCCCCTGAGCAACGCCCATTCCCACGGAGCTGGAAGCTTCATGGGATGACTCCGGGGCGCCCGCAGCAGGGCCAGGGCCAGGTCCAGCTCAGACCATGCCGCCCGGACCCCGCTTCCCGGAGCACAACCCCGCTTGCCCGCGGGGACAACGGGAAACGTCGGGCGCACCGCGGGCTCCCCCTGCGGTACCGCAGCCGTCCGGGAGGGGTCGCCCTTGCACAGCCGCTGCCCGCCCCTCACGGCCACGCCCCCTACCGGCGCTCCCACATTAGTTAATTAACGACTCAGATTTAGTTTTCCTTCTCTTCCCAGCGGCAGGTCCCGCAATTCCCCACTTCTTCTTTCAAATTCCCTTCACCTGCTCAGCACACCGCAGCTGTGTTTCCACAGGAGAGCCCTAGCCTGGAGCAGGGGATGGAATGCATCAGCTTCCATCCAGAGATGGAGAAGCCATGGACAACGCACCACTACTGCCCGCAGCACAGCCATGCTTTGGAACACATGATACCACAACGGGGCTTTTAGTGCCTGTACTGACCCCCCCAGACTGTCTAACACAACGCCGTACCAGCCTTCATCTAGCATCCCCTTTTCTGCAGGCAGCAACTGCTTCCAACCTGCCCCATCCCAGAACTCCTGCTTTGGGATGAGGCTGGCTCTAGCTCAGCCCGAACGCTGACTGCCAGCTTCTGGCACGATCCGGGACAACTACATACCCAATTGCACCCAGTGACGTCCACCCCTCACACTGGCAGCACAGAGCCTGGCCCCATGGCCCCACGGCCCCACTCAACCTTCACCACAGAGCATTTGAGATGACAAAACCACATCTCCTCTTTATATACCTACCACTTTGTTCCTCCTCAGGCTTCAACGGTGTTTTCCTTGGGTTAAGCATTCGCTTCTTGAGCAGAGAGAAGGCCTTGGACTGCTGAGCTTCGGACAACACTCCCATATTCCTGAGGAGCTGCAGCACCCTCTGCAGCAAGAATGGCTTCACCTTGTGCTGGGCCACCTTAAGAGGACCAATACGGGTTTTGGGCAGGTTAACTTCCTGATCACAGTTATAAAATCGAAAGAGATTCCAGGCCAAGCTAGATCCAAAGGTATCCATTAAAATATATCTGGAAAGTTTAAGGAGCATGTCACAGGACAGCTGCTTTTCATGCGGTTTCTGGCCCAGGTTCTGAGTTAAGCTCTTCCTTCCCTCATGGCTCAGGAGAGAGTAGCTCCTGAGTGGGCTGGAGGAGCCCACAGTCTCAGGAAGGGTTTTCTTACTGTGGAACAGTCTTTCATGATCCATATCCCACAAAGAACTGTTGGGATTCAGGCTGTGTTCTGGAATAATCATAAATACAGTGAAACCTATTAAACATAAACAGCGAAGAATCCCAGTGGCTTTCTTTAAAATATATATATAAATACACACATTTACCAGTGTTCTGCTGTAGCCCTGGATACAGTGCAGATCTTTACACTGCTTTGACAAGCTCACTGAATGTTTTGACAGGCCAAATCAATCGATTTGCAATAGATGGGGTTTAAATGCTATAGCGTAATAATGACTATTTGTTATTTTTAATTCAAACTATTTTTTCCCTGTAATCCTCAGAAAAACTATCTTTGTTACTCATACAGGCACTTCAGAGTACACAGATTCCTAACAAACCTCAGTCACCAGAAGAGTATGTACTATTCCATAGAAACTTTCTGAAAAACATTAAGAAAAATAATTGTCCTATCAAAGACCACAAAAGTCTTTTTGATAGGAGACTAAGCAAGAAAATGTTTACATTCCTTCTGGACCATTTGCCTTGTGGGTTCAGCCCCAGAGCCCAGCACAGCCTCCAGGTTCCCAACAGATATAGGTCGGATTTAAATGAAAGGCTTAGTTTTGCTTTCTAGGTGATGTCTCCGGTCTCTGCCTGCTGATTAAAGCCAACAGCCTGCTGTAACAGGGCGAAGCTGTGGCTGCTCCAAGGCCACAGCAGCTTCATCCTATGGACAAGAAAGGTGCTGGTATGGGAGAATCGGGACTCTCTGGAGCCATACTCAGCTCTCCCTCATCCAGGCTGACCCTGAAGGTTCAATTTACACTCTGAGAATTGATCAATAAAACAATTAAAGGCAACATAAGTAGGCTGGGACTTGACAAGAAGCAGGGCTGCAAACACACGAGAAAGCTCTAATAATTAAAAGAGACAAGGAACCCCAAACTTAACTGCACCTTGTCAGAAATATTTGAAACAGTTAATGTTGTAACGTAACAGCTAAAGGCTGGAGGTCGCGTCCTGGGAGCCCTGGAATGCGCCTGCAGCCTTCATTTCATTTCTAAGCAGAGAACAAGATTTTAAGGAATGTTCTTCTATTTCCTAGAGGTGGATCCCAGCCCAGCATGTTTGAGAAGCTTCAGGTATTTATTTTTATTTGCTTCAAGGTTATCAGCTTCAAGTACTTGTGACTTATGGTCCAGGGGTTGCTTGTATATTGTAATTGTATTAGTGAAGTATTCTACTATTAATTTATAGCTATAATTCATCCCTGAAATATAATGTATTACTTAGAAACTACAAAATGTGACTTGTATGACCAGATGGCAGTAGATAACTCAGGGACGTGCCATAGCAAAAGCAGCATTTTGCATCTTCACTGCATCTTTCATTCCAAGCAATCAATAGTCATTGCAAGAGCCCTGTTCATAAAACTCCTGAAAGATCAATGAGCTCTTCCAGTAGATTACAGATAGGCTGATGTGAGGGGAGCAAACAAGGACAGAAGAGGAAGGACCCAGATCCAGAAGGACCCCAGCAATATGGGGTCCATATTACCCCCTCCTCCTGCACAGACGTGTTGGGGGATGGATGCTCCATGCCAAGGAGGAGTGCATGCACCCCTGCCATCCAGTGAACCAAAGGGAAAGGGCTTTGGGCAGACCCAAAGGGAAAAGGCTTTGGGGCAGACCCAAAGCCTCCCTAAGTGCACCTAATGGCACCGCTGCATCTGAGTGGCTTGAAATGTAAGTAATGTTAAGTCTTTAAGTAGGTCTGCAAGCTTTCTAGAATAAACTGCTGTGTAAAACGTTATTTAGCATAAACAAAACTTTGGATCAATGTCTTGTCTTGAAAGGCAGCCCTTAAACTAAAAAAAGGCCCGAGGAACTGAAGAAGAAAACAGATTAAGGGCCCATTGCATGCAGTCACCTCCAAAGCCACAGCCAAATCATGCCATCTGTCTGCGTCTGGAGGTCAAACTGGAAACCAGAGCCGCGTTCCCCTTCCGTCTGCTGTTCAGACAACAGCCACGCTCCTTCCCTCTCCCGGGACCGTACAGCGCGGACCTCGGGGCACCGACACCCGCTGCTGCAGCACCGCCTTCCCCTCTCCTCCTCCTCCTCCTCCTTCCTCCTCCTCTCGCCCGCCCTGCCCACCCCACCGCCGGGCACTCCCGGGGAGCCCGCCGCCGCGTCGCTACTGACCGTGGCCGCCCGCCGCCAGCGCCCCGAGCCGGGCGCCCGCCAGCAGCAGCAGCGCGAGCAGCCGGAGCCGGATGGCGGGGCGGCTCCTCGGGGGGGCCGGGGCACCTGCAACAGACGCAGAGTCAGGGTTTAGCCCCGCGGAGCCCCCTCATCATCCCGCCCGCAGCGCTGCTCACCCGGCGGTGCCCAGCGGGGCCGCATGGCTGCCCGCCTCCCTCCTGCCTCCGGCCCGGCGCGGTGAGCCCCGCGGACCGCAGCCCGGCCCCGAGGCTGGGCGGGCCGCGGCGGGAGGGATGTCCCCCGAGCTGGGCGCACAGCGCTGGTTGTGCGGAGCGCGGCCCGGCCGGCACTCGCGGGCAGCGGAGCGGAGATGCTGCGGGCTCTGCCCAGAGGAAAGGCTTCGGCCACGTCCCCCGCCGAGCAGCAGAGCGAGCGCACCTTTGTGCTCAGCAGCACAAGCACAGCTACAAGCACGGGGGACAGTGGCCGGTACAGAACGTGCCCGCTGCCCGGCAGACCTACAGGAGCCCGGAGTTCTATTGTAGAAAGCAACATGTGCCGGCTCATTGCCTACCGCCCCGCCGCGCTGCAAGGAAACCAGCACAAAGTGTGTTCGCCTTTATAGGAACTAGAAGACAATTTACAGTTAAGGTGCTGAAGGTGGAGGGGTAGTCTTGGGTTTTCTTCCCTTTTTTAAGCCAGCAGGCATGATACTCAAACACTTTCTGCAAAATCGGTTTGTAGGAACCCTGCTCCAGAACCAGACGTTACCAGAGGCACGGTGCCAAAGGAGCAGTGCTCACACTCCTGCTGCAAGGACCAGCTTGTGCTTTCTACTGTTGTGGTGAAGTTATGAGACCTAAATACAGCACAGTTGAAATACAACCTCCCACTTCGAAATTCACACCATCTAAGAATTGCTGCTGGAATTTTAAAACAACATATACTAAGCAGGTAGTTTCTGTGCTTGACCTTATTCCCACTCAAGGAGCACCCATCAAAGGACCAGCCCACCCTGAACCAGCACTAGCGGTACAAAACCTTTGCAACACAAGAAATTTCACACCTAAAATCGCTGGTGAATTCCACAGAGAAGGATACAGAGAAATAACATAAATGGATTTAAACAAGATCATTAATTTACATTCATGAGAATAGACCTAGGGAAGAAAACATCTTCCAAATGAGAACAATCACAGTTTACTGCTGAACGAATAACCAGAAGAAGAAAGTACCTTGGTTCTCTACTTCTGTGTTTAGCATAATGTAAAAGCTAAAACAATGCAGAGTTTATAAAAGATGAGCTCCATACTAAATGCAAATACAGGTTTGGGCATTTTGAAAGCTGAAGGGTCAGCACCCAGAGCAGAACTGCCACAAGTTACAGGAACAAAGCGTAAGAAAAAGGAACTAAAATGCAGCAACAAATCTCCATGTGAATGTAAGTTAAATTTGTAACAGTTATATATATCTTAAAAGGATGCTTCTCAAACACCTTGGAAAATGCTACCTCTAACGTTGTAACAAGTATTTTTCTCTGTAAAAGTACAAACACTAGACAACTCCCGACACAGACCTGCCACATCTTACCTCCCATAAAACCAGCCATACCTCATGTATGGCTGTAGTATATGAAAACCAATGCTAAGTCACACAGGACAAATGGGTAGTAGGACAAATCCACACCAAGCAAACAAACAATTCGGAGATCACTTGCAGACCCTTGGAAGCCCCATTGCATGATTTACCCAGGCGCAGCCAGCCATTTTTACAGGGCCACATTGGTAGCTCCAAAATGTCTGCAGTTTGCTAGAACAGGCCATTTCTTAGCCCAAAGTTTCTCTTCCATAACCTCACATCACCCCCTTTTTCCATCATCACTTAAAAACTCTATTCTAACCTTTTTTCTTTAAAGAAATGGGGACCTGACATCCACTGTCTTGTAAGGAGTTTCATGAGTTGGCCAGAGGGGTTTTTAACCAACAATTCTACTGTTGCCCAGCAGTGGTGTTTTGAAATGCCTCAAATAGTGATGCTTTGATACAAGTTTGCAATACAAAGAAGTTCACTACTACTATTTACTTTGTGTAAAGGATATGTCAGGAAATTATAACAATTTCAGAATTCATTTAAAAACTACTGGATGGAAACAGGGCTACAAGGAAAACTATTTCAGGGACTGACCAAACAGGTAACTGAATTATTGACTTAAAAGAGAGGGAAGAGGATCCATACCAGCGGATCACTGATAAGCCATTAACATTTTAATTAACAGCAAAACATTTGTGTTAGTTAAATGTAGATGAACTTCACAAAACCAAACAGACAATGCAGAAGCCAGAAGAATTAGCCAAGCACCTCTGAGAACTAGTTAGGCAGGAATTTGGACAAATAAAAGATAGTACAAGTGGAAATTCATGTTCAGCCAGAACAGAGTGAACTCAGGCTGCACGTGCAGAGACCATGGGACATAGACGACAATGTTGAATCCAGATTTGGGCTTCTCCTTAACTGAGGAATACTGACAAAAGCAAAGCAAATGCAAAGACAAGCCACAAAATGACTGCAGGAATTAAAACAGTAGTAATTGAAAAAAAAAATTGATTTATAGGGAAAAGGTTAAAAGTACCAGTTTGTTGAAGTAAAAGGGTAGCTACAAGGGGCGATGAGAAGGAGAAACATCGTAGGCTTAAGTTTTCAGAGCAACACAAAGTTCAATGTGGGTATCAAAAGACAATGCCTAATTAAGCAAAAATTCCCCAAGTCGCCACATGGACAGGCTGACACCTTGAACATTACCTTGAACAACTTTACCACAGACATCAGCTTTGTTTCCACAGGAAGAACACACGTAGAAATGGAAGAACATCCACTGCACATTTATGAAGGTGCAAAATAAACACAAAGATGACACATGTATCTGAACACAGAGCGGGGAAGCAGCAAGCTTGAGGGGACAATTAGGCAAAACCTGCCAAGAGAACAGCCGGGGCGCTGCTGCTCGGGCATTTAAAACTCACAACTGGGCAACACAGATGCACAGATCTAGATTCTAAGGATCCAGATGATGTGGAGCAGGATGGGCGTCCTCATTTTCCCCCTCTGTAAGTGAAAATACCAGTTTTTCTCCTTTTACAGTAACAGGGCCGAGTCAATAATCAAAGACAATAGACACACTTGCAGTGCTGAAAATTAACTGCAGGCCTGTCATAAGGACTCATGACAACAATGTTCAAACGTTTCTCCTAAGCAATGAATCATGCTTTTTCGTTACTTAAAACCAGCGGAACACCATGTAAAAGTAAACTCTTTTACATTTGATTTACATACCAAGCTTTATGGGAATGTGGCTTTGTACCTGAGGAGAATTTTCCTTGAAAGGAAGGAATTAAATAATGAAGTTCAAGTTACTCTATCAAATAATCTGTACTTCACACTTCTCTTATGCATGAAAATTATGTGCCAAATAAGATTCAGAAATTCAGCAAGCTCTAATCCATGCATCCTTTATTCCATTACAATCACTGTGTTGCGTTCTAGCAACAGGACACAAACTGCAATCAATCGCGATCAATTTATACAACAATCTGAGGCTTACAGTACATTTAAGGCCTTTAAATTTGGAAAAATTAGACCTATGCTAGTAGTGTAACAATTTTTAAGTGTCTTGCATTTCTGATGCATAATCTGTGCGATTCCAGTGTCAAAGAATCAAATTACTTCTCAACTAAAAAGATCAGCTCAATGAAAGTTTAGTTACATAAAGTCATCAAAACATAAATGTGTAAATTTTTTTTTTTTTTTTTTTTTTTTGTCCTGGAAACTTTATAAAACTTTAATAGCAAAATAATATAGGGATAAAAACATATTTTAACAAAATGTATTCAACCATATACAAACCAGAATTTTGCAGTTTATTGTAACTAGACTTAAATTAAAACTACCAATTAAGAATCTATGCACAATGTAAATTCAAATATGTACAGTACTTTTAAAAAGTCTACAGGAATGCTTTACAGAAGGAAATGTCTGTTATGGCTATTATTCAGACCATCTGAATATTAAAATGAGTTTTCTAGTAGTAAATTTACACATTTATTTTTAAACAAAAGCAATTTTTGTCCCTAGCTCCTTTAAGAATAATTCCAGTTACATTTATACAGGTAAATGGAGAGGTCGTTACAGAGTTTAGCCCCATATAGTAGTTTGTTTATTTTCAGGAAAAAGTATATTTCAATAATTTACTCGGGAAGATCAGTAAGTTAACAAAAGAACACTAGAAGGGAGGAGGGGGAACTTCATCACAATAACTTTCCAGTTACAATACCACAGCTAGAAACTTTACAGAGAAAGTACTCCCTTAGATTGAACCCATGACTGATTGTTCAGAACAAGCTGTAGCTCGTAACAGTGTGTTCTCCACACCGAGAACACTGGGGAAAAAAGTCTTTGTAAGGACAGAATTATAAACGATCTGAAGTGAGACAGAGAAAACTGATCTTCAATTAATACAGCACTAGGTAAAAAGTGTCCCCATAAGCAGCTAGTATTCCCACTTCCTCCAGGGCAATGAAGCTAAAAATTGTTGGAATTACAGTAGTTGACCATATTTGTGTGCATTAGTAGAATAATTTCCAGATATAAAAGACAAATTTCATCAGATGTTTGATTAGAACACCCTAACGACAGGGTATTTCTTCATAGTATAAAGCTATTACAGCTATCCAGTTAAAGCATGTGCAAAACCAGGTAATTTCTTCTGTTCACAGTAACTGAGGTAAAATCAGGTAGGCTTCTTCAGGAGTTGGGAAGTTCATGAGATATGAACTGTTTTAGTCTCTCTAGGTATTGTGCATAAAGCTCTATGTCATTATGCCCAGCCCCTTCCACCCAGAGGGGCTCTACTGCTCGTGGACATCGCTCGTACATGGCCAGGCCGTGGGAGAAATCAATTACCTCATCTTCGGTACCATGGATTACCAACACAGGAGAGGTTACTTTAGATATCTTGTCAATGCTGTGGACAGAAAAGAAAAACACAGCTCAGTTTGTGGCTTTATCTTTTATACCATTAAAGAAAGCGAGCTTAACTATGATTCAGTTACCACTGCATGCTTTTAAATGGCTGCGAAACATTGGAACTGTGCCTAAGTGATACAGAACAAGGCTCACTCCCAAAACTCATGTGTTAAATAGGAGCCTGCACTGCCACCTGCATCATCCCACCAGTTCTGCTGACCAGAAGCTCAAATGGGCAGCAAGCAAATAAGGTTTGGCACCAAGAACACCCAAACCAGCGAGTGTATCTATCACAAAAACCACTGACAGGCAAGGAAGATTCCACAGGACATGCTGCCAGTGTGGACTCTTCACATCAATTCCTAATCTCTTACATTGTAAGGTGGTAATTAACTACATTCCAGTCATAAGACTTCATAAAAAAAAAGCCTTAGCTCATGAAGTTTGAACCTGTCTTTGAACCCCCAAATTAGGCAGACTCAGCTGAAGAAAAACAATCTGTTCTTTCCACTGACTGTTTAAGTTCAAATGACGGAAGAGAAAACTGTGGGACAAGAGTGTTACACAAGGATATTTAACCAGAAAAAACCTCACACAGGATTTTCCTCCATGTAACCAACTTCTCTGCCAGCTCTGACTGCAAAGTGGCCTTAAAGTAAACTTTTTTCTATTTGCTCTATTTATCTTTAGCAGATCAATACGGCTAGTGGACACCTCTCACAGGAAAAGAGGTTCAGAGGAGAGGGAAGAGTGACAAAGGCACCTTCACATCTAAGAGTTCAGGCCAGAAAACCCCAGTTCTGAAGTAACTTCCAAGTGGTAAACAGCAGCTTTCTCTGTCTTCATGTAGGCACCAGCTTTTATTTCTAATCAGCCATTTCATGTTCATAGTTACCAATAATTTCAAACCAGTATATAGACACCAAGTGCTAATGAACTCTCAGCTTCCTACCAGCTCCACTTTCATTAACGAATAGAGGAACTGGCTCAGGACATTATGCAGAGTATGGGATAAAGTATGTAGAAAAATGAGTATCAGTAATATTCCATCTGACAGAATGATTGGGCTGGAAGGGACCTTAAAGATCATCCAGTCCCAACCCCCCTGACACAGGCAGGGACACCTTCCACTAGATGAGGCTGCTCAAAGCCCCATCCAGCCTAGCCTTGAAGTCTATTTCTTTATGCTATCTAATAAAAGGTGTTTGGACGGATATTCCTGCTCCTGAAGAACAAGAAAGCATGCAATTTTGGTAAGACTAGAGATTTTATAAAGTGATCAAGACTGCTTAAAATAATTAAAAAATACAGATGCCAACTTACACTGACTTAAAAACAGGTTTAAAGCAGCTTTATGAAAATATGAAGTTAATTAAAAATTAAGATGCAGACTGAAGCACTAAGCCTCACGCATATAAGTCTCAGCATTTAGTACTCCAGAGAACTGTCATTGGTATTCCAGTAAACAGCTCAGTGTAAACACATTTCTGTCTCAATACTTCTCACAGTATTGAGTGAGGCTTCATTTCAAATCGCAGGCTTCATTTCATTTAAAGAGGAAAAGTGTTATTTAAAATTAAAATGCAGCCTATTTCACTTTTCCTGTCTGGAACTTGAGTCGTGTAAAACTCTGCTGAATACAGAAAAATGTCCCAAGAATGTAAGAGAAACACTGGAATGATGCAGATTTTTTTCCGATAGTTTTCATACCCAAATTAATATCATAGCCAAATGTAAATACTTTCAAATCAACATGCTATATAAAGTCTTAAGCCCATGAAGGGCCTGCTCCCAAGTTCCACCATGTGACAGACATGTCAGCTACATAAAGCTACAGAGATGTTTATGCCTAATTTTAGTGGCCAGATACTAAGTTCTCATTTATTGTAGGACACCAGGAAATCCCTTTCACTTCAGTATTCAGATAACAAAACTATTTTTTCACGTATATCCACAGACCATCAAGCCAGGTAGTATTTGTGTTTTGCAGAAAATTGGAAAGCATCCCATTGCCAACTCAGCAACTCATAAGGCAGTATTTAAACAGCACATTAGACTTACTTAGTATTCTCAGCCACACTGCTCTGCAGCTAGAAAAATCTACAGAGACTCAATTCTCATGGAGTCCCAGCATAAAATGCACATAATAGTGATTCACTGTAGGTGCACACTGAACTGTTTTGTCTCCCACCGTGAAGACAGACAGTTGAGCTGCACACATTCATGAAAGTGCACTGCTGTTTATTTTCACTGCTTACAGTGCAAGTGAAGTCAGACTGACAGCAATGAACAGCTCAGTAGGGTAAGAAAAAATACTCAAGTGCTACAGTGCATCTGTTGTCACTGTTCCCCCCCCCCCCGCCCACTTTTTCTTTTTAAAACGGTTATTTGATTTGGCTGGTATCAGCTAATCGCTGTTACTTTTGTCATCAGAGCTATTTTTAAGGCTTTGTTTTTTCCCCTCGCACAGAAGCATTTGCAAATATTGGATTTCAGGTTTGAGAACGATGAATGAGTCTAAGTGTTTCAAATCCTGACTGCACCTTCAACAATTTAATTACTTATTTAATTCATAATCCATTTGGAAGGATTCTAAACATGGGGACTGGACACAGATACTGTGAGAGCCACTACTGGTCACTATTACTTCTAGCTGTTTTGGCACACAGATTTATATCTACAACCTCCCCCACCTTCTAATTTTAATCTGTTGTAACCAAAATAAAACAAACATAACAAATGCTATGAATAACCCCTACTAAACTTACTGCAAACATAACCTTCTGAAGCAAAGCCAAGCTTTGCACAAGACTTCAGTGTGCCTCTCTTTTGTCTTCTCCCTTCCACAGACCTGTTAGCTTTTTATCTGTGCCACCCCTCACTCCCATGCCAGGTCTACATACACTGCTATAAAGAGACCGTCTTCCCCCTCTAATAGTCTCCCTTAATTTAAACTGGGTCTGATAAGAAGTTTTAAAAGATTCCTAGAACATCTGCTATTCCCAGGACCTCTACTATTCCCAAATAGTTGGATACTTGAATTTAGGTCTGTGGCAACTGCTTTTCAAATGAAACACTAGGCTCTAAATGCACTGTTTTATCTTGAAACCAGTTGTATATATAGCTTTCTGTACCTAAAATATTCTAGAGCTTCTTAAAACAAGCTCAACATCTTCCAAAAGAGGGACAGTAATTTACTTTATTTTTGTCACAGACATTAGGATCTTACACAATCTCCATCAGCAAGGAACAAGTCATAGAATCATAGAATCGTAAGGGTTGGAAAGGACCTTAAGATCATCTAGTTCCAACCCCCCTGCCATGGGCAGGGACACCTTGCCCTAAACCATGTGGCTCAAGGCTCTGTCCAACCTGGCCTTGAACACCGCCAGGGATGGAGCATCCACAACCTCCCTGGGCAACCCATTCCAGTGCTTCACCACCCTCACTGTAAAGAACTTCTTCCTTATATCTAATCTAAACTTCCTCTGTTTAAGTTTGAACCCATTACCCCTTGTCCTACCACTACAGTCCCTAAGGAAGAGTCCCTCCCCAGCATCCTTGTAGACCCCCTTCAGATACTGGAAGGCTGCTATGAGGTCACCACGCAGCCTTCTCTTCTCCAGGCTGAACAGCCCCAACTTTCTCAGCCTGTCTTCATATGGGAGGTGCTCCAGCCCTCTTATCATCCTTGTGGCCCTCCTCTGGACTCGCTCCAACAGCTCCATGTCCTTTTTATGTTGAGGACACCAGAACTGTACGCAGTACTCCAAGTGGGGTCTCACAAGAGCAGAGTAGAGGGGCAGGATCACCTCCTTCGACCTGCTGGTCACGCTTCTTTTGATGCAGCCCAGGATACGGTTGGCTTTCTGGGCTGCAAGTGCACACTGCCGGCTCATGTTAAGCTTTTCGTCAACCAACACCCCCAAGTCCTTTTCTGCAGGGCTGCTCTGAATCTCTTCTCTGCCCAGCCTGTAGCAGTGCCTGGGGTTGCCCCGACCCAGGTGTAGGACCTTGCACTTGGCTTGGTTAAACTTCATAAGGTTGGCATCGGCCCACCTCACAAGCGTGTCAAGGTCCCTCTGGATGGCATCCCTTCCTTCCAGCGTATCAACCAAACCACACAGCTTGGTGTCATCGGCAAACTTGCTGAGGGCGCACTCAATCCCACTGTCCATGTCACCGACAAAGATGTTGAACAGGACCGGTCCCAACACCGATCCCTGAGGGACACCACTCGTTACAGGTTTCCAACTGGACATCGAGCCATTTACCACAACTCTGCGTGCGGCCATCGAGCCAGTTTTTTATCCACCGAGTGGTCCATCTATCAAATTGATGTCTCTCCAATTTAGAGACAAGGATGTCATGTGGGACAGTGTCGAATGCTTTGCACAAGTCCAGGTAGATGACATCAACTGCTCTGCCGCTGTCCATCAGTTCCGTGGCTCCATCATAGAAGGCCAAAAGTCTCAGTATCTTAGTGATTTTATATGGACAGGATACCAAAGGTGCAAAAATGTTTTTACTTACAAGGACCAAAGGCGAAGAAACACTAAATTAATTTCCTTAAGATCATACATGAAATGCAGAACACAGCTGAAAAGTGAACCATACCAGTCCAGCTCTCTAGCCTCTGACCCCGTCCTGTTTTCCCCCTTTAAAAGCAGCAATTATGTATACCTGTTTCTCTGCTGATCTGGTAAAACTATAGCAATATTTCAACAAGCAGCTTGAAGACAGCACATCCATTTAATGGTATCATATTACCTTCTAAATCAGAGTTGACTGAGATGTTAAGAGTGTACAACTACCAATGAGTCATTAGCCTCAAGGACTCAATTCAGTATTATCAGTTGTTAAGCTATGACTCCAAACTTGACGGCATAAAAATTCTGGTATTAACAACACAAACAACAGGAGAAAAATCTATTGTAAATAAGATTCTTTTGTTATTGTAAATAAGACTTCTTTTCTTCATTGAACTGACAATCATGTCAGTTTGAGACTGACATCAGCCTCTATCTTCCATGGTGAATCTCTGCTTGGATGAAGAAGGTGTGCATATCAAAAGTTTGAAATGCAGGTAACAATTCAATAAAGTTCCTTTTTAAACACCTAAAGAGCATTTTGAGTATAGAACAACCCTCTTTGCAGTGTTTATACATACCTCGGAAAAGCATCAAAGCAATAGGTTTTCCTAGTGTCAGGAAAAGCTACCCGTAATCCAGACATCAAGGGAGAATGAAGGATTACTGCTGCACACTCGTACCGAGATGCCAGGTCTACTGTAGGGACAGTACCAATACTCTGACCATACAGAATAATGTTCTCAGGACTAACACCATACCTGCAGAGACAAGAAACATCCCTTTAGAAAACAAACAAAAAACCTCCAACTTACAACATAATTTGCATCACAAAAGCAAAACCCAAACCACAGGAACAAAAAACAAAGCTTCCCACCTACCCATCGTAGCTCTTTAAAATCTGTTCCTAGGAGATGTGACTTTACAAGTCTAAACTTTAAAACAGTCCAGTAAAGTGAATAATCAAAACACTGCACAGGCTAAAGAGAGCTATCCCCAAAGAAGGAATGTCAGTTTGTTCATTAATCTTCACCATCTTCATGAACATCTCTTATCTTTCACTCCACAGTACAGCAAATTATAAATTAGACTTCCTCCTCTCTCTTCCCTCTCCCTCCCCCCCTTCCAGAGTAACTCTCAGGAATTTCAATTAGATATTCTGGAGGGTAATGACCTTTCTAGCATTAATCAAGATAGTTACTCCTCTGACCTGGAACAAAAAGACTGAACTCCCTTGTTAGTGTAACTAAAGACACCAAAGAAGATAAAAATTTGAGAGGATAGTACTGTTCATTTTTCCAATTTCTGATCAGTGTAAATTATTCCTCATTTTTTTTCCCAGTTTAAAAATACATCAAGTTCATTCTGTAACTATTAAGATACATCATTCCATAAAACTCAGTGTTCATTGGGAGTCCTGGCTGGTGCCCCAATATTCCCATACAGTCTATAAAGCTGTCCTAGCTTGTGTGCTGTTGAGGATGATATTAATTCAGTTTTTACTTAAAGTATGCAAAATATAAGGGAATTTGGAAGGGGCACAGGAGGCAGCGACAGTGTCTAGGAAGAACTGAGGAGGACAACAGTATTTGGCCACCACAACTTGTTAGGAAAGCTACAAATTAAAGCTGTTACTCGGTTGATTATAAAATATTTACCGAGAAGATGTCCATGTATAACTCTCCACTTCCTATTGCAAGCTGTATAAAGAACAATTGAGTGCAGAAAAGAACACATTTCTAGTAGAAAATAATCAGTAGAGAACATGTCTTTTTGCCGTCTACACTGTCTATAGTCCTGCTGTCACTGCCATGACAATGAAAATCAAACCCTACAGTTTACACTATACCCCAGTGTACACCTGGAACATTTCAACTTCCTTGCTAAAACTGATAGCAACGTCAGGCCTGGGTAGTGCTCGACTTTCAAGCAGCTAAATGATGGGATATGTGCAAAAAAGAGAAAATTACAATGGAAGACTAATCAATTAATAATTAAAATTACACCAGAAGAATAATCTAGTACTTATCATCCAACTACAGGCTGTCAAGATTGCCTGGTTTTACGAGGAAGTAAAACTAGACTGGATTGTAGCCCCTGTGAAACTGGAATCTTCTATACTGCTGAGCATAAGGGTGCTTTTGGCATCTGCTGTAATATGAATAAGCAACTGTATAAAAATATCTCCCTGGAGTAAAATTTTATCCTCTTGGTAACCAAGTAGCAGCTCACGTTGGTGGTCTATCACCACAGCCACAGCCTCGTGTTTTTAAAGAGATGTTGTGAAGCTCTTTTAGGAGAATTTTTTCTCCCTTACTATTAGAAATAGTCCAGCACACAGTACAGCCTAGCTGATTTTGGTATGCATGTTAACAGGATCTTGGAGCAAAGCCTTGTCCTCACAGACTTCGCTCTGGCTGTTGGTTGGGGAGGGCTGGAGGCATGTACCTTTGAAGGCAGCATATGCACCCAATCTACTGATCTACCGGCTGTGGCGGCGTATTAAAGACAGGCAGATATGCATCAACATCAGGGAATACAGGAAAATGGGACTGGAACCAGATCCTCTACATGGCACTTAAGTAGGGATAGAATGATATTAATTCTCGTAGGTTCTGCAATACCATTCTGAATGCTAGTGTCATAATAAATATAAAGTCCCCTCCCTAAATGGTTTACAATCTAAGTAGAAAATGGAAACAGATGTTTGACAATCACAGGGTAACAGGACAGCATAGGGTGGCAAGAGAATTCCTTCACCACATACAATTGCCTTAGCATTGTAATTTTCTTCAGTATTGATCTGCTTTGGATTCACACCTTTTGATGTTGTTTTGTTTCTGAAAACAGCTCATATTGTAAGTGAAGCACCTTGCTGCTGTGGCAACGGGTACTCTAGAAAAAAAAAACCTCAATTTCATCGTATGCCAGTTAAAATCAGATACAGTCTATAGCACCATTTAAAAACACAAAACAAAATCAACACAAGAGATCTCTAAATTTAAAAGTGGCCCTTCATCACTAAATAAATGCTACAACTACTCAGTGTCTAACTCCTCAGAAAGCCAACATGACAATTTTGACCAAAACCATGCAAATCATAAAAGGGTATGAGAACACTCAGTTAGTGCTCTTCTAGCCTGTCATTAGGTCAAATGTCTTTTCTACTTTGTACTCCAACTAAAAAAACCTCTGGGATTGTTTTAGTTAGAGACAGTCCAACTTTCCAAGACAGAAGAGTTACTGTAAGAGATTTATCTTCTTAAGCTCTTTACTATTACGCCATCAATCAGAAGGTGAGACATCAAGCTTACCACAAACATCAGCAGGAATAGCTATATGTAAAATTTATTGCAAGGCCAAAAGACATATGACAACTCGTAAGCAAGGGCCATGAATAATTGACACGTGAGATTCTTGGAGCTGAAGGCCAAGGCTTGGCTCTGTGATACCCTGAGTCGTCACAACGCTGCCCAGCTGGTGACTCAGCAAGCACTATTCAACAGAGGTACAATATGGGGATGCCATATTTAAAATACTTAAAAATACTTAAAATAATTTAAAAATACTTAAAATACCCTTTAAGCAAAGACTGGGTCCCTTCCCCACTCTCTGCCAGCTCCCTTGTGGCATCAGATTGTTATGCAACAGAACAGTGATACAGAAAGTGAAACAGAAGAGAGGAAGAGCACACATGGAGAAGAGGGCAGCAATGAAAGGGAAACTAAGTGACATTGAAAAAAAAAAAAAATGAAAGAATGCGATAGAAAAAGACAAAAGAGAAAAGAGGAATCCTGTTACAATGTGCTCTCCTATTAAGGAAGAAAGTCCTTCCACCAGCTAAACGGCAGCTCCTAAAAATATCTTCCCTGAAACACACAAGCTTTGGTCTCTGTGGAAACAGAGCTCCATCCGACGGAGCGGGAGACCCAAGTTGAACGCCTGGGTGGGATGTTCCTGTTCTTCTCCTGTGGAGCCCATCAGAGTTCAAAACAAGCAGGGCAACACTGCAATGTGGAAACCAGCCTCCGAACCAGCAAAACCAAAGTAGGAAGCAATTCAAACAGTTACTGTGGGCATATGCAAAACACTGGTTTGACAAGGGAGATAAAAAGGCAGGCATTGCTTTTTTCCTCCAGGAAAGTCAGTTAGTGAGAAGTGCAAATCTACTGCTGTTTAAAACGATGCAAGCATTTCTGCTCTCCCTTACCCACAAACACTCGTCAGGCAGAAAAGTTCTCCAGTCTAGTCTATTCTCAATAGCCTATGAGTAGATTATGTGGATTACAGATTACATTTTTTATGCGCTATCTTCAGCTATCTTCACAAGCAGTACAGCATCTGTACCTACAACTTCCCAATTCAGGCCAGGTCTACCTAAGGCACCAACGCACTCCACAGTTACTAGCAACACAGCATTTTGGTTTATTTTTGCCCTGTGTTACTGCCTTAATTTATAAAAATTAGGTTTACCAGCAACTCTGATCTCCTTATGCTAGCATGAACCATGTGCACAGAAGTTGGCTATCAAGAATCCACACACCAAACTCTTCTACTTACTCCTGCACAAAGTAATTGGAGACCTCAGTCACACCAACAGGTCAGTGGGACAGAGGAGGCTGGGAATATTGCTGACAGCAAGTACAGCAGTGGACACAGTTACTTCTAGTTCAGTCTGCTTAGCCACGTGGCTGTGGCTTGGGCCACGTATGAGGAAACTGAGGAGGGAAGACACAGACGATGGTATCAGTTGCCTTTGTAAAGTTCTTAACACTTTCTGGCTGACAGCACTACGTACAAACTATGTATTATCAAAAAACAACTTTAATTATGAGCATAAGATACTGATTCTCTCCCCTCCCAGGCTTCAGCTTTGAGTGATACAGATGGAAAGTTTACCATTGCTATTTTTACACTCCCCTTGCTCAGTTGAAAGCACTAGTGGAATGCTGCTTCAGGGACTACAGACGTGTCATACAGCTGAAGCCCTGCAATGCTCACAGCCAATGCTACAGCATCTGCGCCAATCCTCAAAGGTGCTAAATACATATTCATAATGAGGCCAGTTCTTTTTTCAGGCTTACTGAAGCAGTGAAGTTAACCACACCTTATATTTCCAGTTACGAAGTTTTAGGGCATTTGCTGTTCCAATATCCCCTACCTAAACTAGAAAGCATATAGAACAGTATGGATATAGCAACAGCAACAAATCAGTTTTCAAAAACAATCACAGTAACTATCTAGACAGAGCACTTTGACTAAACAAACCCCATTTCATAATGCTGTTGAGACCTACTTTTGAACTGCTACTAAACTAAAGCAGTTACTGGTGGTCAAGTTCTTCCTTACAGCACAGTATATAAAGATAAAAAAAGAAGGAAAACAAGCTAACTAGCTTAAGTGTTCTTGCAAGGAGAATGAGTTTGAAACTGCACTCACCCCTCAAGGGAAAAACCAATTCAAAAATTCATTTTCAAGACACAAAGAAAATCCAGTTTATATCAGGAACAACACAAATTCATGCCACATTTGGATGAAACAGTGACTTCTAGAGTATTTCTACTAGAACATACATTTGCTCAGTTATAATAAGATCTTCACAAGCTATTCTTCAAGTCTGTTTCTTCCTGTTTATATACAAACCCATTTGTCACAACATACTATTCATTGCCTTTTCAAAATGTATTATCTCTAAACTTTATAACCCAGAGAAATTTAGATTGCTTGTTAAGAAACACACATAGGTTTTAGGTTTTACTACAGCATCATCATACACTTCTGCAAGATATGCATCTACATTTTCAGATAAAAGTGGCTATTTAGTCCAGCATGCATCTAAAAATCTAGTTTTGGCGGTAGAAACAAAAACCTAAAACCCTCCAGTAAAAATCCCACATGCAGATTGCATACCTTGAATGAGACTTTATGTTGTAGGACCTTTACGTTAAAAAAACCCCAACAGCTCAACAAGAGTCAATAAATATTATTGCAAGCAATTTACAATATCAGAACAAAACACTGAATTTCACATTGTGCTTCAGCAAGTACCACTCCAGCATGTCAGCCAGAATACCACAGAAATTACAGCAGATTTTCAGCCTAAATGCCAACACTAAATTGAGAACAAGGCATTAGATTAAGGGGTTTTGGTTAACCATAACAACTACTGTCAAATGAGAAAAACTAGAATTATTTCAAGATTCCCAGGAAACGCTGGCACACAGCAAGAGTCCCTGTACCAGTTTCTCACTCCAGTTTCCTTGAATTCACATAAACATAGGTCTAAAATTCTTCACTGCTTTACTGAGCATAACAGACACCGATTCTTTAAATTATGTGATGTCTTCTTCCTCCTCTACCTCCTTCTTGACCAAGTCTACAAGTACTATGTGATTTAAATTCAGGTACAGCAGACTCTCTTTGACTTCACATTTCCCTTGTAGTAACAGCCAAAACCAGCTTGCATCGTATTCTGGCTCATGAAGCTGCAAAAAAGACAATTTTTTTTGGCATATATCCCAGCACACTGTCACAGGAGCAGACAAGTAATTCCACAAATGTGTTCACACTCAAAATAATTTCAATGGCTGCCAGAGAAATTTAATCAAGGAATCTGCCACGGTCTTATATCACTATTATTCTACTGCCACACGAGATAGTCATTTTGTTACACAATGGAGAAACCCCAGTGCTAATCAATATGAGGTAATACAGAATTACAGAATAAACCTATGACTCTTGAAAATGCCCTCTTAAAGGTTATTTTGGGAGACATTATTTGCAAATATCTCACTACTACAGATTTGCTGATCTATGTGACTGTAGTGTTAATCCGGTGATGTATGCTCCTCTTTTCGTATAAATAAATGGATCAATTGGAAAGAAACAACTTCTAGGCACTTCTTAGGATGATCATTTGCACTGCAGTAACTTAATTATACTGAAGAATGAATCGTTACAACTGCTTCTTGATTACTGTCTTGTGACAGTGATCTGCTACCAAATATTGAGAACTGTGCTCAAAGTTCAACCGAGTCCTAACAAGGATATTAAATATCAGTGGTGAGCTCAAGCACCCATGACAAAAGCAGGTGAACTACACACTGCCAAGTAATGAAACCACTGCAAGTTTGTCCTGAAGAACCAGGGTAGGTAAAGGAAGGCTGTTTCATGACATTGTCTGCTACAAACTGTAATGAAGTTGCATTTTAAACTAACTGAATTGTGCTAGTCTGCACAGAGTAGCTTTGGGCTGAGAGTTGAGTGTCTTTATTTATCTTTTTTTTAAATAAAATCCAAATAATACTAAAAAGTAACAAAAAATTGTTCCTTTTTCACATCTAACCTTAAATTACCTTGTGCCTTGAACCCAGACTCATGAAGATGTCATGTTTCAAAGTGGGAAACATCTTCCTTAACTAACGTAAATCTGCTCAGGAGTCAGAGCAAAACTAAGCACTCTCGAACAGTAAGCCCATTCACCTTGTTTCCCTCCCCTCCCCCAGCCTCACCATTATAAATGAGTTCCTTCTCCCTCTTCAAAACCCATTTTGTTGGAGGATTTCATGCCACACCATGGCAGCACTTCCACTGCACATTTTTGAGCCAACTTACCACCACACTGCCGCCACAAGCTACAGTGAAGCAGCCTGGCAGGTAGCAGGTCCAGCCTGCGGTCTGTCTTTTGTTAGAGCCTCATCAATCAGGCTCTACCCTCATAACCATTTATAGTTCACGATCTCACAGCAGAGACCATTTGACAACTGCAATCAGACTGCATCTATCCAATCTAATTTTTTCAAGAATTAAAAGAGAAGTGAAGCCCAACAGCATAAAAAAATAACAGATAGTACACACCACCAGCCAGGAAAGAAGACTTCTGCAAACTTGTGTTCTGGCATAGATCTCTTCCGAGCTAGCTGAACAGCATCAAAATGTTGTGATGCAAAAGACAGAATAGGCAGAAAATCTGCAATCTGTGCTTGCAGACCTATTTTTTATTTCTTAAGGAGCTACAAAGTAAAACCTCCTTCGTTTTCTTTTGTACTGAGAACTCAACTGTATCTCTAACATGACTCTTCACCACCACAATAACCCAGAATACTAGATTTTGGTGTTTGGTTTATGTTAGGTTGCTCATTTGTCTACCACATGAACTAGCGGTTGTGTGTATAAACAACAAACAGATTTGGAACAGTTGCTTCTGTCTGACTGAGGGTTTAGGTTTTGGGGTTTTTTCCTAAATGGCAGGGAACAAGGAAACTAGTTTTATTAAACGTGCATTGAAATTTAAGCAGGAACTTGTGCCATGGGCACGCTGATATAAGAGAACAGAGTAACTTTGCCTCTCCAATCATTAATTTTTTCATACCAAGTGAAAGTTAGCAAGAAGGCCACTGACAAGCAAAACCAGACTCATATAGGACACCCAGCAAAAATGAGCCATGACGCAGCTGAGCCTTCTGTTTGAACTCTACCTTTATCAGTCTACTACTTTATGAGAAAAGGTGAGTAACATTCCAATACTTGCTGTGCATTCACACACATATTCAAATGCCCCCAATTGTCTTTGCTTTAGCAAACGTAGAAATCAACTAGAATTCTGAAGCCAGTGCTGTGTGACAAGGTTTTGAAGATACACACATGCTCTCTACTCCTCATAGTTTCCTTCTCCCAAAGTGCTTCCTCAGGGCAATCTTGATTTTCATCATCTAGTCCCAAGAAACAATGGGTAGATGGCATACTAAAGCGAATCTCTCACTCCAGTTATTTTAAAAATAGAGTACTGGAGTTAACTTTAACAAAGTATTTTGCATTTAATTGAGAAGCTCTGTAGCAAATAAACATGGAATACAGAAGTCTTAAGCTTTATTTATCAAAGATGAAACCTTTACCGGCCACTAAGAACTATTTTCATGACCACAGCATCAATAAGTCACAAAAATTCAGTCAGCTACATTCTATTATATACTCTTTACTGTAACTAGGGTATAAGATCTATATAGCCAGCCTCCGAGGTACATTTAAATAACCTGAGACAGCAGAGACATTTCAGTTACTTTGACAGAGAAGCTCAGCCTATAGGATCTTCCGGAGTGAAGAATTCATTATCTTTACCCCCACCTTCTACCTCATCTCTATGCTGCTGTGATATTCTTTCTTTTCAGCTACACACATCACACTTTATGTTTTATAATGCAGCAAGCTAAGACACATGACATAAAAAACTGACAATCCTTTTACTTTCACTTTGGACATCCTACACTCAAAAGCTGAAAAAAAATGAAGCAAACTACTCCCTAAAACTGTAATTCTGTAAGGGTTGTTATAAAGAAACAAGAAAGATTTGATGATATCCATGGACCTAAACACAGTATCTTTCAATATAAAGACTTCAGTTAAAACAAGTATGTGTCAACGAACACAGAAACTGGTTCCCTAGGAAACATTAAAAAAACCCGCCATGTGCAAATATTAACACTGGTTATGCATTCCCACAAGTTCTGTGCCTTCATAGCTGTTTCTTAGATTTCAGTTACTTCCAAACTGGAGAGCTTTGCCTTATTCCCAAGGCTGAAAATTCTGTGAGCCAGTGCATTCTGGCTTGCCTCCCAAGCCCGTCGCATAATCCTCCTCACCACCCTTGGCTCAGCACTGGGAGATTGAGGGTTTACAAGCCTGGAGGAAGCAATCTTGCTGCTCTCCAACAGCTCTCAAAGCATTTTTGTTCAGGAGCACAGTATTATTCTGTTAGTACTCCCACCCATTTATTGGAGCACCTCTGACACGTCACTTTTGAGCACTGCTCTTACCCTGCCTCTTCTTCACATCAAACACTAACTTTCTGATGTATTTCCCTTACCTCTTCATACCTACAGCACCACGCAATAGTTCAAGGCCATCCTGCGGCAGCAAGAATTGTCATGAGCTCACCTATACAAGACTTAAGCCTCTGACTCATGGGTTGGGATCACTTATCTGAGGAGTTCAGTGGCTTTTGACAGGAGCTGCTGCCTGCTCCACCCGTCTCCAACATTTCTACCTTTTTACCAGGCACGGCTCACAAAGCAGGGAATAACTGCTGAAGCACACAAACCACAACAGTCAAGACAAAAAGAAATGGAACCAGTTAAGTTTTCTTTAAATGTATCAGGCTGTACTTTCTGAAAAATACAGTTATCACTGGACAAGCATATAATGAAACTAGACTAACCCTAAACCACAATCAAACTGCAAAGCTCACCTAAAATTTCACACTTCCAGGTTTTCACTGCTGCTTAGCTATACACACTGTAACTTAATAAAAAAAGGTATTCCTTCCTAAGGATCTTAAAACAAAACTATATATAAATTCTGCTGAAGGCAATTCTCTAGGTGCTCTAGAAGAATTAAATTGTTTGCTAAGATGGAATTAATCCTGTGGAGACTAATATTATAAAGCCTAGATGAAAATTCAAAGCAGACCACTCAAAAACATTGATACCTATAGGGCTTGGCACTGGAACTACTCATGTAACTAGTCCCACTGCTGATTTAATTCAACTACTTAACTTTTTCTTTTGTGTGTGGGGTTTCTGTTTAGTGGTTTGTTTACTTTTGTTGGTTTGTTGTTTTGGGGTTGGTTTTTTTTCGTTTGTTGCCCCCATGTTGTTGCCTTCCTTTTGCATTCTCTTCCACCTATTTTTTGTAATTTTGTTATGTTTCAGTCTCTAAGTAAAAGCTACTTCATCTACAGATTTTACAAAGAACCTCATGTTTTCAAAGATTAACAGCTTTAAATGTCCAGTTTTGCTATGATTCTTTGATACAGTTTACAAGCCATTAAATGTGAAATATGTGGCAGTGATACAGCATTTTCCTTATGTCACTTATAGACAATCATAACTATATCCAGAAAACAAGCCAATATAAAAAGATTTAAGTACTATCCCCATAATGCTGACAGAGGAGAACAAAGAAAAAGTTGAACCATCTCAACAAACAGGAGGTGCCTGTATCTGAAATCCTACTGTAACAGATGAAGTTAAAGCCATTTTCACACAGTTCTTCAAAGATCCCTGGAAACCTGAACGCAGTCTCTCCCACAGAGCACCAGAGCCAGAGTCTGAGAGGATTACGTGGGAGCTGGAATGGATAAACCCTTGCAAGTATGGAAGCAGACAAACTGGATGCATCATTTCTTCCCACCCAGAAGCATTAGTATAGCTCTGGCAGTGATCTGAGAGTCTCGATAGAATAAGCATGAGAGGGCAGAAATGCAGATGGAAGACAAGAACAGCAGAGAGGTCCTGATACAAAAGTGATCAGTACCAATGATCTGGTCTAAGATTCCTAAAAAGAACCTACTGTAGATGAATGCATCTGTCCCCAGTGTATATTTTATCAGCCAGCATTATGTGAAGATGACTCAGCTGGCAGTAGGATTTCTCTTTCCTTTATATACCTACATTAATATGCTCAAGCATTGTAGAAGAACAAAGTTATTTAATAAGACTGGGCTTCTCTCAAAGATATGCAGCATCTCAAACACTGACGGGCTGTATGTAGTAGCCAAGCAAAGAAGTTCAAGGCCTGTGTTATCCAAGAGACAACCATGCTTGGATAAGTCCTCTTTAATTCTCTGAAAACAGTTAGTGTTTTTTTGAGTTACTCTAGCCAATTCCACAGATTGAAAAAGGAAGAAAGGCAGTATTTTGTTTTGATTTTAAAATCAGAACAATAGGCGATTCCTCTACACTGACATGCCTTATGAATCATAAATAAGAAGAAATCCTACTTGGATAAGTGACACTGTAACCTCTATTTTTTCCTCAACCCCCAGATAAGTGGAGGCAACACATATCAATTTTCTAACTGCTCCAGACACTAAGCATTATTACAATGCGAATCTGTATGCACTTCAGCATCTGCTTTCAAAGAAGTGGCAAATCCACAGCCTCACAGAGAAACAGTATCCTCCTGATGAGTCCCTCCTGCCTTCTGTAAGTGATCCATTTTCAACTAGATTCATTAATAACAAATACCAAAGTGATAACTGCAAAATGGAAGACAGACATTTTGCAAAAGCAATTTATAACTAGAAAAGATTCTTCCAGCATCTTTTCAGAAACTAGAAAACCTCAGTGTTCTTTCTTTGCGCCATTTTTGTATTGGCACTCTGATTTAAAAAAATCAGACTCATCAATCTCTTTCTTCCTACACATCCTCAAGTTCTTCCATTCCTGTTGCTCAAAAATGGTCTGACTTGACTCTACCAGGATTAAAGATCTGTTGCTCCACAAAATCTATATATTATCACACTGGTTTACACTTTGTTTTCCTCTTGCAAATGTTCCTTTAATGAACTTTAGCACAATGAATGTTCAGGCCCCAGTAACAGTCAAAATAAAGCTGATTAAAAAAATATATAACAATCACCAGGATTAGCAGCACCAGATGTTCTAAAACAGCAGACCACAGATAACTAGTTCAGAGCTTAAAAATCAAATTTCCTAGCCAAAGCCTTTATCACTACAAACCCAGGGGCTAAATCCTTTCTCCCTTCTCCCAGTAAATACTACTAAGAACTGTGAACAATAAAATTTAGCATGAAGTTTCTCCTGCACACTTCAGTTGAAGTGCTCATGAAACCTGCCTTGTGCTCTCCAGAAACTTGAAAAGATAACACTAAAAATTTATTACAGAAACAGATAGCTGCAGTTAATTATAGACAATATTTCATATCAGAAATTTTACCTATCTTAAAGCAATAAATGTTAATCTAAGAAATGGGAACAGTACTTTTGTACATTTAGGAAAGTATTAACTTCTCAACACTTTCCTAACCTCACATCAGAAAATGCAGGTCAAACATACTTGTCCAGCTATATTATCTGGTCTCATCCAAGCTTCTATGAAGTAAAAGATATTTAGCCCTTATAATGCAAAAGAAGGTTTTGACAACGGCCAAACAGCATGCTTGCAGATTAGTTTCTGCCAACATATCTAGTTAACAGGGCCAATTGCACTTGTAGTCTTTTTGGTGAAAGATTTCATGCTAGTCAGCCTTTTCCCCTTCAGAAAAAGATGCTTACCAATTAACAGATAGCTACTGGACAAGAAGCAGAAGTACCCAGCTGTGGATCATGGACAACTGTTAATGCAAGCACTTAAGGTCATTATTTCAGCTGATACTTAAAGGTAGAAACTGACCTGCAGACGCACCTTAGAAAATTAAACAAAATAATAAAAGGGGAAAGAGCAGCAGCTTCCTGATGTTACTCAGTGTCCTATTTGCCTCTGTTTGCAATGCAGTGCTTGTAAAACAAGCAGGTTTCCTACTTGATTGCAGTATCACAGAAGAACAACTGGTTATGCAGGAAAAAATGTTAGCAATTCCCGTACAGGCCACACCAGCACTTAACTGCCTACCAATAAACCAGCATAGCATAAAGAAGTCTTGTCCTGTTGGAGTTTCTATTTCTGAAATAGCAGATAACAGTGCAGTGATTGGAAAAGTACACGTCTTAATGCCTACATTATGGCCAAATGCCATCTGGATAGTAATGTTTTGGCTATGTATGTTTCCTGAAGTTCCCCATCTCATGACGTGCACTTTCAGTTATCAGCTACCGCTCTTCCCCACCACAGATTTTTCGTATTTATCTCTGCACACAGTTACATTTTACACATGAATAGTGTTTCCTTTTGTCCAAGTGCCACAAAGCTTCCAAGACAGAGGCAAACTAGAAATATTTAATGAGAATTTTAAAAAAATATTTAAAAAGGGAGTCTGATCAGTTCTACAGCAAAGAGTAAGAAAAAACATAGTTCACATTAGACTATTGCCTAGACACACCGGGAATATTGGAAGGAAGAAAAAGCAGAGTAACAAATGGCAAACAATGCCTGCTAACTACAGCCTTCAAAAATCACAGACAGTTAAGTTTAAGCTAACGTTGCTTCCTTTATTCTAAATTAACACATACTTCATAATTAAAAAAAACCCCAAAACAATAGAAAATTGCTGTGAATGTCCAACTAAACAGAATAATAATCTTTAGTTCAGTTTCTCCTGCTGCTGAAATCCAACAGGTTTAGAACTACATCCAGGTAAGAAACATCCAAGATCCTTCGGTTTAATGTTCCTCATTATGAACACCATTAAAGTGGATTTTTGGATGGAAAGGGTAATTTCCTGAAGTAACTGGAAGCTGCCAGATCTTATTTATATCAACAGTGTCTGTTCAATGCTCTACACAATATGGTCTCAGATCTTAGATGAGCTTTGACAGAAGGGCATCCAGTTTGGAAGGGTGGTACATTTGGCACCAACTTGCTTAGTCTCAGGATAAAAAAGAACTCAATAAACCAAGGAGACTTTATAACCCTTTCGCCCTCTATAAAACTGGGTGAACGTTGTGGATTTATAACAATCTTATCTTTCACATCAGGCATTGGATCCAAGTTATATTTGAGTACATTCTATCATCTTCGCTCTTTGTCAATGCAATATAAATTAGTATAATTTGGTTGTTTGTTTTTTTAAAGGCAACTATATTTGTGCCTGTATTCCTTCACAGATGATAGTCTCTGCATTATCAGGTTGATTTTTCGTACAAATTTTGAAAACAGGATAAAGAACTACTTGTACTGGTTTCATGCTTTAGAAGTGAACATCACAATCCATGAATAATTAGCTAGAGCTCAGGGGAAAGGGCAGAGGGTTTCTGTATCAGAGGAATAGAAGTTTGGAAGCTGGCAGAGATTCAGCAAAAGTCAAAACCTTTTAGGCATCCTAGGCAGACTTAATGTTAAAACATCAGGTATAAACTACTGTACTGACTCCTGAAAGGGTGCTTCTTGCATCAGAAAGAGATGCCTGCAACGTATGCTAACCCACAGTACACTTATTAACTAGTCTGAGGCAAAGGTTACATGCTCATAAACTAGTATGCATAAAAATAGCAGAATTGTGGCTGAAACACTTCCTCACCTCTTCCTACAACTCCGGTACTTTTACAGTTGGTTAAACTTGGTAAGATGCTCATATCCAGACTAAACTACTAAATTTTTCTGTAGAATTATTAAGACACATGAAGAAACATGCCTTACTAGAAAAATAGACAATGTTACAGTAGGGAACAACAAAAAATATTATGAAAAAAGATGTAATACAACTTAATACACACACTGAGGTACATTCCAGTCTGACTGGCTCTTGACCAAGCTGCCTCAAGGTAAGAACTGTCCAAGGAACACCTCCAAGGTAAATATACCAAATTAGCTACGTCATTTATAAAAACCCAAAACAACACACCGAAACACACACCTGAAGCTATAAAGAACAAACAGCATGCTGAGAAGACTTTAATAAATTTGCACTGGAGAACATGCTTCAAAAGCAAGATCATTTTCTTGAAAGATGGCACTTTCCCCAGGCTGTCATACAGCCAACATCCTACTAAAATAAATTCATCAGATGTTGGGGAAGACTACCAGAGATGGGACAAAGATTAAGATCTGTACAAACAAACCAGTCCAGTGCTTAAGGCAGTAAGTTAACTACTCAAAGTTTCCTTTAAAGTGTAGATGGCTCCATACACCATTTTGGCTGCAAAATGCTTAACAGAAGTCTGCCCCCGTATTGCTGTTGGCTTCTCTTTTATTTTGTGTATTATTAAGGCTTGCAATTTACTGTATAGTGTAATAGTTAAGATAAAGTGTCCTGTTTAGTTTATTATAAATAGCTGTTAAGATTCATGGAATAATGATAAAATAATCTGAAGCTTATCTCAGTTTATCTGTACACTGGAAAAAAATATACAGCTGTTTTTGCTTCTTTGCTGATACTGACCACCATTTTTCAAGTTCTCTGAGAACATCCAAAGCAAAGCTAACTAGAAGTCAACAGAGGGGAGGAATGTCCAGAAAGATCCTATAATCTGAGCAAATCCCTTTCTAAACAACCTTACTAAAAGAGAAACATTTAAGCCATGCTATTTTAAAGGTGTTTTCATGAGAAACATGTTGATCTCCGAATTTTCAGACTTGTTGGATCCCATTATCCATTACTCCACAGCTGTTCATTTACTGCGCACAAAAAGAACTGGCCATTCCATGTCACTGGTCTAACACACTGGCATCTTAAGAAATTTAGCAGCGTCCTGTAAAAAATCAGTAATAAAAATCTTTGAGCTACTGGCTGACACTGCATGCCTTGAGAAGGGTTATTTGCCAGACACTGATGTATGCAGCTCCTTCCAGCAGCATGCCTTGGCTGATAAACAAGACTCACCAGAGTCAAAGTTCTTAAAGTAACATTGCTATATGTAAGCAAGATTTTTTAATCAGGCACGGTAACACAGATCTTCCTAAAAGCATACCCAAAACTGCCTAAACCACAATTAATTTCAAATTAACAGTCTTGAAGGTGTACCTAGAAAGAATTTCAAGAGACTGTACCAATAAACATTATTACTGTCAGGAAAGCATACATGAAGTTTTTCTAACAAATATGCAATACAGAAAAACCAGAGGCACTATTTTGAGATTACCTCTAATTTAAATTTTCCCCTCTGGACTTTGAGGCAAGTATATTAACTTAAAACCTCATCTTCCACATCAACACCATTCTTCATTTGTGAACCCACATGGAATTCCCCTGTTTGAAAGTTGTGATGTTACAGATTCATTTCATGCTTGTAGGGATTTTTCCAAAAACGTGCATGTCCTCATCAGGAGACATGAAACCAAGGGTGGGAAGGTGGCAGGGGGCATTGAGCCAGATCCTCCCATTTAGCACAGTTTTGTGCCTTTGTATTATTTGGTCTCATAGTCAGCAAATCCAACCACAACATTTAATGCCAATAGGAGAAGCTTTGTCTGTAAAGCTAACATAGTGGTTTAAAAAATATAAAGATATGGATATAGATAACACCAGTATAACATTATACCGCTGGCCTATGTTCTGTGATTGATTGTGGGCAGCAGAGCGTAATGTGCAAACATGCCACAATAATCCATTTTTCTCAAATTAGCACTTGGAATAAAGAATGCAAAGATGTTCCTCAGCCCTTAAGATGACACCATGCACTACTCATCCCATTCTATATTCTTAGCCTTCTATTAAAGGCATCTTTATTCATCTGTGTTCATACAGAGTTTCCTGGGTTTACAATCACACAATTCCAGTGCTCGCAAAACCTGACATTAAAAACCCACAACAACAAAACACTCAGTTTGAGAGCAGGAATGAAATTCAGCTTCATCATCAGATGTCAGTCCAAGCATGCCAGACCACAAGGAACCCCTCCTCTTGCACACAGGTAAATGCCTTCAAGTGCAGTGGCAACTGAAACTATCTCCTAACCAGCAGAGAAAGATTTCTGCCCTTTTTAGGGAGAAATTGGCAAAAGCAAGCCTGTATGTGCACAAGCCTGTTGCGTACAACACATTCGCAGCTTATTTTACAACTCATTTCAACTGCTTCCAGTGCAGCCTTGTAACTGATTTATATTTGTGAGGGAGGGAAGAAGGGAGTGCTAGTTATTCATCAAATTTATTACTGGCTTTAAGGATAAAAAAGGGCTACGCTATTTCTTCACTTAGTTTATTAGTGCTACATAATTTTGAGACGGTTGGGTTTAAAGCCAAGTCAGAATGCACCTGAAGAACTAATTTCTTGATATTTTGCTTAAAAGTGGTTTTGGGGCAGGGTTTAAAAGTTACTACAATCACACTGCCCTCTCCACCAGGCAAATGTTGTAATAAAATGAAATACAAAATTTAGACATATGCTACAGAACTAGTTGCTTGGCACTGCCTTTGTACTAGTCTATGTCCAGGTGAGGAGGCATCACAGGACAAAAAGAGAACCCATTTACATCATTCAGTATGAAAAAACCAAATACCCATTTGCTCAAGAAGTGTCAGTTTTCCCCAGAAAACCAGTTGCTGGCAGACAACCCACTTTCATAGCTTGAAACATTCTCTGCTAATTGTTTCTTTTTCTTTGCTCTTTTTACTTATGCTCACAGGTAATGAGCTAGTGTAAACTTACCCCACCACTTAGAAACACACCAAAATAGGAGAGTAACAAAGGATAAAGGTTGAATTTTGGAGGGATTTTTTTGGCTTTGAGGTTGCAATAGACTGAAGATTGACCCTGGCTTCAGAGCAAACACACTGTGGTTTACATCATCCAGCTCACGCTCCATTGTTACGAATAAACTGAACAAACCTAAGTGCTGCCAGCAACATGCACAAGTCAAACAGCCACTGTGTAACAACCATCAGCTCAGTCTCAAGAGGTGACACACTTCTCTATCCAGAGTGAGAAAGGGAAAGAGCTGCCTTTCTCTTATGCTTCTTAGTGCTAAAAAGCTGACAGAAGCCTTTAGCTCTTTCAGCACGTAGGATTTAACAACATATTTGCCTAGAAACTTTTATGTTCAATGCTCTGACGATGGTGAGCACCAGGTCCTACAACCTTTGTACAGCAGGGTAAACCAACATCTCCAGTTCAGGCAGCTAAATTTCAGGACTGTCTACACTCAGGATAACAAGTGTTCCTAGCCAAAGGCTCTTTGGCAGCTTATTTTTCTTCCCAAATAACACTAGCTGCAAAACATTCTTGACAGTGAAAAATCATCTTTTTTATTTTATTAGAAAACAAGCTTTGATCTTGCAGTCCTGACAGAAATAGGGGAACATTTAACAAAACCACTTTTACTTCAGTGACTGAACTATGTAATACCATGCCAAAGCTCAGTAAACACTTTGAATAACTTTGAACATCAGAGTGCCTGTTTTAAACAGTTGTTGGTATTTGTCCCTGCGATGCTCATCATCTGATTTAATCTCTGCTCACTGCATAAATAACAGGAGACTATTCTGTGTGTTTCTATTTATGAGCAAAGTTGTATGCAGTTTTTCGTGACGTACTGACCGTGGCAGGTAGAATAAGTTAAGATTTAGTGAACAGTCTCTTTAAACAATCCTTTGCAGACACTGTAGCAACATTAGTAAGAAACTGGAAGTGGGAAATACCCTATCAAAGTCAACGACAGAAAAATCTACCAGGTGATGAACCATCAACAAGGAGAACCCTATTACTCCTGTATTATTTATCATGATTCTGCCAAGCACTGCCTTTGGCCAAATCAGGAATTTAGTTGGTAACTTCTTACCAAACCCTCTAAGTATTAAATCTCAAGAAGCCAGGTTAGACTATGCACAGAAATACAGTGCTAGCGAAAGAAGATTCTGTAGCAAAGAAAATTAAGGTACAACTTAAGTATTTTGACAAATCAAGGTAAAACAACCTGAAGCTATTATTCACCTAGAAAGCTGTAACCACTGCAGCAAATCAGAATGGAGACGAACTAAACTGACATAACCTCAGAAGATTAGTTATCGCTCTAATCCAATTTGGTGTGTTTCCTAATTTTACTCCGATGAAAACTGTAATATTTTTACACCAGCTGCTGCAAAGGAAACAGCAATACGAAAAGACCGATCATCAGCACAACAAATAATAAAATTCACATATAATAAAAGGTTTCGTTTGGGGTTTTTTTTTCTTTTACATTAGATTTGGGGGGAAAGTTAAAAAAAAAAAAACCCAAAACCTATTTAAACATTCTAAATTATCTGCCATCCACTGATCAAAAGCCCTTGCACTTTACTATGCCATTTCACAATCCAATTCCTTTCATCATGCCAAGAAGCATAATGAAAAATAGAAGTGAACTAATGCTCTCCTATCAACTGAAAGACAAATTCAAATGTACATTTTGAGAATGAGGGATTTATACAATAACATCTATCATTTATCAAAAGCTTAAACAGGAGGAAAAAAAAGATACTAGCTTATATGGCGTACCATGAAAAAACATCTAGCTGTATTTTGTTAAATGCAACAAGAACAGCTCTTCCTCTTCTATTTATTAACTATATTTTCTTCTCCTCCTTTCAATATCCTTCCAATATCCAAAACCAATATTAGGTTCTCCTCTCCGATACTTTACTACAGAAGCACAGGGAGTGGGGTAGCAGTACCTTCATTTGACTGGGGTTTTAAAACATTTCACAAAGCTTCTCCAAATTTTTGGAGAACATACAAATTGATTTTAATATAAATAGCATGCAGTCAACAAAGCAGTCATGGTTTTGTGCTTATGCACTGTACCCAGATCCAAAGTGTGTATCCTGTTTTTAAGTACTGTACATTGTCTTAATGTAAACATGTTCGAAAGTTCAACCTTCCCATGTGGAATTCAGGAAAGAGGGGGGAGGACAACAATCAAGTCAGTCTGTGCAGATGTTACACTAAGTCAGTCAGATATCAGGATAAGAGTTAATCACATCTGAATAAAAAGCAGCAACTTAAAACCATATGGACCATGATAGAAGACAGAGTCCAATACGGCTTCTCTTCAAACTGGTTCTGGCTTTGGAACAAACAGAACAAAACCAGACCAACCTGCCTAAAATAACACATGCACAAAAAATGTCATCTGAAGCAACGAAACACAAAATTCTCTTTCAGAAACGTTTAGATACCAGATGGAAATTTGTTCCTCAAGTGGAAATAAATATATTTAAAAGCCCAAATTAATTACCAATTAATAGTTGATACTGGAAGTTGAACAACCAATGCTACAGTTAGACCTCCGAAGGAACATCTATAAAAACTCATTTCAAGGGAATAAAATTATACATCAACATCTTCACCTGATGAAGATGCTGAAAGACAGCATTCAAACTAAATAATTAGTAAAATTATAATTTAAGAGTATACTTCATTCACGAGAAGAGATACTCATTTAATTAGAACTAAGCAAAATAAGTTACTCTTGACAAAGACTAAAAGAGTAGAGTTGACAGATTCTCCAAAGACGGATAATTGAAAACAAACAATAATCCATTATTTTCCATCCATTGTTTACAAGATAGTTTTATTATCACCTGTTACGTAAGCTTTGATACCTAAATGTGTATGGGATAGTAAGATCCTCATTTCAGTACCTTGCAAATACACACACAAAATTTGCAGCTATGTTTGCAACCAGAGGCAGTTCCCCATCATTTCTAAAGTTTGGCAGCAATCTCTTTTTGTAGGGTCAATTACTGCGACTTTCAAAATACACTGATAAATTAATGTTTGTAAGTATCAGTGGTACTTCACAGGCACAATTTAAAAAAACACTAAAACACAAAAAAGAAAGAAAGAATCTCAGACTTCCAACATTTTAATAATTCCTTCCTGCTGCCATGTGGAACGTCTGGTGGATTCAGAAGAGCAACAGCTTCCCACAGAACTTAGCACAGATGACTAAATGCTTTTGATGGCATAGTGAACCTCTATTTTAAGACTTCACTTTCAACTTTGCATTACAGTTCACTACCATATGACTACAGGCCAAATGTTAGGAATTTGCATTAAGAATGAAAGTATACACAAATTCTTGGAAGCTACCAGTGAACTGCTGCACCAGAAGCGGTATAATACGACATTTTATCTCAAGAGGCAGACTTGAATTTTTACAGCAGAATATTTCACTTAATTGTGAGCCACCTGGTCTTATTAAAAAGGGCTAAGAAATGATCAAAGTTCACACTACAGCTTAGAGAATTCATCAGCAGAAAGACTATTGTTTTGGCTTATACCTGTTCAAAAGACATGTGTCATCTCTTAACAGACAGAATCAATTAACTTGTTGGGTTGGTTTTTTTCAAGCTTACATTTTACAGGAACCAATGTCTTCACTAGGTACATAAAATACTGTAATATTTCCTTTGGCTCCCGAAAATCTAACCAATGACAACACAACTTCTCTAACAGTACTCTCAAGGTAGTACTAAGACATGGGATTTACAAACATGGCAAAGTAAAATTTGGTGAACTTCAGTCCCTCAATTTAAGGAGGAAAGCAAAACTAAGATCATGTATAAACCATGGAAAAGGCTCTAATGTAAAACTATAAACTTCTCCAGTCACACTTTAATAAAAGGAAACTAATCCTGTTGGAGCAAGCTGGGCACGTGTTGGATCATCTACTGGGTCAGGCTTCTCAAAAGACTTACATGAAGGAACCACTTATTTCCGGACCTGTGTAGACCTTACATATGTACTAAGCGCCTGTCAAGACAGGAGCACTTTCAGATGTGAAAGCACTTTTCCAGAGCTCTAGAAGGCCTCCATGAAAAAACATAATCAACTAAACATGAAGTGAAACAGAGAAAACACAGCAACTAAAGGACGAACATCAACTAGGCTTGGCTCAGACGTAGCACTGTTCTTCCCTTAGATATTATTTACATAATCCATATGTGGAATAGTGGCATTTAATAATTTATTCTGCATACAGCATATTAAAATTATTTCCTTTCCTTATTCATATACAAGAAATTTTTTTATGAGAGAGTGAACTGGAAAATGAACCCGGAACCTGGCTTGCTCACCAGACAGAACACTTGCTACAAAAGGGTAACTTCCCCCTACACCTTTCTTCCCCATGCTCTTGACATTGGACTCCACAACTGACCAATCCTCAGATCCTCGAAAAGCCAATTATCTAAATTAGTAACAACTCCTGTCACTATTTTTGAAGCTGGCACGTATCCCTAAGATAGACATTAAATACTCATTTCATGTAAGCCAAGTTTATCTACACAATCCCAGAGCCAAGACCAGAAAACCTCCATTGTTCTTTTCTCCTGCCCTACTACAACAATTCCAGCTTTTTAAAGCCCTCTCTTTCAAAATATGTTCTGCAAGGTCCTACTTTAAGAACCACTTAACAGCAAGAGGAGCTCATGGTTTGTGTGGATAGAAGAGGCAACAGAGGCCCATGGATGGCAACCAACTGTAGCTAGGAGCCAGGGGCAGCATATCTGCTTGGGATTTCCTATAAGCCACAGCCTCCTTGTTTCTACTGCCTATGCCGCCTTGCCAGAGCTGTCTCATTGCTGCTCCACCCCTTTGGATGCCACCTACTTCGGCACCTCCTCCTGGCAGAATCCCCAGCTCTACTTCCACCTGTCAACACTTTTTTTCCTTCCACCCTGCTAACCTACCCAATTTGACAACAGTTGTCTGAAAGACGTCTACGTCGTGTGAGCATGTGTGAAACCCCAGACACATCATAGAACACCAGCAGTTTCTTGGTAAACTCTAACCTAGACTACTGCCAAATTCAGTCAAAGCTTTGGCTCCACTGGGTTACCTCTAAGCATAGACCATTGTGGGCAAACCTCAAACAAAAGGGGTTTTTTTGTACCCTGCAAGTTCAAACTGCAACCAGTGCAGCATCTCCTGCTCAAAATGGAGATTTTTAGTGGTGAAGCAATGGCTAACATATAACACAGCTGAATAAACCCCTAAACCTAGAAAAAAACCAAGGATGAAGGTTTGCACATCCTTTTAACAAATGAAACCACCCAACAAATCGCACTGTAGCTGTTGATAGAACATCTGGTGAGGCCATTGAAATAACTCAAACCATCTACACACCAATTCCCCTCCACCTCTCAGCAGGTCAACTGTGCAGACATTGGACTTATGAGGATTAAATGGAGATAGAGAAATACCTTGTCCCCGATATCCATTTACCTTGTCCTGAGGGCCTGCCAGGCTGCATCAATGTCTGCGTACAGGTTTTTCTCAGAGGGCTTGCCGGTGCTCACCCCATAGCCAGAGTAGTCATAAGAGAAGACGTTGCAGTTGATGCGGGAGCCAAGGCCAATATAGAAGCTGCACATCTGGCCCAGGTCCACAGCATTACCATGTGAGAAGAGCAGGGTGTACCGGCCAGTGGGGGCACAACGTACGAACATGCAGCCCAGCCTGTTATCTCGAGCCGTGCGAGAGAAGAACACTTCCACGGCATCCAGTTCCCGCTGCGAATACTGCCAGTCCGCCCGCTCGCTCAAGTGCAGACTGCAGGTGCCTGATCCCGTCGGGGTCCCTGCCCCAGCTGCTGCCCCAGCCTCCTGCTGCTGCTCAGGCTGCAGCACGGTATAGGTGGGCTCCGGGGGCAGGAAGGCCAGTTTGGCAGCGATGCGGCTGGGGCAAGGCGGGCAGCAGAACAGCCAGCAGAGCTCGCCCAGAGAGAAACCGTTCATTCTGGGGCCTTGTTCTGGCATCAGAGACACCGGAGAAAACCTAACCTATGCTGGAAAGAAGTCAAAACTGAACCGACCCAGCGCCTTCCTCCAGCGCAACCTGCACACCTTCCTGCAAGGCCACCAGATGCCCTCCCAAAATGCAAACAATGACAGCCTTGGAGGAACTACAGTTCAGCAAAAATAGTTCAGCTCTCCCCAGCCTGAAAACGTGCTTATAAAAAAAAAACCCCAAACTTACAAACGAAAAAAAACCACCCCACAAGATATAAATGAAGTACAACCAGCCCTTACAAATCCCACAACTAATGCTACAGTAAATACAACTCTAAAGCACCACCCTAGATCCCCTCAAAGGAACCAGATCGCAAGTACATGTACACATGTACAACACGAACACGCAGACCCCACGGCTCGGTGCAGCGCTCCAGCACTAAGCGCAGCCGCCCCCCACGCCAGGAACATGCAGCCGCGCCAGGCAGGGCCCTTCCCCCAGCACCACACGCGGCCCCGGCCCAGCCCCACCCGCCACCGGCCCCCGCCAGGCAGCAAGGGGCTCCCTCAGCGCTACCGGCCCCGGCCCGGCCCAAGCAGCGTCCGAGCGGCGGCGGGAGGAGGAGCTGGAGGAGAAGGGGAAGGCAAGGTCGATGCTCAGCTGCGCGTCGCCGCGGGCAGGGCCATGCCGGCTGCGGCGCGCAGACAGGAGCAGGCAGCGGCCATGTCCCGGCGCTCTCCCCTCCTCGCAGCCGCACCGCTTCCGGGTTACGGGCGCGGAGCGGGGCCGCCCGCCGCAGGTGCCGGCGGGGACGGGGCGGGGGCCCGGCGCTACCACAGCGCCCGGCGCAGCTCGCGGCTGCCCTCTAGGCCTTGCGCCGGGCCGCCGGCAGGTGCGCGGGAGGGGCGGGGCGGGCCGGGAGGTGAGCGGCAGCCCGCAGCCGAGCCGCCAGCGCACGCCTGGCCCTTTAAGGGAGCCCCCTGCCGCTGCCGCGGTCACGGCCGCCCACCTCCGCGCATGCGCGGCGGGGCCGGGGGCCGCGGCTGAGGGGCGGGCGGAGCGCCGGGGGCCATGTCGCGATATGTCGCGCCGCTTGTGGGGACGTGGGGGCGTTTCTCCTGACCTCCCGCAGCCTCTCGGGATCCTCTGGCGACACTCCCGAGCCTCGCAGCTCCAACGCGCTGGGGTCACCCTGAGCAAAAGGCGGTTTGCGGCTGAGGCCGCGCTCGTCCCTTAGAGGGTAGCGCTGCCGGTCCAGAGTGCCCGTCACTGGCGACTGTCCCGGCCTCGCCAGGCTTGCGAGGGGATATCGTGAGGGGAAAGAAGGGCCGGCCATGAGGGAAAATCATGAGGGGAGAAGAGGGACGGCCATGAGCACTCTTTCAGTATCTAAAGGGGGTCTGCAAGGAAGTTGGAGAGGGACTTCATCAGGGACTGTAGCGATAGGACAAGGGGGAATGGGTTTAGACTTAAACGGGACGTTAAGGTTGGATATAATGAAGAAGTTCTTCCTTGCGAGGGTGGCGAGGCACTGGAACAGGTTGCCCAAATAAGTGGTGAATGCTCCATCCCTGGCAGTGTTCAGGGCCAGGTTGGACAGAGCCTTGGGTGACATGGTTTAGTGTGAGGCGTCTCTGCCCATGGCAGGAGGTTGAAACTGGGTGATCTTAAGGTCCTTTCCAACTGAAACCCTTCTGTGATTCTATGAGGGTAGATCATGAGGGGAAATCATGAGGGGAGAGGAGGGGCAGCCATGAGGGGAGATCATGAGGGGAAAGAAGGGGCGGTACTAAGGGAAGATCATGGGGGGAAAGAAGGGCTGGCCATGAGGGGAGAGAATGAAGGGAGAGCAAGGGCAGCCATGGGTTGTGAGGGGTGGCCATAAGGGGTGAGGGGCACTCAGGAGGGGAGAGCAGGGGAAGCCACGAGGTGTAAAGGGTGGCCATGAGGGGTAGGGGCAACAGCTATACAGTGTGGGCCACTCTAGGGTGCAGATGAGGGGTGGCTGCCAGTGAGGGACGGCCATAAGGGGAGATCCTGAGGGGAGAGCAGTTTGCCCTTTGTGGCATGGTTTGGTGATGGACTTGGCCATCCTGTCTTTTTCAACCTAGTTGATTTTATAACAATCCATATCCCAAATAATTAATTGAATAAATTAGCACATCATTTAGGGCATATGGCAGAACCCATGAATCAGTGTGGAACTGTGTCTCTATAACACATTCACTGGCCCAGAGAGCAGAATGCAAAAGACTGGGGGCAAAAGACAATGATGTATTTATGTGTTAATGCAGGTTATAACTGTACCCCTGAATTAATAACTGTCACTGTGTGCTTGAAAAAAAACCAACAAAACACTGTAACGTAGCTCAATTGAAATTATAAGGAAAATTACACCTGTGCAGCTTACACGTACTACGTATAATTCATGTACATCCAACCAGTGCCCTGACTCCAGCCATGGCATGCACGGTCACCCCATTATGGAGCTCTCCTAATGTGTGTCCATTACCTGACTGGTTACCTACATGGAAAAAAGTTTCAAGAGCTCAAGAAGAACATTGAGCTGAAGTCATTTCATTAGCAACAAGCCTGAGAAGAGCTCCTTCAGTGCTCACATTTGCCAAGTCCAAGAAAGTTAGTTTAAAACCTGTATACAAAAGAATTGGTCGTGTGTGATACTCCTGTCTTTAGAATGTCAGAAGTAAGACATCCAGCCACATCAATCTTTAGTTTTGCTGACGGTGAGAATCAGCCAGCTATATTGTTTCTACACTGACTGTTAAGGGAGAAAATGAAGGCTGTGTCTCCAGCCAGCTTGGAAGCATGGCCTTTGGCATGGATGGGTTGTTTCCTGTAGAGGGGACAGAACACCCAGATTATCTATCACATGTGTCTTAGGTGTGTCCCGCTGGGAGGGTGTGCTGCTGGGAGGGTGACATGGCCCAGAGATCAGGTAGAGTGATGAAGTATGTCCTACCTAGTGGTGGTGGGTTCCTTCAGGTGGCAGAGATGGCCAATGTACAGGCTGTTGGGACATCTGATGAAACGATGAAAGGGGCTCCTACTCCATGAAATGCAATAGAAAAACCTGGATAAAGAAAATACAGAACAGATAGAAGAGAAACCCTGTGAAATTCCTCGGAGATCACAAGCGGCCTCAAGCTCCACCTCCGCTGTTAGAAGAAGCACTATTGATATTCTGTGGGAAGACTGATACAACCCTGAGAAAACCCTGGATATACCCTGAGAAGTGATTTGGCTGATGATATCTGAGTAAAGCCTGCCTAGTGCTGCCGCTACGCGTCCCTCTCACTGTGCACACAGTGAAGCCAAGATAAGAGCTCTGATTTGGGCATGTAGCACCAACTGAAACTCACATTTCTCAGAACCCTTTCAAAGGCTGTACAGCTTGCCTGGAGCCAGACAGCAGAGGCTGTTATATCATAAGTAGATTGCTACTCCAAAGAATAGACAATTAAAAGGACAATATTTCCCATGCTCCACCCTGGTCCTTCCTTAGGTCATGTTTATAGTAGTGAGATTAAAGTGTCCTCTTTAAATCCAGGGGGAAGTGTCATGAAATCTGCTCCTTGGGTGAACTGGGCTGTGCAAACCTTATTAGTTAGTAGAGTTTCCTCATTGTTCTCATCGTACGCGTTCTGTAGCTTACATTAATCTCGGTCCTTTTCTTGCACAGTAAAATAGTTCCTGCACAGTGGGAGCCTCCTCCAGAAAGATAACAAAGTTTTGGAGAAAAAAATGAAAAAAATAATGAAGAAGGAGTGATTGAAACAGAAATCATGCTGGATGAGGCCAGAGAAGTAAGAAAACAACCATGCTGGGTAGTTCTACCACTATAGATAGCTGTGGTTCCTCAAAGCTTGCTCCCTGCTTTCTTCATCCACCTGTTTTGCTAAAGATCTTACACTTCCCCTGGGACGAGGATGTTTCCAGGATGTGCAGATCTCCTGATATGATTATGTCCAGGTACTTATACAGGCTATGATGGGCACAGAAAGACAACGAATAGGGAGTATGCCAATATTTCTCATACTCAGCATCTGAAATTGCTACTTGAAGAATGGCTGGTTTCGATCTTTCCTCTGTGTGTTCCCCTTGTAACTGCTGCTTCAGTCCAGCAGTCCCTCATCTCAAACCTCTTTTGCTCCAACTCCATACTTCCCTCTGCTCTTTCTTCTCCTTTTCATTTTGCAGCCAGCAGGCGTCTGCATAGTTTTCACTTGACCAAATACTGCAAAAATACTCAAGAAAAACAAGTATTCCTGATTATTCCGTTACCACAGAACTCATCTTTTTAATGATCTGTAAATAAAGATGTCCCTACTGCTGTGCCTTGTAACTAACATGACATTAAGACTCATGAAGTACCCTGCTTCTTCACTAAATGTTAATATATGGCCTGCAAGGGTGGAATAGGTAAGCATTTGATAATAAACAAATTGTAAGCCTACTAAGAGATGGGAAGTAACCCACAGGAGGACATGTAGTCTATTTTACCATCAGCCTTTAATTAACTGTTGATGGACCTAGGAAGATGCCTCAGGTGAGCAGGGAAAATCTTCAGATAGCTACCAAAAAGGTAAATACAACAAGTAGAGCACACAGTGGTTGGTTATGGCTTGATTATTTTGACTATGTCCTGTAGTCTCACCATCCTTGTTACACAGGCAGAGCATTTCACGCTCCACTTCCTTTTCCTGAACACCAGATAGACGAATAGGCGAGAAGACAGTGAGATTGAAGCCAAAGACGACACCTGGTAGCACTGTGAAGATTATGTATCTTAAACATTAACCATGCCTGACTTCCTGCTGCTGCTTGCCAACTGCGTGACTGTTACAGCTGGATAAACAGTTCACATCTAGTACCTGCACACGTGCAGCCATCTGATTGCAGGAGTGGTTACAAATTCCAAACTCAGACTGGGAAGTTCCCATGCATTTTCGCGTGTTTCCTGGACAAATAGTGCACATACTATATCTTACTGCTCATGTAAGTTAGTACCTGTGTGTCCCAGGCCTCTTCTAGAACATGTTAAATTAGTAGCCACACTGAAAGACAGCATCTCCCCCAGCTGACGCACGAGGCAAGACATCACACTGGAGTCTACCAAACTGAGGTGCAGGGGAAATAATGAAGCACTATTCATCAGCATACTTGGCAGTGTTGTCATCAGCCAAGTCATTGTCACATTATTTGCAGTTCCTGGGCAAAGGTGTGCTTGAAGGAAGGATTTGAAAGAGAAAAATGAGTTTGCTCTGGGGATGGAAGGGGACCTTTGCAAACGTAAGAGAAGCAGATGTAGCAGGAAGTGGTGTGTCTGAAAAAGACCATGCACAGGCAACAGATGGTGGCATCAAGAACTCACTGGAGACAGATACCACTCTGGTGCTAGTGGAAAGAAAATGAAAGATTGTGTGAGAAACTGTGAAAATGTTGTCAATGAAGTCAAGGGTGCTGTATGGGATGTGCTACTGGCACAGTATTTGTCAGTGGAGTTAATAAAAAAAGAGGGATCATATGATGGGGACGGTTTAGAGAGGCCTCAAGAAAGAACCTGCGGTGCAGCCAAAGCTGGTAGAGAATCAGGAATTGAAAATGATACCTACCTTGTGTACTTTGGCCAGCAGCATCTTGTGGTTTGCATGTATTCTTCCATTTGCTTGTATTTAGTTGTATAATTAGATTTCTGTTTGATCTGTTTCTTCTTAGCTTCACAGCTAAAACTCTACAACTAATAAGGAGTAACAAAAAGGTGTTGATAACTTTTAAGATCTTTTAAAGTGAACAGCTCTCTGGAAACACAAAGCCAGTTTCAGGTTTCTCAGATGGGTATGTAAAATTTGCTATTGCTGCCCACAGCAAACTGGTGCCAGGCTAATGCTAAACCACTGCTACAGAGGAAGCAGAGAGTAGATGGAAGGGATGGAGCAAGGAAGGGGAGCCAGACACCGAGTCCCCTGGTGCCAGCCTTGCTGATCCTTCTGTTGACAGGAGGAAGGGAGAGTCAGGGCAGGAACTGCTACTCCTGGGATATGACAGGTCCTCCACCCGACAGAGACCAGCCTCCCTGTTGGCAAGAGTGCACTGCATCCCTTTCCAAGATGCTGCCATGAACAAAGCGGGCATTGGGTCCATGGGTCTTCGTCCATCCTTGGCAGTCCAACACAGCAGCCTCCCTTGTAAATTGCTTAAGCTAGTCCTCAGGCTTAGCGCGGCCTTGAAGCTCAAGAAAGTGGTGGGTGTTTCCGATCACACAAGCAGCCAGAGTGTCAGACCTTGGTCTCTGTATAGTCAAGACTTTAAGGTGTAACACCTACATTAGTCACCAGGGTAAGCAAGCTAAATATAACTTTCAGTAGACAGCCCATACTTATGTTTTTTCTGTTGGGTGTATCCTTCCCTACATTGTGCCAGTGGAAAGAACTTTCATTTCTTATTTCTCTTGCTGCAGCTGAGCAAGATCGTAGCAATTTCCTGCCATGTAAACCCATGTAGCAATAAACTTAAAGGTCTGTATGGACAGAAGTGCATTAATTACTTACCAGAATGAATAAAAAAAAAAAAAAAGGAAAAATAGCAGAGAAACCCACAGAGCTTGAATGATCGATTTCTTCAGAAGTATGAGCCTAAGATAAATGGCGCTATTCAGGGTTTAAAAGAGCTTTCTTTAAGGTTTGCAGGAGTTTAATCAAGACCCAGCTAGCCTCAGATTTGCTGTGAATACAGTATGAGAAGAATGTGGAAAGGAAAACAAAGATGTACAAACATCAAAACTTATGGGAGGTTGGGGAGGGGGACGGGGAAGTGGCAGCTTTGTGATATACAATGAAGGTTTAGAGTCTTGATTTGCAGTGACTGCATTTTATGCCTGTCACTGGCAAATTGACATTTTAAAGATATGTTCTTGACTGCTTTTTCATGTCAGTATCTTTGTTCAGGCTATATCAGGGCTGATGAAAGGAATTTCAATTAAGGATGAAATCCTTTCCTTACTGTATTGAAATGCACAGGGTGGGAGCCGAGGGAGAATGCAGCAATGAAAGCTCTATAGAGAGTTCTTAAGGCATCTTGCTGACACAGGACAAGATAGTTCAGGAATGCCTGGGGCAGTGCACTCTGTAGCATGGTTTACTGTGCCTTTACAAAGAAGCAGTGTGCATTCACCTTAGTTCCTACTGCCTGAGGCCCTATATCATTCAAACAGGGGGCTAAGAGTTTAATAAATCCCAATCTAGTTTAGTCCTCAGGGGAATAGCAGTCTGGAGTCATTCAGGAATGGCTGGGAAGGATGGCTGTGTAACCTGGCAAGAAAAGGCAAGAAAAGGCTGATTTTTGCCCTGTGAATATAAGCAGTGTCATGGGAAATGAAAGGGTTTGTAAATCTGCATAGCTGTATTGGGAAGAACTGGGATGAAGCATAGCGAAAACCTTAGAGAAAAGAACTGTGAAAAATAGTAAGACATGGATGTGAACACAGTGCATAAGAGAGAGAGGAAAACAGAGAAAAAAAACCAATAGAAAGCCCGGGGGGTGGGTGGGAAAGAAAGGAATACTAATTGTAGAAAACCACATCAAAATCACTTTTTCTATCTACCATGGAGTCACCTAATATTGGGAGTGAAAGGCAGATCAGTCCCTGCTGAGCACATTCACATGGCTGTGTTTCTCTTTGCATGCATATCTTTGTCCCTTGTCCACCATTTTCCATCCTATCCCTTGGTGAGAATTTTTGTTCTGCTGACACATCCAGGATGCTTGCTCAGATCCCTGGCTTGCCGTGGGCTTCCAGCAGCCGTGGTGACCTTCAGAGGGCAGCTGATCCACACTCCACTCGCATCCATGCATTTTCAAAGACTCTTTAGGACCTCTATAGGCTATATCTAGTGCCTTCGTTGGGGTCTGAAACTGGAGTAAGCACTGAGGCATTGCTCCCAAACAACATCCGCACAGAGCCAGAGCTCTGTGTTGCTGTGGCTAGACCCATAATGAAGCTATTAATTAAAAGCTTTTTTGTGTGTGTCTACACTACTACAGTCATTAATGTGACAGAGGTATAGACAGAATTTTCATTCATTACAATAATTCATCTATTAAGATGATCTGATTTATCAGCAGGAGCCAGAATTACTGCTCGTGTGGTTTACACTCACGCAGATACTCAGGGCAGAGGGTGTCATGTATGGAATCCTGATCTGAGTATCTGCATACAACTGCCAAATCTCATGTATGTCACAGAAACTAAAGTGGAGAACTTCCAAATTTTCCTGCAATAATGAAGCTCTGATAGTCTATCACATTGTTTCCTGAAAAAATAAAAACTAAAACAAGTGTTTTTTGTGTTTCCTCATTTTCCAGAAAAAAAATCCGGAGAACATATGCTTCATTTCATCATAAACCTCCAGGGGATTTTCAGGGTCAGTGGAGATAAAGCTCAGGCTGCCATTCATGAGTACTGGTCATGTAATTAAAATAGAAAAGTACATTTAGGCTTATGCGTGCTACTGCCTGTCAGAAATCAGCAGTGCTTTATTGAAGCATGTGTACCCTTCCAGCTCTCTGTCAAATGAAGAGAGTCTTCACATCCAAACTCTGAAATGTATTCCTCATAGAAAGATATTCCTCTGTTAGAGGAATAAGCCTCTAACAGTCAGCTTGAATTTATTTTTTTATTTTTTATTTTTTTTAATTTTTAAAAGTGCAAGCACAGAAGTGCCAAGAGTGGTTTTTAATTCCTTGTGGGAGGTGGATTGATTTTTTCTCTCAAAATCATTCAAACTTATTTTTCAAATCATACAAATGAAAAATGCCATTGGTCTGAGACCATCCCTGGACTCACTGGAAGAGTTATAAATCTGAAAAGCAGGTCCCATGTTTTCACCTGGAGGGTACATTTGAGGCTGGAAACCAGATCACCCAACTCTCAAGCATTACCTACTCCTCCCTTTCTTCTCTTTCAGTTGTTATCTCCCCTATTCTCTCTAGAAAGCCAGGATAAAACTTGTGTTCTGGCAACATGCTTTTATCAGTGCATAAGGAAGCAGGGAAGTGAACTGTGGAACATACTCCCTCTTCTTCTCTCATGGTGCTGCTGGGGGTTACTTTACCTGTCACTAGATGCTGACAAAAATGAATCTGGAGGCAAAAGGTGAAGCTACCAAAACTGCTGCTGTAAACCCAAGTGTCCTCTGTATGCAGCACTGTCTGAATGGTTTGGGCATGTGGGGCCGATGGGAGAAGCAACTGTTCAGGGTAGGAGCAGATGAGCAGAGATGCTCCTCTTTGTGAGAAGAGCAATAGAAGGCCGCAGAAATGACAAGGTCTGGCTTTGTTCCTCACCACCTCCCTGCAACTGTTGCCGTTACTTGAAACCAAATATTGCACCTTTTAGCTCAGCACATTCTGAGAGAAGAGGAAGAGAGGGCACTGAGCTGAGAGAGTGCCCTGCGCTGTGTCAGTCATTTTGCTTGCAAATGGAATTCCCACGCATGGCTTTTAGTCATTGTGGTTTCTGAAAGATCAAACCCTGATGTTCATACTCTAGGGGAACTTTCCTAGAAAAGTATTCTACATTTGGTCTCTAACATCTAAAAAAGCAGTACAATTACATCCAAGAACAGAAGCATAAAAAATGGAACCAAGTGACCTTTTAGGAGGTTTCCCAGTCTTGCTTGAAGGCAAACCCATGCCATGTCTAAATAACATAATACTTCTAGTGAGGCGACCTCAGACAACCTATTCCATTGTGCCTCCATTCTTCCCATTGGCAATTCTTTTCATTTCCAAGCTATATGTTTCTATTATTTAAGCCCACCACTACCCTTCCTGCAATTGACATTTAGTCTCTTTGTCTCTTCAAAGCAGCTATTTACAGATTTGTCATTGTCTCTGTTCAGTCATTTCTTCAGATGTTCCTTCAACTTTTCTTTGTCACTTCTGTTTCTGAGTCATCCCTGTTCTTCACCTCTCTCAAGCTGACCCACAACTGTCCTCAAGTGTATAGCCCCGGGCTGGATACTGTAGCCCAGCTGTGGCCTTACTCATGCTGAGTAGAATAGTAGGATGATCTCACAGCTTATAGACTACACTTTCACTGATCTATGCCAGTATGATGTTTGCCTTTTTTTACTCTTTTTTTTTTGTTGTTAAGAGCTGCATGACACTTCTGGTTCCCATTGAGCCTGCAATCCACTCCAACCTCAATACCTTTCCAGCCAACCGCTGCTCGCTCTGTTGGCTCTGCACGCCATTTCTTTGCAATTGATTATTCTTACCAACACACAGAACATCACAGTTGTCCTTATCAGGTTGCATTTATCCTCTTCTAATACAATCAACACACTGAGCACCTGCAGAGTTGCAAACAAATACAGTCCTGAGTACAGGGGCCATGCTCAGGTCAGCCCTCCCTTTTCAGGAAGCACTTAATATTCTTATTTTCAGACCCTTTTTTGTCTTTAGATGACACAAGCTGCCACGGCTGTTGGCCAGCCAGGATGGTTGAGAGGGTCTCCCTGAAAGCCCTTTATGCTGTCATGGGTGGCCAAGTGCTCTGCTGTGTGGCCAAATGCCAACTCTACCCCAGTCCATACCCCACGAGTCAGCCTTCTACACCTGAACACTGAAAAATGACCAGCAGAAGCAATCTCTCACATTTCTTTAAAGAGAAAAAACATTTACCATCTTTTTAGCTGACGTTGCCAGAAAAAAACCCCTGCAAAATTATTTACCATCTTACTAAAAAAAATAGCCATTTTCCCCTTTTTTTGCTGAACCTGCTGTGCGACATCCACTACTTTATATGAGGCACCTTAGGGGAAATGTGCTTGATCAAAAGATGGGTGTTTTTCTGAAGTGCATAAAGCTTTCCACAGATTTGCCCCCCAATCTTTCAGAATCTCATCCTGCTTAGTATATAATTACAAGACTCTACACATCAGAACTCTCTGGCAATACAGAACTGACTGGAGCCCACTCATTCTTCATACCTCTGTCTGACAGGAGCGTTTAAAGAGACGTGCTGCTAATCACTTTGACTGCAGGAGTCTGGTATATAGCTAAAAAGACACTCATTATTTGCTGGTGAAGTAGCAGTAATGAAATTCAGTGACAATGATGTGGAGGCTAAACCCAGGAACAGAATAATCCAAGTTACAGTGATAGCAGATTAATGTGAAGTATGCAATTAGATAAGGCAAAATGAATGCAAAAGGAAACAGATGTAAACCAGCTTAATAGTTATTTTGTATCTTCTAGCCAACCATATCTTATTAAGGGTTTGTTACTGCTGCTTTATAAATCTCTGCTAACCAAAAATGTATCAGGGAAAGCAATGACATTTTCGCTTCAGGGTTTACAATGCTGAGGTTTTGCCAAGCTAAGCTCGTTGCAGGATGCTAAATAGTTAATGAGGTAACAACAACTGCCTTTATAAGAAAGAAAAACAGTAAATGGCCAGTTCTTTTTGGTTGAAATCTTGAGGTTTTAAAAATTAATGCCAAGGTCCTGATAAACTACATGGTAATTTCCTGAGGAAGATTAGAGGCTTGGGCAGAAGATAAACCCCAAAGCATATGTTCGCCTGCCTTGGCTTTCACATATTAATCATACATATACTGATGGTATAATTGGAACAATTTTGTGACCATCACAATTTGCTGAGCACCAACCTACAGCTAAGGATACATTCCTTCCTCTCCCACAACCAGAGAATTTGAATATCTCACTGCTTTCATGTCATTTGGTAATAAAATAAGTTTGGTGCTCAAGTCTGTCAGCAGGTAATAAAGACTGGATTCTACAAACGCCATAGGAGATAATGCCTCACAGCCCTTCAGAGCAGTGACCAGGCTCACAGATCATCTGTGTGCACTGGTTATCAAGAGAAGACACCTCTGAATCAGCCTGATTCGCATCAGCAAGGCTTCCAGTGACCATGTTAAACGCCAGAGCTGCGTTCCAGACCAGGAGCTTGCTAGCGTCATGTTGTCACTGAAGGTACATTCTGTAGTGAAGGCACTGTTAAGTAGGTGGACCAAGAGCGGTACGTAGCTCTGTGTATCTGCTGCTCCGCTTAGCCATCCCTTTTCAGTCTAATCATAGCCATTACCAGTTTGCATTGCAGAGTTGGAAAGCAGAGGAGGAAGGCCTGACAAGTTCAGGAAAATACTGGAAAACTCCCTGTGTGAAGAACATAATTTTCATTGGGCTCCTTTGTTTTACAGCGAATATCACTACCTGAATTCTGTTGCTCATTTCCAAGCATCTCTGTGATTGAGCCTGGGAGGTGTCTGTTTTCACAAATTGCTATTACAGTCTGTATTTCAAAAGGGAAATTGATACAACACACTAGTTGTACTGAAATAGGATTGTTTTTTTCCTTACAGAAGTTGGATGAATTTTGGCTCTGAACTGCTTAAGTACTTAATCCAGTGCTTAGCTTGAAACAGTCCAGTACTTCCATTGCAATGAATAAAATTGTCCACTAAGTTACTTTGCTGTATTTCTGGACTGGGTCTTGTTAGAGGTGATCATTTAGCTTAATAAATACAACTCTAAGTATAATTTTAGCCTGGTCTAAAAAGAAAGTGGATTTAAAGGGTAAATCCTGTAGCTTCTTTTAATTCTTTTTTTTGTAAATAAAAAGCTTTCTTCTTCCCACTTTGGGCCAAAATGCAGGTTTTTGAGGGATGGAAATTCCATTCTGTCAAATTTCAACAGCTATGGCAACATTTGCAGTTTTGTTTGCAGTAATTTTTAACAGAAGGATTATTCCTCCCTCTTGGATACATTTGTTTCTTGTAAGCGCTTGATGCAGCACATCCATTTGGCAATAACCCCTTCATTGGGGAGCTACAATCTGCTCGTTTTGTTTTCTGTTTGAAGCTTCTCAAGCAGAAGTCCCAAGTTAAATTTATCTGAACCAACGTACGTAGGGTTCACACAGATGTCGAGTCACCAGACCCTCCTTTTCCTCACACCACTTCCCAGGCGTTCCTCCTACGGAAGCCAGTCATAGTCTAGTGAAACAGAGGAGAAAATGCAGCTTCATGTGTCAGCAAAAAGGCTCCTCAGTTAAGAGGGACTCAAGGCAACCTCCCCCCAAAGCCCTGGTGTACATGGCGCACGGTGACCCTCTTCTCCAGCTTGAGAGGCTTGGCTGATCTTCACAGAAATCAGTGAAATCAGGTCAATTAACTGCAGTGAAAGACCTGGCCAAAGGGACAAACAGGATGGGAAAGGGGTGTAAGTGATAAAGGAGCTAAACACAGCTTGAGCTGAAGTGTTCAGGGGCCATAATTCATGTGGCAAGAGGATAAATGTGAAGTTCAGTGACAAGGTCCCCTTGAGCCTCTTTTTCCCTTTATACGCACTATTTAGTGTGACCCAGTTCCCATTTTGGCACTGGGGAAAAGCACGGTCCATTCTGATCACGGTTTTATTTCTAACTCTGCTGGACTGAAGGGAGGCTCCCGATTTACACGGACAAGGAAACGTGGCCCTTGGGGTTAGCTGGTGTCTTAACACCCCCTTCCTCTTCCCAGCAGTGGCTAGCTCAGCAGGAAGATGTTAAAACAATTGTCTGGGCTGGCAGATGCTCAGTCTGACTTCAGATGATGAATGAAACCCTGGATCTGCAAATGTTGATAGTTTTCTGATTAAAAACCCTCCACTGACATACAGATAGATAAAAAATCATATATTTCTTAAAAAAACAGAAACCACAGCACAGCCTTGATTTACCTATGCACACTAAAAGTTGTCACCAGCTTTGATAAGTGTTTCCTTCCCCAGTGTCTCTCTAAAGGTGATCCAGCCTATCCTCCACCTTAAGGGAAGTCCTCAGGATCTCATTACAGCCTCTCAGTTTGGAGGCATGGGGCATTGCCTGTCATGTCTTATTGCTTCAGCGCTATGACAGGAACTGCACTGCTGAAATACGAAGATGATTGAAATGTTAATTTCTTCTAGGAGAATGTCAGAAGCAGCACTTGCCTGGCTGAAAGAAAAGCCCCAGGGTATTTACCTGAAGGCAGATGAGGATCCTCCTTATCCTCCTTACACCCGAGTCAAAGCAGAGGAGCTCCATTGATTTCAGCTGAGCTTGTGCTTTTTTCCCCTGGAAAAGAGAGAGGTCAGAATCTGTTCTCTATTCATTAGTACAGCCTGACATGGAGAAACTAACTTAGCAAGATGGGAAGTCAGCCATGAAATAAACTGTTAATATAAGTAAGGAAGCAGTGACAGACATCAGAATTACTGCTGCTGTGCTTATGTTTTGTGAGATGACAGAATTCCAGCAGATCATTAGCAGGGGGCAAATGCAGAAGCCCTTAGGCTAGACCTTGCCATTGCTCCCAGTAATTGCCTTTTAAGCAATTGGGAGTTTTTGGGTGAAAGGTCTTGTGCAACCAGAATGAACATTTTGTGACAGTCAATTTTTCTGACTGTAAGTCAGAAGCAGAGAGACCCTAAATATACACAGCCTTGTTAATCCTAACAGAGCAACATGGGCCTCTAGAGGCTGCTCTCCTTAATTTTGTTGTAAGTCAAGTCTTACAGCCAATAAACAGATCACGCTAGCTTATTGCAAAGTTATATTTTCTTTATGCACAGATGGTATTGGAAAACATCTCTGTATATAAAATCTGTAAATACGCAATGAATTAGTTATCTGGTACACAACAAACTAGTTTTCTGTGCAATACCCCCAACAGGAAGCGAAGTGTGTGTAGTGACCAAAACCAATATTATTACTTGCTTAAACAGAGCAATGCATCCTGTTGTTGTGAAGGGTAAGCTTTGACTGGAAAGGACTGTTATTGCAGCTTCAAATCATTCAAAACACTTTTTTTTTAAATATTGAAAAAAAAGTAAGTTTTATTCACTTCTAAGCAACAACTGTTGGCATATTTCCTTACAGAAGACACTGTTGTGTCCGGCTATTACTCAACCACTAGCATTAGAGACGTTGAAGTTGCAGGAAACACAGTTCATCTTTTGCGTAGTTAGAAAGGAGTTGGCTTCCCAATTACACTGGAAACTGAACTTGCTGCAGGGCAGAAAACCACAATTCACAGAGGAAAATAATAGTTGATATATGAATATCTACCTAAAGACTAATCAGCAAAACAAACAAGATGTGAGGAAGATGACCCCCATGACACTGTTTGGAGGAAATTAGTCACCAGTATCCGCTTGCTTCCTTTTGTTTTAAAACATCGGATCACTGCCTCTTGCCAATTTAGTTGAGAATGGGTTAATACAATCTGTTGTGAATAAGAAATCAAGCTGTTTCCAACAGCCAGGCTGTATTTTACAGGCGCCTGACGTTGACCATGTGCTTGTTGACTTCCAAGGGTTACCGCTTCAGGCTAGCATTTAATTGCAGGTGTTACTGCACATCATGTGGTGCTAAGGGTCCTAAACAAGCATCAGTGCCATGAAAGACAGGCATGAGAAACCAGGGGTAGAGGCAGGATCAAGTTCGCTTTGTGCATGGTCCCAGCATACCTTTTGTGGTTTCCTGCCATATTCACTGTATCACTGAGCATGCCTTTACAAGTTTTCTCCCACTACAGGCTCCATGGCATACTATTTAGGGAGGATAAGTGGCTAAATATTGCAGTGAGATAAGCCTCTCTGGATCTGAGGTAACTGCACTGACTCTGACTTCCTGCTTAATGACACCAACACTTAACCCAGAGCAATGGTCCTTCTCATGCCAACTACGTGATGTACAAGCAATAACTATGAAAGTGCATATTTTCTTCCTTTTCCATTGAGAAACTATGTGTAAAACATTCTGGACACCAAGTACTACAGGACATTCGTAACAAGCAAACAAAAAAGGCCAGAAGATGAGTCCAGGACCCACTGATGTCAGTGGAAATTTTTGCCGTTCGTTCCACCATTGCTGGTGGTTCTTCTGTCCCAGATCCACAGGCAAGACAGGACAGAATTGGTGCTTGGGAGCTTCATGGATGATGTGACTTCTCCTTCAAGGTGGTTAACTGAAGTTTATTTTCAAAAAGCCAACGCATCTCTTAATTGTCAACGCATGCTGCTCTGAGGCTGGCAGCCCCTTTGCTTCTTTGGTTTTAATTAGGCTCCAACCTCTAGCACATTAGCTTGATTGCAGATGTCCACTTTTATTAGTCAAAGATCTAACTAACACATTATACTTCCAGCTTTCTGGCAAAAAAAGGTCCAGACTCGCTATTGTTTCACACTAGGCTTTTCCAGACCAACAGCATTTACTGATACATATGTTTTGGAGGCTATAGCCAGCTATGTCCACTACAGTGCAAAGGCATGTGGCTTACTGAGCTAGAAACTGCTGCCAAAGCAGTCCGTTTTAATGTGTAAACCATAAGAAAGGTCAGCATGCTGCGGAGCAGACAGGCACCAGCACCAGTGACGTGTGTAGGAGCTGGGAAAAGCATCAACCTCTGCGGGTGAACATGATGACAAGGCAGTCTGGTGCCGGTCTGCTTTGGCAGGTCTCATCTTTCACCCTGTACACTGCTTTGGCCTACTCATTATGGACACCCATTTCTGTGAGCAAAGAGCAATTCTGGCAGAAGTTTAGGGGTTGTCAACCTTTGGGTTTGGTTTTCACGCTACATTTTTTAAATGTAGCTGTTTCACTGAAAGAAAGGAAAGAAGCAAACAAAGAATCCTCAACCCAAGCCCTAAAACACTGTTTTAAAGCTTTGAGAAAAATGCTGTTTTCTTCCACCCCCCCAGGAAATGACTCAGAACTAGAGAAACATTAAAAAAAATCAGCTTAATTGTCTGTTAGTATAAAAATCAATTAAAAAAACCAAAACAGCACACCACGAGATGTGCAGCTGGCTTGGCTGAATGAGTGTCCTAGCAGTGGTCTTCCCTTGTCTTGCCTCTTTCTCCTTTGGCCTCCTACCCCACAGCTGTGTCTGCTCTGCTCCCTTTCCTTCCAACTGCTGCTTCTTCAGACAAATCAGTGCTACTAAGAGTAATGAAAAGGCCAAGCTCCAGCTCTTTCACCTCATATCCTAGTGTCAGAAGCTCTTATGGAGCCACCTCTCTGAGCTCACCTCCTCTTTCCTCAGCCATGATGCCAGGATCGGATCCCCAGTCTTCCCAGTCCTGCAGGAGTTCAGCACAGAGCCAGGGCTGCTGCCAGCAGGGAACAGGATCTTCTCTTTTCCCTGAAGCCATGATTTGGTTGTCCAAGCAAGAGGCTGTCTTAAGCACCTACTTACTGGTTGTACTGGGTGGATATATCCTTTAAACCCCATGACTCGTCATATGCTCATAAACAATGCAAATATTTTCTGTGATCGCTACCCACCCAACATTTTCAGCCTTGGCTGTCCACCAGCCACCATGCAAGCCCAGGAAGTATCATACCAGTCCCTACAAATCACCATGCTTCAACGCTGTGCTATGGCTGCCCATGCAGGGAGATTTCTGTGTTTCCCATTTAGCCAGCACAGGGTAAAGGGAGCTTTGGGAATGGGCCGGATCCTTGCCACGCTTGGCATCTCCCCAGCAGTTGTAGCTGCAGATGAGGGCAGCGCGTGGTCAGGGGGTAATGAGCTCCTGAGTGTGCATCTGGTGTGGATCACAGCCTGACTTCACTTCCTTCCTCTGGCTCCCTTGTCGCGCTCTGCCCGGCCATTTCGCCCAGGCCTGGCCCTTATCCAGTCGGTACCTAGCTTCATCAGGACAGAGCCACAGATAGCTCTGGCTTCCCAAGGTGTGGGATAGCTGATAATCACTCCAGTGAGCCTTTGTGAGCATATTTTCTTTCTCAGGAGCCGCCAGGTCTCCCCAATGGCATCTGGAGAACATCCAGAGCTAAGGGAGCAGAACAGGCGCTTCCCTGTTATACCTGCCTGAACTGGAGACCGCAACCAGTAAAACAGAGGAAGAGTTCCATTCGCTTGGCCCACAAGGCTCCCTTAAAAGCAGGAGACAGGAAACATTATCTATTAGGGACTGATCAGGTTTTGTGCTACAGAAGCTCTAGAGGCTCCCACTGACATCCTGCTCCTGTTTTTCTGGGCAGAGCCACCAGATTGAAAACAGCCCTGGCTGCAAAGACTTTGCAATTGAACCCTACTACATGAATAAATAGGGCCTGCCCCACCAACAGACCTACAGCTAAGGGGCTAGGCTCTTCCCATTTAGCCAGGGCCACAAGGGATCACTGTATCTGTGCAACCTGCCCAGCTTAGTTTAAGTCAAATCCTCGACCGTGGAGGACTTTACTGAGTCAGTACCTGGAAGGACAGCAGCAAAGCTAGAAGAAAGCCAGCTACCTTCAGCCCTTCGTTCACTCCCCAACAGCTCCTCATTCGATTTATGGTTTTGATGCTTAACCTCACTGTCTTTAGGAATTTCCACAAATAACAAAGCTAGACAAACACTGAGGCTGGGTAAGAGAGAAGGACCTGACCTCAAGGTCACAGGGTGCAACAGCATAGCTGAACCCAGGTCATCTCAAACTCAATCCTGTGCCCAGTCTGTTGAGCAACACCACTTCTCATGCTTTACCAGCCTGCAAGTCTTTTACTTACATATTTAGAAAAGGGTTCACTTGATTTTTCAGTAAATACCTGTTGCTGGTGACGGTGGCATTGCAAAGGTGTTTGACTGTAGCCGTGCTCCTGCAGCTTCCTCAAACAAAGGCTTGAAAAAAATTCACATTAAATCCAGGCATCTGCTCCAGTGACTCTCCTGGTAAGATGCAAGGCAAAGAAAAGAGTTTTTCTTTAGGCTCTTCCCCCTCTTACTGATATCTTTTATACCCCTCAAACCTATACAAGGGTACACGAGAGAAGTTCAGTTGCATTTCATCTCTCCATGTAAAGCAATATATTAAGTTGGTACTTCATTTATGACAAAAATTGCAAAAATCTAGATATATAGAGAAGCACTGTCATATATCCATCGATACAATCAATAACCAATCCCACTTTGATTTGATTTCAAAGTCACTAGTACGTGCTTGGCGTGCATGATACTAGGCTTGTTATATTTATTTAGGAGGGATAAGGGGGAAGAAAACAGAGGGGAGACTAACCATTTATGGAATATTCCTGAAGTCTTTTATTTTTCTTTGTGCTTAAATAACAGGGAAAATGTTTTGTCATAGCAATTTTCTGGGGTTCCTAATTGGAATAAGCAGCTCCCAAACTCTGAGACCTATCTATCTGTGGCAGTAGTGCTTCTCATTGTTGAATGGGAAAGACTGAGTTAATTGCCATGAAGTGGAAACTGTGCTATAGTATCTTGGTGAAAACGTACATGATGAAGAGCTGCTTGCCCTGCTGGACTTGGACTGCTAATAACATACATGTGTCTAGTGGACTGTGTGCCTTTTAGGAGTCAGCTGTAACTGGAGGACGTGTGTGTTGTTGGTGTGGATCAGTCGTTAATCATCAAAATCTGACAGCTGAGCCCAGGATGGTGCAGTGAGAAGAGTCAGCTAGGGCAGGCAGAGGAACAGGCAGAGGCTCTCCCCATGCCAAGCGCTGTGTATGCTGATCTACCCCTCAGGCAGCATTAGTATGAGCCAGATCCATAGCACACAGAGACTTGTGGCTGCCTGGATCTGGCATCCTTCTCTGGTCTGAACCAGGACACCAGGGCAGAATTACCCAACCTCAGGATCAGTCAAGCAGATGCATTGGACGGCTGTTAACAAAGTGCTTATCGGTCTCTCATTACCAAAGATCATTCTCCGATGTCTGCACCACTTGCAAAACCTGGAACTGGCTGGGTTTGTTCCTCTGCTGTTCCTCCCAGAAGGTATATGCGCTGTCAGCACTACTTAACCATTCCCAGGAAGAGATGAGCTTTCCTGAGACGAAGTCAGTGTTTCATCTCCACCCAGAAAATCAGCAGGCCTGGATAAAATCCACAGCCATGTAAGCCCAGGGGCCTGGCTAGTGAGCATGGCTTGTACCAGCCCTTTCAGTCCAGATGAAAGGCTCATGAAAAAGACTTAAGTCCCTGAGTTTCCGTACTCCCAGTGTGAATCAGAGGGTGCCCAGCCTGGTTTGCCTCCCCCCCATGTCTTTCTTTCCCTTTGGCTTCCTGCCATTGTCTTTGGCAGAGCTGGGCTGGCTGTGGGAGCCCAGGGAAAGGGGGCACTTTCTTCTCTTGCCCATTGTACTAACTATTTGTAACTCTTTCAGGTATTTTCAAGCCCATTCCAGTTTTGCTCAAGTGTGTATATATGCACAGACACGTGTGTACACGTTTATACATGCACACACACCTACTTTAGACTTGTATTCCTGCATATACACACACTTGTATGGTGACCTTGGTCCTTCACAAAGTGCGTCAGACTCATTTCTGCCATCCTCATGTATTTCCATCAACAAACATACAACTCCCACCACTTTTCCTGCAGAAAGATGACGCAGGAGGGTAGGATGAACACACCGTGGGAGCGTAGCCTGGCGCTGCCTTACACACTGGCGCCACCACATGAAAGCTGTAAGGGGCAATGGATGGCCAACCTGGGCTTGTCTTTGATGGTGTGTAAACAGCTTTTGTCACAGTTCAGCTCCTATTTGATGTCTCCTTCCAGGAAGGACCCTAAACACCTACACAGGTTTTGCAACAGTGAGCCTTCAGGTCAGGCTCTTGGGCTCACTGGGGCTTTGTTCAGTGCACCAGAGCCCTGGGTGCCCTGAAGCAGCTTTCAATGTCCTCCCTCCCCTGCAGGCAAATCCTGGAAGCAGTCCAGCCCCTGGAAGCTGCTTCAGTCTGTGTCAGCAGTACTGGTCCCCTCTGCTGCCTGCATGCACCGTCCTTCAGTGTCATAAACACACGCACTTCCCGAACTCCTCTATTGCTTGGGAGACCTTGGGTCCAGGAGCGGGTTCCTGTAACTGTAGATTTTCAGGCTGCTGAGGTCGGCTTTTCTTCCCTTTCCTGTTCCTGGGACAGGCCAAGGCATCTGGCTTTCATTAGTTGTTGGTGCTCTACTCTAGGAAGCAAATTCTGGTTTGAGAAGAACTTCTTGCTTTCCACATCTTGCTTTGAAGAACCTACTGTTTAAAAGAAAATGTTTTCTCATCCAATGTCATCATTGGTAATGCTGAAAGGCTGCTTTCAGCCTGCCGGAAACTGGCCTCAGGGAGACCTCAACACCTGCTAAAATCCTGCCCTGAGTTGGGGCCTCCATAGAAACCCTCCACCACAGTCCTCGTCAGCAAGATTCAGAGCCAGTCCATCACCTCGGACAGCGTGTGAGGGAGCCGGGTGCTCTTCCTCCAGTCTCGGTGTAATGGAGAGCAGAGGAGCCTCATATGAGAAAGCCAGGCCTGATAGACCCACCAGCAACAGCTGCCAACAGCTGGCTGTTTGGGATGGGGCTGGTGAGCAGCCTCATGAACTCGGCACAGATTCCCCATCCCGCTGTGCGAGGCTTCACGCCATGTAAAGCTCATCTTTATCCCTGGTGTAACGTACAGGAGAGGCCCGGACCTGCCCCCCCGTGTGAGCTGAACAACTCCACTGACGTTCCAAGGCCAGATAAGAGGTTACATCCACTGCACCGCTAACGCTGGGGCCCTGCACAGCCACCGTCAGCTCCAAATCACTACACACAGGGCACACATCACACTGAACACATCCGGAGAGGCACTTTCTCACCCACCGGGTGGGGTTACCCCCTGGAGACAGATCCAGACCAGAAGGGGCTGGGAATGGGAAGGGGGAGGGAAGGAAGAAGGGGAAAATCATGGAAGCGATGGTCCCAGCAGGAAACGCAGATAAGAAACAAGCCCTGAAAACTCCCTGCCCGTGATTTGCTCTGTGAGAAATATCCGCCTCAGCCTTGCCAATGCAGGCGTTTTCTTTAGTGTCCAACACTCAAACTTTCATCGTGCCCATACTACGCATTCCTGCTTAATTAACACACCTGGAATTTCTGAACCACCTTTCATTTATTTCACTGGGACAGAGACTGCCTTTTCATTCTTATCATCCACTGCCTAACATGAGAGCAGGAGCAGGGCTCGCAGGCTCCAACACAGTCACACTGAACAAAGAATGAAATAGTACATTACCAACAATCAGAGCCAGAGCTGAGCTGAGCCTTTTCACGGTGCTCAGCTCATCACTTACTGCTGTCATTCAGACTCCAGCCCTAGAAGACCTCTATGGATGTTGAAGACCCTGTGGGATAAGCTTGCTGCCAGTGACACAGAAGGTGTATGTTTCTCTTTCACATTGTCGCCATGCAGTCGGCAGCACAGGAATGGTGTATTGGATCTCCAGCCCTACACAGGTAGGCCTCCCTGGGGAACCCAGCTCTGCATGTAACTGCTGGAGAGGAACAGAAAATACTACTGATAAACTCTGCAGAAACAACACGAGACATGGCTGAGAGCAAAGCGGAGAGCTGAAACACACTGTCACAGTTTGCTCCTGTGGATAAAGCTTTCTGCTGCTTTAGAGCAGAGTACGGAGCAGTGGGATCAGGGAAATGCTGTCACTCAGTGGCTGTGTCAACACCAGAGCCTGAACTGAACTGCTTGGAAGTGAGAAATTTCACTATATTTTGATGCAGCTGTGCCACACGCTGGAGCAAAGGGGAGTGATTCCAGTCCTGGAGTGCCTGTGCCACCTACACAGCAAAGAGAAGGGCCCTTGGCAGTGACCTAGGGAGCAAACACAGCAGTGTTTTTAGTTTTAGATCATATATGAGCCCCACTGAAGTCTAAAACATTTTGTGGGAGATGAATCAGCTCAAGCGAGTGCTGGGGCACTGCACTTACCCCGCACCATGGCTTTTGATCCTGTCAGAGTGGTAGTAAATAGCAACCCGTCCTCTGGCTTTTTTATAACGAAACCCAGCAAAAAATCATTGCATCAGATGTGGCTAAAACTGTGTTTTGGAGGATGGGTCACACTGGTGTTAAATACATCCCTTGTTCTTCTGTACTCTGCAATGCTCAGGCAGAAAAGGGGGATTTTAATAAAAGAATAAAGATCTCTTGTTGGTGGTTGGCTGTGCCCTACACCAGGCAAAGCTTTGTCTTCCCATAATACAGGCAAAATGAGAAAACATAATACTGAACATTGAGGGTGCTCAGTTCTCAGTACTATTCAGGGCTCATTGATTGGTAGCTTTCTTACAGCAATGTATTTTCAAGCAGGGGAGAGGTTGTTCAAGGGCTGAGGAAACCTCATAAGGTGAAAAGAGAGGGGATTTTCCCACCTGTTGTATCGGCATCAGCTCATCCATCCCTGAAACCAGCTCTCAAACAAGAAGCCAGGTTGGAAATTAGAGTCTGGTAGAGGGGAAGAGGCTCCCTGCTCGAGGGAAAATGACCTTGGTCATGTCACCTGTAGCCCCCAAACATCAAAATTTCAGGGATTATTTTGGTTTTCCTCATTTCCCTGTTTTTTGTTTGTGAAAGTATTGTTTTGGAGGAGGGATTTAGGACTTGTGCTTACAAATAAAATAATAGTATAACTTGCATAATGGGAGCAGTTCAGTTTTACATGGTCATCTCTTCATGTTTACACAGCTGGCCAGATACCATTAAAACATATTTTCTCAGGAGGCAGTGTGGTCTAGTGGAATGAGCACGGGCCTAGGAGTCAGGAACTCCCACGTTGTAATTTTGGGTCACCAGTGATTTGCTTTGGTGCTCAGAGTGAGTCATTTAACGCCTGTGTATGTCAGTGTCCCAAAAAGACACTTCCTTGTCACAGCTTGATGTTGAGGATCAGTGTGATAGTCCTGGGGCAGGAGAGGACTAAGGTCCTGATATAGTACCCAGGGTCATCAAACGAAGACAGCAGAGGGATACACTGGCTCTAACTTTCTTCTCTGTCTTCACCTCTCGTGGGTTTGGCTTAGCTGGTGTCTGAATCAGAAATGATGCATCTGACATGGTCTTGCACAAGTCTTTCTGCTCCAAATTGAGATCATCCATAACTGCACTGCAACAGTTTGTCACTTTTCCTAGTAGTGAAGCAACACAGGCCTACTTGGTAAGCCCAGCACAGCTTTGCAGATCCTTACTGAAGTAAGAAAGCAAACAAGTAGCAGCTCTGACTTTAAGAACAGGAAATATTAATGATTGAAAAGCATCAATTTCCAAAAAGCTGATGAGGATATCAAATATTACGCTTGAACAGGAGCTTGCATGGCGATGGGATTGGATGTACTGTGAAAGGACTGGCTCTAGTTCTAGCTCAGACAGTTAAAAATCAAAGACTCTAAATTAGTATTGAACTAGGGCCTATCCTGTGACGCCACTGGAAATTACAGCCTTCCTTCTTAGATTCCTCCAGTTCAGGATACTTTCGCCATAGCACTGAGATTACAGAATAGACCACATTTGACCTAGAAACTGCATGTTCACCAATCCATATCGCTTCTGGGTGACAATGGTGGAAATAATCCTACAGGAAGATGTTTTGGCAGGTAGATAATTCTGATCTTACCCATTAAATATCCTTGTTGTTTACTTCTTCCACTGTTGTTACGTCTGGTAACTGCTGTGTTTGTGTTTCACTCTGCTGTTAATAAGAGTTTTATGTGATGGAATACTGGAGATCATCCAGCAAAAAACGTTCCAAATCAGGCAAGAGCTATTTTGTTGCTTCACTCCGGTTCCTTTCTTCCCTCTCTTGGTTTCTCAGGGCCTGTAATAAAAAGGAAAAGTTGCTTGCAAAACTCGAGGACTGTCCTTGCTGACAGACGGTATCTCTGGGGTTTTGTCAGCAGCTCGAGGGGATTTTTGTCAACAACTTGAGTCGCTTTAGAGAACTGGTCTGCTCTTTGTAAAGCAAACTTCTGCAAAGGAGGATGGGTGTGGGAACAGCAGTGGCACAACATCTGACAGGCAGCGTGGTACAAAGCGCTTTCTCAGGGCTTCTGGATATGGGGAAAGGACGTGTCAAGGTGTGAAGGAGACAGAGCTGGAGGTGGCCACAGCCCGGGAAAGTCTTGCAGACTGTGTCTGTTCAGCCGAGGAGGCCAGGGGGACTTTGTGACAGACTCAGGGTCAGTGACCACGTAAGGGTTCTGGTGCCTCCTCTGACTCCATGGTTGTGCCAAACACTGGCGCTGACCCCACCAAATCCCAGGAACACTGGAGGTACAGGACCCACGGACCCATCTCTTCCACCCCGGTGAAGCAGGGCTCTCCCCAGCTTCATACCTGGTCAACCAAGGCTCTGTCCAGACAAGGATGGAGACAACAGGACCCCTTGTCAGCCTGTTCCCACGCTGCACAAGCTCTCCAAGTGAAGTTTTTCCAGATGTCCAAACTGAACCTCCTGAGCCACAGGCTGTGGCTGCAAAGCCCCTGTGCGACCCAAGGTTCAGGAATCAGACCTTCTGCTCCATTACTGCCCAGCTCTGAGGCTGGTGAGGAACAGAGGAAAGTGGCAGCCATTTCAGCAGCATTTATGGACGCATTTGAGAAAAGTACAGGTTTTTAACTCATTTTCATAGGTGATGGGGAAAGATTTGTAAAATGGTGCGTATTCTTTTCATGAGGAACAACCGAAAGAAACTGAGAGATTTTCTCTTCTGGATGTCAGACCTTAACAGCAAAGGAATTTGAGCCTTCAGGGTGTCTTTAACCCAGTTTTAGAACCTCCTGGAAGTAGGAGTTATTAATGGACTTGTTGCTGGAAGCTCAGCTCCAGCATTTAAAATGACTGTGAAACATACTCCTGATGGGAGAACAAGCACAAACCCAAGAGAAACCCAGGACTCTGTTATGTGGTATTCCCACCCCACTAATAAAGTTCTGTTTTCAATGCTGAAGTCTTGGCTGGTTTTAAAGCAGTCTTGTAAAATTGCCTTGACACCTTATGAACATGGGTGCAAAAATCTGCCTGCCCACCCTTCACTGCCACGGCGGTGCAAGGGATAAATGGGGATTTTACGGACCTGCCAGGGGAGATCTGCTGCCTGAGCTCGGGGTGGGCGCACGGTCTGCCATGAAGTGTTATGAGCATCTACAGCGATCTATAAATATCAAATACTACCACTTAGGGAATTAGGGCTTTTGTCTTTTAGTAGCCTTATTTATATAATTGACACTTGCTTCAGTGGGTTCGCACTGGTATTTCATTACCAGATGATATATCCAGGTCAACCCTCGCAGGTTAGTGCAGAACCCCACTCCCTCAGCAGGGTCTGACAATTTAGGTCATAACTTTGATGAATCTTTAGAACTAAAATGATTAAAGTGACAACTTGCAGGGACTCCCTGCTGAGGTTTCTGACCTTAAATCATGGAGGTCACAAAAAATATGTTAAGAATCTAAATAAACTCCAATTCAGAAGTCCTCTAGATTAAGCATCTCTATGCAGTGGCAGCATCAATATGGCTTAAAGGAAGCGCACAACACTCTGTAGTTTCTCAAGAATTAAAACTTTTCATAGGAATTTCACAAATTTCAATGAATCCCTTTCTTTCCTCAACCCCACCAAATATATTTTTTAGAAAGACAATGGGAAAGAGAAGCACTTCAAGTTCAGAAGGTATCAGTTCTGCAAATTCTTCATAAAGCCTGTCTAGTAACTGCCTAGTTTAAGGGTTGCACAGAATAAAATGAAGACATTTTTCCACGCCATACCAGGATAGGTGTAAACATTCAGTGTTTCAGCTTTATGGGTACAATGACAAAGATCCCTTCCTACATCACTGAATAAATCATCGGGCAAGAACTCTTCCTGACTGCACAAAACAACCAGGATGACACATGTGCTTGGTATTAAAGGATAAGGGCCATGATTAGTTGATGCTGCGTAAAATTAATGTCCAAACCCAGATTTTCTTTCACGATAGCATATGTTCTGTTTTGGAATGGGAGCCTTGCCAGAGCTCGGGGTGTGAGCAGTCACATACTGGAGAGTGCAGGGGGAACAGGAAGCACAGGGAGGACTGTGAGTCCATCCCTGCATCCCTGAGAGCTGGTGCCAAGGGGACAAAGCCAGGGGGTCAGGAGCTGTTTTTTCTAGGTTCCTCTTTGGAAGGGGGAGTGCTCCACGCTCACTCATGTTTCCCACTGCATCTTTCCCTCACACCCAGAGACCAGTGCAGATTACCTCAAGCAGCCCTAAATTCTCACCCAGAGCACTTTGTGATCTCCTGATGGCTGGAGCAGGTGATGGAGGGAGGATGTGACATACCCATCAAAGTCCCATTCTAAAATGAACAGTAATTCCATTCTTCAGTCACTGGCACTGTACAGTGTTGCCTCCTGACGTCTTTAGCTCAGAATTATTTGAATCAGAAACAAAGTCATGACATTTGTTTGTGATTTACATGAAGGAAGGAATCCCACAGCATTTACGTCTCCTCTGAGTCATGTTTTGGTATCCCTCATCATGGGCCTCCACACACATTTGGCCCTGGACACGATGGAAACCCAAGGAGAGGAGAGCTGCTTTTGAGATAAATCACACAGTACAGATTTCTTTGTTACGTGGAAAGTATTATGACCCAGCCTTTGCCTCCTGCTACACGCACTGGAGACAGTGTGGGCTGTGTGTACAAGTGCCAGGGCAGCAATTTCTCTTGTGTGTTTATTTAGCAAAGTGGAGGTTTCAAAATTACAAAGCAAGCAGCAACTTAGGCCTTCAAAATCCTTGCTCCTCGGTGACAATGGGTCTATCCGAGCAGTAATCCCAGCGTTAAGTGGAAAATAACTATACTGTGATTTTATTTTGCAGACCAAAGCTGCCTCCTGCCAGGGCCACACACAGAACTGCTTTGGGCTCCAAGGGAAGGGTCATTAGCCACAGCAACCGGGGATGGGCAGTAACTGGGGGAGGCTCTGCAAGCCACCCAAAACATGTTTGGGATGACGGGGTGCACCAAAGCAGTTCAACCGTGCACTGCTTCTATGCTTCAAATCCTCTTGTTTTTAAAAACATTGCAAGTATTTAAAACCTCACCTTCTTAGCCAAGAAGAGGAACTTGCTATTTATAAGAGGCAGCAGCACACTGAAGCGTTGGGGGTTTTAGTCTTCTTTACCAGGGTGAGTGCACTGGGGCAGGTTTCCAAGCTGTGGCTGGGGCTTTCTTCTGTCCCCGCGTTCTGCCTGCGTATTTGTAATGACAGCAACGTGTGTACAACTGCCACGGTTTTGCCTGCAAAAGGCATGGTAACTGCATTCAGCACTGCTGCATCTTCCATGTGTGAGCCTTGGCTTGACATCTTTTAGAATTGGGTCCCAAATGGCACATTTTGTGTATTAGTATTTAGTGCCAGTCTATAATTAGAAGATAATTTTCTCCAGAGCTAATGAAAAGATGCCCTAGCAACCTCTGGATCTGATCCCAAATTCATTAATACAGATCAAGTGATTCCACTGGATTTTATGTGGGACAGACCAAAGTTTGAAGAAAGACACTGCCAAGTATTTCCAACCAGGAATATTGCTGAAACTTGGTAAAAAAGGATGGAAGAATTCATCCTGCATCTGTCCCTGCTACATCCAACTTGGAGAGAAACTGGGAAAATTCAATGAGTAATACTTCCTGAACTATGATGGTATATTGATGGAAATGTGGCAAAGAATTAGCTCCCATGGAAAAATTAAGAAAAATACGTTTCTATCATAATGAAGACTTGAGCTGTTATTATGAGTCAGTAGTGCCAGTTTGCAGAGCCAAAGATGCTAAGTGTAGGGATACAGTGAGCCTCAACTGCATTTCTTTCCTGTGTACCAGCCTTTGTGTGGATTTCTACCATGGTGTCCTGCCACACTGAGCTCCAGCAACTATCTGTCACCAGACGTTTGGCTCCATTTCACAGCCAGTATCTCCAAACACAGATTCCACACCAAAATTAATAGTTCCCAGCACTTCCACACCCAGTTGTCACCCTGGTGCCCAGAAGTACACTTGAGTTAGCACATGGGATCACAGGTTAATGACAATAAATCTGAAAGGAGGGATCCTAAAACAGCCCAACCCCTCCATAATCTACTTGACATAGGTGCAACACCTGTCCTGCCTGTGCCTTTCTGTTTGGATAATGTTCTTCAAAAGGAACACAGAGCCTATTAAAATGCACCAAAAAAGCAACAAGCAGCCACCATGCGGAAGGTATGCTGCATTTCCAAATGGGGTTCATGGTCTGGCACATGCCCATTCAACAAAGAGGTTCACAAGCGTCTGGGGGAATGCCAAAAGAACATCACCTTGTTGAAAACCCAATTTTCACAGCTAAACAGAACGAATGGGACATTTTCACTGACCAGCCTCTCTTTTTGGAATGAGCACTTGGTGAGCAGAGCCCAACAGAGCAGGTGGAGCTGGTGGCTGCATTGGATTAAGCACATCCCAGCGTCCTGCTTTGACTGCAGGTTTTCCATCAGCTCCCAGCAGAGCCCATGTCTCTTCTCCACAGGCAGAGCCCTGAAAATGGAGTAGGAGCTGTGAAAACACCACCTACCCTGCACCAGGAATGCAGGCCCCAGAGCACAGCGTCTTCAGCTCCTGCCATGGGCCAGTCATCAGCGTTTGGGATTTATTAGCAAGGTAAATCCCGCTCACAAACTATCAAGTCGACAAAGAAACACACTATAAAACAATGAAGCACCACAGTGAAAGGCAAATGCACTTTACATAGAAAGTCTGAAAAGGTCACCAGAATGTTTGTGGGAAGGATACAAGTATTTTTAAACTCTGAACAATGAGACCCAAAGGTGGACAAGGAAACCACTGTGTTACCACCCCAGGGAGTGAATAAAATTGCCACAGCCCATGAATTAATTGTAAATCAATTGTGCTCTAATGAAACCCTCCACAATACAGACACCAATTCACACACCTCAGCGCCATCAGCAGAGCAGGGCTGTTGATGAATGTTCTTCTGGAACTTCTTTTAAAAGCTGAGATCTCCCATTCCCTCTGGACGGCCTTTGCACAAGACAGATAAAAGGGGAACTTCCTGTCCATGACCACACAGCATAGGAAGAGATTTCAAAGACAAAGATCAATGCTTAATCTTCTGATTTTTGACATGAATCTTACAGTTCAGGGTTATTTCCTACTTGACCATTCCCAACAGCGTATCTTACTTATTTACAGAAAGACAGGGATTAACAACACCTCATGACATCTTTATTTTAATGAAATTTAAAAAGGCAGTTATTAGTTATACATACACACAACTGATTCTGTACTTGTTAGTCATAAATATAGAACATTCAGAAGTACAAAATACACTTTATCCACAGCACAATTTCACATCAATATGAAGAGTTTAAACAGATACGTAACCAAGTGCCTAACAATGACAGAAGCCCATTTTTGGAGTTGTTTTATTTTTCTTTTTTTTTTTTTCTATTCTCTTTTTTATTTTTAAAGACCATTAATCTACACAAAGTAATCAGTGCCCACAGTCATCAGTGCCATGAAATGCACTCCAGTTTAGAGTAGGAAAAGACTGACCTTTTAAAGACTATTAGATGCCATCACCTTTTCTTTGCTCCCTTAATAGAAACAAACCCAAGCCCACATTCCCCTCTTCTCACAGCTAACAACTGTGAAAAATGGGACTCTGGCAAAAAAATCACCCAAAGCCAAACTTGAGCACTGCCAGGAAAATATTTGAACTAGGAATTAGTCCACTCGATACCTTGCAAACAAAGAGCAACAGCAGTATGACACTGATAAGGCATTAATGACAAAATGGCTGTATTATTCTCGAAAAAAGAGTACACCTATGTATAAAAATATATGTCATAGCAATTGGGTAAATCCAACACTATTTAACACTGTGCCCAAAGTAATTAAGAGTTAAAAAGGCAGTACTGCAAGAAGTATTTACAGTTTCATACTGTACTTCAAAACAACAACAAAAAAGGCAACAAAGCTACAAATGGAACTATCTGGTTAAAGCATCACCATAGGTACTGCCAGTAGCACTTGTAACAGGTAATGTGATGGAGTCCCTCTTGTTAAACAGGATTGCTTGTCTGAATAAACTAATGTAAGTATTTTAGTATCTAAAAACCTCTCAGTCTACATGCCCGCGCATTGAAATAACTCATCCAGACCATTTCTATTTGCAGTTTCTTGCTCTATCAGCTTAAAACCCAAAAGATTCAGTGTCAAGAAACACCATGTTTGCAACACAGCTCAATCAGAAATCACAGCTTTATTTCCATCTTAAAAAACGCAAAAGAAACAAGAAGTCCACCACCTGTGTAAGTCTGGAAACCGGCAGCCACAGCGCCAGCAAAGCTACACGAACGGCACGTGATAAGAACGTTAGCATTCCAAATGCACTTTATAACTTCAGCTATAGGATAACTAAGTTGCTTTACTAACCAAACACGTGATAAAAAGATACAGCACAGCCAACGCTACACAGCTTTTTTGGCCACAAGACCTGGGATGAGGCTGTTTCAGAGGAGCAAGCCACTGACACGACGGCAGCACACGGTGAGGGCAGCGCGGGCTGCCCAGCAGCAGTAGCAAACGCTGAACTTGCTCATTCGCTCGGTCAGAAGCACGAAGTTGCCAAACTCCTGAAGCTCATTAAGTGCTCCCTTCTCGCTGGCTCGGGAATGGCACCACAACACCTCCCATTCAGGCATGGGAAAGCGCTGCGGAGATGGGATGGCTGGGAATGGGAAGGGAGGCAAGGAAGGTGGAAACGCTAAGAAGAAAGCACTGGCTCGGGTGGCAGATGATACTGGCTCAGAGGGAAAACCCAAACCTGGCACTATCCAGACTGCACCTTAATGGAGTAGCCATCCCCTTTCCCAACCAGAAAGGCAGGAGTGGTCTACAAGGCGAGCAGCAGTCCATGCTCTGATGCCTCAGGCGTATTGGCTTTAAAAAACTAATACTGTAGTTAAAAAAACACCAACAGAAAAAGAGATGTGCTTGAAACTCTAACAGTGCACTTCTAACTGCACAACCAACTTCTGCACATGAGAAGCCTTCTACAGTAGTATAAAAATCATGACACACTGAGGAAGATATAGCATCACTGATGCTAGGAGAAAGAAAATTACTTTAAAAACCTTATTTTTAGATTGAATGCAGGAGCAAAAGTATATTATAAATATACTTAAAGCAGTTTGTTGGGTAGAATAAAAGAGGAGCAGCACTTTTTTCAATTTTCCACTTTATGGAGAAATATTTTTAAACATTTTAGAAGAACTGGGCTTTACATCATGTCAAGCATCTTCTGTGCACAGACACAAACTGCTCACCTACTGCTGTCCCTGGCGATCAGCCCCTTTCAAAAGCATGCCCCACTGTACAGACGCTGACCACCTCGCCCAGCATCTAGGCACCCTTTACAGACATCAATGAATTTCATTCTGGGATAGCAGAGCTTTGACCATCTCATTCAATGAGCAGTCATTCATTGTGAGTGGAAAAGAAGGCTCCAAGAGAATAAACATCCATGGATTTAAAAGAATAGTGCATGGCTTGCTCACCTAAGAAGGTATTTTCCCAGTCTCTGGGAGAGGAAGAGATATGAGGGGTTTTGTTTGTTCTCAGTGTGATTCTGGTGAGGCAAATACAGACCAGGAGAGCTGAGGCCTCTCCAGTACTGCATCTACAGACATAAAAAAAAATTCCTAAAGAAGAGTCCCTAGCCCCACTTACACATAGGGTAAGAGATCGGTCCCAGATTTAGCAAGAGAAACAGTAGGAAGGACTTTTCCTGGATACTGAAAACTACATGCTGTTCTCAGAGAAGGTTGGGAAAGCAAAGCCAGATGGGAACATAATGATATGGCTATTAAAGCCATGCCCCTGGGTCATGTTTGCTGCAGCCCAGCCACCTGCATTGCTTGCCAGCATGAAACCTGTGTGAACAGAGCAGGCTGTGGGCAGGGGCCTGCCTGCTTTTCAAGACATTATCCTGACAGGATGGACTGCAGTGATATGCACGGTGCCTCTTCTTGGAGGCACTCCAGAGTTCAAGAGGAGCTATGAGACAGCAAATCTTAGTGCTGTGAGGTCTAAGAATTGCTGTAGACATTGAGGCCTTCTAAATGGGGGCTATGCCCTGGGGTTGATGTTCCAAGGTTTGTGATGGCCCCTGAACGTGCAAAGGCTGAGGGCAGCTGCCCCCTTCCTCCCGTGCAAAGGCTGGCTACCACTGTCCAACCTCAAAGGTTATGAACAACATGCATGCGGGAACTCCGGGCTCCTTCGTGAGCAATTCCTTCTCCTCCCATCCCAGAAGAAATGAACTGGATAAAAATGCTGACCTTAGAACCCAACCTCTGTAACTCACCATGCGTATGAAATACTGAGTAAAAAACTTTCTACCTCATTTCTGATGAACACATATGGTAGGTGACTCACCCACGGGGATTAACTTACCCCTGCAGAAAAGCATATAGCATTCAGAACAGCCAAGAGTCCTCAACATACTTGGTAAGCTGAAAATCTCATATTTAACAGAATAGGGTTAACAAGGTTAAACAGAAGGGATTGCTTGGGAATCCAAGCAAAAATTCAAGTTATCACTGTGTACGCAGTGGACAATAGTCCAATCGATATCTATTACCAACTCACTCTAAAAAAATTACACACTACAAAACCATCTCACCGCTTGCAGCAAATGATTTCCTAGTAATAGGCCACCAGCTTGCACTGTTAAAATGTGAGGTTTCACAGTATAAAAAAGTACTCCACGGGAAGGAAATGCACCTAATATAGAAAATGCAATCTTGACGTGTTTACAGTCATTTTTTACGAGGCAATATTTTTGGGAAAGCAAGAAGAATAGAAATTAAAGCAGCCAGTGAGAAATGTATAGAGTTACAGGCCTCGATTCAGTGCAAAACCAGACTAATAGCTTATGTAAGTAAATGTTTGTTCTGAATAGAGAACCATCTGAATTAAAAGTAAGAACACCTATGTGAAGTGATGGAGACTCCCACGATACCTAAATCCTCCACGTGTATCAGCAACCTTTTCAGTACACTCCAGAATGGACCCTTTGTAAAGGCAAAAGAAACCAGTACAGGAAATCACTTCATACAGCACAAGATATACATAAAGTACCAAAATGTACACACATTCAAGTTTAAGTTAGAAAAGGCAGAGCTGAATCTTCCAGCGAGACAGGCCTACGTTATGTTGCTTAATCTCACATTCAAAGTGACCTAAAAACTACAAGAATAAAAGAAAACAGAATATTGTGTCTGCTTCCACAAACTTAAGCTTAAAGCAAGGCATCGGAATTGAGCGGTAGGCACTGTAACACGACATTACCTTACCTTTTCTCTGTTAGTCTTTGTTACTTCATTATCTATTTAAAAATTACCATTCAAAGGAAATATTAGGTATCATTCACATTCAAATATTTAAGACTCAGAGATTTATTTTTTTTTTCTTAAATCAAGCAAAAGTTTTTCATCTCTGAGGTAGATGACAATAAAATAATAATTAAAAAAAAAGGAGCTGTCAATGAACACTAACAAGTGCTGGAGCTCCTCTGTTGGCACTGACACACCCTAAGGAGGAGAGAGCAAGCCCTACACCACTATCCAAAACATGAGAAATGCGTCTTCTGGTTTAGTAGCTTCTACAGAAATGCAACACAGAAAAAGCAGAGCCAAAATTACACTTGAAATGGCCTTGGAGAAGAACTTCCATTCCTGCTTTGCAAGCTACTCTGAAAATGGTGGAAACATGCCCAGGTCAGCAAAATCTTCAATGTTGTAATTGCCAGTACCCTGCGTCGGATCCCCCGGCATTGGCAGCATGTCCTGCACGATAAGGAAAAATCAAAGTGAAGTGTCACTTCCTAACACGTTATCCAGACACAAACTGTTTCCTGTTCATCTTTTCAATGTAAAACCAGAAAACACCAAGTTTAGATAAACAAGGTGAAAACCAGACCTGTGCAGGGACCTAGGCTAAGGTCTGTGTGCTACTTCTGTTTTGCTGAAGTGTTTCTGAATGGGAGCAGGGCAGAAGTTTTGGCTTGCTCCTCTGAATAAGGCACATTTGAGCTGCCCCATACTCTTCCCAGGCTGACACAGCTCCCTTCGGAATGGGTAACTACATATGGAGAGCAACAAACTCTCTGGTTTTGCTACATGGGAGGTATTCAACATCTCACACACTCCTGCACAGAAAGAGGCTCTTGCTGTATAAGCTTGGGTTTGGGGAGGGTCTCACGTCCTCACCAGCAAGTCAGTGAATGTATTACTGCTCTTAGTCCTGAGGAACACTAAAGACTGGACATCCACCCCGGCTAACAAGATGCCCAAGCAGCCTTCATGCATGTACAAAGGCAAAGGAAATACCAGGAACGTCTCAGGAGAAACGGGATTTCATGGTAATTGCTCCCACGTGTCTTGAGCCAAGTGAGGTCCCTGCAGGAGGTTTCAAAAAATACTCAACCTTTCCTCTCAGCCAGAGACTGAAGCCACAGGGAAAAGATATCCCTTGCTGAGAAAACCAGAGTTTATGCTTGCTTTTCCTGTCAGTCCTTACTAATATCTTACTGCAAAGCCAAGTTTTGCCAGGGATGGCTCATTATCCTTACAATAAAACAAAACCTAAAAAGCAAATAAGAAAGATCACAGGATTGGTTCTGTGAAGGAATAACTACTGAGAGCTGCTGTGTGCTGATAAGTTACCCCCAAATAAGACAGATTAGAATCCATCTGAGGTCTCTGCAGCATCCCTGTCGATGGTGGTGAAAGAGGCTGTGAACACAGCTGGCAGGTTCTCAGCCTTCATTTTCTGACCAAAACTTGCACTTATTTTATGTTTTTCCACATTCCTCCCCAGCCAAGGGGAAGTTGTAGCTGCCCTCACCTATTTACACTTCCATCTCTAAAGGCATTTCTGCTGCTGGGGCCTCTGTAGCAAGGTCACCTCAGGTACAGACCCAGCAGGGTAGCCCCCCTCTTGAGTCTGCCTCTCTCTTTATGTCCAGCTAACCCAGGACTGGCTTCAGGCACAAATAGGCCAAGCAACTTGGAGGCATTTAAACTGGGCTCATCTAGGTTTCTCATCACATCCAGCTATCGTCCCAATTCCCTCCAAATGCACCTCTAAAAGCTCTGCAAGTGAGCCCAGTTCTCCCTTGTCCTTCCTTCCCACTAATTTCATAAGATGTTTGCTGGGACACAGCAAGATGCTGCTTGAAGCCCTGTGTCTCTGTGGGCCAACAGCTTCACGGAATTACCCTGAATGTGCTTTTTGGTTTAAGCATGTGTAAAGCCATTAAACTTTGCTAACAGAGAGGGATGCCACAGATTACTCTTGCCTGGGCCATGGGGTAAGAGCATGCAGACAGGTAGTTATTCCAGATGTAGTGATGTTATTTGTTCCTCTGTGAAGCAATGGTTTGTTCACACAGGAATATTTTCAGGCTAACGTCTCTCTGGCAGCATTCCTGTGAGCGACTAAGCACGAGCCTGGTCTTGCAGGTGGATTTACTTTCTAAAAGATAATGAGGTGCCCCACTTCAAACCTTGCTTGGGGCTTGAACTGTCTTTTCTGCATTTATCTGCATTGTTTTGTTGCAAACTGCCTTCTTGATCTAGTTTAAAAACAAGTTATACAAGGACAGAGGTCTTATCAGTTAACTTATAAAGTCCTACTCCATCTGTAGTGAAGGCCCCAAGTTATACTTAATATTAAAAAATCAGCTAGTCAAAGAGGATTTTTTACCAGCTATCTGATATCTGAGTGGCTTTAACATTAAAAAAATATTGGCCACTATCTTCTATGCAGTATCATACTCCTTTCCTGCTTGAACCATCAAAGAAAATTACACTGATGTCTAGTTGGACTTGTCTGGGATTTTAAAGGCCAGCACCAGGATAAGACAGACATTCTACCTGGGACTATTTCATGGCTTCCCTGCAAAACACATAAACCCTAAGTATAGGGTGCAAAGAAAAGGGAAAACAGCATTTTAAATCAGCAAAGATCCAACAAAACCATCTCAGCTGTAGCTAATGCCAGCTAATAGCAGTGCAAACCTATGGCAGCACACAGTGAGACGTACTTGCTGCAAGCCCTGCTAGCGGCCTGATCTTTGAGGGCCACAGTTCTTCAACTCAGCAGTGAGCTGCTGTCAGAGGGACTTTGGGCACAGTGAACTCTGCTCACCTGGAACACCTCGGTCTGGCTGGGTTGCGGGTGCGAATGCTGGTCGCTGCTTTGCTGGTTGTGATGCTGGCTCTGCCACTGGGACCAGACTTCGGAAGGTCTCCCCTGGAACTGGCCACTGCTCTGGCCACCTTCGGCTGGATGGAGGGAGAAAGAGCAGAAGTCAGAGAGCAGCTCCTTCAGAACTCCTGCCTGCTTTTGAGGCTTCATCCATCAATGCCTGTGTTTGCACATTGGTTTAGAAAACAGACCCCGAGTGACACCCAGCCGCTGCGGGGTGGAAGCCTTGAATCAGTTTCAGCCAACCTGAGAGCAAATCTCATTGCTGCAGCTGCCCAGACATAGCAAGTGCATTGCTCACAGCAAAACACACAGTGACACCGTAAACCATGCACTGGAAGACAATTTTCAAGCATCCCCCCTGCTTATTTGCCATTTCACTTAAATACCAAACTGCATCACCTGAATGCTCTTTTTAAAAGACTAATTCTTGCAGAGCAGTGAGTGCACAGTTACCTACTCAGCTCAGAAACATGTAAGCAGATCTAAGATTTTTGTAAGCTGATGTAAAACCAGTAAGATCAACAGACAACAGGCTTGCTGTGTTAAATGCAGACACTGTTATATTAAATGCAGAGTGCTGTTTGCTGCACTACCTTGTCCTCCAATATTACCGCTGCAAAATGATTTCTTTAACTTCCAGCTTATAGCAAATTATTATCCTGTTCATATGGTGATGGTTTCTTAAAAGTCTGAGGCCATTTAAATGTCACAGAGTAACATGAACAGCAATGTATTATGGTAAATACACTTAAAATGATGACTTCAGGGAGATTAATTTCCTCTACATAGTCTACTAGAAAAAAACTCCAGGATGCCAGACACATTGCTTTGGTCACTTATTACACATAACTGTTTTCATGAATACAATCATAGGTCACACTTAAACTGGACTCATTTTGCCCTCCATTTCTACAGACTAGCCCCAAATATATAAAATTTCTGGATTATTTTCTTTCAATTATTTACAATATCTCCTCCTAAGAATTAGCATTTTACAAAGATTCCTACCAGGCTTATGCTTTTTCTCTGAACATTTTTCTTCTCGTTTTTTAACTACACCCACTATTTTTGCCTATTTTCCCCTCACTGCAGAGAACTAAGCTGGGTAGATCTGGTTCTCCCCAGTTATCCATGTCCTCTACCAAGGGTGCCAAATTTCCTGTGCCAAACTTCCATACGCATCCTATGTCAGCTCTCTGATTACTGGACTCGATCATGCCAAATCAATCACTACTTATAGTCATGGCTTCAGAAAATACAGAAACACGTGCTTAATCCAATACTTGTGGGTACCAGCAAAACCATGCAAAACAAATAAAGCAAACATGTTACAGGAAAGCAACCAGGCTGTAGTGATGTATTTCTATCACATCTGAAGGGGATAATTACAGTTCTTCCCTCACTGACGTTACTGCAACCAATAATTCAGGTGACTCAGAAACCCTGCAGCCATTTTATGGGACAAAATAAAACCCATCTAAGTCACCCTTTAAAAGAAAGCTGCAAGTTATTTTTTTCTCAGAACAATACATTGAAATTAACTCAGTGAGGCAAATGATGCTGCTTTTCAGCAAAACAGTCACTGCCAGCTGGAGGTTCAAGACGTTCGTCTCTGTAAAGGCTGAGTTATTAATAGTATCCAAACTGATGTAGGTCAGGAAATGTTTCTCATTAGGTGAAAGAGTTCTTGCCAAGTAGCTTAGGCTTGAAATACAAGGCTGTCTCATAAACAAATGCACAAAGCCTGGTGGAAATGGAAATGGAGGCATGAATAACACTCTGTGGGAAGAGCTCTGTCTTGATGCACCTTTTCTAAGCAGCGCAGGTCTGCACTCACTGCAGCTGATCTGCACCAGGTCTGTACCCATTTTATTCTCAAGGAATGAGAGAAAAATGACATACATTAGCACGCTGCTACCTGTGCTGTTTGGAATGGCATGTTATTATCCACCAGCTACATTTTTCATGTGTGTTTACCACTGATGGATTCATATTTTTTACTCTTGAATATTATTCTGCTGGTGGAGTGCAGAAAACTCACCAAAGGGTCAACCATTGTGTCATAGTCTGAAAGCCACTAAATTAGCATGTAATAGGAAAAGAAAACCATTCCAAAACATAGCACCTACACTGATAAGGTGCTATGCAGGGGGGGATACAAAACAACCCCTGTCTCCAGCCAAACTCCAACAAGCCATCTCTGGGCAGGAGAACACTGCCATGCAGTCAGGGAAGTTGAAAAATGAAGGGAATGTCACTATTTGCTATTTAAATGTTCTCCTGAGAAGTAGAAAGAAATTGAACCTGCTGACCACAATTTGACAGGACGGGTACTCCTGATGTAAGCAACTTCTGAATCTTTTATGTCCCTCCTACCACAAAATGCCAATTCCAAGTGTGTTGGATGGAGGACATGCAGCAAGAAGGGAACAGGTTATCTCTGTCCACTGTGCTCAACAGCAGAACGCAAAACCCTTTCGCCACCTGGGCTTCCAAAAGCCACCAAGCCACCAAAAGAACAGGTTGGAGGATTGTTAATGAAGTTAATGCTGAGGAGTTTCATTTTTACGTGCATTTCTGTGTTAGGTCATTTAAAACTTACCAAACGCTGCACTTCGGTTTGCTAAGCTCGAGTAGGCATTCCCACTCGGAGAAGAGGTGGCTGGGCTGGAAAGGGGGCTGTATGATGACGGATCAGCTGGGTAGGTGTGACTTGTTCCAATCCCAAAGGGAGATGACTGAGCCTTGCCAGACTGAGATGGAATTTGCTGAGAAATAAATGGTAAAAGAAGGAATGAGTTGCATTGTTGAGGAACAGTACAGCAGACTCACTTTTTAACACTGTAAAGCAAAGACTACAGAAACTCTGCAGATGCAAATAGCCACGATATTTCTGTCCCAGCCATATTTCGTTTCTGTCAAAGCCAACTTATTGCTGCAGAAGGAACACAACAGACTATCAACCAAAAAACATAGAGCTCTCCTGCTGATTAACTCACATGTACTCATTATCAGAGCTATTTGGAAAACCACTATTTTCTTCACCTCTATGATAAGGATTAACCTCAAACTGAACAGGTATAAAGAATTCACCCTTATTTGCCAGGGGTTTTGATTTTGCAGTGCCACAGTAAAATCATGGTTATCTGAATGTCTTACAGACAGTTCTCAGATGACCAGTCTCTAGTGCTTGGCGTAAATGGTCAAAGATGTTTCAAAGCTAGTAAGCTGCTTTCTCTCCCTCCCTAAGTACAGGCAGCAATTATTTTGCCTTGTAAAAGGCTTGGGAGTGAGTGTGAATCACCAGCCCTGGGAGCAGAGAAGGAAGAGACTCACTCTGCTTTAACTGGGCAGCTGGGTTAATTTAAAGGTATTAAAAATCAACTTGCTATCACTTTAATCTACATAATGGGTTTGTCGTGGGTTTGTCATAGGATCTCCAAGAATGTTACACAAATGATTAAACACGGCAGGCTGCTTTGAAACATGTACAACATGTACACTGAGACTAAGGGAGGTGAAGTGTCTCATCCAAAGTCATGTGCTACAGCAACATTTAATGCTACAGACAGAAACTGCTTATAAACCATTTTCTGCATTCTGAACAAATCCAGAAGCTCCAAGAAAAACTCACTGCCTAACCAATTCCACCAGTAGAAATTAAAGGTGATTACATCCCTGGATACTTCTAATGATGTGCACTGTTACTGGCAATCAATGCACTCAAGCAAAGCTATTATCCCCTGGAAGACAGGGAGCAAAATGAAGCCCCTGTAATCCAAGGGGAAACAGTCAGTGACTAGCTACACCACTTAGACACACACAAGCCCATGGAGCTGGATGGGATCCACCCAGGTACAGAGGTACAGGTACAGAGGGAGCTGGTGGAAGTGCTCATCAGGCTAAGTAGCTCCTGCTCTGAATTCATGCCTGGATTTATGTGTGCCCCTTTCTGTTAACTCTACTGACTGTGGGTAGTGTTGCTGGGTGCAAGGTCTTGATCCAAGAAAAATTTATCACAGCCTTCATACTAAAGCAAAACAGCTGTCCCTGTCCTCTTTTGCTTCATTCAGTGCACATGTAAGTGCAGGACCGAGACCTGCCACTGGGATTTATGTCAGCATAGTGACTGCCACTATTACGAACACTGTTACAAACTCAATGTAATTACACACAGGACAGTTGTCTTTAATTATTATAACTTGCCAACTAACAGAAGTGGGGGAATCTATTTCTCTCCAACAATAAATGATAATGACAAAGTACATTAAATCATGTTATAAGTGGGGGTTACTATTTCTTTTTGTAAAAAGCACAGAGATTGGAAATATTTAATGACCATGAAAATCATAGAATCATAGAATCATAGAATCGTAAGGGTTGGAAAGGACCTTAAGATCATCTAGTTCCAACCCCCCTGCCATGGGCAGGGACACCTTGCCCTAAACCATGTGGCTCAAGGCTCTGTCCAACCTGGCCTTGAACACCGCCAGGGATGGAGCATCCACAACCTCCCTGGGCAACCCATTCCAGTGCTTCACCACCCTCACTGTAAAGAACTTCTTCCTTATATCTAATCTAAACTTCCTCTGTTTAAGTTTGAACCCATTACCCCTTGTCCTACCACTACAGTCCCTAAGGAAGAGTCCCTCCCCAGCATCCTTGTAGACCCCCTTCAGATACTGGAAGGCTGCTATGAGGTCACCACGCAGCCTTCTCTTCTCCAGGCTGAACAGCCCCAACTTTCTCAGCCTGTCTTCATATGGGAGGTGCTCCAGCCCTCTTATCATCCTCGTGGCCCTCCTCTGGACTCGCTCCAACAGCTCCATGTCCTTTTTATGTTGAGGACACCAGAACTGTACGCAGTACTCCAAGTGGGGTCTCACAAGAGCAGAGTAGAGGGGCAGGATCACCTCCTTCGACCTGCTGGTCACGCTTCTTTTGATGCAGCCCAGGATACGGTTGGCTTTCTGGGCTGCAAGTGCACACTGCCGGCTCATGTTAAGCTTCTCGTCAACCAACACCCCCAAGTCCTTTTCTGCAGGGCTGCTCTGAATCTCTTCTCTGCCCAGCCTGTAGCAGTGCCTGGGGTTGCCCCGACCCAGGTGTAGGACCTTGCACTTGGCTTGGTTAAACTTCATAAGGTTGGCATCGGCCCACCTCACAAGCGTGTCAAGGTCCCTCTGGATGGCATCCCTTCCCTCCAGCGTATCAACCGAAACACCTTTAATCAATACCTGTCCTGGAAATGGTGGGCGATTTCCTGTCCAGGCAACTTGACTCTGATTTAGCTGGCGAGATATCTGTGTCAGATTCTGGCCTGTTGATGAAGAAGACTGGATGTCGTTCACACCAGGCACATGTACCACAGACGAACTAAAGGAACAGAAACAGTGCCTCATTTGTAGGATATATTCCCAACGCACAAATAGTATTCCACACATGGAATTTTGATAATCACATTAAAACTAATTGTTCAATCTGTCTTGATAAAAAATGACTTAAAACCATCACAAAACTATGACACATATTGGCATTCTAAAATGTCAGTCCAATAGACACAGAGGGCAAAATTATTTTGAATTAGACTTCTATAATCTCTTTGAAAGGGCTTGCAAGAATAAAATCAGTCTAACACATGGTGCATAAACATTTAGCTCCATACTAGCTTAATACTTAATGCATTAAAAACAACCTGCTTGTGGAGAGTATTCAAGCAGGTACTCAATTTTAAACTAGTGCTTAAAGTCAACATTATTTAAGCATTTGCTTAAATGCCATCCTAAATGAAGATGCATAAAAAGATGATACCTATAAGTACTTCTTTATTTGTTTTCTGCCTGGGAAATGAAGAATTGTGTGCTATATACTAAAAATTTGAGCTTTTAATTCCTTTTTTCACCAACTGATGCTAAAGAGCAGCATGCAGCTATATACCCAGGCAAAAGAATCATCAAGACAGAAACTTAAGCTATTGCAATAGCTTTGGAATGTAAATAAAAAGGTATTTCCAAAGGAACTTGTTTATATGTTAGCTGTTTCCTAATCACTCAATTTCACTACAGAGAAATTTCCTAGAAATTCCTAATTAGAAGGACAATTTTCTGAAGGACTGCTCCACTTTACCATTTATTCTCATGAAAGCCTAGAACAACTGGTTCACACATGGTGAACACACTTTTCTATATTTTTATAGATGAAATTATATATTCATTATTTTACATGTCATCTATAAATACATAAATTAATATAAATGAAGACACAATAGCTAAAAATGCTTTTGTGCATCAATTGAAACAGCTTGTTCTTTTCTCCAGTCCCTTCCCTATTGTCTATTTTCACAGTCTTATAGAGAAAGTAGAGAGCAGATTGGGAAAAGAAGTAAACAAGGCTGAGCAGAGAGGAAGCAGGAATTTGAATCCTCTGGGAAGGCTGACAGAATCCCTCCCAAGTGGGAAGCAAAACGTGGCAGGCATTTGAATACGGGACTTGCTATTCTCTCTTTCTTAAGCTGCTGAAAAGCAAAGTGTGTGTTTAGAAATTCTTTGTAGAGTTTGTTTTCTGTTTGTTGGGGTTCTTCTTATTTTTTATTTTATACTACCACAGAGTCTCCGAAGAGGTAAACGTGGACCAGAAGGTCCATCTAAATCTGGCTGGACTCAGAAGCACACAACGGCTGCTGGGGAGGGCTGGCCCCACTGCCAACACCTTTCCAGCTGGACTGGTGAGTCCCATCATCCCAGGGACTTGGACTATATCTGGAACATGTACTTTGAAACCTGTAAAATAGTGCCTAAATGCTGTTAGAATGGACCAGGCTGGAGAGCATTCAAGAAGGATAGCTCATCAAGGGTGGAAATGCTGGTAAATGTGTCATTATTTGATGTAATAGAACAGCAGTAGGAAAAAAGATAGTGTAAAACATCAGGAATTAACAAAAGAAACAAACAAAACACACCAAACCCCATGGTGGCAAGTCAACCATCCAGCAATATACAATATCCAATTAAAAGACATTTTAATTTACTGTCATACTCCCCCCCAAGTCATTCTTAGTTTTAATCTGACAAAACACATGCATGGGGATTTTATTACTCCCCACTGAGGTTATTAGCAATTTTAACTTTAAGGACACATCAGCTTAAATAAAATTATCATTTGCAGATGTTTTCTAATTCCTGCAACTGAAAACCTCTGAATGGCTGTTCCTTCACTTTCACAACCTTGGTTGATCTAAAACAGGAGGATGAAACTCCAGTGTGACAGTCTCAGAACGGCAATAGGAAAGGTACCAAGGTAAATATAATCACTCTCAAAAAGTCACTGGAAATGAAGGCAAACTCTCAAACTTCAGATTAGCCAAATCTGTATTGCCAGCTGGCAGGCAACAACACGCACTATGAGTAAGTCAAAAATGCCTCAGAAAATGCCAGACCACCACCTTATGTGTATTTGGAAGCTGCCTTAGAAAACTATTCATGTCTGTGTTCTAGCTCTCGCTAAGGACTATGGATGAAGCATCCCCTGTTCCCTTTAATAAGGTGTCCACACTGGTGCTCTTCAAGTCTACTGACAGCCTTAAGTGCAAAACAAATCTTTGCACCAACCTAGCTTGGTTGAATGTTGCTCAGACCTCTGAGCCTGCCCTACTGCCTCTCAGATTTATTTCCCTTTGTGATTTGTTGATGCTTCTTAGCTTTTTTCCAACTACATCATCACAGCAACAAGTATTTTTAACAGAGATATCAAAACCATCACAGCCTGTAAGACTAGTCTAAATGCTGAGATACCACGTAGGAGAAGAGCACACAAAACAAATCTCATTCATGTAAAGAAAGCCCCTGCACCTTAGGTTGGTTTTGTTTCCACCAGATCAAACGGGAACAGCCCCCCACTCTCAGACAGAAACTGATATGTTCAGGATCTGGACTACAGTACCTGAAAGCCTTTCCCGAATGTCCTGGCTGAAATGGGCTTCCCTGTGAGTAAAGCTGCTGGTTTCCTGCTGTGGATGCTGAGGCCATCATTTTTTTATCTGCTACAAAAGAAAAACAAGTAACGGAAAGAGAGAAGTTTAGGGCATGAGAAAATGAAGGCAAAATTATTTGATGAGAATTACAATATATATATATGCATCAGGGATTTTTCTCTCCTTCTTAAAGCTTTATGAAGAAGTCCTGTGGAACACATTAAGTGACACAAAAGGGCTATATGACAATTCAGTATGAAACAAGAGGCACAGCTGGTTTGTGTGTACTTCATACCCTCTTCTCAGGATGTACCTCATTAATGCTATTGTTTGCAAGGAACATAACACTGGCACATGCCCTCCGGTCACACAGCACAGACCTTCTCTGTGCCCGCTGGAAGCTGCTCCTGACCATGCAGGCAGGAGGGGGAATGCGGGACAGAGTGGCTCTGGCTGAGGTGGGGAGTGATGGGGCATGCGTCCCAGCTACAGGCTGGAAAAGGGGAACAAAGGTTTTCTGGAAGAAAGATGGGATGTCTGCCTGCGGGAAATGCCACATGTAACAAGCCTGGTCTGAAGAAGGTCTGATGCACATACACCTCTATGGCTGTCTAGAGGTGGCCTCAGGTGGCACCACGAGAAGCCCTCCAGAGCCACCACTGTTACTGCAGCCTGTCTGCATTGGAAGTAGCAGCAGAGGGCCCACACTCCACTGGGTTAAACATCCCAAGGAACGGTGTCAAAGAGCCTCTCTGCTAACCAGCTGACAGCCTGCTTCCCTCCAGGACAGCCAGGGAGGAGTACCCAGCTCTCCCAAGCAGCCTGGTGGCATGCCTGCAGATCTCAGGGTGACCACCCCCAAACCTGGGTGATACTGCAGTCCTTACGTGCATTTCAGTCCAAAGGTGGCTGGAGGTACTTTGCTTCTGAGTGTCTCCAAGACCTGCCCACTTGAGCTGTGACAATGCAAAACACTGGTCTCTTATGGATTTTGATGTCCTATATGTGGCTTGAGGGAGCCATGAAACAGGATGCAAGCATCCCAGTGGGGTGTAAGACAGACTAGTGTAGTGAATAACACACACATGGAGATGCCATTAACTTTTATAGTCTACTCTAAATGCGGCAACTGGAGATCAATCTCTAATTGAATGAAACGAGATTGGGTGAACAGTGCCATTTGGTCCTTTAATTTAATTTTCTGGCACTGGATTATTCCAAAGCCCAGGGAAACCTCACTACGACTACTTTTTTTAAAATCACTTGAAGGTCTGCCCCACCACCATTTATTCACCTTTCCTGTCTTACCTTATTACCTCCAAGTGCAAAACTTCCAGCAACTCTCTGATGGCTTTGCAACCATTTGTTGCTACATACCTCTGACACACCTAGAAATCAAGTCTGCCTCCTCCTTTTCCCCTTTACTCTTTCCAGATTCCCACTCATTTCACAAGATGCTCTCCTGGACAAAAAGCCCATTCAGCAACCAAGTAATAGGAGTATATTTTAGTTTTCCCTAGCTTTTAGAGACCCTGTTAACATGGCTCACCAAAGGCCTCCCAACACACAATAGCTCTTCTCTGCTGCCTAAGTTCTTCTTAAGTTATGTTCCTAACAAGAATCTAAGCTCACCTTTTGAAAGAAAGAAGTCACCTCAAATTACCTCCCAGGAGCCTTGGAGGAGTGTGTAGGCCACTGATGCAAGCTGCCATTGCTTTTCCTCTGTCATGTAGAAATCTGTAGAAATTCCTCACTGGCTAAACACTGCCCAGCACAGACACCGAGTCCGGGCTGCAAACCTATACTCTCACACGAAAAAACAAAGGACAAATGGGGACAAGGTCCAGAGAAGGTTGTGTAGGTTGTAGGAAGAATTGAGAATGGGTTGGGATATCTCTGAGAAAAAGGACAGATGATTTTGCCTTTGGGTTTTTTGCAGTAAAGTCATTCTTGTATGAGATGTGCCATTTTCTAAGGCCACCCTTTACAGGGATACCAAACTCTCAGGGTTGGAAAAGACTGAGCCAAAATCCTGCGGGTGCTTCAGATATTTGAGAACAACTCACTAGCAAAACTGAGAGTGCACTAAATGAACTGGAATTCCTCAAGTGGAGCACAGTTGCCATGGCAGCTTCCAGGGTCTGTGCTGCAGGATGAGGCCAGGACAAAGGGAACAGCTAAACTAATTGTGAGCAGTTAAATCATCTTTAAAATCTCTTTCCCGAGTTACACTGAATGCTCTTTAGCCTCTGAATCTGGCCCACATCTCTCCCAGCTGTATTCCCACTCAGGCCTTTACACGCTAATTCTCTGCTCTCACCCTTGGTACAGCATTGAAAACCTACTTTGTTCTGGTGTTTTACCTACATTCTTAGACCTGTTTCCTCTAGACCCCATCACTGTACTGGTCAGTGATATGCCCTTCTCCTAGCAGGACCAGTGTTTCTGCCTTTAGAAGGTAGATCTCTGTAAGAACCACATCATCCTGTGCTTCAAGGCACTTGCATGAATTGGTGAAGCCAGGCTTCCTCTCCCCTCTTTTGTTTTATAATTATGTGTGGCTACTGCATGCAATTATGGCAACAATCTCCCCATGGCAAACCTGTATTTTTACAGAACGTAGCAGAGAATGAGATCAGGTATCAACATAATGCAAATGTCTTGCAGGCAGCATGCAGGTTTGTCAATATTGGTTTTGGACAGCGTATCTCATCTCTAACTGTGAATCATCTCTTTTTATCATTCAGAGAAGACCTTGATCACAGGTCCCATGAGAAATTCAGACAGGGTGAATGTCCCAAAGAAAGCATAGCCTGTAAATTGATAAGAGTGAAAAGAGAAATGGCATTTCCAAGTACATAACCTCCCAGCTACCTCACAGCTTGCTAGACCCTTAACCCTAACCCCTACCCACAAACAGTTGAGAGCTGCCTGAAAAAGAGCCAATAAGGCAGCCAAAAAGCAAGATGTTCTTGCTTGGAAAAACATGTTCTGGTGTTTAGGGTTGGACTCTTGCTACTTTCTAATGGACCCCTTTTATGGCCTCAGTTGTTGACTTCACTGTTAGAGTAGACAGACAAGGACGAACAAAAGTAACAGAGAAGTCCTAGCAACAGGAGGACAGAATATCAAGTTTGTCCTGCAGTTACAATGCCCTCTCCATTTGAAAAGGCCAATCCAGACATAAGAAACCTATGCAGTGAGGTCATCTCCCAACACCCCTGGAGTCAAACCCCGCGGGTCATTTCCTTCATGCACTGCGTGACACTTGCACATTGATTTATTTAAAACAAATGTAAAAACTTCTCTTTTTCAGTGAGGACAGTTAAGAACAATAAACAATTTACGAGTTCTTCCACAAGCAGTGGAATTAACAAGCCTGGTTTCCTACAGATACATCTCAGATGACCCCTTCAGCTGCCAGTCTTCTCAATGACTTCTGTCTGTCAGGACAACAGGCAACACAGGCTGGGGCTATGTCTCTCCAACTGACAAGTTGGCTGTTCTCTCTTAGAACAGGGCTGGGAAATGCTTTGGTGGGGACACTCAGTAAGGACACTGTCCTCTCAGTAACTTTCACAAACTATAGAAGAACATACTATTTCTGAGATTCTTACCACTCTTATAAGAACTTGCCAACAAGTTCAAAAGTTGTAGGAAAAAGAGCAAGGTCTCACTCACTGGTAACGTGACTGGAGGTGCCCCAACTGACCAGAAACCAAGTATATTATTACACTTTAAGGCAGCACGTGTCTCTGAAAGCACCAACGTAAAAGCTGATGATTTGATAAAAAACTGCAGGCCTATCTTAAAACTATATGGTAACTTTCTTAATCCATGTCTACTTATATAGATGAACTCACATCTGCTGTCCGAGAAAATATGTACTTAGAAATGGCAAGTTCTGCTTAATATGTTTAGTATCTACAAACACTGCTTAAGGTGTCCCTGTGAAAAAGAGAATCAAAAATAGGTGCTGGTGGTGGCAGCAAAGCTGTCCTCCCCTCCTTGAATTTACCCCTCACCATCTTCGGGGGAAATACCAACTACAGGCAAATTCTAGGAAATGTCCTGAAGGCTGATGTTGCTGGAAACTTCTTTGCCATGTTGTAGTTTCTCTTCGTTCCCTTGAAGCTGTGTTCCACACCATGTAACCAAGCGTAGCACAGTGTTAAAAGACTAAACATCAGAGACATTCACTTACAAGCAGTTATTCCAGCAAACATCTCAGCAAATCTAGGATCTCTCTCTTGGGAGAAGATAGCATCAGGCTTTTCCACAGACTTTCCACCCTCATGAACATTAGCTGGTATACTTGGAACAGGCACCTGTTGAGATACACAGAGGAAGGTAATTCTCTCCATTATATTTGATGAGAAGGAATTCAAGGACAGTCACAAAGTACTTTTAGTTTTGCTGAAATCTGCGCTTGCTTTATGCTTTAAAAGATCAGAGGCACAAAAATAAAAACGTGAGAGCTTTCACCTGAGACAAGTCATAGGATGACAGCCCATCTCTTTGATGTACTTCAAGTTCTGCTTGCTGTTGCTGCAGTTGTCTGCAAAGGAGACAAAATGACTTTGTTACAAAAAACAATTAAGATACAAAAAGGAATAGCCACAGTCTCTTATTTTATAATCCAAGCGAAATATCTCTCAGGTGATGGAGTAAATCCTTTCCTGTGAAATTAATAGGTTTTTAAAGCCTCCTCATTGAGCAAGATTGCAGCACAGGAACACACCAGGGCACATGAAGAGTTTTGCTGTAATATCACAGAAATGTAGGGGGCAAATAATGTAGGATGGAATATGACCTCCCTATAAAGGATTAAGAATTCACTATTAAAACACCAAGAATGTCTTCTACATGTTAATGATGACTATACCAGACCTCTTCACTGATCATACAGAACAAGAAACCTCCAGTAACATTAACACAGAATTATGCCAGTCAGTAAGAAAAGGTGATCAAAGTTCTGTCTGAAGCATGTCAGACATGAATATGGAATAACCTGTTGAGCTGGAAAGAACTGCATATAAATCCTTCTTTGTAATAAAACTATTTAACATGCTTTGATTCTACTCCCATCAGGATCCAAGTGCAGATTCTGTTAAATTTTTGAAAGCTTTTCAGGCATTGAATATTCAGAAATAAATTCTGTGTGCTACTATATAAAATCAAGACATTACGTAAAATCAATTTGTGTTGACTACTGCTACAGAAAACACAAGACTCCTTTCCATGCTAATCAGAACTGAACGAAAAAAAATCCACTGTTTAAATGAGATAAAAATCACTGGAAGTAATAGCCTTAATCCAATAATATGAATTTAGGAAAAATGAAATGTGCAGCAGTGTCATGGTTTAAGCCTAATAGAAAAATACTTAAAAGCAGCTGCCAGAGCCAATAAACGTTTGGGGCCATCTGGCAGAACGATGAACTTTAGTGTTGAAAACTCTTCACGTCCTTGAAATGCACTTAATTTGTGTTTAGTGTCTGATGCTGTTACTTAACTATGACAATTAGCCAATATCATTGGAAGTCATGAGAATTAACTGACAGGTGACGTGTAGGGACAGCATGCAAGTGGTGGTAAGTCAGCATGTTCACATTCTACATGTGCAAATATTGTCTTTGTATATTGCATTTATAAAAACGCACAGATCTTCTATATAGTTGTAATGTATCTAGCACAGTGATCTTCTGAATCCAATTCTTCACTCGCTTTTTTAAATTCTAAAAGGAGACAAATTCAAAGCTCCCAATTAAAAAAATCAGAGTCAGTTATATTAATTGTTGCTATTGGACATTTTGAAGTTACTGTAACAAAACAGCTTCTACACAAAAAGCTACTGTGCAGTACAGCTTACCAGAAATAAACCCCAATCCTTTTGAAAGGATTGCATTAAAACGAGAATTTTACTATTAAAATGCAAATTTATGCTTTCTTGTTCGGACTTATATGATCCCCATGCTGGGTCATTAGGAACCTCACTTGTCTGAGCAAAGGTTTGTGTGACTGTTTGCAGCATGAGACTCACAGGGTTTTGCCAGCACACTGCTGGGTTTGAGCTGTGCCCAGGCTGCAGCCTAAGAAGCAATAGCCCTGACCACAGCACTACCTTCACTTCACAACTTCCCACTGAAATCAGCATGCAGCCAACAATCCACCTGATAAACAGGCACAACAGCTTGAGATTTCCCTGTAAAAAGCAAAGGCTCCACTGCAGCCCTTGTCTGAAGGAGCATCATTGCCATGGCGAAGGCAGAGTTCCTTGCTCTGGCACTGGCTAGTACCCACAAGGGGCTCTGACCCAGCCTCCAGAGGCCAAGCTGGGAGCTTGCTGGCACTGCAGCATCTCAAGGAAGACTGCCTGTGTAATGGCAAAAAACCTCAGCAGCTGCAAAATCATCTGAATGTTTTCCACCTTCCATCAACAGTTGCTTTCTGTCGCTTGGTCACAATTAGCAAGATTACTTCTGGCCTGAGGATGCGCAGAAGCGTACGATCTCTGTGAGGCTCTTTGCTCAGTTAGCAAAGAGGATATAACCCACCCCCAAATTTTGCTAAAGATCAGAGATGAGGATAAAATTGGAGTTGGACTGACAAGAAAGCTTGATACTTGCAAATGATACTTGACAGTGGTCACAGTTTCTGGCATCTCTCTGAAGGAAACATCACCCAGCTGAGAGGAATTACACACCATGTGGGTGTTCTCCCAGAGAGACACTATAATGTGACAAGTGGTAATAGATGGGATTTTGCAAAATAGCAAGATCATGGATTTGAAACTCTGGAAAATTAGGACACATTTTTGGCCACAGGCTTCTATTTTAGGTTTTTACCCAAATCTTCTTTTAAGTTTTAAACTATATAGATTCAAACGTCAAGGGACCGAGAGACAAACTTGCAGACAAAGTCAAATGACAATTTAGGCACAAACTAACGGGAACGTGAGGGAACTCTCAAACAAACTATTGAACTAAGTAACAGGTTTTTCCATCCCTTGATGCTTTTCCAGAGGACACTTTGCTCAGACACCAGTTGCTGGTTTTCATGGCAAACTGGACAAAAACCTGCGACCTGAAACAAACAGAAGATCGGAGTAGATGGCTAAAAGCCTTCTGCTAGCCTGGCGGTGTAAGAACATGTAAGATACAGAATCACTTTTGTCCTATGAGTAACATGCAAAAAAAGCCAGTTCTTTCCAAGTCATGAGAGAGCCGTGGATTTTCCAGATTATTTTAGTCAACAGAGAATTCCTAAAAATTACCTCTGGAATGCAAAGAAATTCTCTGTTCACAAGCATAACATGCATACTATTCCACAGAGCTACGGGAGGCAATTTAATCATGGCAAATCTATGGGGAAGTTTTTCTAAATACCACTCTGTGGACAATAAACACCCATTAAATCCTGTTGTTAACGTGAAAGCTAATTACACTGTTTCATTTGTTTTTACTACCACCGACTTGGTGCGTGTGTCAATAAACAGCACATTAGGTCTCTTCTGTTCCGTATAAAGGATGTTTTCTTGCTTCAGCCATATACATACAAATGAGCCAAACAAAACAGCATACTTACTCGTTATTTGTTTTGTAGGCACTTCTCTAACTTAGTGCTCCTTTGCCCTTCTCTATCTTTCATCTCTAATACTCGTTAAGCTGCAGTACAATATAAATATGACATTGTGCTAACAGCACTGAACTTTGGGAACAACCTCCCAAAACCATTTCCTACAAAAACCAAATACTTAAAAGAGTATCTTCCTTGAAGTCTGTGCAAGCTATGTTGCACTTAATAAGACTCAAATGCAAAGCCAGGTTAGTATCTTCTGCTGTTGTTTGCTGCTACTGTAGAAATAGTTCAAATGATGCTTGAAACCTGAAAGAAGCTGTGCAGCAATTCATGGACCAGCCGACCAGAGAGAGCTGGTGCTTCACGCCCTGCCATCTAACCAGCCCTTTTGACTGAACAGTCAACACATGCAGGTCCCTTCAATCACCCAATCACTAGATGTTTTTTGTAAAGATGACACAGAATAAGGGATTATTATTGGTTTGGGCAAAACTCAAACCCAAACCATCCTTGGTTTCCATTTCAGTTTTACAGCTTCAAGGAGTAAAAGAAAGAGAAATTTGCTGGCACTACAGGATACCCAACATAGCACGTAAGGTATTGTCTGGGTCAACAAAGGACTCCTGCTTTACTGCAGGAACTTCTGGCTCACCCACACGTTAGGTATGAAACTGGGAAAGCCCTTGGCTTGAACAAAGAATGGTTCAGCTAATCTGAAGGTTTTGAGAGTTAATTCAAATTTACCTAAGTAAATGTATTTGGAGGAAAAGGGAAGATTGTGTGAAAGCTCCTTTGACATTGGAGAGAATTTCAGCCAAATTACTCTCTCTATGAACAGTGAAGTCACCTGTTCCTTTTCCAGGCATCACAGTAACCAAAAAAGGATTTGAACTTTAAAATTAACAGTCTCTATGGTGAGAGAGAAACAATACTACTGTATCTCTACCAAACTATGTTTATGTAATACACGCACATGTGCTTCCTGTGTCTGGTTTGGACAAAACAGGAGCAATAAAAGCCTTATGGCTGCCATTGTAAAATCCTCTTTCAGACCCTCTTTTAACCTGCAGCTTCAAGTCAACCTATGAAAAGATCTGTCCAACACCAGCCTTGAAGAATCAGATAGCTCACAGATAGCATGGAGACAATGAGAAAGTAAGTCTTCAGCACCACTATCATAGACTGGAATTTTATCAGAACAGTTGATCTCTTTAGTATTTTGGCCCATGAGAATGTGAAACAGAAAGCATCTCTCCCACAAGCCAGGCTGATTCATCAGGCAGGCTGCCTCCTGCAGTGACCTGTGCCAGCTCACTCCGAGGCAAGAAGTCTTGAGACTCAGGACAACTGTTGAATTCATAAATGCACAAATATAGGACTTTGGGGCTTACAAAATGAAACATCAGAATTTCCATAAAGGTCAGAAAAATATCTTCCTTTTTTTTATATATATATATATATATTTATGTTTATAGATATATAAAAGACTTTCATGTAGTCTTTATCTGTCACAATGACGGATTATTTTATTCAAACACTGGTCTGTCTGTATATTAAGTAAACACTGATCACAATTATTCTTTCTTTCTGGAAATCAAAGAGTCCCAGCTACACAGGAAGATGTGTTCAAACAGGGGACTCTTCTTTTCAGCCGAACACAGCACAAATGCTAAACGTTAAATGCTTCATTTCTCCAGGAAGTTTCTCTTGGATGACTACACCCAAGTGAAACTGAGAGAAGTTTTCTTTTCTTTTTTTCACAAGGAACTAAGTGAACATTTGAACCTAATGTTTCGTTATCCTTCCACACCAAAAGCAAGCTTGGAAAGTTGACTGTTTGAAGCTCCAGAAGAGTATCTTTATAAAAAAATAAAAGAGAAAAAAGAAAGAAAACAAACAAACCAAACCACCAAAATATAATCAATTAAACCCTCCACAACTGGAACCACCACTGCCCTCTACAGTCTCTTGGGAAAATTCTCTTCACTGACCAACTCTGTTCCTTTAACAGACACACACAGATGTGTGTACTGTGACATTAAACTATCCTGAGTTAAAAACTGATTTAAACCTAGATATTTTAGCTACATTGTCTTTACAACTTCATGATGAGTTCTGAACTGCCTCAAACCTGTATGTTATGGAGCTGGCTATGTTAGCACAGTGACAGACACATCAAAATGTGTCTCAGGCAGAACTGCCTACAACTGCAGTGGAAGGCACCCCTGCTTGGTCTCCATGTGAAGCACTTTGCTGGACCCAGAGCACCTGATACTTCCACCATGTGAAGGCAGCCACGCACATTGGGGTCAGTGCTGAACAACCAGTCCCAGCAGGAGCTTCACAAGGAGGCGGAAATCAACAGTTACCATGACGTACAACTCCTGAGGCTCTAGGAAATCAGAAATCAAAACATGGCCCCAGACGTGCAAAAAAAGAAAATTAAATATCCAGAAACAGGCAGGAACAGCAGCACATTTACAGTAAGTCCTCTTTGGAAATCTGTCTTTGAAGTGGGAGAGAACGGGGGGAAAAACAGAAAACAGTTTGAATAATGCATTCTTTCTACTATTCAAAAGCAGATGTATAAAGGGTTGTATCTTGCCATCAGACTAGAACATTTTCACCATGACAGGAAAGAGGGAACATCCTCTGTCAAAGTAGCAGCAGGCAACTTCCATATTAGGTCAACATTTCTGGGTTGTTATTCAAACCTAGCAAGAGAGAGATAACAAGACCCAGAAGCTGGCACAGTCCTGTTCATCACAGCAAGGGCTGCGATGCCAAGCTGAACAGTATAGTGGAGCCTCAGCAAAAAAAAACATTCCCAGAGTCAATGTAAGTCTACAGCCCCACATTTTGATCTCTGGACTCCTGGGAACAAAACCCAATTAAACCAGCCTGGGACAGATTTCAGAAGTTACTTTTAATTTTGCAGGCCTGTTTTTGCATATACAAATTATTTGGAAAAGAAATATGGGACAGCAGAAATGTGGAAACATCTATTTTGATGCACAGTGCAGACAGGGAGATATTTAGCTGTCTGATTTCAAGACACATTTGCTTCTTTTCAATGAGCTTAACTATTCAGTTGTTTAAGCCTGACTTTTTGAGTATGCAGAAAAAACTGAGCAAACCAATTGTGATACTGGGTTTTAAGTGATCGAACGTACAGCCCTTCTAGTTGTGTCCAAAGGAGCAACTCAAGGAACACCGTCAGACACTTATTAGCTTTCTAAGCTCAAATACCAAAGCCCCAGGGGTTTGGTTTTGCAAGGAGGGCTCTCAGCATGCATCTCCACTAGCAGACTGCTCATTCAGCAATTCCATTATGCAGTCAAACAGGTTGAGATCTGAAAACCAATAATTTCTTCTGAAGTAAAAACTTGGCAAAACATCTTTAGTCAGACCAGAAGCAGATTTTGTTTTAGAAAGAGATTAAGTTTATATTAGAAAGAAGAAATATTTATAAAAAAACCCACATTATAAAGCAATGGTTTTAACAAGGCCAGATTAGCTTCTGCAGTAAGTGGCTCAGAACTCAGGAGGCTCCAAAAGCTTCTCTGCTCAGTTACAAAGTGATGAACCTCCACTACAGTCCTGGGGTGACCTCCTCCTAAGAGGTCCAGTGACAGATTTCTGAAAATACTAATTCAAAGACAGGATGTTGCAATTTCCCTCTTAAGATAAGGGCTGGATCTTTCCCCATACTTGGGGATATTCCACTAGATCTTAACTGAGTATTGGAAACCCTTCCCGGTCAAGCCTACTAAGGAAATGATCGTGCCGGTTTTCTGGGCCATAAGAGTAGACAGCTCAAAGAGAAGATGCCCAGGACTAAGGAACGGTATGATCACAATGAGCATGGACACGCAAGTCTCTCTGGCTTAGGGATCAGGCTAACCTTCCTCCAGTATCAGGACAGCTGGTCTGCTGCTGGAAGCTCTCTGTTAGTTTCAGGCAGCCTGGACTGAGATCAATGGCTTTGTCTGATGACATAAGAGATAACTGACATTTCTCCCCCAGTGCAGCCAGGCCCTGGAAGCATCACAGAATCATGACACAGAGAAACAGCTACACTGTGAGATCTCATGTTGCAGAAAAACCCTGTTACAGACTGTGCTGTTACAGAAATATAAAAGCAGTTAGAAACAGGCTACAAAAAAAAAAATAATCAGAATGCTGCTTTACAGCAAAAAGCGATGCTTAAATTATTTCACAACCCCATACGTGAGCATCTGGAAAGGCACATACTTTACATTAGTGTTGGTGCAGATGATGTATTCAATCTCATCAGAGTAAGGATTCTGAAATGTGAAGCTGCTGGTTCTGATCAGCATCCATTCCCGGTTTTTGGTACGAAAACGATACATCACAGACAGGACCTGACCTTTCAGTTTCACAACCTGCAAAACCATTTGGAAAGGTTAATATAAGGACATTGCTACCTCCTGTGCAAATGAATAGTAAACAGCAGTAACTGGTGTGTTTTAAACTTGAATTACAGAAAGCTATGGACCCATTCTGGCTTTCAAAAGAAGAAAGAGTGAGCCAGTGTTTGAAAGAAGAGAACACCAATAAGCCACTGTCCATTTTAACAGTAGTAATGAAAACAGAGCGCAAATTCTTTGCTTGGACAGCCTATTTGTTTATAACTAAGAATTCAGACATCTGGCAACGCTCAGTTCAAATTCTGGTTTTGATAGAAGAGGTTTTGTTGAAGTCAATAGTTGGGCATCAAGTGAGAATTAAGAAGCAGCCAAGTAAAGAAATACACTCAAAACAATATTTGCATCAGTGGCACTGTAGCTTGCCTTTCATGTGGCATCTAAAAATCTTGGTTTAAGTCAGAAGAAAATTTATATTGTTCTAACTGCTTCAGCTGGCACTTACCTGGGCTATCTATGTTTATTTTTTACTGTTTTTCCACCAAGCTATCTCAGGAGTGCCTCAGGGAAGGAAAGGGAAGGTCTGCTGCAAGTAAATGCCACATCTCATTGTGGATTGTTAATTCTTATCCACTGGAGTTTATTTTCTATTGGCTATCTGCAGCCTGTATTCTCTAAAAGGAGAAACCCCCAGTATCCAGCCTCTGTCTTTATCGACAAGTAACTGGATTAATAAAAATGCTTCAATCCTGTTTTTTGCAAAGGTCTGCATTTCAATCTGATCAACTGGATACAGAATTAAATGGAAAGAATGCAAATAGAAGACAAAAAGCCCTTTAGTAATGTCCAAGAAATTTCAAAATAATATTAAGGCAAATGTCTATTTTTTTACTACTTCTGTAGTTTGAGTTCAGTGAGCGACATTCTTTTATCAGCAATTTTCTACTACCACACCCAGGGTAAAAACCACAGGGCTTGTGTAAAAGTGTCCAATCTGAATAGCATCCTACTGGACATCCAATAGCTGTATTCTGGATCCTTTGATACTAAGCTCTATTTGTTGATGTTGGCCTTGAGACTATCTTATTCTGGCCTGATTTTCCCACCCTGATGAATGAATTTATCTTCCCAAGGAAGTAAAAGCTTTGAGATGGATTCTGGCAATTGACCAAAAACTGTAAAACCCTCCCTCCCTCCTTTATTGTGCCCCAACCTGGTTCTGATACTGTCAGCAAATTAGAAATGTCAAGTTTTCAGAGGGTTTTTAGAAAAAAAGAAGTGTTATTGGAAATCACAGTTACCTTTTAATGAAGAGACTTCCATGGCCAAACTAACAATAATAAAACAAACTGCAGTGATCTATTGTCCTGAAGTCTGAATTAAGCAAACATTAATTCTGTAATAATATATAAAGCACAATAGATCACTGGTGGGAAAATCCTGAACTGTCTTAAACCAGTGCACACAAACAAGATAGCACAAAAAATTCAAAGCTAATATTTAACCTTTGCTTTCTTACATTCTTTGGAAATAAAAACCACCTGGTGCATAGCTTAACTGTTTATTTCAGTCTTTTATTGCACGACTGAAGGAACAGCCCAAATCATACTGCTACTCTACTGAAGAAAAATATACTTAAAAAGGAATTGCCTACCAAAGAACCAGCACAGTATTTTCATAGATTGGACACAGGTTGAGTGAACAGGAACTTTCACTTCTAATCTGCACTTTTTCCTGCTCTCTTTTTGTATGACCTCAAGCAAATCATGTCGGTCTGATCCAGCAAATCATTTGTGCACGTGCCTACTAGCGAGTAGTGACAGCGAAGTCCTCAACAACACAGTTCTGGGATACACTGGCAGCCTCCCACTGCCTGATCTCGCTCTTGGTGAACACCGTGTGGAAGAAGTCATTAACTTGAATGTTAGTTAGTCAGCCCTTCAGAGCCCCGGGCAATCGCTTCAGAGACGGATGTTTGACATGTTATTATCCAGCAGCTCTCTGTCATTGTCTCTTGGATAAATTAATCGAATCAATCATTTGGGCACTAGTGAAAAACAGCATGTGTTCTTGCTGTTCTTCTTGCGCCACTGGTGCGATCAGGCACAAGTTCAGGGAGCTGAAACAGCTGAAAGCTGGTCCCATGAAAAAGCGATTAGTCCCCTAGCTAGCCTACCCAGCAAGTCCATCTGTGCTAGCATCAGGACAGTAGGAAGGGTTGGGGGGGAGGTCAGAGAGGAGAGAAGATGGGGAGTAGGACTTGACTCCTCATAACAGTTACCCATCAGGTAGGTTCACCTGCAGCATCGCACCCCCAACCAAGGTGGGGCAGAGAAGATGACTGGGTGTGGTGATCTATGTAAAGCATCTAACTCTCACAGGCTCCTGCCTGGGAATCAACATCTCGAAAAGTCTTTAGCTGCTCTTTGAACTCAGCCTATTGAAGGCACACTGAAGTGGATGCAGAGTGCTCACAGTCTTTTCTGCTAGCTCAGCAGAGAGGCTGGTAGCCTCCGCTTGAAGGAGGGGATGGTGAGAAATAGCTCAGGAGTACCAACATCCTACAGTATCTCCAATGCTTCTGTAGAGACCATAACCTCAGTTTCACAATCTATCCTATCAACACAGAACAGCATTTAGTTGTTTTCCCCAGAGAGGCTTTTCAAGCTCTGTTTTTGCATGCCATGCCTGAATAAAAAGTTAGCTATACAAATTGTTTTAGAAGTCACTTCTTATCCACGCTTCACAGCTGAAAATACATCTCAGCATCCAACGCAAGATGGATCAACAAATCTTGCTTGAGCTATAGGCTGTTGTCAAGAAAATCTGGAACCACTTAGATCAAGTGAACCTCAATGATCAGTCAAACATAATATGTCATGATCTCTAGCGCAGCAGAGAAGGTGCTGAAAAGACCAGCAACATGCAGAGGGCTTTGGGAAAGCATTCCTACTGTATGTCCCAGACCAATTTGTAACACTAAGCTCTACAACGGAATAAATGCCTTTGATATAGCTGATGTAAAAACGTGGCCCACTGTAAAAATTAATCCAAATCAGTAACTCTTTCCATATGTGGTATTTCTTTTGTTACTTCTCTCCGCATTCCAATTTCCTAATAGGAAAAAGGGTCAAATTCTCTGTTGATGTGAAGTGGTGCAACTTCCATCAACTTATATGAAGTATATCATCTACGCTAGCAGAGAATTCATGTCACAAACAATCCAGCATTAGAGGGGTAAAAGTACTTTCAACTCAACAGCCCATCTTGGGAGGTAGATACTTTCAGTTACCACTTAACATAGTGGGATCTGTACAGGCATCTCCAGAACAGCTCTAGCTGTGCAGTGAACACCCATTTAACTTCTTGTAAAAAGAAAGCAAAATGTATAACTATGTTGACTGATTTCTCAAAATACAGCCAACACACATGCTGCACTTAAACCAGCATTTATGCAGCTTAACTGATTACTAACTGATAAACAAATTGTTTTGTATCTTGCACCTCCTTCTCCTGCATAACAGAAGAAGTACCTTGAAATGTAAAATAAAAGCTACTTCTCTGAACAAAATAATAACAACAATAATAAATAAATCATGGAAGAAAAGGAGCAGGACATGGCACCTGTTGGAAACTCTCTCTCAAATGGCTTTGATCTTCAGGATGGCAGAATTCTAAAATATCTTTCCCCAGAAGATCCTAGAATAAAACATAAAGCTGTGTAAAAAACCCAAACCACAACACAAATCCATGTGCAGATCTGCAAGTAGTCCTTGCAGAGGTTGCATCTACCAGCCTTAGTGGGACTACTCAGTTAATCGGGGATGAATCATACAAACAGGTTTGTAGGCATCATGTTCCACATTATATTTGTTCTGTTGCACAGATACATGTATTTACAAATGAATTCTAAGTGATTTTTTTAATACTTGTGAAATGGTGCCTCGAAGAGACTGACATCCTCTACTACAGCTCATTTTATGGCACTAAGTTTTGTAAAAACAGTTACTATAAATCTACCTAAAATAAAAATAAATGGGAAAAACAAATGAGCAAGAAATTATTTTTTCTTCCAAACTGCAACTATTGAGAGTTATCCGAGGAAGAGTTGTGGTAGTCAGGATTTCATTTACTATCCTACTCAGTTCTGTGACTAGCCTCCTATTCAAAGGAGCAGATGTAAGCCTAAAGGATAATAGATGCCATAAATGATGTTTGCTTACTGCTCAATAGATTGGCAGAAGTAAAGATCTACAGGATTAAAACTCTCTCCAAGCACTGTTAACTTTCTGTCGCAGAAGTGTCTTCACTGGAAAGCTGTGAAGGTTTAAAACATCTCCACATTTGCAGTGCCTCACTGACCTGGGGCTGGTAGCCAATGACGCTGATGCACCTTGGGTCAACGAAGGTAATGACTCCATCAGAATTGTGCCTGGACAAGAACTCAGTGGGGACCGACATGCCATTCATGTCCATGCATACTGGAGAGCTGGTCACCTAGGACCAAATGAGCCCACAGAACAGTCACCTTAAGTCAAATTTGATCACTGAGCTAAAGAAAAAAATCTGTTGGCAGACTGTTAATTACTAAACGAAGTCATAAATAAAACAACAGCACAGATAAATGACACACAACAACCTTTAGCCTAGTTTGCAAATATCTCACTCTAATGCATCTATCTAGACTTAACAGCATGGCAGGAAAACAAACACACAAGTAGTTCTCAAGAAGGAGGGATTTAGCAAGGATATAAGTACAGCCGGACTCATATCCATGGATTCCTACTGAGGACACAAACTAGATCACTGTTTTTCTTAAAACCTTCAGAGCTATCTCTGTTAACGAGGTCCCAATGCAAAAAGAACAAAATCTCATTATTTTGCTGTCTTGAAGCAGATTAGCCGGTTAACTGTATGTAAGGCTTCAATCTGCTGTTACAGAACAGAGTTTTAATTAGTGCACCTTCACTCCTCTATGACTAAACCCATCCACAGAGCCTCCTCTTGCTCTTCCTCAGATATCCTGCTGGATCTTTCAACTTAACAGATGTTTTGACACTCCAAATGTTACTCATGTAATTTTCTTGGAAATCTTCTTTCTTTGGCAGCTGCAACATATCAATCCCCACAACTCCTTCTCTCCAATAGCGGAATATATTACCCTTGATTATAAAAGCATGATTAACCTGAAAACCATCATGCAATACTTTTGCGGCTCGGCTCTGCCATCACAATGGAGACATGCTCTGCAGAAGTGCTAACACTTGCAGTAATGTGCAGGCTGTTCTCCTCTGATGAGTTTGGCACCTGTGCTCTAATGAAAGGGTCATTCTACCTTGTCAGAAGGAGTGATGCCATCCTAGCAGATGGCAATGAGTGCACGCCAATAGGAGATCATACAAGAGGCTCAAACCTGTTCACCCATGGCAGAATTCCCAGACTGGGAAGATAAAAATTAGTCTTCCTGCTGCGGTGAAGGAGATTCACCGTGACTGCTCTAGCTCCTGCTCAGAGCTCTCGTCAGCAATGGATAAAGGAAGAAAATGTAATGCATCGATTGCAACCATCTGGACAAAAAGGAAGTAAAATTTTATCCTGCCAGTTCCCTTGGCTGACATCACATCTGAACACACAACACTATACACACTGAGAATAAAGCTATTCTTTGTGAAGTGCCTCTTGACTACCTTACCTTTACCATTTTCAGAATAACTCCTGCAATCAGAGTATATCAAGTAGTTGATTTGCCAGAGAGAGAGAATGAATGGAAGAATAGCAGGGAGCAGATCACTGGCTTTGGGAGCCACTTTAACCTACTACCTGCAGTGCCTGTACTCCCATGTTTCTCACTATCTACAATATCCCAGCCCTACACACCCCAGAAAATAGCAGATCTGTACATGTTCATCTTCCATGAGCATCTTTGCTGCTGTTACTGGATTAAGTATGCATATGCACCAAAACCACATTTCCATTTTGCTCTGTTGACATTTTCTAAACAAGCGACTGGCTGCACACAGACATCAAGGTGCTTTATATTTTGGAGGCATGTTAAAAGTTAAAGCTTAATACCAGAACTTTTTGCAAATCTTTTACAACTAAACCACAACACTGATTACGCTTTTGGAAGTAGTTTGTATAAGGAAAGACTGGCATTACCTGAAGCCTTCCTATTGCCACGAGGCAATATTTACTACCTTGTCCCACATCAGCATCTTCTTCTGGTATAGTCATTCCTAGAGTAAATGATAACAAACACTGTTATTATGGGGAAATTGAGATGAGCAGAGATGCTGCTAGACTGGTTCTGTACTATTCTAGATGCTTTAAATCATTCAAAATAAACTTATTGTCCTCTCTAGGATTCAGGCATCATCTCTGGGTTCAGATCAGATGATCTTCCTCAGTCATGCTCAATCCTACATACCTCACATGCATATACAGTATCCAAGGCAGCAATTTTGGCTGCTGGACAAAACAGAACCAAAAATTCCATTATAAACCGAGATGGACAGTAACATTTCCATGAGTACTGCTCCACAGCATGTTACTGGAACTATGTGGTCACTTAATCTGGTCAGTGAATGCACATCATGTTCAGTTTTCTTTGTGAATAATGTATTATAATGATCCTTAAAAACAAGGCAGAGCCTAGATTATTCATTAACTTCATCCTCATATTTAACAGCTGGTTTTACTTTTTTCTATAATGGACTAAATCTGGGTTCTTACGTTGAAAGATTGAAAAAATGCGGATGCTTTGTGAATAGTGCTTGTTTCTGTTGTGTAACAGGAGTAACTATTATAAACACAGGAATCATTTCAAAACACACACGTGTACTGTTTTCCATCTCAGTGTTTCACAAATAGGAACGTTCACATTAGCACTGTTTACTTGCTAGTTGGCTAAGTCTTTAGTTAAGGTTATTTCCCAACTCCAGTTTTGAGATAGCAATTTCCTATGAAGCACTTGAAAAAAACATCGTCCAAAAGTGACACTGCTGACTTATTTTAAGCGATTTGTAAACTCTTTCACAAGGCTTTTCAAGGAACTCAGTCACAACAGGCAGTGAATCATTTAAGAGGCACTTTAAAGCACTAATGAAATAAATTGCAAAGCAGCTACCAATTATGAAACAGCCACTTTATTCTCAAAGTTCATAATTCCCAATGTAAGTCAATCTTTGGACCGTGCAGAGGATGACAGCATAGAACTTCCTTAAATGACACCTTTGTAAAATGACTACAAATGCTGCTGAATAAACTGAAGTAGTCTCTGAAGGAAGTTATTTTCCATCAAACAGTTGAATCTTATCTGACAATCAGTTTCTAAATAGCACTCTATGGGTATTTTTCAGTTCCCATTGAGCTATATGATAAAATAAAATACACAAAGTATAAAAGAAAAAAAGCCATATTTTTGATTTGTATATGCAAACTTCCTTTGCAATGGAATTCACAATTTTGGGGGTGCAACTTCATTTGCAGCCCCCAGCAGATAACTGGGATTTTATTAGGGGATCTCAGGAGCTTTACGAAGAAGCAGCATTATTGTCCCTTCTAACAAATGGGAAATTGGGGTGCAGCAGGAATTTCAATGCCGCACTACAAGAGCTGGGCAAAACCCCCTTGTCTTCTATACAATGATCTTGCTACCCAGACATAAAAACTTCTGCTCTAAATAACTCCTTAGCTTCTAAACCTATGTGATACCCTTCAAATGCCAGGATACCCCTCTGAAATGTGTTCTTAGAAACTGTATGGAAGATCAAGGTGGCAGTATGTGACCTTAGAAATACATTATCATTAAACACTTCAGTTAAAAATATCACTGGGTGGAATCAACACATGTTATTTTACAATTAAACATTATTTTGTGCTTCCAATGAAGGTCCCTCTGTGGGTCACTAGGGACCCAAACTTTCACTTGAGATTCTTCAACTCATTTAGAACATCCTTGAAATGAAGACAACCTGCATTTACCCTCCCTGTAGGACTATTCTGCACTGCCTGCAGTTTATCAGATCCTTCAGGCAGTTAAATTACAAAGCCTTGCTTCAGTATTTCGCACACCACTATTCCAGGCTCTTTTCCTCTACACACTAAGGAAACCACAAATAAGATCCCAAACACAAATAAGTCCCATGCTCTGAGACACCAGCATACCGCGGAGAGCATAAACCACTGACATAAAACTACTGCTAAGAGACTCAAATTACAGAAGTACTTTGTTTTCCTTCCTTGCTGTGTTTACACACAGTTATTTCTTCAATACAAGTTGTAGCAATAAGCTAACGACAGCTCCAATAGGCAAAGGACCTGAATTTGGTTGCCTCTTGAGAGACAATATTACTCGGAAAAAGCAGAAGCAAACATATCTGTGTTGGACCCAAAAGGAACCAAATCTGTGTCCATTTTAAGACAAAATTTTGGCAAACACATGGCTGCTATCTGCTCGTATACATGTGGTGCGCAGAGACAGTCAAGCTTCCAAAACTAAACATAGACTCCTCCACATGAGCAATTTTAATTTTAAATAGGTAGAAAATAGTTAACTGAGAGTTGTGTGCAGTTGCAGGGGATAAGAAGAGGAAGCCAGAAGTTTCACCTGCCAAAGTTGCGACTGGAGGTGTGAACTGAGAGCAGGACAAATGAAATGGTGTTTAGGAAGGAGCATGAGGACATTGACTCTGCTATGAAAGAAATGCAGCAGTGTACAAAAACAATCATGGGAGGAAAGAAAGCAGTGGAGCTACCCAAGAGTTGACCCAACACTTTGGCAGGAAGATGGCAGCTAGGACTGCATCCCTTCAGGAGATGGATTTCCTCAGTCCTGAACTCAGCAGCGAGGCATGCTCAACCATCAGCCAAAAGAACAAACATTTTAAAAGCTGGTGCCTGAAGCATACACCATGAACATACATACATAACATGAACATACGGTTACATTCAGACACCTCAGTACAGGGGGTCTGATCTCAAAGACGGTGAGTGATTCTAGGTCCTACAATACCACCTTCAGAGGATTTTCTTGGTGGTGCCTGGCACTTCTGAGAATCAGACCACTTAAACATGGCCTAAGTGCTGTTTTAAGGAAATAACTGTAGGCATTCTAGTTGGATAACTTTAACCAAAAGATCCCTCTTAAATAGAGTTTTCCATTTGAGAAGGACAAATTTAAAGTATTTTCCTTGACTTCAAAAGCTTTTTCAATCATTTCCTTAGCGGCACAGTGTATTGAGAATGACAGCAAAGACACTCAGCTGGATGGCTTCCACTTTGCATAATCTTTTTTTCCTGCAGCCTTCAAACATGCTTTCCTTTTTAGGAACTTGGTCCATGCTTGCTACTGCCCAAATAAACTCAAAGCAATAAACAAGCTCCAAAATTAAACCTAGCTAAGAAGCATCATTTCTGATGTCACTCTTTTGGCAAGGGATGCTCTTCTAGTTTTCACCTTTTTGGTTTCTTCCCCCCCCCCCCCCCCCCTCGGTGGATTACATTTGGTCTGTATAACACAGTGGAAAATGTATTAGTTGGGTTGTCTCACAAGACACCCCATGAATAAAAAACAATCTGCCTGGAATTAATCAATACCTGACCTAGTGAGTTGCTAATGCTTCCCTAAACGTGCCTAGAGTAAAAACATGCCAAAATGACTGTCTGCTCGTCTGCAATGTAGGTGCTATTACTGACAGCATTCCATCATAAAGGGAAATTCTTTTCTTCGTTCAATTGCTGATAGTTACAAAGATTCAGCTGTGGGTGTGCTTTTTTGGAAGGATGCATTTGTATAAGAGATTTACTTTTGCTTTAGCATACCTCCTATTGAACATACTCCAGTATAGTCAGGTAAATAAAGATACATGCACTGCACTTAATACCGGTTTGTCCAGCTCTTAACATAATGTACTATTGTTCCTTAACATCACCAAGTACCATCATTATCTCCAAAAAAAAGTTCCTGGAAGAAAGCAGCCATGCTTTAGGCAGCATCAACAAAATAAACATACATTAGTTATTCACATTCTTTACTTGTAACCCTGAGACTGGATTTCTCAACACCAAATATATGCTCCTCTTGAATAATAAATATAGTGCTATGCTTGTTCAAGTTGATATCAACAATTCACAAAGCTCAGCCTGCAACTGAGCCTCACAAATAGAAGGCAGTGCCATGAAAGGTTATATTTAATTTCCAAGTGTTCTTTATGCCAGCAAACAGTTTCCCACTGGGCAACAGCATGTGTTTGGACATAAGGAACTTACTAGTTTTCCCAAAGAGCTACCAGTTGGCTCTAACAACACAACAGAACCATTTTCTTCCTTTTTTCTCTATCTTTCTGTGAAACACAGAATAGTGTTAGTGAATTTATGGTTTTACTTCACTACACTCAGAATTAAATGATTTATAAGTCTTCAGAAGGACACTATTTAAGTGCCCAGTGGTCACCAGCAATCCCCTATTAATGCCTATCTCCATCAGAACCATTTCTGATAGTTACACGTCTGTGCATGAAACTGCACTGTGTGACTATCTCCCATACACAATGGAAAAAGGCTGTGGATGTTTACAGAATACCAAGGAAAAATCTCATGAAAGAAACCCAACAAAACTGAAATTCTTCTCTTTTTAGAAAAAGAAAGGAAAAAAAAGCCTTGAAAATGACAGCACTGCAAAGAATATTCAAGCAACTATTTTGTTTTGTATTGGAAGAGGGAGTACTTTGCACAAATGTCCCGATTCTGGCCAAAACGTTAAAATAACCTAACAGCTTTGGCATGCTGTGGTTAAGACGTTACGGTAAGTCTGACTTGGAAGACTAAAATGTTTCTTCTTTAACTAAGGAGAAAAAAAGATTTCAACATTAGAGTTTAACCTTATTCTGGGACTTTCTATTTGAAGTTTTTGAAATAAGTATCTATCTACTCTTTTTCTTCACTATGTGTTTTTCTGCAGGTCCTTGGTTTTCATTTACAGAAAACTACCAACATCCTGACATACTGCATCTCTCTCTCCACCAAATATTTTCCATCAATTGTTATGGCATAAAACCCCAAAAAACCTATTAGGAAAATATCATAAAGACCACATAGGATTCATTTCCTTCCAGGAATGAGACACTCAGAGGGGAGAAAAATAATAGAAGAAAAGCTTCCACAAGTTGAAAACTGAATGATCACAACATTTCCCAGTTTTGTGACTGGTTATGAACTCAAAGCACTGTCTAAGCTAAGGATCCCAAGTTCTTCTAACTGTGCTGCTTTGCCAGGAACAGAGGGACAAAAGCTGAAATTTGTGTTCAGCCACTTTCAGACAAGGGGTCTTTTTACCTCATTCAAAATAATCCAACACTACATGGTCATTCTTTAATATAACATATGACATATAACTGGTTGGAGTATCATTCTGAAGTATCTGACTCCTTTTTCCTTTGACTTCTACACAAAGTTTACCCCTATTACTTGAGGCCAACCTGTAACTTATGGGGCTATAAGCGTGTAGGTATCATATGCCAGGTTTTACACTTGAGCTTAGCTTTACCCTTCTCTTGCAGAGAAATGGAGAAAAATGAACTGACCATTAACTAACACAGCCTAAATGAAGGACAAGCCATGATGTTTCTCGTGTTTTCTCTCCTATTTCTCACTGAAAAAGGGGCTATAGGCAGCCTGCCAGTAAGTGAGCCTTCCTTCTCCACTAAAGCAAGAAAAAAGCAAAACAAGGTAGGCTAGATGTGCAAAAGTGTTTTCATGCTGACCACAAACCTGAGCCATAACAGAATTTGCTTTCTACTTTAGATCTCTGGAAAAACAACAACAACAAAACCACAAAACCCCAGTCCTTAAAATATTCCATCACACCGATGGCCAGCTGCCTGTAGTTTATTTGTTTTCACCTTTTAAAGTACCCAAATTACCTAAGAGATTTAACAGACTGCTCACAGCAGCAGCGTTGTCAAATCTGATAGTCTCTCACACTAATAACCATCAGAGAGCAGTTCTTGCCTTGGTATTTCTGTATTAATATTGGTTGCGTTATACTCCGTGTGAGACTAAAAAAAATGAACACATTGGCCACAGACAATGCCATACCATCCAGAAACAGAAAATACCAGGTGCTAAACAAATCACATTAAGTGCATTTGCTAAATAGTTGTTATTTCATTTATGAAAGTATGTTTCATGTGCTGCGTATTGGTTGTACAATGCACAAGCCACATTGCATCTATGAAAGAAAAGGATGAGTTTATATTAAAGTGTCCACTTGGCAATTGAAAAATAAATGAAAACCATCCTTTCCATAGCTGAACTTTTAACAGCTGTAATTTAGCACAAACCCATTTATTCCCAAGAAGCCAGAGATGAAGCAAAGGCCAGAGCCTTGCTACTCTCTGACTGATTAGAACAGAAGTAATTCTATTACTGGGTAGAAAAGCCTTAGCAAATTCAATTACTGCTGCAGTTATTTAATTTGCTTTACAGATTATGGTTGAATTACCACTGGAAATGAGAACAAATGCAGTGGTGTTGCCACTTATTTACCCAAACATATATTGGGGACCAATTCGGCCCATGGACATTCCCATTCAACTTCAGAAGTCAATGGATACATGACAATCACCAACACAAAGTGGGGAAGACTAGGAGGGCAAATAAACACTCGTGAAAGAGCCTCTGATTTAGTACAACATGCCCTGAAAAAGGCACTCAGGAATGACTATTATGAGTAACAATTTGGATGGTAACGTAGAAGACCACTGAAATTCCACATAAGGCTGTCAAAATCAAAAACATCCCTTAGGATTGTGCTATAGTTTGGAGGCATTAAAATTGTGGAGGAGCACTGGGATATTATAAGGGAGCACCATGTGATCTTGAGGAGTGGAGTAATAGAAATGGGATGAAATTCAACATTACTAAATGCATAAGCATGCACTTGGGGACTCATAACAGCCATAAAGTACAGCAACAGAAATGGGATGAAACTTCATATTATTAATTGAAAGATCACACAATTCAAAGCTATTTTTTGCTACAAACTGGAAGATTTGGACTTGACAACTGAGAAGGAGGCAGCCTGATATATATATATTAGGTGATTTAAGATGCCAGCAGGATACACTATACAAAAGTGAAGCATGCTGTGCTGTATACTGTTAGTCAAGATAGGAAATACCACTTTCACTATACATCACTACAATCTCACCTGGAACAAGAGTGTACAGTGCCAGTGACCCATATTTTGTAAAGTTAAGTGAAAACACAAACAAGTGCAAAGAAAAGACAAACAGATAAAGAGGAGAATGCTTGTGAGAATGGAGATTAGAAGAAGCAGATTGGTTTAACTGTGCGAAGTCAAGGCTGACAGGATATGACCTCCTTTTGGAAATGCACCAGAACACTGGAGAGAGACAGACACAAGGCAGGAAAACTCTCACTTGATCTTCAGTGAAATATAATCCAAGAACACACTGGCATGAACTTCCCATAATCTAATGAGGACTGGAAAGTAAAGAGCTTATTAGGTATAGAAGAGCAGTGAGGTTTTGGAAGAGCTCAAGATGGGGACAACACCTCACTAAAGTAAACTGGAATTTACAATGTGATAACTGGCAACTGGGCACTCGAAGATCCCAAAGTTCCTTTACATGCCATGCTCCTGCACAGCAGTGCCTGCTCCTCTGCTGAATTCATACACCGCTGATGTTGCAACCCAGCACTGACACAAGTTCATGAGTTTGCAGCTCTGCATTAGCAACATCCACCCTGAAGTGTTAGACCTCTTTAAACATCCCATAACATGCACCAAACTTTTCATTCAAGCTAAGCAAGGAGCTGCAAGAAATCTCATTTGACCTGCACCTTCCTGAAGAGACATCCTGTATATCAAGGCTGAATTCAAGTATGTTTGGGATTACTGATAGAAAAGTTAATCTCTGTGGAAGAAAAAACCCCCACAAATTCCCAACCTTTCATTTTCATAAGGCAATTTACACACACTGTGCTCTTGCTCTTTTGAGACAGAAATTAAACTGGAACATTTTGACTCCTACAGCACACTGAAGAATATTAATCCCATTAGCAAGAAAAGGGGAAGTTTTCCTCTTCTTCCAAAACTGCAATTCAGCAGGAAATCAACAAGAAGTTCACATCTGCATGCTGGTGTCTGCACACCACTGCACAAACTTGGTGCAAACCACCTCTTAGCATCCATAATCCCTGCACAAATGTGATTTATGCCTGTGGTACATGACCACAAAAGGGCAGGACAACTCCTGGTTTGATTCATGCCAGCAGGCACTGTCATACTGCAAACAGCCTCTCCAACTACTGGAAACGCCAAGGTCAACTCACCCAGTTCATGATGGTGTTTGGATGAGCTCTGCTGTCTCCTCCTTGGATTTTTCGAAGGTAAATATTCCCATAAGTAATACTGAGTTACAGTAGGTAAATGTTTTTCTCTGTAGTTCAAAGCAATATGCCAAGACTCATTTCCCAGAAAAGCAGCCTCAAAACAGAATTTAATGCAATCTCCGAACATTCTCTACTAACCCCACCACTGGGAAGGCCTATGCGCCTAAATTACACATTTCCATACATGGGTGCTTGCAACTCAGTGCTTAAGTATAAAAGCATAGTTGGTATTTTCTAGTGGCACAAATGCTTTGTGTCTACCTTATTATAATCAGTCAATTTTTATGTTGGTTTATCAGACTGAAAACTTCTGATCCCAGTTGCTGGAATCCTGCATTACCAACAATTCCTACAGTTCTTCTGTGCCAATGAAAGTAGAAAGGGTTTCACATGGAAAAACAGGGAGTAACAGCTGATTTCTTGCTATCAAAAGCTTCTCAAGATGAGACTGAATTGGTTATCCCACTGAAATTCAACCTGGTTTTGTACCAGCAGAGGAACCTGAGCCAGGTTTTCAACTGTCTCGAAGACAGTGTGGTGCACAGCACGTTCAGTGAGATAGCTACACACCTGCTGGTGGCCAAGCCTTGATATAGCCAGTGCAATGGACAACAGCATACTGTGCTTCGCCCTCTTTTACTGGGCCAAGGCCATTCCTAAAAGAAAAAGAAACACAAAAATACCGTGTTGATCGACATGCAGAATAGCTTTATGCTCTTAAACTACAACTACTAATCTTTTACTGGTATTTGTAAGTCACGTTAGAAACAACAAACCTGGAGTTCTGTACTACGTCAGCTCCACTAAATGCTATTCAAGCCATACCTACTTTCCATAATACTTCTCTGAGACAGATACTGAAGAATGGAGCTGGTTAATACAAAGAAGTTGAGTGACTCGTGCAAAAAGATCTGGTTTGCAAAAAGATCCAATGACTCTGCCAACAGCTGAATTTAGTGGTGAGTTCTCCTCTCCTGAGCCCCAGTGCTGTTTTACGCCGTGTGCTAATGGAGATGTTTGGCCAGGTCATACTCCTTGAGGGAGCATTAGCCCAGTGGAAAATGAGAGTGCTTATGGCAACTAACTGTTGTGATAAGTTAAGTAATAGTACCTGTATCTTTTTCTCATGGTGGTTATTCTGTTCAGAGGTAAATGATCCAGAGGAGCATTTCCACACCTAAAAGTAAATTAATATTTGAAAGGGCTCAAAAAGGAATAGAAATACCCAGGATGAAAATACATTTTAAGATCTTTATTAGCATATTTAAGTAGACAATAACGGATATTTATTTCTGGAAGAAAGTCAGATTCATGTTTTCTCAGAACTTGCTGCTTCCAAAGGCTGAGCTTTTTGTGTGTGCTACAAACATTCTTTTTATTTTAGAAAAACAGAAGACACTACGAGAAGTTTCCCTCCTGCACTCCCCCAACCTAAAGATTATTTGAAATAGATACTCCGAGAGTGGCTGAAGTACAGATACACTTTAAAATACTATAAAAAAAGGGTGAAAACTAGAAAAGAATATATCCATATTCTTTTGGATATGGATATATCCACCGAAAATGATCTCAGTGTTCCACATATCCCCTGGACAGTGCATTTCAACTGCCATACACCAGCTACAATGTTAGCAGCTATGTTTGCAAGAACAGACTACTTCTTACACTGTCAAGTAACTTTCTTTAACACTTGACCATTTACATTTTTTGATATTACTAAATATGCCCAACTGTATAATTTTAACAATCCATTTGAAGCTGAGCAGTTTGAAGGGTAAAAACAATTAATTTTCAATGGAAAAGAAGAACAATAACAATGAAAGCAGTAACCACAAGGAAAGTTCGCGTTATTTGAAGCTCATTCTTCCCACAAAGTTTGGGTTTTGTTTTTGTTTTTGTTTTTTTTCACATCAGTCACTGCCAAGAAGGAATGAACAATTAAAATAAAATTTAGAATTCCCAAAACAATGGGGCTAGTGGCATGTGCTCTCATGCGCTGGAGTTTACAGAATCAGAGTGCTAGGAAATAACTGCAATCTGAATTGTTGTTTTAAAAGCCAAGGAACAACTGTAAACCGGACACTAGGCCTAGTTTTCCTTGCACAAAAAAGTCCTCCTCACGTGATCACTGTGTGCAGCTTGAAGGAAGAAAAAGCAATGTTCCCAGTGCCTCTCTGCCAGGCGGTATGTCTTTCTCCTGGCTTAAGGGGGAAAAGGTGCTATAGCTCTGAAGTCTGATCTTGGAGGTATAAAATACATAAAAAATCCTTACAAAGGCACCCAAGAGCCATACATTCAGCCTCCTCACATGACTGGCAGAAAATCCACCACATAACCAAAGTACAGGCATCTGCTGTAATGTGTCAAATATTTTACTTTGCGTGTTTCATTCCGTAACAAATTTTGCATCATCTGTTTTCAGCATATATACTGGATATAGGCTGCAGATGCAATTTTGTACTTTCCCCACTAACCACACAGACAGAAATTTATTGCAATAGAGACAGGCATTTTATCCCATTAGCACTACAACAACAGAAGTGCCCACAAGCCCCAGCCAGAAGCACTGGTCAGGCAAATCTCTTTCAAGAAGCCCAAGCAATGCAGGAGAAGTTGGAAAATTGCAAAATAAAAACCCTCTCACAATTACTCATTTATCTAGCATCAACCAGCTGACATCTGGTTAATTCATACCAGGCTTAGGTTAATTCCTACATAGCTGGCAAGTTTGCAACTGAATTCCTGTTTGTCTTCAAGATTCTTTTAATATTATTGGTTTGCTGAAAAAATACACAGAGCTGGGTTTGCGAAAGCCTTGTTCCTAAAGTACCGATTCAAACAATTTGACTGGAAGAGACAATGGCTTACATTCCAGGGGTGAAGTTGTCATGAAGTTCTCTGGGGAAAGCATCCTACACCCCACATGGATAAAAATAACTGCAACACACAAATTTGGTGCTGTTTTGTCATGAATTATAAAGGAAGAAAGGTTTCAGTTTTACTCCAGTTCCATAAACAAGCATTCTGGAAATGCTTAATGGGAGCGTGTCATTACAGTTTCAAGGTCAAATTAGTGCAACAAAATGTCTGAATCTATCCTGAGATGGGACCAAAACCATCACAGGAATACAAGGTAAATGCATACCTCATCCTGCAAATGAAAGAGCGCCTTGATCCCATGCACATTCTCATTGAGGACTGCTGACCCTCCTTCTTTACTGTTCCAGTCTTCAAGTCCAGGATTCGTCCTACAAAAGTCAGAGAGAGCAACTGATGTTTAGTATATAAATTTAATTCCATTTACTAAAAATTAAGATGACAGTAAGTTCATAAGCTAAATGCCATTAGCCCAGTTAGGGGAAAAAATACCAATACCAAGAAGAAATCTTGATGCTGGTCTTGCATTGCTTATGTGCTGGCTTAACTAATGATTTCAGCAAAGCTGACTCTGAGTCACAACAGCAATGGCTCTTTTCTCAGTTGTCCCAAGACCAACTTCCAAGGCAGGGTCAAACGCCTGGAGGCAGAGAAGACAATGACAGCAAGCACAGCTTTCTGACTTGATCTGCTTGCTCCACTCTTTACCAGAAGTATGGATAAAGCAACATGCATTATTCCCCTGACAGCTGTTCCTCTTTCCCTGTGCTCTTGTGTCTATCCAGAATGCTCTCACCATAACACCACCTCACACAGCCAGAGCTGCAGTGATGGTAAGGAACATGCAAGACCAAGCTTTTCTCCTTGATGATGAGATACAGGATATGTCACAACAGCACTTGTTGTGGGACCTTTTCAGAGGTGATAAAAACCTGACACAACAGCATATTTTTAAAGTTAATTTTCAGCCGGATTAGTGAGATGATCTGACTTACCACAGGGCAACATGAGTCTGGGTCCATGGCTGGACCCTGCTGATCAGCATAAGCTGACTACAAACCTCAGAATCTCACACCACAGACACAGCATTGAAAAGGGATGACAGCTACCAAGTCATCCCAAGAGAGGATAGGATGGAGGGAGTGCTGAGCTGACACTCCTACAGTGAGTTTGGGGAGGTCTTTATTAAAAAACAAAGGTAGCAAGGTGGTCACAGACAAATCTTTCCATTTTCCTGAGACAAAACAGAAGGCAGTGATTACCACAGATAGGTTCAGATCAGTGATTGCAGAGTACAGGGTATCACCTAGAATCCTATTGTTTATCACCAAAGAACTAACAGAATGGAGTTTTGCATCTACAGCTCAATTGCTAACAGATGACTATCAAATCTTGCACATTAGTAACAGCCTAGAAATGAACCGCTGGCCCAGATACACAATGCTTCGGGGCTGGACACAGCCACAAAAGTGACAGTGGGCAAGAGAAATGCTGTGGAATAGCTGTTAGACAATTAAATGACAGCCACCAATGCTGATGACACATGGCCATGAGCAAACCTACATGTTTAAGGTGGGTACCTTTCAATAACTGAAATAATAATAAGCTTCAGTCTTTACTGTGATATAAGTAGCCAAGTTTACAGGAACATAAGATACCAGACTGTACTAAATTGAAGAAATCATGCAAAATACATTCAAAGTCTCCCTGAACAGATTTACTTAGAAGTCCCTGTCCAAAAATAGAGTTCTGAAATAATCCTACTGCCAAACATTAATTTCAGAATTACTTTAACTGAAAATATTTACCTCCATCCATGAATGAGAATAAAATCACTACAAAGCAGTTTAAAGATTAATATTTCAGGTAAGTAACTAGGCAGCAGCATCTTATTGTTAAGGTACCCTCAAGGTAACTACTGGAGGAAAGCCATCCTTGTCAACAGAAGGTTAGATGTCATTTGGTGTATCTCCAAGGTTAAGAAGTTAGCAACCCTGGGAACAATTCCTAAAGATTCTTCTATTCAAATCACTGGGCTATATGTTGATATATGATTCAGGTATGAGCTGGGAAGAAATCGTACCACCACATTTCCCAGCTCAGTTATACTGACTCTATGATGTAGGATGGATCTGAGCTTCAAACACACTTCCCCTCCCTGCATCAGAGAGTCTGTCTCTGTCTCATTTTCTATAACCAAAGCACAGTCTATTTGCCCATCCTCATACTTATTCAAACAATTTAGAGAAATAAAATATCATTAGGGATAAGACAAACTGACTCACAGATGAAGGCAATACACAACGAAGCAAAGAAGACATTATATGTGCAGGACCCCATGGCTGTCCTTATGAGTACGCAAAGCCAAATGAAAGCATTAAAAGCATTTTTCTCTTTGGACACAATACCTTTGTCATGTAAACAAAAAGAGGAATTGTTTTCTGTGCACTTTTTTTTCCATTTCAATATAAATTCTTGAAGTGACACTAGTAATCAAGAAGCAGTGACAGTAAATGGAACTCAAACAGCCAAGAGAAATTTCTCAGTTTTCATCATCCAGGAGCATCTCTAAAAATAAGAACACTTCACAATTACGTGGCAGCTAAGCCTAAAATTGCTGATACATGTTCCTTTGGCACGTCTGAAACCCCTGACAACAGAAGTCAGTTTTTAAATTTAGCCTTTTGTTTGGCAATGTCTTAGAAATATGTACCAGATAACAAGTAGCAGTCTAAATTTTGCCCTGACTTACAAAATCACTGCAGGGGGCCTGTAGGAGTATAAGTCACAGAAATGTTTGGTACACAGATATTACGACAAAGCTCTGAGCAGCTTGTTTCAATAGTCCATCGTGCATATGTTAACCTTGCAGAGCTCTAGCAATGCAATGCAGATTTTGATAAAGAACAAGCAGTTTGTTCCTCATCTATTATTAGAAGTTTATGATCAAATTATATTAAAAAGAGGAAGAATTACAGGTGAATAGACTAAGGACAAACGGTTAAATTTAGTTCAAACAAGCCTGTTAGTGTATTTACTCCTTGACATAAGAAGGACCTCCCAAGACCCAGCTTTTAAGTTAGTAATACCAGTGTCACCAGATGTCTGGAGCATATCATGGAGAGTGAACTGGGAAACAACCCAGTGTGAGATCTGCATGCAACCAACGTGGCCATGCAGCACAGGTAAATGCCAGCTTGGAAAAAGATCGGCATAATACTCCCAAGTCCTTGCACCCTGTGTCTGCCCATACTGTTGCATACACACCACTGAAAGCTTCCTCTGGAGAGCTCTCCTGTTTAATGATGGCAATTTGGATACAGGGTTACCCCTTCTTATTTTCATGCTAATTGCTAAAAAACCCCTAGATGTAGACTCAGAGCATGTAGATTTTACCAGATAATTCTAATGAAGTACAGAGAGATGGAAAACAGTGAAGTGACGACAAGCTGGAGTGGTACCACAGTTATTTGTCCTGACTTCTGTTTGCTATGACAATACAGTTTCACCTGTTCCCAAGACAAAAGTCAGAGATGGTTCTCCCCAGGCTCCTCACCAGTCCACACCAGACCCCAAGGAGGGAATGGACCCACACCAACCCTGCTTCTGCCAGCAGGGAATTGCAAAATCATCTTCTACCTGCTTTACTATCAACTCCAGTTCCCTGCAGCTGCTCATGAGATGGACCTGAGCAGGTCCCACATTGCAGTCAAGCAAACTGGCATAAATCACAACTCAGTGTCATTCAAACAGCTCAGCTGAAGGAGGTTGCATGCTCTGATGATGGCTCTGTCACAGAAACATAAAATATTCATATCTCCATGCATTCCTGCAGCTTTTATACTGGTGCTGCTATGCCAGTGATAAATGTTCATTTAGGTTTCTCCAGAGGAAACACACACAAAGTACATGTGATGTTAAATTTGGCCATTATATTCTCATGAACAGGAAATATTTGAAGAAGCTCTGACAATTTCTGCTGAATGGTGCACATTTCTTCTAGTTTCTTCAGAAGAACAGTTTTAACAACCCAGTGCCACCACCAGCTGGATCCCTTTACGAGCTTCCCCATAAACTGGTAATTGCATGTAGTTCATTTTCATGTTAAACTTTTCCCCCCTCCAGCTCCAGACACAACCCTCAGATACTTATCCTGCACTTGCTCTATCTCCAACACAGCACTGCTGTGACCAACACTGCTGTCTTATTACCATTTACAGCAGCTGCACAACTCGGAGGAAGCCAGAGTTTACTCTGCTGCAGAAGAGAAAGCAAATAAATGAGCACAATGCTTATTAAAACCAGCACATAAATCTCTCTGGTTGGTCTGGGTATAATTGATAATGTGTGGAAATCTACCAACTAGAGTCCCCATCCAGAAGGCAGGATTGCTTAAACCTGTAATAAACCAGTTGTCCTCTGAGCAGGAATCCACGATTCAACCCAGGAACCTGATGTCAGGTGTTTATATAGGAAAGGGCTGTGAGAGGGTACCACTGAGGTGAGGACAGTCTGCAAGTGATTCATTATTGATGTAAAATTAGAGAAGCCATATAAAGCTCTTCCCAATAAATGGATTAGTAGGTAACAGATTCAAGTACTTAGGATACATGCCAGAAACATTCCCTTCGTGTTATGCTTCAGCAGGTTTTCAAAGATGCTCTCAAACAAAATGATCGAGGTGACAAATATTCATATTGGCACTGATATGCCTCTTGCATGTGTAAATACTGAACTGATTATGCACAAACCTTCCCCTTTTGGATCTCTGGTTGCTACTGTGAATGCTCAATACCTTTGCTGTGCTTGCAATGTTTGAGATGAACCTAAGCCAAGGATTGGTCTCAGCCTACTGAAGTTCCTGGGGTTTCAAATCTGGGAGTTTGGCTCAAATCCATCTTTACACAATAGCACCAGCCTGCTAGAAAATTTGTTCCTCCATGTTTAAGCACTGCCTGCTAAGGTTTATAGCCTGGTAATCAAACACAGTCTGCTCTTTGTTATTCAGTTCTTTTCTTTTTTTTTCTGGTAGATTCAAAGTAAGCTTCAACACCTAATTCTATCACAAATGCTTTCTCTGCTAGATTTCCAGGTACTAAGAATCCTATAGTATCTAATTAGAAAGAAGGGCTGTTACATAGGGGCATTCTTCTGCAAAAAAAATCAGTTCAAGTTGAAATGACTGTCTCTAGAAACAACCATAGGGTATTCACATCCAGTCTGCAGCATTGAAATACCCCTCTTTTGCAACAAAAGACTACTGCCTCCTTACAAAGATCAGAAGAAATTTGTTTTGGCCTCATGCACATAAAAATACTACTGGCAAAGACCATGATACAATTTTCCACTTCTCTCTAACTCGTCAGTAGATGGACTGCTGTCTTGTATGCATTCTTGGACCTGATGAGGAAACAGTCTGAATTAATATATGGAGTCTCACCTCGCCCTCAATACCTCCAACAGCCCAGCAAGCTTTGTGCTGTAGATGACAGTGTCTTACAAAGAACAAGTCAGGTATTTCGTAATTATTCTCAGCCACCGGATTGTCCACATATTTCTTTCCAGGCAAAATAAAATAAAGGATAAACTAAGTTTGGTTTGGACAAGATAACAAAAGATGATTTTGTGCTCATCAAAAATACTCCACAGGATATTCAGGGAAGACAAACAGTACACAGGAATACTGCACCCAAAAATCCTTATGAAAACTAAAACCATCTTTATCTTACTATAAAAAAAAAATGGAAAAAGCAAAACAGGGATGCAGGAAAACAAGAGGAAATAATTAAAAATAAAAGCAAAGTGATGGTCAAGGTACTGATGCTTCTGGACACAGCTCCAGATGTAAGTTGGCCCTCAAATTGAAGGGTCAGAGAACAAAGGTCTTTTTCTATGGTGATGCTCTCTACTAGTACATTAAATCCTTAGAAATTAGTGGCAGAGATCAGCTTAAAGATGCGTGTTCTCAGCTAAAACAGTTTGTATGCATATAAGTTACAGGTCACTGCTTGGGATAAACCATGAGCTTCCAGAAAACAAAGTGAAACTCTTCTTTAAGTTTTCATTTATCAGTTTATTCATATGCACCAACTATAGCTGAACATTCAGCTTTACACCAACTGAGGTATTCAATTGGCAGAGCTCCTCTTGAAAACAGTGGATGCATTATGAACACATAAATAACATGTCTCCAATAACATTAAACAGCCTAAATTTGATGAATTTATATTAGATTACTCTTCATAAGCTCATGCCAGAGCAAAGCAGTTATTCTGCATGAATTCAACAGTTAAAAGAAAATAAAACCCATTAAAAATGTATACCCTTACAATTGTTATGTTTAATACAGCTCAGCAAGTGCTTTAAGTTCTATTAAGTTCAATAAATATACATCCACCCTGTAGATCCCAATATAAAAAAACCCCAAAATTTCAGAAGATCTAAGAACACATAAAGAACCAAAGCTGCAATGCAAACACAGTATTTGAAGGCTCTCCTTCCAGGAACTCACATTTACATAAAGCAGAAGCAGCTCTCAATATACAAATAAAACAATATACACATAAAAAAATAACCCTGGTCACACAGCTCTTCTCTCAGCATTCTAGGGTTTATTATTTACATAAAAGTAATGTTCATAAAAGCACAGTCACATCTACCACATACATACTCCCTGTCCTGAAAGCCCAAGTCCCTGCCCTACAAATGACAAGGTATCTACTGTAGGGTTGGTGAGACCAAGAGCAACTGCCCAGAAATATGCTGCTGCTCATCCAAGTATCCTCTAAAAACAGAGCATCCCTTCAGCATCACACCACCAAGGACAGGAACTATGTAGAGTAAATGCACCAAACAATACAATCCTAACAAAACTGTATCCACCAAAAAAAAAGCATCACTTTGGCCCCTCATTGAGGGGAAAGCAAACACATGAGCAGTAAGAATAGCCTGGACACTCAAAACAGGTGGGCTTAACAGCGTGCTAACTTCACCATACAAACTAACGGCAGAACCATATGACTGGCACCAGTCACACTGTGCACCCAAAACCAGCACTGACTTTACAGCGTACCTCTCACTCACATTGGAGGTTACAGTGCAGCTCTCATAAGCAATGCCTGCCAACCTGTTGTTTATTTTAACACCACTACTTCATATTTGCTAAGCAATTTACAGTCTTTTAAATCTTTGACAGAAAAAGACACCAACTCTAGTTAACATTTAAAACACATCAAGAGACCACGAAGAATGCAGAGTTCTAGAAAGTAAGAGCCTGATGAGGTTGTTTTTACAGAACAAACTGGCTAACTCGTGATGCTTAACTCATTCACCAACCCTCCTGCTCACTGACAAATAACCCCAGCGTGCAGGCACTGGCACTCCCAACACTTTTGCCTTCCCCAGCATCAGACACAGCATCGCCACGTGGGACTGCTGCCAGGGCTCATGATGATGCAGAGCAGATGGGCTCATAACAGGCAGCAGGCTCTTCTCTTTCATACTTGGATTCATGCAAAATAATTATCAGCTGCGCTGTTAGCGGTGTACCTATAGTTTTAACTTACATGTGGAAAGGGTCTGTTCTCCAGACTGTGGGTGCGGGAGCCTGGAAGGGTAGCACAGGTCATCCCTTGCTGGTGTCACAGCCTTTATGGACCATAATCAAAACTTATGGGATGCTCAGGACATAGGCGAGGGGGAACACGCTCCTGATGATGTGGAGATGGTTGATGTGATCTAAATCTTTCCTGATATTAAAATCAGAATCCTATCAAATCTTTCACAGAGTGGGTCAGTAGGACTTTGAAGAAGCCCTGCGGGTGGGAACAAGGTCTCCCGAGCCTTGCTTCCCAGCTGGTCTGACTGCTCCCCACAGGAAACTGCACCTTACAAGCAAGGCTGTACAGCAAGCCAACAGTCATACCTCCGTCCTCTGTGTATAGGATTTTGTGCTCTGGCCCAACTTCTCCAGAAGAATGAAGCCATGGGGACACTGGTATAATAATATCCTTTGAGAATACAACACAGCTGTAAAATCAGTCAGCCTCAAGAAGCCTGGAACAAATTCAGGGACAACATAGGACTTCCCGGCTGTCATTATACTGCACATATCAACAAGAAGCTTGTGGGATGCAGGGATAAAATGCAGTTGCTTTTGGTCCAAAGCTCGCAGCACCTTCCACCCAAATGTTAGGAGACTGCTTTAGCTCTCACAGGCTGGCGCCTCCCTGCTCTCTTGTGCTTGTCTTATCATGCAGCAGGAAGCAGCACCTTGTCCCTACCCCACTGCACACTCCACTACATTACAGAGCATCGCTAATACATTGATAAACAAATATGTCAGTATACAAAATAAATACCTGACTGACTCCATGCATGTACATGTTGTTGGCAGACATTAAAGCAACATTCAGAGGAGATCCACACCTTTACTCCTATTTTAAGGATGAGGACAGTGAAGCCCAAAGGACCGATTTCTCTTGCCTGTGGTCAGCCAGCAGTGGAGATGCAGCTAGGAACAGGGTCCAAGCTCATGCAAAAAATTAGCCCAAATAAGGAAAAGAAATGGCTTTAAATTGAAAGAGGGTAGATTTAGATTAGATACTAAGAAGAAATTCTTTACTGTGAGGGAGGTGAGGCACTGGAACCAGATGCCCAGAGAAGCTGTGGCTGTCCCATCCCTGGCAGTGTTCAAGGCCAGCTGGATGTGGCTTTGAACAACCTGGTCTAGTGGAAAGTGTCCCTGCCTATGGCGGGGTGTTGGAACTAGATGATCTTGAAGGTCCTTTCCAATGCAAACCATTCTATGATTCTATGATTATAAATATAAACCATCAAAGCTCACTCTCCTCACTAGCCTAGCTTCTCAGGGGGACTATCTGAATCTCTCGAAATATGTTAAGGTTTACATCATCTAATTGCAAAAGGCGTTGTATAAGCATTAGAGTCAACTTATGACATTCTTACAATAGAATGAAGAGGTTGATCCAATCAACACCAACGTTAAAAAAAATAAAAGAGTAATGCAATTGCAATGTAGCTATTTTTACATCTCTCTCTGTCCCCTACTTACCAACTGGAGACACTCACCCACAGAAGGGGAATTGAAAAGCTTTCTCACCCCCTCTTGTTTTTCAGTAAGAAACCCCTCACATTAGACAGCTGTTTGCTTAATACAACTTGTTCTTATAAAAGCTCATGAGGCCAAAAGGTTTCTGCTGTGCCTGTCTTCATGTTTGACTAACCGGTCTGCATCGTGTAATTCTCCACAGTGTTGGACAAATATGCATCATTATAATTAAATTAAAAAGGGAACTATGTGGGCTTTTGAGCCTTGCTCTTGAGTTAATTTTAAGGGACTATCTGAAGGGATAGTGTTACAGATCACATGCGAGTCTCTCCGCTGATGGGCCTGGAAAACTGGACATAAAAACCCAAGCAAATAATTCAAAGCACATGTTCAAAGTTAAGTTGTAACACAAACCAAAAACATTTTAAGGACTAAATGTATTTTGAACTTTCAACAACTGTTATCTTATGTACAGGAAACATTCAGCACGCTAAATAAAATAGCTTATAGAAGCCCATACAGATGAATAAGCTTTCCCTAGACATAAACACAACAGCATCTATCTCCATTTTCAGTTCCCTATCTGTAAAGCAGGACAATGCTCCTCTCTTTTTTCATCCTTGCAATGTCCATTTAAACTTCAGCAGCAGAAGCTTCATCTTGCTATAGGTTTGTGTTAAGTCCTGACTCAGCCACTTTCTGATCTCCCCAGGTACGTTCAGGCTCAGCCACTAGACAAATATCAAGTTCATGGTTCCATGAGCTGGACAGTTGGGGTAGCATTTCTGTTACAACTATCAGACGTATTCGAAGGAAAGCCTGAGCTGGGGAAAATGATCATACTAAGGCTTGCCAGTGATCCAAGATACAAAGAGCTCCTCAAAAGACAGAGCAGACTTTCTATAATTAGGAAAAAGGATGGAAAACCCCAGAAACAGTTACTCCAAAGCATCATCAGCAGAGACTCCCATGACAGGACAGCTATACAAAATAAGTCCAAAATATGTAATTTATTCTTTTACCATTCACAGCTGCATAATAAATCAATACATAAAGACTGTAAGTAGCTTTTAAATTAACCTATTTGTTTCACTTGAATGCTCAGCAGGAAGATTTACTGAAAAACACTTCACTGCTGCCAAAAAAGCTTCAGGTCCTAGCATTCTGTATTACTTGTACTTCATTATCAAACTGAAGTAACTGGGATATATGCTTTATTAGTAAATACTGGTATGGTCTGGTTCTGAAATTTGGCTGTGGTCTGTTCCACATGAGCTAGTGACACACCATGGAATAGTCCATTAGAGGAAATAATGACTGCAAGATGACTTTGTGAGATATTTTGCTGGGGACAGAATTAAATTTAAACACAGAAGAAGCAAGAGAGAGGGGGAAGAACGAAAAGCCCAAGGATGCTCTCTGGCTGTTTTCACAGGCTACTCCTTTAGTTCATTTAAAATAAGCTAGATCTCCACAGGGCAGATGTTAAGGCTAATACTGCACCATCCCAGCACCTGTGGAGTTCCCATCAAAGTAGTGGAGCACCTGAGATTTACAGAGGGTTGCAAGCAGGGCCCATGCCAAAGGCTCCAAGAGGCAGGATTGAACTGCTTTACTGGCAATGTGTTAACCAAAGAAGTTGGTCAGGTATTCGTGAAAAACTAGTATTTCTTAAACATCAAGAAAATCACTTAACTCCATATATTTCACCATGTCACCACATTTAACAAAACAGAGCAAGTTGAATAAATATTGAACATTAAAAAACCCCCACCGCACTTGAAACACAGCAACTGAAAATGATCCAGTCAAACGTCTGTGATAACAGACCTAAATACACGGCAGTTTCCAAGTGAGAAAACTCAAGGTGAAGACTGAAGAGAAATAACAACTGCAAAACCTGCTTGCACATGCATGCCCAAGCACTTGAAAATTCACCCTAAAAGCATTCCCTAATGCTCATCAGGTGTAATAGGTCTGTCTCAGAGTACTAAGCTCAAGTTGCTTCCTTATTTTGGTAAAAACAGGTACTGACCTTTTTAAAACACCATTATAATTAAAAAAAATGCAACTTGTTATCACTAGTTTTCCTTCCAGTACTATCCACCCAAACGGAGTGCCTCAGCAGCAGCGAGACAGACCACTGGCACGGTGCACTTGTGTAGGAGTTGGGCTTCTCCCAACATAGGGGATTTTTTTCCCCTCATAAACAGCCCTAGAGACCAAAGCAAAACAAAATTGACTTGGAATCCGTTAGAGAGATTAAATGTACCATACGTTTAAAATACGATCATTTGGAAGTACCTATTTTTTGAGAGCAAACTGGGTTTTTCTTATTTCTGTGATATTGTCCAGTGTGTCGAAGGGCAGCAATGGTGCTCCAAGGCTTTAAGATCCTTTTCCTTACAGATACAACACAAAAAGCCAGATTCCACCCTCTGCATTACCCCTGTAAGATCATGGGACCACAGTCACTGGTCACACAGCCACAACTGAAGGAAGATTTGTTTCATTCGCTTCAACTGAAAAACATGGTGATCCACTGGCAAAGGAAACACTAAGTCCCATACGTGTCATTTAATGCACAGAATATTTAAAACTTCCCTTGTTTTCCTTCCTGAGAGCCCAGCACATTCAGACTCAGACGGCTCTCACTCACCCACTTCAGCTTTCTGTTTTGCCACATGGAGTTGGCAAACTGTGCTTGATCAAACCAACTGATGACAGAAGAGAAGCTGAAGACACGCAGACTTTGGGCATCACTTCTAAGTGCACACTAGCGGGACAGCCAAGATGTAGATGCCACACAGGCACAGCTTCCTTGTTTCCTGCTCCTAAGCATCTACTGCACTAATTCATTTGCTTGCAAACAGAATGGGGCTACAGGAAGCAGAACATTCATTTCCTTCATCCTACACATAGAAACCCCACCCCTTGAACAGCCTAAAGCTGAAAAAACCACAATTCCTATGCTTGGCACTGATCAAGTTCAAAGGCTGTCTCTGTCTGCTATGAGAAGAGTCCACAAAAACAGGCAGATTGTTTTTCTCTGGAACAATGGCACGGCAACAGGGCTGGCGTGTACGGAAAGTCTTACACCTCAAACATCCCCTTCGCTTACCGCAATGCCGGTGGTACAGCATAACTTTGCTGAAAAACAGGTATCACATGGTGATTTGGCAATTGTCAGCAATAAGCCAAATCTCTCCCAAGATTTCACACTTAAAATAGGAAAAGATACCTTGCAAAAAATTGGATTTTTCTATAGTAAAACCAGGCAGAAACTTGAAATACTCTGTTGACATGAATCACTCATATATATATATATTCTATACATGGCAGCATATTTAAAGAATTGTCCCCTCTTTTTCAGGGCAACCTCAGTGTCAAAGCTTCTGTTTTCAATAATGTCTCTGTTCCCTTCCATTGCAGGTGCAACAGTCCTGGCAGAGCAGTTTCCAGCCTCCACCCTCCTGAGGAATAAAGTGGGGTGTGTGTGGGTATGTGTGTGTGCATGGGTGGAAAATCCCATAAAACATTAAAAGCCAATTTTCAGACAGTCCTGCAGAGACATAAAAGATTTCAGGACATCTCACATTATGTATATGGAAACTTTCTCTCCTCCCCATCCTCCCTGTTTTGCTGTGTGTTGTTTACTGGGCGCTCGCACATCTTGATGCTACAGTTTGTTAGGCTTCGTGGATGTTCAGTGAAAACAGATGATGAACCACTGTTTTAGCCTGGGATGAGAAGCACAAGTAGCCATGAACTCTTTCTATAAACAAAAAGTTATACAACTCATTCTTACCTGCCTAGAGGCTAACAGTCTTACTAGGTCAATCATCCTGTGCTAAGATGTTAAAATCTAAAATACTGAGATCTGGTTTTAATTCTCTGTACTCTGACTTCCTAAGCTGCTGGGCTGGGCATGTTTCAGAGAGAGATAGTTCTTTAGGGTTCATGTACTTAAAAGAATTCACAGACAGAAGTAAATAAATAAAGAAATCAAGCGCTGTCAGTTAAAACAGCCCTTTACGTGCAGAGTACCTTTCCAATGCATAAAACCTCTTACAAATGCACTCTTCAGAACCAAAGGCTAGAGAACAAAGTCCCAAAAGAGCTTTACTACAGCTGCTTGTTCTGTAAACTGTCTCAGCAAGGAAACACTTCTCCAAACAAAAGGAGAGTTAAGAAGTCTGGGTAGAAATGCATCCATCTTTGGCATGTATCTAAATTCCTACGAAAGACGCAGGAAGACAGAACATCTGATAACGTATTTTTGGTATAAAATTTTTGGCATCAGTACCCAAAATAGACATTTTCACCCCCCCTTTTTCTTTATAAATAGGCTGATACAACTTTCAACTGGATGAGGAGAAGCTCGCTGGTTTGCTAATATAGTGCAGAAGTCATCCCATTAATTGTTTTGTTAACATACTACTTTTTCATTAGACACGAGTTTTACTGTTACTGATGTTGATTTTAAGGCATAACAGGATTATATTTGCCAGGGCTGAGTTTCTGGTCATGCCTCAAGTTAGTCTTTGAATGTCTTCAGATAATTTTGCTCATGAAGCCAAACAGGAGTCTCATCCAGCTCTTCTCCACATCAGTTGGAGTCCTAAATCACTCACTGAAGTGAGAGTTCAAAACCGATCATCTGCATTCACTTGGCTGGCTGTCCGTCTGAGAAGAACCCCCTTTCTTCTAAGAAAAATCATGCAGAATTTAGATTTGGAAGACTGAGATGGAAGTATAAGACAGCTCACAGCACAAGAAGAAATCCCGTGCTGGCTTTCAGGAAGAGTATCTGTTGTAGAGAGAAGTTATTCCTAATCTTCTCTTTCACATGGTTATTTACCGTTTGTCGAGCACTTCCCATCTGTGAAATGCTGTGGAATGCTTCTCCACTGGTCTCTGGCACTGCCCTCTTTCGAGTTGAATACAATTTTTCTCATTTTTACAGACAATTTGTGGATTTTGTGGCTGTGTCTACAAACTGTGCTTGGTAACAAAGCTTTGCAGCTGGACAGAAAATTGCATATGCTGAAACCATCCTTGCAAGACTACATAGTATTTGACAGTTCCATGAGACAGGTTCCCCAACCCAAATGTCTGCTTGTATAACATGGAGTGATGTTTCCATCATATTCACAAACCACAGAGAATTGTCACACAATGGTCTTTTCTTTCAAGAAAGTACCTATCAGCTGAACTTGTGCTGTGGTCAGTCACCATTTCCATCATAAAGTTCTACTTTTTTGTACTTATAAATATGGCAATAAAATATCATGCCAAGATTAAACTTGGCATACACGGTCTGTCCAGAAGTAACGTCAATTAATCTCTTCAGTTAGCAAGTAAATTGACTTAAGTCATTTTTAAATCACTTGAAACTGAAAGCAGTAGAGGTTCTGGTTCTCATCATTTTCTTGCAGTCATAGGTCCGCAGTTTCAGCACCTCTCAACTGCTCAGCTGAAACAGTATACAAGGAATCCTTCTGAACCTCAATGACTTGAGGTGGCTTTGTGCCACGGATAGGATTATATATGCTGCTTCCTGCCTTGCCTAAGCTAGAGAGAGTGAGGCTGAAGGAAGATATTATAGCTGGATTACTATGTGCTGTGCTGCTTGGAGCTCAGAATTGAATATAATAAACTTGGGTGTTTCCCATTTGCGTCAACTGGAGATGCTGGCTGCAGGAACAGGGACTTCACAGCCTTGACAAGCCTATGTCAGACACATCAATAGAATCACCTGGAGTATTTCCAGGCAACCATACAGAGGTACCTATATTCCTCATTCTAGTCTTCCATGAACTGGTTATGGAGAATTAGATGGGTAGAAATCAGCCTCACAAAGTGTTCTCGAACACTGCCTTTTAATGGAAGGAATGTAGTTTACTACAATACTTGCTCAGTCATTTTTTGGAAGGTAAATCTAGTGGAGGTGTTCTTCAAAAGCTGCTTTTCTTTGCACTTAAATCTAAGTCCCGCCCATTCTCTGCACCATTAGAGATCTGTTGTCTGCAGCTGTTTAGAGGCTCTCACTTGCATTAGGATTTCACTGTGCTGTGTGTTATTCAGCCCTTCACACCTTCCAACCCTGAACCTGCATCTGAACCCAACATCCATCAAGTTTCATCAGTGCATCCTAAGGGAAAAGAGGTCTTTGCTAATGGATCCTACTGTGGGATCTGATCTTTGTCCATATTTGAAGTTGTTTTCCCATCTGCAGATTTCCAGCAACAAAGAGGGAAAATAAATTACTATTCTCAGTATCAGCCCCATTCTGATAATCCATGCCCATGACACATGTCAAGACTTCTTGGGAGCGCTATTTGTTTCTAGCGAGTCTCAGCTGCTGTCTTTTCTAGAACATTTCAAACCATACATATACTTCACAGTTCAGCTTTCCTGCTGCTACAATGTGTTAGCAATTAATGCACAATAAACAAGCAGACAATTGTTCCATTTCCAGGGAATGAAATCTCTGAGGATATAAAATGGAATATAAACTATCCATCCTTCCCCATACCCTAGAAGTTAAAAATAGAGCAAGCAATTAACTCCCCAGACACACTACATGGTTTAGGCCATAGTTAAGCAGCCACTTCAATTTGCCGTATACTTTTACTGCTCCTAAAGTCCTGTCCTTTCCTTACTCTTAAATATTCACTCCCTGCTTCTCTGTGGTGTTAGCACCAGAGTTTAAGCAACCCTATGACAAGGTGGGCCAAAGAGCTGCCTCTACCAAACCCAGGGTTCTTTTTACCTGGCTTAGCTTTCGGCTGGGTCAGCCCCCTTGATGTGACTCATTGTAGTACCACATAAACGCCAAACGAGGAGAGGGTGAGATGAGGTGAGGATTGCATAAGCTGGTGTGACTGCCAAAGAAACACTCGTGTAACCACAGCCCCAGACCAGTCTTATTCCTGGGGGCAGAAATGTGAGAGGGAGCCTGCTTTCTCTGCCGGCTTGTTCTCTGTCGCGCCCCTTCGGCAGTGGCAGCCTCCCAAGTCCTCAGGGTCTGAGGCAGCTTCTCTGGGTAGCAGGATTGCTAAGAGGTGCTGGGAGAAGCCCAGCAATGCAGCACTAATGATGAGTGCTTGTAACAGGAAAAGCAAATATAACCAAAGGACATTGCTCTGATCTGATGCAAAGCAAGCAAAGTTTCCCCTTTGTCATTGCTTCCCCAGTTCAAGGGCTGAAGAAGGAGGCTATAGGGTTGAGAAAATGTACCCTGAGAAGATGAGGAAGAGAGCAGAGTTAAAAATCATAACATACCATTACACTTTCACCTGCAAATCTCTTCCCCAAGCAGATCCTGTGCTCAACAGCCAGAGGTCACTAAAAGATGAGGATTTCCTGGAGCCTGAGGTGAGCTACAATATCAAACACAGCTCATCGGCTTGCAGTTTGCATCTCTTTCAAGCTCTGCATTGCCCTTTGTTCTGCACTAAACATAACTTTGGAAAGCCAAGAAGCCAAGAGAGACTTGGGGACTGCCCAAATGGCTTGATAAACACTGACTTAATGAAGTGCATCTGCCTACTTGACTTTTTAAAATGTCACTAAGGCACCCATATTTACATTCATTGCAATATTCCATTTCATTCCTCCCTGTTACAAAGCTGCTACTCTCAATATGGCTTGCATTACAGGAAGAAAAGTGTAACTAGTTGAAAAGACTCTAAAATCACCTTGCTCCCAAAAAGGTATCTCAAAGGAGAAAAATGCTACTTGCTGCATGTTGTTTATAAGCACACTGACACTGGACTGACCAATCGTTATAGAAGACTACTTCTCTTATTTAATGATACTTTACAGAGTCAAGGAAATACAAGTTTAATACAACAAATCTAGAGCTTTCTGTTTATCTATATGCTCCACAGACTGACAAAATTACTAGTATACTGACTAAATGTACTTCACCAGCCACATCATGTGGCAATCAGGGACATGGTTTAGTGCTGGACTTGGCAGTGCTGAGTTAATGGTTAGACTTGATAATCTTAAAAGTCTTTTCCAACCTAAACAATTCCATGATTTAAACTAAAACTACTCAAAAACTAGGACCTACATTATGATGCCACTATGACGATCTGATGAGAGATGATGTACATACAACTATATGTCTGCGCTTGATTCAGAAGCAGATTTATTTGGTTTATCGCTTGTGAGATGTTCAGCTGGCCAAAAATGGCACTGTACATGTAATCATACCAACTTTGTAAAGGAAAACTCACACAATGTGCTCCATATAGTTAGGAGCAATTACACACTGTTCTTACTTGTACTTGCTTGGAAGAGTTGTAACTACGCACACTCTCCAGTCCCTTAAAAGCACCTTTCTACATCCAGCCTGCCTCTGAACCTTAAGGAGTGTAGCTAAGCAGTCTACCCTGGCTCTAAATAGGCTGGAAAAACGTTCAGCTGCCCATGCATAGCAGAGGTACAGGCTTTCTGTGTCAATCTGACAGCTCCAAAAGACTCAGTGATAGAAATACTATTATTTGAACTTCTCTTTCCACTGGCTACAGATGAATTAAGTGTAAAAGAAAAGCGCGCAGTTAAAACTGGAAAAAACAGAGCTGGTTTTTCAAAAGTGCTCTGTATTGTCTAGTCCTGCTCTAGTTTGAGCAGGTTAAGCCCCAGAACTGAGTCAAAACATGACTGTTCATTGAGGCTACTTGGAGGAAGATGGTATATACATTAAAATGTATTACATGCTACATAATAAAAACAGAGGTTGTGCTCTTTGCAAGTCTCGTGGTGTGAAACTCAGCTGTTTTGCTCTGCACAGGTTCCCCTAACTGTTCACTTGGTTTCAATCCATCTGGATTTTCACCACAGAATTTTGCTTTGAGTTTCCAATTTGAATACATGAAAGCTCTGCCAAAACCACATCACATTTAAACCACAGGAAATCATGAATTTGGCACTGTTTTGACATGGAAGCTGTAAACAGTGTTCAGGTTCACTCAAAACTGGATCAGTGTCTTTTGAGTTATGAAACATAACAAAACTTCCAGCGAACCAGGTCAGAATTATTAATTACTAAAGCAAGGAGGAATTATGTGACTTTTGCATGGATCAGGATTTTCTTATAAATATTTTCCCCCAGCTTTTTTTCCTTTAGTTTTAAACATACTATGTGGAAGAATAAAAGGAAAAGTTGGGTTTCCTCCTTTCCAAGTTTGAGTTAAAACAGGATTTAGCTAATTCTCACAGCTCTAACACACATGTATCCTATTAAAGACAAGGGTAGTTTCCTACTGTCAGTCTTGAGGCTGAATAACTGTACTGCCAGAGTTGTACCAAACACAGAAATATGGTTTAGTTTTATGTGTGAAATGATAGGTAGTCAACTTACAGCTAACTTATACCACTGCTACAGGATCAAGCCTCCTGTTTAAAATCCACATTTTCAGCTGCCAGACACTGGATTTTTTCCCCAGGATTCCCGTTAGCAAACCACAAGGAATTTTTATGAAAATGGAAAAGTCTAAAGTATGATTTTTGCCTTCAAAATAAACACTGCCCTAAAGAAACACATATTTGTAAAGAAGTCACAAGTTCATTGAGGATGAAAGGAAAACAATCGAGATTTCCAGGCCAAGCCTGAAAACAACCCAGATTCCAAACCTACCCAACCCAGAAGTTTGAATGCAGAGCTACGTGAAGGTGGTTTGACTGAAGTCAAACAATAGGATGCAAAAGGTAGTCATGCAAAAGAAGACTTCTATTATTGCACTGCCTGCAAGAAAATGCAATTTCATCTTGCCAAATTTCATTTTCACCAGATTTTTAAACCCAGCATTTTGAACATCACAAAAAGTCTGCAGGGATCCGTAACACAGAACCATACATCAGACATATCTGACCTGTCATAGAGTTTTCAGATGTACATAGTTGCTCTCGCAGCTTTTCCACGTCGTCAGGATGAACCTGTTCATACAAAGTGCTGCCAAACCATTCAGACTGTGGCTGGTTCAGCACGGGAGTCACAGAATCTGATACATAGATCACTCTTCCCGTCTCAGCTGCAACTACAAACAGGAACCCATCTGCAGCCTCCAGGATAAGATGTTTCAGTTCCTTCCAAAGAAAGGATTTGATTAGAATGCCAGCAAGACAAGGGAATTAAATAACACATCTGTCACTGCCAAAGAATATTGTTTTCTTGTGATTGTAGTAGCTGATCACAACCTAGGCAAAAATTTTCACTGTAGTATTAATAGAACACCACAACCAAACTTGCAGCAAGCCATGAATTGCTGATCTTAATAACAAACACCACTTTGTTTTTCTTTATTGCCTTTCATCTGGTGATCTCAATGCACTTCAAGAAAATTAAGTAAACAAAACTCACTACATATTGTGTGATAGGCATCTAACATTAAAAAATAAAAAGCTATTTCAGTGTACAAACAGAGGAAATGAAGAGCTATAACTCATACGGCAAACTCATCCTTTAATTAAACGTCCTGAATAAATTAATTGGAAAGAAACCAACAAGTCATTCTGGTTCGTGTCGTGTCATCCGTTTCCCCCCCTCCGGATGAACTCTGTTTGTAAATTAAACAGTCCCTGGATAAAAGGCAGAAAATGTAATGGGAACGAGGACAGGAAACCTCAGCCTCCCCTCCCATTCGTGGGCCCAAGCCACAACACAAGAAGGTTGTATCACTTCTTGCTTTTTTATTCCAGCCTGTGAACATGAAACCTCAGAGATCCAAAGGTTCTGGTACACCTGTCTTGGGCATTTTCCTTACATGGTTCCCAGTTCATCATCCTGGGTACTTCTGTCCTGAGACAGATATCTGACAGACCCACACATCCACCTGAGATGCAGTGACTAGTGCCCTGACCCCACACGAGGTCTGGAAGAGGGACCATAGTCCTTTAAAGCAAGGGACTTCTTTCCCTCACTTTCGGACACTGGGTTTAGGCACTCAATACCTTGAATTGCACATGCAAACAGTTGTTCGTGTGCATCACACAGAAAAACCACCTTCGCTTAACAGAGCTTGAAAGCCTCTCAGGGGAAAGGATGCTAAGTACCACTCTAATTCCTGGGAAACAATCTTGAACAGCCTTTGCTTGGTGGCTCCAGTGACCACCAGAGCTTGTTAAGATACTGCATCTGGAACTCAGAGAGCTTTGGATAAGCTGAGTCCCATTCCAGGATAGACAGCTCAGCATGTCATCTGCCATGCAACTGGCAGATATTAGCTGATAAAGAGAGGATCAAAATCTAGTAAATTCTACTAAAGGAATGGGTAACTCATCTCAAGAAACACTTAACAGACTGTCAACTTCTGCTGCTTTACTCTAAAGAAAGCACATAAATTCTGAAGCACTGACTAAATAAAAACCTCACTGCATAGCTGGCTGCACTATACAGAGGATAATGAGACCTGTTTTGCATACATTATTAACAAAGATGAAGATAAACTCTGCCATTCTGCAAGGTTCAAAAGCACCAAAGAGTTGCAATGAGAAGTGACTAGGGTGCCCTACCAAGAATCAGCTGAATGGCACAGTCCTTCCAGAAACACGCTGCAGGAAAGCCAGGGTAAGTAGAGATGTGATCACTGAGAGGTCAGCAGCAGCTGCTGTCTCTCTAGTAGAAGGAAGTATTGCCTCTAGCCATAAATTACATGTGTAAGTGCTTAAATGGTTTCAGACCACGAAAACGCACAATTACACCCATAGGACTTCAAAAACAATGAAAGTGGTAGGAATTGTCAGTGCGCTCAGTTAAACAGTTTTCCTTCGAGCACTGGGTGCATCTTCCTTCTTCCATCCAAAATGTAACCTCAGCCAGTACAGATGGGATTCATCTCTGCCCAGTTCAGCTGCTGGGAATTCAGGCGTTAAGACTAAACACTGTTTTTAACCTCCCTCTAAACCCAGGAGGGAAAGGCAGGTCTTTCCAGACTAATTTCTAACCGATTTTAGAGGATCTTTGTTGGGATGGGAAAAACCCAGGTCTGGGGGTGAAAATTCCTTTCCGGTGATGAGAAGCAGCAAATTACTTGCTTTTCAGATGGACAGACCTCCATAAGAAGACCCATTTTGCTACATCAGAGAGAAAGATTTGTCATACAGTCAAGATCAAGTCCAAACAGTCACAAAATTTTGTCAGTACTTACACCTTGGCTATGTAGCTTGTACCAGTTACTATACAACAACGAAGGATCAAGCTGAGACTCTACCCCTCTCAACATTTCCTCACGTCTTTTAAGACCACAAACCAGAGAAAAGAGATACTTGTGAAAAATCTACCTGTTCTGTAAGAAATGAAGGCTTGTAAGCTCCATCAGTAGATTTGTTCCCAGTGCCCCTCATTGATTTCATGTGTGAAACAGCCATCCGAAGAATCGTCAACTTGTCAGGCTTACGAGCCAACGCGCTACAAGTGGGGACCATATCGGACAGTTCGGTGATGTACTGTGTCATCTTGTTTCTTCTGCGTCTCTCAATTTCACTATGATTCTCCCTGAACATTTAAAGAAACACCAAACCAACAGAAAAGCAGACATGATAAGAATTTCAATTGGAGGTAACAAATCCTAATACTTCGCATTTGTTTTGCTGTTTTTACCCCAGGAGAGCAAAGTGCTTTACAAAGCTAAGTGCCATTATCCCTCAGTTTCTAGACAGAGAATCCAGGCCATAGAGGGATAAATATGATTTGCCCATAGCTCTGAAAAGAACCCATATTTCTAGCTATTGGCTTGAGGCCTTAATCTCTTAACCAGTTTAATCTCCTTTAGTTTAAGGAAAAAAAAATGAAATAGAAAGATGTGAGGAACTGACAACTGCCAACTCCAGCCAAACTCCCAAGTTTGCTGGGATGCATCTCACAGCTTCCAGTCCTTGCTCAAGGTGCTGGATCTGCTTATAAAAGGTCTTGTTTTGAGAAACCCTCTCCTAATAGCTGGATCAGGTCAGGTCTTACAAAAAACCTCACTCAGTGACAACATAGATCTCCAGTCCTGCGTGGAACATCCTGCATCCCTGTAGGGAGACATGACATGTCTACAGGATCAGACTGCAGGACTGGGACCATATATGGTAAAACAGTACATACAAAAAGAATCCCAGTAAATAAACGAGTATGAAAGACAGCAAATAAACATCTGGCTTGTCAGACATAGATCAGAATTTATGTTCGAGAACAATCTAGCACAGCAGGGAAATAACAATGACAGTACTTGGTGCTGCCCCACTTTGGGCTGAGCTCCAATGTTCTCATCCTTTATAGCAAACACATGACTGACGTGGTGAGTCAAATTTGAGAGTTCTCAAAAGGAACAGTTACCAAAATCTTTCAGAATTGAAGATCTGGGAATTCAGTTTTCCCCTACTGTAAATCACCATTGCTTGATCACTATTAAGGAACTACACGAATATATATATTGAAATGGTCCAAAATTACCTAGAATACTTCAGTGCCTAGCACTTATTTTTTTCCATACTGTACCTGTCTGGTGGCAGCTAAATACAAGTACACAACAGGTACATGATGCTTCAGATGTCAAAGCAGCATCTTCAATGAGCTGTGCATGGCATTTTCTTGTGGGATTGCTGGCTGATCCAACAAGATGTGAAAGGTGATCACTTGGAGAAATCCACCAGCATTGACCAGTATGATAACACAACATTAAAAGAAACTGCAACATTCTTTGGAGCTGACTGTTATGAAGACTGATTATGAAAGCAGAAGGTAGGCTTGGAACACTTTTTGCCTACTTTTAATAATGGAGCCTTTTCTTAAAATGCAGGGAGGAATCCAAGTCATAGTATGCTGCTGCTTGAAATACAGGAATGCATGGGCTTGTCCTGCTTTAAAATGTGTATCCTCATGTTATATGCATGAGGCATTGTCTCCAGAAATGCCACTTGTTAAGGCTACAAGCAGAGTTGTTTGTTATTCCTACTGATGCTTATGGTTACTATCCGAATCAGGAAATCCAGCTATGGGTCCCTGCAATGATAGCCCACGGCTGTTCAGTAAATTACAGCCAGTCCCTTCGTGAAGGTCACTATCTACTTATCTATTACACTGTAATAGTGAACCTTTCCACTTCAAATGGCTGATAAACAGCCTTTGTGTAGATTTTCACAGATGTAGGAGAGAACAGTACCTATGGGAGTCAGACTGTATACACACACAAGCAGAAGAGCTTGTGTGACAGTGCACACGGATGTAACAGCATACATGTACAGGTCAGCATATACATGCAGATAAATATGGACAAGTGGAAGAAAACGCATTTTTACATGCTGAAAGCTTGCTCTAAGTTCAGCATTTTCACAGAAATGGTGACCAAGAGAGACAAAGAACACACATGTTCAACATATATTTTACATTTATAAGTACATATTACATTGTCTGCCACTGAAGTAGTTTAATACCCCTGAACATTGAAAACAATCATCATAAAGAATAAACAAAGAGGCTGCAAAACATCCTGAGAAGAAAGAGAAGAACATCCAACAATCCATTTCATTTATGTTCATAAAAGCTGAAAAGTAACAATATCTTGATCACCTGGCTGTGTTTAAGCAAACAAAACCTTGAAACTTTACTGAAACTGCTTCAAATTTAAACCCTTAAAAGAAAAAGAGAGGCTGAGCTCCTCTTCCAAAAGTGCCTGCCATGGGAACCCTGGCATTCACAAACATGTCTACAGACCGATGTCCTAATTCTGTCATTACGAACTTTGCTTTTATATGGAGATTTTGGATGGACGTTTAATTTCGGGAGACTGTGGGAGCTGATCCAAACCCACTTAGGTCCAAGGTTACTATTTCTGATTTCAAACATGTTTGGATCAGCCAACCCTCCTGACTTCTGATCAGTCAGGACGGGATCATATAAAATAAAAATGGGGGAAAACCATATTTGATTTTCTCTTTTCCTACCTGGCCATCCTTTCTGTGTCAGCAATACTTTGATCATCACCCCACCTAGAAACAAAATATCCAGCTCTCTAAGCTAATGCACACGTACTGAGATTCTCTGGACACGAACATCCCCCTCTTTTCTCTCAGCAGAAGAGCTCTACAGAACACGCCTACCTTGCAAACTTTTCCTTATCACCAGAGATTTGATCACCATCATACCTAGAAACAAAAGACAGTAAGTAAATCCACCAGGGTTATGCACCGCATGACAATCAACATACAGCAGAAAGCAAAGAGGTTCACAACTGCAAACTATTACAAATAACAGCAAGAAAAATGAGGGCATGAGAATGATAAAGCAAGGAAAACGTAGTCTGATGAAATTTCCAAGCCATGCCGATTCAAAAGCTTCATTTGTATGTTAAAAAAAGTTGGAGACACATTTCACAGGATTTATGCAAACACTTTGACATACACTCGTTGCTTGGGAAACTTAACAACCAGCACCATTACAGAGAACACCACTGAGCTTTTATTGACAGCAGCCCATGAAATATTCATTGCCGTTTGGAAGTGAAAGAGCTGTATCTTTCCAGATTGCAACCACAACTCACTCCATTCAGCAGAGGGCACTGATGGTCTACAGATAACATGGGAGGGCAGAGACACACGCTTAAGTGCAATGCATTATATAAGGACGCCTTCAGAAAACAGCTCTAGCAGGTACAGACACTGTACCGTCTGTTGGGAAGACTGGCAAAAGTCAGTCAGGCAGATGAAACTGCTGGGTAAATAGAAGTGAAATTAAAACTGGCTTAAATCCCAGAAGTAAACAGGTACCTCATTCCTACCCAAACCGACTGCAATTAGATGTCTGAACAGGCATGTGTGGTGTATCAGCAGCAACTCTATGGAGGAAATCCACATCAATTGGACTTTTGCCCAGTGGCATTAAAGCTTCACTATTTCTGAAGCGTTGTCCCAGAGACAGGCAGCAATGTGACATCTCACTAAAGAATGACATGCTGCTCCTCCTTTCCTAACAACAGACTCGTCATTTGAAATTGGATTTTGCTAGCATAGTTACAGAAACTGCATTTGTTTGAAAAATATCTTTCTTTTGGAGAAACCAAACTGTTTGTTCCAAATGAGGGTATGCAGGGTTGTGAAAATACAAAAATAAGGCTAATGGCTTCCTTAGAAGTGAAGAGTATTTTTGCTCAAGTATAGTCCAGTGAGATTCTGTATTAGAATTATGCCTTTCCAAAATGATGCAATTTATTACAACAGACAGCCTATGAAGGTCCCATGCATTAGCTAACAAAGTTAAACAGCATAAAATAATTAGCATCTTTTCTCTCTACAAAACTAATAATGAACTTTTTCTTTTTCTCAAATGAATTAAAACTAATTTTAAGTACCCCAGCTGTGCAAGTTCCTCTATAAGGTTTCATATTTTCCTTCCTTACTATGACTCATTCAAACACTGAAGACAAAGCTTAAGAGAGCCTTGAGCTGTATTTCTATGTTGTGTTTAACACCAGCACCCTTGACACATTCAAGTGAAAACACCACTTTATTCCACTTGACTGTGCCCAGAGAAGACACTGACCCAAAGAATTAGGAACAAAAAGACAGATTCAATGAGGAATGGCCACATGCCACTAGGTGAGACGTGCATGCATACGCTTCCATGTGACAATGAGATGCCATGCAGAGATACCTGAGCAGGCTTGTAAGTCCCTGAGAAGCAAGGTGTGTTAACTCACGTGGAGCACTGTACTAACACCACTACCTCCTGTGCTCCCACTAGCTTGGGGCTTGTCTACTTATCCTCATCTGGCTGGCTGGGCTGAAAATGTTATTGCCTCCAACTACTGGTTTCTCCCTTCCAGTCTCCCAGCTGACCTGCCTGTGTGCATGTTTCTTCAGGCACTTCAGTCAAAGCCAGCTGGGCTAGCTTAAACGTTTAAAAAGCACCTCATTGCTAACCAAATCATTTTGACCAACACATGCTAGGAACATGGCCCTGAGCACCCCTGCACTGTTTTTCTGTACTCTATAACAGCAGAACAATCTGGGGAGTTAACAGCGTTTTAAGATTTAAATATCAGATTTTCATCCGACGTCTAAAATCAGCTGAGTCTAAGCACAGCACAGCATACCTCTCCAATAAAACTAATGGAACTACTGGCTCTCCCCACTACCAAACTTTGAAAGGCTAAGGCCAAGATGGAGAGAGACCAACACAGGTGCACTAGTGTGCCTAGAAACCCTGACACTTATGCAGGCACAAATCAGGTCACATTCATCACAGATGTTAGAATCCCAGAATCATTTAGGTTGGAAAAGACCTTTAAGATCATTGAGCCCAACTGTTAATCCAGCACTGCTAAGTTCACCACTAAACCATGTCCCTTAGTGCCACATCTACATGTCTTTTAAATATCTCCAGGGATGGTGACTCCACCACTTCCCTGGGCAGCCTGTTCCAATGCCTGATGACTCTTTTGGTGAAGAAATTTTTCCTAATATCCAATCTAAACCTCTCCTGGTGTAACTTGAGGCCACTTCCTCTTGTCCTATGGCTTGTTACCTGGGAGAAGAGACCACTACCTTGCTACAACCTCCTTTCAGGTAGTTGTAGAGACCAATAAGGTCCCTCCTGAGCCTTCTCTTCTCCAGACTAAACAACCCCAGGTCCCTCAGCTGTTCCTCATCACACTTGTGCTCCAGACCCTTCACCAGCTCCGCTGCCCTTCTCTGCACCCGCTCCAGCACCTCAATGTCTCTCTTGTACTCTCTTGTACTGAGGGGCCCAAAACTGAACACAGTATTCAAGGTGCAGCCTAGCAAATATTAGGACTAGCCCTCAGATCAGCAGTTTTAACAGCAGGAACTGGAATATCCTTTCAGTAAACGACATCAGCTAAACAGCAGTGTTGCTGGTCTTGTTGAGCAGGTTATGATATGGTGTTACGACACATCTTCAGCATACTTATCTTCCAGACTGCTCAGGAAGATTTTGTTAAAACCCTATGGGGACAGCTGTGTTTCAACACGACTGCTGCTATAATGCTGCAGTTACAGTGTGGATAACCAGCAGTTACCTGTAGGCCTCAAAGAATCTACCCCTCAGTGCAGCTGCTTTGTTTCCAATGAATAAATATGCAAACATTGTGACCAGAAAAAAAAAGTGAAAAAATGGCAATGATGCTTTAATGTTTGTTTTTATTTCTAGCCTAGGATAGTCCACGTTAATTAACATTTATTTTGGCAATTTCTACTATCCAGGTACACCTAATAGTACATAATGAGCTTTAATCTTAAAAAGAAACAATCCACACCTCTAGGACCTGTCCTATTGTTTTAACAAGCAGTTAACATCTGAAAGAAATTCAAAATAAAATTCATTTTCAGTGCCAGAAAGACAACTTCAGCAACGTCAAATAACCAGAATTCTTGTACACCAGATGAAATAATAACCTAAAAGTCACAAGTTTTCTCATTTGCCATAGCTGCAGAGTGAAATTATGACATACGCTGTCAGCTATGTAAACCAATAACTACATTAGGCAGATTTCTGCCACGATGCCCAATTTGCAAAGGAAGATTATAAAAACAGTAACTAGAATTTAGGTCAAGTTGTTGGCAAGTTCTTCAGCCATATTCATATTTACTTTAAAACATCAGTAGCGAGACAGCTGTCTTTCTCCACCGAAAGAAGCCAGTGATTTGGCCAACTCTTTGTAAATGCTCACCTTGAAAATTTGCTGGGCCCCTCCCCGTCTTCATCATCGAAGTCCATCCTGTAAAAGCAAGATTTCCAAATCAGTAATCATAATGTTGGTAATGGTGACATGAACCATTCAAGCCAGCAGTTCTCAATCTTCTTTGATTTATATTTTGACTGGAGGCGTTAACAACTGTAGATTCCAGTCTTGCTCAGATTCTCCAGAACCCCTAATAGTAGCTCATCGGCTGCCAGGAATACAAAGAACATAAGTTGTTGAGGTTTTTTTAAGTAAAGTAATAGATTTCTTCTCCACAGAAATCTGCACTGTTGAAATTAACAAATAAAAGGAAGTATTAAACAAATAAAGTTCTTTTAAGATGGTCAGAAGTAATAATATCTCTTAGGCTTGACGGAAGTTTACAGAAATCAGCAGGGACTCCATGTTTGAGGACTAAAATTAAGGCTAAAGAAAAAGTTCTAAAGCTGTATGCATAGTAAATGCCAGGGCACTGGTTTTGCCACAGCCTAAAGAAAGCTAGAGGTAGAGAAGAATAAACTCCCAGCCTCACTGCTGCGAGGATTATCTACATCACTGCTACTGATTGTAACTGTACTACATTCTTTAGAGTTGCCCTAAATTAATCCATCAGTTCACACAAACTATCAGCCAGACTGCAGACGGCAACTACTTTGTGGTATTCCTGTGGTCAATACTAAAATGACCTATGGGTCTACCGTGCACCTAACTTACCTGGTTTATGTCCCAGACCTTCTTCTTAAGTCAGCGGAAGAGATGACCTCTTCCTTGGGGCATATCCCACCCCTCCAGTTAGGCTCCTCCAGGGAGCCACAAAAAGCAGGAACCTCTTTCTTCACTTTTTACACAGAGAGACTAGGAAGATTAACTTCCTAAATTAGCCACCAAAATTAGTTTTCTACATTAGGCAGTGTGATTGTCTCCTTCCCATTGATACCAAGTTCCTAGAAAGTTATGGAATAGTATAATTTCCAAAACATTTTAATCATTTTTATACCTTTAAAAAAGAGGTGAACAAACAGATATCTCAATTATAAGAGGGTGACTCAGCCATTAAGGTAGATTAAGAACCAAGCTGATATAAAATTACCAAATACAATTATTGCATTAGTGTATTTATTTTAATGAGAAAATACATTAGTATGATATATAGACCTTGATCAGTCACTTAAATGTAATTTGTGTAGATAAGAAATCACAGTTTTGCTTTGCAAACAGTTGTTTCTTTAACACTTTAAGCTTTCTAACATTTCAGTGTAATAAAACTTCACACAATTACAGATTCCATGTCTCTAACACTCCTCATATTAACAACAGATACAAGTCCTATTAAAGGCAAAAACCCTGCAAAGTGACAATATTTATCCCAGTATTAAAAGAACCCCCCTAGCAATTAGAAATTAAGATTTGTATGTTCAGAGCATGGGAACAATGATGTAAAAATGCTCTCTCTGATACTACATCAGCATACAGAAGTATGAGTGCCAGTCAGGCAATACTGCCTTGAGTCCTTACTCTGATAACCAAGAGAGACTGGTCTATAAAGGATGTGTCTGAGTCACAGCAATCTATGTACAATCAGGACAAGGAATAAGCACAAGAATTGCAAACAGTATTACAAAAGTCACAGTGATATTTTCCAGATGGCAACAGTGATTATTCATTTCTGAAGGAAGCAGAGAGAAAACCATTTTCCCCAAAGAGTCTTGGGAAAAGACGTGTGTTTAATTTGGTTAAGTTTGATGCAATCATCATTTTCACTACAAATTATATTTTGCTTGCCTAATTATCACCAAAACGGGCTTCAAAGCCCATGACCTCTCAGCTGCCTTGTGCAGAACACCACCGACCTCCAGCGGCCAGAGCCCTTGATGGAGCCACCGAGCCTCCAGCTCAGGCAGGACCCAGCCAATGGGTAGTGCTGCTACCCATCACCCCAGATCTGGCCTTCAGCACTGGCACCAGCAGCCTTAATTTCCCCAGACCTGCTGCGCAGACAGTACTCCCAGCAATTTAACATTGAACACATTATCATCTAGCCAAAGGTCCCTCTTACCTACCTGCTTCTTCCTCACATATAATGATGTGGCTGTAGGTGATATTCCAGAACAAACTTCTGAGTTATTTCAATTGCAATGTTTCTACCTACACCGAGAATGTGAAAGTCAGCTTTACAGGAGAGCTGTCTGTTTAAAAGCAGAGGGCACGCTCAGACCAGCACTGGGCTGGCTCCACCTGAAACCGCTCACAAAAGCATCGCATCAGGCCTATCCTTCACTGGTTTCAGTGGCAACAGAGAGAAACCTCCAGTTTCAAATTTGAGGGAAAAGGGCTGCAGAAAATATGTATACCTATAGGGAAGCCTTTTCTTTGGGGATCTAATAAGGCACTGCTTTAATTTGGGACGGATTAATTTTGTAATTCCTTTCCTTCCCCTCAATACATTGAGATCCTGTGCCTCTATAGGTTTTCTTAACTTCCAGCCAAATACTCCAACCGAGCGCCAAGAGATGGATTTTCCCTCCAGAATCAAATATCAGCTCTACTGCATTTAGTCTGGTTTATTATTACTGGAATATAATGCAGAGAATTACAGAGAAGCTGATGATGGTTTAAGGCTTGATGCTGTATGCCTACTTCCAAAGGAGTAAGTAGGACTAACATACCTGATTATCTAGATGGCTGGATATCAGCTTCTTATAAGACCTCGATGGGTTAATATCCATAGGTGATACCTACCACATTTATAGTTGGCTCATCACGGTAGAATCTGAGTGCCTAGGGTGCAACACCAGACTGTAACAGACTAAATCTTTAAATAATGCCTTTGTTTTGTTGAAGTACTTTAAAAACTTGACTTCATTTCAAATGAAGATTATTAAAAAGGAGAAATTTCACATAAAGTTAATTCAAAATGTCAATACTTGCAAAAAATGCAACAGCAAATGCATCTCTGTCCCTGCTTTATCGACAAACACGTTTCCTGATTTCACATTTCACTGTGCAAGATGAAAAAAAACTTTTCAAAACCTGCAGAAAAAAATCTCGGGTATAAAGTGATTGATTCCAACTTCCTGCCTGAATCGCCGTGTCTGCTTTACAGCGAGATGGAGTGAAAGGCAGGGAATCAGTTGTAATCTTTAGCAGAACACAGCAGAACACATAAAAATAATATTCCAACAAACTCCTTATACCCTGACAGGTAAGATCTTCTGTTTAGATAGAATATTTTGCACATTAGCAAAACAGCAGAAGCAGCCTCCAAGAAGACAAATTACATAATTTCAGAAGTTTCAGAAAGAGTATCTTTTATCTTCATTTCAAATTCCCATTAAAGAGAGACTTTAAAAGAGCTGCACTATGCTCTTTTGTTTTGAAGAGACAGCATAAATTTTGTTTTCCTCTTTCATGCTGTTCATGTCAATCATGCAAAGACCTGATGTACGAAGTACTTATTAAAATATATTTTCCTCAAAAGATGTGTGGGTACCATAAATACCATGACAAAAATGTTTTTTAAAAAATATTTATTTTTAAGTAGAAACATTTTCATACAAAGAAAAAGCCCTCCTCCAACAAGGTGGTCCTGCACAGGTTAAAAAATTGAGATGGAGGAGGGTTTGAACACTGCAACGAAATTATTATGTAAAATTCCCAAGAAATGTCAAAAGATGGCTTGCCATGATTATAGAGCGTAGGAAGGGGGCAGGCAGGAATGATAGGGAGCAGATGCAGCTGAGAGGCAGATGGGGATCCGTACTACAGCCTTTTGTTCAGTACAATATTGGGGGGTACAGCTGGGGAGGGAGGCTGGTGGGCTGCGGTTTCTTCCTCCCCAGATCTCCCCAGATCTTACAGATCTCTTACAGAGAACAGACAAGACTATACACTGAACTTAAACAAAACCAATGCAACTCTAAACCAACCAGTCAAAAAAACCAATGCAAACACCAACCCTCCCTCCCCAGGTACAGATAACCTTGAAAGGTGAAAAGCCCCGTATCTTCTAATGCAGCAAATCCTAAAGAAAACCCACATTAAATAAAGAACTAATGTTATATTAATCTAAGGTAGCCATTGACCACTGCAGTGCATCACCTTATGCTGTCACTTTTTTCTACGAAGTACCTGGTATAATTTATAGAAAGGAAAAATATTTTTCCAAGCTGTCAATGAATGCCTACACGGCAGAAACACCTTCTGGATAGCCAATGAGTTTAAACTGATCTACATTCAAGTCCATACAGCAATTATTCTGCCAGCTTGCCTCAGCAATTATGAGAAAAGAAACAATTTTCAGAGATAACCAAAGCTGGAAAAGATGACTGTGTTCACCAGCTACATTCCTTTATGTTTGACACAAAGCATTCATTTCTAAAATGCCCAAGGATTTAGGTGTACAAAGATGTATCACCACGACAGTAATGAAAGGACCAAGTGTTAGTTGCAACTTTGTTCAAAGAGAAGCTAGGAGGAATTAGACACAGCAGGCATTCTTTCCCTCAAGGTCTGAATACACACACACCGAACAAGAAAAGAGCTAAAAATGCACCCTCAGCTCAGGCTTGAAGAAGGGCTATTATTTCAGAGCTATGGTGCACAGATAAAATATCACCGTCTGGGTCCAACAGCAAATCTGTACTAACTCACTCACTTCATTTGCATGTTAAATACATTTAAAATAATTTGATTTTATGTTCCTCCCACCCTCCCCCCACTCCACTTTCTCCCAAATAGATGATGATACTTAAAATGCAACAGTTAAAGCATAGCTTTCAATTAATATCAAGTCAGTATTTAATATAATCAGAAGACTTCACAGTGAGCAGCATGAACCCTTGGTAACAGTAATCTGCAAACTGGTATTGGCAGTTGACATGGTTTATGATCAAAAAAGAAATCAACTATCCTGCAACTCAGAAGTACAAAAGCTTATAGATGTTATGTAGCAACGAAAAGAAGTTAATGCTTTGTTTTCTCTTTTGAGTGGAAGTTTGAAAAGGCTTTTTCATTGAACAGTTTCAAAATAAAAATGCGATGCCTGTCAAAGACAGACTTTAGGAATTTCTCAGACCAATTCCATACAGTTGGCTCAGCATGTGAAGCACACTCAGTGGGGTTAATCTCCAAATTGCCCTGTCCGAAGGAACCCCTCTCAGAACAACCATCCTAAGTATTCCCATCATATCAACTTAGCTCCGCATTCAAGGCGAGGTCCACCTTCTCCCTTGTTAATCCATTCCAGCACTGTCACTTGAGCAGACTCCTAAAACTGGCAATGATGTACTCTGGTGAACAATCCCTATAGTAGCAAGGAACAGCATCTTCTGAGATGTCCATCAGTCAAGATTTTACTCACACTATCATAGCTGTTAAGCCTTGCCACTGTCTTATTTAGGGCTAAACATAAGACTAATCGATCTCTTGCAGGCACTCTCAGATTAGATCTCACTGAGAAAGCATCTTCTAAAGACCATTATTTGTGATCAACCTTTGATAAAAACAGAGGGGTGCTAACACTAAAGAGTAGTTTTCTGCCCTTTAGTAGTGGTTTTCTGCAGCTCTTGCTACACTTTTCTTTTAACACAAAGAATTAGTATGAGTTACCACAGAGGAATCTGATGTGGAAGAACTCTCTCTATTCCACACCAACACCTCAAATTGGATAAGATAAATTTTCTTCTTTAGCAGAGCCCTCAGGCTAATGCAAGGGCTGAACTTGATTCAGGCCCTTTCTCCCAGAAGCAGACTATGCTGCATTTCCACTGAGACCTCGAATATCGTAGACCACAATCTCTGAGGAGAGACTGCTTGTGCTATTTCTGTACCTGGGACTATAACGAAAACATTTTTAACAGAAGGCCTCCATCTGAGAGATTCCGAGTCCAAACTTCAGATGAAGTTGGGTAAGTCTGCATGTGCAAGTAAAAACACATCTCACTACCTTTATTCACATGATAAATCCTTTTGAGATTAAACAGATGTAGGCAATTCATTACACATACAACAGCCACGGGATCCAAACTCAGCTCCTGGAAGCTTTGCCAAACCTGAAAGTCTTTTGAAGCATGCAAAACAACAAACTATACACTTATCAGCAAGTCTGATCTTGCACGAAGAACAGATACGTTGAAGAGAAAAGCGAAACATCAGTGACTAATGCCATAATGTAGTTTACATATAGAGAAATTACAAAATAAACATTCACAAACCAGTACATTTTCAGTTTTTCAATACCAGTCATTTTCAACTTCAGACCTAAAAAGAAAACACCCAAAGGCTTACCCAGAGCGGCGCTTTCCTCCTCTGGAGGGCATGGATCCTGCCATTCTCACTTGTCCACTTGACATCGGTGCCACCGGCAAGGCCACTGAGCCAGGAATATCTGATGCCATTTCTGTAACGCAGAAATAGGGAAAGAGGAGGGAAAAAAATCCTTTAATTCATTAATTGAAAGGAGAAACCTGGGATGACGACATTAGAGAAAGGCCCTTTCGAAAATATGCTGAGAAAGCCTTTTCTGAGGAAAAGGAAAGCTCTCCAGTCAAAGACCAGCAAATTCACAGCTTTCTTAAAAGAAGCCCAGTTCTGTCAACAGCCATTACAAGTGCCTTGGGAGACAGAGAGAATAGCAGGTAGGTACCTCTGTATTTAAATTTACCTAATGGTTCTAATTTTACTTCTCAGAGAGGCTGTCAGATGAAGGCCAACATCCTTTCACAACGGTTAAACTGCTCTGTAGAGAAATGCAGATCTGAATTCCCAAGACAAATGAAGCTGCGGATCATGGTACCAGGACACCAAGAAAACTAAAGCTTAAAAAACTTCTCAGTTTGCCAATGAGGTCAAGAGTTTAGAGCACGGATGAATTATCAGGCGACACTGGGTTTTATCACTTATATTCTGGTGGCATTCGGAGGACCAGAACTTTGCAGAGCTCCAAGGCTTCCTGTATTTCTGTGTGGTGTCTTGCAGAGCAGAACTGAACCCAAAATCCAGGCTGATACTCATCCTTCTGCCAGCACTCTGGGCATAGCCACAGGTTAAACCTCAGAACTTTGATGTGAGAAACAGCAAGAGCACACCTTACGCAACGGTTCCCAGACCGCTAATGGCAAGTACTTTTATAACCTATTACTAACAGTTCATTACACTTCAAAAAAGAAAAGTGGAATATAATGTATTTTTACCCTTTTCTCCTAGCCCATGGATTAAGCATGTTTTGCCTCTGCAACTCTTGTAAACTATGGAAGCAATTAAAACTTTTTTAACACAGAGATACTTAGTCTACAGTCACAACATTTAATCATCTTGAAAGAAAATGCGTTCTCCTTCCAACTTTTCTTTAAAAAAACCCAAACTTAGTGGAGTATCTGGAGCTACAGATAAATATATTTACTAATGGAAAGCAAATGTCTTAAAAAATCCTGCTATTTTTTCCCAACAGATAAGTACAAAAAAACTTCAATTATGGAAACAGCAATCCATGTTCTTTCATTACGTCTGGAGAGCACTTCCATCTCTGCCGCATTTTATATAAATCCATTATGCAACATTATGCATTTCAAATAATAACATTTTATCTGTTCACTGATTCCATGAATTTCTTCTAGGACGTTTACTTTCATTAACTCCTTTTCAACTAAAAAGCAACAGAGCAAAGTACTCATCCAATATTTTTCAACAAAGTGTGCAAGGACAAACAATGAGACCTCTGTCTTCAACACCGCACCATGGAAAGTCCCTCTGTGTCTAAAGCTGCTGCTATGTGGAAACACTACATTAAATATATATTAGCGTATTTCCATACAAATAAAAGAGTGAGCATCCAAATAACTGGTAAATCACTATTTCCTGAATTAAGTACCCTTAGCAGTCTAATGCCAATAATTCACTCAGAACACTCAAACTTACATTCCATGGACAGAACCAAAGGTAATTTTGAAATGCTCTGCTTACTCATTTATTAAAGCAGATGGTAAGAACCATAATAAATTTACCTGCAAAGTGTCCCCGTCACTCAGAAACACCTTCCAGCACAGATCATCAAGGAGATCAGATTTTTTTAAAGCAGTAATTGTAAAACAATTTTAGATCAACTCTGAGCTGCATTTTGAGTAAAACCAACACTGTATTTGTAATTGTAATGAGAAATTCTTGTAACCTCATTTTCCTCAATCTAAACCAAAAAGTATGAAAAACCAGGCCAAAGGCTGGATTCATCTGCTCTTAGAAAGTCTAAAAACCCAAGCTAATTATTTGTATAATAACTTTATATATCACTGAAAGGGAAACAAAACACCACCCTTGCAGTGCTATGCATCCCATGCTTAGAGGTGCATCCAAAATAGGTTGAGTAAACCTCTTTCTTTAGGTTCCTTGCTCTCACCACTGACAACTCAGATCAGATGCCCCCCAATGTAGGTGGTTGTGGCTAGGCAGAATGAGTTTTTCTGCTCTTATGTTAAGCCTTTAATGTATGGGGTAAAGGTTGGACTTGATTATCTTAAAAGTCTTTTCCAATCTAGTTGACTCTATGATTCCATGTATGAAGACAAGGATAGTTGGCAAGTTTCAAGTAGTAAGGGAAACCAGAAACCATGTAGTTTTTTGTAAGAAAAAAAGAAAAAAATGAAGGCTAGAGGAATGGCCAAACTACAGGCTCAGTTGCATCAGTGTCCAAAAACACCTCAAAGAAAACATCTGCAATAAATAGATCAGCTGTCTATCAAAGTATAAGCCGAAGAGTTACTGTGGAGGTATTCTGAATCTCTAGAAGAGCACATCATAAACAGCGCAATAAAGAAAGTAGCTTTTTACATTAAATAGCCTTCAAATATGTCTTCATGGTCCTGAGAGAACAAAACCAAGCTCATTGAGCTGACCACTTTAAAATGATGTCTTCAAACATTTCCAAGATAAAAGCAGAAGAAAAAAAAAGAAAAATCAGGGGATCAACAGACATGAATCCATGCGAAAGCTCAACTAAAAGGGAAGAAAGCTTCAGGTCCTTCAAATCTGAAGACCTTCCATCATGCAACAGTCTGAAGGTGTGTCAGACCTGCATATACATCAATGTATAAGACACTCAATTTACCTTTCCACTTCAGAGTTTCCCATGTCAAAGAGACACCAGCCACTGTGTGACCTATTGCACCCTTGGGGGTGGACATACACTGCTAACAAAAGCAGTCAGCTTCCCAAGATTTCTTTCCTGACACGACAGAACTAGAGTTCTGCAGATGGAGAAAGCAAAAGGCTGGGGCTCTTCAAGCCACGTAGTAAATATAGCAAAGAAAGAAACTCCAAGGACATGACCATCACAGAGCATGGAGCACCCAGGACCTGACCTGCCTCAGCGGGAGCAGCCAGAGCACACAGTCTCGGTGTACAAACAATGACAGCAGAGCACTACAGGACTTCAGGGACAGGGGTGACAAAGTGACCCCACTGCTCAGCTGCAGACAAATGGGTGTTGGAAGACGTGTCGAAGTTAGACGGTGGCACCAAAATATAAGCCACTAGCTTGTGGCTGTAAAAACTGCTCACAAATGCAGCAGCTCCCTGCTGCAGACTGCAAGAACTTGTGGGGAGATGATAGAATGCATCTGAGCTGCTTCCCAAATACCTTCCATCTGTACTCATCCACAAGCATTCAAAAGGAGCGTATCTTTGATGATATTTTTACATTTATAAAAAAGAGCTGATCAGAAAAGTAGAAACATGTTATCTCAAAAAATGAAGGATAATCTCTGGAAGGCAGAGCCAGAAGAAAAGTCTGATGGAATGGTCAGCTGCTTCTCTGACTAAGCATCTGAGAAGTTACCTGTCTATGCACGTTCCAGGAAGAAAACAGACAGAGAAGGAATCTCAATTAGAAATATTATGGTAAAGAGGTACTCCAGGGAGCCTATTACCATAAAAAAGAATAGTAATTTAAAAAAGGAGTGTGCATTGGACACAGACCTAAAGAAAAAAAATGTATCTATAAAAAAACAGAAAGGCAAAAACCTGCAATTGTGTGAAGTTATATCAAAAAAAATTTAAAGCAGACCCCTGCAACTAAATGAAGCTATTCTGTTGTAGCATAAACTAGTATAAAAGCCCAGCACGGCAGAAGCAGATGTCAAGTTGGTTATATTAAAATAAAGAACATGCTGGGTCAACAATCAAAGATCATGTTTCCAGGCTCATTTACGCCCATGTCCAAACACACGTTAACACTGATGTTCACTGAAGTGTTTCAGCAGCAACGAATATTAGGAAACAAGCTGTTCTCTTTCAGACACTGGACCTTCTCAGAGTGGCCTTTCCTTCTGCCAACAGATACAAAACAAGTGTGCTCACTTTACCCAAAATTAAATCACGACCATAAGGGTATAATGTTCGTAAAGTAAAACAAGGTCAGGCTGAATGTTCATGAAAACCACCTATAACCACCAAGGCAGTGTTCTGAGAAAAATAAATAAATAAACAAATAAAAGAAATGCCCGAGTGCCAAATAGAAGTCACTTTTCCACGCAAGAATACACACGGTATTTAATTTCAAAGTCAGAAAGTTACCTAGAGATCTGCCAAAGAACATGGAAATGCTATTAAACCCCAGTATAACATTCGCAGTCTTTCGTACGTATTCTTCCAGTTAGATGATACCTAACAGCTCTTACCACCATCATGCCTGGGCACAGGCCTGATCCTGCCACCAATCCTCATGTTCATCTTGGGGATCCCCAAGAAGCCATACTAATCCAGAGACAACATCAGTGCCCAACACAGAAACAGCTGAGTCCCTCCATTTCTGCCCAAATTCATTTCACTGCTCCAAGCTTTGGGTATTACACTTTCATCCAGCACCACAGGTAGGTCACCCCCAAAATATTCAGGGATCTTTTTGAAATAAAAGACAATCTGCAAACATACATTAGAAACATAAGGATAAAAAACAGGGATTTATTCCCGATAAATTCCATGTTCATCCCAAACTTTGTTATAGAGATCTGTACAAAACCCAGCTACTGTGTTCTTCACAAAGCAGAACACAAAAAGCAAGCCAAGTGCTGCACAAGGATTCCTCAAAAGTGCCCCTGAACCACAATCACAGCAAAAATTACTGGACAGGCAACACGCCAGGATGAACCTGGACTTCTCTTTCTACAGAGAGAATTAATAAAGTGCATCTCTTAAGCCCAAACTGTAATCTTGAGCCCCACCCCAGATCCTCTGCCTGAAATACAGCTCTAACTTGTCTCTGACACAACGTGTGACTTGCTGAGACACCCCCAGAGAAGTGCAGCATTTTGGCCAGGTATTTTCACAGCATCATGCAGGTCCAGAGACGGCATTTCCTGCTCTGCTCCTTTCCAGAAACCACAGCCATACATCTGGCCAGTGTGCATGACAAGCCTTTTCAAGTCCATCTTACTAAAGGTCCTATTAACCACAATATTTTCAGCCACTTGGGCACCCCCCTCACCTACACACGCCAGCCACAGACCAGGCCAGGTTTAAATCTGAAGCCTACTGGAGAAATGCTTTTGCCGACTTCAATGGACTTTGAATCTCTGACACTAACTTTAACAACCAGTTGCAGGTTTGCTATTACATGTCAGGTACCACTGAGGATGCTCTCCACAGGGCTCTTTTACCCTTCAGTATCAACTATAATAAACGGGATTAAACTCAGATACCAGCATCTGATTAAACGAACAAGATTCTACTTTTATCAATACACATGCGACAGATTTCCGACCGCTAATCCATAGAACGACTGAGACATCAATCACCTCCATACACAACTACAAATGTGCCCTCTCCCATGCACTGCATCGTACACAGAGATTTTTAAATGTTTTAAGAAAGCAGATTTCCAAAACTTCCCTAGAAACTGTATTTTTCCATACCCTGAAGTCATACGGGAGTTAGATGCGTCTCAGCAAAAAGGTTTTGATTGCAGTCAGTTGCAAAGGGGATTTTCTGCCTAGCACGGAGACATTTAAGAATAAACTAAATCGCATCTCTTATTTTAGAATATGCCAACGAAAATATGAAGCTATCATGTAGCCAAAAATATTTCACAGAAACACCTATGCTAAAAATCTAGCTGTATACACAGTCATTGCTTCTACATGTTAGCTAGAGATATTATAAAACAGAGCTCGCTCTCAGACAATATAAAATATGAACCATTCTCATTGTTCCTGATAACTCTGTTAATGCTGTTTTACTTGCATTCCATTGCCAGATACTTTAAATAGACTCCACATCAGAAAGACCTACTGTATAGAGAGCATATGCAGAAAAGCAAAAACATTCCTTTCCATGCTCTTAACAGAATCACAGTAACAAATACATCACGAAATATAATAAATCCCACCTTTGACGAAGACTCTTGCAAAGATGCTCTTTCTTTCCTGGGAACAAAACCTTCTTGGAGAGAAATTTTATCCGCATATAAGAAGTGTCAGAAACCTCTGGGAAGAAATGTAGCAGCATTGGTATTCTGCTCAGAAAATGTCATCACAGATCTGTTTACCTTAACTGTGGACCATGATTCAGCCGGTGACAACCGTCTTGCATACTGATCAATTTATTTGCAGCAAAATTACTAACATTTTCTACTTTAACCATTTAGGTTCTGGAACCAGCTACTAAGATAGGAAGGGCTTTTATAAATAACATATAAATCCTGCTTAAATAAAAACTTTCTCCTCTACCATGATGCCCTGTATTTCGGGTTGTGGGGTGGGTTCCCCCATAATCTTGAAGACAAATTAGGGCATATGGTGAGTGGTTACTAGAGAAACACTCCCTTTCTTGAAAATTAAAATCAGAGCATCACAGGTGCATGTTAAGTATGCATGAAGCAGGGGAGAGGATGCGATTAAGCTGATCATTTGGGGGGGACTGGTTGTTCAGCAGAGACAGCGACCAGCCATTTGAGAGAGTAGCCTAACTGGGGGTCTAAAGACCAGTCATCTTGCTCACTGCCTTTTCTGTTGTGAGTTTGGAAATGCCCAACTTAATGCAACCTAACAAATCTAAGAGATATCTACCATGTGTGCCATCAGTAGACTGGGAAAGAAGGTTCTGAAGCCAAAGATGTGAAATGCTCTATGGTGCCTCTAGACTTCACTGTTGTGAACACACAACCCATATGTGGAGTCCTGGAATCTCCGCGCAAACTGTACTATATTGCGCATCCCCTAGCCCAACACCACCACAGTGATGTGCAAAAGAAGGAAGAATGCAGTCAGAGAATTAAAACTAGGCCTTGACAAAGAGAGTTTTGGTCTACTTTAGGGGAATTTTTGCTCGGCTTGAGGGACAATGTGAGACAGCACCCTGCAGAATGAGCAGCTGACACTGAAAATCAGGGTCCTCTGAAGCATCCAAAACTAGGCATGCAGACAGGATGGCACCTAAAAACCCAGTTGTAGAAGCATCAGTTTTATGATCTGTAACACCGAAAATTATTTCATACAGTACTCCTAAGTGATTCTGAATGCTACTTTGACAATACTTATTTTTATTTCCAGTTTTCAGGCTAATCACCTTGTTCATTCCAGTCATGTTTGGTAATTCCCTTCACCCAGATCAAGGGCACAACAATTCCCACAGACATCAGCGCGTAAGAAGAGGATGCAGACCGCATTCACGCTCACTGCCTATGCCTTCTCTGCCTGAATGACCAACAACCCATATACAACTGAATAAACTCAGAATGGCCTTTCTTCATCCAGAAGATGACCTGGAGTCTCAGCTCTGCACCTACTGCAGAGTTTGTTATATATTAGAAATTCAACTTGAAGCACAGACAGAAGACACACGTTACTACCTAAGGTTAGGGTGGGAAGAAGGGAAAGGATAGCTGCTTCTTCATTCCTCCTATCTTCGTGATAAACAGCATGGCACCAATTCACCTTCTCACATACACCCATGCATATTTCTCTGGCTATTTTTCCACTTCTCTGTTGTGAGGCCAGATTCTTCTCAGTGGTGCCAACGCTCTAGCTAGCCTCTGGATAGCCTCTGGCTTAGATAAGCTATTTTTTGTACTCCCTCTAATAAGCCAATACAACCAACTGCTGCCAAATTATGATCATTCCCCTCAAGAAAAAGAGGTTGCTGGAATTCAAAATAAGCAGAAAAGATTAAAAAAGAGGCCTTAATGGCTCTTGTTTTGAAAGCTTGCCTCTAATCTTGGAAAATAGTAACCCACCTCACAATGAAAACAAGAATTATATCTGCAGTGTAGAACAAATTTGAAGCCTGTCACTTGAAACTAAGTGCCTGGCGTGCCTCTAAAATTTGGTAAATCTTTCTCACTGCAGAAGTGGGGGCTTTAACTGAAGCAGAACATTGCCTACGTCTCTACCATGATTATGATGGACAAATGCATTAGAAGAAATCGCATCTGAAGTCTGGAAGTGCACCAAAAAGCGGGCTAGAAGCAAATTCAAGGACCTGGACTAGTGCTGCATTGAAAACACAACCTGAGCCTCCAATACCTGGCAAGTGTCTCAGGGGTAAGTAGTCATAAGTGGGAAAGTGCACACACAAATCAGGCAGGGAAGCAGGGCAGCTACTCTAAAAGGCCAGTTTGCAGAGAGGATGAAAAGGTGGCTTTGAAAGGCTGTTTCAGGATCGAAGGATCCTTTATTAAAAGAAGAGGGTTGGGTCCTTGTCTTACACAAAGGATCGCAGTGAAACAGAAGTGAACAGCAACAGTATCATTTATGCTGTCTGAATGTGACCCTACCTGGTCTTAGGCCACTGGTATTCCGCTCAGAAAACATCATCCCAGATGTGTTTACCTTAACTGTGGACCATGCTCATGCACTGATACAACATAATTCTGCATTTAAATGTTTTCTGCCTTAATTGATGTTATTTTGTCTGATGTTAGTGACACATGGCAGAAGTACTAAATCGATTACCAAAAAATTAGGTTCCCCAAATTATGCATCATTTCCATTTGAAATAAATGGTGATCCTCCCTCCTCATCTTTTGGCCAGTGCTGGAAAAGCATGCTGGGCTTGAAAAAATCTTCCTTTTGGGACAGGACGGCCAGTTTTTACATCATGAGCAGGAGACACAACATTTCTTAAGCATCCTTCTTCTACAAAGGTAAGAAATTAGCCAACTACCCCTACTAATTTCTTTCATTAACAATCAAATCAAGCATTTTCCATAGTATGCCCTTGCTCTAGATTACTGATTACTAGTTCTACAACATTGCTACCTGTCCTTCCCCAAGCTCCTCATCTTGTTTCATTTCCCTGTTCTACAAAATAACTGTTGAAAGATCACAAAATCATAGAATGGTTTGGGTTGGAAAGGACCTTAAGATCATCTAATTCCAATCCCCTGCCATGGGCAGGGACACCTTCCACTAGACCAAGTTGTTCAAGGATGTTTACAAGCTGATGTTCTTTTATAAATTCCTACACAATTGTTTTATGATAATAATGAGTGCGAACTATTAAGCAGTTACTATGTCATTATTTGAGACTTCTTTTTTATTCATTCATCTTCAATTTACTTATTTTAAAATAATATTTCTATTATCTTCTATCAAGAGGTCTGGCTTTTTACTATCCATTTAGGAATTCTTTTCCGGCAATAGAAGCTGTTTTAGATTTCAAACGAATACCAGTGCTTGATCACAAACCTATTTTGTTCATGCACAAGTTCAACTGTGAATTTGCAGAAATTGTTTTGAAACTACTATTAAAATACTCACAATGGTTTACACAAGACAAACCCCACCCAGATCACTGCTGTGGTTCTCCAGAGTTTTTACATCATAACAAGATGACAGTGCTCTAAACTTCTATCAACTACAGAAAATATACTGAATAGCTGTAAATATGCAATGAAATAAAGGCAAAGGGTAATAAATCTGCCTATAACACTGACCAAAATTGATCTTCACCAAATGCAGATCAGGGGTAGCCTTGCTTCCCTAAGAATCCAAAGCCTTCTCTTGAGTATTTTACTTGCCCTCTCTAACAGAAATACACAAAACTCACACAAAAGTCATTTTATGTGACTTGAGAGCAAACATCACTTGATTCTTGTCCTTATTTTCTGTTAACTACAGCAGAATTCAGCTACCAGATTTCATGAGCATATTTATGGCAATAACTTTTGTTTCAAGATGAAGAACTTTGACAACGTATTTCTTAAATAAGGAGCAGAGATTTTTTTTTTTTGCGGCTGAATTCATTCCTGGTCCCCTCTTATAACTGTTTTATATAAATACTCTTATAATCCATTTTCGTGGAGGTGGAAAAGCACAGTAAGCACTGTCTAAGTTCACAGGTGCAAGTATTTATAAAATTTATATTTTTATGTAAAATTATATAGAATTATATAAAAATATATAAAATATAAATTCATTTAAATTTAAAAATTTGAAAATCCAAGGAGACAGATCAAGACAGAAGTGAGATCTTGCACATGACCTGCCTTCTACAACAGAACATGGGTGAATCACCAACAAAAATCATCTCTGGTGGTCATTTTATTGAGCCAAGTCACGGAGGGGCCAGTAGTAAAGACCATGAAAGATCTGCACATAAGATTTCTGAGGAAGTGGTGATTGTCAAACTACATCAGACTAAACTGACCACCACTGCTTTAGTGGTAGCCCATGAGCTGCCCTGCAAGCCACTGACCAAGCTGGGGTCAAAGACCTGCAAGCCACTGACCAAGCTGGGGTCAAAGACCTGAAGCCTTTGTAATGCACCCCCACACACAGAGACATCACTCCCCACCAGCTGCAGAAAGCTCTGGAACAACACAGTCCACTACTCTGGTTTAAATTATTCATTGAAAATTACTTGTGTCCTTCAAATCCTTCATTATTTATAATAAAGATTTTTTTTAAGTGTGCCTCAGAAGGCTATGTTCATTCTAAATTTCACTCAGAACAGCAACTTGCATTACTAAACACTTAATTATCAGTATATTTACAGTGTCCTTGGGCACTGTTGGGTAATCAAAATGCTATTGTTTTCATTAAACAGTATTTTATTGATTTCATTGACTAATCACTTCAGTTCTGCTTGATCAACAAGCAAATGATGCTTATTTGATGTTGCAATAATTAATTTACCCTTCAGGTGCTTCCACACCCCAATTTATTACCAAGAATAAGAATATTTATGTGAAACACCTTAAAAAAAGAGTATCACTACCCATCACAAAACATGTTCTAAAAATAGAGAGTGGTTTAGTATTTCTCCCTTTCCTCACAATTTCTAATGTTCTCTGCCTAAAAATTGCAGGGAAAAAAAACCCCACATTTAACTCCATTTTGAAAACCCAGCCTGAGCCTTGCATATTAAACATTCAGTTCATCCTATCCTTTACTGAACTTCCAGTAAGTCAAAGAAGATTTTCTGATTAACATTTCTTTAATTTCTTTTCTCTAGAGATGGAAGAAAATGCTAACCTCTCTTTCCCATAGCAGAAACAAAAACTTCATATGACTCAAACGAGACATGAAAGTGAATAGACAGCTTGTGTAAGCTTTTACTCCAAACTATTACTTTTCCAGACTTCAGGCCCAGGTATGAAGCATTACAGTCCAGCCTTCAGACCATGGAAGAAGACTCTGATTAAGAAAATTCCAGATTCAAATTGAACTGAGCGTTGAAAAGCCACCTGAAAGAATGTTGTGAGAAGGTTGGTGTACTCAGCTGGCACCTGTCAGAGATCTGGATGCATTCAGCTTAAACTCCTGCAGAGGACAACCTTCAGAACATCTTCCGAAGTCTTAACTGCTCTGACATAGCAACCCATGTTAGCAGCTACCCTCACCTTTGAAGATGAGCTTCCCAAAACCTGAATTTTTCTGCAAGCAAAAAAAAAAAAAACACATTAAAAATAAAGGTCTTGGTGACTTTTTTCTATCTTTTGCTGTCCCAGCATCATTAATTATGCTTTTAAGAACATTCTGACTTTTAGGTAATTTCACATATTGTATCTTTCATGTCTGCAAATAACAAATAATAATAATAGCCCATAGGCTTTTGGAATTTCAAAGGTAGCTGCATTTGCATTTTTTGTATTACTTTCTAGAAATTCTGATTCCCACAAATGCTCTAAATAGAACACCTGAACATCACTGCATAAGGGAAACCTTCACAAGAATATAAGAAATATAAAATACTGCTACGTTCTGCTGCATTAGATTCCTTGGTGTTATTTTAGGTTTACTACACATTCAAGAATTTGTCGTGAATTTTGGAACACTTTTTTCCGCTTAACTTCTTCACAGAGCTACTTCCTGAACAGCTTTTAGAATACTGAATCTCATATTTTGCCTTTTAAAATTACCAATATTAAAATGATGTTTCTAGGTAAGCTCTGCCAGGCTTTCAAGAAGTCATTAGCTGTAATGGCCATGCTCTTCCTGCTTTTTCAGAATTACAAAATACAAGAATTCACTGGATCTTCTACCAGTGAACTACTAAACAAATGAAAACATGTAACAATAAACCACTATCTTCCCATGTGCCCATATTCATATTAAACATGATTTGACATCCATTACAAGCCGCTTGTTCCCAAAAGCATACAGACAGCTTTGTGGATTCATCAAATAGAGAAGTGAAGAACAATACTGAAAAAACCCTCACTATAAACAAACTGGATGTTTGTCAAAAACCACGCTGAGTATTTGTCTGTAAATATTGACCAAACTAAGTTTTTTGCTTTGATATTTGCTGACTGAAGAGCAGCACAGACGAGTAAAAAGGACATAAAATTAGTCTGAATGCCAAACTTGACGACCAGGTTCCAGCTTCTACAAGGGACTCTACGCCAAAAAGCAAATTACTAGTGGCAGCCAAATGTACTTACCAAGAAATCATTACAAATACCTTATCATTAGATTCCAGCATTAGAAAGAATCATGATTTGATTTCTGAAAATCTATTTACTTCCAGTGACAGCTTACTGACTTGAGTCAAAGAACAGTTTGAGTTAACATACTAACCAAATACCCCCACATAATGCACTTTTCTGCTTTTTAAATTCAACTCTCAAACACACAACAAACACTTAAAAACTATCTTATAATTTTCACTCTGTGTAACTGTATATTTCATACAGCTTGAGCATTTCTTTTGTGTATGAAGCAGAGAATATTTTGCTCCCAATACAAATTGTAACTGGCTGAGACCAAACAAATGTGTTTTCAAAGGCAAATGAAGTGACAAAAGCAACCCATAAGTCAAGATACCAAGAAATAAGTTGTAAAGCCTATATTGAGACTTTATAGCTAGGTGGATCATTGGTAGTTCAGCACTGAAACAGCTATTCATCTATGCTCGTGTGTGTATTTTGTCAAGACACTTAAACACATTATCCCAACATCATACCTACTATATAAAGAAAATACAAATTAATGGTTATTCATGTGCCTGGAATAAATAATATCTGCTGTTACCAAGGAGAAAGAAGCTGTATATTCTGCTTTTTTAATCTCCTCTTTATTCCAAAGGGAGAAGAAAAATCTTTGCTAGTCCAACATAAATGTGGTTGCAATAAAAGTGTGTTATTAAAACATTATCAATTAGCACATCACAATGAAAAGATATTCTGTTTGCTCCAGGATAGGCACTCCACACTCTCCTACAACATGTCATTTTATAACAGATGCATACGAAAAAAGCATCCCAGAATACATAGTCTTATAAACAGAATATGCAAACTGGAGGTAAAGAGAAATAGAAACAAAAATCAGAAAGCTTAACTGTGGCAAGGGGATATTACTTGTCAGAGGTTAAGAAGTCTGTAGCTAATGTGAACCCTGTCCAGTGCCTGTACCACAAGATCATCTTCTTCCCAGGTCAGTTCTCAGCCCTGAGACAGCCAGCCAGTGATAGAAGTGAAAAACGCAGGCAGCTTCTAACAGTCAAGAAGTTTCCTGCCATAAGAATTTACTGGTCTCTGAAATTGAAATTCTTATTCATAAGTACCACAGTCATTTTAAATATAGCAATGATGAAAGAACATTTTGTCCTTAGGACCATCTTGAAAAATGGTTTAGATGGAGACACAATGAGCTCTGGAGCTGAGCTCAGACACAACATTATTAACCTCCACACGGAACACTCTAAGAGATGGAGCCATGACTCTGTGTACCCTGAAATATTTACCACAGGTATGCCCTTCCTAGAATAGAGTGAGGACTGGCATGCTGCCTATGCCTTAATCAGTTCTGCCAAGGGCAGAAAGGTTTTTGCACATCATCAGTAGATGAGGCAGAACCAATTCCTTAATGTCATATCAACCTTTTCATCAAAGCAGTCAGATACTACTTTAGAGAAGGAATAAAAAGGTATGTGCCAGCTATGAGACTAATGAATAGTTTTCCTCAAGCAAAACATAATTCAGCATGAACTTCATGTTAATGTTCTTTCCACCCACTCACACATCTCCAACTGATCTACTCAACCAAAATGCCAACAAGTAAAACCATCCATCTTTTAATTCAGCTATTGTACCCCAGCACTAAGATTTTGTTTTACAATGCCTACAGCTGCCTAAGCTCAAATATTACTTACATATTTACATGGCCTCCTTTCTTAAAACATGCATGGAACCTGGATGGAGAAACACAAGTAAAAAAAGGGAAAACCATGGGGAGCAAATAATTCAGACTGGCAGCTTTCACTAAAATGTAAAAACCACAGAATCATAGGATCAACTAGGTTGAAAAAGACCTTTAAGATCATCAAGTCCAACTGTTACCCCAGGACTGCCAAGCCCACCACTAAACCATGTCACAAAGTGGAAACTGCTCTCCCCTCATGATGTACCCTTATGGTTGCCCCTCACGATCTCCACTCGCAGCCACCCCTCATCTGCCCCCCATAGTGGCCCACACTGTACAGCTGTGGCCCCTACCCCTCATGGCCACCCCTCACACCCACGGCCACCCTTCCCCTCCCTCATGATCTCCCTTCATAATGGCCCCTCATCACTCATGCCCACCCTTCCTCTCCCCTCATGGCTGCCCCTTCTTTTTCCTCACAACCTCTCCTCATGGCCACGCCTTCTTTCCCCTCATGATCTCCCCTCACAGCCGCCCCTTCTTTCCCCTCATGATCTCCACTGATAACCGTCCCTCCTTTCCCTCACAATCCTCCCTCATGGCTGCCCCTTCTCTCCCCTCATGATCTCCCCTCATGGCTGCCCCTTCCTTCCCTCACGATCCTCCCTCATGACTGCCCCTCCTCTCCCCTCATGATCTCCCCTCATGGCTGCCCCTTCCTTCCCTCACGATCCTCCCTCATGACTGCCCCTCCTCTCCCCTCATGGCTGCCTCTTCCTTCCCTCATGATCCTCCCTCACGACTGCCCCTCCTCTCCCCTCATGACTTCTCTTCACGGCTGCCTCTTCTTTCCCTCAAGATCCTCCCTCATGGCTGCCCCTTCTTTCCCTCATGATCCTCCTTCACGGCTGCCCCTTCTTTCCCTCACGATCCTCCCTCATGGCCACCCCTCCTCTCCCCTCATCATAAACCATAATAAAGCTCAGTCCCATTTTACAGTTCAGAACCAAAGGGGTTAGGAAGCAGGAGGAGGACACCACTAAAAAAGAAATAAGATTAAGACTTGAGTCAGAAACGAATTTAGAAATGTATATGTTAGCTTGTTTGAAGACTGCAAGTGTATTGAGATATATTTAACAAGAAGACTACTACATCTCAGAGAGGCACAGGTTCACTTGTTGTACAGGAAGGTACTACAGCAACTCCAGAAACACTCAGTTTAATTTAGAAGAAAAAAACCAGCAGCTGTGATCATTCAAAAACCAAGTCTCAAGCTTGAATAAACTACAAGGAGCCCCAAAGACCTGTATAAACCTAAGGACTTCAAAGCGCCCATCAACAACAAAGGAAGAAGAAAATTCTCTATTGCTGTCTTATTCTGTAAGCATCTATAATGGAAATTTTATACTTCATTCCAAAATGTCTGTGATGGTCTATTTTTGGATAGGAGTGCCATGTAGCACAAGTCTGATCTAGCATGTTTTGTTCTTAATGAGAATCCAGAACAGCCTCACCTACATAACAAACAGTTTCACTTGGAACAAACTTAACTCATAGATGCTGAGAGCTGCTGGCAGAGAATCTACAGAGACATTACACATTTTTTAAGCTCTTGTGTAGGAACTGCAAAATTTGGATTCTGCAGGTCTTACCATGCAGCATTTGGGGAAGACCGTCAAGTTCATTTAAGACACTCTTGACTTCAACAGTCCACTGTCCTCTTTGCTGGAGATCACTACCATGATGAGAGAGCCAGGAGAATGGAACATGTCCTCAGCACCTCACCTGGCAATGGTTCCTATCAGAGATAACAGCTCAAACTCACTCCCATTAGCCTTTAACTTACACAGGGCTGTGGCACCGGCGAGGTGGAGCGCGGAGCCCTATGCCCTTTCAGCACCATGGATGGTAACCGTGGTACTGACCTCCAGCAGGCAGGCAGTCCTGGACACCACAGCAGGCACTGGACCTCCTGCAGGGCAGACCCGCTTCTCTCCCATCCAAACTTCATAGTCAGTGAAGGTCGGAATACCCAGAAATTATTTTCACAGAAACTCTGGTCTGATAACATGTCTACAAGAAAGGAGCTAATGAGTAATTATTAGGACTTTAGTCCACCTTTGAATTGTGCCCATGCATTCAGAAAGTATTCTTATTTTCCAGTCAGAAAATCATACAGTGGTTTGGGTTGGAAGAAACTTTAAAGATCATCTAGTTCTAGTGCCATGGGCATGGGCACCTTCCACTAGGCCACGTTGCTCAGTCCTCATAACAAGAGTTTGAAAGTGCTCCTGTATTTTCCTTAGTGATGGCTCATTGAATTTAATTTCAACAATGAAAATGCATACTTCAAACCTTTACTGGTAAGCAAAAACAAAATGCAGCTAAGATGCAGTTGCTGTTCCCACAAACCCAATTGCACAGCAAATTAAAGTTTTTATTTTTTATCTTTTTTCATATAAACCAGAAAAATTATCTGTTTTATATGAAAACATCAACAAAACACATTAGCAGAAGAATACTTACCACTTATCCCAGAAACACCAAAACCTTTACACAGCTCCAATAATTTGCTACTGTATCCCTAAAACTGCTGAAAATCTCATGAAAATAAAGGTAACTTTTTATTACACAGCCTTGCTTTCTACTGTTCAAACCACTACTCACTATAGATAGTGCAGAGCATTTTCAGGGTGACAGAGCTATAACGCAGATCTCTTAAACATGCTTTAAAAAACTAAATTTAAACCTAAGGAAACCATTGGTGTCCCCATGTACTATGACGCGAACATGACTCACGGGAGTAGTCATCAGACCGACCTCTATTTTTTCAAACTTGCTCACAGGGCCAGCCCCTGCATGCTGCTGTTAAATGAGCTGCCTCTCAGTGGTCAGGAACACAAGAATACAGCATTTCAAACCTAGCTTTTCTAGATAACTACATTAAATCTTTAAAGTTGGACTCAAAATTGAGCTAGCAACTTCGCCTGCTGGACACAAAACAATGGAAATCCAGCTCATCTACAGCCATGTGGGCTCTGCAGTACCAACAGCAATAAAATTTGTTGTCAATAAACAGATCAAACATGACTCAGAGGGTAGTGACAGACAGTAGCTACTGCCATTTTATAGCTCATTTTATGACTGTAATCCACTTCCCACAGCTACTGTTACAATCAGCACGTAATTTCAAGGGTTGACGGCTGCCAGGTGTTGAGGGTCACAGTGGACTGGGCAGATTAACCGCTTTCCATGTGACAGAAGCTTAGAAAATTAAAACACTAGCCTCATACTGACATGCTGGTCAGCCACAGAACTTCACCAGTCTGCCCCTCTTCAGAATATTACTGAATAACTTGAGAGGCATATCAGATACAGTCTGTTCTTACTTACCTGGAGACTGGGGATGCACTCTGCAAAGCACCATCCAAATGGTGACAATATGCATTCTGTAAAGATTTAAACTGCAAGTTCAGTAAGATCTGAGACTACTGACCTGATCTATTCATAAGAAGTGACTTTAATTTTCCTCGCATTCAAAAAAAACCCAAACAACCCAGCTTTATCTAAGTTTTAAAAGCATTTCCAGTTTAGTCTGATTTTTCCATCCAGATACTGCAGACAATACAATTTTTAAAATGCATGCATTGTAAGGGCACTTAACAGCACTCAGATGTCCACCTACTTTTACTAAGAGTGAGCCAGCAGCTACAAGTCCCTAAAATTATCTACTTGCATGAAATTGTGTTCTGGATTATTACTGGAAAAGTACTGGAGACCATTTTTCAAAATCAGGCCTGTATATTCCACTGAAAACAGGTTTTGCTTTTACCTCTGAGGAATACAAATATGCTGTGTTTTTGTTCTTTGCAGCTCAGTGATTTACTGGCATGCCTCTTCCCATAAAATATTTGCATATATCTGAGAGTCAAACTGTTCTGATACATTCTGTGTTTGCCAGGAAGTGAACGCTTCAGTTCAGTGTAACTGAACATTTAAACAACGACAGGCACCAGGACAAATGGCAGTGTAATTAACATACCAATGAAGAGCCAGTTGTTAATTACTATCCATTTCAGGCATTTTGTATGAGCAACTTACCTGAAAAGCCTTCCCATCTGCATGCTGGCAAAGCCAGTGATTAAACAATTCAACACCCCTTTTGCTTGATTAGAGAAAAAATTATAATTATTTTATATTATTCTATTTGTCAAATGCAGTTGACATTTAGATGAGAAAAACTGCAGCAGCCCAAATCTAAGCATTTGAAATGAATGTTATGAGCTGTCCTTGAACAAAACAGCAACATATATATTCTACATCTAGGGCAGATGTAAGCTAATAGAGGCTCCTAATTTGAGCCAACTGATTATACCTTACAGTACCTGCTGGGTTACACGGAAGGCAGCACAGTTGCTACTTGTAACAGAAAAAGTACCACTTTTCTCTTAGAGGGACTTCAGATGCTACCTACAGAATGGAATCTGAATTTATAAGCTGTTGAAAGACTGGGAAGTAGCACCAGTACAATGCCAGGATTCATTTACATTTAACAGTAACTGAGGAGTCAATACATAGCTCAGCGCAGCACCACAGTTAAAATATGGTTGTTACTGGAGTTGTAAGAAAAGTAGAGGCACGTAAGTGTAAAGCAGGATTGAAAACATCAGACAAAAATACTGAGGATAGGCAAAATGGCAATAAAAGCTGACAAAAAAGAGCGGAAGTGGAAAGTTTAGAAACATTCATCAATATGTAGAGTATCCAAAACAAAGGGTTTCTCTTTCTGCCTGTGCAGATGGCTTTGCCCAAGGAAGACTAGCGTGCTTTGGGTACAAAAAAAGGAAATTACATCTACCTTGAAAACAGCTTCTAATTCATTACCCATCACATGACTATGGCCATTAATCCATGTAAACAATAAAACCAAGATTCATTTGAAATTTGACTATCCAAATTAAAGTTTGAATCAGCTCTTGTTAAAAAAACGACATTCTATGTTTGGTACTGAAATTTCAAACCATGCAATTTATGCACTTTCAAAGCCAGATTTTGCTGAAATCCTGTAACATTCTGTGACAAACATTTTGGAGTAGCCAAAAAGTGCATATTTAGTCCATGTGGTTTTTCAATCAATTAATTTTCATTTGGATTTTTATTTTCAACAATGGAAAACGATGAATGATTATTTTTTGAAGTTTGTTTTTGCGAACAATGTGCATCTATTTTATTTGGATTATAATTAGAAGCTACGATGTACAAATACAGCCTTATAATGTTTTTCTTTTCTTAATTTGACAGAATGATTGATACAGATGGGCTGACAGAAAATGCTTTACATGTGAACAAAGGAAATATTATTTGCAAGAAGTAAACTGTACTAATTGTTTATACTGCAAGCGCCCACCCAATAACCTTTATTGAGCACACTCTTACAGTAAAGAAAAGAATGTAGCCTGGGTTGTTGTCTGCACACTTCTGCATCCAGGGCAGTGTCTCTGCACTCCATAGAGCTGGCTAGACAGAACAGCTCATCCAGTACATCTACCTCTAAATACTGCTGGCCACCCAAAACCTCTTTGCTATAGAGAGACTGCAAAATCTGACAGAGATCTACAAGACCTGAGATCTAAAGTCCCATGCCTTAAACTGAAGACCCCTATTTCCCTTTCCTATTGAAAATGTTAATAACATTGTACTTCTGCAGGTAGCACTGAATTAACACATCTTCCATTCTTACTTGACAGTTATGAAGCAGTAAGCCCCCCAAAATTACCCTAAATGACACACATATCTGATCTTCACAAGCCATTTAAGCGTAATCTCCGAATATATCTCCATAATGACAGCCCCATTTCTGTCCTCTTAATAACAATAATCACTACATCAACAGTGTTATTTTGCCTTGACTGTTTTGAAAAGGCTATTTTTTTTTTCCTTTGCTACCTAATCTCTACAGTATTTTTTTTTTACTGGAAAGAAAAATCAGCAATACCATTAAGTATTACAAAATTCAGCTGTATCTGGTTTGTTTTGCATTTTTACTAAGAGGCATTGGGAAACATTCTTCCATTTGAAAAAATGTTTGGAAATAACCACAAGCTACACCTGCAAATTTTAAGTATTTTGTGATAGAAGAGATATCCTGAAATGAAATCTTTCATATGCCCTACATATTAGAAATATCAAAACCTGACATTCCTTCAATGCAAGTTACTGTTCGGTACACAGTCCTGACGGACAAAACATTGTCACAGAACAATTCAAGAGGCGCTATCATCTCATACCACAGATTGATGAAATAAGGAGCAACTCTCCAGTCAGAAATAAATGAAAATACGAGATGAGATCTGCAATTTAAGCCTCCCATTAGCTAATGAGGTTTCCATTTTTGAGACCTTTATTTCAACTTGATCTTAGAAAGAAGAGTATGTTTTTGCATCCTAGAAACATTAGAGCCCATTAGAACCTCCATCACTACAACATACCATTTACTCCTCAGGATGCCTTTAAATCGGTTTTGGAGTTTACTGGACACTCTATACTGGAATGAAGAGCAAACCTGTTACTACTGTAGCAATAAGAACAACTTTTGGGCTCTGAGTCAAACTGACAATTTATAAGTCGAAAATGCTGAAGCAGATTTTTTTAATCATCAATTTCAAAGCTGTATGAAAGCTAAAGAAAAGAATGGCCAGATTGTCAACTTCAGAAAACCAATTCTGTTTGGGAATATGGAATGCATATCAAGATTTGTCCACAGCACTTAGTATCTTAGGAACTTGAATGCAAACATAAGACTGGCTAACAGATGATTTGGTTCTCAGAATGTCCAGCTGAAATGGGAGAATGATTTCTCTCCACCCACCTCCCAAGTCAAACACACAGAAATAAAACCAACTCCCAGAAACCAATACATTTGCCTAAAGAGCCCAAATGCAGAGCTGAGTTGCAAGTTTTCACTGACAGGACACAAAATGTGCTGTTAACTCATTACGAATGAAAAGTATCAAGAGCTTATTTAATTATCTTTCTTCAATGTTCAATATCAATTTTTTTGTATATCTTTGATTAGCCATAGGCTGAAGTACCCCCATCAGCTACTGGCTGTAATTGTTATGTCTTAAGCCACAGCAACTCCTTTCTCTCATAGCCCCCACCTCTCCCTGTCTCAATACATCTCTAGTAGATGCCCTTCTGGGGACATGTTGTTCTCCGTACCTTTAGACTTTGGGCCCTCTGCTTAAAAAGAAATCATCAAAGGAGCTTTAGTGATGATGTGAACAACACAATTACTTTTTTCCAATTCAATGTAAGAATACAATCCTAGGGTTTTAGAAAATCTTAAAACAACATAGCCAACAATGCATCCTAAGGGATCTGCCCTCTGGTGAAACACTAGATCAACTAGGAAATCTCGTCATTTCTTTTGACTTGACTTCGGAGTTTGTGGCATTTGGCAGTATGTCTGTGGATACTGCCCAGGGTGGCCCTTCCATCTAGGGATACCTCACCAGGAAGAACTGAAAGGACACAACCAGTTAATTTCACATCACCTGACCACAGCAGAAAGATACTGCTTTTGGACCACCCATGAGACTGAGCCAGATTGGAACTCATCACCCAAGACCAAGTAACACCTCAGGAAAAGAAAATGTTGAATTCATTATGAGTTTTATGTTTTCATCCCAACTTGGCTAATACAAGAATCACCACACCACATACTGCACTCAAGTAAAGCAAAAGTTGACCTCAAAGTAGCAACAGTTATGGACAAGTTTGCATTCCAAAAATACATACGTTTAAGACAGACATGGCACTAAGTTACTTTGCTGCAAGCAGTAATTTATGAAATGCTTGTTACACCTCCACATTTTTTTTGTTCTTAAATCCCATTTAATATGCCAATCTTATTTCAGGAGGAAATAAATTAACTCTGATGCTTTGTGCCAATGCAGATGAGCTTCCCACACACCTGTATTGTGTTTCACACTTCAGTTAGTCATCCAGATTTCGACAAACGAACAAAGTACTTCTAAACAGATCCCATTCGCTAGGCTAAGCATGCGGGAAGAGGAAGAAAGAAGACTATCTCATGGAGCCCCCCAGTTTTGTTAGTGCGATGTCTAGTTGCAGCTGTGGACAACCACCTTCACCAAAAAGAACTATCAATTTAGATCTAAGACAGCCCAGGAGGCCCATTGAGGTGGTCTTACCCCCACTACAATTTGGTCCCCAACACTGCAATTCCCACAAGCCCTAGCCAGGATGGGCTACAAACTGCTCCCACTCCTGTGAACTTTCGTAATTAAAACTCTCCATTATCAATGGGGAAAATGGACAAATGTGCATCTAACACAAGAGAAAGATGCTCCTGCAGAGCAATGCACGGTTCTGTAACAGGAAATCCCACACCGAAAGACTTTCATACCCAGAATCACAGAACACCCAGCTTTTCTGCCTCTGCTAATCCCCATTTCACTATCTAGAATACGACTAAAATCACATGTATTTGTATTGTGGTAGCTGCAAGTTAATGTCCTGCCTAAATTATCAACTGTTATTAGAACCCCAGACAATTGCTTAATAAAAATTTAATCATATTGTAATTTCTAATCATCATTAAAGATGCTTAACAAGTTAATCTCTCCCTAACACCGCAGATCAGAAAGTCAACTGGCATAAGGTGGCACAGCTTCACCAATACTAATAGGGGTATTCTCACATTACTCCAGCTGAGGATCTGGCCCCAAGATAAAATAGCTGTATTAAAATCCTCTCACTATAGTTTTTGATTGTTTCTCTACCCTGCTTTGCAGTTAATCTAAAAAAATAATAACAAAAGCAACAGACTGACTTTAAAAAAAAAAAACCAGCACAAATCAAGGTATTTCATGAGCTCTATCTTCTGCTGCCTGTGGTACAGCAAACACATCACTACTCTATAGATTGAAGGTCTCCTCACCTCTTTGCAGCTCAAAACCTCCTCATTTTGACTTTGTCCATGCACAGCTACATCTGTCTGACAGCAACAACACTCATGCACAAAAACCGTGGGAGGATCATTAACAGCCAGTGAGTTTGTCTTTCAGCTCAAATCTGTTCCAGCTGCCTACATGAGGGGTGAAATGATGCTCTGTAACCTCAGCCTTGCAGAAGTAGGTATCGGTTCATTTCAGGAAATCAACACATTTCCTCATCCTTCCTGTGGACAGCAATCTGTGCTTAACAGAGTTTGAGGACCACACAGCCAGTCAACTTTAACTGAATCGGGTCGCTGCACAGAGATGCATACAGCCACACACTTAGCTCTCACCTCCCTCATATTTTTTGTTTGTTCAATAATCCCATAACACTCTAAATTCACAAAGTGGTCAGAGGAGAACAACTATGAAGCATACTCTGAGGCTGCTCTGTGGTGTGTGCATACCATACCTTCTGCAACCACATCGTTCTGTAGCTTCAGCTGCAGGCAAGTGAAAACAGAGCAGAAATGGTTGGTGCAAAAGAGCTGCTGGGCTCCACTGTAATTCAGTGGTTTCACGTAGACCTCTAAGTGGCCAGGGCTGTTCCTTCAGTGCATAGCTTGGAAGACCAGATAGGGAAATGGCAGACCAAACCAAAGTCAAAAAAGGCTGTTTGTATCCTACTTTGTCCACAAAACAGCTCACTGATTCTGCCTCCGTCTACACACAATGAAACTCTCCGTTATCATGCACAATGCGATATCCTGGAAGCTAAATAATACTCATTTAATAGCCTTCCATTAAATATTGATTTTCATTTAATAGGTACAATTCTGATATTAAAACTTAATCTGATTGGCAAAGATCTGCTCCTGCCTACTTTATTGACACTTACTGAACCAAATTAATTGTTTATATCATAATATTTACTTTCAGTATGACAACCGCATGACCAACTACAGCAGGATTTAATCTAAAAAACAACCTTTAAAAATTACTTAGCATTTACTTAAGCAAGCCCTTAATTGTCAGAATTGAATCTACCTCTAGAAAACCTACACGTTATCGCATATTAAAACAAGCAAAACTGGACTCCAATTTCGATAAAAACATTTTTCATTGGTATTGAGCCCAGCACAAGATCCATTGTCCCACTTATTTTTAACATCAGATACCTGTTGATCCAAAACTAAGTTGATCCAAGTACATTTCCAAAATATGTACTATGGCATGCCATCCAAGCCCATTTCATGCCATCACACACCCAACAAAATAGTTGTTGCATCACAGAGACAGGTAACACAACATCAAACATCTTCCCTTATGAAAAACTCAAAGAGATGTTGGTAAGTTTCTTCCCCTCCTAAATGTAGCGGTAACAAAGTATTTATTGCATCCTTTGGTAAGAAAATAAACACATGGCAAAGACCACAAACACACTGAAGTGCGCTTGGTCAGTTTCGACACCTTAATTCAAGATGGTTTTGCTTCCCAACAACAAACCAGGCCAACGTACAAGCAGGAAAAGCCAATATTCCTACCAGTTCCCACGGCAGACACGGGTCTGCACGGTGCATCTGGCACCCGCTGCCACCCTTCCCGCCCGGCTTCGGCTGGGGACCGCGTCGTATGACCGCGTATGCTTATGCGAAACTGTTCATTTCTGCAGTGCCTACACCCCACGGCAACAGCCCGAGTGCGAGCAGGCAGCTCCCGGCGCGGTTCCTCGCCGCGGGCGGCCCGGCTCTCCCCACCGCCGGCGCCGCGCCCCCTCCGGCCCCGCCGACCGGCGGGACGAGCCCGGGGCGCGGGGGAGCGCGGCGGGGGCTGCCCGCCCTTATGGCTGCGGGGACCGCGCCGTGCCCAGGGGCGGGTGTGTGCCTACGGCGGGGGGAGGCGTGTTGTGCGGCGGGGCCACTATGGGGCGAGACGGACTGCCTGCAGCGCAGGGGGCGACGGCAGCAGCTGCTACTCACCGGGAGGGTTTACCGCCGCCGGCGTTGCCATCTTGTCTCTGAGAAGAATTAAGACAAATGCAAGAGGGGAGGAGGGATGCTCTGAGCAGCCCGGGGGAGGGGAAGGCAGCCGGCGCCGGGGCGGGCGGGCGGGAGGTGCGGGGACGGCGGCGGGTGCTCCCGCCCCGGGTCCCGGCGGCGGCGCTCCCCGCTCTGCGCGGGGCGGCCCAAGATGTCCGATGGCCCCCGCGCCGCGTCTGCTCATGCGCCGCGCACAGTGAGCATGTGCCGGGCGGCCGCACATGTGCGCTGGGACCGCGCCCGCCAGCGGCGGCCGGGACTCCCCATCGCGAGTACCAGGGGAACGCGCCCGTTGTCCCCGCTCCCGAACCGGCCGCCCCCCTCGGGGCTCGAACCCGCGGCCTCACTGTGTGCGGCTCCTCACGGAGTGCGAGCTCCCTGCGGGGAGGTCTGTGATGAGGCCCCCGGTGCTGGTTGCGGTGTTGGTGTTGGTGCTGCCGCCTGCCAGCCCTGGAACTGAGAGGGGGCGGCTGGGAGGTAGCATACCGGCACCCAAAACTAAAGGCCCCGTCTGCGGGGTGCAGGAGAGGAGCCTTTGGATGACATTACCACCATCCCTTCTCCCCCAAGGTGGGGATGTCCACTGGGAAATGGAAGTGGGATGGAGCCCAACAAGCCTGTACACCTCCAACACTTACTCCTTTTGGGGTTCAGGAGTGCCATTTCTGTGAGACCCCAAGACCAACACACACTGACATGGGGCTGATGTTCAGCTTGGTCAACTATGATGTGAGCACTAGAGCTTTTTTTTTGAGGTGGGGAAAGAGGAGCCGTGGTGTCGCCTTCACGTTACAAATACTTTAAGCATATGTCTGACTGCAAGATGGATAGTGATACACAGAAACATCTCAGTCCTTTGTTAATAATACTGATTTCCAGGAATTACAATGGAAAATGTAATAACTCTCTGAGTTCTTTAAAAAGTATCCAGGAATTCAGAGACAGGTCATTCTGTGCTCCAGGTGGAGTATAAGAGTTGAATTGTATTCCTCTGAAACCCATGGTTTACCTCACACTATGCCCAACGTTCAAGCTAAGTAGCGCAACTGAACAACTGATCCTTTGTAACTCTCTCAGCTCACATTGTAAGGTTTTCCATAACAAACACAAGGACTAAAAATATGCTTTCAATGAAATCTGGGATTTTTCTCATAATCTCAGGCCTTGAAGGGGAAAAAAGCCCCAGTATCAACAAATTGCAAGATTTGTGAAAAGCCACCAGAGTAATAACTGCAGCAGTCATATGTAGTGTGTACATAATACTGAAGAAATAATTTTGATGGCTTTTTCACACCCTGGAATGCGGCAAACGCCTGTTAATCTTTAAATGCCTCCCCATGGCTGTGCTCAGTTACCCTGAACAGCCCTGCAGAAGTTAATGGAAGCACTGAAAATGAAAAGTTGCAGATCAATCCCGTGCTTTGCTGAATAAGTAACCTGGAACAGTTTAGCTATTAAGATGTAAATTGGCAGAAAGATGGAGAAAGCATGGAGGTTGTGTTTACTCATTTCCTGTAGATGAGTTTAATCAGAGTAGCATTAAATGCTCCTGCTTATCTAGAAAGTTTACTTTATCTTTGATTTATTGTGCTTTTGCCTATCAGATGTTGAGCTGCTTTTCTAGGCATCTCACTACTTTAGTGCCTTCTGATGCTGTGGAGTTTCGGATACTCAGCAGGCAATCTTAATTTTTATCTTAAGGCATTTACCCTGGTAATAGTAGAAGACTGTGTTAATATCAGCAATTTTGTAAATACAGCTTATTTCCATTCAGATAAAACATTGTGGTGATCTCAGAGATCCTTGGTCACAGTGTTTCTAGATTCTTACCTTTAATGAGGAAAGCAAAATTCAGAGGAGCTTACCCTGCTGCAGAAAACAGGTTGTAGCTCAGTTCCTTTCTATAAAGTCTCGTGTTCGAATTGCACAGGTAATACTGCTCATGAGAACTTTTCCATGAGCTTCCATTATGTCAAGGTACAGACATCCATGAAGTCTGTAGGGCAAACCCCCTAATACTATAATGTTAGTAAAATACCTTATAAACCCATAATTTATAGCACATTTGGGCACTTCTGAAGTGTCCTCTGAAGGCATTTACAAGTATCCATGGGTTAAATGTTATTCTCTCTTACCAGAAAAGCATTAATATATCTTACTTCATTTCTATTTTAGAGATAAGGAAGCCACCCTGGAAGAAACAAACCTGGAGATATCTGACAGCGCGCTATCATAGCTTTCAACAGATGTATGGAATAAGCCATGCGGCGATTGGATATAAACCAATACGAGCGTGTGTGCTGTCCCCTTGCATAATATCCCACGAGACACTAGATTAGCTCAGAAAGAGCACATTGCAGCCAGTATATTTGATACTGTGCTCCACCTAAATAAGACCTTTGGGCTTAGGATGGAACACGTTCTGTCAAATCTACTGTGATTCAGACATCATTATGCAAAATAAAGCTGCTTTTCTTTTTTTGTTTGGTGTGAGCTTTGTTGACTCGCTCTGTTCAGTTTCACACGTAGTTCTTTGTTCACTTAAATAGATTGAGAAATGAGATTGATTTTCTCTCCTCCCCATCTTCTCTATCTTAATAGGCGGTATTAGCAGAGCCTTTCAGAATCCCTGAAACAATCCATAAATTAATGGAACTATTCTCTGTTTCCTTGTAATAAACTACTTCCTTGCTATCTCATTCAGAGCCTTACTATATTTGTGGTGAGATCTGTAACACCAGTAACTGAAGAAAGAAACCATCACTGCTCTAAAAATCATGGTTTATTAATATTGGAAATGCATGCTTTGTGTTTTATTTTCACTATAATACAAAGAAGCATGTACAGTACAGCATGAAATCACTGTAGTTACTGAATTTGTACTTCTCCAAGTTCATGCCAAGCTGTGTATCTTGAAAGCCGAATTCCTGTGGAATGGGGTTCCTCACAACAAAAGCAGGGACAGCGCTGGACTCTGCCCTTGCAGTTGCTGAGAGATTAAACAGGTCTGTATCAATACCAAGCACAAAATATAATGCACATGTAAGTTGGCAATATGCAACATTTTTCCTGTTCATGTGCACAACAGGGGGTGCTTCACTTACCATATTAATATAATTACAAACAAGTGTTGACATGATGTGTAGCAACAGGAAAGTAAACGAATTAAGAAAAGTGATTTTTATCTCAATCTTCTTATTATGTGCCAGAGAATGTCTGCTAGGTGTCTTTCAGTGATTTTTTCCAATTTGGAAGACTATTATCACTGATGGTAGAGCTCAGCATACATGTGTATTCTACATCTTGGCACTAGAAGTAGAAATAGATCGGTTGAGCACCACAGCACACTGTAACTGCTTTTCATTAATACTTTTCTTTTGAAAGCTCAGCTCTGGCCTGCAAATTAGAAAATCTGGACTTGTACCTTTCTGTGTGTTTTCATCCCATGCCATGAACTAATAGTTTCTGAAACATTTGTATTTCTTTATATATTTATGTATATCTTTATTCTTATGTGGCAGGTGTCCCTGCTTGTGGCAGGGTGATTGGAACTAGATGATCCTGAAGGTCCCTTCCAACCCACACCATTCTATGATTCTACAGAAGAGAAGAAAGGGGAGTTTTTTAATTATTTCCTTTGAAAAACTGAAGTCTTTCCAAGATAGTTTACTCCATGTGAACGAGACAATTCCAGAAACAAAAATCACAAAAGAAATAGATAATAAATTGAAGCGAGTAAGAATGTATGTTCAGCATCAAAAATGGATAAAAAAGGTCTTTGGCTTTTCTTACCAATTTATGACAATTCCACTTCAACAGAATTGAAAAACAAGGTCTGAAACCTTGAACCTACAGTTCCACAGTACAATTTTCTTCTATGGGGACATGAAACAGCTAAGTGAAGTTTCAGATATTTTAATGCAATATAATCAAAGCCAGGGACATTAATAAAGTCTCATACTTTAATAAGACCTCCCAGCTACAGTCTTTGATCCATGTTTCTATAGTAATTGAGTTAATAAATTGCACCCAATTCATCCAAAAGTCTTAGATAGTTTGGAATAAGTATGATGTATGTATATTAAGCAACCTCATCCACCCAGGTACTCAGAACTGGATCATTACATGCCCTTTCTAATTTGTTTCGTCACATATGGATGACCACACTTGCCTAAATAAGCTATAGAGAAAATGATGACATTTAAAGCACGAGCTATCATAGGAAGGTCTTAAAAGCATTTGTTAAAGAAATTACAACCTTGTTCTTTAAACTATCCCATATAATTTAGGAGAAAATTGTATTCTTCCTATAAAATGCAATAAAATACCTTGAGAAGAATGTGGAAGTTATATTGATCTCTATTCAGTCCTGGAGGTATAGAAATGTAATTTCTATGATGTTCTCTACAGTTATCACTGTTAAATTTTGCAGTGGTTTTCCTCCAGGGAAAATGACATCGAGTATTAGAGAAACCCTCCTAAAGGTGAAATGTCTGTGGCAGAAGTCCTCTTACCTAGGAAATGTAACTGAGATCAGACAAGTATTTATCTGCTAGTAAAGGCATGGACTAGGATCCAAGCACACAGGCATCTTTTATCTCTTAACTTCAGCTCTGTTTCAAGCTGCTTCTAAGTTTGCATAAATTTAACTATGTGTTAACAACCAAAATTTAAACAATGAAACTTGATTATAAAGCCTGAAAGAGGAATAAGTGGTGCAAACACATTATCACATAACTTGTTTTCTTTGCAGTGTTTGCCAAGTGGATTTTATTTTACTTCCTGATATTAACATCCCTCACTGGCAGAAGCACTGCCAACAGTAGACATCATTAAGATGACAGAGGCTGTTGGTGGTTACCTCAGGCAGAACTGACCACATAGCATCTGGGGATATAGTTTTGACAGTGCATACCTGATATATCCCTGAAATCATTCTGTGAAGCAGCCAGGTAAAAAACAACAAGCTATAAACAGTCCCAAAACCCTGAGATGTGAATAAAAAGATAGATCCCAGAAATAGCACTGAATCAGCAAACTGGCACAGAGATCAGAACTATCTGAGTCAAGCCATTTTTCCCTAAATGCCAGGTTTCTGACTTTGAAATAAAATAAAATCTCATTCATTTGAAGTGGTGTGTTTCTGCTATGTTTTAATCAGGATATTATGATTTAAAGCATGAAGTGGCTGAGACCTGTTGGGTTGGAGACATAGAAATGGTGTTCCAAGTCAGTAGATAGTCCTGAACATCTTCATCCCTTTCCGCCTTCAGGAATAAGGGTCTGAGCTAAATTCTGCAGGAACAAACATGCACATCACTATAGTTCCAGCAAGGGGAAGGCTTTCTTTAACAATTTTGCCACTGTGTGACGTCCCCCCGACTTACTACTCTTACAATACTAGCTGGAGTAAAAAATTTGTCAGTTTAAGAAAAATGAACAGTAAAACCAGAGCTGGTCCTTTCTATGGAAACAGGGTCTTTTTTCACTCACTGCTCAGGGTAGGAGCAAACTGCCAATTTCCCAGATTCCTGCTGCCCCATCTGCTCTATCAGAAAGTCTATGAATGCAGTAAAATGTAAAGATTGAAGTAATGTAACATCCACACATCTTGACAAAAGTATTTAATTTCTTGGTTCATAATTTCTAGTTTTACAATTTTTCTAGAGTTGATCTGTCTGTAATCCACAAAACATTGGTATGTTCTGGCATACAGTAAAACTAACGGTAAGGCCAGGACATGTTTACGTTTATGGTAATGCAGTTTGAAAAGTATACTTTGAGAACATGGTATGTTACAAAAATATTGCTGCCAACTTGGTGGAGGCCTTTGCCTTTTTTAAATGACACTTTATGAAGAGTATTGTGGTAAGTTTCATAGACAACATTCTGTTCTCTTTACAAAGTTTTCTTTATCTCATCAGAGAGATTTACTGAGGATCATAAACTGCAAAAAGACTAAAATGCAAGAAAATCTCTCACAGTTAATTGCAACAAAACTGTCTGAGTCCCATGAGACTAGAAGGCAATCTGTGTTTTAAGAAAAATAAGAAATTATGAGGAATCTGAAGCATGCTGTGCTATTTCAGTTGAGCACAGGACAGCTGGAAAGAACAAATACGTGAAGGAAGCGTCTGTCTGATACTTGCCCTCTATTCTAATGTGCTCCTTCTTTGCTTTCTTCAGCCCTTCTTCAGCTACACAAGAGAACAATTTCCAAAAACCATAAAAGAGAACAGAAACACGGGCATTTAATTGTCTTATAAATTGAATTATGATTTATGGCAGGTTTTACATTTCACAAGTAAGACATTATGCAAATTCTCAGCAGATCCTTTCATTTAAAAGCCTGCATGAAATATTTTTGGTAGCTTCCTACTTGATTTTATTTCTGAAATAGACAAACTGAACACGTGTACCTGTGTCTCAAAGAGCAGACAGTACATGCTTAATTATGTTCAAAAATCTAATCTCTGAATTATGGAATGCATCATAATTCATTTCTACATTAGCAGAAGTGTGCTTTAAAAGTGATGGAGCATCCCTTACCATATGCTTTATGGTTCTTGCATTTGCGTTAACAAAGAAGGAACAACCATCTTGAATATTTTAATAGCTGGATGTACAGCCACAGATAATTTCACATTCTTATCAATCCATCCAGATCACCTCCAATATAATCTTAATTATTTTACTGTATCTGATAACATATAAAAATTAAAATGTATTAGTATATTTATGTTAAAAACAGTTGCCAATATATAACAACTAATCAGACTGAAGATCCACTTGGCCAAGCACTTTGTTTCTGGAAGTGTCCACTAACTCTGCAATGCTTCAGAAAAGAGGGTAAAGACAAGGCAAACACTGAGTTATACTTCCCTCTGCTGTACTCTTGCAGCTTCCAGCAAATTGCAACTAAGGGAATTCATGCAGTAGGAGGTTTCATCTGCATAATTAAAACCTCTCTTAGCATTAGCCCAGTGTTCTGAATTAATTGTAAAATGTCACATCAATTAATTTCTGTCCAGCTGGACTAGATCATGTATTGATCCCCTCAAACAGGAGGCTGAGTGTCAGGATTTTAAACAGCACATTGATGGAGTTGGCACACAGATTCCTGTTTTGTAGCTGCATCTTTTGGGGTAGGAGATAATGGTACAGTGCAAATAGCGCCGCAAGGCACACTGGGATGAATGCTTGTAAGAAAAAGACTGTGGAATAGTAATGCCTAAAGTGTGGGGTTTGAATTGGACAAAATGGTAGGGAAATCTATCACAAAATATCCTAGGTCCAGAGACGGAAATGCATTTTACTGTGTTCATCTCATCTAAATTCACTATACCTGAGTGTTTCACATCCACAAAGTTCTGTTGAGGATAAGGCTCCTGGAAAATATTAAACAAAAGCATTTAGGTGGAAGCTGGAAAATAAGCATCTTCCTTTTCCCACTCATCTTCCTCCAAGTGAAAAAAAGAAGAAAAAGTAGTTACTGTTTCACAATTCAGTCAACATACTGCAAAATGCAGTATTATGAGGGCTAGGATGATACTTTGGGCTTTTCCTGTTTGGCTAGTGAACTAATCCACACTTCTGGAAAAGCCACTTACTACTGCTCCAGAGCAACATTTTTCCCCGAGTGGCATTCAGTCCAGGGCAGCGTGCTCACAACAAGCCTAGAAATAAAGGACCTGCAAAGCTTTGTTGGTGGGATGTAAGCAGGACATTGGTTTTTTTGTATCGCCTCTTTCATGATGTATTTTATCCTGTCCATTGGTGTGAGCAGAAGGACAGATAAAGAGAGACCGGAAGCGTGGATTCGTGACTGATTCTTCAGAGTCTGAGCTATCATTTCATAATGTGACGTTTACAGGTTTTGTCAGGGATTTCCCATTCTAAGCACGTTGTGCTTCACCTCAACTTAAAATCTATCAGAGTATTGAACAGTGATGGAAGGCAAAATCAGAGAACAGGGTTTTTGAGGAATGCCCTTAGTGCATTGGAGCTATAGAGGACCACAGGGATTATGCTAATTCCCAAACCCCAGCAGGGAGGATATTAAGCTATGCATCTGTATCTGTCTGGACAAGGCTACACATTTTCCTCCATGCTACAATTACATTGCCAGCATCTGTGGCGGTGACTGTGAATGATGGAGACAGACCAGAGCAGTGAGCAAGTGCAGGAGGGAGCTGTGTGAAATGTGGTTAGCCAGAGCCTAAGTAATAAAATGAGATCACAGGAAAGTACTGCCCCCAGCACTTCCTGGAATGGTGCTGGACACAGCTGATCTTTGTCTATATTTGACTTTAATCATATTTGACATCAGTCTAATGTTTCCTCTGTTGCTTCTGTTGCCTGAAACAGATGATTTCCGTAGAGAACAGTGGGACTTCCTAATTGTGATCAGTCTGCCCAAAAGCTGCTGAATGTTACACAGGCATGTAGGTAGATTCACCTTTTGAATGGTCAAGGCCCAGTAGTGAGAAGTGCATGCACAGTTTTGACATTGTCCAGTGCCAAAATGAGGATTGGATAAGCGCTACATCCCCCTATTTACCCTCAGCTACCTCACTGATTTTAGCATCTTCTAACGGCCTGAGGAAATCAAGCCTTTGAGAATCTCATCCTGAAGTGAAAGATAGTCATAAAAATAGGACTGAGTACTCTGCATTTTCCCAATGAAGATCATTCTCCTCTTGTCATTCCCAATGAACATATTCTTTGCTATGTGTTTGGGGGATTTGTGGTACCTCTCACTGCCTTACTCTAGGAGCACAGGTGACCAAATAGTATCAATGTGTCCAGAAGACTGGCAAAATACATCTTTTCTTGCAATATTTTTCATGGAAAACTATTGACACAGTATTTTCATACTATCATGACTAATATCAAATGCTGTTCTCAGACATTATTCGAATTGTTTAAAAAAAAGAATGAACTTCTATTAATACCATATGGGATCAGATTAGCCCTGCTGCTAAAATATTCATGAAGAAGGTAACTCCTTCCATCTTCTACTGCTCAAAGCAGTAGCAAAATAGACACAAGCTGTGTGATTACCAGTTTGTGGGTGATAGAATTCAAGGTCATGTTGAATTACTAATCATCTAACCATCACTTGGCAACACACAGCCACGAATGCAAAGCCCACTCCACTGGGTTGTGTTACAACAAAATACTGATAATGGGGAAGAAAAATCATTTCTTAAAATACCAGTTATTTTGCTGGAGTTCACACTATATTTATCCCATAATTTTAAGGGCAGATTAACACTAACTTTTCTGGGTTTCGGTATTGTGTGTTCAGAATCAAAACTGCCACAGCCAAATGAAGGTTTAAGTACCCACAATTAAATGGCATGATTCAATGTTTTCACATTCTTATGTGTGATCCTGTGGGGCACATCTGAGGATTAAAATAGAGAAGAACTCAGTGGTAACTGCTCATTTATTCCTGTCTTCACCACCAGGCAGAAGAAATAATACTCAGTAAATTCACGGCTTTTTGTCACCACCAGATCATGTGTGGTTTCACCAGTATCATCTTGTTTGTGCAAAGGAGCATGGGAGCATGTTCTCCAGCAGCCTGGGCTTTCTGCTGATACTTTGGGCTGTTAAAATCCGAAGTATGAGCTGCCTAAGATAAATGAACTCTAAGTTTCTATTCTACCAGGATTTGGAAGTTAGACATGCGCCTCTTGCTAGCAAGGGGCGACCATTTATAGGGATGGTTTGAATGAACTTCTGTACCATACAGTCCCACATAGAACTGCCCTGGTTTTATCACTTCTCAGGCACATATGCATGCAAAAGAGAGTAAGAATTTGAGTTCCAATTAACAGATAATATCAAGTACTTGACCTGATGCCACACACACCCTACAGTTCTAGTCTTTTCCAAAAGTGGTTTCCCTTTAAAAAACATATCTCTAGTCAGTCTTGATTATGAAGAGAGAGAAGTGTTAGCTTTTGTATTCATTAAATTGCCTGAATAAGCCCTAAAATAGAGGTCGCTGACATTACTTGAATGGAACATTTTTTCCCAGAATCTACAGTTTCATCAAAGTGTTCCTTTGGAACATGCATTTTTTTTGCCAGAAAAGATTTTAGAAGAAAGCTGGAAGCATTATTTACTTACTAATTTTATTTCAGTCATATCAAAACCGTTAATTTCAACCAGAGAAAAAAAGATGGTTTTATCTACCATCTTTATGTATCTGGCTTAGCCTTTTGTAATGTATTTTTACAATACTTCGGTATAAAAGTTGAAATAGGATAAATTGCAAAAGTCAATATAAAATACTTCTATTAAATGAAGCAAGTCGCCACAGCTTTCTGGATTTGAATGCATTGTTGCCATATCAGCTCCCCCCAGTAGATAGGGGCTTTAAAGTGGTAATGAAGAAAGTCTCTGAGATGCTAGAATTCCTTAAGAAATATCAATTTTATTTTATGATCAGCTTTTTTTAAGGTATATTGTGGCTATATTTCCAAATACCTGTGCTTAGCATCGATAATGTATTGTTGACAATACTGACGTTTTTAATTACTGCCATTAGGTTTCAGAGTAAACAATTACATTGCTGTTATATTCAACAAGTCTACCTGCCTGCTGTGCTTATCCTGTGGTCCCGAGTGCCTCCAACTCTGTCTAGTTGCAAAAAAACCCCTACAGACATACCTAAGACAACAGCCAAATAGTCTGCAGAAGTTCTCAATATAAAAACCTGCAAGATAATAAAATAGCATTAAAAAACCCGTAAAATTAAAATAAATGCAAGTGCAGTATACATACTACGTTATTCATCTGCATTCAGTAAGAGTCTCAGTTTTAAATATATATTATGCTCCTACATAATTTCCTTTTTACCAGACCAGATTGTGAAAGAACATCTAAATTCTTCTGCAAAATTTATGTTTCATTTTGCTGCGGAGCACAAAGAGCTTTAATGCACAACACACAAATTGTCGTGTTCTTGTCTGGGGAACAGTCTTGAAACTATTAGTCAGTTTGCCAGCATAAGGAACATAACACGGAATCTGTGAGATGCATATGGTAACAACTAAGTCTTATGACCAATCTGTTTTTTATAACAGTTTGTGAATACCTTTAAAGTAAATTAGGTCTATTAATCTATCTCTGATTTTGAATGGGGGTTTTATCTCATGTCAGTTGTTTCTTTGCAGTATTGATGTTTTGTGCTTTAAACGTATGTGCTGTGATTAGAATACCAGAGCGGATGGGGATCATTAAAATAACGTTTATCATCTTAAACTGTTATTGTTGGTTTTGGAACGTATCTAGTCTTTTTAATGTGTTCTCCTTAAAGAGAAACAAATGATTTCATTTTCCTGGGAAGTCAAATCTGCTATTGAGAAAGCCTTGCTTTAAAGCTGCCTGTACTGTCTGCTTAGTTCTCCTAATGTTTGGGGTTTTCTTAATTCTTATTTTATTTATTTTCTGTTATTCTTTACTCTAATTTTATTTTGCCAGTGTCCATCTCCGGGAAGTCAGACAAGACTGACACATGGCGTACTGCAGGGAAATTTGCACCTTGTCAGAAAGGCCTAGTCCCCGAAGAAAAATTGTTTGTCTAAAAGTGCACAGCACAGCTTTCATCTGCTCTAATTAATTAAAGCATAAATGTCATTGTTCTAAGGTTCTTTAAATTAGGTTTATTAAGCTATATGCCACATTTTGGAATGCAATTAATTTGTGCTTAAGCTTCCCATTCCCTTTAATGTCACAGGGGATGCAACTGATACAATGTTATTTAATATTTTAACAGAAGTTAAAGTAGCTGAGATTAGGCAAGTTTGTTTTAAGATAAAAAATAAATAGAACTCAGTGAATCAACTTTTTTCTGGCAAGGGTAATTTCTTCTGCTTGTTATATTCCTTCTGTGTATAACTTAAATTTCAAAATCCCACTCCCTAACATCAAGGATTTATACATAGTTCACCCAGCTTATGGACAAGATCATTTTTATCTGTAACTATATGAACAATAACGTTCACACAAGAGTCATGGGAGGTTATTTGAATTATAAATAGTTCACACAGCTGTAAATGAATGCCCAAATTCTCATTGTGCAGGTTGGACTGTACATTAATCTATCAGCTGAGTCACTAGAATCAAGGTTATTACTTTGAACACAAGATTTAACTGTCTAAGTAGAAGAACCAGGTCCCAGAACATCTCTTGAATTTGTCTTTTTAAGGGGCTGACTAAGAAGACTTCATAGGCGAGTTTTACAGCAGGTTAATGCAAGTGTTTGCAGGATTTCATGTGCCATGAAATGTTTTCATTAAAAATAAAAAGTAAGGACAAAAGCTCTAGCATTACAGGTTGGGGTATGGCTCCCCGTAGTTCACACTCACCTACAGACTGCAGCAGGATGGAAACGGAGTTAAGAGCCAGAAGTGTGACACTCCAAGTCCCTCACTCATGTGAATGAGTAGATCTGCAGGATGAGTTCCTTTGGACCTCCAGGAGTTCAGAGAAAACCAAATTATCCCACAAATAATGTGATATCAGTTTCTTACTGTCAACATGGTGCTCGATTACTTGCAAAGCTCTAAATCAAAAGAGGAAGCTACGAACAGGCAAGATAGATATGCAACCAATGCACTGTGTGTAAACCCTGCCCTTCAAGCTTGCTTTTATTGAAAAAGAGTTTATAATGATGAGGACTTCACATTTCATTTCCTGAAGTATCTTCTCTGTCTAATGTTAGTATTAAATGAAATTCTGCAGTTCTTGCATAATGAGCAAGTGCTAATTAATGTGAGTGATTTAAAGGAGTATGCAGATGCAAGACCTTCTCATTGCAAGGAATGAGTATTAATGAATGGTAAAATGAGACTGAGGAACTGAATATAATTTAAATCACCAAGAGAGCAACTCTCCATAGTGTACAAGCCTTGTGCTGTATGAGCCACAGGAAAAAGCACCACTTAAAAGCTTTTTAAGACTGAACAAAACGTTTTAAAAAGCACAGTGTTACTTAGCTATTAAGATCTCTTGCTTATTTCCTTCAATAATTTTGCATCTCTGTTCCCACACTGTTAACACACACAATATATTTGGCTGGTGACTGTGTGGCATTGTGATATTCTATTAGAGACATTTTGCTTGCTTTGTTTCCATTAAGGACATTGCTTGCAGCTAAGAAGACATTTGGGCTTGAAAGTCTGACTCATACAAATAACCCTTAGTTCCACAAAGAGTCCAAATCACAGAGGCAGAAGCAGCAGAGAGGGATGGAGTGAGTTGCCCATCTTACCATGAAGGAACAGCATGGCTGTTAATGTAGGTGCAGTGCTTAGAATAATTATTTTTTTTCTGAGTCTGCTCCAATGATGAGTAAAAGATAGATGTAAGGTCAAAAATAAGATAAAGATTAGTTTATTGGCAATAATAATTATTCAGTAGATTCGGTCCATGAATCCAGTTTCCCTAAGAAGGCATTATTTACTACCATCTAGATAAATAAGAAGTTTCACTTTGTATCTACAGAAGAGCTCAAAACCACTTCATACAAGGGAAACCGTCATTTAGATGGAAATAAAAGCAAATGCACCCTTGGTGTAAAGGATGAATACAAAGAAAATATGTAGATACAAGGAAAATAAAATCTAAAATGCGAAGGTAAATACAGTCGCAGTGCAAAGATTTCAGAATAATCACCAATTCGTATTTGTAATGAAAAAGAGCTTAGGATCCACAACACTAAATTCTCACATTGGTTCTGTCATCTACGGTGTGCTTCTTAGAGACAAATAACAGCATGTTAGTAAGGCCTTGCTAAACCACTGATCCCTAAGTATGAGGAATGCAGAGACAGTAGTATTGTTTTATCAGTGTCTTATCTGCCAAAAATAAGAAACAACATCTATCCAGACATGAATTTGGCTTTAACACAGAACAGCACAAAGTCAAAAAGTATTTCTTTCAGTCCAGTGGAATTACATCTGACCAGCCTTTCCAGAAACGCCTTTTAAAAATCCCCTAATAAACTCAGTGGGTTATGAAGTAATGTCAGATAGCAAACACAGAATAGCAAGAATAATAATAGATGTTTTAGAGGTTATTTACTTATGAAACAAGATCACTTTGGAATATGTGCTGGAAGAAGAAAATGCATGGATACATAGAGAGACACTGTGTTTCTATCCCATGGATCACAGTAGAACAATTTGGGAGAGAGACAGGGAACCAGATTGTCAAAATCGTGCAAATGGATGAAAATAATTTCTTACTGTGAAGTACCTTCTTTAAAAATGGAGTCAGAAGAGCAAACACATTTTTACCTTGATACTCAGTGAGTGTTATTAGTATTAGATAGCTGTACGTAAAAAGATATTTCACAGTTTTACTGATGTTAGGGCAGCCTTCCCTCTATCCAGCAGTAAAATTAAAATGAAGAAATTTTTGTTTCATACATATCAAGGTGCTATGTTTAGTGAGGTACTGTCAATAAAACATAAATGTAGACCCTCCTGGTCCTACTCATGTACCGTCTTCTGATAAGAGATGATATATTGTTCCTGTTGTCAAATAGAAAATGATATTTATAAATGGACTGAGAGTCTTAAATACCTCCAGCAAGCCGTTATGAAGTTCTTGATAACCCATCCTATCTATTTAAACATATCACCATTAATTTATCTATTCAAGTAATTATTTAGTCCTTCTCTCTGTCTCCCATGTTCTATATCACTTTTCAACAAGTCACAGATGTGAAAAAAAAAAAAGGTGATTTAACCCCTATGCATGTCTTCCTGCCCTTAGTCCAGCTATAAATGAAATCAGTGTCTGTGGGAAGGCTCCAAATTACATCAGTCAGAGATGCTGAGTGCTTTTGATCATTAAAAATGTTTCATTTTTTATTTCTAATGATTTTTTTCCCAAGGAATAAGGTTTTGTTGTTGGCGAGTTCGAACGATTCATTACATTCGAAAACCAAACACAATGCTTATTTCTGTTATGCTGAAGAAGAGTAGAAAAAAGCAAGAGAATTCATGGGAAAGGGTCAAGATGAAGCCAAAGCAAAAATGCATCAGAAATCCTGAAAATCACTATTGATGGAACACAATGAACATCTCTGAAACCAGATGTGCTGCTCCCAGTTTCCACACCCCTGAGCTGACATCCACTGGTTCTGCAGAAGACGTTGTTCCCATCTTTGTACCCCTACACAAACATCTCTGAATGCAGCACATTTCTTTTTTTTAACGGCCAGGCCCAGAAGTCGTCATGGGGAAAGGTCACTGGGGGCTATGGCTGGTTCAGGGCATTTGAGTATTAAAATACTGTTCTCACAACTGACTCTCCAGTCCTACCCTCGCATTGAACATACCTGGCAGGGTGTCAGAGAAGGCTCTCTTAGCACTGTGCAGAGCCAGATTAATGTCACCTTTTATTTTTTTCAATCACCCTCAAGACTCTCTTTTTCCAAGTCCACATCTTTCTTCCAGTGAGGATGCTGTCGAGTAATGAATCAGAGCTGTAGATCTGTGATAGCTGAAGACCTCGCCTTCCCATGGGTTTCATGAGGCTGTCAATGCCTCCTCTGTGATGGCAGTTTCTTGGGAGCAGTCCTGAGCCTTTCTTTTCCCTGCCTTGGGCTGAGAACATGGTCGGCCCTTAGCCAAGATGCAGAGTTGCTTAGGTGGATGTTAGTTTTGAAGAGGAACAAGGATAATACACCACTCTGGAAACTCTGATGCACAGTATCTCTGATAGACTTTATAATCCTCTGCTGTATGAGCTAGTGTAGTTTTGTCTTCAATGGAAACATGAAGCTGGTTCCCTGCAAAGATGAAACAAAAATGAGCTGTTGTATCACTGAATACTCCATGCTAACATTAATCTGTGGGTTGACCTGGACATCCAAGACACAGACTGGGGCAGATGCATGCCTGTAACACAACTGGCATACATTTGTGTTATTGAGGAGAGAGGGAATGGACTTAGCTAAACCGTAAGGGTCTGTTAGCAACTGCTCAGCCAACTGAATTATTGTTGAGGTCCACTGGGAGAATTTTAAGCTCCATAAAAATACAATATCTATTCCAATACCCACCAAACATTCTACCCAAAATGGTGATCATTCACCACAGCTTCAAAGCGTATTTAGGGCTTTGCGTTCCAACTGCACGTACTCCAACGTGGGAATCACAATCAAATGATCTCTGTTCTGCTGTGGGCTATGGTGTTTATACTGCAAAGAGATTTCCTCTCAGAACACGTAGTGTTTTCCTGAAGATTTGAACAAGATATTCCAAATTCAAAAGCAATAATTCAGTACTTAAGTGAATGCCACTTGGATGAGCTGTTATTATTTTGTAGCAAATATTTTGCAGCATGTGGCAGCCAACTCATTGAGACATGAAGATAATGACAATCCTTGCTCCATGGAGCCTGCAGCTCAACTGCTGAGCCATAGCAGATAGACAAGACAAATCTGTAGGATGGGGTGGGGGGCAGGAACAATGGGATTCCAAAAAATCCCAGCCAGGGAATCAGCTTCCAAAATAGTTATTAAGGTTTTCAAGGCTTCAAAGATAAAAGAGTCATTCCAAACATAAGCTCCCATCCCACACAGACAATGCTTGTACTTACATGCTGTTGTCTCAAGGAGCTTTTTTTTCAGTAGAAAACCTTGAATATAGTTGCTGGGAGTTGAATTAGCAGATGGGATGTTGAGAGTGCTGCATGTGGAAGATCACAATTAATTTACTGAAGGGCTGTGTATGGCTTGTCTGAGCCTGTATAGCTTAGGATCAGCATTAAAGGCAAAAGGGAAGAGAAAAGATGGAAAAAAGGAAGGGAAATGGAAATATGTCCACAATCATAGAATCATAGAATAGTTAGCATGTTCAAACACAAAGCTTTTCTTAGGAGTTCAACATAAAGGGATTTACTTTCCAGACAGTTTCAATGCCGTATATTATTTTACTTAGTGTTTAAGCAAACCTTTAAGATTTTAATTTTTCCACCAGCCAACAATGGACAGAAACACCAGCAATTACTGCAGCTCAGCCAACACACAGTAGCTTGATGAACATTACTTGATAAACATAGGCAGTAACACTTTACAGATCCTTATGAGTAAAGCTGACATGAAATTTCTCCACTGCATAGAAAGAACGGTCTGGCTAATTCAGGGAAATACGAGCACAAAAAGGGCTGAATTCCAAACTACGAGCAAATTTCAGCTCCAAAATCCAATTTTAGAGTCTGCTCTCTTCCTTGTCCACTGAATAACCAAACCCCATCAAAAGCCTGGATACCAGTGCAAATCCTGATGGCAATCAGATATTTCTAGTTATCATATGCCCAGGTGCACAAGGATTTACTTCCACCTGCTGCTGAAATAAGCACTGTGCAGGCATAAGTTGCAGCTCATGTTTTCCCAGTCTGTTCAGTTATCTCCACCTTCGGGCTCAGCTGCATTCCCCTTCTTTTTCAGACTCTTCCTTGTCATTCTCAGGCAGCTGCTCACAACCCACTTCTTAGCTTCTTGTTCCAACAAAGACCTTTTAAGATTCATATTCTTTTTGATCTCTGGGCTCTCAGACTTGCAGGCCAGCTGCGTAACTGCCTGAGGCCTGGAAAATAGCATTTTCCCAACTGATTATTGAGTTATTGTTATTTTAACTCCCTTGAAGTTGTTTACCCCAGGTATCATGTCTCAATCACTGTTTTGTTGCCCATTGGTTTCCATCTTTCCCCAGACTGAACAGTTTTCTTGAACTTAACTCTATAAATAATCTCCACATGCACAGGCTGAAGCATATAAACTTGTCATGAAAGCAGTATACTTAATTCCCCTGGTTCTCCAAACCACAATTGTTAAGATCAGCTATCTAGAATGTTATACTAACAATTCCCAGATTTACAGGTTAGATCATTGGTGGAAAAGGCTTCTGTGCTGCAGGGGCTCTGATTCTTGAGTTTGCTTTCCTCTGTAGGTCTTCCTAGCTTTCTGCTATTCACATGAGTGGAGGGGTGAGGGAGTAAGCAAGTCATCGCCTGAGGTATTGTATTAGTAGGTATCTTCCATCAAAAAATCCTAGCAACCAGAGCTTTCATGCTTTGTAAATTCAATAGCTAACATTTTCCCTTTGTCTAGCATTTTCTAGTTTTACAACACTTCTGTTTCCTTACCTTTCTTTCCCCTCCCTCCAACTTATAGTATTTTCATAATGCTGCTTTTTATAAACCATTTTATACCAAGAATTTTTTCCAATATAACCTGGCATTTCTTACTTTTGGGGATTTCATTTTAAAAGCTGGAGGGAGCAGAATACAAGAGAATACTTCTAGCAGAAAATGGAAGATATTTTTCAAGACTTCTTAGAATATCCTATTTGGGAGTAGAGCAATGCACTGAAGACAGGAAACACTACATCTTACTACTTTGCCTAATTCTCTACTTCTGCTACTTACAATTAAAATGAAATACACTTAAAACCTAAGGAGACAAGCATAAATACCCAGAAGAGAAAAAATAATTGCAAATCCATTTCCAGTTTTCTGGGGAAATGTGCCTTAAATCAGCAAGTATGTCAGATTTAGCAGCTGACGTACTAACAGCTAAATTATATGATGAACACCTCTGACATGGTGCTGCAAAAAGCTGCATGGGAACAAGAGAGGAGATAGGGTTGCAACAACTGCTGTCATTAACTCTGCCCTGTTCAGGGCCACATAACGCTATACCAAAATCTCTTACAATCTTGAATATGCCTGTATCCCCAGTCACAGCTAACAAGGTGACACACTACAACAGATAAAGTGAGAGAAAGCCTTCCTGAAGTAGCCTGGATCCATCCTGAGTTAACTTCTCCTACTAACACTTGGTGCTCTCCTCACATGTAGTGCAAGGCTGAACAGTTTTTCCTAATTCAGCATTGAGGTGGAATTTCAACAGCTGGAATTTTGTGGCGCTTTGTAGGAAACTGCTGGAGTCACTGCGAAATCCACCCAGACAAAACATCCAACCGCTGTATAAAATGGAGTATCTCATTGGAGAATTAGGAAATGTTCCTTTGCAATGCAGGAAAACTATTCAACATGCTGGTATTTATAAATAGCCACATGTTGCAGTCATGAGCTTCTGAAGAACACATTCTTTCCAGAAAGAATGTCAGTGTTAATCCACTGAAGAGCGAGTGGGTGAGTGTGAGAGACGGTGCGAACGTGCAAGCACACTGGTGTAGTGTGGCTGGCAGGAGCTGGGGTAGGAGGAATCAAGCACGGCTCTCAGCCAGCTGCCAGGGCTTGCTCCCCTCATGCCTCCTCTGAAGTCCAGCTGCTGGGCCCTCGAACTCCTGGCACTGGTAGAGTTGAAAGTCTTGTGCATTTGATGAACTGCACTATTACAAGAGAGCTAGATGAGAACTGTAGCACATAAGGAACAGCTTCAGGACCATACTTGTGCACTGACACTATGGCAAGGAAAAGTCCTTTTCCAGCCTTTGAAGGCTTTCTGTTGAGCCACTTTTGGGGTAGGATGTGGAAACAGATTTTGGGATGCCCTGGAGGAAAAGTCTGTCCTGTATCTTCAGATTCTCCTGGACAATGAGACTGATTAGGTGGGATTCATTCCCTTTTCTCTGGCATGTGATGAAAAAAATCCATCAGTGTGGTATGAGTAGCAGAAAAAAGAGAAAGAAGTTGTTATTATATATGTATAAGGTTTCTCAGAAAAGGTTAGAACAAGCTTTGAATTGTTTATTAGCTGAATAGTGATTAAGAAAGTCTGCAAAGGGATTCCCACAAAGGTTTCCATCAGTCACATTGGGATGGTTACTCTGGTGCAAACAGACTCACACACTACTGAGCTAGGACTCAGATTTATTTAATTTTCATTATACTAAAATATCTAGCAGCACTAAATAAATAGCAAACCTCACTTATATTTTCAAATGTGAAAGGAATTTGAGGTCACTAAAAAAATTAAAAGCTCAAACTCCTAAAAACCATTATATTACAGTAGCAAGGCTGAGGTCTAGATGGAATCTTTTTCTGGTCTTTCAATTTGTGGAAGAGACTTAAAAACTATTTTAGTAAGGGACAGATAATCCTAATATGAACAAAAATTAAAAGGAATCAGTTCAGTACTGGACCATTCACAAACACTTGGTCATAAAACAACAAACAACTCATCATTTTTATGTTCTTCTTCTCTAGGGAACTGAGCTTTTTGTTTGCTGTAATGAACTGTTATAATTGAGCTCAACTTTACTGGAGTAGAGCTCTTTTCTTAAACAGCTGAGAAATTGAGATTTATTTTGATTAAAAAAGTTGCTTGCAGCAGAATAAATGTTCATGTGATATAAGCAGGTCCTTCTATGTATGTAAAAAAATTATATTCTCTTACTTTTATATTTTATTTTTCTAGGAAAGGCATTTATTTTTCATTGCTAATATATGCTCAAGATCAGATGGCAGGTATTATAATGAAGTGTTCTTCGTTTACAGGAAAAAATTGTGTTCATGATTTTTTAATACTGTTTGACAGCTTCATCATAAAGAAATGGAGGTCTCAACTGGAATTGTTATTCGTCATATGCCTCAGGCCTGAGGTTCATTTATTTTGTCACCAAGCTGAGCTGGTTGTATTGGAACTAGTAACTGAAACTTTTCCTGCATCTTTTCTATGAGAGTGCAATGAATGAAATCCTAATGCACTGGTTGTATCTCTCAGAAAACTCATTACCTGAATGCAGGCTTCCCCTCCATTGCTAATTTTTAAGGCTGTAATGCTTATAAGGAGCAAAAAATAGTAGGTACATCAAGATATAAGGATATCCTTGATATCCTGCATCTGCAGCTCTGATTAGAGCTGATCATTTGTGCAAAATCAAACACTGACGTACAGAACAGACTAACATATAATAGGTAGAAGAGTGAAATAAAAATCCTATTCACGCAGCTTCATCTCAGGTCCTTATTGAGGTTTGTGTTGTGGCTAGATAACAAGCCCACAGATGCAATTTAAATAGCATCTTACCAAGCACATCAGCTAGAAAACCTCAGAGATAATAGTTCTTGTCTAATTTGGGCTTGGCATGCTGTTTTAAAGCACTCTCTGGAAATCACAGAACATAAGCCTAGGAAATTATTTTGTCTAACGAAAAAAGTTGGGAGCATGTAAATGCTGCCTTTCATATGGCCAAAAAATGCTCAACAGAGGAAAAGAACTGTGACAGAAAAAGAGAGACATGTCCTCCCCAAAGCCCATTGCCTATCACCTCAATAACTAAAGGCAGTTTCTTGCTTCTCTGCACTTCCAAAGGAGCATCAGCTCCACTGAAGTGAACTACAAAACAAGCAGTAATTTTGGGATTTGTGATTTCTCCACTTGGATCCTAGGTATGCTTTTTACATCAGCAAAAGATATCTGGGGACTTGAGAGCTTGTTATCATTTATACAGTGGTTTGATTCTAAGCACAAATCAAAACCTCAGGAGGGAATTGAGTGCAAGTGGGACTTTCTTCTGCCTTGTGCTAAAGGCCAGATGTACAAAGCCGTGACATTTTCCCACTGAACAATTCTTTTTTGAAGGTAAGTTTGAATGGAGGCAGAAGAACATTTTCCCACAGACGTCAATTTACAGGACTAATTTCATATTTTCACCACTATTTAAGCAATAGGAGGCTGTCTTTGTACAAAGGAGAATCATAACTTCTCAGACATTCCCAATCTTTTCTTAACTCATATTTTTCTCTCTTGCTTCATGCTAAGCTATAGAGAGCAGCAGTTAGACTCAGGGTTTTTTTGGAATTGCCTTTGGACCATTTTTCAACCCAACATGCCTATATATTTTCCCTTTGGCAATGGGGCATACTGGAAGGTTTATGTTCTTTTAAGGTAGTTTTCATGCAGCTCTCTGAACTACAGCAAGATGCTTTCTTCTTGCACAGAAACCTCAAAGCACCCATGGTAGGAAGACATGATTTCCTCTCTAGAAAAAAACAACCTTCCATTTGGCATGATGAACCATTTTTTGTTCCAAGTCCATATTTTCATTTTGGTTCTCCCAGTCATAAATGTCTTGTGATACTGAGTAACAACAACATCATCTGAAAATTATGCATGGATGAATGAGATCGTTCATAGCTGTTATTCCTCATCTATCACTTACACATTCCACATATGATGCATTTTTTACCTGCAAACTGTTCCAAGGGATACATGCCATGCATAGTGGTAAATATTTAAAGGGAACCTGGTGTAATGTATGACCCTATTACGCACAGGTCTTATGATCATCCTGTAATAACCTGGTTTTGGTTAGAGCTTGTTTCCATCTTTTAAGAGAGTTTAACTTACTATAATTATTTCTTGATTTGTTTCCTGGACGTCTTAATTTACAAGTTTTTAGTTGTTGCTTAATACAAAGCCTGAAAAGCAGACTCACACCCAACTATTAACAACTTGAATCATCCAGACGTTAGCTAATAAGCTAAAATTCATATGTTGAAACAAATTCTAATAGTGTAGGTCTGCCCATCTGAAACAAACAGAAGAATCTTTCCCATCAATGTTACTTCAAGGTCACCACCCTCCCAGAGTAGGAACCACAGTCATTTGACTCAGTTCCACTGAGAGACTGAGCACATCAACTTCTGTAACACAACAAGATCCATCTGCTTCCATGAAGGCTCATTAGCTCCCTGCTCAGTGTTCCCAACCCCATCATACAAGAACTTTGAAGACAGGAAGCAACCCAGTTCTCTCCTGGAGAAACACTGGGCTGCAAAGATCACTTGCAGGTGTTATTCTTTAGCATTTGATGGTAGATTCTTTAAAGAACTGCTTGCACAAGACTCCCATTATCCATGTCAGACAGCCTCAGGGAGAATTATGGACCCTCAGAACTGAATCCCTCTCTCATTCCAGCTCCTCTAGATTAAGTCAGATGAATATTAATAGGACAGCATGGGCACTGCACTTGCCTTTCTGTTTGTAGAAGCTGGCTGCGTAAAAGACCCATTTTACTAAATCCTTCATTTGCAGCCAGATTGCTTTCTCTGCTATTGCACTTCTTTTGACCCAGCCTTTTGAATGTTTGACTTCAGCTCTGAAGAGAATAACAATAAAGATGCACAGATAATGAGCTCATCAGATCATACGTTTTCCCAAAGACACGGGAGAAAGAGAAGAAAATATCCTCAGAGGAGCTCATTCAAATTTTGTTCTCTTTGAGGCTTTCGGGAACTGTCTACATAAAAATAATTTGTTTTATTCCTCTGAATTTTCAACACCAAAGGAATTTTGATAGGTGGAATCAACTCTGTTCAAATATGAGAGGAACTTCATTATCTCTGACTGTTGTGAAATAAATAACTGTCACAGAACAGCACTAACAGACCAGTCATTCACAACTCTGATACATGCCATGACCTGTATCAGAACTGTGAATTCCCAGCCTCTACCCTGGCACAGTATGTTATAGCTGGAGCTTGTTCACAGCTTCCAGGTCTCACTTTTCCTCTTTTCTTCAGTGTACCCAAGAGGCAGGTAAACCACTTTCTTCTGAAATGTCACAGCACTCTCCTCGGTTGCTGTTCAGGACTCTCAGTAGTCCTGTCTCTTGCCACAATCACCTCAAGTTCTCATCCCCATGTTAGCAAAATCAAAACTGCACCACTGCAACTATCCTTCAGCCTATGATTATCTCATCAAGTCAAAACCACCTCCAAAAGAAACACATAAGACTTCAGAATTTAGTATCAGTTCCCCCAAAAAATCCAGTGGCAAGATCCAAATGCAAAATGTGTTTGGAGAAAAGACATTCTCTGATCTCATGGACAATCAGGGCTGTCTGCATACTTTTCAGTTCACATCATCTCCTTTCCTCAGTAACACTCTGCTCTTCTTTCCCTCATGCCGAAATATAAAACCATAGCTTCCCACAGCTCCACAGCACATCCTCTCAGAGCACATCTTTGCCAAACTGGTGGATTTCTAGGGCTGTGCCTGCCTTTTCATCACCTGGGAAGAGCTTAGTGTGTTTTTGGGGCATAGGGACAAGTAGTTTTGTAAAATAATCTCGAATATTCTATTAGACCCAGTTCAAGTTCCATGATTCCACTTTCAGTTTTACTGGGGACATACCTAGATTTTCCTATGTGACATCTTTGACCTGAGAGAGAACAATCATATAGAAAAGGTAAGGGAAGTAAAGTTGAACTCATGGCTTCAACTGGAAAACATTAGGGATGAAAAGTTGTGGATTAAATAACTCATTTGTAGCGAGTCAGTAAGAGTAACAGCACTGACAGTAACAGAAGAAGAAAAGCTGTAACGGAGTATAGAAGAGTGTGCAACCTGCTAATTTAAAGGAAAAATATAAGGCAATTAAGATATTGATCCCAAAGCGAATTACCCCATGAAATTAGAAAACATATTTCTAATTTCATGTGAGATAATTTTCTGACTAAATACTCAGTTCCTTTTGCTCGTCATCTCCAAAAGCTGTAATATCTCAAATGGCATAGGACGAAGTCAGTTTAAGAAAGATTTAGGAATGTCCTCCCAGAGGGCACAGGCATGATTCCTGTGCATTCACTTTTACAGTCTGCCTATGTAGGCATATTCAGGAAAAAACACCTGAAAACAGTAAATATGTGTATTTAAAGCAGGTTTATGTTGTGTTCATCATTCAGTTTAGGTTTAATTATTCTGGAATAAGAGCATAAAGATTATCATCTCTGTAGGTATGAATGGGTGTCCAGCTCATACATTAAACACAGTTTAACTTTGGTAAGTTCCATTCAGCATGTACACAAATCTGATCTCACACATCAAACAAAGTATTACTGTCCTAACCCTTAATGTGCAAACAACTGATTTCTATAATCACTTTTCTTCTAGGACACAATATCAGGCAGATTTTCCACTAATTGTTATCATGAGATGACGTGTAGTGAGGAAGTCCTTTTTACAGTGCTCAATTTCTGTGGGTTGCAGTGAGCAGCTGACCACAAAGCCAGCTGAAAGATGAAGAAGCAGGAGAGTATTTCAAATTTGCACTATATAATTTATTTAAATAACTAAGGAAAAAGGATGTTCTTTTGCCCAACTCTTTGGAAGGAGGCGCAGAACATCCTTGGCTTTTTGTAACCTGAAGCTACACTCTGAATTCTCTGAAGGCTCCAGGTGACTTGAGCAGGCCTTGCTCAGTCTTTTCCTCCCAATTTTTCTATTCCCTACCTGAAATAGAAGCAGCAAGGTGATCTTCCTGCAAGCACTGGCCTCCAGCTCAGCTGTCCCTTGGGCAGGTTATGCTCTTTATCTAGCTGTACAATAGCTACCACAAGTTATCCCTGGCTATTGCTGGGGCTCTTAAATGCAGCCACAATAAACCTGTCCTGTATTGTAACACCACGTAACTCAATAAAAGCATATCCAGGCTGCTCCCAAATTCTTTTAAGCTTATGGAGTCTGTTCTTGACACAACTATATTGCTACTATATAAATCCTTATATATTTATGACAAACAAATAAATAAATTTACAATAAACAAATTCATACGTGAACTATTTTACTTTTCTCACAGACGAACACTCTGCGCTATATGTCTCTCTTCAAAATTACACATCCAGAGTCAATTATCAGCCCTTTATGTTTTCCTAACAGGAAGGTTAAAATTCAGTTCTCTTTTATTGCAGTTTGCAAATATAATATACTTTCCAGCTGGCTTGGAAAAGCTCTTTAGTTGAATCACCTTGTGCAACACTGCTGCTTAGTCACTGGTACCTCCCTACGCAACAACAAACTGTCAACTCCACACTTCCAGGGTATTTATTGGTCTGTTCCTTAAATGTGATAGTTATTTTACAACATATTTATTTTCCATTGAAATGACTGCATAGAGAGTTTGGGGTTCAAGGTTTTTTTGAGTGAGGAGTGCAAGTGTGCTTTTTAAATTTAAAATGCCTCCTAAAGGCTTGGAATCAATGCTACCATCCTTTGTGCCTATCCCCGGTAAATCAGTTGCTCAGTTCTTTTTGTTTTCAGGTTTAAAATACTCTTACTAGCAGAAAGTAAAGTGATGTGTTAGCATAGCAGAGTTTGCTGTGTTATTGAACTGAGGCAAGGAGCCCAGAAAACTAGAGGAAAATGATCCACTGAAATCTATAATCCTTCCCTCTGCCCTCACCACAACAGCTCCAGAACATGAGATTATTATGCTTGCTAGAATAACTACTTATCCGCCCATAGCCAGGGCTGGGGTCTACTTGAATTTTAAAAAGGTCCACACCTAATTACTGTGCTGACTCAATTATTTTTGTCCAACTCATACTTCAAAGAAATCCATTATAGCTTATCCCCCAACCAAGGAGAGTAAATGGACTTACTGGAAAGATCAATATACTCCAAATGGGTGAGAGAAGAATAAAAAGGAGAATTTGAGTGCCTTTCTATAGGGTCCTATAAAAGCTGAGATCCTTCAGCATGAGTTGTTTCTGCCACCAATGCTGCAGCTCCCAGATCCAGCCAGATTTTCCTGCTTTCCTTGCAATAGGACTGTCACCTGGCAATCCTGGTTACACATCTGCATCATTTTGCCTGATTTTCACTGGATACTCCTTGGGCCAGGGACTATGTCTGTTCTGCATTTTGAAAGTTGACGCACACCTCATACATAATTTCTATATACAACAAACTTAAAATTCAAGGCACCTTTGTTGGTTCTTATATTCTATGACTCAACAAATTTGTTACCTTGAGGTGCTAAACACAGCTGTGAGCGCAAGAGAGAGATAAAAAAAAAGGACAGCTTTTCTCTTACAGGAGTGTTTTCTCGTTTCATAGAAACCCACTGACGCTGACACCAAGATATCATAAACTGGTTTCCCCTCCCCTCTGAGATGTATTTCCATGCAAGTGCAAACCAGCACGTTTTCAGCAACATCTGTCAGCCAGTCTGAGTATCTTTGGCATTTTCACAGGCAAAAATCACAGCACTGAAAATGATAGGTACAGTACCAGTGGTGCTGAGGGGCATCATAGAAAGCTGCATTGATATGGAAATTCCAGAAAAAGCCAAAGCCCAGCTAATAAAACACTTTCCAAAGGAAGAATGTGACACTCTCTTTCTATATGCCTGTCCTTGACTGCCCTTTTTCTAAAGGATCTAATTAATATTCCTGCAATATTTATTAGGCACGTTGTTTCAGTGGCTGGGATTTCCCCGTGTTATCTGAAAGGATAATCAGCCTGTGGGAATTTCAAAGCCATTACTAAGGGGGTTAAAGCCTCCTCTTGCTGCTACCGCTGCTCTCTTGAGGTCTTAACACTCCCATCAGTGGCAGAGAAAATCTTCCTTGCCCGAGAGCTTTAGGGAGATGAGTGAACCAACACCTTACACAATGCCCAGTCTTAGGAAATCTTAATTAATGATTGCTGTGCTCTCTATTTGGGGCACCTGTGTGGAGAAAGCATCACATTTTTACCTGCAGGGCTGCAGTGTATTGGTTTTCACAAATTTACAGCACACAGTTAGGCATTATTAGCACTGGCAGGTCCCAGGAGGCCTGGGTGACAGGTAATCACAACACCAGAATGGGTCTTTCTTCCTGGAAGTTCCTTGAAGGTCAGGATTGGAATGGGCAGCAGCGCAGCTTCACGGATCTGCTCATCTGTACACCTCACTCCAGCTGGTTATAGGGAAAGCAAGTGAATTCCTCCACATCTTCCCACAGTGACAGAAAAACATGTCACCATAGTCAAAAGATTAGGATCCCTAATAAGGAATTATTTACTGTGGCTCTTGCTCTTTCTGCCTCTTTATTATTAGTGCTTGTTATTTCTAACCCTGTCAGCATGTTGTAGGACCAGTCCCCCCACCATACAGTGACAGACACTCTACAGACAATGGACAAGGGTGCCAGTCTGTCCTTCAGGATGCTCCTGCTTGGAGCACCTTAAATCTGGGTTGTTAATCCATGAAGTTTTAGGCTGCTGCTTTTTGACTGTACCCTCTGCATAAGCAGGGCTGCTACAGTATGTTTTAGAGCTGAGAAACCCCTCCCCTTCATTTGTACTTGTGAAAATTAGAAGATTAAGTTCAGTTGAAAGTGTTCCTCAACATTTAAAAATGCATTGGCTTGAATTTGTAAACTCAAGTTCTCTCTGAAACATAAAAAATAGCTTTTAGCTGCAAATTTGACTGCAAGTTACAGAATACAACAACTTGCACTACAAAAGACTGTGAGGCAGGATAAAGGCATTGCCTTTAAAATGCCATGGAAGCACAGAGGCTTTCGGCAGAACACCTTATCTGCTCTCAAAAGCTGCGACTCTTCATCCTTTCATTATGAAGACCCGAGGGATTGCTTACTTAGCATACACCAGAGGCAATGGATAGGGTGAGCAGTCACTGCAGCCAGAAAACCTCAGTACAGAGCACAGGCAATTACCCTCCACATGCAGAGACTTTGGAGCTGAACTGTGCTGAACAGAGAACCCTCCAGCTGAGAGAGCCATGTGTGCCCGGGAAGAGCAGCCACTTTTGCTCCGCTGAAAAGCAATGCAGTAAGTGACTTGGATATTGCAGCAGGCGCTGGCTCCCTGGGTTAATCCAGGAGCTGAAGCCTTGCAGCTTTTGCTGGGAGAGAGACAACCTCCAGTCTGGGAGCAGCATCAGAGCATGGGTTATTTCTGTTGTTGTTTCTAAATCAAGTGAAGGAATGGAGCCGATATGCAGTGACACTAACTGTCTCGTTTTGCATCGTGTGGCTGTGTGTGTATTGCAGGGGAGTGCTTGCTGTACGGTCCTGTGCTGAACTAGTACTGCTAGGTTTGTAGCTTTTTTCTATAGTCATATTTGACAGTGCTTAAACAGAGGTGGTGCTTAATAACTTAATGTCAGAGTACATTTGTGTGCTCGCTCTTAATTATACAACGTGCTTCCTGTGTTTGGGTGCAAACTATTTTCTGTACTATTACTCATACTGGATTTACAGGGTCTGTGCCTTTGGATAATGATAAACTGTACATTGCAACTATGTGAATGAGTGCCTTCATAATGAATAATACTTTCATGTGACTCCAGCAGATATGGCTAATTTCTAGTTTGAGGTAAATTCTTCAATGATGTGGTCTGAAATTGCAGACGCTTTTTTGTGGATAAATGTTTATAAGCTGTGCTTTACCATAGCATAGCTGTGGTTTTCTTCAGATTCAAATGTTCTCTTTCTGTACCCTGCAGTAACAGCTTTCTATTTGTACTGGGCAGGAGAGGGAAAGCATGGTTTAAAGTTTGGTTCATAAGAGGGATTTTTCCTCTTAGTCTGAAAGTGTTTGCAAAATTACAGTTTGGGCAATAATTGCAGGCCTTTGGAAGAAACTCTGTGCAGCATTTAAAGCAAATCTGACTATGCAGGTTTTGCTCTTTTAATTTAGGGACTAATATTAAGCTGTATTTCTCTGGTTTCTTGATACAGCTTTTTCAGTGACTTATGAGGCTCTGGCTTTAGAATAACTGCCTGTTTTGAGAATAACTGCCATTTTGGGCTTCAGGCATGTTTAACTCTTCAAGGCAATGCATGATAAATGTTTAAGAGAGCAGTGCATGCAAGTGCCAAAAGTTAGGGATTCTTTTCTTGCTGTTCAGTCAAATGTCAATATTAAATAGCTATCGATCTCTTGTAAAGGAGAACTAATGGGAGCAGTCTTTAATTTTCCAACTCAATGTTTTTTTAAAAGTTGGGGTTTATTTAATTACTTGCAACTATTGGGAAATGTATAGGAAGTCTTTACATAGCGAAGAAAAGATTTCCTTTTTTCCTCTATCCGTCATTTTAGTTTTGAGCAAAATTTGTGATGACACTTTATTAGAAGGGATAATTCTCAGAAATTAGACAAATGAAGTTCAGTTTCTGCTGAAAGAGTTTTTGCAGAGATGCTGCTAAAGATGTAATGTGCTAAAGATGTAATGTTTAGTCCTAGCACAGCTAATGACACTGAGAAACACCCTGGAAGTTATCGCATCTTTCCACTCATACGCAAGATGGGTGTCTTAGAGACTTTTCTCCTTCAGATTGATAGGTGCTGATAAGAGCTATTTCCTCTCACACCGCAGTCAAGAGAATTTTCTTTTTTTTGCCTTGTGACATATGGTGTTACTGAGTTGCAATCATTAAGATAATGAGAAATTAATAAGTTATAATTATTCTTCATTAACCCTACAACTTTGAAAATAGACAAATCTATGAGGAGGGTGAATCGCACCTGACTCTGAACTGCTCCCCTCTTGTCTTCTATTCCAACTTCTCCCTTTCTGTTAATGAACACTTGGTAGGTGTTCTAGTTGCTCTCATTTAAGGACCTGAACCTAAGCTCAGTGCAATTTTTCCATTAACAGGTTATGATCAGTGTGCGTGTCATCTGTCCCCAATAACTCCACCTAGATATCCAGCAAAGCCAATAATGAATTTGAAATATAGGAGGATTTATTATAAGATATCTCTGAATGAGCATTATAAACCTAGTATTGATTTACCTATCAGGAGGAAATAGCAGGGATTTCAGATATAGCTAGAATGTACTGAAAACACACAGTTTTGATGACATTATCAACAGACATTTTCAGGTAAAGTAATTCTGGTAATTTAACAAGGTACTGTTTTGAAATAATTTTCTCTGAGGAACAAAATGGGGGGAGGAAAAGAAATGCAAATAAGAGCTGATGTTGGAAAGATACTGCATTCATAACGAGACTCACAAGATGAAAAGAAAGATTAGAGCTGCGTTTATGCCTTCTTGCATTTCTGAGTCTCTAATCAAAATGTGTTTCCTGAACTGGAACCTCGGAATTATTTGCCATATATTATTGTTCATGTCAAGTTTAAAATTGAGCACATTAAGTATAAAATCCAATTTCTCAAAAGTCTAGAATAAGCATATATGTAAACAAATATTTTCACTTCTTCATCCTGCCTTTTAAGTAATCCTGGCAGGAGCCTTGCATCATAAGTCAAGTTCATTTTATTGCATTGCCATCTTAGATACAAGCAAAGGGAAGTTTACCAATTTTATCCTACATCACCAGTAATGAGTTGCAAGTCAATTTAATTAATAGTAGTTGCTCAACATTGCTAAACTACTTTAATTCACATCACTAGATCTCTACCACTTTTTCACTTGTAGAAGGACTGACATTTCCTTACAACGTGAAGTACGACTGCACCATCTTGTCATTTAAGTCCCAGAGACAAAACTTCCAGCACAAAACTGTGTGAAAGAATATAAAGCGTATGGATAAGCGTGCTCCATGATTTCAAAGCACAGTGAGAATGTGTGTCATAGTTACACCGGGAACCAGTGGTGCAGAAAATGTTATGTTAAAAGATACAACATTCAGCACATCCTCAAAGAGATAAGCTTAGCTGAATTCATATAAAAGTATTTTTGTACTGTGTTTAGTAAAGCTGTCATGTTTATAAAGAAAAATACCTTACAGCTAGTGACGTTCAAAACTTGCCACATATGTAGCCAATACTTCCTTTCTGAGTAGAAAAGAAAGGTCGTTTTCTTCCTTTCCTGTTATTCAAGGGTAGACTTTCTGATGGTGACATCTACTTAGATATGCTGCATAATAATTATTTTATTCATATGTATGAAAGCAGGTCTCTTGGAATGTTCATTATGCTTATCTGCTGTGAGCATCAAGATCGAAATTAATTGGGATTTTCAGTTATATATTAGACAATCAATTTTCAACAACAGAATGAATATGCTCTTATTTGCTATTATCACTTCTTACCAAGGGCAATTGCTTAATACTCTGTAATAGCTGCAGTTCAGAGTACATACTTTGCCACAATGACTCACTCTGCTTTCCACACTCACAAAAGCCCCAGAACCTATGTCTATAGAGCAGCAGTGCAGTAGTATTCAAGGAGGATTAAAGGACTAAGATTGAGTACTTCGAGAAGGATTAAAGGACTAAAGAATTGAGTACTACAGCCTGAGCTGTTGTTTTAAACAGGAGCAAAAATAATTCACTTGGCTTTTCCATGTGATGTTCAAAAGGTAGAGGTATGCACCAAAACCCACCCAGAATCAGAAAGATCATGCTCTCCATTTTGCAAAGCACCTTCGAAGTGCACCTGTGAGGCAGGCTGACTTTCAGAAGATGCAGAAGAACTGATGCATGATTCCTCCACCTTCTGTATCTGTTCCCTAAAACTTTAGGCAAGAATTCTGGCATCTGGCTTTTTGGAGATTAGTTGAATACATTGAACTTTAAAATAAGGCTATGAAAGTATGTATCCTAATAAACTTGATGACCAGTGACAGACTGCAAATCAAATATCTGTTTTTCACTGAAACATCTGGGGGAAACTCCAAATGCTGTATGCTCAGTTCTGAATCTTCATGAATTAGTTCATGGAATTTATAATGATCTTTTCATCTCTTTTGAACATAAATATGAAGGAAACAGCATGTGAACTGAACAAGGATTTTCTTCAACAGAGGCTGCAGAGACATATCTTTTCTCAGCATCATTTTAGTATTTAAGTTTCAAATCTATTTCGAATAGCCCTGGTGAGACTAAGGCTCTGTGGGTCCTGTCTACAGATACTCTGAATTCATAACAGCCAGCCAGAGAGATTCCTAGACAGGAAGAACATCATCTCCCCAGTGTCAGTCAGTACTTTGTTCAGAGAGAAAGATAAGGGAACGAGACAGAAGTTTGCTGAAAACACAGATGCTCACATTTCTTCTACTAGAAACAGAAAAAGGATTTATTTCTTTTTATCACAAATCACAGGTTCTCTCTTATTGCTTTGCTTATAATTTCAATCAGTGCCAGTGGCTGTAAAGAACCACATGCCTTAAGCAAACCTATATTATCCAGTAGAAAAGCCTCCCTTTTCTCTCCTTGCCCCATCTGATTGATTTCACGATTACTGGAGAATTTGCTGCATCACACACTAAGTTTGTGTTACAAACTGGTCAAAAGCAGCTGATGTCACCCATACAATTTTTGTTTCCATATTCAAATTCAAGCTCCCACTTGCTCTGTCAGCATCACCAATGTTTGTATAACTTCCTACCAAATAATATCAAATAACTGTATCACACAATCAGTTGTAGAATTGTTCTGGATTTTCACCAGCTGAGTTTAAAATTCAGCCCTCAGTCTGAGCACAATTCAGCTAGGAGGAGATAAAATAATAGATCATTTTTTTCTACCTCAATTGGCGGCATTATCTGTTGTCGCATTGAGCCTTAGCATATTGATTCCACTATAAAAATGGAGCTCCTGGTCAGTGGGGCTACTCAAGTAGTTTTGGGATCCTTGTGCTTTCTTTAGGGGGGAAATCGGGGGAAAGAACATCTCACTATCAATACATCAGAGTGTCTGAGCAGTGCTTGCTCACATTCAACGGTGATTTTTAAAAAGCCTGGTGGGAGCCATGAGCCTGAAGCTTCATCAGAGATAATGAAAAGCAGCGGGACTGAAGAGAAGAGGAAGCCTTAGCCCTCAACACAGAAGGAGCCAAGTTTTGTCAGCAAGACCTAGTCAGGAAAGCATCTCCCATTATTAGAAGTCCGAATAATGACAAATCATAACTACTCAAAGTCATAAAACTTGGATAAACCAAAGGAAAAAGAATTAACTCTAAAAATTGAATGCTTTTTGTCTTTCATTTTTGAGGATTCTTTAGGATTCATGTTTCAAAACTTGCATCTACAAGCACATGAGAGCACTTTAGAAAGAAGAATTTGAGATCCTTTCATGGTAATCTCACCAGAGTTTCAAAAGCCTCACTGCATATACTGCATATGCAAGTTTAAAAGTTAGATAATCCCTATATTTAGAAGCACAATTTTACAAAACATTGCTGCTTTTTTTTTGTTGCAGTTTTCCATGCCTGTCTTTGTGAATTACAGCCACTGGGATTGTTTCCTAGGAATAGAAACAGAAGGATTTTCTACTGTTCACATCTGCAAAACACCAGAAAACACTGTTTTCTGGATTGTATTCTGCTACTGAGCTCACTAAATCGCCACTGAAGTCTTGCAAGTTACAAAAGGCAGCCAGAAAGGAAATACTCAAGTAAAGCTGATCCAATCTTTGTTCAATTGCAAAAGTATCGAGACAGATCTGTCTCTTTTGACGTGCTGTATTTGGTCAGCACACTGAGAATGACTAGCATCATGCTCTCTTCCACCATTACAGCATTTACAGTTCTCATCTTCTTGTTCACTACAGGTATTTTCTGGAAAGAAGCAGATTCTCTGTTCAGAAAACACCTGCTGTCACTTCAGATAATTTTCCTTCTGCCAGATCTTAGCAATGAGCTCTTTTGAGAGTTGCCTGGAGAATGGGAACAGGTTGGTAATAGCAAGTAAAAAGAAAAAAACCTAATCCATAATTGCATCTGTAAAGGAGTTTTTCCCCAGCTGCCTTCTGCTTTGAGTCTTGTTCCCAAATCTGTTTAAGGCAATGAGGAAACTCCCACTGACTTTGGATCAGAACCTAAGAGACTTTTGTGAAAGGTACAGTGAGAGTATTTTTGGAATCTACAGCTACTTACATTTGCAAAAGTTACTCTGCCTGTGTGCAAAATAAGAAAAGAAGCGCAAGAGATCCTGACCTTGCAAACACTCACCTTTGTGAGCAACCCTCTCCTGTGCAAATAGGCAGCTTTTCATCTGAGGCTTTATTTGCCTAAGTCCTTGCACATACATTAAAGATTTATAATGGGACTGTTATAGACAACGAAATTATGTGCCATCCGGTTGTTCTCTAATAGCAGCTTGATTTAAATTATGTGTGGAACAAAGGAAATAATATTTTAAAAGAGGAATGAAAGCATGATGCAAGCAAAAATGAAATTTGGTTACAGATGGAATTTAAGTAGACAGAATAAATTTTCTTATGAAGAAATACTGCGCCTAGGGAGCATGTTTTGTATAGCACTCCATAGCCTGAGATTTGATTTCAAATGCCCTTTAGACATCCTTAAATCTCAAAATGTAGCCCACTGGAGAAAAACAGCAAGGGGATGGGTTTTTGGTTTTGTTTTGGGGTTTTCTTAAGCATTTTCATTCATATAATCCTCGTAACACCAAGATTTAGGTAAGGAATAATAAGTGCGTACAAGTGAAGTAGTATCTCTGAAAGAAACAAAACTAAACAATCCCAATAAATCAAGACTTGGGAAGGAAATGAAAGTAGCATCTATTCCACGGGAAAGATTCCTTAAACAGTATTTAGTACTAAAGCATATATTATCTTTAATGGAAGAGAGAAGGCAATGTGTCACCTGAATGGGTCCCAGCTGGATATACCTGTCTCTCTTTATGAAAGCAGCTGACCATTTCAGCAAGCACCTAAAGGAAGGGGCATGTTTATACACCACTTCATTTCAAGCTTACTGCACAAGACTCATACAGCAAGCAGTCACGGGAATGGCTGATATTAGTATTTGTTTCCAAAACCATCCTGTGACACCATGACTGATTACAGAAGATACTCTCTAGCTGTTAGGAAGCGTGATCCATGCAGAATACGTCACTGTGCATAAGAGCAATAGGCTGAGTAAAATACAGAGAGGGCATTTTATATGTAACTGTATACATGTACATACACAGATGCAAACCTTAGGGTTCATCTTTGGTGTTTCCACCAACTGTACATTAAAAGGGCTGCTAAGAAGGACTTGGGAACCAGCAGAGCACCACTAAATTTTTGTAGCATTTATCCACAGTGTGAAATAAATATACTGTACACTCAAAGCCTTTTTATTATTTTTTTTTTAATACTTCTTTATAGTTGTGCCACCTTCCTTCCTTGAGCTTGTAGACCTGAAGAAATAATACCTTACAAGCCCTGCCCATGGATGAGGGAAGCACAGATTAAATACAGCAGAAATTGAGCTAAAACATGCAATCTGAGTCAACAGAACAGCTTTTCTTTGGTCCCCTGCAGCTAGGATCTTGTTCTAAAAGTGACATTTTCAGGAGGTATTTAATCAAACAGTCACTTGTTCATAAGAACACACCTGAACTGGCTGCTAGGCTTCTTTTTCTTTTGACTAGTGCTGAAGTATAAATGTACTGAGCACAGAACAAACTCTTCTGTGGTGTTTCCATGGGTTTCAAATGTCTGGACTTGCTGAATGTATAGTACTTGAAACCTATCAGCCTACACATCACTTACAAATATGAAGAATCAGTCTCACCATTTATTTACAATAAAGCTACCATTGCTATCATAGCAATCTGGTGCCATCGATTCAAAATTAAAGTGTGTATGTAACACACTTCCCTCAAAAGCATTTACACATGCTCCAGTGGCTTCACTGGGCAGTTTGGTAACAGACCTCATTGAATTTTTCCTAGTTAAAACTCACAGAAGTTACAGTTTAAATGTGAAAGACTGGCTCTATAAGAGAACCACAGGAGCAATCATCCTATGCTGAGTTTTTTTTATGAAGTCTGTGATTTAGTAGTTTAATCTTATTTGGTTTTCTGAGATAGACTAAGAGCTCATAGGCAGTCTATTACTCTGTCTCAGCTGGCAAGAGGTAACTTCTATACATTGCCTCAGTTGCTTGCCTTGAAAACCTTACCATATTAGAAGTAATATTCTAATAAAAAATTTTCTACCATATCTGCAGTTTTTGCCATCTTATGTGTTATGTGATAGTGAGAACTGAAAGCCATCAACATGAACTTTGCTAGAAATAGCTCTAATGCACCTTTGAAAGCCACAGTTTCAGGTGAACGAAGTAAAGAGAAACATTTAATCTCCAGGAACCACGAGCCTTTCTAGAGCACTTCAGAGCCTTGGCCAGCTGGAAGCAAATGCTATGGGAAACTGCTGTAGAGTCCATTTGGAAGCTGACTCTAGCACAGGGGTTGAAAGAAATTAGCTTGGCATCTAAGAAGAGGTTTTGTGGAGTCAATGCTTTCTAAGCAGAGGACAGAGAGAGATTTGGCAGGGTTGGTGCATACGTTATTGACATTATATGTCACAGAGGGGTAGTCCCAGACCTAACTCTGACCAAGCTGAACGTGTAGCGCTCTTGAAGCCCACCCTTCTCAGGTGTATGACTTAAGTGATGCTGTGTGGCTTAGACCACAGGCTCTGTGTGGGTAAGTGAGTGTTAGAGACTGTCAGAAAACACACACATGCAAAAAACCCCCCATCATTTGTGCACTAACCTGTGATTTTCTTCATTCCCTACTACCCACATATCAAAGATTAAGCTTTTATGTGGATAGCTGTCAGAGAACTAGCATAGGAGTGTTGAGAAGGAAACGGTTATGCCTGCTTTAGGTTGTTCAAACTGAAACACTTGTTTAAAGGAATCATTCTGAGATAGACAGAAATCGATGACTGGTTGGCATCAAACTCAGAACATTGCCTTGGGAAACTGAAGCACACAAATGCTTTGCTGATATTTTGCACACAGTGCAGGAGAATTTTCCGGGTGATTTTCCATCTCACAGCAAAACCAATTTCGTTTTCTTACTTATATGTAGACGTTTATTTGCGTCTTAAGCAAGTATCTGAAAAACATTGTCTACGGCAGTTTTTAAAATTAATAGCAGAGAAGGAAGTAATACTGGCACTTTTAGTAGAATTTTATCTGTTGAAGTTGGTAAGAATGGGATACTCTGTATAAACAAAGCCTTGTTTCTTTATTTGCATAGGGATCAGAACCGTTGTCTTTAGCTTTCTTTTCTCCTGACAATTTGTTCCTGTAACCTCCTTATGCTCCTACATTAAAACCTTTGGATAAATTCAGAGCTGGCTTAACTGACAATGTAAGCTAGACATTAATAAACATAACAGGAGGCAATGGAGCAAATCACCCCACAAAAAAATTAAAATAATCAGCAATGGGAATCTGTACTACCTCACCTACTACTTTTTATTCCATTTTAAAAAGAACTGTCTTGCGATGCCTTCTTTCTTTCTCCATTTACATCTGCTTATACTCAGTTTGTGATATGTAGAATAGTTTACACCATGATTAGGTCTGTTCTAAGGAGATCTGTGATATTTAACAGTGGCAAGCATATGAACTGCATGACTGGAGGACAGAGAGTTGGTGCACATCAAGGGTAGTCAAATAACAAGGCAGAGATTTGAGATGAGCCAAGAGACTTTGTTTTGAAGCACGTAGGACTCCTCAAAATGGCTCAGCTGAAAGCATCTTTTCAAGTGCAAGGTGGATGGTGCTACACCACCTTAACTGAAAAATTACAGTACAGGTAATTCCAGGTAACTCCTCCTCAGGAATGGGGAGACCATTCACAACACTAGCAGATTGCTGGTTAGAGCTGGACAGAGATAACTGCAGGTAACAGCAGTGGCTTATCTGAAGCACTGATCAGGATGTTCTGGGCACTCTCAGATACTCAGGAAGGAGCAATTCCTGCCATGAGCTAACCTGTGGGCACAGGCAGCCAGCTAGCTGGTAGAGGAAGGTGTGACTACCTTAAACCACTTTCAGCTACAGGGAAAACAGAATATCAGTCACCAATTTTTCATGACAACTGGGGCAATGCAGTCCATAGAGTCCAGAGGACTATATGGGTGGGGTATTTTCACTCCAGGGAAGCCAAATATGGAATTATTTCCCAAAGACTATCAGGCAACATGAGTGCCTGATCATCTCAAAGAAGTGTTGCAGAATTGTCCTCTCTTTCTTCTTATAAGTGACATTCAGTAAAAATAATTCTCCTATTGCATTACCCACCACACCAACATAGAACCCCAAGGAAATATTCACCACCCCAAGTTCCTGTCTCAGTCAGAGTTGTGATCCTAGAGGCAGAGAAGCCCTGGGAACCTCTCAAAGGACTTTGCCATCACTGTTTCTCTAGGCAAAGACCATGAGCTATAATCAATACAGTTAGTATGGCATTTCAGATGTGTTTTTTTTCTATAAGAACCAGGCTTTGCCTCTAAACAAATAATCTTTGGGGAAAAAAAGTCTGCATTTTTCAAAAAAGATTAAAAACATTTATTATTTCATCATTTTCTGTGAACAAAATCTCTTTTTTTAGTAGATGCCAATCACTAGAGGTTCTATGTGTAAGTCTTTCAGTGTAGGACTTGTGTAAACTGAAAAATGAGCAATTTAAATTGAAAGTTTCAACACAGTTTTTGTCCCACTGATTCAGTGAGTCTCACTATAGCACAACAAAACCCTGGAGCTAGAGCAGTACCACCAAGGTGGCCTGTTCTTCAGAGAGGAAAGGGTTGTGTTAGAAGGGATTCTTCTAAAGCAGCAAATGAGAGCTGCAGCTCATCTGTTATCTCATATTCCTCACTATCCTCCCCTCTTCATTATACAGTCCAGCAAAGTGTCTCACCCATGGAATGTCTGGAAAATTCAATAAGTTTGATTGGAAAAAAGAAAGTTTCTCCACCAGCTCTAGTAAATTCACTGGGCTCCCTGAGAGAAGAGGATCTCTGCACAGCAGCAGGCGATATGATTTCCACCAGACACTAATTTTATTACACAACTGTCCAATAGCATGTTTCTGAAATACCTGAAAGTTCTACTGCATGGAGAAAGTCAGTGCTTTTTAGAGCAGTTTAAACCACAATACAGAGTAGTAACCATGAGGGGAATATAAGAATAGCTCTTCTTTCAACATTTTTTTGAGCGATTAGACTCATTTTCAACCTTTCATGTACATGATCTATTATTTAATCTCCCATCTTACTTCACAGCAGCACAATCTTTCTATTCTAAACTTTTGTTTTTCCTCCATTATTGATGCATTTCTCACTAAAATAATGGATTTTGCAAAATGCTTCTTTCTATAATAGAGAAAGCAGGAGCAGCTGCAAACAAGGCTTCAGATGGCTGTGCCAGTTCTCCCACACGCAGTGCCATATCGCTGCTGCTAGTAAGCACATTCCTCACCTTGAAAGCTAAATCAAAGGGAATTTTAAAACAAGGAATAAAATTAGAAGACCAAACATGTAGTGGAGAGAGGAAAGCTAGATGTGATGCAGAACTTACTAGGATAAGTAAAATCAGAATTAGGCTTTCTGAATCATGATCTTGATGTTCTTTCCCATATTTGTATTTTAATGAAATAAAAACCAGTAAATACTCTAACCACAGCCTTATGTCAGAGGGAAAAGGAGAGGGCGACATTCAAGTTTCTACAGTTTGGGGTCTTTTCCCATATAGCACATGGGCTAACTATTGCTTCATTTTTCCACTTGATCTCTTTGTAAGATTACCTTAATGAGTTTCCTCCCTCCATGATCTGAAGAACTGAGTACAAAGAACAAATTCTATTTATAAACTGATTTTCTGGGCATTAAAAAAAAAAAACAAAACCAAAACCAAGCCAAAACCAAAATCTATTCTTATAGTTTTTCCTGCTGTATTAGCACTTCCTTTTTTTCCCCCCAAACAGCTCTGGCTAATATAAACTCATATTTGATTACCATGTCATTCAATGAACCCATAAATAAATTGGCGTGCATAGTATAAATACGATGTAAAGTCCTTGCAAAAATACATTAGCAAGTGAGAACATGTTTGAATGAATAATAGCAACGTCTTCAAAATAGCAGAGATTATCCTTCAGATCTCTTTTTTAGATTTTCAGATCTCTGTAACTTCATGAGCAGCTACTGTTTAAAAAATCTGGGGTCATTTACTTTCAATCCTTGGCAAAAATAGGCTGCATTTGCTTGTATATACAGAACAACTACAGGGACTCTGAAAGGGTGCTGCGAAAATCACTGCTCCGTAAAGTCCTTGCTGGCTACTGTTTAGAAAGGAATGTGTGAAGGAATAAAAGCACTTTTTCACCAGATTATAAAAAAGGAGGAATAAGAAATAGTTTCCAGTTGCTAGAACTAAAAAAGGAGAGATAGTGCAAGTTCATGCAGAGGGAAAAAACCCCCAAATTCTCTGCAAAGAGGAAGGAAAGATGAGCAGAAGGTGCTCAATAAAATACTGCTACCCCAGCCACAGGAAAGATTTGTATGTAATCAACTTCTGTTTGCTGAATAGTGGTTGTCGATGGATTTCCATGCAAGCTGATGTGGTTTTCCCTGTTTGAGTAGCATGGCAATAATAAATACATTTATTATTCATTAAATGACATCAAAACACTTTAATATGCCTCAGCATTTCTGAACAATGTTTGAATCACAGCAATACAACACCCTTCTCATCTAATTTGCCATATTAACAGCTAAATGTTATAGTTTGCAGCTTAAACTTTCCGAGTGCTGGAAGCAGGGGGTAATTTTCTTCATTGTGTGTTATAGGGAAGGTATGATGGGAGAAGTGGCATTGGTGGGATGGGGGGAGCTCATCTTGCTGGGTACCAAAGCAGCAAAACACCCATGTTGTATGTGATTGATAACACTGCACACTGACCTTGTGAGCATAAGGCAAGGAATTTAGGCCACTGCTGAAAATTTTAGCCGATGGATTTTTATACAGAGCTTGAGCCCAGCCAGACCCCTGTTTTCCAGATGGTTCTCCAGCTAGTCATCTACGTTTGTGCAAAATAACCAAAAATACTTGCAAAGCCATAGAAAGTCAGAATACTACCTTTTTTAGACACTTTCTCCACCAATGAACATTTCCAGACAGAATGGAGCATCACTTAAGTATCCAGAGCCAAAATCTTAAATGGATATTCTCTTAATAAATAAAGCCTTCTATGCATTTCAGTTCTCCTATATTTTAAAATAGGATTCATAAAACTGACCAAGCTTAGAGGGCATGAAATGAGGAGAAGGATGTTTCTAAGGTAAAGGCAGATCCATAGATAGATGCTCTAGTATGCGCATGCATTGTTTTGTGTGGTTTTTTGGTTTTGGAGTTTCTTTTGTTGAGGTTTTTGTGGGTTTTTTTGCCTTTTATTAGTATACACAGGAAAAAAAATTGGAAAGGAAGGATCAAGAAGATTTACTTGTGGTTTGCTTGCTGTTTGGAAGCAAGTCTTCACATTGCTGACTGAATTGGACACCAGGTCCCAGCCTATGTTTGCATGATGGAGAGCCCTGCGTAACATTTTCCTGAGTGCCACTGCATGCCAAAGCAGATGCAAGATGATCTATGGACTTCACTGTTTATGGGGATAAATGAGGACAAACTTATGCCTAGCTCGCCATGCCGCAAATAATTCCTTGTTGTTATAAAGTTTGCACAGCACTGTTTTACCATAGGTTTATGCCAGCATAAAATCAAAATAACAGGAAGTGAGCTACTGAGGTGGAATGCATAGGGAATGGACTAAAGCACATAGTGCTATGGGAGATGACTTTGATCTACAACTGAACCATATCAGTCATGCAGAATCACCAAGTTTTATTCCCAGTTAATGTTCAGTGCTTCCAGTGAAAGGCTCAGTGATTGTATTACTGTCACCAGGTGCAGCATTTGGCAAATCATATTTACAGATAGAGTCCTGCAAAGTTTAAGGTATAAGCAAGTGAATCAGAAAGCTAAATAGTTTTTCTTAAAAGATTAGCACTTGAAGCATCTAACAGCAGTTACCAATATTGTGTCCTGTTAAATACAAAGAGAGAAATCATTCAATGATCAAAAAGCAGGCTATGATACAATAAAAGTGGAATATTCTGGCTAAGGGCTTATTGCAAGGAGTCCTCTTTTTGGTACATTAACTCTTGCTTTCACAGCAAGAAGGGCAGGCACCTAAAAACTAGCTGTTGTTTGGGGCAAATGCTACTGAAGTATTACTGAAGTAGTACTAAAGTAGTACTGAAGTAGTTACATGAGGCTGATGTTTCAGTAAGTGCTCGATAGGATTTACTATTCTGTTCTAAAATGGAAAAGTCCAATATTTGTAAATTAAATGCTCTTGAAAAGGTCTTGTGTTAGGAAGAAAAGCCTTCCAAAATAGATTTCTATTTGGTCCAACTCCACAGTTCTTTAATGTTTCTGTAAGCAGTAATTTTTTTGTCCTGAAAGACAAATACCCATTGATTTGAGTTTGTAATGACTGCTGTCTCAGGCTTGCTATATATTTGCTTAATTAATTTCTCTGACCTTCCTTCCATTTAATAGTCTGGATGACAATGTTCCATTTTACCAGCTGTGTGGACGGTAGTCTGAAGCACTTATGATGTCAAAGGCTTTGATTTTTACTAAGCAAGTAATTTACTAAGCAAGTTATTTTAAGCTTTTTTTCTTTTTTTTTTTTTAATATGTCTGGTCAGCACAGATTTATGATTTGTTTTTTCTGCTCAATCTGATAATGTTTGTCACATGGATTTCAATTAATCCGTACACATTGACCTACAGGAAGGAGATGGTCTCCGTTTCTTGAGATATGAGGAAATAATCTGAATTCCAGGGAGGATTTCAGATAAATCAATTGATTTTTAAAGTTGGGCAGTTTCTTCCTACTTTTAGTTAGCAGTGCTTCAATTTTCTGCCTTAAAATGCCCTAGTAGAGATGGAGATTGGAAAGAGAAGTACCACATCCGGTACAAAGTCTGCAGTGTACAGGGTATTCCAGGTACCATTCAGCAAATGAAGCAAATACTTAAAGCATGCATTTAAGTCTGACAGTATTAGTTGCACTTAAGTTATAAATCAAAAGTATAGGAAGAGATTGGCTCCTAAATCCTGCCTAAGAATCCTTGTTCTCATTTAAGTCTATGAGATTTAGGATCCTGAACGCAATTAGGTATCTTGTCCTTACTGCTTTACTTCTCAGGGCTGCCATAAGTACATATTTGAAGTTAGGCATTTGCTTAAACTCTTATGTCAAAATTGCATACACATAAGTGATCTAAAATTAAAATATCAGCCTGACTCTTGCATCCTTGCAAATCAAATTTGTATTGACAACACATTAACATAACACACAGCTGAGACAGGGAGCCTGGAGCTAGATGGATCGTGCGATTTAATGCTCTACAATTAAAAGACAAAGCCCAGAGATGCTGCCTTTCAAATGCGTGTGTTAAAGTTCTGCCAGGATTCTGTTGTCTGCATGTATGCCAGTAAACTGGAGCAGTTGCCATGCTACTTCATGGAAAATGATTTATTAAGTCAATGATTTATTTAGTCTGTTTAAAGAAGGTGGGATAAAACACTGGGCTGGCGTTGCCGTCATGATTATGCTATAATAATTTTCTTTTTTAATTAATATTCAGCAACCTGTACTGCAGCCAACTTCAAGACACTTCAGAAGTGCACTTCTCATTCTCTGGCTGGAGAAAAAAAACCTTTCCTTCTAAACAAGAGTAGGATGAATAATATTTTCGTTCTAGGACCCTAAAGAAAACTACTTTTCCTAGGATCTTACACACACAGGTACAGAAGAATGACTTTTGGTTTTACTGTCTCATCTTACAGGGGAGATATTAACTTATTTTTTCATTATTTCCCATCTCTAAGAAATTAAATATGAGCGTAGAAGAGATGGAGTCCCAGGCCTGAAGATCCCACAGAGCAGAAACTCAATTCCTCTCTCCATGCTTCTATAACTCAGTGCTATATTTACCAGGATACAGCCAGATATGACCACCCTCACCCTACTGACATGGGATAAAAGATTTTCCACCCATCCGTAAAAAGCTCTCCATCACTCTCCCCTTCCTTGCAGACCCCCCGCATTTTGCCAACAGCAGAACTGCCCCTGTGGTCACTCCAGACCTGCTCTGGGTTATTAATTGGAAGATTCTTAACACTTTTGACAGAGGTGAAACAACACAGACTTTTATACCAGAGATTTGGCATTGGGGCAGAGGGAAAGAAAGGAAAGAGCAGCTGGGCACAGTACCCTCCACTCAGCATGTCTGACCATTAACCTCTACCTCTTACTAGCAGTTGAACTTTATATAATCACTGGAAAAATTCTTTCAGCTCACATGGGAGACGGGAGGGTTTTGGAGCTAAAGCCCCTGGATATACTGCTATTGCCCCACTATTGAGGTCAGTGGGGCAGAGGCAGGTAACTATCAGTACCAAGTGACAGTATATAAATTGTGGAAAACCGCATTAATTCAAAGCTGACCTGGAGAAGAGAGCCATAAGTTAACTGCAAACCCATCCTGGTGCAATGGTATAACACTATGTTGTGTTAAATCCTTAACAGAAACAGTCTTCAGAAGCTATTTTAATCAATTAAGAACAGTTGGACCCTTTAGCACATGATTACCATCGTCTACTTATTATGTGCTTAAACCGCAATTATGGACAGGAAAATAACGTTCGTTTTCTATTGACCTTTTTGTACTCCAGTGAATTAAGTCTACTTCTCATCTGCGTTCAAAGTCCCAGCTGCTTCCTGACTGAAACAGGTCCTGTAGGCTTTTTATATCCAGTAGCAATGCAGCAATGCCATATGTAAGGCCAGGTTCTGTGAGGAGCTAGGATGTCTCCTGGCTCCTGAATTATCAGGCTGTTCCAAGTTCCAGTGCAGAATCATTCCCAGGATGGTGATTCATGAGGTAGCAAAGAACCTAGATCCAGTTCCCAGGCTGAGTTTCAGGGTTAGAAAAGCAATATTGCTTCTTAAGGGAAAGGAAGATTGTTTTTTAGAGTCACTTTCTACAACAACAGATCTCTGAGAGTACTGGTTATCCAACAGACTGGGGAGTAGAGTAAAATTAGTGAATGCATAGGGAAGAAATTTTCCTAAACATCTATAAATAGCAAACCATCACACTTTCACTGGAAGAAGCAAAATTTGCAGGAGGAACGAGTTACTACTGAAATGTACCCAACTTCAGTGGCAGAAATCTCTTCATACACAATTTCAACAACCAACAAACCACGTCCGATGGCAACGTACGAGAATTTCCAAAACCACAAATGCTCGTATTCCCTAAACGACATTGATGCAAGTTGCTTGCTGCCATAATTAGCTTTGTCAGAAGACCTTAAATAGACAGGAATTGAGGGGAGTCCCTGCAGCACAAACCAGAGGATACATGTACCAGAGCAGTGTGGAGTGAGGATGTCCCCAAAGTCTTAAAAGCGAATCTGCATTCCTTCCTAACCCCTGCACTTACATTGTCATTTGATGGGCAGATATGCATAGGCTAGCTACATTTCACCATTACACTGCTAATACAGTTTCAAGGTTATAAATATAAGAAACCTGGCAAATGTTTGAATTGGTATCCAATGCATCAGGTCACCAAGAAAAAAGAACAGACCCCAGTGTGGCATTCAGGAAACTATAGCATAAGCTTACGGAAGTTTTAAGTTGGGACAAAACAGCCTATTAGGACTTTAGACTTCCGTGAAAACTTGTTAATTTAAACTGTATCTTCAGTAGATGCCAAAGGAATAATTTTGACACCATTCTTGGTGCTCAAGCTTAGGTTTTTACTCTGCAACTATTATATGTACGCATTTCCTACTAAAACTGCAAATCAATAGAACTGGCCATATCAAGTACCGGATAATTGCTGGCACTTATTTTTCAAAGTCAAAACTCTGCTTGGACTTCCCTTTGAGAAAATGAAGGGTTTATTAGTTGGCAGAGAAGGGGAGGTGATACGAAGGGGAATTTGGCTTGTGAATGCAGTGTTCCAGTTAGAGCATCCTTTCTGGCAGAAAGGCTTTCTTCACAAAGTTCAGCTGGGTTTCCTGAGACTGCTTAGCTCCCAGACTTGTTTTATGGAACCCTCAGAAGATGTCAAGATGGTGCCTTCAGACATATGGACCCACACAACATTGCACGAAACGCACTGTCACCCTCATTGCATAGTCAGGAGTGAGTCAGTGTGTGGCACTTGCAAATAAAACCCAAAAAGTTGAGGAGGAGCAGGGCTAAAGCTTGTGCTTATCATATCACTGCATAATATGGGAAATGCCAAGTGTAGGCTGTCAGCCTATATGACCTGCTGATTCCATAGAGGTGTCTCAAAAGCACAAACTTTACTCAGTCTGAATATCTCTTTGGGTCTCCCCCTCCTCAAACCTGACCAACCAGATGTTCATGTGAATAAGATTGCCCTTTATTTTCCTGCTCTTGGGGGACATTTGCCAGAAAGATAATGACATTTGTCAGGCATTTGTATTTTGGTTATCACCAAAATACTGGGTTAAAGTGAAGCAATGAAAAGTTTCTAGCTGCCCGCAGTCTGCCTAGCTGAAGTCAACGCAGTTTTTATGAGGCATTTTATTATTAAAAGAATTTCTGTAGAAATCAACCTACTACCAGTCCATCATTTACAAAACTAATTTAGTTCAAGGGTGCTTGCAGTCAAGTAAATGTAAGCCCAACATTATTCTCTGCTACGGAAATGTCAAAGGGAAGTACCTAGCAATGTGCAGACCATATTTTAACAGGCACATAAAGTGCTGTTTTCTAGCTCAGTGCTGGATATCTCTCTGCTTTTGAATGGTTTGCAGTTGCAATGTTCATCCAACCCAGAAAAGATGCCCTAGGCACCTCTACCATATGAGCCCCATTATTTACTCACGATATCACTACAGGGTTGCTGACCCTGGTAACATCACATGCATCAAGCTGTTTGTGAGCCGGCTCTCCAGCCTCCTTCCTGCACTCTGTATTCTTGAGCAACCAGCTAATACATGGCTTTCCCTCTTTGAGGCTTGGTGTATTTACAAGAACTAATTTTTACAGCAATCTGAGGTTACTTTCCATCACTGCCCCCCACCCACCTCCTGAAAATTGTGGGTTCAGTTGGGGTAGTCACGTAAATGGGTAGAGATGCTTGATTAAATCTCAGTTTGCAAAGTTCAATTTCAAAAGCAGGCTTAAAGAGAAAGCACAGCACTGTCAGGCACTGACCCAGCTCACAGACTGTGGGCAGTGTTGGAGATTTCTGTTATTAAAGGAGCTTCCTCATATCTTTGCTTAATATATTACTCTTAGTTAACAATTACTTTAATCTTATTCCGAAAAATGGGAGAGGTCATATGATTTTATTTGCCTTCCTTTAGAAGTGTTAACTCAAATCTGGTAAAATTGAGATCTGTGCTTCCCCATTACAGGTGTTCGAACAATTCTGCTCTAATTGGCCAGCTTCAGGCAAAACAAGGCTCCTTGCCTTGTCCTTCCATAGAGAATCCCTGTGGCCAATGTTAGCTCCCAACGCACTAAACCTGAGCATCTCTCACACCTTTGCGTCCCAGGCTGTACACACATGGAGGTCTCATTTTCGTGTCAACACAGAATAAAAAAAAAAAACCCTCAAAAGAACATGACAGGGTTTTTTTGCAGTAAAGAGGAAGCCATTTTCCCCCAGCCACAGCAACCAGATAATTCTTTGTGTTAACCTGCAATGACAGGGGAGATGATCACAGGCTTTGTTATTCTGGTGAATCAGCTAACAGAAACTGTCAGAAGCACTGCAGAACTGATGAAAACCAGTTGCCCTTGTTCACCTTCTAAGAGAAGACCTATGCTGGACCACAATGGAGCTACCAAGGCTCTTTGTGCTACTTCACTCTCCCCCTCCTCACTCAAAACCCTGTTATAAGAAACCTGACTGTTGCTGGCACAAGAGCAGGAGTAGCTTCTGGACGCAGCACTGATGGAATAGCACCAGGCAGAACTGCAGCTGAGCAACAGAAAAGCAAGTGCTGTTTCTGAGCTGAATGTCCTGACCTTCCAGATGCTCACAGGCTCAGCTGTAGCACATTGAACCTGTGGGAGATCTGGAGTCATTCCTTACCATAACACGCAGCATCAGGAATATCTAGAAGACCTTGCAGGGAAAACAATCCAAGGGGAAGGAAAGAACACTTAGTCCAAAAAAGAAAACAAACAACAAAGCAGTTTCAGATCTGCATTTGCACATATATAAAAATTCACCTTAGAAAAGTCTAGTTCTGTAATGAGGTATGACTGCAGTCCAGTTAGTTCCTCACCTAACATAAATCTTAATACAGGAGTACACCCCACAATGCAGGAAAAATTAGTTAATCCTAATGGTATCATCATATCCTCCTCCCTGCATAGCTTTAAAGATCATTGCCTGCATGCTCCTGTACTGAGTTGTGTCTGGAGAGATTCTGCTCAAAGGCAATCTGATCTTTTCCAGGACACATGGATTTGGGGATGTAATTTCTATCTGTTAGATCTATGCTTGTCTCTGGCCCAAAGTCAAGTGTTCTGCAAGACAACTAGCCTCCCCTGCCTGCATTTGCAATTAATTAAACCTCCAAGAGCACAGACATGAAACAAACCTCTGATGGTAAACAAATACCAGGCAGGGGGCAGGCAGAGACCCACTGGGACACATCTCACCTTAGTATTCATAGGACTGAGCTGTTTGAGCTTAGTTTCCTTTCAAGCATGAAATGCTTTTGAGTAATCTCATTATTGTACTGAATTTGTAAATACAAAGAGACAGAGTTAAACTGGAAGCAAAGATCAGTGCCTGGGTTTAAAAGTATTAGAGCTATATTTTTTACAGATATAAAGAGAGATTGATGCTGGAATTGGACCAGACCTTTAATGTTTTCTTTTTTTTAATGGGGAGTTTCTAGGAGTCAGCCTGAAAGCATTAGCAGTCAAAGAAATAGGACCAAAAGAAATCAGATGCTTGGTCAGACCAGTGGTCCATTCAGCCCAGTGCTCTCTCTCTGTTAGTGTCAAGGGGAGATGCTCATTAGGGATATCGTGTAAGCCTGGCCACATTTTCCAGACCATCCTCAACATCCACAACTATTGTGTTAGGGAAGTTACAGGGAAGACCTCTGCTTAGTGCTTTCAGTGCCTATTTATACAGACCTGTTTTCCATAACTCATCCCACCCCTTTTGAGCCTGCTCGTCAGTGACTCCAGTCTTTTGTGGCAGTAAGTTTTAGTAAGTCAATACCTGCTGAATAAAGTACTTTTTTCTGTTTCAAGCTGATTTCCTACTAGTTCCATTGAAAGCCCCCACGTTTCTCTATTTTGGAACTGGATAATTTATTTTCAATTAGGAGAAAACCATTTTCCCACCCAGCTGATCTGCGATTCTGTATAGCTCAAACATACTCTTCCTCAGCCGCCTTTTTCCCCAAACTGAACAGTCCCATCTTCTTCAGACACTTGTAAAGCAACCAATCATCCATTTGATCATCTTAGTTGTTCTAAAGGCAGCTCCCTAATGGAAGTTATCTACTCCTCAGCACACTGACTTGCTTTCAAATTACAGTGAACCTAGTCCACCAGAAACCAAAATAATAAAGCTGACTAGAAGGGGAAAACCAGCATTTAGCCTTGGGACATTCAAGCACATTCAGAAGTTAGTGTGATCCCTGCAAGGGAAGAAAAGACCTTCCAAACTGCTGAGTCAGTTCAGGCAAACCCTCGTCACTCCCTGTACACTAGATTCACTTAAAAATGTTCTCTGTGGCTAATGGCGCATTAATAAGGTATTGGCTGCATAAGACTGTTGGATGCTGTGCCAGAAACAGAGTCTTTTATAAATTGAACATGTACAAAGGTTCTGGCAGTCTGATTCCCAATGACCCAATGACAAGCTACTGATCTAGCTGAAGATGTTGAGATGGAATGTAATTGCATACAATCTTTTTAATCAAGGACTACATTTCCAATACTCTGCTGCAGCCACAGAGAAAACAACATCAGGCTGTAATACATGGCTGGAATCAAAGTTCCTTTCAGTACAGCCTTAATTAAAGACTGACTCTGACTACAAGTTTTATAGAATAGTCGATGAGCTTCCAGCTGAGGAAAGGACCTTTCTTCATATGATGAAATGGCCGCATGTGTACTTGGAGCACGATTGGGAAAAAATAATGTAGAAACACAGGTAGAACTCAGGCCATGGGCTGTACTTGGCAATACCATCAATACAGACTGGGATAAGAGGGAAGGAGGGAATGAAAAAGCATTAATCACTCCCCAGAACCCACACATAAACAAAGCTATGGCCAAAGCCATCACTAGCACAGATCAGAGCTCTTTCAGGGGTGCTGCATTATAGCCCAGCTTGCAGCAGCATCCCAGGCCTTGGGTGCCTAAAGACTTCAGTCTTGGAGGTGACTCAGGGAACATGCCACAGAATGACAACCAAGGTGAGAACCATTGGGTGGCTTTTCACCACTTAGACAGTCTTCCATGTCAGGCTGTGCTGGTGGTCACTAAATTGGTATTCTGCCCACCTCATGGCACCAAAACCCATTCAGAAAATGGCCCATTGTTTTACCATCCTCAGAGAAAATTTTTGACAGCTCTTTGCCTTTGATTAAACATAACTGTATTTTACACCCACCCTACTGGCACTTCTCTGCAACTAAGATATACTCAAAGTTTACAAGTTTATATCGTCACCCCTCTATATAATCACATTATAGCCTAATGACCTGTCACAGAGGTCAAGCAAGTTTAACAGTATTTGCATTGGCTGCTCTTTGCCAACCAGCCTCCATGCCAAAAAATAGTCTTGGACGCATTTGATTTACTAGTACAGATGTAGCCTACATGTCCTGTGAAGGGCAAGAGACAGAGACCATGAACAGCTGGGGCTTAGAATCCTGACTGATCCTCACTTTTCTGAGCAATGGACCATTCATCCTTTCACTCAGCCTTGCTTGGTGACATACAGAATTTGGAGGCTGCTATATTTGTTATCTACCTGCAGAGCTGGAGACGAGAGCTCAATTATCCTTAAATTCCTATCAGGATTCTTCACTCCTGCCAGTGCTGTCATGGAAATATAATGCATGTCCTGCCTCAAGGTTTTGGTTCATTTGTAATAAAAATCATCTGGCCTCTCTCTGAAGGAAAATGCAATCCATCCCCACTGGGAGATAGTTGAAAATATAGTTTATCTGGATGCCAACTGGATCCTCATCAGAAAGAGGCTTTTGTGCAGAATTCATGTGCAGAGCTGTACAGAAGGGGGGGTTGGTCTGAAAATGGGAAGATTTTCTGTAATGTTGAATTGTTTGGCTAGTTGCACAGATTCCAGATGATGCTCCAGGCACTCAGCATCTCTGAAAATGGGCCAGTTTTCATTCTCCTGGTTCTTATAGTAGCAAGAGAAAAACTGTTCTCTTGAGAAAACAGGGAAAAACTAGTAATGATATTTCTACTTCTCCTGTTGACGAATTACAATCAAAATTAGCTAACATGTTGCAACATCTCTGCCTTTCCAGCTGGAGAGGGTGAGGAGCTGCGAGCTGCTTTGGATGTCTCACGTAGCACAAAGCACTGCTCCCTGAAACAACCCTAACCCAAGCTCATTTTGGATCACCTGGGGCCCCTAACTTTTAGTTTCAGATCTTCAATTAATTTTTTTGTCCAGTTTCTCATACTAGTGAAGAGGGATAAATCTATGTAAGTAGGGTTGGGTTTGCCAGTGTTTTTTAAGAGTCTTTCGTCCTTACCCAACAACATTTCTGGGTTTTGGGGCTGCTCCTTTTGCAGATCCATTTTTGCCCAGTGACCTGGCAATGGATGCTGAACAGTATATAACAGTATATATAACAACATGCCCTGCTTTGCAGTCAAATCCTATTCCCACACACAAGCATCTCTACATCCCATGGCCTATTCATTCACTCATCACACCTCTGATTAGGTCACCACAAAGAAACAGAGAAGTAGCACAGTAAATTACATGCATGAACACAAGCTACAAACTTTCATCCTTACTGTCCCAATAGACTAAAGCAGTTCTGAAAAGGAACAGACACGAGTAGTGCCTTTGATGGGAGCCCTACATAAAACTTGTGTTGCTTTGTTTTGAACCAAAACACACTCTGGACTTTATTTTTGCTAACATTTATTTGATCAAATCTCTCTCCCCACTAAGTTCTGAAGTGTCTGAGGAAAGTCGGATTTAAAAAGCTTATGAATTAGTTCTCAATATGGATTGATGAGTACTTGCATAGACAACACCTACATCTTTTACTATAGCAAAGATACCTGTAACTTTTTTTCTTCTCTATGCTGCTTTGCTTTTGAATTATGAAATTAATACTTTCTTGACTAGGATTTTCCTTCAATAGTGAAAAATCTAACTTTTCATCTCAAATAAGTGATTCAGAAATGAAGCAAGGCTATGTGATTTCTTCATGCCAATGTTTGTGGCAGTGCTACAGGTATAACCCAGCTATTTTGTTAAGCACTCATCCACAATACTTTTCCTCAAATGTCAAAACATTGATACAGCCTCAATCTGATCCAGGTGAGTGTAGCTTTTCAAGATGAAAAGGCAAAAGATGTGTCTCTGAGAGGTATCCTGCAAGTTAGAGGATACTGGACATCACCAACACAAAGCAGATATTGTAAAAGTAGATATGTAAAAAGGAGCTGCTGCTCCACCTCAAAGTTCATCTTTTGTTTCTGTAAAAAACACCAATAAAAAATTAAAATCTTCAGAGCAGAAGTGGAAAAAAAATATGTTTTTCAGTTTTCCTCCTTGTCAGCTTTGCTGCAGTGAAAAATTTCTACATAGCTTGGCTTATAGTTCTCCTGGCTAACAGCCAGTTTCATCTATAAAATAACTGACAGGACCAACAGTCATCTTTGTCTCCTTCCACAGGATTTAAGCAGCAGAGAGTTTAAACAGGAGATATTCCATTAGAATGAGTTCATATCATACCTATTCAGACCTTACAAGCCTTGGCTTAAAAGCCAAATCCATTTATGTTTGCCTCTCATCATGATGAAAGGGGATGCACATGCTGCCCATCATTAGCAGTGAGTGATAAGAAAAGCAGCTTCAGACCCCTTATCAAAATACCTATTGAATGAAGGATGTTCCTGCTGCAGACAGACTTTCCTTTTCAAGCCCATCTAAACTTTACACATCATGGATATTGTTCTGCATTTCCCTGACATCATCTATTAAAGAATTTCAGTACCTGATGAATCAATGTTCGCAACAGCCCCCCGGGGTGAAAGCGAGTACCGCAAGGAGGATGGGTCAAACCATGTCGCAAAATCACTTCAGCTCTCACACCCCCAGCAGAAACACATATTGGGATCCAACAAAATGTCCCTGCAGAGGAGACACGATCTCCTTTTCTCAGGGCTGAACTGGGCTATTGGCTTGCACATTGCTCAGAACCTGGACAGCTGAGAGCAGTACTAGGGAGATGCAGCAAACAAACATGAGCTTGTGTCTCAGGGAGCACTGAATGTCCGTTCTTTTTATCCCCTATAGATTGTAAAGCAGTTGATACAAAGACAACACTCCAACCTCAGTCCAGGCTTACCTGCCCTTGTTTAGCTAGTATATGTTGCTAGAGTAAGTCCTAGCACTTCCCACCCTTGTGCCCAGTAGCCAGTAACTCATAATGTCCATCTCTGATTTACCCCACCTTTTTTTACAACTGAACTACCATTTCTAGTCTCTGAAAGAGGGTACTAGATGTTCTCAGGCTCTCACTTCAGCGAAGTCTGACCCAGGATTATCCACACAAGTTAAACTTTGGGAGATTGGAGGTACTTTTCAGAATACATCTGTCTGTCAGTTTGCTCAACAGCTCCAAACAGTGACTTGCACAACCATGTAGTTTTTAATCTTTTATTAACAAGTAATACCACATGTTCCTCAAATGACTGGGAAGTGATTATTTGACTTAGGACTCTCTTAAATTATAAGCAGCCCACAGTCATTTTAAATAGTGTATGTTGCATCTTTTTCTCAATGAAGATTAATGTTATTCTTGCCATGGGGCTATGTAAGAAGGAAACATCTGTGCAACAGCAATTTTTAACACTTTCCCCAGATTGATTTATGAGTTTGTTTTCAACTTTTGGGGCACCCATAAATGATGTCTTTAGTCTTCTGAGAGAATACTGACATCCAGTAATTTGTGACTGGCTAAAAGCAAGCGTGTTGAGGGAAGATGATTTGTCTCTTGACCATAACTGAGTGGGCTAGATTGAATAAACGAATCTGCAGAAACTAAGCTGAGCAAAAAGATTTGAAGTCAATACGTAAAACAAAGAAAAAGCCATAAAACCAAAAAACAAAACAAAATACCCCCACCCCCCCCAAACCCCAAATAAACCAAAAAGCCGAAAAGTGGGTTAAAAACAAAGATTAAACCTGCCTGTGTGCTACAGGCACATAGGAGAAATCATGCCCATAGGAAGCCAGAGTTACTGAAATAAAATATTGATTTTCTGCTGAAAGAACTGTAAGTATAAAAGGACAATTAATTTTTAAATGAAGGTAACGGTCATATTATTGCTCTCTGGATATAGAAAGAAGCTCATCTATCTGTATCTGTCTGCAGCATTTGACTCGGTGTTCAGAGGCAGTGAGTTTTTAATAAAAACTAGATTGTTAAGAATATTAGAGTATGATTAGGTGTCCGGACTACTCTTTTATAGATTTGAACTTCAAAGTGAAGGTGAGTACATTTGACACACACAACACATACCCGAAGCAGCACTTCACATTCCTTCTCAGCCATTGACCTCTACTCCCTTGCCTGAGCAACACCCTGTCCTGTTGGGATTTGGGGTCATCTTTGGCTTGTTCCTCTCTCCAGCCTTCACATCCTACATCTTAAAACTCCTTTCCATACCAGCATCAGAGACTAACCAGCTCTTCAGGCATCCTGAAAGCAACTAGGCAGGTTCTTATCATCCTACAACATGAATTGCTACAAGCTCCTCTCCTCTGGCTTTGACAAACATCTTTCCCCAGAACCTGTCACTTGGTCAGCACCCAAATCCCCTTCAAAGATGGGAGAGGAGTCCTGCAGAGGCTGTCTGCAAAGTAAACCTCACTGTCCTGCTGGTAACTCAAGGTGCTGGGTCCCTGGCATTGGGTCCCCAGACATTACCTGCCTCACCATGTTCTTTGTAGGCCAAATACTGTCTTTTCATCACATTTAGACTATAAGTTCCCTTGAACGGTTGTGGTCATTTTGGTCCATTTCTCACAAAGACCTCAGCATGGTGAATATGGTCCATGGCAAAGTCTTAATGACCATATAGCAATGAATAAAAGGAAGGTTCTGAGCAATCGTTCTGTGAATCAATGAGTGATGCTGCTCAGCAGGAGTTCTGGACTTTGGGCCATAAGAAATTTCAGTGTTAACAAAATTGAGTGGGGAAATGGGTTTGTTATCCAGCAAGTTTTAAGACTTTGCCTGGTTGAAATTATTTTGTGTGCGTGTAAAAAAGAATGCTAAATCAGACTGAAAATATCCAAATAATTAAAAGTTTCTAAGTTCCAGTATATCAGTTCAGATTAATAGTTTTCAATTCTGACCACTTTCCTCAGAAAGGTTAAAAAAAAAAAGCCCTAAAATCTACCTACAGATGCAGACTCCTAAGCAGTATCAATTTAGACCTGGTTGATATTTCACTATGAATTAAAAATGGGGGTTTTGCTTGTTTAAGAAGAAATGAAGGTATGATAACTTTGACCTCAGACATCACTCTTTGTATCATAAATGTTCTTGTGGGGAATGTCTGACAAATCCGTCTTGTGTATGGCTGCATCCAATGATTGCCTCAGGCTGTCACTGGAGTGATTCCAACTGCTTAATGAATCCATAACGCCCACATCCTGCATGATGAGCGATTGTGACTTTTCTTTTTCCAGAACACACCGGTGAGAAGAACTGCTTCCAGGTCTGGGTGGACGTGAACCTGAGTGGAGCCTGGACGCCGTTAAAGCCACACTAACTAACCAAACTTCTAAATTATGACTACAGTAAGGATTTTAACTCCACAATGCTGCTATGCTGGGATGTGACAGGCTTCCTACCCAGGTCTGGAAGGTAGGGATCTGCTTGCATATATGAAATCACATAGTTTCCCTTCCCTCCTCTCCCTGCATATATGTTGTTTGGGAAAAAGACTACAGAAGAAAAGAAAATGTTTTGAAATATAACCTATGGGTTGGGATGAGTGGAAACATGATTAACCAGCACAGAAACTGATATGGTTTAGACCAGCTGTTTGCAATATGTGTGGTACATTATTACCTTATATTTAAAGTGACAGTGCCAAGATTGCCAGGTCTGGAAATAAACCCCATGTCTTTTAAAGTATTTTGAATAGGTAAGAATGATTGATTGCAAAATTCAGCCACACCGATGGGCGCAACCGTTACATAGATTCTGGTATACTGAAGAGGATGCCAACATCTCTCTGTTTGTGCATGCAGAGTCACAAAAAAAAAAAAAATAATATATCCTCTCATCTTTGGCAATCCCTCATGAGAAGAGGGCTGGGAAACACAAAATGAACAGCAAAGACCAAATGCTCAAGAGAGATTCTTCATTGAGGTACCAGAATTCTTTATCCCAAGGCCATGGTCCATGACTGTTCTTGCACATGACTGCCAGGCTGCAGTCTTCTGACTGCAAGAATGGTCAGACAAGAACAAGTTGGGGGGACCAGGGTGTCAAAACTAGGTGATGCTGACCCCTTTGAAGAGATACAGCTGCTGCCTGGTCCTGGCCCTCTGCAATCCACAAGAAGCCAAGGGCACAGAGTCACTTTTGGTGCTGAATTACACTGACTGCCACAAGCCAGCATGCCTCCATCCCTGGCATGGTGAGTGTGCCTGCAGCACCCATCTGTTGTCAGAGGAGTTAGAGGAGGAAAGACTGTACTGAAACACCCGGGATTTACAGATTTACTCAAGACTGCTAAACTCACTGATAGTTTAAACCAGGGATTACCCTTCTTCATCTGTTGGCTTTTTTCAAACCACATTATGTTTTCAACAAATCTGAAGAAATTAAAAAAAAAAAAATACAATTATACAGTTCAGTGCTGACAAGCTGGGGAAAGAAAGTAATTTTCTACAATACAGCTATTCAGATAAAACTTGATCATTCAAGTGTGAAACCTTATAAGTGTTCCTGCTAACCTTTTTTACCCCTCACATACATATGCTGTCAACATCGGCTGTGCTAGTAAATAAGAGCAAAACATCCAGCCAACCAGTCTGTATTCAAAGTGAGAGTTAGTTGCAATAGCACTGATGGATTTCACAAGCTAGATTGGGATCTGCAAATCCATTCTGCTAATGTACACAGCACATCCCCCCATGGCTGAGACAGATGGTAGGATGTGCAGGCAGAGCCTCCTCCAGCACAGTCCAACTCTGTTTCAACCTGTAAGACACTTCCACACCCTGCTCCAAGCCTGGCTGTACTGCCAGGCACCAAGGAAATGAAAAGGGAGGTTGAGACTGGCCAAGGAAATGGAAATTAAGCAGAACAAGCTGCTCAGTTGTTACAGAGAGGAAAGACCAAAAGTACCCTGCAGACAGTGGGGAGCAGCACATAGCTGCTGTACCCTCCCTCACTCTTGTATGAAGGCACATCATTGCCACGCAGCAGCCCCAGCTGTCTGTGCTGGGAGACGCAAGGCATATTCACATGGGAACAAGCTTGTTCCTTCCCTGTGCGCTGGGGTATCTGCAGGCAGATCCGTATCTGCAGTGGTGCTAATGGGTTTTTAGGAAATAATAATCAAACAACGTGTTCATGATAAAACCAGGGAGCTAGACTTTCTCAAGAGGACCCAGTCCTGGTGAATACATGCAAATAATTCCTTTCACATTTGGGGACCACCTCTTGCTGTTCCCCAGATGCCTGATCTAGAAAACAGCAGTGCATTCCAACAATAACAAATTAATTCAGAGACAACTGGCTCAGAAACAACCCCATTCCAGCACCTATATCTGTTCAGTGCCAGTAACTGTCTGTACACTGCCAAGCCCACTGAAATGCATCGGCAGCAACTAACCATGCAGAACACCACCAAACGCATTCTGACGCCTAATCCACTGTGCTGCTCTGGTGAGCACAAGCATTATGTTGATGCAGCTCTGACAGGCTGGACCTACAGAGGAGGTTTCCCCTTTGACAGTGCTGGTGCACAGACAGATTCAGATGAGCAGTCAAGCCATGAGCAAGGAGAGCAATGTGGAAAGCCAGACCCTTCTAGCCAGCCCCAAGTAATAGGTTCTCCATCAATAATGACTTAATGCAGAATGGTAGTCAGCATAGAAATGTTACTGAGTTTATTGGGAGACTAGGAAGAGGGAAGATGTGATTTGTACCACCTCACACATACAGCTTCTGGAAAAAAAAAAAAAAAAAAAAAATATTTATGTTCCCACTCAAAATGCTGACTTTTTAGTAAAACAGATCAACCTAAACATGACATCCTTAGATTCAAGCTGTCGCTGTAATTTCCTGTGCAAGCTACAGCTCATATGCCACACACTTTCACTCTGCTCTTTGGGTAAGGCTTTCTGCCTGGCATATCCTTGCCATAACATGCTTTTCCCTTCTTTTAGGAGAGGGGGCTGCATGACACCTCGGGTTTTTTACAGGAAACATCAGCCAGCCACAGACCTGGAGGCAGAAGCAAGCAGAAGGATGTGGCAATTGAACCACAACTCCCATGAGATTGTGTGATGACATTTTGAAGAGAAATATCTCCAAGGGATGGATCTCTACATGATACCTCAGATCATTTTCTCACTAAATGATTCATGTTCTAGAAGGAAGTACTTTGGGTTGAAAATGTAGGTTTTCATCAAAAATCAGTACTGAGGGAAATTACCAGGTAGTTCTGATATTCTGCAGGAGGTAACTTAGTGTGAAATAACACCACAAGGTATAACAGGCAGAATGTCAGGAGGGAAAAAAAAAATCAAATCCACCCTCGTTGGACCTTCACAAGAGTACTTCAGGAAAGACTGGGCTACAGTAGGAGTTTTTATAACTTTTTTCCTTTTGCTCCACAAAAAAGAAAAAGCATCCACACATAATACTCAGCCTTGCTGGCAGTCTTGACTTCAGTCTTAACATTAGAAACTGTAAGATCTCTTGGCTGGTGAAATAGAGTGATAATAGCATCTTCTGGAATAACAGACCTCTGCTCAGATGAGCATTACAAGCATTACTCCTCACTGAATTCTTCAGGAGCCCACGTTTGCTGGTCCTAAGGATGTGACTGGTAAATACATGCAATGTCTGCTTGGTTTTATTCGCTCTGTGTCATCAGCTTCCCTTTCACCTCCCCGCTGCAGGACCGGCTGTCGCAGTAATTTCTGCGCTTTCAGGAAATTAAGAAAAACTGCCATCCTTGTGATTAAAATAGACCAGAGACCAGCTGATTGGTACCTGCCCTGAAGCATCCAGGAGGTGCTGAGATTGGAAAACAACTTGAAAAGCAGTAAATTATGAGGCAGAGAAGCAATTGTGAGCTTTTAAAAATACAATTGACAGGGCACAAGAGTTCAAGAGCCACTGGGACACCTGCTCACAGCTGGCCCAGCGCGATGCTGCAAGAACACAATGCTTCAGCCAGATGTGAACCGCTACTGCAATAGCCCTGCCAGCAGCATCAGCTTACTGGAAATGTAATGAGGAAAACTTGGCTGTCTAGATAAAACCAGTACCTGGGATTTCCTCACTGCATTAATGGAGTTACAGACAACAACTGGACCTTCTGACACTTGAGTTTCACCCAGTTGTCCCTATGGTTCAATATTTTTTCTTTTCCATCTCTCCTCGCCAAATGAAGGAAGGTTCAGTTCTGAGACTGATTATTGCATTTGATGTGAACTACTTTTTTGTTGTTGTTTGTTTTAAAGAGGCATTCCATATTCCTGCTCTTTACAGTAACAACTCGCAAAACTTGTACCTCCCACCTTGACCAAAGGTGGATGTCAGGAAAAGTTTCCCCCATCCCTGGGCCTGGGCACACATTTCCAGGAGTCAGGTTAGTCCTGCTCCTTCAGCACCATCATATAAAGCAGTTTATGTTAGCAACTAATGAACTTGCCAGAGGCAGACTTGCAGAGGCAGAAGGGAGTCAATCTCTGCTGAAGCCCTTTTGGTTATGGATTCAGATGATGATGTCAGAAGAGACCATCAGCTCTGCAGACATCTGCATTGAGTAAGATAATGCTTGTATTAATCACATGATCACCTGTATCTCTCTGGGTGTTAAAAGATACACTTAAAAAAGGTATTGCTCCTGAAAACTTTCTATTGCCTGAAGAACCTACGAGTACCAGAGATTAAATGTTATGGAAAATAAGTACGCATAATTTGCACTTTGCTTTGTGCCAGTGAGAGACAGGGAATGTTTGGACAGAGAAGAAAATTGGGATAGAAACAGTCTGCTCTGCCATTTGTCTGCTCTTTCACACTAGCAGAGAAGGGAAAATATTTTTATGATTAGGAAATGCTGAGATAAGAAGTGTCTAGCTCTTTCAGGAGATGATATTTCAAGTGGTTAGAGTTCATTTACCACTGCTTTTCTTTTCTTTGTTAACATCTCTTTTTATTATCTAATATTTTAGCAAGAAGCATTCATGGGCTAAATTAAGGTGGAGATAAGATTTCTCCTGTTCACAGCTCTCTGTTTCCTGAGCTATGACATCTCCAGCAGGTCTATTTCCATACAAGAATAGATCACGGAGATTTTCCATTTCTATTTCTACCTCCAAGTTTCCCCACACTCAGGAGCAGCCATCACTTATGTCTGACACCGTGTTTGTTTTGCAGGTGGTTGATGATGTTAGGAGTAAATATAAACCCAGATGAAGAGCGGCATAAGAAATGGATGGACCAACCCCAGAGCCTGTGTACGTTGATGTGGACAAGGGACTGACGCTGGCATGTTTTGTCTTCCTCTGCCTCTTCCTGATTGTAATGATTATTCGCTGTGCAAAAGTCATCATGGACCCTTACAGTGCCATTCCTACATCTACATGGGAGGAGCAGCATCTAGATGACTGAAAGGACTTCACTAGACAGAGCCATGAAATGCTGCAATCCGGGAGGCCTTATCCCACCGGGAGGGCTAACACACAAACAGTCATTTTCAGATATGCAGGGCAACAGCAATATCTCTAAGAGCACATAGTGTAAATGATTCTTGCTCAACAGATCAGAATATCAGCAAGCCATTCTGGCAGCACAGTTTAATACTATGCAGCAATCCTTATTTTACTGAAAACAGTTATCATTGTAACTCCAGTAGCACAAGACTCTCCAGACTTTTCCTAACATATCTCTTGGTCTAGCACAGTTTGTCCTCCCCTCAATATCTCCACAAATCCAGGGTAACCATCAGAATCTAGATAACAACAAGAACATTGTGTCTTCCTTGGAAATAGGTTGCTTCAAATATCTTCCTCAGTCATTATATTTGTGTTTTGAAAAAGGTTCAGATTTCATAATTTTGTATCTCAGAGCATCACTAAGTTAGAAGCACTAAAGCATGTCTGGTTAAGGAGGGTTATACAAGCAAATTTATTCTCAACTCACCTGGTTCTGCACATACACTCCCTACCCAATGCTGCTGTATTTCCAGTGATCAGGATACAGAAGCACTTGGACTACGGATCCCAAGGGGGTCGTGGTCTACTGCTGACCTGTAGCATCACCTCACTCTATCCTACTCATGCAAAAACTAAGCACATCATCTGCCATGGGTCCATGGATTAGCCAGATGTGTCAGACCACTTACTACGAACTTGGTAGCTACCAGAAGTCCATGGAGCAGAGCTTGGACACTGCTGGTTTCAACTATATGGAAATTGCTGTGATTTTCAAAGAGTGATTCCAAAGGCAATGCCATCCATCTTTTGTTTTAGGTGCACTTCAGTGGATGAGACACAAATAGAATGACAAAGACAATAAACAAATGAACATTGGTCCTAGCTTTGTCACTCAGACTCCTCAGCATAAAAGTTACAGTAACATACAATAATATGCATTCTACCTCAGACAAATTCAGCGTCTTTCATAGAAGAATTTTCCCACAAATCTGTAAGGTGAATAGCTGTTTATTTTCTTCTCTATTCATTAAGAAATCTATTGTGCAAAAAGACATAAGTGAAAATGGGAGCTTTGGAAATTTATTATTTACCTTAGAACGAGTGGGGATTGAGGAATTCTCATGTCCTCTGTTCCCCAGATTCTAAGGTTTTCTCATAACTGTTTATTTTAGTGGCTACATGTTTGGCCTACAGCATCGTAAGGAGCTGCTGAAGCAACACAGAGTAGGTACTGCAACCACAACAGCATCATGAACAGACAAGACTTGAGAGCCCAAATCCGCCAGAAGGGCATTTCACTGTTTCACCTCCTCCTTACCATTCTACTTGACCTCTAGGTTCTTGCCATAAGGCAATGCACAGTGGATGAGAAAGGTGGAAAAAAAGGTTTGTGGCAAGGAATCAGGATGTAGACTTCATAGGTTCCTATTCTCAGCTCTGACAGATTTGTTTGATGATTACGAAAGTCTCTTCTTTATGTGCCTGAGTCTACTGATAGGTGAAATGGGTACACAATATTAGTTTGTCTCACATTGTTTTGTCTGTCTCACAATGCCAGAAAGCACTTGGAGACCATTAGATAGGGACACAGAAATAAGGTATTGATTTACAGCTCTTCCTGTTGAAACTAATGGTGAAGTCCTGATTTTTTGTATACAGCAAAAGAAGTTCTCCTCAAACAGACCTGTCCAGATCTCCATTTACTCTTCCATTAAGATTGCAATACTTGAGTCAAGCCACATGGCACCTGGTTTAATTACATATTCCACTGATTTCGGAGAAGAGTCTGGATGTAAGGTGCTCAGCACTGTGGTTACAGAGATCCCAAAACAGCAGGCTGTCAGGAATGTAGAGATTTTTGCATGGATCTCTTGCACAATTCTTGCTGATCTCTGTTGTAGGAGATCCCATTCAGGAGGCAGGAGCTTTGATCCTGGCTTTAATCTTCCTATTCTCTAGCAGGAGACCTCCACTGCCTCAATTACCCACTGCAGATTAGAGTAGTTATTTAGCCTCAGTTTCTGCTAGCCAGTTAATCACCAGTAACTGAGGATTTTTTTCAGACATCAATGTTAATGTTCACCATACTTTGAGAAAACACACTGGTCTCTATTAGTCATGAGTGTGTCTATATGTACTATAGGAAGGGATGCCCTAGCTCAAAGATTGCTTCTGTTCCTGTGCTAAAGTATAGAACCCAATTTTTGTCATTAAGCCTTGCATCCCACGATGATGCTGTGGGTTTACTTACAGAATAAACACAATAAATGTATTTCCAGGCTATAAACTCTTTCAGTTTGCAGCTCATCTGGCCGCATTCACTGCTGATGCAGAACAAAAACAGAGCTTGTTGTCACAACTCCCAATGCCAATCCTCCAGCCAGTGTTTATCTGCATGCAGAACTCTTTGGCTTTTTCTTGCATCACTGATAAGCCCCTGTTCAGCCAAGGACTTACACACATGCTGAAGTTTAAGCCCCTGAGCAGGCTGCCTGACTACCCAGAGACCAGGGTCAGCCACATTCAGTGTCCTTGGCAGGGCAGGGACAGCAACACACAGCCCTTGTGGGACCAAAGCCTGTGTGAGAACAAAGGGTTACAGGTGCTGCGGAAGCAAATTAGCAAGTTTGCCAGTTCCTTGTTCTCTGTCCAGCTGTAGAAACCACTTTATGGATTTTCCTGAAAATCCTAACTGAAAGACCCCTATGGATAACTCTATTTTCTAATAAAAAGGCACTTGTCTTCCTGGTACAGCCCATCATGTTCATCCTTCTGTGGACAAAAAAGTTCTCCATAAACATCTACATATTCGCATCCAATCTTTTCACATGACTGTGTAAATATCAATGCAACTGTTTTTATACAGGTAATGTAAATGCATTCTAATATCTGCCTTCTCCCATGGGTTACAATCGCACAACCTCACTACTCTTCAACCAAAAGCAATACTAATCGTAATGCTGAAAGCAGAAATTCTATCCACCCTCCTTGCATTCGGAGCCGGGACTTGCCCACCTGAGGTGCATCATAGCAGCTCCCGCCTGATGCCAACCCCACAAGCCCATCCAGCAAAGCTGCACCCACAGCCAGCGGAAGGCCTGCTTTACCAGGGGCTGCATCACTAGGCATGGTAGTAATTTCAGCTGCATGCAACAAGTGCCTCTGCTAGTTTTGGTTCTTTTTTAATCATTGCCATACTACCAGCAATTGCACCCAGAAGAAATAATTCAAACTTGTTGCAAATGTATTTATCTATCTAAGACAATAAACAGCTTTGAATGGAAAACCATCTTGTTGTCTCTGTTGTGGTTCACTTCTAGTTGCCAAGACCTCTTAAAAAACACACACAACACAACAACATGATTTTCAATGAAGATATACATTACTGACAGCCCTCCTTGGAGGGTGAGAGCAGAGAACTGCTCCCTGTGTAGCAACACCACTACAGGCTGTCAAGACCTCAGAACAGAGCTCCAGGCACTGAACATCACCCCCTCCACAGTGGCTATTTTAAGCTACTCCCTTGGTCAGGAAGAGCACTGAGCTGAGGTTCAGTTCAGTGGGGAACTGCAACATGCTGTGTTTCAGCAATTCATTATCAGTAACAAATTGCATACCGAAAGAAATAGGGCCACTGAGACCAAAATCCCTCCTGCTAACAACTGAAAATGAAGAGCGCAGAGCATCTGTGAGGTCCTTTTGAAGAAGCCACAGAGTATGGGATATGCTGAGTAAAAAGCACCCAGGGAACTCCTCCTCTTGAAAAAGATGAAGAGACAAATTGCTAATTCTTTCATCTTGTGAAAGGACTCTGTTGCCTGAAAGCTGGGGGCTTCATATAGCTGCTTGTCCCTGCAGCGAGTCCTCTGGCAGAAGGACCTTTGTGCCTGAAACCCAGTTTGCCACAAGGACAAAACCCCACTGATAAATCATTAACTCTGCCCTAGTCAGAAGCAGAGGCTGGAGTCTTTATGCTGTTTTCAGAGCAGCTACTACGGTTAATAAGGGCAGACCTGAACTGAAGCCAGCAGTGGCTGAATTTGGGCAGATGCCCTGGAGAACTGTGAACAGAAAGGTTTTTCTGAAAGAAACAGGGACTGATGCAGGCCAGGAAATTCCATGAGCAATGCTGCTGCAGCCTGTGCTTTCCAAAGGTGTCCCCCGCTTGCTGGGTCATTACAAGTCTCAACAGGTAACTTCAACTCACATTACTAGAGCTCAGAAGTCAAGTCAACACAGGACTGGATAAGGAAAATGCTGTTCTCCAGCAATTTCCACATAGGGAGGCACACACAGGGAGGGTGGTGAGGGCAGCAGACCTCAGGTATTGAACTGGTTCACTTTAGAAGCCAGTGCTCCAGAAAACAGAGTGACAGTATGAGAGATGAAGGCAGGAAATTCTAAGACAGCCCCAAATCAAACTTCCATGGAGCAAGACTGATGCTGGTCCCCTTTGCTACCTACAGCTTGCATGCAGTCCCCTGCTAACGCTCAGTGATAACTGAGCCTACAGAGCCTCAAGCTTCTCCACCCAAAGAGACCCAAGGACAGCAGTGACACCATGACCTGCATGTGGACTGTACATTACTGCTGGGGCAAGGAGTCATCCCAAAGGAGTAGCCATCCCTGCAGTTTTGAGGTCAATGTGGCGTTGAGCGACATATACATGGAGTGACACCCATGCACCAACTCCCCTGCTTCCCACCCAACCCAGCTCAGTGCTGGTCCATGGCTGTATCTGCACCAGGCATCATCAGCATAGCAACACCATTGCAATGGCTTCAGCTGAGCTGCCCATGGTGTGAAAAACCTGCTAAATGCAGACTGGAAAATATAAATTCATCCTCTTCCCTTCCTTACCCTCTGTCTCTGACCTTGTCAGCCCAGATCTGCCAGGCTTCAAACCACTTCTCTTAGCTGTCTTATAGTCTTACATCTTGGGTGATTTGAATTAAATAAAGGATATTAAAATCTCCAACTTCAAGCATGTCTTAATACTGCAATGGGAATTCTTGATTTCAGTCAAGAATTTTGCATTTGCACTTTCTTATTTTTGTAAAGTATTTGTTTTCATTAAAAATGACTGATACCTTTTAGCCACTACCCCTTCCTGCAAACCAGGAGGAAAACACTGCTCACACATACATTTCTAAAGCAATACACAGTCTCAGATTCCTGGCTGCATTTATTCTCAGGGTTCAATCCAATCCACAATGGGGTTAGAAAATGTTGAATGATACACTTCTTAGTTACAAAGCTCCATGTTTTGTACTGGGACTTGTCCAGGCAGCTCCCGGAGGGGAAATCAGAAATCAATCAAAAACGTATTAAGATTGCATCAAGTGTGCTGAAGCCATAAGGAAAAGGAAGTTTTTCAAGACACATTTTGTATTTAAGGCTAATTGGATTTCTCAAAAAGCAGATGCCTTGCCTCTGCAGAAAAAATGAAGTGCCTGATAGCAGCTAGCAGGCAGCAGAGCCGGGCACCCCACTGGCCCCAGAGGCAGAGCCCAGAGGCACCCCTAGAGCAGGGTCCTGGGACCCAGCAGCCTCAGGGCATCCATCGTTCTGCAAGGCAGTGGATCTGCTTCCAGCAGGTCCTGCACCCTGAAATGCATCTGCCCTGGATCCAGCACACAGCAAGGAGGGACACGGGAAACCTTCCCTGCGCTTGCAGCTCCCAACTGGTCACTTTATACTCACTGACAAAGGTGTGGATCCTACAAGCTGACCCAACTGGTGCTCAGCTGCCACCAGGGACTCCTGCTCCTACAGCATTTCCCTTATACATTGACTGTGTCTACCCCCAGCTCTGTCAAAGCTGCCAATTAGATAATATGGAGCAAATAGAGTAAAAGTCAGGAGGCAGAGGTCTGTAAAAGTTCGTGGAAAACCACACATGCAACAGAAAAAGCATTGAGGTGAAGACATTCTTGGGAATGAGGGGGCACAGCAGATCTGTACGGGGCAGCATGGTGTCAGTACCTCAACATGTCCCTCATGTACTTCCAAAGCCTTCAATCAATTTTAAAATCCCAGGAATTATCTCTTTCTTTCTTACTAAAGCTGCAACTGTGTGGGCATCCTCAACAGAAGCAGCAATCAAGCCTGAGAAATGGCCTCCTGCCTTACTGCTTAAAGGCAAAACCAAGGTGAATATCCCCTACCAGCTCTGTCCCTCTTAAAGTCACTACCTTGACCCTGAATAGCTACTGAAAGAGCATTTTACTTTGAGTTCTTACTGGCTGGTTAATGAAGGAATTATGAATATTGCTGACTCAAACATTTTCATCAAAACTGATTTTTTTTTTCCATGATACCGCATCCCTTTTCTAATTAGAATTTCTACAGAAAACTGCTTTTGGCGAAGAATACCAGCATTTCAGACAGAAAATCCATTGTTTCCTTTAAATTCTGAAATATGCTTTAGAGTTTTTTTCCCATGCTTTTCTTTTGACAATTAATTATACACTATTACAAATTATACCCAGCTTTTTCATTACACATTAACCACATAATGCTTTGATCTATAATAAAACACATCTCAAATAGTATCAGAGGCTGCCCTTAGTTTTCTTTCCAGCAAAATAACAAAACCAGATAGACTATCAGGCAGCATGATTCATTGCATCTACAGCCACCCTGCTACAGGGCAGTACAACACAGAAGCACCTCCTCCATCCCTCCCAGACCTTGCATCCAACATCTCAGTGTTACTCACACCCAGGATCACTGTGCTCCAGCACGGGTCACTGCTGACTTCTGTTGAGCATGAAACATAAGCATGAGCCAGCAAGAAGGGTGCTCCAGGCAAGCATAAGAGCTGTGGTTTCCATCTAGATGCACATTTACATTTCCTCTGGTCAGGAAAACAGGATTCTTCTTCTCACCCAATTTGCACGACTCTGAATGAGGCCTCCCAGGGAGATGACACAGCTGAGAGGTGTTATTTTTCCTCCAGGCAGGAAAAATTCCAAGGAGGAACTTCTTCTCCGATACCCAGGTGTAGAGGAAAAGAAGCTCTAGGTTTGATTTTATTTTTTTCCTCTTTCATTTTTGCTGGAAGCCAGGCTATGAGCAAACTAAAGAAAACAGATTTAAATAAAATTGAAACTAATAACCTCTAGAAGCAGAGAGCCATGCTCAAATCTATTGGAGCAAAAGCTTCCAGAAGTAGAGGGGAGCCTCTTTGTAGAGAGCATCAACCCAATTGAAATAGCACTTCAAAAGTAAACTTCCCTAAGCACGAGGTCTACATGCTGAGCTAAGAGATCCCAAATCAAAACACCCTTTTAGTCCAAGGGCCTCACTTTTACACCACTATTCAGCTTCACCTCTCCCCTATAGACACCTTCCCCAAAACCAGAAGAGAGCTCCGTGGCCTTCAATTCAAAGGCCAAGAGCACAAAGTGGATACAGCTGCCCCAGGCTAGGTGGAACAAGCAGGAGCGGCCCAGAGCACCTGAGCACTTCCCCAATCCCGGCTGGAGGCTGCGTTGCTGCTAGCCCTAGGCAAGAGCAATGCTATTTGAAGGGCAGCACTGCAAGTTGCAGTATAGCTAGACCCTTCATGTGCCCTTTGAAGCAGGGAACCCTGACAGGGGTGAGGATCATCAGTGCTGGTGGCTCCAGCCTTGCTGTGTTGGGCAAGGGCAGCCCAGCCATGGGCTCTTCTTCTCCCCAGCACCCATCCGAACAAATCCTATAACCTTCCCCTGGGAGTGAAAAGAATGTGGCCTTGGGCAAGAAAAACAAAAGTTTCTCTCTTTTTTTAGCATCTCCTGGCTTTTTGGCCCTCATCCATGCAGCAGATGTCTCTGAGCTCTGTCCTGAGCAAGGTTTTGGACTTTCTCCAGCTCACCTCAGAAATCTGCTCTCAGGGATGTATCTGAGCTCCTTTCCAGAAAACCTCCACCTTCTGGGAACCTGAGACTCTCCGGATGTCCCCAGGCTAGAGGATGTCCTCAGGCTCTCTCACCTTGGGGTCACAGGGGGGACCTTACCACCTCCCACCGTCCCCAGCACAGTGGGATGCACTTGGCCAGGCACTAGGGGCTGTGGTCCCAGGGTGGCAAGCGTGGCCACTGCAGATGCAGAGCCACCCTTCTCCCTCAAGGCTGCTGGGTCAGGAGCCAGAGCCAGTCTAGGGGGGATTTGTGGCTGGGTGCCTCCATCCTGCCAGGTTTGGTTGCAGCAGGGCTCACCACCACTGACATTCCTGCCTGTCTCAGCAAAAAGCCTGATTTCTGCTTGTTGGCAGCAATTGCAGCATCAGTTGGCTCTTTGGGAGAGGAACTCACTGTCTGGGTACAGGACTCACCTTTACCTTGCTTAAAGCTAGGAAAGAGCCCTACAGATTTAATAGTTTCTGTAAGTATTCCTACACCCAGAAGGCACTGACACCATGATTGTTCTTGGCTGCAAAGTATCTTGCATCAAGGTCGAAACCCAGGACTAATGACACACTGCCCTGACATCTGCTCTTGGCTCTCTTTTGGAGCACCTCTCTCCTCAGATACTGCATTTCCAACACATCAGATACAGCAAGGTGCAACATGGATGTTGCTTGTGCAGAGAAATTTCTCCACTAGATAAATGCTTTCAGCATCCTCCTGCTGCTGCCAGGAGTAAAGCCAGGCTGTGCTTAGAGCAACTGCATGAGTTATTCCTAAATCCAAGAGGGAAGGTGTCAACTTGTGGTCGTCCTTTGAGGAAAAAGATAGCACAAAGCATCCTATAAATTGACAGTAGAGTCAGAGTACATTAAGTAAATATCTGCCTGTTTGCTCAGCTCCAAGTTTCCACACGAGCCTGAAGGGGAAATAGCTTTTCCTTGATAAACGGCTATAAGCCACTGTTTTCCTGGCCAGGTCATCCCTCCTGGTGATAGTGGAATGTCTTAGCTTTAAAATTTAAATTGATTTAGGGACGATCCTCCAAGTATCATTCTTTAAAGAGACTACTATTATTGCAGACTGGAAGAGAGCCTGTTTCAGCAAACATGCCCCATTAGCAGTGATTTATCTGCACCGCCACGTTTTTTCATTAATCTTAATTTCAAATACATTTTTCTCTCCTGCACGGCCAAGAAGTTCACATTCCCGATCAGCACCGAGTGTTCCCCAGGATTACATCAAATACCCACGCGGCCCACAGCAGCAAAACTACCCGGCAGACCTTGGGAAGAACAACAGGAAAGCAGCAGCTGTGCTCATCCCGCTGTCGCTGCACGAAGCCAGCAGCCTCATCAGGCTCTTCACATTGAGGACCAAGCAAATATTTAACAAGTTCCCCTTGCACTGTACCAGAGTTCATTATCCAGTCTCCTGAGCTCCTTCAGTCAGTAATATCCACTAATTGATGTGATTTGGCACTTGGCCATAGTTAAATTGATTTGTAGACCAGCGGGAGATGGCAGATGCCCTTTATACTTGAGAAAAGTGGCATGTGGCTTTGTTTACCGCCTGCTGCAAGGGGATGCCATGGCAAGAGATGCCTTTTAGGAGTGCAGGAAGCAGGTCTGCCTCCTTGGTGTCCTCTGACCACAGCCCCTGTTAGGTGACAAGGTGTGATCACTCCAGCCATGAGCTTCACCCTCGCTCCTTGACCCCAGGGAAGCTGGTGCACAGGGTGAGAGAAGTGAGGAATTCCCTTCTCTAAAACTAGATGCATGAGGTATCTCCATGCCCGCTTTTGAGGGGTGCCCCAACACAGGCTCCCCTTTCAGGGCTGGCATTGATCTTTATTCTGGGGTATGGGAAGTTGCCTCTGCTTTAGTAAGGGCAGGAGGAGTAGGGACAACTCGCCTGCTCCTGAGGCAAAGGGAGCCTGAAACCTACTGGGGTTTATTTCCAGGAACCCATCCATGCTGCAGTGTAAGGGCTGAACTCCAAAGCCTGCATAGATTTTCTTTCTAAGATGCAGGAGTTTAGTGCTGAGCCTTCTTGGTCATTGTTAATTGTTTACAGGTGGTAGTTTGGGTGTCTTGGTACCGTACAATTTCTGGTTTCACTATTTTCAAAGGTTGTTGGTTTGTCCAGTACTTTCTTTGTTTTGCTTTCATGCTTTCAGTTATATTATCACGTTTGCAAATTGCTTTTTTACAAATCAGTATAGGGCATAGTCATGTAACTCTCCTTTACTCAAGATGCTCTACAAGTTTTTAGCATTCGTATGCAACTTGGCTTCAAGATTTTACCTCCATCATATTAATACTGTGACAAAAGGAAGTCAGCATGCAATCCCAGCTGTTATCATCAACCTAGGACTCTGAATATTTAAGTTTACTTGAAAGCCTCCTTTTACAATTATGCAAAAAACATTAATATAGTAGAATAATTAAGAATCTCACTTTCCATTTCAATCATTTTATTCCAAGAATTTTAAGCTGGCATTGAAATCCTTTTCTTATCACACCAGAGCCACATTTATCTTTCAGGTATTTGTTGATAATCAAAAATAACAAGATTCTAATCACTCACATAAAAATAATAACTCTGAATAAAACTGCATGACTGTCAGAGATGGAGGGAGAGATCCTCCTCCTCAGATGCCACATTACTCCAGTCATTATGGATCTGACAGGGCTGGAAGGATTTTTCCCGAGCACTGGCCAAATCCCACGCGGAAGCCGTTGCCCTGGCAGTAACCTAGGGCCAGAAAACAACAGACAGCTTGTTCAGTGAGAAGAGTAGGATTTTAGCAGGAATAAAAGTGAATAAAGGCATAGAGAGACCAAAACCAAGTGGAAACATTTCAGAAATGCAATGAGGGGTAAAACCAAGAGGAGTTCAGGTAGCCCAGGAATATATAAAATAAGAAAAAGGAGCACAAAATGTAAAACATGGCAATAGTGAGTTCAGTGAATTGATCAAAGAGCAAACAAGATGTGTAACATTCTTGTTTTCAAACCTAACTTGCAGCATCATCAATCTAACTGGCAAGCTGATTCGCTGCCTGGCCCAGCCTTGCAGTTAATCAAGTAAATCTAGATTCTCTTTCTGCAGCATTAGGACTGCTCCTGGGAGATCAAGATGCTTATGGCCAGAAAGATGAACATTAAACCCCCGCAAAGAGCAGGACCTGCCCTTACAGAATCTGTTTCGCTTGCTAAAACCAAGTAGTTTAGTTCCATGAGAAACTCAGCATCTGTCTCAAAATATGAATTTATCCTCTATTACATAAACAGGCACTGAAGATCTGCTGACTGCTGCTGAACTTACCAGACTGTGACAACATCTCTAACTACAGGATGATTCAATCTCTCCCTACTCCTGCGTGATGGGAGGGATGACATTAGGACAGAGATGCCGCAGCGCCTCTTGTTGCCATGGGCCAGCTGAGCAGCTCCAGAAACAGAATCCACTAGTAAAGCCACAGGTGAAGGAGGGGAGGGGACACAGCCAGGGGCTTCTAGCCCATCCTGGAAGACTATTCTGGGAAGAAACAGCTGAGGAGACCTGCTGTAGATCTCCACCACAACAGCTGATCAAAGGAAGGACACACGTGGAATATGCTGTATTTTAAGGACTGATTTTCACAGTGAGAGATGGATTTTCATGAAATAATGGAATACATCATTTTCTTTGCATGTGATAAAAAACAGCTGCCTTTGAGAAGCCAAGAGGAAGCTGAACAGAACAGACCTTAACCTTAATTCCCATCCTTAGCACAGATCAGTGGAAACCTCCTCCGAGGAAGAGGAGGGTGGGTGGCTCAGGCCACAGGGCAGCCAAAGTTATTGCAGCATGAGGACAGACCCTGCCAGCACTAACCAACCACGCAGCTCTCACAGCCAGGCTGAAATGAAGTGTTTCCAAGGACAGCAGTGTCTGTAAGTGCTTAAGTAACAGCCTGCCCACAGACACCACCTCAGTATCTGCCGGGTAATCCCCATTTTTAAGCAATACTGGAGCAAGATGCTTGCTTTAAGGCTCAGCTCAATTTCCATTTGTTTCATTAGGCTTCATTGCCAGCTTTCCTTTGAGCGCCAGCTTATTATTTCAGCCCAGTTTAGTTATCCTTGCTGTCAACTACGATTTAGAGCAATACCAAGGAGCAGCACATTTAATAAAGCAAGCTCTGTATTGCCAGCACAGCAGAGTGCCAAGGAGCTAGAGAGATGTTTGCAGCCGGCTGCAGCACATCATCAGCAACCCTTCCCTCCCAATGCTCCCTTCCTGAGATGCACTGCTTGGGAAAAATATATTTCTCTCATTTTACGTGTTAGGGCTCTGAAACAGCTCCCACAAGGGGAACGAGAACACAAAGTTGAAATAGGAGACTAGAAATTATGGGTTGGGCATTTGGCAGGAGATAATGGTGCTGCCTTGGGAGGGGATGCTATAGCACTAGCCCTGCCTCAAGGGTGCTTTCAGGCACTGGACCTGCTATACATCACCAAATAGGAGCAGATCCCAAACTGTCCCATCAGCCCCAGAAGCACCTGGCTCTCATGAATGGCCCGATGCCCTGATCACTACAATCACAAACTGCTGTTAGTGTAAAATAGCCCAGCAGACTGATGAACATGAGACTATTCCACTGGGGCAACAGTGCCTTCATTCACTTTATCAACAACGCCATCGTGCCGTCTTTAAAGATTAAAGACATTCAGGATTTAAAGTATTTATTTAAGTAGCATAGCTTGTTCTGGACAAGAAGAACAATATGCGTCACAGTCTAGTCCCATTTGGCCCTCAGTTGGCCACCTTGTGCCAGCAGCTCCCAAATTGCAAGGTGCTCATTGCCAATAAGGATGTCAGCATGTAACTCCAAAGGGACAATCATAGTCTCTAACTGTACCCTAATTTGGGGCTCCTGGCATAGTTACTGGAGGGAGATTTGCAGGTCTGGAAGGCGTATGGTACTCTGAATTGCTGGAGGAGTGTCTCTCTGCACCAAATGTGTAAGAAGCCTATGGAGAGCAGCATCAGATGCCTACTTGTTGCAGCACAAGTAGTCACTCAGTGGTAGGAAGGCTAAAGGATGTTAGAGATGTTGGGGACTCCTCAGTTTCATCATCTACAGCTCTCTCCAGCACATCTCAATCTCTGGTTGCCTCAGCATCTGCCTCTGCAAAACTGGCAGCACCATGGCAGAAACATGATTTTCAAAGCTATTGCATAGGCTGCCAGACATGCTCCGCATGCAAACTTGGGCTGTGATGGCAACAGCACATCACCTACTTCTAGTCCCAGGATATTCTTGCCCATAATGGCAAACGTACCTCCATCGTCCCCTTAGCACTCACACACCGGCATACCAAGATCCTTAAGTACTTAGCAAAGCAAATAATCTACTTCAGACAGCGTTTATGGCAGGGAAATTGCTATCCACCTGCTTTTGTCTCCTGACAGGTTGTTCCTGACAGGAAAGGAGTTAGAAACAACTGTGCTTGTGTGGCTGGTATGTACAGAACAGCCCATCACCCCACCAGGCGCTTACACTACTGGCATTAATCTACGGGAACGTGTCCTTGGTGCAGTGTGAGAGCAGTTGTTCAGCCATTACCTGTCAAAATAATTTCATCTCCATCCTGCAGGAATTTACGAGACTGTCCACTGCCAAGAGGGATTTCTTTTGTTCCATTCCAGGACAGCTCCAGCATGGAGCCAAAGCTCTCTGGCTCCTGCAGCAAGAGTTCAGAAACAAATAAACAACTTTTTAGTGTCTGTCCTGCTGTTAAGCTACTTGCTGCTGGAAGGAGACACACATTAGCTCTAAAGAACAGGGTTTTGCTGTTGGTTTAATTCATGGATACGTAGGCTTGTTTTCCTACTTTTGCATTTTAATTGCTTGCTCTCTATAAGTTGTCATGCTTACAGCTGTGTGTTTAACGTAGTGCTAAACCCTATACAAGTAGTTTGGGCCTGCTACAGAAACAAATGGAAACAAGATGAGGGCTCTTCTACAAATCCAGTGCTTTTATGTAGTCACGTTTTGGATTTTTAATTACATTTTGTTCTTCAGAAGAACAAAGCTGGAGAGTGTTTGCAAGCCTTTAATGTCAATCTGTAGTACAGTAGTTTAAAGGAAGCAAAAAGCACTTCAGAAATGCTCAAAATGGAAGTGCAGGTATCTCAGATTAGAAACAACTTACCTGAGGATGACGTTCAGACAGCATGAATAGGATTTATCACTGGTGTTTCAGAAAATACAAGTTACCCATACACTGCAACAGTTGTCCCCATGGCAGTTCAAGGGGAATAACAGCTTATGAAGTTAGCTCCATTAGAGAGACTAGAAGTTATATCCATGCACCTTTTACATTCTTTTCAGAAATCAAAAAGCTGCATTTCATAGAGAGTAAATGGGCCATGTGGATGCTTGTGCACAGAAACTGATTTGCATCTGTAGTAAAACAGTTCTTAGGGAAAGGAGTACAGGAAAGATTAAAACTCAAAACCAACGAAAGACCCACCACTTCTCAGTGCGATTTTGGGGCTACCAAAGCAGCAGCCTGGGAAAGAACTGCAGAGATTTTCATGGCTGCTCAAATCAAACAGACCCAAAGCCCCACTCGGTCTATTTTGGGCTGCTGACCAGTTCTCAGTGACTGTCACCATTTAAACACTCACAGGTCCACTGATTGTGCCGGAGGCCAGGAGATCTCCAGGTCTGAGGTTGCATCCATTGATTGAATGATGAACCAGCTGCTGCTTCATGGTCCAGTACATGTGCTGGAGGAAGGAGGAAGAGGAGGCTAAACAGGGAAGGACAAACCTCTCAGCTATGCCATTAAGCTATGCAGAATATATTGCATTCACAGGATGACGCTGGTAAGAGTGTCCCTACAGAGAAGTTTTCTTATTTAATCAGGAACCTTCTCAGTAGTTACTGTAGCCTGGCTGATTGCTTTCTAAATGATGATCAGGAGCTGCTACGTGCATAGAAAACACATATTTTAACATGCAATTTGGTCCCTTAAAAATTCTTTTCTTTCAGTTGGATGTCATTTCTCCTCCTCTTCTTCCTCTTTAACGCCAGCATTGTTGACCCAGGATCCATTATTAAGTCCAGTATTTTAATGGCTTTATAGAAAAATCTCCTTATTACCGATTTGCTGACTACTGATTTACTGATTAAGGTAATTGCTATGCAAAGAACCAAATGTGAATATAAAATTGACTGAGAAATCCTGCAGCTGGTACATATACCTCCTGGCTTCAATCAGTCTGTAAGGGCAGAGCACCCGTGTTCCTTTGCCTACCGGTCCTCCACTTTCAGCTCTCCCTGCCATAAAAGCATACAACTTGAGATGCTCCAAGCACCATAAAACAAGCAGCAGAAAGAGCTGCACGATTCATCAGAGCTCGAGCACTCAGGTGATTCCATCTCAATAGGGGTGAACTATCACCACCCTCCATTCTTTTCCCTCCGTCCCCTATGCACATATGCACCAGGTCTGATCTTCAGCTAATGCAAAAATCAGTGTTGGAAATTGCCTAAGGCTGGAGCTTATGGCATCAGCAAGATTTCAAACAAATAAAAGGTGCTGGAATCTTACCTTGAAATTGGATCTGCATATAGTAGCTGGCACGCTCATTCCTTCTCCTGCAAAAAATACAAAATAAGGAATAGAGAAGCAATTTGTTTGTGTTGGATGAGCAATGTTGGAGTCTTTTTATTTCACAGTTGGATGGAGAGGTCTTTTATCATTGTGATCCCTAGCAAGAAACAAGTAATGACATTTTCTAGCGATAGGAAGGTCAGCATTTCATAGAAAACAAGTGTGTGGATGGCACTGGGGTAGCACCAAGTTGCCCATTTCCTCCTCTGCTGTACCACAGGAGCAACACCTGGACCTACTGGTCAGCAGGGCCATGAGCTGGGTTAACATCTGAATACCACATACCTCTGCTCTTTCCATGCCCTGCGTAGCCCTGCCCATGCAGGCAAAGCCCACAGGGACACTCCTCATCATGAGCTGATCATCTGGGAGGCATTCTATGATTCCCTCCTCTGCACATTGCTGCATGGCCAATGGAGAGGAGAGCTTTGCCTCTTTCTCTGACAGAGGCAATCTGGGCACAGGTGGAAACAGAACACTACAGAGCCCAGAGCAAATTGTTTGAAATATGTGGTGGTTCAGCATCCCTTAAATGGCAGTTTCACCTTTATAACCCACTCGGCATTGCCATACCTTTAATAGCAACGAAGAGCTTGATGTCGAAAGTGTAGGGTTCTTTATCCTGAAGGTAGGGCAGTGGCTTGGGATCCTAAAAGAAATAAAAAGGCATCACAGTGTAGGCAAACAAAAAGGAAAAATTTCACAATGCATTCCAATGACTTTTTGTTTAACCAGCCTGTGCTGCACATTCCATTTACTTCACCGTTGTTACTGCTCAGATTATTGGTTTCATGCACACGTTTTTAAAGATTTTTCTGAACAGATGGATTCTATGGAATCCAATTCCTTTTTCTGTACTTTGGCTCCAAAAGCCCTCTCCATCACTACGGCGTGGATGCTAATCCAAAACAAACACAGTGCTAACATACCTTTGCTCTGTGCCTTCACAGAGAAGATGGTGAGTTCTTTGCAAGACTCTATTATCTTTTTCAATCTTAACTAAACATCTACATAATGCAGACATCTGGAAATCCTTGAACAAAATGTTTTGGCTTGAGTCCACTCTCTCCACTGCTTGCTGGATGATAAAGTGCTACCGAACGCTAACAAGAAGCTTTCCGATCAGTTGATTTCAGGTGTTTTAAAGGAGATGATTTTTCTGCCCTGCTCAAGCAGGCACGATGACAGCTCAGGGCACCCTGTGCCAGCAGCAGTGACATCAATGAGCATTTGAACTGAGGGGGCTCAGCATGCCTTTGTATGTGTGGAAGCAGGCTCACACTTGTAAACTCTATGGAGAAAGTGCTTGAAATTAATACGGCTCAGTGATTTCTCCTGATGGGATCTACCAGTTGCGCAGAGATTTTTTTAGCACTGCTTTCCCTCTATTTCAACCCTTTCTCTTGCTAACCTGGACAGGGTTTGGCAACACAAAGGGCATGAGAGCTTCCATGGTAACAACCCAAGGGGAGATGGTTGTGCCAAAGCTCTTGCCCAGGAACGGGCCCAGAGGAACATATTCCCATTTCTGGATGTCACGAGCTGGGAAGAGAAAATTCAAAGCAATGCTGTTAAACATATCCTAGGAGTTACACAGAAATCACCACCTGTGAAAGAGTAACACGGATTGCAAATGTTATCACCACCCTTTTCTAACCATTGGGCCCAAATCCTGGTTTAAATTCATCAATTCAGGCCCTCAAAACAATTTTCTTAGGCCAACTAGATTAGGAAGAAAAGTCAGCAATTATTAAAATGAGTCAGGCCACCCCCATATAACCAGTATTTTCATCCCCAGTTTAGTTAATGCTTTTACACCCAGCTAATGGTCTGTGCCAGTCACAGGGCAAATTTCAACTAGTTAAATATATGCAGAGACCAAGCGATTTGCGATTGCCACATCCTTTTCCTACTCCTGACACTGGAATCAATCTTCTGTTGGAATCACCATGCTTATGGCTGCTCCATCCCTGCCCAGAAGAAGCTAGACCGGTATTAGCTCTTTCATAAGTAAATAAATCTTCATTAGGCAGCAGTTTCTAGTTCTACTGATTGATCAAAGATGGATTGAGATAGAGCCTGAGACATGCAGACAGCATTTCATTTTCATCCCTTTCAGCTGTACCCAGTGTTTTCAATGATCACTATTCTACTGCTAAAATATATCATTTATCTCTATCTAAGGCTTCCCATGACGCTGTAACCCCCTCTCCAGGCAGACTCCTGCAGCACTGTTTACCACTCCAGTCATTCATAAGGACCATCCCAAAGATGTGCTCCTGGGCTCTGCTGATTGGAATCGGCTCCCCATACTTGTTTCCAGGACCTACAAAGAATGCCTGAAATTGAAAACCAAAATATTGATTAAGGAAGGTTTTGAAGCTAAAACTCTTTACTGCACAGAGGGTTACAGGTACAAGCAACAGAGGCAGGATGTGTAAATGCATCATTTACCAGACACAATTAGTTGTGGCTGCCCCATCCCTGGCAGTATTCAAGGCCAGGTTGGATGAGGCTTGGAGCAACCTGGTCTAGTGGAAGGTGTCCCTGCTTGTGGCAGGGGGTTGGAACTGGATGAGCTTTAAGGTCCTTTCCAACCCAAACCAGTCTGTGATTCTATCAAAGCCCATGTCCTACTTCCTCTTTCTTCCCCTCCATGAAGCTGGCAGGCTTGAAACACTTAAGAGCAGTGTGTTGCTAAGAGATAGTCATTATACAAGGGCACAACATTGTCAAAACACAGGAGCGAAATGGTCCCTCCTAATTACAATCTGGATGCAGAACAGGTTTGCCCACTGAAATTACTCTCTTGGCTGCAGACATTGAACAGGAAAGTTTAAAGTCATCTGAGGGCATGCTGAACATGCTGGAGCCTGTCACAACAGTGGGGAAGAGGAGGCAGGTAGAGAAATGTGCCCACTAAGTAAAACAGGTCATGAACTGGGTGCCTGCACTTGCTCCCTTGGAAAAGGTACAGCCTGAGCATGTGGCAGAGAATTCTGCAGGGAATCTTGGTTGTCTTTTTCTATCAATATGGAAGTTTTTGATTCCAAAGCTTCATCAGTCTAAATCCGCTCTCACAGCAGCCAGCGGTAAAACTCAGGCTGCAAAGCAGAGGTATGGCAGCACCTCATGTACCCCACTTGATGGGACTGCCTCCCTCTTTACAGCATTGATCTTCAAAGCATACAGCATTAAAGGCTTTCACTTCATTTTTAGTACTGTTTAATATTAGACTTCTTCCGCTTTTTTTTAAGGGGACACATGAGGAATAAATCATATAAAAATTATATAAATCATATAAATCACAACGAACAATCCTATAAAACTCCTTCTGGACCACACTAAGCCACAAGAAGATGCACCTTCCAAGGATGTTTTATTACAGCATCCACAGCACAGGTTTCATCTTTCCATCCAGAAGGATGAGGAATTTGAATCACACTTCCCAAGCACTCACAGCTTCCTCTGCCCTAGACCCATGGCGCAGACAGCATGCACTTCCAAAATTCCCAGTGTCTGTTAAAAGATCCTGGCTGCAGTGCTGAGGTAGCAGATAACCACATAACAGGCTGCGGTGTCTGATGAAAAGAATTGCTCCTGCCTGCTTCCATACTGCTGCAGTAGTGCTCAGATTTGGCCAGACAAGCTGTTTCCAGCCCAAAAGCTGTATTAGCAAACCACTCAGTGAGCTAACGCACTCTGCAACTTGTCAGAAGGGGAGGTTTCCCCCATAGAAATCTTTATTACCTGCTGCACAGGGTGCTCAGAGGGAAACACAGGAATGGACTTTATGAGACATTAATTTTAGAAGAAGATAAACTTAATTTTTCTTCCCTGTTTCTATCTTAATGTTTTTCAATGGTACAGAAAAAGGTCTTACCATTTCTAACTCGATATCCAGACGCTTACATGCACCAAATATTGGAGGTTTATCTGTGGGTAGAAGAAAAAGCATTTTAAGATAGGGAGGCAGGTAGGGAAATAAAAGCATGAGCCAGAAGAAACAGAGCAGCTGGGGCTGCCTGGCATGCAACAACAAGATGGACTTAACTCAAGGCCTTTCTCTTGCCCTGGCCCCAGGATGGGCTTTAGACAAAGCATCCCGGACCCTTCCTCTCCACCACTTTATGATGTGGAGGAAAAATAAAAGATAAAAAATAAGAAGCCTATAAAAAGCCTCCCATGGACTCACCATTGTCAGGTCTCATTTGCCCCAGAGGTCTCCGGATAGGCGTCCCAGACACCACAACAGACGATGCCCGGCCATGATAACCGACAGGTAAGTGCAGCCTTGTGAAAGAGCATCACAGAGCATGGGTCAGCTGTGTAACCATTGCCACCACCAGCAGCAATTTGGGCTGGAAGCACCATGGGGGTGCGAGGAGAGAGCTCTGCATAGATGTGCACGGACATTTGCACCTTACTTGCTCTGATATAAAGACGTGAGTGAACTATAATCCAAAGCCATGTAGCAGTCTTAATGCACTTCTGTGCCACTGCTCCACTTTATTCCTTGGAGCTTAAACCCAGCTTTCTTGTCACTCAGTAAAACCAATTTCTTAGGTAAATCTGCCTTTGAACCAGAGAGCTGCAATAGTAATTGGTGTGGCTGCTGCAACAAAATACAATGCAGACTCAGCTAAGGCTGGGGAAATGTGGTTTTCAGTTCTGATATCAAACTCTTGACAGCAGAGATTCTCATCAGCTATGAGCTGAAATCAGTACTGAAATCAGTATTTTCCTGAAAGACTACTCAGATCTTTAAGAAATTCTATACATGTACAGATAAGCATGCAAAATAATGCTACACCAGAGAAAAACCTGCAGGACCCACCAGTTAGGCATCAAAGCATCTTCCTTCCCCCTGAACATGATCCCAACGTTTGTGGCATGTTGGCGTGAAGAATAGAAGTCAGTGTAATCCCCTGCGTGGAAAGAAACCCATAAAATACGGATCAATGGTAGGAAAGTCCTTCACCTGATGGGGCTAAAGCACATTGTACACTGCTGGCAATGAGAGGAGAAAAGGGGACAGCGAGAGCACTATTTAATATTTAAATATTAAATTAATATTTTATGGAGCAATATTTAATATTACTAGCAAAGGGATGTAATTAATAGCATGAAGGTGGCCATTAACAGTTCACCAGCAAATTTGCATACAAAACTGGCCTTTTTCTTGACGTTTCCAGTAGAGACAAGGAGGGAAGCGCAAGGGCACCAGGAACCAGCCCCTTTCCGGAGGGAACCGGTCCCGGTGCTCGCTCTGCCCGCGGTACCCGGGAGAGAACCGGCTCGTTCTCAGGACATCTGCTGCCCTCTGCCGCCATCGCGGCAAACAGCGTCCCACCGCAGGCCACGGGAAACAGCGGTTTTAGGGAAAACTCCGCTGGGGAGGGGGCATTTACATTACGTTACGTTGTTTTACAAGCTCACTAAGTTAATCCTGCAGCCCTTGCAGAGGTTACAGCCGGTGCCTGCAGGACATGCACGAATCATGAACAGCAGAGAGCCGAATGTAAGTGTAGTGGAAACCTAAATCATAGACTGGTTTGGGTTGGAAAGGACCTTAAAGCTCATCCAGTTCCAACCCTCTGCCACAAGCAGGGACACCTTCCACTAGAACAGGTTGCTCCAAGCCCCTGTGTCCAACCTGGCCTTGAACACTGCCAGGGATGGGGCAGCCACAGCTTCTCTGGGCACCCTGTGCCAGCGCCTCAGCACCCTCATAGTAAGGAACTTCTTGCTTATATCTAATCTAAAACTCCCCTCTGTCAGGTTAAAGCCATTCCCCCTTGTCCTGTCACTACCTGCCCTTGTATAAAGTCCCTCCCCAGATTTCTTGTCGGCCTCTTTAGGTATTGGAAGACTGCTATAAATAACTTGTGGCTGCGTGACCCAGCCGATGCCATGCTGCCAGAGCAGTGCTCTCGTTCACAGCGCTCACGAGTGTGAGGAGCCAGCCATGTTTTGACAAGATATAGTCGACCTGACACTGTTTTCAGGAAGGCACCATGTCTATGGAAACCCATCACAGTTCCTTTGGGCCAGGCTGGACTTCGTCCCAAACCAAAGTTGTGCCCCAAAAAGCCCAGTGGGAACAGGGCTGTGCTGGGAAACGAGCAAGTTCACATCCCTGCTCCTGTGAAGGTCACAGCCCTCGAGTGATTTTGATCAAGTTGGACTGGGTCCAAATATAAATTTCTGTTAAAAACAGGGAAATGTTTATATAGCTATATGGATACACTAACTCCAAAACAGTCCATGGTCTCATGGGATTGGAGGTATGACATGAGATGCAGAGTAATAGTCTGAGAGTGGAGGCTCATGCTTGCCTATGAAGCTATAGAATCATAGAATCGTAAGGGTTGGAAAGGACCTTAAGATCATCTAGTTCCAACCCCCCTGCCACGGGCAGGGACACCTTGCCCTAAACCACGTGGCTCAAGGCTCTGTCTAACCTGGCCTTGAACACCGCCAGGGATGGAGCAACACCACCAGGGATGGAGCAATGCCAGAGCCTTGCAAAGCTTTGGAAATCTGAGTTATTTTCTGATGGCAAATGGGGAAAATATTGGAAACTGAACAAATGTTTCCTCCCTCCCTCTAGTCACAGAGGCCTTTGGTGATGCCAATCTGATGACAAGAGTTATGGAGCACCAGACAACCCTGATTTAGTGAAAATTGCATCCAGGAATTTTCTGGTTGCCATTGAGCTTCCCCAGGCTTTTATTCTTCTGCCACAGACAGCACCTACCTTTCATTACGCACAATAATCTACTTCTGGCTCCTGCAAAGCCCATTCCCTGTCACAGCAATGATCTGTCTGTCTGAGCAAGCTGGAAATGAAGCAGCTTCTCTAGGCGGGAGCAAAGGGCAGTGCTGAGCAGCCCCGAGCTGCAGACACTCACCGATGTGGGCTGGCAGATGCATCGTCGCAGAAGCTTGAGGTACAAATGCTCTGAAATGGAAAACAATGACTTTGGCTGTTGGAAAACCTGCAGCTCTCACCCGTAAGGTGTTTACAAGCATGTAAGAGGCTGGCTCTTTCTCCTCGCTCTTTCCTTGAGTTTGCAAAATCTTGCAGTAAAAAAGAACTTGCAGAAAAACTAAGACTGCACAAAGCTGCTGTTACTGGGATGGTTACAACCCAAGGAGCATCCATCAGGCTGCAAGTGGGGAGGGAATGCATGCCTGGGGCAAGCTGGCTGGCATTCCAAGGAGTACAGAGACACACACCATGAACACAGCTGAGCATGTCTCTACTGCATGGATGACTTTATGGTACATGGCTTTCAGGGTGCCTGATTCAAACTGCTGGGTCTGCTCGGGGAAGGTCCCTGCATCAAGCAGATGTTTTAGCCCTCTCCTGCACACGTGTGACCAAATCACTCCAGCAAGACAGGGAGGAACAACTCCTGCTTGCTGCCGGGCAGGCGCTTGCAGTGCTCAAAGCATCACTCCGGACAAACAAGGTGTGTGATCAATGGACACACACACATTTTCCATCAGCGCAGCACAGAGCAGGGTACAGCCGTCCCCACTCCTACACCGGTGCACCGACCCGTATCTGAAGCCAATTTGTGACAACAGATTTGGTTTCCGAGGAGCAATTGGGGTGTATCCCCATGTCAGATGATGTTCTAGGCAGACCAGTGCTGGGGGAGGTGGGAGAGGTAGAATGGAGACCCTTTGTAGCCATGTCTTCCTTGAAGGCCATGGTGGAAAGGGATGTGGTCAGGGAGCCAGCCTGTCCCCACCCCTGCCCAGGTGACACCCCAGATCCGTGGGCACTTAAAGGATTAATCACAGATGTAATTACAAAGGGGAAGCTCTCCAAGTGCTCAAACCTCAGTTAATCCCCATGTAGACGGCCGGTGGCCACATTCAGATCTTGCATTTTGGTGCCCTGGATCACTGTGTGCACCAGGCGATACAGGACAGAGCCGACCTGTCACTGTGCCCCGCAGCGACCCTCTGCTCCCTCACCTCCTCCTCAGCTCCGCGTTGTCCCTCAGGACAGGCTCTCCAGCCGACAGCAGCCTCTGGAGGAAAGCCCTTGCCTCCGTCCACGCCGCACGGCCCAGCCCCATGAAGGCATTCAGGGTTGGCTGACAGAGAGGTGGCACATAAAAGACCACGTTTTGGGTAACCTTCAGACGCATGGAAGAGGCCCTGTGCTTTCATCCCGGGGTTGGATGCCTGTGGGCTGGGTTATGTGGTGGTGGTTGTCCAGATTGCCCATCTTTCCTGTTCATAACCGCCTGTGTTCCCTCCTCCCACCACAAGTCCTCTGAAGCAGGACCTGCTGCATGTTTGCATCATACCCCTCCTTACACACTGCATCAGACCTCAGCAGCTTTGCTGTCTCACCTAGCCGCAACCAGAGGTCATCTGTATTTAACTTTACCCTTGACCAACCTCCCTGTCATTAAAATCCAATCTGATTCCTTGCCATGAAAGGTTGAAGGCACAAGCAGGACTGAAGTGATGGCTAGGCTTTGTGTCAGACCTCTGCATTGCCAAAGTCTGATGAGACTTTCAGAAGAAACATCCTTTGGACCCCCAATGCCTCTGCTGTCCCCGCTATCACAGTTAATACTTAGTGTTATGTATTAACTGTGTGTTAAGTTTTCCCTGTGTGATGAGTTTTCCCTGAAAGCAGAGCCCACTTGATGACACATTTCCAGTTCACGTTCATTATCTCAACACAAGCTGCTAACATCCCTTACGGAATATTTCTAAAATCTGTGTGGAAATGAGAACAACAGACTGATAAATACCTGGTCAAAGACATGCTGGTGTTTGGCAAGAGCTGGTCCATTGAACAGATGTTTGATGACACTGAGATCCAATATCTGGTCTCCAATCGCTACCCCGAGCCTGTGCCTAGGCTGCAAAGCAGTGAGAGGAGCGGGGGAAGAGAAGAAGAGTTTGTGCTTGTACCCACAAAGCCTCCAAAGAGGACATGGGGGAAGACAGTGACCACAGAGAGTTTAATTCATCAGGGACAAAGGTCTGACATCACAGCGAATGACCATTGAAAGCTAATTGATGAGAGTGGCTGCTGAAAAGCATTGACTTGGAAGCAGAACATCATTGCAGACTCCCTGCAGACGGGTGGGAAAAATCCTTCTCCTCATCCCCACTCTTTGGGGGAAGGAAAGGACAACCAGCAGAGGTTTCTTTCCCTGCTCCCTTTCTCCCAGAAGTATTTGCCCACCCCTCATTAATGAGCAGCACTAATAATAAGCCCATACACCTGAAATACACTGTGAAGTAGGAAGATGCTGGTCCTCCTTCTACACGCGGGGAAGTAAAGCACAGACACGCCGTGGGCAGAACTGATCTCATCCCTGTAACCAGGTAATTGGAAAGAGAAAGAGGCGCTTCTGCACCACAGCTCCTCCCCAGAAGATGAAGGGTGATCCAGACTCCACTGCAATACCAGGAACGCAGCACATCTTGCTCAGCCATACTACTTCTATACCACACCAAATGAGGCTGCCCAGCAGAACCCACCCTCTCACGCCACGCAAGGAGCCCATGACTCGCATGCAGACCTAGTCTAGATCCTTGCTGCAGGAACAGCATCCCACGTGCATCCTGCATTCACCACAGATGCAACCTAACACACAAAGACCCCGTTCATCCACTGCAGCTCTGGCACGGCCGGTGCCAAGCGCATGTGGAGCTGGTGGTGGAGCAACACAAACGGTCCCGATGCAGCTCTGCCCCAGCTGTACAGGGCTATAAAGATGCTGCTGCGTTCAGAGACCAGTTGCAATTATTGGTGGCTTTAGGTAAATAAAGACAAATTTACCACAAACGGAATAACCATCTACAAAAATCCATGCTATTAAACCCATTTTTTTAGCCTTTAATTTCTAAGCAAGATTCTAAATGTGATAGTAAGTATTTATTCAGCAAACATACCTGCAGAAAAACTTAAAGGTCATGTCAGGTTAATTTGTAACTGGGATAGTCAGGAATGACACGAACTGCTGTAGCCTGAAATCATTAAGATATTGGGCTACTTTTAGAACATTATTTTCCCACATCATTTCCATAAGTCCTTGCCTGTCTTTTCATCAAGTTTGAGTGAAGATGTTTTCTTCAGAGGACAGTTACGGGAGAAGGCAGAAAAATAATCCAAACTCACTAGATAACAACACATACCCCTAGGAGGAGATTAAACGAGCCATCTCGGGTTTATCTTTGGAAAATGCCACATCAGAAAACACAATCTTCCGGTTTAAATTCTTGTTTTTAAACCTGCACAGATAAGCCGAGACAGCAGAAACCAGGAGATAATCATGAAGTTTCCTTGAGCAATAATAAATAAATCCTCCACTTTTTCCTTCCGAGACATGGCTCTTGGCTCTTTCCCCTTTCTCCAGGACACATCACCAGGGCTCCATCCCAGCAGGCACTCAGAGGTGTGAGGTTCAGCTGGGCTCAGTTCTCGTGAAAATGGGAATTGGAAGAAAGGTTGAACTGTGTTTTCTTACATGATCATAAAATATAAAGCCTGAAGCTGGCTCAATCCATAGCCTTTGGGCACAGCTTCCAATGTAACACACTTTTACATGTTTGATGCATCACTGCATAAACGTATGCCAATAAAACACAATGGGTCAGCTGCAGAGACAGAAACGAAGCACCGATTTTGTGCCTTGGATTAATGCTTTTGCAGGAACCAAACTTGCCCAGAGCTGGTGACCAGACCAGAAGACAACATTCACTTGCAAATATGGTGTTTTCCATTCAGACTTGTGCCAGTTCATGTTGTGTAAGAGGGACTGGGTGCTACAGAAGTAACAGCAAATTAAAACATTTATATAATGTGGCTTTTTAAGGGTGATGGTGTGATTACATTCAGGCACGAAGAAAAAGAGGGGTTCAGTTACAAAAAAGTCCGTGCGAACTGTGCTGTGCATCTACTTAGTGAAAGGGTCCAGCAGAGATTTAAAGATTTCACAAGTCAAAACCACACAGAACTGCTGTACGTATTAGCCAAAGTACTTCTCCTAAGTATTAACGCTTTCGTGCAATTTTAAAGAAGCTTGATCGAAACAACCACAATAAGACAAAAGTTTCGCTGTCAAGCCAGGAAGCCCGTGCACGCATCTCAGATTGGGAAGTTGTTCTTTCTCCTTGGTTGCTCCTACTCACTCAGAACAATCACAACACCCCAAAGACAAAGTTTTGCTGCTACTCACCTCCTCCTTGGTGGAGAAAACGCCATAGGGGAGATTTTGGAGAGGGAAATCCGAGTCCTTGTCTACCTGGATGAAAGACATGTTGAATACCGAGTGGCGGCTGCTTGCGGAGGAGACCCCCACCTCCTGGCCTGCTACACACTTTCCTAGGAGGAAGATCCTCTCCAGATGTTGTAACATGAAGCACCAAACTCCACCCTCCATCCTCAGCACCAAACCAATCCCTGATCCGTCTTCATCCCACCCCTCTACCTGCACCCTCTGGCAGTGGTTAATCAGTGCCAGAGGCTTTCCTGAGTCAGCAGCCATTAACTGTTTGCAGCAAGGTAGGGACCAGGGGAGAAACAGCCTCTTCCTCCTTTAAAAACCCTCACATAGAGCTGAGACTTTCTTTTACCAGGCACGTCACTGCAGACAGCTCTAAGGCCAGAGGCAACTTGGCTCATCCACCCCGAGTGGTTGCTTACATGCCAGAACGATGGTGATTTTGCCCACGCAGAGCAGCTCTTCCACCAGGAGCTCAGCAACCCTTGGGAAGCTGCACAACTCGCACCTGAACCTGCACTTTGTGTGCTTTTTAGTTTTGAAATGCTGCACCCGAGTCCTTCCATTTTCTCCAGGTAGTTCCAGCAGCTCAAAAACAGAGGTATCCATGCAACTAACCCCAAAAAGCAGGGAGTGTGGTCTGTTCCCAGCCCCAGCTTTGTCCCACCTGCAGGAGAAAATTCACTCATGTTCAGGAAAAATAGAAACCAATGAAGGTATATCCTTGAAATTAGAACTGAATAGTGAAAACCACCCCTTTTCAATAAAAATAGATGCCTGTGACTGCCAAGCCAAAGAACTGGTTTCCTACTCAACTTGTTTTGGCAGAGAAGATTTGTTAGAAGAAATGCAGCAAGCTGTACAGGCAGATACTCAGTGTAAGATGACACAACAGCATTGATGACAGCCCATCTGTGACGGCTCTTGTGGAGACACAAGCGCATGTGGTGCTGTTTGAAAGGGGGTCTTATTTAAAAAACACAATGCCTAGCACAAACTTCTGTGTAATTCCTGTACCTACGGTACAACTCCATTCCACTGGCTGCTGGAAATGTTAACAGTGAAGACATGTTTATTCCAAAAATGAAACAAAACCATCTTGAAAACATGTTTCAAATACACACTGTGCATCTCTAGATGCTTTCTTCAAGCGCTCTGCAGTGCTGTAAATGTGCTGGTATTAATTAAAATGTTGATCTGCAAACCTCAGGCTGATGACACAAAATACAAAGCTTCACTAGTTACCTAAGTTGAGCAGCCGATCAACCACCATGATAACACAGAGCCAATGCCAAAGCAAATAAAGGTGACATGCAATTCTTAAGTCAGAGGAAGGTGTGTTTCCCCTTCTAAATGCAAGCTTAGATATGAGGGCCACATACTCTTTCAATATTCTGCACTCAGAAATCAGCACAAGCCAGGCCAAAGGAGGTTTATTAGATTGCTTTGGGAGTGACAGGTCTGGAAAGAGAACTGCCTGATGCTGATCTGCCTCACTGCTGGTACTGCCAAGGCACTGCAAGGCAAGTTTCCTCTTAACTCTGCACAGTTATGCTTCCTACTGTGTAACTGAGGCCCAGAAAGTTGTTGCTTCATAATGTGAAGGGAGCATGTGAAGTCCAAAGACAGTTGCTGTCCTTGTACCTTTTCTTCTTTCCATCCCTCAGACACCAGAAAATACAAACACGATGGGTTCCCCCCCCGTGAATTCTACAGTCTCCTATCAGCCCAGAAATACCACTGTCAGATGAAAGGCAGACTGGAAGGGAGGGCATGTGGGGGAGAGAAAAGTACACTTAGGAAGAAAGAGACCACAAACAGGGAAGAGGAAGGAGTCACACTGAGAAGGATTAGAAAAGAGGGAAGTAGCAGCAAAGAGGAAAGTGAACTGAGAAATACCCACAAAAGACAATGCTGCTGCTGGTCCATGCTCTGTGCTGTGTAAGAGGAAGTTTAGCAAATGGTGAGGAAATAGAGGATCTTTGACCCATGAAGAGGCAGACTATTACCGAAACTTGATGGAGAGAGTTATTTATTCCCTCCTTTACTATAAAACCAATGTGCTTCATAGATTGTGGTTAAGCCATTTTTGCAAGCACGAGATACTTCATTTGTTATTGGGTCTTGCAGATTACTTTCTATAGCTGGCTGATAGAGAAAGCTCCTTCTGCTGCAGTGTGTTTATATGCTAAATGTGGTGCTTTATCTACTAATTGCCAGCCATAGCTTTTAAAGAGCATTCCGAATTTTAAAGGATGGAGCCAGCTTTGATTAAAAATTTAATGTTTTAAATAAAGCCATGCAATCTCATTTATTTCACAAATGCTTCAAAGCAGCGGCAAGTCACCAAGTGAAATTTCAACTGCAGATCAGTACCATCTGGAGAAGAATTAGCTCTACTTTAGTGTACCGTTACGTGTGGTGATAAGCAGCACTGGCTGGCAATACAAAACCACTCAATCTTTAAGTTATACAGATGACCAGGGTGGTTGAAGAGTTGAGGCACAGACTCATCATGAAACAGGCAGTCTGGAAGAAATAAACTTACTGAGCACCCTCACAAGAGGGTGAAAGAACAATTTCTCCTACCCCCAGATGGGGATCACTTTGAAGCCTGTAGGATCCACCAAGAAGCAAGTAGAGGGCACGTGTGGTGGTATCAAAATGTTGAAGTTCACGGATTGCAAACCTCAAAAGTAGGGACACCTCACGGGAGAAGCCATCTCAAGAACCATTCCCTCACCTAACTTCAAGGAGGTGCAGCACTGTCAGACAGTGGATCACAAATCCCACAGCTGTATTTCCTAGAACCAGAATCACGTGCATGGATCCACAAGCCCAGTCAAAGGCTGCATCTGTTTTACCTGTAGATCTGCCCCCAGCTCCTGCATGCAAGTGACACGCTGCACAGGAAGCACAGAGAACTCCCTGGGCATAATGTATCAATGCACAAGGTAGAAAGCTTCTGGAAACTTTAGTCTCTCTGATATGTTATAGGTAAAAAAAAAAGTAATCAGAAGTTAGGTGGCAGTGGGATATACATGGTCTCTGTGACTAAATACACTGTAAGTAAAGGAACCACCAACAGAAGGTCCCCCTGAAAATAAAGCAAGAGACATCCAGTTACATATGCCAGTGACAGCCACGAGGGCTCCAATTTTCTTAAATTTTATTTAATCAAAGTTAAGACGTGGATAAACATAAATACAGCACAGGTACTTCAGATCATTCTTCATATTTGTGTACAGACAGACTGATGGATGTAATCCCAATGAAACCTGCAGTCAGTGAAGTGCATACAGCCTTCCCCCCCCACACACACAAACAAAACCCAATTTAAAAAACAAAAAACGAAACCAAAAAAAACAAAAAAACAAAACCAACCCCCCCCACACACAATCTCAGCACACACTCTCATTACAAATGATTCATACATAAATAGGTAGAGGGTGCAAACAAGCTAATATGCGAACATGTATAACCTCTCGTTAATGGGGAAAAAAAAAAACCAGAAGCAGCCATAATGATTAAAATACATTCAGTTACTGATAACTAGTTGTGCCATACAAGGCATTATCAAAAAAAGGAAATTGTGCTGCAGAGAAAAGCTATATACAACAAGAAAATAAACTGCAAAGTTAACGCATGCATGTTTTATCCTGGAAAAGCACAGCCCTCCAATGTTCTCTCCGTGTTTGTTATAAAAGCCCTCTGCACTCAACTAAAATTAAAATGATCTTAAAGGATAATACTTGTAAAGTTTACTTAAGTCTTCAGCCACAGAAAACTGCAATGAAAATAAATGTTCAGAGTCATTTGCAAAACAGGGGAAAAAAAAAAAAACCAAACCCAAAAAATCTATTCATCTGATGACATGCATGATTAAAAGGTCTAGGCAAGATACACTGCTCTACGTTCCTGATGACTAAGGAAAAAAGCTCAAGTCAATTTAATCTGCAGATGGTCAGAGGATTTTTGTATTCCAGCAGAAGCAGCAGTTCAGATCTTCTGAATCTTTTCCCCAACAACTACAGGATTCTCTTTTCTGATTTTCTCAGCAGCATCGGCTTTGTAATTGTAAGAGCAACTGTGTACGTCTGAATAACGATGCATACCACAGTAAACGTTTCCACACCGACACTCGAACCCTGCGGACAGAAACATTAGCTTAGACATTTCAACATTCTTAATTATACCAGTTTGTTTTAAATCCTGAATGTGTTCACTCACTAGCAATAAATCTCAGTCACCAGTGTCAATCAGCCAAAGAGCCTCTGCTGCAGAAAGCATAAGAATCACAAATAATACACTTTTAAGCGATCACATTAGAACTTTACTTGACCATTCCTTCCTATCACATGACACTAGCACAAAACATGTTCCTAGAGACCTCCTGCTCTGTTTCTTTATGAACCTTCACCCCACAGAACTCAAGTTTTCTTAGGCCCTTTCACTGAACCACTGCAAAGCTGATTAGTGGATGGCAGCAAACTATCATCCAATTCCTCAGCTAAGCAGCCTTATAAAGGGAAGTATTTGGAATTATGAACTTCACCTTCAAGACAGGAAGTTGCAAAACAAAATGATACATGACTAAATCTAGTAAGAGCCAGCTGAGAGCACCTTTGGCCAAGTTTTATTTCAAATCACCATCAAGACAACCATGCCCCATTTGCCCTTTAGGAAAACCTTTCAAAGGTCCAAAGCCTAAACAAGTGTAAGAAAAGTGGAATTCATATTTCTTACCAGTGAGTCCAACCTTCTTCCTGCACATGAAGCAACGATTCTTTCTCTGTTTTGGTTTGTCAAGCGACTTGTCTTGTTCTTCAGGTGTAGGCTCTGCATTCCCTGACACTGAGGCTAACATTAAAAAACAAGTCAGTAAGAGCAATGGAAAAACTGTCTGCCTCTCCCCTTCCTCTGTTTAAGTCACAGGATAATCTAAAGCCCCTCTTATAAGTTTAGGTTCTGGGTGATCCATTTTGCTGGAGCTTCCACATCTAAAGTGTAATGGACTCTCAGTAAGGGTACATGGACTCCCTCCTTCTAGATCTTCAATAAAATTTAAGGAGAGAATTCACTGACTGGTCATACAAAGTTCACAATACAAAAATACCATAAAGAAACAAAATAATAAACACCAGGCTTAAGAATAAGACTCAGTGCTGTCAGATTTGGGAAGAGAATCCAACTCCCAAGTGTTCCCCATCAGTGTTACTAGTCCAGTTCCTAAAATCTGCTTGTAAGCCACACTGCATTTATTAGGATCAGTTGAGTAAAACACTCCGTTTCGACTACTGAATCAACATTATTTTTGCTGGAGGCTGCACTCCTGAGGCCACACAAAATGCAGGGTTTTAGAACAATCTCTGCCACTGTGACACTGCTGCTCTTGCGCACTTGGAAGAAGCCTACACAGAGGCTACTCTCACTGCCTGGAAAGAGGTACCATCAGCTTAAGATACACAGACTTACATGGAGGAAGTACTACCCTGAAACCCAGAAGGAAGCAGATAGGAACCTTGTTTTAAAGACACTTTGGCTAAAGACAGCTTTCAACCTACTTTAGTATTCACTCATATCTGAAGGAGACAGGTTATAGGCTGTGTGGGAGAATATAAACAAGTCACGGTAGTATTTGCGTGACCCAGGTATAAATAGAAGTTGGCTGGTTTTCCTCAAGTATTTGCACATTCCTTACATTGCAAAACAGAAATAGCAACCAAAAAACCCAACTTCATTTCAAGAAGGGCAAAGAGCCAATCTCTGCCTACCAGCCATTGCTAGACCAGTCTCCAGCGAGTAAGAGACACAGAAGCCAGGAGTATTTGCAGCAAAGAGGCAAAGAATGAAAGCAAGCTCCAGCTGGGAGGAGCCTCAATGGAAGCAGAGCTAGAACCAATACTGTAAAGGAAATACAACAACAAGCCCAGACATTTGTCAGGAAAAAGGCTCCAGGCATCTCTGTGCAGCTGGACTTTTGTTAGGTGGAAGCTGTCAGAGGCAGTTCTGTGCTAGTTCTACACCAGTTGACTGCTATTCTGCAGGACAATTCTGCTGGGGTATTTTTTTCCTGTGCTGCTATTCTGATGATTTTATTTTTAAAAGGAAATGGCACTTTCTACTTTTGCAATGTAAAAAAACCCCACATTGTAGTCTGTACCAAACAACATCAAGGGGTAGCAAAATACCTGACCACCAGCAAAGACTTCACCAGAGTGGACAGTTTATTCCAAGGGTTAATCTAGCAAAGACATGGTTTATTAAATCCTTTAAAAAAAATAAAATCACCATCTATGTTACAAGCAGAGCTTTACTTCATCCTGAAATTTGTAAGAATTGATAGTTCACAAGAAAAAAGGTTCAGTGGCTTCAAATGGCTGTTAAAGGGCATATTTCTGAGTGGACAGATAATATCCAAGGTCTGCAAAGCAAGAATCAAGAGCAATAAGGATTAAAACATATGAGATATGTATCCGAAGTGGTAAGACTTACTCAAATGAACCCTTGTAGTGTTATATGGAACAGACATTGCAGTGTTCATTAATTTATTAAGAAAGTTCATGTCATAAACTAGCATTTAGCAGTTAACATTCTGAAGTTTGCGTTTCCTGTTGTAGCAAGATCCAGTTACCTCAGTGAAAGTTTTACTAAAAGCATCTGTAACTAGCCAAATTCAGGAAAAACTGGCACCCTTCCCTGCATAACAAGGCTCTAATACATACATACTTATATTTTCTTTGTGCATATGGCTCTCACATTAAAAAGGTTTAGAAGTATTTAAGAGCTGCTGCTTACTGTAGAACTGACTGCAGAGATTTTTCTACTGTTGCCACGAGTCACTTTGTATCTTACAGTAACCATAAATTTTGGATCTCAATTTGGTTTTGCCTAGAAGATTTTGACTCAAAATCCTCTATGATAAAATTATAAGTATCCCATCACTAAGGCATATTTAGATGACAAAGTACCAGTGTTTAGTGCTACAGCTGTGATGAATGCAATAGAAAAAAAGCCAGGTAAAATGCAATACCACACAGTTTGGATCTTGCAGGAAACATGTTGCAGCCACTCCCAGCTGCTGTACTTTGTCTGGATTCCAGGATACTGCTGCCTGCTTTACTTGAACCAATTCCCTCCCTTCCCCAGCCCCAGCTCTGCCTTTAGCTGGAGAACAGAAGCACTGGCAGCACCAGTACAAGCTGCCAACTAACCAAAAAGGAATAAAGCATGAGACACACTCATTTTTCTGGAGTTGACAAGTTGGGCTGGCCACTAGAAGTTCCCTTTACAGACTATGTTCATAGCTGATCAAAACAAGCAGAGCCTGGATTTCTTCCTAAAGGCAGAAGCTTTTGCTACTGCTTTGCTTGTGCCAACCCTGCTTGAACTTCAGTATACTCTGACTTGAAAATAGCATATGCAAGACAAAGCACACTCCAGTCCTTGCATCCTTGTGTGCATTTGCTGCAAGACTCTCTCCCTGCTCTGGATGTTTTACATTTGTCACTCCTGCATTAGTAAGCAGAGGTGCTGAAAGAAAAAAGGTTCTTCATTTGCACAGGAAAAGCATGAACAGCTACGTTCACCTCTTAAATGTATCTGGCAAGATCTATGAAGAAGAATACCCATCCCTCCAGAAGAATGAAATGTGAAGTTAATCTTAAGAAGATCACTAATTCCTAACATTACTTCAGCTTAGTGTTAAAATTAGCCTAAAATACACGGTCCCAGTGTTGAGAAGAGGCAAAATAAATAAGAGCACACGTACCTACAGCATTTAGTTTTAAATCCTCTTCATTAATGTTTCCTCTCTCCCTGGAGCATTCATCCAGTAAATTATTATTTTCTATGTTAGTATCATACTCTACCTCTGAGCCCCTGATACTATGACAAAAATCTGAAGTATCCATCAGTTCCTTTCTAGTACTGTCTACTGAGCTAGTTCTGGTAAGATCCACTGAAGTTGATGCCACGAGTTCAACAGCGCCTGCCTTGGTTCCAGGTTACCTCCATGTAAAATTCTGTAGCAACTTAATTATTCTAATATGAAGGTTTTTTTAAACTTAGTCAGCAATGACTGAATTGTTTTACCTCACTAAAAACCCAGATGAGCACAGGAACAGGTGACTTCATTCATAACAGCTATGTACCTTTTAGCTAGTTATTCTACTCTTAGTTTGTATTTTGATTTTTCAAAATAGTAAGCACACTATAATACAAGGCTGATTGCACTCTGCAATGCTCATATATTGACCTGATTCTCAACAAGTTCAAAAATCAGAGCAGCTGATTTGGCTCTCCGAAGTGTACAGACACAAAAGAGGCCAAGAACCCACCAATTTATACTTCTAGCTCTACATTATTTAATTGGAAGAGCTCCATAAAGTATGCGGTAGACTGCTCCTGCCTTCCATGACAAGTCTCATTTACCTTTAAAAACCTCCCTGAAATAAACCATGAATCCCAACCTGGATGGTTTTAAACTTGTTAATCCTAAAGAAGTGAAGACCTTTCTTCTCCTGCTTGCAGGTCTTGTTAATCCCCTGGCTAACAAATAATGAAACCTGCCTGGCTAATCCTAACAGGGCTATAGTGATGAGCAAAAGGTACAACAGCCCATGAGGCAATGTAAAAGTGAGTTGGAGAGATGCTCAGAATAGAAGAAAACTGAATTCTGAATGATGTGGGGTGGGAAAAAAAAAAAAAAAAAAGCAGCTTTAGGCTGCAAAATTGTGACAATTCAGTGAAATCCACTTAGCATCCATCATGAGCAGCTTTCCTTTCCAAACTTACACTTTCAAAGCAAAACACTGATTTTCAGTTAAGGAATAGCACAGAAGCAACTCTTCAGGAAACGAGGCTGACCCTGCCACAGTGAGTTATAAATAGGGATTGTAATTTAGAACTGCAATTACAGAGTGGTGGTGTTCTTAGTTTAGAAATCACTATGGTACAAAGAAAATGACACAGCTGAGTACTCTAAACACCTGATATAGATTGAGCCTTGAAATACATACTGTAAAATGTGAATATGCCCCTGAAATCAAAGCTTCTAGTTGAGAAAATCATCTTTTCTTCTCATAGGGAGAACTAGCTGTAGAGATGCGAATTAGAAGGAGCGCAGATTTATGCAAATGCATAGAAGACATGCCTCTGAAAACTTGCTGGGAAAAGTCTTTTCACAGGCCCAAAGCCACCTCACAGCATCAAAGATGATTTTAAAGTAAAGCACTCCCCCCACCTCCCAGTGCAAAGACAGTAGATCCTGTAAGCCTAGAGTTTCAACTTTCAGCTAAGCCAAGATACATACGTAAACAGAGAGACTAATTCAAGCACTGGAGGGAAGACTAAGAATCATGAGACTAACAAAGGGTAGTAGGAAGATCGGCTTACAGAAGCTGTCTTTATGTTCTCCAATATATGCCCATCCATACCAGTGTAAACTTGCAGTGCAATATTCACGTGCATGACTGAGGTGTTCTACTTCCCAGAGGTTGCCGGAAAGAGATGTACATGTATGGGAGCGGGGTTGCTGCATGAGGCATGCAGCACATCCCAAGTTCCCTGTACTGCAGAACAGGGATGACAGTAAAGCCTTATCTGAATTACTCAGAAGTGTATCAACTGAAAATCTAGCTTGCAAACCTACCTCTGCTGTACTATCTATAGAGCATCAGAAGCATAAGCCTTTCCAGCACTTGCTATTCTCTCAAGCTGGGCAAGGCCAGACATCACGGATCAATATTAAGAGCATGTGTTCCGTGCACTGTCAAAACTGAGGCAACAAGAGCTCTCAGCTTCACAAAGAAAACTTGCAGATATGAGAACTTACAGCTAGAATATACCTTTTAAGAGTAAACATCTTTCTAGTAATTGACATCTCAAAGGCTAGTACAAAATAGCAGTAGCATTAAAGCATTTTCTCCAGGTTTTAAAGCTGCTGTTTGTGTGACAGAGGTGGCCTTATTCAGCACAATAGCTGAATAACTACTCTTCCCTTCCACCTACAAGAAAGGTGAGCTCAGGTTTAGAAAAGTATCCGAAAACCAAACTTTGATACCAGAGGTACAATAAAAGAATGTATATTTAGCATCTTTTAAGTGGAATTACATGTTGTATCTGTGGAGAACCCAAACTACTATATTTAGACTAGTCTACAGAAACATAACTCTACCCACTAAAGCCTTAGCTGTGTCAGCAGAAGTAAAGGCGGAATACTTGCTGACTCGCTTTTAAATACCTTTTATAATGTCTATGGATTAGAAGTCTGAGCATTTTTGCCGTTTCTTAAGAAACACTTTTAAAAACTCTTTCATTTTAAGCTCTGCAAGCCTGCACATAAAAAGAAGAAAAGAGGCGAAAAAAAACCCCAGTGTACCAGCAATAAGGACGTTAGGCTAATATAGTTAAAATCACCCACTCAGCCATATTCCTTCATGGAACCAGAGTTTGTGGTTTAGCAATTTTATATTTCCTAATTTCAGTGGGTCTAAATATTACACCACTACAGTTCACAGGTGAAAGGTTCTTCTATAGGTATTTCATGCTTATACAAGATACTAACACTGTTCTTATAATAGGTATGTCCTAACACCCTCTATCACAAATAGAGTCATAAACTGTGATATTTGCTGCAATGACTAGTCTGAGAAGTAACAGATACTAAAAACCCTACTTACATGTAATAGCTGTGGCATAAAATCAGAACAGTAGACTGATTTATGATGCGCATTTCTAACCCCAATCAACACACTTCTTATGGAAGATACTGAAACCACCAGTTAAACATAGAAGTTTTCATTTTAAGACTTGCCTTTTAAGAAGGTTTATCCTTATTTGCCTTCTGATTTCACAAAATATTTGGGTTTGAGAATAAGCCATCTCTTGAACAGAAGTATATTAAGAACAGTCAAACTTTTAAAAACATTATTTGTAAGTTCTGTCTCTGAAAACTATGCACCAACCTTGCAAATCTTCTGTCTCAGGTACTGTTTTGTCCGCAGCCGTACTATCTGGTTGGGATGATGCTACAGATTCTGTTAAGAGTGACTGACTTGACACAGGGCTGGAGGGTAAAACAAAGAGGTTATGATTTTTGAGGTATGTCAAGCATTCCTGAAAGAAATGCATTATATTGTCTTTCTTAAGGAAAGAGCATGCCAAAGCTTTTCACACTAAAGTTGTTTCTGTCACCGTTTAAAAATGCCACAGTGTCTAAGATTACTGGAGAACCTGAATTGATGAAAAAGTTACATGTTTTTGTGTTCATACTGAATGCAATAAATCAGATGTAAAAAGGAAAAAAAATATTTTGGGGTAGTTTGGCATGCCATCCTTCCACACAGAAACAACAATGCAACATTCAGTATGCGAGGATTTTTATAACATAAGTCAGCAGGATAATTGTAGAGGAGCTACTTTTGGTGTTCTAGTGATATGAACAAGAAAATTGCAGCATGTCAATGTTTCCTGTAATAAAGCATCTGCAGCTGTACACAGAACTCCTTAGGTTTTCACAGTTTAAAGTGGTGCTGGCCAAACTTCCCAACCCTGTCAGCCCTACTGCTAAAATCACAGCATGGCTGGAAACTCACAGATGAATACCTCGGACAGTTATGGGAGAGAGGTTCAATATTAGCAGTCATACACAGCCACACTGTTCACCCAGCAGCTCTACTATGGCACAAGAGAGAACTGAAGTCCCAAGCGAGAGGTAGCACTACCCCATTTGCCCTATCTGTCTCTCCCTTTCCACTTAGAGATTTACTCCAAATCCAAGAAATTGGATTATCCAACAGCTCATGGAACCAAAGCCCTACCAGTAATCCACAACACAACCAAGGCATTGGAATTGAAATATTAATTGCCAAGAATTGCACGTAGATCTTGAACTGCAAGTTTGGTCACCTACAAAAAGGCATTGTCAATCTACTAGATATTTTCTCAGCGTATCATAACTCTGAGGTATTACCAGAGACTGAAGTTGAATCCCTGCTTTTATGTTGGAAAAAAGAACTCACACTTCAAAAGAACCAGTGTAAGAGCAACCATCCACTTATTTCTCCTGTAACCAGTAATCAAGCTAGTGATCAAAGAGATACTTTTTTTCCACTTTCATGCCCATGGCAGAGGGGTTGGAACTAGATGATCTTAAGGTCCTTTCCAACCCTTACTATTCTATGATTCTATTCTATGATTCTATGCTACTGAAGATTGTGTGAGAAGAACCCAAGGCACTGTAATTGGTTCACTTCTGTGCACTGAGCTGGATCATTTTGTTTTGTTTTTTTGCACATACCAGAAGAGTTGTATCAGGGTAAGATATCTACTTTCTACCCCAGTCAGAAATCCCAGAATAGCAAGACCAAATACAGCATCAAGCATCGCACCTAGCTCTCAGTTCATATGCAGGATCCAAGCATAAGATAACACCTCCTATAAAAAGCTAAGGAGCAGAAAACAGTCTGAAAAGAACTGGCCAACAATAATTGATGAAATCACCCTCAGCCTGTCCTTTACTACACTGTGACTTCTAAAGGAAAGTTAGAATGAGTATTACTGCAAGTTAGCTTCCATAATATAACACACTAACATTTTCCACTCAATTTCCAAAACTGAAATGCAGCCACTAAATATAAACAAATATTTAGCTTTTACAAGTGAAAAGCACTTAGTAAGTCTGAGTGATTTACAAGAGGACATTATGTCTCCTTGAATAATCCAGTTGGAAATCGCTTGTTTAATCAGAAATCAGTTCCGTTGCACAACCTGTAGTAAGATTCAGATATATCTTTTCCCTGTTCTAGTACACTCCACTTTCTGCAAAGCAACTAGTTTGTTAACACATTATCATACATTTAGTTATGAGAACTCTAGAAAACAGCTTTCTGCCATTTTACAAAATCCCCACGTTTCTAAGATGGAAAGAGCTCTCCTTTGGTAAAGGTACAGCCAACTGCACATTGTGGAGTCAGAAGACCAGCCAGACAAGTCCCTGTAGAACAGCACGAAGCTGGCATCGCTCCTATTTGAGGCTAAATTCTAAAGATGAATTTGCATTTGAATGTAAGATGTAGCTAACAGATCAGCTACTATTTACTGCGAGATCCCATACTTTAAAGTTAGCAGTTAAATCTTACACATTTTCCTAATTCAGGCCCTAGTATTTAATTATGCAGTATCGGTACACTTCATTTAAGCACCTTAATACAGATTTTTACTTCAAAGCCCAGAAGAGAGAAACAGCTTACCTTGGCTGCATGGATGTCGATGGAGTCGATGTAGATTCTAAAGTTGACTGAGTTTCCTGGGTGCTGCCTTCTGTACACTGAACTGGTAAGGACTCAGTTATACTACTGACAGAGGGTGCTGGAAGGAACATACTAATGTAAATGTGTTACACTACTTCCTGGGATTACAGAAGTTATACTATGCAATTATTCTTCAACCCCCATGACACAAAAGTAATTATGTCTGGCTATATTTTGATCATGATCAAGCCCCATGCCCCCAGAAGTTACACAATTTTGAAGGTGGAGCTTTCAAATACTTACTATTTTGTGCTAATCAAAGAATCGAGCAACAGCTTTCTCAGCATGAACTGCAGTATTCTGACATAAGCTTGGGTTTTGTTTAAAAAAATCAAAATAGATCTGTGAGAAACAGTAGTGTAGCACCCTAATACCACTTAGGATCCATTTTGAGGTTGTAGAACCTAGATTCCCAGGTTTCAATGGAAGCTATTACTTCGAATGCTCCATCCCTGGCAGTGTTCGAGGCCAGATCGGACAGAGCCTTGGGTGACATGGTCCAGTGTGAAGCACCCCTGCCCATGGCAGGGGGTTGGAACTAGGTGATCTTAAGGTCCTTTCCAACACAAACCATTCTATGCTTCTATGATATTCCAAAGTGCACCCTGAGACTCCTTGCTGTCAGTTTTCAGACAAGCCAGAAGAGACATTTTAGCAGCTCCAGGGAAGCGCTCCCTAACCCTCTTACCCCCAGAACAACATCAAGTTGAAAACATTGGGGCGAACAGAGCAGAGAAAGGTTTCCTCTTTGAGGGCACTACCATTAATTTAAAGGCGGAAGAGCAGTCTAGCTTTTTCTATAGAGTGAATGTATGAGGACAGCACTTACTTCAGTGGGAAATCTGCTTTGTAGGAAAGACCACAAGTACATGGAACACTGGGCCAAAAGGAACAAAAACAATCTCTCCCTTAAGTTAAGGGCAACTATTCTTAAAAAGCATCTACAGGTTAATCCTTCAGCATCAGACTGCAGAAATTAAATACCGGGATTTTAAATGTTTTCACAAACATTCCCCAAGCTAAATGTTATCTCTGTCAGTAATTTCAGGAAAAATATGTTGGTGTAGTAATTTTTACTGCATTTTTATACCTTCAAATTGCTAATACCTTCTGTATTAATCTAAGCATTTCCAAGAGTCTACTTCTGAGCAGATTAATCATAGCACAATTATATCATGAGCACTTCATCCAAGCTCATTCCATAATGTTGGAATAGAACGGTTTGCACTAATGCTCCTACATTTTTAGTATTTGGACACGATTAGGAAGCAAGTTGCCATCTACTGTGTCATTTGGAGTTGTTCAAACAGATGTATGCTAGCATTACTTACCAGGAGGGCTAATTCTACCATTACTGTTCTGCCTTTGAAGGTGTTCTTTGTAGCACACTGAACACATGCCATTTGTACGAGGATTCCCATAAAATCCGCAACCAGTGGAACAAAGCATAGGCACTTGGCTACGGTTAGTTTCTTGAGCCATTTTCCCTTCTTCTACAAACCTGAAATTGAAACATACAACCCAGTATTTAGCGACCTGAGAACACCCTTCTTTCAGAGTTGACATTTCAAAATCCAGAGTTTCCTGTAGTTCAGCAAGAAGATCTTTTAGAAAAGAAGCCTTGTGGATAACTCAATGCATTTTCCTAAAATAAAAATCTATAAGGTCTGCGCAATAAGACAGAAACAGTTATATGTATGATTTACATGACCCATAGATACAGACCCTTCCAGCCCCACCATTTTCTGGTCAACATAAAGCCCACAAAGAAAAGTTATTTTAGGAAATAATAATGGAAATATTGCTTCTAGCAGTAAGGTAAGGGAGGGTAGGGGAGGGGGACACTTATGCTGAACCCTTCTTGAAACATGAACACCTGATACTGTGAATGAGTACTACAGAATGAAAAGACAAGCATGGTACCACATGCTTACTTACTGTGTAATAGTTATTATTAACAATAATCACATGAATTCGCAAGTTACTGTTTAGTCACCACATCATTCGTGAAGGACAACACAACTACCTACCACAAAGCCTGAATTATGATTTTTCACATGAAAAAAGAAAAATCACCTTTTCAGTCAAATATTACACTGTGCACATATACCTCCTATATATCAGTTTTGTGTGAAAAGAGAAATAAGAGATAAATATCAAGGCAACTCCTAACATCTTTAGATTTAGTTTTCTTCGTAAAAGATCTGTAAACCTCCTTAATACAAAAGAAGACAAAAAATGACCATATGCAACAGTATTCTGAGCCCCCAAACTGTTCTCAAATGGTCTCACCTGTACATGAGTTATTGACAGGTCACTCAGCGAGATAAAAATTAATTTTCCATTATTTACCCCCCCTATTCTTGCCCTTTTTTGTATCAGTTTTGAAAGGAAAAAAACCCCTTCACATTAAGAAACCCAAGTATCTCAAGGTATCATTATTTCATTTAAGATCAACTTAGGCCTACCTAAGAGTTGGGGCTGTTCAGCCTGGAGAAGAGAAGCTGCGTGGAGACCTCAGAGCAGCTTCCAGTGTCTGAAGGGGGCCTACAAGGATGCTGGGGAGGGACTCTTCATGAGGGACTGTAATGATAGGACAAGGGGTGATGGGTTCAAACTTAAACAGGGGAAGTTCAGGTTAGATATAAGGAAGAAGTTCTTCCCTGTGAGGGTGGTGAGGCGCTGGAATGGGTTGCCCAAGGAAGTTGTAAATGCTCCATCCCTGGCGGTGTTCAAGGCCAGGTTGGAGTCTTGGGTGACAAGGTTTAGTGCGAGGTGTCCCTGCCCACGGCAGGGGAGTTAGAACTAGATGATCTTAAGGTCCTTTCCAACCCAAACCATTCTATGATTCTATGATTTTAATTCTTGCTAGTCAAACCAAAGATAACCAATATTACTAAAATAATAAAATCTTTCAAGTAACATCAGTATATTTCAAAAGCAAAGAAAACCCAGAGGTAAAGGGGTTTCAAGATATTTGAATACTTCACCAACTACCATATTATAGAATTAGACTAAACCACAGGAAGAAATACACCAGAGTAAAAAGATTTCCTTCTACATCAGATGTTTTTGAAGCCAAATACAAACAAGCTTCCCATTATTTTGGTTTTATACAAATATCCTCCTCTCTTCTCACACCCACATGCATTGCATTTTGTTTTTATTTTCCCAAAGTATATGAAATTCATACCTCAAAAGCAAACCTCTGAGTTGAAAAGCTTACAGCAAAACAATAATGACAGTCAAGTCCTCTGTTCACAGCAGTAAGGTACTCTAAGGATGAGAAAGTATTCAAGATACAAGATGTACAGGCAGGAAGACAAAATAAAAATCCCTGATAGTATCTTATTCAGCTTCAACCTGCAATTAAGCTTATTTCAGCTGTTTGACTGCACTCCCCCACCCCAATATAGAAGCATTTGCTTTCCACATACAAAGCCCTCATTGACCTCAAACGACAGCTAAATTTGATTTTGCTGAAGTACTGTACTTGTAGCTGAAAGAGCACTTTCATTCCTGCCTTTCTCCAGACAGCCCTTTAGAATTCAACTGCAAGTAGCGCAAGTGGGAATTCAGTTCTTATGCTGGGCCCAACATTCAGCAAGAGAGTGTAAATGAACATGAGTTTTCTGTGCTTTGGTAACTCAAACCCATTTAAAGATTAAACCTTACGCAAGTCACTCTTGGCATAGAATGTTTAAGATTGAAAGACTAATTTAAAAACATTGGGCAGAATATTTCATAAGAGCTAACAGATTTAGTGTCACAATACAAGTATTAATCCTTTTAATTTCAAGCAGCAGCACAATAAAAGAACCTTACCACACAAACTTTCAAAATTAAACCTGATGGCTTTTCTGGTCAATAGTTAGCTTCAAGCAGCACACAGGAACTCAGTAACAGCACCAGTTACTGCTAATATTGTTACCCCCCAACACAACCACTGCTGAAGGACCAGGTGCTAGTGCAATCACAGCATAGCAATTTCTAACATGGATGTAAAAAAGTCTGCTCTGATTCAATAAACAAATTGTGAAAGGTGCACAAAGATGCCCAGAAGAAAAACAAGAAAAGCTGGACTGAGTTCCAGCTAAGCCAGTTCCCGAGTTCATTAACCAGTGGATCCTGCCACCAGCCAAAGCACAAGCCACTGGCATGAGGCTCCAGAATACTTAAATCTCCAAGGGGAAGTGCCAGGGATTCTTCTGAAGAGTTTTAATAAAAGCCACAGGAAGCGGAAGATCCTTCATTGGTTGCTAATACTTGGGGAATAAAACGGAGAAGAGATAGGATCAAACTGACGCAATGTTATGAAGTCAAATGAGAAAGAAGTTGAACACAAATATAATGGTGCAATGCACTCTGAAGAGGGCAATCACATACAATCCCCCACACCATCTCCAGGGTGAGCTGGACCCTCACCCACGCAACTAGTCCCCTGAGCCACCAAAAAAACCCACCAGGAAGCGAAGGGTCATCACCACCATAAAGTTTTCCGACAGTTCACTGAGCTCAATCAGTTCACACACAGACAGAGAAGCAAAAAAGGAAAGCAAAAAAAGCACAAAACACAGGGGAAGAAACTGTGGAACTGCTCCAAGGGATGACAGATGACACGTGACAGAGGGGAGGGACAACACACATTTTGGCAGCTGCTCAGATGGTTCAACTGATCTATTTGAACCCTAAAGCCACAGAATGCCAAACCAGTATAAGCAGCTCTTGCTCCCCACCTTCTCACCCCCTCTCCCATGCTGTTCCCTCCCTCTCAGTGCTCACGTGCACTGAGATGAATGAAGGAAGTGATCAAACTTAGAAAACCAACCACTCCATCTTCTGCCAATTAGTTTTAACACAGACTGCTATCCAAGCTTGTGTTCGTCACACGTGCTGTTTGGGCATAAGAGAAGGTCTAGCCGAAGACACGTGTGGAACCACTTGTTTCAGCAGCAGAGCAGGCTTAAAGCATTAGCCTAGCTTAAAACAGGCATTGAAAATGTAAGGGAAGAGATCCAAGTGCTGGCGGTTCCTGCCACTGCACTTCAGACATACCTCTCCTGTACAGATCCATACTGCATGTGGGCAAAGGCCAAGATGACACAGCACTGTGCCTCAGGGACTTCCCTTCCGCGCTGCTCGGGCAGGAGTCAAAACAGCCACAAGCAGAGCAGACGGACTCTGTCCCTATCTCAGCAAACATGTACAGTAAGAGATCACTGAACAGATGTTTCGGGAGGAGGGAAGACCTCTCCTCACCCCAGTTCTTGGCTCAGCTTCAGATGATTTTTGTTTCAAAACCATCCGTAATTCCTCATGCGGGAAGATCTTTAGTACTGCCGAGCCCAACCATCACATAAGCCAGTAATGGTGGGCTGTCACTGAAATTGCAGCCTTAGCAGCACTGTGAAAGGGGTGAGCCTGCTCCTGCAGCCCCATCCCCTGCTGCACACCCCCACCTCATCCTTGAGTCAGATCAGTTCATCCATCTGATGGAAAAAACAGGAGTATTTATTCTGGTGAACTGGAGAGCTTGCTGAGCTGACATAGATCAACTCTAGACAACTGATATACAGCGCAAAAGGAACTGACAAGGCTAAAGATAGGACGACCCTTTTCAGGGGCAGTTAGCCCTTGCTGAGCATCACTGTAAAATATATTCCAAGTGCATACCCTATCTGTACTTTCAAAACTGGTCTCCTAACTTGGCTGCAGTACTAAACCTAAAGCAACTTCACATAGCTGAAGTGACAGCAAGGTCTTGGGATCATCATGGCTACATGTATGTCCCACTCGGTTTGAGGTGTCACAAGATAAACGTGGAGCTTGTAAAGCTACTGCAAACACCTCTGGGCTCTGCCTGCTCCCCCCAGGCTGAGCTTGCACAACGTTCATAGGGTCATCCTGAACACAGAATTGATTCATCTTAAAAAAAGAAAAGAAATATATAATAAAAAAATACACACAACCAAACTCTTAAATATTTTAAGCATGTTCCCTCCTTTGCTTTACAGTATAGTCATATAACCAGTTGTACAAGCACTAATAAGAAGGAAGCAAACCAGAGGGAGTGCAAGAGCCTTCAACAACATAAACTCGGAACATTCACTTCGTTGAAGATTATCCCATGAACAAACTTTTTGTATTAGCTAAAAATTGCTAAGCTTAAGCCAAAAGTACCTCTGAAATTTTCTTCTCAAAACCATTTATTGCCCCTAGAAGCATGGCAGCCTGCAGAGCTGCGTGCTAAGTCCTCTTTCCCTACAGATCTGGTGCTTCAAGTCTACCCATTCCTGTTACTCCTGTCATACCTACAACTTCATGCATCTACAAGGCCTGCTTACTGCTGTTGCTACAGATCCTGCCATTCCCCACTCACCAGTGCACACCCTCAGAGAGTAAGTTATTCTCTCTATCAAGCAAAACCCACAATCAACCATATAAAAGACATTCCCAATTATAAAGTGTATAGAGCTGAAGCTGTAGAAACATTAAAGCAGTCCAAGTCTTTTGGACATCAGGTTCTGTGGGAAAAGACACCCCTCTTCCAATACTCTGCAGAGCAAGTAACAAAATACTTGTGTACATCCCTTACCCGCAAAGCAGGCACCACAATACTAGTCTTTCTTCCACCTCCCTCTTTTCCTATTAATTAAAATGTTTATATGCTACTAGTTTCAAATCACTGATATCCTAGCCTTATAGGCTTCAAATGTTAATCAGTAAGATCAGAGCACACAGTATTTAGCAGGATTAAACATGAGGTACAGGAATAATCTCTTTCCCTTCCCCCTTCCCTCAACCAGAAAATAAAAACTCCTGCACAGAAGCCAGCCTTCTCCTCATCTTCCCCAAAGATCTCCTGAATTCCAGTTGTCCTCATACTTCAAGTTGTGGTAGGGAAAGCAAGCAGATCCTCACATCCGCTACCTCAGCTCAAGTACAGCCGTGTGTTCTGCAAACACTCCTAAAATTCGTGACTGGTATGGGAAGGATCCCTCCCTGCTGCTCACACTGAAGCAGAAGAGACCACCCAAACAGCATTCTGCTTCAGCACTGAAACTGAACCATACTGATGCCAGCTTTGAAAATGCTTCTCAAAGAGAAAGCAGAGCATTTAGTGTAACTGCTTTCTACAGTTTAGCTGCTCTCTTCACTGTCAAAGATCAACGCACTGACAGATTTCAGCTGACACTCACCTCAAAGGATGAATCCAATTTTAACAAGTGATTATAATATTCCCACCTCTATCATGATCACCTTTATAATGAAGCAATTCAGCACAATTTACATAGCACCAGTACTAATGGTCATTTTCTTTGTGCTAACAAAGGAAGAAACTGCAAAAATTGTAATTTGTGCTACTTAAATATTTAAAGCTTTATCCCAAGGACAAGTAAAAGCAAGAGATGAAGTTGTGTAGACAAAAATACATGTCACTTTAGAGCATGCACTGGTACAGATATCCAATACCACCTGTATCACCAGATGAAAAGGCATGTTGGTACAAAAAACAGTAAATAGGAAATACATTCCTCAACAGGCTTATCAAAACAAATGGCAAATAAAGGCCGAGGAGCAGAGCTCTGTTGAATCTTGCTGAAGTTACCAAAGCACTGGCTGTGTTTGAGGATGCTGCTTCGCAGCAGAATTTGCAGATATACAGCTCCTCAGGTGTCCTGCTTCCAGGACACTACTCAGGGTATAAAGCACTGGACGCACAGTTACAAAATGATCCTGTTTTCTTTTTACTCCGTTTCTCTCTCCCAAAAGGCCCCAATTTACATTCACTGAGCAGCCATTTGTAGCTGCTTTAAAGCATTACCATGTCCCAGGAACTTGCTATGGAGCCAAGAAGAACTGGCAGATTTGAACAGGGGCCTCAGTCATCACAGTTCAGCCCAGCTTGCTCGCTGCAGTCAGACATGTCATTTCATCTACAGCTCACCCTGGCTAAAACGCTCCAGCTGGTTCAGATTTGCCAGCGTAGCTACATGTGTAGTTACACTCTGACCCAGTTTCATCAGAATGCTTTGAGTTAAAAAAAAGCGAATATGGTTAAGGACCAACTATGCAAGCAGATCTGTAAGGGCAGTGACCTCTTTGTTCCTGCAGCAGCAGAACACACAGCTGCTGCATTTTTCAAAACACAGGAGTTATCCAACTTCCTCAGCACCAAGAGAATCCTTGCATTTTAAAGCTTCCAATTCACTCCAATAGGCCTTGAGTTTTCTCCCTGCTCACAACTAAACACAGTTTTAAGTCGCAATCTGAATTACTGAAGTAGAATTTATATAATGACATAATATCAAAACCAAAATATTCACACTAGTGACCGAAGACTTACATAAGATGTTTTCTAAATTCACTTAAGTCATCCAATATCTACTTATGTTCCAGTCTATTCCTGCTGAGCAGCTTTTTATTTTTGTTTCATGCATAGACTTATTTTAGGCTTCAATCAAGCACTTACATTAGACACTCCCAGCAGAAACTTTATAGAAAGATGGAAAGAGTTACAGAAGCCTTTTCTTCGCTTCTAAGTAGTCAGCAAGTTTAAATCCTTCAGTATAAGAATTTAAATATAACTAAACTTTGGACCCTCAAGAAAGCTACATTCTCTGTACAGTGTAAATCCCTGATTTAGGATGGCAAAAAGACTGAAAGAACCACACTGGTGGAAAACAGCCACAAGTATGAGAGAAAGTGCAATCTCAGAAGCGGCAGATGGACAGAAAAGAACGTTCAGGTCTTATGAAAGTTGCTAATGTTCGTTCCCTTCCTAACTAATCTGAGCCAGAGTATCATACTACCAATGTTACATCATTACACAACCCAGGAACACTTGGTACAGACAAAGCCTCTAGTGTTAAAGCACGTATATTGCTAACTACAGCTGTCTGCTCTTGCACTCAAGGTCACATGAGGAACAAGAGAACATTTCAATACAACCTCTTCACTCTTACTAAGCAAGAACAAAGAGACAGATACTATACTGGTATCAAGAAGATCACTGATAATAAGGATTCAGCTTTCTATGCTTGTCTGCATACACTATTAATAGATGCGACTTTGAAACTGTAATTACTACATGTGGCCACGCTCTGCCTTTGCAAAGTACGGATTACTAGGACCAAAGATCAACTGCTGTAAAACAGGGTACCTCAGAAACTCATTCACCTCATGCAAATGCATCAAATTACTTGCAGTGACCACTTAAAGTGTACAAACAAACCCCAGAAGTATAAGCAAATTTCTCATTTAATTTCCAAACCTTTTAGTGTAGTCACCATACCAAATAAAGCGGCAATTCCATGAAGTTTACTACTCTACTGAAGATTAACCCTAAAAAAACCCCTAGCAATGCAACAGGTACACTTTACCAACTAGTAGGAGGAATCATATTTTGTTTATGTGGGATTTCAAAGAGGCATAGTACAGACAAACATAGCTTTGTCAAAGTGGTGTTATTCCAGAAAGCTGCCACGCAGAGCTACTGGCTTTCACTATCTGATGGTGGGGTTACTGCAGGAATCACCATTACTTCATGCTGGAGCACGTGGTAACTGCTGCAGCCCCCAAAAGACTAAATGCAGACTCTGTATACAGCCTTCAAGAATTTTCCTCCTATTTTTAATGTAGGAGGATTAACACTGAGCCTAAAGCAGCAAAACACAACTCAAGATGCCAAGGACTATCACTGTTAGTACATTTAAGCACGTACATTCGGACTTCTTAATTGTTCAAGACTAACACTGCTGCACCACTAGAATTTAGCCCTTGCATATGCCAGTACTCAAACTTTGTGGTATTCAAAGAAACATTTTTTCCTCTTAGAAAACGTAACAGCATCTTATTTACTTCTTATTCCTCAGCAGCACAAGACATCTGCAGGCAACCCCAGTTAATCCAACAAACTCCAGCGCAGAGAAGAACAGAGATGCTTTCAGAAAGAGCAGCACTCTCATGTTCTAAGTTTCTGTCTCTTCAGCAATGGCTATCAGAAAAACTAAGCTGACAAAACTGCCTTTTTGGAGAGGTCAACCTCAATGCGAGTGAACAAAAAACAAAACCAAACCCACACAAGTCACTTCCTGGGTTCAAGACAAAGAGCAGCAAATAAGCCTTGGAGGTAGACATGCTTGTTTACAGAAAGACACACCAGGGACCTTCAATAAAGATAACTAGGTAAACACAAAAAGCACTGAGAACAACACAGTAACTATAGTTGTTCTGTATGAAGACAATTTCTGAGTGAATTACAGACCAGGAAAAGTGAACGTGAGAAAAGAGCATGTCATGTGTTTTGGGAAGCTGTTTTTGTACTGGTATCTCTGAGATGGTCATAGGGAGAAAAGTTTAAGCAGCATATCCAAGGAATGCAGAGAGGACACTGGCCAGCTGCCTCACTGGTCATGCCATCCTACCCAAAGCACTGTATGTCCCATAAACAAGCCAGAGGAGAGAACAAAGTTTTTTTTCTCCCAAAATATGAAGTTGCACTTACTCAGTTTAGCCCACCCAGATCGTCCCAGATTCAAAGCTAAAGGCAGACAGGCTCAGCAGGTCCATTTTTGGAAGATGCCTGTCTCTATGACAAGACTGCCACAGAAACCTTACATGAAGTTACACTTGTGATGGAACATTCAACTACTAATAAAGTAGCATACTTTTAGGTAGCACTTGCTCTGGCATCTCTGCTCAAGAGGAATAAAAACTCAGGAGATGCACCCATTGCAACAAACTACCTCAGCAATTTCTTGTCAGCAGCCTGTTACATCAACTCACACAAACCAGTCTCCACCACATGTGGCTGGACCGCTGTCATGCTGCACTAGTTGCAGATACTGCTCGAGAAGCCCTTTCCTCTCCTCTAGAGTTTGTGCTATCTCTTAGCTGTACTTTGGCATTAAGGTGCCTAAGCCAAAGAATACAGGAACCATCAATTTGCTCTCCAGATTTCTACACAGTGCTATAAATTTAGAGCTTATTTGAAATCTGTCAGATTACAGAAATGCCTTCTTTTAAAGTGCTCTATAAAAGATAAGAAAGCTCCTCTGAAACAGACAAGAAAAGGCTACATTCCACTTTCTTTGGCATCACATATTAAAGTTGGACATTCCAAAAATCAGAGGTTGAGTAAAATTAGAATCAGGAGATTCTAAAATTCTCTACATTCCCTTAAGATACCAGACCAAATTTTCAGGATGCAGAAGGGCAACTCCATAAATTACCTTTGATGCAGTATTTTAAAACAGGTTTGACTTTACAAACTGGTGAAAAGTAACCTGTAAGAAGGATTCAAACACAAGATTACCCATACAGTTACTGAAAAAATAGCTACAGATTCAGTAATCGCTTCTTTTGAGCATCAGTGAATAAGTAATCTTCTCTCAATACAGCATAAGTTTCACTTATTTTAAGCATATCAAACTCAGAAGAGATAAAATCCGCTTTAACACAAGTCCCCAAAATAGACAGTTTCTTGTTAACAAAACACCTGTTGCTGAGAACTGACAGTAAGCACAAAACACATTATAATTTGTTTTTACAAACAGCACTATGTAGAATTTTAATTAGCTTATGATGCTACAGCTCTACATGGGCCTATTGCTAAGGGAGGTCCTGCTCTAATATCAGGGTTCCTGGCTGTTAATAAATAAAACGATCGTCGTCATCATCATGCATGGCTGGGGCATGTTGAATTCAACTTAACTTCCAAGAACATTGTGATTATCATGCATGATGTGTTGCTCTGTTTAGAATTATGCACTCTGTCTAATTTAAGTGTTCAAAATTATACAATACCCATACTGTGGTTTGATGGGGAACTCAACCTAAAGCTAAAGCCTGACCAAACAAAGACTGTATTTAAGGACAAGTTTTCAGCTGAAGAGGTATAAGTATGAAGTTCCCTGTGGTGAAGCTGCATTCCTCATATTTTGTAATGCATTCAAATTTAGCCAAGGGACTCAAAGGTGCTAGTTTGCTTTAACCCTAATGCTATTCTAGGGTTTTTCATTGTTGGGTTGGTTGGGCTTTTTTTCCTTAATTATTATTTCAATCACTGGGAAGCCAGGTTATATGATGCCGAACAATTTACTGGATGTCTAAATACTAAAACCTATGACACTGCACAAAGTGTAGGAAAATAGTATGCAGTTGATCAGCAACCACCATGCTGGGCAACTGATATTTATCCATCACTTTAATATACTGTCAAGTCTCACTGAAGGTATAAATATACCAGCTGGTCACACTACAAAGTTTTGCATCTTTCCTTTGTTTCCTCTCAGCTGTCACATTACACTGCCTGAAACACTGCAATGGGTGCATGTGCAAGTGCAACCAATACACATGCATCCCATATATATTTATTAACTTATGCAATGGTTTCATGATACAGGTAATTCATGGCTTTAGATACTTCTGCCACAGTGTTGCTGGGCCAGGAACTCATCCACCTTGAAGGCTTCATTCTTCAAAAGCTTGGACTGGTTCTTGTATCTGGTTTACGGTGCAGCTCTGCTGCAGGAGGAAGGTGAAACTACCTAGTTAGTATCAGAACTGAGCTCTAAGGCTTACATCACCAAGAGGTCAGAGTGAAAATTAAGAGTTGCCTTGTGCAGCATTAACTAGCCAAGACAGTGTCTGATTAATATAGAAGGGGCTAAGGAACAAGCAGAAATTTGCACTGTGAGACGCTCTTCTTTCTGAAGGTTTCCAAAACCACACCACTTGCTCAGATGGAGAGGTCATTATGCTGCTTAATGGAAGGAAAAGCTTAAAAACTATTGGAAGAAACTTGATTAAGGACAACTGGCAGTGGGGGAAAAAAATGCCATCATGGAACAGAAATTTTTTTTTACCCTTCTTTCCTAAGCCCATACAGAACAGACTGCATGGTATTTCAATTTCTCAACTGACAAGACAGAGCTGACAGCTTTCGAGTAAAAGTCTGCATTGCAAACACTGTGCCTTAATCACCAGAGCATCCTTTTTACCTACTAATACTCCAGGTACAACTCTGTAAACTGCCTTTCTGATAACCAAGTTTGCTATTCATTCTGTTTTCAGACAATTTTCAGCTATGTGAGCATGCATTTCTAGCAGAATGTCTCCCCCACTTACTGTCCAGAACACTTAAATCAGCAAGTTAAGAGCACAATAGCCTAAAAATAGCATGGCTGGATGCCACTGTCTCCCTATTTATTACAATGGTACCTTTGTACAGAGTTTTCTACAATTCTGCATAGAAAAATACAGCCATAAACGGCTTCAAGGGAGGGACTTGTATCTAAAAAGGCCAAGCTGTTAAGTAGTGCCATGGGACTTCCCCCTTGTTCCTCAAGCCACATAAACAGAAATTTGCATTTTTAGAAGCCTTTTGAATAATAAGTCTTTAAGTAGATCTGACTTCTCTTTTTATCCTCTTGCCATAGTGACTGTATTCTGCCTGAGAACAGATTGACACATGACAGAGTAACAGCACTTTCTAGATAAAGGAAAATTCATGACATAAAGGAGAAGTAGACGAATACAGAAAATTCAAGCCAGATCTCTCTTCAATTATTGTGCTTGGCATATAAAAGCCTGTATCACTTTAGAATGGATGAAGAGGGAACAAAACCTGTTCACAAGATATTGAGCCTCAACTGTCAGCAAGGTGTGGCTTTCTATCACAATGCTCATTCCACTCACAAACATTGGCCAATGGGACTTATTATCAGGAAACAACAGGAAAAGAGCACAATATATTCCCTTTTATTACGGAATAAGGTCAGAAACAAGGGGGAGATCTGCAAGACCAGTGCCCTTTAGCTTGACCTACAAATGCATTCACAGGCACCTCAGCTTCAGCTGCTGCACTACACTGGGGTAATTCTACAAGTACCACATCCTTGGTATGGCTTGAAAAACAAAAGCCCAATGCCTTAACACTGTCTCCCAGAAACCTCTCCTGTCTCATAAACCTTTTGTCAGGACAGAAAGCCCCACACTACTGTTGAAGAGTATCTGTATTCCCTATGTTAAAAATCGCTAATTTTAATGCATAACCTCAGCTTTCAAGAGAGGACTTTCCCATTTTAAACAACTAACTTGATGCTGCTTAAGTAAACCCAGCAACAGTGTAAAATACATATATATGCCACCCTGTGTAAGTTCACCAGAAAAAGCTATCAGGCCATACAAAGAAGTTTCAATAAATTCTTCATCTCAGGCCTAGACAGTCTGAGAAATTCAGGTGTCAGAGCTGCAGCAAGGACAGAGGTACTCCTCAGAGCAGACTGATATTTCAAGCATTCCTATTGTGCAGTGGGGGATCTAAGATAGAAGGATAAGTAGATTGCAACTAATCAGGATTTATTTATATAAAGAATGACTAGGTATAAACTTAAGACCGCAGGTCACAGTCACATGATGATTCTGCAGAATAACAATCTAATTCTTGCAGTAAGCGAGACCATAGGTAACAGTCAGAAGTTTCATAGACACCAAGTTAGAGAAAAAGCAAATGCAGTAAGACAACACTATCAGCTAAGTGACCAGAGTGTGAATCAAATGTTTTTGTTGTTTTTAACAACAGATTTTTTAAAGCTAGACAATTACTCCACTGCTAAGCTTAAGAATATCATATCTCACCCAAAACACTAAGTCCAGTATGACTAGACTTATTAGGAAGGCAAAAAAACCCCCCATGCATGGCTGCCAGGCCAGTCCACAGCAAACCAAGCACTCCTTGAGCTCAGCACTAGTCTCAGCCCTGCACAGTTTGTCACACTCCACTGACAATTTGTTATGTAAGTAATAATACACCTACCTTGACCTGTTGTTACTAATGCTGACTTCCTCCTCCCCCAGGATACTTTAAACAAACCTCATGAAAATATACTGATATTCAAAACAAGCCTATGGAGCAATTCTATAGTCTCATCCCTAAAAAATGTTCCAGGTAAGTCCTTCCATATTGCCACATTATTATTTTTCTTTTTAGTAAGTTCATAATCAAGTGGTTTTGACATCAGTAAACACTAAAATGATTACTTTTCTAGTTACTTTTCACCATAACAATAGCATTTGTTTGATAACTAATTCTAATTAACACCTACAAAATCACTTCCTTCAAGGACTTCACACCAACATCCACCAGTACATCATTATAGCATGGTATCTGGACAGCACAATCCCAACGTAAGTCTGGTGAAGTTCACTTAGAAAATATTTCTGTATCAGCAACAAAAGCTATCTCAAGCTTCTTACCCGATTCTGAGGGAACTAGGCAGGAAGAACAGTCTCCAAAGGTTTCAGTTTAACACTCAAACACAGCCACTTCTTTTGCCCCTACCTTAATAATGGTGCAGATTCCAAAACAAGGTCATTCTGCTGGCACAGAAAACATTCCACTATGTGGTAACATTACCTTGCATTGAGGCCTTGATTCTAGATATGGTTTTAGAAAAAACATGTTAAATTCATCCAGGGGATAGCAGAGAAACCATTTCATTCTTCTCAGCAAGTCTCTTACCTCCCCTGCCTCCCCATCGTCAAAACAGCACCATCAACAACTCATTAAATGTTTTCTTCTGAAATCTAACTCAAAGACAGCCTTTTGTATATAAGGAGGCATGAATATGTCCAAATTAGGTACTGAAATTCTACATTTTTGCCTGCAGAATCAGTGGTTCTCTCTTGCCTCTTACCTCCAGATATAATTCAAAACCTTAAGTGGAACATAACTGCATTCCCCATGCAATACTCTGCTTTCATCAGCCCAATTATGTTCGATGGCACACACGTAAACTGCCTGCCTTGCTCAAGCTAATGGTGAAATCTTCAGTTCTTGTTTAAAAAAAAACCCCACAACACATCCAATACAAAATGTTTAAACAAGCTGAAAGCACTTCACTTCTATCCTCAAAAACCCTGCTATTAAGCTCCCCCTCCAATTTGATTATTAAGTTTATATTTGTTTTCCTAATCCTTCACATAGCTAGAAATGCATTAGCATCATGAATCACAGAACACACCGGTGCACTGCTGTCTTAAACCCTGGGCTAGTTACACTGTTCAGGTGGTAGCCAGGGCCTGCCGAGTCAGCCACACTGTTTATAGTTTAGTTCTTCAGATACAGCATTATTATATTTCAGACTGACAAATACCATATCCTGAAGGTTAGAGTCCTGTGATATAAATACACCCTGACAGGGCAGAATGGTTGATCAGGGGTGGTCTTTAGCACGGAGGCAGTTTTGGCTTCTACAAGATTGCTGAACCATTATGTTAAAGGAAGAGCTGTGAGTTTAGTAAAACTGCTGCTTAAGAAGGAGCTATTTTTAGGAAATACTCAAAAACGAGCATTCATTTGTCTAAGTAATACTCAAAAGATTGAGTTAAGTTGATCTAAATGGAGCAGAAGATGGATCAAGTTAGGATTTAATTCAGTTTATGCCTTCATGCATGACTTAAGCAAAAAAAAAGTTATTTTCAAATGAAACAGTCCATTTCTGTCAACAACTGGAGAATGAGCAAGAAAACATAACTTGATTAAGAATATTTTTGCACTGTCAAAGCTTTGTTTTTGCTAATCTGTTTAGCTCAAAAGTCCTATAAACACAGTTGGAAGAAGGGATCTGTTAAAAATATATCACCCCACCCCTTCAATTAAGAGCTGAGAAGCTTATGACACATGTGAGACATCTACCTAGAACAGGGAAGGAGGACTTAATGTTCCTGATATTTCTAAAGGTAAAAAAAAAAAAAAAATAAGCAGGTTTAAAAATCCCAAGTGTTTCATGCCTCTGTTAAAGGGATTTTAAAGCAAGAAGAGATCCAAGCTATTTTTATTCCTTTGTAGGTCATGTGTAATTAACCGCTTATTTTCACAAAACCTTATTACAGTGTAAACATCACTGGCCAGATCATCTGCCCCACCCAGGCTGAGCTTCACACCACAGGAGGCCAACTATCTCTGTGAGGAGCCCTTGTATCTTCAGAAGAGGGCTGTCCCTGCAGTACCAACCTTCCCTGCAACAAGCCGGGATGATCAGCAGCTCCCGAGCTCACGCCTTCTCTACAGCTTTCCTAGAAACCATAAGCAAAACAGTTAATGGGCCTAACCCCACATCTACAACTATGGGCAGATGTTCCTTTTTGGATATAGCTGAAACTCTCCAAGATGACATTATTCCTCTCCCCCACTCCCTTCTGCCTTGGGCACACAGCAATTAGCAGAAATGATCACTAAACCACTTGGGGAATAGGGGGAGGAAGAGGAGAGGAAAAGAGCCAGTTGGGTTGGCTCGAGCCACTAATTAAAATGATTTAAGCCAGCCTATTGGCTTCGCCTCCAGAGCTCACGCGACCCACTCTGCGGGAAGAGTGGCAGGAGGCCCCTGTGAGTAGCTGAGGGCTCTCAGCAAGCAGGGATCTGCAGCCCATGTCACAGCTCGCAGGATGGATGCCTGCCCTCCCTAAGGCTCCAGGCATGTTTCACAGAGACCATCCCATGGGAGGCATGCAGCCTTCTCCAAGTAGTATTAAACAGGACCAAAGTGCAGGGTTACCAACCCAGCACATGGTGGGCCACTCACTTCAGAACTCTAGGCAGTGCCACCAGCAGTCAGTGGATCACAAATTCCCTTTGCCTCATACGTAGGGGAGATCAAATTTGGTTCTGCATTTTGTACACAGATTTACAAGGACTTCTAAGAATCTCTTATTCACAGAGATGTATACTCCATCCTGGCACAAAAAGCAGACACATAAATCCCACAGCACACAACACATTCACAGCATTTAAGATCTGCAGATGGAGCATGTGCAGGAGAAGGTTTTATGAACAAGAAGTGCTGGAACAACCAATCGTCATGCGGGGACAACACGGGTCCTGCCAGCAACAGCTCTGAATGCAGGCAAGAAACATTTGCTGTAGCCTGAATACAGAAGTTGTACAGCTGTGCCAGCAAAGTGGTGTGTTTATCCTTTAGGGCAGATTTGCTTTCTACAAACAGCCTGCATTAGAATTGTATACATGTGCTGAGAGAGTTAAGCACTGCACTCCTACATTGAATAAATCAGGAAAATTGGTCCCAGATAATACATCTTTCCTAACTAAGTTGGGGGGCAGAGGGAACCCAAGAAGAATGGCTGCTCAGTCATCAAGCAATATGAACCAACTTGCCTCATGTATTCAGTTGTTTTCCTGCCTAAAAAAAAAACCCAGCTTTTGGCTAAATGTAGTATTTAATTGCACACAAACACTTAAGTGTGCTTCCTTTTGTTTAAGCAAGTCTAACACACATGTTCATAACGTTTACAGAAATTATAGCAAACTATGCTATTCTTCTTGCCTTCACCTCAGACATCTGCCCTAGCCACTCAGTCTAGGCCTAGCAGCAATTGTGAGCTAAGAAATGAATCAAAATCCAGGGATTTCAACACGCACATACCCCAGTCTTAAATCTCTCCCCTGATACATGAGATCTGGACTACCTCTCAGCTAAAACACCATATACAGTCACTGCTCGTTCTGAAGTGGTATTTCCAGGGTTTAAATACAATCTAGAACATTAAAAAAATGCCATAAACAGATAAAACCAGCAAGAGTGAATTAGTAATTCAGACCTATAAGCCGCTGGAGCATGGCAAAATGCCAGCATGTCAAGACACTGACATAGAGAAAAGTAATCCATACCCAGCATGTTGGGAGAAAGCAAAATGGCTCAATGTGAAACCGAAAGAAAGAGGTCTACGTTAACAATCACACTTGTTTACACCCAGTGAAGGTCTAAGCGATTGCTTTCCACTGTCATTTGGAAGATTGTTGCTCAATTTTCACATCCATTCTTCTATCCTCTTCACTAATGATACAAAACCCATCAAACACCTCAGACTCAACAAGTATCAAGCCCGTGAGTATTTCTTTCCAATTCCCAGAAGCAGCTGTATATAGACACAAGTGGTTTCTATAAAAAACAGAAAGTATTTAGGGAATACATTCCCCATTCTAAAAGCATTGTTCTGTATGTGGCCTCATCTAACATACTTGTCAAGCATACAGAAAACATAACAATTAAAAGAAAGTCCCCATTCTCGTCAGACCCCCCTGCTTCCTGACTCGCCACTTCCTGCTCTCCTCCCTTTCACCCTATCCCATGCCACCCGTAGCAAATCGTACTTTTCCTGTTCCTGGAGACCTTTCGGATGCAGAAAGTGTCACTGAAAAAATATCATTTATGATAAACCAGGTACAGAAACTGAAAATAATCTCCCCTCGAAGAAAACACCTGCAAGCAACGGGCAATACAGGATTCAAAAGAGAATCTGACCAATTCCAAAGGAAAATAATCTCCTCCCCCTCTTTTTTTCCCTTGCTGGAAGGGTTGTAGCTGCAACACAGAGCAGTAACATTTAATTCTCCTGCCTGTGGTTGTAATCAGAGCTCTGAGAGCGCCAGACACTCTACAAAACTGATTAAAAAGAGAAAAATTGCAGTGTTCTACATAGTTTTTACATATCTTTGTTCTAAATGCTAAGGACCTGCGAGACATTCATCTCATCAAGAACAAACATACAGACAACAGCACAGCCGTCCTCAGTGATACAACAAAAGACAATTTAAGACAAATGACTTGGAGCAAATGCTATCACTGAATAATCCCGTGGCAGCTGTCATCATTAGTTAGCCGAAATCTCATCAGAATCAGAGAAGTTAGAGTTAAAACCGAGCTCTCTTCCTGTAACATTGTGTAACTCCAAACCAGCAGCATTATCCTCCCTATTTTAGAATTCACATTTCTCCGTAAGATAAGGTGGAAGGACTCGGATCCCTCCACGCGTAAACACCCGGTGCAAGCCAACACATGACAAAAGAAACTCGGTCAAGTTTGAGCCTCTCAACACCTTATTTCCTGTCTAAAGAGCCCTTTTGTTCTGCTTCCCTGCATAAATGTTAATATTCTGCCATCATTCGAAAGCGAAACAATGGAGAGAAAGCCCCACGCACATGAACTCCGCTGCCCCGGAGGGCGAAATAACGCCACACGACGCGATTAGAACCCGAAAATTCCTACCCACGAAATCGCCTCAATTTGCTGTTTGCTTCACCCCAGATTAACTTCACTTGGAGCTGCACTTCGGCGCAACCTAGCCTGGACGCTCAGCCCCGCCTCCCCCGTCCTGATTGGTCGAGGAGACAAAGCCCCGCCCCACCAGCCAGGCTCCGCTCCCGGATTGGCGGAGCGGCGTATCCATTATTTAAAGAACTTTTCCTTGCTAGCAGGTTAGGCTGGGCGGGTTAGAACACCCTGGGCGAGCGGGTTCTTAAAGGGACAGGACCCCGCTCCCGGCTGTGACAAACTACAACCTCCGGCGACGCGTCGCCCCGAGCCAGTTCCGGAGAGCGCCCCTGCGAGCGGCAGCACCGGTCCCTGCGGGCACCCACCCCTATCCTGCACGCTGCTCTCGGGCCGCATGGGCTGGGGTGAGGAGAGCAAGCGAGCGGGCTGGAAGCCCTTCACCCGCTGCAGTTACACAACTGCCGCTTGCTCTACTTACAGGTTAAAATTAGGTGTGGGGTTTGAGCCCATCCACTCTTAGAGAGTGGTTGGAGTTACCCTGCGAAGCCGGGCACACTATATCAATTAGTAACCTTGGCTAAAAATACGTGGGGTTGCCCGTTCCCAAGACTTGTTCCAACTGAAAGCGTGAGTCAGCACAAGAGGAGCTCCGCAGGAAGCGACTGTCTCCATCTCACAGGGTACCATGGCTCTGCCAGAAACTTTCTGTGCTTCGTCAGGCTTCACTTGACTGAACACATTTGCAAGACCCTGTTCAGATTCTCACAAGCCAGAGCGTTTCTCACAGCATAACTTCCTCTCACCACTACACAAGAACCTGTTGTTTAGATGAAAAGTGTTTCTGTTTCCACAACATAAACACTGATGCAGTCCCCCACCCATCTATCAAGTGAAAAGTCTGGAACATGCAAGAAGAGTAAAACCAAAACAAGGCTTAATAAATATTTCACAAGTGCAGATGTAACAGCTTGTCCCATTCCGAACAATCAAGCCAAGGAAGAGCCAGAACACAGCCAGTGTTCCCCCTGCACCCACAAGTATAATCATCCCAGTTACACACCTCTTATCTGCTCAGCAAGGCTGCCTTGTATAAAACATTGTCACATGTTTAGTGTAAAAAAGATACTAAGCTAGGGGAAGATACAGCACTCAGTGTAAGCACATTTGGGTTCAATTTGTACTGTGCAGGGGCAGAGGGGGAAAACTTCCCCGCTTTAGTTCTTCCCACCTTCCTCTTCCAGTGCTGGAGCAGCCCGCCTTCCCTCACTTCTCCTTCTGCCTGTACCACAAAATGAGTATCTGTTTTAACTTTCCTAATGCTGACTGATCAAGCCTAAGACAGTTTAGCAAATCTGCTTTACTGCAAATACCACCCAGCATCAGGGAAAATATTTACAGCCGAGTGCTCCCCTGAGCTGCCATACATACACCAACAGAGCATAAAACACACCTTCTGGAAGGACATTTAATTCCTCTAAAACAGTCAAACAGCATATTTTATGTTACGTTCTATTTTAGAGCAATTTATCACACCACAAATCCAAATATGACTGAAATGCAGCAGCTCATACAGTTATAAGTAGTAAACACTACAAGAACTGAAATAACAAGATTTGCATAACCTCCCCTACAGGAACCTAAGCTGAGAACCAGACCTTAACCCTTACACCTGAATTTAGTGCCCTGCAGAAGCCAGTAGCCCACAGTTTAGAAGTTAATCGCGTCCCCTGAGGATAACTCTGAGGCCATACCCACATGACACGGTTTTTGACCAAACGTTATCTAAGCAATCAAACCTAAGAAAACAGTTCATGCAAATAAAACATACCAGTAAAACATCCTCTAAGCATTTCAGTAACCAATCTTGGAAAGCTTCAGTTTAGAACGCACTAAATGTAGACCCCTAAAAACAACAGCAGAAATCACAAGTCTCATCAACCAAACCACCTAGGGCTAGAACAAGCCCTGACAACCCTAAAGACCGTGTTATTGTTTAGGTACTTTCAAAATGGGAAGAAAAATAGAAACCCAAACCAGACACATTACCCCAAAACGCTCCAGCTCTGTATGCTACCACACAGACATCCAGCCACCTCGCAACTGCAGCAGTGATGAAAAGTAATGTTTATCATCTAACACGCCACACTTCAGCTCATGCTTCTGTTACACAGGCAACTAGCAGCTCCTTATCACTACAAGGGAGAAGTTTCATCCCCTTTTCTCCCTGACTTTCCCCTCCCAGTCACACAGTCTGGCCAACTCCAGTGCTCATCAGACCCTTCCATCTGCCTCTGAGCCACTGATCTGACAGAAGTTTGGCCAACTTCTGGTAAGCAAGAGCAGGGCTTACCCAGAGGGTAAGGGGAATGGCAAGGCAAATTCTCCTCTGTTCAGCACTGACCTCCTAGATTTGCTTACCTCATCTCATTTAAAGCAAAACAAAAACCCAAACCAAAACAAACCACACACAACACAAAACTATCACACTAAGAATGCTCCAAGAGTAATTTGCTATCCTCATAGCAGCAAAGATCAATAAAAACCCGTGAAGCGGGGTATGCAAACTAGGTTCACAGCTGAACCTGCCTCACTGCACTAGAAATCATGGGTAAACACATCCGTATCTAGATGTTGGAAATCCAGACAAAAAATTGCTATTCAAGGTATTATCCCATGCTAAAGGGGGCCTAGCGAAACTAGACATCTAGAAGCCTAATTTATAAGCTTAGTTTCTGTACATAAGCAACCTGTTTTCCCTGTGAATACACATACATTTTGAAGGAAATGCAGAGGCACCACTTTAAGGTCCAGTTATGATTTTGCTGCTCTTACAACATCTGTAACAATGCAGAAAAAAACCCTCCAAAATAGCAGATTGCAGCTACAAGTGCATTAAGCAGGGAAGTTTTGACAGCAGAATTGGAAAGCTTTAGTTTGCTGACACCAAACTTTGCACTGAGGACAGTAACAAGAGAAAGCACCTGACTCTCATTTGACTACTGCAATCATAGAACAGCTAAAAAGCCATTTGTTCTGCAATCTTACACACAGAGAAGACAAGTTTGGAGGACTCCAGAGCTCAAGAGATCAAGAACAGAGCCTTTTATCTTTAAGTCACCAGTTCAGAGACCAGAATAGTAGCGATCAAAAGGTACATGTGATGGCTGTTCAGGGATTAGATGAAGAAACGGTTACTCGCTGCCTGGTTCCCAACAGATCAGTGTGAAGCACAACAGCTTTCCTCATATTTTGCACCTGTTTTTCAGAGTCTTGAAATACACTGCACCTCCTGGATTCTGTACACGTTAATAAGTAGCAAAGCAACTGAACTGCTGCACACACATACTGAACTTGCATTGCAGAAAAGGACTTTATCCTCTGGTTGTCAGTTATGTCAGCAATACAGCATGTGATGAAGTTTTTCTTTATTATTTTCAAACAGCTAGCTTTTTTATTATTAGAGACAGCTTTTAAAGTAATATTTAGCTTTCCATTCCTTTCATACCCTCAGATGCTGCAATCCTGTTTATAAACAATAGTTCTCAAACTTGCTGTATAATATATGTAGGAATTTCAGAACTTGGGCATTTCAGAAATGACTGAGACATTAGTAATCATTTTTTAATCAAAGCTAAACAACACAGACTTCATGAGGGCCATGTTTACTTAAAGACAAGAGGGGAAAATTCCATGTGTGATGGAAGAAACATACATTTTCATGTATCTTCAACATACCAGTGTGCAGTCTCTAGAAAGTCAATTAGCATTTGACTTTCCAACCTGATTTTAGTTTTTAAAGTCTGCAAAAGTACCCGGGATTTCCAGGCTGGAGCAGCAAGATGAAAACAAGTTCAGAGTGTACGTTCACTGAAGGTTCTAGAGCACAGGTTCATTGTGTGGCTACAAACACTATCACCAAAAACAACCTTATACACAACCCCAGCAATACACAGCACATTCATTACCAAGAATGAAGCTGCTGATGAAAAGCCAAGATCCTAGACACTTCAGACTTCTTAGAAGTAACTAAGGAGGCCCTTGCATACAAAGAATTCAGCTTGCTATTCCAGGAGTCTAGAGAGAACAACATACCAGACAGATGAGATTTCAGTAGTCTTGAAGAACTCGGAGATTTCCTCTTACTGCTTTCAATCCAAGATATGCTACTGTACTGCAACAATCAAATCTGGAAACAACAAAAGACGTGCATGTGGTAAATATTTCATCAGAGGGGACTGCTTAGTTGTCTGGACAGCAGTACAGATGCATCAGACAAAAACATTTCCCTGGAAGCCTTACCAGCTCTTTCAAACCACCCAAAGCTTAGCTACTCTTGAGAACTTGAAAGTTCATCCGCATGTTAAATTCCAACTGCTTCCTTTAATATAGGGAATAAGCCACTAAGAGAATCACTTCCCTCCCCCTCTTCCCTGTAACCTCCTGGCTTATAAAGCTGCACATCCATAAGAGGTCTCAATCACCCTCAACAGTTGCCATGTCGGTTTGGTTTTGGGAGTGTTTTTTTGGTGGTGGGTTTTTTGTCTGGGGTGGGTGTTTTGGGTTTGGGGGGTGTGTGTGTGTGTCTTCAATTTTTTCTTTATCTGTTATTACGTTTGAGGTTTTTTTAAACCAGGACATGGAATTATATCTTGTACAGCTGCATCACCAAGGCCTCCAGTGATAGATGGCCACATTACTTGCTTCAGTCAGAGTCCTTGAGAAAGTATCTAGGCATTTTAAAAGACTTTGCCTTGACATCAGATACCTTGAGTGGAAGAAAAAAAAAACCATACTAAAGTTTTCATTGAATTTAGCATGGTCCAACTACATTTATGTGTAATCTATACTCTTTGTAGCTTAAATCAAGTATCTTGAATGCAAGTCATAACCCATTCAGTATTTAGAAAACATAAGGATAGCTGCATAGCTATTAGCTGCCAAGAAAATGGAGCCAGAAGTTTGCATACTTACAACTCTCTCAGAAATCAGACCGATTAATATAGCTGCTACAAAAGGACACACTTTCACAGAAACAGGGATTACCTTTATCTGTAACCATAGCAACTTTTCAGTAGTTTGCGTTAATGCTACTCTCCCTCTGATAACTTGCCACTATCTCTTTCGAGCTATTTGTGTAAGGTTTTGAATGTGCCATCTGAGGCCATAAAGTAAGGAGTTGAAATGCAAACTTGCATTCTCAGATCACACTCTCATAAGCGTATTATGCAACATGCAACGTTGTTCATTTCTGCCATAAATTCATGATTAGTCAAGGAGTAAATTTATTTTAATGTTATTATTTTAACATGATTCATAGTTTTGTAAGACAAAAAAGTATTTTAAGAGGTATCCTATGAAATACACAGGAGATAGTTTCTTCAGAAGTGAAGAATTTGTTCTCCTCTATCTGCAAAGTAGTAAACCCAAGGAATTATGCCACTGATGCATCATAGACTTTTATATTCAGTATCATAAGCAACAAAAATCATCCTAAAACACACTTGCTTTGGCCTGAATATATGGCAGATCAGAAAAGAGCCAGTGCCCTTGTTCTGGGTGAGGTGACAACTAATATAAAGAACAGGTGTAAACACCTCAGCACTACATAAACAAATCAGGCAGAATTCAAAGAGCAAGGCTATAAAAATAAAAAGAGAGATAGGAAAGAGACTAAGGAAGGAATTGACGTATTTGCTTCCTCAATTGTTGAGTTACCATCATCCAGAGTTCAGAACAGGATTAGCACTCTACGAAAGAAATTATTTAAGGTGACATCAGACAAACAAAATCACTTGCTTGGAAGCAGGAGGAGGAGGAAGAGAACAGTTTCTTCTTGATTTCTTTTCCCCTGAAGTTCAGAGGGCAGTTTACCAAGCTGCACCCTTGTCTCTTCAGCACAGCCTGGCACAGTTAAGATACACACCTCAGATCCATACAAGAATGAAGGAAACCCTGCATGCTCTTTACTCCCCATAACTCTTATGCAATGACACCTATTACAGGACAAGCCTGGACAAACATGTAGGGAATGGACTTCAGAACACAACGGTGCACTTTAAGTCAGCCCACACGGGGGGAGAAGTAACTACTATCAGTTTTGCCAAATGCCTCCACATTACATCAGCACATTTGGTGGAAGCTTCTGTATATCACTGTTGCTACTAGAAGGAAAATAATTAGTTTTTTGGTTTTTAAGATTCCCCATGCTAACATCCTGTGGAAACACAAGTGGACATTCGCACCCCTTATCTATCACTCCAGGCTTTTCTGTAGAGCCTAGAAGTTTGGCTAAATTTCCACAGGGGTGAACACAGGAACAACAACAGAAAGAACTTTTCGTACAACTCAAAAGGATGACAGACCGTGTAGGCTTAAACCCTTGGTTTAAGTGGAAAGGTGCCACAACACAAACTGCATGTTGCTGCCTGAATACTCCTGACCCCAACCCAGCCAAAACCGCTGCACTGAACCTATCCGAGGAGCAGATACACACACACCGACTGCAGCCTCCAACAGCCCCAACCCGGGGTGAAGGCCCCGGCCCGGAGCCGGGGGGAAGCCCCCGTCACTTGAAGGGCACCGCCGCCAGTTCAAGTGCGATCTCCCGCAGCAGCTGAGGGACCCTCCGACCGGGGAGGCGTCGCCGCCGGCTCCCCCCCCCCCGCCCTAACTAAAATGACCGCGGTGCCGGGGCGGGCGGGAAGCGCGGCGGGGCCGGGCGCAGGGCTGGCGGCGCGCCGCGGGCCGGCCGGCCGCCTCTCCCCTTCCACCCAAGGACACGAGTACAAACACCTCTGCCCTGGGATGGCTCCTGCGCACGCAGCGAGGAGCTGCGCGGAGACGGGGGGGCGGGGGGGGGGGGGGGGGGGGTGCGGGGAGGAGGAAGGAACGACCAAAAAAGGCAGAAAAGGAGCCCCAGGGCCCTACGCCCGGCCCGGCCTCGCCACCGCCCCGCAGCCCCGAGCCCGCCGGGTGCGGGGGGCAGCGGAGCGAGAAGGGGGTGCGGGGAGAGCCCTTCCCTCAGCCCTCACCCCCCGCCGCTCGCCAGGGACGACCGGGCCGCCGCCGCCGCCCCACCTGCCCCGGCGCACAGCGGGGCCACCGGCCCGCAGCCGCTCCACCCGCCGGCCCCCGGCCCGGCCGCGCTCCCCTCACCTGCCGCCGGGCCCGCCGCGTCCCGCCGCCGCCCGCTCCGCCGGGCCCCGCTCGCTCCTCACCAAACTTTTTTTTCCTTTTCTCCGTGTTTCGCTGCCCTCAGAGTGACGCGGGCGGGCGCTGATTGGCGGAGCCCAGGAAGGGAGGCCGCGGAGAGGCGGGGCTACGGACCGCGACTAATTATTACAAGGAGACGGCGGCGACGTAAACCACTGAATGCTATTTAAAGGGACAGCGGCCCGTCCCCCGTTCTCCCCCCCCGCCTCCACCACCACCGCGGGTGACCTGAGGCGAACGCAGGGCCGGGAGCGGGCGGGCGGCTGCCGCCGGCACCGGGCGGGTTAAGCGGGCGAGCCCTGAGGCGCTCGGAGGACCCGGCTGATGCCCTGGGGAGGGGAGACCTCCCACGGGCCTAGGGCAGCCCGTGAGGAGATCACCCCCTCACACCGCGCCCTGTCATACCTCCTATCCCTCGTCAACCCTCTTCCCCGCACAAATAAATTCATCTTGCTATAAAAATCCTATGTAGCTGCCTGCTGCCACCCCCTCTGCCATGGGGGAGTGGAGGAAGAGGTTTGCTGTCAGCGGGTTTCTCTTGTGTGGGCTCAGGGCGGCTCTGCGGGGTCTGTACATCACCCTCACTGGTCACCGCTTCTCCTGCCCTGCACAAAGTCAGCTGTGGGGTTTGTTATCTACAATACCTCGTATAATTTGTTTCTCTTTTTTCCCCGCTGCAGGGCTCTGAGGCAATACACAGCTTATTTTTACACACAACGTTTTCACGTCACACCCGCTATACCCAGTCTAATGTCACAGGCGGCTGTAAAGCTAAACCATAAAGGAAGGTTTTGAAGGTGAGATTTAAGGATGTTGAGGGACTTGGAGGCTCAAAGCAAATAGGAAGGGAGGACGAGATTCCAGAGAGATGAAACAAGCGAAATAAAAGAGGAATTTTATCTGTGGAGAGCACACTGGAGCAGGCCAAGGCTGTGGGAGCTGCCAGGAGGTGACCTGAGTTTGCAACGAGTTTTGGAGGAGGAAAGAAAAGTGAGCAATTGTGAAGCTCAAAGGATGCCAGAGAAACTGAAGATGCGTAAAACATGTTTCCATTCCCATGGGGAACAGTGAACAGATTTTAAAAGTTTTGGTCTTTTTTGAGCAAAGAAACTTGAGACTATCCTAAGGTAGGTGTTGCAACAGGACACATAAAGATTTCAGCAAAGATAAAGCCCAAGCAGAGATCTTCCATGGGTAAGATCACTATTACCAGTGGTGTGAGCCAAGTAGCCAGAGCCATAAACCTGGCAAAGGAACTTAAACGGAAGAAGGCCCTTAATTCTTTTTTTTGAATATCTGAGCTTGGATCAACACCAGAAAATGCTGGTGCAACCAGCATGGAAGTGCTAACATAGCTTTACAGCTATTTTGGTAGAGATTATTCACTCTTGGCTGTCTTTGCTGATGCAATAAGTCTTTCAAATGCCAGGTTGTATGAACAGAAGATGACCTGCATTGCATGTGGGTATCACAGCATTCCCCACAACATTATTTGGAGCGCTTTCATGGTCTTGGCAGTAATCATAAGGAGCTGTGGGGAGGGATGATCACATTCCTCCAAGCCTCTCCATGATCTCTTTTTTATACGATTTTTTTAAAAACCTCAAATTCCCTTTGGTTCATCTCAGGCTGCTTTCTTTGTGCCAGGTTTCCTCTCACGATTAGAAATAGAGATGCAGAAGAATAGGGTGGAATATCCACAGTGTCTCTTTACAAAAAGGCCAACAGATTCTTTTGCAGTTGTGAGCAACCAGCACAACAGCTGGCAGCGCAGCAGCGGGAATAAAAAGGGAAATGCAAACAGCGAACAAGACAGAGACCTCCTGCCAGGAGTTATTGACCAGCAACACATGGTGGAACAAATGTTAAGTTATGGCAGCAAATGTCAAGGGGGAGCAGCCGAATGTTCAGATGTGATCTTTCTCAAGTTGTGAATGAAGCTTGTCAGTTTTCTGATGTGCCCAAATGAGGAAACTCAGTTATAATAATTATGGAGTAAGTGGTTTTCTTGAAGCATTCAGAATCAGTATGTTTGGCATGGTCAGAAGCTGACGCAATTCAAAAGGAGCAAACAACTGGGAAATAGGGAAAGCAAAGGTTTGTGTCTGAAAAAAAAAGTAGTCAAACTGTTCCTGAGGGAGAAAATTCATATACAAGATGGCCAGGCTCCTTTCTGGGGTAGAATAAAGGATGCAGTTAAAAATTAAATGTACATCTTGATCCACTGTGAATGGAAGACATAATATTAAAGAAATAGTGTTTAATTTTCTCGTTTGAGGGCCTCAAAAGAAATAAGCATAAGGCTAAAAAACCTTGCTGGGCTCAAGGAGGATAAGGAAAGAGAGAAGTTTACAATCAGAGAAATGACTAAGCTGTTAACCACCCAGAGAAGGGCATCCTGGACTCCGAGAGAAGGTCAGAAATCAGCTAAAGAAGATGGGAAGTCAAAAGCAACCCTGAGCCAGCAGATGAAAACAGAAGCCTGTTTTCTGTAAACCACTGCAGAGCAGGAGTTAATTGATAGGAATAGTTTTGAATACTACGAGTAGACAAATGTTCATCAGGACCTAGAAGCATGTGGAGGCTGATATGCAATGTTATGTTCATCTTCGTGGAGCAATTTCATTCTACCAGGCAGGATATTGCTTCAACAGAGCAGTCCAGGAGAAGCTCCAGAGAATTAAGTAGTGATCTCAGTACAAGCTGAAACACCCAGGAGGGAGGTGAAAGGTTTCCCAGCTATGCTGGCGATTTGATGCTGCATGGCTAAATGGAACAACCAGGGAACATTATGTCCTCGTTTATAATGTTACAACTGAAACAGTGTTTATTCTCCTTGACCTGCATTGTTTAGATCTGCCTGTCATAATATAAGGCTCCCAACACCTTGGTATCTCAGCACAACTTATTCTCATGTTCTTAAGTGCCATCTATTCATACACCCTTTAGAAGCTGTTGGCAAAAATTTTCTGAAATGAGTTTCTTCTAATTTTTATTCCCTTCTCCCAAATCCATTTAAGCTATCTCCTAACACACACAGATGCAGAGGACCTTTTTCTCTAGTTCCTTTTATGTTTGCTTCTGCTATAGCAGCTTGTTATTTTCCTTTGCTAAAGCTTTAGAAATCACTTGAGGAATCTTAGTAATGTATGCATTTTGAGGTAGATTTATCTTCAGAGCTCATAAATAGAAAGTCTCTTCTTCACTTCAGTGGGCTTTGGATCAGGTGTTTAGTGCTAACATCATTTCAGTTCTCCTCATCTAGTTGTTTGGGGCCCAGCATGCAGCCCCTGAGACTGCTGAGATTTTCACCAGAGGCTCTAATGAGAGCAGAATCAGCCCCTACTTCCTGAGAGACAGCCTATAAAAATCCAAAAGAAATAAGCATAAGACTTTCTTGAACAACTGAGTCTAAAGCTTGATCTGATTTTATCCTCAATCTCACCAGATTTTTTTCCACAGCCACTCTGACCTCTGTTCTATGTGTTATCCTAAGAGGATGAGCTGGAGTTTCAGTTACCCAGGCCTAGTGGAAATTGGGCCCAGAAGTCATTTGGCATTGGCCTTTCAAGAGCAGCAATGCCAGCTCTCTATTGCAATGCCCACATTCAGAGGTCTGTAGAATTAGAGTCCAAATTCTGCTTGTATTTGCAAGCCCAGAACACCACTGACTTCAACGGGATTGTAGGATTTTAGCCAAGAGCAGAAATTGGCCCAGGAAATTTCGAGATTCCTTCATGTTTCTGTTTATATGGTGTTATCATTGAGAACTAAGAGCTTGCTTCATGATGCATTTTACTTTTAAATTACATAAAGGATATTTACTGTGCCGATGCCACATAGTTTGCAAGAAAGATGCACATATGGAAATGAAAAAACACTGATTACCATTAGGATTTCCAGCTTCCAGCATTCATTTTCCAAACAACCCAGGGACTATTTCTCATCAAAAAACGCAGAAATGAAAATCAAATTTTTTGCCATTTATGTATGCCATTCTGCAGTCTTACTCATCAAGTCTGTTGTGAAAACGGTCAGAATAAAAAAGCTTTGTAACAGACAGAAAGTTCAGTCCTCTGCTTTTGTTTTCTCTATACTTTCTCTATATTTTCCCAGCCAGAGACATGCCTAAAAATAATCAATGTTCTTCTGCCTCTCACGGGGTGGGAGGAGATCTGGGGAAAGCTGAGTGATCACCAGGGACAACAGGTAAAAACACAGATAAAGGCTGAGAATGAATGGATCATTCTGTAAAAACAGGTAAGTGGGTGCCAGGCAGAGCATGGCTGCCCAAAAGCATCTGAGCGGCCACCGGAGCCAGGTCAGCACTGCCCTGTCCAGAGTGACAGCACCCGCTTCAGAGCCAGCAGCTCACTGATACTCTTGGAGCTGCAAAAGGGACCTGAGAGCAAAGTACCTGCTCATAGTATCTCTTGAGCAGAGAGCAGCATAGGCTGGAGGTCCATCACAGAGCAGAGCTCCAGTCTGGTTCTAGTTGGAGCTACTGGGCTGCTCAGCGTCTTTTCAAATGAGGCAGATTGTTTTGCCAGGCGGTTACAAATCTGGGAGCTTCCTCCTAGATAGCCTTGTTTAGAAATCTGGGCTGGGGCCTTTTAAAGCCTTAACGACTCCCTACTTAAGCTTTTAATATCCATGTTAAATCGTTCATTGAGCATGGCCTGGTATTCAGAACAGTGTGCCATTGTCACCCCATGAGTAACTTTAGGCAAAGAAATTACTTTGTACCTCTGTGCCTTTTCTTCTGCATCTGCTTTGTCTGTGTAGACAGTAAAGTCTTTCAGCCAAGGAGTGGCTCATGCTATGCGTGTCTAGTCATCAACACAGTGAACTCCAGTCTCGCTGAGAGCCTCTCTGTGCTCCTCAGTCCTACCCATAACAGTAGTATCTTTACACATAGTGCCTTCTGTTTATGCTTGCCTTTCACCCTACTGCACAAACAGGGTTTTAGCATTAATCACTATTTACAACTAAAATCTGGAGTCCTAAACTCTGTAACATTAAAGTATCCATATACCATACTTGCATAAACCCTTGCGATTGTGATTCTATGAAATAGGGCACTGTACAGAAAGCCCAGAGGCTACCAACAGTTCTGGCAACCAGGTGCTAAATTATGAGTATAAAGGGACCAGAGATACTCCAACATGACAACTTCAGCCACTGAAAAGTCTCCATGCACACAAGAAAGCTGGCCCTATCTGACTGTGCTCTGGTCCTTGCAATCTAAGGGAAGCAAAGACCCTGTTGTCAGGGCAGCACTGCTTGGTGATCCATTAATCATAGAATCATAGAATGTTTAGGGTTGGAAGTGACCTTAAAGCTCATCCAGTTCCAAGCCCCTACAGGGACACCTTCCATTAGACCAGGTTACTCCAAGCCCCCTCCAACCTGGCCTTGAACCCTGCTAGGGACGGGGTAGCCACAGCTTCTCTGGGCAACTTGTTCCAGTGTCTCACCGCCCTCATAGTGAAGAATTTCTTCCTAATGTCTAATTTAATCTACCCTCTTTCAGTTTACAGCCATCCCCCCTTGTCCTATCACTACATGCCCTTGTAAAAGGCCCCTCTCCAGGGACTTTTAGCAGCACTCTTTTGGAGGCCTTTAAAAGCCAGCAGAATTTAGTGCATCCCTGAGGGTGCTCTGGGCCAATTTTTGCTTTTGCAACTTATGTTGCCCCCACTGCAACTAGCAGAGCTCTTGGCTCACACTGTGTCCCTGGATTCTTGGATTTAGAGGGCTGTTTGTGTAAATAATCTTGGAGCCAGGCACATCCTGGTGCCTAGAAAGCAAACAGTTTGCTCGAAGCATCTGTCAAGGATCTAGATATAAATGTTCCAAATGACAAAAATGTCTGTTCATCCATCTACCTGCCTGCTTAGGAATGCCAAGAGCACTGGACTATTATGGGTTTGACGCTCTTGTTTGTTCTGTTACTGTCCATCTGACCTTGCTAGTTCAGATAGGCTGTTTGTCAACGCCAGAGAAATCTGCTGCAACAACAGAGGGAATATCTGGTGTCAGTGTTCTCCAGCTCCTTGAGGGAACTACCTCATTAAAGAAGCTAAAACATCGCTTTGATTGCTTAGAAGCAAGCATTCGTTTTGCAAAAATCTCCAAGCAGTTATTCATTTCTTGTAAAATCATAATGCCTCATGTCTTTTTCTAAAGCAGTCTCGGGTACTGGAATGACTTGAAATTGGCAGCCAATAAAAAGTTTTACAGCAAAGCAGATCTGATCAGTGTTTCTTTAAGTGAGACAATTAATCTGCGCTGTCAAAATGTCATCAGATTTTGGTGGATTTAAAAACAATAAAGTGTTTTAGTGGAGACAGTAATAAACCAGGACATTTCTATAGCTTCACAGATGTTCATAACGCATTTGAGATTTGACGTGCTTTCTTTTGGAAATTTGAAGCTTAGACTTTTAGTATACCTAGAGCACAGATTTTTGTCCCATAATAGCCAAGTATTTTGTCATGATCAGCTTTGAGCTCTCATAAACTTTGGTGGGGGACATCAAGCTGAAGTGGGATGACTGTTGTCCTGGTATGCTATCTTAGGAAAGAAGCCTGTTGGAAAATTGATTGCTCTGCCTGCTTTTGGGTAGTACCTTTCAAAGAGGGATCCTAAAGCAATCGCAGAAATCCCTAAGTCTTTCTAGCCAGAAATATGACATATCCTTACTGCCCTTCTGAAGTGTACTTTACTCATTGTTGTATCGCATCTGGAGGGACAGAGTCTATCCATCTCTCACCTCCATGCTGGCAGTTTCCCAGGGAATTGCTAGCGAACCTAAGTTACAGACCACACTCCCTGCACTCTCTACATAAGAAGAAAGGGCCAGAGAAAGAGGTATCATCTTCCTGTTCTCCTGTAACAGATTGAAATCCTTTGGGTACCACCACATGTGAGCAGCTCCTATGCAGCCATAGCCTGTGTGAGGACTACAGTGACATAAGGAATCAGGGACAGCAGAGGCCTATCCATCCATATTCCCACCACATCCCTGCTACATTTTATAAAACCAGATATTATTTAATTTCACTTAACCTGAAGAAAGTCTGGTGCCCAATTCCCTATACTATCTTTTAATGTCCTGTGCACTATTCAAGACATATTAAAAAGACATATTAGCAACTTACCAGAGTTAAACACAGTAAATGCCCGGTGGACTTCCTGAGCAAAAGTACACGTAGAGCAAGACTGAGAATTTGGATCACTGACAGGTCTATGGTCGAAGGTTGAAGAGAGGTTTTTTCTTAATATTACAGTCACAGGAACATTTGTGTTCCTGCTGTAAATGCTTAGCTAATGTTTCTCAATGCACATCAGTTGACTTGGAACTTCAGAGGTTTCCAATTCCTCCTTTCTTCCCTACGATTCCTTCCCCTCTTCATCTTTCTCCCTCTCTGCTCTTCACATTCCTCCCTTCTGCTGCCCTCTGAAGTACTCCTGAGTAGTGGGATTATGACATAGCTGATAAACTGGGAAATTATGACATCAGAGCAATAAATCACACCTCCCTCCCAGTGTACTTCTCTCTGCTTCTTTCTTCCCTTTCTACTGATCTCCTAAAGGAAAGAGGAAAATCGTGACATTAGAAGGAAGCATCTTTTCCCAATCTCTCTGCTCCCAGTCAGTCCTCTTGTAGGAGGTGATTTTATCCTTGTCTTTAAACATTCTAGAATCGTGGTAATAAATTTATGCCCCCTCACTCGTCAATCTTCAGAATGAATGCATGATACAGTCTTTTCACAGTAACGGCCATTTGACAGTATTTTGACATCTTACAGGCTTGCAAAGTTTTCCCTCCTTTGGAAAATTGCTTATAATCAGAGTTGCCACAATAAACAAGTTCTGCAGAAGGAGAGCAACACACCAGAGTTCACAGCTCCAGACTGCAGCTGAATTTATTTATTTCACTTAGCAAAACTCTGGTATTTCTGAAAGTCACACCGCCTAGAGTATAACATCCCACATGTGAAGGTACGATGGGTTCCTGTGTGCTTCAGCCATGAGAAAGTTGGGGTGTGTAAGTAATTCAAGTTCTTCGTAAACACTGTCTTATAAAATCTGCTTTCCACTGTGCTTTGCTCTTGTATGTAGCATTCTCTTCATTCTCTTCAATCTGTTTGGGAATATGAATTTTACGTGATTTCTTGTCCTTACTGGGACAAAGTGATATTTAAACACCCCACACCAAGCTCACAAGCTCTCACAAAGAATAGTGCTTACTATACTGCTGTTAATTTGCTGACATACCTAATTATATAGTTGAATATGTCAGCGTTAAGTTATGTCTACATGACAGGCATTGATGTGGCTGTTATGTAATACAGATGTACCCAAACCACTTTAAAATGAAGCTCAGACACTGCTAACCAATGTAGTAGCTATTGCTAAGCCACATGGACTGCAAAACCAATCAAAATACTATTTATTGACTTAGAGTCACTAGCTTGTACCAAACTCTGGTTTTAACAACTAGAGTGCTACTGGTAATAAGACCTTGCCCAGTGTATCTACCTACACAGCAGTGATCACAGCCTTGAGTTGTGGCTCTGGCAGATGAGCTTAGCCACAGAAGGATAAGGTTTCATCATCCCCTCTGTCTGTGCCCATATTCTCCATGAGAAGTTTCCACCTTTGTGGTAGGGGTGAGAGAATGGGATGGTAACCTAGTTTATAATTCATATGGCCCATTTTACAGCTTAAAGGAGTGATGGAGACGTGTTGGTGCTAAAATGCTGGATTATGAACGGCAGTACAGATACACCACCTTTTGTGCTACTTTTATGCTAGTGTCAATAACATTCAGTAGAACATACTGGGAGGAGCACTGATCGTTTACAAAACTACTGCTAAATGTGCTGGAGCTGGCCTTCCAGAGCCCTTGCCTTTGGAAGAGAGGAATTGGGAGAAGTGGAAACCATAAAACAGAAAGTTTTACTAACAGAACATCTCAGTGTAGTTCAAAATCAGTACGAGTCTTCAGTAAATCAGAGAAATTAAAGCAATAAGTAAAACAGGGGAACTCATAAACATTAAAGACTTATGTATTAGTCCATATCTAACACAAGTTACTTCTCCAGGTTTTTTTTTCTCCAGTGCTACAATGAATTTTCTGCAAGATCTTGGGCAAGATGCGTAGCTTCGCTGCGCTGTTAGATAATACTTCCCTTATAATAGCTCATTTTGCTAGTTGCTGAGTGTCAAAGAGTATTTATTAGATAGGATTATCAGGGTTTGAAGAAGGGAGAGGACCTGAATAAGGCATATAAAAATGGGATGAGTTCACTTGTCCTTAGAACCAGTAGGAGCTGAGGGCATTGCAGGTATCAGTCAGTCAGCCTCAGTCTCTAATCAACATACAGGGAGCAGGTTTAATGTAGAGGCAAGTATTTACACTCTTTATACTCAGTAGACAAATTGATTCATTGCAAAAAAAATTGTCTGATTTAAAATGTATTTGATTTCCCATTGGTAACACTTGTAGAAACTATTTCAGTGTAGGACTAATCCTTCTCCCAAGGGAGGAGTTCCTGGTAAGGTCTTGGGAAAAGTTTGAGTACAACTTCTAATGGGTCAGGGTCCTGTGGACAATGGGGTGACAAATGATCCTGCACAAGCTTTTGTTGTTCAGCAAGACAGAGCAGTTATCAGATGTGCAGGGGCTGCACCAGTGTAGGGGTCCTTGGTGGTGAAGAGTCTAAGTACATAATGACGAAGAAGACAGGGGAGAGCACTAGCAGATGGCTGGGCATGTTACTCCTTACAGCATTATGTATAGTAAATTGAATAACACACAATGGGAAACACTGGAGAGTGCCAGCACCAGTACTTCGAATTCATCCAATGGCTAAATCAAGTGGCATTTTTTATGAGTGGGTTTTATATCCTTTAAAGTGATTTTCACCTGTTAACAGTGTCATGACTATGGACAGATCAGAGCAAACACCACTGACCATTTCTGTGCATGGACAAGTATCTTCTACCTGCAGTTGAGTTCCCTTCCCTGGCTGTTACCTTTATTGCCTTATGTATACCAGAGAATCAACACTTCAGCATTGCAGCACTCTTTGTCATGTCCAGGTAATTAAAAGAATGCCACTGCACCTGGCAGAACTATAAAAATGTCCTCATAAAAGTCCAAGCAGCATTTAATATTTTATTCATTGCTATGTTGTGTTTTTCCTGCAGTAAAACAGCCTCATGGAAGTGAGACACTGAGGCTTAAGAAACATCCTCCATTCAACATGTTACATTAGCTCCATGCCTTTTTTATCTAATTCCAGTTTTGGATCCTTGTTTTTAAACAAGCTTTCAGCTTTGAAGAAAGAAAGAAAACCCCCAACCTTTCTTTTGCTAGAAGCAGGGAACCAGAACAGGCAGCATTTAAGCTTTTAGCCCTTTTCTATACATAGAAAAAAACTGTCTGTAAACTTTATTTCCCAAGGAAATATATTCTGTGTTTTAATCTTATAATACCTGAATAATTGCCTCGCATATAACACTATCTCGCCTGTTAGCAGCTTCAGAAACTCAAAGTAAAAATAAACCAAAGTTTAATATATACAAAACAACATTGATAGTTTTATTACAGAAGGTGTAGGAAGCCAAACCACACAAGCACAGACATAACTATTAAAGGAAAATTATCAAGTTGCCATAACAAACTGTTCAGAAATAAATGTTCAGGTCCCCCAAAGCCATGTGATGCATTTACAGACTTTTGGTTTTCAAAATACAGGTTCAGTGTGTTCTTACTTGCCTTCACATTTTGATATGCTGAGGAATCACAGGAAACAGCTTTATCTTAAAAATGTGGAGGCTGAAAACTTTGTTTAATAGAGATTGAGTTAACATGACTCCAGAATCTAGAGATTTCAGGAAATCAGCACCAAGGCCACATGGCCAGCAGTAATATCATAAGATTTAACATCATTAGTCTATTCAATTATAGCAAACTAACTGATGCTCCCACACATGCAGTTCCCTATGTTTTTCCATCCAGCAACCTTGCCTCAGAGAAGGAGGACTCTATCTAGGATTTACAAACATCTCATGGCACAGAGGGAAGCAAAAGCAAGTCGGGACATCATGAAATTCCCATTATATTCTGTGTATGCTCAGATCATCCATAAGTACACATGCAGTATGTCTGACTCATCCCCAAATCCTGGATGTGAGTATAGGAGCCCCAGGGGGAGATTATGCCAACAGTGCAATAAGCAACATGACTAACATCTATCATATGTAGTTTGTTTTCTCATCCTTTTTTTCAAGGGAAGGACCGCATGTCTTGGCAGGTACTATTAGCGCTCTCTTTGTATCCAAGAACACAAGCTCTAGGAATTGCATCTAGCACAGGAAGCAGAAGATGGTGATGTTTGCAACAGCCATGAGGCCCTGAGGGAATTAATTACTTACTTTGGGATGGGGCCTGTCCCCTGCCCGCACAAGCTGCACTGTCATTTTGCAGAATCCCATTTACCCAAGGGATGCGGATGCCAGCCTAAGTGCTTGGTCTGAAGGTCCAGATGATGGGGTATGCCAAGACCAGCCTTGAGCATCTTCCTGTTACACTCAAAATTTACTCTGAGAAAAAGAAATGAAGAGAAGGCTTGGAAGAAGAAAATTCAGAATGATATTCAGTCTAACTGCACCAAGCTGTGTGAAGGTGAGGAGATGAAATGAATATGCCAAGTCCAAGAGAAATTGGTGACAGTAGGCTGAAAATGTTATCTCAGGGGACAGTCCACCCCCCTGTGACTTTCATCCAACACCAACCCGGTGATACAATTTCTAATAAATCTCAGCAAAAGCAATCTATACTTTCTCAAATAGTTTGACATATCCAAACACTAAGTCATTGTGCTGATGTGAGAAGCAAAATCTTTGTTCTAGATGGAAAAGGAAAGAAATCACACATTTAGTTTCACCAAGTACATTCAGTGATAGCACCAGTGTTGACAGTTCTGGGTATTAGGTCTTACAATATTCCCTGTCTTTCTGAAAACAGGAAATTGTGTGTAGCTCATGAAAAATGAATGCCCTGAATTTCTAGCCTTAATGGTTGCAAAGAAGAGCTTTAAGACCTGAAATGGGTGTGCCTCACAACCTTAGGAAACCCAAAGGCAAGCTGAAAATATGCATTTTATTGTTTTTGATCATCCTTGTGATTTTAAGTCATGCATGACTTTTCTTGGAGGCCTGACTCACAGCTTTTATGGGGCTGCAGTGTCCCATGAAGAATGAACTGCAAGAGCTGTACCCAGGTACAGGGCAACCAAGCAAACATGAAGGGTTTTGTATCTGCCAGCAAGCTTTGTTTAATGCTGGCAAACACAAGGAGCCTGATACTCCTGGTGTTTTATGGTAGCAGAGAAAGCTGATGAGGAGCGAGGGGAGGAAGGATTCCTGCCTACCTCAAAAATAGGTGAAAGTTGACCCCAAGGAAAAAAAATGAACTGAAACTAACTGCTACCGCTGTGTTAATGGATGGTTGGGAAGCCAGCGAGGGAAGGCATGTGTTTATATCGCAGAGCTGGTAATAAGGGATTCTTGTTCTTGCCCTGATTCTGCCACTGACTCATCCAGCAGGGTTAGGCCTACTTCAGTTCCCACTTCAGAGCAGATTAGACTTAACTATAGACCGAGCTGCTGCCACATTTACTCATGTTGAGTAACATTTTCTTCTCCAGTGACACTATTTGTAAAGGAAGAAACTCTGTAGTTCACAGAAGGTGAATGACTGAACCCCCTGTAGAGACTGAAAAGATAGGCAGCATCCTCAGCACAGAGGTGCCCTAAGGCTTAGCTGATTATATCTATGCCTGATGCATCTCTTAACTAGATGTAGATACCGGGATCAGTTACTGATCTGATTCTCTCCAGGCTTTCCTTTAGGAACAAAGGAGCAGGAACTGAGGAAAATTTGGGAGTTGAGACTTTCTCAGCTGTCAAGCTCTCCTGAGCAGCTGGCAAGGTTATGGAGAACCACCTAGCCCTCTTCCATGCTTAACTCTGAATCAGCAACAGAGAGGGTGAAGAATTCATGGTACTTTTATGGAGATGCTTCATAAAGTTTTGTACTTAAGTCTAAGACACTCTGCTCCAGAACTGAGCCAAGTTTTGTAGCCCAATATAAACCTCATTTGTAGAAGTTCTGCCAGCCTTGAGCACATACAGCATACCAACACCCAAACTTGTCAGTAATCACTGACAGTGATATTCAGTAAATCCTGAATATCAGGATTTACTGAATCCTGAATCAGGGAGTTTTTTAATGTTACATGAATGTTTGATGGAAAACTAAAGTTTAAGCATTCAACAAGTTGCATAGATGCCCAGACATCATTTGTTCAGGATGTTATTTGGGTAATACCAATGAGTATTATCAACATTAACATATATATTGGAGATGCCAATTAGATGACATGTATCTGCTGTTGTCAATGCCAGCACTGTGCACCGCCTCCATCTCCCCTTGGAGACATGCTTTGTAGAATGGCTGCAGATGCATTAATAAGCACTAGATTAAAAGCTGTGTCTCATAGAAACTACATCTGTTATATTTAAACAACATTCCCACAATAACCAAGAAGTGAACTTTTCTCTTGATACCTCCACAGATTTCAAATAAGCTACATGTGAAGTGAATTCAGACCAATGCATCATTTGTGCTCTTGTGGAGGCACTTACATTTTTACTTTTGATTTGAATCATTTCACATCATCTTCCTTTGCTCAGTGATCTCAAAGAAAACATTGCTTTGCTACACTTTCCAATTCATAAATTATCTAGTTTGCATTTACTGTCATTAGTCCGGTACACAAGAATCAGGCTAGGAAGCTAAAGATCATCCAGTCTTAAACACACACTTCAGAATTGATAGCTGTTGTAAAACCCTCACCTTTATCCTTACTGGCTCAAGAACTTCCTGTCCCCCTTTTATTACACATCCATAACTTACAGCAACATAAACACACAACATTGTTTTTCCTGATGTTTTTGCCATCCTGCTATTTTATGAGCCAGTCGGTTGGTCTATGAACACATGCACCAGGTAGTACGTCTTGATGAAGGAACTGGATTATTGCCAGTTCAGTCAGACTATTATTATGGCTAATATGCTAGAAGTGTTTGCAATGGGTTTTTAAATAATCCTCTACATTTGTATTGCACCATTCATCCTGAAGAGAACCCAGGTGCTGTGGAGGCTGATAATTGCTCTTTTTCCTCATTGCTAAAATGTACCTGCTGCTAAGCTGGAGAAATAGTGACCATCCTGCACAAACAGCATTAGCAAGTGCAGTAGGTAATGAAGCAGACAATAACATTGCCATTTGAAATTGCAGTCTAATTACTTGATTTGGAATCTGATGAGGACATAAGAGCTGATATGCTGCTACTTGTAAAAATACGTCCCAAAGTATTTTGGGGTCATTTCATCACTTGTGTGTGACGGCACTTCCAGCAATAGGTTCTCCGTCACCACACTCAGCACAGTGTTTCCAACTGAGCTCAGGGACAGGACTGTGACTTGGGCACCGAAAGCTTCATTTCTAGCAGCACATGAGTTTCTCTGAAGCACTTCCTAAGAAGTCCAGTGACTTGTGAAGCCCAGCTCCCCTTGGCTTAGAACTTGAGCATACACAGCTTTACTCACCGCAGCCCAAACACGATATGCGTGGGATGGTGCATGACAGGCAACCTTCAGCCAGGGATGCGTAGGAGCTTTGCTGATGTCTGAGTTGTAACACAGTTAATACCACACTATTTAACAGACAGTGAACCTTTCCTAGATGTGGTAGGAGGATATCCATCAGTCTACTGGACTTAGAGATGCATGATTAGTGCATTCCCCACAGTCTGCTCTAACTTCTGATTTCGGGCTGGCTCTACCACAAATACTTGAAGGATAGGAAGATCTGAGTTGAATATGGGGAAGGTAAGAAATTCTTCTATTATGTCATTTTTATTAATTCATTGTGTTGCTATATATAATTATGGAAGGAATTAGTTATTATCCTGAAATAGCAGATCCTTACAGACTGTCCATATCATATTGCCTATGTAACCTATCATTATATGAATGGAACTGTACCACAAGGCAAGGCAACTGATCAGAACTTCCCTTAAAAGTTTCTGCCAAAAGCAGATGGGAAGTACCAAAACAGCATACACCAAAGCTGAAATCTCACTTAACGGGAAGATAAGGGAAAAATTCAGTATAGAAGTAGCAGTTTGTGTCCAAATTTAATCTAATGCCAAATTCTTTGCAGATTATTTCAAGCCAGGAGCCCAACTCAGTCAAAAGTTGCCCCACTGGACTTTTAAGACTTAGGGTCAGAAAGGTGCACTCCTAGCAGCGGGATACAAGCTGGATTCATGGTACAAGCTTTGGATCCATCATAGTAAGCACTGATGTCTCAGGACATCTTTATTTTAATAGCAGTCTCCTCCCCTCACTTACAGAACAGGGAACTGAGGTATTCACATTGCAGTGCTGTATTTTCTCTCCAGCTCCCATGCATCAAGCATAGTATGTCAACCAGTTTCAGATGGTATTTGTTTTCCATGCTTAACCAAAATCATTAGGCAAATTATTTAGCAGGGTGCACAGGGATTTAGCATTAATACGACCAGACATACATAACTAAATTGCTGCACTAAAACGTCCCTGCATGGTATTGCCTTAATCATCTTTTTAACTTCAACAGTTTGTTCTGTCTATCCAGAGATGCTATAGACAAACTGAAAGTAAAGCATCCCAGATTTTAATCACTCAAAAGTCAATATTCCCTTTCTTCAGGTTCCACAAGCCAGAAGAAACCCTTTGATGTTGCATGACAAAAGGACAATGCGCCAAATTAAAAGCACTGTGATAGCTGAAACCAATTGCTATTGATCAGTCCTTTGTAGGCTGAAAACTCAATTGCTCTCTGGAAATAAATTTCTACAAATTCCTTTGGAGCCAACACTGCCTGATGCGATCATTTATGCACAATCATAAGGGACAGCCTGTGCTAACTCAGCATTCTTCCTAATTTACATATGCCAGAAGGCACCAAAATCCCAAACTTTATTAAAGGGAAGGATGGCAATGAGAGGCATCAGCATTAGTTTGTGTAGCGTTAATGATGACAGAATATCTTATCACCATATCCTAACACAAATAAGTACAGGGACATATAGGAACATTGTCAAATACCTTCACTGGTGGTGTTTTTCTATCTTTAACAGTGAACGTCTTAACTATCACTTGGTTGTTTAACCACTGAACCTGCTGCAAAACATACCAATGGTACAGAACAAACTTTCACCGAATATTATACAAGTGCCTCAGGGGAGAAAAAAGGTTTAAAACATTACTGCACCACCATTCAGACAGCTCCAGAGTCACACACAAGAATCGCCTACTGAAAGCTCTGATGGATGAGTGGGATTGATTTACAGTAAGGCAGCAAGAGAGGTTTGCCTCTGCCATAAGGATGGCTCAGCTCCCCTCAAAGCTACTTTATTGCTACAGAGACCCAGGGCATTAAGGACAATTGAAATTGGTGTTTGTCCTCCTTGACCTCCTGAGTTCCAGCTTGCAGCAGTTCAGATTCTGCTTGATGAACAGCCGAGCTGTCTTCACAGGAGGGACAGGGCAGGAGGAGTGGAAGGTGGTAGGGAATGACTTCTGGGAGAAGGAGCTACTGCAGTTGTTGGAAGGCAAGTCATCAGCATGTGTGAATCAGAGCACCTGTTCTGGATTGTTAGATCTCTGCAAAACCACTAAAAGGAATGAAGGGATAAAGCTGTGTGGGATTCCTCTAGCTTGCAGATCCTGGCTTAGCTTGGAGTTATGAGTTACATGCAAGAAGGAACTAACTGAAATTCCATGATTTGTGTTATCAAAGAGGGTAGACTACAGATTACCTCATTCAAATAGCCCTACATTTATCAGAAGGAAGGAACCTATTCTGATCTTACTCATATCTAGTTGCAACCTGGGTAGTGTAAATAGAAAGCAGAGGTAAACCACTACCAAGTCATGACTGCAACCCCTACCTGGGGAAACAACTACACAGGCTATAGGGCAACCAACCTAGATCATAACCCCTTTTTATGTCTGGCAGCTAAGAAACAGATATTATATCTTTGCTTGTAAATTGAGCACATTTTGTCTGGACTCAGTGAGAGCCAATAATCCTGCAGCTTGGAAGCGACACTTCTACGGAGTCAGTTTTCACAGCAGAACACCACTGTCAGTGTATTACTGGGGTTGTAAATGTCTCAGCACTCCTATCTTGTCAGTATCACCAGCAATCAAGGAATATGTTTGCTAAAACTGAACCCTATTGCAGCGTGTGAGCTTCTGGACCGTACTTGTTATCCAGCCCTGCCTCCTCAGATGACAGAAGTGTTCATAACTCCTTAGAAATGAGATGGTAGCTTTACAAGTTGGATCCTACAGCTGCGTACAACTTCCCTCCATGCAGGAGGATGCGCCTTCAGTAAAACTTATACATGTGTATGTGAGGTGCAGGGCTTTATACCTGCAGAAAGGAAGGGGAGGACTGGATTGCATGGATGTTTTAAGATAAAAGCAATATCTCAAAGCGACACAAGAGCTACAGAGCCCCAGTGCATCTAAAACACCTCCTGATTTCACAGAAGGCCATGGTTAACAGAGAGTGTTATTTGGCAAGGAATTACTACAATAAAACCCCATTTATTTTCTTTGTTGGGCATCCAGCTGGACACCATGAACAGAAAACCTGACTACATCATGCCTTTACCTTCTAAGGGAGATTAGTTTTCCATTAGATTACAAGTTAATTAACTATAAATGTACTTTACTGTTATTACAATTATTTCCAATTTTCCATTTGCAAAACATTACATACTGACAAAACTATTGCTTCATTTTAAAATGAGATTTTTATCCTTTTATGAAATCTGTAATTTTAAGCTATTTTGGAGAGCTACACAACAAATTAATTTAGTACACTAAACACTAAAGTATCTGACCGTGACTGAATAGGAATCCACTCAAATTGACTATCTAGAAAAAGTGATAAATAACAAAGGACAGACTTACAAAAGAAATGTTGTTCTACATCAATTTCTAGATTATACAAAATTAGCTTCTAAGTGGTTAAAAAGGAAAAATGTTTTCAGGAACAAGTACCTTAGATCAAAGATCAATGCACAAGAGAACAAATTGCCTCAGAGTGTGGTAACACAGTTTAATAGAATAATTTTACAGCTAGCAAGGCATACTGTGAAAGAAAAATGATTTGGAGAGATGAACTTGATAAAGCTGTTTTTCAGATTGCCTCACAAGCACTCAGACTTTGGTGGCTTAACCAAAACATATGTCCAAAGAATTACAAGTTGTACATCTCTGGCATCTCTAAGGCAGATCTACCTGCTAGCCACAGTGCCATGTGGGAGAAAAATGCGACCCAAGAGACACACACATACATACATAAATGCTAAAGCCAGCATCTCACTCTATATAACATGCTACATTAGGCTATGTATTAAAACTAGCACCTAGGCCTGGCTGAGATCAAGATCCCAAAGTGCTAACTGCTGTACAAATAAACAGCTCCACTGACTGCCAACAAAGGAGAGAAGAAAACAAATATTAGGGCTCTGACTCACACACAGATGGTAAATGACTGGAGTTATGCGCCTTTGAGTCAGCTCTTACCTGCTTCAGCTCCATTTGGCTTGTGGCCATAGAGTTATTGTCATCAACAGCCTGGGCTAAGACATCCCAGCATGAACAAAACCACCTGAAACACACACATCGACTCCCCTTAACATGCCTTCTTGGGAAGACTGCTAAATATAGGCAAAAGTAATTACACCTGAGTGTAATTCTCTAATTTCCTCTACTTTAGAAGTGGGGAACTGAGTCACAGGGAGACCAGGAGTTTTCTCAAGGTCATAGAGGAAATCTGCGGTATAAGTAGAAAATCAAGTCATATTTGCTGAGTGAGCAAATCCTTTGGAGAAGCCCATCCAATAGATGGGGAAACCAACACTCAGTGAGCTGAAGGGGATTGCCAGGCCATAGGAACACCAAGTTTTTTACTGAATATAAGGACTCCAGATTTTGTGGCTTGCCCCCTTTTGTAGAGAGCACTGGTCCCTGACAGTACACCCAGCTAATGCCTGAGGTGTACTCAAGTGTGACAACTCTCTATCCCCTATAGGCAGCCAGAAAAATGAGCTCCCTCTGGAACTGCAGTGGCTGTTTATTAGCTCAGGAATATAAAGGAGGGATGTAAAACAAACTAATTACACTTGATGGGGGCTTTTTGGATCTGGGTTCTGAGTTGCAAAATGCTTTGGGAATGGCTGTTTATTGTCAAGCCTCCAAAACGAGATTCAGGGCAAAGGAGAAACAAGGATGTTGCTATTATTTATGCTGCCTGAGCACTGGCCATTGGAAATGTGTTTCTCATTGAGTGATTAACAGTTATCCAGCACAAAGAGCAAATAAAAACCTTGTCTAACTCAGTCAATCCCCTTCTCTCTGGTCGTGCTTCATTAAATCATGTGAAACGGGCTGTTTTATTTATTGTCCCTCTTTAATATTGTTGCTGTGATGTCATGTTTCAAAATCTGGAATAATTAAGAAAACATAAGAGATCTTTAACTAAAGTTCTTTTCTCTTGAAAATCAATAACTTTAGGCTTCATTTAGCTCCCTGTAGATAAATTCACATCCCTACACAGATGAAGTTACCAAAATCAATAGAGCTTTGCTGAGGCACAGGGGGTCAGTCTGTGCAGAGCTCCTCTAACTTCATGAGCAAAGCACTTCATGCTGGGTCCAGGCTTCCATCTGCATTTGGGTTTAGAAAGGTTTCTCAGCTCTAGAATACACTATGAAAGCCCTTGCTTAAGTCATTATGATGCATAATTCCCTGGCGTGCCAAGAATCTAGACCCAAATTGATACAAAGGCAAGTCTGCCAAGGATGAATGGGTATTCTGGGGGTTTATTGTGAAAACTCAAAACTACCTACACTGAACTGCTGGTATGGAGTTTGCTTGCTGTTGCTACCGATAGCCATGAAAATGCCTCACATATTAAATGCAGTCATCCTCACTGGGTTTAATGGGTGAAACACCCAGCACAAGAGAATCCCTGCTCCCGACTGGGGCATTTCGGTGTTGCTTTATCGCCTGTAACTGTCAGTACAGATAAGTGCTTTGCATTGAGATTATTCAAAAGGGCCTAAAAGAATTTGGTTTTCTGAAAGACACAGCATTTTAGGGCCTGAGCAGCCACAAGTATTAGCACCATTACTACAACACTTACAGGCTTGATTCCCTAGATGAACCAGGGGCTCTACACACAGAGTACTATAAAGTTATATAATCAAAAAAGGAGCTCAAAAGCAAACTTATTTCTGCTTTAGTTAAAGAATGGTGGCAGGTTTGGGTAACTAGTCATGGTAGCATCAGCTTCCTTCACACTTCTTTAATGGGACATCATTTCACATAGAAAGATTGAGGGGCTAGTATTAAATGTTCAGACAGCACAGTGATGAATGTGGTATAAATACCTGGGGAGACAGATGAGTTAGCTATTTCTGCTCACAGCCTTCTCCTAGGAGCACAGAAATGCCACCTCAGCGTGCTTTCTTGAAAGATCAGAAAATCATAATAAACACAAGGATAAAAATATACCATGGGAGTTATAGCTAATTTCTTGCTATAATTTGCAGCAATTTACACGTACTCATTGTGGGTTTGAAAATACCACACAGTGTCAACAGCACTGACTGCTGAAATGGGGCAAATCACAAGGATGAAAAATGCTGTTTGGATTAAAAAACCCCTCCAGAAGGACTGCTGGGGATATTATCTTCGCCAGTTCTTCCTTGCAGTTGACTTATGCAGATTTTATTCTACCATAAGCAATACAATTTCTTAGGCTATAGGTGGATGGAATGAGTTTCATAGCAACTGCTTTTAGGCTTCAGAAAAGTCCTACCTAATGGCACTGTAGTCTTTGTTTTCCTCCTGTGTTAGATGCAGAGCTATTTGTTTGTTTGAATAAAGGCTGTAAGCAGTAGGCACTAGCACCACATTTTGATGCAAACAGACATTACATTTGAGAAGGTAAATAAAATTTTAGCAAAATTACTGAATTCAGGTTCAGAAATGTGTTCTAATATACATATCTATTTCCAGCTACTCTGCTCTGGTGAGACCCCACCTGGAGCACTGCATCCAGCTCGGGAGTCCTCAGCCCAGGAAAGACACGGACCTGTCAGAGTGGGTCCAGAGGAGGGCCACAGAAATGATCAGAGGATAGAACACCTCTCCTATGAAGAAAGGCTGAGAGTTGGGGTTGTTCAGCCTGGAGAAGACTCTGGGGAGACCTTATTGCAGCCTTTCAGTTCTTAAAAGGGGCCTGTAAGAAAGATGAGGAGACTCTTCAGCAGAGCCTGTTGCGACAGGACAAGGGGTGATGGTTTTAAACTAAAAGAGGGGAGGTTACAGATGGATGTGAGGAAGAAATTGTTTACAGTGAGGGAGGTGAAACACTGGCACAGGTTGCCCAGAGAGGTGGGAGATGCCCCATCCCTGGAAACATTCAAGGCCAGGCTGGATGTGGTTCTGGGCAACCTGATCTAGTTGAAGATGTTCCTGCTCATTGCAGGCGGGTTTGAACTAGATGAGCTTTGAAGGTCCCTTCCAACCCAAACTATTCTATGATTCTATGAAAATTACTGAAACCACTTTACACATTAATTTCCTTAAGCATAATTACTATTCAAAGATCTGGGTTTATTATAAAAGAGGAAAATACCTGTATACTGTACATTTGTATTTTTGTCCTTTTTTAATAACTTAAAATAACTCAAAACAATTTGAAAAGGGAATAAAAACAAATGTGCCCCCAGATGCGAACCCTGCATATAAAACAAAAGATGAATTATGAACCTTCATGAAGAGTGTTTTATAGTAGAAATACTAGTGTTGTTATAACCCTCTTTTATAGGGTCATCAACAGAGGGGATATCATAAAAGGGGGGTAAAATGATTTATTAAAAGAATACATTATCTGCTAAAGGGAAGATATTTAATCTGTGAATCACTAACACTTGACCCAGCACAAAGGTTTCTAGTAGTAACAGGAGCGGATCCAGGCTTGTTTTAAGTAAAAGAGAAGTACAGAAGCAGATGCAGGCCTGATTTAAATGCGGGGGGAGCACAGAACCAAGCTCGCTCCTGGGAGGGCTAATGTAGAGGTCTGCAAACCTCTGAGGCATCCAGGTAAATTGTACCTGAAGTGAGCCCAAATTCTGAAGTGATTTATTCTAAACCTATGACATACAGAAGTTTCCCTCAGAAAATCAAATAGCGAAGAATTTAAAAGAATAACCGACTTTAAACTGTTGGCAGCGTTACTGAATAGCTGCAGGTTTTTTTGAAAGCCCCTAAAGGAACTGTGCATCTATATTCCATTCATGCTCAGTGGAAACTTGTTACCTGAATCTTGATCATATTTTGAAACTCACATCCAGTGGGACTCTGTATGCTAAGTAAGGCTCAGATATGTTGCTGAAATGCTGTCTCACCGCATTTTTAATATCACCACAGTTTAAAGTAGCTTTAAAACACTGGTGCAGCTGATGTTGAATGCCTGTCTCTCCCGATGGCGTTATGCCTTTGGAAGATGCAGAGCTGAACCAACGCTGCAGATCAATATACAAATGAAGTTTGCACATGTTAGCATTGCACCTGCCATAGCAGAATGAACCAACAGTCAAGACCACCCTTGACTTGTGGGTGCGAGGGAGACACAAGGTTTTGGTTATCATATTGAGACATCAGCTCCTGACTTCTTATTTCACGAATACTCACAAGCAGATCTTTTGGGGTTTTTCCTTCTGGGAGCAAATATTTTCAGCAATGAAGCTGGCTCCAGCAGACAGTGTTTCTGCTGGCATCTGCAAGATCTTGCTAAGCTTCTACCAAGACCTTACTTGTTCATGCTCTGTTGTCTGGGAAGCTCAGGTAGCCTTACATTTCTGTGGCTCACTGCTGACAGCTATGACTACAAGTCCAAATTCTCCTAATCCCAGATAAACACTTGGTCAGGCTTATGAGAATGTAGAACATGTGTGTAGAACACACAAGCATATGATGACACATGGCACATGCACAGTGGAGCGGTGTGTTTGGCTGCTCCCTTGACTCGTGATGATGAGAGGAGCTGGGATGCAGAAGCTGCCAAGTTCTGAGTTATCAGAGGAAGTGACGAGGCAGCAGCTGGACCCTGAGTAACACAGCCCGACTGGGCCCTTCCTGTGCTCCCCGTATGTCACTGGAGTGCTACAGAGGAGTCATAAGGTGAGCAGAATGGCCTCTTGGAGAATTCTTCTCATGCTTGAGCCGATGGAGTGTGTATCTTCATATGATCCATCCTCCCAGACTTTGCTGCGTGGTATTTCTGGGAGCAGGAGAGAATTTATGCCATGTTGCTCAGCCCTCATTCTGGACTGCACCCCAGCTCAACAGTAAGCTGGAGTAGCTACTTGCTTTAGTTTACATTGGGGACCACTTTGGCTCTCCAGTTGGCCCAGAATATTTCAATTGGCCCAGAAGATACACAACCTCATCATCCTCCTATCCTTCCTTGAGCTTGTCTTCTGTGTATCTCTGAGACACCCAGAATATAAGATGACTCTAAGTGTCTGTTTCAGTTGCCACAGAATTTGAGATGCAGGATCCTGCTATTTAGGCTACATCCTATAAACATTAGGAGATGGACTGAAGTGATTTAGAATGAACCGCTCCTAAAACTTCTTATGGAGATGACCTTTCCAAGCTCTGGACAGGAGGCTGATGCTCCCCAGCTGACGGAATTCTTTGTGAAACAACGTATCATCTATTAATTTAGATTATTACCGTGAATGAGTCCCAATCCTGTTGTATTTTAGTTCTTTGCTGCATAAAGAACCTCAAAGCACAGACTTGAACTTGTATTGGAGGTAACGGGTTTCTCTGCGTGCATCCAGGCCGGCTGCGACTAGGTGGCAGCACTCCACTGGGCAACCAAGCCTCTGGATTCACTACCAACCAACCATCCCAGCTCTCAGGAAAGCCAGCTTGCATATTCCGATTTATGGGAAAATAGAGGGTAAATAAAAGTCAACAGCGCCTCAGAAAGCCTTGTATCAGGGCTGTGCAGGACAGCTGGAAAGCTACAAGTGAACTGAGCCGTTCTTTTGCAATGAAATCCAACCAAACCACCCAAAAATCATCCTGCTTTGGATATCAAAAAAGGAAAAACACCAGAAAAAATCTGTGATAATTTTCTCAAGGCCTCAGACTGCTCCTCCAGACAAAGCTCACAGTGCCCACATTCACCTGGAACTGGAACAACTCTGGCAAGGCAGATGCAGCACCAATAGCTCAACAAAGCTTTTGTCATTTTGGCTTAGTTTTGCTTCAAACATGATGAGATAACATTGTCTCTCACAAGTCAATTTTATGAGGATCTGTCAACTGAGTTCCCATCTGTTCTGGAAAATAAGCTTGTTCAGGTTAGAGTATGATGTGGAATCAAATCCACAAAGCGCAGTTTTAAATTAAAGCATTGGAAGCCCCTTGCTATTGCCGGGTAGGGAGGGGAGGGTTTGCATTTGAGTTTCTGTGCCAAGCTGGTTTCTGTTTCAAACCTTTTATTAATACTTATAATTTATAAAAGACAAAGTGTATACAGAAAAGAGGAAAATAGGGAAGAAGCAATGCAGTGTATGAGAGACTGCAGTCCATGCGGCACTGGGGAGATAAGAGCAGGTAGGAAGATAAGTAGAGGTTCATTAAGTTGAAGGTATTCACTTACAACTACAAAACATGAATAAAGTTTGGTAAGAGAACGGAAAACACTGCCTGATGCAGAAAATGAGAATCAGAGTGTTACAGTGGCACAATACAGGGAAAAGATCCCAAAGGCCATTTCTTACAGTGCTCGAAGTTGACCATTAGAGCTTGGGAAGACTGGGCTATGCACTCTGGTCCAACTCTTTATGTGTATATATAGATACATAAACTGCCACTGCTACTCATAGAATCATAAAATACCAGACTGGAAAGGACCTCAAGGATCAGTTGTTCCAACCTTTACACACCTGTAAACCTCAGCATCCAATACTTGGAATTGCACCCTCCACTACATGCTATTGAAAAGCAAATGTGTCTAACATTGAAGGAGATAGACCTGGGGCAACTTCAACAGCCACATCCTGAGCTCTGGTCACCAGGGTCACAGCTTGCTGCTAGAGATGCCTGCTCAGAGCTGCCACCCCCTTCTGGAAGCTGTGCACTGAGCTTCACCTTAGAGCCCTTGAAGAGATCAAGAGACTGTATGTGACAGCATTTGCACCAAGATTGCCAAGATATTAACATTGATTTCTTTCAATAATGGTGACATATTCATAGGCTTTTTTCGTCACCCTTCTCAGAATCCAAAATGTTCCACTAATGAAGAAGTATCTGCTTCTGCCTCTGTTGATGGTGAAAAAACCAAAACTTTTCTCCTTAGGTACTGTTCACTGTTCTCATATTCAACTATTACTTATATTCACAAAGAATACAAAACGTTTTCATTAATCACTTATTAAGAGAGCCAGGCGTGATCTCTAACTTCACAGCCTGTGCTACACAGAAAAAAGATGCTTGTGATTTCTTTCCTCGAGTACCTTTCTCAGTCCTGTTTGCAGCAAGCATCTGACTGGAGAGAAGTGGTCTGGGTAGAGCAATGCCTTCCCTCTGCCCCAGAAATTTCTGCCCAGATTTAGCTGAGTTGGGAAGAGTTAAAGACTGTCACATCTTTTTTTTTTTTCATTTTTTCATTTGCATTCCTCATAAAACGTTGGCAGTTTGCTGAAATCACTGAACATAACAAAGGCAAAGCCAGCCTCAGCTCTACCAGAGCAGCAGCTGCAGGTGCTGGATAGAGGACACCTCTGAACTTTGAAACTGAGCTTGGGCAAGAATGCGCGTGTGTACAGAAGAGGGGAGACCTAGCTTCCCACCCCCAGCCCATTCCCAGTCCTTTCCTGAAGGTACCATCTAAGACGAGTTTTTCCAGCTCACACTGCCCTCCTAAACCCATTCTCTCCCAAAGGTGAACACAGCACCAAGCAGCTTCTTTCTTTGCTTCCAAGAGAAAGTGAGGGAAGCGATTTCCAGCATCGCTGAAGTGATTGATGTCTGTGAAGCTGGCGATAGCTTGAGGTTTCAAACCCTGCCGTGGATGGAAGACTACTGTGTCATTCTGAGTCACTCACCACACAGCGAAAAACCCTAAGAAGGAACTGGAAACCACCCTGGTCTGCTCAAGGGTTTTCTGCAAAACTCTGATGTTAGAGCAGCAGCATGCCCTTTTGGGGAATGGGGTGGGGCTAGCTAGGGTTAGCACTATACTGATGCCAGTATGTGCAAAGCGTATCAGTTTGCTCTAAGCAACCCTTTGCAGTGGGTTGAGGTTCTCTGCAGATACATCCTGACCCCTTAGCAAGATCAGGTTGCCTCAGGAGAAGAGGTCTGCAAGGAAAGAACGGGCTAGATACCCCTGCCCCTTCTCCCCCTAAATAACCGCTTGAAAATGTTAATCAAAGAGCAGTTGTTGTAGGTATCATGATACTTGTACCTGCAAAGAAAGATTCAAATAGTATGACACATCACTACCTTGGCCCCGTATTTTCCAGCCCATGTTCTGACATGCTGACTGCATTAGCATTGTCTGTCATACTGTTTTTCACAGCAGAAGTCCCTGTGGTAGGGGGGAATCTTTGAAACTACCCATTCAAATCTTGAAGAGTACTCACCAAGAGAGTGTGGGAAAGTCTGGAACAGGATAATGCTATAAAGCTGGCTTTCTCCTTTTTTCCATCCATACTTGTACCACTTCTTGCAGTCATGCAAAGCTTCCTGAATGCTGAAGAAACTTTATCCATTCTCCCATGCCATTGGAAATACCTATCAGTATCTTCAAAAAGCTGTGAACCAGAAATAACCCATTAACCTGAAATACAGATTGCAACTTTAACCCCTAGCAGTGAAGAGATTAGGGTAAGGGAAGGTGGGAGGGAGAGGGGGCTGCATGCTCCTATAGCATATATTTTTTAGGTATGTTTTTTCAAGCCAAATGCCAAACCTTTGCTAGCATACACCATTCTCAGAATTCTGTAAGCCAAATGCCAAACCTTTGCTAGCATACACCATTCTCAGAATTCTGTAAGCCAAATGCCAAACCTTTGCTAGCATACACCATTCTTGGAATTCTGTAAGCCAAATGCCAAATTTTTGCTAGTGTTACATAGCAAAAGTCCCTAGGAAATGCCAATTTATGCTGCTAAAGAATATGGTAAAAGCTGGTCTATTTAGAGAACTAATAAATCTCTCAGGAAGACATGTTTCTCCCCTTGAGCACACACTTTTTCTTTCATTTCCGCTGTGACATATTCCACAACCCACACTATTGTTAAGTCAAAAAAAATTCCACCAAAACTAGACGATACAAAGCTGTGTGCACGTCTTGTGCCTGCTCATTATTGACCCTGATCAAGAGTGGTGCACTGCTCTCTGCATTTTGTTCTAAATGGAAACTGCTGACTTCTACTACGTTTATTACTTAGCTCAAGATTATCTGCAGTATGTGCTTCAGGAGTCACATCTTGGACCAGCTCAAACCAGAGTTGCTCATGTCTTGCGAAACATTGCATCTTCACTGCAAGATCAAACCGAGGAGGCTCTCAGACCATTCCTGGACAGGATTGACATTACCTCTGTAGCTGTAGCCAAGAGAATTTTCAATGGTGTCATGGAAGAAAAATTTGCTGATGGAAATACTAACTGGGGACGAATTATGACCATATTTACATTTGGAGGTCTTCTCACTAAGAAGCTCCAAGAGCATGGAGTTCAGCTCACTGGAGAGGAAAAGGAGCAGATTTCTTATTTCATCACAGAGTACATAATAAACAACAAAGCCGAATGGATAGATGCAAATGGTGGCTGGGTAAGTTTCTCATTTTCCACTAAAGTCTAGATTAGGAGATTTTGTTTCATTAAGGGAAAGAAACTATTGTCACAGACGCCATCAAAACCATTTTTAAGGTTTTATTTGGTGGTTTTAATATTTGATGTCTGGAATGTTTCGAGACATACAGTGAAAGCTTTGCTTCTGCTTTAAATAGAACAATGCTAAAGACAGCTTTCTTTTTAAAATGGCACTTTCTGTACCTGTAACAGCAAAATCACAGTGTTAGCCTCGAATCATAGGATCACATGATAATTCAGGTTGAGAGGGACCTTAGGAAATCATCTGATCCAGTCTCCTGCTCAAAGCAGGTTAATGCCTGCATGGCATGAAAAATCCCATTATTAAATCTAAACTTAAGTGGTACCCTAAGGCTAGTGCAGCAACTCTTCTTCCATGGAGGAGTTGGTCCAAAAATACTGGAGTTCAAAGTAAGGGAAGAATACATGTGTGATCCTCGCAGCTGAACTCAGTACTTTTGCAAAGCCATTATTTAATCCCCCAAATCAGTTTTACTTAAATTTACAGGTAAGTGCAATCAGGGTTAAGTCTTTTCTGTCTGGACTGAGATAATCCTACAACTTCCATCTATCAACAGTCAATGCTGAGGAAAGCATTTTCGATCTGTGGATTATTCTGCCAAGCTGCTGAAATTCCCTTCTGGCAGTGAAGGGGAGGTCTCTTTTGCTTTGCAGAGTTTCATCATGCCAGTATTTTGTTTTGATTTGAAGTTAGGGGAAGCTGCGAATCAGTGACATCATTGTCAGTTATTTCCCTGTACTTTTTTCCTTTCTTTATATGTAAATGTTACTTTCTCTTTCCACCCCTTTCTCATTCCACTTCTCTTCCATTTCCTATTTGCTACTACTTTTCCCATCATTTATTTTCTAGTGTCTTGCTTTTCCTTTTTTATTTTTGCTTGTTTTGACCCTTCTCTGTCTAGTAGCAGTAAAAAAAAGGTGATAGTGGATCTCTGATGCATCAGATTTACTGTAAAGGGTTCTCTCTCCATCTCCTTCAAATAGAATCAATTTTATTTAACAGAAGTATCAACTCCTGGAAACATTCTGTCATATTCTACTGTCTCATCACAGTAGAATAAGAAGGCTTAAAGGAAGATACTCACAAATATATTACTACATCAGAAACATAGTACTTGTATCTTCCTTGAAGATATGGGCCCAAATGATGCAGTTCACATTCATTTTCTATTTACACAGGCAGGGCACAGTCTTGACTTGGAAATAAACATTCAGCAAGGTGCAGCTATTTTCAGCTACTGTTTTTAAAGCCCTATTCATCTTTTGGAGGTAGAGCTTGGAAAACCTGTCCCTTTATGCACAATGGTGTCGCACTCGTTTCACCTGATACCAGTAGAGTGGTGCATTTTTCCTACATGTTATTTTTAAGCTGTCCCTAACTCTGCACGTTCCTTTCCATAGGAAAATGGCTTCCTAATGAAGTTTGAAAGAAGATCACTACTGTCTTTCTCCAAAATTACAGCCATGTTCATAGCTGTTTTCACCTTGTTCAGAGAGTACTATTGAAACAAATGGACCTGCCAGTCATGTCTAATCTAGATATTGCCACAAGCTTCATTGCTAAGCTTTCCTCCAAGCAATATCAACAAGAAAATAATTTTCTTCCATATTTTTTTAACTTATATGTATTTATTTTGACTAAATACAATGTTTAACATATTATCCTAATTGCCAAACCTGAAGATACGATCCCTCCAATAAGGAATCGACACAGCATCATGCACCAATTCAACTCAACCTTTCCAGGCAGGACTGCTTCAAAAGAGAGATCATTCTCCACATCCAGACAGCTCTTGTCATCTCTGCTGCACCTCCATGAAAGGACTTTGTTTTACTGAAATACAATCCAATGGGTTAAGAAACAAGTTTTAATGTCATTTGCTTTGTAAATGGAATACTACCGTAATGCATTTTATTGCAACCTTTGTATAAGACGGGGGGGGTGGATTCTGTGAGGAAAAAGGAAACGGAAATTCCAACGTAAAAGTTACTGACACAGACTACGCAATTTTTATGGAAAGAACAATTTGTAGAAGCCAGCAACTTAAAAATGTGCACTGACTTAGTGTTTATGCAATGGTATGTGTTTCTTTGCTGTATTTTTTAAGTGCTCATATCTACAGTCAAAGTTCTTTCAAATCTGTGTAATGTAATCATCTGGATGAACTTTTTTTTTTTAAACCAGGTGTTTTAAAATAGGCAAGTACAAAATATTTTTAAATGAGAAATTTGTGTAAATACACTAATATTTTCAAAAAAGACATTAAAATATGTATTTGAAGGTCTTATGATTGGTCTCATTTCTTTCAGAAAAATTGGATGGGAAAAGGTCTACCTGAGTAAGATGACTCCTAGAAAACCTATCACAGTGCTGCTGGACAATCCAAGTAGTATATGGGTTTGACCTGAAGTCCAAGGATGCCAAGATGTTAATTTTCTGTACTACTTCTTAAGTATTATCCCATAGTTTGTATAATAAAGAGATATTTTGCAACAAAATAAATGAACTGAATCTGCTCTGATGACAGCAATTGGTTTTTTGGGATATACTGCAAATCTCAGCAAATTCAGGAGCAGACTTCCAGGCTTTTGTAGTCTGAGGCAACTACTGTTTTGACTCAAATTCCATTTGCTTTCAAAGGTTAAATAGTAGTTCTTCAAGAACTCATTCTAGAAGGGTTTTCTTTAGCTGTAGTGACTCCTACATTAGGGAACTAAGGCTGGGTCTAAACACTCTTTTGTAGACATGCTGGGAGATGAACCAAACTGAGGCAGTGGTTGCCTGTGGCACACAACAACATTATTCTCTAAGACAAATCCTCTAGACAATCAAGGCTTTACGGTACCGGGAGAATGAAGCAGCCTCCTTCTGGTAATGGATTCTTCATCATTCATCCTTCTGGTAATGGATTATCTATCTTTCATCCTTCTGGTAATGGATTCTCCATCTTTCATCCTTCTGGCAACGGGTTCTCCATCTTTCATCTTGACATAAGAAATTTTTTACAGTAAGAACAATCATTTATGGAACAACCTCCTAATGAACGTGCCAGAACCACCATAACCAGAGGTTTTCAAAATGTGACTGAACAAAGGGCTAATTTCATCTAGGCTGCCTTTCCCATAAAAGGTTGGACCAAATGCTCTTTCACAGCCCCTTAAAACCTGGGTTGTTGTGTGACTCTATGGTCTAACTTTGTTTAGGCTTTAACTACATAACACCAAGAGATGTTAACATTTGACAGAACCTGTAGTGCTCTCTCCCTCTCTCTTTTCCTTTTCCTCTTCCTTTTCCTTTCCCTCTCCCCATCCCTCTCTCTTTTTTCTTTCCCTCTTCCCTCTCCCTCTTCTTTTTCTTTCCCTTTTCTCTCTCCCTCTCCCTCCCCAATGAAAACAAGAAAGATATTTAGCATGACTCCTGAGAATTTTGTTGCTGTTGAAGAAAAGATGGCAGCATCCTGAGGGCAAAGGGCAGCTAAAGGAAAATGCCCACTTCCAAAATACCTATGGAAGTTCCTGCCAGGAAAAACATTTTAAAATATATATTTTGACATATATTTATTTATTTGCAGTCTAAGTCTTCATGATAAGAACAGCAATTCTTACTCAGTTCCTTTTTGTGCACTACTGTAAGCACATACTGTAGTGACTAACATCAGTCTATTAATACCACATTCACTTCCTTTTCCACTAAGCTGGTGCATTTTATACTGGGGAGTACAATTTTTTAATTAGATATAAAAGGCTAACCTAACCTTTTCAAAATGTAGTTGATGCAATAATTTTAGAACTCGCCTTCATGGTAAGGCCTGGGTTTAAACAAAAGAAGCCTGGATCATTATTGGCCCAGTGGGCTCCAGATTATCTTCACCAGGACAAGGCCTCCATTTGCTCTGCATTTAAGGGCAAGAAAAGCAGTAATGAGAAATACTGCCCAGATTCTAAACATAACAGAATGTCTAAAAATAACAGTGCTATTAGCGAAGTCTTATAAAATAGTACAGATACACTTTGTTAACTGTCATAGTTATCTACACATGGCACTGAGTAGTGTCCCAGGTCCTGGGGCACCGCTGCTTAAGTGATCCTTGCAGCGGTCAGGCGATACACAAGAGAACACAGTGCTGTTTCTAAAGCAGAAGATGAGGTCAAAGTGCCACAGAGTGGGACAGCTCATGTCTTCATTAATGCGCACAGTAGCTAAATTGAGATGTCATCAAATGCCATGAAGAACAGATCTATGAAAGCAACTGTGCTGCTATAGAAGCACTCCTTTCTGCACTTAAAATGGATCATTAAACGTCCCAAAAATCAGCCTTCAGTGTCTCCCTCTGGACACAGCCCCACAATCACAGCACTTCTTTCACATCACCCCCCTCACAGCCCACCGGCCAATGCTGTAGGGAAATGAAACCGTCTGGTAGACGGTGGTAAAATATCCCACCAACACGTAATTTCCCTTTTTACAGCAAAATTCCGAACGGGGAAGACTCTTCGTAACCTTTACCACACAAAACAATGCCGAAAGGCCTCGCTAGGGGGTTGGCAGGGCCCAAGGTGGTCTCCAACACCCCCAAGGGCGACGGGACATGGCTGCCACCCACGCCCCACAGCAGCGGCCCTGCTCCGGCTGACACCCAGCCCCGGCAGCGGGCCGCCCCCGAGAGGGCGAGGCCGGCGCTTGGGCCTGGCTCACTCGGCGCATGGAGCGGCCGGGGGAGGGCGGCGAGATGGCGGCGGCGGCGCTGCGCGCCGCTAAGCGGGCGCTGCGCGGGGAGCTGCGGCAGCGGCTGCGGGCGCTGGGCGCGGCGGAGAAGCAGCGCCAGTCCCGCCTGCTCGCTTGCGAGGTGGGTGCGACCGCGCCCGGCTTCCAGGAAGAGTGGCCCGGGGGCGGCGGGGGGAGCGGCGAGGAGCCGGGCCGGGCCCCGGCCCTGCGCGGGGAAGCCCGGCGGGGACTTTCCAGGCGGCGCTGGGGGACGAGGCGGTGACTCAGGGGACCCGCTGAGCTCCTCAAGCGCTGCCCCGGCCTTCCCGGGCCCCTGCGGGGAGCGGGCGGGGAAGCTCCGCCTCGGCCCCGGCCTGCTCCCCTCACCGCTCCTAATGAGCGCCGGGGAGCCGGGCTGGTGGCTTTGGTGCTGGCCATCAGCGAGTGGAAGCATGGGGTGTGTGTAAAGCAGGAGGGGGTTCTCTGGGTTCCTTATGGGAGCGCGGCTTTGTGGCCAGCTCCTAGCAATACAGATGAATATTCAGCAGGTGTGTCCATTTGGCCTCTCGTTTGGCCTCTCCATTTGGCTGTCGTTCCCCTTCTGTATGTTTCCATGGTATTTCTTCCATTCAGTTTTATTTCTAACCTAATTCTTACACTTTAAAAGATACCAAGCGGGGTTTATCTAACCGGTATCCTAGCACAGCATGGTATTGGCATGTACTTTTGAAAAGCCCTGTTTGCTTTTGGATCACAAAGTTTTTATATGGATGTATTTTATCATTTTAATAAACACAATAAAATTTTCTTCTGCAGTTACTGCATGTCATAGAGCACAGTCCTCGTTTTTGCTTTTTGCAGCACCAGCGGGTATTTCGAGATGATCTACATTTGTATTGTTATTTTCCTGCCAGACGATCGCAAATCATTTTATAGACTTAATACTAATGTGTAGCCACTTAATGAGAGGGATGTGGCAGCACGGGAACTTCAGGTCATAGGAAGCTTAATAGGAGTTCATGTAACCCTTTTTTTTTTTAATTGGGAATGTTTTTTTTTTAAATATATGTATGTAATGTCCTATCATGTTTCTGCATTTTAGTAATCACACATCCAAGACTAAAATCTCTGTTTTTAGAAAATACTGGCATGCATCCTCTTCCAAACTGCAGAGTCCTCAGCCAACTTTATAAGCATCTAGCCCATGTAGAACCAGGTTTTAGGAGCCCTCAGCCTTTGTCTAAACTCAGCAACAGAGCACTTCTGTTTGTGAGAGCACACTAAAAGATACAGCTTTTGTTTTGCTTAAAAGAAGGCATCGGGAAATATGACATATAAATTGGTGTTATCTTGCTATTTTAATATTCTGACACAACTTGGAAGTCCTGAGCTTGCTTGAGACAGAGTGGTGGTGTGCAAATGGCAGAAAGTAGAGTCAGCTTCTGTACAGGGCAGTAGTACTGCAGACATGAAGAATTTATTGAAAGTGCTAAAAAACCACTTGGAATACTATAAGGCCGAAAATGTAGCTTTATAACATATATCACTGCTTGCAGCTAATAAAAGTGAGTAGGTTATTTTATAACACCTGAACAATATTTTTAGTTGTAAAATCTCATCTCAAAGTGATCTTTAAATTCAAAGCGAAGCAGTTTCATGGGCTGACCCAGCCACAGGTATTTCATTAGCTTCTGGGTGATTATTCTTTTTTAATGTTCATGATTAACGTCATGCTGTTTGCATGGTCTGATTCTGCAAAAATAGCCATCAGTTGGTGAGCAAAGGGCAGGTAATATTTGCTAAGAGTGGAAAATCTTTCACCCTTCTCAGAAAATGCTCCGAGTCATAGTGGCTTCATCTTCACAGTTCTGAAAACATCCGAAATTGTGTCTTCCTGTGTGGTTTGACATCTTCAACCTCTTTTTTTTTTTCTACACGGCATAATCAATGTGTTACTGGACATGTCAGAGCAGATTGGACCTGTGTGGGGCCCACAGCACCACTTTGAAAGAGAAGAGTTTCATGTCTCAGTTTCTCTCTTCTCCAAAACCATGAGAAGATTCGGCTCTGGAGGCCCTCAACAACATGAATCAGAGGCACTGTCTGGAGTCTGCAATTTGACTAAATAGCCCTTCTTTCAAACAAAAGCTACTATGGAAATTCTGTTGTTTAAAAGCTCAATCACTTATGTGGAAAAATCCATGTGTAATGTTGGGCAAATTACAAAAGGAAGTAAAATATGGGTTTGAATTGTGAAGACGTTTCTATGGCCAACCAGCAACACATTACCATAATTTGGTCTGCAGTAAGGTTTGGGGTTTTTTTGCCTTACAAAGATATATCCATCTTCTGAATATTTTGCCTGGGCTTTTCACTGCTGTGCTGGAAAGAAAGGAAAAAAAGGAGTGATAAGCCTGTCTCAGCTTGGACAGGGGCAATTATTGATCTCTCAGGCCAGGGCAAAGGCTAAAGCTCAGAAGAGCAAGTTACCCTGCAGTTACACAAACATAGAGCAGAGGATATGATGCTCTCTCTTCCACAGATAGATAAGCACAGTTTCTCCATTGTCTGATACTTTGGACAGATTTTTGCAAGTGTGGAGTAAAAATAAATCACATTTAAATGAGAAAGAACACATTTGTATTTGTTTTGACCAGATGTAAGTAACAAACTATGTATGCTACTAGAGAATGAGAAGACAAACATTTAAAAACCTCCTCTAAAATTTTAATGTGGAATTCAAACTGGAATGGGGCAGAGACAATGAGGAATAGATCCACTAACACTTTTTCACCATAGAAGTGTTGTTTTCCTTCCCATATTCACGCTTTTATAAGCCCAGCCCAGAGAATATCATGAAAATCAAAAAATGGCAAGGCCATTTTTCCTTCAAGCTCTGAAAAATGTGCAGTAATAAGATCCCCTGTTAGAAGCTGGTGATGTTTGAAGTCATGTATTTAAACTTGCTGCAGGGAAGGCGTTTCAGGTTAAAAGAAAGAAAGAGGGACCTGGCCTTGGAAGATTTTGTGCTCTGCAGTCATCTACTCTGATGCTAATTTTCTTTGGAGTTATTATCATTGTTAAACTTCTCGTTCTACCTAGGCCTGGGTGAGAGATGCAGCGTGTAAAAAGGGTGGAAGAAAAGGAATGCAAAAACCTCGTGTCTTGCATAAGCTGGTAGTTCTGACCTGCTGTATCTTTATCCGGTGATGTTGGGCATTTGAGGATGTCTGCACTGTATGGCACAAACATTTAAAGGATTAGGAGATTGTCTCCTAAATTGGTTTTTTTTTGCTGGCCCAAACCTGTGTTACAATGTTTTGTTCACTAGGTGCAAAAACTTAACCTATTTTCATTATGCTGATGATGGAAATGTTGGAGTAGGAAACAAAGTCAATTTCTTCTTTTTATGATGCATGGTAGTTTGTATCTCTACCCTTTTCAATGGATATTTTGCTCCAGTTGTGTGTTTAATTAAGAAAAGTACTTTCCATAAACTTTTCATAAACAGATTGCACCAATTTCCCATGTAGGTGATTGGCCATCCCAAGTATCAAGAATCCAAAAGAATTGCAATCTTCCTAAGTATGCCAGATGAAATCCAGACAGAAGAAATCATTAAGGACATTTTTAAGCAAGGCAAAGAGTGTTTCATCCCACGTTACAAGCCTCACAGCAATCACATGGACATGCTGAAGTTATCATCAGCTGAAGACATTTCATCACTTACTTTGACATCCTGGAATATTCTTCAGCCTAGTGATGGTGACAGCGCAAGAGAGGAAGCTCTTGCTGGTGGTGAGTGTTTTCTTCCTTATTGTGCGGATGTTAAGCAGGAGTAGCCTGGAGGCCTGTAGGAAATTGATAGGAAGAGTGAAATGAGATGCTACACTTTGGTTTTACATGTTGTAGAGGTGCTTAAGTCAATGTAAGCAGATGCTTTTTTCTCTTGCCTGTTTTTCTCTAGCCTGTGCCCCCGTGATGTGTCAGCAGGGCAGGAACAAGACTGCACAGTTGATCCAACTGAAAGAAACTCAACCCTGCAAATAAATCAGCTTCTTGGATATCCTTGGAAATCACCTCATGGATATCTTCAGCACAGTCTCAGCAAGCATAACATAGAGGCTCATGAAGGAGATGGGCTTGCCAGGAGTGGCTTAGGCTGCCATTGAAAGTCACAGGGATTCACAGTTTTAGGATGCACTCTGAGAACTTTAGTTTGCGCTGCCTGAAAGGTGGCGAACTTTTCAGGTGGTGCCTGTAGGCTGACATGAGAATTCTCTGAAATCTTTGATCCTGCAAATTGTATTGCATGGATGAATCACAGTGCTGATACGGAGCCTGCCCATGCAGAACATCTCTCGAGACTGAGACCTTTGTCTGAAAATAAAAAGACTTTCCTGTAGGCCTGGATGAATATTGCAAATCTTTTCCGTCATTCTTCTCTTACATTTTGATTTTATAATGCTGTCTCAGGCACTGGATTCTTCATAGGGTTGAAAAGTAAGGTTGGTTTAGATCTATCTAGCTAGTGGCATGTGTGTTTTAGTCCCAAAATAACCTCTCTCTGTCTTAGCCTAAAATTACCCAACTTCTACAAACATGTAAACAAACTTACTTCTGTGTCTGCATTCAATATTTGCATTCTTTTTTGTGAAGACATTAATATCTTCTTGAAACATCTGAAGAAATGTTTAATGTCATTAATGGAAAACTCATGTTGAACTCGAGCTTGAAACAGTCTAGGAAAATTTTCTCTGGGTGGAAATTAACCATGCAGATAGCTTCCACACCTCACAGACTTACCAGCGTTTTTATGCTTGGTAGAGGAACATAACTTTTATATGACTCTGGTTGGTTGAACTTGGGTCTGTATTTGCTTCAGGATGCCAGCGTACTTTTTACCAGAACACTTAACTGTGTTTGTTTCTCTTTTATTTTTGATCTATACCTCTTTCCTATTTCAGAATCATTTCTGTGTTGACCTGTTAGCTAGCAAGGAATTTCAGTGCTTCATACAACCATCTTCTTTACATTTAATATTTAGCACTGTAACTTGTTTTCCTAATTTTTGACAAAAAATTGTGTATATTGGTGGGATGTGGGGGGCTTTTGAAGGTAACCCTTAAAATGTCCAGGGTTCAGGCACTTGGGACAAGCTGTTCTGCTACTGATGAACTGCTGTTCATTGAATGAAACAAGTCTGTTGCAGAGATCACAGAGTAAACACACAACAGTTTTAGGTATGATGGGAGCAAGGAGTACCTGGTGTAGAGTGCACTAAGATGTAGCTGTTGGGGCAGCCCAGGTGCCAGGTGGTGAAGGTGATGGAGGAAGGCAGGAGCAAGCTTTGGTACCTGGCTAGTTCTAGAGCTGCTGTTCCATTGTCTGCACCAGGATATGGATATGGGCAGAGAGCAATGCCAAAAGAGCTACTGCAGTCTACAAAGAGATGCCAAGAGAGCAGTTGTAACAACTGGTGTGTGTCCACAGCAAACTTGTTCTGCCTGAAGCTCAATTTCAGTCTGTACTCAGTAACTTAGGAATAATTTGGTTTGGATTGGATGTCAGACCTTGGACAGTTTTTGTAGATTAGAGAATAAGGTTAGGTTTGTTTCAGTATTGCATAATCAGACTTTGTTCCCACAGAAACACACACTGCATCTCAATGTGTCTTTAAATTCCTTTTGCTGTATTTTTTTATGTCAGTTATATTTTTTTGAACTTGGGTACATTTGCAGGAATGCAAATTGCCTTGCTACTACATCCATCCTCCATTCTTGGCATTATGCATGGATGAAACATTTATCTCTGTGATGTTATCAAATACTGTGGTGATCTGAGGCATTTACATTGTTATAAGGAGATAACACGGTGTTACGTTAGTAATGTTCCCATCGCTGGCATAAGTTGCTATGTAATTTCCAAGAAATACCCTGCAGGTACATAAATAAGTCATGTCATTTCTGAGTGTATTCATTTTGCATGACAAAAAGCTTAAATTCACACAGTCCTTAAAACTTCAGGCATGGTTATTGTGAAGAGTAGCTCAAACATTAGAGTAGGTATAATTTTTGCATAGAGTTTCCCGGGCTTTGGTAGGGCTCAGGCAGTGGCTAATAGATGTGAACCCCTCCTTTTGAATAGACCCTCTTCTTGAAGACAGCCCATTTGCTGTTGGATCAGGGTTTACCTATTTTCATCTTGGCAGTACACTACATACACCTTGTTGGCATAAACAAAGATCTCTGCAGTTTTGGTAGTAGAAAGTCTGTTATCTTTACTGCGCACGGGTGACAGTAATCCTCATATGAAAAGTTGCTTTCTTTAGGCTAAATGGACACAGTAAAAGAGCAAAGGTGAAAGAAGTTCAGATATTTTGTTTGGAGTAGGGATGTATGTAGGTGTATGACTTGGTTCATTTCCAGCTATACCTACTGAAAGATTTAGACAACTTCTGGAGCAATCCAGTGGTACATTTTCTTAATACGTACCAATTCTCATTTGTATCCTTGCCCATCAGCACTATAAATGTGCACTGGTATCAGATTTTGCCCAAGGTAATGCTTTTGATGAAAGTTCAGGTGGGTTGCAGTCATTGTTTACAGGAGTGTAAATACCTTGCACAACTTTGGAAGGAGTAAATAAGATAAAACCATGCTCCCTGTTTGCTTTTTATCATGACTCCTACAGAAATTTAAAAGGACATTTCCCCAGCAGTTCTAATTTCAGTGTGGTTTAGGGAGGCGGTGTGATTCAGCCAGCCGGACATAGGTTTCCTAACTTGTAATGACATTTATTATTACTTAAACCTGCTCTGAGAACTGTGGGCAAAAAGCTGGGACTCAAAAGACTGGATTGAGTTACCTCCATATGGTAAAATTCTTGGAGGTGGCTTCTTTGAAGGGAAGGCAGGTGGCCGACTTTGGACTGAAGAATTTCAGCTAGAAGTCTTGGACTTGAGCAAATATTATACTTAAGTGTTCGTAACTGAACTACTGACTAATACTTGAAGGTGTACAGTGAATTACAGACAACTTTTAAAACATTCACCTAGGTAATGGGGAGAAGGGGTTTGGCCTAGATATTTTTCCTTAGCCGAAAAATAAAGAGTCATTAGAAATTACAGCTCTGGATCTGGTTACTCTGATGGACTGTGAGCCACTCTCCTAAGAAACGTAACAAATGGGATTATGTGTACAAACTTAAATCAGCCTCTTTTTCTGTGTAAATTCTGCCCTGGCCTTTAAGTACATTATTACATAGTCTTTGCCTATCAGATCTGGGCCCATTCAAAGATGAACCCAGATGTGGTGATACGGGCTCTTTTAAAGATGCAGGAGATGAACACTGCTTGCTGTTCGTGAATGCTACTAAGTAGTATGTGCTCAGTCATTTGCTTTCTCTCTGTTCAAGTTAGAGCTGCAGGCCTTTACTACCATGCATTATTCAATCCTTGGTATGGAGACAGAGTTCTTCATTTCTGTATGGGCTGTTTATCACTACAGTGTTCAATGACTTAAAGATATTAACCAGTATTTGCTGGTGGAGAAGCAGCAGAGGCTCAGGATCCTGATTCCAGCCTGAGTTGTGCAAAGGATCTGCCCCAACTGAATACAGACTCTTTTGCCTGTTTTTCCAAACATTATGGTTTCTTCTATGTTCCCTCTGAAATGACCATTTCTCAGACTTGCCTCATCATTGGGCTAGACCCCATTTCCCAGCTTAATTTCTCTGCCCCCACAATGCCCCTTTCCATCCTTCTGCTCTTTGCCCATTCTGTCTGAATCTCCCTCTCCAAGTGTCCTTCTCTGGCCTTTCTGACCATGTTCACCATTTCCCCCTGCTCTCAGTCCCAGCCTGTCATTTTGTGGCCAACACGGATAACTTGCCCCTGCCAAAAGGGAGGAGATCATGTGCTTTTGTCTTCTTTCACTTGTCCGCTTCCACGCACACGAGATTCCCCATCCCAGTTTACTCATTTCCTTCCCCACTGTGCTGGCTTCTTTCTCTTTTTCACTGGCTTAGAAAAACTCCTTCACTGTTAAATAGTTTAATGGGGTATGCTGAATAATCTGCTACTACTCTACAAAGCTTAATGTATTTTTGCTTCCAGAAATGAAGGTATTAAGAACTCTACTTGTAATTTAGTTTGGAGACTCCTGGCATTTTCAGTACTGGAGACTTTGGTGGCTGATCACAATATTTGTGTTGTACCTTCAGGATAATTAGTGAAATATTAACAAGATAATCCATTCTTTCAATAACAGTACATCTGTCATTAGCAATAAGGAAAGATACAAGTTTCAAACAAAGTGAGGAAATACTAATGTATGTCTAGCAGCAACCTCTTGCAGCTTCATTTTTATATAACCTTTTGAACATTAGCTTTTAAGATTGGGGATAGTTATATCTTTCTGCCCTTATAACTTCCAGAACACCTTGAGATTTGCTGTAGCTTAAATTACAACATACAGCAGAAGCAGGCAGGGACAGCTTACTTGCTGTAGATTGTATTTGGTTTATAAAGGCTACTTTTGCTGGGAAGTGTGATCCTCTTGCAAGGAAAATGCTGGCTACCTCTAGGCTGCAGTTTGAAGCAACCTCAAGTAGTATGAGTGACCATTAGCCCTGTTTTAAACTTTGCCACTGGGATTTGCCCTGCAGAAACATTTTAGTCCGCAGAAACATTTTAGTCCACAGAAACAGTTTTTCATCCATCTTTAAACTCCTGCTATTTATTCATACATTCAAAGAGGCTGCATTTGCTGCCAGGACTGATGGCCTTGTGATGCCAGCAGTCTTCATTATTCCAAATTTTAGCACAGTTCTTTAGGAGTGTGACTGAAGTGGTGGCAGTACAGTCTTGAGAGGAATAGGTTTAATTTACAGCTGTGAAATAAAGTGGGATGTACAAAAAAATAATGGGTTGCCCCTGCTCCCCCGCCCAAAAAAAAGATGCAAGAGAAATGGGAGGGTTTGAAAAATGAGACACATTACAGTTTGGAAATAAAAAACAGTGTGAGGAGAAAATGTTGGGTCTTGAAGCACAGAGAAGTTCTAATATGCTACTTTGGCTCCATTAAATGTTGTGTGGCTGTCCATGAAGGCACAATGGGACCATACAAAATGATGCTAATCATTCTGATAAAAGACATGTAGTAAATAATGCTTGGGGTAGCCGAATATTTAAATGAGATCTATGCAGATTGGAATGTATCTGGATGTAATGAAACATGGGTGTGAGAAAAGCGGAGATGTTAAATATTACTGCTTAGGAAAAAAACAAAAGTACCCCAAACGAGATTGTAAAGTGATTGAGGGCACTATTAGATTTTCTTTTCCTCTGGGAAACTTGATTAAAACTTACAGTACAAAATATGTCAAGGGATAGATTATAATTTAAAATCTTTTTACACTGGTCATAAAAAAGAAAACCTGAGAGCATGGCATGAAACAAAATTGAAAATCAAGGCTTAGCTCCTAATGTAATTTATTTTTTAATGAAATGATTTAAAGTTTGGAATGAACTTCTGCTTGGAGACAATGAGCCATAGTATTTTGATATGCAAAGGAGGACAAATTCAGTGCAAGGGAGGCATTAACATTCTGGTGATGAGTCTTCTCGTGAAGAGAGGATGCTTCCCCTCACACAGTGCAGGATCAAAGCACTGGGCATGCAATCCAGTGTCATGTGTTTTACAAGAGTCAGATCTCACAACTTGCAGCTATGTAGCAATACCTGAAATTCCTTCTCACCTCTGCAGCTGCAGTCCTGGCTCATCCCCTTACAGGCAGGTTCTGGTTTCTGTTTACCTGTGGGCATTCCGAGCGTCGCTCTAAGCATCTCATTTTACTTGTATTGAGCCCTTGGCTCTGCTGCCTTCTGGCAGCTGTGAGTTGTACTGGTTAGTTAGTCGTAATGTGAAATATTATGTTCCTTATTATGTTAATATTACATTATGTTCCTACAGTGTGTGAAATACTGTGTTCCTTGTATTCATTATAAATCTGCTGCTTTCAGTTCAAGTGATACCTCGTTCTTCTGTGATGAAAAGTAAATAAGGATGTTTGATTTCTTTCCATTATTCATTGTTCAGTTAAAGCTGTATTATATCTATTGTATTTTTTTCTCTCAAACTTTGTGTGGTTTTTTATTCTCATGTAGAAGCTTTTCTAGATCTGTAATAGTCCCGACCAGTGCTCTTTCTTTTCTTTTGCAATCTCTCTGATGTTATTTTGGAGAAAAGATGCCTGAGAGAAAATGTTATGCCCAAGTAAAGAGATACTGTGAAATATGAGTAGCAGCACTGTAAATGTTAATTCTTTCTGTATATACCATAACACTGCTTTTCAAACCAGCTCACCAGGCAGATCTTTTCTACTGGTTTCCACACAAGTATCCCATAATGATGCATCATTACAAAAATGCCTGTCCCAGTGTTAAAGATCCATAAAATAATTTTGCATTATTCTGCCTGGCATGCTCCGTAACAGGTAGAGTTGGAAAATGCTTGCTTGGAAATTAAATATTTCAGGTGTTGGACCCAGCTGTGATAACAAGTTTTGCTCCGGGTTTTTCTGCATCCCAGCCTTCAGTTGAAAGACATAGGACTCCATCACCAGTGCTGGGATTGTTCTCCCCTGCAGCTGTTGTCTGCCCTTCCCCCTGATGTCTGCACCAGCTTCCACAACTCTCTGAAACAGCTTCATAGCAATCAGCACCCAATTTGCTAGGTGAATGCAGAGGCTTTTGGCTGAGCTTCTCCCCATGCTGTTGTTCAGTGACAGCTATGGCACGATGACATGGAGCCCCTTTCTTTGAAAGGCTTTTAAAAAATGCTCTGAAATGCAGAAGTCGATGTGTTTATGTGGCATCACTTTGTAATGCCCTTTGATGTCTTACGTCCTGAATTACCTTGGTGCAGACGAAACTGTGGACACAGTGTGGTTTAATTTGAATACTGCCTGTGCCAGGTTATCCTGCAGTGAACCTGGAGGGCGGAGAGCTCTGGAACACTACAGCTCTTTGCTTTCATAAAGTTCATTAAGGCTTTTAAAGAGTGCTTTTCCTTGTAATCATCTGAAGTGTCACATCCATGTTTGCCTTCTTGCAGAAAACATTCCCCTTCCACTCAGCAAAACAACTAAAAAGATTACTTCTGCTGTAATCAATTAAAGTTTAAAGAGAAGTGAAAGCGACATAGGCAAGCACTATAAATCCACTGCAAGTGACTCTCAAGTGTTTTGTTTCAAAGAGGGCTTAATTTCGCTACACTGAGTATGAACAGTAGCACTGTCATTTTCTTCATACTGTTTCCTAGAGACAGGAGTCTCTCAAAAGCAAGTAAGAGGTTAGGTTAATTTCTGGAGGATGGCGTGAGTCTGTACAACAAACTCATACAGGGGAAATGCAAACATGCAACTGTCTCTGGCTGCGGTAATTAATCCAAGCAGACACTTTTGTCTCCCTTTGTTTTCATTTTTGGAAAGGAAGAGCCAGGACCAAGGTCATCCCAGTGCCTTTGTGCACATAACCTGGACAATCCCAAGAACAAGAGAGGGAGCTTTTTGCTGCTGCCAACCTGTGTAGGGTAATGTGGATTTAAGGTGCAGTTTGATGGGAGGCCTGAGCCCTGCTAGCAGCTGGCTGGTGCCAGAAGGGACAGTCCTGATGCTCTTATCCAGCTCTGTGCTTTCCTTATCCTCCCAACCCCAGAGCCATCTCTGGTAGTCACTGCTGAGCAGATGCAGCTCATGAATCTGGCATAAAATCACTACTTTATTTTCTTTCTTTTTCCTGGGATTGGTTTTCTGCCAGCTTAGTGGGCTATTAAATCAGGTCAGCACTTTTCCAGCTACAAAAGATTTCTCTTCCTGGCACAGTTAATCCCTGCTGTCTTTGCTGAGATTTAAAATACACTGTCATTTCCCCGGTACAGTGGGAAATTCCTTGGACCTGGCTGAGAGCCACTGGCTTTCAGGGAGCAGGAGACTCGTGCTGCTGTTCCACGATGTAAGGATAGCTCTTGGTCTTCATGTTTGGCATCATAACTGGACTCAGTTCTTGCCTGTGCTGGCTGTTGTGCATTTGAGATGGGTATCAGCTTTTGGGCTGTAGGTGGAGGTCAAATTCCTGTCCAGGAGTGACATGAAGCCCTTTGCCGGCAGGTGTCAGTATTCCATACATTTGCTATGGAGCATTGGTGTAATTTAATCCTGTAATTAAAATCTCATCCAGGCATTGTACTCACGCACACAGGAGAACAAGTTCTCCAGCCTAATGTTTCCAAAAAATCAGGAGTTGGAGTGAAGGAGGTGCAGAATTCCAGGGAGAGTTGGGGTTTATCAGCAGTGCAAGCTTAAAAAGATAAAAGAAAATCTAGTGATAGAAGAAGCAGGATTTCTCAGCTGTTGTGATGTTAACACATTGGACACTAACAGTGAAGGTACCATCACCTCCAAACCAGCTGACTCTCCGTGTTCAATAAACCCTCCCTGTAAACATGCCTAATGTTCCCATCAAGCGGTGTAAGTCCCTACAGGAGTCAGGTTTACACACTGACAAGGAAGTTGATGTCTTAACCATTTATATTTCACAAGCAATTCTGTCTATCTCATGATAGGCTGAGTGAGTCAAAGGGCATTGGAAATGCTGATAGTGATGCATTTACTGAAAAAATCCCCGAATGATTCACTTCTGTTATATTTTGACTTAAAAATATCCAGACAGCAGCATGCAAAAGAGGATCAAGAAGAAATGAAGAAATGAAGTAGTGCACATGCACATGTATCAAGTGGAAGTATTTAAGTAAGTTCTCAGATAAACACTATAGGAAGTGTAGCTGGTAAGATCTTAAAGAATGCAATATAAAACCACAGAAAGATACACAAAGATCCTTGTATTTTAGGCTGCAACAATGTTAGGACAATCCCAACAGAAAGAGTTCAAGCACCAGTGCCTTGAGAGTCTCTCTAAAGGAGCAGATTTGCAGTCAGCATTTGCTGATTTTACAAGATGTGTTGATGTGCTCTAAAGTGGCTCTAATGTCGTTTGTCCTCTCTTTGGAATTGCTCCTTGGTACATCTTGTTTCAGAGTATTTTGGTGGTTTAAAATCACAGGAGAACCCAGGTGCAAGCCTTTGAACTAGGCATTTTTCATTGCCCTTGTTTTCCCAATCGGACTGTTCTAACTCTGCTCACATATCTGAATATCAGGAGCAGATAAGTCATTTTTCTCAGACTAATACCTAAAACATTTCTAAGTAATTATTTCCTTTACTCTGAATTTGCAAACCCAGACATTTTTGTAGGTGGCATTGAGTGGTTTTGGTTTATTTATGGGGCTTACACAGACTTGATGAATAATAGTGAAATAGAAAAGTACTTGTTCAGATTTTCTTTTGGGTAGGCATTTGGCAAATTCTGAAAATGAGACTCTAGACCTCAGCTAGCTTAAACCTCAGGGGAGATGAGTGCAATGGTTATGGCCTCGCACACTCTTCCCACGTTGTGAAACCAGCTAGATTTGAACGAAAGTCTTAGTAGCTTCCCTGATGACACATGAAAGGATATTTGTCTGTGGAGCAGGATAGGTTCATTTATGCAGGGCTGACGTGCTGCAGCTGGTGCTGCGCAGTGCACTTACCCTTTCGAATGCATTGGCACTGAATGGATAAGATTTTGTTTTAAATAGGAGGGTATTTGCTTGATCCCAGCTTAGTAACACAGGAGATGATCAAGCAGCTCTATTAGTGTGTTTTGCAGGTTTAATAGCAGGACAGTGGCTGCCACTTGGTTGTTTTAAACCTGTATGACTGATGGCTATCATGTAGCTTCTCAGGGGGAAGTATAAATATTTTATTATGCTGTAGTTCAGAAGGGCAAGTGTGAACTGTGGAGACCGATGTTTCATGCTGACACAAAGCACCGACATGGATGAGTAGATAGATAAACGCTGAGTTGCTCAGTGTTTGTTTGTAGATTCTGCTGATGGTTCTATTTTCTGCAAAATATTTTACTGAAGTAATAACAGAAGCTGTCTCAGTCATGCTTGTGAACCAGTTACCTGGGCACAGGGACTGCAGAGGAGATAGTCTGCTTGGCATCTGTATGCATGTAAAAGGTAGATGGGTGGGTTATGGGTGGGCATAGATGTGGGTAAAGAGCTTTTTAGAAGACAAAAGGACACGAAATTTTCCTGGTGCCTGCAATTCCATATACAAATAGGAATGAAAATAAAGCAAGTGATTGCCCTGGGTGTTAAAAAAGCATTCCTCCCTGGATGAGGTGAGCATTAGCCTTGAGGGCCTCACCATGTGACCATAGCAGGAGAGCATGGATGGAGCCCGTGAGATTTGGATGTGATACTTTGATTTTTCATTCCTGTGCCTGGCTAGTGTGTGCTGGGTAAAAAGCGAGCACCTCTGGCTTTCCCTCTAAAGCAGCAGTTATCTATGAATAGTTAGAAAACAGTGAGTCCTGCTGAAGTGATGTGGTACTGCACAGTTAAAGGTGTTCATACAAGGCTGTCAGACAAAAGGAAACAGCTGGAGGAACAGCTACTGACTGCTGTTTAAAATGAGCTGGGTTTTCAAACCAATATGAAACACAACTTTTAGTCCTGCTAAGTAACTATTTGGGATCGTAAGAAGGCTACAGAGTGAGCACCAACGGGGAGCTGTTGGTGAACAACCACCAACAAATATCTACAAGATAAAAGAATTTATTTTTCTCAAACTTGTGTCAGTAACTTGGGATATGTTTCATGTAGGTTGGTGCAGAGGGGAGTCAGCGGGGCAATGCTGACTTACGGGAACTGAAGATCTGATCCTTTGTGTTGTTTCTTAGGTTTCCTAGGAGATGAGAATTTATGCCAAGCTTCTGATGCTAATTTTCAAAGGCCGTATCATGTGAGCGAATGGGAATTACCAGATTCCTTTCCGTTTAGGGATTTGTTTAAAAGAGTTTCATTTCTGTTGAAGTGATTGCATTTGCATTTTAGCAGACTGGCTGGATGAAGTTAAGCAATGTAACTGTTTATGTGTGCCATCCCCTGTGTTACTGGAAGTCCCATCATTGATTTTGGATGAATGACTTTTTTTCAAATGCTTATCAATTGAAGCAAACGGTAATGTTTTTGTCTCCTTGCTCATTTGATTGGGGTATAACAGTATCTGGCTTCTCCAGGGCTTAGTCAGGATAAGGAGTTGGTTTCCTCTGGAAGCAGTCCCAGCCTTTCCGGGAACCACGTACCTCAGCAGGGTTTGGATTAGGCCTGCAGTGAACAGAACTGGCATTTCCCTTTCTGACCTTATACCAAGGCAAGTGTGTAATAGCAGAGATGATGTGCTTGAAACCAAGGACAGGTTTTTTCCAAAGGGCAGAACATTTTTATCTGGAAGGAAATACCAAGCTGTTAGCAACCTCAGGAGTGGCATGAGGGCACCCAGGACATTCTAGGGAGAAGACTTTGCACTAGTCATAAAGGTCAAGGGATTTATTTTGCTGCAGCATAATTGAAATATTTACTTCTGTGGAGTTGTTTTCCCTGAGGTCTGGTGATTAACCCAGACCACAGTTGTTAGGTGCTGTGTAAATACAGAGCAAGATGATGATCTGTGCCCTACAGAGTACATGTTGAGAAGTCAACACCTACCCAAGTTAACACCTACCCCAGAGGCCTAACTATGCTGGTGCTGACAGTAATTAAAGTTATGGTAATGACTCTGTCTTAATTAGAACTTTCTGAGTTATTCCAACTCATTGGCTCATACCCTGCATGTCACCAAGACTGATACTTAAAATGTTAGGATCAAGTGATTTGAGTTATTTTTCTCCTCTGTGCCAGGATAACAGATGAAGATGATGGTTACTGCACCCTTTTCACTCTGAAAAGGTTTTCCTGCAAAAGGCTTTGTTTTTGTCTCCACTGTGGTCCTTGCTAGATCAGAAAAGGATCAAAGTAAGCTTCCATTCTGTGTAAATGAACAGCTTTCAAATATGTCAGGTCTGCAGCAGTTGCACGTAGACTGATCTGTCGTTGTTTATGTCGTGCATAACACCATACACACTCCTTTCCTTTAAAAAGAAAGTTGTTCTTGCCCTGGTTCTTCTGGTCCTGTGCTTTATGTAATACTGACATCCGAGCAAAGTGGGGAGTCCCTGACTACCACCGCAGAGCAAGCTGTGCGTGGAAGAAACCCAACCGCTGAAAACCTCGTTCTTGCCCGAGGTACCAGGCTGGAAGGATCAAGTCATCTTTGTGGTGATAGACTAAACGATGCACAGACTTCTGTGCTTCAAGGAGAAGCTTAAACTGTACAGCTGCTGCTGTAAGGAGCAGCAGCAGTGACATACAAAGCTGTTTGCTGTTGACCTCTTGTAGGCTTGAGCTCAGGAGGTGTCCGTGCTGACAGCATGATTTTTATGAGCACATTGCTGTTCTTTAGAGGGACACAGGAGTTGCTGCAGCTCGGCCTTTGTCTCATTCCTCTTGTAAGTGCTTGGGAGGCAAGCATCAGAAGAGTCCTAGCTCCCACTTTGATGGGTCACGGGCACTTCACAAGTGAGTGGCAGTGAGGGATGAGAAGCTGGTATGACCAAAGTGTTTCAGTTTCATCTTCCATTAGGACTGTCTAGCTGTGCAGGGGGAGATGAATGACCCCACATGTGGGTGGCAGTGGGCTTGTGGAGCCCCTTCAAACCTAGGAGGACAAGGGCTATGCTAGCTGCTCCTTCTGAGGGCAGGACAAGTCCCCAGCAGTCTTTACATGACCTGTATCTGTGCAGTTTGATGGACTCTTCTATAATTAACCATTGTCAAGAACACTTCTTAAAATGCCGGCTGGCATTTCAAATAGGAACGTCAGATTAAGGAGAAGAGCGGTAATGAGGTGCAAGGAGAAAATCCTTCCCTGGGGAACAAATCAAACCTGATATCATCATGGAAGGTAATGAGAAATGCACTGCCAAACTAAGGAGGTTCACTGCAGCTGCCTAGAGGAAGTGAAACCGTCTATTCCTATTTAAAACACCAGAGAGGAGATGCTCATGTTTTGGTCTGCTGGTTAAGTCAGGGGACGTGCAGTTTCCACACCTGCATCTTGCATTTCCTGAGCCCTTGTGTAAATAATTTCGCTTCTGTGTAACATAAGGTATGTCTATGTAGGCATATGCAATTCAGTGCAGAGTGTGCCTGTACATAGCAGGTTCTGAAGCTGTTAAAGTGTGTAAGAAGCATTGATATTCTCTACACAGAAGATGAAGCAATAAATTGTTGCTTGAGACGGTGTTTTTAGCCTTTAGCAATTTGCAGGCCACAAGCAAGTATTCCAGGAGAAGCACAGATTACCTCTTGACTGTGGGTGTGCTTTCCTGGGCTCCTGTAGTCACAGGAGCCTCAGGGATACAAGAACCACTAACTAACAGCTGCAAACACGTGGGGGACAGCAGACATTACAAGGAGAGGCATAGAAGTAAGTGGCAAATGTGAGACCTCCCTTAGCCTGTTTTACGAGGCACTGAAAATGGATGTGGTGTTTGGTGCCCAAGTACCTGCTCTGTATTCCCTTATCAGGGACAAGGATGCCATTTCACACAGCGGTCTGCAGGAGCACGGGGAGCAGGATGTGAGAACAGAGCAAGCTTGCAGGGCATCCTGAGTGGCAACCAGTGGTCCTGCAGGGCTGGAAGGGCCTGGGAGCATGAGGGCCCTGTGCCAAGATGGATAAGATGTTCTTACCCTCACCTGCCATCCTGTTGATGTACTTTCATTGCTGATAGTAATTTTATGTGTCTGCAATCTCGGTCTCATCTGTGTCTGCAATCTTGGTCTCATCTGTGTGTCACCTCTCATCCTGTGACAGCTCTTCCCCCGTGCTGCCGCAGGCACCACAAGAGGTTTTGTTGCTCCCCGTTATGTGGTGAGAAGGAGTTCTCTCCATGCAGCTCTCTATCATTCATTCCGATGCCAACCCTAACCATCCTATGATTCTCTGATCCTGGGGTAGGATTCGGGCTAATGATGCTTGAACTGCCCTCGGGCTCCTTGCGGAGTAGCTGTGTCATTTTTCTATTGAAAGTCTTGCTTGGCATTTTACTTAAATCTTGCGTGGTGTGAGTTGCATGGATATCAGACAGTGTGTTGTGAGTCAGAGCAAAGGCAGTCACTATTGCAGTGCTCCAGTAGAAGAAAAATAAAAGGGTAACTATTACAGCATTTAGAGCATAATTTTTCATATTGAGATTTATACGAGCTTGTTTGAGTTACTCAGCATAAAACCCCCATGATTATAGAGGAGCTGACTCATTAAAATACAGTCTGTTTCTCCAGAGAACCCAGAAGAAAACACGGTGCTTTAATATATCTGAAGTCACTCAAGTGTGCCTGGTGCTATCAGTTAAACTATATAGAAAATATCTTTCTTCTCTCTACTGTTCCTGCCAATTCCCTCTTTCCTTAGTGTTTTCCCTGACTTGTCTTCATCCTGTCTGTAATACAAAATGTAAGGAGAAATGGCACCTTTGGGCTGCAGCTTGGCCCCTTGTGTGCATTCTCACCTGCCAGCAGTAGTGACTGCAAATGTTTCCTGCTTTTTGCCACGAGAGTCTCATGGAGTGAAAACAGCTCAAAAAAAAGCATAAGGCAGAGTATGTTTCTTTCTGTGCATTGTTAGTGTTTGGTACATACTGGTTTCTGGGCCACTTGACTGCCTACACAAAACTGATGTGAGGCAGATTATCTAGAGGATAAGTAGTGAGCACAGGAGTAACTTGGGGAGGATTTGACCTGCTAATGAGGATAAGATCTAGGTCCTAGTTTCTATCTGAGATGTGATATGGTACATCCAACATGAGGTACATGATGATAATGATAAAAATGGCATCTATTGTCAGGTCAGAACATACCTCTGTCCTTGTACCTTGTTTCCTCTTTGCCATTTGCCATTTCTCTGTCCTATGAGCCAAAAGTTGACTGCAGCATGGTAAAACACTCAGACTCCTTATTATTTCAACCAGTAATATTCTGTGGCCTGCCCTTTGGCTAACTCCCTCTTCTTGCTGCCCTGACCTCTTTAAAAAAGCCGGAGCTGTATGATACCAGATTTGCAAGACTGATCTTCTCTAAACATTTCACACTGTGTTGCCTTGCATATTTTATATCAATGTTTTGATTAAGTCATCAGGTCATGATAGATGAGTGTTCTCATCAGTGGCTCTCAATTCCAAGTGGCAGGAGAGAGTAGGCTTGGACATAGGAAAAGCGAAGCAATACCTGACACATCTTAGCCCTGGTGAAGGAGCAGAAGCTAGTTATAAAAAGCTGCTCAAGGCTAAGTACTGTTCCTATAAGACGGAAGAAGCAGTGGACTGAGACACAGCATTTGCTTTCTTTCCAGACTCATGTCAGCTGTGTTTTAGTCTGTGCTGGCTTTCCACTACCGTTCCTGCCCTTCTCTCCTTAAGTGTCTGTCTGGTACAGCAGCAAGTAATGAAAGACTTTCTTTGCATTGTGAAACTAGTAAGTGGGATGTTCCTGGGTTCAGCGGTCAGCACCAGGCCAGCCAAGCTCATTTGCTTAGAGGATGTCCTTGTAAGACTTCTAACACTAAACGAACAAGCCTTGCATAAGGAATGGGAACCTGCAGGCTGGCTGCCTCCATGCTTGGTGGTTGCAGCCAGTTTCTTTTGCCTACCTGGCAGTGATGTGAATCAAGTCCCGAAACAAGTAGGCAGCCAAGTGCAAATTGTAGCTGGCTACCTGGCATGATGCTGATCCACATCCATGTACAGAGTATAACAAAGCAAGAAAAAAGGGCTTAGCTAATCTTACCTTTTTACCTGGAGGTGGTTGGTGGGGACTTTCGTCAGGGTTTCACCAGCAGGTCAGGTCTGTTTTGTCCAGATGATTAGCAGTTTATGCAGCTTGCTTCAGTTTTTTAACGGATTTTGAGTTCCAATCAAGTGCAATCTCAGAAGAGTTTTGGGGAGCCCATACGTCCCTCCAGAAGGAGGGATATTCAGGGCAGACAAGGAGCATGCCTGTGTGTGCTGCTGGAGCAACAGTGAAAATTGCTGGAAGCTCAGGAAGAAAGTCCTTTGCAAGAAGAGGAGCCTGACACCACGAAGAGACAATTCTTGAAATCTTGATCTTGATACAAGAGGGCAAATATCCACTTCCAGAATATATTGCATTCAAGGCTCTTTGGTTTTGGGCGGTTGAGTGAAGGTTCATGACATCTTACAGTAGTGTCAAGAAGATGCTCTCTCTCTCTGTGTTCTTTTCATTCTTTTTTCCTTTCCTATTTTTGCATCTGATGTTGAAGTTCATTTGATTTTTCTGATTCCTCTTGCATTTAATTTCCCTGAGTTCAGTGTCTGCCTGGATTTAGAGTCATAATCATTAGTATTTGGAAGCGTGGGGTTAAAATGATAAAATAGATTTGTTATAATGTAGGTTTTTTCCCTTCAAGCTTTTCAAGGTCTAATTATCTTGTGGCTGATCCAGTATGCAATTGATAGATAAAAATGTAAATTTACAGGTTTAGTATTCAAAGTATTTTTCATCTGATCAAAGGGAGATTTTGCAAAACACAAAGCTTGCATTTTTGCAAATGTCTGAAGTTATGCGGAGGTAGTCCAGCCATCAGGAAACCCACAGTGCATCTACTAATGTTTATTTCATTTTTCTACAGGAGGTCTTGACCTTATCTTTATGCCAGGCCTTGGGTTTGACAAAAAAGGCAACAGACTGGGAAGAGGGAAAGGATATTATGACACCTACCTTGAAAGATGTATGAAACATCCCAGTGGAAAGCCTTACACGATTGCCTTGGCTTTTCGGGAGCAGATTTGTGAATCAGTGCCTGTGGCAGAAAATGACGTCCAAGTAGATGAAATCCTTTATGAAGGCTGTTGAATGTATCTTGATTTCAACCCACTTCCAGAGTGACCAACCAAAGACATCAGATCCATCAGTTATAACTTTTTCGTAGTCATATATGTGACTTTGGGAACAACAAATACACTATTGAACAAAAGAAAAATAAAACAACATTGTAAATGTGGTAATAGTGAGGATTGCATTGATTTGCTTCTAATTAGCAAGTATCTGCTGTAATTCTTATTCTAGAATCAATAGAAACAAGAATGTGTGACTGTTCATTACAGTAAGGACCATTTCTTCTCATCATACTTTTGAGGAACAAATTTCTTGATACTTACCAGTTTTATTATTCCAGTTTAAAGGTGAACTGTCTACTAATCGCAGTTCTTGATCCATTCTGGAATTAGATACTTATTATGGCAAAAGTTCTTAGTACTTAGGTATTATGTGCATCCAGGAGCAAAATAAGAAACTGCCAGATAAGTCCTATAGTAAGCTGGGCAAAAAATGGTGATTGGAAAAAAGCCTTAATTGATTTTAGTGTAGACAATAACTCTGATTGTTTACTTGGCTCCTTGTTGTCTTAAAATAAAGAAGTATTAAGAAGTTGTCTTAAAATAAAGGGAGTATCTGTTAATAAAAAAAAAGTCCATGTCTGTCACTTTGGTATATGGTTCTTTCCTTTATCCAAATACAAAATTGTAATAGTCTAAAGATAGTCTAGAATGCAGTCAGTGAGCTCTTTATCTGCAGAAAAACAGCTCTTTTTATGTAAAATAATATTCCAAACTAAGTTCTGTAATTTTGTACACAGGTTATTCATAACATCCAAATATATTGTGTGAATTAGGGGTACTATGTTAAATGATAAATAGATGCTAAGAATTGTAGAGAGCAGGTTTTATGGATTGAGTAAGGTCTTGGGTGGAAGGTTGTGTGTTCTCCAGACTATCCTGGAAATTGGGAAGAAGACGGTGAGTTTTCCTCTGAAAAAACCTCACTATTAAGAGATAGTCCTCATAGTAATAGGCCGCAATATTTCCAATCGGGATCAATCAAACTGTCACATTTTGTGTTCCTTTTCCAATGCAACTTCACTTTTTCCATACATGTTTAACTCCTCTCTCAATCAATAAATCAGTGTGTTTATTTTCACCAAACTACTCTGTTTCATCATTAAAAAATCCATGAATTCTCCAGGACCAGCTGCGGAGCAGAATGACCTGAAGACTTTCTCAATGATAAGTGGTTTTGTGAACAAAACCATGCCTACAGTACCTATGAACCTCTTCATCTCAGGCTTTGTGTGTGGCAGACCTATGCCTAGGTTGATCACCTACCACAGTAGGCTCAGCATTATGCCATATGGCATGGCCTGCCATGGACATCAACAAAGCTACACTGAAGCCACTATTTTTCACAGTGGAAACCTGGATGCTAAATCTGGTGAATGTTTTAAATGCAGATATTAAGTCCAGCCCCACTCAACAAGCTACCTTCTTCCACCCCACCAAAACCAGTGGGTGCTTTTAGTGGTGTCCTGCCTCGAGGTTTAACCATGGAGGTTTATCTGGGATCCTGGGGCATGTTTATATGTTTTTGGTTAGTGTGACGTTAGGCCTGACTGCATGAATGCTGCTCCAGTTCTACTTTAGGCACAAAATTAAGAGGCCATTTCAGCATAACAGAACGTTATCAGTGGCTGATGACCTCTTGCTGCTTCATTCAAGCTGAGGGGAAGCCATGATGTTTGGTTTTAAAGCTAAATACTGGGGCTTTTTAACTCTGTTTTGTTAGGATGCCTTGTGCCTCATAAATCAAACAGCTACCATGTAAGCAAACTTTTTATCCAAAACCTCTGCGCCTTGTGGCTTTGCTTTTCTGAGGCATTCTTTGTAGAAAAGGGGGTTTTGATTATTATTCTTCTTCTTTGGTCAGTTAGATATGAGTTTAGTCACAACACTTTACAGCCCTTTGGATTAGCTTTTGATCTTGCTGTCTGAGCTTACCCACTAGCTTGACTCATATGGATTTCACTGCAGATGAAACCAGATGAACAGCTGTGTACAAAAAGTCCAGAATATGATGAAGCGGCTTCGAAACCAGCGTTAACAACTGTACAGAAACAAAGTGCTCAGAGAGAGACAAGGTCAATGTTTCATTGTGTGGGAGTTCAAAATAGGAGGAAAAAGTAAAAAGCAAGAGTTTGGATGCATAATACAGGCCCCTGTCCAGCACAGCCACATTCAGACACCAAACCTTGTCCTTGTGGGCTCACTGAAGTTGCTGGAACTAATTGGTATAGGAAAAGCAAGTGAGCTTTGCAGGCTTGCAGGAGTTGAGGCAGTGAGTGTCCCCAAACTTCTTATTTCACAATCACATTTCAATACATCGTGGAGCCATTCTCTTTTGCTTTCACTCCAAACTGCCCTTTTAGCTACAGCTGCAGTGGGAAAGGATGAGGAAGCTATTTAATGTACTGTGTCATTGGTAACAAGAGGAGATGGCACTTTGTTTCTTGCCAGCCTCTCCTGGGTCAGGAGAAGATCATAGCAGGCTCATCAGCTAGGCTGGGGGAGCTGCAGGACCCTGGCTGATGCAGAAAGCTCTGAACATTTGGCTGGTGGGGATAGTAAGACAGTATTTATGCATATTGTCTTGAGGATCACGGAGCTAAATAAATGTGACAGCTTTCACTTGACATCCCCAACCTTGCTGCTGTCGCTCAGGGTTTTTGTCTTTGCCACATAACATGAAATCACTGTCAGTTTGATAGCACATAGTGGTTCTGAGGCACAGAGGTTAGGGGTTTGTAGGTGCATCAGAATTATTTACGTTTGCTATGTATAAAATGGCACTTGGGGAGCAAGGCAGGCTGCCAAGAAGGAGAGGCACTGGGGCTGCCTGGTTGCTTTCTTCTATCTCTCCATGCTGGATTGTCAGGGTAGCATCTATAAAGATTGCTTCAAAACAGTATCATCTCTCCTCAGACGGACATGCCCCTGTCTGCTGCAGTGAATGCCATTATTGCTGTTCTCATGACAAAACGTCTATCAATCTCTACTTTGTTTATAAACAAATCTGCCTGCCCTGCATAAGAAATGAATAGGCTAAAGAAAAATAGCATTACCAAAGGAATAAGTTAATTATGTTCTAGGATCTCAGCAGGGAATGCTATCTCCAAGTATTCAGTAAGATCTGACCAGTGGAGTTATAATTAAAAAATGTCCCCAGGGAGGAACTTGTAAATTATTTACTGTAAGGGGCTTTTCCAGGCTCTTTTAGTTTAATTGCACATTCTGAAAGAGAAAGGCCTCAGAAACAAATTAACTAAGAGGTTGAAATGGCTTTGTTAAAATTGTGTTCACAGCTAAGCAAGTGGAAGACTGTGAGCAAGGGTCAAATACAGGACAAAGCTTCAGAAACTGTCATTATTCACTGTTTAAAAACCATATGGAAAGCACCAAAATATCCATGCATAGAAAATGCAATCACTGGGTTTGTCCACTTTATCTGTAGTTCAGACCTGACGGTGCCGCATGTCCTCATGGTCATTTGTTTTGTCGTGAGAGGAACTGACTTTCAGAGGGTTTTTGATAGGGTACATTTGAAGTCCTAGCGGAGAGAGGTGAAAGATGGTGATGAAAGAGGTGATGGAGATGCAGAATAAGAGGGCACTGGGATGGTATGTATTTTCTATCGTTTTCACACCACCTATGGCATTTTAGCTCAAAATAGCCTGGTTAACCCTCAGTGGAAGTTGGGATGAGAGACAGGCTGTGCCCTTTTGAATGCATGGGTGAAACCTGACATGCTTGCCTTCCCACATGAAACATGGTGTAAGTGTTTGCCACTGAAGTTGTCCCCTGTAGTTGGCCTTTGCTGGAGGACAGCTGGTGTGATCTCTGATTTTATGTATGTAATGGCCTTTCAGCTGCGGTTGTCCTTGCTTTTATTTCTCTCTGAAAGAAGCCACATCTGCTGCGGCACCCCTACCAAAAAGCCAACTGACTGAGCAGAGCAGCCAGCCATGCATATGTGCATGTCAGCCCATATAGATTCATACAGCATTGCTCTTTTCCTTGTCTCTCCTTTTTCTTTTAAACCTACTGCACTTACATGTCTTGCTTAGATGGAAACTGTCCCAGAGTTAACAGTCTCTCTACCCCCTGCATATGTACTTTCTTCAACACATGCCATTTGATTATAGCCTGCGGGTACCATTATCACATCCTAAACAGTAAGTTCTCCACCTTCAGGCAAACTAGCTGAAAATCTGCAGATGAAAGCCACTTTAGTCATTCATCAGGCAGATGAGATCTCTGCTTTTATTTTGTTGTAGTGTAAATCTGCTGCTTGGTTTCCTAGTCTCTCTGAAAACTACTGAATCATAAAAATGCTTGTAGCAAACGCCAGCTTGTCTGTCACCAGAATAATACATTAAATGGCTTATCAACTCCAAGAGAAGACTACAATACTTTTGAGATTATTTGGATATACAGTTAGGGTACAAAATATGTTGACAGCTTTATAATTATCTTGATCAGTAGATTTTATTTTCTATTTTACCATAGTGTATCCAGTAGTACTTGGGGAAGAAAGAAAATATCCCTAAATTTCTGCAAATGTAGCTTATTGATAGGGAACACCACAGAAGAAGAGTGGAGTAGAACATAAACATAAAACAAAGGATTGTTCTTGAAAGGGCAGAACTATAAGGTTTGAATATTCTCAGCAGAGGTATTGCCATTTAATTATTAGGAGTGGCGGGTTCATATTAACCTTTATGGAAAAGTACTGTAGACTATAATAAAGCTGGATACTTTTCTATAGCCATTTGTTATCACCGTCTCAAATTTAACAACAAATTACTAATAAAGAAATCCTGTAAGAATGGCAGAAAAAAAAATACTGGGAAGGACCATTTGCTATTAAACAGTTTAGATTCATAGAGTGATTGTTATTAGGCCATATTAAAACACGTATGACTTTTTTGTTCTGGATACAGCTGGAAAATGCAATTGCAGATAAACCATGCAGGGCCTTTGCTATTGTTGCCTTGCCCATGGGTTAGCTTCCTTTGAACTGCATTGCAGTTTTGTGTCACCCTCCTGCAGACACCTCGCAAGAGTCAGTGGCCAGATGCAAACTGCTCTTTTACAGCTGTGATGAACACTTTGCAAAGGCTAAAAAAGCAGCTTCACAGCTTGTTAGCTGGAAAGACTTGCATCTCTGAGACTTTGGCTGCCTAAACCGGTAGGACTTTGATAGGCTTCATCTGCTGTGGTGCTACCGGATGCTCTGCTCTCTCCCTAACATGAAACACTCATGTGTGAACACTGTGGTTATAATAAATTAAGAGTAGTGGGACAGGCCTGGGAAGTTAGCCATAAATCTGGTGCTAAGTGCCAGCGAGCAGCAGGGGCTCGGCTGTACGTCATTAGTAAGGATGTTGAAGAGGTGCAGGCAGCGTGTTGCTCTGGATGATGTTACTCACGTCTCCACCGCAGCAGAGCTGAGACTTGATATGCACAGGACAATCAGTCAAAAACTCTCTTCTGTTTTAAGAATGGTGCGGGTTACTGTTGGTAAAAGCTGTTGGTAGTGGCAAGAAAGAAAAAGAGTTCCAACTCCATTTTTCAACATAAGACAAATTCCTGAAGAAATTCCCCAGCTTGTTGAACAGTACTGCAAACACTTTGTTTTACATAATTTGCACGAGAATTAAAGCGAGGTTTAAAGCTCTTTAGGGCACTGGTCTGGGCTTTGTAAGCACAGTCTCCAGCACAACAGGCCTCTGGCTGGGATTAGTATCAGCACAATGCAGATTATTAAAGAGGGAGACTAAAGAGGCAAGAGGAGGATATTTTAGTGCAAGAGGCTAAAATCTGGTTTTGCTTAAGGGCTGTGGAGTAGCAGCAGGACCCATCAGGCTATTTTCTCACCACTTGAATAGTTCAAACACAGCCTGCAGATGTAATTTTATGGCTTTGCCTCTGTTTTCCCTAATAGATACCCAAATTTTTGGAATAACAGTGACCTCCTTCAACATTTGTAGGATCCTCTATGGTGCGTGGATAGAAGCCATGAGGGGTATGGCAGTGTGGCACACAGAAATGAAATGTTTTTCTCTTGGGACAGCAGGGAGAGGACTGGAGCTGTCTGGGCATTGTGGATTGGAAGAAGGAGCTGTAATGGCCAGGGAGGAGGGAAGGGACCCGCTCTGCATCGGGAGCTGTCACAGACTCATCTCCTGTCAATCCGGAGCCTTTATATACAAAGCCATGGGGAACACAAGTATTTGTGGACCGGAGGTGGGGAAACAGAATGTAAATAAGATTTTAAAGCAAGCATTTGGCTAAAATTAGAAGCCATGGGCCTGATATGCTGTATGCTGTGACAGAAGAAGTGCCTAATTGCAAGCGAGTTTCCACTCCACTTGATTATTGTTGTGACACACAGATCATTAACATGATAGTCTAAACATGAAACAAATTGTTTAAATATTAAACTGTCAAGTCCTTCCTCTGATCTCTAAATCACTACCTAAAGTAGGGGGGATGTGTGTGTGAAAAATGAGTTTTGGGCTCTGCCACTGTCTGATGCTGCATTGCTACCCATCAGCATGGCGACTGCTGCCAGGAGGCTGCGAAAGGGCATTTGCAATCACCTGCTTTGTTTGCAGATGTATTTAATAACTAATCACACATGCTCATAGAATCACAGAATCAGCTAGGGTGGAAAAGACCTTCAAGATCATCAAGTCCAACCATTACCCCAGCACTGCCAGGGCCATCACTAACCCATGTCACTGAGGGCCTCATCTACATGGTTTGTGAACACTTCCAGGGACGCTGACTCCAGCAGTGCCCTGGGCAGCCTGTTCCAATGCCTGACTACCCTCTGGGTAAGGAATTGTTCCTAATATCCAGTCTAAACCTCCTCTGGCACAGCTTGAGGCCATTACCTCTTTTCCTATGACTTGTTCCTTGGGAGAAGAGACCAGCCACCTCTGAGCTCCATCCTCCTTGTTGTAGAGGCAGTTGTAGAGAGCGATAAAGTCCTCCGTGAGCCTTCTCTTCTCCAGACTAAACCCCGCCTGGTCCTCCCGCCTTTTGTGCTGATAATCTGCAAACTCTCACATGGGCGTAGAGGCTGCTGCCTCCTGTGTGCATCCCTCTCCCCTGGGTCTCCAGCTCAACTGGCCCTGCCTGGAGATTTGGGGCATTTGGAGCAAATGAGATGGGGAATGATAGAAGCCGTTTGCCAAAGTATCGCTCCAGCCTCTTCTGCTGCTACAGATCCAAGTGGTGAACACCAACGGCGTCTGACTGCCTTACCAGCACAATGGGGTGGCCAGTGGGGAGCTCCTCATTTGCAGCAGGTCATGCAGGAGCTGGAGGTCCTGGAAAGAGCCTTTGGAGCAGCTGCAGACAACTTCTGTGCTTCTAGGTACAATGGCTCCTTTCTTCCTGGATCTGCAAGATCAATGGGTTTAAGAAGATGTTCTAATTGCCAGTTTGTGCACTTTCAAACAGTCTTCAGGTAGAGGAGGAGGAGAAGGAAGAGAAGGAGAAGGAGCAGGAAGAGGAGGAGAAGAAAGAAGAAGAGGACAAGGTGGCCACTGCAGATAGGCCTCTTTCTGATGCAGGAGGAGTGTTAGAAGGGTGAGCAAGCTCTGTGCTATTTTCTGATTTTCTCAGGCAGCCCATGGAGCAACACAAGCATCCCCTTGGGGCTCAAAATACCATAATGCACTTCCCAGAGAGAAAGAATTTGGCTGCAGCTGAGCATCCCACTTCTTTGCAAGGTCTCTGCAATGCTGTTACTCCATGAAATGACCCCTGTTCAGTGTCACCTTAAAGATGGGACAAGAGGAGCGTAAGCACATGGAACTCCCATCATTTGCAGTCCTGCCCTTTGACTTTTATTTCTCAAATAGCTGTTGTTACATGCAAAACATAAAAGACCCAGTGTAGAAACTGTTTTGCAAGAGAACAATGCTGTTGGGAGAAAAATGCAGGCATATTAATGACATTCAGCTAAGGGATTATTAAAGGCAACGAGCCCAGGGCACTTATTCGGGAAACTATTTGTTCAAGGAGGAGACTAATAGCTTTGGCTTCATGGTTACCATCCTGCATAACACACAAGAGCGCAGGAAGCCAGCTCTTGACTTCATGGGTCATAACCCTATCTGCTGAAGAGCTTGAATAGGATCGATTTAAAATGAGTCCTAGTGCTGTTCTGCCTTTCTCTGTCATGATTTAACCCCAGCTGGCAACTGAGCCCCATGCAGCCACTCACTCACATTCCCCGCAGTGGGATGGAGGAGTGAATTGGAAGAGTAAAAGTAAGAAAACTTGTGGGTTGAGATAAAGACAGTTTAAATGAGACAGAAAAGGAAGGAAATAATGATAATAAATAATGATAATAAATAATGATAAAATAATTAGAATATACAAGTGATGCACAATGCAGTTGCTCACCATTCACCGATACCCAGCGAGTTCCCAAGCATTGGCCCCCAGCCAGCTTGCCCCCCAGTTTATATACTGAACATGGCATCATACAGTATGGAATATCCCTTTGGGCAGTTGGGATCAGCTCTCCTGGCTGTGTCCTCTCCCATATTCCTGTACCCCTCCAGCCTTCTTGCTGGCAGGGCGTGAGAAGCTGTAGTCCTTGGCTTAGTATAAACACTACTCAGTAACAACTGAAAACATCAGTGTGTGGTCAACATCGTTCTCAGACTGGAGCCAAAGCACAGCACTCTATACCAGCTACTAGAAAGAAAATTAACTCTATCCCACCCACAGCTAGAACATCTCCAAGAGCACAGCAAAATTAATCCACCACTAAAGTTTCTGTATGTCTGGAGCTAGAAAATACAAATAGGAAGCTAAATTTGTGCTGATAATTACTTTGATAGCTGTCACATGTGCATGTTGTAAAGGATCAGCACAGGCACAGCTTCCAATATGACGATAGCCTGTGGTAATAGCTGTGATTAAAAGGAGGCTAATTAGAATGCATTACACATTCAGTCCCCACAGTTCACTCTTCTTTAAGCAAATTTCCATTTGGGAAGAGAGCTTTATTTTTAATATACATGGGTAGTGTTGCCTACAGACTTCCATTAATCTACACCATACCAAAACAGTTTCTTTGGTAGCTCACCAAATATAGCAGCTTGCTTTAACACAGCAAAAAAAGTAAGAAAAAGATTTGTCCTAATTCTCCTTACAGACAAGCGTGTAGAAATATAGCAAGCAGTACTTAGCAGGAAAAGAGATTTTAAAGGTTACCAAAGGAATTTTGTCCTATGCTACCTTTGTAGAGTTGCCTCGAGCACTACCTGCTGTCAGCGTAATACATAGAATAATGGAGTGAGGATAAGTAGATCTGTTTCTTACACACACATCCCAAAATCAGCCTTGGAATGAGTTAGAAGATTTTGAATAGCACTTTGATTTCTAAGTCACGTAAGTATTTGCAATTTTACCCGGTATCAAGTTGCACATGCAAACAGACTATTTTGAAGCAGCATGAACATATTCACATTCTTTTGCGCTGGAGGTATTAATCCACATATGGGTATTCAATTACTATCAGAACAAACTGTGCAAGTACACTAGAATCAGATAAAAATATGCAAAGCAGGTAGCTTGAGGATAATTTGTACTAAAATTCCTCTAGGTGTTTGAAGAGACTTTGTAATGTCAGTATACTCCCACCTGAGTATATTCTTTATTGTCAGCATTGTAAAGTGGCCTTCCTGGATGCAAAAGCTGGATCTGAATATATTCACTTCAAAGATGCAAAGTTTTGTCTCTCAAGTAAAAAATGACCAAAGAGGAAAGGTAACCTAATTATTTTTTTCAAGAAATGATGAAATTTATAGAGTGAGAATTTGTGAAAAATAAATTAAAACCTGGATTATCCCTCTTCTATTTTCTCCTGCTCATCTTTTATCCGTTCTTGTCCTTGTTGTCATTCTCCTCTCTTCCCCCCCCCCGCCACGTTATCATCCTTGCTGTCCTTATCAGCATTATTACTTTTGTTGGCATCCAATTCAAAAGCCTGCCATCCCATCACAGGTTTATATTTTCAGATGCAGGGTGGAGGTTTTGGATAGAATCCCACCTTTTGGGGGCCCATGAAGATGCATGGGGAGAAAAAGCAGATAAGAACAGTAAGTCTGTAAATCTCCACGTCTGTAAATCTTAAAATGGATTACTGATGACAGTGACTTTTTAATGGAAAGAGTGACAGTCCATGTAGATGAAAGGCAATGTAATTCATGGAGGCTATTAAATCTGAGAGGCCTTTTCATTCCCATTTGTCTTTCAGTGTTATATGTCAATTTCTAGGAGATTATTCTCTGGAGAGAGATGTGCCCAACCCAGCAGGGCCTGAAAAGCACTTGTGTTTATTTGTCTGGCATTTGCCATGGTGGGTAATACATTTGCTGCTCCTGCATCAGGGAGGAAAAAGCCACAGTGCTGGTGAGGGATGGAGAAGAGGGAACCCAACCAGCAGCCCTGCTCATAGAGCCTCCTGTTTTCACCCACTGTGTTTTTAGGGTTAAAAGTGTCCAGAAACCCATCACAGGGCAGTAGGAGACTCATGGCCAAGTTCTCGACATATGTTGATCAGCAAGGATGTGGCTGTGCCCAGGCAACCCCTTCACAGCATGGCACGACTGTCACAGAACAGGGGGCACCTTCACTGCATGGGACGTGATGGTGGGGCTGTTTTCTGGGAGCTCCTGTGCCACAGCTTTGCAACACGAATGGGGTCTTGCCTGAGAAGTCAAGCCACTACAGAAATATACACCCAGCAAAAGCAGTTTGGGGTTTACAATGCATCAGAATAAAAGTGCAGAACAGTGAGTGGGCACCGGGGGGATTTACAACTAAAAGCACTCGCTTTGCCAAGGTTGCGTCCCTTCATTTTGATCATGGATTACCAAGCTACCATTCAACATGTTCCCATGGGAAACTAAAGGCCAGCTGAGTTTCATCAAGAAATGAGCTGCTGCTGCTTTGACTTCAAAGAGGCTAGGCAGAGGATTTACTGTAACACAGTCACTTCATGCAGGTGATTGACTGTTAGTGCTACCTGCAACAGCCTGAAATCTGTTGCCTCTGCATCCTTGCTGTTAGTACAATTGTTCGTTCAGGGACTGAGACACTCATGGCACATTCAATTCCTCCCTGTGCAAGTGGATATGATCCCCATCAAAATCAATTGACTGAAGTCAGACACTGCATCTTCAGTTGCTAAGGAAAGAAATATCTGTGTTGCCTATGAGAAGGCCACTGGTGCAGAAAGTAACTTAGCAGTAGCAGCTGCTATATGGCAGCAGAGCCCGGCAGAGGAGATTCAGAGATGTGAGCAGAGGATGGAGCAGGCCCCTATATTATGTGGGAGTCCTAGGGACATGCATGGGAGTAAATCTTGAGCAGAGGATTGCTCCTTGTCCATGTGTGGAAAATTCCCATTCATTTTCTGAAGGAAAGGGTGCCTGTGTGATTTGTTTGCTTATTTATACAGCAAAAAAGATCAAGGACATTGCTGTCAATCCATAGACATCTGGATTCATACCCTCTCACTGCAGCCAGGGAGCTGACAGGGGCTGCAGTGCTCTAAATTACTTATGAGCTAGTTAGCCAATCACTATTACTTATTAGCTTATTTCTACTAGCTAATGAGACCTTGGCTGGCCATTGCAGCAGCCCCATATTGCCCTGCAGAGATGAAGACCTGCTCACTCCCAGGTCTGGTTCAGCCCAGGTCAGCAGTGGCAACCTAAAAGTGCTGCCCTTTCCTATAGGAGGTGGGTGGGTTGGGATGAGTCACAGGAGACTGCACTATCTGGTCTAGGAAAGGCTCAGTTTCGGTGCTGAGTCACTGGCAAGGTGATGTGGGCAGCCTGGGGCTGTGTTTGTCTTGTGCCTCCTGCTTTTTATAAAGGACTTCTGCTTATTTTTGCTCATCTAAAAGGTCATGTGTTCCTGTGCATCCTTTTATTGATGTTCCTCCAGCACATCTAGCCAAGGATGGGGGTGTGGTCCTCCCTGTGTAACATGAAGGTTTTGTCTCAGTGTATAACCCACATCCCTCCAGCCTGGTTCTGACACCAAGACATATTCCACTTTTTTCCAAATAAAACCAATATTGTTATTGTTATGTATTATTTATATGAGAAAAAAATATTGAGAGGAAGAAGTGGGGAAAAAATTAGCTCATTCTTTCTAAAATCTGTGAGCAGCTGAAAGACAAAGAATATAGAATTAGAATAAAAGAAACCCTCAGCTAATTTTGGAGTGTGTTTCATCTTCACAAGAGCCCCTCATTTTGTAGCTAATTCTTTGTAAACCTTTATTCCTTTTGTTGCAAGTTTGGTATAATTTTACATTATACCAACTTCAATGGAAGGAAAAACAGGAGCAATGGTTTGAATTGTTCTCCATCCCCCCATCCCACAAGAAGAACTTAGGTTTGAAGATCACTTTTTAATATGCAAGGATCCAGCCAAGGACACCCTTGCTAATCTTTCAAAATGCAGCATTGTGCTCCTTCAAAGTATTAAAAGCTGCTTGGATTTTGAGTGAATTTGTAACCCTGTATTAAACTTCTAATGGCTAACAAGACAGAACTTGGTTGTGAGGACTAAAATATAGAAAATATAAATCAGCAGCCTGGATTGAGTATTCATCCTTTTTTTACTTTCATTAAATCCATTTTAAACTAACTTTACCATTTATCTTTCATGAGATTTTCATTACTTTCCCATCCACTGAGGACAAGATGGAACAGTCAGTTTTATTGTTCATTTGTCTAATCTTCTCTTCACTGTGGGTTATTCAGGCATTTGTGTGTGATATTTCACTGGAGCCCAAGGCGGTGTTTTAGTCTGTGCCGTCCCTTCTCCTCCTTCTGTGCTCCACCTTTCTTGCAGATGGAAGGACAAAATATGCAACTTTTGAAAATATATAAATAAAGAATTCCTTGCAGTGTTGTTCTAATCTAGAGCAAATCATGGAAACAATAAAAATGGCTTTTGTCAGCCCTATTTCTCTCTAGACATTTGCACCTGTAGTCCATATAGATTTTTTCCTAGCTCAGAGTGATATACTAGTTCTCCTGTCCAAAGAGGCAAAACTACTGTCCCTTGGGTTACCATTTGTGCGTAGTCAGTGGTGTTTCACTGGCTGAATCCTTCTTACCTCATTTGGGCAAAAAGTTGCATGCATTACGTGGGCTTTGTCTTGCATGAATAAAGTAGTAAAGTCTAATTTAGTAACATCAATGAGATTTCTGACTTTTGCTTAATTATGAATCTTTAATTTTCTTAATGCATAACTATGAAATCCCTTGCAATGGCAGCTCCTGTTATCTAGAAAACATTTGAAGGACAAAACCAGGGTTTATATAAGTCAATTGTATAGTTATTTGTAAGGACTGCACTGTAGCTCTGCTGGAAATAATGGCAATTCTGCAGTTATTCATGTCAGTGGAGTGATACTATTCCCCAATCGCTCTGCAATTAACTTGTGCCACTGCTATAGCCCAGGAATGGAGTAGGTAAGATATGCCATTAAAGAAAACTGTGTCTTTTGAAAGGGTTCCCTTATGGCCTCCAGCCCCCAAATAGTTGTTCTGTTTAAGCAAGAGCTGGCTAAGCATTAGCAGTGAGGATCCGCAGCTATTTTCTTTGAAACAAAGCTCTACATTGGGCTTAGCATTACTGATGGGGCCACGTGTGAGGGAGGCTTACACCGAAGAGAAGAATAATGGCATAAAGAGAGAGCATGGCAAATTGGCTGGCTGAGAAATTACCTGCATTCAGTCCTGCTGCATGGAGCACTTATGCTGGCTGGGTAACCCCTTCGTTATCAAAGGATAAGGCACAGCACACAGCCTTTCTGTAAAAATAGCGGAAAAGCCATTTTTAGTGAAACTATAAATATCATCACTAGTTAAAAAGGACAAGTCAAGGGGCATAGTATTTCCTATGAGGCATGGTTGGATTGAGGTAAGGTCTTGTTATTTGCATCTTTAAGAGTCTTTATTAGATTTATTAGAGAACAAGCTGTGATTGAAGCCCTAAGAGGCAAATGCCACAGCCATGGGAAACGCACGCAGGTCTCAGGAGCCACTGTGCAACCTGAGCGCTGTGGGAGAACTTACAAGCGATCACTCCCTTCGTATGGAGCAGGTTTGGTTAAAACAAAACATGGCAAGTAGGCTACATTTGCTGCAGACATTATTACCAGCAATAATTCCCTCACCTCCACTCGTGTCAGGTCCCTCGGCAATAACCAGCTGCCAGAGCAGAAGTGGGGAGAAGATGTTGAGTGGTGACATGTGGCAGGGACATCATGTCAAGTCACAGGCCTGGGGGAGACAAACCGGGACAGCAGCTCCTGGCAGGGGTCTTGGTGCTTCTTAAAGCCATTTCTGGGTGCTAGAATAGACAGAAATAGGGTCATGCAGCTGCAAGGAAAGCAGATGATGCTGTTTCTATGAAAAAGGATGTGCATTCCTGATGTGGGGTGTTGTTTCTGTCTCAACAGCTGGATTGCATCACTCGCTATTGCTGCACTGAGCTACTGCGCATTTAATAGGAGGCTTTTAATTCTTTTTATAGGAAGTCTCACGCAGCATGTGTTGGTACTGGGCTGATTTCCATATGGAGCTCCAGCACTAGATGCTGATAAAGAAACCTGAGATTAAAGGCATGGTCCCCTCAAGGACACCACACAGGAAAATGGGGCGCAGGCTCTTCAGCCCAGTGGATGAGGAATAATTCACTGTATTTTCAAGCTTGGCAGCTTGTTTCCTATAATTCCTTGAGAGACAGTAATTAAATATCACTGCATTAGAACCAGTGAGTCCCGAGTAGAGAACAAACTCATAATTATGTAGCCATCACATTAAACAAACGAGCTGCTCATTAAAAATAGATGCAAAAGATTCAATTAGATCTAATGCTGTATTAAGGATTTGATGATATGCTGGCTTTATTTCCATTGGTTCTAGGCAATAATGAAACCGCTTTTCATAGTGACCCAAGAGGAATATGTTTCTTTTTCAAATACCCATTTCCTTCTTAATCTTAAAATTACTATTAAGCACCTTTTCCTTTAAGTAAAGACAGGGGCGGAAGAAAAAGGAGCTTTATTGTTTTCTAGCATTCCAGCTGGGTTTAGAGGCATAGAAGTATGAGGGAACCCTATCTTTATTCTGTGTGCTACCTCTGATTCAGAACGATGTAATAGGGAATCAAATCTCTGTAAGGATGATTATTGAACGTACAGTATTTCTTCTACCCATTATCTGCCTCTCCTATATGTGCACATCATAGCACCAGAAGAGCTGTGTGATAGTCACTTTGATCCATTTCTCTGGATGAAACCATTGCCTTTGGTCCATCTTCCTCGCCCAGCTGGGCACTGGCTGCAGCTTCGACTTAAACTTAGCAATAGATCTTTCTCTCACAAACTGGTTTTATTTAAAAGCTTGTCTGTGGCCCTGCCCCTTGTGTTTTGGAACATGTTGCATTTTGCTGAGAGATCAGGATTACACTTGTTCCATCACTGCTCTCCTTTCTCTGGAAAGGCTGCCCAGGGGACAGAGCTGTAAATTGCATCCCAGCTCTGTCTTAATCCATCACCTGGACCAAGCAGCAGAGTCCTAGCAAAGACTGAAACAAAATCAACTTTGCTTTTCCCCTGAGTCTCTCACCTAGCTCACAATACAGACACTGTCAACTTCTAATTACGCGTGGGCAGATTATACAGTTGCGAATGAGCCATATTACACCAAAAATAAAACAATTTTGTTCCTGTTGTTGACCTTTTCCTACATCGTCACTCCAATTTTCACCAAGATTAATACAGAAAATAAAACGTTCACTTTCACAATCTGATTTACACCGGTTTTGTTTGGCTGTGCTTTACTTTATTTGAATTAGTTCAGCTCCCTCCCTGAGTCTGGATAATCACAAGTTGACTGACTGTAGTGAGGCAAGACATATTAAAATTTATAGGTATAAAATAGCCTGATGCAGCGTCTGCTGTAGATGGCAAAATAGATCGGATTGATTGGGCTTTTGTCTCTGAAACAGAGGGTGGTTTTGATGTATGTGCATAATTTGTAAGTGGATTTGCTTCTACTTAGTACTGCTGTGGTTGATGCTGCGTAATTAAGAATTTCATCACCAATACGAATAGTGCTCTTCCTTTTAGAGCGTGGTTTAATTTCACAGAGAAATCACTTTCCAGGCACAATGTGTTTGAAAACCCCAAGAATCCCAGTTGTTCTGGGATATTTGCTATGATGGAAATTTAAGGGCTGTATTCTTATAAGTGATATTATTATAATGACCAATTTCTTGACTCCAACTTGTAAAGCAGTATATTCTAGCAAAGGGCACAAGTACACACATGGAACTGAAAAGTTCTTCACATAATATGTTAATCTATGAGAGATAAGAAAAAGGGAGTATTTTAGGTACCTTTTCAGTCTGATTTCAGTTCTTGCTATTATGTCCATAGATAGCTGTGAGATCTCTCTTGCTTTTCAAGGTGTACTATAGTGTGGGAAATAACTTTGCAATGCTGCCAGTGCAGAACAGGAGGTGATGATGGTGAGGTGGGATCACTTCACCAGCCTCCTGCTTGCTCTGTTTTTACATTCTCGGGAAGATATAGCCTCCTGCAGCAGTAAAACAGATGCTAGTTTGGTCTGTAGTGTATACAAACTCATGTTTTCAGGTAAAGAACAGCAAACTGGAAAGAAGCAGACTGTCAGTCTCTGCTAAAACTTGAAGAATGTGGCTTTTTCCACTTTTGCCCACATTTACCTAGCCAGCTCATTTCCCTTTTAAAAGTGTTTTTCTTTCTTTTTTCTTTTCCCTCCACCCAATCCCCCAAATGAGTAACAATTCCTTATGTACCATTCCACTGTCATCTCCAGGGTGGAGTTGGCATGAAAGGAGCAGAAGAAATCTATCGGAGCATTTCTTCTGATAAGGAGAAAATTGTGACCATCGTTGACAGAGACACTGTTGGCATTTCCCTTCACACCACTCTCTGTTCTGAAAGCTCTTGACTGGAGAAAAAAACATATGCAAAAGGTTAGGTTTTCTCTACACTTATAGAGCTTTTCATCCCCCAATGACTGAATTTATTTCATCCATAAAACAAGAGTCTGGAAGGATCCCACCCTCCTGTACATGGGGTGGGTTGATTTGTATTCTGCTGTTGTTTTCTGTAAGATAACAAACACAGGAAGAGAACATCAATCCTGTTTTCTTTTCTTTCTTTATCTACCCTCCCATTCTCTGTTGTGCCACGACTGCTAATAGCATTCTGGTTTACTGGTGGATGTAATAAGATAGAGATGCTGGATATTGTCTTTTTATACCTGTTGCACCTATATGAATGCTGATGTCAGGCTTCCCTCCTCTCCTGCTCCTCTCTGAATTGAATTAATTTACCTCAAAATTACAGAGCTATAGTCACAAATACATTGGGTCAGAGAGATACTTAGAAGAAAGATGTAGTCCACTCACCCCCCCGTATGCTTTTACATTGTTATCACTCCCTCGCCTCTCTTTTTTCTTTTTTCAGAAGAGGGGTGAATACTATTTTTTCACTTAAATTTCAGATTATTCACTAAAGTCATTGTGTATAACCAACTTTCATTATTTATAAAGGTGAGACTTTCTGTATTTGTAATAAATTTCTATACTCATAAGAAGTCAGGGATTCGTAACACTCAGAACTAAATTATTTATCACTCAGAAAGATGGTTGCATCCACAGTACAAGGTGTTTCTAAGGACCTCAGCTGACCAGACGACTCATCTCTTTTGGGTTGAGAAGGGATTTGACCTTGCTCTTTCTCCACCCTAGAGCTTTTCTGGCAGAGAAAAGCAGTGGGCATTATTCAAGCACTGATTAGGCTTTGAAAATTAAATTAAATACATTTACTAATTAAAATATAGCATGGAGACATGATGTGAAAGTTAGGAACTGGATGTCTGTCCCCATCCATCAAACAGGAAGAGAGAAGGTGACCATCAGAGCCACTCAAGGCTGGTGATGAAGGGCAGCACTTTCTCCTGCTGCTCACGTTTTACCCCAAAACCACAGCCTTTATTGGTGCTGCATCACCTGAGCTCATGTGATGCAATCAGTCCATGCTCTCAGTACAGTGCGGCTGGGTGGGTGTTGAGACCAGCCCAGGGCTGCTGCATGTGGGTTTGAAGGTGTGGGTTTTGGAGAGGGAGATGGTGGAGATTGGTCCCCACAGTCAACATACTGGTGCCTCCAGTGGGCCTGGTTCCTCGCCCACCCCGTCTCACTCATCCCACCAGGCAGCTCCACAGAGACCCATCACTGATAACACTTCATCATCCATGAGGTTTTTACCTGTCATGTACACCGACCCAGAGTGCATCTTCCTTCACAGCAGTGATGCTACCTGGAGCTCCAGCCCTTTGCCCATGCAAAACCTGTGTTTTCATTCTACTGATGAAATTGAAAAATAGGATTTTCAACCTGTGCCCAGGAAAGCAGAAAACCAAAACCAAACCCAAGAGAGAAAAAAAGACAGAAGAATAAGAAAAAATATTTCCACTTACCAGAGCTGTTAGATGAACCTCATCGCACATTCAAAACTCTGCCTTCCACCAGCAGCAGGGCTTTGGGGAAAAAATTTCCATGGCAGACAGCAGCATGGGTGATCTAGTGCAGAGAATCAAGGTCAGGCAGTTTTCACCAGGCTTGTATTTTAAAAATTAACTGAGATTTTCAGTTTATTTCCATGATAAAAGAAGTGATCAGGAAAAAAGTAATCCCAGCTCCTTCCATCATGAAATACATATTGTGGCAGAATGCTGCATGCCTTGTGTCAAAGGATCCATAGTATTGATTTCTTGAAATGAAAAATAAGTTTAAGGTGGAGTGCTTGGGAAAAAAAAAATCAATGAAATTTCAAGTGACTGAATAGAACTATCAATTGTAATGACAGCAGTCAAAAAGCCTTATCCAGTTCCATAACGTTTTGGTGTCTGGAACTTTGTTTTTATTAAATTTGTCATTGACAGAGCGCTGACCTTACCTTACCAACCTGTCTGAAATTAGATTAAAATTAGCGCAGTTCAAAAATGCTGGTTTTCATTCCACAAAATGTTTGTAAGCAAAAAATAGAAGCCATGGAGCAGGAGTATAAATGGCTGCAATGCAGACTGGGATGCTACAACCCAGTCAGCTTGGAAGAATATTAGAAAATATCCTCTGAGATTTAAGAAATAGCCTCAGCCTCCAGTAGCCGTCACCAAAACCATCTCCCAGGGTGTTAGCTGGAAGGCCGGAACATGGCTCTCTTATAAAACCCTTGGGGTTATTTATTGCTTATCCCCATCATTCCCACAAGAATTATCAAGTGAATAAATAATCACCCCTTGTGGGACCAAGGGCTGCAGCTCCTTGGGGAGGTTTCTCCCCGTCTATCTGACTTGTGGTGTGAGACTTGCATCTGAGCCATGACCACCACCACCACCATCACCATCATCATGGGGCTCCTAGCTGGCTAGCAAGGGCTCAAGGCTTATGCCATCAGCATCCCATGGGAAGGATGAAAGGGCAGTTTGCTCTGTTTGGTGTTTCCAAGTACCTCCTGCTTGCCTCAGCCCATCCAGCCAAGTGTCTTGGGAGCAGGGTCAAGGTCATTTTGAGCCCTCTGCAGCACTGAGCATGTTGAAAACACCCAGTGAATAGAAAATGTCATTAAAACTATAGGGAGGAGGCTGCTGGGGTGCTTGCTGCCTTGCAGAACAAGTGCAGAAGAGAACTAAGGTGCATAGGGTTGGAGGGAAGGCTTACGATGCCTCATGGGCTGCTGCAGCACACTGGGCATGGCCAAATGCCCTGGCTTGACCAGTCTCCTGGCACCCTGTGCTGCATGTGGGGAGATGGAAAAAGCAAGCACTTTTCCCTTAGGTGGTGTCAGGTTTATGCTGCAACTCCAGCCAACATGTGTAGGAATTCATTATTCACTATTATAAATCATCTTATCTCCCTATAAATCATGTAAACAGCACCATCCTTTTCCACAGAGGATGCTCCCCGCATGATACATTGCCACGAGCCTGTTGTGACTGAGGTGATGGCTTTTCTGGGTGCCGTGGGGAATGGCTGAGGACAGGCAGGGACTGGTGGGTCTTGTCCCTGCTTATTGCTGCAGAGCCTCACTCCATCCTTCATGCTTCTCCCTCCTTGGCTGCTTTCCCTGGTTTTCCCTCTTTGTTCAGTAAAGTGATGCTGCCACGTGCTGCCAGCTCAGCAGCTCCCAGGGGACAAACGTGGCAAGTCCCTATGGTGAGAGGCGCAACCACGGTTCCCTCCCCGCCATACTCTTCCCCAGCATGCTTGTCCCCTGTCCCCCTCTCTTACTGTCCCACTCTCCTCCCTTCTCAGAGAGAGCAGGGACAAAGGGAGCCAATGTTCTAGTCTCATGCTCTATGCCCTCGCAATTTTCTGTCTTGTTTCTTCAGGTTTCATCACTTTTATCCTCCTTTCCTCATCTACATTTTGGCCAGCTGTAGCCAGGTTCCTGTCTCGAGCAGGAGAAAGCACCTCTCCTGTTTCAAACAAGTTTCCCTGTTCTGCATCTAGCAAAAAACCACAGACTAATCCAAATATCATCAGTAATGCTCATCTCTGCCTTAGCTCACGAGAGCCTGTGTTGGCCAGCACGTGTATGATTTGTTTGGCGAGCCTCCAAACACCTCCTTGCTGCTGGCAGCCCAAGAGGCAGTGAAAGTGTGGGTTTTGGCTGACCTTCTGGGGGCTGCAGGGGCCCTGTTATTTGGTTCCCATCTTGCACACCTACAGCAGCCTCAAATGGTTTGACACCAATCAGGGTGTTGGTGTCACTGTTTTGCACTCTTACCAAAGCCCCATATCATTTCTCTCAGTTTCCCCGCCTATCTGTCCACACTGACCTTCTATTGCTTGTCTTCTCCATGGGCGGAGGCGATGTTTTCTTGTTTTCTAGCAGTAAGTAGGAGAGGAAGCCATCCTGGGGGGTCTGAGCCTGTTTGTGTCTTCTGGGAGAGTCATTCCCAGCAGTGAGGGACAGCAGAATCTGCAAACCTGGCATACTGTGCTTGATTTTCTTCAAGGCAAAGAGCTGTTCCTTAAGCCTTCCTGAAGTCCAGGGTGTGCATCTTGCAGCTGCAGGCCTACAGAAGGTGCATCTGTACATACCTTTCAGGATAAATTATCTTGGCCACCCTGAGCCACTGCATGGGACAGTGAGGTCCATGCCCATGGCTGAGGCTCACGCCAGCCATAAAGAGGGAAAAAAAAAACCCCTATGTTTTCCAAATGTCTTTTTTATTATTTGTGGCTCTAGGATGGATTTTGCTATGACTGCACAAATGGGTTCAATGCAAAATAGTTGCTTTTGCTTTGAAGTGTTTCGAGATCATTCTTACAAGTCATAACCATGAGGAGCTACATCTCAATGCACATGGCAGTGCCTCTGGTATGGGATGCATCAAATGCTCTCTTCTTGGCTTTCATCAAATGCTTCACATCCTCCCGTACCTAGAGGTTCAGTCCTCCTCTCAGATGGAGAATTTTGGCCTTCTTTTGTTCCAAACAATGACACTGCATTTGTAGCAGCTCCCTGAAATATTTCTTTGTATTAAAAAAAAAAGTCAAGACTTTAAATAAGAAGCTCACTGGCAAGTGATTTTGTCTTTCTTAAAGCCTTTTGAACTTTTCAAAGCTCCAAGTGTTTGATTTACTTTGTGGTTCAGATGCCAGCTCAGGCTGATTATTTTTGAGACTTATTCTCTTCTCCTGGGTCACTGAGTTTCGCACTTGATCTTCAAGAGCACCTTGGCTTCCACTATGGGGTTCCTTTGGGAATGTACAGGCTTGCATTCAGCTGCAAGGAAAGCAACTAAAATCCACCCCAAAGTACTGGAGTCAATTTACAGAAAAAGGGCCAATTTTTTCCTTTATCGCTTGCACTGTTGCAGAGAGATGAATTCTCCATGGCATAATAGCAGAACAAAAATAGATTGCTTCTGTAATATGCTATACAACAGGCTGGAATACATCAGCCCTTTTCCTCAGCAGCTCTTTGACAAATGAAACTTTATCTAACCAACTTCACTACACCTTCTTCTTCTCCTTTTTGCTCTCTTTATCCAAATTCCTGCAAGTCCCAATATGGTGCTCTTGCAGAGGTTTCCATTTATTGATACTGCCAATGAGGAGCAATGGTTGGGTGCTTGGGCCCTGGGTCAGGTGCCAGCTAGGTTTCCCATTATTTTGGGCTGTATTTGTTGTCATGGATAACTCTCAGCAATTTTTGCTCCAAGTTTCCAATTCTGTTCAGTCTTGATGCAAGAAAAGTATCACTGAAATGCCCTTGCCCATAGGAAACCTTCTAATTAAAACAACTGCTCAGCTCTACGCTGTTGACAGCAAACAACTCTGAAGGGAGCATTTGTTCTATCTGTACATGGAGAAAAGGCAATAAATGCTCACAGTCTGGCTAAAATTAGGTGTCAAAGTGAAATCCCTATTTTCAGGTCTACAAAAAGTAAAACCTTTTTAAAAAATCATGCCATTTGTCAAATGTGTTTCAGACCTTTTAATGCAGGTGAAATGTTCTCCTCAACACAAGGACTTTCTGGTTTCACCCTCCCCCAGCACCTCAGCCTAGTGCTTCCATAGAAAGGGATATCAAGTAAGACTAGCAGGACACCGGTTCCTCCATATATTGAGATTTTGTATCAAATATATGTGCTTTGACCACTATTTATTATGAATTATTCTAATCCCCATGACACTTTCACAAGCCCTTATGAGGCTACTTCCAGCATTCCTGTTGTTGCCTGGGGCCAGCACAGATCGAGCTAATGCAAACAGAATGTTATAGCAGGAAAATGGGCATTTTATGATGGGTGAGGCTGACCCTCAGCCTCAGTTGGGTTGTACCTTGAATTTCAGCAGATTTCATGAGACTTCACGCGGAGAGAACAGGCTAAACTTTTCTGCGAGAGCTACCTTAAGCAGACTTTCTTCTTGGGGTAAGAGCTAAGAGGTATTGCAGGGCTGCGTGCTCCGAACAGTGTTAAAAATATTCCCTTCATCCCTTCATTGTCATCGCTGGGAGCTGAAATAGTTGAAAACCTAACCTATTTCACAGACAAACCAAAATGTACCTGCCTAGCCCCATTTGCATTCCCAGAGCACAGTGACAGCCCAGCACCCCAGTGCCCCATGCCTTGAACAATGGCCTCAGCAGGTGCTTTGGGTGCAGGCTGCCAGATTTTGGGTGAGGGCGGGTGGGATGCAGATGGCAAGCACAGTTTGTGAGCTTACTTTTCTACCCCGGGGCCTGCTGGGCAGGATTGATTACACCGCTCAGAAAGCGGCATTAGCAGATGTTATTGATGTGGGACTGGCATTATCCACAGCGCGTGCTGTCGATGGGGAGAAGTACCACAGATGGCACCATTTTTTTTTTTTAAAAGCTCTCTGCCAAAATCTTTTAAAACAAAACTTGCCATTTCTGTCTGCATTGATCCTCCTTTCCTGCTATTGATTTTTGCTCTTTCCATTACTGGAAAGAGCAAAAACGGGGAGCAGCCCTTGTCGTGCCAGCACATGGATGGAAGGAAATAATTTTCACAATTCCTGTTAACAGTGGGGGACCTTATTTTGTTTGGGTTTTGATTTTTGTTTTTGCTCTACTCTTACTGCTCTGTTTAACATCAAAATAACAGGGCTGTTAGACTGGCTACCAAGTCCCCAGATGGTTATAAAGAGAACTTGGTGCTGTATTTATGTGACGGCTGTACCATAAAAATGGATCAGTAAATGCTTCAAGCAGAGAGCTTGGCTTGAGCAGAGTCCTGTGACCTGACATGAGCTGGAGCTGCAGAAGGATTTCAGAAGCTCAGTGAAGGCAAGGAGGAACAGGACTTACGGATAATGCGAAAGAATACCTGAGACCTGCAAGTTGTCAGGAACAAGGCTCACTCCAACCTTTCCTCTGTGAAGGGGCCCAAGGTAAGTTTGAAATGTCACAGTGGTTTTGCTTTTCATTTGCATGTTGCAGCTTCAGTCCTCTGCTGTTCTCAGTCTTACTGATGACACACTGTAGAAAATAGGATATGACTTTGCTTTACAGTTTCCAGGAAGAGTATGTCCTGAAAGGGTATCCTTAAGGTTTAGGTCTGCATAGAGTCCTTTAGTAGTAGAGATGGTCAGAGCTCATCTCCTCTGGACCTTGTCTGGATGTCCTAGTACAACCAAGGAGGCAGTGACCTGCTACAAGGCTGGTTTTAAGGAGTAAAGAGGGTATAAACTCCTGGATCTTGGCACTCATAACCAGAGGCACTGTTACAGAAGTTGTCATGTGAAACTGTACCTTCGGGTAACACCAGGAGGAGGATCCAGGACCTCATGGTGTCTTCCCATATGTAGCTAAAAAGAAGCCAGGCCAGAAATGCAAAACCAGACCTTGATCTTCCCAGGTAATGTTGCAACCATCAGCCCTGTCCCCTCACTGCAATCCAAAAGCCTTTCACTGCTTTATAAGCAGTGACAAGACTGTTAGAAAGAAGAGCATGCAATAGATTCATCCCTGCTACAAGTCTGATTTTGGCGTCCAGAACCTTTTACGTAAACCTGAATTACAGAAAAATCTGTGCTGTCTTTTGTACAAAGGAGACTAACTTGTGGTCGGTACATTCTCTGCTCACCAAGCACAGCTGGAAAAAGGCCTGATGTGCTTCTGTGGGATGCTGCCTTCAGCCTTCCAGCTCAAAAGACACACATCTTTAACTAACTAATCAGTAATTGTTTACTGCTTGGTCAAGGACTGGGATGGGACCCCACCAATGGAACTGTTTAAATGTAGATGGGGTGTTTTTCCCAAGGAGTTGTTTTAGTGCAAACAAGATCTTCTTTGAGGAAGATCTATAGATTGTGTTACACCAGAGGTGGGACACAGGATCCGTCATGGCCACTCCAGTTCCTGTAGCAAAAATCATGCACAGATATAAAGAGGTCTCATCTGGCTGGTGGTGATCAGCTCAGGAGAGCTGGAGGAACACTGAACAAAATCAATCTGGTTTTATTCTCACTTGCTCCATTTGTTCATTCATATGAATTAAATAGTAGCTCATCTAGACCTGATACTTCCAAATGAGGGGACAGTGGATCAAACCACTAAAATAATTACAGCTCTAACTGCACCAGAAATACATAGTTTTGCTGAGAGGTCCCATATTTCAGTCCTCAGCTCCCTGGACACTGGTATCTGGAATTGGGGCCAAAAGGCCAAATTCCTACCCTTTTTTTTTTTTCAGAGACAAAGTTTCAGGATTGAAAAACAAGACGATCAAGGAAAAATGCAGATGTCTGGGAGCTCCAGCATTAAATGCAGAGTATAAAGGTTGTGTATGTTTTCAACACTATTACGTCTGCTAGAACAGACCTTTTCTTGCAACATATTCATGTGAAGTTTTGTGTCAAACAGCAGATAATGGAAATCATCCTGGTTCCCATTACTTTGGTGGCAGCCTGCCTTGAATATAGCATTTAGTTCTGGGCCACCTCATTACCAGGAAAGAACACAGAGAAACTGGAGACAATTCAAAAAGCAGACGAAATTATTTTGGGGTTGAAAAGATTGACTTATGAGAAAAGATGAACTAAATATATATAGCTTCACTGAGTAATGACGAGGGTTATGGTTACTATGTTCAGGCAGACAGAAAAGAATTACTTTGTGTGCACAAAAATGTGATGCTAAGGGGAGCACAATAAAAATGACAGAAGGGAAAGTCTGAGCTAAGAAACAGAACAAAATCTCTGTGAAATAGTCTCCTAAAAGGCATGGAAAAAACTCCCATCTTCTTACTGACATTTTAAAGAAGACAGGGAAAAATACAGATGATACAGTTATTCATGCAATTTATCCGGTTGCTTTTTTATCAATCTATAACCTCAAAATAAATAAAGAAATTAAAGAGGAATTAGTTTTTCCTATACTCAGTATTAAAAATACCAACTGACAATTTCTTGGTAAAACTATGAGGGAGAAGAAATTCGTTCAGACTGTAACTCCCTGTGGGAGATCTGGGTTTTATAACTTTGGCAGTTCTCAGAATCCAACAAATACTCCCTCACACAAGGGACAATGTTTCTAACCAAATTAGTCTCTGGGTTTTGGGGGGTTCTTTGGTGTTTATTGCACATTGCTGGAGCTAGAGTTCATAGTCAACATGTCCCATAGCTGTGCGTGGAGCTGAGCTGATGCTGGAGCTGCCACCCACCAACTTCTTCTCACCAAGTCTGGGACCCTTGCAAGGGAATAGCCATGAAGAAATCCAAGTCCTGCCTCCAACGTGCTCTTTTGACATCATCAGATGTCTCCATACATTTTCAGCAGTGCAGAACTGCTTGCCTAGCCCCAGTACATATGGGATATTCAGGCAGAATGGAGACTGATAACCAGATGATGTTGACAGAATGGACGAAATCCTTTTATCTGCTGTCCATAGAGAATGTCTGAAGCCGTGGAGGAAATGCGTGGTGGATAGGATGAAGTTTTGTCATAAGACCTGTTTTCTGTACAGAAATGGTTGAGTGTAAGAAAAACTACTTTGGTCCGGACCATCTGAATTCATTATTATCACTAACCTTGGAGGCTGCTGTCAGAGGCCACTGTGCATCTGTGTTGACTGTTGCCAATGCTGCGTCCAGCTGAGAATTCCATGAAGAAAATCTCCACTTTTAAAATTACCTAATCAGCAGAATAGCTGAGGAACTAGTTATTTCCTTTGCCAGCAATTGGCACAGCAATGCCTGTAAAAGCAGCAGCACGCAACATTAAGTGATATAAGTGAATGTGTCATTAAAGAACCAAATGTCTAATTTTTTCTTAAAACATCATTTAAAAAGAAAAAAAAAAGGCCTCATTTAAACTCTTCCAAAAGCTGTTAAACCAATTTCACAGAATCACAGAATCACAGAATAGTAAGGGTTGGAAAGGACCTTAAAAGATCATCTAGTTCCAACCCCCTGCCATGGACAGGGACACCTCGCACTAAACCATGTGGCTCAAGGCTCTGTCCAACCTGGCCTTGAACACCGCCAGGGATGGAGCATCCACAACTTCCCTGGGCAACCCATTCCAGTGCTTCACCACCCTCACTGTAAAGAACTTCTTCCTTATATCTAACCTAAACTTCCCCTGTTTAAGTTTGAACCCCTTTGTCCTACCACTCTTTGGTAGGACAAAGGGGTTCAAACTTTGTCCTACCAAAGTTTGGACAAACAACCTCTTTGTCCTACCACTACAGTCCCTAAGGAAGAGTCCCTCCCCAGCATCCTTATAGGCCCCCATCAGATACTGGAAGGCTGCTATGAGGTCACCACGCAGCCTTCTCTTCTCCAGGCTGAACAGCCCCAACTCTCTCAGCCTGTCTTCATACGGGAGGTGCTCCAGCCCTCTTAGCATCCTCGTGGCCCTCCTCTGGACTCGCTCCAACAGCTCCATGTCCTTTTTGTGTTGAGGACACCAGAATTTAACACATTGCTGTTTACTTCTGAAGGATGTTGAGAGCTTATCTTGTCTCCTCCTACCACTGTTTAAGGCTAAACAGAATATATTAATGCATTCATGGTATGAAAATCTCTTTTCTGTTGTAATAAACCAGTAAAATGAACATAGAGATTTCTACAAATTCTGGTTACCAAAGACCTGTTCCTTTTCTTCTTTGAAGTGCAGAAAGTGGCTGAGAGATTGGAAGTGATGAAGGAACAAAAAAGCGCTGGATGACACAGGCTTCTATTCATGGAAGTGAACCACGAAAAAAGCTTAATGGAAAAACAGTGGGAACGAAAAACGAGCTTAAAATGACTCAAACTGTCCTGAAAAGGGAGGCTTTCCAAAATCTAGCCATCAGCAGGCTAGAGATAAATTCCCATCCCCCTAAAATCAATCCTATTTGCCAAAAGGGAAAAATACCAGCCCAGTAATAAAACCACCAGTTATCTGCTACCGGTGCAGCACCCCAGGGTTACATCCTCCTGCACTGCTCTGGTTCAAGGGCAGTGCTTGATACAGGCAGTGAATCAACAGGTACTGATTAAATGTTTTGATATATAGCACACAGAGGGACTTGACTTTGGTTTTTTTGCTTTCCCTGCTTAGATTGGGACAAGTAAACCAAGCACATTTCCATCTATAGCTTTCCTTATGCAAGAAACTAGGAGGGAGAAAATTTAGGGGACAGCAGTAGAGAGCTCTGGGAGATAAAAACAGATGGGAAACATCAAAAGGAGGGGACAGCGTAGTGCAAAGGATCCAGAGATTCACTTGATGCATATGATTGGAAAATTGCTTTCTTTTTTTCTGAACAGATCCATGTTTCCTCCCTTCAAAAGCAAAAAAAAAAAAAAAAAAGAGAAAGCATGATTTACTAAAGGTCAACAGATTTATGCTTGGCTTTAAATCAGTGCAACTTTACGTGGGAGGTTTAGTTTTTGGTGTATTCAGGATAGGGAATAAACATATGAATTATTCCGGTACAGTGGTAGTAAACAGTCCAGTGGCCTCAGAAAATTTCTGTGGTGTTATGTCTCATAAAGTCGGATAAATCCTGAATGTGCAGCTGCTGAGGAAAAAGGCCTGTATACCACTGAGTGTCTATATACCAGAGACTCACTGACCATGCACCAGCCCTGGCAACTTGATTTTGTGATGGTAAGATTTAGTTACACTCTCAATCTCCTGTGGTTTGGGTAAGGGATGAGAGTAGTGCTGGGGAGTGCATAAGCTTGCTGGACTGAATTCCCCAGGCTGACAGGGAAGTCTATTGCATGTCTGGATCTCTCATTTAGTTCATCACATGTATAGTACATCCAGAGATTCGGGGGTTTGTTGCTAACTGACCTTTCAAAGTACTTTTTTCTATCCAGATGCAATAATTTGAATTCCCTGGATGAAAAAGAAGATCTACCCAAGAGGAAAATGATCTTCTACCCACTAAATTAAGGGAATTTTAGATATTCCACACACATCTCTTCTCAGCCCAAAACCTCTCCATTCTATGACTCCTTAACATTAGTAAAAACACCTTAGCTAAACTCTGTCTTTCTATTCCTTATTACTTCTATTACTTTCTATTCCTTATTACTTCTATTACTTTCTATTCCTTATTACTTCTATTACTTTCTATTCCTTATTACTTATTACTAAATCACTGTAAATGAGATTCAGCTTTAAATGCAAAACACCCCACAACATTTTACTATGAAACATAAACATGATCCTTTTCATACAAAGTTGAATTTTATCTCCAGATAAAAAACAAAAAACCCCAACAAAATCCCAATCATTAACTGATTCTTAATATTGGAAAATAACTATTACCATATTAGATAGAGAAAAGCAGCTGAAAGAGTGATTATTGTGCCCACTACTAGTAATTAAAAACAGAATTATAAAAATATTGTTGTGGATAATTTCAGCCCAGACACACTGAGTGGCTCTTGTGAATGATCATGTTTTCACTAATGCTTCCTGGCAGAGCCGCATCCTTATTCATGCTGAAATCACTGGGAGCTACTCACCAGAAAGAGGGTGGCTTAACATGTTTAGGAAGCTTGGAGAGCTGTCTGAAAGCAGTCAATCAGTCTGCGCTGTGATAGTCTGGTTCTGGCTGTATTTTGTTTAAAAAGCAGAGGTAAATGTTGCCTGAGGAAATAAAAAGATTTGAGATAAAAATGTGACTATGGAAGGCCAGCTGTCAGTCATCGAAAACATATTAAATCCTGGAAAACAAGTCTCTAAAATCATCTCCAACCAATTTTCTCTTGATTTTCTCTTCCTCTGGCCACACACAAAGGCATCATTATTCCATCAGGGCACCTACAGTGAGCTGAAGGCCTCAGTTCTCTGAACATCACCACGATGAGGTTTGGTAGACCAGCCCCAATGTCAAACAAAAGCCCACCAAAAGCACACCTTGTGTGCGATGTATCATTAGTGAAAAGTGGGTGCCTTGGGTAGCACTGAATACTACAGGCACCAGCAGAGCACAACCACAGCACATTCAGAAAAACAGCCCTGGAGACCTCCCTCTCAGTTATCTTGAATCATCCTAGACACTGGGGAGGTGTGAGACCTGCCACAGTATACAGCCACTTGCCTTTGAATTTACAAGGTGGAAAGCCATGGAAAAATGCCCTCCAAAACCAAACCTAACTTTCCTCAGATGGGTAAAATAGTAGGATTATCTTGTGTGCAGTATCATATACAGTTGAGACTTTACTTGCTGAGTGCATTTCTGATGTATTGTCTTCTTTGGGGCTGCTAGTTGCCATATATATCTATGTATATACGTGTATGTGTGTATATATATACACATGTATGCATGCAGTGGTGGCTTTTTGCCAGAGCATTTTGGTTTCAGCAGCAGAGGTTGTCAGTTGAGCATTTGCTTGATATTGCTCTTTACTCAGGAGAACTCTGTTTCTTCTTTTTCCTCTCAACTATCACTGTGCTTCTCCACGGTTCTCTTAGCACCATCTAAACCATGCCAGCACATCCTATTTTTACACTGTGAGAAATGGCAAACCTATAATGAAATATGGACAAGAACGAGAGCAGTACAATAGGTGGTGCATAATTCTCACCATGTAGATGAGTTATATGTGTATAACATCCCTGAGCCCTGCTATATTTTGGCAACCTATTTCCTTCTGGCTAAAATTCAAGCACTAGTGCAGTCTATAGAGACTTATACAGATTTGCTTTGGGGACTGCTTGTCTGAAATACGTAACTCCGTGTCTCCAGCCTTTCAGAGCAGTCAACATCAGATGGGATTTTCTAGGCATCTGATCTGGGAAAGAGCTCTCCGGGGCTGATGTCACTGTTCTCCACATGATTTATATGCTTATTTCCCTGGCAGTAGGTCCTAGCGGGTGTTTGATGTGCAGAAAGTTCTTCTTTCAAGCTGCAGACTTGATGAAGGCAACAGCCAAAGGACCAAGGGGCTTCTGGCCCCAGCCAAAGAAAATGACCATCCCCCATGGAGAACTGTGCGTCAGAAGAGAAAGATGTGATGCCTGATTGCCTGCTGATGGGCATCATGTGCAGCTCCCTCTGAAGTTATTGCATGTCAGCCATTAAAGACAATGAAAAACCATCTCAAATTTGTGGGCAACCAGTGATCAGACTGAGGATGTTCAAGCTGACATTCGTGAGGGCACTGCTGCCTTTCACCAGGCAGGCAAAGGGCATCTGATGAAGCATTAGGATCAGCCAGCACTGTTTAGCTGCTTTCACGGCGTCACTGCCACGTGAAACATGGTAAAGTTTGGGTATAGAAATTCTCCTGACTTTTGGGCTTGTTTTTATCCTCTGGCCTTGTCCTTTTTTCCCCTCAGTGCTGTAAAAGGTCATTCTTCAAGTGCATCCAAGTCACCTGAAGCCTCAGAGTGGCTGTGTATGAAGGTCTAAAAGACTGCACAAGACAAGTCCTTCAGGGAAGCAAGAAATGCCAATCCCCTGTGCTTGTTTGGAAGTTGGGGTTCCCCTACTGCAACTGGTGCAGTGCCAGGGAGCCATGGATACATGTTGCATGGGCAGCAAGAGAAAAAGAGAATGTTCTAGTAGGAGGAGGGTGGCAATATGGTCACTATCCCTCCATCCATCCCTACATATGCCCTTACGGGTTTTGGTACATATGCCGTGCACCCAGAGAGATGTAGTCCTGGGAGGTCATCTAGGAGCAATGGCTTTACAAGGCGGATCATGCTCATCTGCCAACGCTTTGCAACCAGGAGGCAACCAGGTTTTGGTCACAGCCAGCAGCACCTGCACAGATCAGCTCCAGGGGCTCTTCTGCTAGAATAACAAAGGCAATTTGTCTTAAATTTATCCACTTCACACTTGCGCTTTCATGCCTGATGATTGGAACAGGCAGCAGTGAAAGTGCCCATAGTTCTGTAGTTTTCAACTTGAAATGTTCGTTCTCCAACTCGGGCAGAGCAGCTGATACCCAAGCACAAAGTGCAGTTCATGTTTCTGCTTTTACGATCCAGATTTGCGTCCACTCTAAAGGCTGGTCCTCGCGCCAGGTTAGGGTTGGTGTGTGCCTTCCTCTTTGCTCATCAGTGCTCAATAGCCTGTGAAGAGGAAAGGCTTTGCTTTAGTGGGAGCAGGTGTTTGATTACCTCGCCTCTCTCTTTTCATATTAAATATATCCCCGGTTCACCTCTCCAGGAGGGATAAACTTGTGTTTGGGAAAGCTGTGGGGGAAATCACTTGAAAGGCGACATCGGAGGCAGGATGTCTGCACTGGTAGTTTGATGAAACAAAAGAGAAAACAAATGAAAGAAAAGCATTTAAAGCATTTTCTGCCTACGGATCACAGCTCACAGCGATGCTGCAGGCCAGCCCGTCTCTGCAGCAGTGCTGCCTGCTTCACAGTAAGCACCTTCCCCGAGGGCTGGGGGCTTCCCAGGGCTTCCCAGAAGGCTTTCCAGGCAAGGCTGGACCCTTTCCAGAAATGGGGAGAAATTCAGCCCTCTTCCCCATCCCTGGTGCTGGTGGCAGGTGCTCTCCTACCCTGGACAAAGGAGCTGTGGCATCTCCTCACAGGACAGCATCCAAGGACAGCAAAGGCATCCCTGAATGGGACATAAGATCCATTACTGCCCGCACCAGGCTGCAATCAGGCAGCAGTGCCATGTCCAGGCACAGCAGCTGAGGACTTGGCGCCTGAGCTGCCTTTGGCCTGAGTGCTGGGCTCACAGTGCCAACGCCAAAAGGGATGGTGGGCTGGAAACAGTGAGTCACTCGGGGTGGACACATGGACCAACATTCCGGATGTAGAGGAAGAACCAGTGGGGACCTTGCCTGGTTTCAGTGCACCCCATGTGAACATCCATCCACTTGACTTGGGTCAAGTCAGACACAAGATGCTTGTGTCTGAATAAACAAGCAGAGAACTGCTAACCAGAATACATCTTTGTTTCAAACAGAAATTGAAGGCAGCCATGCATCAGTGAATAAAAGCCCATTGCTCTGCTCTAACCATCTGTCAGGCTCCCTGCCACGGTGTCTGTGTGTTTGCTCAGGCGGTGATAGGGAATTACCCACCTTATATCATGGCAGATTGTCTTTCGCCTTCTCACTGCTCCATTCCCCCTGCGAACATTTTGGATCTTTGCCTCCAGTGGCTCAAATGCAGGTGTTGGATTATAGCCATGGAGAGCTAGGGACAGAGAATAAAGAACTTCTTAGGTATCTTTGGATGAAGATGAGGTTGGAAGGAATTAGAGTTGGCCCTCCCAGAGTTTGCAGATACCAGAGCAGCACTGGAATCAAAAGAGTCATTGTTCTCCTTGGCACAATGCTGAAGGATGTTATCTAGAGACTGGTCCAGCGTACAGACTTATGGCCAAACTGGAAACGTTTGCCTGTTGGAAACATCTGCTGTTCTCCTCTGCTTCTCGTATCATTTGCCAAAGTATATTTCTTGTAGGTTCCCAGCTCAGAACAGCTTTTTATGAGGTTTAATTCGCGATGAGTAATCCTGTGACACATTGCTGCCCGATGATGTAGAGACATGGAGATGATGAAGGAGGACGACTGGAGTGTAAGTGCACCAGGAGTGCAGTGCCCAGCTTGGAAGCTGTACAAAGTATTTTCATGAGCGTTTGCTAGCTTTGTGTTATTAGTCCTAAGAGCCAGAAAGAGAGAGAAAGTTACTGCAGGCAAAGATAAAAGACCTTTCAACAAACGTGCCTCAGAATTGAATGTCCTGCTGAAATTTCCAAGGTTCCTTTGACTGCCTGATGTGATAAAGATGAGCGTACTACACTGGTATCTAAGCTCCTCGCTCCACATGTGGACATCTAAATACCCTCGGTGGCTCTTTCTTTGTACTTAGATGCCCTTGCAAAACACACTGCTCCCTTAAGAAATGCCCCTGCATGGCGTGTTGTACCTCCCCTGCCCTAGCTAATGCTACAGCTCCATCCAGCCCTTCAGTTTAATCATATCCTGAAGTGCTTTGCTGAATGAGAGCAAGCCTTGAGTGCCAGGACCGGAGGGGATGCTCTCACTTCACCCCAGCTCTTTGGAGTTTCTCCAGGTTGTCCATCTCCAGAGTCAGAGAGTGACTTGACCCGTCCTGAGGCTGGGATCTGAAATAGATGGATTCAATTTATTTCGCTCTGATAATGCTATGGTCTCTCCTCTAACAGGAGAGGGGACACAGGAGAACAACTTGGCAAGACACACAGTGTTTAGATAGAGAAAGGTCCCTGCATCCAAATGAATCTGGGACCGGGTGCTGATGTTCAGCTCTTTCAGCTGAAAAGATGCAAAATCTTGTTTCTTACTGATTTTTCGATTGGTTGAATTTAAAGGTCAAATACTAGACTTTAACATTACAGTCATGCTTCATATGAAAGATTAGTATATAAATACTTTATAAAGGGCTAATGAACAATTAATAGTTATTTCAAGAAATGGATAATCAAATGTTATGGGTTGTTATAGAGTCCGACAGGTCAATATGTTGCTTATGACCATAGCTGATTGCTCCCAATAACACATTGAGTGATGTGACTATGACCACCTTTAACACAAGATGTTTGTGTCTGTGCAACATCTGTTTAACCCCCTCTCCACTATTCTAGAAATAGAAACCTCCTATAAAGCATGCCCAGGATTAATGGGTTATGATACAAACATAAGGCTGTGGGTTGTTGAGTAGCTCATTTGTAGCTCAAGAACTTGATTATAGATGAGCAGAAAGAAGTAGAGCCAGATGAATACAAACTGCAGACAATGATCATCATCTGAAACCTGTACTGGGAAAGCTCTGAGTGCCAGAATTGTACATCCAGAAATCCATGAGCAATGGGACTTTTTAATGTGGGCTGAGGGGCTTTCGGGGGGATCCTAGGAATTCCCTCAAGGTTTAGTTGCATGCTTAGCTGTCTATCCTCCTGTTTTTAAATTACAGATTACAGAGCAGGTCATCTAAGTACCCCAGATGGGTTTATGCAGGAGAAATTGCTCCTTCATGATCTCAGCCTTGCTACTATACATTCAATTCTGCTTTTAAGTAGTAAAGAAGCTCACTGGAAGTTGCCGGTTCTGATTACAGCATGAAACGCTAACCTTGGTTTACAGCAACTAAAACTGCGTTCCTCACAGCCTGAGATTTACTTGGTCTGAGACAGTGTTCAGTGAAGGGGGAAAAACAACCATGCTGAAACCTTCTGGAGGGTGCAGACCACTCACACGAGATGGAAATGCAGCTGATGGGAGCACAGCGAGAACTCGCTCCACAACTGGCCTTGCAAAATGCAGCCGCCAGTGCTGAATGCTGCAAACAGCATTAACACAGATGCTGCTTATTTGTCCTTGGAGCTGTGAGGGTCGCTTGAGTGACGGCCGAGGCATTTCGCACATCAGTAAGCGCATTCTCCCCAGGTACTTCTGATCGCCACACAGTTTGTTTGCTGACAAGGTTTGTGGCAATATGCTCACTCCAGCTAAAAATTACACGCTGGCTAACAGAAGAACGGACCTAATTTTCCTTGCTTTTACACTGATTTTGCAATCAGTGTAACTTCAGTGACCCTCTACTTTTATGCCAGAAATAGCACTGAGGAAATCAAATTTACCAGAGTAAAGAGCTGTTCAGCATACCTATTGTAAGAACACAAAGATAGGCAGAGACATTTTTTCCACTCCTCCTGATCCTGACATGGGCCAAAGGCAAAATCTGCCACTGGTACAAAGTAGAGCAACCTTCAGGCTGCTTTAAGTGGCCTCAGTTTGTAAAAGCTGCAATAGAGACTCATGGTACCTATGGGTTCTGCATCACTATGTGCATCCCCCTACAAAACACAAGTAAAGCTGCTGCCCCAATGATGTATGAGGTGGTTGTGTTCACTGTATGGCTAGTTGAAAGTCCATTCATGCCAGCATAGTTACAGAAAGACATTAACACAAGCCATACTCTGTCCCAAACATCAAAGGAAAGATCCATCGCTAGGAGGTCTCTGCATCAACTTTTTCTGTCTTCTCTCATTTCTTCTCCCACCAGATGAGTGTCGGATGCTTGATCAGTCTGGTAGAACATGCAAATATTAACATTTTTGTCCAGAAGTGCTGACAGCCATATGCATACCTTGCCAACAGGAGCAGCAAGCAGGAGATGCCACTAGAACCTGTGCTGAGACACTGTCCCAAGGAGCTGGCACGAACCCCTCGTGCCTGTGACCTTCAGAGGCAGCAGGAGCAGCTTCCCCTCCCTTTGCATTTCGTCACTGGAAGGACAGCCCACAGGGAAAGGACAAGGCAGGGGGGAGCTGAAGGTGGGAATTGGCTGTGTTCCTGGAAGCATTTCTAACTATCTCCAGCATACGGGAGAAAATGCTTTTCAGCAAATGAATACCCCTTAGGTACTTGTGGAGAAAAAAAATCATCTTTCCCTCAGTACTTGTGTTGTCCCCAACACCAATGCATAAGTCATTACCTTTTAGAAATTATTTTTTATAGTGATCTCATTCTGCCTATTTTGCTGTGGATATTTGGGGTTTGTCTGCTTCTTTCACATGAATGTAGGTAGGAATGGACTAGGAAAGGAGAACTTGTTACTTACATGGGTGATACACAAGTGTCCACATCTCTGCCATGTCAGGATGTCCATGGGAAGCTTCTGGCTTCCTTATCCCTGCAACTGTGTCTCAAGTCAAGAGTAAGTGGCTGCTGTGGATCCCCACCCTCACTCCATTCCCAGGACATCTTCCCAACTGGCTGAAGCTAATCTAATGGGGGAAGGTGAAAAATAAACCCTGACAACTTGCCAGTGCCTCCTGGATGGGATGCGCAGCCTAGAGAGATCAAGGATGTCTGCCATGCTTGTCCTGGACAATGACAGGAATAAATCATGTCCGAAAGTGGGAACTTACGAGTTGATGGATGACACTGGTGAATATTAAACTCCCTTTTTGTGGGATGGATGTTCTCCAGCCAGACAGATTTCGTCCTTTCACACTTCAGGTGAGGGAGCTGCAGCGAGGTATGGCAGTTGCTGAGGACTGGAAAAGATAGCACCTGCCTGAGGCACATTTCTGTAGCACTTCCAGACACAGCAGTCTCTGTTTTAAAGGAAGCTTCACTACAACTTAAGGCTGAAATCAGTAACTTTGAAAGATCAGAAAGCAGTGGCATTCAGCAGGGATCTCACTATGGGGTTTTATTTAGCTATCCATTGAAATTCATAAAAAAGGAAATAAACTTAGTCTGTTGGATCCACCTAATAGCTCTCATGGGGCAGGCTCGCATATTGTGTTTCCCAGGAGATCATGTTCCAGTCCTCCTCCTCTTTTCACATGACAGGTGATAATATTAGCTTTTATCTGTTAATAAGATAGCATGGGAATTCTTGTTCAATTTTTAAATAGAGAGAAACACGCAATTTGTTTCACCCCCTCAGCTTACAGCATTTCCTATCAGTTGTGAAGAGGACAGCTTCTTCTCCAGAACAGGGTGAACCATGCGCCTGCCTGTTCCAAAGGGCTGCAGGACCACTCAGGGAGCAGTGGGGGGACACCAAAGACACCTTGGGATCAGATACTTGTTTCTAAAAACTGGCATGGATGCGAAGCAGAAAACACTAAGCCACCATGACCAAGGCATGAAAGAAAAGGTGAACGATGGAAAGGATGATGTGCCTCTTCTGAGGTCAACTAGTCCAGCAGGCTGCCCCACAGCAGAAGAAACTCTATCAAAACTACTCCAACCAAAATTTCTCAAGCCCTTTCCTAAAAACCATCCTGGGCAACAAGAGCCAGCACTTCGTTACCCAAACAGCCAGAAAGCTTTTGCTGATATCTCACCTCAGAGCTCACTGCACGGTCTCACCTCCAGAAGTGATAGGCGTTAGCAGATTACAGCCTTTCGAGTATAAAATTGAGCAAAATCTTCAATATCAGCATATTATACACTCTGTGGAGCAGGCCTGAAAAGGCTCTGGGAAGGATGGAGCATTTATAGTTTTCACAGAAAGAACCTAAAGGAGATAAAGACAAGTATTAACTTCTAAAATAAGGGCCGTATTTCATATAATAACTTTCATTATCTGGCGCTGCTGGCCAGAGCTGTGTTAGTCAAGTGGATTTGTGGACTTCTAATCTGAGTTGCTCTGCCTATTATTACCCTGCCATTATCAAACAATTCTTCTGTCAGCTGTAAAATGGGAAAGGCTTGTTCCTGTTCTGATTTCCTTTCTGAGCCTCCAGGAACCTTTGGAACTCCAGGAAAGTCTGACCCAAAGATGGATTTAGTTCAAGAGAAGTTTTCCAGCAAAGAGAAAAACCCTGCAGAAAAGACACCACAGCATCACTTCCTTAATATCAGCTGTTTTTGTGGCTGATGGTGACACAACTGGAGAACACCAGGACAGGGCTGGACTTTCAATACTCAGAAACAGTACTTTTTGACTTACTTCCACTTCTGTATCTTTTCAGTATAGGAGAAAGTGCAGAGAGGAAAAAATGCTGTCCCAAACCCCAGTTTCCTTAGTTTGCTATTTGTGTCACTCTGGGAAGAGAGGGACTTTTCTGACCTGTGGGGAGCATTGCAGACACTTTCACAAGATCATGCTAGTTATACCACAGGCCTCTTGTTTAAGTTTCTTTACTTATAACGGGCAAACACTGCTGCTTTGTTGTAGTCATGTCAGACAGGGCATCACTGGGTCCTCAGCTAGCTTCACCAGAAAGACAGGGGATAATGACATTTCACATTCATTACCTTCTTCCCAGGCAGTTTACAACACACCACTGGCTGCATCTCTTGGTAGACTCTGGGATTTGTAATGCAGTGAATTGTACCACAGTGCATTTTTCCAGAGGCTCATTTTTAGCACTTAACTCAAATGAGAAATTCTTCTTCTACTAATACATTAATAGCAGTGTAAGAAAAAGAAACAGAGTTTAAAGAGCACACTATCTTTACTGCCTTTTTCCTTTCTCCTGAAAAGATGTAATAACATACAACAGTGCAACAGCTAGCTTGCACATTTTAAAGTCTTTGCAATGCAACAGATCTCAGCTGAGTTTTTGCAGAGTTGTTTCTAAGTGGCCTTGTTGTTATGCTGTCTGAGTACCAAAGACTGTTTTACTACCATGTGGAATTTGTGAAGTCATCAATATTTAACCTGTGTTTTGATACTACACATTTGTTTTCACTGATACCAGATTCTGAGAAATAGGTTTACCCTGTTTAAATTTCACGACTTTCTGTAAACTAAATATAGTTTCATAACTTAAGCAGTTATAAAGTTTCATAACTTGTAAGGATCTTTTGCAGAAAAAAAAGGAGCATTTCACTATGAGTATAGTACAGCACTAGAGAAAGCTTATACAGAACACTGCAACAGCATAAAAACATGTTTTGGTTTGTTTTTCAAAAGAAAGAATTCGGATTACGCCAATGTGCCACAACCTAGCTGGGTTACTTTACTTCTGTCTATGATATCATCACTGGTGTTTATGTGAGCTACTTGAAAGATATCTGCAATGCTTTCACAAGTATTGGCTTTATACTGTCAGTTAAGCATTACAACAATCTAATCCTAATCCACATTACCTCTGTATTCTTCAAGAAGAATAATATTTGGAGTCGGTTTTGTTTTGATTCTTAGATCCTTACTGTCTGTTTAAAGAAGTCCTTTTGTTCTGTGGACTTATTCCATCATTATAATGCCTGAAGCCCTCAAAAATAGTAATGCTCTTGTTGAGCCTGAGAGCTCAGGAATTTAGGGCTAGAAGGAACTTGCAGGTCGCACAGGAAGTTCCCTCTTACTGCAGTGGTCTCATACGGTCCTTTCTATGAACTGTGTCAGGGCACTTTAATTTCCTCAGCTGTAAAATGCAGATTAATACATAAAGATTGCTCAAGCACACACAGTCTGCATCAGCATGCACAGTCAACCCCAGACTTGCAGACAACCAGAAACCAAGCTTTCCTCCCACATGTTTGGATACAGAGAACTAGTTTAGGCACATACCTTGTACAAGACGAAGACAGTTGTAAGAAGAAAATGTCCCAATTTATAATTTTCTTGTTTAAAGGAAAATAGAAACCACTTCATTGTACAAGTCTGCATGGTTCAGCTTTCCCTCAAATTCCTGCCTTCTTAGTCTTAATGCAGAGGAGTATCTGAGAAGCATATGCCTTTTTATTAGCAGAAGAGACAGGCTAAACTGGGATATGAATCATGCTTCCAATTTATGCCTTCTTTTCCTTTATTGTCAATGGCTAATGAGAGGTAATTGCAAAAGCTTGCAGAGGGAGGCACTTTTGGAAAGAGAGAGAAGAATCAGAGAAGGTGTGAGTAAGGTTGTGTTTACTGTTCAGAAGCTTTTCATTCCACTGTTGGTCTGTTCTTGACTTTCCAAATTGCTTCTGTCAGAGCTCAATATAATTTCCAAAAGTTAGAAATTGTTGGGGTGGATCAATACTTGTAGCAGCACCCAGGACATTGCTTAGGACGAGTCAGGAAAGGCAGGCCACCTATGCAATGAGCTGTCATTGAGTCCTCATACCAGCCTGATTTTGAATTAGGTCTCAGCTTTGACATAGGAGCAACACATTTCGGAGCTCCCTAAAGATCATCCCAAGCAAATTACCTGGACACAGCGCACTATAGGTGCAAAATGGCATCGAAAGATGAAAGCCTTGCAGCTCTTGTTTTCACAGAAGAACTAGCAGGATTGGGCACCTGAAAACAGCTTGGAAGTCAACAGCTGTTTCCCAGCATTAAGCTCTGGATTTCATTATATTACACTTTTCCTGGTTTGATTATTTTTAAAAGGCTTTTATCAAGAATGAAGGCTGGGTTCAGCACATCTCTATGAGATAGACTGAGATCACTTGCAAAGAGTCATAAGAGGAGAGTGCTGACTGAGATTATTCCTTATCCTTTATTACTCATTTTACCCAGAGACCTCCCTAAGCAGGAGCTGGGGACCCCCATGCAGGGGTAGCCCCGTTGCAGAACTTTTCCAGGTGACACAGCTCAAGTCTTCAGGCAGCTGCTGAGAGCACTGGCCCATGAAATCTCAGTATTCATCAGCTCCCTGTGCCAGTATCGCTCCTCTCTTCTTGGTTGAGAAAGGAGCCAATAAGTGCCGAGGACAGGCTCATATTCCCCAAATCACTCACTGCAGTGCAATGTTGCATTCTGTTGTATAAAAGAACTGAGCTAAAGGATACTGCCATGTGTCCTGGTTGTTTCTGGCCATTTAAATGATGAAACATCATCACTGCAGAAGAAAAATTATACACAACTCATCATAGTCAGGTTGCAGCTTTGGACGGTTCCTATTCATGCTGTGATACCTCATCATGTGAAAAGCTGCATCTCTGCATTGTGCTCTAGTTGCACAAAAGGCTGATATCTCCTATGACATGTCATAAACCATTCTTTAGCCTCATAAACCATGGATAGCTAGACTGAGAACTAAGTACTGCAAAGAACAACTACCCATCAGTGATAAAAAGAACTCAATCTGCAGTCAAATTCTCTGATTAAAATTATCTTTCTTAGTATCAAAGGTAATATTTTAGCACAGCATAGCACATGCATCTCAAGACTCTCCTCAAACACTCTTCTGCCACAATCCTTTGCCACAATGTTAGTGCATGAAGACCATAGCCAGTTGCGCTGATGGATTTGGTCTAATTACCTCCTTATACTTCTTTGTCTCTCTGGCTCCATCTGTTGTCTGTCATCTTAGATATAAATTGCCAGTTCTAGGACATGGACTGCCCATTGGGTCTGTGCCTGATGCATCACAGCAGGAACTTCAGGCTTTGGAGAAACGTGCACAATAAATAAATGGAAAGTGAAATACAGCTTTTGTCCAGTACAATGCAGCACGGCAAGATCAGGTTCCCTAGCAATGGCAGTATATTTGTTTTCCAGATCATTAGCTGATGCAAAGGAAAGTGAGAACATTTATTAGCCTCCCTCAGAATCACAAGAATGAATATTCACTACTATAAATAAGACTGCTTCAATTAAGTCTGCACATAAAAATGCTCCTTGGTGTCACAGAAGGCTGTGCTATTCAAAAAGAAATGCCTGGATAAAAGTATTTAAGGCTGTTTTGAGAACAAATTCACTTGTGAACACTCACTTCCACTGTTTCACAGTTAATCACTGAAAGTCATGGTGTTTTCATCTTATCTAAACGTCAGACCACAAGTTGAGATGCAGAAGCAGCCTTGGGCATATTTTTTTCTACCTGTTTATGGCAATCTGGTACTATAATTGCTTTCTTTTTCAACCTCAGATAATATATTGTGTTAGTGATAGGTTTTGCGTTTCCCTGAGTATTACTAACAAAGAGCAGTCACAGTACAGAGCTGCTCATTCCTGTCTCAAGGGAACATCACCCCTGATGTGGCACAGTGACCCAGCCATCGTGTACTGCTACACAGAGTTGTCTTAGCAAACCCCTCCTTTGCAAAAACACCCCCATTTTCTATACTGCCTCCAAACATCTTTATTAATCAATGCTTTTCAGGATCAGGTCTCTTCCAACAACCCATCTAGGCAAATTCAGACAAGAAAATGTATTTTAGGCCATTGAAGACCCACACACTAGATCTCCAGCTCAGAAAGTCATTGGTCTTCTGACTACCAAGAGCTGGGAGAATATGTTGGGAAAGTACTGGTATTTGCTGCAGTGTCCCTACCCTGTGCATTGGGAACCTACTCTTGGTTCCTTGTGCTCTGACCTAGAGACAGTCAGCTAATGGGAATGATGGTCTGAACTAGTAGAACTGTTGTCATGTACTTCTGTAAATGGCATCATTTACCAAAAATAAAAAGAAGAGAAAACTACGGCTCTAAAGTCAAATGTTTGCCACAGAAAAGCTAAGGATAAACAACAACTTCATAAACAGGAATAAGCTGGTGGTGAACAATCTCTCCCAGCCAATCTTTTCTGTTCATTGAGAGAGCTTTAATGGACATTCATCCCTTTGAGGACAGGTTCATAAATCCCCCCCTCTTCTTCACAAATGTGAATTTATCCTCTGCAATAATACTCCTCCTATTAAGAAATCTAGGGTAGCTTATTATATACCACTGAAAAACACGATGCCAACAATCACAGGGAATCGATGAAGATATTTGCTGAAGTAAATAATCTAAATTACCAACAAAAAGAAGTAGCCAGTATAAGCAGTTCATCTATATTTCTCTGGGATAAAAATCAGACCCTGTATCTAAATATGGTATCAGTGACAACAGTAAATGCTTCCAAAAAAGATTTAGCCTATTGCAAGACTGCCATAATGCAGAAAAATGGTAATCTACTCTGAAATTACGAATTAAATTTGGTTCATTCAATACAAATAACTTCAGGGAAAGCTATATCAAAACTGGGAACCATGACAGCTGTGTCACCCCAAGTAATGCATACAATGAGGCTTTGAGATGAACACTTGCTATTAAGCCAAAGAGAGTAATCTATGGGCATTCACGGTTCAGACATCCTGATTAGCCTTAATTAAAATTCTTATGATCAGGTGGCTATGGAAGGGACAAAACTTTGAGAGAATTTAGGCAAGTGCAAAAGGCTGGAGATAGTATACTAATTAGGAATAATATCTCTTGTTAAATTTAATTCCTTTAGCCTTGAAATTACCATGACAGATTTCAAATTTAGTGGCAGTTTTCCAGTCACTGAAAAGAGCTTAATTATATAGTTTAAGACTTTGGGAGAACTGATTCAGATAAAGCTACATGGGGCTCATATTGACTGAGTCATATGGACTCAGATAAAGAAGGAATAGATACCAACTTGTTCAAGAAGCTTAAGACATCACATACCTGAAAGTTTTTTTGAGACACCAAAAAAGTTTGGACAAGTTTTTAACTTTCTTTTTGAATTAATAATAATCACTCGTATCCAATTTGCCTTTCTACTTCTTGATTTCAGCTGGGACTGCAAGCAGGACAGACATAAAGCAGCCAGAACTCTGAATAGTGCTGATACTAACGGAACTTCTTAATCATTGGAACTTGCCTATCTCTAGGGCCCAGGCAAGACTTCTAGAAAGACAAGCAAAGTTCAAACCTGCAAGCTATTCCTCCAAGTTACAGGACATTTTGTAAAAATCATCACTGTGTTCTATCAACTGCTGTTAATTTGGGAGAAAATACAAGATACACAATAAAATATCAGGCCCAGGAGTTCTGTCAAATGGAAGAAATATTTATTCTAATACGCAGTTCATGACAAAGCTCTTTGGGGTATTCAGGGCCAGGGAACATCCTGAATGATTGCTAGATCAGCCAAATGATTAATAGTCTGAAATACAGATGCAGAAGAGTCTCTTCTCATAGAATCAAACTCAAGAAGATAGATGTTACTATTATTTTAAAGCCACCTTCACTTATTTCTGCCATTTCTATGTAATACACTTATATGATCTCATTGTCAGGTTAACTGAACACTTTACAGTTTTAAAGACATTTATTCTCCCAAGAGCCCCATGAAGTAGGAAAATACAGTTGTCCCATTATATAGGTTTGGAGCTGTGGCACAGAGGTGCGATGTCACACATGGTAAAGCAGGGAATTGAACACAGCTTTCCTAAATCCCAAGTTGTCACCCTAACTACTGTTCCTACATACTCTTTACATCAAAATGAATGGTGAAGCCAGAGTCCCTACACTGTTTCCTTCTGTCTACATTAATCTCCAAGCATCTAAGCAAACCTGCAGGAGTGCTACATCAAGAGGATAGAGTGGGTCAATGGAAGAAGTGCCCCATTTATTACAGTTTCTCATTCGTGTCTGATCATATGCCTTAGGATCTACTGACAAAGAGTAAGCAGTTCCCAGAGATAATCTTTCAACAGATAAGAACACGATATGATGCCTTGCAAGAGTACAAGTGAGCTTTCAGAAACTATAAAAGCAGGTATGGTCTGGACGTGATGAGCAGAAAATACTCGTATTTCAGAAGTTAAATTAAAAAATGGCTCAAATTTAAACAAACCAACAAACAACCCGAGACTGGTCACATACAATCGTCTTAGAACAGCAAGAAACACCAAAATGCTTTTTCTGACACTGCTGAGCAAGTAGGAGCCCTGGGAACCTCATAGCAGCTGAGGACTGCAAGAAGCACAGAGACTCCCTCAATTCAGTGGGTCATGTTCCAGAGAAGACAATTATTCAAGACTATTCATTCTGACTGTCACCATCCCCTCAAGATTTGAGCCTTGTGGATTTCCATGCCTGTGGTCATTGGAAAGGGGCAAATAATTGCCCTTAAATGACCTCTGGACCCAATGGTCTGCTACGTTGCATTTCTGAGCATCTTTATGCACCTTAGGAAAATAGGAATGGGAATATCTCAGAGGCTCTCGTACACCTCTAAAGTTGGACCAACTTTACTTACAGAATTCCTGAAAGACTTTGGTCCTGCACTGTGTTTGCACATACTCAGATGATTTTCTTTCCTGTCTTTTCAATAGCATCCAAGCCAGAGAATGCATGCTGCACCTCTTCAGTACTGAATTCATGCTTACAGTCATCGCCCAGTTGTTTTATGGAAGTTTCTATGGATTTTCTCTTCACCTTAGATTACTCAAGACTCTCAGCTGTAGGCTACTCTTAGCTCTCACCTGTTTTAAACTTCCTTAAAAATTAACACCTCATTGGGGTTTAAACCTAATTTTTCCTAATACAGATGTGAATCCACCATCTGGAGCTTGGCACAACTACACATCCACCATTTTTAGGAAACAGATCACATGTGGAAGTATTGCCAACATGCTGCTACACAAATAGCTTTGTCTTTCCTCCTGGATGATACAAACATTTCATAAACACATACCGCAACATACCCTCTTTTCATGCTATTTCTGCCAGGAGAGATTAATTTCATCAGGCATGGAAATTGAAGAATTATTCCAGTTACATGCTCCTAATTGCAACCCCCTTTCTTTCCTAGGCTTTCTCTTTTTTGTGACCTTTTCTAAGTCACGTTTGAGTTTGAGGTTATAAAGTCCTTGGAGAAAATTATGATGCCCAACCAACTTATTTCCCAAAGCTGAATCTCTCTGTCTTCGTTACTCTCACAGCAACTTCTGCCATGTGAAGCTGGAGAGGAAATGATGGGATGTTTTTGAGATACGGTGGCTGAAGGAAGATGCGGTAGAAATTACGAGTTTCCATGTCTCCTTTGACTGCAGTCAGAATAGGCCAGATTTAAAGCCTATAAAGCTGATAAAAGTAGAGAAATAACTTAAAACATAATTTATGGTGGAATAGACCTCTGATGAACATGTCACCATGAGAGCTGGAAGGAGAGGTCAGACTCTAGGCAGGGCACGAGCCGAGAAGGAGCAGAAGTGATGAAGGGGAGCCACACATGCCCTATGGTCCAGTGCAGCTTTTAGAGAGTAGCACTGCCTATTGCCAGCTATATGTAGCGGACTGGGAGTTCTTCTGCTGAAACATTTGTGTAAGTAATACTATTTTAATCCAGGATGTAGATTTGTGAATGTACTACAGGAAATCCGACGTTATACAGGACAGCTGGTGTCGCAGCATGTGAGAGAGTAGAGCCAACATGCCATTTTCCCACCTGGAATTGTCCTTTTATAAGACACCTGTGGGAAATTCACCCATAACAGCAGCCTTTTCTGCTCCCTGAAATATGAAGAGCCCGGTCTGTGGTTTTATTTATTTTTATTAAAATTACTGATCTTTGTGCTCCTCTGTTTCTATTACAGACCTCAGCCTCCCTGTACCTCGTATTTCCTTTCACAGTTAAAATAAAAAGTCTTCACTTTCTGCTCCAATGCCTACACTTTGTTAAGAAAACACAGTACCCAGCTTCTCATGTGTTGTTTCAGTAAAAAAAGTGTTCAGTTAGAAATCCATGTGCAATACAGGATGGGGAGAAAGATCCCAGCCTGATCCCAGGCTTTCCATTACTTCGAGGGTAAAAAGACCTTTCCCCAGACCTCTGTGCCATCATTATGAAATAAAAGCAAAGGCTGAACTAAGTTCTAATGAATGTGCATGGTCTAGAGCTCTGCAAAACTGAACTTATATACTCTAGACTCGTGATTAATTATAGGCATACGAAGAGAATTCTTATCCACTAACATAAACGCAAACTAAAACTAAAGCAGTTTAATGCAGAAAAAAAGTTACAAGGATATAATGTAGCTTCATTATTGATATTGATTCTCTTACTCTGCCACTGTTCACCACAACACAGAAACCTGAGCCTTTTTCAAGCATGGATATACATTCACGTGTGATGATAGTAATAGTAAAGCAATTAAGGACCCAAACTCCTGAGAAAGAGCAAACTCTGTAGCTTTCTTGAATAAATATGCATGTCTGTAAAAACCAGCTCATTGTAACATTTGTGTAAAATTCACTTCAGTAGCCCTTGAATTTATTTTCCTATGTTGCTGTGAAAAGAGACAGATTGGTGCTCTGCCTTGTCACCAGGTCAGGACAAGCAGGGCTTGGAGTAGTTGCACAAATACTGAATAATTCCCTGAACATCAAAGATGAGCAGCAGTTCCTGTTATTGCTTGCTTTCATGCCTCTGACTCATTCCTGAATTTGTGTTTTTAAACAATACAGTTCATCTCTAGTGCAGTGGCAAAAAGGCTTGTAGTAAAAAGAAAGAAGCACTTTTGGCCCTCTTTGAAGGCTTTGTGGCTGGAACATGTTCAAAGACCAATGGCTAAATTGCTATTTGTAAACAGTTCCAGAGAGGAAGAAAATCTTGAAGCAGAAGTACAGACCCCTTTTGATGAAACAGGTCTTAGGTCCTTGCTTTCTTCTGTGCTAAAACCCAGCTCTTCAAGACAGATGCTGGTGAAGTTGTCCTGCAGCTTTTTTATAGAAAAATACTTAGAAGTATAATAACAGCATGATTTTAATATTGACATGTTTATACTAGAGAGCACAAGCATAAGAATTTTTCAGCATGAGCTTGTAAGTAATTTAAAGAAAGAGTTGAAACATTATGCCCCCTCAGCACTACATATTCTGGTTGTGCAGCAGTTTGTGGACAAGCTGTTTTAGAGTGCCATTAAGTGAATATTTCCAATATATTTGCTTTCCCCCCTTGCTGGTACAGAGAGCTCTGTCAAAGTCGTGAATCCAGACACTCCAGCTTCAGAGAGCGAGCTAAATTCTCACTGACACATCACCAAATAAAACCCAAATCTACGAAGACTGCGAACAAGAGCCTGATCCCACCAGAGAATAATTTGACTTTCTAGATGCCTAGAGCACTGAAAAGCCCTAACAGTTCAATCTGCCCCTTGCCCAGCACCCATCCCAGGCCCAGTATAGCACAATTGCTTTTGCAGGAGGAAAAGGAACAGGCCAGCAGAGCCCAGAGAAGTGAGAGCAGGAGTCTATGCAGAGCCACCTCTACCCAAAGCAGAGAGGTGCCACTTTGGACATAGCACTTGCTGTGTGAACCTGACAAGCCTGAAAGTACAGAAGCAAAGCATTGAAAGGTGTAAGAGCAGCATAACAGCATGACCCATCACCAACCCCTTCTCTTCCTACCCCACATCACCCCCACAAGCAGCTGGCCTGCTTACCTCCCTTTCCTTTCCCTTTCCTTTCCTTCTGAAGCCCTGGGCTTGAGCAGGCTCAGCTTTGCTTTATTAGGTCTCAGCTGGTAGCATTTCCCTGAACTGCCTTTGAACCTTGACAAGGCATTAACCCCTGAAATCCTAGGCTTTGCCTGGCTCAGCAGGGTTGTCAGAGGACACCATGAGTGAGATGGGTAAGCCTGGCCAGCAGGTAGGGTGCTGCAAACACCCTGCACACAGGGAAAGCATGGAGCATTCATAGAGTGGGATGCTTTCCTTTGCCTGCTCCAAAAACGATGGAGAAATTGCTGGCAGAGGATGACTGGTGCCCTACGGAGCAAGTTTGCATGGGCTGGGATGGTGCTGACCCAGCCCTTCAAGCTCAGCAGGACTGTAGCTGCCATAGAGCATAGGGCAGAGAGCTGCATAAGTCTTTGTGCTGCTTAGAAAAGGGAACTTTAACTTCACCCACTATATTACAGAGCTTGGCATTTAAGTGTTGGGGAACTTATGGGGTTTCTCCTGATAGGATGCATTTTCTCCCTTAAAAATGCAGAAATTTTTAAAAAAATACCAAAAACAACCCTGTACAAATGGAGCGTGTCAGCTGAAGTATGAAACTGTAATCTATGTTCTTATTTGAGCTCTAATTTTATGGCTGCTGGTACTCACTTATACAGAACTTCAACAAACATTTATATCTCTCTTAATTATCCCTTTTCCCTATTAATTTCTCTTCTGTTTAATAAATTATCCTTATGCCTGTTGGTTTAAGACCTCCTTGCAAAGTTGTTTTTCCCTGGCTTTCCCATAAGCCAGATATTTCAATTTCTTGCACTATGCCTCATTTGCTAGTAACAATGATGTATTTTCACTTTCCTCATGTATTTATTTTTACTGAGAGATGCAGCCGTTCATCACATTCAAATGAAGAATTATTACTTAGCCATTAGTATTATTGCTAGTGATGGTATGTAAACAACTATAATGATGTGTAGGCTTGTGTAGGAGCAAAGACCACAATAAGGATGTTGCCTTTGGGGGAATGAATGACAAAAACGTGCAAAGATTTAACCAGCACAGCCTCTCTTTGCTGGTTTTGTTTCCTTTAACTGCTCATTTCATCTCCATGGCCTATCTCCTTTGGTCTTGTTCTCCCACTAGATTGGATTGGGAGCAACTGGTTGATGAGGAGCTCTCCCCAAAATACAACTAGATATCACTGCCACAGGAAGGACACTTGAGAACATGAAGAATGTGGGAAAAGGGGTTTTACTAATACTATTTTGAGTATGGATGGGAGTGTATGATAGGGAAGGGGTGGTTTAAGTGTCCGTGAAAGATAAAAAGAGGAGCAGCAGACATATTACAGAGATCATGGTGCAAGCAAGGCTGTAGGACAGGCTGGAATGAAGCTTTCAGAGGCCACTGTTGGGTTAGTTTGGGTGCTGTGCATAGGAACAGACCCTTCTCACTTTGGTTTCCTTGTCTGGCAAATGAGTCTTTCTGATATACATTCCTAATACATAAACAGGGCTAATCCAAAGGTACGAGGCTCTGATGTTCTTTTCTCTCCTAACTGGAAACAACCAACAATAAATCATATGTTTGCTCAGCTGCTCAATGGCAGTTACACTGCTATCAGGTGCCAATGACTTTGTCTAGAGTAAGTGGGCACGTGACAGGGAGAAACAAGCACTGCACTAATCTTTAAGGACTTTAGTTATGTTTTCAGACAAAGAAAAATCAGCAGAAAATAGGGAGGGAGCATGAAGAGAGAGCTAGACCCGAATGGAAAAACCCAGCTCTTTGGCAGGCCCATAAAGAAAATTCAGCCTAATAAAAAAAGTTCAGTCTCTTTATTCTGTGCTGCCAGCAATTTACTGCCCTAAAAATTAAGGCAGTTGGCTTTAGGAGGATCAGCCTTGAAGACAGTAAAATTTCAGTATTCTGCATTAGCCTGGCTCCCCTTCTCACAAGTAGGAGCGTGAGCAGAAGAAAGAGGCATCAGCCTGGTTATTCCTTATCCCACAGCTTCTGGCTGCTGCAGGCTTGATACCAGGAGATCAGCCTGACCTGACAGAACTCGCTAGGGAAGGGATACTTGTAAACATGGGGCAAACAAAGAGCATTTTCCAGCAATAAGTGTTCCTTAGAAATGGGCCACCTTGGTCATAGGCTTCCCAAGACCATCGCAAAGGGCTTCTCTTTATCTCAACTCATAACACCCAGCTCTGGGACAAACCCACATGCACGGTTCCTCAGAGCCACTGTGAGCTTCGTGAGACCTGATTTCCCATCTAAAGAGCCAGGCTTGGTGTTGCTGGAGCCTTGTTACATTTTTCAGTATATTCCTTAATGCTAACCCATTCCTGGTTCTGTCTGAGTTTCCTTTCTAAGCTTCTCTTTCTAAAAGCTTATGAGATTTTTCCTAACACCAATAATTTTCAACAATGAGCACTGTGAGCAAACCAGCGAGAAAAAAAATCCACTTTGGATCTCCAAAGAGCTTACCCAGCGGTTTTTACAAAAAGAAATAACTTAAAACATAATTTATGAATTCAGAAGCCTGTTCTGAGATAAGTATTTTAGCCTTTCTTCTCCAAAAAGAGGGATGAGAGTGAAAGAAAGATGGAGAAATGAAAAAATAATCTGTGTGGGAGATATGGCAGATATCACTAACCAAGCACTTTCAAGATTGATGCCACAGCCCAAAAAGCTTTTGCATTTATTACAGCTATTTTGCATTCTTCACTGTATTTTGAAAGAGCTTCCTTAGTTTAAAATACCATTCAGATCTCCTGTCCCACGTGCCTCTAACCAGCTAGAATAACATATGTAAAATAATGTATGCCCTATGCAATTCCTCTGTGCCACCAAAGTGCAGACTAGGTCCAATGTTTTTAATAATGCAAATGGTGCTGCCCCTAGATGTTGGCTACTCTCAGAGTTATCGTTTAGCCAGCATTGTCAGGGTAAAGGGACCAACTCTATTTGGGCTGAAGACAGACAGTGAAATAGTTAGCTTTCAGGGGAGTAGGGAGCAAAAGCAATAGTCCCCACTGATCCCATGCAGCTGGAGACCAGAGTGGTCCTTATATCAGCATTGCTTTGTGCTGGGTTTGAATCTCTGACCCACCCAGTGTGGGATAAAAAAGCCATTCTAATTAAACTCCCCACACACCTTTTCTGAGCCTGAACAACAGCCCTCATGTACATTTAAATGGAAGATGGTATGCTGTGGGAGCGCATTGCAATTTTAGGTTGAGATGGAAGCGAGATTATAGTAGAGCTTTCACATCTTCACATAGCTCCCCAGTCATGAATGCCCAACCCATGTGGAAGACTAGGACATGTTCTTTGAAAAATTCACCAGCACCTTAAACAAGCATTTAAATTGTGCTGGACATGAGAGGACGATGTTGCCAGCAAAGCCATGCTGCACCCATTGATGTTAAACTGCTGGGGGACAAAGGACTGCTACCTCTCTTTGCAGACTCCAAGAGCGAACAATAAAACGCAGAAGAATGAGGAGACAAAGATAGTGGGATTTGAGGACTGCAGAGTTGGGGACACAGAACTGTTCTCTGATAATCATACCCCAAAAAATGATCCTGGTTTGGGGATATTTAATATAATACTCCCCTCCCCCAGTTCTTCTATGGTAGCTTTGCCACATTTATATGTCTTTTTGACATTGTTTTATGGTTTTTAACCCTCCATCCTTTCTTCCTGAAAGACCTTTCTCAGCTTGTTTGTTTGCATGTTCCCTTCCACAGGCTCCTTCAACAAAAATCACAGCCTGTCAAAAGCAAGGCACTTGCATTTCTGAGCCCTCACTGCCTTCCCAGGTAATTTATGAAAATGGAAGAGCCTGTTTCAGGTGTAATCCAATTCGTTCTCTCTCAGCATCATAAGCACATTTGAAACCAGATAAGACAATTATCACATGGATCTTTAATAGCTGCAATTTATAGCTAAAAGGTTTATTCTGATAACTCTGTTTTCAAATGCCATGTGCTAAAGCACAGGGACGGGGGCTCTGCGGCAATGAGACAGCAAAACTGTTCCTGCAGCAGTTCTCCTGGCACATCCATGCAACCATCCATGCACATCCACTGGCATAGGGAGAAGACATCTCAGAGCAGCAATATAAGAACATAGATTGCATTGCTCTTCAGGGAGAGGGGGCACAGGGAAGGCAGGAAACAAGGCTCTACTCCTTGCTGGTGGCATGTGGCTTCCCCATGAGGAGGTATGGAGGTGCTCCAACACTTCACCATTTCTGACATGGAGGAGGAACTCAGAAAGCACCCAGAAAGAGAGGGTTATTACCAAAATGTGTTTTCATAAAAACTTACTTTTCAGTTACCAAATGTGACTGGCATACCTAACCTTCCTCACCTTGTGCAGCAGGAGCCCACAGTCTAACAGCAGCATTCAAGGCTGAACACCAGAAAGTATTTTCAAGAGAGCTCTGTGAAGTTGCTAGCAAGCCCTCAAACATTTACTCTTCAGCTTTATACATGAATACTGATATCACAATGTATAGTTGCTCATTAGAAAAAGAATCTGATTTTTAATTGAATTACTAGCCTTTTATCATTGTTTATGACTCAGGGTGCAGAAATGAAATTTTCTATTTCGTGATAAGAAATGAAGATAAGAACTTACGATTTCATCATGTAGAATGATCTGTGGCAGCGTCTATTTTCAAAAGATAAGGTCTGGTTTGATAAAAATATGATAAAGAATTAGCCAACAGATACCATAACAGGTAGCCGGGAGTTATTTTGAGAGAGTGAACATCAGGCACTTTTTAATTCAATTCAGTTGTGCAACCTTTGAACATTATTAGTGTTTGTATTTGACCAACAGTGAAAAATCAAGTATATCATGACCATGCACTGTAGATTTTCCAAATAAAAAGTGATATCTTTTTGTAAGACAAAAATTAATTTGTTTCAAAATATGTAATTTTATAAGTCATCACAACAGCTTAAGAGCCACATTACTTCTCATAGCTATGCATCTAGGACACTACCCTACTTTTTTATCAATCCAAATATAAGAATATTTTATAACAGTTACAAGTTAAGACTCTTTGATGTTTGTGTGCTTCTTTGGTGAATTTTACTAGGAAGATCTTATATCTAATGCTATTTTAGCTATCTCTTGATATATCCAAGCCATCAGAATATCTCAGCTCAGAAGGTCTGTGGTGCAGTTCTTTAGGGACTTCATTAGTGCAAGATACCCTGGCTTAGTATATGGGCTACTTGTGATGCATCATTCCCACATACGATGTTAAACTCCACATCACAGGGTTGGGGGGATATTTGGAGGATGGAGACAGTGGGTATTTTGTGTAGTGATTTATAGTAGTTACCCAAACAGTGTTCTAAAATTAAAAGGCATTAATTGCATATGTATAACATTAACTAAAGACTTTCAAACAATAAATCCTTACTGTCAGCTCATGCCCACATGACCAATTAGCTTTTTCTCCATAGATAATGTGACCTGCAAATTACCCAGGATACTTCAGAGCAAACAGTCTGATCTCTTCCTGAATCCAGAGAACACGAGTCGGGTGAGTGCGGGAAGGGGGGCTGCAGTAGTGCGCAGAGGGGTGAGAGCAGAGGGGGCGTGCTTCAAAGGAAGGAGGAACTGGTCAGATTTGGGATAACTGAGGAGTGAGCTGAGCTGCTCAGAGGACGGCGCTTCTCCCCCATGCCTTTGCCTTTTTTCAAGGAACTGCAATGTCTCAAAGCAGATAAATTGTGTTAGCCTGCTCATCCCAGGGGAAATTGCTCACATTTAGGCAGAAAGAGAAACCTCAATGAGTAAGTGATGAAATGAGAATTTTACCTTTTCTGGAAGATGGTATTTGGCCCTAAGACAGGCGGAGATTATCCATTCTCTGTGCTGCTTACTTATACTTTGAGGAGCTGACAGCTCTTTTAAAAGCAGACGGAGGGCTTTTAGTCTGAGGTTTAAAATTAGGCACTGGAACTAATAGGCTGTTATTGTCTCATAATTATATTTGACATGATGCTCTTAACTCTTTTCTGAAACATCATCCTGCATCAAATGGAGTCAGGATGCCATAACTTTGCAGCAGCAGACATCAACCATGCCATGACATGGGGACATCACGGCTGCTGCTCTTCCCAGTGCCCTCTGGATGGCACACAAAGGACCAAGCTTGATAGAAACAACCCACCTGGGTAAAGCTATACCTTTAGCTGCCAACTTAAAGAAAGGGATGCTGCTTAGAGACCTGAGAGGTGCAATTCCTGTCCTTGCTTCTCCCTTGCACTGGGAGCAGAGGAAGCAATTTGTTGTTGGCCCATTCTAGTAGCTCCTTACACCACCTTCAGGCTGGTGCAGCACTCCATCAGAGCTGAGTCAAGCCAAGCAAGGGCCTGCTTCCCTCTGCCACCCTTCTGGTAGTGTGGGAAGATCTACAGACCTTTCCTTCTTCCCTTGTCATGACCTGGAAGTCTAAGAACCATGTTTTCACCACAGAAGTCAGACAGGCACCAGCCTTCTGTCAGCAGAAGGAAAAATAAAGGATTGCAAGTCAAGTCCCTTCAGTTACATGAGGCATTTAGGAGGTTCAAATTTTAGAGGTTTTCCTCCCAAGCTGCTGGAGCTGTGACCTTCAAGGTATTGCCTTTACAACTTCTGGTTTTTAATAAAGCACAGTCTGGTGAAAGGGAGTTAATTTACATGGGTTTCATTCTTTGAGCTCTGTCATCAGTGCGCCAGCCTCATTTATTGAATTCCCCTGTCGACAGAGCAACCAACTGCAGCACATTCGCATCCAAGTACCCAGATGAAGCACCTGTTCTCAGTTACTTGAGGATTAATTTCTCTTTTCTACTTAGTTCCCTTTCTTTCTCTGTTTTTGGCTTCTGATTCTCCTGGCACAGATACAAATACTAGGAGCTCCAGTTGGGGAGGCAGCCACCTTAAACAGCCCTTTTATTTGCTTAGTGCCTTTTCTTTATTTGCCTTGCTCTGCTCTTTCATCTGCCTCTCTCTCATTGGAAACCCAGTCCAAACCAATCTGTGCAATCTAATGCAAGCCAACATAAGGGGTTTTGGGTAGAGTTGTATAAAGCAAATAAATGGAAAAGGAAAACAATCATATTCCAAGCAGGTCTCTTAGGTTCTGCCATCAGGCATAGCATCATCTAGGCAAAGTGCTTGAGTACCTTAAAGAACTAAGTAGATCCCCCAAAGCCTCCCCTTCATCTGAGCCAGGTAGTCCCGTGGGTCCTTAGCTACCCAGGTGAAGAGCAGAAGACTCATCTCAGCCTTTTGCAGTGCTAAATGCACAGGTTGAAGTTTGACCCAGAAACCATCATTTTGTTTCTCCAGCAGTTGTGCTGGGATAGTGAAGAATGGGATCTCTCCGAGTGTCTAGGGATGGCTGTTATGGGTTAATTAATGCTTCAGCAGTGGTGATATATAAGGGAGAGTTATGCATGTTTAAGGTGATTCATGTCACCTCACTGGATTTAAGTCTAATGGGAAACTTATTTCACTGTATTTATGGGTAACGTCCATCCATATCCTAGATATCTCCCCAGGGAGCCTTCTCTCCACGGCCATCCAACTCCTACGAAGAAATATGGACTCCTCTGTACCCGTCTTGGCTATAAATCTGCAATTAAGCGAACGGTCCATTTACTTACAGCCGAGACGTTGCTAACTCATGGCTCCATCAGCCAACAAGCCCTTTCCCTGTGTGCCCTGCTGCAGCCCCCACCCAGAGCAAAGAAATGCTTTCACAGGGGAGCTGCATCTCCCCAAGTTGACTTTGCAGCTCTTTTACTTCCCTCTCACTTTTCAGAGCCATTGGATGTATTAATGGGACAGATCTGAGCCTGGGTTTTGGCTGTATGAACTGCTGCCCCCTCCCAGCACAGCCAGTGTTGCCCTCTTCCCCCCCACACACACTGTTTTCCCTTGTCCTCCCCTGAGGTTTAATTCACTCATGCCCTCAAGGCAGAGCCATTTTTGCATTGGACCTTCAGGGCAAGCTTTTTTTACATGACATTGGGTGATTAATTTCATGCTAAGGTGGCAGGAATAGGATGGTGACACGACAATCTGTTTAAATTCCCTTTTCTATCTTCTTTTCCCCCCTTTCTTTTGTTGTTTCTTGGCTTATGCTAAGCCTCAAGGAACTGCTGTCTAGTAACCCTCCACCATCTGCTGCAATGCTAGCAGAGATGAGCTATGGCTGGAGCTGGTTTTGATTCCTTCTTTTCCCTTTCCCCTCTGCCAGGATTTTTCATGATCACATATCTTGCCTCCACACTTCAAGGACCACAAAGGTCTGGGCTGCTAAATGAATGTGCAGAAATACTAACATCAAACTCTTCAGAGCCCAGAATTATCCTGATGTATACAGAAATGTAAGAGTGGATGCGCTCTTGATGCAAGACTGATTACTTAATGTAAGAGCAGCACTCTGCACACCTAACTCCTGCAGCTGTGTACAAGAGGGTGTAAACAACCTCAGCATGTGTATTTGGAGGCAGAAGGAAGGGAAAGGAGAAATACAAACTCTGTCAAACTCCCTTGCACAGTTCCTGGGGCAACCCTGAACCGGAGCCCTGATTACCAGCATGGCTGGATCCAGAATCAATACAGAACCTGCTTGCACTGAGAGAGGAATTAAGTGCCACCAATTCAGAAGACCTCCTTGTCTGAAACTAAGCCTTCAAGAACAGAATTTCAGAGAAAACTCAATCATCTGCATAATCTGAACACTTACACAAAGGGTTCTCATTGCATTAAGAAACACCTTCAAAACCCATTTTTCCCTGTTAGGCAGGTACTGGTGGCTGCAGTAACAGTTCGGAGATACTAGTGATGTTTTCAAAATATGCGGGAGACTTTGTGCATGTGAATGTGTCTGTGTCCTCCATAGCACAATAGGTGCCTGACCTATTTGGATGCTAGGCATGAATATATAAATATTAAGTAACTGTTAAACTGCTAAATCAATTCAGTATCTTGAAGAAAACCTCTGACTGAGGCTTTTTCAAATCAGCAAGATTTAGATTGTTTTCCCTTTTGCAGTTTTATCCAAGTGTATTGCCAAGTTTACCCCATTAGAACTCTGTGCTGAGTCGAGGTGGAATACGTGTTTGTTGAACAAAAGAAAGCACAAAGATTTCTTAAGGCAACAAAAAGAAGTCTAGTAAGATTTCTTAGTAGACTAAGTAACTAAGACTTCAGTAACTAACCCGTTACTGCGCAGCCTGAGCTGCAGGAGGCAGCATCCCAGCACCACCCCACAGGCTGGTGACCACCAGCCACAATGCATGAGCAGGGAGCAGGAGTGTACTTTAGCAGCCAAGCTATGTCTGCCCTCCCTCCACATCTACAGGGGACCACAACAGTGCAGACAGCCAGGAAAAGAAAAGCAAAAACAGCAAACAAAATCAAACAGATACATATATGCGAAGCGGATGACTGGACCCAACATCGTGACTGCATGGGGTTTGGACCATCAAGGTGGGTTTTGCTGGAATGAAGATGAGTGAATTTGAGGATGTGTAGCACAACGTGTCAGAGTACTTAAGCATTGTTTGTTGCTGCTGACTGTCTCAGTCCCTTGGCTCATTTCCTAGCCTCAGCCTTCAAGTCCAATACCCATACCCAGAATTACCCACAGTTTGAAAACCTTACAGCTCACTGATAGTAAAAACTGGTGCTTCCCTCTTCCTTTTAATCTTGTATTAGTATAGAAAGTGGCTCCCCAGGGTTTACAAGGCTGTGACAGGTAGTAGGATTTACTGGGGTAGTGAAGAATGGAGGGAGGAGAGAGGAGGAGCATAACAGGAGGGTTTGCTTGCCTATACCACCAGCTCTCAAAGCATGCACTCCTGCTTCACATGAGAGCATTCCCTGCCTGCAAAACCTCCCCTTGCCCTTCCCCATCTGCTCTGGACCAAGCCCTGTGTCCATTATCCAGCACAGGTTTTGGGGCTGGACCTGGAGGACACAACGGAGGCATGGTGCCTCTGTGGGCATGGGACATTTGTCTTAAATCCTAATGCTTTGCAGACAAACTGTTATTTAATCATCTTGGGCAAGTTACTGGCAAATTTATCTCTGCATACAGTCATTCCTTGGGAATTGCTTTGGGATATTATTTACAGCAAAAAGTCCGTTCAATGGCAGCAGCAAGAATCATGCTTTTTAATAGTGATGAGCTGCACAGTTTGAATCCATCAGGGCAAGGTGTGGTGATGAATTTCCCAAGACTGCATGCAAAACTAAATGAAACAATGGCATTACCAAATCTCTTACCTGATTTTTATGAATTCAAGACTCAGGGTCTGTGTTAAAAGATTCTTGTGAACTGAATTTTATGGAATATATAATTTTTCACAAATGTCTTCTATGTTCCAAATCCAAGACAAGCACCAGATCTTGAATCAAGCTGAGATAATACAAGCCATAGTAAGAGACAACTTGTATCCCAAAGACCCTAAATAAGTTCTCTGGAGAGGCAGAAGTAGGATCTCCCTTATACAGCAATCCAGGGAGATTAAATGGCTTGCCCAAAGTCACATAGGAAGCCAAAGCCAAGATTTCAATCCAGTTCTTCAGCAAATGCCTTAGCCCTTAAGTCTACCCTTTCCTCCTTAGCACAGAGTAAGAAAAATTATTACAGAAATCTCAAGTTCAAACTACTTGCTACTTGGAGAGCAGCCCATATCCTGGCTGCTTTATCAGTTTGTGTGGAAAGACTCCAAGACATTACTTACATTGACTCAATATGGCAATAACCAGCATGACAGATTTACTGTCTGACGATGTCTTCCTGTCTGCCTGTAGTAACAGTAATGATAAATTTTTTCCTCATTAAAGTATTTAGGTACTTAGTCCCTCTAGTAACAGTTCAGATTTTCCTGTTCTCGGGAAGATCAAATCCTTATCCACAGTGTTTTATCAAGGAAAGATCACACCTGGTGCTACGTTACTGCACAAGGCAGGTTTTGCCTGGGAGCGATGCTGTGTTTGAAGACACCATTTGGCTTTCATGCTGTAGTGCCACGCGGCAGCAACCCACAGGCAGATCCAGGATGCTCCAGGAGGATGCAGGCAGCAAACATCTGCTGTTCTCTGGGGAAGGTTCGGCTCCAATGCTGAAATAAGCGCCTGACAGTCATGATGAGAGGGAAAGAATGGCTCTGGCATCTCTGTACCAGCTTAAAACAGGATGTGCAACAGGAAAAAAAACCCAAACATACGGACCTAGGATAAAGTAATATGTCCTCTCTTTCTGTCACCTTAGGGAAGGGTCCAAAATGGAGAAAATTTTAGGAACCCAAGTTCGGGTTTCCCTTCGTTGTACCTTTAAACAGGACTTTAAAGCTGTTACCTGTCAGAAACCTGCCTTAGCACTCAGGCTCAGGCCTGAACGAGCACTACCCTTTCCCTGTTTCCTCATATTGCTTGCCTAAGTATGGTATAGGTGACTGAAGTGATGAGACCATTTCAGTTGCTCTTTGGTTTTTGAGCTGCAATTGGTCATGTCTGCTGTTACCAAACCACACAAACACTCATCCAGCCCGATCAAAATAGCCTAAATAGCCCTGGTGCTCCCTTTTGCATCACTGAAAATAGCAGGAGGCAACAAAGAAAATGCATTAAGGAAGGCCATACGTGCAGCACTTACTCATAATGTTTGTGCTGGCTCTGCATGTGCATACACCAATGCGAGGGACCTCTAAACTTTTGAGCCATATGCTGGAGGTAAATGGTGGGAAATGTGTGATGAATGATTTTTCTGACACCTCCTGCACTCAGACAGGCTCTGTGAATCTCACTCTGCTCCTCACTGCTGCTGCTCTCTCATTAGGAGCAATCACCAGACTGTTAATACCCCAAGGGAGCATGGTGGCCTCTGCTTTGCATCTCCAGGCTGTCCTCTAGCTGCGCTGCTCTTCTCCCCCTCACCTTCCTTTAAATCTACATATATATATTTATTACTTTTCATCACACACATCAAAGGTGCAAAGGGAGAGAAATGTCAACAATTAATCACAGGATTGGTGCTGAAGATCTGCTTTTCCACTCTAAATATCAGAATCAATGTCCACCACTTCAAGAGATGAAATAAAGCTAATGCGTTTGTGGCGCAGAAGACATAGTTCTGCACTTGACCCAGGAGGAACAGAGAAACAGGCACTAGAAGAAATACTATAACTAAACACTTATTTGCTGAGTGTCTTTGTTCTCTGCCCACTCTTTGATAACAGGTTGTTCTGTGCTGAACAAGCACAGGACTGGTTCAGGACGGTGCTCAAGTGCCTGCTTAGTTTTAAGCTTGTGCCTCTATTTTTGTCAGAGTTCAAGCCCATGCAGAAACACCAACCTGAATAATGACACGCTGCAGTGGGAGCTGGAGAAAGACGGAAGCAGCTATGTTATGTGACTCAGAACCTCACTAAAGTGTATCTCTGTCCTGGCTTTCCCTCCTTTGTTGACTTTGATTATTCCATTTGCTATCAAAGTGCCACCCATCAAAACTAACCAAGTGATCAATGCCTGCAGGCTTTCACAGGGAGAGGACACATGGGCTCAGGCAGTGATCCCAATCCAGGCACAGAGGAAGAACTCCTGGCAAGACCCTCCAGCTCTGGTTGTGACCATAGGATATTTTTTTCCTGCATGGGATCACAAGGCATCTTTCCCTCCTGTTGCATGCACCTGGATACATGCACAAAGAATTCACATTTCGCTCTCAGAAAGCAAGTCACCATAAAGCCCTATATGTATAAAGACAAAATAGTAACTCTGGGTGAGGGACTTACTGTGCTGCACACTACACATCAAACTACGAGAACAACTCCAAGCAAAAGCGCAGTGTATCACCCCATGGTGGCAGCAGCAAGATGGGTACCATCACAGGCCTGTGCACAGGAAACCAGGGTAAATATTTGTACAGTATTTTGAAGAGGTAATGTAGCACTGTCTGCATTATTCATTCAAATTAGATTCTTTGCAATGTTTCCTTTTTCCTCTCATCTTAATTCATTCGTGAATGAGTTTGAAATTCATTTGATGCATTTCTTATAATTGACCAGATGCTGTTTGGGCACATGGTTTCCAAACAGCCCAGGCTGTCTCACAGGCAGCACTGTCTGACTCTTCCCTCCTCAAACCCCCCCACTGTTCTTGATTATTATTACAGCTATATGGCTGGCCATATGTATTCTTTCTGCTTCCTAATTAGTCCAAATTTTCCTAGGGGAAAACTGTACAAGCACACTCCTGTTTGATGGGGGGTTTTGGTAGGAGATCTGAGAATTATTCTGAACAGGGGAAAAAAATCCATTCACCTAAGGAGCTGCGAGTTATGAACTGCAAGGGGGCAAAAAAAATAGACTGGGCTGCTTTATTGGGTAGAGCAATTAATCTCCTCCTCTCTCACGTCTCCTCTCTTGTTCTCTACTCTGGATTTTCACATGTTCAGAATTGTAAAAGCAAGAGCATCACTAGGCTCGGGAAAGTGGAAGATCCTGGGGTTTCCATGTAATTTTGGATTTGCACTGAAGTTTGCCAGTGTTGTTGGTGGGAAATGTGTGGCACCAGCCACAAAGCAAGGTCAGGGAAGGTGAGCCACCACTTGCAGAAGCTGCGGTGTCCTTGTTGCAAAGTTTAACCTTAATAAGCAGTGGTGGTTTGATTTAACTGGTGCCAAGTGATGCCGACTGTATTTCACCCAGGGTCCCTGCTGTAGGTATTCTGAAGCTTTGATGGGAATATTGCTATTAATCTACAATGAGGGCAGGTTTCAGCTCGGTGTTAATGATGCCCATGTTGCAAGCACTTGCTTAGGACTAGGGAACTTTTAACTGCTGACTGTGTCTATTCTCAGTTTCCTCTTCCAGCAGTAGGAAATAATGATCCATCTACTCCAGTGGAGCACTGCACATTTACACCTGCTGAGCATCCCGCCTAAGGTGTTTCATTGATTCCACTGTTGGAAAAAACGCACTGAAGTGTCTCATTCTGGTTTAGATTATGAAAATGTGTTCTTTCTGATGGAGCATCTGGGCAGCACATTTAAAGATTATCTCCTCTCCTGCACAGCACCAAGTACTGGCATTATTTTGTATCAAGTGATGATTTTTAAAAATATATTCAGCTTTTGCCTTCTATTATCCTGGATCATTAGCCAGCATCCTGTTATGCAATGCGAACAGTGGAGCTTGGTGCAGTATCTCACAATGTGATATCGTTTCTCAAACAGAGCATGCAGCGGGGAAGAAATTAATTTCTCAAAGCTGCGGCATCATTACTGACACAGTAAAATCAGATGGCTTCCCTCATTGTTTTAAAGGTTTTAAATGCTCAGGCTGAACACTGAACTGAGAACACTGGAGAGTTATTTAATGTATCAATTTCCAGGACAAGAGGGCTATTTTCTTTTAGGACATAATTACATCAGTGAATTAAACCTTCGTGTGCTCTTTTAGGTTTCCCTTTTGTTTAGGGTTGTCAGAGTAAACTCCGGGTTTTGGGCATAACTCAGATACACAAAGATGAAGGCACAGGGAAGAGCAGATCTCCATCCACAGGCTCTCTGATATCCTCCTGCAAAGCAATAATTTAATGAATGCCTCCAAGGCAGCTCCACTGTTCCTGGGCAGGGTGCAAGCTGGAGACATGACCAGCCATAGATTCATCAGACAGTCAGTGTTCTAGATATGTACAATACAGCCCCAGAGCATCCCTCACCACAGCACAGATGAGAGATGTGGGGGTGCAGCCTGCCCATTCTGCAGGGCACACCACTGTGCAGACTCTGCTGACTGAATGACACACTGACCTTCCCTGCATAAACCACTGCAAACTATACATTTTTTGTTCAAACGCCTGGACCCCTTTTTGTACATCCAGAGTTTAGAAGCATGAATCTCTCCTGCAGAGGCATTCATGCAGATAGTGCTGTGCACCACTTTGAAAAATTACCTCTAGAAATATGGATCAAATGATGCAAATCCAAGGGATGCAATATGGTGTTGAGCACTCATTAAAACCTTCACTTCAAGAAGGTTCCTTAAAAAATTGTTGTCTGTGCTGAAAACAGGCACACAGTCTGAGCCTGAGAGCAAAATTAGTTTGTTTCTTCCTTGGGAATGGAATAGCCAGATTTCATTTCAGACACTTCCTTGCACTTTTTCATCCCTAAATTGTTATCCACAAATAAATAAAGTAAATAAGACATTTGTCCTTGCCACCAAGCCCCAAAAATGCGAGAGAACATCAACTTTTCCGCTCAAGCTGTGACCTGCTGTGCATGTTAGCAGCTGGTGGAATTGCCTCTCCGAGGCAAAGAGGACACCTCCCCATCTGCTTTGTACTTATCAGCCTTGACTTAAGAAAACAAACTCATATTTTGCAGCAGTGCAGCTGGAAACTTATTTTTTGCCAGGGGGCTCATCAAGCAGCCTAGAGGAATCCAAATATGTGCCCTAATGTCATAAAAGCCTCAAAACCTGAGGGCAGAATGAATGCACTGAACCAGTGCAGTAGAGATGTTCCTCAACCTTTATATACAAAAGCAGAGACAAGCAGCTCACACCAAAGTAACCACAGAAAAATGCCTAATTCTTCTTCATCCAGCCAGGATCACAACTAGCTCCTCTCTGCTCTGGGTACAGCAGTCATAGGATTTCTGAGGATTGCTTATCAGCAGACGACAATGACACCTAGGGTTCTTAATTTCACTGCTGGGTTAAGCCTAGGTGACCTGGTCCTGGTGGGTTCATTTCCTCAGATAGCCTGGGCTCCAGATCACACAACAGACAGCAAAGTCACCCAGCAGGTAGCAGAGCCCCACTGCTGCCCATGGCTCCAGCACTAACATCCTCCAGTGGCCCAAAGCAGCTGCTCTACCAGCACCCTACCCTGAACCCTGTTAGTCCTTGAAACTTTCTCCAAGGGAGCTCTGGAAGCTATTTTCCCCCCTTATTTGTTCTCTGATCCTTTAGGAATATAGCATTTGTGAGCCTGCGCTTGCACCGGGCAGCCCTGCACACTCTGCAAACCAGCTTCTGCAAAGAATTCAGCCTTTCTAATGCACATCTTAGGAATGCAAATTTTTGCAAATGAGAAACGTTCTCTAACATTATGGATACAGTTTATGTTTTTGTGGAGATCAGAGAATCTGGCAATGCTACACAGCGACGACATTATTCCAACTCTGGCAATTCAAAAAACCCACTGAAATGCTGTCAGTCACATATAGAGTTTTTCTTTGTGGACTGCTGCTGCTGTCAGCTGCCTATGACTACCAGTTGGTGAGAAGAAGGGCACGGATTACAGGCACATTCCAAATGTTTGTCTTTTCCATGCATTTTTCAGAGGGAAGCAGCATGTTTCAAAGGGAGGCAGGAGATTTCTCTTCCCCACCCCCCCTCCATATCCAAGGCCAGCCAGACCTTCAACTGCTTTAGGAAGAATTCACAAATAAAGCAGCAAAGCATGAATTGCAGATATACCAAACTTCTTGCCTTTCTTCCTCTCTCTCTCTCTCTCTGCTAATATTGGGCAAACTTTATAAATTGTACAGTTATCAGGTGTCTAAGCAATATGACATTGCTACTTTATTCACCTTTTTGCCCAAAGCTATGCTTGATGGGACACATAACTCAGTGCTAAATGGAGAGTGATACTGCCCAAGTCTTTAAATCATTTTTCTTGAAAATTGAACTCATTTCTGTTATTCTGTATAAAACCCCTGGCAGCAGAGAGCGGCAGGGAAGGCAGGTATTCATCCTGCAGCTTTACAAAAGAAGCCAGGATGGGAAGGTTAAATGATGAGCCCAAGGCTACACAGCACAGGAGTAGTCAAGCTGTGAGTGGAAACTAGCAGCCATGATCCCCTCCCCTCACTTAACCATAATGCTGCTGCCCAGTTCTTCCCCAAGCCAGGAATGCTGGCATTTCATTCCATGCAGCTCTGTCAGAGGTACTAACTTAAGTTCAGTTATTCAGTTTACAAAGAGAAACACTAAAGGGAATGTTTGCCAGCAATCTCCTGAAGCGAGCATGTAAAGCAACAACGGTGCTACACTTGGCATATTTCATGCCTGAATGAAGGACCTGGGGAGTGGCCTAATGAAGAATGGCAATTCTTCATTGCAGGTATGGCAATGCATGTGATGAGTATTTAATGGTCAGAAATATGAATGATGATATCTAGCTTGGAAGCACACGAGAGGATTCAGAGAATTTCTCCATCCCTGAGTAGCCCTCAGTCATGTCTGTGGTCCCTCTGAAGGAAAAGGGATAACTGTCTCCAAAACCTGCTTGGCTGATAGAAATTTTGCAGAATCCATTTCAGACCCAGGCAGAGGTTAAGATATGAAATTTTACCAATATCATCAGCAAGAATCCCATTGATTTCAGGGGTGAGAGGCTTCCTGTCCAGGGCCTGAACCAAAGTCCAACCAAATCCATTGAAAATCTGTCACTGTTTTTGAAGCTGTGATGCACCTCATATGCAGACTTCACAAATGAAATGCTTGTCAAGTCTCTGAAATTCATGACAAAATACCTATCTCTTGAAATGATCTGGACTTTTGCATCAGCCATAGTCAATGCTACCCTATTTCTCCCTAATGACTTGCTTCTCTTCCTGCAGAGCTTGTGAATAATGTTGCTTTAGGAAAGAAACAGTGAAAGTTTGCCAAGAGCCTTATTTCTGTGCTCAACATTCACAGATGGTCGAAGAAATAACCTCTGCCAGAAGGATGCACTAGAACAGCTTTAAAAACCAGAGCCTGTGTATCCAATCTTCTGAGTTCATGAGCTTATTAAGTTTTTAAAACCAATTCTGTAATTCCCTTTAATTCCAATAACCTTTGCATGGGTTGTTGACAGTTCTATTGAAACTGCCAGATGCTGTTAACTGGAATTACCAGTCAGTTTTACATGTGCAGGTGCTGCTGTTGTGAATAGCTTTGTGCAATTAATTTAGCTGTCACAGAGACTTTGGAAGCCTGTTGTGGATCAGATTGTATTGGTCTATTTTAGGGCTGATCAAGAATCCTCCCCGGCCAAAGGTAATCCTTAGACCACACAGGCATTAAATCCCAGCCCACTTCCAAGCATAGGGACTGCTCCCTTTTTTCTCCAGGCACTGTGGCCAGAACAACCAGTTTGAGGGAAAGAAACCAGCTGCTCCAAGGGCTGGAGTAAATAGTTTCCTTTCCTAGTCAGAGGCTGTGATAACACTGCTCCAGGGCAGCAAAGCTCTGCCTTACTTGCAGGGTTACATGAAGTTTACACCACATCAACATTAAGAACTTCAGTCTAGATTCATCTCACCTACCAAAAAACTTCTACAGAATCTCACTCTAAGAAAGGCAATAGGCATGCAGAGATGCCACTGAATAGACCTTCCTGGGGAGCCAGACTAAAAAAGCTCAGCGTTTACCCTGTGCCAAGTACCTGAAACCTTTCTGCGCTAAATCTTCTGAGCCAGTTTGACTCTCCTAAAGTTTCTGCTTTGGATACAGATTGCCAACCCAAACCTTGTTTAGCTCTACCAAACCCTCCTGATCTGACTGCCTGCATCCAATTAATGTGCTGCTCTTCAATAGTTTTAAATAGAGATTATTGATCGAATGCTTTTTCACCCTGATAAAATCCTAGATTGATACCAGAAATCTAGTGATTGGTGAGGGAAACCAGTATCAGTAAGCACTAAAGATCAGCACAGCACTTCCTGCCGTGGGACATTACTGGATAAATGCTAAGCTATTATTATCATCATGATCTCTTGAGTGAAGCCTTGCTCCACATTTTAGAGCCTTAGATAATTAGATAGGAAGATAAAAATATGTAATGGAAAAGAGAGACTGTGGGTCTTAAGCAAACACCTAGCTGAGAGGCAAGGTGGCTCCTGAGACGCAGTAGCTGATCTGGAATTACTCTTTGTTGCTCAGTGTGGCCACTACTCAACCTCCCACAGGCATATGCACAGGGGCTTAGGAACATCTTCTGCTCCCTGCAGCCCCTCGGGGTCTCTTCCACTGAGACCCCCCTGGATGCAACGGCACTGGCAGTCACCAGAGCTGAAGGCATGGACCACCCACCACCTTAAGCTCCTTGCCCCAGACAATTTCATTAATCTCACCATTAATTGCAAGGGAATTTATGCTACTGCAATATACTGCTATGCAATACCAACAGCACTGCAGACCGGAACTGTTTCCAAGCCAAGAAGAGACAGGGTCTTAGGGTCATCAGGAGAGTACACTTCTAAAGTGGATTAATATGTTACTCCTTCCACAGCCCATACCCTACTGGTGTTCCATGGGTCACCTGGCACTTAGCTCTTAGGGCACTGCTATTTTTCCTCTGCAATGCAACATGAATGAGAAATACAGTCTGGAGGAACAAGTCATCTGGAGCAGGGCAGACAAGAAAGGGCCTTTGTAAGATTACAGTCTCCTTATGTATTTGAGGAATTAGGGAGCATCCTTACTTTGTCTTAGCAAACGCCGGGGCTTCAAGCTTGTTCTCGGTACCAGCCTACCCTGTGCCCTTGGATTAAATGCTTTCCTGTACTTCAACTTCTTCCATTTGATGGTGGGGATGATACAGATCTCCCTCATTAAATCCCCATAAATGGCAAGTATTTTTATGCTGTTTTCTGAAACCAGCCTGCTCTTGGATTGTGACCTGGCTGCGAACCAGATTTCAGTGGTCACAGACCAGTCCCTACCAGGAGAAGATCCAGCTCCCCATTTGCCTCCAGCAGGAAGCTTCCCCAGTCCCACACTCCAGGGTGATGCTGATCAGAGCTGACAGGCAGATGGGTGATGGTACCCCTGGTGCTGCAGTCAGGGGTGGTTTTGGTATCTTTCTCCTCCTCTTAGTAATTACAGAATATTGTGAAACAAAGTAAAATTTCTCATCTAATGTCTGTACTTAAAGATATGTTTAGATAGGCAATTCAAAGAAAAGAGGTGAGTCCTCCTACCCTGCAACTTAAGATTTAACAACATAACTTAAACAACGACACTTACTCCTCAGTGAAACATCAGCAAACCATGAGCAGTGGACCTCTGACATAACGTTTAGTCAGGCTCAGCACGAGTTAAGCAGCAAAGCAGCAGAATCAGCACATTTCCTTTTGTTTCTTTTACAAACTCTCATGTCAACAGTCTCAGCAGTTGTTCTTTGGAGGGCATTTATACTGTCGCACATTGCATTACACTGCTATTTATTCTTTCCCGGCTTTGTGAGAGGAAAGCAGAACAAGCAGACAAAGGCATGTGGAATTAACACATCCATGAGAGCAATTGAGGGAGTGAATATTAAAGCAGGAGAGCTATGTGACACATCAGCACCCTGAAGCTGTAGGTTTTTCCATTGAAGTAACAGTGCTGCTGCCTGCATGAAATTCATCTACTGGCAATAACATGGTGCTGGTGGCACGTTAATTTGATGAACGCTCAAGCAAAACTGGTATTCTCCTGACCATCTACACTGTGACATTAAGAACAGACTCAAATGGCTTTATAAACATACCTATCAGGTATGGCATGCCCCACCAAGTTAATAAAGTTATGTCTATACACATTTGGCCTCCAGCACTGGCTTCCACATGAGCACAGCAATGTTTAGAGGCTCCCCTTCTAGGGATTTGTGTTCTGGGTTTTTTCCACATTGACACAGTACAAACCATACAAGTTCTGTCAGCTGCTGGCCCAGTATTCCCCGCTGGGCTAGTACTGGCCAGCTTAGGATGTTCTTATTTGGCTGATGGAGTAGGCAATTCCTTTCCAGCTCCCAACAAAGCTTTGGTGGCTGCCACCACACAGCCAAGCACCACACAGCTACAGGTCACCATCTCCCACGCCAGCTGTCGGATGTGGTGAAGAACATCTGAGTTTACTTTGGCCTCTGGATTTGTGATTTTGTAGAACTCAGTCATATTCCTCCATACCCTCTCCTCTCCAAATGAGGAGACCCAGTCTCTTCTCACAAAGCAGCAGTTTATTCCCCTCAATTATTTTGGGCTACCTATTTTTCCCTGCTGATGGGCTCTTCAGGTATACAATCAAGCCCAATAGCCAGAAAACTAGCTTTGTGTCAGTCCCAAATCAGTATCACTAGCAGGTTAACACCTAACCAGATATGTGATATATCTATGACCTACTGCAATGATAAGATCTGCATAAGCAGTTTGTCAATTTAAAGGAAAATTTGCAAAACTATAGGTTTCCAGCACTTTGCTGACCTCAGAGTGCTCCTCTCTTCTCCTCAGTCCTGTGAGTAACACAGATTTACCCAGAGTGCCATTCTCCAGGTGAAGTAAGATCTGGATGAGAAGCAGTTGGCTCCAAATCAACCGAGACAAGAGAGGCAGCCGTTGGTGAGCAGCTGGGACCGTGAAAAATAATGGAAAAAACCCAGTTACCTCACCCTGTGCTCACAGCATCTCCTCTGTTCAAGAAGATGGATCGTCTTGGGGTCATAGAAACCTCATCTGCTACCGTAACAGCCAAAACCAAGTGCTGATTGCTAAGTGAATTTCCACAGGCTCCTTTTGTGCCAATCCCTGAAAATAAACCACTTCATACATTCCTGGGTAGGAGTGCTCAGTCAGTGTGGAATTTGGGCCATATATACTGTGGGGGGCATCGTTATCCTGCCACCCACACCTCGGGTACCAGGTTGTGGAGGGAAATAACCATTTCCCCCCTACTCGAGTAATTGCTTTCCCTGCAAGAAAGCAGAGGCTTAGTCCTTCCCCCATGGGCAGCAGATGGTCCAGCTACTACCAGAGAGCTGGAGGACGTGTGCCGGGCCAGCAGCAGGCAGATGCAGGCTCTGCTCCTCCAGAACAGGGAAGCAGACTAAGAATGCCCAATGTGCATCTCTGGTTGCTCCTGAGGCAGCCCAATGGGTTCCCCTCTTTCATTGTCCATCCAGCAGCCATTTCTCCATGGTAATGACAGAAAGTTGTTTTATAGCATCAATGCCGTCATCAGTCGTCTCAGACTTCATGGCCAGGCAAAGCACATGAACTGCCCATGCGAAACACAAATTGAGGCGCTTGAAGCAAGAAAGGTACAAGCAGACCAAAGGGGTGCATATAGGACTTCTTGTATTTAAAACCTGTTTTGGTTACTAAGAGAAGCAAAAGGTAAATTCAGCAAATAACCAAAACACTGACAACAGTGTTTCTAAGGATGGCTTTACAATGTCAGAAAGTTAAGGCAACATCATATGCATGAACACAAAGATCTGAACTTCTGTTCCCTTTGAGTGCCTTATTGCCGGGTTTAGGACTGACAGTAAATACACTCAGACTGCAGCTGATCCAGCACGTAATGCCACAGCTGCTGATTTGTACAGGCTGGGAAGGCATATTCTGTCCTGTTCTGCTCGAATCACATTTCCTGGCACAGGTAATTCATTTCCTGACTCTGCACCCTAGAGCAGCAGCATGAGGAGCCGAAGCGGAAGATTTTATTTTTTACTTTTAAGAATGAAATTTTTCTTGCTTACTTCATGAAATCAAAAGGCTGGGAAGAACCTCAGCATCTCCACAATTCATTCTGTCTAGCCCCTTCCCCTGTGAAAGCTTGACCATGGCTATGCCGCTTTTGATAAATACTTATCCAGCCTCTGCTTGAAGACTTCCAGCTGTGGAATCCCTATAACCTCCCCAGGAAACTCTCATCCTTGCCATTAGAAGGTTTTACTTTCTATTTAATCTGAGTCTTCCTTGCTGAAGTTTAAGCCATTACTTTATGCTGGAGAGAAGAAAAGATTATTCTCTTCTCTTCACAGCAACCTTTAAGTCTCTCATGCTAAGTAGGAGATGAGGAAGACCCAGCAAATGCTTAAGCCCTGAAGCTGTTTCTGCGCATTTTGGCAGTTCCCCTCATTGAAGGTAATTAAGTGTAAGGAGGTAATTTCTCTCACTGCAAGAGGCATGTTGCTAACACGCAAGTAGGCTTTGTGAACAGATGCATATGCATGTAGGCAAGAAAAGGCCATGTCTGAGCACCAGGCATGAAAATGGAATTGAAATTTAGAAACAGTCAGGCTAATATCATAATTTTAACAGAGATAAGCAGAAATTACATGTGGGTACAACATCTTATCAAACCATGATAGTTCCTTTTCCCACCCCCCTTCTGCATTATTCATCCCTTTGAAATTGGAGTTCACCAAGCTATTACCAGCAGCCAAAACCCAGAGCCGGAGTTGCAGCATGGAGTAGCACCAGTATTCCTGCAGCAGGCAGGAAATGCCCATCTCCAGGCCCACCAAGCAGTGACAAAGCCCCCAAAACCTGAGCCACCAGCTGAAAGGAACTTCTTCCAGAGTACCAAAGCACATGTCCCTAGAGCTATTTCATGTGCTGTAAGCTCACAAACCACAGCCAGCCTGTAACCCACACGGGTGCAATGTTGAGCTCTTGAACCAACATGCATCACTGCCCGCATCTCTGGCTGCCGTCCTCGGGAAGATGGCAATGGTCTCTGACTATAACCGAGTCCTCCATCCCTTCTTGCTCCCAGAAGCAACTGTCCAGTCTAATGCCAAGAGCTGTGTGGAGCTAACAAGGACCAAAGAGGCAGCAGGTGGTTCCAGCTGAGTTCATCACTTCTTTGCCCAAAATAATCTGCTGGACAGCTGCAAGGAGGAGAATCTCATCTGGCTGTGAATCAGCACAAGCAGAGGAGATGGGATGTGGAGTCAGGCAGAGAGGCTGTCGTGGATTATTTATGGTTCTTAGTGGATGGACAACTTTCCTAAGTTAATAACCCTGTAGTCAGTGCTTTTCTCAGTACTTCGAGAGCAACAAAGCACATCTGGTCTCACTTCTCAGGCTGGCAAGTATTGGATTGCTACGGAGATAGTGTCCTTGATGCTAAAAGGACTTTTTATCTTATTTTGCAGTATATACCAACGTAATCAAGAGGCAGCCTGAAGAAAAAGAGAGTCCCGTATAGTTTGTCTCTGCCAGAGACTGCTAGATTATGAAGCTTTGAGGATGCTCCTCTCTGAAGGACTTTGAGAGAAGGAAATTGCTGTCTGTGTTAGGCTGAAGGCTGCAGGTTTGTGTCAGACCAGGGCTACAGGGTGCAGAGAGGAGTTCTAATTCAGACATTTTTACATACACACAGGTTTTCTTTGCATCATCCCACCTTTCTGAGGTGGTCACCCACCTTTGATGTTTTCCCAGTAAGTCTCTTCACAGAGGAGATCTTTAGCCTGAATCACTCCTGAAAATAATTCTTATTCCTAAACTTCAGGATGAGATAAAGGAGATTGCAAGCTTTAAAATCACTCCCAAAGGTCAGAGCCGAAGTGTTAAGGCTTTCCAGAGTATGGTTTGTTGCTTGGATGGAGTGCCCAGCAATTATCTACAGTGTTGGATAAGCTGTTCATATCACATATCATTTCTGTGCACTAAACTGATCTATGCTGACATAAGTGGGATATTGGGGAGTGTGTACTGGGACTCCTGATACTTTACACAATCCAGACACTGATAATTGAAAAAGATGTTTCCTTCTGCAAAGCTCTGTGGGCCACCACATCATCCTTCTCTTTCTGTTCCTCCTTTATGGGTAAATTGAAATTGAGGGCACTGCTTGCCCTCCACTGCTCTTCCCACCATCTCCCTCTCATGCTACTGGCAGCAGAGCTCAATGTCAACCAGGTGGAAGATGCACATTATACTTCTGCTGTCAGGCCCTGGCACAGTGGGCAGGATGCAGGCAGTTGATCAGGGCAAACCTGTCACAGATAAAACCCAGACAAAGGCCACTGGGAATCACATCTTCTTCCTAAAGGCAGTATCTGGATCCAGGTTCCCTTCATTCTGGCTTCTAAATGCTTCTGCATTTGCATGCAGATAAATGTTCTCATTGCACACAGCCACTTAGGAAAGCAACCCCAAAATCCCAGGCAGTGATCAGGGATGCAGGATAGGAACAAGGACCCCCACGGCGTGCTAACTCTCATAGGCTGGACCGCATCCACACTTATTCTTTATTCTGCTCAGTGACCAGAGTAACTATGCAAAAAACAGGGAGAGAAAGGCAGAAATACAGTGCCCAGCACCAAGCTGCTGCTGCCCAGGCACAGGGATAACCAGGGGAGCAGCTGTGTTTCTTGCCACTGGGACTTCCCAAGGATGCTGTGAAGCTGGTACCATTTATGGTACCATAATCTACAGCATCAGCCTAGCCTTGGCTGTGCCTGGCCCCTATCAATCTGTGTTCTGGGCTCGAGGAAGCTGCAGCTTTCTTCCAAGACAGTCGTGTGCTGCATATTTTGACTGGGAGGTATGATTAACTCTGAATGTCAAAATGTACTGTGAGGTTGAGGAATAAACTCAGGGGAGATGAATGTAGTGAGACTTGCTATTATTTAAAAATACCCTGGATGATTTATGCACCTCCTGCAGCCCTCATACACCCCCTCACTAATGCTTATGCATTTATGAACTTTAGGTTTCATCTGCCAGTGAGGTGTTTCTGCCCCGAGGAGGAGATAAAGATTCCTGACACTGAACTGAGGCTCACAACCCACTATAAACCCAGCACTGCATGTTCCTGGCTGTCTTTCACACTTAAAGAACTAGAAAGTACCCAGCAAAATGATCAGACCACAGGTTTACAACAAACAGAAGGAAATATTTTTCCCTCCATGCATAACTGAGTGCCTCTTTGCCTTGGGATTACAGATACTGAAGGCATAAATAAGTCCATGGATGGATTAGAAAACCTATGGAAAACAGGACCAAGTAACGGCTGTTAAATGGGGTGACTAAGATGCAATTTCTAAGTAGGACATTGGACATCACCAAATTCTGACTGATGTATGCAATGGCAAGAAGGGAAAAGAAGCTGGATGCTTAGGGAAGGACTGCTCCTCTTGTTCCTACTCTTTTTTAAGCATCCGCTAGTTGCTGTTGCCAAAGGCAAGAGATTGAGATGAAGGGATAATTGGGCTGGGTTAAAATGGATATATTTAAGTGCCTACCCCAGCCTGGTCATCTGTCTGCAGGTGGCCCCATCATGATCCAGTTCTGACTCTGCCAAAATGTGTGTCTTGAATCGTGGTGAAATCCCCCAGCATCAGGGTGTGCATCACCAAAAGGCTGTTCAGCAGCCGCAAGCATTAACTTCACGAGGAAAATAAATCATAGAATTCATTTTGGGGGGTTATAAAACCAGTTCATTCCGCAGATATAACATTATAAAATAAAACATAAAATAAATCATTAAAAATGGGAACACAGCAGGAGGAGAAAGGAAGTGAAGAGAAAGGAAAGGAGAGGTAATGAATCTGGAAGGACAGATAAGCAGCTGGAAGATGAAAGAGGAAAATAAAATAAGAAAACAGACCTGCAGTGGAAGGAGGCTGCCACAGAAATATACATTTGAGGGGCAAGTTCATTTGGTGACTAAAGTCAGTGGATTTAATATTGTCTGCAGCTTTTCAGCTTAAACTTTCAAAGATCTAAACTTCTGAGTGATTACAATGTCATCTGACCTTCCAGAAATATCACCGAGTGGCTAATGCTTATATATACAGACATAAGTGTGTATATATACATATACACACATACACATTACACATAATTTAACTTATATATATACACACACATACAGAATTTTTAGGACTTCAGAAGAAAAAAAGCTTTCTGTGAAAGTATCAATGTTTGCTGTTGTCAAAGAGGAAAAGCTACATACATTACATCTGTTATTTCCTAGCTGAGCCAGAGGTATATCGCCAACAAGATGTTACCCAACAAAGCTTGGGAATGTGACAACTTTGAGTGAAAGCTTTGCAAAAACAGAGAGTGAAAGATTTGTAAATGAATCTGAAATGAGACGAATATGTCAAAAACACCCATCCACCAGCAAAACACGTTTTACAATTCAATGCTCTGTCACTAGTGATGGCAGTTTCTTTGCAATGCGTGATCACATGGGGAACGTGCCATAGCCCCGCACAGCTTCTACCTGAAGCTGGGCTGGTGCTCAGGGTGGAGAGAGGAAATTCTTGTGCACACACACTCTCTGTAAGTGCATAAGCACTTTATAGCAGCAAGGCTTTCTTTGACCTTTAGATATTGCATATCAGGAAATGGCACCTCATTATGCAGCTGCAAGAAGTTGGAGTAAATGGGGTTTTTTCCCCTACTGTAAAACAACAACAGAACAAAAATAACCCCCTCAAAACAAATAACCAAGTCCAAACCTGTACTACAGCCAAGATGCATTTGAGTTCTTTCCTTGGTTCAAGTCTCTCTCTGTGGAGTAATACAGCTCAGTGAATAAAAACATGCCCCTCCTTCCTAATTCACTCCAAAGTGGCGATGATTAAAACTAACCATTTATCATGGTCCCCTCTGCACAGGGCAACCGCTCTGAGCTGCAAGGAGAAAGTGTAGTATCGCTTAGCAAGGAAATTCCAACAAGGACATGGCACGCTTTCTTAGGACCAAATCCAATTAAAACGATTCCATTTTCATCTCCTGACCACCCAAAGTAAAGCAGAGTACATCTAGCCTCAGAGCACTTCAAAGCACTGTTTAATTGTATGAATATTTTAATGTAACACAAGAGGGACAGATCCTCTGCTGCTCTCAATTAGCGCAGCTTCACAAAGTGAGAGCGATGCACGCCAGTCAGGAGCCTGGCCCCAAATGGGAAAAAAGGAAAAAATAAAAACCCACCACAACAGCAAAGTGTTGAAATTCAGCTTTTGCAGAATATTTCAATATTTCTAGTGTTACTCCTCGAAGTGATGCTCTATATAAAGCACAAGTTTACAAAGGTCTGATTTTAGCTATCATTCCCATTTGGCAGACCTAACCTTGCTTGTACCTGGTAAGGATGCAGCCTAAACAATCAAGTCCTGCAGGCATGTGAGCTCCTTCTGTGTCCTGTCTTAGATTGCCTGGCTGTACGGGAATCTGGATCTCCAACGACATGAGATTAACCATTTCAGAAAGACTTAATTCTCCAGGCTTCAGCAGAAAAGATAATTTAAATATCACTTGAAATGTGATATTGAGTACTTAGTGTTGGAAGGCAGCCTCGCCTCCTGCATGTCATGTATCACTCTGGGCTCTGTGCAGTGTTTCTGGTACAGTGGCTCTTGGAGTTCTCTCATTTAAGGAATGAAAACAAAATACTCACTGAAAAGAGCCTTCTGCTACTGTGTTTGACATTCACAGCATTCTGAGTCTGGAAGGGCCAAGGAGATTGTGAAACAAACACTCATATTTCCTTTTAAGTGGAAAAGTGCAGAACTTCAGTATCTTGACAGGAAAAGATACCATTTGCAGGAAAACATTCTGTAGAGTTTAACAGATTTACATTACCACAAGAGAAATATCTTGGATGCCTAAAACCCCCACAAAGTCCAATTCTCTGGGGTTTTTCAAACCATTTCTGTGGAACCCCATTACGTTTTTACAGAATCCTGAAAATTCCCATTCTGATGGGTCCTCTGAGGTTTTGTCATTAATGTAATTCCTGAAAGAGCTCTCTGCTGTTAGAGGAAGGAGGAAATAAAGCAAGCGTTGCATCCCCGAAGAGCCAAGATACACATAGACCATATTCACAGGGGCTACAACAAGCAACGTGAAACTATAAAAGCTGATGGCACCATATTACTAAGTTGCTCTTTAGAGAACTTTGCAAAGTCTTCTGCTTGCACCAGTGATAATGAAAGCGATTAGCACAGTATGATTAAAGACCGGTAGGACATTTGTTTTAAATAAAAGGTTGGAAGTTGGAATTGTCCTCTTCTATAATGACTTTTGCATTATAGTGTCTGAACTGCATGGTTTTAACTTGCTATAAAGATATTAACCCATGAGAGAAGCTGCAGAGGTTGGTGGTGTTATGGAGTCTTCAGAATCTAATCTAAAAACTTCTTTTCACCCCCCTTTTTTTTTTCCCCTCCTAAAAGGTCTTTAAAGTAATAAATAAATCCCAGTTTCACACGTTTCTTAACCTCAAGATATTTAAAGCATTACCAAGTGCCACTGGCCTCATCTCAGCAATCTCCAGCTCCCTCAGCCTCAGAAAAAGGTTGTTGAGTTAACCTGAGAATGGAAGAAAAGCTCACATCTAAAACAAACCAACCCCCAAATCCCACACACAGCCCTGAATAACAGCTTTCTCAAGGTGAAAATTAGAATCTTCACTGGCCACTTCACCGCATGCGAAAGAGCTGGACAGGGGGGTCCAAAGCCCCCACAGCATGCCATGGAAGGGAGCTCTTGGGTCAGGCTTAGCAGCTCCCAGCCCTCATCCTTCCAAGGAGGAGGATGTTCTCCCCCAAGTCCCTCACAGCTGAGGAAGGGGAGCGGTATCTAGGACAAATCCTTCCCCAGCATCAGGCTGGCAGCCCCTGAAGACCTGCAGGACCCCGCAAGGCACTTTGCTTCCCCATAAGAAAGAGTCTGGTCACCTGCTGAAAGAGCTACTTGACAACCACAGCTACAGTGTCTCACTGCTATTGGACTTTAACACATCCATCATCATAATAGTTCCACGTCACTGACAGAGTAGCCCATTTAGCTTCAAGGCCTTTGAAGAATTAGCGTTCAACAGACCCACGGGGTTAAACAGACTCTCTGAAAGTTAATGGGAGTGAAACTGCAAATATTAAGGCTGGGAAAATTAATCTGATGTCAGGTGAATGGAATTTTCCCACTGACCCTCTTTCTGGGCAAGCAGCTAGAAGGAAGGACCTCAGGCATCTCCCGTTTCAGGTATGGTGGATCTTCTTGATCCCCTTAATAGCTGAGCTCTCACTGCAATAGAGTCCCAAGGACTCCTGCTGCCATCAGGCCAAAAGTAAAGCTCATAGTAACATCTTCCAGCCTCTGTTCATATTTTATCCCATGTTAGAAAGGACTATAAATTCAGTTCTGAGCTCTCCTGAATCAGCAGCCAGAGCAAAACTGAGGCAGACCCAAGGAATTTGCTCACAGTCTCCTTTGTTCCAGGTTGGGATCTTATGCAGAAGACCTTCCTTTAGAATATTATATTACATCCCAAAATTATTATTCTCTGGACAAGAAAAACGAGTTACGAGATACACAGTCCACAGTTGCACTTCTCCAGATGCATTTCTGTGGCCAGGAGTGTCTTATAGATGCCATACTGGCCTTTTTCAAAAAACATCCCCATGGGCCCAGGTAGCAGATGTTTTGCAACACAAAATTCCCTCTGACTTCTTTGTCACCTCCTACTGGCCTCAGCCTCATGCTGAATCCCTGTGCATGTCCCCAGAAAGAGATTGTGAAGGAAGGTTTGCTCAGTGCCCCAGAATAAGGCTGCAGCAGGCCAGAGTGCAACTGCATCACACTGATACGCAGGAAGTCTGTGCTTCTTCCCATTGCAGACTAATTTCCTAGGTACTGTCCCTCCAAGATGTATACATTTACTTTTTTTAGTACCCTGATCACAATATTTAATGTCAAATCAAATTTCTGCCATTTGATTCCAGGATAAAGACGACTTTTTTAAAAATAAATTCTAAAAAAGCTTCCAAAACCTGTCCAAATGCTCTCTCCTACCTTTAATATTAAAGAACTGATCTACTTGCCTGCCCATCGAATTTGAAGGCACAAAACTTGAAGGGCAGGGTCCAATATTTACTACTTAAGAAAGCGAGAAATCTATGTATCTTGCTGGATAAATGCTGCCTCCAAGTTTGAAAACAAGTGATTCAGTCTCTAAATATTTGTGTAAAGTTTTGCCAGTGTGAAAACATTCTTTAAACATCAAACTTTCATAATATTGCTTCTGAGAGTTCAGCTTTTTCTACTGTGATTCATCAAATTTGCCACTTTCTACTCTCTTGACTTCCACTGCACAAATGCCTCTCTTAGGAGGCAATTATATACACTTTAATATTCTTAAATGTTATCAGGTGCCTCTGAAAAACAGTTGTCAGATCTCTTACCAAAATCTAAGGGACTGCTGTTTTTCTTGGAGTGCCTTTGCTTATAATAAATCAGATTAACAAGACTAAGAGCAGTTTAACTCTTCCCACTGTGACTTGAGCCTTCCCCAAAGTACACGTGCTGCACTTTTCAAGCTGTGCCAGCTATTTTTACCCATCAACTGAAAATGAATCAGGGGAGAAGTTCTCCATAACGTACTTTATTTCTCAAATCAGCACAAGTGATGAGCGGGGTCTGGCAGTTGTCTCTTAATACGCACTTCTTCCCCTGTTAGACCGAAGATTAGACTGACAAAAGAGGTTGACAGCCCAAAGTGGTGGGTGAGGGCAATTTGGGTGCTTGAGTTCAGAGTGACTGCCCTCAAAACTGCTCTCAATAATCATAGAATGGTTTGGGTTGGAAAGAACTTTAAAGCTCATCCAGTTCCAACCCCATGCCAAAGGCAGGGACACCTTCCACTAGACCAGGTTGCTCCAAGCCCCGTCCAACCTGACCTTGAACACTGCCAGGGATGGGGCAGCCACAGCTTCTCTGGGCAACCTGTGCCAGCGTCTCGCCAACCTCGTAGTAAAGAGTTTATTCCCAATATCTAATCTAAATCTACTTTCTCTCTCTTCTAAAGCCATTACCCCTTGTTCTATCACTACATGCCTTTGCAAAACATCCCTCTCCAGCTTTCAACATAATAATCACACCATGTTTCAACAATAAACACACCTTTGCTAGCAAATTCCTTACACATTCTATGTTTTGCCCCTGTGTTAGTTGCAGGTTGCTAGTATCCCGACAGGGCAGCTCAGAGCATTCTTCCCATTTGAGATTCTCAGCATGGGGAGTCTCACAGTCCCCACAGCCCTGGCACATGGAGGTGAGCACCAGAAATCCAAAGTCACGTTCACAAGAGCACACCACAGTTATGAAAAAGTGAGACCAGAGGTCTCTGTGACACCCAAAAAGGGGGCTGACAACTGGGAAAAGTGGGTTTGAACCCCTCCCCGGCCACACAGAGACTTGTCCCTTTGTCTTTGTCAGTTCAGACTATGGCAGTAAGCGCAACCAAGAGGAACACCTCTGCCTCCTCTTTTGGCACTAGCAAGGCTGCAGCAGAGTAGTGGCCCATCACCTGGGGACCTGGGACTGGAAGAAGAACTCCAACAGTGCAAGATAAGCATCCCAGATTAGTGGACTGAGGCACCAGCATAAAAGAAGGCTGCAGAAACATCCCTCTCCAACATTTCTAGGCTCATCTAGGCAAGCCGCTGGCAGGCTGGGGACCCAACTCGAGAGAATCCCTCCTTGACCATCCTCAGCCATAGGTAACAGGAGCTGCATAGAGAACCAAGGATCCCAGACTATCCGCACCAATCTTATTAGCAATTAAGGCTAAATTTGACCAGCCTTTTGCCAGTAAACCACTTACACGTGTGCCTGGGATATTTAACATTCCTTGACCACTGCATAGCTCAATTAACTTGTACCACTGATTTCCTGAGTTCATAAAAAATAATAAATATGCAGCTGTCCCTTCTCATCTGTGAAAATGAGCAGCAGCAGCATCACTGCATTTAATGTCCTGAGATGAAAAAGAGCAGAGAAACAGATCTGAGAGAAGGCGTAATAAATACATTACCATGGCACCAGCCTGGAGAGAGGCCAGTGGAAATAAAGTAGAAATAGTTAACAGAAAGCCTTGTATTGACTTGAAAGGGTCTAAGGTTTCATCCTGCCCATTTCAGAGCAAGGAGCTCAGACAGAGGAGCAAGGCAACCACAAGAACCTCTCTCCAGAGAAGCATTGCCTTTCTATGCGCATAAAAATGTGCATTTGTAAGGAGGCAGATGTACAAAACTTGGAGATACTGTTTTCCAAACAAGACACTCTCATTGAAATTCCTGATGGATTTGTGTTCCCAGATTCTCTCAAAAAAAAAAACATGTCACTGTCAGCAGGGAAGTGATTGGGAGGAGAATGCACAATCTATATCTTAAATCAGAAGGATCTCAGCACACAAACTGGTCAAGGAACAGCAGAAGAGAAATGGGGCATATGATGAAAACATATAAATCTGTCCTTCAGCAACCTTGATGTCACAATTTCCAGACACCGTCCAAGGAGGGCTGGACCTCTGGTCGCCACTTCTTTTTCATGGGTAATCCAAATTCATTAAGTGGATTGAAAACTTCAGCCAAACTTGTATCACGACACACAACCTCAAATACTCACAGGGGGTTTGCATTATGAATTGCTGTGATAACTGGTGTGTGCATGGGCAGCTCAGCCATCTCTGCCCCTCTGGCTCTGGAGCTCAGCTGATTCAGAAGTCAGTAAGTTACCACGCAGAAAAATCTCTAAGTCTATTGACCCCTCTGGCCAATGACACACAGAAGAATCATTTTATGGCAGACACAGTTACACCAGATCAGGACAGCGAGCAGATCTCACATTGAGCTTCCCAAGGTCACAGCCCTGAGACATCTCCTGCGCTCAGGTGGGACATGCTACAGACCCCAAGGGCACTGCCCTGAGCTGGTGCCTGTGGGCATCCCGGCCCCATGTCCCACCATAGCGGTGGCACGCAGCACCTCCACCCTCTTCACATGGGATGGCAGAGTCCAAGTAGTGATGGGAAAGACCATTCACCTCCTAAACTGCCTGACCCCAAGCACGAAAAATAAGGATGAAAACAGAGTAACAGCAACTTTTTAATGCACTTTTCCAAGATAAAACTAAGCGACTCATCTAAAACTATCATAGAAACTTGCACCACCTGCAAAGTCTATTCCTTCAGGTACAATAACCCGGTGAAGAGGTTAACTCGGAAAAAATCTCACTGCACTAAATAGGCTTCCAAGGTTTTTCCTATGCTCCTTGTCTGTCATCTGGGCTATTTCCTACTAATTGCTTAATACCAGTTCAGCAAACAGTGCCATGACTGGTGCCATGCTTCCATAAATGCTCCGAGCTGAGCCTGGCCACAGGGAAGCTCACTGAGAACAGGAGTTAGACCAGCTGGTTATTTGACCTATGTATTTATATTTTTTTTAATATGCAATTGCAAATCTTATCTTTTCTACACATACGGCTGGCTCCTCTACAGAAAACGCTTTTTCTACTAAGAGAACCTCCAGGGCCATAGCATTAGCTGCAAGCAAGCAATGCAAAAACTGAAATGCTTTATCACCATACAGAGTCCAAATGCAAAAGCAGTATTTGACCCAGAGACATTTTTCAATTTATTTAGAAAAAATGGATGACTAAAGGCTTCTGTAGCTACACCCAAATAACAAACAGTACAATTTAAATAGCAACTGCTTCCTTACCAACTACAGCCAATGAGGCATGGTCCTCAAAAACTTAATCACAGGTTGTGGCAATTCACCATATTTTGCTATTTTCACATGTTCCTTTTACCATGAGACTTCAGATAACCTGCACCCATAAGCAGGTAAGGCAGGAATCAGACAGGCGGAACTGAGGAAGGTTTGCCTGAGACAGGGAAAGGATACTATTAAAAAGCGCAGGCAGGAGACTTTTAGGGGGGTAAACATCCTGTTGTGTTACTTGCACATGTCAGTGCAGAAAAACAAGTGTTCAAAGGAAGGTAAGCTTTATATGTGAACACAAGGCTATTCATGTAGCCTTTTCTCAGGAGACTAAATTACTGCACTGCTTGGGAAAAATGGATCGAGCTTAGTGCAAGCTAAGGAACTTCACAGAGCAGTTTGGAGCCAAAAGCCAGAGGCAGACACAGGAACAGGGGATGCAATAGCTGGATCATGTCAAAAGCACCACAAGATGTTTAACGCTTTCCTCTGGTCAGCTGCACAAGATGCCACTTCAACACTTCTCCTGAGACTTTTCTATTGGGTTTTGGGCTGCAATGTGAATTCCCAGTAGGTGTTCCATGAGAAGTTTCTGCCTTCATATATATGATGATTTGATTGAACCCAGAAATCCAGCTGAAACTGCTGAGCTTCATCCAATTACGAGGTAAACCAATGTAAAATCCAAACAGCGTCTGGGCAGCCAAGTCGTAGGTCAGAATTCATAAAAGAGAGCAAACCCAAGGGAATTTCCTACAGTTCCAGGTTTCCAAATATTTCTGACACTGCAGAGATAAGTTTTGATCTATTCTTCATAAAAGTTGTGGATTTTTATGTCCTTAACATCCCCGAGTACTTCAGCATCTTTTTGGTAGCTCCTATTACCCATGTAGTTTTGCAGGAGACACTGCTGGGTCTTTCTGGAGTCTGTGACCAGCTGGGGTTTATATGACTTTGGCCTCACACCTGGTGAAGTCTGCCACCTCAGTGGTTATCACAGGCACTGCTGCCTTGTCATTCTTGGCTGCTCCTGTCCCAGCCAGAATATAGGACTTTCACTGTATGTGGCTAATGAGAATGAACCATGTATTGATCATGCCATTTAGACACCCAGGATTAATCAAAGAAAGAAAAGTTATCCATTCACAGGTTAGCAAGCCTTTATGAAGTGAAACTGTTTTCCTCTACTGCATGTACTCGTTTTCCATTCTATTCCCCCTATCTGAAGCATAACACTGTGGTCTTGCCAAGTCTCACTTTGTAGGAGTAACCTTGTTTATTGGACCACCTTTCCCAGGTACTAGGATTATTACCACTCACTTTCCAGGTGCTCTCCTTTAGCTGCAGCCATCACTATCTGCACAGAAGTCCATAAACCTCAGAAAGAATCATCCTATTCGGAGGGCTCCATGTGGCTTACAATGCTTCCTAAGCAAACCTGCTCTCTTCAGTACATGTATATTTGTTTATCTAAACCACTGAGGAGACTCCAACAAAACATAAAACCTACACAATGATTTTTCTAAAACAAGCGAGTTGTCAGCTTTGCTGCTAACATCAGTTTTGACAATCTCAGATACAGGCTGAGCTTTTACTCTGCTTTTAGATTATCTCTGAAATCCATGAGCAGCCTGCCAGCGAGCTTGACTTTGATAGGTAGCAAGCCTGGGTCATCTTACTGGCAAGTTTTCACTTGGACATCCTTTCTAAGATGAAACATACCTATTTATCATGCGAGAAATTGCTTCTTTTTGTTATTACAGCACTTGGCTGACTTGGTACAACCAGAGAAACAACTGAGAGTACAAGCTACCTCACATTTTAGCTATGGGGAAAAGCAACAGAAACATTCACGCTCTCATCAGCTTTTTTTCTGGCTGCAGAAACAATGCCTAGGCATTGACCAAGATGGGCATTGCAGAAATCCCATCCCTCACAGCAAAGATTGCACCATCACTGATGATCACTAAGGCGATGGTTTTTATAATCAGCCATAACAGGTTACAATACTACTATGAAAGTTACAGAAAGAAGGCTGCTAATCATGCAAATTACTTCAGCCAATTTTTCCTATTTTTGTATCCCATGTGAATGTTCTGGGAACGCACAGAAAAGAAGCACAGAAATGAAACCAGAGCCAGCTTAAAGTTGTGAGGGAACTAGATTAGAGTTAGGACAGGTCCACAGGCAGGAGGGGAGAGGGCCTGCATACACATTGGAAGTTCAGAACTGCTCCAAGGCATTACTAAATGCATCAAGCAAATTCTAAGTAATATGTTTCTGGTCTCACAAAATTAACAGGGGTTAAAGTATTACCGATTTTAAAGAGAGCCAATCTCTTACTGAGATCAGTTAAGAAAATTGGGGTATGGAGCTGTGTTGTTTGTGTGTAAGATGTCAGGCCTAATCATAATTTATGCTGAAGGTGAGCTTCAACCAAATGTGACAGAGAGAAGATAAACAGGTATAAAACCAGAGGGAGCTGGGGCCGGGTTATGTTGGGAACCCTGAGCACCTTACCATGTTTGTGGCCAAAAAGAGAGGTGTTCCTGCAAGAACGTGGTTATTCATGTGAGTATTATTTCTTTTTTTTTGATATTTGTGTGACCCACATCAGAATTTTGCATGCTGCTGAGTTCTGAGCAAAGCACATACAAGTGTGAAAACTATTCAACTTCATTGTTCTGTAAACACTCCCAGAGAGCTTGCCCTCCCTTCTATCCCCACACTTCAGCCACAAGACAGATCCATAAGCGATATAGGAGAGAAACACTCCCAGAACTGTTTATGTGATTTGGGTTGCTGTGGTACTTCTGAAAATATTGTTCATCAGGAATTCAATATCTGCACAGGACCCTTTAAAACAACCGTTGATTATCTTGTTCCTGATCTACTCTTTATGGTTTGCAGTAGTTTTTAATATATCCTACATTTTAAGTGATCATCCAGGTACATCAAGAAATCCTTTAATTTCAGAAATCCACGTGTTCCTTCTTTTACAACCCATTGTCTGAACCGTTGGGGTTAACACTACAGTCTTCACAAATACAGACAATCATTGCTCTGTCCTTTGAAAGCTAACCCAGGCTGCCTCTTGTAATTACCAGAGAACAGCAAAGTCCTCAGTGTCTATAAGAAGCACCTGAAGGCAGCATCAGACAGGTTATGTTAGGGAAAAACCAAGAGCCACATAGCACCTGGAGAATTATCATTACTCCACCAATTGCACTCAACAGTACTGATTTACACAAGGGGCAAAAAAATGGAGCTTTGCAATCTAAGATATGGAATATTTAATTTAGCTGTAAGAAAAACCTACAGTGCTTCCACCCTGCCATTACAGCTCAGGAAAAAAACCTGAGCTGTATTTTGGCATCTTCTCTTGATCCTTCCTGTTGAGAAGGACACTAAAGGTGAGAACCTCAGCAAAAAGGTCACATCTTCCCTTGGACCAAACACACATCAAAAATACCGATGCTTCTACTACTGACCTATATTATGGCTGTGCTGACCATCAGCTAAAGGCTGTACTGAGCATTGCTGCAAACCACCAAACCTTTCTCTTGCACTTATTAACCCAGCTGCACTTCCATGATACTATAAGAAAGGTGAAAACAAGCAAACCACCTCAGTGTAGATGCAGCACTTATGGACACAGTTTAGTGATGGACTTGACAGTGCAAGGTTAACAGATGAACTCAATATTCTTAAGCCTAAACAACTCTATTATTCTATTTCCACCAAGTTTTGCCCTAAAGGGAAAAGTTTCTACTCAGCTCCCTCACCAGACAACTTCTTCACATCCAGAGAGACAGCAAGAGAGCTGCAACCCCCAAATAAGTCTATTCAAACAGGAATGAAGAATCTGCTCTCATACTTTATCTTTCTGGACAAGAGAAAAACTAAATCCCTGGCCAAAGCAGGGCCTTACCTTGAAGCCGCAGCAGGAAGGATCCCCAGGAGCACTGCTGCCGTCCAACTCACACACTGTATGGTCAAACAGGCTCAGCTGCTGTACATCCACAAATCACAGACGGCATAGATAAGTGCTGCCTGATGGAAGAGGGGTCTACATGTGTTTTCACTTACAAAACAACACCTTGATTAGTATGCTTTGCCCAAACCAGGGCTCTGCTTCAGCCCAGAGCAGCTTGTGGCTCCCTGTCCTGAAATCTCTTCTAACCCTTATGGGTCTTTATGGCTAGGGAGCAAAGTGTGAGGTTTACATCAAAGGGAACCAATGCCTCAGTTTTTCCTGCTGTGCTCCACAAATCCCCTTATTTAAATACAGACATAAAGATTAGTATTTCTATTTTCCTAGCTATTTGGGTTGGGGCACTTTTCCCTTCATAGTGCAGCATGTGAATCACACTGCATATTAAAACACTGCTGTAAAGAGCAAAAAAGTAGTTATTCAGTGGTTCAGCCACAACTATTGGAGAAAAAGGTTCACCCTCTTCTCTCTCCTCCATTTTAGCCTCCAGATGTGGGCAGAAAGAGGATTCACTTGAAAAGCGCAGCAGCTTTTTGCATTGTGAACTGTTTGAAATAAACCTTACCAGCCTTTGCATATGTTTGCAGTTTAAAATGAATCTGTATTTACACTAAATGAAATATTTACCAAAATGATTATGAACATTTTTTCATTTGCATAAGTCAATGAATTATATCTTTAATGCTGTTTGAAGGATTGGTGCATTTTTGCAATGAGAAGTAATGTTTTGGCAATATTAGCTTTTTGCATAGTTAAAAATCAGCTATTTTTGGCAGAACAATTAGTATCAGGCAAATATTCAAAGCTGTTCTGCCAGTTTCTCATTATGGATAAACACTGCAGTCTCAGTTTTTAAGACCTTTGCCAATTACTAAGAACCTCCAGCATTCAGCTCTGCCTCATTAAAGCTCAGGCCCACCTTCTGATGCAGTGGGAAGACAAATTCCTGAGGGAAACCTGTCACTGTCAACAGGGACACAGAGGAAAGGAAAAAGGGGAGGAGGACAAACACGTTTAGAAACTGGAATATCCAAAACAAAGCCAGACTCTTAAATCGTATAATTTGCTGTGTATCTCTGAAGCCAGTGGAGCATCATTTCCCAGCAGCTGAGGGTTTGCACACACTGCCATGCTTATAGCCACACAGCAAAATGTTGGATTCCCTGCTCCACACATGTATTTCTTCTCTGGCAGCTACTCCATCTGTCATGGTGTTACAGCATCTGAATTTGCTGGTGTACTGCCAGAAAGGATGTTCTCTTCTCTGTTTGGAGGACCAGTCTTTTTTCCAGCTGATCTTTGATCTACTGAGCATTAGGAATCCATGCTGAGTGTTCTCCAAAGACAAGAACTCCCTGGGAAAGAGTTTTGCCAGCCTTTGTCTGAAAAGGTTCATTCATTTGAATGCGAGCCTCACAGGGAGACCTTATATATTTACACTGTCCAAGTGTAGTCCTTTGCTGTAGGGATATATGATGGTAATAGCACCATAAATGCTTTTCTTCCCAGCACTATTTATTACACATTATTGTCAGACTCCCTACCTTAGCCTTCTAAAGGGAAACGGTGCTTTACAGTACAACAGCAGGGTGGCAGCATTAAGTATGATGGAATAATCTTCTTAATTGATCTTGAAAGGGGTGGGCAGTGATTTCCTGTCAGTGATTTTCATTAACTGAGTTCTTTGTTGTTGCTTGGGTGTGGGTTATGAATATAACAGTTTTCACATGAGTGTACCTTCAGTTCAAATACAATATAATCTGCTTCAATAAAGAGGTGGAAGAACGCAGTTTTCAGTAGCATTTTTATTAAGTACTGGCAAACCTTTATGCATGTTAATGCTTGATAAAAATACAGCTGACCCAGATGCAAAACACTGTGGTGAGTTAAGGCATATGATAGGTGAAGGAAAATAAATCCAGTACCACGTGATACCTACCATCCCTGCAAACTCAGTTCACAAGAACAGGGAGGTAGGAGGGGAGCATGTTAAATTTTGACCATCCACTTTTTAAAAATCTGTATTTACACTAAATGAAATAAAATAATAAATTTCACCCCAGGAAGGCTATCCAAAAAAACCCCCTACAGAATAACTGGATTAGACATTGGCAAATGGGTTGTATCTTGTATTGATGTTCAAGATATTCTGTGGGAACACAGTGGTAATAGGTCATTTATTTCATATTCACATTTATAAACCCAGCCAGAACAACAGACAATTAGGTATTCTTATGGCCTGTATATGCTAAGAAACACAACTGTGAGTCAGCAGTTATAATTTCTTGCTGTTTGAGACACTAGTTTTCTTTATTCACTTTTGCCTATATATGTAACCTAAACAAAAATGAGCTTAGGAAACCACTTGGTTAAGCAACCAAACAGTTGTAGGTATGTCCTTGACCACAAGCAGTTGAGAACATGAGCATTGCCTATCTTGTATGACAGTTCTGTTACCGCTTAAAATTGATGTAAGCTGGTTCTGCCACCAAAGCAGCCATTCCTGTCCTGCACTGCTTTGTCCTGTCCACTGAGAGAACGTGAAAGAGCAAAAGCAGCTCAGTTCAATTTGTGGTATTTAGGAACTACTTGAACCACTGCTAAAGGACTATGCAATGTAAGTAGGCATGAGGTCAGAAGAGCTCCCAATACAATAAATAACTCAGTTTTGAAAACATCTTTTCGTGTTCATTAGGAATAGCAAGTGTTAAGCAAGTAATCTGTCTCTTCAGTGCAATTTCAACATAATATATGTCATGACTTGTCTTATGAAATGAATTGCAGGGCTTTCTGATAAGGCTTCATTTTACTAATAGTAAAGTGGCTCCGTACACCCAACAGGGCTTTGTTAAGATGGAAGCATATTGTAGCACTAATGAAGCATGAGTTCAGTCTAATTAACAGGATGGCAACAGCAATCATACAGCCTTTTCATTCACTTTTATGCATTCTGTCACAGTAACAAAGTTGTGTTCAACACTGCCGGAACCCTCTGGCTTTGCTCCCTATTTGCACTCCTGCTAATCCCACTTCTTTGTTCAAATGGGCCCGGATCCAGCCAAACTCTAAGCCCATATAATCATAGATAATAAGGCCTAGCCCCTGGGCAATCACACCGCACATACACCCACCTGCCAGCTCCTACTCCTCATATTTAACTTTAAGCATGAGAGCTGATCCCTTGCAATCAGCAGGGCTGCTCACAAATTTCCAGTTAAGCACATAATAAAGCGCTTTACTGGATTAGGGCCATGGTTTCTATTGTAAAAGGAAGAGTCATAGGCAGAATTTATTTGCCTGAATAACCCATTTTGCCCACATTAGAAAACAATAGCATTTTCATTACCCACTTCACAACTCACCTGAATGAATGGGAAAGGCTCCTTGCCTCCAGCTGCTCTTTCAATTTGGGTTTGTAAGCTGAGCCACTGAAGGGCATTCCATGGTACACCATACTGGTGAGTTGTGTCTGATGAGGGCATGATGGAGGAGATGTCCAGACAGAAATTAAGTTTGTTTCATTAATTTCGATGTGTTCTGTGCAATCCCTCATTTGAAGTGCTGAAAATTAAGCCTGCAGATGGAGAGCCACAGATCCTCTCCCTTGGCCTGGCTCCAGCTAGGGTAATTACATGCTCTCTGGCTGAATCTCCTCATATGGCTTCAAATTGAAAAGTCATTCTCCAGTTTTCCTCCTGAAATACTGCAATCACAGAACAGCAACTGAGCAGTACCTACAATTCAGCAGTGGTGGGAGCCATTACTTACGGGCTAAATAAAAACTGAATTCCCTCAGTAACCACCACAGCTTCCCTGGAGAAGACTGTCCCGCTTCAGCATATGGCTCTTGGCACATGAGAACTTGAAAATGAAGGTGTGCAGACAGGGCTGGTTGGAGGGATAGCACAGAGATACCCATTATACCATACAATTGAGGGGAAAGTTCATCTCCAGTTCTGAAATGATGAAACCTGAGTGCAGAAGATGACTTTTCCATTTCATTATAGTATTATAGTCGATAACAAGCACAATGATGTTCTCTGGTGCAGCCCCACTGTCAGCCACTTGCAGCATTCTCTCCAAAGGAATTGCTCCAAAATCATTGAAAACCTACACACAACTCAAACCTAGAGATTGGCCATCTCCCACCTTCAGAATGGATTTGTCTTTCCTTGGTTAAAGTAAATCATACACTACATTTTTACATAGTGTTACTTTGTAAGCAGCATGAAAAGAGATGAAGAAAGATATGATCAAAGTGTTTAGTAAGACTACAGTCATTGAGGGCATCTAACAAGTTGCCAGCTTTTGCTCTTGTTCTAAAGTGTTCTTCAGAAGCTGAATTTTCACTTGATCACATATTTAAGTAAAATGAATCACTGCAGCAGAACTTATTTTTCAGGAATTTCATTCACTTCAACCACTTACAACCTATGGCAAACTGATAGGAGTAAAGATAACCCACTGTTACTGGAGAAAACTTGAATAGAACAAACTTCAGACAGGATGGACAGCTTCATAGATTAACAATGTGCAGGGAAACCTCCCTGACTAATGCTTTTCAAGTCTCATAGTGACTACTATTTTTGGCTACAAGGAGGCTGGGTCAGGACAAGATTTGAGATGTGGGACTCTTCTCGCATGGCATCTCTTAAGTCCTGTCCTTTACTGGACTGGTTCTTGCTTCTACATTGCCATATTGCTCCGCAGAATAAAAATGGCAGCATGTTCCTTCTTTGCAGTGTTTATAAATGGTTATATTTTATCTGCACCATTTCTGAAATAGAGTTGATTTGTGTAGCCTTGGCACTTCATACGCGTGAAGAGTCCTGGTGATATCACCTCAGCTTCCTGAAAATATCAGCATCATAAACTCATCTCTTCCCATTGGTCCCAGCAGACAAGCCAAACACTAAATAAAACCAGGCACTGGATTACCCTCTTATTCCTAAAAGTTTGCAGAGGAATTCTTCCAGATTAAAGATACGTGATGATAAAATAATACATACAATGCTGTCCTTTACTTGCCCTGAACATAGCTCTTCAGTTCCCAGGATATTCTTTCTCTTTCATGATTACAGTTCACCTAAAAAAGACACAGTTCGTTTGCACTTAATGAAAAATAATTCTGGAGTACTACTTTATAATACAGTAAGATTAAAAGTGTGTTCTGTGGTTATTTTTTTTCATACTTTTATGGTACTGCAGAAATGCAGGCAGTGAAAGCAAGATGAACACCTCCAAAATGACTTACAGGGTCAAAACTATGTGAAATACCATTGCTCTCCAAATGTTTCAGTAGACACTAATCTTCCAGGAGAGGAGCATGACAAACTTTTGCCAAGAATGGCATGAAGCAGAGCTCTGGAACACTCAAGACATTTTCAGTAGCAGGCCCTGATGCAACATACATCTTTACTTGCAGGTATCTTCCTCCATATCTGGCAGGGAGAGATCCTGAGAACAAAAGAGACTGATGCAGGAACGGAATGTACTAATACATGACAATGAAGCCTTTTACAAATGGATTTCAAACCACTTTTGTTGACCTGAGTAAAATCTCCAGGATAGGAAACCTCATTACAAATGAAAAACTTTGAGACAAAATGTGTGCAAGCTCAAGACATAGACAAATAGTTACAAAATGGCTTTATTATCCCAGGGAACATAGCACCGTCAGCAACAAATATGCTGCTTGTCTGTCTGTATTTAGTTTTGCAATGGTGGTGTTTCCCGTAAATCACTGGTTCTACATTTGCCTGGATTTTCCTCTTTTTGTGAAATAAATCATATCCATTAACACATACTGGCATGAGACGTTCCCATGCATAGTGTTCCTTTCAAATCCATCTAGATACTCCACCCCCTGGACACGAGCAGTGGAAGGACAGCCTTTTTCCAAACTGCTGGTTGGTATTTCAGCTCTTTCACTTTGAAACCATATTTCAAGTGGGAAGCAGCCAAGGAAGACAGAAATGGGGGACAGATACCGCAAGGACAAAACCCTGCTGCAGTGGGTGGGATGGAGCAAGGTGACCCATTCCATCTCTCACCAGCAGAATGTATGTGAGCTCCTGCAAGGAAAATCGCAGGGAAAAGGCATTCAAGTTCTTTTTTAAAAGAATTCACAGCCCTCTCTCTTTGCTTTTTGCTCTCCCTCTGTTTCAGGCAGCTGATCAAGGAGTTTTCCCCTTCACCCACAGCTGGAACTGGGAAACCAACAGGAAAACCCTTGTTGCCAGCAAACAGCTCAAATACTTCCCCAGCTGGGGACCAGCCAGGGCAGAGGGATTACAGTAACCAGCATCGACAGATTTGCATATTCAAAGATTGTAATTGAGGAATAAGCAGTAATGCCATTATGCAAATCCCCGGGCCCTGAGTGGCCAAAGCCAGAGCTCAGCATACAGCATCCTTACTGAAACAAACTCATGCCAACAATGAGGCAGCGCAGGGGCAAGCACAGCCAGGGAGCAGGGAATTGCTGAACAGGAGGAAAAGGTACCATAATTCATCAGTAACTGTGCTCAGCCCTGCACTCCGGTGGCTGGGACATCTCCTTCTTGCCTCAATATTAGATATATTTAAGGTCACAGTGCTCTTCTAGGTCTATGGTGAGTTAGATGGCAAAATTATTGCCTGCAACTGAAGAAAGGCCATAGAAGTATATTAATAAAACAACATACTTTCATGTGCTACCCATGAGTTAAGCAGCCATTATCATGGTTCCTTTCTTAGTTTTGTCTTAAACCTTATCAACCTCCTCATCAGCGGAATTGAATTCAAGGAGGCATATTTCATCCTGAGGAAAATTCTTCATCAGCTCCACTTGTGCAATATTGCTTCAAGGTCAGTGAAAGTTATGGAGAAATAAGGAGTTCAATCGGTGCATTTAAAAGCAATCAGTAATTGCTGCAAAACTTTAAAATACCTAAGATACGGCCATACTTTCAGAGGGATTCTGTTCAAGTCTGTCATACATTATTTTCCACAGTATATGGCGACTCTGCACCAGCAACTGAGTTCACCTTGATTCAGGAATAACTATCCCTCTCTTCCTACTGTAAATACAATTCTAAACATATGGGAGACAATTTATAGTGAATTAGGGTTGTACATTATCACCATGATTAGCTGCATTTGTTACCCAGCAGATGTCTGGGTAGTAAAAATCCCCCATGAGTACAGTATCCTGGAGTTTCCCAATTCCTTGATAACCAGTCCAAGAATTTCTCATTCCTGCTGTGCTCTGATCCTGGTGGCCCAGAGCAGATGCTCGCTGTCTGCCCATCTCCTGCAGCACTAATCCCGCTCTCCCCATGCTGCGATCCCAGCAGAGTATCGTGCTTCCCCTGCTTTTCTCGTTCCTCCTACCCTCCCCAAAAAGCTTTTCTGGTGACATTCATCAATGTCACAATACCAAAACACTTAGATAAACTAAGCCAAATACCTCCCAGGTGTTGTGTCACTGATTACCAGCAGAGTTACAAATTTGATGACTGATCTAGCAGTAACTGTTTATGATACTGGTTAATGCCATTATAAGCATCAAGACAATGCTTGTAAGATATCTCAGCCTGTGTCTGGCCCCGATTTTCCTCAGCACCTCATGATCACACAGCAAGGGAAAAGTCCTGTTCCAAGAAAAAGCCTGAAGAGACACAGTGAATAACTGGCATGAAACTAAAGCCTGCAGAGACCAAGTGACTGGTTCCAAAACACAGAAGGCATAAGGTAATGCCTTGAGAGCTTTCACATGAGATTATCTTTCCCCCCGCACCTGGGTTTCTCCATCCCAGGGATGCCTTAACTTTTGTCAGCTCCTGTCTTCCAGCAGAGAGGAAAAAATGTCACTGTTCCCCCAAAAGGCTGAGACGGTGCAGATGCTCCCATACATACATGAATATTTTTGCTCTCTACCAGATCTTTGCAGGCTGCTGTCACTGAGCACTTTGCCAAGTGATTTCTTGATGTGAACCCAGGGTCTGGTGTCGTTGGGGACCACTCTGTGAGACCAGTGGGCTCGTGCAGTGTGACTTGGACTTTATCACCAGACAATCGCCTGCCCTCAAGCTCCACTACATCTCAGCTGCTCAACATTTCATACTTTCCTTTTGAGTCCCAAGTGATCAGAGCTTTACCTCTGACATCAATGATCTTGCACATTGCACATATCCCAAACACTATCTATCGTACAAGACAGATCATGAGCACTGAGTTTTCTTCTGGCTGTCAGACAAAGCTTTGAAATAAAAAACAAGCACTGTCAGACATCATTTAAATTCCTGCCTCAGCATCCTGAAAATATTCCTCCAACCTCTTCTGTTCAACCAGAATACAAGCAAGCCCTCGTCAGGTTATTTGCTCTGCATTATTATATCTGTCTTTAACCTGGAATACCACATGAGCAACTCCCTTTCAATTGGTAAAAAGGCTGCAAATACTAATCCACCCTTCTAGCAGAAAGTCTCTTTTTTTTTTTGGCATAGTAAGAAAATGTAAATCTAAACATAGATAACATCAATTAATTTGTAATTTACTGAACTGTTATTGTTCACTCATTCCAAACTGCACAGGGTGTAACTCCCAGGATAACACTAACATCTAGTTCAGCCTTTCCAGACAAGAGTCATTGTTAAGGGGCACATTTTTAATCCACTGCATTCAGAGACACCTGGTTTTGAACCTTTCAACTAAATGCCATGCAAAGGAGCTGAAACCCAACTGAACCAACTCACAAGGCCAAGATTTTCAAGCCTCTGATTGCATAAACAAAAATGTATAAAAATACATATCTGCATGTTCTGCACGCACCTTTTTTTAACCATTACCTGGGAAGCTCTTTGAGGCAGAATTATTTCAAGGAATTAAGTGCCATAAGCAGAGTAAAATGTGAGCCCTGCTTTATTGAACAGCCATTAGCCGTACTAGAAGCTGATCCATAACATTAATTTTGCAGCTACAAGACGTTGGCCTTGAAGAGAATTAATGCATGTGCACACATTGCTACACAGTCATAAATTTTAGAAATGCAATTTTACAAACCTCTTAAAAGGTAACCATTGGAGGAAAAAAGAGAAATTAGTAACAGGAAAGGCAGGGTAAAGTTCAAGAGCAATATTCCATTACCAAGACAAGGAAAGAAGACAGATGACTCAGCCTCTTTAGTTCTCCCCTCTCCCCCCACTATTACTTGGGGGAAAACACATACTGTGACACAGATTTGTTTTATTACAGTAAGTGTGTCAGCCCAGCAGGACAGCAGATCAGGAGGATTTTTCAATACAAGCAGAGATTTGGCTGGTGCTAAAGCAGAGTTTACAGCAAAGGTTTTCAACAGGGACCAGACTCTCCATCGTTTCCAAGGACAGGCAGAATAATTAGCATTTCTCTAGTCCCTCTCCCAGGTAGGGCTGTTTTACCACATGTAGTTCCTTCTTTTCCTCTCTTCTGGGGGACACTCACCATTGTGGACACAGGCTGGAGTCCCACCACGTGCTGAGGGGCAACATGCAGACAGCACACCGCACGCAGGCTCAAAATAAGCACGGAAAAAAGAGCAATTTTGCTGTGAGTAGCAGGATTTGACATTTTACTTAAAGCACCAGCAATCAGAACTGCATGTTCTTACCCAAGGACTTCACTGATTTATTTTCATCCTTAATAAATGAAATCAGTTTTCAATCCTCTGGTTGCAGAGACTGGCCTGGAAATGCGACTTCCGCAAAGCTCAACATGAAAGCAAATGGGAGTAATCTTCAAAACCCTGCCATTTCCAGGGTAGAGATGAGTGAGAAGAAGGGCCAGGTGACATTTCTTAAAGTGCTGTCAACCCCACCAGTGGGACACAGAGATCTCAGACCTCAGGGGATTTTTTCAGCTGAGGTCAAAGCAGAAAATTCCATCTATTTTCTGAGGAAAGCTGGTTAACTTTGAGAAAAGGCAAGATATGAGTCTGCACTGTATGTCCAGAGACCTGCTTAGTGCCTCAAAGGAATATCCCAAAATCCACAGATCCAGGGTGCAGGAGGACAGGGAGAAGCAGGATTGGGGATGGGCAATTGCTGCCACAAAGCTCTTCATTTCTAAAAGCCTGAGCCTCAGCACCAACCATGTCTCCAGACACCCACCATTTCCCCAACCCTAAACTGTATTAAGCTTTGTGGACAACTTCCCTGGCATGGCAGACAGCTCGGCACATCTTCCCGCATCTACTGCTGCTCCTGCATCCAGGACCATGATGCGCAGTGGCACCGTGCACAGGCCAAGCATAGTTGCTTTCTTGTGCTGTGCTAATCCAGGACCATTAACTAATTTCCTTGAAAATCACAGACTCTTGGGAAGGATTAGATGTCCTGGTGCTTTTGGAGTAGCTTTGTGGATCTTCTAGACATAGTTTGTGCTATATTGCAGAAAATAAATAAAACCAAATGGAACTCACTTATGTGAGGAGTTTGGCTGCTGGCAGGACACTTCTTTCCTTGTTGAAGATTTTGCTCCAGTTTCTAAGTGAACATCATAGATTCACAAAACAGCCTGCAAGATACAGAGTGGTCCATGGTCTCAGAAGTAATCTGAAGTGACAAAGCACTTCAGCACTAGCAGAGTAGCACTTTACAAGATATAGAGCTGTTTCCTGAAAAGATAACAAAGAAAAAATAAGATGAAAGAAAGCACCTCACCTTTATAATTACTTCTGCAGGTGCTTGCCTTTCCCCAAAGTGCACACCAGCACTGACCTTTCCTTTCAACAAGACCACATTGCTATAGGCAGGCTATTGGCTGCCTTCTCTTCTTCCATGTGTGGATTCAATGGGATGGAGTCCCTGTAGCACCTCATAGGGCAGAATATGGCCTCAAGATCCAATATCTTGCTCTTCACTCTTCTGTGCATAAGACAGAACCATTCATCAAAGCTAGATCTGAAATAAAGAATTTATTCAACCAGTACAATTGATGGCTCTAAGCAATACATTCAAAGAAGTGCAGTGATCGTGGGACTGGGTCTTGGTCGCTGTTACAGGAGCTTTCTTCTACCTTGAGACTCAATGACTCTACCCAGCAGCCACTGTAGAAACCTGGCCACTGCCCCATCTTCCAGCGCAGTGATGGCCCAAATGAGGTCTATATATCCTGCATATCCAGCTTCTTGACAGAGGAATGCTGACCAGTGCTTAGGATTTTTTGGCATGAGCTTGGTCACACTTAGCATTTTCATGAAAATTCATGCTCCTGGATTCATGCTGTAATGTAAGGACACTTGTAAACTTCTGGACTTGATGGGTAAAAACCTGAAACTGATGGAAAACCGTGCTACCATCTCCAAAACTGAAACCAACACTAACTTGTGAATAACAATCCCTCCCAAGGGGACCTATGATGGTTTGCAGCCCAACTCATGACACGCAAACACCCAAAGCTGGATATGGTGACCTGGGCCTGCAAAGAGCACTTGGCACTTCTCATCCTGACCAAGATTGCTAAACCAATGAATTAAAGGTGCTTATGCAGTAGAGATGAGGAAACCAAGACCTTACATTACTATGTTTTCAAGGCATTGTTGATTACTTATGCAGGCCTTCTTCCGTGGCTGTCATTTGCACCCTCTGATGCTGGATTACCTTTAGTGGTAGACTCAGCATTATCTTTGTTTCAACACCTGGAATTATACAACAACCTGGTTTTGCAATTAACAGGTCAAAAGCAGCAAATTAAATTGATAAAGATATCCTAAGCAAATTGATTGCCTTTTGGTAGGTGACTACAAATAGTTATATATAGTACTGACTTAAAAGGGACAGTGGTTGCATAAACATGTAAGTGAAATAGATACAAAAATATTAGTCATGACCTTGTTAAAACAGTTGATATGGCAAAACCCAGCCATGAAATAACCTATAAAATGAAATATTATGATTAGTGTCAAGAGTTAATCTCCCAGAAGCCCAGACAAAGTGATGCAAAGGAGCTTGTAAAAGAAACCCAACAAATTCATTTTTCATTATCTTCTGCCATCTTATTATTTCACAAGTGAGAAATCCATTAACAATTCTGCCAAGAACTAGATAGGCTGTTTAGTTATCTAACACTGAGATACTCGCATCCCATGGCTATCTTGATGTCCCTGGGAAAAGAAAAAAAGAGGAAAAGCAATGGAGTAATAAATTATTATAACTGTTCCATTAAAACTTAGGACGCTGAAATGTTCAAGTTTATTTGGTATTATATTTAAATGAACCAAACGGCAACGTTGTACAGTAACTTTATAAAATAAAATTATTACATAGTACATTAAACAAAGCCCCAATAAAAAAAAAAAGTCCTAAAAAGTTATTTGGGGACAGATCCTGCTCTTGCTCTTCTGCATACGCTATTTATTGAGCTCAGTTCAAGCAGCACTCTTGTTTTAGGAAAAGCAAATGGGATTTGCCCTCAAAAATGGAGTACCTTTTTAATAATTCTTGTAGTTTCATTTTATCATGTGTAATATATCAAGTTTATAAGGCATAAATATGAAAAACAGTTCAATATGCTCATCATTATTTTAATTAATACAATCTAGGACACTTTTTTCAATCACATCAAGGATTACAATGTACCTATAGCTTTAATTTATTTCTTTTTAATACAAAAGTCTATCATATAGTATACAATATATTCTAGTTGGTAACTGGTTCACAAGGTTGATCACAATATTCTTGCAGGTTAATATTGTCAGGATTTCACCTAGCTTGTACACTCTGTGCAGAACCACAGGGTCCCTCCTTCCCAGGCTGCTCTCCTCCGGCAGCAGCATCCCACTGCTCCATGTCTTTACCTGTTTTTAAGTGAAGAGCTCTGTGCCAGATGTAAAACCCACTGGGAATGGCAAGGGATGCACATCCCAGTGGTGCCAGAGGCAGACAGGGAGCAGAGGAGAAGGCGAGCAGTGGCTCCCAGAGGTATTCTTGGAGCAGGGAGGCAGGGAGCCAGGCTCTGCTTTCCCCACTCCCCTTGGGCTCCTGGCACTGTGGAGATCAAGCCCCGAGAGGGAGATCCATGACAAATCGCAGTCTGGCACGTAGGGAAACCACTGCCCTGATGGAGGTGGGTGCCACTAGCTGCTTGTGCAAAATAAGATGGGCAAAAGCACCTTGATAAATTAAGAGCAGCATGGATGCCTGGGATGCTGAGTGCTTGGGCTGGGCCAGCTCCACATCACCCACAGCTCCATAACCTGCCAAATCCTTCCCAGGATTTTGGGCACCTCTAATGCAAAGACTCATCTGGTGCCAGCTGGATGATTCTTGCACAGACAAAAGAAAAATCCCTGCACAGACAAAACAGGGGCCATTACATCTCTAATGCATCAGTGCAAGCACAGCCCCAGCCTGTCCCTGCAATCAATAACATCCACTGCACCCTTCTCACATCTCCACTTAGGTATTCAGATATTTTCTAAAATCAGATTACTGAGATGCAGCAGAGGAAATGCTGCTGATTTCAGGTTGGGGGCAGCAGGGTCAAACTGCTCGTGCTAGCAGAGGGGGATTGGTGAAGGCAGGGGGGCTGTCCCGCATTCATCATGCCCCTCCAAAGGAATTGTCACTGCTGGTGCAGGCAGACAGGGGACTGGGACTGTGCCAACACAGGGCACACTGTTATTTCTGGCAGCCCCTAGTGCTTCCTGTCGCCAGGCCAGGGAAGGGGTGTAGAAAGATTTTCTGATGTTACCTGGAACCAGGAATAGATTTTTTTACATATATTATCAACCTAAATTGTGCATAAGGTAAACTGCAGAGCAATACGTTCCGGAGCGTATTCACATGTCTAATATTAGATATCTTGCTGGCATCTCCACATCATCCCTCGAGGTTTCTCTACCTGTCTATATTTACTACGCATGGATCCTGAGCTTCTAAACTCAGGTGCTCTGAATCACACCATAACCAAAGGCAGCCTAAAATAGACAGTGTGAACTGCTCCCTCCCTGCTGTGACTTCATCCTGCAGCATCTGGGAGGAAAGAGAAATAATCTTGGTGTTAGGAATGGGCCAAAGCTACAGAATTTGGGTCAGGATTCAGGCCAGGCAGGGGCAGCTTTTGGTCTAGGGGTTTCTCCTTGCTCTGTGTTTGCTGATGGGACACCCGACCTTGTGCTTACACTTGTTTTTCTGATAGATCAACAGGGATCACCTAAATCTAACTCAAATACAGCACACGAGCAGCGCATAAACAGCTCTCCAGCTGCAGGAAAGAACTGACACACTTCTAAAGTCACAACAAAGCCTTCGCTTTCCTCACTACTTTTTATAAACCAGCCAGAAACAAAGAGCAAGCTGGAGGAATGAGCATCCGATGCTTTCCTAGCTGCTGTGTCATCGCATAGGGAGGCTGCTTCTGAAGAAACCAAACTACCCTACATAAAAAGCATTCACTAAAAGAATCTCCTTTCCCTTACAGGACCAGCAAGATCATGTTATCGCCTGAAAATATATACTTTTTTTACTTTATTTTTTGTTTTCATTTATACTTGACAGAAGAATAATACTGTCTGGGTATTTGTTTCACTAACTATGGCAGGTAATTTCTGTCGTACCTTGAGAATTCCTTTGAACCTGCTATTTGCATTTGGGATAAAGTATCAAATGGACATTTCCCATGGGATACAGACTGCCTGATGTCCAGTAGAGTCAACCATCATCCTTAAGTACATTAGCAAAAGGGAAATAGAAGATCTCCCCATGCTGAATGCATTGCATTAACAGCAAGTTTGCACTAGTGCTGAAAAATTGTGCCCCTAATATAAGTGCTCAGCAACCACCAGCCCTGCTGTTTGAGGAGCACTCTGAACTGTATAGAAGGCTTGCGGGAAAAGAACGTCCATTAGTATCCATTATGCTGTGATTTATGTTATGGGCTTAAAATAGCAAAATTAAACAGTTCTATTTAATCTACAGTCTAAAAAAAAGGCACAAAGACTTTGTGAAAAAAATTATAACTGTTCAGATTACATTTCCAAGAGCTTTAACCAAGCGTTGCTTTGATTTGCCAGCTTTGCTTGCTGGCAGGAGTGAAATTGAGACGATTTCACTGTCTGCGGAGGTAAAGAATATCCTTTTGGCAAGGCAAGTTTGCCGGCTCTATGCAAATGTTATTCAACAGAAGCAACTAAAACCTCTTGTGATTGCTTTAAAACATAATCTTTTTGGTCTGCAGCACATTGCACTTATCTAAGTACTCAGTGATGATAGAGTGGGTCTTAGGGCAAGACCAAATACAAAGAGCCCTTTTTAATCTGAACATAGGAACGAACTCTGTTCATGGCTACACAGTCTGCTTTCAATCAAATGATCATGAAATACATAAATACAATACATTCAGAGTTTTCTACATTGTAGACAGCTTTAAGACTTCCCTAACTCCCCGATGTAATGCATATAGAACATTCCCTTCTATACAGTGCTACCTCCATGTACGCACACCTCCGTTAAATGCAACATAGCTCAGACAACATTCCTCTTTTGCCTGGATTCTCATCAGCCTCTGATTCTGTAAAACATTATATTGGTTCTTTAGGAAAAAAAAAAAATATTGCACTTTTAAAAATGCATAAAAATTGAACTGAGTTCCCATTAACTCCACCGCAGTCTGTTATTTAAAATCATACTTTTCCAAAACAAAAGATGTTTCCCTTCAGTTGTTTTGTGTTTTGCCTACATTTACTGCATTCACCATCAGGATTATCCTCGGAACATTCTTCCTTAGTAAATTCCTTACAGTTTTGCCATCAGACATTTGAAACACAGCATGAGCTATCTGAGATGCACACGGCTGGGAGTCACGGCTCTGTCCGCAGGTTCAGGATTTCATTGTACAAATAGGAACTACAATGACCAGAATGACCGTACAAGCTGCCGCTGCTATCAGAGCAGTGATCTTGCAAACCTTTGCTCTTCTGAACTCAGCTTCTTTGCGTTTTAATAAGGAATCATAGCCAGGAGTATAAATGTCTTCCATCCAGTATTCTAAGTTGTTTGGGTTTAAAGATTCTTGAGTCTAAAAATTAAAAGGAAACAATTGTTAATTGTCTGGGATCTGTCATTAATAAAATAAATAAAGCAGATGTGCCTGAAGGCCTCCCAACTGCATCTGGATCTGCTGGTAGGATAAAACGGGTTGTTGCTGCTTCTCACGTACCTTCAGCTCCTGCTCCCAGTTCCATAAGGCTGATGAAAGTGGCAGCAAAGTACTGCAAAAAATAAACTCCTGCAACAGTGTGATTCTGCTGCAAAGCCCCTCATGTATCTCTGATTCACCGGAAACTTCGTCATCTTGGATGGCATTTAAATAAAACCTCTTTAATCTGCTAGACAGCAGAGATGTCAGCAACTACCGGCCTGTTACTGCTCTTTAAATTATTAAAGCCTAGATGATGGGAAGGGTTCTTAACATATACTCCTTATGCATTACATTTTATAAAGCTAACCTTAATATTGCTACCATAGCTTGCTTTCAGGGCACAATTGCGCAGTCCCATACATCATCAAACGACAATTAGCAGACCCCCTCTGGAACAGGAATGCCTGGGAACCCCGGCCCTTCATTCCAGCGTGGGAATACACAACCACAGGCAGCAGGCACTGGGCATCCCACAAAGCGGGGGCTGTAAGTTGGTTACCATGAAATCACCCAGGACAGTGATCCTCAGTTTCAAGCTCTCCTCCCAGCTCCATCTTCTGAAGTCATCTGAATGCATAATGCTTTTAGGGGCAAAAGGAGCAAGGAAACTGGATACCTGGCATAAGATTTGGTACCACACATTACTCTGGACCATCTTCATAAATGAGACCATTTAACCCCAATGGCACAATCTATATCTCCACAGGAAGCAATACCCTGCTTATTGCCAAAGTCTGAGTCTCTCCGGGTACAGGATTTCCATCTGAATGTTTTACTTCTTTGGTTTTGTTTTGTTTGAATCTTTAGGATTTTTTCCTTCGAATTTGTGAGCTCTTCAAGCTTTGCATTTCCACCTTGCTTATTTTTCTCCCTTCATCATTTCTATGAGGGAAAATGACGTGGAAATTGGGGAAACCCAAACACTAGGCATTATTGCACTTACCAGCAGAAAGGAACAAAGCAGAAAGAACATTGTGAAAAATGACAGCTTTTCCTCAAAGCTGTCTCTTGTTTCTGGGGCTCCAAAAGGTCATTTCTTTAAAAAAAAATGAAGAAGATTCCACATAAAAATGTTCCAGTGGGAATACCCCAAACACACACCATTTCCATGCTCATAACAAACCTGATCCAAAGCTCGTTGGACTCCACACAAAGAAACTCCAGCGGACTTGAGAGGGATTTGGGTAAGCCTTTAATTGCTAATTCAGATTTTGTGGCCATGAGCTACTGGCTGAGATCTTGCTTCGCCTGACAGCAGCATTTGCTTTTTGTACAGAACTACTACAAGAAGTGATTTTGTAGCTACCCCAGAAACCGACAATTAAAATCGAGCAGCGGTTTTATGACCATTTAATGGAGATCTCTATGATAACTCTAGTATGCTGAAAGAGAGATCATCAGCCTAGTCTGAGATTGTACCATTTCGGCTCTCAATTACCTATTCCAGCCTTCCGAAAAAAAACAGCAACCTCATCTCTAAATGCGTCAGAAAATAACCTGACAATGTTTCATCCCAGTGGATCATCATACACAGAGCAAAGCAATGAGATCTCACACAGACCCCACACATGGGGCAAACTTGCCTGACTAGTTTTGCCATTTCTTTTCCTGAAGGAAAACCCAGCAGACTTGTCAAGTTCCAGGAGAAATTCTAAATAAACTAAGGTAGGAAAACCCCAAAGATATCCATGCTATGCTTCAGGGAGACTACAGTTTTGGACTTCTCTGACTTGGTATTGACCTTTTAACTACTTCAGAAGCAAGATGCATTATTAAAAAGGCCCATTACTGTTAATCAGCTTCCTTTCCCATTTCATTGCCAGACATAGGAATGTTCATTAAAGCATAATGTATTTACTTTCAGTTCTAATAAACCTAATCACTGGGAGAAAAAAAAAAACCCCACTCATCAGTCTGCGTCAATTTTTTAAGTTTGTCAGTAAGCTCTATTATGAAGTCTAGACATGGGCTTTGCGGAATAAATGCAATTCTGACAGTCCTTTTGGAGGGAGAGAATCAAACCAGTAAAGTTTTATAACCTTGATCCTAAAGATAAATGATGGCAATAAGCCGATTTCTCTGGTTTGCTCACAGTCGCGCGGAGCTGCTTACAGAGAACGTAATGGCCCTACGAGGAGCAGATGGAGAACACCTCTCCCAGGGGAGCTTTGCTCCCAAATATCACCTCCCTTGTTGCCTCCACACAGCAGGTAAGGGATGCTTTGCGACTGCCTCCTGCAGAGAAACTTCAGCCTATTCCTACTCTAGCATACAGGCTCTGCATGCCAGGAATAGGAATTTAGTAAGCCCTCTAAAGCTTTGAAGACACAAAAAGCAGCAGGCAGCTAGAGCAAGATACAGCAGCTATGGTCCCTGTGCTGCTTGGTTTCTCTCTGAGTGCTCTTTAGCCACAGCAAGGAGCAGGAGCTGGTGAGGATGGGGAATTTTGCATGAGCCAAGCCAGGAGGTGAATTTGTTGTGCACAAATTCCTGCACAAACACACATGGGAGTTGCACTACAGCATCACGTGGATGATCATTTAACTTCAAACCAGCCAACACAGGGTCCTGAGACATGGCATGGGTCCTGAGACTTGGGCTGTCCAAGTCTTTCTCACAGTACCCTGATGCACTCCTAGGGCTTAGTCTGATAGTTTGGAGCTGGGTTAGGTACCTTGGCACTGAGCCACTGAGAGATGATGTGGAGCAGCAAGTCCCAGGCTCCCGTACACCACGTTCCCTGGCAGAGAAACTTTGGAGACAAGCAGACTCGTTGCCTGAGTACGGCTGCACCGCACAGGCTGCTGGTCAGAGAGCCCTGAGCTGCAGGTCAGAGTGTCCCAACTCTGCCAGCTGAGGCAGCTTGCTCTGCTCTGGGGCACACACGCACACGTGCAAAGAGCCCAAAACGCCTGCAGTCAGCACCAGTCCCCGGGCTGGTTCTTGCCAGCTGAATAAATGCATATAAATGATACTCAGTGATCTCGCATCAGTGTGGATTGCATTATGGGATGCATTTTGGGTTTCATAACCAAATACTGCAACATTTGTTTGGTCTTTACACGTTCTGGATGTAGTTCTTCATGCTTCCTCTTTAAACCTGTGCTCAGATATCTTCCTTCCTAAAAGATGTCTTGCCTAGATCAGGCTACACAGGCTATCCAACGTTGGCACTCAGTCCTGGGTCTGGGCATTCCATTATATATCAGGATTTTGATTTAAAATACACTACAGTTTGGAAAAATTTAAATCCAGCATTTGAATTTGGCTCCCAGTAACTTGCTCTGCTTCTTGCACACTTCCAAGCTGAACTAAAATGCAAACAAGACACACTATGAGCTGATCTGCTCTTCACATGACTCTGGTTTCCAACAGCCACTTCAAAAACACTCATGGTGTCGAACATCTTCTACAAGTATTTTATGTCTCATGTTGCTAGCAAAATGGGAAATCTCTAACATTTAAATTCTCTGTGAATAGTTCAGACAGCACAAAAATAGAAGAAAAAGCAGCAGTGCCAGCTCCTGTACCACTCTGCCTTACTGCAGTTAGGGACCGGTTCATCTCTGCACCCCTTTATCCCTCAACTCTAGAGCTACTAATACCATGATGGCTTAGCAGACATTTCTACATTGCAGAATAAGCTGGGAGCATCAACCTGTCAAGAATCACCGTTCAGCAATGAAACACCCACATTCTTCTTTGTCCCTGGCCAGGATGGATAGGGATGAGCAAGATTAGAGGCTCAACACTGCATAGGTCTTCCTGAGCTATCCAAATCCCTTCTTAAATGCATATTCTGGCAACATTCATTCACAATCAAGCCATTCAAATCAAACAAACAAGACTTACTTGTAGATCCAATGCTGCAATCTTGCCTTTGTCCCCCGAATTCCTCGTGTATTCCTCTATGGTCCATGATGGCTGGGCACGTTTCACTTCAGCCAGCTCTGTCAACCTCATGTCTGTGTAGAGTGGGTTGCTTTTCATGTGTGACTTGAGTGATGCAGGGTAGGGATGAGGACTAAAGACTTGTTCAATCAAGAATGCATCTTTTGGTTGTTTAGAGAGTCTATGTGGCTGAGGGATTTCATATTGCCTGTCTGCCTGCAATAGGGTTCAAAAGAATTTGAGAGAAGAAACAGGACTATGAGGGGGTTAAACACAAAGGACAGAGGTATTGCTTTCAGAATCACCATAAGGTAAAGTATCAGCTAGGACAAAGGTTTTGGATGGCCTTAATCCATTTGCCCACCTTAGCCTCCCAACCAATCAAAGAGGTATTTTACAGACACAACTCCACGTTCACCATAACATGAACACCAAGCTGACACAACAGAGAAAAATTAGGGTTTGTACTGTTTACAGATTATAAAACTATTCTGAAAATGGTCCTGACATGCAGAGAAGCTTAGCTGATCTGGAAAAGCTCAGACCCATGCAGATTCTAGATTCCTGTTAGCACATCAAATCTCAATACGAAGAAGTCTTGAGTGAAGCCCCCAGATAGTACCCCCTTGACACCACACCATCCATGGTACCAGTCCAGGGTTAGCCACGGTCTACTGCAGGAGCAAGACAGGGACTTTCAAAGTCAGCATTTCATCCTGGGCAGATCAATGTACAGAAAAGCCAAGTTTGGGGGGTTTCTGTACATTTTCTTAGAGTAACCTTCTTCCCCTTCTTCAGCCTACTAATAACACATGATTTATGCTTTCTTATTCACCCAACTGCACTCATTTCCATCAAACCTCTTCCTCTCCTTTTCAATCCTTCTCTGCCCTCATTCCCCATTGTAAGGAGGCACAGCATGCCTATCACATGGTCCTGATCAGCAAGGGAGCTGAAGGACCCCCAATGCTCTCCACTGTCTGTGGAATAGAAACAACCACCCACACCATGCACAGTGTCAACTGAGCAGCAACCAGACCCCAGAACAAAGACAGCAGTGGGCAGCTGCTGAGAGGGATGGGCAGAGTTTTTCTGACCAACCAAAACAAGACCACGGCTATGCTGCATTTCCACAATGGGAGGCTTAAGGGTCACTTAAATGACCGTGAAAGTCAGAACATAGCTACAGTTAGCATCTCACAGTACACACACAAGGATTCTTTTCTTGAGGGATTTGAATCCATGAATCTATTTTGTTGGCTTTTAAATATGCACATACTTCTCTGATAAAAGCCATCACAATGCAATTGCAAAACATCCCTTCTAAAAGAACCACTAGAGAATTTCAATTTTCCCCACACCTTTTTCACCAAGTTGATTACCCGGCCTCCTTATATTGCCACTGATGAGGAAGAATACCATCATCTTCCAAAGATGTCAAACACATTATTCCCCCTCCCTTTCCAAAAGAGCAAAGCTTTTAAAAACCAACTTGACCATATTGCAGCTACCAAGCAAGAGCATATAGGTACAAAATCAGTCAATTACGATAACAGTAAAGACAGGCATAATATGGCAGGGCAAAGTATTGTCATAACCTGAGGCTTGAGATGACTGGAAGACATTCATAACTAGATTATTTTTAAGTGCTTATTATGCAAGTTAAATTTTAAATTACCTCTTTAGATTTCCTGTGCCAGTCCTTATTTTCTCCTCCATCTCTCTCTTTCATCTCCTCTTCCGTAATGCCAACTTGGTTGGTGTAAGTAATAGCTCTCCAGTCTCGGGGAGAGTTTGAAATACTTGCTATTTTGGATTCCGTTGCACTGTTTTCCTCTGTTAATGATCTGGATGACCTCCTAGTAAACAAACTTTTCTTTAAGGCTTTTACTCGAAGACTCTCACTATTACTTCCACTGGCATCTGAGCAGCACCATTCTGGATTATTCTCCAGTTTGCCTCCATGAGGAGTATTGTGACACTGAAATATCTGCGGGGAGTTACTCTCATCCGACGCGGCCTCGCTTGTCAAAGAATTGAGATCTATTTGTACACTGACCTTCTCTGGCTGCTGGATTTTTTGATCCAACTTGCTTAGTTTTCCCAGGACTTGGGAGATTTCTTCTCGGACGCCTGAGAGAGATTCCAGTTTCTTCTCTATTTCACCAATCCTCAAAACCAGTTTGCAGACACTCGTTTTTAGTTCATCATCTGTGTTACTGGCATCTGCCCGGGCCACTTTATCCAATTTGTTACAGGCACTCCCATTGGAGATCTTAGTCAAATTGTGCTCAGGTGAGCTCTCACAGTCTGATTTGTGCATCTGAGACAAGGAACCGGTGCTGTTGTAGCACGAAGACTGCATCACTCCCGTGGACCCGCTGATACTCATGTCATCCAAAAACCGGAAAATGTCACTGATGTCATCACTCACAATCTCAGAGTCATCGTCTGAGTGCTTCAGAGAGTGCCGCTCTCCATACTTGGCTTGGCCCGCTGCACACAAGTCCTTGCATTTCTTGTGGTCTAGAACTTGCTGCTCCGTCTGTGTCCCAACACTTGTGGTCCTGTCAATGCTTAAGATCTGAACAGAAGTACAGTTAATGCTTTTATCCTTAAACTTTTTGACTGGCTCATGTTTCTCCACGTCTAGAATGGAAGGGATTTCTTTGGGTTTATGCCCATTTGGTTTCACAGCATAGTTTGCCTGCATAATTGGTTGCGGATCCTTCGGGTTTAAGTAGGACTGATGCCTGTCAGCTGAAGGAAAGTTTGGAGATGGGTTGTTTGAACTCTGGTATCGCAGCTTCTCTTCAGACTGCTTCCTATTAAAAAATGATCGTTCAAAGTCAGGTACCTCTTCAGTATTTAAACTCCAGCTTTTAGCTGGCCAGGCAGTTTGCTTGGCTGGCTTTCCAGTCCACTTTTTGGTGTCCTGTGGCCCGAGAATAGTAGTTGGGCCAAAATACGTTGAAGCTTGAAGATCATCTAAGCTTTCATGCTTCACTCGTCTTTTGTCTGGTATAGGAGAATAAACTGGATTCAAGTACTGGCTGCTGTATGGCATTTCAAAGCTGTGGTTGAAGAAAGTCTGCTTAGAGCTTTCTTTCCTGTTCTTAGGCTCTCTGTGTCCATCTTCTGGCTTTTTGCTGGCCGGTATTAAGTTGGGAGATATTGTAATCAGATTATGAAAATCTTCTTTGAATATATTTCTTTTCTGGACACACGACTGCATCACAAATGGCTCGTCATTTGAAATGAAAGTTTCTTTTATGCCTGCATGTATAGGCAAAGAGTCCTGGTCTGATTCATTTTCAATGTTCATGGGGAAGTATGTACTCTGCATCTCGCATGGTGGAGATGTGGCGATGGAGTAGGATGCCAGTGCTTGCAGCCTGTCCAGAGAGGCAGCCCGGCCCTTCAAGTCCTTATTAACACCAAGTAAAAAGTTGGGTTCTGACGAGGGGACAAACTGTTGACAGTCTTTGCAATCCATCTTTCTGCATTTTGAGGACCTTCTGACTGGAAAGCCCTGGTTGAACTCCTGGTCATTCAGCTCGCAGTTGGGCACGCAGTCTGCCACGTTGCAGATTTCTGTGTCAGATCTACAGGACTCGAAGGACTCTTTCTTCTTCACTTTCTGCCTTGCAACTGGAAGCTTCTCCTTGGCCACTCCCCCATTCATTTGTATGAGGTTGAATATTGTTACTATATCTGCTGCAACCATGATTTTCTTTGATTGCTGATTGTTTACAGTGCATCTCATTTTGTCTTTGAACAAAGTCGCTGGGAAATTAGGATCCAGGCAAGCAGTGTAAAACAGCACACTTCTGAGCTTGGCCAACTGGGATAAATCAAACCTCGCACACAGGGACTTGCAGAGGTCCTGGTAAGAAACTGTATTCTGCTTTGTGTCCAGCTCCTCCAAGATCTTCACAAGGAAGAGCGAGGATTCTTGGTTGGACTCCATGGTTTAAGTGTATTTTGCTGTTTAGCCTGGAAACTGCGTTCCACTTCTACAGCAACACACAACAGCAAACAAAAAAGATTGTAAGTCACCCATAGATAATATTCAGGACCTTGTAATTCAGCCCCAGATGGGACTTGACTCTCTAGCCATGTAGTTGAGGGCTTGCTTGTATAACCCGTCCTCATGCGTCTGAACTCCAGGCTGTAATCCTAGCACTGATGAATACAATACTTAAATGGAATCAGGATTTCATCCAAGGAGGCTCATTTATATCAGTGTCTACTAAAGCAAGGAAGTGAATAAACAGCAGAAGCTTTGGAGGCGCTGAACTAAGGGCAGATATACAATCCCAGTCTGCTTGCTGTGGGGCTTTCACGGAATTTCTTACCAACTTGTGAGAGGTTGAAAGAACAGACACATCAAATTGTTTGGAAATAATTCTAGCCCTAGCCTAATCAGAAATTATCTACCACACCATGACAACCCCAGCTGTTTTCATATGACTGCGAGCGGCTCTCAGTAAGATTTACTGATAGCAAACTTCTAATGTGGTTTTAGAAGCTACCTGAACACATAATTACCATTGTGCTTATTTTAAAACATTATTTTTGCCTCTACTCTGGATACCATGAGGCTTTTCCAGAAATACGTTTTCCTAAGTCTATGATTGAGGAATGCAAAAGTTGCCTGCTCCCATGAAAAAAATCAGTGTGAGCCCCATTTCAGCTGGAAAGTGCAGAATTTAGAAAACAGCAGAAAGAGTTAAACACAAAAAACCCACTGAACCTTGAAACCAATCCAGCAGATGCTAGAGGCCTGCCTGCCAATCAGGGTGGATTTGAAGACTGAGCAGTATCAAGGACAGAGAACATCCTCTTCAGTGATGTGCTCCCAGAGAAGCCCGGGGAGTGCAGCTCCATTCACCAGCCCGACATGATAGGGCAGAGGTGGAGAGCAAAGGCTGTGCATTTATGTGGATAAGAATAGCCTGAACAAGCACTGCTAATGCTAGCAAACATCTTGGGAAGGATATAAACCCCTGCCCTTTCAGACTTCAAGCCAACCTCTAACCATTATGGATTAGGAAAGGATATTGATGGGAAGCAGATTATTTTTCATCTGCCTACTGTGAATATCCTTGTCAGTGTCTCTGCTGTTGGCTACTAGGAGAGGCAGAGCACGCAATGATGCGGTCTGCCAATTCCTATGTTTGGTCACTTTGTCTTTGTTATTCTTACTGATAGGAATGAGAAAAATACTTTCCTCTCCCCAAAAAGGTATGGTATCTTCCCCCATTCACTCCCACCCTTAGATGACCCCTGGAACAACTGTCTCCATCCAGCCAAATGGCAAAGCACAAAAGTCAGGCTTGCAAGGTTTCTTATCGCTCATTTAAAGTCACCTCCCAGCCAAAATCCTCAGGACTCCTGAGCACCACTCCAGGAATACAGGGCTCCCATTCCCACTCTTGTAGCCTTTCATCTTGCCCTGACATTGCATACTGGTGATCACTCAGTGTCAGAAGCCAGCGTACATCAGCTTTTGTGGCAAAAGTCACAGTAGCATCTTCCAGAGGGAAAAAAGAAAACCACCAGGTTGCCCATGTGAATACGAAGCAAGTCTCCATACAGACTTGGCTGTTTAAGTAGCATCTTTCTACTGTCTTATGATCAGAACTTGAGCAGCAGCAACGTATTTCTGTGATCGTAAACACACTTCTCACAAACCAATGGCTACAGGGATTTTCCAACACCTCCGCTGCATGCGTGTTTGCTTTTAAAGCTCCTGTATTATGCATAGCAGCACAGCTCTTCTGCTCACTGACAAGAGAGTAAGAATGTTAAATTGCTCAGAGCTCGGCTCCAAAAAGTAATGCTAAAAGCTGGAGAAGGATGTTTGTATCCCTTTTCTCTTTATCAACAGTCTGTGCTCAGAGGCACAGCCTTTTTAGCAGCCTGCCTTTGTATTTCTCTGGCATGTCACCACTAGACAATGAAGCTCCCAAGCTAGATCTAAACCGTTCTACCTGCCACCAGAGCCACCAAGCACTCCCAGAGTAAACTTCACATGTGGGGCCCAGAAACTTTCCGAGCTGCCAGGGGCTGGCATTGCAAGTCAGTTTTCTGCATGTTATAAATCTGCCATCTGGGGAAAGAGTGGAAATCTGTCTTTTTGTCACCTCTAGGCTCAATACCAGCAACACCAACTATCTCCTCCCATTTGTAACTTCACAGCTTCTTGCAAAACCCTCACCTGGATATGCATTTTCACACCCTGTACACTTCCTGCACTGGCCTGCCAGCGCTCTGCTTTCTCCCCGCTCACACTCCTGCTAAAATATATGAGCAGACACCTTGCAATAATATATTTCTTATAACTGTAAACCTGTTTTGTTCCCTGCCTTTCTGTCTTTGCTCTCTTATCCCAGTAAGGACATCCTAGGTACAGTTTCTTGAATTTTGTTTTGTACCAAGCCGTTCTTAGCATACCCCTCCCATCAGAGGTTTTAACTTCAAATCATGTTTCTAAACCCTATGAATCTAAGTAAAACTTAGGTGGAAGCCTTGCACACCCCCCAAATCTCACACTGCTTTTATTTAGCATCAAGGAGCCTTGGCTTGGGGACTCCAATCCATACCAAATCAGTAAGGCAGCAGCACTGAAGCTTGGATCCCAAGCAGAGGAGGTCTGCTAGACCTGGTCTAGCTCTGTCTAGGATCCTGTGCTCCCAGAACCAAGCCTGGGAGGTGATGGTCAGCTGTAAAGCAATGAGAGGACAGGGAAGTGACAGAGGTGTGTCACTTAAGACAAGGGTGACCAGGTGAGAGCTGAGCCTGCTGAGGTGGGCATTTGGGCAATTTGCTCAACTGAGGCTCAGCTATGGGAGGTGGGATCCGGCAAAAGCAGGTTGAAAAATCAGGTGTGGGTCTGGAGGAAAAGCTAGCTAGGAATAGGAATAATTTCCTCTTGGCTGTTCACTAACAGATTTCTAGTGCGAGCACACTGTAGGTGCGAAAGGTACCTTTGGGCTTCAGCCTGGGCATGGAAATGTGTGTTCCCTCATGCCAGAGCATCAGCAATGTCGCTAGCGGAGCACGCAAAAGATTCAGGCTGTGAAGAATAAGATATATTACCCTGTAAGAATAATACATAAGGGCCTTAAAATCTTGTTTTCTGGGTCAGGAATGAAAAACCCAGTGCCAAGGTTTTTAGTGGCGTATTAAGCTCCTCTGTCTCTTGTCAAGCCTCCTAACAGCCTGCGACAGAGACAGGTGACTCTTGGCAAGTCACTCCGGGAAATGCCACATCCCAGGTGCCAAGCACTTGGCCGAGCACCATCTCAGCTGTTATATCCACATTCATTCATTATCTCTCAGAGCAGGACCAGAATAGACCTGGACGTGGCACATAAACGCAAAGCTCCATAAAAAAAAAGAGCACAGGAAGGCCTTTTAAAGAGGGTACAGCATCATGAATCAGTCAAAAGCAGCAAATCAAATGAAATGACCCACAGCAAGAGCAGCAGCATGGAGCCTCCTCAGATGGCCTCAATTCCACTGATGTCCTCATGCCTTACCTTCACTACCAGCATCCACATGTACCATCCAAACCACCCCCAAACTGACTTGGGTCTCCAGAGACATGGAGCTAACCAGGCACAAGGACAGGATCTACCTTATTTATCTTCAGCAAGACAGTCTCTGACCAAAGGAGCCACTTAATATTTCATCTTTAATGATTTTGTTATATTAACACTGGGAGGGTTGTTTTGACTCAGCTCCCCAAGATTTGACATTTGCTGTTCTAACAGCACAATTATATCGCAGCATGGACTTGTACAGCATCATATTGCATGGCTAGTCGATGGGGTCTGACTCTCCTTGCACGCAGATGAGCTCCAGGCTTACCACAAATCAATGTCTTCTTGCCCTGCACCAAGAGCAGTGAACTGAGCTCTCATCTTACCATTATCTCAGCCTCTGGAGAAGACAAGAATATTACAATTACAACCTCCATCCCTAGTGGTGCTTTTCCTGCTGCACAAAGGGAATCTACTGTTCTATTTTCTGGTGTCTTTAGGAATCAAGCATCCATAAGACCTCTCCCCTGTGGTTCTCCAGAACAGGGGAACCTGTGCACTCTTTCATGCAGCTTGGTTCCCTGCAGGAAAAGCAGAATGAGCTTTCCCTCCTCACCACCTCCCAAATCAGTGCTGGGGCAGGAGGTCCCCTCACCTCCTGCCTACCCTATAAATTCACCATGCACAGGAATTCATGATATTAGTATTGGCCCTCAGTTGCCCTGGCTGCTTTCCCCCATGGCACCTTCAAACTCTGCCCCAGTGCATGAGCTGAGGGCAGCACACATCAGGGCAGATAAATCCCAGCATGGGATGCAAGAGAAAGTCTCACCAATCGACTTCCCTGAGCAGCTGTGGGGTGCCAAGGTGCCTTGCACAAGCCTGAACCGTGGCTACTGGCGTTATCTTATATTATCTTCCTCTGTTATTTCCTCCTTCATTTCCTTCCCTGTTCTTTGTGCCTCTGACATTTGCTCTCCCCATTTCCCAATATCCACAGCAGGTGCAGCTAATACACAGCCACGGTTGCTGGAGCCATCATTTCCCCTCTCCCTTTGATTTGCCAGCCGAGAGGGAAACAGCATCCTTGTTTTGCTTCCCCCCACGGTGACTAACGGGCCACCCTATAATAGCGTTACGGCGACGCCAGGCAGAGCGAGCGATCCTCGCATAAATTCCCCCAGAAAGAGCCAGCTACTTCAGTGCAGGAGAACATTAATATAGAGCCCGTGATATGCTGTTTTACTATTAACTTGAGCCCATAAATCTTTCAGCCTGTCTTCCCAAAGACAGGTACTATAAAACAAAGCAGGCAACACACACCTCGTGTGAAACATGTAACCCGTCGAGATGGAATTCAGTTTTTGCTTTTTCCCATACTCACAAATCCATTTCTCTGCCAAAACATTAAGAAATCTGTGATGAACAAACAGGCACCTCGAGCCCTGTCTGGCTTCCACCACACACACACACACCGGAGCCAGCATTCAGGGAAACACTGCCCGTTTCTGCACACCTTATTCCTCCTCCTCCCCTGCGTTCTGCTGCTCCTTAGAAAGAAAACTAAAAAGCGCACTTTGGAGCCTTGCCCACGCAATGGCAATCACTTCTCTCCGCCTTTCATTGAAGAGACGCTCCTCTGAACAGCCCGACACCAGCAGTCCCCTCCGGACCATTTCCTCGGCTGTACGGAGCAGGGTGGGCTGCACTCCCCAGGGCAGGTAGGAGATGTGTGCTGGCTCCCCACCTCGCTGGTGTGGTTCTTATTCACCCCTCCAGAGCCAAAGGGGACGAACGCCTGCAGCCTGGCTGCTCGTAGGGCTTGTGCACCCGCTCTTGCCTGCAGCTCACTGCTGTTCTGCTCAGGAACAACACACGCTTTGCACCCTCCGAGCATCCCACCACTAACCTCATCTGTGGATCACCAGCGGGCTCGGTGGGGACGAGCACTGGAGGAAGTTGCTATTTTCTGGCTCTTGTCTTGTGGGAGCAAGGCTTGGAAAACCACGCTTTATAAACCCAGCTCCTTAACAGCAGAGGTTCTGCTGTAAAAGGACTCTGCACAACACTTCAGCTTCCCCCCACTACAGAATTCAGCAGTTTTTAAAGCCTCCTAATGCATAAATTAATGGAGAACTTGTGGATAAAGGCAGTGTACCCTCACGGATGTGTCAGGGCTCAAGTCAAACAAGGATTGCCATTGATTTTTCTTGCACAAGAGCATTAGGCTGATTATTTGCATTGTTCAGTTATGCAATCCAGGATCTATATGATCTGGAAAAGTGCAAACAATCATTCTAAACCTGTACAATAAATTACTTGAATTATTACTGCATCATATGCTCTCGGTTATTCTTTGCCAACTACCGGCCCATGCAAACACACACAAATACCGTCCTCTCAATACCTTATCAGAGCACATCTAAGTCACGTTTTTTCCCCAAAATTTTTGAACAAGGAGACACCGTTGCAAACACTGGCAAATAGACACAAAAAGGTCTAATCGAGTTAAATGTGAGCAATTTATTCCATCGTGGGCAAACCTACAACAACCCCACTGCCACCCCAGACCTGACTCTGCACTGAATGGTTTCCTCACCCTAGTGGGTCCGGTTCCCTGGTCCCCATTCCTGGTGCTTCCCATCCCTCCAGGCTCCCTGCTTGGGGTTTGGGGGCCCAGACCATGGGTCACCCATTCCTCTGCTCCAGCTGCCCGGGGACGGATCCAGCTGTGCGGGACTGAAGTGGAGCTGCCAAAGTCACAGATAGAGTTCCAGGATTTTGGAGTCCTCCTTTTCCCGGGGAGCCGGACAAAGAGCTGGGACCCCGGGGCGCCCGGCGCGGTCTGCAGGGGCTGAGGGGGGTGTCTTACCTGCACTTAACCCCTCTACCCCCGACCTCTCGGAGGGAGCCGATGCTGAAGCCCCCATCCCGCACCCCACAGCACCGCTGGGGCTGGGGAGCGGAGGGCGCTTGTCCTCAGTCCCCCTTTCCGCTAGCGCACCCCCGTGCCCCCCTCCCCGTACCTGGGGCTCACCTGGGGGCTCCGCCTGCCTTTTGCCTGGGGAGCGCGGCTGTCACGGCTGGCTCTGCCGCTGCAGCAGCCGCTGCCCAGCGAGGAGGAGGAGGAGGATGAAGAGCCGGAGCCTGGAGCCCCAGCAGGATGCCATAGCGCCGGGCTGCACTGACAAAGGCGGCAGCAGGTTGGCATGGGAGGAGGGAGAGACGGAAAGGAGGAGGGAGGGGGCTGCTCAGGCCGAGCCTCCCTGCACCGCCCCCGGGCCCGCAGCCGCGGGGGGGCTGCCCCGGCCGGCCCAAGCGCTGCGGCAGCGGGGCCCGCAGCGGCGGTGCACGGCGGGGAGCGGGCACCCGCGCTTCGGCCCTTTACGGTATCATTGTTATTATCTTTATTATTAGTGCAAATCCCGGCCGCTGTCACCGCGTCGAAGCTGCGGGGGGCGGCTCGGCGTCCCGGCACCACCGAGCCCCGGAGCCCACCCCCCCGGCGCTGTTTGGGTCGGGGGAGACAGCGCCTGGCTCCCCCTGCACTGTCAGCCCCCCTGTTCCCCCCATCCCTGCACCCCAAATCCGGGCAGAGGGTGACTGGTGCAAAGGTGTGCACGGGAGGGGGATGCCCAGCACCTGGGGACACCGCACCCCTGAACACCCACTGCCCTGGGGTACAAAGGCCACTGATGCACAGACCTTGTGCTGACCATGTGCCTGACCTCTTGTGAGGCCAGAAACATCCTACCTCCCCTAGAGAGGGGGTTGTGGTTCTTGCAGGGATGGGTCCTGGTACTGCAGGATGCACACCTCGGATGTGCAGCACCAAAGCAGGCAAGAGCTTACCTGGTGTCAGGGCATTGCTGCTTCCCTTACTGATGGTCGGCTTGCCACGCCATCCAGAAGATATTGCCTGGAGTTTTTAATAGAGGTGTTGCTGGGTGAATAAAGCAGTCAGATGTCAGAGGCTGGACTGTTCATCTCATTAGTACTGTTTGGAAAGTGGACCATCGGCTTTTCTTTCCTAGATGAACCAATTCAAAAGCTTGTATGCACAAATACATCATGGCCATTAGAACACCGTGGACAAACTGGCATAAAACTGTGTGTTTTACTCTGGCAACCTTAGGAACAGAACTCCCTCCTTTCCTGGAAGAAGGAAGAACTCGGGGGGGGGGGGGGTCTGAAACCCACCAATGTGCAAGTCCTTCCACTGACTTTGAAGAATATTATACATGATTCAGTGTATGTATAATATCTGTAAAGATACAATGCACATAGTGGTTAATGCAAGAGAAGATAAACATGCATCTTTGCAAATAGAAGAAAATCATGTTTATACTACCCTTATTCTTGCCACTACTTAACAGCACTGAAAGAGGCAGTGTCCTTGGGCCCCATTTTCCATGCTTTTGTCAGACTGTTTTACAGCTATAAGTAGCCATTTACTTGCAAATTGCATGGCTGGATGCTTTCAGCCCTATGCCCCTTCCTATAGAGCCTTCAGGTCATCAGAGCTCTCTGTAGCTTTCAGAATTGCAAACACCAGAGAATAAATAGGAAACATTTCTTACCACTAGTCCAGGTCTAGCTGATCTTACTTGGTTTCACCCAGGTTCTGATAGGTTTCCCGAGTTGGCTCCCATAGGGAAAGCTGGTCCAGCTAGAAAGGAAGGAGCATAATAACAATGAGATCGATAATGCATTCCCCAGTTATGAAAGATGGTGTCTGATCAACAACCCCCTGATTGACAGGAAGTCCCCAGCCACATAACCCTGAACTCCTCATGGGAGGAAAAGGGATGAATGCAGCTGAAATGGTTGTGTATCAGCCAGTGCTCCCTTGGCACGCAGTCCTGGTGTGTGCTCGCTGGCCCAAGTTGTAGCTGCGATATGAAACTGCCTCCTGTAAAAGCCTAGTGAGAATATGCAGCAACTAAAAATTTCAAGGCTTCAGTGGAAAGGCTGTTCTTCAACACACATCCTTTGCTCCCGCATTGCATGCGGCATACTTCATGCAGAGCATTGTTCCCTCAGCCCCAAGGGAGAAGCCATGCCCCAAAGCCAGGCTGCAGCCACAGCAAAGATTGGCAACTGTCTTTTGCCTTCCTCGCTTCTCCTTCAGCACACAGAAATTACGTTTAATTGATGGCAAGGGTTTCATTAGCCTTTTGTGGGCTGTGACTAGGAGCATGTAATTAGAAATCACGTGCAGAAATCGGTTTGAAACAGTTAAACATGGTGCAGATTCATAAACGCAAGATACTGATTCTACAAAAAGGCACTGGGTGGTGTATGTAGTACCCTGGGGCCAGGGAAACCCCTCTGAGCCGCTTGGGGTGTGCAGGTCTACAGTGATTTCCCCCCTCTCTTCTTGCTTTCCCATCTGGACTCCGGTTGTTCCCCCTCTTCCCAGGCCAGATTCCACAGCAACTTCAGTGGGAATTTCATCTGAGGGGAGAGCACCAGAGGAGCTCTCCCTGTCCCCATTCCCCATCTAATTTTAGCACCTTCATCTCCTGTTTCCCCTCCCCACCTTTCCTTGATGTCTCTGCTTTGTTCTCCACTCTTCCCTTTCATCTCTGCTTTCCTTCAGTGGCTGGCACATTTACCTTGTCTGGCTCCCCCATAGCCTCCACCTTCCCCCCAAGCCTCCCATCTTCCCTTCAGCAGCTCCTTCCAAATTATGCAGGTGACCCACTGGGTGTCAGAGATGCCTTCTTGTGCCAGGGGTGCCCAGGACTCTGCACACTTGCTTTTCCTGGCTTCTCTGGCATCACAGTGCTGCAGAAACTATGCTACACAAGGAAGAGACTATGGCCCCCTAAGATAAAGATATTTCAGCCCCATTTGCTTGCCAGGGCCAGAGCATGTTCCTCATTCATTTGTGATGCTAGTATCAGCTACACAAGAACACACACATTCCCATTGTCTTGTCCTCTCTCATAGCAGCAAGAGTGCTTTTTGTCTGTGCACAGGATAACCCCACAGGGCTGGTAACACTGAAGCTGATAGATGCTGAAGGAGAAACTCATGTTGAGAGTGAGTGAGGTCTAAGAAAGAAAATCTGACTTCCATCACTTCAATACTCAGTAGCTATTTCTCTGAAACTTTTTGACTCCCTCTCCATGCTGATAACTCCACGATGGAGTTAGGCTTTTTCCACTCACATGCTGTCCACGCTGTCTTGCTGAGTGTTTTCTTTCAGTTGCAACCCTTCCAGAGCAGACTGCATCCAGCAAACTTGTATAAAGTACAGCAAGGGCACCTTGCCTTATCTCATGCGATGTGGCTGTAGCACCACACAGCTGTTACAGGCTCTGCCTTGCAAAGACTCAAACAAGTGATTAATTTAAACCAAACTGTTTGTCCTATTGACAGAAAGAGACTGGCCCAAGGGCTCGTTTTAAAGCACTAAGAGGTGTTCAGCAGTTTTTTCTTTACCTCCCTTATTACAATCTCTGGGCAAATTTGTGCTATTAGGAAAACAAGAGCTCAACATACCAAAAATCCTCAACCAACTTGGTGGCTTAGGTGCTCTCAGGAACCCTCAAATTATTTCCTGATGAGCCTTTTACTGAGAGGTAAAAGAAAACAAAGTTCATTTTAACTGGGACATAACCATACCCTTCTTCTTCTTCAGCACACCTGTCTTTTAAAGAGCAAGCAGCAGTCAAATGGTATTAAAATGTAGAAAAAAAAAAAAAAAGAGTCCTTCATCAATGCAGCTTATCTTAGAGACTGGTGTACATTTGCCAGTGTGCCAATAGCAAGTCCTTAGTCTGTTCAGGGTTTGCTTTTAAGAGAAAATCTAAAGTCCAAAACATAGCCCTATGCTAAGATGACAAGTAGCTACACTCCAGTTAGGCAAGACTCTCTGAACCTGTAGTGCTCTCTTAAGTGTTTAAGCTGGATTTGGGAGTGCAGGGCAAGCTCAGGGGGAACGGCTGGACAATCCAGGACACTGCTTTCTTCCCCTCTCTGCCAGAGTCTGAGTGAAGCTCTGGATTCTCTCCTAGTTTAAAGACAAATACTAAAACTTTCTGAGTCATTAAATAGCGCTTTGCAATATGTAGCCTGCAGATTGCTATTTTTATCAAGTACTCCATATTTGCACTTCCTCTGAAGTCTCAGTAGGGTATCAATATTGCTGAAGTTGGCTTCTGTGGCCAGCATGCATGCAGGCTATGCCTGGAAAGATGCATCTTTGAGTTGGCAGGGGTTATCAGTGAGTGATTGATAATGGGCAAACTTCTTGTTCAGCTAAATGGATTTTGGCAGAGGATCACTTGAAATATAACAACCACCAAAAAAAAAAAAAAAGTCTGTTGAATAACATCCGCCCATACCAGATGTGCTGAGTGGAGAATATGCCAAATTCTTCAAAGCAGTATACTTGACAGCAGTCCTAGGCAGAAGAGATTTGTTTCCTCTCAATATATTTACAAACAAAGACAAAAGTAACTGTGGAGTGGGATGGAGAAGATAAAATATTTTTGTGAATATTGGTCTAAATTTTTTAATGAGTTTCCCTCTGCTGTGTTAGATTTCTTTCCAGTGGGTGTGGGAACTGGTTTTTGCTGGCACAAATGCCTGTGAGTAATAAACCTCCATATTGCACTTTTCGAGTGTTTGTAAAATGAGCTTTGAAGACCACGTACAAAAACACTGATGGCTGAAGTGGTCACAGGCTAATCCATCTGTGATAAGAAACTTTGTAGTTAAGCTTGTTTAACCAATTGAAGCAGACCCAGAGCAACTTGTTTATTTATATTCATGACCACTATTTTTTACAAATGAGCCGTCACTTGGGCTTTTCAGTTCAGGTCTCTTTGAATGCATTGTTAATCATGAGCAAAAAGGGCAAGATTCAGACACTTCCAGGTAGTAGCTCACTTTCTGGAGCGAACATGCACAAAAGCATAGGTGCAACTGATTTTAGGCCAAAAGTGGGGAAAAAAGTAACCAGGGGCTGCTTTTAGATCACAGCCCCTAAAAGGGAGTATCTTGCATAGTGCTCGAAGGCTGCACAGATGGAGTTGATGCAGCTCAGTGTATCTGTGCTCAGCCATTGCTCTGCCTGTTGAGGCACCAGTTGCTCCTGCTCTGATGACTGAAGGCAGCAGCAAGTGTGACAGGTAACCACCTGTCTGCTTTGCAAGATTTCCTTGACCACAGCTCAACAACAGGCTGTGTGGGATCTCAGGTCAGGGCTGGAGACATATTTGTTCCATGAGAGCTCTTGGGAAGGTGCTACCTTCCATACTGAGTTACAGAGCGGGGAAGGTATTTCCAAGCTGTGCTGATTTCTTGCATGTTCAGGTGAGTTCACTGTGCAATCTGTCTCTCCATTTGCTACTGGCTCATCCCCAAGTCCCATCCATCAAGGTTTACTAAAGGAAATTCAGAATAACCTTCCCATGAGAGTTAAAACCTGAAGGAAGATACTTCACCTCTAGTGATGCTCCACGATGGAGGGTGGCACAGCCCTGCTTCCCTGTTGTCCTCAGCCCTTGCACCAATTTCACAACTATGACCTGACCAAACACCCACTGAAGCCAGAGGAGACTTTCCAGTCATATGGATGGATGTCGGATTGCGCTCACTGGCACATTAAACAGTCTTCAAGTTCCTTGTGGTCACTAAGGAACTCACAAATGCCTTTGCTTTTACCTCCCTAAGTAATTATTTATTGGGATGGCCTTTTTATAGAATCCCCTTAAAACGTCCATCCAGATTTTAAGACCAGCAGAGACTATTAGCTCATCAGTCTATGGAATAACATAGCCCATAGCATTTCACTCAATAACTGCTGTGTTTAGCTCAGCAGTTAGCATTTGATTAAAAAGTATCTTCCAGAAAAGCCTGCAGGCTCCACTGAAGACCTCAAGGAATGAAGAAACTGTCATTGCCTTCAGAATTAAGCCTTCAGTGGTTTGTCTGGTACCTGATCCCCTCTTGGGTTTAGAAATATTTACTGCGAAATATTTACTGCAAAATATCCCCATACCTTTGAACATCTTTGGACACTCAGCAGGGGAGAACCAACATCTGAAACCCCTGCCCACAATCAGCCTCTCCTCTCAGGTTTGCATCCCCTGCAACACTGACATGGTGTGCCTTAGAGAGAAATGCCTGGCACTGTCCTACAGGATATAGCTATTCATTCTAATTTCAGCATTGCAGGCTGGTAAAATTAAGGAAGAGTCTTTTTGCAAATCATTGTTGGGTGAAAGGACAAGTTCTCATTTCTGCCAGGTGGTTCTAAGAAAAGCAACCCTCACCGTGAAGAGGAGGTTTAATTCTGACTCTTTTTCCAGCAGATGACACCTTTTCGCCTCTTGCTCTGTCAATATTGCTTTCTCGCCTGGTCTAAGCTCTAGTTTCCCATCTCCTCTGTCAGTTTTGCTCCAGAAAACAGTATCTCATTGTGGGAGTGTTAGCGGAGAGAATGAACACATAACCACTCTAAGGAGGTTATATGTGGTGCTTTATTTCGAGGCCCCGGGAACCAGGGGTACGCACCCAAATCTGGTTCCAAAGACCGTCACAACTCGCCCGCATTTTATCCTGTAAAGTATTACATATGCATCGCCTCTCCCAACATGCTGATACATATTCATGACTCATCCCCGCTTCGTATTATAATGAGTATAAAAATCATTTCCATATGTTCTGCGCTTGCGTAGTGCCTCCTGGTGGTCGTGGGCAGGGGTCCCAGGATGAAGTAAGTAGTCTTCCTCAGATGAAGTAAGACGTCTTCCTCGCTATGTCCTTTTTACCTTTTAGGGTCCTGGATAAATCCCAACGATTGTGTTTGCGCCAGTATTCTTCTCTCTCTCCTTGACTGGTTCTTAGTATACAACTCTGTTTCTTAACACAATCAAAAGTTCTACTTGATAATCTTTAAAGTACTGTCCCTTCCAAACCACTACCTTATAGGGATATCGCTTGAATAGTCTCATAAATCTATGTCCATATCCTAGGTACTAGGTCTCCCTGACCTAAAACACAAATCAACCAAATCAGTAAGGCTGGCTGCTATATATGTATGTATTAATTAAAACTTGATTAAACTTCTGTTAATCAAACGTTACGATTTCTAACAGGAGCAGTCCCAGTTCCATCTTGTTCACATCTGATGGTGAGCAGAAATGCACTTCCCACTTAACCTTGGGCTTCGTTGGCCCTGCTTTTATTTATATCCATTTCCTGGATTTTCACTGTGGGAATAAGGGTCATGCATCAGCCAGATGCCCCAAGACTTTCATGCATTAAGCAATATGTTCTGGCTGAGCCCATACAAAGTGGAGTGTCAAAAGGGAGGGAAACTGCTGTGCAGGGACCAAGGTCAGCTTCCCTGGGAGGAGACCTTCTCCTGACCTCACACATACCAGGCTTATGCAGGGTGATTTCTGGAAGCACTAAAGGAGCTCTTTTACATGTTTTGTCCCAAATCTCTGAGTTATTCACTGCTCCTGGCATCCTTTCCTCTGAGCTGCATTTGTCTGCCTTAAAATCCTTTGAAGCAATGTATGGTTTTGTGCTCTAAGAGTGGAGAGTAGGTCAGAACATCTCTGTGGATAAGTCATTTCTTGCTGGCTTCTTCAGGCCACTTTGTACCTTGATCTGGTGCAAGATTCACCGGCTACAATCCAAAGATCCAGGCAGCAGCACACATCAGGTTTTGTGTTCAGGCTTGGCTGGGGTGAAGTCACTCCATTTGAAATTGTCAGCAAAAAGCCTATCGATCTCAGCAGCCTGGGATTTCTCCAGTAGCTGAAAAGGCTGGAGCAGGTGGTGTGACACCATCCAACTGCTGTTAGAGAATAAGTGAACAGTGGCTTCAGGTATTCCCATTCTTTTGTATTTCTTACCTCTGTGTCACAGCCCTGTTCTGGGTCACCGGATTATTTGCATGAAGTATGACAATAAGATGCATCATAGCAAGATGTCTTTATTAGCCAAAGTCATGCTTCCCCATGCTGGAAAAAACAGCAGGTGAAAGACAGATGACCCGTATGGATCCCAACAACTTAAATTGCATTATGGAGACAGTAAACTGTTTGGGATCAACTATTTGATGATCCCAGTGACTTAAATTGCGTTATGGAGACAGTGAACTGTTTGTGACGCTTCCTGTATGAGGCTCTTTAACCACAACAAATAGATTGAAACCTTTCTAGCATTTAATCTTTTCTCCCATTGACTATGGGCAGGTTGTAGAGAAAAAGATTCTCTCTTCCTTTTATATCTCTATTGAATTTAATTAGGTTTGCAAGGTTCGTTCCCTGGGCAAGTTATTCTTAGTCTCTACTCTTTCCTTGTGATGTCTGGGGGATTATATGCACATTGCAGCCTAGCTCTTCCATAATTGCTTTATCAATGGGGAACATGTAGAACCACATTTTACATGGCAGTTTTGACACAATTTGTTTAGCACATGGGAAAGGGACCGCTCTTCTGCTTTGTACCAGAGGACACCTACAAGGTGTGTTGTATCTGACCTGCTTGTGTGCATCAAATCCAGGAGGACTCAGGAAAGTCTCACCAGGAGATACAGAGGGAAGTCCAAGGAGCAGCATCATCCCAGGGAAAGTACAGCACTGCAGCACATGCAGTTTTTGAGGCGGTTTCTCCCATTGCTGCCACTGAACATCCGCATATAGCCCAGCCAGAATTTGCCCCTGAATTGGCTTATAAGACAATGACACTATCTAGACTTGGATGATAATGATCAGAAGCATCCCAAGATAGAGAGGGGGGCAGAAATGTCCAAAAGAGGTGATGAGAAGTTTAATTTCTGCTAGTAACTGGTTAGTTTGGGTTTGCTCTTTCATGGCGTACTCTGACTTTGATTTGGAGGCACTACAGTGGGTTTTTTCCTTAGATGAAAATTAAGCCATAACAATGCAGTTCTGCAGCGCCCCCTAAAAGGTTCTGCTGCTGGCCCTCCTGGTGACAAGGTCTTGCATTGGAGGGATCCTTTGGATCCAAACTGTTATGGCAGTGTCCCTGCATCTGTGCTCCAGCACAGCATGCCAGACTCTGCATTGAAGGATAAGGAGGTAATTGATCCCATAGAGGAAAAGAAAGAGCCTGAGGCAAGAGACAGACACACAAACTAGAAGAATGCAACATTTATGCTTTTACCTAAATCAATAGCAACTACGAGAAGCTGCTGTAGCTGTGGGCTATTAGACTGTGAGTCTCAGATCTGGAGAGGAGTTTGGTGATTTTATGTGCAAAAAAGTGCCTGCAAACTGTGCATGAAAGGGGGAGTGAGGTGGAGAAAAACCAAAGCCAAAAGGAATTAGCCACACTTGCAAATAGGCACAAAGGGTAGCAGGCTATCTTCCTGCTCTGAAAACATGCCATTTCGGAGGTGTCAATCCGTTGGCTGTGACCCATCAGCTCATTTCACAGATAGTAAACAGACCTGGACAAGCTTTCTTGACCTAAGCTGGATTTGAAGAGGCAGATCAGACACTCATGAGATCCCTGAGCACCCTGTCCACCTTGAGACCATTTATTTTGGCTGCAGTGGCAAGTAGCAATACATTAATTTATCATGGTCAGATAAACACTAATAAAGTGTCCCAGGTTAGAGCAATAGTGATTTTTCTGTCAAACCCAAGCAATAAAAGATAAACTGCAAAATTTCATTTTCTGCTCTGGAGCTGGAAGGACCAAGGTAAAAAAAACACAACAAGAACAAACAACATGAATTCTTTGCAAATAGCTTCCTCTCTTCTAATTGCATTTCACATCTAACTTCACTTTCAGTATGGCTTGTGGAGGTAACAGCTATTGATCTACAACTATTTTGACAAGGAGAGGTGCTGCAGAAACAGCAGAAATCTCATCAGGTCGTTGTCAGCTAATCTGGCCACACAGTAAGGGAGCAAACAATTAACACAAAGCACTAGCTGCTGGGCTTATTATCCAGCAAGTATAAGGTCCTCTGAGGACTTGAATTCTCATTTGGGTTCCGCTCACAATATAAAAAGCCCAACTGAGTAACATGTGCCTGCAAAGCTGATTTCACAGAGCACAGAAATACAAGCACAGGAGCTGCAAACATGTTTTCCATTGACTGGAACATACGTCTTATTTATCACGAGTCAATTGATGGCTAAACTCACCCAGCAAACTCATAAAAGCATCAGTTTGTATTTGTTGTTCACATTCAGAGACATTATACATCAAAAAGGTCAATGCTTCCCAACTAATTCAATTATAACACAGTCATCTATCATACTTGTTCAGTTAATACAGCGTTAGCTTGGAGTTTTTTGAGAATGATAGAAGTTGGAGTGTCCATACAGGATATTCCACTTTCATGACAAATCTCTTAGTGATTACAGAGCTCATTGCAAACCTTTCTGTGGCTGTTCTTTGCCAAATGCTTTGTATAATAGTGTGTTAGTCTGAACTACTAGTTTTTAGTGTGGTTAAATGCATCAAGAGACAGTGCTGCAGCCTGAAGCCACACTACCTATACAGAGCTTGAAAAATGAGAGTCCTCAAGGTTGTTTTATTTGTCTGCATTTCTTATTAAAGGCATAGTGACTGGGATTCATATGTTGGCCTTTTTTCAATAGATTTCATCAAAGAAAGAACCAGCGCTCTCCCTGCACAGGTTTGGAAATCTGGATGTAAGATAACTACAAGGCAAGGATTTATTTAATAAATCTGTACAATCAGATAGAAGAAAATATGATATTCCAATTTTTATTTGGAAGTGTAGACAAGCAACCTGGACAAGTACAGGCTCTTTAGTCTGATTTCACAAGCAAGCCAGGCTTTTTAATACACATTGAAGGAAAGGGCTCTGGAAGCAAGTAGCATCAGGAGAACACGCACCGAGATAAGTCACACCCAGCTATGCCATTATCTTTCTCTGATAAGAATCCTCATTTTTTAAAAGCAGCACACATAACCTATCTGGACTTCAGCAAAACAGCTGACATGGAAAATTAAGTTCATTGGAAATTATTTGGATTCATTCACAACTGTTAGCTAGTTCCCCAAGCACTCTGTGGGAGAGATGCTGACATACTGTTTCTAAAGGAGGGTGAGCAGGTTGAGTAGAGGTTACTAGAAGTATTCCTCCACGACCAGGACCCATTTTGGTTACTGTTTTCATTAATTACCCCTGGAAGAGCACTAATACCTTTAGTAGCATTAGACAGAAAGCTGAGAAGCATTCTTAGAGGAAACCTGAGTATTGCACAGGAAGAGAGGAAAAGGGATGGATCTAACACAAAGAAATTTATGATTCTGTACTTAAGGACCACCAAGAATATCTGTGAGCACCTGAAAGCTTAGCAGTTGGGAGCAAGAGGAAAAGAGAAGCCTTAGTCTAGCACAGAATGCTTAGGACTGTGTGACATGCGTAGCCATAGAAAAGCAAAGGTAGCGTGATGAGTAGCTCTGCACACAGGTACTGCAGAGGGGTCTTGACATGTCTACAGGACACAGACCAGGATGAGTATCACTGGGAAGAATGAGCACAACATTGTTGAGAATGCCCTGCCCCATGGGGTCCTCTGTGCTCAGCAATGTCTGATTCAGAGCAAGAAGTGACTGAGATGAGCCAGAGTTGTAAGAGGAAACTGTACAAGCTGCTTCATTTAGCCTTGCAAAATGAAGCCTGAGAGGGGTTGTGATTATTTTCTATAAATACATCAAGGGGGTAAACACAAGGGAGAGAGAAGAGCTATTTAAGTTGAGGAAGAATATTGGCACAAGAACAAATAAATGTAAATTGATGAAGAATAATTGATGAAGAATATATTTAGGCTAAGGAAAAAAAAAATCTTCAGAGAAGTGAATTTTTGGAATAGCCACATAGACAGGGACAATATAGTTTCTACCCCCAACCTTGCTCAGTTACTGAGCAGGTTTGCATGACAAGTTTGGGTAGGATGACAGGACACTGCTCTCAAGCCATCCTCCCATGTCTAAACTCTCAGGCCGAGCAGATACAAGACCTTTGGTGTCTGTGATATCATGGAGATCTTCAAGCCTCCATTCAACCCACACCACAGGAGGACAAGAACCTCAGTAACAAAGCTGACACTAGCAGGCATATCCTGCAGAGCTCAGTGGGGCTTGGCAGATCCAGCACTAGGGCAGAGAATGGTCAGACCAGCTCAGTTATGCTGCCCACAGCCTTGCTATGGGACCACAGAGGGAATGTGTGGCCCAGTGCCGCCTCTTTCTGGGGTCCCCAGAGAAACCCAATGGACCAGCAGAGCCACCTTCTCCTCTATCCTGCTCTATTGAGGTTACCAAGAGACCTAGTGACATCCACAGGGTCCCCTTCATCACTACAGGACCAACCTGCTGATTGTTGCCCTGTGCCACTGCTGACAGAGGTGGGTACCCACTGGAAGCAAGGCTTAGCAAGAAGGGTTCATACAAAAGAGAGCTCAGAATTATGGGATGTTTAACATTAATGGGGATCAGAGACCATAATTGGTGGACTCAGTCCTTACACTGGTGGGAGAGCACACTTAAATCACAGAAAAAAAAAAAAAAAAAAGAATCACTATGCATACTTATAGCATTAAGAAACTCACAAAATACCATGCCTAATCATAGTCAATGTACTCTGATACTAACAATATGTGGGAAACTGAGGCATAGAAACTCAATGCCACACCTCTTCAGCACTTTGATCATCCCTTCTCAGCTGAATTATCCTGCTCTAGCCTTCCTTGCAGGAGGCCTAAAAGTCATTACTGTCAAGGTCAGAGAGGAGATCAACACCAGCACCAGGAATGGTTTTCCCCAGCTCTGTAGTGCCTTCCTCAAGCCACAGCTATGACCTCCCTCCCTGCAGGGAAGCACAGCAGCCCAGGAAGTCATTTTGTCACGCTGAAGCTTTCAGTGCAGCACATTCACGCTCTCTGGTTGGTCTTTCTCCGCCAAGCAATATATTTTAGCATCTTCACCAACCAGTTTGTTCTCAGGGCAAATACATCGTTTTCTCGAGTATTTTTACATTATCACAACAGAGCTGATCTGATGACACACAACTAATGTGGGACTTTGCTTTTACATTATGTTGCAGTCTGCAGTGAAATTAGATGGAGGGCTCCTGAGACATATGTGTTTTACACTTGCACATCACACTGGTAAGTGCCAAACTATCTAGCAATGAATGAGTCAAATTCAGAAGCAGACTTAAATGCATAATGATATTTCAACGAGTGGGGCAATAGCACCATAATTCTCATTATTCTTGCTTAGAGTCACATATAAGACCTCTCCTGCAGACCCAAATGAGCTCATATATCCTTCAAATGCGAATAGGAAATGCAGTCGTTTCCTCTGGACATCAACTACTGCTTTGCTGCTTACTGTTCAGATCATATTGTGGGCTGATATCACTTTTGCCCTTAAGTTTATTGTTTTTATTTATACCAGATGGAGTCATTCTTTTTAGCAGAGACTATCACTATTCTTTATAAATCTTATCACAAGGAGAAATCAAGAGTAACATTTTTTTGCTAGTCTATGAATCCATAATTGGCATTTATTCTCTGATGGTTTATGCAGATGAGGATCTTTCTTAATACATTTCTACACATACAAAAAACACCCCAACATATGCCTCTTCAGAAAACCTAATGAATTTTAAATTGAAACCTTCCAGATTCTCTGTGCGTGAGGGCTGATTTTGTTCGCACATTGAACAAACTCCTGGAAGAGAAACACATTCATTTTAATACCTGCTGCTGGGTCTTAACACACGTCCATAGTAAAAAAACCTTCAAGAAAAAGATAGTATTTGCTTAAAAGCTCTTCTGCTCTTGGAACTTCCCCTCTGAAACATGACATACCTCATGCAGCTGAGCACCACTTATAGTCACTGGGGGGTTGTAGATGCAGCCACTGAAGGATGCTGCATGACATGGGGTACAGGGGGTCCCAGGACTTCAGCGCACTCATACCCACCCCACCCTTTTCTAAGCACCAACCCAGAAACCCCAACTGGTGCCATCATCACCAGGACTAAGGCGAAATGGCAGCAAAGGCAGCTTTAAACACCCAAGCCTTGCTTTTATTCTAGTGGACTGTAAATCTTCCTAATGTGCCAGTGCTTTAGGAGAAGAAAAACATAAAAGACTTTATTTTAATCTGAATCTATAGCAGAGGAAACAAGGTTTCATGAGTGCAGTACTGTTTGGGGGGATATTGTAGATTCTTCCTCTTCCAACCATGATAAAAAGGTTCTATTAAAAGCAAAAATATCAGTTTCTTAAAGAAAAAAATAATGATGCCCTTCCAAAATGAATACATGTCAGTCCAAAGTGAGGGCTTAAATTAAATATTAAATATTAAAAAAATAATAAAGCCCCTGAACCAGAGTTTGATTTATATAGTACTGTTCCTTCAGAGAGGAACTGTGGAAGCAAAAAGTCACTCTGTGTTGTTCTTTGTAAAAGAAAAAAAAAATAAATCAATTTTTATAAAGCAAGATTATTTTAAGAGTCAAGTTATCAGAAATGCCGGCTGTATCTGGGACATCTGTTTTTCTCTCCCCCATCCTCTCTCTCATAAGGCAGTGACTCCAGAAAAGACTGAAAATGAGCCTAGAGCCTGCCCAAAACTAGGTTATTACCGCTTTTCTCAATGTGATTAAGCTTGTCTTTATCGCAGTCTCACTCATTTTTAGCTAACATGAGCTGCAGAAGCACAGCTCTTCCCCAAACCTACATTTACTGCACAGTCACGAGCATCCCTGGTCCTGTGGGATGGGTTTTCATGCTCTCCTCAATTGACTGCTCTCCTTGTGCCAGTAGGACACTGGGCACCCAGAATCACCATTTTCCCCAAGGGAACCCTACAGTGTATGGGAATGGTGCTGCAGACTCATTACAAAGCCAAAATGCTTAATTATTTCTCCAGCAAACCCTGGGCTCCTGAACAGGTAATTACAGGGTGATGTTTAATAGCAGTTATGAGCCTTGCACCTCATTTCAGTGCAGCCATGGACGATTCTTACTGGACTTTGGGCTCCTTAATCTCCCAGGCTTTTCTGGAGGGGATATTCACAGCATCTAGTACTGTTACACAGACTTTTGCAAAACATCCACATCTTTCAGGAGCACATACCAGGAGGCAGCAAATGTTCAAAGCCCCTCATGCACAGCCAATGTTTTACATCCTATGGGTGGCCTGGTTCCAAGTCTTCAGCTGCCCAAAGCAACCCAGATCCGCTGGATCTGATGGACAACTCCAGATCTAAACCAGGTGAAGAGGTGACCCAGGTAGTGAGCAGGTAGGAAGAGATGCATGAGGGGAGCTGGCACTGTAGAAGGCAGCATAGGGTATGGGAGAGCTTAAGAGACATGTCACTCCCTTATGGACACAAGCTGCTCATGGTAGTGGAAGGGTTAATCAAATGGCATCTCCCATGTGGGACTATCTCACAAAGCCTATCTTTCATGGGTAGAAAAACAGAGAAAACAGCTGCTAAAGAGAAAGAAAAGATGCCATATGGAAGCAGCATTGGAGAACTCCTCTGGGCTTGCAATAAGTCACTGGAGCAAGTTTGCTCTTAAATGTGCCTGAAATGCCTCCGAAGAGAAACATGTTATTTTGGAGAAGGATGTGTTTATATGGAGCATAAAAGAGATTAGTTGCCAATAGAAGAGCACAGCAAAAGAAAATACTGAAAACCAACTGGAAACAGTATAAGTGGTTATCATGCAGGTCAGCAATCAAAGTTAGAGTCTTGTTAATGCTGCCGTACATTAATTTAAATGTATTAAAAACTCAAATGGGCTAAGGAAAGCCACATAAGCATAATGAAATCAGTTCCTTCACCTGCCCCCAGCCTGTTTTCTTCCATCCTGCATCTACAGCCATTTGTACAAGCAACATGTGAGTTTGTATCAGGATTTCAAACATCTGGAAAGCCCAGAAAAATGCTCAGATCATGTTGGATTTGGCTTCATGACAGCAAACAGCAAATGCAAACCTTGTTCTGTGTTGGACACTCACAGCAGGATAGAGGCAGCAAGGGAACTGCTGGGACTTCTGGTAAAGCAACTTGGCCTGGCTTTCCACCAAATGCCTGTGCTTTCTCTGAGCTCAGAAAGAGAGGCTGAAAGGCCAGAGGGACTACAATAGTTTTACTGCTCTTTTAGAAGTTTTTTTTTTTTCTTGGAGGGAAAAAAAAAAAAAGATAAAAGAAAATGATCTGGATAACTTGGTAAACTTCAACTTAAAGTTATCTGAAGTGCTGTTAGGCAAAACAAAGGTATTTTACCAAAGCAGAGATGTGCCTCTTGCCATATATTACTACACACCTCACTGAATGCTTACAGGTGTGGATGCTAAGGCTACGGGAAGTTTATCAGGGATGTAGCCTCATCCACGCTTCTCAGTGCTGGACAAAATAGCCCAACGACAAACTCCCAACAAGACACCCACTCTGAAACCTTGAGTCTTCCTAGACAAACCAGCCCAAAGCTTCATCCAGCTCCACCTCACCTAATGTACCCAAAGCCTCCAAATCTTACAGAAAATCCATCAGCCTCAAGTCACAGGCTTTGAGAGACAAAAATCCACCACTGGCTTTGAAAGGTTAATTTCTAGGCGCATTGGAAGATACTTTATATGTATGGCTTAGTTGGCTCCATTATTAATTTAGCAGGTTACAAAGCTGTTGGTACATCATGCTCTGCACTGGGACATTAAGCCCTGGGAATGCTCCTCTCTACACTGGCATTTCATTATCTGCTTCTGTTGATTATTCAAATTGCATTAGATGTCAAGACTTGCCAGATTCAGAGGCCTCACTAAGATGAAGGCAGTTATATCCATCACAGACAATGCCAAGGAAATGAGCACAAAAGCTACACCATCCCTCAGGATAGCAAGTGAATGGTATGATGTAAAATATATCCATGCCATGCTTTATTTAAAAGTCTCTTGAAGTTTCATAATAGCTTAGACTCAATGGTGGGAGGTGGGGAGGAAGAGGAAATCCATCCAGTCTCAAGATCATGGTCTGTAGCCAGAGCTCAGCAAATTGCACCGTTTTTCAGCCCTCACATATATAATTCATACCCAGCTCATCTCTGCAGTACAAACATGCTCCAACCACATAGAGTGGGAGGCAGAGAAACAAACTAAGAAATTACACTTCCATCTCCTCCTTCAAAGAGAGGGCTTACTACAAGAGTAGGTCCAGTTCCTAGCAGCTTGACATACTCTTTATCGGCAAATAGCAGATGAACCTAAAGATAAAGCAAGTCCAAGTGATCATCATCCTCTTGCCCGTGAGGGCTCCTGCACCAAGGGCAGCCTTGCCCAGGGACCCACAAGCAGGACCTCAATGCCCTATCCCCTGCTGAAGCTTCCTCCTGCCTGCCACATGCATGGAAACTCTGTAAAGCAGAGATTTGATCCCATGCCCTCACTCAGGCACAAACAATGGAAGGGAGACTGCACAGCCAGAAAATTGAATTGTTTTTGTTTAATAAAAGAAGTGGAGATTGCCTAATTATTCCCTCAGCTAACCGTTTTAACCTCATTTTCTCCTAAGTGAATAGCTTATGTGATTTCTGTGCTAAAAGCAGCTGAATGTCAGAGGCATTGATCTTGGTTCCAGCCTTTGTTTTTATAAGGTTTGGATCTACTCTGTTTTGGCACCACATTGTTGTTTGCTATTAGTGTCAAAGTGCCACTTTCTGGTTTGTTTTTGCTTGCTCACAGAGCTCAGCCCTTCGGAGGTGAAGTGCCAACCTAAGTACTTGGGGCAGCTAAATTGCCACAGAAGAAGACACTCCTCTTGTCCCCAGAGCACCCTCCTGGTGCTTCCAGAGGACACAGTGGTACCAAAGGGATGGGAGAATCTCCACATGAATTTATTCCCTCACTTCTGTACTGAAATGACAATGAACACCGCCACCATTGGGCGCCCATCCACCAGCACAGTGGGATCAATCAATGCCAGTGGTGAGGCAGCAGGAGTTACATTCCAACCATCCTGGCTTGAACCACAATTTCAGTCTGAAAGATGACAGCAGTCACATGAGAGAAGGAAAAGTCTCTGCCCTGCACAAGCCCCAGGATCATTGAATGATATTTTTGGTAATAACCTTCTGCATTCAGAGCATCCTCATCCTTTTATTTGTTACCTTCTCCCAAAAATACTGGACAAAGTCTCCAGCTCCCTAGAAAACAAGTATAAAGCTTTCTAGAAAACAAGTATAAAGCGTTTTTCTCCCTTTCTACAATGATACTCTATATAAAGACACATTAATCACAGAGCTCACGTTCATTTATTCTCACCATTATAAACAAGAAACATTCTTTGGTTTTGAAGGTTTCTTTCTTTAACAAATGAAGGAGGAGGTGATAAAAAAGAAAAAGAAACCATTCTGTGATTCTATGAACACAGAAATAAAAAGCTACATCAAAATATTAAACATGGGAGAGTATCAAGCTAATGCACTCATGGATTCCTTGCCAAAATCACTTGAAAGACTTTCACAGTTGAAACCAAGACAGAATGAAAGGACTGAAAATATGAAATGAACATGTTGAACAATTAAAACAAAACAAAAGGTGAACAGAAATGCTCACTGAGAAACTCAGCTGCGATCCCAAGGCATTCCCACTATCCATGAGAGCCCAAGAACTTTTCAGGGGCTGGAGTTCCCCTTCCCTTGTTGGGCAGCATGAGGACAGGGGTCCTGTTTGGGTCACAGGCACTGACTGGCATGGCCAAATCTTCTGTGTCCACAGCACTGTGACAGGGTGAGCAGACAGGGAAGGAGGCAGAAGTGAAATCAAAGATTTTTCTCTACTTCCAAGACCATAGGATAGTAGGGGAAGGAAAAAAAGCCACCAAATCCCAGCTTCCGACAGAGAAGGATCTCTATTGGCTCTACATCTGGGCAGTGGATCCCCAACAGCAAAACCATTGACCTCCCATCCATCCCTTGCTGCTGTGACACCAAATGGGGACACAAGCTTCTCCTGAGGAAGGACAGCCATCCCAAAACATGCAATAACTAGGAGGAAAGATAGTGTACCAAGCCCACAGACATCATCTGAAGTTCAGCAGAAGAGGATTTGATGGTGCTTGATCAAGGACATGCAGGGAGGTTAGCAGCTAGCAGACAAAAACTAAAGCTGAAGCAGAGGGAATAGGTTTTAATCAAAACCTAGGTCTGGGGGAGTGAAACACTATCACCTGCAAGCCACCAAACAACAGTTAATTCACAGCCTTTCTAACCACACTACCAGCTGCAAAACACTGTCCTTCTGGGAAATGCTTTGGGGAATTCCTGCTCCCCAGCCATCAGCTCTTCTCACGGCCAAGAAAGATGTTTTTACAGTTATTTATCCTTTTCGTTGTGGAAGACAACACAGACTGACCGTCTTTTGCCATCTTTTGCAAAACAAAGCTGCCTACACAACCATGTCAGCCCAGGAGCAGAGGTTTCCTGTCAGCTGGGTGTCCTGGCACTGCTGAATGAGGAGCCTGACTTTCCACTGCATGTTGGTATAAAGTTTCACCATCAACACTATCTCTATTTCAGATTCAGCCACAAGTCATAACCTCTAGTGCCAGGCACTAGAGGAACAGCATCTTCTGTAGATGTCTGAAAGCAGACAGAGCTAGCCAGGAATTAAACAAGCAAATGTAGATCAGGTCAGATTCAGGGCTCTGAGATCAGTCGGCAACCCCTTCCCAAGAGCAAATGGGGATGAGAACTGTGAAAGCAGAGAGGTGCAGAGCCAGCATTAAGTCCAGACATCTGCCAGAGAATCCTACCCATTGGCAGCTCAGGCTGCTTTGAAGATGACTCAACACCAAGTTCCAGCTCAAGAACACCACAGACAAATAACAGATGCAGAAGCAAACAGCGGGAACAGCCAAGAAAGCACAGTGAAATGCAAGAGCTTTTTGCTGTCCATACTAAGAGCCTAACGAGGCAGAGCAATCTATGACCATTTCTTGCAGGAAGACATTATCCACAGGATCAGCAATCACTCTCAAAACCTAATTAGGCCTTGCCTACATCAAAACAGAGTGAAATAAAGGTGTCTGGTTCAAATTTGTCAAGTGTCTCCCAGCATCTCCATAACAGTGTGATTTTTGACAGGACCACGATGCGTGAAGTCAAGACTCATCTGCAAAACTGCAGATGATGAAGACATGATTAAGGGAATAAGAATCACTCTTGGAGATGGTGGTCTTAATTAGTTTCCATTCCTTGAATGCCAATGTAAAGTGTGATCTACAGGCCATTTGCAAGTGACCAAAGAAACGCGAGTTGCCAGTAATTTCCTGTAACAGCCAGAAACCACAGTAACTGATAAAGCAGAAGGTGAATGCTAGTTATTAAGACTTCCAAAACTCCTTGTTCAAATTCCAAGTTGGCCATTATTTTGTAGTTAATCTTCTGTCCATTTGTGGCGATGAGGGAGGCAGATGTTTAATTAGTTTTAACAAAAACTTCCATTAAAAATTGTCCTGCTTCTACTGAACTAGATTTATAACCTGTTTAGACAGACAATTGAAAAGCCAGAGAAAAATATTCTGTGGGGAATCCAAGGAAATCTGTATCTCAGAACGTTTTCTCCCGCACTCAGGGACCTTCAAGGTCCATAGACTCAGATAGAAAACACGTGCATTTTTCAGCTGTCACCATCACTTACTTAACAAAGGCAAAAGAAAAGCCTAATTACTCATGGATCCTTTTTAATTTGCAGGGTTAGTGGTGTTTAAGAAAAAAAGAAACAAAGAAAAACACACTGATAAATTACCCCTCCACTTACAGCAGTAAAAAAGATAGTGATGTTTCCAAACAGGTAGGTCCAGAGGGGAGTGCTCAGGAAGCATCACAGCCCACACAGTTATTCCAGCCTGGTGCTAACATCACAGAGTAGCATTCAGTTTGCAACCCTCTGCAGGTTTTGTTTGTGTGTTTTTAAGCAATATTTGGCTCAGGGACTTGTTTCAATGTTATTCTGCCCAAACCACCTCCTCAAGGCAATTTGTACAGCCACCCTCCTCATGTGCAACTTCCCCTGCATCTTCAATTCAGCAGACCCAGCAAGCAGTGCCTTTTTTCTGTACAAAAAAAGAGATGATCTCAGGCTCAGCTCCTGCTTCTGGATCCATCACTGCTCCTCTGCTGTCACCTCAATGCCATTCCCTGCTCAAAAACACCCAGACAATTTAGATTATACTTCGCCCTTTCTAAAATGTCTTGTACTTGTGCCCAGGGCAGGAGCAGTTTAAATAGCATAAATAGAAATAAATAGCTATAAAGCAAATAACAGCAGTGTGGAGGGAACGGTGTCTCCCAGAGCATGTTAAGGCAGTGTTAAACACAGAGCAAGCTGCACTGAATATCAGATCAGGAAGGATGGGTTTTTTCTTCCATTTCTTCTCCCTGATGAAACCCCAAGGCAGTTCTTACTCAGCTCTGAGGCACAGTGCCAGTACATCTTTTAACACAAACTTGTTCTCTGGCCAAGCGTGGGGACTGGGAAACTGTGGTTAATCACAGAATGTCCTGCTCTCAATACTCCAGTGGGTTCTGGGTTTTTCTGAACTTCTTTACTTGCCCTGACAGCAACTTACAGAAAGCCCTGGCAGGAACACTGTTTTCTCCTCCCTTTTCCCAATTACAGTCATCTCTCTGTCTTCCCCAGCTCAGACACAGGTCCCCTTCCCTGAGTATATCCCATTTACCAGCCTTCCTCAGGGACATTTCCATCCTGAACTTATCACTCCTATCCAGCATCTCCTGCTTCATCATTTAAGTAATGGTTTGCATGAAGGAGTATGAAAACACACTGTGTATGTGGTAGGGGGAACCTAAGGAAGCTATTGAGAACTATTCATCAGAAAGAATGTGTTATACTACACCATGTCATTCATCCGTTTGGTCTAATCAGTGGAAGTGGGTGGAGAGTGCTGCTTGCACAGGTTTGAGGTGCTCTGCATGGGCTAATAAGGCAGGACATCAAAATACAAGGGAGAAAATAAATGCGAGATGTAAAGTGATACTCATGTCACCACAGACCTGGGAAATTGATGCATCTCAAACATCATTTTTCAAGGGGCAGGTGGATTCCCAGAGTATTGCTTTCCCCCCTCACTCAAAGCAGGGTTAAGGTCCCTGAGCACAGAGAGGTGAAGTGAAATAAAACCCCAGAGATGTTACAAGCAGCATGCTCAGGGGGGTGATGGAGTTAATGAGAGTTCAGCTTGTCAAGGGAAAAACCACCAAGGAATGTATGTGATAACACGAAGATGCTGATCAAGAGCCTTCAGGATCCAGAAGACCTCAGCAGAATCCAAAGACATCCCTAGGGTAACTGAAACACCGCTGCCCAAACAAACTAGAGCAAGCACTGAGATGCTGTTGGGTGTATAAAGCAGACAGCAGAAAAGGCACAGGGCTCATTGCAGCAGCAGGCAGGCTGAAAGCAAATCAATAAAGACTGGAAGATTACACCAGGGAAGAGTCATTGCATGCCCTGCTTCTCTTGTACTCTTCTTTGCACAGCCTCTGTGGGCTTCCATCTCAGACCAAGGTATCACCAATGCAGCATCAACCATGCACTTGCATAGCAGGAATGGAATAATAAAAATAAAAATATAACATGGTATGGTCCCAAAACTAAGCAAACAACTTCAATTTGCACCCAGCAAGGTGGATGTTGAGCTCTGGGACACAGAAAGGATGACTAATATGAATGGGTTAATAGAAATGGAAATTACCCCATCTGAAGTGGAAGTAAAACCCAGAGCTTAACGTGCTCAAGTTAGAGGGACTGGGTAATTCCTGAGGATAATGATAATTAAAAAAATAAATCTATCAAGGCGAAATGGCAGTGTGTGCTAGAGAACAGCAAATGTAAAACTCTTTAAGAGAAGCCCATTAATCTGACTGCAATAGCGTGCAAGATTTCCTGAATAAGTTATGAAGAGAACAATAATTAAAAGATACGGTGGTTAATGGAAAGTGGTATAAAATGTAGCACAGGTTTACAAAGCAAAGCTCATGCCAGACTGAATCCAATGTCTTTCTTTAAAGAGATAACTGGTTTTTCAATGGGGAAAATGTGGTAGGTCTAATCTATTTGGACATCTGTAAGGAACTTGCTAATAAAAGAGCACAGGAAATCACTAGCTGGAACTAGAAAAGAGGAGGTGCTACAAGAATTAGTAGCAGGTGAGTAACTCACCCAGGGGGTGACCAGGATACACACAGCAGGGTTATTAGTCCCAGGGGAGTCTTGACTCTCCTAGGCTGAGCTTCAGAACAACAAAGCTGGCACTTTTGGTGCCAGCACTGGCTCAGGCAGGACAACTGCAAACTGATGGCAACCTGGGTGGGACAGACCAGCTCTAACAAGGCCACAGTGACCTCCACAACTGGATTAATAAAGTAGAATTAAAAACCAAAAATCTCTAAATTCAGTCATGCATTTAGGCATTAAGGAACATTTGTGGCTGACATGAAAGCTCATCAGTTGGAAAGGGAGGACATGAGCCCATCTCAGGGTAAATGCGACAACAAATGAGGCAGCCATGAAAAAGAGAAATTCAGTCCTAAAATATACCAAGTCAGGGATTTATACTAGAAGTTACCCAAACCTTTTGCATAGTGTTACAGAAGGAAGCAGTGAGGTGCCCCTTAGGGATGTGTGCACAGTTTATAACTCACATTTTGGAAAGTTTGGATGCCACGCATCACTCAGACATGCACGATGGCTATAAAACCACCACCTTGAGATCAGTGATCTTGTTGTTAAATAAACAAGTGAATGAAAAGTCACCAACCCAAAACCCCCTCAGCTTTTGTTTGGCTGAAAAGAAACAGATCCTTCCTTGTGACACGCACAAGCCCCAGCTCAGCATTCACTAGCTCACAGGTGCATCCCGCCTTGCACAGACTGATGGCCAACAAAGCATTTCCTCCATGTTATGTTCTTGCCCTCCCATCTTTTATCTTAGATGAACCTTAAAAAATTAAAACCACTGCTGGGTTTCTGTGGTTGATGAAATTCAATTCTCACATCTCAGGTACTTGATAAACCTACATGCAGAATAAGCTTTTTCCAGGGAACATAACAATTTATTGTCCTTTGAAGTAGACAAGGACAGTGGTGTAAACATCCTAAGTTTTAGAAAAGTTCTGTGGAAGTTTTATGTTCTAAAATATCCAGTTTCTGGTGCACCCAACATACAGTTCTCTCTACAGCTGCAGAACAGCGTTGGTTTTTCACATTATTTCAGCCCATCCTTTCTCTTGTCTGCAAGCTCAGTCTCATCACTGCAAATGGCAAGATATGAAGTTTGCTTCACATTGACAAAGAGGAGATCCAGATACTCTGTCCCCAGTTTTGAGCTATGGATACTGCTGGGGGAAAAAGGGACACCAAGCACGTGGCAAAACATCTACTCCATGAGGGCAAGCAGCATCAGCCCCCACCACAGCTGGGCTCCCTTCAGTGATGTTTTGCAGCTCTTAAGGCTGTTCTCCCTTACAGAGGGAACCCTTTGAAATCTGCTATGAGTGTAGTTTAGAAAAAGACACTCAGTGGCAAAGGAAAGGACTTGGACCATTCTCCTGCCATCACACAGGGAAAGTTAGTGTTTATTTATGGTGATTAGTTAATACCATGATGGCACCAGTCATACCCTTTTTCCACTGTGGAAAAGCCCAACACACAACTTCCCTGGGCCGTGCCAGTCAAGTCCAATACCAAACAGGAATGACACTGGTCTGGGCTGTAGCATTGCCACCTGGAAGACCTCTCCACAAAGGCACCTTCTCCTTGCCTGGCAGGACCACGCTTCTATCCTGAGTTTTGCCAAGCACAGCGGCTCTTCAGCTCTACAATCACAAGCCAGTGCGCAGAAGGCACAATTTTCCCTATATTAGAAGTGGCTGACACTTCAGTGACATGAAAGGATCTGTATGGCTATTAAAGACAAAAATCAGGAAAGGCTGCACACACCAAGTGGTACTAAATTGCTATAAAATTCAAATCAGGCTGCATTACACTGCACAAACTTCCCCCCAAACGCACCCCAAGTAAGGTTATTAAATGGAAGTGACTTAAGTGCTGCAGAGGAAAAATAACATGAACATTCCTGAGAAAGCCAATGTATAATTTTCCCATCTCAAGGCCATAATGTGGCGATTCCAGGAAGGTTTCCTCGTTTGGAAACATCAGGCAGGCACATCGTGTCCCCATGCCAGCATGCTCTAATCAAAAGCATCCCAATCTCAGGTTCAGCAGCTATTTATGGGAACAGCCAGCAGCATGCAAGCAACCAGAGAGATTACAGGAGAGAAGTCCCGCACGAAGCAGCCTTCGCTGGGTCTCCTGAAATGCACGTGCCTTTGTGCTTTAATATCTCCATACACTGCTGCACAGACCAGACAGGAACAATACAGACAAGATGTGAGCAGTATGGTCAAGCCAGGCTTTCCAGACCATCACTCAAGGATGCTAAAGATAACTTGGTTTAATTGCACGTTCAGCAGCATGTCTTGCAGCTTCTGGGTATCCTGAAGAAAGCAAGGAGGGGGCTGGGAGCAGGGTGGGAAGGTGCTCAGTAGACTGGAAAGCACCTGCAAAGAGTAACAGCACTTAAAATTAGAAGTTGGATTTCCAACAGGAGACAGAAGTTCCAGTCCTGATGTAATTTATGGTTTAACTGCTTTGAAGAGACTCAGCTACACACTGGCTCATGGCTCTGCCCTCCCTGAAACCAGAGGTTCAGACATTGTGGAATGGAAATCAATGTCAATGAGCCAGAGCTCACTTCTCATTACAGAAATAATGAATAAACAGCTACTCCTCACAAAGGGCAATAGAAAACTTCACAAGACCATCCACAATTTGAATCTTAACAAGCATATAATATATGAATACCATGAGCATTTGATCTTTTATGAGAGGGGAAAGATTATTAATTTACTGCTGAAGAATATTTTGGTTCTTCACCTCCTGTGATGAGTATCTCAGTCGGAGAAAATCAAATCAGTTCACATTACTACATGTATATCATCAGGCCATGCTGAGGTACCATTCAGAAAGTAATTGAATAAAGTTTTTAATCTTAGATGACATTCAAACATAAGTAAACAGTTTTATCACTATTAAAAAAATATCACTCTTACTTAGCAGGCAGCAGACACAATGATAGCTTGTAAAGAGATTGCAGTATTAAGCTGAACAAAATGATAGAGCTGACAGTACCTCTTCAGTGGTCTTTAGAAAACAAAGTTTGCTTGCAAATGTTTAACTCGCTGTCTCAGCAGCTCTCTAGGAAAGATTTGCTATACATGCAGATGTTCAGAAGTTTATAGAAGACAATTAAGTTCTATTTGCAGAAAGTTAAAGAAAAGATTTCAAAAAGACACAAAAAACTAATGCAATTTATAAACCAATCTCTTATTTCTTACACTACTATTCTCTCCAAAAGCTAATGTGAGCAGCTCATCCTAAGAGTTGAGATTAACTTAAATAATTGTGGGGGAAGGCAATACATCAGCTTGCCAAGAAGTTTTTTTTGTTTCTGATCATCCCTATAAAGAGATACCTTGAAATATTTCCATTGAAAAACTGCAACAGCTTTCATCAAAAAGCCTTAAAAGATTAAAAAAGCACTTTGTTTCTGACGTAAGGGCAGCTTGCTCAGCTGCTCCCCAGTCCTCCATATGCCTTCTCCAGTGTCCGATCCAGCTGGACCCTCACAGTCCTGTGCAGAGCACACAGCCATAAGCCTCAGTGAAGCTTATGGGATCACTAACAAAACACCCACAATTAAAACTCCAGCTTTCTTCATATCCTGCCTGTAACCAGCCATTTGCTGCATGCAGGCTCCTGTGCTCACCATGCAGCGTGAGGACAGGCTGCAGCAGGGGCAGAGGATATCCGTGTTGCTGAGCTGCAGGGTAACACAGCCCTGGCACTTCGCAGGGCTCAGCCACTCCAGACCCACTGCAACCATCACAGCAGCAACACTGAAAATACTTCCTACGGGTGCTTATCCCACTCTGGCTTTTGGTTTATCCCCACTTCAACACAGCCATTACTTCCCCTGTGCCTGTCCTCCTGCTAAGCTGAGCAGCACTGGGGAAGCCAGAGCAGCTTGGGTGCTAGTGACCAATGCTGCCTCTTCTTATCACCTTTTTGGGCACATCTGCCCTTCCAAGGATTAAAGTAAACTATATCCTCTGGTCTATGAGGAAGGCTTCTAGGAAGAAGCACTGTATTTTATTAGAATCGTGATGTAGTCCAAAGAAAAAGCAAAATAGGAAGGAACATACTTGCCTGGAAGCCTTCCTGACTGCTGCTTTTACCTTAATACAGATATTGCAAACCTCCTTCTCTAGATATATGAACATACAGGATTTGCTGAACACTATGAAAATGGTCTCCACCTCAACACAACAGTTCTCAGTATAGCCATCCTGCAACAATATGCACCTGAAAGAGGCATTGCTGTCAAAAAGCAGCATGTCTGCTAAACCGAATGGTACTGCAGAGACTGCAAAAATCCTCCAAGATGAAGACAAAATGCAGCAGTCCACAGACAACCTGTGGCCTCCAGGTTAGCGCTGGGCTCACACAAGCCACGATTCCCCAAGGATTTCTTCGGGCATCTCAGCTCCTGATTTCAGAGAACCAGCCTTCACCTTGCTGCCTGATCTATACATCAAAACATACCCTGTCCTGCTGCCCTGCACCAGGCTCAGCCCTGCTTAACCTGCATGGTGCCCACTATGTCCCCATGTGCTTGAGAAACCCCTGCAGTCAGAATTGCTCTCTGTTGAGCATGGTTAACAATCCGATTAGCTGGTTTTAAGGTGCAAAGCAAGAAGGTACTTAAGTCAGGAGGAATCCTCTTTAATTAACTTTAGTGGAAAATAAGTTTGGCAGATCAGGTGTGGATATGTTTGTTTTGGTTCACTAGATTTCTTAATAAACACATTAGGTGTAACGTACTATGCAGAGCTTAATTGCACAGCTATAACAAAATTCCATAAAGAACATAGTTAACAATTGCTAAGCTGCAGTTTCTCCTGTTACTGCTCCTAGAGTTATTACAGATAGCAGTGGCCATCTGGTTCCCCTGGAGTCCAAGCAGAGCAAGATCTGCGTCAACCCACAAGAGGCAGAAAAGGGGAGAGAATAAAACACACTTAGATAGTTGTGTAGCAGGGTTTTATAAACTTCAATTTCTGTTAACACTGCTTCCCACGGAGAACAAACAGCTTTGGCTGGCGTGGTCCATGCTTCTCCCACCCAGGAGCTGTTCTGTTCCCTCGCCAAGAGCTGAACTCACTGTGACTGCCTTGCCCCAAGCACCAGAGCCATGCTGAGTCCTGAAGAAAGCCCAAGATACCACTCATGACAGCCAGGTCTCCATGGCACTATGAAATAGCTCAGCTAATAGTCCTACAGAGGTACCAGCAAATCATCCCTGGTGCTAAATCTGCAATCAAGGAAGCACAGACGTGTTCCGAGTGTACAGCAGGACCAGAGTTCAAAGCTATGAGAGGGTTTAAATACTGAGAATATTCACTAGTTAGGTGAATGGAAGATCTTCTTAAGACTATGAGCATTTAATAATGCTGATAAAATTAGCCAAGGCTGGTAATTGCTTTGCAGAAAATACATGGAATGAGCGGGGGAGGATTTAAACCGCTGTAATATTTAGAAGATGTTTGTCCTTAAAATGCTTCACAGTTCTTTAAAGTGGGAAAAGTTTTTTCATGAAGGGTTTGAGAAGTTCATTTGGAAGTCTTTCCTGAAGTCTTGGAGACTAAGTTGGAAGAAGCTATTATTGGGTGCCCTCAAGTCCAACCGATTGCCCAGGCTCAGCCCAAGAGCAGTTAAAATGCCTCCTCAGTTTAGCATTACTCACAGGGTGGCACAAGGTCTCCTCAGTGTTGGCAGAGAGGCCCTATACAAGACATGATGACAGAATTCTTCCTTGATCACATGTGGATTTCCATGCTCAAGCAAATGCTTCAGAGAAGTGAGGCAGATCATGGTAGTACTTTATGGATGTTCTCACAACCCACCCCAGCCCTCCTGACATCAAAGGCTTTGGATGAGGCTATCGCACTCCAGGAGTATCTCCAAGATCCGTCTTATCAGATGAGAAGCTTCTTTGAGATCTTAAGCAAGGATATTTCAAGGCTTTTCATCTTCTGCATGTTGATCCTGTTTCAGTGGAAAGATATTTATCCTAATCCTTTTTAACTCTGGCTACAGAAAATAATTGGCCAAGAGTGGCAGATAAGTAGTTAAAAGTCTCCAGTTCCTTTTTCAATTAAGGCTTACTTGAAAATAACCTGTATCACATTTAGTGAACTTAGTTAATGCTTATTCAGTAAGTTTCACTGGAATTTGTTTTTCCAAACACTGCTGATAGTTTGAAATACAGGATCTCTTAACATTAAAATCCTCTGTTGGGAGATGCAGTCTAGTATTTCCTTCAGGTTAATGCCAGCATTAGCAAAGATTTCTTGAGGAACTTTACTGTTCCAAACAGCTCTTAAAGGATGGGAAATCAGCTACATATGCAGAGGTCCAGGGTTCATCTTCCCTTGTGGGGCACCCAAAGGGTCCCCTTGCTGGCTCTCCCATCCCCACACATAATAGACATAGCCGTGGAGCACACACATGTCCAGGTTCACCTCCCTGCCTCACAGTGGGACAGGGCTCACTTGCATGGCCATGAACTGGCCAAGTCAAGGTCCTTTTGCTAAATCTGCCTTCAGTGTGTGCTGATCCCACATAATCACTGGTCGGGGTGCACTTCACAGCGAGATGGTGCTTGGCCACAGCCTGATTTACACAGGCACTTGAAAGCATCCTCATGCTCAAACTGTTAAGAAACATCTTTGCACAGACCTCTTTGTGAGTTAGTAGCAGCACACAGCAAAGGGCAATGGCAGCCTGGCAGCTAGTGTGAAGCTTTGCCCTGGCATAATTTCCCTAAGTCAAAACTGGACAAAGAGGAATCAGGGTTGAATGTCATCAGCTAGATCAGATCTTAAAATGGAGCAATATTATCCTAGCAATATTATCCTAGCCACTGAGTCTCAGCAAAAGGCGGAGAAGTGCTAACAAGATGCAGATTAATAGCTACTTTCGCCCATCTGTTCTTACCTAAGGGAGGAAAGAGCCTGTAACAGCAGGAAAAGTGGTCCCAAGCAGGAGCAGCAGCATTAGGAAGCCCTGTAAATCGCCACATCCCCAGGTCTCTTTACCAAAACTTCAGCTGTGTCTTTGCCTGGGTGGAAAGGTGGAATATATCCACTTCATCATCCCAAGGACAGAACCTTATTCAGTGCCAGTGACTTGGCATGCAGTGTTAAAGGCTTTGCAATGTGACACGGAAATACAACACATGTAAAGCATCACCTTTACAGGTTTCTGCTGTAAGCCAGGGAGACAAGGGAGCAGAGAAGATTAGGTTTTTGAGGCATTTTAGGGCTCCAGCAGTGATGCCCAATGAACACAAACAGCCAGTGCCAAGAGCACTCCCAAAACAGTAGGTGTAGATTACTCTGCAAAATACAGGCATCAGCTTACCAACTCCATGTGGTGTATTTTCCAGAGGCTTTGAGCATCTTACCAAGTAGAGTTGTTTTCTTAACCTACTGCTGTAGGCTATGGGCTTAGAAACAATACAACAGGAGAGGAAAAATGAACGTAACCCAAAGAAAATAAACCTGCACTTGCTCTCAAGGAAAATGCTAGCTCATTCATCAGCCAAGAATTAAATGGCAATTTCTGCTCAGCTTGGGTTTTGCTGTACTGCCCTGTGAAATGAGGCACTTTTAGCCTGAATTCACTTGCTCTGCATGCTGGGAGGGTATTGATATACAGTTGATAGAAGACAAGTGTTTTGAGATCCACTGAGCACTCCTGCCATAGTCCAGGTCCCTGCACACATGTGATGGCGTCTATCTCCACCAAGTCCATAGTGCACCAGGTGCTTCCCCAAATGCCAGCCTTGAGGTGGGACCTCTGTGCCCATCATGGCCTGTCATTATTGCTGTCATACAAGGGAGCTCAGACCCCAGTGCTTGGAGTAGTGGCAACACCAGTGTGGTATCCTCAGCTTGAACTTGCTTATCCTTGAAGGCACAAGTAAGAGCTGCGAGATGAGGTACCTTCATGCTGTACAGAGCACACCAGCCCATTGAGGTGTGTGCAGTCAGCTGCTATATGAAAACAGACTTCATCAGGTATTTAATTTGATCCTACCAGCCTATGTTCAGCCAATCCTGCTATCCATCAGGGAAAGCAAGAGCAGGACAGGAGACATCAGGGAAAATAGGAAACCAAAGATGCTTCCTCTGCACTTCAGAGTACAAGAGTTGAGGTAAGCCCATAACCTCAAGAGCTCTTCAAGTGATACTCAGAAAAATGAGTTACAATGCACGCTTAAGCCAAAGAAATTACTCATGGCTGTTGAACAAGCTCTTGTAGCTCAGAAGATGAGACACTGTTAAAGCCCCAGCTTTCCATGTCCTGCATTGCAATGTCTCTTCATGCTGCAGTTAATGGCTCACAAGGATGGAGGCTCACATCTGTGGGTTAGCCAAGGTGCTTGACATCAACTTGAGATGGGAACAGAAGGGGCAGGTGTTTGGGGACAGCTATGCTGACTGGCCTTCTCAATTCTTTCCCATTTTGTACTGTACCAATGCAGTCATCTGAGTGACAGTAGCTGGCAACAAGGGGGCAGGACTGCTTTGCCCACACGGCCAGGATGAATCTCTGCTGCAAGAGCATCAGGTGAGCTACTAGGTGATAGGGAGCAGGAACAGCTAAAGGCCACTCCAAGGCAGACAGGTTTGGCATTACAATAGGGTAACACTAATTAGGACCACAGGCTGGGGACAAGAGAGGGACAGACAGTCTAAGACAGCTCAAGCCAAACTGCCTTACAGGGGCTGCTGGTCTTGCCCTGGGTCCCCAGGAACACAGAGCAAAAGGCTGAAAGAGAACTGAGAAAATGAGTAAGGAAAGTAAGTGTGCTAGAGATGCAGACCATGTAATTACCAGCAGACACCTAGCTGGCCTAGACAGAGGTAATGTAACTCAAGTTCATTAAGGGTCTAATACAAGATGGCCAATGACCTCAAGTGGCAGCACTGAAGTGGGAAATTAGCTCTTCAGGTTCAATACCATTTCATTTTGCATGTCAAGGTCTTGACAGAGCAGCTTGGGTGCAGCTGGGAAGGGTAAGTGAGCAAGAAGGTTTTCCTCTAAACTCATGTGGAGAGACCAAGGAAAACCAGGAGCTCAGCCAAGGCACTCACAGCAGGGACCTGCGGTCACAAACCTCTGTCTTAGCTTTGCAGCTCAGATGCCTCTCCATCCAGTAGCTCTGGCTTATTATAGGAGCTTTGCACAGTGCTGCACTATTCCTGAAGATGAGTCTTCCTCATATCTCCTGCAAAGATGGTCCACAAGCACACCAGCACCCCTTAGCTGGGGCAGCAATGTCTCTCCCTTGCAACAGCCAAGGAGTCATTTCTTTAGACACACTGCTAGAAAATTTAACTCGTTTAAACCATGGTGGTTTTTCCTTTGTTTTCCTGAATTAAGTTTCTTCATTGTTCCAGACTTTTCAGGAAATATTTGGAATAGTAAAAGAGGGAAAGAAAGGAAGGAGATACTAAGGTTTAAAGGCAATTTATATAGCTGGAAGCTTAGAGGGTGGGAATCCAAAAAACACTACCTCATTCCTCTAGGACAGCAATTTTGGATATTCACATTGTACTTACTTTTGGGCCACCAAAAATATTTAACAGCAAAGGGAACCATGTTAAGGGCATCCATTGCCCTATAAAGCCAGGAGATGCTCTGCCTCCTGCCATGTCACACTGCCTTGTGCCACCAGCTCTTCCATCCCACAGCATCCATTGACTCTGTGCTGGCCAGCCCCTACCTGATGTGTTAGTGGGGACAATGCACGGCAGAAATAAAAGGTTCAGAGAGGCACTGAGCTCCAGAAACACTCTGGGCTTCTAGTACCATCTTCATACTACATAACTAGTGAAAAAATCCCAAACGAGATAATCTATGCAGCATGCTTTACACCAACATGCATTCAATCTGTGCTACCAGCTTGCTTATATGAGTCCCTACACAGAGAGGCTTTTCAATACCAACCACCATCACCTGAAGAGAAGAAACATTGCAAAAAGGTGGAGAAAAAGGCACTTTTCTGTATCAAAGCCATTGGCAAAGACAAAGGGAGAACCGGAGCCGTTTCCTTGCTGGAGATGCTGAACAAACAGCAAACTGTGCCAGGCAGCGAGAACACCGAGGGCACCAGCTGCTTTGCAGAGCTGGACAGAGCCATGTATTGCAATCCCAGTCTTGGTGGCACCTCATGTCCCAGACCCTGATGGCAGCACAGGGGACATAGGACCCTCACAGCAGCATAGGGACACACGTAGTGCTTCAGGACAGAACAAGCTGCCTCAGACAAACAAGAGAACTTGAATTCCTGCCCAGCAAATCATCCCCTTGAAAGGGAACTTTCAGATCAGCGTTTATTAATTCTGGAGTGTGTGGGTTTTTTTCTCCCCAAGAAACTTTGTCAGCTGCAACAATAAAAAAATGCTGGTTTGGCAAAGTTTCTGTTTGAGGATTCAAGCGACAGCGCGAGTGTTCTGCTGATAAAATAATATACATTTTTGTTTCATAGCCACTACTATTTGCTGCAGAATATTTATGGGATGTACAAAACCCCCTGTACACTCAGCACAGCTCAAGCTTTTCCCAATCAGATGTTTTATCTGGACAAAGTAGAGATGTTACCTCCCAGAGATCCAACAGGCTGGCACTTCTGCTGCACACATGGGCCAGCTCCCCGCTTCTTCATGGGACCACGACTGTCAAGGGGCATTAGACAGTGCAGACAGGAGCTGCACAAGACAATGCAATCATCCATGTCCATCAAATCCTGTTAGCTGGGGGTTCAACAGTCCCTGCAGGCTGAAGTCAAGGAGGCAGAGGACCTTGCAAAGGGACATCAGCTAACAGAGCTACTGCTGCTTCAAAGCCCCCAGGTTCTCCCCAGCTCCTCACAGAGCCTCAGCCCAGCCACAGCAGCACCAGCCAGAGCCCTTCAGCCACAGCATTACTTTATCCAGCATACAGCAAAGCCTTCAAACAGATCTCACCTGGGAAACAGAGCCGAAATTTAGTTTAGCCAGAGCAACACACAGTTGTCCTGCTCTTATGCACGAGGCACATAAAAGCCCACTTAACAGCTCTGTTTCCCTCCTATATTTTAAATCCAATCAACATTAGTGCAATTACATGCTCTCATATAAGCTGTTTCTAGGCAGCCCAGTTTATGACTTTTAACTGACTTGAAAGTCTTTTTTAGACACCTCTTGCAGTGAAGACTGGGAGCATAAGGCAGTCTCCCGCTCTGGCCCTTGCCTCACTCAGTTTGCCCAATAGATCTTCAGGCAACACTGCTGATTATTGTTGCTAGATCTCACTTTGCCACCTCTGAAAAACAGTGGGTTGACAGACACTGATAACTGTAGGTCAGAGCGAACAGCTGGCAAATGGCTACTAGCACTCCTTTGGAGGAAGCAAGATTATCAAGCCTGGAGTATTTATCAGGCTGCAGGAGAGCTGACTTGCCTGCTAAACAGGGTGGGCTGGGTTTTTAACTCCATTCAGATGAGGAGGGAGTAGAAATCTCATACAGCTGTTCACTGGAAGGGAACAGCTTTCTCATCCAGCAATAGCAGCACTGCCTGAATTACCACTGTCCTGACAGGCAGGATATATTGCCTTACTACTCTAACAACAAAATTCACAGATTCACAGCTACAACCCCTCCCATTAATCATCTAGGTCCAGAGATTTGACTTCTGTGCATCTCCAGCAGAGCTCTTTGATATGCAAAAGATTACTTAACCCCAGGTGATGGCTCCAACACAGAGGTGTCAAGAGCACCAACCAGGACCACATGTTTCCATTTAGACAAAGGACCACAATACAAGCAGGAGGCACTGTGAAGGGCGGGGACACCTTCTTTGATACTTGCCTTCCTTAAGGACATGCACATGCTGGAGATGTAGAAGTCTCCAACTCAACTGGGAACTGCAGCCCCAGGTCCAGGTTTGCCAGGTAAAAGCATCCCAGGTACATGCAGACAGGGCACTGTTCAAGAGTTGTGATTTATCTGTCCTCATTACTGAACACAGCTGGTTTCCTTCATTTCTCAGTTAAGCTCATCAATCCATAGAGAGGCTATTACTGTTATTGATGTGCCACAGACCCCAGGAGTCCTCAGACTTCCAACCCCAAGAGCTTTAAAGTCATGAATTAAGCCCTGAGAGTCATTATTAAAAGAGCTCCAACCACTGCATTATTTTCATCTGCCGCCTGTTTAAATGCTTTAGGCTATACTTAGCTCAAGGTTTCTGCCTACAAGAGCTAGACATATACTTGCTTTTAATGAAAAAAGTCCAATTGTCCTGGAGTTAAGCAAAGATTTGAATTGAAGTTTTCATTATTGTGATATTTGCAGCGCAGGCGAAACTCTCCAGTACTTCCAACTTGCCTTTGAGAACATATTGCTCAAGGTGGGAAAGAGTGGGAAAGAATGAAAACCCAGGATCTGGCCAGATCTCATCTCACATCATTTGTTCCCACACACCTATGGAAAACAAAATTAAGACCTTGCTACAGTTTACATCAAGACAGTGGTTTCAGCTATTTTCATAGGTGTTTGCCTGCACTCCTCATGTTTTGTTTTAGATCACTAGATCAAGAGGAACTTTGTTTGCCTTAACTTTGCCACTTCGATTCGTTTTCAAGCCATGAGAAGTGAATTGGAAAGTAAACCACACCACCAGTTTCCTAACCTGTTCTGGACCCCCCCCCCCCTCCCCCCCCACGCAAAACAGCCTTCCATTCACCTGCTTTCACCCAAGAGCAACAGGAATGGTAACAAATGTGGGGAAGAGAAGAACATTTGCCCTCAACAATCCTCTTACTGAACTCCCATTTCCTGCAAGTCCCAAAGAGGAACAAAGCTCAGCTACAGCCAATTAAAAGATGTTCCTTTCAGCAGTTCAGTGTCTGAAGTCCACAGACCTCAGCCAGAAATAGCCCATTTAGATTTTAATTACTACTTCTAATTCATATAGTAGAAAGTTTGTGGTTACAAATTAGGATTCGGAGCTCCTCGAAACCAGTGGAAAAAAAATGGCACCAAGATCAGACTTGGCCTTGCAGGGGGAAAAGATCTTGTAAGAATAGCCTAAATTTCTATATTCAGTAAGAATTCAAGAAAAATCCAGCCTGTTTTTCAAGCTGAACAGCGTTTCAGTTTATTTTCAGCTTTATAAAATAATCCTATTGGAAACATCTCTGTGCATACATTCAGTAACTATTTCAACAGAAAAGGAAACCCTACCCAATACTGCAGATAGGTTTAACAAATATTGAAAGGACTGTTCTACAAATACCACAGCCCTGCACAGCTCTGGAATCAAGAACAGCAGCTGGAAGGTGAATGCATCATTCCCATACATAAAGTATCCCACTTACCTTCCACAATACCCTTGCTCTGCAATAGTCCCCTCTATATGGGTATCAGCTTAGTCAATAGCAATATAAAGCAGATTTATAGCAAGACATCCACAAAAGAAAACTGCGAGGAACTCGTACATTCACACTGCTGGTAAGGTAATTGCTCCAGCAAGGAACGAGACCATTCACTGAAGTCAGTGGAAAAGGTCTTTATTTACAAATGGGAGACCACAAAAATAGCTGTGCCTTGTACCATGCTCTGAGCAGCTTCCTTTTGCATGGATTGACTCTTTGGAAGATGGGAACAGACTTGGACATCTGTGCGTCCTCCCATTATTGATGAGGATCATGCACTTTGCACAGGCCCCACTGCATTTTTGGGTGGCTATATACCAACGCCAAAAACCAAAAGTAAGAAGTTTCTTTTAAGACCCTGAATAAGCCCTAAGTAATTGGTGATGCAAAACACACCCATCCTGGCTGAATCAATTAGTACTTCCTGCTGCCAATACCAAGGTCTACTTTCTGGAGAGCACCAAACACTTTAAAGCAGCTGCATCACTCACAAGGACACTAAAATCTTTTAATAAGTAATTTTTAAACCATGTACCACACTCAGCCATTCATGTCTTCAGTGCTTATCCGCTGCTTTACCGAGGCCCTTTGTTAAGGCATGTGATTGACTGGAAGCTCTCTAGGGTGAGCCAATTTTCATAGAATATAGCTTTAACAAATTCTATGTAGCCAACTGGAAAATTAAGAACTGCTGCTTTTTCTCTGGGATTTATTAAGGTTGAAGTGGTCTTTATAAGTGTCTTCTCAACATGCCAGTGCTATCTAATCAATTGAAGAGAAATTAAGGGTTTGATCAGATTTTCTTTCACAGGAATTGACCCGATGATTAGAGATGATGCCCTGTGTGTTACTTCATCCAGTGCAAGAAGGAAAAAAAAAAAAAACACAACTGTAGCTTGCTATGAGTGGCCAATTTTGGGTGCTTGAGGCAACCCGACCTAGTAAGCATCACTTGGTACTACTAAGAATGACTGTACAACCTATTTGCTTTTCATGTGATTTTGCAGAACTGTCATAGTTATTAAACAGCTTTAAACTGTGATAGCTTGAAGTGCAGAGGGGCAGATTGGACCATGCAAACCCAGCAGCTCCACACAGCTCCCTAAGGTCATGACAACGCCACCTCTAAGCCTTCCTGCCAAGAGACAGAAGAACCTTCTGATTTTCCTTCTCAAAAAGAGACAACAGTACAGTCTCCAAATAGTCAAGGGTAGTTAACAGTGGTAAAACCCAGATCCACCTTCGTGTATGCAAATTCCCATGTCAGGTAACCAGATATTTCCTAAACCAGCTAGAGAAAAAGGCCAGGAAGCCCACAGCAACCTTCCCACCAGACATCTGCAGGTCTGTATAAATACCCACACAGGAAGAGAAAGAGCATTACCATGAAGGCATCTCCCCAGCATCTATACAATAATCCTTCAGCCTCTTACCATTCAGAGCAGCCAGACACTAACCTTAACACAGCTGCTTTGACTTGCTATCAAGGCATCAGATTTGCTGGACAATATCAACATATTCAGACTGATATCCTTTGCCCTCTCAGTTTCAAGAGATGCTTCTCAGACACACTGTACTGATGGCTGCAAGCCTGCCACATGCCTGCACAGATCCTGAAACCACTGTCTATTCATTTCAGGGAAATTACTGGAACAGGAATAAAATATAACCCACAGGAAAAAAGTATTTTCTATTTGAGTGTAACAGATAGCCCCTGGGAAGATGACAACCTTTGTGTATTTGTTGATAGAATAAGCCAATGATACGACTGGGCCACAAGAGAGGCTAATGAGTTTCTGTGATTATTACAGAAGGTCTGCTCAGGAGAAGCTGGAGATTAGTGTCATTGCTCAGGCAGCAGTAGGGGATCTGAAAAACAGGATGAGCCCAGGCATCCCAATTCAGGAAAGCTCTAATTCAGACTGGAACAGGCACAAAAAGCCATAGACGCTTAGTTAATCTCACAAAAAGAGACTAAAAATAGCTCATTTTGGTTTGAAAAAAATGAAAGACCAGGCATACAATTACAGTCTTAATAGATCAAGGAGATTACTAGCATCAGACCCTACCTATTTTTACACTGGGCACTGGAGTGACCCCTGCCTCCAACAGCAATGTGTAAGACAAAAACCATTATTGGCTCAAGAGGAATTTTGCATTTAATTTCCAGAACAAAAGAATTTGTTAGTTAAGTGTCTAAGTGTTAGATGAGGGCAAGTCTGGAAAAGTTTTCCCATAAGAGAAGAGGGAGAAGTAGGCATCTCTCATTAAAGGGCATCTTGTCTTGTAGAGAGGATGACACAGTAGCACTGCCAGTAGCAGCCTGGTCTATACTTCATTTGCTTTTGCTTCAAGAACATCTTTCACCTTTTCATTGATGACTATCTTTCTCCTGGATGCTGTCTGAGCACATCCCAGCAGTAACACTTGCCTTCAAGTTCCCCGAACAGGACTGGGATTCTTCCTTGAACCAAGACAGTTAAACTTTCAGCTACCTCCCTTTTTCCATGACCCCACACAGCAACTTGTGTGGATACCAAAAGCCCAAGTAGCATCTGCAAAGCCATCGTATTTTTCAGTCACCTTCTCACTGAATATTTCCATGAAGCAATTGCAAGTTTTTAAGAAGAGGAAGGGGAGAAGCAGATTTAACATATTGAAAAATTAAAAATTTAGTGGGGCAGGATAAAAATGATAGAATCTTACGTTAAATTATACAACTGCAGGAATGCTGGTGCAATTTTACCTTTCATATTTAGTCTAATAAAACCCTCAGGCCTTTAATTTATCTCCACTCCAGTACCATCCTGCATCACGAAAGGGTTTGGCCAGGGAGCAGAGGTCAGGTGCATTATAAGGTGTTTAAACCAGGGAAGCTGCCATCCTCAGGATTTATCCAGCCGAGTCCCAAATTGCCTATGAAAGGGGAGGCCTGGGTACCAAATAATTGCCAGCAGGACATCTGATCCCAGGAGACAGAACAGCTAGTGCTGGAGCTCTTATGATCTGCAAGACCTGCTGTACTTCAATCCCCAGAGATTTAGGGATATGACAGATATTGTGTGCATCTTCCAGACCAGAGATGCGTTGTACAGTTACCTGAGCTCAGTGTGCTGTTAGCCTCATGCCCCTGTACTCCTTTGAAGTCCTGTTTTGAGTTGATTGTTGCAAGATGGGAATTCAAAGTGTTCTCAAAGATCCATGTGACTCCACCTGCCTGAGACCTGGGTAGATTTTGATTTCAAACATAAAGTTGCTCACTAAAACCTTTCTACTTGATATCTATTTTCCAGCAGGATTCACAGGACCTTGCACTTGAAGGGCTACTGATCCCTTCGAGTCACCCACCCCAGTCAAACCACAAGCTCAGCCTGTGCACTATCAGTCACCCCAAACTAAGCAAAGCATAATTTCCACAGTGCACTTTAAGGAAATTTCAACTGTGAAAAGCCAACAAGAAATCGAACAGCTGACTAAACTGTGGCAGAACTGACACGTTGCATGGTTTTGAGGAATTATTTAATTTCCCTTACTGATACAAGCTACACATTCGTAAGCAGCTCAGTGCCTCACCAGCCTGCTGTCAGACTGAATCATTTCATCTGGAAGATGACAAAATACAAAAGTTCAAGGTTGCCACAACAGCAATCAGGCTTTAGGTCTGGAAATATTATAGACCCTGCCAGCCTCAGGACTTGGCATCATGGGCAGAGCAAGGCACATGCTGATGCTTGCTAGAGCATTAGAGCTCTGCAGTGGCCCCAGCCCAAAATGACACTGGAGCACAGAGATTTAGCACCCACGGGATGGAGGGGACCCACCAGGTCCCAAAGGGCACCCTGGAGAAATCAGTACTTTCTTTGCTGTAAAGATGCCCCTATAGGCAGTTCTTGCCTTAAAAGTTTTAATCTATCCCAGGATGAAAAGGACCATCAGAACATCTGCCCCAGACTGAGAAAGGCAACGTGACTACACTGTCTTGCTGCTCTGTAGGGACATCCTGGGCAGTAACTGTAGAGCTGCACTAAGTGTGCACACATGGTCAGGGACCACCTTCGAAGCACAGCTTTATTTTTGTTCCCATGTCAGACATATGGCATTTTACTTTTGGTTTAAATGCCATCAGCTTCTATTGCCATATTGTTCCTACCCAAACCTTGTTCTTTCTCCTCCCTGTAACATTTTAAGCTGTAATGGAACTAGATTTCTCCAAAGGAAAAGTTTGTAGCCAAACAAATACACCCATGTCATAAGATGAATGATTACACAGCTAAAGCAGCTCTGCTTTCAGGATTAGTCTTACCTAAATATTTCATTTCTTCCTGAATTATGAACCTCTTTTTACATAAATACTGATAGAGTTTGTAGAACATTCCTGAAAGCAAAGTTTGATTAGAAAACCATTGGGGAAGAGCACTTTAGTCTTATCTAAAGGACAGATTTTGCTATCAACTGAAGAACACATGGCAAGATGATAGTCAAAATAAAAATACTATCAAAAATAAGCAACCTAGGAGGACTATCATAAGTCTTTTGCTACTTTTGCCATTGCTGGATTAGTATAATGAAGCATTTATGTGAGCATAAAACCATTAGGCATTGTCAGGGACTCTCTGGGACTCACTGTTCTGCAAGGATTCGGCACCACATGCACCTCCTGTATTGTGGAATTCATCAAGAACTGTCAATACACATTTCCTTCAGTAAATTGGGAAGCATAAGAAACCCTGTGGCAGACAAGATGCACAACTGATGAGCTGCAATCAGCATAAATTACCACCTGAAAAGGAGATACATCCAATACACAAGGAAAGAGAAAATATCTATTATGGCTATCGGAAAAAATCCAGGTGCAACACAAACTTGAAGTCACAAGATTGTTATTTACAGCAACTGGAGCTTTGCAATAAAACAAGGCTCTCTGCTCATGTCTAGACACCATGAATATAGGTGTACACCACCACAGCTAGGCAAACCCAGCTCCCTTGTGCACCAAGCTAGCTTTAACATACATTTACAGACTCTTTTCCTGGCAGAATCATACACCCACAATAGATGGATGCATCTGAGTCCTGAGCAGCACCTATACCAACCGCTAAGGACAAGAGCGTGGCTCTAGCACCATAAGACAGCAGAGGCCCTCTGCTCTGAAGACCACCTTGTCAGACCCTGCAACGACCTGTGATAGCTAAAGAACTGTGTGTCTTGCCGTAATAATCCAGCTAATATGGAAAAGCCTCTCCCACATGCTGCTGGGTTTGCCTGGTCGCCAGGTCCTGTCCATGCTTCTTGCACCAAAGCCAGATGCTCAGCACCCAACTCAGAGGTTGTTGGAGGGCTAGATGGAAATAAAAAGGGTTAAATCTTCAAGAGGAGCAGTTCTGCAGGAGGTTTCTGCATGTTGTGCAGGTCCAACAAGGTCTGGTTTTCCTCCTATGGACTGTTGTGCAGCCAAGACTGAGACCCAAACTGGACTGGAAATTCTGTAATAGAGCATGAAGATAGGAAAAGGAGATTGGTGTCAGGGATAAGAGCAGCCCACCCGGCATCCCAGCAGGTGAAACAAATCATCCGAGTTATGGATTTCATTTAGATCTCCCTGTTCTTACTACATGTGCACAATCCAGGTAACAACCTCATCCAACAGCTCTTGTTAACTAGACGATAGGTACCACTGATTACCAGCAGGCCTAACAATATCTCCTTTCCCTACTACCTCAATCTCAGATGCACTGAGTAAGCTCCCTCTTGCAGGGGAAGGGATATCTGCAAAGCGTTAATAGTCTAATGCCACTTTCAGAATAGCTTGTGCAGGCTGATAAGTTTATCCTGCCACTCAGCACTTTAAAAACAGCAGCTCCAAACATTTTTCCCTGACCAATTTATCAAGATTTATATCAGATTTGGGTTCTCTATTCCAGCTTGACTTGCCCAATTTTTCAGCATTCTGTAATCAAACCCCGGGAGGCCCATGACTGCTGCGCATGACATCATCTGCTTTTGAGATGCTCCTGTGTTATGAAATGAAGAAGTAACTGTGTCAGGCAATAAGCATGAAGAAAGTATTTCATGAATACAAAAGAAATAATTAAAAGTCAGCAATTTATTTGGCAACATGTATGTGCTTTTTTTGGTAGGAAAATGTCATCCCTGGCTTTTTTAATCTTGGGATGTGCTGATGTATTGTGACACTTTGTGCTTTTTCAGTGCTGTGCATTTCCATCCATTTTGTTCCTTCAAGTGGGGCAGGCTTTCCAATGGATTACCACCATTTAGTAATTACAAATATAAATGTCACTGCTGTCAAATAACATAACGCACCTCACGCATCAGGACACAAGCTGTTTAAAATCAAGCTGTTATAGTAAAGCCATCGCTGTGTGAATACTCCTTGATTAAATTCACAGACATTAATCATTTTTAATAAAAACTGAATTTTGTCAAGGCAGCAATGAACTTTCCAGAAGATAGAGGAGTGGAATGATGTTTCCAGAAGGCACTGCTCCTCCAGGCATCACTTCAGAGCTGGAATACAGCTCAAGTACATAATGTATAGCAGCAAGAAACATTACTTAAAAGTGACTTCCATACAGCAATGCCGCAACAGCCCTGAAAGCTGCAACCCTCAACATATGGGAACTGCTCACCTGAGCACAAGCAGAGCCATTGCAATCAGAAGTGGTGTCCGCATAAGCACAGCCCTGTCAAACCAAGGCCAGGGTCCATGGTAATTGGTTTTACTGCCCTGCCAATCCCACCCCCAGGAAGAGGTTTCCCTGCCAGCCTGCTGAATGCTAAGACAGTTTCTATTTTCCGCGCTGTCAGTCTCAAATCCTACCAGATTTCAGGCTGTAGAAGATAGATTATCTCGGCAGCATTATGACGGATGCACTGCTGAGAATGTCCAGTTACTCAAAGAGAAAAGGGTAAATTTTTTCCCCTATGCCTTTCTATCTGTGTCAGACCCATCTGCCATCCACTGCTGCGCTCATCTTTGTCACGCCTGGGAACTGCAACTCTACCAAAGGGTCTGCAGCACGCATTAATTAAGTGGAAACATGGTTTGATGGAAGGATTTAGTTTCTTTATCTTTCCAGAGAAGGAATATCCTAGGAAAACAAGCTATGATTATTTCCCCTATATATTAAAGGAGTTATTCCACATCAGGATCCAATTGCAGTCACAGAGCAGAGCAGCCACTTGGCATGATGATAGATTGCTGTATCAGTCATACCTGTGAACCTTATTTACAAAAGCACCACAAAAATATTTGAGCCAGCAGCCGTTCCATTTTGAGAGCAAACACAGCTAAAAATGTTTTCTATTCCACAAAATATACAACTTCTTATAGAAGTCCATGTGCAAAACATGTTTCTCTTCACAGTCCTTCAACTCCTGCCGACTTGTTCAATAAAGAGTCTTAAAGGCATCCCCCACTTCAATCCCAAGGAGGGCTCAGACCCCCCACATGAACTGGGCACAGCCACAGGGACACCCCCTGCTGATCCTTCAGCCCCATGCTGCTCCCTCTATCACCCCCGTACAGATGCACATGCAGCTGCGCAACAAGAGCAGACTGAGGAACTGTTCTGGGCTAAAAATAGGGGCAACTCTTTGCAAAATAGTCTCTTAAATTTAGCTTCAGAAGATGCAGCAAAACTCTGTTTGAATGAAGTTGGTCTGCTGGGAGGAAGATTCATCCTGGCAGGCAGTGCCCACCATGGCAGGCTCATCTCCTCCCAAGAGACATGGGGTTTCTCTGTGCTGCCCTTGTGCTCAACAGCATCACACACAGCAGAGCCCAGTGTCCCCAGAGACACCTTGGTCCTCCCCTGGGCCACCCCATCGTAGCCACACCAGACAGCCACACAGCATCACAAGGTACCTCTTCTGACCTGCCCTGAGTGTACCTGGTGGCTGTCACATAGTCTGAGCCAACAGCAGAAGCCCCTAAAAGCTGGGGTTTGCTATTTCATATAAGCTTTCCTGATCAGCTGAAACATGCAATTATACCTTCCACAAAAGTCATCTCTCTGCAGCCAAAAAGCAGCAGACAGGGAAAACACAGAGAAGGAAGAAGTTGTTATATTACAGCCAGAGTCTACAGCCCTTCCCCTTCCAGCTCCCATACCCCAAATCAAGCACATGAACCAGCACTGCAGCTCAGCCTCCTTTTCCCAATATAACCACATATCAGAGAGGAAGCATGCCAGGACACACACCACATTGCCACCTACCAACAGAGTCACTGCTGCACTTTATGCTTGAAAATCCCTTCTGGGTGGTCATTACAAACTCAGGTCAACATCTGACCTGCCTGGCATCGCATGGAGCAGCTCTACTGAAAGCTGCTTCGACTGCAAGAGCTTGCACTGGCACAGCCTGCTCTCCACAGATATATTCCCTGAAAGACCAGAGGACCTCCTCATATTTAAACAGATTTGCTTTCTCACTTGATTTGCCCAAGTACAAGCCACCTCCTGCTCCTCAGCACCCCACAGCTAGAGATTGAGCCCCAAAGTGAAGTAGCTGTTTCAAACACAAGCGAAACCAAAGCAGTCATCACCCTGACCTACCGCCCAGGGTCCCAAGCCGCTCCTCTTCCCACAGCTATCTCCTCCTCTGAAAAGGCTCTTCATTCTGCAGGCCTCCAAAACGAACTCCTCACCCACCATAACCCTTCCGAGCTAGGGAGGAGTCCTTTATAAACTCATGGTGCTTAATGATTATCAGGTGGTCTGGATTCAAGGCACCAAAAACAAAGCCTATCAGCTCCACCTGAGAGCTCTTCCCCCAGCCTCCTGGATTACCCAGAGAGGAAATGTGTGACTTTCATGACAAAACACTTGTGTTCCTTCATGGAGGACATATATGAAGAGGCCAGCCCAGAGAAAAGAGCTGGGAGAGAGTCCAAATTGAAATACTTTTGGTAGTTTATGGGGGTTTTATTTTCTTTCTGAGCAAAGAAACAAACTTTTCTATATGGTAGAAATATAAAAACATGAGGGGTAGGTTCAGAAGCAAAGCACACATCTGCTAAAAAACATAATACATGTGTACATATATATACAAGCAGCTGCATCTCGCTCTGCACTTCACCAGTGTGGACATAGCTGCCCATGCCACCGATGACACCTAGCACTGCTGCTCCATCTGTAGAGCCATGTCAGTGATGGAAGAACAACCTGGAGTCTACCCTGCCTCATAAATCACTGACAAAATTGCCCTGAGAGGGAAGATCTCGCTGGAAGAGGCAGAAACAGCCGAGCTGGCATTGCTACCCGAGTGTGGTGGCCAGCAGGGATGGTTGGCAGCCTCCACCTGTCAGAATGGGATCTCAGACCACGGTATGCTGCCTTGCCCTTCGTTGATCAGCCCATTTTTAATGTGCAGATGTTAAATTCATTTGTTTCAGAAGCAAGAACAGGTCCTCAGCGGTCTCCTACCTGTCAGTACCCTGTTCGTAGCCATGCGTGATAAATGAAGGCCAGTGTGACAGCCGTGCCTTGCAAGCAAAGGGAACCTTCTTGTGGACCATTGCAGAAATCATGCTCTGCAAAACATGGGTTTGCTTTGTATGTGTAAAATGTGAGCTTACAGGGATCATACAGGCACTATTTGCAGGAGCCTTGAAACCCCTGTGTGTGGCCAGTTTGGAGCAGGCACAGGGGCTGAGATGCGCTACAGCATCCCTGAGGCAGCTCTAACTTACACCAGGGTGGATGTGCACCCAGATTGTCCTTCCCATAGCAATCCAGAGAGCACAGCATCCTCCTCATCTCCATAACCTTTGCATAACAGCAGAAGGAGTGAGCACTGCAGCCTCTTCCTGTCGGGCTGGGAGAGGCACCAGGAGGTAAAAAAAGGTCCTTTTGCTAAAGTGATGGCCGTACAGGGTGCTTTGGTGGTAATGCAGCCACAGAACTGAGCTCCAATCTCCCCAGACATCATCTCTCTGATCTGAATATGAAAATCTTTTGAAAACCCTTTCATACACCTCAATTATCTTAACCACTAAGACATCACATTTCAGTATTGATTTGAACACATACCAATTATTTAAGTCAATTGCCTATTAAAATTCATTTATGGTGAAAGGTCAAACCTGCAGATTGAAACCAGATGCAGTGCTTTATGGCTATCAGGATTGTGATCTGCACACAAGTTCATTATCATGTTTCTACAGAAGTAATTTCTCTTGCCAAACTGCTCTGTGTGCAAGTGTCGCTGTTACAAGCTCTATTAATTAAGAGGGCTTTTTACTGTTATTAACAGAAAGTTTTAAATACTGCAGTCTCAAATAAAGATATGTAAAAAGGCATTGGCGCTTATAGCCAATACCACTCTGCTCCTGATGTTGAGAGAGAAAGGAAAAGGAATTAAGTTTGCAGCTGGATGTGCATTTTATTCAGTTACAGAAGATCTGAGGAGCTTTAAGACTCTCTATAGAGAATAACGGTGATAAGTGGTACCCTCTTCCAAAGCTGCTATCAACATCCTGGTTGCACAGGCAGCACTGCATCGCTTGTAAAGTGTGGCAGCTTCTGTTAATCCACCTGAAGCCCACCAAGAGGAAAAGGCCACAGGAATGGCCTCTCCGTGTCACCTTGAAACTTCTGCCAACTCCTGCTGAAAGGCAGCAGAAGAACAGCAAACCTCGAAGTAGCATCAAAGCATTTACGCTGCTCTCTCCCTTAGCAGCCAGAGCTGGGAAATCCCACCCTCACTTCCTTTGGGTTGTCCTGGGGTACCATCTAATTGTAAGGGCCTAGGAAAAAAAGGGCCAGTTACTCACGGGTTGCTCCACCACTGCTTGCATGTGTTTTCCCTCAACAAACCTGCTTCACTTTGCACCTTTCTTTTATGTAAAAGGATAGAAGAGGCTTATGCAGTAGAGGGGGCATTGGCAGGGTTAAACATTTGTCTCAGAGTATCAGAAGTGTTTTATTGCTTTCAATATTGACCCTCTAACTCTCCCAAGAGAAAAATTAATTTTCTTCTGAATTAAAAATCATTTGAAAGGAAGCCAGCAGTTCCAGTGGGAAAATGCTGGCATTCCCCTTGGGAAAACTGGAAACAAGCCAAAAGGGAAGTTTTCATCTTAAAACGCCAGTTTGAAATACGACATTTGCATTTCTGCCCCCCAACAGCAGGCATAGCTTTCCTCTTAAGATGTTCTTTAAAAGGTTGTGTTTTGGTGGAAGGAGAGGGTGTTTGATACTGCTGATAGGAAAAAACGATCTCTGTCCATCTCTGAACATCTGAAAGTGTTTTGAGCTCTTTGCAACACAGCCTACATTCTCATTTCAGAGTGCTATAAGTTGCACAGATCAAGTCAACAAATTGTAAGCATCTTATGGGTAATTCAGTTCATTATGTGTCTCTCAGCCCAGGGAATCGCTTCACTGGCACATAGCACCAACACAGACTGAGGCTGTGCTTCAATTACAGCTAATTCCATAGTTCTTCCAAGATTTCTTAATGGCTCTTTAAGCCAGTCGCCAGGGAATAAACAGAAGCAAGTGGGAGCACATAGGTATTGAAGGGAGGGTGGGTGGGTGAGTGGGTCCACCCCCAAATGAGTCCTTCCTCCTCTTACCTGTTGCCACGAATTGCCTTCTTGTCTCCTGTTGAGCACAGTTTGGTTTCTTGCAGCATTTGCTACAACAGTGGAATGGTTAAATTTACTGGCTCTCAGCAAAGGTAAAAAGACGGGGAGATGGTTGGCACCTCCAAAGTAACCCCCCAATGAAACATCTGCTGCTGTATACAGGTGAGAAGCCCCATCCAGCTCTATAACTGGCTTTAGGTGCATAACCAGGAAATAAAACTCACAGTAAAAATGGGGTTTTTTGTTCCCTTGCACCCACCCCTCTGCTTAAAACTGGGATGAATGTCACTGAAATGAGAGGGAAAGTTTTCATTTTCAACTAATGTTCGGAGCAAGCAGAGTAGCCAACCTCCAGTTGACTTCTATTCCCAGCTACTGATGTCCAGGAAGATCTGGGATAGTGGGACTCTCATAATGCAAAAGGCATGCTATTCTTTATTCCCCCAACACTTGCCTTGAAATTAAGCCCGCTTCTTATTTTACAGAAGAGTTGGTAACCTAAGTGGGAAGTGCTGGAAAGGCATAGGTGAAGGGGTTGCACCCAGAGCAGACATCTCTCTGTTGCACATCTCATGGGAAATGAGAAGGTGTATCCTGAAACCAGGAGCATTGTGTAAACAGCCACAGAAAAGGAGGTTGAGGATGGGCAAAGGCATCAATAAGCAAGAAGGGATGCAGTGTTGGTCCTGCCTCTGGTTGGGTTGGGCTTGACTCCTCTCTTAAAAGCTGTTTGAAACAACAACCTCTAGAAAGGACCAGCGGAGGCGATCAAGTTGATCTCTCTGTGCCCATCATGTTTCCAGTTCATCTGCAGTGGCTGGTCTAAAGGCAGGTCAGGGCCTCTCTTGCAGTGGGTTTTGTGATACAGGCACATACGTGCTGGGAGGAGAGTGGCATGGCCAGGCCAGCAACACTAGCAGATGGTGAGCATCTTCCATCTCAGCACAAGCCGCAGGGCTGTCTCAGGAGGAGGGGAGGCTCAACACCTGCTCTTTGAGTCTCACACAGCTCCGTGCAAGCAAAGGGATGATTCAGGATCAGGAGACGCACTACCTAGAGCATCATCTCCCCAGATGTGGTTCCTGGAGGCCATGGCAAGAGGTCTGCAAGACCACGGCTTTTGGGGACTGAAACTGCTCTGTTTGGCTGAAAGAAACCCTAGGAAGGGCTAGTGCCTTGGAGCTGTGTAACCCAGGGGTTAAATCCCAAACTCAAATATCCTCTCTCTACCTCCCTTTCTTCCTTAAAACAGGATAAGTCCCTGGACAGGACTTCACAGTCCCTGGCAGGCAAGTACTGCCTCTCTGAATGTGAGTCACAAAGGGAAAGCATCTCAGAGCAACTTCCAAATGACCAGCATCAAGGAGCTACAGCAATTTGGCTGAGCTCATCCCAGTGCCAGTGTGAGATGGTTCCCTGGTAGGGTACACAGCTGATGTGAAACTCATGCTACACTTGATCTCAGCTGAAAGGCCATTACAAGGAAATCAGAAGAGACAGACCAAAAGCAATTTATGGGGTTACAAAATGATGTATTACATGCACCATGGCTCCAGGTTTGCAGTGATTTAGGCTGGTATTGATTGAGGAGAGACTGGGGCATATTCCACCACCTTTTTAATTTCAGTCTGATTTGGCCATTGCTTGCAGGTCAGCAGGCAATTTGCTGAGACAAAAACAAACCAAGCATTAGAGCAGCCTGAACCACCCGCTTCTAGAACTACCTTGTAAATAACTTTTAAGGCTGAACAAGGAGAATAAAATGAAAGAACTGGTTAATCGAGACTGAAGTTTCAGGCTGAGAAAAAATGGTTTCACCGCATAGTTAAGAAGGACTATCACTCACACATACCATCTTTGCCTGCCTTTGTTTTCCCAAACAAATATGCTGTCTATTTCCTCATATTACAGTGCTAATTCTGATTCAATGTGAACTGATTAGATACCAAAATAAAGCCAAAGTACACACAGTTTCTCACAAAGGCCCCTAATCATATCATTGCAGCAGTGGGAAGGATGACTTGGTGGGATTCCAGATTACTCAAGCAATGTAATGGTGGAGGATTGTCTCTACACTCTGAGGAGATGGACAGGCTGTAAATCTGTGTGTAAGTCTCCTATAAGGGTAAATCTGGGATGACTTTTCTCCTGGAGGTAGTGATTACAGTACTAAGTGTACTGACACATGGAAGGTGTTAGTGAATAGTGGAAACCCATCCATACTTGGGATGGGGAAATTGCCCATTGATTGACATCAGGGAAGAAAACTTGCTATGCCCCAGGTGATACTCAGGAGACAACACACAGGCAGAGGAAATGGGAGGAAAAGGTCATTCAATTCTTCATCATGTCCCTTTAATTCTGGGGTTGAAGTGGTCCCCGCCTCACAAAGCTGCATTAACGTGCATGAAATCCCAGTCCTTTTCCCTGCTAGAAATCTGCTCCATATAACAGGTGGAGGAGGGACATGGTAAAAAGGGGAATCACTTCAAACCAATGAGTGTATCTGACTGCAAACTGCCTTGAAGTGTCAGTTACAGCCCCAAGCTCGCCGCTGCTGCGTGTGCATATTGATCTCATGGAGGTCATAGGCAAAGGTCTAAGTAAAGAAGATCAATTACGTACCTTATACCAGCCATCAGGTGCTGGATATAAATGGATTTTCCAAGTTTACTGTGACTATCAAAAGCTTGAACTCTGATGTGCACAGGTAAAGAGACACAGAAATCTCTGATTGGACTAATTAGCACTTTCCTGCAAGAAGGCTTCTCTGATCTCTAATTGCATGTTCATTTCAGTCTTTTAATATCATGTTTGTGAGGCTTTTTTCTGCTTCCCGCAGGTAAAGGGAGATGTGTCCTCATATTCTGTCACACGTGTTGGCGGAGAAGCAGATGTGATGTCCAGGTTTGCTGAAGCTCATGAGGGAGCAGGAAAACTCTTTGCATTTACTTCAGACCAAGCAATTGCTAAAGACCCATTTTGGCCTGGTGGGGTGCCTGATCACATAGCATCCCAGGAAAGATGAGGTCCTGCAGTTTTGGCTCATAATAAAATCAAGTTGGGTGAAGTGAGGCAAGATAACTCCCATGGCCTTATGGAAATGATAACCTACTCCCTAATATACACGTGTGTTGGGAAGGCTCTGATGGACCCTCACAACTAGCATGGAAACAGCTGGGCTCAGCTTCCAGTGAACCTGATCCCATCCTTCTAATAATGAGTTGTACTGCCAAATGAAACCACCTGAGCATCTTGTTCCTTCGCCTCAACTCCAGAAGTCAAACACCTCAAAGGTTATTGGCAGCTTTAATTAAAACTAGCTTTGAGATACAGAGCAACCTATAACAGTTATGGCTCATTCTAGATAACACTGTAATAACCTTCTCTCATATTAAATATAGCAGCAATATTGTTCACCAGAGATGAGGACGTTAGCACAAACAACCAGCCTCGCTGTCGTGGGGAGGGCACTGAAGCCAAGAAGTGGTCTAAAATGATCGCATTAAAGGCATTTGCTCCTGAAAAAGAGGTATCCCACAGCTCCCTGCCCTCTTCACCATCCTTCCCAGAGTCTCCAGAAGATTGAATTCAAACTCCCCTTACTCTCAGCAAGGTGCTGCCAGTGGGAAGGCAGTTTCCAGGTTCCTGTCCCTGCCTGGGCACTGGCTGCATTGTCTTCGCTGGAGGATCTCATTCACATGAGCCATTTGTCACTGGCACAGAGCTGGAGGCATAACAATTGCAGATGTGTTCACAGTTTCAGCCCTGCTCAGCTTTTCCTATTCCAGGCCCTTGGCTCTGTCCAAGGGGTTGCAGCAAACACGAGGCTTAGCTCACAGTTTACCCAGAACTCAATGTTCGAGTAGGCTGACAAATATAATCTCTGCTTTGCTGCATTTCAGAGCTGAGGTGGCCACACTGCTGCAGTAGAAGGGCTTCCAGCTAAAGCACCATAGATTACCAAATCCTTGCCCTGAAGCAGTGAAGTCCAAAGGCTCTGCAAATGTACCCCCGATGCAATGCCTATGGACGTTCAGAGAGTACGTCAGTAATACCCACCCGCTGCTCATTTATAAATCCACAGTGTGGCTGCAAGTAACTAAAGTTCCCCCCTGTTGATTGAAACAGAAATGGTTTTTCCCTGGTGTAAATCCACTGAAGCCAACACATACAAGGAAGCCACGTGAGAAGTGAATTTAACCCAGGTAAGTTCATTTCATGGATGGAGATGGAAACTGCCCAAGTTGAATGGCCCTTGTAGCATTAGCCCAGTGCAATTTAATGGGTAATGGAAAATTTAGTTGCTTCTTCACATGAATGACAGCCAAATCTTCAGTGCATTTTCTAGGCATCTGAACAACCTCAAGAGACTCTGATTTGATTTGAAGGAGGCCTTTTGGGGATGATGAAAACAGACCACCTGAAAGAACTCTAGTTGAGTATCACGAGGCAAAGTCATCCAAGATCACTCCTTTCTCTTGCAAACCACACCTCCATTCTTCCCAAAATACTGAGCATGTGCATGGAGCTTGCTGAAACAAGTTTTTGCTCAGAAGACCATTTCAGTGAAGAGGGTTGTGGTTTTTTATACTAATGAAACAAAATATGACAATATTTCTCCTCTGAGAGAAAATAAATAATAAAATCTACTTCCTTAGAGTCCTTATTCCTTCTTCACGCTGTGCCTCTCATTAGATAATAAAGACAAATGAAAAAATACAGGGTTTATACTCAAAAGCTGAAAACGACTTCACAGGCTTTTTCTAAACTTCTCGGGGAAATGCTTTGCTTTCCAACAGATGATACATTCCTTACTTATAGAACTATAAGCTCCTGCTAACTTGAAATCCCTCACATATGAAATGCACTTCAGTGGCCATTCTGTTCAGGAACAGTTCATCCTTGGGAAAATATTATTGCTGGAATGCTAAGTGAGTCCACAGCTTAGAGCTGGAAGATGCATTTAAATTCTCTTAAGAGGCTTTAGGAATTCATAACCATTCTTGATCTACCTTTAGGGGAGGGAATAAGTCTTTTTTGCACTGCAACAGCTAAAAGCATTAATTGGTTGATCTTGCCACTGACAACGCATTGTATTTCGTTATGTGCCTTTTATGTGTCTGTTCTGCTGCCCCAGTGCCTTGCTAAATGTTTCCTAGCTGCAGGATGGCATCTTTGGAAGAGGGAGAGGAGCTCTGGCCATTGTTCTATTCCCAGAGAATGAAAGCAAAATCAAAATTAAATGGGAAAACAACTGTCACCACAATGATAATCACACTGCAGACTCTTACAGCATTTTTCCTCCGGAAGCTTTGGAATGAGGCAACAAGATGCATGTCTTCCAACAGAATCATTATGTTATAATGAGACTGCCCTAACGCATCCAGAAAGAGAAACTGTTATTAAGACTGACTTAAATGGAAGTGCACAAGCAGAATACATAGCCTAAATGACAGTCAGGCTCTGTATTGTGTTCCCCAATCTGGAAGATTAGGATCAGTGTGGTCATACAGAGAAGCAAGTGTAAAATCCAGATCTGGATTTCAGGTTTTCCCTCAAGAGGTGGAGAATATACAGAGGAAGGCTTTTGATTCAGATTCATTTTGTAAAGGAAATGTGTAAGTCTCTATCTGTTCACTCTAGTTCCAACAAGTAAATAACCTCAGCTTCTCAGATCCCTGAGGAATGATGATTTACAACACTAGTAATGGGCACTGAAGAAATATACAACTTGTTACTGAAAACCACTGATTAAAGTGATCATAGTAAAGCCAAATAACTCAGGGATTCCTTCTTTTATCATTCATATCTGCTTTACCCCTTGTTACTCCACTCAGCAGCGCTGGCTCCAACTTAATCTGCAGGAAGGGTGCTTGTCTGCAATGCTGATCAACCCAATCAGCCTTTGCAAACATTTACCAGTGCCAAGGGACCTTCTGGGAATGCTTTTAGCAGAAATAATTTTCAGGAAATTAATTGCTAAATTATGAACTTCCACAGAGGCAGCACCAGGATTAACAAAAGAGATGGCAAAACTGTAGTATCAACTGCCTACTCGCTGCAAAGTAGCGCTGTAAAAGGTAGGAGCTATTGAAGCAGGAGGGAGGTATAACCTGGCATATCTGTTTAGTCCTGTCTCATCCAGCATCACTGCTGCAATCTCTGCCAGGATTCTGTCATGGGGAAGATCCATAAAGGGCAAAAGCTACTAGTAATGGAATTGAGCATTCAATTCCCATTTGGGCAATGGCAAATCCTTTTCCTGGTTTGTCTCCCCTCTCCTGTTGCCTCTCTGCACTGCCCCAGCAATTGGGTGAAATGCTTTTCTCATTTTCTTCCACCACAGCAGGAATATGTTATAACCCCCATGGAGAGCAAGGACCCGAGTTCAGTCTCCCTACATCTGCTTTGCACACACACATGGCTTGCAGGTCCCTCCACACAAACCTCATCTTTTGCTGGTGGGCTCTTCCATCTCCCAGAGATCCAGCAAAATCCAGTGAGTAGAAGCTGGAATGTGACCTATTTGGATTAGAAACAGGGTGCAAATTCAAACAGCACAGGTAGTGTAACAACTGGGACAATTTACCACAGGCTGTGCTGGCATCTATGATAGACAGCTTAAAATTAGGATACCGGATGTTTTTGAATGATCACTGTGTTTCGAAAAGGAATTGATTCAGACATTCTCTACTTAGTGTTTACCCTGCATTATCGTGCTGTATTATCCTATAATTGGTTGCTAGGTCAGGATTGTAACCTGGCAGGTTCCTCTTCCTTGTCTAATTAGTGTTTCTTCCTCATGACTCAGTGCAGGACTTGGTTTTTACCCCCTATAGATCTCCGTGTCCTATGCGCACCCCTCACAACGCAAACTTATTCCTTCTCCCCCCCAAAAATGAACCCCAATGCAGAAGAGCAGTGTTTGGGCTGACACGAAGTCTCTAACAAAACAACCTTGAGGCAGTTCAAGTGTTGCAAACTTGGCAGCAGAGGCCAATTTGCCATTCAGACATGTACATCTTCCTCCTTCCTAACCAGCAACCCTGCAGTGACATGAGTCATTCACCTTCCCTTCCTCTTAAAGCACGGGCTTTCCTGGGGCCCAGCCAACACATGGCACTGCACAGAGGTGTGCCGTGTGAAGACATGGCTCTTGCGATGACACATCCTCCCCTACTGCATGACCAGTCTGCTGTGCCCCGGCACTTGGCTTATGTAGGGTGTGAGTTATTGGTAGCACAAGCCCTTGTCTGCCTTCAGCTGTGTAAAGTGCCTGTAAATCCACAGGGCGATAGACAAAACACAGCATCACCCTAGTCATCATGCAAATCTCTTATCTCCCTAGAACCCACAGCTAGGCTTAGCCAACTTCCTCCTGTATTTTGGCCTCAAAAACACAGCTCATTTCTTATCCCAGCCAATGGTTCTGCTCTTGCAAAATCAGATATAAAGGCCAGCAGAACCTGGCTCCCCACGCATTCAATATTGTACCAACTCCTAGATAGAGCAGTACCGGGAACAATGGACAACAACAAACTGGAACTGAAATGGGGACAAACTGGAAAGCATTTGCAGAAACCCCAAATTAAACCAGACTGAGATGTCTGGCCCAATGCATTAGGGAAGATTAAAAGACTTAATCTGCATAGCTTGGCTGAGCAGCACAACTAGGCAGCTATAGCCTGGCCTCAAAGGAAGACAAGAAACTATACTCTGGTCCAGGGAATTGGCATTAGAGGTAATGAGGCGACACTAGTTTGGACAACGAGAGCTATTTCAGCAATTAGGAATGGGATGTGGTACCTGGTTCTCCTATATCTAGGCTCAAATCTGTAGAGCAGGGGAGGAGGCTTGACCTTGCGCTGCCTCTACTTCCAGAGCAAACAGAGCAAATGCTTGCTGGGACTGCCCTGTCCTAGGGAACGCTGCATGTCCCACAGTGTCTTGCAGGGACATTATTTGCCCCAGATAGGACTCAGAGGTCTTTGTAGATTTCTCCTGAGGGTGGCTTCAGGTTGTACGTGGTGAGGTACTGAGGGATATGTGGATTGTTGCATGAAAGCTGGCAAAACGGGTGTAAGGAGTAAGGTCCTGGAGCACGCAACACTTCAGCCCTTCCGGAGGACCACACTCCTTCCAACAGCACAGACATGATTTACCCAAACAGCCCAAGGGTTTTCTGGCCCTCAGGAGTGGGGGAATATTATCAGATCAGCCTCTGATTTCATCTGTTACCACAGCACAAGCAAGTAGGCAAAGAGGTAAGATGACATTTGGCTTCTTGCAGAGAACAGCAGATAATTTAGTGAGATTAAAGTACAGCCTCCTCTCCCACAGAAACCATCTCTGCTTGGCCTGACCTGGCTCTGCTGGAAAGATGCGGCTCGAGCGCCTCTGTGTGGATCTGAGTTCCTCTCCCTCAAGCTCTCACAAGCCTCAATCCACAAACTGAGCTTTTCATTTTATTTTACTCTTAAAATACAGAGCCAAACTGCTCCTATACCCAGGTAGCACCTCTGAGTTCACTGAGCTTGGCGCTGAGCTAGGAGTTGGCCCAGCCAGAACTCTCGCAATTCCATCTTTTGATGGTGATATATGTGGTATCCCTCAAGGCCTTTCTATAGTTTCCAGCAGCAGAATAGCTCAAATTGGTTCAGACTTACAGCTGCCAAGGCTCACTGAGAGACTGGGAATAGAAGAAGAGCTGGCAAGGGCATCTTCTTTGGAATAAGCAGTCAGATGCCTCTGGTCCTCTCCAGAACGCGCTGTGTAGCTCAGCACACAGCTCCATCACCAACATACATGTCAACACACGGATCATAGCAATTTTTCTGCATCCCTTCGAAGAAGCAGGAAACAAATGGTCCCCTGCTGAAGTCATGAGCAAAAACAAAGGCTCTTCATCAGCCTCCTGCAGCTGCTTGTTGTTTTCCTTTCTCTGTGGAGCCTGCCAGCTCCTGGTTATCTTGGCCAAGCACATGATTAGAGTTTTAGAGCAAATTCAAACTGCAAACAAACAAGCACATCTAGAGATGAATACACACAAACTAGTGGATGCACAGTACATCTAACTGATTAGCAGATCTGTCCTACCTCTTCTTCTGCTGCTTGGCAAGCCCTGCTCCTCTTCTGGATGGAAAGCAGATGGGGTAGCATTAAGGGCACAGATCCCCAAGCCCTTTACATTTGCACAAATAGCAAGAACTAGACCCAGTGCTGTTCGAGAGGCCACAGATTAGTTGTGCCAGCTCTCTGCAGCATGGGAAGCAATGTAGGAATAGGAATTCCTGCCTTGAATAATCCCCTGTGCCCAGTTGTGGCAGAAGGCCCATTGTTTTCTCAAAGAACCACAGAAACACAATAATTGTTACTGCCACCACAGTGAGAACAGAGGAAAGGACAGAGGATTGTTCCTTGTTCACTTCAATGCTGAACCAGGTGGCTCAGTTTAAACAGGCATTGAGGGTGGTTTGAGCTAACCCGCTTGACTTTGCGCTGAAGCAGATGGCAAGTGCTCACACAACCCAGTATCAATATCTGTAACAATCAGATGAGCTGTGAAGCTGTAATCTGTGGCAGATGGAAAATGACAGCACAAAAGGCTTTACTATGGCCCTCAAAGCCCTTCACAAAGGTAGCAAATAGAAAGGTTTAATTCAGATAGTTTTTCATTCTCCAGAGCAAAACCAGGCATCTGGGACTGAAACGAGTAGAATGTTTCTCCCCTTCCCTACCTCCACAACACACTGGAGGACTTTGTGTCCAGAGGATGAGCTGAGGCCTCTCATCAAAACCCAATCCAAAATAAGACAACTTGCTATGATAAAATTAAATGGGACCTGACATTGGAGTGTCTACAGAGCTGAGTCTCTGCTGAATCCCTGGCTCCCTGCAATGATGCTCCCTGCATTGAGCATTTCGGGGAGTCACTAGAGAGAGACTCGGAGAACACACAGCTCACCCATGCACACGGATTGGAGAGGTTGCTGGCAGATTTGTCAGATTCCTTGTGGATTAGGCAGACACCCTGGAAGCACAATCAGTTGTAAAAAGACGGAGGCTTCCTCCCGGGTTTTATGCTCAAGAAATCATATGTCTGATCTGCTTGAGAGTGGATTATTTTGGAAGGTACCCAGTGCAACATGCAGGCAGGCTGAGAGCCCCCTGCTGAGCAGTCAGACTCTACAGTTAATGTTTAGATGCTGCCAATCTCCCATGGGACTATAGACCTGAAAATATCGACAAGTGAAAGACTGACCAGGGACCCTGCATACTTTTTTGCCCCATCTGTCAGATACACAGGGCAAGCTGCTAACTTAATATGCTTCTGGAGCAAGAAAAAAATACATGGATGCTTGGCCTTGCATTGTCACTGCTAGTTCTTTGTCTTGTGTTGCCTGTAGGAGCGATGCTTCAGCTTTTTATGGCCTTTGACCTAAGTGCTGGCCATGCTCCTGGCCTGTCTTTGGCTCAGCACAGCCCTGACTTCTCTGGAGCCTTCAGCTTCAGTCCTGCTCTTCAGTGACATCAGTTCTTGGCTCGGACACCAGTTCTAGCCTGACCTTAACCCAGAGAGCTCGCCTGCACTTTTCCAGGCTGCAATCCCCTAGCAGTCTTATCCCAAACCCACCTGCTTTGAAGTCAAAAGAAACAACTAAATTGCAGAACAGCCTAGCTCACACTGCAGAGCGTGTCCCTGCTGCTTGGTGCTGCTGTACTCTGGGGGACACTTTCAAGGCGGATTTGTTGCCTGGTTTGCAAAGAGCAGGTCTCTTGCTAAGCACAAGGATGTTGCTGCCCATCTGGGTCATAGCAGAAGATGAGACACATTGGTGAGCCCCGGCAACAGCAGGACAGAGCATCAGTCCGATAAAATACCAGCCCCATGATGAGCAAGAGACTTCAACCAGAGAAAAGGTTTTATTAAAGAGGGACATTGTAACACACCATATATCTGTGATGCTCCAGGCCTCTGGGAGGACTCAGAGATCCAGCACAAATACTTAGCTGAGCCACGCAGGGGTTGGGCCTGCCACTTCAATGCGAGGCCTTTCCTGCCTCTAGACTCTTCCATCAGTAGTGTTTGTGTGTGATGAAGAGGGGCTTACGCTGAGGGCTAGGTAAGGAAAGAGGCAGGATGCAGATCTTTGTGGCTGAGCAGTGGCAGGCAAACAGATACTTGGGATGACAAATTGCCCCAGGCTGAAAAGGAGCAGGATAGATTTGAATAGAGTTGCTGTCAAACTATGAGTGCTGGATCGTGGGGCTGCAGGACTGTGATAGTGCAAAGCCTGGCGCTCAGGATGCAAGGCTCACTGCGGCTTCTTCTGTCCCTTCTTTTTCTCTCTCTCCTCATCCATGGCAGCTGCTTGTGTCTGCAGCCGGGTCCAGAACTCAGGCAACTGCTCCCTGAGCCCCAGCAGGCTCTGCTGCCTAATGGGGGAAGAAGAGGGTGGTTAAAAGGGTGCCTGTCATTGCCCTGGTGCACAGACAATCATAGCTGGTTCCCCAAAGGGTCCCTGGGGCTCACTACAAATTAAGCAGCTCAGACTTTTTGTATCCAAAACCCTCAGTGATTCCCTCATGCCACTCAGCACTCAAGTTTACTGCTCTTGACAGCAACAACCTCCACTTTTCTCTTTGCCTCTTAGCTTCTGTAGACATAAATCTCACTGCAGTTATATTTGCTCTGCTCTGGCTTCAGCTCTCAGTATCCAGGGAGCAAGACATCCCTGGTTGTGATGTCTCCCCAGTTTTTCTGGTATAAGGCAGACAAGAGTCTCCTCTCCAGCTTTATGAGAAAAAGGGACAGAATGGTGGCTAGTAGCATAGAATAAAACTTTTCTGCACTTAACTAGCCAGACAGCACCACAGTATTCACTCTGGAGACAAGGAATTAGGGAAGACTACCATGTAATATCTGCTGTAAGGTCATAGCTGCACCCGCCTGTTCCATTTCAAGTTGGAGAATTAAGGCATAGTGAAAAGAACAAACAGAAGAATATCATCAACACGGATCTGGCTCCCCGTTCCCAAAAGAATTCAAGGAAAAGTCACTCAATAAGAGATGTCACATTGCCATCTAGTGACGGCATGAACTCAATGCAGCAGCTAAACTGCAACCTCGGCCTCAGGATACTTGGGGACCTTCTCAAACCGAGAAACCTCCAACACAAACCTACTTAAACATCAAATGAAGCTATGAATGGAGAGGAGGAGCAAGGTACAAAGAGTTCCCGGCTCTGCCTGGCTATGGGGTCAAAAGGAAGATGTAGACACTTAAGTGAGGATCATATTCCCTGACAATGTTTCCTGAACATCAACCTTACCCAGACATAAATCTGTCACAGCACACAGAAGAATCCAGAAGCCCCAGGGTGAGATCTTGCATGGACTTGAGCAACACCACGGCTTACAATAATGCAAGTGCACTTACTCGTCAGGCAGAAGGAGAACCTTACCTATCATGTAAGAAAATGTTACATCTCTCAAACCATGTCAGGTTCTGTGAGGATTTGAGAGGCAAATCTGGTTCCTTTGGGAAAGCCTCCTTCAGTGGGTAGGAGTTGAAGTCAAAAAGGAAGATGGTGCTGTGACTGGCCAATGCATCTGCCTGCTGCTGCTTATCTCCTAGACAGAAACAAGAACAGTGGGCTATTGCATCAGGAGTCATCCAGTGAGAAGAATTATCTAGGATCAGTACACAGCTGAATGCACCCAGTGACCATGTATCCAAGACCACCTCAGGGTGCTACCCACCTCGCAGCAGCAAGTACCAATTCACACTATCCACTGTGAACACTGGCTGCCAGGGGGATGCTACAGCATGAGAAGGTGGAATAATGAAGCAGTAAACAATCTGTGATGTGTCAGTGTTCATCAGGGACACTTTGCCATTCCAAGAGAAGACCAGCACCTGAAACAGCAAGTTGACAGAACTAGATGTAAAACAAGTGAAAAGCATTTCCTGGAAAGAATAGGAATGACATGCAGGACTTCATATCCCCAACTATGATGCTGGGGGGTTTTGCTTGCCCTGTCAGTTGTCACCAGGCCACAGCAGATCAAAAAAGAGGCTGTGCAGGGAACTTGGACTGGAATTGCTGCAGGCTGGGATTGGAAAAGGCAGCAGAGCAGGTTAGAAAAGAACTAGATCAGCCTCTTGCATGGCTGGCTCTGGTGAGCAGCCTTTAGTCCTTTTCTCCCCATGTCTGAAAACTTTCTGAGGCCATTTGAAAGGTCTGGCTGGACTTCTGCTTGTAACTTCCTCTCCATGATGCCCTCTCATACCTGACCCTGAAGCCTGAAGCTTCATGGCTGAACCCTCTCGTCTTTGCAGTTGGACCTGTCCGTGCGCAGAGGCCCTCCAGTGCCTCCCACCTCAGTGGTCAATTAGAAGACACTGGTGCAAGTGGATACTAAGTAAGATCATGGAAGAGAAATCCTTTGAGAGTGACCAGTTACATACAGACCTGTAACTGGTGCAGGAAGTCCCCCTGCTAAAAATAGTTGGGAAAGGATGTGAGGGCAGTACCATATCTGCCCTGTTCTTTATCTTCTAGGCACCCAGTTGCAGACATTACTGGAAACAGGATCCCAGCACAGATGGACCTGTGTTCTCACCCAGTTCTTAAAGAGAGCTGGCAGTAATACTTACTGCACTGGGGAATGCCAGGACAGGCACCACCGCGCTGACAGCAAGATTTGGATCTTGAGGCCTGTAAAACAGATTCAGACTTATGCCGCTGTCAACATACTTGACATGTACTGGGAGGCTGTGATACTGACAATGGCAGTTTGTGGCACACTGGCTGGCCTAAAGTTCCAGCCAAGCCCCTTCTCTATAGAGACAAAGCCTGCCTCCTCCCAGGCAGGAGCCCCTGAGGCCCACCCCTGTGAAAACCTGCCTACGAACTATGTTGGAGATACAAATCCCCTGCCTGGCATGAAAGGAGGCATGAAACCATAGCCTTTAGAGCAGCACCTCCTGCAAAGCTGACCCTTCTTCTCAAAACAATGGGATAAGTGAACATAAAATTGACAGAAAGACAGCAAGAAATGCTTATTCTGACTTCTGGTAAGGGCAGAAAAGAGAAGCAAAAATTGCCCTGACTACCTGGCAGAGACCCAGCTAGTTGAACATCAGCCCTAGGCGCAGTGCTAAAAGCACTTGTGTTCTGGTGTATAGAAAAATCCAGAAAACCCCTAATTCTGCCATAACCATCGCTTTTAGCACTGGAACTGACTCCTAGCAAAACCACACTGGCTGCTGACAGCAGTATGGCAGAGCTATCTGGGTAAAAGCAGTAGAAAGTTCTCTACTCCATAGAAATGTGGGGCTCCCTGCTGGACCTGATCACTATTCCACATGGCTTCTTTGGCTGGAGTGAGCTCTGTCAGAGTCTACCTCACCTGTCTGCCAGGAGCGTGATGCTGGACTTCTCAGCCCTGGGTGCTTTCACCAAGTAGAGGGCACTATCTGTACATAGCACTAGAAGCTGCACGATGGGACAGGCAGGATCTGTACCAGGACGTGGTGTCTCATCGCTGGCAACTGCTGAACTCCGTAGGAAGTGGATACTACGGATGAGGCGTTCCTCTAGAATAGTTGTCACAGACAGGGGGTATCCTGGGGAAGATGCAAAAAAGGGACAGCAGTTTAGGAAGAAAAAGGAACTGACAATTTATCCAAGGAAAGCTTCACTTGGGGTATGGTCTGCCCAGGGCGGCAGCCACCAGAAAATCCTGATGGCAGAAGATTCTTCTGCCAGGAGAATCCCCGCATCATGGCAGAGTAACACTGGCACTGATGGCAGCCCGGACTGCGATGCCAGCACAACCTCAAAGGTGACCTCTGGGTGCAGTGGCAAAGCAGTGACTGTCACTGTGTCACAGCCTCAGGGCAAGACAGCTCAGTCCTTGCTGCAGCAGTTCACAGCCCCTGCATTGCTGTGGTTCTGCAAAGGCCAGGGCAGTCACGCTGAGTTAGCAGCTTCTGGCCAAGCACCCAATGAACAAATGAGTCCCAATTACTTTCAGATTTGCTTGTAAACTCACTGCCAGTCCCTTGTTCCCACCAAGCCAGAGCTTTAAACTCCTAGGGAAAAGAGCAGCTTATCCACAGTGAACCCAATACACAGTCCCAAAGGGTAAGCTCACCTAGCTGTTTATCCCAAATAGTTATAGTTGCATCTTCACATGCCAGTGCCAGGTACCTGGAGCAGGAACTAACAGCTGAGCACACAATTGGAGCTGCACATGGCCACACAACATCAGGATTCAGATCAGAGTCTAAACAGAAGGACATGAAGAGAGCCAACTGTAAGAAGGTGCAGAGGGATCTCTAATGGTATTAGCATCCAGTTTCCCAATAAAACATGCACCATTCTGTGGCCTCCTGCCAGTGTGGCTTCACTAAAACACTGCCAGCCTGTGCAACGTGGAGCCCCACAGTCCAAACACCTGCCTAACCCACACAGTATGAGGCAGCTCTGCTCCCCATTCCTCATTTCCCTGAACCGTGGCAGTCTGGCTGAAAGACAGGCACTGTCCACTGACTACTCCCACTCCCCACAGAGTGCTCTGCTAAAGAAAGCAAGATGTTCTTACCAACTTTCTCCTTAAGTGAATGGTTAAGCAAGTAGAAGCAGAGATTGTGGCTTCCATCCCAGTGCACGCTGATGCCAGCTGGAATATCTGGTACAGAGAAGGGGATGACAAGAGAGAAAGAGACTGGAGACAAAGAAAGGAACGATCCAAAACACCAAAACAGCATAAGAAAGCTCTCATTAGAGTTCTCTCAGTTTTCCTGACAGAAACTCTGCTCACACAGAAACTAAGCCATAACAAAATTTTTATCCAGGCTTATGTCCTTGGAGATGGAATGTATACAGTGAACCCAAGCCAGAGCCACTGAGCTCTAACTGGAGCTCAAAGACATGCAATGAATGACATGCTTCAAATGGGCAAAAAGCTGTGAACCTATGGATTACCTGGCTGTAGTTTCATTCCAGGTTGAACCTGTAGGATCTGGCTAGGCAGGAGAAAGTGAAAAGTAGCATGTCTGAAAAGAAGAAAGGAAGAAATATGTCTATAATACAGGCTTTGCTAAGTAGGCAGCACTGTGACAAGACCTGGAATGGCTCTAGCCCCTGCCCTGAAGCCTTGGGAGGGAGAAGACAAAGCTAATACAGAGGCTTCCATCTACACTTGAGAAGTGCCCTGTGTTGGTGGCTCATGGGCTGAAATCCTGGTTGGTGCTCCCACTGACCTGGCCATCTCCTCCGTGCTCTCATCCTCGGCCTCCAGGTACTCCCGATACATGCTGCGGAAGATTGCTTCCCACTGTTCCCACTGGGAATCCTTGATTAGGTGATTGTGCCCCAAGCCGAGCACGCTGTCATCATCCACTTTCTTCAAGGCATCCAAAGGGGTTTTAAAACTACTGCCTGCATTGGGAACGAAAGGGAAAAGGAGGAGCAGACACATGGAGCAGACACCACAGAGTGCTCAGAGGCACTTTGACCATTCCTCCTTCAGGTTGGCATTGTCTGGAAGAAGGACACACTGCATCTCCTGTGGGACTTCCCATATCACTAGCCCATTTTCCAGTATTTGAAAGCAAGGACCAGGCAAGTCATGTGAGGACACAGCTTGCCTTGCATTTCTGTGGCATTCTCCCTGACAGTGTCCCAGCACAAGGTCTGCTCCCTCCTCATCCTCAGCATTTACCTAAATTTACCTAAAACCCAGGACTCTGAGAGATGAACTAGGGGTGCTGTCAGGTTGCTAGAGACTAGGAAACAACCTCCTCCCTCTGCAGTGACAATGCAGCCGAGGGTATATGACACCATATATGAGGGTACATGCTACAAAGGTGACACGTGAGATGGTCAGGTAAGAAACAACTCCTGCTATAGGGTTACGTGTAACTACAAAGACAGGTCAGGAAGGGACCAGAGAGCACGTTACTGAAACTTTCTGACCTGTTCTGTAGCCATAAGGGCCATGATTCCTTTGTTACCTGAAGGAGGCTGTGGGTTGCAAGTACAGAATCAGTCCTGACCTGTAATGGGTTTGGGTGGCTTCACTATCAGCAGCAGCACTGGGAGACTCAACTTCAGATCAACTTTATTTGCAGCCACAGGAGACTCCTGCAACAGAAAATGTCAGCCTGAGAACTGTGTTGTGCCCTACACTGTGAAGTTTTCACCTGTTTATGGGAATCAAATGCTTCCCAAAGAAAGTGTATGCAAAGGTTGGCTAACACTCCCTAGGAGATACTGGGTTTAGGCTCATTCTTCAGCCCAGAAGCTTGACGGAACTCACCACTTTCCCAACAACATTACAAAAGATGCCCTGCCCTAACACCTCCTGTCTTTGTGTCCTAAATAACCTCCCCTTCTGATCTTCCTAATCTCTGTAAATTACTCTTGTTGCAGCACAGGCCTCCTGTGGGCACAGCAAGGCTCAGAAACATAAAGAAGGGATAAAAAAAGAAGCAGGACTAAAGGTTGCAGAGTGCTGCTGAATACAAGAATCAGAGAGCACAGGACTGGAGGAGGTCACATACATGCTTCACTGTGAATAGATAGTCCTAACAGGGGACCAGCACCAGTGTGTCCCCACCACCACCCCATCCCACACATACTGACACTTGGCTAAACAGAAAAGGTCTGGCTAAATAATCAACCATGTCTGAGAAGGAAGAGGCGGCAGGAACTCGGGTAGTTCACATGGAATCAGCAGAGGGAAAGCCTGGGAGTTTGCTTTTGGCTTGGCTAAGTTAAAGGGATGCTTGTCCTGAAGACAGGGCTGAGAAGCAACTCCCTCTTAAATGGCCAGGAAAGCCTTTGCTGAAGGAAGAGGGAAGAGTTGTCAGGCAGGTCTCACAGAGGGTTATAGCTGGAGGTGCTGGGCAGAAGGTGCCTGTGTGTTGAGAGGTGAAACCCAGCAGGGTGAAAGTGATGCAGGAGAGGGTTAAGCACTGACTCAGCATCTTAAATTCCCCGTAACAGCTCAGGCCATTCACTGAGGCCACTTACCATTTGTGCAGGAACATCTTTATGCAGCTCCAGACTTTTCTGCCAAAGAACCAGAGATGACAGTGGTTAGTGCAACCAGGCAGAGACCCTGCCCTGCTCAGGCAGCTTCATCCATGATCCCACCAGGCTCCTCTTGTAGGTAGTCTAAAACACAAACCCTGATTCAGGACCAGACTCCCAAGTGGAGGTATCAGGCCCAATTTCCACTCTTCCTCACCTTTCCCCAGTAACATAAGGGAAAAGCCCTGTGGGAATAGCCTTGCATAGGGCCTCCTCAGATGGGGCAATACTGCTGGGAAAGGAGCTGCCAGTTTCAGGGAGGGGCAGCAGGAACACTAGCCCTTGGGACCAAGGGAACCTTGTTGGGAAGCCTGTCTTGGGAGAGTAAACATGTCCCAGTAATACAAAGGCCTTATGAAATGTGGGATGGGCAGCTGTAGAGACACACACTCCATCCCTCTGGGCCAACAGACTTGTTCAGCCTGTATCTGGCTGTCACTGTTTGCAGGAGCAAGGCCTGGGGAGAGACCTATAGGCAAAAGGCTATAAGAAAAAACAGCAGAGTAGGAAATGGAACTTGTTTGTACCGCAGATGCCCGGCTTAACCTCCTCTCCCCAAAAGTTAGTCCTTCTGCAGCTCCTGGGCTCTCCTCCATCTCCTTCAGCCAGGAATCCTTAGGCAATCGGTAGATCTCCAGCCAAGCTTTTGTGCTGTCTGCATTAGGAAACCATGTTGAGCAATTGGAAACGAGGAGAAAAGGTCTTTCAAGCTGTTTTCTTATAGCCTTAAAAGAAGATTTGGGTATTTTTGAAAATATAAAATCCCTGTGAGCTTCATGCAGCACAGCTCCCCTCTCACTTCTGGCTTGACATGCTTGTCTGAGGCCGACATCTCAGCCTCTAGCTCAAGTCCTCGAGGTCCCACATCCACCAAAGAAACCTCATGGAGCAACTCAGTCAAAGAATTTGACCTGTACCCTCTGAGGTAAAGTAGAAAGTGAGATGTGGTCACACACTGGTTCTCTGTTGATGCTACGTATCTCATTCACAGCATATATTCAGGCAGATTCCACCAAACCTGGGTCCAGAAAACGTGCTGGCAGCAAATGGGTTGACAAGGGCAGCTGCCAAGAAACAGGAGAATGTTGTAGCAAGGAGTTTGTTGTAGTGTTTTCAGAGACTCTCTCTATGCTGTCTGGCTTATGTCTGCAGAGAAAATTCTTCAGGTCTACATATTTCCAGTGTAAAAGTGAGCCATAGTAAACCAGAGGAAGAACTGAGTCTGGTACTTCGGGAGAGGAAGGAAAACCTGCTTTCACTGAGCCTTCTGGGAGCTGGGAACTACACTGACCAATCCCAGAGACCTCACTTTTGGGATCAGTCTTGATTCACACCAAGCCATTTGGAGAAGACAGGGAGTAGCAGGAGCAGCTCTCTAAGCTGGAAAAGGGACTGGGAGGGTTAGGAACAGGATCCCTGGGAAGCCAAAACACTTGGAGCATTTTAAAAGCACTGCTGGCCTCTCTGCTACAGCACAACAGGCATCATCCCTCACACCATGTGCACTTGCCTTGCAGCAGGACTCCTGCATAATCACCTCCTGGGGACAGCACCACCTCCACACAAGCACTTCGCTTGCTGATATCCTCCTGCCAAAGATAAATAGGCTGGCACCAAAGCAAGGTCACTGATTCAGAGAGCCCCATGGCCTTACACAGTCCTCAGAGGGGGGAAGGCCAGACAGATTGTTGGAAGACCAGGAATAAATATTGGGCAGCTGCTGCTGCCCATGAGAGAAATTACTGAGGGCAATTAGTCCTCCTTATGATTGATTACTTACCAGCCTGTGCCCAGTGTCTATGGAATTAACTCAGTACTTACCACCTCATTTAGGATTTTAGCAAGTAGGAAGCTTTCCTTGTGAAAGCAGAAGAGACAGACAAGCCCTGGAATAGAAATACAGAAGTAGCATTAGGAGGAGGAGAAAAGTAAGCAGATGGCAGCCACGTTCTTTGAGATGGCTGTGACAACACGTGCAGGACAGTGAACAGGACTACGTTTCTTCCTAGGCTGAAGGAAGAATATCTCACTGCTTCCAGCACTAACCTTTTGCTGGCTTCCTTATGCCAGCACCAGCAAACATTTGATTGTGTATAGAGATGGATAAACCAGTTTGAAAAGTATCTCCACCAGAATTTATAGGCTTCAGATGAATCAAGAAACTAACAACAGGGCTGTGCATTTGCAGGTGCAGGAGGTCATACCAAGCAATGGTTCTTTCTGTCCAAGTTTACTGTGCATCACCTTCAGCTCTGCGAGTGCCTCTGCTGCTCCAGATAGGACACCAAACCCACACCCTCTACTAGTCACAAGGCCCTAGGGCCACTTTGCCACCCTACAACCTGTTCTCCAACGCCCTCTTTGCAGAGCTTTCTAGGAAACCTGCCAGCCATTTAATGTTCCTCCTGATTTAGCACTCTTCCATAATGCAGCTGCCAGCTCCAGAGTACAGCTATCCCCAGCTAGGTCGAGGAAATCCACGTCACACTCACCCATTTCATCCACAGCAAACAGGATGTGGCCCTCATTTCCCAGATCCAAGGCACGGATAGCACAAATCTCTGTCTTGACTTCATCCCAAACACAGACCTCTGTATAGTCAGACACCTTGAAGGCAGCCAGGCCCATGGACAAGCCGACAAAGATGTATTTCCCAGACACTGCAAGGCAAGTGGCTGTTCCTGTTACCTACCAAGAAAGGGAAAAGATGAGTGCACCCGACTGCTTCCCCAGTGGAGGATACATCAGTACTCCCAATCTTTCACCAACAGAAAATGCTCATTTATTCTACAAGGGGGAAAATTTTTGCCTGAACTTCCATCAGAAGAGCAGGGAAGGGGCTCTCATCTCTGCCCCACAGATTGCCATGTGTTGGGAATGAGAAAGTTTGCTCCCACATTTCCCATTCCAGTAAACAGAGGGGGCTTTAAATGCCAAGAACTCAGGGGCACTCAGCCCTGCCACTGCTAATGCAGAGCTGGGATGGGATGCTGAATTCCTCTGGACCACCATGGAACTCCAGCAGAGAGCATCATATCCTCCTGGAATACCTCCACATAACGATGGGGAAGGCAGCGCTGCCTTTTTGCTCACAGTGCTCCCATTAGGGTGTTCACCATCACACAGAGCTGAGTTTGCCCATTTATATGCTACTGACTAATTACCTTCTCCCCAGCCAGCAAGGGTGGAGCCAGCCTGAGAAGTAGAAGGTGAATTTAGTGCTGTTTAATATCTGCTTCTCTGTTTTCAGAGAGGTGTGATAGATGGGCGGGAAGCAGAACCTGTCAGACAAGCTCAGAACCTGCAACCTTATGAGGTGAATCAGTGAGCTGGTGGTGGATTCTGAGGAAGGTGATGAACAGGAGAATGTGAAATCCACTGGGTGGATATTCTCCAGAGAAACTTGCTTCAGTGATTAACGCTCTCTCTGCTGTAAGGGGCTCCGTACCTGGAATTCAGCTGTAGCAAAGCATTTTGTGGGCTGGACCTTTAGTTTTTCTGCTTCTCGGAGCATCTCCCTTCTTTCAATGATTTCCATTGCATTCTCAAAAACCAGCATCACCAGTTTGGTGGCCATCCTGACGGGCTGAGGCAACGCATCGCGCTCTCGCTCGGGATCCTGCAGGAAGAAGTCTTCCTCATCATCCTTTAGCCAGTCCTTTTCAGATGGCAGAGGAATCTCCAGGGGATGCTTCCGGATATACACAGCCATGGGGGTGCCCTTCCAGATGCAAACCACACCAGAGATGCAGGAATCACAATGGATGCAGAAGAACGAAGAATCGGGCAGTATCTGCTTTCATGAGGTAATGGGGGGAAAAGATGATTAATGATCTCTAAGAAGGAAAGGGGATCATTTCAGTATAGATAACTGTGGTTTTGATAGCTAGCTAGCTAGCTAGATAGATAGATACATAGATACAAAGATACATAGATACATAGATAGTTAACCAGCAGTATCTGCTTTCATAAGGTAATGGGGGGAAAAGATGACTAATGATCTCTAAGAAGGATCATTTCAGTATAGATAACCATGTTTTATATATATAAAGCTACATATAGATGTAGATAACCCTTGTTTCTGCTGCCTGTATAACCCCTGTGACTCAGGGGCTTTGTCCTGCTCTGGGAATATCAGCCGCACAGACTGCAGGAAAAGGGAGTATAAAAGCTTTGTCACCGGTTTATATAAGAATTATCCTAATGCATTCAAAACTATAAGTTTGTTCTTCATTAAAATACTTATTGGGCACGGATCAAACCCCAGCGCTTAATTCGGAGCACAGGTGATTACACTGGAAGTTACAAACTCCATTTCCAAGCCACCGGGTGCTTCCTGAGCCTCCCACTCCGCGGCGGGGCCTGTCTCCCCCTAACAGCGGCCTAACCTCGGGGTGGGAGCCGGGACCCACGGGGCAGGGCCGGGCAGCAGCGGAACCGGTGCCTCCGCGGCCCGCACGGGGGACCCTTTAGCGGGGACACCAACCCCGCCGCTGGTGGTTGCCGTGGCAACGGGGCGTCGCCGCGAGGCCCGGCCGGGAACTCGCCCCACAGCGGAAGGTTCCCCCGGCGGGGCGGGGCCCGGCCCCGGCGGAGCGGGGCGGAGCGGAGCGGCCGCGGTCCCCGCACACGTCCCGCGGCTGCCGCCCCTCCGCCGCTGCCGCCATGGAGGGCTTCGTGGAGTTCACCAACCGCAGCCAAGGCCGCGACCAGATCTTCCGGTGAGTGCGGGGCCGGGCGGCCTCGGGGCCGGCTCCTCGGGCATCCCCGAGGGATGGCGCTGCGGGGGACGGGGCGCTCAGCCGCCTTAGCGCGCCCTGCCTCGGGCAGGAGAGCTGACTGGGCCCGCTGCTCCCTCTTTGTGCCCCTGCCCCGGGCTGGAACTCGCCCTGGCGCTGCCGAGGAGCGAGAGGGGCGGCCTGAAGCTCGGAAATAAGCGGTGCCGTGGTGCTGTCGTGCCTGTGAATTGTCCGTGTTTCACCTCTGTACCGTTTTCCTCGTTTTTTCCATTCCAGAGCCACTCAGTACACATGCATGTTGCTTAGCTATTTAATAGAGCGTAAGGCTGATAAAGAGAAGCTGGTAATGAAACTCAAGCAGTTGGAGTCTAGCATGAGCTCTGGCCGGAAAAGTAAGTACCTGGTGTCGAGGGGGATAAGTCCTTCTTCACTTGCTCCTTCCAGCAAAACAGCTCCTGGCCGTGTGTTTTCTGTAGTTAACTTACCTCAGGCCACAAAACCTCTTTAGTATGTTCACAAAGTGGTCAATAGACCTTATCCCTGCCTCAGCTTGATAGGGCCAAATAGGCATTTATTACTCCCTCAGCGTGTTCTCCCATCAGGCAGCCTGAATTACTGCTGGCAGAACGAGAGAATTAAGTGAAGTCAGCTGCAGAACTCAAGTTGTCATCGCTGTGCAAGGACAGACCACAGAGTCACAATGCCAGGCTGGCTTGCTGCGCTCTCATTAGTCCTTCCAGCTAATGGTTTGAGACAGCCTGAGGTTAAGGAGCATCGTCCCAATAAAATCACCTCTGAAGGTCCGTCCTTCAGTATGCCTTTTATATCGTGCTTCACGCAGTAATTTTCTTTAGCCATTTTTCTCTGCTAAATCATATACCCTTCCATACTTCTCTCACAGTCACTTCATTCTGTGTCACAGTTGCATACATTATGGTTAGCCTGTTGCTGTGGTTGTACTGCTTGCTTTCCCGTTGACCTTCCACCTACTTACCAATTGCTCGATCTTGGAACAACTTCAATATCCGAGGCAAATATTCTAGTTTAATGTGTTACCATGGATTTGTTTTACTATTCCAGTTAGCCCCAGTGTATGGCAATTTCTAGCAGGGAGGCCAACTGGTTTATCAGCATAGCCATGGTTCTCCTGCTTCTGCTAAAGAAATAGCTAGTAAATGTCAGGCTTGAATTCAGGGCTCTTCCAGTTCCACTAAGCTTGGGTGCTGCCGACATCTGTCACTGTCACAGTGCAGGAGGTTATGAAAAGCATTTTGCATAATACTGCATTGACATTCACAGGGCAAACCCCAAACTGTGCAGTGCGTGAAATCAGGCTTATCATATGTTACAGCTTAAAATGGGGTACACTGTTCCTGTTTGTGCAGGGCTATGTGTACCTCTGGCAAGTTGATGGCTGAGGAGAGATTTGGGTCTTAGGGTGCCAGGCATGTGAATCAACAGCTTCCACAGAAGCTTAGGAACATCGTAGCTCATGGTTGCTGCAGGGTTAGTGCAGTAACATCTCCTGTCCACACAGTTAGGCGGGATCCAGTGATACATACAGCTGGAATTGGAGGCTCTGTTTGTGTCCCATTTGTTGACACCGGTTCAGAGGGTACCCAGGCTCTGAGAACGGAGCAGTAGGAGAGGGCTGCAGGACCTGGCTAGTGATAGAACTTGTGTGCAGGGCCTGGGCTGGTGCAGGTCAGAGCTGAGACGTGTACACCCATTTTCTTGCTGATAGTAGCTCTTCATGCTGTGAGAAGAAAACTCTTAAGGATACAAATGCCCAAAGGCCACTGAGTTATTTAAAAGTACACGTGGACAGTGACATGCCAGGTTGTGCTGTGCAGGGCTGTGTCTCTGCAGTGAAGACCATGCCATGCTAACCTTTGTGGGGTTTCTTGCAGTGTTCAGACTGGGAAACATGGTACACGCCTTGGTAGCAGCCAGAAGAGCTACACAGCTGCCAGATGTGATTCCTCGCTTCTGCCTTACAGCCTCCAACCTGACCCGTGCCCTCTACTTCGTGTGCGATGCGGTGCTGTGGTTGAACAGTGTCGGGCTCCAGCCTGATGTTGATAAGCCAAAGTGGCGGAATTGGGCTACCAAGTGCTACTACATTTCACTCTTGATGAATCTAGGCAGGGACTGGTATGAGATCTCCTGGAGGCTGGAACAAGCTGTACAGGAAGAAAAGATAAAGGGAAATTCCTTCTGGGACAAACACAATCAGGAACTTAATGGTGTGAAAAGTGATGGTGTGCATGGTTTTTTCCTCCTGCTGTTTCAGATATTGAAGAAACATCCTCCTCTGCTGCTGGACTTGGTGAAGAATCTCTGTGATCTCTCAGGTCCTTTGGATACGCTGGGGATCTACAAGACCAACCCAGGAGTGGTTGGTTTTTGTGGTGTCATCTCCTCCCTGGTGGGGATCCTCACATTAGCAAGCCCACATCTGAAGCTGAAACAGTGACATAAAAGGAGCTGCACAGTATGCAGCAAGCCAACACCTTTGGTCCTCTGATAGGTTTTTATCCTCCATATGGCACTTTCAAAGTGGACGTGTCTCGCAGTAACCTCAAGATTAATTTTGTTCTCTGAAGAAGTGATTTCTACTCTTTATCCTTCCCTGTGTCTTTGCAGATGAGTTTGGTGCCATGACACACTCCCTGATAGCATAAGTGGAGATGGGAGAAGGCATAAACAGGACTTGGAACATGGCTGCTAGATAAGGAAATACTGATGTTCCTATATTTTAATACAGGGTTGTGAAATAGCTGTTTAGACAACTGCAATAGGTATATGACTCATAACTAATTGTGTTTACACTGGAAAGCTGGAATTCCCTGATCAAAGGTTCCTACAGTCAGGTTTCCTATAGTGGGCTCAGGCAAGTTAAGAGCTGTTGTTAAAATGGCCTGAACTCAAGTAGAGGTGTTCTCATGGGTTTGGGCTGATGGATCCTGCTATCTGTAGGTAGTGGTTTGAATGCAGTGTGATGATAACTAAAGAGTGGTATGATCTCTGTCACATGCACTGGTGGCACTGGAGCTGTAGTCTAGTGAGTGCCAACTCGTGTCGCAAGAAATCAGCACTGTCTTCTTTTACTTCAGTAATGTGAGCCAAGGACCATTCCCCACTGGCTCTGACTGCTCCAGCAGCCCGTGGCTGCAACGTGGGAGAAGCCTGTGTGAGTGCTGGTGATGCTGTGATTTGTAGGGAGCTGGGTTTCCAAAGTTGTGAATCTGGAACCACTCACAAGCACTAACTATCCTATTACACACGCACCTTAACTCCCAAACCCCTCTGGTTCCAAGTGCAACAATTTTCCATTAATCATATTGTGATAAGGAACGTGATTTGTTGTTTTAATTTGATGTGAAAAATCCCAGTATAATGAGGAGCTTTGGGATGTGTAGTTCAGGAGTTGAGCCTGGCTTAGAGCTTGTTGAGTCAGGAAAACTGCAAGGGAGTGTTTCTAGTTGTGTAAGCTCCCAGAGGGAAGGGAGTGGAGTTGGCTGTGATAGTATCAGAATCCCCTGTGAGAGTTGAAGCTTATTACTGGATTTGGGCATTCATGGGTTAGATTTTCCTCTCTAGTCCTCCCTCCCCTCCTCTCTCATGACCACAAGGTTTCTTGTGTGTTGTCTCGCTGGTTGAATGGGTTCTACCATTTGAAAATGCCTTATGTTTGCCCTGCAACTGCATTATGATTCATTACTTCCCTCACTGGGAATGTTTGCCTGGCAGTGTCATCTGGGTTAAAAGAGAAATGCTGTGTCCAGCTGTCTAATGTGGCATGAAATCTTTGTTGCTCCTGACTTTGCAGTTCTGACGCCATCTGAGGAAAATCTGCACATTATCTAGGAGATAAAATGATCATTATTCTTCATCAGAGTTAGGTCTGTGTGTTCTGCTACTTTCTGGTACAAGGACTCCTTGTTTAATGTGTCAGGAGATGTGCACAGAGGCTACTCTAACCTGGACCAAGGTACTCTCTTACTGGTTTTGATGCTGCCTGAAAACAGGAATTGAAAGGTGCTGGTCTCCTTCATTAAAAGGCAAAAGCTCTGGAACTGAGTAGGCACAGTAGGGCAGAGCCCAGTTAAGTCATTGTGGTCAGACTTGAATTACTTCCAGTTTGAATCTGAAGTGTTATCCTGCCAGTGAAGTGTTCTAAAAACAGAGGTTGTTGGGCAGCATAAATGTGCCTGAAGACCACATGTGGCCTGCAGCAGCTCTTCTTTTTGATATGGAAATGAATACCATTAAAAGTAGAGTGTGCTGGCAGTTCAGACCGTAGTGAAGCATTATGTATGAGATATATTGTCTTCAAGGGCTTCCTCTCCTTTATAACAATGGAATATTTTTTGTTTCTTTACTCCATTTGCCTTTCAGCTGCTGGCAATGCAGAGCCCATCCCTCCCTTGGTCAGATTTGATCCTTATCCCAGTGAGTAGCAACCCTTGTGAGGAAGGAAGAGGAGCATTGATGTTCTGGTAGCAGAGGTTTGGCCACCTTTCGCCTACAGAATTTCATCTTATTGCAAAAAAAATAGTGCATTTTGAATTGCTCTCAGGGAGCTCTCAGATACAAACTACTTCTTTCGCTGGTTTGTGAACTCATTTCTCTTTTTCTCTTGTACTTACCTGTAGGTAAAGGGAAATTGATATTGAACAGTGCTGCGGCACTGAGCCAGCTGCACCTCTCTGTGCCCTGCGGAAGGAGAAGGGTGTTTTCTGCCTTGTGCCAGGCAAACACTGTGCGAAGCCCTGAGCCAGGCTTTGATGTTCCTCCTGTAGGGGCTGGCTTGCACCAGCAAGTACAGACTTCATGTGGGAGATGGGGCAGGGAATTTTTAGCCTCTCTCAGCCTTACCTGTCCCATTCTTCATGATGTGGGTTGGAACATGCAGGAGTAACTCTCTTTACTGGATGTTAAGCACTAATAGTTGCCTTCTGCTCCCTAGCTGGAGGGTAGCGATTTGATGTACCTTAACATAGTGTGACTGAAGCCATAGAATCACAATCATGTGGAGAAAATCCTTTTAGTGCCTTTTTTTTGTATCTGTTTCTAATACAGCAGTTGCAATAAGGGCAGCTGTTTGAACACAAGCAATAAACTGAGATGAGCCTGACACTGTGTCTGTGTGTGTAACTTAGAAGGTGGTGTAAAGTGATGCTGAAGGAGGTGGTGAGGGATGGAGCCAGGATAACATGAAAACCAAGCGTCCTGTTACCTCCTATTCCCTGCAGTAAGAGTCTTGCAAGCTTGAGAGCTCCAAAATGTCAGTTCCTGAACAATGCACAAAGCATGGCATTCAGCAGTGTTTTAGCAAGCGTTTCCTTCTGAATTACTGATCTCTTACACATTGTGTAATGGAAACAGTTGACAGGAAAGTGGCCTTTGTGAGATGTGCAAAGTAATCTACTTACAGACAAGGCCTTCCTAATGTTAATACTATGCTTGGTGTGGTATTTCAAGGCATCAGTGAGCCATTTGGGATTCCCAGAGTGGCAAGAATGATCAAAGGTCTAAAACCCAACATCTCCAGGGAGGGACCAAATGAACCGGTTCTGTAGAGGAAAGGTGACTGGGGAAGGGTGTGAGAAGACGTCAAGTGTCTAAAAGGTTGTCAAGAGGAAGGCAATAAATTGGTCCTTAAATCCATCCAGGGGGTAATACATGTGTATTGCAGCAAGGGAGAATTAAGTCACACTTCTTTTTGAACTGCAAGTACAATAGAAGACTAAATGCATTGCCCAGGAAGGCAGTCCTTAAAAAGAAAGCAGACAGACAGCTGCCAGCAGTGGTTTAGGGGGTGCTAATCCTGCCATAGGGCATGGAAATGAATTAGTTACCTCTCCAGACCCAAGTGTAAAGATATCTTGCAGGTCTTTGGGGATCCAGCCACAATATATGAATGGGTATGGAGCAGATTGCAGAGACCAGGGTGTAAAACTGCTTCCAGGGTGAGCTCTCACTGTTGCCTGCAGAAACACAAGGGGGAGGTGGACGTGGTGGTACCTTTGCACTGCAGAGCCACGGCTGGCACAGCCTTTGCCCTGGAGGAAGGGGAGAGGATGAGCGAAGGCGTTAGTAGGGCAAAGGCTGTGTTGTGTGTTGATCCCGGCTGCAGCCAAGGCAGAGGGAAGGTTGGCATGCCCCCTGCACTGTGAGCAAGGCCAGCGGGGATGGAAAAAGTCTCAGTGCCAAGACAGCAAACGTTTGCTGCCCTTTGTCCTGCTGTCTGCAGAGCAGTGACTGCTGAGCTGGAGGCAGCTGAGGACATTTACTCACCTCTGTGCCCAGCTTTGCAGAGCCCTGGGCTGGAAGCAAACTTGAGGATCTTTGGGAGGAAAGGGGGTATTTTCCTCCCATCCATGAGAAATGTCCCACCTTCATGTACAAACAGCGCAGCCAGGAGCAGGGAGCGGTGGAGCTGTGTTGGGTGAATGCCTCCACGTCCTGCACGGGGGGTGTTCAAGGACTTGGCTCTGCTGTTTGGGCCTCCCCGATGCTGAGCAGCATGTCAGGGGTCTCCCTGCCTTTTGGTGCCTGGTCCAGGACACAGAGCAGCCTTGTATCAGAGGCTTACCTGCAGCAATCCCCTTGGCAGGGAGCAGCAGCAGTGAGAGCATAGCAGCAGGTCAAGGGGAGCAGTTGTTCCTCTCTTTGAAGCACTTGTGAGGACACATTTGGGGAACCATGTCCTGTTTTGGCTCCGTCAGCACAGGAGATCTTGACTCCAGCAGAGGATCACTATGAGGGTAAGGCATTTAGGGGCACAGAGCACATGCTGAACCAGCACAGATTGGAGCCCAAACTCTGCTTGGAGGCACACAGAGCCAGGATAAGAGATGGCAGGCACACATTGCAACAGAGGAAATTCCATCTGGATATAAGGAAAAGTAGTTTACCGTGAGTATGGTTAGCACAGAACTGGGCCCCAGAGAGATGGGGGTCTTATCCTTGGAGACTTTTCAAGACTGGACAAGACCTTGAGCAGCCTGGTCTAGCTTCAAGCTAGCTTCTTGCTTTGAGCAGGAGTAGAATGAAGTGACCTCCAGACACCACTTCCAACCTGACTTTTTCCTCCATCTCTGCCTACTCCAAAGGCCTGGAGTTTTCCTAATGCAGTGTCTGACCCGGCCCTCAGCTAAAAGCCTCACCAAAACCCTGCATGAATTCCCTTCCTTGGACTTGCCCAAATCAGATTGTTCTATGCAGGATGTGTCCGCTGTGTCCACCTTCTGCTCCTTGTGCTTAGTAAACTCTCCTGGGGAGAAACTGTGTTCTTGGTCTGTGTTGCATTTCCCAACAGGATAAGATCCTGGTCCACCATGGGGCGTAACAGGGGCTACAGAAACACAGGAAGGTTTTAATCTCTGTGGAAACTCTGCCTGACTCTTCACCTTCTCCCTGGCTACTCATGACTTGTTGCTTTTGAGGTGGTGAGGTCCAAGGGCAGCTTCTTCTCACCTTCTCTTGATGGAGCAGCATTAAACTCTGGTGCATCCCAGCTGGGCCCCAGCATCGCAGGGAAGACAACAAAGGGGATTTTCTGCTGTCATTTGTTCCAAATTACGGTGGTTTTATGGAGTTCTTTGGCCACTTTCCACCACAACGCTCCAGCTCCCAAACCCCACGCAACCGGGAGGTGGGGCCTGGTGGTGGTAGTGGCTGGGGCACGGTGCATCGCTCTCACAGGACCCGGGTGAAGGGACGGTGCAGCCAGCACCCTCTGCTCCTGCTCTGCCCCTCGGTGAGTAGCGTGTCCCACCAGGGACAGCTTCAGTGGGAGGGGGGGTGAGAGCAGGGATCAGCTGCTATCCCTAAACCTCCTGAATTTCATCTGCTGCTAAGGAAAGGGAGTCCAGGGCTGGGAGCTGGAGCTGTGCTTTGTGCTGTCACCCTGCCAGGAGCAGTGGAGATGGGTGTTTTGGGATGGTTTTGCCCCCTGCATCGAGCTGGGATGCACAGGGATGGGCACTGGCATTGTGAGTGGCAGAGGTGCAGATGTGCGGGAGGGGGATGCTGAGCACAGCTGGGCAGCTCAGCGCATCCCTACCCTCAGCTCCTCTCTCTGCTCCCATCCTGCTGCCTTGCCCCTTCCCAGCCTGCATCTCCCAGCCTCCGTGCACATCTATTAGCATTCCGGTCGCTCCAAGCTTGCTTTACAGCAGTGACATTTATCCTGCCTTGTACTGTAGCTCCTCCAAACTAGATGCCTCTCAACTAATACTTTGCATCTTTTGGGTGTTAAAACACACGAGCAGGGCAGGGCTGTGTGGAGACATTGGTTTTGCAGCTGAACTGGTAACAAGTCAAGCATTAGGCAATGCCGCATCCATTGCACCCATGGGAGATGCCTCAGCCCAGCTCCCGGCCCTGCCATGCTTGGGGGGGAGCAGGAGTGAGTGGGGGGAGCCCAAGCCCAGTCTTGCCCTCACAGCAGGGTCTGAGGCTCCCCGCTTTGCTTTGCAGGTGGATGAGTCACGATGACAGCCAAGAAGAATCAGACTCTGCAGAATGGAAGTGCCAAGGTGGGTGTGGGAAGAGAGGGGAGGGCAGAGGTGCCGGGTAGCACGTACCAACTTGGCCAGATGAATACAAGTCACATCTCACGCTGTCCCGTGTGTCCACCTCTTTACATAGATCTTTACCTGCAGTAATATAGAGCATCATGAAAGGGAAAGGATAAAACCTTTCACTCGCTTGAAATTAAATAGTTCAGAATCAAGGAAGTTAACCCTTGGTGGTGCCTGACAGCAGTGCCTGTCCCTCATCTGTATCCCCACTGTGGACCCCAAACCTCCAGCAAAGCTGGCTGAGCTTTCTGCTCTGTCCTGTGCAACCAAGAGAGCTCTTGCCTCCTGGTTACTGTGTGAGCCAGTGTTCACCTCGGTCCTCCCTTGGGGCTACAGCATCTCTCTTTTTGTTGTCTCATCTCACCAAGTGGGCACTGGGTGAGAGCAGGAGCAGAGGGCTGGAGCCGAAGGTTTATTCTGCTCACCCAGCTTTGAGGGACCTACCTCCAGCCATGCCTTAGCACTGGCAGCACATGTGGCATCCCCCATCACCTGCGCTTGCAGGACACAGTGCCTGGCTCCCTGGTGCCCTCTTCTCACAGCAATGGCTCCTACCAAAGCCCTGAGTGCCCTCAGGGACAGACCTCTTCCTCTCCCCTTTTCCTTTTTGAGGTCCATGTACCTTACTTGTCACAGTGGTGATGGCACAGACGAGACAGGTGCCACACAGGCACTGGTCTTTGCTGGTCCAAGAACAGGAGCAAGAGATGGGTCAGATGGAAGAAGAGGCAGAAAGCCAGAGGGAGCACAAGATGCAGGGACACTGCCTGTGGCATCCCTGTTCCTTCAGCAGCAGCAGCCAGCCTGCTTGTCCATGGCTGTGCTGAGACCCTCAGTGTGGTTCAAGAAGTGCCCTCCTCCTCCTCCAGCATCCTCTGTGCTCACTGCACCACACCAAATGCCGCCGGTGTGTGGATGATGTGGTGTTCCTCGGGAAACAAGGGCTGTTGGTAACCAGTGCCCATCTGCCACATACAGGAGAACGTGCTGCGGAGGGTGCTGCAGCTGCCCGTGGTGAGCTCAACCTGCGAAAGCCTCCAGCGGACCTACACCACCACCAAGGAGGCCCATCCGCTCATGGCCTCCGTGTGCGAAGTCTATGAGCGCGGTGTGCAGGGCGCCAGCGCCTTGGCCATGTGGAGCGTGGAGCCGGTGGTGCGCAGGCTGGAGCCCCAGTGTGAGTGCAGGGGGGACACAGCAGGGATGAGCCCACCAGAGCCTCCCGTGGTGGGACTGCGCTCGCACTAGCATGTGCCTGGCACAGCCCCGGTGCTTTCCTCACCAACATACCCCATGCTTTGCCCAAGGCAGTTGCTGTGGCTAACAACCTGGCTTGCAGGGGCTTGGACCACCTGGAGGAGAAGATCCCTGCCCTCCAGTACCCGGTTGACAAGGTAAAGCATAGACAGGACAGTCTGGGACCCATCAGCCCCTCTACAAAGCCCACAGCATGTCTCCTCTAGGCTTGTTTCTGGATGGAGATGGGCTGCTGGAGCCAGCACCTCCAAGCAAGGGCTCCTGCAGCACAGGGGATGGTTGGGGTGCTCCCAAATACAGGTCAACAGCATCTTATGTCTCTCCCTGACTGGAGAGAGCTGTTCTGCCCCTCTCAGGGCTATCTACTGGCATGGCCATGGCTGAGGTCCCTGTGGCCCCTCTGGCAGTCCCATGCCACCCCAAGCACCCCAGCAGGGCTGTTCTCCGTCTCTCCACCCGCAGCTTGCATCTGAACTGAAGGACACCATCTCCACCCCGCTCCAAAGTGCCAAAAGCACCATTGGCAACTCCATGGATAAGATCATGGAGCTGGCAGCAGAGGGCTACGAGGCCACCAAGAACACAGTGGAGACAACAGCCAAGTACACAAGGAGGAACTCAGTGACCCAGATGGCAGCCGCCGGAGTTGACACGGCCCTGGGAGGGCTGGAGAAGCTGATGGAGTACCTGCTGCCAGAGGAGGATGAAGAAGCAGGTAGTCCTGATGCCCAAATCCTTCCTGAGGGCGTCTGAAAAGGGCTGGGTCCATGTGGCAGAAGGAAGTCCCTGGGTTTTGTCATAGGGCTGCTTAGGAGCATTGTTCCACCAGGGTGTAAACCCCGCTCTACTCTTCTGCCTTTAGATCAGAAGCCTAAAGATACACGTGGGTCAGCAGCAAAGGCCTCCCAGCAGCAGCCCAGCGCTTCCAGTGCTCCCAGTACCCTGGGCCGGATCGGCGCCTTGGTTAGCACTGCCTCCCACCGTGCTTACCAGCAAACCACCCATGGCCTCCAGCGAGCCAAAGCTAAAGGGCAGGAGCTGGCCACATGGATCCCCATCGTGGTGAGTGCTGGGTTCCTGCTCCCCCGTACCCTCTTTTGGGCTGATTCTGCTTTCAGATGGGACATTTCGGGTTCATTGGAGCACATCCTAGAGCAGGGCGGTGAGTGCTGCTGTTCAGCAGGGTGAGCCAGGGCCGGCAGTTCCCGCAGTACATTCACACACAACCTTGTGCTGTGTTAGTGGGACAAGTTATTTTTAGCCAGCTCCCAATGTATGTACACCGCTGATTTATGGCCTTGCCGTAACATCCTTCCTAAAGCCGAAAGCCACTGCAGATTCCCAGAGAGGATGAGGAGAAGGAGGTGCCTCTCCTCTCACACCCAGAGCTGCCATGGGATCCCCTTCCCCGGCCTGTGCCAATATCCCAGCGCTCCCAGTTGCCCTCAGGATTTCTTCCCATGTGCATCAATGACCCCCCTGCTCCCTGCACACCCCAAGGCCCCCCTGAAACCCTCAGTATAAGCAGGATGGGACCTACCAGCTCCCTCTGAGTGGTGGAGTTTTGCTCCTCTTCCAGGGCAACCTGGCCAAGCCAAGTGCACCCGAGGCACCACGGGTCCATAGTGATGGGCAGGGCTCCTCAACTGGCTGGCTGAGCCAGCGGCAAAGCAAGGTGCCGGAGCAGAAGCAGGAGAAGGTGGGGAAGAAAGACAAGCACCACACCAAGGAGGTATGGAGAAAGGGGGAGCAGTGAGGTAGGGGTGCCCAAAAGCATCCTCCTGCCCATGGACCATGCCAGCAACAGGGATGTTCCCACCATACCCTTGGGACCAGGCTCTCATCCCTGCTGAACTGCAGCTTGGAGGAGGCGAGGGGAGGTTGGGACAGCCCCAGCAGCTCCCCTTCCCTGAATCCCCAAGGCTAAGGGTATCCTGGCTTGTATATTCAAGACTCCTTTGCTGCTGTAGCATGTCAGCACCGAGCTCCCTCCTGAGCCCCTAAGATTCCCCTTCCATTATCCCTATAGCGAGGGATGGTGTGAGCCAGGAGGCTGGGAACAGTCCCCAGCAGCAGCTCCGCTGGGACATGGGGACAGGAAGCAGCAGGTTGGGGTCACTGCCCTTCGCCTCTGCCTGCAGCGGAAGCATAGCCCGGGGCAGAGGGTCCCCGGGGGCCCGGGAGTGGGGAAGACATGGAGTGACCCTGCTGCAAAGGGCTGCAGCGGGGATGGGAGCGCAGGGACAGCCCTGCCCTGCCTGGGGGGGGCTGGTGGAGCCGCGGCCGGGGTCTGAGCTGCTCCTCCCACAGGCAGGGGATGAGCCCGGGCTGGTGGGCAGCATGGCTCACAACCTGCAAACCGCCTGCGCCTCCGGCATCTCCAGCGTGAAGAAGGTCCCGGCGGTGGCCTGGGATGCAGCAGAGGGGTTGATCCTCTTCACCCCCCGCAGGCTGTCCAAGGCCATGGAGATGGTGGATGCTCTTGGGGGAACCCTTGTCAGTGCCCCCAAGCATCTGCTGGGCACCCTGTACAGCTATGTGCCGGTGAGTTTGTCCCCAGCCAGGTCACATCCATCTCCAGCAAACCCCATTTGTCCAGCCTCCTCCCATGAGCACCCCATAGCTACAGGAGGTACCAGAGCAGGGAGATGGGGTGCTACCAGGCTACATCAGTCCCACCCTCCTCCTGAGCATCCCCCAAGCCATGACAGCGAGTCTCCCCACAGAACCAGCAGGTTGTCCAGCAGTGGAACCTTCACATGGTTCATGCCCAAGCGAGCATGCAACCACAGGGAAGTTCAGGCTGAGACTGTCCCCCCTTTCCTTTCCTGCTCCATCCCTGGCAGTGCTCAAGACCAGGTTGGACAGAGCCTTGGGCGACATGGTCTAGGGTGAGGCATCTCTGCCCACGGCAGCAGGTTGGAAGTAGATGATCTTCAGGTCCTTTCCAACCCAAACCATTCTATGATTCCTCCACCCCACTGCTCCTCTTGGGACCATCTCTCCACTGCAGCTGCCCACTCCCCTCCACTGCAGACCCCTCTGGGGGCAAACTGGCTTGTCCTGAGGTTCCCAGTTCCGGGGGGCTGTGTAGCACAGGCAGAGCAGGGCTGGCAGGCGGGTACAGCCTGGCTGGCTGTGTGCTCATCCCACCTCTCAGCTCCGCAGGCAGTCAGCGAAGGAAGAGGAGGCAGCCGGGAGCAGCAAACCCAGCGCGGAGACGAAGCAGAAGGAGGAGGAGGAGGAGGAGGCCAAGCCTGCCACCCCCCCGGCTGAGGAGAAAGCCCAGCTGAGGGGTGACTGGCGGCTGTACCGCGGCCATCACCCCCTCTCCTTCCTGGGGCTGGAGGACCCCCTGTTCCTGCGGCACAACTTCTACCGCAGCCCTGCCTTCGAGCCCGAGTGTCCCCTCCCGCGGAAATCCGCCTTCTCCCCCTACAACAGGCGCGTGAGCGAGGGCTCCTACCGCTTCAGCCCCGAGCCCGTGTACAGCCGGCCTTACTACACCAGCCTCTACAGTCCTGTCTTCAAGAAGGACTGAGCCGGTGGGGAGGATGAGCACATTCCAGCCCCACTCTAATCCCACCCCTCCCCAGCACGCTTTGCCGGGCCCCTGCCAGCCGCCTGCACGCACCTCTGTATTGGGATAGGAGCTCAAAGTGGTACATGTGCCATGGAGTCTATTGGGGCCAGGGTGGGGGAATAAAGGCAGCCAAAAGCCCTGTTGGTGGAAGGAGAAGGAAGGGGGAGGTGGGAACAGAGGGGATCAGAAAGGTGAAGGAGATGCAGAAAGAGCAGTGAGACCAGAAAAAAGGGACCACTCAGGGCTGGCACTGGGCTACCCTGGTCCCCGTTAAGCAGATAGCATGGACTTAGATGGTATAGACATTGAAAACAGCGCTGAAACAGAGCAAGAACAGCAAAGCCACCAAACATCACCATAGCAAGCCTGGTTCCCACCCTTCCTCCCTCCATCCCCCTCTCCAGGACTCATCCCTTGGCCACAGATTGTTCCTCCATGGAGGAGCTGAAGGTTCCATCGACCAGCAAGACTCATGAGTCAGAAAGCCGTGGGCACCCAGCTGGTGGTGGGGTCAGAAAGAAGACCAGTGGGAACAGATGGAGCTCCCAGAGCCCCTCTCTCCCACAGGACCGCGCTGGGCTTCCCACAACACGTTGTTGTATCCGCTGCAATAATAAACCTTCCCGACCTGCTGCCCCTCCCGAATGCTCGGCTGCTTTATGAGAGCGAGCCACTGAAATGAGGGAGCAGAGTGGGATGAGACACCCAACCCAGGGCCAAGGGAAACTCATCCTCACGTCACAGCCACAGCGATGGTGGGTGCTCATGCCCAGCACAGTACGTGTCTCTTCCCATGCTCCAAGTACAAATTCACAGCCCCGAGGAACCGGGGGCTTCCTGCCAAAGACAATTTATTGCATTTCACAGCAGAGACACCAGTGTCCGTACTGCACACACAGACCCTGTTCCGACACGCTGCTTTCCCAGGGGAAGGGGTTTGGGGAGAGGCAGGGAAAAGCCTCCCAGCAGCAGCAGAAGGGTTCGGTGACGAGCCCAGCGACCCCTTTCCCCACCTCCTCTCCTCCCCAGGGACAGGCAGACTTACAGATGGAGCAGCTTGGGAAGGCACACAGTGCGATCCCAATGCTGGGAACAAGCCACACTCCTGGGTTTTCCCAGGCACAGCCCGTACGGTGCTTGCACAGGGGAAATGGCTGCGATCACTGAAAGGCTGTGGGAGAGAGGACCATGAGCAAGACAGTTCTAAAGCAAAGCGGGTGGGATGGGGTCCCACTGAGGTCCTCTGGGGTCAGACGGTGCTGTGGGCTCTGGGACATTCCAACATGGTGATGCACGTATGGGAACTGCCAGTGGCTCCCTGATAGAGAAACCCCCACCTTGCCAGCTTATGGGTGCTCCAGGGATACCAGAGAGGACCCTGATCAGCGTTAAACAGGAATAAGGATCCTGGGGTAGGAGCGGGGAGGATAGGGAACCGGGCAGCCATGCAGAAGCAGCATGAACACCCTGCTCACCAACACCTCCTGCTGAAGGAGCTGGGGATGATGCTGCCTGGAGCTGTGGCAAAATCACCTGGTGGTTTCCAGTGTTGGAGGATGGAAGGAGAAAGCAGGAGGTGCCTAAAAAGCTGGTACAGCAAAGGGCAGAGATGCCCCATCACAGAGCCAAGACTAAGGCACTACAGTTCTCAGCTGCACTGCTGCGTAAGGCAGATCACCCAGACCCCAGCATTAGGAGGACAGCAAGGAACCCATCATACTTCTGCAAACACACAGACCATCTCCACAGGCACCCAGGGAGGAGGCTTGGTCCAGCACAGAGAGAAGCAACATCCATGCTGTAGCTCAGAGGGAGTCCGTTCGCTTACGGGCAAACACAGCCGACATGGTCTTGACGATGCCACGGATCCCTGTACCCTTCTTCAGTGCCAGTTTGGTGTCAGGGATGCGCTCGGCCAGTCCGTGGAAGACCATGAGGGCCCCGTGATAAGCCTCAGCTGCAGAGACCTCGTAGAAACCACAGTCTAAAGAGAGGGCCAGGAGCCGGCCCTCCTCGCTGGACACCACCCGCTGGTGGTGCAGGTCCCGCTTGTTGCCCACAATGACAATGGGCACCTTCTCCTGGCTCTGCCCTTCCTTGGCCGCTTTGATGAACTGGATTTTGAGGGGCAGGATGTTGAAGCTGGCACGATCGCAGATGCTGTAGACCAGGACAAAGCTGTCTGCCCACTGGATTCGCTTCTCCTCTGAGGAGCCCTCCTCTGCCTGCTCCTGGGGAAAGAGAAAAGGAAAGAGGGGGTTTATCCAGCTGCCAAGCACTGCAGGCTGTAGGTGATAACACCATGGGGGTCTCAGAGCGGCACTTCCACTTTGTTAGCAGAGTCCTGTGCTCAGTCTGGGCTGGCAATATTAGTGCTTCAACTCTATAGTCCTCAGCCAGAGGGCCGTGGGCTATGGTGACAATTGCTACCCTGCCAGCAGCACTGCAGGCATGAAGGATTCAGTCACCTACAAACTACCTGACATGGGAGCTTTGCTCAGCTGTAGCTCCCAGCCTATAGTTCCTCATTGGTAACTTTCACAGAGATTTTTTTTGCCCCTGGGATGATAACGGGTGACAGGAGCAGAGTGCTCTCACCTGGGAATTGGGGACGTCCCAGATGTGGAAGAGAATCTCTCGGCCATCCATGGTCAGGTTGTGGCTGTAGATGAATTCTGCCAAAGGAAAAAACAGTCATCTTCATGGACCCAAGAGATGCTCCCTCAACCCAGGTCTTCTCCTGGGGACAAGACTGTCACGTCCACCCTGGGAGACTGTGCTCCACAAGGACACATCCCAGGGCTCTTTTTGTGCAGCAACAACCCCAGGGAGCACCGTGGCCTTCACATGAGCCTGCCTCCAGCACTCAGCCCAGGCACACTGGTGCCACCAGCTGCCAGCCAAGACCTTCTGCACCCCAGAGAAGCAGTTGTGGAGCAAAGAAATGGGTCGCTGAACAAAGACAACCATTGAGCCCTCCCGGAGAGCAGGCAAAGGCTCTGGAGAGGATGGGAAGCAATGAAATCCCGCGATCAGATCCTGCTCCCCATCCCTAACAGTAACCAGTCTGGCCCTGCCCTGGCACTCACCCATGTCTCCATACTCCCCGATAAAGCGCCGGGTAAGGAAACGCACAGTCAGAGCTACAGAGGGAAGGAAAACAATCATAAGAATGACCCTAACCATGAAGGATTGTCCTTCTTAAAAGCAGAGTCCTGCACCATCCCCCTGCAAACTCCCACTAGCAGGAACGACCCCTGGTTTTCCCCCAGCCACCAGCAGGTCTGTGAGCGGAGGCACAGCACAAACCAGAGCATCAGCAAACTGCAGCTCAGTGGAAAACACCTTCCCCATCGCTCACCCTACAAGGTTGTGCTCAGCTTCCCCCCTCGAATCACTGCTGCACCTGAAAGCTCAGCCCCATCTCCCCAACTTGCTCCACAGGCCTTCTCTCTGCAGCTTGTTCTCCAAATGCTGCTGCAGTTTTCAGCCTCTTTTGGGGGGGTTTCCCTGCCTGGACCCCCTGCTCCCAGCTCACGGACACTTCTTACCTGATTTCCCCACGTTATCTGCTCCCATGACAAGGACATTTGCTTCCATCTTCAGGGCAGTGGGGCTGGGCATCTCCATGAGGGCAGGGTGGTCGGGGGTGAAGCTGGTGCTCCGGCGCAGTGGGAGCCGCAGCCCCATGGCCGTGCCTTGCCAGCGGTCCCAGCACCGTGTGCAACTCCTCTGTGCACAGCTGAGGAGCCAGCGCTTCCCACAGCACCCAGGGGACCCGCGAGGGCCATCCCCTCCCCGCCACCGCAGGGGCGGTGCAGCGGGAGCTGCGGGCGGCCGGATGGAAAACTTCACTCTTGCTCAGATCATCCCAAACAAACGTCAGTGTCCTGCCAGCCCCCAGCACAGCAGGCGCATGGGAAGCACCGTCTGCCTGCACCAGCTGCTCCGCAAACTGCATCCCAGCAGGCTGCCCACGCCTGAGCATCCAGCGCCTTGTCCCTTGGCATGGCCACACAGCCCACTGTCCCTTCCCCATGGTGATCCCACACAGGAATGCCTGTGAGGAGTGGTGGAGCATCTTGTAAGTGATGGAGCGTCTTGTGAGTGATGGAATGTTGTCTCACAAGTGATGGAGCATCTCATGAGTGGTGGAGTCTCTTGTGCATGATTGAGCATCTCACAAGCAGTGGAGAGTTTTCTGACAAGTGATGGAAACATCTCATGAGTGATGGAGCATCTTGTGAGTGGTGGTGTGTAGTCTGACAAGCGATGGAGCAGCTCACAAATGGTGGAGTCTCTGGTGCATGATGGGGAATCTCACAAATAGTGATGTCTCTTGTGCATGATGGAGCATTTCACAAGTGGTGGAGCATTTTCTGATGAGTGATGGGAGCATCTCACGAGTGGTGGAGCATCTCATGAGTGACGGAGTCTCTTGTGCGTGATGACTGACAAGTGATGGAGCACCTCGTGAGTGTAGTCTGACGAGTGATGGAGCAACTCACAAATGGTGGAGTCTCTTATGCATGATAGAGAATCTCACACATAGTGATGTCTCTTGTGCATGACAGAGCATCTCACAAGTGATGGAGCATCTCACGAGTGGTGGAGTCTCTTGTGCACGATCAAGCATCTCACGAGTGGTGGAGTGTAACCTGACGAGTGATAGAGCAAGTCACAAACGGAGTCTCTTGTGCATGATGAAGAATCTCACAAATAGTGATGTCTCTTGTGCGTGATGGAGCATTTCACAAGTGGTGGAGCATTTTCTGATGAGTGATGGGAGCATCTCACGACTGATGGAGCATCTCACGAGTGAGGGAGCCCCTTGTGCGCGATGTCTCACGAGTGACGGATCACCCCGGGCTCCCCTCACCCGGACGCTCCGCACCGCGCCCGTGCCCGCCCCGCACCGCGGTGGCCGCTCCCCCTCGCGCAGCCGCCTGACGCCATCGCGGCGCGCCGGGCCGTGCCCCCTCCCCGCACCACCGGCCCCGCGCTGCGCGGGCCATGGCGGCGGAGCGGGCGGCGGTGCGGGTGGCGGTGCGCGTGCGGCCGCTGCTGCCCCGCGAGGCGCTGCGGGGACACCGGCCTTGCCTGCGCGGCGACGCGGGCACGGGCGAGGTGGCGCTGGGCCGCCGCCGCTTCCGCTTCGCCGCCGTGCTGCCCGAGGCCGCGGGGCAGGCGGCCGTGTACCGCGCCTGCGTCCAGCCGCTGCTGCGCGCCTTCTTCCGCGGCTTCAACGCCACCGTCTTCGCTTACGGGCAGACCGGCTCCGGCAAGACCTACACCATCGGGGAGGCCAGCGTCGGTGAGTAGCGGCACCGCGCCTGCCCCGCGTCCCGGCGGCACCGCTGTCCCACTGGCATCTCCTCCATCCCTCCCAACCCACCAGCCTCACATCCCCCTCATCCCCATCGTCAGCTTTGCTCTCTCCACCCAAACCCACCATCATCGCTTCCAACATCACCATCCCAACCAGTCCTTCCACCCTGCCCACCCTCTTGGCCCTGCCAGCCCTCCAAACCCAGGCTTACAACCACCCATCCCCATCCTGCCCACCCCAACAGCCTTCCCATTTCCCACGCTGCTGTAACCACCCGTTCCATGGACAATACCTGCTTTGGGATCACAGCGTGTAGGTTTTCTCCTCTACCGCTGTAGGACATGCGAGAGGACCGTGTCTGGTCTGGAGGTGGTGGTGATCTTCCCTGGGCACCGCTACTTTCAGCTGGGTTGAAGCTGTCGGCTTTGTCCCGAAATAAGCTGTAAGGAGAGGGAGGTTTGCAGGGGTTAATCCTGTAGGTTGTTCATGGGAAGGGGATGAGGAAAGAGGAAACCTTTCCCCCCTAGAAGTTGAATGGTATTATGATACCTTACAGAGGATGTGCTGTAAATGTTTCAGTCAGCTTTAGTTAATTGCACAGTTTGTAAACACTAAATTGTTTCCATACTTCCAGTCTACCTCCAGTTTCCCAGTTGGGGCTATCACAGCACCAGATTTGGGGATTGCCATTTTACATAGCTGTTTGTTAGAGACAAAAGCAAAACTGTTTAACAATCAGAGTGCTGTGGCCAGAACCAAGCAGGCTGCAAGCACAAAATACCCCGAACTTCTCCGAGCTGGGAAAGGTTGTGGAGTCACGCTGGCTTCAAAGGACAGCATGCTGTAGCTGCAGGCATGGTGTTTGCTACCTGCTGAAACACTAACAGGCCTTTTCCTTCTTGAGAAGGGACTGGAAGCAAGCAGCGTTGCTGGAATCCAGCACAGCAGTGGGATAGGATTCACCCCAAGGTCCTGTGGCTTAGAAACACTCAGAGGGATGTTTAATCCAGGCTGTGGGGGGGTTGTGAGGCTGCTCCTTTCCAGATAACAGATGCTGCAGGCAGGCTCCGGCCCATGGCTCTGTCCCTGGCCACCACGGGCTCCCCATGACCATGTGCATCTCTGTGCCAGCTTCCATCAATGAAGATGAGCAGGGCATCATCCCGCGAGCCATGGCTGAGACCTTCAGGCTCATCGATGAGAACGACCTCATCGACTACACAGTCCGAGTGTCCTACCTGGAAGTGTATAAGGAGGAGTTTCGGGACTTACTGCAGGTGGATACAGCCAGCAAAGACATCCAGATCCGGGAGGATGACAAGGGGAACATTGGTACGTGTAGCTGTGTATGGGCTCACTTTTCTCTTCACGCCCAAGGCCAGGGTTGGGATGTCTACCCCTAAAGGCAGAGCCAAATCTTCTCCCTCCATCCTTCTCCTGCAGCAGATTGCTGTGCTTAGTCTGTTTGGTGTGGAAAGCTGGTCTGCGTGGACAGGGTGGTGGCACGAGGCTGTGTAGAGGAGCTGCCTCCTCAGTCAGCACATCCCTCCCAGCCACAACTCCATTTGCTGTTGCAGTGCTCTGCGGTGTGAAGGAGTCAGAAGTGGAAGGGCTGGATGAGGTGCTGAGCCTGCTGGAGATGGGCAACACGGCCAAGCACACAGGAGCTACCCACATCAACAAGCAGTCGAGCCGCTCGCACACCATCTTCACGGTGACCATGGAGCAGCGGCGCGGGGCCGGCCGCATCCCCCTGCACCGCCACCCGCCCTCCGTCCCCGCCTCGGGACAGGTCCTGGTTTCCAAGTTTCACTTTGTGGACCTGGCTGGCTCAGAGCGAATTGTGAAGACGGGAAACACGGGGGAGAGGCTGAAGGAGAGCATCCAGATCAACAGCGGCCTCCTGGCCTTGGGCAACGTCATCAGTGCCTTGGGAGACCCGCGGAGGAAGAGCAGCCATATCCCCTACAGGGACTCCAAAATCACCAGGTACAGCTGGGAGCGGGACCCACACGTGTCATGGGTTGTTGGGCCAGGAGGAAGGAGGTGATGTTTCTCCCTACCTTTCCAGTGTGGTAGGTTTGGTGGCAGAGTCCCCAGGTTAGTCGGGAGGAGCTTGCAGTTTACCCTTCTCCTCTCACACCAGGGCTTCTCAGACTGGCTGCTCAGGGAGCTCCCAACCTCAGGAATTACCCAGATGGAAACTTGCCACAATGTGAACAGTTATTCCTCTGCTTAAGGGTTCCTCTCAGTGCATTGGTGCCAAACCAGACACAGAGCAAGAACATTGTTTTCCTTGGGCTTAACCTGTGAAAAGGGTTGGAAACCTCCTGGGTCCTGCATTATTGTGTATTATGCATGTATATATACTATATAATACCTATATTAATCACTGTGCTCTTCCCTAGGATCCTGAAAGACTCCCTGGGGGGGAATGCCCAGACCGTGATGATAGCCTGTGTCAGCCCATCTTCCTCTGACTTCGACGAGAGCCTCAACACGCTGAACTACGCCAACCGGGCTCAGAACATCCAGAACAAGGCCGTGGTGAACTGCCGCAAGGAGATGGAGCACGTGGAAGAGCTTCACCGGCAGATAAAGAACTTGCAGAAGGCGCTGGAGCAGCGGCACCGCTCCGAGACCCGTATCATCAACCGCTCGTCCACTGCCAAGCGATGCGGGCCGGACCCCACGGCTCGGCTGCTGGCCGAGTGTGCCCATTACCGCACCTGCACCGACGCCGCGTACCGGCTGCTGATGGAGCTGCAGGAGGACAGTAACCTCACGGTGGAGCAGATCCTGCGGGTCAAGGAGTGGCTGTGCACGGTGGAGGGCGAGAGGAGCGAGCTGACCTCAGCCGGGCTGGATAGCGGCATCGAGAGCACCTCTGCGGAAGACCAGAGCCCCGAGGCACAAGGCTCAAAGGTGGCAAAAGCCCAGGTAACGGTTGGGGTGTTGTAGCTCTGAGGTTGGGTTGTACCTGGTCTAGTGGAAGGTGACCCTGCCTATGGAACTAGATGAGCTTTAAGGTCCCTTCCAACCCAGACCATTCTCTGATTTTACGATCTGATGGACACTGAAGGCAACAGCTTCAGCACGGCGTGGTAGAAGGGTCAGGAGAAGGAGGGAAGCAACACAGCCAAGAGGCCATAGAGAGCCAGAAAGATGTGGTCCTCACAGCAGGCAGGGATTGGATTCAGCTGTGGCCGAGAGATCTATTTCACAGGAAAAATCTGGGTCTGCAGAGCTGCTGCGCCCTTGCAGCCATGGGAAGGGAAGGACAAAGGTGGATGCTGATGCTGCCTCTCTTGTATTTGGGGTGGGCAGGTGAACACAGAGAAGAGATGTGAGTCCATCAAAGACGAGCAGGTGGCCAAACTGCAGAGGCAAGTGGAGCGCCTGGAGGAGGAGAACCGCGATTTCCTGGCTGCCCTGGAGGATGCCATGGAGCAGTACAAGCTGCAGGTATTCCTGGGCTCTGCTCTTTGCAGGGACCTGCCCCACTCCTCCCCTTCCTCTCCAGGAGAGTGCAGCCCAGCTTTTGGGTTCCTTTGCCGTGGGATCCATGTGTATGTAACTCATTGCTTCGTAGAGCGACAAACTGCAGGAGCAGCAGGATAAGATCTCAGAGCTGCACGTGCGCTTGGAGATGGCAATGGCAAACCTGTGTGTGCCAGGGCTGCTGGAAAACCTTCACCTGGTGACCGCCGGCCAGAGACCTCACACAGCCCCACTGGATGCTGCCCCATCCCATGGCCTAAACGGGCTTCCCTCAGGGCTCCTTCCCACCAAGCAGAGTGGAAAAGCCCATGGCAGGAAGGTGAGGGCACAAGTCTGTGCTGTTAAGGAACTGCTGCCTTTTCACTTGGGTGTCCTCCACCGTAGGAACTGCTTTTTCCTCCACTGTCAAACATGAACCTTATCAGAGACATAGCCCAGAGTTTCACAACTGGCACAACCAGCCCAGCTTCAAAACTGAGGCTTTTACTTTGATTTTATGGATGGCTCCCAGATTTTCTCAGTGCCTGAGCAGCAGAGGGCAGGAGGGTGGGCAGCTGGGTCTGGCAGCACACCAGTTCTTCTGACACTGTGCTCAGCTCCATGTGATTGCTTCTCTTTGTGTCTAGCAGCAATGCCCAGCTGAGAGCTGCTTTTTCTAACACCGGCCCTCACACAGCATGTTTCCTCTCTCTGCCCCAGCAGCTCGACAGCAAACCCTCCTTCCAGGAGGAGGACTTGGCCGGCTGGCATCCAAACCACACACAGTGCCTGGCTGGCACTCCAGAGCTCAAAGATGTGGTGCTGAGGAGAGAGCTCAGCCACGACCCGGAGAAACCATCAGAGCTGTCCTCAGGAGAGGAGGAGGAGTGGGAACAGAAACGGTCCCTGTCGCAGCACCGGTGAGTTGGGGCTGTCCCAGCGCTGTACGGTGCCCTGGCTGTCCTGTGACCTGTCCCACCGCTGCAGCTCAGTTCTCATGCAGGATGAAGAAGCAAATGCTAAATGCTGCCTCTGGGGCCAGCGATTTTGCTGCAGACAGCTGCCTGCTCACTGGGGAGCCAATTACCATCTTTCCCGACCACAGCTACTGTTTCTGTCTCCTTCTGAAGCCTGTGGATCATGAAGAGTCCTGACTGGGAACAGCTCCAGTAGCGCCCAGACCCAGCTGATACGTTTTCTGCTCCTTTTAGGAATGGGATCCAAAGCTGGGGCAAGAAAGAGATTTGCAAGCTGAGCGAGGAGCCCAGTGGAGGCAATGCCCACTCCATGCAGGAGGAGCAGCTGGAGCTGCCAAAAGGCAAGTGGAGGTTGTTGGACAGCGTTCCTCGGGCTGGGGGTGCTTTGTTGGGTGCTGTTGATGTGCACCTGGGTGAGCCCAGAGGACATGAATGGAGCAGATGACAGCCTAGCTGCTTTTGTTAAGGAGAAGCTTGAACTGCCAGGGTCTGGCAAGAGTTGCATGTTTTGGTGGAAGCTGCGGGTGACTTCGGTGATGCTGTGCCAGGTCTTGGCTACAGATCAGAGATGGGATTTGTCCTTCTGTCACCTGGCTGCTAAGACAGAACGTTCCTTACCCGGGACTCTGTGTTGCAGAGGTCTGTAGGAGGCGGGAGCGCCTGCCAGGGAAGGACTCTGGATGGAGGCTGGTGCAAGCGCAGCAGAAGATCCGAGAGCTGGCCATCAACATCCGCATGAAGGAGGAGCTGATCACAGAGCTTATTAAGACAGGTGAGAGCTGCTGGTGGGAATACACACCCATGAAACCTCCTCCTAGTCATGATGCTTGGCTCCTACTGCTATCCTACATTGCTTGTGCTCAGTCCCTTTTCCTGTAGGCAGCAGAGCCCTGTTTCTCCATCCCTCTGTGGAGTAGTTGAGGGAAAGGGAGCATTCATCTCAGTAGGCCAATGGGGAAAGAGATGAAAGGTCCATCCCTCAGCAGGATGCTGCCTGCAAGGGAAGGAGCCTGGAGGTCACAGCAGAGGGGATGTGTTGCAGGCAAGGACGCCCAGGCTCTGAACAGGCAGTACTGCCAGAAGATTGGCGAGCTGGAGCAGGAAGCAGAGCAGGTGAGGGCAGAGCTGAGCGACAGCCAGAAGCAGCTCCAGGAGCTGGAGGGCAAAGAGCCCTGGGATCCCGGGGAGAAGCACAAGCTGCAGGAGTACCGCACACGAGTGGCGGCCGCGCAGAGCAAGGCACGGGTGAGTGGGAAGGGCTCTGTCCAGCCGGGGAGGTGGGCAAGGGCAGCCCTGGGGGCATCCCTGCAAAGGGCACAGGGGAGACAATGTGCCCCAAGGGCAGCTTCTGCCTCCACCAGGTTCTCTGCAAGAAGAAGCAGGCGACGGAGAGGCTGGTGTCGCTGTCGGCGCAGAGCGAGAAGCGAGTGCAGGAGCTGGAGAGGAACATCGAGCTGATGCGGAGGCAGCAGGGGCAGCTGCAGCGCCGGCTGCGGGAGGAGAGCGAGCAGAAGCGGCGCCTGGAGACGGAGGTGAATAAGCGGCAGCACCAAGTCAAGGTAGGAACGGGCAGGAGCAGCTGCTCTGCCACTATGGCACTTGTGAGGATGGCAATGGGTGGGCTCTGCAGGCTGCTGGGCAGGCTGGGGTAGCTCTGATGGTTGTCTTGGAGAGCACGGAGGTAGGACCTTAGGAGTATCAAAAGAGCTAGCAGAGAACATAACGTGTCCCTCAGCCTGTAGGGCAAACAGCTTCTGCTCCCTCGATGCTCACAGCCACTGTTCCCCATGCAGGAGCTGGAACTGAAGCATGAGCAGCACCAGAAGATCCTGCGCATCAAGACAGAGGAAATCGCGGCTTTCCAGAGGAAGAGACGGAGCGGCAGCAACGGCTCCGTGATCAGCCTGGAGCAGCAGCAGGTACAGGCAGAGCGGACCTGCCTCCTCTTGCCTGTGCAAAGGGGAGTGCTTGGTACACTGCAGGCTGACAGGGGAGATGTGGAAGCAGGAAGCTCAGCCTGAGAAGGGACATAGCCCATCCTGCCCTTGAGGAGGGCTGTCTGTAATGTCACTTGTATCTAGTAGCAGAGGACTTGTCTTACCACCAGGACCTCTTCTAAATCCCAGCGTTAGTAAAGAAGGTGTGAATTCTTGTCTGTTAGCAGAAGGATGGTAGGAGATGTGGCCCCCAAGGACTCCTGGGGGATTTAGCTCAGCTCTGCCTCTCGGAGGAGCTGGAAGGGTAAAACCAATGAAGTCTGGGCTATAGGGGTTAGCAGAGATAGAATTGAGACTCTCGCTCTGATCTAAAGTCCACTACTCTGGAGACTAGCAGTCCTGGGCGTTACTGCTGCTGTCTGCACACACACACATGCCCTTTGTCTCTCCATCAGAAAATCGAGGAACAGAAGAAGTGGCTGGACATGGAGATGGATAAAGTTCTCGAGCAGCGCCGGGCCTTGGATGAGCTGGAAGATGAGCTGAGGAAGCGGGAAACTATTGTGGCCAAAAAGGAAGCCCTGCTGCAGGAGAAGAACGGCCTGGAGAGCAAACGACTGCGCTCCAGCCAGGTAGGACAAGAGCATGACGCCTCAACCCCTTGATTTCCAGCAGAGCTGGGAGGCTGGAAGACCTGGGTGTCATCCTGGCAGAGGGCTGCAGGTCAGGATGAGGAGGTGTTGGGAAGTGGGGGGGAAGTCTGCCTCTACAGAAGAGCCTACTTGGTTTGATAGCCCTTGGCTTATGTGTGCGTGTGGGGTCACTTGGCCTATGGAAGGAGTAGAAAGAGGCTGAGGGCCTGACCTGCCTTCAGAGCAGATCCCTTGAGCATGTTCTGCTGCAGGCCCTGACAGATGACATAGTGCGTGTGTCCAGCCGCCTGGAGCACCTGGAAAAGGAGCTGACTGAGAAGAACGGGCAGCTGCGCCACGGCAGTGCCCACAACCAGCAGCAGATCCGACAGGAGATCAACAACCTGCGCCAGGAGAAGGACCAGCTGCTCAAACAGAGGTTGGAGCTCGACAACAAGCTGCGCCACGGCACCCTGCTGTCCCCAGAGGTAACTGTCCTCTGCTTGCAGGAGCGTGAGGTAGTGAGAGAAGGAAAGGCCTGAGCATGGCATCATTAGCAGATACTTCCCCGCATCCCCAAACTGCATATCCCAACTTCTTGCTAGCACTGTTGAGATGACAAGTGGCATGGTGAGGTTAGGGGTTGGAACTAGATGATCTCAAGGTCCTTTCCAACTCTAACTATTCTATGATTCTGTGAGACAGAGCAAACCCTTTGCTCCCTAGTAACTGCAGCTCTGCCCTGGCAGGAAGAACGGATCTTGTTCCAGTTGGACGAGGCAATTGAGGCTCTGGATGCAGCCATTGAGTACAAGAATGAGTCCATCACGTGCAGGCAGCGAGTCCTGCGGGCCTCGGCCAGCCTGCTGTCCCAGTGCGAGATGAACCTCATGGCCAAGCTCAGCTACCTCTCCTCTTCCGAGACCCGAGCTCTGCTCTGCAAGTACTTTGACAAGGTAGGAGACAACTGCCCTCTGTGCTGCTGGGAACTGTAGTATGTCTGACTTTTCCTCTGTTTCACGCTTTCTCTGTGCCTCCTGCTGTACTTTTACCCTGTAAAGTCAGGCCACGAAGCCACAGGACTGTGATCCCCACATGGCCCAACCCATGGGAGAGGGGCTTAACTAGTCTTAGGATTCATGGATCCCTGCAGCGGCTCTGCCACATCATTGTAGCTGTGTATTTTTCTTCCCTTAACGGGGCAGCTGTGACATCCCAGAACTACTGACCTTCATACACTGTACCAGGCGACTAACTTGCTGCAGCTCGGTGGGGCAGGAAGCCTTCCCAGGCTCTGAAAGAGCTGAGTTGTTCCTTGCTGTTGGCCCTGGCCAGGTGGTGACACTGCGAGAGGACCAGCACAGGCAGCACATCGCCTTCTCAGAGCTGGAGATGCAGCTGGAGGAGCAGCAGCAGCTCGTGTACTGGCTGGAGGCGGCGGTGGAGCGGCAGCGCCTGGAGATGGACCGGCGGCTCACCCTGCAGCAGAAGGAGCACGAGCAGAACATGCAGTTACTGCTCCAGCAGAGCCGTGGTAACCACTCAGCTCCTCACACAGGCAGCCGTGGCACTGCTTTTGTCTTTCACAGGGCTTGCAGCTTGAAATGACCTTGTTTTATCTTGTAGAGCATATGGATGAGGGGCTGGCCAGCAGCAAGCTGCAGTATGAGGCAAGGATCCAGGTGCTGGAGAAAGAGCTGAGCCGTTACATGTGGGCAAACCAGGAGCTGAACCAGAGGCTGGGTAGCATGAGTCACCATCCCGGACAGACCAAAGGTGAGAGGAAAGCCAGGCTGGGGCTTTGCTGTTCCCAGCAAGTTAAAAGGAAGGGAGTTTAAATGGGAGTTTAAATCCCTTTCCTTGGCAGCAAGAGCTTAGAGCAGAGTCAGGAGCAGTGCAGGTCATTGCTGGCCTTGGGCAAGCGCTCTACGTGCACTGACTTTGATGAGAAGAGTTGTGGATACTCATCTCAGTGTAATATTTCCCAGCAGGGATGGAGAGAAGCATTCTTGGGGCTGGGGACAGAGCTCCCCCTGCACTTGGGACCTGTGAGGAATCCAACCCCGGTGAACAGCCCATGCCTCTGGCCATCGCTGAAGAAAGCCATCGGGTCAGGGATGAGAGCAGGGACCTGGTGCACGCGCCTTTGCCATCCACATGGAGACGTTCCTCCCTGCCCAGCGACGGCCCCGGGGACCTTCGGCAGAGGGACGTGGAGCACTTGCTGAGGGCAGGGCAGCCCCACGAGGTGCACCCGCCCCGCAGCCTCCCTCCTGCCTCCAAGCCCCGGCGGGAGCTGCGCAGAGCCAGCCTGACCGCAGCGCCCCACCACCCAGCCATGATAGACGTGAGGAAAAACCCACTCTAGGTACAGGCTTGACGCTTACCTGGCACGGGGCAGGGAGGAGGTGATGTGGCTGACGTGAGCCTCCTGCCCCACGAGCCACCCTGGCTGCAGACCTGTTACATTTCAGAGCCCTAAGGAAGAGAAGACATAACTTGTTAGGAGGAAAGCATATAAGGTGTGGGACCATCAGCTTACGTTGCTGCCCATCCAGACAGGACTGACTGGACACCTTTCCTCCGGCATCCTCAGCAGGTGGAAACACTGGGAAGTGGGAGATGGGCACCTTGCACCCTGGCCTCTAACACTAAAAACATGTTTACAGTTTGCAAACCTCTGCTGTGGGGCTTGCTCAGCCCTCGCAGCCTCAGAGGAGATACTCTGCACTCCTGCAGAGCTTGTACATAGATTTTTGTAGCGACTTTGGGGGTTTTTTTTACATTTCTACTGTAACTTTTCTAATAAAGCAGAGTCTTATAAAGCAGTCAAGGGTCCAGTGGTCACTTGCTCTAGGTATATAGGAAAGGAGTTTTATTTAAGCCTTACCCTATGGGAACTGGGTTGCTGTCAGAGTGTTTTCTTGAAGTTTAAGTATCAGCTTTGTAAATGCTGACAGCCAGAGCTGGTCAGCTTCCTACATCAAGTTGCTGCAGGAAAAGCATCTCCAGGCAGCAGCAGCATTTTCTGAAGCATCCAGGATAACAGTATCTCTGGTTCTGTTTTTCTGTTGCAGCCTATAAGCTGCTTTAAGCAGCGTTTCCCTTTCTGGGGGAAAATTCCTGGCTGGATGTAAGGGAGATTAAATGCAACCTTGCAACTTAACACTGACAGCATCCTCCTCAGGAAGGGGGACTCAAGTTTAACCCTTGCAGAGCAGGAAACGAAAGCCAAGGTCCCCACTTTAAGAGGAGACAACAGCAGCTTGGCTACCTGACCCCCAAAAAGCAAGCCCCTACCTTCAGCCCAAACCACAACCACTATCTGAGGAGTAGCAGACATCAAGTTCAAAGCCAACATCTGAAGTAGGACTCACCTTCTGATCTTCCTTCTACATTCTTGATCTTGCTTTAGGCATGTGGCTTTGAGGGGGACATTACTGAGGGCTCTGTGTGTGGTCGAGGCTTTATTTTCTGCTGTTGAAACCAAAGATCTCCAGTAGGTAAAAGAAGAATCCATCCTACTTGGAAGTAAGTAGTAGTCTTGGAGGTCTATGCTTGCATATCCATCCACATCCTCAAAGCTAGTGCATCTCTCCCACAAGCAAAACACTCGCTGGTAAACACACCATTCCTCCCCTCTTAGCAAAGTTAGTTTTCCTGCAGAAATAGTATTTCCAGGAAACAAATCCCATTCAATACCATCTAAGCCCCGCAAAGCCACTTAAACTTCTGCATGGCCTTGCCTGGTTTTAGGGTGACCTCACCCTATCTTCATAGCTCTCTGCTTCCTGTGCATCCACTAGACACAGTGAGGTGACTTCCCCTATATCCTGCCAGGCACAAACAGGTCACTATCCTAAGGGAAAGAAATCAGCCCCTCCAAGGCAAAATTTTAGCCCCTTTTAGGCCACATCTTGGCCACAGTCACAGCTCCTGCTGTCTTCGTGGGGTTAGACTGCAAGCACATCGCAGGCAATTGAGTCGCTGTTTAATCAGTGACACAGTTTAAGAGCAGTCTTTGAACTGCCATCTCCAGTTATTCCATCCAACTCTCAGCCTCTGGCTCACTGCAATGCACAGAGAAGGACAATGCAGCTCACCACCAGCACCAGCTCACCCAGCTGTGGCCAGGAGCACATACACCAAGCCTGGCATGATCTACAGTGAGGGAAAACTCAAACTTCTCCTCTTCCCTGTTCCCAGCTGTTATCTTTCCCCTCCTCTGTACTCTTGGCATTTGTCAAGTGTTTCTGAGCAATTTCCTCATTAATGCAGTTAATCTGCTTGTTATTTCCCCACTAAGCTCTCTGGAACTAACAGAGAGATCCAGCTAGTATCAGGACAAGATACAGAGCAGGAGCATGCAGCTTGTTTTGTACCCACTCACCACCAGCATCCTTCCTGCAGCCCCAATCCCACACCCATCACTTGGGCTAAAGACAGATTCCTGATCAAGTGACACAATGCAAATTCACATCAGTTTATTTCACAAGGAAGTTGTAGAGAAGTGACAATTCTCCCTCTTGAGCAGAATTGAGCCTTCACTGCAAAACTCAGCTACCACATGCAGAAATGCCAAAAAGACCAAGCTAGGCTTTGACTGGATGGAGAGATGCTGCAATTGAGGTAAAAAGTAATTCAAGCACACCACACTTCTGGAGTGGTCCTTATTTCCAGTCATATGCTTGCATCTAGTCTCCTACCAACACAAGACAGCTCCAGCCCAGCACCAAAGACAAGGTCCTTGTAACAAGGCACGTTATACAGCAGGGATAATGCAAAGTTTCCCATGCTGTTCTGGCTCCAAGCTTCAACTGAGCAGCTTTTTCCGTGAGTAAGTCCTGCTAAGGGGACGCTTCCTGGAAGCTGTGATGTGGAATGGAGACAGCTCCTGGTTGGCAGCAATTTGGAAAGCATCAGATTCCTCTTCTACAAAACAGAAAGAAGAAATTAAAGTTACAGTTTGCCAGAGTTCACTGGTGACTCCAAGAAATACCAACATGATACAAACAACAGTCAGCTGCAATGTCTACTAGGCTATTCTTTCTTCACTGCTACCTCCCTCCCCTCCCTTCCAAACTTCCCAGTTCATGCCAAGCTTCTTGGAAGCGTGCGAGATGGAGCCACTGAAATGACATTGTCATTTAGCTGCAGGCAGAGAGCACTGCCTCTCCTCTGGCATAGGGGTTACCTTGAACACGCTTCCTCTGAGACGGCGGTGTCTGTCCCTGGCACAGCAGTGGAGACTGGGTCAGTGCTAGCAGGCTGCTAGCAGAGAGCGCGCTCTTCACTGGTGGGGTTGAGCCTGGAGAAGCACAGTGAGGTGCTGCAGCAAACTGACAACTCAAGGGTGCTGTCAGGTAAGTCTCATGCGCAGCCTTAGCTCTACCTCAAAACCTCCACCAGCACAAGTGATACCCACTTTATCTGAAAGAAGATCTAGGCTGGCAGAGGGGGTTTCTGGCATGAAGAAAGGCAAACAGCAGCCTGGAATTAGCTCTTACAGGACAAAAGCCTTGAGGCTAAATACCACTCTCATTTCCTGTCCTGAACATGGACTAATATTGCTTTAACATCAGCCCATTTTTCTCAGTGATATCCACTGAATGAGTAGACACTGCCTCTATACAAACCTTTCCTTGTAAGAAAGGGGAAACAACACTAATGCTTCAGGGCATGCACTGACTATAGAACAACATCTGCTGTAGTCCCTTGTAAGTTTCATTTTAGAACAATGCTGGGTTAAGTATTTGAAATTCACAGCCCTTGCTCAGAGAGCTGAGACAGCCTGTTTCACCATGGTCAGCTGCATCATCTGTACCCACAGCAAAAGCAAAAGAGGTACCTTAAGCTTAAATACCAACTGATGCCACACAACTGCTAGCAAGGCAACCCTCTGTGACACCCACTTCCAATGGGCCTGCCACCACGGGCAGGTAGAACTGGAGCACCAATAAATATCAACATCCACAGGACTCACCGATCAAGGCTCCAGTCTATGCTGAAGCAGCCAAGCTTTAGACTTAAGAGAGCTTCAGTGCTGGATGCTGGGCAGAAACAGCTAGCAGCATCAACACAAACCCACATAAATTGCCAGCTGGATGCAATTGGGGTGTTCTCTCCCTAAGTTCTCAAAGTTTCCTTTTAATTCCTCCAGCCTCCTGCTCCTTTGTATTTCTCTGATCTGTCTCCCATCATTAATACTCCATCACATCCAGTCGGCCTCTACACATAATTAACTTCCATGTCATTTACAAGCCACTCTCCCCCTCCACCTTATTCTCCCTCACGTAGCCAGACAGAAAACAACTGTGCTCTTATTTTTGTCTACCCCACATTTTTAACCACCTCTGAATTTCAGTAGAGGGTCACTCATGCCACTGAATTACCTGACAAAAGGAAGACATCATCATCCCCTACGCAACTGTGCTGCTCAAGAGTCACGAGCGCACATGCTCCTGGTTTCTCAGGGAGTACAGAGTCCGTCCTTGGTTTGCTTGTGTTGCCATCACCTGAGGAAAAGCCAGCGAGATCCACATTGCAGCTATCAGTGCAAGATCTCTTGGCATCGTGATTCTCCTCTTTCTCTGGTGACAGATACATTAAGACCCGCTTCCGTGTTTTCAGGCCAAAAGTTGCCCTGGCAGGGTCCTCATCAGCCCTGCGTTCAGAGTCACCAGGAGATGCCAGGTCCTGGAGCCTGCAAACCCCTTCCACCTCAAATTCCTCAAGAGCATTTGTTCCTTTGCTGCTGCAGTGCTCCAAGATCTTCACCTCTCTGCCTGCTGACATCATTTTCCACTCATCAGCATTCTTCTCGCTTTGAGCACAGCTGACATTAGCAGTGCTGCCTGCTGCTCTCTTTCTCCGAGGCCAATCATTGATAGCATCAGGGGTAGTCTTCCCCTTCTGCTTTGGAGAAGGTGTCCAGGGAACTCCTGCTTCCAAGGGCGATGGGGAGGTGGTGTTAGAGGCACAGCTTGTTGGGGTGTACGACTGGCATATGTAGGTCTGTCCCGCACCTTTCCCAGGCGTGCTGTGGAAAGAGCGAAAGCAGGATGGTGAAACACAAGCAGCTGCTAGCTTTCCTGGGTGTTTGCTACACCAGGTCCCAGCCAGTTCACCAAAGGGGCTTTCTCCTCCCTTGGGTTTACTGGCACTTGCTTCAGGTTGAACTTCCAATGACGAGCATGAGCCGATTCTCTTGATGCGCAGTTTGGGCAGGCCTGAAGCTTGCATTTCAAGTTCAACTTCGTAGGTTGGTGGGCTAGCAGAAGGCAGCTTACAATGACCTTTAGGAGTGGAGAACTTGGCTAGAAGTTGAGGATTTCCCATCCGTGCTGCAGCCTCCCGCTGCCTCCTGTCTGCGGTGCAGCGCAAAGAATAGGCAGGAGGAGACTTTGGCATAGGAGGTGAAGTATTCAGGGCAAATCTGGAGTGTCTCTTAAGACTTGGAGCCTTCAGCTCCGTGTATTCTTTTGAGGTTCTTGGTTCCAAGTCATCACTCACTGTTTGGGAACCACTTAGGAAGGACTCACGGGTGTTTGCACTGGAGTTCCCCTCCTTAAACCACTGCTCACACTCTCTCTCAACATTCTGTGCATGTACCTGCTCTCCAGGAGGCGGCTTTGGAGACAGATTCTTCTCTAAGTTTTCAGAGTCCTGTCTTGGAGAAAACTTTTGGGACACTACCTCCATCTGTTTATTTGTCTCCAATAGAGGGGTATTTTCAGTAACTTGGAACTGACAAAGCTGAAGGCTTTCTACAGGAGAGTTACCACCACTCTCATGATAATTGTCCATATTTTCAGATGTTGCACATGCAACTGAAAGATTCTCTCCTCCAGAATTCAGTTCACATTTGGCCTGCTTGTCTGTGTGAAGCAGGGACCTCAGTGTAGTGCCAGTAATACCTGGAGATTTCTGAGAGTATGGTTTGGATGCACAGAATTCCCAGTCAGACTCCCTAGTCTCCACGTGGGAAGGAGAACATAGTATCACACTGTCCATGCAGCTTTCAGTGAGAGAACTGAAGGCAGGCTCTAACCTCACAGCGAGCTGGGCTATCTCTGTACTTGGTGGGCTGGTACATGATTCTGAACCTGGATCTTCAGGTTTTCTAGGAGTACTTTTAGTTGCTTGAGATAATGGATCTGACTGCACCTGAATTTCCTTTGGGAGGATTTGCCTCCGAGTACCAAGCGGAGATGCTGATTTTGAGAGGTATCTCAAGGAACGTCTTGGAGTTTGCAGTTCTGGAAAACATCTTTCCTGGATGGCAGTGGCGGGAGAAACAGCTGGATTTGAATCTGTCAGAGATAACAGTGAGGCACTGAGCCCTGAGAACCCTTCGTGTTGTGGTATTTGTAAGCCAGCCTCTTTGCAAGGAGGGGAAAGTCTTTCTGTTGAAGAACTGTCCTCAGAAGTTCCTTGCAGTAAGTGAACGCTCTTGCTTTCAGCTAATGCAGATGGTGACTTGACCTTTTGTACAAGATGAGAAAAGTACTTTCCCAGACACTTAACTGCAGTCTTCTTAGCAGCTGGGCTTTTGCCAGGACTCTTTTCCACCCTCTGTGGTGTCCTGTGAAGGATGCGAGGTGATCTCCTTGGTAGCTTACTGGCAGAATTCAGTGGCTTCTGGGCAAGTTTATGAGGTGTTTTTCTAGGAGTCTGCAGGGGACAAAAAAATATAGAATCAGGCTTGCTCTACTCCAGCAGTGTCATCTACCCCTCCTGATATTTACTTCAGGATCTAAAACAAAAACCATTTAGACTTAACAGAAACACTGAATTGAAGATATGTAGGTCTCACCGAGCATGAATAGAGAAAAGGGATAGAAAGAGAGGTAAGCATTTCTACCTGACAAGCAGCCAGCTCCTCTGAGTGTAAGGAATCTTTTCTTGTTCTCCTCCTTCCAGGTGAAGGATTTGCTGGAGGACTACATGTGTCAATGACAGCACCAAAGAAAAATCTCTTGGGAGTGTGGACAGGGGGGCCCTCCGAATGCTGCTTCATGCCTAAAAATTGGAACAGTACAATTCAACCAACACCAAGTAACCTGCCACAAACAATTGTCACAATCACCTCGGATGTATGGACAAATGATGTACAAAGGCTATAGCCCTGTACATGTTCTTTTCTAGTTCTTTTCTAGCCAAATGTTAAAGCTCCTCCAGAATTATTGTTATTTCTCAATATGAAATTAATGCCCACCTGTAGAAAGAGTGCTCTAATAGGAAAAAGCAGCACAAAGTAGCTCAGCTTCTTAATTCTATTTATAGCTTGTAGCTTAAAGTTCTGGTTCGTGACTAAGGATTCTAGTAAGTACAATATAAAGAACTAAATGTCACCATTTATAGCTGATAATCCTACTGAGAAAGCCAGCAAAGAACATCCCATCAGTCATTGCTTTATGCTACCAGAGTAGACTGAAAGAAAGCTTTAGGATTTCTGTCCCACATTTTACAGGGATTTCACTGCATTTGAGGAATGCAGACTGACAATCAGCAGGGTTTTGTTAGATGGGCCTGACTGGTTTCTTAAGTTGGCAGTGTATGCCCCATAGAAATAGCTGCCTCACCATCCTCCAAATTCAGATTGCCAATGGAAAAAGAAATTACTGGGGATTAATTTCTGTCTACAGAAGATATTACATGATAAATCTCAGCTTCTTGCAATCTCTTGCAGAGCCAAATCAAATCAAAATCAGAGCTATCCATGCCAGCTTTTCAGACCAGCAACACCAGCCTGCTCAAATCCCATTCGGTACCTTCCACATCCTGCAGTGTACAGCTCTCTTCTTCTTGTCCTTGATGGACTTGCTGTGAATTTTGGGAGCTGGGCTGTGTAGTGGAATAGAAAACCCCAGAGCAGGTCCTATTCAAAGACAGCTGTTTGATGCGTGGGCTTCTTCTCAACCCTGCTTCTGCAAAGGTAAGGAGATTGGAGATTGAGACTTCCGATTCCCTCAACAATGAGGACACCTTCAGGAACAGTTTGTAACTGAAAAGAACACGCTAAGAAGAAACTTCCACACAACCAAGTATCACATGCAGGGAGGCAAGCATGCAAAGAAAGATTCAGCTTTCTTGGAGATTTGGAATATGAACGCATACAAGTCTTTCAATCATAAGGCCTCCTCCTCTATGTCATGATTACTCTCATTCCTCGCTAGCAATTACATGGAAAGGAATGCTAGAAAAGCCATGTTCAAAGCAAGTTACATCCAGGTTAAACTATTAGTTAATTCTCCTTTCTCTTTTTACTAGTGATTTCATACTCCTGCTTGCTCAGCCATGCTGTTTTCTTCCTTCCTGGGGAAAAGAAACAGCAGTAGCCAACATAACAGTCACTCCACAGAGCCAAGTGGCTATCTGTTACAGTAGAAATCACAGCAGTGTTAGGGTCACAGCACAACATGTTGAAGACACATCAAGAAAAACCCTACATGTGCTGATTTGACAATAAGTACAGCAGCTCTGAATCTTGTTCACCCTCAAAGTCCTTCTTGTATTTTCCTTTAAAAGAGTCACTACCCTTTTCTTTAACTTACATATTACAACACAGCAAAGCCACCTATAATAAAAAAAACAGTGTTTACCATTTATGGCCTTCTCTGGAGATTCTTCTACAACACCAGTGTCACAGCCTGGATCAGAAGACCTTGAGAAACAGCAGACATTATGGACTTGGCATAATGTTCACATTTACAAAGCCAGAACTTACCGCACAGGCTGAAAAGCAGTACACTGTATTCTACAATGATGTATTGCTTTGTGGGCTACTCTAAGTGAGCAATTAGTAAGCACTTTGCCTCCTATTATCACAGGATTGAGTATGGGTAACTTAATAGCTGTATAGGTAACAGTACCACAAGGAAGCAAATGCTAAATTTCAGCCCGGAATCCACAAAATACAGCACAGGCCTTTTCTTCAGAAGTCCTCAAAACAGCAAGTGAGCCTAAACAGAAGTTAGCTGCAGGAACTAAAGCAGCCTGACTTACATGATGAGGCAAGCAGTATTTCTCCCCACTCAGACAACAGAACTTAGCCTCCACTAGCTCTCTTACTGCCTTAGGTGAAGATGACACTTCGACCACAAAGATCCCTGGTTCTTGTGCTCGCAGCCACTAATTATACATCCAATACTTGAAGAAATTCAGGAAGAGCTTACTCACCGGCCTTTGATCTGCTTCTGTAATAGCCTCCTGGAGACCTGCTTGTGTAGCGGTGTTTCTGCCACTCTTTTGGTCAACAGCTTGCGATGATCTAGAAATCAAGCAAGAGCTATAACATCACGCAATCATAAAGCAGTTAGGACAAATAAGTAGTTCTGTCTAGGCTTCAGTTTAAGAATGGCAGCCAATACAGAATCATTGTGCATCGCTCTCCCAGTACCCATAAGCTATTATTTGAGAGTCCAGTATCTCCACTTGCTTCCCACTCCCTCAGTATTATTAACAGTACTTTGTGTCAGACATAATTAACCTACTGAGATAACTTCCATTCTTCAGCTTCCATTCACAAATCCTTTTTCAACCAAGCATTTTGACATCAGTTCTGAGACATAGGAAACTCAGTAAAAAAATAGGTTTCGGTTTCAAAACCATCCTATTCACCCTCCAAACGCCACAGCAATGATCTAGAGTATTTTCTCCTTCATTAAAAACATGTCATAATTGTTTCATAGATCTGACGATGCAAGAAGAGGAATTTTAGGAAAAGCTCTTCCACAACGATCCTACACGTGCCAGTCATGTCCTACCTTTAGTGCCTTCATCAGTGCATTTGTATCTTAAGCCTTCCACAGCAGATACTGACTGGCTTCTAGGCATCTTTTTCATAGACCTTTTCGATGGTGAAAGTATCTCTTCATTGAAGAGGTTCCTCCTTACCTTTGTAACCTCTGTGACACATGAAAAAGCAAGAAATAATCAGATCAAAGGGGTAAAAACAGGGAAAAGAGGAAAAAGAAAAATCACAGAAAGATAATTTTGTCAGGCCACTAGAGATGGGAACAGAAAAACAAGTTTTTAGAGGCCAAAAAGCACTGGAAATTGTTTTTCTGCTACTGGAACACGTACTCCTCTGAATCCATCCTGGACTTCTCTTACTAAGTTGCATTGTTCCAGCAATAAGCAGATGCCATAGCAGGAAAAGCAGCCAGGCAGTGTCGCATATGGAGCAACACTAAGGAGCTACAAAATCTCCACTGAAGCACATGTTGGTTCAGAGAACACATGTGAGATTTAATTTTATTATTTTCCAGATAGAGATATCCTGTTTCCAGATAGAGGAGTTCACTCTTGTCCTCATTTTCTTTACAGGACAGAGAAGACTGAAATAACTGCAAGATCCAAAAGAAGAATGGAGAGGTTCTCTTTTCAGGATACATGTCTGAAGGTTTTGAGCGCACACAGAATACAGCCATTCTTTTTCCTCAAAGTTTTTGCAGAATTGAGCAAAACTTTGTCCATATTTCCAGCATGCTTCAGCATAATTCCATCATGACCAGAATTTACAGGAAGAACATGTGCTGAAGACGCACCTTTCCATGGCAAAGCTAGAAGTCAATATACCTTGCACAGCTTCTTTCTGCAACGAAGGCATCTGCTGGGGCTTCTCAGAGGCAAGGTAAGAACGCAAGCTCTCCTGAAACAAAAAAGCATAAGTTAGCTTCACTAGAATTACTAGAAGTGTAATGTAACATTTAATTATTAATATTAATAATATTCATTATTATTAAGCTCTGAACCACACTATCTCAATTCCTCCTCCAAAACAATTTTGATCTCTGTACAGCTGATACAGGACAACTTGCTAACTGGATGCAGGGCAAGTGTTTTTGCACTCAAGTGTCACTTCACAACATTGCTGCATCCCTGACAGAAGCTACCCACACACACAATCCTTTCGGAAAGGTTTTACCTTTCGGGTGGGAATCTTGGCTGTCTTGGGAATCTCAATTTGACGCAAGTTCTGTGGTGCTTCTGTCATGCTCCTGTGTCTGGCTAACACGTTTTTCCTTTAGAAAGTATATAAAGGTTAAGTTAAAATAAGATCAAAAGCACAGTTATCAACCTAATAACAACTTAGGGTTGACTCTAGAGATAGGAAGTCTTTACCTAAATTCAGACTCCAAATTGTACTTCACTTATGTTACAACACTGAAAGATGATTTGCAATTTAAATAGCTGTACCTAACGTTAAGCTTGGTATTAAAACTCATTACACCATTTGCTAAAATATACATAAGGTCCCCAACATCAACATCTACAGTGAACTGCAGTTTTAACAATACAGGGGTCACCTACTGCACTGTGGAACATCCTTTCATGGAAGATGCTCACAAACTAGTGCACATACAGAATCAATATTACACTTTCATATAGTCAACCATGGCAAGTTACAATGAAATTTGGGAGCCCTTAATATTTCTCTCAGGCCTGCAGAGCTATCAGCAGCTTGTCTCAACTTATTTATCCAGCAACAGAAACAAAGACGACCAAGCTGTGGTTTAGATAACTCCTCAGCCACAGCCCAGGCAGCAACAAGCTGCCTCCTATTTGGAATTACCTTCTCTTTTTGGCAGATCTGGTGCGCAGCTCCTCCAGCTGATCGCTCTCAGTGGGCAGACAAACAGCAGTGGGAGTTAAGGCAGATGATAAAGACAGTGGAAGGCCTGGAGATTTGCTATCCAGAGTCATGGAGTCATCACTGAAGAAGTCTGAAGGCAGAACAGATGCCAGCTTCGGGGGTATTTGTGTACCAAGACCATAGTAAATATCTCCAAGGGTCTTTGGCATAGAATTCATATACCTAGAGCATCAAAGAACACACATCAAATACAATCCCCCACAAAACTTTCAGTGTTTCAATCTTAATGCTTGAACTAAATCTTTGTTCTTAAAAGTCAATTAAAAAAAACCAACTGAAAATCAACTGTTTTTTTCATTAGTTCACTTATCAGCTATTTTTTCTTTAATCAAGATAAGCACAACAAACAGAACATGTCTGAACTGTTGACAAGATGCAGTAAATCAAAGCTGCAGATTGCTGTTTACCCAAAGAACATATCCAACCAAAACCATAACCCCAGTAACAAGTACTTAAAGTCATGCTGAAGAACTTACAATTCTAATATTTCCTCTAGAAACCTGGTAAGATACCCCGAGTCTTCAGTCAGACACAAAATGCGCAGCATATCTGTCATCTGGAAGAGAAAGTCAAGTGGGAAAATGGATTAAGTTGGGACAGTTGCAACACCAAACTTTTTGAGCAATATTAAGCGCTACAGTAAAATCAAGGAAAAGCTCCAGGTTCCAGGTCTGCATTCCTAGTGCCATCCAGAAACACAACCTGGTCTATAATTTACTTGCCTCTTCTAACAACTGCTCCATTTCGTCTGTGTTGCTTTGCAGTGAAGAGCACTGAAGACATAACTCGAGGCGTAAAAACACCTGAAGTCGGCACCTAAGAAAAAACCAGATATCATTCCCTGCCTTTTTTCTGGGGGAAACAGCATAATTACTGCAAAAGTTATGCTCAAGAAAGCAGTGGAAAGGAAAGTGGCTCCTTTTGATAGCATAATTTGGTTAGCATTTCATTTTGGTGGCAGGGGAGATGCCTCATTTCAGATATAGGCTGCAATACTTATCACACAGCATATGTGTATCCGAATTTAATGAGGTGTTTTTACTGTGACCAGGGATTCTCCTTGGAATATTTAGCCCATCTAAATACTTTTCCACTTGCACAAAAAAAGCCACCATTAAAAATTGCTAACCAACTCCACAGTATCCCAGCAGTTGAAGTAAATAGAGCATCTCATACTCTCTGACTTTGGTCTCCTTCTGTGAGCCATGCTGTTGTCTGAGCACTTTGCTGGTCTTCAGGAGATGGTTTCTGACTCTTTCCACACAAGCCACCTGCAGAGATACATAATTACAGCAAAAACTTTAAGTCAGTTCCTTGTCTTTTGGGAGTAGCTTCATTTTTAACTTCTCCTTCAAGGAAAGGGATTCTTTTTCCTTCAGCAACAAAGTCACAACGACATGAGACATAGAACTACTTCTAACTGGAAATCAGAGGTCACTTGCTTGCAGCTTCAGGCCTTCAGTAACTATGGATTTGGCTTTCACAGTATTTTTTTTCAATTCTTCACAAGTTTACTAATTTTTCAGTGAGTTATTGTAAGTCTATAAATAGTGTTAAAGATTGTAAGAAATACCTTGAACCATTTCTCTTGCCTGGAGAAGTAACAGGCCTAGATTTGCCACAGGAAGCAAAACTGGAAGATGCACTTTTTTAAAGTATAGTTTGCAAGAATGTGTGGGTTTTTAATACTGTTTCTGCACAAGTGAAATCAGAATTCAAAATGAGGTCAACATAAAGGAAAGATATCTGTTGAAATCTATAGCAAACGTGTAAGCCAGTAACTGAACTGGATTTTCCCACATTCTTTACAGTTACTGAGTTGCACAGATAGTAGTTAGTAGTGGTTTTGATTACGTGCAACTGTGCATAGGAACTTCAGGTAACATGAAGGAAAAGTAGCCTGAAATAGTAAAAACTTTAATTACCAGATCAATAACAACCCATATGCATTTACCTACCTCTTTCTCTTTGGCATCTTGTATTTTCAAGAACCTTTTAATGGCCATGATCATATTCTGGGCACACACAGACGAAAGAACCCCCTCAGCAACAGCCTTCTGGTAGCTTGCAATTAAATGGGACTGCAGTTCCTCCTCAGTTTTGAAGTCTGCAAGGAAATGGTCAAAGTTAATTCAAATCCTCTCCACCACCCTTTACCTTACTGATGAAATACTCATTCCAGCTGAGGAGGGGAACACAGGAGGTCACCAAAAAGATTTTCTCCAGCAAAGATGCATCCAGACCACAGAACACCAATAGAAACAGTCCCAGGTTCAGACCCATGACAAATGGCAAGCTCAGCTCCAAGTAGATCGGCAAGCTTTTGGGCTACTGCAGCAGTCAAGAAATGCCCTTTATTTCTGCATAATGATTAAACAGGACATTTCCAGTTACACCTTGATGGGTGCTTCCCTCTACTTCTTTTGGTTAACAATAAAAAGCAAGAAGATAGTTCCTTATTGCTTTTTTCAGATGGAGACAAGGCAGGAAACTAACCCCAGGAGTAGTTGTAACACCAGGATGTAAACATTCATAGAAACTAACCGGGAGAAGGGTGGAACCACTCTGTGCCAAGCTGAAGATACAGAAACCCAAACACTGATCTGCTCCCTAGCGCCTTATAGTTCATTATTATTCTTCTCTCTCCCTTCCACAAAAATCCCATATGACCTCCTACAAATGTGAGGACTGATAATTCGACACACACCTACTGATATTTTGAGTGCCTTTTCCTTTTCTTCCACCTTCTCATTCAATTTTTTTGCTGAAAGCTTCCATGGAACCTTCTCATTCACTGTTGGTGGCTCACCATCAGGTTGAAGCTTTTGAGCTTTTACATTTAGTCTTGCTACATTGAGCATCTGCAGGGATCTGGACATGGTCTTCATCTTCTGCCTGACTGGAGTTGGGGGAACCCCACCTGCAACACCACAGAAAGGGAGTTCTACTGTCACACACACTGGAGCAGGATCTCCACCCAAGGTAGACCATAACACAGAATTCAGTGTTACTGTCATAGAATCAACTAGGTTGGAAAAGACTTTTAAGATCATCAAGTCCAACCGTTACCCCAGGACTGCCAAGTCAAGTGAGATGAGTAATCTTCTAGTGGAAAACATGGCCCAGAGGGGTTGTACTTCTCCATTACACAAGTGTATAGGCAGCATAGCAGGCAGCTGCTTCTCTAAGTAAAATACAGGTGAAAACTTGTTCCGCACAAGAACTCATATAAGTTACATGTAGGAAAGCAATCTCACATCACAGAAATAGCCAACAGGGCAAGACTTGGGAACACATCAGCTTAGAGTATAATCAACTGTGGCTAATGTACTGAAATGCAACAATTAAACTCTCTTCTAGAAATGTTTTATTTCTCCAAATTAGAACAAAGTTGAGAGGTTGCAATATTTACTAGTAGTTGGAGCAGTCCCTATGTCAACAAATAGTGAAACTGCACAGCTCTGCATCTGCTTTGGAACAGCTTTGTCAGTCACTGAGCAGCCTTGAATCAGAGCATTTGGGTTGTTATTAAAGGACAATCTTAATATTTATATGTAAATATTGCTGTCTCCAAATTAAAAAAGAAAATCTGAAGCATGCCACAACTCAGCAAAAGACAGCTCTCCGGGGTTCCTGTATTAAAAGGCTTGCTGAGAAGTCTTCATCATCTTTAACTGACAACAGGCACATGTAATGCCACAGTATACATACGTCTTTTTTTGCTATTTCCTGGTCCAGCTGCAGCAGATGTTTCACTGGATTTTCTCTGGTACAGCTCAGATAGACTTTCTGAGAGTTCCACTTCAGACTGGTCCACATCATCCTTCCTGCCGTCACAAGGAACCTGCAGGAGCCTATATAAAAGACCCATTCAACAGAGTTATCAAAAAAGAAGGGGGTGGGAGGCTTATCCCTTGTTCCCAGTGGACAGGAATCACGTTCTTCTAGGTACCAGTAACACATACTAGTACACTACCAATGCCTACTCCCCAAAACTCTTCAGACACAAGAACCCCACACCACCCACTGAGAAGGGTCACACAAAGTTGGAAACAAGCATTACAAGAGTAGCCCAATGTACAGTGGATATGCCACTGACCCATGCCACAAAACTACACAAGCAGCTTTGTGCTACCTAATCTATCCTGCATTAGGCTTTTGTTAATGTTCCATTCAACAAGCTCTCTGAAGAAAGCAGGATTATTCATTCCCACTAGATACCAACTATGATAACATATTCAGTAGTTGTGAGTTGTTGCAGTGAATCTTATAGCATAAGAAGAGCTGAAGCCTGACATTTCCCCAAGTACCTTAGGTCATTTTAAGTTGCCTATATCACTCCTGAAACTGTCAAAATCTTAACCCACTCAAAGTACTACCAAAATATCCTGTTCCCAGTTCCTTTTGTCCATATACCAAGATATAATGAAGCAAAAGCACACAGTAAACTGAGTACAGAAATAAAAGTACTTAGAGGAGCATTCAATTCCAGAATTCTGAGCAACACTACAACCATACCACTTATCAGGAAGCAGGAATCCTTGATTATTACTCAGAGAGATGTTTCAGAAACATACCTGAATGACTCCATCAGATCTGAGCTCGCTCCACAAGCATTCGACACAGGATACCATGCTTCAAGCACTGAAGGATGCCAGCCCCCTGTATGGGACAGTTCCCTTTGGACCCACTCTGGCACAGGAGCTTCTTCTTCTGTGAGCAGACACACACACACACAGAAAATTATTAGAAACAACTAAATGAAGTGGCAGAAGGCCCCTGCCTTCACAGACGCTCTAAAGCAGAGGTTTCCAAACCTCCAGTCCTGGAGGGGCAATTTAATGGCCAATACATCAGGTGGGGAGACTGATAAGAAGATTCACTCTAACACAAAACAGTTGAGCTAAAAGCAACCTCCCTGCTTCTACACAAAGGCTCTGCTGGCCAGGGATGGCTTGTAATTCATTTCAGGAAATCTCATTCAAACAACTCATGCCCAGGCACAAGCAGCTGCATTTTATCTACAAGCTAATAGAAATTACTGCTCTGTCAATAAAACAGGAAGATACATCACTGCAGATTCCTGCATCATATCAGAAGGTGTGAGCCACAGAGGACAAAGCAAAATAAACAAGCCCCAAAGAAGTGAGAGACTCCTCACAAAGCAAATCATTAGCTTTAGATCCTTCCACTCCAAATCAGACCTAGAGATGATCAAAAGATGGTGAGTGTTGCACTTCCTGACACTTACCCATCCTGGCCAGAGAATCGTCCACCACTGTGTCAATTTTACTCAACACACTATTTACAATATCTGGGAGGTGCAGAGCATGGTCCTGGGAAGTGTTCTCCACTACAGCTCCTTCAAGGTTGCGGCGCTGAGCTTCAGCAGCCTTCTCGCTACCAAGTACAGTCAGAACTGCAGTGCTCTCAGACAGTGGGGACAAAACAGCAGTGCAGGAGCACCAACTTGTGGACAGAGATACCTCAGCAACCTACATTAAAAGAGAGAGGAAAAGTTTACATTACCTAGAAATAGAGGCTTGAGGGGTACAGATACTTTACAAACAGGTTATAGACTTAGATGATCTCCTAAAGAATGTTCTGAATTTAGCTCTGAATGAGCAATGTGCAATGTCACAACATCATACACTGCCACCCTTTTTGTTACAGCTCACTTCAGAATAGGTGTTAGTTTAAGGCAAAGAGAAAGAGTTACCATGTGCAGTTCTTCAGTCACTAAAGCCCTTAAGAGCTGCTGAAACAGTGACCTCTTACACTCTGCCTGCTCAGCCTGTGATCCTGGGTGCAGTATCCAGCTCTCTGTGAGGAAGTGCCCAGCCTGTGCCAAGCTCCAGCCCGACAAGCTGCCTTTCAGGAAGATATTGACTGGACAATGCAGTTGCCTTTGGCTCATGGCAAGAGGTTCCAGGATCACAGGACAGCTTTCCTGCTTCTTTCCTCCTGGATAAGACAAGCAAAGGATAAGATAAAGCAAAAGTCCTAAAACAAGTAAAAAAAAGGTTTTCATCGAGGTGAAAAGCATTCCAATGCAAAAAAACCTCAAGTTCCAAGGTTAAACAGGGAATAGCTCTCCAGTAAGTGACTGCAGAGCTGACCTCCTCCCCAGGCTCTCAAGAAGCTGAGTGCACCAAGGGACCACTAACGAAAGAGTCAATGCACACCACATGCTGCTCTGAAGCTAAGCTTTCTTCTGAAGGGGCTTTTTATTTGTATTCTTAGTTTAGCTAAATTGAAGCTGAGGCAAAGCATGTATAAAAAGCATATATACACCTATATAAGGTGGAACTAGCAAAGGGTTCTTCATACATCCAAGACTTATGGAAGCATGGAAAACCAAAGAGACTAAATCAGAAATGTGGGCTAATAGCTCTCATATCAGAGGAACTAGAGGCCATGCAGGACTTTCGCGTTAAACTCAGACTCTTAAATATCTGAAGTTACTTCTACGCCTCCTATTCCAAGGGAAGCTGCTCCAACGCACTGCCTGGCACATCACAGTTATTACTATGACACTTGTATGAGTTTTCTTATTACCTGGCATGCTGAGAAACAATGTTCCTTCTTGCTGAGGGAAAACTGCTTCCCTCAGCAGAGGGAAAGCGGGCTTCAAGAACAAGCAGTTCAAAGTCGCATCCAGCGGCAGCAGCGTGGTCCAAGGGACGCTCTGAGGCACTGGGGAACTGGAGTCAAAGTTGTGTGGACTCAAAAAATGCACCAAGGTGTCAGCTGGCAAAATGGTTCCTCCGGTCTGAGAGATCAGATCCAACATCATCCAGTATCCAACGTGATCTGGGGATTCCATCACCTGAAATCAAGGAACAGAGAGGTTTCCAGTTAGTGTTGGCAGAGAGAGAACATTCACAAACAAATCAAGATTGATGCAGAAATCAACTGCCGTATGAAATGGCTACAGAGCATCTAAACCCAGTGCTTCCCAAGTGGGTTTATGGGCTTTATCAGCCTCCATAGGAACACAATAGAGAAAATACCATTCCCAGTGGATTAAGAGCTGCCAGTACTTTCAAGATGGGGTTCGGGTTCAGGTCCAGACACCTGAACTCTCAGACTGCTCATCTGACTGGAATAGCTGCAGCTCCCACCTAACTCAAAGCCCAAAACACCCCGATGACCCCTGCCCAGTCACTCAGCTGTATCCCACCTCCACCATCAGTGGGTGACACCATCCGCCTGCAGCCTCCTGCTGGCCACGATCCTGCGCTAGTGATCAACACCTTTCCCTACCGCTGCATCCCACTGTTCTCCCTTCTTATCCGGGAGGCAGCGCAGGAGACAGCCCCCCGGCGCTCCCGGCTGGAGCGGTGCGGTGCCAGCGCGTTACCTGCGCGCCCTCCGCGGTGTCCACCCAGAAGAGCGCGATCCTCTGCTCCGCGATCAGCTCCTGCACGCTCCTGGGCAGCAGCTTCTCCGCCAGCTCCTGCGCCGCGGGGGGGTCCGCAGGGGAGGCCACGGCGTCGCTCCCCGACACGAACCGCCGCAGGTCCCTCCGCGAGCGGGGACAGGGGGAGAAGAGGAAGACGGCGTTCACAAAGCCCTCGGGGGGCTCCGCGGCGGCCGGCCCCGTCCTGCGGCTCCTGCGCAGGGGCTTGGTGGGGGACGCGATCTCCGGCCGGTCCCATTGGAAGTCGAGGAGCGTCTCCTTGAGGCCGTGGTGGGTGAGCGCGGCGCGGGACGCCGGCCCGGGCAGGACGGCGCCGGGTCCCCGCGTTCCGAACCGCTCGGCCAGCTCCTCCTCGAAGCGGACCCAAGCGCGGGGACCGGGCGGGCGGAACCCGCCTCCCCGCGAGGCCCCGCCGCGCCCGCCGAGCGAGTCGAAGAACCTGAACGCCCAGCGGAGGCGCGGGAGCCCGAACCGGCAGCACAGCTGCGTCAGGAGGCGCAGCGCGCCGCGCTGCAGCCGCGCCCGCCGGCCCGGGCTGGCCGTGTCCAGCAGGAACACCACGCTGTGCGAGCACGACATGGCGGGGCCCGGCTCCGCTCGGCTCAGCCCATCACGTCGCGGCCGCCATAGCCCCGGTACAACCGCAGCCGCCCCGGCCCGCTCGCCGCGCTCCTCGCTCCCTATTGGCCCGCGGCCGCGGCAGGGATGTGACGCGCCTGCGCGGTGGGGAGCGCGCGTTGGCGCCCACCCGGGGCTGTTCAAGCGTTGCTCTCCGTCGATTGGCTGCCGCTGCATGCGTGGGACGGTTAAGGGACAAACGCGGCATTTCGATTGGAGGAGGGGGTCGTGACGACACGGGAGGGCGGGGCCAACGCGCGATGAGAGCAGGTTTAAATTTTAAAGGCGGCGGGGCGCGCCTGGAGGTGACGTCATTGTCTTGCTCGTCTCTCATTGGTCGTAAAGGCGGTGACGTCACGATGATGTTGCCGCCGTGAAAGCTCTGAGCTGGGCTCGGTTGCAGGCCAGTCCAGTTCAGCCCAGTTTAGCCCAGTCAAAGCCAGCCCAGTTCAGTCGAGCCCAGTCCAGTTCAGCCCAGTTCAGTTCAGCCCCATCCAGCCCAGTTTAGCCCAGTCCAGTTTAGCCCAGTCAAGGCCAGCCCAGTCCCGTTCAGCCCAGTCCAGCATAGCCTGGGCCTGGCCTGAGCTGGGCTGGACTGAGCTGAGCTGGGCTGGACTGGGCTAAACAGGGCTGAGCTGGGCTGGGATGAGCTGCTCCAGCTCAGCCCCACCCAGCCCAGCTCAACCCAGTCCAGTTCAGCCCAGTCCAGCCCAATCCACCCCCTATGGGTGCAAAGGCAGCAGGTGCGTGGCCTGGACATGGGCTCATGTCTGGGGGGGTGAGGATGAAGTCCCTGGGTTGTCGTTGACCCCCTTGCCCTGGCAGGCCCTGGCACCCCGCTTACCCCAGAGGTGGCAGCAGTGTGCATGGATCTCACCCGGTAACCGGGAGGAGGAAGAGGACACCCTGCAGACCAGAGCCACCCGGATGTCCGCAGCTCCCTTCTCTGCAGAGCCTGAATGCCCCAGCCCAAACCAGTGTCACCAGCAGCAGCCGTATTTATAAAGCAACAAAGAGAAGCAGGAGCAAAGCACCATTCGCTGCGCTGCTGAACACAGGGTGTAATGAGCTGGAGCCAGGAGCTGACCCGCTCGGCTGCACACCCGGAGCAAGGGAAGGGCACCAGGGCTGCCCGGCTGCAAGGGCAGTGGGCATCCTGTGGGATGGGGGCTCCTCCTCCTGCCTGGGGGTTGCCTTTAACCCCGTGAGACATCCCATGTGTGTCAGTGCATCACTCCCTTGTTGAAGCTCTCAAGAGGAGCATCCCACCATGCTCCCGCTTGCATTGCCCAGCCGCTGGCGCCCGTCCCAGCAGCCTGCTGAGGACACTTAGCAGAGTGTGACCAAAACCTGCCTTATCACACTCCATGGGACCACAAACAAACTGGGGGCAAGGGGGAGTTCCCCAGCAAAGCCTGGCCGCTCCTGACGTGGGAACTGCCGCCGGCTGCTCAAGCTCCTGCTCCGTTCTTGCTCTCAAAGGCCATCCAGCTCTCAGGAAAGCCATCAGAGATGTTGGCTGAGCTCCGGTGACCCGCCTGTTTCCTGGTGTGACACTTGGAGTTGCTCGCACCTCGGCTGGCAGCTCGCCCTCCCTGCACGCTGCCCAAGGACACTGACTTCTCCTCTCTCACACACAGCCCTTGGCTTCTTTCTGGACAATCATTTACTTGCTGATAAATGGAGTTTCTTGGAAGGAAGGAAAGGGCACAAGAAACATCATTTGTAAACGGGGCTCACATTTGGTTGGCATTTTGGTCCAGATGGGATTCATTTTTGTTAAACTTAGAAAAAGTCTTGCTTTATTTTGACTGGTGAGGGCTGAAAAAAGGCCTGAGAAAACCCAGACCTAAATGAACTTGTGATCTCCCCCCATCCCATCACTCTGTCCCACCTCGGGGGGAAGTTTGTTTGCCATTGTGCTGAGGCAGCCAAAAAAGGTTTGGGTTTGGATTAACTCAAATGCTTCACTTTTGGGATATTCCTCAAGGACCTGCACAAGCAGTGAGTCACCTTTGATGCCGGTAGCTTCTGCCCCGCAGCGAGCTAGGCAAGCCAGTGTGAGTTCTGGGGTAGATGCAGCCAGGAGCAAGGATCACTGCCCACTGTATGTGGGCATGTCTGTTCCCTGGTACTGCCTGGTTTTACCTGGTTCTCCTCATTCCAGTGAATCCTTGGAGCTGCCAGGAGATAAAGAAGGGAAAGGTGAGGGTAAGCAGGCAGGCACTGTTGGGACAGTTCACAGTGACCCAAAGAGCCCCCATTCTCTCCTCTCTAGGGTGAAGCTGCCCCGAGGCCTCCAGACAAGAGGAAGAGATTTCTGTGTGCTTTTAGATTTTGGTTTTTACGTCTGTCAAACAGTTTTAGTGCTCATAAAAGTGAGAAACTTGGAAAGACCCAGCTGGGACCAGTCCTGTACCTACCAAGATCTAGTACCACATCTCCAGAGCAGAAGGGCAAACATACCTGCCCCTATTCCCCCAATAGGTTTTTGGGGAGACCTTGCCCCTCCTATGGGTGCTGGACATGATGGTCTAAATTCAGTGTTGGAGCAGGTATTTGTGACTGGGCCACCCTGAAATCTGCCCCATGCATCCCACCAGGCAGTTAGGAACCTTGCAGGATGGATGCAAAGGACTTGATCTAACCCAGTGTAGGAAGCGCTGTGCCAGTATCGCTGCAGGCACCCGAGCTGGCATGGCCCTGTCAGCCTTTCCAGTGTTACCCTGGCCCTGCAAAGGAGCTTAGAGAGAAGCTGCTCCTTTAATGGGCTCTCACAGCACGGGCGGGCAGTGGAACATGCCAGCTTGGACGGGACTGCAGTGCTGAAGTGCTGATCTGCACGTCGATAAGGAGGGGCAGCATGAGGCAGTGCAGCAAGGTGAGACTATCAAGCCAGGGGAAAGCCACTAACCTTTGTCTTTGGCCTCCAGGCACAGGGGAGAGGGGCTGGGGACAGCAGGTGGGACAGAGCTGCTGCCTCTTGGGCTCTGCAAGGGCTTCACAAGCTGCTTTTCTGGGGACACCGTCGGTTCAGTGAGGCCACGGATTAGAGAAGCTCTGCAGTTTGGTTCCTTCTGCTAAAGAAGAATCACAAAGTACAACTGCTGGTGGCTACGCTACCTTACCAACATCCCTTCTGTTATAAAATGCTCCTTTGTGCCTCTGTCTTTCCTTTCTCAAGGCGTCTAAGAACTGCTCCAGGGTAGGGCTGAAGACTGGTCCTACCACATAGGTGGCAGGAGAATACGCAACTATCAACAGCGCTTCTGGCAATTAAGGCTCAGGTATTGTTTAGGGATTTCAGCTTCTTTCCAGCTGAAGATCTCTTCTTTCCTGGTGCGAACACCTGAGACCGACCTGCAGAAACCACGTGTAATGAGAGACCCAAAACCACCCTGGTTGGGCCCTGAGCAGTGCTGCTGAAGGAGTGCCCGTCCTCGGGACAACAGCAACATCCACTTGCTTTATGAGTCCTCACCAAGTGACCGCAGTCACATGGAGCTCTGCTCATGCAGGGGCTAGGCAGATGGGGTTCTCTTTTCCTCAGCCACCCCATAGGCAGGAAGAGAGGGGTGCTGGTCTGGACCCTTGCTAGGAGAAGCACAGCACTGGTCTGCAGCCCTGACCTCCCAGTGCTCTCCTGATGCTCTGCCATGGTCTGCTGTTCACTTGCTGTCTTCCTGCTGACGCTCCATAGTGTGTGTCTGGATCACTACCTCATTCCCCTGCCACACAGAACTGCTCCTGAGCTGCATCTCCCCAGCTCTTCCCGATGCTGCCTATGTCCTACAGCCAGCACAGGGCCCAGAATGAGGTTGGAGAATGATTTTGTATGGTCATCAGTCTCTTCAAGACCATCCACAGCTTTTTCTGCCATCTGTCATTTGGAGGAGAAAGCAAACAAGGAAAAAAATAGTAATAAACTCAAATTATTGCCTAATCACCACAGCAATCAGCGCTGCTTGCTCAGCCTGCAGGACACAATTAGATGTCATCAGCAGATTTGGGCAGCTTGCCTGGGCTGCAGTCTTTCATCTCGTGAAGACTGACTGACAGGCATCTCCGAGATCTGCAGGCAGAGGAAGGAGCTGGGATCCCTTCGGAGGATTTGCCCAGCTCTTTAGGAGAAGAGCATATGGTTCCAAACCATGGGGAAAAAGGAGGATTGTGTTTATGTCTATGAATTAAAGGAGGCCCCATACCAGAGGAGGGGGTGTTCAGGCTGCAGCACTGAGGTCTCCAGCCCCGTCTCCAGCACTACTTCAGAGCACTGCCCTGGTTCGTGCAGCCCCAGCTTGTCTTGCTGGGAGGATGCGCTGATTAATTCACTTCAGGAAATCATGGGACGTGTCACTTAAATCCTTCTAGATCCATGGCAGGGCCTTTGGCAGGGCCACTGCACGTCTGTGCATGCATGCAGGATCTTGGCATTTGGTTTGAAGCATGTATCTTCCTCTTCCTCCTGGAACTCCTCCACTGTCTGCTTTTCCAAAAGCAAACAGTGGGACCTGCAGCCAGCCCAGTGGCTCAGGCTGCTTCAGCAAGGATGTGGGGAGGTCCCACAGCTCGTCTTCTGGTCATCACAAGGGAGAGTGACTCCTGGGCTCAGCCCCATATGCTCTTGGTCAAAGAGAGCCAACTGCTCTGGTTAGGGGGTAGGCAGCCCCTGGCAGAGCCCTGCTGCAGCAGGGCTGTGTCCCCCCATCTTGGCACCCAGGACAGAGGCTCATGAGAGGAAAAGGACCCTGGTGACAGTTTGGTGTTGCCCAAGAGGCTCTGGGAGTTGCCCTGCATGGGGTGCCAAGCCTGTTCCCGCTCATCTCCACCATGCTTCGCAGGGTGCAGCCAGCTGTCTGGAAGCATGCTGCACAGCAAGGGGCAGTCTCATCCTGGGACAAAGGGCTTCTTGGGGCTGTTGCATGCCCTGCAAGACAGGGGAGACAGCAGAGAGCTGGAGCAAGGGGCACCCTGCCTTCACCCTTGGTGCTCGCTGGGGAAGGGTGCCTGCAGAGCCCTGTGGGGTGGCGAGGGGAGCACCCAGTGCACGAGGGAGGATGCTCGGGGCAATGGGGACCAGGGTGCTCCTGCAAGGGGAAGGGAAGAGGCGTGTGGCTGGGTAGAGCAGGGGGCAGGACGCCCGGGCTCCACTCCCCACTCTGCTGACCTCCACGTCTCCAGGTCCCTGGGGAGGCAGGGCTCAAAGGTGCGCTGAGCAGCGCGGAGGAAAGGTGCTGAGACCCGTCCCTCCTCCCGGGGAGGAAGGAGGGCGAGAGGAGCTGAAGCTCCCGGGCTCTGAAACGTGATCCTGCCGCAGGCACCTCCCCGGGCCCCACCTCGCCCGCTCCTATATATGCTGCTGGCCTTGGCCAGGCGCAGGGGACGAGGGCCCCCGGGAGCCCTGTGGATGGAGCGGCCGAGGCACCAGGGCATGGCGAAGAACACCTACATGCGCTGGCGGCTCCCGCTCGTGTGCCTCCTCTGGGAGGTGGCCATGGTCGTCCTCTTCGGGGTCTTCGTGCGCTTCGGCCCCGAAGCTGATGCACACTGGGAGGAAGAGAAGCAGAAGGAGAACGTGACCAGCGATATAGAGAACGATTTCTACTACCGATACCCGTGTGAGTACTTGGGAAGCCTAGTCCCGGTGCTGGCCAGTCCCCATCCCATCGCATCCTATCCCATCCCATCCCATCCTATCCCATACCATGGAAGAGCCTGCCAGAAGCTCTGTCTCCACTGACTGCTGGAAAGTCAGGCTCCTGCCTTGAGGCTGCTTTGGGGTACACTGAAGAGTAAGAGAAGAGCCTCGCGGCCCCTCTTGGGGCTGTGTCAGCAGGGTACCATGACGTCTTGTTTCCAGGAATAGGGCTGACGTGTTCCCAGCACCCAGCAAGTTTCGGCTTGCAGCCCCCTCCCTCAGCTCTGGATCAGAGCAAGCTTTTCTGTGCATACGGAGGAACGGCTGTTGAGATCCTGTGACATCTTCCTCCCCTTCCTACATCCTCCCCCTCGCTCGTAAATTACCCTTTAGCTCCTGGCATTTCGATGCTGGAATCTTCCTAACCTGCCAGGCTCCCAGGGCTCTTGGGTCACTGCATCATGTTGTCCCATGGATTATTCAGGTGGTTAAAGCCCTCCTGGCCAGGCAGTGCCTTTGGCCAGCTTTGGGCTGTGGGGCTGGTCATCCCTGTGAGCCGTTCAGAACAGGCTGCTTCTGTGGGCAATTGTTTCCAAGGAAGCAACAGGCCTGAGTCATGCATCTATTTAGAACATTTCCATTAAAAACACCTGCTAAATCAAAGGAGCTATAGCAACCTGTAGCTGCTGAGGATTAGCTAGTTCAGAACAGGATTTGCTCGCAGAAAACCTCTGCTCAGCTGGCCTCCGGGTTAGTGGATGGCTATGGCTGCCCTTATGACTAACCCCAGGCAGGTTGGGATGAAGCAGCATCAGTGCCTGAGGGCTGCTCTTGTCACTGATGTGCTGGGATGTCCTCATCAGGGGTCCAAGAAAGAGCTTGTAGGAGCTAAGGACATGATATCTCATCTGTCCTCATATCCCACCCCTGCTCGGCAGCGCCAAATATTCCCCCTCAAACGGCTGCATGGATTCACACAACTAAATGAACCTAAGAGCAACTGCTTAGATCAATTTAGCTTCGGATTACATTTCTGTTGCAGACCTGAAGAAGGGCTCACGTGCCCAAAGGCACAGCGGGTCTTTGTCCATTCTCTAATAAAAGCTATTCTCTCTCTGCAAAGATGGACAAACATGGCAAGGCAGCCAAGCCCTGGTGTTTTGACCTCTCTTTCCATTCAGTGCTCTTCAGGACAGAGTGTGGTGGTGGTGGAACACTCAAGGACCAGTTACAGCAACCTCAGCTGTCCATAGGACCTGTCCCCAATGGCAGTGGGATGGGAGTGATGAACTGGCAGGTCCTCCAAGCCCAGAGATGGTTGGGAAGGCAGGCAGAGGGGAGCCTATGCACGACCGTGTCAGTGGTGCCCATTGCCAGGTCAAGTCAGTGTGACAATTCCTTTTCATTTTGAATCACACATTGATATTCCTCAATGGGTGACTCGTCTGCTTTCTAGGGAAAAGAAACCAGATACTTTGGTACAGGTAGCATTCCCAAAGCCCAAACACTTCCCAGTTGTCTTCCCGCATGAGCAAGGTCACAAAACCTTTAGGGCATGGCAGCACCTAAAGACTCATTGTCTCTGAGTGATGCCAGGGTTATTCTTCCTCAGGGAAAACAAATGCAAGGGTTAGAAAAAGGTTTTAGACTGGGTTCAGCTTGAAGAAAGACCTGCTGTTCCTCCTGGGTTTGTACAGGGTCTAACACACAGTGGGCATCCTTTGTGTTTTCAGAGGGCGCACAGTCCCTAGCTTTGACTCTGACCTGTCTGTTTCTGCTTTTAAGGGTGAAAGTGGGAATATATAATGCAAATGGCAGCAGATAATTCTGGCTGTTTATTGTGCTGATTGCACAGGAGAAGAGAGGTGGGGAGAATAAATACAGCTGCAGAGGGAGAGCCTGTACGGTTTTATGGTGAAACAGAGTTAGGAACACTGGTTCTTTGGGCATGCGGTGAAGTGTGTTTGAAGTAACCTCTGCTGAACAGTGCCAGCCCCTGCTCTTGTCTCCTTCCCTTTTTTATGAGTGATTTCATGGGCATGGGGAGCATTTTTAAAGAGCAGGTTAACCTGTCTCTGCAATGTGACACTACATCACTGGAGCCTGTCCAAATGCTTGTCCTTAAACAAGTTGCAAGATCTTGTAAAGCACCGAAGGACAAAAGCCATGGCTTCTGCAGAGCAACACCTCCCCCAAATCCTCACCCAGCCCTTAGTGGATGCAGCAGGTACAACCCCACTATCCCTGCAGGAGTGGATATGGGGCTGCTGGATTTCAGCACAGGTTTGGAGTACAGCAGGTTCTCAACCTTTGCCCTGAGCTTATGCTTTCTTTGAGGTGCACAAACACTCCTGGTTATAGTGGCTATAAACTGTTATGCAGGTGTGTGTGCTGCATAACACAGAGCTGGAGTAGCTCTGTTAATGCTATGTTTACCTGTTGTAAAGTGAGGGTGTGCTGGTGGGAGTCTCCCAGCAGGGGATCCCACCCTTGGGTCTCCTGCTCTTTTCGTGGGCCTCCAGTGTGAGGGTTTGCATGGTTCAGTTGTACCTATGCAGAGTTTCCGCTCGCTTAATTGCAAAGCGATGCTTATCTGGTAGAAACGTGCAGCATTGAAAGTACAGCAGGTTTATTGCACCGAGAAGGTCTTTCAGGAGGCTCACACACGTTTGGTTTCCCCCCAGGGAAGGGCATCTGAGGGGCTCGAGTTAGGTCAGAGCATTTATGGGAAGAACTGGGTCCCTCTGGTTCAAGCACTCCAAATCTCACAAGGAGGATCCTGATCTCAAGGTTATTTTGCCACTGATTTCAGCAGCGTTGAAAAACATGTTTATAAACTTCCCTTGTTCTTGTACTCTTCTTGCTCTGAGCCATTCCCCCAGACCCTGCATGAGATGGGCCTACCCAAAATGACCATCCCTGTGTTTTTAACAAAACTTCACGGCTCATTTTACATGCATTTTCTGAGGTTTTTGCAAAAGGAGAAACCCAATCTGAATATAAGAATGCTTTCCTCTGTACGCTCCGTTAGTCTCCGATCTTCTCTTGCATGCATACTTCCAAGACAAAGCCTTTTAACCAAAAGCTGGTTTACGAAACCTGAGCCATTCTCAGACTTAGAAATGTGGGGACTTGGAACAAACACACGTTTCCTCCTGAATTTCCCCCCTACTGCCACTGATGGGGGGAGTTTCCTTTCACCACACAACCCAAATGGCACTCACAGCTCTGCTGCCCCCCACAAGCTGACAGCCCCTTCCCTCTGCACAGCTTTCCAGGACGTCCACGTGATGATCTTTGTGGGCTTCGGCTTCCTCATGGTATTCCTCAAGCGTTATGGATTTGGAGCCGTGGGTTTCAATTTCCTCCTTGCTGCCTTTGGGATCCAGTGGGCTCTCCTGATGCAAGGCTGGTTCCACTCTTTCGAGAATGGGAAGATCCTCATTGAAGTGGAGAAGTAAGGATGGGCTCTGGGGTGCTGGCGTGGAAGAGCTGGGATGGGAAGCAAGCTGGCAGCATCTGTCCCTCTATTATGTGCAATCAAGCCTCTAAAATGTTGTCTTCCCTCCATGTACCTCCACTTGCTTTCCACCTTTAAGCCCAAAGTACCTGCCATTATGGTGCTCAAAGGGAAACGTGAGAGGAGCATCACCCCTTAGTCCCAAGCTAGGCACCATGAACACCAGTGCTGGGAACACATGACCCATGTGATTGAAATAAGATGGGGGAAAGCACCTTTTCTGGACAGTATGTAAGGATGGGAGGAAGGTCAGTGGGAAGTGCTGGGCTGTCTCCTAATCATCTGCTCATCTCTGGGATGGATCTCTAGAGCTGGGGTGGGTGAGGGTGACTTACAGAAGAGTATTTCCTTATTAAACCACCATTTGCCTTCCCCTTTTCCAGCCTGATCAATGCTGATTTCTGCGTGGGCTCTGTGTGCATTGCCTTTGGGGCCATCCTAGGAAAAACCAGCCCCATACAGCTCCTTGTCATGACTCTGTTTCAAGTCACACTCTTCGCAGTGAATGAGTACATCCTCCTCAACCTGCTTCATGTAAGGTTTTAAGCAGAACCAGGTTGGTTCTGCTCCTTCCTCTCCATATCTCGCCAAATTATCTCCCTTTACTACGGCTCCACCAAGCCACTGCCTCATAAGCATTCAAAATGCAAGCATTCAGGTAGGAAGAGTAGACAGATTGTGAAGGAGAGGGTCATCAGGTGATACTTCCCTGAGAAAGGAGATCTTCTAGGGCTTTACACACAAAGAGCACTGGGTCCCTCTGCTGCAGCTCCAAAGGCAGACGATGAGTCTTAATACAAAGAACCAGTCACTCTATGCCTGAGATTCTCTCATCTGTTTCCCCTGTTGGAATATGGGTGTTGTAGAAGGAAATTAAGTGACAAAGAGGATATGTCTGCTGATAGAGGCAGGGTTCCTGCCCTCCAAGGGAGGGCTGGGAGGGCTGAGAAACAAACAAGTTGCCAGAAGAACTGAGTGCACTTGGAAGCCAACCATTAGGACAGGTCAGAAACGGGACAACCATTTGCCATTGGGACAGGTCAGAAACTTCCCCCTGCCTTGATGCCTTCCAAGGGGAAGCTAAGAGGAATGTCAAGGTTATGCACAGGACCAAGAGAGTGGGATAGACAGCAGGACCAGAGCATTTTTGTCCACCTCTCCCCATGACTGAGTGCAGGCTGGAAGGAAGAGTGGGAGGACAAGCTGGGAATGATGCAAACCAGATCTCAGCTCCAGAATGAGCAGCAACTGCAGAAGCAAACCTCTATTTCCCCATGGCTGCAGGTTAAGGATGCAGGTGGCTCCATGACCATTCACACCTTCGGAGCTTACTTCGGCCTCACAGTGACATGCATCCTGTACAGACCCAACCTGGAGCAGAGCAAGGACAAGCAGGGCTCCATGTACCACTCTGACCTCTTCGCTATGATCGGTGAGTCAGCCCCTGCCTCAGGGGTGCTGGTACCTGAGGACCACTTGGCTGCAGAGGGATGGTCCCTCCTGGGTCTCTGGGAAAACCAACCTGAAGCCAGGATCTGGGGGTGAGAAGCTCTGCATCCCAGTCTTCTACCTCTCAAAGCTACTCAGCTCCCTTCATCAGTGGCTGGGTTGAGATGGTACGTGGGAAGACAAGGATGTATTTTGGTTCCCTCTCTCTGCCAGCCCCTCCTGATGCTGGTCTCATCCTGAGGGATGCAGCTCTGGGGCAGCAGGACTACAAGATTTAACTTCCCACTGGGCAGAAAGATCTCCTTTAGAGGATTTTTCAATTCCCATATTCTCTCTTTTCCCTTCTTTGTCCCCTTCTCCCCATCCCACCAGGAACCCTGTATCTGTGGATGTACTGGCCCAGTTTTAACTCAGCAATATCCGAGCATGGGGACACCCAGCACCGTGCTGCCATTAACACGTACTGCTCGCTGGCTGCTTGTGTCCTCACCACAGTGGCCTTCTCCAGCATGCTGCAGAAGAAGGGCAAGCTGGACATGGTAAGCTGGGAGCCCAGGGGACTTATAGTGAAGTTGATCAAGGGTCCACGAAATGATTGGAACTTGCTGAATGGATGTTGGGTTTTAGGGTGTGATGGTGAAACCAGCCTCCAAGCAGAAACCCAGAATAAGCAAGGGGGAAGTGGGTCCTGCAGTGTTTGAGGTGCAGGGTGATGCCCTTGCGTGTGGTGGACCTAAATCACAGCAGGGACTGGACTTGCTGTGCCCAGATTGCTGCTGATGGGCACGTTGCAGAGCCGTGTTTGGCAGTGCTCTCCAGCAAGGCAGAGCAGGGCCTGCGCAGCAGCTCATGAGCAATCGGGGGGCTGACTTGTACGTGTTATGTGTGTGGGTGACATGTCTCTGTGACAGCAGAGCTTGCGTGACACATGGGTGAGACAATTTCCATCTGATCACAACTCCCCACCCGGATTTGTGGATGCAAAGAACGTGTGTGGTACGGGGAGTGGGAGTCTGTGCGCCTGTGCTGCAGACAGAGGCTGCCTCTTCTTCTCTTGTTTTTCACCAGCGAGCAGGAAAACAGGCCCTGAAGTTTCCTCTGGGAACGTTTTCAGAGCTGATTCTCCTGCTTTGCCATTTGCGCCATCCCTGAGCAATTGCAGTCCCCCCGAGATGCCAAGGCAGGGCGGTTACTTCTGCAGGTCCACATCCAGAACGCAACGCTGGCAGGCGGCGTGGCCGTGGGCACCAGCGCGGAGATGATGCTGACTCCATACGGCGCCCTCATTGTCGGGTTCACCTGTGGGATTGTGTCCACGGTGGGGTATGTCTACCTCACGGTGAGTGCTGCTCCAGGGGTCTGCAGCCCTGGTCCTGCGAAGCAGGCCAGAAATGGATTCACTTCCCTTTGAGGGTTCCTGCTTTCCACCATCTCTTATGTAGATGCACTTCTGACTCCCATTGACTGCCCCAAAATGCTCAGGAAGGTTCAGTCTCCCAACAGGAGAGTGTTTGGAGGATATGTTGGTATTTTACCTTTAGCTTGGCTCACATCTTTGTCTATAAGCTCTTAGCTATTTAATGGGACACAATATCACTCTTCCTTCTCTGCTTATCCCAGTCCTCCATGGAATGAACTAATCCTTTCCAGGGCTATGCTCGTGTCCCTCATCTCTCTGTACCTCCCCTCCCCTCAGCCCTTTTTGGAGTCCAGGTTGCACATCCAGGACACGTGTGGCATCCACAACCTCCACGGCATGCCGGGCCTTATTGGGGGCATTGTGGGGGCCATCACTGCAGCCGCAGCCACAGAAGATGTATACGGAAAGGAAGGGTAAGACAGCTTGAAAACCTTCCCTGAGAATAGATGTTACCTGGGGCTCCTAGGGCTGGGAACAAGGAGCAATTAACAGCCCTTGTTAATTGTCCATATTTGCCCCTTTCCCCCTCAAAAACATGGGGTGCACTGACTGTGTGGGGCTTACTGAAGTATAAAAGACTCATTTCTTGCAGCTGACTTGTGGTGGCCTCAAAAAGCGAGCCACAACCTTATTGCTTGGCATTATTCCGGAGCACGGTAGGTGGGTAAGCGCTCCTCCCTCCATCCCTGCATTGTTTTGTGGGGTCAGGTAAAGTTGAAGGTCTGAAATACAAAGGAAACGTTTATATTTTGGGCTCCTCCTGAGTAAATCTTTGCCAGGGGGCAGAGGAGAAGGAAATCAGCAGTGGTTCGTGTCATTGTGACACTCTCCTGGTCCATTGCAGAAGAGGGATGGGGATAAGGAAGGAGTCTCTGAAGGAGTAAGGCCACATGGCTCCTCCAGAGCCTGGAAAGATCTCCTGCCATGGGGAATTCTCTCCCTTTCTGCAGGTTCATCAAGGCGTTTGACTTCACTGGCCCGTACCAGACACGGACACCCAGTGTCCAAGGCGGGTTCCAGGCGGCCGGCATCATGGTGTCTCTGCTGATGGCTTTTGCCGGGGGTGCCCTTGTGGGTGAGCAGGAGGGGAGCACGGGGAGGGGACACCCTTCAGTGGGACCGCCACAGAGGAGCGGGGGAAACCATGGGAGCAGGATCAAACGGGGCTCAGCACAGAGTTGCCCCTTGTGCCACCGGGATGGGTGGGCTGCATCCACCGCACCCTGCCTGCACCCCTCACGGCATCCTGCTTCCAGGGGCCATCCTGAAGCTGCCCATCTGGGGCGACGCCTCGGACGAGAACTGCTTCGAGGACGACATTTACTGGGAGGTGAGGAGGGGGCTCGCCGCCCCGGCGGGGTCTGCGGGGCCGAGCCCGGCGGCGGGTGGCGGGCGGCACAAGATGGCGCTGTCGCCCCGCGGCGCTGAGGGGGCTGTGCCGCGCCGCAGGTGCCGGAGGACGAGGAGAGCGATGTGTACCACATGCACAACCCCGACAAGCCCGCCTCGCCGTGAGCACCCGTGACACACGGCCGCTGCCCCCTCAGGACGAAGAAGGGCTGCCCGCCATCTTCCCGCCTGCGGGGCTGTCCCCCCCCACGACAGGGACCCGGGTCCTGCTCTGGCGGGCGATGGTTCATGTTCTTCCCGTGAGGACAAGATGCCCGGCTCTGCCCTTCTCTCTGCTTTTGTAACGAGCTTTGTGAATAAAATAAAAGTGTGTTCTTCTTTCCAGGGCTGGGCTCCTTCATGTCGGTGGTGGCACAGGGTGGAATGGCACCCAGGTGCCGGCGGCACAGTGCAGAGACTGGGAATGCTCTGGGCTGCCGGGTCTAGGGGAGCCACTGGGACACTCCAGTGTGGATGTACAGGCGATGGCACTGCAGGGCTGAGGGTATACTGGGCTTATGTTAACATAAATGGCAGCAGGCAGACCTGCCACAGCCATAGCTAAGCCCATATGGGAAGCGCAGGCTTGGGTGAGGGCCAGCTTAGAGTCTGGCTACACTTTAAGTGCCTCCACCATCACCTTCTCTTGACCTGCTCTACTGAGGCCTCCATCAGCTCCTTGGGAGCCTTGTCTGTGTGTAAAGCACAGGCTGGCACGACCCTTTCCTCTGCTTTGGTTTCAGCCATTTGTTCATCAGGCTGCTCCTTCCACTTGCTGGTTCTGTCCTCATGGGAAGAGCCCGAAGTCAGAGCACAGCCCCTGGCTCTTAACCAGACCATCAGGATTCAACCAGAGTTGGAGGAGACGGGAATGAAAATCAGGCCTAAAACCTGCGTGTTTTCCAGGGTGCTACGATGTGAGGAGCAGGAAAGGAAAAGGGGAGGGAAAAAAAAGGAGGTAGGAGGGCTGATAGGTCTCTTCACTGCGTCTAGCTGTAATTCTCACACCTGAGGGGGGGAGTCAAAAGTAGCTATTCACATCCCCTTGGGATATGACACCCTCATTTTCCATGCTGGGTAAAGACAAAAACCCTTTACAACATGTTTCTGGAATTTGTCAGCGGCTGCCAGCAGCAGCATGTTAATTAAATGTCGGCAAAGATGGAAGCAAGAGGCTCTGCTCTAATTGGACACTTTGCTTGGTGGAGCTGAAAAACATTGTGACAGAGGAGGAGGCGCTGAAACACTCTGTTCCTCCGCCATGGCGCTTGGATGGGGACAGCCAGGCGCAGGAGGTACTCTCTTCCGTACCAGCATTGCCTCTGTTTGGCCTGAGATAACCTCCCTGGTGAAAAAAGAAGCGTAACAACATAACCTTACAACATAATAAGGCCTAAAATCCTCCACAGGAATGGTCCTGAGCACGGCAGCAGCGTGGGATGCAGGGAAAGGGCTGATGGCTAAAGGGGAATTTGGAAATACCATAGCTGGGGCCATCGGGAGCTCTGGCCCTCTTCCCAGCGGGTGGTAGAGTGTATATTCTTTTATGATGGCAAAGGCAGGTCTGAAAGGTGTTAGAAATGGTCCCCCAAGCACAATCCCCGCAGAGGATGAGCGTGCGTTGAGCTGCATCCTTTCGTCAGGGCAGGGGTGGGAAAATGAAGGGCAATTCCTGATTCCATGTGCTGGGATCTGCTGAAGGAAGGAGATCTCCTCCCAGCCTCTTTGCACTGAGGAAAGGAGTTAACAGCCATTTTCTGCTCAAAGCTTCACCCAGAGATGGGGATGTTTACTGACAAGCACTGTACACAATCTCATTTCAGAAAGGGAGTCCTGAACTTTTTGCCCCAAGTCTGCAAAACCTGAAAGCAGCAGCAGACCTTTCAGGCAAGCATTTCCCACTGTGTCACCGGACCAGCATCCCTCTATCCCACACCATTTGAGCTCTGGCCACATTCCAGATGAGCCAGCGCCCAGTTGTGCATCTGGCCCCCATGGCATCTAGTCTTTCCACCCAGCAGCTCGCAAAGGGCCGTGAGGATCAGTAGTGGCAATGACTGAGTGACCTTCATTGCTTTAGCAAGGTGGCCAGCCCGTATCTCCAGTGGGGCAGGTCTGTGGGCACCAGGAGATAGTCCTGCCTTATGCGCACGTGCTGGAGCCCCAATCCCACTCCCCAGCCTGCTGGGCTCTGCCTCCTCCTCGTGGGAAGACCCCTAAATTGCCCAGGCTGCTGGGCAGCGAAGCGTTTTATTGCCCGTGCTCTTGCAGGGCTCAGTCTGGTCTCAGTACCTAAATCACTCGCTGGGGCTGGCCTTGCACTTTTAATTCCCTGGCAAACAATGCCGGGGTCGGGCTGGCGCGTTTGAAGTGCGGTCGCAGCCCCAGCGGTGGACGGAGGGTTTCTCAATGGGGGAGCGCGGGGAGCAGAGGATTGGGCTGCTCCGGCAGGCAGGAGGATGTGTGAGAAAGGGGCTGTCGATACCCGCGGGGATTAGGTGGTACAAATTGGCTGGGAAGCACCGGAGGCATTGACCAAAGTTGTCCTGGGGCAGGTTCCCATGGGGGGGGGTGGCTGAAACAACCTGCCTTCAAGGAGGCTGGAAGGCCCAGCCTGGCCGCTAATCCCCTGGGATCTATGGGCACGGAGCAGAAAAGAAGTTAGAAAATAAAGAGGAAAATCTCATGTAAAGGTGGTGGTTTCCCCAAGGGGATGATAGTAGAGAGAGTGAGAAGGGGGGGGAACAGCATCATTTAATCCCGCTTTTAATAGGCAGGTGGTGGCTTTGCTTGTACTCCTGCTCCTGGGAGCTGCTGCAGAGATTTTGGGGGAAGGCCTTTGCTCAGCTCTGCTGGCCCCCACTCCTGATGGGGACCCCTGTGCCTCTGCAGAGGGTCCCCATCTACAAGCCTGCCCGGGAGAAGGGGGTGTGCATGCTTCCATCTGTGCCCATGTGTGTGTTGATGTGTGGGTGCAGGTACGTGGTGCAAGCCCCAGATCTGGGCTGAAATGAGCTTGTTGCCTGCCCCACGCGCTGGCCACGGCGGATCTCCTGCTGGGAGTGTGCTCACGTGTGCAGGGCCGTGTGTCCCTACAGATGTGCCTTCAGCCTTCTAGATCATGCAACACTGACACTGAAAACCACATTGTGTTGCTGGTGGTGTCGGTGTGCCCTCGCACACGTGTGCCGTGGTGCCACTGTGCATGTCCACCTACCTCTGCTATGCATGTCCATCTACCTTAGCTGTGCACATCCATCTACTTTTGCTGTGCATATCCATCTACCTTTGCTGTGCTCATCCATCTACCTTTGCTGTGCACGTCCATCTACCTTTGCTCTGCATGTCCATCCACCTTTGCTGTGCTCATCCATCTACCTTTGCTGTGCTCATTCATCTACCTTTGCTGTGCATGTCCATCCACCTTTGCTCTGCACGTCCATCTACCTTTGCTGTGCACATCCATCTACCTTTGCGCTGGTGCAAGCATTTGCATGTCGGACCCGGCGTGTCCACGCCTGTGTGAGCACCGCTGCAGCCCCTTCTGAAGGAGTGCTGTAAATTGTAATCAGATTAGGGCAGCCGGTCGCTTAGAGCCCTTGAAAAGGGCATACGTCCCCTCATCAGTACCTAGCATTGAGTCGCACAAAGGGTCTAAGTAACTCGGCAGGGGTCGGGCCCTCTGGAGCGCAGGGGAGGGGGCTCGCCTTTCTTTTCTCTCTGTCCCTTGTAATTATGTCAATTTGCTAGCCAAATTGTTTGCTTGAGTGGACAGTGGGGGCTTGCCCCCCTTCCCACCTCCCCCCCACCCCTAACCCCATTCATGTGCTAATGTGGGAAGGAGCATGGCCTCCTAACTTCGGGAGGTGGCCGTCAAGGAGCAAAGCACAGGGGGGGCACGGGCCGGGACCCCCCCATTTACGTGCCCAGGGATGCCTTGACCTCGCAGGCCAGATGAACGTGGCACTCCTGTTTGCTTTAGCCCATGGCAGGGTGTACAGTGCGCAGCCAGCCCTGGTTTTAACTCGCTACTCCTCACCTGCACCACATCCCCACTTAGGTCATGGCATCCCCAGAGTCGGGAGCCATGCACCGCTGCACGGCGGCTTTTTGGGCACACCTCCCCACTCGCGCACCTCCCAGCATTTGCATGTATTCTGCCTGCAAATCCTTGTCAAGGGGAGCCTCTTTATTGCCTGTATAGATCACAGGGTGTTAGTTAAGGGGCTTCTTTGTATTGCCTCAGACAGCTGGGGTCATCAAAAGTCCTGCGGTGGGAAGGAGAGACAGGAGGAGGGGGGAAGCTCTGACAATACGGACTGAAGGATTAAAGGAGCATATAAAGTTCCTATTGAGTGAGACAAGAGGCTGTTCACTCCCAAGATTGACAGCGACCAGGAGGCGATTCCCAACACAATGTCCAATTAATTCTCTACCCTCTTCGCTGCCGTCTCCTCCCTCCCTCCTCTCCTGGGCTGGGGCATGAGCAGGGAAGGGCTGAAGCTGAGATCCTCGAGAAGGTAATTCATTATTCCTGACTAAGAGGAGCCTGCCGGGGTGCGGGCCAGTCCCCAGTCTCACTGGGCATCCATCCCCCTCCCACAGGCTCCCATCAGCTTGGGCCACTTTGGCCATTTAGTTTTCCTTTCCATCTCAGGCAGAACTGTCCCATCAAAGGTCCATCGCTGCAGCACGTCCTGCATAATAACCGCAGTTAGTGCTGAGCCCTGAAGAGCTAGGGGTAAAGTCAGGCTGGCAGCAGCAGCTAGAGAGCAGGATGAGATCCATGGGCATGCAGAGCATCTGGGGAGAGGCAGAGCAGAGTGTGCCAGGCCTGGGGGTCAGCTCTTACCTCTGTGTGCAGTGGCAATGGTTAAAGCAGCTCCATCTACCCCGCTTTTGTAGGGAGAAGGATGCTCCTGGCAGTTTGGGTGCATTGCCACTGTCCCCTGGGCTACCCGCCACACGGAGCCCAGTGCTGGGCATAGCAGGATGTGTAGGACATACTTCTGAGTGTGCTCCTACTTCTCGTGCTAACTGCATGTCTTTAATGTACCCCCATGGACAGAAGCAGGATCTGGGCTACCATGAAACATTCCTGCAGACCACTGAGTATGAGTTGTTTGATTTGTCTGGTCTATTTTCTCCCTTGCAAACACCTCACCCCAGAGGGAGGGAGTAACCAGGAAAGCACCTTTCTCGGAGCTGGACACCTTTTTCTTGGTACTCTCTGCAGATGCCAAATGTTCTTCCACTGTCACCAACATCTCCAAACCACCTTGTTTGGGAGAAAAAGCCAGACAACCAAGAGGGCCTGGTTCTCACCACAGGGGACACTTCTGCAAACCCATCTCCTCCATTCCCACCGCTCAGCGCTGACCTCTTCCCCTCCACCAGCCCTGCCCATGGCACAGAGGATGTCACCAGCCCTGCCAGCACAGAGTGGGGACCCGCTTTGTGCACCTCACGAGCAGGAGATGCCCTCGGGATGCCGGCGTGGGGCTGCTCGGCATCTCCTTGCAGCTCGCTCCCGCCGCACACGCTCCCAGTGAAGTTGTTTGAAAGTCTTCTGGCAGTTTTCGCGGCCAGGAATAACAGATTAGCCATGATCTGATCAGCCCAGTATCTAAGCTGTATTCTCCCTGCTGACAAGTATTTGAAAGAGGGGAGGGGCCACTTTCAGCCCAACGATGAATCTTTCACCGACAAGAAAAGACCCTTTTTTCTCCACGCCAGCCGCAGGCTGCTCCGTGCCCTGTTGCTAAGCGAGACCCGGGGCCGCTGCTTGCACGCGGCCGGCTCCAGCGGAGCCCTCGGGTTAGCAGGATCAGGAGATTCACACCAGACATCTTGGTTTTTTGGGGGGGGGTTTCTTTTCTCACCCTCCCCTTTGGCTGGTGAGGCTGCCGAGGCAGCTCACCCTGGGAGGAAAGGAAAGATGCAGAAGCCTTTGCAGGGTGGCTTGAGGTGTTGGGGTCAGGGGCTCAGCCCTAAATGTCTGGGGTTTGCTGCATGAAGTGTCCCCAGTGGGCTGCAGAAGGGCAATTACCCCACACACCCAGAGCCCCCGTGTCCTGGTGGGTTGGGGCACAGCGGGACCTTGGTGACATGGACTTGGAGGGTGCTCGGTACTGGTGACCGACGAAAAGCCTGGCTTGGCCTCGTGCAGGGGTGGCTCAGGACATGGGATTGCGGGGGGACATGTGCCAGAGGAAACAGCAGGATGATCTCCAGGCTTGATCCAGCTTTTTGGCTCCCGCATTCTCATGCTGCTTCAGAGCACCCTCTCCTCCTGCCAGCACCAGCGGGGGCAAACCACCCTGCGAGAGAGAAGGGAAAGCACTAAAACAAAGGCTTTCCAGGCTATTTCTGGAGCTGCCAGCATGAGGTGCCCTCGCCTAAGACATGGTGCTCACATCCTCCTCTCCTGCAAGGCAGCAGTGCAGCAGGGCTGCAGGCTGCCAGGCCCCGGGCTGGCACCTTCCCAGAGCCCTGCCTGCCCTCCCTCGCAGGCAGGGTACTGGGGGGAGGAAGGAGGCTCTTCTCCGTGCATGTGCCCCCCCAGCGACTCTCGGTGCCGCTGCCAAACCTCCTTCATGGACCCCGAGCAAAGGCACCCCTGAGTATTACCAGTGCTCGGCAGCTCAGGCTCTTTGTGCTCAGCCCTATGCAGGGAATCCTCCTTCTTCATTCCCTCATCCCTACCTCAGCCTGGGAAGACTTTCTTGACCCCAGGCCACTGCAAGCCCTTGATCTCATGGCACAAGGAGGTGACCAGGGCTCATTGCACTGACGTGCAGGAGGGCTATGGAAAAGACCAGCAGGGAGGCTGTTTCCCTTTCCATGAGAAAGAGGAACCACTGTGGCACAGCACCACAAGCTGCTCCCTCCCCACGGCATGTCCTGCACCTAACTGGTGCAAAAAGCTCCAGGGAAAGGTGCCAGAGGGGCTGCAAAAGTTACTGCTGCTTTGAGCAGCACAAAAAGGAAAGAAACCCCGAACCTTCATGTTTGAAGCACAAAAGGCCGGATCCATGGCTGTGATTCAGCCCCTTCCTGTAGCTTTAGCAGCACAAATCAGCAGAAAAACTGGCTTCTCTGGCGAGATGAGCTCTCCTCCAGTTTAGGGGGGTCCCTTGGTACCTGTGCCGATGCCACAGCCACCTCCAGCACTGTGGGCAGCGGGACAGGATTCCCAGTGCCCCAACGTTGTCCTGAGTCACATCGGAGGCATGATGATTTTTTCCAGTGTTCCTGGGAATAGGAATACCTACATTTGGTGTTCTTGGGGAAGGTGGTGGTACAGTGCAGGAGCTCTCTCAGTCTGTGATTGCCACAGATAGCTTGAGCCAGCAAAGCACAGGCAAGGGCTGATAACCTCTGAGATATCTCCCACACTCCCACCTGTACAACTATGTCTCCCTTTTTCCCTGGCTCCCAGTTTTGGGACCTTACCACTGCTCTGGATCTTCAGACCACATTTCTCACTCCTTTTGGGTGGCTCTGCCAGCCGTGAAGCACATCCTCCATCGCACAGACAGATCTGCCTTGCTCTGCAGCCAGGAATTGCCTGTTCAGAGGAGCAGTGGGAGAGCTGGAGGGCTTCAACACACCCGTCATTGTCTCCTGGTGAGGCTGAAGGACTTCACCTTAATGCTTTCTATTCATTCACTTCATTGTCTGCAATACGATGACCCAGTGCTCACTCCATGGACATGAAGACCCACGTCTGACTGTCCACACCATCACGGCACTGACCAAGTTTCTAGGTGCTCCATGTGCTGCAAACAGTAAATCCCCGGTGACAAAACAAATTGCTCCTGACTTTATTCCTTTTGCCTCTGTTGTTTCTCCTGGCTTTGCCTCCAGGCCTTGGCTTTGCCTTGGCTTGGAAGGTGCTGGAGGATGCTTTGTGGGTGAGAGCAGCAGCATCCTGTTTGGCTTCGTTTTCCTCTGGGGAATCCTGAACCACTAAAACCAATTGACTCTGACTCTGGCAAGTCTCTGCATTGAAGATTCTCTATCAAACCCTTTTCTGGGCAGGATGTGGTCTGCAGAGGGAGGCCTGGCTGTCCTGATTATCTGTGGGAGAGCACAGGGGCTGGGCAGCACCCTGTCTTCTGGAGCAAGAAAGGAAAATACACCTTCAAGGACTAGTCAGTAAAACCTGATCTGAGAATTCATGTCCCAGTGCTGAAATAAACCATTGTGCTGCAAAGAATAGTACACAATGTAAGCACTCAGGAAAGAAGAAAATAATTTTATCCTGATTTCTAGTGTCTTCCTGACTTGTGAGCACCCTTCCATACTCACACATGTCAGCAGAACACCGCGGAGATATATTTATATGAAAATCTGGCTGTCTCCACAGCTATCTGTAGCATTTCTTCCTGTGCCCTTAGCTCCATCCTATGACTATGGGTTTAGTTTGCTTTGGTTTGGATCCAGTGCCTGGAACATCCCCTGTGCAGAGGGGATGGCATCAGCGCCCTGTATCCAAAGAGGAACGAAATATAGAGCAGTCATGCTATCAACCCAGCAGTCTGGCTGGGTTGGGGGGCACATTGCAGCATCCTTTTCTGGGATGCTGGCAGTGGGGAAGGGGGTGCCCCCATGGGCCTCCCTGCAGACGAGGGCCCCCGCTCAGGAAGAAGTGGCAGCACATCAGTATGCAGAAGTGGTCGCCTCTCGCCAATAAATTAGCATAAACCACTCTAGGAGGTAAATAGACATACAAGGCGCCAGTGTGTGCAGCGTGGGCTGCGGCTTTGTCTCAGCACCACTATTGTCACGGCCCCTGCTGCACACTGACCGAGTGGGGCCGGTGTGGTGGGCTCGTACACTTTTGACTGCTGGATAAAAGGGGGGAACATAAAGAGAGGGGAGAACTTTCTTTCGGGTTTTTTTTATAAGTCCAGACGAAGTTACAGACGTCTGTTAAACGTCAATTACAGCTGAATAAAGACGTCTGCTCGAGGCTTAGTTATGGCTCCTTTCAGCCACTGAGATTTTTCCAGGGCTGGCCCGGGATGCCTTCGGCAACCTAATTTGGAGATTGTAACTCTATAAACAGGCTCTGGCATTAATCAAGGCTGGTGAAAATGCAAATGATGGCATGGAGAAGGCTTGGGGATGGGACAGGGTCCTTGCAACTCTGGGCAGGGAGCAATAAGAGGAAAGCAAAGAGGAGGAAGAAAGGGGCCGTGCAGAGGAGCGGGGATCCATAAATAGAGAGCTTGGTGGGGTTTGCTGACTGTCCTCCTGGTGCTCTGGGAATGTGGTCCCTTCAGGACTCTGTACCTGACTGCTTTCTGCTGGTTAACTGGCTGGTGCCTGGCTGCATAGGTTTTTCCCAGCAATACCAAAGCCAAAACACCACCAAACCAGGCATTTAATGCCTTAAAATCCTGGAGGATCACCGAGTGCTTTGTGGCATCCAGACTATGCAAGAGAGAGTGTCAGAGCAGCATGGAGACTGCAAGGAGTCACTCCTCTGGGAGGGCAGCTCATGCTCTGCGTGGCTCCCCATTGCTTATTATATGGCTTGTGGATATTGTCTCCGTTTTGTCATGGGAAAAAGGCCTCTGAGTTCCAGTGGGAAGAGGGGGGAGGGCTAAAGTCCCACATCAGTGTTGTCCACACTATTAAATGCATCATAAAGACCAAAGCACTCTCCAGCAGGGACAAGGTACCCAGGGACCTTCTTCCCTTTCAAATACATCCATGCCAAGAGGACAAGGATGGAAGGCTGGAAAACCCCTTGGCCTCCTTGGCAGTATTGCCTTGTGTCCTGGGACAGGTACTGCTGAGGAGAACCACATCCTATTATAGCCCTGTCATAGCCAGATATTGCAACCCAGAAAACAAAGAATAAGCCTGAAAATCAGAGTGGTGCTGAGGGCTAACAGTGTCTTACATATACTGAGGAGGGGAAGGGGCTTACTCCTTGCTCCCCCAACCCATGGAGCATCATTCCCGTGCACTGCCCTGGTGCTCAGCACCATGTAGTGACTGTGGGGTGGATGGTCCAGAGCAGCTGCAATCTCTCTCCCTTCCTCAGATCTTCTGGGAATCTTCTTTTTTTTGGAAACATTTGAGAAGGCAAGTGCAGCATTTTAAGGATAACAGTAACACAGAGCCCTCTTTGCACTCCTTCTTCTTGGGAAAGCATTTTTTCCTCTCATTTCCACTCTGGGAGGTACATCCTCTCTCCATCCCAGCCCCTCATTTTCTGATTCTTTGTCATTCCCCTTCCCCAATCTCACATGGTTACGCACTTTCCTGCCTCCTCTCTATTTTGGTATCAGAAAAATCAAACTGGCAGAGAAACACAGAAGCTCTGGAAACCCGTCTCTCTGATTCCTTGCAGAAACTCTGTGTCTGTTGTACTGAATTCAATACACCCAGAGCACCGGGTTCCTCTTCGGCCCGTGGAGATGGAGGTTGGAGCCCTGGCCACCTCAAAGGCTGGCTTGAGGGGGTGACAGAAAGGAGAATTTATTGCAGAGCGTTGAAACAGAAACACACATCCCAGGGCCTTCCCCTTCAGGTAGGGATCAGGAGGAAGCCTGCCCTTCCCAAGCCATCAGCCCGACACTGCTGGGGCCTGAAACCAGATGATTTTCTCCTGGTTGGTTTCCATCCACCTTTTGTTTCACCACGAAAATCAACTGTGTGCTTCTAGAAAACACCTGGCTGATTCCCTCTGACCTGAAGAGGGTCTGCAGGAGGGATTTGGGCCAGAGGACCTGCTCTGGTTATGGTTCCTACACAGCTGAGCAGTTTTCCTGCTGAAGCATCCTGACATCCTCCCTGGAAGGTGTGAATGAGGGAGGCGACGCGCCGAGGCTGTGGGGAACCCCTTGCAGGGGGGTGGCACATGTTCACGGGTGCCTTTTGTGGGATTTGATTTTCCACAATGGTATGTAGTTCAGGGAAAAGCCAAGGCAAGGACAGGGGGGTGAGGCCTCGGAGGGCTGCAAACACTGGCACAGGCAGAGATGCAATCCCCAAACAGGCAGCTGGTTGTTATGGGCTGGATTGGGATTGTTGGTCGACGTTACCATAACCCTGTGTTCACATCCTTTTTCCCCTTTCATTTGGGAACTGGGCGACAAGCGGCTTTTTGGGGAGCTGACAGCACTTCCAAAGAAAGGAAGGTCAGACCTCGCCGTGACAAGGTATTGCTGAGCTCAGAAACCAAGAGACAACAGAACAAGAAGGGATGGAGGTGGGGAGGATGGAGATGAGAGGATCAGAAAGGGGGACGTGGATGAGGGCACAGAGCCAGCCTGGCGGACAACGCCCAGGGCTTCCTGAGGAAACAAAACCAGGAGGATGGGGTGGACCAGCGACAGCTGGAAGATTTAATTGCTCCTCTCTGCAGACCTGCTCGGCTCCCTCCCTCTCAGATCTGCATTTCAATATGAGAGCAGCAGTAAGTGGGATGCCGCTGGAAGGGGTTAGAATGATTAATCATTTAAAAAGCAAGATCTTAATTACAGGGTGCAATTTTTGCTATTTAAGGAGTCCATTAGTTTCCAGAAAGGGAAAAAAAAAATACATATATATATATATTGCAGGTTATTCTCCTTTGGAAGAAAATGGGCGTGAGGGGCCGGGGAGGGAGGGGGGTGGCCACGGCACCCAGGCTGGCGTGGCCGCCCCTGCTGTGGTGAGGGCGTTGGGGTGTGAGGATGGCGAGGGGGAGGTGGTGTCATTTGTTCCCCGAGTGATATTTTTGAAGGGTGCTGGCTGCGAGCGCTCGCCGAGCTCAACCACGCGTTGGCACAATCTGTGCCGGAGCAGGCAGACAGCTCCCGCTCAGCATCCCCTCCCCGCCACGGCTCCTCCTCCCCGGGGGCAAGGGGAGGATTCGGCCGCTGCCGGCACCAACTGACCCCACGGCCGAAATAGCTCCCAAAGGGCGTATTGGGGGGTAATTGCCGTGATAACAGCTTGTCTGCCGGGAGCCAGGCTGAGACCTCGCACAGCTCGCCTTGCCCGCGCTTGGGGCTGCTCTGGCCATGCTGGGAGGCTGCACAACGCCATGGCCCTGATGCGTAACACAGGGCATGGAGGCATGAGGGGGCACCAGCTCAACCGGTGCCCGCAATGCCCCGTCGGCTGCAGGCTCAGCCCCGTCTCACCCCGCGCCGCAGCCTGAAGGGAGGTGACGGGGGTTAATCGCCCACCGCCTCCCCTCTGACCCCTCTGTGGGTTTTTCTCTTGTATGGTCATTTAGCCGTCCCCTGACACAAAAGGGAGCGATTAAACACAGCTCAGGCCCTTCATGCTTTAGTGGATTAATTTGCTGATCCCCCACGGATTAAAGGTCTCGACAGGATCAGCGGGAGCAGCGGGGCAGACCCCGGCGGGAGGAGGCCAGTGATAGTCCCGGGAAAGCCCCAGCCCACAGCAATCCCCCTCTCCTGGGACCTCGTGGTGTCACCGAGCTGTGTCAGGGTTCAAGGCATCGGAAGCTCATCCAAATACCACGTCCCAAACCTTCCTGCTCGCTTTGCCAAACAGCCAAGGGATGAGGGATGGGAGATCCCTATCACCCCGCTTGCTCCCGGGAGCAGAGCCTGCCCCCGATGCACCCAGCAAAGGTGGATGGAGCGAGCACAACCGGCTGCGCCAGAGGAAAGGGGTGACAGTGGTGGCTTTGGGAGCTGGACCCCAGTGGGGATGGGGCACCATTGCCCTCCCCAGGCCTGCGGGAAGCAGAGATTGCATCTGCCTTTAATTACTCCCTCTCTGCATATCAGATGCTTGTGCACCTTCTGCACATGAATGCTGATTAATTGCAGGGTTAGGCTCCGAGGCAGGCCGGACCACATTATTTCTGATGTTTGCTCTTTTCACGAGGAGAATAAATGCCATGAATCCACAGTAATCAGTGGCTTTTAGCTTGTCACTCTTATGACACTCTTTACTTAGACCAGGAAATGGCAAATGTGGTGGAAATAAGAACTTTATTATCTCTTTTTTTCTTTTTCCCCTCCCAAAAGGGAGGTGTGTAGTGAGGAGGGGGAAGAAGATGGTGGGGGCATCTCATGGGAGAGGGAGAAAGAGGCTCCATTTTCCCTGCACCCGAGGAGCCGTGCTTCGCCCTGTTCAGCGAGGGAGAGAAGGAAAGCAGCAGCACCTTCTTTGTGGAAGGAGGCCGGGGTGGTGCGTCAGGCCGGGGCTGTCCTGGAGCAGTGGCAGCACCCTGTGGATGGAGGGCAGGGGGGTCTCTGCCACCCTCCATAGCGCCCATGGCCTTGTGTGAAATACCGAGCGCAGGCACACACCGTATAGCCAGCACCGGGGACAGACATCCCTGCGTGCTGCACCCAGCCTGGGAGACATCCCAGAGAGGAACAAGGCTGGGGGGACACCCAGAAGGATGCTGGGCCTCTTGGCAGGGTGGGCACTGTGGGATGAAGCAGCATCTCCCATCCCTCATCCTTCGCCTTCCCTCCCAGCAAGCCCCGCTCTCCTCCCGGCCGAGCCCCATCGGCTCAGGTGGGAAAGCCTTTCACCGCCTCCCTCAATGCCCTGCTACCGATCTCATTGCCACCGCTTAGCTCAGTGCGAGGGCAGCCCTCTGCTTGTCAGCAGCGAACATCTGGCGTGCTGCGGGCGCCCGGCCACCGGCCCCCTCCCCGCGCCGCCCGCCGGGGATGCCCACAATTAGGCAGCCCCCGAGCCCCCCGCTCAGGTGAGCGCCCAGTTCCTGGCGATGGAGGTGTAATTAAGGTTAATCAGAGGGCTGGGGGGTCAGGGTGGTGGTGGGGAGACCCGTCGAGCCTAATGGCGGCCGTAATTAGGCAGCTGTGGAGAAGCGGTTAATGAAGACGGCAACCGTTAATAAAGCTCTTCCTGAGCAGCCTTCTGGCCCGGGTAATTGAGGGATTTGCAAGTGCCATCTCCCCCTTAACCCTGTAATGAGCAGACCCGTGGCGGCCCGCGTTAACCCTTCCGGGGATGGAGGCGGTGGCGACAGGGGCTGTTGCCTGCCCCGTGGCAGCGGGGATGGGGTCGTGGGATGTGGGTTTGAGCCTCTCCCCTCGCCAGCGGGTCCCCGGGGCTCCCTCTGCCCCGTGGCTTCCCCGGGAACCCTTTGAGCCATGCTCAAAGCGGCTGGCAGAGACTTTGCTCGCAGATGCTGTGGTTTCCCACGCCTGCCTCGGCATTATGCAATCCCCCTCCCCCAACCCTCGCCACCCCCCCGGCCCCACCACCCACCAGCGCCGGGATGTCATCATCAGCCCAGGCCCTGGGAACCCACATTGTTAGCTTAGTAAATAGAGAAATCCCCACTCAAGCATTGCAAATGAGGGCAGAGGGGGAGCCGGGGAACCGCGCCGGCCACGGCGGGCCGCGGGGTCTCTCCCCTCTCTCTCTCTCTTTGAGTTGTCAGATGAATTCAGTGGTTAACAAAGAGCAAAGGAGGGAGCTGAGCTGCCGTCGCAGCTGGGCAGGGCGGTAAGAGCAGGCAGGACTGCAATGCCACCGCTCCAGAGAGCAGCTTCGGCCCTGTGATACCTGCTGCAGGTGGGCATACCCCCGCGGCTGTGCCGGCCGTGTACCCCAGCATCAGCAACTCCACACCCCGAAGCTCATACTGCAACAGGGGGTTGTGTTTCAGAGGGCAAGACAACCAGGGAAAAGGCTGAGAGGGGCTGGGAACACATCCCATCCTCACTTCGCTTCTCTGCTCCTGGTCGTGCCAGTATGGCTGCAATTCCTCAGGGAGACATGGGGATCCTGCTGAGCTATGGAGACCCACCGTACCCAGAGCATCCTGAAAGTGTCAGTAAGGAAGTAAGGCAGATCAAAAGGCACAGAAATGCTTTTATTTTCATCTAAAATAGAAAACAAGCACAAAAAGACTGCTTTTACAGAAGGGTGGTTCTGCTTCTTTGAATGGGGCATGAAAACAACCCAGTTAGTGGAGCACCCAGTGCCAGCTCTGGCAGCGGTGATGCTGCTTTGGCTATAACACAGCCAAGCCTCTCTTGGCCCTAGCAGGAGGTTTTCCTTCACCTCTCACCAGGAATCCTCCTGTTTCCCTCTAGCTCTGTGTTTCTGCACGCACAAAGAGGTGTTGAGAATGGCACACGCTCCCCTTTGCAAGGTGCACGAGGGCCCAGAGGTGCTGTAACGAGTAGTGTCTGAAGCCAGACTCCGTGCTGACACCACTGTGTGTTTGCCCCTGCAACACAGTGCTGCAACCGGAGGGGAGTTAAAATCCTTATTAGGATGTGGAGGTGTGGATGCCCTTCTCTGCTGGCTGCCTTAGCCCAGAGCCTGAGAAGGTCATGGTAACGTGTCAGCAGCTTGGCAGACATTGTTCCCTTCCTGGCACCGTGAGCAGCGATGCTGATGCTGTTGCTGGTGCCGAGCAGTGCTCAAGGACCCGCTGCTGCAGCACCCATGGAGCTGCTGTCCACAGGAATGCCATGGGTGGGCACAGCCCAGGAACAGGAGAACCCCTGTCTGGGAGCAGGCACCCATGGGGTGAGATGGGAGCACAGCTTCAAGGCAGTTCTCTCTCCTGATTAAAAGCTTTTACCACCATCACTGGACAGGGAAGTCTGCCCAGAGTTGTTGGCTGGGAAAACCAAGGGCACATTTCCCAGGCCACGGTGATTTGTAAGGGGTTGAAAGATCTCAGGCTTTGGTTTCTTATGCTAACCTGGCTTCAATGAACCGCTTTGTTAAACTCCTTAAACTGTGTGTTTCTATTATAATAACATGCTGGGTTTAAAATAAAATAAAGACCTTTCAGTGGCGACAGCAAAAACGTTTCTCTCTGGGTCCCTGCCCCTGGTTTCTGGCAATGCAGCAGGACCAGCAGTGAGTGGAGGAGGCTCAGGGAGCCCCTGAAGTCCTGACGGGGGTTCAGCAGCTCGGCCACCCTGGTAACTTGTTCCATCCGGGTGCATGTTGGGGATCAAATCCTCACCCAACATAAGCAGGGGCAATTGCTGTTGCAGTCAGGTAGCCAGAGGCAGACCTGCTTGGATCCTCTACTGTGAGTGAACCTCACACTCTGCCCCATTTTGGGGGGTACAACTGGCACCTGACACTGCTGTGCCATGGGTGCTGATCCTTGCGCCTGTCCCCAGGCAGGGGCAGCCCCAACCCTCATCTCCAGGGCTTGCCAGGGCGGTGTGTGGGTTTACTGCTGGTTATACTGGGGCAATCAAAAGGAGCCCAAACCCACTCCTCTGAGACAAACCCAGAGAGGGGATGGATGTTTGTCCTGCCCTGTACGTCGAGGGGCGTGTAGGGGTGAAGAAGATGCTGGGAGGAGAGAGCAGCTTGGAGCAGCTCTTGCATACAGAAAGGATGATGAAGAAGAAACCTCTCCCTGCAGCCCCAGATTCTCAAGCCCCAGAGGCTCCAGGTGCTTCGCACCCCATGCTGCAGGGTCAGGCGAGATCCCGGGATTTCCAGCCACATTCCAGCACTCCAGAAACTGGTGGTGGCTCAGCCCACATCCCTCCATCCTTTCCTGGTCCCATGGGCTGCCCCTGCAGTGACACCCCCAACCAAGCACTGCGATACACCAGTGCCTGCTCCTGGCCTGGCACACTGCAGGGTCACCTCGCTGGGAGCCACAAATGAACCAGCGCTTCCAGGTATTTTAGGGTGGAATTTTGTTTTTCTTGGGGAAAGCGAATTCCTATTAAATCATGGATTAAAAAAGGGGGAAAAAAGACTCAGAGGGAATCAAGCAGTCTCCAGTAGCTGGTGTCTCCTGGTGTTGAGCATCGCCAAAACAACCTGGTAACAAATACATCCTCTCACTAATTATTTACCAGCAAACCTGCTTGGGCAAATCCCACGAAGAATAAAATATGTAGATCTCTCATGAGAAGGTTTATTTATTTCATTTTTGGCTGCGTGCTCCATAAAACACATTTAGCCAGTCACATACAAAATACATTCATCCTGTTGCCTTAAAACAAACAAAATAACCTCTCCTCTCCATCTGGCCCCTCTCCCTGCTCCTTTCTAGCCTGGTCTGCTTCCCTATTCCTCGCAATATGGAACATGACAGGGTATTTTCAATGCTATTTTTGTCCGTTGTGTCATAGCTTATATTTAAAATAGCATTTAAATCTGCCAAGTAGTGCGGTGTTTTAAACTGCTGTCAGACTGAATTTCTCCTCCTACATACCGCAGATTTCAGCTACGACTTAAAGACAGCTGAGGGAAGCTTTTGAGGAGGGGGGGTGGTGGAGGTGGTTGGGGACCAGATTGTCTGCAGGTGTGAGGACAGTCAGAAGATATTAATAGGGTAAAGGGATGCTAAAGGGGCTGGAGGGCAGGAACAACCCCAAAGAGAAACAAGGAAGATGCATATGGGAGTGAAATCGCCTTCCCGAAGGAAGCTCTTGCTCGGGACAAAAGGCTGTGGTGGTTGGATCAGCAGCTGTGGAAATGGGGGGTCCCTGGTCTGAAGGTGAAATGAAAGACCCCCATCAAGTGGCATTTGCTCTGCGTTTGGGGTTTGCCTCATGGGTCCATGAAATAGGGTCAAGCCTTTAGAGAGAGCAGCCCTAAGGCAGAGGGCGTTGTGCTGCCTTGCTTTCACCGGGGTTTATTCTCTCTTTCTTCATCATCTATTTTTTGGGACATTGCTGACGTCTGGGAAGCCCTACAGCAAAGCAGTATAGTCATGGGTCATGGTGAATGCCTGGAAAAGGGCCTGTTCCTCCTCCTTACGCTTGCTGGGATGTAAAAATCTGCTGGTCCCTTCCTTTGAACACTGTAATAAACATCACACCCATCCCCAGCAGAGCCGGCTTGGTTGTAATCAAGTTAGAAACATCACCTTAACTTCACCTAGCCAAACCCTCAGCCAGCTCAGACCTCCATAACCCCTCTGAAGTCGTCTCCCTTTGGACGAGGTGCTCCAGAAGTGGGTTTTCTCTCCCATCTCAGCCCTTTGCTTCATGTGTTCCACCTTCAGGCCTTTAAGTGCTGGAGCAATTGTGTTCCCTGGGTGCCTAGTTGCCCCCTTCACACATCCCACTCTACCCGTGGGCCCATCCCAGTGGCGTGATGGGTCCTGAGTGGCATCTCCCAGCCTCTCCCCCTTTGTTCTGCTCTGCCCCTGCGAGCATCCTCCCTTGCATGTCCATGTCATAAGAAGATGCTCTGTGCCATCATGCTCCCAGTCGCTGGCACAGGGGTGCCTGGCCTGTGGTCCCTGTTGTTGCTGCCTCCCTCCATCCCTCTCTCGTGGCTGTTCCCGCCTCTGCTCCGCTCGGCTTAGCTGCCTGCATGGGAATTGTTGGCCACTGGATCCAGCTTGATGCCCGGAGGGGTTGGTGCTTCATGGGGTGCCCCCCACTTTCCAAAGAGGGGTTGAGTTTCTTTCCTGCAGTCATCCGAGGCTCATTTCTTGCTCCATCTCTGCTGGTGTCTCACCCTCTCCCGGGACACGTGTGCCTGCCATTGATATCTCCTCCCATCCTCTTCTGTCAACACCGCCTGAGGAAGGGACAGATTTCATTTTTAGCAACGTGTCCTCTGTGTCAACAACTCCCCCTCGTCCCCTCCTGGGCGGCAGGGCTATCTGCTCGCCCATCTCCTCCTCCCTGCTTGGCAGGAAGCTTTCCCCTGTCTCTCACTCCTTCACCATTTTCCTTTCTGCCTGGAGTTTCCATCACTCAGAGAGGTGACCCTTCCCTCTACTCCTTGCTGTGTCACCCAGTGCCACATCCCTCAGCACATGCCCATGCCAGCCCCGAAACCAGCTCTGCCACCCCTGGGCCAGGATGGCAGGGGAATCTGTGTTACACCCCAGGCTGAGACAGGACCAGCATCACCATCTTTCCCTTTGGGATCACCTCGTGCCCCCAGCTCAGCTCAGGACGGGGCAATGCGTTGCGGATGGGGATGCCTGGCTGGGTTTGGTTATTTATCACGCCAGGGCTGGGGAAGGGGCACAGCTCCACGATTGCTTTGTGCCACGTTAATCAGCCGCATTAAAATTCCAAGACAGCTCCTGCCAAAGTGGCTGCGCGCCGTGCAAGGTGGCTGGGAAACGCCGGGAGCTGTGACAGGCAGGCGCGCAGGCAGACAAAGAGCTCGCTCCGTCAGTCCGGGTCTGCTCCGGGAGGAGAAAACCAACACACACACACACATACACACCCCTCTCCGTGCCACCACGCAGCCCCGCGCCACCCTGCCATGCCAATGCCACCGGAGAGCCCTAAACGAGCAAGCATGCAATGGTCAGCGAGCTTGGCATCATCCCAGCATCCTCCCATGGAGATATCCAAGCTGGTTGGGCATCCCGGCTGACCCCATGGGCAACCATGGGGATGTGTGGTACCCACCACGGGGGACTGGGATGTCACAGTGATGGGGACCACCCGCTGCTCAGCCCCCAGCATCCCATCGCTGCCTGTGTGAGGGGTGTGTGTCCCCGTAGGGCTGTGTGCCCCCCGGCTGAGGGTCCCCCCCAGGCCTGCTGTCCCCCTCCACAGCCCCTGCCAGCTGTAGTAATGCATTTTGCCACAGGGTGCCACTATGGCAAAGCTGTAAGGCCGGCCGGGCCCTGCAGCCCTGTTGTATAAGCGATACCTGGCGTTACCCACGGTAGTCGTGGTTTCCTTCTTCCCCTCTGCTCCCATCTCACTCCACTCCCCCTGCAAGGAAACTGCGGCAAGAGCACCCCAAATACTCATCCGAAGGGGATGGTGCTGCCAGGTGATCCTTGTGCTGCATAGCAGAGGAGGGGATGCTGCGGTCCCCTCCGGGGTGTCCTGAGGTGACACAGGGAACAGTGGGGACCCACATGTCACCAGTGCGATGGCAATGCTCTGCCTCCATCAGATCAGGCATGGGGGATTGATCCTGGAGGGACCATGTGCCATGCCAGTGAGTGAGGGGGATGCTGTGTAACCCAGATGCCCAGGAACAACGTGCTGACCCTGCTCCTCTCCTGCATTTGGGGTGCCAGGCTCTGGGGATGCAGCTCCCCGATAAAGGGGGTCTGGCTCCATTGCTGGGGGGCAAGCAAAGGGCCTGCTGGGGCTGTGGCCATTCTTCTCCAAGGATGTGGCCTTTCTCCAAGGATGGATCCCAGCAGCCCCATCCTCCTACAAGCTGGGCCTGTGAACTGCCTGAGGAAAGGGGAAGCTATAGATGGGGCACCCCCATCCCACCCCATCCCATGGAGAAAGCACTATAGGAGCGAGTAGGCTGGGTCATGCACCCTGATTTCCTCATCCCCTTGGCACACTCCAGCCCTTTCCCAAAGGGAAAGAGGTGCCCGGGGCGGCTCAGCCCTGCACCCACAGCAGCACCCCATTCTGCACCCACATCATGGCTCAGCTTAGGAAATAGAGCTGCTGAGAGCTCTGCAGGATCAGGCTATAACCAGGAGATTTTTTAGGGTGAAAAGCCCTCTGCGACTGGCAGGCGGTGGGATCCGGCGCGCTACATCTGCTGCAGGCAGCAAGAGAAAGAAGATTCGCTTCTTCCCTCGCTAATAAAGTCTGGCTGAAATGACACAGTATAATCAGTGTTTACCTGGGAGTTTACATATGGTTTGTTGTAATTATAGTTTCAATTCCTGCTTTTGCTTTTTTTTTTTTGCCTTTTTTTTTTTTTTGCCTTTTATTCCCCCCCCCCAAACATCTATTTTTCAATCAGTAAAAGTAAATACTATTTTCAGCCCAATGTAATTCTTCCACTCCCGTGGCCACAAACACAGCGAGGAGAGCGATTCCATTTGCGCGCTGTGCAATTGAGCAGAGAGAGGAGCCCGGCGGCTGCGGGGCATCAGCAAAGCCACGGCGTGGGGATGTGGGGATGTGGGGACGTGGGGACATGGGGACAAGCCATGAGTGCCCTGGGACCTCCACCCCGCCTGGCACAGGGTATCTTTGCCAGTAAAAATCACATCAGGCCCAGACTCTGCCTCCCATCCGCGTCGTTCAAACCCTAAAGCCGCCTGGTCAGAGGCAGCAGGGAAGGGATAAGAGCCATTAGGTGCAGCATCATTTATTTCGGGGCTGGCAAAGCTTTGTTCCAGCGTGGGGATTGAGTTGGCACTAAAAGCACCGCGATCACCCACGTTTAATATTTCCCCCCCTCCTGTTTTTACTGGTGTGATTTATAACAAATCAAGGGTGCTGGTGTCAGATCCCTTCTTCACCCAACTATTGTCACACACACACACACAGAGGCTGATTAAAACCACCCGGCCCCCGCCGGTTCCTCCTTGTCCATCCATCAGCTCCTCCAGAGACAAACTTAGACATCCTGCTTCTAGCCCTCACCTCCATCCCTGCATGTTCTGGGGCTGTGGGATGTAAGCCAGTGCTGGGTAATAATTTGATATGCACATCCACACGTTTAAAAATACATTTATAGAAGTGTATTTATTTATGTCATGCTTCTAAATCCTTGGAAAAAAAATAATGGGGAGCTCTGTCTCAAGGAAGAATTGGGCATTATCTTTTCCAACTCTAACTATGCTGTGATTCCGTGGTTATTGGGACACAGAATGAAAATGTTGCTCTAGAGACACACAGTTGAATGTTTGCTGGTTACGGCCCCAAATTAGGCACTGCTTGAGCTCAGTGCCAAGGCAGAGCCGCTGCCCGAGGCCAGCGGGCAGGCATAGGAAGGGAAGCTGGATGATGTTGTGGAGAACGGGACCCTTCTCCTGCCCTGAGGGTTTCACCCCCTTGGTGGAATCAAGCAGAGGTGCATCCCTGCCTGCACCCCGTTACACCCAGCACCCTCATCATCACCATTTTAGAGTTAAAAGGAAGGGATGAGGATGCTTCTCCTGGAGCCCCGTCCTTGGCCTCCACTCTCCAACATGCCCTGCTCCCCACCAGCGCGATTATTTTTGTTACCAGCCCCAAAAAGGGCTGTTTTCTCCCCGGATGCACACGCTGCCCCTCGGAATAGCCCCAGGGCCAAAAGGGGAAATTACAGCGAGGGTTCTGGGGGGGCCCAGCAGGGCAGACGGGATGTGGCCGGTGCGGGAGCAGAGCAGCTCCGCAGCAGTTTCAAGCGGGGCTCCTCAGCGTTTGAAGTTTGCTGCACTGATCAGTGCCTGTCCCAGAGCACGGGCAGCTTTGACCGATACATTCCAGAGAGGGGTTTCCTAATACATGAGGAAGGAGGGTGAATATTGGCCGGGTGGGGAGCAGCATCCCTCTGCTGCTGCCTGACACTGAGGAGAAACTAAAACCCAAGCAGTTTCTTTCATAGAAAACAAATTGCTTTCACAACAAAATATCTATTCTCACCAGTCCCAAGCATCAATATATATTTTTACTATATTCCTTAAAAGCCAACCCCACCCAACCTTTTTTCTCCCCCCTAAAATTAAGGATTTGCTGGTTTAAACTCTCACCCAAAATATTTATCGTCAGGAACAAAGATAGTGGGATCGTCTCCGGGGTTGGATTTCAATTCTCCCTTTCAGGCTTTTATCTTTTCAACCCAAATTTCAGTGACAATAATCCCATTTTGATTGACATTAAAATTATTTATTGTCACATTGTACCTGTTTAATAAATTGTGCCTGCTTTATTTTTAGGGGCTTATAAATACCTTATCTTTACTACCTTGGTGCTTAATTCAAGGGAAGGAGCCACTTGTGAAGGCAGGCAGCAATAGTGTTAGCCCAGAGAAGATGTAAAAATGCCTTGTTACAAACATGACCCTGAGGAAAGAGCTGATTCCACCTCTTTACTAATTTATATATTTAAAATCTCTCTGGTTTATAAAATTTTGCTTTATTTTCTAATGGTAAATATGCTGCAATATCTAATGGTAAAAAATCCTGCAAGCTGCAAGACGAATGTGATTTTAATTTCCAGGCAGCTCCTGAACAATGAATTTGTGAGGAATATTCTCAAAAATCAGGGAAAATAATTCAGGCCACTCTCGTGGTCCAGATTTGAGAGATTTTTCACCATTCTGGGAGTCAGTCCATCCAAAACCAAAATTAAAACAAAGCCCCGAGACATCCATTTCGCAGCGCCATGAAAATCTGGGTCGCGTTGCAAATGATTTCTTCTGTTTTTTAATTCCCGCAAATTACTGAAAGTTCAAAGAACCATCAGCACATTTTAGTGTTTAAAAAGAAAACAAAATAAAGCGAGAAAATTAAAACAAACAAAAAAAAAGACACAGGAAAATGCAGCCCTTTCAGAACAAACCAAAAGCAGTTCCTTAGCAAAAAGATTTCCCTGGGTGGAACGTTTCAATGGGTCCCACAGATGGTTTTTGCCGGGGGGTCTCTGCCTTTTCCCCCTGGGTACCAGGGGATGCTGGGGGTGACAGTGGATGCAGGGCCCCAGGGCTCCAGGGCCACAGCATCTCCCCCTCCTGCCTGCGGCGGGCAGAGGAGGCTGTTTGCCCAGCCTGAATGCCCTGGAAACCCTTTACTGGGGGAGCCCTTGGCAGATAAAGGAGGTGTCTGTGAAGGGAGAGTGAGTTTGTTCCCTGTGACCATGATCATACAAGCCCGGGTGGAGATGCCTGGACCTCATGTGGGCTCGCGGGATGCAGGGCAAAGCAGGGAGCAAGGATGCTCTGATGGGGCTCGGCCCTGGGCACCCCCTGCATCTGCTGCCCCATGCACAGCCCTGCTGCTACCCATCACCCCAAAACCTACCCCAAACCCCAAGTCTACAACACCTTACATCTACACAAGCTCCGTTATTGGTGCTGCTATTTGGGGGTGGCATTATGGCCGTGTAGAAAAGCCCCTGGAGAAAGGCAAGGCCTTTCCCACAGGGACATAGGGTGGCCGTGGGGACCCTCACCCAGTGCCATGGGGTTGGTGGTGCTGCCCTGGTTCTCCTCACTAAGCTCCTGTGCTGCCGCTCGCAGCGCCGGGCGGCCACAACGGCTCTGGCAGCCGCGTTTGTTTACGGGCTGAATTTGTATTAAAGCGGTTCATTATTTCCCTGACTGGCAGGTTTCCAGGGTCCGTGCTACTTAATAATTGCAGCCAATTAAACCTCCACAAAATATGCATTGCGGGGATGGGGATGGGGGGGACAGAACACGAGAGGATTTCTCACCAGCCCACGGGTGGCTCGTGCTGCCGCGGAGGAGCTCCATGGTGGGGTTGGGGATGTGGCATCGCTGCTGGACACAGGGACCTCATAGGGACGATGGGGCAAATGAGCCCTCTGGGATGGGAATGCAGCGGGGCTGGCACTGTGAAGGGGTTTTGTCCCTTTACAGGACAGCACCAGCAGGATGCAGCCCAGCTCCTTGGCCTTGCGGGTACCAACCTGCCCGCTCATGCTGGGGATGAGTGTCGCAGGCAGGGCTTGGGCATTGCCTCAACCCCAGGCATCCCACTGCAGCTGCGAGGTTTCTTTTCAAAGCTCAGCTCCCTCTTTTCCTGCCTTTCCACTCATTCCCTTCTAAACACTCTCTGCCTCCACAGGCCGGCAGAGCATCGCCTCCAAATCCCACCCCAATCCGACTTCAGACACAACCTGGGAATAAAACAATCCTCAGGGCCAAAATACAAGCAAAACTTCCATGATCCTAAACCCACGCGGGGCTGAGGCTGCCCAGCTCCTTCCACCTATCACCTCGGGTGTCTTTTACAAGCCAGAAGGACTCGAGCACGTTTCTCGACCGGCGCTTGAACAGCAGCCAAAGGACGGGAATAAAGAGACATTATTTAGCGATCGCTCACCCTGCTCTTTGAAGCTGGGAAGCTCGGCAGAAAGGCTGGTGTTCAGGATGGGTGTTTGGGCTTTGGGAATGCTGGGGGGATGTTTCTCGGATGCTGAAATCACTCAGAGGGATGCGGGAGTGCGTTCGAGGGGAGGATGCTAACGGGGAAGCGCTGCCTTTCAGAAAGGCAAATAATCGCAGCCCAGGTTAGCTCTTCTGTCGAGAGAATAGTTGTGCTTCTAAAGGCCCTGATACGATGAGCAGTGCTGCTTTGAAATCGAAATAAATACATAAATAAATCAGGGATCTTGGACTGATTAAGGCAATTGCTTCCCTTGCTTTTGCAACCCCTTTGGGTCCTGGTTCCCAGAGCCAATTACATATTTAAAAAGTTTCTGTCTTTTTAAAAAAGAAAAACACTTGCAACTCTAAAATAAAGTTTCTTTGTGGTTGCCTAATGAACAGCGAGGGCCGGGGCAGTTTACAGTTATTAATTGCTTTTAAACGGCTCCAGTTCTGTCTCGGAGCATCTTTATGAGCTGGTCACAATGTGGCCGTACCCTCCCCAATACCCCGCACGGGGTCAGGGCACACCGGGCACCACCAGCTCAGGCTCCTTTGTGCAGGCAAGTGTCCAGCCCGCCTTCCCCGTGGCCTCTCCTCCTCCTCCACCCCATGGCCAGCCCCACAAAAGCCCCCCGGGACCTGCTGAGCTCCCACTGCCTGGGCCGGGGTGTGGATGCAGCCGAAGGGGAAAGGAGATGCTGAGGATGCTCGGACATTTCTTTCCCAAATATATCCACAATTTCTCCCCCTCCTGTATGACCACGAGAGAGATCTGCTTTGCCACCCACTCCCCACTTTGCCCCACCACTGCAAAATCCTCCTTGCCACCCAAACCCCAGCTTATTTTTAGCCTCTGCATGGCCACAGCACAGCAGAAGCCCAGGGTCTGCCTCAGCATTGCTGGGCATACCACACCTAACACCACCGTGCACCTCCAGGCACCAAGCAGGCAGAGAAAAGGCTCTGTTCCTCACCCCTAAAACACCCAGGGGGGTTAATTCAGCACACGGCTTCCTTGCCATAAGGAAAGGGGGGAAATAAATCTTTCCTGCAGCCCATAGAGGTGCAGAAGCCTCAGAGGAAGGGCTCGAGGCACACAGGCCTCCTCAGATGCCTTCTCCCTGTAAACGTGCATTATTGACAGCAGAAAGGATGTTGGGTTGGGACTGGGTTTGAGATGTAAGGAAACGCTGCTGATTATTGATATTTTCCAGAGTCACTTCCAAACCTATTCTTGGGCTTGACTGTGTTGCATGTGTCATCTCCGATGGATGGGTTTAAGCTTTCACTCAAAAAATAGCATTATTTCTATACTACTATATAAGGTTTCCTCCTGGCTGTACGCATGGGATTATATATGTACGTGTGAGTGGGTGCGGGTGTGTGTGCAGGGATGTCAGGAGACAAACAACTCAATCTGGAGCCGGTGGGGAGGAAGAGCTGCACACGCAGCCCCGAGGAGCTGCTGCTTCCCTTTGGTACCAGTTCAGTTTCTTCCCTCCCAGCCGGCAGAGTCGTCTGAATAAACACGTTATCATTTGGGCCGATCCGCAGATAAACAGGCGGTGATGTTGTAGGTGCAGGTATACATCTGGGGGTGCGTCGGGAGGGTGTATTCACCAGCTGTTGAATGCTGGAGACGGGCTGGTGCGTGACAAGATGCCAGACGCTTTTCAGCACATCAAATCTGTATCTCAGCACTTTTCACGGCGCAGAAAAGGAAACAGTAATTAAGCGACAGGACTTACACTGCTTCCGCGCCGGAGTCGCGCTGCATCCCTTTGAGCCCTGCACATGTGTGCTCCAGCATGCCCCGCCACGCCGAGGACAGCCTCGGCCCTTCCTAAACAAACCCTGGCTATAGTTTTTGTGGTAACAGCTAGATTATTCAGCAGAAAGAGTGTTTCACCCGTGCTGGGATTTTCCCAGCAGCACCTTACTGGTCATTTCTGTTGGTCCCTTCCCAGCTCTACTGGTTTTATAAAGTGCTTTGGAATAATACTGGGAATAGCAGCATGTGGGAAGGAGGAGGAAGGTTTTATCTGCATGGGGTCTTCCATCTTCAGCTCTTGTTTCTATGGATATCTGAATGGAGTTTATATTTATCCCTCCCGTTTGAGCCATGTGTGCAACTTTGGAGGAGGAGGAGGTTGAGAAGGAGGAGGAAAAGGAGGAGGAGGCCACAAACCGAGCAGCTCTATTGCTGGCTCTACTGAGCCCTGACCGGATCAGCAGTGAGAGCATCACCCCAACACACAACATCAGCCTCGTCCTTTCTCCCAAGCCCAAAATGTCATTGAGAGAAGGGAAACAGCAGAAATACTTGGGCTGGAGCTGAACGCAGCAGCAAGCACCGTGTCCGGTAGGGCAGCAGCCCTCTCTGTGACTCCCAACTGCCGGACAGGAATACCATGGCAGGAGCATCACTCCCTGCTGCCCAGCCCCTCATGCAGCTACCCTGTAAATGGCCAAATTTCCTGGGAGCAAGGGATTTTTCCATCCGTCACATTGTCCTTTGCTGTCAGGAGAGGAGCCGGCACAGCCCCGGCACGGGGGGAGCGTTCAGGGTGCTGGAGCAGGTAGGAGTGGGAAGGCGAGCGCGTGACTCGGCCTGGCCCCAGCGCACCGGCTCCCAGAGCATTACCATGATGGCTCCATCATTAATTGATCAATCACAGGATGACAGTTAATTAAGTAGAAAATAAAGCTACTCTGCCCAGCCTGGCATTAGCAGGCAGCGGCATTAGGATTTCTGGAGTAGAAGGAGGGAAATTAGAAAACAAAGGCACAGCTGGAGGAATAACCCCATTGCTGGTGGCTGGGGGCACAGCCGGGCATGATGCTCCCTGGGCTACAAAGCACGGGCAGCCCCTGCACAGCTGCCATGGCCAGTTCGTGGCTTCTTCTCTCCTTCCCAAGAAACCAGATCTCACCCTGTGCCCTCCAGGTATAACCCCTGTTATCCCCACGGCTCCTTCTCCACTGGCCACGTTGCTGCTGCCCAGGCACCAGCCACAGGACCTTCACCAGCCAAAGGTGCTTTTCCTTTCAATCCCATTTTCCCGCCTCCTGGGCCTGCCCCGTGGGCTAACCCAGAGCCAGGGTGTGGAAAGAGAGAAAGGCAGAAAGCAAGCATCCTCCTGCCCCCCGCCTCGTGTGCCCGGGATTGTCTTGATATGAAAAATTATGGGTTTTGTTAAAAACTATTACTAATGAGGCGTCTTTCCTGCCCTTAATTGTTGCCAAGGCGATGACCCCAGCCAGCCATCTTTAATTAACTTAGACTAGATCTCCTGAAATGAGTTCCTCGGGTAAATTGCTCACCATGGCTTTCAGGCACGGAGCCGTGTTTGCCAAGCCCACCCGCCCCGGCACGCCGCCACAGCCACCGGCAGAGGTGATGGCATGGGGCTGGTGTCCCCCCTCTGCTTCCCCTTGCCACCGCCAGGCTGGGTAACCCCGATGCCTACAGCAATATAAAAACCAATGCCTGACCACAGGGTGAACATGGATTTCTCCATAAAGCAGGAATTCAGCCCTGCTGATGGCTTCTCGCAGGATCATGGAGCTGTGGGACCGGCCACGCAGCGACTGGCATCTCTCCAAGCGAAAATCACATTTCCTGCCTGACAGATAACGCCGGTCAAGAGAATGCCAGGACGATTCCTGAAAATGCCATAATTGTTTTAATCTGATGGCAGATAAAAGATAATGATGCTAACAATATTTAAACGTAATTATAGTTTCCTGCGGCTGCCGGGCTCTCTGAATCCTCTCCACTCAAGTGCCTTTGTTTACCAGCGGCTTCAATAAGGCATGGCCCGTTTTCTTCTTCTATCGCCTTCACACCTGCACCTCCATCGAGGCGGGGGGTGGATGCACGCCAAGGGGATGGGTGTCCTCAGGGACCAGCACTGGCCAGCTCTCTGTGTCCCCCCCCCCCAGGCTCTCCTGCCCTTGGTCCACCATCAGCCATCCCCTGCCTCCTGGGATGTGATGCCTGCCTTGGGAATGGTGGTGCTTGGAGCACCATGAGAATGGGGATGTGTTTTGGGGAGTTTTAAGGAGAAGCGGTAGGGGTAAATCCCTCCATCACGATGGGGTAGGCATATGGTGGCTGGTTTGTACTGGTCACCTGTGCCAGAGCTGTTACCCCTCACTATAGTCCCTAAATCCCATCCTCAGCTGCCCTCCAACACAACTCCTCAACATTGATAAAAAACAAAGCAGATTTTTCAGGAATGATTTGCTGAAACAAATAAAAAGCACCGTAAGTGGATGTCCCGGGGCTTGGCAGGAGAAGAAAACAGAGGAAGAAGAAAATGGGAATGAATCCCCTACATTGGAGTCCTCCCTATTTTGGATACTGCTACCACAACCTTAAAGAACTCCCCCCAGAAGAAGCTTTCTTGCTGGGGGTCTGGGTGCTCTGATGGCCTCGGTAGCAGTAGGAGAGGTTGGAAAACAGCTCGATCAAGTGCACAGAAACAAGGAGTGAGAAAAGACGGGATTCAGGCGAGGCTTTTAGAAGAACTTAAATATGAAATGGCTATTTCAGTAGCTGGAGTTTAGCCTCCTGTGTGAATCGGTCTTTGTAAATAGGAATGGAGGATAGCCAACTTCCCCAAAAGGGCTCTACAGGGGGTCCGGAAAATCACAACGTCCTGAGTTTAATGGGGAAAACAGATAGAAATGGTAACAAAGAATGGGGAGAAACAGCAATAAACCTGATTGTTTGGTAAATAAGGCCGAGCCTGTTGCAGAGAAGTGAAGTTTGAAAAGCAGCTGGGGAATGAATAACCGGTTAAAAGTTAGGAGACAAAGTGGCATAACAAACCCAGGGGGTTCCCAGCACGGAGGGGTCAGTGCCGGAGCTCCCGTGGCGAGCGGGAGCATGGGCCTTCGGAAGTGCCAGGGAGGAAGGAGGAAGCAGCAACAGGATAATATCCACTGCTGCTCCAACGTGATAAAATCTGGCACCATAGAGAGTGGTATGGAAGGGTCTCACTGTGCTGATGAACTTGGCCTTCAAATGAAGGAGGGATTCAGTGTTGAGCACAGAGAAAACATGTCCATTGCCTAGGTGGCAATGAAACAGCTACAGCCAGCAAGGAAGAGCGCTCCAAGGCATGGATGGGACTTTGGGAAGATCAGCTCAGCCGCTGGCAGGGGGCAAGAGATGCACAGTGTGTCAGGAGTACCTGAAGAGAGACCAGAGGAAAGGGCAGGGATCAACTCTCCCTGTGCCACACGGGTCCCTGCACAGGGAGCTGCTTTGGCAGCTTGGAGGGATTGGGAATCTACTTGGGAAATGAAGAGCAGAGGCACCTGGCTGCTGGCAGGGCTGGGGGCTCTGCAGGACACTGGGCAAGGAGTGCACCTCTCCGTGCCACTGCCCTGCGCCCTGGCCTGGCCTGGGGCACCTGTGGGGAGGAGATGGCTCATGCCCAGAGCTGCCATAGGTTTGGCGGTGGGCCGGGGTCCTCTGCTCATCCCTGGAGCATCTCTGACCCGCAGAGCCAGGGACGCACCACGGGAGGGGACCTCTTTCCTAAAGCAGGACCTCCTCCCTCCCAAATGCATCTCCAGGGTTCCCGGCGGGAAGGGGTGTCACAATTCCGCCATATCTCCAATGAAACCCACACGAGACGTGCAGGGAAAGCTCCTTACACGAAACACACCCCAAGGGGGCTGCCCGCCCTGTTTTCCCACCAGGACCGAGTCGCGGGTGGGTCGGGGGGTGGTCACCAGCGAAGCCCGGCCCCGGCCCTCCCGGCCCCGCAGCCCGCGGACACGCGTGGCCGGCGCGGCGCGTCTCCACGGGCTCGGCGCAGCCCCGACGGGGCGCGTTGACATCTGTAACCAACACGCCGGCTCCGGCAAAGGCAGGGCTGCCCGGCCAGGCGGAAAATTAACACTGACATTGAGTTTAATTAAACAAAACAACCAGGCTGCGAGCTGGAGCGGGGACGTGGCGGCAGCTGGAGTAGCCGGGCTGGGCACGTTTTGGGAGCGACAACCGCCGCCGCCCCGCCGGGACGAGCCCACCCCTGCCGGCCGGAGCCACGCCGGGCCCGGGAGGCCGAGGCGGGCTGGGGAGCGCCGCTTCCCGCGGACGCTGCGGTCCAGTGCCGGGAAGCACCATTTTCCCTCCCCGTTTTGCCCGTCTCTTTACCAAAAAACCCCGCGGGGCGCAGCACGGCGGCGGAGGCCCTCGCGTGTCCCGGCCCCGGCGGGGAGCTGGGGGGGTGCCCGGTGGGCTGCGGCGCGGGGGGAAGGTGAAGGGCGCTCCGGGGAGCGGATTTCGTTGAAGGGTGTTTGGGGAGATGCTGCTCCGCCGAGCCGGGGCGCTGGGAGCGACCGGCTCACACACACATGCCCCATTACCGGCTCCGGCCCCGCTTCCCCCCACTCTCGGCTCCAAATACAAGAGGTGAGAAGGGCCTGATCCGGGCAGGGAAACCCCGGCAGAGCATCACCCTCACCAGTGGCACCAGTGACACCAGTGGCACCAGCCGTGCCCGGGCAGCAGAACTCCAGGAAAGCGCCGCCCGCCGGGGCTCGCATTTTGTACCGCACCGCACGGGAACCGCTCGACTCCGGGGTCCTGCGGGTCGGGCAGAGCTCGGCCACCGGCTGCCGCTGGCACCGCAATTCCGCAGCGGGAGAGCTGAAAATAGCGCGCAGCCGAGCCGGGGCGCAGCCTCCTCCAGCCCCGCCAGCCGCAGCGCTGGGGCCGCCTTCGGTTGTTTCTGTTTGACCCCCCCCTCCCAGCCCTTTGCCCTCCTGGGGAGCTCCCTCCAGCATCCAGGACCCCCCCTTTTCCATCCGAGTCGTGGAGGCGAGAGGTGGTCCCTCTGCCGCGGGACTCGGGCTCATCCTCCTCCTCCCAGAACGCGGCTTTGGGGCTTTTCGTCTGGTCACTTTATTTTATTTTATATCTCTTTTTTCTTTTTCTTTTTTTTTTTTTTTTTGGGGGGGGGGGCGTGAAATGTCGGCTTTGAAGGATATTTGTAATAACATAACCAGCAAAATGAATGTCATATTTTTGCTCCAATGAATTGGATTTCCTGAAATATTGTCTCTGTAATGATGCCTTTAGGCTCCTCTGGATTAGATAACTCTCCAACCACATCAAGAAGGCTAATTATCCCGCAGCCACTTTCCCCCTCCATTCCATGTATCCGTGTACATACACACGATATTCTCCCTAAATATCCCGCTGCTGCTCTACAGGGACACGCTCCGGGAGCGGAAGGCGATGGGGGGGCTGCGGCCTCCCGCGCCCATCACCGTGGTGTCCTCCCCACCCTGGCAGGCGGGAGCCCCGTCGAGCAGCCGTGACGCCATCAAGCCCGACCCCCCCGCCAGCCAATCCGCAAAGCCCTGCCAGGCATCGCCAGCCCCTCGCTGACCAATGAGGGGCGAACAGTGCTGCCCCGGCGGGATCCCCTCGACGGCTCGAAGCACGCGTGGGGCCATGCGGGACCCCCCCACAGTGGCGTGGGGAGGGTGTGACACCGCGGCGCGGGAGGGGGGCAGCGCCGGGCTGCCGGGGGGAGCAGAGCCCCAAAGCGCCGTTCGAGGGGTTGCCCCGACGCCACGGAAACCCCGACGGTGCGGGCGGAGTCGCGGCGGGACACGCGTGGGGACCCCCAGCGGCATCCCCGCCATCACCCCCCCCGCCCCGCTCCGCCCGGCGCGGCTTCTGTCCCGGCTCTTTGCTGGGGCCGGGGAGTTTGTGCTCCGGGATTATTCATCTCCTGCAAGTTTTTTGTTAGGCGGCCCTGAAAGGCCTCAAAGGCTGGGAACGCCGTTCTAATTACGGGGAAGCACAGCTTATTTAGCAGATAAAAAGAGACTTGTAGTCTCATAACAGCTTCTTATACCCGTCAAATAAGGATCTCTAATGACGGGGTGAGAGCCAGTGAATGCCTAAAACAAACTAAAAAAAAGGAGAGAAAATAAAGCAGCCAGGGGCTTAAGATATATTAAATTACCCTGATTAGGAATTTAGGCCGTGGCTCGAGTCTGCTGGAGAGGCTGGCGAGGGGGGGACACGGAAAGTGCTGCTATTCATTTCTGGGGAGAGGGGTCAGTAGGTCGGAGGAGTTCACAGGGCCTGGCTCTATTCTTATGCTAACAGAGAATACAAGCGCTGGCCTGGAAAATAGAAATGAATTTGCAATAATCCGAGCCCCTCTGTTTGCAAGGCGAGCGGCTCTATAGCTAATTGCAGCCCGGCCTCCCCCGCCTCATCGCGGGCAGTTGTAACGATGCATGGGAGATTAGAGCCCGAGGGGCTGGGGGGGGGGATTTAGGCTGTCTCCCCCCCTCCCTTCCCTCTGCCCGACGATGAAATATTCCGGGGCAGGCGCTGGTGTTTGGGCTGGCTCCGCTCGCAGGGAGGGGGGCCAGCCAACTTCTTGAACTTCCCCGGAGCCGCGCAGGGGAGCGGGGCCGCGGGCAGTGCGGTGTGCCGAGGGGGGGGAAAGGAAAGCGGGGGGCGGCTCTGCGCGGCCCCGCGGCCGGCGGGAAGGAGGGGGGGGGGAAAGGCAGAGAAGGTCCTGGAGAGGGGGGGACCCCCATTGAGCTGCCGGTGACAAGCAGTAAATCGGGGAAGAATAGCGCATGGAAACGCGCCGTCGGGGCCGCTCGCTGGCTCTACAGCTGCCGCCCCGTCTCGCCGCCAACCGAGCCACTGGCTCCCCGGCGGGATACTCGGCTCCCGCCCCGCACCCCGACGGCTCCCGCCCCGCATCACGCGAGGTTCCTTCCGCACCCGAGGGCTCCCGTCCCGCATCCCGCGGGCTCCCGCCGTCACCCCCCCGGGTCCCGCCCCGTCGGCGATGCAGCGGCCGCGGCGGCCGCGGCCGGTTTCAGGACCCTGGACAGGGGCGGGGCCGCCGTCGGGGCGCGGCTCCGGTCCCCGCGCACCCCCCGGCCACGTCCCGCCGCGCTGAGCGGGGTGTCCTCCCCGACGGGACCGATCCTGACCCCTCTACCCCATTTTCCTTACGCTACCGGGCCGGGATCAACTCCCGCAGGGGCTGCCATGGGAACCCCGGTACCATGCCATGGGCACGGGCCGTAGTTTGGCAGGGGGTCAGAGCCCACCCCAACGCAAACGCACCCGCCCGTGCGGGGAGACAGTGTCCAGGGGATGAAAATGCAGCCGAAGGGCTGTTGTAATGAATCCCGAGCGGCTCGGCCAGTCTCTGCCGCCCTCACCGGTATGCGGGACTGCTCCCGGTGCTGGGGACAGTGCGGACGCTCCGCCGTGCCCCGACGGGGAAACAGGGTGGCAAAGCCCGCGGGTCACCCTGCCCGGTCCCAGAGACAAAAAGCCGGCCCTGCTGCCCGCAATACAGCCTTCTTTCGTTAACCGCGACTTCACCCTCCTCTTCCTCGGCTGTGGCTGGCCCCAGAGCCGGAGCCAGAGTTGCTCCGGGTGAGGGCTGTGCCCGGGGCCGGCGGCACAAGATGGTACCGACCCTGAACCCAGACACCGGGACCGGCTCCGCAGTGCCGGGCGGGCTCCTACGTCCCACATCGCCCTCGCAGCAATTGTGCCGAGCGCTGCAAACTTCTCCCAGCAGCCCAGGGCTGTCCCTGCGTCCCGGTGCCACCGCAAGAATCGGGCACAGGGGAAAGGAGAGCGGGTCCATGGGGGTGCGGGACCCGATCTCAGCGTCTCTATAAATCGCTTTTTCCAACTCTCTGAATTTTCTTGCTCTAGACTGAAATGAAATGGGTGATTCCCGCCAGGGCACACGCCGGAGCTTCAGCCCCGCTCGGCATTGGCCGTGCCACCGGGCTTTGCCCTAACACGATGGGCATTCGAAAAGGCAGAACCTCTGGGTCTTACCCAGCGGGTTGTTCTGAAGGGCGGCCACGCTTAAGAAAATTATATTTCAGGTACATTAGAAATATATATATATATATAAAAAAACACCGCCAAATAAATAAACAAATAAACAAAAAAAAAACCCACACAAAAAATAAAATAAATAAAAATAAACCACACACATAAAAAATATGGAATTAATAAAACCCCAAAACAACACCACCACAACGGTGTTTCTAATTTCCAATTGTATATTGAGTCGCTAAGGAAAGAGGCGACATTATGGATTACAGATTATTATTTGTACTAATAATCTATTTACTGGATTTGGGAGGAATTTTCAGCAGCAGAATCAAAAATATATAAATCATCGAGGGACCGCTCTGTGAATTTTCTCCCTCTCGAGGAAATGCAGACGCGAGCTTTTAGGAATTGTTTTGGAAACCAAATTCGCCGCCGCTTTCCTCTCTCCTGCGGTGGGACACGGATTTGAGCCGCTGAGATTTGATCTCTCAATGCCCGCCGGACTTCGGGGATCCCTCTCCCCAAAATACCGCCCGGTCCGGCCCCGGCGCCCTTTCCCCGCCCGGTCCTTCCCCAACAGATATGAACCGCCGAGGCGGGGACGAGCCGGGTTCTTCGCTAGAATAAAACCCGGGTTTATTTGCAAGGGGAAAAAAAAATTAATGGTATTTATTTGCAAAAATAGAAAGAGAATTATTTGCAAGACTAAATACGGGGTTTGTTTCAAGCCTAAAAAGCGGGTTTCTTTGCAAGCGCGGGGACCTGCTGCTTTGGGAGGTGGGGGACAGAGGGATGCGCCGCGCCTCTTGCGGACGCAGAGAAAAGGGGGTGATCTCCCCCCGAGTGCCCCCTAAATGTGGTTGGGGTTCACTCCCCAGCAGGTCCCCCACGGGCTGCGGGGGACACCGGGGCCCGCACCCAGCCCCGCACCGGGGCCGCGGGGCGCGATCCCCGCTCCCCCCGTCTCCCTGCAGCCATGCGGGGATTTTTTTGGGGGTGGGAAGATTCCCTGGAAGTGCCCCCCACGTTCCCCGCGGAAGGTGGATCCCCCTGTGGATGTTCTTCCCTCGCCCGCGGCCCGTTGCAGGCTGCCGCTCCCGCAGGGACGGGCGCGCTGTTCCCCCTTCAACGAAAACCCGGCGGGGTGATGGCAGAGCCCCCCGCAGAGGGGAAGCCAGGCCGGGGGGTGTCCCAGCGGCCTTCCCTGCACCCCCCATGGCCATGGGATGCGCCCCACGGGTGCCCGGTAGAGCCCGTGCGTGCGGGTACCCCCGCTCGGGTACACACACACGCGTGTGCGGGGACACGCACAGATCCCATCTACACCCCCTCAGGTGGGACACGCACACCCACCCGAGTGGGCACAGGCGTGCGGGGCAGGGGGGGAGGCAACACGCGTGTGCACGGGTCGGCACATGCCGAGGTCGCGGATACACCCGTGTCTCCACACGGACACCAGACACACACCCGCAACTGCACCCGTACCCCCCCGGCTGCACCCCTGACACCCCCCAGCTCCGGGAGCTGCGGAGACACCCCAGCCCGGCCCGTGCTCCCCCCCTGCACCTTCCCTCCCCAGATCCATCAGCTTTCTCGCTCCTTTTCCCCAGGCAAGGAAGGGCGGCATTAGAGCGGGGCTGCGAGAGGCGGCGGCTGAACGGGCCGGACCCCCCCCTCCCGCTCCCTTTCCCTGCACAAGGTGAAAGAATACAGAAATAGGTGAAAACACCGAAATAGCCCCCCAAAAAACGCTGCCCGAGGTTTGGCTTTATTTATCCCTACGTGTCCCTGTGCCCTGCAGCCGCGGGCCGGGCTGGACAAGCCGGGTACCAGCCCGCGGGTCGGTGGGGTGATGGGGGGTGATGGAAGGATAACGGGGGTCCCATTGCCCGCGGCGGGGGGCTCGGGGAGCCGCAGGTGCTGATGTGGGGAGACACCAGCAATGGCTGTTTGGGTGTTGCATTAAAGCACGCTGCAGTGCGCACACAGGCGGCCCCTCCCCCCCCAATCTGCCTGTATGCTAATGACATGCAAAGCGACTCATTTGCATGTTTATCTCTGTCAATGGGCGAGCGTGGCGGGCGAGGTAATACGTTTCCCACCGTGGCATGGAGGCCTCCCCCCGCCCCCGCCCCGCGCCCCTCACCGCCCCGCCGGGCCCCGGGGAGGGCAGGGCGCAGCGCCGGCCCCACCGCCCAGCCCTGGCACGACGGCAGGCCCTGACACAAAATGGCTGCCGGGGGGGGCCCTGCCAGCCCACCTCTGCCCCCCAGCAGCCCCCGGCCCACCCGCTCCCCCTCCCCTCAAACCCAGCGCCTGATTTTGTGCTTAAGCAGCCAATCGGGGGCGCGGCACCCTTCCCCCCATCCCTCCTTTCCCACCCTCCATCCTTCTTTCTCCCCTCCATCCCTCCATCCCACCCCCATCCCTCATTCTTCCCCTCAGTTATTCTTTCTCCATTTCCATCTCTCCTCCCTTTCCATCCTCCGTTCCTTCTTCTCCATCCATCCTTCCTTTTCCACCCTCCACCCCTTCTTTTCCACCCTTCATCCCTCCTTTTCCACCCTTCATCCTTCCTTTTCCACCCCCATCCCTCTCTCTTCCCCTCCATCCTTCTTTCTCTCCCTCCGTTCCTTCTTCTCCCCCTCCATCCCTCTTTTTCTACCCTGCCTCCCTCCTTTTCCACCTTTTCCTACTTCTCCCCCTCCACCCTTCCTCTCTCACCTCTATCCCTCTTCATCCCACTTCTATCCCTCATTTTCTACCCTCCATTCCTCCTTTTCTACCCTCCATTCTTCCTTCTCCCCTCCATCCCTCCATCCCCTCCTGCAGATCTCCTTCTCCACACTCCATCCCGCCTTCCCCACGCCCAGGGCCAGATCCTCGCTGTTTCCACCCGTGGGGCGGTTCCGATTCCCCACCGCCCAGAGGATAAACCCCTCTTCCCTCCTTCCGAGGGGCTCCGGCACCGTCCCGGTGCTGAGACCCCGCAACTCGTGACCGCCGTGGGCTTAAAAACAGCCACCAAAACCCGCGCAGCCCCTCACACCCCCCCATACCCCCTCCGGGGGCTGCGTCAGGGCTGTTTTGGGGCGCTGGGGGTGTCTGAGCACCCTCGGCAGGGGCACTGCACGTCGGACCCCCCCGTCTACGGGGCGCGGGGGCCAGCGGCTGCAATGCAATACAGCGTTCTATACGCTCCATGCTATATACATGCATAGAACAGGTACAGCCTATGTTACGCTGTAGTTCACGAGGCGGTATTGTACCACACGCTGCTGCATGACGCGGTGCCGTGTCCCAGCACAGGACCCAAGGCACGGCCCCCCCTTTCCCCGCGGTGTCCCCGGCCGGCAGCATCCTCCCCCACCCCCCCCGCCGGACCGGACCGCCCCGCCCCGAGGCGCCGGTGAAGGGCGCCCGCCTCGCCGCGCTGAGCATGGGGACGGGTTTCGGGGGAGCCCCTCCTGCCTCCCCACCCGCTATCCCACCCCTTCCCCGTCCCTTCTCAGTCTCTTATTCCCCCCCTTTTATTTCCCCTTCTCCCAAATCTCTTCCCCTTCCCTAGTGAAGGTGTTTCCGCTCCCGCCGTCCCGCATCTCTACCTGCACCGCGGGAACGAGTAAGGGGGAAGGATTATTTCTCCCTCCTTCACCCGAAATTGTCTTAAAGAAAAACAAAATCAATCGAAAACCCCAAATCTGGAGCCTGTGCCCGAGCCCTCCGGGCAGACGCGCCCCCCAAACCGGGCCTGCCCCGACCAGTTTGTCCCAGCACTGCCCAGCCGCAGGCACTGGGAAGGGATTTATTTGGGATACGGGTCAGCCCCCCCCCCGGGACCCGTATGACCTCCACACCCCGGGTATCACCCCTGGGGAAATAGAAGCGTGCCCCCAGAGGGAGGCTGCCGGTGTCCCCCCGCCCCGTCCCGGGGGGCAGCGGGCCGGGAGATGTCGGTGCAGGGAGCCCCGGGGGTGCCGGCCCGCCGGGGTCCCCCCCAGTCCTCCGGCCCGCTCCCGGGTGGGTGTTTCCCTCCCGAGGGGGGCGGAGAGAGGCCGGCCGGGGCAGGGGCAGGTTTGGGAAGTCCCCCTCCTCCCCTGGCTTTCCTGCTGTCCCAGCCAGGACGTGTGTCCCCCGGACTCGGGGAGGGGTGGGGGGTGTCCGCACCCCCGGGGGAGGCCGCATCAGTGTGCCTGAGGCAGGGCTGGTTCTGCGGGAGGATGCGGGACCCCCTGACAGACACCCCGCATCACCCCCAAAACCTGCCGTGCCATCGCGCCCCGCAACCCCCCAAAAACAAATTGGGGGGGGGGTGTCTTCCCTTACCTGAGCGCTGGCCCGGGGGAGCCCCGCAGAAGGGGGGGGTGCTGGATCCGGCTCGGTTTGCTCCCGCCGTATCCCGCAGCAGAAAGTTCCTGCGGCCGGTGCGGGGCCGGTGCGGGGCAGCCGGGCTGAGGCGGGGGGACCCCGCGGCCGGGAGGAGCCGCACACCCCGGGCCGTGTTTATATGTAGAAAGAAGGGTAATTTGAGTGCTTATACCAAGAACCGGGGTTGTTAAGTTTGCAGGCAGGCAGCTAAACGGTGCCAAGTGCGGGCAGGGAGGAGGGGGGGGAGGCTTGGGGGTGTGTAAGAAATAAAGAGCAATTGTCAGAGGCGAACAAAAGGCGGAGGATGGAAAGGAGCTGGGAATCCCGGGGCAGAGCCCCTCGGCGTGGACTTGAACTTGGGCTTTGACACCGTCTGCCAGGCGGAGAGCGGCCCCGGGCCGGGCGAGCCGGGCTGCGGGGGGGGAGCGACAACAGCCTCGGTAGCGGAGGGAGGGGACGTTACCCCACCCAAACATCCACCTTTGCTTAGAGGGGGGGCACTTTGCTTCAGGATGAGAGCGATACAGGGAATAACCCAGACGGGCTGAGACCCGACGGGCTCAGCTCACCTCCCAGTGTGGAGAGGGGGGCAGCGGGGGGACCCCGCCGGGGCTGGCCGGGGCCAGACGGTCGGGGGGGCCGCCCGGTTCTCACAGTCTGCGCCCGAGCCTGGATTCTCTGCACGTCCCGGCCGGTCCCCCCTTTGCTACTATTCAGCACTTAATTGAACATTAATGGCAGCTGGGGATGAGGTCATTGGAGCCGGCTTTTCTCACACATTTTTCATGCAAATCCGCTAAACTCTAAACAAATTTGAATAAAACCCCCTTTGTGCGGGCCCTCCATGGTGTTTTTCCACGGGCCGCTCCGCCTGTCTCCGCACACTTCATCCGGGGAGGGGGGAGCGGCGGGGAGATGGAGGAGGTGCGGGGGGGGGGGTCCCCGCCTGGTCCTGAAGCACTGGGCAGAGCCGTTTGTAGCACCCAGAGAGCTCCCAAATCCAAAGCCCCCAGCCCAGGATGCACATTGCCCCACAGAGTGCCATCATCTCCCTTTGCCCCCCCCCGCAGCGCCAGTTGCCCCAGTAACATCCACTAGCAAAGCCAGTTCCCCGTGTACCACGTCGATAGCACCGATCCCATCCCACTAGCACCAGTCCTGCAAAGAACACCATTCTCCACGAGGAATAAGAGCCCATCGAGCAGCACCAGCCACCCCAGCAACCCAAATCCCTCCCAGTGCCACCAGTGCCCCCAGCACTCCTTGCTGCACTGGCAATCACACCCCATCGCCTCTCGGTGAAGTGATTTTGGGCCGCAGAGGATAACGGCACGCAGAGCCCCCGGCCCCTCTCCTCCGCAGCCCCCATTAGCATCCCTGCTATTTCTCCCGGCCCCCTGCCCAGCCTTGAACTTGGCCATGGCGGGCTGCGCTCCTTCTGCCTGCCTGGGCTCGCACAATGCCGGCCTTGACCCATTGTTTGCTTTTTTTTGGGGGGGATTTCAGCTGGGAAAGCAGCCACCTCGCGCAGCCTGCCCCGAGCACGCCGGGAGCCGGGCACAATGGAGAGGGAACCTGCTCTGCAGGCAGAAGGGCTCCAAATCATTTGAGAGACATATTCATTATATTCTTTCACGGGGGTCTGTTTGCATTGGGTTTAGCGGTTACTTCCCAGACGGGGTTCAGGCCAAATAAAGATCATTTAGTGGCGAGGGATTCGCTCGGGCTTCCAGGGAAATGTGCCTGATGCAGGGCACGGTGCAGCCTGCCTCCCGGCTGCTCCCGCTTCCCTCTTGGTTCGCCTTGGGATTGTTTTGTGCCCGTTGCCTCCTCCAGCCCGAAACTGCACCAAATCACACGGCTCACTTTTGCAACAGGGAGAGTTTATTTTCAACAGTGCACGGGATGGGGATTTTAATGGGAAAGGATTACAGCCAGTACGTTTCTCTTACAGGAACAGAGAGGGTGCAATACAACAGCAGCAGGGCTGCTTGGCCTGCACAGACTCATAGTCCTCTGGGTCCTGAGCACAGCACCATCGGGTGTGCTCCCGCAGCTCTGCACACCCAGGGATGAAGAGCAGCAAGGGCCAAGCTCTGCTCCATGAGCAAAGCGCAGTGCTAAAAGCTCACTCCGACCTTCATGCACCCAGCGTTCTGCCAGGTGAGACAGCGGCTCGCTCAGGTCTCAATGCCCAAGCGCTGTTGACCCGCTCTGGGGTATTTAGGGCACCGAAGCCAACGTACAGGAGCGATGTGTGATGGTTCCCTGGCTCCCTGGGTTGCCCTGGCTGCCTCTCCACAGCTGGACCGGTGTGGTTCGAGGTGATGCAGAAACCCTCCATGTTCATAAGCCAAAGCTGCCTCCTCGCTGGGGCCATCAGAGAAGCAGGTCGGGACCCTCCTGGAGAAACCCGGAGACATCAGACAGCAAGTCTGGGCAGGTAGTAGCCAACTGCAAGAAGGAGCTCACAGGCTGGATAAGTCCCTTCTCCACTCACTGGGATCTAGGACGGAAAGGAAAAAATACGGAGTGGTTATGATCTCTGGCAGGGAAACAGTCCAGCAGCGCTCAAATGAGAACAGATCAACTCATCTCACCGATGGGGTGAAATTCCAACCCTCTTTCCCTCCTCACCACACATTTCCCATGGCTCCGGGCCACCTTACCCCCTTCCCAGCTGGGAAATCCATGGTCCCCAATACCCCAGCCTCCCCCCACGCCCGCCTCAATCCCCACCTCTGCCTGCCCCGCACACCGCCAGCCAGGGGAGGGCTTGCGGCTTGTCCTTCCTCCCTAGGCTTTGGGGCATGGGATTACTCTGCATGTCAGAGCCACTAAAGGCACAGCCCTCTGATGTTTTAATCTTTGTGTTAACTTTCCCTGCCCTCGGCGCCCTTGCCTGGCTGGAGAAAGTGATACCAAGCCACCGAGCTGGAGCCGAAGCTGTGACGCTCAGCAGAAGTCCCCTTCTTGGCTTTCCCTGCACGTCCCGGGCTTTGCCCTGCACATCTCGCACCTTGCAGCAGGTTCCCCTCCCTTTTTGCTGACTCTTTTCTCTATTCCCTTTGCACTTTACCCACAGCGAGCACGGATCCCTTAGCACAGCCCACAAACCCAATCCCATCCCTTTGCTTCGCCTATAAACTGTGACGCTGGAAGGAGTAAAGATCAATATAACTAATTCTTGAATACACTCGGAGCCGGCGTGCAAAAGGCACCATCAGCTGGCTAATTTATTCTTTTTATTGCACCAAATTGTGATTTTATAAAATATTGCAAATTTGATAAAATATTTGCAAGCCCGTTTTAAGAGATAAATCTTCTGTGTGGCTCCTCTAATGAGCCGCCCTGGGAGCAGCCCGCATGTGATGTGCTGGAGGTCGCACCGCGACGTTCCCGGCCTGCGACTGCAATGAACCACCGTAACTCTTTGAACTGTGCAAATACTCTGCACTCTGGGGTCCAGGCTGCAATTTTCCTGGGTATTTTTGCTCTCTCTTAAAAATAGATCTTCTGTAACCCCTTTATTGCAATATTCATAAAGCACTTGATGGAAATCCAAGGAAAATCCCTTCCCTTTCGCAACTTTGAAGCGAGCCTTCAACTGAAGAGAGGGAGAAGCCAAATCCACCCCACGTGCATGGGTTTGGGGAACGACCATAGCCTGTCTTTGGAGAATTAGGGTGCTGGGAGGACGGAGGGGAGACCCTGGCTGCACGAAGCCAAGCTCAGCAGAGCTTTATCCTATGTGACATTAGGAATCCCCCCCAGTGCTGGCAAGGAAGTTGAGGTCAGGGCGGATGAGAGCTGAATGGTGGTGGGTGCTTTCGCAAGCACAGGAGAGGAGGAGGAGGCTGAATCCTTGTGTTTGTCATGGAAAACCCTTGCAGGTCAAGCCCCCTGCCCTCTGCCGGGGCAGGCTGAGCTTGCTGCCATCTACACTCTCATCTGTGGTGCATATAGAGAGGATGCTCATGGGTACAAGCCAACAACCTGCCCTGGAAGTTATGTCCTGCTCGCATGGTGGGTTTGCACCTTCTGGTCTTTAGGGGCAGGAAAGGCTGGACTGACCCAACTGGTTGCACATCAGCTTCAAGAAAGCCCAAACCTCCTGCAGCGCTTTCTCTGTGGGCAAAGCTCAGCCTAACACAGGGCTCCACCAGGACCCGATGCCAACCCAACGCTGCCTTCCCTCCTGGTGCCCTGCACAGGGATAACATCCCACAAGCAGCATATGGGTTCATTATCCCTCTCTTTTTTAAAAGATGCACAACTAACTGCAATCACAGCCCAGCCTCTGCCCCAGCGCTTGCTCCCGTGCCTCCCCGTGCCCTCCCAAAGCCCGCGCTGAGGTTTACAGGCTGACAAACTGCCCCGCCAGAGCAATTCAGGGCGGTGGGAAGGGCAAAAAAACCCCCTCGAATAATGGCAAATGGATGCAGGACGCGCTGCCTAATCAGATTCCTATCCCCTATTGAGGCCGGGAAGGAGGGACCCCGCTCCTCCCCTGCCCTCAGCCCAGCCTCCGCTTCACCGGCTCACACAGAGAAACTTTCTGGACAATTTAATCTCGCCGGGGTGTTACTTAGAAAAACCTTTTTCACTGTCAATTTTTTTTTTTCCTCCTTCCCCCTCCCTTCCCCCTCCTCCCCCTTTTTTTTCCCCCTTCTTCTCCTTCCCTCCCAGCCCTGATTGAATTTTGCAAGCCCCTGATATCTTTCTTTTTTGTAGGGATGCACGCTGCTTATGCAAATACCAGCCTTTCATACCGCCTCCCTGGCTCAAGCCCTCCAACTTGAATGTGACCAAAAGCTGTGCTCTCCCCTGCTAACTCCTTAGCACAATTACACCTCCATTCTGCTCCAGGGGCCCGGGGAGGGGGGGAAGAAAAATCATTTTAAACTAATAACACGTGCTGTTTGCTTTGGATAATTACAAGGGAGCTTCGGCTTCTAAGAGCTATGAAATACGCTGGTCGGTGGGGCGGGAGGGAGGCTCCATGTTATGCCTACACTGCAAGTTGTATCTCCTGGAGGAGATGCTCTCGAGGCTCCCTTCATCTCACACTCCTCCCGTGCACCTGGGCAAGCATTTACATTTCCTCCCGAGGAACTTCGCGGTGCTTTGGGCTACGGGAGAGTGGAGAAGGCGGCTGACATTTTCCTTATCTCAAGTCACAATTTCCTGCAAGCATCAAGATAATAAAACATTTGCAGAGGGGAAGATGAGTGAAATGGATGTGTCGGGTGGCTCTGCCGTGGCAGAGCAGGGAGGACCGGGCAGAAAGGACACCCGCGGGATGCGGCTGCTCCGCCGGCTCTCGTTTGCATCGTGGCCCTGCTGTTATTGTCCTCCCGCCTTGTCTGCTGGGGAAGTTTATGTGGAGGGCTTGTGGTGGGGTGAGGAGCAGGAGAAGGAGGAGGGGAGTTTTCCCCAAAAGCACCCAGGAATCTGTCAAAAGAGGGACAGAAAAGAGAAGAAGAAGAAGAAGGGAGACAGAGAGTGGGAACGTCAAGGACCCCTGACTAATGAATAGCAAGTTTGCCCTTGAACCTCCCTGGGCTTTGCCATTCCCAGGCTCCAAACAAGGGCTGATGCATGCTTGGGCCCAGCTGCAGGGGGACCGGGCTATGGTTCATCTCAGACACTTTGACAGCCCGGGCCTTTTCCCCGCATAGCTCAGACTCGCCTAACTACTCCCCTGGCAACAGCTCAGTGCAGGAACCTGCGCTGAGGCCCTGCCTGCTGCATACAGAAGGACGAGGAGGAGGGGAGCCGCTGGGAGAAATTAGCTGGAGACCGGCTTAACCCATCAAATGCTGGGCAGGCGCTGCCAGCCCTGGCACCCTCTGCTCCAGCCCTGGCTCAGCACTTGCTGGGAAGTGTCCATGGAGGAGCAGGAGAGGGGCAGTGGTGGGTTAGACCTGCCGAGTCGACGCGTATCGCAAATCCCATGACCTGCTGCTTCGCCAAGACCCAGTGCCTTGGAGCTGCTGGGGCTGAAGGTGCCAGGGATGTAGGAGGGGGCTGAAAGAGCTGGATAGGGAAAAGACCACTGGACATTGAGCGGGAAGGGCATGGTGCAGCAGGGACAGGGCATCCCTCTCTGCCAGCCAAATCCAGGGCTCGAGCTGGACAAGAGAGGCACAAACTTGCCCCGGCCGCTCTTTCTGCATTGCAGATCAAAGGCAGGGGACAAGCTGGCCTTAGGGGTCTGCGCTGAATGGCTGGAGAGAACAGGCACGAGCACCCGGCGGCTCTAAAGCACGACCCAGAAACGTTCCCACATCCCAGCCCCATATAAATCAAGGGGGAGAAAAGGAAAGGGGGGGTGGGGGGGCCTCTGTCCCGGCCTCTGTTTTTACAGAGCATCTTTCATGTGCAGCCCCTCAGAGAGACGGCTTTGCCGAGCTTGTTAAGGACAGCTCCTGCGCCAGGCAGAGAGGGGGACGCACCATATGGAGAGGAGAAAAAGAAAAGGGGACACTGAAAATGGAAAATTATGCAAAGCAGGAGGAGAGGCGCTAGGGGAAAAGGGGGAGGGAGGCAGCGAGGTGGTGGGGGATGGGGAGACGGGAGGCTGGGAAGCAAGCCTGGACTTGGGGGACACCGGCGAGCTGGCACCAGGGCAGCAGGAGCCACAGAAGTTCCCCATGAGCAGGCATAGGACAGCCCTTGGCACCCTTGGGTGCTGTCACCAGAGGGTAGCTCTCCAGTCTGGCCTTCCCTGAGTGTGCCAGGGCAATGCCTGGCTGGATGCATCCTGCATCCAGAGCTGTGCCATGCTGGAGATGCAGCGAAACGGGGCCCGCGGTGACCTACTTCAGAGGTGTCTTCAGGACCTCAGTTACTATGGCAATGAGGTTGCAAGCAAACATTATGGGGTTTTTTGGTCAAGGGTTTTGCTTTTAATCAACCACAGAAATCAGACTCATGTACCGAGGTGCCGGGGGCCTTGTAAGAAACGGCCCTGAACAACAGTAAGAGGAGCAAGGGCCTGAATTGCCCCTGGGTCTCGCTGCCCGTGCAGGGATGGCAAAGAGAATCTGAACACAGATAGCAGAGCTCTTCCCCTTGGTCCCTGCAGGGTCCCGGTGCCACAGGGGGGCTGCAGCCCCTGCGTGGCTCAAGGATGCTGTGCAGGCACAGGATGGAGAATGAACTTCCCAGGCCCTTGCACATGGTGCTGTCCTGTGCTCAAACTCCAGCATCTGGCCTAATGTGGTGCTTGGAGCAATGGCTTGGCTCTTCCCAACACAACCGTGGAGCTCGTTCTCTCTCCTGGAAACCTTGGTCACATCCCAGCTTCTGGGCTCAGCTCACCCTGGCTCTCTGACAGCTCCTCCATCCCAAAGCCACCCTGTGCCTCTGACTTGCAGGAATCTGTGTTGGCTCCCGGTCCATGGGCCAGGACCACCTTGTACATCCTCATTGGGTGCAAGCCCCCTTCTCCAGCCCACCTTTCACCCTAGCATGGACAGCCTCCCACTTGGTCCTCCAAAAACCCCGAGCTTGGTGCTCACTGCTCTGTGACCCCTGTTTGGTCCCCTCCATATCCCGTCTCGATAGCTTTTGTCCAGAGCAGCTGGTGCTTTTCCTTCACTCTCCTCAGCATCACCCAGCACCCAGAAACACAAGCTGCTCCTGGCTGCCATCCTTCCTTCCTCCCTTCCTTCCTCTCAGCCCTGGCACAGCCTTTGATCTCACACTCGTCTCTACCGCACCGCTTCCTTTTTTAGCTCCTTCTCCTGCGTGTTGCATCAGGAAACCTTCCCTTGCTGCACCCCAAATGAATCTCTCCCTTCAGCCCTTCTACCACGCTTTCCTCCATGGACCATCAGCCCTCATGGTCACCCTACAGCCCCAAACCCATGTTTGAGGCAGGTATGGGGCAGATTCACATAGAGTGAGTGCATGGTGATGGGCTGGCACATGGGCAGGAGTGGGACTGTGCCTGCAGAGATGGGCACGCTTGCCCCAGCATACACGTGTTCCTGCCTGCACATGCCAACACCTACATGTTCCTGCCCACGTTCCCGCTGCCGGATCCGTGGCTGTGGGATCTTGAGGGGAGCTCTTGTTTTCCCCCGGGGCACAGGCATTACCTACACAACACGGCTGCAGGCTGAGATTTGGGCCTTATAGTCACTAGATGAAGAAGATGCTGTGTCCATCTTCTAGTTTCTTCAAGAGCCATGCTGGAGTAAGGCTACGTGTGTTGGCCAGATCCTCAGTAAAGCCCTGGAATTAGCTGTAGGCACTGAAAAGGATTCATCTAAGCAGCACACAAAGAAAAATAGCAAGAAATAGAGTTCACGGGGGCACAAGGAAAGCAGAGCTTCCACCCACAGAGCAGCTGTGTGGGGCTCCGGGGATGGGCAGGCCACACGGGAGGTGTTTCAGAGCTTGCTCTCAAGACGATGCATTTGCAGCAACTTCCTTTCTGCAACCAGTGGAGGTAAGCAGAGCTACCTGTGCTGCAGACACACGTTTGAATCTGTGTGTCTTCAGGTATATGTCCTGGGCTCCTTTAAGGCTGCCAAGCCACGGCGGCAGAATGCTGCAGAAATGAGCTATGCCTTCATGGAGAGGAAGAAGAGAGATGTCTTCTACCCCTCAGTACCCTAACACAGGCAAGCAACTGCCTCTCCATGAACAATCCAGGCGAAGGGGCTGTTTGGTGTTCTCACTGCCAATTCCCACCCGCTGAAAATGGGTGTTGTGGGGTGAGCACACGGGATTCAGGGTGTCCTCTGGATCAGCCTGGCCTCAGCTGCCCTGCTGGAAGCTGAACCGCTTCCAAGGAGGATACGGCAAGAACAGTGAGTCCTGCCCGAGCGACGGTCCAAAGCTTTGGCACTTCGTCCTGATTCAACCTCGCCCCAGATTCCTGCCCCTGGCATGCATCCAGGTTTCTTTCTCCTTGACCCACCTCCGTCAAAAGAAGTGCTGTTACAAGTCCCTGCTCTCAGTTTATAGGCTACAAATAGAAGCAAAGCAGCGCCTGCTCCAGAGCTGAACATTTCCACTAACCCCTATTTTAATGCCTGTCCCAGCAAAAGGATTCTTTGGGGACCATGCCCCTTTGATGAGATGTTAAATATTTCAGCCTCCAGCAATACAAGACACCAACACAACATTCAACTATACAATTGCTGTATGTCCTTCATCCCCACCCTGGCTGCGGAGATGCCCCACGAGGGCCCATCGCCAGCAAACACTCCTCTGGATGGGGACAGGGAGCGCTGGGGCAGGATGTGTTTATGGGGCAGCAGAGCTGGCTCTGCCATCTCGCCTGGGGAAGCTGTGCCATGGGAGCTGATAAAACAGCATTTCATTTCCAAACGGGCCCCCAGAGACCTCTTGTGTGAGGGGCTCAACAGAACGAGCCAGGGGGAGAGCAGAACAAGGAGACATGACCCCAGGCTAAAAATAAGCCAGACCTCAAGGTTGTTGGACCTTATTGCTCTGCACCAGGGCTCAGGCTGGTCTGTCCCCTTGCATCAGCGCATCTCTCCTATGTCACCACCAATGGGGAAATGGAGAATTGGGATTTTTTCATCTCCCTCTTCCCCCCATTCCCCTCCCTTAAGTCCTTTTCCGCATCATAAGCAAAGTCCTAATAAAGCTCCCATCCCCACTGCCAGCCCTGCACCATGCTCCCAGCAGAAAAGAGATGCAAAGCCACGCTTGGAATCTGATTCCCCGGCTTTAAACGCTGCTCTGCCAGCAAAGTGCGACTTGAAAGCTCCCCTGTCACAGTTACAAAGCTCCGAACAGCCCTTCCTCGGATAATCACGCTTATCTCCAGATTAAGAAAGAGAGACCTGCAGCTGAGGCTGGTCACATGGGCTGGGATGTGGGCAAATCTCTTTTAAACAATCCCCATATAGCTGTGACCTCCACCGCAGCCCAAATACGCTGTCCCTCCCGTCCCACTCGACAAAACAGCTCTGGAGACATGACAGAGCGTGTGAGGAGACCACGCTCCAGGGGGAGGAGTGAGAAAGCGATGGAGAAGAGGAGGATGAGAAAGACGGAAGAAGAAATAAGTAAAGGGAGGATGTGGGAGAGGAATAGGATGTGGTGGAGGAGGAGGAAGAGTGCGTGGATGGAGGGGGAGGATGATGAAGGACAGGGAGGTCTCTGCTGCTCTTCCTGCTGGGGATTAGTTGTCCCTGCACTGTCCTCGGTTTAACTCTTCCCGCTCTGTCCCCGGCTGGCAGCCCAGCCCGATTACGTGACTCCAGCTGTGCCAAGCAGTCTTGGCAGGGTGAGCACGCTACCTACTTTGCTGCCACGGATTCATTAAGAGGCTTTGCTTGTGTGGGAATAGTCATCCCAATGGGGAAAGGGAAATGAAACCACCCTTCTGCAGATCAACCTGGCAAGGAGCTCTGACAAAGCGGTTTCCACAGCCCTGCCCAGAGCTCGGGAGCAGAATTAAGGAGAGGCAAGCATGTGCAAATGGGAGAGGAGGGCAGACAGGTGGCAGATCAGCTGGAAGGGGTCCCCAGCATGTCCCCTGCTCAGGGATGAATTGCCAGCCCTTTGCATGATGCTGGTGCCTGGTTCTTCTTTGTGATTAAAGGCCACCTTGCATCTGGGTCAGGCCTGGATGACACATTCATCCTGTGAGCAAATGAAAGATCCAAACAACCACAGAGTGACTTTTCCCAATGGCAGGTTCCCCTTTTACCTCTGTGTGGGATTAACACAATTACTTGGCAACGGAGGAGTCTGAAGGGCTCTGAGATGGGCACAGCTGCGGAGCACTGGGATGGACCTCTCTGAGGATGCCCATGATCTGCTGGCACCGGCTGGGGGTTTCCATAGACGGGGCTCAGCCAGCGGCTCAGCTCGCCGGAGGGACCGCAGTGCTGCTGCTCATTATTCACCCTGCACAATTAGGCACCGTTGATAAGTCACACGGAATTGCCTTTGTTCTCCAACTGGATGACCTGCGTGTCACAGGAGTCCCTTTCTCCTGCACATTACTCATGAGTTGCCCGCCGTACCTCCTGATGGATTCGGGGACACTCTTTGGGCTGGCTACAAATGCTCCCTGGCAGATGCCCTGTGCAGGTCCATGGGGAGGTGCAGCCTGGCCCTGGCTGCCTTCCTGGGCTTCTCTAAGCACAGAGGAGAGCTGCTCCTGCTGCAGCACACCCCAGGGGCTCAGCTCTCCCCCAGGCAGGTGGCTGTGTCGCTCCCTGGCTACCTTACCATCTCTTTGTGCCACCTCCCAGCAGCAGAGGAAAGCCCAGTGTAGCTGCAGAGACAGTGGGGAAAGAGGTGTCAGCCCTTGCCCAACTCAAGCCTTGCTGATGCCAATGGCCACCTTACCTCGTTCATCAGGGCCTTCCCTTTCGCCCCTAGTCAGCCCATCAGAAGGAGTCAACCCCCTGCTCTGCTGCCCTGACCAAGCTATCTCCTCCCCAGGCTCCCTACAGGACCAGCCCTGCACCACGGTGTATCTGCTTCCGCTCTCCATCCCTTCACCATCAGCACCAGGACCAAGTATGGAAGAGAAGGTAAAGTGGATGGGAACCAGCATGACAAGCCGTGCTGCAGCAAAACTTCCCCAAATGACCTCTGCTTCAGAGCAACCTTCCACCATGTAATTCCCTGCTCTTTTGGCATCCAGCAGCTGCTCGGAAGCAGACAGGAGCACAGGGAGAAAAGGCATGTTGTCCCATTCTAGAGCTTATTCCCAGTCTGCTCGAGAAATGTATGTGGGCTCTTAAGTCTTATTGATTTAAAGGAAAGGATGCAAAATTAATTTAGACAGGAAATTAATTAGATGTGAATTGGTGTTTACAATCCTGCATGTGCAATGAATTCTTGTGTGAACCCACAGAATGCAGATGGATGGATGGATGGATGGATGGATGGATGGATGGATGGATGGATGGATGGATGATAACAGTACTCTAGGAATGACATTATGAGCTGGTCCATACGCTGGGGATGTAGAAAGACTTTTCTCTGCATTGGTAATTAATAACTCTATCCTGAGCAAATGTTGATAAATCCTTTCTAGCACACGTTATCTCTGTCTCTCCAACTCCTGTTCTGCATTTCCATTTGCCTCTTTCCACTGCTCCACCCCTGGCACCCACACGCTTCACTTCCCCCCCATATTTTGTAACTGGTAGCGAATTTGACTCCCTTTCTGGAGAAGCAAGCGGAGGTTTTGTTGCTGGGGCTTTGTGTGAGTGATTGCATGTGTATATACAAAGATGGATACAAATCCACTGGCAATAAACACCTTTTAGGGGACCTGAGAGAGAGACACAGGGCACTAGAGAAGAAAGAGCCTGCAGACCGTCTGCCAGACAATCAGCAAAGATGAAGCGAAAGACCCAGTGAACCAAAAAAGGCCTCAGTTCTCTTTTAAACTCCACATTATTTGCAGCCAAAGCAGCAGATCCCAACGCCGGGAAGCCCAGCTCTGCCGATGCACCAGAACTCACAGCAACCCTCACCTCGCACAGCTCAATTACCCCCGGCCGCCAGGCTGCACCCCCCCAGCGCCCCGCATGTCCCCCGTCGCCCAGACAGCTCTCGCCGGTGGAAGGAGTACAAATATATTCATTGGCACCTTATCAGACATGCATGCAAAACTAATTAACATGGGGAGACATGCAAGCTGCCACCCAGCCACAAATACACACCCACGAGCATGCACACACACACGCACGCATGCACAAGGCAACCCTTGTCTAGGGGGGACATTCAAAAGGCTTTGTCACTAATTTAGGCATCTGTCTCAGTCTGGTCTGGTCCTCCTGGCTAGGCTGGAGTTGTGGGTTTTTTTTTTTCCCACTCTGTTTGACAATGCTGGGAACATGCCCGGAGACCCCTCATTCAAATCACCCCTTGACAATGGTCTCATTGTGTGAGCATATAGAAAAGGGAAAGGATGGGGGAGAAGATGTGGAAGGGGGGGAAAGGAATTAGAATGTGAACCCAAGGAAGTGTTTACTAACACAAGGCTCGCAGCTGCCCCGTCTCTCCTCCCCCCCCTTCTTCCGCCCCTGGCCACTCCAATGGCCCAGCTTGTCCTGTGCGAGGCAGGCAGCGGGATGGTGGGACAGTGGGACAGCGGAGCTGGAGCAGGAGCAGGGCTGCACAGAGAGATGGCAGAATACAGGGATGAAGCCTCAGGGCATTCGAGTCATCATCATCAGGGAGCAGGTATGAGTTTGGGAAGAGAATATGGAGCCAGAGATGCCTTGGAGAGGATTAGTGATTTAAAATGCCCTGGGAAGGACATCTTCATAGAGGAGCAAGGGATTTATTGATATAACCACTCCAAGGCTTTCCAGGCAGGGGCAAAAAGTGTTTAAACTTGGCCTTGTGGATTAGAGCAAGCGAGCAGGCTCGCCATGTGGTTTGGACTGCTCTCTTTGGTGCTGCTGCCAGGCACGCTACAGTGTGAGAGGAAAGGCAGGGAGCAGCAGGGTGTCAGGGCTGGGGGCTCCCTTCAGGACCTGCCTATTGCTAGTTATTGAATATTGGGAGAAAAAAACATAGGAAAAAATGCCCCCAATGCCCCAATCGCCCCCAGCCCCACCTGGGGAAGGAACCAGGGAAGGTGCAGATGGGGTGTTAGGCCCCAGCCCCACCGCGCTTGGCTGGCCTCGGCAAGCACCGTTCAGCTGGAAATGCCCAACGAGTCGGCAGAGAAAAGGGAACAGAAGCTGGGGAGGGGGAGAAGATGATGACAACGCTTTCCATATATGCAAATGCATCCACACAAGATACCCAGAGGGAGACAAAACAAAGAGACCTCGAAGAGGCTGGCTCCGAGACCTGCACAAAGCCAGATACCTCCGTACACCTCCAGTGTCTGCACGTGAAGACCTGCACAATGCAACATGCAGAGGTTCCCCCCATCTGAGCAAATATCAGCCCAAAGAAAGCCTGGTTGAGGAGCCCAGTAAAAGCTGCAAACACAAATGCCACAATCCCACGTCCTCCTACACAAACAGATGCACCTTAGGAGTAGGAAGCTATTCCTGTCCATCAGCTTAGTCAGAGAAGAAAAAAGCTGTGATGCAAACCCAAAAGAGCCCTGCCTCAGCTCCCCCGACATTGCTCCTGCAGCCAGATCCAGCACCTGGACCTTTGTTTGTTTTCCATAAGAGCAAAACGAAGAGATATCCGGACATAAACAAGGCATAAACATATATACAAGGCAGGACAACGTATAAACAAGGCAGGGCAAAACATTACACAGAAAGCCAAGCACATGCATGATGCGAAACGTTTCCTTCCCACAACCACTGCGACAAAACCAAAGTCACCTGTACAAACATATCTGCTTTGAAAAGGGAAGGTACTGCCAAGTAAGCAAATCTGTGCTTTTTATCCAAACAAGTGGTTGTGAGCAGTTTTATTGCCACATTCCTCTGCCCCAATACACAGGGATAAGCACTTGACATACAGTGACATGTAGGGACTCGGGGACGGAGCTGTGGTTTTAATAGGGCAATGCAGACACCGAATGAAATAAAACCCTACAGAGATCCACTTGCCAGGACTCAAGGCTGAGAAAAGCTATTCAATAGCAAAGAGGAACAAGGACACTCACAATTCTGCTCTCATTTCCATGCTGTATATTTGGGAAGCTTTTAGTGAATGCAATTAAATCCTCACTCAGGATTTAACCCAGTGAAGCTGAGGGCAGAGCTCAGTACAAGACCAGCCTCTGGGCTCTTCCCTCCAACTTGCTCTGCAGAGGTCAGCAGTGAAGTTGAGGGAAGGAGCAGGGGGATTCGTAGCTCCCAGCCAGTGTGGCCACTTCAAAACCCTCTCTAGCTCTGCCTTGGCTGTTCTTGCCCTCACCAGTGATTTGCCACTTTGCTCCCGAAGCCTTGGCTGCAGGGGAAGGACAGTACTGGCCTCAGAAGCACAGAGACTCAAAGGTGTTTGGGCAGTCCTTTCTCTGTAATGGGAGCTGAAGACCTCAGCAATCCTTCAATACATTGATTCCCTGCCTCTGGGGGCTGATCCTTCCTTTCCGGTACCCCAAGGGTCCCAGTGTGGATCCTGTGCAAGACCATTGCAAGAAACCACGCAAGACCCTCTGGTATTAACACTTATATGAGTACTCTTTTAATCTGACTTTATCCTAAGACAGTGCATGTCAAAGGCTCTTTTGCTCCTCAGCACAGTTCAACACACTGGGTTTCACAAGCAACAAGTGATAAAACTCCTCACCTACTTGCACCACACAGGTAAGGCCACACCTCTGGGCTATGGCCTTAAATCTATCCATGCTTTTCCCCTCAGATGCTGAGAGGTGTAAATCTCTACATCTCATTAAACAGCTCTGCAGATCACTGAGAAGCGACTGCCTCCCAACATAACTTTTCAGCTGGTCACTACCCACGAAAGGATGATTTTACATGACATTTATTCATGCAAATTGCAGGAGCTGAAGTCTGGTTACCCAGCAAGAGCGTAAAAAATTACAGTTTAGATGCATAAACGCTGGCATCATCACAGAAAGCACGACGAGACTGGAAACACATCCCTGGGTTTCAAATGCAGCACAACAACACTTCGAGCATCCTCGTCAGATGGGGGTTCATCAGGAATGACCCCCCCCCAAAATGACCCAGGGGAGGCGGAGAAGGGGACATGCAAGGCTGCAGAGGCTACAGAGAAATGAACTTCTCCTGCTTGCATGTGCAGGAACCTGCCATGGGGAGAGCACACACGACATTTTACGTCACTCACAAAGCCTACTCTGTCCAATAAAGTGTGGAAGTAAAACAAAGCATGAAATCCAGGCATAAATTAGCATCCCTCTAGTCTAGCTTTATTTGTGCTGCTGCTGCTGTGGATTAGCATCTAGCTGGCTGACAGGCTGATAGGCAGGCAGGAACAAGGAGAAATAAAAAAATGATAAGCAGTGGGTGTCTTTTTTTCCCCTATGGTTCCTGGGATGTCTGCTGGCAAAGTGCAGGCAGGGCTCATCCCTTTAGGATCTGAATTTTTCCATCTTCCTGGGAGAGCAATAGGCTCTGCAGGAAAGCAGATCCCCCGAAGAGGTTTGTGCCTGCACCCTGTGAAGCTGGCACCCAGCATCTGAGTGCAAACCCATCACATCCTCAGCCAGCATCCCTCCAGCATTCACAGTTTCACTCTGGCAGCGTTTATAGAGAGCCACAGAGCCCCTGGAGCAGCTAGTGCAGGGCTGGGAGACCTTGAGGATGGCACCTCACTGCAGGCACGTGCAGGGAGCAGACGCTGCGGGATTAGCTCTGGATCATGTTCACCAGTGCTCGGGGCAGCTGCTTCCTTCACTGCTTGCTGGGTTTGGTACCTGATCCCAGATGACATGACCGGGATCTCACACCGGCATCTCCTCTCAGTTCGTGTCAGAAACGTGTCAGCGCCAGCTCCTCGGGCAGGGGGACCTGCAGAGAGCTCCCATCGGGCTGTCACGCAGCATCCTGCTCCTCGGGGCTGCATGGCAAAGTGAGTGGTCGTCACTGGAGACATCCCCTTTCCCCAGGCTCGGCGGCCTCGTGCCCACCCGCCCCTTCCAAGCACAGCCACGAAGGGACAGCACTAAAGAGGTGCCAGTCCTGATGGCCACCAGCCTAGTTCTTCCCAAACCAGGCATCTCTGCCAAAGGACATGTTGCTGCCCTAGCAGCAGAGAGGAGCTGGGATGCTTAAGGAGGATGACACTAATGTAGGACTTGTGCCCAAACTAGGGGAGCAACAGCAGCAAATAACAGCAGATCACAGGAGATCTCTCGTCCCTGCCTGTCACTTAAGGAGACAAACACAGAGCTCGGGTTTGAGGCTACAGAAAGCAAATTTTCAGCCGTGTTCAAAGGTGGCCTAGAAAACACAGACTCATCCTGCATAGCCATAAAGAGAGTCCCTCAGGAGCACAGCACACAGTTCAAACACGCCGGTGTCCCTCTGCCTGCCAGCGTGACACTGACTGGGTCTGATCAGAGGACATAGGTGTGAAAATTCCACAGGATGTAGAGAATCTCTCCTCGGCAGAGCCCATGCACCTCCCAGCCCCGCAGCCAAGCTCTGCTTTTGCAGCATGGAGCAGGCAAAGCCTTGCTTGCAGCAGGCATCTGTGGCCAGCTCTGTATGCCCCGTGCCCAAATAGGTCCACACAGGCAGCTCTTCCCCAAGGGAAGGGTACTCCGCAGGGCTTTGAGACAGCTGCAGCTGGGAATAGCAACAAGCAGAGGGGATGTATCCCTGTTCTTCCAACCATGCCTCCCCCAGCGTGCATGACCGTAGGCTGGAATAAAGCACATCATCACCATCCTCATCCCACTGCACACAGCAAGACAGTCCCCTCCACATCCATGCACCCACAGAGGCATCTGTGGAAACATCCCGTGGTATCACCAGGGTGGCTTCTTCTAGGGGCTGGGAGGGAAGGGAAGAAGGATGAAGGCAGTGCGGAATCCTAAGCCTTTGTTCCCAGCACTCAGCCACATTGCATGCTGTCAATTCGGTAGCAGAAACCAGTCACTTCCCACCATATCCTCAAGCTCTTGCAGCAATAGCAGGCATTCCTTTAACCTCTGGCATTTGGGGATTGGAAGGAGGCAGAACTCGGTCAAAGCCTACAGAAATGCAACCAGATGAAGGAAAGACCTTCCCTCTGCAAGGGAACAGTCCCCTAATGGGCTTCCCAACCAGCACTTCTCTATGTGAACCATTTGTTTCCTCCCCAGGCTCTCAGCTTGCTCTCTCACATCACCCATCCACCTGATGCTAGCAAAATGAGTCTGATGGGTGCCAGCCTAGCACCCACTCATGGGCCCTTTGTATCTCTATGCTGCTTCTCAGTGCCACACCACCAGGAAGCCCAGCCTGGGGACAGTGCAGGGCCACAGTGCCTCAAATGCTTGTACAAGACCAGACTATTGCATGCAGTTTGCCCTTCGTTTTGGAGTGCTCCAGTACACTTCTGCATGAGATGTATTCAAACTTACACTGGTTATAGCACATTCAAGCGGGCACGGGGTGATGTCTATGAAATGTGTCACAAATGGACTGAAAAGAGCACACTGAGACACTGGTCTCAGTGGCAACTTGGGACAAGTCTCCAGCAACCTGGGGAGATCCAGTACAGTCCCCTGAGGACACCACAGAGTCTCTTAAGCAGAGCCTGCCACAGTGCTGCACACAGCACATGAACTCTCAGCCAAAGAAGGGACCAAACCATTTCAAATGACATTATTTCCCTGGAGTCCTGGCAGTGGAGAACTCAAATGCTGTTTGCAGGCTGTCCCCGAGCGAGACAGACCCATGTCTGCCCACAGGCACAGCCAGTCTGTGTCCGTACAGCCTTGTCCCCACTGCCTCCACAAGCACGTGCACAGATGTGCATCCCTCACTTGATCTTGCAGAATAGTGTGCCAGCGACCAACTTCACCAGTTGTTACCTTCCAGAGGCTGAAGCACACACCACACACCTTTGTTTCCAAGTTTCTCTGTGCCCAGGGCTGTATGACAGTGGCTGGGACCACTCCTGAGAGTCATCGTTATGTCTAGTGGCTTTAACAGGACCTAAGGCAGCACCATCCAACCCAATGCGATCCATGACACTTGGGGCTGGCAGGCTCTCTTTCACTCCCTGTTCAGTGTCACACAGCATCCTAGACTGTCAGCCTTAAGCTTTGAATACCAAGAGTCTGGATCCCCAAAATTGCAAAGTCTGATTCCAAAACCCCAAATATTTGGAGGGATTTTTTTCAGACTGGTGATGCCTAAGCCCTGTGAGGTCTTTGACTTGTTTCCAGAGTTTTCCCTGCAATGATGATGTCTGTAATGATATTTCTTGTTAGAATCATTTTATTACTTTCAAGTGAGAACTGAGACTTTCAAACAGCCCTTGGTTACAGTAGCTGGGGGTTTGCAACAGACACCCCAAACCTCAAGTTTTGCACTAAAACCTCTGTGAATCATTCTGATCCAGTCTTGCCAGCTGCTCTTCTACCCAAAAGGCTCCTGCCCTTGAAAGCAGGACAGTAGAAGGGAGGAAAGCTGGAAAAGCACCCTTTCTGGGACTACAAATTAAATCAGGAGGAACAGCCTCAAAACTCTCTCCTAACCTTGGTCACCAGCAGCAGCTACTCCTGAAACTCCCATCAAATTTGTTCAAACGAGTGCCAGTGGAAGAGACACATTGCTCCTGCCCTGCTAGATTTTCTGCCAAGCTTGTCAGCAAGGCACACTCAGATGTTGCTGCTCAGTATAAGCAAACCTGACCTGACATGCATGGCTTTCTGGACACCCTCCTCTGCCTCCCACTGCCATCCCTAAATCACAAAGCCAGCAGCATCACTTGCAAGGTGCACGCCATGCCAGAAGGAGCAAAGGTGTGCTCCTTGCAGCCTCCCAGCCCCAGGCCTGCTGCCAACACCATCCCAACATGGGGCACGCAGGCAAAAGAGCTGCTGGAGGAATCCACGCCAAGCAGCGCTAAGCACGACCTTTCTGCTTTACAATGGTAACCTGAATCCTAAATACTGGATTTCTAGGCACGCATTAAAGCCATGAGACAATGGAGATGGCGAGGCTGGGGCTGGCTGCAAGCCAGCTCTGTGCCGGCCCCACCAGCACCCGATGTTTCCTATTTCCTTCTTTTTTCGCCCTAAGCCAGGAGGCAGGTGCACGCACAAGCTCGCCCTTGACCTGGGGACTGTGCTTGGCTTGTGCCCCATGGAAAGTGGATGCCCGAGAAGACCCAGAGAGGTGGTTGTCTTCCTCTCCCACTCACTCTCTCTGATGAGCATTGCTTCTCCTTTAATTGGTTTCATTGATGGTGGCCCTTTGCGAGATATAATTATGCCAGGCTCTCTCCATCTGGCTGTGCTCAGGAAGAGCCATCGCTCTCAGTGGTTTTATTTTCAATCTTTATTTCTGCATTAATCCCCCCTCTGCAGCTCACATGCACAATGTCCAGGACCTCCTGAGCACATACAGGCACCAAATGAAGAACAGGGTTTGTCCCTGGGTTTCTCTTGGATAAGGATGATTGTTTTCCACAGGAAAATCCTCATACCTCAGTCTCTTTCTGTAACCACCTCCCTCTCCCAACAATACCTGCACAAGCCAGTCTTGTTGCAGATACTCAAGAGGTCATAGCTTGATTTTGCCTGCACCCACAGACACAAAGATATCTCTGCCCTGTCTTCCCAAGCCCAGTATCTAAAGGTAGCAAGATGTCTGCTCAAGTTGACATGGGCTGCTTTTCTCATGAAGACAGCATTCAATCCTACACAAACCAACGTGCTAATTTTCCTACCCAGGAACGCAGTCAGGGTGAACACGATTGAGCACAGGGATTAACACACCTCAGCTCTGCAAGGGCAGCTCATTGCTGCATGGCTGAGGCCGCAGAGCGCCCAATGCACCCAGAAGCATTTCATCCCTTGGGGTACATTACTGAGGTCCTTACACCTTCCTCAGCCAGGGGTAGGTAGATCTTGGGAGGAAAACACAATGCTAAAGGAGCTGTTGGCTTATTGAGAGACCAAACCCAGAGACACAGACCCTGGGCAACCAAGCACCATCTGGTGACCGCCGGCTCCCAACACAATAGCCCACGTTGGCATGTTTATGATAGAGACCAGAGGCGGATTCCCATTATCCCCATCAGATCCTGTGATGCGGTTTCAAGAGAAGGACCACGAGAAGCAGATGGGATGGCAGAAGAGAAAAGGACGCAGCGAGACAGACAGACAGGAAAGATTTATATGAAGCTAAAGCACATACCCATAAACATGGGATAAGTAAATAGCATGTAAGTATGAAATTAAATGCGGGGAATCCATGGCATCCAGTAATCAGTCAAATATCTCCCTTCACCTCTTTTTTCAGTTTAGCATCGGCATTTTAAAACGAGATATTTATGCCAATAAGTAACCCTGTTGTATATTGTAACCCTGCAAATATTGGCTGGGATCTGAGAGATTCGTCCCGACAGACAATTCATTTTTACAGTTATTTTTGGACTCCCAGCTTTCGTGGAACACTGGCTCTCTGTGTTGGATTTTATGCCCCTGAAATGTATTTACAATGCATGGCATCTGTATTGTGCATTACACACTTAAATCATTGCTTTTCATTCATTGCTTATAAAAAAATATATTGCAATATCCTGAAGCTCCAAATACTCAAATTCAAAATATTCCTGCTGCATTTTTTGGAGTAGTACTATAAAATAACGTTGTGGGTTTTTAGATAAAGGAGGGAAAAACTGATCATGAGGAACACGGATTCCCAAGATCTGAGGAGAAGGGGAGTTTGGATTTCACGCCACGATAAAATGAAAAGAATAAATACGAATAAAAGCTGAAAACCCCACAAAGGTTTATTTTCTAAACAAGAACATAGCAATATTTTGTCACTTAAACAAAGGGAGGAGGGCGGGGGGAGGCTCCACATCCCCGGCTTGCTCTCTGCAACGGACAAATACTATCAGAAACAAAAAGCATGGCATAGTTAGCAGCAGCGGAGCTCGGCGCTTTACATTTAATGATATGTATTTAAGTTCCTTTTAGGGGAAGCCTTCCACAATCATTGCGGGGGGGGGGGGGGAGAGGAGAAAAAAAACCAACCCCACAACATGGTTTTTAAAGGCTTCTGTCATTGTTGCCTACGAGCCGAAGAGAAAGGCGCTTTCTTTGTCATCCGGGGGTTTATGGCAACACCTTAACGTGTCGTTTCCATAGGTGAAGCAAAGGCGCACAAAGCAGCCGCGTGCCAACGCGTCCCCCCCCTTCTCCCTCCGCCACCACCGGCAAAATAAATAGATGGAGGAACGCGGGGACCGTCATAATCCCCCGGCAAAGCGGCGCGGATGGTGCGGCGGGGTAAATATCGCACGTCTCCTGCCAAACCCCGCGTGGGCTATTGTCCCGCCACCCCTTTTAGATGTCATTAAGGATTTTTCGCATACAACCAAACGAGCAGAGGAGGGGAAAAAGAGGAGGGGGGGGAGGAAAAAACTGAACGTTGCTCGTTTTTCTTCCCCAACCAGTTGGAGAAGCCATGACGAGGCGGCGCGGGGGAAAAACATGGGGTAAATTAAGGAAGTATGTTAATTCGGTTAATATCACAGAGGGGATGGCGGGCGGCACGGGGAAAGGAGGGGGGGGGGAAAGAGGGAGGTGTGCACGCTGATTTTCCGCCCGAGGAAGGAGGTGGCAGAGAAAGAACTGGGGCATGCCAGCTCCCGTTATTGTTCTGCCTTCATCGGTAATTAGCAAGATAAGGAGGGGACGGCGTGAGGGAGGCAGCGTGGCGAGGACAAGGCAGCGCTGCACCCTACTTCATGCCCATGCGGCCATCTTACAGGCGGCGCTTGCCTCCCGCAAAATGGCCGCCAGGGCCCACGCTGCCTCGTGCCAGTGGCCAGGCTCCCCTCCGCCTGGCTGAGGCGGCTGGCGCCCAGCGGCGGGCAGCGGCGGCAGGCATCCCGCTGGCCCGCGGGGAAAGGGGGGCGCTGGGACTCAGGGTGTCGCCATGGCGGGAGAGCGGCCATCTTAGCCCGAGCCCCGCTCATGGCGCCAAGGCGCTGGCTGTGCAGCACTGCCGCAGCATTCCTGACTGCAACGACCATGATACGCTTCTGCTTCGCTAGGCGATATCGCCCAGGGCCAGTGCCCTGGCTGTGGTGTTCCCCTCGGGCATAAGCGGTGTGGGAGCAAAGGCGGGGTTAGCCTCACTTTTGGGGTAAAATGTGTCCCAGTGAGTCCCGAAAGCTGCCGGACGCGGTCTGGATAGGTACAGTGAGATGGGTACAGAGAGCTACGAGGGGAAACATCGCCTGCCCGGGCACTGGGGAGCGAGTTAGGGGCAAGTTCTGTCTTTCTGTGGCCAAACCAAAATCAATCCCAAACTGAAACTGCAGAGATACCAGTAAAGATGTGAGCTTCCTAAATCTTAATTTAAACCAGGATCAGTTATAAAGAAAAGGCACAGTTACACAGACAACATAGACAAAGCTACACCGGCATTTCCCACTCCATGGGAGCTTTACAGTGTTGTTCCATTCTCCACATCAGCAACTCCAAATACCAACCAAAGAACCCTCCTCCTCGATCTGGGGCTGTCCTCAGAACACTTAGAGCAATTACTGACATTAAAGCAGTATTTGGGAAGCGTTTCAGGCATCTTTAGCCACGACGGGGCTATCTCACACCGTGCGATAGGCACACAACGCACACTGGAAGTTCGGCATCTGCTCCGGCACTGTGCGGAGAACCAGAGCATGAGGGTGATTGCAACCGCACGCGGACAGAGCCGTGTTATACATCTCGGTGAGACAGTGAAACATAAGGATGGCAGGCTAGCTGCTCCGCTCCGGGGTTGTCTACACGGAAAACCACGCCATTATAATGACAGCACTATAGGTCAACTGCTACTGCTCCTCACCACGCTGGTGCACATCTCCCCTCTTATATCAGCGTCCTCCAGTTTAGCTTAAACTGCTTCCAGCATGACATAACTGGTATACGAGAGAGTCCTGCCTTCTGCCAAAGTAAATATCCATGGAGATTGTGCACGTACAGCTCCTTGCTTTAAAATCCACCCCCCAACTGTACGTCTGTAGCTAGACCTGCCCCTCGGCTAACCTTTCTGTACTCCGCACACTTCTGGGCTGTTCACACTGCCCGTGAAACACTATTACACCCTGCTTCCCTTGGGTGCTAATCCTGCTTGTCAACCCAAAGGCAGAAGCAGACGGTGGCTTGGCATTTTGATTACGTTGTGATCTGTTTGAACCTTCCAGACTCTTTTGATGTCTGTGTAAATTTGAAAGGGGGAGCCTTCATCCTCCACAATGAAACTCCGCTATCGCATGGTGAAAACATCTCGGGACTCCTGCGTCCGTAGCCATGGCTAGATTTGAAGCAGGGAGGGGAGTTATAGCTCCTCCAGGAAGAGCCTGAATTTCAGACTAACCAGTTCTGGCCCTGAGTGGAGAACACCACTGGGACAGCGTGTTGCTCTTCAAACAAATGCATGCGTAAGGGCAGTGTGCGCATGCACAGAGACACCAGATTTATACAAATAGATGCATTCATAGGAAAATGCAAATAGCATCCTCTTCCGTCCCAGGCTCCCTTCGAGCTCCTGACATCCCAAGGTTTCAGAGGAGTACAACCGAGCCTCAGATCAAACATTAGCCCTGCGGGGGTTCCCTCAGGGAAGCAGCCGTGCACCGGGGTCTTTTCCCCGCTTCCATGCGAGGTTTCCCGACCCGGCCTTCCTTGGGTGCTGTGCTCTGACACGCGTACGACACACGCGCGCACATGCAGAGCCTTGCTAAAAGGCGCTCCGGGAATTGAGCTCTGCTTCCTCCTCCTTCTAAATCAATTGTTATAAACCAGCTTTTGTTTTATTTTTAACCAAGCGACAGAAATAACCTCCATGCGGAGCCCTCGCCACTCCCTCAGCCCTATCCTTTGGCACTAAAAGCTGCCCAGGGCCCCCGAGGCCATGGGCATGGGTAGACAGCGGGGAAAGAAAGACCAGGAGAGGCTGCTTTCTGGTGCACAGAAATCCGCTCCTCCTCTCTTGAGCCCATTGCTTGGCAGGCAGTGGGATGGGAAGGGGGCTGGATGGTGGGTAAGGCATTCCCAACCTCCCCAACCCAACCTTTGGCTGGCGCCTTCATCCCCAGCCCATTGAGGTGCTCACTTTCAACCTGCTTTTTAGCTTGTGCTCTTCAAACCACGGTTTCTCTTGCTCTTTGGTACCAGCAAGAGGTGAACCCCACAGCACCACTGCAGCAATCGATGGGCTGGTGTGCAACTTGTGACAGCCCGAGCTCTGCCTGCCTGTGGCACACCCCTGCTCCTAGCCAAGGACCTGTCTGTCCTCCTCCCATCCCACTCTCCCAAGTCCAGGACTCAAGACATATGGAGACATTTCTTGATGAAACCTATCAGTGGGTGAGTGGCAGCTGAGCAGGTACCGAGCAAGACGTGGGGCCAGACAGCAGCCAGGGGGGAAGGCAGCGGGTGGAGGGAACGTGCCTCGGGAGGAATACTCACAAAGGGCTGCTTTCATTAATAAAACATTCCCCCCTCGGTCGCCTTTTGATTTGGGTGTAAGAATTAACCCCATCTGCCCAACAGCACGCTACCTACCAAGTCATATCTGCTGAGGAAGGCTGTCTGGTGTGACGTGCTAAGCTTCTCCCTGCCTGAGCTCCTCGGCTCTCCAGGCCCCCTCCAAAGAGCTCACCAGCCTCGCTGGGTCTGCCTTATTGAAGAGATCCTCTTCCCACAACATAGATTAGACCCAGTGAAAATAGGCTTAGTGAAAATACCATTTCACTATTAACTCCCCCCCCCCCCTTCCTGCCCGCCTTCACACTCTCTCACACCCAGAAAGATTATAACAAATCCCAGTCACCTTTTGCCCCTGCTAACTACTGCTCCAGTCTTTGCACTGCATGCCTTCTACTGCAAGCACAGAGCTGGGCACAGGGTGGTACTTATATATATACACACACACATAAATACCTAGTCATCATTGGAGGTGTTCAGCCGCGGAACACAGATCTCCCTGCACAGCACCTCGCCTTGGCACGACACCCCAGCCAGCCCCTCTCCTCTGTGATTGCAACGCCTGCTCCTTGGGCACCAGCTGAAAGTTGCAGCAAATCCTGCCTTGGTTTAAGCACGATCTGTCCATTCGAAATTGGTGGGGGGGTTGCTTTTACATCACTGAGACATTTCTATTCTCTTTCTGTTTCAAGTAAAACCGAGATGCAGAGATGCCTTCGAACAGACAGCCCCTTCATTTTTCCAGAGGTGTGTTTTAATGAGTGACTCGCCTTCCAAAAAGGGGCCGGCGGAGGGGAAGGACGGCAGATTCTCCGCACAAATTCAATAGCTGGTAGGTTGCCATGGGCTTAAGCATTTCTTTGCACACATGAAGGGAAGGGACTCCAGAGCACTAAGGGTTTTGCCTCCCATGAGTTATAGCTCTACCCTTCAAGAGCGGAATAAATGCTTTATCCCATTGCAGCCTGCGATGTATTCTACATAGATGGATTGATTTCCCCTATTGTTCTTAATAAATCCTGGCGCATGAAGAAACTCGCTGCACAGCCATTTTTCCTGCCTTGTTCTACCTTGCAGAAGTAATAAGGGTCAGATGTGACTGCGGTGGGAAGCAAAGGCCGTACATGAGGCAGTACTTTGCTGGATGCAGTGGGTGTGCTTGCAGGGGCTCTGTGGGTACAAAGCAACACTCTTTTTCTCTGTTTATTCCCCCTTCTTCCAGTCTAAGCTGAGGAAAAGGGGATCCATGGCTGGGTACCGCAGCATCGGCGTGGCTCCGAGGGGAGCAGCCACTCTACAAGCTGAGCCTGCACAAGCTCCCCTGCTCTCCACGGGGAAAGGCAAAGCTTCGGTCCTCTCCAACGGGAGATCTCACTATGATAAATACAAGGCTGAGCCTTGCACTGCCATAGAGCATCCCTGGGCACACCCTGCTCCTTGCCATGGACCTTGCAGGTCCATCAGACCTGCCCTTGCCTGCACCCCAGCTGAGAGAAGCCCATACTGGCTCCCATACTGGGGGCTCCTCTGGTTTTTAAAAGCAAAAAAGCCCACCCAAAACACCAAACCACCCCGCTGATCAATGACCCCAACTGCACAATTCAGACCCCCCGGTTGTGGTTGAAAGGCTCTCTCCCTCCCTACCTCCTTTTGTACTCGCAAGGCTGACACCCATCCTCTTTCCCTGCTCCAGGATGGTGATTGCTGGCCACAGCTTCGTTGGTGCCCAGCAAGGAAGCGCTGCTGGGCTCCAGGAAGCAGGTGGCTTTGCACTGACCTGCCTCCAGCTCCTTCCAGGCTCCCTGGATTATCACTGCTGGCCTTCTGTAGCAGCAGCTAACAACTGGCCCTGTTTCAAGCGCCTGGCTGGGAAATTTGGCTGCGGGAAGGGAGGCAGGGATCAGGTAAAAGAGCTGGTCTCCCATGCATCAGTTGGACTCGATCCTTCAGCAAGACTCCCAGGGACTCACCTCTCCTTGCTCAGGTGGAGACGTCCCAGCCCTTCCCAAGGCATCCCACTCCACGAACTCACAGTCATGTCTGATTAAGGAAAAGAGAATTTGTCTCAATTAGAAAGAGGCTCCCATATGCATGGATAGATGTCAAGTAATTACCGCATGTCACTCACGGCTGGAAGAGAGACCTTAAATTTGGGACTGTGTAAAGTCGCACACACAATTGCGAGTGAGTTACGGACCTTGGCATGCTTCAGAGCATACCTTGTGCTTTCAAGCCCATCTCCACAGCTGAAATACACCCAGCCACGTAAAATACACCCAGCCACGTAAAGTACACCCAGCACGTAAAATACAGCCAGACACGTAAAATACAGCCAAACACCACCCTGTTCTCTAATAAGGAAATAAAGCCGAGTGGACCTGCGTTGCCAGAGCCCAGAGAGCAACACTGTCTCTTTAATTTTCTCCCTGGCTATCTCATCCTTTACACAAACTCTTTCCTCCCCGTGGCTTCTTCCAGCCTGGTGGGCAAAGTGGGAAAACATCATTAGGGAGGAAAAATAATTTAGTTTGTTAATCAGTATCCAGTGGTGGGAAACAAGAAAGACAGAGAGCAGGGCTGGCGGTTAGGGCTTAGGAAGGGCCAGCACAAAGCCCACCATTCATGACATCTGGGGCTGGGATTCTCATTGAATTAAACAGACACAAAGAGCAGAGGCATTTCATGCTCTCTTCACAAGAATTATCATATCTCCCTGGCACTAGGAAACCTTCAGCACAGGAGAGGGGGAGAGAGAGAGAGACAGAGGGGAAAGCGGGCAGGCTGGGTAGAAATATGGGGCAGGGTAGAAGAGGCTTTGTTCCAGGGTTGGATTTATGGATGGGATGCGGCGCGTTGCTTTGCGGGGAGAGACAAGGCCCTGGCGCGCTGGGTCTAATAAGAATCAGCAAATGTGAAACAGGGGGCCCCTGTGTACCATGAAGCAGGGAAACCCGCGTGTGACAAGCCAACAGAATAACCGCTCGCGTCTCAGGGCTGTGAAAGGATGCTGACGTTCCTACGGGATGTGTCGTCTTGTGTGTGTGTCAGCGAGGAGGGGGGAGCAGGGGAGCGCCGAGGAGTATAAACAAGAGACCAGGCAGCATCGTTCAGTCATGAAAATTAATTAGCTAATGTGCAAACCATGGCTGCCTCTTCCCACTGCCCTGCGAGCGTTCCTCATAAAGCCATGGTGTGTGCGGAGCCTGTGACTGGGAATGACAGGGGCAGATTAAGCAGCTCCTTGGGACACAAGAAACCCATGGCCTGTGCAAAAAAAGCGAGGAGGGGACATTTAGGGTCCTTGGAGAAGGGGCAGAGCCCAGAGACCAGGAGAAGGAAAAATGGGAGAGACCGGGCACCAAGCCGAGACCAGGCACCATGTTGCTGCAGCAGCATGAATTGGGGTGGATCTCAAAACCCAGCTATTAACAGGGTCTGGTGGACAGGAAAATCATGTAGGGTTTAGACCATGAGCTCTCTGGGGTCAGACCTGTCATGTCCTGCAGGCTCACACCATGGAGGCCCATCCTACTTAATCTCTGGGCATCACCAGAGGTTCTACTTTAAATACTAATTGCTCCATGACCAAGACCTATGAGCTGCTGGGACCTTCCCCACAGCATTACCTCTGGGAAGAGGGGACAGATCTCTGACCTCACATCCTCAGGGAAATTTGACCTCATGTACCAGTGCCACAAGCAGATATTGAAACCCAGTGATGAAGACTGGGTATCAACTGCATGTGTCCCAACCCCAAGCTTTCCGATCCCACTATAGTATCATGCTTATTCTTTGCTGGGAACAACCACAGGAGAATGAGGGTACATGCAGCAATTACCCAGGGAAAAAGGGCACAAAAAGGGAACGAGGAGATGCAGAAAACGATTGGTAGGGAGAAAAATAAAGAAAGGAGCCTCTTCAATGTGGGATGTGCGTGGTGAACAAGGAACGTGCTGGAAACAAAGGGATGCAAGGAGAGAGGAGAGGCTGGGATGGGCATCTTGGTAGACATGTAGGTAAAAGTTGAAAAGGAAGCACTAATTAGCACCCAGACCATCACTTTCCATTAATAGCTTGTCACCGTTTCCTTGATGTTGCTGAGAGCAGGGAAGTTGGTATGTGTGATGCTTACCTGTCTCTATCTCATTAACAGAAGTCAGGGTGAGAACAGATGTTTATTGCCTGCATCCAGACAGACAGGCCCTTTGCTGAACCGAGATGCAGGAGAGAGGGGGAAAGTTATCAAAAAGATGCTTGTGAAACACAAGCCCATACCCACACGATGGAAACCCAAACATAGGACACTTAGATACCACTTAGATACGATGCAGGAACAGCCCCAGGCAGGTATCAGGCTCCAGGAGTCCACAAGGCAAAAACACTAGGTCAAATCATTATAACCCAGGACAAATACACTGCTGGCTGGAGGGAAATACTCCGATATCAGCACAAGGTATGTGCAAGGGGCCATGACTGCATTAAACCCAGGAAAGTAAAACAAAAGACTGCTTAATTCCCCAGACAAATTTGCTCAACCAGAGCCCACTCTGCTAAAAAACACACAGCCAAATGTCTTGCTGAAAGCCAGGATGGAGAAACCCCCCAGTCAACAAGGAAAAAAGCAAGCCACAAAAAGCCATTTCAAGCAAAGATAAATCTGCATTGCATGCAATCACCTCCGGAGTAATTCTTCCAGCAGTTAAAAAAAAAAGAGATTAGATATCCCATGTAATAAACAAAGGCCTCTCTTTTCCCTCCAACATGTGCAACAGCTCCTGTCAGCGACACCGGCAAGAGGGAGTGTGCAAAGCAAGGCAAGGATGCCAGTCAGCAAGTATCTGTGAGCTGGTAGCACACGCCTGCTGGTGCATGTGCACATTCCTAGGGACACCCTCGCTTCCACAAGCACACAAATTCACTCGTCAAGCCTCAGGTTCCTCAAGAGCAGGAGACCAAACCTCCCAAGGAGTGAAGGAGGCAAAACCAAAGGCAAAGAAAACATCAAGGCCAGGGCTGAAGGAACAAAGGCTTCCCTCTCTCAGCTTGGAGACATCTTCTTGGCCATTTAGCTCAGATCAAGTGTAGGCTCTGTTGACTCCCCCATCTATTCAAACAAGCACTTTCAATAGTCTGATAGGTCTTTTCTGCTCTACGGCTTCCCTACCCCGGTATTTGCCGTCCCCGACCAACGCAGTTAATGCCACATGCAGAAATACTGCCCTGAAGAGCCCTCGTTTAGATTGCATGGTCAAGCACTTGCAAGTTAGGAAGTATCCAATTTATGGCTGTCCGTGCAACCTTAATTCCACCTCGCTGTGCAGCCACCCTGCCCAGGGAAATAGGGAGCGAGCTAAAAATAGGCTGTGACTGTGTCATTACAGCCTCGTAAGGGCACAGGCAGGGAGAGGCAGAATTCACATCTCATGGCGAAACTGAAAGCGGGTACCCCCCGACTTGCCAAGCGCTTGCTTTGGTGCCTTCAGAACCATGTTCATTTTTAATATACAGAAATCACGTGCGTTCTAAACATACAGAAAAATGCATTATTTATAGCTAATAAATAATAGATTGTTTATATAAGCAAAAAGAAAAACAATTGTAGGCAAGTGTAGCAAATTCCCCTCCCTCCACCCCGCACCCATCCCTGCCTTCGTCCTGCATGGGCACAGCGATTTCAAGCCCTGAGCCTCGGCACAGATTTCTGCCACTATGAAATCCAGGACTAATGTTATCTGGCAGCAGCAGAAGGCTGCTCTCCCGGGGCTGGTGGAGAAAGGAGACCACTGGGGCTGGCAGTGCCCAGGCCAATGCACTCACACCCCAATACACTTGCTCCTTCCAACGCGTGGACCCAGAGGAGTTTTCTCCCAGGAGATGGGGCCGTGCTGGAAGAATAGTGGAAGGGAGTCATGGAGTTGGCCGTAAGTGTCCTCCCACCTTCCCTGGATGGTCCAGAGCTCTGCAATCCAGTGGTGGGAGTCCAGAGCTTCACCCTCCTCATGGTTTGCTATTATTATTCCAGGAAAACAATAAATTTCAATTTTTTCTTTCTTTCCCCCCCCCACCCAAGAGGCAAGCGAAAGGAAATCACGATTGCGAACAATTCATAATTCAGCTAAACCTGAAAGGAATTTAAGGGACAAAGAATAGGCATTTCTCGAGCTGAAGAGCTTCCCCTGGCCGAATTTCAAGGGCCCGCAGCAAACAATGGGAGTGTCAGAGGTGCTCCAAAGGGAAAAAAAGTTCAAGAATCTTTACAATAAAAAGTGTTAGGCAACACAGAGGTCAGAGCCAGCTCCTCCTATAATAAATAGCACGACTACCCTACATTAACTATAGGAGACATTTTAATGCAGTGCCTCGGCTTCGTGCTAATTATACTTTTTTCACCGTATTTTGAACCTAAGGAAAAAAATGTCATCAGTTAATTATAACAGATGAGGGAGTGTGAAGACTTCCTCAATAAATAATGCCTTGATATCTCATATCCAACAAGCTGCGTGCTCTGCTCTGAAGGTGCCCAGAAATATGTCCTCTCAGGAAATATGTCAAGAAATGATGGTCCCATAAGCTGGCTTTGTTTCCAAGCCTTGATTTTCGGCCCAATAATTAAGTGATTTTTATGGATTGGGGAGAGTAAAGGTCGTGGGACTGCTGGAATGGCGCCAGACAGAGTCAATGTTGAAAAATAAATAAATCCCTAAATCAAAATGAGATACAAGAGACCTCAGCAAATCCCCCCCCCCCCACACGGCTGCACAGGCGAGCACACAGAAGCGATTCAGTTTCTGGACCCAGGTCCCATCCTTCCTTCTCTCTCAGCATCTCCACGGGAGCCTGGCATGCACATAAAGAGCCTGGTTTGAATGAAACCAAGCCACTGCTGCCAGCGTGCCACCAGGAGCCAGCCACCACCATCCACCTGCCCCGAGGAGGAGAGACCCCGTCCCCCTGCTGCCGTGCCACCCTGGGCGCAGCCCCCCATTGCACCCCAGTGAGGCTGGTGGGTGCCTGGGTCGTTATGTAGGTTCCTCAAGCAAACCATCTTTCTTTCAGCTCCCTTCCCCACCCGGCACCCCTCACTTCCCCCTCTGAAGAGCCGGGATTTGGCGTGGGAAAGATGTCTTTGGGCTTTTCACAAATCCAGTATCCCCTTGAACCAAAACCAATTAGCCTGGCCCAAGGTCCTGCCATTGAAGGACTGTCCCTTCTTTTCAAACCCCCGCGGGCTCAATTGCTCTAAGGAGCCTGGATGTGAATGAGCAAAGCCCACTTAAAGTGGTACTTAAGGCCAGACCAGGGTGAAGGAGAAGAGAAAGCCTCTATAGGAACAGCAAGCCGAGTTTCCAAGAGACAGCTAACTGCCGGAGATTGTGTTCTTTTGCTCCCCTCCATTTTCTTTTTTTTACCCCCACTCCTGAGCTTTCGAGGCAAACGCTCCAAACCAAACCCGAGCCCCTGAATAAATAGGAGACGGCACCTGAAAACCTGAAAGCCAGAGCCCGTCCCAACTCCTTGCGGATGCCGGGAGCCCGGCCATGGGCTGCGTGATGGCTCAGCCTTTTACCGGCACAAGCTCTGGTCCTGAACACATGCACCCGGAGGGATGGAGAGAGGGAGGGTGAGCAGCCTGAGATGATGCTTTTCCAACTGGGATCTTGGCAAATGTCTTCCCAGGCTCATGGGCATGAAACACCAAAATCCCCAACCTAGAAAAGGCAATTCCCGGCACCATGTGGCGAGGAAGCCAACGGGGCAGCCACGCAGCCATCTTATGCTCGCAGCACTTGAGGCCTTCCAGAAGCTTAGGGAGACCAAGGGGCCTTGATGTGGCAGCACCAGAGGCCCCTTAGTTACACACGGCACCCACAGCATGAATGGTGTTAATGAACGGCCATGTGCCAAGCACCAGCACCTCAGCACTTGCACCTAGGAGAAACACCATCACCTCCATAGGTGCCAAATTAGCCCCTTCCCTCCACCTAGACATGAGAAAGCATGTTTCCAGAACAAGCATCACCCATCCGCAGCCACAGGTGGGATGCATCCTCCAAGCCCCTGAGCTCTGCCCCTTCTCCGGTGGCACAGACAAAGCCAGGGCAGAGCAGCAGGTAAAGGAAGGCACCATGTGCCTCCAACAAGGATGTGGGGAGGGAGTGGGAGCCAAGGGAGAGAAAAGAAATGGCCGAGCCCGGCCTCGAGCATCGAACCCGCCATTGCCAGGCGATTCCGCAAAAATGCCCATTGATGGGATTTCATCCATAACCAAGCAGGAGGGCTCGTCCTAAGGTGGCTCCTCCAAACGGCAGGGACCCAACTTTTTCACCTACCCTCTGTACCCAGGTACAAAGCCACCTTCACCTCATGCCGTGAGCCCAACCCACTGCACAGTGGCCAAGTTTTAGGAAAACATGGGAAATCATGAGTTGGAGCACGCAATGTCCCAGTGTATTGTTTCCCTGGAGTGAACCCACAAATGATGTTTTCCATTTATCCCCGCAATGGCACACACCAATTCTTCCATTTCTGGCTCCCTCTGCCCATCCCCTGCTCTGCCTGAAGAACAAAGACAGCACGGCCCAGCTCCAGAAACCTCACCCATGCCTGGCCTACGCTGCATCCTATCGCTCTGCTGGGAGTCCCACCAAGAAGAGAAAGCCACTGGAAAGGGTTGGGAATGCCATGACCTGGGTTCTCCTCCCAGCACAGCCAAAAAAGACACCTTCCCTTCTGGGTTTGGGCTGCGCAGGGGAAAAGATCCATTCAAAGCCAACAGCTACGCAAACAGGGCAAAGAGCTAAGCCACAAAGGGACCCGTGTGTAGCCAAAATCCATCCCTGGCCCAAAGACGGACCCTTGGGGACCTTCCTTCCACCACGACACTTAAAATAGAAGACAGAAAGCAGAGACCTGGCGATGGGCTGCCAGGGAGCCTCCAACTGCAGCGGGTACCTCACAAGCAGGGATTTACTGAGGGGCTTTATCTGCTTCCTCGCCCCCCACCCATGGATGCAGGAGCCGGGGATGCTCGTACCACCGTCACCCATCACTCGCTGCCACCTTCCTTGTTAATTGAGGGGGGGTGGCCTCCAGCTTCCCCCAACACTGCGGGTTCACACCAACAATGGGGGTGAAAACGAAGCATTTAAGCACCCATAAAAATCCAACCGCGGTTCCTCTCTCCTGGAAACTAAAGACCAAATGGCTCCGTCCCTGCCTCAATCCCTTTCGGGGGGATCTGCTCCGGGATGAGCGAACCAGAAACGGGCTGAAAACCACTGGAAAAATCAGCTCAGAACAGGCGATTTTGGGGAGATAAAGAATTGCGAGGAGTCAAGGGTGGTTCCTGAGCAGCTGATGGAACAGCAAGGTGAAAGAGCTTGCATGGATCCTTTGTAAGAGTTCACATGTAGACACGGATTTCCACACTTCCATTTTATTTCATAAAATTATATATATATGTATTTATATACACACACACAAAGACATTTATTACATGTGTGTGTATGATTTTTTTTTTTTTCCCCTTGGATCCTCTTATTATATTTTCACCTTTTGCAATTACAAAAGGCAGGGATAGAAATACCTCCTGGGTTGTGCCAGTGCAGAAACACTCCCACCAAACAGATTGTCTCTACCACGCTGGTCGAATGATTCCTCCTGAATTATATTCATTAGGAATTTGAATGTTTCTTCCCTCCATCCCCCATCAAATCATTACTCCGGAATAAATGCATTCATCAACCACCTTGCTCAGTTCCCCCCCTGCTTTGTTCAGTCGAGTTTTAAAGCATCTCCACTGAAACCGTTTGCACCTGACTCGATGCTAACGTATGTAAGGGGAAGGGAAGGCGGGGGGGAAATAAATAGGAGAAGAATTGAAGTGCCACTCGCAATATGGTGGAAATAACTGGGAAATTATCCCTTAAAAATAAGCGACATAATTAAGAAGGGAAAGGGCTACATTCCCTCCTCCCCACCTCCGATCTCTTCCACAATTTCTGGGATTGCATCGAGCATACATATTCCAGATGGGCTGGAGAGAAGGAGGTTGGTTCTTAATGACACGTCTTTCGCTGCCTTTGGAATGAATGATTCATTCGGATCTCGCCGAGACTCGGTGCCACAGTTGAGTTACATTTCTAGAAAATCCGTATCTTTAATTCTGGCGCTGCGTGTGGGACCCAGCAAATCATGGAATTACTGCTGTAACTTCGGATTAGTAACGCTTTCTAAATGATAGTCTAATTCCAGGCCTTCATGCTTTTCAGCGTTCACACTCACACAGCCTTTTCCCTGGGAGGCTTCCTGCGGAATTAGTGCTGGCATCTTCGTCTTTCTCTGCCCTTTTTAATTTCTCCAATGACTTCTCATTAGAATATATAATAACAACAGCTCCTCAGAACTTTTCTTTCGCCCGGTATAGCCAAATTCAGGCTGAGATCCTTTTTCCTTACTGTGGTTATGGCGGTGCTTTGCTGGCCCTGGAAGGGTGCACAGGCATGTTTAGCTTGGCGGGCCTACGTGGCATCTGACGCCATTCCCCTGTGCAAGGGAAGGTGGAAAACCTGCCTCGGAGGGGCACAGGGCTCCCACCTCTCATTGTGGGTGCAGGGAAGCTCAGCCCTAAGGTGCTACCCTCATTCCCCAGCGAGGAATGCCCAGCTTCAGGGAAAAGGCTGGAGCAGGGCACCCGCAACCCACCTCTAGCGTGCTGGGAGCGCGGCAGCATCTCTCCCAGCCCTCCCCATCTCCCGCAGCATCTCCCGGGGGGCAGAGAGCCCGCAAACACCCCACTCCAGACCCCAGACACGGGAAGCTTTTCCTCCGCAGCCTCCCCGGCGCTGTCACGGCCCCGTGTGGGTTCGTGGCAGCGCAGGGATGATCCCTGCGGGATGGAACCACCAGCGCCGGGCGAGGGGCCAGTGGCAGTGCCCCACGGGCTACCCCGGGGTGCCGGGGGGCCCGGGGGAGCCCGGCCACGGCCACGGGCGCTCGCCCCACGCCAGCGGGGAAACGTGCGGGGAGGCTGGCGGCGAGCGCGGTGCTTTGTGTCGCCATGGGAACGGAATGCAGATGTGCCAATTGCTTTTTTTTCCCCTTTCTTTTCTTTCTTTTTTCTTTCTTTCTTTCTTTCTTTCTTTCCTTCCTTTCTGCCTTCCTTTTTCTTTTCTTTTTCCTTTTCTTTTTTTTTTTTTAAATAATTATTTGCCACCCATTGCAACACATTTTCTGTCTCAACTTCTGGGGCTTGCAGCGGAGGGTGAACGGAGGCTTTGTGCCTTGCCAACCGCTCGGCTCCCAAAAGAAGCCCCCGGCCGGGCGGCTGGACGCCGGAGGGGTGCACCCAGCAGCGGTACCCCTGCCCTGGGCATCCCCCTCCCCGGAGAACATCCACTCCCCCCTTCCCCAGCTACGGACAAAAGCAAGAGCCACCGCACAGGAAAAGTGATCACATTATCACCAACTTGACCTTCCGCAGGGAGGCCGGGATCAAACCCGAAGCCGAAAAAAAGAGAGAGGAATGGAGAGAGGAGAGAAGGGAAAACAGCCAAAAGCCGGGGGGAAGTCGAGATCTGGGACGGGAGGGTGATTTATTTAGGGAGGGCGCTCGCTCCCTCCGTCCTCCCCGAGCCGCGCACCCCGCAGCCAAGGAGCGCATGTCGAGGTGTGTTTAAGCGAGGGTTAACCCCCGGGTTTCTCTGGCAGTGAAAGCATCCGCGCAGGGCTCGCCTCCCTGCCCCTGTCCCCGGCCCTCCCGCCCGCGGAGCCCCCCGCTGCCGCTGCCCAGAGCGGTCCGACGGGGCGGGCGCGGAGCCGCAGTCCTTACCTGGAGCCCCGCGGGCGGTGGGTCGGGCCGTCTCTGCTCCGCCGGTCCCGGTGCGGCCGCTTCCCCCGGGCGAGCAGGTCTGGAAGTCATTTCTACTTTCGGTTATCTAGCTTTATGATGGCTCCACAACACTCATACAGCTAGATAACCAAAGACAGAAACATCCCTCCGTCGGGGATGCCGGCCATCCGTCCGTCCGTCCGCTCCAGGGTGCGGGCACGGCCGGGGCAGGGCGGCCGGGGGCTGCCACCGGGAACCACACACACACACAGAAAGAGAGAGAAAACAGAGGAAGGGAGGGGGAAAAAAATAGAGGAAAAAAAAGATAAATAGGAGCGGAGAGGACGAGCCGGGGCAGAGCCACGGCACCGCCAGCTGCGGGGCGGGCTGAGCAGAGCCGGGCCGGGCGGTGCGGGGCTGAGCGGGGCTGAGCCGAGCCGAGCCGTGCCAAGCCCGCCCCGGTACCGACCCGGGCGAGCGGCGCCCGCGCTCCCGCCCCGCTGCCCAACTTCTACTCCCCTCGCATGGTAATCGCCCCCTTTGGGAAGTGACGTCACGCCGCGCACAGCCAATCCCCGACCCCGCATTTAAATCAGCGCCCCCTTTCCCGCGCTTTCCAGCCAGCCCCGGCCCGATCGGGATTGCGGTGGGTCGCGCCGCGGCTGGACGGCGCGGGCCGGCACGGAACGGCTCGGCACCGGGCGGCACCGGGAGGGACCGGCCCTTCCCCCGCCGTGCCTCCCCTCCCGGCCTGCGCCGAAGGGGCTGCGCCGCGGGGCGCTCTGCTCCCCCCCCCACTCCTGCCCCGCCGTGCCCCTGCGGCAGCTCCGCTGGGCCGGCAGCTATGGGGAGAGGCGGCGGCAGCCCCGCACGGCCCGGACCCACCTGCAGTAACTTCCCTCTGCCTACCCTCGACGCTCCTCTCTGCCTTTGCCCTCTCCCCTTCCCTCTCTCCCTTTTCATGGCCTTTCCTTTTTCCCTTCCTTTTCCCTTTCCGTCCATTTTCCTTCCCTTTTCCTGTCCCCTTTCCTTCAGCCTTTCCCCGCCCCTCACCCCGCGATACCCCCCCCCAACTCGCCGCTCCCCTCTCACACCTTCTCCTCCCCCAGCAGCGCCCGCCCCGTCCGGCCTCTGCACCGGGGCGCCGTGCGGGGCCCTTTCCCCGCAGCCAGACGCGGGGCTGGGGACGCGCCGAGATCCTGTCCGGATCCTCCCTGCTCCCCTTTTCCCCCTCGTTTTAATTATTTCCCCTCCAGGTTCTGCTATTTCCCGCACAGTTTCTTAACGCCATATGCGTGTAGGGGCGAATCCGGTATGTACAAATGCTAAGAGCGATAATAATAACGAAATGCCAGGAGGTGAATGTGATTATCTGGGGTCCTTCCTGACCTATTCCTCGCTAGAAAGAAAATATAAATAATAAAAATAAGAATTGTGAACCCTGGCTGATTCTAAGCTTCGCCTTCCTTTAAATCCGAGGCGAGGGGGAAACGTGACCGGCTGCAAAACGAGGGATCCGCGAAACGAAGCGATCGCGGCGGGCGCAGCCGCGGCGGAGCTCAGCCCTCCGGTCCCGCCGGTTCCCGGCGAGCTCCGCTCGGGTTATTTATTTCCTGCTCTCCTCGCCTCCCCCTCCCGCCGTATCCTTAAAGGAAAATTTAAAAATGTAATAAATAAAATCTATCGGCTCAATTAGGCTGAAAGCTGCAGGACCGGCGCTGCCAGCCCCGCTGCTCCCGCCGCTGCTCCCGCCACCCGGGCGAGCCCGGCCGCTGCCCGGCTCCCGGGAACCGCCGCTTCCCTGCCGCCTCCTGCCTAACGAGAAACGGGCCCGGGGGTCCCCCGGCCGCCCCGACGGGGCTAGGGAAGGTGGGGAGAAATCTTTGCTCTGTCCCCAGCCCCCCGGCGCCTTGCCCAGAGCAGCTCGGGAGGGCGCTTGGCGCGGGTTTATTTTAATCTGCCCCGGAAAAAGGGGGGTAAAAAAACCTGCCACGGGTCTGATCTCCTTCATTTTCTGGCCCTGTATTTTCTCCTAATTTATCGCTGTTGCTGTTGGGGTGATCGCTGCCCGTACGCTCCCGGCCGGGCTGAGGAAGGCGCCTGCCCGCCCCGCCGCCTCCACGGGGCAGCCCGGGGGTGCGGGGCCGGCGGGGCTGAGCGGTTATGGTGGGATTCGCCTGGGCTACGGCTCGGCCTTGGCTTCTCCCCACGGGGGAAGGCCCCGTTACTAACCGGGGGGAGCAGCGTGGGGCACCGCCGGCAGCTTCACCCGTTCCCGGGGCCGCTCATGCGGCGACTCGGTCCCACTCCGGCCCCGCCGTCCCTGCGGCGGCAGCGGAAGGGCCCAGGTGGGCAGAGCCAGCCCCGCCGAGCCGCAGCTCTGCCCGGCTGCCGCCGTGCGAGGTCTCCTGCCAGCAGCACCGAGCCCCCGGGCCGCCGTGCTGCTCGGGTGAGGATGCTGCGGGTGAAGCACCGCATCTCGCCGGGCTGCTCGGGGCTGGGATCCCGCCTCTCTGCTGCTCAGAGGAGGCCGTTTTCTTGGCAGAAATGGATATAACATTGGGTTTTTTCCCCTGCTCCTTTTCGGCAAAGCCTGGCTCTGCTCGGAGCCCTCGCCCCAACCCGCTCGGTGCAGGCAGAGCCCCCGCACCTGGGAGAAAATCGCACCTTGCGCTTGGGGTATTTTGGGGGCATTTTTTAGGCTTTGGGGATTTTTTGTTATTTTGGGGTTTTTTTGGGGGGGTGTTTGGTTTGGTGGGATTATTTCTAGTCATATTTTAGGCGCAATTTGCGCAGGATACGTACAAAATGGCTCCTTGGCACAGAGCAGAGCACCAGCGAGCAGCCCAGGGAGGGATCGGCAGGGGCTGCCCGGGCTCCGGAGGCGTCCCACGGGAGACACGGGACCGTCCTTCCTCTGCACGAACCCACGAGATTAAACGACCCGCGGCTGCGGGCGGCCCGACGGGACGGGGAGGGGCGGCTGTGCCGGAGCGGCTCTGGCCATGGTGCTGCACCGGCCCCGGCGCTCCCGCGGGCCTTCCGCGCCCACCCGCGGGTGGCCCGGCCTCCGCTGCCAGCGTCCTCAGTGGGTGAAGCGGGGCCGGCCGCAGCTCGGCGAGCCCCGCGGCCCCGCGTCCGCCCGGGCACCGGGCAGCCCCGGGATTATTTAACGTGATCGCCCAGTACCGAGTCCGCTGCCTTCCCCTCTTCTACGTCCTGCGCGTCTGACGTCACTTTTCTTTAATTAGGAGAAGTTATTTTTAGCCAACCTGGAGTAACCCCCGCGCCTCCCCGCGCCGAGCCGCAGCTTCTCTTAATTGTACTTGTGTGTGTTATGGGGGTTTGCGGGTTTGGGGTTGGGGTTATTTTGCTTTGCCACCCGCAAAATCGGGGCTTCGCACAGAAGCGGCAGCTCCCGACGGGCGTGAAGGAAACGCGTCGCTTTGTTTAGCAATTAAAAGCCGCCTCTGAGCAAGCCCCGGCGCTGAAAAGGCAAAGCGGCGACGGCCCGGCCCCCGCTGCTCTTTTTACTCGCCGGCCGTCGAGGGACGGGACCCAGGCGGGGCCGGTCCCGGAGCCTCCCGGCTCGGCGGGGCGAGGGACTGCCCGGCCGGGACCGGGGTGGAGGCACGTCGAGGGGATCCGGCCAAGTGCAAGCTCTTGGGCCACCTGCACTGCTATGATTCGGGTTTCCTAAAGGCTGAGGCCTAAAATGGGTTTCACTTGCAGGGAGATGCGGGGGGAGGGAAAAGAAAAAAGGATAAAAAAGGAAAAAAAAAAAAAAAAAAAAGAAAGGGAAAAAAAAAAAAGAAAAAATAAAAAAAAAAAAAAGAAAACCCCAAAAGATAAAACCAACCTCAACAAAACCAAGCCCCAAGGAAAAAAGCGTTTCCGGGAAGGAAAGGAAAAGAAGGGAAGAATGAATGGGAGAAAAAAAAAAAAGGGAAAATGAAAAAAATAAAACAAAACAAAAATAAATGAATTAAAAATTGGGGGGAGAAGGATGAAATAAAATAAAATAATGATAATAATTTTTAAAAAAGGCAAATAAAAGAGACACAGCAGGTGAAAAATCAAAGAAATCCTCCAGCAGCAGAAGCCGGTGGCAGATCAGGGCACTGGCAGCGGCGGCCCCGCTGCTGCTCCTCGGCGGTAAATCCGAGCAGGGGAGCGGGGCGCCCCGGTGACCCCCCACCCCCCTCCGCGAAACGGGGCCCCGCAGCAGCACCCGCTGCACCGGGAGGAAGAACTTCGCCGGGAGCCCGGGATTTCTCCCGCGGCCTAAAGCCTGGGTGCCCCGGGAGGCTCGGCCTCGTCCAGGCGTTTTGCCCGGTGCCGCCTCTCCTGGGATCGTTCGGGGGCAACTCGGTAGCGCTCGGTCCCCGCCGCCCCGTCGGGGCTCAGCCCGTCCCACGTCCCGCCGCCGAGCTGCATCGTCCCGGGCAGCCGGGGGGAGGCTGCCGGAGCGAACGCGGCTCCGGCAGCCAAAGGTCCCCCGTGTCTCCCGTTCGTCCCCCGTGACGGGTGGGCCGGGGCCGGGGTGCGGCGCGGGGCGGTGCCGGTGCTGGTCCCGGTCCCGCGAGGTGCCGGCACCTGGAGGCGCCCAACTTCCCGGTGGGGACCGGCCCAACTTCATCTCCCCTCCTCATTCCTCCCCTCCCTCCTTCCCTCCTTGCTTCCCTCCTCCCCACCGGCAGCCGGTGTATCCCCCTCGGGGGGACAAGTCCCCCCGCGCCCTCCCGCCTCACCCGGGGCCTCCCCGCCGAGTCGGCGATGCCCGGCCGCGACACTCACTCTTGCTGCCGTGCCGAGGGCAGGACGGAGGTCCCCGGGCGAAGCGGGCGGTGGGAGCCACCCCCCCTACACAGAGCGGGCGTGCGGGCAGCGGGGCGGGCAGGGCTGCCCCGGCCGGGCAGCGGCCCCAGCCCCGGGGCGGCGGCGGCGGCTCTGCCCGGGCTCCTCGCGTCTTCCCGGCGGCTGCCGGTGCCGGCTCTGGTCGGTGTCCAGGAGCTGCCGCCGCCGGCAGGCTCTGCCCGCACTGACGTCAGCCCGGCAGCCTCCTATTCACTCCAACCATGGCGGAGAGGAGGAGGAGGAGGGAGAGGGGGAGGGGAGGAGGCGGGAGGAGGGAGGGGGAGAGGAGGAGGACGGGAGGAAGGCGGCGGTGGCGGCGGGGGTTGGTGGCTGCCAGGCTCCGCCGAGCAGAAAGCGCAGCCCCTTCGCCTCACCCCGTAATTACCCCCCGAGGATGGGGCTGAAGGGGGGGTTGGGGGTTGGGGGGGAGAAGAAGAGGGGCCGTGTCCCCACCCTCGCCCCCCCCCACCGTGAGACCCGCTCCCCCGGGGCCGCCGCTCACCTGCGCGCACGCCGGGATCCCTGCTCTGCCCCCCGGCCCGGGGAGCGGTTTTCCGGGTGGAGAACCGGGGTGTGTGCGTCCCCCCTTCATCCCTGGAACCCCCGTTCCCCTGAGGACACCCCCATCCCCGCCACAATGAGCAGGGAGCGGGCTGCAGCCGCCGCCTGCCCTCCTCTGCCCGGGCAGCGCCGCGCCGCGCTCCCCGGCCCGGCCCGGCCCGGCCCCGCTCCGCTGTCCAAATGCTGAACGGCCCCGCAGCTGCTGGCACGGCCCGGCCCGCCCGCAGCCGTCGGGCAGAGCCCGGGCACCGGCTGCTCCCCGGAGGTGTGGGTCCCCCCCGGAGCCGTGCCGGGCCGTGCCGAGCCATCCCCGCCCCGACGGACAGGCCGAGCCCCGCAGACGGCTTCACCCCAACAGCCGCAGCGCGCTGGAACGGGGGCACGGGGGTGCCTCCGTCCGCCGCTACCTTCCTCACCTCTTCCTCACCTTCCTCACAGAATCACACACGTATCGCATCGCCTGCAGCCTCGGCAGTGAGGCAGAAAAAGCTCCCAAACCCCTCCAGCACACCTTTACTTCTTCTCCGACCTACCCTTCTTTTCCTCCCTGCCTTTAACCGCGCTCCTATATTTTATCTCCGATTCACTCCACCGATGCCCCGGAGCGGCTCTGGGGAGCCTCTCGCCGCCCCGATGAACGAGCAGGGATCCCCGCACAGGTTTTCTATGTAGGGAAAAAAACCAGAAACCGATCGAGCCTGGGAGATGTGCGAGAGCCGAACACGCCGCCTCGCCTCTACATCCCTGCCTTTAAATTCCCCCGTTATTTTCCTTTTTGCATCTGCGACTTGCCACGAAAGGAAACATAACCCCAAATGCCACCGCCAGCAGAAACCGGAGCTCGTTGCCAAATTCCGTAGTATTTTATTTTAAAAGCGATTGACACCATTTAAAGAAAAATAATAATGATAATAATAAAGAAAGAAAAGGAATAAAAATAGCGTCTTCTCCTCTTCGCGGGGAGGGTGAGAAATCCTTTCGCTCACCCAGAGTCGCAAACCCGATGGCATTGTCGTTAAACACGAAAAGGAGAATATTAAGAAATTGCAACACTCCCTCCCGAGCGCTCCCCCCTCCCCACCTCCCCCCTCCCCAGTTTATTTGCGCTAATAATTAATTCACAAGAGCTTAACTCCGGTGTAACCCCGCGGTCTTTTCACTATAAAATCCCCGCGTTTCCTATTGAATTAGCTCTGCTCCATTGTCGCTGAAATGAAGACGCCAAACCAACTTTTACCCTGAGCATTTTCTCACCAGCCCAAAGAAAAGTCTCTCTCCTTTTGCTTTGCTCCGATTTTTTTTTTTCTTCTTTCTCCCCCCCCCCCCCCCCCCATTTTCCCCCTCCCCCTTTTTTGCTTTAATTCAAGCACCCAGCCTGGACGTGTCCTGCAATTTAACTACTTTCAAATTCTTTGTTCGGGTCCCACCGGGGCTCTATTGTCACCCTATTGAGAGAGCTTATTGCCAAGTCAAGCCTGAGCGAATTGAGACACGCACGGGAGGAGCCCCGGCGGCCGGGACCGGGCTCCGTGGGCCGCTCGCCCCGGGGGGACCCCGGCCCAGCCCCGAGGGCGCGGGCAGAGCTGCCTGCAGCTCCCGGCCCGCCATAACCGGCACCCATCTCCCCCGGAGCCGCAGCCGTCAAAGCAGCCCCGGCCCCTCAGCGCTCGCAGGACCCGGCCCCCGGCCTGGTACCCCCCCGGATCGGGATCCATTGCCCCTCCAGAAGCATCCTCCCCACCCCGCAGCGTCGGCACCGCCCGTGCCAGCAGCGCCCGGGCTCCGGTACCACCGGAGGGGGACTTACCTCGGATGCCCGCGGTGCCGCCAGCCTCCCTCCCTCGCCGTTTCTCCCTTAATCCCGAAAAGGACGATCCCCCATGTCCCCCCCCATCTCCATCCCACCTCCGACCCCTCCACCTCGGAGCCGGCGCCCGCCCGCCTCCCCTCGCCCTCTCCATCGCTCACTTCGGGAGCTCCGGGGTTCGTCTCCCGAGCAGGAAAATAGCGGGATATTGGGAGCTGCTTTTCTTTTCTCTTTTCCTTCTTCGTCTCCCACACCCCCAGCTTGGAAAAGGGGGTGCAAGCGGGAAAAGGGGGTTACGAGCTGCAGGGAAGGGTTATTTCAGGAGAAAAAAAAAAAAGCTGGAAGAGCGGTGCTGGGCACGGATTCCCACGTAAGCCCGTACGTCACCTATAAAAATTGCCCGTTTCTCCCGTTTCTTGGCTCCCGGGCGGGCGGCTGAGATACCTCTGCCTGCGGAGAAGGGGTAAAACCCCGTTAAAACCGGCCCCCCGTTAAAAACGTCTTGCTCCAGCCGGGAAAGAAGGCAGACCTGGGGGATGCTGGAGGGCAGGGGCCGCTTTCCGCATCTCCCCCCTGCCTCGGGCTGATGCTTGGCCGCCCCTTGCTCCCCTCAAAAGACCCACCCGGAGCCCGCCTTAGCGTCTCGATGTCGGGGAGCGATGGGGGTTCACGGGGTCCCACGCTGGTCGCACCGGGAGGGCCGCGGTGGGGAGAAGGGGAGCAGCGGCCGCCGCCCGTTCCCTCCCCGCCGCGGTCCTCCCGTTGCGAGCGGCGGCCTCTCCGCCGTGCCCCAGGGGGAAGAGGAAGCCCTTGACCCCTGGCCCCGGGGGCAACGGGGTTAAACAAAGTCCCACCGCCCCATTATCCGACCGACAGCACCGAGCCTCCGGCGGGGAGTGGGGTCTCTAAGGCGGGGGGTGTGTGTGTGAATATCGCATCTCCCACCGCTTGTACCAGAGCCCGACGGGGCGCACCGGGATGGGGATGCTTCCCCGATAGACAGAAAGACAAAGAACCTAGGGGGAAAAAAATAGAAGACCTTACGCACCTCATCCCTGCTTAAGCATTGTAACCAGCCCTGATGAAACAGCGGCTTTTTGGGGTTATTTCGGGTTTTTTTAAGGTGGTGGCTTATTGTTTTTTTGCCTTGCCGAACCTCCCTGCCCGCACTCGGGTGAGGAACAGGCAGCCCCGGCCCGGGCCTGCTGCAGGCAAGACAACGGGCTCGTTGTCATCAACATCAACCTGAATAATTTCAGGGTGGATTATTATTTTCTTTTTCTTTTTTCTTTTCTTTTCTTCTTTTTTTTTTTTTTCCCCCCCCAGCTTGAAGGGGAGATTTTTTATTTTTTTATTTTATTTTTTTTGTGGGGCTGCTGTGTGTATATTTTTATTATTTAATTTTTTTGAGACCACGCTAAAAATAAATAGATCAAAGACCCCAAATGAGAGGCGATCAGCGTTAACGTAACGTGTCGAAGGGAAGAAAAAGTCCTCCGCAACCGGCTCCTTCCCCAGAGCCAGCCCGGAGCGGGGGGTCCCCAAACCCTTCCCCAGCAGCTCACGGCTCTTTCCTTCCCACCCCCGAGCACCCCCAGCCCCGGAACATCCCTCCCCGCCGGCTTCGCACCCTCAGCTCCCTGCCGCGGGACCCGGAAACGTTAAGCCACCGGGATGGGGGAGCTGAGCATACCCCGTAGGCCTGGATCCCCCAAGGCTCAGGCAGCGGGTACCTTCTGCTGCTGCGGGAAACAGGGTGAAGCCCTGTCCCCACAATGGAATCCGCGGCTGGGGGGCAGCGGGTATTTTGGGAGACCCCGAGAGGCTGTGAAATGCATTCGAAGCCGCAGAAAACAGCATCGCGGCATGTGTGTGTGCGTCCCTCACCACCCCCCCACGCTGGTGCTGCCTGTCCAGAAAGGAGGGGATAGAGCTGCCCCTCCAACCCTGTACCCCGAGGGACGGGAGCGGAGTGGATTTAGGGGTCCCAGCCCGGGTTTGGAGTTCTGCAGGGACCAGAAGGGGCGAGGCGGGGGTCGTAGGCCCCGGTGCCCCCTGCCCGGTGCCCAGCGGGAGGGCGCGGGGCGGGATGGGGTCGGAGCGGTACCCGCGCCCCGACGGCCCCGGCGGAACCGGCCCGTCCCGTCCCGCACCGGCGGGCCCGCAGCGCCACCTGGCGGCTCGGCACGGCGCGGAACGGCTCGGCCTGGCACGGCTCGGCACCCCGCAATGCCAGGGGCAGGTTGGGCTCTGACAGGAGCCACCTTCCCGGGCACAAGAGTCCCTGCGGAGGGCAGGGAGCCCGCACCCACCGTGCCGACCCAGGTGGTTCCCTCCCCTTCGCCCTGCGGCCCCTTCCCTGCACCTGAGGTCCTGCCACCCGCCCCCTATGGCCTGTCACCCGCACCCCGCGGCCACCTTTCGCTCTCCAGCCAGCACCGAGTTGTCCTCACCAGTGCCTCTCGGCCGCTGCTGTCCCCACGCACCCCGGGCAAGGGGACCCTGCATCCCATCGCTTGCACCGACCCGTGAGGCCTCGGAGCTTGAAGGGTGGCAGAGACTGAACCCCGCACTGCCGGTCCCCACGGCTGTGACCGCCCCACTAGTGTCACAAGCGCGATCGGTCCCCGGCTCCACGTACTCAGCCGCACTCCTCCTTTTCTTCTCTCCAGTTAAACACAAAGCAAAACACAATCGGTGCGTACGGTGACGCCGGTAGCGGGAACCAGCAGCCCCGCACCGCCGCCGGTTCCCGCCCCGAGGCCACAAGCACGGGGGGAGCAAAACAGGCGGCAGAGTCACTGCACTCTAGCTCGACCGCGGCAGGACTCGAACCTGCAATCTTCTGATCCGAAGTCAGACGCCTTATCCATTAGGCCACGCGGCCGCCCCTCTATCGGGCTTTCCGCTCGCCATACTCAGCCGAGGGCCGGCGGACTGTACCATGAGCGCGGCCGGGGAGGGGGGGGACGACGGGACGGGACGGGACGTCAGCGCGGCCGGAAGCTCCCACGGGCGCCGCGGCTTGGATCCGCTTCCCGGGCCGGGCACGGGCAGCGTGAGCCGGGGCAGGTACGAGCGTGCGGGCACGGGCGGGTAGCGGGGGTACAGGTGGGTAACGGGGTGTATGGCTGAGTATGGGGGTGCTCGGCTGTGTAAAGGGGGGGTACGGGTGGGTGAAGGGGTGCGTGGCTGAGAAGAGGCTGCTCGGCTGAGCAAGGGGTGTGCGCAGCTGAGTAAGGGGGGTATGGTTGTGTAAAGGGTGCTCGGCAGTGTAAAGGGGGGTATGTCTGTGTAAAGGGGGTGCTCGGCTGAGTAAGGGGGGTATGGCTGTGTAAAGGGGGCGCTTAGCTGAGTAAGGGGGGGTATGGCTGTGTAGAGGGGGTGCTCTGCTGAGTAAGGGGGGTATGTCTGTAAAGGGTGCTCGGCTGAATAAGGGGGGTATGGCTGTGTAAAGGGGGTGCTTGGCTGAGTAAGGGGGGTATGGCTGTGTAAAGGTGGTGCTCGGCTGAGTAAGGGGGGTATGGCTGTGTAAAGGTGGTGCTCGGCTGAGTAAGGGGGGTATGGCTGTGTAAAGGTGGTGCTCGGCTGTATAAGGGGTGTGCATGGCTGAGTGTGAGGGTGCTCGGCTGTGCAAGGGGTGTGTGTGGCTGAGCAATGGGTGTACACAGGTGTGTAAAGGGGCGCATGGGTCAGAAGGGGTTGCTCGGCTGTATAAAGAGGTGCTCGGCTGAGTATGGGCGTGCTTGGCTGTGTGGGGGGGTGCATGGCTGAGTAAGGGGATGCTCAGACGTGTAAGGGGGTGCTCGGCTATATAAAGGGGTGCTCAGCTGAGTGTGGGAGTTCTTGGCTGTGTAATGGGGTGCATGGCTTAGTATGGCTGTGCTTGGCTTTATAAAGGGGTGCTCAGCTGTATAAAGGGGTGCTCGGCTGTATAAAGGGGTGCTCAGCTGTGTGAGGGTGTGCATGGCTGAGCAGGGGGTGCTTGGCTGTGTAAGGAGGGGTATCTCTGTGTAAGGGGCGGCTCAGCTGTAAGGAAGGGGTGTGCATGCAGGGGCTTGTTGCACAGTGTGGGTGCCCTGGGGGGGTGCAGGACAGCCTGGCAGCAGCACTGAGCTCACCCCTCGCTGTTGCCCTCCCTGCAGCTCCAGTCCGTGCTGGGGGCACATCCCCAGGGCCGGGCAGGATGAGGCGCTTGCTGTGGAGGCGCTCAGTGCGGGGCTGTGCCGCCAAGCCCCGGCGATGCACCTCCAGCTCCTCTGCCAGCCGCCCGCTGCCGGAGGACACCCCGAGCCAGAAGCCTGCCAACGACCAGCGGCGCATGAACCCCCTCAACATCCAGATGCTGTCCAGGACCCTCCACGAGCAGATCTTCCGTGGGGCCCAAGTGCACTACTCAGCGACGGACATCCAGAGGAGCGTGGAGCACCTGCAGCGCCACGACCTGTGGGGCAAGGAGACCTCCACGCTGCCCGACGTGGACCTGCAGCTGCCCCGCATGTATGGGAACAACATCGACGAGCACTTTCGCCTCCTGGCGCAGAAGCAGAGCCTGCCCTACCTGGAGGCGGCCAACGAGCTGCTGCGGTGCGAGCTGCCCCCTGTGCCCACGCAGTGGGCATGGCGGCTCGGCTGGACCCGCTACGGCCCTGATGGGCAAATGGAAGCTGTTGACTTCCCCAAGGAGCGGGCGGTGGTGTTGGACGTGGAGGTGTGCGTGGCGGATGGACACTGCCCGACGCTGGCCGTGGCGGTCTCGCCGCACGCATGGTGAGATGTGGGGCAGTGGTGATGCTGGGGGGGCACACAGATTTGGGAAGACCTCAGAGCAGCCTTCCAATATCTGAAGGGGGCCTACAGTGATGCCACAGAGGGACACTTCATCAGGGACTGTAGCAATAGGACAAGGGGTGATGGGTTTAAACTTAAACAGGGGAAGTTCAGGTTAGATATAAGGAAGAAGTTCTTTACCGTGAGGGTGGTGAGGCACTGGAATAGGTTGCTCACAGAAGTGGTAAATGCTCCATCAAGAACAGGATGGACAGAGCCTTGGGCGACATGATCTAAAGTGAGGTGTCTCTGCCCGTGGCAGGGGGCTGGAACTGGGTGATCTTAAGGTCCTTTCCAACCCAAACCATTCTATGATTCCTGCAAACTATAGCTGACTTGTGGCAATAACGAAGCCCTAAAGTGTGGCTCTGGAGTGTGTGATGTGTGTCCATGGGTCAATCACCTCCCTCCTCTAGGTGGGATCCTGCTCTCAGCGGGTGCTTTTGGTCCAGGGAGCTCCTGCTTTATTTCTTTCAGCTGTGGGATGCAATCTGTGCTCCGCAGGTACTCGTGGTGCAGCCGGCGCCTGCTGGAGCAGCGCTACTCCTGGTCCAGCCACCTCACCCTGGCTGATCTCATTCCCCTGGAGAGCCCGGCAGGCGCTGGCTGTGCTGGCAAGCAGGACTGGCCAGAGAGAGTGGTGGTGGGGCACAACGTGGCCTTTGACCGGGCGTTCATCAAGGAGCAGTACCTCATCCAGGTAACCCTGATGTTTAGCTGCAGCTCATTACCCAGATGATTGCTTGCATTGGTTCCTTGGGGTTATTTTGTTCTGCACAGGTACCCCAGGGTTGTGCTTACCTTGTCCTGCAGAGCAGGCTGAGGTCGGGTCCCTTTACAGGGAGATATTGTTGCACCCCATAAGGTTGCTGGAGGCTGCAGGCTTGCAGATGGGGATATGGCAGGAGCCTTTCTGCAGCTGGCAGCCTGCACTGGGGGTGCTCTTGGCTGTCAAAAGAGGGGTGCCTTGGTGAAGAGCTTTGTGATGAAAGCAGGGACTTGCAGCTCTGTAACACAGGTGTTGCTGGCAGCTGCAGGACGTTTGGCAGCACGTTTCTGTTCCAGCATCTCCCAAACCATCTCTCTCTTCTCTCTGGTGCATTCCCAGGGCTCCCGGGTGCGCTTCCTGGACACCATGAGCATGCACATGGCCATCTCGGGGCTGACGGGCTTCCAGCGCAGCCTCTGGATGGCCGCCAAGCATGGCAAGAGGAAGGGACTGCAGCAGGTCAGGCAGCACATCAAGAAAACACAAAGCAAAATGGAGGGGCCAACTGTGAGTAAGGGAGCTGAGCCGCTGGCAGAGGGTGGCAGGGGACTGCTTGATCCTGTAACAGGACCTTCTGCTCCTGTACTGGCAAATTAGGAGCTGTTGGAGCAGCTCTGCTGGGCGAAGCTCTCACAGTGCATTCCAGATGAGGAGGTCTTGGTTTAAAACAGGGCAGCAGCAGCAGCAGCATCCTTTGCCTCTCCTGATCTCATCTCATCCTTGTCCTTCACTGCCTGACGCCTCGTTGTTCACAGATCACTTCGTGGGACTGGGTGCACGTCAGCAGCATCAACAACCTGGCAGATGTGCATGCACTCTATGTCGGGGGGGAGCCGCTGGAGAAGGAGGCGCGGGAGCTGTTTGTGAAGGGGACCATGGCTGACATCAGGACTCACTTCCAGGTGGGGTGACCATAGAATCACAGAATGGTTTGGGTTGGAAAAGACCTTAAGATCATCCAGTTCCAGCCCCCTGCCATGGGAAGGGACACCTCACACTAGACCATGTCACCCAAGGCTCTGTCCAACCTGGCCTTGAACACTGCCAGGGATGGAGCAGCCACAGCTTCTCTGGGCACCCTGTGCCAGCGCCTCAGCACTCTCACATGGAAGAATTTCTTCCTTATATCTAACCTGAACTTCCCCTGTTTAAGTTTGAACCCATCACCCCTTGTCCTATCACTACAGTCCCTGATGAAGGTCCCTCCCCAGCATCCTTGTAGCCCCTTTCAGACACTGGCAGCTGCTGTGAGGTCTCCACGCAGCTTCTCTTCTCCAGGCTGAACAGCCCCAGTGTTCTCAGCCTGTCTCCATATGGGAGGTTCTCCATCCCAACATCCCGATGGGCAGCAGGAGCCGGAGATGGGAGTGGGGCGGGAGCAGCTGGTGGGGTCATTCCCATTTTGTTGCCCTTTCTGTGTGTGGTGCTGTGATATCCCGCAGCGCTTTGCCCTGCACTGGCAGAGGGGTGTCTGCTTTCCCTGCCCTCACTGCCTGTGCCCACAGGAGCTGATGTCGTACTGTGCCCGTGATGTCCAGGCCACCCATGAGGTGTTTCAGGAGCAGCTGCCGCTCTTCATGGAGAGGTGAGAGCCACTGAGCTCTTGGCCACTGAGTTGGCCAAGGGGCTGCAGGGGGATCCCTCTGGGGGTGGGATACAGCTCCTCTGATCCTTGGAGTGGTGGCAGGAAACTGGGAGACTCCTGAACCCCTTTTCAGGAGGGACTTCAGCCCCCTGTGTTGTAGGTGAGGAGGAATAAACAGCAGCACAGCGTGGCTGGAGGAGGCGAGCAGATGTAATGAGGTCGATTGGAGTGATACAGCTTTGGGGTGATTGCACAGGGTGGTTGTTAGGGCAGCAATTGATGTGCAGGGCAGGCAGGAGATACAGGGATCCTTATGGGTTTAAGAGAAGAGCGTCGAGGGTTGCGTGGGGCTGGGGAACTCCAGGTGAAGACACGTTCATGTCTGTCATAGGGCAAATCCCCTCCAGCAGACATCTAATTTCTCGCTGCTTTGGGCTCTAGGTGCCCCCACCCCGTGACATTTGCAGGGATGCTGGAGATGGGGGTGTCCTACCTGCCGGTCAATGGGAACTGGAAGAGGTACCTGGGTGATGCTCAGGGCACCTATGAGGAGCTGCAGAAGGAGATGAAGAAGTCCTTGATGAACCTGGCCAACGATGCCTGCCAGCTGCTGCATGAGGACAGGTACCATGGGCTGAGGGTGCAGGTCTCACAGGATGGAGACCAGGGGGGGCTATGGGATTGGTGCTGGGGATGGGAGCAAAGCTGCAGTGTGACTGTGGTGTGTCGGCAGGTACAAGGATGACCCCTGGCTCTGGGATCTCGAGTGGGACACGCAGGAGTTTAAGCAGAAGAAGAATCCAGGGAAGATGAAGAAGAAGAAGGATCAGGACGGCAACAGCAAAACCCCCCTGGCAGCGACGGGCACAGAGGAGTCCACACAGGAGTGGCAGGAAGGTGAGCACGGGTCCCTGGGGATGAGGGATGCTCCAGGGATGCTTAAGGGACACCTTCCCATCAGTGCTCAGATGAAGAGACATGGTTTGCTGGTGCTGGTAGTGTGAAGCATCACTGGCTGGGCCACATAGCAGGGTGGCACAGCGGACTCTTTGCCAGCTCTTCCTCCTTGCCCACCAGACCCTGGTCCCCCTGGTGAGGATGAGGAGCTGAAGGCTGCGAGCCAGGTCTGCCTGGAGCGCCTGAAGGAGACGGTCGCACTGCAACCCAAGAGGCTCCAGCACCTGCCGGGCCACCCGGGGTGAGTTGGGGACCATGGGTGCCCCCAAGGGCTTGCCCTGCACGCTCTGACCCATCCTTGCTGCTCCCCAGCTGGTACCGCAAGCTGTGCCTGCGCCTGGGGGAGCCGGGGTGGGTGCCGGGACCCAGCCTCATCAGCCTGCAGATGAGGGTGACCCCGAAGCTGATGCGCCTGGTCTGGGATGGGTTCCCCCTCCATTACTCGGACAAGCACGGATGGGGCTACCTGGTGCCAGGGAGGAGGGACAACTTGACAGCAGCCCCCTCGGAAGAGGAGGGTCCTTCCTGCCCGCACAGGTAAGGGGGATGATGTAGTGGGGTGTTGAGGTGGGGCTGCCCCATGGAGGGGTTTGGGAGCTCCCTGGGTGCTGCCCCGGAGCTTTGGGACCTCTGTGTGCAAACCCTGCCCTTTCCCGTGCCAGGGTGATTGAGTACCTGTACAGGCAGCACTGTCTGGAGAAAGGCAAGGAGCAGCCCCTGGGGGTTGCTGTGGAGGACAAGTTGCCGGTGATGGATGACAGCATGATATGGCAGAAGGTGAAGGAAGGGATGGATGGAGGGTCGCTCGGTGGGAGGGTGATGTGGGGCTGCCCTTCTGCCTGTCTGTGCATGTGAAAACCAGCCCCGTGTGTGGCTCCAGGGGCTGGAATAGATTTGCTTTACTAAGTGTTAAATCACCAGAGAGCTGGTGTTTGACTCGGCTTCCCCATGGTCTGTCTGCTGCAGGTGGAGGAGCTGAGCCAGCTGGAGGTGGATGTGGAGGAGAAAATGGGTAGAGCAGACCAGAGCCTGGAGCAGGTAAAGGAGGTTTCCTGTGGGATGGGGTGGCGGATTGGTCCCTCTTTCCTCTATTTCCCCCTCCTGCCATGCCTGATGCTCCTGGCATCACCTCGCATCGCTGGCTGCAGGAGGAGATGCAGGAGGAGATGCACGAGCCGTGCGAGCCGGTGAAGCCAAGGAGCCAGCCCTCATTCCACCACGGCAATGGTCCCTACAACGATGTCAACATCCCTGGGTGCTGGTTCTTCAAGCTGCCTCACAAGGCAAGTTGGGTGCTCCTGGAGCTCTTCCCAGCCACCCTGCACCCCACCTTCCCTGGTCCTGCTGCACAGCCGCATCCCCTTGCCTGTCACTGCAGCACTCCTGGGACCCCTGTGGTCTTGTCCCATGGGACTGGGAGGTGGAAATACATCTCTGTAGCTGGGGCAGGAGGATGCACAGACCGTTATTGATCAGGACTGATGGAATGCTGAGCCCTGACACCTCTTTTGCTGCTAAAGGACGGGAACGAAAACAACGTGGGAAGCCCTTTTGCCAAGGATTTCCTGCCCCAGATGGAGGACGGCACTCTGCGGGCTGCTGTGGGCCGCACGCACGGGACCAGAGCCCTCGAGATCAACAAAATGATCTCGTTCTGGAGGAACGCTCACAAGCGGATCAGGTGAGAGCTGCCTTCAGCCGGATCACAGCATCCCTATAGATGGAGGCTGTGTTGTGGCCAGGGGAGGTCGTGTGGGGCTCAGCATCTCACCTTCCCTGTGTCCCCCCAAGTTCCCAGATGGTGGTGTGGCTGAAGAAAGGGGATCTGCCTCGCGTCGTGACCAGGTATGGGGAGGGACAGCCCCGGCTGGGACCATGGTCCGCTATGTGCTGCTCCGGGAGGGCTGTCGCAGGGTGATGCTCACCCTCACCTCTGTGCCAGGCATCCCGACTACAACGACGAGGATGATTATGGAGCCATCCTGCCGCAGGTGGTGACTGCAGGGACCATCACGCGCCGGGCGGTGGAGCCCACGTGGCTGACAGCCAGCAACGCACGGGTACAGCTTGGGTCCTTGCGGGGTGGTTTGGGGCTCTCTGTGTGTGTTTGGGGCACCCTCTGTGTGTGTTGCACTGGTGGGAAATAGGAGCTGGGGCTGGATGCTGGGGTTTGAGGCGCTGGGGCCCTTCTCTTGCTGATGTGCTTTGGTTTTGGGAGAGGGGAAGGAGTCAGCAGAGGCTCCCGAGCTTCACCGTTTGGTGAAAGGAGAAGAAAACACCAAAGCACTGGTTTCTGTCTTTTCCCAACCTCCTCTTCTTCCATGCTGGAGAAGCCCAGGGGGCATAACCAAGTGGGTGATGCCCCTTGTGTGTGTTAAAGCCGGTTTTGACTTTGGGAGCACTTTTGGGCATGCTGATCAGGCAGAAGGAATTCCGGTCCTGTGCTGCCGAGGAGGACAGGACCATGCAGGGGTTGTGCTGAGCCGGGTGCCGTGTCCCACAGGCTGACCGGGTGGGCAGCGAGCTCAAAGCCATGGTCCAGGTGCCTCCCGGCTACTCCCTGGTGGGCGCAGACGTGGATTCTCAGGAGCTGTGGATCGCTGCTGTGCTGGGCGAGGCGCACTTCGCCGGCATGCACGGTGAGATGGGGCTGGTGATGGTAATGCTGTGACCCCCCGAGCCCCGTCCCATTCAGTGCCCAACCCCTGCTCCGCTCCCAACAGGCTGCACGGCCTTCGGGTGGATGACTCTGCAGGGGAAGAAGAGCAACGCCACAGACCTGCACAGCAAAACAGCCGCCACGGTGGGCATCAGCCGGGAGCACGCCAAGGTCTTCAACTACGGGCGCATCTACGGGGCCGGGCAGCCCTTCGCCGAGCGGCTGCTGATGCAGTTCAACCATCGGCTCACGCAGCAGCAGGCGCGGGAGAAGGCTCAGCAGATGTATGCAGTCACCAAGGGTGTCCGGAGGTGGGTGCTGCCCCCGGAGAGGCAGAGGGTGAGCAGGGATGGGGATGGTGGTGGTGGTGTTCCCATAGGACACCATGGGGCACTCTCGCCCTCCAGGTTTCATCTCTCTGAGGATGGGGAGTGGCTAGTGAATAAGCTGGAGCTGGCCGTGGACAGGGCAGAGGATGGGTCAGTGTCGGCACAGGATGTCCAGCGCATCCAGAAAGAAGCCACGAACGGGTGAGATGCTGTGGTCGTGCATGGCTGTGACGGCATTGGGGTGTGAGGCGGAGAGAGCTGCAGCCCCGTGGGCAGAGGAGGGAGATGGGTCTGGATAGTCCTGATCCTCTCTCCCTGCTCCCCCAGGGCAGAGCAGAGCAGGTTTGATCTGGGGCTCTCGGTTTCTCCAACGAGCAATGAGCCGCAGGGGCTCATCCGGCTGCCCCAAATGGGGGGAGTGTTTGAGGTTCTCAAACGGCGCCTGCCGCCTCCTGCCGTGCTTCCAGCACCGCTCCCCTCTGCCCTGCCAGGTCCCGGAGGAGGAAGAAGTGGAACTTGGTGGAACAGCGGGTGTGGGCTGGAGGCACCGAGTCAGAGATGTTCAACAAGCTGGAGAGCATCGCCTTATCGCCCTCGCCACAGACCCCGGTGCTGGGCTGTCACATCAGCAGGGCCTTGGAGCCCGCTGTGGCCAAGGGGGAGGTAAGGATGCTGAGCTCTCAGCTTTGCTTCTCTTCTCCAAAACGGCAACCCTACGTTTAGCCCTTCTTAAGTGCTGGAGACCCAGTAGGCCCTCAGAGCCATGCAGGAACCCCGTTGTCCCTTTTGTCTGCATGCCACCCAACAACCCTGAGGTTAACAGACTTCTCCCCGGAGCAATCCTATATCTGGACCCCAATGCTCTCTCAGCACCCATCCGTGTTTCCTTTCACCAGTTTCTGACCAGCAGAGTGAACTGGGTGGTGCAGAGCTCGGCTGTTGACTACCTGCACCTCATGCTGGTTGCCATGAAGTGGCTCTTTGAGGAGTTCGACATCAATGGGCGCTTCTGCATCAGCATCCACGACGAGGTGCGCTACCTGGTGCAGCAGCAGGATCGGTACCGGGCAGCCCTGGCCCTGCAGATCACCAACCTCCTCACGAGGTGAGATGTGACGCTGTGGTGTCTCCTGGGGACAAGCACCGGGGTGGGACAGGGACTGGGGTGGCAGCAGAGGTGTTGGCTGTGCCTCTGCAGCAGGCCTGGTGCAGGGCAGCTTGCTTCTGCTTAAGGGATGTTGGCAGCACTGCAGGTTGTAATTCCTTCGTGCGTGATGCAGGTGGCTATAAATGGAGCTCGGCTTCCTTTTCCAGGGATAATGTGCTGGCAGGAGGGGGATAGCGTCAGCTTTTGGCTCCTGCAGGGATGGGGTCTATCATTCCGCTCTGCTGGGATGCGAGCGCATCACCTCCTGCTCCTGTCAGGTCTGTGGCTGTTGCGTGGCAGCAGCTCTTGGCCTTGACTGAACTGCCGGGAGCCTGAAACTGTCCCCATCCCTCTCCTCCCATCCCTTGTCTCCCCCTGGCCTTCAAGCAATGGCTTGTCTCTGCTGTGAGCATCAGCACTGTTACCCCTTCCACAGTATGGGGTGTTCCTGCTGCTTCCCTGCCCCATGCAAAGATAAGCTCAACCTGGAAAGCTCCTGACCTCAAAGGACTCTCTTCAGTCTGCTTCCAGCACAGCCAAATCCCCTTCCTGGCACTGTGGGGTGTTTGGTTATATGGGAGCTGGCCAAAGCCTGGCTGTTTTCTCCTGCGCTGAGGCAGGGATAGAGCAAACAGCCTTCCTGTGCCAGTGCAGCGGGCACAGCGGGGCAGGCACCCCGAGGTTCCTGCCTTTGTGCCGGCTCCTGTGAGCACAGGGCTTCCTGCTGGGAAAATCCAGCATCTGCTCTGCCTGGAGGATTAGCCAGCAGCGAAGGGCTGGGCTCTTCCTTCTCTCTGAGGAGGCCCAAAGTGCAGTTACTCCGTTCCTCTCACATCCACTTTAGCACTACTTGACCCTCCTGCTACCCAGTGCTTAAAAGCACCTTGTCCTCCAGCTCCTGAGTGACGTGGGTGCACAGTAACCTGCTCAGTGAAGCTGTGGCTGCTCAGAGCTGGGTGTCACAAGGCTCAGGGTGATGTGTTGGGTCTCTTGTTCTTCCAGGTGCATGTTTGCCTACAAACTGGGCCTCCAGGACCTGCCACAGTCGGTGGCTTTCTTCAGCGCGGTGGATATTGACCAGTGCTTAAGGAAAGAGGTGACCATGAGCTGCACGACGCCATCAAATCCAACCGGGATGGAGAAGAAGTACGGCATCCCCCAAGGTGAGGGATACTTGTGCAAGCCAACCTCTCTGTAATCCCTTGTGCACAACCCTCCTCAGCTCATGCCTTGCTTCTTACCCCATGGGCCGCAGCCCACCACCCTGCCACCAGCCCCTTCCTTTCTCAATCCTTGAGTAGTTTGTGCTGCTGCTTCCAGCTGTTCTTGGTAGTGGTGAGCTGAGCCTGGCTCTGTTATCCCACACACTGTTGCTTTGTGCCCGTCGGAAAGGAGCCCTCCTGTGCCCTTGTAACAGCCTGAGATTGAATTGTTCCCTCTCTGAAATGAGGCACCTCAACAACCTTTATTTTGCCCTCAGTGCTTTCTCTCCTTCCCCACTGCCCTTTAGCCCAGCACAACTCTGTTCAGAGAATGGCCTTGGCGTTGCCAACCATCCCAAGGCCTGGAGTTATCCCTATCTGCCCTCACTATAACCCCCCAAGTGCTGCAAGCAAACATTTAACTGTTGGTTTGGAGCTGCTTTAACCAGCTCCTCCTCAATGTGTGTCCCCTTTATACCAGCCAGGGACAAGCCCCTGCCCTCAGATTTATTCTCTATCATTGAACACATCAGCCATTCCACCTTAGGTAAACTTTATTAGGAGCCTTACAGGCAAAGGGTGCTTTTAGAAACAGAATTTGTGTTATGTGGGCAAAAAGGGCACTTCTCACCAAGAACAAAGCAAATTAAACAAGTGCATCAAATAAAGGGCAACAAAAGCCTAACAGCAAAACCAGCTTTGCCTGAGGACGCTGTCTCCTCTCTGCTTCTTGGAGAGGTGACAGCAGCAACTTCAACTCCAAGGCAGGACAGTTTGTGGTTCCAGCTTCCTACTGGTGCTGGTTCCTGCGTTCACACCACCACCAAAACAAGTTTGAATAAATTGAGGGCTTTTTGTGCTACATGCACCAAACTAAAGCAAATCGTGACAGTCGCTGTCATGTTACACGGGCTCTGAGTGTGCTGCAGCACGCAGGGAACTGATTGTCCTGTTGTCTTCCAGGAGAAGCTCTGGATATCTATCAGCTAATTGAAATTACCAAAGGTTCACTGGAGAAGAAGTGATGACGCCAGAATGACAAGTGTCCAGCCTGTGCGCCAGAGCCTGGCTGGCCTTCAGGATTTGATCTTTGGCAGGGACTGATCCTGGTCACCCTGTTTCCTTTTTGCTGTAAGAAGGGATGCTCCTGGGGAGGATGATGTTGATAGCAGCGCATTGGAAGAGCAGAGGCACTTCTGAGGGCAGCAGCCAGCTGTAAAACCTGAGACAGGGGCCAGAGTCGCTGCTTGCACAGCCATGAAGGAAGAAGGGGTAAGTATTTGGTAAGAGAAACAACAACCCATCCTCTCCATACAAGTGGTTCTCCAAGACCAGACCAAGTGCTGTGGGAGAAGGCAGCAGCCACCCCAAGCTTCATTTTCTTCGCTGTCTCTTCTTTTTGGGTTCCTGGTTCTCATCTGTCTGCTCTCCTGTGCTGCTCTGGACAGGGGAAGGAGAGAGTAGAAATAACAGACTGTGATTGTTTGTGTGTGATATAGACTAAGGGAAGTTTACCTAAAGCAAGAAACTGGATGTGCAGAGCAGGATTTAGCTCTTTTTCCTCCTAACATATATGGCCTGAATATGGGATTCCTCTCACCCACTGGGACTTTCCTCAATTCATGCTGGAACTTAGACCACAGTTATCAGCGGCACAGGACAGGGACTGTTTGTGCTGGGTTTTGGCTTGTTGAAACACTCAGGAAAATATGGACAAAACCACCAATAAAAACCTGGACAATCAGCAAAGTGCTTATTTTCTTTTAAGCTGCACAGGTTGTGTTACCTTCACCAGCACTATCTCAGTAGAGATGGGTCTGAGGATTATGGTGCCTTGCAGAGTTTGTCCTGCCAGCTGCTTATCTACAAAAGTCAACCTGGATGCAAAACCACTTTGCATCATGCACAAACATTTGATCCTGACCAGCCAGTAGGTCCTCAGAGGTAACACTGACACCTCTCTGCTTGCTGGGGCATTAAGGACAGTCTCACTTCTCTAAGCCCAAAGATAGAGACAACTGGTGCATGGAAAAAAAGGTCACTCAAGGCAGAGGGCTGTAGTGTCGGGGATCATAGCCACACTGTTCGCTCCTTTGTCTTCCCTGGCTTAGCTCTCACTTTAATACTAAGCTGATACAAATGTCCTGATTTTACATGTACCTGGAGACAGTTGGCCTTAGAAGAGGGGTAAAGCTGTTGGTAAAAGCAGCTAAATGAGTTCTGACCTGGTCATTGTCAGGCTCGTTTTCAGCATCCTCTGTGCTGTGCTCCTGCAGCGTGCTGTTTAGCATGGATGCATTGATGCGGAAGTCCCGGGAGGTGCTTAGCTTCATATATTGCATCAAGTTCACCTGCAACAACCAAGGTGAAATCAGGGAGAGGATGTTATGCCAGCAGCATCTTCATTTAGTTTTCTACCCTGCCTAGCCCTTTGCACAGCACTGGGACTGAGTCCATCACAGCAATAACACAGGATTGAAGCAAAAGGTAGGTGAAAACCCACCTGCTCCCGTGTGATACAGTGGCCCATTTGTTTTCCCAAAAGCCAAGTGATTACCAGTTCCTTTTATATAGTACCTCATCATGGTATGTTTCCTGCTTATAAACAGGCTGGGGAAAAGGGATGAGGAAAGCTGTGGAAGTTTCTGCTCAACCAGAAACCATCTGGTGCCAGGTCACAGGCACTATTGCCATTGACAGTGTGGCAGCAATTCAGTGGGGTTGGGCCAGGAGCTTGGGCAAAGGCTGAAAGAGGTGTGAGGACCTTGAGCATTAATAGATGCTTTAGAAGGTGGCCCAGCAGTACCCCCCACCCTGCCACTGATCCCACTGTGCCACTGAGGTCCGGTCACGGAAAAGCTCTGCTTTACCTTACCTTTGATTTCTTGGAGAGATGGATAAGGAACTTCTCATATTGCTCTATTGCAAAAATCAGGTTTGGGATTGGCTTGGTCTCCCGAAGCACCTTAGCCTGAAATGCAGAAAGGAGAGGGATAGGTCAGATTTGGAAGTGAACAATGAACATAAGAATTGACCTTGTTTCATGTCTGTGAGCTTTTAGGCTGCATTTAGTGAAGGTGGCTTTGTTGTTGTTGTGGTTGGTTTTGCTTGGGTTTTTTTAGACTTCTCTCTGAAGTTAAGGCAGATTCAATCTGGTTTTTAAATAAAGGCCCAGATGACAATTTGTCATTGGTGATCTATAAGAAGCCACCAGGTAACACACACCTTGAGGTATGATGCCAGGTTCAACTGCAGCCCATGGGCTAGTGGAGAGTAAGTCCATCTTACCATGACTGTGGAGATTGCAGCAGATTCAGCCTCTTTCTTCTTCTTTTTCTTCTCTTCTGCAAAGCTTAAACTCTCATTGTGGATGTTCTGAGGGAGGATGCCAAAAGATGTGGCATTAGAAGGTAAGCAGGGAAGAAAGGCCAGCCAGGTAAGGCCAGAGAAGTCTTTGCTCTGACCAGCTAACAGCATTATCAGCTAGACGAGAGAAAGGTGGTGATACAAGAAAGATGGAATTGGGAATCTCAAAATGGAATCTCAAAAAAAGAAGGAAAGAAAAGCTAATTTCATGTTTTATATATTCAGAAATACACGTGTGTGAGAAGACACAGCTTCCCCAACATGCCTTTTGTACAGTTCCTGTGGTCCTCACTCATGTACCCAATTCCTCTTCAAGCAGCTAAATCCAATCTTCAGCACTGCAGTCCTTGGCACCCACGTTACCTTACACTGTGATGACTGCAGTGTTCTTGACCTTTATTTGCCATTGAGGTTAAAAGCAGTATTAATCTCATCAAAAAAACTCCCACCAACTAAACCCCAGCTCCTCAAACACTCTTCCTTCCCTGCTCAAGCAGAAATCAGCATGCTCAGTCCCAATGGTGCTGAAATGTCTCATACTATTATTTGACACAGTAAAGCTTGAACTATAAGAAACTCAAGTCATGTCAAGAAGATTAATAATCCCCAAAGGTGCCCATGCACCGCAGCTGATACATCAGACAGACTGACTGTGATTTTGCCTGTTAATTTAGGCCTTACCTGTACATAAGTAATGAATGAGTAACACTGTGGGGTCAAATGGGAACCTGAGAGCTTCACCTGTGAAGAAGGAAGCAGAGAGGTCTGTTTTACTCCTTACTCAAGGCAATGAGCCATTTCCTCCAGCAATTGGCTCACACTCACCAGCTTTTCCAGCCTTCCTGGAATCGTGTTTGAGGTGCTGCGGCAAGCTTGGATATACTGCAAGAAAAACACGAGAGAGATTCTTCTAGGGATGCTGTTCCCATCCTGCAACCTGTATTTCCAGCCTGGGCTCAAAGCAGCTCACCCAATGGCACAGTGGGGAGGGCAGGATTTGCAAGAACTATCCTCCCCAGTTGCTTGCTATACCCCAAATGCCATGTTTGTGTTCCAGAGCTAGATGGTATTCACCACCTTGTCTCAAACCAGCTCCACTGGCCTGGTGTCATGGCCCAGTTCCCCCCACATCCAATGCTTCAAGCCTTAGGTGGGAATGAGAGGCAGGGGCAGGATTGCTGAGCACTGTGAGAACACCACTAGTGCCCTCAGCATGGCACACAGCTGCGTGCAGAGGAACCCACAAGATACACTGGAATTTAGCTATGCATGGCCAAATTCAGCTGGAGAGCAGCTCTCCTTTATCTCCACCAATACAACTATTGCTGCTCAGAAAGGTCATGAAATTGAGGGCATGAAAGCCAATGGAATAAAGACTCAACTCCTGGAAGAGCTGAGACTCAACAGCCCAGTCCTGAGCATAGCTGCTGCCAGGGGTCACTCTGAGCTTGCTGCAACAGAAAGGGAAGAAGTTTTTAGATCCTAGCCAGCCCACTGTCAGCAGAGCAGCACTCACATGTTTGATGAGGGAGGTGAGAATTGCATATGTCTTGCTGAGGCTTCTCAGCAGCGTGTCCACACAGCTCCCTGCAGGCAGTGCTGTCTGTACCAGCTCGTGATAAACTGTCAGCAGAGTTCCCAGCTGCAGAATGACACCTTTCTCCAGAGCCTGGGTTTGGTTCGATGCTTGAGAAGACTCTTCTAGAAGAAAGAGATGAATTCCTCGTGAATGTGTGTCTAATGAATCCGGTTATGCAGGTGGGAGGCACAAAAGACCACCTTTGTGTCTGGTGCACAAAGCGCCAGTGTGGAACACAGAAAGTAACCACTGGAGGACTTCGTGACAACACTCTCTTACATTGTTCATGTGGAACCAGCTCAAGGGAGTTTAACCTGCCCTCAGATGATGCTACCTCAAAATCCCCACAGCTTTTTGCTCTTTGTCTTCATCTGGTTTTGACAGAGGTGTAACAGTAAGAAGTGAAACACTTTTATTACCTGATGTGTCCGATCCCAGACTGGTGAGTTTCTTGATAAGCCAATCCACCTCTTCAAGGACTTTATCTGCTTGACCCAGAATCAGCAGCTAAAGACAGAAACACCAATAACAAAATAGGTTTTTGGAGGAGTTTGGCACAACAGGCATCTACAAGCTGCTTGTGGCAGAGCAGCCCTGGACACTACAGGCTGTTCCATACATACTACTTTGACTTACACAGACAGTAGGGGCTGCGGTCTTGGCGTTCACTATGGCAAAGTGGGACTGACTCTCCAATTCTATGTCCTGGTTGGAAGAGAGAAAACAAATTCTGGTGAGTAAAACTTCAGTTGCTGTCACACAGTTTGCCCCAGAGATGCACTCAATTCTGCCCTGACAGCTCTAAGTGATGAGGAGTTAGGCTGCTTCTGCATCATACCTGATCTATGTCTCCCAGGCAAGCGTGGATGTCTTGTGCGAGCTCACGCAGCAGACTGACAGGACTCTTGTACTGAACATGGAGGCTGAAGAGCAGAGACAACAAACCCTTGCAGCAAGAGATATCCTCTGTGGGGAAGGGAACACAACCCGTTACCAGGCGCAGAGCTCCCCATGCTATTTAGGAACATCAGACATCCAGTGAGGGAACGCCTCAGATTCATTGTGGATTTAACAGGCTGCATTCCCAGAAACAACACCCAGGAGGTGAAAATCCCATCAAAACACCACAGTTACAAAAGCAGAGTTTACAACATTGGGCATCCCATATAACACTGCAAGGGGAAGTGTGGCACGCTGAAACCCTCAGCTCATAGAAAAATGATGACCAGAAGCACAATACAAACTCTGGCAAGAGGAGTATCTTTCCAGAGTATGGACCTGTTGATTTGAGTAACAGAGGTGCTAAATAACAAGGGAGAAAACTGAAGTAAGTGGCTTCTCTTTCTTCAGCAACACTACTATTTATAGAGATGGAGTTTCTTCCTTAAGACTTGTGCTAATAACTACAGTGTCATGGCAATCTGCCACGGGATGAGACCTGAATGTATCAGTAACAAAGAGGTAAAAACAGGACAGACAACAACAGAGCATCTAAGGGTCTGATATCTGACACATCACATCTAAACACGCTCCCCAAAGCTTACTTACCAAGAGCATTTTCTTTGCAAATTTTGACTGTCCAAGTCAGGAATTGAAGGAACTGTAGAAGGGGAGAAAATTGGTCATGGCTTTGAAACAGAATTCAAAGCACAAAACTAAAGCTAAAACTAAGAGTAAATCAAAACAATGAACCACAGCAAAGAAAGATGAGAAGCGTCTCCTCCTGGCAGAAAGGCACCAAGGCATGCTCTGTGAAGTTCCACAAGGGGCATTTAACCTGCTAACAAGTGAAAAGCTGAGATCCAGGACAGAGGAATGGCTATACATTCCCTTGCACAGAGTAACAGCTCCATTTAATTTAAGGTAAATGATGACTCCAGACTTCTGGCACACTTTTAGTGCAGTCCCTATCTTGTAAAATTGGGGCACATTTAGAAAATGCCTCCTTGCATGGAAGGCATGAGGCACCCAGCCAGTTTGGACTGGTCACACGTCTGCTGGCCTTGTTTGCCTCTATTCCCATGCGGAAGCTCTGCCAAAGCCAGGCTCTGTTAGCAGTCCCTGCTCAAGCAAACAAACAAGTCATTCAGACTCCAGGAGTCCAAAGAGAGAATCAGAACATGCAGGAGTGGGATAGGAAAACAAAGTGTTCTTAACTGTCTGTGTGTGTGACAGGAGAATCATAGAATCTCAGACTGGTTTGGGTTGAAGGGACCTTAAAGCTCATCCAGCTCCAACCCCCTGCCACGGGCAGGGACACCTTCCACTAGAGCAGGTTGCTCCAAGCCCCTGTGTCCAACCTGGCCTTGAACACTGCCAGGGATGGGGCAGCCACAGCTTCTCTGGGCACCCTCACCTGAAGCCAGCGCCTCAGCACCCTCATAGTAAAGAATTTCTTCCTAATGCCTAAATGCTTGGCAATGTAATAAAACTGCCCCTTTCCCATGGTGTGCTTTGCAGGAGAAGGCAGAACACGCGCACATGTCAGAGCCCTTAGATGTCAGCCTAATCTGATCATCTTCTTCCCACATCCGTGGCCACAACACCCATCCCTGCCACCCCACGAAGGCTGTCAAGTACCTGCTGAGAGGCCGGATCCAGGAGTTTGGACAAAGTGGAGAGAACCGTGATGAGCGACTGCGTTTCCTTGGAGTTGAAGTCATCTTCAGCACTGCTGAACTGGTTCACCAGGGACCTCTGATCATGGGAAGGAAAGGCAGAGGCCCTGAGTGTGCATGCTTGTTGCAGGGCCATTTTAAGAAGCAAATAACCAGAAGCTGCAGCAGATAAAAGAATCAGCAACAAGGAGAATGACAAAGAATGTAAAAAGAGGACTGTTCTAAAGAGCGAGTGCTGGGGTTTGGTATGAGTTCTTACACATATGACTCAGTGTGACTTTGTACAATACTCAGGTTAGTTTAAGCTGCACTGAAGGACCCTTTAAATACATGTGCACTTCAATCCAGCCCTGCACAGCACCCTGAAGAAGCCTTCCTTAGGGATGGGAAGCTTCTGAACTGCCAGTGAATCAGTGTCACATTTGCTGCCACACACTCAAGCCTGTGGTCAAGCAGCAGAGAGCAAGCAGTGTTTTCTGCCAGAATCACCAGTGCTTTGGAACACTCACGGCACACAGTGGTACTCACCTGAAACTGTCGGATCTGGAAGGCAGCTTTCTCTGTGACATTAATATCCGTTTCTTCTGCGTCACCATCAGTAATATCTGGCAGAGACAGAGAGGTGCAGAAAAAAGCTAAATGCCAAGCGCAGAACACAGGATTTATTTCCAAAAGTGGCAAAAGACTGCAACTGCTCACAGCTAGAGGAGGAATACAGACTGCAGAACCGTGCTGAGCACAGAAATGTGTTAAAGGCAAACTTCAAATAGACAAGTGCTATATCAGAACCCAGCTCTCCTCTGCTGACTGGGAGCTCTCTAAAAGCAGGTAAAGAGACGGTCTGGAACTTGCCTCTGGTGTGAAAATCAATGCTACTAAACCCACCTTGTTACTGACAGACAAGGAGCAGACCCTTCTCTCTCTAGTTATGGATAAAGGGTCCCCACCTACCCACACACGGGCTGGAACATGAAGGCTAGAAACCAGAGTTTGTACCATGTGCCTACCCAGGGCTTGCAGAAACTGGGGGATCCTGGCAGCGTAGAGCTGCTGCACTGTGTTGAAGATCCGCAGCAAACCTTCCAAGCACAGAAGCGAAATGCTTTTGCCCTTCTTCTTCCCTGACTCTTCAACAACAGTGGGAATTGAAGTGTACCTCCAAAGCAGAACCCTATAGGATGGGAGATGAGTTAGCATCACACGCTCCAGTAAAGCTGGCTGCACAGTGCCAGAGCTAGAACAGGGCTAATCACAGATTCTACTCCTCAGATCGTATTTTTGCTATAACTAAATTGGAATGTCTTTTTCCTATAGGAAAGTGGAGGGAGAAGAAATCAATTTTTAAGAAGATTTTGTTTCAATGTCAGCAAAACAGCTACTGCATTCTTCCTGCACAGCTAAATAATTTAATTCTTCCCAGGTACCAAGGGACCTTCCAATCCCATTTCAAATCCATCTTTATACACTCATTTCTTCCACCTGGCTTTTCCTTCTGTCTCCGACTATCCAAACACTGACCACTGGTGTCAAATCTGTCAGTGACAAAAAGCTTTTCTCTTGGCAGTTTGAATCTTGTGAAATGTCAGCTATCACTATAGGGCTCTCCAGTAATAAAACCAGAAAGGTAAAGGCAGGCAAAGCAAAGTGAAAAGCTTTGAAGCAAGCAAAATTGTTTGGCCCAAAGGAGACTTTTCTATTTGTAGGCAAACATCTTTTTTTCTGCTCCCCTAAGCCCACTTCTTCCCTTTTTTGTTCCCTCTCCTTTCTTCTCATTAGTTCTGTCTCCTGCACGGATGATCTTATTCTATTTCAACGTCCAATCACACAAAACATGTAGCTCACATGTAGTCCTAATGACTGCAACAAAAATAGCCTCTATTATTTGGGGCGAGACACAAAACGGGCATTATTCATGGCAGGGGTAATTTGCATTTTGCGCTCTCTGCTGACTGGGATCTGAAAAGACCCCATGCAGATATGACCTAGATCCCAAAAGACATTTACATGGTTAACATTCTTGGCTTTCCAAAGGATTAGATGCAGGATTGTCTTCAAGCATCTTGCAAAAGTCCTAAACAAACGTTTTCTAAAGCTTGTGTCTCTCTTACATCTGTTTTGTACTTTAGCTAGAAGTGAATTTTAACTTTATTGCATCCCAGAGGCCTCAAGAATCCAGCCTGTAACAATCCTACCTCCTCTGTGACAGTGAGCGATGAACCAAAAGTCACAAAGAGGCTGAAAATGAGAGTTTGATGGTGTTTGGTTCTTCCAGGCCAAGTACCATTATTAGAGCTGTATCACTCACTCTGGCACAGCAACTGTACTGCCTCCACTTGATTTCTCAGGAGCAAAGAAAGGCAATGATCTCAACCCAGTAATAATAACTGTTTGAAACAGTTACAGACTGCATTCTTCTTTCCAAACCCTACTTGAGAATCAGAAATCCTCAAAATGCATTGCTGCTTTTTAGTGCTGATGCCTCCACGTGCCACAGCGACTCACTGCGTGACTTTGCAGAGGTTCTGAAACATCTTGTCAGGATTCTGTCCGTCTGGTCCATCCGTTTGTCCCGTCTCCTCCAGCTGCTGCACCTTCTGCAGAGCTACACTGACCGCATAGCGCAGGAACTCCGTGCTGGAGCGCAGGACTGCCAGGCTCTCCTCATGGCTTTGGGCATTGTCCCTGGAGAATCGAGAGCACTGTCAGAGAACTGAGCATGCACCCAAAAAGCAAAGAGCTTCAGAATCTAAATATGCATTAACAGATAAAATCATTAGCTGGATTCAGGGTGGAAAAGACCCTTTGTTTTGGTAGCTTGTAGTGAACACTCGGAGGATAGAGTTCCACCAGCCTTTCCAAATATACAGCCGTGGTTTGAATTGATGTCTGGCTCTCTTCGCAGAGCTCAACCACTGGAGTTTGTTGTCTGGGGAACAGCCCAGGACTGGAAGAGCAGAGACTCTCAGAAGTCTTGCAAGTCTCAAGCAAGGCCCAAGAAAGCTGGTTTGTCAAGACCAGCTCTGGCTCCTGCCTGGACTATGATGTTCTCCAGAAAAGAGCTGTTACCATGCACGCTTTGTGCAGAAATCACAATGCCTGTACCCTGTATGCAGTGCAGAAGACAGCCAGCATGCAGGCACCACGAAAGCAGCTTGTGAATAGGCCTTAAAGCTACTCCAGATGTGACAGCTTCTCACCTGAACAGAGCTGTGAGCAGAGTAGATACAAAACCCATGGACAGGAAGCTCCGGGGAGTTTTGTTGCCCAAGGTAGATTTGTTCTTTCCAGCTTTCTCCTTGAGGATTTCAGAAAGCTTGTTGTAACATGTAAACAGGCCTAGGACATCCTCAAACTTGTTCTTACTGCAAAACAGTAGTAGAAAGCATTAATGGAGAAAATACAGTCTTATAGTTTCCCATTTGAAGCTTCAGTTACCAAATTACACAGTGGCACTTTCTAAGCCATAAAACCATAACATACAACATCTCCCCACCTCCCTAACAGCATGTACCTCATCCCTTCCTCCTTAACCTGCTCCTCTACAAAATGTCACATCCCATCTTCCACAGCACAAGACACTCCTCAAGGTTCTGTGCATGTCTGAGGCACTCACACTCAGAAAACATCCTGATTCTGCGCTGCCACTGTTACCCTGTGCTTGCGATGAGGCTGTACTCCAAAGAACAGGCACAGCTAGCGCTGGAGGGCAAGATTTGATGTTTTACCTGAAATTCCCTATGTTGAAATTGTACTCAATCAGGACCTCACAAATTCCCATCACCTGAATGGCATAGATGTTATTCTTTACACCGACACCAGAAGACAGAGAAAAATCTGCCGATTTATCCTAAGAGGTAAAGGAAACAAGTGAAAGATCTTCTCAAAACCTGACAAGAACTCAGCGTCTTCTTCCACTGAGTCAAACTGAGAATCAGATTTACCAGTTCAAAGTCTTCCAACTCGCTCTTGATCATTCGTCGTGTGACAGATTCTAACATGTCTTCAAAGTTTTGCTCAAATCCCACATCCTCCTCCTCCTCATCGTCATCTTCAGCTCCTTGGCAGAGATTCACGGTGCTCTTATACCAGGCAAGACAGTGCTGGATACAGCAGAGCAGATGGGCCTGAAGGAAGCAGCCACACAGTCACACTCAGCCTTCTAGCTGGAGGTCACTGGCATGGAGGGATACAGGCCAGACTATTATAGTTGGAGGCAAAAAGCTGCCTTCAGGGGTTCATGTGAGTCCCAGGAATATGCCTCATTCTGGGAACAAGGGTATCTGTAATCCTACACACAGCTACCCTGCCCTAGCTTCAGTGTCTGCCTCAGCTTGGCTATACAGGATGCAGAGACTTAAATCCCACTGCTCCCTCAACCCAGCTACCTCAACTGCTGAAGGAGATGGAAAAGGAATTCCAAAAGGGCTCTCGCTCTAGCTGAGGTGGGTGCTCTCTTCCTGGGTGTGCTACTGCAGCACAGCACGGAAGCTTCCTAGGGGAAAACATAGTGACTAATTTGAATTTGTTCCCTTGGAAATCCAAGGAATTGTTGAGGTCTCATCTCCAACAACTTCAAAGGAGCAAAACCAAAGGGCAGATTCTTCCCCCTGTTACGCACACACACCGCAGGACTATTTTATGTGGAATTAAGTTGAAGGAGGGACAAAAAGCCCAGGGTGAGTTCAAGAGAGAGTAAAAGAACTACACTATTTCTAGAGCATTTTTCACACAGGTCACCTAAACCACTGTGCTAGTGGAGCTCTAATAGATAGCCTGAGGCAGGGGTGAGATGCCCAGCTCTATTGTCATTAAACGAATTGCTTCAGGCTAGAAAAAGCTGAAGAAACACAAGGTATTCAGCTCATGTAGTAGCACAGCTAAAATGCTACAGAACAGATGAGCTTGCAGCTGTGGCCTGTAGCTCTTACCAGTGGTTCTTGCAGAAAGATTTGATCTCCTTGAGCCATAATACATCCTTCAAGTTTCAATGGAGGCAGGAGGTCTGGCTGGGGCAAGTAATATTGCTTTATCTGTCACGGAAAACAAGAAATAAAGATAACCAGTTACTTGGTAACTGAGCCTCTCAGGTTGTTTGAAAACAGAAGACAATAATCTTTGCGCTCCATTTCACAGAGCAAAAACTGGCACTGTAATAAAGAGACTGTACATGTACATGAGCCACGTCAGGTGCTCCATTAGTGATTAAAAAGTTGCTTATGTACCTCTCAGCCCTAAACCAAGTTTACCTGACCACTTGCTGTCGTGTTGCCTCCACATGCAACACCACTTGCACTTCACCTGTAACGCTACTCATGCTTTACACTGCTGCCTGTCACCTGCACTGAATGCTTGGCCCTGTTATGGCATCCAGCTTCCTGGCCTAAGGGTGCAGACAGCTATGGAGGCTACACTTGGCACTAGAACAAATCCATCAGAGACCATGCTTGCATCAAAACCTGTCTATACCCAAGTACTGATATCCTATATCAATACTTGGAGGATATCCCCTTCCTTTGGCACACCACAGGAAGGAGGTATCCTCCAAGTACTGATATAGGATCAGAACCAAACAGGGAAAGTTATATATACAATAATGCTATAAAATTTTATACATTTACACCAACTTCTCCTTAAGTGCCCTCTGCTACCCAAAAGCTGCCTTGTCTCTGTTCATGTTCCTTTCTCAGACCCTCTACTGTCATGGAAGAGCTGGAATTAGTCAGCATGAACTCTATGGATGATTAAAGGGAAGAAAATTACTTGTCTCAAAGGAAGCACAGCCTGTCCAATGGATTGAGGAAATGTGATTGTCTTGTTGCCATGAGCAACACTGTTGGGGGATGAGTTAATCCTCCCAGATCCTACGTGGACTTGGGTATTCTCCCGATGGGAGGACAGCAATAATAATTACTGTGTCAGCACACATCCTCGGGGAAGTATGGGAGGGTAAGTGCCATGCACTGCTAAGGAACAGGCAGTGCACAAAGCACTTCTCTGGGCTCACACTTCTCACAGCATCTCAGAAGTGAAGGGTTGGAAAAGACTCCAAGAGATCCTTTCTCTTCCATCCTGCGAGAGGATATGAACCAGTCTCCAGACGTTTCCCCAGTCTGCTCTCTCAACATAGCAGGGATTTGAACACCTCCTTAGAGAAGTGCCACACACTTAAACATGTTTCCAGTCTAAGGGAGAACTATTTCCCCAATATTTAACCTGATTTGTTTGCTAGACTGGTTGCAGTGCAGAATTCTTAGTCTCTACAGCCACAGCATTACCTTACCTGGGACAAGAGTGTTTCCATTATAGAGCTGGCCAGCTGGGAGTTCCTGCGAAGGACGTCATAGAAACCCTGGAGACAGGAAGGAAGGACAAGTTGGCTTCCATGGCAAAGAAAATGGACCAGATATAAACCAACAAGAAGTTGGTGTCACAAGACACCAGTGACCATTTGGCACTGCAAGGAACCCTGAGGAAGTAACAATGTGCTCAGTGTAAAACCCCATACCTGGCAAAGCAAAGGCACCATAGAAAGAAGGTATGAATCAGAAAGAGTATGAATTTCCTCACAGGGGCCCTCCTACAAGCTGTATCTCCCTAGCAGCGGTGGCATCAAGCCCAGAGTGACTTTCACTGCTATTTAACACTAGCACTAGATCCAACTTCAAACTGTGAAATCCTGCTTCAAAGGCAAAACAAGCCAGTGGGGAAACTGTAGGAGGCAAAAAAATCCTTCAGACTGAGAAAACTCAGTGGATGGATAAAGCAAGCGCAAGTCTTACAGCAACAGTGATGAACACACCCAAAACTTGCAGCTCACCAAAGGTCAGTCCAACCAAGCAAAGAAAGAAACAAAATCTCTCTGACCTGAATAGGTTTTTTCCTCAGGATGGTACTCCATGGTTACCTCAGGAGCTAAGATACACACCCAAAAATGGCCCTTTGTATTAGGCCACTTGTTACAAGAAATGTAAAGGACAGACAAGTCTTTATAGAAACTTGCAAAAGGAGGAGGAGAAAAGGCTGATCCCTGATGCAGCTCTCTTGGAGCTCACCATTAACTCCCAGCAACTCTGCATCCATCTGATGCCTGTTACAACACTCCTCCTCACTGGGCATCAACCATGCTTCCCATACCCTAGGCCATACCACAGAAAGAGACTTTGATGCGTTTTTCCCCTTAAGCAATGCAGGAGATGAGGAAGACACATCAATGTGTGTTTGGGTTTATAGTGATCCAAAATGAAAAGCAGCAGGAGGATTGAAAAAATAAATATAGTCCTTGGTACCTGCATCCGTTGAAGAAGATAACTGAGATGGTAGGTTGTTTTTGCACAATAATGTGATCATTACTTACCTGGGGCTACAGTAGAACCAGACTACAGAAGAGAGAGTGGCTGTTTAAAAGGAGATTGAAGGAACCATGTTTACCTCGTATAACATGAGCCGAACATCCGCCTGCTGGCTCAGACACCGCCTCAGGCTGCCCAGGATTTCAAGGCAGAAGGCCTCATTAGCTGCAGAATTATAGCAGGCATGAACATCTGCCTGGACCTGGGAGGGAATATTAGTCACGTTATAGTGGTTACAGTTCTCAAATTATCACAATACAGAAGCAAGGTGATAAGGGTCCTGGCCCCTAAACAATCACTGAAACAGTCCTTAGCGTGCTGCCATGCTCTTCATCATCATCATGGAGCAGTGTGAATGCTCCCTAGAACACTGGTGCTGTAAGAGAGAATGAGAAGCAACATCCTTAGGCCAGCTTCTCATTGCATTTCCCAAAGCTTTCCTTCCAGGACTAATCCTTACTGAAGTTTTATTTCCATTTTGGGAAACACTCCACTCCTAAATTGTTTCAAACAGGGACTCTTCATTAGTGACTGTAGCGATAGGACAAGGAGTGATGGGTTCAAACTGAAGCAGGGGAAGTTCAGGTTAAATACAAGGAAGAAGCTCTTCCCTGTGAAGGTGGTGAGGCACTGGAATAGGTTGCCCAGAGAAGTGGTAAGTGCCCCATCCCTGGCAGTGTTCAAGGCCAGGTTGGACACAGGGGCTTGGAGCAACCTGCTCTAGTGGAAGGTGTCCCTGCCTGTGGCAGAGGGTTGGAACTGGGTGATCTTAAGGTCCTTTCCAACCCAAACCATTCTATGATTCTATGACATTAGACATGAGACTGTCTCATCTGTCCACCCCAGGGACTGCAGAACAGCACTTACCTGAGTGGCACCAATGGCCTGGCTGCACTGGGAAGAGGCCAGGCTGCCCAGAATCTTAAAGTTTCTTAACAGAAGCAAAAAGCCAGCAACTGCAGCTTTCCGAGCATCGAGCTGCCTGTGAGGCAGGGGGAGAAAAGAGAAGCATGAGGAAAAACTGGAGCAAGAAGCTCAGAAGTAAATACAAGACCAACTCAGCAATGAGAAAGAGTCCACAAATACAGAGTGATTGGGCCCAATGGAACTGTATTCCCCAAGAGGGCAGCACAGTCGCAGGGAGTTGAGAGCTTGGCAGTTTGCTGGGAACTCCCTTGCTCTACACTCTCACAACATTCAAGTTCCTTTCTGTCCTAGCAGAGGACAAGACCCAAGCATTAAATGTCCCCTGAAAACTGGAATGGGAGAGTCTCACAGAGCTCAGAGTTGGAAAACTCTTCAAAAAGCTGGTGTTTTGCTTTGCTCACAGAAACTCAGGGTCTTTCCCAAAAGCAAGTCCCTTGCCTTGAATAATAATCCTAAATTATGAATTCTGTATTCACAACCAGACAGCCACTGCCAAACAAATCCAGTCTACGATCGCAGCATTATGAAGACAACAGGATGATTTGCTCAAAGCATTACCAAGACAACAAGCCTGCTTCTCTACCACCTTGTAAGGGATCAGAGGGAAGGTGGTAGCTCAGCATTCCACACTCTCCCAAGCATCTGGATGTACTCAGCAGTGTAGACACATGTTGGAATTGGTTTTAGTTTTGCCTACTTATTTGGAGTTCCCAACAGCTTTCTGAATTCCCAAAGCCCATTTAGCTGGGGTTTGGGATTTGTGTCTCATTTCAGCAAGCTGTGACTGTATTACATCCCTAGGCTAAAGAGTTAGGAGATGTCTCCATCTAGTTATGGGAAGAACATAGTAAGAAGAGACTCATCCAAAACAAACAAAACATACTTCCACTCCAAAACCATAAATGAGCAGTGGAAATCTTTTCAATGGCTCCCCTTCCCAGCTTACCTGGAAAAGATAGCTTTCTGGAGAACAAGTATCAGGGAGTCCCTCACTGACATGCTGACTTTGAGCAGAGGCTGGAAAGGAAAAGAGACTTTGGAGAGAAAAGCACTAAGGCATGCCAAGCCCTTGGGGCATATGAGCTCATCTTCCTCAGGCCCATCTGGCCCTGCATTTCCAATACTGTCATCAGTACAGTAGGAAAACCAAGCCATTTTAAGCCAATATAAAATTAAACCTAGAGAGCTGTAGCAGTGAGACACCTCACGGGTTAGTGAGGACACGGTGCAAGGGTTTGGGAAAAACACAGTTATCCCCAGATTGGACAAAGCAGGTACAGATTTAATACCAGGGCAATATCTCAGCCTGGACAAAGAGAAACACTGACATGAAGCCTGGAAGGAGAAAAATCAATATGACAGCTCCAGCTGTTCAGCTAAACACTGTATACTTAGTTTTGTACAGTGTGCAGCATCTGGGCATCTTCCAGATGAAAGGTCAGCACAGAGCAGTTTTGGTACCATGCCAGCCCACACCATATGCTTTTTGTTAGAGGGCACATGCAAATCCATGCTTGAAGAACAGTTCCATGCTACACCAAACAACCTACAGCAGAGCATGAAGGTTTATTTTACAAGAAGGGTTATTAGATCATGCATATAACTGTGGCCTAGTGCTGCCACTGGAACTAAACTAGCAAGGATATTCATGGAGAAATGCAAAGCTTTACCTGTACTGCCCGGAGGAGCCCTTGCACTGTGTCGATGGGCAGAAAGGACAAATTGTCAAAGGTCTCTGTGACTTTGGAGGATGAATTCTGAAGCACAAGAGGAGCAGACACAACAATACTGGACAGCAAGTCTGAAAAACAAAAGGACAAATGGAGCAGCTGCTGCCAAGGGGTAAGAAACATCTGAGCAAAAGATGTCTATAGAGCTAACGACTACAGAATACCAAAGCTCTTCCATCATACAGAGAGGTTGGGATAGGATGAGCATTGAAAATCTGAGCTCTGCTGCAGACACACGGTGTAAAATGCTCACAACCCAGCTGAAGGGCCTCACCCCACCAGAGGGCACTGAGGTATAAGAGAAGAGGCTGCAGCAGAGGCATTTTGGCAGCCCCAGTGACTCCCAAACACCTGCCCAAGGATAAGGAGGAAGGCAAGGCTAAGGAACATGGAACAAATTGCTGACTGATGGATACCAACTTTCTGTGCGTCAGCTGTGCCATGGCAACTGCCTGCAAACATATACTTTACTTGTGGTGAATACAAGGTAATCTGATGCAGCTGAAACCTTAGTAAGAGGGGAAGGAATAAGTGATTTTCTTGGCTTCAGGTCACTTCAGCAGGAACTTCAGCAAGCCAACTGTATGCTGGGCTGCATCCAAAGCAGCATGGCCAGCAGGTCAAGGGAGGGGATTCTTCCCCTCTACTCCGCTCTGGTGAGACCCCACCTGGAGCGCTGCATCCAGCTCTGGAGTCCTCAGCACAGGAAAGACATGGACCTGTCAGAGCAGATCCAGAGGAAGACCACAGAAATGATCAGAGGATGGAACACCTCTCCTAAGAATAAAGGCTGAGAGTTGGGGTTGTTCAGCCTGGAGAAGACTCTGGGGAGACGTTATTGCAGCCTTTCAATACTTAAAGGGGGCTCATAAGAAAGATGGGGACAAACATTTTTGTAGGGCCTATTGCAATAAGACAAGGGGTGATGATTTTAAACTAAAAGAAAGCAATTTTACACTGATATAAGGAAGAGTTTTTACAATGAAGGTGGTGAAACACTGGCACAGGTTACCCAGAGAGGTGGGAGATGCCCCATCCCTGGAAACACTCAAGGTCAGGCTGGACGGGGCTCTGAGCAATCTGATCTAGTGAAAGATGTCCCTGCTCATTGCAAGGGGATTGGACTAAATGATCTTTAAAGGTCCCTCCCAACCAAAACTTGTTTTGAGAAGCTATGTCCTGAGTGTCCACAGAGCAGGACACATTTCTCTCTTTCCTGTTACCTATGAAGTGGCTGACAGGAGATCCTGCTTTTGTGAGGACTCTGTTCAGGACCTGCTCAAGAATATTGCTTCTGATGGGCTCATGAACCTGAAATGAGACAGAACAATACATAAAAATCAAAACCTACAAAACCTGAAGATATTTCTGTACCTCCCAGCACAGGCATCATGTAGTACAAGGCAAATCCAGATCTGACAGGTAAGCTGGGACTGGCTGCCTGAAGTCCCCTTCAGCTAAATTCACACAGATGGATTCAGATTCCACCCCAGGCCAATCAGAACCAGCACATCAGAGGCACACACTTGAAACATACTGAGTGACATCAGTGGTGGGATGCAAATTTCCCACTTCAGTGAAGATGTTGGTTTCAATCCCACCTCTGACAGGTTTCCTTTGTCCCTCTGAATTTCTCTACCTTCTTTGCCGTGTTTTGGAAACTCTAATAGGGATTACACAAGTATCATGGTAACTGGAACAGATGAGGATAGTCTCTTCCAGTTGGACAGGGGCAAATAGGGAGGCTGAATCTGGTACTAGTTGTAACACACTCATAATGGATATGGCAAGCAGAGTTCTGACCCCATTTACCAACAGAGTTCTCTCCCCCACCAAAAAAAAACCCTCTCCAAAACATACAGTACCTTAAATGTTTCCAGCAGGATACTTGCTCCCAGTCTGCAAGCCTGCTGAGCTGGCATTTTTGAAAGGCCATAACTGGCATCAGCAGCTTTTCCTCCAAAGGGCTTTTTTGGTTCATATGATTCCATTAGGCTGAAGCCAAGATCCACCAGGCCCTGTGTAACATGGTCCCAGCCAAAGGCACTGAGGAAAACATTAAGCAGACCAAGAAAGAAACAACTTAGTCACAGAAAAGGTTTAGATTAGAGCAGTTTAAAGTAAAATTTTCTGCAGTCATTCCAGGGTCCAAAGCAGCAATGAGAGATGCTTGATCACATCACGGAAGATGACATCCCTCACAAGCCCATGATGGTCTTTATGCTGAGGGACAGGTGCTCAGCTCAACACAAATCCTGCCATCCAGACTTCCTTTCCAAAGGTTTCCTCACTATGGGGAATGATGTGCACTCAGGTCTGATCTGAACTGTGATAGGCTACAGCTATCCTACTGATAGCTGAGATCAGTATCCACAAATATCCTACTGATCCTGAGATCTTCAAGTCAGAGAGGAAGACAGAACAGGAATGCCTCACATCAAACTGAAGGACAACTGGTGACAGATCAGAGCTATCCCACAGGATGTTTAAAGGACTCATCATGTGGGGGAAGAAAACAGTGAACCTATCACTCATTCCTTGATCAGAACACAAACTACAGCCAGCAGCATGACTCACACCATCAGCTGCTTCACCAGTAAGACACAGATGGAGGGTCCTGATCAGTTTAGTCCTTTGTACCACCAGATGCTGAGATTTGAAGGAGAGGAGGCAGATTCATGCATTTTGTTGCCTTTCTTTTTAATTCACCGATATAAAACTGGGATAAAAACCTGAATTTCGACACTGTTTCCTGGCCAGCAGTATTTAGCATCCCAGAGCATTCTAGTGAGGCTGAAACTGTCCCCCTCCAAAAGCCCACCGAGTGTTCTGCAGCATGTGGCAACAACTCACCTGTTTTCCACCACTTCCAGAATTACAGCAGTTACATCATATTGTTGAGGAAACAAATCCTGCAGGAACTTGGAGGCCTGAAGGAACTGCAGGTCCTTGCAGCTTCTTGTGATTGATGTTTTCAAGAAATCAAATATCTGGAACATAAAATCATTGAGTGAGAGGAAATGATCTTTGAAATGGGACCTGTATAGTCTTGGGTATGTTCCAGTAAGAGCACAAGTTCCAGTAAAGCCTGCCAAAAGCTTTAACTCATTTCTTTCTCAGGACAAATACACCAACCTCATTAAGTGCCTCAAGGAGGGCAACCTGCTGACAGATGCTCTTCAGGTGGCCACCACAGAGCCAAAGCATTACAAAAAGAAGACTTTGCTTCTCATCCTATAACACCAAACCCCAGGAATCACAACTCTGGAAAATTCTGATATTGCTCTGGGGTCTTTTATAGTGTTCAGTAAACTACAGGGTACTAATGATCTAACTGCCTCCCCACAAGCATCATGGAACCATTTTAAGACTAATTCTGATGGGACTATGACCTAACCATGTTTCCTTTCCTTTCCAAGAAGTGCCGTGTACATCCCCATGGAAGTTCTCTGCAAGCTGATCACCCACATACCTGCTCTTGCTGTCTGTGTTTTACTGCAACCGATAGCAAAAGAGCCACGCTGAAGGGACACAGGGCTCTACCAGGGTCCTTCTGCTGCTCAGTCTAGAAAATGGCAAGCAACAGTCAGAAAGCTTGTTATCTTCAACTGCAGCATCCCACAGGCTCAGGAAAGCTATAAGGCACATGTGCCTTCAAACATATCAAGGCATTTTTACAAGTGAACATGACTGCAAACATAAAAATCATTAAATCCCTTCTACAGATAACCCGTTAAGTTTTAAAAGCCCTGCTTCAGCATCGTCAGCAGCAGTGCCTGCTCCTTCTGTGTCCTACCTTTAGATGTCTGATTAGTTCCTCGCCGAGGTCCTGATCCAGGTTGATAACAGAAACAATATGGAGAATAACGGTGCCTTCCACGTGGCGGAGTTGGTCCAGGGGTGTTGTGGCTACCTCCAGGTCCCCTGATCTGTAAGTTTCAAAACCAAGCCATCCAAAACCATGGATCATTTGTGTATCAAGGCGGACGTACTTGTACGAGGTTTAACAATATGAATTCAAGGAGTCCTGGGCAGGACCAGGGTGACTACAAATAGCATCACAGAACCTACTAGGTTGGAAAAGATCTTCAAGATCATGAAGTCCAACCTTTACCCCGGCACTGCCAAGGCCACCACTAAACCATGTCACTAAGGGCACCATCTACACGGCTTTTGAACTTCCCTGGGCTGCCTGTTCCAATGCCTGACCACCCTTTTGGTGGATATTTTCCTAATATCCAGTCTAAACCTCCCCTGGCACAGCTTGAGGCTGTTTCCTCTTGTCCTGTCGCTTGTTACTCGGGAGAAGAGACCAGCCACTCCTATACCTTTACCCAGGCAGTAAGAAAAGGGGATGACAGAGAAAAGAACTTACTGTGGAACCTTCTGTTCTTCCTTTTGTCTCTTATCCAACTGATTGAAAAAACTGATGATTCCTTCTAAAACAGTCTTCTTACTGCCCTGCAAGGGAGGACATTACATTAAGCCACTGCAGGGCCTGCAGTCTCCTAGAGAACTACACTCTATTCCCACACTGATTACAAATGTCATGATATCCTTCGTTTCCCTTCACCAATCCCTGAGGTGGAAGAGGGCTCCTGTACAGCTCATTTCCAAATGAAGCCACTCTGGTTTAGTTTGTGTATTTCTTTTGACTGTATTTATTAAAGAGTTGGAAGAAGCTGAAGCTTTCAGATGTTCTCAGGGGTTTTTTAAGTTGTCACTAATTAGAAAGGATCCTTTATGTTATAATCAATTGAGAAGGCTTTCAAACTCCTAGCCTTCAATATATGTGTATATATATATATATTTTGGCCAGTGGACCTGAAACCAGGTGGAAACCAGGAAAATCTCCTAAACCACACATATCATTTGTCTTTGACAGAATCATTTTTGGAATTGACTCAGTCACAAATGAAGCACAAGAGCCAGATCACCCTGTCAAAGGGCAGAGATGTCCTTGGCAGCCTCTGCTTGCAGGAAATGCCCAGGGAATGACACGTTTGCAGCACAAGTCAGACTACAACCCAGAAGACAGTCACACTGCATGAGCTATTATTATAGTGTGCAGACCACAGAGTGAGGAAAACCACACTTAAGAACACTGAGAAAACCCAATCCTCTCTGCTGTCTGCTAGGTCTGTGTCCATCCCTTATTTCCCAAAGGTTTCCTTCCTTCCCTACAAGGAATATCAAGGTTGTATCTATGTCTGAGCAGTCAGTTTCTTGAGGCTTGAGAGAGCTGGAGAAATAAACCTACTGATGTCCTGCTGTGTCCTGCTCCCCAAAGCACACTTTGGGAACAACCAGAATTCCTGCCAAAATCCAGCCTAGAGCTCAGTCTGTACATCTTTTTTTCTCATGGTACATACTTAGGGGGAGTCTCCCGTGAGCTTTTACCTTTGCAGAGAGCAGCAGCAGCTGATAGACCAGAGGGGGAATTTCCTGTAGGTCTAATTTGGAGAACATCCTGAGGACCTTTTCCACCACAAACTGCAGTTCCTCTCCCGACAGTGGAATATCCCTGTTGAATCAAAGATGCAGCCTCATCATTTCCACTGATTTCCTTCAGAATCCCACAGCAGATTCAACCCATAACTAGACAAAAGGTTCTAATGCACAGACAGGCAGCAAGTGCTCCCAGTCCTCACCAGAAGCAGTTGCCACAGATTCCTCAATACCCTACCCCTGTTCCAGGATACTCTTCAACTTTTCTGTGCTTACATCTCCTCCACATGATGTTCATTAATGTATTGTTAATTTGCCAAGGCTCACTCACACACAGGATAAAAGCCATGGTGCCCTGCACAGTCTTTGAGCCATCCCTGCCCAAAGCTGTGTTTTGTGTCCAAATGGATCCAACATGGATGTTCATTGACCAACCATTCATGTGGCTGTGCCTGGTATGGTCAGACCTATTCGTACTTGCCCCAAATTACACACGAAATAGGGCACAGACACAACAAAGCACATGGAAGTGTTGATGCTGAAGGGAAAAAGAATTACCTGAACATGTTGGCAAGATGTATTACACTCTGAGGATCCCACCTGGTACAACAAAACTATGTCAGAAAATTGGGAGCAAGAAGGATTACCACTTAGCCCTTCCCTCCTCAAACACAATTATTCAATGTCACCATTTCCCTGTTATTTTCTGATATTAAGATTAGAAGCCAGGTTTCCACCAGAAATCACCACCACCACCCAGACTGATAATGGTTCTGAGGTGCCCCAGCCCTCACAATAACAAATACCAAGAAAGGAATGAAAACAAGCACATCATTAGACCAGTTCATGCAATGCTATTACAAGATCTGGGAACAGGGTGTTCCCTGGCCATCCCAGCCAGAGAAGACACTGTCACGGAGGGCACAGATTCAAAGATGATAGAACAGGACACGGTGACATCCAGCTCATCATGATGCCTTTTTCAAAGCACAAGATGAAGCTGTTTTGCCATGTAACCCAGAGCTAGCAGAGATGTACGTACTTGCTGGAGCAGAGGGTATTTATCAGCTGTTTCTTAAACTCGTCCCCATTCAGTTCACCTGAAAAAACACGTGTCTTTTAGGAGCTGATTCCAGAGGAAGGGAGCACAGGCTGTAGAGAAGGAACTTTTTCATTACCTTTCCCATAAGCCAGGCTCTCCTTTGAACTGGCCAGTGCGGTCAGAACAGTGGAAAACAACTCCAAGGATTTCCCATTAGACAGGCTGCCACCTTTGATAACATCCACAAACAGGGTGGCAAGTTCAGCCAGCGCAGCGCCTGGCAGCTGGCGAGCCTGGGAGAACATACGGCACTTGAAAAGCCTGAGGCACTGCATGGAAATCCACATATACATCCAAACCATCACCAAAACCCAGCAAAGGATAACATTTCCTACTGGTATTCCCCTAAAAGGGGAATTCGGCCCTGAGATCTCTATTTTGTATAGAACAGAGCAGTGTATCAAGATGATGTAATTACAGGTTTGGAGTTAGGAGTCTAAATATCCAAAGATAATCACATTTACACAACACAGCAAATTCCAACACCTGCTAACTTAGTCCAGGGTGGATCCATGGAAAGGACACAACTCATCTTCCTCAGTGGCCTATTGAAGTATCTTAATCAACACACAAAGTGATACCCAGGAAAGCCAAAGGAGTCTCTACCTCCAGCATCAGCAGTCCTATGATTTCAGACACCTTGGCCAGATGCAGGTCCCCTGACTCCACCAGCGGGATGCAGTGCTTGTAAACCTGGAGCCTCCTGAGAACACCACTCTGCTGGGAACAGGGGGAGCCTTTTAAGGAAGAAATAAAGAAAACAAAGAATGGACAAAAAAAGTTATGCGAGTAACAACATGTTGCTAAACAACAGGAAATTAGGAGGGCTGAACTATCACCTGCCTGCAACTCCCTGCTTTATCTATCTGACACAACAGACAAAAAACCCCAGAGCACAGGAAATGAGAATCTCTTGGATAAAACACCTGAAGCACTCAACCCTGCTATCACACCCTGTGCTTCACTCAACCTGCTGCCAGAGAGCAGGAAGTGTCAAAATGCTGGGAAGAATCAGGTTGGCAATTAAGTCCCAGCTGGATCAGCTCTACTCCAAGGTGCCTGTGCTGTCCAAAGAGTGGATTTGTACCCAGTGTGCAACAAATCCATATGCTCAGGAGATATTGTGTTTAGTCAGGCCTGGGTGGGCTGTTGCACAAATCAAGCATACCACCAGCAAGTTTCAGGGCTCTTTTAGACACAAAAATCATGGATTGCATACTGCTTGGTTATTAATTAACATATGACTACGTATTCATTGATATAACTATGCATGCTCAGGGGAAGGGTCTTCACCTGGGTCAAGGCCTTTTGGATCTGTAGGTGTGATAATTAATACTATAATAAAGGCAGTTCACTTCAGAATGCCTTAAAGATTGGTTTCATTGCCAACTTGGTTAATTGGAAAGTCACTTTGCCCAGCTGGAAATAACATCCTCAATCCCAGACATTCTCCTTTGATCTTTAAAACAGAACCGGGTCCTGGTTTTACTCATTAATTCCTTTTGTTAATGAAGGTCATCTCGACCCAGGTTCAAGATCCTAATACGTACAGTAACTATGACTGCCATCAGCAGATGTAAAATGTACCACCTAAAGGGTGGCAAAAGTAAAGACCACTTACAACAGGCTCATTAAAGATGTGTCAGTCCAGTCTCCTATTTCCCTGTACCTATTTTCGGATGCTGTGCTTCCCTGTGGCAGCCCTGACTAAATGATTTTCATAGAATCACAGACTGGTCTGGGTTGGAAAGGACCTTAAGATCATCCAGTTCCAACCCCCTGCCACGGGCAGGGACACCTTCCACTAGAGCAGGTTGCTCCAAGCCCTGTTTAACCTGGCCCTGAACACTGCCAGGGATGGGGCAGCCACAGCTTCTCTGGGCACCCTGTGCCAGCACCTCAGCATCCTCATAATAAAGAGCTTCTTCCTTATATCTAATCTAAATCTCCCCTGTTTCAGTTTGAACCCATCACCCCTTGCCCTATCGCTACAGTCCGTGATGAAGAGCCCCTCCCCAGCACCCTTGTAGCCCCCTTTCAGACACTGGAAGCTGCTCTGAGGTCTCCACGCAGCTTCTCTTCTCCAGGCTGAACAGCCCCAACCTTCTCGTCCTGTCTCCATACAGGAGGTGCTCCAGCCCCTGATCATCCTCATGGCCTCCTCTGGACCTACTCCAACAGCTCCATGTCCTTCTTACGTTTGTTTCCACCAAAAGTGACCGATGACCACTCACCCCACCAACCACCAGCGCCCTCCCTCCCACCCCGGCGCACATCAGCGCTCACCCACCTCTGAAGATGCCCCTCAGCAAAGCTGCCGTCTCCCTGCCGTTCAGGGCCTGCCTTGTCACCATATCGCCCAGCTGCAAGGGAAGGGGACGCCATGAGCTGCGCCGCACCGAGGTTAACCCGCCTCCCCGCGCCCATCACCGCGCACCCGCCCCGCACCCCGGCCGCGGGGTACCCGCGCACCTCGCTCTCCCCCAGGCTCTGCAGGGCCTCCTGGAGCCGCTCGGGAGCCTCGTCGGCCGCCAGCGCCAGGATGCGCTGGGCCATGGTGCCGGGACACGAACACGGCGCCCCGCTCCCGGCTCCGCCGCCCCGAAATTCCCGCCCGGAAGAGCCCGCCCGTCGCCCGGGCAACAGTCCCGCCCGCGGCGCTCACTTCCCTTCCCCGCCGGCCCCGGCTGCACCGGAGACCTGGGTTCGAGTCCGAGTCCCGGCGGTGCGGGCGGGTGGGGTGCGGGTACATGGCAGGTACTGGGGCACTCAGCATAAAGTGCCCGTTAGCAAATGTTATTAGTTTGCTTGGTCGCCACTTTCAGAGTCTAAAAGCAGGTACTGTCATGTTAATGTAACCCAAAAACTGGGCTGAAGCATAAGAATTGCTCAGCCCCCATTTCAGCATTCAGTAGTTTCATCTCTTCAGACTTCTCTGGCAAAGCAGACTCTTCTGTCTTATGAAGACAGGATGAGAGTTGGGCTTATTCAGCCTGGAGAAAAGAAAGTTCCCGGGAGACCTTAGGGCAGCTTCCAGTGCCTAAAAGGGCCGACAGGAAATCTGGAGAGGGGCTTTTTTCAAGGCCATGTAATGATAGGACAAGAGAGAATGGCTTTAAGCTAAAAGAGGGGAGATTTAGATTAGGTGTAAGGAAGAAGTTCTTCCCTGTGAGGGTGCTGAGGTGCTGGCACAGGGTGTCCAGAGAAGCTAGCTGTGGCTGCCCCATCCCTATTAACATTCAAGGCCAGGTTGGACGGGGCTTGGAGCAACCTGCTCTAGTGGAAGGTGTCAAGGGGGTTTGGATGAGGTGAGCTTTAAAGTCCCTTCCAGCCCAAACCATTCTATGATTCAGGGCCACCCCACAGCAGCAGCAGCGCCCGGCCCCTTTGAGAGCCACCCGCATGGGGTGTGGACAGCTTCAAGTAAACCCCTTAATTCCAGGGGGATGAGGGGTGGCCTTGGGCACACGAGGAGGTTTAGCCCGTGTTTAAGCAGCGGGATTTATCCAGAGGATCTGGCCCCAGCACAGCGTGGGAGCTTTCACAAGCCCTGTGCTCACGGGGAGTGGGTTCACCCCAGGCCAAGGGCTATGGGGATGGGGATAACTGGACCTGGCTGACAGCTCTCCTAAGGGCTATGGCCACAATACTTTGGGGTGGGTTGTCCTTGGGGCTGCCAACCATCCCAAGACTCCTTTTCCCAGGACAAAGCGCCATGATGCTACACTGTCTGCAGAAGTATTCCATCTGTGATGAGCATGATGGCCAGGATGCCCCTGTGGCCAAGGGAGCATAGGTCCCTCTGCCATTCCCATACAGGGCTGTTGGGGAAGAACCAGACTGATGATGTCCCCCTGTCACACACTGTCTTGCTCTGCAGACAAAGGTCCAAAGAGCTCTAGGAGCTGAGCCTTACACTGGGGCTGGCATGGGAATGGGACAGGGAAGCTGGGGGTCCCACTGACGAGCAGCATGCAGTGCCTCTGGCCACAGCAGCATTGCTCGGGGTCTTGGCACAGGTCCGAGTTTTCCCTCCCTGCTCCCCCCTGCCCTTCATCTGGAGTCTCGTGCCTTCCTCCTCCTCCTCCTGCCTCGCAGCGGGGTCTCAGCTCTGTTTGCAGGGCAGCCCCGTGGAAACCAAATCCGTAAATCCCAGTGGCATTACAAAACGTGCCTTGTGTAAGCCCCTTCAGTCCTGCGCCGGTGCTTAGACTGGCCCCACCACCTCCCCAAAATCCCTATTGTGGTAAGAGCCTGGCTGAGCTCCGGTACTGGGCTTGGGAAAAGAGCCGTGCACAGCCCCATCCTCACCATGTCCTCACCCAGCTGCCACATCCATGGGCCCAAAGAGTTAAGGCTGCAAGGGCTGCCCTTCCCCATGTGGTGTCATCATGCTGCGGTAGCCCCAAAACACTTGTTTTGCCATCTCTCTGCACCCATACATGTGCTCAGCACCACCCCTGCCGCATCCTGGGCTCCCGTCACTCATGGCTTCACCCTGTGGATGGACAGGGTTCCAGTTCCCAAAGCTCCAAGCAGGAAATATCACTTGGAGCATTGTAAAACCATATTGATCTGCTCGTGCTTTTTCATTCTAAAAGCTGAAAGGGGCCCCATATGAATGCTGGTTTGGGAGGAGTTGGAGACCCCTGGGGCGGACCAGCCCTTGGAGCATCCTTTGCCATGGACTGTCCCTGGAGCTAGACCTTGCCAAGCCTTTTGGGGCAGAAGCTATGGAATAGCCCTGACCCGCTCTCCCCAGGGGAGCAGGCAGGGATGGCAGCCTGCCCCCCGCCTGCCCCTGCCCCGTGCTAATGAGCGAGTTACACAACAAGAAGCTTTTATACTTGGTTAATCGGGTCCGGCATCCCCGCTCGCCCCTCCACGCACGCTCGGGCTGGCCGGCGCAGCCCCAGCGCCCTCCTTCCCTCTCCTCAGCTGCCTTTTGTAATGTTTTAATGGGGTTTCTTGCCGGGGCTGTGCTGACTTAATTACAAAGCTGCAGTGAGTTGATGCCTTGTGACGGTCTAATCCCAACCCGGTGACTCTACAAAGCTTTTGCCTGGCTATCTCCCTGCTCCACTTCGGCCTTGCCGTCTGTGCATCCGTTTCGGTCCCCGTGTACTGACTCTTTGTGGACTGTTCAGCTTTTCCTCTCCCTGGTGAGTATCCAGGGCTTTTCCCACCTGAAATAACTGCATTGGAGACTGTCATCCATCCCTTAATGTGGCACTGCTGGGGTTGGGATTGGTTTTAGTGCCTGGGAAAAGGGGATGCTCAGCCATTCCCTGGGAGCTGGTGGGGAAGAGGATGTCCTTGGGAAGTAGTTGAGCTGGAGCCAAGCATCGCTTGCACTGTCTGGGCTTGGAATCACTGCAAAGGGCAGGGGCAGGGCTAGTGCTGGAGGTAGGATGAAGGCAGCCCTCCTCCTCCTCCTCGCAGGGCATAGGAACAAGGTGTTTCACCCAGTTTGTGATGGAAAGATGCCGCGAGGCTTGTGGTCCAGACTTGCAGCTGGTGATGGGCTCTGTGCTGGAGCAGTGGGGCTCGAGGGTTTGAGGAACACTTTGGGGATAGCAGGGTAGTAAAAATAAGAGGCAATAAAAGCACGAGCAGGCTGCCTGCCTGGCCAAAGCTGGGCACCCACCTCTGCCCATGTGAAGGTGGTCTGAGACAAACAGCGCTGGGTGAGCTCATGGGGCTGGGGGTCCCTATGAGGTGCCCCCAGCAGAAAGGCAGAGCCAGAAGAAGGATGAAGGTGTCAGATGATCAATACCCACATCTTTAAGCTGCTTTTGCAAACATCCCTTGTGTTTTTTAAGGCTGCTGCCAGGCAGAGATGCAGGCAGTGCTTGATGGAGCTGAGGAGGGTTGGGGGTGTCCTCTGGGCACTCATCTCCACCCTTGTCTGAGCAAAAGGGGCAGGGGATGGGGCATAGGAGGGATACAGAAGCCATCAGGATCCCCATCACTGCTGATTCCTCCTTCCCTCTCCCAGTGTCCTGCAGCTGACAAAGGACAGAGGACGACATGTCTGCGGTTGTGAGTACTGCCCCTGCGCTGCCCTGTCCCCTGGGCTCTGAGCATCCCCTCCCTGCAGTGCTGGCATGGGGTGCACCCCACACACCCCTTACCCCCCGGATGCTCTCAGCACACAGCCCATCCCCATCCCATCGCACCCCCTTGGGTGCATGCATGGAGGCTCTGCCCTTCCCCATAGCTCCCTACCCCAGGAAGGAGACCTGCAGTGGGGCAGGGAGCCGGGGGGGGGGGGGGGTGCTGTCTGTGGAGACCCCACATGTTCTCCTCACCCCCAGACGGGCACCTTCCGCATCGTCTCGGAGGAGGAGCAGGCCCTGCGCTCCAAGCTGGAGCGCCTCACCACCAAGGACCACGGCCCCGTCTTTGGAAGGTGCGAGAAGATCCCCCCACACACCCTGCAGAAGGTGAGGGCAGATATGGGGAACAGGGGGGCAGGCACAGCCTGGGGCTCCTGCTCCTTCTGGGGGGCCAGAGGAGACCCTCAACAGGCTCTTGCATTGGGTGGGATGCACTTACACCCAGGTAGGGTGACCCTGCCCTTCCTGCGCTAGGATGCTGCAAGGAGCATCACTGCATCCCCCAGCTTTCGGGAACCTAAATGGGGTGTTCTGGGGTGTGTTTCCAGGCGAAGGACGAGCTGAACGAGACGGAGGAGCAGAGGGAGGTGGCGGTGAAGGCGCTGCGGGAGCTGGTGCGGGAGCGGGCGGGCGGCGAGGAGGTGTGCCAGGCCGTGGCCGAGAAGGTGCAGGGCAAGGATGACTCCTTCCTGCTCCGCTTCATCCGCGCCCGCAAGTTCGATGTGCACAGAGCCTATGACCTGCTGAAAGGTGGGAGAGGTCCTGGGCTGGGAGGCTAGGTGAGGACAGGGGTACACATGCACCAGTAGCTTCCAGTCCTGTGCTTCCATCCCATGGCATGGGATGAGGATAGAGGATAAATAGAAGGCGGCAGGGCTGGGGAGCTTGTGATGCAGGGGAAAGAGTTGGGATGGGGAAGAAAATCAATGAAGGTGATACCAGGCATCCCACAATGCCAGGGCAGTCCCATTCCTTGCTGATTTACTGGACAAAATAGGGGGAAAAAAGCATTTGTCGGTGTTTCGTTTGTGCAGCAATCCCAGCTGGTTTGGGCTGCATACCCTGGGGATGCCCGTGTCCTTCCTATACATGCCACTTTGTGCCTCTGTAAGGAGCTGCTCCTGCATCCACCCTGATGCTTCTGTGCACGGTGCCTGGTGGGCTCAGCACCCCTGGAACCTTGCAAGGGCTGAGGGCAGATTGAGGGGCTTTGTCATCCCCTCCCCACGCTGGGAATGACCCATATGGATGGAGGTGGAGCAGGAGGGCAGCCCGGGGAGGTGGCTGCCTGCAGGGACCTGCCTGGCTCCGGCTCCACTCTTTGTGTCAGCTGGGGCGATAATGAGTTGTAATTATCAGCGCTGGCTCCCATTGGAGCTGTTTTGTTTGCCTGCATTTTCCCAGGAGGAGATTCCTTATTTCACGCCCGCAGGGAGCCAAGGGAGGGGAGCAAGGGGAAAGGGAAACGAGGAGGAAAACGTGCGTGTTGAGGTGTTGGAGAGGAGCCTGGTGCAGGATAACATGGGGAGAGTAACACTGAGCATGCTGGAGCTGGTGTGCTGCTGACCCGTGTGGACCCCAGGCACGGGGCTCAGGATGGATGTCCCCCCATCGCCAGTGCTCTGGTGGCTCCCAGCCTCGTTGTCCTGCTGATTCCTGCCTCTCTCCAGGCTACGTGGGCTTCCGCCAGCAGTACCCGGAGCTCTTCGACAACCTGAGCCCCGAGGCCGTGCGCAGCACCATTGAGGCCGGCTACCCCGGCATCCTGTCCAGCAGGGACAAGTACGGCCGGGTCGTGATGCTCTTCAACATCGAGAACTGGGACTACGAGGAGATCACCTTCGATGAGGTCAGCCCAGCAGAGCAGTCCCAATCCCGCCCCTTGGCACGTCTGAGCACAACATCCCTATGGACACATAGGCATGTGTCCACACACAGCCTCCAGCCACCCTGGTTGAAGCAAATCTGTAACCCTTTGCATTTATGCTTTGAGGGATCCTGGGAGAGCATGGTCCATCCCAAAGGGTTCCCTTCTGTGGTCCATCCAAAAGGGTTCCCTCCTTCCCCCTGATGTGGTGCAAGGTGCAGGCCAGATTTGGGGTGTGCATCCCCCAGCCCAGGTAACAGGGGGTGAAGAAAGTCTCCACACCATTGAATCAAGGTTATTTAGAAAGGAGGGACCAGCAGGGCCGAGGAGGAAACTGAGGCACAGGGCACAGAAAGGCCCTGTTGGCAAAGAGGTCTCCAGGCGTGTAACTCACAACTTCTCTTAGCTCTGTTTTCTGCTCAGCTCTGAATTTGACCACGACGTATCATTGATCCAGATCTGACTTGAAAGGGGAATGTGGTGGTTGTTGAGCATCCCCTGAGATGCCCTCCCTGCTCTGAAGCCCTGGGGCTGGCTGTGACAAGCAGGCTGGAGCCAAGCAGACCCTGGCTAATGCTCCATGGGACCCTTCCTGGGAATCTCCTGGGGTCTACAGGAGGGGAGACCTAACACCAGACCCTGCTGTCTCCTCTCCATCAGATCCTTCGTGCCTATTGCATTATCTTGGAGAAGCTACTGGAAAACGAAGAGACCCAGATCAATGGGTTCTGCATCATTGAGAACTTCAAGGGCTTCACCATGCAGCAGGCATCAGGGATCAAACCCTCTGAGCTCAAGAAGATGGTGGACATGCTGCAGGTGAGGGCAAACAGAGGGCCCTGGGGGAGCAGAGAGCTGAGGGAAGGGAGGCAGCAGGACTGGCAGGGTTTGGACCAGAGGCCAAAGGCACTTGGCTCTCCCCTGCGAAGGAGGACAGCAGAGATGTGGCCATGCTCATGGAGTAGGAGCTATGACCCATATGGAAGGCTCTTTAGCTTTCCTGGGGCTGGGATACCTGATCCTCCGGATCAGAACACAGAGGCCATCAAAGAGACAAAAGGAGATGGGGCGAGGAGAGCCGCGGCAGTGCCAGGGTGTCTATCGCTGCCTGCCCAGCTCCACACAGACACCACCATCTGTAACCGTCTGTGTCTGGGTTTGGCATCCCAGGACTCCTTCCCAGCACGGTTCAAGGCCGTCCACTTCATCCACCAGCCCTGGTACTTCACCACCACCTACAACGTGGTCAAACCATTCCTGAAGAGCAAACTGCTGGAGAGGGTGAGTGTGGGAAAGGGAACCCCGAGGCTGAGGCATGTCCCTGGGTGAGACAGCAGCTGGGAAGCTCTGCCCTGGTCGCTCCCATCTCCCTCCAGGTCTTTGTGCATGGGGAGGAGCTGGAGTCCTTCTACCAGGAGATTGATGCTGACATCCTGCCAGCAGACTTTGGTGGCACCCTGCCCAAGTACGACGGCAAAGCAACTGCAGAGAAGCTCTTTGGGCCACGCATCGAGGCTGAAGACACGGCTCTCTAACCCAGCACAACAGGCTCAGAGGTGGCTCTCTAACCCCAGCCACCTCCTTCCCGTAGCATTGGTTGGATGACTGCTTGTGATGAGGTTGCTCCATGCCTGTCCTTCCTCTTCCCTGCCCCAGACCAGGCAGCGGGCTGCCCGGTGGCTCTGTCTCTCACAGGCAGAGCATCCTTCCCTCAGGAGCCAGCACAGGAAGGAGGACACCAGCCCTGGAGCTGCAGTTGGGGGACAGGAGAGCGTCTGCTCTGGGAAGGGAGGGCTACAGCGAGGCAGAAATAAAGTGTTGAACAGCAGAGCTCTGGGGTCGCTTATGGCATGCGGCAAGGACCAGGGGTGCAGGTACACCAGCTGTGCTGCTGGTTCTGAGGAGGCCAGCAGTGTCAGTGCTTGGTAGCAGACCTCTGTCACCCCATCACTGACAGTCCTTTGGCACAGGGGCCAAGGAACCAGTGGTCTCCACCCTCCCTCCATCCCAGAATGAGCATCACCCCTGCCTGCACAAGGCCCCCCAGTTCCCAGGCATCTGCTCTAACCAGGAAAGAGAAAACAGCCCAAAAGATGCAAGACCCCAGGCTCTAATTCCTGCTCAGCCAGGCAGGGAAAAGGAACAGAGGCTGCAGCAGCCACCAAGACTAGGAGATGGATTTAACCACAGGAGAGCAAAGGACAAGCAGAACATACCCTCCTGCATCCTTCAGAAGCCTCAGCACGGCTGTTTCTCATAGCACTGTGCTGTGGGAGGGAGTTCAGCCAGGGGAGCCCTACCAAAAGCCACCCTGGAGGATCCTTGCCTGGAAAACCAGTTGTGCTGATGCTAAAGCCAATTAGCCCTTGCTCATGTGGAGCCAGCAGCACTGGGCTGGGGAGGAGGGAGGCAGAAGTAGCTGTGTCCCAGGCAAGGAGGTCTGTGGTGGTTCATGAGGCAGGCATCTCCACCAAGGAGCTGTTCCAGACCACCTCCTCCCTCGGCCAGCAGCGGGGCTTGCAGAGGAGCAAGCTGCTGGTCTCTGCCCAGGTTACCTTCTGTGTCACCCTGGTCCTGCAGCATGCCCTGTCCCGCTCCCTCCCAGCTCCACACGGGCACCTTTCACCAAGCAGAAGCCCAGACCCAAAGGCAGCCGGGCTGTTGGGTGCTGACAAGAGCCGCATTCATCAGGGCACTGGCTGCAGCTCAAACCAAACAGGACGTGGGCTCCGAAGCTGCGGGGAGGATGGGGCATGTCTGGGCAGAGGCAGTGGGGTTAAATGTGTGCGAAAGGCACCTCTCTGCTGCGTTTGGCTCCTCGCTGTGCAGGGCCGGGAAGCAGCTGGAGCCATCCCAAGGAAAGCATGCGTGACAGCTCTACAAGCGTCAGGCCAGAGCAAACACAACAGCACAGCTTGCTTGGGAGACAGAGCAACTGCAGCGCGCTTGTAAAAACAGAAGACAAAGGCCCATAGGCACAGAGGGGAACAGCACAGCGCTGCCTCTGGGATTTGGACGGGGATAGGCGCAGCTCTTGGGAGGTCCCTGTGGTTGCTTAACACTGCTGGGACAAGTTGTGAGCCGGGAGTTTGCTTTGATGGGGAGACAGGGAAACAGCATAGCAAAGAGAGCAGGGAGCATCATCCACGCATGCCTTGGCTTCCCCCCACAGTGACTCTGAAGTAGATCTAACAGCTAAATTACAATGGCCAATAAACTGGAGATGGAGCCCAAAACACTGCCTCCCACAGAGCAGTTCTCCTTACAGGGAGGAGCAGCAATGGTCCTGGTCCAGCCTGGCCACCCCAACAGCTCACCAGGCCCAGTGACTCTCCACATCTGTCTCACTGGAGCTGTAGGTAAAAAACTTGGTGAGCTCTTACAGCCCCTCGAGAGGTGCTTTTGGCAGGGCTTCTTCCTGGGCTCAGAGATGCCATTGTCCTGGCCTGAGCTGCTGCTGTTGTGTGTTTCTTCTGCCAGCAGCTGAGAGATTAGGAAATCCACCCTCTCTTAAGTAGGGAAGAATAATACATGGTGATTGCTGCAGAAACATGAGCCCAAAGCTTTGCCACATCCTCCAGGGAAGCTGTCATCCCAGAGGAGTCCTTCTGTGCACTGCAGGAACCGCTGGGCTAAAGGGTGCCTCTTGTTCCTCCTTCAGCTAAATCAGATCTCACGACAGAGGGAACATGTTCAGTTGCCCAGTTGCATTTGAATCACGATGTATTCCCCCATGAAATGATCCTCTCCCCACTGCAAAGGGAGCAAGTGAGAAGGCACGGCCTAAGAGCGACAGACTCCATCACCCCATAACACTGCACACAGTCACTACATGGAGCACTGGCTTCAATAAGTCCTTTATTTTTAAATAAAGAAATCCCACTGAATCAAAAGATAACAAAATCACATTTTGCTTTGCACTGATCTCCATTTTACACCACACAGAGAACAAAAAATCAAAGAGAAAAAAAATCAGACATTGTTTTATATATATTTATATATCTCATTTGAAAGGTAAACATCAGCAGATATAGAAAAATTGCATTGCTAGTTGCAAATCATCTCCCCTGCAGCCGTCAGCTCCAGAGAATCCGACTCAGAACATGGCAGCAGGGAGGGTGTCTCAGGATATGAAGCTGTTTCAGGGCAGCATTTAGGGATGGTTGCAGAGTATAGTTTTGCCAATTGGAAAGTATTTTGATAGCAAACTGCTCACCAAGAACATCAGAAGCCACTCGGCTGTTCCAACACAGCTGCATGGGCAGAACAAGGGCACAGGTCTGTTCCTTCCTGAGCTCTCTCCACACCTCTTTGGCTTGGGAGTTTTGGAGGCAGAGGTTATGCTTTCTCAAGAAGAATGTCTAGTGATCTGTCACTGGGAATTATAGTCAAGCTGATGAGTTACACAATGAGAAAACATGCTCTTTCGGGAAGCTGCTGACTTGGGCTGAGCAGTAGGGTTTGGTTATATCAAATACAAGTGGGATTTGTTTGGCCTTTTAAAGACTTCCCAGTTGGCAGGAGCCGTTGGAAGGGTCAAAATCCCAGGAGAACTATAGCAGAGACCCTAGAAGAAAGTTCTGTATCTAATCAAAGCTCTTGCATGACCAGAGACAGACAATGCGAGCTTGTCATTCAGACAGAAGCAAGAAGGTTTTGTGTAGAGCTACCTTATGGGATCAGACTCCTTACTGGCATAAAAACTACCTGGGTTAGGCAACGCTACTGGGTGAGGAGGAAAGAAAAGCCTTTATCCACAAGTGATGCAGGGTTGGAGCTTCTGGAGAGTGTTAGAGAGACTTGAAAAAGGCTGTTCAATCAGCAGAGCCAACCCGACAAACGCTGCCCTGGATTGCAGTGTTTGTGTCCATTGATTAACCAGCAAACCCAGGAGTAGACATGTTCAGAACACAACAGTGCAGGATAACCCTAGAAACCCTGCCACCACAGCATGGAAAAGCTGGCAGCTGCTTTGATTCATTGATGGCACTTAAGCTCCCCCACCAGCTGAGAAAGTTCAGGTCAGTGTAACACACATTCCCAGTGATAAAGGGGTTACAACAGTCACAAGGCACCCCTCCCTTGGGCTGCTGTTGCTCTGAGGCATTCTAAGCCTGCAGAAGGTCCTCACACCAAGAGGGGTTGTTTGCTCTTCACCTAGATACTGCTTTGAGTCACTGTGGCTCTGGGACCTACTCAACCAGCAGACCCACCTAAGGAATAAGGACACACGGGGCATGACTCAAGCCAGAAACAAGATGATGCTCTTCGCAACAAATGACTTATACACGCAGCACAAGGCAAGGGCCTTTTCTGGTCTCCTGGAAAAAGGCTGAGAAGAATTTCAATAAGCTCCAGGCAGGCATAATATTTCTAGAAAAACTTGGAAGGAATCCAGGTGACTAAACTGTTTGGCAATTAGATCCTCGAGTTGCTACTCTCTGCTCTTTCTTTTGAAGCAGTCACTTAGGCAACCTACCTCCAGCTACACTGCTGGAGAGTTAATAGACACAAGAACTTTGGGATTGTAAAGTAACAAATCACATGTTAAGCAAAGCAAACCCTCCTTCTATGACTCACTCCCTACTGCTAGAGGAGCAGAGAGCTGAAAGCGACCCACTGCTTACAGACACTGTTATTTTAAGCCTTCAAATAGATGGTAGCTAGTCATAGGCTGCCCACAAAGGTCGTTTAAGTCAAGACTCACTTGTACAGTGCACATTGCCAGAGGCGTCTCACATCCTAGTGTCTGAAAATTCATTTACTAAAAAGCAAAGCCCCCAAAGCTCTGAGAGAGCTGTTACTGAAGTCTCTAGATATGCTGATGCCAAGGGAGGAGGAAGGAAAGGGCAAGGCACCACATGCCAAAGGGCTGGGGTCTGAGAACTTGTGACAGACCCAGGACAGATGACACAGGTAGCTTGGCTAAATTCAGTACTGGAGCTAATAGTTCCCAACATCTTTGCTTAATGCCCTTTGTAACCTGCATCTTCACAAACAGGAACTGCAGGAAAACACTCAGGAAAACAACTGCAGGGAAGTTCATGTTTGCCTTTACAGCGCAACTACAACACTGCCAGACCCATCTGAAAACACCTTCAATTCAGAAGGGACCATTAAAAATGCTGGCAGACCTGATGTAGTGGAAACTGCAAGCACCCTGTGTTCTGTAAAGGGACTTGGCCAAAAAGCAAAGGCAAAACACTTGCTTTACTCAGCATTAACCTTCCCAGCCAGGCCTCACCCTCCTTTCATGCTCTGGGCCAGCCAGCTGAACTGTTCTGCCAGTCTGGGGTCCTGGGGAGTAACACAGAGCTTCAGCCACTTGGCGAGCTGAGCAGAGCATCCCTCCTTTTGACAAGGCTCTCAAGTTGAGGACAGCAGATACTTTGCTCTCAAAGGAGCTCAGGTGCACACTGATCTTTCTTTCATAGGTATCCACATGCTGGGTTATATGATGGGCTCTTCACCTCAACAGCAGTATCAGTACTAAGGACTCTTCCTCTAGAGCTGTCCCAAGTCGATACTTAGCACAGCAAAGCTGTATTGGGGAAGGACACATGAAGGATGGGAAGGGCAGCTTTGCTTCCTCAAGGCAGACAGCCACAACCTGCGTAAGCTACAGCTGTAGGATATGATGAGAGTTGAAACACTTCTGAAGTTGTAACCCACTGGAGGTAAAAATCACGTCCCTCTACACACCTAAATTTATACCGTATCTATTTGATGTGTACAAGTGTTGTTTACACTTCACTTCTTGCAAGCAAGAAGGTATTTAAGTCCTATCCAAAGAATATTACATGAACAGCTACTTAAGCAAAAACCTGAAGTGTCTTATGACAGATTTTAGCCATGTACAGATGCAGTATGAATAAGAGGGTAACAACATAGAGACCAGATATCCATCAGCTAAGAACATCCTTGCTAACTGATGCCTTCAAATAGTTCTTAAGGAATAGCCACAAGAAAGGCCAAGTCTTGCTATAGCTTTACTTGGCCACATCTTTTCTTTGAATCAAAAAGGAAACCTGATTTACTAACAAGATATCCACAGTTCATTGTAACAGGCCAAGGTGTCTGGCCTAAGGCAAATTAAAGGAATTTCCTGATATGATAATGCACCTTTGCTACAATAGTTCATTATTGCTTTATTAAAACCCACCTCTCCAACCTACTGAAGTTCAGGGACAGGGCAGTCCAGAAAGCTTGTTTCCCTATATTACCAGACTGATGTCTTACAGCTTGTTTCACCCTTAAGCTATAAACTAAAGTGCCTGGAACATAGACCAAGTCTGAAGCAATAAAGTGCTAACGGATGTGGGAAGTGTGACAGGAGAAGAACTTTACTGACACTGTGATAAAGCAGTCCTAAAGATGGATTAATGAGACTACAATATTGACAGAATAAACAGTAAAAAAAGATCTTTACCACAAAGTTGCAGTCTCCAGATTGTCATGGGACAACTTTCCTTCCAGGGGATAGACTAGAGTCATTAATAGCCATCTTGGCACAGACTATAACACCACTTGAGGGGAAAAGCACAAGTGAGTAGGCATCTTTCCTGCCAACAGCTTTAACACTTCACACATTAAAACTAGAAGAGGATGTCTGGTTGTGAAAAAGGAATCAAGTGAGGAAGAGCCCAATGTCTTACTGGAGCCAGCAATCCTACAGCCTTTACATAGATATGGAAGTAGTTAGCCATGCAGAGATACCATTTTAGTTGCACAGGGCTAGAAAAACCAGTTACCCACCAATTGTAAGGCAAGTCATGTGTCTGAAAACCATTTGAGAGTACTTAATTCTCTATGAAATATGCTTAAAGACAGACTGAGCTCATGGAAAGATCCTCCAGATTCTTGATCACTGGTTTCCATTTGGAAGCCAAAGCCAGCTTTAAAAAGCCCTGGGTGAAAGAAAAATCCAGTACAAAAAAGATGATTACGTTTAAAAAGAGGCAAAGGTGACTGACCTAGTCTTGGTGTGAGAACATGTTTACATAGAAACATTAAATGGTATTACCAGCCTGCGGCTTTGATTCTCAGAGTTCCAGCATAAAGACACCCCAATCCACAGACAGCTGAAGCATGGAAAAGTTAAGTATTGTTAAACTGATTCACTTGTGTAAGTGCATTCCTAGGAACTAAAAGGCTTCCCCTTGAGATGGTGCAAGGCTGGAACTCCATTTGCAGTCAAGCATCTGTTTTTCCAAGCCACATTTTAGTGGCTTAGAGACTGAACAACACTCTGGCCTGTGGCTTGGTACAGGGTTTTTCCAGCACCAGGACAGAACAGAGCCATAGTTACCCTGTCATCTACACCTAAACAAATGCTGCAGATCAAGGTTTTGACCAGCAGGAGAAGAGATTTTGCTATTTGACACTTCTGCTATATTAAAGCAAGCAGTGTTGGGCTCAATAACCCTGTAACAAGTCACAGACAGCAACCTCATTTTTCAGACAGAGCAGTAAATTACAAACCCAAGTGACTCTATATGCAAAAATGCTCTGACCAGATATTAACCGTTGCTTTAGCTCCACTTTGCAAGAAAAGATTGCGATCAAACCCCAGCCATAGGATATCAAGGAGAATGGTAACCTGAAGCAGCAAGTGAGGGAACAAGATGTTCCCAAAGGGGGAGATATACTGAAGTGATCTAGAGTCTTTGGGCCAATTACTCCGGGCCAGATACAGCCTGCTCTGTGTCTGAGCAGTGAGACTTTGTCTTCTCCCACTGGCAGATGGCATTGGCATACTGTACCACCAGCTTATCCATCCAGGTAAGAGGTTCTGGGAACAGTACAGACCCCTCAAAAAATCCCAGGTGACCTCCATGAAGGGGCAGCACATGCATGACATTTTCTCTTTTCTCTGTAAAACAAGAGGAAGCAGACAGTTCCAGAAATTTAACATCTTGGAGCTGAGAATGAAACCATCTTAAGTTGCAATAAATCAATTTGACCCTTAGCATAGCATCTGAACCAAAATCACTTGTAGGAAGCAGAAATGCAGAAAGGTCACAGCCACTTTGAAGTTGAAAGCACATAACATTACTGCTTCATGGAACAGGGCAGTCTGCAAGAGCAGATCCCAGTTAGTACAGAGGGTGTCTGAACAATGTCCTTATTTCCATAAGAATACTCATTCTTTAACAAATTAACATCTTTAACTCACATACACTGGAACTAGAACTGTTAACATCATGTCAAGCTGCACTAAGCTCTCATAGGACATCAGCCACCTTGTTCAATGTATAGTGAGAAAATCCCTGTGCTTGCTTCTATCTGGAAGCAGCTATGGATGAATTCTACACTCACGGCTTTCAACTTGGAAAAGAATGAACCCTGCTTCCCTCCCTGTGCACCCACTACTTGTGTGATGAAGCAGCAGCCAGCTCCCTCTTCTGAGCTTCTAGAGATAATTTGCCCTTTTTTCCTTGGCTGAAAATAGACAGCTCACAGAAGTCTTTTCAAGTTCAGTACTAAATAACACAGCCCCCCTGCTTTTTCAGCAAAGGGGGCTGTCCATTCATACCTGATCAGGAATAACACTGTAATTACCCACCTTTCTACTAAATCCCAGAGAGGAATGAAGACATGAGGAAGCATTTTTCTATTAGAGAATGTAACCTGAAGATAACCTGCTGGCTATCAACACCAGCCAAACCAGCAGAAAGCGCCTAAAAGGACTCAAGTTCCTCCTGATCAAGGTGAGCCTTGTTAGTTCTACAACTGGTGATTTAAAGAGGCTTAGTACACCTCACAGGATTACAGGTGTAAGGAGGCACATTAAGCTGCTTTGAAATCATAGATCATGATGTGGTAAGGAAGCTGCAGGTATACAAATATGCATAGCTAGAGGAGACTGTTTCAACATACCTGAAAGACCTCTTGGAATTGACAGAAGACTCTCATGCACAAGAGGGTCATCAGCAGCATTAACCAACAGAAGAGGAACACAGATCTGCATCAAGAAACATGGCAGAAAAGGAAAAAATCATTAAGGGATTGGTATTTCAATTTCAGTCTGCCTACTGTAAGAGCATCTTAGCTTAACTCAATTTAGACATCTTATTTCAGAGCTGCTCTGTACCTGGGGAAGCATCAGAAGAGCAGAAAAAGTCAGAAGACTGGTGGCTTTTCACCAATGCAGCACTTTTAAAACTCAATAATAACAAAGGAGCAGGGGTGCATCTGAACAAACACAGATTGATTCACAGATCTTCCCCATTCTCAGAATTCAAATAGCTACACCCTTTTCCACTCTGCACATCAGGCAGCTAGCACCAGCTCTGTTATGGACTCCTTGGTTAAAGTCCAGGAAACTCCCTTGGAACACCTCCATCCTCTGGCTCAGTAGACCAAGGAGGCATTAATCTTCCAGTTCCACTTCTGCAAAATTTTGGTCTGCTAAACATCTGCCTGCCAGACAGCATCCTGAGCCTCCTCCACAGTATCCAGAGTAAGCCCTTCTTCCTTGAAGCTGCAGGCTCTATGCCACCACCTATTTCCCACCTTATCCTCATACACTCAGAGCAGTTCAGCTGAATGAACAGCTTTATCTAGATCACTCGGGTGCCACTACTTGTCGGAGTTACAAGCTCTTAAGAGCCCAGAGCATTTAGGCCCAGTATTAGAGGTAACAAGAACTGAAATCCCACTATACTGTACCTGTTTATTTCTGAAAATCCCAGCTCAGACAGCTGGGTGTAGGTATTGACAACAGAAACCATGGAGCGCTTTCTCTGCAATAGGAAAATGAAGGTACAAGAGCAGTCTCTACTGCAAGAGCTTACCCTGTGCAAGTAACGCAGGCAGCTTTCTTCTTCATAGTATTCCTTCAGGGAATTGTAGCCATGGAACTTCCTGAAATAGAGAAGACTCTCATTGCAAACACCTGCCTCTGGTACCCATGTGACACTTAGTTCCAAGTGAGGACATACATGCAGGAATAGGAACGATGCCTCAACTTCACAGACAATGGGTTTTTTCACCCAGTGTCTCTGCAGAATTCACCTCTGGCAGCACGTGCCTTTGTGCTTTCTGTGCTTATTCAAACATTCTGTTAGCATGGGCAAGTTAAACATGCAGGTTGAAATCTAGCAGTATTCAGGGCATTTCTTTTAAAGTATCCCACTTATTTGTACATATGAAAGCAAAGTTAATCTTGTTCGTCTTTACCCAAAAGCCTTCTCAAACACAAACCCACCAGTTTATGAACCTTAAACATACTGGACAAAAAGGCCTGCCTATAAGCCACCCAGAATTCAATGTGGTTCCAGTTCTTTGTCAAATCTTTTGCACTCCATCCCAACCCAAGAATTCAGTAAACCTATATTCAAATGTTTGTGGTGATGCTTTTTGTTTTGCACTTTTGGGGGCTTTTTTTGACATAGGAAACAACAGAGCTGTTGGCCCAAACTAGAAAGGCCTCAGGGATGAGGGGACAAGGAGGGAGACTTTCCTAGGAATGGCTTTTATAAAGCAGCCAGTAACATTCCCAGTCTGCCAAAAGTGTTATAGCCATATAGCTGAGAGTTTACAGCTTCATCTTGGGAAGGTGTCAATGCCTGATACAGAACATGCCATGGTATGAACACTGCCACTGAAGAAAGCACTATGTTGTTTTCCAGGACACAGGCACTAACAGTCTATTGCTTAAAGCAAGGTGTTAGAATGACGAGTAAAAAAAGCTGCATTATCTCAGCCAACCCTAATGCTTACTGAGCAGGCAGTGCTGGTGTTTGGGGAGAAGGGTTTGTTTCCAAAGTTGAAGCAGGGCTAAGGACATTCATGAGCAGTTCTGAGCTGCTTTCCACATTCCGCACTGATTTTTGACAGAGGTTGCAGCCAGAGCTGGCCACTTCCTGCATTACTGGAGGCTGCAGGTTCAGATGTTGCTGATAACTAAATGCCTCCTGGAGGATTCCTCAGAAGCTGTGACTGTCAATAGCAAGTTTTTTTGTGGTAAGTTTTATTCAGCATGAAGGCAAGGAAGAATGTGAGGTTGTCAGCATTGTATTTCAGCAGATTCCTACAGGCACAGCAAGGGGCATGCAAGAGCAACACTTAAAGAGAAGGTGCTTTCAGAGTTCTACAGAGGATCAGAGAATTGCCCTTCATACCTCATAACGTTATCATCAATCTGCATAAGGGATGTTGCTGTATAGAGTTTGCTCAGATCAGCATCTGACAGGCTCTGTGGCTTCTTCGGGTTATCTCCAAAAAGAACTTGCCTGAAAGAGTAACATCAACAAAAACATCCAAATTACATGACAAGGGCAGGAAAGCCATGACCCATTCAAGGACAAGCGAGTTTACCAAGTGTGACAAGACAAGACTAGAAGTGAGCTACATACACATGAGGCTTTCTTGGGAACAAGCACAGCTTATTTATCCAATTCCCTTTGCAGCAAGGCATAACAGAAACCCTAACAGCCTCTTCATAGAGGAAAGTTTTCCTGTTATACTGAAAAGCTGCATGAGGGGCGTCTAAAAAGAATCTTCCCAGAATAGACAGCACTAGGGCATTTGGAACAGAGGCGGCATGTTAGAGGGAGGGTCCTTTGGCTTCAGACCAAACCTGTGGGTGGCTTGGGTGAGAGCATTAGGAGTCATGGGCATAGCACCTCCTTCACCATCTGGCCTAAAGTCTCCCCAGCACAGATATTAGGTTAGCTCACACAGCAGAAACTACTTGGGGCATTACCTTAGCAGAAAGCTATTTACTATGGACACTTGTCATGATTAGTTATTGCTCTCAGGAGATGATGTGTTTCTTTACCAGAACAAACTGCTCCCTTAACAGAGAACAAAAGCCACAAGTTGGAAAGGGGTTTGATTCCCTTTCAGAGGCAGCTGCAGGGCAGAGCAGGAGGGAGGTTAGGTTTGATTTGGGGGAGTTGCCTTAGAGCAGAAGAGATTGTGGAAAAAAAGTTTAAGAGACTTGCCTTCAAGCCAGCACTGGGTTTTTCTGAGTTATGAATTTAGGTACTTTTAATAGGGGCTTACCTAACTTCACATGTTCAATTTGGTCAAGTTGTCTAAATATTTGTCAATCTGGAATGAATTATGTGGCTCATCCTACACGTCAGCTGCCCTAATTCCTTCTACAGGTGTTCCATACTGCACAGGAGTGTAAATAGTGGAACAAAAGTTTGCGAGTGACACATGCTCTTAATTGAAATGGGTCTTTTCCTTTGAGTTAGGCAACTTCAAATATACATAGATGAGGTACTTACACATTTACGGCCCTAGAAAGAAGTACCCAGAGAACTTCTGATGGAGGAAACAACAACATTGAGCATGTCACCTATTTAACACACACATTCCTTTATGTTGAGAGCCACAGATCACAACAGCAGCACAGGGATCCTACAAGGGCACTTGCACTCCAGGAACAGCAACACTAAGTATTTTGCTGGCTACATGCTCTTTCTAGAGGAACAGCTAGAAGCCAGAGCTACAGTTTGACTATTTGCTTATTTGATAAACAGCAGATCTTGAAGGTTAGTCCTACCTCAAGTAGGTGGCAGAACAAGAAGCTCCTTGAATAGGGAATTCTTTGGCTAGGAGTGAAACAGATGCAGAACGCTCCACTTTGAAGTTTAATTGCAATGTTCTCCTGTGCGTATCTTGTTTATTCATTAAGCAAGTTTCCTCAGAAGGCACTAAAACAAAGCCTGCTTTCTTCTAACAAGATCATCAAAGCTTATTTATATATTTTACAGTATATGCATGAGATTGATACAGGTTCCCCTTCTCTGTTGATTGATCTAAAGACTACCAAACAAGGAACTGGTGCATAAACTTTCAGAAGCCCTGTTTTAAAGGGCTAAGATGACAAATGCAATATAGCAACTGACCCAATCAACACTATCAGCATAAGTGATGTCCTGCAGTACCTGTGAGAAAGGATGATCTTCTTCATGTTGTCTGCCATGAGGAAGTTATAAAATCTTCTACACTGATCCCACTGCATGAAGGTTTCCTGTGCCCTAGAAGAAAAAATACACATTGCACAACAATCAAAGCTGTTAATGGAGAGATCTTGAAAGATCAGATTAATCCAGTGTAGCATCCTATGGCAGCCTAGAGGCTATGTAAACAAACCTCCAGGCCTTCCCTGCCACAGCTTAACCTTTGCCAGGAAATGACTCCCACTTTGATGAAGTTTGTTAGTATCAGATACACAGAACCACGGTCTCATTTTGCACAATGCAATTAGCAGTTTGGATCAGAGCATTTAAAGAGCCATCAATCAAGATCTGCAACACTGACAAAAGGATTCTGGTATCCCTTTGCACAAGTTGAATGTAGTTTACTTAATGGTACTACCAAGGAAAGGACTAAAACCTGTTGCTGAACAAAGTGTTGTCTGTTGTGTAGATAGCTCTGCAGAGGAAACCAATGTGTGCAGATGTTTCCAATATGCGCAGACACTTATTGTTCTAGCTTCATTGGCAGGAGCTGTAGGAATAAATACTAGTTGCAGCTGCAAGTGGCATTTGAGTTGAAGTCTTTACCTACTCTCAAAGCAGAATAGCACTTCACAGCTTATCTGTTGTTAAAACAGAATTAAAGTCATCCAGACCTGTGAGCTCTGCCAGATACCAGCACTCCTTTGCTATGCGGGGTCATGGGCAGGTTATAGCTTTACACTTAGCAGGGTTTGCTGTTACTGAGGAAACACACTATCATTTACTGAGCAACTTAAGAATGCTGAGAGCAGTTTCACCTACTCAAGTACTCCTACCATTTAAACATTAACGTACCATGAGAGCTACAGCAGATTTAGCAGGACCTCCCAAGCCACAACCTTCAAGCCCCCTACAAGGGCAAAAGCAAGCTGTATCCATGTACATCTTCCATATCTTTATTTGTCTAGCCAGACTTATACCCACCACGTTTATAACCAGGGTGGGGGAATGAAAGCAGACAGGAAGATGCACATTTCTTTCTCCACAAAAAAGATTTTCCAAGCAAACCTAGTAAGTTATTACAAGTTCCTGTGGTGTACAGTGGTATTCCTAACATGAGGAGCTGCAAGCACTGGAAAAAAAGCAGCTTCCAGTATGTTGAGGGCTGCACAGGTTTCAAAAGCTGAAATCTCTCCCCACAGCCGTAGCTATGGGGAAGATGCATTCCACAAGATCAAGAAGCAGAATCAAGCCTGTGCAAGCAGAGATTAAGGAATAAGGAGATGTGTCCCCATTTAGCCTCAGGGAACACATTCCCCAGATTCTGTTAATTCATTAAACTAAGAGTCTTTCATTCTTCTGGCAGATCCTACTATTCCTGCTATTTTATTATGCCCAGCTACGGGACTCGTGCTTAATGCTCTGGAAAGGCTTTCATTTTTGTGATCCCTGGTTCACCTTGCTCACCACCACTTTTTTCCTTCACTTCCTAAAGTTATTTGAGGAATAAAGGCTGTACAAGCTAATATAAAAAGAAAATGGAATTGTAAACTAACTGGTCACGTATAACAGGATAATCCACTGTCGTGTAGCCCAGAGGGATGAGGCCAGTTATTTTAACCTACACACCAAGCCCAGGAAGGCTTAAACATTCCACCTTGAGGTGCTTTGTACCTCCTCCCTCCCACTTTTATAACCAGGGCACAAAGCCTTCCCTCTCCTGTGTTTTGCTTAGTAGTTATTTACTGATGTTGCTTTCCCATAGCTGTTCAGCTAATCAGCTGAATTAAAGCAGAAATAGACATGAGGTGGGGAGACAGAAGATCTCAAACGCCTTCCTGCTGACTGCCCAGTAATACACAGCAGATGCTTTGTGACTGGAGATCTGCTGCTAGGAGATGTTCACCCAGCAGGTGGAGTGCAGAGCTCACTAATCCACACAACCCACTGAAGACTCGCATGAAATTCAAGCAGCTGTAACTCTTCCACACGAACATCCAAGTATTGTTAAACAGGTTGTCCTTGTCTTGCTATTCTACCAGCACAACATGACACACTGCTACAGAAATCGGCTTAAGGGACAGCATCACTTGCAACATCATTTTGGAGACCAGAAATACAACAGTGTGTAATTGCAGAAGATGAACCAAGTAGACTGCAGCCAGATGTGATCCTTGCGAACCCTGTCTGAGGGCTGCAATTGAGAAGCCGGCTTCAAAAGTATCCTCTGTGCTCCATGCCAGAACCCCAAGACAACCAAGAGCATTTTACTTGAAACAAAACAGAAACACTGTTCCTGAAAGCATCTGTCCAGATTTTAAGGCTGTGAACTCATGGGGACCTAGCAGTAGATTATACGCTTTTAGCAGTAGTCACATCTGTTCTCACAAGGAATTAGGGATGCTGGAATATTACCAACATGCACAACAAGCTTTTAGTCACATCTTAATGCTTCCAGAAAAGCTTCTCTCCCACCTGTAAAAGCTTAGCTTATAAAAGGTGTCTTCAGACTGCTGAATACCAAACTGGTCTCCACACAGGCAAAGCATCACAGCATCAAGAGAGTTCCAGCTACCCTGACCAGGCTGGGAGGCCAAATTCCACAGCAAGCCCCTTACAGGGCTGCCATAGTTTCACCATTATCTGCCCAAAAGATCTTGACATAAATACCCTAGAGCCTCAACAACCCCTTTTGTCTTGCAAATAGTTTCAGGACTCAAAAGTGCAGTTTAATTAAAGCCAGCTACACCTTAGCAGTTGTTTATATGCATAAAGACTGAAAGCAGCAGCTTAGCCAGTTACACTGTTTAAACCTTCATTACCTACATATATGGAAAGTTACTGCACATTAGTTGAGCTACCAGTTTTCAAGCAGCATCGCTGTACCCAGGTCCTGCAGCAGTGTTAGCACTAGGTGGAGCCGTTGCAGCTCTTGAAATGCTACAGCCTTGGCTTGCAGGCAGGGAACCACAGGTTAACGTTTTAGGCAGACTTTAGGGCTATAATCCTTCTCCTCCTCACCTTTCCAAGTTGTACAACATAATCGCAAGCACCTCTCCATCTTCTCAGCAGCCCACAGCACTGTTTCAATGACACACGCTAAGAGGGGAGCATGGACTGACAGCCTTTGAGCTGTGTATCTTTTGTTCAGCCTCCCCAGCGAAGAGCTGCCAAATGAAACTGTGACTGAAGCCAGACAAGCCATTATGAACCAAGGGATACTCCTCAGAGCCATGAGAGTGTGTAAACTATGGCTTGCAAGCCTGGCATCATCTCAGCAGTTTGTCATGCTGCCCAGCCTGCCAGGTTAGTTACACCAGGACACTAAACAGGGAATGCCTCCTCTTCGGATGCTATAGCAATGAGACAGAGTCAGGCCAGCTCACACACACAGACCAGGACCTGCCAGCATACTCCTGGCCAGGTACAGAGAACTTATATTCCTTGTTAACAGAAAGCACGGAGAAGTCTCCAGACCTACCTCAGTGCACAGTACCCCTGGCACACACTGACACAGCACAGGACTCGCTCCTGGTTGGCCTGGCTCTCTCCCAGGTACTTGCACACGATGTTTCCACCCAAGCTGAAGCCCACAACCACCAACTGAGTCTGGGGATAGGTCTTCTTGATGTAATTAACCATGGCAGTAAATTCCCAGGTGCAACCTGAAAAGAAAGGTAAAGTCAAGAATCATCTTCTAACATACCTAGATTCCCACTTTGAGTTTCAGTTGTGCGCTTTAAGTTCAGCTTATTACCCTGACTTTTCAATAACCTTGAGGTTTTAAGAGCTCTGGTTCACACACGTGTTCATGTATCTGTTTTATGAGTCCTGCGGACCTTAGCTCATGCTTAGTTCTGACAGAATGCCAAAGTAAGATGAAATTAACTTGCTTAAAATTTATGGCAATAGCTAACGTGACAATCTCAACTCTTCCTTTCTAAAGCAGCTTAAAAAAGAACAGAGTCCAACAACCCTGGGCTTGACATTACTAAGAACAGCACACACTGTTACCTTCCTGAGCCAGCTTGCCACTTCTGAACTTCAGTGAGGTGTCTGAAAAGCAGCTTGCTCCTTTGTTTTTAGTAAGGCTGCCATGGATCCTTAAATCCATGCTGATGCAGGGAGGGGATGGAAATGCAGAGTTGGCTTGTCAGGACAAAGCTCAGTGGGCTGTTGCAGAGCCCGACTGGAATCAGAGGTCAGGGTTTAAGCAGAGGCAGGTAGCCCTTTCTAACCACTGAGGAGGTAAAAAGATACTGCTTCCTAGAAGACACAGGGGGATCCCCTCTTCAAGAGAAGAGGTAAGTGCTTCTATACAGGTCTGCTCTGCTCTCAGCTGACATTCACTTGCAACCCACAGGCTGCAGGCAAAGAGGGGTCCAGTTTCTGGCAGTACCAGGGTCCTCAGATGGTTTGACAGGCTTGAGGACCTCCACGCATGCACCACCACCACCTACAGCTACTTCTCATGCCTTTTAGTTTGGGGAAAAGGAAACATGAAGAAATGCAGCTGCAAAACTAATGGCATCAGGACAGTGCTTTCAACCATCTATGCGCTCTGTTAAGCTTCCCACTGGGTTTAAGACTGAAAACAACACACGAGGCAGCACATGAACAACGGCTGTTTATTCGTGTCTAGAGTGAGAAACTCAGCTCTATCCTGTGGAACTTGTTCATGAAGATAAGACCTAAGAGTTGGGGATTCTACCCTGTGCCAACCTAACACTGCTCGAGTGTGCTCCCACCCGAACTGTAGCATCCTTCCTAGACATCAGACTCAGGTTTTAGCTAGCTCCAGAGTAGACTGAGCACCAGGGTTTGTGTTTACTTCAGTGAAAGAGCAGGCTTCTGGCTGAGTGGTTCAGCAGGGCTTGGGCACTTCCTTGTGAACATTCCTGATGAGCTATTTCCCTCGAGATGACAAATGCTGCATTGCTTTAGTTTTCTCTGGAAGAAGGAGCAGTCTAAATACTTTAGTGTTTGACCTTCATGATTTGAGGGAAACTGGTAATTATTTCAGAATAGCAACAAGTCAACCTTGATGTAAAGGCTGGAGGATTCAGCAAATCCCAAATCTAGGCTACTTTCTCCTCAACAAATACATTAGGAATCCAGCAAAAGCTGGAAAGACACTGGGATATTTGGGTTGGAGGCAGAGTAAAGGCTGCTCATGGTCTTACTGGCACTCCACTGAGCAAGCAACTCTGCCAAGTGATTTACTGTCTTACTCAAAGGAAGTGCTAGGCATTCCTTTCCTTTTCCAAGGCTATAAAAGACTCACAAAGGTATGTCTCAAGAGATGCACTATGGAGTAACTCCCTATGGTCCAAAGCAAAGGTCCATGGAAAAAAGCTGTCAACTTTTATCAAAAAAGCAAATGCTTCAAGGAGGCCAAGCTTAGTTCCCAAGACATGGTAGGCTTAAAGCCATTAACAGCCTAGGGCCTCAACACAAATCAAGGTACTTGGTATTCCTGAAGTCTTTTCCACCGAGCAGTAGATTCAACAACTATAAAACAAGCAACAAAGCATTACAGCCTATTTGCCTGCCCAACTCCAAATCTCAAAGCACAGTATTGCTACTTTGGCAATTCAACTGCACAAGATAAACATTCAAACTGTTAATCCAAACTCTTAGCAGTAAGTTTGAGTTCTCTTTAAAGAAAAGAAACCCAACACCAATGTGCTAAACCCACAATTGACTCCTGACATAAGGTACATACAGATGTTTGCAGTAAGGAGTGACATGAGGGCTCAGAAAGCTCAGGAACAAGCAGATCGGGTGGCAGGTGAGAAGGCCACATTCTACAAAGATCACATTACTCACTAGCAGGGCAGTTAAGAATAGCTGGAGTCACCCTTAACACAGTTCCTTTTAATTTCCAGGTTCAGATTTCCTTATACTCAAGATGGAAACCCAAAATCATGGCAGTTAAGCACTAACTTCTGTAGCTTTACTGTTATACTGTGGAACGGTTGCTGTTCCTCGGCATTTGTGTGACATCCAGGGACCAAACCTCACATGCCCCTCCTAGGACAGAAATGTACTTTCTGGATAGGCTGGTACAAAACCCTCTCATACTGCATTTTAAAGCCTCAGAAGCAGTGTTTATTTTTCAGAGCCATGTTTGTTTCACATTCCACTAAGCTGACATTTTGGCACCTCTAAAAATGATTGGAGCATGCTCTTAGTAGTCACAAGAGTTCGGGTTTCCCCAAAAAGGTTTTCTTTCCAAAAACCTGCCTCCTGGATTAGGATACCTGTGTAAGAGCTGGGAGAAAAGGAAAAGTGAATCCCAGTATCTTCCTCATGTGTAAGTTCAGTTTAGCTCCTAAGAAACAGTACAACATTATCACTATCCTCATTCAGCGTAACAGCAGTTGTGTTATGCTGAAGGAGGCTGATGAAGCCCTCGAAATTCCACAAGCTTGGAAATAAGTCCCCAGGTGCCACGAAGTACCTACCGTATGTGAACATCCGTGGAGAAGTGAGCTCAATGTTTGGCAGGGCTCCCAGGTGATTCAGGACAGCACATCTGTACCCATTCTTTTGGGCATAGTCAACAAAAGTGCGGATGTACTGCTTTTCACTGTGGTTAGCAATCCCGGGGCAGATCACCATCGTGACATCCTCTGTGCACAGAAAGAGAGGGAAGTTAAGTAAATGTCACTTCATGCAAATTGAGAGAGTCAGAAGGGTTCCAATCGAGATCCATGGGAAACCACCTACCAGAAGCAGGCTAAAAATCCTGCTAGCCTGCCAAAATTCCACTATGGGACAGGAGACAAGCAGCTCTAGCGCTACAGATGTGAACAAGTAATTCATGTTACAGTAGATGAACAGTTCTCTAACTTCAGGGAAATCTGCCCAAACAGTTCTACAGGCACTGCCTAGAGACCAAGAGTGAATTCTTCCCTTTTAATGTGTTTTTGACATTACACAATTTCTGCCTTGTGACAGCCTGTTGTGACTAAAGTGAGTGGAAGCTCTGGAGCCCACTGCTTGCTCATGCACCAAGTAGACCAGCTATGCTATTTTTCCCTCATTTCTCTTCCAGGGTTGAGTGTAATGATCTTCAAAGTGAAGCACAGACATTCTGATCGGCTGACACGAACCATCATCTGCTTTGTGGCTAATCTAATTGTATTTGATGTGCTGACACTGTTCACTAGTTTAAGATGATATCATTTCATCAACCAAGAAAGTACTTCTTGTAATTCAAGTAAGCACAACAAATTACATTCAGGATTAATATACATACTTCAGATTAGCTCTCAGACACGTGCAAAGCCCCAACATCAGCAGCTCTAGCCACTGAATTTTTGCCTCATTAGGAAAGCACTGTTCAGATTCTCTTCAGAGGTAAAGACTGTCCTAGCGCAGCATTATACCATGAGGATCTCAACGCTGACAGTTAACAACTCTGTTTTTTCTGAAGGCCAAATGGGAGTCATGACATCGGCTACTGCAGCAGTAAATTGTATTTCTGAAGTCAAGCCACTGTAACTCAGTTTTAAGTACTGCTGTTATTAGCAGTAACAGTGAGTTTAAAGCTGACATTCGCTCTAAATATACATACGCAGTGCTGTAAGGAATCACCATGATGTTCTACTTTTTCATGAATTCCCTTCATGGACTTCTTCATACCCTTTGCACATGGAGTTTGTTTTCATGCAGATATTCAAGCACATATTGTTAGTAAAGAATATCAAGAATCTGTTTCTAAGGGGGAAGTAGAAGTCTAGTTTCATGAAGGACTTTGTGTAGCTAGCCTCTGTTCCATGATCCCACAGCCTTCACAGGCAAAGGGCACCTCAATCGAGGCTTACCACCAGATTCTCTTTGCCAGCCTCTCACTTGAGGCACTTCTGTTCCTTAACTCCCCATCCCTTGCCACAAACAGTTAATTAGTCTAGTAGGGTCTCTCCTGATGTCAGAGTATAGGTATACAGCAAGATGGCCTCACAGCCTCCACGCACGGGTTCATATTGCTTAGCAACCCCCCTTCCATGACCAGATTTAATATCTATCCCTTCTGATAAATCAAGTAGCAGCATCCTCATCCATCCCCCAGAGCACAGGATCAAGGCCAGCAGCTATTTGACTGACCTCCAATGCAGTGCTCAGACTGCGGCTCAAAGAGATCAAAGGTGGCTGTTGCTCCATCCGGCATCGTGAGGTACTTGCGAAGTCCATACGGATGCGGTGATCTCACTCTCCCCATTTTTCCGTAAAGGGCAGTCTGGATATGTCCACTCTTTCCCCAAATCAGGGGTGGAACATACCTGAAAGAGGCAGTAATTTAATGGCTTACTCCTGCTGTGTAACAAAGCCTTTGAGAAAGCAGATAAGCACTCCCATAACAGATCTCCAAATACAGTAACAACTATGACAAGCTTTTTGCTATGGTTGAACTGGCAGCACTGATCTTTGCAGCTTTCCACAAGGAGAGACCGATATCTCTCAAAGCTGACAAGTCAGCACTTATAGAGGCCAAAACCAAGACATTCCTCTATGTTGAAATGTTACATGCACAAATGCTTCTTGCCAAATACACAGAGCCTTGTGCCGCGGTGACATTGGGAAAGCGTGTTGCCAGCCAACCACACTGACCTCCAGAACCTGTAAAACATTGTAAATCTGTTTTAATTGAAACACTGAAGCCTGCTGGGTTGAGCCACATGAACTTGTGTAAGCACTTGACTGTACAAGCCAGTGGCAGAAACAACAGGGTTCATAGCCAGTGCTGGAAGACTGAAAGTCCCAAGACTTGCTGGTTGGGATGATTTCACACAGAAATGCTTTTCTCAGTTAAGGAAGAGCATGGTACAGGGTGATTTTGCCTCTCAAGCAGAGATAGGTAAAGCTGGGTCAGCTTTAACAGGATCTGTCAGAATTGGCCAAACTCCAGTGAATACTAAATCCCTTTCAACAGAAGAGGGGTGAGTCTACCAATTATGTTTATCAAGGGCATATTAAAGCTATATGACAAAGCAAATTGTCTTTCTTTTCCTGGCTCTAAAAAGACATGGGAGAAACACCAATATTAGCTGAAGGCATTAAAGGCTTAGTTATCAGGGTTTTTTCAGTACAAGCCAAGCTGTAAGTGGTAACAGGAAACATCCCATTGGTGGTGGCAGAGCAGTCACCTGGCCACTCTGCAAAGGAAAGAGTGAGCCAGTGCCTTGAAAAAGACTGTTACATCAGCTCTGAACAGGAAAGCATGAATGATTTATTGTGTGGAACAGCAGTCCCAGGGGACGTGCTTCCAATCAAGGAGCTGCAGTCTCTGCTACACGGAGCAGGGTACCCAGAAGAAGCTTGAGAGCTGACACCACCTTGGATCCTGAGAGATTAGCAGCTCCTTCCCTCTTGCGTTTTTTGGGCTTCCTGTAATTATTTCCTTCTACTTCTTGAGACCACACAAAGCAGAGATCATGTTCTTCCCTATTTATAGAGGACTAGATAGCTCAGAACTCAGAGTTCCTACTTAAGCCCATAATCCACTAGAATGTGACAGAAACCTTGCCTTTGTGCTCTGACACTACCTACTCACACAGCTGGACCTTCTTCCCCATGCCAGCTCTGATGTGTCATATCAACAACTCCCTGTTCCCCCTACACACTCCTCAAAAAAACCCCTTTCTGTAGAAATTCAAACTATCGAGGCTTATTTATGAAGCCAAGAGGAGCATTATGCTCTTTCTCCCTGTTCTCTTCTATCATCTATGAAGGAGGCTTCTTACAGTCAAAGCAACACAATAGTTCTTTGTACAGCCTGTTTTTGCAAGTGCACTTCCCAAACAGACCCAAAATAGATTCCACAGAAGTAGATACCACTTCAAAAAAGGCTGCAAAAGCTGCCAACTGATGCTTGTAACCTTGCCCTCAGTTCATCCTGGATTTGATCACTTAACTATAAAGCTTTTCAAAGAATCTGTGTGAGGCCAGTAGCACTATTTATCACTGATCACGGGTGATCAGAGCAGCATCACTGAGAGATGTACACTGTGATGTGCAGCATCCCAGTCATGTAGAGCCTCCCAGCAATGATGGGCAACTCTGGAATTGCTGGTAGACACAGAAAGCAGTCAGTGGATACATTTTCACAATTCAAAGTAGATATCCACTGGGATTTCACAGTCAATGTAAACAAGGACTACAGATGGTTCTGCTCAAGTCACATACAGCTCACTGCATAGGGTTTTGAACAGCAATTCTTCTGCCAGAAGGAAGAGACGTCGCTCTTCTAAAATAAGAAGCTGCAGCTAGCTTCACCTCAGTCATGTACTTCACAACCAGTTCAGGGCAGTAGCCATACCCCACACTGGACAGTGCTTTCTGGGTTGTCTCTTCCACTGAAGTCCTTTGCAGATGGGTTTTGCTAGCAGCCTGTGGGGAGCTTCATATACAACCTATACTAAGAATTCACATCTCTTAAGAGACTCAGATGTCAGTGTTGTTGCTTGGTTTCTAATCTTCTAAATCTTTCTAAAAACATACATTGGAAAGTTCTGGTGATTCTGCTTCTATACAGCGCTTTTCAAATCAAAGATTATTCCAGGTAAAACCCAGAGTCTTACTGCACAGGAAAGCAATTTCTCCAGCTACAGCAGCTGTGACTGATGACTGCTACCACCTTGATGAAAAAACAGAAATCAAGGATCTCTGCCAGCACCAACCCTTTCTTCATGTTTACCTACAGTTCCGTTTCCAGCTCTAAGTCACAGTCATTCAGTGGAATAGATGCTGCAGCTGCAGCAGCACATACCACAGGATGTTGTTAGAGAGGAAATTAGAAGAGTCTTCAAAGCCTCACCACTATTGCCGGTGTTTAAATGAAGACAAATGGCTTCAAGGCTGCTGCTTACCAAGAGTGTAGTACTTGCCACAGCCTGCCTCCTCAGGTCACAGCTGGCTTCTCTGAGGAAAAACACCTCAAATCTGCCTTCAAATAACCTGACTGGAAGTTACATGAAGTACTAACCTTCAGTCAATCCTTTACCCTGCTTTTACACAAGCAAAGAGCAGATGCAGTTTCATTGGCATGTTCTTCATTAAAGCCAGACTAAAACCAAGGCAGGAATCCCTGTGACTGCATCCATAATGATGGACAAATGATACCTATGGGTTCTACATTTCTCTCCAAGCTAAAATTGCTTTAAACCCTACAGACAAGGGTGCATGCACTGCTTGCTCCCTTTTGAGTGGACAAGCCAGTGTTTCCAAGCATCCTATGGACCAAGCAAATGAAATGCTCAGCTTATCTTTTAACCGCAGTCAGTTAAGCATCACACTGCCTGCAGCAAAGATGTGCTGGCGTCAGTCATTCTGCATGTAACTACGCTCTTCAGGTAAACAGTCAAAGTTCAAGTTCCAGCATGAATAATGTGCACAGGACAGTGCTCTGATGCAGAGATTTATTACTCCTGCTCAAACTTAAGCATGTTTATTTCTGCATTTTGCACTTAAAAATAAAGCAGTTAAAGCTCTGAAATACATGCAAAGTGTGAGAGCAGCAGCTTGGTATCTTGCCTATCTTTTCTTCTACTACTGTACATCAGCCTTTAAGCAACAGGTTTGTGGCGAGATAAATATCCTAAAATCCCTTAAGCATCCAGGCTCCAGGAAACCGATCACAAGACTTCAACAGGGAGGGGTAGGAGTTGCCCAGATTTTATAGATTTTGCATAATCAGTGAAAAAATAAGACAAGTTGAAACTCCTCTTCCCAGCCTGATGCAAAAGCAAGCAGCTATTAAACACCAGACTTTCATTTACTAAGTTGCCAATCTTACCTATGAAGCCTTGACAGTAACAAAGTGATGCTCTGTATCACTGCATTCCAGTAAAAACTGTCCTCAGCTGAAGGCCAAGTTTGACTTGCAAAGTATCCTTCTAATCTATAGAAGAATCAGGCATATGATCTGACTATTTCTGTTGACTCTCCATTTTGGCAACAGATAAATCTGGTTTTAAAAGTCTTCCTGTAAATAACTTCGATCTACATCTTTCAGTGAAAGTCTACAGGAACTTTCCAAGTACTGAGCATAATAGACTGTACAGGACTGAAGGGCATCTTTTCATCCAGGATTTATGTGGACTTTCAGCTCTGCTTTTACTAAAACTGAAGAGGAGAGCATAGAAAGAACTCTTTGGTCATGAAGGTGCATGATACCACACTGGTGAGGGGGAAAAAAAGCTTGCCAGGAATTGTGCAAGAGTCTTCACCCAGTGAAAAAGCACAGATCAGATTTTATTTAAGCCTATTATGTAGAAATCAGTTCCAGAGACAGTATCATATTCAACCTACCTGAAAAAAACCCCTTAACTATCCAGTGGTGATTGCAATAGCCAGCACAGACTGTTTCACAGTGAAAACAACATTCCTCATGGCAAAGAGCCGAGAAGAGACGATCCTGTGAACAATCATCCATAAGCAGAAGAGTATGTACTCAGGGGTATTTTTCTTACGGCTTACCTTAACGAAACGAGCTCAGCAGGGTGTGACACGTGGAAACACAAACTAGGTATCATGCAGGCTGAGCAACTATGTAGTGTTCAGTTTAAGCAGCATTCAAGTATTGCCCTTTAGGTTTTATGCTAAAACTATTACTACTGCTAAATCTAATCATGTCTTCCAAACAAGGGCCCCCCACTCATAAAAGCAGGTGGCTTCCCTCCAGCTCTAAGGAGAAACAGGGAAAGTGTTCAAGGACATGACAGACTCCAACTCCTCTGTAATGCCTGCTATAAACCAAAGCAGATTTGAAAAGCAGTGTGCTGTAGAGATTATCCCAGCACACCAAATTTCACTAAGTATTCCTCAGGGTGCCCTGTTCCAGCACTACGTCTATTGCAGAACAGTGGAAATGCTGCTTATAGTTTACAGATGACAGGAGCAGAGTTGTGAACAGCAGTCAGGAGGACCTCTTGCAGAGGTATATACATGCCTACAATAGGATGAGGATGATGTACCACAATAGCATAGACAGGTACTGATAACACAGGAGAGCCAAAGGCAAAGTTGTGATGTACTATAAACCAAAATTTCTATTTTGCGAAATAAAAACAGCTTCCCAGTTTGCTCCAAAGGCTTTTAACTGACTCATTTTCCTGTTTTGATTTGGTCAGTCGCAATAGGTATCAGGCACTCTGAGTAAAGACAAATATTTGAGGCAGTTAGTTACAGCTTCCAGTAGCCAGTCCTGTAACCTCCAGTAGCAGGATTCTGTAACAGACAGAACAGGTCTGGAAATGCCAGTTACTTATTATGGAAGCTGACTTATATAGCACAAGTACAAAGTTCAGTCTTAACTGGCTAAGTGAATCCACAGCCAGTTACATAAAGCTGATCACAAATCCCAATGTTCTAGCTCCAAATGCTGCATTTCAGCTGTGTAGCACAGCCACACATATCTTGATAGGTGGCTGTCCACGACAGAGCCTGAGAGCAACAGAATTCCCAGGTGCTTCACAAATTTTCTCCTAGCATTTTAATATTAAACCCAATTCCAACATGTGATTGTAGGTTACGTTTTAGTGGTGCTCAGGCAGCAGATTATAATTTTAGAGCACATACATTGCCCAGTACGCAGGAATTTAGGAAAGCAGCAGCTGTATAAGCAGCTCACACAAAGCACATAAAAACTCTGCTATTTTTATTAGCAAGCATCAGCATTTAGGTCCTCAAAAAGATCTGAAGTGGAAGTTCGGCAACAGGCTTATTTCTGGAGCATTACTTCATTTCATCCGAGGAGATTAACACTTTCAGCATTAACTCTCACATCACCTTTCATGTGCTGCAGAGCATTAGATGCCGATGGCAAGAAAGCAGAGCCCACAATTTGCCCATGTCAGGGGACACCAAGAACCACTGCCTGCATTATAGCAGGAGACAGGTTGTTTCCCCCTGCCCTTTACAGAGGAGCCTGAAGGCATTTAAAGGATGCTTTACAAATCAGACCTTGTTTGAACCTTGTCCTTCATTTGATGCTGGGGAATGCAATTTGAATTCCAATCAAGAAAGCTCATCTAAAAGTCTGCAGGGTTCAACTCCCTCCTCCCGAAACATGTAGAAAGTGGCTTTTTCTGCATCAGTGCAGCCAGGCTGTTCCATGTGCCAAAGAGAAAATGTGTAACAGCAAAAATTTAAAGCAGCTCACAGAGCTTACATGTCCCCTGAGCTTCTGAAAAAGAAACTAACCTAAATGGAATGTTTGCTGCCCATAGAACCTGTATGAAGTCAGAACTGTTTAAAAGTACAGACTGGCCTCCTTGGTTAAACCACCTCCTTTTCAATTTAGGCAGCTTTTACTTAGTAAGGGGCATGAGTATCACAGCATGTCTTTCTTGCTGATGAGAGCTGGAGAACACAAAGCTTCTGCTGATGCCACAGCAGAGCACCTAGCAGGTACTTAGGCTTCCCCCAGGGCTGCTTCACTCCCCAAGGTCAATGCTTCAACTTCCCAATAGGGAGCTGCCATTCTTCTCTACCTCTTAACATGTTCACCTGCCAAAGCTTCGGAAGCAACACTGTTCTTCTAGTTTATTATTCTCCTGGAAGTATTCCTCCCAGGGTAAATCATGAAGGAGCTGACAGGAATCAAACACTACTTGCTATTAGATGGAAGGAAAGAACATTGAAAAGCTTGAAGACAGCTTTTCTGACTACTCGTCTCCTTGCATCTAGGAGAAAAGCAATGACAGTGCAAAAGAGTCTTCTGGTACCAGGCAGCCTGCTCATCCAGTGCAGGTTACCCTGCAAACAAAGGATAAGAAGGATCCAGGCTGGATCCTTGACAGTGTTTACTAACAGGCTTGACAGTCATTTGCCTCAATCTTTGAGGAGTTTGCCTTTATTAATGATAAAAGTGCAGACAGCAAGGATAATTATTTTCGATAAGGATGACACTTGTGCCACACCTCTGCAAGAATAAAGACACACACAGACTTGACAGCAGGAGAAACTGGGAACAGCCAAGAAAATAGCCCAGTACAGCAAGCACTGGCCAAATTTGTCCTCATGAATCAAAGAGCCAACATTGCATTTCTACAGGAATAAGATGGCAGACTTCCTGTACCAACTTGGGAGACAGGAAAAGGAGACAGCTGCAGCCAGGGGTTAGGCCTAAGTGCTCATGGGCACCAGTAAGTGTGCTGATTTGCAAGAGCTTCCATGCAAGAAGCAGTTCTCTGAATGAAAAAGGGTCTAATTATGCTACTCCACTCGGCAAGCCAAAATGCAGAAGGTAGAGGAAGGGAAATGAAGCTCTAGGAAGACAGAGTCTCTTGCTTACCAGTGTTTACTAGGTAGGTAGAAAGCTTCTAGTAGTTGAGAGAACTGCAGAAAGCAGTACTAACATGTGCAAGTATAGGGTACCTGGCACACAGCCATTTCGGGGAGCTTTACTATGTAAAGCTCATACATTATTCATCCACCACCACTTGGCTTACTATGGTTACAATGTACTGAATAAGTACATAGGTAAGGATGGTGCCATGAAGGGGAAATAACATCCAAAAGTGGTTTTTCCCCAAATATTTTTGCACAGCTGCACAGATGGAATAACTTTGCTTCCTTCTGCTTCCTCCCCTTCCAGCAACACCCTCACCCCTTCCTCCCTTAAGCATGAGGGAGTTGAACAAACCAGGTCTGAAAGCCAGTTCGCAGCTGTACAGAAGATCTGGTCTTTAACAGACCTCAAACAAACCCAGTAGTGATATAACAGGAGGGATTGCAGGGCTACTTTTTTTGCTTTCATGGTAGAATCTGAAAAGAGCTGCTTAATCAGCTTTCCCAACACTCGGAATAATTAGCAAGTAATCAAAGCCCTGCAAGATTTTGCAGTGCAGTATGGCACAAGCTGTTTGCACATTGCTTTCTGCTAATTAGTCCTACAAACTGTTTTATGCATAATTGCAGGCATTCAAATCTATTTGTTCCCCTTTAGTGTCCAGGTGACTTTCATGCTAAAGACAGGATTTCTTTGATTTTTTTTTTCATTTCGGTATTGAAAAAAGTCTGTGATATCATCATTAGAATAGAAAACCCCCACATATATCATCTTACAGAGTTGTCTTTCCTGTAAACTCTTTCAATCCCCAAGAACTATTATATTCCCATTTTCCCTAACATAGATATAGAGGTAACAAGACTGAACAAGTATCTATGGATATATTTTGTTCTAGTTAGTTTCAGCTGAGTTTGCCTCCTGGGGTCATGCAAGCCTTTCAGAGGATGTTCAGCTCAAGAACCATGCGTTGGAAATCACTGCTCCAGTTTTCAGAGAAGCTGATCTAGAGAAAGCAAACAACCTGAGCGCACACTCTTAACACACCACCAGGGCTCTGCAAGCTCTTCACTCCTGCAATTAATGCACAGCAGATGCACTGCAATTTTTAGACACGTTCACTCTTTCGGGAATGGTTTGTTCCCCAACTGAAAGTAAAGAACACTGCTCTAAGTAGTGCTAGGAGTTTGTGCCATGAGAACAGAGCTAAAATAGGAGTAAACCAGACTGAATTAGCTTACAATCTGTTCCCAAAGATTAGCCTAATGCTAGTAAGCCTTCAAGACTTGTAATCAGCACAGCTTCACGTTTGCTCTTTCAGTGACTAGGGGCATGTCAATCTGGAGTGCCAACGGTGAGATAAGTGTCCAAGGTACCAAGTAACTAGAGACTCCTTAGTTTATTTCTTAGGGAAGCAACTGCTTTGCAAGTTAAGGCACTAGACATAAGAGTCCAATTTCAATGCTCAGCTTCAACACATGCTTATGTTACTACCAAACTGAGAGTCTATCAGGGAACCCTCTCTGGGCTCCAATTTAAAATGGATAATGCTTTGTTTCCTCCAAGAGTTTACAGATCCTGTGGCCTAAGATCTTACACCTTACATAATCAAGGCACCTAACACAGCACTGCTAAAAGCCTCTCATCTCCCCTAAAATGACTATCATTAAGTCAGCTTGACTTTTGAGATCCAAAAGGAAGGTTCATGCAGCTGCACTCAGCACTTACTAGATAATTGATGTATTTAGGGCTTCTAAATAGGACTTGCAAGTTCTCAAAGTGATTGCAGAAGAAATACTGTAATCAAAGTCCTTGTCCCTCCAAAGCCTCATGAAATTGTAGTAAATGTTTCATCTTATTGCTGAGGGTAAGGGCAGCTGCACCGATTCTGGAGGTCCTACAATGGAAGGTCAAGGATCAGCCCACTTAAATACACAGTTGACATGAGGTCAATTTGAAAGTGGATTCAACAGGCTTAGAGTTGGCCAGTATGTCATTGCTTTGTTAAACTAGTTATGATGTGCTCTACCAGTAATAAGTTTCATTAGTCTTCAGTCAACTTAAGGCACTTCAAGTAAGAACAGGCACTCTAACAGCCATCCCTGCCTTCATTAAGTGCACAGACACACCGTGAAAGTGTCTCCTTCCTGTGAGCCCTGACAGATTTCTTTCCTAATAGAATGGGGAGCACACGAACAGGAACAAGTGCTGACTGCATCCATCCCTCCCCCATTTCTGCAGACAGTGGGCTTCAGAGTGCTGGTATAGTACAATTATCAGCATACAGCCACTATAGAGAGCACAGTGATGACATTCTATACATCCATGGAAATCCCTGCTCAGCAAGGCTTGGTTCTAAACCCAGGTACCTGGGACACTAAAAGCAATGAAATGCTTGACTTGGAACACATTTATTTTATCAAGAGAATACCCTGACATTCATTTGTACCCAGATTTAAGAAACACACTAGGCAGAAGAATGGTTAAGCGCAGCTCTTCTCCACACAAGACAGGTGTCCTGGGTTCAGCTATAGCAGTCATTTTTCTCCTTCTTAGTAGCTGGTGCAGTGCTGTGTTTTTTAACTTTCAGCCTGGGAACAACGCTGATAACACCGATGTTTTTAGTTGTTGCTAAGTAATGTTTATTCCAACCAAGGACTTTCTCAGTCTCATGCTTTGCCAGGGAGGAGGGGAAGCCGGGAGGAAGCAGAGACAGGACACCTGACCCAAACTAGCCAAAGGGGTATTCCATACCACAGCACGTCATGCCCAGTATATAAACCGGGGGGAGTTACCCGGAAGGCCCAGATCACTGCTCCGGTCGGGCTGGGTATCAGTCGGCGGGTGGTGAGCAATTGTATCCTCTCCCCTTGTTATTTCACTAATCATTATCATCACTGGTGGTAGCAGTAGTGGTTTTGTGTTATACCTTAGTTGCGGGACTGCTCTTATCTCAACCCGTGGGAGTTGCATTCTTCCGATTCTCGTCCCCATCCCTCCGGGAGCGGGAGGAGGAAGGGGGGGAGTGAGCGAGCGGCTGTGTGGTTCTGAGTTACCGGCTGGGCTCAAACCACGACAACAGGTCAGCATGGAAAACACACATGCTACTTACTCTTTGGTCAGAAGTGGGCAGGATTTGAGTAGAAAGCGTGCCAAAGCAGAGTCCTGGTAGATGAGCTCAGGAGGGGCAGTTGGGCTTTTCAAATTCAAGCAGCGAACAATAACATAGAGAACAGCAGCAACCGCAGCTAGCTTCACCCCATCAAACACCGCTGGCAGCTCAGAGGTTTCCAACATCACACTCATCTTGAACCTGTAGATAAAAACAATATCAATATTAAAGCTTTTTACAATATATTGTTGGATATGAACATTAATACAAGACTGTGCTAACCAACTAGATTTGTCACTCACCACTGCTACAAGAACTCTGGCATATCAAGCCAGACTAGCGACTTCCAGGATGAAAGGAAGTTTCTTTTGTACTGCTCTAAACACGCCAACCACCACAAGAAACAGAAACCGAATGCTCAGTTGGGAAGGAGATTTATCCCTAATCAGTGCTGCACTAAAATTACAACTGTGTCTCAGGTGTCAAACCCTCCAGTCCTTAGTAGCCAGTCAATACTTTGAGGATCTTGGCCAAGACTACCCAGCTCAAATAGAAGCTGAGTGAAGAACCAAGCTATAGAGGCATATCAGCAGCTTTGGATGCCTGCTTCCTCCCAGATGTACAAGCCAGGCTTCAAAAGGAGAACTTGAAAGAACTACTGTGTTAGCTCCTCAGCCTGAATTTTGCAACTCCATGAGTTGCAACTGGTACTAACTCCTGCATGTATTTAAGGTGGTCACTTTATGTACCAGCGAGTTCAGCATTTCTTTTAATTCACTGCAGTTCTGCAGCTGAAGGAAGATTAAATTAATATTTAGTCTTTCAAGGGCTTCAGAGTAAAGGAAGTGAGCCAGGGGAGGGAATTTGCAAACCCACAATACAGCGATATGCTTCCAGCTTGAAATAAAGTTCTTTAATTGATTCAGCTTCTTTTGAACATATGGTTCAAATAACTGGCTGCAGTTACTACAGGGACATTTCATTCATGTTGATAGGGCAGGCTTTTCTCTGGGTCTCAGTCACATGGCTAACCCAAGCAAGATCAGTACTGACAAGTCAAGTCTTACCAATTTCACCTTTCCTTCAAGCTAAGAAGAATTGCCAGTCCTCAGTACAATTGTCACTGTCTGGATCCACGTGCTCTCCGAGTTATCCTGTGAGGAGATGAAAAGCAAATTGATTGTTAGCAATAGGGCCACATCTCTCAGCTGGAAGGGAAGAAAACAAATGTATACAAAGGTCCCATCACAGACATTCCAATTGATTTGTGTATTCAGTCCTAATTGCTTCAACTCTGATGCATCTGCATTAGAAATCTCCTGCCTGTGGACAGATTCCAGGCTAGATCAGTTGCCTACAGCATATTAATTCATTTGCGGTATGCAAATAACCTTCATCAGCAGAGATAGACAGAAAGCAACAGTGAAAAGAAATCAGCACAACTCCTGAGGAAAGCCAAGCTATGAACTTCCAGAAGACCACACAGTCACCATCTTTGCAAGACAGTGGCATTGTGCCCATTACAAAAGCTATACAAATCCCTTCCTATTTAAGACTAGAAGTCTACTGATCTTCTCAACTTTGTGCAGTATCTACACTGCTCCTGAAGTGTGAAGCCAGTCTGAAAAGAAGTTTCCTGCTACTTTTACTCAGGCTTAGGGAGGCAGCTCACTCCCACAGATGGGAGCCTGTAAACAGTCTCTGCTTGTTCCCACACTTGCTTTTTGAGACATTACAACATATCACACTTCAACAAGATGGTGAGAGCCACCAGGAGCCTCGGATACAGCCACCTAATTAACACCAGTGCACACGCACCGGGGCTTGTTACAGGAATTTGATGATGCCAGTAAAGGAGTGAGAGCTTTCAGCCTCCAACCATAAAAACCTAAGTGATATTTACACTTAGAACTGATTCCCTACAGGCTCAACAAACCAATGGGGAATCAGAGCTTCCAGTAAAAAGCTCCACAACAGTCTGCTCTCTACCATGGCTGCTGCTTCCAACACCGAGAATACACCAAACAGGACAGGTCATACCAAAGCCTTACTCAAAGCCTCAAAAACACCCTTAAAACCTCAGCAGTACTTTCTGTACTCAATGCAGCCACACTGAAATCCCTTGGAGGAAAACAAGTGTGACATCAGCTGTTGATTAACAGCGTGCTGGAAAGCTGCAGGTTGCTGCCACCACAACTCCCTGTGCTGATGGAGAACAGAGGGTGAGGAAAGCGAAGACATTTAATACTGAACAACTCCGAAGGTTTTGTTTTCCATTTCTGGGCTTCACAGTAGAAGGGAGAGGAGTGGGCTACAAAAAGGCATTTATTTTCCTAATGAGAAGATTACATTGGCATGCATCTCAAAGAGTTTGAGTGTAGTACGGTATCTCACTTCCATACTTAGACTTTCACCAACACTACCACCAACTGAACAGGAGAAAACAGGCAAACTACAGCCATAGCTTCTCCAGGGAAAGCACAATAGGCAGAAAAGCAGACCAAGCTGCTGAACTCACAGACAACCAGGCACTTAAGCAAATCTTCCCCAGCTGAAACTCCCATAAGCTGTGTTGGCATCTTCCTTTCATCAGAAGATACAAAAGTTACCCAAGGCCTTCCCACCACTTGGGTTTTAAGCCAGTTCTCTGTTTACAGCTTTCATGCTATTAGTGAATTTGTTAAAAATAAAACTGGCACGGATTAGTCACTAGCATTTTATCCGAGTTACTCAGTAGAACAGATCCAAGTAAGCTGCATCTTCCCGAGATTCTTCTCTCCCAAGTGATCTTCAGATTACAAGCACATCTTCTCATACTTCTATTTTAGCCTATTGCTACTTTAAAAAAAGCATGGTTTTTTGCAGTTACATTCAGAAAAATCAGCTGTTAGTAAGCAGGATTATGCTTCAACACTTCTGAACTAATATTTTTCTATTTTAGACAGTCTAATACACATTCACTGCACTTACACACCTCAAACATGTGCTAGAGGTTCATTTATTTGACAGTATCTCTACCTAGAAGCTCAGATCAGTCTGTGTACAGCTAACACAAAGTTGGCATTGCAGTTGCACAACTGCCTACACTGGTTTACTAAGCAATGGATCTAGTCCATGAAGACTAGATGGGTAAGCTATGGATCCAGCTGTGGCACTTCAGGTACCTCCTCTAGAGTCTCGTCCTTCTGAAGACCTAAAGAGACCTGTCTCAACCACGGCAGATTTGCAGGGGCTGATCCAGAACATTCTGCTCTGAAATGTTCAGCTCACTGGAGTGGATTTGGGAGCTCTGCCTCTATAATCACATAGGTCAAATGCCTCTCTATTTATAAGCAGGGGCGAGGTCACCTTGCTTCTGTTTTGTTAAACCTGTTTTGCATTGACCCAATAAATTGGTGTTTACAAAAAGCACAGATAACCAGTGTCAAGCCAGCTAGCTTTTAATCTAGAATGCCCTCTTAGTCAGCATTAATATAAACAGACAAACATCTGGCCTTTTCTGTATACAGAACACTAGATTTGCTCTTAACAGGCTAGACAAAATGAGCAAGAGGCAGTAAGTGCATCACTGGAAGCAATTAAGCCTGCCTTTTCACCCATGACAGGGTCTGAGATCCACATTCAGGAACACAAAGAAGTTGAAGCTCTTGGGACTGAGGATGTTATTTTGAAGCACCTTAAGTGTACAATTCTTTTTATAATTCACTTATAGGCACTAAAACCCCAAAGACTGAGAGTCTTTTCAAGCAATATTCTTAAGTCCCATTTGTGACTGAGGACTAAGTGTAAAATCAATCACTTGAAGGCAAGAGCTGGATTTGCGGCGTCTTTTCATTTGCCCTTTCATTACAGAATAAAAAGCTGAAAGTGATGTTAAAGGAGGAAACACTTCAGCATTACTGTTAACAGCATGCACCTTACCCCTACAAGTATAACTAGAAAAAACTCCATGTCTTCCCATTCCAGACAGGAATAGAAACAAGTACAACAAAAGCCGGAAGAGCTGCAGCAAATTCTTTATGCCTCCTTTCAAAGACACTGGGTTTTGGGAAAGCCATCATCAAGACACTCACTTGTAAGTGAAATAATGACTGACAACAAATGAGACCTGTACACATTCCTGGTCCAGGCTTCCCAGGGAGAGGAGAGTCTTCCAGGGACAGAAGTCACTTCACCCCATGACTCAGGGCACCATGCACTGGATTCGGTAGCTCCCAAGCATTAAAGCTTCTCCACCCAAGCCAAAGCTGAGCCTGACTCTGCATTCTGGAAAGCCAGCATTAAAAAAGCAAAGACATTAAAGGAAGCCACTCCCATGGGGTCCTTCCCTCAGGCCTTTTAATGAGCGACTGAAAGCCAGGCAGACATTTCACTGAAGCATTACAGATGCTTTGGGCTAAGCTGAAGATGCAGCCGTATGGAACTGCCTACAGACAAGAGTAAAGGCAGCCTCTTTAAAAGCAGCTCCACTAGCAAGATACTTTATGCTTTTTACAGTCACTGAAGAATCTTGAAGGAATCTTGTTTCCAGGAATAGCAGTTTGATACAAAAGCCTCCTAGATGCCTTCCCACCAGTCAGCATTCTGGCTCACTTGCGCTACCAGAGCTCAGCTGAACATCAACATACTGGAGCATGCCTGGCCAACACTGAAAGCCTTTAAAAATCCCCTTTCCTATCCTTCTTTCAAGTAGTGTAATACCCTCTCTCCCCCACTAAGACTCAGAAGAGCCAAAGAGGCTGTTTCTAGACAGATTAAGCAGACAGACTTTGTCAACTAACATTCCTTGGACTGGTTTCATTTATCTGTAGTGCTTCCTTGGGGAACAAAACTAAGCAAGTCAGCTAGACAAGAGGAAAGCAAAACATCCCACTTTCAAGAGTTGTGTCTAGGCAGATGGGAAAGTATTCAGCCTAAACTGCTATGTCAAGGTGTCCATGAAGTTATACAGATAGATACAACTATTTTAGGGCCACACCAGTACTGTGCCTCATGGGCTTAGCCACAAAAAGCAAGGCGTCACACCACTTGAGACTGGCATCCAACCAGCCCAAGCTTACCCCATGCAGAACCTCCTATTATCTTCAGTGGTAGCTCACAAGAGAAGCAAATGCTGAGATCATCTTGATGTATCACTCTATACTTCTGGCTATTTAAAAGAACCAAGTCCCAGACCTCAAGGCACAGAGGGAATAATGAAGAATTAGCTGAGCACTTCAAGCACTTAAACTTAGGTTTAGATACGGCCAAAAGTGATGAAGTGCAGTTATCACCAGAGTCATCAGGAGCCTGCCAAAGTCCACCACAGTTTTGTTGTCTAACAAACATCCCATAGATTCTTATCTCCAAATAAAGAGGGCACTCTGACATGTCCCATCACAAGAGTGCTTAAAAGAACATTACTTGGAAGTCTTTGGTGCAAATCCCTCCACCTTGTGCCAGAGCCACCACCCGGGCCAGGATCTGGCTGGTTGGTAAGTATACAAAGCAGGGAGTACTGTTTACATCATGTCCCAACAGGAATTTCTTGGCTGGAGACTTCAATGGAATTTGACCTTTTCATTGGATACAATACTTGGCTCATACACTAAATTCAGAGGTACTGTGAGGTTACAGGGACAAAGTTCATAGCGCCAAGCACCACACACACTGCCAGAAGGATAGGTGCCTTTAACTGGAGATTTTCCTCCTCTTCTGACTTTGAGACGTCCTACACCTTCAGAGCAGATATATCTCAGAGGATAGAAGTACACACCAGCTTGCTTAAGAAAGCACTCGAGAATAATTCTCTAGCCATCAGGGCCATAAACTCTCCAGGTTTTTCACTTCCCCAAGAAGGCTAATTTACAGTCAGATGAGCCTTGGATTTCACTTCCTTCCAGCTACAGGAACTGCTTTTGTTTCTTCACAATATCATTTTAACTGATCAAAATGGTTCTACTGCCTGACAGGCGGATTTTGTGTATTACCTAAAGAACATTGTTATATAGACTCCCCGTATGTCACCTTATCTAGTTCCCCTGCTTGTTTCAGACGGATTGGAAAACATTCCCTTAGTTTTTTATTGCACATGCCTGATATACAAGGTTAAACTAAGACTAGACTCTGATGACTCCACACAAAGTCAATTAATTGCATCTTATCTTAAAGGAAAGACTCGTGTTATTTAAACAAACATAATTATTTGATTACTGCAGAGTCTTTAGGACTTTGTCCCACTCTAATCGCTGCCTTACGGAACCACAGCACAAAGCTCCAGCTGCTTATTGAAGGGCGATATCCCTCACTGATATGGTTTAGTGGTGGTCTTGGCAGTCCTGACATAATGGTTGGACTTGATGATCTTAAAGGTCTTTTCCAACCTAGTTGATTTTATGACAGGTCAAGCTTAGTTTTAGGTACTGAGAGAGAAGAAATACTGGCTAGCATCTTTCCACAATCTTACAGTATTAGCAGGTGTCTCTTGCCTACCACATAACTCTGTCAGCACACAGTATTAAGCTCAAGGGAGGAAGTGGAACAAACACACTGCAGAGAACCTGACAACCCATGCTCCCTCGTTAGGGAACGCTATCAGCATCAAGCCAAAGATAGTCAAGTCAGCCAATACAAACTGCATTACAGACAAACACCCCCATCCCCGAAGGGCTCTGCTCTGTTCCTTCACTATATTTTGAAACACATCATCATACTGTTGAAGATACTCCAACCCCTCCATGCCTGCAGGCACAGAGCTCAGGTGTACATATTGAAGGAGCAGCCCAAAGTCCCAGCACATCACAGCTGTGTGCTCGGCTATAGGGTGCACAGCCAAGTTAAGTGGGGAGCATGCCCCACACCAGACTACCTGCACAGCAAGGAAAGACCATCTATCACCAAAACACACATTAAAAGAGCAGAGAAGCTTTATTCAAGATTGGTCCAGTTCACGCAGTCTGAACACACCTATATCTGAACATGATCAAAAGCTGAGGTGCCACTTAACTGAGGTCTTCAAACCCCTGCTCATTTTGTTTCCCCTGACGAGCAGCTCTGTTCCACAGCAGCACAGAAGATTTGCAGAGTCATTCTCTCAGAGTCTGTCCGTGACAGATCGAAGGCTCATGCTAGAGAAGTTTAATTCATGTAATTACATTAAAAATGATGACAAAATAACCGAATACAGAGAGACAGAACCTGACCAACACACAGCTACTGCTAGTAGTGCAGAATACTCAAGTTTTACCAGAATGCCTATTAAAGCAAACAGAGATTTGGGAGCACTACAGCAGTCACCAGCAACTCTCAGTTTGAGGAGCTACATCACCCAATCCCCTGCCGAACCTGAGCGGGAGGTTAGGGATATCACAGGTCTCCTTACCTCTCACAAGGATGCTCTCTGTAAATGACTGTGCATCTTGCTACTTCACTTAGTACAATCTTGCACATTCACATATGGCCAACCAACACTTCCCAGAACTGGGTGTTCCAGTTAAGGGAGAGCCAAGCTTGAACACCCTCAGCATAATCCTTCTGGAACCTGTATCTCTATGCAAAAGCATTTTTGAAGATGTAAATATGCTTAGAAGTGGGACAAATTGTTGAACTCACTAGCAGCCAGCCAGTTGCTTTGTCCTAGCTGACCCTTGCCATAAGGAGCCTGTACTATGCTATTTGAGCACTCAGTGCCCTGAGCAGGGCTGTAGGTCAATTGTTAGCAACTAGTACATCCCAAGTTTCAGAGGGTTTTGTGTCTGTAAGAGCTCAGTCCATATTAGTAGAGGAAGTTGTCACTGCCTTTTATTATAGTCAGACCAAACCCAGGATGACAAGAAACACAAATATTTCTCAACAGCAGTAAGTGCTAGGCAACTGCACTTCTTAGTCAATCTAGAGATACAGATTAAAAACTTCTGTAGATTGCAAAGTGTGACACTTCCTTCTACTGCTGTTACTGCTAACAGAGCAAAGGCACAAAGATGTTCCAAGCACCTGGTTTGTACAGAACTGCTTTGCAAGGCATTTTGAATTACTGCTGCCTGATGCTGGCAGTCAGAGACAATCCTTATTAGCAAATCAACTGATACAGCTGTGGAAGAGACAAGCCCTTGGGCACAGAAACTCTCCTAGAGCTAGAAGAGGTTGATAGCTGACTGACTAGGTTAGCATCATCGCCACCCACATATGCTGGGCAAATGGGACTTCGCTTCTCCGTAAGAAGGACAGACTGCCCTTGCACATTGAAATTAAATCAAATTGAACACAATCAGCTGAGCCTGATCAGATTTTTAACTGCATATAAGCTTAAACTTCACCAGCCATTTAGGCTGAAGTGCAAAGATTTGCCTAGAAGTTTGGCTGATCTATAGTACACATTAAGAATAGCAATTCAGAGCTACAACACATCATGAAATACAATCTTCCAGAGAAACTCAAAAGTGTAGATGAAGACTCCAATATACCAGCTATGATAATTCAGGCTTTTGCTGGAAAGTCCGGAAAACCACTTCCAGGCTGTTATCTGCATCTGCACCTTTCAACAAGGATTACAAGGACCAAAGACCCCAGCATGTACACCCCTACTAGAGACTTTGCTAAATCCCATTCTTCCTTAACTTAATCCAAGTTCTGGCACTGTTAGAGCTGGCACCATGAAAATAAGGGTGCAGAAGCTGGACATACAGAGCAAGAAAGGGGAGTAATAGAGCAATGTGAATCTAGGAGCACCCAGGACATTTCCATTATCAAGTGAGGTTCAACTACACGCACACAGAAGACAGTGAAACTACAACCACTGGAGGTTTGATTCACTGTTCTAAAGCCACCATTTTTGCTAGTACATCAAATTACCCCCAGAAGTACAGTTGGAACTTAGTAGATGGGGATAACCTCTCCACGTGCCTGTTGCTGAGAACAAATGTTATTCTGCCACCTTTCCTTCCTGATACCACATCGCATAACAGTGACTATTTCAGTGTACTAATCTCTCGGTTTTCAAGGCAAATTTAATAACACAGCTTTATGAAACACTAAGAGCCGAAGCTGGTGTTCATTTCCTGTATAGAAAAAATACAGCTTTTACAAGAAGAGTAGAACATATTAATTTTTAAGTTTAACTTCTTCCGAAAAAGATTTGCAAGATGGAAGGTTTTAGCTCTAACCTCCATGGCTTTTCCGGCCCTAGAAGAAAAGAGTCTGGCACAATCTCGAGTGAGCCTCATCCCCTGTGTAGCTATTTCACCGAGTAACAAAGAGAAGCTCCCGTGCAAAAGCTGAAATACAACTGGTTTTAAGATGAAGGCAGGAGAATAGAAGAACCCAAACATTAGCTCTTTGGGTTTTTTTATAGCCACCTCCTTCTTACTCTTAAGACTGAAATAAGTGATGTCTAGAATAATAAGGCAACATGTCCACTGATCCAAGAAGAGACAAGAGAATGTATTTAAGCTTCTTTTGCAATGTGAGAACTAAGGAAGTAGGTGAAGTAGACAAACTAAGACAACAATAGAACAATCCAAGACTAGTTGTCAACAACAAAACTCCCTGCACGAGAAATAAACATTGTCACATAAGGTCTGAAAATAAGTTATCACGAATGCAAACGACTGAACTGGGTGTTCTGTGAACACCATATCAGTGATTGACTACAACACATCAATGTAAGCAACATTATTAACATGGCTGAGCATGATAATAATTGATAGTCATGGTATGCGAGATGAACACGATGTAACAGTTAGATGATTAATAAGCCACAAACATTTGTTACAGGAGGTACCAGTGCTGTGGAAGCCAAACAGCAATGTCTAAAAGGGAGACAGGAATCTTCAGTACTTACCACGCCAGTGACAACTGTACAACAATAAGAGGAAGCTGTTATGAATTCTCTGATAAGAACTGCATGAGAATGCAACCCCTCCAGCCATAACTGTGGCAATATAACTGCTGCTGACATGCCTCTTAAGAAGAGTTAGTATCAGGGGAGGGATTTCATGAGCTGTAATACATCAACTAGGATAGATTTATCTACCCATCCTGTGCTGGAGTCACACAGTTATACATGAAGTTGTAGAAGGGAGCCTTGTGTAAACTGCTCTAGGTGGCCCTGCCTTGGCAGGGGGGCTGGACTAGATGATCTCCAGAGGTCCCTTCCAACCCTAATGGTTCTATGAGCAGACAGGGTCCTGCCACACAGGCTAAGAGGCAGCTACACAGTACACACCAACAGAAGGAAGCCTTTAAAGCTGTTATGAAATGCTAGCAGCAGTGCGAGGACCCAGAATCACGAGTAACAGAGAAGAGCCCCACTGAGGAGGAGCAGCGCAACCTGGCAGACACCAGCCAGCACTCACCTGGCTGTAGCTCAACCAGTATCACCCCGCAGGGTAACACCGGTGTGAATTAGATACTCTCATGCGGACACTGAGCCCCCACCAGCTTACACCCGCTCCCCACCCCAGCCTTCACCCCGGGACCACGGGCTGCTCACACACCGCTCTTCCTGCCCCGCACCGCCACACACGAGGCGCTGGGCAAGGCCGTCACCGCCAGCCACGCAGTGCTCCCGACCCCGGCGAGAGCCGAAACGAGAGGCACCGGCAGCGGGGAACCGACCGACCGATCGACCACAACCGGGCCGGGCCACCGCAGCGCTACCCGCGCCTCCACTCGCGACACAAACACGAGCCTGCTGCAGAAAGGGAACGGAGAGAAGGCGAAGGCCCCGTACCGCTGGGAAGGAGGGAGGGAAGGGGTCCCGGAGGAGGGGGGTCCCGGAGGAGGGGGGTCCCGGAGCAGCGCCGCCGCCTCACCTGCGGACCCGGCACCGCCGCCGCTCGCACCCGTCTGCGGCAACCCCGCTACCCGCGGCCCAGCGGCAATCACCGTCGCCCTCCCATTGGCCGCTCCGCCCTGCCGCTTCCGCCCAACCCCGCTCGCGGATTGCCTGGAAGGAGAGAAGAGGGTGGGAGCGTGCTCTAGCCGGGCTGCTCGATCGCCATTGGTTGGTGGAGAGGCAGCGGGGCGGGGAACCGCTGTGCCATTGGCTCGGGAGCTGTCAGTCAGGCGGTGATTGGCGGCAGCGCGGGGCGGGCGGTGGGGGCGTGCTTGGGGAGCGGGTGTGCCCGGGGTGCCCGGGGTGCACGGTCACCCCTCAGTGACATGGGTCTGGGATGGGATAAAACCCCTCCAATGTGGCACAAAGTGCTTGTGGTCCCTGTGGGTGCGCTCAGGCGCTGAATACTGGACATATAATACTGCATTATAATAAAACAACAGGAATAGAGCTTAAAAATGTTGGGTGTCTCTGTTTCTTACTGCCCCCGGGTCACCTCCATGTGATAAACGTGGTGCTGGGGTCTCAGGAGCGATGGGCTCTTCACCCCTCAGAGGCGCAGGAGCCCCTGCCCTGTTCCCTCCCACCCAGCGGGATGTATGACAGGGACAGAGAGCTCGGCTCACAGGTACATGGGAGCCTGGCGCATGTGGAAAACCAAATAACAACACAAGAAATGCCCGCGATGTTTATAAACTTGCTTTTCTTGGAGCTTCCCAAAAGAGCCGCGTGTTACGTCGCTGGTAACATCAACTGTTCCTAGCGATGGTAATGGTTGCTTTATATAACTGGATGGAAAAATCCTTTCCCTGATTTGAGACGTTTTGTTTCCTGTGTTTACAGGGAGTGGGGAGCTTCCTACGTAGAGAAAGCACTCAAGGAGCAAGTCACATTTTCCAGAGAGTTATGTATCTGGAGATGAGTAACTGCTATAGCCTGAGTCACGGCGAAGAAGGGAGCGATGAGGAAGGACAGAGAGGGGATTGCTGAGATGATGGTGGCAGAGCAGAAGCAGCAGCAGCCCTGCAGCGAGCATTCCTCCTTGCTTTCTACAGGTGTGATCCTGCACCACTCGATCAAACGAGAGATGGATTCCTTATCTTCAGCTTTTAATTACCCTTGTGGGAACACCCAGGGTTTATACTGGATGGTAAACTTGTCAGCAGCTCAGCTGGGCTGAAGTTTGGTATGTTTGAGGCAACTGAGTTGTGTTTGTGATCAAGCTACGAGATAGACTTAGTGGATAAACTTCCTGTATTAGCCTCTTAACTAAGTATTTGAGGAATGTGTTTGAATTTGATTACAAAGAATTGCAGTCCGGTTGGTTCCAGTGGACCTTGGCTCTTCACCATCGATCCAGGCAGGAAAAAACCCAATCCAGGCAGGAAAACACACGACAAACCAGAACTAAGCCTTCCGGCAAGGCTTTTATTTTAAATCCTTGAGGCTGTTGGAGATTCCTCTGACCTGAGAGAAGCTCAGCTATTAGAAGAGAGCTTTCTCAAGCCCATGTCACAAAGCAAAGCAAACCAAACTCCTAGCTGCCCACTTGCTGAGAAGTGAAGCATGGGGTGGTCTTTGATATCAGGGTGCTCAGGTACACCAGTGAAGAATGAGAGCTGAGAACTGGAGGGGACTAACACTGAGGCGGTGGCAGCACAAATTCAGGTGGCTGTGGCAGTGGGAGCCAAACTCCTGAGCTGTGCTTATTACAAGAGGAAGGGATGTGGTGGAAAAGGTTCTGTGACTGCAAAAAGGAGGAACCAGTGCAAGCCAGTTCGTGTTTTACTCTGGGTAATGTTGGGGGTTTCCAGCTGCACCTTCTGGACTGGGAGCAGAGGTGGCTGGGAGGGAGCAAGCGTGTTGTGTGAATACAAACCCAGCTTGAGGCTACTAAACTGGCTTTCAAGCCATGGCTTGTAAAGGAAGCTGCCCTCCCTGTGAGTGTGCAGGGAGCTGATGCTGTGGTGGTGCTGGTGTGCTGGTGAGCACGGCAGGGCTGGTTGGTGTGGGGAGGGTGATGTGTGCTGTAGGTGGAGCGCTGTGGCCCGGAGCCAGGAGTGAGGCTGTACCACTCACAGCAATCGGCTCACGCTCGGGAAATGCCATCTGAGCAGTAGCACAAACCATACCAGAAAGGAAGGGTGCTGGGAAGAGCTGAGCTTCATTCCCAGCCTCCTAGGGAGGGATTTGGCAGCTCCAGCCCAACAGATGCTTCCGTCTGGTGTTACTGTGGAGAAGTGGGATGGGGTGTCCAGAACACCCTAATGCTTCAGAGACAGGAGGATCCCTCTTTGAGTAGTGTGGTTACTGCAGAAGAGGCCAAACGTGTGTGCTGGAAACTGTAGGCACAGGAAAAACACACAGCTTTGCCTTGTCATTTGGGCAGGTACTTACCTCTGTGCAGGGAGGCCAAAAAAAGGCTTGTGATAATTTCACCTTTTTAAACCCAGTAGTTGGAAAGGTACCAGACAGGGAGAGCTCCATGTGGTGCTGAGCCAGCTTGAGACACCCCATGCAACACCGTGCTGACAATCACCTTTTGTTCTTCACATCCCTCTCATTTGGCTGTTGCTGCCACAAGGAACTCAAACTCTTCTTCTGCCTCATTTCCCCTGGCCCGGGTTTCCTCCTGCTCAGCAAACTCGCCGTGTGCTGAAGGACTCTGAGGGACTTTGCACCTCTGCAGACACCTTTTTGCTGAAGGAAACACGAGGTGTTGATCTCTGCCACTGCAGCGGGAGCAAAAAGGAAACCATCTCCTATGACAGGGTTTGATTGCCAGCTGAAAGTAAGTGGAGTGCCTGTCAGTGACATGTGAGCGCAAAAAAGCTTTGCAGATGGAAATAAAGGCAATGCTTTTTCCTCCTCTGCAGTGCCAGCAAGGCATTGCAGAGCCGTGCTGCTGGAGAGCCTGTTGGATTGGGATGCACAGTGCTCTTTGGACTCTTCTGTTTACTGAAAATGGTGTCTAAAAGCATAATGGGCACTTTGGAGATCTCTAAATAGAGCAGCCTCTGTCCTGAAGAGCTGACAGCATCAGGAGACAAGTGCCAGGGGTGGGAGAACGGCTGCATCACACGCACCACCCGAGGAGGTGGCATGTGGCCCACCTGCTCAGTGTTTTTCCATCACATTTTCATTCAGCTGTTCCTTGCCAACTTTCAGCTCTGTCACTCTCCTCAACTGCTTCTGCTCCGGGTTTATTTAGCACGCTATTTATTTCCTAATTATAGAACTTAACTGACTAACTCAGCCCTCCTGGGTTACTGCTCTCCACCTTTTTGTCCTCCGTAGGCCAGAGGATCTGGTCTCTTCTTAGGGCTGAAGGCAGTTGCTAGAGACTTTATGTCTCTCTTTTTTTGTTGTTTTTCTACCAAACTCAAGAGGGCCCTGGCTGCTGACACAGGGACCTTCAGCGATGGTTTCAGAGCAGATGGGCTATTGCATTCCCAAATTCTTTACCAAAACAGAAATGCCACTGAGCTGAGCACTTTACCAGGCTGCGCTCTGCTGCTTCTGTCCATGAGTTCCCGACAGCCAGCTCACTCCTTTTACCCCACATCCAGCCACAGCTGGCTGGAGGAAGAGGGTTTGAAACCAGTTCCCCAGCATCCACAGCGCTGCTGGTCCCACTTCTGGATGCGCTGTGGCACATGAACACTGCTGGGCCCCAAAGCAGACTAGGGGAAGGGTCTGTCTGTGTCTCCCTGAGATGAAGCTGTGCCACAACACTCCAGGGAGTCTGGTTAGGTTAAATTCCTACCTCCTGCACCAGAAGCTGCCAGGCTGAGCAGGCCTGTCCCCTGCAGCTGCCTCCGTTGCCACCTCTTGTTTGCTCACAGCCATTTCTGCCCCTTTATCACACATTGTGGTAAATCAAGACACAGCTGCAGGGGCCAAACGATGCTTTGGTGCAGCACCTCTCCCTAGAGGGATCTGCACAAGCAGGGGGGTTACATGCAGGGGAGTCTGCATGAGAGCAGCAGGTATCTGGCAGGCAGCAAGAGCAGGGAGAGGAGGTGGAAAGCAGGATGGATTGGAACAATGAATGCAGTAAAGCCAGAAGGATGTATGAGCTGCTTCTGGAGTGTTTCCAAGATGTCATACTGAATAAAGGAAACTATTTGTCTTCTGTTTAATTCCGAGTGGTCTGTCTGACATTTGCCATTATGCTGTGTTCCTGAGGTTGGAGTTTGGAAGGACTATGATTATCCAGCCTCAGGAAGCCAGCGAGGGTGACTGCTAAAGCCACAGTTTCTTCAGTGGCTCCTTGTGAAATGCTTTCTCTGGAAAAGCTGCCACAGAAGTAGCGGTGCATGAGGAAAATGAGGGGCTGCAATCCTGAAATGCTCAGTGAAGCAAACAGTGGGATTATCAGACCTCTGTAAGACTCCAAGTGTTAGTATTGCCTAAGGAATGGGGAAGAGGCTTTTCCTACAGAGCAATATTTATGGAAATAAAGTGAGTGGAGGAGGAAGCTACTGCCTGGTGCCAAAATAGTGGGAATTGGTATGGCTCTGGGAGGTAGGGAGCACACAACTGTGTGTGGATGAGGGAGTATGAAGAAATCAGTTATGTTTCCTTTGGGGGAAAGGGTGATGGTGTTAGGGTGCAGAGAGCCACAGCTCTGTTTCCTGGAGGTGTAGAAGGAAAGCAGGGGTGAGGGGAAATAGGCTTGATGTTGGTACGGGGAGGTGGGTTGTGGGTGAGGCTGCTGGGGACCACGGGGATATGGTTTGGGGAGGAGGCAGCAAGGAGCAGTGGGCTGGCTGGGATGACATATTAATCCAGAGCATCCCCAGTCTGCCGGATGCTTTCCTGGAGCAGCCTCCCAAGAAAACACAGCGACTGCAGAGCTATTGCCGTCACTGATCCCGTGCCACTCCGGCAGCTGACCTCCCCTGGCTTTGCAGGAGCAGCACTACCTATGGAAAACCCCACCTGTACCATCACTGAGGTGAATATCGCATGGGCTGGAGGAAGTAAACACTGCTGTGATGCTGTGTGATGATCCCTTCTCCAGGCTGACACCACCGTGGCTCACTGCAGGCTCCACCTCGCAAAGCTGATGTCTCAGCCTGTTGGAAATGATGCCCGATTTACCACACGTCTGCTCAGAACAGACCACCTTGAAGATCCTGGTCCGTGAAGTTCCCATGAAATCCATCCTTGGATGTGGCCGCAGGTGGGACATTTGCAGGGCTGGACATGTAGGGAGCGTTGCAGGACTGGGAGGACACATGGCTGAAGGATGGTGATGGAGGTCCTTCTTCCAGCAAGGAGCTGCTGCCCCAGCGGAGGCTAGAGGGTGCTGTGCTGCAGGGAATGGGTGTCCTGCTCCCTCCCTGCTCCTCATCCCTTCACAGGCAGGTAAAAATTGTCAGGAATTGCTGCCTTAGAGCTGAGGTGAAGACCAAGGTGCTGGCGGTAGTTACTAACCACTGCAAGGCTTTCTTTAGACTAAAATATCAGCTAATATAAATTAGTTAGCACCCAGAAGGTGACATACATAAAGGTGGCTTTTCTCAGATGGGCGAGAAAGCAAAAAGAAGGGGGGAGAAATAGGAGTGGGGAAAAGGAGTGAGAAAATGAGGAACAGATCAGGAGATAAGGAAGCAGAGTGGAACAAACCCAGTGAATAGAAGAATAAAGAAAGACAATAGAAGAACAAAGACAGAAAATAGAAGATGAAACCAATGCAGATGATCATATCAGCTGCGGTGTCAAATTGAGGGCTTCGGACCTGCTGAATGATGAAAAGGGAGATTTGCTTGGGAGAAAAATCAAGGAGCATTTCTGGGTTGTGGTGGCTGAGGCTGAAAAACCCTCACTGTTGAGGCATGATCAGCTCCTGTTTACCCAGCTGAGGTGTGGTTAATCCTAAACCCAGCATAAGAGAGACAGAACAGGCAAGGCGGGGGGGTGCATGGAAGACAGGGCTGTGTTTGTACAGTGCCTGGCAGGCAGCTGCAAGACCAGGCGAAAACACAACATGCTCCCAAACAAGCAGCTCTCTGAGCAGATTCCTGCTCCCGGGAAAGCCGGCCAGCTAACCACAGAGCGAACATGCCTCCTGTGTGGGGCTGCATGTGTGCAGCAAAACACAGCCCTGCCACCCCGAAACTGCAGTTGTGGGGTCACTGTCCTCACCGCTGGCAAACCTGCTCTGGCTGCCTGCCTGCAGCACGTAAGGCAAATAGGCAGGCATAGACAGAAGAGGAGGAAGCAGAGGTAGATGTTTTCTTACAGTCTTAGGTCTTGCAGAAGACAACCTAGCAAAGAAGATGCAGATGTGACATAGGAGGAGGAAGACCACAAAGGAGCCCCATTTCACAGTACCCTAAAGGGACTGCACCTACCTCTGGGTCATGGAATGGGTCTGGTGTTCTTTTAGGTGAGCAGTGTCCATAGAGTGTGGTGTGCCCATGAGGCCAGCTCTGCTCATGGAAATGAGCCACGTCAGGTCTTGATGTAGGTGACCTCGCTCCTGTTTTCCACCTTTAGCCTAAGGGATAGCAAAGACTGGAAGGGAACATCCTAAGCTGAACACAGGTTACTACACAGGCCCACCACGTGTGCCAAAGGAGGTGCTGGGGCTGCATCCGTAGGTCCCTGCGGAACATCTCCAGAAGGCACAAACAAACCAAAGGGAATGCTCTGAGAGGATGTAAAGCCCCATTAGGAGCGATGAGGTTGCTGGTTGTGAAACCAACATGTTTTCGCTCACTGTTTCTAATCTGGATGTCTCTAGTGAGAGCTACTGGTTTTACTGCTGGAGCTGTCAGGGCAGCAGCCCATTGTCAGCTTGGCAATGGGGACTCTGTGCTGCAGCTGGATCTGTTTTAACTCTTCAAGAGGCACTGGGAGGATGCATAACAGTATTTCTGGGATTTGCATCCAGTATGAACTGGGCTGTGGGGCAGGACAAGGAGTTGATTTGGAACAGTGAAATGGGAAAATTCCTGGAGGGGGTTTGGTTTCAGAAGGCAAATTGGTTCATGCTGTAATAAAGGCTCTGGCAGAGGTTGGACAAGGTAGTTGATGTGATGGGAGATCCCTTTGAGAAGGAGGAGTGGTTGCAGAGGACATATGGGCTATGACTAACAGCATGCGTGTCTTAAAAACACATTAGTGTAAACTTCCCAGCTGGGAGGGAGAAACACTTGGGAGACTTTACAAAGGTCTGATACAAACTAAGCTCTAGGAAATACAGGAAGGAAATACAGCATAACTATATAGAAATATGGTTCCAACCCTAACCATTCTATGTAATCTCCTTTGGGGGAAGCTTGTGAAGCAGCCAGGGGATGGGTGGACACCCCTGCCCCTCAAAGACACTCTTGTTCCTGCTAAGGAGGTTTTCACCGCTCTGAACAGTGTGTATGGAAACTATGGAGATGTCTGTGGATGTGCAGAGCTATCATCTGGCTTCTTTCCCGGGAGCTGTTGTTGCTGCTGAGACAGGAGGTAGCACAGCCCCAGGCAGAGCGCTTGGGGAGGACACAGCTGCCCTGTGTCCCTGCTCCGGCCTCATGTCCCTTTGGGATGTGCTGCCCCTGGGGCTGGCTACGTGCGCTCCTCCATGGTGGGACCACGCACCCTGACCAGGCAACAGCCCCCGTCAGGCCGTGGCCATGGCTCTCACAGATGGGTTTCACTGAGGACACATGGAAGGCTGGCTTGGAGCTTGTTTTCATTTCCTTTTGAGGAAAGGAGGAGTCATGGGAGAGGAGGAACTGAGCGGCTGAGCCAGCTCTCCTGGACAAGGACCGCGGTGCCAAGCGAGCTCCTGCTGCGGTTTCCGCTGCGGCTCTGGAGCCTGCAGCCCAAGGGGCAGGAAGTGGTAGAGAAGGAGCTTCAACCGGTGTGCCAGCAGTGTAGGATCCATCCGGGATGGGAGAGAGGTTGAATCACGAGGGAGAGGCTCTGGTGGGTCTTGGGGTGAGTAGATGTGTGGCTCATTGCTAGCACAGGAGCTCCTGCTGAAGGCACCGGGTGCCAGGAGCTCCCTCCCATAGCAGAGGTCTTACAGGAGCCAACATCCTGCATCAGTGGTCACCAGCCATCCCACACAGGGGCACAGCTGGCTCCGAGAGCTGCTTTGGGCTGGAGGAACCAAGGGAATAAGGAGCTGTTTTTGAGGTGTGATCACCCTGGATGCCCCCACTTGGTCATGTGCTTGTGCGGGACAGAGGGAGTTGTGAGGGAATTGTGCATTCCTGCTGCAACCAGCCATAGATGTGGGTACTGAAGCATGTATTAAAGGCCCCAAATATGCCTCTCTTCAGGAAGAAATTAACCCTGGAGCTGTGGCAGATCTCCCCTTGCCTGCCTGACTCGGGGGGATGAGAGCAAGTGGGAGGCACACGGAGGGTGGGACAGGCAGAGTTCAAACCTTCTCATTATGCTCCGAGATACAGAGATCAAAAGGCAGCTTCACAAAATAATAAGGCCCCCGCCTGGGCAGAGCCTCTTCCTGGCATGGATGGGCGGGAGGGAGCATGCATGAGCAAGCTGCCTCTTCTTCACCAGCCGGTAAGACAGGTTCCGGGCTCATGCAAACCCCATGGCCCTGCTCTCTATTAGTGTTGTTACATATTCATATAGCATTAGCACCACCAGGCTCCTGATGTTTAATCACGATGCAAGCTTGCCTTGAGCCCTGCGGGTCCTCTAGGACCTTCCATCAAGCGTATGCCAGAAGCACACACACCAAATTGATGGCTTTGAGTAAGGAGGGGTCTTGTGTGCGTGATAACAAGACGACGATCTATCCCTTGCCACAGAAACCGGTGTTATCAAAGGAGCCTTGATAAAGTTATCAAGTCCACAATTTAGTGCTTTGTGTCAAGGCAGGAGCTTGCCAAGAGTTTCCTGAAAAAGAACAAAAGAGCCAGGGCTTATCTGCCTAAGGCATCTCCTTGATGCTCAGCAGGGTCATGCTGCTCGCTGCTGCTAATCCATAAGCAGTTTCAGTTGTGCACCACAGTGTACCTCACAGCGTCAGCTCCTCTCACCAGATGGGTGCTTTCAACCAACAGGACAGAGAGGGGCAAGGCGAGGCAGGGATGTCCGCTGAGATGGGCATCACAGGAACCACCACCACCACACAAGTGTTCAGTCATGTCCAGTGGTCAGTGCTGATCCATCCTCAGCAGGAAGACAGCTATTTTCCCAGTGGGATTCCTCCTGTAGCACATACAAATAACCTTTGGAAATGGTGCTGTTACCACTGGCTGCTGGGGAGGTGTGTGTAAGAGGCCAAGCCCACATGCCTACCTTTTAGATGGACAAAATAAAGGCAGACATGTCCTTCCCTCGAGCCCATCTGTTTCCCATCTGCCAAGTGGAGATGAAGGCAACACCTTTTCAGTTGGAGACAGGCATGGATAAATCCTTAAGGACTGCAAAGCACTTCAATTCACAGAAGGGGGTTATATAAAGGTGCTTATATTAAGCACCTTACACAGACACACCAGCTCTAAGCTGGCTATTATCTTGTTTATTGAGGTTACAGCAAAGGACTTGAAGTTAAACTGGCTGGGATCTCATTTGAGCTCTGATATGATCCGCAGTGGGAATGGAGGAGAACTGGGGGTCAGTGCTGCCCTTTGCCTTCTTCCTTTCAAATCACAAAGTTTTATGTACCCCGAAGGGCACTCGGTAGCTATACCAAGCTTTCCATTCCCTGAGGACATTCAGTATCTAGGTTTCTTCAGACAGTCCTGAAGTTCCTGGTACCTAAACATTAGCATCCCTAAAAGCAAAGCCTGAGTTTAAAGAAACTGTGCCCATTTGGTGGAAAAGGCAGAGACTGTGGAAAGCTTTTTTTCCTCTAGAAAATAAACAGGGGAGTCCAGCTACATGCAAGGATTGTCCCGGCCAGTGGCTGTTGGAAACCACACGCTGGCACTGCCGGCAGGCAATGACGCTGCAGGTTAGAGATGCTGGCACTGAGCACTCGGTTATCCTGTTAGAGGGATCAGGAGCAGGCTGGGGATTAATCCTGTGTGATGGTACTACAGATCACTTCTCCTTCCCACTTGGAGTCACTGACACGTGTGGCAGGACAGGAGGCTTGATCCCACAGAGCAGGAAACCTGCCCAGGACTTGTGCTGTGGCCTGAACCACAATTCTGGGCTGTAGGAAAGAGCATTGCCTGCAGGGGATAGGGCTGGATACCTCTGCCAGGAGGTTTTTTGGGCCCTTGATGCTAGGGCGAGGAAGGAAAACCATGTTGCAGGGAGGGTTTTGGGAGTGTTTTAGGTGCGGAATCCCTCCGGGGTGTAACAGCTGCCTTTATTCTGAGATAAACATAAGCCAGTGAACTCCTTTATGGAACAGATAGAGGGGCTGCCACCCAAAACCGATCCATGCAAGGGCTGAGTGGGACTTTGCTAGGGGTGGGGGTTATCATTGCTATGTGATAGCGGAGGGAAGAGGTCCTGTGGGTCAGAGATGAGTGTCTGAGAGGGAGTGGAGAGAAGGAACACGAAACTGTGGTGATACCCAAGCCATCACTGCAAACTCATCAGCCATAAGGCACAGTTTTATGGCAGATGGGGGCTTTATGCTTGAGCAAGGGGCAGGCTGCACATTGTTCACCTCCCTTGTTCATGCAAAAACACCTTTGTATAGGCTTGGAAATAAAGAGGATTGCATCAGAGGAACGTGCAGCACCATCGCCTCTTTTCCTCTTTATCGCCCCAGCTACGGGAACCAGGCTATTGGCTATCTGCATGGCTCAGAAAGGGTTATGGCACAGCAAAGCCTGGCAGATCTCCATGCAGAAGAAACCAAACCCAGTGCTAAATCCTGCTATAACAAGGCCTAAGTAGTCCCTGCAGAAGAGAGTGAAATTATGCCTGACCTTCGACCTACCCAACTCTTTCAAGTAGAGCCATCCCTTGCGAAAACTTGGCTCTATATGAACCCAGGGAGTGGTGTTTCCATCCCTCACTGCTTTCCTGCCCTTAACAGGGCTTAACAGGTTGCTCCTCTCTTTTCTCTCACCCATAGAGCTTCCCTTTTCCACTGGCACAGCACAGACTCTTCCCAAACCCAGTTTCTCACTGGGACCCCTTGCTCCGTCGCAGGTCTCCACTCAAAGAGCCACTGGTGCCTCCGGGAAGCGCCATCCCTATGGAAGCATAGCTCCGCCTGGCCTCCACCGCTTGCTTTTTAATATTCTTTCCCATGCACGTTCCTCGGGACATCGGCATTCATGCCTCTGGGGACAGAAGGAAAACATTTTGCTTTCTGTTTTTAGAGAGGCTCAAGATTTTTCTGCAGCTCCCTCTGGGTCTTGCATGCTCTCTGAGACCAATCTGGGCTGTAGCCCCTCAAGAGGCCGAACAAACACCCTTGTCCTATTTGCTTGTGCACAGCCCTGGGAATCTTGCCCTGCGCTTTCCTCCTCCTGACCTTGTTTTCCTCTGAACACCACAGCAGTAATTACCCTGAGGTTGCAGGGTTATTCGAAAGCAAGTACTGTGTATAGTCCGCTCCCTCCTTTCTAGCTGCTGTTTCTCCCTCCACTGGAGTTAAACTCTGCCTGGAGTGACTATTAATGGAAGGAAACACCACTAGTGAGGATGGTGGGGCTGGGAGGGAATACATGTCCAGCTCCCTCTGTTCCTCACAGGTTCCTATATTCCAACAGCCAAATTCCTGGCGTATTGGGGCAGCTGGATCTGGCAGGTGGTCTGTCCCTGGGGTGTCGCTCCCTGTCTGGGTGCTCTTATGGGCACTGGTTGATTGTGTCCAAGAAAAGCATTAACTGGATGTTAGAGGGGAGGTGGAAACTCTGGTCAAAGTGCAGGGTGCTTGGCGGGGCTGCCCGGCTCGCTGCGGGCTGTGGTGGCTGCATTGCCAAAGCCAGAAATGGAGCAATACTCAGGCAGAGTCAACATGTAAATACGAGCAGCCGAAGCATCTGAGTTGGGTTGGTTAATGCTGAAATGGAGGGTTTTGCAAGAAGAGATAAATCAGCTTCATGCTTAGGAGGAGGCCTTGGAGTGGAATTCCAGCGTGGGGTCAAATGATCCAGCATTCCTGTACTATGTGCTTCTCTTTTCCAAAGTCTTTGCTGCTGAATATGAATTTAACATGAATATGCTTTAGCTTGGTGGTTTCTGCCTCCCAGGTCAGAGCTTCCCACATGGCACCATCTCAAAGACACGGCTGGGCTTCTCCAGCCCTTGGGCATAGCTCAAAGCTGAGCTTGTTTGTGGCTGACCCAACAGAGCTGTGGCGTGGTGCTCTGGGCACACGCAGCCTGTCTCTTTTCCTTGATGTTGGTTAGGAGAAGCTCAGGAAAACCCCGTTCCTCAGGCGTGCTGTGTGCCGAGGTTGGTACAGTGCGCTGGTGCATGCCCTACCCCGGCAGAGGGGAAGGCCTCTCCAGCTTTCATCCCACCCAGGGAGAGAAAAGTGGGGTTTGTGCTGCAAAACACCTCCTCCTCCTGCCAAGTGCTGGCAACCCCCAGCGCCAACCAATCCAGCTCTGCACCCTCTGCCTGACAGCCAGGGCCGGGAGCCAGGGGCACTGCCACCAAGGGCCGGTGTGGGGCTCTCCGGTGGGACCACCCCGCACCCGGAGCATCATCACTGTGCCTGGTGGCTCCTTTGGCTCCGGGGCCCTCCCTGCACCTCGCGGTGCCTGGGGCACCCCCTCCCCATCCCGCAGCCCCTCCCGCTGCCCGCGGAGCGAGGGGGGACAGCGACCCGCGGGTCACCCACTGCCCGGCGCGGCGGGGCCGGTCCCGCCCCGGGGGCGGGCGGCGGAGCACGTGGGGCCGCGCCGGGCCGGGCTGAGTCACTCCCCGCCCCGAGCCCCGCGGCTGAGCGGAGCGGAGCGGGCGGCACGGCTCGGTGCGGATCTCATCGCATCGGCACGGCGCGGTGCGGATCCGGAGGCAGCATGGGGGCCGTGAGGATGTTGCGGGTACCGAGGCTGTTGCGGGTCCTGCTCTTCCTGGCGCTGGGGCTCTCGCTGCTGCTCGTTGTGGCCGGTGAGTGCCGGGGTGCCCAGGGAGCCGGGTGTCGCGGATCAGGGGTGCCATGGGTCAGGGATAGCGCGGATCAGGGATGCGGGGGATCACAGGTGCTGGAGTGCGCCGGGAGCCGGGGTGCCAAAGAGCATGGGGTGTAGGGGAACCGGGGTGCTAGAGTCCGGGGTGCTAGGGAGCTGGAGTGCAGGGGATCCGGAGTGCAGGGGATCCGGAGAGTAAGGGATCCAGGGTGCCAGGAAGCCCGGGGTGCTGGGGTGCCAGGGAGCGTGGGGTGCAGGGGATCCATAGTGCAGAGGATCCAGGGTGCCAAATTGCCCGGGGTGCAGGGGATCCGGAGTGCTGGGGATCTAGGGTGCCAGGGAGCCTGGGGTGCTGGGGATCTGGGGTGCAATGGATCTAGAGTTCAGGGGTCCAGGGTGCAGGGTTGTTTGGTGTGCAGGGAATCCGGGGTGCAGGGGAACCCGAGGTGCACGGGATCCGAGGTGCAGAGCCAGAGGATCTGGGGTGCAGGGTGAGAGAATCTGGGCTGCTGTGTGTAGAGGTGATGAGTGAGAGGGTGCACAGCCCTCGGGGCTGCTGCTGCAGGAGCGGGGGAGCTCAGGTCCACAGCCCTGTCCTTGCTCCCGAGCTGGGAATAGCTCAGCGGGCCTGTCCCGTGCTTTCAGGCTTAGATAACCGTGCCCACAATGTAAACAGCTTCCCTGGGACCGCCTGGCACAGCGCGCCTGGCCGGCCTGGCCAAGGGAACCCTGTGGAGGAGCAGCTCCATCATCACCCTGTGGGTCATGCCTGGGGTGGTTGACTCCGAAAGGGATGGATGAGACTGGAGAGAAGGGTAGCAAAGCCCAAGCGCAGGCTCTGGGCCAGGGGACAAAGGACAGCAGAAGGTGTGCTGTGAGGAAGGCTCTGTTAGTGTTCGCTCCTCCTGGGCAAGAGATGCCCGTTGGGCCCTCATGAGACAGGCTTGACCTGACCTCCCCCAGTCTGCTGGGATGAGCTGTCCCAGTTTTCGAAGGATGTTATTTTTGCCTTCCAGCCAGCCTGTGGGTTCATACAAGCAAACATTTCCAAAAGCAGTGGCTGATCTTTTTTGCCTTGGTTCCTGACTGTCCAGCCTGTGACAGCTGTGTCCCTGACTGGAGAAAAATGCCTGTGTGTGGAGGATGGAGATGCTGAACCGCTCCGAAACCAGGCCTGAAACAGACGAGAAATAAGAGCATCCAAAACTACTTGCCACGGTGGAAAATGTGACCCATGTGCCTTGCTGCTAGGCAGGGGCCTGGCTAGCGAGACCCACTACGTAAGGGATAATTCCTGGGAGGGAATGAAAGGGAGTCTAGTTACTTGTATAGCATAAATCTAGGATCCCTCTGTCCCGACCCTGGGAGGAACCCTTGCTCCTTTGCTGCTGTATCCCACCCTAGAACCTCCTGTGCTGGAGGCAGCGCAGATGCTGGGGAGCAGATGTTCATTGGTGCTCCGTGCCTGGGGGAGCATCCGGCCCCTGCTGCTGAACAGAAGCAGCTCTGTCCACTTGGCCTTGGCCAACTGCCGGGAATGATCCTTGGGATGGGGCTGGAGACCTGCGGAGGGGCGTGGGGCAAAGGCATCCCCATGTATCAGCAGGGGCTCTCTCCTCCCATGCCGTAGCTCATGGCAGCGCATTGATGGAGCATGAGGTCATGCAGAACAGGCTGGGCAGCGCAGGCAGCGACTTGAACCACTGCCCAAGTTTTTCTGCCTCCTTAGGCTGGGCTAAGGGAGCTACACCATCTTTTCGGAAGCCTTCGTGTAACACTGGCCTGTCTGCCACCAGTGTGTACCCTACAGATGTGGAGTGTCAGGAAGAGTAGGATTAACTCAAAGGAGCCCTGCTATTAAAAGCCTAATGAGTAGGAGCTCACTGTGTAGTAGCTCAGGCTAATGAGAGCTGTGCTGTTTGGTGTGGGTCCAGGCAGCGAGCCCACAGCTCATTAACTTCCACCTTCTCCAGGGCTTGCCCACAGTAGGGGGTTATTCCTGGGTCTCCACCCAGCCCTTACTCTGACTCCTGCAGCATGGCAGAGGAGAGCCTGGCGTCAAGGTATGTGCTGTCCTGGCACTTGGTGAGGAGGTACCGAGGCTTTCAGGGTGGGAATCTGGTCTGGGTTTATGGAGAGCATCACTGTCTTGCAGCTCTTGGGGTAGAATAAATTGAGGGTGGGAGGAATTCCATCCCAGCTCTTGCAATCTGATTTAACGCTTCAGTGAGGAGCAGAAGGTTGTGGTGAGTTGACCTTGGATGGTTGCCTTGAGCTGCTCCCTCATTCCCTTTCCTCAGCAGGACGGGGGTAGAAAAGAATATGAAAAAGCTCCAGTGTGGGTCCTTCCCATGGTGTACAGCCTGTCAGGAACAGGCCGCTCCAGTGTGGAGTCCTCCATGGGCTGCAGGGTGGATGTCTGCTGTGGTGTGGTCCTTCACAGGCTGCAGGAACACAACCTGCATCACCACGGTCTTCTCCATGGGCTGCAGAGGAATCTCTGCTCTGGCCCCTGGAACATCTTCCCCTCCTTCTTTGCCCGGGGTGTCTGCAGGAGGCAGGGACTGGCTGTCTCCAACATGGGAGCAGCTCCTGGTGTCTTGCAGAAGCCACCTTCGCAGCCCCCTGCAGCACCTCGCCACATAAACCCAGTACCATGGGAGGTGCTGGAGGGGGATGAACAGGCAGGGAAGATGGTGCAGCCCCACCAGTTCCCTGTGGGGATGTGCCTGTGGGCTGCGGCTGCCTCGTGGGAGCTGCTGGGACAGTGATGGAGGTCTGGCAGGCTTTGTGCAGGGACGGACACTGTGCTCCCTCATGTGTCTCCAGCATGTGAGAAACAAGGCGTGCGGGCTCCCCCTACAATGGTTTCTGTTTTGGTCTCAGGAGTACTAACTTTCATTAGCAAACCCCAGCAATAGGACCAGCTCACTTGAATAATCCTGTCCTGCTCGTGCCCGTGCGAGCCCCAAACTGGCTACCCCTTCTTCCCAGATCAGAAACATTGGATGCACCAAAAACATGTGTTTCCCCTGGCTTCGGTTTGATGTGCAGGCTCTGTTGAACCCACTTTGTAACGTGCCAGGGCAGGGCAGGTCCTGGCCACGCTCCTGGTTTCAGCCATTGCTTTTGAATAGCAGAGGTCCCGTGTAGGATCCATAAGCATCTCTGCGTGCTCCCCTCCCTGCAGCACCCACAGTTGGAGTAGTTCCTACCGTTGAGCTGGGATGCCTCCATGTGCATCCGCAGGGCTCTGGTGGACGCCTGCCTTTGGGATGGCTCACAGTGACATGTGGCTTTGCTTCCAGGAGACTTCTGCGATGTGAACCACTGTCAGAATGGGGGCACCTGCCTGACCGGGATTAATGAGACCCCCTTCTTCTGCATCTGCCCTGAGGGCTACGTTGGGATTGACTGCAATGAGACAGAGAAAGGTGAGGGGCTGACCCCTCACGGGTGCTCCGTGAAGGCCAGGAGCCTTGCAGCATGGTAGTGTGCCCTCATGGCCTTGGGGTCCAGCCCTGCTGATGGGCACATAGAGTGGAGATCCAAGCAGGAATGCGGTGACCTCCATTACTTGGGGGGAATGCAATGTCTCCAGGGAGTGACAGCCCTCTGGTGCTTTTATATTCCACCCGTGCCCATATTACTGCTGTTTTCCCCTTCCCCAGGCCCCTGCCACCCCAATCCTTGCCACAACAACGGCGAGTGCCAGCTCGTCCCGAACCGTGGGGATGTCTTCACTGACTACATCTGCAAGTGCCCCGCTGGGTACGATGGGGTGCACTGCCAGAACAGTGAGTACAAGGGGAGAAAGGGGGTTAAGGGCTTGGGGACCCCCAGGGCAGCACTGGGAGGACAACTGGGGGGTGTTTCAGCTGTGGCTGTGTTGGGCACTAGGCTCTGTTGGGGATCAAGGACCTTGCAGGGTGGAGGGAAGGACCATGGCGTGGGGACGCGGCTGTGTCTGAGCCTTGCTTTGCGTCTCTGGTGCCTTGAGTAATGGGAATAGGGGTGCCTCGAGGTTCAGCCTGCTCCACGTGAGGTCCCAGCCTTGTCCTGGCTGCATGTCCCGATGCACCCATGTGGCTGCAGTCAGTGACACAGCTTAGGCAGCTCCATAGGTCAGAGCTTCAACCCGTGCCACCATATCAGCAGGGACCCTGCCATGGCCTTTGCTTAGGGGATGTCTCCCCCTGTTCCTGCTGTGCTGAATGAGGGGTCTCCTCCCTGGGACTGGCTCCTGGGTCTCCTCCTGAGCCTCCCCTCTCTGCCTCCTAGACAAGAACGAGTGCTACTCCCAGCCCTGCAAAAATGGAGGCACCTGCCTGGACCTGGATGGTGACTACACCTGCAAGTGTCCTTCTCCGTTCCTGGGCAAGACCTGCCACGTCCGTAAGTCCTTGGCTCCAACTGTACAGGATTCTCTTTCCCTCCCTGTCCTCCACTGCTGTGTCCCTCATTGCTAGGAGAGATCTCACCATCTGGTTTAGGGCCATGGTGCCTATGTGCTGGCTACCCTTGATGGTCCTGATGGAGGGAGCATCCCTGGGAAGGTGCTGTCTCCTCTTGGGGAGTGCCCAGAGCAGCCCTTATCCCTGCTCCCTAGACCTCCATGCTGTGAAAGGGTTTAGTTTTGTGGATGCTGTGGTTTTGGCTCAAGGCTGAGAGGGGGAAGTACACCTTGGGGACAGCCAGGTCCTAGGGCTGGTCCCCATCTCCTGCCCTATACCCAGACAAGAGGCAAATGACTCCCTGGTTTTGCTTCCTGGTCACTGTCTCTCTTTGGTGCCGATGTCCCCACTGCTCCCAGGCTGTGCTGTTCTCCTGGGCATGGAAGGAGGAGCCATCTCTGATGCTCAGCTTTCGGCATCCTCCGTCTACTATGGCTTCCTCGGCCTCCAGCGCTGGGGGCCAGAGCTCGCCCGCCTCAACAACCATGGCATCGTCAACGCCTGGACCTCCAGTGACTATGACAAGAGCCCCTGGATCCAGGTACCTGCAGCAGGACTGGGAGCAGCGGCACAGCAGTCAGCCCTGGTAGCCACGGCTGGTCTTGCAGGGCTGCTTTCACGGGATTTATCCGCTCCTGGTGGCAAGCGTGGAGCTAAATTGCTGCACAAGGGGCATCTTGTGATGTGCCTGGAGAAGGCAAGGTCCTTGGGGTGGAGATCTCCCCTTCTCTGCCCTGGAGGGATGGAGGGATTTTGCCTCAAGGAAGTCACAGCACCCTGGGCATCCCCTCACCATGTCCTGACGCTGAGTGTGAGCCCACCCTCCCATGCTTGGGCACAGGGGCTGTGCACCCCATCCGCACTGCTCCCTGCTCATGCTCCTCTCCTCCCTGGCCAGGCCAACCTGCTGCGGAAGATGCGGCTGAGCGGGATCATCACGCAGGGCGCTCGCCGTGTGGGCCAGCAGGAGTTTGTCCGTGCCTATAAAGTCGCCTACAGCCTGGACGGGCGGGAGTTCACCTTCTGCAAGGACGAGAAGCAGGACACAGACAAGGTGGGCTGCGATGCTCTGTGTGAGGGCAGTGCTGCAGGCAGTGGGGTGGCTGCGAGCTGCATCCCAAACTGGCCCCATGTTTGAGAAAGTGCTTTTGACCTAGGTCGAAGGCACGTTGGGAACTGTCCTAGCAGCGAGACAGCACAGGCAGTTCCAGTGCCAGGCAGCACTCTCTGGCTCTGTTTAATTGACCATAATAAGTATAGCCAAAGAAGCAGCGCTGGCTTATTTAGGTCATTCAGATAATATCTTTATCGCTGACATGGGAACTGGGCATGGCCTGGAAGGGCTAGTGAACAGATTACGTGTCTGGGTGCTGTGTTTGCACCAAGCATGAGTTGACTGTGTCTCACTCTCAAAGCAGGAATACTGCCATTACAGGGAATGGCTGGCATCTGCCTTGCTTTAAAAAACAGGAAAGTTACACTCGTTTCTGCAGCAGTGGAAAAAATGCATGAAAACATGATGTAAGTCTATTTACTGTGTTAAAAAGAAAGGAGCCACCTCTCTGCTTGTCATGATTTGAAGTGTGTTGCTGGAGGGAGCCGGTGTTGCTGCATGTGTGGCTTTGTGGGGCAAGGGCAGAGCAGGGAATGGAGCTGGTGCAAGGTCATGTACTGCTCCAGGGCACTAAAGCAGAGCCCAGCTTCCCTGCTCTTGCCATTGTCGAAGTTGAGGTCTGTGTGTCTGCTGGGCAAGGGATCTCATGCAGAGGCTGTGGCAGAGCTGGGACACTGTTGGCCCTTGCAGGTTTTCCAGGGGAACGTGGACTATGGCACCATGCAGACCAACATGTTCAACCCTCCCATCACCGCCCAGTTCATCCGCATCTACCCGGTGATGTGCCGCCGTGCCTGCACGCTGCGCTTCGAACTGATCGGCTGCGAGATGAACGGTAAATGCCGGTGCCTCTCCTGGGTGTCCCCAGGGCAGGGGGTGACATGGGGCAGGGCATCACCCCTTGTACTGGTTTGGATCCCCTGGGAGACAGGATTTGGTTTTCCCACACCCGCTATGTGATGCCTGGAAATACCCCCGGGTGCTTTGGGGAGCACAAGCCATTAATCCCACCAGCTTGAGCTGCATTCTCACGCTGCTAACACCTCCCCAAGCCAGGGGTTTTTATTGTGCCCTTCCTGTTCTGAGCTGTGAGCCGTCTGCTTTTCCTGCTGGAGAGCTTGAAAAGCACCGGCGGATCAAAGTCCTCTGGGAAATGTGAGGAATGATTAGCCTGAGCGCTTTCCCTGTGCCTCTGGCATTCCTGTCCTATGGCACATTCCCGGTGGCCGAGCAAGACCCATGGCATGAGAGCAGGGTGCCATGGGGGCTTGGGTCATGTCTTGCCACTGCATGGGTTCAGTGCCAGCTCTGCTTTTGGCTGGAGGTGTCTTTGCATTGATCTCTTCACTCGTGAAAGCATCCTCCTGCCTCTTGCCAAAGCTGTCTGTATTCCGGAGCCAGGCTGTGCTGTGTGAACAGCTGTGCATCCCTGCAGCAGGAGGCACTGTGAGCCAGGGAATAGCTGGGAACTAAAAATCCCGGGAAAAGGCGAGCCAGCTGCTCTGCTGAGCCTTTCCCTGCCTGGCTCTGGAATGTGGGAACGTGGGGATGGCGCCCACCAGGGATACGGGGTTTTGCCGTGGACTCTTTCCTTTTCACCGTCTATAAACTGTTGTGTTACAGTGTATTTCAACACGGCAGGTTGCTCGGAGCCTCTGGGCATGAAATCCCGCCTCATCTCCGACCAGCAGATCACAGCCTCCAGCGTCTTCAAGACCTGGGGCATCGACGCCTTTACCTGGCACCCGCATTATGCTCGCCTGGACAAGACAGGCAAGACCAACGCCTGGACAGCACTCAACAACGGCCAGTCCGAGTGGCTGCAGGTGGGTCTTGGTGTCCTCCCTTTGTAACCTCATTTCTCCTCCCCAGCTCCTCCAGATGTGCCCAAGTGGCTGGAAGCAGGATGGGCACAGTGGGAGATGCTGGGGTAGTGCCGGAGCTTCCCTGTGGGGCACACAGCGTGGTGGTGCTCTCCCTGGGCTGGGATTGCAGCAACAGGTCAGGATGGGGCCACAACTGCCCATTTTAACAGCAATGCTGGAACTCTGGGTCAGACCCATCAGTGTTTGTGGGACAGGGTGGTGCTGTCTCTACAGACCTTCCCATGGGGTGCACTGAGCCCGCAGCACCCCAGTGCTGCATCACCCCCTTGGGGAGTGCCATCCCAGCCTGGGGTGACCGTGCCATGACCTTCCAGCTGCCCAGAACACCGTGTTTCTGTTTTGCAGGAAAAAAATCAGGTTTGCTTTTCTCTTCCCAGTCTGGAATGGGAACAAATAGTTTTGAAATTTCCTTCTCAGTTTCCTTTCCTCCCCTGTTTTTATACTTTTCACATGATTTCATGACATAATAGGACAAAGCAGTTTAGATATTTGTCCTGCTTTTTATTTGGGGAATGATTAAAAGCAGCTGCTTCGTGGCCCTGAATAAACCAGCTTATCAAACGTCTGCTGATGGGGTTGGGATGGCACACTGAGTTGGGCTGTTGCACCACAGGCTGACTTTGTGTACGTGTACATAGATTTACATGTGTACTCACATATATACACATACACGTGTATATCTATAGCTAGTACTGCCCTCGATGAGCATAAAATAGGAACTAAATGAAGGAGACTTTCAGCTCTTTTGCTGGTTTATGCTGTAGCGTGCCGGCAGCAGTAGCACAGTGTGGTAAAGAGAATAGAAACCATCTCACAACCCAAATATCAGACTGTGCTGAACTGCGTATTTTCTCAGCCAGAATCACTTTCCAGTGGAAATGCATTTCCTTTGGGAATCCTTTATTTTTTCTGAATTCAGATTTTTTACTGTCATTCCCACATTGACCTTTTCAGTGAAAAACGTCAGGGTGGCAGCAGTGGGGAAAGGAGCTGAGATGGAGAGGTTTGTGTCCTGCTTTGGGTTGCTTTTAGGGATGCTGCAGTGACGTTCTATTAGTTGGCCTGGTATTGGGGTGAGGGTCAAGCAGTGTTTTCTCCATTCTTGACTCTCGAGGGCCAGCACATCCCAGGTGCCCCTGGGACATGCAGGATGCTCTGGGGTGGGAGCACTGCTCCTGTGAGGAGCCTCGACGAGCCTTATCTCTGTGCCAGATCGACCTCCGGGACCAGAAGAAGGTGACGGGCATCGTCACGCAAGGAGCCCGTGACTTTGGGCACATCCAGTATGTGGCAGCCTACAAGGTGGCCTACAGTGACAACGGCATGTCCTGGACCCTGTACAAGGATGGACAGACAAACAGCACCAAGGTGTGTGGTGCAGGGCAAGGTGGGCAGCAACCTGGGGTTCAGGGATGCTGCTGTGGGATGGGATGGAGTGGGATGGGATGGATTGGTGGAGGTTCTGGCGGTGCTGACACCCACCTTTCCCCCCTTAGATCTTCCACGGTAACAGCGACAACTACTCACACAAGAAGAACGTGTTCGACGTGCCCTTCTACGCCCGCTTCGTCCGCATCCTGCCCGTGGCCTGGCACAACCGCATCACCCTGCGCGTGGAGCTGCTGGGCTGTGATGAGTAGGCACATGGCGAGGAAGGACGGGGCTGCTCTTCCCCACTGCCCAAGCCTGCACCCTGCCCACCTCTGCCCGCTCCTGCTCTGACCTCACACCCCTCTCTCCCTGTCCCCAAACTCGGGAGGTGGCCAGGAGGGCTCCCCTGCCCCTCGTTGGCGCTGGGGCCACAGCACTGCACTTTACAGGGCCCTTAAGGTGGGATGCGGGGATGGTTCCTGCTCTTTCACCCCACTAGCCAGGGGGGAGACCCCATCCTGTGACCGGGACTTGGCTGGGGGACCCTCTCCTGCAACTGGGGCTTTGTTGGAGGACCCCATCACGCAACCAGGGCTTGACTGCGTCCTCCCAGCTAACCCTGGAGACACATTTTCTCCCCCTTATCGCTTCTGCTTCCAGCAGAGAGGCTGCAGCCAGTGGCAGTCTCCTGCCTACACTAGGGCTCAGGGCTCAGCAGTTTTGGGGGGCTTAGGGCAAGCACCCCGGGCTTGCAGCCTCCAGTGTCCCTCCTGCTCCCTGCATGGCTGCAGACAGGGGCTCTGAAAAACCCACTTGGCTGTTGTCCCCTGCCCATTATGCCGTGCCCTGGGTCTCCTTGCCTGCGGTGTCAGCGCTGCATAGTGAGAGGGGAGTGATGAGAGGGCTTCTGTAAAGAGGCACCAGGTCCCCATTGCCGGTGGCTCTGCCCTCTGGGTGCTCCCGGCTGGTGTTTTGGCAGGGATTGCCCATTCCCCTTCAAGGGGCCATGCGGCTCCAGCATCTGCCAAGTCTCAGCATTGCCCCTGTCTCCAGTTTGGGGTGCCTGGAGGTCCCTTGTCCCCGGAGCCAAGCGGTGAGCAGGGGGGCCACAATCTGGTGGTGGGGCAGAGATGGTTTGTAGCCACAAAGGTGCAGAGAAACGATGGAAGGGTGGTGGTTAAACCACCCAAAGGCAGTCGGCAGAGCGCTGTGCCATGACCCTTTTTGTAACCTGACTTCTTTCCCTTTCCGTGGGGTGGAGGGGAGCCTCTTGCAGTGCTCGAGCCCTCGGGATTAGCAGTAGGAGAAGAGCGAGGCCCGGCACTGGCAACAGGGTGTCCTTCCCTGGTGATGGCTTCCCCTGCCTGCCGGGATGCGAAGTGGCCACGGAGCTGGGCCGGCAGCGGGATGGCTTTGCCAAGCACTGAGGGAGCCTGGGTGGGATGACGGCGGTGGCCCCTCTCCTGGGTGTCTCTGACAGTATTAAAACCAGCTGAAACTTTGGGGCTGTTGGCTTGGCTGCTCTGCGCCTCCTGAGAGCCACCTCCCAAAACACAGTCCTTCAGGATCCCCTCTGAGCCTCCTCCATCGCAGAGGGCTGCCCCCTGCCATACTGACCCCACATCTCACCTGCTTTCACAGGCCCTCCTAGCACCCTTCCCTGCACAAAACCCAGGGTACCAGTGCATCTTCCCCGCTGCCTCCACCCCATCGCAGCTGCCAGAGCCTGTGCTTGCAGCTGGACAGGCACATTGGGATGGGACATGGGGAGGGGAAGCTGCTATCAGCACCCCACGCCCTGTGTCTCCTCCTTTGGCTTTGATCCTGGAGCAAATCCACCAGCTGGGAGCAAAACCGGCTCTTACACCCCAGGGCTGTGGGTTTTGCCAGGGCTGCCCATAGGGATGCTCCCAGCATTGGCAACAGGGTCCCCAGTAGGAAAGGAGCACTGGGATGAACAGGACAGAGGAGCTTTGCTCCTCTCCAGAGACTTCTGCCCTGAAGTTGGCATGAATGGCCCAGGACAACCTGCATCCCACCACAGCTCTCCATCCCTGCAGCTCTGGACCACCTCCATGCACCTTTGTGCTGGCAGCAATGCCCTGCTCAGCCTGTGCATCCTCTTCTCAGGCTCCTGCCTGGCCCCTGGGCACCAAAGGAGCTGCTTGCAGGGACCGGGCTGAATTCGTTGTAGCTGCTTGGTGACAAATAGCAGCCACAGCTCAAGCTGGGGACAGGGGGGACAGTCAGCCCAGTTCACCTCCAGACATGCCACCCTTATCAGCGGGAAGCTGGGGCAGAGATAAGAGCAGCTTGTTCTGAGTCCAGCCAAGACTGCTTTGAGCTGGGGCATGGCAGAGGCTCCATGGGGAGGGTGATGGGGCCAGATGCCCTATCTCAGAGCAGGGGCTCCTGCTGTGACAGGCCACTGCTTCCCCCTGCCCATTGCCATCCCCCAGGCAAGCCCCTCCGACGGATGCTGAGCCCATTCCCAGCTCTGTGGCGTTTCCTTCCTCCTCCAGAGCCCCAGGATGGGGGGTTTGATGAGGACCAGGGCGTCCTCCACACCATGCAGAGCCTCTCACGACTCATGCTCATGCCTCGGATGCTCTTCCTGGACACGGCTGGGTTGCTGGAGCAGCAGGAAGGCTGCGGCACCCCGCTGCTGCTGACTCGGCTGCCCACGAGCCAGTTCCTCAGGAAGCAGCCGTCGGGGAGAGCATCCTCTCGCCTCCACCCGGAAAGCCCAGCACAGATCACAGCTGCCTCCATCCCACCAGGAACACGGGTTTTCCTCCCCGGTTTGAGCCTTGGGCAGCAGGTTCCTGCTGGAATTGCCCTGTGCAAGTGGCGTTGCAGGGAGAAACCCCTCCGGAGTGGCCATGGTGGAGCTGTCAGCTGCTGGGATTGAGGCGGGGAAGGCACGGATGACATTCTGTGGCTCCCATTCAACCAAAAGCTCGTCCAGCCCTAAACACGTGCCATAAACATGTGCTCCCAGGTCAGAGCTACCCTGGCCCTGTGCAGCTTCACTCACCCTGAAACCCACCCTTGGGGAGCAGAACACAAATCCGGGATCATCCCTGAAGCTCCAACAATAGAGTGAGAGGTGGGAGGGAGTGAAGGGGATTCCTCCTTCCTCGGGGGGCTGTTGGTGGATGGATCCTTCCCCATGCTGCCTGCTCCCCAGGAGGGCATCACTGGCCCCATCCAGACACGACTATGGCCAAACGTGAGCTGCTGTTGAAATGAGAAGCACAAAAGCATCGCTGTCTCCTTCCCCACTGCTGCAGACCTCCTCAGGTGGGGCAGAGGATGGCTCCTGGCTGGCGCCGCGGTGCAGGCAGCACAGGGCAGCGTGTGGCTTGTTCCTCACCTCTGAAACAATGGGACAGCCACACCAAGGAGCAGCGTGCCCCGACGGGGCTGTGTGTCTGTCTGCACAGCCCGGCGGGTGGAGGGAACCATCCCCATTGCTGGCTCACTCTGTCAGGGACATCTTGGACAAGCAACTGATGGATGGGATGCGGCTGGGATGCAGCCAGGATTCTATCCCACCACCTTCTCCTGCTCAGGGCAGAGCTGAGGGGACAGGGGACATTGGGCTGGGCTGCAGGCAGTGCCAGCAGTTATAATCACCCCTCTGCTGTGGGCTGCAGAGCACCCTGCTCCGGGCAGGCAGGCAAGCAGCATTCCCAGCCATCACACTCCTGCATCCCCGGTGTCAGGGAGGGCTGGTGGGCTCCAAAGGGTGGCTGTGCAGGGAGAAGGAGAGCAATGAGAGCCATGCCTCCAGACCCCGGGTCCCACAGCCATCCCCAGTTAGGGCTTCCCATGGGGAACAGGGGCCGGCGCTGGAGGCAGATAACACCGTTTCCGTGCTGGCTGCTCCCTATCAGCGTGGCGGCGGCGGGCAGACAAGGCTGCACCCGTGGCAGGGGACAGTCAGGAAGGGGGGTCCCGGCCCCTTCACCCCGCAGCCAGCCCGGAGTGGTTTATTTTTACATCAGTTGTTTGCTTTCCGGCCTGATGCGGTGGCAAGAGCCGGGCCGGGGCCCCCGCGCCTCATTTCCTTGCCATAAAACAACAAAGTGGGGGGCGAAGAGACAACACTGGGCTGGGGCAGGGGGTCGCCGGGTCAGGGCACACGCTGCTCCATGGTTCCTCTGTGTCCTCAGCCCCACTGGCCACCCCTGGACCAGCATCCCCCAGCTGTGCCATCACTGTGCTGCCTGAGGGCTGGATGCGGGGCTCTCGGAGCCAGGGCTGCATGTCCGTGTGCCAGTGGGAGCTGGATGGAGGGCATCACCCAAGTGCAGGGATGATGCCCACGTAGATGGGTTCAATCACACACTCCAAAGCTTTTGCCCTGGTTTTTGTGCCTCTGCTTTGCCCCCATAGACACAAGTGCACCCCAAAAAGGCTGAACCCCACGGCTCAGCTGCCTCCCCTGACCACAGAGCAGGCAGACACTGTCTGCACATCCCCGGGCACAGCCATCCATCCTGAGCCACTCATGCCCGTGGTGCTCCTGCCATGCTTGTGCTCCACACCACGATTGCCTGGGGACTGTGGTGAGTCCCCTGATGGGAAGTTGGACAAGAGAAGGCTCTTCTTCCCTAGCACCAAGTCTTTGCACCGGGCATTATGGGGTCCCAGCAGCCCTAACGAGGCATCCTTGCTCCTCTCCCCAAACAGTCAATGCAGGCAGCAGGCACATTGCAGACGAGGTGTGCGGGCAGGGTACAGGCAGCACCATACAGGCGCATGGTGGGGGCCGGGGGTACCCACCCCAGCTCCGGGCTGCGATCAGGGGGTTGGGAAAGGCGTGTGTTTCCCTTTAAGAGGCAGGCCCTGGAGCTGCTTCCTCTCAGCCCTGCGAGAGCCCTAAACAGTGCATCTGCCTGCAGCCTGCCCGCAGCCTGCCCGCAACCAGCAGTGAGTAGGGCTTAGCCCTGGGGTGGTGGGGAGGGCTGGCACCCCGGGGTGGTGGGCACCCTGCTTGGCAGGGAGGGGTAGCATCGCTATGGAGGGTGCTGGGCATCACCACGGAAGATGCCAGGCATCGCTATAGTGGGTGCTGCAGCACGATGCTCAGTGCCATTGCAGCTGAGGACAGTGGCCTTCCCAGTGTGTCACTGCAACGCTGGGCTCTGGGGGCGGGTGTCTGGGCATGGGGGGCACAGGGGAACCAGGGTTGGTGCCCCCAAACCGAGGTGTGAAGCTGCCGGTGCTTCGAGCCCACCGTGCCGCATGTGGGCAGCACGTGGTGCGTGCCTACTGGGCTGCAGTGCCGTGCAGTGCCGTGCAGTGCCGTGCAGTGCCGTGCAGTGCCATGCAGTGCTGCTGCCGGGCTCCGCTGGGTGCGTTGTCCGTCCTGTGGGTGCACCCTGTGCCCTGCAGCACTGGCTCTGCACACCCCATCGGGTGGCTGCACCCCACAGGAGGGTGAGCAGTGGCACCAACCATGGGCAAGAGACTGAGAGCGAGCAACCCATGGTGGCAAGAGCAGCCGGTTGCACACCCCAGTCCCCGGAGAGCACCGCTGTACCCCATATGGGACCCTGCTGGGGGGCAGCACCCGCACTCCCACAGCGCCCTGGCCTGGGACAGCTTTGCAGGCACCCATAGACCTCGTCTAAGCAGGGCCAGCGGTGTCAGACCTCTCCCCGCCTTGGAGCGGGGCTGCCGGAGCCTTGCCGGGTGCCGGGCCCCCTCTGCCGGCTCCGGGAGAGCTCGCAAGCCGGCAGATACTGCTGTGAGCTGCTCTGGGTGAGCCCCATGCAGGGCACCCTTGGGTGCTCAGGGCACCCAGAGCTCGGGCAGCACGGGTCTCTGGTGCTATGGGGCAGCTGGGCTTCCTCTTACCCAGGGGATGTGGTTTGGGAGCGAAACGTGTTGCACGGGGTTGGTGCCAGTCGTGTCTGTGGTGCAAAGCATCAGCCTGGGTTCAGAGCAGGGGGTCCTCAGCCGTGCTGGATGGTGCCCCCTGCTTAATCCAGTGCTGAGGCAGCAGGGGCAGCCCCGAGCTCTCTCCTCCCCTCCTCGCTGGGTTGCATGCTTGGCTGCCTCTGTAAACTGAGCTTACAACGGGGCTTGGCCACTTCTCTCCCCCCACATCCCATGCGTGATGCTTTCCCGGTGCTCCCAGCTCAAAGGACATCCTGGGGTCTCGTTTCTCCCGGATGCCCTGATCCCTGCTTGGTCTCGGTTTTCCCCTCTGGACCAGGTGCTCCTCAAGCCCTGATGGGCAGCAGTATGGGGTGTGGTGGTGCATGGTGAGATCCATGCAGGAGGATGTGGATGGAGGAGACTGGGAGCCCTGGTTGTGGGGCAGGTCTGGGGGTATGGCTCAGGTTGCCTGTACCCTGGACCTGCTCTGCTGGCTCTTCCCACCCCTCTCCTTGATTCCCTGTGATGGGATTGGCCCAGAACTACATGTAGGCAGCTCGGGAGCGCTCCTGGTTATTGCGGGGTGTTACCGCAGCCGTTTCCCCCTCCACAGCCCAGGCTCAGGGTTTGGCCTCGCTCCTCAGCCATGCTGCTGCTCCCGCTGCTCCTGGAGGCCACCCTGCTGCGCCTGGCCAGCGGCTCCCACCACCCCTTCTACAACGGCTTCTACTACAACCACATCATGAACGACAAGGGCAATGGGCAGGAGAAAGGTATGTCAGGGATGGGCAGGAAAGGGGGGCTGGTGGGTTGGTGCAAGGGGCTGAAGTGACCCTCTCTCTCTGGATGGTGCAGGGACACATCTCATGGGGGGGATGTGGGACCCAGAGCAGCAGGCAGGGATGCTCCGGGGGTGCTCGGAGGATGCTCATGGGATGCTCAGGTTGAAGAGCTGTCTGGAGAGAGATATGGGGATGCTGCCCAGCCCTGGATCCTGCCCATCATGCCTTCCCTCCCTATCCCCAGCGGTTTTCTTCGATGGAGCCAAACTGTTGGTGGAGACTCCCAAAGACCCCGTCTACAGCTTCAACGGTGGCAATGTCACCCTGCCCTGCCACTACCGCTATGAGCCCGACCTGGAAGCCAAGCGCAAGATCCGCATCAAGTGGTCCAAGCTCCGGGACGACTACACCAAGGAGCAGGATGTGCTGGTGGCCATCGGCAAGACCTACATGGCCTTTGGGGACTTCCGTGGCCGCGCTCACCTCCTCCAGGCCGGCCGGCGCGAGGCCTCGCTGGTGGTCAGTGATGTGCGCCTGCAGGATGATGGCAAATACCGCTGCGAGGTCATCGATGGGCTGGAGGATGAGAGCGATGTGGTGGACCTCCGGCTGCAAGGTGAGGGCAAGTGGGGACTGTGTGAACCCCTGCACCAAGCCAGTGAGCTTGGCCTTCCCATGGCACCCCTCTTTGGGGAGGTAGAAAGGCAGGGGAGGCAGGGACTGGGGTGCTCAGGTGGTGGCTTGGGGCTGTCTGACGGTGAGTTGAGCCCAGAGCAGGATGCTGGGGATGCTACTGTGGAGTCAGATTTGGGGGTGATCCCATGGCTGCAGTGTTTCCTGCCTTCACCATCCATCTTCCTACTGTGCTGCATCATGTGCAGCTGCTCCTCGCCTCCCAGCTCTGGGTATCCCCTGCATCTTGGGATGCACCTTGGTGGCTGGTCCATCCCCTTTTGCCCACTTGGCATGAGGGACTTGACTCAGCCCTGGCTCCACTGCCAAGCTCAAAGCTGTGGAAGTGTCCCCCTGCCCATCCCCTTGGCCCCTGGGCCCTGCCTCCCACAGGGGCTTGTCCCCACTGGTCCCTGTGGCTGTGGTCCATGGTGGTGGTGCACATGTTCCTGTTGTCCATCCATCCCATGTTGGTGGGATCCCTGGGATCATGGCCCATACATCCCCATGATGCTGGTCTTGTGTCCATGTTCCTGTAGCCTGCACATCCCCATGATGATGTCTCCCCATCCCCAGAGGGGTGATCCATCCCCCCCGGGACCTCTGTCTGTGTGTCCCCAGGACCGTGGTCCCTACGACCTTGTGATAGTGGTCCCTGCGTCCCTGTTACCATAATCTGTGCATCCCTGTATGTACAGGTGCCATCCCCATGAGGGTGGTCCTTTGTCCCCAGGTCCCTGTGTCCCTGTGCCACCAGATGTCGCTGGCAACTCGCCGCTGGTGCCTCCATGCTCATAGCATCCCCATCCCTGCATGTCTGAGCCACCCTGGGGTGGTCCCTGCGCCAGAGCCTGAATTTGGGACGGGCTGGGGACACGGGGGGGCTACCCATGGAAGCCGGCTGAGCACCCCATCCGTCCCCAGGCATCGTGTTCCCCTACCAGCCTCCCCGCGGGCAGTACAAGCTCAACTTCCACGAAGCCGAGCGAGTGTGCCAGGAGCAAGGTGCCATCCTCGCCACCTTCAACCAGCTCTTCCAGGCCTGGAGCGAGGGGCTGGACTGGTGCAACGCGGGCTGGCTGGCCGATGGCACCGTGCAGTACCCCATCCGCCTGCCCCGCAAGCCCTGCGGCGGGCTGCAGCTCGCCCCGGGCATCCGCAGCTACGGCCCGCGCCACCGGTACCTGCACCGCTTTGATGCCTTCTGCTTCTCCTCTGCGCTCAGAGGTAGGTGCTGGGCCAGGGGTGCAGGGATCCTGTGCCCCACTGGTGGCATCTCTCCCCCTTAGGGCACAGGGCTCAGCCGGGGTGGGGATGCTCTGGGCAGGGATGCTCCAGATGGGGATGCTCCGGATGATGCTCAGCACTGATGCTTCCCTCTCCCTCCTAGGAGAGGTTTTCTACCTGGACCACATGGGTGGGATGACGCTGGAGGAAGCCAAGCAGAGCTGCCAGGATGCAGGGGCCGAGATCGCCCGGGTGGGACATCTCTACTCCGCCTGGAAGTTCCTGGGGCTGGACCGCTGCGATGCCGGCTGGCTGGCGGACGGCAGCGTCCGCTACCCCATCACCAAGCCCCGCGCCAACTGCGGCCCTCCGGAGCCCGGTGTCCGCAGCTTCGGCTTCCCCAGCAAGGGCAGGTTTGGGGTCTTCTGCTACAAGGAGAGATAAGGAGCCGGGAGGGCTCCTTCTTGGCCGGAGGATGTTTCCAGCCTGATGGTGCCCAGTGCTGGGCATTTCCCAAGGCTGTTTTTGGGGTGACTGAGGGGAAACGGGATGGGGGTGGGATGGGAGGCTTCTTTTTGGTTTATTTTTACTTCCTTTATATCTTCCACGTCTTGCTCAGCAGTTGGGGCAGCATGGGACTGTCCCTGGCGAGGATGGTCCCCATGGGTCTCTGCCACCCTATGGGTGATGGCCCCTTCCTTCATGGCAGGATGTCACCAGCACCTGCCTGCCCTTCCAGGCTCATCCTGCCCTTCCAGGCTGGTCCTGCCCCAGAACTCATGGGGTGGGAGCGAGGAGAGGCTGGAACGGACCAGAGGCCGAGAGTGGGTGTCTCCATTGCATCCCAGCCCCAACCCTGTCCTACTGAAGGATGCTGTTGTGCCTGTCCCTGCAGGAGTGCCAGTGCCTTATCTCCATGCACCCCTCGCCTGGACTCCACTTGAACTCTGGTGCCTTCTCCTTCAAAGCATTTGGTTATGAAAATATGTATTTTCCTGGACCTCTTTTAATAAATCCATGGAGAAATCCCTGGAGGGATGTGGCTGTATCCCCATCTCTGTCCCAGCACAAGAGAGGAGTCTGCCACAGAGAGGATTTGGGGATCCCTGGCTGGACACCCTTGGCTGAGCATCATCTCACCATCACTTGCTCAGCACTGCGCCCGTCCAAGCTCCTGCAAGGGCCTTGTGCTCCCTCATTAATGGGTGTTAATTAACCCTATGGATATCAGGACTGAAAGCTGGAGGGTGAAGCAGTCCCTGCTGGTGATGGGTTTTAGGGATGTGGGTTAACCTCTCCCAGGATGAGAACTGAATAAGAGGTGATGTCCTACACTAGGGTCCTTCTTCAGCTGGGGCTTGGGACTCTTCCCTCCTATCTTCCTTGTCCCTGAGGCTGAACCCTTGGGTGCTGGCTGAGGCTGAGCTGGTGCTGTTTGGAGCACCCAGTTTGGGGTCCCCCCTTCCTTCCTCGCTGCTTTGCCCTGCCCCACACATTAAAAAACCACACTCCAAGCACCCGTTCCGATTTCACTCTCTTTATTATTTATCATTCTCTCAAAATAGGATATGTTCAAAAATATAAATAGGTGCAGGGAACGCTGGTGCCCCGCACGGTCCCCTGGAAAGAGCACGTTGTCCCAGGACGGGGGGGGGTGGCAGGGAAGCAGAGAGGGGCTGCAGCCCCCAGCACCCGGCTCCCGGGTCTCAGCATCCCCTCGCCTCCCTCCTCCCATAGCTCCTTCCATCACAGCCCCCGGCCCTCCCCCCCCAGCCCTGATGTGCTGCAGCAGTAGGAGGATTCTGGAAAAAAAACAATAATAATAATAAAATAAAACCCCAAAAAGGTGCTGCTCACCCCGGAGATTAAATAACAGAAATAATTACATTGTTCGTGGATAAAATCAGGAAAAAATAATCATCTTTATTATTTAACTTAACCCCCAGCCCTCTGCAAACCCACCCCCCTCCCTGTCCCCGAAGGCACGAAGATAATTGGAACCGGACGGTTAGTAAAAATGCTGAGATCTAATTTGCTTTGCTTTGGTGCTTGGAAAAAAACATTAATTATTGGTTTTTTATACATATACACAAAGGTGGGTTTGTCTTTAATATAATTTTTGTTTTTCCTTATATGACAAAAAAAAAAAAAGCAACAACAACAAGAAGAAGAGAAATCGACTCTGTTAATATAAGTGTTCCGTTAAAAATCTCTGTTTCTCACTTTCGGTGTCTCTCTCTGGCCCCGCTCTAATGGGTGGGTCTGTGCACGGCTCTGCCGCTGGGTTTTGACCGGCTCCTGGGGCTCCTCTTGTATAGCCTGCGCTGGTAGTTGGAGGCTGAGGAAGAGGGAGGAGAAGAAAAGGCACCTTGTTAGCAGGAGGTGGGATAGAGATGTTGCTTGTCCTGCGCTGGCCCCTGGCACACAGCGCACAGGCAGCACTGGGCAGCAGCATCCTCTCTGTGGATGCTTGTCCCATCCCTTAGCTCGGCTAATAGGGTGGGTATGAAGACTGCTTCCCCATCCCACCTGCTGCCCTCCCGGTCCCTCCTCAATCCCCCAGGACAGGGAGGGAAATATCCATCAGTGGTGGAATGTGCTCAGGGCACAGGAGGGGAAACAGCGCTGTCCGGCTGGCAGGAACAAGGTTTCTGCCTGATTTCTGCGGCCAATTTTCCTTAAATCTGACACTACTCCAGGGTGATAATTTCAGGAGGGTTTTGATGGAAGCACCAAAAGCTGGTTTGGAACTGCCTGGCTCTCTTGATTGCTGGTGATCCATGCCAGGAGCAGCCTGCAGCTCTCTGGGTCTGCAGCAGAGCCAAGGGAATCAGCGGCTTTATCTGCACTATGGCTGCCCTCAGACATCTCCATCCCTCCTCCTTCCATCTCCTCCCTGGGGCGGAGGTTTGTCCCTTAAGCCCATACTGACTTTCCCTGGCTGTGGGATCGTTGCTTTAGCTGGAATTGCCCAGCTGGACCAGAACCTGGCAAGGAGGCCACTTAGACAGATGTGATTTGGCTGAGGCCGATGAGATTACTGGGAAGCCACAGGCGAGCAAGGATGGGACAGGGGTGTAGGCAGGCTTGGGAATGGGCTGGGACACCAGTGGGAGAAGGCTGGCTGCTGTCAGCTGGAGGCCTGACAGGAGAAGGGTCAAGAATCCAGCCCTGTCCCTTGGCTTAGCTCTGCTGCAGGGCTCCTGTCTACTCGCAGGTCTTGGAGGGACCATAGGGGAATACAGGTACCCCCTCCTAATTCTCTCTGCTGATGCAGGTGGTGCTAAACCTCACCCTTTCAGAAGCCATTTCTATTTCTTTGATTGCTTTCAGTAGCCTGGGCCCTTGGTAAGCAATTTGTTGCCCTTTCCTGGTTCTGGAGCTGCCTCTACCCTGCCTAGGCAGAGGAGCGTCCATGAATTCCCCATGCCTCTGTGGTCCACACCTACCCAGAAGATGCCAGCTCCCATCACCCCATCATAGGGGAGCTTTCAACAAGTCATGGGGACCACGATGTCCTCTTCTGCTCGAAGCTAACCTGCACCCTAAGATGATGCCCCCTTCATTCCCAGCTGCAGGGATGGATCAGCTAACTTAACCCGAAGGTAAAGGAGCCGAGACGTACGGTTTGTGCAGGATATCCGCGGCTCCTCCCACTGCCCGTTGGGCTGGCACCGAATCGTGGGCACGTGGCGCTGGATGTAGCCTTGGTTGCACTGGTATCGCACCATGGAGTTGATTTCGTAGCGGTCCTTCTTCCGACCAAAGGTCCTGGCGTTCTCCACCACGGGAGGGTCCCCGCAGGCCACTGCAGGAGATGGGCAGAGACATGGAGAGCTGGAGGAGTCCTGCCTGGCTGAGCGGGCAGCTCACACCCAGCACGCACAGCCTTGGTGCTCCTGTTCTCCCACACATACAACCTTAAATTCCCCTGTGATTGTCTCTATCCACAAAATTTAGGGATAGGGGGATATGGAAATTCTGTGATAGGCCTTGGAATAAAGCAGTGGTCTGCCTCAGCGTTCCATTCAGGAAAGCCAGGCATCACAACAGCCACCTGCTTCCATGGGAGGGCATGGAGCCGGTGCACAGGAGTGATGCTGCAGCCAGGGTTTTGTTGCCTGGGGATGTGAAACCCCATCCTTAATGGCTCATCTCACTTTTTTTCAAGCCCTTGGGAAACTCTCAAACTTCTATTGTTAATTCCAGCGTTTTGACCACCCTTTGCAGTGACAAAACCTATGTTCATGTGCACTGGGAGCTCCACCCCAGCCCCGCAGCCACTGCCCGAGCTCCCCATGCTTGCTGGCATGACACAGGGTGCTGACCTGTTCCTTTCTTGCAGGTGAAAGGGAGGTGATAGTTGCAGGGAACGTCGTTCCATTCGCCTTGCTCATGCCAGATCATCACCACGCAGTCCTCACCCGCCGCGAAGAAGTTATCGGGTTGGTTGGGCCGCCAGTTCTCAAATTGCTGCCGAGAGAGGAAACCTTCATCTAAGGTTGAGCCCTCCTCTCCTACTCCCTCCTTTGTCCTTGTTGCTACCTCATCCATGCATCTCACCAGCAGAGACCATGCTTTACCACCACTGCTACTACAGCAGTTATATCTATTGCAGTGGTGACCATGAACTCTACAAAGTTTAGAGCTGCCTCCATGCAATGCCCAACCCAAGCACTCAGCACGTAACTCATGGGACTCTTCCCACGCAATGGGAACCTCTTCCCCCCACTGAAAGTCCCATGGGGTGCAGGCTTACCAGGGAGTGCCCATCAGACCAGCGGAAATCATTCTCCACAGCTCTGTCACTGAGACCAATCCACTGGTAGTCCTGTGCATGGCCTAGAAGAGATGAAGGGGGAAAGAAGAGTGGGTCATGGTTCCCCTATACCTCATTGGAAGTGTTTCTTTGCCATCTCAGCTCTCTCTGATGTCCTTTTCCCCCTCAACATCATGCTTGTCCATCTCCCTCCCCTTTCAGTGTGCCATAAGCATGGATCCATCTATACTGGCATAGGTCACTGTGCTTGTTGCGTCAAGTGAATGTGTTGTAAACAAGTCACATCAGCAAAGTGGTGAGAGTGAAGATTTGTCCTAGATGAGAAAGGGCTCTTGTCTGCCTCACAGCTCATAGACTCCGAATAGTTTGGGTTGAAAGGGACCTTCAAAGGTCATCTATTCCAACCCCCTGCAATAAGCTGGACAGTTCTTCCTCTCCCAGTCAAGGGTGAGACCTTGTTAGGAAATATATGAGCATCAGTGGGGGAAATTGTGAGTTTTATGTCATTTTGGATAAATCTGCCCATAGACTCCATAGAGGCCAATGGACGGACCCATGCCCACTCTCAGGCTGCCCTCAGCACTCACTGTTCACAAATTCTTGCTCCTCTGGGGTGATGATACTGCTCAGGTGGGCTTGATGTTGTCGGCATCTGGCCTCTGCATCCATCCAAGTCTCCCTGTCTTCAAAGTGCCTGTAGCAGTGGCCCTGGAACTTGGTCCAACCTTCCTCACAGTTTTCCTGGTCTGAAACACACAAAGGAGGGATGAAAAGGAGTTGGTGCATGGGTCTGGAAGCCTTCCAACTCACCTCTTAGCAGCTCATGCTCTCATGGCATGGGACAATACATGGTCACTTCCATTAAAAAGCAAACCCTGACACCGTTGCCTGTGGGAAATCCCAGGGAAAATTACCAGAAGACATTCAAAACAGGCACAGAGTGGGGAGCCTGTGTTGAAGACCCCATGTGTGCAGTAATGTGACCAGTGCTACTACGAAAATTGAACAATACAAACTTATTCCTGAGCAATTCAATCCCTGCATCATGTTCCTGGACTCTGTTTTTGAGGAATTGACAAGGCAAGAATCTTTCTCTTCCACTTGTGCTGGCCTAGGGAATTTTCTTGCTTTGGAATGAAAAAGGGGAGGAAAGCCCAGGTTTGGGTGGTTGCATTGCTTGGTGTGGTTCTGGGGCTCTGTAGGAGGAGCAAGCCTACCAAGATTGAAGAAAAGAGGAGTCAGGAACTTACCATGATGGAAAATGAAATCTCAAGGAAAAAGCTTGGAAGCTGCTAAAGTGTAAAAAGTTCAGGACACCTTTTACCATCTGAGAAACACTAAAGAGTTGAATCCATTAATTAGGGAAAAGAAAGCCACAAGTTGGGGAGAGCAAAGGCAAAGGGAGAAACCACCAGAAAAGACCTTCAGCAGCTCCCATCCAATGCAGAACACTACACATCTTCTCCATGTGACTAAAGGAAACAGAAATCTCTTCAACCTCAGCCTTGCAGATACCCAATCTACCATCCTTTTTCAGTTACTTGCTGCTCTTGTAATGGAGGGTTTGTATGAGTCCTCAATGCCTCTCTCCCTTTCCAGTAAGGTTTTCTGTACTCAGTTTCTTTCTTCTTTGTTAAACGTGTTAGGTTAAAGCACTTGTCACCTTCTATCACACTAATCCACCTTCCTAGCGTTCTTCCTGCTGGAGACTGCAGATGCTTCATAGACATTGGAAGGGTTTGTAGTTAGTTGAGGTATTAAAAACATTTTCTGCTTTCTTCAATAGATGAAGTCGATTATCTGGAACTAACTGAATCTCTAAGGATTCTTGGTCTTTGCAGGCAGATTGCTGACACAAGGTGAGCAGAGAACATGCTCTGTCTTTTGAGATTTAAGACTTTTCCAGTAGCTTGAACACCACTCCTTGTCATCACAGCCTGGGGATAGGACAGCACATGGCATGGAACCTCTGTGGGACATCTTCTAGGAGAAAGGCCACTCTTTCCTACAGAACTGTTACTTACAGGGAAACATGAGGGCAATCATCTTGGAAAAGAATGATGACAATCTTGCTCCCTGGTAGAGACATGCCACAGTCATGCGGAGGACTGCTGTGTGCACACATAGCAGAGCTCACCTATGGTGTCCTACTCTTCTTGAAGAGCAACAGAAAGGATGGTCTGCCTCATGGGAATAATGAAGATTTACATTCCCCACTGAATCTGGGGCACTGGCTTCCTCTTGCACCTCCCAGGCTATAGCCCATAGGCACCATGAGCCATAAATCAGAGAAATGATGAAATTCATTCTGACTTGGACCAAATGAGATTATAGGCAGCTCCAGGGTGGAAAGTCTGTTGTTGGGTTACAGGGATCTTCAACAACAGGTGGCAGGGACAGGTAAATCAGGGGCTGATTAGTTGCATTAGGAAACTGATGTTAACACAGCACAATTGCTGCCCAGATGGGCCAGTGATCCTGAGCTGCCTTCTTATGGTCTGCTCCATATGTTCATATTGGAAGCAGAAAGAGACATGATGAGAAAGAGGAGGAGGAAATCCAATATGTATTATCATTACTTGTGCCAAGGTGAAGAAGACATTGCTACCTCATTTCTCTCTGAGCAAAACCAGAGAGCTACACTGATAAAAATTGGGACTTTCATCAGCTTTAAGACAAAAACCCCACAACCCTTTCTCTTTCTCTGTAGAGACAAAAAGAAGTATTAATCTAATTTTGATAGGAAAATAAGTCACTTGATGTTTTCTCAAAGATATACATTCCCTTCTGATTTTGCCACAGGAAGCCATGCTGAAGAGATGATAAAAATGTCATGCTGCGTAAAATTGGTGGAGATTCCTGGAGTGAATGAGGCTTCTCTCAGCTGCATCTTCACAGCGAGAAACACAATCATTTTCCATGGTTCAGTTGAAGCATCCTTCCATGAAATTCCAGTCTGGTAGAGAAGTTTGCCTGGGACGAAGATGTACTCAGATGTATAGACGTTCCCTACCGTTACAGATGAACAGAAAGACCCTTGGCTCAAAGAGATAGCGACTTCTGCGATCAACATTGTATGGAGCTTTGATAGAGAAGCTCAGAAAAGAGAAAGCTGAAAAAGACACCAGAAGCTCCTGCTTGGGAACCTTAGAGGACACGGTGCTGTGATGAACAAACTAATCAAAATGTATAAGCAAAAGTCTGAAAGCTTTTCCTTAGCGTATTTTAAGCTGCTGTTAGAGGTTAGCTTGCTGAGATGAGGCCAGGACTAAAGGGAGCACTGGGGTTCACCTTTTTGGGGGAGAAGAAGGTGGTGCAGCAGTTAGTAAGATTAGCTGAAGCCACGAGGGCCGTACCGATCTCACACAGGTCCCCTCCGTAGCTGGGAAGGCATAAGCATTTGAAAGAGTCGATGCCATCAACGCAGGTAGCTCCATTCAGACAGGGGCTTGAGTGGCACTCATCAGTGTCTGCAAGAAATCAAGGGCTTCCATTAGGGCAGACAACTCCACCAACAGGAGAACTTGTTTCCTTGCTTGTTTAGGAGGGAATATCAGTTGGTTCTGGGGAACTTGGGAATTGCTAGGGTCTTATTTTAAAACATACTGCCACTGCTGCTGCTGGAAGAATGAAGGCAAGAGACCCAGCCCACCCTATAAGGAAGACATTGGTTTTCTGTCACTAGATGGTTGAACACTACTCTGAAGATATCAGAACAAGCTCAGCAAGATGCATCTAATACACAGCACCCAGTGTCTTTATAACTGTGGTAACTCTTCCTTGTCTGCTGTCTGCCTGATGCATTGAACACGCAAACTTTTGTCTGTGTCTCCACCAGCTATGGGTCTACAAGGAAGAATGTGGAATTCTCATAAGTGATAGAAACATCCTGAGATAGATCTCTATCTCCTAAAGGCCTTCCTGGTTACCAGTGCTCACTACCAGTTTCTTCCTAACCATAATTTAGGTAAAGTTCCAGGGCAAGAAATCTCTTCTCCGTGAAGATGAAGAAAGTGCAGAGAAGAGAAGAAGTGGGTTTAGACACCCTCAGCTTTTTCCGTTTGAGGATCTCAGGCCTAGCTATGGGTGCCTCTTCCTTGGAGAAGAGTAGTGGTGTGCAGCACCATTCTCTCCAGATCTGTCCTCACTATGTGCTCCCTTGCTTATGATGGGGCTGGAAGAAGCTGGTACATCTTTTCCAGCCGTCGATTCCATGTTGGTGGAGGAAACTACTCTTAGTTTCTGATCTAGACAGAACAACCCTCAAGATTCTTTTTGCTTTTCTGGAGGTAAAAAAAGATGTTGGTATGTGAAGAGTTCGGCCCCCAACTCTCCAATGTTTCTCAACTTGCTAATTAGCACAAGCCTGGGTAGTAAATGACACCATTTGGTAGCACTTGCATTCCCTGGCAGATCCTTCTGAGCACAGATGCTCTGAAGAAGGCCACAGGTAGCCAGTTGGTATCTGTATATTGTAAAATCTAGCTTGTGCTGGAAGTAAAAGCTCTTCTCCCAGTATCTCTCCAGACTGAAACTTAATCCTACTTATTGAGCTTTGGAATCAGAAGAAGAATCATTCAGAATGGAAACATTCAGAGACGTTCAGCTCAGAAACAAGGAGGAAGACTGAGGAAGACAGTGGGAGCCCAACCACCCAGGGTAGGTTGAATGATGACTGGTTAGATCTTCATGCAAGACATTTCTCTCCGCACTCAGAAGAAATGTAAGGCTTTAAAAGTGCTGATTAAAGCTCCGTGCTCTTCTCCATGGATGAGAAAGGTTAGTGAGGAAACATTCCAAGAGACTAAACATGTTGGCTATGGAAATACCAGAGCAGAGCAGCAACTCCCCAGGGTCTGTGTTCATGATTGGGGTATATTTGATCAGGTAACATCTCCTTGCAGAACCTCTTGTATGTCCTTAGACATACAAGAGCAGATGTGTGCTATACCCCATGTGTCTAATCCCTCCATGGCCAATGTCTGATGTGTCAACAAAAAGCTGACATGTTCTGTAACATGCCTAAGTGATGGAGAAAATTCATTCTGATATTGGATGGTAAACCCGTTTGTGCTTTGGAGCAAGGAGATTGGCATCTTTGTTCTAGGCTGTGTCACTGGAAGCAATGCGGTTATTCCTCAGGTGGCTGACGAACCTTTTACTCCAGTTTTGCAGTTTTTCTCCAAGAGAAGGATTTTTTTCCTCTGAATTGCCCTTCTAAATACTCATGAATGCTTTCTGGACTTCTGTGTTCACTGCAATATGAAGAGATATGTTTCCATGACACTAATAAACACTTTGAGACTTTCCAGAACAAAATGGGGTCACAGGCTTAGTAGAATAGAGAAGCTAAACATGACTATTGCTTATTAGTCACACTTGGAGTTCCTATATGATAGAGAGCATAAAGGAAAATGAGGTATCCTGAGGGATGATTACAACTCCAGAGGCCCCTTGGGCTTCCAAACAGCAGTGGAAGAAGAAGTTCATGTTGATTCCGCTGTTGTCCAGTTCAACAAGTAAGGAAAGGCTCTCCTTTGTCCTCTAGGCTCCATGAAGTGGAAAGCAAGCTGTAGAAGTGGGAACTAAGCACATATGAGAGCTAAAGCAGAACATTTAGCAGGGAATAACGAGTCTTCAGCTGTCTTCAACCATGTGGACTAAATCTTGATGTGTCCAAGATCTCTTCTGAGATGCAGGAGACCCGCTGTGAGTTGCCATCCCTGGTCTCAGAGGAGGGGGGGAGCAGGCACGCAAATGCAAAGTCATTGCCACAGCTGGGAAATAGCACTGGAACAGAATTTCCTTTTACAAATATCATATATAACATGATTGCACGTATTTTATATGCTGTAAAAACAAATCTCTGCATACGATATATATGTTATATATCTCTCCATACACATATGTTTTTACATAGGGCACATAGAGAAAGGGTGTGTACTTGTAGGTAGTGTTGGAAAAAACAGACAACAAATACAAGTGAGACATAGATAGGTTTTCTTTCCTGAAGTGTGCTGCAAATAGCTGGAAAAAAGACATTTTAAACACATGGTGATCATAAATACCAAACTTCCCCCATCAGCCTGTTGGGCTGTTGAGGCAGTGACCCAAACTCTGTCAGGAGAATCACCTCACCAAGCTGCTATCAGGAAAGTCAAGTGTCTCTGCCAGGTTGGAGGAATCATTGCTGATTCTGATCCTCCCAGAAAATCTGGGTCTCAGAGGTCTTTCAGAAAAGTAAGTTCTAAATAATAAAATCAGCAGTGCTGTTGTCTCTGGAAAACCTGGCAAGCTAGTTTGTAGGTGTTTCTAGGATATCGCATCTAAGCCATAGGATTTATGGGAGGCGAGAACTCCAGTAAAACAAAATGAATCCCGTCTATCATGCAATACATGGCTGTTTTCTTCCTAACCTTTTATATACCATAAATCTGCCTACTTCCACATTGTTTAAGGCTAGATGAGGTTGGTAAACCACTGTACACCTCTTCGGCCAGCTAATATGCCTGCAGCCCACTTCAGTGTATTTTGCTCAGCATGGAGCGAGGCCCCATTTCCACAGCACTGGCTGCCAGGTACCTTGACACACAGGGATCTTATACAGAAGGGAGCTATTTATTTGCTTGGGTGAGCAGTCATTCAAAAAGTCAGCTCTGCTTTGAGATGTCCCTCAAGTGCTTATCAACCGACAAGAAGACAAGACAACTGCTATTATTACCCAGTGCTAACAAAGGACAAGCGATGTGGCATGGAATGCAGAACAGAGGCAGCCCTCGCTTTCAAGAGTTGCAGCTCTAAAACAGAGATGGGGAGAAAATGCCTTACAGTGCCAAGAATAAGCAGCCCATTTTGAACATATTATTAACTCACTTCTTGAGGATAATGCAAAATTAGCAGCTCTCCAGAAGACAATTTGTACTGCAGTTAATATCGCCCAAAAGTTGCAAAAGATCAAAATCTATTGTCACAACAGTTGCTATTTTTTGCTACTAACAGGACCCAAGATCTAACTTTTGGATATTTTCTTTTTTTTTAAATAAAACGATTAAAATATCCAATGTAAACCGGGTCGTGCATCTGGAAGATGTAAAGTGTTGGCTGGAGAAAGCAAGGGGAATTACACAGCTACAATTCAAACTTCGAATTCATTTCACCATTTTCTTTCGAAGATTTCTTTGACATTGCCAGATCAACACTATATTTAGTCAGAAACTGTTTTCCTTTTGAGCAACTTAACACAAGTATTCTCCCAATGCCTTTGAAAACAATCTGCTGTACCAGATCATGGAAACTGGAAAGAGAAATCCTTTAGAAATGCAAGAGAAATAGGTTGGCCCTGGTTTTGCTCAGAGGGCAAATGGCAGCGAAAGTGGACACACAGTGTCAGTGGTGAGAAGGAAATGCTTTTAAAATCTTTTATCCCAAGCTAAGAAAGACAATACTAGAAACAGTGCTAACACTTTAAAACAATACAGTCTGTGCATTTGTCTCGATGGCAGCCTGTATGGAAGATGAGCAAGAATACCCATTAAACTAGGTCAGCTTTGTGCTTAAGACATCTATGAAGGAGAAGTAGCTTGTGAACAGAGAGGACACTATCACCCAAACCCTCAACAAACTGTATAGTTTTCCTATAACTGGTTTAGAAATATATCCTAGGGTTTAAACTCAATTTTGTTCTGCAGAGAGAAAAAGGTAAGACAGAAAGGCAAGGCATTTTCAGGATGTCCAACAGTCCCTGTTGTGCCCCTCACCCTTTTTTTATAGGTGTCCTTTTAAGTGCAATCGTCCAAACAGGGAGTCAGAAACCAGCCAGGTAAACATCTTTGGAAGAAAAAAATTGAGGTGCAAACTAAATTTGCTTTTCAGAGGCTCCTGGGAAGTTTGAATTGATGATCTGATAGCTCAAACAGTGAAGAAAAACACTAGACCCATTGTAGGGTGACTCCAACAAGAAAAGAATAGGAGGAGTTGGGGAAAACAGTTCTCTCCCATTTTATGTAAAATGCTAGTATTGAACATCACACAGCCAGCTAGTGACTTGTGATGAGCAATTAAGTCATTAAAATAATTAACTACAATAATTAAACTAAAGCCTTTGTGCAGCAGAAGAGGCAGATATTGCTACAGCCTTCTAAAGCTATATTCATCTGGAGAACAGCAAGTTTCTAAGAGAACCTGTTGATCTGCTGGGACCTTCAATTTATCCAACACTGTCATAGAAAGAGAGCTCAGGAAATTTGGACATCTCTGCCTCCAGATACTATGTGTGGAAGCAAACTGAAATGTATGTAACACTAGTCCAGTGTTTTCCTCTCATGGAAACCAGACAATATCCAGGCGACATCAAATCATCTGGTCAGCCACAAACGGTGTGTGCTTTTCCTTGTCTCTCAGATATGACTATTACCTCCACCTCCTTCTTAGGAGCATAGTCTTCATTCCATTCCATTCAATAATGTCTCATTCCATAGTAGGTGAGACAATATGAATCAGGTGAATATTTTCAAGACTTTTCTTCTGGGCTGATCTTCTCTGGACCAACAAAACTCTATCCCTTGGACTTTCAGGGCATGAAGAATGAGGAAAGCCCATCAAAACCTTTCCTCGTTTGGATTCTAACCTTTAGTTGTGTCAGGGCCATAGGCAGCAGACTTCATGAACTCGTTTCACCAGAAACAAGCAAAACTTAACATAAATAGCTGCCATTTCAGCACATTTCTCTTCTCCCCCTAACTTGAGCGAAGTTTTTAAGCCATTGACTGGTCAGAGAGCTCCAAACCACAGCCTTTCGCTGCAGCGCCAGCATGCTTTTTTCAACTAATAATTATTTGTCTTCAAATGTTGCAAGCAGCAAAAAGATCCACTGAATTGGCAAAACTCTGGATGAAGAAGCCAAGCCCAGGACTATTCTTGAAGCTTGTGGGGTTCCTGTCCTCATGGAAGAACCAAACTGCTGACTAAAGACATGTGCAAGTGTAGCCTTCAATTTGGTTAAATTAAAAAAACCTAAAAAATACTGGCACTCCAAGTGTTAATCTTCAGTCTTCTTGTGCTTCTGGCTCTGGCTTTTAGAGAGAAGTAGAGGCTACAGCAGAGCAAGAAACATCATTCTTCTTAAATCATCCCACCAAAAAGACTGCTGAATCTAACTTGAACCCTTCAATGATGGGACAACAGCCACATGTCTTCCTGCTCCTCACTAAGCTCCTTCTGTATGATGAACTAGCTTCACCCATGCTTTAATGCTAGTTAAAATTAATTGCATTTAATGGGCATCCATTACATCCTACAAACTCTGAGCACAGCACAAGGCACAGATACTAGAACTGATCTTTTTGCAAGACCTAAAGTTCAAAACTGGGAGGCTTCAGGTAGAGAGGCAGCCATAACATGAGAAATAACACTTCAGGCTCCAGCCTGTGGTTCTTCCTTGTAGACTTTCCATGTTCACAATCCCCAGAGCACTGTAAAAAGGGTAACGACCCAAAAAAGGAAATCTGTGCTTATTTTTCCTTTTTTTCTTCTTTTGTCATCACTTTGCTCTATTTCTCTAGAAATGGCGTTGCAAGTTCATGGCCAATACACTTCTTGCCACCTGGATGAGTTTCCTCTAGACCCTGACTGCATTTAACACTACAGGGACATTGTAGTAAAGAAACTTGCCAATAAAAAGAGACATTTTACCCTAGAATATCTTCCCTAGTGGGAGCACCAGCCATGCACGTGTACTCAAGCCCATCTCCAGTTTATATAAAGAGCCTACAGTTAAACTTCGGTCGTCACTTACCTCTCCCTGTCACCTGCTAAGAAACCCCAGCTGCTACATCATCATCTCCATCACTTACAAATACACAGAGTGTTCCAATTTCAGAACATTTCTCAAGCTTCTTCACACATGAGCTGCCGAACACATGGTTTTCTTTCCAAATACTTCACAAGAATGTTGGCTAACAAATGCTCCCAAGAATCTGGCAATCGCCTTGTGGGTAATTTATAAAAAGAAAAAGCAGTGAAATAAAACCATACTTTGAGGCCAATATTTCTTTCTCTTTTTTTTTTTTTTGCTGAGCCTCACTAGCTGGTTTCCTTCCTTCCCCTCAACCCTGCCTTTGCTGGCTTGTTTTTATGTCCAGGATTGGATGTGGCAGCAGGCATGGCCCAAAAGCAGAGCACATTAGGTGTGCAAGGAGGGCTTTTAGGTGCGTAAACCCTGCAGAGCCTTGCCAAGCCCCGGATGCTGTGCCAGGCATCTAGGAATGACCCCTCTGACTTGCCCTCACCCACTCCTGCAGCATCCTCTGCTCAGCAGAGGCAGACAGGACCTCAAATGTGTTATGAGCAGGACTGAACAAAGGTTTGTGATTACCTGTTTTCTCAGAGGGAGAGAAGTGATGCAGAAAGAAATGCAGTGACTCATTCGGAACACTTTGGGGATGGAAATGATGTTAGAAACCAGACTGAGCTTCACAAAGCCCTGCACTTACAGACACTTACTGAGTCCAGAGCTGCCCACGCTCAACAGTGTAAATTAACCAAAAAGCAGCAGTTCAGGAGGAAATGGTGGAAGGGGGTGGTATTAATATTACTTTTGCTAGAAGGAACTGGGCAAATCTCTTTGCACATATGTTTTGTACCATACTTAAGCAACATGTCCCACATGAAGGTATGACCTGTTGAGAACTGAGCATATGTAAGACCTTCATACAACAGCACAAGCATCGATGGTTTTCAAACGGGGCTTGTCCCCAGGATCAGGCTCCTGATTGCAGCAGAGTGAAACCAAGCCATGGCCAGGGGTGTTGTAGGGCTCCTTTTCTGACCAAGCAGCAGCCATCACCAAGCACAACAACGTCACATCTCATTTTGTTCTCATTGCAGTATCCCAGTGCCTCCACAGAACATGAACACTGCTTGGGGGATGCTTGTCAGAAAGCTAGCGGCATGTTTTCACCATGAATGGTTACTCAGATTTAAATATTGTGTCTGTGCATATTTGGCAACAAGGGATCCTACCAAAGACTGAACACTAAAACACCAGAAAGGGGCAGGGTGGAAGGAAGGGCATTTGCCAGCAGAGCTGGCGACAGGTATCAATGTCTTGATCATCGTCTCACACATTAAGCCCATTCTAGCTGCAAAGAGCAGCTTAAGACAAACCAGAGGGTGGCCATGCCCTGTGCCAAAGGGATTGGAGTGGTTTGCCCAATGCAAACATTGCAGATGATGCTGAGAGCAGAGATTTTTGTCCCCAGCTGGCTTGCTTTGCCTCTTACCCCTTGGCAATGCAAAGCTGCTGATGGCCAGCCTCCCACTCTGGATCAAGTGCCATGAAACACTTTGGGATACAGGCAGCAAGTCAACACATCATGGGAAGAGAAACAAACCAGGACAGAGTCTTGTAGCCCATCTTATCCAACTTCTCAGCTGCATCCACAGCCAGGTTGGAAGTCTCTGGTGGGTGGAGCTGTCTGCTCTTGTTTCCACATAAAAGGAGAAAGATTGTTGTTTTCTCTGCAGTATAGCAATGCCTTAGGGCAGTTTCAGACGGGGTGTGAATGCCCTAGTGCCTTCCCAGCTATATCACACCCAGGGACCTGGGTCACAGCAGCTCTCAATGACCATTCACAGAATACTCTTTTACAAACCCCCACCTCCAATAGGACACAGGGGAGAGATCATCTGCATCCCCTTCACCTACATGATGATCTAGATACCCCAGGGGGCACAAGCAGATGATGCCTCCATCACATTCCTGGCAGGTGCCAGGGAAGTGGTGGAGTCACCATCCCTCGAGGCATTTAAAAGATGTGTAGATGTGGCACTGAGGGACACAGTTTATTGGTGGACTTGGCAGTGCTGGGTTAAAGGTTGGACATGGTGATCTTAAAGGTTTTTTCCAACCTAAATGATGCTATGATTCAATGAACATAACCTGTGAAAAACTCCACGTTTATGGCTTCCCACCACAATAACACTCTGCTCAAGTCTGCTTCCGTGTTAATGTTGTCTGCTATAGAAGAAGCAAGAAAAGTAACAGCTATGCCCCCTCCCTCCCTTCCCTAGCACATTCGTTTTCATATGAGAACACACGGTACCTTCTGTAGTGGGTCCTAACGTGTCTATTGCTTCTTGTGGGACTTGAGGCAAGGCAGGAGTAGCGGTGGCCAGCAGATGGGGATTGTCTAGAACAACGGCTGCCTCCGTCTCTTGTCCTGACACCGCAGGAGGGGAGGGCTCTATTTCGAGCTGAGCCTCTTCAGAGTTCCTGGGTCCCTGTGCTGGTTCCACATCTGGAGCACTGGTACTAATTACAATGTCTGGGACAGAGCTTTCCCCTGCAATGCCTGCAAGTGAGTGCGTCACAGATCCAGATATTGCGTCAGGAATTTCCTTCTCCTCGGGAGCACCAGTGGGATCACCACTGGCCAAAGATGTAGCAGCTGTATCGATGTTAGCAGCAGGCAATGTGGATGCTTCTCCACTGGTTTCATGGACCGTGGATGTTTCTCTGCTGATTTCAGGAAATGCAGATGTTTCTCCACTGATTTCGTGGACTGTGGATGTTTCTATGCTGGTCTCAGGAAGTGCAGATGTTTCACCCCGGGCATCTTGGTCTGTGGATGTTTCTATTCTGATTTCAGGAAATGCAGAGGTTTCCCCACTTACTTCTTTAACTGTGGATTTTTCTATGCTAATTTCAGGATAGGCAGATGTTTCACCCCTGGCTTCTTGACTCGTTGGTGTTTCTATGCTAATCTCAGGGAATGCAGATGTTTCCCCACTGATTTCATGGACTGTGGAAGTTTCTATGTTGATCTCAGGAAACGCAGATGGTTCACCTCGGGCTTCTTGACTTGTGGATGTTTCTATTCTAATTTCAGGAAAGGCAGATGTTTCTCCACTGATTTCGTGGACTGTCGAAGTTTCTATGCTAATTTCAGGAAAGGCAGAGGTTTCTCCACTAACATCATGGATCGTCGAAGTTTCTATGCTGATTTCAGGAAATACAGGTGTTTCTCCACTGGTTTCATGGACTGTCGAGGTTTCTATGCTGATTTCGGGAAATACAGGTGTTTCTCCACTGGTTTCATGGACTGTCGAGGTTTCTATGCTGATTTCGGGAAATACAGGTGTTTCTCCACTGGTTTCATGGACCGTAGAGGTTTCTATGCTTATTTCAGGAAAGGCAGACATTTCCCCACTGGTTTCATGGACTGTGGATGTTTCTATAGTAATTTCTGGATAGGCAGAGGTTTCACCCCTGGCTTCTTGATTTGTGGATGTTTCTATTCTGATTTCAGGAAACGCAGAACTTTCTCCACTGATTTCATGGACTGTCGAAGTTTCTATGGTAATTTCAGGAAAGGCAGATGTTTCTCCACTGATTTCATGGACTGTCGAAGTTTCTATGGTAATTTCAGGAAAGGCAGATGTTTCTCCACTGATTTCATGGACTGTTGAGGTTTGTATGCTAATCTCAGGAAAGGCAGATATTTCCCCACTGGTTTCATGGACTGTGGATGTTTCTATGCTGATTTCAGGATAGCCAGACGTCTCACCCCTGGCTTCTTGACTTGTGAACGTTTCTATTCTGATTTCAGGAAATGCAGATGTTTCCCCACTGATGTCTTGACTTGTGGATGTTTCTATTCTAATCTCAGGAAATGCAGATGCTTCCCCACTGATTTCTTGTATTGTGGATGTTTCTGTGCTGTCAGGAAACGCAGAGGTTTCCCCACTTACTTCTTGAGCTGTGGATGTCTCTATGCTGATTTCAGGATAGCCAGACGTCTCACCCCTAGCTTCTTGACTTGTGGATGTTTCTATGAAAACTTCAGGAAATGCAGATGTTTCCCCACTGATTTCTGGGATTGTTGATGTTTCTATGCTAAATTCAGGAAAGGCAGATGTCTCCCCACTGATTTCATGAATCGTGGATGTTTCTACACTAGTTTCATGAAATGCAGATGTTTCGCCACTGATTTCTTGAATCGTAGATGTTTCTATGCTAGTTTCAGGAAATGCAGGTGTTTCACCACTGATTTCATAAGCTGTTGATGTTTCTACACCACTTTCTGGCAATGCAGATGTTTCCCCACTTAGTTCACCAGATGCAGAGGCCTCACCACTTGGCCCAAAACCGTAGGGGAACGTGACGGCTGTTTCCCCACCCAGTTCCTGTGATACTGTTGGTCTTGTCACAACTTCTTCTAAGTCAGAAGTGACCAAAGTGACTTCTGGAAGCCCTGAGGCTTCCCCACTAACATCAGTCACTGCTGAGGATTGGCCACTTAGATCTGTGGCTCCAGGAATGTCTCCAGTGATGTATGGAATCCCGGATGGCTCTCCACTGAAGTCTCCTGTCCCGGAAGGAAACCCACTAGTCTCCACGACTCCAGACCCTTCTCCAGATAGTCCTCTGTCTCCAGAAGGAAATCCACTGATTTCTATTACCCCAGATGGCCCTTCTCCCACTTCTTGTGCAACTGACGTCTGTGTTACAACTTCCATCAAAGTGGTATCCACAAGAGAGACTGTGGGAAAGCCAGAGGCGAGCCCGCTTTCCTCTCCAGACAGTAACCCACTGGTGACATCAACTCCAGAGACTTCTCCACTGCTGTCGATCACTCCACTCGGATGCCCGCTAATCTCAAGCACTCCAGAAACACTCCCACCAAAGTCCACATGCCCGGAAGGCTCACCACTGATGTCTGAGCTCCCGGATGCCATGCCTGATGCATGTTCACCTCCTGAAGGCAATCCACTGATTTCCAAGATCTCTTTTGCTTCTGCTCCAGTAACTGAGGGGGTTGTGGTCACTTCCTCCAAACTGGCATCTACAAAAGTAATGCCCAAGGCCTCACCGCTTCCATCGGTACCAGAAGTAAAGCCACTTAAGTCCACCAGGCCACTGATCTCATGTATTCCAGATGGCTCTCCACTGACATCCAGTCCTGAGGGCAACCCGCTGAGCTCAAACCCTTCGGAGGGCTCCCCGCTGAGCTCAGGTACCCCAGAAGGCTCCCCGCTGAGCTCAGACCTTCCAGAGGGCTCCCCGCTGAGCTCAGGTACCCCAGAAGGCTCCCCGCTGAGCTCAGACCTTCCAGAGGGCTCCCCGCTGAGCTCGGGTACCCCAGAAGGTTCCCCCCTGAGCTCAGGCCCTCCAGAGGGCTCCCCGCTGAGCTCTTCTCCTAAGGGTAAGCCTTGGGCTCTGCCACTGGTGTCCCACTCAGTGGATGGGAACCCTGACAGATCTCCTTCACCACTGACTCCGATGGATCCCTTTCCCTCCTCTCGCCGTTCCGGTGCTGTTGTTGCAACTTCCACCAATGTGGTATCCACAAGAGAGACCGTAGGAAAACCAGAGGCAAGTCCACTTTCTTCTCCAGACGACACACCACTGACTAGTTCAGTGCCAGATGTTTCTCCGCTAAATCCAAAAGGCAGCCCACTGCTTTCCACTCCAGATGGCATCCCACTGATTTCTGGTATCCTGGAAGTAGACACCGAAATATCTCCCTCTGCAGAAGATAAGCCACTGATATCAACAATTCCAGAAGTCACGCCGCTCAGGTCCCCTGAGGGTAGCCCACTTTCTTCAGGCAGAAAGCCGCTGGTATGCAGGTCTACTGATGGTAATCCACTTTCTCCTATCCCTGAGTGTTCTCCACCAAGTCCAAAAACTCCAGAAGATGGTTCTCCACTTGTATCCGGGACTCCAGATACCCACCCAGATGCTGAAGATTCACCACTGACTTGATGCTCTCCAGATTCAGTCACCTCCCCTGACACTTCACTGACAGAAGCATCTGTATGTGTTTCCTCTGGTATTACTGTAGCAGGAGGAAAAGCAGATGGGGTCACTGGAAAAGAAAAAGAGAGGGAGATAGGAAGATTATTGTATCTTAGACAACTATAAATATAAACTGACAGAATATATAAATATAAACTGACAGAATATATAACCTTCTGACACAGGATGATGTCAACAGTGACATCAATTCCCACATGCCACAACCAAGCTACTGCTTCCTTGGATATAACATCTGGAAGAGAGAAAGTTTGGTGCTGCTCTGACCACACTGCAGCTCTGTCCTCCCTAGAAGACATGATATGAGGTCTGTTTCTAGCCTGTCTTCCCCATCCCACATACACAAAGACATATTTTGTGAGGTGCTCTAGCAATGCTGCATGTGCTGGTCGTTTATTATAGTCCTAGACAAAAGTTCTGTAATACACATGTGTAGCTCCTCCTGTGTGCACAGACACAGCCTTTGCTAATATGGTGATAATCATTTAGATTTAGAGGTAGTCCCCTTCAGTGAGGACACAGTACATTTATTCTGGGAATGTCCCAACCCTACAACACCAGCCAAGTGTGACCCAGGGGATGGGAAGCTCTGACACACCTGAGAGCAGTGACACATCGGTTGCAAAGACCTCGGTCCCCCAGGCTGTCTGATTCTCAGGTTGAGTGGCAAACTCTGTCTCCACAGTCACCTCCTCCCCAGAGGGTACCCCCTCCACTCCAGGGATCACTTGGGTTGCCAGCATATCTTCTTCAAAGAATGAGGTGACCCCTTCCTCCTCCGCAGGCGGCAGAGCTGGAACAGAAAGGGATTGAAGTGAGTTCCCAAAAGTGCACAGTTCAAGATGCTGATGAAGTGTTTCACCCAAACTAGCACCCTGATGTGCCCAACCTCCCTTGGCAGGGCTTTCCCTTCCTAACATGGAATCCCTTCCCCTAAGGAGACAGCTCTACACACCCTGCAAGGGGTGAGAAGGTACCTCTGAAGCAGAAGGCGTGATGCCGGGACAGTGGGTCGGGGAAGCCCGTCCGGTTGTAGTGCTGGTAGATGGTTCTCACTCCAGGTGCATCCCCACCGCAGGCAGGACGGGGGCTCACAATGGGATAGCGGAGGCTGCCATCGGCTAACCAGCCAGCATAGCATCTGTCCAGACCCTGCTTCCAGGCGGCGTGGAGTTGGCCAACAGAGGCTAGCGTGGCGTTTTGGCTCTCACAGTACTGCTGAGCTTCTGGGAAGGTGAACTGCTCTGGCTGGGTTGCAAAGAACACCTCTCCTGAGAGATGGGAGAGAAGACAGGCGTGAGTCCCTGCATCCCAGCCATGCATAGACAGATGTGGAGGTGTGAAGCATGTTTTTCCTCCACAGCAGTGCCCAGAGGAAAGGAGAGAACATACCCTTGAGCCTGTCGATGTAGCAGTACACATCATAGGCCTCTGAGGCTGGGCGCATGCCGTACGACCGTACGCCTGGAGAATTCTCTTTGTCTCCTACACAGTTACTTCGGGGGTTCACAATGGGATACCTACCAAAAGAAGAAGAGGTAACCCAGCATCAGCCTTATGTACCCTGAAGAACCTCAGTGTGCTTGGGAGCAGTGCACAAACAGTTCACTGTTAGAGGTGCTCAGAGACCCCAGCATGACTTGGAAACAAGCCCACTTACAGCTTGGGACAATGAACACAAATTTTACTTTTCCTACATATCAGGGGAGCTCACCACTGCAGAATGCATACACAGGTTAGGAATTGGGTAGGACAGGTTGAGAAGAACACATCTATTGGCCACTAGATATCATGGCCTGGAGACAACCTTAGGTCAGCAAAGCTTTAGATGCCAACAAGCAGAGCAGCAGGACAAGCCAGAATAAAGCCTCAGTTTCGTGACTGGGTAGTCATTTTGAGAGGTGTCTTCCCCATGTCTGTGTGGTTTTACCTGACTGTCTGGTCCCGCAGCCAGCCGGCATCGCACTGGTCAAACCCAGCCTCATAGGCAGCCTGGAGCTGTTCTGGAGTGGCGATAACTGCGTTGTTCTCCAGGCAGGCCTGCTGGGCTTGGACGAAGGAGAAGGCGTATCTGCTGGTGCCAGCACGGTAGTGAAACACCACACCTAGGGGAAGAGGTGCTGTGGTGAGACAACAGATATGGGACCCCCTCTACACCAAGATGTGTGACCAGAAAGGATCTTCCCAACAGCAGTGCAGGGACCAGTGCCTCTCAACCCCACTCTAATGGAGGTGCCTCATTCATTTAGCTCCACTGCCATCAAGGGTGATGTCCTGGGAATCTTTTCAGCTCTCCTCTAGGACCTTCCTACCTTGGCATTCCCTTTCCTTGGGGGCAGATGCACATGTGAGAGCAGACTGTGACCACTGCGGCTCCAAGCATCAGCCAGCTGAGCCCTTTTCAGCCCATGATGGGGTGGCTCACATCCTCCTCCTCACCCCTACTTGTCATACTGCAGTGGAGGTGCTCAGCCTGTCCCTGACCCCAAACAGGCCTGCACATCCCCTGGGACCTTGTGATGGCAGAAGCTCAGGCTGTTTTCAGCTGAATGGTTACCCCTAGGGGAAACTGACCTTCAGGCTCCTCAGAGTTCTGACGACTTACCCGTAGGGGAGATAGGCTGCTTGGGGATGAGACCGACACCAGGGGCTGCTGTCACTTGCACAAGCTGATCTTCCACTGTCAGTGCTGAAGCAGACTCTAGTCCTGGTGTGGCAGTCACCTCCACGACCTCTTCCACCGTGCTCACCTCTGCCATTTCGGTGGTGATGGCAGTGCCTAAGGTGACGGTGGTGACCTGTTCAGGTACAGCCCATACCCCTGTCACATCCCCCCTGGTCACGTTCTCCTCCTCTGGGGCAGCTGTCTCTACTGTGACACTGGTGGCAAAGAGATCGGGCAGGACAGTGAAGCCCTCGTAGAGCTCGGTGGCAGTAGGGGTGATGTCCATAGGCTCCAGCGTGGCAATGCTGCCGCGGGCCTCCTCCTCCGTGGCATTGCGAGGCAGTGACAGCTCCACCTCTGTCCGGGTGACGGTCTGCACAGTGAAAGCACTGCCCAGCTCGCTTCCAGTCTCGTCGATGAACTGCCCTGGCACCAGAGTCTCAACGTCATCCCCTGCACCAGGAGACAAAGCAGCAATCAGAGAGGACATCGTCAATTTAGCCTCTGAGAGGAAGCTGGGTGTTTGCTGGCTCTGAGAGCAGCAGGGGAATTGTGACGATCTGGTAGAAGAAATGGTTTCCTTGCTTCTATTATTGCTTTCTACTATACCTCAGCACGAAGGGCATGTTCATGATTTGGAGGCAATGTGCCAACACATGCTCCATAGCTGGTAAATTAGAGAGAACTTTCCGTGCTCTCCTTCCAGTTCTTCCCAGGAACACCTTGCCCATATCCAAGTCTGCACTGACCTCTAGTGCCTGCTGCAAGGAATTTAAGGTGGCCGGAGGGAGGAGGGAGAAAGGGGAACTTGGATAACCCTCAACAGGTCTGAGGCATGGGAGAAAGACAACTGGAGAGAAGAGGGGTGGGTTACACCACCACCTCTTGTAGAGGTCAGGCATCCTTTCTAGATCTGCTTCCTGCCTGAACACGAACAGGGGACTAAGTCCTTTGCCAAACCTGCTTTCACCCCCTCTTAAAACCAAATTAAAGCAGCAAGAGGTTAGCTCTGGCCAGGGAGCCCCTGCTTGCTGATGCGCTGCACACTGCTTATCCCATGGCCCCGATGCACTCACCACTATAGCAGATGGCATCGTAGCGAGAGTCGGGGTGAGGGTACCCGGTTTGGTTGACGTACAGGTACACCGTGCGCACTCCCACCAGGTTCCCTCCGCAGTTGGGCCGTGCTCTGGAGATGGGGTAGCGGACACTGCGATCGGCCAGCCAGCCAGCACTGCACACATCCATGCCGTCCTTCCAGGCCAGGTACAGCTCCCCCGTGGTGGCCAAACGGGCTCCCAAACTGCGGCACTTGTCAAAAGCTTCTTGGAAGGTGAACTTCTCGGGGTCGGTGGCGTAGAAGACTTTACCTGCAATCACAGCACCCGGTAGCACAGGAGTGAGCTGTACAATTTAATCCCAATTCCTTTTCTTTCCCCTTCCTACTCCCGAGAGTGTGGATAAGATGAAAAGTCCTGTGTATAACAGCTGAACTGCAACAACTGTGTTGGTGACTATCCAAAAGAAAAGGATTCTTACAGACTGAACACAGACATCCCAAACCAGCTGGAGCCACAGGACAAGAGGAAGATACAGGACAATTTCAGTTCTGATATGCTGAATATTCTAATGGATCCCTGACACAAGAGTGGGTGATGGACATCTTCATGTCACACCCTCAAACGGATGACCAGAGATGCACATGGATACTGGTGGAGGTTAGACAGACTCCACCCTCTGTAATGCATTAGTCATTTGACATTAAAATTGTCCAAGGTCTAACAAAGAGACTGTAGAGAACATCTGGCCTTGCTGGGGTATGTGCTTTTCCATCTTTACCCTGTCTTGCCTCTAGGTCCTTTGCTTTTATATTTACTGTTGTCCAGTCTAAGCACGATCAGAGCCTTTGGCTGCTTCTGCATCTAGTAACAATAAAAGCCCCAAATCACCTTGCATTTGCTCTGCATAGCAGTAAACATCATAGGTTTCATCTGGCTCACGGACACCGTAGGTCCTCACTCCTGGAAATTCATCCTTGTCACCGTAGCAGCGCTCCCGGGGCCAGTGGATGGGGTACCTGGGGAAAGAGAGTGTAAGGAGTGAGGGAGGCAGAACTCTGAGTGCCGCAGTGAGGCTAGGATGGAGCTGTGAAGCATTGCACAGTGTCATGGTTATGGGGAAGGGGAGGGATGATCTGCTGTCCTGCCCTCCCCATGATGGTCCTGAGCACAGCAGGACCACTGGCCAAAGACATCAGGCCAAGGATCCAGTGCGGGATGCGCACTTCTACAGTGGAGCCACGCTTGTGCATTTTGGCATAGCATCATTTTGTTCAGGGAAGATGAAGGATCAGGATTAAGCCATTGCCCACTCAGCTGTCACCACCGGCTGAGGAAGACAGTGGTTGCTCTGCTTTCCTGCTACAGATTCCCCCTGGCAGAGAATGATGTACAATCTGCCACCTCCCTCTGCACGCCAGCAGCTACAACAGCTGCTATCTGGCAAGTTTCTCAACCATTTTGAGTCGGTGTCTTCATTACAGAAGCCCTTCCCTATGACCCTGCTGTGGCTTTCCCCTTTCTGTTCATTACCTGACAGTCTGATCAGCCAGCCAGCCAGCATCACACTGCTCGTACCCATCCTCGTAGGCAGCTTGCAGCTGCTCGGGAGTAGCAATGACAGCGCTGTTCTGGATACAGGCCTGCTTTGCTTTCTCAAAGTTCAAGGTGTACCTTGTGGAGATTGCTCTGTAGTGGAATACAACGCCTGGAAAACACAATGGCCATCACTCAGACATCTGCTAGAAAGCAACCAGTCCCTTTTCTTCCAGAGAAGTAGTACCCATCCAAATCCATAACATGTTAACTAGGAGCAATGAACTATTTACGCTGATTGTATTTGAGCATCTCGAGCCAAGGGTGACTTGATGGGCTCCTTTTACAGGACCTTGTGGAGCACACTGGTGAACTAGGACAGAGACTACTTTCGCATAGAGCTGTAACAAAGTCATAGTGCATTAAAAGCCAGTACCGGAATAGTAGCGAGAACACTGGGAGCAAACCCATTGCCCAGAACACGTTGCTAGTATCACCATCAGGACTCAATGCTTTCCTAATACAGCTCTGTGCAGCATTTTAAATGCAGGGTTCAGAAATCAGCCAGTGGGACAGAGCAGGGACTGTGCTGTTGTGCAGGTTTGAAAGCTGCCACCTCCCAAGGTCCTGCTCAGGACCAAGGATGTGGAGCGTCAACCACTGTACAAACACCCAACAACAAGAGGCAGGTACACTGAAAGTCTCCAGACCTGCTGCAAACATATCTAATGATGGAAGGGATCTTTTAGAAAGGATGGCTATTGGTATGCTCTGGTCTGGCACGAGCAGGCTTTAGGTCAAGTGGAAAATTCACCGGGAGGCAATGGGGAGCTCCCAGCCTCTGCTGTCAGACATGAACTCCACTGCACGTGAGCAGCAGAGACCTGCCAGTTAACTGTTGTAGTGGGAGCTGTCTCTCCATCCTACACTGAAAGCAAAAGCCCTGATCAAGATAAGGTTTGTAGGAAGCTTGTTATTTTATCCACCCATTACTAGGATGGGCTTTGCAAGATGACGTGAAAAGGTTTCCTAGAACAGACCAATTCTCCAGCTGAGGGCATCCCATCTCCTAAAATGTTGGGAAGAAATAAAAGGTCTTATAACAGCCCAGCTTCTCCCCTCTGAGCAATAGCCCAGTGTGTCCAGTACCATCTCCTGCCAAGGATGTTGTCTTGCTGTCTCTGTAATCTACCTTCTGCCAGAAGAGTCATTTTATTGCCATCTATTCTGCCATGAGTCACTTTACTGGTTTGTTTAGTCTGGTCCCAGCCCGCTAAAATAAATGCCTGACCCATAGCTTCTGTGAGCAACTCATTGCCTTACCTGTGACCTGACTGTAAGGGTTTATGTCTATGAGGAGAGTGATACCTCCTCTGCCCACATACTTTTTCCCCCTTTCTGCCCAGGTCAGGCAGCAACATTTTGAGAGGAAAGAGCAGGGGCAGGATCTCACCTTTCACTAGGACCTCTATTGTGTCTTGTCTGTCCTCAATCCCGTACATCACTTCACAGCGATAAATCCCAGTATGGTTGGATCTCAGTGCCTTGATTTCCAAAGTGGCATCGGTGGGGATGGCGGGATAGTTGGGCAAAGAGATCACCTCCCTGTACTCGGTGTTGAGCCGGGTTTTCCCACCGGTGGCCACTAGCAAGACAACTTCGGTTCCATTGGAGAGCTTGCTCCATTTGATCCTTGGGGTTAGCAGAGCACTGGTGTCCTGTTCCTCTGGGATGTTGAAGTAACAGGGGATGTTCAGGGAGCTTCCCAGGATAACACGCAGGGGAGACTGCTCAGGTATCTTGACTTCCAGGCCATCACTACTGTCTGCCGATTCCCAAACAAAATAATGCTTACATCAATAATGCATTTAATCCCAAATACCCATTGCTTCCATATGCCCCAATGCCTGTATTTGCTTTGCAAACCTGTATCTCCATACTCAGACATACCCTCCTTGGTCCAGTCTGCTGAAAATAACTTTCAGAAAGGGAAGTTATAAGCAACCTTGTGCCATGGTTGCTTTTGGGATTTGGACCAGTGCTGGATGTGGGAATGAGGGGAATGAAGGGCTCTACTGCAGTCCACGCTACAAGATCACACCTGATTGATAGGGTTTAGAAAGCAAAATGCTGAATTCGCTTAGCTTCCCCATAAATCTGCCTTTTCCTGGAGCTCTGTCTCTGGCTCCGGAGCACAAGAGCAGTGACAGGTTATGGCACAGTGGCCGCCCCAACAGAGGAGCAGCACATTGCTCAGTCCCGCTTTTCCACACCCCAGGGCACGTACCTGAGAGCTCCACAGAGGTGGCTGCGGTGATGACTTGCAAACACACAAACACTAATAGTAAAGTGGTCATAGTTTACCTGCAAGAAACAACACAGGGAGAAAGGATTTATGACAGCTGTATGCTCACAGGGAGCAGAGAGCTGCGGATGCTGCTGTGGGGCAGCGAGATGCTTTCAGTCACCCCTTAAGCCTCCTACATGTGACTGGCAGTGAAAGCTGGTCCTTGGGGAAGGATGCTGTCTTGAAGTGCCTCTTGCTTCAGGAAATGAGTCTGTGAGACAAATAAGATGCTCTGCTATGTACGACAGACTGAAGTGTTATTATAGATCACTTACTATATTGCTCTGCCATTCTCTCTCTTGTGATTTGATCTTACCTGTGAAGCAGAAAGACAATTTTGTGACAGATCTTCACACTTACTATGCATTTACTCAAGAGGGACCATCACATCCACTATGTCTGTCTCGGAGGAGGAGCTGCCCCTCACCAGCATCCGCATCTAAGTCAGCACTGGATTTTAGGCCAGATGGTTGGATGCGTTTTGCATACCTTAAAATGCTCTGAAGGGAAATCTGCCCTCTATATGGTGGAAAAGGCAAAGGTCACAATGCTTTTGTCCAATACTCTTGCGCTGACAGCATACATAGACTTAACTGCAAATGGACCCTGAACCGATACAAGAAATCCACAAGATACAATTCTGGGCATCTTAAATCCACCCTAAAAATATCCTCCTGGGTTTCCTCAATTAGCCAGAGCAACCTGCTCTTCCTGAAAGGAAAGGAGCATCCCGCTAACACTGGATGGCAGAAGCAATATAGGGAGGCCAACTAAATTAATCCTAACTGGATTATCATCCAGTGTAATATTGTGAGATATTAAATGGCCACAAACACTCAAATTGGTTTTAGTATTTCAAATAAAAACCATGTCCTCCAGCAACACTGCATTATCTGGCATCACATCTCAGCCCTGACTCAGAAGGAAGGACCGCACCTACTGAATCACTGGTGTTTCCTCTGAGGTCACCTGTCCAAATACTGGCTGTTTAACTCCTATGATCTAGAAATATCCCAGCTGACAGTGAACATTCTGAGTATACGCCTATTGACCTTGCAGAAAGACATTAAGTGTCCTCACTGGCACAAGAAAAGGCCAAAAATAAACCTCATCCTGTACAGCCCGGCATTAACCTTTTCACTTATGAAAGAATTGACCTCCCTGTGCTCATTCATTTCGACCTGACACATCACACAATCTTATCTTTGTGAAATCTTTAGTTAATAGAGACAGTTACACCGGCAGAAAATAGGAGAGAACAGGGCTGGAACACATCAGCAAAGAAGCTGCTTGAGTGTGCAGCTGTAGGGCTGGACAAGATTAAATGGACATATCTCAATTTCTGCTGTGTATGGGAATAAAGTGTCATGTAAGCACCAACATTGGGGAGAAACCATGGAGTTGTACATATGTTTGGGTGTTTCTCTGGTTAGGAATGATATCTGCATAAGCAATGTATTATGAACCTCTTCTGCAGCATGACAGTTGACTTCATTTCCCTCTACTGATGGCCAGTACTAACTCAACTGCCATGGTGTAGAAGAGGTCGAAGTGTTTGGCAGTGAATAGATGGATGAAGGCAGGGTGACATGCCCCATAGGATGGGCTGTGGGGGGCAATGAAGCGCCTTCTGCTCAACAGTAGGCAAGGAGAATTGGAAACACCATCTGCTATGGATAAACAGTCTGAAATCTTCTTGGCTAAACAGCCATACCCAAGAGTCCTTAAAGAGCTGGATGAGTAAATTGCTGGCCCACTGATATTCATTTATAATCTGTGCTGGATCACTGGGGCAGGTCCCAAATACTGAAACACTGTGCCAATAATCAGCCAAGATATACAATGCTGAGCCTCAAATACAACGCTAGTTTGATTGACATAAATTCCAGGCAAAATAATGGAAAAATCAGATACAGGCTTCAATTCTTAAGCACCAAGGAAGAGGTGTAATATTAATCTTAGCTGAGGCACTTGTATATAAAACAGGTGCTTCCAAACTTGATTTTATTAGTTGGCATGATTCTAAGTTTGATAAAGCTGCCTGCATGTCTGTAACATCATGTAATCAGATTTGGTAAGGTTTGACTTTCACAGGGTTCCATGATATGAAGATATACAATGTCAGTAGTATATACATTAAAATGGCTCAGCAGAAGCCTAGCGGGCAGGTCTCTAGAAGAAGCCATCTGAGGGACACCAACATTGAAGGAGATACTTCTGTCGAGTGTCTACAGGGGTCAGTATTAGACCCAGTGTGTTTCCAATTAGACTGTATTTTATGAGAATCAGGTATAAAATCATGCAAGGGACACAGAACATGCCTGACAATGGGATCTCATGTCCTAGAAGACAGTCACTCAGAAGAGCTACTGCTATTATCCGACATAAAAACCCCCAGGAATACCTCTGTGCTTCGGTGGTAAGCAATGGGAATACTTTACACTCCTCCTGGTTGGCATGAGGATATCAGAAAAAGGTGGTGCAGAATATATCCACTAGCAAGGATCTGAGGAAATGCTTTATGAGGGGAGACTACGAAGTCTGAATGTGATTATTGTAACAATAAAGAAAGAAAGCCTGAGAAGTTGCTAACAGTGCACAAATATTGTTTCAAGCAGAAGCTGCTGGTGCTAAAGGGGCCTTTAATCTAACAGAAAGTCATCAACAGAACTAATAGCTGGGAGCCACATGTCAAGTAAACTCGCATGGGAAACAAAGCCCACATTTTGCACAGGGGTGATGGATCATTGGAACTCATACTAAGGGAAGCAATGGAGTTTCTATCCCTCAGTAGCTTCAAATTCAGACTTGAAGGCTTCTTTGGAAGGTAACACTTAGGCAAATGCAAGTTGATGGGCTTAGTACAGAGGTAGCTGGTGAAGTTTAAAGATACATTCACAGATCAGCCCAGAATTGTCCCTTCTGACATTAAAATTCATGACCACGAACATATCAACATTTCAATCTCTGCTCTTGTGTTATTCATCTTGTCTGGCTCTAGGCAGTACAAAGAATCACGTTTATGAATATCACACACATTTTTTACCTGTCTTGAAGGATCTAAGGCAAAAAGGCATCCTGTAAAATTAAATCCTTTCCCTGCTCAATCTCAGCCAGCCATGCCTGAAGTGCACACAGGCAATGCATCTCTTTGCTCTGAGTCAGGCAGGGAGAAAGGGATTTGGGGGTAAGCTGCCAGTAGAAGAGAAGGAAAAGGGCTCAACCTGTGTTTTGGGGAGAATCTCCAGGTTACAGACCAGTCACTGCTAACACATGAGGCACTGCAGAAAACTTGAGGCAGACACATCTTCTGTGTTTTGTCATATCTTTAAGTTTTGGAGTGAAAGTGAAGTCCGCTCTCTGAAGCATATTCTTGTTTAGTTAGAGGAACGCTTCCTACAAGAACAAATAACTGGGACTGTGCATTCAGAGCCTCCTCGAGCAGGTCACTGCTTTCACTGTGTGACTGAGGACTGTCTCTGGAATGAGGCTGTGGGGTGGGCTCAGATTATCTCTACTTGTACCATCCCAATGGATCCATTCCAGTGGATATTCTCCATTTTCATCCTCTGGATAAAAGGAGAAATAGGAAAGCAATGATCACACAAGTCCTGGGAGCACGGGGAGACCCTGCAGGGCAGAAGGTGCTTGGAGGGGATTCAAGTAGAGGACACTCTTCTAGCCATTAGTAACTAAGTCTTTAGTCATGATACCTGAACACTAAATAGATCTTACTTCTCCAGGCTCCTTAGATCAAGCAGCTTTCAGACAGCTCTGCATTTTGCCAGAATCCGAGCAAGCCGAACAGCCCTGTGTGCCGTGAGATACACTCAGCTAAGAGTGGCAGGCAGCTTTAGATCCAGATTACCTACTAAAGAACAGAAACATCCTAGAGCATGGAAACAGAGTTGTTTAAATATAATGGAAGCTGGCTGACTGAAAAGATCTTTAGGGTCTGTGCCTAAACTGGTATTGTTCAGAGTCCCACACAGTTGTTATTTCTGTGTACACTGGCAGTGGGTAGGAGGAAAGCAGGTTCATCTGCCCATCAGTTAGACATCACAGAACAAAATGCTCTAAATAGAGGAAATCTGACTTTGTCCCAAAAGCTAACACAATCTCATGTACTCCTAGTCATATTCGAACTTTATGCTGATCTTCCATGAGGAAAAATAGCCTCATATGGTAACAGCTGTGACCAGCAGCATCTTTGCAGTTTCGTTTAGCTGTGGAGAAAAACACTCCAAGCTCCTATTATCCCACAAAAGCCCAGAGGCAATGGATCTTCCTTGTGAGCAGCAGTTAAGCAAATCACAGTAACAATGTTTTGGGTGTATTCTGCGAAAGTGTTGACTCCCTGCCAGTAAGAAACCCAACCTACTCCTCAGGGTGCTGTTTGCAATGTTGATCTCCATTTTTCATTCCCTTAAAGCATGCCAAAGAGATCTAACCCTGAGTCTGCACTCAGCTCTGGTCGGGATTCACTATGCTGGGAATGCCTTTGATTAAAGTCCTGTTGTTACAGCAGTGGTTCCATGCTGCAATACTTCTACACCGTGTTGTCTCTAGTGGGATGTCCAAGCACATGGTAATGAGCAAACAGCTGCTTGAAGAATCAGTTCTGGAAGTAAGTCAAGACAGAGGTCTGCCTGAGCAGACATGGATAGTGCAGATGATGGAGACCTGCTCTGTCTAGCCAAGGGACTGGGGAGGTTGCTCCTCTCATTCTAAAGCAACATCTAGAATGGATTATATAGTGCATACCTCAAAACTAACAATCCCTCTCCCCTATCAGAGAAAAGGAGGGTGATTAGCTCAAATGTAGATGTTGTCTCTACAGAGGTTAAATGAGCTGTGCCCAATGAGCATGAAGGTACAGTTCAGTGTATGGGAGAACCAACCTGGAGCAGTGTGGGCTTTCGGAGATGGGATCTGGTACATAGGAAAAGCTTTTGGGGATAAGGAAGTGCCTGAGCTGTACAACTAAGTAAAAGAAGAGTAAAGCCTGGAGCAGGCTAAGTAGCGTCAGGAACATCCCTTGTTCAGCATCTTACTGATTGGCCCTCAACTGTACCTGGATGACTAAGGAGAGAGGTGGACATGAGCAACATGTTGGTAGAGACGTTGACTGTATCTCCATGTCATAAATAACACAGGCCTCTTCATTTGACTACTTTTTTTGGGGGGAAAACACTGAAGTATCCTGCCTACTAGAAAAAGGTGAACTACCAAACCCACAGGAGCTACCAGATCACTGCTGACAAACTTCAATTCACCTGCAGAGTCCTTATCTTCTAGAAGAAAAAGTCACCTGGAAGAGAAGTTCTGCAGACACTTTGGTGCAGGTCTTCCTGGGGAGCATTGTCTAAGGTAGGGACAATCCTCTCAGTAGGGAGGGACTATTTCTTGCAGCACTGAGCCCTACACACAAGCAGCAACCATCAAAGAAGAGATGAATGCTCCATCCCTGGCAGTGTTCAAGGCCAGGTTGGACAGAGCCGTGGGCGACATGGCCTCGGGTGAGGTGTCCCTGCCCATGGCACGGGGGTTGGAACTAGATGATCTTAAAGTCCTTTCCAACCCTAACTATTCTATGTTTTCGGCAAGGTCCACGCTACAGAAACACCTTCCAGCCCTGCAGCAAATGGAGTTTTGCTCTTGCTGAGAGAACAGCTGAAGCAGGCAGCTTTTGTAGCGAGAAGAGAGCAGGAGATAGGACAAGTTACACAAGGTCACAGCTATGCCTCTGCATCAGAATAATTGTCCCTGTGCAGGGTACCAAACAGTCTGGAGGGAGAAGAATCCAACCAAGCTACCACAGAAATCCCAGCCATCCTACCTTCTCTAACCAGTGACCAAGACAGAAACAAAACCCTCTCCAATTCAGCTCGGGATAGGGAGAATTCAGGGAAAAGCTCTTGCCTTTCCAAAAAAGACAGAGTTGGGAAATGCTAGTAAGTTCCGGAGCTCTCCACCCCAGAGAACAACTGTCCCTTTCACTGGAGCTTATTGCCTCTTTATTTTATGCTTAAAGGCTGTGCTTCTGTATCTGGTTGTGTGCAGGCTGCCCTAAGTTGGCTGCATATAAATATGTTTATTTGAGAATCCAAGTGTGTGTGGAGGGAAGTGTGTACATATGTACAGACAGGTTTAATCCCTTCCTCTTCCAACCCTGTCCCCACGTTTTGAAAGGGCTGAAGAACCTGGAGTGAGCAAGAAAGCGAAAAGTCACTACAGTGGAAGTCCGACAAAGTGCCTACACAGTAAGGCTATACAGTGGAAAATAGCCAGATGGCCCATTTGCAGCACAGTCTAACTTGTTTGCTTGCTGGAAAGCATTTTCTGTCCTAGTCTATTTTAATTGAGCCCCATCTGCAGTTTCTCCTGTGGCCTTTGCTTGTTCCAGACCATGTTAATTACCCTTGTTGCAATTAAATTTATTCTCATCACCCTTAATCCTGCTGTTGTCTTTTGTTTTTTTCCCTTTTGGAAGGGGCGGATGGGTCATTCTGAGCTTCCTTGTTTCTCAATTTTGGAAGACCTTTAATACACTTACATACTGTTTCTGGCAGCTAGGAAAATGCCACTCATTGCCTAGAAGATATGCCTGGGCATAAAGTATTTCCAAAGACAATATTTCCTTTAAAATTGGGGATGTAAAGAGGCTCCTGAACAACAGTTAAAACCAGCACTACTCATTTAGCCTTGGATTCCCTCTCTTCAACTGGTTTTCCATCCCCAGTTTGTTCCCCATCAGGAAACAGACCTTAGTTTCTCTAAGGCACATGGTCATCTCCACCCGGCCTTATTTCAGCACTATGATTTGCAGGCTCCAGCACTGGAGACCAAGGGTTTGATGAGGTCTGAGGAGACACCATCACCAGCAGGGACGTTTAGACACCATGTCCCATGCCCTTGGAGGCTTTGGAGTCGAATGGTGGTTTCTCCTCTCCTGTGTAAAACTACAGACCGTTCCTGCATGATCTCCACAAACAAACACTTTATTGTCCCTCTGCATGTTCCCAGCCTCTGTGCAGGACTGAGAGCTTTTCTGTTAAAAACCTCAGCCTGGTCCAGGAAATGGGAGGGAAGGAAAAGGGGGGGAAAAGTGAGGGGGGTGGGCAAAATCAGTTTTATTTTTTCTTCTTCTTTTTTTAAATAAGGCAAACTTTGGAACCGAAATATGGCAATAAATGCACTCCTGTGATTTTTCATGTTTTTTCAGCTGTAAAGAAAATAGGAGAAATATTCCATTCTGTCTGGCTTCCAAACCATTCTGAGAGTAAGGTCTTTATGTACAGAGCAGCTTGGATGCTGCTCCCGCCTGCTCTGTTACTGAAACCATCCCTGCAACAATAAAGTCCTTTTTTCCTCAATCAGAAAGACTCATGGCACCAACTGCTCAGATATTTTGTTATCAGGGGATGTAGTCCTCCACATGCTGACAGTCCTGCAGCATTGGCTGTCTGGATCACTACAGGACGTGGCAAACTGATGGCACCAAGGCATCTTTAGTGCATAAGGCACAAAACAGAGAACAGTTATTCAAGACTGGGAATAATGTCAGGTTTCAGCTCAAGCCTCAGCTGGCTCCTGTCCTCAAGCACCCCTTGCTACTGCAAGCATGAATATGGTCAGATACAGCTCTACTAAGGCACCCTGGTGATGCTATTCAGCGTGCCCCTGAGCCATAATGTGTAGTCCAGAGCTCCTCTCTGTCCTCCTCCACAAAGAGCCAAAGCCAACTGGACCTGTAATTCTGTTTCTGTGCTCACCATTTTCAGTGTCTTTGTGACTTTTCTTTCAATGAAAGAATAGCAGTCTGTTATAATTTGACTGTTTATCTAATTATATTGCACATACGCTACAGGAAAAGCCAAAATACCCAAACATGTATGAACATGCTTTGCAATACACAAGATGCCACAGGAAATCTTAGCAAAACTAAAGTCATATTCTAGGTTCAGTTAGTGATCCAAGCTCAGATATGTGGTCTGGAATAAACGTCCTACTGAACTCAAGCAGCTTTATAAGCATTTATCTCTTTTCTGCTATCTACCACAGAACTGCTCTCGTTCTCCCCTGATTTACACTGGTTTTATATTACATCTCCATTAACTTCAGCAGCATTTCTCTCTTTCCTTTCTTTTTCCCCACTCTGAGGTATCAGAAGCAAGCTAAGCACACAGGTTCCAGAACAGCAGAAACCCATACCAGCGGCCACCCGAAAACTATCTCTCTTGCAGGAAACCCAGAACTGCCTGTTCACTACAACACACCCAGCAGTAATTTTCCTACTCTTCAAGGACAGAGAAGCTGCAAAATGCCCATCATGGCAAGCAGATGACAGCCTGAGCCTTTCATGGAAGGTGTGGGATCAGCACCAAAACCTGAGCTGCCATGGCTCTGAGCATCTGCTCAATATGGATAGCAAAAGCCACATTCAAATAGCCCCTAGAGCCTCTGAATTCAAGGGAACAACGAACTTTTGAGACTAGTTGAAGCTCGCACTCAAAATGCTCTCTACTCCAAGGGGAGAGAAAAAGACTTCTAAAGAGCAATTCATCTCCTTATGAAACAGTTGTCTCAGTTGAGAACCTTTAAAGAGTGGTTCAGCCATTTCTCCGTTGGCTGGTAAGGGAGCCTGGAGCACTGCTAGACATTCAACTTTTAGAAATGGCAGGGTGATCATGCACTTCATAAAGCCTCCTTATATCCTGGATTTTTTTAATGCACAACAGTCAGGTTTAATTGGGATCTATCCCTTCACTTAGGATAGGAAGGGTTTCATCTACTCTAAGCAATGCAACTTAGAAATCTCTCTCCTCCAGGATATGCCATCTCTGGAAATGACTATCATCCATTACCCTTCTTTGGTAGCAAGAGGCAGGTAAAAAATTATATCCCAGGTAAAGGAAGTAACAATCTACACTTGTTTTCTGCAGCTGCTGTCAGCCTTGAGCAAAGGTCCCCTAGACACAGGGAGGAAACCCACCAAAACACAAAAGAAGAGAAGCCAGATCCTCCCCGGATGGCAAGTGGGAAGATGGCAGCTTGGGCCATGAGCCGAGGAAGTCGAGAACAAGCCCTTGAAGTGATAACTCTTTCCATTCAAGTTCAGTGAATTACTATAGAACTCTCTGAGAAATAGGAAAGCTGCTGCTTCTGTGTACCTTGGATCCAAGCTACCTAGGACCAGTACAGAGCAAGTAGAAAGAAAAGACTGAGGGACCTGGAAAACCCTCCTTCCATTAACATGGTATGACCTCTCTAAATCAGCACATAACTACCTGCTCCATCAGCTAAACAGGCAGGTAGGTCCTCTGCAGACGGGTAAAGCCCAGCTGGCTGACAGCAGCTGCTTGCCCAGTTGGGGATGGCCCATTACTCTGCTGGAGTGTGTGAACAATGCACAGGCTGCACTGAGGATCTTCATTGGTGCAGAATGTTATTTTTCACTTGTGCAAAGAACCAGCCTTAAAAATGAGAAAACATCCCTTTTTGGCTGCAAAACGAGATGCAAACATGACTACAGAGAAGCATAGAGCTGGCAGAAGATGGACATCTTCAGCCTGGCTTCCCTTATGCTCCGAACCAGCTCAGCCCTCCAGAAAACCTGTTTTAATACAGAAACCATAGGCACAGAGATGTAAGACTTCATTGACTTTGCTGGTTACTGCCCACTTCTGATATCCATTAATACTCTGCTACCCCAAAAATTGCCTTGGATGCAATATATGTGATCCTAAGAAGCGTGATGTGAAAGTCGCTTTCACCCGACGAGGCACTGGATGGGACTGGAAGAGACATCATGAAGCTGGTCCTTGTCAGCTTCACAGTGGTAAAGAGTTTTCCTCTTGCTGTGCTCCAGGTAGATGGAAAACACCATCCTGGCCTCGAAAGTCAACAAACTTAGAAGACTCAAGGAGAGAGCCACAAGACCATGTGCACGGCTGAAGGGCCTCTGTAATAACTGCATATTTAAATCATGCTAATGACATGCAGTGTGACCACATTTCTGGTTGCTGTCAGTCATGTGTAATATTGTGCATAACCTTGGTTTGCATTAGTGTACCTTCATGTGGATAGGCGTCTCTTCAAAGATACAAAGCCTCCAGCAACCTCTTGCTAAGGACATGTTCTACTCACGTGCTACCTGCATCGTGCTACACCGTGATCCCTGGGGAGGCTGTCCATGCTGGGAATACACACAGTTGGCAATACTAAACATCCTCATACTGTCACAGCTTGGATGCAAAAGATAGGTGAGCAATCACATCCTATCTGGCCTTTTTATTACCAAGTAGAGCATGCTGCTGGTGCTTCACAGCAGTAAAAGCAACCTTCCACCCAGCCCAGAGGAAGAGCTTCCAGCTTCATCACAGTCTCAGTATCTGCCTCTTTTTCTCCCCATTTTCTCTTTCCAAAGTTGGCACCTGAAAGTTTTCTCTGCATTAATTCCAGACATTGTGCAAACACTGCGCTTAGATTTACTTAAATGAGGCTGTTTCAGCCCCAGCTTTCCTCCTGAGTAGATTTCCTGTCTCATAAATTCAAGACATGCACAGTTTAGCTTTGCTCGGAAGATGGAATCTTGACTCGATCCCCCCTTTGGGGTGACCTGGAAGATAAAAGGGCAAATGGCATGGGAGAGGGCCTGGGACTTTCTGGCTACTGGCTGGAAAGGGGGGAGACATCCTACCATGTGCTGTTCAGGAGGTAGTACCAGTGGTCCAAGCAAGCATTACTACCTGACACAAACACTCTGCAATATTTGAAATCTACCAAACTCTTGGCACTTGTTTTTTCCTTCTTAACCCCAAAAGACAGAGAAGCATCTTTTCCTACCGAGCACATCACTGGCATTTTCATTGGAGAAGCAAGGGATTACTATGCTCTCCTGTTTCCAGATACGCAAACTATTTGTGACTCCTCAGAAATGCACTTGCACATCAAACTTTCATGTGCACCTCTTGTGCAGGCAAGCAGAGAGAGTCTCCTAGGAGGAAAAGAGCTTTTCTTCTCAAGCCTCTAGTCACTAGAACTTCGGATTATCATCAGTGTGAACCCCCTGCCATAATGCAAGTGTGGATTTTGATGCTGTCGCTGAAGGATCTCACACACTTTGGTGTCTGAAGAAGGGTCTGTAAAAAAACAGAGCAGGTTTTCAAAGCTGTCTGCTGTCTGGGGCTGATATAATGAACCTCAATTATGGAGGTACTGGGCTGGCTTTGCCTTCCAGTTTACAGAGACAGCACACAGCATAAACAGAGGCCACAGACTTCATATTCAGACTATAATGAGGGTTTGGCTGTGTTGAGGAAGACTCTCCTACTTCTCAGTTTCCTTTGCCAGCAAACCTCTGACCACCAGACTGAGCACAAACCAGCCATGCCAGCTTGTACTAATCTAGGAGATTGAATGGTACAGGAAGGATTAAGAAAGAGAAGCAGCTTTTCACTCCCATCTCTGGTTCTAGGAAAGCTTAATCAATGGCTTGGCACTGCACCCCTGAAACCACCTCATGCATGCCAGCAGGGGAATGGTTTGCTGTCTCCTCTCATTTCCTCCTAGGCCAGCTCTCCCAGCCCACTTTTTTCCCCTCTTGACAGCTTTAGCAGTGGTGGAAGATTACATGAACATCATACTCCCCTCACTTCCCTTCCAGGGACTGACTTGCAGCAGGCGGATGCTGAGCAGGAGCAGTGGCCACGGCTGTTGTCTACCAGTACAAAGCAGGGGCTTCCCTGTGTGTGGAGGGTTTAAGGCCCTTTTCAAGTCTCACCAGGCTCTCTCTTCTTTCAGGTTTTTCCTTTATATTCATCACCAGTCACCCCCCAGCCAGTGCCATCTTACAGCACCCGGCAGCTCTGCATCCCTGTACAATTCTTTCCTTTTTTACATGCTCAAAGTGTTCATGTACCAGGAGACTGTTCTGGCACTCAGGGCACTCTTCCCTCTTCGCCAAGACACACAGTGTGTATTTAACTCAATTTAACAGGCTCAGTCAATAAGTTCCCTGTTTATTTTAATGTTGCTCCATTCCTTTTGGGGGATGGAGGTACCTCAAAGCACAGTCAACTGCCCTGTCCTGCACCAGTTGTTCCAAGGGGATTTTGCCATGGTGGGAACACTGAAGGATGCTCAGCTCTCCTTGCTAGGAGCAGTACCATTGAGAATGGTCATTCATCCACTGCTTGTATTCACTTGCCAGGTCACTTTATCTGAACAGTAATTCCTGCCCTCGGTTCAGCCTGTTCTTTTCTTCTTGGGAAGAAACCAACAGGGACTCAAGGCAGAAAATAAATCTTTATCTTGTTTTTTTCTACTATAGTGATGCTTTTGAACCAAGCCAAATTGTACAGCAGAAAACAAAACCTGACAAGAAAGAAGATAACAACAAAACAGCTCACAAACAAGCTTGTTTTGGGCTTGCCACAGAGAAAGACCATCCATCAGAGACCTCAAAAGCTTTGAGTCCTACTTTATGAGACTGGCAGGGAGATGGAGGGAAGGAGCAAGGTGATGGAAAAGATGCCTCGGAAATTGTCTTCTTCTAGCCACTGGCCCCTCCATGGAGGTGGATTTTGGTCTCTGGGTGATGTATTCATCCACCCAGCAGAAAAGATAAGAGGACCCCTCTGCATAGGAGAGGCAATAAGTGGCAGAAGCATTTCAGCTCTCTGGCTGAGATGTCCATTTTGGGTTAGGCCAAAGCTTGCCCAAGAAAACACTTCAAACAAACACTTTCTATAACAAGCAACAAATGTAAAAGGATACATTTTTAATCATCAAGCCCATTGTTCAGTCTAAAGCTCAATCACAGCCTTTTGCCTTTTCCCAAAGGAGATCTCAGTGGTTCAGATAACTCTGCCCTGAAAGGTCTGTCCCTTTCATACGCAGTGAAACTAGCCTGAAGAGAAACACTGCACTTGAGAAACAGCCAAACTCTTTGACCTGAATGGATGTTACACAGCGAGAGAGCTTTCTCTCTGCATATACATGAATTTATAAGTGGGCTTATGTACAGAAGAGACTGTGATGTGACATTGAAAGAGAGAGCAAGGCTGAGACAATTAGCCTCTCCAAAATTAGCTTCAGTCTAGGGTCAATGAATGCATATCAATAATCTTTTCATTACAGCCCAGATCTCAGGGCTCCACTGAACTACCCCAGCACAAGCAGACAACAGTCCCTGCCTTAAAGGTCTTGCAATCCAGAAAGTATGCTGCTGACCAAACCCAGAGAGCCCAAAAGTGAATCTGGGGAGACCACGGGAATCCTGCATAAAACCAATGCTCTTATATGAAATATAAAATCATTCTGTGATGTGTAGACTGTGAAGGGAAAGAAATTCAACCTTAATATAAGCCACAGATGTTTGGAGAGCTACTGCTAAGCCCAAATCTACAGTTTGCTGAGTGAAGTCCATCTGTCATACCTTCAGAAAGAGAAAGCGAGGTATGAGGAAACCAAACCAGCAATTACATAGGAATACAAAGTTTTCTGAGAGGCAAATACATTCCTATGTATGAGATGTGGTTGAGGGAGAGTGCCAAAACATTGCCCAGTGTTTGGTGAAGAGCTCTGTAAGGGCAACAGAAAATGTTGTTTTTCCAGAGGTTCGTGGAAAGGCTTAAAACCAACAGCGCCTGCTTTTTGGAGAACAGAAAGGCACCAACACAGATCCCCTTGTAGGTAAAATAACTGCCTCGTAAAGTGTTTCAAACCTGCAAATACGGACCAGCATTGATGGAGGAGATGTGGGCTTTAAAATGGATCTTGGAGCATCCTACACTGGTATTTTAACTCAGACACACAACAATAGCAAGAGAAACTATATAAAAGTAAAATTTGTTTTATACTATTGGCATAAAAGACCAATTCAAAGGCAAGTAATAATTATGATCTATTTTAACCAAACTATCTTGTAATTCTTCCAGTAACGTGGGCAGGTAAATTATCTGGTGGCCAGATCCAGTTACCACTGAAATCAGTAGAAAAGGTGCCATTTATCTCTGAGGTTAGGAGCATTAAGCTGGAGTTCTAGTATTAAAACCTGCTCTAGACAAGTAACTGTTTGCAAGTCCTCAACAGAGAGCAGAGAGAGCTCTCAAAAGGAAGTTTAAATCCCCACAAGTCTGTACAAAGCACTTTGCTTTCAGACAGAAGAATCAATTCCATAAGACACTATAGCAAGGAAAATCCTGTTTGGCTTTTACACACAGTATGAGAACTGGATCTAACCATACATAACGTTTGGGCACTGTCTCAGAATTGTGGCAATTCTGTAGCTGCAACTAGAAAACCCATCACACCATTAATGCACATTGATCCACACCATTTAAATAAACTACACAACAGGAGCGATGTTCAGGAAAACTAGTTGACAGCTAAATGCTCAAACCAAAAACATTCTGTAACATTTAGGATGAGCATTCCTGCAAACATTGGTGTCATACTTTAAGTTAAAGATTTTTAATGTAAGTATTCTGGGAAGGTGAGGGGCTACAACTGATGCTTGTTCTGGCCATAAAGATTGGTCCATGCAGAGCCCAGGCTTGTCCAGCCAATGCTTAGGGCCTCTCAAGTGGGTAGCACTAAGGATGTTAAAAAGCTATGTTGGACATCCTCTCCCCTGTGGCTGTGCATGCAGTGCTTGGTCTCTGAAAGACTCAATGCAATCTCCTTCCTACCACAGGGATGTAGCAAAAGAGAAATTAAAAGTATAAGCAAGTATTTTTGAAAGCAAGAGAAACAGGCCCCACTGGTCATTAACAAAGTCAGCAGATGGCTTCTAAAATGAGCTTTAGGAGATCTCGAATACAAGTTTGGACACAACAGCAACACATACAGTGCACTCTCGTGAGATGCTGTGGAATCTCTTAGAACATCAAGGTTGTTCAGTAAAGCTCTAGTAGCCTGACAAATGGCCCATGGTATTTCAGAAACTAAAGATGGAAGCGGAGCGGGATACCTAATGGAATTTACAGAAGTGCTTCTCTGTCTTTGGGCTCCTCCAAAACGTGGTCTTGAGTCCCTTAAACCAGCTTCTGGAAAAGGACGTAATTGTGTAAGGGAGATAAATGCAATCAGCCGTCTGACTGTCTAATGACCTTGCTACCCAACCAGTTTCAAAATATTATTGTTTAATTACACCAACAGCACAGATGAGAGAGACACCTCTAATGGATAAGGTACTGCAGATCCACAGGAAAAGTCAGCCCTATTTGCAGAACAGTGAGCAATCCAGTTGAAGAATAGGAGAAATTGGACAGAAACTGTGCCAGGATTGAAGAGGAGGTGCCAACCAATGTATTTGAGTGCCTTCGCTTTCACCACTACACATAACGAAGGCATGAGTAAAGCTTCAGCATTACTCCGAGACTGCAGGATGAGAAAGCTGTTTCCATTTTAAGCTTGATCCTTTAACCTTCTTGTCTTTGATGCTAGACTGTGATTCTGAAGCTGCCAAAACAACCCCTTTCCAACAACACATGAACAGATGAGCTGCCACAGAGGATGCAGGGGGAGTGGAGGACCTTAGCACCTCAGGAAGAAAGGGCTGAGCATAACATTCATAAAGCACACAGATTTATGTTGGTTTGATGTGCTTATTCAAAGTAGGAGGCCAGTGGAAAGTGTATGAAACTGGCCAAAACAAGAGAAGTGATGTAGTCTGTGTGGATTGAAAAGCTGGAACAGGGGCTTGTGTTAGCTAACGCATCTCTGCTTTCCAGTGCTCTCAGCTGATCTTGGAGATACCACCTCTGCTTACAAACCTTAAAGGAGAACATCAGGTAGGGCTAGCAGAAGGAAGGGCAGAAACTCTTACCTCTTTGAAACAAGGTCTCAAGGGGAAAATACACAGTTTGCCTAATGGAGAATGTAGATGAGGGGCACTTGCTCTAATTTCTTCCAGGTAAATATCACTAGGTACTATAGACAGAGCTGGCTGTCACCTGGGTAAGCATCATGCTGTGGCAGCATGATATCCAACAGAGGCCAGCTCACCTGAGAGCCTATCTCACTTCTCAGAAAGGTTTTGTAGCCCACACTCGGTGCTGTCTTGGTCAGAGTGGTGATGGTGCCTGGACTAGCTAATCCAAAGTTACCTTGGGTGCGTTAGGGAGAGCTGGAAGCACAACACTGAAGATGAGCTGAAATGAAGATCATGGTTGACTCTGAGATCTTTGTGCCTCTAACCCACGTGCTAGCCTGGATACAGCAAGAGAATGGCTCAAACCAGCATTCACATACTTCAGAAAGGTATGAAGGAAGGTATGCATGCCCATTGGAGTACCAATGGGAATAATCTTGCAGATGAAATGCGTATGACACTGCACAGAGCTGTAGGGACATGCTAAGGTTGGTCTGGAGCATTTCAAAATGCTGGGCAGGTTCAAAGCTGAACAATAAGCGCAATGAAGAACTTTCTGCTAAACATGATTCAACATTATTGGTGGTGGTGTGTCATTTCATGCTGTCCTATAACAGGCAGGAAAGCAGACGTTGAGACTAGAAGGTGATCTCTACTGTTAGCTAGAGTCAAGTGGGGTTTTTTAGGAGGCAAGCAGCAGGGAATCTGGCAACAGCGAAGGGACAAGAATTTTACCTTGCCTCTGGCAAAGCAGCTCCTGATCATGAAAGACACCATGAAGGGTCAAGATCCCATGGGCTAGCTGGCTAAGCAAAGGGGTGACCCCCTTTCCTGCTGACACGCAGTGATGGTTGCAGGATAGCTCCATCTCTGTGGTTGCTGACCACCCTGCTTTTTGAGAGAAGGCCCAAGTAACAGTGCCAGAGGGCTGAGCTGGGAGCCCAGCATCCCCCAATGCACAGCTCTGCTGTGTTATCCAATGCCAGTGTAGTAAGCAGCATTAGCAGACTAAGTACCCTGCAGCCTGACGGTATCACTTACATACCAATTACTACAAGGCAGCAGGGTATTATTTATACAATAAGTGCTATATACAACTGCAGGGTAATATTTAGAGGGCAAATACTACAGAGGGAAAGGCTGCAATTTGTTCTGCGGTAGCAGGATGTTCTGTGCACTCCAAAGTACTGAGCAGGATTAGGGTGACACTTACATACCAACTACTGTATGAAGACAGGGTATTATTTGAGCCCCAGATACAATGGTAGGGAAAGAGTATTATTTACAAACCAGACTGAATGCAATAGCAGCAGTGGCAGTAGCTGCATGGTATAATTTACATCAGAGGAAAAGACATCATCTGCAGACCAGTTATTACAGAATGGGAGGGTATTCGTTATGGTACAGCACTGAAGAATGACTTTGAAGCCGAGCGCTATAGAGGTACAGGGTATTACTTATACACCAAACACCATACAAACTATTTTTTCTGGGGTAAGTAACAGTGACAGTTCATCATTTATACGAAAGCCATCCTATAATTTCCAATATGTGAACTACATGGTTATTTCAACCTTGAAGCTGTGGTACAGATGATGTAATGTTAATTACACTTAGATCTACAGCTGCTGTGCCACAGGACTGCTAAGCCAGAGTAATCTTCTGAAGTCAATAGCTGTGTGCCAGCAAAACTACTGGATATGCCCCTGCCCTGCGCAAAGCCCGCGGTGCCTGGGGATTTCCAGGGTTGTGGAGGGTATTTATCCCTGGCCCTGCGCAGGATCCCAGCAGGAGCAGCAGGGTTTTGCTGTGGATTACAGGTTATTCAATCAGCAGCACAGCGGCTGGAGGTGTGAGTGATGGATGGGAGCTCCAGCTGGAAGGGATCAGCACTGTCATTGTCACCTGCTTATCAGCTGCTGACCTCTGCATTTTCCTTACACACCTTTTCCCTCCAGTCTGTGATCTAACCTGAGCCAGGAGATGTTCCTTGGTTATTTCTTGTTAGTTTCTCCTACGGGTTTTTTTATTCTGTCAAATTATTCCTGTTTAAATTTCTCACCTATTAAGCCAAATCTGTATCTCCTGCAGCCTTCACAGGCAATTCCTTCTCTTCACAGACAGTTCCTTCTATCCTTCAGTGGTTTTCTACACTGCTGCTAATAAAGTGCCCAAGTCCTCTACCCAGTGCTAACCAAGGGCATTGGAGAAGCCAAAGGCACGTGGAAATTGCCAGACTAGATGAAACCAATGGTGTGTTCAGGCCAGTATCCTGTCTTGGACAAGACGTATATCACCAGCTTCAGAGCAAAGTTCTCATCATTGAAAAATAGGGAATAAATTGCTGAGGAGGAAGTTTCTTTTAACACTAGGCATTTAGTGGTTACCTAATGCCTCGAAGCATGAGTATTTACATTCCATATTCTCCCGCTAATGTAAGCTAGGTTTATTGGGCATGGCTTAATAGACAGTTTTACTCCTCTCAGGCCTAACCCATGAGCACTACACTGCCAGAAGACATTTCCTGCCTGATCACTTCATCCCTATGATAAGACGTGGTTTCTCTTGCAGATGCCCTTTTGTCTTGTGTTGTCTGATGTGGCCTCTGTTGAAGCAAGTGCCTTTCCTCAGGGATCTGCCCTGCCCTTTGCTGGGCACAGAGGAAGTCTGAGTTCATCTCCTTCCACCCCTGTGCACCGCCAAGGGGTGTCAGAAGATCCCTGGCTCCCAGGTAGTTCCCTGGTAACATGGTGGCAATCAGGACTATCCCTGTATTCAATGTTCATCCAGTGCCTCACTGTTCATAGCAAGTACATTTGTCAGGTTAAACCACACAGACCTGCCCCTCCTGGGACATCCCATCACTCAACTTCTTCACAGCAATCAGTGTTCATTTCCATCATAAGCCTCCACACTCTCAGAACACAGTGACAACCTGGGGGGAACTAAGCAGCGGCGTAGGATTCTTCACTTGAGTTAGTTCTGTGTCTGCCAAAGTTCCCACTATTTCAACTGACTCGGGTGTCCTCTGGCTTGCACTGGGGTTTGTAGAAAAGCCATGAGCTGCCATGCCTTGGTTGATATAAAGAGCAACTACAAAGGTGAAAACCCAGATGATTATACTTGTCAGAGGTCTCCCACACCCCTGCTTTCATCTCTTGCTCCCTTCTCTCAGCAGAGTCTTTTCTGTGCCTTTTGCTCTGTCCTCCCCTCCAGCTCCCAAGCACAGCCAGGTTTCCTCCTCAGCCAGCCTCAGGGAAAGGCAGAAACCCACAGGCAAAGCCAGCTCCCAGGCTACTTCCATGGAGCTTATGCAGCAGGAATCTGGCAGCTTCTGGACCTTGCTGCATGGTCAGTGTGCCCAACTCACATCATCTCCCTTATCCTTGCTTGGTTGCAGGGGCCATGACATGGCTCCAGCTGCCTCCATCAATGGATTGAAGCCATTGGGAGCATTAGATCACTGAAGCCGATTGCACAGTGGTTGAGCTTGTAAAGCGGGGGAAGGAAATTGGAGCAAGGAGGTCCATAGGCTGCTACTTAACACCTCGGGGCATTTCAACAGCTAAAGCACATGGAGGCTCTTGGGGTACCCAAGTCAGATGATGTTGGTGTTTCTCATCCTTCCCTCCACCCTTCTGCTTTGTATGGAGCAACATCAGAGAGGGGGAACATCATGCAAGAGAGAAATGGAAATTTCCCTTAAAAAGGGAAAACCCAACGAAAAGCACAGGGAAGAAAAAAAAAATCCCCGTGTCTCAAAAAAGGCTGCGTGGGGAGCACGACAAAACCCCTGCCTACTCATCAGCCCAACAAAAAGCTGCTTTAGATTTATACTGTGAGCCCATTGAGAGGGAGGGGAGGCAGTGCTCACACACCCGCCCTTGTGCACACAGGCAGAGCCCGCAGACCTGCCCCGCGCACACAGGCTGAGCTGTTCTGCCCTCTCACAAGGAAGCACTGAGTTTTTAAAAGTAAACTGTAAGGTTTCCGTTGTTGCACTGGGCTCAAGGATTTCTTAGGGTTTTTTTTTTTTTCTAAGCCTATAACAGCTCCCTCTCTTTGCTGTGTCTCTCTCTTTCACTCTTTAAACAGCCCCGGCTGCTCTGGGCTGCTCGGCAGCCGTCGCGCGCTGGCTCCGTATGTGGTCCAGCGCCGCTATGAACACGGCTTTTGTTGCTGCTGCTGGGAAGCTGCCTGAGAAGCTGCACACACAGCCCGGCTTGTTTCACACGTGGAGGCTGCAGCGGGCTCGAGGGGGTGGAAAGGAGGAGGAGGAGGAAGAGAGCGGCTTGGGGAAAGTTGTCTTGTGGTAGAGCAGACGTCCCACCACTGGCAAGGGAAAGCGGGATGCAAGGAGACAGAGGAGGATGGAAAAGATGTCTCAGGCAGCTAAGAAAGGTCCTGTTGACTTTTAAAGTGGGACCAGTTGGCCCTACACCAGCCCACTGTAAGTCAGGCAATGAAGTCACTGGATGTGAGCAACTTACGTTTGCCCAGAGAGAGAAGAGGAGAGAAAATAGCAATAACGGAGTGGATTTTGGAGTCCCCAGGGTTTCTGACTATTATGCGCACCCCTGTGTGATATCAGAGCACTGAACAACAGTCTGGTCTCTCTTCTCATTTACACATTCATTCATTCATTTCTGTCTTTTAAGTGTTGCCATTCATCCTCTTCACTGCTAAACCCCTTAATGTTCCTCACTAATTAGGTAGTATTTTACAGTGATGAGCTGCTGTTTGCTCTGACAGCTCTAAGTCTGCTGAACTTCATTTAAGATGCTCTTTTCCTCAGTAGGTTTTTCCCTCTGTCTCTTTCATGCCTCAATTCCCTATCTCGTTGGCTCTCTTCGCCTATCCATCCTCCAGCCCTCGTGCTGCTGTCAAACATTGCTGCTGTACATGGAGGCGATTATAGGAAACATTAAACAGCAGTTCAAGCGGAACAGATGGAGTTTTTCTCCCCAGATCGTTCAGGCAGCTGTAAGCCCTCAGCCAGCACAGGTACATCTCCAGCCCGCACCCCCTGCCCCATCCAGCCATGGTGGGAGGTGATGCCACCTCTTTCTGCACTGACAGCAACACGAAACATCTCAGAAAGGGCCAACATCTCCCCTTTGACCCATCGGGTGGATACAGTCTCTTGAAACCAGCAGGAAAATATAACATCAAACAACCAATGCAAAGAATCAAATAGTTCAGCTTCCAAAGGCACACGAGATTCAAAAACCCACCAAACCCAGTCCCTGAATCACCAGCCCCTCTGCCCATCCAACATCTTGTATCGGGAGCTTATAGAAGAAAACCAAAGTAGTGAGGAATGCTAAAAAATTCTGCTCTCCCAACTATTCCACTGTGGGATGTTCCCCCCTTTCCACATCTGGCAAAGTTATTTTAGAAAGCTAGGAAAGCTTTTCAGACCGAAGTTTTTTTGGCTAAACCACTCTAAAGGGAAAGGTTAGAATGCATTGCTTTCTGCTACATGCCGAGGCTTATTTGGAACAGGGTTTAAATGAAAAGTCTTTAAAGGTAGTAGATTAATGAAACGACAAAATTTCTGATACAGATTCTGAAAATTACAGCCTTTTTTGCTGCGTCCACTTCTGCAGAAGAGCTCAGCTCCCTGAAAACCGTTGCTATAAATATGCTTCATCTGCAAATGGCTTCGGAAAGAGGGCAGGTACTGAGTAACGCCTGAAGCAGCTAACTGGAAATAACCCAGGAGACTCTGCCAACCACCAGTCCCTGCCATCCCCATGCAAGGGAAGCGCTGTCAAACCCTCCAGCATCCAGACTCTTTTCATTCTCTTTTGAACTTGTCAGCCCCAACAGAGCTTAACACCCCTTTAGCTCAGAGATCACCCTATAGCAAAGCAATGGTACTGATCAAAGCAATAACCATGAAAAACCCCACAGCCATTTAGGACACTTGCAACAAATCATCAGCCTCCTTCCTCAGTGCTCAGAAAGAGGATCAGACACATCACCAGGGCTCGAGCGGTAGCTGAAATCCATTGCAAAGAAACACCAATGGGTTGGAGGGTCTTTTGGAGAGGGGGAACAGGGGTAACCCTGTCTCTGCTCTCCCACCTCGTAGTTTGGGCTATAGGATCTCTTCAGCTGGTGGCTGGCTTTTTCTCCCTTCCCCAAGGCAACTAATAAACTTGACACACAGTCGTCGCCTCCTGCTACAGGTTTGCTCCCTGTAATGGGTAGGTTGCTCATGAGGACCATCACACCAAGCAGCGCTCCAGGCATAGGCTCCCTGCTCACAGCACACTGCTTGCGGAAGGGAAACTCCATGGAGAAACTCGGGCTCAACCAGTTTACAACTTCTCTCACATTTCCCTGCTGGTTGCTCACCAGGGAAACAACCAATCCACTGACTGAGAGCTCACATCTTTAGAGCACTGAGGAAAGGCACGGGGAAGTTAAGGAAAAAGATACCAAAGAGAGAGGAAGGAGGAAAGTGCAACACCTTACCTTTAACAGTTCAGTGCAGTGCTTCCAGAATCTAAGTCCCATACACCTGGCAGAGAAACGAGGTCTTTTTCAGCGTTCAAGAAGGAAAGAGCTTGTCACTTCTTGCTATTACTGTATGTCTTCTTCACAATCTCCAGATGAGTTTTCCTGCCTTTCTTCTTTTCTTTCCCTGGTTCCCCAGAAGAAATCAAAATTCCCTGTGTGGTATTTCAGGTCCTTTCAGGCAGTGGCAGCAGCAGCAGGCTCGAAGAGTAAGTACTGTGTGTGAATGGCAAAAAAGAGAGAGAGGGTTTCAAACCACGTTAGCTGCCACTGGCTGCAAGAGAGACCATCAAACTCCTGTCAGCCTCCTTAGATACCTCTTGAAGAGCTGGCAAACTAAGTGTATTGGATCCTCCTCTGGATTTTAGAGTAAAGGTAGGCAGGCATCCAGGGGGCAGGGGGAAATAGGAGGGCTTATGGACAGAAAAGGAAGCCCAGCCTCTTGGAAAGAAGGAAAAAAAAAAACCCAACCCAGAAAAGAAAAGAAAGGGGAGAAAAAAAAATTACAAAAAAAGAATACTGTAAATGGAGAAAGCTGAATGGGGAGTGGGGGATTAAATTTAGCCCTCTGGTTTGGAAGCAAACTGGCTGGAGCACCACAAGTGGTTGAGAAAAAAGAAATAGTTTATGTAATAAAAAGAGAACGTGGTTTACGCAAACTAAAATAAGATGAAGCTAATTAAGGAACCTGAGCGAAGTATGTGTGTCTGCAATGCAGTCAATATCACTGCAGTCTAAGCAGAAATGGATTTACTGGGAAGCCCCAAAAGAACAGCAAACAGGAAAGTTTAGGGAACTGTTACATGTCTTCGATGGCTGCTACAGAGGAGGAGGCAGGTGATGGTAGGAGAGCTCAGTGAAGAATAAGGAAGGGAGTAAAGGGTTGCTCAGCATTAAGAAATGGAGAGCACCTGGAACATCAATTACTGATAAGTGATATAAAGGCAAAAGAGGCTGTTAGGGGTGAATTTGTCTACAAGCTGTTTGGGGAGAAGTACAGAGCTCACAAGCTGCTGGTAAGCACCCTGAAACTTTGGGGGCAATCCTATAACCAAATCCTTAGTAATTTTGGTGTTGTGACAAAGTGCTGAAGGGGCTGTAATGTGCTTTGGTTTGTTTTCCTGTGGGGGATGCTGGTACCTGTAGGTGGGAGAAAAAGCTGTACTTGGGGAGGAGGGAATGGGTCTGTTGCTGCAGGCCCACACCTTGGCTTGCGAAGGGGCCAGATGGCAGCTGGGAGGAGGTGGGAAGCTGATGGGGTTTTCACAGTTGAGAAAACTCTTCTGGTTGAAAAACCTGTTGTACCTCAGTGGTAAAACCTGAGGGTGGACAGAGATCTTGGGTTTGATGTTCCTCAGGCTTGCAGGAAGGTCCCAGTTCAGGCTGAGGCTGTTTGCACTGCGCATCAGTCTCTTCACCTCCCTGCTCATCACTCCTTCTCCAAGAGATCAAGGTGGGGTGACCCTGAACACAGAAGTGCAACTGTGTGATGCTGCCTGGGTATTAACTTCTCCTCACAGTTTCTTGGTGAAGGTCCCTTCCTTCAGGGAAGGAGAGTCAGTATTTTCAGCCCAATGGAAAGCTTTGTGCAGGCAGTGATGTGAGGTACCAGAGAGAAGAATGGAAGATACAGAGATTAATCAGTTTATAGGTAAAATTTTGCCAAGTCTTAACAGCCTACTGTTTGAACTGCTGTTCCTGTGGGAGAGAGGGAAAAGCTTTTTAAGCCCTTAGTTTTTGAAGAGGTTTTAAAAGGTGGGAAACCCTCTGGATTTAAGGAGAAAGCTGTTCTCCTAACATGGAGGAGAGCATCACCAGCCTAAAGGAAAGATAAAATTCAAGACTGGGTACAGGGAGGTCCTCCTGTGCCCTCCTTGCACCCAAGCCATGCATCTGCCCGCAGCCTCTCTCCCTCCTGTTTTCTTTTAGTATGATCTTTAATACCTGCATTTCCCTCTCTCTTCCCAGCACCCTCCTCTGCTCTCTGGTTTATGAGATAATAGTTTCTCCCCTCTCCATGAATTACTTTGATCCCGTACCTCATTTCAAAACTTGCTTCTTTGACCATCTCACTTTTAAACCTGAGACTTGGAACCCGTTCACAGTGTTCATGCCCACTTGTGAGAGCCGTGCATCCATCATCCTGACATGTAGTGCTCCCAGATCACAGAGCATGGAGACTCGCTTCTTCCTGCAAATGCCTTATTCTGTTTTAGAGATTTAAGGCCAGATTTTGATTGTGAATCTCCCCTTTGAATCATCCCCCTTTCTTTCATCAGTGAAACACTAGATATTAACTTTAAAACTTTCCAGGTACCCTTATGTTAAAAGTCAAAAAGGCAGTGAGGGAAAGCTTCACAACCGTTACAAAGGACAGTACATTTACAGCCCCATTGAAACTCTTGGATTTTATTTTATCATAGACTGGTTTGTGTTGGAAGGCAACTTAAAGCTCATCTAGTTCCAACGCCCTGTCATGGGCAGAGACACCTTCCACTAGATCAGGTTGCTCAAAGCCCTGTCTAACCTTGCCTTGAACACTTGAACGAAGGCATGAGGCATCTAGAACTTCTTGGGGCAACTGGTTCCAGTGTCTCATCAACCTCATAGTGAAGAATTTCTTCCTAATATCTAATCTAAATCTCCCCTCTTTCAGTTTAAATCCATGCCCCCTTATCAGCCCCTTGAGGACCCCTTGGAAGCTGCATTAAGGTCTCCCTGGAGCCTTCTCCAGGCTGGACAAGCCCAGCTCTCCCAGCCTGTCTTCATAGCAGAGGTGCTCCAGCCCTCTGATCATCTCTGTGGCCTCCTCTCAACTCGCTTCAACAGGTTTACACCCTTCTTATGTTGGGATACTCAGAGCTGTATGCCATACTACAGGTGAGGTCTCAACAGAGCAGAGTAGAGGAGAAGAATCCCCTCCTTTGACCTGCTGGCCATGCTGCTTTTGCTGCAGCCCAGGATACAGTTGGTTTCTGGGCATTTCATTCCTGTCTGCTAAGGCCAAGCACAGGCATTCCCACCTACTTATTGGGCATCGGATCCATCCCAGGGGTGCCACCACCTCTAGTGCTGGGTGGGTTGGGACAGACAGAGCTGCACCCACCTCCTCTCCTAGAGGCGTCTGCACTGGGCAGCACAGTATAGCTGTAGCAATGAGAGGGGATTAGCAAAACACTTCAGATTGGGCATGACAGCTCATACCTTAGGTAGGACTCGGTATTTCCAGCTGGGGATAAAAAGTACATAGGAGCTATAAAATGTGACCTGACTGATTTTGTTCAGAGTCACGTATGTGAGAGACTCTGAAACATCTCATGCTTGACCGCAGCCCTTTCTCCCCAAAACATAAAGACCTTTTGGAAAATGTATATGTTTAGTTGCTTTTTCTGTGGAATAACTGTGAGCCCTGTGTACCCTCTGCTGCTGCTGTGGTTTGGCAAAAAAAACCCCATCTGAACCTTCGGTGAGTTTAAGCCAGGGAACAGAGAAAATTCCACTTCGGAGCTGACCAGCTAGGAAAATGTGATGCTCCACACAAAGTGGTTTCTTAGCAACTTCAGGAAGGGGTAGGAACTGCTCAGTACCTGCTGGCTGCCCCAGTTTTTTGTCTGCATCAGGAACGATTGGAAAAACAGCTAAATATGTTCAGAGAAATTGTGATTCATAAACTGCTCTTGTGTTTGTTTGGTTTTTAAAGCTGAGGAGAGGCCAGGTCAGAAAAAAGTCACATAGATGGCCTTTGTTTTTTGTTTAAAGCAGAGAAGCAACAGCTCAGAGCTCTTTGAAACACAGGTAACACATTGCAAAAGTGCTTACGGTTAGGTAAGGTTTTTACATGTCATTATAAAGTTCAAAGGAGGCTTGTGTCTATTGCCGGTGAAGTTCAGCCTTTGGGGAGAGCGAATATTTGAACAGAGAACAAACCCCATGGCCAAGGAAGGGTGGATAATAGCTTTGCCGTGAAAACTCTTGAATATCTAGAATGTGTGTGGTGGAAGCAGTCACTGAATGAAAATGGGCAGAAAAGGGAAAAATAGCAGAGAGAAGAAGGTTGTATCTGTTAAGGTGATAGTTGCTTGAAGTTTTCCAAAAGCAGTGAAAGGCTTGGGTGGCTTTCCAGCTGAGAGAGGGGAAAAAAAAGTAGAACAAATAGTAAAATAAAGAATAAAACCCTCAAACTTTTACAAAGCTTTGTGCTGCTTTGTGCTTTTAAAAATAGCACAAATCAAGCCACTCGCTGTCATGAACTACTCCTTCCCAGCACAGCCATCTCCTGGCTCTCAGCTCAAACCCTTGTCTTACTCTCAGGGTGAACAAGAAGTGTTTGTGTCCCTAGAACACTTACCATTTATAGAGTTATTGTGTCCTATTAAAAGCTAATTAGGCATTTAAAAGCAAAGCAGCAGGGACATGAGAAGGGGGCATGGGATCCCAGCTACTCTGTGCAAAGCTATCTGAGTGGGGTGGTGCACAACTTAGATCTGTGACTTATCCTCAGGAGAAGGCACTGGAGGTAGAGGGGCAACCCAGGAGCTCTGAGCTTGTGCCCCAAAAGTGCTGTTCATGCTTTTACAGTCAGTTTCTGAGGAGTTCAAAACACATCACAACAGACATTCCTTGACCAGTTATCACAGGTTCCTTCAGATTTGAGTTCTTGCTGCCCCATGTGCAGAAGCCTTGGCACCGCACGGAACAAGGAGGCAAAGCTATGGGTGAAGCTAGCGTCAGAGCCGGAACACCTCCTTTTCCAGTCTCATTCCTTCTTTTAAAGCCAGCAAAGGCCTTGAGCCACTGCAGCAACTCGGGAGTGGTCTTGCCTGCACTGCTAAGCTGTCTTTCCTGAAGCAGTGATGGGCAGTGATGCTCTGCAAGAGTGAAGCTCCCACGTAGAAACCTCTGCTGTGCTTTGATCCTGGTGGGAAAAGAAGATGCCAGCTCCCACCTGCCCTGGAGCTCACCTCTCTGGCTGGGAGAGAAGGAGCAGAGGAAGCAGGCTGACAGCCCTGTCTCACTCCTACAGCAGTGAGCAAGATGAGCATCACCAAAGTGAGCTCACTTTGTGCCCTGACTGATGAGAGGAAGGAGCTTCTAATTGGGAGAGTAGGGAGAGGATGAGGTGTCCCGTTTCTGTGCTTCTGCTCAGGTGCTTGGCACTTTGCATCCTTTCTGGCTTTCATCTGAGAGAGAGATGTTGGGGGTTTAGGCTCTGATGTGCAATCACACATAAGTACACCTATACATCATTTGGGCTGCTTGGTACTGCTGAGAGACACACATGCAGCCCTTGCTGATGCTGCTTCCTCTTGCTTACCCAAGGGACAGCTTTGTATGTCTGGTGGTGAAACTCCTGCTCTAGGAGGAAATCCCTTCAGAGCTTGCAGGTCTTTGCATCAGCAAGGGTTCCCTCCAGTATTTCGTGGGCAAAGCCTGAATAGCTGTTGCCCAAGTGCTGCTGTCAGATTGCCTCAGTGTCGGCTTTGACCCAGTGTTCCAGGATGGGAAAAGCATGGTGTGATGTAGAAGTGTCTGTGTCCCATAGCCCATGTCACTGTGTCCTGGGGAATGGTGGTATGGTCTTACTTTGGGGTCCTACTGGAGGGATGGGAAGAGACAGTGTTGAAACTCCTCTAGCTAAAAATTAGGAGGGGTCTAAAGCCTCCCAGGAGAGGCTTTATCCATTGAGCTGTTCTTCTGAGAGTGTAGGACGGACTGAAATGAATCAGTCAACATCTGGGGGTAAAAAGGGCACAGAAGAGCTTTCCCCCTGCAAGAACAGAGCACCTGTGCCCCTTTATTCCAATGTGAATATTAGCCTTGTTGGTGCAGGTGGAAACTCACCCCTATTTAAAAAGCAAACCCCACACACATACACACAACATGTCACAGCCCTGTTCGCATCCCAGATTGGAAACGGTGCCCTTCCTGAACCTCCTGCACCAGACAATGTGCCTATTGAACGTGCAGTGACCAGGATGCTCCGGCTCCCACTGAATGAGCTGCCTTCTGCTTGCAGTCCTCACACTGTCAGACGTAAACAGGGGCTCCCCCCCACCCCGATAATGTGGCTTGTTCATCACCTGATTAAAATAGCAGCCCAGGCTGGGATGGTGCTCACAGACCAGCCTTTGTCTGGCAGTGGGTTACTTAAATAATGTTTTCTTCCTTTTGCTTCTCCCGTCTTCTCAGTGTCTTTCCGATTGCTCAACAGGGCTGTATGGAGGGAGCGGGGACAGATAACTCCAAATTGACTCTTGGCAACGTAGGCTTGCCTAGATGAGGTCTCTTGTGCTTGTTGTGGCTGTCCAGCATCTCGCCTTCATCCTCAGGCGGCCACAGGCAGGGTGTGAAGGGAGGGTCTGAAGGGAATGGGCTCTACTACCTTAAACATGTGCAGTGTTAGGGCTTACGCTGCCATTTGGGCTGAGTCTTAGCACACAGAAGGGATGGCTGGTGTCCTGGAGATGCTCATCTCTCTGCATTCATGGAGGGCACCCCAGGGAAACAGCCTCTTGTGTTTGGCTGGGGATTTTGGGGTGCAGGGAGGAGCTGACACCTTGGTGAGGGGAGTGGGCAGTGGTGGAGCTGCAGCCTGGCGTGACAGGTCTGCAGGGGGCTGTTAATCGACTGAGATATGATTGCATGGCCATAAACTTCCATCCACAATGGCCCCACTGCACAAGGGACCTGCTGTCCCTCCTGCTGCACAGCTCCATGCTCAGGGTATGCAGTATGTGTTTGGCCTTCCTGGCCATCCCTGGGTGATGGTGACAGGGCTGTTCTCCATGAGGCATAGTGTAGACTGCTCCCTTGGACAGGGTGATGCTGTATGCGCCTCCCTGTCCCTGCACGCTGCCTTCACACACCACTTGCCTTCAAACAACCCCCAGCTCTCCCTTTCTCCTTTCCTCCTTTCTTGCACACATGCATGCCCTCACCTCACCTTCTTAATCAGCTGCTTGGACTGAATCTCACTTTGCCCCCCTCTCCCAGCCTCCCTGATGGAGACATGCAGGCTTAGCAAGAAAACATGGGGGTGGGCATCACGTAGAGTATTTATACAATGAATTAATGAAAACAGGGCTAATTTTATGTTCCTCCCAGCCTAGGATGGAGCAACACGGGAATACAGCACCTTTTGTACAGGCATGGGACATTCTCCTCTGTTTGCTTTCCTCCCAGAATGCGTCTTCTCGCCCTGCGCAGTATAAACAGGGCACTGTTGACCTTGGAAGCTGGTCGAGAGATTATGTCAAGCCCAGCAGGTTTTGCTGGGCTGGGTATTTACGGTCTCGCACCCTTTTGTTTTGGCTGCAGGGGTGACGTGCACAAGTGGGGTTGGACTCCCCATGCACTGACAACAGGGAAGCCTGGAAGTCTGCTTGACCCCTGGTGAAACTGGCTGATCAGGGGGAATTCTGCAGAGTTTCTCCTTTTGCTTTGTTTGCCCTTCTTTGTTGAACAAGGATTTTGTGGCAGTTGTTTTGTTCCAATGGAAGGTGTTTGCTTGTCTGAGCTTGGTGGGAGTGCAAGGAGCAGGCAGCAAATAGGGTCCAGCAGCAGGTATGGCACCATTTGCCTTCCTCAGAAAGCTCCTCTGGCCTCAGTGGTCAGGCTTTTCGGTTGCTTTAGAGGTCACTGGAGAGAGGCTTTTGACAAGTGCATACCAATACGCCTCCACAAAGAGATATTTTAGTTGATTTGGTGGTGGTGAAAAGGAAGCTCAACAAAACCAACGATAGTCTGACACCATGGAAGGGGCTGCCAGCAGCTCTGAGTATGGCTTGTCCTCTTGATGGGAAACAGGAGGAACAAATCTATGCATCTCAGTGCTGAGAGGTGAATGAGGTGCTCTGCACCAGAAGTCACTTGTTTCTGCAGGGGCAAGGCTTCTTTCTACATAAGGAATATCTTATGTATCTCCTGCTCAGAAGGTCATGACCATTGTGCCAGCAGCTTTTAAGTCCCTGCAGAGGACTAGGCCAAGGCACTTGGTTGCAAAGAACTTTCCAGGAATCCTCCAGGCTGAACAGCTTCAGCTGATAAATAAGGGGATCTCAGACTTGGCTTCGTTGGCATGCAACAGCACAGAGGTCATTTTTTAAAGCAGAAAGTCCAAGAGCATTCACAGTAGGTTGTAGGCTTTTCTAACTGTGGTTAAATGGGTTTTCAGCCCTTCAGCAAGAGGTGTACACTCATCTTTTGGAGGTCAACCTTTTATGTCATCTCTCGATGAACCTTTTAACCCTCTCAGTCCTGCCCTGGAGTATTCATTTTCCCTTTCCCCTTTTTATCTCAGTTCCTAATTTGCAAGTTTCATGCTGGTAAACAAAAAAATGTTGTGAAAAAAGTCAATCTCAAAAACAAAATCCCACTAAAAGCTCCACCATTCAACAGTTATATTTATATGGGCCCGCATATAACAGATGTGGATTTAAGATCACTGCTGGATGTTGCTATCTGCCACTGACCCTTCTCCTGTTTGAGCGGTCAGATCTCAGCAGCAGACTTGTACGGAAGGAGAAGGTTGTAGGGGGCTTCTCCAGGCATGACATATGGAGACCTTGATAAATCATCCAGCCCCAGGGCTGACAGTGAGTTGGCAGCTTGCTCCTTCCACTTCTCTTACATTTATTATTAGTCTTTCTCTTTTCTGGTTTATTTACCCATGAAACCTCATCCCCTGGTTTCAGTATTTCACTCCTTGTTTTTCAGTCTTCAGCAAATGTGTCCTTTTGTTTGCTGCGGAAGAGAGGACATCTCTCTGTCTGGATTGTAGGGTGGGTAGGTGGAGCTGGGATTTTGATTCAGGAGGCCCAGAAATATCCTCAGGGTTACTCCTAATAGCACACCTCAACTTTTTCTGCCAGTGGAAGGTATAACCTGCCTCACCTTTTAGCTCTGAGTACTTGGGGGCAGATCAAACCTTCCATTAAAAAACCCATGGTAGAGGAGCAGGTTGTGACCCTCCCATCCGTCCCCCAGCACTGGAGTGGCTTTCTGTTGAGCATCCAGAATCAGCGGTCCTCATATGGTTCTCCATCACCAAACGCACATCCAGGCAACCTCCTCCTTTTCCTTAGCTCCTTGCAGCTGAACCTTTGGCTACACGTTGATATCTCCCTGTGCCCTCTGCTAAGTTTCTAGGCTGATGAAGGGTAGATGTTTGAGCCTGGGTTGAGACATATGGTATGGCTGATCAGAAAACCTTGCCTTGGCTTGTGTTTGTCTTAGCAGAGAACATCTTGAACTGCCCTAGGTTTTTGCATCCATGCTGGGATTAGATCCACACTGCCAAACACCGGACTGAATGAGGATGCAGGGGAGAAGTCCTCAGGACACCTTTCCAGCAGTGTGTATGCTTCTACTTTACAGATTGCTGTTGCTTTCTTAAAACCCCAGCTGGGACTGTGCTCAGGGCTTCTAACAGGTCTCCCTTTGACAACTGCTACTTCCTGGCATCTGTACTCTTGTGAAACATCCCTGCAAAGCAGTGTTTGTGCCTCCGGGAGGACTTTCTGTGGGGCTTCCAGAGGCTCCTGGAGCATGAAGCTGGGTCAGGGTTGGACTCATCCATCTGAGGAGTTGCGATAGTGGAGAGGAGAGCAAAAGGGTAAAATCCAACCTCCCTGTTCAACAGAGAAGCCCTGCAGATGAAGGGCTCCCTGAAAATGCTATTCCTCGGCTGGGATGCAGAGAGCTCAGTGTCAATATTTGTGAAGTAGGAAGGGCTCTGCCAGATGCAGCATTCCCAGAAACAAGCCTCTGCGTGCAGGGCTGGGGCAGCTGCCTGGGGCTCAGCCTGGGATACCAGGGGTTGGGGCTGCTGCAGGAGGTGGGATGGTTCTACTTGCACCCCTCATGTGCCCCTCTGAGGCTTGGGTGAGATGTACAATGTTGTTCAGAGAAGCAGACAGCAAGTGTTGCTTTGATGCTCTGTTTCTGCTTCAGCAAAATGCATGAGTGCATCAGCTTTGATGCAGTGGCAGAGTTGCCTGAGGGCATAGGGGAAGAGTCTTGATGTCTGCAAAGGAATAATGCTGCTCCGGTGCAGTCACTATGTCAAAATGCTGCTTACTTGGAGGGGTGAGTTAATGGTGACGTGGATCTCACATGAGAGCAGGCAAGAAGCTGAGCCTTGATGTGATGATGTTGATGGAAGCTGCAAAAGTAACGTCACCATCCCCAGGAGGGGACCAGCCACCTCTGAAAGAAGGAGCCTGAACCTGACATAATGCCAGCACCCTTCAGATGAGCGAGTAATAGACCTGGTGTAGTTATAAGCTCAAGACTAGCTGTTCCCATAGCATATAATCTTGACCTCCTTCCCTTCTTTTCTACTACTTTGTGGTGTTTCAAATAAGTCCTAAATATGGAGGTAATGTTCCCTTAAGTACTAAGTGCTTGGTATTGGTTTTGGAAAAAAAGAGGTAAGAATTCTTCCTTGTGGAAGGAGTGACAGCCATGCTTTGTTTTGAAGGTCACCTACTTTCTGGACTCTCTTTTCCCAAGCACTATTAGAAAAGGTCCAGTTACACGGCCTGGATGGCAAGCAAAAGCAAGCCCCACTGCAAGGGAAACTGGAACCGAGCAGCAACTGAGAATTGCAAAGAGGCAAGTGATAGAGCAGAATTAAGCAGACCAAGGGAATTCCTGCGAGGTAGCGAGGGCTGGGGGGACTCTGGAGCATCAGTGATGCAGTCCCAAGGCGAGCTGGGCTAAAGCAGGGCTAATTTGGGTCAGGATATAGGTGCAAGACGAGCATTGGGGTGCAGGTGGAGAAGCACTGGAAAGGGTGCAGAGTCTGTGGGTTATGACTGAGGTGTGCTGTCAGGGCTGTGTGCACAGCAGGATGCTACCCAGCAATGGAGCAGCAAGGTGTTAAGATGCTGCCACCCTACTCCGTATCCCCCCTCCCTTCAGAAACAGCCCTGGCAGGGAGTACACAGGTTCTGCCCTTCAGCAGAAAGCCTGTCCTTTAGCTTGGGACTATTCAGGTGAGAAAATAGCCTTTGAGGGCTTTGTGATTTGTTTTACCTTTTCCTTTGTTGGGTCCTTTTACAGGAACCCAGAAGTAGCTGTTGTGAAAAGACAGCAGAGACTGTGTGGACCTTGGGTAACTTTTTTGAAGACTGTGAGACCTGCCAAACAGCCTGAGAGAAAGGATCTCACTGTGTTGATTTGTTTTCTTTGGTTTATGGGGGGAAAAAATATTTCACACATAATTAGAACAGCCACAGAGAGATTGTATTAAAGGCGCTTTACTGGAAATTTCAAGGGACAGAACAAGGGAAACCTGTGTTAACACTAGCAACCAGGAGAAGGACCTTGCCTGCAAAATGGTGGGGAAGGACAATGTGGAGTGTTCAAGCTTCAAGAAAGAAACTGTTCAGGAGGGCAGCGTGTGCATCAGCATCTGGGATTAAACTAAGCTAAAACAGGCCATGATGCTCCCTGCTTTCCTACCCCAGACCCTGTAAGCGCTGCAGGCAGCCAGCCTGGGTGGTCAGGTGTGGAGTGCATGGGTAGGACACCACCCCTATCGAAGGAAAAGAGCAAGGACCAAGAGCCTGACTTACTCCTCAATATCAAATCCCTTGGTGTCTCCTTCAGCTAAATCCACCCAACTTCAGTTTTGCCCCTGTGTAAGTGGGTAAAACCAGCCAGTCCTTCTGTGTCTCCAGCTTTTGCCTGCTTCTTCCATCTCCTGATCCTACTCCACAGAGAACAGCGGCTCTTTTAATGCAAAATCTCCCGAGGCAGGTTCAAGTTGCTCAACCTTGCCCATACTCTAGTGAGAAGCCCATCACAGACCTCTTTCTCTCTGGGTGTTTCCACGAAACCCACCACTGGGGGCTCTGCATCCCCTAGTTCCCTGGCAGACCTTGCTCTGTGCGTGTTTCTCACCGAAAAGAGAGTTGTGTGAGTGAGACGTGACCTTATTTAGATGGGGTTTTTTTCTGCCGTTGTTGGGATTTTTGGATCTCTTGGGCTCACTGAGATCCATGAAAATGAAGATCTTGAGTTTCTGTTTTACTCTCGTTTGCAGGAAACTGATATGGGGAGTAGAGAACTGATGTGTTCATAAGACCCCTGTTGCTACCTTATTGCATGGCACCTGTCTGTGCTGTCATGATCTGTTTGAGCTCTCTACCCATGCCGAGGTGTCACTTTAGCTTGTGACACACAGAAATATCATTATTTCTTCTTTAAAACTAGAGAAGTGAAGTACACAGCTTTGCCCAAGGCCATGTTAAAAAACCTCTGCTTTACACATACTTGCCTGTTTACAAATGGCTGTACAGTGGCCCAGAATGCTTGTTCCCAGGCAGGGGAAGCATCATTTAGACTCTCCTGCTTGCAAATCCTACTCTTCCCTATGAAAACAAAGTGCTCGCTGCCGGCTGGTTTATCTTCCTTATTGTTGCTGCTTGCTTCATTTTTAAAGCTTACCTCATTCTGTGGCCAGCGATGTCTTGGGTGTCTTACAAGAGCTACTCTTTCCCAGGTTACCTGAGGGCAACGCCAGAGCTGAACAGCAGCTCTACAGAAGGCACGAATATACTGTGGCCATTTATTTCCTACTGTGCTTAGGAGATGAGTGAAGCATATTTGTGGTGGTTGCTATTAGACATTAGGGAGGAGCATTGCCTGGTGGTTAGCATAGGGACTGGCAGTCAGGACTCCTGGATTATATTCACAGCAATGACACTGACTTAGAAGGCAAAGTGACATGACCTGGTCTCATCCTTGACTGGGACATCGATATATTTAACTACTTCACATTCAGGTTGTGCCTATCCCTTTTTCTCAGGAGCTTGTCTCCTTTCTTCTTCTTCTCTTGGACTTTGTACCTTTTCCAGCTCAATATTCCCTACTGGAATATCCCTCTGGCTCTCCTGAATTTTCTGTCTGATCTCCAATCCAGAAGGTGATTTCTCTGTGTGCATCCCTGACTCTCAGCCCATGTCCCTGCTGTATTTACATGTGTCAGCTTTACAATCGCAGCTTTACAGAAGGCACAAATATACTGTGGCCACTTATTTCCTTCTGTGTTTAGGAGATGAGTGAAGTATATTTGTGGTGGTTGCTATTAGGGAAGAGCATTAAGATAACTGGGCTTAGGCAGGCAGGATCTGCCTCGTGAACCCCACCTGTCATACGTAAAGGTGATACATGAGTATTTCTGTGTCTGAGAATGGACCTGAGGAGTACAGCACACATCTAGCCACTGCTGGCTCAGGGCGTTGGGAGTTAGATTAAGTAGGTGAGTATTTCTGCCCATTACTAAGCTATTGCCTGAAACTCAGGATGGGGATTAATTGGGAAGCAATACCAGGAGGCAGGGAAGGCTCTGGGACAGTGTTTACAGCACTCCACCTTGGTACAGGGGGAGGATGGCCAAGAATAACCCTCCATTAGTCATTAGCAAGGTGAGCTGGTTGTATTTTTCCACTTGCCCTGTGTGTGGCTCTCATCTTTGTCCCCTGACGCATGCCAGCCCTGCAAAAGCCACTGTCCTGCTCATCCCTAAACAGGCTTCTCTATTCAACCCTGCTCAGCTTGTGGGGAGGAGGCTGGGGTGCAAGGAAGGACAGCATGCACCCCACACAGCCCCTGAGACACTTGGGCGGTGGCGGTCTCTTCGTTGCCACTCTTCCCTCATTTAAAGCCACACTATTTACCTTCCAGTCTGGATTGCAGAGGTGGAGGGCTGGCAGGCACAACCTGGATTATGGTAGCCTCAGGGTAGGAGACAAAAGATGGAGGAGGGAAGCAGGGCTGATGGAAGAGCCAGGGAGTTTCCTTTGGTGTGTGTCTCTGGACAGTGCTGTTCCATGCGCCCTTGGCCACTGCAATTATGCCGGTCTCTTCCCTGCCAATTTTCCATGTCCGTTAGTGCTGAGGTTGGTTTGTGACATTAATTCTTTCTTTGCTGATGTGGGCAAATAAGCTACTGGTGTGTCTCTGGTTTAAGAAAGCCAGTGGTCCAGCACCTTTGCCACAGCCATGCAGTGTGTGGTGAACCATATGGAGAAGAGAGCGCGCACCGGAGCAAAACAGGGCAATGCAAGCAGTGGGAAAGGCAGGTGGGGAAACCAAGTGGCCCAAAGCACGCTGTTTTCCCACTGCCTGGGCTCTGTGCTGCTCCACGCTGTGGGAGTCCTCCCCACAGACCCACAAACCACAGTGCTGGTCTCAGGTGCCATTCCTGCCTCCACAAATACCTGGGTCAGGTATGTGATCACTGCATCAGTCCCTAGCCACAAGCACACTAAGAGTGAGAGTCCATCGCATTCTCTGCCATTTATTTGAGTGGATGCTGGGAGCATTGCCTCCCTGCTGCTGGCCCTGCCAAGCTCGCTCTTGTCCTTTCTGAGTCTCAACGCTAACTAAGGCACCTTAGTTTTATCTTGCCTGCATAACTTCAACCAGAAAGGCAGCTTAAGCACATGAGGAAAACTACCCCCTTGCTACATGATAAGAGGTTGCTCAAGGACCCCTTCAGGACCCAGCTTTAAGCAGGAAAATAATTTGGAAAACACTTGGCAAGTGAATATAAGCATACAATGTGAAATAACAGATCAATTATTTTAAGTTCCCTCAAAGCAGCAAGCCTGGAGGGAGCTGATGGGAAGTGTCTTCCCCTGGATCAACATCAGAGAGCCAGGATTAGAAACCAGCAGAGAGAGATTGGGTGGATTGAGAATAAATGGTCACTTTTCAACTTAGCAAACGAAGGGTGACATGAGAGCTTGATTGGGATGGATGAAGAAGAGACTAGTCTGATATGACAGCTTCTGGCTCTTTAGACAGCAATACATTTGCCTCCCTGACCTGGATTCAACCTCCCTATAGTGCCTCTGTCTGTTGCAGTGAGCTCCTGCTGAGGGAGCTTCAGTATGTAAAGGTGGAGAAAGAGGTTTTCTTTCTAGGTATGAGCATGAACTGCAGGGGAATGAAGGAACTGGTTAATAAGAGCTGAGCCCTCAACAGGATGCTTGACACAGCTCGGAGCAGACTGACCTCGAACACACTCAGACATCATTTTCTGCCCTGCGGTGAGTGCTAGTGCTGTCTTGTGAGGAGCTGCCAACCTGCTGCCATTGGAGGCTCTCAGATCCTGACTGCAGGGCCTGTAGCCCTGTATTTCATTTCACATGTTGGAGACCTCTGCATGAGCAACAGCGCCCAGTGGGTCCAAAAAATGCCAGCAGATGGAGAGCAGGACTGAGAAACAAAGATGTTCAGATTTGATCAGAGATGCATTTCCCCTCTCTGTGTTGGCTGGAGAAGTGCCTGCCTGGTCAGATGTATGTCTGGGATGAGGGACTGGAGGTGTAGTAGGCAGCAGGGTCTGGGCATGTCTGTATTGCTGCAATCACACATGAAATTCAGGTGGCCCTTATCTGAGTAGAAAGCACAGAGCAGGGCAAAACCCCAGACTGCAGCAATGTGAATCCATGGTATAAGTGGTGTGGTGGGACACATTGAGGTGCCACCTCTCCTCCTGCTCCCCTTTTCCTGTCCCAGCCCAGTTCATTGCTGTGGAGGAGCGGGCTGGATCCACAGCACAGATAACTAAACATCTGCGGCTTGGTTCCTTCCAGCTCTTGTGCTAACCTGGGATAACTCTGCTTTGCTGTGCTGCTGGCAGCGCAGATGTGCCCAAGAGCAGCCCTTTTATAGAAACACGTGAAAAACTGGCTTTAAAGGATGGGACCAAAGCTGCACACATCCTCTGGGCTGGCAAGCAGGAATCTTGTTCTCAGTCCAGTGCTTAATTCACTAATCAAGCCACTCCAGGCTATTAAAATGCCCCTCTTTGAGGCCAAGGATCACATTAGTGTCTCTGTAGAAAAGCCCGCTGAACTCTAATCAATGCGGAGAGGGGTTTTATGGAAGATGTCTTTTCTCCAGGCCCTGCTCCAGCTGCTGGCTATTTGTTCCAACAACTGGTGATGAATCTTCCTAAAAACATTGGCAGGCCTGATATAAAGCAATAGGGTACACTTCAAGGCTCTTGTGTGAAAACTTCTGTTTCAGAACCCTACAGGAGTCCTAGGCTAGTTTCCTTATACAATGCCTGTGTAGAGAGGGCAGCAGAAATGTTATGGGAGTGCAAGAAGTGGCCTTAACACAGCACTCATGAATAGGCTTTGTAGGTACCAAGGAGGACATAAACTCAGGGAACCTGTTGATGATGCTGACGATCCCTTCTTCTTTGGGAGAAGGTTAAGATTCATCAGCAAAACAGGATGGTAGTGCATGGAGCTGGGTTTCTGGGCGCTAAACATAAACTGGGGACTGGGGTACAAGCTGGATTAGTAAGGTTGGTCCTGATTTGCTGTCAGGCCATGAATAAAGGCGGCAGGAATTTAACATACACTCTTGTTCTTAGTGGTAGCACGGGTGGCATCGCAACCTTCAGGTAAAAAAGAGACCTGTGTTTCATGTAAAACAGTTTGTGAAGCCAGTGAGCAATTTGCATAACTCTGTGATTTGAGGAGAGAAGAGGCAGCTCTGGTCATCTTGTCTTGCCTGCCAGTGCCCTGCAGCTGATGACCACAGGCACCTGGCAGGGAACAGCGGCTCAAGACTTGGATTTCTGGAAGAACTGGAAGTCCTGCAGCTCTCCATGCACAGAGCACCCTTGTTTAGCAAGGCTCAGAGAGGGCCCTGCACTTTGCTGCATGCTCTCCAGCTTGGCTGGACAGCTGCTTTCTCCCTGTCACCCTTCCTAGACCAACAGGCTCCTGTGCCTGCTGCTTTTGTATTTTTCCCACTAGAACTCAACAGACATCTGCTGTTGGATCCTTTAACTGAATTAAGCAGGAGTTGAAACTGTTATCTGGGGTTAAACTCATCTGTGTGGTTCAAGTGCAGCCTTGCACTTGGCCAGTGCAGAGAATCAGGCTACAGCCACCCACATCTCATGAAGACACCGCTGGTCCTCCTAAGTTAGGAATGCTCAAAGAGGTGGCTGAAGGTGTGAGTAGTGCTGCTTTCTAATTCCCTTCTATATTACCAAGCCACAGTGCACATGCTGAGATCTTCAGAGACAAGGGCAGGTTCACTGATGAGATCAGGAGATGCTGTGACTCCTGACCATTGTTAGTACCCTTCGCAGCTTGCCCCGGATGACTGTACCACTCTAACCATGATTTTCCATGCTGGAAAAGAAGAACAGCAGGAACTTGACTGATACCAAATGGCAAATCATCCATAAATGATGCTAAGGATTGGTATGAATCAGATTGCAAGTTGTGTTAAGTGCATGGTAATTGGTGGGAAATATAAATTATAGTGCTGTGCCTCCACAGGTTACCTGCACCCTGGTAGGTGGAAGGATGCTCTGTGTAATACAGTGTTACTTCTAACAGTTTCCCTCAGTTCCTTGCATTGCTTCTGTGACCTCTGGCAAGTCTTGTCCTCTCAGTAACTCAGTTTCCTACTACAAAAGAGAAGTGATAGAACTGCTCTAGCACTGATACATGTTGATAATGTGCCTGGTGGCTGTGGAGGCAAGGAAGGAATGGTTATGATATTAACTCACTGGAAAATCATGGAGCTAAATGTTCTGAATGATGCTGTTTCGAGCAGAGGACAGTGGCACTTCCAGCAACTCCTTTGGAATTAGATTATCTCTCATCCCACTTACAGAGAGCTTGTGGGACCTGTTTCAGGTTGGGAGAAATGGTTATACATAATGAGCAGAGAGCTGATCCAGATCCAGAATATTAAAACTCCAAACCCCCCCTATAAGGATGTTAAAAGGCAAGGAGCTAGTGTGGCTGCATTCACTAGTGTGATTACCTGCAAATGAAGGCAGCAGCTCTGACTCATGTGCTTATGGAGGAGAATTGTAAAGAGATCTGTATTCCCAATTACTCCCCAGGCTGGAGGGCAGGCACTGGGAGATAATGGGCAAATCAGATTCAGAGGCGGAGAAAAGCTGTTTCTCTCCCTCTGCACGGCTGCGTGAAGCCCATAGGCATGGGATCTGAATTTCCTTATCTCTTACATAGCATCAGCTTAAGAAAATATGGTCAAACATCCACCGCTGCTATTCATACATGAGTGCTGCCTTGGCATGCTTTCTGACACCAAGATGAGTCTGGTGTTAACTTAACTTACGTGTTGATGAGTCTTAACTTGTGCGTTGATCCATGCCATGCTGCAAATAGGGTGTAAGGAACTTGCTGCTGCTGGCTCAGGGGACACGCTCTAAGCCCTGAGCCCAAAAACTGCCCTGAATCTTCTCAGCTGCTGAGCTGGGGAAACGTTTTGTGAATAAAGGCAAATGAAATTGGGTTTAATAAAATTTCCTCCAGTTTCTCTCCTGCCTATTGACAGAGAGGAAATGCTTTTCACATGCCAGCTGGTGACACTGCTTCATTATAAATTGCTCACCTCCCGTTTTTAAGTCATGACTGCAAAATACTCAGACAGCTCTCACATCAGCCAGTCTGTCATCTCTGGGGCATCTGCTGGTTTTTGGGCTTGGAGTTTGGTAAGAGTTGCCTATGGATTTAACTCCTTTGCCTGGAGAAAAGCTTGGAAACCCTGGAACTGCCCAAGTGACCCGTCTGTTGTCCTCCTTGGGTATGGGATCAGCTGTGGGAAAAGCATGAGCCAGAAACCCTTTTCTAACACCACCTTTGAAAGCAGCAGTCAGTTGGTTCTGACAGTTGCCTCCCTGCTCCTATTGCAGTGTCTGTGACCCTCCAAAAGCATCACGCTCCCCACAGCCCTGTGTTAAATACCACAGCACAGGAGCGTGTGTGCGGGGTGTCTGCAAAGCTCCCTATGGGAGGAGGAGGACTGGGAGCAAACACTCACTGGTACTTTTCCATCCTCCTCCTTGGCCGTCTCGATGGGAGCTGTTTGTAGGGGTGAAGCCAAGAAGCGTCCCATGATGTGGCAAACCCTCCCTTGCCAGGAACCACCTTTGCAGCAGCGTTTTCTCCACCCTCGTAGTCACCTTTATTTCCATTTCTCTGCCGCAGCTTGGCAGGGGAGGGAAGGCAGCCCTCAAGCTGGTGGGGATGGACATGTCAACCGCATGGGGAGAGGCAGGAATTTAGCAGCCCCTGGGCAAACTCAGCACTTCTGAGGGGCTGTCTGACATTTACACACCTCTGTGGATTCCAGCCCCTCAGAGGTGCTACCAGGGTTTAACTCCTCTGGTGCTGGGCTACTACAGCCAAAGGTGACTGTGGTCTTCTCCCGCTCAAAAGACATCTGCTTTCTTGATGCTCCTGACACAAGATTTTGCTCATGAAGCAGGGTGTAGGAAGACAGTGAGTGAAGGAGGAGGTCAGGAAGTTATCCAAGGGCAGGGATAAGCTCTGTGTCTCCTTTCTGAGCCTTTCCTGAGTGATGTAGACGGTTTTTGGTCTGTGTTTGGTCAGCATCTGGAAGTTATGTGTGTCTTTGGTCAGCGGTGTTTTATTTCATACTGGGATTCTTCAGTGCTGTAAAAATAAGAGGTAAATTATATGTTATCTGTCAAAACAGAATGGAAAAGAGATCCTGAGAAATGACCTTAGCCATGAAAATTTTGACTCAAGTCCTAAGGACACTGGTGACATTATAGGTGGGTACATTGATGTTTATGAGGATTAGTATAAATGCTGCATGAGAAAGTTGGCAGCATCACGTAACAAACATTTTTCAAGGCTATAAACACATTGAGGAGGAAAGAGGGTGGGAGTTCTCTAATTCTTCAGCTAATTTCAGTGTACCTGCTAATTGCCATTGAGTTAGGAGGCTTCGCCCAGCCCAGCTACAGTGTGTGGCGCAGAGCATGATGTATGGATGGCCACCACTTAGGGCTTTACGCCATCAAGGTTCCCTCATTGACTTGCATGGTAAAAACTATCTAGTTTCTTGTGCTTATCTGAAGACAGAGGCTGTGCCCAAAACAGGAGCTGCACCCTGTGCCTATCTTCACCCCAATGTTCTGTATTATCTTGGGCACATCCCTTAGGCCCAGTTTTGTAATGGCTTTTAGCAGAGACGCCACCACAACCTCTACATTTACATGATGAGGCAGGAGAGAAAGCCAGGACCAGGCCACCACAAGGGAGCCACATTTCCTGGAGAAGAGCAAACAAACCAAACCACCAATGCCTCATTTCACCAGTGCAGGATGACACCAGCTTACGCACATACCGCAAGTGGGAATAAACAACAGGAAAGCAGTCAAATCCAGTCCCGAACGAAAACCCCACCATGAACAACACAGCGTTTTGTATTCCGGCTGGCAGTTGTGATTTGGTGGGGTTTTTAGAACACACAATGTTCCTTCGCGTGGACAACAGAAAGCCATTTGAGAAAAGCAGAGCTCAGCCCAGTGTCACGAACCCCTCGGGCCAGCATCCCTGTGAACCAGTCCCCTCCGCTTGCTGTATCCTGTGTCTACCTGCGTCTGTAAATCACTTCTTCTCTGTCTCCATTTTCCTTCTCTTCGCGACTCCGAACACTGAACGGTCTATGGCTTGGGCTGGGGAACAAGTGAGGACCTGTGTGTGCTCTGACTGGAGCCAATTGCTGTGTGTAAAGTGATTGAATACAAAAATTAGAAATGAAAAGGAGGTTGAGGCCAGGCGGCCAAAGCAAACACATGTAGCAAACGCAGGGGGAGAAGAAAGGCTTGTAAGAACCCTAAATTGGGCAGCTCTTGGAGTGTTGTGAGAGAAACATGGTCTGGTTTTGCTCATGGGGGGCTGTTCTGCCAAGCTCACTAGGATAAAGTCTGGTTACAGCACAGTGGGTAGCAGGGATTTTTGCTCCAAAGATGTTTTAGAGAGCAAAGCTGAGCTGGGGTGGGATTTATGAGCATTCCTCTGAGGATGGTTTAGTTCTGGGTGGTGCTGTGGGAGCAAAGAGCATCATTCCCTTCCCACAGTTTGGTTTATTGCAGGGCCCCTCCCCCAGATTGCCTTTATTCCCTGTCTCCCAGACAAAATCTTGCTCATCCCCAGCTTCAACTCCCAGCTTCCCCCTAGCTTCTTTGACTCAGTCCAAGAGAGGAGATGCCGCTTGGGATGGAGTTGATGCGAGCACCTATTCAGCACCCTACCACAAACCCTGGCATGGGAGTGAGTCCCCAGCATGTTCTCCTTTGTGCTATTAAGGAGCTTTGCGTCACCACAGCCAGCCCATGGGCCATTTATGTGCCTCATCCTTCATTTACTTGGAATATTCATTTGGTGATTGGCCATCGGAGTCCGGCCCCCTGATTGTATAAGGCGTGTTTTCCAAAACAGGACAATAATAACGTGCTTCTCCTTAGCCATTTCCTTCACAGGTAGATCTTTGTGCTACCGTGTACGCTGTCATTGGACTCACAAATATTTTTGCAGGCTCCCAAAGGCTGGAGTGTTTGTGTACAACAAACATGACCCTAAATCACAGTGAATGGACCTTGGTCCACTATTCCTTTGAGGTGATAGTGGTCTACTGCACAGCCAGCATAAGTACTGAGAGAGGAAAACAGTTTTTCTCTAGAGCACTGGAACTCTGTTTTGACACTGGCTATGTCCAAAATCCATTGCTATTTGGTACTATTTTTGGTCGCATGGGTCGGGGAATCCTAGTTTTGATCCCAGTGACAGTATGCTTAAAACCCCAGCAGCTGTGGGGTATGGCATTGATTAGCATCGCCACCCTATGTGGTCCAGATTTTTCCATGTGCTTCTACCACCAGGTTCAGCTTACCTTTGAGCACATTGATCAGTGAGAAGTTTCTGTCCCACTTCCGTTCAGACTATACCAGCACCGATGAACAGAGAGAGGGTTTCTAATCCATGTTTATCCATCTAGCTCTTCCACTGGAGCTAAGAAAGTCTTCAGTGACATGGCATATGGTGAAGAGATTTCAAACCTCCTCTGAAAATCAGCTTCATAGCAATTATGAAGACACTGGAAGTGTTTATACACACCTATAAGAAACTGCAAGTGAGGTGTGAAATGGTTGTGAAATGCAAATCAGCCACACTTCAGTGACTAAGTGGAGCCACGCTGGTTTGTCCTGGCTGCAGATCTGATCACTAGGACGCATTTAATATGTTACAGAAAGCAAGAAATTCAGCTTCCAACAAGAAGAACCCAAAGAAATTGTATGCCCAAATGTGAGGTTATTCTGCATCAATAAGTTGAGGAACATGGAGCTGTGGAGCTTGTGCTGTCTTGGGCCTATTCTAGGAAGAAGGTGATGTCTCTGTTGAGCTGTAATGAGAAATAAGCACCTCCTGGGTAAATATCCATCAGGCAAATTAATGTGGGCTCCAGCATCACTTGGGAAGAAATCAAATTGTTGAATAAATGCTGATCAGTATTGGATTCCAGTCTCTCCTCAAAAGGAAACACATTGGCTCCCTTGAAGAATTTCTTTAGCAGATGGAAATTTTTATCCTTAAAAATAAAGATCATGTCTCCAAAAAAGGGTAAAATACATTTTTTGTTTGGTTTTAGCTTTCAACCTCATTACTCTTAGTAAAAACTGAAGGTACTATTTCTTTGCTTGTGCCTCCCTCCTATACTCCTGTACTCCTGGCTCAGCTTGTCCTGTTATCTATACAGACAGAAGGAATGTATCTAATCAGAAAAAGACAGTGATGAGATTAAGCAGAAAGGATGTTATTTTAAAGGTTAAGATTTGAAAGGCATAACAATAAAATCCAGGGTTGCAGTAGGAATGATTAGCTCTGAGCTTTCTGCAAGTTCTGAGAGGAAGCTGCCCCTTCCTCCCAGCCCTGGCTGCTGTCATGGGGCTGTCAGGTATTCCAGGGAACACCCTGCAATGATCTACAGCTATTTGCATTTCAGTGTCATGATTTGGGGAAAAGACAAAAGAAAAGACAATTTCACTGTCGACATATTCCCCCCCTCAACCTGTATGTGTTTTGTCACATGGTAGGAGGTTTAAATGGTTATAATCCAGCTAGCAGCAGGCAAGGAGCGTTTTCCTGATGCCCACAGCACCTGACATTCAGATCTGTTGGTGAATATATATTTTCCCATCTAATCCCTGAAGGAAGAAAGGGCCTGTTTGATCCACCATAGGGAAACCCATGATTGTGTTTGTTTTCCATTTTGCACTTACTGATCGTGAACCAGGTGCAAATGTGTTTCAGTGGCAGGAACCAAAGGCTGCCTGTGTCGGTTTAGTGTTTTCTCAGAAGTGGGGTCATGGGAAGAAGGCTTATGTGGATATACAGAACTCAGCCGAGTTTCCAAGGGCCGCTGCTCTGCTGCCTTGGTTGCTGCTACGGTCTATTGCAACAATTAGCATCAGAAGAGGAAAGGAGAGAAAAAGAAAAGCCCGGGGGAACACAGTCTAAGTGTAAGAAGTGAAAATGTTAACACAGGCCAAGAGAGATTTGTCTCCTGCTGGAAATCTGTTGTGCTCTGGCAGAGGGGCTGGAGCCACGTCCGCATCCCTGAATGGCCCTTTTCAGGCTGCAGTTTGCGAAGAAAAGTGGGACAGAGCCAAACCCAGGGCAGAGGAACATATAAATACTATGTGTAAGCAATGTTTGTTATTTGGAAGCAGACCCATACAGTCCAGACTCACCTTGGATAACTCGCAGCGGGGGTGAGAGAGCTCCTCCCATCTCCACCCACTACTGAAAAAGGAGTTTTAGGAGGTTTTTGGCTATTTGCTGGGCTTTGGGAACTGCTTGTGCAGACGTACAACTAAGAAACAGGTGCTGGGGTGTGTTTTGCCACCTCTAGACGTGACAAACACAATCCTGGCTTCCCATGGGTGAAGCCTACAGGGTGTATTAATGAAATATATGATGTGGGACTCACGGGCAGGGTAGCAAGCGCATCCAGCCAGGGACCTGACAGGCTGTCACAGAAATACTGTCATGCTGAGTGTGGCTTTGCTGTAAGTCCCTGTGGGGAACCTGCTCTATTCTTGCAGGGGCCACAGATTAATTTGATGTCACACGCAGAGAATAGAAAAGAAGAGAGAAAAAAGGATGGACCTTCAACCCCCACTGCACCTCTGGCTATTCTCCAGCCATTTCTTCCCAGAAAACATAACAGCAGAGTGCTTAATTAGAGAAGATGCTGGTTTATGTGTTTATGCAGGATTTTCATGCTCAAGCTAAGTGCTCCACAGAAAGATAGGCACAGGGCAAACACGGTGAGTGTCCTGTGCTTGTAATGGTGGTGGTGTGTGGTGGAGGAGCTGCGAAAGTGAGCTGTGATGTTTCCCTGCCACTTCCCAGGCCCAAAATCCCACAGTGTTGGTGTAGGGCTGTTCCGCACGCAACCATGTGGTTATCCCGCACTGCAGAGTAGGATGGGAAAGGAATGGGAAAAGCCAGCAGAGCAGGCAGATTCTCAAGAATTAAGGGGTTTTATAACTTGTGGAAAGGTCCATTCTTAATTCATTGGGGATGACAGGTATAATTTAAAGAAATAAGGCTTGGAAGGCCAAGAATAAGTCTTTAAGGTCAAGAATAGAAGAGACATTTTTCACGTGAAGCCAATATTTTGGGCTTGTCTTCCTGTGACAAATATCCGAAGCTGGTGAAGGCAAATGAAAGATTCTATTTGTTTCTAAATTTTCTTGTTTGGACCAAGGACTACGTCTCAGTGTGGACATCCACAGTAAGGCAATGTGGGTGTCTGTCCCTTGGCTAAGTAGAGACTGGCTCCTCCAGCAAGACAAAAAGGGGATAAGAAGGGGGAAAACAGGATAGTGGGCTCATATTATGCAGTACAGATGGAGGAAGGGGAATAAACAGAAGCTGTTTTCTTACCTTCTCTAGGAGAGACTGACGGGACAGGCAGGAAGGAGGGGACGGGAGGGACAGGCAGGAAGGCTGGCAGATGGTCAGTCTCATAAAGGGGAGGGGGTTCAATGTGCATAGGACTGGAGGGACTGTGTCAGGCACAGGATGGAGTTCCCTGTTTGCTCAGGAAGTCTGTGGTGTGTGTCCTCTTCCCGACTTCAGTGACATGTCCTGTTCGTGATGCCAGAATCTAAGGGATTTCATCCTTCTGAAGCGGCTCCTCGTATTGCTGGGGGGACACATGTCCTGCAATGGGGAGGTAGAGCACTGGCATTTCTTGCTATAGAAGAGGAAGAAAGAGTGCTGGTCGCTGGGAGAAGCATTGCTTGGTCCTCCTGAAGCACAGCATGAGTTGCTGTCTCACTCACACACTGCTCCAACTTTGACCTCAGTTACGCCATGAAAGAAATCCCTTCCTCCCTCCAAAAATACCATATACATTTATGGAGGCTGTGTTGCTCGTCTCCTGCTTTTCCATCTGCTGTGGACCATGGATCCTCCAGAAGATGAAAACTTGCTGTGCCCCTCATCCCTTACTTTAAGAACACTCAAGCAGATGGAGCAAGGCTAATAGCTATAGAAACATCTGTATTGGCAGGGAGTCTTACAAGAAAAAACACTTTAATCCAGTAGTACCCACATTTCCCTCAGGCCTTTTGGAAGGAGAGGACCACTGCACACTGGGATCTGTAGTTCATCTGAGCTGCAAATGTCCAAACTGTGTGGAGGGGAACCTGTCATGAAGTCGTGTCATCCCCATGATGCTTTAGTTAGGAGATAGGATCATGTTAAATTCACTGCAACTGAATGGTTGCATAATTTTTTTCCTTAAAGAAAAGAAGGAAACCCCTGAGTTTTCCTCACTATCTCCTTCCCCCTTGCCTTCACCTTAGGAAGATGCTGTTCTATCTTACATCACCATCTGAGAACTCCCAGTACAGGAGCATCCCTGATTCAGGTTCCTTCCATGTTTCCCATGCTCCTAGCTTGGTGGGTGGGTCAAGGAGCACCCTGGAGCAGAGGCAGTCCTGGCAGTGGCATGGTGGATCCCACAGCTGGGTGCAAGCAGGAGCCAGCAGCATACTCTCACTAACCCCTAGGCATGGCTGGAGCATGCGACGGCAATGAAGAACGTCATGCCCCACTGGGTTATGCAGGCAGGTCCAGGGCTGTTACCCACTTAAGTTATTCCATGTCTGGCTGGTCAGATCACCTCAGTGTGAAAATCATTCAGGGGGTTTTATAGCATTTTTCAAATAAACATGCAGCACAGACTATTTTCATTACTTTCCCAGCCTCCTGTAAAATTTGTCAGCGGAGTGCTTGGGGAAGAAATTAACTGTGTGTGCCTGGGATGGAAAGCTCTGCAATGAGCTTCTCTGCCCCTCACCACCAGCAGAGCTGCAGAATGTACAAGTCCCCATGCCCCTTTGTCAAAGCAGGAGGACTGGCTTTGAGAAATATCCTAGGGTGGGCACTAACAGCCTCCATGAGTCCACTGCTGCCCGACTGTGTTAACATATATCAATACCAATGAGGCTAAGATGCCTCCGCAGCTGATGGGAATCATACAACCTTTCCCATGGGAAACTCCCCTGGGATGGAGGTGAAACTGTCCCAGGAAGAAACTTCAGTCCTGTCATCTCCTCCCAGCCTTCAACATGAGCATTTCATCTCGGTGTGTGTCCCACTGAACGTGGTTGAGCGGCTGGGTTTATGGAGGGTGAAATCATTAACACTCCGGGCGCATGAATGCTCTGCTTCTGCAGGAGCAGCCGGGCAGGCTCGGCGGGGCCGAGGTGCGAGTGAGCCAGCTGAGACCAGAAAGGCCTCAAACATCCCCCGGCGCATCAGGGCGGCTCTTGTTCAAATGGGACTTTTCCAAGCATCTTAAATAATGTTGAAAACCACCCATTACTTAGCAACGCCTATTTCTCTTTGTCCCTTAGGTGACAGAGATGCAGCCTCAGGCTCTTCCCTTTCATTTCTCCCAACAACCCTTTCTTTTTTTGATGTGCTTTCATTGTTGCCAAAACCACCAACAGCGTTTCTCTATGGGGGCTAAATGTGGGAATAAAAGCTTGTGTAGTGGCTGCCATGCTTGCTATGTTGGGAGATGCTCCAGAAGCCTGCTCAGTGCATTGGGACCTGCACTAATCTCATTAGCTGCCTTTGCAGTCAGCAGAGGATGGTCCCCAACTCCCACACTACACAGCTCCCAGGATCTGCAGGTCTAAGGCAGTGATGGCAATGGCAGAGGAGTCCAAACATGGGCTGCCCCACTGTATCCTTTATCTTACTACCCAGCAGAATCACCCCAGAGCCATAGACCCTCATTGCTTTCCTTTAGCTGGAAAGTTTTGTCTTGGTTTTGATCAAACCAAACCACACTTCTAAAGATGTGAGTCCTCAGGTCAGAAGAGCTCTAGCAGGAACAAGGCGGACTGAAAGGAGAATGGCTCTCAAAAGCTCTTCTGTCCCATATATGCTTTTTTTTCACTGCTCTGAGTCAGCATTTGGCCTTACACTTTTGCTTTTCCCAGCCCAAGTAGGAGAGTGGAAGAACTGGAGTTCCCAAGTATTTAGTAACTAGTGTGACTAGAGAATAAAAACAGTGATTCATGCGTTTGAATGCCTAAGCCTTCTGTTTGAATTGCTGCTATTTACAGGTGGTGGAACTCTTCTGGGTGAAAATATTTACAAACCCCCATATTCTTTAAGCCTTATTGATCATCTGCCCACATGTCCTTGCCATAGAGGTGCTATTTTTTGCTTTTGCTCTTTCAAAATGATTTCCTGTTCTTCATTCAGAAAGGAAAAATAAACCCAAACCAACACCCTCAAGAACAAAACCAAACCCAAACCAAAATCAAAACTTGTTTCAACTCAGCTCCTGAGTGGCACAGTGTAAGGAGCAAACTGGAAATAGCCATCGGATACTTCTTATCCTAAAAATCACTGAAGAAAGGTTCATTTGTAGGTGCTTTGGAGTAGCTAATGTTCTCAAAGATGTTGGGGTCCCTCTACTAGCAAACTGAAGAAAAGTACATGCCCTGACAAATAAGGATGCAGAGACGCTCCAGTGGGAATTCCCAGCAAAACAGTCTCCAAAGTTTTCCAACAGTGAGGTACTCCGATAACCAAACCTGGTGTTCCTCCCATGACTGACAACTTTTCCTTTTCCATGAGCATCTAACCTCCTCCTCTGGCACAACCCTGAGCATCTAACCCCTACCCCTGATGTAGCCCAATCAGTGCACTTTTTGGGTTACCCGGGTTAAAAAAGAGGAATACTGAACTGTGGCAACTTCAAGTGTTTTTTCCATTAAAGCAGCTTGGCTCAGTGATTTCCCTGCTGTCCCACCCTTTGGAGCACTGCCTCACACTTTATCCACATTTAGGTTCAGGATGTCAAGATGTCTGAGCCCAAATGGTTTGGAAGTAAATAGGGCTAAATAGAAATACTTCTGGACAATGCCTCTATATTTAAAAAGTAACTATATATACTATGGGTACAGACTATTAATGGGGTCTTTGGCCACACAAATGAATTCAGTCACCGAGCTTGAGAGCACATTCAGTTATTAATCATCTCCTTGACATCTCTGAGATGAATCCCGCTAGGATGGGCTATATGGGAGCTACAGCTTGTGTCAAAGAGGGCATAGACCTTAGCCAGATTAACCACAAACCCACTGGGATGAGTGGCTCAGACACAGGGCTGTTAAGGAAGCGCAGATTTGTTCCGACTTCTTCCAACGTCACCAAATAATTCTTGTCATCAGTTGACATGGATGCTACAGTCTGGGTGGGAAAAAAAAAAGAAGTCAGATTTATTGAATCCTTTTGTCTCCTCTGATTTTACAGTTGTGCTTTTGTTCCTGTCTCTCTCATTGGTATTTCCTTGGCAGCTCATGAGGGATTTCTGGTTTTGAATGATTGAGCTTGTCTTGCGCCAAAAGAGAAAGGAGAGGCAACCATTCTCCAAAGCTCAGGAAATGTGACATCACCCAAAATGCAGACCCAGCTTTTTGGCGGCCAGGTGGTAAAACGAAATATTCTCAGCCATCTCAGCATCTCCACTGCAAGGAAATTAGAAGCAGAAACTTGGGATGACTGCCCTTGGCAGCTCTATTCGACTTCGGTTTGGGACACTAAAAATGCCAGCTTGGTAAAGCTGCTAGAGAGAATAATAAAGAGCCTTAAATTTTGCCAGAATTGTGGATTTCTGCTTCACCACTGAGCAGAAGCTGTGAGTGGTGACTCACACGTCGCTTGACACAGTCTGGCACTTCTGGTACATCATCGGTCCGGGGAATCACAGAGCTGCTGTTATCCCACAGCCAACCCACAGCCTCATCTCGGCAGCGCTGGCACAGGAACGGCAGCACTCACACATGGAGGGGCAGGGGAAGCTGGCAGAGAAATGGGCATTTTACTCCCCATCCAGACAGATGCGTGGGAGCTAATACAGATCTAACGGTGAAGGGCCATAGTAAGGATAATTTTTGGAAGGGCATGTTTCCGTTTCAGCAGCAGGCACCAGCACTGGGGTATTTGACAGAGCTTAACACTTTGGGAAAGGGAAGTCTTGCAGTGGGACAGCAGGCTGCTAGGGTTCTGGAAATCAAAGCTTTGTCTTCAAAAGGTCTCTCTTCATTGATAGGAAGAACAATTTCTGACACTGCAGGATTTGACAGTTGACATTTTATGGCCTGAGTGTATGCAGGGAGGTCTGGTGCAAAAGCCATCGGTTCTGGCCTTAAAACCTTTGCCTCTGTGTGTTTCTCATGCCTCCATCCTTTGATCAGCTCGACACAAGCTTTTTATCTCAGGAATAGATTTGACAGGTTTATATTGCTGTTTGGTACCTGCCATGTGCAGAACAGGCTTCTCAAGCTGATGTGTGACAGCAGGGAGTCTTGAAGTCTGAGATTTGTTCGCAATGATAGGCACCAAAGGCTGCCCAAGTAACACTATGTACCTCGTCCTTCACAACAAGGACAGCACAGATGGACAAACAAGGCGGTCACACGTCCCATATACATGGTATAATTCTGTCGTAACCTCTGGGTATTATGAGCCCATCTCCTGGGAGCCATTCCCAAGGGAGATTTCAGCTGTGGTATTTGAAAGAGCCTTCATTACCTCCTAGCAGAGATATTAACATATCCCCTCCCAGCACAACAAAGGTAACCTTCATTTGGGAACCCAAACCATCATGGAAATAAGAAATGAGCCATATATGACTTAAGTGTGTCGAAGTCACCCAGCCTTTTCTCAATGCTGCACACCGCCTGGGAAAGAGCAGTCTTGGGAGGGAGGGATGGACTGAAGCAGCCCCGACTGCAGCACCATAACCAACCCCATGCAGCACAGCAAATGTGCCATAGATCCCCTCTAATATCACACTTGTACAGTGGAGTAAATGCTCTTTGCTGCAGCAGCATCACAGAACAAAAGAGAGTATCAAAAGCCAGGAATGTGTCCAGAGCAAGGCAGCTGGGTGAGCTGCTGATGCTGAAAACACCTCTTCATCCATGGTTGGATGCAAGTGGAGAAACTGTCTCAAAGCTGTTGAGAGCTCGCGAGGTACTAGACTTTGCCAAACGAGTAGTCCTGTGTACCTGCTGAAGGGCTAAGCCACAGTGCAAACAGCTCATCTCAAGCTCCATGGCCGCTTTTTGACATAGGCTACTTGCTTGTTGCTACACTGCACCCTGTTGGGCTGTTTTGCTGCTTCCCTGTCTGCATGTGGGATTGATGGAAAGGTGGAAGGGGCAGCCCCTGGTCCTACCGTGAGTTTCACTCCATGGTTATCCTGTAGTCATAACCACTTCATCCTGCTGCTGCTGTCATGGCTGTTTGGTAAAGACACCAGAGATATCAGACATGGGAAGCAAGATATCGCCCCTGTCCTGCCCAGGCATGGTCCCCTCAGCTCTTCTAATCTTTCCTGGTTATTTTCACTTGATCTGCAGAGTCAGTTGTATTTCTACTGTTTTTTTGCCAGGTGTATCTGTGATCACTTTCTTTAGAATGAACATGGGGGTGACTTTTTCTGTTTATTTTTAGAGGAGAGCCTATATGGAAATGTCCTTCTCCTGCTCCATTCCAGGGCCAGCAATGGAGGAAAGTGCTGAGAAAAGCAAAGAGAGTGGGAAAATAAAAAGCCTGGCTCTTAGCTCCCACATATGCGAGGAGACCTAAGAACCAGGTAGAGCCTTCTTGTGTTGAGTCCTTAAAAGCTTCATTGTGATGTCTTTGCAAGAACATATTTATTTTGTTTCCTGAGCCGTATGAGCAGGGCATTGTATCTGCTGGATTAAGGCAGCTCTGTGCTGCTCAGAGAACTATGAAATCCCTCCTCTGTCAGGCTGATGTGAAAGGATCCCATTCATCTGGGCACTCCCGCCCGGTGGGGTCTGCTTAGCATTCATCCCAAAGTGCGACAGAGCTCCTACTGCTGTCTCTGGCTTACACTGCTCCTTCCCTCCTCTCCCACCTCCCTGCTGCCACACATGTGCCTGCAGCCAAGAAAAGAGAATAGGGAACCTTTGCTCCGAGCCTGCTCACGGGCTGCTTTCCACTCATTGCTATGCAGCGGGCATTTGCCCCAGTACCCTACTTCACGGCAGTAAATGCTCCTGGCCCTGCCAGCGACGTGCAGCGCAGCAGATCCAAGGGATGGGAGGGCAGCCACGGGTGACGACATGTGAATCAGCAGCATGGTGCCATTGCAGTGAGAACACTGACCAGAATGAGCAGGAGGAAAGGGTGCGTGTGAGCACGAGTGAGTGTGAGCATGCCTATGCATGCATGGAGCTCAACATGTGAAGGGAGACGTGATGTATGGGAGCTGGGAGAGGCAGGAGGGGATGTAAATCAGCGAAGCAGCTTGGTGTCGCAGATGTGTGGGAGAGATCAAGGGCTTGGCCAGTTTCCGCTTTCTTCTCCTATGTTTGCTTTAATGGTGACCGGCCTTTGGGTTTTGTTCATAGTTCGGATTCCTGATACAGAGCCAGATGCTATTTATTTGCTCTAACTTTTCTTTTCTAACATCTGTCTAGGGTCTGACCTTTTATTTTTTTTTTATTGGCAACTACTGGTTAGAGGCAGTGTTGGGGAAAATTGTGAGAACAGCTCTTGAGAATTCAGCATTGTCCAAGCCAGACACTAAGCAATGTTTCCTTCCGTGCTTAGACCTTGTACAGATGAGATTGGACCTGTGCCTGAGCATCTGTGCTCAACAAAGCTCCCACATCACTTGTACCTGAGAGATAAGGATGGCTCTAAACCAGCACAGCCCATTCAGTATGTGGGACTGAATGAGCAGCCATTACTCAGAGCTGTTTCTCTGTCTGAGGATGGTCATTTCTGCATTTACAGCCTTGTCAGTTGAAACTTAGGATTGAGAAATGGGTTGGTCAGCCTGGACTGGATGTTGGGGCTTCAGGCAGACTGTTCTTGCAGGTCAGCAGTGACAGAAGGAATTGCAGGCACATATTACAGTCAGGAGCAGTGTCTCATCCTCCCAGGCTCTGAATGGACTGGATGGGACATAGAGGATTCTCCAATGGGTTGTTCTGTCTGTCTGTGTGGCCCTCGCAGCAGAAAGAAGCATCCAAAGTCTCCTTGGGAAACGAAGAGCGTAGCGACAGCGGAGGAAGCCAGCCAAACCTCACAGTGTGTGGCCACATTGGACTTCAGCTTTGCCCATCAATAACACCATTTATTGTTTTTAGAGGGGAAAATATACGTTTGTGAAAACATGATTTCCCAAGCTGGAGAAAGGGGTCTCTGGCATGGCGTTTGCTGCCTTCTGGGCCTCTCCAGAGGCATCACATTTCACTCGAGATGTCATTTCTGGTTACACTTCCAGCTCTTTCTACTAACGGTGGGCAAGAAACAAGCGCCCCTTTCTTCCCACCACCAGACTTGCACTGGTGTGCGGAGGGAAGCCGGTCCCCGAAGAAAGGACTACTGAGGAGGGACAACCCCATTGCAGCCTCCTGGTGATGGCTTGGCCACATCCTGCAAGGGCAAGAGCATGCCTGGAAGCCCGGGAGCAACTGAAACTCCATCTCGATAGCTGAGCGCTGACCTCACTGGAGACACGACGTAATCACAGCGCTCGCGAGAGAAAGCCCTGGGGACCGGTGGCGTAAAACACTGCTGCCTTATGCCTGGAACAACACTGCCAGTCTTCCAGCATTAAGAAGCTCCAGTCTGTTGGCAGGATGCTGCTCAGGGCTTGCTGGAGGCTGTGGGATTTGGGGAAGCTGAGCGCTGGCTCCGGTGGGAGCCCCAAGCTCCACTGATACCTCCAGGGACCTCTCCTGAGTGTCACTGTGAAGTAGTGAGCAGGCAGTGATGTCTGCTAAGGGGCCTCTGCTGTCAAGATCTTTGCTGTTTGCAGTGGTATGTTTTACAGGACCAGCCGGTGAATGCAGCAGAAGCAATATCATAGAATTATAGAATCATAGAATCATAGGATAGTTTGGGTTGGAAGGGACCTTAAAGATCATCTCATTCCTGTCCATCCCTCATGGGCAGGGGCACCTTCCACTAGACCAGGTTGCTCCAAGCCCCATCCAACCTGTCCTTGAACACTGCCAGAGATGGGGCAGCCACAGCTTCTCTGGGTACCCTGTGCCAGCACCTCAGCACCCTCACAGGGAAGAACTTCTTCCTAATGCCTAATCTAAATTTCCCCTCTTTCGTCTTAAAGCCATTGCCCCGTGTCCTGTCACTACATGCCCTTGTCAAAAGTCCCTCTCAAAATTTCTTGTCAGCCTCTTTATATTGGAAGGCTGCTATAAGGTCTCCCCAGAGCCTTCTCTTTTCCAGGCTGAACAACCCCAACTCTCTCAGCCTGTGTATATAGCAGAGGTGCTCCAGCCACTGATCACATTTATGGCCTTCTGGACAACGGGTCTCTCTCCTAGGGGTCTGGTTTGCTCCTCAATCCATTGCAGCTCCCTCTGCTGTCAGTGGAGTCAATCCAAGTACCCAAGAACAACCTGTGGGTGTTTGACCACATACTTCATACACTGACTACTGACTTCAGCATTCCACTGCTGGCTGTTACCATACTGTCTAAACACAGTGCTACCAGCTCCCTTGCACCCAATCACTCAGACCCTCATGTTTTTTGGTGATACTCTCTGGGTTAATACTAACAGAAGTGGGATCCCTAGGAGGCATTTCCAGCCCTCTGGGAAGGAGAATATAGCTGAAGATGCAAAGATGGTGAATTATTTTTTGGAGACATGGAGCAGATAAAATCTGTACATTCAAGAAGATTCTTTAAGAAAGAAAAGGTCTTCATCATATTGTAGGAAACAGCGGTCTCATGACAGCTCGTTTTATGTGGCGTTTGCTAAATAGAAGCCAGCTCTCTCCAAGAATGGGTTTTCCTGAGAAATTCCTATACTAATGTATGCAATCTGCCTGTGGAAGGGGTGTTATGCATCCTCTTGGGGCCTCATCCAAACAGGGGTGTGAATCTGTGGCAATTCCCTGGGACCCAGCTGGGCTCATCAGCTCCAGAAGGAATGGTTCAGGCTTCTGAACGCTCTGCATATCAGCCAGAACGTGCTGGCCAAGCCTTCCTACACGTATGGCGGGGAGCTGAGCAAGCAAACCACACCAGCTATATTTCCTGAGTGTAAATTGTGCCTAAAACACCAGCAATCCTGCTTCTAAACATTGCCAGGCTCCTGTTCCTCCAGCCGCACACATGTGGTCCAGCTAGAAAAGAGGATTTCATGGTACCAGGCACATAAGCTGTGCTCAGTCCAGCAGGACCAGCTCAGAGCTGAAGGTCCTGATGTGGTCCTAGTTTTTCCACTTGGATCTTTGGGCTGCAGGCTGGGAGGATCAAAGAGAGCTTCTAGAGCACAGCCTTATGGGTCTGTTAGCCAGCTCCAAGTCATTGAACCATCAACTGCTGTCGCTGGCAGGGATGAGACCCAGCAGGAAACTGTGCCTGGGACTGACCACCCAGCCAGGATCAGGTGTGATGCAAATGCTGACTGGCGTTTGGAGGAGCAGACTCCAGCGGAGTTTCTTTAGTCATTATATGATTCACACACTGGTAAATGTGAATCTGTCGTGCCGTGTGTGATCTGAGGTGGTCTGTTGTCCCTTGTCATCATAAGAAGGCTGGGCTGGGAGACAGACCAGCTCAGAAGGGGACTTACAGACAGAAAGTCTTTGATGAGAAACGTCTAAATGATTCTTCGTAATTTTTGCTGATTATAAAGCCATTGACTGCTATTCCCAAAGCCTCCCCGCATGAGGGAGCTTAATCACCAATGACAATTTCTTGGCATATTCAGAGTTGTCACTGACGAGAACACACACCAGACACCTCCACCCAATGGCAACATCTACCTTGACAAAATGAAACCTCCGCATTATTCTCAGCTCCATCACTTGCTCTGCCAAATTCTCTATGCGTGTGCTGCTAGCCACACATGTTAGCTTAAGGTAGCTATGGATGTCTCAATTGTTCATAGACCATCCTTCTAACAAACAAGACACACATAATCTCATTTCAAAAAGCCATTTTTTGGGCTGTATTAGACTGATTGGACATTAGAATTTATAAACTCTTTGATTTTGTTCATGGAGCCTCCTGAACACCTTGGACACTACTGGTTTGGATGTGGAGTATCTGCAGACAACTTTCAGCTCCAAGATAAAATGAGGCAAGAAACAGTATTGTCAACAGGGAAAAAGAAGGAATTGATGGGATGCAGGAACCTGGGGTGAGCTGTGCTTCATCTAGGCCCAGTTTTAAGCTTCACCTAAGCATCACAACCAGCCAGCCCTTCCAGCCAGACGTGAGAGAGGTCTCAGCCATGAGCCAAGACTCCTGCATTGAACATCCAAAGGCACTGGCTAAGCCCCTTCCCTCTCCAGACATAATCCTAATTGCCAGCGCTTGGCAGCCACTATGTCATGAGCAATAAGGGAAATTCATATTTTGTGTTTTAAATGTGTTTATTAGCCAAGAAGTTATCACCTGAAAGTGGACGCTAGGGCATGTCCAGAAACCTCTTTCCCTACAGTTCCCACCAACAATGTAGGTACTGTAACGTCTCATGGCAGCTTGGTACCAGCTTCACGGCAGCTAAAGCTGTGTGTAAGTCTAACGAAATCCAAAGGTCTTTTTTAATGTCACAGAGTAACTTTTTTGAATGTCTAACTCAGAAGTAAAGCTTTTTGAGAAGCTTTATGGTCACTGGAGGAAATCTGTGAGTTGCAATGTGTGGCTATTTGATGATGGAGTGCACGTAAAGCGATCTCTGGGGATGGAGCTGGCACGCCTGCTCTCTTTATGCTTGTGACCTGGTGCAAATTCACTTTCTGGTCTTGCAGTGTGAATATCCCACTCATCTGACTTCTCCACACCCCCCAGTTAATTACAACTCTGCGTTTCCTTAAAGAACCCCAGGTGCAAACATACAGATTAGAGGCGGTTACAGGAATAGGTCAGTTGGCTTGCAGAGCTAAAAGGTTATTGTTGTTTCCACGGGGGGTTTATACAGTGTGCGTGTGTGTGTGCATACAGATATTTATATTTCAATTATATTTATGTTATTATTTCAATTACAACCATCCATCTCTTCATAATGCCCGATTTCACTCTGGACCGGATTAAGCCCTGGTCGAATGCCAGCTCTGAAATGGCATGAATGAGTTCTCACAGTGTGAGGAACCTTTCATCATGAAGGTCTTGAAATAAATGTCACCACCACTCTCATCTCTTTCTCTGAAACCCTCTTTTGGCCTATCCCTCCTTCCTGCTCACTGAGGACACTATGGCAGTGTATTGACTTGTGAAGAAAGAGACTCTTCTTAGGCATCATACGTGCCCTTCAGCCGGAGGGAGGTTGGGAATCATGGACAGTTTGTGTTTGACTGTCCCTTGAGATGCTGTGACAAGGGGCTTGTTTTCACTGCCCAAATAAAAGTAACTGAAACCCATTATGCCCTTCAGCTTAGATGCAGAAGTGAAGAGGAGGCGTTATGGCTTTATTGCAAGGCAAATTTACCTGAGCCAACCCTTGGCACCATTCACATGTCCTGGGATAAACACATGCCTTTATTGTTAGAAAAGGCGTGAACGGTGACTTAGACAGGATCATCTCTGACCCACCACAATGTGCAACTGGAGTGAAGACTCAATAAAATACCTATTTAATTTAAAAATGAAGATAGGCTTCAGCTTAGCCAACTGTAACCTATTGAGGATCCTTAAAGACTACACACGAAATCATTAAATCAGACCATTTTTGAGGTGCAGCACAGAGTTTGGAAGGAATTATCTCTTAGCTTTCGTTGTGGCCTCTGCTGCCAGCACTGCCTTGCAGATATAGTCAGATTCTGTACATGTCCAAAAATGTCACTACAGTCTACTTACAAGAGTCATAAAACTGAACATTGTTACTGGGAATGAGAACACAAGAGTTGCGATACTCAACCCTCCCACCTCCAACCTCATATATGTCAGCAATGCATTATCTAGGAGCCATAAACACCTCTGGACCCCTTTGGGATGGTTCTAGCTGACACAAGAGGATCTTTGGGGGGGCAGAGGGTGGGGCTGTCACAGCCTAAGGCATTGTAATCTCATCTTGGGGCATTTTGTATTCTACACTGATACTGAGGAGGAAGACACACATCATCTCTTGAACACCAGGATGCCCAAAATGAGGAGGATCTGAATCATCATGTGGAAAGCCACATCTGAACAATAGTCAAATTCCTGAGGATTCATATCTTCAGAGCTTTCAGATGCGCTCATGCCAGGAGGAGACAGTTTGAAGTCTGTTTCCTAAGGGTTTAGAAACCATTTTACAGCCTCAGTCATTCTCACATGCTGCAGTTATTTCCTTAGTAAAAATATCAACACGGAAGCATAAAGTCCTTTAAAGTGAAGGAAATACCCCAAACACCAACAAATGGATGAGCTGCTGTGAGCTCTTGTGGAATAAATCCCAGGCTCCTGCGGGCTCAGATGATTCAGGCTTTGCATTCTCATGGTTTGTGATTCCACCAGATTTCCTTGATGCAATTATTTTCTTGCGACTCTGCAGTCTACAGATTCTAAATATAACCTTGCACATAAAATAATACCCTCATTCCTGAAACAGTCGCTTGCCCTGAATCCTGCCAAACAGATGCTTTTTATATTACATTAGTCATGAGCTGTGGCTGACAAGTTCCTCTTTGCAGACCCCTCCCAGAAATCTTGTGGAAAAACCTTTCTTTTATTTTTTTAAATAATTCCAGGCCAGCTGAGCATATCAGGGAAGGAAAACGTTAACATTTTCCAGAAGTGGCTGATGTCTCATGTAGCCTTTAACAGTTGCTGCCAGTCCTTTAACAGATGTGTGGGAGGGATACAAGCGACTGAGTGGTGTCATTGCGCAATACCAATAAAGACACATGAGGCCAGGCTTTGAACATAGTTTTTATAGTCTAGGAGGGATAAGTGAGTGAACCTAGAGACCCTCTATGCTAGTTAATAACAAGGTGCCGCTCTGAATCTGAAGTTCAGACTCCCACTATCTCACCCTTTATGTTTTCACAGCTCAGGTGCTGAGTGAGGTGAAGGCTGTAAAACACTCCCAAGATCAAAAGAGTCCTTTAGGGATCCTCCACCCGGTGGTGGAAGAGGCATTCAGCGCTGAGAGGAGGAAGAGCAGGCCCTCTCCCATGGTCATGGCTGTGGGTATCTGTTTAGGTCAGTGCCAGAGAAGCCTTCATCTTCACTACCTGGCTTCACCCATTGCTGCTCACCAAAACAAGGTGGGAGCCAGAGCTCCAGCTATCCCTGCTCTAGCCAAAGGAAACAGGCTTAGATTAGGATAGGCTAGGCTAGGCTAGGCTAGGCTAGGCTAGGATAGGATAGATAGAAGATAACAGAACAGGATAAAACATAATGGAACAGAACAGAATGGAACAATTTCAGTTGGAATAGACCTACAACAACCATCTAGTCCAACTTCCATGGGGAAAAGCAAGCCCCTGGCCCTTTCCCGTTCCCTGAAATGGACAACAGCAGCAACCCTTAGAATGCTGTTCCTCATCAGCTTGTGCACTATGTGGATACCACGACTTCTCTGCCTCCCCTCCGCTTTAGCACCGACCCAATGATTTCCAGCACCTCAAAGTCGAGGTAGTGAGATTTGAGGTCAAGCAGAGAGCAGCACTGTGCAATAGGGTGTCTGTTGCAAAACAGGCTGGGATTTGGTCTTTTGCTCAAGCACTGTTGGGAGGAGGAGGAGGGAGGAGAGGTGCAGGATGTGGTGACACTGCAATTTTCCTACTCTCAAAGCCAGTTGAAGTTCACATCTTGCCAGCCTCCAGCTACCCGTTCCTCTCTGCTGCGAGGCAGCTGGCCACACCACTCCATTGTGCCAGCTCACTTCTAACTGGGTCAGGGATCTATGTTTAAAATAAGTCCTTGAGAATATACATAACCTTTCTTACCAACCTTGATAATTTCACTGATTTTAAGCACAAAAGAGGTGCTCATCAACAGGAGTTTGAGTGAAGGAAAGAAAAAGAGGAGGGAGCAGAACCTCTCCTATCTGGTTCTTCACCAAAAACCCCATGCCTGTTTTCCACCAAGACATTGATCCAAACCCAGCGCATGTGGGAGTCAGCACAGGCTCTGGAGGGAGCACTCACACCATCTCCTGCTGACAGCTAACCTGTGTAACAGGCAACCTGCCTTTTCTCAGCAAATACACAGGGATCACCGCATCTCAACTCTGCTCCTCTAGCTCGTACCTCAACTGCCTACCAGGGTGGTGTGGGCTGTCAAATGAGTTTACAAAGCAACACTCACATCCCTCCGCTGGCAAGCTGTGGGGCCAGCTGGAACGGATGCAGCCCTTGTGCAAGGTCATATTCTGATGGGATGGCTGATGAGATGCATAGCCAACAACATGGGGCTAGAGATGCCATCACTGTGGTTGCTCTCCAGGGACATAAACAGCATGTTGCTCGTTCTTGAACTCAGAAGTGTGACTATTTTAACCCTGCTCTCCATGGCAACAGAGACGGAGCAATGCCATCACTACTTCATGTACCCCCTCATTGTTCTCATAAAGAGTTTGCTCAGATCTGGCCACCTGAACTAGTGGCTCGTAGCTAAGCCAAGCCTTTCCCACTCTCTGCATCTCCTGGATGAAATTCTCTCAGGAACAGCTTGTTCCTTTTTGGCCTTGGTATTAGGATTATTAAATAAAACTTGGATCCAGCTCTTGAAACCTTCCACCAAGACGCCTTTTAATTAAAGCAGTGGAAAGAGAAGACCAGTCTAAATGTTGTAACATTTTTAATTAGTGAAACCTTTATTTTATTTGCTAAAAACCAAGATTACCTCTAAGTCTATTAAAATGAGTCCTTCGTCGGAAGGCTTTGTAGTGTGGGTGAAAGGGAGATTGAAGGGATATTAATGAGGGCTTAAACATCTTAAACATGCTAAAATAATCAAAGAATGGTATTTTTTTGATGGAAGAACTTAAATAACCTTTCATTCCCACCACACTGAGCGTGTATGTTCGTGTACTGATGCTTTTTGAAGTTCACTTGAACATAGACTTCCATGAACACACACCTGCCTTCATCCAGACCCACCCATTCATCCATCCCTACTGCCATGGGGAATTATAGTCCTTTCCTGATAATTCCTGAATAAATACATGTCTCTGAGAAAGGAAATACATGCTCAATTCATAAAAACTTCAGTTGCAAGTCCTTTTTATACAGTCCCTTATTTATTGCAGTGGAGGACTCCATCTCCTCTGAGTTCAGGGGGTTTTAGGAAAGGGCTGTTATTGTGTCCTATAAAAATTACTTAATGTTTTCAGAACCAGTTACATTTTACAGCTCTCAGAGATATTAAAGTTTCCAGGTCAATTCCTACAAGTCCAAGGGGGTGGCAAAAGTTGTTCCTACTTGGACGAACCCTTGAGGGCTGTCTGCTAACAGGGCAATTTGGTCCTGACTTAGCACAGCACAGCCTACTCTTATATTGTCTTCTTTGGTAATCCACCACAGGTTTTAATGAATGATGTCCATAGGTTCTTCATTACCTTCTGTCTAGGGAACCTGTTTGGAGCAGGCAGTGATTGTGTTCACATAGATGAAGCAAGGTTAAATTTTTCTCCCTAAATTACATCTCCACTTTGGTCTCTAGGAAACGCCTAATTACTATCATAGCTCTGCCATTGTGGAGAGATGTCAAGATGTTCTGTGGCCACGCAAGCACAGGCCACTTGCATGTTCTATGCACAACAACCTGTTTTCCTTTTGCTTTTTTCCTTTTCAGGCATTCTCGTATGGCCTCTTGTTAGTGGAAATGAAAGAGCCTTGAAGAGACCTCTGTATTGCCTGTACATTATATTAAGCAACAGAAGGCTCAAGGTGATTCAGTCAGTCAAAGCAGCTATTTCAAGGCAGGAAGATCAAAGTGGATGATAAAGTGGAGAGGATGCTGCTGGAAGTACTGAGGCTTTTGACATTGTGGAACTTTGCCTGTCCTTGGTCATGAACAGATGGCCTGATTTTAGGACTCCTGACCACATAACTACATTGCCTGCCTTCTCTCAGAGACCATATCCATGGTCATCTTCCGTAGGAGGTTCTTTCAGCTTTAGGCCATGTTCAAGCCAAATCACCCTCTTGCTTTCCAAGGCCAGCAGCATAAACCAAACCAGGCCAGGGTTAATCCACCCAGCCAAGAGCTCCCCTGGATAAAGGGAACTGCAGTGGAGGGTTCCTGGGGCACATCTCTCAGCATGATACAGCTCTTTCCTTGCAGTCCTCGAGCAAAAAAATAACCCTTCCCCCCTGGCCCTTCAAAAGACCTATTCCTTATGATAGTAATAAAGTACTGATTACTATTAAAAACCCAAACCCTGCAGGAAAGCAGGGAGGGGGAGTTTATGGCCATTGACCTTTTCACTCAGGTTGGTTTACAAAGAGCTGTCTTTCTGTTGCACCACTGGGATTGTACAAGTTTCTTGGCCATGAATGGGAGCTTTGTAGGATTCTACTGTGTGGTCATTCACAGGCAATCTGTTGGTCTTTTTTAGAGATGTTTAATAAGAAAGAAAACCTATCTGAAATACAGGAGGAGGGGGGTGAGCTGAGTATCAGCTAGCGGCGCAATCAATGAGTGAATGTGTTTGGGTCTCCTCCCGGAAGAGAAAGCTTGTTTTAGGAATTTAGCCTGGCACTCGCAGGGTTCTGTTTGTATAGCCCTTTCATTTTAAAACATACATGCAGGCAATTAAGAAGAGATGGCTTGGAGCAGGCACAGGGAGAAGAGACAGGGAGGGAAGGAAAAGGGGAACTGAGGAAAAAAGAACAACTGTTAGAGTTGAGAAGAGGGCCACAGTAAGGATGAAGCCAGAATCAATGGTATCTTCTCATTCTGTCACCACCGTACAATTCACTGACTGATGGAAGGGTGCTCACTGGGATGGAGAGGTTTTCCTCTGGTCCATGTGAGATGGTGCTTGCTCCTTCCCATGCCCAGCTTGGCTAGGTGTTGTCTCTCATCTGCTTGTATGCTAAAAGACCTTCGGCTGGGCCGCAAGCAGTCATGGAAATCCAGTGCTGGTGCCCCTGACGGTGTGCCAAGGTGAAAGCAGCTTAGACTGAGCCTCCAAGCACCAAAACTCCATCAATAAATGTGCTTCATCAGGAATGGCACAATCTGGAACAAAATCTGGCTTTTTACTAATTGTTTAAGAACCAAGCTCAATGAGGCAGTGGGCAGGACTGAGATGACTGGACTCCACCACACTGTAGATACAGGGGATGAATACCTTTCAGGCTTGCAGAAGGTATTTCCAGAGAACCCAAGCATGACCTGGTTGAAACTGCTCTGTGGGATGTTTGTCCACAAGGGGAGAAATTCCTTGGTCTCCTAGAGAGTGTGGAGGTCACCTTTACCTGCTGGTCATGCTGTAAGCCAGGCTGCTTCCTGCCTGTCCAAGCACTGGGCTGCCCACTATACCAACAGGCAGGCTGGTCCAAGGAGCATCCACAAGGATGGAGAGATGCTGTCAATCTCTCTTGCAAGTTCAGTAAGAAGCTGTCAGCACAAGCCAGCTCTTATGGAAAGACCAGCCACAACACAAAAGGCTGCCTTTGGGCTGACAGAGAAGAGAGGTCCTCTGGCAGCCTGTGGTAAACAGAGAGATCCCCAGCACCTAATGGAAGAAGTACATTAACTGCTGCACTAGCCAGCCTCCAATAAACCTGCCTCCCCAAGTTAGCCAGCAGCTTCACTTGGACACTGTGCTTTCTCTTTCAAGTTGTTGCTATGAAACACTAAAACAACTACCCCCATTTTTCAATGGTGAGGGGAAAAGTGCTCTCCTATAGCTTGATGAACCATGCTGAGCTCCTTCTATGACGAAGGCAGTGTAAGTGCCAAGCACAACCATTAGCTAAGTTCATTTTCTCCATGTGCATGTGTTTGTATTTGCATTTTAATACGTGAATAACATATACACATAAATCTTTACGTAATTCATCAAACTGTAGGGCTGTATAATTTTCACCTTGCAACATACAGCTTGTGAAATTCTCTGTATCACCCTGTAGTGATCAAAAAGGGATCTCAGCTGTGCTCTCCTGTCTGTGCTGATAGCCCTCGCTATCTATAATCTACCTTGGCCTTTACTCCTAAAGAAAATTAGAGACTTAATCTGTGAATATTTACTAAGAACATTTAAGGATAAAATAAGTATATAGCCTGGGGATAAGAAATGTTCACTGTTCTTCACTGGGGCTTTCAAAGAGCTTAAAGAAAATACCTCCCACCAGCTGGTCTACAAAATGTGTGACTTGTACATTTGTAAACCTGAAAAGTCAACAACCATATATGATGTTAAGATTTGCCAGCCAGAACCCACAAGTCATATACAGAGACGTTTGCTCTGTCCTTGCTAAGTTGAGGACTGGATTTTAGTTGCAACTGGTCTTGTAGAGGAAAACTTTCCATTAGCGTAAAGCCAAAAGCATCAGCCTGTGAACCAGCTGGACGTGGACTTTACTCCAGGGCACTCCAGGGGCAAGAAGGAGGGGACATGGGGGTGTCCCACAACACATGCATAAAGTCCCTAAATTAGACCAGCCTCTGAGCTGGCCAAAAAGTGGTTGAGGGATTATCAGTGATCTGGATGAGGGCATTGCATGCACTCCAAGTCAGTTTGCAGACACCACCAGAATGGAGGGAGTGTTGATCTGCTGAAGGATGGGGAGGCTCTGCAGAGGGATCAGGACAGGCTGGATCAATAAGCCAAGGTCAATTGTATGAGATTCAACAAGACTCAGTCCTGAGTCATGCATTTGGGTCACAACCACCCCCTGCAACTCTACAGGCTTGGGGCAGAGTGCCAGGAAAGCTGCTCTTGGAAAAGGACCTGGGGGTGCTGATTGATGGTTGCTAAACATAAGGCAGTGTGTGCCCAGGCAGCCAAGAAGGCCAATGGCATCCTGGCCTATACCCTGGAGGTATTTAGAAGATGTGTAGATGTGGCACTTGGGAACATGGTTTAATGATGGACTTGTCAGTGCTGGGTTGAAGATTGGACTTGATAATCATAAAGGTCTTTTCCAACCTTCACAATTCTATGAGTTTATGAGGGCCTAGGCTAGAGATAAGTAGCTGAGAGGTCTCTACCCACAGTGTCTGCTTCAGGAGAGCCATTGCTCTACATCTCTGGGGAGAGCTAAGGAGAAGAAGGGAGGAGTTGGACTCACATCCTCATCTGGGTCCTGCTGGACCTCTCAGGAAGGGCCAGGGCCCTCTTGAAATGCTTTATTCCTAGAGATACATCAGGGAAACGCTGGTGTCTCTTTTTCAAGGTTTCTGAGGAGCTGAACTGGAGGCCAAAACAAACGAGGGATTGCTATCAATGGCTCCATTCAGTGCTGGGGCAGGCACAGAACAGAGCTGCAGGACACAGACATTGGAATGAGGGGGCCTGTCCAACCTGTGGATCTGTAGGATAATAAAGTACTGGGAAAAGGGGGGAAAGGATAGAGAGGTTGCCACTGAAAGGGTGGAAATTGCACAGATTCGGAGTTTCCACTCAGAAGTTCTTATAAGGTGCGAAGTTTGGCAGAGCTCTGTGGCTCCCATGGTAACCTGCAGAGGATGGAGCCAGGATGTCTGGGGAGAAAGATGGCAGTGGTATGTTTTAGAGTCCCGGTGGCCGTCCCCTCATGTACGTGAACTGGAAGCCTCTGGGATGACGCAGCACACAGGGAAAACACCACAGACCCTGCCAACATCTCCTCCCCCTGGGGCACAGGAGGCTGGTATGTGTGAGGCTCTGCCCTGGGTGCAATGTTGCCTTCAGCATCACCTTTTACCCCTGCTCATGGAGTTCACTAGCAAAAACACAGCTCTGTGACTTGCAGACAGCTTCTGATGGCTGCATGCACACATGGAAGGCAGCACTTCAAGCAGCTCCTGGTTGCCTGGAATGGGACAGATGGGCAGCGAAGCAGCAGGATAAAACCAGAGCTATGTGAGAACCAGAGATACATGATTAGGATATCAAAACTCATTTCCACTCCTGCTCAGTTAATGGCACTGAAACATTTGTCCACCAAATACTTGCCTGAATAACCCACCTCCAGCTTTCTGCATGATGGTGCAGAAGCCTTGCTGCACTGCTGGGAGCTGCCTTCTCTGAGCTCCCAGCCAAGACAAAAGGAAGGTAAAGAGATGTGAAAAGAGGTAGGAACAAGATATTGCCAGGATAATGTGCCTTGCTTCAAGGATAACACGCAGTCCCATCTCTGCCATGTGAACTGAGCACACTCTTCTGAAGCCGTGGTCTTGGAGACTTGCTTTCCCTCTGCTTCTCCAAAAGGATAGGGCCAGAAGGAGGTTGTACTTGGGCAGGAAGAACAGCCTGGCCAGGACGTAAGCACATATCCTGCATTAACTCTCCATCACATAATGACTGCTGGATATGTTGCTCAGTGTCTCTAGGCAGAAGTGCTGCTCAGGGGAACATCAGCATGTACTACACTGTTAAAGGAAGCTCAGGTTCCTCTTCTTCAGCAACCTCTGTACTGTATAGTTCAGTCAGACACAGCTTGTTTCCAAACAGCCGCATCACTGGGAGGGTTGTTGTTGCTACAGGCAACGGATGAGGTGTAGGCTTGAGGGTCTGTGCCCAGGAAAAGTCATGGATACCCCTGCTTTCCACAGCCCTGATAAGATGGGACAGATCTGGAAACAGAAGTGTCTTCTCCGCGTGTACTGAGGCTTGGAAAATGAGCACGCTACTTGAAGAGCAATCCTTCAGGGCTCTCCTCTCCTAATGGCAGTCAACACTGCTTGGGTTCCAGCCCTGCCTGTTGTCCTGCAGTTAAGTGGTGAGAGCAGTCTGTGGTGTGCACACAAGCTCAGGCTGGCCTCAGGGAAGGAAACAGAGGGACTCGCGCTGCTGGGATGCACACAGTGTGCGTTGGTACAGTGCACAGCCCAGGCTATGGCGCATCCCAGAGCCCAGCCAAAGCCAGGAAGAGCCCTGGGATGACAGAAGGAGCTCTCAACTCCTCATCTGACTATGGCTTTTGTGAGTCAGGTTATGTTTGCATAAACTGGACCTGGTTGCTAGCTGCAGGTTTTCCTGCCCATAACCACTATGCCTTTTTAAGGCTTTTAGCAGTGCCATAATAGTCATTATTACTGGCGACTCCAGTTCTGCCTTACTGTGGGCATATCCTGGATGGAGCAGCCAGCGTGTGATAACACTGGGGAATAAGAGTATTTGGGCAATTTTTCTTCTTTTGACAGCACTTGAACTATAAGAGATTCAAGTAAGAGGAATTGCTGGCAGAATGGATGTGGAAAGAGTGATTTTTTTAAAAGCAAATATTGGAGAGGGTGTTTGGAGTGAAAGCTTGAGAAAGAAATTTAACCCATGTCCCATAGAAACCATAGAATCATAGAATAGCTAGGGTTGGAAAGGATCTTCAGAGCAAGCAATGCTGCTTTGACACCACAGACGTCCTACAGCCCGACAGCTAGGGGGGGAAGGAGTTCAGGAACTCATTTCTTTCATGCAGAAAGCTGTGTTTTCTTTTCAAGCAATGGACAAAGGAAAAAGGCAGAAAGTCTTTAGTAACCCACTGGCTGACAGGTTTCTCCTCATTTCTACTGAGTGAAGGGATATTCGCCAACACACCTTATCCAAACGCTGGGTTTGCCAGGCTGAAGTTGTGCCCTTATTCATAGCCCTGAATCTTCCCCAAGAGTTTGGTGAATAGTGGATGGGAAGTGCCTCCCTTTGCTCTATGGCAGGAGCCTTTGGGTAAGCCCATAGCATAGACCTTATAGAAGAGTTCTTGATCTTCCAAGCTGTAATGAAACAGAACACGTCATTTGACTGTTACTCACATCTTTTCTTTATCCAATGGAGATCAGAACACATGCCATATCCCACATCACCAGAGAGCTGCAAGACTTCCTTTGGGGGGACATTGCTGTGTGTCTGGGCTGCCCTTGACCCAAAGCAGCACACTGCAACTGGTAATAGAGGGGATAGTTATACTTTGGCAAGGTGGTGGTTTGCAGCAGCTCATGCAAACATCCTTTCCAGGTTCAGTTCAGAGTTTCAAAGCCTATTGCTCTTCTTAAGCAGCCCAAATTCACCTGTCAGACCTTCCCTGGGGTATATAACTATCGCTCCAGGGCCCTGCAGCACAGGCTGGTGCTTCTGCCACTTACAGCAGGGAAGCATAACTGCCAGAGGACTGAGTGCTGGGAAAAGCAGAACTGTCTTGGAGCATAAAAAGACATGTTGGACATTTATGTCTGTTGGAAGAGAAATGTCAGAGCAACAAAAGAAAATCCAGATGTGCTGCATTCACATGGTGACAGGCTGATTGGAGACAGCCCCACCTGATTTCTCTTGCTGTTTATAGAGTGAGGGTTTTCTCATTGTTGGGGCATCTTTAGAAGAAAATACTTATTCTTGCATTTGATTTTCTTTGAGAATTACTGGTTTTATTACTGTATCTTCAGCAAGATTTCCTAATAAACTTGAGACCTTTTAGCTCAGCTGGAGTTTTGCCATGGACTTCTGCAAGGACACAATCTTGGCTTACCCCAGAGGGCTGAGGATAGGGCTGGAAAGCAGTGGCCTTACAGCAGTGTGTCTCTACAGATGCCCTCCTGTGCTGCAGAAGCTGCAATTACAGCAGTGCAGAGTTGCTGTCACAGTTATATCAGTGCATTTCTATCTCTCACTGGGCACAAAGCAATATCTTCAAGTCAGGCACAGGGTTAATTCAAAACCCTCCTGGTAAAGTGCAGCAAACAAAGGGAAGCTTCTCTGGGATTGGGAGCTCACCAAACAGGCAGGTATCTTTCCCTGCTTGTGCATCTCTTAAGAGAAAGCTTTTGATTTCCCAGTTTATTTTAATGAGGCAAGTCAAGAGAGGTTTTAATTAAGCATCTAACAGCCAGTACATTGCACAGCTGTGTGCTCCAGTGGGGAATCCAGCCCCTCTCCAGTTAAATTCAGACACCTGCAGCCAGCAAGTCACCTGGAGCTGCTTTGTGGGACCAAATAGTCCCACATATGTTCCTGCTGCTTTTGGGGCTGTCACACCAGGAGGGCTTGTCCCCATGTAGACAGCAAACTCGCTCCTGAGCTGAGCCAGGGGAGGGAAGATGCATGCAAAGCCCATAATACCTCGCATTTCCCCCCTGTGAATAAAGAAAACCAGCCCAGCAGCATGGCTGGTCCCTGTGCACACAGAGAAAAGCTGGTGAAATGGGTTCCAGCATCCCCAGCACGAATTAATTTCAGGCATTTCTGGAATTTCAACTGTTTCATTAAGCAGCTGGGCCCTGCCATAGGCACTAAGGGCTGGCGAGAAGCAAGCCGATAGCCCAGCACAGAAAGATACTGGAGGAAAGGACAAGGCCAGGCTGTCCCCATCCCGGTGCCACCTGCAGCCTCCTGCCCATCTTATTGCCACCCTGCCAGCACCTCAGGGCTTCTGCAGGTACCTCTAAACAGTGAGAGAGACCGGGTAGTAATAGACCATCTTTGCCCCTGGCTTTAGATGTTGCTCTTAAGGACCATCTGAGCCTGAAGGAGATGCTGGCTGAGCAAACCTATTGGCTGTCCCGGGGCTGGAGCTGCCTGTGTGTGACAGCAGGCACGTAAGCTTGGTGGCCCGTCAGAGAAGACAGTTCTCTAAGGTGTGGAATGGGAAAAAATAAAAAGAGATCAGTCCCCTTCAAGGTTTTCGGTGGTGTAATAAAAGTCCCTGTGTCCTGGATGCCAGGGAGGTCTGGAGGAGGGGGAAGAGAGGCTGAAAGTGAATTAAATGGGCCTTTCAGGAGCAGAGAGAGCACTTAATCTTCTCAGCCCATTTAGCGCAGATGCTGTTGAAGCCTCCCTGCTACGATAGCCAGCAGAGCTTGGCCCACATTGTCGTTTGCAGACACCATGCAGTCCCAGAGGAGGGCTGAGCTTGTGGAGAGGAGCAGGGCAGGAGAGGAAGGGTGTGTGCTGGCTTGAGAACTACTGATCAGCTTAGATACACAGGATTTATTTGGGAGCATGATGTATGCAGGAGCATAGGAACAGTATGCACCTCACCTTGGGATGAAACACAGTGTTCATCTCAGCTCTTGCATATTTCTGTGCCAGGTTCCCCCACCTGTAAGTAAGATCAGATATAAGGTGGGGTCATGGGGGAGCATAAGGCTGGACATTGGAAGTATTTGTGTCTGAAATTTGTGTCTGTCACCAATGGTGCCAGAAGGGACCAAAGCCTGTAAGGCTGGGTCAGGGTACAGCCTGAACCCAAGCAGAAGAAAGAAACAGGCAGACACTTGTGTTCTATGGCCAGGGCACAGGCAGCACTGTGGGAAATGCCAGTAGGGATGAGGGGTGGGATACAGCTGCTGGCAGATGTTCAGCTGTGCCCTTATCCCACAGAGACATCAGAACCCCCTGCTCATCACTGCTCAGTTTCCTGACCACAGCATCCTCCACTTAGGCCACTTGCCTCACCCAGTACATATTTAGGGTGCTCTGCTACCTATTGCTGCAGAGACCCGGGAGCAGGATGAAGACCCCAGAGGCACAGGCTGGCACTCTGCAAGCCTCAGCCATGACCACAGCCTTGCCCAGCTCTGCTTATCATTGCTATTCCCTTGATCCATGGTTATACTGATAGCAGCTGTGCCCCAGGTATGCCTCTGAGCAACTATTGCTCTCAGTAAAAGGGTTGTACCCGTGTTATCACCAGTGCTTCTATAGCACAGCTCTCTCTCATGACCATACCCCAGCAACTCAAAAGCATCTCTGGTGTTTTGCTACAACTGTTGTTCTGGCTTCAGCAGTGAAAGACGCTTTGCTCCTTTGATCAGCCCTAGAAAAGAGACAGACCTAAACCCTGCTGCTGCAGTAAGTGATTTAAAAAAGCGCTCAGTTTCTGCAGGACCTGCTGACACCCCAGCACATGACGTTTGCACAGGCTGCAGCCTAAGAATCATCTCTGAAAGACAGAGAAACTTCTTAGGAACAGGACACAGCCTAAGAACCACCTCTGAAAGACAGAGAAACTTCTTAGGAGTTACACACCAGTATATTCCTTAGAAAACACATTCCCAGCTCAAATACATGCTGCTTTTCTAGGAAAAACATCCCCAAGTGCTTCTTCTCAGATAAGAATACAAATGAGCAAATAGCAGGCTGAGATGAGGAGAACAATCCATCCCTCCTCCAGACACCCCGGGCTCCCATATGCTCTCTTAAAACAGCACCAGAGGCAGCTCCTGCTTTACACAGGACAGAGGCTAAAGGTGGGCCAGTGCAACCCTTCACAGCTGAGCCTGCCTGGCTCATCAGCAGGGCTATATAAGCCCAGATTCAGCAGGTACCTCTTTCTTTTGTGTAAGGATTTAGGTGATGGGGAAGAGAAGTAATTTTTGTTAGGCTGCTGGTGTACAGCTCTAGAGCCAGGGAAAATTATGCTGAAGTGCTGTGGAGAGGAGGAGTACTAGGAATAGCCTAAAAATAAAAGACTTTGGATTATAAGGACTTAAAAGAAAGCTATTCCTTAAACAGTTAGTAGCTACAGCCTAGGGTCAGCAGTGACTTCTACCTTGGGCTGCGTGAACTAAGAACATTAATTGAGCCTCCTGGGTATGTAAGCTTCTTATCTACTTATGCACAGTGCTTTATCTGGGCTGGAAAAGAAATGAGATTATTAGCTACTTTTAATGAACAGCAATGGGGTGTGCATGCTCAGCTGCTCCTTGCTGGAAGATGCTTCATTCTCTCTGCTTCTTTTAAAACTATCAACTTTTTAGGCTATGAGCCGAGACTTCAAAAGGTGTTTGGGTGTCAGAGGAAGGGAGGTGGCTCCTATTCATCATTTATGGGCTGAAGGTGCTCACAAAGCTTCTGCTTCACTCCTTAACCCTACAGGTGCTTCTCGGTGTCTCAGATCTGACACCTCAAAGCTGTTGTGTGGGGCTCTTCCTGCCTTGCTTAAGTGACTCCCTATTTAGCAAGGCAGCCTTTGGAACCCCTTCCCTTGGCACCTCACCGTGCCCATGTTCAGCATCTGGGGTGCACATCACAAAGGGAAGGTGGATGGGCCACAGCCCCTGGTGGGCACAGAGGCCTCGAAGATGGGCATGCTGAGGTGGAGGTTGTGCTTTGGGGAATTTAAGTGCAAGTTGCAGGCTAAGAGCAAGCCCCTGTAAGACCCAACTTCCTATGTTGGAGAGCAGTGGGCTCTGGGTTATGCTTATATCTTGGTGCCCCAGTGGGCTTGGGGATGGGTTTTGCTGGCAAAACTGCAGTTTTGCTCCATGCTTTTTAGGGAACATGGAAGCAAAGCAGTGTGAAATCAGTACAATGCTGATGCCAGCCCAGAGCTGCCCTCTTTTGCTTGCCACCAACAGTCTGGGGGACGTGCTGGCTCGCCATTCCCAAGGGCCTTGTGCCTGGAGGAGGAAGCTGATAAGGAAGAGCCTGTCTGTAGATTAAAATCCCCTGGCCTGGAGTTTCCCAAGGCAGTCTGTCGCCAGCAAAGGGCTCGTGGGAGTCCTGTCTTCCCTTCCAGACCAATCCTGCCTTTTACCCCACTGCTGGCATGGCTCCTGAAATGATCCCTGCTCCATTTGCCCTCATGATCCAAGAGTGACTTCCACTGGCTGCTGCCTGTTCTTCAGTGTCTCAGCAAGCCGTGTTTGCTTTTCAGATTCCCTTTCCTGATTGCTTTGAAAGACAGATGCCCTCTGCCCCTGCTCCCTTTAAAAGCCATGGCTTTTCTTGCTGATAGGGGGCTAAAAACATCTTTCCTCTTACAAATGTGCCCTTTCAGTTGCTTTCTAGCTCTAAGTGGTGTTGCTTTGTTGTTTCTCTTTGGAAGCTGATCCTCATTTATTGCCCTCTTCTCCGTAAGCTGCTAATGCTGGCCAGGAGAGATGGGGTTATTTCCCCTAGCCTAAGCTATACTTCCTAACTAAATTACACCTGGATTCACTGCTAACCTTATACATGCTGTACTTGAGAGATGATTCAGGCCAGGATGAGGGTTTGAGAGCACTGCAAGGCTTTCTCCTTGCCCTCCCATTGCGTTTGGACCTGGAGGCTAAGTGGGAGCCTCAGCTGTGAGAAACCAGCAGTGCTCTGCGGCTTGGCCAGAATGATTTCTAAGCAGGGGCGGGCTGAGACACAGGAGTAGAGCAGGTCCCAGAATAGGGTTTTATCACCTCTGCTCACACCTAGGTTCAACCCAGGGATTTGGTCAGTCCCTGTTCCTGCAGGGGCCAAGCACACGGTAAAGCTGGCCAATGATGGAGCTAGAAGCAGGCACCTTGCAGCTCTGGTTCCTGGCCCTGATCCTGCTCTAAAAGGCTGGTTGTTCCCAAAATCTTTCCATCACTTTAGCTCCCATCCTCAGCTGAGTTTTTCAAAGCTGCCTCTCCTGCTGTGTCTAAGGGCTGATCTAACATCCCTCTCACATGTGTCTCCTCTTGTCCCTGCTTAGCTGCTTTTGCCCATAGGAAAGCAAGGGGGGGGATCATAAACTCTGTAACTGAGGATCTCAGGTCTTTTGCAAACCCCACTGTGATGCTGCTTGTTCTGGTTGTGGGAAAATTGAGTCAGGGAGCAGCGACGGGGTCATGCGCACTTATAGCATCCAAAGCTTAGGCTGGAGCAGAACCAGTTTGCAGGATCTCTGGTGCACATCCCACCTTTCCACCTGCCTGCTTTACCCCACCAACCAGCCCCTCAATACAGAACAGGCTGTGGGTGGCAGCTTTGTGCATTGGAGCCTTGTGGTGCCAACCCCTGGGATGCTGACGATTGACAAAAAGTGGGGAGAGAGCTCTTAAAATGCTGGGAGGAGGTTGGCACAAGGCAAAGAAACGCAGCAGCGAGAAGGCTCTTTTCCAAACTTATATATATGATTTAAATAATAAAACCCCACTAAAATCAACCCCAAAAGCTGGAGCTCAAAGGAACGAAGCTGCTGGAGTTTTCCGAGAAGGCTCCCAAGATGCACAATGGGAACATCTGTACCTCGGCCGGCGCCTTGGAAGGGTCTCAGGCCGCAGAGCAGGGCTGGCGTCAGCCGGCTACAGCCCTGCCTTGATGCCGTGCTCTTCTCCCCCGCCAAGCCCTTGCCTCGGCACGGCTCCTCCTGCCGCCTCGCAGCAAGCCGTAAATCCCCCCTTCCCACCTCTCCTCCTCCGCCGCGGGCTCTGCGGGTTTAGAGCAGCCGAGCATCCCGTGGCTGGAGCAGGGGAGAGGGAGGTTTGGTTGGCCCTGGGAACAACTGTGCTCTGTGCTGCCCGTGAAAGGCAGTTTCATAAGGCTCTTGCTCAAAACAGCCCCTTATCGGGATCGGCCCTGCTCCTGGGGACGGGGAGAGGCCAAATAGGTGCACACACGTGTAGTGTCTTGGTCCTGGCATGCGTGTGTTCCAGCCTCGGGGGATGCAGCTGGGATGGATCCTGATCCTGGCTGTGAAGGCTCTCAGGGGGTTGGGAGAGGGCTGGCTGTCTCCCTGCCTTCATACCCAGTGCCTGCTCCCAGCAAAGGGGTGAACGTGTGTACCAACATCTCTTGGCAAAGCCCCGTGGGTTCCTGCTGCAGTAATCCCCATGCATGAAGCTGTCAGGAGGTGAAATGGGTCCTCTGGGGAAGGCAGAAGTAGCCTGAGATGGGGGGTGCGTTTTGAGGCAAGTCAAGGGAAAACTCCCTCCCCTTAAGCCCATTCCCCATCAGCTGCTTCATCCTTCTCTCTCCCTGAACCTACTGCCCTGTCTCCTCCCAGGGGACTCTGCGCTTGCCTGGTGCCAACAAAGGAGCTTTGAGAGGAGACAGAACCTCCCTGTGCCAGGTTTAGCCCATTTCATCCTGGCTAGCATCCATGCAGGACAACCCAAGGCTTGGGGACTGAGGAGGGACAGCTTTCTGGATGCTCCACTCTTTGTGCCCATATTCCTTCATCAGAGTACGAATTCATGGATTTATTCTCTGTTAAATTCCTTGTGAACTTGGGAAACCTGATGAAATGAGTCAAAACCAGACACCTTTTGTGACCTGAGCTACAAGTAAACATGGAGAACTTATTCATGCTCAATATAGCATGGGCTACAAAAATAACTCCTTCATAAGGGAATATTCTGAGCTTACACAATGGTAACTTATAGAGATGGCAGGGTGTGTAGCTTTACTGCAGTGTTCTTCCTTACACTGGACTTACGTGCTAACATGGGGTTTTATTTGCAGGGTTGAAGGCAGTGGATTGTCAGGTCCCTGGGAACGAAGGGGCAAGTCTGTCTCCTGCCTAGAGATGAAGGTTTCCACTGGGAGGATTCACCAGAGAGGAAAGTGCCATTCCTAGAGGTGAGATGAACGTGTGTCTGTCCAAGGCAGGAGCATCATTGAAGAGGTACCTGGGATTAAATTCCCCATATAAGGGGTTGGCTTGGCCAAGCTTTCCTTCAATGAGGGTGACCTGGAAGATCAAAATCAGGCTTTGTAAGCAGTTGTTGTGTTCATGTGCTCATTCTTCACATTCATCCCCAAAATGAGAGATGCTCTGGAGGACCCTGAGTGCTATTTTGCCCTTTTTTACATCTTTTTATTGGAGCCAGTGATGCCAGCGGCCAAGAGGATGACTCCTGCCTCCTGCTGATGTTAGCTCCTTGAGGCTCATTGGCAGTGTGTCTCCCTTCAGGACATTTGGGCTGCTGATGCTGAAGGCAAACATAATTTCTTCTGTGTTATTTCCAGCTCAATCTGCCCAGTGTGTATGTATATGTATATATACATAATTAAAAATGAAAATATAAAAATAATAAAATTAGGAGCAGTCCCTGGCCTTTTGTGGCTCAGACCCTGACATCTGGACAGCTCTGCAGGACCTGGAGCAGTGTGAGTCCCTGTACATGGGCAGGACTCAGGGTTTGCCTGGGGCCAGGCTGAGATGAGCAGCAACAAAAAACCATTTTTGAAGCAGCTTCTTCATCCAGAACTGCATATTAATGCCATCTTAAAAGGACAACAAACGCTGCTCTGTGTAGTTCTGGCTTTGATCTTTTCCATCATTCTGCTATTTTAAGTTAAGGGGGACACTGGCATGTCTATGGGGCCACCGCAAAGTGGCCTTGAGTGACTTGGCCCCTGAAGTTGCCACTCACAGCTGGGATCCCCATGTTATAAAGGCAGAAGTGGTTTCTAATAAAAGAGAAAGCCTCCATGCTGGCCAGGTGAAGGCCAAATGCAAACAGTGACCTCCCAGGATGGCAAACAGAGCCCGGTGCTGACCTGCAGCAGGTCAGCCTGGCTATTCCTTCCCTGGGTTCATGGATGCCCTGCATCCCTGTCCCATTGCATCCTCCTGCCCATGGCAGGGCTCCTGCCTAATGGAGGCAGCTAATGCTGCTTTATGCCCATTGATTTACATTTCTAAATGAATACATATCCTCCTAGTAACACTCATTTGTGTTAGCTTCTCTTGCTTCTCTTCCCCTCCTTCACCAGAGCTGCAGAGCTGTGTCTGTACATGGGGTTTTAGCAATGGTTGTGGGTGATTAGTTGCTATTTTACTCAGATGCATTCATTGTGGAATTGCCTTTTTGTCCTTCCCATCTTCTCTTCCCGTCTTGGGGATGGAAATCACCTTCACAGTGGTAGAAATATAAAATCCTGAGGGATTCCAATAGACCTGGGATACGCGAGGGAGGCCGGTGCTTGCATTATGTTAAAGACACAGACCCCGAAGACCCCAAAACCAGCAGGGATTTAACTGAGCGATGCAAAAGGCTTTCACACCCCTTTTGTGTTTGTGACCTGCTTGAAACACACGCAGGAACCCGGGGCAGAGCTTGGCCCCGTCCCGTCCGCAGCCTGCGAGGGGAAACCAGCAGCCCGAGGGCACCATCTAGTGAACAGCCGGGGCTCACGGACCTGGAATGGGCAGGAATGGAGTGAAAACATTGGAGCTGGGGGGGAAACCAGGGTGTCAGACCAGAGGAATGGAGAGACACGTTTAGTGCTTTCCCTCCACTCCAGCTGTTTTTTAGTGTTCTCCATCAAGTTCCCCAGAGAAGCACCTTCAGTGTGCTCCATCCATCGCAGCAGAGGTGTTGGCCTGGGGCATAGCACGCTTGCTGCTCTGCCCTGGTCAGGTAGCATTGGAAACATGACCTGATTTTTTTCTGTTGTTTGGGGAAAAAAGCATTAAAGGGTTTATTATTGAGGGATCTGGGTGTGTGGGAGTGACTGGGTAGGGCAGGTCTGAGCTGGAGGCCAGGGCTGTGCTTTGAGCTGAGCTGAAACCTCCCTTTTGAATTAGAGAATTGAAACCCCACCATAGGTGCTCTAACATCTTCCCACCACCCTCAGGGTGAGCTGGTAGGGGAAAAACAGGCTGGAAGAGTGCAGGTTTGGTGCAGAGCTTTAAGCTCCCTGAGATAATGCAGCATTTATGGTTGAAGACAGCATGGTGCCATGTCACACTGCTGCTGCTCCCAGCGCTGGGGGCTGAGCTGGGGCCTCTCCCCACATTGACTTACTGGGAATTGCACCCTTTGCCAGCAGAAAGCTGGCCTGCAGCCTGTTCCCCAAAGAAAGGAATTCCCCAGCCCAAGATCTGTGCATCGATGTGCTCTGCTGCTGTCCCCAGCTCGCAGTCTGCCTCCTGCAATGTGTCCCCATGCGCACTGACCCCAAGACCAGCCCCTAGTCCCCACAGCCATAAGATCAGTGGGTGCTTTGTGATGTGGCCCTCAGAGGGCTATCATTAAGACATGCGCTTATGTTCACACATCTGACCGTAAGGTTCTCAGAGCCTTTTCCCTGTGCAGCTGCTGGAGGAGAGAATCCCAGGGCAGGAACAAAGGAAGGTGACATCTCTGAGCAAGACCATAGCAGTGACCAACCCCTCAGCTCCTCCTTTACCCAGCAGCGCCAGGGAGCACCCAATGTGCCCCAGCACTGCACCCACAAACTCTTCCTGCCCTAAAGATGGCATCTTCAGCAGTTCAGGGTCCCCATGGTCCCCTGGCATCCGTCCCCGGGTCAGTGCAGTGTGTGTGGTGCCTGTTGCAGGGTCCCTTTGCCATGCTGGGGGTGAGCCTGGCACCCCGGCTCCCTGCACAGTGGGATGCAGCTACAGCAGAGCGGGAATGGAGTTCTCCCCAGGGGCTTCCTTGAGTTGTGCCTGCAGCAAACCCTTCCCGAGCATTCAATGCATCCATGGAGCAGGGTCCAAGTCAGGCCACCCCACCCCATCCAGGTCATCCTTTGCACCCCTCTTTGGGGCCAGCTCCCTGGGGAGGATGGAGCGTACCGGGAATTGTGCCTTTTCCTCTCTTATGCAGACAGTCACAATGGTTAAGTGGCTTGTTTTTCATTAGGAAAAGGCTGTTGCTAGGCCACCCTGGTCCCCGGCATTGGTCGGGAAGGGGTTTTGCAGCCAATCCGGGAGGCTGTGCCGGCGGTTCCGCACACGTAGACACATGCATACGCACACATGCACACGCACACCCCTCCTGCAGCCGAAGTGCTAAGCGGCTGCCAGATGTGCCTATTCATTCCCACATCACACCTCTTCGCTTCTCCTGGCCAAGCAGGTTATTAAGGCTCCTGAGATTCTAATTGTTAGCTGGCTGCGAGTTTTCTGCCTTCTAATTTAGGCTCAGGGTGTAGAGCAGAGGGGTGATGGTGAGTGGGGGTACTGAGGGGGTGGGAGTACAGGGTGCCTCTACTACAACCAGTTTGGTCTCTGATGAGTTGCCTGAGTGAAGCCTCTGCTCTCTGCCTGCAAACAAGGTGAATGGTTCCTCTGGGTCCCCACAGCAAGGGGATAGACTGCCACGGGTTAGGGGCTTGCTCCAGGCTGTTATTAAGTACCAGCATCGCTCCACCCCAAGACATTTGTGGTTTATGTGGCACTTCAACCACGTGTATTGTGATAAGCAGAGCCAGCATCAAAGCAAACTAGATGCTTGATATGGGGATGCTGCTTACAGCCATGGTCCATGTGCAGACAGTCGCTGGCAGCTGGGATCAGCACTGGACCATGCCAGGCATTGGTGATGCAGAGCAGGAGGGTTAGACACATCTGGTACAGCTATTCTGCTATGGTGCTATCTCAAGCACCCTATGGGTGTCAAACACCCACCCAGCAGAAGCAGAGCTCTGGGTGTATGGGCAAGGCAGGGTGTGAGCAAGATGGGAGCATACATCCATCCACTCTTCCAGCTGCTGATAGGAATAGACACCAAAACATGTGGAAAACCATGGATAATCCACATGAAACTCAGTTTCTGAGTGTCCCCCATGAAAACCCACATGTAACAGGAGGGAAGCTCAATAACAGCAAGGGAAAGCATTGAATTGCCATCTGCTGCTCAAGGAGAAGCTGTTGCTAGACAGAAGTAAAAGCCGTCGCCATCGGCTCCCATTGGCTCAGCCCCACTCCAGTGACGGGCTTATCAGTTACCTGCTCTCGCAGCTGGCAGGAGAAAAAAACCCCTTCATTTGACAATGTTTTCCCTCTGATAAAAAAGCCCATTGCTGGATTCGTGGGGTTGGGTTAATCATTACTCAGGGTTGGGGAGATAACGGCCGAGGTTTCTGCAGATTCTTCCATAATCAGGACGTTCAGCGTAAACGGCGAGCCAGCCCTGCGCTCCTTTGCCCGCCTAGAGATGCTCAGCCTCCCAGCACAAGTGATGGACCAGGGAGAAGGTTGGGTGCTCTCAGCCATAGCATGGAGGTGAACACTCAGAGCCACCTATGAGGATCCTGATCAGCTCCTGGGTGCAAACAGGGGGATGTTGCTGTTCAGGTTATTCCCAGCAAACACCATTTCATTGGCAGGGAGCAGATTGCCACCACCCCTCATCATCCATCCATCAGGCGGTTTGCTCATCAGCAACCCTGCTTTGGGGGGCTGCAGTGCACAATGTCTGGGGTTTTCCAGCCCTTCAGATCTGATATAAACAGGGATTGACCCCCTAGATTTACACCCCAAGAGCTGGAGATCACAGCACAGAAGCAAAGCTTGCAGGGCATGAGAGCACCAAAGAGCAGCTGCCCTTTGGCTGCCTTGAAATCCGCCTCTAAAACAGAGAGGGTGTTTCAGCAGAGGGGTTAAATCAGCATGGTAGCAATGGGGACAAGCTCTCAGAGGCAGCCTGGGGCTTTCCCAGCACCTCATGCCGTTGTGCAAGCCCAGGAGGGCACACAGGCAGCCATGCAGACAGGTTGGGGAGCTGCACTGAGGGGAAAAGCTGCCCTGGAACACAGGGGATGAGAGCTTGGAGCCCAGTCCAGGCTTACTTTTGGAAGTGGGTCTCCTGGAGTGTTTGGATGGTCAAGACTTCAGAAATGAGGTAGGTTTTGTCCCCACTTACACCTTCCCTCTTGGCTGGCTGAGGCAAGGCAGGCTGAGTCACAGGCTGGTAAAGCCTCCTGGCCTTCCACCTCTTTTGCAGCTTTCTCCAGCCTCACCCCAACACCCGTGTGTAACATCGAGCCACCATATGGCTTAGGGCAAGTCATTGCTATGTGGTGGCAATACAGGGTGGGCTGGGGGGACATCAAGGTGGACTCCAATGGAGCTGTGGGGTGCCCTGTGCAAGCTCCCTACATACCCGCAAGGGGATGCAGTTATATGGGCCGGGTTGCATGACCATAAACAAAGCATCCCTCTGCTGTGCTCTTCCTCTGGGTCTGCTTTCCCGGGAGCAGAAGACAGTGCTTTGGGATGCCACCATGTTCTGATGGTGGGTCTGCTGAGCTTTCACCTTTCCTATAGCTTTGCTTCCCTCCTGCCACCCAAGGAGAGGTGGAAACAGCAGAGAGGAGGAAACAGAGAGAAATCTGTGCTCCTCCTGCACCCCCTGGGCTCTCATCCTTCCCATACCCCATTGGGTCCTGCTGGCATTGCATGGCATCGTGCTGGGGCTTGCAGGGAGGGTGGTGCTGTGTTGTACAGCTTGTTGGATCGGGAATGTGTCTGGGACAAACTGGCACGAGCAGGATTTAAAGAGCTTCCGTGGGTCTGTGTTTCCTACCAGGTCTGATGCAGAGTGCCTGGACCACGAGCTCACAGCACAGCCCAGGTTGTTATTGCTGTTGCAGGATGGTTGTGCTTGGGCCACCGGGAGGTCAGAGCTTTTTAGACACGTCCAACATCTTTAGAAGCATTTCTGAGCTGTCACCAGCTTCCCCTACTGGGCAGGGAGGAGTTAAGATGGGAAGTGCAAGATGTGTCTTATAATGGCACTGATGTGTGTGCCAGGTGTGCCTGCGTCACCCGGCTCCTTGGCCGCTTCCCAAGGCTGGGGCTGAGCTCTCCTTCCCTCCCTCTGGGTGCTGGGAAAGCCTGGGACCTGTCTAGCCTGGCCATGGGGGACACAGGGTCCACTTCAGTGCTGGCTGCTGGACCGTGGCTGCCCAGTGCCCCAGTGACTCCCCATGTCCAGCCCCAAACCCCACTTTGGTGCTCCCACAGGTACATCTATGTACCTACATATGTCATCCACGGAGCATCACCCTGTCCCCACGCTATTACAGCAGCTCGCACTGTAGCTCAGCATCATTCCCACCCCACAGAGCAGGCCCAGCTCTCACTTCCAAAGCTGTGTGCAGGGATGCTGATGTGCACGGTGGACAAATCCCAACGCTGCTTCCCCCCTCACACTAGGAGCTCCTAGATCTGGGACAGCCCAGCTGCTGGAAGGTGACACAGCAGGATGCTTTCTCTTGCACTGGGCTTTCCATAAGCTAAGCCCACCCCCTGCACCTCCAACCTTCTTCATAGGGATGTCCCCAGAGAAGAGGGGACCAGCCCATACCCCAAAGAACTGCCACCATGGTACACAGGCAGAGGTTTGCCAACCTCATTCCTGCCCTCTCCCTCCTGGAGAGCTGCTGGGTCAGATCACGCAGCACATACACAAGGGTTTAGCAAGACCAATTTTTAATTCAGAATTGGACAATTATGTGAATAGTCCATTTAAATGAAGTGCATCCAATGCTCTTGTCCAGGCTGGATATTGATTAGACCCAGACTTTCTTTTCAGGCTTCACTGTGCAAAAAGGCGAGGAGGAAACTGGCCCCAAGTGCTTTGCAGCCTTCAGGCACCAGCAAGACACCTCAGTCCTCCCCCAGGAGGACTTGCCACTTGCCCACCATGGGGTATCCCCTTCCCAGAGGGCACAGGAGGTGCCCTGGCAGCCCCAGTGTCATGGTTTAAGCCACCACTGCAGCCATTGCACCCCCGTGGGGGCTTCTCCAGGCTCACACCAGGACCCTGCTCATCCCCAGGCACCAAGTGACAGATGAACACAGCACAGCCACAGCAAGAGGCTGCAGACAAGTGTTTTTGGGAGTTGCTGGTGTCCAAGTGCCACTATTTCTGTGTCCCAGAGCAGGGCTGGTGGTGTCTGACTCCCCCGTGCAGAGATGGGTGCCAGGCAGAGCCCATAGGGCACAAGCCCCAGGGAAGGATATCAGCAGCCACCTCCACCTTGAACAGGCACCAGGATGGCCTGAAACATGTGGAGGAGATACTGTCCCTCATCATAAGCTGCTTGTCATCAGGTCTGTGGGCCAGTACTGGTCATCCATGTACTGGCTGCTGTCCGCAGCGGGGTCTGTGATGGGGCTGGGGGGCCGGGGGGGCAGGCTTCGGGCCAGCTCCGACTCCCACTGCACCTCCACCAGTCTGTACAGCTCCATGGCTGTCTGAGCATCCTCCACTGACGAGTGCCCTTTGCAGCCGACCTGAGCAAAGGGGGAAAAGCCTCGTTAGATAAATGGGGTGGCAAAAATCCCACATATAATGTTGTCTGCTTGCTCACAAGGATGGAAGTGCTGTGGGGTTTGGAGACAGCAAAGGTTTGACGCAGCCAAGGAGATGCACAAACCTCTTAAGCACTTTCTGGAGGGCACAGGTCCTCTCCCTGCTTTTGTGAGATGCTTAATGGCCAGTTTGGGAGGTCCTGTGCTCCCCCAGCTTGATCATATCCAGGAGCACAGGATGAACAAGCTTCATCTCCATCTCCCAGAGAGCCCCCATGGAGATGGGGGACCACGCTGACCACACAGGATGCTCCCCATCTCCAGGTTCCTGGCGCTTACCTGGATCTTTTTGTGGAGCAGGTGCCTGGCCAAGCTCTTGAGTGAGACGTTGGCCCTGCTGGGCAGCCCTGCCCTCTCATTCAGCACTGGGATCCGGCTGGTGTCTCGGGTCCTGTCTTTGGGATGGAAGTACTTCAGGGCTTGGAAGTCATTGTGGATGGCGTGTCCTACCACAATCTTGTCTTTCAAGATCTTCAGGATCTGGAAGCGTCAGAAAGGGTTAGACAGGCAGTGCAGCAAAAGAAACACCCCCACCAATTAAGCATAAAATGAACCATTTTGTATTTAATTCAGCTCCTTCTAGTTTTTAGGTTCCCAGAATAGAGCAGTACCAAGCAAACCAACCCACCACAGAGGCTTATGTCTCTGTCTCAGAGCAGCTGAGCGCAGGCCACCAACTACCTCAAGTTGTGTCTGGCAGGTAACACAGAGACTTTCACTCTTAATTTCTCTTCCTCCTCACCTCCGCCTGGGCAGCCTTGAAGGGAATTGCTCTCTTCATGTGCTGCTTGGTGATGCCGCTCCAGCGTGTCCGGTAGTCCACGATGGGGAGCTCGGGCTGGACATACTTGTCATAGATGACATCCCCCTCATAGTTCACCACGGAGCACCGTGCCAGCTCGCTCAGCCTGCCCTGAGGACCGGTCCCCACCATCTCACAGTCGATGGCCACATACTTGCTCGGGCGCAGGAGCGGGGAGGACGTCCGCACCCCCTTGGAGCTGCCATTCCCTTGGGACAGCAGCACGGAGTGGTGCCTGGCTATGCTGTCTGGAGATGCGGATGGGGACAGGGATGCGGACACAGCCTGTTTGGGCTTGGGGACCTTCCCGCAGCGCGGTGCCGTGGTGCCATCCACCTTGGTGAGCGCGCTGCGTGCCTCCAGCCCCGCCATGGGGGTCTGCTGGCTGCCTGGGTGCTTGGGGGGGCTCAGCAGCCCCTTCTGCTCCAGCAGCGCCCGGCGCTCCATGAACCGCTGGTGCTTACGGCTCTTCTTCTTGCTGCGACCCTGCGGGGAGCCGGGACCCTCGTGGGGGTGAGCGTGGCTCCCCGCGGCGGGGCCATGGGTGCTTCGTGGAGTGGGTGCTGTGGCCTTCGGGGCGGGCAGCAGTGGGATCATCTGCCCTTTGCCAGGAGGCATTCCTGCTGGAGTGTGCACAGGGGGGTATGAGTGATACTGCAGCTCCTGTACCCCTGTCAAACAGGACCCACACACCCTATAGCACACCCCCCACACTCCCCCCCCCCCCCCCCCATGCGGTGTAGGCAGGCACAGGCAGCCCAAGCAGGAGCTATGGAACAGGGGGAACACGGACACGTTGTCGCACCATGTCCCCATGCCCTTCTCCCTCATTGCCCGGCCCCTGCCTGCCCCATTCCCGGTCCTAGGGCCGTGCCCACCCCCCTACCCGGTCCGCAGCCCCTTGCCCACCCCACTGCATACCCCTTAGGGCCCTGTCTGCCCATTACCCGGGCCCTGCCTGCCTCGCTCCCGGCCCCAGCCCTCTGCCCGCCCCATTACCGACCCCGGGCCCCTGCCCGCCCCACTGCTCGCCCCATTGCCCGTCCCGGGGCCCATTTCCGACCCCGGACCCACCGCGCCCGGCGCCGCTCCCACGTGTCCGGCCCGGAAGCGGCCGTGCTCACATGCCCGGGCAAGTCCCGCCGTGGCCACGCCCCCCGGCTCTCCCATTGGCTGAACGGGAGGGGGATTTGCATAGAAAGGGGCGGGGCCCGCAGCGGCGGGAGGGATATGGCGGGGCCAGATAAGGCGCCTCCGTACTGAACATCTGGGCCTGCACATCTGGGGCTGGACATCTGGTTCTTGCACATCTGGTTCTCGCATCCCAGACCTCAGTGCTGCTCAGGCCTACCCCTCCGGTCCTGGTGTGGTGGGACCCTGCTGGGTGATGTGTTTGGGGTGAGGATGGGTGCTCACCGGGGCACCCAGCACCAATTTACTGTGGTTTTGCTGTGTGTTTGCTGGGATGTACTGCTGACCCAGTTGTGTCTTGCTCAGGCAGCCAAAAAGGACAGTGAAATCCTGGTTTGTATTGGAAATAGTGTGGCCAGCAGGATCAGGGCGGTGATAATCCCCCTGTACTCAGCAGTGGTGAGGGGGCATCTCAAATCCTGTGTTCAGGTTTGGGCTCATCACTACAAGAGTGATGGTGCTGGAGCGGGTCCAGAAAAGGGTAGTGAAGATGGTGAAGGGCCTGGAGCACAAGTGTGATGAGGAATAGCTGAGGGAACTAGAGGGGTTTAGTCTGGAGAAGGGAAGGCTCAGGGGGGACCTTATTGCTCTCTACAACTACCTGAAAGGAGGTTGTGGTGAGGTGGGGTTTGGTCTCTTCTCCCAAGTAACAAGTGATAGGACAAGAGAAATTGGCCTCAAGCTGCACCAGATTTAGACTGGTTATTAGGAAAAATTTCTTCACCGAGAGGGTGCTCAGGCATTGGAACAGGCTGCCCAGGGCAGTGGTGGAATCACTGTCCCTTGAAATGTTCAAACACTGTGTAGACAAGGCCTTTAGTGTCATGGTTTAGAGGTGGATTTGTCAGTCCTGGAGTAACGGTTGGACTTGATGATCTCAAAGGTCTTTCCAACCTAGTTGATTCTATGATTCTACGACCCTGTGGGCATCCCTTCTCTTGCTGGTAACACTCGGGCTGCTGGCCGGGGTAGCACCAGTCCTGTGGGGTGCGCTGAGGCCCTGCAGCATGGAGTTTGCCCCCTCCAGGCTCTCCCATGGTGCTCTGTGGGGGCAGCTCCGGCTGGGACATGGGTGCAGATGGGGTTTCAGACCGGCCCCTCGTTGCTTCACTCTCAAGGCTCACAAAAGCAACGGTTGAGGTGGTCAGAAGTGAAGGGCCACGGGCAGCCCCAGCCACCAGCTTGTCCCCGTGCCTCCAGCGTGGCGGAGAGGCCGTGCGCCCTAGGGCAGACTGTGACTTGTTGTGGTGGGATGAGCCATACAACAACAAAATCACTAGTCTTCCAGAGGGAGCCAGGCACCACGTCGTCCTACAGGGCCCTGTGCTGAGCATCCCCTCTCCCTGCCACCAAGGAGGGTCGCAGGGAAGCAGGACAAGTGTTTTCATGCTCCATCATTCTCCCTTTTCACCACCCATCAGCTTCTTCAGCCTGGGCAGAAAGAAATGGCTTAGATCACCCTGTGATTTATATTTTCCTATTTCTTTAATGTTTTTCTTCTGGCTAGTAAACCTCTTCCTTAAATCTGTTGCTCTGTGTCTTGCATCTATTGCTTCTGTTCCTGCTGTTCAGCTAATTAATCCCCCCTCAATGAGAGTCGTTCAAGTGTCCCACAATACCTTGCTAGAGAGCCCTGGCAGGTCTCTATATAGAAATTTATACCCTTTTCTGGTGTTTTTGGTGAAACTGCATTACAGCTCTTGGGGATGTAATGATGTAAACCGCATGTGAGGTTCCTGGACCTCTTTGCCTTATTTTTCACCTCCTAAATAAGGTGTGAGTTGACTGTCACCACACGAATGGGAGCAAACTGAAGCCTGGTGTGAGGGAAATGGGCTTGCATTGCTGGTAGCATTTCTCTGCCAGCTTTGAGGAAGTGGCACCACTGGCTGCTCTTCTCCCTCACACCTTGCAGTGGGACAGGAAATTCAAGTGCCTGCACCATTCAGAGCTTCTCAGTTGGTAGCTTCTCCCCAGGCACATTGTTGTTGCGCTCATGGGTCTGATCACTCTTGGCTTGTCCACAACTAACCCATCTAACGCCCCTTAGCTTTGCTTGTAACTCCTTCCTTCCCAGACTGCGTGTTTAGCAAGAGATACAAGATTCTTTTTTCAGGACAAAGTTTTAGCTGTACCCTTATGGTTCCAAAGAAACCTTGACAGGAGAAATTTTGGGCATGTGGGGAGGAAGGGAGAAGCTTTTTCCCAAGGCCATGATAGCCCAAGGAAACAGTGGTGTCATTTTTCTTCCTTACACCAAACACAAGGACGGAGGTGGAAAAAAGTCAGAATAGCTTTGAATGGGTCCATTGGTGTTCTACAGCCTCCTCTGATCCCACTGACCTCTGGGTGATCAGTACATGGTTCTCACACGGTAGACGGTTCTCCCTTTGGCAGAAGCCTTGCGCTGAACAGGGATGCCACTCGTCTCCACAAGGTCCTGTGGCCTCGCTGGGGATGGAGGTTTTGTCACCAGATGGTCGAAATCCTGTTCCAGATGTGGCAGATGAGCTGAGAGCTGAGATGAAGCCAGAGCCCGGGAGAGGTTTCTGTGGTGTTTGCACAATTTGAAATAATAATGAAATCTGTAAAACTCTGGGTAGAGCATGACTAGAATAACAGGCTAAATTTGTCAGATGAATAATTTACTAGAAGTGATTGGCCTTGCTCCAAGCGAGACGAGCACCAGGCTCCTGATCTCAGGCTGAGCAGCCCTGCTGGCTCTGTCCTGGGAGCTGGTCCCTCTCCTGCCAACTCATCATTGATCCTGCAATAGAAACAGGTCTCCAGTCGAGGTACCTGTCCCCAGGTCACTGCCGTCAGGGCTACAGAGCATCCTGCATTGCTCCCGGCCCCCTCAAGAAGGAGACTGTGGTTTGCTTTCAAGGCACTGCTTTTGCAGAGTGGAGTGGTGGCAGTGGGTGTCTGTCACCAGCTCCAGGCTCATGGACTCACCCGACCTCTGCCTCTTCCCCTTCTCTAACCACTTCCCTGTCCTTAACCATGGCGCCGAGCGTGTGTGGAGGAGCAGACACATAGTGACATTAGGGATGGGGAGGGAGATGCAGTCCCAGCGCAGGGAGGAGACAGCGGCTGTGGCCACAACAGCCAATTAACGTGATCATGTTTATGAATGCGGATCAGTGATTCCAGGTAAGCTCCCCGCGAGCAGTGCTGCGGGTGAACTGAGGCTCCTGCACACCCTGGAGCCCGGCAGCAGTCCCTGACAGCGCCAGCACGTTCCTGCTGTGACTCTAAACCACTTCATTTCCCAATCCCGGCCTGGGTATGGCTCATTTTATCTCCTAGTACCACGACACCAGAGCTGGCGCCTGCCTTTGCAGGCTGGTTGCACCCCCTGGACCTCTCTGCTCCTTCCCTGCCATGGTGGGAATGAGGAGCTCAAGGATCAATTTACTTGTAGAAGGCAGCAAGGCCACAGCTTTGCCTGCATGGGTGATGAGGGACTGCTTCAGCATCCTGGGCTTTGCAGGCTGCACGGTGCCTCCCCATCACCCACCCCACCAAGGCTCCCTTGAGCTGCTCCCATCACTCCAAATAGGCTTGTGGCACTGCTGGATTGTGTCCGCCGGTATCTAGAAAGTTAAATAGGAGCTACAGAAGTAGGTCAGGGCAGTGACCAGTCCTTTGCTTGACCTGGTTTCCTTTAGAGAAATAAAGACTTATCATGAAGAGAGCATCTGGAAACACCATGACCATCCTTTGGTGCAAGGGACCAGGCAGCTGGTGCTGCCTGGCTGCTGTTGTCACCAGCATGAGGACATCAGAACAGACAGGCACCATGTCACTCCCTGGTCTTTTCCACGGTGGGGCTCAGAGCACTGCAGCCCTCTTGATCCATAGTAGAGGTCCAGCATAGGGGTCCCTGCGGGACCTTCTCATTTGCCATGCCTCAGTCCCCTCTGAAGAGGGCACAGTGGTTCTTCCTTCAACACTCAGCCAGTCCTTGGCTTCTCTTCACAGGTGGGCTGGGACTGGGCACGTGTTTCGGGCTTGTGCTCAACCACTTCAAACCTGAAGGGCTGCAAGGCAAGACGTTAACATTGGCCACAGACACGAAGGGTTTCCGCAGCTCCCATTAGCAAAGACCTTTGGAAAGAAGTGTGGAGTATCCATAGGGTCTCCTCAGTCAATTAGTGCTTTCCTCATTCCAGCTTTACATCCTTGATGCTTCAGCTGTAGCTGGTCTTTTGAGTTCCCCATCCTGAGCCCACTTGTGCAAAACCTCTGGGAGAACACCCCCCTCCTGGCTACGGACAGGGATGGACTGAGTGTGACAGCACCCACCCAGCTTTGAAGCCTTCTCAGTGCTGAAAACTCCTGTTTGGAAGGCAGAAAACCTTTTCCTTTCCCTTCTGACACCTCCTCCACCACTCTGTGGGAATTGCCTGCATCCCTCCTCCTCAACCATAGCCTGGTGGGTGCTGGTGCTCTGGGGATGCTGCTGGCGATAGGGAGAGATGGTCCCAAAGCAGAAGGTGAGGGCAGATGCTGCTGCTGCACATCTCTCCTCTCACTCCCCATTTTCTGGCTCACCCCCAGGAGAGCAGTGAGCAATTATGGGCCACGCGGAAGCTTCATTATCGCCCTGTCGTGGCCTCGTTTGACGAGATGTTTTATTGCCAAACTTATTAAAAGTGAAACGTGCGGTTTCTGCGCAGCAATTTCCTGTCTGCAGCGATAAGCTGGGCTCTGCCCGCTGTGTAATAAACAGTTATTTTTATGTATGGCTCTGGCTGGGGCTATGAAGAGGAGAGAGGGCCTGGCTCATGTTAATTGCGATGGTTAATGAGACCTATTCTGGGAGCAATGTGCGAGGAGGTGTGTGCCCTCCCCCTGCCATCCCTGCAGCAGATGTGGCCTCCAGTGGCTTCTTGCTCTGGGTGCAGGGTCTCCTCCCTGCAATGCATTGGGAGGACTAGTCCCAAACCCCCTTGACGCCCCCTTGAAAACCCTTTGTCTGCCTCATCTCAACCCTTCATCACAGCTGGACCCGCTGCACACCCCCACGGTGTGAAACTCCATCCTCTACAAGGGATGTCCTCCTGTGGTACAGCCCCAAACCCCATGGACTTTGCTTCAGCCTCCCCACATCCTCCCATCAGCCCGAGAACCACCCCATCTGCAGCAGCATTTGGAGGCGATGGTGGTGGCCAAAAGCCCATGTCACCATCCCCCCTTGGGTGCCCGCAGCAGGCAAGTGCTGGAGAAGAGATAAATAATAACAGCAATAAATTCTAAAGGCACACTAATGTCACAGCAAACCTGTGTCGCTGCTGGGCTGGGATGGGCAAAAATCTGATAATATCAGCAAAGCTGATAAATATCGTTTCATTTTGTCAGAAACAAAATGTCCTCATTAGGTGTGTAGTCTGTATTTGGGTTTAATTATATCTTTTTAATGCATTTTGAAAGGAAACAGCTCTTTCAAACACACCATGTCAAAACTGCATTTCCATAAAACCTGATCGCTTTTCTTCCCCCCCTCGCCATACCTGACCAAAACTTTTAGCTGAACTCAACCTCAAACTGCATAACTTTTCCCAATAAACAATTTGTCAGAAAAATTCCTTTTGGCTCTGGGAGACCTCGTAGTTATTTGTCAGCAGTCAAAAACCCTGTTGGGCATTTCCCATCTGACTTCTTCTCTTAACAGCAGCTTTATTGGTCTGGGAATTAACGGCAGCAGATGTGATACTCGCTATTCATTGCAGTCATCCCAAACGCCACTAATCTCACCAGGCCACGGCTCTGCAAAGCAAAACCCCTTCTCCTTCCTCTGATCCACCTCTCTTTTTTTTGACAACCACGGGGTATTTTACCCTAAATTTGCTCCCTGCATCCTCCCAGTCCTGCAGCGCACACCTTTATCCCCAGGCTTGGAGCCGCATCAGCTCCCTGCATCCCTATCCCTATCCCCATCCCCATCCCCATCCCAGCGCCTCGCTGGGTGAAGTCCCTCCGTCGCCCTCGTTAATCTGTCTTGCAGCGTGTGTCACAGGCTGACGTGTAATTAGAGCTCCTGAAGCCTGTCTCATGCTGTAATTGCCATGACAGGGGCCACAGCATATCCGCTTGTTAATTAGTAAACCACAATATCCCGGGGGCACGTTGAGAGCTGCCTTAATTGTATTTCAGCTGGAATAGAGGGATAATTACCCGGTGGGAGCGCTGCCACTTTTTAATTCTTGAAAAAAAAAAAAAGGAAAAAAAGGGGAAAAAAGAAAGAAAACCCCAAATTGAGCTCCTGTTCCACTCAGTGGCCACTGCCTCGGCTACCCAGGGGCCCGGGTTTGTCCCTGCATTGAAGGGGAATGCCTGTGGAGCTCAGGATGCCAAGAGATTTGCATAGGGACCCGCTCTTGGTCCATCCTTCAGACTGGTGGTGGCTGAGACGCGCCTGCTCCGAGGGTGATTCCAGTGTCCCTGCACATGGAACTCCACCAGAACCCCTGTTTGCAGATGCGGGTTGGCTTGCTGGGAGTCCTGTTTGCTAGGAAACACATCCTGGCTGATGGTCAGCCCCTGGGCATCACCACCGGGCACTGCCTGGGCTCCCAGCATGGCTGGCTTGGAGGAATAGCCTGTGTCCAGGGAGGAGCGAGCCAAGGTCTCCAGGCTTCCCACTGGACAGAGGGGCTGAAGTCCCCTTGAAATGCAAGTGTGAGCTGCAGGAAGCAGGCTGTGGATCTAGCAGGGCTCGATGTAACCATACTGCCAGGGGTGCTCTTGTATTTCCCATCCCCAACACACTCAGAGCACCAGCCTTGAAAGGGATCTCAGTGAGCTTAATGCGGGAGGTCTCTCCTCCTACAAACCCTGCAGCAGCATGGCCTCAGCCCACTCGGCTTTTAAGGACCTACAGGTGAATCATCTTCCTTCTCAATTCTCTTCTTGGCAAAACCTCACCTCACTGGGAAACCAGGAATCTGGGACCTGGTTAAAAGCTTTTCCCTCCATGGGAATGATGTCCCTGCAGGGTATGAGTGTGTCTGCGTCCCTCATACTGGTCATAGGGAGACTGCAAAGCTTTGGTGTGATATGATGGAGATGCTGAGGCTCAGCATCACCCTTTTATGAGCACCACAGGCTCCAGAGCCCCTCTGCACAGCACCGCAGGGGAGCTATTGGGTGGTCCAGGATCCTGGGGGGAGGTTAACCTGGGAAGAGACTCACAACATCCACCCCTTTTCCTGTGCTTCTCCCTGAACTGACACTAAGAGCTCGGCCACCATCAGCCCTGCTGATTCCTGCTGTTCCAAAGATCATATAATGGGCAACTGGCCTTCGGGAGCTGGTTTGTGAATTGGTTTAAATAGCAGGCCAGGCTCTCTCCTGGGAAGCTACATGAAGGTCAGCCTTGAAGAAAAGATCAGTGCAGCAGCTGCATTAGCAAAAAGAAATAACCCAAGCAAAGAGCCTTGAACATAATTACAGCCCTAAGAGCTGCGGTGGGAACTCGGCAACCCGAAGCCATCTCCTGGACTTTAGTGCAATCAACAGATTGACACTGCTGGGTCCCGCAGGCTGATTTTTGGAAGGCGTGAGCCAGGGTTGAATGCCAGAGCAGGCAGAGAAGCAGCACGGGTGCCCATTCCAAAGGTTGGAGCTAGGGAAGTGTCTCAAATGCCATGGAAGAACCAGAAGGAAGCAACCACCGGAACGCTCTGTGTGTAATTGAGGGCAACTTCAAGGGTGAGCATAGGTGGCTGCTCACCTCCAGGATGCTCTCCACTGCTGCCATACAAGTCACTGTCATTAGAGCTGGGGATGGAGTTTATAGCTGAGTAACCACAACAACTTCGCACAAATTAAACAACATACTGTAGGTTAATTAGATTTCTTACCACTGCCTCCATTAACTTAGCCCTGCTGCCTGCTGTCAGAAGTGGATGGAGCCCCTTTGAAATTCACAGGCATTATCACTGGGAGATGTGGATGGCTAAAGCTCTCCCAGGGCAACCATACCCGTGTGGGCACGGGTGGGAGATGCCACCTTCTCTTCTTGGAAACCCTTTGGTGCAGCAGATGAGACTGAGTGGAGATGCGGTTGTCCTCCACCAGCACAGGGGCCGGGCTGGATTTTCCCATCAGGCATTTAAATTCCACCTTCTCCTAAGATGATTTTTAAGGAAAACGGGTATTTTTGCAGCAGAGTCTCCCTCTCATTATTCTACTGGGCACCGTGTGAATGCAAATAAACAAAGAAGACCCCTTCAACAACACCATGAGGACTCGGCTTCACAGTTTTAAACCAATTTCCTTCGACTGTGTCAGGGCCTGTTTTGTGTTTGCCAGACTATTATGTGGCTAATGAGGACAGCCACGGTTACATCAAGCGGGATTAGGAAGAATAAGGCTACAAATGTTGCAGTGCTTAAGACAACTGCTAACTAATGGGGGCTCGGAGGACATGCCCCAGGGGCAGGCGGCTCCTCGCAGGGCTCCTGGTGTTGTGTTGAAGGCGCTGGAGCAGGCAGCAGGTAGGCTGGGAAGAAGGCGAGGGAGGCTTCTGGTCCCTGTGTGGTGCCCATGGGAAATTAGAGTATTTGTTGGTAATTAGGACTATTTCGGGAAAGCGATGCTGAGTGCATGACCCTGAGGTTGTCCCATGGAGGCAGAGCCAGACATGAGCCCTCTGATGGAGCAGGAGGCACCAGCCCTGCGGTCTCAGCACAATGCACTGAAAAGGAACAGGGGGAACTGAGCCTTGCAACTGAGATCACGGAGAAACTGGTGTTTTAGTTGGAGCCTTCCCATCCTGACTCTCTTATGGTTAGCATGGAGCTTTGTGCAGTGTTTCTGTAGTGACACCCTGCTCCCTGGATCACCTGGGAGACACGAACAGCCAGCAGTGGCTTTCGGATGCCTCCTCCCAGCCACTTGTCCATCAGCTCTCTGGCTTCCCACTCCAGCACACACCAGCTCTCCCATCCATCAGCCATCCAGGCTCCCCCTCCATGCCGGACCGCTGTGCCAGTGCTCCCTGCAGGTTCCGTAAGTGATATGCAATGAATTCCTACAACCGCAGCATCCCGTGAGCTCCTCTGGGAGAGCAGCCAGTGTGGCTGTGCCACTGCCCAGAACGGCTTTGCTTGTTTCCCTTTGAACCCTCCTCCTCCTGAACTCTTATCCAACATTTCAGCTGCATCTTCTACAAAAACCTCTTGGCTAAAGCGAACCGGGACAGGTTCACCCACGGATGGATGGGTGCATAGCCATGGCTGCGGCAGGGGTGCCACCACGTGTCCATCTGAAGACCCTAGCAGAAGACTATCCAGACCCAACAACCTCAAGATTGAGATGTCAACCACCCTTAAACCACATTTCTGTGCCGGCTCTCTGATTCACCCTCGGGTTGGATGCTGCCACAGCACGTCACAGTGCTGAGCATCCCATCCTCAGATCCCTCTTCCTCCCCTGCCAGTGCCATCAGGGAGCTCCTGCCTTTCCTCCTCGGTGTGAGGGCTTGGGTGGCCGGGCACAGCCACTCTCTGGAGGAATCCCCTGTCGTCTCTCAACCTTCCTGCAGCAGAGCAAAGGCAGGTAGTGAGGACCCTGCAGAAGGGCTTGGGGAGCAGCTAGCTCCTGGCTCTTCCTCACACCCTTTCTGTTCCCATTCTTTTCCCATTTGCAGGTTCTCCAGCATTTAGTCCCAATACTCAGTCTCAGGTCCAGCAGTTCACCAAGTCATGCCAAGGCTGAGTGGCCAAGGAGAAGCACACACAGCTCTTGGAGACACCCTAAATCCTGTTCCTGGCTCTGCTCCATGCCCAGTCCCACCAGTCACAGACCTCAGCACCCCAAGGACCATGCTTGTCCCTTTCCTCTCCCTGTCATGGTCACCCTGCCTGTGCCTGCTACCTGCCTTCCTGGAAGAAGATGGCACGTGTGCTGGAGAGCCTCCCTTGAGCACAGCCACTGAATTGCACTCCTGATGACTAATTTGTGCCCTAATTGATGTGGAAACGAATGCCAGAAAGTGCTGGAATACCAAGAAGTGAAGCTCTCCATCTTGGCTTCCTTCAGGGAAATAGTCTTAATTAAGAGTCTGCCTTGCAAAGAGAGAATTTCCAGCTACACCCGTGGCAGGGGGTTGGACCTAAATGGTCTTTAAGGTCCCTTCCAACACAAACCATTCTGTGATTCTATGAAACAAGGGTGGAGATTGTGGCTGAGACCAGCATCTCACTGGGTGTACTTGGCTGTTGCAAAGCAGATCTGGTTCCTCAGACCTCTACATCTTCAGGGCTTAGCCAGCCCTACTTAGATCTGCAGGACATCCCCATGGTGCTTGCGCCTCTAGTAGAGTCCTCAGGCCCAAGAGCACCTTCCACATTTTTATCCACACATGTCCCATCAGAACTGGTTGCATTAGCTGCAGGAGGCCTTTTTACCAGCCCAGGCCATACTGGCTCTGGTGGTGTTGGCTCCATGCCTGTGATATCCACCAGTATTTGCATTATAGTTGTTCAAACTTCATGTCACTCATTGATTAACCTTGGGCTCTCCATTGAGGCTTCTCCCTGGTGTATTTGCTCTGGACAAACAGTCACATCCTTGCTCCCTATGGCGACTGGTCTTGGTGATCCCACACATAGAATCATGGAATGGTTTGGGTTGGAAAGGACCTTAAGATCATCTAGTTCCAAGCCCTATCTGGCACCCCTTCCTGCCCTGGCCAATGGGACCATGCCAAGAAGGGTTACACATGGCAAGCAAACTGAAGTAGCCTCGTGCTGCTTTGCTGGGTATGCTGGAGCTCATTGCCCCATATTGCCACTGTGGGAGACACCCATGAGCCCTGGCACTGGTGGGAAGGGGACTCTGGAGATACAGGCTGCCATGGCGAGCTGCTGGACCTGCGTTGAGCGCACGGCTGGTGTTGAGACGCCCCAGCCCCTTCCCCTTCCCCATGGCCTCGCCGTGCACAGCTGTTCCCTTAGAAATAGCTGTTGCCATGGTTTTTCCCAAAGAAAACACATCTCCCCCCTCCCCTTTCCCCACAACCACCACTCCCCACCGCCTTAACCTTGTGACAGCAGTGATGACGCGGCTCCCTGAGAAAGGCCACTTCACGTAACTATGGTAACAATTAGCTTTCCCTTGATTTTACCTCTGGGGGATGCTGGGGAGAGGGACCCAGAGATGCTCTCCCGGAGGAGCGGGTGCTTCCCCCGGCCTTGTACCAGGTGCCTCACTTGGACGTAGGGATGCCTGCAAATCCTCTTTATCGCAGGTGGTGGGGACAAGCCCCCTGTGTCCTATATAGTGGGATGTGCCCCTACGCAAGCCCTAAGCATCTCAGCAAGGTTCTGCTGGCCTCCAGCAGCAGTCGGTGCTGGGAGCTGCTGGGAAGCATCCCTCAAGGCATGGGGAAGGGTGGGAGCATCTGCATCCCTCATGCCAGAAGCATGGGGAAAGGAGGAGGGGAAGAAGCCGGGTGTGCTGGAGAAGGATTGGGAGCCAGCCAGGGTTTCAGTGCTGGGGCTGGGAGCACGGCGGGGGCATCTGTAGCCTGGATGAGTGGTCTGCAATGGTGCCTCTGCTCCCAGCAGCGGGCGAGTAAACACGGTGTGAAGCAGCTCCTTGGGTACATCAGAGTCACAGCTGCCGAATGCAGCGACTAAAATAAGCATTTGCCTGCTTTTTATTCCTCCGAGCCCAGCAGAGCCCACTCAGCGCCAGGAGCGGAGCTGGAGTCTATTCTTAGCCCTGCAGGGAAGGGAGCAGGAGTCCCTGTGCTGCCACCGCACACAGATGGGGGCTGCCGGGTCTCATCCTCTCGTGGTACCCAGGAGCCTGGCCTGACCCCAGGAGGGCATCGAGGTGGGAGTGACTGTGCCCCAATAGGGACAAAGTCCTACTTTTTGGCCAAGGAGGAGCTGGGGAGACAGTGGGAGGGAGGGATATCCCAGCTCCTCTCTCAGCATTGCTGCAGGATTCGGCATCCCTGGGGAGCGGCTTTGGAAGGGGTCGCCCCTCTTGCAAAGCTGCTTTTCTGCCTGGGCATGGGGGGAATAGGAGACCTTGAGTCACAGCTCCTGTTGCCTTCAGGGATGGGAGGTTTAAGGGGAGTTAAGGGGTGTGAGCTGAGTCACTCCTTGTCCCATGCTGTGCCGGTATCTGCTTTACCCAGCCCCAGCCATGAGATGCTGCTGCTGCACACCCCAATGCTTCCCAGCAGTTCCGATGTGTGCTGCAGACCAGGGAGCTACTGGCCGCCAGCATCACATCATCCCCACACTGCAGTGGGTGTCCAGCTCTGAAATGAGACGTGATTTGGAGTGACCTCCAAACCGGTCTGGGGAAGCAACAGGAACAGTACAGGGATCAGAACACCCAGGGTTGAGCACACTGTGGCCAGCCCAGAGCTTGGCTCTACACTCCATCCCATCCCTGTGAGGATGAGGGCAGGATGGGGCGCAGGCAGGGATGCAGCCGTGCATGGGGGGCTGTGGGGAAGAAGCCCCAGCTCCATAGCAACAGGTACTTGCCACGTAATGGAGTCCTTTCCTCGGCCTCCGCAGCCGGCAGCCTTATTCGCATGGCCATAAATAATTCAATTTTCTCATTCACACACATGAATGCTGCGGGCCGGGGCTCCGCGTGTGCTCAGCCTCCATCTGTCCAGGGGGGAAGGGGGGGACAGGGCCTGATAATAGACTCCAGCATTTGTTTAACATGGATGAGTGTGGCCAGATGGCCTGGGGACAGGAGGTGAGGATGGGGAGGTGGGAGGTGAGGGATGTTCCGGGGTGTTCTTGGCACCCTGAGCTTCCCCTGGATGAGGAGGGGAGGAGAGTAGGGGACCGGTGTGCGGATGAGCTCTCACACCTCCAAATCAACTCTGGCAGCTCCAAATCAGCCTTGGAGATGTGGACTTAGGGTTAGGTGAGCTCGGTCAGCCCTTCCTCGCACTGCGCCTTTGGTGCCTTCCGAACAGGGAAGACAGAATGGGAGAAGCACTGTGCTGTGCTGGGGATCACCATCATCCTTGGTGACACCCCATCTCAGTGTGATCCGGGAGCAAGGGAGTTGATCAAGGATTGAGATGATTCGGATGGAGATGATAAAGGGGAAAGGGCAAGGAGTGCTACTCACCGCCCCATCCCAATGGCCAGCAGTGCCCAAAGCAACCCCAGAGAATAACCCCCTGGTAACGGAGAGACACGCTGAGCTCGCTAGTGCAATTAGCAGGCTCCGGGCCACCCCCTGGCAGGGGCACAGCGGGCCTGGGAGGAGAAAACAAGGGAATTAGCAGGGTGAAGAGGCCACACTGGAAAAGCTTGTGAGTCACTGCCGAGAAGCCAGTGCCTGCTGCGTGCACACTCCAGGCAGGCATACTGGATACTGCCTGGTGGCATCGGTTCCTCCCTGCGGCTTGGGCACAATCCAGCCCAAAGCGTGACAAGGAAAGCCACCTTCATCCCTTCTTGCTGTTTGACCAGAGGGAGCCATCGCTCCGGCACGCAGTAACAGCTGGAGCTTTGGGTGGGCTTGGACCCTGATGAGAAAACACAGACCAGGGAGGAGCCTTGAAGGTGGAATTGGTCACTTCACCTTAACTCTGCCTCTCACATGCAAAGGATCAGGCTCCTCGCCACGGGATCAAGGTCCCGACCTCATTCACCACCTGAACAAGCCCCTGTTGGAGACCCCATCCCTGCTTAAGACAGCGGCAAGCAGGCGCTTATCTTTGAGCTCAGGTGCCGTCTGGAATTGGAGCCTGCAAAGCCAGCAAAGGGAACACGGATCCTGACAGAAGGAGGGTGAAGAGAAGAACCCGCACTCCGGCAGCGTTATCCATCACCAGCACTGGAAAGAGTTTCCCCTGTGGGATCGGGGGAAGGTGGAATCGCCTGCCGGGGGGAGCTGGGAGTGTAACCAGCTTGTGCGCTGGCGTTCCCCAGTGCCGCGACGTATTTGGGTACGACACGTGTGTCTGAATGTATATTTGGGTGTCCTCACGCATGGGCATGAAATCCCTTCTGGTTACATGTTCTCGCAGGATTGTGAAGCAGCAAAAGATGCTCAGCCAGACAGCACATCCCTGGACCAGCAGGCACAGCCAGCCGCTACTCTACAACTCCTCCTGTGTGTTGTATGTCCTCTGCCTGCTCTGTGTGTCCATACGCACGGACCAGAGCCAGACCCTACACCCTGGGTTTATTCAGCTTGACTTTTAGCCCCACTGGAACAACAGGCAGCCCCCATCTGTGCTCATCTAGTACTAAATTAACTCCTGATTACTGTGGCTGCTGCTCAAGCAGCTGCTGCCCCATAGACAGAGCACGGAGGGGATGAGCCTGACTGCGTGCCGGGCAGCTGACTCCCCCCCAGCAGGTCTCAGCCACGGACCTGCACCCCTCTCCAAGCATCCCCCTGGGAACTGCCTATAAAGCAGCAGCCTCAGCCTCCCCAAAGCCCCCCGAAGCAAGGTGGGTGCAGCTAGGGCTGCCCCATGCCATGCTGGAGACAGAGCTCCCCAGTTTGTCCCCAGTGTCCCCTTATGGCAGCGAGGGGGACAAAAGAGACTGAGCATCACAGGGGGCTGCAGACGTTCCCCCCAGATCTCCCAGGCGATGTGCAGCAAGGTGCGGGTTGTGTCCCTGCACTTCAGCTGCTGCCAAGTGGGCAGATGCCAAAGCCACCCAGAGAGAGATTTCCACCTATCAAACAATCTGCATTTTGCCTCTTCCACCCCAAAACCGGGCAGCTGCATCCTTGGGTTTGCCCAGGTCCTCCAGGATGGACCACAGAGTCACTGGAGCATGGTCCCCTTCCCCTTCTGCCCCATGTCCCCCTGCCGTCTGTCCCTGGGTAGGCTGCAGAGGCAGCCCAGGCTACTAGCCATGGGGTTTGCCCTGGCTGCCTTGTTTCTATCACAGCCACCCTTGTGGGACCAGCGGCTCTGTAGCTGCTGGGAGTTAAGAGGATCTGCTGACTTGGGAAGACCCTCAAGGGCTGCCCGGTGGGAGCCACTAAGGAGTTTGGTGACTTGCACATTCACCACTGGAGTATGCCCTGTGGGAAGGGATATCACCTTTCTCCTGCCGGGAATATGCACGTTCCAGTCCCTATACACACATCTCCATCCTGCTCTTCTCCGAGCCTCTCCCAGGTCCCACATCCCTTTTTTATCCAGCTCCCTGCCCGCACATCCGAGTGACACCAAACGGAGGCACTTACCTGCTGCTCACACCATCGGAGCTGGAAGGACAGTGGGACAAAGCCCTGGGGACTGGGCAGAGATGGTCCTTCCCCCTCTTCAAGATGAGGAGGGCTACTCACCCCCTGTCCCTGCCTGCTCCTACAGCATCACCCATATCTCCTGGCACCACCCGTGTCCCTTCAGGGCTTGGCCATGGTGGGGGTTCAGATACCTGGCGTAGTATCAGCCCCAAGGGTCCCCTTGATGAGGACCACAGAGTGGACAAAGAGATGCCCAAGCCTCTTGCCTGGGGGGTGTCATAGAAGATGCCCAGTGGTGAGCGTCTTCCGAAGTGGTCTGGGAATGCCAGAAGGGATGAAGACACTGGAGACCCCCACATCCTGGTGCTACCCCCGGCAGGAGCATCCCAACCCCAACCCCTAAACCTGCCACCCCAGGGGTTTTGTTGTCCTGTCTTCTGGAATGATCCCCATGTCCTACTTGGAGATGTGGGGAAGGTGGCAGGGTCCCAACGGAAGACAAAAGTGACCGGTCTCAGCTCGGGGTGCCTCGTATGGGGTTTGGATTCTGAGGGGATCCTGATGGGCTGCAGCTCCGAACGCCGCTAGCGGCGTTCGGAGCTGCAGCCCATCGGGATCCCCTGTGGGATGTGGGATATCACGGAGCGCATCCTTACCTTGGAAAAGCCTCCATAGAGAAGGAATACAGGACTCAGCTTGGGATGCCCTGGTCCCGGGAGAGAGCTGCAGTGATGGAGGCAGGGGGATGCAGGGATGGAGTGGGGTTAAACGGGATGTATGGATGCATGGATGTTGGTCTGGGTCGTCCCTGCTCTCAGGTGAGGAGACAATAGCCAGGGCTCCTGTTGGAGCTGCAGACTGTCTCTTTAAACCCCTCACCAGCCCACAGGTGGCCCTGTCACCATCGTGGTCATCCATGACGTCATCGGGAGGGAGGGAAGGGGAGGAGGAGAAGGATGGAAAAGAAGGGAAAGGGGGGGGAGGGGGGGGGAGAGAAACGCGATTCCCCTCCACAGCAAAAGTCCCCGAGCGCCCATGGCAACAGATTGCAAATGTCACTGCGCATCAGACGGGATGCACCCCCCCATCCTCGGGTGACACGGTGGGGGACACGGCTGTCACCCTGTGATGGGTGTACGGTAGGGTATTAGGCTGTTACCCCATGGGTGACACGGGGAGGGGAGACGGCTATCACCCTGTGATGGGTGCACAGTGGGGTATAAGGCTGTCACCCCATGGGTGACACGGTGGGGGACACGGCTATCACCCTGTGATGGGTGTATGGTGGGGTATAGGGCTGTGGGGGGGACATACGCAGGACCATGGGATGTCACCCCAAGCACGGAGCTGGCTGTGGGCTAAACTTATCCAGCTCTCCCCATGGGATGTGGAGCAGCTGGGTGTCCCCCCCCCAGCCTGGACACTCTGCTGTAACAGTGGGTGATGCTGTCCCTCTGCCCAGGAGGGTCCCTGCCTGCCCCCTGTGCTCAGGGGGTCCCCGTTATCCAGCAGTGGCACCCATATGTGGGCACCCCAATGAGCCCCCATCTCCTGCCTCTGGAGTCTTACCTGTGCTGTGCAAAGGCCAGGAGAGTTTTGGAAGGTGTTTTAAAGCAGATCTTGCCTTCAAGCAGAGAAAAAACAACCCCCAGGGCAAGAAAAGGGGGGCCCATTCCTGCATCCAGGGGCTCCAGACCTGCAGACCGCATCCTGATGGTGGTGATCCCATCGGGGCCCCCCCAGTTCCACTTCAAAAAGAGCCTCTGATGCCGGTTAAAACCAGGGCAGGTTTTAAGGACAGGACCTTTTCATCTGATTTATAAAGCCATGTGTGAATGTGTACGTGGATCCCCATCCAAAACTCTGCAAACATGAATGGAGTCACTCCCGAGGCTTGGGGAAGAACTAAATATGGAATCACAGCCTTGTTTCCTTGGGAAAATGAGAGACATCCAAGGTCTCCTTCTGTTCCCTTTGCTCTTTTCTCACACCAACAGGAGTTTCCCCATCTGAAGCTTGTTGCTACCATTGCTCGGATGATTCACCCTAGAAGCACCCCATGGAGGCAGCCAGCTCCTGCAGAGTGGCCACAGGGATGTACACACCAGGGCTTGGGGAGGACTCGGGGCTGAAGCCTTCCTCCCCACACTGGGTTCTTGTGCGTATTTCACCCTCATTTTACTATCTTAAAAAGCTATTGGTTTTTAGTTTTCCCCACCCTTGGCACGATGGGGAAGTCAACAGCAACCGAGCTCCATGGCCAGGGGAGGGGGATGGCGATGCTCAGGACATGGAGGGTTTTCTTCCTCCACAAGCATCCCTGCAAGGGGACAATCCAGCTTTTCCCCACTGTGATTTCATGCTGGGGATTATATCTGGTGTATCACATCTCCCTGTGACCTCCCCAGTGCTGTTCTCCTTACACACCCTCTCCAATCCTGGGAAAACAGCCGCAGGATCCAGAGCTGGGAGGCTCTTGGGAAACAGCCAAAGAACAGCAGAAGGGTCCTTGCTTTAGGAATGGCAGAAATCCTTAAAACCAGCCCGCATGGGCTGAGAGTTATTGTTTCCCTTTTTAACCCGCTTTCTGCCTCTGGAATAACGGGCTGGAGGTGGATGTGGCACTGGCAGGGGGGTGATACCCCTCTAGTGCTGAGGCTCATTGTAAAGGCACAGAGCACCCCACTCCTCGACATGCTGCTGAAGCTAAGGTAAGGGACTTCCACCAAAACCAGCCCAATGAGACCCAAAACCAGCCCAATGAGACCCAAAACCATCGACCTGCGAGGCTGGAGGAGCCCAATAACCCCTGTATCCATCCCAGTAACCTCTGGACCAGCCCCCAGTAATCCGTTTGCCAGCACTCTGGGCTGGGGTTTGTCATCTCCCCCGGCCTAGGGATGTAGAAAGGGGCACCCCACTGTCCCCCAGCAGACAATGATGGGGACAGTGACATGTCCCCCAGTGCTGTACCCCCGAGGGGCGGCATGAAACGCTGCCAAGGTGGGAAATAGCAGCTGGTGAAACATCCCAGGAGCTCTGAGCCTTCAGCATCCACCTCAAAGGATGCTGCCTCCCCCCTGGGAGCCAGGACTAACTTTGCCCCCAGCCTTGTGCCCACAATAAGGTTCGTTGCTCATGATGCAAACCCTGCTGAGGGATAAAACCACTTCAAGTGAGGGTCCCCCAACCCCCTCCCCAGCCCCGGGGGGCTGTGGCTGTGGGAATATTGTGGTGATGAAGTTATTAGCTCCGGAAGCATTAATTGCAGGCGTGTTAATGGCTCTTTTGTCCAGCGAGCTGTCTTTCAGCGTGTGCGTGTGTGTGTGTGCGCTGGGCGGTTGTTTTTCTGCCAGCTGCTGTGTGGTTGGATGCTCTTTGGTATTTAGTTTGATCCTATTAAGGTGGATCTCAATTAATTAGGCAGGAGGCAGAGAGACAAAGAGAGACGCTGGGGCCATTCATTTTAGTCTTGTCATCGCGCCTCCCACCATTGGGAGAGAGGAAAGGGAAAGGGGGTATGGCTGCTGGGCACGGGAGATGGGAATGGGGCAGGCAGGTGGGGTGGCAGCCCCAAGGATCCTCCAGGAACCCCTTCCTGCTGCATGGGAATCCCAGGCAGGCTGCCTTCCCCTATCGCTGCTGGAGATACCCAGCTCCCATGCCCTGGGGCAGTGGGGTCCTGCTCCACCCCACTACCCTAAAGCATCCCATAAAACACATGGAGAATCCCAGGGAATTTCAACAGCAAGAGCTTTGTTGCAGTAGGAGCATCCCGCTCCATCCTGGTGCAATTAGTGCTGTGCCCCTGTGGGACCACGTGCCCCACGGGAAGGGGATGCACCCATCAGGCTCTCCAGCACCCCAGTTTGAGCATCACACCCCCTGCTCCCTGATCCCAGCTCCTGCATCCACCGATGGAACGGCTCCAAGTGCCAGCGTGGCAGCTCAGCCCCAGCAAGAGGCGGCAAATGGATCTCAAGGGCCCCCCTGACATTCCTCCTTCCTTTCCTTTGAAGGACAAGTGCCCCTCGGAGCTGCCCTCGCTGCCGGCTGCTAATGCAGGGGGCACAAAGGGGGATGCTGCTAAAAGCCTGGGCGAGCAGAAAGCTTTCAAGCTCCTTGGAAAGCCTGAAGGGGTGCCCAGGGGTGACCCCAATCTCTGCCACCAGTGCTGGGGTTGAGGTGTCGGGGTGCTGATACCCTGGGGTGTCCCCGTGCAGGGATTCAGGATGCCTGGGGATGGAGGGGTCTGGGATGCTCAAGGCATGGGGAGGGTCAGGGGGTGCTGGGGTGTGGGATGGGGGTGCGGGATGGTGCAGGGGGCTTGGGGGTGGTTGTACGGGGATGCAGGGGGTGCTGGGATGGGGTGGATGGGGTGCAGAGTGGGTACAGGGGGTGCCCATGGGACAGGGAGTGGGGTGAAGGATGAATGCAGGAATAGGGTGCAGGGGGTGCCTGGGCTGCTTCAGGGCGTGCCAGATGAGTGCAGAGTGGGTGCAGGATGGGTGCAGGATGGGTCCCTAATGGGTGTCCGGGCACGCCCCGCAGTGTTCCCTCCTTCCCGACAGGGGGCGCGGGCTCCGCGTTCTGCCGACACTCTGTTCCATCCTCTGTATCCCGGCGGCAGGAAGCGGAAGAGGGGCGGGTGATACCCCGCCGCCGCCGTGGTGGTGCGGTGGCGGCAAGATGGCGGCGGCCATGGCGTGAGCGGCGGGAGCGGCGTGGGACCCGGCGGTGAGCGCGGCGCGGCCTGCCCCGGCCCGCACCCCTCCCCCCCGCTGTCCCGGCCGGCGGCAGCGCGGCTGCGGCCCACGGGGGCTTGGCCTGGAGCTCCGGGTGCCGCCGCAGCCGCCGGACACCCGCCGCGGTGCCTGCGGGCTCCCGCCGTTCCCTGGTGCCTGTCCCCGTTCCTGGCTCGCTCCGTCCCCTTCCAGCCCTCTCGAGCAGGCGGGCTCGCAGACACCATCGCCCCTCAGTGCGCTGGGGTTACCGCTGGGCTCCTTCCCATTCCCCCCGCTGCTGAGGTCTCCGTCCCAGACTCTCCCCTCAGTGTCCTCCTGTGTCATCTCTCCCTTCCCAAAAGCGAGACTGCACCTTTCAGCCACCCCCGCTGGGTGCTGTGGGGCTTTCCCCCACTCTATCCCTGCAAGCAGGTCCCCCAGCATTCAACCCCGGTTTCCATGTGGTTCTGCAGCACGAGTGTGCTCTCTCCCCATCAGGGTAAAGATGAAGTAGAGCTCTGACCATGGACCATGATGCCCCCACAATCAGGCCCCGCCGCATCCAGAACCAGAATGTCATCCACCGCCTGGAGCGCCGCCGGATCAGCTCGGGCAAAGCGGGCACCCACTGGCACCAGGTCCGTGTCTTCCACCAGAACGTCTTCCCCAACTTCACCGTGGTCAACGTGGAGAAGCCGCCCTGCTTCCTGCGCAAGTTCTCCCCTGATGGCCGCTACTTCATCGCCTTCTCCTCTGACCAGACCTCTCTGGAGATCTATGAGTACCAAGGCTGCCAGGCGGCAGAAGACCTCCTGCAGGGCTACGAGGGAGAGATCCTGGCCAACGGCAATGACCAAAGATCTGTCAACATCCGCGGGCGGCTCTTTGAGCGCTTCTTTGTCCTGCTCCATATCACCAACGTGGCCTCCAACGGGGAGCACTTGAACCGGGAGTGCAGCTTGTTCACCGATGACTGCCGGTACGTGATCGTGGGCTCTGCCGCGTACCTGCCCGAGGAGCCTCACCCTCCCTTCTTCGAGGTGTACCGCAACAGCGAGTCCGTGACCCCTAATCCCCGCTCCCCCCTGGAGGATTATTCCCTGCATATCATAGACCTCCACACGGGCAGACTTTGTGACACTCGGACTTTCAAATGTGACAAAGTCATCCTGTCTCACAACCAGGGGCTGTACCTCTATAAGAACATCTTGGCCATTCTCTCCGTGCAGCAACAGACTATTCACGTCTTTCAGGTGACGCCCGAGGGTACGTTCATCGACGTACGGACTATCGGCCGCTTCTGCTATGAGGATGATCTCCTCACCCTGTCTGCGGTGTATCCCGAGGTGCAGCGGGACACCCAGACGGGGATGGCCAACCCCTACAAAGAGCCCTTCATAAACTCTTTGAAGCACAGGCTGCTGGTGTACCTGTGGCGAAGGGCCGAGCAGGATGGAAGCGCCATAGCGAAAAGAAGGTTCTTCCAGTACTTTGATCAGCTGAGGCAGCTCCGCATGTGGAAGATGCAGCTGTTGGATGAGAACCATCTCTTCATCAAATACACCAGTGAAGACGTGGTCACGCTGCGGGTGACGGACCCTTCCCAGGTACTGCAGCCTCCTCAGGCTGCTCTTTGCTTTGGGGCACCTCAAGTGGGTCCAGTGCTGTGAGCTGTGTTTCGTAGCCGAGCCTGTGAGGGTTGGTTATGCTACTTCGTTCTTGGGTGAACATCTGACACCTCTGATACTGAATAACTCACATCTTTTGCTCTCGTAATTTCACTGCTTCCTTCTCAACTAAAAATGAACGAGAAGATCTCTGGTGTGTTGTGGAGTCCTCTTTCTCCAGGGATTGTTCCCCTTGCTTGCAGATGCTGTGCAAGCCTCTTCCCCTCCTAATTCCCCAGCTGGTTAGTTTTTTAGCTGATATTTCAGGCAGTACACGTCAGTTGCAGAGGCAGTCTCTCCCTTCTCTCATGTATCTTGAAGCCTGTTTTTCAAATAGAATAGTCTTCTTCATTTTTCCCCAGTAGAATTCCTTTTTCTGTTCTGCCTACACACTCCCTCTTTCAAGCTTCAGTGAGTTAGTATTTGTGATCTCTCCAAATTGGAGTAGCAGCTTTTAGATCTATTTAATGTGCCAGTTGCTTCTCCTTTCAGTTTAGTACTAAAGAAGTCAAATTAGAGCAAATGTAGCTCAGTCAGTGCTGGGTCCCTCCAGACCTTTTACCATGCCCCAGGTTGATCATCTCTTTCACTACCATTAGAGCTCTGGTCAGGTTTTGAGCTCTATGAAACTGAGAAGGATGGTTTATTAGCCTGTTCTATTCCTTTAATTCACTTGGTTTTGATTCTGTTGGGAGTATTTAGCAAGAATTCATAATAAATCTCCAGTGCTGCATGTAGGTCTGATTGTTCCCTAGATGCTTGGTTTTCTTTCGTACCCTTCTCTTCCTCCCTATCTTTGCCAGATCCAGGACTTGGATCCTAGAAGAAACAGACAGTAGTTCTTTGTGTGTTGCCATAGACTAATTCTTCCTGGAAGACAACTGGCTTGTTTTCTTCTTATGTGGTGTTTGTTAGGGAGAGCTGCTTTGGGAAGGAATAGGTTCAGGTGTAATCTATTCAACTTTACACCTTTATGTGAAACTGAGCATCTGCCTCAAAACCATTAAAGCTTTGTGGAAGTGATCTGCAGCGTTGTGCTCGTTGCTGGGATGTGGAACAGTGCTCCTCTCCTGATGTAAATGTCTGTGGCAGGCTCAGCTCTGCCCTCCACTGTGGTTACCAAGGCTGCTGTGCCCAGTTTGCTGCAGCTCCTGACTCTCTTCACCCAAGGGTTACCTGAAGAAGCAGATTGTGGTTTGTTTGTGGTGTTCCTCAGGCAGTGTGTGTTGTGCTGGAGGAAGAGAACCTCAGTTCTTTCAGGAGGTAACTCCTGATGTGGAGCAGTCTCTGCAGACCTGCCTGAACGTGGGCTTTGTGTTGGGGCTTCCTGAACAAAGAAAACTTGACTCACAAAATACCTAAAGCTCCAATTTTTCTGTTGTCTCTTGGACAAGAACATGAGGTTTCATCCACTTTCAGGCTCCTCTCTTCTCTCTGGCCTCTCTGCCAAGAAGGTTGAGGAAGGTGCTGTTTGTGCTTTGTATTGTCAGGGTCTGCACTGAATCCTTCAAGATTTTTAAGCTGTGTACACATAGCTTGGGCTTTGTGGTTGTTCCAGGCTTGTGTTAACAGACTTGACAGCTTTGCTGTGTGATTTCTGCCTCTTGACTTCTGCCACCTCTGCTGTGATGATGGATTTTGCCTGTGTTACAGGTGCTGCTAAAGAGCAGTGAGGGTAGTTTCTCTGGTCAGGAGCATCCTGTAGATGTGTCTGTGTGTTAACCTGGCAAAGGAACTCTTTATTTAAGGTTGGAGGATACTCCCTGCAATCTCCAATGATGTAAATACTTTTTCCTTCTGTTGTCTCCTCTTATTTTGCCTCTGCTCCAGCCCAGTATTTCAGAAGGGCTTCCCTTTCCTCGGGCAGTAGTCGAGTGAGTAACCTCATGTAGAGCTCTTTGTTTGGACATGTGGGGGCTGGATTGTATTATCACAAGTTATTTTGGGGCTGTAAACCAAACAAACCTTGTGAGATTTGCGGGTGGGAGGGTGGGCAGAGTGCCTGCATCATTCTTGAGCACCGCTTGGGAGCAGGAGGTGAAGCATTTAGATATTGCCTTTATTGACAGAAGATTTAACCGGGTATGTGTGCAGATACCATGGGAATTAGTCACCTTTGAAGCAGGGGCAGGTTCTTACTTTGGAGTGCTGGGGTGTTACCACTCCTGTCTCTAATGAATGCTACATTTGATCAAGGATTAAATGTGCCCTTTTCCAATGGGATGGGAACCTTGCCTCCCTTGGATGTAGTTGCGCTGGCACAATGTCACTTTTTTCATAGAATCACAGAATAGTTTGGGTTGAAGGGAACTTAAAGCTCATCCAGCTCCAATCCCCTGCCACGGGCAGGGACACCTTCCACTAGAGCAGGTTGCTCCAAGCCCCTGTGTCCAACCTGGCCTTGAACACTGCCAGGGATGGGGCAGCCACAGCTTCTCTGGGCACCCTGTGCCAGCGCCTCAGCACCCTCACAGGGAAGAACTTCTACCTAAAATCTTATCTCAATCTCCCCTATGTCAGCTTAAAGCCATTCCCCCTTGTCCTGTCACTACCTGCCCTTGTAAAAAGATCCCTCTCCAGATTTCTTTTAGGCCCCCATTAGGTACTGGAAGACTGTTATAAGGTGTCCTCGGAGCCTTCTCTTCTCCAGGCTGAAGCAGCCCAGCTCCCTCAGCCTGCCTCTATAGCAAAGGTGCTCCATCTCTCACAGCATCTCCGTGGCCTCCTCTGGATTTGCTCCAGCAGCTCCACATCCCTCTTGTGTTGGATGCCCCAGAGCTGGGGACAGGACATAGGACTGCAAGGAGGGGCTGTCTCAGAGTGGAGCAGAGGGGGAACAACAGCTCCTTTAGCTTGTTGCTCACGCTCCTTTTGATGCAGCACAGCACACGGGGGGCTTCTGGGCTGTGAGTGCACACTGCTGGGTCATGCAGAGCTTCTCATCAGCCAACACCCCTTCTCCTCAGGGCTGCTCTCAGTCCATTCTCTGCCCACTTGTATTTGTGCTTGGGATTGCCCTGACCCAGCTGCGGGACCTTGCCTTGTTGCCATGAAACACTGCCATTGCCAATGCGCAGCGTGGTTCCTGAGCCTTCTTGCACAAGAATGTTGTCATTAAAAAGAAGCCATTAATGTCTTTCAGTTTTTCATTTCTCTACTGGCAGAGCATCAAGGGCACAAGTCTTTGTGGGCAGTGGTTTAGTGCACGGTACACTAAAAAAGCTCATCTCTGTGGGATGGAAATCTTAAGAAGGGGAGGAAAATGTATGTCTGTATGCAGAAGAAAAACTAATTTGTGGCCAGCTAGCTCTGGATTTAAAACCATTTTGTCAGCAGGAATGAAAGTTAAATTTGGCACTTTAGAAAGCATTTTGGATTTGGTGGAGGGCAGAAGAGGAGAAAACAGGAGTATTGACATCCAGTTTGACTTGAAAAATTGGACGCCCATTAAGTTTTCTTCATAAATAATCACACTTAAGAGGTGGATAATTTGGTACCTGTGGAGGTATTTGAATAGCAGAATGGATTAGTGTGGGGATCTGGGATTCTCCTGCACTGCAGAGATGTTTGGGTAGGGTCTGTGGTGGCATGTGTGGGGAAGGAAGGGACAGCTTCCCTTGGGTAACCACTACCTCTGCCTCTCTCCTCAGCCTTCGTTCTTCGTCGTGTACAACATGGTGACCACAGAGGTTATTGCTGTCTTTGAGAACACATCCGACGAGCTGCTGGAGCTGTTTGAGAACTTCTGTGACCTCTTCAGGAACGCCACCCTGCACAGCGAGGCCGTCCAGTTCCCCTGCTCAGCCTCCAGCAACAACTTTGCCAGGCAGATCCAGCGCCGGTGAGCCATTCGGAGCATGCTTTATCCCACATAGACACGCGCTCAGCCCCGTCAGCTGAAGGCCAGTATCAAATATCAACAACAGCAACCCCGAGAAACCGGTTCCTTTAGTTGTATCTTGCTTGGACATGGTTCATCTTGCAGCCTCATGCATCTGGTTTGATATTCCACAGCATCTGTCTCATGGCAGGAAGGAGCAAAGCAGTGGCAATTCAATGCTTAGAAGAAAGGAAAGGGAGTTTTGAGGGAAAGATGCTTCTGGCCCTCCTTGAGCAGTAAGTCTTCTGGAGGTTATTAAAACCCAATAGCTTAGATCCCTGAAGATGAGATTTGTCAAGATGCTAATTGCCAAGTGCCATTCTCTGTATTTAGTGTGTATCAAACTGCTCTGTAGCATTTTCTCCAACATCAGTCACAAGCTTGTGGCTCTCATCAAACTCAGTTAGGAGAAAGGAAGCTCATCTGCCTAGACCTATTGTGAAAGCTGAGCAAACCCATCAAAATAACCTGGATTTCTAGAATGTACTTCAACAGTCAGATGTGGTTTTAATGAGGCAGAGTGTGTTATTTCTCTTGGAATATATTTTGATGTGACTCAGGGTGTTTTGTTCTTCCAGTGACTTGTTTCGCATCATCCAAAGTACTTGGCAACCGCTTCTGGGCATGAAGATTCTGTTGATTTTAGACTGACGTCACATAAGTAAGAGGAAGTTGACTGTGTCTGTAACTTTCTAGAGCTGCCTGTCAGGAAATCCTTAGCGCTTAGTGGGAGAGGAGAGAATGAGAGAGCTCACTGCAGACACCCGAAGAACAACTGCCTTGTGTTAGAGAGGAGAATCTTTCCATCCCCTTAGCTACAAGGGCCTTTAACAGGAGTGTTTAACTTCCTGTGTTTAACACAGTGAGGTGGCTTTTGGCTGAGTGTTTCCGGCCAAATGGAAGTGTTTTACCCTCCTTGATGTATGACATCCGTGCAGCTGATCTGACTGTTCTTGCACATAGAAAGCTCCAATTTTACTTGGAAAGGAAATCCAGCCTCTGTTCATCTCTCCACCGGGGAGAACTTTCAGCCCAGTGGAGTTTCTGAAGAGCTTTAGGCTTCTCATCAAGGTTCTTCCCCAGTTCAGGTTTCTCCCTTTGCGCATTTCAAACATAGTGGCTGTGTCAACAGTAAGGGCTCAACTGTTACTGTGAAACCCTCTGGCTTTTGCTTATGCTCTTTCCAGGCTTCATGGTAGAACTTGGATTGGCTGATAAGCTGCTAATCCATCTCTCCCTGTTTCTGATCCTGTTCATTTCCTGCACTGCAGAGCAGCTGGGGCCAGGCACAGTCTTCTCCTTCTGTCAGTTTGGGCTTTCAGAGCGGAAACAGTAATGATGAGAGAGGATAAAAAGGTCACCAGATCTGGCTGATGCTCAAATCACTGTGATACATCTTTGGAAACGAGCTGGTTTAGTTCTTACACTGCTGCTGCTTTTCTTTCCCTGTCAATTTTCCTCCTTAGCTTGTTTGAGCTGTGCTGTTCACCTGTGGCCTTTGTGAGTAAAACCTGTTCCTTGGCTTGCTCCAGGTTCAAAGACACTATCGTGAATGCCAAGTACGGAGGGCACACGGAGGCCGTGCGGAGGCTGCTGGGCCAGCTCCCCATCAGCGCCCAGTCCTACAGTGGCAGCCCATACCTCGACCTCTCCCTTTTCAGCTATGATGACAAGTGGGTGTCAGTCATGGAGCGGCCCAAGACCTGCGGGGATCACCCTATAAGGTACGGAACAGGCCAAGAAGCTGTGTGTGAGGAGACCAGAGCGAGTGAATCACTGCTGTGTGGCATCAAATGTGCAGAGAAGGGGGTAGATTGTGGCCTTTCTCATGACATCCTTTCACCAGAGGGTTTATTTCAGCACAAAGCTTGGCCTCCTTCCTTGTGACAACTGTTTTATCCTGTATGTGGATATGGAGGATAAAACCTCCATATCCTCTGTGGAGGGCTCTTCAAGTCTTCTCCCTGAGCTGCCCTAGGGAAGGTTTGGGTAGTGAAGCCTGAGCCTTTTCCATATGAAAGCCCTTGATCCTCCTCCTCTTCTTGCACTCCTGCTGTTGTGTTTAGGCTCCAGTGTGATATATATGGTTCTGGATGCCTGCTTTCCTGTGCTGGAAGGATCCTTTTTGAGCACGTGGGCTTAGCTGGCAAGGATGATCTGGTTTATCCTGTGAATAAAATAGTAGCTGGGTTAGGTGATTCTCAGAACGCTCGTGGTATTGATTTAGCTATTTTCAGACTTGCCTTGTTTACAGTTCTCACCCTGGGAGCTGTACTCCTCTTCATACCCCCGGTCTTTCTGTGGTCTGGAGGAAATTTGCTTCCCTACTAGGAGTTTGAGCCGGGTGTAAGGGCCATTCTGTGCCTCTTATGTCTGAGCTTTTAATATAGGAGTAAGCCGGAGCTTGGGAATAAGGAGGTTGGTAATGCTTCTTGAGAAACATCCTTATTTTCGCTGGCTGCAGCCATGGCTGCAAGTAGTAGCGGTTAAAAATCCAACCTCTCTGGCCTGAGAGGCATAAAGAGGCTGAGTTCTCCAGGCAAGAATAGTCTTTCCACTTATAGTACTGCAGAAAGCAAACCTATGCTCTGGAAACAAAGCGAGCCTTCAATGCCCAAGTGCTTTGTTTAGCAACTGCACACATGTTGGGGGCTCAGGCAGCCTGGGGAGACCATGCTGGCCGGTTTCCCAACTTTATTTTCATCCGTGCATTCTCCAGCAGTGGTTTCATGTCTCCCCTGGCCCTGCCTCAGGTGCTGGGGAACCTCTGCTTATTCCTGCGCTCTCAGTTCCCAAATCATGTATATTTAATTGCTTTTTCTGCCTGTATGAGTTGGTTTGATCTCAGGCTCCCATGTTACCTGCAGAGAAAAGCCTGCCCTTTTCCCCCTTGTCATGCCTGACGTTGGGAAAACTTGCCAGGCGGGCAGTTGTCTGCCAGCACCAACCTGTGTGTGGCTCCTGCAGACAAAAGGGAGCAAAACCGCAGTCGTTTGCTGTGGTTAAGTCTTTGTAGTAAACATAGCCAAGTGTCACCTTCCCTCCCTCCCCTGAGCAAACCGGCCCTTCAGAGCCAGAGCTTCTAAAGCTCAAAGCTGTGCACAGTCAATTAGGACTTGAATAGAGGCTTGGAGCTGTGGGGCTCCTGGCTTTTGGCAAGTAAGCAGAAGACAAGGCGCTAACCTTAACCATTCAGGAGCTGAAATGGTGCCGCTGTGCCTCTCACATGCAAAACAAAGGGATTAATAAAGTAATGCCGCTGCCTGTTGTGGTTAGAGGGCTTGGAAATGAGGGGCCACAGGATTTGTAATGTAAGTCCTGTAATTGTCTGCAATGGAAAACCCTTCAGCAGCTCAGGGTGTTTATAATCCATGTGCAGTTTCCTGGCACTGTGTGCCACATAAGAAGGTCTCCATAGCTTTTACACGTCGGTTTCAGCACCTCTGTGCTACTGCCTCACTTTAACCCTTAGTGCCTTTCTGCATCCCTGAAGGTTCAATTCTCAACGGGCTACTTGAGAGACCGGTTGGTTGCTCCCAGGCAGGAAGGACTTTCCCCATCACTGCCATCTTCCAGCATCTTTTCAGGAGGCTTGAAGAGAGATTCAGTGGGTGAAATGATGGCACTTGTGAGGAAGAGGCTCTAACACAGCCTTGCCTATAGTAGGGGGTCTCTCAAATCCAGCTAGTTGGTTAATAAGGAGCCATTTAACCAAAAAATTGGTCTGCAGATGAATCTTCCATTTTCATACAGTCTGAAAAGGCTGGTCTTGCCTTTTCTGTTGACATACAATTTTATATTGCAGTGCCTAATTTATCCTCAGAGTGAGAGCCCATGGAAATGGCCTCTGATTGCAGAGCACTTTTAAAACTACATTTAAAAATACCAAACTGAGCCCATCTTGGAGATTACAGGGAGCTTCATCTCGAGTAGTAAATTATTGTGAATTGGGGAGAGAGAGGAGCGGACGGGGGACTGTGCTTTATTTAAAGAATGACCCTCTGCATACCCAGCCTTGTGTAGGAGGGAAAGGGCTTTTCGAAAAGCCAAATACCAAGATTGTGACTCTCTTGCTGGGTTCTTGTGTGCAATTTTCAGGCAGGGCTGGCTGGCACTTTGATTCAGAGGAAGGGAGAGGAGAGTGGCCCTCCAGGAAGAACATGAGGTTCTCAATAGGCTCTGTTGTTAAAATGTGGAGTATTTCTGCTTCTGAAACAGCGTTGCCTGTATCTGTCATCACCCGTTCTTCCAGGCTGAGAGCCGACTGCATTGTATTGGTGGCGGGGGGGGAATCTGCTTGGAGATTAAAAGCATTCTCAGAGTGAAAACCAGAGGAAAAATGCAAAATACCCACATGTACTAAGTGGTGGTAGAAAAGGAGGCAGCTGGGAGGCGAAATGGCAATGCTGGGAGAGGAGAAAAATGGGTCTAACGAACTGAGACATCTTCAGGCTGAGGACTCGAGTTAGAGCCCAGCTGCTATGTGAAGGTACCACATCCAGAAGCCTCCATCACCGCATCCCAGAAACCTCCACCACAGTCTTGGGGAGTGCGGGATCATTGCAGAGAGCCCCATGTTCCCACAGCAGCACAGGATCCTGGTGTTACCTGGGCTCATGTCGGTTACACCGAGTGTGCAGAGAAGGCTCAAGGAGCGGAGAGCATTCTAGACTCACCTGTCTCTTCAGCACTGTTTGCTTTGTGCTGAAGCTGTGTTCCAGAGCTCCCCTGTTTGGAGACACAGATGAGCTTGACCCACAGGCAGGTTTGTGAGTGACAGCAGGAGGATGCAAGGCTTCCCTTGACCGCTGCCCTTGCTCTGATTGTTGAGTGCAATTCACTGGGTGCTTTCTGCCCAACCTAGCTTGTTAATGCTTTTTTTTTTCCTTGATGGAAACCTGAAAGGAACTTCAAAACCCTGCTTGAGCTGCACAGTATATCTTGGCACCCTTGAGCAGAAGTGGATCAAGCTGTTCACCTTCCTCAACTGAAAGGGGGTGTAGCAGCAGTGTAAAGCCTACCTGGCAGCATTAGGAGAGGGAAGGGGTAGCCTTACACTCACAGTGAAAGCCATTGGTAAGGGAAGCAAGCTCAGTTCTGTGCACTATATCTGCCTTAGGGATGAAGGGGAGCAGCCTGCACTAAGAGAGGATGGAAACCCAGCACAAGCGGGGTCTGGCCCAAGCTTATTCCATCATGTGAAGTCAGCTGTATCCACCAACACGACAGGCACTGATGATACTAAGATGAAATCAGGCTTTTCTAGACAGTGGAAAACTAGCTGCCCTGAGAGGGGCTTTCTGGCCAAGAGCCAGACCCCCAGCTGAGGGCTTCCTGCCCCTGAGGGAGTACCAGAGCTTGAACAAGGCACTCATCTATGTGTGCGAAGAGCCCAGATGGCAAAGTCAATAGTGGGGAACAGCCGTAATTGACTTTCTCTTCCTTTCAGGTTTTACGCTCGTGATTCTGGCCTCCTGAAGTTTGAGATCCAGGCGGGCCTCCTGGGGCGCCCCATCAATCACACCGTGCGGCGCCTGGTTGCGTTCACCTTCCACCCCTTCGAGCCCTTCGCCATCTCGGTGCAGCGCACTAACGCCGAGTACGTGGTGAACTTCCACATGAGGCACAGCTGCACGTAGCCTGCCTCGGCTGCTCCTCCTGCGGCTGGGGCTCTGCCACAGGCACACCAAAGCCAGGCACTCGCGCCTTCTAGGAAACCAAACCATCCCTCGTGGCAAGCAACCTGAGCTGGGAGCTCCTACCCGCTGGCATCTCGCAGGGCTTCCTCTGCCCTAACTCAAGTTAGGTGTGGGAATGATTCTTCTGACCCTGTTTGGACCATGGAGGTCCCGCTGCATTAAACGCTGCTGTTGTTCCCTGTTCCTGTTGATGAACAAAGTGTAGCTGAGGTTCCTTCCCTGGTTTCCCAGAGACACGTCCGTTTTCTCTCCTGTTGTAGGTCTCAGGATGGCAAAGCTGGAGTTTGGCAATGCGTTTGTGGAGTGCGCCCTTCTGCACTGGTGCTCTCCTACCTTGTTGAGACAAACAGCCTGTCATAGAGGGAATGGATGGGAGCCGTAGGGAGAGCTTAGAAATACAGCTACCCGTGTTTGTGTCTTCAGTGTTAGTAGGGAAATGAAATCCTGTTCTCATCCACGCAATCTACTCATGTGATTTTAATATGCAAGAGATCAGGGGAAAAAAGGTGTGAGAAATCACTGCGACTGAGAGACGTGAGGTGCGTTCCTGGCTCTTATGCAAGTCACTTAATCTTTGTGCCTTAGTATCTAAAAGCTCCTAAGTGAAAGGTGGTGTGTTAATACCACAAAGCCAGGGCAGCTGGCTGCGTCTCTAATGCATGAGGAGGTGGGCACAGAAGGAAGATGAGTGGCTGGGAAGGGTGTGGGGAGCAACAGCAGCTCCTTGCTCGTGTCAGAAGGGCTTTTCTGCAGCATGGGGGTGAATCCTCACAGCCATTTGCTGCTGAGAACGAGGGAGACCCAGCTGCTGGCACCCTCCTGCGTGTTGGAGTACCAGTGTGGAGAATTAGTAGCATTTGGGTTTGCCCAAAAAGAAGAGAGGAAACCTGAATTAATGTGCATTGCTGCAGGTTCGCAGTTAGGAGATGAGCTTGTTGACTTAGGAGATGAGCTTGTTGATTTAGGTTGCTTACCTATCCCTGTCTGATATGCTTGTTCTCTGTGAGAACCTGATTTGCTGTTCCCAGGCTTCAAAGCACAGTTGGCTGCTGCATCAGTGCTGATTGAACCACTGTGGTGTTTATGCTGCTGATAAAATAAGCTCCTGGGTATAATATTACCTGCCACCGTGGGCTGGTGAGGATGCTGGCCTGACCTTCTCTCTTAAACATGTTTTTAGTTCTAGGCCAACATTTGGGCTTTCCTGCACACACAGGCTGGTTTATGACTGTGTGCTGCCAGGCACTGCTCCCATCCCAGCATCACGAGCCTGCTGTTGTCCCATTCCTATAAGAGGTATAGAGGGGGCATTAGAAAACTGGTGCTTATACACGGGAGACCCTCTACTTTAAAGGACCCTTGGGGATGTCTTGTTTGGACCAAACCGAGCTGTGGGTGATGTGTTGTGGCCACAGGCCTGTGAAGAACAACGTTGAAGTCATACATTCATTTTGCATGATGCTACATAGGAAAAGAACCACGTGGGTCGTTGGTGCCTGCTTAGTATCAAGAGTGGACCTTGTAATGGAGAGTGCTCTGGGGTCCCTGAATCAGCCTTTACTCTATCTCACGGTACTCCTCTCCAATCCTGGCCTTGCTAAACATATTTCTAGGGTAAGACATTGTATTTCACCGCTCTCTTCCTGGTGTTTGCACTGTTGGTTTCTCAGGTCTGTCAGGAGCAGCTTCAGGTCAGAAGACTGCTAATAGAGTAGGTGTCAGGCCACGCGTGCTTCAGCTCCAGGTTCCTCTCCATCTGATAACACTATTTGCCAAGGGTTTAGGTTTTTATCCTGTGATTTGTTCCTCAAACATTCAGTTAAAGCTCCAAGTGGAGAATCATTTGCACATTGTAGATCATGGATTTACCTCCTTCTGCACCACTCTCTTATTTGTTCACATTTCCAGTATGAAACTTTTGCTTTTCTAAAGCTCTTAGCAGCTCCATCCAAGACTGGGTTTTCTCCTTGGCATCACAGCCTTGGGAAATCAGTGCTTCCTCAAAGAGCTGTCACATCTCCATTTAGACTTTTGTTTGGTGGCAAAAACATAAACCACTTCATTTCTGAAACCAGAGCTTTTGCCAAATTCAGGCTGTCCTGTGGGAAGCAGAGTGCATGGCACTGATTGTGGGGCTTGGGGCTGAGACGTAGAGATCTGTTCTTAGCTCAGCCAGTAAATTGTTCTGTGACTGGGGCAAATCTCTTCCTGCTCCAGCTGGTGTTTTCTTCCCTGTAAATGAGGCCAAAACCGTATTTTTCAGCTTTTGTAAAACACTTTTGAGATTCATGGATAAAAAGTGCTGCATAAGCGCGAAGTATTTTCTTATTATGTTTGCAGACAAACTGATTGATCATTCTGGGTACTAATTGCCTGGGAGTAGCACAGCAGCTCCTCTGGTCTTGGCTGCTGCGTTTTGTATCTACAGCAGAGTTAATTTTATTACTGAAATGTATTGAAAGAAAAGCCTCTCATGCTTGAAATATGGATTCTTTTATTTAAGAAACAAGAAGTGTGTGTGTGTGTGTGTGGTGGCGAGGGCGGGAGCAAAGGGGAGATCTTTTCTACCTGCTATTTTTTCCTAGGTTAGGACGAAGATTTGTTAGTAACACAAGACAGAAATTGAATAAACACAATTTGCTTTAAGAGCCTCATTTATTGTCTTTGTCTTCCCAAAAGCTTAATGGTGCAGATGGGAATTCCTTTGCTAAGAAGAGAATTAGAGGTGTGCCTTGGACTATGCAGGCGTGTCACATGCGCCTCTTCCTGGCAGTTGGGATACAAATGTACTCAAGGATGTTCCCATCTTAGGCATTCCTTTGGTTACTGCGGATTTCTCAAGTTCTTGTTTACATGAGCTAATGCTGGGGGAGGAATTCTTGGCCTTCAGTTATGTTTTCCCCTTTGTATATGATTGCTAGCCCAATTTGTATTTAAAGACTCTTCCTTTATTCCATTTATAGCGTTTGTCTAATGCTGGGGCTGTTTGCTGCTGATGGTTCATGATCAGAAGATGAAAGCTGAACACACTTCGCTTGGCAGAAGAGCCATCGCCTCGCCATGGCTTCTAGGTTGGGCTGAGGCACCCAGATTTTCCACTGTGTCCTGCTCCCAGCTTTGCACAACAACATTTGAATGGCACCTTCCCAAAGATGGGGATCCCCTTGTAAGCTGCTCTGTAACAACCTTGCAGCATCCCTGTTTGTTAGTTCCTCTGAGCAGCCACATTTTGGGCACAAAAGCCACTTTCTTTTGAACCCCCCCTCCATTTTCATGTGTGCAGTGCTCTGATGCTTTCCTTTGGAGACCTTGAGCATATCAAAGCTCTTGAGCTTGTGGCTTTTCAGACAGGCACTAAGTGACGAGGTGGTGCTTGACTTGGAAACCATGTTTGACCAGCAGCAGAATCCCATCTTTTGTTACTTCTCGTGCTGCTTTTGCTTTTAAAAAGAAGCAGTAAAAGCAGGACACTTGCAATATTTCTTATAAAAATTGCATTAGACAGTGAGCCACAGAAATCCCATTAGAATCAAACCTATATATCCGGTAATGGTGTGTCCCTCCTTTCAATTAACCTTCCAGCACTGAGTGACTGGCCCTGATTTAGCTCCTGATGTTCTCGGTGCACTTGGAGGACCTTCCTTTTGCTCAGGTGCTAGTGTCTGTTCTGCTTCCCTTGGTCCTTTTGACCCAGGTAGAACAATCAGATTTCTGATGCTTTAAGAAGTCTATTTGTCTGTCTTGCGTCTGTCCTCCTGTCTTGCTGCTTTTCTGCCAGCTTTTCCTGCAGGATCTCTCGGGGCTATGGGCAGAGAGATGGTAAAGGCTGGATGGCAATGGGATGTGTGGCACTCAACAGCTTTCATCCCTGTGTGAACCAGGTGGGTGCATGCTGCAGATCACACAGGTGGTCCTGTGGGCAAGCAACGGGGCAGGATTTTATGGGTTTGCTTTTGCCTTGCTTCCTGAGTTTCAGAGTCCTGGTGATCAATGTACCTGAATCCTCGTGCTTCTCTGTCTTGTAATATGGGTGTAAAAGCTTTTCCGGCCAAGCGCTCCTCAGCAGAATGGTGAAAGGACTTTGATTTCTTTAACTTCTTCCCTTGCTCCAGGGCTGTGGGGACATGGGGTGAGCTGTGCCAAGGCAGTCCCTGTAGCAGTAACAGCCTGGCACTACCTGCCCACCAGGCTGACACCTCATCAGGCAGCAGCATCCCTTGCTCGAGCCGTTTGCTGGCAAAGGTCTGATTTGCCTTTGTTTCTCCCAGGGAAGAGCTGCACTGACTGAGCAAGGAAAGCAGCTCTCAGGAAAATACCTATGTGGGAAAACCCTGAATTGCACATGCTTTTCCTAATGTTTTGACATAAGAATACCACAATGGTTTTAGACTGTTTTTTTCCCCTCCCAGAAGTCAAATCCTTTCCTAGGGCACCTTCTGGCTGCTGCAGTTTGCTGCCGGGGTGATTGCTGTCTGTTCTTGGGTTTGCGAAGATGCCAAGGGCACTGAAAGGATGGTGTTAGAGGAGCGTGGTAGGAGGTGCTCACTGGGTGCCCAGGGCCTTTGGCAGGCTGGAGGACCACAGGGAGAGGTGCTTCCCAGGGCAGCTTTGCCAGAGGAGCAGCAGCACTGCATTTGGCCACTGTAGAAGAAACTCCTATAAAAATGCAACAAGGCAATGGCAATTTGTGGGTAACACCGCAAAGCTCCCAGTGTTTTCTGCAGTCTGCTTTGTCCAGGTTTGAACTGGAGCTTCTAGAGGAGTTTGTTTCCTGTGGGTGACAGAACTAGTTTGAATTCAGCGTTTTTAAAGCAAGGAACATGTTTACTTCTACTCTCCATGGCTATCCTCCTCTTTCTCCCCAGGCGCTGGCCTCCAGGCTTTGTCTGGAGGACTCCCTGAGCCCCTGCTCCTGGCAGTGCACCCTCCACCTCTGAAAGCTGCTCTTGCACAGGTTCCTCTTGCCTTCCAGTGTCCTTCCTCCATCTGGCCATGTTGTGACAGCCTCAGGTAGGGAGCCAGAGTGGTACAAGACAGACTTGGGTGACCCAGCACCTCATGAACTGAGCATCAAGGCTACCTTGGATGGCGATGGTGAGGATGCACTGGTGGGGCTGATACCTAACCCTGGGCCTGAGCCTTGGGGCTGCTGGCTGTGTGATGGGGGGGTCAAAGGGATGAGAGCCAGGTAGGTGCCAGTGCCATGCGGCTGCTGTTCAACCTGATTTCAGGGTGTTAATGGGAGCAGCGGGCAGCACCGCATTGCCCCGAGCGCCTGCTCACTGCCGCCCAGCCCGTCATTTGATAGCTCCTCCGTGCTCCTCAAAGGCGTAAAATGGAGCGATGCTGGATTAGATGTACCCGCTGCCCTTGGCGTGCTCCGGGAGCTTCGGTCCTCGGCCCTCCCGCCTCCGGCCTGCTGCCGCTGTCGCCACAGCAACGGTGAGAAACAGCCGTCCGCATGGAAACGGCCTTGCTGCGCCCAGCAACCGATCCGGGGGGATAATGGATCAAATGGTGAGTTAGGAGAGGTGAGGGGCGCCGGCGGGGAGCCCTGGGCTGTGCCACTGCGCTGAACCCGCATCCTGTGAGATACTGAAGCACCATCCCCGTCCCCATCTCTGGGGCACTTCTCCTGAAGCATCACCCCCCTCGCACAGCCAGTGTCTGGCCGTGAAGGATGGTTTTCATTGCTGCTGCCCTATTTTTTTAGGGCTAAGTCCTGAGGTCAGGGTAAGGTCCTGATTAGCTGTGCTGCTACCTGCAGCAGCGTAGGTAGGTCACTGGTTCAGTCCTGACAGGTGAGTCCTTAATGCTAGTGAAATCCCTCTCTGTAAGGGAGAAGAGGCAGCCGGCAGCCAAACAGTTCTCCTGTAACATAGGGCAGACAAATGTCGTGTCGTGCAGCCCATCTGGCTTCAGGCAGCGAAGTCTGAGTTAATCTCTCCCCATCCTGCCTCCTACCTCTTAAACCCCCAGACAATGGCTCTGCCCACGCTGGCTTCTTCCCCAGAGAGAGCTCAGATTTGAAGGTGATGTTGGTGCTCTGATAAGGGCTGGGGAGAGGAGCTCTGCTTGAGACCCACAGGGCTTGTCCCACTTTTACACTGGCCCTTTCGGTGACAGCACTGCCGCTCTTGGCTGTAGGATTATTAGGGATGGGACCTCCTCATCTGGCTGCGCCGCTTCCCTTGCAGGAATTTTGGTAAACAAGGTTGTTTTTGCAGCCATGTCCAAGGGCAGATTGTTCCGGAGCATCTCCCAGCTGCTTCCCACCGTTGCCATTAGAGAGAAGCCCAGAGGATTGGCCCATCTAAAGCTATTTGCATTCCTTGGTCAGGTTGACCCTTGCAGCTCAGGAGATTGATAAATTCCTTCTATGGGTTCAATAGGAACAAAATGAGAGGCAGCATCCAGGCCTGGACAAGGGGCTGTGTGAGAGCCATGGCTGACAATTAGGAGAGCAGGTTGGTTGCCTGCAGGCTGGTGCATGAAGAAACAAGAGTCCTGTTTCACCATCTCACTTTGGGACTTGCTGAAGGGGCTGGGGGATGAAATATGTGTCTTTCTCCTTGCCGGGGCCCCAGGTTCTATTTGTTACCTGGAGTCCTGTGTGCGGTGGGAAGCCTGGTCTGCTCCTGCACTGAGGAGCAAGCAAAGGGAGGAAGGGCCAAGAGCTGGAGCCTCGAGCGATGTGGCTGGGAGGTACAGCAGGTACCAGTCCCAGCCCTGCCGGCTTAGTTTGGCTTTGCAAAAAGTGGATTGTTAAGTTGAAAGGCACAGAGGAGGGATTTCAGAGGCAGTTTTGAGGACTGCCATTGCCCCTTGGAGAGGCTTTGGAGCAGTTTCTAAGTACAGCTTTGTGCCACCTTTAGAATGGTGAAGTGAAAGCCCCGGAGAGCTGGTTGTGCTGGCAGGGGGGCTCCTGAGTAAGGCCACCCTGTGCTTCTGATGTGGGGGTCTGGCTGGGGGACCAGCAAAAAGGGGAGCACATCTAGCCCCATTCTGGAGAGCCCTTTCCTGCATCCTTCTCCTCATGTGCTGAGTCTTGGACCACCAGCTGGGAGACTTCAGCCTTAGGAAAGTATTTTGGGGAGGGTTTTAATGTTCTGTTTTCTCTACTTGCATTTCCCCTCTGTGTTCTCTCCCTTTCCTGACCCACCTTTCCATTACCCCCATCCTTGCTTAGCATCCACTTTACAAACACAAGCAGTGAAGCCTCTGTTGGGAGCAGCTCTCCCCAGCAATAGCTGTGAGGGCTCCGTGGCTGCAGAGAGGTTTGGGTCCAGGGGCACAACCTCCAATCCTCCATAAATGGGGCATAGGTAGAGAGTTATGAGCTCCAGAGGGATGAAGGGGCCCTGCCAAGTGACACTGGCTGGGAAAGCTTGGAACGCACAGCAGAGGAAGCATGAATCAAACAAAAAGGAATAGTTTTGAAGCTTGGCTTCCTCTGTAGCTACCCAAGAGGACCCCATGGCCCAGCTTCACCATCAGCACGGGAACTTGGATACTATTAGGCAATTCATTAGCAAAACCTCTGAGCAGTTCCCACTGCTGTTGAGTACTCATTAATGCCTCTTGAGGGGAGAGGAGAGCATTGGAAAAGCACAAAAACAATCTGAGGGTCCTTGATCTCTTTTTTTTTTTTGGTCTGAAAGGTCATGGGCTGAGCTTAGAGGGGCAGCTGTGAGGGGAAGAGGGGCCAGGCAAGGACAGCAGGCAAGGAAAGCAGTGCAAGAACATCACCTAACTTGAACTGTTTCTTCCCCAAAGGCTCCTGAGCCTTTGAGAGCTCTACTGACTGCCCTGCTTTGTGCACATCTCCAGCCAGGTATCCCCACAGCAGAGGGAAAGCCAGCAAGAGCTGCAAACATCCCCAGCAGCGGGGCTGTAGTGAACCACCCCTGCTGCTCCAGGTTATTAGTGCTCCTCTCCTCGCTGGCCTGTACATGCAGTCAGCTGTTGAAGGACACTGCCATCGCTTACTGCTTTAATTGAATCTCACAAAAGGATTGAAATTGGCTGCCTGAGTCCTGTTGTTGAGATGCTCACATAAGAAATAGTAAATCACCAATTCAGTACATAAAGCTGCAGCTCTGGGTAGAAAGTCCTTGTTGCTGGGGATAGGGAAATAATTCCTCTCTGCAGAATAATGTACTATTAGGGAGAAGGCTGGGGGCTATTTTTTCCAAGCCACCAGGTGCTATCCCTGTCCAAGGGAAGGGTAACTGAGTTACATCAACTCCCCAAGATGGAATGGGCCTCATTACGGGATAAACAGACCTGAGGCAGCATTGTATCTGTAAATCAGAAGACTGGTTTTTATTTCACCCCCAGTATGATGCGATGGTCCATGTGGTATTTTGAAGTGGAGGGCAAAACCCCAGAGAGACCTGGGTGAAGCTTTGCAGTCAGTAGCAGCTTCGGAGCTTGTTTCACAGAAAAAGGCTTATTTGAGGGTAGGGAATCAAAAGTTAGGAGGGAGTGGAGAGAAAATATCCCAAAGCGAAGGGGAAGCCCAAAGGGAGAGGATGTGACCCTAATGAGGGTGCTAATGCTGTGGCTGTGCTGCTGACAAGTGAAGTGATTGCTGCTCAGGAGGAATGTGAGCCAGTAGAAACCAGGATTCCACCCAGGCGCTAAGAAAAGCAGTTAGAACTGGTGAACACCAGTGGCTGCCTAAAACCAGGCCCCTCATAGTTAGATCTGAAGGGTAAGGAAATCATGAAGAGCTGTTGGTGTCTATTCATCCCCTCCAAGATGAACAATAGAGAGTTTTAAAACTTCTTTCTCTGTACAGTATATGCAGGAAGGAGCAACTCAGACCTTGTGCAGGGTGGGAGAGCTTGCCCTGCCTGCTGTGCTCTCCCACTTCCCTGACCACTGCCCCAGAGGCCTGGGATGTGCTGCAGAATCAACAGCTCAGACTGAGCAGCAAGTTAGGATTTGGCTTTGGGGGTGTTCAGGAGGGAAGAGAGGTGCAAAGTGACTTCTATGGGAAGCTGTGTAACTGGAGCACCGTGCTGGAGAGCTGAGGATGTGGAGCTGGGGGTTTGGAAAGCAAATATTGCATGATACTGTACAGACCCAGCCACTGCACCATGGAGAGCAGTGCCAGCCTCTTCTCTCCAGCTCAGAGAGTGCTGTGTTAAGTGTTGGAGGAGGAAGTAGGGGAGCTACCAAAACTAGGCAGGGAGATAAAACTTACCCCTGTGTAAGCAGCAGCAGTGTATTGGTAGACTTCATGAATGTTCACAAATACTCAGAAACCAAGAGTGGCCTTTACAAAGGGCACAGCCTTGAGCCTGGATCAGACAAAGCTTTATTCTCATTGCTTTCTGGCTCTCAAGTCACCCACCTCCTCTTCCCTGAATTTCAGAGACTGCAGATCTCTTCCCAATCTTTTTCAGTTTGTTCTCTCATCTTTATCTGATGTGGGCACTTCTGCATTGATGCAATGAGCTGCCTGTGGTGGAGAGGGGTAGTGTTTGGTTTTCTCTGTGTGTTAAGACAGTACATCACTGACAAGCCTGTCAGTGCAGACTGGGTGCTCCTCCCTTCCAGGACTGGTCACTGTGCTCAGCACAGAAGCCAGTCCAGCCTTGCTTAAGGCACATCATTGCTCACGCATGCTCTCCCCAGCCAGCTACCTGGGACCTGGGAGGTTTGAGCTTTGCAGTTTATAGCTGACCTGAATATCTTCTCCTTTCAAAGAGGAATATGAAGTCACTTGAAGCTCAGCCATATTTCTGGAGTGAGGGGGAAGCTCTTTTAGTGTGTCAAACATCTATGGAAGAGCCTCTCTTCCTTGCTGTCAAATCTGTCACAGCTCAAGGAACTTCCCGTTAAGATAACCTACCCTCTAATCAAATTGAGATAGCTGGAGTGAGGCAGGGGGTTCACCTGAATCTTGTTTTCTTCTCTTCTGTCAAATGCAACTCAACAGGCTCTTCGAAGCAGACAGATTTCTTTCAAAACCTGCCGTATGCCATTCGGCCCCATGAAGGAGGTTCACTGCCTCGTTGCCATGGTAGCCCTTCTCTAAAGAGGAAGAGAATAGTTAATTATGCAATTTAAGAAACTAAGGAGGGATGACAGAAAGAGAAATAATAGAAAGGAAGATTCTGGGTTTGAGACAGAACTGCTGCCTGTATCAAAATACGCTCTGTTTACAGGTGATACGCGTGCCCAGAGTGTGCTGGATGTGGCCAGGGCTTCTCTGGCAGCAGGATTTTGGGGAGGTGCCCTTTGCCTCTGCCATCCAGGAAAATCAATCCTGTAGGCAGTTCCTGCTTCCCTGGGTAATGCTCCAGAGAGCCTCAGACATATTACCTTGGCAGAAATTCTCTCTGGATGGAACTGGGACAGCAATAATACATCACAGCCCCATGACATGCCCATGCTGCCTGTGGCTATACAGTGGTACAGTTCAACACTTCAGTGTTTTAAATCTTCTTTCAGCATTTCATTGTTCCTCGGGCTTACTGCCCCTCTGCTTGCTTTCCCCAGGACCCCAGAACATAGAGTTCATGGTGCACAAGGCAGGAGCAGAGAGGCTGCCAGCATCAAAACTGGCAAGATCCCAGCCCCTTTAGGACTCGTGTTTTCCAGCAGCACTGGCAGAGCAGCTACAGCTTGGGTGAAACAAAGCACCACAGCAGCTCTTTGCCAGTAACAGAGCCAGACAGGGAGTTGCTTCTTGCACAACACCCTGACCTCTGCAAGCCAGGGGAAGGGGAAGTGTTACCCCAGGCCTTGTTTCCAAATGACAGTAAGAGAAGGAGGGAAGGAAGCTGATGTGACCCCCATGCAGTTGTTTACTACACAAGACTAGAAGGAGATCTAGACCTCAAGCTCCCCTTCATCTAACAAGGACAATAATAGCACAGAGGGCTAGACAAGAGCCACATACGGTGGTAAGAGGAAGAGAGAAGTCGAGAGGCATTAATAATCCAAAATACTTCTGGGAACACAGCAGGAATGGCTGTCAAAAGACCAACATTTTAATCAACAAACTTTACACACAAGAGGCTTCCCACTAAGGAAGTACACATGTTCCTGCTTTTACCACCTGGGCTTTTAAGGCCCAGGATGGTCTCTCTTCTTCAAGCTTCCCTTAACAAGTATTTCCAGGGAGGGTGGATTCCCAGAATCTATCACAGGAGCAACGTTCAGCCCCTGCTGCATGAACTGGTGTTGAACACTGTGTGTCTCTTCCACTCCCCCTTCACATTCTCCTGGCCTTCCGAGGGCGGCAGCCGTTGTGTGGCACTGGGGTGTTGTCAGTGATGGAGATGACCTCCAAACCTCCCATTGTCAAACCCTTGATGGCGGCCTGGAAGAACAAGACAGCAGATGACACATTGAACAGCAGAGAAGGGGAAAAAGCTCAGGAAAAATAGCTTGGTCCTCTATCCAAAAATCAACTTGTTCTAGTGGTTCTACTTTGTAATTATCTTAAAACTAAGTAATCTGTGTCAGAAAGCCCAGTTTAAATCTATCTGCTCCAGTCCTTTCACTGGCATTTCCATCAATTTTCCTACTTGAAAGAAGTCCCAAATACAGCTTTTGTTCTGCCTCCAAAGTGACACGACTCTGAATACTTCAGTACTAGGCACTTGAGTGATGAATTCTTTACATCACCTTCAGAAGAGCCAAGTTCAAAGGTACAGTCATGGGATCAGCCAGAGTTTAAAATCCCTGGATGATGCCTGAGAAAGGAGATTGTGGAAAGAAACTGGCACCTACTTTGCGTCCCGGTCCCAATCCTTTCACCATCACTCGTACATGCAGAACACCTTTCCCACGGGCTTTCTGCAAAAGGAACAAGTGATTAGTGTTCTCTGTGATCTAACTCCTGCTGCTCTGCCTCCCCTGGGCTCTTCCATTCCCTTCTGACCTACTATAGTAGTATTCTGTAAGTAAAGAGTAGGTAGTAATGGATAAAGAAAGCAAATATGGGGATTATTGCACAAAGATGCTAGGAGAAAAGGAACCTGGCTATAGCCATGGCAGTTTCAGAACTGTGCCAAGCTTTCAGGGCTGCATACAGAGAAATCAAACTATCTGTGACCTAAAGCCAAGGCAGAAAATGACATGATATCCATGGATACATGACTGAACTGGCAAGGGACTAACAAGGGACTAACTTAAAGCTGTTTTTCTTTCTCTTATGCGGCGACTTCTCTCCTGTGAGCAGTGGATTCCTTCTAGAGGGTAAATGAGAAAAGCAGATAAGCTTTATATTTGCTGTGCAGGAGTCCCCTCCTTCAGTGCCGAAATGCTGGGGGCTTGCAAATTGAAAACGAGAATGTGCTGCAAAGCATAGCCGTGCTGCCACCACGTGGATGCAGCTCGTCTGGGTCTCTCACTCTGTTCTGGTGCAGTTAATGTGCTAACAACTGTAACAGGGACAGAACAGACCTGGCCAAGCACAGCTATGATGAGCACAGATTAATAGTGAAGATGTTCTTATATTCCTCTAAGTCAATGACAATAAGCTGTTGGTCAGCAGTGGCACCAAACACCTCTGACACAAAAGGCTGGAGCGAGGTCCACCTAATTTAGGATGAGTTTAACCCGGCCTCATGCTGCTGTAATGAGGAGGTGACACAGCCAGCCTCATCTTCTCCTGCCACCTGGACACCCACTGGGTTTAGAAACAATTGCAGTAAACTGTGTGCAGCTGGAAACTACATGTGCAAGGACATCACCTTCTCTGGCTGGCAGCAGCTTGGTGGTTCTGTGGCAGAGAGCAAATATAAACCGTTCAGCCAGTAATTATAGCTGCTTCCTACAGTGCAAAAAGCCTGCCTGCTGCTGACGCAGGAGCTGCATTTCCAAACTGAGATATTCACTTAGGAAAAAAGGAGCTAGGAAAGGATCGGCTCCAGGTTAGTCACATTTCCCAATCACACCTGCACAGCTAAGCTCACCCTCTGCTGTTTCAACCATGCTTTGTCTGTGTGAAGACGTGCAGTGTGTCAGATGAGGCTGGGGAAGCTGTCCCCAGAGAGCAGCATGCTGCTCGAGCAGTGAGGAACAGAGCAAGGCATGGACCCATGTGCTGGGGAGGTGGTGGGTGCTCCCCTCCAGGAGGGTGAGGGTCACCAGTGCAGACTCACCACTGCTGCTGCCATGGCTGCGGTCTGTGCCGCGATGGCAGTTCCCTTCTTGGCATTCTGGAAGCCTTCTGTGCCGCAGGATGTGTGCGCCAGCGACGTGTTGTCAAAGGTGACCACTTGGATGTGGGTGCTACAGAAACACAGGGCAGAAGAAATGAGCAAGTTATAAAAAGCCTTATTTTTACTCACCTTACTGGCACGGCTCGCCACAGCACTCCAGTCTCCCTTCTCCATTCAGCATTCCCTTTCAAGGTATCCCACCTACACGAACCTTCTGCAGAGACCTCCCAGCATTTGCCGTTCCATCACGCCAGAAAATCAAAGCGAGGTGGCACAACCTTTCTAGGTAAGGTATGCTTTATCCAGGTATACCCCACACACTGCTTAGTCCTTTCAGACCCACCTCTTGCAACAAGCATTTTACTACTTCTGGTTATTAAAACAATGCACAAAACATTCCTAGACCTTGAAAGAGAAACAGTAAAATATCACACTAATGATCACAACATTCTCTCATGGAGAATAAGAATATTTTATCAGCATCTGTACAGCAACACTGCTAGAGCAGAGGCTGGAAGTAACCTGCCATTAAAGCCATCAGCATCTAATTATTCACATCAGAATGTAGTCAAAGTGTGTAATAACAATCTTATTGCTTTTAAAGACACCCTAAGGACAGTTAGGCTTCCTGAACAGCACTGAGGTTTGAATCCTTCCTAGTCATGAACACCAGTCCCCTGGCTTTTTTGCTTTAAGCCTTTCGATGATACAATGACTGACCAAAGCCCAGGTATGTTATAAGCTGTTATTCTGCATGGCAGCACGAGTGGAACTGCTGATTTGCTTACTTGTTGTATGTAGCTTTGATGTGAGCTATGGGGATCTCTTCATAGACCTTTCCGTTCCATCTCATGGAGCTCCTCTGCAGGATTAAAGGGCTGAGGAGCAAAGCAAGAGTTATCAGATTCTCTTTAGATTTTGCAATATTAATCAGGGACTGCAGCGATAGAACAAGGGGTGATGGGTTCAAACTGAAACAGGGGAAGTTTAGGTTGGATATAAGGAAGAAGTTCTTTACAATGAGGGTGCTGAGGCGCTGGAATGGGCTGCCCAAGGACGCTGTGGCTGCCCCATCCCTGGCAGTGTTCAAGGCCAGGCTGGACAGGGCTTGGAGCAACATGCTCTAGTGTGAGGTGTCCCTGCCCGTGGCAGGGGGTTGGAACTGGATGATCTTAATGCCTTTTCCAACCAAAACCATTCTATGGCTGCGTGAACCTACGACATTGAGAAAGAAAGAGGGGACCCAGTCACCAAACCACACAAACCGCGTTTGTGACCGAATCAAATCACTCCCTCAGCCGAGAAAACACCGAAGCTGACAAACCCTCCTTAGCACGCTGCAACCGGCCGAGCCCTCCCGCCTCGCTTCACCTCAGGTCGGTCGCGTCCTGCGTCTCCGCCTCCTTCGCGGCCGCCGCTTCCGCGAGGTCCTGCGGGCCGGTCCGTAGGCCGCGGCAGAGGGCGGCAGCGCGGCCCCTGCGGGAAACAAAGGGCAGCCGTCGGTGAGGACACCGGGATCCCCTCACGGGCACCGGGATCCCGGCACCCCCCGTCCCCGCTCACCCCCAGGCCGCTCCGCGCAGCCGTTGCCAAGCGACCGCCAGCGCCGCGCTCATGGCGGCTCCCGCAGCGCGCCCGCGTAGGTCACCGCGGAGCACGACGGGAGCGGGGAGGAAACATGGCGGCGCGCAGCGCGGTGCATTGTGGCCTGCGCCATAGCGTAATGGCGGCGCCCAGGGCGCGGTGGGTTTGCAGCGCGGCCGCGCCTCGGTCGTGGCGGCTCTTCGGGGCGATGTGTCTACTGAGGCTGCCCCGCATCACGCAGCCGCTCGAGAAGGAGGAGGAAGAGATGGCGGCTCTCATGGGGCAGGTAGAGCGGGGAGGCATGCGGGTAGGGAATGGCTGCTTCAGGCTTGGAGGGCAGAGCACGCTGTGCGGCTGGCCGGGCGCTGACAGGAGGAGGTAACAGCCCTGCACGGCCAGTCTGCGGCACCTTGGGTGATGGTGTTCCTCGCCATGGAGCAATAGTGAGTGCTCTGTGTGAGATTTGCTGCCTGCACTAGGTATTGTGAGGCTTAATGAGCTTCCTTCATGCCTGTTGGAGGTTTCTGCTGCGAGCAGGGAAGTTCTGGGATATTCCCATCGTTTTTCATTCACTGAGGTAGAACTAGTTTAATTCTATGTGTTAAGTGCTGGTGGCTCAAGAACTCCCTGCATTGCCCTTCTAGATAGAACTGGAGAAAAGCCACTATTCAGACCATGAAATCCGCAAGCTGGAGGAGGAGGAGCTGCTCAGGAGGAGGAAGGAAAGCGCCTACGATGATGAAGTGTCCGGCAAAGCAGTCATCATGGCTCAGGACCTGGAGGACAAGTGGGAACAGAAGTTCCTTCAATTCCAAGCTGCTCCGCGGGTAACAGGTACAGCCTGAAGTTCATGGTGGAGTGAGAACACCCTGATTGCATGCCAGACACAGCTGAGTGCCATTCAGTAGAGGGAAGGCATTTGCTGAGTCTTTTTCTTTTAAAGAGGGTCATGACTCTGAGGCAGCACTGTTAGCACATGAGGAATTAACTGGCTGACAATGAAATCAAGTGTTCCCATGCTGCAAAGATGTGTGTGTTCAACCTTACCAGAGCAAAGTGGTAAAAATGGATGTTGTTTCCAGATAGGAGAAATGTTTGGTTGCTTGGTTCCCAAGCTCTGCCTAGTGCTTGTGTTGAGTTTTGTCAAGGTAGAGGTCCAGGCTTCTTGCTGTAAATTCCTTCTGAAATTAAAACAGTACAGTCTAACAGTGGGATCCAGATGAATTCTGCAATTCTAGAGCATTTCTGTCTAGATCTTTGTCTTGTTCCATGTATCCATGTCTCTCTATTATTGCTGGAAGAGTGCGAGACACAGAGGGTTGATGAATCAAGGGCATCAGAGCAGTGCTGCCGGGAGACTCTGTTTCCAGCATGTGTTGGTTTTTGGCAGATGCTGATAAAAGCAACAACCGAACATCGTTGAACAGGAAGCTGGACAGAAACCTGATGCTTCTGGTGAAACAGAAAATCGGCAACCAGGAGCTGTGGCTCCTGCCTCAAGCGGAATGGCAGCCTGGGGAGACGCTGCGAAGCACGGCTGAGCGAGCCATGGCTACCTTCTTGGGTGTGTAGTTTGCCCTGTGCCTGGCCCTTCCTCCTCTTTGTCCCAGTGGTTTTCTTCCTGTGCCATATCTGAGGGGGTTTTGCCATCTGCTGTAGTGAAATCGCCTCCCATCTGCTGGAAAAAAGCATTTCATAGCAGAGGGATTGAGCTGAACAGGGTGGGCTTTGCTGGCAAGAGCTGTGATCCCGGCTCTGTAGCTGCTTACTGTCACAGACCAACTGCAGTGTGCGGAGGGCTGATGGGGCTGACAGGATCTCAGCGTGCCACCAGCTGGGTCTGGCCCTCACTGATGTTGCAGGGCAGTCTGGTGATGCTCTGTGGCTTACTCCAGGTTTATGGCTTCTCTTTACACCTTGTCACCCTGTGCCAGATGAGTGATGACAAACTGATGTCCTTGCTTTTCCCTGTGGGTTGGCAAAGCTCAATACCCTCTCCCTCCCTCCCTCTCTCACTCTGAGAGGACTTGCTGGATACCAGACAAGTTTGTTTTTGTCATGAGAAAAGGTTTACAGTTGGCAGTATTTCTCTAAGCGGGAACAGTCAGTCTGAACCGGGCACAAGGAGTGGCTCATGCTGCCTTTTTGTGACTACAGGAGAGCAGTTACTGTTGCTTTGTGTTCTTACCTCTTGTTTTCTTTTTCTTGCGTTTCTGGGGTCTCGTAGGAGATCGCCTTCAAGCCAAAGTCCTGGGGAATGCTCCATATGGGATTTACAAGTATAAATTCCCCAGGGCCATCAGGACTGAGGATAACGTGGGAGCTAAAGTATTCTTCTTCAAAGCCTTCCTCCAGAGCAGTGACTTGTCCCCGGCAGAGCTGAAGGAGGATCACCTGTGGGTCACAAAGGATGAGCTGGGAGATTACTTGAAGCCAGAATACCTGAAGAAAGTCAATCGATTCCTTCTGGACTTGTAAGGGATGGGCTGTGCTCCAGCAGATGGGGAAGATGTGGGATGTGACTCCAGGGAGGAGCGCAGCTGCTGCGCTGCATGGTCTGTGTGTATGAGATGTTAACGTGGGCTCTGGAGGATAATTTGCCTTTGCCTTATTTCCCAGTTCTCTTCACCAGGCCTGTACTGAATAAATATTAAAACTTCTACTCGGAAGTGAAGTTCTCCTGAGGGAATTCTGTGCTCTTGTTGAATCCTCCTCCTCCACCTCTGCTGGAAATGCATGTTGTGATCTTTTCCTCTCCCAAGTGTGTGATTCCCCGGGGCTGTGGTACCCGGGAGGGCTTGCTTTCCTCACCAGGCTCCTGTCATAGTCTCAAGCTCAAATGGTTTCTTCTATACAGTAGCTAATGCTTGTCTCTGGTACCTGCTCTTTAATAAGAACAGTATTGGGGGTGATCGGTGTGTCCAGGTGGGAACGTACCCTCCTGGCCACAAGGCTGAGAAAGGTGGGTTTATGGGGAGATGGAAGCTGGGATATTCATAGCTTATTAGTGTTTAATCCGTGGTGAAGCTGCCTCTGGCCTAGAGTCCATGATACATGGTGGCTGTGGAGCACACAGATGCATGAGGAATAGGCAGCAGCTCTCTACCTGAGTGCTGCCTTCCCACCCGCACTGCCCTCCCCTTGAGCCTCAAGCTATAGCAGCAGACACTGAAGGAGGGTAACACTTGAGCAGCAGCTCTCTGGGCTGGGAAGCTAGTTTTTCCTGGCAGGGGGAAGGCTGCTTTAGCATTTGCTGCCTCCTGCGAGCAACCTCAAAGGTGGCTCTGGAGAGTTCTTGGCTCCCATGTGTGGTGCATTAGGCCAGCGCTGCTAACCCAGCCCAGCTGGGTCTGCCTCGGGTGGCCTGACACGATTACCCCAATTTCTTTATTAGAAGATCTATCCTGGGCTTATATGGTGCTATTTCTTGGAGGGTTTTTCCTGGTTGTAAATGTTTCTGTTTGGTGGTCAGTGCTGGCTGGACCTAGCAGAGAATCAGTGGCAAGGAGGGAGGGAGGAAATAGCCATCGTTAATCACTGGGAGAGAGTTCAGCCTCCAGAGGTGGAACTGGAGATTGCTATATGTATTTTATCAATCCTTTGGGAGCTGTTGAGCTGCAGGCCTCAAATTAAAGCTATCCTTAATCACTCCACAAGCCATTGGGGTAGGGGGATAGGACAGCAGCCTTCTATTTTCTAACGCTGGGCACTTTGGGAAGTGCAGGCTTACCGTAAATTACCAACAAAACAAAACTTGGTTTCTTGAAGCACCCTTCCAGGAGGCTGTGTCTGCAACAGAGAGCACTTGCAAAGAGGAAATAAACATGAATACATGCCTGAGAAACTGCAGATGTTTTGGCTGCTGTCTGAGGTCAGCATTGCTGAAGTGGATGCTATTGCTTTCTCCAGCACTGAAAGCTTCTGCAAAGGGGAAAGGTGAGTTTTTGTCCTCAGACTATGCCTCACCAGCCTGGGGTCCATGGGTGCAGTCAGCCCTGATTAGGCTTTTCTCTGTCCCTCTGTAGCACACAGCCCCTGAGCAGAGCTTTGTGGGCACAGGCTTTGCCAAGGTCTCTGCCCTGTTTCCCATGCCAAAGGCAGGTTTTGTGTTGCTGGAACAGAACTTTCGAAGCATATAAAATGCTGTTCAATCGTTCTCAAAACCAGGAACACAAAAGAGAGAAAAGGCTGATACTGAGAGCTTGCTGATCTTCAAAGCCAGGCAGTTCTTGCTCTCTGACTTAGTCAAGCAATGAGGCTTTGGGCACTGTCTATGCCGAGCAAGGCGTAGCTCCCTTCAGCAGTGGGAAGGTCAGAATTAACAGCCTCCATGGCCTTTGTTCTTAACCTGTAGCAATCTGTGAGAGGCTTGGTCTGGCTGGAAAGCTGCTCATGGAAAAGGACCTGAGGGTACTGACTGACAGCCACTGAACATGAGCAGCTTGTGCCCAGGCAGCCACAAAGGCCCATGGCATCCTGGCCTGTATCAGAAATAGTGTGTCCAGCAGGGCCAGGGCAGTGATTGTCCCCCTGTATTGCCACTGGTGAGGCTGCACCTCAAATCCTCTGTTCAGTTTTGGGCCCCTTACTGCAAGAGAGACATTGAGGTGCTGGAGAGTGTACGAAGAAGGGCAACAAATGTGGTGCAGGGCTTGGAGCACAAGTGTGATGAGGAACGGCTGATGGAACTGGGGGGTTTAGTCTGGAGAAAAGGAGGCTGGGGGGGACCTTATCCCTCTCTACAACTACCTGAAAGGAGGCTGTAGTGAGATGGGGGTCAGTCTCTTCTCCCAAAGAACAAGTGATAGGCCAAGAGGTAACAGCCTCAAGCTGTGCCTGGGGAGGTTTAGATTGGATATTAGGAAAAATGTCTTCACCGAAAGGGTTGTCAAGTATTGGAACAGGCTGCCCAGGACAGTGGTGGAATCACCATCCCTGGAAGTGTTCACAAACCGTGTAGGTGATGAGGTTTTGTGGTGGTCTTGGCAGTCCTGGGCTAAAAGTTGGACTTAATGATCTTAAAGGTCTTTTTCAACTTAGTCGATTCTATGATTCTTATAGAAGCTGAAACTGTTTTCTCATCACCTAGAACACAAATTCCTGCTCTCAGCCTGCATAGGAACAGGCCCTTTTTTAAAAGCCCTTAGCCAGTTACTGCAAACAATCCTGGATTTTGCAACTCGGGTGCTTTTGCTCAGTTCTGTGTGGCCTGTTCTCTGAGTTCTCTTTGGCCTGAGAGGGAAGGCAGAAGGACATCATGCAGGTTTCCTGGTGGAGAGGATGGTTTGTATTTGAGTTTGTATTGATGGTTTGTACTGAGGCTGTTATTTTCCTTTGAGAACTTGGTGGCTTCAGGCCAAACCTATACCCATACTCCTTGCAGAAGTCTCATCAGGCAGGCTGGTGGGTTATATTTTGCTGGTAACTACTGAAAAGATAGCACCTAGTGTTACCTTCCCCTGAGTCTGCATACTGGGGAGGAAGTTGGAGAGCAGTCAGAGTGGGGCAAGTTCCTGCTCCTCAAAGGCAATTTCAGCACAGGATTCTTCTGTTCAGGAGGGTGATACACAAAAGCCAGATCCTTTCCCCCTCCAGGGAGGAGGGAAGTGTATCAAGATGACCTTTCCCTGGTGCAATGCAGTCCAGCAGCTCTTCCTAAAAGCCTCCAGGAGCAGAAACAAATGGAAGGATCTGTCGCAGTCTAAAACACCAGCATCTACGCCATTGTTTAAGCCACCATGTTAGAAAAGAAATGAAGGTTTTCTTTGTGCCAAGTTGATGCTAGCACACCTCTCCAGTGAAGGAGAGAAAACAAGTCTTAACAAAACCACTTTCCAGCTTCACAGATACAGCTTTCCTCTACCTGCCCTACAAAGTATCTTCCCCAGCTGATAGCCCTCCCTGTCTGCGGGAGTTTTGGGGATTGGCGCTCCCCAGGCAGAGCCCTGCTGATGTGTTTTGTGATACACTGTGAACCGTTCAGAACTGCACGCTTTCTCACATAACAGGGAGCTGCTGTTTGCTGCTCCTCCTGGCTGGCTCCAAGCAGCCAAAGGCTTCAACGTGCAGCGCCAGGAGAGGCCATTGGAGCCACAGGCTACGCTGCTTCCTGCTCTCTGGAAACCTGGAGGAGGAGAGATGCTTTTGCTCCCAAATACAGCCCTGAGCTTCTTAGAGCAGAGAGCCCTCCTCTGGTGCAGGGAGCACCCTGTGGTGTCCCTCAATCCCTGGGCTGGCTCAGGGAGGGAAGGAGTTTGGCTCCCTGTGGGCTCATTCCCTGTCCTGGAGGATAAGGTGTCTCCGGCAGCATCAGTCACTTTGCTTTTGTTCTGTTCATGTTCTCATGCTTGTGCTGGAAGGGATCTGCCTCTTTGAAGGAATTTTTTGGGGTAGTGCCTGGGGTTTCTTGCAAGTGCTGCCTCTTCCTGCTGTGCTCAGCTGCCTGCAGAGGATGCAGCGTGGGGAGCTCTGCCCATGGCAGCACAGGGACCCACAGAAAATGATGTGGTTGAGGTCACCAGTGATAGGAGTGGACTAGGCCCCTTACTTTTGTTTTGAGGGCATATTCTTCCTCTCTTTTGTGAAATCACCCCCGTGTTTTGAAATAACCAGTGTGTTGGAAGGACACAGGACAGGCAGAAGGCAACACTTGAATCTCTGCAAAGGTAAGAATGGGTATAAAAGAAGGGGTGCTACTGAGAAACTTGAGTTCAGGGTAAAACTGCTCCAGAAGCTTTGCTGATCATACCTGATCCTTAACACCAAGCCCTCAAAAAGCAAAGCCAGGAATTTGTGAGCGGAGTACCAAGTGCTGACAGCAGGAAACCCCTTCAGGTAGTTCCAGCTACTGCTTTGCTGTCAAGGCTGCTTTTCACAAACGGATCTTTGGGAGGGGTATAAAATCCTTTGGCAGGACTTCATAGGCAATGCTGGGAGACCCAGGGGCATTCCTCAATTGAAATATGAAGGATTATTCAGAAACATTAAAATGAAGCTTCTTTAAAACCTAGGCAAGGCAATAAAGCCTTTATGCAGTGTACACAAGGCTTTAAGACTTGCCATCACAGCTTACTCCAGAAACAGGACAGTGTGCTGCCAGGAGCTGGCCCTTTCCCTGGCCACCACAAACATCCAATCTCATAATGAACCGAGGTAGAAGTTTAGGGGAAGATTTTACAGCTATCAATGTGCAGCTTAAGCTGGTCTCTGCTGGAGATGGAGGTGAGAGCTGGTGTTTGAGGCTGATCATCTTGTGCCTAAGGGCTGCTGTCCCTCTTGAGCATCGGGGCAGAGGGAAGCTGGAGATGTCAGGGAGCAAGGCATGGACCGGAGCTGCTGCTGGGAAGAGCGATGTCAGGGGTGAGCGTGTGTGCTGCTGGCCTGCTTTGTGCTCTCTTTCATCGATCAAAGTAATTATGCCCATTATATCTCTCCTTTCAGGTTTTACCCTCCCAAACATTATTCCACAGCATTAAACCTGTGGGGGAAGCGAATTATTGGGGAAACTAACTAGATATAATCCAGGTTTAATGGGCACATAGAGAAAGCACACCGGGTTGGGAGTGTGGCTCAGCCAGCGTCCTGCTTCTGCAGGCAAATAGAAATTTATCTTGATGTGTGTGTATATATATATCTAGCTTCGTGATCTGTGAGCTCTTAATAATTGGTTTGGTGACCCGCCGGCAGTGCTCGCTCTCTGTAGAGCTTTACCCAGTCCCCAGTTAATATAATGGGTCACAAATCCCATTTACTTTCGAATTCTGAGTAATCCTTTTGTTAATGTCTCCTATTGCTTTTCTGGAAGCACTGGAGGAAATCGGAGCCATGTGCTAATCAGTAAATCTGGTTGTGTGTGTTTGTAAGCTGCTGCCCTGCCCTGCCTGCCTTTTCCAAACGACCAGGGCAGCCCATTTGTGTCAGATCCAACATACCCCTCTGCAAAACAACTATTGTTTCCCAAGCCATGGTACTAGCAAACAGCACAGGCTGGATGAGCTTGCGGAAGGCAGTGGAGAGTCAAGTGATAAAGGGTTTGGAGGGGGAGGCTGGGTATCGGGGTGTCTGTGCCATGTGTGGAGGGGCAGTGATTGCTGGAGGTAGCACCCATAGGGACCCACTTTTCTGCTCCTGCTCCATTAGCACTCAGCTCTATGTCCAGTCTTGTCCTCTGTGCAGAGGTACGGGATGTGGTGCAGAATGGATGCTGCCTGTCCCAGACCTTTCTGGATATCATATCCCTTAACTTTCTGTCTGGAAACAGGATGGTGGTGAGCTGTGGCTGTCTTGCCTGCTCTCTCCTGCTTTTGTGGGTATCAGAGCCCTTTCGAAGGGGCAAGAAGCTGCCAGATGACCAGCCCCTAAGGCGAACGCAGGTATACATACCCCTACTGAAGGGAGGGAGAGCATCAGCCTCCCAAATTGCCTGAAGATCTGTAAACCTCTCCACATCACCTGCTGTTGGTGCTAACCCAAAGGCTACAAGTGGCTTGCAGGGACCGTGTTCCTGCTGCAATGGTTGCCCACAGATTGAACTGGGCGGGGAACTCCAGTAGTGTTTCCAAGCGCCAGAATATGAGTCATGAAGCTGGTGTTTCTTGCTTATTTTTCTTTCCTGATCATCTGCAGGGTTTCAGTCTCCTGCACAGCTGACGAGCCTTACCTTTCGCTCCTTCTCCTCGTGCTTCTATTTGTCTCCCTATTTTTAGCCTGTCTGTGGCATTCTTCACACAATGCCTGTGTGCACCGCTTTGATCAGAGCTGCTGACAATGATGACAACATGACCTTGAAGGTAACAGCGTGCAGTGAAGCAAGATGTGTTGTATTTAGTTAGCTTGCTGTGGCTGGGCATCACGTTTGCAACCCAGGCAGGCACACAGCATCACCTCCCCTCCCTCCTATACTGTTTTCCCTAACAGATCCCACCAGGATTTGGGCTATTGGACACCAAAACCCTCTCCCTGGCCCAGAGTAAGGAGCACAGGGGGGAACTTCCCATCTCTGGGAGCCTGATGTGCAGATGTCGCTGGCTCTACTTTGAGAGCTAAATTCCCCTGAGGATGGAGGTGGATGTCACTTGCTGCCGGTGAAACAGCTCGGTGCTAGGCACTAGATGGCAGGCAGTGACTGGGAAATCCCATCCGTGGAGCTTTGCTTTCCCTTTCCCTTTAAAATCACCTCCTGCTACAGCTCTCACACACTCCAGCGTGGGAGCCTGCAGCATGGAGTCAGGATCAGTGATTTTTAACCGCTGTGCCCAAGCTTGGTGCCTTGCGCGGTGAAGGATCCCAGCGGTTGGCAGAGGGTCATCTTTGCTCCACGGAGGCTTGACGAGTAACTGGAGGCTCAAAGGAGTCTCTAAGACAGAGAAAAGAGGCAGGGAGCAGGCAGGCAGCATTGAGGATGGAGGGTGGATGGGGGGACGCTGAGGGATGCCCAGCGTGCTCTGCAGGGCGATGGGGGTGCAGAACGGGTGATTTGAGGGTTTATTTCCTCAAAAGAGAGCATAAAGTGGGTTTACCTAGAAAAGAGTATGTATCTCCCTCCCTACCTCAGTGATGCAGCATGGGCTCCCATGCACTGTTATGGGGCAGGAGTGGCAAAATCCATCATTTTATCTTCCCTTATCAGCCAGGGGTCTAAAGTTAAAGGTGTCCCTGAGCCCTGCTCTGTGCTGCTCCCACCGCTATGAAGCTCAGGGTGAGGCAGCCCCTGTGGTGCTGAGTACCTGGTTGTCTTCTCCTCAGGCACCGGTGCAGAGCCACAGCCTCTCTGCCACGCTCTGGGTGTTGTAGGTCCCCTGTAAGCACCTTTCCAACAAAGAGGGGATTATCTATAGCTTGTTAGAGTCCTTGCGGGGAGGGAGAATAAGGCTCTTTGCTCTGCAACGTTCTCTTCCCTGGGATTACAAGATAATGCATATGAAACGACATTAGCTCAGCCAGGTTTATGGATTATTTGAAAATCAAATTCTTTTAATCTCATCCACCATCTGGCACCAACGTAACAGCCAGCAGCCAGCTCACTGCTGCTTCCACCCTGACTGCGCCAGAGCAACTGGAGCATCGGAGCCGGTGAGAGGACACCAGCATCCCTGTCCACCACTGTGCATCCCAGCACCAGCACCCTTGTCCTGATTCCCAAGACAGCGAGGAGGTAACATGTCACAGAGGCTCTCCCTGGTGTGCACTGGGAATGAATGAACAGGCTGGGAACATCTCACTGCTTATGCCTGCGTGACCATGAGTCTCAAAGCCAGCAGTCAGAGTGGTCCCCAGGTCTCAGATAAAGGATAAAATCCAAGTAGGGGACCTGCCAATCTCACTAACATGACTTGCAGTGATCTCCTGGCTGGGCATGGAGGGATGAGGGCACAGGAGCTCCTTGCAGGATGCCGGTGCAGAGCTTTTTCCAAGGAGGGTGTGTTTTCCCTTGAAGATTAAGGCTGCTGTCAGGGTGCATCTGGGCCCTGTAATGGGGCTGGAGGCTCCTGTGGGTACCAGGGAGCCAGTGACAAATCACATTGTTTGCGGGGGCTAATGTGAGCAGGTACAATGCCCCAAAGGAGCAGGGCAGGGCAGAAGAGCATGTCGGGGATGGAGCATGGAGCCCTTGAGCAGGATCCCTGTCAGCAGCACGGTGAGGGCAGCCTGGCTCACAGGTCAGGGAGCAGACAGGGACCACTGCAGGAAGCTGGAGGCACCAGGACTGGAGACATGTGAGTGTGCAAGAAGCATGTGCTGAGCACTGTTGTCGCCGCTCTGTAGGTGCAGTTAGGACTTCCCTGGGGAGAGGACAAGGTTGAGTGACATCCCATCCTTCTCCCAAGGATAAGCCAACCCCTCAGCTGATTTTTCAGATGTGAAGCCAGCTGTGCTACAGAGCTGCTCGGTTCTTGTGTTTTTGGATTCTTTGCTGAGCCTCAGTAGTATCATCCATCGCCTTTTGTCTCCTCCGGAACGCTTCTGCACCTACTACCAAGGAGCGCTATAATCTCAGTGCCCATATAACATGACTAAAAAGCCTTATGGGATAATAGGTCATGGTTATACAATTTAGTTCAAGTAGAGAAAAGGCCTTTATAGCTATGAATACATGAATACTTAAAATATATATATAACATTGGTTAACATCAGGACTTATAAGCATAATATGTATATAGCACTGGGTTAACAGCCTGTTCCTTGCCTCCTTGTAGCTGTTCTGCCTGTCAGCTCTGTCCCAGAGGCTCTTCATGGCTGGAGTCACAATCAGCACCATTTTTGCTGAGCTCTAGGTATGGAGAGCAGCTGTTCCAGGCAGAGGGAGATCTGGGGTTGTTCTTTGGTGGCGATCGGGATGCAAGAGGTGAGGATGCGGCACATCTGCCCGCAGGTAAGGAATTGCACACGGAGCAAGGTGGGGAGCTGATGTACCATGCACCATGATTTGTGTGCCCTGAAGACAGTCACATGCAAGAGGAAAAACAAGAAGAAAGATGAATAGCTTTAAAGCAAAGAAAGTGTCATTTCTGAGGTAATTAATTACTAATTATATACTCGCAGCATTGTCTATATCATTAACATTACTTGGGGTTTCCATATGTTGTGGTTTTAATTAAACAAATCCTTAGATATTTTTTTTCTTCTTCTTTGTAACACAAATTCATTTTTTATTAATGCCAAGGAATAAATTGTGTAATTAGTGAATATTACTTTGTCAGTTCTGGAAGGGTTATTTCCAGGTTGTTTGTATGCAGTGGCTAAAGAATCGTTATGAAAGAACCAGTAATGGTTATGAAAGAACCATTTCAAGACAATGGCACAGGGTGCCCAGAGAAGCTGTGGCTGCCCCATCCCTGGCAGTCTTCAAAGCCAGGTTGGACACAGGGGCTTGGAGCAACCTGCTCTAGTGGAAGGTGTCCCTGCCTGTGGCAGGGGGTGGACTTCAATGAGCTTTAAGGTCCCTTCCAACCCAAACCATTCTGGGATTCTATGAAATGTTGTTTGATACCAAGAGTCCCTGGAAGTAGCTGTCTGTGGCTGGGTCTGCTGGTTGAGGAGGGAATTTGGCAGTGCTGGGACACAGCCAGCAAGAAGGAGGAAAAAACCTCTGCCAGGGCTGGCTGGAGGAGGCTGTCCAACACCGGTGGGTATCCTCTTGCTGACTTGCATGCCTGTGGGTAAATGTGTTTCATTTTGATGCAGAAATGCCCTGTAGAAGGCATCCTGTGACCCTCCAGAAAGGAAGCAGTAGTGAAGCTGTGGCTGCTTCCATGTGCTCCCCCTGGCACAGTTGAGGGAGAAGCCCCAGGATGGGATTTTCAAGCATGCACCATCACAGTCATCATTGCAGGGGGCTAAGGGCTCATAGGAACGACATATCTCCCCCTGCCCCATCATGTGTAGGGTACCCAGCTGATTCCAGGCAGGAAGATGGGAATTTAGTATGCATCTACTGATAGGGTCTTAATAGAGCTGCACTTATTATTCGGAAAAGAAAGAATCAGGATTACAGGCTTATGAGGGATTAGCAAGCATGAATGCGTATTTCTGCATATACTGCTCCTTTTGTAAACCCATTGTGCCATTAAGCTGATATAGAGTTATACCATTACTAGCATGACATCAGTGTATCAGATAGTCTTGATTATAAACCCCAGCAGCTGTACTAAAGAAAACAGAGCTTTCCCACCGGCCTGCTGATCCTCTCCTATTTGTAGCTTGTGGTTTGGCTGAGAAGCCACCTTGATTTCCAGACAGCATCACCATCAAGAGGACAGGCACCTTGTGAGCATTGGCCCACCTCCTAGGGCCTGTCAGTGGCCAAACTGAGGCTTTAAATGCTTCAGCTGCCTTCTCCTGAGGGGTCTTAAGCAGCAGAAGGAAAGCAGATGCATGAGCATCCTCAAGTGTCTGTGCACTCACTTATAGTGGTGGAGAGAGATCTCGGACTGCTCAGAGGAGCTTATGCATATATATGTGGATATATGTGTAGAGATCTTTCAGTGTGGCTGAAACTCTGCGTTTAGCTGAAGTACAAAAAGATCCTCATAAAGGTGGTGTGTCTGTTGACTTCAGGTACTGCATGTCCTCAAGGGCAGTAGCTGTGAGGTGTCTGCTCTTGTGTGTGAGCTACCTGGAAGTTTTAAATCTATACAAACGTAGGCAGCTTCAAGAGCCTGCCTGTATTTCATAGTCTGCAAGTCTTGACCCCATGTGGCTGCTGGCCACATGGTCAACATGGGTAACCTCAGCAAACCAAAGCCTATGGCTGTAGGCTAAGTGGGAAACTGCGATGGAGGAGCAGGGAATTGAGTGCTTGTGAAACATCAGAGCCTCTGTGTGTGAGTGCAAGTTTTGATTTTTACTAAATATTTTTCTCCTTAATTTAAACCACTGTTTGTTTTGTTGGTTTTTTCTTTTTTCTAGGGAAATGCAATATGAAGAGCCCATGTGTTTCTAACTAAATGGCAGCCTGTGCTTAGTAAACAATCCGGGTCCAGTTTGGATGGGATCCCCGCACTGACGTTTCTGGAAATCAAATAACAATCAAGCTAAAGGCAACTTGTTCCTGGAGCTTCCCAGAGCTCTTTGCTGCCAGAGTCAAGGGGAGTGAGAGTCCTCGGAGCATGTGGGTCTGCAGGCAGCTTGTGTGACAGTGGGAGATCCCTGTGCCGGCTCCTTTCCCTGCTCTCTGTCAATTGACTGTCACTGTATAGGGCAGCATTCCAGGAACAATCCCAGCTCCATTTTTGGGCTCCCCTTAGCACTGTTGCTCTCCTGCCTCTTCATTTCCCTTTGGGGGTGATTTCAGCAAGGAAATGTGGCTTTCCCTGCCTCAGTGGTCCACAAATGCTAGATGCACCCACATAGGCACATCCCACTTCCACTCAGGGATGGAGAGCATTCCTCCTATGGCAGGCAGAATGGGCAACCTGCTGCTGCTGGGTTTTCTGATCCCTCAGGCAGCCGCTTCTGTTTTGCTTCCTCTTCTTGCTGCAGGTTCCTTCCCCTCCCATTCTCTTATCTCCTGCAATACCACTTGCATTGCTAACACTGAATACTTTGGACTTGAACTGGACCAGTTGCCTATTTATCCTGTCCTGGTGCTTTGAATGCTTAATCCGTTTTGAGTGTGAGGTTCCAAAATCACTTGGAATATTTGGAAAATGGTATCTATTTTTTCCCTCTCCATTGGAGTGGTTTTTTTCTTTTTCTAACTGATTTTTCATGTCCATGTTTAAGATTTCTTTTGGCCGTAATTTCTTTCTGTGATGTAAGTGCACTGACAAACCTGACCCTATGTTGCAAAGCTGTTCTGCATGAATGAAGCAGGTAGGTCAAGCAATCTTCCTCTCTGCTTCCTTCCTCTGAAGTAAAACAAATGACCCTACAACCACAAACCCGGTGCATAGAACCTCATGCAAGAGACCCTACAATAACAAACCAACGTGCGCATATCCCACTGCTGATGAGCACTGACATGGTTTCGAATGTACTGATGCTCCTGCTGATGTGTCCTTTCTGAGGGCATCAGCGTCAGCAGTCCTTTTAGCTGTGAAACCAGGAGGATGACTCATGAACTACACAGATGCAAGTGGTGTCAGTACCTCGATGGTCCATCGGGTTTCTGACCTGCGTCAGCAAAATTGGGGGTGAGGAAGGAAATGGGAATGACAACCCAACCTGTGAGTGGGAGAGGGCAGTGATATGGAAAATAAAGCTCCCTCTGAGCCTGTGCGCCCACAACTTACCAGACACATGCAGCAGGGAGATGCACCTTCAGGCATGGACTGTTATTGTCATTTATAGATATTAGAAACAGTGACTCTTGATGTGCTCTCCAATGCGCTCCAACTTTCTCCTCTGCCAAAGGCCCAAGAGCATCTTCCCCACTTCTCTCTGCAGAGGCTTTTGGGGGACTGATTCTTGTGGGTTGGCACCTCTGTCCTCCTGAGTTTGCCATGAATGTTGTGTCTGCTGGTGCAAGAAACCCTCCTTAGGTCAAAGCCAGCAGCAGACCAGAAGTGCTTCACAGTTTTGAAGCAGAGAAAGCCATTCCCACTGCGCGGCGCTGCCCCATGTGTGCCATGATAGCTCTCTGGGCTGCCCACAGCTGCAGGGACAGGAGATACTGAGATGCCAAGAGACAACCTCAGCTACCGGGTCAACCAGTGCCCTGCATGCACCTCTGCTTCCAGTCCAGCTCACCCTCCTTAGCAAGCAATGCAGCCAGCATCAGCAGCCTCAGCACCCACCTTGGTACCTGCATCCTTCGAGCCTCCCTCCATCCCTTCCTCCATCACCCCCCAAAGCAGTGGGAAGCAGGCTGGAAAGCTGGTGGGATGTATCCCCCCCAAATGCTCTGAGATCAACAGTGCTGCCCCAAGAGCAAATCCAATACCACAAGCGAGACCTCTCCCAGCAGGCAAGCGAGTAATGAACCGGAGCTGGGCTGTAATGATCTTTATAAAGATGTTGTTTAAGGCTGGCTGTGGAGGCCCCAGCTAGATGTTAAAAAGGGTTTCATTGTTCCTAGAGCAGGAATACAAGAGAGCACTCTGCATCTATTTACCATGCAGAAGGGTCAAAAATGGCTCTTCTCCCCCATGGGTCCCTGCAGCTTCTCAAGCAGAATTAAAAGACCCACGGAGCTTCAGCGCCATGGTGAAGAGAGGGAACAGAAGAGAAGAGCCCTTCGTTTCATCCCACCTGCTCTGTGATGGTGACTTGCCCTGAAGAGTCTCAGGAAAATCCTGTATAAATGGAACATAAATGTTTTATGAATTCAGCCCTGGTGGAGTAAATTAAAGGGTCATTAATGGCCTCATTAAAGAGCTTTGCACTTTGTTCTGAATTATGAAAGCTATCATGCAATGTTAAACTAAATGGAGTTTTCGGCAAGGTTTTAAAACTCTCGAATTAGTTCCCTTTCCCCCTTCTGTCTCCATTATTTTCTCCCCTTATTTTTTCCTTTGGTATCTGAGAAATTGGCTTTCGAGGGAACCGCCTGTAGTGCTACAAACTAGATTTCAATTATAAATCTTCTTATGCTCCACTAATTGCCCAGAGTTTTTCTCGAGAGCTGCCTGAGGTTAATGCTGGTGAAGAAGGAGCCCTTTTGTCTTATCCTGAAATGGTGTCTGTCTCTCCCCTCCCATCTCTGATGAGACATCAAGCAGGGAATTACCTATAACAACACCCAAACAGGACACGGAGAGCCGCGCTATGAGAAGAAGGACGAGTTTGTTGTGGGTTTGCCTTGGCTTGGTGGGGAAAAGCATTTGGCTCCTCTGGCATCTCCTGGTGTGGACCTTCCCTGGCTCTGGGTCCATAGCAGCCCAGCACCAATCCTTCTCCTTGCTGGGAAGGTGCTTAGTAGGATCAAGGAGGCTTATCTGCGAAGCCCAGCCATCACGGCCTTGGTAAAGCCATGCATTAAATTGAGCAGAGCTATGGGATGTGATCCAGAGTCATCAGCAGGGCTGCACTGTGGTGCCTGATGAGGAAGAGGGGTGGAGAAGAGGGTGATGAACTGCTGGTGCAGTCTGTATGCAGCTTTTTCCATTAGCCCTTTGTGCTTTAACTGGCTGAAACAGCCTATGCCAAAAATCTAGATCAGGTCCCTGTCTGTCTCCTGCACCCTGCTCATCTCTGTCTAAGAGCTCACCCTTAACAAGGTCCAGCAGAAACCAGGGTTGTAAGGACACTTCTGAGAGCTGTTAACTACTGCAGAGCATCCTGGCTGCCATCGCACATCCTTGTCCCCTGCCCCGGTCTTGGGGATAAGGAGTGCTGAAGCCTCTTCTGCAGTGTGGCAGTGACTCCGCATAAAGACCCATTTTATGCCTTTTAAATGTTGCTATGAATAAACGTTAATTTCCAGGTTGTTTTGGATCAGGCAGGAGCTTGCTGACAGAGCTTTGCTGACCAAAGCGACTGGGCGTTGAGGGACCAGGTCCTGCTGTGATAGCCAGGCAGTTTCCCTGGGTTTACAGGCGCAGTGCACTTGGAGACTTGGAAACACATATTCAGGAGGCAGCATCTTCGTTGCCACTGGGTTTGAGTGTATGGGAATAAAACCCTGTCCTCTGGTCACCTCCCTGCCTTTCCCCACTGCTGGGGGGATACGGGGAGCTCCACATCTGCAGAGAAGGGGAATCGCTGTGTCTGGGGCCAGCAGCATCTTCCTGCTCTCTTAAAGTGGGCAAAAATTATTCAAATGGGGTAAATCAGAAAACACTGATTTACCCCATTTTTTTTCTGCTGGGACACAATCATTTTCACCACCAAGAGAAGCTCCTTGGGCCTGGCTGGAAATCCTTATTGAGGCTGGAGGCAGAGCCAGGTCTCCCTGTGAGACGTGGCCAGCCACGATGGGGCACCTTCCCCTCGCCAGCCTGTATCTAAGGCTCATTGCTTTGACTTACTGATTTAGCTCGCCCTCTGCGAGTTCTTCACACAGCTCCACAACAAATTAAACCCCTTATTAACTAATTAAGCTATTTCTCCAACCAGGCAGCAAAGGGAGAAGAGGTTGTTGTTATTTCTATTTTTAAATACCCATGAGAGGCACACGTGCTTGGGCAGAGGCTCAGCCTGGCTGAGGCAGCAGTGGTGGACAGGGCCAGCCGAGAGCCCCACTGCAGCCTGGCAGCTTCAACAACAAAACCCCCCAAGGGCTTGGAACTTGCTGCTTTTAGCTGTTGAGTTTTCCACATCTGGGACTGATTTTGGGCACGAAGATGCCAGCCTGGGGGTGATGCAGGCAGCGATGGGGACTGTGTGGGGTACCCCAGGGAGGGATGCTGAGCGCAGTGTGCAGCTCCAGTGGGGAGGACACAGCAGCCCAGGGGTCCCCCCACCTCTAACAGCGAGTGCAAACAGAGCAGTGGGTTTTACTCCCCATGTGTGCATCTCAAGGCTCAAGCCCTACAGGCAGTGAGCTGCTGTCCCACGCATCCCCCTTGGGCTATGACTGGAGCCAGATTTCCCCAATGTGCAGCTCCCCAGAGCCATCACCATTCTCATTGTATGCAGGGACAACTCACACAGTTTTTGGGGGAGGACATCAAGAGTCACCCCATAGCAGCCATCAGTGGGGCCGGTCCAGCCCTGGGGCACCCAACAGTGACTCTCTTGGCCATCAGCCTCCTGATATGAGCCGCAGCCAAGGGCTTCTCTGCTGCACAGGACTTCGGCAGCAGATCCAGGTTATTGAGGCTTGCCGGATGCTCTTTAGGAGCATCCCAGCCGGCTCCTGGCAGCCTGCGCTGCAGCACTTCATTGCCGAGAGACTCTGTCTGCCTCACGGCTCCTTCCCTCTGAGGTGGGAAGGGAACACTGCAGCTGCTTCTGCTGCGCATCGTGCGGGAAAGGATGGGGATTCTGAAAGAGCTCTGCTCAGAAACGCTGCTGCTTTCTGGCAAGCTCTGGCCTCCTTCCCTGCACCGAGGCATGGGGGACTGGGACAGGGAGATGCCCGGAGCTGGGGCCAGATGGTTTCTGCAGGTGAAACCACTGATGTGAGGGCTTCTTGGGTCTGGGGAGGGGGTCAGCAGCCACAACTGCTTCATATCCAGCTTGATGTGGGTTCATTAAATGGGGTGTTTGCCCTAATGCGTGACGAACAGGCACTGGGCCTGTCCTGGGAGAGCTAGGCAGGGTATAAAAAGCTCTGGGGTGGGTGCTGTGTTGCAGCTGAGTTGGAAGGTGGTTTGGGTTGTGTTTGTTCTGCTCTTTTCTCTTAGGGCTCTGCTTTTTCTTTTGTGTTCTTTTCCTAAGTGACTCCTTGCAGGATGTGCTCCAGGGCTGTTGAAGGTCTGACCTGCTCTCTGTCTGCTGTGGAGATTTCCTTGCTGGAGGCTGCTCATGGTGCCTCCAGCCTGCCCTATCCTTGCCAGAAAGCCCTCTGCAAACTTCCCTTTAGCACTGTTTGCTGTTGAGGGGGCTCTCCTGGCACCTCTAACCTCAGCAGAGGGTTAGGCCAGGCGCTGGTGCTGTGGCAAGGGATGGAGGCTGCTGCACAGGGTGATTTAGGAAAGCTGGTGCACAGCAGTGGCAGTGCTATAAACCATCTTCATGCTGATATGATTAGCTGAGCCATCGCTGTACTAGAGCCCTGCAGCTGGGGTGAGCACTGGAAGGGGCAAAGCCCCATGGTGGTGGCCAAACCCTGCTTCAGGCAGTGGTTTGTGAACAGAAGATGCAGAGGGGAGGTAAGTGTGCAGGGCCAGGTAGGAGGATGATGATGCTAAGGGGTCTATTTGATACCTTTGCCTTCTTGCTGGTGTCTGTGGATGTGGCCTCTGTGTTGCCCCAACTCCTGGTGGCAACAGACCCCTCTGCATCCCAGTGCCACCATCCCATGGGGTCGAGGGCTTGGTGCTGTGCCGCTTGGGATGGAGCAGGGTTTGGGGTCGGTGCTGCGGTGTGAGCGCCTGCAGAGTGTGCTGTGGTTTCAGGGATGCTGCGAGGACCCGCAGCCCCTGTCAAGTGCTGGAGATAGGAGGATTTTATGGGTTTTCCATGAAAACTCCTCACATGGTGCCATGGAGGAGGGATGCTGGGGAGCCAGAGTTGGGCTCTGCTGCTTGCACCATGGTTGGGGGGCTCTGTTTGCCCCTAGTTGGGAGCACTGGAGGAAGCTTGGGGTGCTAAACCCTGGATGAAGCAGCAACACTGGGATGGGGAGCCTAGAAATGTGAGAGCTGGTGGGCAGATCCATGGGTTGATGCTGCATGTGCTGCCCTTCTCCCCAGCCAGTCCCTGTGGGCCAGTGACAGCACTGCGTGGCCCTACTGTGAACAGGGAGGTGGGAAGGATGCAGCTGGGATGCAGAGAACATGATGTATCTCTCCTGGTCTGCACACATGGAAGGGCAAAGGGAGCTTGACAGCTCCTCAGGCAGGGAGATGATTGCAGGAACAGCTGAGGAGCCCCATAAATGCTTTGCACTGATTCCAGCACAGTGACTGATGGGGACTGAGGGAGGGGGAAGGACACGGGAGCAGATTTAGCAAATGATTTCACCGCTGGTTAAGTTTCCTCTGCACTGAAACAGTGCAGAGTTTGGGGGAAGAAGCACAAGTCTGACATAGAACAAATCCCACACCCAGCTGTGGCTGGGCACTGAGGGGAAGGAGCTTGCAAAGTCATTGGTGATGCAAAGCTGCACAAGGAAAACATGGGACAGGGCATGGCAAATCCCACCTCGTACACACGCCTGAAAGAGAAATCTCTTCCCCCCCGTCTAATCCATTACTGCATGCTTATTCCTATAACAAATAACTGAGTCAGCAGGAGAAAACCAAATTCAATTTATATCTCAATCCAAGCAAACATGAAAAGGCTGCCAAATCAGACAATAAAACTGCAGTGATCTCAGATGTTTCCCCCCTATATGTTAAGAGAAGGGGGATCGGAGAAGCTTTGAGCCATGTGGTTGTAGGTGGGGATGCAGGGGGATTAGCGGGGTGCTTCGGAGCTGTGTCCTTAGGTGGTGAGCACAGCTTTTGCTCTGAGTGGCACCAGCCAGATGTGCTGGTACAGATGTGACTTTGGAGCCGCAGACTGTGGGCACAGGGATTGTTCTCTAAAGTTTGTCAAGTTTCAATGAGAGCAGAGCTATGCAGCACAGAGCCCTGTGCTCAGGGATGTTCTTTCCCAGCTGGGGTGGCGGGCAGCACATTGCTCTGTGTGCTCTGGGGGGCCCATTTCTGCATTGCCCTGCGTGCAATAAATGGGTGCAGCCATCTCAAAAGTTGTTCTTGCCTCCCGCAGAGACAGTGCATTGTCTGTGCCCACGCCAGCACTGCTCAAAGCGACTGGGATTCCTTTGGAGTGAGGCAAGCCTTTATTCCCATCTGAGCTGTCCCATGGATGCTCAAAGCCCTGTCTGCCCTGCCAGTGGGGTGTTCAGCTCAGCTAACCCAGCTTAGCTGAGGGCTGTTCTAGTTCCCTGCTGTGCCCAACCTGACTGCAGGCATGTGATGGCACCATTTTGCTGTGCAATGGCACTGAAGGGATGTCCATAAAGCTGGTGGCAGGGCTGGGGTTCATTGTTCCTTGCTAAGCCAAGGTGACATCCCCAAACGGAGCTGTGCACCCCTGCCCGTTTGTGACCCATCACACTCAGGTAGCCCTGGACTTCCAGCAGCATCAGTGGGAACAGATGGGTAAGAGAGATTATACAAAGAGTCAAAATAGACAGTTTGATGAACTATTTTCCTAGAAAAGGCATTTAGCTAGCTCAGCTGAGCTATAAATATCTCATAATGTTCCTCTAATATGTGAGGGGAACTGGGGAATGGGAAGGGGGGGGATTTTCTTCATGTAAACAAATGCAGAACAAATAGTGGCACAAGGAACAAAAGGTACTAATGAATTCAAGCCAAACACCCTGGTTTGGCTCAAGGATGCAGCGTTTCTTGGGAAACATGTGACCACCTCCAGGCACTTAGTTAGTCCCTCTGGAACCCAAACTTGGGGCTTTTTGTTCCCAGATGTTGGGGGTTTGGGGTTTGCCATTGATCTTCCTTTTTTAAGAACTTAAAAAAACCCCCAAGTTAAGCAATGCGAGAACAAAATGAGATGTTTCATGTTGGACCAGAATGAGGTTTTTTGCTTTTCAGCCTAAGAAGTTCCCACTTTGTGGAGCAACATACATGAATAAGGCTGGATTTGGCCTGTGGAGGACAGGCAGAGAACGGATGATGGTGTGTCCATGCAGGGAGAAAGAGGAGACACAGATGCCTGGGGAAAGCTCTCTGTTAGGCCTGTACTTTGCTCAGGAGAAGCCTGTGTGTTCCCTACACTGATTTGCTTCTTACCCAGTCCAACCACAGAACAGGAGAAGGGAGGGGAAGGAAACGCTGTTCCCGGGCGATGGTGGGAACAGTTTGCTCTCATTAAAATCTGCTTTCACCTGCTACTAATTTTCCTCTTGTTACAAAGGCTGGGAATGGTTGGTTTGTTTGTTTGCCTGCATGAAGAGGGGAGAAAAGAGCTGTTAAATGCTGTTCACAGTGAGGAGATGACAGCGCGGCTGGTGGGGGCATGCGGGGTGATGAGCCAGCGGTGGGGACAGGGAGAGAACTGCAGAGATGAAATCCTTCCTGTGCTGTCACAGCACCCTGAGAAGAGATGGCGAGGTGGGAGCTGCTTTGCTGGTGCAGGCAGGAATGTGGGCAGTGGCTGCTCCTTGGGGCATCCATCCCTGGCAGTGCCCAAGACCAGGTTGGACAGAGCCTTGGGTGACATGGTCTAGGGTGAGGCATCCCTGCCCATGCCAGGGGGTTGGAACTAGATGATCTTAAGGTCCTTTCCAACCCAAACCATTCTATGATTCTATGTAGGAGCTGATGGGGGGCTGACACTTCGGGGCTGTGGTGGTTTCCATGGGGGATGATGTGCTGCTGGGGGATCCAGGATAGCATCTGCGTGGTCCTGCTGTCCTGCCTCACCCCTGGCTCTCCCGCACAGGCATTAGTGGCTCAGGGCTGGGGACATCCCTCTGTGCCAGGGAGGGAATGTTTGTGATCCCAGAGGAGCAGCACAGTGCCAAAACACTGCTCCCATCCCTGCAGCTGACAAAGGGTCCCATTGGCAACGTGATCTGGGCAAGAGGGGCCTCTCATGAGGTGTTTGTGCTATTGCTTTGGGGAGCTGTGTTGAGGAAATGGAAAACAGCAAATGTGAGGGGAAATGACCTCAAACGCTGGGGCTGAGGGATAGGAATGCGTGATGACAATTCTCCATCCTCCCTGCAGACTTGTGCATCCCACTGTCTCCCTGGCTCCACCAGCTCTGCCTCCCCTGGCCAGGCCATGGAGCACAGCACACAAGAGCTGTCTCTTGTTATTGTGACAAATAATTAGGGTGATGCAAGATGCTAAAAAACTACTTTATTAGGCAAAGACGGCCTGTAAACCCCCTGGAACAAACCCAGGCTTTTTAAACAACTCTGAACTGTGCATGAAGGCGGCTGCTCTTGCCCTGCTCATCGAGACTGAAGGAAGAACTGGGACCCAGAGAGACACATCCCTGCTTTGCCTTTGCATCCCACTAACTGGTGAGATCGCCTCAGACAGGAAACCCAAATCACAGCAACTGCCAGGGATGGGTTCAGCCTCTGCTCTCTCCCCAGTATCCCTTTGTTTGACATATTCCCTTCCCTAGAAGCTCCTCAAAACCTCCCCTTGGGGCAGATAAAGCATCACTATGGCATGGGCATGGCCAGCAAAGCACCTGCTTGTGCCTGCTGCTAGCACTGGCCAGCAGCAGTCTGGGGATGGGATGAATGTTAATAAACCCGCAATGCTGGTGCTGCTTTAGTGTTCCTCTAATTGGAGCTGTAAAGTTTAACTCAGCCACTTAGGGTTCTGCTGGGAGCCGGGGCTTCCATTTGCAGGTTCCCTTCTTCCTGCTAAAGGGCACTGTGCTGGCTAATAGGTGTTAAATTGGAGCATCACTTTTTAATAAGGCTCTTAATGGCATTTTGTGGATCCTTGGCAGCTTTGGGATGATGCCTGCATTAGGATGCTCATGCATGGGAAAGGCGATGCTGGGAACTGGAGGGCAGAGATGAGGAAAGCATGGAAGGTCCTAGGCCCAGCTGTGCTGCACAGGTCCAGGTCATTGCAGCAAAGCAAGAAGGTGGCTTGGTCTGAAAGCTGGGACACAGGGACAGGCCAGGACATTGCACTGCCCACAGCCAGTGGTATCACACAGTGTGGTGTGACTGGTCCTACAGGGGTGTTTTGGGGTGATTTGGATGAAGTGACAGCCCTCCCCTGAATGATTTGTCCCTTTGGCCAATGGCAAAGCCACCATCTGTGTTTCCCTCATCAGGGCCATCCCCTTTGCGATGATGTGGTATTGCTGAGCTGTCACCTCCAGGGCGATGCCTCTCATCACCCCTTGCCCTGCAGGGATCACAACTGCTGTTTTGGTGCTGTCACGGCAGTGCCCCTGCAGCATTTCTCATTTGCTGAGAGGGTTTAATAACCTCCAAAACCCCCAAACTCCTCCTGCCCCAAGTCAAAGGGTTTTCTCTCCTCCCACGGCTCTGTGTGACCGCCCACCTTGAAGTGATGACACAGATGCGGTCATGAACTGTCCTGTAAAATACAAGCAGCGAAGCCATCCGGGCTGCTTTCACTTGGGTAATGCTCAGAGAAAGGACTGAGCTCCCAAGAAACAAGCACACTATTTTTATCTAATCTCTCTGCTTTAATAACTGAGAGTTGGAGGGCTTTCATTATTCATAATTCAGATGAGGGTGTTTTGAATGGTCCCTGGTGGGTTTTGTCTTCTGCCTCCAGCTCTGCTTGTACCTGGGTCTCCTCCTGCCAGGTAGGACCATGAGGAAGCTGTTTGCTGAGCCCATGATCACATCCTAACAGCTCCATGCTGCCCAAGAGCTTATCTATAACCCCACACTTATCTCTGGGTACACTGAGGTTTAACTAAGATACACCCACCAACAGAAAGCACTTTGTCAAACTCAGCTCCCCACAGCATCATCCACCTGAGACAGGACAGGATGGACTCGCTTTGCTCCAGGAAGGGAGATGGGGTGGGGTTTACCACCAGAGCAGGCAAATTTGAGGCCAAAGCAGTGGAAAGGAGTGAATGTGATTTTTGTCAGCTCCATCCGTGCCGGCAAATGCAGATCATGAATTACACACCCGCCAGATGACAGGCTGACATTTTAGCTCCAAACATTCTCCTATAATTAGAGAATCTAATGCAATACAGGGAATGGCTCCATTTTACACACACATTATCGTAATGCCTTTAAATAAGATAATTGATTATGCCTCTGCATAAGAAAGTAAAATATTCGGTGTAATTAAAACCGACATTCAGATTTTGGCATGCTGACAGGTGAGGCCATGTGTCATTTTATAAATCCTTAAAGTGATATTCACACCCACATCCAAGTTCCCAAAGTTTGGGGAGAAGAAAAGAAGAAACCCTTGTTGCAGAGTTGTCTTTTTATCCCAAGTTCAGATGTGTTTTGATGAGGGATTTATCTTTTTTTCTGCTCTCATTTATCTTCATTTCAGCCTCATATCATCGGCTGACAAAAAAAACCTTACAGCCATAGTACTGTGAGCAGGGATATGGGTAGATCCCATCTGATAAGCAGGATTTGGCCAGCTTTCTGTTTGCAACAGGCCCCTCCGAGGTGTTCATATGCAGCACTGCTGAATTGGCAGGCAGCATCTTCCAGCCCGCGTCTACCCGGATGCTGAAACCGCTGCCGGGTGTTTATGGGCTCTCCTGGAATGGAGATGTTCACGTAGAAGCTGGGAAAATGCCTTGTGATGCAGCAGCTGCCAAAAGCCTTTAGGTCCTTCCGAATGAGGGCTGACTGGGAAATATATCCTCAGTGTGATGGATGGATGCTGTGGGGCAGCTGAGGATGGGGCATACCAGGGGGACAGGTCCTGGTGAGCCTGGTGGCATAAGGACCTGCACCGAAGGACTCTGGGGACATAGGGACGGGGGGTTGGAACTAGATAATCTTAAGGTCCTTTCCAACCCTAATTGGGCTGAAAGTGCTCTTCCTCCTTTATAAGTGTTTTTTTATGCCAAAGATTGATGAGTACTTGTTGCTTCTCCTGTCCATTTCTGTGGTTGGAGGCATGTGTGAGGACTGTGTTTCTGATCCAAACAGTAGGTGCCAAAAAATGCTCAGGACCCACCATGAAGCCTCCTGGCTGGGGCTCCATCCTGCTCCTAATGCACAAGGTTTACGCAACAAATCACCACCACTGCAAGGAAACGGAACCTGCCTCCAATGGTCGCGGGGTCAATGATGGGGTTTGATGTCTGGAGGCTTTTGAGGGGATTAGGTCTTGAGAAATCCTCTAAGTCAACACTGATGCTGACCTGCTGCCTTGACATTTGCTGACTGTTGCGCCGTGAAACTTTGCAAATAGAGGCCTGAACGTCTTCAGCATCCCTAAATGTGTCCTTTTTGTCCCATAGCACATCTCTTGTGAGATGCGGGCAGGACCTGGGTGAGGGATCTCTATTTCTGCCCTCTGCGTTCTGGATCCATCCCCATCCCCTTTCAAGACAAAGCTTTATCCAATGCACAGCTAAATAAGACCCTCAGCTTATTAGGCAGCTCCCAGCCTCCATGCTGGCTTTGGAGGTCTGATCCTGCTGCCCTCCTTGCTGCCTCAGGACATTGTGTCACTTAATGTGGCTTGGATGGCGCCGTCAGGGCAAGGGCAGAGGAGCAAGCAGCCATGTTGGAACAACTCCCGTGGGATGCAGGGTGGGAGGAGAGGCTTCCCCAGCCTCATCCTGATCCTGCGTCCCCATCTGCACCTATCAGGCCATGGGACCTCCTTGAAGGAGGGGGAAAACCGGACTCCCCTTGTGAGCAGGGCTCTGGTGAAGGGAGGAGGAGGAGCCATGGGCAGTGCTGTCTGCTCTGCTCACATTATCCGGCTGCTCTGGCTTTCTCCGCTGCTCTTTAGCCCATTACCCAGGCTTGCAGGGCTGTGGTTGGCAGCGCGGGCGCCGGAGCCCTTGGGGACACCAGGAGCCGGCAGCTCGCCCCTTCCTCTGCGCTTAAGTGGGCTTGTAAAACACAAACCACATGCCTGGGAAGCACAGGCATGGTTAACTGCCTTGTTTAAGCGCGCTGCATGGCCTCCCATGGGATACCCAAGGAGGTGCACCCGAGGTGGCAAGAGGGGACGAGGACAAAGGGTCCTGGTCCTGGCTGTCCCAGCCATGCATGGGTAGCAGGCGCGTGGTGGGGCGGTGAAAGGTGGGCAGATGTGCCATGAGCCCCTAATACCAGTTCATAGCTGTAATGATGTAATGTACTGGCCTGACGGGACAGCAGAGTCTGGAACTGGGATTTTACCATACCCGGTGGGCAGGATGCGGGGACTTACCCTGCAGCCAAAGCCTGAGATCACAGCAGCATCCCAGCCATGGGTACCGTGTGTGTCCTCCTACAGAGCAAGGGCAGCCCTGGCTGGAGCCCTGCAGCCTTTAGAAGCAACATCCAAGGCTTCCATGAGTGCACATATGCCTAGACAATTTGCAGGTGGGCACCCAAGGCTGGCCGGGACACAGCAAGCAAGAAGACCTCAATGCAATGCGCTTTTCCATGATTGCTTTGAGAGTTTGCATGGATCTGGCTTCCTGGGGATGCCATCCTGCATCCCTCAGCACCCTGCGTCCCCCAGGAGCCACCAACCAGTGCCCTGTGTGGGGAATGGGCCTAAATGGAGGCTGATGGCACTGCTGAAAGAGGGAAGAGTCCCCTTAGGATCTGATCTGGAGCAGCTCCTTTTCTTGAGGCTCTGACACCCCATGGGTGATGGAGCAGCCCATGAAAGGGACGCTAGGCAATGCTGGGCCACCCCCTTGTCTCTTAATTGCCATGCATCGACCTTCGTGGTCACTGCTGGTGGCTTGGTGCATCATGAGTGTTATATCAAGTCCTGGAGCTGCACCACCAGTGTGAGAATAGCAGCCTGGGAGACTGCTGAGAAATAATGGCTGTGGCAATAGTGTTATCCAAGGGGAAACTGAGGCAGCTTTTGGGGCATGAGTTGCCCTAAGGGTCTCAGCCATTCTGCTTGGCCTTCTGCTCTGTTTCTCACCTAAGAGAACCAATCTTCCCAGTGCACCCACTGCTGCTTCAAGTCCATTTCCCCGCTTGCTCTAGGTGAGCAAGACCCTGGGAGCAATGTCCCACCAGCAAGTGCTATGTGGATGTCCCTTCGCGTTCCCAGCTCTTGCTGCCCTTGTGGTCCCCAGGCTGTCCCCCCCCGCCACCATCACACGCAGGCTCCTTCAGCCTGTCTCACACTCTCACAAGCTCCCCCGCTGTGCGCTCGCTCTCACCCTCGCACACCCACATGTGCTGGATGATGCACGACGAGAGGAGCCTGTGCCATCAGCATTAGTCACCAGAGCCCGTAGGAGGAGGGTTGCGAGCAGAGGAGGAGGAGCGGAGCTACAATGTGGGGTAAGACCACAGCCCCAAGGCACAGCCACCGGCTCAGGTGTGGTGTTCCTGCTGACCGTCCCTGTGGCTGGAGCTGGGGGGGACTGTGCTGGGGTCAGGCAGCCTCCTGAGCAGGCTCTTGGGGGGCACCAATGTCAGCATGACTCGCATGGGGGGGAAAAACCACCCTGGGAGCATCGCAGACCCCTGAGAGGGAAGGGGCTGGGCTGATGTGGGGACATGTGGCTGGGATTAGGTCAAGAGGGGCAGAGCCATGGGAGCATTTCCTTGTGATGGAGCCAACACATTTATGAGCATCTCTTTTTGGGGAGGAGGAGCTGGGTGTGAAGGAATGTGGAGGCAGGCGGATAGAGGAGATGGGCTGGAGAGGGGAAAGAAAAGCACCCAGGATGGTTTGGCTTACTGATGTGGGCAATAAACCAGGGCAGGAGCAGAGAAAGGCAGTTGTGGGGGTGCTGAGATCATTTTGCAGGGCTCCAAGGGGAGCAGAGCAAGGCTGAGCAAAGAGATGTTCCCTTTCAAGCAGTTTCCAAGAGGGGGCAATGAGAAGACAGCCTGGCTGGCTGTCCTGAAGAGAGGTCCCAACAGCAGCCGCCTTGGCCGCAAAGTGTGGAGCAACCACTGAGCTGAGAGAGGAGACCTGCATCTTCTAAGTCCTGTGGAGCAGCAGATCGGAGGAGAGAGTAACCACAAACGCTTACTTGCACTATCTCCTTCCCTGTGGATTAATCTCAGCCCTGCTGGTAAGTGGAAGGAGGCTGCCTTTGAAATGCAGGGCAGGCAGCTGCCCTCTTTTCAGGGCAAACCAGCAGGCACATTGCTCTGGGCACAGGGTGCTCGTGATTTATGCAATGGTGCTGCAGAGAAGAGGCCAGGGGAGTCAGAGCTGGCAGTGGCAGTGGCATGGCTGTCCTTGGCTGAGCCGGTGCAAGCACTCTGGGACCTTCTGAAGACCCTCCACATAGCTCTGTCCAAAGGCCTCCTTGGGTTTGGGTGTCTGATCCAGCCTGTCTTTTACATCCTATTTGTCTCTCCTCCCTGCTGTCATACACATACTTCAGCCACTGTCCCCCCAGTCCTGCCCCATTGACATGCTGCTGTGAACTGCCATCCTCCACATCTTCTCCAGTCCCAAGGGGGCTTGGAAAGGGTGGTCCTGCTCAAGTGGGACCTTCTGCTAGCAGGTGAGCTATGAGTGTACAGCACAGGGCTGGTCCTGGGACCTTCTGAGCATCCCTCCCCTGTGAGCTCCTGCTTCACAGCTGCCCATGTGCCACATGCCTGGACTTCCTCTGGAAGCTTATCTCCACATGAGTGTGGTGCCTGTCCGTGTGTCTGCATCCGAGGCTCTTCTCTCCTTGCCCAGTATTAATCGGAATACCGTGCATGCCTTGCTGCATGCCTGTATGTATTTTACCTTGTACATGTGCTTCATCCAGACTCCTCCTCTGTTTGGAGAAGAGGTGTGCTTCTCTTTCATCCTATACATCATCAGGTTGTTGGGATTGCTTTCCCCACAGTGGGCTGGATCATGGTGGGATTAAAAGATCATGAAGAGCGGCGAAAAGCGACTGTGTTTTGAGCATTAACTCTTGCACCAAGCTCAACTCTGTTTTATCTCCCACTGAGGTTGAGTGGCCAGACTTCAGCTGGTCTGTTCCTTCCTGTGCACCTCTGTCTTGCCAGCAGAAAATGAGCACAGGGGAGCACCAGCTTTCAATAAGAGCTGCCAATTTATCCTGGACCCTGGGACACCAGTGCATCGATAGACAACTAATGAATCACAACATCTCTTACACATTAACTTCTCTAAAATGCAAAGCACTCCCTTGATATTTCAGTATTTTCCACCTAGTCCAGAGCACAACCCAAGAGGCAGAGAAAAGGCAAGAGGGAAGCTAAGCAAGGTAACGTTTCCACCTTGTGTCTGTTACAACGATTGCATCAGCCTTAATTACAATGGGTCTTTCTGCCCTTTAAAGCAGTTTGGCACACGTCGTATTCTCAGCTTCCCTGCCTCCGGCGGGCTCTGGCTCTGAAACGGCTCCTTTCATGCATTCAAAACAGTTTGTAATTAACAATCACATTGTTTTCCTTTGAATATCGACAGAGATACAGAAAACAGAGAGATTGGGAGCTAGATGCCGATACGACTGAGTATTATTTTTCTTCCATGAAATTAGTTTTATCATTTTACAGCAAATTTTGCACTGATGAAAGCTTCGGGGCAGTGGAGAGACTTGCTCACCACTTGATCATGAAGCTTGGGAACCTGAAAAATTCTCTCCCATCTCTATGGGGAAGAAGGAAATTTTGGCCCAGCTGCCCTGTTTTCTTTGGCCCAAGTTTTGACCCCCATGGGTGCTCATGCAGAAAACATCCCTGAAACCACTGTTGCATTCACAAAATAGCCCTCGATGGGAAACCAGCACAAAAGACTAAGTAAAACCAGGAGGATCTCATCTCTGCTACAGGCTCCTGAGCTACCCAGTGATTCAGACCAGAGGGGGCTTAATTTGAAGCTTGGGCTCTGTAAACAAGAACCAGATTACAAACTTCTTCAGTTCTGGTGCAAAGCTTGGATGGGAGTATTGTTCTCTCCATCTGTTCTTCTCATAGACAATCTGCCTTTGAAAGCCATGGCTGCATAAATCTGGAGGAAGCGTAAATGCAAGAGCACCTGAATATTGTTTAACAGATGGGGACACATATTTTTCAAGCGGAGATTTCCCTTACGTTGCCCCATCTATTTTAGAGGGTGTTTTTCAGGACCATCCCTGCAATGCCATGGCTACCTGGGAATAGGACAGCATCCCGGTCTGAGGCGTGTGGCTAGCCAAATTGATTTTCAGCAGCAAACTTTACTGTGTGAACACTTTTGGCACCTCTGGTTTTCTTTCTTCCCTTTCAGTGCTAATTCCCTTCTGACCAAACTTTCGTTTCTCATCCAAGCCTTTTAGGAGCACCGTTAGCAATGAGCACTCGCTGTCGCCCTCGAAACAAAGTGGCTGGAGGAGTTCATCCACGCACCTCACTTGAAACTCATTCCATCATAAACAAACAAAAGCACGCAGGAATAAACACAAAGTGGGGATTGAAATCTGTAAGTCTATCCATCAGTGCTTCCTCCTCCTCTTTCCCTGACAGGCAGTCTGGCAGCTGCCCTCGTGTTGACAAGAGCGCTCTCTCTTGTTCTTCCACCTTTCATCCCGCAGGATCTTTAATGCATTTAGCTCAGTGGCTTTCAGCTTCATCAGCTTAAGGACCACTACAAATTTTCCAGCAGTAGCACAGCCATGGACTGTTGAATGGCAGAAAGGAAATTGCTTTTCTTTGCAACCTTTTCATGACTCCATGCAAGTAGTGGCTGGACCCCCAGGCCTCAAGGACTGTAGATTGAAAGTCACCGATGTATCAAGCTGCATATGGAGATCACTTTGTGTCATGCCTATGGGTGGAACGGGTTGGCCATCAAATTTAACACATGGACACAGGAGGGAATAAGAAGCTACTGAAGTTGCAGTGGAAGTTTGGCTGTTCCTGATGGAGATGGAGATTTTCCCTGCCGCAGTGTCCCTGCCTGGTGGTGAGCAGAGTGCTGGCTGTGGAGCCACAGAGATCTGCCTGAGGAGACAAGCCTGGCTCCTTCGCCTCCTCTCCAGCACAGAGGCACAGCAGATGCCAGACCGCTGACCCCAGACGTTCAGAGTTCGCCAGTCTGGTCTCCAAATTCAAACAAAGATATTAAATGTTGTTTTCTCTCCAGTTGCCTTCTGGCTCTGGAACCAGTGGGTTGCACTCAAATAGCACTCATGGCTTTTATTTATTTTTCACCCAGCCACAAGAACTAGAACTTTTCCTTTTTTTTTTCCCCCTTTTTTCTTTCTTTTTTTTCTTTTTTCAGTCTTGCTGAATCATTTGTGTCCAGGAACTGAGGCTTTAAGGGAAATATCCCATGTTAGGTGCAGAAATAGTGACGGGGGGAGGCCAGGATGGGCTGAGCTCGCTGCCTGTCTGTCATCACCATCTATGCAGCATCCTACAGCACTGTCTGTCACAAGTCACAGGACATGGCCACAGTCACAGAGTCCTGCCTTTTGACCAGGGTTGTGTTCACCTCTGAACACAATCCTCATGTTATCCTTCAGAGGTGCAGAGGATAGACCCCAGATTTCTCCATTTTCATATCTCTTCCTTTTCCCCCTTCTTCTCCCTTCTTCAGTCATCATACTCTTTCTGGGAGAAAGTGGCTGTTGGAAAACAGAGAGAGAAGACAACAAACACTGCTGTGGAATTATTTAACGAGCCAGAATGAATTGCATTTGAAATCATTTAAATGGGATCTGGGAGTATTTAACTGCAGCACAGGAACTTAACAAGAGTGGGAAAGGATTTTGTGCTAATTGCTGGCAATGATATACCTACGGAGAGAGAACATGCAGCAATTAGTAAGCAAGACTGTAATTTCAGCCTAAGGTCCCTGCCTGCCCTAGAATATGGCATGGATTATATGCTGGAAGGGAGACCGGGGCTCTGATCCACAGGTAACCAGAGAAAGGAGCAGATGAGATTCTCCTTAAGAAGTCATTAACCAAGTTTTTCAAACAGCCGGATGCAGGAGATGGTTTTGGTTTCACCCAACCATCCCTTTCCATCACAGAATAATAGAACCATAGAATCGCCCCATGTCTGACTCTTGCTGCCTGTTCCTTGAGCTGGCATAACTCAGATTGGCAAAACCCAAATGAAACATGAGGCCCCATCCCAACCTGCACTGGGTTGTTTTACTCCATCCTTGCCCACCCAGATGCAGCAGGGACTGATTCTGCAGTCAGCCTCCTCTCCGTGCCTGTGTGGTGAACTACAGCTCCTCGGCTGGAGGGCCTTGGGACCAATTTGATAATTTCTTGCTGAGAACTCAGTAGCTTCAGAGCATCCTCAATGCTGCTGGATTTGGGGAACCAGGAGGACAAGACCAAGGCATGATATAGCCTTGTTCATAGCCTGCATGAGGGCAGTGCCTGGAGTGAAGACTCTTGGGATGGGGCCATACAGCGATGATGGGACACTTTTGCAGGTGCAACAACAACCAGATAGGAGACTGCACCCATCAGTGAACTTGCACAGAAATGCCCCAGATGGCCCTGAGCTTGAGAACAGGGATCTCCCTTCCTATAGCAACACCTGCATAGGCCAGACCCTCTGGTCCCACTCTGCTGAGCCTACAAATCTGGTGTACAAACAATGCCCAGCAGTACATCTCAGGCCCCAGCCCAAACAGAGATGATGTGCCACATGTCTAGATGGGACAGTCCCTGCTAGCAGCAGCCCTGAGAGGGTGTCCTCGCCACAGGGGAAAGCAGAAAGCCACCAGCTCCGGCTGTGCCGCTGATGCTGGGCAGCTGCAGGCAGCCTCTGCCAGCTTCTGCTCATTGTTTCCTGGTCCTGCTGCTCCTCGTCTCCATTCTCTCCCTGTGATGCCTCTGTCTTTGGTTTTTTGTTTTTCAGTCAGTTTTCATCAGAGTAATTCCCATTCAATGGTTAGTCCCTGATCTTTCTAATTGAGATCAGAGCTTCGTATAATGGGGAGGGGGGAAGGAGACTATTTTTAATTTGCTACGTTCCCATTAATAACAAGTTCTAATTAAAAAACCTCCATCTTCCATCCTCCCAAGTTCAGAGGAAAACTCTCTGTGACTTCTGTTGGAATCTTCTCCTGACAAATTGGTACCACAGCCTCCTAGAACAGCTGGTCCTCTTTAGCAGGCATAGTAATTAATGGGAATAATAAATGCATTCAAAGCAGGTTCTTAACCCTCCTTTCTGTGCACTCAGACATCTCTTTGCATTGCAAGAGACACACATCAACATTTCTAGTTACAAAACAGATCCAAAAGAGCTGCTTACTTCTAACAAGCCTGTTTCATTAGCACTCTCCTTCCTGTAATGTACCTTGTGACACAAAGGGTCCTTGGGGATGCGGATGTTCCCCCTTGGCTGGGGTTAAGGTGGATGCACAGAGCAGGAACCATGCCCTGGAGAATCTCTGTGGCTCTTGAGGACTTTGTGCCAATTCTGAGTTTCATATCACAGCTCCTCGTCCTTTGTGGGGAAGAAAACCTTGTTCTGCTCTTTCCCCTTCTCTCCAGCTCCTGTTTTTCTCTGCCGTGTCCATCTTCCTGCCTAGCATGTATTAGGGTAGACAGGTATTACTATTGCCTTGCAACATCCACTCAGTGACACTGCGAGAGAGGAAGGTGGAAAACTGCAAAGTGAAGGTCACACTATGAGCCGGGAATGAGGACCATGTGTCCTGATTCCTGGGCACACAAGACCAGCACATGGAGACAGCCCTGCCCAGAGAAAGAGACAGTAGGGTCTACATCCAGCCTCGGTCAGCAGACACAGTGAAGCAGAAGCATAAGATCCAACAAGATGCACACCCTCTCCTCCCTTTGCACAGGTCTCCATTTACAGCTGATTTAGGCTTCCTCAGATGTGCAGATGAGCTCTGCTGGGGATGGACGACGCCTCCTTGTCCCGCTCACTTGCTTTTGTTCACCACTGCTGACTTAATGGGCTCATCTCAGGAGTGGCCAAACCGGGAGCCATGAGTGCAGATACCCCCGAGCTGAGCAATCTGTCCCGAGCAGTGATTTCAATTAAAGGGTCATTAGCGTGAAATCTTATCCAGCCCAGCTCCCATTTGCCAGCGGGAGGTCCTTCTCTTCCCCATCCCAAGCCCTGCTTTGCGGTTAGAGCACGCTGCTCCTGCTGGAGCCCTCCAGTTTTGCTGAAATGCAGCAGCTGCTGCTAATAAACAAACATATTGATCATAGAGATATGGGCTGTCAGGGACTTAATTCACGAATGAAATGTGCTTAAGAGAGCCCGGTAGGCAAAGGCTTTCCTTAAAGAGCCAAGATGGTGCTTGGAGGTGGGAACCAAAGAAGCCCGGTGGTTGCTCAGCACTGGGATGTCACAGGCTGGGGCTGGTGTAAGGATCAGGGGATGGTATTTATTTGTGGGACAGAAAGCAGAGTGAAATTCCCTTTATCATCATAGGCCATTGTTGCTAACAGGGATGTGCAATGAAGGACTCTGTGCTTCCTTTCTACCGTGGCATTTAAGCAAGGGGATCCCAGTTCTGCTTCATCATGTGGGGACAATCTGGGCAACCCAAAAATTCAGGGTAATTTAACTAGAAAACTATCAAATACCCCCAAAACCCAGTCCTTCAATTCCTGCAGGTGTCTGAGGCTTGCAGAGAAACCGGAGCAGGACCCATGCCTGCCAGCTGTAGTTTGTGATACCCATTGCAGGCGTCACGGGTGAGCTGGTATAGCATCGCTCAGGAACTACATCAGCACCACAGAGAGGAGAGTATCACAGCTCCATGTCTGCAACATTTCTGTTCTTCTGACAGCAAGCAGGTTTTCCTGGTTTGGGATCAAATTTTCCCTCCTGGACAGACAGTAAAACTCTCCCTGCATGTAAGACCAAAGCTGCTTATATTGCTGTGATACTAATACCTGCTATTGTTTCTAAATTGTCATTGTGTGGAGTCTTGTCTAAACAAAGTACAATCAGCTCACAAATAGATCCGGCACCGTCAGGGACTGTAATTACAACAGAAGTATATTTGAATATAGCCTTTATATGTGCAATAAATTACACCGTGACATGCAAGGATATAGGCTGATCTGTAACAGGTTTCCATACTTTTGGTATTGGCCACGCTGAAAGCAGTTGTTAAAATAGGTCTTAGTATTTATGGTCCTGGGATGTGAAGGCCTTGCTGAGAGTTTGATGAATGAACTTTCAAGGACAGGAATAGTTGTCAGTCTGAAATATTTATCAGTCTGAAATCTCCCTGCGATTCATGCCATGGTTTTGATACCTCCATTTTTGCTCCCCATCTTCTGGGTTTGAAGCTGAGGTTCCCTGGGCAGAAGGAGGGTCTCTGAGTCTCTGCTGTGGGGCTGCAGTGGGCAGGACTTCATCTCCCCTTGCCTTGTCTCATGTAGCAAGGCTGGGATGATCCCAGAGAGATCAGCTCCCGGCAGCTTGAGGATCAATCCTTGGGGAGGTTGAGCAGCCTGGAGGGGGCAGAGAAGGGAGAGCTGCCTGCTTGCAGGGCTACCAGGGTGGAAAAATCATGCCAGGCTTTCTGCCTTTGTGCAAAAGAGAGGCGTTTTGCACAAAGGAAGATGCCCTGTGGATCCTTCTTCTAAAATCAATGATGTTTGCAGAGGAAAAGAAAGATGGTGCATGTGATTATGGGCACTCAGCGACTGTAGCAGCCCCCTGGCAGGAGGCTGCGGGGGCTGTGAGGGCAGCATTTGACCTCTGTGCACTGCCTGGCAGGCAGCAAACCCCGCTTCAGTAATGTTATCTCTTCTCCCCATGCATCAGTGACTGCTGTTTGAACCGGCTGTGGTACCCTGCACTAGCCAGCCCGCTGCTTCTGCTGCCCTCTGCCCCAGGGGCCATGTTTCAGGGCTTGCCAAAGAGATTCCTGCTCTGCAAACAGCAGGAGATGGAGGCCTGTGTCTGGATGGACTGCATGCCTCCCACAGCTTGTGTCCGGATGCTGCTGCTGTAATACCTTTGCCATGGGCCTCCCGCATCCCTCTGGATAAGGAGAGGCTAAAGGAACTCAAGGCCAGATGGGTAAGATGGGTTCTCCATCATTCTGCGTCCCGTTTCACCCTGATAAACAGCACAACCCCATTTGCTGCCCTATTTCCAGTTCCCCCTCAGTTTCTGGTGCCAGCACCATGCTGACCAGCCCTTTCCAGTGAGGAAGGCAGCCTGGACACTTTGCTCCTCATTGCTATGGGAGAGGAGAGGCTGTATGGTTTTATGCCATCACAGATGAACTTTCCTCTTTTGCACATGCAAACCCAAACCCAGTGGAATGTGTTTAATTTCTGGCCCATCTTCCCATGCTGCTTTTATGAGTCTATTGTGTTTTGTGACTGAAGTGTGGTTTGAAGACCACGAGTAGTGCATGAGGCCCCTGCAGAACCACGTCCCACTGCAGCCTTATTAGCAGGTCCGGACATGAGGGGAAGAGGGTCTGCCGAGCAGCAGAAATCCCTAAGGGTTTCTTAGAGATCTGCTCCTTGAGAAAAGAGTGAGGGCCATGACTTCTGGCATCATTTCAGAGCCTGGTCTCACCAGTTGGGAGTTTCCAGACTCCTCAGGTCTCCAGGACACCCAGAGCCTACAAGTTAATAAACGTCTAGATGTTATCTCCTGAGAGGGGATGAAAACCCCCAACTATTCACCTGCAGCAAATGCAAGCAAAGCACGTTTTCTTGAGGTTTCTTGAAGCTACCACAGAAAGGTCAGGTCTCTTAGTGAGACAAAAAGCTCTCTTCTCCCTTCAGCTGTTCCATCAATACTTGTTTTTCCTCTCCATTTACTTTTACCCTCCTGTTCAGGAAAAACATACATAAAGAGGGGAAAAAAATCCTGCTTCCCATGGCAGCAGCTAAGCAGCTTCTACTGCCAGATCTCAAGCTAAAGATCCCAGTACACCCTGGGGACAATAGTGGTGACCAGGAGCCCCCAGTGATAACCAGGCAGTGCAAAGATGGGTGTGATGTTGAGGTGCAGGGGGAACACCTATTCTTCTCCAGCCAGAAGCAAGGCACAGTGCTTGTTCTCCATGTGCTCTGTTCAGCCTGGCTGCCCCCAAGGTCCTTTCCAATACCAAAGGCAGGAAGAAGGGCAGACGTTGTGCACAGGGAGAAGGGAAGGTGGGAACAATGGGGAGCCTATGTGCATTTTGCCATCTATATGACAGCCATCGCTTTAGGCCTTGCAAATAGGCAGCACGTAGGAACAAGGATCCAGTTTCACCCTTGCAGTGATTTCTCTGAAAACAGTGACTACTATTGTAGCCTCTACCGCCTCCTTGGAACAAGCTTTTGAGGGATGCTTGTAGCCTTGCTGGAAGGAAAGCAAATGGCTCTCCACTCATTTGGACATCTGCCACGGAGGTCAGCTTTCTGGGTTGGATGGCTCCTTCTTCCAGCTACCAACCCACAGGGTTTGGGCACAGGCAACTAGTGCTTTTCAAGTTGGGGAAGGAGTCCTCATCATCTGGCGTTGGAACAGGAGCCCCGTGCAGAGGACTGGAGTCCTTTCTCTTGCTCACCTAGTTAGTGGCTCTCCACTGAGTTAATCACGTAATACCATTTGGGGGTAGTATTCCTTAACTCACCGCTGGGCCCTTTGGTGGTGATTGCTCCAGCTGCAGCACAAATCTCTTCCACTTGCCCCTCCTGTCCCTCCCGTCTCCCCATCTCTGCCTTTTTCTCCCTCTCTTGATCATTATGGCCTTCGTCCAACAAAGCACTTAACCAGGTGTTCCACCAAACAAGTAACCTGGCCCCCTCCATGTGGTGAATCCAAAAGCCCAATGCAGGAGGCATCTGGCCACCTTTGCCCTCTGGACCTCCGGGGCTTTTGTGGCGTGGACTAGCTCCAAGCTGTGGGTAGAGGAGCTGGGAAACCCCTTGGGTGTCCCTCCTGACCTGCTGGCTGTGGTCTGCAGTTCTGACATCTGCTTGTATGTAAGAAAGAAAAGGAACCACTGGGGATTTCCAGCCTGGGCTTGTGGAACAGGAGCAGTGCTGTCCCCCGCTATTGCTGTGCAACAGGCAGAGAAAGGCTGAGCTTTTCAGAGCTCTGCATTGGAGGAAGAGGTGGTGTGATGGGTGCTGCCCAGCTGGAAGGCCCTGGGAAGGAATCCAGGCAATGGGCCCAACAGCATCTTCTTCTCCACTTTGTTAGCTATTTTATGTGCTTTTTTGTAGGTCCTTTTGTTGTTTTGCATGGACTTTCTCACCCATCACCCAGAATGCACAGTTTCTGCATAACATTCAGGTCAGGACAAGTGTCCAAGTCTATTAGAAAAGGTAGGACCTTATTTTTGCTGCCACAGGAAAAAGCAGTGTCTCAGGGAGGCTGAGGAGTCTACCAAAGAGGTAAAAATGTTTCCTGTGTGACCAGGACCAGACCCTCTGCTTTTCACCCCAAAAGAATGAAATCCAAGGTTAGCTTCTCGCGCTGGTGCAAGGTCTCTGCTGCTCAGCGCTGTAACAAGCCATGGATAAGACAGTGGGGCTTACATTTCAGGACTTAAATATTCTATTAATCAATGGAATATTCCATTAGTGTAATAATCACTTGGCATCGCCTGATCTATAGGTACATCTCAGCTGGGCCTCGCAAATTGATTTCTGATGAAGTTCTAATTGACTGCGCAGGCAGAAGAGGACCTGCCTGAGCATGTTGAAGCAGGGCTCATGAAGGCTCTGGCAGCATCACCTCCCCCCAAGGAAGAGGAAGAAGGAGGGGGAGGTGTGATTTATGCCCCATTTATCACGACAGCCTCTACCCTATCCTGTTTTATTGGTCCCAAGCGAGGCATGAGAGCTTACAGCTTTAATGCGGAAATTTGCAGGCAGCCGGAGACCCCCGTAAGCTGCTGACAGCTGCTTGTCACTTATGCATTAGGTGCCAAGGGTACCCTAAATCCTGAACCTTCTGCATCCTGGGATGCAGCCATGGTGCGAGTCGTATGGGAGGGCTCCGGTTTCCTATGGCGTGTGGATTCACTGGCTGAGCTCTGCCACCCTGATCCATAGAGCCAGACCAGCAAAGCCGTGGGGGTTCCTTCCCTGCTGGTGTGGCTCACAGCATGTGGGGATGGATGTGTGTGGAGGGAGGCAGTAGGTGACCCCCATGTGTCCTTCTATCTTGGCCATCCTTCAGTTGTGTATCCTGAGTGTTGTCCCAGTTGGTGGGCCCTGAAGGAGGATGGAACTGTTGCAAAAGGGTTGGGCTTTGTCATGCAAGGTTGGGGGCATCTTAGGCTGCCATGCCAAAGGCCTCCAAACGCTCTAACATGGCCCAAACCCTGCCCATGTTAGCAGCCTGACTGCAAACTTACCTTGCTGGGGTGGTTGTATTGGGAGAGTTGGTGCTCTTGGCAAGCCCTAGGAGAAGTGTGTGATGTGTCTGACAGAGAGATCCCAATCTCCTGGCGGGATGGGATTGCCTGCCCTGTGGCATGTGTTGAAGCAGGGGATGGTTTGTCACCCTGAGGCCACTCCTGGCTGCCTCAGGCAGACTCAGAGCTGTGCAGAGAGTGCGCATCAGACACAAGCTGCCGTGATGGTGAGGACCAGCACACCAAGGGCTTGGGGTGCAACACCAGCCCTTCCAACAGCCCCTCATTTGCTGCCCAGACCCTTTCTTGGGACGTGCTGGTTCCTTCTGCACTCTCTTGAAAGAGCTGCTAAAAGAGAAGGTTTAGGGGTTTCCTGCTTCGAGCATCAGTGGTGGGAAGGGGACACATTGCTGGTTCCCAAAGAGTGGGCTGCCTCCTGCCTGTGTGGAGGCTTGGGCAGCTGAGCCGGGCAAGGGGAAGGTGAAGAATAGTGATTCCAGGAACAGTGAAAACAACAACATCAATGAAACCAATCAAATTGTGTGTGGATGGCTGCTGAATTTTAAGAGAAATAGCTGCATTTTTTAAACATCCAGAAGTGACTGTAACTTCCTCTCCATCCTCTACCTGCATTAACTTAAGAGACAGCCAGGTGCTTAAAGGTTACTTTGCAGGCAATGACTGTTCTGTAAAGGGCTACTCATCTCTAACAGAGATAGGTTTTCTTTTATTGAACATCAGGCAGAGTGGCTGAAACCTGATAAAAAATCCAGAGCGATAGCTTTTTTCCCCTTTTCCAGTGAGGAATAATAACCAGCAAAATAAAAAGGCAATTGCCTTGCTGTATGCACGGCTTTAAGCAACGGCTTTGTGCAGCAGAGAATGCAGCTTAGGTAAATGCCCAATCAGAAAGATTTTGTAGGAAGACCTTTGAATCACCACGTCCGAACTTCTCTCCCCATCACCATCATTGTTATTTCTAGCCTTGCCTATTTATGATACAGGAAGGAGATTTAAGTGGTTGAGACCCCCCGTGTAGAGTTTAGGTGACAAAATTCTCCCTGGGACCAATAGATCTGGGTGGATGATGGAGGGTTTGGAGGGGTGGCCTTCCTCCAGACCCTGGAGGTCACCTTGGGTCTTGTCTCCTTCCTCACAGCAAAGAAAGGTGCTCTGGGATTTTCCCAGGAGAGGTTGTAATAGCAGCCTCTTCTACATAGGGTGATTTTCCCTCCCAGAAAACCTAGGGTGATGGGCTGGGAATCAAAGCCTTTCTGTTGCTGTAGCTGCTGCTTGCTTCAGAGCAGTCTTGACTGATGAGGTTTGACTGATTTCTAGTTTGTTTGGTTTTGCTCTTGTTTAAATGAGTGTTTTTAATTACTCAGTGAGCAGAGCCAGAAATCTAACCCATGCTGGAAATCCAGCCAAAAGGAGCGAGACTGTAAATGGGCGAGAGCTTGGAGAAGTGAAACCCATGCCTTCAATGTGGGGGGATCTTTCCAGCAGTTTCCCCTCCACGTCTCCACCTGAGATCCTCTCAGGAGACCCCTTGCTCACCCCTCTTGGGCAGGTGGCAGAGACATCCCCTCCCAGGGACGTCTTTCCTTGGGACGCATTGAGGTCTTCCCTCCTCATAGAGAGAAATCCCTTTGGGACTTCCCCGGACTCCCCTCCCTTCTGCATGATCCTAAACACAGGATGTTATTTGGTGCCCATTCAGCTTGTGAATGGGCTCATTGGACTCACATGGTGTGTTTAGGCTGTCTCTTCAGGGATGCACTTTGGCTGCCCTCACGATTACATTTGTACACACGTGGAGCAAACCACAGGTATGGCTTGGTTTGGGCCGAAGCATAGCCCTCAGGAGCTGAGCATCCTCAGGTAACCCTGGCCTGTTCCTGGTACCCACAGTAGCTGAGGGATGAGGATGCAATGCACACTAAAAGACATCCTCTCAACCCCTCCAGGACAGGATTTGGCCATAGCAATGCATAGTGCTTATATCTACTGTAGAATGAGAAGACCCCGATCTTCAGAGCTGTCAGCTCTGTTTTTATCGGCAACATGAAATTCAATTAAAATCCTCAGTATTTTTTTCCCAGTGTACCATTTGTTTGTCCCTCTCCTCGTTTTGCAAGCTGCACAACATATGGGGCAACCACGCTGCATGTGCTGAGAAAGCATGTCCAGTCCTCCGTGTGTCACAGATTCCCACACAAATATGGAGGATATTAGGCAGAAGTTATTAAGTGTCATTATTAATACACTGGAATGTGATGGGTGGGATTTAATTTGATGCCAGAGCCTTGTATGTAGCTCCCATCATCACAGGGTGAAAGGGGAAAGGGGAAAAAAAGGAAAGAAAGAAAAGCCACTTCAGATAAACCTCTAAACATCTGATTCAGAGAGAAATAAGCAATGGAAACAACTGGTTTGTGTAAGCGCTGTAGATCATTTAATCCTTCCCCAGGGTAGGATTGTCCCTTTTCTGTTGCCTCATACACATGCTGGCTAAGTTGGGCTTAACTGCTTTCATTTCTCCAGTACCAGAAGTGCTCTGCCCCTGAGTCCTGCCCCTCTCCCTGGCTCCTGTCTCACAGGGATGCTCTCCCTTCCAGGTCCCAACCCACCTTTGGCCATGGCTGAGGATCACATCTGGAGATAACGTTTCCAATCAGCCTGATTTTGGCTTTCCTCCCCCTATGGCTCCCTCAGCCCCTCCAGCAACCCCTGTTTGTTCCTCCAGCCTGGCTGTAGGGCAGAAGCAGGGATGAACTCAGAATGTCCACCTGCTCTTGTCTGCCGGTGTTCCTCTGCATCCACACAGGGCATCCCTCTCCCTCCCTCCATCCCTCCCTCCTTCCCAGGAGCAGTGTTTCAACCTTTCTAAGAAAAACACTTTTCCAGTCCATGTTCTTCACTGTTTTCTGTGCAATGAAATACAGTTTCTCTCCTAAATGAAGCTACAGGCAGTCTATTAGCCTGGCTAATTAACTCATAATCAGCATTTCATTCTCCTCTAATCACAGGCTGCTCACACCCTCAGTTCACGGAGTGCAGCCATGCTATAGCACATGTATTTATAAAGAGGGGAAAAAAACCCCCCAAGTGTGCAATATACCATGAACTTTATCTGCAGGGAAAATGTCAGTTCATTCAGGCATGTGGTGTGATCTATCCAGGGCCGGGGACTGGAGGGCTCAGGTGACTCCAAGTGGTGACAGTGAGATCTGGAGCCCGTCACCTTCTAAGCACAGGTTTGGTGGCAGCTTGGGTCACTGATGGCTGGCTGTCGCTGCTGGTCATTAGTGATTTAAGAAGCAGCGATGTTGGAGGAGAAGCAGACCCAGTAGGTCTTGTAATCTACATCTCTGCCTAAGCAGAACTATACCCTGGGGGGTCATTTTTTCCCTAATGTTTCCAGTTGGGTTTTCTTGTCCTTCGAGCAGTGATCATCCCATGAATCCACACCAGACCTGCTGAAAATGAACTATTGTGGAGAAAGCTCTGTGCTTTTCCATTTATTAATTTTCCCTCTACTTCTACACCAGGAACCCCCTTCCCCAGCGCCCGCCTCTTGCCCTTTCCATATCTTTGTGGGTGGAAGCTCAGTTCTCTGCTCTAGCCAAGCAAAATGGATTCAGCTTTCTTAACATTTCCTTGTAAATCAGATCTCTGATTATTGCCGCTGCCCTCTGAACTTCCTCCAATTCATCACTCTATTCCCCGTGCTGCGGTACGCCGACCATGAAGAGACAATGTTTGAAAATATCCTCAACCCGGGTGGCGATCTAATGAGACAGCATATAAAAATATCGTTACATGGCGAGCTGAAGGCATTTTGCAGCTCTGTAATCATTTTCAAGATGGTAAAATCATTCTGCAAGGACAGCCTGTCTCCACTCTGATAAAATCAGGGCCAGAAAGGCAGCCCAGCTTGGAGGAACAAATTGCAGAGGGTTTTTTTCTTCCCTTTTTTTTCTTCCCCCCCCCCAAGGTTTTATTCTTAAATAAGGGAGTTTTCATAAAGGGGGATGGATGCTGAAATCAGGTACAAGTGAAACCAAAGTGCTGGTGCTTTTACCAAGCGGGAAGTGGTTTGTCCTCTGCTCTCCAAAGCCCTTTGGCTCACTGTCCCGCACTGTCCCTGCAGTGCCCTGATACACCATGTCCCATTGTCCCCAGCCATCCCAGGCTGGCAGCGCTCTCTCTGAGCCTTTTCAGACCCACAGCTGAAGCCACCCTCTCCTTCGTCTCCCAGAGCAGCTGGTCTTGGTCCTTCCCACATCTCTTTTGCTTTGCTGTGAAGCTGCTGTTGTGTTTCAAGCCTGCTCTTGTGTTTCTAGTCTGCTCTCCCTTATCTGTGAGACCTGCTATATGTGGAGGGAGAGGAAGAAAACGAATCAGGTCAAGAAGATGCCAAAAGAGCCAGATGAGAAGGCTACACTTGTGCTAGAGGTGGGTCTGTCTTGATGTTCACCAGTTTGCCCATCTCTGGGTCATCTGGGTGTTAAAGGCTCCACGAAACAGCCTTCCAACCCCATGAGCACCATGGACTTCTCTTCTGCCCCGGTATCTTCCACCCCTTTTTCATTGCTGTCTCGCATGCTGGGCAAAGGTGAATTTAATTACAGGCTAATGAAATGCATAATGCGTTTCTTGAAAACCTGCAATCTGAGTTAAGAGAGGGTACTTCTGTTTACAGAGCCACTTGTTGGGTTTTTTTTCCTCTCTGTCTTTTCCTTTGTCTGGTAAACACATATTGCGTAAGTCCTCAGAGTGTTCATGGGATGCTCAGAACATTGTCCTCACTTGCCATTGTTCGGGTTAATTTATGCTGGGTTAGACCTCACCCTTTGGAAAAGGTCCAGAGTCCTGGTGGTGTAAATCCTCTTGATTTATGTATCCCCTCTAAAAACCACCAAAATAATTAAATGTAGGGAGTCCCAAAGAGAGAAGAATTCAGGACAATGTGCACCCATGGCTTGCTCCTGGCAGGGAAGGCTGGGATGATTTGGGGTTGGTGGGCACAGACCTTTCATCTGTTTGTAGAAAGAAGGAAAATTAAATCTCATCGCCTGTTTGTGAGAGGAAATTGCCCAGAATAGCTCTGACAGAATAAGCTATTCCACAATAGCTCCCCATGCGGACACTCAAGCCACTTTGTTCCAGGCTAATTAGTGTGCTTCCAAGCGGAGTAATTATTCTGGAAGGGAAATCTCTCTTCTCCCACAAAGAGTGTCTACATGGAGCTAGCTATTTGGGAATGGGACAAGCGGGCCATCTGAAGCCATTGCTGCTCCTTTGACCACTGTCCCCTTGGTGATGCATCCTGGGCTTGGAAAAGTCCCACCTTTTGTGGGTGGGATGCTCTGGGGGGGTGTTTGGAGGAGGGATGGGGAATGGGATAGCAGCATGGATGCATCTGGCTGGCTACCCAGGTGAGTGGGCGCGGGTGGACTCCCCCAGTACATGCTTACAGGCCCTGGAAGAGGTGGTGATTCAGAAACTAGAGAAAATTGCACCAATCCTGTTATTTCATGTCCTTTTCTCATTCCCCTGCTTTATGACCATGCTATTAAACGCCTGCTCTAAGGGCTTTTTTCCCTTCTTTCAAAACGTCTCACTTTTTTTTTCTTTCCTAAAAGCACTTTTTTTCTCACCTACTTTGCCACTGACTCACTGGGGAGCCCAGATTTAGTCTAAACGTTTCTCAGGAGACCGCCTGGTGTCTCACGTGGCTCATTCCCCCTAATTCACATATAAGCTCTTTTATGAAAGATGAGGACTTCTGTGAGGAGGGAGCTGTGGATGAAGGGGTGAACATTTAGTTCAATGCTAATGCATTGGATTGCCTTTTATGTTCCTGGACACGGCTCTGTCCTTGCACCAGGCTCATTGGAGGTTGGCTTAGCTTATACCAAGGGACAGAAGGCCGAGTCTCCCAATAGCAACCAGTGCGAGGACCTGCATATCCTCCACCATGTCTCATGAAGCAAACCTGTACTTGCACTTGCCTCGTTGCTCTTTGAGTTGGTCCTGGCAAAATATTGGTGATAAGGAGATAGGAGAAATAACAAAGGAGAACCTACAGTCCATCTCCATCCAATCCATGATCCTGGAGATGTTTTATAATCTGCTTATATTCAGGGCTTGATAGCAGAGCCCAGCCCAAAGCAACCTCTCAGCTGCAGTCTTCTCTTAGAGCTGTCAGGAGTCTCAGCCAAATCTCTCGTTCTTTTCACATTGTTTTGGAGAAGGGAGGCAAAGTTCTGCACTGCTTTTCTGGCATTTATAGCTCTTTACTGCTTCGTTACTCTTCCCTCAAGGCTTAGCCCTGAGCGTGGCGTGATTTAGTATTTGGAGGGGCAGGAAGAGGGGATGGGAGGGCTGGATGACCCATGCTGGATCCCTGCCTCCTGGAAACAGTTCAAAACAACTGTGTCAGTCAGACAGATTCTCCACGGCCATAAACCCTGGCATGGTCTATAATTACACACGATCTGCCCACTCTGGAAAATTGATACTTACATGGTCTACTGGGCCCTGTGTCCCTGTCAAAATGCAGATCAGCTGCTCTCTGCAGGACACAGCACCGAAAGGACATGGATATCATTAATGATAGCTTCTGTCTCCTTAAACTCAGACTCCATGGTGTCCCGGAGAGACCCTGGGGGCATGTGGTGGGAAATAAAGTGGGTTCCTTGAGTGTCTTGCTGGGATGTGCCTCTGTTTGAAAGCCTTTGAGGTGGACTCATAAGCCGCTGAGGAGCTCAGACATGCACAGGGGCCTGCAAGTCTCTGTGGTGCTGAGTCCTGCAGTTCTCCAGGGTGGAGAAGGCATTGGAAGGATGATGGAGACAATGTGGATAGACAAAGGGAACCACCAGCCCTTGCGATGGCAAGAAATTATTGCTGCAGAGATACTACTTGTATCCTTACCAAATCTGCTGGTTCCTCTGACCTAGCATGGCTCCTGCAGACCATGGAACCCAATCCTGCGGTCCCTTCTGCACCTTGTCCCTGCCTTTCTTTAGCCAGAAAAGGAGACAAAACTGAGGAAAACACTGCAGCTTTTGTGCCCGAACGAATTAAGAGAGAAGGCTGATAAAGATTAGGGGCTGATGCAGTTCATGAGTAGCAGAGCTGGTCTTCGTGATGCACAAGATCCCTTCCAGGTTCATGTCTCTACAAGGGATGAGCAGTCCCAGAACTGCAACAAGGAGAGGGAGTGTCCCCCATGGAAAGGCAGCCCAGCTTTGCCAGGAGGTAGCAAGGGAGGCTGGGGAGCATCTCATGCTCCCAGCCCTGTCACGCTGGCCCCAGAGAGGCAGAATACGCTGTTCGGGACAGGGGCTGCAGCAATGGAGAAGCCTCAGTTTCCCTCCAGTGAGGGGGAGAGGAAAAGCAATTACTGTCATTGAAGAGCAGGCTGACACCTCGTCAGTGCCTGCAGTGACTGATATCTCCTTCTTCTGAGAGATTAACTATCTGAAAATACACCAGGAACTAAGAGATTTTGTCTCTGCAGAGGAGTCCTTTCCCCTCCCAGCAGCATGTTTGAATAGGGACCCCTTAACAGGAGTTTGGGGGACCCCTTCATGGTTCTTCAACCTCTCCATCACCAGCCTGGTGTTTTCTGTGGGCACCAAACCCAGCCAAACCCTGAAAGCAGTTCCCAGAAGGGCAGCACAGGGAACAGCATGGTCAGGGCAAGGCAGTGGTGACAGCTAAGGGGCAGAAAATGTGGGTTAGAGGAGCTTGGAGGCTTTTCAGCCTCTTGAGCTGCACCTTCTTGTGGTTACATCAGGGTTTATAAGCTCCATCTTTGTGCCCCACTTCTTTGTGGCAGGAGTGGGGCACCCCACAACTGCATCTCCATCTCCCGTCAGAGCCTTGCTGAAGCACTGACTTCTCAGGAAGCCCACATCTAGCAATTAATCTCCCAGACATCTTCCATGTTTCTGTACCTTCCTCCTGAGCTGACCCCTTGCTCCAGCTAAGGTTTTGCTGCTCCTGAATTACATTTCATCTGCCGAATCTGGAGAAATGAGATGTGTGGAAGTTTTGCAGATCCATCAGATTTCTGCTGCTTTATCCCAGCTTCAAAGGGTGCAAATGCTAATATTGACAAGTTCAATAGAGACCCATCTAGCAGGTAAATAGCTAAACAGCCTCTCTAATGGGGGGTGCAGGGAAGGTGTTTGAAGAGCAAGTCAGCAGTTTTTAGCAGTTTCTGCATGTTGGTCTCTTGTGTAGAATCTAATTAATCCTGAAATACAGGCATATGGAGTTGTTACCCTACCTCAGCCCTTCCCAGCAGCGGATCCCACCCCATGCAGGGAAGGTGGCTTTCTCCTTGGTGTTTAAAAGCCAAAAATCCCCTGTGTTTATTGAGCTTGGCACTTTCCATCGTGCCCCAGCAAAGTGATAACATCCCAGGTCACCCAATGTCCCCAGTACTTGGCTGTGGGCCTGCCTGCAGCCATCCCCGGCTCCTTGGTACCAGATATCCTAATTCAGCCCTTCCTTAATGATATTTGCAAAGATCTCTGCTGTTGGAGCAGGATGCTGGCCGCTGTCTCCACTGCGTTCCAAGCCCATGGGTGTGCTCCCCTCATCCCGGATCGATCTCCGTGTTGGAACTGGTGCTGTTTGATCTGCTCATTGTGATGCAGTGGAGGGGAGCGAGTCCAGGGAACAGGCCTCCTTGGAATTAAACTGCCTCTCTAATGCAATTACAAAAGGCTGTTAACCCTTGTATCAACATGAAGGAATGCTGTCTAGGGGTGGTGGTGGGGAACGAGACATGAAAGTCCCTCCTTACTCTCTGCTAAATGAAAACGAGGGGTGCTCTGGTACTGGGAGTAATTAAGCTTCCCCAGCTCCCTCACAGGGGCTTAGAAGAGTTGTTTTATGTTTGAAAAGTGCTTTTAAAAAGGGAAACATCCTAGAAATGCTGCAAGTACCAGCACCAGTGCTCTCAGTGCTGCTGTCACTCAGGTGAGAGGATCGCAGCTATGGGACATCTTCCACCTGAGGATTACACAGCATGTCACCTCTGTTTGGCGTGTGCAGAAGGTGCAAATATTATTATCATGCCATTTTAGCAAGTGGAGAAACAGGGATGCAGAGCACAGGGGAGCCTTCGAATGTCTCTCACAGAGCTGGGATTAGGAGGGAGGAGTCCTATCCTGCATGCTGTTGTGATCTCCACCTAGGGGATATCTGGACTTGAAGACATTGGTGTTTAGGAAGCACATATAGACTGACAATGTTGCTGTAGAGGCACAATCAAGGGTTTTCAAAACCCTTCATTTGTGGGAGCAGGGTAGCTAAAGTGTTGTCTGGACCATTACCTTGTTAGCCTGAAGGACTCAGGAGAGATCCAAGTGCTCAGCTCTGGCTGTGTGTCTCTCCAAATCAGGCCAAGCCTCAAGTTCACCCAGTTCCTCCTCCAGCATCCAGCTAAGCCATCGGACGAACTGGAGATATGCTGGGTAACAGGGCTATTTCACTCTAACTGTGTCCCTGATCTGGACCAGAGGACCCTGGAGCTAGAGCCTTGTTGAAGCCATCACCTCTACTCCGCGGTGCTACTTGGTGTGAGGAGGGGTGGCTGCCTGGATGCCAAGCTGAAGGTTGCACATCAGACTGATGAAAACCTCCCCATTTTGTCTTCACAGCAGAAACGTCGAGCAGACTGTACAGAAAAGAAGGAAGCTGTACCAGAACAAGCTTGGCTTGGTTCCCACCATCAGTTTGGTTCTCTCCATCAACAATCAACCAGGACAGGAGCATCTGCTTCACCCAGAAGGACTCATAAGCATCATCTGTGCACCCCAACACAGCAGCCATGAGTCTTTCCCCCCCAAACTGCTATCAATGCATTACATTAATTTCTTAATTCTTACAAAACCCCGCTGCATCCTTGGCATGGTCAGAGGCAGAGGCAGCCACTGTCTCATGAGCTGAAGTGGGGATACGTGTGATGCCCAGGGAGGTCTCCAAGGAGGACGAGTGTTGGAAGGCACCTGCCTGAGATGGGCCAGGGAGGGCAGGCACAGCAGAGGCACAGGATGTTCTTGGAGCACAGACAGTAACAGCCTTGTCCGTGCTTCTCCTTTCTTCCCCCTGACAGCTTGACAACCTAACAGGAAAAATGAAGTCAGTGAAGGGAGAAATGCTATCAGGAGCCCTGTGCTAAGAGGGCAGACAGGCCAGATTGGAGGAAAATGAGAAGCTGTCTGGACTAATGCAATCATTTATCACATAATCTTGCTCAGCAGTTGAGTGGGGAGCCTGGCAGTGCCTGGCACTCAAAGGAGACTCTCTTGGCCCCCAGTATTGTGCTCCATTTGGTAAGGGTTGTTTCTCCTGGGTTCTCCAGGGCTTGAGGTTTCCCTTTCACCATCATGCTTGTCATACCTGCTTCCTTTTGCTCTTGCTGTTGTCGCCTGCATGCTTCCCTCCTCCCCGGGGCCAGACTGGGTCTTATATGGCTTTGCTGTGGACCGTTGGTCAGAAAAGATGGCACCTTATCAGTTCATTGCTTGTGCTGAAACATTTCGTCACCAGGCTATTTTGGCTCCACTATGTTAGCCGCTTGCCTGGAACCTGGATTTACTGCTTCCTCATCCCCAGCCATAAAAAAAGGCATTGCAGAAACACCACTGCAAAAAGGGGTTGGTATGAAAGCGTTACCAAAAGGAAGCAGCAAGGGAATTTCACTCCCTGCTCATGTTGCATCTTAGGGTTTGCTTCGTGTTTGGGCCATATGTGACCCGCATCCCAGGGGAATGGCCGGACATCAAAGGGGGACTTGTGGCAAGGATGAGCTCATTTGTCCCTCTGCTCGACCCTTCCTGCAAGGCAGGGGGGTGGGAGCTCCGTGACCACCCGACAGCTCTTCTCTAGCCGGGGCTGTGAGTGTCTGGGGCAGGAACCCCACTGACTGCATATGAGCTGGCTCCATCAGGATCCACTCTTCCTCCTCTTGAGCTCTTCCTCCTCTTCTTCGTCTGTAAATCAAAGGAAGACTTATGCTTCTCTTTAGCCCCATGAATCCCCTGTGCTTCTCACATGGCATTCACCACCATTAATAGAAGCATCTCACACTGGGAATGGGTTAACAAAGAAGTTTTCATGTGGAGTTACAGTGCCAGGCTGCGGGACCTGGATGCCCACTGAGCCACTGCTCCTACACCTTACCTCTGCATGGGCTTTGTGATTAACATCATCTTCTGCATCTCCAGGGAAGTGGTGATGTGCCAAACCATGTAGCTAATTCGTACAGGCCCGTCACAGATGGGCAGTTAGCTGTGTCATTGCTAGAGCTGGCCACAGGATGAGAAAGCCGACTTCGTCACCACTCTCAGATTTTGTTGTTTATTTCTTTCCTGAGGAAAACCAAACCTTCAAGCACTGGAGATGAGGGCTGGGCTAGCGTGCAGGGCACTAGCTCAGGGCTGGGAAGCACAGATTCAAATCCTCTGTCTGTTTGAATTATTTTCCCTCCTGGACACTTCAGCATCCCATATCCCTAATGCTCCATCTGCAGACCCATTCCCTTGTGTCCTCTCACCTTCTGGCTGTGGAAACCAGGAAACATTTTGGCTGGGACAAAGCTTTCAGCAATGTTGCAGCCAGGTCCAGCAGTTATTCCTCCTTCAGACAGACTTCTGGATGGGCTGCTCCATGTGTCCAGCTCCATCACCGTGTCCTCACCACCCCTTATCAGCACAGCTTCAGATTATACTTTTGACGGGGAGCGGCTCTTCTCTGAAAGAGCTCTGTGCCCTTACATTCCCCAAAACACAGTCCAAATCCAGCTGGAAGAGGTGCCACAGCCCTCCTGTGCCTGGTAAGATCTACCTCAGACAGAGCTGAGCCACCTCCAGCCCTTGCACTTCCCATCCACAGAACCATTTGCCACCCAAACAGCTCCAGACCTTCCTTCCCTCTCTTCCAGAAGAACCATCAGGAGGAGGACTGGCAATTACAGGAGAAACACAGCATCTCTGTGGCAGAAAACAGGTATGAGTGGCACCAATGGAGCATCGTAGGGCTTTCCAGTATTAGTTCAGGTCTGAGGCAAGGGGGAGGTCTTGCCAACATGCACCCCTTGCTGAGGACCCACCAAGCATGTAACAACAACATCTACATGTTTTCTAGCTTAGCAATGGAGAATCAAATTTCTTGGACCACTGCTTCCTCCAGGAATATGGAGTGTTAATTATTATTAATGACTCTCCATGACTTTTATAATTAGCCATTCTAATTAACTGGATTATTACTATTTCCTCTCTTGGAGATGCCTGAGGGTGGCACGTAGAAGTAGCGGACATGGTTGCCAATACAGAAAATGGACAAGGGGGAACTCATGTGATGTTATTTGGATACTACAGAGGTGAGCAGAGATCTGGGAGACTTGTCTTAAAGGAGATAAAGTATGAGATTGGCAGTGCCAGCACCAAACCCTCAATAGGCCAAATGTTTCAATTCAATGTATTTTTTTGCCATTTTCCAGCTACATAAATGACTAAAACTAGTCCTGAGTCCCAAGCCTCCTTAGCTCCCTGTATCTGAACCAATGGTGAGTGCCTCCAGGAGATTGGCCAGGCAGTTCCCCCAAGGCTAAAGCCAAGAGAAAACTGGCAGCAGACAGTATCTGTACATGGCATGACGATATCTTTGTCCCCAGATCTTTGCCTCATCACACTTAATCAGCCATCTCATAGAGCTTCCCAGTGCTATTATTAGTCCTCCATCTATCCCAACCCACCCATCACAGGCTACCTCTGCACCTGGGCTGATCTCTTGGCCAGTGCAAGATTGGTACCTTGTCTATCTCTTCTCCTTCATAGGGTGTTGGACATCTGGGACTATCCAGAGCAAGGCTGTCTTGGCTGACCCCTCACCCTGCCCCATTTGAACCCATTTGAACCAGTCACACTGATTCCTCCTTGCCCTGAGCTCGGGACGAGTGGTGAAACCTGTCATTAACTGTATGGCACAGCACCAGTTCACCAAAGATAGCCCCTGAGAAAGAAGAAGAGGCGTGCGTGCAGGCACGTGCATGCCCGTGTGTGTGTGTCCACAAACCCATTTGCTGTTTAGGTGTCAGAAATAAATTTTACCACTGGAGTCTGCAGCATCTGATTAGTGAATTATTCAGTTTGGAGATTGCCTTCGCTGTGACCTCATTAGTAACCCCGAGGTGAGCGGGACGCATTAGACTAACCACCAGGCTGTCACTGAGGAGCAGAACTGGGGCATTAAAATGGATTAAAGTGCTTTACCAAGAATTGCGGCACAACTCATAAAGGAAGAAAAAAGACAAAAGGGAAAAGAGAGGGGGATAGAAGGGGGGAAAGAAGAAAGAAAGAGCAATAAAATAAATAAATAAGCCATCCTGTTAAGCTGGCAGCCTGAGCATAAACAGGCAAGCAGGCAGAGAGGTGCAGGGGCTCCAGCGTGCTGGCAAAGCATGAGCCTTCGCTCCGAAGCCAGGGCAGGTCTGTGGTTGGGAAGAGGCATCTGCAGGGTGTTCACTGTCTGTTCTGCCAAGAGAACCCAGTATCTGCCCAGTTAAAGCAGCCTTTAGGATGCCAGCCAAATCTCCCTCACTGCCCAGGAGAGCCTCCTCTTTTTGACACCTTTTGGGTTGACACCCGGCCTTGGACCTCCTCTTTGATGCGGGGCTGAAGGAAGGTCCTCGCATAGATCTGATCTCTTAGTGTTGGTGCCCATGTTAGGGGCCTCGTTGTTCCATGCTGCTGGCTGCAGGCAGGAGTCTGGTGAGGATGTGCATATGTCTCCCAAACCTTCCTATATGTGGGACTTACTCAGCTGACATGGGGAGGAAGATGTGGCCCACAGTGATCATTCAATGACCATGGTGACTGTCTCGAATGGGGCATGACAGAGGGAGGAAGAAGAGAGATACCCCATTTTCTCTCTTCCTGACAAGCCTACAGAAGGGAAAGGGGGATGGGTTTGTACCACGCTGCCTCGGGGAAGGCATCGGCTGATGTGAACACCTTTCATCTGGGGATGGGCCTGGTGACTGATGTGGTCACATTTGTTTGCTCAGCAGCAGTTGCAAATAATGGATGCTAAAAGGCTTTGTGGTTCATTGATGGCCATGCTTATAACCACACACTCTTCATCCAGTTCTGGGGAAGAAATGCAGTGCTCTCCGTTTAACTTCTCAGGTCCTAAGCCCTGCCTTTGACATGATGTGGCTTTGGTCCCTTTGCTGTGTGCACAAGAGACCCTGTTGTTGTGAGATGCTCCAAAGTGGTGGCTGGACCCTGTGAGAAGATTGTCCAAAGGTCTGTCCCTTCCTCTCCCACTGTGTCTGCCATAAGCCTGGACATGCACCCATGGAGCATGTAAAGAGTCCCTCTGTGGCAGTGCCTGTTGAGTACATTTGCCTCTCCCACTTCTTTAGTGACTTCTTTAGCACTGGGAACACCTTACTGTCAACTCACATCAGGACCAGTCTTCGAGAGGACACTATGGGATTCCTCTATGTCATCTGGTCCTCAGGGGCATGTGAGCTCCCAGGTTTCTTCAGTGGAGCCTAGTGTTTACTTTCCATCTAGTTTCATCTGTTCAGCTTGGCCCCATCTGTAACTGGGGAGACAGCTATTTAATACTTTCCCCATGCTTCCTATTATTAGTCTTCCATCTACCCCAACCCATCATCAGAGGCCACCTCTGCACCTGCACTGATCTCTGGGCCAGTGTAGAATTGGGACCTTGTTTTCTATCTCTTCTCCGTAGGGTGTTGGACATCTGGGACTATCCAGAGCAGGGCTGTACTGGCTGACCCCTCACCATGCCCCATTTGAATCCATCAAGCATGCCCTGGCCTCTTATGGGAAGCTGTAAGAGGAGCAAGGCATAGCGAGGGTAGGACACAACTACCTGAGGTTTATTAGGTTTTATTGTCCTTATTTTATTATACCTGAATGCTTAAAGAATCTTGAATCGATTTCAAACACCTGGGGCAAACGAGCCACTCAATATGAGACAAGCTGAGAAAGGAGCAAACCAGGCTGTCGGTTCCCAGGTTTCTTGCATCCTCCTCCCTCCCACCAGGCAAGTACGGGAAACCCGTTCATTTATTGCTGCTTAATAATATATACTTATGCACTGTGTATCCCAAGCTATTTGCATTGTCAAGTCATGTGCATTGACGTGGAAGCTTTGCTTTCCCTTGTGTTGCTGCCGGTGTCATCTTCAAGTGTTTGCTTAATGATGACTTGATGAAGCGAAGGGAGAGATAGAGCAGAAGTGAAGAATGGATGGAGGAACCCAACCAGGGCTCCCTGTTACCATCCTGGGAATTGCTGGGTTGTGTTAACTGAGCATCTAACAGGGACATGCCCCTCCAATTAAAGCAGCCAGATTGGCTTTGTTTTAGAGGCAATACAAATTGCTCTCCACTGATTTCTAGGGCAGTTTTCCTAATGGTATTCTTATCTCCCATTGCCTCAGTTTATCCCCCCCAAAGATTAATCAACTTAAAACAGAAGAAAGTGCCATACCAAATAAACAGGACACCCCTTGCACTTCATCTCCCTTTTTCCAGCCAGCTGTGCTGCCACAGACTCACAGGGATACGCAGGATCTTTCCCAAGATTGTCACCATTGTCTCAACATCTACCTGTCAGGCTTGTGCCTCTTGAAATCTGAATTTGGAGGCCAGGGTGAGTTTGAAGAACAGAAGACTTGTTCCCTTCTCTTATGCATGAGTTAGCTTCTTCCATCTTGTGTTTCCTGTGGGAGCTGTTTGCAACCCACATTTTCAGTGATGAGCAGAGATGCATGTCATATCTCCTCTCAAGGCTTCTCCCAGCCCTCAATGCTTGCTTAATTACTTGGAAAAACCCTCCCAGCTCTCTGGGCAGGGACACCTCTAGCGAATCTCTTGGCACTAAATTATCCATAAGTAACCTTTCTCGTCAGCACAGATGGATTATCCACTGGACTAAAGCTGGACCTTCTTCACCCGCTCATTAGAGATGAGCGCTTTGCAAAGGACCAGCCTGAAAATTAGTGCAGGATAAGAGCCCAACCACACGTTGCCTACACCCAGCCCAGCAAGCTTCAGCACTCTCCCCGCATCTGATGTTCCCTCGGCCTGTGACCCACACTGCTGGCCCCGGAGCATCCTCTTAGGGTGGCATCAATCCCTGCCTGTTTTGTACAGCAAGACTGGAGTTTTCTCTTGGCCATTTGCTAAACAGCTGGAGTGCTCCCTGTATCCAAGGAAACCTGCCTTAACCTGCTGCTTACAGGGAGGCTTCAACAAGTTTCCCTCTGCTTTCCTTGGTGTTCCTGGGTTAAGATTTTGGGAGGTCCATAAGGGGAGATGCATCTGCCTTGTTCTTGCACTCCTGGTCTCCCACACTCCCCCAGCTTTGGGAATTGAGCCTGTGTAGAGCAGAATGGGAAAAGCCCTAATCTCCCCAATTTTGTTGCCACTTGGTTGCAGTTTCACACAAACAGAGGCAGAGCCCGGAGGCTGTTTTTCTGCTTCTATTTCTTTTTCCTTTCTTCTTCTTCCCTACTCCCAACATTTCCAGTAGGCGAAGTGCAGTGTAACCACCCACGACGGAGATAGATGCTCTACACTGCGTCTTTCACTAGGGTCATGTGTGGGAGCTGAGCACTGCCAGGAGAGATGTGGATGAGGCCTTGGGAGGAGGTGGAAAGGATCAAAATCCAGGAATTCTGGAGAAGCTGGGAGAAACCTGTGGATTAGGCAGTGTCTGTGGCTGCAGCTGGGACCTTCCATCTCTCCCCAGAGAGGGAAAGACTGCAAGCATCGGGGATAGCAGAGAGCAGACAATGCTCTCAGGTTTCTGTAGACACTTTCTCTTCCACTGGCTCACATTTACTCTCTGGATGTGCCTGTCAGCAGCTCCTTGCCCTGCCAAGCTGCTGCTGCAGCCCTGACCCTTCCCAGATGCTGTATCTCTCCAGAAACAGTGCAGCTCTCTGTTCTGTCCTGCAGCACCTGAATCCATCCCATCCCATCCCATCCTATGTGATGGTTTCAGCATTCCCCATCTTGCATCCATTCTCCCCTGCTTTGTCCCTGCTGTCCCTTCTCCCCTCTCCAAGCAGCACTGATCCCAGCTCTCCCTCAGAAAGCTCACAGTCCAAAAAATCCTCTTCTCGTTCCCCAGTTCTTCTGCTGTTTGGGAGCTGGGGGCAAGGCAGGAGGGTAGGAGAAAGCCATAACCCTCTGGGGTGGATCTGACCACCCTGAGCTCATGCTAGGGATGCAGGGGTGGAAGAAGGGAACAAACCCAGAGAAACAATTTGGGCAGAGAAGGGCTGGAGGCCATGCCAAGGTTTCCCCAGGCCCAGGAGCAGCATGCCAAGGTGAGCAAAGAGAAAACAGCCTCTGTCCCCTCCCTGTCCCCATCCAGCTTGGCCACCCCAGCCCACCACTGGGTTCATCCCCACTTCTGGGTAGCATCAGGCAAGGCTATGCTGCCTGGTTTGGCTCTGGCGCCGCTTTGCTCTCTGCCAGCGCATCCCCCAGCATCTCCGGGAGGTTAAACAGTGCTCTGGGAGCCAGAGGCTGCTCCTCTCCCTCCAGCAAACCCATCACGCATGGTGCTGTAATGGCTGGGCTCTGCTAAAAGCCTCTGCCTGCCCAAGCTGGAGCGGGGCCGGGCGCTTTCCCAGAGCCGGGTTAATGCTGCGGCAGCTGCAGAGCGCAGCTATGAGTCGGGTTAACACTCCCCGAGCTCCCCACGCTGCCGGGGAGGTTAAACTTCTGCCTTGGCCTTGCAGGAGCTGGTCTTCAACTCAAGGCGAGAGTGACACCGCTTCCCGCTCTCAGGTTAAGCATTTCTTTTGCTTTCCCTAAGGTGGCAGTACAAATCCCGTCACTGCAGCATCCTCCCGCAAACCCAGTGTTTAAGCTCTGCATCTTCCAAGGTGTCCCTGTGCTCCCCAAAGCACCCAGCACTGTGTTTTGTGGCTCATCCATGCTGTCCAGCAGCCTAGTGTGGCCACAGTCACTGCTGGGGGACCCAGGGCACTGCAACACCACCACCAGTGGTACCCAAACAAGCCCGGACAGGAGGATGAGCTGGGGGCTGGCAGAGAGAGGAAGCTGGCAGGCAGAGCTGGGAGGGCTGACAAGCTTCCAGGGTCTGGTCAATCAGAGAAGAAATGATGGTGAGGTAGAGAAAGCTGGGGAAAAAAAAAGAGAAATGTTGTTTTTCCACTAATAGGGAGAAATAAAAATGTTACTGCTTTGTGTTGGTGTGGGGAAGCTTTAAAATGTGATAAGAGGGTGTCAGGAAGCCTCGGAGGCAAGGAAAGCACACTTTACATGCCAGCCTAGTGTTTTCACTCCTGGTTTGCAGGATCTCTCCCCAGCTTTGCTCATGTAGTGCAGTTTGGCTCAAGCCCATCTAAGGGACTAGTGTCCTGCAAGGGCAGGTCCCTGTGCCCAGGGAGCCCCACTGCCACCATGTACCCCTGATGCTGCTGGACGCCCCAAAGGGTCTCCTCCACCTGCAGAAAGACCAAAACTCTTCTAGAAGAGCTGGAGTGGGTTGCTGACTGTGGGTCCTCCGGACTTCCAGGGCACGCTGACCAAAGGAGGTTAAAAATGATCCAGTTTGCAAAAATACCCTGTAATTTCCTCTCTCTCTGATCACAAAGTACCCCCTTAGGAATGCCAGACAGCCCTGGGCAGCAGGCACAGATTTGGATTTACTTCTGTTGTTCAGACCAAACAGCTGCTAAGGGCGTCAGTTATACAGACATGATGATGTTGTCACTTTATGTATCATTTTTATTTCATTGCTCTCCAACGTTTGTAATACCCCGGAGCTCAGAAGCTTAAATAACAGCTCTCCCCATATTGATTTTATCCTTTGCCATTTGGCATTCGTTCTTTCCTTTCCCTTCAAGTTCCTCTTTTCCAGTATTTTAGCCAAGCAGCATCCCTCTCTGTGCTTAGGCATGGATGTGGCCAGCGGGAGATGGCAGGGGAATGGACAGGACCAGGACAGCAGTTCTCTTGGGCTCCTCCAGAGGTGGGGCTGGTGCACGTGTGATACTGCAGTGCCTCTTGGATTCCTCCTTGCCAAAAAGAAATGAAATTAGCACTGAGACTATAGCCCATTTGCAGTAACTCTGAAGGAAGTTGTGTTTAGGATCAGGGTGACCCTCTCCGGCAAGCTTTTGGGGATGAAGCGAGCAACCAGATGGTGCCGAGGGAATTATTTCATAACAAAATGTGTCTCTTTCTCCCTGGTGCCTGTGAAGCGACCACGCAGTCTTCACGTGGATCCCCCACATGAGGTGTGCTGCTGCTCAGCCCAGGGCTCCCGTGTCTGAGCCACGGGACTTGGACGTTGGACTGTACAGTCCTTTTTCCTCTGTCTCAGCACTGCACGCCCAGCTTCTGCAGCCTGGCTGCTCCAGTTGTGGTGTGTTTCATGTGCTCTTCCTGCAGGATCAGAGTCTAGATCTGGGTCCAAAACCCCCAGAGCTGCCAGACCCCCCGAACAGCCTGATCCATCCTCTCCTGCAGATCTCATAGAATCACAGAATGGTTTGGAATGGAAAGGACTTTAGCATCATGTAGTTCCTGCAATGGGCAGGGGCGCCTCACACTAGACCATGTCACCCAAGGCTCTGTCCAACCTGGCCTTGAACGCTGCCAGGGATGGAGCATTTACCACTTCTTTGGGCACCCTGTGCCAGCGCCTCGCCACCCCCACAGTAAAGAACTTCTTCCTTATCTCACCCACCAAAATGACAGCAACACTTTGTGTGGTAGGTGGGGAGACAAACAGCATCTCCTGGGGGACCTCCAGGAGGACATGGGGAGAAGTGCCTCAAGAGGAATGAATGGGGATGTGGTGCTGGAGGCACTGAAATGGTGTGGGCATGTGGCAGAAGGAGCTCCCCTCTAGCCAGCGTTAATAGGCAGTAGGAAGAAATATTTATCTCAGCTTCGTTAGACGGTTCTGGCGTGTCACTGGGGGAGGCGAGGGAGCAAGGGGAGCCCTGTAGCATGATGAAGCAATTGCTACTGAATCTGCCTGCTCAGCGCAGCAGTGTCTGTGCACGCAGACAGGTCAGACTGACACAGCGTGGTCTGGAGGCTCATCTTATCTGTCTTGGTTGTACAAGTTTCATTTGGATAATCTGTACATAAGCAGCCAATGATGATGGCTGCTGGACTCACCTCTGTCTTAGTGAGAAACAGAAGTCTGTACCCAGATGCTCTTCATTACAGCACAACAAAGAGCCTGGTGTCATTTTAGCTACCCTTGGTCATTTCAGCTGTAAGGGCCATCTCCACATTTCAGCTGTGTGCAGTGTTCTGTGTATTTGCAAAAATAAAGCGGTCCTTTAATATTTAATCAGTTATTAGGCACTTTTATTTATTTTACTCAGCTGAACTGCATCACAAGTGTTTCAGTGATCGCTCTTCACACTGGAAGCTCTTTGCTGGAGGAAAACGCTCCAGTGTTTGAGATTTTGGACTGACTCAGGCTCTCCTGGAAGCGCTGCAGTGGGTGGCTGAGCACCTCCGACTGGCAGAGATCTGTCTCCATCCCTCCCTGGGGCTATCCCAGGAGGAGCAGGGCTGGCAGGGCTCTGGTTAGTGCTGCTGCACCATCAGCGGTTGCTGTGTTTGGCTATCACAAACCCCAGCCTTGCCTAGCAGGGGGAGCGGGTGCGGAGCCAGAGGAAGGGGGGAACGGGAAGATGGGCTCTGGGGACCCCATCCCGCTGAGAAGGTGGGTTGTGTTTCACATTAGCTGATGCTCCTGTGTGGTTTCCAGCACTAGCCCAAATGCAGAGGCTTGTGGCAAGCCAGCTCGGATATGCAGTAGGCATAAATCACATCATCTAGATCTTTCTCTGAAAGGATGAGGAGAGCCTCTTATCGGACTGGTGTGGGGAGATGGGGGGAATGCTCAGCACTGAGAATTGCTAAGCAATGGGCTAAAAATGTGGGGAACTTACCTCTTTAGTAAAACAAAGATTTTTCTGTATCGCAAGATGGATCTTGGGCTTTGGCTTCTCCCCCTTGGGATTAAAAGTGGCAGAGCAGCGATGATACAGGTGCCAATGTGGAGAACAAGATGGCACTGCTGCCCAGACACCTTCAGGGCTTGCTGGTGTCCTCCTCTGTCTTCCAACCCTGGCAGTGTGTCCCAGAGCTTGGCTTGTTGGTGCCTGTCACAAGCCAAAATGACTTGAGAGGTCGCTTCCCATTGTAGGATGCTCAGTTGGACCTTAGGTCTGGAGTTGGCTGGATAGAAGGTTGGCAAGTTATTTGGCACCTTGAGCTTACACAGGTGAGTGTGAGATAGGTAAGGCTGCTTTTGGGAAGGCAAGGGACATGGCTGGAGAAAAAGCCAGGCAGGAGCAGGCAAGCAAAACTGCTGCATGTTCAAGGAGTCTTTGTGCCCATCACACCTGCAGGCACGCTCATGCACATCACCTCCAGCCTCTGCGAATGCCCGTATCCCTCTTTTCCTTAGCCCCCAGTGGTCCCCCAGGTGGCTGCTTTCCACATACATCCCTAACCCTGCAACTTGCCAGCCCATTAAATCTCACCCTCCTCCTCCAGATCCTCCATTTTCATCCCTAACCTGCACCTCATCCTCCTCCAGTCCCTTGTCCCTTTGCAGTCCCTGCGTTTGTTCACCCCATATGCTTTCCTTGGAAGGGCTAAAATAAGCTCTACCTGGAGTGTGTTCAAAGACTAATGTACATCCTCCCTTAATTATTGATTTGTTTATTGCAGACACTTTGGCAGGACATTCGCCACAGCTCACACACCAGGCTCCTGCCTTCGCTTCCCCTTGCAGCTCATGAGGGCTGAGGGCAGTGTATGAGGAGTGACCTGAGGACCATATGCCCAGCTTGAGAGCAACATCCTTCCATCACCACCAGCACATCCAGGGTCTCCCAGGTTAACCCCTGTTAGCCCAGCCCTGTGGGAATGGTGAAGAGTGTTCCAAAACCAAAGCCCCTCTCCAAGCCTTCCCTTTCCCCAGGTGAGCAGAGCTTGTGGAAGCTGTTTCCCACTGCAAGACCCCCTCCTGTAAGGTGGTATCAACTCCCAGCGTGTGTCTAGGAAGTCTGGCACAAGGGATCAAAACACAATTATGCCATTGAGCCCCAGCTGCTGTCATTCCCGGGTGGGAGCAATTGGATGCTGTGCATTAGCGGGATTGTTAACGGCTCTGCAAAACCCTTGTTGAGAAACAAGCTTGGCAGCGCCCGGAGAGAAGGCCTCAGAAGCATGGTCCTGCTACTGGGGCTGCTGTCACTTGTCACCCTGTGCTTCAGGAGCTCTGGCTTTCAGGTGATGCCAGGGAGGCGTCAAAGTAGGTAGACAGGGCTGCCACCAGCTGCAAATGGGGAGCATCCTGTGTTTGCTTGCTCTTCTACAGAGCAGGGTGAGGTGGCTGCGACACAGCATTTTGGGGTCCTGTTTGCTCAGCCCAGGGCTCTTGGCTAAGCCAGGCTTTGTGGGTCATGGTCCCTAAGGGTTCAGCATGGTCACTTCTCCCTGCATGGTGGGTTGAGGGTGGGACCAGCTGTCTCACACCCATCATGGGATGGGGAGATGTCTCGAGTAATTCGGGATTTCACAATTCCCTTGATGGAGCAGGAAACTATTCCAAGCAGCTGTTGACTCCACTCATCCTTGGGATGAGAGAGGTGGCAGAGATTTTTGAAATGATGTCCTTTTGGAGCTCAGCCATCTCCCCAGGGGGCTGCAAGTCTCCCTCGTCCCCTGACACTTGGGAAACACATTAGATGCCCATGATGCTCAGTTGCGGCAATATGTCCTTTCTACACCAGAGCCCTGACACCCAGGCTGACACCCAGGGAAAAGCTGCCTTCCCTACCCTGCTGTAGATAATAGCAACTTCACAGATTTATTTGGGAGAGCAGCACCCTACAAAATGATTTTGTAAATCATTTTACAAAGAGTTGGTTATATCAGTTTCTTCCCTGCTTAACCCTGACCCAGCACCTCTCCCCAGAGTCAACAGAGTCCCCCGGGAATGAAGATCAGTGAAAGATTTGGAGGCATAAACAGGCTGGGGAGCTTTTTCTAGAGCAATTTCATTTCTTCACAAGAGTGGATGAGGTCTGTAGAGCATGTTCCTGTGCACATGTGCAGGGAAGAGCTGAGAGTGAGGAGGAATTGATTCTCCAGTGAGTTGTGATTCAACCTGGAGGCTTGGAAGGAACCCAAGATGAGTGCTGTTACCTCTCTGATGAGGTGTGTGTCATGGTCACTCTTCCTGTTACACAATTTCCTCCCCAGCATCCCAGCAGCAGCCTGAGCTTCTGTACAGCACAGGGCAGTGGGGAGGGATACTGCTGCGAGTGCCCAGCTGGAGGACAGGGATACTGGGATGGTGCACTGCAATGCAAGCAAACAGGGCTTGGCATGGACATAGCTCTTCTTTTTGTTCTTAAAAGCATAGAATCATACAATCATGCTTGAAAATAAGATAGAGAAGGGTTGAGGCTTTTTAATTTTTTATGAATTTTAATTATTTTTTAAATCTAAAGCCATTTTTGTTGCACTAAGGTCCTGCATTGAGGGATATTCCAGGCTCTCTCTGACCCCCTCTGTGGTCCCACATGCTCCACTTGCACATTCAGAGCATGAATTAGGAAACTGGGATTTTTTGAAAGCACAGGCTTGGTTTGGGGAAAATCATAGGGGAAAACATGAAGGAGACCTCTGCTCCTTTGTCCTGGCAAGGGCTGTGTCTGTGACTGCACAGCCTGACCGCTCACATCATACATTTTCTGACTTGTGCCCACAGCCAAGCGTCTCTGAGCATGTAAAACACCCCGGCAGATGTGCAGATGGCAGGGTATCAGAGGAACAATGCTGGGACTATAATTCCCCTTATCTGCCTGCAGCATGGCCATCTTGGGTGCCTCCTGGGACTCCTTTGCAGCCCCCTCCCCAGCTCCTCTCCCAGCATTGCCCTCAGGCTTTGCAGCCTCAGCCCTCATAGCACTCCCCACCCGGGTCTCAGCATTGCTCCTCTTTGCTCCCGGTGAGGATGGACCAGCTCTGCACAGAGCACCTCTGGTAGATCAAAGCGCTGCCTTAATGGTGGTTATAATCTGCTCCCCCTTCTATTCCTTGGGCTTTCCAAGACCTTCATTTCAGTCTCCTTTTTTTCCTGACCATTGCAGGCATCCTCCCCGGGCCGTCTCTTGAACATTACAGCCATGACCAGACCTTTTTCTTGGCTAGACACATTAATTCAGGAGCTGCCAGGGTGGGAGATAAGTTCAGGTCCTAGCGACAAATGCAAGCACAGCGATATTTGCTATCTTTGTGACAGGGCTGTTTCTAGACCTCACTTCAATGTTTTCTCCTGAATTTTTTGTTCCTGTTTATTTGAGTAAACGGTTCCTGCTTAGATGCTTTTCGCCTGCACTTTCTTAACAGCCTCAGAGTTTACAAACAGGACATCTGCTTGAATGGCTTCAATCCTGACCTTGTTCCCACGCGTCTACAGCATGGGCAAGGGGAAGCCAAGGTTGGAGTTTCTTATCACCAGCTGCTCTCCATCCAGCTCCCCAGCTGAGACCTTCACCTTTCATCACACAGCTGTCACTGCCCAAAAATGATTTGCTCCACATGCCTCCTCTGCTCCTCTCCATGCAGGTTCCCCAGGGCCAGGCTGATCCATGTGCAGGATGTTACCTTCTATGCTGCATGGGTCCAAGCATCTGAGAAGCGATATGGACATCAAATCAAAAGCTGCTTCCAAGCTCTTCCCAGGGTGGTGGGAATGAGGAGCTCTGCTTCAGGGAGCAACACTTCTGATGTTTGTGTCTGCATGGCTCAAACAAGAGGTAAATGCCTCTTGGCCCTTCTGGGGCTGGTATTTTCCTCCTGCAGCCCACACCAGTGATGCCATAGGGGAGGCTGTGCCCCAAACCAGCCCTGACCCCCCTCTCCGAGAGCTGGCAGCAGCTCCTGGGCATTTACCCTCCAAGCTGGACCCTCTCCAAAACTGCACTTCTTGGGGTCTCTCTGCCAAGGGGCAGATGAACCTGCAGCCAAATCCCCAATGCAGGGGATGAAACCTTTCTCCCTGCCTTTCCCATCAGAGCTCACACCCTGTGTGTGATGCCAAGCAGCAGCTCTGCCCGCCCAGGGGCTGCCGACCTTTCAGAGGTGTACGAAGTGGTCCTGCTACGGGCAGAACCTTCTGGATGAGAGGAGGGCTAGAAAAATGTCAGGTCATCATTTTCAGTGTGCGTCAAGTGCTGTTCTGGTAACAGGGAGCGGGAGGTGCGAGCCTCAGTGCGGGGCTGCGGATCGATACAGAGATCAGAGGCGGGAGTGGACATCGGAGCTTATGATGACAGAGCAGATATTGGACCATGGATCTCTTTCTGGTCATGCCACAAAGGGCTGTGGTGTTTACTGAGCCTGGGGGGGCAAGTGGTGTATTGAGGAGCCTTTACTTGGGCAGCGGGGTGGCAGGAGGAAGGATTGTCTCCAAGGGATGGCCAGCACTAGTGTGTGATGCTAAAGGCAGCCGTGTAGGTGGGAAGAGCAGAAATGCAAACAAAGCAGAGCCTTCACCTCTGTCCATGGCCAGGAGCCCCCCGGGCACCTCCCAGGCCTGCTCCTTCTTCTGGGCTGGGGTTTTTGGTAACAACTTGTGTCTGCATGCAAAGGGCAGCTGGGATGGGGGAGATGGGGACCTCTAAGCGTAAGAACTGGTATTTAGTCTTAACCAAGTGCATCCCATGGAATTTCTGGAGGGTCTCAAAGGCCAGAGAGAACCCAGCCCCAAGTTCCTGTGGGGCAGAGTTCTCGCAGGAGGCACTGATTTCATCCTTCATAGAGATGCTTCTTGAAAGAACAATTTGCCAGCACCCCTCAGAGCAATAATGGCAAGGCCTCTGCTTGAGATACTATCTCTGTGCTCTGACAGCCCCATCACTCACGCCCTGCTCCTGCCTCCCTTTTCCACGGGGACAAGAGTGAGGAATGGAGGCAGGGATGGCGTATTCCCACCACCAACAGGTCCCAAATACTTCAGTCCCCTTCTGGGTTTGGGTGTGGAAGAGCACTGCGCTCACTGAGCATCATTTTCTGTCTGTCCATGGACCAGTGAGGGTTTGAGCAGAGGAAGCTGGACCAGGGGCCACCCAGCTCTGGTGCTGGGTGAAGGTTGGTGGCCCGTCTGCTCTCTGTGGCAGGGACTTTGCTGTCGGTGCAGTCTCTTCTGCCAGTGAACTCGCCATTCCCCGCTGGCAGCCTGCAATGGGGAGGATCAACAGCCCCCCGATTTCTTTCTTTCCCTGCCTACCTTCCGCCTGCCCTCTGGGCACCCAGCTGGATGCTCCTGCTCCTCCCATTTCCCTGCTTTGCCCGGCCACGTTTCCTCTGCAAGCAGTGGCTTTATCTATCAGCGGCAGAGGAAGCTGTGGCTTGGCACAAAACCTCCTCATCAGCTGCTGAAGCGGGGCCGCCTGGCACCAGGTGGCAGAGTGGGGTGTGCATGTCATGGGGATGGGTGGGCTCCTGCATCCCCTCACCCAGGACAGCCCACATCAGACCTCCCCAGCTTGCTGCGTGTTAAACCTCATCTTTGCAAGAATTCAAACTCCGAAGCCTCTCTGGCGGAGTTTGTGCTTTGTTAGTTGTGCTCTGCTTAGGGCCAGGGATGGATCCCACATCCTGGGGGATGGAGGGACACAAGGCACCAAAAAATGCCACCCTGGCATCTCCAGATCCTAGCACTGATCTGCCCAGAGGAGAGCCTTGCTGCTCTGTGGGACTGCAGTGAGTCCCTCCAGTGGATGTGTGCCCCCAAATGTGTCCCCACACTGTGGCCTCGTGGTGACATACTGATGCTGATGGTATGCTGATGACCTCACACTGGTTTCACATATGATTGATGTCAAGTGCCATGAGGAGGCTGTGACCTTGCACCAGCTCCAGTATAAAGGAAGCCCTGGTCTTGCCCCAGGCGCTGGTTCTGTGGGTAGTGTGACATCCCTGTCTCCTGTGCTGCTGAGGGATGAACCCACATGCTGGCTGGGCTTTGTAGGGTGCCCAGTGTTCAGCAGGGACATATGACACAGTGCCTTCCACCACTGTCTTCTCCAGTCTGGTTGCAGTGCTTAGCCACAAGAACGGCATCTGACACATGCGAAGAAACTGAGGCAGGGAGTAAAAAATACACCTGGGTGTTTTCCTTTGGTGCCTTCCCAGCTACAGGCTCCGTAGAGATGCCTGATAATGGGAGCTGCTTCTTGTAGGGTTCAGGACCCACCAACCCCTCTGTACTCCACTTCAGTGACCCCTTTGGATCCAGGTGTTTCACTTCAGTCGTTTACAAGCAGGTGGGGCTCGACAAGAAGCCAATCCTCCCACCTTGGTATATATCCTCCAGCTGAACATACTTACTTCTTTTGGGGATTCCTGGCAGGAGGAACCCTGATGAAGCTGCCTGGCACCCTGGAAGCTCCCATGGGAGCAGGATTGATGTCCAGGTATGTGCAGTCCCTTGCACACTGTTGCTGTGCAGCAATAGGCGAAGTGTTCCCTGAGCATGAGCCCTGCTGGGATGGGCACCCATGAAGTGGTATGGGTGCATAAAGAGTGGTTGCAAATCCTCCCTGTGGCTGCTTTTTAATTTTCCCTCCTTTTATTCCCCCCCAAAATCCTGTTGCCTCTCCTGGACCACGATGACTTGAGGTGCATTCCAAAGCCTGGAGGTGCTGCTTCTCTCTCTGCCTCTCCTCCCTATGCAAAGCTCAGTGCTTGCCAGAAACAGACCCTTGAAACACTTGGAGTCCTACACCTGTAATTCCTCCCTTCACCCGTGCTCTGCCTGCAGCACCATCCCTTTATCGCTGTGGCTCTGTGCGGAGGAGAAGAGACATGGAACTATTGGTGATGGGGGGTTAAGGCATGCAGAAAAGCGCTGTAGAAAAGCAGAGCAAATTAAGCAGAGCTCTGATCTGCTTGGGTTTGTGCTTGCCAAAAATGCACCATGCATCTTAATTCGCTCTGCTGTTCAGCTCGCACTCACTGCTCTCCTGATGCCATTTCGGCGCTCTGAGCTCAGCCTTTTCAACACTTCAGTCTTCCTCTTTCAGGGTTCTTTTTTTGCATGTCTGATTGCAGAATCTGCAGCAGGAGGGAAGGGGGAAGCCAGGGAAGGGAAGGGAGGACAGGAGCGCCGGCCCTGGGTGTTCCTGCCTGCGCTTCCCGGCAGCCGGCTGAGCCCCCGTTGCGTTTTGGAAGGGGGGGGTTTGCTTGTGTCTTTTCTAGAAAGTCCTTCCTGGGTGCTCTCCAGCCGCTTTTTTTTCCCACCCAGCTTCTCGCTGGGATCCGCTAAAGAACAGAATAAACGCTGTAATCCACACTGGGTTTTATTCTCTTCCAGCTCAGTTTAATCCTTCTTTCGCCTCCACCCTTGTGTCCGGATTGCGGAGGGGGGTGTGTGTGTGAAACCCACCCAATAACCCCGCGAAAGCAGCATCATCCTTCTCCAAATGAGCCTGAGGAAGCCGGAGCCGAGCCAGAGCCCCTCCGCTCTGCCCCCAGCGCAAATTTAACCCCAGATGCAACTTTTCCTGCGCCAGAGGGGCTCCAGCAGCGCTGGGGTGCGTTATTCCCCTTTCTCCCCTCCCTCCCCTCCATTGATTTTAGCGGAGGGGGGTGGGGAATCCTTTTTATTGCAGAGCCCGGCTCGCTTTGCAAGCCTTCCTCCTCCTCCTCCTTCTCTTCTTCTTCTTCCTCCTCCTCCTCCCTTGCTTTTTGTGCCCGCCGCAGCAGGGCTGGCCAGCCCGGGGGAGGGAAGCGATGGGAAGGGGAGGTCACCCCCTCCTCTTTCGCTCTGTGTGTTTTTTTTGCAGGTGTGTCAATTTTAATTCTGCCCAGTAGGTGGGACTTGGTGACTTTCGCACCGGTTTTGTTATTTATTTATTTCTTTATTCCACCCCCCCCACCCCCCCTCCTCGCTTCCCCGTTCGCCTCCCGTTGCAATCCTCCGGAGCGGCTGGCGGGGAGCGGCGGCCGGGCCAGCATGCATCCCCGCCCGCGGCCGCTGCCCTAGCCGGGATTACAGCCGCTCCGAGCCAGCTGCCAGCATGATTTCATCTGTTGGAGGATTTTTGCATCTGATCGCTTGAGGTTTTGTTGTTTTTCTTCTTTTTCTTTTTTTTTTCCTCCCCCCTGTCTTTGTTTCCTTCCCCCTTTCCCCCCCTTCCCCTCCCTCCATCCCCCCTTTCCTCCTCCTCCTCTTTTTTAGAAGCAGCAATCGGAGATGGATGTCTCTCTTTGCCCTACCAAGTGCACTTTCTGGAGGGTATTTTTGCTCTGGAGCATTTGGGGAGACTATCTGCTTTCGGTGCTGGCTTGCCCTGCTAATTGTCTTTGCAGCAAGACAGACATCAATTGCAAGAAGCCGGATGATGGGAACCTCTTCCCTCTCTTGGAAGGGCAGGATTCAGGCAGCAGCAATGGCAACACGAGCATCAATATCACGGACATCTCAAGGAACATCACTTCCATGTAAGTGGGGGTCCCCCCGGGCTCTCCCGGGGCTCAGGTGCCCGCGGCATCGCTCGCTGCCCGCCGAGCTTCCCGGCTTCCCGGGCGGAGGAATCCGGCTTCCCTCTTCCCCCCTCCCCCTTCCCCCCTGCCCAAAATAAAAAGCCCCGCAACAGTTTGGCCAAGGCTTAAGAGGAATAAAGTAAATGAGATCCGATTCCTTAGCAGGGGAGAGAGCAGCAGGCAGAGATGCTAAAGCTGCTGCTGCCTTTAACTGTTTGCTTCTGCAAGGGGAGGGGGGGACGCCACTGCCGCACACAGGCACATATTTACCCAAATTGGGCAAGAAAAGCAAGTTCTGAGCTGCTTGTTCTTCTTCGAGACTTTGGATCCGGTTTAGAATGTCTTGTCTTTTTTCAACCCCACAACAGAAAATGCTCCTTCCCTGCCCTGGCTGAGTGGATCTGGGGTTCTGCGGTTTCGCCTTTTGAAGGGGAGGGAATGGGGTGTGAAAAGGAAAATAGGACAGTGAGATGTCCCTTAAGTAGCTTATTTAACTCGTATTGTTACGATTGTGAAGCTCGCCGTTGGTGCTGCGATCGGGTTCGCGTGTTGTCGTCGCGGGGTGGTGGCGGTTGGGAGAAGCATCGGAGCAGGGGGATATTTTTAGTTGAGCACTTTGCGTTTGTTTGCATGCTTGTTTATCTGGAAAATCAACTCCAAGTTGCATTATCCTTGTTTGGAGAGGCAGTTAGCGAAGCTCCATGTTAATCTCATCAGCGTGGAGTCGAGAAAGGAATATATTTTTCTCCTGAATCTATCATAGTGCGTGTGTGCAGGAGGGGGAAAAAAAAAAGATCCTCATCGCTTCCAATCTCTGCTCTTTATTTTTCCAGTACATTTTTGGGTGAGATGAACTCTGAGCCATTTCATTATTCTAATGCTAATTGAAATGTGAGCATTTAGGGAAATGTAGCCCCCAGAGCAAGTTGCCAGTGGGAGTTGAGCAGAGAAGAGGTGGAATCCTTTATATTCTGGCAGTTAAATGCAGCAAGGTTTGAAATGAGTAATGGAGGGTTATTTATTTCTTCCCCCCCCCCCCTCCTCGATGGCACTGTTGTATGGAAGGAGAGGGCTATGCTGGGGCTCTTCCCGAGGCTGTTTCGTTTGGTCACAGTGCAGTTGCAGCAGAGCCATGGAGTAATTGCAGTGCCTCTTTCGCAGCTCTGCTTGTCACCTTTGCTGGGTAAAGATGAAGGGAGCTGCTTCCCCGCTTGCTTACAGGTTCATGTGATGCCCAAGCAGGTTTCAGCAGGTACCTGACCCTGAGCCCCCAGCCCTGCCTTCACCTTGCCACCAACCCTCTGCAAACCTAGCAGGAACGGGCAAAGTAAATGGGAAAACTCATGCAGGGCTCCCCTTCCAATCGCCCCATGTTTATCCTGTGCTGCGGTGCTTGAGTGTGTTCTCTGCGATGCTGGAGGCATGTGGGTGATGCTGGGGAAGTCAAACTCGTGTTGTTTCCCCCCCTCCTTGTGCTTGCTGTTTGTTGTGGTTTGGTTTTAACCCTTTGAGGGGTGGGGAGCAGCAGAAAAGGGTTTGGAAGGCACCAGCGTGAGTAATTGTGCATTGTCAGATGCACACATACATATGAACTGTTGCGGGAGGTAGTATTACGTGTGTCTTTTGTGCCCAGAAAACGTCTTTACTGCTTTGAAATTGAAATACGCTGATAAGCAGCCTGTAAAAAAGAAGGGAGGGGGAACCCAATGGACAACTCCAGAAACAGAGATGCTGGGTAATTTTTGGAGAGGAGCTTCTCTTTAAGTTGGGGAAGGAGGAGAAGGTGCCAGTTTTTGCTGGAATTTGTATGCATCTCTGCTCCACACTGAGCAAAGCATGTTCCCTCACCCCCTGCATCACTGCTGGCCCCATGCCTCCCTCCTCAAGCACTGGAGGGCTGAGGCATAGGACTGGGTTGAACCCCAAAATGCCACAAAGGGCTGAGACTGAGCGTAACTGAAGACTTTCCCCAGGGGTCTATGCTTACTGGGAAGACAGCAGTGGTTCCTGAGGGGTGCTTATGGGAGCAGAGGGGTGGTTTAAGTGGTGGGGCAGTTTCCTAGTGAAGGAGTCACTGCCGGGAGCTGGGGTTGGACCTGTGTTCATGCTCTTGTGTGGGAGACATCGAGTCCTACACCCTTCCAGGTTGATGTCAGGCCTCTCTCCTTGCCAGCCCCCATATCATGTGTGCTGGGTGAGGGGTGCACCAAACCCAGCCTGGTCATCGCTGAATCACTCCTAGCATGTGGGTCTGATTCAGCTGGGCACCGAATGGTGCTTCCCCCGATTGCCAGGCTCACCGGGGCTTGGCTTCAGTAGGCAGCTTGCTTCATTTCTGGGCAGCGAGCAGGCAAAAACACCTTCTCCCACTGGACTGGGGGGTGAATAGGGAAGGCTCAGCCCGGTGGCTGTGGCTTGGGGATGTGATGCTCCAGCTGGGTCCTCCCCACAGGCCCTGAGGGAGGTGATGCTCCCTGCTCCATCCTGCTGCTGGTGAAAAGGCAGAGGGGATGTGGGGTGGTGAAACTACCCTGGGGCCAAGCACGGCCTTATTCATGTCTCAAAAGACGAGCTCAGCTTTGTAGTCAGAGCTTGGGTGGAACTGATGAAAGGCTGCCAGAGCCCGTTCTGAGGGCTGGAGAAAGAAGGCAGCGTGAGCTGGCTTGGAGGGCTTGTCCATCTTATCACCCTAGAGCCACAGCAGAGATCCCTCCATGCCAGCCCACCGTGCACAGGCAAGTCCCCCCAGCATGGAGGCCCAAACCGTCATGAGCTTTGGGTTATTTTACATCTTGGTGGCTGATGAGATCCCTGAGGCAAGGATGATGGAAGGACAGGAGGCACCCAGCCTGTACTACCATGGAGGCTGGCAGGTCAGACCTATGTGTGCCTGTAGTGTGGTGCCCCATCACTGAGCCCCCTGTTCAACCCCTCAATTGCTGCTGCTTCTGGTTTTCCACTCATCCTCCTTTGAGTGGAGCGGCCAGGGCTGGGTGGCTCCTGCTCTGGCTGGGCTAGGGAAGATGGTGGCACACATCCTTCATTCAAATCCAGGTGGTGCCAGGTTAATGGTGAAGCAGGCAAAGGGCAGGAGGTTCCTGTCCTGGGATGGAGAAATTTATGTTGGCTGATATCCCTCTGCCCTTTCTCAGCCTACCCGAAACATGACCAATTTTGGATTGTATCCCTGGAGATGTGGCTTTGTACACAGAGATCCTTGAGAGCTGCCAAGGGTCCTGTCTTAGCCATGAGGCCAGCTGGATTTCCCTCTCCTGATTCAGAGAGAGGATGACCATGGGGCTGGATATGTTCATGACATTGCTTCTCCTTATGCAGCTGGGTGGCCTTTGCTTTGTCCCTAGCCAGATGTGACTGGTAGAGATGCTCTAACCCAGCCTTACCCCTGTGACGTGGGGCTCCATCCATTGCGAGACCTCCCTAAAAGGACCAGACGCACAGGGAGAACTTCAGTCCTGGGTGTCCCGCAGCACAAACCCCCTTCTGTACATACCCACGTGTACTGAGCAACACCCAGAGAGTGTTCACTGCTCTGTGTGCCCATCCATGGCACCATGGGGTCTGGCTGGCGCCTGGAGTGGCTGGGCTTGCCTTGTGCTGCCATGTGTTGGGGTGCCAGCGGGTGCCACGTGCCGGGGCAGGACAGGAGTTACCCTTCTGGCAGCGTGGGCAGTGCCTGCGTGCGCCGGCATGGCGCGTGGGGAAGGACAGACGGAGGAGTTTGCCATCTGGGCCTCCCTACTTCTCAGCTGTTGCTATGGCACTGCAGAGATGCTGCCAGGCAGGCGGCGGTGGCCTGCGTTTGTCACCCCTGGGCTCCTCCAAGATAGGAAGATGTCCCCGGTATGTAAAGACTTCATCCTTTACCCAGCCTTACCAGGGGAGAATGGGATTTCGTATGGTAAAATATCCTTGACGGGTGAATTTGCAAGGGTTTATCTGTGCAGCTTGTAGCTGCCTTCAACGAGATGAGATGAATTCAGAGCAACCCAAGAGGAGGTGGGTCATCACGGAGTGCTGTGGGATGCAGGATTTCACCGTCTTGCTTGCACAGCCAAGGGGATGCATCTCGTCCCTGCCATAGACAAGGAGAGCAGCCCTATCTGTTCCTGCTTTGTCCCACCAGCTGACGGCAGCATCCGCTCCACCGTGGGCCTGGCTGGGGGTGGGAGAGCCACGTCAGAGCCGGGTGCTGTGGGTGAGCACAGCGCAGCCCCCACTCGCTGCGGGAGCTCGGAGCATGTGGCGTGGGGGAGAGCGGGGGGTGCTCAGCGGCAGCACCCCTTCACTGCTGGTGCGGGGAAACTGAGGCATCGGTGATGCCCATATCTGGGAAGGAGGGAAGAAAGGGCAGGCATCTTCCTGGGTGCAGCAGAACTTGCTTTGGTGGCCCCCAAGCAGCCAGGAAAGGGGCTCCTGTGATGCTCGAGTTGGTGATTGCTTCACACAACAGGGAACAAACTTTTCCGCACTCTGTGAATCAGCCACAGCGTGCCTCATGTGCTGCTGCTGCTCTCCAGAGACGAAGGGCTTTGCGATCCCAAAGCCTCCAATTCCATCTCCTGGTCCCAGAGGCTTTGGCTGCTGCAGGGATCATTCAAAAGGCTCCTAATTCAGCCCAACTTTAATTTGCAGGGCTTTTATGCAGAGTGGCTGTCCCAAAGGATGTTAGGATGAGGAAGGTGGGTGCGGCATGAGGCTGTGGGGACAGAAAAGGGTGCTGAGATGTTTGGGACAAGGAGGTGGGCTGAGATATGGTATTGATGCCCTAGAGGTGCTGTAAGCCAGGAGCACTGATCCTGACTGTCCCATATCGTTCTCCTTGCATGAGGGGTTGGGTCCATGGTGTGTGCTGCCTTGTGCACCAAAGTAGCTAAACTTGCACCAGGGGCACCGAGGGCTGGGTTGTGTCTCCTGGGCTGGCTGATGGCTCCTTGTCCTGTTCTTATGGCCTTTCTCAATGCTGACCAGCTCTGGAGGAGGCACTATGCTGGCAGAGGTGATGTCTGGGACTTCCAGTACTTCTGTGGCCACCTAGGCTATGCGAAGGGGCAAAGCAGAAAGGCCTGGGGTAGACGGGCTATAAAAGGCAGATTTTAAGAGAGTTAGCTGTCAGGGCCAGGTCTCAGTTCAGCTTCCCAGCAGTGGCCAAGCTAATGGTGAGCAGAGGACATTAGGCACCCATACAGCCCTGCTTTGGAATACATGGATTCCTGCTGGGTTGAGTCACCTGCCTTTGAGTCTGCTGGTGCCTCTGATCCCACTTGGTCCCCAAGTACTCCTCAGCCATGTCTGCATTGCCTGGCTCTGCTGATGGACCACACCAGATATTTTTCTAGGGAGGAGACAATTTTTGTGTCTACCAGGACTTCCTAGGCTTTTTCTGAGCCCAACATGGGGCCTGAGCTGGTGACCTTCAGGGTGCATGTGCCAACTCCCCAGCCCTTATCTTCTGCAGGATTTGGGGAGGTTTAAGTCAGCTCTGACTGCTGGTTTGTCTCTCTGGGCTTGGAGAAGTGAGATGGGAATGCTTTGGGTCTAAAATAGGTGTTTCATGAGGGGAAGAAGGAGAGATGGAGGGGAAGATATTGAGGAAGGACTTGCCTTGCTGCCCTTGGAGGCTTGGAGATGGGTTGCCTCCAGCCTAGGAGCTTTTGTAGAGCTCTGCTAGGGGGAAACTTTCTGGTTCTGCTCTACCCCATCAGCTCACCCCTGTGGGGGTGACATCTTCATGGGCTTTGGCATGGGGCTGCTTGTGACCTCCCAAAGGCTTGTGACCATTCATGTACCCAGAGATGCTGGGCTTTTCCATGTACCCCCAAACAGGCCATGGGATGTCCCATGGGATCACCTTTGAGGAGCCCTCCAGGTAGATTGTGCTCAGCACTGTTACCCTGGCACACTGGCTTGTCCTGCTCAATGTGGTGCCCTTGATAGGTGTTTCCCATGAGTTTATGGTTGGATTTGGTGCATTCCATTTGAGGTGGGTCTTCAGTCAAGTGGGGAGTGAAGCAACTTATCATCCTGCCATGCCAGGCTTCCAAAACTGAGTGTAGTAATGCTTGTAACTCAGTGTGTTATTTACCAGGCACTGTGCAATAGTAGTAATGTTGACTTTTGGTTTCCTGCAGCGGGGGTTTTGGCAGGTTGTGTAGGTGCTTTCTAAGCTGGTGTGCTTGACAGCATCCATGGACTCTGGTCTCCCCCAAATTCTCTTGCTCTCCCCTCTCCACACCAAGGGGTACATGGCAAAAACTGTTGCCGAGGTGGTGCTGTGGGATTTCTTGTTCAGAGGCTGCAGTTTGTGTCTGGTGGTTGGATATCCCACTGCTTTGTGCCCTTTGTGAAGAGATGAGGACCAGCAGCCCCGCTCGCCTCATGTGATGCTCCAGGTCTGAGGGCCACGCACACAGCACCAGCACCGCGGTGTTCTGCACCGCTCTTCCCACTGTCCATCTCTCAGCTTGGCGAAGCTGCTCCGCACACGGGCTGTTTGTGCGGGAGCGCTGGCAAACGCAGCTCCGCGGATGTGCCGTAAGCCCCAGCCCAGCCTCTGCTCTGTGCGCCCCGGGGGCTGCTGCATCCCTGCGCAGCCCTGGTTCATCCTCTCCTCTCTTCTCCAGTTTGAAGGTGGCTGTGCCGCTAGAGGGCAAGCGGCAGCGGCAGACAAGCGGGCTCCGGGCTGCGCGGGCTCCGGGCTGCGCCGGCACCGGCGGGGGGGACCCGCACGGCGGCACCGGGAGCGGTACCAGGAGCGGTACCGCGGTGGGGGGGTCCGGTCGCCGCTGTCATCCTGAAGGATGCTGCGTGGGAAAAGAGCCTTTGGAATGCCCAGGCTGCTGTACTCCTTTTGGGCTCTCGTTTGCTCCCTGTCTCAGCATCCTGGTGCACGGGTGCTGCTAACCGGTCCCGTGGGAGCTGGCTGGGTCGCTGCTGGGTCGTGGATTTCTCCTCCTCGCTGCTGGGGGAGGATGTGGTCTGTGCACCCCCATGTACTGACAGCTCTTACACCAGTGCTGTAAAGGATACAGCCCCAGCCCATCTGTGAACTGAGGTGATTTGCAGCTTTGTGGAAGGTGGTGACCCAATCAGAGTGGGTGCTGTGGGGGGTTTCTGGGCTGTTTGAAGTGCTGGGCAGTGTGTTGCTGTCTGTGGCTGATTTCTGGCTATGTATGATCTCTAAGGAAGACCCTAGCAGCTCTGCTGATGTTCCCTATGGGGAAACTGAGGCACAGAGCAGTGGTGCAACTGGCCTGCAAGCAGTAGAGCAGCGATGGAGACCCTTCGGCTCAACATCAGTTGGGGTTTGGGGAGAGGTCAAGCATGAACGAGGGATAAACAAGGCTGTAAGATCAGTTCTGTTGTATCCAGCAGCCATGAGAGATGTCCTCAGAGAAATCCTGGAGGTAGAGGCAAGCGGGTGCAGGCAGAGAGCTGTCTCTGGAGGCCTCCAGGGTAGGTGCAATGCTCTTTGCTCCTGTGGTTAAACCGGCTGCATGGGTTGGAAGGAGGTTGGAGGACTTATGAGGCCCCATTGTCCTTCCTCAAGGTGGGAAGGCTGAGAAGAGCCTGATGTGAGACAGGGCAAGGGTGAGTGGTGGTAGGAAACTGGCTTTGACCCTGTAGCATCCTCCATGTACAGTTCTTGGGAGCATCTCACCCTTCGTGGCAGCTGGGCCAAAGGTGGGCTGGTGTTTCCACATGCTGCCAATGTGGTGGAAGGGCTGTGACACCCAGCGGTCCTGCAACACAACAGCAAATGGGTCCCCAGTATCATGGCAGGGGGTCATTTGGCTGGATGTGTGTTGAGGTGTGGGTGATGGACATGGGTTAGAGCTGTGATGTTGCTCAGGGCCTGGGCTTCGCTTCATTTGAAGAAAGGGAGATTAAAATCACTCTGGACTTTCCCTGGAAGGCTGCACTGGAGTCAGCGGGGCTCCTCCACCAGTGCTGCTGCATGTGCCCTTCTGTGCTTCCATCCTCCATGTACCACCTTGTTTCCAGACCCCGTGGGGCTGCGGGTCCTGCCCTGCCCTTGTCTGCGTGAGACCTGGCTCCTGCTTGCCTGGAAAAACAGCACCAGGAAAATATGTGCTGTGTTTTCAGCTTGTTTTCATGTGATGCAGCAGTTGGGGAGCTGCAGGAGAAGCCAGAACTGTGTGTGCAGCCAGCTCTCCTCCAGCACTCCAGGTGTAGGAGATAATGAAGCTTTCTAGTAACCATCCCCATCCTGTACCCCCTCCAGCCTGTGCCATCGCCCCCACCTTCCCCTTCTCCCAGCTTTGGTCTGCCTAAACGGAAAAGAAAACTGCTGTTTTAAGTCCCAGCAGTGGAGCAGAGAGGTTGGGAATGATACCTACGGGAGTGTCATGGTGTGACAGCACAGATGGGTGGCTTGGGGTGCTTTTCCTTGACCTCGGTGCTTGCAGCAGTGACAACTAAGTGGCCTTGGGATCCTGGGACTTCAGGGAAGGGTGCGGGGAGATGCTGAGCCCCCATGCAACCGCTTCCCTGCAGCCCACCTTCGGCTTTGTGCTGGGGGAGGGCACAGGGCACTGATACCTTTGCTGGCTGTCCCTCGGGGACTGAAGTGAGCAGGAGCAGATGGAAGCTTGGTGAACTTCCATCCTCCTGGGTTCTGCAAGGCTGTCCCTTAACTAACTCTCCTCAAGTGGTTTGGTTCCCACTAGGAAATGTTGCTGTGGAAATGCTCAAGCAGATGCTGGGAATGCTGAGGACCCTGCATGCTCACAGTTTTGCCAGGATAAATTAGGAACACGAGTGCTCAGCTGAGCTGCAGCAATGCCAGGCTCTAACTCCTGACCCTGCTGCAACGTGAAGCCTCATGGGGGACAGCCAGGGTGCCTCCAGCTGCTGACCTTCCTTCTGCTCCTGGAGTAGCTCCGGCCTTATCACCCATCCCATGCTCCATGTGGCAATGCTGTGCAGTGACCTGGGCTGGGAACCAGAAGTCCTGGCTCTTCGGTCTGATCCAGCTGTGCAAATGCTCCCTTGGGCTGCCTGGCCTTGTCCTGGAACACTGCCCTCCTCCTGCCTGCTTCTATCCCAGCTTGGGCATCCCTTGTGTCCATCCCCATACATGAATGGATTGCCTCTGGGTAGCTCTGTGACTTATGTGGCTGGAAAGATCTCTCCTGTCCCCCAAATCTCTTGCCTTCAGGAAGTAGCTGGGTGCTCCTGGGGAAATAATGATGTGGGTTCTGGTTTTGATTCTCTACTGCTTTGCCTGTGCTCTCCGGGCCAAAACATATCCCAGGAAAAGCGAGCTGAAAGCCACTGACTCACTTGGTGGCTGCTTCTAAGCAGCCTGCAGAGCAAGCAGAGTTCAGTGGGACACAGAGTCGAAGACGCTGTGTATTCCCAGCTCCCCAGACTGCCGAGAGCATCGCTGTCCTCCTGGGGCTCTCCCTGTGCCAGTTCAGTGTTACTTAGGACTGTTTCCTAGCCTAAGCCTCACATGGGCTCTGGACACATCAGTGCTGCCATCCATCTCATGGGCTATCCCAGGCTCTGCATTTGGAGGGCAGAGCAGCAGCCTGGTGCTCCTTTGAGTGCTGTGCCCCTTATTTCAGGGGTGGGAAGATGCTGGAGGGTTTGGGCGCATTGGAGCAAAGCCTGAGCTCGAGTGCATGCAGGGCACCAATGCAGTGCAGGGATGCTGGCTGGGCAGGGAGGGAACCTCTACAACAGGAGCTCTGCAGAGCCTGGGGGTTAATGGCAAGGTGCTAGGTACAGCTGAAGTGGATTTGGGAGAGGCAGAGCTTGATGAGGCTGAAGAGGCATCAGGTGCGAGAGCCAAGGTGTGGGCAGTGAGGGATGCTGGGTTTGTGGGTGAGCACGGCAGGTGGTTGCAGTGTTCCTCACAAGATGCTGCAGTGGTGGTTTTGGGAAGAGGATCTGAAGCAGGAATGCTCTCAGGTATGAAGCTGTGTGTCTTGCCTTCCCTGGCTCCGGGCAGTGGGAGGGATGTGGGTGGCTGTAGCTGGTCACTGGAGCAGAGCTGCCTGCTCGATGGTGGGCTGCAGTGGTGCGTGTTGGTGCCTGGCTCTGTGTCCCCACCACTTTGTGGGCTGACCCTCTGGCCCTTGGAAGCACAAGCTCTTGGCTCCCTGGTTGTAGCTGAGATCTCACCTTGGGGCCAAAAGGCACCATTTTTTGGGTAACCCTGCCTGGAAATCCTCCTCTTTGTGCCTTGCTTGTGCTCTCCTCCAGGTCTTCATGGTTGAAGTCCCTGATGCCCCCAGCCTGATGTGTACTTGATTGTAGATAAGCCCTCCCTTCCAGGAGGGGTGGTGGTGGCATCCCCAGGCTTGTCCTCAGCCCTGGGCAGGCTGCCCAGTGCCTGGTGTGCTCTGGGCTGCCCTGGCCCCAGGGGAAGGATCCCTACCTTCCAAAAGGCACGGGCAACAGAGATTTATTTATTCAGAGACTTAATTAGCATCTTTAAATATTTAATAGTAGTAAACAAACCACATCCAGTGGGACCAACATTTACAATCAGGGCTTTCTTAATTTATTTTCTTCCCTCTCTCTGGGACAGGCACTTGTGTTTTAGGTGTTTGGGGAGGACTTGGCTGCGTGTGGGCTCTGGGTAACGAATGGACCCACAGCACTGCTGGTGAAGGAAAAGAAAACATGGGGATGAAGGGGCAGGAACAGGCAGGAGGGTGAAAAAGGAGGCAGAGAAGCAGGGTGTGTGTTTGGAGCATGAGCGTTGGGGAATTGCAGAGCCAACTGCTGGATTTCAGTGGATGCAAGTGGAAGGGGACAGGCAGGAGATGGAGGTTCCTGCCATGGCACAGCTAATTGCAATCAAAAGGTGGTGGTCCCTGCAAGGGGAGGTGGCTTACAAGTGATCTGCATCCTATTATCTCTGCAAATGGAGACCTGCCTGGTAGTGGATTACACTGGGGGTTATTTATTGGCAAAGCACTGTACAGTTTTAATTTTTCCTTTTTGCTTATTCAGGCTTTAGCTCCAGAGGAAAATAGCCTGGGGTGGCTTTGAAATGGATTCTCTCTGCCCCATTAACTTATTCAGTGAGTTTAATGGGCCTTTTTTTTGTCTCTGAGCCTTGAAGCCATCATTAAAAGGCAGAGATATATAAAAGCAAAGATACTCCTGAGCTTTAGTCAAACTTTGGGGTAGTGGCATGGGGGGGCAATGGTGTGCTGCTGCCTGTGGTTTGGATGAAGATGTACAGGTTTTTGCTCAGGGATGTTGTGAGGGTTGGATGCTGCTCAATGGCTCTGGAAGTTTTTACATGGAGAAGAGATCCATGCTTGGGGTGCTGCACTGGTGATGCCTGTGGTCCTCTGCTGGGAGATGCCCCTGAGGAGCTGTGAGATCACCAGACTGTGGTAGGAATGAGATCCCCTGAATGATGGGATGTTATGGGGGCTTCTATTTAGGATATTGCCTGGTGTGACTCCTAACCTGTCTGTGCTGTAAAGCTGCCATCTCTCCAGGCTGAAAGATAGAAACTTCTTCCCTTGCTTTGTGTAAGCTGCTCACAACTTTATTTTCATCTTGTTTATGCCAGGCTGAGCAGTGCTCGATGCTTTCATGGGTGTCTACGATCAGTGCTTGGAGCCCTTCTGTTAGTGGTACATGGTCCTATTGCACTTCTGTGCTGAGCAACCCAACACGGAGAAATTGGGTGTCCCTGCAGGGACTGCACTTGTTAAGCATGTGATCTCCCAGTGTCTGATGTAAAATAGAGTATCTGGTATCTGAAGGATGAGGTGGAGACAAAATGAATCAATTCCCTCTTTCTTTGTCTCTTTTAGCACCAACCTCTTCACCTTTTGTATTGTAAATCAGACCTGGTGTCTTTCTGGGGCAGTAAACGTAGAAGCATGCAAGACATGGGTTGGCATGTCATCTTTGGACACCCTCTGCTGGCATGAATTGCTGGTCCCTAGGCCCTGATGTGTTGCAAACATCATTTCTGCACAGGCAGCCCTCAGCTTGTACCAGTGTCGGGGAGCAGTGGCAGGGAAGGACTGGGGGCACCAGGGATTCCTGGCTTGCTCCTGAACGTTAACTCGAGCTGGCACTTCCTAGGGTGGCAGAGGCTAGTGTGGTGCCTGTCACACTTCCCCTAGTGCCCTATACAGCATGGTGTGCTCCAATGGGAGGATGTCACAATGTGGTGGAGCAACAACAAAATTCTTGGTGCTGGGACAAGTTTTCCCTTATATTTCTTTACTTTTCCTACTCTTTGTGCAACCCTTTGAGTTTAACCCCTGGCCGTGTGAGCAGGCCAGGCATAATCCATGTGTTTTTGCCCAGGCTGGTATTTGCCAGCTCAGGGATGCTTCTAGTACGTACTTGGGATGGGAGGTTTGTGGTAAGGGGAGACTCAAACATGCTGCTGCCTCTTGTGTTTGTACCCCTGTGCCAGTCCTGCTGCAGTGCAGGAGTGAGAAGATGTGTTGGGAGAAGGAAAGGACCTGCTTGCCTAAACTGATACACTCAGGGTTGCATGTGTGAGGATGACCCCAGACTCTGGCTCCCGCTGGGTGCCAGAAGCAGTGGGGAAATGGAACAGGAGACTGACTGATGTGACTTGTGTGTCTGTGCTGATGGCCCTGCTGCAGGATGGAAGGATGGCAGAGACCATGACCCCTGCCTGCCCATCGCCAGCCTGGCAGCCCTGTCCTGGAGACATCGAGGAGCCTTGGCAGTGGGAGAAATGCTCCTCATTGCCAGCAGATGGGCTGGATCAGGCCCTGTTGGGGAGGGACCATGTGGTGTGCCAGGAGGAAGGACCTTCAGCTCCAGGAGATGTCCCAGGGTTTGCTGTTTGTAGCCTCTGTGGAGGGACTGACTGTGGAGCCTGGTCTTGGAATGCTGCCTCGGGGCAGTGGCAGGACAGGGACAGGCTGAAAAGACCCTGAGGGTGCCATGGACAAGCAGAAGGAGCTGCAGTGTGCAGCTATGCTGGGACAGGGAGGGCACCCAGGGCCAGCCTGCTTGTGACCTCCAGAGCAAGGGGGAGGCTCCTTGCAAATCCATCTGCTCCTGCTCCCCTCCCCAGGTCACAGAGGTCAGGGAAGGAGACATTAATCTCCTAATAAACACCCATTAAAAGTACTTCTCCCCCTGTAAATCCTTTCCTGCTCCGTACTACCTGCTGTGTGAATTGCTGCTGACCCTGTAAATCACCCTCTGCTCAGCTCTGCCCCCCCTGAAACCAGCCCTTCCCTGTAAATTCTCTGTCCCCATCAGTTTTCTGCTGCCAAACCACTGTAAATCCTGAGCCTTGCTGAGGCTGGGGGGATGTAGGAGGGTGATGGAGGACAACTGCCTCGGGATGGGTTAATCCCTACAGACAGCTACCCAGGGGCTTGCTCTCCAGCAGGATCTGTTGGAGGATGTTCTGTCTGGCTGCATGTGGGGAAGGTCATCCTTGTGCTGGAAGCAGGACAGGGCTAGGCTGTCATCTGGGTGCAAACTAGAGGGTGTTGGTGGAACTTGTACCTGACTACAGCCATCCCAGCCCTCAGGAGGGCTCCTGGAGCATGCTGTTTCCCAGGGACACCTTTCTGGGATGTAAAAATAGAGTAAAGCGAAAACTCCATTTATCCCTTGAGTGCTTGGGGTCATGTTGTAGTTTGGCTTGGCCATGCCCCTATCAGAGCTCCCTTAAGCAAGCACTGAAGGAGCTGTGGGCAGCAGAGGTCCCTTGTGGTAATGGAGAAATATCACCTGCGCTTCTGCTGGATGCTGGTGCCCTGTTTCTGAGCCCTGAATTGCTGGGATGGCCGTGCTGGTTTTTTCCCCCCTTATGATGATGCTGGGACAGCATGTAGGAGCTGAGGCAAGGAGTCTGGCAAAGACCTGACTTAAGGGAGGTATAGGAAGTCAAGCATGGGGGCATCATCTCAGTGTTGTGAGCTGTGTTGTCCATAACCCCAGGCATGCTGTGTTGTGCCAGGGTGTGCAGGGGGAGGTGTTTGTGTCAAGAAAGGCTGTGGCTAGAGCTGCTGCCTTGGCCAGTGCACGGTTCATCCTTGATCCAAGTTGGCAGTGCTGCTGCTTTGCTGTGGCTGGATGGGGTGTCCTGAGGGTGCACAAGCACCTGGCTGCCAGGCAGGGTGTTATTTGGTGTGCAAAGCATTGAGCCTTTCTGTGTCCAAGGACCTAGAGAGCAGAGACTGACTGTGTTCCAACACAGCTGCTTTTCCCTTCTAATGAGCAGGAGCAAGCAGCTCTGCCCCACTCCTGTGGAGGTCAGTGGAGTTGCAGAAGATGCATGGTCAGAACCAGGATGGGGTCACTGGAGTGCTTTGGAATGGTGCTGTCTGCAAACACATAAGGTTTAGATAGAGACTTGGGTCTTTCCTGTGGAGGAAAACACTGCAGGAGATCTGAGTGCTTTGTTATGCAGCTTTCCAGGTGCCCCAGATCCCCAAGGTAGGGGTGGGAAGCTGGTGCCATGCTAGGGGAGGGAAGCGCAGCCCTTCCTGACCTCTCTCTGCAAGCCCCAAGCCTGGAGGAGCTCCTCAACCACCCGAGTGGTTCAGGATTTGGTTTCTGGATATGCTGGTCCTGATGCACCAAGGACTGTGAGTGTCCTCTGAGAAGGTGCTGACCAGCATCATCTGTAGCTCTGCCTGATCACCCAAAGGGCAGTTGCCAGAAGACTTGTAAGAGAAACGAGGCGATGCTCTGGGATGGCTGATTGAGGCATTAATATTAACCGCTCACACTGCTGGCAGTGCTCCGTGGTGGACCTGGGCTTGACCCAGCTGAGTGTTTTCTTTAGACCATTCTCCTGCTGCCAAACATCCTTTTTTGGGTTTGGATTAGTTTTACTTCCGTATCTTGTGTCTGAGGCCAGTTGTGTGTTAACACTGGGCTTACGATACCGCTGTGCTCTGGCTTTGGGAAGAGGAGATGTGTAGGGTGGCAGCACAGGGGAAGGCAGGGGGCAGCGGAGGAGAGCAGAGGCAGATCTTCCAAATCCATATAAACAGCAAAAATAAATTTCCAGCAAACGCTTCCAGTCCTGCAGTATTAAGAAAGTGAAGCACTAGAGGATAAGGAAAGCATGAGCAATAACAGCAGGGATTTAGGAAGAATAAATCTTGCCAGACAAACCTGATTGCTTTTTCTTTTTGATGGAATCGCAAAATTAGTGGCTGAGCAGAACGTGGAAATCCTAATATATTTGGATTTAGCAAAGCATTTGATATAGTGTCTCGCCAAATCTTACTCTTAAAATTAGTTCAGTTTGCCTTGGATACGATGCTGCCAAATGGACTGAAAACTGGCTTAGGGCCCTAAACAAATAGTGATGGGCTGTGTTTGGGGAGAGGGGGAGCTGTGGGAGCAGAGCTATGGACTAGCTTTGCCTATTAAAAAAACTCCAAATTGACAGAAAACCCCCAAAATAATTATAATAAATCCCCTCCAGGAATGTGGCTTCAGTTTGAAGCACCTTATTGCAGGAATATTGACGAACTGTAGAGAGTTCAGAAGCAAGGAAGGGATAAAGAAATCCATCGGAGGGGTCAGATTACCCTCAGAGGCTGGGGCCTGAGCAAGTCCCAGGGCTTGGAGGCATTCTGGGGAGGAGCAGGTGGCCGTCCATGGGGCCAGGATGACTATTTGGGCTGTTGCTGGGACCTGGCAGCGAGCACCTCAGTGCCTGCACCCCCGCTAAGCTGCCCATTTCACGGCCCTTTCCAGATATTATCGACTAAGCGGGGGAGAATATTCACCGTGACTGTCAGAAAGAACATCCCTGACCAGGCAGCCGGGCACGTTTCCTCAGGGAAAGTATTGGAGCAAGCGCAAGGAAATGGCCCTGGATGATTTGGGTCAGTAGATGGGGATTTTCTGGCTTGTGGGCTTGGGTGGGAAGCTGGGAGGTGGTTGTAGCTGCCTTGAGGTGCTGCCTCCTGCAGTATCTGCACCCCACAGGCATTTATTAATCATCAGGGAAAAGGCTGGAAAACTGCTGGAGTGCAGTTTCCCCAAGGGAGGATATCCATCTGGCATACTGAGTTCTTGGGGTCCTTCATCACTTTTTTGGGGCCTGGAAGTGATGGTGAGTGTGTGGAAGTTCTTAGCATAACTGTAATGTTCTCACAAGGTGAGACAACACATGTCCGTCAGTCATGGCAATTTCCATCAATCGGGTGCTACCAGGGCCATTGCCCCCCACTGCCAGTGGGATGGCTTTGGTGAGCCAGGCTTTTCCATCTGCCTTTTAATGCAAATCTGTGCCTTTTAATACAAATGCAAAGAAACTTTCAGCATGGGAACAGCAGCTTTCTCTATGCGACATTGCTTTGCATAGGGAGCAGCTATCTTTGGGGGTAGGAACTAGATGATCTTAAGGTCCTTTCCAACCCTAATCATTCTGTGATTCTATAATATGTCTTGCACTGGTAAGCCAGTGTTGCAGGGCAGGAGCTTGCTGGGCTGAACTACAGTTAGGGAGAAAGCCATGGAGCAGAGCTGGGAAGAGCTCCTCGAAGATAGGATTGCCTTGTGTCAGCGTTTTGGTCATCTAGCAGGGAGTACATGGTTTCTTCACCCCACGATGGTCTCCCTCTTTGCCTGGTGGGGGGGGTGGTGGTGGTGGTGGGATGGGGCTGAACCAGGCAAGATTTGGGAGGTATTTTTAGCTGTTCTAATTGTAGCAAATAAATGCCATTCTTACTTGTTGGGCTTGAGCTACGGCTAAATCACAACTAGTTCTAATGATGATAATTACCGGATTTCAATATTTATAGAAACGGGTGCTTCCTTCGCATTGGCGGATGCCGCTGTGCTCTCACCTTCACAGATCGAAACCTTGGCTCATTATCGCTGCAGCTATTTATTTACTTGCACATTTTTAACCCACAGATGGCAACATATGAGAGATTTGAAATGATACGGGCCCACTGGAGATGTTGTAGTCTTTGGGCAGAAGCTGCAGGATGAATAAGGAAGCATCTCCTAAGGACCTGCGGGTTGGATTCTTGCTTTTTGGGAACCCTTGAGAGATATTCTCAGGTCCTTGAGCCCTGTATCTGCCAGGGCTTAGGCCCCAAAGGGTGGAGGTGGCTGTGCATATTTTTGCATGCGTTAGCACTGTGTATCGCTGCCTCTGATTGCTGTGTGCACCAAAACACATGCTGTAACTGGGGCTGAGCTTAAAGGTGAGGCAACACAAACAGCTTGAGTCCTGTATTGCTGTGTTTGGAGGAGTTTGTGGAAAGGGGTCTGGAAAGTTCCTGCCTGCAGCAGCAGCCTCTGGATGTGTTGATGTGGCAGCATCCTTGTACTGCAGAAGGGAGGGCATGTACGTGGGTGGCACATGTGCCCATGCCCAAGCATGGAATGAGGATGCAGAACCCCTGGGCTGTATCAAACCAGCCTCCTAGGGTTGATCCCAGCCTGCATCCAGACCCATGCGCCTATCCGGTCTGAGACTCCCTCCTTGTGCAAGGTGTAGAAAAGATTCACTTATTCAATTTGCTATCTCTCCATTGCCACATAAGCTGTATTGATAAATTAATCTTATATTGTTGTGACTAAACAGCCCTGCAATTTTTTACACTGTGCAGTCTAATCTGTCTTGACAGCTGTATCATTAGTTTATATTTGTTGTAATCTTATTCGCTGTGTTGGCTGTGGGGAGTTTTGATTTGAGGCGCAGTGCTGCTATTCAAGCAATGGGTGCAGCCGGCAGCTTTCCGCTGGGAATCTTGGGATGCTGTGGGGTGCACCCAGGCAACCACCTGCTGATGAGGCTTGGATGAGGACCCCTGGGTTGGGGTAAAGATGGTGAAAAGGTGGATGCTGGGAGATGTGCATCTTTAAGCGTCCTAAAAGGTTTGTTGTATGATGAGGGATAAGCTGTTTTCTTGATCTGTGTTTTAGTTTTCTGTGGCATGGGATGGTCCCTGCTCTGTTGCCTTTTGGTCACAGGGGATAAAGGGACTGTGGGAGCTTAAACTGCATTGTCTCCAGGCTTTTAGAGATGCTGCGTGAGGGATGGTGATATGTGCTGGCATAGCAGTGTCATGGGTGGCTGGCTGCTCCCTTGGCTCCAGCCTGGGTTTGCTGTCCCTGGTCAGAGCAGGGCTGATTTGGGCTTCTCTGCTGCTTTTGTAGAGAGCCCCTTTGCTTTGCAGGCAGCTTCTTCCAATAGCAACTCCCCAAAACTGTGGAGCAAGATGTTTTGGGCTGGTGCAATGAGATTTCTGCCAGCAGGGAGCAAGAGAGACTGTGTGTTCCCCAGACACGGGACAAAAAGATGGGGGTGGAAGCATTTCGGCTGCTAATTTATGCTTTAGGTCTTGAACTTGTTAAATCAGGATGGGAAAGGATAATAACTCGTGCACAGGCTCCTGTTTGCAGCTTCTCTGACCAAGCTTGGGTGGCTTGGTAACAGCTCAAGCCTGTGTTATTCTCCCAAGTGCATCCTTTTGGGAAAGCATTCAGGATCTGGCAAGACTGAAGACATGAATGGCTCCCGAGGTAGGTGTGCCCCTTGCAGTTTGATGATGCAAATTGTTATTTAGAGCTTTAATTAGGGTTGTGCACCTGTAAGGACTGGCAGGGACCAGCAATGCTCTGTGCCGTGCTCAGATCCACCCTGGCAACAGTAGTGTGTCAGCCCAATAGACATGCCATAGTGCTTCGTGGTGCTGCTCATGCTTCCCCCTTTGCAGGCAGGACTGAGAGCAGAGAGTGGGATGTGCTGTGTGACAGCCCCAGTGGCTTCATGTAGGGCTGGTGGGGGAAGATGGTGAGATCTTCATGGTGGTATAAGTGCTGAATGTAGGAAAATCCCCACCCTAGAAGACAAATGCATGGGGGAACATCTGTAGCCTGCTTATTGCTAAGCATATAAAGATGCTGTGAAGGGGATTTCATGTGTGGTGGTCCACAATGAGTGCTGACAAGGGTTTGGTGATGTGACTGTCCACCACACAGCTCAGAAGGTCATTGCTGTGGCACCAGGCTGCATCAGGGTTGAACTGCTATTTGCAAAGTGATCTCAGGTTGGGGATGACAGGGGTCAGCCCTAGATAGTGGTGGAGACCTGCGTTTGCATCCTGCAGCTGGGAGATCCTCCTACTGTCATTGCTGGGGTGCTGCTGTTGTCATGGGGTGCATCTGGTGATGGACATCAGCAGGCTGAATACAGCTACTCACCGTGGCTGGAGCAGGAGGTGTCCACACTGTTGATAGGGGTCGCATTCTCCTTCTCTCCCAGCTGGGTGGTGTGACGGAGATGTCAATCCCTTAGCACTTACCCTAAATCCAGGGTTAATGGCAGATACATTGGCTGTAGCACCTCCATGTGCACTGAGCACTGCTGGCTGCTCCCATGGGAAAGAGTAATTTCCTACTCATCAGGTCTCTGGTGCCTGGGGACCTTGTTTCAAGCTCTAGTGTTAAAGGATGATCCTTTGCCTGCAAAGCCCCTGCCAGTGTTTTCAGCAAGGAATCATCTTGCTGTGTAAGATCTGAATGGTCTGTGGCCATGGCTGTTGGATGGGAGGGGGTAACTCTGGGGGAAGCAGGTCCATTGGGGCATGTAGCAGTTGCCCAACATGCTGATCTCTTTGCTGGATGGGAAAGATTCTTGCTCTGCTCTCTAACCCTCCTTGCAGCGCTTGATGATTGCTGTTCACACCCTGCTTGCTTATCAGCTTCATATCAGAGGTGGGGAGGTGTGAGTACAGAGAGGGGTGCATTGAATAGGGGGCAGAGCTCAGCTCTGCTCCTGCTACCCTTGTCTGTGGTCACCTCCGACCCATAGCAGGGGTATCTCTGGGGCAGATTGCAGCTTTTTGCTCTTTATAACCCTCTCATCCCTTAGCCAGTGTGAAGATGTCTTGATTATCTTTCTTCTTGGTTTATTCCTGAGTGAATTGCAGGTCCCTGCTGTTGATTCCCAAATGGGTCTTGCTCACCAAGCACTGCTTCAGGCTCAGTGCAGCTTGGGATAACCTCCAGTGCTGCCAGTTCCTAGGCACTGGTGTCAACTGGGAGCCACAGGGAGTTTTGGCTGGTACTGCTACGCTCCACCCATACTGATGAGACTATTTCCATAGCAACTACAGGATTCTTCAGAGGGGAGATAGGGGAAAGATGTGAAAAACCGAAAACAACCCAGCTGAAAACAGTCATGGGCAAAAGCCATTGGTCAGTGTGTGGGGGCTTCAGGGGATGGTGTATATCTTCTTGCACAGGAGAAGTTCCCTGGCTTGGTGTATTGGTGTGGGACCTCATGGCCGGGCAGCCCTGATGCTCTCACCACCTAAAATATGGAAACCAGAGCTGGTGCTTGCATTGTGCTGCTGGGATGCCCTTGTGGGGCAGCCGTGCTGGGGCTGTGGGGCTGGGGAAGGGGCAGGAGCCCGCGGGGCTGTGCTGCATGGAGATGGTGTGTGCTGCTGCAGCTGCCAATGCACAGGGTGATTTCCCAAGCTGGTGGCATTGCTGTGTTTGTTGCTGGAAAGGTGATTCCAGCAGTGCTGGGGACTGTGTCAGCTCAGGTGGGAGTTGGGGATGCCTTTTTCCTGCCCCTGCTTTCCCGCAGGGCCCAGGGGAGGGAGTTGCAGCTTCTGGCATTGGAGCATCCCAGTGCCACTTTGGCTTTGGGCTCTGCCCTCCCTTCTGTCCACATCCTGCTTTATTCTCCTTTGCCTCCTGCCCTTGCTGGGAGCCACAGCTAGAAGGGCTATAAATGATGCCCTAGAGGCAGAAAGCTTTGGGATTGGAACTAGATGATCTTAAAGGTCCCTTCCAACCCAAACCATTCTATGAATGTGGTAAAGGGTATAAGCCTGGCACAGTGTCTCTGTGTCCTGTCCCAGAGGCTGAATCCAAGCCTTGGCATTGCAGCAGAAGAGATCAGAGTGGCTTGACCCAGTGCTGTTGGGTCTTATCTGTGGTTTGGTGGTGGCTTGGGTTTGGTGGGGGGCTTTAGGCAGGTCTGCTGGCTTCCAGGTGAGCTCAAAGGTGCTTCAGAGGCTGGTGGGCATCCTGCAAGGCTGGCGCAGGGAGGCTGTGGGTGAGGGCATATTGGTGAGGTGCTACCAACCGCGTAGGTTGGTGATACCTGGTTCCAGGCCTCCTGCCGAGGATGAGGGAGCACGAAGGCAGCGTTCTCCATCCCATTGCAATATCCACAGAAGGAGAAGGAGCTGGTGTGCAGGAGGGCTATCCCTGCCAGCTGCCATCCCCAGTAAGCCCCAGCCTGGCACGTGGTGCAGGTTCTTGGGCCCCAGCTGCTGCAGGCTGCGAGCGAGCCAGGCTGCTTCCCAGACAGATGTGGGGCCAGTAGCAGACAATGTCTGTATTCTTTGTATAGAACCAGCTTCCCTTTGCTGACAGCTCTCTGGGCTCATGTGGTTTGTTCTGAGGTTGGGCTGGGGCTCGGACCCTCCTGACTCTCCAGCTGCCCAGGAGCAGAAACTAAATTTAAGGGGGGGAAAATCTAACAAAAACAACAAAATGTCCCTGGAAGGTCTTCATCTGATGATCTGCTTTCTTTGAAATTGCTCCGTGACCCTAAACAGTGCCAAAAAGACATGCTTGCGGTTGAATAAGTCTTCAACCCACGTGGTGAAAGGGCAGGCGCCGTCAGGAGGTGCAGCCTGGCTTCCTCGCTCGCTGCCTCTCCACAAAACTGAGCAGAACCTGTGGATTCCTCAAATGCTTCTGTGAGATTTCATAGCTGTCAGTTTAATGCCAGCCTTCTGGGAATGCTGCAGAAATAGGAGGCTCATTTTCAGGAGCACCAAGCTATCAGGTTCATCATGTCTGTGCTTGTGTCTTGCACAACGGGATGTGGCCTTGGGCTACGGAGAGGGGCATGGCCTGTCTAGGACTGTATGTCATTGCTTCTCACCTTCGTGGTCTTAAACCTCCATGCAAACCCTGGTGATGAAGAACATCTTCCAGCCTGCTAGTGAAGGGTGGCAATGTCAGTGCTGGGTTAATGAGTTGCCATGTGTTGGTCAAGCTGCAGTTGCTCAGGTTGTGTGCTCCTGCCTTGCTCCTGGTGTAAAGCAAAATGTATCTGCTTAACAGCCAGTGCAGCTCAACAGCAGCATGTTTGGATAGTGTGAGCTCAAGGTCTTCACCCTCCCTTTCGCCCTGGTGAAGGAGGTGCCCACGGGGAGCAAAGGGCAGACGTTTGGTTGGAGTAGCTGATTTTGGAATGCTCTGAGGTGCCGGGTGAGCAGAGGCTTCTCCATTATTCAGTTATGCCTTTATCTAGAGGAACAGCAGGCTGAGCTGTGACACTAGATGGAAGTGGTCCCCAGATTTGCTGTTTCAAATCAGCTCAAACACAACAAGCCGGTTAGCAGTGTCTCTGGCTGTCACAGTGTTGTCTTTAACATTTCTGCAAGGTGCTTTTTTTTCATGTTTACATGAACAAAGTAGAGCACTGGGAGAGGAGCTTCTAAAGTGTCTGTTCCCTCCCTGCTCTCCTTTCTTCCCTTCCCTGCCTTCTCCTGCCTGTATCATGTTTATAGGTTTGCTGCTTAGCTTTTCCTTTTCAGACCCAGCTGATTTCCCACAAAATATATGTTATCCTGGGAAGTGTAGAGCTCTGAGTCACCATGTCTTAATCTGTACATCCCTCTGCTCCAGAGTGATGTTTCTGCTCTTACACCTCTGCAATAAGAGCAAGCCGGCATGTGTTCTCTTTGTAGGAAAACCTTGGGGGGCTGGAAAAGAGGGGGTGTGTTTTTTCCAGCTGGGAAGAAGGGGACCAAGCCCTTATCATGGTTGATGGAGGAGCCCTTCTATTGCTGGGAAGGGTGGGCGGAGCTGGCTGTGATTTATTTGCAATGCAGATACATGCATGCGGGGGCATCGTGGTAGTCGGCTCTATGGAGGCTTGCCTAGTCCTCTGGCTTTATAGGGAGCCACTGGTGGGCTGGGCAGGCACATCCTCCATCCCATGGAGGTAATGGGGACCCTAGCAAGTCTCCTTGCAGGTTGGAGCTGCTCTGTCCATGGCTGTCCTGAGCGGAGCGGCTGGGAGCCTGGCCTGCAGCCAGCCCAGCTGGGCATTGCTGCCCCTTAGCTCAAGCCTCATAAACATCTGAGGAGCCAAAACGCTGGAGGATCAAAGTTCAGGCTCCTTGGGGGCCATTTGGGAAAACAAATGCTTCATGGGAGCAGGATCTGAATCCAAGAAAGATTGGCTCTCCCCTCCCCTTGCTTGGGCAGCAGCTCTCCTGGTGTTCGGGTGTGTGGGAAAGCTGGAAATGGGATGAGCCGTGCTACGGGGGTGGTGGAGCTGCGGGGGAGAGGAGGAGGATAAAATGGGATGGGGGACTGAAGGAGAGTGCTGGATTTGGCTGCTAAATAGCCATAACCGTGCAGAAGCAGAGGGACCTTTTGGCAGCTCCAAGCTCTGTGTTCTGTGCTGCTTTTGGGAACAGTGGGAAGGATCTGCCCAAAAATGTGCAGCCATGTTGAAACAGACTTGAGATGAAGCTGATGTGGATGTAAAAGGCTCCCAAATAGAGACTTCATGGAGGCTGTGGGTTTAGAAAGTGTGCTTGTGGGTTGGTGGCAGCAGGCAGGCACAGGAGAGGTGGTGGGTCCGGATTAAGGACCACAGCCTCCTCCCACTGCAGCACTTGTGCAGCCCCATCCCTGGCTCTCGTGTCTGCTTTTGCTGGACTCTCCCTCCTGCCTCCTCATTCCCAGCACCATATATCACTGTAACAGCCAGTTTGTGGGAGACTTTTTCTCCTTTTCCTCCTCCACCCGCTTTCTGTCTTCAGCACAGCATGAAGTGCAATGCAAGCATGTGGCTGGCAGTGCTCCCCTTTGGGTCCTAGCTGAGCTTATATGATCTATCAGGACATGGGCTTGACCATCACAAAGGCCCTGTGCCTTTTTGGGAAGCTCCTTTCCACCATATGTTCTTTGGCACTGCTCTAAACTGAGAGTTCTTCTTGCCAAGCCGAACTCCAGTGATTCTGTACCTTTAGTACCTCTCCTTGTCTTGCTAATGTGCGTAGGCAGTGTGCTCTTCAGGAGAGGAACAGCTGCCTTTGGAGCAGAGCTTGGCAGCTCTGCCTGTATTAATTTACATGTGTATATATATTTTATTTTCTGAAAAGCCCCAGACCTGCTTGCAGTTGGGAACGTGAGGGAATCTGACTTCAGTTTGAAGTTGCAGGGAGGGTTTCATGAAGTAGAATACAATTACTGAAGTCGATTTTGACCAGGGTGCTGCTTCCTCTGTCAAATGCTCTTTGATCTTTAAAGACCACAAAACACTGCACACCACTGGCTCTCACTGCATATGAAATCCTATGGATGAAAGCACCTCTCCTTTGGCATGGCAGGTGCCTGGGGAGCTGCCTAAAAATGGGAGCTCTTTTGGTCTCCTGTGCCCTGTAAAGCAAAAGATGCTGCCTCACCCTGGTGTAAAACTCCCATGGGAATTGTTTTTCTCTGCCCTTGGATTGCCCTCTCCATCCCAGCTGGCTGCACGGCTATTTTGGAGACAGTGTGATCAGACACGCGCAGGTCCTAAGCAGGAGCCTTTGTTCTGTGTACCCCATATCCATGTCTAACAGTGGGAAGCACCTATCTGGGCACAGAGGACTGGCTTTGCAGGCTCTCCTACTGGAGAGTAACAAAAGAAATGTCTTTTTGGGGACTATCATAACTGTTTGAGTCTGCCACCCATAGGAAAAGGGGAGCGAGCTACAGCTGATGCTGCAGGTAGGGAGTGAGCTCTTGTTGATGCACCATCTCAAGGTGCTTGCATTCATACATTTATGTCTGTGTCTGCAGGACTAAACTGCTCATCCCATCTCCTGCTCCCTTCAAGTGGTGTCTGAGGCTGTGCGGGGGTCAGACAGTGACAGGCAATAAATAACGTGGAGAAAAGAGCCTGCAGCATCTGCAAAGTGTTGAGGTGGTGGGCAGGGTGGTGGGGCTGAGCCAGGAAGCCCAGCCCATATGGAAGCAGGATTCAGGGACACTGTGCAGGAGGTGATAGGAGTTTCCTCCTGAAGCTTTTGTGCTGTTGCTCATCTCTGATAAATGAGGTTTCTTCAACACTTGGATGATTTTGGATGCCTCAGTTCTTGTTCAGGACTCCAGGGGTGCTTTCTCCTGGTACTAGCCAAGTAGTAGTGATGGCAGTTGCGCTGCTGCCCACAGCACTTCAGTTCTGCTGTCCTACTTAGACCTATTTCTTCCTTTCTGAAAGTGACTAGGCATAACTTCCTGCACTGAAGAAGTTTGGATGTAGGATGTGATAACGGGACATACTTCTTCCCATGTGCTGCACCAATCTGTCCATGCTGGGTCCAGGCAACCCGCTGTCCTCTACTAATGCTGATACATTGTCCCTGCAAGCGATGTTCTCTGCTCCATAAATCACCAGCCAGAGCTGATGTGGGATGTGGAGGCTGCCCTGGGTGAGCTGGAGGCTTTTGGGGATCAGAGAAGGAAAATGGTTGAATGTACAAACATGGGGCATAGAACACCCTGTGCCTGAGAGGATCGAAAGTCCTTAAGGACAAAAGCAAAGGGTGAGGTCCTAGTCACGTTGGCACTGCTGCTTGTTTCTAAACACGCGCACTTTCCCTCTCCCCTTTAGGTACAGCGCCTGTGTGCCTTTACAGGTGCCAGCCAGCATGTCTTAATAGCAGTGCCTGGTAAAAACATGTGCAGCCAAGCTTAAAGCTGTTTCTCATATCTTCCACAGTAGGGTGCTTTTATATGGCAGTCTTGTTAGATAGTGAGGCTGTAGCAGCTCTTCTGCACCTAGTGGTTTTTCCTGCCAGCCTGGGGCCAGGCAGATGCTGTTGGGGTGAGTATGAAGCTTGTCTGGGCTCATTCGAAAGGTGTCCTGCAGGTGAGTCCTTTCCTCTGAATGCCTTGTCCTGTGAGTTGCTGGTGATTAGCAGTTGGGTTTCTCCAGGAAGACTGTTGAGACGCCATGCTGCAGTGGCTTGTGCATGGCTGTATCATTTGCATGCCCTCCCTAGCAGCAGGGACGGGGAGCTTTTTCCTTTGCACAGCCTTTTTGGAAGGGCCTGGTTTGGGTTGTAGGCTTCCATGGGGAATGGGTGCATCCTCCTGGCATCCTCTGCTGCACTAATGTCCCACTATATGGCCTTGGCAAGAGAAGCAGATCTGTTGGTGCAGAGGGAGCCGTGTCACAGTGGTGTGTTTTATGACTGTTACCTTGACAAATCACAATTACACTGTGGGGTTATGCTCATAATTGTTTCTACAAAGCTGGATTTGCTTTCTGCCCCCTTCCTCCCCCTTTCCACTGACCTCAAATTATCCCTAATGACGCAAAGTTATCCATTGCTAGGTGGCTTTTCCATGTGTTTTTGGGAAGGGGAAGCCCATGCTTTAAATGGGGAAAATATTGCCCTCGTAACTCTTTATTCAGCAGTACTTGCCTTTAATGCTCGTTTACCAATTCACTTTTATAACTTCCATATTGAGGGAATCAAGTCTTCATGCCTCTGGTTACTAAATATATGCGATAAGTGCCTTATAATGCTGTGGAAGATGGCTGATTCCTTTATGGCTTCCTCAGCCCTACATGGGGTGTGAAGGATGGATAAAAGAAGCTGGTAGTCCCCACTGTGGCTGTGCTTTGCCCTGGGACGTGGGACCTGCACCAGTGCCACAGGTTTCCCAGCCTCCAGGGCTTCCCATCAACATCTGCTGCAGCTCTGCTTGGAAGAGGCAGGTCTTGCTGGTCAAGGGTCTTAAGAGATATCTTCGCTCCATTCCCCCCCTGCAATCAAAGTCATATTTGCATGGTCTGGAGCTGACGTGCCAGGAAGTTTGTTTATAATGCTAAACATATTGGGTAATTGAAAGCCAATGCTTCTGTCTGGATTGTGAGGTATAGTGTGCCTGGATGATGGATCAATTTTTCAGTTGCTCTACAAGAGACAGGACTCAAAACTCTGCTTACTTTTCCTATATATATTTATAGTGTATATGTATCTATAATATGTAGAAATACATATATGAAATCTGTATGTTGGGATGCTGCCCACTTGCTGGTGTGCAATTTATTCACTGCCCATCATCCAAGCACAAGTGGTGGCACTAGCACAGCGTGGCTCTAACAGGGAGGTGTCATCTTCTCTGGCAGTCGGAGCTGATGGCATCCTGAGGAAAAGTTGCTCCCTCTGGTCTGGGTTAGATATAGATTTGGTAGCACGCGTGTACACATGCTATATAATACTTGGTGCTTATCGAAAGCAGGTTTTAGCTATTGACCGCAGTGCTTGAGAAGCTGATAGAGATTAGATAAATATTATCCTTGTAGTATGAGGAGGGTGAAGGAGGGCCAGACACATTAAGTAGCCTCAAGCTAGTCACTTGGTAAACTAGCAGAAGCTGTTTTCCACCTCTGCTTCATGCACAGGAACATGTGAGCCTGGCTGTATTTAAATCCCAGTGGATATTCTAGTTTCATTTGCTGCACTGGCATGTAGAAGCGGGGCATGTAGAGCTGTGCAGTTTTGCTGTGTGGTCTCAAGGTGACACCAGCCTGTGTTATCAAACTCTTCATGGCATGGTGTCCTGGGAATGAAAGGAACCACGGTTCCCATGGGGTTGGTGGCATGTGGGGCAAGGTCCAGGCATCTCTGGAGACTAGCTGAAACCTAAACCCTGTGGCTTGGTGACCATATGGTCAACAAGATTGCTAATCTCTCCCTGCATCTGTGTGATGGGGGGCGAAAAAATCTGCCACCTTACTGGCTTCACATGGTGTTTTACAATCTGTAAGTGAGACATGATGCTTGTGAGATGCGGAGCTGGCAAACAGGGTTTCATGCCTCACAAGTTTGTTGTTGACTGGGACACAGCACACAAGCTGTGGATTGACCATTGGTCTGACGGCAGTGGTCTACAAGGCTTTAAACAAGTTGTAAAGGCATGGCATGTAGGTACGTCGAGGCTGAGATATGATGTGGGGTTGGCTTCCTAAAGTTAGCTTGTATCAGACTAACCCTGTATCTTTCTTTGGAAAGATAACTGATTTCCTCAGCGGAGAGATGGCTTTGTGATGAGAGGTTAATATGATGTTGCATTACATAAGTGGTTTGTTTTTCTGGAGAAGACAGACTATAGCCCAGCTGTTGTAGGTGAAGAGCTGGTAACAGAAGTGATGGTTGGAGGTGTTGAAAGAGGAGAAAACTGCTGAGGTTCCTTGGAGGAGATGTTGGCTGCTGTTTTCATTGAGGACAGGGGAACAAAAGGCAGGAGTGTGCTCATGGGCTCCTCTGCTGGCATGGTGCTGGAGCTGTGGGAACACAATGTGGGGTGAAGATGGCAAGGGGAAGAACTCCAGTAGCGAAGCCAAGAGTCTAATGAAAATTGGGATGGATGCAAATGTGGGTGTAATGGGGCTTTTGCTGCCAGCTGGGAAATTATGTCAGTTGGAAAGGCCCTGGTGGATAGAAATGCTTGGTGCAATGCTCAATCATGGAATGAAAACAAGCCCTCCAGACTGATGGGGCTGTGGTAAAGGCTAGTGTGATGCCAGGCTGCATGTCATGGTGTTTCCAGTGTAACTGCAGGGTTGCTGGTGCTGTTACACAAGTGAGACCTCCTGTGGACTGCTCTGTGTTTTCAGTCACTCTTGTTCAAGAAAAAGGGACTTAAATAGGCTGATGAATAAAATAGCCATTTTCTATTACAGTATTTATCACAGTGGTCCTTCTTGTATAGGTCACCAAGCGTGAGTGTCAGTTGTGCTGGGTCTGAAACCAGAAGAAAAATAACCTTGCTATCAGGACTCTGCCTGAGCAATATATCTGCATCATTTCTGGGACTTGAGTTAGTATCTCTTCAAGGCACTTGAGACAATTTGCCTTGCACTTCACTGCTTGGTACAGACGAGCTGTCTTAGAAGAGCTGGCCTTGTGTAACTTATAAATTATAGTTGGAGGGAGTCTGGCCCTTGGTTTTAAAAGAGGAAGGAAGAAATGCCAGGAAAGTAAGAGAACTGTTAAGCAAAACCAGTTTTGACAGAGGAGAAGATGGATGTAAAATGCTTGTGAGTACATTTGGGTAAGAAATGGAAAGAGCGGAGGAGTTCTGGTGCAATGTTTCAGTTTGAGTTGCGAGAGTAAAGCCCTAGCTGCTCCTAAGGCGGACTTTGATCGGTCTATAGAAGACACAGTATAATGGCATTTCTGTGGTGCAAGGAGACCTGGCCCAGCAGGACCCTTCAAATAGATATGAAGTATGAGAAGAAAGTGAGTATTTAAAAAACCCCTACGGTCCATCTCCACCAAATAAAATGAGCAATCACATCTGTGTTAGTGATGCATCTCATATGGTCTCCATTAGAAGCTGGAAACTAGTTTAGGTGGATATGTACACGGTCAGTAGTTTGGGATTTGTCAAGTATGGTATTGGTCTTGAAGCTATTGCGTCTTGCAGAAGAGCAGCTTACCTCAGTAATAACTGAGGAATGCCATGGGAATATCTATTTAGAGATGTTTGCAGGGAGGAGGGAGTAACCCACTGACTGCAATTCATACCTCAATGCCTGATTGCAGAGATCAGGGTAGGGCTGGGAGTTGTCACATCTTTACTTGGCGTGAACCCAGCACCCGTGTTCCTGCCAGGTTAATGAACCGAGGCAGAGGACAAGAGAAGGTCGTAGTCTTCAGCACCAATTGGGAGGATATAAGATTTCTAGGGAAGCACAACCCTGGAAAGAAAAGAGGGGGAGCTAGCTGGGAGACTGAAGGACATGAAGAGGGACTTGTTTTAGGGGTGGAGTTTCTTGGTTGGTTTGCTTTTCTTTGCAGCCACTGCCAATTTTGCAATCACAGCTTGAATCCTTGAGCTTTCAGAATAAGATGTGTTCCTGTTTTGTCTTTAAAGTGGATTCAGGTGAACCCAGCCAGTGCAAAGTGACACTGTTCTTTGCAGAGCAACAGAGAACCAAAGAAAATGGTTTTTCTGGTGTACCTTTGAGATGTCTGTGAACCAAGACTAATTTGCCACTTCTAGGAACAAGGGTGCAACTCCTGCCAAGTTGAAAAATCGGATAAAAAAGGGGAAGAGCCATTTCTGGAAGTCCTGCAAAGGGAAGCGTCTGCGTAGCTTAAAGGACTCAAAATCCCTTGCTGACCTGTGTACCCAATTCAAGATGATGCTATTTCTCTGTATTGCACACTTATGTAAGGCAGCTGCTATTGTTCTATACATAAGTGTGTGCGTATGTGTTTATTTCCACTGTTGCTTCTCTTGTCTCTCACTTTATGGGTGTTGTGTATCTATGTCAGACTGACAGAGCATAGATTTAGATTAGATATTAGGAAGAAATTCTTCACTATGAGGGTGGTGAGGTGCTGGCACAGGTTGTCCACAGGAGCTGTGGCTGCCCCATCCCTGGCAGTGTTCAAGGCCAGGTTGGACGGGGCTTGGAGCAGCCTGGTCTAGTGGAAGGTGTCCCTGCCTGTGGCAGGGGCTTGGAACTGGATGATCTTTAAGATCCCTTCCAACCCAAACCATTCTATGTTGAATAACATACCAAAGCATATCTGGCTCAGGAAGCTCATAGGCTTTGTTTGGAGGCTGTAACAGAGGTTGTGGAGTTGTATTTACAGACTAGTGTAATGTCACTTCTGGGGGGTTTGGCCATGGGGAGGCCCCCCTAAGACCCTTGTACCCCAGTGCTGAGTCATCAGAAAGTCACACCTCTGCGTGTCACTGGGAATAAGCTCATGTCTCTTTCTGCCGCTTCTATATTGCTGCCCACATGGTTTGAGTGTCAGGTCAAAAATAACCCTGACTTTTTTTAGCAAACACAATCAATAAAACAAGAGCCAATCTGGCTGCCACCTCCTCCCCAGCTGTGCTTGTTCCATAGTTCCTGGCTCAGGCCTGCTCCATCCCTCCCCGAAGGTCACTGCTTAGATGCTGTAGCTTCAGCATGCCTGGGTGGTAAACCCACAGCATCCCATGTCTGCTTCTTCCCATGTTCTTTCTTCCTATTGGAGGATCCTCTCTTTTAGTATGTAGGTGTTGGAATGGGAAATGACTTCAACTTGTGTTTCTAGCCTTGCTCAGTCCTATGGCCCAGTCCTGCCCTGTCCCAGAAGAGTTTCAAGTGAGCCTTTGGATCTCTTGACTGATCCCTCCCCGTCTGTTTTGTTCTGCAAGTGTTTGCAGAGGCCATAGCCCTTGGCAGGGAATACAAAATGCCTGTAATAATGTCCCGGTTCTCATTTTGTCTGGGACACAGATGATCCAAGACAATGAGCAGGTCGTTGAGGATGAACTGTAACTTCAACTGTCATGCAGCAGCCAGTTGGGAGCTTGCTCTGTGTCCTTACAGTAACCCCTCTGGGTATGCAGGCAATTATGGAACATGTGGAAAGCAGAGGTGGCTCTTGCGGGTCTCTGCTTTTCTTGGATCTGCATTGTGAGTGCAGAGAAACATGTTTAGATTTAGTCCAGGCTAATTTTAGCTGAATTTTTCTTTTTTGAGCTGGATGCTATTTGGGATATGGCTCAAACAGGTCAATGTACTTCTGTCACGCTAATTTATCTGGCCTTGTGCAAGCACAAGGCACAGCGAGTGCTGGAGGAGGAACATGCAGCCCCTGTGACTGCTCTGGAAGTGCTCAAGAAGTCCCTTTTCTGCTTACTCTGGACCACTGTGTGGGGTCCTGCAACCTTCTAGAATCACAGAATCATGGGATGATTCTCAGTATTGGCATATCACCCAGCCCTGTATCGCTTGGAAATATTTCCCCTTGCCAAGGCCAAAGCTAACTATTGCATCGAGACAGATGTGAGCTTGGGTGCATGTGTTCATGTTCAAAGTTGGGCTTTCTCACATTCTGTCTAAGGGGACCAGCCAGATGTTTTTCCCTGTTTTAGAGAGGTCCACCTCCACCTGCTCCCCAGCAAAGCCCCTATTGAAAATGGTTGTGCTTTCTGGTGGCAGAGTGTCTGAGTTTAACCTGGGAGAAAGCTTCAATTGGCCAAGCACTGCCTGCGGGAGGAGGACTGAGCTCCTTTCCCACCATACAGCGTTGCAGCTTGTTAGTGGAGTCCTGTAGCTGCAGCCACCCGACCATGCTCCTGTGCAGCCGGTAACAGGGGACCCCATTCTCTAGGGCTGTTGGTCTGTCACCTTCCCCCGGATTCCTGAATAACAATCCCACAGTGACAGGTCTATTTCTGGTTTTGTTCTTTATAACATACCTGCCAGAGTGCCCCGGGCAACTGAGCAATTCATAATAAAGGCACAGTTTCCAAACTAAGCTGGGTGCTCTCCTGTCAGCAGCACTTCCAGCCGGCAAAGGACCCTGTTTGTGCACACCAGTAAGAGACTGGGTAACTATATGATTGTTTTTTTCCATATGGACACTAAGTTGTTGTTGAGAGGTTTTATTTGCTTTCACGCCTTTTGTGTGAACTGTCTCAGTTGTGTCTTTGTTTCCTTGATGTGCACAGTGAGGTGCAGGGATGGCACAAACTTGTACAATGATGTTCAATGGCTTGGTTGCACATTCCATGCTTTAGAGTGTGGGTAAACCCATTTAATTTGGCTTTTCCAAAATGCTGGGAAAGCAGATTGAGGCTGGGTGGTAGGGTACAACACGGTCCTTCTGTGTGCCATCCCTTGCATTGGTAGAACAACCATCTGGCTGTGCCACAGCTGAGTCTTTCCTTCTTCTCCACAGACACATAGAGAACTGGAAGAACTTGCAGACGCTGAACGCTGTTGACATGGAGCTGTACACGGGACTGCAGAGGCTGTGAGTATGTCCCGTGTGTGTGTGAGGGAACAGCACTGGGCAAGCCCTTCCTTCCAGCAAAGAGTTGTGGCTTCCCTCCATCAGCAGTTTTCATGCCGTCATGTTCAGAGCATGTTTAAGCTACTGGCTCTGATGTATTTTGCTATGAGACTCTGCAAAATGGAGATGAAGTGCTTTTTGGTCCTTCTGGGTCTATTGGAAGGGAGATTGCTAGCTCCTGACAGCTCTGTCAGCACACATCAGCCCTGACCCCTCTCCTCCCCTGCTGTTCTAGTTCTGGGCTCGTGCATTGTTCTGACTCACTTTAGCCCCACAATGCAAAATTCCAGCTGCCTCCACAAATCCTTTGCTGCTGGGCTGTTGGTCCTCATTTAGTGCAGTTGCCGTCATGGTGCTGCTGCGTGATAAGGGAATTGCATCTCCCTGCACAGCGCTCTGAGCATCAGGACAGGTCAACTGTGTGCGTCATGGAGGGGAAACTCAGGTTCATGAGATTGAGGGGGCCTGCCAGGTGCTTAGGAAACCTGGCCAAGTGAGGATACTGCTCAGTTCCCTCTCCTTCATCCTCCTGGAGCTGGGCGCGACCTGGGTGCTGCTCGTGTGATATGCACAGTGTTGCCCAGGGTCAGTCAGAAACACTGCTAATGTGTGCCACGGGGAGCTTTCCATCAGGTGCAGCTTGTGTATGGGCTGGAGGAGAGGTGTACATCACTAAGCACTCGATAACCTAATCCCAGAAAGCTGAACTTTTAATACACACATACCTTGTAAGCAGGCTGGCTGCTGTTCTCGTCTCTCCTAAGAAAGCAGCAATGGAGTTGAGCATACATCTGTCTGCAGTAGATATTGAAAAATCCTGGTCATAGTGCTGAGAGAGCTTCTCCAAAACAGGCTGGGAAGAGGATTCCCCCTTCAGCATCCGTAGTTCCCTACACAAAATACTCATCCCTCATTATCAGCACTGCAAGCAGATGGGTTTTCCCTTAGGTTTGAGGGAGGGGAGATGGTGGTGCTGGGGTTAGGTTTGCTGCGGGAGCAGGCAGTGCTGCTTGTGAACGTGGAGGGAGAGGAGAGGAGCAGATGCTCTGTGCCACCCCAGCAAGACTGTGGATGTGGGGGGAGAGTCTCACCCAGCAGCCACTCTGCGCTGAGCCTGTGCTGTCGTCATATCAGATGAAGCTGAAAAGCCCAATTTCCTCTTTGCTTGTAACTCATAGAGGCTGTCTGGGAAGAGATGTGCCTCCCCAAAGGGCTGGAATCAATGGCTCCCAGTGCAGCTCAGGTGCTGAGCGCGGGGGTTTTAGAGTGCTTGTCCGCCCTGACTCCATTGCTGCCCTTCTGCATCTCTTTGCAGGACAATCAGGAACTCAGGACTACGAAACATCCAGCCACGCGCCTTTGCCAAGAACCCTCACCTGCACTACATGTGAGTGCTGGCAGCTCCTGCCCTCTTTTCCTTCTGCTCTCTGTGGGAAGGTGATCCCCAGAGTGCCTGTCAAGGAGATCAATGGGAGGGAAGGGGTTGTTAGTGGGGAAAGGGAGGGAGAGGGAAAAGCAAATATCTAGGAAAATGCAATGGGCTGTGAAGCAGGATGGGGTGAGGTCCTGCTGGGCGGCCAATGGGTTTAGGTTTCTACTAACTGCCCTGGCTTTGATGGCTGCTCTAACGAGCTCAGCTTTGCAGTGACCGATGCACATTGCCCTTTCTGCAGAGTTTGGGAGGTGGGCACATGCCCCAGCAGACAGCCACAGCCTGCCCTGCTTGTTAGCTTTTGTGCTTCCCAGCATAAATCCTTGGGCATAGGGCTGCCAGATCTGCTCCTAATTACTGACCACTTAAACTGGTGTCTGCAGCAGGCCTGAGGTAGGGATGTTTTGTGCCAGAGAGGCTGGAGTCCTGTTGTCATGGGACATGGCACAAGTGTCCAGCTGCTGGCACATTGTTAGCCAGCAAGAACGGTGACCCTGGGAATTCCAGCATCCTTGAGGCCAAGGGCACTGATTTCTGTATATTTTCTCAAGGTGATAAAGGAAAGCCTGAATTTCAGGCCGGCATGCAAGCTGCTCCATGGGCTTGAAATACCTTGTCAAAGTGGCTGTGTCCAAGACCAAACCCCTCTCAGCTCTGGTATAGACAGAAAAGGTGAAAAGTGTGAGAGGCTCCAGCCTAGGATATGGGCTGATGGGCTGGATGGGGAGTGTGCGTATTCCTGCTTCTTGGAAATCAATGCTAGTGGCTTCTTCGAAATCAATGCTAGTGGCTTCTTCCATGAAAAATGGCCATAGTGTGCATTTGTTTGAGCCCATGGATGCATGTGGCCATCAATATGGGCATGTTCCTGGGGGAGGGAGATGAATGCGACCTGCAGAGCAGGATAGATTTGTCTTTTGATGTTTGCTCAGAGATGATGTGTACTGAAAAACCCCAAAAGCTTCCTTTTTGGAAAACCTGCTACAGTTGCTAAGTGACAGTAAAGTACTTGCTAAATAGGAGATCTGCAGTACCAAGGGGCAGGAATAGTTAAGGGCTTTGTGAGCAAGCATGGGGTTTTTCAGAGTTAAAATGCATATTTTGTCATAATAAACCCTCATTAACGCTGACTACTGGGATTTTCCTGATTTCTGTGCTTTGTAATTTTGATTTATAGCATTTGTTTTATATTTTCTATAGTTGTTTGTTATTGGGAACTTTCTCTCTGAATTCTTCATCCTCTGATGCTTTTTTTTGGGGGGTGGTGTTTGTCAATTGTGCAGTTGCTGTTTCTGTATCTAGCAGATAAAATGAATAACACTTCCTGATGAAATTACTTTGGATGTTGTAGTTTAGAGGGATGTGTATGCTCATTTTGAGGCTGAATGTGGTGTAAATATGTACACATGCAAGTATTGCTGCTTTTTCCAAAAGTGTTCATTTTTGTCTTTTGATATTACTTTTGAGATTGGGGGGGTGGGAAAAACCTCTTACATCCATCTTATGTCAAGAGTTAAGATTGGTACGTGGTGATGAAATATGTGTTTGTTTACTGCTTGGGCTATATAAGATTGATCATGTTCTTAAGATCTTTCTTTTCTTGCCTTGTGAAGCTTGAGGCAAGTAAGTATATTATTTGGTCAGTGTTTGCCAGTGTGTTTTGATGCTCTTCCTGGGACCTGGCGGTGTGGATGTTTGCAAGGTGGATGTGACCCATGGTGGATGCCGGGCACCTAGGGATGGAGACCTGATGTTTGCAGGGACGGTGGTGCTCTCCTGCTCACCAGAGGCTGTTGGACCACAATGTTGTTGTTTCCTTGCAGCCAGGCTGCTGCTTCTGAGGTGGCTCCCAAGGCTTGGCACATCCTGCCAAGTGCCACCCGGGGTCCCCTCCATGGCCATGGCACTATGCAAGCACATCAGGTGCCTCCTTGACTGCTCCACAGCCGCTGCCTCCCAGGGAGCTCAGCTCACCAAAGGCCTGACATTTTCTGCAGCTGCTGCACGTAGGAGCCAGGGATAAAGGGATTAATGGAAATGTCACTCTGCTGTAAGTCTTGAGCTGCTGCAACCAGGTACAGTAGCCGACAGGAGTGTGGGATACTGTCCCAATCCCCTTGTGCCGGGTCTGGCTGCAGCTGGATGGGTGCGGGGTGGGGATCGTGGGATGGTGTGCTTAAAGCTTGTTGAGTTATGGCTATATGGTGTTGCTGCTGCTCTTGTTTTCCTTCTCTTTTGCTCACTTGTTTGGACGGTCACAGGTGGAGTTGCTATCACTAAGATAGCAAATGTGTCTAATAAACGACAGAGAGGTTTCACTGCCAGGGAAGGTTAGCACAGGGAGGCAGAACCTTGGGCTAGACCTTTACAGGGTGCTACAGCAGGGTCTGAGCAGCAGCAGGCATTTTTCCACATGAAGCCTGCGTATGAATTGTGAGGGCTCAAAACCTGTGTTCTTCCCCCACTCCCTCCCCATCCTGGGTTAAATCCCAGCTTCCTGCTGAAGTGAGCTTTTTCACAGTGACTTCCATCAAGGTTTTCTCCTCTCAGATGGGACAGATAGCTCTGCCTTCTCCCAACAACTTCTATTTCTGTCCCTCCCTCTGTGCATGCATTTGTCTTCAGCCTCCAGCTGTGCAATCACAAGCAGATCTTCTAGCCAAGATTTGTGGAAGTTTGTGTTAGCAGGTGATGCAGGTGAATGTAAGAAATGTTTGGTGTTGACAGAAAACCTCGGTCTTTGGCTTGAGGGTGTACAAGAAGACTTTAGGATGATATGGTTCCTAAATTTCAGACATGTAAACCATCTGAATACGTATTTATTGTGCTGTTGTGTTTAGCACGGCTTACTGAGGAAAAAGACTAGCATACTTTCACTTGGTCCTTCTAATAACACTGGAATGCTTGGGCCAATCTATTTCAACTTGATAGAGGATTACAAGTTATGATGATATCAAGTTCCTACACGCATCATGAAAACAGAGGAATCGTAAAGGGAAGTTGTTGTAGTGCCTTGTGGGGAAGAATGCAACATTACCACATTCCTCCTCGGCACTGGCAAGTCCACAGGAGAGCTCAGGTTCAGAGCGTACCAGGAATCAGTGCTCAGGGGGAGGACAGGACCTGTTTGCTGCTGGCCAAAGTGTCCACCCTTTGCTGGCTGTGGGACAGTAGAGCCGTGCACGTAGGAGTGTAGGCTCCCAGCTGCAAGCATGTAGGTGATGCTTAGAACTAGACAAGTTGACGTTTGCCATGCCTGACTCCCCTTTTACTGTGAAGCAGGTACTTAAGAGACTGTGATTCCCTCTAAATGCTTTCCTGGGCAGCTGCCTACTCAGTCAGGAGGCACTGCCTTGTGTTTGCAGAGGGTAATTGTGCACACCTTATTTATTGTCTAGTAAAGAAAACAAATTAAGGCTGTGTAATTATAGAGACAGGCACACTTTTAAATAAGGCTTAAGTAGTCAGATTTCTATTTAGAAAATTATTAATCGCCATTTCTGTCTGCGTTCAGAGGCTCTTCTTAAAGTGCCTTCTGGAGGTTTATACATACTCTAAATTGGTTTGTGGGCTCGCCAAGACACAGCTCCCATCAAAGAGTGCTCTCAGCACTGCCTGCCAGAGTAAGGATGGGGTTGAAGATCAAACTTCCTCTTCCAGTCTTCACCCAAGGGTCTTGAAGATGGAGACCTTGGAGTGCTTTGTGCTGAGTGTAACTTGCTTTTGGGTATGGTATGGTCACATCACCTTCTGCTCCACAAGCATTTTTATCTGTGTGATCCTGTCAGTCTTTTTCTCCCCAGAATGAGGATTGGAGAGGATCTGGATGGTGCTGGCATGAAAGTGCAGGAACTTGCTTTGCCTGGTGAAAGACTGAGCTGGCTGATCTATGAGCTTGTTTCCAGAGGCAAACCTGAATTGTGGCTAATCTGGAGCCTCCCAGAACCTCCCTGTAGGTTGTATTGTCTTCTGAATGGGGTCAGCTTTGGTGTCCTGGTTGGGTTCAAGGCACTTGTGCCTTGAACTGTCATATGAACCCAGTGCCCTGGTACTGGAGGTAGCCTGTAGCTACCAATTGAGATGGGAATTCCCAGAGATGTGTTTTTGGGTTTAGGCTTTGGTATCAAAGAAACGGCACTGCATCCGCTGAAAATTGAGGTGGCTGAGGCAGCACGAGATTGGTGAGTTGCTATCTGCCCTCTTCAGTGTTGTTTTAGGACAGTACTTGAAGCCCTCCAGCAACTGAGGCCTATGAGCTTTTGAAGGGCTGCAGGTGACTGTCTTACAAGGCTGGCAAGCTTCCCCTTCTTTGGTCTGTGTGTTTGGGAGCTTGAGATCTTACCCTAAATAAAGAAATAAACAAAATATCAGATGCTGAATTGCTGCAGCTATAGCACTGTTCCCTCTTGGTCATGGCTTGAGGGTCATTTTCCCCTGCTTTGTCGTTAATGATCTATTGCTCTGCTCTGAAAGAACCATTCTTACATATAAAGCAGGGGTTAAATTGTTTTGCTCTCTTCTATAACCAGCTCCAGGCCCTGTGACTGCCTGCAACTCTGTGCTTGATTCCAGATATCCTATTACCCTTCCTCCTCCTTCCTGGTGATTTCTCCCTGCTTTGTCCTCTCATCACTGCACTGCTGTCATCCCCATCCTGGCAGTCTCCTTACCCAAACTGGCATGTGTTAATTGCTCTTGATTTCCCATCCATAGTCTTGAGTCACTGCAGCCTGACAAGTCTGTGTATATCAGCCAGGGCACAGTATATGACTATATGCAAGCTCTTAGCTCACTGAAGGATGAAGTAAAACACATTACCTAAACCACCTCCTTAATAGTTGAATGGATTTTATTTTGTATTTGTGAAGGGCTAAATAAGAACTGTATTTCTCCATGAATATAGGCAAAATAAGAAGTATGAGATGTAAAGAGCCTTTAATTTCCGTTAGGTGAATGTTCCTTTACTATCCCTAATCAGGCAGGCAGCTTGGGCACCCTTTGATTCCCCTTTGTACTCTAAGGATGTTCCTGCTCTAGCTCCTTCTAGAAGCAAACCTCTGTGCTACAATTTACACAGGGAGGCACCTCCCCCCTCATGTCTCTAGTTCTATAAAATGCTGGGCATGCTTGTAGTGCAGTTACTAAAATAAACAGCAGGAATATCTCCTTTGCTTCCATAAACTTTCCTGTTCTACCCCCATCTGCTTTGTCCCCTGGATGCCAGTGTCCTTGCTGATATGCTAATCAGCAGCAGTGGTTTGATGTCATGTTTATTCCCAGTTGTTACTACAGGTAACAGTTAACTGCAGTAATTCCTTTTTTTGCCGCAGCACAGGTAGGTCCCGTGTTTTACCAGCCATTGTACATGAGGCTAGAGGAGAGACCAGTTCCCTGCAGGACTGTGGTTTTCCTCCAGGCTGGGTTGAAATTGTTTGACCTGCATTCAGAGGGCTGGGTAACTAATTCCTGTCTGCAGGCTGCTTCACTCAGCCATGGAGAAGGGTTTATTGTATTGTAATAGGAGCTGGAATGGTGAGTTTGTGACTGATGTACTCTAGAGGGACCCAAGAAAGAAAGTTTCCAGATCAAGCACTGTGCACCTTGAGGCAAGGCTTGTCCTGCCTTGGTTCCTCATCTGAAAACCTGGAATAATAACCTCTGGTTTCTCTAATTTTATTTGATATATTTGCACTGTAACACCTTGTATAGTTTCTAGCTGAATTGTGGGGTGCTGTTGCAATGTAAGATGAGTTATAATAACACTATCACAAATACCTTCCTTCCTTTGAAATGTTGGTATGCTCTTTCCAGCTGCATATGTGCCTCTGAGACTTACTTCCCTTTCTGAAGTTTGATCAATTGTCTCTTGACAGACATGTGAAATGGACAGCTGTGGTTTTGCAAAGGTCCTGGGTTTTCCTAACCCCTCTTAAAAAAGAGTCTGCAGATGGGATGTTTTGAATGAGGTGGTTCCTACATGGGTGTGTGTCTTTGTGTCTTTTTACAAGCCTTGATCAGGATTGGGGTAAAATGTGAACTTTAGACAAGTTGGGGTGTTTATGGGGGCTCATTCTCTGTGACAAAGTCCTTGCTGTGCAACAATAGCCTGATGCATGTTTCGTTGTGAGCTTCTCTGCAAAGAGAGGCCAAATGTTCCTCTCAAATGTGATCCTGAAGATGAGGTGTAGTTGTGTCTTGGTTAACCCTCACCACATCTCTGAGATCACCAGCAGCACAGAATGAGCTGATTTCTGGAGATTTGGGCACGATAAGCACCAGATCTTGTTCCTAGGCTTTTGAGGTCACTGCAGCATGGAGGTACTTGAGAAGCATCTTCTGGCTGCCCCTTTTGCTTGCTCCCCAAACCCTGTAGCTCAGTTGATTAGATGTTGGTATAAGGCATGTTTTAACTGCCTGTGCCAGTGTAAGATGTGTTGTGCAGGAAGGAGAATCCTCTCCAAGAGGGGACATGAGGACATGGAAATCTGCTTGAAAGCTGCTGGGGAAGAGAATGAGCAAACATGGCAGGACGAGTGAAAGTTTCGGTGACCACCCAAGTTATCTCACCTGGGACTTTTCCTTCCATGATACTGTTTTACTAACAATATGATTGCACGGCTGATTCTCCCATTTTGATATACAAGCAATAAGCACCAGAGCAGAAAAATAGAAACATTAACATCATATGTTATTTGAGCAATAAGATAGGACAGGGTGTGAATGATGGGACATTAATTCATGATGGTGTGTGACGAGGCAAGAATTTAAATGTCATGAATTAGGCAGTGGTGTGTTTTATTGGAATTATAAAATTTTACTAGAAAACTGGCCGAGAGGTGTGGAGTTTCCCACCACCCCCCTCCCCTCATCTGTGAAGGGATGAGCTGGGAATTACGTTGGATGCAAAAGACCGTGGGATATTTATAAGGCTGCCAGTCAGAGCCAGAGGCCTCTCTCCCCCCGGAGCGGTGGGTAGCCGTGTCCGAGGTCATGGTGACCAGCAGCTCTGCAGGAGCCCACGGGTGTCCCGTCGGGTGGGACCCTCCCCGGCACCGTGCGCCCCGCGGGGCTGCGCTTCAGCACCACGGACAGGGCCGGCAGCCTCCGGTCCTTCCTGCCTTCCCACCCAGATGCTGAGCTTCCTTGCTTGAATCATAGAATACACTAGGCTGGAAAAGACCTTTAAGATCATCAAGTCCAACTGTTACCTCAGCACTGCCAAAGCCACCACTAAACTATGTCACTAAGGGCCTCATTGACATGGTTTTTAAATGCTTCCAGGGACAGTGATTCCACCACTTCCCTGGGAAGCCTGTTCCTGCTTTCCAGCCTCCAACACAGACCTGGCCTTCCTGCCTGTGACTGTGTCTCTCTGCCTCCCACCCTCCGGATTTCCAGGCCTCCCTGTCTCCAACCCTGTTCTCCACCCTCCTGTCTTCTCTGCCTGCAGCTGGGCTTCCCTGCTGCCAGATCAGCTCTGACCTCTTGGCCTGAAGCCTAGAAGCGGCCCCAGCCACCCTGCCTGCAGCATGGGCCCTGGCCTCTAGCCTCACCCAGGCCTCTCGACCCTCTCTGCCTCTCTGCTTGCAGTTTGGTCTCTGACTCAACCTCCCTTCCCTACCACTTGCGCATCCCCAGCTTGCAGCTTGGCCTCCCTGCATGCAGCCCCTTTACCCTTCTCTTGGAACAAACTCATTACCCTTCCATCCCCAGCCAAGCACCTTAGGGCAGTGAGTAGAGCAGTGGCTGTGCACAGCTGGCTGCAGCTGTAAGCTAGATCAAGCCATTAGGTGTGAGCCCACCAGAGGGGTGGCCAGCCTGGTTTCACTGCCAGCAGTGCCTTTATTCTTCCATCTCTCCTCCTATGCAGCCAGTCTGCCAAGGTGCCTGTTTGACAGATGCAGCACAAACTTTCTGAACTGCAGTGGCTCCTGGCACTGGCTTTGTTCTGCAGCATGAATGGAGCCGTCCTGCAGCACCGTTACCTGGCTGCTGGCTGTGGGTGTCTCACATGAGTAGTTCTGTAGGAGATTTGCCATCCAACCCCCCTGCAACTGCAAGCTGTGGGCTTTGGTTAAATTTTTGTTGTATCCAGTTGTGCGTGTTGATAATTGTGAGTAATTTGCTGTCTCAGAATAACAAAAGAATGCCTGCTGCATTCTGAAGCACTCAGTGCTTCATGATGATTAGTCTTTTCAGTAGAAAATATTCCTCACGGTGACCAATATTTGAAGATAAAGGGCGGGTGAAAGGTACTTCTCCTTTTCAAGTACCTCATGTGTTGAGAAGACCAGGAAAAATGTAACTACTGTGTCCAGAAGTTCTTGTGTTCTCTTAGACAGAGCTAATTGTCAAAGACAAAACATGTTGCTGCTTTTGAGGTGGTAATAAGTGAGGAATGCAGCAAGCAGGCTCTGCTGGACTCTGCCTGTACTAAGTCACCAACAGTTCTCTGCCCCCTACGCCAAGTGTGTCTGGGGCTGTGATGAAGCACATGGCACCACTGCTCAGCTCAGGTCTAGGTGCAGGCAGGTCTCAGAGCTCAGCTGCAATTCTGCCCAAAATGCCATACCCATGCTCAGGTGTGCTCCAGGTGCCTGCTGCCTCCCTGCTCCCCATCCCCACCCTGGAGGGAAGCAGCAGCCTGATGTAAGGCAGATCCCTGCTTGATGCTGTCTGGCTCCTAGGCTGAGTGTTTCTCTTGCCGTTTGATGAGGCATAGCTGGAGCACATCAGCCTCGCCTCCCGCTGTGGCCAGGAGCCTCCACACAGCATGGGATGTGGCAGCTGCCATCTCAGCTGGCTGACAGCGTGGTCCCTTTGGTCCCCACATGTGCACGTCCCCATGCCAGCCCATTGCCTCTGCATGCTCCCCAGCTCTGGTCCCTCGTGGTGTCCATCTGCTTCTCCCATGCTGTGGGTACAGGTAGCTGTGCTCCCTGCTGAGGTGGGGTGAGTGCTGTGGGCTGATGGCAGGCTTTCTTTTCATTAGCTGGTGTAAACACAGCTCTTTGGCAGCAGCCTGCTTTTCTGAGCCCAGGAAGAACATTTTTCCTTTTATCTATAATTTAATGAAGTGTCAAGCCACAGAAGTTTTAATGATAATAAGCAGCAGAGGAAATTTATTTATGTGCTGCAAAGGTGGGTTTCATTCCAGGGCTGTGGGGGTTTTTTATGTTTCTCTCACAAGAAATGTTGGCTGCTCATGCAGCTTCCCTTCCAGCGTGTTCAAGCGACCTTCCCTGTGAAGCTCACCACTGCAGTTCCTGCCTGGCTCAGTGGCTTTCCAGCCCCTCTCCCACACAGAACCTGTGGGCCAAGTGAACTGGGAAAGGAGAAGCAAGGAAAACAGAGTGAGGTGGGAGTATTCATGTGCTTGGTGAGGTGTAATGGGAGAAAAGGAAATCACGAGTTCCCCGTTTTTCACTTTCTCCTGTTGCTGTGCATCGCTTACATCTGCTTCCCAGACCAGCCTCTGTGATGGATTTGACTGCTGAGGAAAAACAGGGAAGGGCTTTTTTGGGATTGTGTGTAGCGCTTGCCTTCTGTCAGCCTGTGAAGCTGTCAGTGGTGAGTGGAGACAAAAAGTGGATCCATGTCATACAGAAGGACCAGGGCTCCTTCCTGACGTGCAGGAAGGCAGAGAAAGGAGCTTGGAGCTGGTCAAAGATGAGCAGGCAAGGGAATGTGGCTGTGGAGGGACAGGAACCAGTCTGGAGAGTAGAGGGTTGCAAGAAAGGATTAGAACAAGGAGTCATTGGGAAAGAAGTTTGAAATGGAGGAGAAGGGCAATGGGGTATAGAAAAGCTGATGGAGAAAATTGGAGAGGAGAGAGGGAGGTTAACTGGGGTAGGGAAGAAGCATGTGTGTGTGGGAGCTCTGCAGGAGGAAGCAAATATAAGGGGGAAATGGGTTTACTAGCGAATGCTTGGGAACCATGCCTCTGAATTAACCAGAACCTTCCTCTCCTCCTTTGATGTGGCTTTGGAGGCAATATTAGAACCTCCTAATTATTTTTCTTGGATGAGTTTTGCGATCCTGATGATATTAATTATTCTTAAAGGTCAACAGCACTCACTTGAATCCCCTTCTGTTCTATCATGTAATCAGTTAATTAATTGGAAACCATTTAGCAGTGTCTGCCGAGAGCTTAGCCTGCCTTATGCCCTGTTGTTTTGCTATTGGTGGGAGATATACATATATATCTGTTAGTGTGTGTATATATTCATATTCGTACCTCTTCCTTTCTTCAGAGGCTCTGCAAAGCACTTAGTACCATCCCAGCCATTGCAGCCTGTGGCACCCCTCAGGCAAATTGGGGCTCAGGCCTAGCTGTTACTTTTGTCTTTCCTAAGCCCTAGCAAGAGCAGTGTGTTGAGATTATTCAGGGCTTATTGCTTTCTGGGCATCTAAGTAGGGGAGTTTATTTCAGTTTAAATTTGATGCAGGAGCCCTCTAACAGCTGAGAGTACAGCCAAAGTTGAAGAGGGAGAAGGAAGACCAGATCCTATCCCAGAGCATCTGTGCTCCATGTGTTGAAGTTGAGGCTTTTGTGTGGACCTTGTCCAGCTCTCCCAGTGCCTGCCTGTGCATTGGGGTGACCTCCTGAGTACCTGTCCTTGCTACTTCAGTCTATTCAAGGAGTGAAGGTGGTGGTGAAACACTTGGGACCCTGGGAGGGCATGTGTTTGGGTCTAGTTTCAGCGCATAATTGGAGATGCTGGCAAATGCCCCTTGGGCTCAGCTCTCCTTCCCACAGTAGCACAGCACGAATGGGTTTGCTCTGGGTCCGTTAGAAACCTGTGAGTAGGAGGCATTCCTTGGTCATCCTCTGTTCCTAGCTTGAAGAAACATGCAATTTGAAGCAAACAGGCAGGATAAACGCAGCCCCTGACTGGAGCTGTCAGCTGGCAACCCTTGTTCTCAATCAGCACACATCTCCAGTGTTATTTCTGTGTGCTGAAGCAGGAGAAAAGCCGAGTGTACAGTTACATTTCAGGACTAATGGATCTAAAATTACTACATTTTGGGAAAGAAGAGATGGGGTGGGGGCAGAGCAGCCCTGAGGACATCTGAGCTGCAGGGAGGCAGTGGTTGGGAAGGTCTCTTGCTCATTGCAGGTTGATTTTTCTTTTCCTTGAGCAGAAGATTGCATGTTCCATGGATGCTGCTGGACTCTGCCCTGCAGGGAAGCTGGCAGGCAAAGGGAAAGCAACTGCAGGGCTGACCCAGCTTTTAACCTTTCCTTGAGTCCTCTGAGAGTCCAGATGTCTTTGGAGAAGAGCAATGGAAACTGCACACAATAAGGGAGAGATGAGTGCAGTCCAAAGGGCCAGATCCTTGCATCTGATCCACCTCAAAGCGTAGGGGACAACATTACCCACATCTGGTGACTGCCTCCCATCTGTACTGTGTGCTGAACCAAAGCTATGAGCAACAATAAGCTCTGAGGCATGATTTGTCTCCAAACAAAGCTTCGTGCAGCTGGGAGATGTTTCAGAAGAGATGACTTGGAGGGTGTGGAAGCGTCATGGGGTTGGAGATGGCCTTTAAAGTGTTTTGGGATGGGCTGGGATGAAGGCAGCAGCAGGACTGGCTGTCTGCATTGGCAAAGGCAGTGGGAGGAGAGGCGTGGGGTGGATGTGTCACTGGCACCAGCCGTGGGAGCCCTGCGATGGAGGCGTGGTGCCTTTCGCCTTCCTGCTTGCTCTGCAACTTCTGTTTTGTAACGCTGTTGTTTAAAGAACAATGCAGGAGACCAGCCCCTTCCACTTCTTTCAGCCCTGTCTCAGTGACAGTTGGGATTTTACACATCAAGGTCATGCAGCTGGGAAATACAGAGGGGTTGGTGGTTCTTCCTTCAGTATTGCACCTCCAGGGCTAGCGAATGTGCATATGGAGTGACAAGGTCTCTCGTGTGTCACAGATGATGGTCTCTTGCTCTCCTTTGATGTGGGATGCTTTGAGTTTGGGAAATTATTGGAAATTCTGACTCTAGCCTTAAAACAAGGAAAAAATTGAAAGGAGTGAGATGATAATGTGATGGGATATGCTGTGAGATAACGCACAGCACAGTACCTGTGGGTGTGAGAAAGGCGTTAGTTACACTGTCCAAACTCACAAAAGAAGATTGAGCCTTGGAGTCTTTTTGATTCTGCTGTGTTTGGGGTCGGTGAAGACCAGGATGTTGCTAAGGAGTTGTTTGGGGAGCAGAACTGGACTGCAGGTAATGGCAAACCATGGCTGGAGAACTAGTGAGGTAGTAAACTATCTTACTTCTGCATAGCACCAATACACATGTCCTTATGCTGAGCCCAGAGAGGGAGCACGAATGGGAGAGCTGCTGGTAGCTGTGAAATCTCAGGCTGACCAATTGAGCACCATGTCTTGTTCTAACTCTGCTTTCTGCGCATGTGAGGCTTGTGTGTGCTTGGCATCACCCAGGGCTTTTGCAGACTCTATCTCAAGCGTGTTGCGCTAGGGCTTTGGGCTGGGCTATCAGAGGTTTCAATTGAGTCTAATATTTGCAGAGTATGATTTGGAAAGGGTGGGTTCTGTACTGCCACAGCTTCTGGGACCTGCTGAGGTAATTTTAGCACATTCATTAAGGGAGGACAGTACATTTTTCCCCGTAATGAGCAAAGCTGCTTACTAAACAGGAGAATCAGGGAGGGGGAAGGAGAGGGCAGGGCTGGCGATGGGGAGTGTAATATTGCTTTTAGAGGTCACTGGAGTTATCTGTCAGGGACAAGCAAGCCCCAGAGTGACTTTCCAGCATATCTCTGGTTCAAACCCAAAGATTTAGCAGCTTACTTGCTGCAGAAATAAAGCCTGATTGGAGCTACCCCTACAGCAGCATGTGAGGATGTTGACATTTTCCTCTCCCGTTGCCACCAGCACCCAACCAAGGCTCTGTGAGGTGATGGGAAGCACCCCTTGTGCCCAGAGCACAGGGAATATCGAGGGAGTCCCACATGGTGTCACTGGCATATCCAGTGCTGGGGACTGCAGCAGAGGTTATGCATCTCTCCTCTACTTTCTGCGAGGCAGTCTCTTGTGTTCACTCAGCCCCAGCTGCTCTGTGCAGTTAATCCCCCCCCAGTCAAGGTCTGCAGTGGCACCGTGTTATTAAAACGTGTGAAAAACTTCTCCCATGCAGAAGTAGATGTGTCAGAATGGAAATATCTACTGGAGTGGAGGATGGAGATGAGTGGAGGAGGGACAGGCACGGAGGGTTCCTCCCCAGCAGCAGCATTTCTGCCATTGCGTTGAGCTGAGCTGCGTAATATAGCTTACAGTTTAATTACAGGGGCTCCTTGTTGGTGTCATTAATGAGGCAACTGGCTTAATTTAGCAGAATAAAAATGGTTTTAATAGTGGAAACACTTTTGGCTGCTGGGTAATTGAGGGAAAAGAAAATGCGCTGTCTTCTCTTGCACTGAAGTCCACTTCTTTTGGGTTGCATAGATCCAGACTTCTCTTTGTCTCCCACGCCTACCTATCCCTTTTTAAATGCAGGAGCTTGTTCAGCAGATGTACCTCCACAGCCTCATCTGTCACTCATGGGCTAGGACAAAATGGCGATGGTCACCTCAAAGCAAGGTCTCCCCAGTACCTGCAGGAGTCGTGAGAGAGTGTGCAGGACACAGCGTGTCCCCTCCTGAAACAGATGAGGAGGATGGATGGAGGGAAGGAGCAAGAACTGAGACTTTGCTGTCACTCAGTGATAATGTCCTGCCTTTGAGGTGTGTGGGGGGTTGCTAGTGGAAAAGGCTGGTGGGGATACGGTGTGATGATGAGGAGCACAGCTGCTGCTGCAGGAGGAGAGTGGAGTGGTGTTGAGCCTGAGTCATGAGTGGGTTGGGTGTCCGTTGCCCTAGACGTGGTCCAGGTGAGCTCCATCCAACCCCCTCTCCATACTAAACTCCTTTGAAACCTGCTCCAGAACGGCTTTTCCCATGTGGGTCCCTGACAGCTCTTCCTAAAGACTGTCTGTGCAAAATAGCAGATTATGAGTGATGGAGAATATGTCCCAGGGCAAGAAGCAGTTTGAATATGTTCAAGAAGCACTGATGGCAGGTCTGTCCTGAGAGAGATGGGCTCCTGTTTGTTTGCTGCTGAGAAATACACAGGGAAGACATTTTGCTTCCCTCCCCCTGTGTTTCCTCCATGTGTGATGTGTTATTTTATTACAGGTGGAGCTGATGCCTAGGCTGATATAAAGGTTGTCTGGCATGCTCCACTACAGGGCTGCTTCCACTTTCCTATAACTCTGCCAGATTTTCATTGCTCAGGCTGAAGTTTTCTGTGCTGGGTGTCTACTCCTGGCTGAGTTATTTATTTTATTATTTCATTCTAGTTTCAAATAAAAACCTGCTCAAATGTTTGAGGTGGTGGCAGAGCGGGGGGCAGTGGGTTGTTGTGCTCAAGCTAGAAAATACTGGTGATGCTCCTGATATAAAGCCACCTGCACCCTCCTTTTGTGGAGGGGAAGAAACTTTGTCAAAGGACAGGTTTTGCTTGGAGGACGTGATTTTTTTTTTGCTCTGGCATGTCTCCTTACATAGGCAGAATGGATCTGGATCCAGTCAGAGGGGAGAATTTTGGCAGAGGATGTTTGGGAGTGGATAAGGGAGATGAGGAGCAGCAGCTCCTGTTGGGACACTGGGGTTGGGATGGGAGGATGTAAAAGTGGGTAAGATCATAGGAAGTTTTGGCATGGATGAGGAAACTGGGGCTGAGAAGTATTTGGGAGTGGCTGGACAGCAATGGGTAGTGTGATTTAGACTGCTGGGGAGAAGTGGATGAGTTGAGGAGGAAACAAAATGGGTCGGGCACAGGAGGGTGGGGGTTCTGTTTGCTGCAAGGGAAGGGGATTTGGAGATGACAACAGACTTTCAGCCTTGGAAATAGTGGTGGGAAGGCAGAAGAGGCAGCTGGAGCTGGGAGAGGACTCGGTTGGGAGAGGCTTGATTTTCCCCAGTCCTTCCCTGTTCGTGCTCTACAGAATAGGGGAAACTCAGTGCATGGACCAGAGGTTTGACCACGGGGGGAAGCTCACAAGCACTGAGAGGATTTACAAAGCCCTGGAGCTCAGAGCTTCACCCATGGAGCTATAATTTAATCTGCTGGTGTGCATGTACTGTGATACCGTCTCTAATTACACAATCACACACTATCTTCCCCAGCAAACCTGCCCCATCCAGTGCGTAGGATGGATCTATTCCGGAGAGAAATCAGTGCTGTGCCATGAGGTTTCTCCATAGGAGCTCTCTGTCTTTTGTGGCAGAAATCAGCAGACGTAGCCTTTGTATGTGGAAGCCCAATCCTGGCATCTCTGACCTTTGGGGTTTCTGTGACTGAAATGGTGTATTTTTAATGTGTGTTTACATACACAGCCTCTTTTTGTCCCTGTGCTGACATCAGGGGCCTTTGCAATGGTCCATTGCAAGGACCTTTCACGTTTTAAAGTGTCAGAGGTGTCTGTTTCTAACAACAAACATGTTCCTCCCCGTGTGTGTGTCCTGCTGATCTGAAATGGAGCTGTTGGTGCATGTCCCCCTGACCAGCTCTGTAGAAATTGATGGTCAGGTTGGATCGGACACTGACTTTGCCCTTTGAGAGCAGAGTCTCGTGCCATTTGTGTGCAAGGGAAGACCCATCTCCTCTTTGCCTAATATTTGCTGTAGTTTGTTGTCTGAGGAAGGGAGGAGGTGGTAGCAGTCTGTTTCCAGAGATTTCAGAAGCTGCGCACATCTGCCTGGCAAAGCTCCTTGCATTAGTGAGGCTGTTTCTTTCCTCCACCTCTCTGTGTCCTAAATTGTAATAACACGATCATGCTATTTTTGATTCCCTTATTTGTGTGGAAAGCCTGTTGTTTTTTTTCTCTTCTCTTTCAGAATCCAATTTTCTCTTGACATTTCTGCCTAATGTAGCAAAACATGACCTTTGAGAAAGGACATTCCAGCAAGATTCACTCCCTCCTCTGCATCTCTGCCTCTCCCCCACATCTTGCTGTCTCTCATGCATCCCCCTTTACGCTTCCTTCTTTTCTCTGGGTTGGGGGAGGGAATTTACTGCCATGCTTTTCAGTAGCAGTGAGCTGCTCCTTCCCCTCCTACTTTTCATCTGTCTTTCAGCAAAGTTTCCAGGTGCTCAGTGCTCCAGGGTGGATAAAGGGAGTTTTGCAGTATTTCCCCCATACACACTCAGTTTCACCTGCTATTTTTACTACCTTTCTAAACTTTATTGGAGGCTGGAAGCAGTTTGTCTACAGCCGTAGGAATGGTGGGATCTCAGTCATTTGAAATGAGGTACCTGTGGTTTGCCATGGTTTCCACAGCAGGGTAGTCTGCTGTGAAGCAGAGCCAGAATTTAATGATACAGCACTGTGTCATCATGGTGTTTGGGCTCATTCTTCTGCCAGGCTTGTGGAGAGCCTATGGGATGATGGTTTGCTGTGGGAGTTGCAGTGTCAGTGCAGACCTAATTGCAGAGTTTTGGGCTTTGCAGCATGGCTTGGTGGCCAGTGGGACAGGACCAGAGTGGCTTTTCCCATGTGGGTCCCTGGGCAGCGCCCTCTCTGCATTTGCCCAATGCATGTCTGCCCCTGCTGCAACCTGGTCTACAGTGAGAAATGAATCTCGTAGCACAAATCCTTGCGCATTAGACCTGCATCAGCCGGAGCTGTTCCAGGATTTGCTTTCTTGGTTTTAGCATGTTTCTGCAAATCAAACACGGATTCTGTGCTGAGCCTGGCATGTCTGGACTGCCACTGTCACCTCTGTGGCACCTTGTCCCGTACCTCCTCTCTGGCCAGCTGAGAGTTTAATGAACCTGCAGGTAGTTCATGCCTCTGGCCCTTCATGGCTCCTTCTATCTGCAGTCCCACATTGAGCTGCCCTGCCTTCCTGCAGCCCACCCGGGCAGCTTGTGATGGGAGGGAGATGGCGGGGACAGGGTTGGATACAGCAAAGGATGGGAGGCAGCAGCTCCTGTGTCTTTGGGAGGCCAGCATGGGTTTGGGAAGACTTGGGTTTCTGCCAGAGCTTGCGACCACCCATCCATCCCTCTGCTCACCCCATGGGCTGGTCCCTTGATTGGTGACTCTCAGGCTGGCCAGGCATCTCCAGGAAGGCTGCCAACTACAGAAAGTGTTTCATTACCTTCTTACACTGTTAAAAACACAGTGCTTTTCTCTTTGCACTCACTCTGCCCCAAACACATTCCTTCCTCTTGTTTAGTACTTCAGTTGCTTTTTCGCTCTTGCATCCTCTCTGGCTTTCAGCTGAAGAGGTGATGTGCGCTGGGTTGCAGAGCTCTCCCAGGTAGACGAGATTGATGTTTTTGCAAGTTTGGGCAGATGGAGAGAGGGATGGGGAGCTGTTAGCTGCTGTAGCAGCAGTACCCCTGGGTGCAAACAACACACAGCCATGTACTGGGATGCTTTGAGCACGCAGCTACTGCAGCTCATATGATAACACCTTGGGTAATCATTGTGGTGTCATTTGAACCTGGCTGTTACTATTGTTAACATGATGTTCATAATTTTTTGTTCAGATTGAGATTAGACTTGTTCTTGCTGCTTATGGTTGGTTGAGCTCCAGATTCATGGGCAAGAATCGGATATTTCTTAGTCTGTTTGGGTTGGTTTTTAGCATTGCTGCCATTTTCCCCCTTGGAAAAATAAATAAAATGAGAAACTTCCATTTAGGTTCATCCTCATTAAAATCTCTCATTATGAAAGCTAAACTTGGGTCCTAAGCTGCTTGACAAGCTCCCTGTTGAGGAGGACGATGAGCTCTGTGGAGGCGGTAGGGCCACGTGCAGGAGGAATTACTTACCATGACTTCATTTTCCTGTTAACTTTCAGAGACCTCTCTGGGAACCGGCTCACCACTCTGTCATGGCAACTCTTCCAGACCCTGCGACTCTTTGAACTGTAAGTCCCACCCTGGAATCATGTCATGGGGGAAGAGGGGAGGCTGAGAGGGGGAACAGTTTCCGAATAAAGCTATTTCGAAGCCTGTGAATAATTACCTAGAACTCCAGTGGGCAGCACCATCCTTGGGAGGGTTATCTGGCCATGGGAGCACCAGAGCAGAACTGCTTCTCTTTTAACTTCACAGCAGCTGGCTAATTAATCTCGGGATGATTAACAAGTCATGCTTGGGGTAGTAAATGGTTGACTAACTCTGGGAACACACTGGAAATAGTTACTAGGCCAGATTTTGAGTGAATCTTCTCAGTACTTGATCCTCATCTGTTGCAGGGTAGGGCTAACTGGTTTTCTCCATCTGATGGACATGCTCTATATGATACCCCTGTTTTTTAGGCAAATGACTCCCTTGCTCTCTAGCAATTGAGGCTCCTGTGTGGGAGATGAGATAGTGTCTCTCCTGGGGCGCTGGTGGCCTTCAGCCTGTTGAATTATTGATAGAGCATTCAGTGCCGTGCTTGAAGAATAAGTGGACATGAAATCAATGGAACGTTGCCCTGATGACCTGTTTTGTTGAATTTTAGAAATAGTTGTTTGTTAGGTATAAGAAAATATATATATATGTAGGATTTGTCCCAGAGGATCCTGGGAAGCTCCATTCATCCTCACTGATGATCAATAGAGCTGTAAGCTAGAAGTGACTTATGAAAGAATAAAGACAGTCTTTCAAGTGGGAGTAAGTGTGTTATCACCGGTGTTACTGCAGTGTATTTTATTTCTGTCAAATTGCTAAATGAAAAATACTAATGGTGATATTAGAAAATAGAGAAACGCCCTTCTGATGGGGGGATCTGGCTTGCAGAGTTGAAATGCTGAATTTGGAATTTATCGCCTCACTCATTACAGTTCTAAATATTTTTTCAAGCCTGGCTCAGGTTTCAAGTTTAATAGCATGAGTCATTTGTATTCTTAGACCTTTACTTATTGTCATTGCACTGTCTGGCAAAACTCAGATTGATGGTTGTTACCCAAGAGACACCCAAGAGTGGAGGAGCAAATGGGGCTGCAGTCCTGAGCTAGAGGCACTGGCAGGGCCTGGAGTAATGGTGGGCCTGCAGATTAATGGGAATACTTCCAACAGGGTTTGTTTTTATGTGGCTTTGTTTCATTTGGTCATATTTTGTTTCTTCAGGCATGTCCCAGGTCTGCCAGCCTAAGTCAGGCTCAAAAGACCAATACTAAGTATAAAGGAAATTGAGATGCTGCCGTTTGGGCAGCAAAGCGTACTACTCCCCAGCTGATGAAGAATACATCTGTGTTGTCCTGCTATGGTGATCCTGACAGGGAAGCTGGTGTGCTTGCAGAGGCTTTGGTTGGTGTCAGCAGAGTCACTTGGGGCCAGTGCTTTGTAGCCTGGCAAATGGGAAGGAGCTGAATTACTTGGCTCTGATTGGCACTGTGCTCAGAGCTGTTTTCTCAGAGCTAACAAGCCCTGACTGATGAAAGAAATAATGCAGATAGAAACATGGGAGATCGCAGGGTTGGTTGGTAGGAAGAGGTGATGGGGTGGGAAAGCGGTGCTGATATGATGCATGGTGTCCCATGGGGATGCTTGGCATTGTTGGAGCCTCAGCTCAGCCTTTCCTGCCACCAAGCTGTGAAAGGGGGACTGGCAAACCACCCCTGGCACCAGCTCCAGTGATCAACTTAGACCTACAAATATGAGTGTCTGCAGGGTCTGGCTTGCTGTTGGCTGGGCTGGAGTAAGAGCATGGACACTGTTGCTTCCTGAGAAATGTTCCCCTCTGACCTCCTTGTCACTAAGGACCCTCCATCCATGTGAGCGCCAGGGGGATGATCAGTACCAGAATAAGATGATGATGCTGTTCCCCAAAGTGTGCTGGGAGAGGAATGTTTTAGCTGATACCCACTGGTACATCGGTGTTAATGGGGCAGGGGGATGCACCTGCAGCGTCCTCCCTGGGGGCATGAAACTGTCCTGCTGAACTTTGGATTTATTTGGGATAAAACGGCATGGAAGTGTAGCTTCAGCTATGGGCCCTGAGTAATCATTCACGTAAAGATGCCGGGAATCAAGCTAAAGGCATACATTATCTACTGTGGGCAAGAAGGATGGGACCTGTTGATGAGGAAAAGCAAATACGTAAGATAGGGAGAAATTAGTTGTGGATATGCAAAAGTGGAAAATGCTGTATTTATTTTTTTTAGAAACGCAGAGGATGGGTGAGTACAAGACAGTTTTTTTGGCACACTGAGCTCCAAGGAGGTTTCCAGAATCTGGGAGGGAGATGGAATACATGGCCCACATAAAGTGAGTGTGAAGCACTGGTGAAAGCTAGAAAGGGAGTTGCAGACTGACATCAGCCAAGGACTTGAATTTGAGCCAAAGCTCTCTGGAAAGGAAGAAGGTGGTGAGCAGTAGAGACTGATGCAGAGGCAGCAAGCTATAGGGAGGCAGGCTGAACAGCAGCACTTGTGCATGGCTGTGGAGAGGAAAGAAGACCCCAGAGACACATAGATGCTGGCAAGAGCCTGCTCTTCTTGAGAGGATTAGGTCTACAGAGACGGTTGGTGGGATAAGTGGGTGCAGGTCTGCAGTGGTTCATCAGAGGCACTTTATGTTGAGTTCCAGTGCTCCGGTGCTACCAGGTAATCATGCAACCAGAGGGAGGATAGTCACTGAAGGCAAAACCGACTTGCAATGAGGCAGCTTGGAGCAGCAGAGAACACAGGAAGGGAAGTGATGGGAGGATAATCTCCAGGAGAGTGCTGGGAGAAGAGGAACTACAAATGATGCAATGTGGAGATTGCCCCGGAACACAAGACCTGACAAAGCCACTCATGGTGAACATGGAGGAGGAAAGAGCAGAAGAGTAATGGGAAGATCATGCCACGCTATGAGAGCAGGCAGGTGGATGGGAATTTGGGACTTGAAACAGCTGCCTGGCTGCATTTGAGGCATATCAAGCTCAGGAAGATGGTATTGCTTTAAAGCACAATTTCTTTTCTTGTTCATCAGAGCTGTGATTTTTTTCCCCTGCTGGCTCAGTGAAGAAAGGATGGCAAAAATGAGGCACACTTCCAAAGAATATTATCTCCTTTTTCCTCCTGGCCAGAAGCAAGGCTTGGAATGGTTTCCAGTGACTCCAGCCTGAATTCCCACAGCACGGGCTGACCTTGACCAGCAGGGCTCAGGCTAATGTGTGCAGAACACTCCCAAGTCTGAAGCTGAGTGTGCACAGGGAAGCATCTGACACATGCAACAGCTCATAAACATTGGACTTAGAGCCTTTCTTATCCAGAAGTCACAGCTGGTTTCCTCTGTCATGTCCTTGGCTTCCTTTGTCATGTCCTCAGAGAGCTTAGGGCTGATATTTCAAGAAATTCCGTCCCGGAAAGACCTAAAACTCTGGATCCAATTACATCTTTGGTTGTATAAGACCTTGTATTCCTGAACATCTTGCTGCTCTGCCTGGCCCATGAGCATTTCTAATACCAGCAGTCTCTGATAACTGGCTCTGCAGTATGTTTCTGTGATGCTACAGCAAGAGGCTTTGGTGAGGATGGGGCACAGCAGTGTCTCTGTCAATGTTCTGAGTCCAACTTAACATCATCTGTGCCTTTAGCTTCTAAACTTATTGCCGCCAACAGTCACACTAATAGAGTTGTAGCTAGACAGCGGGTACTTGCCTGCGCTCTGCTTTAGCTAATCCAGCCATCGTGCGTCACTCCCTGTCTGAGTTCTTCCCTTTCTATCCCATTCCTTTTTGGCAGGGGCTTGGAAATAACAGTTCTGGATGGACTGCCAAGAGAAGTCCTGGTTTTGGGAAATAAATAGAAATGGAAAACAAAAATAGATTTTGTTCTCTCTCTGCTGGGCGCTCTTTGGTTCTCAAGCTTAGGGAAGCGGTCTCGGTCCCGAGGTAGAAGAGTGTTATGATTGCAAGTGTATGAAACCTTGGCAGCAATTTTATGTGAATCGAAACAGACAGGAAAAGTGTGGCAAGGATCTCCACTGCCCTCTGAGAGGCTTTAGCTGCAGACAGCTTTGCTTTAGCTGTTGAGTGGGGAGGTGTGGAACAGGGCATGTGAATCATTTAGCTGCCTAGCCTGAAAAAAACCTGTTCTGTGTGCGTGTGAAGTTCTATCTGTCCCAGTACATACTGGGGCGCTGATGGCATCCCTTCACGTGCTGGTCCACCCTGGTGTAGGCTGCCCAGGAAGTTCTGGGATGTAGTGGGTACAGATTTTTGTGGGGGAAGCAAAGCTGGGCTCAGCAGCATTGCTGTTTCTGAAGAGGGGACTTGGTACCCGCATGGCTTTAGGGTTTCAGCTCTGTCATTGTCGCCTCAACTGACAGGGCAGGGCATGATTGTCGCAGTTTTCCTCTGTCCCAAACACAAGCCCTGCAGTGTGCCTGCTTCCCAGAGTACACCCTGCTGCAAACCTGTGCTTTGCTGGGGGCTGGTGCATGGCTCTGGCTCATGTGCAGGTTTGGTCCCTTTTTGGACCAGCTCTGCTTGTGCAGAAGGACCCCAGCTGTGATACTTGCTGTTTCTCATAGCTGTTTTTAGTTTTAATGGGGCCTTCAGAAGGTGTGTGAGTGCATAGCTCCTGAGTGCCTGTAACCAAGAGATGCTTTGGCAACATTTCCAGGCTAAGGCTATGTGCAAAAATGCCCTTTGGGTTTACTTGTCCTCTCTGGGAGTTAGCTGTGCCGGATACAGCTCAGGAGAAGGAGCCCCTTGCCTTAATTCTCACTGTGGTGCTGCTGCACTCGTTATACACATAACAGCAATAAAGACCTTGGCTGCCCTACTATGCTTTTCAGCACCAGATTTTGCCCTTCACACTGTGTTGGGAGACATCTCCACAGCACATGGTGATAGCTTTTCGCCTGACAGTGGGTTTTGGCCAAAGGGTGCCTTGTGATCCCTAAGGCACTTCTTGCCTTGCAGAGAAGAGACGGTGCATTTATCTTGGCAAGCAGAGTTGTTGGTAGTGGAGATGTGCAGAAGTTGTGGGAAGAAGAATTGGAAAGAGCTGCAGCTCCTAATGATCCCTGCAAGGGATGAGGAGAGAATCATAGAATAGTTTGGGTTGAAAGTGACCTTCAAATGTCATCTACTCCAATGCCCCTGCAATGAGCAAGGACATCTTCAGCTACATCAGGTTGAAATGAAGGTCTAGGTTTTTGGACAATGTGAGTGTGGAAATCCCTACGCACTTCTCTGGAGAGCTGGCTGGTGTGGCAGGCAGGCTCCAAGCAAGGAGAGATGGCATCTGCCATATGTCAAGAGTGCTTTTGCAATGCATGTTAGTGAAAATGGGTGCACACATCTCTGCCCTTACTACCCACGGTGACATGCCAGCTGCTGGTGGCACATCCAGCTGGTGATGGCAGTTAATTTGTGCAAAAGCCCCTGTGGGGGTCTTGATTAGAGCGAGTTACATCACTGATGGTGGAGCAGGTCATGGGTAGGTTCTGTCCTGAAGCCCATTGCTCCTGTATTATTCATGGGCCTTCATGAATTAGCAATGGGCTGGGAAGGCTGCCGTCTATTACTCACAGAGTGCTGGGACAGCAGCTCTCCCCTGCAGCCTCATTTTGTGAGGATATTTGCAGCAGAACAGAATTTCTTCCCTGCTGTCTCTGAGCTCTCCCAGCTCCCTGTTGGGTCCCAGGGTACAACTCCTGTTACCTGATCTGCTGTTAGCTGAGTCCATGGTTCTTAGCACGTGCCATCCCATGTCCTGCTGGTAGCAGTGACCTTGGGAGAATCCCGAGGAGAACATGGATTCATGGCCATGCTGAAGAGGATGCAAAGCCTGTGAGAGACACTGGCAGTACCTGTCATAACACGCAGCTAATGCCTTGTCATTTGAATCCCACCAAATCACTGCTCTAATCTGCTCTGGTCTGTTAAATTTAGTGCTTTGGCCTTTGAGTTGCTTGTCTGAGCTTTGTATCTGCATTGCAAAGGTTTACATGCTTTTGACAGGAAAGCAATGAACTAGTGAAAAGCCACAGAGTGAAGATTAACTGACTGTTTGTTCTTGGAGAAAAAAAAAAACAAACCACAAAACAAGTCAGATGGCATCTCATTCTGTGAGAAGATTCAAAGTGGCATCTTTAGGGTTCAGGTTTAACACCCCTCAGTGCTACCACAAGATTCCTTCTCCTCTTCCTCCTTTTGCAGTACTGTATTGATGTAACAGGAGCTGCACATGTTTGGAAGGTTGTTTCCAAATCCTGTTAGTTGGTGGAATTAATTTTGTAAAAGCAAGCATGAATTTTGCAGTAACACATGGAACAGACCAGAAAAGCAGCTTCCTCCTATATGACGGGGGGATCTAGATACTGCGTGAAGCAATGGGTTGACCTTTGGAGATGCCCATCATGTTTCGGGGTGACTGAGCTCACCTTTTGCAGTGCTGACTCCTCTGCTCCCTATTTTCTTTTGCTCCACAGTTATGTGGGGAGATATTTTGTTTGGTCAGGCTGTATCTCCTGTTTTGCTTAAGTTTGCAACCCATGTTGGTAACTCAGTCTGTCCTGGCTGAGCACTGGACTCTCTTCCCTGCTGTGACTTGCCCTCCTTGCATCTTCACAGAGAGCTGCAGGGCTTTAAAAATGTAAATGAAATGGTTCATAGGTTGGAAAATCAATTATAATAAACATTCCTAGTATATAAACTATGTGTAAGTGTGGTTTAAATGAAGTACATTAAAGGCAGTGCTTTTCTTCATTTCTCCTGGCCAGGTCAGCAGGGTCTCAGTGTAGTGCTGTTTGATTTGATTAAAATGCATGATATCCTGTGCATTAGCTCGTGTCCTGGGTCACCAGGAGGCTGTGTTTGTACAAGATACTCGGGAGGATTGCTGCCAACTTCACTGAGTGCTTGTGGGGACTGGAGGTGTGTTTTGGCCAGCAGGGTTTTGGACCCTACTGAAGTAGGATTTGAAGATGTCAATCTATATTATAGGGTAGGGGGGAGCTGCCGGCTCCTTTGCTGAGGGATGAATGCTTTGGGTGTCTGGATGGCTGTGGGAGTGAGCTGCAGATGTGCAGATCTTGCAGTGAAAGATGTTGCATGTATCCATGTGCTGCCCTGGGAGATGTAAAATCTTGTGTGCATGCATGAAGGAGACTGTAAACACATGGATGTATAACTTCTGTCGCTGTGGAGGTGGAAGAGAGGTGAATAACAAGTGCCATAAGACTCCAGGCAAATAACATGGAGGAGGTTCCCCCTTAGCTCTAACGGGATCCTTGTACCTGCATGGTGATTGTTCTCCTGGGGGAGCCTGGAGCCAAGTAATGGCCCTGCTCTTCCTTCCCCATCCCACCATCTTTTCTCATACTCTCTCTGCCCATAGGAGACTAGAGAGGAACCTTTTTAACTGCAGCTGCGACATCCGCTGGATCCAGCTCTGGCAGGAGAAGGGTGAGGCAAACCTGCAGTACCAGGAGCTCTACTGCATGAACATGGATGCAGCCACCATCCCTTTGCATGAGATGAACATCACCCAGTGCGGTAAGCACTCCTGGGCATAGGCATATGGGAAGCCAAGAGGATGCTGGCTGGGAGGGAGCCCTGTCCTGTCTGGCACCTCTGGTTCAACCATTTGCTTGGGTAACCTGGTGTGGGAGAATCCCACCATGTGGTCAAGAACAAGACAATTGAAGCTGATGGGGGTAGTTTGTGGATTAAAAGTAGAATATTTGGTTAAATGTGGGGCTGCTGGTTCTGTATGTGTGAAGGTATTGGGTGATCTGGGGCATTTCCTTCCCTGTAATGCTGTTGCTTGACAGAGTGCCTGTGATGAGTCTATGTGATGTCTTGAAAAGGTGGTATGTGTTTCATGTTGTGCTTCATCTGTCTAACAAATCCTAGAAGCAGCATATCATTAAAAGACACTGCCACCGTATCTTTCATAATTACTCTTAGGAAATACACATCTCTGTTCATTTTCTTTTGTTTTATTTTTTTCAATTGAAAGCCCATATCTGTAGGGAAGAGGCAGGAGTGACTTTTATACATCTTTTTGTTGCCTGTTGATGTTTAAAAGACTCCAGAGGCCCCAGGAGCAACATGAGGCATGTTCAATAGTTATCCCTTTCTCCTTCACCTTTTTCACACATCAGCTGCCTGTTTTGTGTCAGGTTTTGCTCTGCTGTTGCCATTACTGGAAAGCATCCCTTGCAGAGTGAGGGAAGGAGGTGTACCTTCAGCAGAACAATTAAACTGTCTATACGCAAGCAGCTGTCAAACTCAAGGGCTGGAAAAAAGGAGGAAACCCAGAGGTTTTCTTTCCTTTTCTAGGAATTTGGGTTGGTTTCTTGCAGCAGTAGAAGACAAACAGCACGAACGTTTGGATTTGCGTGACTTTTAAATTATTTTCAAGTTCATGATGTCCCTTTATTAAGCTCTGGAAACTGGCCAAAGTGTGCTCACATGTGGATGAACTAATAAGATTTAAGAGAGTGCTGTAATTTCCTCCCTGCATGGGAAGAATAATCTGCAAGGATTAGAGGGGGTGAAAAATCCTTAGGGATCAGGGGCAGGAGGAGAGGTGGCTCCATCAACGGTGGTGTTAGACTCTAGGAGACAGCAGGGTGCTGATTTGGGAACATGAATGTGCTGGTGTGCAGGGTGAGAACGTTCTCTGACCTTGTATCTCGTGAAGGGCAGGGAGCCGCACTGATCTGCTTTCGTCCTGAGGAGAGTCTGCCTGTTCAAGCACTAAGATGACTCCAGGGATGTTGTCTTTGTCTTTTGGTGCTGAGGGATGGCGTGGCTTGGTGTGGCCATGTTTGATACCAGCTCAACCTGGAGAGAACATACGTTGTCCCTCCCATCTCACTCTTCACTGATTCCTGCCACCCATGCAGCTTTGCTAGACCACTGCCTCCTTTCTTCTGGCATCACTCCAAATCAGTACAACGTTGCTTCCTTCTTGGTGTCACTCTTTGATGGCAATGAAGGGATGTGTATCCCCATCCGTGGCTTTGGGTTGGTGGGATGGATGCTGCTGCCCTATAACGGACCACTGGGCAGTATTTCCTCTGCTTTGCCTACCCAGTTTGCTTCTACGAACAGCCCAGAAAGCCCCACCTATGCAAGAAAGCTGCCTGCCCTTCTTGAAACCCGTGTTGTCTTGTTTCATGTTGAAAGATATTTGGTGCCTGTGGCAGCAAGAACGGAAGTGGTGTAAATCAGAGCCACCACTGGGGAAGAACAAGGGCACCTTTTATTAGGAGAACTGCTGTTAATATGAGGATGCATCCTTGGTCATCTTCTCTTGATTGTTATAAGTTAGAGGGACACTTTCCTCACCTGGAGTGCTGGGACTCTGTGCCTTGTCCCTGGAGGTGGGAACAATTTGGATCCTACCCCAGCACATGCAGCTTTCCCATCTACCCTCAAAAGCAAGTCCTGTGGGAGTTTGAGAGATTGGGATGGGTGTTGTGTGAAGGGAAGGGCAGCCGGAACTGGGCACCAGCTTTTGGATTCAAATGTGATGAGAGGCTCTGTTCATCTGGCACGCCTCCAGCATCTACATTTTCCCCATCTCTAAGACCTCCCACTTCTCTCAGCAGGGAAAGGCCATGCTGTTGCCTCCCTACTGTTTATCTCAGGATGCTGGAGGCTGATTTGGGGAACAGCTTGGTAGGATCTGGGTCCACACACATGTCCTGTGGCTGGTGGTAGCAAACACTGCTCCAGACCTGAGCATTTTGTTTTCTGGCTCTTCTAGACCTCCCTGAGATCAGTGTGAGCCATGTGAACCTGACAGTGCGGGAAGGGGAGAACGCTGTCATCACCTGCAATGGCTCAGGCTCGCCGCTGCCCGACGTCGACTGGACGGTGGCTGATCTCCACTCCATCAACACACACCAGGTAGGGGGCTGCAGGAGCTCAGTGCCTGATGTGGCAAGGGCAAGGCAGCTGCCATGGGATCCTCAGGTCTGTGCATGAAGGGCAGAGAGTAAGGTAGATGGTGGAGGCTGCTATGAGAAACATGAAATAGTTGTATCTAAAGGAAAATTGAGGTCATACCCTTATCCACATGAGAACCTGGGAACTACCTGAAGCCAGCAAAACCTTCTTTCTGTATGGCTGAAAAGCGAAGATGGGATAGTTTCATATTTCAGTGCTCCCTAATTGAATTAACTCAAGTCTCCTCTAATGAAACTGTTTTTGGAGGTGTCTGCTGTAGCTGAAAGAAGCTTTTCTAGAGGCAAGCTGTGCTTATCACTGCTACAGCCCTGGAGCTCTCCCTCTCCTAGTGGTTCCTCTTATAAGATGTGGTGTATTTAATCAGGTGAGGAAATACCTCACTTCACCCAAATCCCAGTTGACCTTGGATTTTGGAGACCTTCTCACGTCTTATGCTGAAATTGACCCTTGTTTTTTGGGAGCAGTAGCAGGGAGAAGAGCCACCAAACACTGATTTCTGTCTGTATTTCTCTGGGATTTTTAGACCAACCTCAACTGGACCAATGTTCATGCCATCAATTTGACCTTGGTGAATGTCACCAGTGAGGACAATGGATTCCTGCTTACCTGTATTGCTGAGAACGTGGTGGGGATGAGCAATGCCAGTGTACTGCTCACCGTCTACTGTAAGTAGCAGTGGAGAGACCTTGGTCTTACAGAGTCTGGAGGGCTGCCCTGGGAACCACTTGAATGCATGACCACTTTCTACCTGTGACATACTGGATTTGTGGATGATTAGGAGCTGAGCTCAGTGAGGAGGAGGTGGATCCTCACACAGCTCTTTAAGTGTCAGTATGTTTGCTTTCCTGCTGCCTCTATTAATGCAGAAATGAGCACTAGAGCAGAGGAGGAACAGCAGTACCACACTGGTGGTAGACATCTCTCCACCCATCTCTTGGAAGATCTAGCAGAGTAAGAAAAAGCTGTAGAGGGACTAACACTGTTTACAAATACAGAGTTGCTTGCCCTGATGCTATGTGAGAGGTTAAATGTCACACTTGCTAAAGCCAGTATAAATCTTGCCTCTTATTTCAGGGATGCTAGTGCTCCCTCTCAGATCTGTTCCTACAAAGTTAAACTGCAAATGCTGTGTAAACATGCACATGTCAAATTTCAACTGTTCACTTTTAGCTGCAAGTAGTTAAACTTTCTTTGTGCTTTCTAATATAACTTAACACAAACCTGACCTTAAGAGGAAGTTTACACAGCTTTGTGTTCTCAAGCAGCTGAGATTTACTATATGTTGCTGCGTCTTTAATATTTGCCCTTACTCTGTAGTTTGAAAAATCCCCCAACCTTGCCAGGTAGAGCAGAGGCCCATGTGGGATTGTGGTTAGCCTGGGTGAACCCACGGGTATTGGGTGTGCAGTGCAGGAGCCATGGGGTCCTGTAGACAAGACAGTCACAAGAGATAGGAAAAAGAAGAGATGCTTTATTGCTTTCATCTTCCTCCCAATAAGTAATATTGATGGATTGAAGAATAGAGGTGATTAAAGCTCACATCAGCTCAGAGGTGATTAGTCAGCAGGTGTGTGTTTTTTGCACTGTGTCTTAGCATCTTTTCCTCCACACCTTAAACAGCACCATGACAATGACTATATTCACCCATTTAATCCTCTAAGCTGTGACGGTTTCTGCTCCCTCTGCTCTTGCTGCCCAGATCCATTACTCAGGCTGCAATTTCACACTGAAAAGATTTGGGTTTGTGCGTGTAGGTGGCTGCCTGTTTTGAATCCTCCTTGCCAGGAAGATGTGAACAAGCCACATGCAGATCAAGGCTTACAAGTGAATAGGAGGTGGCTGGGACACAGCTCTGAGGTTCGGGGTAGTTAGTGCTGGTGGGAGAATTTTGCACAGCTCCAACCAGCTCTGCACCTTCTTCTGTTCTACCACTTTCACTGCCAAAAAAAAGTCTCTGTCTTTTTCCAAAAGATGTTGAAGTTGGTACATTGTTTTTATTCCTTGTGGATGTCCCATGGATTGTTTTTGTGTCTGGATGGTACCAGGAAAAGGAGAGGTTTAGGGAAGACCTTCATCTTGTGTCCTCTCTTTGCTTGATACTCTGTTCTAATTCAGACCTTGCCAACCTTGTGGTTTGGGGCCTTACATGTAGGCGTTGTAAACGGGGTTTCAGAAGCAATGGCAGTACAACATTTGAATTCTTGGGGTGTCCCAGGGGGAAGACATATGCAATAAATTGCAGGTGGAGTCTCTGCTTCGCTTTTCCCTCTCCCACTCTAGTCCCTTTAATTAAAATACCCCTGGAGGGTGTTCGGCAGGTGAGAACTCCTTTGGGATATTCAGGCAGTCAAAACCCCCAAGGACAGGCAGTCGCTGAGGGATGTTTGCTTCCACAGCTGTGCAATCCAAAACTGCTTAGTGTGACTGGAGAGCTCCCATGGGCACTTTGCACATGTGTACTGTAACAGTGCTGCGTTGCCGTGTTCTCCATAATGGGGACAGGCAACCTCCCCATCATCCCTTGAGGGAAGGAGAGCAGCAGCAGGCGTGTGGACTGGGCAACTCCAACCTTAATTTCTTCTGGGCTGGTGAAAGGACCATCCCTGTCGTTAATTTTTACCCATATTCAGAAGCCAGAGAGATCTGGCTGTGGTTCAGATCCTCCTTCTGGAGAGTGTGGAGTGGTTCTTGTGATTTAGTTCTGCTTCTTTGCAGACACCCATGGGAAGGGTAGAAGGAACGAGGGATTTTGGAGGCACTTTCAATAATCTTAATTTCCATGGTGCTCAGAGACATGATGTGAGTGGAGATGTGTTGTGAGCCTGCCCTGTTTCTCTCTGCTAGATCCCCCTCGCATCCTAACTCTGGAGGAGCCGGTGCTACACTTGGAGCACTGTATTGCATTTGCAGTGCATGGGAACCCAGCTCCCACCCTTCACTGGCTGCACAACGGCCAGGTCCTGCGGGAGACAGAGATCATCCACATGGAGTTTTACCAACAAGGGGAAGTGTCTGAGGGTTGCCTGCTCTTCAACAAACCCACTCACTACAACAATGGCAACTACACGATTGTGGCTACCAACCAGCTGGGCTCAGCCAACCAAACCATCAAAGGACACTTCCTTGAAAAGCCCTTTCCAGGTAGGATATTCAGTTTATCTCATTAGGGTTGCTCGTAAGCCAAAGGTTTTACTATGGTCCCACCAGTAATCCTTGCACCTAGATAAGGCTGTGACAACCCAAGTTGGTCTTTGTCTGAGCAGGAAGTTGGAAGACATGACCTCTGGAGGCCTGTTCTGATGAGTATGTTTCTCCTAGTCATGTGTACTTTGGTGTCATAACTCTTAAGTGCAGAGACAGACACACACTGGTTTAGATATTTTTGTTGTGTAACATATTCTGCAGTGTATTGTTGGGCTTTATTTTAAGATCTTTAGGGATTTCAGTGGGAATAGGATGTAAGCTTGGTCAATTATTTTGGATCTCTTCTGGGGTGCCCCAAAGAGGATGCCCAGTTTTTTTGAGAGAAAGTATTTTTCTTTGTGGTTGCTAGTTATAAGCTAAAGAAATCCCTTTGAAGTGATGCAGCTTTTCTGTTTTTTTTTCCTTCTAGCTTGCAGTTGTGAAATGATTAAATCTGGATGCAGCCGTGTCAGGATTGTTTTCTTTCTGAATATGACATGTGCAATGCCAGAATGACAGGTCTACAAAAGCTGTGATGGCTCAATTAGTTGCTTTGCATCAGTTTGCTGGGATTTTTTTAACTGATTGCTTGGAATTCCATGTTGTACTCCCTAGTGATTCAGAACTTCACTGCAAAATAACCCCACAACATTTGAGGACATGAAGATCCAGCTCTGGGGAGAGCAGTAGAGAGTTTTGTGGTGACATGTCCACTCTATAGGACATGTCTAATGGGTCTTGGCCTGCCCTCTGGCATTGCAACACCATGCTGGCCATCATGGAGTTAATCTGTACATGCTGTTGCCTTTAGGAGTGTCCATGAGATGCCATGAGAAAGTGGCAGCTCTAAATTGGCCCCTGCAGCCCAAGAAAACCCAGCAAAATAGGGCGTTTGCTAAATATAGAAAAATACCGACGGTACTCTCATTTATTATTTATATCACACCATATATGTACATAGAGTTTTCCCACAGGTCAAATATCATAAATGCAAACCCAAATCTCTGCCTTGAAGATCTGACAATTGAACAAATGAGCCGATATGGATGGGAGTGGAAAATTTGTATTCTGGCTTCAAGGATGATGCCCTGTTTGGCTATCTGACCTATTTATGTTTCCTTCTGTCAGGGCAGAAGAGCAGCTTATCAAATGTAGGTGGGTGAGGAGACGTGCACAGGTTTGCAGTCTCAGCTCTGTCAGGTCCCACCTTTGTGATTCAATTTCCCCATCTGTGAAATGGGACAGCTCTTAAGTAGGTGCTGGACCTCCAGAAAAGGAGGCAAATCTGCTGTTCCAGAGAGCTGATCTGGGAAATTGATCTGAGCTGTGAACTGGGAAGGCACATGGATGTTTGAAGAACCTCTTTTGTCAGAGGCTCTGGGAGAATGGGATTGTGTGAAATATATATGTAAGATATTGCATCTTCACCCATGCCTTGTGTGTGGTATTGTTTTGGAGAACTTATTGACTCTGAACCATCTCTCAGCAGGAACTGACCCATTTATTTGTTCTGATCCAAAGTCCCAACCCATTCCTCACCCTGGCAGACCCTGTCAGCCCAATGCAGGATGTAATTTACTTTTCCTTGAAGTTGGTTGCTCCTTCCACTGCAACAGCTAACATTAACACTCAATGCAGCCGACATTCATAATTTCCCATTTGAAGGTAGATTCCTCCAGAAAATGCCACAGATTGAAGGTTCCCCAGCGTGATTCATTCAAGAGGCTTATTACCAATAGCTATTCACATGTGCTAGGGTTTTGCTGTCACTACCCAGGATAAGATTATTAGACTTAATTAATGGAAGCTAAATGCCTTGAAGACCTTCTGTCAACATAGAAAAGGACCTGTGACCACATTTTTTAGAAACTCGTGGTCTGCAGCATCTTGGTACTGTAGCAGCTTGTCCTTCCCAGGTTGAGAGGAGAAAGATGCTGTTGGAAGCTATGTGGGAGCTGGGAGATATGCCCCATGCCATATCCTGATTCTCTGTGATGATGTTGCCCTAGGATCCAGAGTAGTAGCTCCCAGGATAGATTTGTGTCGTATTCTGAATAAAAATCTCATTGCATGTTGTCACTGGCATCTCTACTGCAGGCTACCATCTCCTTGTTTATTCCACACAGGTTCTTTGGGAACTTCTCACTCACTTGGGAACTCAAATTGTTGGAGATTTCTTGGCTAAGTTTTATACTTCACAAAATAAGGTTTAGTGGGAAAAACTTTTTGTGGGTTTCTGTTAAATTTGTTTAGTCCAGCAGAGAAAAATAGAAAGGGGAAAACGTAGAAGCAACAAGAGTCTTACAACTAGACTTTGCTTGAATAAGGAAAATAAGTCTACAAATGAAATATTTCTTCCTCTTTTTTTCTTCTAATTTTTTTCGCCTTACTAAAAAAGTTCTTCTGCTTGACTTGAAACAAAAATATTTTTCCAAGTTTTTTTCCCCCGGTTTGGAAAGCCATGTTTGTCACCCGGGGGTTGTTTTACGCTTCCCTTCCAAACCTCACCCATACTTCTGCGTGAACGTTTCAGCATCCTTCCAGGAGCTCTCTGCCAGCAAAGCTGTGTAAACTCCAGTCAATATCGTGCTCAATTTCTTACATAGGCAAGTGAATCGAAAGCTGACGTTATTCTCATGCTATGTAAACTGAGTGTCACTGAGAGCTTTAGACCTCATTGTCTGGGGCCTCGGCCACCTTTGGAGCTGAAGGAGCTTTACTGAATACACTCAAGCAGTCAAGATGCTGACAGCAGGGACTAGCGTGGCTGTCTCTAGCAAGAGGCCACAGCTTCCATGTCCAGTTCAGATGCTATTAGCTTTTCTGAATGGCTCATGATAAGGAGGTCTGAGGAGGCCCACTGCCCCAAGCTTGGCTCTCCCCTCTGTGAGCTGATCCTCATCCTTGTAGGACTTTGTGCTTGGGTGAGCACTGCCATGCAAGGTAAAATCTCCTTCTCTCCCCTGCAGTTTTCCTGCGCTCTCAAGCATATCCTGATGGCACACATGCTGCAATTTCCAGTTACATTTGCCTGATAGGACAAAACAGGAAAAGTTGATTTCCTGGGCTCTTTGGGGTGGTGGAGTGTGTCTGAGGTGCATTGGGAATGCGACCACTCTCCCTTTGCTGTGCTGCTAACTGTGTTGCTTCTCTCTTTGTCCTTTCCACAGAGAGTACGGACAACTTTGTCTCAAGTAAGTGTCTCCTTGCCCTTTGCATACTGTGAGTGTTTTGGTTTTGTGACTTTAATGCTTCTGGAGGAAAAATCAGGAAGCCAAAAGCAAGTTGGTGGAGGTTGCACAAAGTCCTGACTTCCCCATGCATGAGCCAAGATAGCTGGGGAGCTTTTGATCAGCTAGGTAATCTCTAGAGCCCTGGAGATGTTAACTTCCCTGTAGTGATGTCCTGAAGGAGGTCCTATGGTGGCAATGATGGTTGGTTGGGATGTAGCGGAAGGGGTCTTGACTAGATGTGGGCTGGCCAGTCTCCAAAGCAGTTCTGTTGTCATGGCCCTTTCATAACATTCTCCTGCCATGTGGATGGTGATGAGAAGCAGGACTCAACTTCTATAGTGCTTCCTCAATAGATTCTTTTTCCACCTCACCACACCATGCAAGTAACTGTTTTTTCAGATCAAGTTCTGCTGGAGTCAGTCTTGGTCTTTAACCCTACTTAGTCTATTTCTGAGAGGTCTAAGAGATGGCTCAGGATTAGAGGCCATCCACCCAAGGACATCAGGCACCCAAACGTTTCTCATTTATAAAGTTGGAGTGACATCAACATTGTCCTGGTGTGTGTTTTCTCTGCTGCTGTGCATGGGGAGCTATCTGATGGTTGATTCTGGTGCCTTCTGAAATAGAAAGTTGCAGCCTTTGTTAGGGGTGAACTAGATCTTATTTGGTCAGGCACTGCCATTGGGGATGTGCTGGTGCCTTGGGACTCCCATGAGCGTCACGTTAAATCTTCTGTCTTTGGTGTTTTTGTTTCAGTTGGTGACTATGAAGTGAGTCCCACCCCACCGATCACTGTGACCCACAAACCGGAGGAGGACACTTTTGGGGTGAGTCCTGTCCTCCTCTGCAGAATTGTTTTGCATGTATTTCTTGTTGTCGATGACTCAGTATTTAGATTCCCATGCTGTTTTGAGATATTTGCAAGGAAAATCTCTTCCTTTATGACTCAAGACAACAATCAGAAGGATTTTATGGCTTGTGTCAGGCAAGTAAAATACTGACATGAACCATCTGATCCTCTTGGGTCTGCAGTGTGGAACCAGGGAGCTTTTTGAAAATCAGGCATCCTGTGAAGTTGCTGTTGGCAGGGTCAGAAATTCTCACTCTAAAAAAATAGCACCCAGAGAACAAACAAACAGGCAATTGTGTGCTTCAGACTATTATTGATCTGTTAAGTTTAGCCTTGTGAGAGACTCAGATTTAGCTTGGTTCAATTCTGTCAGTGCCAGTTTGCCCTCTCTCCTGCTCTGCAGGGCATGCCAGGAATGAAAAAGGAAAGAAAGCCTATGGCTTGTCAAATCTCAACACTGTCTTTTGTCTGTCAAATCCAGGTAGATAAAGACAAAACCAGTGCATAGAAGTGTTATACAGGGGGGAATTAGCACATTACACAATTGCTCTAATTATGTGTAAGTGTTCAGATCTTGAAACCCACCATGTGTTAACAGAATGAACAAAACTCAATCCACCTTTGTTTCGGTTCTCATCCAACTGAAAATCTCCTATAACTGAAGTGAAAGCTTTGAAGAGTGGGACTGGAGTAATAATATGCACAGATTATTAAATATAAAGCACAGCAAACAAGCTGGGGGATCAAAATAGAGCGTGGTAAAATAAAACACTTTAAAATATTGTAACTAATGTACCAAGGGCAGGGAAAGAGGTTGCGAAATGAAATTACATTTTCTTGGTTAAATGATGTATTTTCTATTACAGAACAATACAGCTTTATAAAAGGAAGTGAAGTCTAAATGCACCACAAGACCCAGTACAGGAGAACAATTGGACAGATGCCAAAGAAATTGTTGTTTACATCAATGCAATAAAAGTATCTCGAGCGAAGACTTGAAGGAATAAATATTCATAAATATTAAAATAAGCCTGGGATTGTAAACCCTTTAGGGCAAGGAGATTTTCTTTCCTCTGCTTGTATACTGCCATAGTGGAACCACGGTTCCAGTGAAAGACTTTGGACATTGTTGCATTATAAATATTTACTACTAAAATTATAATAAATAGGGAACTATTAGAGGGTTTTTTGAAAACCACATGTTTGAAGGGGTGGAAAAAGACATTTTCTACTTAATTTCTTCTAATTCCTTTCTGCGTGTGGTGTTTTTCCCTGTTCTTTGTCCTAAGGGATATTTGAATGGAGACTGAGTTGCTTTTTCTAATGAATTTTCTGCTGCTCCTGTGTGTTCCCAGCTCAGGTTAGTATAGTTTTAGTGTTGTGACATCATAGCAGAGTGGTGATGTTGAAAATAGACACTTACGATGAGAGCCAGGCATTGGAGCAGAGGTCTTCCTTCCCTGCAGGTATATGGAGTGAGGGACTGGTGCCAAAACAGCATCACAGATAGGGAGACCCCAGAGCTCCCAGTCCTGAAAACGGCTTGTGATGCTTCCAAGCTATGCCAGAGCCCTCTGCTTTATCTTGTGTTTTCTTCCACAGCTGATATCCACAGGACTGCAGCAGATGGTATGAGCCTACAGAAAGGTTAACTTGGCAAGGAGGTGCTGTATTTCCAATCTAGACTCCTAAATTCCTCTGTCTTGACTCTAAGGCTTTTTCCTTTCAGGTTTCCATAGCAGTTGGGCTGGCAGCTTTTGCTTGTGTCCTCTTGGTCGTCCTCTTTATTATGATCAACAAGTATGGCCGGCGGTCCAAGTTCGGGATGAAAGGTAGGTTCAGTTGCTTTCCTCTAGCAGGAGGCACCTTCCAGGATTGCCCGGCTCTTATAGCACACATGGAAAGGTGTTGTGGTTTTATTCCTACATTGTCAGCATTGGTGCAAAGCCTTCTAAAGAAAATGTTGTCCAGCCCTCTTCTGTTTGTTCAGAGAGTAATGGAGATAGGCTGGTGGTTCTCACCTGTATGTGCTTCCGCTGGGGAAATGTATGCATGTGTTTTACATATTAGTACATAACTACATCTGCAGGTTGCCCAGAAGAGCTTTGAGCCTGCTCCCTCCAGCAATTTCATAGAGGGAGTTCTACTCAGGAGAGCGTGTTCTTGGATGAAATCTTTTTTGTGGACTTGGTGATGCATCCTTTCACAGAAGGATATGAAATTGGTTTAGGTTCTGTTGGAAAGGCAGGTGGACCCATTCTGTGCCTGTCTGTGAATGGGGACTGAGATGCTGCTGTAAGTTTCTAAGGTCCGTGATGGGAAAGCAATTGCTGAGTTGTCTTTCAGTGACGTGGAAGGTTTCTTTCTGCTGTCTCTCTGCTGGAAGGTTTCCTCCTCTGTGTCATGAATAACCACCTTAGAAGCTAGTTCAGATATCCTTGGTGTAGCAATTGGAAAGAGAGAAGGCATCTGATGTTTTCCAGGCAGAACTGAGGTCTCTATCCTACCAACACCAGTGCTGTGATGCAATAGAGCTAATGCCAGAAGAAAGTAGGTGCCTGGGTACCATCTGCTTTTTGTGACTGCTGGTATCTCTGGTTGGGTAGCGGTGGTGGTGCCCAGTGAAGGCTGGATGAAGAGCTTTGAAATGACAAAGGAGTTACCAGCCTAATTGGTGGCTCATGCATACACTGTTTGAAACTAGGCTTTGACAAACATGGGCTTCTTCCAAGGCTTCTGAGTTGCAGCCTATTCCCTGGCCTTGCTGGGGTCTGTGTTGCAGGGCAGGTAGATAGGTTTGGGAATGTTTCTTGTGCTTGCCTAGGGCTTTGTTTTCTTTAGAGAGACATTTCCTGAGTGGGTCCAGCTGGGATTCTGGCTGGAATTTCCCTTATGCATCCTATGGAGATAGGAGACAGGACACTTAATTAAATAGCGAATCTTCTACACCAACTTAGCAATATTTAGTCCATATGTCCAATGATAAGAACCATCTGGTAGGGTGTGTTGACTAGTGGGTGGAGTAGAGGAATGGAAGACACGGTTCCTGGGATCAATTCCCAGCTCTTCTACTGACTCACTTAATGTCCACAGGCAATTAGCTGTCTTAACCTCTGTCTCTGCTTTAATTTCCCCATCTGTACAATTGTGATGATGTTATGTGCCTTCTGGAGAGATTTGTCAGAACACTTTGGAAGTGCTTGGGCCTTTGCCACTGATGGGGCTTAGAGATACAAATGTAAAAAGGAAAAGTAACTTCTGACCCTAGTGGAAGAATCAAAGGGGAATGAGCCTTACGTGAGTAACCAGCCTTGGTGAACAGATGTGTGTATGTGTTCAGAGGTGTTTGGGTAAGTGTGTTAGTGGATATTTTTCGTTCCCAGAAACCAGAGGAGTGCTGTGATGGGCCTTTGTATGTGCAGTTTTTAGGAGGCAAAAATGTTTAGCCAGGAAAGGCTGCTTTCCTCCTCACCATGCTGTATTTCTTCCAATTCTGATATGAAACCACAACCCTGCTAAGTTTCTAGAAGTTTTAATGATGACATTGCTTGGAGAGATGACAGAAGTGAATACATCTTTAAAACCAGGGACATAGCTCTTTATTGAGTCACAAGTGTCATAGGCACGACCGGGAGCAGCCTACTCATAGCGCCTAAGCTCTGCTCCCCATTGGAGGCTGCAGATCCTTCTGCCCTGTAGATAGGATGGTCCCAATCTGGCAATGGTACCCTGAAGCTTGTGTTTGTCCTGTGTGTGCTGGGTGTCTTTTCCTCCTCTTTCATTCCACCAATGGGATGCTGTATCTTTCCTTTTCCCTGGAGACTTCCTATTTACGGGGTGATGCCCTTGTCCAAATCATCAAATCACTTTACTGAGTGATCCTGAGCCGCTTTTTCAAGGGCTTACATACAGGTTCTGCCTTATTCTGACACCCTGTCTGGGACAGTGCAGCTGGCAACCACCTCCAAATCTCCTTTAGCCAGCACTTCTCTCTGGGTGCCTCATTATCAGCTATTTCTTGGGCAGGAGCCATCCGGTATGGCACCAGCATGTTATCATCTACTAAGAAAAAAAACCCCCAAACCTCGCGTTTTTTGGGGAAGTGTGTGATTCCCTGAAACAGGAGCTGTTTGTTGCCAGCTGATATGTTGCCACTTGTTGAAATCCCAGCTTGGCAGGCCTGCAGGAGCAGGTTTTTCCTGTTGTTTTTGTCACGGACACAGAACATTGTGTGCTCTTGTTGGACACGTTACCCTCTGCACCTCGTGAGTCTCTCTGAGCACATCTTTTTTCTTCTGTGTTTCCTAGCTTTAAGCAGATGGTTCATCTCAGAGAGAAAGGTGAACTTGGACTGACAGGGTTGGACATCACATTGGGCAGAAAAATTCCCCTTGGCCAGCCTGCTGGATTGCCCACCAGGCTTAAAAGTGGACTAATGGGCTACCAAGTGTCCAACATCCCAGCTGCCTTTGCTGGAAAGAAAGTCACTGTGTCTTGGGGCACGTGTATGCTGGGGGATATGAGACTATGAGAGGTCTATGAGATATGGGACTATGAGAGGATGATGTGTTCACATTTGTCCTCTTCTTGGCTGGTAGCACACCCCTGGAGCATTGCACGAGTCCTGGCAGAGCCACTGCTCTGGTTATGACCCAGCTACTGATACAGCCAACAGCCAAGTGGTGGAAAAGCCTGCACTGCCAAGTGTGCTGTCAATGGGCTGGAGCGGTGGCATCAACAAAAGCTCCTTGTGAAGGGGGTTGTGACACGCTGTGCTCCCGGCTCCTCGGTGTCCTGCGGCTGAGCTCCCTGAGGCTGGCTCTGTGCCATCCCTCCTGCCTTTCCCTGCTCCCTCCGGAGAGGGAACTCATTTACATGGGAAGGCAGAGGTCAGATCCCCTTTCTGTCTGCCTGGCAATTTTGGCTCCAGTAGTTGGGGGAAATAGGGGTGGGCTGAAGCATCTTGGTGGGGGGTGTCACTGGAACTGGGGTGGTGAATGCAGGAGGAAAATGGCAAACAAAGCCCCTTTTTGTGGTGTTACATAGGCAACATGGAGACAGCGGAGGGGAAACCGCAGGGAAAAGGGAATGTGAAAACTAAAGACACGTTGAAGCTGCAAACATGGGCTGGAACCACTTGCTGAAGGGTGATGTATACAGAGGGGGGCTGAGATGCTTTTTAAAGCCTTGTATTCTTGTGGGAAGAAGAATAGGATCGTAAAGTGCAAGAAACTGGGAGTCAGGGCCCTTGGGTTTATTGCCATGTCCTAGGGGAGTGGGTTTTACAGGTGGGATAGACCACATGAGCGTAAGGAGCCTGGCATCTTGTCCTCAGTCATCACTTGCTCTGGCTCTGGGCTTGGTGCCCCACATTCCCTGACCATGCACCAGAGGTGGAGGGTTTTACACCTCACCTTCTGGGTTGTCTTCTGATCAAAGTTTAATCCCAGCAGATGACAGGAAATCAAATTTCATAATATAATAAAAAAAAAAAAAGCCACACACAAGTCCCAGGATTAACAGAAATGAAATTTCAGAGAATAATAATGGCACAGAAAAGTCCTGGGACTAACAAAACATTCGGATGGCACAGCGATGGATGCAGTGTAAATGCTTAAGTTGATGGACTGAAATAGATGCTCCTTTTGCTTGTTCTCTCTTACATCTGCAAGTGCCTAGGGATAAAGAACGTGTGCTCATGTGTATTTGTGTGATGTATTCCTGGTGCTGCACAACTTTAAAAACAAAATAAAACCAAATTGAGTTTGCTGAGATATTAGGAGAAAGGTGCTAGAGAAAATCCAAAGACAAGAGCACTTCTTGTTTTGCTGAGACGAACTGTTTTCCAAGCTCTGAGATTAAAAACTACTTGCATTCTCCAAATGAGGTTTTCTTCCTCGGATGGAGGCAGTGCCAGCTAATGGTTCAGACTTGGTTACAGTTGGCGAAGAGTCGATTGCTTTTTAATCTGATTTCCTAAAGAAATAAGGCATGTGATCGTGCTGCCTCTCTGCACATGTGTGTGTGCACAGCTCTGCCTGCCTGGTTCTTCCCTTTCTCTGCTGCAGCCCATTCCACCCAGAGCAGATGGGGGAAGGTGTTAGAGATGCCCTTACAGGCATCATGGAAGTAGTGGGGCTAAATAGAGGATGACAACTGGGGTGATGCCTCACTGATGGAAATGCCTCTCTGGGCATCAGAGAATCCATATGGAAGCTCAGCCCAGGACAGAAACACAAAACACAGGGATCCAGGCTTTCATGGGGTCTGCCGTGGTGGGTGGTGTTTACATCTGTGCACATGCATGTTCATGCTTTCTTTCTGAATAGGCAGAAACAAGAAGGAGGTGGGGGAGAAACGAAAGAACAGTAAATAAATACTGCCCACGCTTTGTGTAATGTGTGAGGAATCGCATCGCGCTCAGTGCACTTGCTATTTGTTCTAATAGCCCTGATCAAAGTGCTGGCACTGCTGATGTGCATGTGGATGTCAGAAGTACTTGCAGAGCTCTTCCATTGTAATTTAGCATTAGTTAATAGGTACTTAAAGTGGTTGCCTATTTGATTATGATTGGGGGTTATTAACATTCTTTTCCATAAACAGATGGTAACTGTCCGCTGAGTCAGTTGCAGAACAATTCCAGGGTTCTGATTCAAGAGGACCAGCTCCTGCAAAGATATCTTGGGTGCCTGGCTCTTGGCTTTTGTTGATTTGGGGTTTTTTTTTGTTTCTCTTTTTTTTTTTTCCCCTTTCCTTCTTCAATATGCAATTATTGCTGCAGCTTTAAAGGGGGGATAAAAATAATATACAAGATCCATGACCTACCTTTCAGATGAGGCTTAATTCTGACACGTGTTTGGCCTTGGCTAAGCCTGACTATAATCATGGACTGGTTGTTTTTCCCTGATTATTTGTTTGTAGTTGTATAGGCATGAACAAACACTCTGCAGCTTGGAGAGCCTGCACCTTAAGGGTTAGTTGCTGGGGAGAAATCTGTGATCAGGGCCCTTTCATTTCATCCTCCTGGGAGCCTGCCATGTAGCAGGAGCAGGAAGAAAGAGAGAGCGAAGCAATATCAGCCAGCCTGGCATGGCTGCAGGAGAGAAGCAGCTATACATTAAAAGCCACAGCTAACCACGGGGTCTGAGAAATGTGTGGTGAGCCATACAAACGAACTGAAAGTGGGAACAGATTGCTGTTGCTTTCTTTGAGCTTGGGTGTGTGATATGCAGAGCCCAGCAGTGCTGAGTTGCTGAGCCCCAGAAACCCCTGTGGGGCTGTTGGAGATTGGGGCTTTTCCTTGTTGGTATCCTTGTGTTTGTCTGAAAAGCCCCACAATATACTACTTGCGCTCGGTATTGCTTGATTTTATTTGCCTGGGAAGTGCATTGAAAGGGCATGTGGTTTCACTGGGGCTTCTTTCTATAAATGCCTGTTTATACTCTGCTCAAGTACTAGCTGCGCTATTTATTTATTTAGTGCCTTCAAAGTGATAAAGCATAAAGCTCTTCGAACTGCTGATAAGTGCCTTACTCTCTGCTAAGCCATCAGTCCTGGAATGGTGGCAGCAAGGGAAAGCTGTCACGACCCTTGGGCTCCTTGGTAAACCTTCGAGAGATCCCACCTCTCCATTGAGGTGCTGTGAAAAGGCACTTGCTTCTGCCTTCCCTCTTTGTGAAGGCAGATCTGCTCTCACGCAAGCAGTTAATGCTCACACCCCTTGTTCTTTGGTCCTGGGTAGTGTTAGTCTGGTGAAGGCTTTGAAAGATGGGGTGCTGCTGTCTCTTGTTGCTGCCTGAAGGAGCAACGAGCTGCCCTTGGCTGGAGACATGCATCAAATGACCCTGCAGGAGAAATGGTTAGCGGAAGGTCAGGATTTATTTAGACCTAGAAATAAAACATTTTCCCTCACTGAGATGTATGAAGAGATTATTTATAAAGGAAATGTAAAGTGCACTGACCAGCCATTATCTATTCCAGCTGCTTTTACAAAACCAAGGTGTCTATTTTAGGCAGCTACTAAAAGCATTTAAAAAAACCAAGTCAGATCAGTAGTTTTCAGGTGACCGAGAAGCCCCAGGGCTCCTTCACACCACATTCAGCAGGCTCTTCCACCCTGTGGTGACCTCCCTTGCTCACAAGGGCACAAACCTGCTCTGCTCACCAGTGGGTGCTGGACCCTGGGTAGAGGGTCCCAAAGGAGCCCCATGGCATGGCTGGCATTTGCCCAGGACAGTTCTGCATTAACAGGAGTCTCACTGCTGACTTTCACAAGTGGTTGTCTCATTGCTGTGCAATGCAGCGCAAGTGACCCTCATCTTACCTGTGATTCAGCACGATGTGAACTCAAAGTGAGGTGGAGGAAAGTTGTTGAAATTTATTTAAGTAATTTCTTTGAAGCCATCCCTGTTTTAGGCTCATCTTGCTTCTGCCTTTGTGTATGTAGTGGGCGCAGCCTTGAGGAGGGAGAAGGTGAGAATGAGCCATGACTGCTTCTTGTGCGCTGCAGGGTCAGGAAGATGTCATTCATCCACTCACCATTCAGGAGCAACTGAGCTGCCCCAATTCCTCATCCAACTGCTTGTATCCACCTTTTCCACAGCTGTGAAATCACCCAGGCTCAGTCACCTGAGCGGCCTTCCCCGAGGACCATGCAGAAGGTGTTAATCCTCAGGGGACTCCTTTCTGTGGCAATGATGCTCCTGCCTGCCTGCTCCTTGTCTCCTGCGTTTGCTGCTTGGCCTGATGCTGTCTGTTTGTCTGTCTTGATGTGGCTTTGCTTTAGTGAAAGATGCAGGAACGACAGCACAAAGCCAGAGTAATTCTGTTTATCTCCAGAACAGGTATCTACAGCAGCAGGATAAGCTATTTTTTTAACCAATATAGCTAGCCTCAGGAAAAGACATCGTCTCCACAAACCTTGTGTCCTCTGCGCTGTCTTGTGCCTCTCTGAAGGCTGCTAACAACCAGACAACTAAGTGTCAGCTTTGATGTGGCTTTACTAAGGTGCAGGGCAGTGTGAGAAGAAGAAAAAGACTTTAATTAGTAACTTAATTGTAGTTTGTCTGTACTGCAGTTGTCCAATTATTCTTTGAAAAGGGTTTTTGCTATTGTTAATGTTGATAAATGGTCCTCTGGGAGGATGTCTCTGGTGAGTTTATCACCTCTTCCTCTTGACTTGCTGTAGGATTGTTGTTCATTTATGCTGTGTTTAACTAGGGATGCTGAGAATCTGGCACTCTGTCCTTAACACTGGAGCAGGAGAGCTTTGCTCTTTGTCAGGGGACAGGTGACTGCACTGTGAATGGCAAGATTGGCAAGGGTAGGGTTTGGGAGCTGTGAAGGCAAATGTAAAGAAGAAAGAGAACCGTGCTGCCTTGTTTTGGGCTGAATGTGCTTGAAGGAGTGCCTAGAAATTTGGAGGCAGCGGAATAACCTCTCAAGGGAACGGATAGGAGCTGTCACTTGGGCTGTTCAAGCTTGGGCTGGCAAAAGCACTGAGGAAGTAAATTGTAGAGAGCACTGGAGCATCTGATGATCCCATGGGCTTGTTCCATCTCCAGCTTCTATTTCTTATGGTGCAATAACGAACCTGCCTGTGTCCTGAGCAGCCCTTAGAAACTCTGTCATCAGCACCAGTGTATAGTGTGTATTGATGAAGGTGGGAGCAATGCAGAACCCTATTTGATGCTCAGGCATCTCATTCCAATCTACAACTATGCTATTAAAAATCAATGGACCAGAAGATATGCCTGTACACAAAGGCAGCTGGGTAGTATTTTGTGCACAGGAGGAGTAAATCACATTTGGATTTTCCTATTTTGTGTCCGATGGGCAGGGTTATAATCCAGTTTCTATCTGGGACAGTGGTCTTCAGTTGGTGCCATGGCCTGGATAATCAAGGAGGATAAAGGATGGGATGCTCTGTTACCCTGAACCTGGCTTGTGGTTCATGAAAGGGACTCATGGCCATCTTCTGTGTCTCACAGCCTCTTGGCTCCTTGTACTTGCTAGAACCTGCTAGCTGCAGAAATGTTCTTCTTTGTTGGTTTACTTCCTCAGCCCAGCATCTGCAGGAGTTAACAGCCTCTTATGGAAGGGGCTGTTTCACATCAGGACCCTTACGCTGCAGCCCAGCAATCCTACACACCCTGGTGTTGGGTTGAGGTGGTTTTGTGGCTCCACTGGCTGCCCTCTGATCTTGCTGAAAGACCTCACTTTGTGACCAGTGAGGGGTTTTCCCTGCAGGAAAGGAAAAAGCCATTTTTCAGAGCCCTATGCATGGCCTCTGGTGACGTGGTGATGTCATTCAAGCCAAAGCAATGCAGCAGCTTCAAAAACTGCAGAGGATGAAAACCCATACGATTATAGCAAAGAGAAAGGATGGGTCTGCTTGGATTTCAGATAAAAAAACTCTTTGCCTTGCTTCTCATTCCACCTGAACCAGCTCTATGAGGAGCTGGTGTCAATGAACCTGCATCTCCATCTTCTCTCTGTCCCAGGGCATGCTTCATTCTCCCCAGCAAACAGCAATTTCTTCCCAGTTTAATGCAGTCAAGAATCAGACAAAAGGCTGCCAATTCATGTGAGAGGAAACATATTGTTTTCCTTCATAGTGAGCTTCACATGGCACGGGCTAAGATGCTGGTGCTGCTCTGGGATGGGCAGCGTGACGGCATTGGTGTCCTGATGCAATGTCGGCTGCTCCTGCAGAAGCCTGTGGAGCAGACACAGCTCTTGGGGCTGGGGCAGGGGAGAACTGGCCCTCTTTTTGCTGACAAAACAATTCCATCTTGATGCTCTAAAAGCTTTAGTGATATCTGCAATTTTCCAGATGGATAATGAAAGCCGGTGAGCAGAGGCGTCTCGGCGGCTTTCGAAGCACTTGCCTGTGGAGTTCCGTCCATTGGTTTCATATCTGCTGACAGGGCTTAATAATCATTACGCTAAGTGGAACCGGCACTTGTGGAGGCAGGTAAAGCTGCTGCTGCCCTTGGGCTGAGATGTGTTGCTCACTGTGCAGTGCAGAGCTGCAGATTCCCACCTGGTGGGCTGATTTCTGCCTCTTCTCCTCCCATGCTGTGGAGCTCTGGAGGAGCTGCTGCTGAGTCTGCTTTCATGGCACACAGGGATGCTCCTGGGTCAGGCCCAGAGGCTGCGGTGCTTCCACTGGGTTCCAGTTTCAGTCCTGCTTTGGGAAGAGGGTGGTAACAGAGCTGGGGTTTCCTACAGTCAGCAGGCGCATGGCCTGTGTGAATAAGCAAAGCATGTCTTCATCAAAGTGCTTGTAGCAATGTGTGCTCTTTTTCTGATTGATGCTGTGGTAATAATTAGCATTGTCTTACTAAGCTATGATACAGTTTTTATGAAGGAGAGATGTCTGATATTATAAAAAGGAAAGAAAAGCTCCATAATTTTGAGGTAACAATGGTCTAGGATCAATGTTGTGCCTTTGGTGCCACTTGACTTGATATGGTGGCTGGTATCTTTTTCCCAAGTAACAAGTGATAGGGCAAGAGGTAGCTGCCTCAAGTTGCACCAGGGGAGGTTTAGATTGGATATGAGGAAAAATTTCTTCCCCAGAAGATGGCCAGGCATTGGAACAGGCTGCCCAGGGAAGTGGTGGAATCGCCATCCCTGGAAGTGTTCACAAACCATGTTAGACGAGGCCCTTAGTGACATGGTTTAGTGGTGGCCCTGGCAGTGCTATGGTAAAGGTTGGACTTGTTCTTAAAGCTCTTTTCCAACCCAGTCGATTCTGTGATTCTGAGAAGGTTAGATGTTAGATAAACCCAGCCTTAACACCCATCCTCATGGCGAGCTTTCTGGGTTAAAGCTTTGCCATACTTGTGCCACCCAGACCAGCACTAGCAGGGAAGAGCCATGTAAATCAAATTTACTGTTATTATTAATACTGTTGTATGGCAGTGCTCATATCCAAGCCAGTTTAAATTAATTCTTCAAGGAAGTTTTTTCTGAGACACTATCAAATATTTTACTAAGCCCAAATATATTACAGTCTTCATTGACTAATTTTGTAATTCAATCAGGGGAAAATAAGGCATTGAAGGTAGTTCAGCGTGATTTGTTTTCATAGACCAACTGCTTCATCCTCTCATTTAGGCTCTTAAATAATTTTTTTCTTTATTTCTTTGATTTTTTTTTTTTTTTTTTTTTTTTAATATAAATTTAAAGTTAGGCTTATTAATTTCTTCTGCACATCAGCCAGGAGAACAAATACAAGATGTGTGCATATATGTGTATATAACGGGAAATGTCTTGACAGATTTACAGAACATTTACTGCCTTGACAAGTTTCTCAGCCCAGAATTAAATTGGTAGCAACATCTGGTAATGAGACTTCATGCCTTTTGGGCTGCTGAGTGCTGCTATAGACTGCTGCAGGTCTGTCCCCATGGTGCATGGAGCCAAGAGAGAAAATGTTGCTGATTTTTCCAGTAAGACTTTGCTTAGCCGTTTTGACCATTACTTAATTTTCTTTCTCTCTTTTTATTATTATTATTTTTCTTTTAATTTAAAGAGTATTATTTCTTCTATCTCCTGTTTGCTTTCAATGTCCCTTGATGTAAAGTGTTGTGATAGAAATTGAAATTAGATACAGCCTGATTTCACCTCTCGGTGTCTGCAGAAATCCCCTTCCACTCTTATGCTGCAGGGCAGCTGGGTTTTAGATTTTTCTCCCTTTCTTTTATATTGTCATTTAGTTCTAAATAACAAAACATATGGTCTTCACTATGTTTCTCTTCTATCTAACTTTATTATGCTACTGGTGTATTTAGGAGTGATTTGAGCTTATTCTCTCTGCTTAAAGATTTCAAGTAATGCTTCTTGGCTGCTACTGTCTATTAACATGATACTGGAGTTAATGGGATGTCAGCATGTGCCAAACCCCCTCATCAGCAAAGCACATGTATTCCACCCTGGCATATTAAAACTGAAGTTGCAAGGGTAAAGCAGGGCACCTTCCTACCTCCTAATCTGTATAGGTAAAGGGATTGATTTAAGTTCTGCTGAACGTGCTGTGATCAGGTTACACCAAAAAGAGTCACTTCCTCTAAATGCATCCCAACGGAGAAGCTAAAATCTGTACTGGGTTTAGGGATGCTTCAGCAAAGAGGCATAGCACTTGGTTTGCTTTTGTTTCTGTCAGAGCTTTGTCAGGGTTTGAGCCAGTGGTTTTGGGACCACTCGTATGGACAGGCCAAAATCTGCCAAAATAGAATGAGGTTCTGCTTTTTTGCTAAAAGAAGGGAGGTGCTACTAAATTTAGTTGATTGAGTCTTTTACTAAATCTAAATCTTTTACTAAATATCTACACATTTTCCCTGAATCAGGCTTTACCTTTAGATTTAACTTTTTATCCATATGTGGTTCTCGAAGCCATCAGGTTTTTGTGGAAATTCCAGGTCCTTTAACAGCCTCCATTCTTAGTGGAGAACCTTCAATCTTGAACCCCGCACTTGAGAGCTTTTCCCAGGAGACATTCCCAAGTATTTTACTTTCAGATGTCAGTGCTAAGCTGCCAAGTACATACAAAGCCCCACGTGCTTCAGGACCTCTGAGCTACCTTCTGTGACACATGTGCCTTCTGAAAACTTGATGGCCCTTGCACCATCACTGTCTACAGCATGCTTTGGATAGCATAGTACTTTATGACATGCAAAGATGTTGTGCAGTTTGTTGTTGGAAGATAAGGAATGAGGATGTGGAAGGATAAGGAAGAGGCAATGCTGCAGCCAAGTGCTTATTTGACAGCCTAATGCTTCATGTCACCCTTACCAAAGCAGGTAGAGAAGGACGAAACTGCACTCAGTGCTTTGTGCGCACAGGGGCATGTGTGTATGTGGAGGTATCTCAGGGAGATAAAGGTAGGGAGATGCTTTATGAAGTTGTTAGTAGCTGGTGGTATGTGCCTGTTTATCTGCACAGAGCTGCAGAGGCTGGGGGGAGATTTGCTGTTGGGCAGGCTCTTTATGGATAAACAATCTTAGCTGGAATTTGCACTAACGATTTCCTAAGTGCTGGTGTGTCTTGAGCAGTGGCGAAGGAGGGAAGGCAGCGCTTGCGTCTTTTCTGGGGTGTGAATGGGGAAGGCAGGAGGAGGCTGGCGGGATGAGGGAGCAGCAAGTGTTTCCCAATTTGGTTAGCGGTGTGGGAGATGGAAAGTTGGTGTTTGAATCGTGATTTCTTTTATTGGCCTAGTGAGCACAGTAGCTATGGGAGATGCGTTACACGTGGATGTGGCTCCGCTATATGTGTTGCAGTCCTCGAGACTTTCTACTGGAGGATGTTGTCTTGATAAAGAGGTTTGGTTGGTACTGAATCTAGCACAGCTCTGTCAGTTTAAATTATTGAGGAGGTACATACAAGTGTCTTGATCAAGCAATAAAACTAAAGCAAAATACACAAACCCATCTGTCTGGAGCCAAAGGCTGTCCTATGATAGTGCAGAGCAGGGGGGACTGTGCGGCAGCCTACCATTATTAACCTCATATCTCCATCATGCTCAGATCAGGTTCAACAAAATTATCTCAGTACTTTCCTGAATTACTTACTACAGGACTGAAGATTTGAGTTTAAAATCATCAGTCCAGAGCCTGGAAATAGGTGTGTACGCTCCTGCATGTGTTTTGGGTGAGGAGGAGCGCTGTGGGCAGTGTTGCCTGAGTTGATGCCTTGTGCTGCAGCTGTTAAGGCACAGAGGATCAAACACTTTGTGGTACCAAAGAAAGCCTTCAGGGTATCAAGATGTAATCTCCTAGAAATCGTAGGCCGATGGAAATGTTCCTAGTAAATTTTGGCTCCTAGAGGATAAATAAATGAGCTTGCTTGTGGTAGTTTATTCCTGTTCATGGAGTGTATCACAAATGCACAGATTAGGCTTTTGCTGTGGTTGTGCCTTTTCTTCTGCTGCAGACACAGGAAATGTGGGCTGGGAGGCAGGGAAACACTGTGTGTGCACTTCTGGAGGAGTGAGGACATGGTGATGCACCTCTGCTCCAGCCATCATCAGCTGTGACAGCAGCTCCAAGCCCCAGCATCAGACAGGTACTTTCTTTAGGGGAGGGTCTTCTCTTACCAGATCAGCTGAGCTCTACTGGAAAAGCAGCTGGTGGATAACTGTGTTAGTGGCTACCAGTTGAGGACAACTGTGCCAGTGTTTTTCTAAGCATAGCAGTTTAAAAAGTAGCAAGGGGAATTAATAGACAAATCCTAGTGAAATTCTTCTACCATGCTTCACTAATCCTGGGTTTAATGCCTAATGAGTGCTGAGGTACGCATGATGGGAGCAGGGAATGGTACTTAATAAAACGTTTCAATAGAGAGCTTTGCTAACAGTGACTCAGCGTGGGTAAGTTTGTATGGTCTTGATGAGAAGACTGGGACAGAGATGGGCTTGGGGACTGAGATGAACTGCTCCCTGCTGTGACCAGCAGCCAAATGAGCCATCCAGAGCATGCAAGGGTTAAGGGCCATCCAAGCAGAAATGACGCCTTGCAGACTGTTAGAATACCAAGCCTGGATTTTCATTCATCCTCTGCTAACAAGTTTGCCTTGGTTAGTTCATCAGTTTGATGTTGGAGTAGCTTTCTCAGAGGCTAAATGAGACTAATCGCTGCAGACTCCCTCCACAGCTGTCCAGGAGGGGTAGGTTCCTCATTAGGCAGATGCAGAAGCATTGGGAGCTGTATCTCTCACCACTGACTGCGGAGTGAGCATCGGGGACATCCATCAGACTTGGTTAAAGGCTGGGAGACCCAAAGATGAAACATGCTGAGGGTAAAATCATCCTGAAGTGCTGTCTTGAGCATCTTCTTGAACAGTGGGAGTGCATGTTGACTACCCTTGTGGCCTTCGCATAGCATGGGCTTGCCACAAAGTGGTTTTGGGAGAAGTCTAAGCGTATGCTTAGAGTCTTTTGAGTTGCATATTCCTGGCAGATCTCTCTGGCATCTGCCAATGAGAAGTGCTTCCCACGCTCTTTCACTGTGCTCTTCATTGGAGATTGTTGCTAAACTTTTTTGTTATAATGTCAGCTAGAGAAGAGATGAGGTGTGAAGGAGGTTACATTATCACAGCCTTCTGCAGGCAGCGAAAGGGAAAAAAGGGAGTTTAGAGATGTTTCAGGAGGTGAATATACAACTAGCAATGACTTGAACTTCAGGAAGATTTGTAGAGGGGGTCAGAGAGTTTTGGGAAAGTAGACAAAGCTGGTGTGCAGCATGGGGGGTGGATTTAGGGCTTGGACAGGAAAAGTGGAGCCATATTTCTAGGACATATTACGTGCTCCAACCCTGAGGGCCCAACTCTCTCAAGATTTCTCTGCTCCAAATAAAGGACCTGGTAAAGGGCTTGTGTGGACCAGGACTGCTGGCCATGGGGCAGAGTAACTGTGGTGGCCCCTGCCGGTACTATCCTCCATCCTCCCTCTCGGGAGCTTGCCTTGCTGTCTGCTTCACCCTCCCTCCCTGTTCCCCCCCCAGTATTAACCACTTGGTCCAGCTTTCGTCTCAATGACTCCATCCCTTACCTGGAGAATGAGCAAATACCCTTTAGCACAAAGCATTAAGCTGCATCCCCAGCTCTGGGGAGGCTTATGCAGAGCGTTGTTGGCAGCTGAATTGGGGGCTGCCAACGTGGATGTTTTTCTCCTGACAAGAGCAGCATGTCTGGATTTTCCGCTTCCCACCCTGCGCACTCCGGTTGTTCCCTGAGCACAAGTTAGTTCCGGCAGCTTTCAGCACACCCTGCGTTGATCATCGCGCTGGTGGACGTGTGTGTTTCATGCAGGAGAAGCTGCTTTTTCTTTTCCCGGAGAATGAGTGAATTAAGCCATGTGTTTACTACCACTTGAGCAAAGCAGTCCCAGACTGGGCCACGAGATACATGGCTGGTGTTTGAAATCAAGAGCGCAGGCATCAACACAGAAACTAGGAGGGGGAGAAGGAGTCTGAGTAATGGGATTACATTACTTCCACACTAATATGACCTTGGAGATGGTCTACTGCTCTGCAGGGATTTGGGTAGTAATGCATTTGATAGCATCATTTGAGGGGGTGTGTGTTTATCTGCTCATATTTATATCCATGCTTATGTATTTGTGTGTATGTGCAGAGTGTTTATTCTTTCAGTTTATCCTGGAGTGTTTTACCACTACATTTCCAGCTCTGTGTGACCTGGGGATGCTGTGGGGTCCTCCTGCAGTGGGTTCAGATGCTGTGCAAGGGGTTAATGTCTTTTCCTTTGAACTGCCACCTGAAAAGCAAAAGTGAAAAGCAAAAGTAAAAAGCATTGCACCCCTAAAAGTCAGTACACAGTGGCAACCGCCCCAGGGACTAGATCTTCATGCCTTAGTCTCTGTTGGAGCCAGGAGAGGAAGGAGATTTCAAAGGAAGAAGCTGCTGTCTGCTAAAGTGCCCTCTTTGTGGCTTTATTAGTGCAGAGAAGATCAGCATCATCTCTTTTATCTCTGCTCTTGGGGTACCACACCAAGACTCATCGATTGCTGAGGTATCTGAGTCCCTAGCTCTGAATGGAGAGATTTCCAGATCAGAACCAGCAGTCTGGATACCTGTTGGTGGGCAGAGCACTGTGGTGCTGGGCAGGCTATTAAAATCCACTTTTTACAATCGCCAGTCACAGTAGAAGTGAGTTATAATGAAATGGATCCTGCAGTTTACAGACAGGCAGTGTAGGAGACCAGGAGAAGAGCATGATTTTCCTTGTACAAAAACATCAATGGGGAGCTGCTTCTCTGGGTCAGGATATCCAGAAATATGTGTGTGTCAGGGGGCACTCACCATTCCCTCTGGATTCTGCAGAGCTTGACTTTGGTTTAGTCAATAGCAGTAGTTTTTTGCTTTTTCCCCCTTTTTTTCAAGGTTACTTTTCTTTCTAGAGGATGTATGCAAATAACCTTTATGTATCAAAAGGAAAAAGAGACAAGGTCATGGTGATGTGGGAGCCTTGGGTGATCTGGGAGCTTTCTGTGCTGTTCCCCTAATCGCCATGGCATGTACCTGATGATGCTGGGGGAAGACACTGTTGTTTCCTGGGATAACACAACCTGCCTGAGCTGAGCTGGCTTGGGTTTGAGCTGTCACCTCACAGAAAGCAGCAGCCCCTATAAGCACCTCACAGGGTGATCACAGGGTGGCCATGTGAAGGAACGGGCCCAGTTGCCCTCTGAGGAAGGGGCTTTGAAGGAGCTGGTGTGGGGTTGCTGGATTAACCCCTTGCACCCTGGGCTCAGCTCCCAACTGGCTGCACCTCTCTGGAGGCAGGTTGTAGGCGGCATGTAGAGATGAACCTTTGCTTGCGGTCTATAAAACACACAATAGAAGCTGCTGTCCGCATCCAGGCAATTAAAATGTCTACTCTGTGCATAAAAAGACTCTAATAATAATAATAATGGTGAACTTAATGAGATTTCAGATGTCTTTGTAAACTGGACAAGGTTTGTAAGTTCAAAGATGTGTTGTGTTGCTATCCCTTTGAATTGGGGAGTTGTCTTCCCCTGAATGCTTCAGGCTGTAATGAAGGTTAAGCATCCCCAATCAGGTAGCCTGCACAGGATATGTCTCATCCTAAGGGAAATAGGCATTAGTCAAAATGCAGTCTGGAAGGGACAAGAGCAAAACATTCTGCCTGACGCCTTTTGGAAGAAATTCAGAGAAGAGCCACTAAAATGATTAAGGTTCTGCAGGGAATGTGTTATAAGAAAAGATTAAGAAAAAGAAAAGCTAAATATATAAAATGCAGCTAGACCGGAGTAAAGGGGAAGTGATCCCCAGTGGTGCATATTTAGAAGAGCTGAACAATGGAAAAGTAAAAAGACTATTTAGGATGCTAGAAGGAGAATGTGGGGTGTGTAGAATCAATTAAGCAATCAAAAGCCTGTGGGCTGTATATCTAGATCCCATTTCCAAAGGAAAGACATGAGAGGAGCATGAAAGCGTCTCTGAAATGGATGCCTCTGGAAACTTTAGAGCTGGGCTGAGGGGGGCAGATGACAAGGGCTCATCCCATGGGGTATGGAAGATGTCCTCGCTGTGGTCCCTGCATGGTGGGATGGGGTATGGAAACCTCCTGGCCTTGTTGGGCTTCTGCTTTCTCCTTAGAAAAGTGTGGAGGGGTAGCTGGGCATTCCTGCCTTCTCATTCCCAGACTGCCTTCTCCCTTCCCTGCTGCTGTGCCAGTGCATGAAATAACAACCTGGAAGGTGTGATAGGGACGACTGGCTGCAGTCTCCCTGCCTTGGCTGATTAATTAACTCTTCAGATTAATTTCCTTTCTGATTACTGCTTGATTAATTCCTCCTAACTCTGCGAGACCTCCTCACCACTTAATCCTCTTTATAAGCCCTCAGAGTGTGATGCTTGAAGTAAACATCAGGCAAAAAAACCAAGGCAAACACTCTGAAATACAAACACAACATCACCACTGGCGGGACCCCCTCCTGTGCCAGGACCTGGCACTTGTGGAGCTGCCCCCCAGCACCCTGCCCCAAAGACTCCTCCTCTCTCCCCAAGCCTCCTCGCACCAAGCGCTGCTTTCCGTGTCAGTTCTCCAACATGTCTGTTGCAAATTGCACCATTTCACTTGTTGAGCCTGATAATTAGTGACAATATCCTGGTAATTTGCCAAGGGGGCAGGAGGAGGGAGCTGTGTTCAGCAGCATGAGAGAAGCATATTTTCCTCACTGCTTTGTTCTAAGACATAGAACAGTTTTTGATGGATGCAAGAGCACAAGATGGGTTGAGCCAGGCATCGGGGCTCATCCTGTCTCACTGCTCAGACTAATGCTGTGAGGCAGGTCTGAGAGGTGTGGGGATAACAGGACTCCCCATCTTGGAGGAGAGGAGCTTTGGGTGATTTGGGTACACCAATTTTGGGATGGCAGTGGTGTCAGAGTGAGTGGGGGTGAGGAGGCTGAGCCTTGTCTTGACTCTAGACAATATGCACGTGCAGAAGGAAGCAATCCTGATCCTGCTGCTGGTGCTTTTTAATTTCATTTTAATATCATTTTCTTTTTTTATTCCTGGGCATCCATTCCCAAAAGCCTCTGGATGCTTTAATAAGATATAAGTAAAAACATAACTTGTGATGAGAAAAGAAATGCAGCCAAATGAATCCCCCAAACAGGAACGAAAGCTTTCCCCCTCTTGTCCCCACACTCAATAACCCAATGCGTGCTCCTGGGAAATGTGACATTTAAAGAACAACAGCACTTCCTTGGCCCTTGTTTTTGAGGAATGTTTTGTGGTTGGAAAGCAAGCTGTAGTATACACCAGCTAAGTCCTAGTGAATTTGTTTTCCTTGTGACCTCAGCTGCAATGGAAACAGCAAGAATATTTTGCACCCAAAGTATTGTTTCGTGGCTGTACAGCGTGTGTCATCCATAAATGTGACCTAAACTAATGAATTTGGCTGAGTTTGAACTAACAAGTGGAAGAAAATAAGAAAGATGGTGTGTGGAAAGAGACACAGGCAATGATTTATTTCTGTGGTGACAGACAACACAAGCAGTTCTTGGAGGTTTTTGGAGCTGATGCTGTTCCCTGGCTGCAGCCTTTGCTGTGATAGCCTTGTGCAGCCCTGGCCTGCGTTCCCCTCGTGTATGCTATGGTCGTGATGTTTGAATTGGTCTTTAGATCTGTTGGAACCAAATGACTCTGCTAAAGGAGATTGAGCTGCATGCAGAGAATATACTGTTCTCCTGTACACAGCATTAAGCACAGCCCTCCAAGATTACCAAGGTGCAGCGCACAGGCTGGGGCAGGCTGCAGCCAGTAATCTTTGACCATGAAGTCGCTTGGGCCTGAGCTTGTTTCTGCTATCTCACTCCCTTTAGAAAACATTCATTTTGGCTGTGCATGCTGTGTTCTTGGTGGCATATGACAAATTACAGCTGTACTCTGCTGCGTTAGCTTGGACACGCAATCAAGTCTGCAAACCAGCCTCGAGTTCCCTTTGGTCCAATATCCCAGCTCCTGAATTGCAGGAACAGATTAACAGTCCATTTTTGGCTATTTCTTAAACTTGTGTGATGATATTCCTGCCCTGCTAGGGTGGGGCGAGGAAGGGATGGAGTCTTCCTGGTAGGCCACATCAATGGGTGTTGGTAGCACCAGAGCTGGGCATGGCTGAGGTTTCTGTCCAAGCAAATGCAGGCAGTGGAGGATTAGGGGAAAAAAGGGAAAAGAAATCAAATATTCTGACTATATGCTGAAAATCTAGCCAGAAACAGCCAGAATAGGGCTTGGTAGAGCAGCACTGGCACACTTTGTGGTTTCCTACGCAGCTTGGAAACTGGAGTAAGAGAGAGAATTGAAAGGCGGATTTGCAAGGAAGGTGGTAAGTCTGGGGGAGAGAGGGGAAATAAGAGAGTGAAAAGGATGGATGGATTTCCAGCTCCTGCAGAGGATCCAGATATGCACATAAATTATCTCAGAGGGATGAAACTGTAGTTTTCAAAAGACATTGCTGCCAAAATCCCCAGAAAAGGTGTTTCAGTGCCCAGGGAAATTTCTCATTTTGTAAGGTGGCCAGAGGGTAAATGCACAATCCTTTCTGTACCGTGTTGTATCGGAGCCTTCCACACACCCTCCTCCCTCCATCCCTCACCCTCAGGCGACTTCAGCTCTGTAAAGATGACTTAGCACATGAAGGATGTGGTAGGATTGGATCTTAATCAGATCATTACTGCGGCAGTGAAGGAATATGATTTCCCATCCATGAATCGCCACCTCTTTCAGCATCTTATTTATTTCTAAATAATTATTTTTTTCTGCTGTGTGGTCAAAAATGAAACCACTCTGTGTAAAAGGCAGAGGGAGAAGTAAGCCAGGTTTAGACAGCATGGAAAATGCTCTTTTTTTCACAATTAAACCCAAGCAATGACCCCAGATGATTTGAAATCCAGTGCTGATGGAGACGTGCACAAATGCTTTCACTGCCAACCAAATAATATTCCCTTATTGTTAATATATATATACATATATGTGTATCCTAATCCAGGTACTGGACTTGTTTGTTTATCACAGTGGGCTCTTGTGGGCAAAGGTTACAGAACAGAAGGGATGGGAACAAGTGAATGTACCTAAAAACCTCCAAAACATATCAAAACCCACCACTGTTGCTACTGTAACAGTATCTGGTGCTGGCTTGAAGACACAGGTAATAGCTTTGTGTATTGCCCATTTAGCATCTGGTCTAGTCCTGGGTTTCAATGAGTGGTTTGCTGTGCTCTGAAGTCAGTGGGACACTTAAGAGGGACTTGGGAAAGGTAGTGGTTTATGAGCAGAAGGTGCAACAGGAACCTCAAGCTCTTGTAGGGCTCCTTTAGTTATGTCAGAGAGTAAAGCATTTGGTAGGTGTATTGGCCTCCTGTTCTTCATCTCCTTTAAATCTTTGCTTCCAGACGAGGGTAACTTTTTCTTAAGTCTGCCATGATAGGGAGATGCTGGCACTGGAGAGTTTCAGTCCGCAGATATCAGCTCTTTGAGGGATGTGGGGTGGTTTGTTTCTCTCCTGCCGCTGACCTCGCAGGTTATCCCTGGGTGGTTTCATTAGCTACCCTGGAAAGCATTTTAGCTACGATATTGTACAAATTCCACAAACAGAAGTTAAAAGCTGTATGTATGGGTAAAGAACACTGTATGGTGTCATTTGTAGTCATGATGGAACGGCTGAACCATGACATGTGCAGCCTTTTAGCAGATGGCGGGGTGCTGCTATCACTCATTTTTGGGGAAAGACTATAATTTCCCACATAGAAAACAGAGTTTGCATGTTGCTGAAGAAACTCTAGATCTGTGAATGCTTGGCAGAACATTTTCTTAAGGAGTCTACAGGTGGAAAAGAGCTCCAAACTATCTGCTAGTACGCAGTTAAGTGTGAAGGGGAAGACCGCAGTTGCATGAACTGTCATCAGTAGCAGGTTGTTGATGCAGACTGATTCAACAGACCTGCTCTTGATAGCCTCTCTCAGCTTGTGCTGCAGCTTTTGGGATGGAAATTGTAGTCTTTTATGCAGAAGTCTTGCTTTGCTGCAGATAAGCTCCCAGGCTGTGGGTCAGTCCTGGACTATCATGCCACAGGGTATTCTTTGTGGAAGCCTGTGTGCACGAAGCTGCATTCATGTGTGTGTGCTGTCAGATAACTCTGTTGGAAGGGGACTGTCCTGCTAATGGAAATACAGTTTTCTATGTTTTAAGGTAGCTGCTAGAAAAAGTTATGGTTTTGCTTGTGTTTTCAAAGGGCAGGAGGAAGAGGTTGGAGTTGGGAAGTCTTGCTGGTGGCTCAGGAGTGCTCTGCCTACATAGAGCTGTCTCAGCAGCATCACCATTCCCCGCTTGAAATGCTAAATTATTCTTCTCCTCTGTTGTGTGATTGTTTTATGTGCTTTTCTCAGCAAAATCAATCAAGAATTGATAATTTATAAGCTCTTGTTTGCATTTTCACACTTCAAGGGGAAAAAGGAGGATAAAGCAGAAGGCAAAGCCACAAGTAAAGCAGCATGGGGAATGCGGAGCTGAGCATGACCTCTGTTGTCTTTGGGGTCTGAGGATGCTCACTGCTTGTGCTGGTGAGAGGGTCAGTCTCTGCTGCTGATTCTTTTAGGGTCTGCCCTTGCTGCTCACTTAAGGAGTCATGATGTGGTGTTTTAATGCCTATAATTACAAACAGGGGCTCAACCTTGAGAGGTACCAGGCATAGCATCCCCAGCAAAGTTATCTGAGAGTGAGTGAGAGCAGAGCATTGCCAGGTTTGTGCATTCCTGTGTGTAAAGTGCCATGGAAAGAGGGAGATTCAACTAGGCAGGTAGAAGGAGAAAGCTGGGTCAGCTGCCACCCTGGCTTACACTGAAAAAGAAATACCCTGTGGCAGCATATTCTACACTTCTAAGCTTGAACCCTGCCTGCATGCCTGCTGTAACACACACTCTTGTGCATGCAGGGATGCATCCTCTTGCCCGTCTGCATACCCACCTTCCCTCAGCTGCTGTGGGCACACATCCTATCTCCGTCCCACTTCACCGCCTCCGTGCCATCCTCCCTGAATTGCAGTGAAGACATGGGAGGAAGGAGCCATATCCCCTGGGAACTGCCCTACTTTGGGAACTTTGAGGAAAAAAGAAGCACTATTGTCTTAAAATAGAGACAAATGTTATAGCTTTATAAATAAAATGAGACACTGCTTAGATACATAAGTGGATAAATATTTGGATACTGCAAGTAGTTATGTTGGCACACGGGTGAACAAATAGTCCATAGACATGGATGATGTCAGGATGCTCTTGTAGAATGGGAGAGATGCACACTAGTTATATTGCCCTGATCCTGCTCTGACCTGTGTGTCCCTTTCATCGATGCTCCTGCTAGTGCAGTCATTTGCATGGTGAGCTGCTGCTTTTTCTCGGGAAGGCTTGATTTCCACTCTCCATACTGTGCAGCTTTCCAATCTTTGCATCTCCAATTTTGAAGGCAGCCTTGGAAAAGAGAGCTTAATAAAGTCAGGAAAATTCATTTATGAAAACAGCCTGACTCAGACCTACCTCCAATTTTGCTCCTGTGGGCTCCTGATCCAGTAGCACGAGGGGAGCTAAGCTGTGGGGAAACCAGCCTCGGTGGCCACTTGCACCCTTTCAGTGCTCAGGTACCTGTTGGTAGCAATGGCATCTGTTGTGCTCCCTCCTCTGCATAGTGGGGTTTCATCCTTCAGCAGATGGTCTAGAAATGCAAAACAATATCTCAGAGTGGACTGTTGACATCCCTCCTTTGCAGGCTGTTCAGAATTTGATTTGAGTAGTCTATATTTGTCCTGGGTGTTTCAAACCAAGCTTTGGAGAATTTGGCTGGGAAGGTTCGGAGAACTGGCTGCCTCCCAAAGCTTTCCCATTACAGATACTCCTGCCTCAGGTTTCAGCTCTTACGCTTCTGCTCATGACCTGAATCAGAAGCACAGTAGTTGCTTAAAGGGAGGGATGTGAGATTCTTGTGGTTTCCTAGAAAGATTTGGGTGTTCAGCTTGGCTCTAGAAATGGCAAAAGTTGGTGTTGGTGATGCTTCTTCAGAACAGTTCTGTCTTCTTCCTTTCTGGTGGATGACTTTCTACTTCATCTGCCCTGGCTTCTTATTATAACCAACACTGGTCTATCCCACTTGACTCAATGTCTTGGAAAATAGATGTTACTAGCTGGGTCAATAGCTTATATGGTTCAAAGTGTAGCTCACGGTGGCTTGAGTGATTCTGAATGCTTCTCTTAATCTCTTTATTATTTTTCTGGTTGCAATTTAGCCAGGGATACAGCTCAGTAAATGAATTCATTATGTACCAGTCTCCTCCTTTGCAAGAAACTTTCAATTCTCACCCACTGATGCCTACTTTTTAGAGGAAAACCAGCAAGATTTCATTACTTCTTTACCAACCACCTGCTTGTCAGCAGAGAAGGGCCAAGATTTGACCATGTTACTGAGAATGGACTCTACTCCCACCTTTAGTTGTGACCAATTGAGAATAAGGGGTAAAAAATAACCCAGACTACCCTTTTCCAAGCCTTCCTATGATAGGCTACTGGCAAAGACGTGTTGGTTCATAGCACTGCCAGAGACTGTACTGAGAGCTCCGTTAAATATAGCAGAGCTGTGCAACACCCCCATGTGCCGGACGTTCAGTCTGTTCCTTGCTGCATGCCGAGCGATGTGTGTGGTGAAACAGTTTGTTCTTGCTGCTGTTTGGTGGAAGATGCTCACTATCTTTGTCATCGTGAGAAGTACGTTGGGGCTGGATGGCATGCATGCATCCCCTGGTGAAGATTCCTCTTGGGTACAGAACAAAACAGTGGACTGATTCATTGGGGAATTATCAGAAGATGGATTATCTCTGTAATGCCCTCAGAAGTCCCTCTGGATCCACCTCTTGGTTTATGCTGTTTTTTTGGCCATCCTCACTAGAAAATATGCTTTTGAAGAACTCACTGCTTCCAACAATATGTCCTACAGATCTTCTGGTCCCATCTTGCCATGGCTTCTCCTGCACATCCCACCTTTCATTGTGTCACGGCTGAAAACAGAACAGGCAGCTCCCTGCACTGTGCCGCTAATGGGGCTGCAGATTGATAGCTCTGGGTTGCAGAAACACTTGTCAGGGGCCTGCTCAAGGTTGCCCAGTGTTGGAGTGGAGGTGGAGGGAGGGAGCCGTCGAGCTGTGTGCTTGCGTTTTATGGCCCTCCTGGTGGGACTGGTAGGCAGCCTGGCATAGCAACCACTCAGGGCATTTACTAAGAGATTTATGAATTTGTAATTTTCAGAGGCCCTGAAGCAAAAGTGTCTTTAATTAAATTTTGATTCTCTCCCCCTCTCCCCTGCCTTCCTCCTCCCCATTCTCCTCCCTGCCTGTGGTTTGTTTACTGAGGCCCAGCAAAGATTTTGGAGAACAGGTAGGAGTCTTTGAGCATAGTCAGGAGGAGCAGAGGATGGCAAAGCAAACAAGCAGATGGCAGATATGATAAAGCAGCCCCCGTGTGGCTCTGCCAAGCTCAGAAAGGGCTCTGTGATGCAGTTCAAGGGTCCCACAGTAAGAGCTTCCTGCATCCCTCTGCTCTGGACACAGATTTGGCACAGTGTCCAAGAGGCTGATGGCCAAGCTGTGTGCTTTTGCTCTCATTTGCCCAGTGCTCAGATCCTTGCATTGCTTAGGAATTGCTTAGAGCTACCTGGAGAGTGGGGGTGTTGGGGATGAGACAGCCTTATGGCACTCTGCGTTGCCCTGCTGTGGCTGACACGCATGTGCAGCCATCCTTCTCTGAGTGGGGGTCCCTTCTAGAGAGAGAGCACAAAACCAAAGGAAAGCAGGCAGCTCCCATCTATTATTACTTTGTTTAATAGGAAGTTCTAGAAGAATAAGATGAGAAATTGGCCTGGCCTTTGTTGTATACTGCCAAGGGAGTAGAGGAGAGTCCTCTAGGAGAGGGCATTGTCTGGAGTGTCCCCCGTCACCAGTCTTATTCTGTGATCCTTCCCCAGCCTTAGACACAGTGGCAGTGTCCCTACCCAGCCAAGCAATGTCAGCTCTGTGAATAGATTTCTGTCAACCCACTCAGCCCTAAAGAGCTGCAGTTAAAAGGCTCTGGAGACATAATTGTATCTGCATAACAGCAGTGATGATTTCCATGAGAGGTAGGATGAAAAGTGGCTCCATTCCACTACTGCTGCAGAGACTTGATAGCTGCTTCTAGAAAGGGGCTTGGTTGTGGTCCAGGCGCCTCCACCACTGCAGTTCTTCCTGCCTTGTGTTGCTTTCCTGTTTCATGCTTGTGCTGCCTGCACACTCGATCTGTGAGCTGCAGGGTGCTACCAGCCCCATTGGTGCCTCTGGGCAGGTGAATTTAGGAGCGAGTTTGGCAGGGTCTGCTGCAGGATGCTCTGGCAGCCTGAAGTGGGCTTTGTGCACGGGGCGCTTGGTCTGATGCTCAGCAGGCACGTGCTGCTCCCAACCAGAAAGTCACCAGCCTTGTGCAAGGTCAGTTTTCTTTTTTCCCTTTCCCTCTCATCACCATGGGGGTGAGGATGCTGCTTATCCCACTCGCTCCCTCCTGCTCCCTCCATAGTGCAGATGGAGAAGTTGCTTGAGCTCCACGTGTCTTCAGGTCTGGCTTCCCAGCATGGATGTGTTATGGTGTCACTTGTCATGAGCTACAAAGCCACCAGGCAAGGAATGTGTTTTGGGGGCATGGGGTGTGGAGCAGGGGATAGCACTTAGTCATGGAGGTAAATGCCAAACACTCCATGTTTCTCTGCCCTTGTGGATCACAGGCTAACATGAGGCAGCTTTCCTCCCACCTGCCTTCAGGATGTTGAAGAAGCATGTGGAATATGTGTAGAGAAAGAGGGATTTAGTTGGTGATGGCTCTTACGCTTTCATGCTTTAAAAGCTGGTGACTGAGGCTGCAAGAACCAGCAGAAATCAAAAAAAGAGTCTGAAGATCCACCTTAATGTCTCTTCATATTGTGAAGTAATCAGGCCATTACTTGTGCCAGCCATGCCTGGGGTGACTGTTGTGATGCCCAATCTCTTGCATGCTTTCAGGAGTCCTTTTTAGTAGGGTTTTATCCTTCTTCGTGCCTCTCTTCTGGCTATAGGAAGATATTTGTTTTGATCCTGCTGCCTCCAGGGCTGGCATCATGTTCAGGTGCTTCTGGTTTCACGTGGAGCTTCACATGCCTTGTCCCTATTCCCCAACCGCCCACTGCAGCGTGTCCATCTGGTTATCTGCCACCTTTCATTTCTTTTCTGAAGCTGCTCTGTTTCACTGATGTCTTCCAGCCAGAGGCCAGTGTCCTGGTTAGGTCTTGACGTTGTAAAGGGCAGAGGTGGGTCTGGGGTGATTCCCCTTGGGACAGCCAGGAGATGAGATGTGCTCCGTCCCAACCTCCACACTCATGTTGGGCACCAGCTGCTTGTTTCTCAACAGGAATTGGTAGATGCTGCATCTCTGCAGACCAGCCTGTTTGCTTTAATTGATGATTTAACCTCTTGCCGCATATAAACTCTTTATTTGAACAGCGTTGGTGTTGCGAGGTGTGAGGCAAGGTCCTTGCAAGGGCTGTGGCAAAGCCCTCACCCTGGGACTGCCAACTCATCGATGCAGTGACAAGCGATGCATTTGCTAGCACCTGTATTGAAATGCAAGCAGTGTTCCTCACTGACCTCTGATGGGAGCCACGTCCATGCCTGCAGCTCATGGGTGAGGAGGGGACTGTGCTATGCTGTTTAGAAAAGGAAATTTCCTCATGCCTTGGAGGAATTAATCATTTTATATGCTGGACTCCTGCCTTCTGACTGATCTATGTGAATTACAGATTAACTGGCAGCGTGGGGACAGAGGAAGCCATTTCAATGAACAGCTCTCTAATTTATTAAAGGGGTTGTTTGGGCTGGCAGATCAGCAATGCAGCAAGTTCTCGGAGTGGGGAGTTGTTTTCTCTCCCCCTCCACATCTCCCAACCTCTTAATCTTCTCCTTGTTTTATCTCCCTGTTCACAGGACCCCTCTCAAACGTGATGAGGGTCCCAGAAAGGCGGGTGGAAACCCCAGACCAGCGATTCTCTTTGCAAATGAGCTGTCAGCTGCCAGAAAACTGTAATTTCAGAGCCTTTCTCTAGGGGCCACTTCTATGACTTTTAAGCAAAACCATCACCTTTTTGACCAAGGACTATAAATTTTGGAGTAAGGCATGACATCCTGGAAAACACCAGTGTATTGATGCTGCAATTGGTATTAGTTGAGGCAAAAAGCACTAGACCCTTTCCAAATAGTTCTGCCTGGAAAATGTTGAGTGCTTCCCCCTACCCTGTAAGTGTACAAAGGTTTCTTGAAAACCTGCCAAACCTCATTTCTTTAGTGATTTTCGCTTTAGCAAATATTGATCCTGGGACTTGCAGCAAAGCTCAACACCCCTAGCACTGTTACTGATGTGAGCATCATGGGATGGGGAGCACCAAGGCTGCCCAAACCCTGGGCTTGCATCCTCTCCCAATTGTTCCACATAAAAGGAAAAGGATTTGTTTATTTGTTTGTGGATCTTTCTGACATCGACTTCATATTCCAGAAGAGCCTCATAATATTGCAGGAGCCGATTCGGGATTTAAACCATTATACAAGTTAAATACATTTTGATTCTGCAAGCAACACACTATTTATCTTGGGATAGAATAAATCTGAGACTGATACCACTGCTGGAGATCATCTGAAGGAGGGCTGTGGAGGAAAAGAAGAAAGAAGTTTTATATTTTCATTGCCCTCATGCATGAACTAAGCCAAACTATGGCTGCAAGGACTTACTATTATTTTTTGACCATGTAAGGATTAATCTTTTGGCCTGAAAGTAAACATCACTGATTCTAAGTTTAGGTTTACAGCTTTGCACCCTGCGTGAACGCAGTCACTGCCTTGGTGGCAGGGACTGGGCACACGGGCTTCTGCTGGAAGTGAACCCAGCCCATTGACCTCTGCAGCCTTGACGGCTGCTTGATGGTTTCATAAAAATTCCATTTAAAAACAAAAAGGTCAAAAGTTGGCCCAAAAAGCAACAACTGGAAACTGTTTTTGCTTGAAAAATTACAAGCACTATTAATTACTGCATAAGAACCAGATTGTGGTACTGACTAGTTTAGTTTTGTGATCCAAGCAGGATCTTGAATGAAAACCAAGAAGAAAAACACAGAGCAAAGGCAAACCATGTGTTGTGCCAGGTACTTTACATTTTGAGTGCTCCTTCCATTTGAAACCTCTGAGCAATGCAGGCATTTATTTTTTTTACATGTGGTTATTTTTTATCTTGACAGAATATTAAATGAAAATAAGGAGGCCTGAAAATTAATGTCCTGTAATGACAGCAAAATCCCTCATTGTCTTGGGAGTCTCCTAAACTGGATATTTGGAGAGGGAATGCACAACTCCCTGGGCTCGGAGGAGCTCCAGTTACTGCTGAAGAAAATAAACCTTCTTTGCACAGGGGCAGCTGAGCCCTGGGGAGAAGGCGCTGGTGTCAGCATGAAGTGATGTGGCTGGAAGATAGCCTCGTCAGGCTAATTGATCTGGAGCCTTTACCTTTCCTGCCAGGGCTGCCTGTCTCCTTACCCATAATCCTTACTCCTTTGATGGACCGTCAGGAATATGGGACTTGGCCCAGTTTTACGTCTATCCAATAACATTATGAAATTGATAGTGACACTTCCACTGGCACTAATTTCAGTAAGAGATTGGAGCCAGAGGACAAGCGGTTTGATTTCATGGTGGCTAAGCTTTCCAAGTAGATCAAGACGACCCAAGACTGATCTTGAGGTGGCCAAGGCATGGGAAGGGAAGCGGGATGGAGGCAGCTGGTGGACCTGGGCAGTGAGCTAATGAGAAAGATGCCCAATGCTTGCCCTCAACGTGCTGGCTGGTGGGAAGCATGTGCTGTTGCTCTGGTTTGTGCTGCAGAGTTGCTGCTGGCAGGGCTTTCTCTCCATGGACGGTGTTTATTAAGCAGTGTTGGGTACCAGCCTCAGCAAAGGTCAGGAAAACTCTTGGGCAGAAAGGCAGTAGTGGTCCTAGCTGTTGCCTCTGAAACCTTCAGCGGTTCTCACTGTTTTCCTTTGTCACAATCTCACTCTGCGGTGGCTGAGGGCCAGGAGAGAGGGTAAAAGCCATGGGCTGTGATAAATTGGAAATGCAGGAAGGAAATGCAAAAGGAGCAGGCAGCCCTGCTCCAGGTTTGACCTTTGCATAAGGTTACTTAGCCTCTGGGTGCTCGATGCTCATGAGGAGGTGAAATGCCATCAGGGCCATGGGTGAGCCTGTGGGTGAAGCAGAGCCATGGGGTCCTGAGGGTGTGCGGAAAGCAGATGCTGCTGCTGCCTTGCCCATGTCTCTCTATCAGTGTGACTGTCCCCTCAGTGTGTTTGGCAGCAGATCTGAGCATGCCTGGATGCCCATCAACCCTGAGCAAGCTGCCATCCACTTGGGAAGGGGTTGAGAGAGCAAGCTCCTCCCTTCTAGTAAGGGCTAACATAACCCAGGGCTCAGCAAGCATGTGTTAGTGCTGCTCTTACGCAGATGAGGCATGTTGCTTTGGGAGATCTCTTGGCCCCTCCCATATGGAGCAGGGAAGAGCTGTAGTTTGGATCTGCAGATCCTGAAGCTTTTCACTGGAGGGAGAGCAAAGACATGGCTGTGCATGGACAATTGCAGGGTATGGAGGTGCTGGAGCCTCCTGTAGACAAGCTGTAGGATATACCTCAGTATATAAAGCGCGTCTTGCGAACAGAAGAGATTAGAAGGCTGATATGATGTTATTCCGATAGATTTTGCTGTTGTATTTATACCTGGAGGTAAAGAGCAGACATACTGGAAATCAATCGGCCCCGTGCTCTTCCCCACTCCCTCTACAGTGCCGTTTGAATGAAATGCTTATATCATTTTTACGGTGTGTCTGTGATAGGGATGAGTAAGCCAAGAGATTAATAGTTGCTGCTGAGGCCTTTACCCAGCTCTTGCCTCGTAAAGCTTGTGCCAGTCCAGAGTTCAAGGTGCCCCTGAGGTGACAGCGTGGTGACTTTGTTTGGAAAACAACAAGAGGTAAATCTCTAGTCAAGAGAAAGAATGGGGGGAAAAAAGTAAATGGCAATAAGCAGAGGATTTTGGGCAGGCAGGATGGTGTACAGCTCTGGAGCTGAGAGCTGTGTGCAGTGGGATGATAGAGAGCTAGTGGAAGAAAATGAGGTTTTGGCTTCAAATGGAGCCAGTCCTGCAAAGAGGGATGGATATTATCATTCTGTGCACGGGAGATAATGCAACAGGGATCTCATTTTAATGTCTTCTTGTGATCTGGTACCCAGCAGTCACCCATCCTGCCACATAAGCCCTTTCTGAGTCTTGACCTTGGGGCTGGGGCAGGAGGGCTGCACCGGGGCTATGCTACATCTGTGCCATGCAGGGATATGGCGCAGATGTTACATCCCTGGGGTGCCCCTGGCTCACTCCTGCCTCATCCAGGTATGTGTTTCTTCGCTCTGGGAGCTCCTGGTGCTGGTTCTGCCATTCCAAGATGTGAGCTTGGGAGGCTTCTCTGCAAAGATGGATGTGTTGGACCCCAGCTGGCTCCTCATATCCCACAGGGAGCATGCATACCCAGCAACAGGAAAAATTAGCTTGTGACCTGTAAATGGGCAGTCAGATCAGGGGGAGAATGGTGGAAGATGACTGGGAATCTTCCACCATACTGGTACTGAAAGCCAGTACCAGCATCACCAGACAAAATACATCTTACTCCCTGCAGTTACAATCGAATAAAACACACTTTTCTTCCTCTCCTGTTGTCTGCACCATTAGCTAGTTGTTTCATCTGACCTCAGCAGTGAAAACCTTTACCTGTTGGCAAATGAAGCAGCTTCACAGTATCTCTCTGCTAGTACATGGAGGAAGGTTTTGGCTTGTCAATACTGAAAGTCATCAGCTCCTTGCATTGCAGGATCTAAAGTATTCTCCTGGTTACCCCCATGCCCTATTTACAGTCCCTTTCCTGGTTATGCGCTTTCTGAGTTGAAGAGGTATGGTACCCGCTGGGCTGGAAGCTTTAAGCTTAGATGTGAAAATTCCTGCTTTGCCTTCCTGCAGGTGCTGGCTGGCATTGCTGTCATGCATGGCCCTGGCTTGTCAGATCCCTCCCTTTTTAATTATCAGATTGTCTCATCTATAAGCATTTTCCATTTCCAGCTTGTTCTGCTGGATATATGCATTTCTGCTGTCACATGCGTTGACTTTATCTTTTATGTGATTTGATCTTAATGCTTCCATTCCTGAGTGTGAGTGATTATAAGATGCATGTCTAAGAAAGGCGAGGAAAAGACATGGGAGGAATGGAAGAGGTTTGGGGATCCTCTGCCTCTGATGGAGTGATGCTCCATACTGGGACTGCCAGGGTGGCAGGAGGCTGGAATGGGCAAAGGGAAGATGCCCAGGGCTGCCACAGCCCCTCTGCTGATGCATTCCCTTTTGCAGCAAAAGCTGCCTTTTCCCGCTGCCAACACCTGAATCAGAGAGAGAAGGAAATGTCACTATGGAAAGAGGGAAAGGGGCTTTTGTTAACAGCAGTATTTTGGCAGGCTGTTTCATCAGGAAAGAAGGTGTTTTGAGGGTCACTTTTTAGAGATCTCCCACTGGCAACAGACCCAATAGCCCTTTTCTATACAATAATGCTTCTGTGATTTATAATAGGGTGGAAGGTGGCAGCAGGTTGGGGGAAGAACTACGTGTCCAACCAAGTGGTGGGGGGGGTGCAGGTCCCCTGGGCCTGTCCCTTGCTCCCTTTCACTTCAGCATTCAGTGGGATCTTCACCTCTTTGAGATGGTTGAGATAATTTCATTCAGGAGAGGGGAAAATGGATTGCTGCTTGTCTATTTTCTCCTGCCTTTGCTGCTGGAAGCTGAGGATTTGGAGTAGACCCCTTTGAGAACTAAAATTCATGTTCCTGGAGTCTTCATCCACAAAGCTCAATGACTTTCTATACATGCTATTTCCCTGAAGACCTGATGGGAGAGTCCATGCCCCATGGGTCAGCACCTTTGCATGCTCTGCAGCCGGCTACAGCATGGTTCAAGCAAGAGCTGTGCTGTATGGTCCAGACTTTACAGTGATACCTTCAGCTCCTGTGATGTGCTGCAGGGGTTATGCAGCAATAACCCAGAGAGAACCTGGGGCAGGAGACAGAACCGAGCTGTATGATTGTGGGAAAAGCTGCTTGGAGCTGGTTGAGGTGGTGGCAAGCGCACAGAGCTGGAATTAGGGGTTGTCTGGTTAAAGCCCAGTGTTTTATACAAGCAAGGGGTGTACTGTGGCTCAGGGGAAAAGGCACCACATGATGGACCATCCTGTGATTGGGATCAGTGATCCCAGAGGTGAAGAGAAGCGGCTGCTTCCCATTACAGGAGGGCCGAGGACAGGCTGGAGCCCATGGCAGTCTGGCTCCAGGCATGTCTTGCATAGGCACCAAGCACTGATTTGGCCCCGAGCCCACATCTGCCAATAAAAATTAAGAAATTGATTTCCTTTTGTTTGCCTGACAGCACGAGGCTCTCTTTATGAGACAGTAAATGTAATCTTGCTCTGAGCACGGCTAGGTTTTTAATTGTATTTGTTGTGCGTTCGCTTATTGTTTTATGAATTTCAGTTCCCCTCCTTGCTGGTGCAGAGATCAGCCCTGGGGGGTGGTTTGATTTCAGCTCCAGCAAAAGGTTGGAGTATTTTTAAGCCTTTTTTCTGTTTTTAATTTGTTTGTTTTCCTGATAAGCTGAAGGTTAGGGTTAGTTTTCTATCTGCTTTAAAAATAAATGTGTATGGGCATATGTATAGCTCTGAGTTGTAAAGCTGAGAGATCCAGCCTTGGAATTATCTGCTTGCCAGTCAGTGGTACAGCCTTTTTGAAGAACAGTGTTTAAGATGAGGGAAATATGGAAGTGCCAACAGAGATTTGAAGTCAGAGGAGGAGGGGATTTGATGTATCCTATATATTGGAGTTTAATGAGGTCTGCTTCAGTGCTTGCTATACAATTCATGGTGACCCACTTTACTAGGAAAGCATTTTTTTTCTGGTTATGGGTCATATACAGTTCCTAATTAAGTAGGTTAATTATATGTCTCCTTTATATTACACTGGCAAATGTGGATGGCACAATTAGCTCTTGCAGTGATCATTTTTGATCACAGAATGATGTTCTGAGCCATAGCTCCTGGAGGGATGAGGACTGAGACGGGGATTGCCCTGCAACCCTGAGTGCTCACCGCTTCCTGCTTCAGCAAACTCAGTTTCTGTCCTGAGCATGTGGCCTGGGATGTGGCTGGAGCTGTCCTTTCTGAAACCATATTGGAGGGACTATAGCTCCATCCCGGTCCAGTCCTGCACCTGTGGTACCTCAGATGCTGCCCAAACCTGGCCTGCAGCACTGGGAAGGTTCCTCCTTAAGGTCTCTTTGGAAGCATCAAAAAAGGATGAGCACTCCTTGCAGAGGGCTGTTTGGTGGCAGGAGGAAAGTGCTGCAGCCTGGGAGGACTCTGAGCAGTGCTAAACTGTCCTTGAAGAAAGTTACTTTAACCTTTCCCTTTCCAGTGGCTGAGCCCCCGCAGCATTCCTGGGTTATCTGTTCCAGTGCTCAACCATCTGTACTGCTAGGCATTGGGGAAAACATTCAAACCCTAATCTCCCTCAGTGCAATTTAAACCTATTATTTCTTCTTTTATCCCCAGTGGACATGGTGAACAGCTATTATATTTCTCTTTGCTGCAACCTTTTACATATTTGAAGGCTGTTATCATGTGTCCCTGCAGTCTACTCCTCTCAACACAAAGCATAATTCTTTCAGTTTTCCTTCGGAGGTCATGGTTTCTGCACCTTCGATCGCTTTTGTTGCTTTGGAGAGGTTACCGTGATAGCAAGCTGGAGTTTTTGTTGTTTCTTCACCTGTCTGCCTTGGAACATTCACTATGTTATGGATGTCTGTGAAGTGACCATTATCTTCTCCAATCTGTGGTTGTTTATAAAGTACCCTATATTCCTGAGCCTATGTTTTATCAGAAAGTATAGCTCTCAGCCTTGATAAATAATTTACCATTATGATATGATCAGGCAAACAGGGGATACCTAAGCTATTTATTACTATTTGCTTTATTTTTCTTAAGTAAGAAGTTGTCCAAGTAACACTGTGAACAAACCAGGCGATACACAGACATGGACTAAAAGGTATATCCTATTTCATAGAGCTTCCAGATAAACATGGAGATGGGGACAACACCAAGCCAAACTTCCCTTTAGTTACAAGGAAGAGTGCAGAATAGAGAACAATAGCAGATTTTCTGAAAAGCAGAGATTTTGCAAAGAAAAGTATTTGCAAGTATTTGCAGAGGTGACAATATCAAGGTGGATATTATCTTGATATTATAATTATAGAAGAGCTGGAACATTGCTGAGAAGAATGGATGGATGGATGGATAGGCTGACTGGGAGACTGGGAGAAAAGAGGGTGAAGATGAGTTTGGGAATGATGGTGTTTGTATGGGGGTCTTCCTTGGGAAAGAGGAGTTGGCTGTAGAGGAGATGTGGGAGGAGATGGAGAACAGCATTGCTCCCTGTGATGTTTCCAAAAGCAACGTTTTCAAGCTGCTTCAAACTGCTCTTTGGTTAACATCAGATTCATTTTGATCCTCATTTTCTGGTGGTTGTGGTTGACTCTCCCACTGGTGTTGCAAAGGGAAATGTTGGCAGCGACTGTTAATGATGGGGTGGAACAGGGGCTGACCATCTCTTCACCCAGGCATAGCCCTTGGCAGCCCTAATGTCTTCTCCCCAGCCTTTCCCCGTGGATTTGTGGCTCCATTGCTGCTGCTGACATTGCTTCCCTGGCAGGAAAAATGCGTGGGGTTAGCATGGAGAGCGGCTAAACTCTGTCCTTGCAGACAGTGTGGATGCTGCTGGCTGGTGAGGCCCCTGCTTGGATAGAAGGAGAAGCATCAAAAGCCTTTCAGAGTATAGATGTTCAATGCTCAGCACATGCAACAGCTTCTTAACGTATTAATAAATAGACTTTTTATGATTAATATCCACAGTATGTTTGTCCATAACACAGGCTGAGTTATTAACAAAACCAGCTGCTGCACCACTGTTTAGATTTTAAGTTTCAGAGGAGCTCCAAAATATTTCATATTGTGTTTTAAGATCATAGAATGGTCTATCAGAGTTACCCCAGGCTACCTTGATGACTGTTCTGCATTTTTACGGTACAAAACTGACTTCTTTTCTATGTCCTTCTTCCCATTTCTCTGTCAAGTGGAATGTAAACCTAAATCTTAACATCTGCACTCTCTTTTTCTTTTTACTCCATTTTTATCTTTAACCTTACCTGGAAAATGCATTGCTTAAGCTCATGAGAATTCTTCCTAATAAAGCCATTCATCAGCATTATAAATCGGAAAACTCAACCTCTTTACCTACTTAACAGCAAAAAAATATATGCTATTGCCAAGATAGATTAAAAAAAGTTGAAGTCTAGATAGCTGCTTTATTTCCAGGAGTTACTCGTGGCAGTATATATTTTGAGTGCCAGAGCAATAGTCAAACCTATAAAAGTGATCGGTGACTGCTTGATATCAATGAATTTCAGGAGTCTGTTTCAGGCTTGCATAGTGAGTCCAACATTGGCCTGAGTCTCAAGTGTGTGTCAGGACTGCAAATGCCTTGGCCATTCTTGGCATTTCCCACTTTTGCAGAAGTGGAAAGGGATTGAGATGGTGATGGAGCGTCCAAGTTCAGCTCTGAGGCTATTGAGGATTGGTAGATGTTGTAAATGGCCAGGCTTGGCAGGATCAACTTGAGCTGGATGACTAAGAGGTTGAGTCCATTCACAGGACCTAGTGTTTGCTGGGGAATGAGAGTGCAACTGTCAGTCAGCTGAGACAAGGTTCCCTTTTACCCCATAGATCTTAGACAGGCTTGGGGTGTGAAACTAGGGATGACACATGTAGAAAGTCCTCCTAATAAGTGAGCTGCAGGAAAAAAACTGTGGAGTGTAAAGAAAGTCAGACTCCAGATCTGTTTATTGGCAAGGAAATTGCCATCAGAACATTGGACAAGTGATGCTGGCTGTGCTTAGTTTCACAAGTACCCAACTCCTTGATCATGCCCTACTCTTTCAGATGTAACCATGTTCTTCTAACCTGCTTGTGCCAGAGGATAGTGCCATGATGTGTGTTCCTTAAAAATGAGGAGGAGCTGTGCAAGGGTTAAGTGCTGGCAGGGCATTTTAACCCCAAGCATTCCCTGCAGGGTCTATGCAAGCCTAGCTTATGTCCCATGATTGGTTCTGAAACCAGCCATCTCCCTCCAGTACTAATGCTATAGGAGGTGTCCTCTTCTTGTCACAAAGGTGTGATTTCTGCTCTCAAAGCAGAAGACAATGAAGACTTCCTTCACTTCATTTACTAGACAGGCCTTTCACATCCCACTGCCCAATATTAGGTACCTTCCTTTGAAGCAACGTCTTGGCTGTTTAGGGAGAGTAATAATCCCTCAATAGCCTCTTCCACTGCTCCACTGCAAGGGAGATTTTGTGGTCTATCCTCAAATTATTTATGCCAGTCTATACCAGTTCTGATTTGGTTTGTGAACTGCACCTTGAAATGCAGGTCTCCTCTTCCCACTGCAGCCAGCCAAAGGAACATGTGCCCCATGCAAAACCCAGTCCTCCTGGTTTGCATGCACAGAATTGACTTGCAAAAGAACAAAAGTCATTCAAACAGAAATTGTCTGTTTGCTTTCTGTATTTGTAGAAATACAGCATGTGAAGTCTCAACAGAGGCATCTTGCGGCAAAAGCTTGAGTTTTGCCTTTGCCTCTCAAAAGCTGGAAGGCACATGGGCTTGGGGAGTAACATCAAAAAAAGGCAGAACCTGCCAGAAGGAATTCACAATAAAGGGAAAGGCTTTTTTTCCTTATGGCTAAAGCACCTGTTGTGGCTGCCAGGACTCTGCTGATTACACAATAACTTTATTATATCCCACTTGGAAGAACAAACAATACTTGAAGCTCCAAAAATGAGCAGCCTTTAGACTAGATTAATGCAGGCAGAATGACTGCACGGAGCCAGTGTTCATCCCGTCATCCCAGAAGCTCCAGAGAGTAAAATAGCTTGAAGACTCCCCTCTTTGTTGCTACCGATACATAATAAAGTAATTGTGCAATTAGAAGGAGATTACTGATGGGAGAGAGGCATTTTCTATGCAGTGTAGGTAAAAGACTGGCCTCTCTGAATAGGTTTGAAGGCTCAGTGCATCTCTACTTGTTTTGGCTTGATCTTATGGTAAGCATTCAGACAGGAGAAAATGAGCATCTCTAGTTGAGTGTGGTTTTTCTCCCTGTGTGAATATATAAGGGAGGTCCTCATGGAAAGTTGCAGTGCAGTCCCAAGGTTCCTGTATTTATGCAGCATGAATGGCTGCAGCATGGATTACAGGGTTTCACCTCATGACGGAGGCATTTGTGATGTTAGTGTGCAGGTCAGATCACAGGGCAGGTGAGAATAGATGGAAGTGGGAAATATTGTATTAAGGCCTGATGTCCCCTGAGATTTCCAGCCTTGGCATCTCATAGTAAAGGCTAATGTTAGATCTAAAAATAAAATCAAGCATAAGCCAAAAACTGGGATATTGTGAAATAGCTCTGTGTCTGGGTGAAACTGGAGGAGGGGAAACAAGATGGACAACACATTGGGCAGGAGAAATAGTGTGAATATGGGTTTGGGATGAAATCGGTCTTCTTTGGGGGTGATATTTCTCCAGTTTAAGCTCATATATTCTGCCAAGATTATTATATTCTGCCATATATTCTGCCAAGATTATGATGACAGGATAAACAGGCACCATAGTGACTGATGTATCTTGTGATAGCTAGGAGAGGACTTTGTGCAGGACTCGCCTCTAATGTGGTGTCACCTGTAGCTACTTTATCTCCTGCAGGATTGTTAGCCTGGTACTCCAAAACCAGGAAAGAAAACTTGAGATGTCTTCCCTCCCCTGAGAGCTGCCTGGGGAAACAAGGACTGGGGATGGGACAACTGCCAGGAGCACTAGGACAGGCATCCTGTCCAGGGGCTGGTGGTGACATGGTCATCAGGTCTTGTGGGTCCCCTTTCCTCTTTTCCCTGTTGTGCCTGACGAATGTGCATGGTCTTTGCAGGTCCTGTGGCAGTGATCAGCGGAGAGGAGGATTCAGCCAGTCCCCTCCACCACATCAACCATGGCATCACAACGCCCTCGTCCCTGGATGCTGGCCCGGACACGGTGGTGATTGGCATGACCCGCATTCCCGTCATTGAGAACCCCCAGTACTTCCGACAAGGTCACAACTGCCACAAGCCAGACACGTGTGAGTGCCCGATCCGGCCAGAGCCCCCTGCGAGGATCAGGGGATGGGTTGGGGGAACAGGGGAAGGAAGGCGAGGAGGAAGAGGTTAAGGGGATGAGGAAAGAAGAGAAGGAGGTTTTTGAGGAGCGTGGGTCTTGGTATGGTCCAGAAACCAAAGTGAATCTCAGGTCTCAGAAATCACAACATACATGTAGGTGCTTCCAGAGAAGACTTTCCACTCTCACCTTCACCTCCCTTCACCTTCCCTCCGCCACCCACCAGTCACCTTCCCCCTTGACTGAAAGTGCCATTCAAAGCCCGGTTTTCTCATTGGCTCTGAGCGTGAGGTCCCAGGCATGAGCAAGAGCTGCCTGGGAGCACAGGGATAGACATGACTCCTGCCTGGCTGGGAAAAGGACCTGCCCTCCCCTTCCTCCTCCAGCATTTTGCCAGCCGTTGTGCTGCCTCCTTGGCTCTCCACTGAGCCAGGGAGAAGCTCTGGACACGTGGCAATAGATGGGGCAGATGCACGGAGATAAAAGCCAGGAGGCTTAGATGCTGGATGTCTTGTTATCGTGGGCTTCTGTAAAGCTTTTGAATCTTTCCTGTATAAATCTGGGTTGTGAACTGGGTTCATTAGACTAGCAGGCGACCAAGCGGTCCTCTCTGTTTTGTATTCCTAAATTCTGAGCATAAAAGGAACGTGATGGATAAAAGGATGCTTTTAAGAGAGTCACACACTGCTTGCCATGCGAGTGGTGAGATGCAGCGATCCCCAATATGCAGCTCGCAGCCAGTAGTTGTGTTCTCCCAGGCCTCTTACCAGCTCTGAGATGCAAGCTGAGCAATGCAGGAGGTCTGGTGATGTTCCTCTCCTGCTATTGTTCATCCTTTTGGTGTCTCTTAGTTCCAGGTAGAACTGGAAAAAAAAAAAGCTGGCAAAAAAAGCAGGAAAAACCTAAGCTGTGCTGTCTCTGTGGCCCAGCCAGAGGCAGGGAGTGCTGCACTGAAGTCACCTCTGCTCTCCCCTTGGGTGCTGCTGGTTCATGAGTGCAGGAGATGTAACTCAGCTCCTGGAGACAGGGAGGAGGCTGATCTCCGCTGCTCCTATGGACCCTGCCGTGCACCCTCCTGGGTGCTGTGTGCTGGTGCCCAAGCTATTAGCACTGCTCTTCACTTGGCAGTGATGGGGAGTACCCAATGAATGGGGAGTACCCAGCTTTGCCTTTGATTTTCGTCTTACTGTGCTAAATCTGGTCTGTTTGTAGAGAGGGGAGGAGGAGGGCGGCGGTGATCAGGCAAGAGTGGAGAAGCTGAACGTAGCATGTTTTTTCTGTGCCGTTAATTATGTATTTTACATTTCTTATAGCACCTCATCTCAAGAATGATTTACAATCTCTGATGGCTTGGGAGGAGGGGCTCCCTCTCTTTATTTTTTGCCTTCCCCTCCTGTGCTTTCTTGAATCTCTTTAATCTGTGTGCCGACCATTGCAAGAGGAGGTGCTGCTGCAGCTGTGCAGTAGCAGAGCTTAAACCTCAAAGGATTAAGTTTTGCTCTAAACATCTGCCCTGTGGGGTTTGTCAGTGGTGGGTGGGTTGGAGAAGTTACTTGCAGCAGGATTTGGCCTCAGAGTTTCATGCTATTTGATTAGGATCTGAAGAGTTCACAAGGGTGCTTGGGGGTGGCATCTGGAGCTGCTTCTCCCCCATGGAAGGTGCTGCAGTGGGGGGAAAAGCAGCACTAGTGACAAGCGTGCACACTTGGAAATCCACAGGAAATTGCCACCTCTGAGCTCCAGGTTTCCCGGAGCTGAAACCAAACCCACACACAGGCACTCTCTTTGGGTGCTTAACTAAAGGCAAACCACAGCTGGATGCTGGCAGGCTGAAAGCCCTTGTATTTTTCAGACTTGCCATTCATGGGGCAAAACCCAGGCTTTGAGACCTCAGGCAGGGTTGGATTTGGTGTGTGTTTTGTAGTTTAGTCCCCAAGACTCCACTTGAAGAAAACTTCTGACTTCAATGGTGGCTTTGCTTGAGGCTGGAAAGTTTCAAAGTTCGCCTTTTAAATTAACCATGCTTTGGGGAGCTTTTGCTCGAAGGGGTTTGTTTGATCTGATGTGCTCTGCTCAACTTAAACCTGAGCTGGACAGTATTTGTTGCTTCCATTCTCCCCATGGTTTTTATGCCAGAGGTTTTTCTTTCCCCCTGTGCAGAGCCTGGGCACAAACACTTCTTCATTTGCTGTCAGTTGTAGAGAGAACTCCTCTGGGCTGCGGAGTGCTTTGATTCCCAGCTGAGCTTATACTGATGCAAGCTGTCATCTCTTCTGCCACCCACCTCCCTTTGCTGTCCAGCTGTGAGCAAAGGTGCTCCAAAGCAACCAGCATTTCCCTTATGCACTGAGGTGCTGCTAAAGCAACGTCTTCAGCAAGCAATCTCTCTCCATCGTGAAGTTTTTCTCCTTCCTTCCTCCTGCAAGCATCCCTGTGCTCTCGGATGTTGTCTGGGCTGAGGACATGCCGATACCCATTGCTGCACTGCAATGAGGAGAGCAAACTCTATATGCTTAATGCAGTATTAATAGTACATTGATGTGATATAGATTTCTGTCACCCTCTATACTAGCAAACATCGCTTATCACGCAGGGATGACAGGTGTTTATTCCCAGCCACTTAGCTCTGCATAATGGAATTGCAGCTGAAATATGGAGAGCAGCTTCCTGTCTGTGGAGCTGCAGCCCCTCTCGCTCCCATTGTGCAATGCTGTCCTATGGGCAATTCTTGTTAACATGTCCTCAAGGAGATAAAAAAGCGTTCCTCACTGGCGATGTGCTGTCCTCACATTGATGGAATAAAGGGCACAGGAGCCAGCTCTCACCTGACTTTCTGCGATTCTTGCAGTTGTCTCTTACCCCTTTTCTGCTGCCGCCAAATATAGTGGAGTAGGAGGGACGCTGGCTCAGAGTCCTCTTTCGCTTCCTGGCTGAGGGCTTCTCAAAAAGCCATGGGAGAAACTGCACCACCCTGTTTTCTCGTGATGAAGTCTCAGAGAAGATGTTCCCACCATTTTTAACACCATGGCATGCTGGGCAGCAGTAGGGTTTGCAACCAATCTTTCTTTCAGACATCCTCAGCCCTACCTGGAGGATTAGCAAGGGGGACAGTCCAACCACAAATCAATTTCAGAAGAATAAGCTCAAACAGTCTTTTTATCCTGATCTTTTGCACGTGGAAGAGAAACCAAGTGGCATATCTGCATGGCAGATGTCACCAGGAGGAGTGGTAGGTTGTGATGAGTTTGCACCTCTCTATATTTGGAAGTAAAACAGATGAGAGAAGAAAAACAGGACTTGTTGTGGCAAGCACCATGGACAGAATATGTGACGAGAAGATGGGGTGTAGAATCACGTGGCTTCAACCTATGGTCAGGTTGAAAGTAATGAAAAACATGATCCAGCCTATCCTCATCTGTGTCCAGAAGATGGCTATTAGTCCTTCTGGGCAGGCTTGGCAGTAACTGCAACTTCTTACCTCAGCTCCATCTCCTGATGTTCAGGATGCAAAATTCAAGTTTTGTACTTATCAGTAGCTGGACATTTCTGCAGTAAAAAATTGGTAATGTTTCAGAAGAAACCTTTCGGAAGACTTTAATAATAGTAATTAAGTAGTAATTAATCATAAGCACAATGCATCAGATGCAGATTAGTTCTTGGATGTGATCTCTCCAGCTTTACTCAAATGCCACATGGTTTTGGAGTTGTTTTGTTCCCTCATATATTTCACCTGACAACATAGAGAAGAAAACCCAAACCTCAATGGAGAAAATGAACCCAGGGGGGCAGATCCTTTGCAGATCCCTGTCTGCTTCCCAGCAGTGGATGCTCGGATCTCACAAGCACTGTGAAGCTACATTTTTTTGAGCAATTGGTTTGATTTTGGTGGAGGTTTTTGCCAGACACGGCCGGAGCTGGCTGTGTTTTCCTCTTCCAGGACTGGCACAGCTTGGGGACTGGGATGCATTCTCCACACGGGTGGAGCAGCCGTCCTTCCGTAGCGTCCTAATGAGGGTTTTTTTTCAACCTCATTTATTACAGGCTGCCCTGACATAATTACATATTCAAAGTTAGTAATTACATGTATTCATGCTAATTAAGTAATTAGATATAATTACACTAACTGTAAATACATGGTAATTGGCTAAAAAGAAGTACTCCAGAAAAAAAACAAGGCAAATCACACAATAAAAGCGCCATCAGCACTCTTTCACTCTGTACCCTGTCTTCATCTTGTATTTCAGCGCAGTTTAAAGGGAACATTGTGGTCATTTCAAAACTCACATTTTTTAGACAAATAGATTTCCTCACCTCTGCTTCTGACAGGTCTTCAAAACAAAAATGAGAAGGATGTTTACCTTTACCACTGTAAATTCTTCTTGTTTGCCTAGCGTCTTTTGTTCATCTTGGGCATGAGAAGCTACAAAGTATGCAGCATGTCTATTTCTGGTCAGTTCATGTTCCTGTTTTTGCCAAAACCAACAAGAACATAAAAATAAAGCCATAAATGCTTGCAGTTTTATTTGGCCGAAAAAGAAAACTGAAACTGTTGGTAATGGAATATAGAGAAACTTTTCCTCCCCCCTGCCCCCCGGGGTATAAGAGGATTTGTCAAATGTTATTTTCATGCAACATAATCATGGACCCCAATGTGCAGTGACAGCAGCATTCAGCTGCCCAGTGCCCAGCCTGAGGCCAGGCTGTGCAGGTCTCAAACCCTCCCACAGGTCTTTGCTGTTTCTCCAAACTTCTCCTTTCCTCTCCTCTCCTCTAACATGAAAGCCCCAGGCTCTTCTCCATCAGGACCCAACGCCTATTACTTCTCTGAAGCAGGCAGTTGTGGGTTGACTCGTTTGCACTGGTGCTCCTCACTGTCTTATGGTCTTGACCTTCTCAGTCAATCCTTCTCAATGAGAAACTTCGAGGGGATTCAACAAGGACCTGTGAGTAGCTGTATACTCATTTATGCGCGTTTTGCTACTCTATCCTGCCTCTCCTCATTTGTCCTAGCAAAGCCTGGGTTCATGGCTTGGATCTGTGGGAAAGCTCTAACCTCAACACTCAGTTGTGAGCAGCTGTAAGGCATTGGAGGTCCCTGAAATGATCTTCTGCCTCCAAATTCCCCTTCCTTCTGGTTTGTGGTTGCTTCTCATAGAAAGTGCTCTGAGCTCTAAGTGCAGACATGAACATCTTTCAAAGATCTGGATGTTGAAGAAACCCCGTAAGCTCCAGCTGGCTGCTTCCAGAGCACATGTTGCAGGTACCTGAAGAAAAGCATAAGCAACCAAAATGACTGCTTCTGTCCCCTGACGGAGCAGAACTGAACTTTCCTTGTGCCCAGCATCACATTCTCATCCTCTTGCCCAGGCTGCAACATCTGACTAACAGGAGAGATCCTATGGCCAGTGGGACTTGGTCCAACCAGCTCAGCTCTTATCAGCCCTCTCAGATGGTTTTTCTTACCTGTGGCTATTTTACGCTCTGCGTCAATTCATCCAGCTCTGAAAGAGCAAGTAGAAGAAAAATCTACATTTTCCAGAACTCAGAAGTCCAACCTGCATTTACAGAGGGCAGAGTGCTCATCCCACCTATTGCACTTGGAGTGCAATAACTCACTCATGCTCAGTGAGTTAAACTTCCTGCCAAGATGGTGCTACAGAAATGAGTTTTTCTTGGAAAAGCTGACAAAATCCATTGTGTGCACCTTGCCCTCAGCCAGTTCTGTAAATGGTGTATGTGTGGTTGTACCAAGAGAAGGAAAAGCAGCATGAGAGGGTGGGAAACATGGCTCTGCCTGGCCTCTGCCTGCTGTAGAAGGAGCTGCTGTAGCCAGCAGTGCAGCCCTGCCTTGCCCCAGATGTGACGTGCACTCCACTTGGTTTGCACACAAGCCGATTACCTCCTGCAGCTGTTTGGGTTTTAGATCCTATCTCTGTTACTTTGATGTGTATTTACTGAAGATATTTGTAACAACACCCGAGATCAAAGGGGGACGAGCAGGCTCCAGCCCAGTGTGGGGAAGTGACACTGGCAGCATAGCTGTGGTGCGTGATGGATGACACATTGATGTTCCGGGTGATGAGGATTCAGTAGGAAGCAGAACATGGCTTTGGGCTGCTAATGTTGACCTGCCTCCAGAGAGCCTGCCTTGCTGATGGAAATACTTCTGGATACAGACATTTAAGGAGCAGACAGGGAAATATTTTCTCATACAAAACTCTGCCTGCTCCTTCGGCCTAAAAGCATCTCCTCTGGACTGTTTAATCCCAGTATCTGTGGGGCCAGCAAACAGGGTTGGTTCACCTGAGGGGATTTTGGAAAGGAGGCCCATGATGTGTGAAATGTCAAGCACTTAACAAGCCAGATGAGAGGAGTCCCTGACCTGGTTTCCTCATGGATTTGGAGTAGCTCTAGCACAGCGGCTGCTCTCACTGCCTGGCAGCCTTGTCTCTGCATCAAATGGGTTGGAATGGACTGCCCAAGACATGCATCATCTCACAGAGGATTTGTACGTGCACTCCTGATACTCTGTCTCACATCCAGCCCCTGGCTTATCTCATATAGGGGCTCACACCCCCTCCTACTGCTCTTGCCTGTGTACATGGACATGTGCTCCTCACCTGTGCGCAATGGAATGGGCATGGTATAAAACACTTGCTGAATCAGCTCTTCTTCATTCCCCATGGCTCAGTGTCCTACACAGTGACACTTATGCATTGATCACCTCCACCTCACAGCTGATGCTTCTGAATTACACATGGATTTCTGCTGCGTACTCTCACAGCTCTGCCTTTCCTTTACAATCCAGGGACACCACAATGCTCCTGACCAGGCAGTTCCCCTGCCAGGGGTTGCCCGAAGCCACCAAAGATGATTGCATCTCCAGTTTCTAGAGGGTGTTCAGGGCTTGGCAGCACAGGAATGCTTTTCACTCATGGACTGGCATGAGTCAAGACTCATCGTAGCAGGGTGAGAGGAGTGGGATGAAATGGGGATAAAGCAGGTTTACATTCCTTACATTGTTGGCTGTGTGCTCAGGTATTGGCTCTTCTCCCTATCCAGTTGCACTTACAGTGCTCTTGACCCCACAATATCCATGGCAGAGAGAAGAGGGCTCTGTTCATCAGCTCATGCTCGTGGCTTCATCTCTGGAAGACAAGAGGTGTCTTGGTCATATACACAGTATATGACCAGAGGCTATTGCAAACTCAGGCAGCCCTGGTGTCAGGGATAATGAAGGGGGTTCAAGAGTATTCCCCTAATGGCTCACTGACTGTGTGAATTCTGCTGTAGATCCCTTTAAAATAGCTGGTGTGTGTGTATGTGTGTGTGGGTACAGTTGTGGTACTGATATCTTTTGGCGGTCAGTTAAACATTTGTCTTGCTTTTTAATGAGTTGACTGTGGCTTATAATGCTTGGCTGTTGGAGAAGTATCTGGAGGCTAGGATACCTTTGCATGCTGGGACAGGGCATGTGCCCATGGTACCTGCTGTGGGGTACCCCTGAAGGCACTAGGAGCTCCCACGGTTTGCAAAGACATTGTGTTGTAACTTCTTGTCTAACCAGGCTGGTTTTCAGATTTTAAAACCTAGCTCTTAGAAGTGCGTGGGGATGCATCGTGGTCAGACAGGAGCTGTCTTTCTGGTTAGAAGATTGCAGGCTCTCATTGTTTGCTCATTGTCTGGTTAAATTACAATTCCTAATTAAAAATAGTTTCTATTGTGTAGGAGTTGGAGCAGTTTTGCATGACTGCACACACAGCAGGAACATTATTAGTAGTGCTGCCCTGTGGGACAAGAAGTACAGCCCAGGATCTAGCAGAGAAGCTGTATGCCAGTAGAGCTTACAAAAAGAAAAACGTATCTCATGGGCTACTTTTGGGTTAGACAGAATACCCCATTCAGTCGTGAAAGCTGGGGAAAGACCCACGTAAAAAGGTATTCTGCCTAAAGAATGTCAAAGGGGGCTTCTGTTTCCCAGCCTAGTGTAGTGGCTGGCTCTGGGGCAGGGTGTCAACAGGCAGTGATGGCTTGTGCCTCCCAGTAGCTTGGGGCAGAATGAACAGCACCGCTCTCTGTAGAGCAGAGCTCGGTTGCTTCAAGTATATATTAATGTATAATATTATATACTATACCAAAAATGCAGAAATTGTCAGTATTGGTTGCTGAACATTTCCAGTCTGTCTCAGCATCCTTCTTGTCAGTTGTGGGTAAGGACAGGGAGTGGGTTCCCTGTCAGTGGGTTGAAGGGATGGAGGAAGATGGTGCTGCTAATGGAAGAACCACTTCTGCTGGTGTGCTCCTGATGCAGCTGTCTTGGGCCACGGTTCAGTGTAAAGCACTCTTCGAACTCAGAGTGATTTACTGCAGTGAACAGACGTGGCTGAGAACTCAGCAAACCCATTTCCACATGTAGCTGGTGCAAGATTTGTGTGCAGGTGTCTTGAGGTGAAAAGTACATTGAATTCACAGCATGTAAGGATTGTTCTTGGTGCTTGGGCTTGTCTCCCATTAAGGCAGGGTATATTGCATAATCCATTTTTAGATTCCTGCATGCTCTTTCCTAAACAGACTGCAAGTTACCTAATGCTGGATCCCGCTGGAACCTGGTTTTCAGACCCCCTCTCCCTGCCCCTACCTGGATAAATCCAGGAACAAACTGAGACTCAGTGAAAGCATGAAAATTTCTGCATGTATGATATGAGCGATTGGGCTGTCCCGCTGTTTGCATGGGCAATATGGGATGCAGTACTCTAAGCGTTGACATACAGCTTCTTGTAGATTCAGCTTTTCCTGATGTTAGTTCCAAGTTCCTATTTGTTGCTGATATTACAGCAGTTTTGTGCAGTTCTGTTACATTTGTGGGCCTGCAAAAATGTCGCACCTTTCTTTCAGCCCTACTAACCTATTTTTCCTCAATGAATTGGAGCACTGAGTCTAAAGGTTACTATACCTACCTATTCATATATATATCTCTCATATATATATATGTTTGATCTATTTGAAATGTACTGTTTTATAATGTTTGGGCACCTCTTCTTATCTTGCTAATACATTTTAACAGGTTTTACATTATCCTTCCCTGTCGCAACTCTATACCTCTGTTTTTGCGAGGAAAAAGGGATCTATTTATTTTTGCTTTCTTTTCCCTACAAGCATTTCTTATATTCAGGACAAGCATTTTCTCTGAACCCTATAAATGTGGCTACGAGACAAGGCAGTGAAGTCTCCTAAGTATATATGGCAAATTTGCAATTAGAGGAAAACACTGGAACAAAATGACTTCAGCCTTTGTATCCCTTCCCCCAGCCCTTCCCACCCCTCCACCTTCCTCTTGCAGGATTAATCTAAGCTAATCCTCAGATGAGCAAGATCTTTGGGAAAGCAAACAAGCAAAGTAAAACCAAGGGAGGAGAAAGAAAAATCCTTCACACTCAACACTAATAAGGAAATTACAGGCATCCTACATTATGAATTGGATGAATTTTTAATGGTTAGAAATGCAGTTGATTTATAATGCATCCATCCTGGACTGCAGGGCCTGTTGCCAGCTAATAAATAAATGACAGGCCCTTTGTATTAAAACTATCAGTCATTTTACATCTCTGCACTGTTATTGATGTGGAGCGTTGAGGAAGGGGAGGTGATGGCCATCAGGTGTATACCTAAGCAAAGGACCTCATGCTTCAAGCCATACCTGAGATCTTGATATACTAGAAAGTCACAACTCAGCCTTCAAGTCTTGTCTCAGACACACCACAGTTTTTGCTCTATTCCATTGCTCACAGTCCAACACCAAAAAGAAATAGTTTGGCAAAGGGCTCCATGGCTTTGCAAGATCATTTTAAGCCCAGCTTAGGGCCCTGTTTCATGTGTCTTATTCTCTATGGCAAGTTAGTTTCCCCTGGACAGCAGCAGAAGCTCTATCTGAGGTAGCTGCCCAAAGCTTCCTACATGTGGAAGGAGAGAGGATGTCTTTGGTCTGACCCGTGTAAGACACCTTGTTCAGGTGGGGAAGATTGTGCCGTTTGTTGTCTTGATGGTCCTGGCTCTTGGCGCAGCTCAGTATCAGAGATCAGCATGAATTCATATGAATCCCACCACAAATGTTTGCACTGAGGGCTGTGTTAAAAATACACTCTGGGCAAATTCCAGAGATGGGGTGGGGTAGGACTGTCCTGTTCTCATGTCAGATCCCAGCAGACCCCAAATGTCAGGGGAACCTTACTAAGAGCACAGCAGGCAGCTGAGTATTTGAGGGGTGGGGGTATATTTTATCCTAATCTTAATGAGAAGTCACCTAGCACCTTGCACCTCCACTATTTCCTGGAAAGAGGCATTTCTCCTTCCAGCCCACCAAGGGGCGGCCAGACATCTTCATTTCCATTTTATGGATGATGAGAGGGAGCTGGAAAGACATCAGTTTTCTCAAGGTCCCATCAGGTTCTTGATAGCTACCTGATTGGCCCATGTTCAGCCCGCTGGACCGCGTTGGGTGTTTATGAGTTGCCACCTGAAATCCTTTCACAGCCAGTCCTTTGGGGTCAGGACTTTAGATGGATAAAGAAGTTCTGGGAGCTGTTCAGGTGTATATTATGATCCCACAAAATGGCAATTCTGAGCTTTTCCTGCTCTTTTCCAGATAGGTTAGATCAAATTCTCCTTTTCCACTTTCATGAGGGCCATGCTACCGTCTGACATGTTTCTGCTTTGCACTCTGAAGTCATTCTGAAGAGACCTTTCCTTGCCAACCTCCTAGGAATTTTGCTGATCCCATTCCACCTAGGCACTGCTTCCTGGACTGCTCACTTGGAGCCTGAGTGCTGGGCTCAGAGGAAGAGCAGTTATGTTTTACCTTGGCTTTAGTCCCTGGCTGAAGGAATTGAGGAGGGAGCCTGGGATATGGGCTTTGCCACCCAAGCAAAGTGCTGCTCTCCAAGATGCAAACTTTCATCTTGACCTGGAGGAAGGAAGCACTTACTGCTTTATTTATCACATTTCCCCACAGCAGTGTAAATACTATATCCATGATAGATATGGGCCTTATGAATAATATAGAGATTTGAATTAAGTAATTGCAGTGCTTTTTTAATACAAGAGATCCTCAGTGTCAAGGAGTATTAATGATCTGTCTTGATATGGTCTCTGCAGAGGGCAATTGCAAACCCCAGTTCCGTGAGAATTTGAGAAACTGGGGGAGAAATCTTAATGTGTTGTTCATCCCCTCTGTTCCCTTTGGGACACTCCAGAAAGAGTATCCTGTTTGCTGATTTTTTCCTAGCTTTCCCTAGACTCTCTGAGGATGGGAAGGCTAAGTGAGTTTTGGGAAAACAAATCCCTTTTGTAGGCAGGCTGGGCTGGGTTGTTGGAGGAGGCAACTTTGGGAGGAAATGTAATACAAAGATCCTAGCAGCTCCCTATGGTCACTAACAGTTCTCCAGATATTTCTGGAAGAGTAAAATAATTAGTTACAATGAAATAGCTAAATTCAGGTGGAGGTAATGATATTCTATGTCTCTGCCTATCTGAGCCTTGTGTCTTCTCTGCAGCTTTAATATGAAGCTCTCCTTTCCACTTGCTCTCTGAAACCCTTGTGCAGCCTTGCTATTAAACAGGTGGTACATTATTATGAGAAATTCCCTATAAAGTCCACTCTTAAATGCCTTAGAATCTTTGGGGATGAATCTAAGATATTAGTATTAAGATTTAACACCAAATGCAGTGACATCATTGTGGGGGAAGGGATAAGGGCATAGTAATTGCAGGATGTGCTATGGGTCATTTTGTGCCTTGCATCACTGGTTGCAGAGAGCTGGTAGCCTGCCTGGCTGGTCCTTCTTGCTCCCTATTGTAGGTGTGCTAGGTGCCGATGTTACAGCTACAGAGCTCTAAGGCCTCTTTAAATTAATGGAGCTGTCTGAGAAGGTTATGAATACCTTTTCAATTTATTTTTTTTCCACCAAACATAGCATCTCAAGCCTTGAATCAGGCTATTAACCTTTTTCATTCCTCTCTTTCTAGCCATGTTCCTCTTTAAGGTTATTTCTTTGGCTTTTTTCACCATCGCCCTTTTAAAAGGAATGAGGGCAGGGGAGACCTGTGGACTCCATAACCCGTGTTCTCATGTTGTCAGTCCTGGAGGAGCGGGTCTTGCTGACATCTGTGGGCTGTGTTGAGTGGAGAGCGTGGGCTCAGGTGTTCCTTTGCTACAGGAATGGTAGCTCATTAATGCATTGTGCCCTGCAGATAACTTTTATTGATCATTAGCTGCTTAATCAAAAACTCTATCACAGTTTGCTTCGATTATTCTTTTCCGTCTCTTCATCTCTGGAGAATCAGCTTGGCTAAAGTTAATGTACTCATTATGCAGTTGGGAAGCCACTGCCACAGACTGCTCTGTACATCATAGGTTTTAGGAAGGTTTGTGTCCTCTTTCCTGCATATAGCAGGATGAATATATTGGATGCATATTCCTCTGCTTGATGGGGTGAAAGAGGCACTGTGGGAATTGTGCTGAGCTAGTTTGGACCTGCCTGGTGTGGCAGTACTCACCTCCCAGGTCACGCAGAGCCCAGGCTCCACATCTAGATCCTCCCAGTCCCAGTAGAATGATGAACATCAATCACTGCTGCTGCGCCTAGTGCTAACCCATCCTCACCTTTCCATAGACACATGGTGGCCTCCACATTGCCACAAACACCTACCAGCATGTGCGCCTGCACTACTGGAGACCTCCCTCCCATCTTGTAGAAGGATGGTTGAGTTGAAGTAGCTTTGTGGAGCTGTCTCTGCTGGTGATTGCTCGGCAGTTGGTTGATGAGGGTTTTCCTATGGGAGACCAAGCGTTCCGGGTATGAGAACTGGGATATGGGCAGGGGGTGACCTGTGTAGGGCATGGACAGATCATGTTTGAGAGATGAGAGCTGAGTGCCAAACCATGATGGAGAAAGTGCATAGTTGGACCATATGCTTGGTTTTTATTTTCTGATGACCTGCATGCAGTGTATATATAGACACAGAAGTGGTGACTTACAGGAAAAGTAGGATGTTGAGTCCCCTATTTAAGCAGATCTCAGCACTCCTGAAATCAGCACCTTGAACGTGTTGCTGTTGGGCGTTTTGCTGATGCAGTGAGGGCCACGGCTGGAAACCTGCTCTGTGAATAGCGGCTTTACTCTTTTGGAAACCATCAGAGCTCTGGGGATGGGAGACACAGAAGCTGTGCAGAAAGTGACAAAGATATTTCCCAGCACTTGCCGTGTTTTCAGTGACCAGCACTGAGAAGTGGCAGGCCAGTTTGAATGGGAACACGGGAAGGGCTTGGGAGGGAAGCCCTGAGACAGGAGTGTTGCTTGTTCCTACCACTTCAAACTTACCTCACACTCTGGTTATGCTTGATGTCCTGATATGATTAATTTTCTTTTTGTCTTTTAATGTTTGCTGCATAAAATCATTCTGCTTGATCCTGTATGCTATCAGGGCTACGTATTCCGTGCTGGTTATGCTGTTGCAATGCCCTAATTTGATTGCGGAGGGTCGCGTCCTGTATAATGTTGTCTCATTTTCACAGTAGTCGATGCAAACTCAATTTTGTTTTCTTTGAAAAGAAAGGAAGTGGAGGCAGGAACCCAGCACCCATGGCCAAGCTTATACCTGCAGCTCTTACTTTGTTGCCTGGCTGTGAGGCTGCGATGGCACATGTAGTTCAGCCTGAATGGGATCTGCAGGCTCTTTTTATTACCTTTTTCCTGCCAGTACTGGAAAGGAGAAAGGATGGAAGCTACAGCAGAGAAAGGCCCTCATTTGTAGCTGCTGGCACCTCTCATTTGCCTCAAGGAGTCATTATTCCAACAGGCTGGACGCCCTCTTGATGGAGCTTGTCTCCGGAGGGGAGGGTGAGCTGTGTCTCCCTGTGGGACCCGGGTGAGTGTTCAGCTTTCTGCTTTTGTCTGCAATTAGGCGCTCGGTTCTTTGTACCTCTGTGTTTCACCTGCCTCAAAGACCCTTCACCTTACGCCTCTGTTATTTATGAGTAGCTCAGAGGGGAAAAGAAGGATCTGGTCTCAATTTGTGTGGCTGATTTGCATGTGAAATAAGCATGTTGTGTCAGAAGCAGTGCCAGCAGCCTGGCTCTCTTAGCCCCCGCTGGTCTCATTCAGGGTGGCTTCGACAGCTCCAAGGCTGTGTGGTGGTGAGTGATGGCAGGGTTTGCTTGTAACTGGAAGTGTCACTGTGTTTTTGCAGAGCTGGTTCAGAAGATGGTGGTTTATTTCAGCTCGTAAAGGAGGTGTCAGCCCAGCATTTGGTCTGTGGGAAAAAGAGCCTGCTGTTGCAGACTGGAGATTACAGCAGGCGTTTAGCTCTGGCTCCTGGGCCATCTCTGCCACTTGGGATTGCTGTTGTGGCAAATTATTCAGCTGATGGTTTCATTGCTCTGGGTCCGGGCCTTTCTTTCTTTATTCTCAGGGTATTCCTTATTCTCAGCCCTGCCTCCTCCTGTCTCATTGGGCATTCAGTGGGCTTTTGATTAAAAATGGATTTGTTGTGGTGACAGAGCAGGAGTCAGAGAGGCATTGGCAGGCAGAATGGACCATGATTTTACAGCTTTAGCTGCAGGTAGGAGTTGGAGGAATGAGTCAACATATCAGTGTTCCTGGTGCACCACCAAGCAGGCTCCCTTGGCTTGGGTCAAGGATTTAGTGGTGGGAGGAAGAGGCCAGGCAGCAAAGTGGCAGTGATTTGTGTGGCCAGGCAAGGACCAAGGGAATGGGATCATGAGCCTTGAGAGCAGGAAGAGAAGCAGGTTGGATGCTGGCAACTCATGTGATCCTCCTTGGCAGGGTACCAGGTGTTCATGGGCCAAGTGCCTGGTCCAGCCAATGTCCCTGATTTGTTCTCGGTCTCGAAATATTTAATCAGAGAATCAAACATGAAGACTCTTTAAGAAGAGACTGGCACACAGCAGCTGGCTGAGTGTCGCAATCAATGTATCCGCTCTGGAATATTTCCTGCAGAAATATTACATCCTCTCTCATTTACTTGATGATCTTTAGGGCGAATCAATCAAAAGATGCTGCACGCAAATAGTTCAGCCCATGATCCTGTGGGTGTCCATTAGAGAGGTGTTTGCTCCATGTTAATGGACCTGTTGATTAACAAACAAACCATTGCTTTTTAAACAGAAAGCTGTTACATGATGGCAATTGTTAGCATTTGCTTTTCTGCTGCCCCACCTCCCCTATGTACAGCTCTCATTGTGCCAACACAGGGGACTGCTGCAACAAAACCCAGGTCTGCGCTGCTGGAGAGAAAAATGTTCACATCTTATTCAAGCAGTTATCCGAGGTGAACCTTCTCCTGGAGGTTGGAAAGGACAGAGAGAGACTTCTTTGTACTGAGCGTGTCATTTCACCATTGTGTGTCTTGCTCTCTTAATCGTGTTTTCTGCACCCGTCTGCCTTGGCATGTGATGCCCTGTTGGATTCCAGCAATGTCTGAGGAAGATCTTCCCCTGACATCCCCAACAGGTCAAGGCTCAGCAACTCTTTGAGGAGTCTGTCTTGAGTTTTACGGCTGGCTGAGTGCATGGGAGCTTTTATTTGGGTCTGTAAAGCTTCTAGTCTGTTGGAGTAATATTGTGTTCATTTCTTTTCCCTAAAACGTGGACATTTTCCTAGTCTCCACTTCTGTATGAAAAATTCCCCATATTGCAGTGTTAGCTCTTCCTTTTTGATGCTAGCATGGCATGAACCCCTGCTGGCACTTTAAGCAGTAGAAGATCAGGATGATGCTCACTGCATAGAAGATGTCCTTACCTTTGAAAGCCTGCACCAACCTGAGTGGATCCAACCCAGTGGCGACCAAAGCTGTTTAGACAAGGAAAGCAGCATGTTCAGTGCTACCAGAGCTCTGGTATGGAATGAGAAACATGCTCCTCAGACACTGACCACTGTGCTGAGCCATGTAACACACCTAATTGCAGAAGCAGTCACGCAGCAGGGCTACCAGCCTGCAAGGACCAGGGTTGTGGCTGTGGGTTGTGTTTAGCTTCATGCTGGTAGTTGTCAGCAAACTGTTCTGCTTTCTGGGAAATGTGTTTGGACCCTCGCTGCTCAGCCGGAGGCTGTGGGGGCATTTGGTCCCCAACCTCCCTGTCTGCTGGTGCCAAGCAGCCACTGTCACGGATCATTTTAGCCCACCACAGAGGGGACCACCCTCCCCTCATGTCACTTGTTTAGCTCCATCCTTTATTGCTACAAACCAACTCACCCGGAGCCGTCCTTCCCACAGCTGGTGGGAGTCAGTGACGAGGCAGTTAGTGGATTAGGGCAGCAGAGTGAAAACCATTTGGCGTTTCTCTCCTGATTCTTCTGGGTGCCTTTAATTAGCGTGATTGCTCAGCACACGATTTTGCCATGTTCTTTAGCTCCCCTGGTTAGAATAATTATTCCCCCAGCTCCTTTTGTTCCAATTCCTGATCGCTTACAAAGTCTCTTGTTAAAAGCCATTAAATCTGTAATGTAAAGTGAGAGTAAATGCTCAGCAGTGTTATGCTCCCAGCCCCACACGTGAGTGCTCGTGCTCCCCGGCCCCTCTCTGTACTCCTCTGCTCCCTGCCACGTGCTCTGTGCCGCAGCATCACTCTCTGCTTTGCTCTCGCACGCTTCCCCACTGGCCATCCCACGTGTCCCACATGCAGCAGGTTGTGTGCACGCTCTCCCTGCTTTCTGCAGGCACGTTTGGCATCATTCAGCTCTGTTCCCTCTGTGCATAGGCTGGTTTTGACACTAAGGTTGAATTTAGGGCTGTGGACTGTGATATCTTACATTTAGTCGCCATGTGCAAATATGAAAGTGCCATTAGAAGTGTATGGTTTTTGCCCTAGTGTGGGCAGCTCTTGCTTTGAGAAGTAACATACACAGAAGAGGATGTGTCCTGGTGGGAGGCAGGACTTCTAATGATAGATAGAGAAGAGGAAAGAACTTATTGTTTAAGTAAAGCTGTTTCCTCTTTTCTCAAGTATGAAAGCCTCTGGCAGAAGGCAAATGGATTTTGGACAGTCATGTTCCCAGGAGTTTCCATGTTCAAATGCCTCCCCATCCAGTGGGCTGGGAACTCAGCCCTTTCCTTGTCCCTCACCTCTCCTGATATTTGATCAACACATGCCAATGGCACAAATGGAGCAGACACACAAAGACTTGCACAGAATTACATGGTGTGAAATAAGATTGGGCTGCAGTGCTTTAAACGCCTTGTGTGTTTAGGTGACTTGATGTGAGGGGGAGAAGGGAGAGAGGGAGACTTACTTTCAGACCAATAATGAAACTGGGTCAGAGAATGGTCTGGCAGCCATGTAGTTCATTAAGCTTGGAACTGACTGCCGGAGCAACAATTCACAGCTAGACCACCTGCTGGAAAAAGCTTGTAGGAAAGAAACCCTGGTCCTTCCTCCTGCATTTGAATGAAGACTCCTAATTGACAGGAGGCATGTGTTTTGGGTTTAGGTCTCCATTTGCTGCCCTGCTGTGATGTGCCAGACCTTCTTTGCTCTGCAAAGCCCACTCTCCTCTGCGAGCTGGACTGAGGGTCTCCTTGCACAGCAGCAGTCCCCTGATGCACTGCTTGGGGGGGTTCCCCACTCACCCCATCTCTGCTTTGCTGGCTGCAAAGATCTTTCCAGGCATTTCTCTTGCAAAAACATACTCTATGTCATGTGAGTTTTGTGGGAGCAAAGCCCTTTCTCCCCTCCTGCAGAATGAAGGCCACCACAAATCCCTGCCACTCGTTTGGCTGGCACTTCCCAAACTGTTTCTTGGGAGCAGCATGATCTCAGTGCAAACCTATGTTCCCCCACTTGCTGTCCCACCTTCCCTCGGGGAAAGCACAGCCCTCCTCCCTGTGTCCTGCGGGGTGTGTTTTAGAGCTTGCCACATACTGGCAGGTACCAACCCATGGTCTTGAAACAGATTCTGGAGCCAGGAGCTCTCCCCTCAGAAGAATAATGACACTTTTCTGATATATTTTGGTGCAGAAGGCAACTTAATTTGAGAACCACCAAGTGGGGCAAGTAGCAAGAGAAGAGCTGAATGACAGCCTTCATTTCCAAAGCAATCAGCAGAGTAGGAGCGCTGGAGAGATACAGATGAAGGACAAGAATTCCAGACAACACAGCATCCAAACAGCCTCCAAAACCAACAGAACCTTGTTCCTCGAGGCTCCCTGCTGCTCTTAATGTGGTTTTGCCCTCAGCTCTTCCTGTTTGCATTTACAGCTCCTCTGTAGTGCTCAGTGCCTCCTTGCCTGCCAACACCTCCTGTGCTCCTCAGTTCCCATCCTCATCTTGTAAACTCCACGAAATCGTGTTTCCCCACAGGATGCTCCACTTGACACTTCAGGCTCTCAGGCTTGTACTGCTCCTGGGCTTCCTGGAGGGCAGCTCTGGCCTTTCCAGATGACATGAGGTATTGCTGGAGCAGATGGCAGAGTAAAGAGACTTAAGCAAGCAAGGATATATTTTGGGCCTTGATCAGCTCCTCCACGATGTCCTCTGAAGAGCAGGAGAACATCGTTGGCACTGTCTGGGCAGGGAAGGTCCCAGCTGCAGACTACAGCGGTTGTGTGCTTTCCCATCTGCTGTGTGTGTCTCCTTTTGGTGTCTGCTATCATACCCCAGCCATATGGCTTTACCAAGCCCTTCATGTCCCCTTCTAGACCCCAGAGCTCCTGGAGAGCACAGGAACCTGGCAGCTGGGGCTATTCCTTGTTGAGTGCCTGTGTCTGACACAGATTCCTTCAAGGACTTTGGAGAAACTATGGTCCTGCTCCATGCCACTGTTTCGCCATCTGTATCACACATATAACAGCTCCTGCCTCCCCAGGGAATGAGTGAGGCGTAACAAATTAATGTTTATGAAGCTCTATCTGCCTGAAAAGAAGTTTGAAACAGGGCTGTTGCTGTTCTAACTCAGGGGCTTCCTTTGCTGGTTGGCTCTTTGATGTGGCGATCTGTGGTACTGGTGGATCAGCTGTACCATAATTGGAATTAATCAGCAATTAGGGAACATGAGCCCAACTAGATTCTTCCCCAGTGGATAGTCATTTCTGGGCAGATTAGTCAGTGGTTTCAATAACTGTAAAATGCTCAGGGTAACTGTTGCTATCTGAAGCAGCTGGGGAACAGAGGAGGTGTCGGAGGGACACGGATACCTGTCAGGCAAAGTGGAAATGAGAAGCCGTTGTCACGTTAAGCACAGTGCTTAAATTGGCAGCACTCTGAGGGCTGACTTAAAAAAATAATTGACAAAAGAGTATGTTTGAAAACCAAAGTGATGAAAATGATGTATTACTTGTTGGGATGGGATCTTTCATGCCGGGTCCCATGGGCTTTGTGGAGCGCAGAGAGAATGCATGGTGGTGAGGAATGGGGACTTGTGGAGGCAGGGAGCTGTGGTTGTTCCTCCAGTGGTGGGAATAGCAGAGGAGAAGGCTCCTGGATGTAGCAGTGCGAGCACACAGAGGGACAGAGGCAGCTCAACGATGCCCAGGATGTCAGCTACTGCCGAACCTTAAGGTGTTCTGCAAACCCTTTCCTGCAACTTGTTCTCATGGCTGACCTATAAACCTCAAGAGTTTTGTCACACACCTTTACACAGCCATGGATGTTGCAAGGGACAAACCAACCATCCTCTTTGCTCAGGTACCTTCTCTGTGACCCAGTATGATTTAAATGAGGCAGAGACTAAGCTCTGCATGTTGTGGGCGAAACTGCTGGGTGCCCAGTCCTTCCCCCTTCCCTGGTCCTCTTATAAGTCATTTCACATACTCTGGCTTCAATCTAACAAAAACAAAACCGATGAGGCCCAACTGATCTGGCTGCTTTCCATTATGCAGTGGGCCTCCGAGTGGCTTTAAATAGCTGCACCTCTTGTGCAGGCTGGAGAAAAGCATTGGCTGTGCCTCCGGACAGGGAGGGTAGCGTTTGGCTCAAATCACAGGGCATCTCAGACCTGAAAGTAGCTTTTTTATTTTGTCCTTGGTCTTAAATAGATATTTCTTTTTCCTTGTTATATTTTCTATTTTATACCCTGGTAAGTGCTTTCCTACTTTGGGGCTTTTCCTAAGGGGGATCGGTGGGGAATCTTGGAGCTCTGCCTCCTGAGCTATCAGGCTACATCATTTAGTATCTTGGAACGACTCCATCCATGCAAGAGTTCCAGAGAAAACAAACTTGTGGTCCCAGCTAACATGGACATGGCCCACATTAATGGCGGCAACAGCAGAAATGCAATGGATACTGGAATTCCTCCGACCGAAGGTTTAATGGATCTGACATAGTCTTAAAGAGTTCACTGCATGGAAAGCTGCGAACGCTGCCCTTTTCTCAACGAGCATTGTTTGGCTGTTGAGTGCCTGCGGTATTCTCCTACCCCTTCCTCTGCTCTAAGCATGAGAAAAGTTTGTGTGGAAATGGGATCTTCTGGACCCATTTGCTTCTGCTGCTCCTCTTGCTCTCAGCCCATCTCTTCCCTTTCCTGCTCTCAAAAACACATGCAGTGCTGCGACCCCCTACTCATGAATCTGAGTTGTGGAGAAGATGAAGATGCCACAAACTAGCTAGAACTCCATCTAGCACATTCCCAAGAGGTTTCCAGTGATGACAAGTCTCATTGAGTAAAGCGGGTGACTCTTATGCCTGAGGTTAAACCATGGAAAATGAACAAAGATACAAGGTGAGCTGCTATGCTGTGGAAGGGAATAATAAGGACCCTGTTTCCATGAAAATGAACAATCATAAGCATTTCTGTAGCTCTCAGAGCCTTTCTGTGAATCTTAAGAGAGCTGTTATCTACCTGAAGATCTGCTTGAAGTCTGTGTGTCAGTGTGAAATTCATCTGTGGACTAAATTTTCTTGCAGTTCTCCATTGTGGTCAACAGGGTCAGGCTGGTGTAAATGAGAGGAGGTCTAAGCTTTTTGACTTTACTTTGGATGGTAAAGGAGATGATGTGGTTATATGCAGCTGAGAGCACCAGGGAGAACCTTGTGGTGCGCTTCTGCTGATGTTCTGTGACCTGCTTTCTTGTGGCAAGAGAGGCCTCAGGCTGGGTTGCATCTCACCCTGCTATATTATATTGGGGGAGGAATAAGGGAAAAAAAAAGTGAGTTTTGTATCATAGCCCTGCAGATGAACCCATCCATGACAGAGAACCCGGATTGCTGTGTTGCTTTCCCTTCAGATATAGACATATCAGTCCTGGCTTTGACTAGACGGATGGCTGTTTCTTTTGCTCTGGATGCAGGCCAGGCTTGATGGTTTTCATGCCTTCTTTGATGCTATTCATACTTCATATCTGTGCATAGAGAAAGATAAAATGTACTCTGTTGTTGGAGTCCCCTATTGCTTTTCCTTTATATCATAAATTCTGCTGTAACACAGAAGAGAGATCAGAGCTCCATTGCCTAACGTGGGCTATGTGGATAGCAGTATTATGTTTGGCCAGCTTGTTGTCCCTAATTTGCTATTTTCGTTTAACCCATTTTTGCCAGGCGTTACATGGTGTCCCGTTGCTTTTCTCATCTGTTCCCACAGCAATTTTTGCTGCTATTTTAGAAGCAGTTTCCATCCCTGGGTTTCAAAACTGGGCTGCACCACTCCTGCTGTGGTGGATGGGGCTGCCACGACGAGTTCTGCATCCCTTTCTGTGTGGTTCCCTCTCCTCTCTGTGTCATGTTCCCTACTGCTTGTCTCCAGTGACCTGGAGCAGCCTTGGATCTCAAAAGCCCTAGAAGCATGGTATATTCGAATGGTTGCAATTTTACCAGAAGGAAAACAGTGAAGGTGGGGTGAAATTACCTGGTTTGTTACCTTAACCTTGCTTTCAGTCAGTGGAGGAAAGGTGTTCCTTGCAGGAACAGTCTGTAGGCTGCATTGGGTATGTGCATGGGGAACGGTGGCTGAGACCCACTAGCCAGGGTGTTGGGAAATGCAGGACAGCTCTGGAGGACTAAGTGGATGGCCAGGGTTGAGGACACAAACTGATTGCATGGTTCGGTTGCCTTCAATTTTCTTGTCCTTCCATTGCCACATCCTTCCAGCCTGCTTAGAGAAAATGCCCCATCTTCCCTTTCCATCTCAAGCTGTTAGAGCTGCACAGCAAATCTGAGCTCATTCCTTCTTCCCTGTTCTCCAACACTCTCCATACATTTATTCCACCATCATACCATGGCTATTAGTAGAGACAATATCATGTTTTAATTTAAAAAGTGGTATCACTAGAGGGAGAAGCACAAAGTTCAACCTGTCAGACCCTTCCCAATTTTGTAGCTCTTGAGATGCTTTTGATTTGAATCTACAAGGTGGGCTTTTTACCTGCTTAATATTTTCAGGCTTCTATATTGGAGTTTCCCTCCAAATCTACAACCAGTGTGTCAAAGATAATATTTTTCCTCCCATTTTCCAGCTAGCACTGACAAACGTCAAACCCCACAAAAGGGATTGTTTTTAAAATTTCCCCAAGTCCTTTCTAAGAAAATGAACACTTTTTTTTCTCCCTTTTTTTTCTATTTTTTTTTTTTTGGGGGGGTGGGGAGAGAACTAAAATAAATCCCCCACATTCTCTAAGACATTTCCAAACTAGTTTTCCAGGAGCTAATCGCTTTGGTGGGAGAAAGATGACATTTGTCATAGTAGCATCCAAACTCTGAACCTGTTGAGATTCACCCATTTAACTCTGGACATCTCAGTGAACATCATCCATCTCACATCTGACAGTGAAGACATAAACCTAGCAAGAGCCTTGTTGGTTTCTGCTCCATACAAGAGAATGGGGTTGAAGGTAGCAGTGCAGTACGGGAGGCAACAGCGAAGAAAGAGAGAAAACCAGTCAGGAGATAAGCATGGGGTTTTTCAGATTCTTTGGGGACTTTAACAAATCAGAAGGAGAGAATGCCAAAATGACTGATGCTGCATTGCTTTCCCAAGCCAGTGGGATGTGTGTTCAGCCCCTAAGCTTCAGAAATGTAGGCTGTCCTGCCACTTTCCCAATCATCCTCAATAGCAACTGCATGTTGGTTATGGGGTAACCCCTGCTGCAGTCCCACCCCACAAAGACCCTGCTGTCACTGGAGATCCCTGCAGCTGGGGTTCACAGCATAGCACTGATGACAAAGAGCAGAGCCCTCAGTGTCCCCAGCCTTAAGCCTTGCTGATTTTTCATATGTCCCTTTGGTGAGACTGTGCGTCCCCAGTGGGTTTTCAGGTCTGTTGGATGTGGTCCGGCAGAAGTGGAACTGCCTTAATTTAGCAGAGCTAAGAAATGTAAAGAAAATAAAAGCAGACAGGAGTGCTCCTTGGAGATACTTGATATTGTTGAGCATAGACTTTCCCAGCTATCCTTTGGTAGCCATAAAACATATTTATATTATGAAAAACAAAACACGATAAATAGTGATGTTCAGGGATGCCATGTTTATTTGTCTCCCAGTGACTCTGATAAGAAATGGACTTAGTTTGCATACACATTTCCAAGCATCAGCGCTTTAAACTGTGAGAGTTGAGCTAGGCTCTTTCTCACCACTGATGATATTTCAACGCTTGGAATTTGCCTATGAATTTTGTTTATGACACATGAACTGAAGCCGAGCCTGGCTTACTTTCCCATGTGGATCAGCCCTTCAGGGCCACTGAGAATAACAGATAGTTTCCCCCATATAAGTTTAAACAGTTCCAAACCAAACAAACAGCTTTTGTCTGCATCCTCAGGTTCACCAAAAGAGGCATGCATTTGATGAGCAGATGGAATAAGATAGTGCAGGGAAGAAATATAAATAGATATAAAAGAAAAAAATAGAAGGAAGAAATGGGATGGGGGTGGAATCTTCTGGCTGGTGTAGATGTGGTGTGAGAAACTTTCTGTTCCTAGCCTAGTGGAAAACACTTTTCCTCTTGAGATCAATTCACAAGGGTATCCAAGCTGCTCCATGCTGCTCTAGTGATGCCAGACTTGGGCTACGTTACCTGCTTTGTTGAGGATCCTGTGACTGTATGAGGAGTGGGAGCACTTTGCAGACATTAGAGCCATTGCGTAGCCAAGACATCCCAGTAATTTTCCTGGAAAAACCCTTTGGGCCCTTGAGAGTTAGGACAGAGGAGAGCAATCCCCAGAATCTTGCTATTCATGTCTTGGTCCTGGCAATTCAGTGGATCTGTACAGGGGATTTTGCTAAGCTGGCGTAGAAGCCTCTTATGTCCACATACTTGATCTGAGCTAAGAGCAACTTCACTGCAGTCTTAGCGGCTACCTTCAATGACCTATGCCTATTCCTGCCATGTCTCTTTCCAGTTCATTGGCCTCAGACAAGAGAAATATCATTACAAATGGGTGTCTGAGAAAGTAATGTAAAAAATGATGAGCTGATGCCTGAAGACAAATGCATGAGTCTTTTCTGCAAGAATATGCAGGACTCAGCACAAAAAATTATAGAAAACAGGGAAATGTAGGTTAAACATCAGGATGTGTCCTAACAGTGAACCAGATAGTGCCCTCCTTTAGTCAGACCTTGAGGAAATGGCTGTGAGACTGGATGTCTTGGCAGAAGAATTCCTTCCTAGAGCTCATATCCAGTGCTGCACAAAAGGCTTGCTTCTTCCAGTCCAGAGACTATTCTCTGACAAGCCCTGAATATTTGCATTAATTTAGCTTCAGAGAAAAAAATGTTCATCTTCACTATAGAAATGATTAGATGTTAGTTATTATTAAAAACATGCTAGTAATGGGTTTCCTTGGCTGGGGCATCCCAAGGCAGGAGCATTATGAAGAGATAGTTAATACAGCCCTTGAAAATGTTTTTGCCCAGTAAGTTTGTAAATAAGGAGCATACCTGTGTCCTCTGCTCCACCTATTTTTCCTTTTTATCTGGCCAGTATTTCTGGCAAATCCTAAACCTTTAAATTACATTTAAAGAGGTGGAGTTGTGTAAGGAGAAGATGCCTCCAGCGTGCAGGTTTCAGTGTAGATGTGACAGCCAGGGCTAAGAAAGTCTGTGGGTTTCCCTAGCCTTGCAATGGTACTTTTCAGTCTCAGAAATGTTAAGGCAGACTAAATAAATCATGAGAGACATAGATAAGAAGGATTCTCCATTTTCCCCACTCCATACCTGGGGGAAAGATGGACTAGGCAGGAATTAGGACTTTTCCAGTCCTGACGAGTGGAAACCTTTAGAAGAGAGTTGTTCCCAGTTCTCTGTCCAGACTGATTGCATGCCCCTTGTCCTCAGAGCACTTGTGTCTGCACGCACCACATGGAATAATTGCCTGTTCTTTATGGAAAGACAGAGTGAGGTAGCCCTGCCCAGAGAGGGCATTTTGGCTTTAATTTAATGGCAGCCGTTTGCTGGTTATTCATTTGGTTCTTTTTAATAATTACATGTGTGTCGATATCTCTCTCTTTTTTTCTAGTTTTGCTCTTTTTTGTTTTTTCGTTTACTTTATTTTGCTTTTTTCTTTTTTCTGTTTTTTTTTCCCCTTTAGGTTTCAGAGAAATTATGTTGAATCCAATAAGCCTCCCTGGACATTCCAAACCTCTTAACCAAGGCATTTATGTTGAGGATGTCAGTGTTTATTTCAGCAAAGGACGTCATGGCTTTTAAAAACTCCTTAAAAGTCCCTGTTCTGATGTCAAGTTTATAGGCTGTGCCCTCAAAATGGTGGGAAGCAGTAAGCGTGGTCTGTATGGATTGAGGTCTCCTCCTAATAGGACTCTACAGCCCTGCCTGTACACACGTTAAAGCCAACTGAAACTGTGGTTTTCTGTCACCAGATAACAGGGTTGTTCTTTTCCTCCAATGGTCGCTGTGTTCGTTAAATATTCCTGCAAGGCACAACAGCAGCAATGAGAGCAAATAAAGAGAATTTAAAACCCAGTTGAAAGGAGTCATCCTAATAACAGAGTAAATAATTGTACTTTTGCTTTAAAATAAAAACACAAAACAAAACCAACCAAGCCAACCAAACTGACATCTTTAGTCATGTCCTCCCTGCTTGGAGTTTTCCTTGTAAGCTTGTGTCTTCGCAACACCCAGTGAATGCTGCCATCACCTCTTATGTGGCACCGCCATGGGAGGTCTCCCAGAGCGAGCTGAGGCGGGGAGCCTGGAAGAACCTAAAGCAGAACGAAGACTTTTGGTAAGAACAAAGGCAGCCCCGCTCCCAGTTCTTGCACAGAAAACAATGTTGGAAGGAATAATAATGGAAAGAAAGAAAGAAAAAAGTCTTCTCTGACAGGAAGAGAATGTGGTTATCTTTGAAGTGCACATATTCTAGGAGGCTTTTTTTGTCTGTCTGTCTGTCTGTGTGTGTTAGAGCGGCTCGTTGGATCTGACTATATCGTTGTCGTACTCTGGTCTCTTTCTGCTGCTTGAATGATGAGCTTTATCTGAGGAGTTGCCTGGACTTCCCACATGGATGGAGAATCCATAGTGCAGGAGGGTTTGTGTCCTTGCTGGCACTAGGGCAGTAAGCAAAGTGGAAAAGCGTATCAGATGCACGCAGGTCCCGGTTGCTGGGCCTTTTCCAGCCCCCTTTAGCTCTCCCCTGTATTCCCACCCAACTAGAGATTGAGTGTAACCCAGTCACGTACCCACGACCATCAGCTCGCGGCTGGCTGACTGAAGGAGAGGAAAAATAAGTATTCTGTTGCTTCTTCTCTGGCATAAACAGGAATATTGATCCTGTTCTCTGGCCAATATTTGTATTCTCTCCCCCTCTCCCATCCCACTTTTGTCTTATTTCATCCAAAGCCTCTCAGATGGAAAAGTAAACCCTTTGATCCTGTCCTCAAGAGAAGCCAGCTGCCCTCGTGGCAACTTGCAGGGCTTTCCTTGGACTGTCTGGATGTCATGTGTACGGGAAATACAGATTTGCTCACACGTATCAGTGATAGCCTATAAGCAAGGCAGATTTCTCTAGAGGGAAAAAAATCCCTTCCAAAAGCTTCAGGTGTGGCCAGATCCTTCTCTGAGAGGAGTATTGAACCAGGAGCTTGCTCACCAGCCACTCAGCTTTGCTGGCCTTCTTGGTGGCCCGAGATGACCTTATCACATCAGGGGTGTCTCTAAATCACCAGCCCTGACGGGTCACTGCCACTGGAGTGGGTCATGGTCCCCCTCTGCCAGAACTGGGCAGAAGCCTCAGAATGGGATGTTCTGCTTCATCCTGCCTTTATAGGTGACCCGCATGAACCACCCTGGAGATTGCCAGGAGGTTCTATTATCAGCTTTCCCACAGGGATGTCCCTGGGAACATTCCATTCTCTTGCTTCTTCTCGTGGTTCATTCGCATAAAGAGGTAACGTGCAATAGAAGAGTACAGGAGAAACGGTAGCAGATTGCTTTAAGTTAATGGACATGCCTTAGGGGAGGCATCTACATTAGGACGAGGAGGCCTGGCTCAGGTTGGATGGCTTCAGAAACCATGACCAAAACTCCCAGCAATGTTTCCTGCCTGCGTCGGAGCTGGAAAAATGCAAGAGGTGCACCACCAGAGAGGACCTGCGGCCGTGTGCTATTGACACCTCAATCTGCAGATTCACGGAGAGAGGAGGAGCTTCGCCAAGCGTGTGAATCACTGGGTGCTTGTCTGAACTGAATTTCCCCATCTCCTGGAAGTCTCCCACCTGACCTGGGGATGTTTTGTCCGTCTGAACTGTCTCCTCTCCCTAGCACTGTTCAGGGGACTCTGCTCTCAACTGTGTGTATCAGTCGTAGAGATACATCCGTGGGCCTGGACCAGAAGCCTATATCCAAACACCTTAGCAGAGGAAGGGTTGAATTTTGCAGCTCAGGTCCATCTCTGCTTAGAAGAAATCCTCCGGACCGTACAGCATAATTTAAAGCAGTTCTCCCCACTGTGATCAATGTCTCAATTTGTTTAACACCAATTAAAGTCTCTGGTTCCTCACTGCTGAAAAACAAAAGCCAGTCATGGCCGTTTGCGATTGGTGGCTTTAAGTAGCAAGTCTAAGTATGTTTTTTTCTTTTGGTTAAATTTTATTTTATTTTTAATTATTGTAAATCATTACCTCATTTTCTGTCAATGAGACTCCTCCATCTTTGAGCATTCTTATCTTGCCATAACTATCATCCTGTGCTAATGGGAAATGGGACGGTCCCTTTTCACAGAGACTATAGGGGTGTTCAATGTCTAGTTTCTTAATAAACACTTTATTTTCTAACGAAACAGCTGCATCAGGCCTCTTCTTTGAAGACAAAATAAATAAAATGTTCAGAATGCCACATCCTATAGTCTACTTCTTCATGAGATGGTCCATGTGTGAGGAGTCTGGTTTGTTCACTTCTTCGAGGGGTGTGGAGGGTGGGATTTACAGTTGTGATATGAACATTGCTCAGGTGTAGCTCTTGCTTCTGTCAGTCTCATCAGGCAAAAAGATGTTTTCTTGCCTGAGAGCTTAGCTGCTGATAATCTCAGTTGACAACCTGTTGTTTTTTGTAGCTCAAAATGGTCATATTCTCAGGGACAAGGTGGTACTGCTGCGAGATTGTGTGAGGATTTGCCAAGACAAGTTTCTACACCTAGTGGAAGGAGTTTTATTAGGAGACTTATCTCTCAGGGAGCTTGGCACTAAATGATTGTTCTGGCTGCAGTGTTTTTTTGTTTCAGGACATGTTGTTACTGCAGGTCTCCCTGCTTGGCAGTGCAAATTGCTCTCCTGTTGGGTGCTAACTGTTGTCTCTTCATCAGGGACAATTAGCCTACTAAGCTAGCAACAATGTGTTTGATGTAGAGGTGGTGGAATACAGGTGCGTGCTGCCCTTGGGTTCCTCATCAGGAGTTCATAATAGGATGGTTGGTTGCTCCAGGAGGACAGAGGAACCACTCTACAGCATGCAGGATTTGGTGTGTGGTGTCTTAGTGGCTGTGTCTTAGTATCATTAATATCAATGATGATCATTTATATGATGATGTTTACATGTCATTTACATGACTTAAAGCTGCTGTGCCAACCTGCAGGTGACTGTGGGCATGAAGCTGGAGTGTGTTAGAGCTGATATTGGTGGATGGTGCTGGAACCCTCTTAGAAAACCTGGTGAGAGTTTTGATGAGCAAAATAGAAATATGTTTTCCAGTATCCTTCTGTTCCTGTAACTTCCTGGCATGACTTTCAAGCAAATGTCTCAAAATGATGCCATGAGTGAATTTCTGCATGCTATTCCCTGCTAATGAGTATGCCTCTAGAAGCGATTGTGTGCTGTGGTTCACAGAAGTAGGTGATGGCTGAGATCTTTACCTTTCCAGGGATTATCTGTGATGTCTGAGACAAATGGTTGTCTCCTGACATACAATCTTACACACAGGATGGACAGCTGATCTGCATTGAATTTTATCCCTATTTCCCTTTCTTTTCTGAGGTGTGGGAACCAAACATGGGGGGTGTTGGCAGCTCTGTCTTTTCCTCCCCATTGTTCCAGGGTTTGCTCATGTTTCACAACCCAGAAACATTGCAAACAGAGGGTTGATTAGCCCATTACTTAGGCTGCCGGTATGGTCAGCCTTAGCTCACTTTGCTTTCTATTTCAGGGCAACTGATTCCTTACATATGAGTTCCCACAATGTTATTGATGCTGCTAGTTCTCACAGAGCTAGCTTGACTATGCCCACAGGCTCTGACACGCATTGCAGAGGGGTTGGGTACTTGTTTCTCCTTGTGTTTGCTTCTTGGTCATCTCTGTTGCCTGATGTACCCATGTGAAGGCTCTGTGCCTGGAGTGAGTGTGATGGGCACGGTATGATGATGGCACAATACGCCTCTGCATGATGGAAGCAACACATGGCCCGGTGCGACATTGGGCTTGGACTTGCTGCAGACAAGTGTTCGATGTGTGTGATGCTGTAGGTATATTGAGTCTCCTCAATAGAGGAGCTGCTTACAGCTGCTTATCCAAGTTGCACCAGCTGAGTCTTGGTGTCCCTTGCTGCTCTTCTGTTTATTTAGATGTGCTTTTAAGAGCCAGCCCTACTTTTGAAGGTGGTGGTTTTCTCTACCACCAGGTCTTTAGCCTTTCCAGCATGTATTTGTGCCCTGCTCTCCAGGGAGGCAGAGGCAGAAGTCCCAAGAGCTGTGGACAGTCAGAGGAAGGTGCTTCTGCTGTTTCAGCAAACTGCAGCAGCACATCACCACTCTGCTCCTATTTGTACCCAGAACATGCTGCAGATCCTCGAGGTTAAGCCGTGGCATTAGCAGAGGATAAAGGGGCCTAGATACAGTAGTAAAGCTAAAAACCACAGGTCTGGAGGAGCAGCAGAAGGAGAGCATGCAAGAAATCAATGCCGGGTGACTTCATTTTTGCTTAATGTTTTGAAGGGTTTCTGGTGCGGTTTAAGCAATAAGTCAAAGAATCTTTATTAACTGTGTATTTACCAGCACCTGCAGCCCCTGATCAATTGGCAGACAAGTTTAACAAGCTGCAGGAAAGTCCATACAGCCTTTTGAAGGGGAAAGAGTATAACAGGAGAGCAGCACACATACAGCTAGAAAAGGTGCTTTACCTGGTGAAGCGATGGCATATCATTTGTGATTTCTCCAATGTTCCCTCCTTTCCACTCTCCTCATGACAGGCAGTCTCCTTGGTGGTGGTCTGATGCCACGGAGCATCAATTGCCAGCCCCACATCTCAGGTGGCCTGAGCTTGCAGTGCCACAGGGGTGCACTGCAGGCTTTAGGACATCCAGCCTTGTGTTTCCACCATGGGGGATGACACACGTACTGTTTGCCTTGAGCCCTAAAATATGACATAGGAAACTCAATGGTAAAAATAAGTTTATTTACCCAGTGTGGATTCCTTTGTGCTGCTTGTAAAGTGACACGTGGGGAAGACAGAGAGGGCCGATATGACACCTTTCTGCTTCTGCTGGGAGCTCAGTTTGGTTGTGTCAGTTCCTGACGTTGTTCTTCAGCTTTGAATTTCACCTCCTTGGATGCACCATTGCAGTTTTGGGGGTTGTTTGTCTATCTATCTTCCTTATTTAGATTTGATAATTGGTTTCCAGGAAAGTGGTAAGTGCCTGTTTTTACTGAAATCAGCACAGAAATTCAAGAGTGTTAACTGAGCTTTTGCCAGACAGCGCTTTGAGGTGAAGTTCAGGCTTTGAGTTTGTCAAGTTAAGAGGTAGAATAAATCCCAACCCATGTTCCCAGTCCCAGTAAATAAACACAGTGTGATCCCTCCTCTAAGGGAAGGTGATGGTCTCTCCAGCAGTAAAGCAGAGTGTGAGTACAAGAGAACTACATGTGAAACTTGATAGTCGTTTTGAACTCGTGAGTGTAACTGCTGACAAATCAGCAGGAATAAATTTGGCTGTTCTCTACAAAGTGGAGGGATTTGTTCCAAGCGCTGGTTAAATGATTTGCTCTGCTGTTAGTGAGTCATTTGTGACCTGTGCCCGATTCCTGCAGATGAGTTGACTTTTTGCAAGGATTTGTCTATAGTTCAGATTATTTGGTCTTTTTCCTCCAAGGGTTTGCTTCAAATATGTTGTGTGACTGGCTGACTGGTGCTGCTTCTGCTCTCAGGTTGAGTGAGTGAATGTTTCAGACAGGCAGCCAGAAATGTCATATGCAGAGATGCTCCTCAGTAATCTGGTATATGGGGTTGTCTGTAACCCCATGTTCCTGTTTCATATCTTGGTGCTGGTACCACCCCACCAGGTCTGTCTGCAGACTGCTGCTGATCCCCAGGCCTTTGGAGTAGGCAAGAGCTTGTTTTCAGAGCAAGTAGTCTTCATTGCTCCAGCCTGGATTTTGGGAGCAGCCCGTGTCTGATCTGTGTGTGTGTCTCCATCCACTGCTGGCAGCTCAGCTACTGCTGGAGATCAACCTCTTTCATGAGAAGTCAGAAAGAGCCAGACTGGGGTCACATTAGGCTTGGTAAACTGCCAGGATGTCTGAATAAGATAATCATGGCCAGTTCATCATTATCTTAAGTGAGTCAGACATGTGTCCAGGCTGTTTATTAAGATAATTGGGAGAGGGAGGGATGTTTGTAGTCTGTGGACTAGACCTGTGGAGTGGTGGAGTGTATTGCAACATCTGATACAAGAGAGAGGGAGCTCGTGGTCTTGCAAGTTGATGTTCTGCATGTGTCCAGGGCCTGGTCCTGCCAGGATTCAGTCCCTGGTGCCAATAACAGGGATGTAAGGTGGCATCATGATAATGCAGTATCCACATTTCAAACACCACCAATGTGAGCTCGTCTTCCGAGGCTAAAGAGTTGTACCTCTGCTCAGATTTCCTTATGAAGCCTCATTGCCTGGTAATTATAGAGATATTCTGGATCAACAGAGCATTTTAGTTTTGCTGCATCAGTGCCAAGCAGTATTTGGGGATGATAGGAGCAGTTGTGCATGGTCACTTCTTCCTTGGTGGTAACTGGTCCAGTCCCCTGTAGACTGCTGAAGGTGGTTGCAGGTTTGCTTTGTGTTTCCTGAGACATATTTGTTCATCAAAGGGTGCCAGAGGGGGTTGCACGTTTAAGAGTGTTTAAGCTCCAGTCATACGCTCAGCACTGCTAGAACAACTCCAGAGGTACACGTCCCCCAAAGCTATTGCATCTGACTGTGCACGGAAGTTGCAGTTGACTGAGAAAGGACTCGCCTAAAGACAGGTAAGTGTCATTTTTCTCCTTCCAGGGAGCTATTGTGTGTATTAGGCTGAATTCAGACCTGTAGTGGGCCTTATTTTGATGGATCTGCTCTAAATACATAAAGGATAAGTGACTGCATTAGGTGTATCAGTGAGGAACTGTCAGTCCTTGCTCAGGAACTAGCAGGGGCTCTTCTGGCTGGAAATGCTGCAGATGTCCCACTGTGTAAGAGCAGGAGACCAGAAGAGCCAAGTGCTGCTGGAGACTGGGGTTAACCTCCATTATTGCTCCTGTTTGACCAACCAGGGCTGGCGGCTGGAGGATGCAGAGCTGTGGGAGGTATTCGATGGCTGCTCTCTCCTTTAGAAAGCTCAGGAGCACAGAACTGCAAGGGTGGCTACTTGATGATGGTGCCAGTCTCTCGTTTTCATCAACAATCAGCAAAAAAGCCTCTGATGTGCTGTAACTCTTCTGCCTGGTGCCAACAAAGCATTACAAGGGGATCTCTTCCTTTGCTGCCATATAAAACGCTTGCCAATATAAAACGCTTGCCACTCAATCCCAGCAGAAGATCTGTATAGCCATGGCTTCAGAAGAAAGCAGCAAAGTCCCTGACAGTGCATCTTGGATGAAAATACTGTCCTGTGACTAAAATGAAAGTTCCATTTAATCCTGTTAACTGCAGAGGGACTCCTGGGAGTTGGGCACTGTTCTGTGTAGGTCCTTAAGCTCCTCTGCATGACTGTAATGTGTGAAGCATCTAATCTTATGCCAAATTTCCTTCCTTGGATTCAGTGGTGCTGGCCAGAGCCTCAAAGAAAATGGGCAGATCGATATCAATAGCAGTCTTACAAGGGAAGAATCTCTCTTGCCAAAAAAACCCAGAATCACCCTTAGGAAATAAAAAAAGACTCCAGAGCATAAAAGATATTGTCAAGTACACCGAAGCGGGTAAGGATTGACAGTGACCCTTCTAAGGAAGATCTACAAGACTCCAAAGAGAAAGGAAATGTGGTGATCATGAGTTGTAGATACAGCATAGACTGAAACCTGTCTCTTTGATCCTGAAAGGACTGCTCAAAACAAATGGGCTGCACAGGAACATATTGGGCAATACCTTGAAGGGATGGTTCAACCTTCTGGGACATGTCTGTGCCATTAGTTTACAGTACTGTGAAGCTCAGGTTTGCCAGCTACCTGGGCTGCTGGCCTCCCAGCACAGGGAGGGAAGCATCCCATAGCTTGCTGGACATGACCCACGGAGGACTTTGCTGCCAAGCCTGCCCAGTCTGAGACCTCTCCATCTCTTGCCTGTGCTCCCTTCTGAGTAAAGACAGATCCTCATGGGCTTGGAGCTTTCACCAGATCTTACCCAGGCCCATGCTTAGGTTCCCCAAAAAGTCAGAGGATGGTCATCTCTTCTGTTACTTTGATATAACACCCTTGGAATTGCCTGAAGTGATGTTCTTGTCTGAAGAAGTAAGCAGATGTTCTCTGATCATGGTGCAGGGATGTGTGTATGTTTGTGTTTGTATGCATAGTAGGAATCAAATATTGATGGTGGAAAAGGTGATGTTGGATTTCCAAGGAAAGAGACACAATCATTAAATGTGATCTACTGCCCAAGGCAGAGAACTGGAAGTCGGGATGGTAAAGTCTTCGGTGGATTAGGCTGTGACATGGAGGTAAGATTTTCTGCAGCTTCCCCATCTGTAATCCTGCATAAGTCCCCCACAGTGCGCTGGTGGTATCTGTACACTCCGTCTGCCAGGGATGGATGAGAAGAGCCTGGCTCTGAGCTGGTCCTGGGCGTGATTCAAGAAAGCAATTCTTGAGACTCTCAGCAGCCAGCACATCCCTGTGTTGTAGAGACTGAGTTGGAGTCTCCCACAGAGATTAGCTTCAAGCTCAGAACAGCTTCTGGGTTTGGAAAGAAGTGGGGAGCCACAAGGGTCCTTTCCCAAGGGACATCCCAGCCCAAGTGCAGGCATAGCACATGCTGCTCCCTGCTCTCTCACACCCCCCTGAATAAAGACTCTTTGTTCTAGGAGATATAGATTATATATATTTTAAGGCTCCATGAATAATTTATAGCCCAAAGATAAAACCAAGCATCAGAGCTAAGAAAAGGCTGAGGACGTGAGGCAAGGAACCTTCTATTATTTATTGTACTAAATCTTGACCTGGTAGCACCTTCTTCTTGCAATCCTGCCTTTACTGTGGGAAGCTCTCTTTTCTCTTAAAAATATGAAGTATTCTCCTACTTATGGTAGATAATTATAGCAAGAGCCTAATCAGCCTTGTGCAGCTTGATGGCTGACCTTTGAAGGAGTAATGGGTATGTCCTAGTGAGCATGTGAGAGCACAGCAGGGCTGCCACGAAAAGCATGGACACATTGGCTTGGGTGGAGATGAAGGAGTCCTAGGTATAGTCTGGGATCAAACAGGGCTGAAGGGTCAACACTGGGTCTGGCAAACAGCAGCAGGGGCAAGCGTAATTGAATGGTTTGGAAAGAAAGGCTTGCTGCTTTCTGACTGAGCCAAGCACTTCCAGGCATGTGCAATCATGCTGTGAATAAGGGCTCCTGCTCATTTGTGGTCACCTGGTGGTCAGCATGAAATGAGTTTGTGGATGTCAGCCTCGTACCTGGCAGCCAGATGTCCATAGCACAGAAAATGTCTATGGTTTCTTGGATGGAGGCAAATGCCAATGTGTAAATCCAGAGCATGGTTATATGGTGCTGGTTTGTGGTGTCCTGACCTCTTGGCAAAAAGCAGTCAACAAAACCTGTTTGAATAGCACCAGAACCCATAGCCAAAAAAGTGAAAAGGGTGATTGGTTGCTTGCTTTGTGATGTTGCTTGCTTTGTGATGTTTTCTTCTTTTGTTTGATTCTGTAATCTAAGAGAAGGGCTGGAAGTTGAGCTTTCATTTTGTAAGATGACAGTCTCATAGTTTTCTTTCTTATTTCAGTTGTATTGCAGTAAAACTTCAGGTTCTGCATGTCCTGATTAAATGGCAAAATGTCATACCACAACAGCAGGAAACTGTCAAGTTGCTTTGTTACTGCCTTTTTAATTACTGTGACCAATTCATTGGCAAGAGTAATGTTATTATTGCTAAGAGCTGGAGACACCTTCCTTTTCCTTTTCCGTTGCTATACGGCCCCAGGGCTTGTAAAATGCAGCTTTGGCAGTGAGGTGAGATAAAGAGAACTTCATTTATTTGCTGCTCTTCATTTGTGCCAGCACAAGAGCTTATGAGGCCACAGTCTAACCTGGATGTCTGGTATGATCCAAGTTAAAAATAACCCCACTCCCACCCCTCTTCCCTCAAAGGTTATTTTTCACCCAGAACGGTTCAGGGCACTGCTTTGCCACACAGCAATGACAGCACAAAGGTGGGGGAGGCCAGTTATGGGGTAGGGATGGCAGGCATCCACAGGGATAGGAGGAGGCCAAGCACCCAAGCAGGTTTCACTATCAGAGCTGGCAACTGATAGTTTACAGCAAGCAAGTGCTGTGACACCCAGGGAGGCTGCTGCAAAAACTGGGAGAGAAATGATATGGAAACATGTTTTTTCTGAAGATTTTTATTTTTTAATAGAGAAACCTTTCAGGCCCCTTTTTAATTCATAATAAAGAGCAGGTTGAAAAGAAGCAGAGGGCAAATGAAGACCATGACGCTTGCTAACTTCCTTTAAAGTTGGAAGGTCACCTTTAAAAATGGATGAATGCAGCAGTTTGGAGGAAGCTCCAAGGCAGCAGGCCTGGGGTTCTGCACTAGAATAGGAGGCAGAACAAAGATGAAAAGAAGAATCCAGTTGGGATCTAGGAATAGCTGCAGAGCTGCACGTGCCCGTGGTGGGCTTGCACGGAGGTGGTGTTTAACGGTGCTTCTTTGCCTACTCTGTGAAGGCTGCTGCTGTGCGTGGTGATGTGCTGGATAGCCAGCTGGACGGCGCAGGAGCATGTGGAGCGGTGGTATCAGTGTGGGTGTGAGCTGGAATTTGGGATAAAATTAAAGCACTGCCTGCCCATTCCACATTCAGGGGTGCTGAGTAACCCTAGAGATGTCTTGCTTGCTCTGGTTGTGTTCGTGATGACTTTCCTCCTTTCCTGGGTCCTCTCAGGGAGTGGGAAAAGGACGATCACAGCATGAGTCCTAGTGATGACTCCCTGGACAGAAAGGTTTGGGCTGTGTTTTAGATGATATCCTGACTCTCACTACTTTGGTCCACTTTGTGAGCTGGTGAAAGTAGTGGTAGCACCATTGTCATACGGAGTTATGTGAATAAATTCCCTTCTCCTTACCCTATCCAGATCAACATACCGGATGCTAAGATACAGCCTTATGCTTCACACTCCTTAGTTACCTGGTTCAGAAATCAGATCTTTCCTCCCCAGAATACCCAAAAGATGAGATGTCACAAGGAAAGAAGCTCAGCATTTGAAAAGGTAACCATCCATGTCCAACACAGAGCTTTTTCCTTTATTCTCCTAGTGCCAACCCTTCCCACCTTTCCTTGGAAAGCACCCAGCGCAGCCTTGGAACTGCCTGGTTGTGAAGCTAGCACATGACAGCTCCTTCCTCTTCTCTGTCAGCATCAGGCATATCCTCAGGGAGCTTCAAACAGCCTCTAGTTCAACAAGGTCTAGGTTTGGTCCCCAAATAAAGGGCCTGGGTAAGCACAGGGAAATGCATTTCTCCCCAGGTCCTTCTAGTCAAGGCTGAAGGGTGAGATTGCTCCTATGAAATCATTGTATAGTGAGTTGATAGGACAGGACTGCAATGGAGAAAGAATTCCTATGAATCATAGGATAGTTTGGGTTGGAAGGACCTTGAAGCTTATCTAATTCCAACCTCCTGCCATTGGCAGAGATGCCTTCCACTAGATAGGTTGCTAAAGCCCTGTCCAACCTGGCCTTGAACATAGTTAGTTTGTAAAGCTTTGGTATCTACTGAGAAATGCTGTCTACATAGTGTTTTGTCCTGCTGTGTTGCTTCCCTTTTTCAGTGTCTGTCCTATCTGAAGGTTTTTAAAGCACTTTTGCAATCAATAGTCAATAAGACTTGCTAAAGGTGTAGCTTGGAGGCCATTTACAGGAAGGGAAACTGAGGCAGCCTTCTGCAGGCTATTGCAGTCCATATGGAGGCATGTGTGAGTGCGTGGCCAGACAGGGAACAGCACACATAGGGAATAATGTGACCCTTGCACTGGTCTCAGCTGTGCATGCACCAGGCAAAAGTTCCCTATGACAGGGAATGACATGATATTTCTTAAGGGTTCACCTAGGAACTGAACTCATTTCATATGTAAGCACTCGCCTGTCTTTCCCACTGAGTCAAGGCGCAGGGGCATCAGACACATGCTATCTACTGCTTATTAAGTGGTTTAACAAGCCCAGCTAATTACAGTGTACTCAAGGATTTTGTAGCTTATGAAAGCTGTCCCTGTTTGTTTGTGTCAGTGCTTTAATACATTAATACACCAATTAAACCTCGGGGTGTGTGCGTGCTCACACAACTTAACATACAGGAAGGCACTTTGATATTTTTCGTGTCAGCTGGGGCTTCGCTGGCTGTTTCAGCTCCAGCTCTGAAGGGATGCTTGTGGTTTTACGCTCAACCTTGTCACCAAAGGGACACGCATCCGCTACATAAAAACATAGTTCTACCCCCCAGATATACATTGTTTTACAAGACTCTGGCAGACATGGGCACTCTGTTGTTAAGGTTTCCTTCTCTCAGACAGGCCTGGGAGAGATTCTGGGTCTTTATTTCCATCTCAGTGGTGATGATACAGGCAATTTATACATGAAAGTGTTGTCTTCTCTCCCTCAATTAGTCCTGAGGGGTCACCAGTGGGAGCGTGCAGTCTGCGACATTTGCACTTGCTTGCAAAGGGCCCGGCACATTCGTTAAGCCACACGGGTAACAAGCTCTAATCAGTGCACAGGGCACCCAGCGTGAGTCAGTGCAGGGATGGGGCTGGAGCAGTCAGTGAGGGTCAGAGGTAAAAGCCTCCTTCAGCGCACTTACAGTTCAGTGAAAAGGCAGCAATCGCAGGGGGAGGAGGAGGAGAAACGACAGATTAAAGGAAATTGAGCAGCTGTAATAAATACACTTGAGATTGAAGAGCATCTAGGATGCAGTGATTATATTCCCTGCAGAGCTGAAGTGCTGAGGAGGGTCTGCAGAAAGGGCAGCCATACAAAACCACTGGCCTTTCGGTAAGCAGGCTTACAGGGAATGCAAAATGAGTTGGAGAAAGCTGGCTGAGCTTTAATGCAGGCCTTGATGATACAGTTGGAAGGCTGCCTTAAACATTCAGTCTAGTGAAAATAAAGACAATCAAAGATAGTATGAGAGGACTGACATACGCCAGGATGGCTAAGCAAGAAATAGAGACTATGATGGGGCGCTGCTGAAGTATCACAGTGAAAGGAGAGGGGAGGAAGAAGAAAGCAAGAGAAAACAAAAGGATAGAAAACAGCAGCCATATGAGATGCTGAGGATGTATTTCAGACAGCAAGGTCCTTTTTCACGTAAGTATTTCTGAGAGACAAAAGTGGCCACAGAGCAAGGAGGGGTTTGGAGTTTCGAGCACAGCGAGCTAGTACAGAGGATATGGAGGAGAAAGCGCTTATCTTGAGAGCGATATATGGAGAACTTTGATGACAGCGAATGAAAGCTAGCTTATATCAGTGATAAAAGAAGGATTATTAAATATTTTTCATCTGCCAAAATTGCATCCAACTTCATAGAGGATGAAGAGAAAGCTCTCTCCATATCAGTGGCCAGCTGTTCAAGGGCATGGGACAAGGTGAGCATCATCTACAGATGAAGAACTCATCCTGTAACGTACACACCCTTGGGCATGCACATGACTCGCCAAGCTCTTTGCTGACATTTTATATTGGCTGTCTAAAATGGGACAGATGGATGAGAGTTGGAAGGTGGTGGACATAATGGGGACAAGAGTCAGACAGGTAAGTTTAATGCTTGCTCTGGGAAATTCTTGGAAATCTTCTTAAACTTTAAGGGATGTTGTGGGAGAACACCTGGAAAAGCAACGCTCTGTGAAGGCCAAACTTATGTGGCTTGAAGTCTTGGGAGGTCACACTCAACTAATCTGCTGGCATTCCCCGAGGAGCCAACTGCCACTATATATAAGGGAAATTCAGTGGATACAGTGCACTGAGATTTTCAGCAAGTGTTTGACAAGGACCAGCATCAGAGATTAATGACTGGGGGTAGGAGCACTGGCGTACGATTTAAAATGAGAGCCTGCATAGAAATCTGCCCTAGAGCAAAAGACAGGAAGGACCTATTGCTGAAAGTGTTTCCAATTGGAAAGTGGTTGAAAGTGATTGGTCCTGGAGGTCAGTCTTAATCATCTGTGTTTTTCATAATGTCTGCTAATGATCTGCAAGGAAACCTTGAAAGCAGGAGTCGTGCCTGCTGTAACACCACGGATAGGAGGGATTCTTTACCAGCACTGACTGTGCCTGAGGTCCCAAACGTGCCCAGTGCCTTTCCTGATTTGTGATGTGTGTGAGAGGAATGCCAAGCAAAAGAGGAGAAGCACATATTGAGAGAGCACCTCTCTGACCCTCCTGCAATATTGTGAGCAGCACTGGGAATATATCCACACTGGAGGAGATGTGGCATGGAGAGACTGCAATTTATGTGACGGAGACACAGTGCTATCCAGGAAGAAAGGATAAATGAAGCAAGCGGGACAGCATCGGAATCTTTTCCTTCATTGAACTTCCAGAAATGAAGATGTGATTTTGAACAACTCGGTAATTATTTTTTTCCTTCATTATATTTTTCATTATTTCTTCTTCATTACTTTTTCACTGCTTTCTCTACAATTCCAGTTTCTGGAGACCTCAGATGACTTGATGTGAGCTCTGTTTGCAGGTGAATTGCAGCCTGGCTGTGTAAATGCAAGAAGTCCAAGTGAAGTTTTGAACTGTGGGTGCCCACCTGCACTCAGATATTGATGTGGTTAGGTTTGCCCATTACCTGCTTGAAAAATCCCTGCCCTGGGAAAAGGTTAAGGGACTTGATTTAAACTCTAATTGATAAAGAAAAGACATCAAGGCGACCTTTATACGAGCTGAATTTAGGCTCACCTCCCAAACTCAGATTGCAGTAATGAAACAGGATTTGCAGGCAGACTGATGGATTAGATTACTGGCAACTGGCCTCTGATTTTTCCATCCCAACACCTGATGCTGGCCTTAAAATTAAGACAATTCAGGAAAGCAACATATATATAGTCTTGTTCAAGACATTTTCCGATGAAATGAGACTTGTCCTAGACTAGTGAGGAGAAACAGCTAATGACATATCAGAGAAGTTTCCACTGTTATACCCCACTCTGTGCTCTGCTGCACCATCCACATATATTCATCTACAAATTGCTACTGCCAGCTTTGGGAGCTCCTTTTTGTGCCTCTGCATCCTCAGCTAACTGCAAAACATTAGTTCCCTTTCCCTCCTTTCTCAGCAATCTTGCTCATTTTGGTCCTTTCCACTAGCAGTATGTTCTTGCTGTAAAACTTCAGTATACACATTTAGATTTAAGCTGTTAAGCCATATATAATATATATACATATAAAAGCGTATATATAATCTTGGTTTTGTAGCTGAAGATTCTAGTAGGTTGCCTTCCTCGTGTGTCTTGAATACCAATTTAGCAATCATCTAGTCTTCACACATAGTTCGGTTAAAGCTGAACATGCACCTTTTCACCATCTGCAATTAATCATGTCTTCTGAGGCTACCAGCACTGCAGAATGTTTTGTTGAGTCTCACCAGGGCCCTTAAGAAGAAATAACTGGGTATTTTGACCCTGGTGCAGACACTGATGTTTTGTCACAGGAGGCAACTGTAGGATTTTTATTTTTTTCCCCTCTCTTACACATGGTGAAGTTTGTGGTATTTTTCTGTGAAAATTCACCCCAACCACCTGGATCATAATGGTGTGAGACATTGCTGAAAGGTAACAGACAAACGGACAAATATACAGTGTCCATGTTCTCGCAATGGGAGAGAGTCAGAGACAATAAACCAAGATGGATTCTCATTTATAATCATAATAAAAGCAAGACACGGCGGGGATACAATAAAGCCAGTACCATCAGGGAAGGAAAGGCAGTGTCCTAACAAGACCATGTGGCTCCTTAAATAGTCCTGAGCTCCTGGTGATGAGGGATTTCCAAAGCCTTGTCCAAGGAGAACTTTGTCTGGTTCACTTCTTGCTCCCCAGAGAGCTCTGTCTCTGCCAAGGAGAGGAAGGTCGTGTTGGCGTGACAGTGCCTCTGCTCAGCCAGTGTCTGTGAAACTAGTTGGATCCCACCATGGAGCAGCTCTGGAGTCAACGCATGGCCAAGCCACTGCCTTTCAGAGGTCCTCTTCCGTAGGATGGATCCAGGGTACTGGTGAGCTTTTTTCTCCCATGTAGAGCCACCCTCTTGTTACCCTTCTCATTTTTCAGACCTCAGAGGAAAGCTGGATTTCTCCTCATGTGAAGCATCAGGAGCATGAGTCCAATATTCGTTGCATCCTACTTGTGACTCAGACCAAAGGAGTACAGGAAGCCCCAACTACACACAGACCTGGAGAGCTAAATGAGACCAGCTGCTATCCCCATCAGATTAGCTAATCCCTTTGTACAATTCGTCCTTCTCTTTACTCCTCTCTGCATAATTTGCTGCCTCACAACAATTGCTACGATTGCCCAAACCACAGTAATTTTAGAGCCCAGCAGGCAGAGCTGTCTCACATTACTCCTCCTTCAGGGGTTTCCTTCTGCAGGAGAAGTTGGCAAGAGGAAAAAAGGGATGGGGTTGTGCAGACAGAACAAGTAGGGAGAAAGCCAAGGAAACCTCAGGCAGAAAGAAAGATGGAACAAAGTCCATTCTGGGTGTTAGGAAAACATGAGTCTGAGGGAACACCTCATCAAGCCATAGACATAAATGCACCTCCTGTGTTGGTCCTGCAAGAAAGGGAGTCAGAGGAGGTGGGGAAGGAAGGGGAGAGATGGAAATTGGGCAAATTGGAGAGAGGCTTTCTAATGAAATCATAACTTGAACCTGAGATCTGTCTTTCAACACCTCATGTTTTTACTCCATATGGCCTTACTTCTGGAATTTTCTTGTTCCATGAGTTTGGCTGCATTAGCCACTTGTTTAATGACCACAAAAGAAGTTGTTGGCAGGAGAATGACTGGGCATGGGGCAAGAAAGAACATAGGTACCTAGGGATCACAGAAGGAAAAAAGAAGACCCAAAAAAAGGCAGAAGATACTGTTTTGTCCAAAATTGTCCTTTTCCTTTGTGATGATGGCGAGGGTGGCAACAGCCAGAAGCATTTCCAACCTGCCTAGAGTGCTAGCTGGAAAATGCAGAAGATGAGGCCCTCTAACCAAATTTCCTTCTTTGAGATGGTCCAGAAATTCTACCACAACAAATGTTTTCTGAAAGTCTTTTCACAGTTCCACATCTGGAGGGAACTGCACTTCTAAAAATACTTCTTCATTTTGCACCCAACTTTGGGGCCAGGTCTTACTTTGTTCAGCATGAGTTCTGCACTGCAGACCACAGCTGTAGTATAGCATTCGAACCACTTCCAAACTATACCTCCTTCTTTAATGGCACCCTCCTAATAGTTTCCATAGCATATTCAATATAGATGGAATTTTTTAGCATTTATGGGTGTATGTTATGTGTTGTAGGGAGCACTAGATGCTAGCAGCAGTGATGGACTGCACACTTTTATGTCTGCCCATCACTCCAGCTGGGAACTGCAGTCTAATCAAGGCTATTGCAAAGATGGAGTTTTTCAGTGCTGCTCCCAAATTGAGGAGTGTGAGGAATACCCAGTGCAGGGATGAGGGCTGGGAGAAAGGCTCATGTCATGCATGAGCCAATTAACCCAGCCCTGACTGACGGCGTCCTGCTGGGATGTTGCAGTGGTGCCAAAACCCCGAGGACAGCAAAGGCAAAAGCTCAGGCTGACTTTACTGACAGCAAACTCCTTCCTCCAATGGACCCAGCAGCCCTTTTCTGGCCTTGCAGCAGCTCAGCATGATTCACGCGCAGCCGAGGAGGGGCTGCTGCCTATGACAGGTACTGAAGTCGGTCCCCATCTCTCTGCAGCAGAGCTTTGACTGGGGAATAGGAGGCTGGACGCTGTCTGAAAGCAGGCACTGTCAGGCTTGTGGCCCTGCTGGAGCTGGTAGAGTTGTGGCAGTGAACTCGCAGGCTGGTGGAGCCGATAGCCAAGAGCCACTGAGACCTCAGGGGCAGAAGGTAAGCCTTTGTGTTCCTGCTGGGAGACACTCTTAAAGCTGCGAGGCTGCTGCTGAGACCTGGTCGCTTCCAGCTTTCTTGCGATTATCCATCTCGGCAATAGGATGCTGTTAAGTGTCTGATTACTGTGTTGTTAAAGCCTAAAGCCTTGAAATCTGACTATTGTGTGGTCCCTCGAGGACAGCCAATCCTTCTCCGTCCCTCCACCAGTAATCCCTCCCTTCCCTCAGAAAAATAATAAAAAAGAAAGACAAGTGATATCTGTCTGCAGGAGCACTTTCCAATCAACTGAAGAGTAGCTGGAAAATCAAATCAGCCGGTAAGTTCCTGCAAAACACAACTCTATCTCCTTAAAATCTCCCCTTTTGAAGGGATGAACTGAACAGCAATAGCTGCTGATGTAAAACAAACCATTATTCCTCCTATCTCCTCTTCAAGCCCCCTCCCTGCAGACGCACGAGTCTGAGGGAGGCAGATGCTCTCTGAAGATTATTTTCCTCTGTTAAATAAATTCACTTTCAAATAATGTGTAATTAAATGTGTGGTATTGAATTAATGTTTTATTCCGAGTGCTTTGGCAGCAGGGGACCTAGGGGCCTGGCTGGTGGAAAGAAAACACATTCACCAGAAAGACTCCCTTCCCCTTTCTTTTTCCCTTTTCCTCCTATCCTGCCAAGAATCCCGATCCCTGTTTTCAAGAGCTGCTGGAGTGTACCAGTGAGTCGTTGAGGATGATGCTTTGTGTAAGGTTCTTTTTAGGATACGCTGCCATAAGGCTCTTGGGCATTTCATCCAAGGCAAAGACCTCTGCAGCCCACTCATGGGCTTAGTCTTCCTCCTCAGAAGAGCCCACTTGTGTAGTTAACTCTTGTCCGACAAAAGGCAGAGCCTCAGGACGTGAAGTTGGTGCTGGATATCTAATAAGACAGACTGCTGAATCTGGAGAGGCAGTTTGGCTTTGCAGTCTAGTGTCAGCCAGAAATTATTTGAGGTGGTGCAGGAGACAATGGGAACCATTGGTCAGTTTTTAAGTCTCTTGTTTGGGATGTTATTAAGGTTTTGGTTCCACCAGCAGTGTTTTGTGTTCCCCTGGGAGCCAGCTGAGGAGGAGTAGGTACATAGAGACATGGATGGGCATGGGGTGAACCTGCACCCAGGCTCTGGAGAGGTGACAGCAGCAAGAGGGACCAGGGTGTTTGTACTGACCTGAGGCAATCTTGATGTGTGCCTTTAGCAGAGGCAGGGACTGGTTTGGGACACAACTGGGAACCCACTTACAGCTGCATGCCTTCTCCCTAACCCTGACCACAGCAGCTGCAAGAGAGCCTTGCTAGCATGGGATTTCTTTTGGGAAGTCTTCCAGGTCTCCATAATGTTAAAATGGCCATTTTAACCATTGACAACAGCATAGGTGAAGGGATTTACCTTTGTCAGATCACGGAAGGGTCCTGTTATTATAAGCTCTTGTTTGAGTAATTTCAGTAAGTTGCAAATCTGCAGAACAAGGAGAAGGTGGATGCTGTCTTACAGGCAAGAGCCCACTGCTGTGCAAGGTCCAGTGTGCTGGGGGTTTCCTTTGTTGCTGCAGTCATTGTCAAACATTGCTGGAGGTGATGCACAGGAGCCTTCCTCTTGCTGTAGCTCCTTTGCTTTGGCATCTCCCCAGGATGGCTGTTCATTCTGCAGGACTATGCAGTGTTGTGCATCCCAGCTGAGACTGCTCAGCACCCAGTTCCATGGGACACTTTATATTGCTCTCTTTGTAAAACAATTACTAAGATGTTAGTACTCCGTTTATGGGACTGAAATGGATGAGAAGAGCTTGAAATCATGTTTTGTTTCTGTAGGAGTGTCAGATGGTTTAAGCTGGGACAGAAGTTTTTGCTTATAGTGTTTGTGGGGTGGTGCCAGGCACATTCTGACATGATTGTTTTTCAGATTGTTTTTCCTGAATAAGATGAGAGTTTGCTTTGGTTTGGTTTCAAAACTTTGCAGGTATGTCACACCAGATGTCACCTGCTTCCAAAGGGTTTTCAGTGTGATGTGATGAGGGAGCCTGGCAGGCTCTGGGCTTGCATCTGATGGGTTGTTGGTTTAAGGGGTGATTGTGCTTTGCCTTTTTGCCAGCTCCTTTACACACACACATTCCCTTTACAGTCACCTTCAGCTCCGAGAGCATTGCACATGTCGGCTGTCATTGTCAATGGTTGCTGTGTGGCTGATATTGGAGATGGTGCTGCAGTGGAGATGCAGCAGCTCAAGTTGTGGCAGCACAGCGGGTGCTAATCCAGTTGCTCCATGCCGCTAATCAAATCACTCTGTGGTGCCTGAGGTCTGTTTGCAGCCTTGAATTGAGGCTGACTGGAGTTAGCTGAGAACTGAAAGGGAGCTGTTTGTGTCAGGGCTTCCTCTCTATCTGCTGTTGCAACAGCAAAAGCCAGAGCAGCTGATGGTGTCCTTGTTGCCAGAGGAATGCTTGGAAGTGGTGGATGTAAGGTATTTTCAAAGCATCAGAAGTCTGGCTTGCAGAGCCTACTCTTCTGTTCTCTTTTCTTGAGCTTGATTACACTGAACATCAGCTCCTGGTGCAGACTGGTATTACTGGACAATTTTTGTAGCCCAGATTGTCCAGCTAAATGCGTCATGGCCTGCTATTTTTTACCAAGGTCCATTTAGCAGCGTGTAGTGCATTAGCTCCAGGTCTGCAGGGTCAGCTGGGCAATAATGCTTCCTTCACACCTGGGATCTGCACTCATGACTTGTGGCTGCTCTCAGGGAAAGAAAGGGACGGTAAGAAAATGCAAAGAACTGTAGAAACACGAAGCAGTTGTCTTTTAAGGTCTTTATGAAGGTCTTAAGGTACAATCATGACTAATAACATAATACATAGTCAGGCACCAGGGGCTGCTTGGAAGCAAGCTGCCAGCATCTTGGTAAGATACCAGAGATAAGAAACAGCCTGAAGAGAGGCTGTGAAGCTAATGACATATACTGCTTTGCTGGAGATCAAGAAGCCTGAGAAGGGATGCAAAGAGAGGGATAACACAGTAAAAGGGAGAGCATCCTTTGCACTTCTGGTTGTTTCCATCAAGGCCAAAGGAGAGATGGATGGAAGAGGTGAGGAAGTCTCTCTATTTTTGCTCTGTGGACAGACACAAATGGCTATGAGAACTGTCATGGAGAGTTAATAAGGTTGAAATACTGCTCCCAAAGTGAAGAGGAAGGTCTGAGTGAGGTGGTCTTGTCCATGGGGGTGCAAAGAAGGGGATGGGAAGGACCTTGGTGCACCCATGTGTTGGAGCCCAACATGTGGCTCAGCCAAGGACTGTGCCAGCTCCACAAGTTCCCAGAGATTCAGATATGCTTTACATAAACCTCCATGATTTGGGGTCTTTTTGGAAGGATTGTCAGAACTGCTTGGTGCTTATAATCACAAGTCTTTTGAATCTGAGTCCTTGAAGGGTACCTTAACAGAGGAACTTGGCAAAGAACCAGCATCTGGGCACAGTGCCGAGCTGCTGAAGCATGTATCCAGACCTTTTCCCAGAGGTGGCTCATGTCAGAGCTGGGAGAAAAGCCACCAGAAGTGGAGGGCTACCTTGCAGTCCATATAGAGAAACAGCCTGCTCATGTCTCCATTTTTTAAAATGGTGTGGGACTGATCCTCCCATTGTTTACGTGTGCTTCACAGCAGTCCACAATTGAAATCAATATCCTTCATTGACTTTGATGGATTTGCACCAGGCCAGGAGGGAGACTCAGACTCTGTGCAGCTAGCCTTTGTATTATTTTCTCTCATTGTGAGACAAGTCTGTGAGAGAATGACTTATCAGCCGTCCAGTGGCAAGGCTTTTTGATCTGGTCCTACCCAATCTGCACACTTTGCTCTGACCAGGTACATTGGGTAACTCATCAACACGTCTGGTTGACATCCAGGTTGCAACTGACTGCCTCACATGGAAGGCACTCTGTTTGCTAGTTACATGTCTTAATGGCAAGACTTCCAGTGTAAATTGTAAGCTTTATTTTTTGATTTTAATTGTCACGGAGCAGGAAGACTGTGCAGGGTTTATTCATAAGAATTATTTTAGCAATGAGTCAAGAAAGAAGTGAATGAATCATATTGACTGAGAACTTTGCTACCTTTCTATGGACACCTTATGTATAAACAAAAGAGACAATTCTTTGGCATAAATTAGTTGTTACAGCAAATGACTCAGCCACTACTGAAAAATGTCGTTGTTGTTATCATTTATAAAGTGCTGTTGATGCAAATGAGGCTTTAGAAGCTTACAAAAATCAAGGCTGTTGCCACAAAGAGTCCAGGATCAGACTCAGGTCAGGATACCTTTGAAAAACATCTAAAAGAATTCAGTTTTAAAACAGCGATTGAACAACAAGAGGGTCAAGAAACAGAGAAGAAATGTCATGACATGACAAAGCTAAAGGAGGGAGGAGCCGGTGCAGGAAAGGACCTGCCTCTTGGGAAAACAGGGCCACATGTGTAAAGGAAAAGAAACAGAAAATTGAGAGTGGTCTTTTCTAGGCTAGAAGAGAAAGTTGCTGATAAAGAAGGTAGCAAAAGTAAAAGGAGAAAATTCTATTATTTTCCTCTGTTTCCCCAGTGAGCTACATGTTGTCTGTGAATTACCATACCAAACACAGGAAACCCACTAGAAATACAGCAAGCAGACAGGCTGCTGTTCAGGACTTTGAAAGAAGGAGGTGTGAGGAATTAATTTCAGACCTGGTGTAAATTATTCAGCTTAAGTAGGTTTGCATTTTGCTGTAACTTAAGTACTGGCATTGCTCGTGGTTTACTCTGTTTGGAGTTTGATTTGTCCATTTACCTCCCACTGTAGTCCTCTGTGTCCAAACACAGTCACATGCATCCAGGTTTCAAGAGCATTATCAAACCACGGTTTTAAGGATGCTGGCTGTGATGGGAATCTGAAATGCAGAATTTGCAGTGTCACTGAACCCATCTCTTCTTCTTCTGATCCCAGGATTGACTCGGAAATAAGACAATAATTGGAAAATTAGATTCATGAAATGTACCCGTGCTTCCCAATTTCTGCTCATGTGATTGAAATGTGGTGGTTATTAGAAAAAGGGTGTTTTCATTGCATACAGGCTGTTACCAGCTCTATATGCTCTAACTGGGATTTGCAGGTTGAGTTGGGGTCTTTTTGCCTTGACCTTGCCAAAAGCAAGAGAGATTCTGCAATATGAGTGTGAAAGATGGGTGAAGAGTCATTGAATCTGATTTAAGAAAAAATGTTCCGGCTTTTCTAGGCTCTATCCCAGGGGCCAGTGCAGAAGCTATCCATCAGGACATGCTAAATTGATGTATAAGAAAAGCAGAATTATCTTGTTCCCTTTTCTTCTTCTTCCCTTGTATCCCATGGCTGTGCTGGGTTCACAAGGTTAGCAAACTAGAATATGTTTGTGTCAAGGAGAGGAGCAGACATGACTAAGGAACACATGGGAGTGAATATGGGGAGGAAGAAGTTGCTGGTTTTAGAGAACCACTTTTCTGATTAAGTGCACTTTAAGCACAGCTCAAGTCAGCCATCCTGCAAAAGGTTCAGAGGAGGTTAGGTAAGATCCCAAAGCTGCAAGCCTTCTCCTGTGGCTCTTCCAGAGAAAAGAAAAGCTTTCTGTTCTGGAGGCAATTTGTAAAGGTGAGTTCAGTGTCCCTGAGTTACTTCTGGTTAATGCTCTACCTTACCATCATTGAACTGAAGTCATGGGGCATTTCCAGCTAGCTGCAGGTCGGGTGTTTTCTGATATGGTTCATGTGTTATTCAGAGCATCAGCCAAGACAAGAGCTTGAAATACATTCTTGTGTGTTAAGACTTGATGTACAAGAAGGAAGGTGGAGGATCTGCACAAGTCTCCTTCTGTGTCATGCAGCAACATAGTAATCTTAAAACAAGGACTGCAAGATGTTTCATTTAAAACTGGAATTACATCAGTGTAGTGCGCTTACATCCTTCCTGTAGATACAGCATGGCCTTGAATGAGCTCCCATCCTGCTGTCAAGTCTGGTTATTTTCCTGTCAGGTCTCGCTGTGGATCCTGCATAGGTTGTTGTTTTGAATTGTCTTGTTGGCTTGTTTTTATAAGTTAATGGTACAGGGGAGAAGGAACAAAAAAAGAGTGGTACTTATGGGATGCCAGTTTGCATACACCTTGTCAGCAGGGCTGACTGCAACATAGCTGAGACAGATTAGCACACTGCTGCCTGCCTAAAACAAATAAACACCACCTGTTTATCAGACAGGGCTCAGCTTCCTCCAGGAGCAGGTAAACAGATTTATGCAGATGAACCTCCCAGGTGCCCTTGCAGCACTGCATCTTTCACGGCTACTCGGCCTTCCTCGTGAGTTACAGGCAGGACAGACGAGCAGAGATGCAAGGTTAGCACAATAACACAGCCACTCGCACAGTGCCAGGGCAGTTTGTCATTGCTTTATGTTTAAAGTCCATATTTAATAGTAATGTAGAATTAATCATAGATCTTACTGGGAATGCAAGAATTTGATGTAAACTTCAGTATTTTAGGCCTGTCGCCTGAGAAAAAGCAATTTATTGTAACTCGGTTATTATTCCATTTGTGCCTAAAATACTATGAAGCAAAACTTACGGCCATTCAAGGTTGACAAGAATTGGAATCGGCAAAAGTACTTTTCTGACTCTACATTAAGAGTGCCCAGTTGCTGTCAAACTGCTTAACTTCATGAACCTTTTGTTTTTATAACCATCCAAGTTTACTTTAAACCCATCAGTGCTACATGAGATTGCTACCTCAAAAGGATTGTTCCTCCCTCAGCTTAACTCTGTCTGCCACAATTTATCTTTTAATTCTTCATATAAGTTTTCCCCGAATCTTCTCAGGTGACCCCAACAACTTGCTGTGAAATCTGGTCTTGAAGACAGATGGGGTATTATTTTAGTAATGGAGACATAATTACACAGTCTGGATGCTGGCTCCCAGAAACATCTGATCAGTTATTAAGATGTTATTGGGAGGAAGAATTTGGAGCTGAAAATTTTGGGTAACATCCTGGGGAGTTCAGAAAGAGAGGTTTACTTCAGTTCTCATGGTGTTACACTTACTCAAATAGTAAATACTCTCAAATAGTATTGCCGGTTATTCTGAGACAGTTCCCTTTTTAACTTTATGTCACACCAAACGGGGCAATCGGATTGCAATTGCTAAATTTCTGTTGGGGTTCTAAGTTTGTTGAAGTGTCCTTGGGCTCCTTTTAGTACAAGATCATTTCCCTGCAGCTTTCTTGACTGCTGCTATTCAGGAAACCAAGAATGCAAATACGTGGTTTGTCAATACAGTAAATCCTAGGTACCATAGTGATGAGTGCTATAGAAATGTTTGCCAACAGAAAGAGGAAAAAACCCCTTTTCCTCTACTCTGTGAAGTAAATTGGTGTCATTTCAGCTTTTCTTAGATTAGGACTTTCCTCACCCAAGTGCATCACTTAACATTTCAACACATAATCTTTCAGATTTCTCAAGGTACTCCTTAAACACTCAACTAAACCAGGTGGAGAAGGCAAAGTCCACATGCGATTTGTTCTCCCTGGCTGTCACTGCAGATTTAAAACCAAAGTCGTTTTGTATGTGCCTATCATCCTGTGCCTTAATGTTACTAATATTATTAATATTGGTAACAGTTTTCAGTATATTGAACAATTAATGAAAAGGTCAACAGGAATTCCCTATGGAAGCATCGTTCATTACAAGGCCCATTGCTTATCCAATCTCACAGCATCCATCTTCCCAAGCAAGCAAAAAGGCCAGAGATGGCAGCTCTGTAAACCTGCCTGTGAGCTCTTAATTAAAAAGCTTAATTGTATGAAAGCCTTTAGGATGCTAATCTTCCAATCCTTTAGCTTTTTGATGCATTAAGTGGTACCTGAGTTGTAGCAGGACATATGATCCCTTGGGTCAATACGGGTGCCTATGCAGGCGCCTGGGTCGTAGGAGCAGTGGCAGATCGTGATCACTGTTAATGATGCTTCCCTGCAGCCAGTTCGAAACATGCTGTTTATCACCTCCACCTCCTGCATCTGCAGTATCCCAAGGGAAGTGCATCTGAGTGAAGGGGTACATACCTGTACAGCTCCTGTGCACATGGAAGTGTTGGTGGAAAACACTCAAAAGCAGTCCAATTTGTGAGCAAACAGATGCATGGCCAATTTATAAATGCCCCAGGGTAGGAGTGGGAAAAGGGTATTGTCCCGTCTAATGCCTCTGCTTGAGGAGAGCTTTTGCTCACCAAGCACTGGAGAAGAATATGTATCTCTCCCTGTGCTGCCATGACCATCAGGCTGAAGCTGAGGGTGGTCATTGCTACCACAGTTCTCAAGGGAGGCAGTAAGCTCCAGTGAAGGGCAGTTTAGAGAGATGAAGTTTTGGGTACTGTGTCTCCAGAAATTGCTATGGTAGCTGTGCATATCTCCTTGCTTCCACAGTTCATTCCAGGCATTAAAAAAAGCCTCTTTGTATTGCCAGAGGATTGGTATGAGTGCTCTGGTGCCAGGAAGGTGTGTGGAGTTTTGGCAGCTAGTAGCTGTGCCTTAGTGTTGTCCCCATAAAAGAGAGTATACAGACCTCCAGGCTCTCCCAGCAACAAGTGGCATTTAATCATGATGCAGCATTTATGGATATCCTCCTAGTTGATTATGTACCCTTGTAGGTGCCTAGTAGCTGGGTAGATCTAGCCCTTATGAATGACCCTCTTAGCTGAGCAGACCAATCTTCATAGGCCTCTGCACCTTTGTTAAATTAATAGCTATTGCTCTTTTGATTCTTCCTGAAACCTTGGTTGCTATTCTCTGTCAGTCCTCGCTGTCCTAAATGTCAGTGGAAAGGATCATTGAAACTAATGGGTTCACTTTTGTCTGTTGTGCCTGTGACTTTATCCTGGGATCACCTTGTTTCTGAGGTAACAGTCGCATAGGAGATTGCTGCAGGGTCAGGGTCTTGCTGTGGGGCAGCACATGGCACTTCCAACTGGCTCCTGCTCGTGCCTTAAAGTGCATGTGGGTCAGTGGTTCTCCTCCCCTTGGGAATGCTTTGATTTACTAAGGTTCAGACTCAAAAACCTGCCCGACTTTGGCGTTAAACTGACTGCAACTGAAATGCAAAATTCAACAGCACCTTCAAATCTCGCCTGGCCTGGCATCAGAAGCATGTGACCATTGCTACGCCTCACAGGAGATGAATTATTTCCAGGTTTATTCCGGAGAGATTCAGGTCTTTGTAGCACATTTTGCCCCAAAGGTTCCTCTCTCTGAGGACAAGCTTGTGAGCTTGTAGAGAGAAACCTTAAGTACTTTCCTCGCAGATGTTTCGCATGAGACGAGCTCCATCCTAGAGATGGCTGTGTTCTGTGGGTGGGTAAGAAGATCCCTCTAGATACTCTTGCAAAGCAATTTCAGTTCCTTTGCGACTTGCTAGAAAATTGAATTAGTTGTTTTCCGTTCCCTGAATTAATCCTGATTCATTCTTCCCTCAACCCTCTTCCTCCCCTCCCTCCAACAGATGTCCAGCATATTAAGAGGAGAGACATCGTTTTGAAGAGGGAGCTGGGAGAAGGTGCCTTTGGGAAGGTGTTCTTGGCCGAGTGTTACAACCTCAGCCCCACCAACGACAAAATGCTGGTGGCAGTGAAGGTAAATCCCAAGGGCTAATGGCAGAGAGTGAGACAGGGGCTGGCCAGTGGAGGGCGGCTGGATGAGCCTGCATGGGAAAGGGAAGAAGGGGAGGGCTGGGGGCCAGGGGTGGAGATTTATCTGATGCCAGAGGTTGTGGTAAATCCACTTAGTCACACACAGATTCAGTGTTTCGCTTCAAGGTTGTCTGTTCTCACCAATGCCAAAGCCTCTCTTCCTGCTGATGCAGCCAGGAGACAGACAGGGCGGAGAAGCTGGTCTGGAAGCTGTAAGCTCCCATGCAGCTGCAGCAGCACTGTGGAGTGCACATCCCCTCCGCAAGGGACTGGGGCCCTTCTCTTTCTGGATTTCATCTCTTTGTGGAACATGCAGAAACTGAAATAAAAAAAGGGCCTCAGCAAAAATGAGCACTTAAGAGCTAAGCACTACTAACCAATTTGCTGGGATCAGTTTGCTGCAATGTGGGCAAAGCAACTCTGCTCGGCTTCACTTGGCTTCTGCTTGCCTAGCCACAGATCCCTCCTGTTTCGGTGATTTTGAGCCAACACAAGTTCAGCTTGGCTTGTGTGGTGCTGTTTGCCTCCTTGGGAAGGTCCTTATGTGAGCTGTGCCGCATCGTATGGCTCCAAGCAGAGGGCACCATTCGGTGCAGAAATGTGCTGTCCTTTCAAGTGGCACCAGTTGGCAGATGCACATAGTTTAATCCTCAGGAGTTAATTGATGTCTCCTAACTCCTTGGAAGAAGATCCGTATTTGAATTGATGCTCTACGGGGAGAAAGGTTCCAGCACTCTCTCCAGGATGCTGGAGGCATCCGGTTACTTGAGAGTGTTTTAATCATTGGCAGTTCAAACTTTTGGGAGTTTTTAGCTCATTTGTCCCCTTATGCTCTGGCTGTGAACTGCAAGATTGCACCTTTCACCTCTGAGTCTGGCTAATGCCGAGCTAGCACAGCTACTCGTACCTGCCTTTCAGTGTCAGCCATCCCTTATGCAATCCTATCTCTCAAGTGTCTTCTGAATTTCATTTGCATGTAGGCAGGAACAGCATCTGAACTTGTTTCTGTTAATTGCTACTATGAGCTTACATCTCCAGAGTGCCTTTCATCCTGCAAGATCATACAGATCCTGCTTCGGATCAGGGCCTTCAAGTCTTGATTCTTGCCAGCTCTGGAGGGGCAGGCAGGGAAAAAATCCCTTTATTTTAGGCCACGTTATAAGTCTTAGGGGAAGGAAAAATAAAAAGAAGGAAAGAAAAAAGGAGCAAGGGAAAAAAATGAAAGAAAAAAAGGCTTTACATATCAAGTTGAGATTTGGCTGCATTTCCTGAAGATCTCATGCTCCTGACAGAGGCTGAGAACTACCTCCCTAGTCACTGCAGCTCAGGGCAGCAGCTGGACACGCTGGTTAGGGCAGCTGAGTCCACAGCCCAAAGTCTGCCCCTGCTCTGCTCTCAGAGGCTCCCTCCCAGGGCCAAAGAAAGTGGTTGTGTTACTCATTCGGTTAAATGGACTTAGGTTTTCAGTGGATCTAAAGGTTACAGCCCCGCAGATAAGTTCAGTTTTGATGTGATGGCATAGACAAGCTTCCTGTTTTATTCAGCTTGCTTCTAAAAACATCCTAAGAAATGCATAAAGCCTATATTTAGCAAAGAGCATTGAGGTTATAAGGTCAAGTACTAGAAATGCTGGAGGGACTGGTATTCAGGGCATGTCCTCCGAACACATATTTTTCATTTCTCTATGGGCTGCTCCACTGTGATGATCACTCCTGTGTCTGAGAGCTCTCTAGATGTGAGTACACTCATTTTCACATCTTCCCAGAGAGGTGCTGGGGTTGTATCATCCCCATTTTGCAGAGGACAGATGGAGAAGCAGGGAAACTGAGCCAAAAGATCCACTTGGGTGGATGATGAAGTTACTGACCTGCTTTTCCAGCCCATGGACAGCAAGTACCTGGCTTTCATTGAGCCCTGCTGCAGCAATAAACATGTGGCGCTTGTTCAGACCTGGCCCTGATGCACTGTGAGAGGAGATTTCCCAGGTATATTGGAATAACTGACACTTCGTGACAGCGGCTGCAACCTGCAGATGCCAAGTGACTTGCCAAATGTCACACAGGAATTGCGTGATGAAGACACAAATACAATCCACCGCAAACCTTCCTAGGAGAAGCATTCCAGTGGTTTTGCTGAGATATCCCTGCTCTTGCTCTGGTCCTGGTTTTCTTTCCCTGTTCTACCACTTCCAGCTCCTGTTTCCTTCATTTCTAAATGCTCGGCTGTGCAACCTTAGTACTATGGGGGTTTTAATATCTCTTTTTTTTTTTTTTTTTTGGTGTGATATTTACAAACTTACAGTCCTAACACCTTGTAGAAATGACTGTGTGTGAAGAAGAGGAAAACTAAACTCACTGCAGCTTGAAATATTACATGCCACTACAGAAAAAAGGGGAAGAAAAGAGTGATGGAGGAGGGAACTGTTTTCTTGGGGGAAAATTAGGGTAGCATCAACATTATGAAGATATTAAATGACTAAAAGAAATTGGGTGCCAGAGATAAGGATGGATGCTTTGCCATCTGCACCGTGTAACTAACATCCATCTAAGTATCTCTAGTCAAGCTATCCCAGAGGACATAGAATTAATATAAGATCATGCCAGGTGACTAGAAGTTTAGGTGCAGAAGAAGGAGATGAGGCCATGTCCTAAGGCTTGAGTAGAAGCCTCACAGCAGATCTGCTCCAAGGGGAAAACCACTTACTCTGGAGGACTCACTACTTCGCTGTGCAGGCATCGCACCCAGCAGCGCCATGGACAAGCCGGAGGTGCATTAGCACTGTGTTGCCTCTTCCTCCATACACAGCTTTCCGATGCTTAACATCCCTTTTTGCACATAAATTGGAACCTGCACCTGCTGGTGCCACCTCTCCTGTTGGCATGGGGAGAAGGTGGCAGGTATGTTTGTGTGCAGGTAAGAGGAAAGCTCCCCAGTGTCCCCCACCACTGATGGGGAACCAGTGCACAATAGATTGAATCTGGGGATAACTGGAACAAGTTGTCTTGAATCCTTTTTGATACCTGTTAGGCTGCATAAAGCCAGAACTGGTACTAAATAGTTCTGGCATGTGGTGGATGAGGAGAATATAACTGAGACCCAGCAACTGAAAACCAGGATTTCCTCTTCATTTCTTTTAATGCTTGCAAAGACTGTGCTGATTCTCACGACCATCCCATCTTATCAAATGTTCTGGACTTCAAGTTTTTTACTAAGTGCCCTCCCTTGATACACTGGGATGAAAGCACGCTGCTTTCAAATTAGCAACTGGCCAATAATCCATGAACAAGCCACACAACGCTGGGAAACCCTTCCACAGCAACACCTTCATAGCGACATTGGGCTGGTCCACGCAACCTGGAGCCTGCAAGATACCTGGCAATGGCAAAGTGGCATGCTCAGGTGTGGAAGATGAGATATTCTCAATAAGGGCACCAATTTCAGCATCACTCTACCAGGGGAACTGTTATAAACAGCAGGGAATAAAAACATGATTTTAAAAATTATGAGAAAATACTCGACGGTGTCCTTCTTCAGAGGCAGTTTGAAAAATCCACACAATAACTGCACAGCCAGGCAAATCCATCTTCCGAATAAAGGCAGTGTACTCAGCTCTTTCAAAATAAAAGACAGATAGCAAGGACTGGCTGGCTCAGGAATTTAATAATAATGAGATATGAAGCCATTCACCCCTAGGTCACCAGTACAAATCCTGCCCAAGCTGGGAATAACTGGAAGCTATTACCCTCTGAGGCATGCTTGCTCCTGCCTGGGAAAATGAGCTGGGGAACCTGATGGGTCTGTAACTACATGAACGGAACACTGAGATGGTGCCACCAGCACCTACCACCAACCCTCCCAGTGCAACTGGGCTGGTGGCAGCTATTCCTCTCCCTGTCCTTCCTTGTCAGCTCCTCTGTGATGCTGCCAGTCATTTGCTCTGGTTTTGTCCCTACCTGAGCCCACCGTGTGTGTATCCGTGTCCCTTTTCCAGGCGCTGAAAGACCCCACCTTGGCAGCCCGCAAGGACTTCCAGAGGGAGGCAGAGCTGCTCACCAACCTGCAGCATGAGCACATTGTAAAGTTTTATGGTGTGTGTGGTGACGGCGACCCGCTTATCATGGTCTTTGAGTACATGAAGCATGGTGACCTGAACAAGTTCCTGAGGTATGTGTGAAGGAGGGCTTGGGGGATGCTGTACAGCTGCTCCACAGCCTCGCTGTGGCTTGTTATAGATCTGTGGTGCACCAGTGACACATATTATCAATTGGATGGTGGTGGGATGAGTTATGAGAGCTGGTTGTTCCAAGGACAGCTTGTAGGAGATGATGGTCCTCACCAGATTTAATGCTTTATTAGCCCTATCCCAGCATTTCCTCTTAGGTAGTCTCAGGGATGATTCCTGTGAGCTATGGAAACCAGACTTCTCCCACCCCAGCAAGTTTGAAGCTGCATGAAGAGTGGCAACAATCCCTCTCTACCCTGTAGAGGTAGAAGGACTTGAAGCCATGGCTGTCAGCATCTCTGAGTCCCAAACACCTGCCAAAGCCATGTCCTGCTGAAGCAGGAAGGCCACTAGCCATCGCTCCCCATGTCACCCAACCCCTGGTTCAATAGCACAAGAACCAAAATATTCCTTTGAGAAACTTGCTGGAGTCCTTGTTCTGATTGGCATCCTGGGCATTTACTGATCACTAGTTCTTATTCCTATATTCAGAAAAGAACTGGGAGATGTTGGAGGCAGTGCCTGGGGAGCCTGTCTCTGGTCCTTGTTCCCTAAGCCTCGTCAGGCAGAGATCCTGACCAAGATACAAAGTACCCTAACCTGTGGCACCACACTACTCAAGAAGCTAGAGAAGGCCTGAGAAAGTGCCATAATTGCCTTCTTTGCATCTGGAGAGATGCAAATTGCTGGAGCCCCCTTCCCCCAGCCATCATTCAACCATGTCATCAGTGTGAGGCAAAGCATTTGTGTGCCCTGAATCTGCCAGCAGTGAGGGACAGGGAGCAACTGTGGGAGGATGTTTGTGGTGCTGTTCTCCAATGATACAGAAATTACACTGTGAAACCTGCGTGCAAGTGGAGTGGTACTTACCTCTGGAAATAATTAGTAGGTTTATTTCCCAGTATTTAGAAAATTGGACCCTTGATATTTTCTTGTTTTGACTGCTAAGTGTGAACGTGATTGCAGCAGGAACAAGAAGCTCGAGCACAGCAGGTCGAGATGTGGGGTTGGGATACACTCAGTGCTTGATTTTTCACCATCACAGTCAGTTTCTGACCAGGAGACACAGGTCCTTCCCTGAGGTTTTCATTTCTGAGCAATCACCTACTCCAGAAGACCTATGGAGGAGGACCTCAGAGGTTTCTTCTTTCTCTTTCCTCTGTCCAGCAGTGCCAGCCTGCCTGCAGCTCCCCTGGGGCTTTTGCAGGGCAGGGGCTGAGCTGGAAACATCCCTGCATTGATTTCCCTCCTCATTTTGGCATAGTTGTGAGTAGGTTGAATATGATGCTTACAGGTCTGTCGCTGTCTCAGGCTCTGGATAGATGACATCCTTGGCAAGGTGGAATGAGTGAAGGCTGATGCTACACTAGCCTTGCAGAGCTCCTCAGACCCATGTTCAACAGGGAGCAGGCTTGGTTACTCTAGGACCCTCTCTTGTGATACCCTGTCTTGCAGGGGGTCAGCAACCTCCCAGCAGCAGCAGGTTGAACAGTGCCTACCAGCATGAAAGCATGCATTGGGCTGAATGGTGTTTTAGTGCAAACTGGAGGTGCAGTGTTAAGAACAGTGCCTCAGCTTCATGGCTGGACAAAGGCAGTCTAAAAAACAGCAGGAGAGACTGCATTCTTTGAAGTGCTTCCCAAGGAAGAGCAGGAAATTGACCCATCTTTTTTCCTGGCAGAACCATCAACCTTTTTCTCCTTAGAGAAGGGAGACATTACAACTGAGCCATAGCCTCCTTCCCTGCTCTAGATGACCTCCCAAACAATATAGTCACAACAGTCTCTCTTTCTGTCTCAGAGAGATGTCTTGTGCCCACTGCCAATGCCTCATGGAATTACTTCACGCTACAGTATGCTCCTAAGGCTGATACCATGCTGGAGCTGCAGAGCCCCTCACCTCCATGTCCCAACCCTGCTCTGGGACATGTCTGAGAAACACTCATGCCCCGGGAGGCCAGGGCCTGTCCCATGTCACTGAAGAAGAAAGCTTGTTGTATTATCTTTGGCCTGTATGAAGAAAAATAAACTTTCCAGATGTGTGGTCCCTGAGACTGCAGCCTCTCATCTTCCAGCTGCATTTAGCTGCCAGCTTCTCCTTCTCATGCAGCTACAGACCAAGCAGCTATAAACTCCCTTCCCTGCATGCTAGTGTGTGATAGGCAGTGAAATCCCTTTGTGTCCCAAAGGAAGCTGGCTTTTGAGAAAATGGAACTTATACCCAGCAAACGGGAACTCAGAATGCCTAAAGGGGCATATGGAAAGAGAGTCTTGGCCTTTGCCTGTTAGGTCAGAGCTCTGCTGGTGGGAAACTCTGGGGGACGGGGGCTACAAGGGGGTCAGAGAGGGCTGGTGGTGCAGGAGTACCTGGCATCCCTCAGCAAGCTGCAGGTTTTATTGTGACATGATTCACCCAGCCCACAGCAGTAGATGGTAGCTCCCAGGCACTGGAGGCCAGGGATGCTGGGAGTCTGTATAAGACACTCAGATGGACTCTTCCCACTTTTACTGCAGAAATTGGAAAAGCGGTAAAATGGAAGAGACTCACTTTAGACCCAGTTTCCTAGAGAAAAGCACAATAAATTCCCCTAAATGTTGTTAGACCTTTGTGTGCTTCTGAGAGAAGAGAAAATATTAGTGGTCAGTAAAATCAACTGGTGTGGCAAGGGGACGTGCTAAGATCAACACCTACCAGCTGGGTAAGAGCTAGCGTGTATTGGGGTGGCTCTAACTGCCTCCAGGGCCCCCCGCATGTAAGACCATTGCTGGTGATGCAACAACTGATCCTGCTGTCTGTACAGGGAGAGAATACAGCCTCCTGACTAACAGAAAAGGGATAGTGAAAAGATCCTGCCATGGAGAAATCAAGGCGTTGGTCTCCAGGGAACATGGCATTCCAAGGGCTGGTGCACACAGGGTCTCCCCAGCACACAGACCCGCTGCTCGTTGGTCTGCAGCAACAACCTTTCCTCTCCACTCACTGGATATGTCCATCGCTTCCTCCCTTTCCTTCTGTCACTGGTTTTCTATCTTTTGTTTCCTGTCCATGACAGCAGCAGGTTTGAAGTAGGGACATTTACATGTTGCCATTACAGACCCTACTTTCAATCTATAGGAAGTCATTGCCTTTTTCTATTAACTCAAACAGGCAATAGATTTTGTTAGAAAAGTTGGAAAGTTCTGATGTTTTTGTGTCAGCCCTTCCAGTGCAGCAGCCCCACAGTTGGATTGTCTTGGGTTAAAACAAGGAATTTCAGCAGAGGAAGCTAAAGGGGTGATTTTCTTCCCCATGTTAACAAAACCCTCTATCACTCCATAATGGAAAAAACCCCCAAGAGTTCTTTTAACAGGGGATCCACCCAATTTTATGACCTCTCTGTACAGCTGAATTAAACCGCTTTCCCAGGAAAAGATAGGCAGACCCTTCTCATATTCCCTGTAGGCTTCTTGACACAACTAAATGTACTAATATCCTTCCTGTTAATCTCACAAATGTGTTGATACTTCTTTCTTCTGGACTAGAACCATGCGGGATGGAGAAAGGGAGGGAGAGAAGTGTATTTATTATATAGGACACACCGAGATGTGTCCTATATAGTAGGATGTACAAAGAGCCAGTGAAATAAAGATGTTGGCTGACTATTTTTCAAACATTACCTGTTCCTTTCAGACACGTTTTTGGGGAGGCATTATTGTATTTGAAAAAGGTGGCAGTGATGAGATAGTAATATATCCTTCACTTCTCACCTAGGAATGTTTACCTTTGATGACAACAGGTATCAGCTGTAGCTAAATAAGGTGTAACTGCAAGGCAGGACTGGTACAAACCTGTCCAGCACAGTTTTAGAAACTATTGTTTGCCCTGCTTTGCTGTTTTTAGCTAACCTGCTCAGTCCTGGCTCAGCTTCACCTACTGTCGACATCTGTTGTCACCACCAGGTAATGTCTTGGAGTAAACCCGTCTGTGGGCTGTTTAAGTAAGACATCAAGCAGTCATTTCATACGCTCTTCTGCAGCTCCTCTGTGCCCTCAGCAGTCCTTCCAGTGTGCTGCTGCTTCCACCATGCCCACAAGCCTCTGAGATGCCTCCAGCAGCTCCAGCCTTGCTGCCTGCAGTGCTGCTCCCAGCCAGCTCATCCCACATTCACTGCAGCTTCTCCCACTCATGGCTCCCAAAAAACACTTCTGGCTGCTCAGCACTCGTTTCTGGAGTTCCTCTTCTCTTACAGTAGTCCTTTCTATCAGGAGGGGACCTTCAGAGCCATGTAGGGTAGGCCAGCAGGATGTAGCTGCAGGGGGGGGGCTTTGAAACGCTATCTGTTGAACCCCACACGCCTGGATGCTAATCTCTTTGGTGCACCTTCAAGGCCAACAGAGTAATTAGGAAACAGAGACAAAGGAGGGAACAGTTTGGATCTTGTTGTGTGGTGTTCAGTCCCATGTCAAGAAGGAAAGAAAGCTCTGTGTGTGTAGTTTTAATTTGTTATCTCTCTAGGGGGTTACTGCTAATGACAGGTGAAATGCCAAGAATCGTTTCAAAGAGAACAGTGTGAAAGCCTCGGAGGAAATGCTGTACTGCATCTTAGTCACACGGAGGAAGGTCACAGCAAAATCCCTAAATATGAGGGCTTTTGATATTCCACCTTCACACAGGCATGTGCTCCACCAGGGGAAGAGACATCACAGAGGGAGCACGGCAAAGACAGGCTTGGTACACAGCGAGGAAGGGGACTAAAAAGGGGACAGGACAGGAATGAGACTGACCTTAAGTCCTGCATTTACAATGCATTTGGTTCAGCAGAATATTTCCTTTTGTTGCCCAGGATGTTCTCTGCATCTGCTGACATAGAGGTCTAACCTTTGCACTTGTGCTCATGCCTTCACAGCTCACAGAACCTGTGTTACCTCTGGGATAGCTTAGGGTATAAAAGGTATTTTCCAGGGATGAAGCTGCTGGTGTTCCTCTGAAGCCTTTCCCATGATCTCTGGATATATTAATATTGATCAAGGGGTGGTTGTTTGGTGCTGTGGTGTTTGGAGGAAATCAAGGAGGCTGTTTGAGATTAATAAAGAGACTAGGTAGCAAGAATATGATGGGTGTGGAAAAAAAAAGGGGGTGATATCTCTACTTCTTAAAAGGTTTTAAAGGTGTAAGAACTAACTGAAGCAAACATGTATATACCTGGAGGCTCATTAGTTTTGCATAGGTCTTGCCAGAGAAGAATATCCATGTTGCATCAAGCCGAAAGTCCTTCTGTCCTGGCAGTCTGTTTCTATCTGTGGCCGTAAGAGGTTGCTTGCAGTAGAGTAAGGATAGAATAAGGATGTGTAGCACCCAACAAATGTTCCCCAAGCCTCCTGTTCTCTTAAGCTTTTCTTTTTTCCTTCCATTGGATCTGTGTTCACATCCTCACAGTGCAGAGTTAGGGGTGAGCCCCCACCCCGGCAGGAACAGCAACCATGTGGGATTCCCATCTCCTAGTCACTTTTGAGACCCAACTCTATGCTTTTTGCTTCTTCCTCCCTATAGGGCACATGGCCCAGATGCTATGATCCTCGTGGATGGGCAACCTCGACAAGCCAAAGGGGAGCTAGGGCTATCCCAGATGCTCCACATCGCTAGCCAGATCGCCTCTGGAATGGTGTACCTTGCCTCCCAGCACTTTGTCCATAGAGACCTGGCCACGAGGAACTGCTTGGTCGGAGCCAACCTGCTGGTGAAGATTGGAGACTTTGGGATGTCAAGAGATGTCTACAGCACTGATTACTACAGGGTAAGGCAGCGCCAGTGGCAGTCTGATGCTCAGAGCAAAGGGAGACTAGGAAATGTTTTAGAAAATCAGGTTTTGGAGCTCTTAAGTTCACTTGCTTGTTATTCCCTCATTAAAACATGTGCACAGATGTCAGTCAAGCATCCCTGAACCACTGCCCTTACTCCTTTTCAGGCCTGGGCATGCTCGTAGTTCAGACATCCATGCAGATGCCTACACACAGGGCTCTCTGTGATACCGCAGCACACAATCACATGCTTTGGTATGGCTCAAAGTCATCCCATTCTTACTTCCTTCCTACTTTTTCTCTCTCCTTTATAAAGGCATTGATAAATTAAAGGTAATCCAAAGAGATTATAAAGACTACAGGCTATGACCTCAAGTGTTAGATTAAAGAAATTTACTAGAGGGACCTAGAGAAAAGGCAACTGAAAGTCTGACTGATAAGTGCATAAAATATGGAAGAGGAAATAATAGACAATTTAGGTCCAACCTCAAAACACTTTTTTCCAGCAGGGTCATCCTATAGACAATGGAATAATTTGCCAGAGGTAGGTTGCTGAGTGCCTGTCATTAAAGAAGTTCAGGAAGCAGCTAGATAAAAAAGCCTGGGTTTAGTGCAGAGGTTAATCCTGCACTTGTCTCTGCGGATGGATTCAATGAGTCAGGAATGCCTTTCCAGCCTTCTGTTATTTGTGCTCACACTGTCCCCCTGTCTTGCACACTCCCTTTGTACCTGTCTGCACTGCCCCGTCTGCCTGGATGGCAGCCTCCCTGGGGGGACAGCATGTTTCTCACTATTCCTCAGCTACAGGATAAGCTGTGATGTGCAAAGCGTTTGAAGCACACTGGAGTAGGCACTTGTTGCTATGTGCCCATCCACAAGCAGGGAAGGGCTTTTCAGGCTAAAGGAGCAGTGCTTTCTAGCGTGATGCTTGGACTAAAGCTGGTATATTTCTGGTTACAACATGGATGTTTGGCTTTGAGGATGATTTCTATCAGCTACCTGAGAAGGGTTGACCTATGATCTGATTCAGAAAGTTTTTCTTTAAGTGATAGGCAGTTGCGAAGTCGAGTTACTGTGTGGGGAGGAGGAAAAATGTGATCAGATTTCTGCGGAGACATATCACCTCTCCCAGCCCAGGATGTTGGCTGATCGCTAAGTTTAATTGCCAGTGAGGGAACCCATGTTCACTGTGCAGCACAGAAGTCCATGTTGGGAAAGGTCTTGGTGCAGTTACTGGACAGTGATGAGGGAAGAGAGGTGGCTGTGGTCCCATCACTGCTGAAACTTCAGGAAAGAGTGAATAGGAAAGAAAGAGCCCAAGGGAGGATGAGAAGCAGCCCATGCGATTACCCACATTCTTGCCTACCCCAACCACAGTCACGCTACTTGAGATGATCCTAGCCGAGCTTGTGTGCCTGCAGCACCAAGCACGCTCTGTGCAATGGGAGAATTTGCTGGTATTGACAAATGAAGGCTGGGAGTGCCCCAAAAAGCGAGAATCGAGATGGTTTCCACAGGCCAGTTTGTTGTTGTGGGGTTTTTTTGTCTTCTCTGTGATGGTGGTGTCCTGTAGACCTCATCCTGTCTGTGCAAACACTTTGTTAAGGACTGCTCTGTGCTACCTTGTGCAGTGTCATAAGGCTTTTTGGTGGACTTTTCTCTGCTAACACAAATTGCAATGTGTGACCAAAGTAGTATCTAGTTATCACCTGTTTACCAGCGCAGGAGCTGAGCTTCAGACTAGCAGAGCCTTTTGTTCTTAGTGGATTTTCTCTGTTTTCACTGACTTTTGGTACTTTTAAAGCTCCTGATCAGCAAGTCCATGCTCTGCATGCATGGAGACCTTTTCTCTGTTACAGTCCAAAGATGAGTCATAGCACAATAAGATTCTGATTGCCCATATTTACATTGGTGGCATGAGAGGCAGAGAGTTTGTGTGACTTGCCCACCCAGGCCAAACCAGGATTCAGCAGCAGAGCTGGAAAGCAGGAAGCCCATCTATATCCCCCCCGGCAAAGATCAGAAGTCCGGGGACCATGTGTCTTTCATCCCTCCTCCAGCCACAGCCCAACCACACTCCTCCCAGCACATGTGAAGAACCAAGATAGGTTCATTTCTCAGTCTCCTTCTCTAATCACTACGTTGTGGGATGTGTTTACCAGGAGCTGATCTCACTATTCACCCTTCGCTTGCACTCACAGTTATGTGACAGACTGTCCTTCCCCATCCACCACTGTCTTGTACTTCTCCTCTCCTCTGACTTTGCACAGCACCACGCATTTATTCTTGCAAGAACTGGCAAGAACCTTGCTGTCTCTGGGTTGGGAAATCTATTTGGTTCTATATGACAACCTGCACTTATACGTTCCCTACAAACAAGAGTAGTCAACCCTTTGAACAGAAACCTGCTTGTGACTATAATGAAGCCACATGGGGCTCATGTGAATTGGTTGTGTTAGACTTGACTTTAACTCTGGTAAGAAACAGCAGTCACTTTCTCCTGCAAATGTAGGTGAGAAAAACAGTGTGGCTTCACAACAGTTGTGCATTTGTGCTCTGTTTCTGTACTGTAATTTGTCATTTTCTGGGAACACAGTGAAGGATTCTACCTCAAAGCTGACACAGTGACAGGTCTGGAGCAATCTGCAAGCAGGCTCACATCAGTCCGCTGGGTCCCCACGTTAGCTCCTGCCCAGGTCCCACGAGCACAGATAACTGGGCATGTGGATATGTGAGTGTGTTCCAGGCTGAGGATTAGCTCCTAGCCATTTCCTTTCTTTCCCATTTTTAGTCTTTTAAAACAAAGAAAGAACACCATCTGGCTCCTGCATTTGTGGGATGCAAAAAGTGCTTTAATAAAGGTGAACTGCTTAATTTCTTGTTATACATTTGGATACAGAAAGCAAATATTTGCGTAACAAAAACAGCAAAGAGACTTGTTTCCCCTTTCCACAAGGCTTTCCATGTTCTGCCTGAAGACAGATGCATCCTTTTCCTTGTGCATCACAGAAGGATTCCATCAGCTATTGCCTTTAAACCTTCTTTTAACAAGACAGGATGGAGAGATGGTTGTGGAGGTGTAGGTGGTGGGGAGAGGTGAAACAGCATCTGATTAGAAAGTGGAGGAATGTGGAGGGACTGGGGAGATGGGGAGAAGTAACCCATCTTCTGTGTGAAGAGTAAAGGCGGGGATGCTGAAGAAGCTTTTATGTGATGTGTTGTGTAATGTGCTGTGCAATCTTTGGTGTGGGTCTCTGTGGGAAGGCGGGATGGAATATATCCATATCGGAGAGAAAAGATTTGGGCGGATTTCATTTTCCTTGTTGTTTTCTTTAAAAAGAACCTGTGTGAGTAGGGGATTTTTTTAGGTCTGACTCAGTGACAGCAGGTGGTGGGATGCTGCAGGTCAGGGTCACTGTGCCTCAGCCATGTGTGGCATGGAGACTGCAGCAAGTAAGGCTCACGGTGCCTGCCTAGTGCTGCCCGGTGCCTGCCCAGTGCTGCCCAGGGAGCTGGAGGCTGTCACAGTGGCCAGGGGGGTTGTCCAGAGCTGGAGGTATCACTGAGGCTGGTCTTAGCACCCCCAACTGCTTTTCCACCCAGCAGAATGGGGTTTGGTTGCTCCCAGAGCCCTTCCATGGCTCTGGACTCATCTGAGTCCAGATCATTTTCCTTTTCTCCCCCAAAATGCGTATTTCAATTCCAAACCAAAATCATGTGGCAGCTGCCCAAGGAAATGACATTACTTCTTCATCTTTAGAATAGAACATAGTATTAAATCATAGTCAACAGCCCTTAATAACTTCCAAGATAATGGCCTGACATGGGAGGGACATCAGCAGTGAAAACACATGTTGAGTAGAGGTAGGATTTATGTAGGCATTTGACCTCATTAAGACATCCCTCTGTCCAGATCTCCTATGTCTTACCCCTCTGGCATCCTGCCCCAAGTCCTGGGCTGGGCTGGAAACCCCTTGGGGATTTAGCTCCGTCCTTTCCCAGAGGTCTGACCTGAGTGTTCTCCTGGTCACAGTTCATCACGCAGAGGACACCTGCCTGGCAAAAAAGAAGAGACATGCAGGGTTTGCAAAGGGTTCTAAAAATATTTTTCTATTTCCATCAGTGCAGAGCTAAACATAATAACAAAAGTGCTCCCTGTTTCTCTGTCCTCACTATTATGGAGCATTGTTTGGATTTGGGAGAGACAAGGTTTGCAGGAGGAAGTAATATCTTTTAATAGAACATATGATATTGTTGGAGGAGGGGGAAAGAATGAATTTTAGGCTCACAAGCCCTCTCTGAGCTCTTTTTTTGTTGTTTGTTTTTCCCAGTAGTATCAGTTGGTTTAATAAAGGATAAATATCTCTTCCTATGAACCTTGGCTCTTACATCCTTAGACCGTCAGAACTGAAACAACATTTCTGCTATGACTTTGGCCTTAGGTCAGTGTTCTTTGAAAAGTCTAGGTCCCCTCTTCCTCTGAAGCATGAAGGTTTGCTGTGTAAACATTTTCTTTCTTCCCTTTCTTTAAATGGCCAGCAAAAACCCCACATTGTTTATAATTTTCAGTACCCATTGTCAGGTTGCTTTCTGATGACCATCTTCCATCTAGTCCATCTCTTACTTTAGTTCTTCTCCTCTGGAGTTCAGGATTGTTTTCTTTCTCCTGGGTTCAGTCAGTTATTTATCCAGTGAAGTTTCCATGCAAGTAATAGATCACTGAGGTTTAGCAGCTGCCTGGGTCATGCTCCTTTGGAGGCTCATTCAGCATGGTAGATAAGACTAATAGACAAGCCTTACATTGAAAGCAGACTTAGTCTGACCCACAGTCTCCTAGAAAAAAGGTCCCTAAATGATCACACCATCATTGAACGGTGCTCTGTTTCCACCAGCTTTGATGTCTCTGCAGAGATTTAGCTATACTCTCCCACCAGCATTGTTTGTGCATCCTTGCCAGGGCCCCTTAATGCCCACGTGTTATCTTTCAACTGACAACACTCACTTAAGTGTCTCGATGCTCTCTTTGTTGCTGTGCTGTCCATCTCATGCAGCATGTTTACAGTATGGGAGATGGATCCTAGCGCAGGGAAGCTGCTGCCCAGCCCTGTTAGCACCAGGAAGGAGCCCTGTGACGAGTGTGCTAGGGGTCTGCAGCATCGCCTACAAAGGGGAATGCCAACAGGAATTGCTATATGGGATATGGTACTGACTCACTTTGCAGGGAGAAAACCACTCTGGTTTTACAGTAGACCTGGTGTACGCTGGTAGAAGTACGCTGGCAGAAGTAGCCGGCTCTAGACGGAGAGCCAGGCTCCCTGCACCCAGACAGTGTGCTTAGGTTCTGCTTTAGTGCTGATGGGTGGAGGAAAGCAAGCTCAGTCCCTGGCCATGCTGACTGTTACGTGGAATCTTGTGTACATGGTACAATGTGTGTGTTACATTCAGCTTCCAACATCAGTACTGTTCCCAGCACCTAAGAGCCATGCAGATGCTAAGCAGCTGACTATCGTCTTTTGTCTCTTCTACCCCTTCTCTGAAGTGAAATGTATAATGTGCTACTCTCTTTTCTGCTTGGGTGTTGGGAAGGTTTCATATCTGTAAATGTATGTGCCACTAAGGAAAGGACTTAGAGGTAAAAAGTACTTTCATTTTCTCCTGTACTAAGTGGGATCCTGGAGAATATGCCTTGCTTTGTCACACCTGCATAAGTTGTTAGGGCAAAAAAGTCTTGTAGTGACCTGGAGATGTGACATGGAGACCCCTGGTACTGATAGAGATGGGTCAGCCAGGCAGAGCCATAGTCTTGCTATGTGCAGGAGCTCACTGCTGTTGAAAGTATCTGTTCACCCCATGTCTCCCATCACCTCAACCCCTGATTTGTTATTTCTTTCCTTGTTTTCATTGCCATCATTCCTTCTAGATGACACCTCTATGCACCACGAGGTGTGGAAGGCTCATAGCATGGTGCCTCACAACTTCCTTGACTGGTGTTTGGGGGTAAAAGAACCAATTTCTCCCTAATTTTCAGTAGGGCTGTAACAGGGGAGGTGATGGAACCGCTCAATGTGGGTGCGTGGGTTAAGTGTCTCTGTGCCTGTCCTGGTGTGTTCTGCGTGCAGGAAAAGTCAGTGTGATATTGAACGTGTTGGTCTTTGATATCTCTGTGGCTTCTATAAAAACCTCTGCAAATTGAATTCGCGGCACAGTTCCTTATCTCCTGAAAGGAAGATGTAACAGCATCATCTTGTGTTTTAGTCAGACATGTTTGCCTCAACACTTCCCCATTTCTACACTGATGGAAAAACAAATGTAAAGGGTTTGTTTTTTCCTTTTCCTTCCTCTTGTTTGAAGCATTGAGAGCCCTTCACACAAAGCAGCTCAAGTGCAGAAGAATTAATTGGGAAAATTAGGTTGTGTTGTATTTCTGGCACTTTCTCAGAAATGGTAATTGCCCTAATTCTCCACCCTGCCAAGACCTCCACCTGCACCCTGTTTCCCCCCTCCCCTTTTCCTTGCTCTCTACCTGTCTTTCTCCTGTTTGAGTTGCTGTTTTCATGCTGTTGCCATTTATTTCATTCCAGTAATGAGAGGGATGTGGCAGGTGAAGAGCTCTCACAATCTGGTGACATCTTGTTTGAAACAGACACAAAAGAGCAGTTTGTATGGGGGAAATAAAACCTGCCTGCTATGGCACTTCACCTCCAGCCTCACCTCTCCTCCAGCTCAGGATATGTTACTGCTGCATTGCAAGTCATTTGGCTCACATGTTTTGCTTAATATAGTCTAAATATTCATCCAAACACTAACCTCCATGCTTAACCCTCTCTATGTTCCCCCCAAACCCTCACATACTTACTGAGAGCTAGTCAAACATGATCTTTCAATCAAAGCTCAGTTCCATTCCCAGTCATTTTAATTGAGGCTTTTGCTTTCTCTCCAGCAATCAGACTGAGATCCAGAGAGCTGGGAGTTCAAAGCCTTTCAGTTTAGCTTCCTGGTGGTTTTTAGCTCCTGACCTTCCATTAGTGGAGGTCATAGATATAGCCAAATAGGGAGGAATTGTTTGTTGTTCAGTGTTTCCTGACCTAAAACACCTGGTGATGTATATGGCAGGTTTGGATCCAATGGAGATGCTACAGTGGGTAGTGAAGTGATGGGACTCAGGAGATGGTAAGTGCCGACAGCTGAGATGGGTTGAAAAAGTGATTGAACAGAATTGTAAAAGCAAAGTAATCTATCAAGGGCTGTCACACACAAAATACCCTCCCTGTTTCAGGAAATCTCTGTGCCACTGATTTTTGTGGTGGGGAGAGTGCTGTGAATAGACAGTCAAATGCTGGACCCAGGTGAGGGGTAGTGGTGGTATCCCCAGGAGGTCAGAGATTCAGTTCAGAAAGCTGGGATTGTTTCTCAGTGTAGCCAAACTACCCAAGCCTGTGCTGTGAAAACTAGAGACAGCAAGTTTCCTGCAAGAATTTCAGGAGCCCTTTCCTTCAAAGGAATTCCCTTCCCATAAAACTTAACTAGGAAAAGCAGGACTCTCCCATATTCACTGTTCCCTGGCTGCAGCCAGCATATCCACAAGGGCACGAGAAACTACTTGTGATCCCCACCCATCCTTGCGTAGTGTCCGTCATACCCTTCTTGACTGTGAAACTGTTTTCTCCCCCTGTTCTAATTTGTGTTGTCCAAGTGTGGTTCCCAACAACCTGCTAGACGCTGCCTGCATGCAATGTGCTCCCTTCCTGCTGCTGTCCCCACTCTGAACACCTCATTAGCCTGAGAGTTGTGAGATACATGGGAAAGAGCACAGTGCCTAGTTTTGAGCCAGAAAGACTCTCCCATGGTGGAGATCCATCCAACATATGTTTCTCTGTAGTGTTACCAAAACCAAGGAAGGATTTTGTACAGGGCAGGCCAGAGAAGCTGATGGTTCTGGGATTTTACCAAGGTGGCCTGATTTAAACTGTAGCTAGAGCAGAAGAGGATGGAGAATCATATGGCAGCGAGCTTCATTATACCAGCCCCAGGTGGACCAGAAACTGTGTGTATGCTCCTAAGCATATGGAAATGAATGTTTCATGCTTTGGAAGGAGCACTGCCACGTACAATCAAAGGAGATTTGGATATGTAAACCCTTCCCCTCTCCCCTTACCTAGGTTGTTGGACCCATCTCCCCACTGCATCCCAGCTGCCAGTGGCCTCCTCCTGCTTTGCCACTTGCAGGACCATGAGCTCAGCTCTCCTTTACCATGGGGACAAACATGAGATCACACTTCAGTCAGGAAAGTGGGGAGCATCCCCAAACCTCAGTATGATCAGCAAAAAAACTGGAGGCAGAAAAGTTATAAGCAGTTTAGTGGGAGCCTGGATAAATTATACCTGGCTTCAAAACAAATATAAGACCTCCTTAGAAAAATTAATGAAGATGTTTGCATGGAAAGAAACCATTGCCTTTTTTTTCCCCTCCTGATTCCTGCATGGTCGGAGTTTCCACAGGCTTTCCCTTCCCGATCCCCCCCTGTTTCATAGTCCTGCCTCCCTCACAGCCACAGCAAGCTCCTTCTCCACACCAGCTGGATGGAGAAAGCCCCTGTTTCCAAGCAGCTGTCTTTAATACACAGGCTGTTTAGGGCTAGGCTGTCAAAGAGCATGTTCAATGTACAATCAAGGGGCAACGATGCACAAAATTGCACACGCACACAAAATAGGAATCTATTCTCAGTGTGTGTTGAGCTTTGAACGCTTAAGTGATTCCAGCTCTCTCTTCCCCATCCAATTATGGGGGCAACACATGATAAGATTGCTAAAGGAATTAGTGAGGGAAATCTTTACACTGCCTAATCAATATTGTTCTGCTCAGTGGAAGGCATCTCCCCCCCTCTGGCCTCAGTCATGTTCTCATCTGCCCTCTGAAAACACAAGTTTGCCTTCTCACTATTTGGGCTGTGGTGACCAAGAGGAAAAACAGCAGCAGGTCTGTTGAAAATATTTTAACTTCGAGAGTTTCTTCATTGTATTAAAAACCAAAAAAAAAGATGTAATACAGCCCTGCCAAAAACACATTTTGAGGTTTTAAAGAGACTTGCTGTAAAGACCTTTCATCTCTTTCAGCCCTATGGCCTTACAGACATGGCCAGCAACCTTATAAGCAAAGACACTGGATGATAATTTCTCTGAGCATCACTGAGGCAAGACGCCAGATTTTATGGGCCACTAGACTGATCCAATATAGCAAATCCTGTGTTCCACTGTGGATTCTGAGACCAAATTATCAATTAATGTGAAGCATTAAAAATATCCAAATCCCTTTTAGTTCCCTGCAGTCATTAGTGACAAGATACAATATCTATAGCTCAAATGCTTTGCCAGCATCCCCTGGCAGCAAGGCAGAAATTCCACTCCTATTTTTTTTCCAATACATACAAAGAAACCATATGAGATCAGTGGGTTTTACAGTCAGATTCGGCTGCCTCTTCATATTTACTTAGATGGAGGAATAAATCAGGTTTGGGTTACTCTCTGGGTTAGTTATTTGTTATTGGAATAAATGCATGGTAATAGATCTGACAGAGGAAGATGTTTCTCTTTCAGCTCTATGTTTGAGGTGGAATTTGCTTTGTTCTGCACTATATTATATTGATGGTTTTTTTTTCCACTGCTGGATGACTTCATTTGCTCTGCTCTTTCCAGTGTCCATACCTCTGCCACAGCTGGCTTTGTGCGAGAGGTCTCTCATTTCATTTCCCCTAACATTGCAATGCAGAGGCAATTTAAACAACCATCATGAAACAATTTTCTGAGCCTTTCCCCCACCCATTTCCTACCTCAACTTTTTGGGAAAGGAGGTGCGTCAGTCATTCATGGGACAATTCCCCAAGCAGAATGAGCTGTCAGCTACATTTAGCAGCTCAATTTTCACCTCTGGTGCAGGGTGATGACTAGCTGGACGCACCCTGAGGTTGTATTTTTGGTGTTCCCCTGGTAGCTGTCAGCCTGAGCTGCTCAGTAGCACAGCCAGAAGTCTCCCCCAAACCACCATGCTCACCAATTGCCCTTTCGTTTTGGGATGCTGTCTCCTTTTTATGTCCCAGTGGGAACACAAACACCTTTACTAGAAAGTCAGCAGACCTTACTCTGTTGTCATTCACTCTTGATTTGCACACTGAGATCCCTACTCCTCCTCCCTTCCATTCCCCGAATCTTTCCTACGTTGATGCATGGGAAAATGTAGTGCTGTATTTTCTGTTCCATCGTTTTGCTTTCCTTGTCCTCTCCTAAGGTTCAGTTTTTTGAGCACTGGCAGGTTTAAGAGTGATCAGAAGCTGTGGGACAAGGTTTTTTCTTCCTCCCGCAACCTGCAACAGTACTGATGGGATAAAGACTTTTGGGGAAGCATAGGGTGATGTACAAGGTGACATTTGGCCAACAATGCCCTTAACTCTGTCTAGCCCAAGTAAAGACATTGGGCCTGGTCTTGTTCTGCTGGCAGAGGCAGATTGGTCCCTGCACCATGCCCAGGAGGGCTGGCAATAGGCAATGAGCAGGATGCTCAAGTACCAGGTACAGAGGAACTGCTCGAGCCTCCTAAAACTGCTGTCTGGAGAGGGTCTCTGGGTCCAAGGGATGTGGCTTCACATCCCTCGCTCCAAGGAGGAGTTTCAGGAGGCTGAGCCCCCCTTGGCTCTCACCCTCCCTCTGCACTGGTGCAAGTGATGGTGTGGGGTGCACGGTGGTGGTGACCAGGGCCAGAGGATCTCGCCTGCCCTGTGCCCTCACAGCAAAGGGTTGCACAGTGTTGGGATGTTGCAGCCAGTGAAAGACATACAGTTCGGTTAAAGACATACCCTTTCCCTTCTTGTCCCTTTGCTTCATCTCTCCCATCCCTCCCTCCCTCTCTCACCCTACCCTTCTCTTTTTGTTTGTCTCCTTCCCTTGTTTTCACCCATTCACTGTCAGGAAGGGCCGCGTCCGAAGGGCCAGTTCAGCGCAGCGTGGCAGCGACAGAGACTAGCACCGCCGGCAGCTGCAACAGTGAGTGGATCTCGACCCCTGGGGCAGCTGGAAGCGGGGGACTGGTGCTGCTTGAGCATGAAATGACACGTGGGGTTGAGCGGCTTTGGGACTAGGTCGGGTCTAGTGCATTTGGCAGCAAAGGGGCTCTTGTGTGTGATGGGAACTGCATATGTTTCTACTGTAGCAACTTGTCTGTATGGTGAGATTAATATGGGATGAATGCAAAAGTCCTTCCTCCGTGGGTGTTCAGGCTGTGTCTGCACTAGTGGACAGCATGGGCCATCCTCTGGCTCTGGTGGCAGTGAGCACAGCACAGTTTGTCTTTGTGCAGCTAAACCACTCCGTGCATCCAAGCAGGGTGGCATTTGCACTGCTCACTGGGGCCTGTCCCTGACTTGTGTTGTCCTCTCAGCAGTTGTTTGGATGCTGTCAAATTAGCATGGACTAAAACCAGACCATTTGAACGATTAGACTGTCACATGCCTGATGCCTTTTGTCTGCTAGTCTAGACACAGCCTTGGTGTCTGGTTGGGTGCTTGCAGCTGTGATTGAGGGGATGTCAAACATCACTGCCCCACTGCTGCTCCCATCCCTTGCCCAGAGGTTCAGCAGTGAGGGACTGGTGTGAGTTTGATGCTCTGACAGTGCAGAGGAGTTTGGGTTTGCCAAGGTAGCGGCTGATGGGAGCCGTGTGAGCCAGCTGTGGGCTGGGAACACCTCTGTTCACCCATCATCCTGTTGTGCTTGCTGCATGCTGGAGCCTCTGTGTAGGGATGCTCAGCCTGGTGCATCTCCAGCTGTCACAGCATTGCAGAAGCTACCATCAGCAAGCTACAAGGCTGCTGGAGGTGAGCTGTGGAAGCCTGTGAGAGAGACAAACATTGAACTTGATTGTCCTTTGGGGTTTTGCTGCTGGCATACAAAGAAGTGCTCTGATGATCCTGAAAGTTGGGGAGCCTTTGCTTGAATCCATTTTGGAAGTGGATTGAGCTAATCCACCCCAAAACACTGTCTGTGCAGAGCAGTTATGACCCCTCATAAGCTAAGGCAGGGAAGTGGTGGCTTCCACACCTTATTTCTCAATATTCCCTGTGCCAGCAAGCCCAGAGAGATGGGCATAAACACTTGCAAAGTAGCTGTGATTGGGAAAGATTACCAGGGTCCAACTACCCAAAAATCCCTGTGACGTTGCTAGGGGAGATGTGTGCTCCCGGCCAAGTGATGAAGGACTTGCTGTCCCACCACCAATGGGGATTAAGCAAATGCCTGTGTGGTGTTAAGCAGTGGATCTCTCAAAGCCCTCCTGGGATCCTGCACTGAGCAGGGCTCTGGCAGTTTGTGGCTGTTGCCAATATCACATGGGAGTGTGAGCTTAGATACAGCTGATTTACAGGGGCCGTGTCAGCGGATAAGAAGATGTGCCATGGAAAGGTGATTTTGTTACTTTGATGCCTTTCTGAGCCAAAATTGAATCGTGGGGTGTGGATGGGAATTCAGTTCTAAGCTCTGATGTAATTTTGTATCTTCAGCCCTGAAGGCAGTTCTTAAAAAATTATTTCCCCCTGTGCCCTGACATTATTTTTTTGCCTTTCGATCATGTCCTTATGACAGAACAAATACTGGGGTTGACCTTTGCAATGTGACATAATAATATGTGACTTCTTTATAGCTTTTTTCATCCGAAATGCTTGGCACGCTATGAATCTGATCCTGCAACCACTTACCACTGGCCTTAGCACTCCCTGCTCCGAGCAATCCCTGGGGAAGCTAGAGGAGCGCTCGTACACAGAAGTGCTATACCAGGTATTATTTGCAGGATCAGGCCCTGGAGAAATGTAGTACATGTCTGTAAATAGCCACATTTTGAAGAGGGAAAGCCTTGCTCTCTGTTTCATGGGTTTCATTCACTATCAGAGTGCCATGCCCAGCACTGACATGACAGCTTCCCCTTGGCTAACATGTCATGGCGGGTAATGCTTGGGTCATGTTTATAGGTATCATCTACAACCCTGTTGCTACTTATTATTTTTTCTCAGCCCTGAAAGCATGCTAATTAATAAACTCCCTCAGCTTATCCTGCACCATTTGATCCTGCAGAAATCACAGCATTTTATCTTAATAGCAAGTAGGAATTAGAGAATTAAAACTACTTAAGAGGAAAAAGGAACATAACCACTTTCTCTGTGCATCCATTCTGAAGCAACCTCCAAAACCTCCAGCTAAGCCCCCTCGGCTTGACAGAGGATGGGAATCCCAGACCAGTGAATGCTTGGGCTGAAAAATACTTTGGGCTCTGCTATTCCTGTTGTGAAAGGGAGAGCCCAGTTAGGTGCATGGAGAAGAGGAGCCAGCAGTGAGATCCCAGCCTTGGGCTGGGCTGCAGGTCATTCCATGCTACCAATGTCCTCTGCCAAGACAGGAAATTCAGTTAGTCCTTCTGTGCCTCAGTTTCCCCTTTGTTAGAATGTGATCCCTGCTCATCTTCACTGGGGAGATTCACATGCAAAAAAGATTGCAAGGGACACAGTCGTTATGATGTTGGGAGACAGGTAAGTGCCTTTAGAAATCCATAGGGAACCTGTGAGCTGACACATTTATGGTACTGGTTCACGAAGAATGAATTTGGAAGTCCTCAGTAGTTGGAAAATGCAAAGAGGGAAGTAGGTAGGATCCTTGTTCCGACCTCTGGTTGGTATGTTCAGGGTAGGCAGAACCAGGAGAGAGACCTGCTGCACCTTCTTGGTGATGGGAAGTGGTTGAATCTGTGGATGGAGACCCACTAACCATCCGCAGGTATCTACACGCTTCACTGTTGTTTGTCATCAATAGGGCACTACATCCTCCTCCCTCCCCCTGCCCTTAAAAATAAATTCATTAGGAGTAGAGAGGGCTGGAAGGGATTCCCTGGATCATCAAATCCAATCCCCTGTTTCATCAATCACATCAGATTTATCCTTTTCATAATCAAGCACCACTATTAAATGTTCTCCTAAGGGAAGACGGTCCCAGAATCTCATTGCTTTAACTCAGAGATGCTTCTAATTTCCAGTCTATGCTTAGTCATGGCCCGTTTGTTAAACAGCAGGTACTTGGCACAGAAGCAAGAAATTTAACACAGTTTTCTTAAAATAACCATCCAGAAATCCTATCCACAAAAAAGTGCTGAGGTTGCAAAAGGGAACGTACAAGGTCAGGTAATGATAATGAGGAGGCCTGAGCTCACATTTGCCTCTGTCTTGTAAGACAGACTTTATATAATCACCTGCCATTAATCTGTATGATCCAGTTGAGGTACAAGGCAGAAGTACTCAGAGAACAAAGGAACTTCTTTGCTATTCTGCTCCATAGTATTAATTGTATAACCTTCTGCCTCTTTTGCCAGGTATAACCAACAGTGAGCTAAACATTTGGCTCTTTTTCTCTTTCTTGGCAGGCTTTTCCATGCCATTTATTGCTTTACTCTACAAGCCATTGTACATACATTTACTGTACAAGCAGTCATATTCACCCCAAACCATGCCAGAGGAGAAGGGCTGGTGCAGCACATACGTTGCATGCCATGGAAATGATGGGATACTCTAGACCATGACTTGCTTTACAGTGTCGTCCAGTTATTTAATCAGAGCGCACAATGAGTGGGCAGGAGTGAGAAATAGCTGAGTACAGGCTGAGGTGCAAAAACTCTGTTACCCATCAGTTGTGACCCAGCCAACAGAGGACAATGGCACACAAAGTGGTACACACTTAGATCAGGTCAGCGTGACCAGAGTGACTAAGGAGGAAGACTCGCTTGCCGCAAACAGGCAACTAGGATGCTGCATTCCCATGTTTGCTTATTTAGCTTGGCAGGTATTCAAGTGAAGCAGGCACAGAGGGAGGTGTCAAAGCTGATCTCGGTACCAGCGTGTGGGATTTTGACTTTCTATTTCAGTGCTCCTGTTTGGAAAAGAAATGCACTTAGAAACCCCCCTCTTTTTTTTTTAAGCACTATTTAAATGTCACCAGAATCGTACAGTGCCCACCTTAATGTTCCCAACAAATCAGGATGTTTTATTAGTCTATAATCTGAAAATCATTACCGTAGTTACTATAAAAACCTGAAGCTCTCCAGGGAGAACGATGTCAGCGGGTATGCAAATATATTTCATTGCCATAAAGGTACCAGGGGTCAGACAGACAGCCCCCAGCCCCAGGGCGACAGGCTGTTAGTGTGGGAGGGAACCAAGTGCATCTCACAGCGGGGTGGGAGAAAGCGGATCTCTGGGCTGGTTTTCCTGGAGTTCCGCAGGGTGGATGCCTGGGGCTGTGCACGGCTGGTTTGGATGGTTTCAAAGGGAAGCATTGGTGCTGTTCCCACACACCTCCCTCATGGTGAGGGTAAGGAAGAGCTCCAGACTGCTCACTCCCATCGTGGATGAGCCACTCCAAAGCTCCATCCCCATCCTGCTAACACAGAGAGGGTGGGTGCCTGTTCCCCTTGGGCATCCACATGCCCTTGGTGTCCCCTTCCTCCTGCAGATGACTATGGATATGTCCCCCCCCCAATATGCAATGCCTATTGCAGGGCGGGCAGGCAGGAGACAGTCACATCTAGGAAGCAGCCCATAGCTGCTGCCTCAGGCAGCTGGCACCCGGAGAGGCTGGGTGACTCCAGACATCCCAAAGCAGTGGCTTCTGAGCCAGTCCCTTGCTCTGCACAGAGCCAGTGGGCTTCTGCTAGTTATTTCTCACCAGCTTGGGCAAGTGTCAAATGGTTCAAAGATTAATTGCTGTTTAACCAGCTGGTTTTCCATCTCTGCAGAAGGCTGCAGTGGAAAAGACAGAAGTACTGGGATAATTTACCCTGGTATTACACAGCAGATTACCCTGTACTTATAAGGTCACCAGTAACCATGTAATTAGACCTCCAACACAAGGAAGTCCTCGATAGGTTTCCAAACCACTCTTCTTCCCGGTGTCAGAGAAGCAGAGGGATGGCAGCAAAGTGCAGGCTGAAACCTCATTAGGTGCATTTAAAGCTGTTAAACAGTTTAAAAGTCAAGCTGGGGGAGGTGCAATGAGAGGGCAGCAAGGCCACCAGTACCTGTCAGTGAGAGAGAGGAAAAAAACCCAGAGCAGTTTGTCTAAGAAATGCAGGAAAGCCAAAACAGAAAGGAGGGATTTGAGGGAGCTACGGGTGCTAGGCAGCTGGGAGCAGCAGAGGCTGCTGCTCTTTAAGCTTCCTCAGGGAGAGTTTTGCCACTGATTGATAGAGGACTCTGCTGAGCCACAACACTGCATGGCCACTGAGTCTTGAGCCATGGGATGGTGTCCATGGAGCCATGTGGGATGCCGCAGCAGGATCAGGATGAGGGGTGGGCAGTAGGACCACCCCTTCTGTGCCTGCTGCCTCCCTGCCTCTTCCTCCAGATTGTTGTCCTTTATTTTAAATGTGCACCCAAATAAAACACTTACTTGTGGAGCATTTTGAAGGCTGATAAATACCTTGGATTATTAAGCACCAGTTCCAATAGCAGCTCATTGCACCTCTTGGGTGGCTAATAAAGCACCAAGATGTTCTGATGAATGTACAGCAAGTATCACTGTAAAGTAAGATCGTGCCCACCCCAGGCCAGGTTGCATTTTGCCTTTATAAACCCTGTCCTCTTCCAACCAAGCACAGTCTCTTGCAGGATGGCAGCTCCGCAGCAAGCTTGTGGCTTTCAGTGTGCCAGTGAATCAAGAGCTCTTCTGAAGCCCTTCATGTAAAGAATCCAAGTCAGAGTAAAGTGTGTGGCTCTACAGCAATCATTGTTTTAAATACTCTCTTATTACACAGGCACATGTCTCTGACTCGGCCCTACAAAGAGTATCCATAAGGTCGACAGCTTCTGGAGAGGTGCAGCAGAAACAAAGACAGTGTGAAGCAATTGATTGCTGAGGATAGAAAGAGCTGTATGTAAATAGTTTGTCTAAAGAATGACCAGTGTGGGGAGATGTGCTACCTGATTGCAAATATTTGCAAAGTTGTGAGCTTGAAGGTTAGAAAACATTGAAAGAAATATATGGAAGTTAGCACAGGGTTAAAGCAGTAAGGATGAGGCTGGGGAAAATCAGTGTGGCAAGCAGGAAATTTCCATCATGTAAGAAGCAAGACTTGCTTGTGATTTCCTGAGGGAGGCTGTGGGTTGCCCACTGGGATATATGGATTGGCACCCATCAATACCTTAGCAAATCCTTTAGGTCCATCTCTCACAGAGGAAAAAGGGCAGAATGAAATTTAATCAGGTTTTTGTTCAGCTCCACTCTTTGGGCTCTAGAGCTGTTTCATATGCAGACATGTATGTCATTGCCTGTGCATGCTGCATACACATACCTAGAGAGGCTCACCCAGAGTCAGTGAAACCAGCCAAGGCTTTAGGCCCAGCATTTGTAGTCACGTTTCTCCTTGAAGTAAATGCTCCAGCAATGACATAATTGAGGACTGTCCTGTCTGCTCAGCATGTCTGCAGGGGTCATTCATCCTACCAGACACTGCAGAACATTAGCGGTTTCTTTAGACTCACTTTCTCCTTCCGTCCTTCCTCTTGTGGCTAACCTTAATGGAGAGCTGGTGGCTAGAGACTACTCTAGGAAAACTCACAGTATTTGAAGAGCTGACTATCTAAAGCAGTCCTGTCTTACAGCAAAAACAGTCAGATGTGTGCTATCGGGTGCTGGGCTTGTGAAATGGTCCCAGCGGGGCTCACCGGGGTGGAATGTCTGACTGGCTGCAGGAAGGGGAGCAAAAGGCATCTAGTGATATCTGCAATGGCCACTTAGTGCTCAAGGGCTCTAATGGCATCTGGGAACCAACCAAGTTCCTGTGTTTGTGGGTTTGCTTATTTATTTACACTCCTGGCTAAATGAAGTAGGGAGGAAGAATTTTAACACAGTGGTTAGAATGCATGGGATTCCAGCCACTCTGTCCTTCTCAAGGGCATCTGGAAAACCTGATAGAGAATGGAGGAAACTTTGATGCACAGAAAGTCTCAAGTGGGAAAATAGAGTAGAAGAGGATGCAAGGCTTGTCAAATTTAGCTTGTTTTACAGCAAAACCTCAGCTTTTCCTCTGTGTGCCACATCACCGTTTGACAGAGATGCTTCAGGCAAGCATGGAACGGGCATGTCCAGGGCAACCTCCCCTGTTTTAGGTCTCAGGAAGTTTAGCCATTAGCATCATATATTCAACATGTCTCTACAGTAGCCTAACTCATGGAAGCACAGGGGCAGGTTGGGGTTTGCCTCTGCTGTGAAATACAGCTCTCCACTCAGCAGTGACAGAGTTGGCACAGCTTTCCCACCAGCATTGATGAGTTTAATCACATCATTAGAAGGTGTGACACTGCAGCCTCTGATGATGAGCTCTTTATTTCAACTCGGCTTGCAATGTGTTTGTGTGAGATGCCATCTGTGCCCACACTACCTTCATTAGGAGAGAAAGTGTACGCATCTTCTGAAGTTGTTCTATATTTCTGTGGTGTTTTCCTGCTGAGAAACCTCTGTTCAACTAGAAGGTGAGAACTTGTACCTGAAGGAAAGCACCGTCACCCAAAATGCTTAAACAGGTCAAATAAACCATTAGGAAGAGCACCACTGGGAACTGTCCTCAATCAGCCTGCAGGAAACTGGCGGAAGGAATGATCCAGCTACTTTATTGCTGAAAGTTTTTCACATTGCTAAAGCACTAAGGCCTCATCATTTAATCCAAAGTACTGTAAGTTTCTAGGAAAGCAAGGAAGAGATTTCTGTTTTAAACAGACTTGATTTTTGTGCCTCCATACCAGGATTGTGCATAAAAAGCTCTGGGTTAACTAACTGTCCCATTTTCAGATACAAAAGGTATTATTAAGATGTGTGTGTGCAGATCTGAGCAACTAACCTTGCCCCTTAAAAATTCCATACTCAGCTATATATTTCTTTAGATGCCCCTTGATCAACCAAGAAGCAGCATGCTCACAGTGTTGCACTGCTACTTAACAAGATTCACAAATGACAAACAAGGCAGGAGCTGCCAGATCAAATGTAAAGAAAGGGACTGCTGTGCTAGGAGGGGTTTAGACTGGATATTAGGAAAAATTTCTTCACCAAAAGGGTGGTCAGACATTGGAACAGGCTGCCCAGGGCAGTGGTGGAAGCACCGTCCTTGGAAGTGTTCAAAAACCATGTAGATGAGGCCCTTAGTGACATGGTTTAATGGTGGCCTTGGCAGTGCTGGGGTAAAAGTTGGACTTCATGATCTTAAAGGTCTTTTCCAACCTAGTTGATTCAATGATGATTCTATATGGAGTTCCCATAGGCTGCATTGTTTTAAATTTCTGTGTGTATGCTGCCAGGCCTATGCTCAGTGAATCTGACGTTAACAAGAAATAGATTTCCAAACAATCTAGCCTAATGAATTTTGAATATTATGATGATTAATGCCAAGGCAGTTGAACTGATTATCCAGCATCCAGAAGCTAAGTAGTGGAGCCTTATCTAAATCATGTATAGTCGTGAGTCAGGGATGGCTCTGGCTGCAGACAAAGACGGAATGTTAGTGGTTACCCAGAGGGGAGTCACTGTCAGGACAGAGAGAGAGGGACGATGGAAGGGGAGATTATGAGATACCAGTCTGAAAGCATTTAGCATAGAGTGATCACACATGCAAGTGCTTTATTGGTCCTATTTCTTAAACTGCATTTCTCAGGCCATTTTGAGATTTTGCTTTTACATCACTAGGTTAAGATTTATTAGGCAAAGCTCCTTCTGACTTTCTGAAGCCAGCAACTGAGCTGATTTTCATTCTCTGCATCACCAAAAGAGCAGAATCCTGATGGACGCATTTCTTGCATCATGATGGTTTAACTTCGCCTCTATCTGATTAGCTTTTGAGCTATTAAACACTTCTTGTAGTATTACCAGCTCACTGCAAAATGATAATGCAGATCAGTCATGGACAATTTCTGCTGGCACATGCAGTCTTTGCAGACTACAGATCCCCTTTGAAGTTGGAACCAGCTGACAGCCGTGCTGTTTCATGGGTATTGCAGGTCTCTGAACTGGCCTGTCCCAAAAAATTGTGGTGCAAGAGTCTCCAGCCTGGTGGAGACAACTTGGTAAATCCATACGGTGGCTGACAAACTATCTGATGGCTGTAGTTTGAATAGGTTTAGGGGCCCTCCCAGCTTCTGCTGTAACCTGGGCAGTGACTTGGAGAAAAGTGGTTTAGTTGTTTGCTTTTGAATAGCCCAGATGTGGTGCCCGTGTTGTGGCTGTGGTACAGAAGACCAGAGAAGCCACCATCTGCATGCACAGTTTCCCAGTGCCAACCCACAGCCTAGCAGTGGGACTCCTGGGAAGCCACTGGGTCTCCTACCACTGAATCCATCCCCAGTGATAACACTTTACTCTGCTGTCTGAGATCCTAGCGTGGAGTCCTGTTGTTCTGGACCACAGGAAGCTTTCAGTAGGTGGCCCAGGGAATCAGGAGGCTGGTCACCTCTCCTTCACATGCGAAGTTGCTCCTAACAGCAGCAACTGTTAGGACAGGGTTTTAGGACCTGCTAGGACCTGATGGTGGCCTCACCACCCTCTTCACTAGGTGTTTTGCAAACTACAGCTGCTCTGCCCCCACACCTCCCCAGCTTCATGAAGCATGGCTGGGGTTTCTCGCAGTTTATGTCCTGCTGTTGGAGGTCATGGATTTTGGAGCATCCTCTTATATAAAAAAAGAGAAACTGTCCTTTGTTCCTCTGTAGGCTAGTTGTGCAGCCCCTTCCTAGCAGTGGGTGCTGCTGCTTTGAGTTCTGGGAAGAAGAGGGGTGATCTGTGGTAAGCAGCACACCAAATACATTATTGGCAAACATAATTAAAAATATATGTGCGATTACTCCTCTGTTTCCCTTTTCTTAAGCATCCTCTGCATTACCTCTGGCATTTCTAGACGGCAGATAATATAACTGAGAGGACTCTTGGGTACAGGCAGCTCTTAGAGCAGCAGTAATTTATCTCAGGCCGTTTTGAGATAGCAGAATTTACCTCTAGCTGCAGCCACCCCTCCATGTATGCCCCTCCTTATTTGCATAAGTAATTGACAGCTTGTTAATGGCTCATTAGGAATGCTGAAAACCGTGGGATTAAAACACACTCAGTGGAGCAGAGAAGAGGGGAAGGGGGAGAAGGGCCGCTGTCCCTGCTTGCGAATTACACTGCCATTCAGGATTACAGGTCATAAAGCAAGTAGGTTGTTAAATGAAGTAAGGAAAAACAATGTCAATGGCAGGCTTTATTTTTAGACTCATGTTTAAACACGGTGTGTGCATCTGGGGGAATAAACAGTCCCTTGCCAAACAGTCCTACTGACAGCAGGAAGGTCTCACCTCTTTCTCAGTTTCACATTAACCCTGTCTGGTCAGTCTTTCCTGCTCCTGAGCAAGTCCATCTGGCTCCTTACATCACCTCATGACAGGAACATTTGGTTCCTTTCCCAATGCTCTCTCTGGGTAAGTCCAGCCCATTCCCCTCTGGCAGCTGGTGACTGGCATGTCCCCAGCTTTGGGCAAGGCTGGATACCCAGCACAGCTGTATGTAAGTAGGAGAAACAGCTACAGGTTGTTTTGTGCATTCTGTATATCTCCAAAACTCCTCTGTGCTCCCTTGCAAATTGTTATGGGATGCCTTCAGTCATAGCATGCAGGGGAGCAGGCAGCAAGCCCCATGCTGCAGCACTGCCAAAGCCTGCAATGGAAGAGGTGGTTGGTGTAGAAAGTGAAGGTTAGGAGAGGATCACATCTGCCATTCCCAGAAAGTGGAGCATATACATGCAGAGTGCTGCGTGGTGAGGACACAATAGCTCAAATAAGTTGAAATGTTTGGCAGAAGCTTTTTGTGGTTTGCTGACTCTTTTTAAACTTATATTCAGCACTGGCTTTGACAGCAACAGCAACAGCAAAGGCAGAAGACCTGAAGGCAAGGACAGGGCTATGCCAAGAGCCTGTGGTGATGGCTTTTGAATCACTAGGAGATGATCAGCCTGGGGGCTGGTACAGCATGATACCTTTCAGTCAGGAGAGCACCTTGGGGATTTTTTGATGCCAGGGTAACTCCAGCAATGGTGCAGTCTCTGATACAGCTAGCACCCTTCTTTCCAGATAGGCTAAAAAGAAGTTATAGATAAAGTACTCGGGAATCTCATCTACTCACAACCTGCAGTTAAATTCAGCTACTTCTGATGTAAACGACTTGGGTACTTAAGAGCCTACTAGGTGACAGCTAAAACTATAAAATGTGGGACAGCTGAGCCTCAGCAAAGCTCAGCCCTGGCATGTCAGAGTTAATCCCTCTGCTTTGCAAAAAGTACCCAGGAGTCTGTCAGGATTCACACAGGTGAAATGCAGGCACATCTGATAGGGAAAGGTCTCTCAGTGCTGCTGGATCCAGCACTGAAGGTGGGGAAGAAGTGTCTCCTGGATACCCAGCCATGAGCATGTACTGCTCTGCACCTTGCCCCTGAGCAGCCACCTTCTCCAGCCCCAACCTGATCTGACAAACTTCACCTCACACAGGTGTGATCTACAGCAGTTTTGTTTGTTGTTGTTTGTTTTTTTCCAAGAGCTCAACTCAGCCAAACAGAGAAGCTTTTCCAGCTTTCTTGCTTGCATTGCTTTTATTCTTGCCCTTGGGTCCTCTCAGACCAGAATGCTATCCAGAACTGCTGAGTAACACGTCCTGCCCTCAGCAGGAATCAGTGTGTCCTCATGGGGACATACATCTGGCTGCTGGGAAAGGTTCAGAGCTAAGTATCTTACAGGGATCACCCAGCTCCTAGAGCCGAGGACTAAAGGACATATGTTGTGGTGCAGCCCAGCCTGGGATGACAGCCAGGTCTGCAATTAGAGAAGATCCCAAGTCATCCCTACCTCTAGCAGCAGGAAGAGAGACAGCAATCAGAGAATGTGTGTCTTATCTCTAGGTCGAGTGGATTGAGTGTTGAGTGGATTTTCCTGGAGAGAAACAGTGCCAAAGTCTCTAATACTGCTACATGATTCTTTACAAACTCAAATGACTCAGCTTCCTGCACCTAGAAGGGAAGTTCAAATAGCGCTGCACCATGTGAAGATACCTGCAGTGGGTTTTGTGACTTTCCCAAGGCAGGAGCAGAGTCTCCCTGAAGTATGCCAGGAATGGGGAGAAAACTGTCAAATGACTTTGGAAAGCAAATGTCAAATGACCAAGGGAAACAAAAGCACTGATTTACTTTTTATTTTGAAGTTGGGAGGGAAACTGCACAAAAAAGAAAATAAAACATGGCCTTAGAGTATGACAGAGACCAAATTCTGTTCTTAACTGCGATCCATGAAGCGACATTCAGCTATGAGCATGGAGTGGATGGCTTAGTAGATCCCCTCTGAATACTGCTTTGGGCTACAGCCCTGGTGCTAGGATATGAGGTGGGAGGGGGAAAACAGGGCTGCCCACCAAGAGCTGCCTTTAATGGGTTAGCATCTGAATTCTTGCCAGTCCAAAGCCCTTCAGTTTTGATTTCCATAGTATCTCTGTTAGTGGCCCAAACCGCAGATATATTGGACAGTCTTCACTGAACACTGCTGCTCCACTGCCTGTTGCAGTACTGTCAAACTCATTGGGGATAACATGTCATATTTCCCTTCCTAATCAGCTGGATGTCATTCAGAAAGCTGGGACAAGGAGAACCTTTTCCCCAGGCACCAGCTTTCCTTGGTAGCAGGCAAACCTCAAGCCTTATAATACTACTTGTACATAGCACTTATATAGCTTTACATCTTCAAAGTGCTGTACTAGTATTAAGTAATTATCTCTCTCCCTAATGGCCATTAATGCTGGCCTTTCATGAACCTCCCCCAGCTCCCCAGGGATCATATCTAATACAGCAATAAGCTGCTCAAAGCAGGTGGCTGGTTATCTTGCAAGTCTACAGGCTTGGCTGTGTAATGAGACTGCAGAGCAGAGGCCAGGTGCCCTGGAATATCAGAACCATGTGGCTGTAGCCCAGGTCATGCACTTGGGAGTATCCATTAGAAAAGGGTAGAAATGAGTAGGTGATACTATAGGTGACACTTGAAATAGAGACAGAAGAAAGAAACTTTGGCTGCTCAGAGGATATGCACTGATTCCAGTATCTATTACCAGGATAGTACTGCAAACTGAAAGAGCAAAGCAGCGGGAATAACATGTCAATGTGGGCACAGGGAGTTGATCTAGGGAGAGAAAGTTAGAGAGCTAAAAATGTCAAGCAAAGCTAGACAGCCATGGCAATGGGATAAAGAGGCCAGTCTGCAGGTCTATGAAGCATTAAAATAACAAGGAGAAAAGGTTAGCTTGGCAGCATCATAGGATTTAAAGAGAGGAACAGAAGAGGATTTACTTGCCTTATTTGCTTGAAAGCAAATCCCTCTTCCAGGTTGTGGATGTTGCAATGCCACTGTTTGAGCACATATTACCCTTAGGGGCCTTCAGAAGATGAAGCTGCATGATGGCTGGGCTCCCCCGTCCCTGGATCTCAAGGGAAATAGAAGAAGATGGGGCAGGAAGATAATATGGCTGTCTTAGAAGAGACTTAGAAGTAGCATGATCCTGACAAGCACCAGTCCTGCATGGTCACTTATTTGCAAAACCTGCCAGGCCCAGCTCTGAGCAAACGGGTTGGACTGAAACAAACTTTCAGCTTGTCTATAAAGACATGGTAACGATTCTTTCAAAAGCCAAAGATATGCCACATAAACTGGCTTTGAAAAATTAAAACACAGAGTCCTTAGTTTTTCAGCCTGATTTAATAGCACCATTTTGCTTTTATGCTTCTGGCAAATAGCTGGTCCCGTAAAAGAAGTGTGTATCTGTGGGAATCACATGCAAGTCTACAGTGGCATAACACGGCTCATAGCCACTACACATCGTGCAAAGGATTTCCATCACCCTGGACACACTCTGCTTCCTATGGCATCAGTAGCACAATCCCTCTGTGCTCAGCTCTAAATCACTTTGCTACATCAGCAAACAACAGTGAATGGCTCGCTGCAGACTAGGAAGACTTGACTTAGTGTTCAGTCACTATACAGCTTCAGAGCAGGGCCTTTCCTTGCCTTCCTGCATCTGTTTCCTCATCTGTGAAATGGGAATTTTAATCCTAATCAGTTTGCGAGGGAAGCAGTAAGGGATAGTCAAAGGCAATGCTTTAAAATGTAATAGTCAGCCTTATGTGCTAGGCTAGACACTGGAGTGGTTTTATGGTACAGTTTAATTGATGCCTGTTTTGCCTATAGCTAGTTAGTAGGTGCAAGACTTAACATTTGCTCTCAAAAATGTGGTGCCCTATTTGAGATGCAAAGGATACCTCTGCAAAGAGTAACTATGAGCACAGCTGAGCCATATTTTGGGATCCACACATTTCTGGGAATTGCTTGGGTTTATTTTTGTGTTTGTGTTTTTTTCCCCAAATTAATTTATTAGATATTACCAGATTAATTTTTAGTAAAATAAATGTCTCACATGGTATACAGGGTTGGGAGAAATGCTTTGGCAGTCCTTGGACTCCTCCACATGAGCAAAGCCAGGACTGTCATCGCATCCTTGGGGCAACTGTTGACTGTGTACGTGACTTTACTGGCAGTTCTTCACCAGGATGTGTCTAAGGAGACCAAAGACCTCAGCTTTAACTTATTAGAACTGAGACAGGACTGGTTTCTCAGCTTTGCTTTCAGGGCCAGATCCTCAAGTGATGTAAATCAGGGCCCTCCCATTCAAGGAATGCTGCTGTAATACTGTTTGTGTGAGCTGAGGAGACGTGGTTCATAGGTTCGGAACTGCTGTAAAACGTATTCAAAAGGGAGTTAACTGTGCTCAATACATTGTACTGCCTGTAATCTCAAATGATCCTGCAAGATTCAGGATATTGCAAATGTAGAGAACTTTGCAAATAATTATTTTGAGATTGCTGGAAAACTTAAAGGAGAATAAAATAAGCATTAATACAAAACAGTTTTTGCAGCAATCAGGTTTGATGGATGTCCTGGTCTGTTGATAACATTTCCTCAGAGCCCTTCACAAGAAGGGAAAACAACTTGTAAAGCTGGGAATGCAGGAAGGAGCTAAAATAACAGCCAGGATTTCAGAGGAACAAACAGAGAAAAGCATATTTCCATTTTCATTATGGGAGAACATTTTTGGGAGTTCAGAGTAGCAAGCTGAGAACACACCACCGAGCCATCTCTAAACAGGAGGTGCAGATCTGCAATGAGCTTTTTATCTTCATGCATCGCAGTTCTGAGCACTTGGGAAACAAAGATGTTCCTGAGACTTTTAAAACTCCTTCTCTTTTTTTGAGGGTGTGTTTTAGAGATAGAAAAAGGGCTGTTCTGCAGACCTCCCAGTACTACATTGCAAGCCTGAGTCCAAATTCTGTCAAACCCCAGCGAAATCTGACTCCCGCCCACTGTGCAGAAAGCCTGCTAAGCATCACACCCATTTCACACCCTGTTCCAACATACCTCCCCTCTTGCTTCCAAGCACTGCAGTGTGTCTCTGTACTGACCCTTCCCTACACTAGTTCTGCTTTAATCAGGCAAAGAAACCTGTGGCAGCTTGGGAAAACTGGCAGCTCGGAGGAGAGCTTCTGTTTGTACAAGAAACAATCTCGTTATTTTCAATAGCTACACATGCTGGAAACCTAAATATCAGATACCTTCTCCCCTCATCCTTCATAGGGCCGGCGAGATTTCAGCCTGTGTGATTGAGTTGCGGTGCTACAGAGTTATTAGCACTTGCTTCTTTTGGTGTCCATAATGAGACAAGCCACCTTCCAAGCAGTGCCACAAAAGTGCTTTTTCTCATCACCACTAAACCCTCAGACACTTTGCCCTCAGCAGAAACAAGTGCTGGAGACTTGCAGCCATCCTGCTTCCAGCACCGGCTGGTCTTATCAATTAGCTATTTCCCCACAGATGGTGCTTCTTATGTAGAAGGACAGACCAGAGAAAAACTTGTCCTGCTCAGAGACACTTGTTTAGACATCTCTAGTGAACCCAAAAGTAAATCCATCTGCCTCGAAACTGTCTGCATGTGTCCTGCAAACCTGCTGGATTCATATGCCATAGGGAAAGGTAGACTCTGGCTGAGAAAGTGCCTTTCCCTGACTTGGCATACCCCAATGGGACTTTGGCCTTGGGCTCTTCCATTTCCAAGCTCTCCAAAGGGGCTGGCTTTTCTGCCTCCATTAAATACTGGGCATATACCTACCTATAAGAGCCCATTCTTTACAAACAGACCACCTTTTTGCAGTGTGGTCCTGCAGTCATTTTCAAAGCGCATATTCAAAGCACATATTCAAAGCACTCTTTGAAAAGGCCTGTAGCACAATTTTATGAGCACAAAATCTTTCATGCCATTAGGTGATGTGCAGATGCCTGTGCATGGCTTTTAGAAAACCTTACTGAAAAGGGACAAACCTCACACTGCATTTCTGGTGAGTGCCTCAGAGGCCCTGCAAAACTCGGTGCAATACTTTGCTGTTTCTTGCCTTGCCTCCTGGTTCATCAAACTGGGGGGTTGGAGTAGGCTGCTGGCGTTTTGTCATATCATTTCTTTACAAGCCCATTTTGGGAGGAGAGGACATCATTTATCTTGATACATTTCCCTCCCTATCCATCATGTTAACCAGGTGGGATTGGCGGGTGAGCCCATGGGCGGTCGGGGAGGCAGTAGCCAGCCCAGCATTTTTTAACAGCTCTTTGTTGATGGAGCTCACAGGGAGGCCCTGAGTTTGTCACCACATCACGTCAGGGCTGACCCCTTCCTCAGGGCTCTCATCACTCAGATTTCCTTGTGCCTTTGCCCTCATCACCCAGGTTGGAGGACACACCATGCTGCCTATCCGCTGGATGCCTCCAGAGAGCATCATGTACAGGAAGTTCACAACAGAGAGTGACGTCTGGAGCTTCGGGGTGATCCTCTGGGAGATCTTCACGTATGGGAAGCAGCCCTGGTTTCAGCTCTCAAACACAGAGGTACAACAGTGCTGAGACACCTCAGCTGGAAACCACTTTTTACCATCTTGCTTTTCCAGATTGCTTACAAAGCAGTTCATGGTGGCCCTCCATGGTGAAGCCATGGGAGAAGTGTTGTTATCTTCATTTAAGAGCTAGGGAAACTGAGGCATGAAGGAATCAAAGGGCTCTGCCGAAGCCATGTACTGGCTCATCCTCAGTCTCTCCTTTCTAAGTTCCTGACATACCTCCACAACAATCCACATCTGATAAACAATTTGGGTGCTGCCAGAACTGGGGCTACCCAAATTACTGCTGTGATCTAAGTTGTTGCCATGCCCTGAATTTCCTTTACAGCTGAGGCTTTTACTACAGTCTCCAGTTTGTGAGAAAGTGTTTGAAGCCTCTTATGTGTGGCACATTTCTGTGGGGCTTTTTGCCATGGGGATATCTATTATATTATCTATTATATATATATCTATTCCAGTTCGCTAAAGGTGGAACCCAAGGAGCTGGTTTGTCCTTGTTTTTAATTTAAAGAGCAAAAGTTGCATCCCATCAGTACAGGACTGCACTGTAAAAAGGTTGAGGGAAGGCTGGCTGGGATTAGCAGGGTGTCAGAGCTAAGGTTTGAGGCACATCAGCAGAAATGCATTGGAAGAGTTTTGCTCGGAATAGCAGGGGGTATTATAGACAGGAACAAGCTGCATTACATAGCAGTGTGTGGGAAACTTGCACATTTTTATCCTACTGTGTATCTAATGGATTTCAAAAATTTCACCTTTTGTAATGAGAAATGTGCATTTTCTGCTTTCTGGCTATAGATCCCTTAATTAAGTGAGTTGCAGAGATGGCAAATCCAAGGTGTTGCTTTACAGCTCTAATACTTGCCCATTGGTGTGCTCAATGGGGCCTGACTGTATATCCCGAAGTAGCACACGCAAACATTTTAGAGACACAAACAATGGAATCGACAGTGACAGAAGTTATTTGTCACGCCATTTAATGAGCTGCTCTTGCATTTCCCTAGGAGGGTGAATAGAAACACACACAAATGAGCACATGTAGCTTGTACTTGGGTGATAGGCATGCTGGAATATGACAGCTCAGCTACCCTCATGCTTTCTGCCTCAGTTTCCTCTGCAGGCAGTAGAATTGACAATAGTCACTCCTAACCTTGAGGGAGGAGGGCTGGTTAAAATCTGCACAGATCTCTGGAAAAAAGTCTTGTTCTTCCTTTTCCTATTGCTGTTTTCACTTCTTTCTGAGACTCCCACCCCACCCCACCCCACACTATCCTGGTGGAGAGATAGGCAGAACCTTGGTGGCTGCAAAGGACTGACACCTCCACCAGCTTCTGGATAGTGAGCCATCAAAGGAAGTCTCAGTGGCAGCCTGGCTGCAGAGCCCTGTGAAGGGGCAGGTTAACTGAGTCTCTGCCAAGCTCCAGGTTGCCAGGACTGGACTGTGAGCAATCACCAGGCTGGTCAAGCATCACTGCTGCTGTGGGCATTAGCAAGGCTGCAATGCCACTCCCTCCTGTGGCATCCACATGGCCTCATAGCCTCAAGAGCATTTTTAGCATGTTTTTTAAAGGCTGGAAGAGACCCTGCCTGAACAGAGGAATGAGGCAGGGCATCACCTTGTCTGAAAGCCTCAGCCAGTCCCTTAACTTCTGCGTATGCCCTTTCTTTGCCCTGGTGAGAAAGGGCCCATCACTGGGCTCCTGTTCATGTTGAGGATGTCCTGTCAGAAACCATAACTCACCTCCTCTTACAAGTCACAGCTTTACGGCAACGCAGGCTTCTCTGCATGCGGTGTCTTCCTCGCCTGCTTTCAGCAGGTCCTAATCTCTCCCCTCTGTATTTATATTCAAACAGCAAAGTGATAAGTATCTGTTGAGCTGTGTGGCAGGCCCATTACTATTCATAAATGATAAATTCCAAACACCCCTTGCTGGGTGGCTTCCCTCAACATGCTGCTTGGGACCTGTGTTTATCTGCAGAGCGTGGCAGGTCACTCGCACACTGCAATGCTGGGACTCATCAACTCCAACCAAGGAGGCCAGAATGGTAATAGCAGCTTTCTGACAAATCACAGCTCCCTCCCCTTTGCATCCATTCCTCCAGTGAACAAAACATAAACAGACACTTAGGGGAGTCCTTTCCAATGGCATCCCTCTAAAGAGACTTTAATGCTATCCAGGAGCTCACGTTTCTCTCGTTAGCAGCACCAACCTGGCCCAGAGGAGGGTTTTAGCACTGCGGATTTGTTTTCCTCCATCACAGATGTGATTTGAAATGAAATTTCATTCTTTTAGCTGCTTTTCTATGTTAAAATGAGGCAAAGCTGACCTTGGAGATGGAGGTAGAAAAAGATGCTCTGAACTCTCCATTGTAGAACTCTCCTGGGTTTTGCAATGGAAAGGTCTCCTGATTTTCAGGGAAGAAAAATAACATTTCAGCTGTTCAAAATATTACTTTAGTTTGGGGATTCAAAAGCACTTTTTCCCTTCTTCATTTAGCAGGAAAAATTGACATAATAAATTAAGACTTCATTTCATTTGCCTGTGACCTCCTGTTCGGAGAGTGCACTGATGTAAGTAGGTGCCAAATAGGTAAGGGTTCTGGGAACTGCAAGACTGCAGCTGGAGACAAACTTCTCACTGTAAAATTAACATGAACAACACACAAACAGGTGAGCACTGAGGATCTGCAGACCCCTTGGCTTCTCAGTGGTCCTACCATACCACATCAGCCAAGAAGTAGCTGGGACGGGACATTGCCCAGGAACCACGAAGTGGTGTTCAACATCTCTTTTCTTCCTTTCTTACAGGTCATTGAATGCATTACACAAGGCCGAGTTTTGGAAAGGCCTCGCGTCTGCCCCAAGGAGGTTTACGACATCATGTTGGGCTGCTGGCAGAGAGAACCTCAGCAACGGCTCAACATCAAGGAGATCTACAAGATCCTTCATGCTCTGGGCAAGGCCACACCAATCTACCTGGACATCCTTGGCTAGCAGTGGCCACTTGTTGGAAGTCCCTGCTCCTTCCTTCCATCCTTCCTTCCCTTTCCCCCTCCCCAAATCCTTTGCCCCTCAGCTCCCAAGCAAACATCTTCATATAAACTCAAGTGCCTGCTACACATACAACACTGAAAAACAAAACAAAACAAAAAGCAAACCAACAAAAACCCCACAAAACAACAACCTGTAAGGCAGTTTGGCTTATATATATTTATAGATATCTCTCTATATATAACTTCCACACCAATACAGAAAGAAGCTGCTGTTACAGAAAAATTGTAAGACTTTAAAAAAAAAAAAAAAGAAAAAAAAAAAGGGAGAAAAAAGTACTTAAAAAGATGTATAATTAAAAAAAAAAAAAGGAGAGAAAGAAAGGAGAAGGTATCTTTCCCTCGAGCAATGAAGCAGCAGGTTGTAACCCTGCTGTGAGCATGGTTCAGGCTGCTGGGCAGGGCTTTAGACTGGCTATGGCAGTGATGCCATCCGGGGAAGGAGCCCCAGGAGGAAAGCCTTGCCCTGGTTGTATGATATGCACTGAATGTGTGAAATCAGTCCTCCCTTTTTGTCCTTGCCTCCCTCCCTCCTTCCTAGCCCGCAGGTGATGGGCACAAAGCCAGGGCAGTGCCCCTGGATGAACTCTCTTTTACCAACCCCTTCCCTCCCTCTCTCTCAGCCCTTCCCCATGCCTCTCTGCCTTCCTACCTTTTTCCTCCCTCCCAACATTTCAGGACAATTTTTCTAATTTGCTGATTCTTAAATGTATAGACTCAAGGCTTTCGAACACACAGTCAAAGGATTGTGGCACCTACGGGTAAAACACACACCGGGAACCAGCTGCCCTCCGACAGACCGCAAGCCTACCTGATCCTGACCTTCCCGCCCCATGCTGGCTGCTGCCAGGGCTTGGGAGAGCAGCGGGACCAGAGCAGCTGCGCCAGGGAGTCGAGAGGGAGGTCCTGGAGACCCGGTCCTGAATCATCCCCAACCCATTTCAGTGTGCGAGACAGGGCGCTCAGTGCAGGAGGCTGTTCCCACCCCTCCATTTATTCCTCCCCCTTCTGTTATCGGCCATGGGGTTGTGCCCCCTTCCTCAGCCATCTACACCAGTCCCTGGTGCAAACCTTCAGCAGACAGGATCAAATCCCTGCTCCCCTCATGGAGTGGAGGCTGGGAATGTGCCTGCATCCTGGCTGAGCATGCCTATGGGGTCAGCATACCCCAGCAGCGCTTTTCCTCCCCATCCTCTTCCCTTCCCCGTCCCTGCCCCATGCCTCAGTCCAAGCCTCAGGCACGAGCCAGCCAGGGGACAAGGGAGGGGGACAAGGCTTGTGAGATGGCTGGGAACCTACCAACACCTGCCTGCAGCCCCCTTGCCATTCTCCTCACGTCCCCATCCCCTGAAAGGATTGATGCATCTGCCTTTGAGCTGTTGTGAAATGCAGAGGCTGAAGAATGGCTCCACAGGCAGCCCCGGGAGGGGGGGGGGAAAGAGGGGAAGGTACCGTCAGGAGCAGACGGCTCAGCGGATGGCCGCAGTGGCCAGCCTTGCATCTCAATGAGGATAAAGGCCTGACAGGCAGCAACAGGGGGTGGTGGGGACAGGGAGGGAGAGACAGAAGCATCCTCCCTACAGCCCATCTCCCTGAAGCAGGAAACAATCTCAACCTGGGGAAAAGCTGAGTCAGATGCTGAATCTGGGCTGGGCTGAGAACATGAAACCTTTCTGGGTCTTTTTCTTTTCCTGTGGCTAATGGAGGATGAGGGGGAACCGCAGCTTAGCAGCTGGTCTCAGGAGGACAGGAATGGGTGGCATAGGCATTGTCAAGGCAATTTTGAGAAGGGAACAACTGCTGGCACAAAAATAGCCTGCTCGGATGTGGCTCTTGCCTGGAAGGGAATGCAGATGGGGAAAGAAGAGGCAGTAAAGGGGTCTTGGCTCCTTCCCCATGGCCAGTGTAGTGTTCATGGCCAGGACACAAGGGGAGATAGGTGACTCTGGTTATGGCTGGCTACTGAAAGAGATTTTACATCCTCTCCTCATCCCCCTTGTTTCTTGCCAATCCATACTTCCCACCCATGGCTCTGGCATGACCTGGCTTATGGTTTCAGACAGAGCCAGGGGACGCTGCTGCAAGGAGTTTTGTGGTGGCAGCAGCGACCATGGGGTTATTGTGTGCTTGTGTAAAGAGCAGTGGCAAGCCTGGGGTGGCAGATGATGGGTGGCAATAACCATGTTGGAGTAAGGATGCAACCTTCCTCTGCATGTTAGAGAGATCTGGGCTATTGGGACAGACTTGTGCCAGTGGAGGCTGGACAGAGTGATGCTGAGCAGGCACCAGCAGCTCACAGCATGGACACCAGAGATGGCACGGTCAGAGACAAGGGTACAGACCGGCACTGGGAGTCCATGCACAAGAACAGCATACCATGCCACCCCTCAATAGCAGGATCCCTCTTTGGGAAAGGACATCCAGTTTTCCTCATCTGCCTATTTAGGTCCACTTCTGAAAGTGAAGAAGATTGGTTGAAGACTTGCTAGCCCTGCCTGCATGAAGGATGCTTTGGCTAAAAGGACTGGAGATTCTGTGCAAGGGGAGAACCAGTCTGTTAATTACCCAGTATCTCCAAGAGAAAACTCTTCCCTGGGGCTGCCTGTCTCTTACCCTAATGGCTTCTTGCTCCTGTGGCTCCCAGGCACTGTGCCACATTGTGCAAGGGCCCCTTCTGTCCACCCCTCTCTCGCTGTCATGCTCTCATTTCTTTTTTGGCTAATGTCATGGGCCTTTACACTATCAAATCACCTACAGACACTATTGACGAGATTTCCCTGTCACCATTCTGCACAGCAGCTACATCCTCCTTTCCTTCCTTCCTTCCTTCCTTCCTTCCTTCTTTCTTCCTTCCCCTCCTCCCCAGCACCACCACTGCGTCCCTTTTGCCACCTCTTTGTACAGCCACAACAGTGAGGTGAGCTCAGGAGCCGAGCATGACACCAAACCTTGGTGCTACATAGTTAGGAATAAGTAGTCTATGAAAGGCAAGGAGATGGGTCCTCAGAAGATGTGAAGTGGATAGACCATGGTTTAGGCTGTCTGACTGCTTTGCTGTTATCCCCACCAAGTGCAGTGATTGTATCAGAAAAAAGTCCATTTGTCAAAGTTAATTGTGAACAATTGCTCAGAAAAGCAGGATTAGCTGCAGTTTTGCAGTGTGACATCTCTCCGGCTGCTGCTGCTGCTGCTTTATGCCCCTTGGCCTGTTGGTGCTGAATGTAGATTTGTTGAGAAGGAGGAGGAGGAGGAGGTTGTTTTTTGTTGGAAGACATAATGGAAACTGCTGCATCCCTTTTTGGCATGACAGTTTCGGAGGGGAAGAAGGAAAGCAGCTGTGCTGAGTTCCTGATGAACACCCTGAGACCTCATTTCTGGAAGCATCTTCCCTGGACCAGAAACGAAGCTGCTCATCAACACGGGTGATGGTGCTCTTCCCTGTAGGAAGTCAGGCTCTGGGGTGGCCCCAATGTGTGTGAGGGGAGGAAGAAAAGCAGATTTTGAGGAAAGCTCTCAGAGACTGTCATAAATCTGAGTGTAGAGACTGTTTGGAGGCAAAAAGAAATGAGTTCATGCTCCTTCTTCATTTCCAGGAGAGATACTTCCCATTGCCATGTTTCTGCTGAGAGCAGAGGGCTATCCTTACTGCCTGGGAACACCAACAAGTCTCTCAGCAGCTCTGGGGCAAGCCAGGCCTAATTTCCAGCATGCCCAGGCAGGTGGTCCCACCACCCAGCCTCTTCCATCCGTAAGGGAGCTGGGAGGAACACTCGTTTGAGCACTGCTGAGAAGGGGCCATGGAGTCTTCCCCATCCCAGCTTCATCCTGCTCCCTAAAGTTAAAAACTCTTAGCACCACCAACTCAGTCACCCAAGGGTGTCACTGAAATGAAACCTTCTTGGAGGTGAAGGTGCTATTTTGGTGCACGGTACAGATGGCAATCATATGCCAGGGATGCAAACTGTGGGCAGCAAATGTGGCTCCAGCTTTAGGGTCTCATCAGTGGCCCATCTTGTCTTCTCCATCCGTTACTTTTCCTTCCACCCCAGTCTGTCAGGTTGCAAGATGAAAGCTGAAATGTGGCAAAGGGAAGACATATAATGATCTGCCAGACTGAAAGTCCACCCTGTCTTCCACAAAGCTTGTCCATCTGGTCTTTTTAAATGTCCCTCAATGTGTGTATTTTGGGAGTGACAAAGAGCCTGGGCTGCCTCATTGCAGGCCTGTCCTCGGGTCCACAGGTTGCTGAATTGCAGACTGATGACTGAGAACATGTGCTGCACAGACAAACATGAAAAATCTGGAATGCCTTTAGAGATGCTTCTCGCTTGAGAGACATCCTTAGCTTTGAGCTGTCTGCTTGTCCCCAGGAGTGGGTGGAACAAGGTGAGAAAGTATGTGGGAAAATAAAAAAGCCAAGGAAAGGGAAAGGCTGGGTTTAGAAGGCAAGTGAGTATCTTGGGTTGGGAAATTGAGACTGGTTTCGGGAGCGTGGTGTTGAATTTTAAGTAGCATAGTGCATACAATCATAACCAAAAGAAAAGAGCAACATAGTGGAGCTCCAGAAAAAGTTAGCTGTAATGCTGGGCAAATACTGGTTTTAAAAGGAGACAGGAACCAGTAAAAACAAGGGACCATTTATGCAGGAAGAAAACTATCGCTATAGTTTGTGGGGTTTTTGTGATAAGAAAATACCACTAAAAGAAGGCCTGAAAAAGTTATGGCTTTTTTAGGGCCACAGGCAGAAGTATAATACTACATGAGCTGCTTCCTTTCAATGAAAGGCTTCTATTTCCCAGAAATCAAATGCGTGAGTTTCCTGCAGTTCAGGATATGGGTTGAAGAATGGGTCAAAGAATGGGTCACTGCAAGCCCACGAAACCAGAACTAGTTCTGAACACTTAATGGCAGGTATTCATGTGCCAGCCTGCACGGATACAGTATTCTACTTAGCATGTCGTCTTGAAGAAGGTACCAAAAATAGAAAAAGAGGAAATTCCCCTCTCAGCACTGCTTTCTAGGAGTGGACAAACCTGCTTGACTCTAAGGTGCCTTCCCTACCCCATCTCTTACATCAGTATGCATTTAATGTATCTTTAGTTGCTAAGTCCTAAAAAATCTTTTCCCTTTGTCTTGCAAGCAGGGATATTGAGTGTCAAGCCTGGAGAAAGTAGGGGTTTTCAAAACACTCATTCTGGTTGGCAGTGTCATAAATGACACAGGCAGAGACCTCAATGGCTGCTCCAAGAGAAATGCAGGAGCATTCCATCTCTCCTGTGCCTCTTATTCCTTTCCAGTACATTATTGAGCCATGAAACAGCTCCCTGAGAGAAGTGATAGGAGTCCCATTGCTTGCAACTTTGAAAGACTGTACTAAAGAAAGAGATAAGAGACCAAAGAGAAAGAAGGACACAAGCTTTCTTCAGGTGCTGAGCTAAGTGAGCTGATAGGTTGGTTTAATCTCAATGGCTTCAGTTTCTCACACACCCAATCTGGCAGGTCTTTGCAGACTAAAGAAGTGACCATTGGTTCCTTCTCCCTTCTGTTAGTCCTGCAATTGTAGCATCTCTCCAAGAGGAAAGGAGGAACAACAAATCTAACCATCGCTTCCTCACACCATCAGGAGTCCTCTATAGGAACTGATCTCCTGCCCAGCACAAGCAACTGATCCTACAACTAACAACTTGAGCAGTAGTTCTGAGGGGTGTTTAACTGCTGAACTACTGGCTGCTTAGGACAAGGTCCCAGCAGGGAAGGACTGAAATACCTCTAAAGAAAAGCATAGCTCTGGGAGGCTCAAATGTCTTCTTGCATGCTTTCTCTTGCTCTCTGCTGGCTTCCAACCTCCCCAGTCTTTGCTGCTTGATAGTTCCTGCATTCACTCCCTTTTCAGAGCACAGAGCTGGTGAAGCTGTTTGATTTCGATGTGGCAGGTGAGATAAAATTTCTCCCCACCTTGCCCTCTGCTTTTTCTCCCTGTGCAGTTCCTGTCCTTGCAGTTCTCAGGACTTCACTAGCAGAGTTTTTAAATGAGGCAAAAGTCTTAATGTGAGGTGAATCCCAAGACCACAAACAGTTTGGACTTCAAACAGTGAGAAAATTGGCGCCGAATGATTCCGCACACAAAGCAGAAAACTTTCATTTCCTGCAGGCAGGATGGAATTGACTGTTATATTAAGACTTCAGAAGGAGCACTGCCCCGGAGTAATTTTGCTGCTGTCAGGCAGTGTTGACATCTAGATTAACCTCTGTGCAGTGAATTTTACAGGAAAGCTCATTGTAATGCATGCGGTGTATCTCCTGTAAATCCCAGCTGAAGCCCATAGTGTCCCACCCTTCTGCACAGGAGAAGGGGTCGGGGAGCAGCTGCTATAATTTTTGACCCCAGCAGAGCATGACCCTAACCTCATCCAGGCCAGTTCTACTGCAACTGGTTTTCTATCATGCTCAAGTGTCAGTAGCTCCAGCCTATATATGTTTTTTTCTAATTTCCCCAAAGAGTTCTACATTACAAAGCTGACATTTTTTGCCAGTGACAAACAGCTCCCTTCATGTACCCACCCAGCAACACAGCCCTAATTAAAAGGCACTAGTTAACCAGTGGCAATTAGCTGCTTGCACTGATTAACTTCAACATATACAATCCCCACACACAATGCTCTGCTCAGATGTGATCCAGGACTAAATGGCAGACGAACTCCCAGATGATGTGAGATGATGGCATCCAATCCTACCCACCAGCCCTCAGGCACACTCTTAACTCTGTCTATGAAGCCAAAACTGCATGAATTAAAGAAAGTTCACACAGTTCATTCAGTGCAAGTCAGAGGACATTTCAAAAGTCTCTTGACTCCTGAACTGAATGCTTCTGCTGTTAAGTTGGAAGCATAGGCCAGAACCTAAGCCCTTCTGTATTTTGCTGTAAGAGTAGGTCGAGCAGCAAGTTTTCCCAGGCAGAAGCACAACAGCTTCTTCATCCTTGTATGGGTAGAGACAATTCTGTCTGTGGTTCTCAAGATGCATCTTTGAGATGCACCTTGTGAAAAAAACCCCAAACACTAGCATCTAAAAATATGAAAGAGGATGGGAAGAGGGGTTTTAAGTGTGTTTTTATCACATTGTCTTATTCATACACTTATTTTCATATTCAGACATTGTTCTGCAGTCATCTGCAGGATGATCTAGGCAAGAGAGAAGCTATCAGGTGCACAAAAGATCAGCCACTAACCCTAAGGGCAAAATCTCAATCGTGCTTCTAGAAATCTCTTTCAGAGCCACTCATCTTCTCATCCACAGGTCTTCATAGTAGGCTTACTGTTATATTTCACAAAGGCTTTGGATACTCTATGAATAGGGGACATGCCCATAGTTTCCCCTCATCTTCAGATGGAGTTGTGTGCCCCTGGCATTTCTGTAATCAGGCCTATCAGGAAGATCGCTTCAAACTAACATTTACTACCCCCAATCAGAATACAGCTGAAAAGGCTACCCAAGGTTATAGAGAAGGTCAAGCTGTTGATTTGGACTGGAATTTGCTTTGGAAGAAGTTTGATGGACCAATTTAACCACCACAGCACATCAAAACCTGGTGGCTTCATTTAAAAAGTAATCAGTATTGTATTTCGCTTTAGACATCCGTGCATTAGTGTTCTGCAAATATGATTTCCTCTTTGTTTGCATTATTGATGCCATAAAATGTCAGACACATTAAAGGAAAAAAAAAAAAAAAAAAAAAGAGGCCAACCTTTGGGGTTTGGAATGATTCTGGCTGAATTGCAGTTGGGTTACTTTTCTTTTTATTTCCCATGGCAGTGATGCGCTGTTACTCATTCTGCTATTGCTTTATAAAGAGTTCTCTCTAAGTGTATTTATTCAGCCAAGCATATTTCAGGAAACACATAAGCTTGATTTTTTTTTGCTGTATGTGGCAGTGTGTGTGTAAGTGTGTTGGAGGGAGAACAGAGGTGAAGGTTTTTATGAGAGCCTTCCCATGTCTTGTACTATGTTGGCTTTGTGCAATGCTGTGTGACTTCCCTGTGCTCAGGTAGCTGGTTTGATTTAATCTCAAGTACTGACTTTTGTGATCAGGTCCTTTCCAATCCTAACTATTTTATGATTCTATGGTTTGAGGTCTTATGGTTTTACACTGTCCAGAATCTGTCATCTGCTTTCACCATTCAGAGCCATCTGCTATCTACAATGGTTCCTAGATTTCTATGCCACAGAGATTAGCTGAGTCTCAGGAATTTTATAGACAAGTTTTATCTCGTTCTAGTCCTGGACCAATGTGAGTTTGTGATTTAGCTTGGTTCCTATACCCCTCCCCACCTGAGGCTCACTGACTACTGTTCCCAAGGAAAATACTATTAGCTGCTCAGTGCTTTTTCTCCCAGACCATTCAAGAGCACTGGCCTTGGCAGCCCTATGCTTTCTGCCTCACCTCTCTATAACGAATGCTGATCCATCGTCCAATTTTACTCTGAACCTTTTGGAATAATATTCTCCCTCTTAAAATCTTAAAAATTTTCTTCCCAAGTCTTACGTCTTCTTGAAAGTAAAAGTGAAAAAATAAGGTGGAATTATCCCCCTTACACAGGGATTTTCATCAGCAGTAAGATTTCTTCTCAGCTTTTTCTTCCAATGACAGCAAGACTTGGGAGCAGGGGCAGAGGGATACAGTGAGCAGTCTGAGGAAGGGACCTAGGACCTAGACTACAAGGTTATCTGTCCGCCTACTAGGCCCTTACCAGCTTTGTACAGCAACACCCGCCCCCCCCCCCAGGTTTTCATGATCAGCTTTCTGCCCAGCTCTCTCATTCCTACTTCAGTTCTGAGGAGTGACTTTCAGATGACCTTCAGATCTCCTCAACTTTACAGATCCATCTTGGGGGTATCCAGAAGGCTCAAAGAAGCGATAATGGGCTGAATGCATGTGTAATTCAGTGTTTTCTCCCCTTTTTTCATGAGGGGCAAAGGTAGTGAAAGTGACAGAATAGAAAAATCATTTTCCCCAACAGGAGTGATCCAGTTTCTTTGTAAACTCAGATATTTAAGATGCCATGCAGCAGTACCTATAAATATGCCTTGAAATGTTGAATGAGCACAAGGAGTCTATTTGATTTTGGTTTTATGTCTGTAATTTCTCTCACCAAGAATTCAGCTGTTACTCAGCTCTCAGCAGGTTGTTCGGATTGCTGGAGAGATGGTTAGGATTGATTCTGGCTGTGATCTGTTCGAGTTCAGGCTCATTCTTACGTAGCTAGATTGAGACAATAGAAATCAGCAAGGGACTGAATTGTTCCTGTAACTAAACCTTCTTGTGCCACACCAGGCTAAACCTAGAATGGGTTGAATACCTGCAACTTTGTCTGAAGTCAGTAAAGGCTGAGGCACTGAAGATCACTATGATGTTAGGAACAGAACAGCAGGAGAGAGGAAGAGAAATGCTACAAGAAAAAAACCCAAACACTACATCAGAAAAGACATTGGTTGGTTTGAAATACAAGAAAATCCACTGCTGCACATGAGAAAAGACTCAGAATATTCACCCTGGCAACCAAGAACATTGGCCAACAGGACAGCACCAGCTCTCTATCCCATAAACCTCCTCTCACTTTTAATTTCCTTTTTCTGCTTCGTCTTCCTATGTCAGAACATATCCTGGCTTATGGCTTTCTTGAAAACTGAAATTAACTTAAGAGGCAGATTTGGGAATGGAAGAGAGAGAACAGATCCTGCTGGATGATACAACAGCTTTGTAGCACAGCAGCTTTTCAGTAGCAAATTTCTGGTGTGCACCTTCTTTTTTATTTAAATAACATCCCTAGTTGGTGCAAGCGGTGTTCACAACGAGGACAAACCAGGTATAAACGAGGATAAATCCAGTCCCCGAGAACGACAATAATCCAGCTCCCAGTGAGCGGGAGAGATCAGCACCGCGGACAGCGCCGGGCCCGCAGCTTCCTCCTCCTGGAGGAGAACTCGGCTCCTGGAGGACCAGGGGACCTCACACTCACACCGGTCAAGGCACAGCTCTCTCACCCTTCCTTCTTTCCTCCTTTTTTCTAGCATGAAATTGTTACCCGGTATTTTGTTTTCAAAGTGGGATGGTTTAAAATGCAAAACAATCAATCCAGTAAGAGAGAAAAAAATTTTTCCTTCAGAATCAAAATCTCTGCTCCACTTTTTCCTGCACTGGTGTTCCACCTATGAAGGCTCCATCTCTAATTTGGACTGTGAAAGGTTCCTATCTTCTCTTCTCATATATTGGGACATTTTGACAAATGGAGCACTATCCTGCCAGCCCTTCAGAAACGGAGTATTTATTTTATTGGCAGCATCATGTGATTCAGCTTTGTCCGTCAGCTAAAGTTACTGTTGGTAAAGGGTAAACAGACAAATCTCTTGAAAAACTCAAAGTAAGGAGCATATAAATGACACTGTCTCCCTGAAAGATATTTTGACATCAATCCATAACAAAGCCACACTACTGTGTGGTGGAGAGTTGTCAGAAGAGTCCAGCAAAGATGAAGAGCCTTACAGGGAAGAGAAGGCATTAACAAACAAAGCTCCAAATAGAGAAGCACACATGCCTCACATACAAAAAAGGCAAGTACTTCAGTATCCAGCTTGCTTACTTGTGATTTCATCCCACTTGTTTTCCTCGATCACACTAAGGAAGATAGACCCTTAAATTAGGATTGAACATCTCCTGAACCTCATCACCATGGTGAGAAGCTATTGGGCAGGAGCATACGGGCTCATTCCATGCCTGAAAAATGCAGTATGAAGAAAAACCAGAAAAATGTGCAGGAAAGTTGGGCTATCTCCACCCCTGCCCAACACATGCTGCTTCCTAGAAGCAGTTTCCTCTGTATCCCATCTCCTACATACTCCCCAACTGTACTGGCAGTTACTACAATGAGACAGCTGCATGGACACTCAGAGACAGTGAGGACTGGGAAGTGCCTGAGACAGAAGACCTCAAAACTTGTAAGTAACGATACTGAAAATGAGAAATTGAGGCCAGACATCTGATGCTTAGGGACATCTGAAAGTCAGAAAGGATGAGCTGGCAGGGGATGGCAAAGGCGATTTAATCTCAGAGCTCAGAGAACAAACGGTGCTAAGGGAATGGATCAAGGAAGCCTACGGGGACACAGGGAGAGGAAGGAAATGGGCAAGGACTTCATTCCCAGTGAGGTGTCAGAGATTGTGAGGGTAGTGAAAGTTAGATGTGAGCCGTGGCAAAGAAGAAGAGCCCTGATTGGGAAAGAAGAGCCCTGGATGTGAGGAAGCAGTCACTACAGAACGATGTGTGCACATGTAAATGAGTCCTGAGGGTTTCTCCAAACCTTCAGCCTTTCTGGGCTTCTCCCAGGCCCACCTCCTGTGCTTCAAGGCCTTATAAATACCATAATTTCCACTGTATTTATTTTGCTCTCTGATGGCTCTGGTTTCAGTACAAGCAAGCTAGATTGTTATCGTTCCCCTCACTCCCCCTGCAAAGCCCCAAGCCCAGTCACAGTTCCCTGTGTGAAGGAGAATTGCCTTTAAATTTTCAGTTAAACTGGGAGGCAATTTCTTGCATGAGAGCTTCATATAGATAGGCTTAAAGCAGAACAAAAATAAATAAATAAATACACTAAATTACCTCCCTCTCCCCCACCTTGTCTTAACAAAGTGTTTTTTTACACAAGTTATTTCAGCAGAAAGGAAGGATTTTTGTGCAGGCAAATGACTGATTTAGCTTTCAGTGAGTGTTACAGCTCCTTCTGCCTCTTCTGGGTCAGGCAAGGTTTTCCCAGGTGAAGGTTGAGAATACACAACCTTCTCAAGTGAAGTCTGCCTTGGGGACTCCAGGCTGTGTTTAGAACGGTGTTTAAGGGCTACATCATGCACTTACCTTTAGTAATCTCTGAAGACATCTGTATCTTGAAGCAGTATTGTCCATCAGTGACTTGTATGGCAGTGTGATGGCTTAGGCAAAGAAACCACTGTGGTTTCCCATGCTGGCGCTCGGGCCACAAGGAGAAACACCCAGCCTTCAGAAAACTGCAAGGGTAGATCTAACCTCCAGGAAACTGCTTCTACTCCCAGCTGAACCGCCTTTCAGCAATGCAGGCAGACTTGACCCCCAGAAGGTGCTGCTCCACAGCTCACTCAGCAGGTGAGCTGCTACTAAGAGGAAGGTGGGGCTACATGTCAGAGGAAAGATATTTTGATGGCATTTTTGTTGTTACTACTATTTAAACCAGCTTAATTTAATCTCAGTTAATGTCACTGAACGTCTGCATGAGCAGAAAACAAATCCTCTGGTGATGTTTGCTGAATTGATTTTTTGGGACAGATTTTTTTTTTTACCCCATGCATCAGTCCAAGTGTTTGCTTAGTTTGAGGCTTCCTTTGCATCTTTTGAATCCTATTTGCCATTTTGCAACTGAATTGCTGGTTCTCAACCTTTTCCATTCTGCAGTCTCCCCTTCTCCAAATCAAAACTCACCATTTTCCCCTGCTGGGAACAACCCAGGTTACACCTCAAGGGAGAACCTGGTGAGAGCAAGGTGGTCATGATCTCTGCCTGCCCATCCCACCTCCACTGGCTCCAACTCAGAGGATGAGGAACCCTGATCTGAGTATTGGCCAAGGTAGGGACTTTGCTTCTCCCCTACCTTCCACATCATGTGCAGGGTCTCTGCTTCTCCATATCATGTGCACTGAGCATGCTGCTACCCTGGAAGGGGATGACTGATACAGTGTTAGTCAGACTTACAAGAAGACTTTTTAAAGTAAGGATTTGCAGTGAGGTCAAGGGACTTTTTAAAGTGCTGAGGTATTTACCCTCCCCAGACCTTCCCTTCCTCCCTGCCCTGCTTTGTCCTTTCCTCTCTCCCTAGCCTTGAAATGAAACAGAAAATTATTTTTTTAAAACTGTGTCAATAATTTATGTTTAGTATAAAGGATGATTTAATGGCATCACCAAAGGTCATTTTTTTCATCTCCGTGTTACTGCCCCAGCCCCAGAGCTGTGCATCCCCTCTTCCCCATAAGTCCACTGCCCTCGCTTTCATCCGCCTCACACATCCCCTGTCACCACCCCACCACAGCCTACCACACACCGGAAACCTGCTTCAGGTTCAGCCAACGACCATTGGAGTACAGAGATTTCAAACTGAAACCTCTGCTCCAGACCACCACAAACTGGAACCATTTCCACCTTGAAAATAGTCAGTTGCTGCAAATGACAGGCAGACTCATTTCTTGAATTACTTAAGGTTTTTTTTAAAGCCTTTTATACCTACTTATGTGCGTGCACCACCTGTGCACAGAGGCACACAAATCTTTCTCTCAAATATAAATATATTGTATGTTAGAGCTGTAAATATTCCTTGGTCATGTGTCTATGTCTTCTTCAAAGTATCATATCCTCGGTGTTATGTTAACGACTCCATTTATTGATTGATGAAACTGTGTGTAGACCTGTACCTTCCTGACATAGTTTATGTAGCTCTCTCTTCTCAAATAAAGTACAAAACTACTACTAGTAGGTCTTCCTCTCCTTCTTGTTCTATGCTGAACATTCAGCTTTAACTGGTCAAAGTCCATGCTGAAAATTAATACAGTTTCCACCTATGCCAGCAGTGCAGGAACCTCCAGATGATGCTTTAGGACTTGTGTATTGCTGGGCAGACCAGCGAGTGTTACGGTTGTTAATGAAAGGTAATAATCTGTAGGTAAAATGTTGTCTCAACTGCAGTAAATGAGGGTCTCACTATTGACCCGATTCATTCTTCCCACCTACCCCTAGGTACAGCTTACGCCAAACCATAGCTCACTTCATCCTGATAGAAACCACTGAAGTCCATGCTGCGCCTCCCCGCTGTCTGTGGGTCTCCACATCAGTACAACAATCAACACCCCCCACAGTGCAGAAAGTTCTCCTCGACTTAAAAGGATCCAGTCACTTTCCTGTTATGTTGTTGGTTTGTTGTTGCCTGGATTGCTCAGCACCTAAACTCAAATCCCCTGAGTGTATCTTGGGGCTGGGAACAAGTCTCGGGAACAAGTCTCAGGAACAAGACTACTCTCTCCCCCTTGACTCTCAACACTGGCTTCATGCTGAAATCACAGGGACCAGATGACATTCACCATTACAAGCCGAAAAAAAGCCTTTGCACGGATACATTTACTGGGCAAAAGCATAAAGGTGATTTGTGAAGTAACACTTAATTTACTGCAACTGACACCAGATTCTAGCTGCCAGGAATTTGACTGACAATTTCTATTTATTTATATCCTGCTATACAATATCTGCCTTAATGTTGTAAATTTTTCTGATTGGAATTTCACAGTGTCTGCCTGGATATTTATTGATCATAAAAGAATCTGCACAACCCGTTAAAGTCAAGGCAGGGAGAACGGATGCCAGAGAAATCACTCAACAGGATCCAGGTACCAGTGCCCAGGTAACAGAAGATGCTCAGATGCTATTTTTACACCATTATGTATTACTTAAAGCCAACCTTTTGAACTGCTTTTCTGCTGCTTCCCAAAAGCCTCTTCTGAAACACTTCCAAGAGCCTGGTGTTGAGTTCCTACCAGCAACTCCATATGGACCTTGCAACATGCCTCATTTGCAGCTCCTTACCATTGAGAAATCCCAACTTTACAATGAAATCTGGTGTTTTCACAACTGTTCACTAAGACAGCCCATGAGGGAAATGTTTGGCTCTTTATGCAGCACTTAAGACCACTTTTTTCTTAATTATTATTTTTGGCAGGCAAGGACAGAAGCATAAAATTTCTGCCCACTGGGGAAAAATTGTAAAACTTGGTCCCAGATGGGAGTTCCCATATTGCCCAGTGAATGGAGTCTCTTATTTCATTCACAACTTCAACTATGCAGCTTTCCAATATCTCCAATGCATTTTGCCTCTGGAGTTTGGGCTCTTTTATTTATATTTTTGTCTTGTTTGGGTTGTTGGTTGTTTTTTTCTGTTAAGGGAGACCTTTGCTCCCCTGTGGAAATGACATGTGTGCTCTGCTCAGTGGGTGCACACAACAAGCAGACCTTGGTCATAGCCAAACCCACCCTTTCCCCTAGAATCTATACATCCCACGCCCAATCCAGCACATCCCCACCTTCTCACCAACAGCCTCGCAGTGAGACACACCTCACAACCCTGTGCACACATATACCCCACTACTCCAACCCACCACTCTTCTACCTATTCCTGCACTTGATCAACAGGAGCCTGCTCTTTTCAAAAATGCTGCAATAGCTATTCATTCCTGCTGCTTTCTGAACCTCAACACCAGGATGCACCCTCACCTTTCATCAAATACATCTCCCTTTCCTTTCTTTACAGCAGAATAATAAACAGAAGCTGATGATTTGCATTTTAGCCACTTTAGCCAAGCAGCCTGATGGACAGGGTTCCCTTTTGTTACTGATTTAAGGCACTTCTGTGATAGAGATGTTTGAAAATTCCTGAAGAATACAATCAAGAAAAAAGAAACCTCACGATTCGACCAAGTTCCCCAGGAGTCACCTTGTTCTGCCCCTCCCAGTACCTGTTGTAATTTGTCTTTGCCTACTACAGATGAGGTGATTACAGGAACATGCAGCGGCTGGTGGAGTGTCTAATGGGCTGAGAATAAAAACATGAAAACACACCCAAATAAACAGGAGCCGAGGGTGCCTACAACTGGGCTGTCAGACTACAGGCACGTGCCCTGGACCAGACAGCATCCCTTGCAGAAAGGTGGATGACGGAAGGACTGGATCTGCTCAGGGCTCCCTGTACTTCATTCCTGCCACAACCACCCTGAACTGGCTCAGGCACACACAGTAACCTTTTCAAGCTCCATAAAACCCTTCACAGATTACCCTTTAGAAAGCAGGTAAGGCAAGCAGACCCCTGCATCCCTCTGGGTAGAGGGAAAGGAGAGGTCCTGGCCTTACCCCAGGTTACAGAGAGAGCCAGACGAAAGGTTAACAGCACAATGTAATCACAAGGTGAAAGCACAGGGTGAGAGCAGGGGAAATGATTTCCTGTTAAATTGTGGCTTCTGTTATTCCCAGAGAAAAGCAGCAGGTATTCAGGAGCTTCTCATTAGCCAGCATGATTTCCATTAGGCTGTCTATTAACATTTTGTGACTGTAATAAACACCTACGTAATTAACACCAAAAAAAAGGAGCCCTCTCTAGGCTAAAAGAAGTGGCCAGGACAAGCTGGGAATAGCACAGGCAGGCTGGTTCCTGCCTGGAAATTTCAGTCTGCAAAGGAATTGCTCCTTCCATCCTCCTGGGAAAAATTCCCTTGCAAAGACTTGAGTTTTAATGTTTCTGTCCTCATGGCTCAGCCTAGGAGGATATCTACCTCTATTTTTCAGCTGGAAAACACTGTTACAGAGCAGGGAAGAAATTGTCCCTGCAAGTCCCCCAGGGGAGATCCAGGACACCCCAGTATTCCCTCTGCCATAGCTCTGAGGAGCCTTTTCCTACTGAAAACTGACAGGGAAAGAAATCCCTTAGGAACACATGCATGATCCCAGCTAGTAGAAAAGCCCCAGGAGCTCATACAAAATCCCCATGGAAAGAAGATGGGGCTTATTATAACTTAGGCTTGTTTATAACCATGAAGTACTCTAGCATTTCAGGTCTGCTGAGAACTGATGAATGATGGGGAAAACAGACACAGAGGTAAAATATGACCTTCCCTATGCCTCAGTAACAGGCTTCCCATGCCTTCTCCATCCTGCTAAGGGCATGAACAACCTTTCTGAGCATGGTACTTACAGGGCGAGCTTCTGGCTCCTCCACAGCCCTTGCCCTCCTCTCCACCAATTGCTAAAGGTGCCACTACTAAGCCTGTGCACAGGAGATTGAGGACATGTCATTTTGACAGGGCTGCCTGCCCCCCCCCCCACCCCCGCCTCATTTCAGACTCCTGCTGCTAAGAATACGTGTGCCCTTTATCATAGCTTTGAAATAGAGAGAGACACTTTGGAATTCAATTAGTCAAACAGTTGCCACAGCAACAAAAAACATATAAACTTAAATTATTTATACTCACAGACACTACTTCAAATAAGAATAAATTTAATACAGCAGCTGGGAATGAAATGCATTGTACAATAAGAAAATTGTATTTTTTCTCTCCCCGAAGATAGGCCTCAAGGTCTTAATGCAATATAGATGAAAAAAGATATTTGGGCAGAAGGAAGCAGAATATATTGTGCTATATGTACAATGCCTGCTTGGAGAGTACAACACATAATAAGCATGTACATCTAATCACAGAGCTGCGATTCTGTTTGCAGACAGCCACAGATCAAAGATTACAGCTAGCAAATTGACTGCTTGGTTTCGCTTTCTTTCTTCAGCTCTCTTCCATCTCATGAAACCTTTCCTGTCAGCCCCCAACCAGGAGAAAAACTAAACTACCCTTATTCCAGCAGCTTCTCATCCACTACAGAGCCAGATCCCAGCTTGGTAAAGTGAGATTTGTGGGTTTTTCTAGCAGGAACACTTTGATTCAACCATAGTTCTGGGACTCGAAGTAGAAATTAATTCCAAGGAATGTGCAGGAAAATTTTTCCTCTGTAGGAAAATTGCAAAGGATTGCAAGAAAATCTAGAATAGCCTTTCAGAGTGACAGTCATGTGCAATATTTTGTCCATGAAAGGCTGAACATGCTGTGAATGCTACCCTCCCTATAAGCTCTCCTTTGAGATTCCCTGGAAAGAACTAAAGGTACATAGATTGCACAGAAGATAATGCATGTACAGACCACTAGCATTAGCACATCTTCATACCTCCTCAGTCCAGTACATACAAATAGATCTTCTTCCAACAAGAAAAGGTTTCATGAATGAAGAAGTGAGGACATACGGGCTTAGAGAAGTCTTATGGTTAGTTTCCAGTAAACAGGCAACATCCAGAAGTTGTGCAGAAACTGCCTGCTTCCTTTCTAAAGGCACAGCAGCTGGTTTAACCCAGAATTGTGGAAAGTTGTGTGCTTGCAGCGTATTTGCTTCTCTGTCGAAGCGCCAAAGCCAGATGCTCTTCGACTTTGGCAGTGCCTGGACCAGAAACAGCCAAACAGTGCCTGGAGTGCAAAAGAAAGTGGAGATCCAACCACTGACTCTTCATTTTCTCCGAAGTGGAAGTTAGCCTTTTGTCCTAGGAGGCATTTTGGAAGTCATCACCTGCACCCACAAAGCCGGATCAACATGGGCACTACTAACGCACTACTATCAATGGGAAACCCACTACTATTAATGGGAGCTGAGACTGCCCCTGGGAGGTCTAATACAACATTATGAGCAATTGTATGAGATCCTTCATCTGACCTCCTCAGACAGACAGCATTTATAGTGGTAATAAGATCTTTATTTCCTGTCCAGATCATGCTCCTAGCACCTTTCCCTGCACTTCACAAGAACTTAAACAAGATGAATCTCATGTACTTTAGGACCCCTTGCTCAAAGGCAATTTTGCTGGCTTAAATTGTGTATTGAGTAAACATCACTGGTCTGAGTACAAGAGGGAAAAGGCAGAAAAGTACCTTTGAGAGAAACCAAATACTTTTTTCTAAATATAAACAAATAAAACCACAGGCCACAGCTCTGACAGAAGTTACAGGCTCCTTAATGTAAAGAAAAAAAACTATTGGGATGAGTTTTTATGGTCTGTTTTAGGTAGAAGGTCAGGAGGGCTGCTCATAATTAGAGTTGGCAGGTGGAGTAGAGTTCAGGATGCTTTGGGCACAAATTGAGATCAACACCTGCAATTCTCTTTGGCAGCTTTGGAAAGGAAAGCACACAGATGCAGAACAACAACTAAACAAAGCTAATAATGATATCATATTTATGTAGGCAGGAAGGAAGCTCAATTGCCAGGAGAGTACTAAAGTCTACAAGTGTAAATACATACCAAATAAGTCAGCTTGATGAGATCCCAAGTTTGTTTAGCAGAGTATGGCACTTTACTGCTCAAGTGCTCCTACAGGAGGGAAACCAGGGAAATGTCAAAAAGGTCAATGGGTGAAATGTGTAGCTGCATCAGGAAACTATGCAAACAAGCTCATGTCAGTAGGATTTAGTTCTGTCTTGCAAAGCGCTTGTTGGTCCTGTCACATTAAAGCACAAGTGTTCTACTCCAGAGCTCTGAGTGTTACTGGTCTAGATCTCACTGCTCTCTTCTCATGGCAAAGCAGAAAGCACCACAATTTATAGATGACAGAGCAGACGTAAAGAGTTTGCCCACTTGAAGGATATGATTTCAAGCACAAACTTGGAGAAACAAACTTCTTCCAGCTTGTAACATCGGCACCATGAGGGATGTAGTGGGACAAGTGTGTGAGGGTTTGTAGGACTTGCAACTTTAAATATATTTAACTATGAAGGATCCAAGGCAATAAAGGAAATTAGTAGCTTTGCAATATCTCTAAGACTCGCTCTCAGACCAGACTATTCACAAAATCAGAATCAAGAGGTAAAAAACCCTACAAAGCAAGAACAAATACTACAAAGTATCTCTGGAGATGTTTGAAGTTGGTATCAGAGCTATCATGATATTCAGACCCTGGATCAGCCTTCCAGAGAGGTTGCAAAAGGCAAGATCCCAAACAGCTGAAAGATGGAGCTGAGCCAAAAGTATTCAGCCTGTGACAGCAGAAGTCTCCTCTGAGCTGGGAAGTCCTCTTCATCTCCCTGTTGCTATGAAGGTAACATCTGTTCTACTCTTTCTCTGCTTCATCTCTCTTTGGTACAATGGTACAGAGAACAGCAGGCTAGCGTGTCTATCCTTGCTCTGCTCCTTCTGGATTAGGGGATGGAGCAGTTCAGCAGCCAGCTCCCCAAGCCACAAACTACATTTATCATCATCTTTACTCGCCTTTACACAGCTGGCTCTCCTGATGATAATGTGTTCTACAGTTTCCCTTGCTGGCGTGGCTTATGTTAATACTCCATTAACATTGCTAATCAGAGACAGACTTCTGGCAGCATCTCCAGGGGATGAGCAAATGTTGTCCTATGCCTTTTAGTTTGGGAGATCAGACTTTCAGATTAAATCCATTCCCAACATCTCTGATTTCAGCAATTAAATGAATCTGCAACATGTTCAATGCTGGATGCATGTGGTTCCTACTGCTCCAAAATAAGTCCTTTTAAACCCCCTTTTATGCCAATCCTCTGATATATGACATTTGGAACTTTAATTCACTTGGGAAATCAAAGGCTGCTAGAAAGAGAAGATGGAATCAAATCAAAGATAAAAGGTACAGAGGGTCCTGAAGGTCTGAAAGTGCAGACGGCTTCATCCCAAGAGATGAAAACCTCAGTATGGCAAACCTTAGTCACCAGAGATGAAAACTGAGACACTTGATGTACATCATCCATTAGAGCCTCCAGCAGGATCACAGAGTTGCTTCTAATTGCAGTGTGGCTACTGTATTTCTTATTCCCCCCCCCAAGTCCTGCCTTCTGGAGAAGCCTCTGGAAGGAGACCATCTGCCAGTTTGTGAATTGATCCCACTCTCTTTTGGCCCTCCTTCTTTGCCCTCCCCTTCTCCAACATGTTCAGCTTACCCCATCCAGAAAGGTAGGTTTTAGTTTGATCTATTCCTTCTTACAGTTCAGAAATTCTTCCAAACTCCCTTTAGCTTTGCAAAAAGAATATACTTCTATTTGGATTAAGTAGAATCAGGCACCATGATGTATTTGGTCTCAAGAAATTTTCTGGAAGTTCTAGCTGCACAGGTAAAAGGCAGGCAACTGCTCATTAATGCAATTTTCCAGTCACCTCAGGTTTTAGGTGGACTGCCGTTCTCTGCTGGATTCTGAGAGAGTATAAAATTAATGTTTGTTAAACAAAGAAGGCAAAAGCAAAAGCCTACACAGTGGAAATAACTTTATTTCCAAGGAAAATATCATAAATGGGGCAGAATGAAACACAAATATTGAAAGAAAATGTCATGCCTGTAAACCTCCCCAGCTCCCTCAGTACCATGCAACAGCTGAGCAGGAGGATGATGCAGTTCAACTAGTGAAATAGTGAGTCCGATCAGCAAATCTATGCTCTCATTCAAACAGATGCATAAATCCATTTACCAGCCAAAATTAGAACATGCTTCCTCTCTACTTATCCCTTTCCTCTCCCCTCACAGTCCCCCTACACCTCATGACTTCTTGTCTTAAATGGAAGGCACTTCCATCACAGGAAGCAATGCTTACTGGTGATTCTCAGTGATACAGATACAAGGAAGAAGAGCTCAGTTTTAACAAGCAGCTGCAGAGCAGTTACATCTCACAGCAAAGCCAACACTTGCCTTTCCCAAAAAAGCCAACTCAATTTACAGAAAAGGGAGGAGAACTCACAAACAAACAATCCACATCAGTAACTAAATGATTAAGTGGTATATGACTCATATCCATTTGGAAAGCCTTCTCCAAAGCCCTAGAGGCCTCACCAGAACCGATTTAGATGCACAGCTCAGACATGCAGTAGCTGCAGGGTTTATTTCAAACACTTCAGGAGTGTGGTGTCTGTGCCCACTCATTTTAAAGGTCTGAATTCCAATTTCAGCTAAGGATGTACCACATTCACAGAAGGTGAGGAAAACTTGTGGGCATGCATGCAAGGTCCATGGCACATGGATATGACCTACAGTCACTGGTTAGAAGTGATTTCTAATACATCAGCACTGTTATAATAATGTACTTTGGAGCCATTAACTAACTTGCTGCTCTCTGAGGAAATGCTTGTTCCCTCCATCATTCATGTCTACTAAGAACTGCAGACCTGCAAAACCTATGTGTGAAAGTCTGAGATTTCTGTGGGTTGTAGCTGAGCAGACTGTGGGCAGGTGCTATGAAAACTTCCTTAGACAGCGCTTCAGTGCAGCTCCATCACATCCTACAGCTCCAGACCAATGCTGCCAGAGCAACTCCCTCTTGCTCTGCTGGACTTAGGTCAACTGCCTGCCCCCAAAGCCACTGCCACCAGGACATCCCAAATCGCAGTTCCATGCTCTTTGGCTCTCCAGCCTCACATTCTACCTTAGTGGAAAATGCCAATTAATGGAAGATGAACAAAAGCGTAGTGAAAAAATATGCCTGTTCTTCCTTGACAGAAATTATCATCTCTCTCCTATTTATTTATTATTCAAATGTTTTCACCAGCCTGTTGATGAATTTTTTACCTTCTTGGACTGGAGCTTCTTTGCAAGTAGTTTAATACATGTCCTCCATATTCAGTGCCAGAGCATGAGCTGGTTCACAGATACTGCAACTCTTCCCTCGCTGGATGAGGGTTAACTGCCTTGAGCAAGGACTGAGACCCAAAAACTTAAGATGGTGTGTGCCTCCTATGCTGTTCTGCAATATTAACTATTCTGCAATTCGCTTCTGTTTTGTTTCAGCAGCTTCCCTCACTGAATCATCAGAGAGCAAAATTGCTTCAAAATAATAAGCAGCTACATGGAGGGTTATTTGTAGAGGGAAAGAGCAGAGTTTTACTCTAGATTTACCCAGCTCTCAACTCACACATTTTATTTGCAGAGTAAAGTGTGCCTACACCTCTTTCTTCAGAGCCAGCACCTCAGGAGCCCACCCTCTCAGCCTGACCTCTGCCTCCTCTCTTTACAGATGAAATACCCTCCCTTATGCAACACAGATACCACTCTGCAAAGACTTTCAGCTCAGGAAGGCAATTTTTCCAAGCAACAAATGGATTTTAGGCAAACTCAGGTCCCCCACACCCTACCTAATATGAGGATCTGATGCAGGTTAGTACTTCTGAAACCCATAATAGACTAGTCCTGTCAAAACATGTAACATCTCTGGCTTTGACTAACATCACTGCACACTCTGAAGCAGCTCTATCCAGTGGATAGAAGATTTGTACAATTTCTGTTGCACTTGTCTCTCTGTTTCATGCACACAAACACGAATCTTTAGGTACAGATTAATATTTAAACAATCAGGGCTACAACTATCTTCCAGCCTTCCTGGACAAGAAGGTTCTTGTATGGAAAAACAGAGTGAGGAAAATGCACAGGGAAAAAACACCCCTCTTTTCAAATGGGAATTTACTTTTCATTTCCACTCCCTTTGATATACCCAGGATTAACTGCATTTCATCCCCTTCTAAAGGACACGTTGGGTGCCCAGCTGCTTTTTCACTATCAATCCCTGGAGAACAAAGCTTAGGAAGTTAAATGAGTTTGGGAATCTCATCTTCGCCTTTAATTAATTTGTGGCAAATGTACGCTGATGACAACACCACAGCAAGATTGCCAAAACTTTCCCTGTCTGCGTAAGGAAGTGGTCAACACTGAAGAGTTTAGGACCTCACTAGCAGCTTTAGCCATTACTTGCTACAGCAAAAAAACCTTGGGATGGAATAGAGGCTGAAAGATTTCAGCAGTTGTCATCTCCTTATATCCTACGGAGACACCCTGACTACCCCTGCTCCAAGCTTCTCACAGTCCCTGCAAGAAGAATGACAATCAGAAATACATCTTCCAGGGTTCAGACACTGAGGAGCCAAAATGTTGTTTCCCTGTTCAGAACCATACTTCCAGCTTTTTCTTTTTGTTTTACATGAATTATAGAACTATGGATGCACTTCAAGTCACTCACGTGGAAAAAGTGATAGGGAACAGCCAGCTGATCTTATTTTCCTACCATTAGCCTCACTCATGGGTGGTAGCACCAGTGGCATCTTAGAAGGTTACTGCTTTGTTGATGTTTAAAGGCAGATAGTGGGATCAGAATGAATCAATGAGTGTTAGGTTGCTTCTGGTGCTGACAAGGTGGGCTATGGCAGGAATGCATGTTGGGCCAGGGATACTGAAAGTCTGTGTTTGGAACAGGAGGCTGTTAAATCTGAGAACGGCTAACTCAGATTTTGGCAGAGAGCTTACAGGGGTTGGGGAAGCCATTCTTCAGAGACCGCAACCCTAGCTGTCAGAAGTAATAAAAGCTCAGCCCAAACCACGGTACAGAAGTGGTTGAGGGAGAGGACAAGCAGGAAAGTGGACTGGATTTGCTGATCTTACAAAGAGATTCACTTATAGTCACTCTTGGTAAATGGCAAATAGAATGGGGAACCAGACCTGTACTGGAAATTAAACAAATAAGAAGAGAAGGTAGTGTGAGAGAAAGGATTTGTAGCCATCAATCTATGTTAAGGGTCTCCAGGAGAGACCTTAAAGGCACTATGGAGTGGAAGGACTGTTTAAATAGAGCAGCTCTCACTGCCCTAATTCACTGGGAACAGTTCATCCATTACATGTCTGATTGGCCTCTCGTTCTGAGACTCTAAGAGTGAGGCGCCAGGGCATCTTTCCCAGCAGTGTCTCCTTGCTCCCCTGCACAGCTTCTGCCTCCAGGCTCCTCCATTTGTCCATCCTCTCAGTGCACGTGTAAATACAGAGCATGCCTTGCTGTCCTACAGAGGAAGGCGCTTGTAGCCAAAATGACAAAGTTCAGCACAAGAACATGGGTTACAGTGGTAAAAACAACCACAGATAGGAAGACGGAGAACTAATTCCTCAAACAAATTTTGATACCCACCTACTCTGGACCCTGTGTCTGGTTATGCAGTCAAGGAGCAAGATACTTGCAGATATATATAAGCACAGGCTGCAACCATAAACATTTAAAAAGACCATGCCCAAAGGAGGCTCTTGCTCAGTTAAGACTTAAGGCATTAGCACCAGCCTGGCTATGATGTGAATTTGTTTCTTCAGGTAACCAGCTTGCAATCTGAGATTAAGAGTGGAGTGCCTTTACAGATGCAGAAAGCGATTACCTCATTTAAATTAAACAAAGATCCCTATAGCTGCTGTTGTGCAATTACTTCCCCTCTGTAATTGAGCAGCATATTTACATGGGGGCTTTGTGGTTGGATGTAAGTCGTTTGCAAGATATTTTTACTGCTTACTTCAATGTATGAGAAAGGACGAGGCAAAATGTCTTGGAATGCAAAGTACTGAGCTGGATTTTAACCGCTGCACAACAGCAAATGGGCTATGCTTGGCTTTTTACTATTCAGCTGGTAGCAATAAAACAGTGCTTAGCTTACTCCTTTACAGAGCCAAGTCCTTTATCTTGAAAGAACAATAGTGAAAAAAAGGCCTGTAAAGGAAGGAGGCAGCCTGCTGAAAAGTCCCCTTAAGACTTGCCTCAGAGCTGAACATAGGAGACTTAACTCCTACACCTCCAGCCCCTGTGGTGGCAGCTTTCTCCCTGGTTCCTCAATGCACCTAGGGTTAGAATAGCTACAGTTCAGCATTGTCTCTGGTTAGTGAGATAAGCATGAACATGCCATTTACAGCTACCCATCTTAAGGGGCAGGGACACAACTTCAGCTGCCTCTCAAGGCAGTGCTCACCAATAAAGTGCAGAGGAAAAGTCCTTCCAGGCTGTAACGGTGCACAGCTTTGCCTCTGCATTCTGGGAGCTTTCCACTAATGTGTGCAGAAGTACCTGACTGCTCATTGGCAGCACTGGCATCTGGAAGGATGATGTTCACCCAGAGGCTCCTAATCTTAGCATCCACTTAAGGCAGAGAAGAGACAGACCTCAATGGCAATGAATAGAAAAGGCTTCTTAAGTAAGACTGATGGGCACAGACAGATCCTCTGGTGCTCTGCTTTGACAGCTCCCAGATCTGTATCAGCATCACATACATTATATGGTCTTCTTACTTCTTAGCTAGGGACACAGTCATGGTTCAGTGTTTTAAGTAGCATACTCCAAGCTATCTTGACCATAAAGGCTCACAGAGAGGAAGATAAACACTACACAGAAATCATGTTAATTTATAAAATATTCAATTAAAGAAAACAAACAGCATAAACTAAGATCAACAGAGCTAGATGATGAGGAAACCATCCTTCTGGGAGTCAGCTGGGAGTCCTTCTGGCCTTGACCTGGCTGACATATTACTCCTCTGCACTTCTTGCACCAGAAGGGGTCAGGAAGAACAGGACCATGTGGGAAGTGAAGTTACAGAATAGGTCCTGCAGCAAGTGGCTTTGGCAGCTCAGTCCAGGGCCCCTTCACTCCCTCAGGAATCAAAACACTTTCCTTCATCTCAGATTTTCTTCAAAGAAAGCAGAGCCACAGTCCACTCCAAGCTCATTAGTGTGCAGCAAAAGTTCAGTTTCTTTAAAGCCCGGTCCCGCCATTTGCAGTTCAGATATCTGTAGATTGCTGAAGTATAAAGCTGACTTCAGTGGTTCTTTTGCACCCACACCAAACTGGGACTCTTGAGCCCTGCTGAGGAAGGACTATTTTCTAATAGGATGTGTGAAATGGGAGATAGGATGCTGGGAATGAGAGCAACAGCACGTTCTGCCCCCAAGGTTGGGCACACAGCTGTGGGAACAGCAACTACATTCAGGGCTGGAGCTCAAAGAAAATGAGTGAAAAAAATCACAGCATTTAGGGATGGAAAGGTCCATTTACTATCTCTCCCAGCCGACCAATAACAGATTGCTCCCCTGCTCTTTGTCCTGTGTTTAATGACCCAAGCAACCAAGGCTTCTATTTACTCTCTCAGGGAGCAACTCTACAGCTTCAAGAATCTCCATGGGAGAAAATCTTACAGGCACAGCCTGTGTTTGCCTCAGTTAACTAAATGGATGGAAAGTGGGAATGGGGATGTATGTTGTCTTTAGCCTGTGCTGTGCCTCTGGAGTACTTGGGACAGGCTTGTACCAGACCTCCCACCATCAGTGTTTCAGCAAAGTTCTTCTTGCCAATGTGAGTTCCAACTGAGAGCTCAGCATTTGGTCTATGGGGACTTGCCTCCTTCCCTGCCAGCCTGTGAAAATAGAATCCCTGTCTGTGCACCCCAGGCAGCGACAAATCAGCGAGCACAGAGCTGCCTGTGCCTCTGGCCCTTGGCATTTTCTTCTGCACCTTTTCCCAGCCTTTTTCCTGCAGGGCCAGTGTTGCTTTCAGAGAGGGAAAGGAAGCAGTGACCCTACGAGTATTACAAACTGTTAAGCCTCTCTCTGGGGAATAGAGAGACAGGACCGCTCTGGCCTCAGTAAGTTGCATGGTGTGTTACTATCTGTGATTCTCATTATCTCCAATGGAAGCTGTGATTTGTTTCTCAGTTCTCATTTCTCTTTGTACACTGTTGCTTCTCCTTTTAAAGGCAGCTTTTACTAGGAGCTCTGGCCTCAAAGGTTCCTTTTTCTTCATGTGTGAATTACAGATGTCACAAACACCTCCGACATGGTGCATGATTCCTCATTCAAATGCAGACTAGCTGAGGGGGAAAACAAGTCTTCAGATCTATAGCATCCCCTGGGGGCATCAGCGTAGGACACACGTGTGTCAGTGATAAGCCAAACTAGACACTGGATGTCACCAGCACTCCACTGGAAACACAGAGGAGGGAGCAGGTATCTGGCAGTAAAAACCTCCACCCTTAAAGCAAGCAGTCTGGTTAGCTAAAAGAAGTAGTGTTGGCTGGACATGAATTAACAAGGATCATCTAACATGCCCTACAACCAGAATAAAGTCAGCAAAAGTGAGGAGGTGAAGGAAAGGATGAAAGGAGATTGCTATCCTAGCTTGGAGGAAAAGGCAAGACCAAGGATGGTGTAGGAATCTTCCAGATAGCCGACAGTCCACAAACCTTAACAACTCCTAAAGAAAATAGGTAGTGGGATGGAGGTACAAAATCCTGTGTACCAACATGCCTTAATGGCTCTCCAGAAGGGCCTTGCTTGTCGGCACTAATGAGAAATACCTGCCACCATAGTCTGACATCTTCCTATGAGGAAAGCCTACCAATGCACATCAGCACCTTGAAGTCTATATTCATAGAAGCCTTTCATTTCCCTTCACCTTACCAAGCACTCTTCTCTTAACAGAATATGAGAAGAACCACCTTGACAAGATCTCAATCTGGCTGCTGCTCAGATCCCAGCATGGGAAAACTCACTTTAAGCAAGATCTATGCACTGAGGGACACAAAGGCAAGGTGTTTGAGGAGAAGTTGCTACAGACATAGCCCATATACACCAGACCAGCCGTTCAATCCACAGTAGCACATTCATACTATGATGCTTTCGGGGAAGGTCCACGCCTCACAAGCACATACTGCACAGTTGATCTTGTTGCTTCCTGCAGAAATGGCTGGGATTACAGTGTGTGCAGCAGTGTGGGTAGACATGGTCCATCACTGGGCTGCCAGACATGTAGATCTCCCCAAAGCCCTGTTAGACTGTAGGCAGATTCCTCTGAGAGACCTTAATGTCCCAAAACGCTGTGCAAAAATGGATTCACACTTTTGTGTGTGCATTGACATTTCCTTCTGACTGGAAAGAAACAGATCAACTGGATGGAAAGAAACAGCCCTGCCAACAACCAGAGTGGAGTCCCTCGTGAGTGGGGTGTGTTTTGGCAACAAAAGGTGATATTTTAAAGCACACCTTCCTCCCAGCTCTGTGACAAAGATTTGGGTGGGTGCTGTGAAATACAAGAAAAGCTCAGGACAGCCATGGCTTTATTCCAGCTTGAGAAGTGAAGGCTCCCACCATGCTTTTCCTAACGTGAAGGGTCTCCTACCTGACTGCACAATTACATTTCTGTGTCCAACTGCTTTGTCTGGTTGCTTGTTTTAAGCTCTCCTCTGTCTAATACCTGGCCTTGCTGGAGCACTGTGGTAGACAGGCACTTGAACTGACTGCCACCCTGCTCTCTCTCTCTATAAATGAAAGCATGGGAGTGCTTCACTGACCTTCTAAATACAGCGGCTTCAAATTAAATTATAACATTGCTGATAATCAGCAGAGCAGGGATTAAACTGATTGGGGCCCTGCCAGACCAGATTTAGCTTTCATTAAGTTCTGCCCACAAATCAGACTTGCCCGTACCCTTGCTCTCGAAGTTATAATGTGCACAAACGCACAGAGGGAGAGCAAAAACCAAAGTACTTTAATGTTTAAAATTCTAATCCTTTCAAGGTCTGGAAATACCTGGGGTCTAGCTACCACGTCGTCTATCCACATCTGCCGTTAGAAGTCAAAACCTGAAAGCAAGTCATTTACATGAGGGCTTAAGAGGGATGCAAAGAAACTACAAGAGCAGGGCTGTAATCAGCAGCACAGAGAAAGTCTGAAAGGAACTTGTCGATCCCTATGAAATACAGCAAGAGGCTTATTTAATATTTTTTTCCTTGTGTGTGTAAATTTCCTAAACAGCTGACCTAAATGAGTTCTTACCACAATCAGATAGCCTAGGACAACAGAATAATCCTTCTAATAGGATTACAGGCTGTGCTAAAGGAGAGTTCAGGCTTTTCTGCTCTGCATTGTAATACACACACATACATAGATGTTGCGCCTGGTACCTGTAAACCTAGCGCTTTCCCCATTCCCCATTTATCACCCTCATTACCCAGCCCTTCTTACCCCACTTCCTTTTTTCTCCACAACTGCTATAAATTAGTCACTGATGCTGGATTGCAAAAGGAGGAGGGAATAAATCAAAGAACTGAAATCATAATACTGGACAGATGGAAGTATGCAGAAATTAGTATCCAAAAAGACCGGTTTCAGTGGGGTTCCAGGGGACTGGTATTTCCTGATACCAGTCAGCCTTTTCAGTGCTGTTCAACAAGGCAGTGTTCAATCCCTACCACTAAGATTTGCAGGCAACACAAAAGCTGGCAGAATAGCACATGGCAATTCAGCAGGATGTCCTACAGAGCTTTGTAGACCTCCTGGTATGCTGGACCTGTGCAATCCAAACACCTTAATAGAGGCAAACACAGAGGTGTGCATCAGGGAACAAACAGAGCAGGACAGATCTACCTGTCAGCTGTGGGTGGAAAGCTGCAGGGGAGTGTGAGGGAGTCTCAGTGCAGTGAGAACAAGAAAAGAAAGCAATGCACGCACACACAAAAAAAGAGTTATTACTAATAAAGAAGTAGCTGACTGTGAGCTCCCAGGGAAGGATAAAGTCAGTAGAGTCTAATACAGTCTTTAGCTGCATGCAAAAGGATGGAGAAGGCAGCTTGTAACCAGACTGCATGAGTGAGGCCAGTGCTAGTGTGCTGATAAGAGCTTTCACAAATACATTTTTCAAAGGTTGCTAAGAAGCACTTAGAGATGGTGCTGGAGAGAATTAGAAAAGCCGCCAGATGCAGCAGGAATAACACCTTGTGGGAGGGACTAAGAGGAGCTCAATTCGCTTTATCAGAAAAGATAGTTGTGGGGAAATAGCAACTTAGCAACTTCCAGCGGCAAAGATATCAAATATTAGAGAGGTTTCTGCTCGCACACTGAAAGGCGTAGTGAGAACCAACAGCAGTTGAAAGATAAAGCCAGGTAAACCCACATGGGAAATCAAGCATACATTTGCAATAATGAGGAATAAGAGGAAAAGACAGGTTCTCTTTTTATTTTTTTGTGCCTTCAAATTAAAACTTGGAAGATACTTGGAATTATCCCTAGGAGGCATCCTTCAGCCAAACACATTCCTGCATTCGATGCAGGAGAAAACAAACACAATGCACTGCCTGCAGTAGTTCGGAGTGCAGCCTAGATCAGGTGGTGGTCTGCAGACCGGTCTCTGCTGTGGGATGAATCCTGCCTGCCTTGGGATACTGGGAACAGTTGATTCACAAGTCAAAAAAACCCCAATGAAACACTGTACTAAAGCAAATGTATCCTCTTGTGTTCATGCATGGACAGACAGAGTCCAGCCTCTTTTAAAGAGTCTATCTCTTTTGAACATGTACAGATCTACATCTGAGAACATGCCCTTCAACACACACTAGATCTCAAGTTTATGGCTTAGAGCAAGTGTCCCAGGTCTACTCCTAGTCCTGAAGGAGCACTGAAGTTACAATGGTTCACAGTGCTGAAGGCTCACTTGAAGACCTGGGTCAGTTCACAATACAGTGCTCTTTGAGGCTCTCTCTGGCAGGACACATGCCAGTTTCCCAAGAACATATACTCATCAATGATACCATCTGAAGAGGATCCTCTGCCCTGCCCCCAGACACCACCACCTCACCAAGGACAGAGGAGATGAGCTCCTCCATCTGTTACCTACCTACTAAAACTGCATCTACAAGACAAAAATCAGCCTATTTATTTTTAATTAGAGAATTGATGAAAAGCACCAGACATGGCATTTCATCATCATCATCGATGGTTTGGGTTGGAAGGGACCTTAAAGCTCATCTAGTCCCAACCCCCCTGACACTTTCCACTAGACCAGGTTGCTCCAAGCCCCGTCCAGCCTGGCCTTGAACACTGCCAGGGATGGGGCAGCCACAGCTTCTCTGGGCACCCTGTGCCAGGGCCTCACCATCCTCACAGGGAAGAACTTCCTCCTAAGACCTCATCTAAATCTCCCCTCTTTCAGCTTAAAGCTATTCTCCCTTGTCATGTCACTACATTTCTTTCAGCGTCATGGACTTCACTCACCTGGAACCAAAATCAGCTCTCACAGCACAGCAAAGTGCTGTCAGACAAGAAGTTAATCCACAAACCAACAGGAAAGGGAAAGAAGTTTGAAAGATTTAGAAGTGACTTGTTGCTTGACCTGGAAAAAAGATGCTGGAGCCCTGGGTCAGCAGATCTCCTGCACCTGTGATTGAGTAGGTGACATAATACAGATGACTATGGCTGCAAATTAATTGATGTTACATCCCCTATAAATCTGGACTACCTAACCAAAGCATAATGCTCTCAGAGTGACTGAGAACTGCTGAAATATTTATAAGGAGATATTACTTTGGATTAGCTGAAACAGAGGATTGACTCCATCGCTCCCTCCTCTGTCCTCCCTTACCCTGAAAAAATGAAAGCTGCCTCAAAAGAAGGAAGCAAAACTTTTCTGTTTCCATTGTAACAAAATGTTATTTTGAAATCAGAATTAATTACACTTTTTTTGGAAGTACGTAATCCCTGCAGGCTGCACAGCCTCGTAGGTGTGCCTGCAATATATAATACAACTAATACACAGGCTAGCAGCCCTCAGCTGCAGCATCAGACACCCCCCAGGAGTAGGACCATACTAACAGAATTACTTTTGAAGGGGAAAATAAGATGAAAGCATGGGATCCCTTTTCAGATGCTGCAGTAAGACACTAAACACACTCACATGGTTGAGCTTTACTCTAACATCTCTCACATACACAGCAGTGGAAAGCTTGACCCTGAAGCTGGTCCGTGCTTTGAGAAGGGAAAATGGAGCAAGAGGAGATTCATTGCTGCCAAGAGAAGAAAGCACTGCTGGAGACCTGTCCTTTCCACAGCCCATCTTCTGTGTGAACCATGGGTCCAACAAAGATGAAAACAGCACAGGAATCCCTGCAGGGCTCTAGGCCTTTCTGGTACAGATCTTCATGATGGGAGAGGATGGGAGGGGAGAGGTTAGAGGAGCTGCAGTGATAAATAATCTGAGGAGGAGGAAATGAGAAGGAGAAAGGAAATGAAGAGAGAAGAAAATGGGTGAGGTGCTGAATAAAGAAAATCCAGACAGGAGCAGGAGCCTTCCCATGTGAGCTTGGTGTGGTTTAGCATCTTAACCCAGATCTCTCTTAACTGGTCCCCTCCTAATGTGCCTCCTTTACACTGCAGACCTAAAGTGTCCATCCATCCCCTGTCCAACCAGCCAAGCATCCCCACGCTTAGCAGCACCTACTTGCTCACATCAGCTGTGTTTCTCTTAGGTCTCAGCACTAGTTATGAAAATGTCTACATAAAGTATTATTTGTAAGATATGATTATATTAATAATGGAAAAGGAACGTCATCCATCTTCTTCCTGCTACCCTGCTCTGCCCAGCACAGCCACGGGCTGCCTTGCATTGTGCACACAGGGAGCATTATGCATGCAGGATGCATCATGCAGTCTGGCCAAAGAGCTGTTTTAGACATAGAGAACTGCAGCCAATTTCTTCACCAGTTGCCCAATAGCTATGGCAGGATAGGGAGATGGGGGATATTTTTGCTCATGGGCCAGAAATAAAGCAACAAGAGTAATTGCCTGGCGTCTAATGCACAGCAGGGTCCCCACACCAGGCTACATGAAGTGCCTGTGACCATTACCTACATGGTAGAAACAGCTGTGGCAAGTACACTCAGGAATAGCTAACACCACTTTAACTCAGACTTATCCACCAGTTCTTGGCATCATGAACCATTACTGAGATAAATGAAGATTCAGCCTATGCTTGTTAACAGATCCAAGGTTTGGGAATGATCCCACCCTCTCATCATCAATGGCAATGGCTAAACTCAGTGCAAGGAAAGGCACGATCTCATTTCTTTGCTGGTCCATTTGCATAACTGTGGAAGAAGTCTGGTACCCCCTCTCCTTCATGATCAATACTAACTAACTCCAAGCTCAGATCTGCCCCTTTTCCTCATTGCCCAGCTTCTTCCATCCCCATCCAAGCATCATTTCCAATGAGACGCGCTTGCTGTGAAATCAAGATCAGGAGCAAACCTGGTCCTTTTCCAACCCTTCCTGGTGGCTCCCATCAGCAGCAGGTCAATTGCAGAAAGGATTATTATTAAAACATCCCTTTCACCATTGTCTGGGTCTCTACCACAGCTCTGAGCCAAACAAAAGCTGCTGGCTGCAAGAATGACAGTGCTAGGTGAAAAGCTCTCCCTGCTCCGCTGTGATGGGTTGCGCATCCAGCAGGATCAGCACTTCAATAGCAATGCAGAAGATTTTTAAAGGCATTTGTTTATCGTGGCCGTATGCCACCACCTGATTGCCTGAAAAGCCCAGGAGGGCACCTAAACACAATATCTCCCAGAGAGTGACAGTCAGGGCAGTCATCACTTGGTATTAAACAGACATCCTAAATCCAGATAGAAAAGACAACAAAAGAAGCATTAAAAGAGCAGTTACATCCCTCTCTTACCTTGGTGCCTGTTTCAACTTCTCAGCCTGTCATTAGGGACTGCCATAGAGGACTGTATCACAAATGAGCAGCATGAACAGACATAAGCAAAGAGCAGCTCCTGCTCCCCTGGCACATTGCCTGCAGGAAAAGCCTCCACAGCAGCACAGGGCAAATGGGTACAGCTGCTTGTATGCCTGCATCAGCCAGAGACCTCTCATTTTCCCAATAGGTGATGATAAAACATGGGGAAGGTGGTTTCTCAATGCAAGAAAGGGAACAAATTATTGTAAGTTTGCTTTTGGATCACTTGTATGGTTCTGCAAACCACCAGTTCCCAGTTGTTCCTGCTGGGAAAGACATCATGAGGGGCTCACCTTCCATGGGCTTGCTTCCAACTACAGCTTTTAAAGCTGGTACAAATGTTTTAAAGCCCATCCTGCCTCTCCAGAGAGCTGTCCACCAACCCCAACTTGTTGGTATTATTTTCCAAGAGAAACCAAAGACAGAAAGATTATTTTTTACTAAGTTTGAGGTTTTCCCCTCTTCCTTTACCGCTTGGATGGAGAGGAAAACTCCAGAAAATTATGAACTGCCCAAATAAAAACCATATTCCTCATATGAACGCTCTGGGATGGTTTAAAGCAATGAAAAGTTCTTCCTGTTCAAAAACTGCAGACTGTCAAAACTCCTCACAGAGCCATTTTGACAAACTCAAACTCTATACCCTGTAAGGTTCACTGCCCATTAATATTCTCAGATGATTCCTTTCTCTATTTGATTGTCACCAAATGCAAACATCAGTTCTTGCAGATATTCCTATGTCTTGTAATGAATGAAGTAATAAGGAAGTCAGAAAAATAATCTGAATATTCAAGATCTTGCAAATGAGCAGTCAGTCTGCCTATAACTACATTGCCCAAGTTCATCATCCTTCCTGTACTGTACAAGGTAAACAACATGTATTTTTACTCTATTTTGCACAACCTATTTTGCGCACAGTGAAACAGAGCTTATAAGGGCATCTCCCCCTCCAGCTTCCAGCATTACAAACCTAGGCTTTTCCAGCCAAAATGGACATGGAACCAATATCTGTGCAGCACAGTCGCAGGGATCCCCCATAGCGATCTTCACACCCAGGCTGGCTGGCTAAGGAAATATCGGCAACATCCAGCAAGCCCTACCAGCTAATGTGATCCCACAAGCATTCCTGGAAGGAGACTATAGGCCCTACTTTGTGCACAGCTCTGTTACATCACCTGGAAATATTTATGGACAACAGCAGCACTTTTTCCATATGCCAAGATCTATGCTTTGTGCTCATATGTATTTTTAGGCAGTGTGGATGGCTGCAAGATGGACCAGAAGTACCACATGTCCCTTTTACCCAATAACTTCGGATTGAGATCTGGTTGATAGAATTAGACAGCAGCATAGATCAGCAAGGCTCTGCACTCCTGTGAAACTACATCTCCCTTGTACAACTGAGACAAGGGAGTCTGGGGACATTAACATATATGATTAGATTCCCATTGGCTTGAAAGTTCCCCTGCACAGTCTGCCTCTAGGCTGCACCTTCCCAGCTAAGTTGAAGCAACAGATACATACTGTAAGGGCTTTGATGTATTAAAATGGGAAGGTGTCTGAGTCCACTCTAATCCTTTTCACGTGGCTCATTTTTAACCAGGCTTTCTCAAAGTAGCCATCCCAAGGACACCTCCTCCAGCTGAGTAGGGGGACTGGCACGTCTACAATGCAGCAACGACCAAAAAGTGAATGAATTCTGCAGAAAAAAGGCCTTTTTCTCTCTCCTCTCTCAAACATCAAGCATGAATGACTCCTGCCATTGCCAACTGTGCAAACATCAGTTCCTGTGCTAGCTGGGGTGAGCCACTGACTGGATGCTGCAGGAACAAATAGAAAAGAAACAAATAGAAGTGCATAAATAAAACCGATAAAAAGTTTTAGGACTCGTGAAACGTGTGTAATGTGCTTTATCAGAGCTATCAGCTCCTGTGCTTAAACACTGCCAGGGGCTGCCAGGAAGAGAAAAATAAAAGGTCTCTTATAAAATTATTACCCTGTCACTTAAGTCAACAGCAGTGATACCATGATAGAAGCCAGCAGTTATGTCACATTGTTTTATCACTATAATTACATCAAGAACACAGTAACTGTCTGTGTGAGATAAGATGAGGGAAGCAGCTTGTTGGAAGCTTCCTCTTCACAGCACTGGGATTCACCGACTGGTTTGGGGTTTGGACAATACATTCATTTACTGTCCTTGAGTGCTGAAGAGCCACATCACTGAAGAAATACAACCAGAGTCCACCCTGACTCCTCCTGCTGCAGATGAGTTTGTAGGAGTTAACAAGGTTGTCCAGGCCCCACAAAGGGCCAAATTAATGGGAACTGGCCTCTGGAGGCTCTGTGGGCTTCACAGGCAGTCCAGGCTCTTAAATATCCACAGCAAGGTGGCATGAACACTCCCACAAACTAGTGGAGGAGTGTATGCAGCCACATTTGCTGAGCAGGAACCAACCTCTTCCCAGGCAGAGGAGGTATATACCTGGGAAAAACCCATTTTGTAGGCCAAGAAAGACCTTGGTATGAAAAAGAAGCTATTCTGTGCAGCTTGTAGAGTCACAGGGAAAGGCACTGAAAAGTCTTCTCCTGACTCCAAAATGACCTGCAGCCTGTATCTCCCACATATGCACCCAAATCACTCTTACATTGCCATGCAAATGTCAAGTGGCTTAATCCCTGTGGACCCTACTAACTCCCCAACCAACCTAATATCCTCCAAAAGCTTCCGTTAAGCAGTTAATTCCCTAATGCATCATGAAGTTGTCACTATTTGCTGTTTTTTCATCCCATCTTTCCCCTTTGCTCAGAAATACATTGCAATGAAGTTCCTTCAGAAACCTAGCAAACTCCCTGCTTCTATATCATGCTGACAACTCATCTGGTTTTGTCCCACCTTCCCATAGATCCCTCTATTTATTCAAAATTGTTCAGAGGCACCACGGCATACAGCACACAGCACAATGAAGCCTGGAAAGCTGCTAAAAGGTACAGCTTTTAGTAGTCAAGTGAGACCATGAAAACAAATAGTAAACACCAGTTTGAGAGTGTAAGTAAATGTTCCGGGTTTTTTAAACAGCAAAAGACAAACTAGGTCAGACTATTGCAAAAAGAGAAAAGATGCCAGACTGGCCCCAAACCTGTTTTTTTACCACCCCCTTACTCAAAAATTCATTGAATCATACAGTTATTGGGCCTTTCCCCGCTTGGACAAACGGGATTCAGGCAATGAGCACATACAGGACTCTCCTTCTGCATTCTGATCAGTGTGTTTTGATTGTAATTTGTTGTCCTCTACATAGAGCAGGGGGGAGAAAAACCTTATGGTATTATTCACCCCTTTCATCCCAGAGTCTCTGCTTTTCAGAGTTGGTTAGAGGTTGCCCTGCCAAGTTCAACACAGAGGCACTGAAACCCTCAGCAGGATCCCTGTTGAGAGAGATGGTCAACAGCAAGGTGACCACATGCCCAAGAGGACTAAGGTGACACCTAACTCATCTCCTACAGGAGATGCTGTCCACCTTTCATTACTTCATCAGTATTATTCTAAGCTGCAGAGAAGTTCCAAGGAAACCTCAGTGCTGTGGAAGATGGACTCAGGCACCATCTTCTCTGTCAGACATAACACAGAGGAAGATGATGCTGGAGAAAACAAACCTGTTTACCACCCTCTCCACAAAAGTTTAAGATAAAATATCCTCTTGCCTGAAGTCAAGAGCAATAGTGCTGTAAGGATGATCCATTGTGCCATAGAACTTTATCACAGTAATTACATCAGGAACAAGTTTACCATTGAAAAAAGAAGAAAGATTACAAGAAGCAATCCACCAGAACAACAGCAGTGTCACAGTTGAGAGATATGCAAGGAAGACAAATGCATTACATGGGAGCAGTTAAGAATGAATTCAACGTGGGATGGGCTAAATGTTGCTAAACTGTGTTTAGAGCACTGGTGAGCCTGTCTGCTTAGAAGCATGCAATCAGTGGTGCTGCAAGCAGAAGATTTCCATTTCCATTCACATTGGCACTTCTGCTAATTATGCAACTGGATTTCCAGAGGGCATTCAGGAAAACACAAAAGCACATAGAGATTTTTCCAGATTCCCAAAGAAATTGGCCTAATCAAAATCACTGACAGCTACACAGGCTGGACCTGTCATGCATCAAGAAAGGATTGTGCTTTTATGCCTCTCAACATCTCAGATTAACAGCACAAGCGTCAGACTGAAGGCCTGACCTGTCAACAGCTCAGGGAAGGGACCTCTCTTGTTCTAAAGCCTTGTAGAAGCACACAGCAGATGCTGAACCTGGATCTTGTACTGAGCCTATTCCTGTTATGGCAGGAGCAGACACCAGTGAGACAATGTGCCTCACTGAAGCAAAATGATCTCTTTTTTTTTCCCCCCTTCTTCCTCATTGACTCCGCAAAATCTTGAGGGGGAGCACCATGGAGCCCTTCTGAGGTAAAATGAAGGTCATTACACCTAATCCAGTGGTAAGCTCCCAGAGGCAATGTCACTTAAGGCTGTTTCCTCTGCCCTGAAGTCACCTTGGTATCTTTTTCATCACTGACATCTCCCCTGCTTACCTCGTGTGACCATGTGCCAAGCATGTGCTGAAGGAGGCATATGTGAGGCAGAGATACGGAGGGAATGGCTAGCAGGGGAAACCACATGGATCATGATGATCTAAAGGCAGAAACATTCAAGGCAGCACAGCTAGCTACAGGCTGGTGCAGGCACTAAGACTACCTGGCAAAGTCAGGCACTGCAAAATTGCTGCACACTGCAAAGTGCTTGACAAACATGGGTATTTCCACTGAGACCTAGCCCTGGTGTGTCTTAGGAAGCCAGCAAGCACAACTGAGCAGGAGCAGGATGAAAGAACACGAATCACTGTCCTCCCTAGGAGCTACCATTTCATACAGGTCATGAGTTTGACAGCAAGGCATGGTCTGCAGCTGCACCCTCACCTTTCTTGGACAGGAAGGCACAGAACAAAAACCTGATTGAAACAGGCTATTAGTTCTTCTCAGGCCTGGATAAAATTGTCATATAGCCTACAACAAATCATCAGCTCAGCAACAAAGAGCCCCCTCTCTTCCCTATGCCAGATCCTGATCGTACTCTTCTAAGCAACTCCAAGGAGCACACATCAGTGAGCAGACTCCAGTCTCTCCTGTGAACCTGGATCCTTTCCAGACCAGCTCCAGGCCATATCACAATATAGAGAAAACGCCCATTGCTGGGGTAATTGTCCTATTATTGTGAGAGGTGTGTTCACTCACAGCCTTTTGGTTTGATATTTCTATGGTATCTATAAACGCTGGTCAACCAAGGATTCCTAGCCCCTCTGTGCTCACTGCCCAGGGAAGATCCATGCCATGGGAATACATCTAATCAGAGCTACAAAGACCCAGCCCCTCTGATCTTCAAGGCACTTTTATCTCAATGCCTAAACAGGGCTCAGGGTTTGCAGATGCAGACATTCACTTCTGCAAGCTGCAGCTGGAGAGAGGCACGGAAACATGGAGTTCATGTGCAAGTAGAAATGTTATTAAACTGAAAGCAGAGCCAGGGCCCAGTTTGCCCAGGAAAAGAGCCCAACAGCCAATTCATCCTCTCACTGGGAAGTCTTTGTTCACTCGATTCCATGCAACACTTCAATGGTTATGAGAAAGTCCTTCAAAGGTGCTGTAATTGGTGGCAATGACTTTTAAGTGCCCAAAGAAGCTGGTAGAAAAACAGGCAGATTAGGAAGAGTCCGGACAGTTTTAGGAATAATTTGCAAAGGACGAACACTTTTTTTGTTGTCATTCAACCTCCCGTTTTAAAAATCATCAACAGAGCAGGAAAAAGGTATTTTGTGTGTGTGTGTGTGTGTTCGCAGAGGATGTGGGAACTCAGCTCTCTAGCAGGATAGCTGCATTAGTTATTAAAAACATGGTAGACTGAGGTAGGTTTTAAGACATAAGATGTCAGGTTGGGAGCAACTAGCCAGCTTTCAAAGTCATTTAAGAAAAAAACATCCCTATTAGCAATAAAATGCAGATAAGAGACTAATTCCCTAGTAAGCAAGCTTCAGCTATGACACCCTGCCCCAAAATGTCTTGAGATATGTTATGGGTAGCTCCCTTCACCTCCATCAGCAGACCAACTGCTGCAGATAAGTGAACACTAAAGGGATAGACACACCAGGGGTTCACCTGCCTTAAGAATGGTTTCTGCTTCCCCCCAAAATCACATCCCCTCTAACACAGAAAAGACCAGGTTGCAGCCTAAGTTACAGCTTGCTCCAGGACAGCAGCGTCCCTATTCTGTCTGCATCTTGTTATGAAGGACAGATTCAAAGCCTATGAAGTCTTTCTGGTCTTCAGTGCTTTACAGCTCAAGCACTTAGCTTCTATAGGCCATTGAGCTTGTAAAAACAATGCCACATCCCCCATAACAACATCACTTGGACTAACCAACACCATCCTGACAGCCTTTGGTTAGGGCCCAGACAGGCTGGCAAATGCTTCCTATGCACATCCCCCAACAAAACCAGAGATCTCGGTACCCCTGACTTTCAAGCCGATACTTTTACTCAGGCTTTAATCTCCAAAATCGATTAAAAGCAAAGCAAATAAACCCAAGAGATTCTCTCCCCTGGGTTTCTTTCAGCTTCACAGGCAGGAGAAAAATTATCCTTCATAATATCACACTGAAAGCACGTACTGCAGATGGCTGTCACCCAGTCATTAAGTGCAGTTTTGCAATTCTACCTATCGCTCTCTGAACCAGGATGATTTGTGCATACTCAATGCATGAGTAACATACAGGAGCATTCTGCATCCCTTATGAAAAGCCATTACAGATAAACCAGCCAGATCCCTGATAAGGCTTCAAAAGGCCTGGGAGTGTTATTGCCTTCAAAAACATTGCCAGTCCCTGCCTGAGATAAGTCCCACTCGATCTTGACTCACACCCAAGCTCAGCCAAGCTTGCTTTCACACTCCAGAGCTCTGTTTCTCATTGCTGTGACCAAACACGTCATCTTGTCTGCAAAGCAAAGACGTATGAAAAGAGAAAGAGGTAGAATCCAGCTCTTACAGTAACATGCCTCTTTAGTCGCAATGGGAGCAGACTTTTGTGATCACCAGATGCAAGGCACGAGTTGTCAGACCTGTTGCGTTTTTACATGACACTGAGCTGAGTCATAATGAAAATTTTAACTCAAGTCTTCACCTTTTGGTCCTGCTAGGCGTCACCTCCTGGGTAGTTTGCATGCAGCACTACAAGACAGCAGTGTTGAGTCATCCCATTCATTGTGTATCACGCTGAGACCAGTCTGCTGAAATTACCTCTGTGGATGTATGTCCGATTAGTCTATGAGTCACCATTCACGGATAGCTGCTAGCCCCAGCTATGAGGGAGTATTGGTCCACCTCTCATCTGAAAAGTTAGTGCCTGTTTCTTGCTGCAGGTGAATGGTCAACAACTAAACCCCATTGCATGAGAAGGACTGGAGAAGAGAGAAGTATAAACCGTGAAGGTCAATAGCAAAGCTTGCATTTTGTTGGCATGTTTTATAAGAAAGGATAATTCTTCAATAATGTTTTAGATAAGACAATTTTGTGAAAGGAGCCACTAGGACTTCATAAGCGCTGCCACAGTAACACAACTCCCATGCTCCTTAACACATCCATAAAATGTTTCAGAGCATTTCCTTCAACTAGAGCTGCAGAGACACCAGCTTGATAATTATACTAAGATAAAGTGGGAATTTGGCTATTAAACTCCCTTTTTTTTTGTGTATGTCCCTGGTAGGCTTTTGATAACGCTGTCTGCTGCTTCAAGGCAACATTCCCACACACAAGGTTTCTTGGAGACCCGCTGCTATCACTAAGCCTTCCATCACTGCCATGTAATCAGGAACTCACACCAGGAGGTAAAGCTGCTCAGGCTGTGGCAGCCATTGTAACTTGAACTTTCCTCACAGAGCATCTTAGGATGAGTTTCTCTAGCTGCTGAAAGCTCAGAAAAGCAGCTTTTAATGACTCTGCCAGCAGGAGCTGGTGGAATTCTTTGTCCTTTCATCTAATGGAGGTGAATCTCAAGGACCTATATTTGTGTGTTGGCTCTGATGGTTGCTAAGGTTTGATCACTGGAAAAGGAGACGAGATTGAAATTATCAGCTTTACTCTTTCCTGTCTGCTCACATGCACACCAAGCTTCCCTGAGCACACACATCAACATGCAGATAAGTGTACAGCACAATGATTCCCCTTCTTGCAAGCCTATCTCTATTCAAGTGAAGTCTGAGGCTGTTAGGATGACCTGAGTATAGTATTTAAGTATTGTTGTACTTTTGCCAGCAAAAAGCAGGCAAACACAGAGGAGATATGGGAGAAGAAAGAGCAAAAGGCAGAATACAGACTATTTTGCTACCACATTTCTTCTGCTGATTCAACAGTTGCTGCAGCATGGAGGGTTTCATTCAGGATGTTAATAACCCTCATGAAGCAGCTGGTATGTGCCATCAGTATTGATGGGAGACAACAAAACCTCACCCCATTCCTAGTCCCTAGCACTTGCTTCCCAATTAAAGAAGGTAAACGCTGAACTGAGGCAACAGGACATCATTGACACTGAGCCAAAGAACAGGTTAAACCTCTCCACATCCCAGTGACACTAGAGACCTGTTGACTGTGTAATTCTACATCAGGTTTGATAGGAAGAACATCAACAGCACAGCTTGTTCCACCAGTCCAACAAAGCTAAAAGAGCTATTTCTCAGTTTGTTACCTCCACCCAACTGCTAACCTTTACCAGTAGCTCAGAGACAAGTGAAACATTCCTTTCATGATTATTGCAGAATATTACCCACAAACTGGCTCTCAACACTAGGGCAGCCATGGCTTTGAGGGCAGGAACTGAAACAGATTCTTGGTTAGAGCCATTAAGTAATGACACATGGAGGACAATTTGAGGAAAAGGACAGTCTTCAGGGAAATATTATGTTTTATTTAACTTCTCAAATAGAGCAGTACTCAGAGTTTAAACATCAGGCAAACACAGTGTCTTACCTTGAACATTATTTAAGCATTTGGCTAGTTTCGTCCCTTGTCTGCCTGTGGAAGATTGATTTTCTTCTACTTAGCTGAATTAAAGGGCTTTTGCTCTTCCTCCTGCCCTCCAACTCCTCACCAAGCAAACAACCTGTTTTTTGAAGAGCCAGTGTCTTACGCTGGTTTCACCTCAATAAATTCTTAAGATTAAAGCTTCTTTTGCTTCCATCAAATCTGATCTCGGAGACAAGTGGTAAGTTGGGGTTAAGGAGAATGGAGGGAAAACGTACTTAATTAAATGAATTTAGAAATATCATCCATGATATTTCAGGATCAGGAGATGGATTTATTCTTTTCTAAAGATCAGGGAAAAGAGGATGGAGGAAGTGAAGGAAAACATAAAGGCCTTTGGTATTGCACAAAGTGGCCATCAAGAGGCCCAACTAAATTTTCATTATATCCTGATAGTCACTATAAAAGGAGAGGGCAATTCACCACCTCAGAATAATGAGGGAAAACACTCAGTTTGAATTGTCCATAAATACCCTGCACTTTGAGGCTGTGCACTGCTCAACATTTAAATGGTACTTTAAAAAGAAAATAAAGACATGAAAGAGAAGGGAAGATATACCCTTAGGGGTACATACAGCACACCTCAGAAAAAGTAGGAAAACAAAGATCTTTGTACCCATTCAGTTTCATGTAAGCATTTGCCCTATCAAGAACTAATTAGCAATGGAAAATAACATTTCTTACTATTGGGATGCCTGGAAAAGGTGGTTTGTTACAAGCACCATTTGCTACAGGGAAATTTGACTACATTACAGCCTGATAAGCACATGCCTAATCCATAACCTTCGTTAGTACTGTACAAGCTGCTGCTTCCACCAGGGTTCAGACATCTCTGTGCTCACTCTAACACAGTGGCACTTGAAGGCCCCCTGCTGTGATCAGGGGTCTGTTGTACAAAGCACTGTACAAATAGTCAATGAGAAATACTCTTTGTTCCACGAGCAACCAGCCAAACAGGCAAGACAGACAAAGGCAGGAGGAAAAGTATCATGATCCCTATTTTTTTGTACAAGAAGCTGAGCCACAGAGAGGTGAGTGTGTACTTAGAGCTCATCTGCTGTGCCAGTGATATAATCAACTTGCCTTTCTTGTTTACCTATACATGCAAGGAGGTCCTGATGCCTTGGTGATTCCCAGTGTTAACTGCACAGGCGCCCAGCCCTGTATTTGTTGGTTTCTGAAAACAAGCAGCAAACCCAAGCCCCCTACTCCCACACATGCCACACCATCAGTAACTGTTAGAAAGGCAGCTAAATGAAAACTGAAACACACCAGCAATACTTAAACAAATATTCAAGCCTTTGTAGTCAGAGCAGAAATGAATCCCTAAATTGATCTTCAATTCCATCCATTCTAAAGCACTTCCTGAAAGACAGCTCTTGCATCCTGCCCTGATGGGCAGCAAAACTGGGCAATTCTGGGATGTGCTGAGTGAGACTTTCCAGCAGTGTCTGCTTCCTGCCGTAGGATCACACAATCCCAGTCTAAGCACCCCCTGGGTAGCACCAGAGTGGGACAGGCTCCATTAGTGGGAGGCTTCAGGACATTTGTTTCATTACAGGTCATACTGAGATCTGCATCTTGTCTATGAGGTGGGATGCTGCCTGTGGAGACATACCCTGGTACAAAGCAGCCTAAGGGCAACTTTGAATTTAATGCGTGAGAATGTCCTGCTCAATCTGCCCAAAGAAAAAGCCCCTCCTATCTCATCTAAGGACACAGGGTGTTACTTGGCACTTGTAGAATGCTCTTGTATAGATCAGGCTCTAGATGACTTGCTGTGTGGTGCAAACAGGCTCTTTGTCCATGACTTGAAATCGGGCCAAAGTCATCAGACTTAAGAGGAATGGAAAGCATATCCTTTGCAGTAGATATCATTCTTGCTGTATCTTCGCACAACCTTCCCTTTTATTGTATTTGCACCACGCAGTTCTCCCTCAGCCTGACCCAGTACCAGAAAATGCTTCAGAATCCATGTGAGACAACAAACCAGTCACTGGAATCACATTAACATATGCTTCCCACTAACTCCTCCTTCTTCTCGCATACCACATACACCTTGTCCAAAGGAAAGTAAAATGGATCCCTCGAGATCTCAGAGATACACTTCCCTCTAAGAAAAGAAAGGGAATTGTTTCAGCCCAGGGTTTAGGAACCAGCCCTCCTCCTCTACATAGCCCAGCCATAGCCTCTGACCACATCAATAGCCTCCTGTAACTAGGAATACCCAGAAGAGCTGATAGGTCTAATAATCAGCGTCACCTTTCCTGCAATTACTGGAGGAGCCAGGGGCTCTTAACAAACTCAGCTCTACCTTATCACCTCCACACTGCTTCCCTCTTGACATCCTCTCCTGTAGGTGTTCCACTGTCAGCTTTGCACAGCCAGATACCTTACCGACCTAACAAGAGCAGGCAAAAAACGTCTATGTCTGAATGATTAGCTGATAATCACAGACATGGGCTTTGCCAAGTTTTTTGAACACAGAAGCTCAGTTCAGCCTTCCTTCACACCAACATCCCACTTGCCAAAGCCCACAAATCACATCAGTGTAAGAAACAGGTGAAAAACCAAAACCCAGCTCATATTGTCTATCATCAAATGGCTGCTAAATAATGCAAAGAAATGAAAACAATTTTGTTTGGATGATTGATTATAAGGAAATTGCTCATACCTCCAAAGCATGGTGCTTCCAGTCACATCTTTGTTCCATTTGTCAGCAAGGAAATTAAGTTCCTCTCCTGGCACAGTGCCTGCACTGTCCTGTTAGCTACGTTTGGCACACCGCTTTGCTTTGCAGTGGTTTCTTACCCCACTTTGACAGCTCACCTCAGAACTGGCAAGTAGTGACCTCCTAGGACATGAGGTTCAGCTCCAGTTCAACTCCTGAGGCAGTTCTCCCAGCTGCTCGCATTAACCCCAAACGAGTCACTCCAATCACCACAAAGTGTTTGCAGCCTTGGAAAAGTCAAGAGGACACCCAGCACCTGAGGATTAGCAGTCCCCTTCAAGAAGGTCTTGGATTTCCCTCGTCCATCTCTGTGCAGTTATGCAGTTTTAAACAGAGATGTAACCTTCAGATCATAAAAGGCATATCAGTAACTGACTCACATGAGAAAGCACAGGGATGAAGGCAGGACATTTGTGTCAATAAAGAGCAGAAAACAGTCCCACTGGCATAAAAGTACTCTTCCTCTCAGCTCCTAAAATTCAGCAACAAAAGGGATCTCCTAGTCCTGGACTCTGCTATTTCAGGCAGTAGTTCTCTATATTCTTTTGAAATAATTTAGCAAGCTCCATTTTAAAAACAAGTTCTGATTTTTGCCCCCAGCATTCCTGTTATGAAAGGCTGTTTCAGAACATCATTGTTCTGACGGTTCAAAACTTACTTTCAATTTCCTGCCTAATTTATGCCTGGCCAGTTTTATACTCATGTTGTTACACCAGTGCTGTTCTTTGGTTTAAAGAGTTCCCTTTCCTCCTGATGTTTGCTCCACAGTGATATATTAACAGAGCTGTCACATGAGGCGCGTTTAACCTAGTTTTACCATTAAAAGATAAAGACTTTGGCTAATTATAGATGGGTTTTTAACTCCTCAAGGAAGAGGCTGTGTTTTTATATTGTGCTTCATTATAGATACTATGGCAGAAAGGCATTTCATGAGATCATCAGAGGCAGGATCAAATATACTTAAATACCTATTTGTCCTAATAGCTGTTTGTCAAGCCCATTCCTAAAATTCATTAAGGGGATGCCACATCTTTCCTAGACAGCCTGCTTCAGTGTTTTACCCCTCTAGAGATTAGAAGGTTTTTCCTAATACGTTAAATCATCTTCACTATGAATTCAAGCACTTTCTTTTTCTCACACCAGTGACCACAGAAAACAGCTCATCATCAGCCTTTGTATAAGTACTATATATGTGTAGGAAGATTGACTGCATCCCATTTCCAGCATTTTTCTTCCAAAATGAACAAAGGCAATGCCTTCAATCTTTGGTGACAGGACTTGTTTGTCTAACCTCTTATCATTCACTTGTTCTGTCTTTTTTATTTCTCCTCCCCTGGAATCTCTTTCCAAATTTCTTAATGGGTGTAGATAAAGTTTCACATCAGTTCCGGACACCCACACTTGGCTGAAGCTCTGCCAGCCCCAAGCAGGTTGTGATAATTGTCTCACATATCTGGCAAAGAGCACTCTTGTTAATACAGTATTAGATACAATGAGTAGTTTTTCAGCAGCAGTTGATTCATATTCTACTTGTGAACCAGTGCAACCCCAGTCCTCTCCTGCCGTGCCACTGCCTTATTGCGTATTCCCTATTTTGTGTTTGTGTATTCTGCTTTGCCTGCCTAAGAGGAGTGCTTTGCACTTGTCTTAATTTCATCTCTTTTGCTTTCAGGCAAGATCTCTCATTTGTAAAGACTGTTGTTAAGTGCTGAACCTTTCTAGCAGGGTCCCATATTTACCTGCTGCAATGACAGAGAGTGTTGGAAACCACCAGACAACAGATACAACATACCCACTGCAAGAAGCACAGTGCCCTCCAGCACAGCTCAGCCAGGATACAGATGCAATCTCCACATCTACTTACATTGCTCTTCCACCTAATGTTCATGTAAAGTTCGCATATTCCTGACTTTTATAGACTGCTTTCCCAAAAAGGGATCACATATCTTCTCCTGAGCAATCTTCTACCACAACATCATCCAATGACATTCCACAAGATCTGCCTTTCAGACTTCTCCAACCATTACATCTTGCCATCTACCCTACTCTGTGGTCCTACTCACCCCTGCCAACACCTTAAATCAGCCACAACCTTGAGGTAGGACCTCCACTTTCCTAGAAGCAGCTGCATGACACTGTCCAAAGCTGGAATACAGTAATACAAACTTTAATGTGTTTCTTTTAAAGATGGATTAAATGAGGGGTCAGAAAACTAACTTACCTTCTGGCCATTGTGTCCAAACAGCACAAGGTCCTCTTCTGCTCTGCTTTCTAGCAGCCTTCATTAGCTCTCTGCACCCAGGTTTTCCTTCCCATGTCATTGGATGATGAAAAAGATAGGCCAGGGTATTGCAAAGCTCTCAGGACTCTCCCAGCCTGCACTGCCCCAGGCCGAGTATGCTGAAGACCTCATTTTGGAGAATGAGGTCTCCAAAACCATCTCTGTAACAGAGGATGCTCCAAGAGAAAGATCCCTGGGGCCCAGCCTGTGCCTTTTAGCTGGAAAAAAAAAAAAATCCTCTGCATGATCCCAGTGGTCAGGGAACAGCAAAGTGAATGCTTTCACCACCCACCCACTTCTGTTTGTTTTGACATAATTGCAGTTCTCCCCTCCCCACCACTTCACAGCTCAATTTTGGCAGGGAGGGCAGAGGCCTTTAAAGCTGGTGGGTTGTGAAGAGCAAAGATTCCTAAATTACATTTCCATGAAGGACATGGCACTGTTCTTGCGTGCCTTCATCTGAGGATTTCAAAGTGTATCCCAGGACCATTACCTCCCTTGACACCGCACTGTATGTATATAAAGCATAGAGAGGCTGCCTCGGGTTGTTCCTTTCAGAGGTGGTGAGACCAGCAGAAAGCTTACAAGGGACACTAAACTTAGAGCCAGAACTAGTGTGACAGGAGGTTTAAAGTGGAACATAATACAGGTTAAGACTTGGCTTGTCAGTTCTTTTGGGGATGGCTGCGTCTGCTCAGGTAGTGGGAGAGTTAGAGGCTGGGTAATTGCATTCCTGGACTTCCTGAAAATCTTCTCCACATAGTAAGTACTGCAGTAGTTCCCTAGGCGCTATCAGCTGCTTATCAACAAAATGACACACAAAAATATAAATCTTAGGGCAGCTTGATGCTGGTGTGTCTGTAATAAGGGAGAGCAAGCAGCCTATCAGCAGAAGCACTGGGCTAAATGGAGCAAAATGAAATCAGGTAGCACTGCTGCTCTTTCTAAGAGAGTGATCCTTCAGGATTTGGCTGGAAAGCTACTCCAAACTGCTGCCATGGACAGAATGCTGATTCCAAGCCCAGCTCTCTCACTCGTTGTCGTTTTCCAAATAGCATTTCCTTGTGCTTGCTCAAGCACAGATCAAGCCTTGCTGCTTCGCTCCGGTGCTGCCTGCTCTCGGTCTCAACGTCTGCTCCCCGTCTCACGTCTGCTCCCCGTCTCATGTCTGCTCCCCATTCACACTAACGTAGGGCAGGATCTTTCCTGCTTGCCAGAGGTGTGAAGCCAATGTAAATTACTTTCCCTGTTGCATTGAGGGAACGTCTTATTATCAACCTGTCAGATCTAGACAGCTGCCAAGATGCTTTAAGAAAAATTAAACCAGGCCCAATCTCAACAGATAGATACTTGTCCCTCTATGGGGACCCCATGCAGCGCTTTGGCCTTTGCCAGCAACAGCAATGTAGATCAGATTTTCTTTTCTCTCTCAACTGAGCTATATCAGTCAAAGCCAAGCATGGGGAGGGTGGGGACTGCAGCAGCATCAAACAGCTCACTGTCATCAAACAGTAGGTCATAAGAAAATTGTTTCCCAGGCTTTTAGCCAGAGATATCTTACAACAAGCTGACAGAGGAATTACTTGGTTTCATCCTTGAAATGCAGCCCTTTCCAGTATTAGAAATATGTGGTCTCAGTAGAGACCAGCACAGCCCCCAAAGCAGTTGGCATGCCAGCAGAGAAGATAGTACCCCTCAGAAATAAAAGAGAGAATTTTGCATGACAGAACAAGGTTACATGCTTTGCAACCCAGCCAAGACACAGAAAGGAAACACATCTTCCCCTCTCTGGCTGGGTGGGTGCCCCTGGATGACATGGGTGCATGGAAACAGCATGGCTTCAGAACACCACAAGGGTTCAGACCAGCAAATCCAGTTCATGTGACTATCCCTCCTTTCCCTGGTTCTGCAGTCACCCATGGTCACCTCAGCACCTCCTCTTCCCTAGGGTGAACAGCCTTGCCCCTTCTCAGAACATGAAAATCTTTGAGACAAGAGGCAGAAAGAGAAACAATACAGACATAATATTTTTGTTCTTTCAAAACACTCAAATGGCAATTTGTAGCCAACAGCTTTTCTGAATGGAAAGGAAAGCTGTTATTTGACTACCCTTGTACCCTAGCTGTGTTCCTCACTGCCTTTACAGCAGCAACCCTTGCTGCAGCTCTATGGGGAGAAGGCTTTATGAAAGCCAGCAGTGGTGAAGGCAGTGGAAATTAGGAGGTAGCAAGGGTCCCTCCTTCTCTCTTCATTTCCATCCCACTCCTATAGCCTACAAACTCAGATATGGCTGTGCAGGGTCACAGCTGCATTAGTGAGCTCTTGCGTAAATCAGACACAAACATGCTCACACTCCCATGGAAACATGCTCCTGGCCTACGCCGATGATTTGTCTCATGCAGAACTGACACATTTTAAGATCTAATTATTATTACCAAGCTCTAAACATCATGGAGAGGACTCTCAGCCTTTGCTCATCAATGCCCAACTGTTCCCACTGATCTCTTCTCTTGGAGCAGCAGTTTGTTAGCTGCAGGAACCGTCTGTCATTTTGAGCTCAGGAACTAACAAACTAGAAAAGGTTCAGCCCAGGATTTGGTATCTCCCTGCCAGAGGCTCAGATTTGATGTCCAAATCTGAGTCTGTGATATTCTGGGTATTTGGATTTTAGTCCCATGTGAGCCATGACAGATCACAGCTCTTGCCAGTTGGTTCATGGCCTAGAAGGTTACAATTTCTGCTGAGGATCAATGGCATTTAAAATGGGATCAGGTAGCTGTATGCAGACAAGAAAAAATTCCTGTATACCTTTACCATGTTTTGTTCATAAATAACCACTGTTCCGTAAGTTCTGCTGCCAGGATGCCCTGCCTTGTCTGCAACAGTGCTTTCAGAAGGAAGCATACTCTGTGTATCATTGAGACGGGGAGCCAAGGCATCTTGGATTCCTTCAGAGCTGCTGCCCCCTTTGAGCTGACTGCATTAGGACTGTCTGTAAAAAGGAACAGTTCAGCTACAGTTTTTACACCCCAAGTCTAATAGAAAGTCTCCTGTGGCTAGTGTGCTGCTCTCAGGAGTCTGTAAGACATCAGCCTCCATGCAAGCTGGCTGGATGCTTCTCCAAAATCAGCCTACACACCTTGGCAGCACAGCCTGTCACTAATCCCTAGAAAACAACCCCTTTTGAGAGCTAAAAATAGATACTATTTTGTAAAAGAACAAACTAATTACTCTTAAATTTCTGCATATTAGAACTATTAAGTCTCTACTTTACAGCTGCCCTCAATTTGGCTTTTCACCTTCATTTACCTGTTTCCACACACATCAATGATGGCAGACACCAGACAGTGTCTGCAAACGATGAGGTCTGTGAACCTTCTTAAGCCACAGATGGAGAAGCATGCAGGTTGTGTGCAGAGGTCTGTGCCATCAGTTTGTTGCTCACAGATGAGCAACCCCAGCTGGAACAAAAGCATCCAGCGTAACTGAATGCTAAGGAATAAGTAGATGGGTATTTCAGCAAATCAAATTCAGATCCCTTTCCCGTTACAGCTGTCCTTTTCCAATGGTCATGGGCAGCGCTGAGGTCTTCGTAGTGGTTTGTAACATAGCAGAATTTCATGCCCTGGAACTCTGCAGAGAAATGGTAAAAATAAAACATAAAATTGCACTCTCAGCACAACACACAAGTATTGGCCAGCAATCTGGCTGTTTTGTATAGAAGCCTTGTCTATTAAGCACCTTTCACACTTTCAGAAAAAGCATTCATATTTTCAGAAGCATGGATCTGATTTTCTTCCTCTGCTACTTTCAGTTTAGCTTTTGTACTATGGAAAAGGAACAAGACCCAGGAGCCAGGAATGTTTTCTTTGAAATCAGTGTTTGCCCCAGTAAGAAACCATGTTGGATCAGCTCAGCACCAGACTACCAATCACTATGAAATGAACATTTTTGTAAGAACCATCTCCAGCTTCCACTGAATGTCTGTGATTTCACCAGAAGATGTGTCTGGTCTGAAACAAAACTTCTTCTCATTCAGATGCAGGAATATAAGTCAAATATCTTGGACCTTATAATCTCATTGCAAAATATCACTTTACCTGTTACACATCTTCCCTTACCTTGAGGTGCTTAGAGCCCCCCCCCCCAAAAAATGTCACATAAAAAGCTGTTCTAGCTGACATTTCTGAGCTTGGTTGGAACTTAAAGGCTGGGGAGGGGGAAGAATTTCTTATTTAAACTTCAGTTGAGGTTCAATTAGAGCCTGGGTTAAAAGCTCAGGTTGATTTCATTTTATCCCAATGGTTTATTTCTTCTTTAGTCTTCTTCCCCTGTCCTTGTACCTGTTATATAGACATATAGAAATCAAGGCAGCCTTAAATTTGTAGTCCCTCATCAAACAAGGCTCAGACCAAACAGATGTCTCTTTATTTCAATCCAACCATATAGAGTAGAGCCTTTAGTGACTTTAATCAACACCATGACACTACAATAAAACTACAATAAAACGATTTAATTATAAATTAAAGAGCATTTTTGAAACCTGGCCTGGTTTCCCTATGATAAAAAAGCATGAGTTCAAAAAGGTGAAAAGAAACTCACCGCTCTGTGTTGCTATCATCAGACAATCCCTCTAGCTCAGCAGTCTTGGGTTTTATCACACACACACAGAGCTCACACGATAGTAATCAATTCGGCATTTTGCTGAAGCACTTAGAATGGGAACACCTGGAGTTGAGATTCAATTGTCCAGAACTAGCTGGCTGATAATTAATATTCCTTCAAATGGCTTTTTTATCAAGGTGTCCCTCCTGATTCACCAGCCATTCCTCTGTGGCTCAGATACACTACTGAGTAGTTGCTCATCCGCCAGCCCAAGCCTTATATAGAAACATTGGAGACAGACGAGCTGGAGAACTTATGTTTCAACATTGCCTCAGGCGCATCCACCAAGACTGTGTATGAAAAACATCATCTCACTTCAACAGCAACAGTTAAAAACAACACTTGAGGACATGTTCAAGGAAATATAGTTGTTCTACCTCCATAGGACAAGTGCAAGGAGGATGGATTCACCATTGTAAGACCTCTTTAAGATTTATCTCCAGTTCCAACATCTGGATTTTACAACTCTAAAGGGTCACCTCCTTCAATGGCCTTTGGACCGTGCTCTGGTGCAACTCAGAAATGGATCTTTCGCCATCACTAGTCAAGCCAATTGCTGTATCTCTCTATACGTTACACATGCAAGTTCAGGCTCTTCAAGCATAAAGTGGCATCTATATAATTGCTGCATACTTAGATAGTGGTTAATGCAGCTCTAAAAGCATGTCCAATTGAATTGCAAAGATTTCACTCTCACCCTAAGTGCTGGGCAGCAAGGGAATCCCTTCAGATGTCTGAAAAAAACCTTGTATCAAAGAAACCTTGCTTTCTAGTTGCAGGAAAACAAAATAACTAGGCTGGAGGGAATGCATAGACCTTACATCAAGCAGGGATGTGTCCATAAGGGTTGATAGATCTATTCTAATATAGATAATGAGCAGCTGGACATCTTCACCGAAGAAACTTTTGGTACTTCTCAACTTCGAGTTTTTCCACTACTTTCTTACCGTCCTTTTGCCCCAGACCATCTCCCCTGGCAGGTCTGCACACTGTTTCAGGGCCCAGTCATATCCTCTCAAGTCTGTCCTAGGGCATCTTCTTTGAGTTCTGCCCTGGGGAAGAGCAAGAAAAATCAACATGCCCATACAATCTGCAAGTTCAGCTATGTATATTTGGTTTCAAGTGCTTTTCAAATCTCTTTAAGCTTCCAGCAGGGAGAAAGAGATCTGATTCTATACGATCTCATTCACACCTCTTCTCCTACCGCTGTGGAAGCATGATGTAGACTTCTCAGCAAATGTAGCCCTATTCCTCAGGGTCTCTGCATTGCTTGCTTAGCTGAGCCCCATCAAATTATGTTCAAATCACACTAGAGAAAAATCAGGATGTGCCTCTTTCATACCTGGCTTTTTTATTTATTTGCTTTGAATAGAATTTATCATCCAGAGGAATTTCATTTTTTACAGAGCTGCTTCATTTTCCCTCTGCAATTTGGGTCAAATCCTATCACTGAGCTCTGCTAAATTTGTTGCAATATTAGCATTGCTGTCCCCAGCCTGGTGGGGATGTGACAAGTAAACTTTGCTGAGCTGTGCCCCAAATCCAAGCTGAGAACACCAGAATTGCTGTGGAAAATAGCATCCTGAGGCATCCTAATCCAGCTCCAGGGAGCCTTAGGCTGGAAGGGGGTGAGACAGGCACAGAGCAAGTACTGCCTAGACCTTGCATGGGAAAGCAGGGCTGGAAGAGCCCCTGCAAGCTCCGCATTTTCAGACACTGACACACAGACTCTTCTGGATGTCCTGCTTTCTCTGTGGAGAGATATGCTGGAATCATCAGTCTCTAAATAAAAGCAGACATAGGGCCAGAAAGAAATAGAGGATGACAGTAGAAGGTCAAATGCACAGGGGAGGTAAAATCACAAGGAAATAAAGAGAAATGAAGCTTTTTATTGGGCCTCTTCTGGTGATGCACAGGTGGGAACATGGCAGAGGCTGTTCTGACATGTAATTTAGGCTGGCTGTTGCTTAGAAATGGCTGTGCTTCTCCAAAATCTGGCTGGCTGGAAAAATGGGCAGTGTAGAGAAGAAAGTGGCCAGGATGCATTGCCTACATGGACCAAGAGCTTGGAGCTTTGGCACATCAGCAAGTCAGCTCAGGTCACCTCAGGGGACATGTATGCGGGCAACAGCACTTCACCAGAGACTTCTACCCTCTACTTAATTCAAACCAACTACAGTTCTAAATAAGCATCTTCAGCACGGAAAAGGACTCTTTCAAGTTTACTCCCCCCAAAGGACACATCAGGCAGCAAGCGGGAAGAAACAGTTCCCTGCAGGAAGAACACCACCCTCCTTTCACCTCACCTCATTCCTGCTTCTCCCTCCCCACCCTTCTTGGACTCCTTTGCCCTCAGGACTGCCTCCCAGGGAACTCTGTCAGCCAGTCTCCTAAACAGGCTGAACTCTGCCATCTAGAAGTCCCAGGCAGCAGTTCTGCTGACCCTCCTCCTTACTTCTATAAGAATCAAAAACTTCGTCATTTCATGATCACCATGGCCAAGACTGCCTCCAACCATCGCATCACACACACCTTGGAGCATATGGCACAAGTGCTAACACTGTAGGTAATGTTGATAATAACGCTCCGTGGCACGCAAGAGCTGGGCTGCTCAGCCTTCCAACTGAGGAGCTCAATGCAAGCCTGGCTGCTGTGTCGTATTTTTAATGTGTGACATAAAAAATAGAAGATGTAATGGGTTTCTGTTTTCAAATAGGCTTCCAACTGTGCCACCTGGAAGTCAAGGAGATGTGGGAGGACAAAACACGAACAATTAGATCATAAAAGCTCCAGGAGAAAACCAGCTAGCGCTTGATAACCCAGGTCTCTATTCTACAGAATTTATTCCTACAGCCAGCAACTTTCATGCTCCTATATTTATTTTCCATATCAGTTCTAAGGCTGAGACTCATTGGCTTCCTGCCCCTACAGCAGTCTCACACTGGAGGTGATTTGCATCTCTCACATGAAGGATACCCAAGCTGTGGGTTGATTTAGCAGCTAGTGTATTGTAGTCTGTAGCAGAGAGAGAGAAGATACTTGGCAGAGGAAATAGTACAGAACAGCCAACAGATAGTCTTCTCCCTTTTACAGCCTTTAATGAGCCCTTTGATTCTTATCTGAACAGCAAGAGAACAGACAAGCCTCCAGCCCCACCAGCACACAACTGGCCTCTCTCTGAGAACAAGAAAATGAAACCATAAGCAATGAGTTACAAACATGGAGTATTTCTGAACTCATTTGTCTGCTTATAGGATCCAGGCCCTATTCCAACCTGCAAATGGGATGTGCTTCACTAGTTTTAAATCACTCAGCAGGTGATAAGTGGTAACGCCTGGAGCCCTGAGGTGCCTTCAAAACATAATTGCTTATTAAAATAAAACAATAATTAAGTGGAAGACACAGAACCTTGTGATTTTTGGAAAATGGATCATTTTTTATAATGAATCTCTGAGGCTGTGAGCAGACAAGGTGTAGCCATAAAACAAGGAAGAAGGGCTGAGACCTGAGGGCACGCACTGCTCTGGCACCTGAGGAAGGGAAGAAGTGGCAGGACTTGGAGTACCCACAGGAGGGACGCTCCAGGATGCCCCTACAACAAAGGCATAGCTGCATTTGATGAGCAAGGAGCATTCAGGTTTGCACTGGGAGAACAAACTTCAGGCTCAAAAGGTCCAAAACAATGACAACCATGGCATTCTTTCAGAGTGCTGGGGGAAGAGGAAAGGGTTTGCTTCTTGGCAGCTCCTGCCCTATTATGTGGCCATGGCCTTGATAATATGGATGGAGGGTCACAGCTTCTCAATTCGCTTCAGACTCCAATTAAACTGTTGCAGTAACTGGCACCTATATCAGGCCCTTCTGGAGCCAGCACAGCCCAAATTGCCTACGCTCTTAGCCCCATCTATCAATGACTGGTCTTGTCTGTGTGGGGATCTGTATGCCAGAAACTCAAACAGGACATATCTCACAGTTTTTGATATCTGAGGTGCCAGGGGGTGTTTTATATTCCTGCATTCCCCCTTCCTTCTCTTCTTCTAAACACAGAGACCAGAAGTCTCCATCTCTTCTTCATGTAAGATCTGCTAACCCCTGCCTGCCCCAAGAGCTTTGATTAGTCAAAGTAAAAAACACTGCATTAACAGTTCGGTGTGTAAAATCCTGATTGTTTTCATCCTCTTCACCAGTGTGAGCTTTGTAGTTTTAATCATGCCTTTGGGCTTAATCCTGATTATTTCATTGCAAACTACAGGAACATATCATCACTTACAGTGCCATTCTAGGCTATTACTCAGTCCTCCAGGTCGGAAGGTGATGAGGGAATCCTACTAGCTTTCTGTGCACCAGCTTCTTATTTGGTGACAAACTCCCGCAAACAATAAGCTTAGAATTGATGAGAAACGTAATTTAGGTCCTAAACTTCCAACTTTGCACACTCCTTGCAGATATAATCCCACAGAAGAGGAGCATGGATGGACAAGTGTTACCACAGACCCTCAAAACACATGCTTTGTTTCACAAGTTCGCCCCAGACAGTAACAGGGAGCTTCTGTTGACACACAGGGGGCTGTTCCTTGTGCCAGACAGATTATCAAGATGTTTGTGTAACTTGAAAGTACCTTATCTTAACCCAATCCTAGGTACCACATTACAAAACTACTATGAGGGTGGTGAGGCACTGGGACATATTGCCCAAAGAAGTAAATGCTCCATCCCTGGCAGTGTTCAAGGCCAGGTTGGACAGAGCCTAGGATGACATGGTCTAGTGTGAGGTGTCCCTGCTCATGGCAGGGGGTTTGGAACTAGATGATCTTTAGGTCCTTTCCAACCCAAACCATTCTGTGATCCTATGACTACCAAGTGTTAATTGGCTCTTTGTTAAGAACCTCAGCAGAGGGTCAAGGCTGGAATGGGCAATAGAGATGTTGTCTCCAGAGAGAACTTCTTACCCTCCACTTCCAGGCGAGGGTAAGGAGAAAGCCAGACTCCCCTGTCTGCCCTATAGCTGTCCCCAGAGCTCCCCATACTGGCAAGAGGTGCAGACAATTTTGGCTTCTAAACACTTCCACATTAAAAATGACTGCCAGCACTTCAGCGGATCTCCGGCCTCAGCAAGCAGGAAGGAGGCAGCAAGCAGCTAAATGCAGAGGCTATTTTTAACCTGGGCTCATTTCTTAGGGAAGAAATTATTCATAACCTGTGTGCATGCAGTGCATCAGATACAAGACAAGCTTAGCTGCAAACACTTCTTAACAGAGGTGCCATCTCCCCCCTTTCTGCACTGGAAAGCAAGGACTCTTCTTGCTGTCTTACAAGGGATTTCAGGGTAACACTGAAGGTGAGAGATTATCTGTTTCATGCCCACCTGTGCAGTGGTAGGAGAGGAAGCAAGCTTTGAGGCACATCATAGTTGTGGCACTAGCTGCCCATCTCCCATTTCATCCTCGCTCATGCTCAGAGGCACTCTTATGGCTTTCTTGCAGCTCCTGCTTCTTCTGTTCCCTGCAGCCACACTGTTAACACATGGGTCCTGCACGCTTCTGGGAGGTTCTCTTCTGAAACACAGCCTTCAGCTTAGCTTAAGGCAATTCATATTTCTCCCAGTCTTCTCTACATGTGAAAGTGCAGGTTTCCTGAGCTTGGAAACCGTTTTCTTGCAGTCCTCTCACTTCTCCTAGCACTTACATCCTGTGCCATAACCAATGGTCAAATGGCAAAGGGCAAGATCTGCGCCCAGCAAGGGCACAAATCACTTTGAACTGCAGTCCTGATAATTGGGTTCGGCAGGCAACATTTGTCTTTAAGACCTTTCTCATCTTTTTGATTTCACTTTTATAAAGTACATGCTCAAGGATTTCAACTCTGAAGGTAAAAAAAAAAAAAAAACCAAAAAAGCCATTATAACCATCTAATCTGACCTCCCATTTATCTGTGGGTGTAAAAATTCACCCGGTGGTCCTTTACCTGGCTTAGGAACTTCTAGATGAGCTGGATTGCCTCCTTTAGAAAAGTGATCTGGACTTGAGATATTGGGTTTAAGTAACAGAGATCTTACCGCATCCCTTAAGCAACCACTCCAGTGGTTCATTGTCTCGTTAAAAACATCCACCTTGTTTCCCAAGTGGAAATCAATGTTAGACAAACACAGACATTGGATATTGTTACATCCCTTTCTCCTCTGGTCTAAAAAGCCCCTTAACATTCAGTATTGTGGGTTTTTTTCTCCTAAACTGTGAACAAGCTGCTCCTAACATCTATGTGGTATGCCAGTTTTAGAGCAGAATACACACAACAGATACACAGCAGGTCTAAAATATACTGGTTCAGCACCAGTCTCAGGCTGAGCAGTTTGACTTTTCAATGTTTTTCTGCTTGGAGAGCCCCACTCCCATGCCTGTCTCTAAAATCAAGTGGCTGCTTTTGTGGTCTCGCATCTCAGCCAACTGCAAGGTGCCACATGCCACTAACCTCATCCTAACAGCTCTTCTGCTCATAATAAGCGTAAAGGCCAGAGTAGCAAATCTTCTGCTGTGTTTCAGGCTCCAATAAGCTTGCAACACCATCGTTAAAACATTCAGTTCTCTTTAGCTGCTAAAAATTAGATTGGGAGTCTCCAGGTCCCTTGAGATGGATGAGTGCACTGGGGAGAAGGGAAGAAAACAGGAAGAGACAAATCTCAGAAGTCAGACAAAATATTTGGGCTCTGAGCTTAGCTCTCAAACAATTGCAAACCATGTTTTCAATCTGCTACTTAAGGACTCCTGGGATCCACAGACCACTTCTAAGAGTTTGTAACTGGTAGTTAAAAGAGTAAACAGAGCCATAAATTCTTGCAAGAAAATCCATCATGCCACTCTAAGTTTGGGGGGCCACATTGCAAGTGGGGATAAACCCCATTGATTACAGGACATAGGGACAGCAACACAGCTGAAGAGGAGCTTGTGCTCCTTTTCTTCCATAACAAAGAGCATCTGCTTCTCAGTGAAAAATCACACCTCAGTTAAGAAAGCATGGACACTCCAGCTATTCCCCGAAAGCAATTGGAAAAATAAATGCATCTAATCAGAATGTAGCTTCAGTAGTTGCTCACACCAGACCAACAGCTCTTACACATAACCTCTCCCAGAAATAACACTAAATAGAAAAGAAAGCATCACAAGCAGCACAGAGCAGACAGTTATTTAAAGGGGATCAAAGCCAGCAACACGTCTTACAGCTGAAGCCAGCTAGAGTTTGGGGAGGAGGGAAGAATCAACCCAAAAAACACAATCAAAACAAGCCCCATCTTCTCACCCCAGCAACTCTTAAACCATAGACTCCTTCCACATGGGCCTTTTCAATGTGCAGAGGAAATTGAGGTGAGTGATGAACTGATGCCCAGCAGCTGGGGTGCTTTGCTAGTCTGGAAGTCCTGGCACTCAGCTGAGCTGTTGTGTGCCCTCTCCCAGGCAGCTGAGAGGACTGCAATTATCCCTTCTCTCCAAATATCTTCCATGAGCTTCTCACTCCAGCAAGCAGAAATACACCATATATTGAACTTGCTGTGGTGTGGAGGGAGGTAGTACAGGCAGGAGGAATGAACCAGAATATAAATGGAAAGTGTGACAAAACAAGAATAATAAAAATCCACCTGTATCATGAGCTCTGATATCTCTGTCTCTTCAGATACTGTGGCTATGCACACCTCCACCTTTCCCATGGCTATGAGTTCTACCCTGTTAGCTTGAAACTTCTTTTCCTGAAGAGAAATATGAGGCAAGCCCTTTTTTATATATATATTTTTTTTGAGAAAAAGGACAGAACAATCTTCAAATGAATCCATAAAACATAAACTTTTATTATCCTCCATCTGCTTTCCCACCGGATGGTACATATTTGCAAAGCAGCCCTTGGAGGCAAGGGAAAAGAAGGAAAGAAAGTTGCCATGAAAAAATCCAAAGTGATGGGAAGATCTTAGGGTAGCTGTTGTAATTTATAATCAGCCCATTTAATACCGAACGCTAATGCACAGCTGCTGAGAAAACTTGTCCAATATGCTTCTGCAACAACAAAAAAGGCCTCTGAGGTCATCTTGGTGCCTACATTATGCTGCAAAGAGATTGTCTAATTGCAGAACCTTGTGCAGCCTTCAGTATTAACCTCTCTCACTCACAGCCAGCCAAGCAACACAACTCTTTTGTTTAGAAAGCCTGGAGCAAGATGGATTAATAAATCCACCACGAAGAGTCTTTTACTGTTGATCCTAGATTTGTATCAGGAATAATCTGTTGTTTCCCCTGAGCAGAGTAGTAGGCCAATGACACAAAGCAGGACTCACCTTAAGACTAATAATGTTTCCAAGCTCCCTTCTTCCGTCCAACTTGCCAGTCTGTGCTGCAAAGTCTCTGGCTCATTGTGCAGGGTCTGAACCTGTAAATTCCCATGGCCAGTGTGTTCCCATGGCTTTAAGGTGTTCAATGCCTTATGATTTCAGATCCAGAAGGACCTTGGTCCTGCAGACAAAACATTAGCAACTTCAAGGAGGGCCCAGGGCAAGGTGGAGAGGAGAGAACAGAGCCCAGAGAGCATTGCAGTGCTCAGGCAGAGCAAATACACCAGAGTCCAGAGCTGTAATGCACCATTTAATCCTTGTGTGCAGCAGACTGGACAGTGGTTCAGGCTGGCTGACGATGGAAACTATTAGTAAAGCAGCCCAGTGTCTCTGGAGAAGCCAGAAAGCTTGGAAAGTGACTCAGAGAGATGGCTAAGGAGACCTGTGAGCAGGAGTTTCTCCTTGTGGTTTCTAAAGCATCATCATCACAAGCTGAAATGAAATGACTTCTGTCTCGGAAGTCTAGGGTGTATCTGGAAAACTGAGGTTATGTACAAATGGGCCCCAGCTGACAGCCAGATCCCATGGGAAAAAGCAGCGAGAGCTGTAATTGCAGGTCTTAGGGTTCTACGTGAGAATTTCAGTTCTCAGGACTTCCACTTTGCTAAGCCTGCATCTCTGAACACTGGGCCTGAAACAGGCATCAGCACTTGCTCATAACTTCCATAACCTGCCTGGCATCCACCCAACACTAGAAACCCTTGCTGCCTCCCTTGAAATTTGGCTCAGGCAACACAAATCCCAGCTTCAGGCTAAGTGAACATTTTGTGAGCCATTCAACAAGGCTGGCCGGAGTTCCAGTTTGCAGATGATTTGTTTTCTGTGGGAAAAGGCTAGCCAAGCTCACCCACAAAACCTGAAGGCTGGTTGCTCTGCTAGAGAAAAGGTAGAGCTGAAACTGCCTGAAGTCATGTGAAGTTTCAGATTGCTCAGACAAAAGCTGTAACTATATTACAGCATTTAAGAGCAATCATCTGTACACAGAAGGTAGAGCTTGTAGTTCTAGTTATAAGCATACTAAATAAATTTAATTAATTAAATAATCTTGTGTATGTTGGATATCATCATAACACAGCCCAACAGAAATTTTAAGTTTCTTAGTAAACTCCCAGAAGCCTCTGCAAGAAAGCAGAAGTGCCAATGAATTATGAACACTTGCTAATGCAGATGGTGCTGAGATTGTTAATCAGTGAGGGACAAAAAATTATGGCTGAGAAGGCACCAGCCTGTCCACAAAGCCTTCTCCAATTAAAAGCAAAATGGGCATGGCAAGGATGAAGCAAAGGGTTCCCAAGGTATTAAATCTTGTCTAATTAGCAATTGCCTAGAACCAGTGTGCATTTTGATTTGGATGAGTTCGTAGAACTCTAAGTTAACAAAACCATATTAGAAATGGAAGTTATTCCAAGAGATCATGCAATAGAAAGACTTAACTAGACTAAGCAGTTCAGTTCGGAAGAGTCTAGCTCTTCTCCAGAGGAATTAAGTATCAGCCCATGAGACGCACTTCATTACAATGGGATAGTTATGGTGTGATGCAGAAAACTAGGGAAGTTTAAATAATAAATCTACTAGACTACTCCTGATGTCTGTGGTCTCATGTTTGGATTAAGATCACCAGAATAGTTTTGACCTTTATTTTGCTGAAGCTGCTCCCTCTAAAGTACCCAGTCACTTAGCTAATTCACGGTCTCTATTAAGCACTAAGGGTTTCTTTCTTTTTGATCCCTGCCTACTGCTAAGAGAGGTGACAGTAGTGGGACCCAGATATTTTTAATTTTAATTTTAATTTTAATTTTAATTTTAATTTTAATTTTAATTTTAAATTGGTTTGTGGTCTGTGGTTTAATGTTTACTTCGCACTTGTGACCACAGCTCTCAGCTTGTGCCTTCGGAGTCTGCAATCCCCTTACACTCCCAGCCCAGTACTAACCCAGCCTGGAACTAAGTGGCTTCTAAGATTGGACTGACTGCAGGCCGCCTGATGTGGCCAAAGGTGGTTGTGCTACAGGAAACCTTACACTTGCAGTTAAGTGCACTTACACTTCCTAGCTACAAGAGGGTGACATTGTCACACATAGTTCGGCATTAATGCCATTTTAACCAGAAGACATGTTCCATATCGCAATTTTCTCATGGTACTTATAAGGCAAGAGAGATTAGAGTTAAGTCTACAAAAGCCACGGATTTTTGAGCCTGAACTTGAAAGTTCAGGGAGGAAGGATCCTTGTTTTACCAACACTTCCAAAATGTACCTTCTTCCTAACCATTGTAGCAATAGGTTTATTTCAAACTCCAGTAACTTATGGAATAATTCCATCTATCAGCTTTCCTTTTGAAATACAGCAGAAGTCCACACAAGAAGTATGTTATGCCTGGGCCATTTTCTCTTATTTCTGGCAGTTGCTATCAGTTTTGTCCTGATTGATATTTGGCTCCGTCATACTACAAAAAATATCATTAAAATGTCAAGAGAAAAGCATCTTTAATTCTTCACCTCTGTGAATCAAAACATCCTCATTTAGATGTCACAGTAAAAGTCCCAACACCAAAGTGTCCAGAAGAACAAGGGTCATGTTACAGGTATTGGTAGGTGAAAAAGCTGAAAACAGGATTTTGTGGAACCACTTTAGAGAGGATATGAAATCTCCATGGGGAATTTATTAAACCCAACAATGCATCTATTCTGTAGCTTTTTGAGGCACATAAAGGATCAGGTCTTCATCCTCTTTCAAGCTTGTTTCTGCACTTGAAATTGCACTTGTTATCCACAAAACTGGCTGCAATTACTGTGCTGGAACAGGTTTGGTTGTGATTGACTATATGTCTGCACACCCAACCTCATGAAAACTAGGTGCAAATGCAGACTGTTTTGTTTTGCATGTGAAAAGTGGAATTTTCTGTCAAAAAATGTGAACCTTACTGCCTCACCCAGAAAGTCAGCAGGTTTGGAGTATAATGTGAGGATCAAAAAATGGATCATCTATGGCTGCTTCTACTATTGATTGTATAAGCACCTTAAGTGAGTCATTGTTATCTGTCTTGTACTTCAGTCTGGACATAAGAACTAGCTCTGTAATTCATGGCAACTTTTAGTTATCTCTGGGACAACTCATAAGGAAAGCTGCTGCAATTGTCGGAGTTTGGTTTCTCCTCGATCCTTTCTTGGGTCCTTTCTGTGGTTTTGCCAAGAAAGGTTAGACCAGATGATCCTTGATGTCCCTTCCAACATGGTATTCTACAATTCCTTTTCATTTATCTTTTTCTTCCTTCTTTTTGGGGGGGGCAGCTGGATCCACATATTTTGCTTTGTGCAGCCTTGCCACAGCCACATATTGCTTGCTTCCGACTTTCTGTGCCTGCTTCCTGGACCTTAAATGGCACAGATAAGCAGAGAGCATCACCCTCACTGCAAGTTCACCCTGAGCCACCCAGCCTTGATCACAGCTATGTCTCTGACTTCCTTCCTTCTCAGCCAAGCCTTCAGCCTAGTAGCTCTCCCATCCTTCCCGTTATACCCCACTCAGATTTCTAAGGCAACAAGCTTTCAGTTGTGCTGTTTGGATGACCTTTCCAGACCTAATTACTAATATGTTTCTGCTGTGGTTGAAGCACTGGTTCATATACACCATCATTTTCCATTTTCCGGTTTCTACAGAAACAGCTATTCTTTGCTTTGCATTTTTCCTGCACCAAGCGTCTGTGTGAGAATGAATTTAACCGATTTTTCAAAACTAATTCTCTATTTGTTTTGTTTTGTTTTTAAATCAGCTAACGGTGAGCTGTAGACCAGACTGTTCGGTTGAAGCACTGATGTTTCCTCCTCCATTTTCTCCATATTCATTTAGGCACAACACAAGAGACAAACAGACTCCTCCATCTCTTCTGGTTCCTTGTGCTAGCATTTCCCCTCAGCTTTTTGATTTGAATTTCTGGTAATCACTTTTCTCAAACGCTTTTGCAAGATAGTGGTGGTCTGCCTTTATCTTCCCTGATCAGATGTGTTTATCCTAGCACAGCCAAGTCATGATCAAACCCATTGGCCATAAAAGCACCAATTCAGGCTTAGTAGCTTGAAATGTCTGGCTGGGCAACCGAGCAGGACCCCACTGCACTGAGTCCTGTGCACTCCCAGGCACACTGGCAGGACACTTGTTCCAGATCCTGCTCAGTCACCAGCATGATATCAAAGTGCTAAAGGTCTGATATAATTTATGAACTCAGCTCAGCTTATATGAGCACTCAGAGAGTTAAAGTTAGCAGTTTATTTCGGTTCTTTTTTATAGTGACTGTGCGCTTCTCAATTTCTGTATTATTCACACCTCAGCAAATCTTATTTCATTAGATTTTGGGAACTGCAGTGGTAATTTTGGTGATTAACTTTAAATTGGGGATAATACATGAGCAGATATGAACATAATGTCAAAACAATTTTGTACAATTGTTACTTAACCTCGGTCAAATCATTTCCACACCCAGCGTCCTCCCAAATGGACCTTTATTAATATGACACAGACAAACACAAGAGAACCCTGGGCTTTATGCAGGAAAATGATTAAACAAGAACACTTATCAGGAATGATAAGGCAGCAGGGCAAATCTCTGAATTCTCATATTCTCAAGGCTGCATCTGGCCTTTAGAGGAACTACATGAATGAGCCCTCGACAGGATGCTCAGGAAAGGTGTCATAAATTGTCTTGCCTGGATGACAACTAGCAGAAGCTCAGCAGCAATATGTTTAGCTTCTTGCATTTATTATACACAGGTGATTTTAAAGCTGATAGATGGGTATTAATTACTGGGGAGACTGAAGATCTTTATTTCTGTCTTGATGCCACAGCTAAACCTGAGAGAATCCATTTTTAAGGCTGAAGAAGAGTTCTTTCTCTGTGGCCTCTTCAGTCAATAGACAGACCAGAAAAAAGAAAACAACCAGCCACAAGGAGTGATGTGTCAGGGACACGTTGGTGCTTCACACAGCCAAGGACTATGTTTACTCCTATGAAGACTCACTACCTCCTCATTGAAGGAGGCTGCACATATGAGCTCTGTTCATTGCTGCGCAGGAACCACACTCTCATCACACGTTGTAATTGTCAGAGAATCCTCCTGGGTTTTCATCTCATTAACTGTCAGGAGAAAGTGAAAATGTTCAGCCAGGTGTCCAGCTTCCAGTCCCACTGGATTTCATAGGGCCTCACCTTGCAATTCCCAGGGCTTTTTTTACAATCAGTAGACTGGCTCCCACTGACATCAAGGGAAGTGGGATAACCCCCTCGTTGCTGAGGCTGGGATGGAGGGGTACTGGGCTTGTTGCAGCCGTGTTAGGGACTGGCTGGCTAGGTACCTACTTTGCACAGGTACTTGCATGAACATCACTTCCAAAGCACAACAAAACCTGGAAATTGGCTGAAATGTGTGGCTTTGAGCTCCAGCTGGGACCATTAAGGGAAAATACAGCATAAATGGGAAAAAAACCCCTAATTTGTCAACAGACTAGCTTTTATCCAAAGGGCAATCACAGAGATTAGTGCTGTTGGCAGAAGAACTCCCCTTTAGCATCAAGCTGAGATGCTTCTGACCAGTTTGACATTAATTTGTATAGCCCCATATTCTTAGAGAAGGAACCTTTCCCACAGCCTGTGCTTGGTGCGACGCCTGACAGTCCTTCAGGTCTGGGCTATGGAGAGGTTTCCATCAGCACCATCAAGCTCTGAACATGTTTGAAAGTTTGAATATGTTTTTTTCTGAGATGTATGTGTCCATCTATGTGTCCAGCCAGGGATACCCAGCTTCCTAAGAGAGGAAGAAGCAGATAATCACCTGGGAATGGATCCACAAATCACCTCCTGCAAGTAAATTCACTCACAAGAACCTTCATTTAGGTAGTCAAAGTTTGAAATATTCCAGACCAATGATTACCTTTGACAATGTTGACTTGAATTCATTCTGACATTTATTCCGAAAGTGTAGGGGAAAGAAATAAAGGAAGAAATTATTAATAATGTTTTGTTTTGTTTTAGTTCATGTTTTTGTTAGAGGGTTGTTTTTTTTATTATTTCACATAATCGGTCTGAATGGAACATAATAAATCTGAGAAGGTAATAAACAGCTCATAAAAAAATCACTTTTCAAACTGTTGCTAAAACAACCTCACAACAGTTGGTGCACTAATGGCTCACTGGAGGGATCAGAGAAAGCTTAGGTGAGCCACGAGCTTCAGGGTAACTAAAAGTGCTAGTTGTTAGCACAGTGCCATGGCTTTACATTAGGAAAAGTCAGTCCTAGTGCATGTAGAAAGCATGAGGTAACTATTGGGAGCTGTTTGCTCCTTTCTTTGCCTTTGATTTCCCCCATATTTCTCTGTAATACACTGCAGGTTTGAAGGTTTTGTGTTTTCCATACAGGGTCTGAAGTTTATTGCGAGGTCTTGCAGGGAGGTGTTTTGTGGCTTGCAGCAGGTAGAAGATATGGCACAGATGTTCTGGGGAATCATCTGGACTAAACATCTGCTAAGAGGTTGGCAGTGATGGGAGGAACAGAATTTGATGCATGGGATGGTCTCTTCTCTATTGTGCTAATAGCTCCTTTTCCATTTGAAGGCTTTTTCTGTTTCAAAGTGTGACCAATGCATATCTTAGGGGAAAAAAGAGGACATTTATCCAAACTTTCACAGCAAAAAAAGTGCTTGGTTGAGAAGAAGCCCTTGTTACTGCCAAACCTCACTGCAACAACAAGCCCTCAAACAGACAAACCATGCATCAAAGAAAGAATCATGTTGCCTCTTCAAGCACTTGCTCAAGGAAGGAGGAACAAAAGCATGAGTCACCGTGATGTATAGAAGTGAAATTATGAACTATAAGCTAAAAATAAAATGCTTTCAAATGTAGTTGTGTTCCTACTTCTGACTGAGGAGCATATTCCTCCAGGGAAGAGGATACCTTCCTATCTCAACCGGGCAGCGCTGTCAGCCACACGAAATGCCCAAAGCAAACAGCTCCCTAATTGCCTTGGAGCTGCAACACAGGAGTTTGAGCTTGCTAGATGACACCAGCCACGCTCTTCCTGAGGATGAAGTACAGTCTAGTTGTGGCATCATCACTTTTCAGTCCTTTGAAGACATCACCCATTCAGAAGAGGCACCCTTCATGTCAGCTCTTGCTTAAAAGGGGCTCAGCATCTTGTGAGACTATCAAAATGCTATGTTTTGAGCCTGCACAGAAAGGAGCCAAAAAAAGTTCTGCATTAAACATCATCGATGATAGTCTTTTTCTCTGATAGGTACTGTGAGTAGCTAATAAGAATACATGAGCCAGGCTGTCAATGTAATGAAGCTCCTCCTAAGCTTTTTAGTGCACTGATATTTTACAATGTAAATTGCTTCATCCTGAGAGATGTCCCAGTTGTAACAATATGAACGCATAAATTTTAAGGTCCTTGCTTGATTTTCACATCATTTCCATAATGTTTAGCCATCTTGCTTAAGTAAGTCCAGGGTAAAGCCTAGCAATGACTTCAGCTCTGCTCCTTTTCAGCTGAAAGAATGGGTAGCTCTTGATAACACTTCCAAGTATATGGCAGCTCCTGCTGGATGTTACCCAGAAAGGGAAGAGGACAAAAGACAAGGTGAGCTCTTTTAAAGCTTGTTTGCATGCTTGAACACCTCCCTCTGTTTTTTGTCTATTTGCACAAGAGGGGGAAATCTGGCATTCTCCACATGTTCAATACATCACCAACTCAGACTAGGATCCAAGTCTGGGAAATATTTGGAATTGCACCTTTACTCCAAATCTGGGTCAGGCTGACATACAACCCTAAGCAACTATGAGTGAACAGAGGCAGAGTATCAGAGAGCAGAACTAGGTCCACCTTCAAGTAGGGGAGTAAATAGCATCAGCAGCTGGGTTGCCAGTGTGTAGCGCTGCTCCCTTGCTGTTTCCCAGCCGTAGTAGGAGCACTGAAGTGATAAATGAACACTGAGCAACCATATTAAGTGACTCACAAGCACCTGCAGATATAATCACAGGACACAGGAGTCCAGGGCACTTGTAAGGCTGTGAGACAGTCCTCAGTGAAGGAAACAGCTTTCTTTGATTTTGAAGACTAAATGTTGCTAACCTCCATGCGCTGGGAAGGTGATGACTCTCAGATCTTTAAAAGGAATGTGGAAACAACAGTGGTGTCTGACTCTTTTTTTGCTAATGAGCTATTAGAAGTTGTTTTTCAGCCATACTCTTTGCCCTCATTATAACTGTGTTCCCATAAGCTCTGCCTGTTGTAGTGAGGAGTAATCTGGACTGATGCACAGTTTTAATGAGATACAGCGTAGATGTAAAACAGAAAGACTAACATCTGAAGCAGGACCTCAAAGTGGAGTAACAGAAACAGACAGGGGATTTACTTTAACAGAGGAACCTGGGTAGGAGAAGAGGAAACAACCATTTTCGTGTCACAGGCAGAACAGATAAAACTTGCTCCCCCCCAAATTGAATGTGAATTCAAGAGGTGATATCTAGAAGGGTGTAATTCGCTAAGGAGAAAGGAGGAAAGCTGAAAGGAGATCCAGCAGCTAATGACATCTAAGAGTTGAATGCTGAGAGGAAACGCTCACTGTCGACAACACCAATGAGGAATAAAACAGCCAGCAGAACATTTCTTTTGTTCTTGTCTCGTATCTTTTCATGAAAATTAAAAGGGCAGTTTTCACAGCTGGTGAAGGACTTTTTTTTCCCCCTTCGCTCTGCCATCTGATGCTATCTCCACTTTGAAAACAGCAAATTTATGCCTGAAGCTGAACGGGTAAAAATTGGACTCTCTTGCCTGTGGGTATTTTGCCATGAAGAGCAGCAGGATCTGATGAGAGATTTCATCCAGATCAAATCAGAGAACATTCAACAATGTCTCTGCTTTCACAGGAGGCTCTTCTGAGCAGCAAGAGGGAGCCAGGAGCCAGGTCTCAGCTGGGTGCACCCCAGGGTGCTCAAGACAGTCTATGTTATCAAGTGGAGACAACGGGGTAAGACTGTCAATTATTGCCTGCATTCTCTGAACTTGACATGCCAGAGGCAGAGATCTCCAGTCTGAACCCAGAGGGAAGGATTTCTTCACCATTCAACTACGTTATGTCTCATGATGCTAAGAAGCAGGGGTGAAACCTGTGAGTTCCTACCTTCTCAACAAACCTTTTCTGACGGTGCTCTGCCAGTGCACAACACTGTCGTCCTGTCTTTGTTAGCATCATGTTTCTGCTAGAAGGATCAGTAGTGAAACATTCACCATTAATTACCCTGAAATAGTTCCTGTCAAGCACCAGGACAGGTTAAGGGTCTTGAGACAAACAGGGAAAAATCACTTTTCTTTCAGGAATAACTGGGTCTCTTTTCTGGACCTGGATATACATCAAGGCAGCACTATTGCTTTCTCCTTGTGCTCTGCACCTGCTCAGACTCATGCCTACTGCTTTGAGTTGTATATAAGCATATTCATATGGGGAGCACTATAGCAGCCATGTTCAGAAGATAAAAGTCTTGCAGCCATAAAGACTAGAGATTTCTGATATTATCTTCAATAAAATTTTAAACACTGCAAATATTGATGTGGCTGGCTCAGCATCCGAGCACTGACTGTCTCATTCAGGCTGTGACTCAAAATGGTTCAGTTCCCATGTGTGTCCCTAGGAAGATTTCTGTCTTGGGATAACCATGGGCTTCAGAGAATCTCATGTATGGAAGGGTTTATTCCCCAAACCCGAAACACTGCTCTCATCTCACTGAGTGTACTGTGGCCAGATTTCTGTATCTTCTCATTAGGAAAGAGAAAACAGGAACATTAAATGCAGGCTGCTTTCTGCAGTACTTGGCCAGCTGCAGCGCAGTCCCAGAAGCCTGTTGTGGTGTATTTCAAAGCCTCTGTGCTTCCCAGGGCTCGCTCCTCACTAAGAATTGCTTTGCTGTGACTGTGTCTCTCATTTTGCAATAGGACAGCCAACATAATATTTTCACATGAAGAGAAGTGTGCTGTCCCTTGATGCAGCGTATGGAAAATGCAGGATTGCTGTGTTTTATTTTTGATCATTAGATGTCAAGGTTTCAAAACTGAATGGTTTTGAAGGGTTTTGTTATTGCAGATGCTGTTGGTTTTGAGATGTAAAACCATGCTCTGCTTTCCTGTATCCCACCTGGAATGAGTGAGAGGAAGCAGACAATGAGAATGCTGCTTTTTACTAATTTTTCCCCCATTAGCAGTCATCAGAGCAGCCACTGGCAGAAGGCTGGTGCATACATTGGGGTTGGTGCATACATTCCAAAAAGTGTGTGAAATACGGGTGAGTGCTTGCATGTGTAAAATGCATAAAGTGTGGATCAGGCAACTGAACATCAATATGCACATGGTCAAGGGATGTAGTTGCGTACACGTGGATACCTGAAGTGCCTCTACATTTCTGTGTAGAGGCATCTTTTATTTATGTGCATGTATATGTCTGTGTGCCTGAATGTAGCAAGGGGGGAATTATGAAGAGTCACTCTGAGTCTACAAAGGATCACTATTACTGCCTGTAGGAGCACATATGCATGTTGGGACAGAAATGTGCTTCGGAAGGCCAAGGTTCTAATTGCATATGGCTGAAGGACTGGAGTGCAGGATGGCTTGTAAAGCCTGCATTTGGCATAGAAGAGTTAAGGTAGGGATAGACCCAAGTCCAGTTAAATGGAGGGGCTGTGCAACTGACTGGGTTCTATGATCCAGAAATATGTGGCATCCACTGTCAGTGGGGCTAAACTGCCCTTGTCCCTGTGACAAATCCCCTTTGGCAGTGACCCCCTTTCAGACCCACTGGGCTGGTATTTGTCAGCTCTAGCAGTGTAGTCTGGATGTCGGTACCCATTCAGTTCTGGAGCATTTCCACTCTTGGCAACAAGCTGTTAAAAGTAAAGGGGTGGCAGGGAGGGGGAATGTATCACGTAATTGATTAGCTCCGTGAATCACAGAGATGCCAGCCTGTCAAAGAGTAAATCACTGAAGCTGTCTTTGATGTCTCGTTCGGTCAAGGACACACCAGCCTGCTGCAAATGTTGTCTTTTCTTTAATGTGCTTTCTCTCCTTCTCTCTCTCTTTTAGACTTGTGCATGTGCATGCAGGGATTTTTTTACCATGGGATGCCTGCAGCTGCCATACCTTGTATTTTGATTCCTTCAGCAATTACTAGCTAAGCAGGTTTGTGTAGGACAGGCCTGCAGAGGAGAGATTACTTAGGAATGGGAAGTGCAAAGGAGGGGTATTAAGGACCTCTCTCCTCTCACCAGTGCTGTCACTCACTCTGAAAAACCTCCCTCCGCAAATAATCATCCTGAAGGCAAAGGGGACCGCCAGTTAATCCCATCTTGTGGTAGCATCAGTTGCTGAAGGAGAGGGAAAATGCAAATGAGGGTGGCTGTTGGCAGAGAGACATGGTCTTTTTGCTTTCTCTAAAGAGCTGCTGGTTGTTTCTTCCCATTTCCAGCATGGCTGGAGATTCACCAGCAATCATGTAGTGCTGAAAGACTGTAATAAAAAGCTAAGTGATGATGCAGCTTTTGTGATAGAATTTCAGCACTCCCAACAGGAGCTGAAGCCAGAAGCCACACGCAAGGAAAAAAAATAAGTGCTATTCAGACAAAACAGAACAAGTTAACCAAATTCCTCTGAATTTCAAGCCTGAGCTAGTTCCAAAGATTCAGAAACTGTTATAAGGCACATCAGATCTTGCTGCCAACACACAGCACATCTCCCATCACGTGCCATCTCGGATGGAAGACTGCTCCCCAGGAATGAACTGCTTTCCTCTGGCTTCAAGCCAGTGCCACCTGCCTGGCTCTGTCTAGGTAAGGCAGCACAGAGACAGTGAGCATTGGCTCAGAGAGAGAGTCGGATCCTGGCCAGGCTGGGAGATGGCCTGTTAGTAGCTGTCGCTCGCTTGGCTGGGTTGATTTTGTGGTGCTGGGAGAGGGTTCAGTAGTCGAAGGTTTCTGCCAAGATTTTCTGCATGACAGCCCCTTCCTTACTGCAGTCTGTGGCCGGACTGAGCTTCTTCCTGTGATTCCCAAGAGTGGGCTTGTAAAGGAAAGGAGTTCTGACGTTTCCAGGCTGTTCTCCTTGGAGGTCCCTCCAAACACAAGCTGCTCCCTGTCCCAGTGTGTGCAGCCTGTGTGTTAACAGCAGAAAGGCACTGGCCACACAGACTGGGGCTCTGGTGCTGGCTTCCTTCCTCAGAAGGTAGTCTGACCCTAAAAATGCTCATGGGAGTCTTGCAAGCAGAGGATGGTGCTCCCAGAACATGCCTTGCTGTAATTCTCTCTCATTGCCTCTCCCCAGAAAGCAACTCAGCAGTGGAAAAGCAAGGGACAAGCTCAAAGTGTCGAAAACAAATGAGATAAACTGCTCAAGGGTTGAAACAGTGACAGAGCTACTAGTGAAGAAGGATGAGATAAGCAGCAATGATGGAAGGATGCTTTACGCTAAATGCACTAAAATGCATTATCTAGCTCTTATTTCAAGCCACTGTAATGGGCTGTTTCTGTCTTTCAGGCTGAGCCTGTTACCACAGCGTTCCTCATGTAAGGGTTTCCAAACTGTGCCAGCCCATCCACTGGCCTTTGGTCAGGTACCTGGGTGGAGATTTGAATCTAAGGTGACATTTCTTGTCTTTGAAACATTTACTGAAGCTTTTTTTTCTAAAGCCTCTTTCATTTGCAAACAGCTTTCTTGAACTGTGAAGACCAGCACATGGTACAGCTTTCCAGTGTGGATACCTGCCTGAATTTAATACCAGCTCCCTCTTCCTACTCTCCTTCCTCTCTGTCTTAAGCCCAGTACCTTAGAGGACTCTGAATGCATGTTCCAGTCTGAAATCGCCCATGGACATGTGTTTCTGGGGGTCACTGCTTTTCAAGAGAGATAGAAATACCAGTCCTTGGAGGTTGTACATGGAAACAGTCTGAGTGATTTCCCTTTTCATTTCCCTGTCTCCACCTTGCACACTGGCAGGTTTAAATCTACATCACCCATACCACATTCATCCTGCATTGTTCTAAATTCTTCCTCAAAATGATGATCAGTATCTACCCAAATGCTTCATATGGCAATCCTGTTACCATTATCAACCAAACATGTAATTTTCTCCTCCTCTCCCCAAAAGTATTTGATCTTAGTTTATTAGATTAAAAGTCTTTTCCAACCTAGTTGATTCTGTGATTCTATGATATTAAGCCATCATTAAGAATAAGCATGTTAATCCCTCCTAAAATCTTAGCTGCCGAAGCAGAGGTGACCACTGGTGATTTTTGTAGGGCGTAATACTGTTAAAATTAACAGGAATGTAACTCTCTGTGATTTCCTTGTGTATCTTTAGTGAGAACCACCGACAGGATGCTAATGGCTGGATTCATCTACGGGAGAAGAGGTGGTTATTACAAATGCAGAGATGATGGTTTAACATTACAGTCTATGTGTAAGTTCTTCATCTTGGACTTGAGATCTTAAAGATCCTCTCAAAGGTAATCAATGGCACTTTAGTACCCTTTGAAGCTTTTATTCACAACACTTGCATGGTACTTTGTGCCACATTGACTTTACTATTTTCCTTCAATTTTAAACAAAATTACACCAGACCTGCATTTAAGATGCTGTAAATAAGGTGATCTTTCAGCCTCATTCATAGAGTGCATCAGGGGCTCCCTTGCTGCAGTAAAATCTTGGGTCATCATTACATTTTCCTACACTCTAGGACAGCAGTGGACTTATTGTTTAACTCTGTGCCTGCCATTCTGTGAACTGATACACTGCACCTTAAAAGAACACAGCAGGATTGGCATTGGTTTACCAGAGAATTACAGTGCCTGAAAGAAAAACTGGTGTAACACTAAAGTAAACTGGTTTCCAAGGCTCTGAAGGGGCAATATTGTATAAGCTAAGTGAATGAAGGCTGGGTGTTCAAACAGCTTCTTTAAAAATGCAAAAGCAATTTCCTAATTTAAGTCTCCACATATATTTAGGGGTTGATTTGGGACCTTAAACAGCCTTTGGGGTTTTTTTTTAGCTACAGCTGTAATCTCACTCAGCCACATGAGCTAATCAGTGTCAGAAACAGCTGCATCGGTCTAGCCTGTAATATCCTTCACAAGAAAGTACCATCACAAACTACCTGTAAAAGATATTAGTCACATTCCTTGGTGTAATACTGGGAGCACCCAGCTATAATACTGGTGAAAGTGGTGTGAAAGACAATTTAGAACAGAAAATCGCAACGTGCAAGGTCTTTGAAGAAGAGACTCTAAATGTGCAACATGAGACAAGGAAATTGTTTTAGCTTCCTTATGATTTTAAGCTGTATTTCATTTGCTCTGCTATCATTGCTATCACAGCAGTAAGAACACTATAATGTCTGTCAGAGGAGCTAGAAGGCTTCTTTCACCACAACACTAAAACCTACCTTTTCATAATCCTTAAAACCCACAGTATCCCAAGAAATCCCAGCACTCTTTGTGCTCCATCCCAGAATCTGCCACTTTGGGGTTTTGCCATTCACCTCGCCTGTCCCACTGAAGTGCTTAATAACCTTTATATTTCTCAATATAGAAAAAAGTCAAAGGCATTTATACCTCCTGGATATAAATTGGAAAACTGCACTTTTAAAAATATATCAAAAAGCATAATTTATTCGTCTGCCTGGGAGATGCCATGAATCTCTCATTCCTCCATACCTTACATTCAGCCAAACTCTTTCCTGCAGCTGGTACTGCGCAGGCAGTTTTCCTTGCAGCTCAAAAGGCTGGAGTCAATCTCACTTCAAAGGAAAGCTTCTTTCTCCCAAGTGCAGCATTATGAACTAACTGCAGGGAAGACCACGAAGAGTTCAGTGATCAGCGCCCCGAAGTCCTGCATGGCCCAGGCTGGACTTGCCTGAACTGTTCCCTCCAGCAGAGAGCACTAAAAGTTTGCCACGAGGCGTGAAATATTTAAGCAGGCAGCCACTATGTAAAACTGATGAAGTGTGCCTGAGCAGAACATCTGTCAGCGAGGTGGCAGCTGGCACAACACGGCAAGGGTTTTCTGCAGTGAAATGGGGCATAGCTTCTAATTGAGCTGCAATGCTGAGCTGTGTGGGAGGGCGGGGGAGCATGTTGGCCGCTCGATGAAGAGCCAGAAGAATAAGTGCCCTGAGGAACCCCATTTGGGAGGGTAGATGTGACTGCTTCAATGTGAGAGAGGAGCTACGGACTGTTTGCTCACAGCAGGGTGATTCCTCATGGCCCAAGCAATGATCTTCGGTTACCCGCAATACCCTGGCTCTGTCAGCAAAGTATGACCCCAGACTTCTTTCCTTGGAGGCATTTTTTGCATTTGCAGAGATCTAGCTCCAGGTCTGTTAAGAAGGCGACATCTGGAGCAAGCTCATGGTCTCACTGTTGTCCCAAGCTCTTCTCTTGTTGGTCTCACTGCAGATGGAACTGAGCAGCCCAGTCCCCAGGCAGGTATCTAGGACCAGGCTCAGAAGAAGTCAAGAGTTTTGAGTCCAAAGATCCTCCGATGTAACATGGGAAGAGATGATTCTGATACTGTTCTCCAATTTGCATACCTGCTGCTTTCAAAAAAGCTGTATTTGACCTTCCACAGGAGAAGACTATGGGTTGCCCATCACTGGCTTGCTCTTTACTGCCCCAAAGAACCTACTTCTCCCAAAAATGACCTCATAATAAGGGTTCTATGGGAGGGGACCCTTGTGCTCAGGAGGGCATTACAGAGCCCCGGGAGCTCCACACGATGACCCAGGGAGATGAGGCTACAGGAGGAATGGGTACTGCAGGGTGGTGAAAAAGGAAAGGTTGAAAGTGGCTTTGAGAAGGAACAAGCTCGTGAGTGTTGAGGAGGGGTGTTTGGAGAAAGAGCTTCAGGGATGAGATGGTCTGTAGAGGTCAACCAAAGAACTGGTTGCAAAAGTTCTTTGTAGATACAACAGGGCTTCAGTTCACCATTTCAATGCTTTGGCTCCATGTCAGGGTACCTCCTTATATGCACACACATGTACCCACACCTCCACTCTGTTCTCTCATCAGTTAATACAAAAGGTTAAGAAATGCAGTAATTAATTTCCCCATCATTACCACTTCCATCCTGCAGGTAATTCTGCTGGCTTTTGAATTTAACAGTACTCTGAAAGCAAACAGTTCCACTTTTTGCACCAAGGCAGAGATTGACAGGCACTGAGAGTTTTATCCATGACGCAGGTCACTAGAAAGAGTTAATCAGCCAGGGGTACAAATTGTTTAAGAGCAGGAGTGTGGGAGTGAGACAATAAGAGAGTTGGACTCAACTTCTTTGCATTCTCCCCCACGCTCCTTTTGGAGGGTGTTTCAGGGACAGGCTGTGAGGAATGCACACTATCTAATCTGCATGTATAATGTAAATATGCACATTTTTGTTTGCTCTCTCCATCTGCAGGGAACTTGCTGGCATCAGAACAGGCATGTGGTCTCATAGCAAAGTTTCCTTGTAAAAGGAAAGGAGAAGACTTAACAAGGCTGCTTGCTCTCTGCCTCCTGACTACTGTGCAAAGGGGTGTGCAAAGTCTGCCTTTTACTCACACCTTTATGTGTTTGATCCTTGGTCTCAGGGCCTGGAAAAAGAAAACTGGACTGGGCTCCTTATGGAGATCTGGCTCATTGACTGAGCTGGAAAATTAGCGTGGAGGGAAGAGATGAAGTTGCACTTGGCCAACATTAAATGATCATTTAAGCCAATTTCACTACAAAAGCAGAGAGTTTAAAAATAATTAATATTTAGGATAGGACAAATAATTTTCATCTTTGGAACAGACAAAATTAAATGGAGGCAAATTCAAGAATGTTAAGCTTTTCAGCATGAGGAAATCAAAATGTTTCATCCGAGCTGTCAAAATAAAGCATCTAGGCTGTATGTTTTGCAGGTTTTTTTCCTGTTTGCATTTGAAGCAAGTTGAGTAATTTGCAGATTGACTAAAGCAGCCTGATTCTGCATTTTTGCCTAAAAAAAAAAAAAAAAAGAGTAATTTTCGTCAAGAGCTGTTACCCAGCTCCATTGTGGCCTCCTGAACAATGCTCATTACATAGCTACGAAGCAGCAGCAGCAGCTGGAGTCGCTTGCCCTGCTATCAATAGCTTGCAGCGCTTGAAGTCTTGGCTGCCCTATAAATTGTCTATCTCCCAACTGGCTGAAATATCTCACTTTGTTCTGCAAAACGTTTTGGACTCAGGTCACTTCAAATCAGGGAAAGGTGTTGCTGCACAGAACTAAGAGTGAAGAAGCACAGAAGTTCAGACAAAGTTACCAGGATATAGTGAAAAGTTCCTTCATAATGTCTTTCAAGAACGTGACTGACTCAGAAGGGGTTTTAATCTATTTTCCTTATTGTTTCACAGCAAGTGTGTATATTTGTGAGGTATTTTATGTGTATGTGGTTGTGACAGTATAAATATTAATAGCACAAGGGTGAGGATACATGTGGCCCTCAAATGAGGTTATATAAACACACAGCTGCTGTGCTATTTGTGAATTTATAAAGACATGTTTCCATCAAGAGTGTGAAAGTCAAATAAGCATGCAGAGACAGCTGCACAAGAAGCCTATAGGAATTACATGGTGCTACTGAAATCCCAGTCCCACCAAGGTCAACCAGACCTGTGTCACTGAATTCGGTGGGATCAGGACTTAGCACAGTGCGTTTGCTGTGGTTTCCCTGGATAAAACAGATCAAGCTACTGGAGAAACAAAGGTCACACTCCTATTGTAATAGCAAAAGTGCCGATTGGCTTGCTGACACCTGAGCCTGATGGGGATGCTGCTGCAGCATAACACCCCACAGAAGAGAACCTCCATCCTGCCTCCTGTGGATTCTGCTGTTGATGGGGAAACAGGATCTGGATAGGGCAGTGAACAAGGAGGAAAGGAGCTTTGTATTGCCTCCCTACATTCCCCTACGCACTGAACTCTGCTAGAGAGGGGCAGTGGTGGTGCATCAGCCAGGCCGAAAAAAGAGCATCTCTTGTGTTTTTGAAAAGGTGATATGTCAACAACGTGCAGGCCAGATCTGTGGGCTGCTACACAGTCCCATTTGTGCAGCTTTAGCAGCTGCTTACACTCACAGTCTCTCCAGGGAGGTTTTGTAGCCACTGTCAGACTACATTCTGGATGACAGGAGCTGATGAGTCTAAGGTTTCAGCCCATGGACAAGGTGGAGCATGAAAAGAGATGAGTCAGAGACAGGAAGGTTTCAGGCACAAACAGGAATCTTTTGGCCTATGAAACGGATTAAGAAATCTTAACAACCTCATTTTCTGGGACTCTTAAATTATGAGGTGCAATATTACATTTTTCCTGCAGAAGATGATACTCAGACCCCAATGGCAAGTCTAGGATTATTATTTGGGCTCACAAAATTACTTCGGTCACGATGGTTAGCCTTTGAATCAGAGGCATCTTCCCAAGAGGCTTTTGTCAGCCTGCTGCAATGGAGCAAGTCCATGTCCAACTCAGGCAAAAGACTGGACATGTGGATATTTGTTTGAACCATCTCCATGTTCTGTATCCCCCCAGGTTTGGTTGAAGTGACCAAGGAGGAGCTCATGAGAAGCTATTCCATAGACTTCCTTAGGTAACCTACCTCATAGCAAGGGTGTTGTACAAAAATCTCCGTTTTGTAGGGCCACTGATGATTTAATAAATGGGCCAAAATGTAGCCATGTAGTAACCCTGCCCTGGGAGTACATTCTTCATGGGCACCAAAGGCCAGGATTCCTGCTTTTTAGTTTTTACACTAAGCTGTCTGATTCAGTATAAGGTTGGCCCAGAATCCCTGGGTACCCAGTGAAGAGAAACAGGCATGTCCAGATGGCAACTCAGACCTTAGGTGAGCTGAGGAAAGTTGGTTGAATCCAAGCTTCCTTCTACTTTTGATTGGGAAAACTTATTTTCTCATGGTCTAACTTTGTCCTCATTGGAGGACAACATCTGGGGGAGGTGTGATGCAACAGGTTGGGTTTTAAACATGTACTGGAGTGCATTGCACACTCACCTACGCCTGCAGACAAGACCTTATACGGAAATGAGATTAAGAGCTTTGCAGATAATTGAATTTTTGATTCACTAGCAAGAAAACTTCTCAGTGTTGTTTTTGACCAGTTATTTTCAAGCCAAAAGTAAAGGGGAGAAAAAAAAACAAGCGCATCTTGGTTTGAGCAAAATGCTTCTTTTGTCCCTTTATAAGAAGTAACAGCTGGGTTTTGAGCACACCTTTCAGAATAAAATGGAAGGCAATTTGTAACCAAACTAAGTGTACAAAGGAAAGATCAAAATATTTTGTTTGAAAGCAGCAAAATGAAACATTTAGGTTTGAATAACAACTTCAATGTCAAAATGAAGTTTCTAAATTCCCCCTCCAGCCTCTGAGAAGGATTCAGTGAAGCAAATATAAACCTGCAAAAAAGTTGCTGTTACCAAATCTGCATTGCCCACTGAAAGAAAATAATCCCAAACTGTCTTTCTGATCTGAAAATGATTCTACAAATGCAAGAGATCAGCAGCTGTTTCTTGGACACAGCGCAGAGCAGTTTTAGCTAAAGTTTCAGCAAGTCACCCCTAGGCTTTACAGCAACGTTTCTGTTCAGTGATCACAAATCCCTTGTAAATTGGTACATAAAAATGTCCTGCTAGCGCCATCATAGACAGAAGACATTCATTTCATCCAGACCACAGTATGAGAGCAACCTGGGCTTAATTTATCATACCTTTCTTTAAGTGATTTGTATTTTTTCCACCTGGCAGCCTGGCTTTTGCTATATTTAGCTTCAGTCTGGGGAGAAGGGCTGAAAGGAGTGATACAAACTTTATGTGAATGTTTTGTATTTTATCCCAAGCATTTTTTTCTTCTTTATACAAAGTATGAGCGAAAGATGGGAGTAGGGGGAAATAGTGGTTTCCCAGACTAGTACAATTGTGCAACTGGAGGATCCACTTGGGTTTTGCAGAGGAAGACTGCGGATGAGTTAGAAAGGCATGGCAGATGCTGGTCTCCCAGTCTGCAGGGTGGAGGGAGGCTGAGAAAAGCCTGGAGATGGAGACTTCAACTGGCCTATGGGCACAGAGGGGAAAAAAGCCAATCGCAGTATCCTTCAATTCATGCATCATCATAGACACCTCACATTGCCTTGCCTAGATCAGGATTTAAGAGCACATGGAAGGAAGGAGCCGCTGCTTGCTCCAAGCTGTCTGATCCGCGGGTGATTGAATGATGGCAGAACCTCTTTTCTTAGCTGCCTCATCGCCCTCCACACCGTTCTTCAGATCTGTACTTAGCTCAGCTGGATGGCCAGGCCTGACGTGCTCGCTACATCATTATCCACACAGGGATTTTGAAAGCTACTTGAAATGCCCGTGATTGTGCACACCTTAGGTGGCAATTTGCCAGCTGGAGCCCCACGTTGCAGTCAGCAGGACAGCAGGCAACTGGTGGAGACGGCAGCTCACCTTGGGCAGGAGAGGGGTGTGCATGTGTGCATGATCCTCCTTTGCCTTCTCACTGGGTTTCTTCCTTCTCTGCTGAAGAACAGCCTGTGGCAAAGCAGGGTTGCTAAACTCTTTCCTTTATGCCTCTCTGAATACATTTGATAGAGGAGATAATTTATGTCCTTGCGTATGAACTCAAGAGTTTCAGAGGTCGAAATCTTTGCCTCGCTGATATGTCCAAACATCTGAAGTGCTTTTTGAGCCATGAGGTCAGGGATGTAAAGAGGACTGCACGTTACCACTGAAGTTATTCTGGACTTACATCATCGCAACTGAATACATTGCACTGATTTTTCTTCCCCTATGCAGTCTGCAGAGAGGTGTCTTTGTACATGGGGCCTTCAGCTTTTGTACATGTTGCTCATCTGATGTACGAGTGATGTGCTCTGGTTGGGGTTGTGCTGGTGTGAGCTGTGGCCTGACTTTAGTGCCTCTGTTTGGACAAGAATCCCCTCTGATTTTTCCAAGCATACTCCGTATACATTAATCAAAGGGCCCCAGCTGCTGTCCCTCTGATGCATGCACTTTTCACTTTGATTTTCCTCTCCTGTCGCACGTGGAGCTGCCAAGCATCCAGGCTGTATGATTGCATATTCCCCACATCCCTGCATGATGGATATTAATCTGTTCAGCTGTATTTCATTCTGATTTCCTTCAGCAAGCACTGTGCTGGAGCACAGGAGAGGATGAAAGGAGGCATCATGCAAAGTCAGGCATGACTTCTGGAAAGAGCAGGGATTCAGCAAGGATGGGGCTGTGGTTCCCCCAAAACTGTATCCTGGGACAGGCTGGGAGTTATGTGTGAGAGATAGATGGGTACACTCAGCCTTATAAGGAATCACGTGAAAGGTGCCATCCTCAGCATGGAAATAGGCAAATTTTGGGGGAAAGGAAAAGTGTTTTCCCCAAAGGGCAACTTATGTTGGAGACACATAAAAAAACCCTGCACAGAGTAAGTCAATTTACTAATTATTCCACAGCAGGTTATTTTGTTTGACTCTTAATATGTCCTTCCAGCAAAATAAACTGTTTCTCATCCCCTCCCTGATAAGTGAGCAATGGAGTAATTACCTGAAATATTGCACTTCAATAGGAAATCCACCAACACTATTAAAGCTACAAGAAACTATAGGGTACTGCTGAATCCCAATGTTCTTCCTGCAATATTTGTCTATTGTGTAATTCCAGATCTCTGACACCTACTGTTCTCTGTCCCTTTGAAATAACAATGCCTATCTTTATACATCACTTTTCCACCGCAGATCTCAAAGTACTTCACAAAGGCAAGTGTCATTATTATCATTTTATGGATGAGAAATCTGGACACCAGGAGGTTAACTGTGATCAGAATACCCTACATTTACTCTTCTACCAACAGATCATCCATCCATGATGCAGGTCAAATTTCTCTTTCATTCCTGGATCGCTCTCTCTTCCCTGTTCATCCCAATAGAATCCAAAAGCTTATGCAGAGGTTTAAATTTATGTGGAGTTATTGACACTGTGTTCTGTTCTTTGCCTCCCTGTGGTTCCTGGAAATTCTGCTATTTCTGTCTGCTTTGGAAAGAACAGAGATAATTTCTTTTTCTATGAGCACAGATTACAAAACCAGATCTGGTTCATGTATCTCCCAAACTATGAAGGAGCCTGGCTTTGGGGATTCAGTTAAGACTGTTGGCAGGATAAAGGATAATTACAATATTCATTATTTTAGACTTCAGTTTCCACTCCAGCATTGCACCTGGCTGCATAGGGTGACATGCTGGTGACTGTTTATATTGGAGTCTTGCTGGCCAACCCCTGCTCCACAATGCTTGTGGCTATGTTTAAAAATTCAGAGAAACTATATGTTAGACAGTAGCCTCTGCCTGACCTTTTTCACCCAGCATCAGTTGTGGCAAGGAGGGAAAATGAATCTTTGCCTTTGAATGACAAACTGTTTACAAATAGGGCTTGTAATGGCAACACTGACAGACTTCCACTTATAGCAGCTTCAGTAGGACTAGGATAGTATATTTAATGGGACAGAAGAGAGTGACAAGAAAAAAGAGGAAAAGAAAGGAACAGTATTTATCTCTGAGGTGTTCCCCCAGCAAAACCAATTACTAGTCCTGTTCTTCTGAAGGATGTGAAATGGTTAGTAAAATATCAAGCAGTGGTGCAGAAGATGCTTTTGTCACACCTGAATTTCCCTTTGGGATTTGGATGGGACATCAAAGACAGAACAGATGAAAGGACATAATTCAGTTGGTCTCCGTAGATTTGCAGATGCTTATTTGTGCCAGAACCTTCACCCTCTGAGACCCTTTTCTGTTAGTGCAATGCACACTTTGATGGAAGCAGGATAAACTCAGAACATCTTCATCAGAAGACCATTAAAATTGCTTCACAGGGGCAGCTGTCTCAGCAGGGGTCTAAAAAAAAGCATAAGAATAAGGCAAGAATATATGTTGCTTTGCTTACGTGTTCTTGAATTCCTGGTGGATTTAGCCCTTCACTGCTCTAGTTCTCCTGTTGCACTCCCCATGCACGGATACTTCTGAGTGGACATCATGATACTGCACAAGCATTTGCATCTAAATCTTGAGTCTGAACAATGAGCCACATTGTGTCCCTGCAAACCAAGGTCAAAGCCACTTGGATCACAAATAGAGATGACTACTCACAGGCTTTAAAGTAAATTCTTAAGGAGAGAATAATTAGAGACATGGAAGTAAATGTAAAATGGGATAAAAATGTTAGATAGGTTTACCAACGACACAGAGAGTGACAGACTAACTCGATATCCTCCTTTGATAAGGTAATTGATTTTCTAGACAAAGGAAATGCAGTAGATTTAATCTATCTGGATATCAGTAAAGCATTCGATACGGTGCTGCATGAGAAATTATTAGGTTTGTTGGCAAATACAGAGTTTAGCACAGGAACTGCAAGCGGCAAACAAGGAAACAGCTGAAGGGGAAAAAACAATAGGTTTGTTTTAAGGGAAAAGCATCAGGTGGAAAGAAGGGTGGCAATGGCAATTCTAAAGGGGCTCCCTGGAGCCTGATCTGGCTTAAACTTTCATGAATACTTTGTGTATAAAAACTGCCTATAACATTTGTACCTGTGAGTACAAACCTGGAAAACATTGCAAATGGGAAAAGGGGCTGGAATATTGCAAGAGGAGTTGGAATAACATAGTCCAGGATGGGATCTTCTAGTGTAGACTATGTTGTATATTTAGGTAACAGTAGCAATATTTTTACTATAATCCATGGATCTGTCACTTGGGAATGATATAAAAGGAGAAAAACATAGATGTAAGAATAGATGACAAGATATCTATGACCCAACAATGTCACCATTAAAAAGTCAATGTGAGGTTTGAGCATAGCAGCTGATATTGTCCTACATGAAACAGAAAAGCACTGATGGCCAGGTTTGATGGGCTTTAAGCAACCTGCTCTAGTGGAAGGTGTCCGGGCCAGTGGCAGGGGGCTTGGAAATAAAGGATCTTTAAGGTCTCTTCCAACCCAAATCATTCTATGGTTCTATTGTGCAAGGTCAGATCTCCTGATCTGGTGTCCCATGGTCAAGAGTGGTGGATTCAAAGTGGAGCAGTTGTAGAACAGGACAATGTGACTAGGAGAAATGAGACTTAGTTTTGCCAAAAGAATTAGGAAGACCTGGCTTGTACAGCCAAAAAATTTGAAAACTGAGATAACTATGTAGTGCTGTAAACACTAGGAGAGGGCAAAAGCGCTTTAACCTAAAGGATAAGAAGATACCTGTCAGTAAAATGTGTACTCATAAACGCATTCAGCTTAGATTTCAGAATACGATCTCATTCCACCAGAATACTACATGTCAGGAGGAATGCTTTTAAAAAAGCTTGCTAATTTAAAGATGGAAAGGGAATGGTTGTGGCAGAGCTGTTTTGGGGAGATTTGAACAGCACATGCCCAAAATATTCAGTCTCCAGCACTGTTTTTTAGTCCCTTTTTAATCAGCACAGAGAAATGAAATCATAAAACAGTATGAATAAAGAAACAAACAGGCAGTCTCCTGGTTATAGGTTCTATCAGTACCCTGCTGGTGCCTTAGCTTAGAATTATTTGTGTTCATTCTCAGTGTCTCATATCTTACCAGTTCAAGTCGATTTCTAGCACATATTTTTTTGCATTGCAGTTAGGTACATTGAGCTCAGACTGAAATACAATATTCACAACTTCCTGATAGCTGTGAGATTTCCTTTAATGTGGATTCCAGAGATAAATCCTGCACCCCGATGACAGGGACATATTATTCACCTTTTAAAATGACCTTGCCTTTCATCCAGACCCCAGTGATCCATCTGAATTGTATGGCCCCAATAAAAAGTAGTTAGCTGATGAGGGCAGAGACATTATTTTTTCATTCCGAGGCGTAACCTGCAGCCTTGGTTTGTAGTGGCTTAGTTGGCACTGATAGAGTGATCTCTGCATTGGTAAAACAGATTGACATGATGGGCATGAGCAGTTTAGCGAGCTGGAGGCAGGGAAGCAGGACTTTACAATCAAATTGGTTCAAGTACAGATTGTTTCGTTTTTGAGAACAGCAGCAGGGTGCTCCGAAGTTGCATGTTGCTGCAGCTGTTTAGCTATTAGTTGAAGAAAAAGGCAAGACAAAGGAATAATCTCTGAATAGCAAGAAAATATCTCAAAATGGGATAAAAAAACCTGAAAGGGCTTCTTTTTTGAGTAGTAGGGGACAAGAGGTGAGATTGGCATCAGCAAGATAAATAGGGATGACTATATAAAGTAGACTCAAAAAATACTCTCTCTACACTAATTCATAAAACATCAGTTCAACACCCTGGACTGGGAATCCATTTAGCAGACACGAGGATAATGCAGAGTGAGCAGTGTAAATGCAAAAATTGAGTAAAACCAAGTAGAGTTAAATCAGGAGAGTCTGCTGTGAGGTTACAAACTGCACGACTGTGACAGGGATTACACACTGCTCAGCCCCGTGGGGCTTTGTCCCTGTTCTATACATCAAAAGATCAAGACATTGCCATAATGTCAACACAGCTGTATTTTGGAGCAACTTCAGCCTTTCATCAGGGAAGGCGTAAACTTCTCTATTCACAGCCCCTGCTACGGAACTTAGAAGTCATTTAAAGATTAGCTAATGAGATGTTCTTTCTATCAAGCACTCTTTAAGCTTGGCCATTAGCAGCAAATTGGCTGTGAATAGTGCAGAGCACCTTTCATTCTGGAAGACAGCTTACAGGTGAGGGGCTTTCTGAACTAGAGTTGATATCCTTATATTTAATCATCCTTTAAAGAATTTTCTCTTTTCTTACTTATCCGGCCACTTTTTAAACTCATTTGGGTTTAAAATTTAGCATCTACAAGGTTCCTTGGCAAGGGGTTCAAAAGTGCATCCTGATGTATGTTTTGAACCCGCCAACAACTATGTTTATTTGATAGCCCCTCATTCTTATTAAAACAGCCAGTGCACGATAATTCCCTGTTTGTATTTTCTACGGTGAAATAACAGCAGAAGGAAACAATCTCCTTGTGCGTCCATAAGTATCTAATTTTGACCATGACAGACTCTGACTCTGAGGGCATGTCAGGCAGTGGGTCACAAATATCCCTTTGCTGCACAGCTGGAACAGTGGGATGGCAGAAATTACATTTCCATGACCCTGTACTTTCTGCCTCTTTTCCCTTTCCTCCATTTCCCAGACTTACTTTGAGACTGATCTGTCTTACAATGCCAATGTAACTTGCAGGTATTTCATGTCAAGAGCTATTTCTGACCACATTGGCTGAAGCTCCCATTATATAGGGAACAAGGCATATGAACAAGAAATCTGTATTGTTTAGCTCGAGATCATAATAAAAGGAGATTAAATTTCACTGATTTGTTGACAATGTCATAACCTGCCTATGAATAGCATCATAGCACAGTCATAGAAGCTTACCTAATTGAAATCCATTTTGGTGAAACTGCAAGGGAATTTGGCCTCTTGTTTAACAGCATTAACTTAATTTACTATGTTCCAAAGTAAGGATCAATAAACAAACAAACAAACAAAAAAGCTTCTGAGTTTATTTAGTGGAGAAAGAATTAGGACTTGAAGGATAATGCCTCCCTATTTTATAATACCTCTGGCAATAATATATTGAAATTGTTACGAAGCCATGTTCATATCAGAGATGTTGAGCAAAGGGAAAACAGAACAAAACTCAGTTTTACATGTATTCCTTCACATGAGAGACAAATCAATCAATCCTCATAAATAATATACAAAATCCCTTGAATAGCTCAAAATTCAATACACTCATTAGAATGTGACTAGAGCCCTGGGAACCATGTACATAAAAACATAGGTGGAGAGAATGATCCAAGGCCCATCATTTCAAAAATTCCTATGTAAGAAATGGTCATTAAAGATCCCATCAGATTTTATTGGAGAGAAGGGATTGAACATACTACAGGGACTCCACTCTTTGCTCTCATGTTGGTCAGCTGTGTTTGTTGGGAGTTTACTAAACTTTATGCAAGGCAGATGGAATTGGATGAGTATGTGGGCAAGACTGGGGATTAGACATACAATTTATGAAGCTGCTTGGGCAAAGAAGATAGTAAATCCTTCGTAGTCATTTAGAATATAATTTTTCACTGGTTTAGATAACATGTGTCCTAGCAAGATCATATATAAAGATCTTTTCTTAAACATAAGGCCCTCCATTTTGCCTTTCTGTGTTTCAGGTATGTTTATATCTTGGTGCCCCAATACGAAAGTGCTATGGAACAAGTCATGAGCGTCAAAATTAAGTTAGTTTATGCAAATAAAGGCTGCTGAAGTATCAGACCTTTTACTGATCATATCTGGAGGACTTCATATACAAAATGAATTACATGAAGATCACTTATGGTGCTGATCCAAGGCAGAGCTGTTTCATATTTTGTAACTTCACCAGCCTTATCTGTGCAGAGTTAGTAGATATGATGCATACGAGAGACAGACCTGTTCTTAATGCTTTCATAAAGGCTGACTCTGGTCTCGAAGTGATACAAATCCTCATCTTTTGGAAGAAGGACTCCACTAAAGTTGCTGGAGACACCCATGTGTTACATGAGGATAGCAGACGAGCTTCAATGTTCTAAGCCCCAATTCGTAGGTCCCTTAAAGAACTGGCACACCAAAGTTTTGCTTCTAGGTTTTTGCCCAATTCTGATCTAATCCTGCTTTGAGCATGGGCATTTCACAGAAGAATTTTGGTTTTGTTTGGGATGTTTCTTGCTTTGCGAGTAAAAATCCCCAAGGAACATTCCTGGTAGTAACTCATCTGTACCTTGACACTGAGCAGTATGGAAAATTCCATGTACTCTGTAGGATACACCTGTGTCCTCAAAACCCATTATGTGCATGTTTTGCCTCCAAACATCTGTTGTTTGTTGATATTCCAGTAATCTTGAGTCCAGAGACCCCCAAATTCTTTTGGTTCTTTTTCTTTCCTCACACCCCTGGAGCCAGTATGCTGCCTTTCCTCGCTTAAACCTTCTCCAACATTAGTTCCCTCCTTGCACAGGCAGAGGAGAGTAAAGGTGTCAGCCAGCCCTATACCAAAAGTAGGACTCTGTAGAGGCCGTGGGGCTTAGAGAGCCACCAAATTGATGGGTTCTTTTATGAACTGTAGTGTGTTTTTTAAATAAACTCAGGGAAAACTGCATCTTATGCTGAGCATATGACTACTACAACAGTTTGTCTGATAACAAGATTGTTAGCCAGAAGGGAGAGAGAAATTGTTGGGTTTTTATAAGTGTAACTAACCATGCCTGGATGGAAGGGTGCATTTGGCATCATACGAAACACTGATGTGTCTCAATGAAAGTTCCCCCTCAAGGCTGTGGGAATACCCCACTTGGTGCAGATTGGGGAGCTGGAACAAACCTTGCATGTCATGCACAGAAGTTAACGAGTATTTCCGGCACAGATAAGCTTGTCTTGACAATGACAAGTATGTCAGGAGCTCACATTCTGCATCCTGGAAACACTAAAGCAAATGAGATGATTCCTGCTAAGTAGCTACCTTGGGGAGAATTGTCTTATTTTTTATTATTTTTAAATAGAAAGCTTTTAAATACAGATTCAAGAGGATTGAGTAGAGCCAATGCATCAGGACCACTGAATGCTGATTCTTCATCGCAATAAAAACACTGAAATGAATGAGAGAAGGAACAAACCATACCAGCATAACTGGACAGCCTATCTCGGAGGTTCACTTCTATGTTTTGGATTAGAGTTCCTCCTATCTTCACAGCCCATTAAATCAAGTCCAAGTGCTTCCTTTCACTGCCTGCATTCCTAATCTATGTAAACCAGCTCAGTCAGGCATTTTTCATTGAATTAATACATATTAATGGGCAGTAATACATTTGTACTATTGCATACATTTTCTTGAAGTACAATTTTCCATCTAAAGCATTTTATTCACACTGCTGCATGGTAACTGCATCCACAATAGCATCTTGGTGATTATTCATTAGAGGAATAATACAGCTGTGCCAAACACTGTATTCTATTGGCCTTTTTTTTTTTATAGAACAGAATATATGATTATATTTGTAGACTAATAATATTATTGTCATTAAATAAGGAAAATAAGTTTCTGCTCAGCTATTGGAAAAAGCAGTGGACAGGTAAAAATCAGGCTTCTTTCTGATATGAACTGAAATGGTTTTTAAGAAGAGAGAGAAAACAGTAGATGTAGGATTTGGACTAAGCTCGACTTCATGATTTGGATGTAGAGATTATGAACCACATGAAACATAATAAACACACATAAACAGGTGCCAAGTATTATTATAAATTGGGCAAAACAGAAACTTAGGTTAGATGACTGGAAAGTTGTCAAATAGACACATATCTCATTCACACTAGGGTTTTCATGTACTTACAGACCTGGCAGATATCTCACCAGAGTCTGTGTTTAAGCTCAGATAGAATCGGATATGAATAAGGGACAGTTGCTGTTAATGGTCAAACAGTTGCTTGGTGTAATGCAATGCATGTGTAATCAGTAGATGTTGGACATGCTTATGTTTTCTTTGAAATGAATACTATGTAGTGGAGACATAAGCAGATAAAGAAGGTTGTGGAAGTAAATTTGGCTTCAATTCACACTGAGCGATCTTTTCTCTGGGCTCACCTTTCTCCTCATGCCCCGTGAGACGCCCTCACTTAGTCACTGGGTACCCTTGGGAAAATAGACTATTCAGCGTGCTTCAGTCAATTTGCTGCCACAGTAGGAAAAACCAGAGATACAAGACACCATGTGGAACGAGATTGATGGGATAATAATGTGTGTCCATCTTTCTTAGTGGAAAACTTCAGCATCAATTGTTGTGTCAGCTGTAATTTTGTTGTCTGTTGAGGAGAGGCAGACAATGCCATTGTTCTAACAAGGCAGGAGGCCCTGTCCTTTCCTATCATGATTTAATATCTTTCTGAAGGGAATAAAGGCAACTCTTAAACTTAGCTGCAACTAAACAGGCAAACCGTAATTAGCTGCAGCAAAATAATTAGTGACAGAAGTACCTTGAGGCAATAAGCAATTCCAGTTACTCCTATGGAGGCATTTTGACCTCACTTAGTACCTATTATACATAACTTTCTTAAGTCTTATTGATATGACAGTGCCAAGACCTATGGGATCTGCCAAAGTTTGTTTCCATCACTTACCAAGGAAACAGCAATTCTACAGTTGCTTAGGAGATTAATTATCTTGTCAAATAATTAATTAGACAGCCTGTAATTGAGGTTCCAATTTCATAACTGATTTATCACTTCAGAAGCTTCCCAAATTTAGCTTCTTTACATGAAGACTTCCACACCAAGAGAAAAGTATTAAGATATAGTTGAATTGAGGGGAGCTTTGGGTACATTTAACTTACCTGTCCAGGATTTTTTTCCGATTTTGTCCTGGGTTTGTGAGGCATGTGGTAGTGATGCAGTAAACCTATTTCATTGCAACTACTATGTGAACTTTGAGGGCTGATGACTATGTTCATTTTGGTGGTAGCAGATTAGCATTAGCTGAATGACTAGATCAGATTTTTTAAAGTGAGCTGCTGCTGCAGTGAGTGTTGAAATTACTTGGTCATCTGCTGGTCTAACGATCAGGTCATGATTTTGGCAGACCCCAGCTGGGCTACCTCACTTTCCTGCACAATACTGGTCAAGTCTTGCAGGACTGTGAGAGGTCCTGTGTATGAAAAACACATTCAGAAGAGCTTAGCTCCCTCTGCAGCACTTACGGACAGATTTTCCAGTTTGTCTCCCCATCTAAATACTGGTGTTTTCTAGGAAGCTCATACTGACTGAGGATATTGGGCTTACTGTAAAACCATTGGTCCTTCATCACATTGTACCTCATCTGTGCAATAGGGATAAATAGGATTGCCCAGTAGCCTAAGGGAGGTTGGTCTTGTGGGAGATGGTGGAGTGGTCAGTGATAAGCGAAGTACTGAGTAAACTAACACTTTTTACGTACACTAGCTCTTATTCGTTTTCCTTGAAAGCATTTGAGATACTTAAAGGGTTTCTTGGGAATTTGTAACATTGAATGGCCAAAGTTTCATTGGTGCATAAGTTATCCGAGACAGAAGGCAATACATAGAAATACCATGCACCATTTAGCTTGCCCCTGAATGTAGAACTTCATGTGAAAGTGTGACACACAGGACCATGAAGGCTGGCTCTGCTGGTAAAATAAGCCAATTTTCATTGATTTTCCTAGAGGAATATGTATTACTTATATGAATATGCTGACATTTTGTTGGAGCATATGTGAAAAATCCTGTCTATTTGCCTGCCAAAGACCTTCCCAAGAAAACAGTTGTGCTAACCTGTTTAAATAAAGCATCCACCAGGATATTATAATCGTGGATGAACAGAAAAATACATCAAAAAGTAAATCTGAGATTGGATTTTGAGTCTGCATGTGTTCTGAGGGGACATTGGCCTGGGACAGTTTATTCCAGCCTCTAGTTAACATGAATAATTGTTTTGTTTCAGGCTAGAAACTCTCGACTATCAATAAAATGCAGTTGGTGTAGTCAGCCTCCTGTGGGGTACTTAATGATCCATAAAACTGTTTAAAGGGAAGCTGGCAACCTGATTTTGGCCCAACCTGTGACTTTAATTTTGATGTATCTACATCACACACGTGCATATTTGCATTTTTTGGCTGCAAAGTGGAAACTTCAGAAAGCATAGGATTATCTGCACCAACTTCATTTGCCTCTTTTCTGCACTTGGAATTGAATATCCTATTTCATGATAGGATCACAACTTTAACTACCAAATCACCAGTGTCCTGTGATCCTTCTCCCAAAGCACTGGGAGACAAGGTGACCTCGTTATGGAAATGATGGAAAGACAGACAGGGCAATGAAAATGACTGGAGAAGAAGCTTCCACCTTCAGTGCCTCTACTGATGTGCTTACTTAAAAGCACTGTTACTACTTGGCTTGCCTGGCTGTATAGTGCATGCATACATGCACCTTCTTACATTCACACTCCCTAAGGAACACATGGCAAATACAATCTGTGATTGCATCGTATGGCTGTGAAACTCCAGCACATGAGCATGATGTGTGCATGAAGAGCATGGCCAGGACCTTGCAGACAATCAAGACCTTTCTGCCTCAGATGTGGCAAATGGTATGGCCACACAAATTAACTTGAGAGCATCCATTTGCCTTGTCTTTGGCCTTGCTTCATCTAGCTTCAAATGTTCTCCACTGAGCATAAAGAAATGGGAATTGACAACTCAGATTGCTACTTCCCTGTTGCTTCCCCACCCTCACTTTAGACTACATCTTACTTGAAATTGTTTGCTGTCATAGTCAATCTTTTTAAGGACTCATAGAAGAACACTTTAATTAGCCCTGATGAAGTGGCAGGAGCCAAGTGAAGCCTGGTAGCTCTTGCTCTCCTTATGTTTGTATTTCCTGCCGTGTATACTTGCTGGCAGAATTTTAAACCTGGCTAATTATACTTTATGGTGTCTAGACATCTTTGGCAAATGCTTCTTTCCTTTCCTACTTCTAATTTAAACTTGCATGCTCCCCCCATTCACCCAGCACAATATCCAGATAGATACATCACAGAGCACTTTACGCTCAAGAAAAAAAAGAGAATGAAGACAACCTTGGGGGAGTTTGGAAATTACACCATAACAATCAGCCATGATGCCCCAGCTTCTCCAGTCACCAACAGATCCTTGCACCAGTTTTACATCACTTCATCAGCAAGGGCTCCTTGAAGCAGATTCCAATCCTTGCCTCCCAGTCTCCCAAGGAAGATAAGTCAAACCTTTCACTGGAGATTGAAATGATAGTTATCAACTCATTGCCTGCTTGCTGTTATTTTCCTATCATAATGAAAGAGCTCCAATGATGAGGAAAGTATATTATTTCTTTTAAAGAAGCCATCACATGATATGAATGTGTTTGTTGCTAGTAATGAGAAGACCAACTGCCCTGGACTAAATGGTCAAGGTGTGGGATTGTGGGAAGAGATATATCTGCAGACACAGAGCTGAGAAAATTGCATGGGCACATCAGTGGAAGAGCTTGTGACAGAAAGTGGATCTGCTGTCGTCACCTCAGCATTTGCCCCCCAGAAGGTAGCATGTTAGGGTGTTACAGACAGCACAGGGTTCAAGCACACAACCAGGAACTCTGACATGTCATTGCACCCTAAAAGAGCTCCTGGAGTTGTCCAGATACACTGAACCTTCACCAGCAGTCTGCTCAGCTCCCCTAACACTATGAAGTGGAGCACAGGCACAGCCCAGGGTATCGCGGGATCAATTCTTTCTCCTTCCACTGACTCTCACTTGTTCCCTCTGCCCTTGTCAAACATGAAAGGTTTTGTAAGCTGTATTAGAAAGCAAAATTCCCCTTCTAATTTGCCCTTCAAGAGAAAAAGCACAAAGAAGCCAGATGCCCAAAATATGACTTTAGTAGATATTAGTCTAAGAACAGATGATCATCTGGGAAGAAATCACCCCGTTGTTAATAGATCCTTCAGGAATATTAGCAGACTGCTGTAGCTTATGTTACTCTCTTGAATTTCATCTGCTTTTTCCTCTGTACATGTTCCATATGCACCGTTCTCTTTCTCTCCTTATAGATAAAGCCATCATTCAGATCCTCTTCATCTGCCACTCCGTTTCAGCAATTTTCCCCAACTGATGTTTCAATGATCCTCCTCCTCTTTCCTCAGTTTAGTCCATAGGAAATGTAATATTAACAGACTAATATCTAATATCTAGTTCTATACCAAGGGGAGGGAAAAATAGTTTATTTTCATGGGACCAAAAAGAACTGAAATCATTGCAACTCAATTCCTTGACTGCTTTGTGTTTGATGGAGAAAATGGGGCCCATGGCGATCAGGAGAACTTGACAAACTAATTTTTGCATATGGGCCAATTAGAATCTGTGGAGATGTTTCTGTAGGTGAAATGGTGCTTTGCTCCTATCATGGCTGCTGCCTCAAAAGATCATCAAGCCCCGTGATTATATATATATAATAAACATAAATTATATATTATATTATATAAGTTATAATTGTATAATGCATATATAACTGGCAGATATCACACATCATGAAGCCATAGTCTGCTACAAAATGATTATTCAAACCTTTCCTCTCCAGAGAGGACAGTACATAGCCATACCTCGGCAGACGGTCAGGTCAGAGCTAAGCAGCCATGTAACATGTCTTCCATAAGTTCTGCTGTGAAACTGCTGTATTTGAAGGAAGCAAGTTAAGGCAGTTACAACTTTTGACACCAAACCAAAAATAGATACATATGTTGATGTGACAACCTATGAGTGCTGTGACAAAGGAACACTATATTTTTTGCTGAAAAGTGTTCCTAGTTTTCAACCTAGTTGAAAAAGGACAGTGTGTACATACTGTCCTGAAAACATTCAGGAAAAAAGCATTTCAGAATGACAAGACACAGCCGTGAAAATGTGTCCTCAACCCCCCAAATTCAATAAACAAGGCAGGAAGACTTCCAGCGAGGTACATCTTGCCTAATTTTTAAAGCAATGGTTGTGAATATAGCAGATATTTACTCCTTGCTTACCTCCCTTCTCACCCTTAGCAAGACTGGCATTCTTTTAGGAAACACCAGATCAGAAACAACACTTCTTTATAAATACCTCCTCATTAAATACTTTGCATAATGACTGAGGAAAACAATGGGCCCTGGGTGACTCTTCCTCTCACAACAGCTCATGGGCTTCAGCTGCAATTATTTCCAATGATAATTGTAAAGATAACACCATTTAAAATATCTAATGTTTTATTCAGTATTTCAGGTAAGTTTCAATTACTTCCAATTATAATTCAACAGCTTTCTATTTAAAACAATTATTGCCCTTTATAACCTGTTTCAAGTCAAATAAACTGTTTGCTTTTATTTATCTTTGTCTTCTTCCATAGGTATTCATTCTAGGCCTTTCATTAACCCCTTATGTGCCTCCTGACTCTACAACACAATTAAGCCTCTGCCAAAAAGCTATCAATGCAGCCCCTGAGACAATCAAAATTGATTAAACTCATTAAACCCCAATATGACTCAATTACAGGCAACAAGATACAATTCTGGTTGATTGAATAGTGCTGGGGTACTTGGTATTAAGCAGAGGCCACTGGGGTGAGGATAAGCTCCATCTTCAGGAAATGAGGGTGTCACCATAAGCAGTGATTTCCTCCATGAGTATGAGCACAAGGCAAGTGAGGGAAGTATTGTTACGCACCGTCTTAAAACAGGACCATTGTGGCATAAGACCATTCTTTGGTTTATTGACTTTGTGGGGAAACAGTGCTTGAAAGAAGAGTCTCCCAAAGACACGTGCGCAGTGATGTTAGCCTATGTGCTATTTTCATATGTCTTTGTATCATAAAATATAATAATACCCTTATAAGAGGAATTGGTTATCCTGTGATTTTGGAAAGAAAAAGTCTGATCACAAAACTGTTTGAACCTGTAAAAAAACCCCTCCCTTTCAATACGGGACAGGAAGAAACTCTTCATTTGCAAATTGTTCTCTCCTTGCAGTTCTTTGAAGGTGAGAGTTCCCAGTTCAATAGCTTTAGATAACTGCGAGAGCTAGTGGAGAATAAAAAAGTTTATTTTGTGAGATGTAGAACAGAGGCAATTTGTCCTTCATTTCACTCAATTTCTTTCCTTTTTTTTTTCCCTTGATGAAAACTCACCACATTTAAAACAAAGTATTTTTTTAAGTCATTAGATTTCCAACAGAAAGAAATTTTTCTTTCTGTTGGAAAGATTAGATTTCCAATAGAAGAAAAGTAAAAAGAAAACAAAAAACCCCAAACACAAACCTTTCAACTAAACCCCACAATTTTTAAAGTCTTTTGTTTCCTAGTGGGATATTGCTAAAAATGATGTGTTCTTCTCTTTGGATTTTTTGCCACATTTTCATTAAAGAAGTACTCCTTTTCCACAAAAAAAAAAAAAAAAAAAAAAGGAAATGCACATTAGCCTAAAACCATCCATAAAGCTTAAAAATTTTCATTTGGGATTTTTCTTTGAAAATGGAAAAGCAGAGGAAATCAAAATAGGTCAGGAAAAGATTTCCACTCAGCCAAAACAGTGCTTTTGAATTAATTTATTCTCAATCAAAACATTTCACTTGGCTCTAATCACTGGTCTGAAGTCACCCTGCAGCATTCAGGAGGAGTTGATTTAGATGCTCCCATGGGTTCCCATGAATTGGAAAAATAATCAGTCAATCATTTTCCTGCTCTCACAGTTTTCTGTTGTCAAGTAATTCTCCAGATCATACTATCCCCTTGTGGAAACACTTTGTCTGGTTTATATTTTTACCTAGCAACAATGATTGTAGTATCTGCGGCCCCAATCCAGCAAAGCACTTTACACATATTCTTTAGTTAACATAGCCTTCTTGATGTTAATGAGGTATTCATGTACTTAAAGTTAAGCCCAAACTTAAGTGATTTGTTGGAGCAAGTCCTAAGCCCTGGAAAGAGGAGGTGCTGAGATCTGTTTTGTGGAAGTGTCCACAGCTTTTAAAGAAGTGTGGGTTGGCAGCAGTCAAAAGTTGCATTGATTCAAGTAAATCAGTTTAGAAATTGATGAAGATCCACTTAACCATCTTCCTTTCAAGGCTCCTTTCTAAGTTGCCTTAAAGCTAATTTCATGAAGGATGCTCTCCAAGCAGCTTAAGGCTGGGGCTTGCTCTGACTGACCACGTTCAGCTCATGAATGGTTTGCTGAGCTCCCATACTCTGCAATGAGTAGCAGCTTTTGCTGAAAAGTGTGAGATTTGTCCCTGGATACCCATATGTAATCATCTTGCTGAAAAGGAGGTCTGAACAAGCAAACTTTCTGAGTTTGCTTATATTTTATACTTTATATATTATATACTTTATATTACATACTTTATAAATTATATACTTTATAGACTTTTTTTTTACATCAAAATGATCAAACTATTGTGATCAAAGATCTACTTGAGGTGATATAACCTGGAAATTACTGTAATGTACTCTGCTTTAATATTACTTACATTAAAAAATCCCACCATTATGCATAGTGGGAGGACGAAGAAGGTTCTTCCCACCTTCTTGCACCTTGTAACCTTATGGATCCCTCTGAAATGCAGCAGGCAACATCAGTCGGGTTATATAAATATGGCTATACAGTGCAATGCAGTGATATTCCTGCCCCAGGGGTTGTCAGAAAATCCCATGTGTTCCCTACAGAGGAGAAAAAAAGTATATTTCTTGAAAGTCACCAGTCGTTTGCTTCAGTGTTTTCCTGCAGACCTTACACAAAAAAGTATATTTGAAATGTCAATTCAAAATGCTTCAGAGATAAGTTTTCCTACTGGCAAACGGAGACTTATCACTGATAGTGCTATAAGAAAAAGAGTATCTGCTGAAAAAACATCAGCCAATGCCCTTCCCGTGGTCTGAGAAGCAGATAATGCAAAAGGATTCCGTAATGTGATTCAGGTCCACCTTTGGGCCAAGTGTATTATAGGCTTGGGTGATATCACTAAAGTACATCTAGACCAGGCCCAATTCTCACCTGTGACACCCAACATATGCTTCAGCCACTCGGATTTGGGTGGCTTCTGGTACAGGTGTAATAGGTTGCTACATACTCTCACTTGATCCTGACAAAACCCAATCTGTGAGTTATTCTGAGGTCTGTCAGGTACAACAAAATAGCATGGTACATTTTACAGTTTGCATATTAATCTCTTCTCTCTACAGAGATAAGCAATGAAATATCAATGTCTTAAATCTCTAATTCATTGATTTCAGAATTAGTCTTTCTATTTTATCTCTGTATCTGATCACTGCCATCCAGACACAACAGACAAGGATAAGAAATCCATAAATACCAGTGTGTGGCTAAAGAACAGTTATTCAAGATAATGCATAAACATTAAAACAAGGACAGACTGAAGTCAATATGCCCAAACATATTTTAATCACTTCTTAATAAGTGGATAATTTTGAGTGACTTCCTAAGTCAATTATCTTCTGCTTTTCCCAGTCATTCTTCTGCTGATTCTGATTCAGGACGGAATGGAGAAAGGTGTTGGAGCACACCAGTGCCTCTTGCTAATGGTGGCTAGGCTCAGGGTATGTTGAAATCCATTGACCAGAAGGATCTCAATGTATTCCAGTGTCTCTGGCTTAGTCCTGTAGAGATGCTGTGCTGACTCCTTCCTTTCTCCTCTGCCATCGCTGCCTCTCCACCTCCCTAGAGGGGTGAGAAGGTACATTTCAGCACATCTCATCATGGCTCCGTCTAACCCCTCTCACAGATGCAAAGCCCAGCATCCCTGGGGCAATCCATACATGTCCATCACTGAGCCTCATGCCGCTCCTGAAGCCCTCTTCCCAGCTTCGGTAGCTATAATGATTTGGGCTGCTGCCTATCGGATCTGCCCACACACCAGCTCTCTCCTCAACCTTGCTCCACTGGGATGGGTTCCTTCCTGAAATGTGCCTTCCTGGCAGTGCCCACTGAGAGCATCCCAATATGCAGCCATTTATGGTTTACATTAGCAATGGGGACGAATAGTTCACCTGGGGCAGGGCTGCTGCTGAGGTGAAGTGATTAAAGTATTAACAGCTGGAATAGCTGTCCATCCCACTCATCTCCATCAGAAGCAATTAATATGGATTATATATATTTTGCAAGAAGAATATCTTTCCTTTCACACCTTGGAGTAACTCCAGAGAGGATTAGGTGGAAGACTGAATGAGTTAATTTGCATAAATTAGGTAAAATGTGAATAGTAATTTGCATTCCGAAAGGCTCTCTTTGACTCTTTATGATATATTGATGCCATCTGGAGAACCTAGCTATGAACCAGACATTTGTTGGAACAATTTTCCCCAGGCTGTTCCCACAAACTTTGCAGGTATGTTCAGAAATATTCACCTTTCCTCCAATCGCTTGGGGAAGGGTTAAAGACCTCTTAATATGATTGGCCTTTTTTATTCAACAGAGGACAATTCAGATAGCTTAAGGAGAAATAGATGGTACATAGGATATACTCTAATTGCTGTTCTTCACCTGAGGCAAATGCTCCCACATAACACTATGTTGAACACCCATGTTAGCATGGCAGCAGGGTACCAGGGTAAGGAAATGCTCAGCCTGAAGTTTCATGTCATTTTCCTTTTCTCAGCTTAAGTCATTTCTTTGGGAACCATATTTTATGAACTTCTTTTTATCTCCCTTTGAGTTACATAGCTTTTCTTATAGCATTATGCTACTTTCAGCGCCACTATGCCAGAGCCAACAATGCCACAGTGACTGTCCCCAGTGCCTCCAGTAGAACATATTAGCTGATTGACACCCTCTTTCTCTGATGGAGTTTAGTGAATCACCCCCTTTTTACAAAGGCAGGACCTGAGGCAATTTGCCACACACATCCTTAAATCTCCAGGGCTCATAAATATTCTTCAAGATGATGGACTTTCCACTGGTTCTTAGAGCTGCTCGTGCAGCCATCACTAAATGCCTCTATGGGTGCTTAAACCAGTGGTCTGCAGGTTCTCCTTCTAGAGCTGCTGCTGTGGCTGAGGCTCCAGATCACTGCTTTATACAGACAAAATAATCTGGCTAGAGCTAGACAAGGCAAAGGTAATACAGTCAGGCATTTGTGGAGGAATGACATTAAAGTCTTTAATGGCTTAAAGACTTTACATGCCTCAAGGTTTTAGGGTGAAGAGACAACGACAAAGGGTCAGAGAAGTTCGAGATGCCAGAAATGAGTAGAAAACTTCTTTAGATGTAACCTTTTTAAAGCCGGATGGTAAAGGAAGCTGGCATCAAGTTTTGAATGTGATTTATAGTATTCTTATACAATCAGAATTGCCACCAACCCCCCAAAAGCAATTATTTCCACAGCTCTTCTCAAGACGAATGTGTCTGAGCTAAAAGACAAACACGAACTGGGGCATGAGTCACTTGCTCATGTAACTGCCAAGTTCGCAGACTGAACTCCATGATAAGTCGAGTCTGTATCAGCTGCCCATGTTTGAGAGGCTGGATTTGAAATATCCAAGACAAACAGCCCTTGACTAAAACTGACAAAACTGGATTAAAAATAATAAGATCAGATTCGTTCTAAATAAACAATTTCAGAGTTAAAATGATGCATAAGGATTTTAATAACTCTATAAAAATAAGCATATATATATCCTAGAATAAAATCCTGAGAGCCCTGAAAAGCTCTCTTAGAGCTACAGATTTAAAGGTCATTTCTGTGTGACCCGAAGGCTGAGATGGTATCAAAAATATCTAAGAAGTTTCAGACTCTAAACTAACTCCTTCAGGCCATTCTTTTTTTCCTTTTTGAGAACATCAGCAATAACTTCTTATGCAACTTTGTAGATATTATATAAACTTATAACAGTAAATAGCAATCTGACAATTACCAGATGAAATGTTTTTTTTTTTTTTTTCTATTGGTGAATATCAGTAGGTCAATACAAACTGTTCCTAGAGGAGCTCAGTTGAAATGAATTTCCCTATTTGAAGAAACCATGATTTGTTTAAGTGGCAAGACCATCCTGTTTCCTCATTTTCAACAGCTAAGTTAATTATGTTTTCATTTCAGAAAGCTCACCACCATCTAAACAAAATACTTTCAAGGTATCTAAATGAATTGCGCATTGATCTGATCTCTACTTTTTTTCAGATTATTGGTTCACAAACACTGATGAATCCAGAATGGGGAAAACCGTTTCAGAATCTTGCAAATTCCCACAGACAGAGAAAATGATTTCCTTTACGGATCTAATAACAAATAGCAATAACACTGAATGTCATAATTACAGTGATTGTGAGGATAGTTATTGGCAATTTAAGTCAAACCTCTCCTGGATAACAGGAGGAGGTGGGAAGGAGTGAGGTGGGTGGATGATGGCTTACAAGGATGCTTATTGATCGAGTTGTTCATGGTGGATTAACTCAGAAAGGGAGAATTAGATGTATTTTAGCTTTATCTGTGAAGAGACATTGAATATTTGCTTAATTTTATTGCATATGTATATATATAACTCAATGATTACACACAATTTATAAAAAAACCCCAAACATACTAAAGCAATTAAATATTCATTAAGTCAGTTTTCCTGGCTCAGGGGGAGGACTAGATATTTCCTTGGGGTCTTCTCCAGCCCTGTGTTCTATGCTTCCATACCCCACAGGCCAGCTCTTATGAAACTGGCCTTTACTGGGCTGGGCTCAGAGCCACCCAGGCAGCAATATGAATTTCCATTAAGATTCATTTTGAGTCCAAAGAGCATTTGGGCAGGTGGTTTGGTAAGGCAAAATGGGAGGCTCTCCTATGCACTCCCTAGATGCTAGGGCAAGTTATATGCAAGTGCTTTTCAACCTCTTTAAATTTACTGTCCTCTAAAACCTACTTGTTTTCCATACGTAAATTCTGAGCCTACCACCAATAGCTTTACAGCTTTGCAAGATTTATAGCTGCCCACTGCGGATCCTTTAGAAAAAGCCCACAGACCCCCAGGCCTCCTTGGATTGGTGGGTTGAAAAACACTGGTTTGCACCAAAGGACTCCCAAGGAAGTCCTGCAAGAGGGTGGTGAGGCATCCTGAATGTGCTGAAACTAATAGGACAGGCACGAATCTTGGCTAGAGATAATGGAGTGGAGAAGTATTCATGGCTTTAAAACTGCCCACTTGGGTACCAGTCGCAGTGCAGCTCTGCTTGACCTAGTTTGCTTTATTCTCAGGCAGATTTTACAGCTCTGTGCTGCTGCTCAGTACTGTGATACTGCTGGAGCCCCTCTCCTGTTTTAATCCATTTTAATCTCATTGTTGAGTTAATAAAACCTATTGGTTTACTAAATCAATGTAGGGTGTGATTCATTATTATGCGTGCTGGTAGACAGATCCTAACACAAACTCTCTCCGCTATAGACTGGAGCATTACTGATCCAATGGAAGTTGGCTCCAGGGAAAAATTACCTCTTACCAGTTGTCATAGAAAGATACTTGTTATGGTAAATTTTTGCTTGTGTGAGACAGAGGTTTTATTTGACTTTGTTGATGCCAACTGCACTTGAAATATTTTTACAAATGATTTAATCTCCAAACAGAAAAGAAACCTCCCTTTGTTTGAGTTCATGCTGGAGTCATTTGTGACCATTAAGCAAAGCAGCTATGTCCTATAATGAAGAGGGATTAGTAGGGAAACAAATATATTTGTTAGTTTTATCTTTCGCCCTGCATTTATTAGAACAAGCCCATGTTTCCAGTTAGCATTTCGTTTTCTTTATGGCAGGCTGCTGGAGTTGAGACATAAGTTTAAAAGATAAATCTATATAAACTCTGAATTTTTTCTGTTTTTCTGTCTCAGATCATATCATTCTTGCCAACTGTCTCCATTTAGGAGGGTCAATCTGTATTCTACTAGAGAAACAGACAGCATTTTTTTCATGCCGTTCCTCCCAATAGCTTTCTGAAAACGATGAAGTTCTATGAACTTAAAAAATATCTCTCTTATTTATAGCTTTGCAGATATCAGGGATTTGACAGAGCCTTTTTCTTCTTTAAAATCCCTTTTCAGTTTTTATTTTTTTAATTCTTGCAAAAGAACTTGGATGGGCTTGAAGCAGGAAGTGCTGGTCTCTTGGGAGGTGTACACTGGTTTTCCTGATGAATAAAAAGCATCCAACCTGTCACACCCCATGTAAAAAAACCTGGGTAAAAAACCCCCTGTGCTATGTGCAGCCACAAGTCCTTGCAAATAAGAGTACATCCCAGGGTAACAAAACCAGGACTCCCAAGGACTTCATGACAGCTGTGAAGGACTCCAGGCTCTGACATATGGTCAAGAGAGAGCAACTTAACAAGTTACCAAACATCAGAAGAGCTGAGGTAGCAGTCTGGGCACACGTTCTTGGCTTGTGACGAAGATATAATAATGCAATTTAACTTAGCTGACAGTGAAACAAAGTGAAGCTACATCATATTATTTTGCATTAGCTCCAGGCAAAGAGCATGTGTATGGACAGGTACATTCAGCCTGCTGATGTGCAATAACATATTAAGCCTGTATGACCTGATGTTTTATCCAAAACCTCAGATCTTCTTGCTTCAAGTATCTTAAGCTTTTACTGCATCAGACAAACGGGATTCTTTAGCCAAGGTTCACCAGGGAAAGGCAGCAGTGGTACACCACCCCCTGTGCAAATTAATGTCATGCAAACAGATTGCACCGAGCTAATATGAGGTCTGCAGTCCCAGTACCACCAACATAAGGAGACAACGTGCCACAGGACAGACTCAAATCTTCAAGCTAAGGTCAAATGTCTAAGCCTTAATTCAGACGCAGGTCAATCGAAAAAGGGTCCCATTACAGGAAGAGGCCTCAGCTGCACAACTGAAATGCCTGGATTTCAGCCACCTCAGAAACATTAAAGGATTTTTACAGACTTAAATGGTCTTTGCCGTGTACTTATTCGGGTGCCTTCTGCAGCAAATGGCACTCTGGAGACTTACAAAGAATAACTAGGAAAATGTAGGGAATTTACTTTGAACTAGGAGTATTTGGTTTGGGAATTAAAAAGAGACAATGACAGCTTGAAAATGCACAATCAATCATGAACGAGTTCATTAGGGCAGCGACAGTCTCAGCTGAGAGGGCTGAGCCCTTGAGCTCCATTTGTACATTGCTATAGATTGCTCCATTGTGGTTGTTGTTGCCTTAATTTCATTCAGAAAGGCAGGTTGGATCGCAATGTCTGGAGTCTTTCTGTAGACAGGACAGGGTGGTGGGATTAGTGCTCATTTAAATGGCAAGAAGGGAACCTGAGCACTGGTTGAGTAGAGGAAGTGACAAGAAGGCTTTATTTCTTTCATATCTGGAAAGCCACTCATCTCTCTGCCCCCACTTTAGGTTACCTTCTGTTTCTCATGCTTTTGTTATGATGCCAGCAGCACCCAGCAGTTGCCAGGGATGGAATTAATGTGTTTAATGGGAATGTTTCTAAGTGTTATATCCCGACCAGTCCTCTGGAAGCTGTAACCAGGCTTCTGCTTCCCAGGACCTTTACAAAGCTTCCTTTTCTTGTCCCTGCTGGGATCTGAGGCCAGCAAAGGCAGAAGCTGCCTAGCTTCAGCCCAAGGCCTGGAGATCAGGTAGGTTGGGGAAAGTAGGGATTGCCGCTTAAAGTGCCATCTATGGGAAGAGGATGGAAATGGGAGGGCGAGGGCTGATATTTGCTCTCTGCATTATTTGCAGAATAGCAAATGAAAGAACGAGGCAAGCACAGCATGCGAATATCTAGTTGGTTGAGGCTGTTGTTGGCTCCTTATTGATTCCCTCATTTGTCCTCTTCCTTCCTATTATTTTCTCCAGGCTGGGATTACCTCTGGATAAATATCTTTTTTTACCTAAATTTGGTGAATGGCATACAAAGGTGTTGGTTTCCACAGCACCTCCTGGCACTATTGTGACACAGTTACCAGGAGGTGGGGACAGCCACATGCAGTGTGACCTGCCTGGCTCAGCAAGTGGGTTCAGGGGAGAAAAGAAGTAGGCAAAGAGGACAAGGACAAAGCTCCCACCTGAATGAAACAGAATACAGGTAACTTCCCTCATCCTCTTGCTGAATTGGCATATCTTGGAGCTCTGAGGTCCTAGTGATGGATTAAATACAGCAGAAAAGGGTCAGCAAGCCCTGCCTGTGAAATTAATCACCCAGCAACAGTTGTGGAGGGCAGTTGTGCTTCTAGAATGCAGTGCTCCTTCCTCCCAGGACACACTGTGTGCTGGGGTAGGCTGTAGAGGAGGGTTTTCCCAGTATCTGTCCCTCTTGCCACCTTTCCTTTCACAGTTTTCTTCTGGGATCAGTGGCTTTCAAATTATCAGTCCACCCTGGTTTTTTTTACGGCAACTGACCTAGCAAGGACTGCATTGGTAAAAAAGATCCTTTGACTGAAGTTTCAGCTACAAATCACTGTCAGACTTCAAAGGCATCTTTTCTGTGACAGAGCTGGAGCTGATATGTATGTACATAAGGCCACCAAAAGAACCTATTCTTTTAGTCCATGGAGTATTGTCAGTTCTTGACCCAGGGTTATATCTGTGCATAAGGAGAAGAACAGGAAAAGAAGGGGGAGCAGGAGAGCGAGAGAAAAAAGTAGGACATTAATACCTGTGCTTAGTGGTCCAGGTATGAATGAAGTTATTCTGCTGAGAGTAGAAGTGCTAGGCAGGACCTAGAGTTTGACAGTGGGGGGCTGCTGACGTTCCCCTGATTTTACACACTCAGGTGAAATAATCATAAGAAAAAGCCAAAGTGGAAAGTTCTGACCATTCTGGTGTGTCTCTGCTACTCCCAATGTGAAGCTCTTTCTTTATACACTTGTGTATGAATATGCACAGGCACCCTTGAGATTAGATTTATCTTAAAACAAGTTCCCTGGTGACTCCTGCAGCACAATATCAATTGGCAGCCACTGCTCTCAGTGTGGGTTATGCTTTCTTGTTCCCAGCACAGGGCAGATCTATCAGGGAAGAGACACAGACTCAGACACAGACTCTTCAGGGCCTGGTAAAAGTCTTCATGCATAGAGCTTGTAGGCAGACAACTCGAATTGCTGGCACAGAACTAAACTCTGGAGTCCTCGTGATACCTGGAGGATTGTTCTTCTTAACCTACTTGCATTTTATTTTACTTGTCTCTTATTTCCACCTCTGCCACTCAAACCACTAAGTTACGAATCTGCCTAGTAGAAGAATCTCTGCTCCATCAAATGGCCTCCCTGGGCTTTAGAACTCCATTAATTAGCATCTTTTAAATGGTTGGGTAATATTCGTTTCTCCTTTTCGAAACCATTTCCCCAAGCCCTAATTTTAATAAAGCTGGTGTTCATGAACGTTTGAATATTAAAGCCCTTGGTTACAGAAAGACGAAAGAGGCATTTTAAGAGACAGCTGAGCAGGGATTACTTAAATGGCTGACATAATTCTGTGCGTATGTGTGCATGTGTGAATGTGCAGCACCTCTGAGATGAAACATTGTCTTAAAGGCATTTCTGTGTCAGTGTGTATAAGGCCAGAATAAGTGTCACTTGGGAGGTGGCTGTGTCTGTCAGGATAGTAACAACACCAGGCCCCCTGGGGAAATGTAGCACAGTGCAATATGTTTAAGTGTGGATGACAGCTTATTTCAAAACACAACAGAAAGGGCTGTGTTTGCTTTGTAGAGTTGCATGCACTGTTTCAGGTGTGAAAGGTGAACTGAATGCTGCTGTATGCTTAAAGATCTTACACTGGGAAGGGTGGTTTGTGTTTTTTATTGAGAGCATGAAACTGGGGATTCTTCACTCAAACTTTATAAACCCGCCAGCCAGGGCTGCTTATGCAAAGGCAGAAGGAGTGATCCTGATGGGGTTGATGCTACTAAAATAGGGTAGGTTCAGCAGGATATCACTAGCAGGGGTTTCCTCACCTTGCCAGCAAGGTTCAGCTTTGCCCTGGAGGAACCAGAGAGCAGCCTGGACTGCATCACCTTTTCTTTTTTTCTCCCGAGGCTGCCAACAGAGGTGTCAGACTGATGAAGGTTTTTGTTATGTTGATACATCTTGTCAGCTCCGGACAGGGTATAGACTCTCTGATTCATATCTCACAGGCTAGTGGATCAGATGGCAATGATTTCTGTCTTATCACAAATCTAAGGCTCGGTGATCAGTGAGGTATAAGTATTTCTTCAGATACTTCAGCCTGCCTGGGCAAGATTTACAGCAGTTTCTTTGCTGAAAGGCTTTATACACTGTCAAACCTCTCCTAAGTCAGAGAGCTGCCTATCAACGGACCGTTATTTGCTCAGAAAGCAGCTGTGTTTTCCCACTAGAAGTAATGGCACTGCCATGATTTGTAGCTGTTGTAAAATGATGATAATCTGTTATTCACAACCCACCAAAGGTGTAGTCCCAGGGTTTTGCTGAGCCGTACCAACTACCCAAGCTAACATAATACCTTAAAAATAGATTGGAAAATTGGTCCTTCTTTTGATTCACCTGCCACACCCTGCTCTTGCTGCCCTCTTTGCTGTGGCCATTGCTGACCCTGAAAGCATCCTGAAGAAACCTTGGGGAGCTGATCCTGCTCCCAGCCAATTCACACAGTGGAAATGCTCCTCACCTCTGGTGGTGCTCGGGTGAAAGAACAAACCTATTTTTCAATAGTTTCATTCTCTGTATTGGTGTCAGTGATGGATTTGGGTAACAGTTTCAATCTTTTAGCCATTTTCTTCTTAACAAAAAGGCTTTTCAAGAATGCAGCAGCACACTGTGTGACAAGGATGCATGTGCTGCACTAAGCCCTTGTCCCTTCTCCCAGACCATGAACCTCTATCCACTTAACCTTAAGGAGATGTTCCTTAGCTAACTCTACTTACAGAACAGTCATAGGAGGTCAACACTGTACACTGACTTGCAGACAGAAGGCCAGCACCCTATATTTGGAGGTCAGAATGTTGAATTTGGAGGAATTGCAGAAAAAAGACAATGCAAGAGACGCGTCTTCATGCTAGGCCATGAAGATGGCTCCTCGTTCCTCTGCAATTTCCATCTAAGCCATGGGAAATGTGTATGGTGTAGAGAATCCACCTACAGAGGTCTGACTGCAAAACTTTGGGATTTATATTCATGTTTTGCATAGTCACAAACCCAAAATTAGTAAATAATCCTGAAATTTGACTTCTCTTCTCCTGCTTCTTTGGATCATCTCTGTGATCTGGGCTTGTTTCCAAAGAATACTTTTGCAATTCTAAATGCTGGTACAAATAAAGGCCGAGTGAAGAAAAGGTTGATTTTGATTTGCTGCAGATGAGCACAAATTCAGCCCTTGGGTTTGGAGCTACTAGTGAAAGGTTGAATTCCAATGGCTAATACACAGGAGTAAATGGCTGCCTAAAGTGGCAGCAGCCACACTGTGGCTTTTCAGTTACATGTGGATCACGAGCAGATCTATCTTCCATGGCGTCTTTTTGAGAGGCAGCCCCTCATTCTGCAGTGGAGGAGCCCTGCAGAACAGCAATACCCTGGGTGTGTGGGTCCTACAGGGGAATATTTTGGTCTCTGGTTGAGGAAATCAGAACATTTACCCTCTTAGAGAAGGCTGAGCTTCTCTACCTAAAGTAAGAGCAATCAGCTGCCAGGTCAAGCGAAGCAACAGCAAATGCAGTGTGATGGAGAAGGCGTTTTGGTGAGGTTTATGTAGGGCTTTACCAGCTCCAACCATCCCACAATGTGCAGGATGGACCTACCTTGTTTTTTGCACTCTTTTACTTCTCTTAAATGGTGCTTGTGGTTAAAACATAGGGTTTTAACATAGAGTTTGTTTTAAAACTTGGAAAGCTCTGTATTGTCTACACTCATTTCACTATAGAAATCTGATCTTGAAAGACAGAAAGAAAAAAGGGCAGAGAACAGAAATTTTAAATACACAAAGTCAAATATTTCTCTACCTTATTTCTTTGCATCTGACAAAATAATTACCTCGAAGTGGAGACCCTTCTAGGTGAGATGGAAAAGAATACATTTTTCTGGGGGGTGATGCTTAATAGGTGAAAGAGATCATTACTGGTTCTAAGTGCAGAATAAAGCTCAGCTTCAGGCCTTCTTGGCTAAGGATGAAAACATCTTTTCATGGATTTCTCTGCACATGGAGGAAAGTGAATCTTTCTCTCTTATAGTAATTGCATTTTAGTCACAATTGCCTGTTATCTTTGCATTTCCCACAGGTGGTGATATTGGTTTCCATGAAGGGTTTGCTGTAGCTGTTCATCTCTCAAACCCCTTTGTGATATTATGAAATATCAGGCTGCTAAGCGATCAGCATGGCTTTTTTTCTAATGAGCATACATAGGCAGGCAGTAATTTGTTTATTCAACTCCTTGTGCAGGTTTGCAATTTACTCCAAAATCAAGCAGCAGCATATAGAGAGACCAGATTATGGTGCAGGGGAGAGATGGAGTCCCTTCCCAGGGACTGCCCTGGGAGCAGATCCAAAGGCTGTTGGTTTACTGGCAGTCTGTGACACCACCCGCGGGAATCTCTTTAACTTCCCCCCCCTTTCAAAGCATTTGAATTCTTATTTTCTTTATCAGGAAGCCTTTCCTATATTTGTCAGCATGGAAATAATTCTAATCACCGAAGTTTATTTTTCCCTTGTTCTCTCTACTGCAGTCTGCTGAAACTGGTTTGGTCAGCTTCCCATTTGTTAATAGACAGATTCACTTTCTGATTTTCAGTCACGCACAACACAGCAAGAAAACAGCTCACGGGGGTGATCAAAACACCTCACTGAAACCATTTCTGCTTATTTTGTGGTTTGCAATTATTCTTTTTTCTCTTTTTTCCTTCTGCATCATGGAACTATTGAGTCAAAATTAGGTTGCCAACATCACTTAAAAATAGATGAGCTATTTTAAATCCCGAGTCAGTATTAGAATCCATAGGCAGGCTTAAAAGAAAAAAAAGCAAACATTTATCCTCAGAATCAGCGTAATTGACAGAGTTATTCTTTGTTTTACCTTAACAAGCCCTGAATTTCAGATTACTTGCTTTTTTTTCCTCACTGGTACTGGAGAATATCAGAAGTGTGGAAGCAAGGACAAGATGCCAGATTGCTGAAGACAAAACATTGTTAATCCACTTTCCTCTCCCGCTCTGGCCTCAGTCTGCTGGGAGTTGAGGAGCGTGAAGGTGAAAAGGGCAGGGAAACAATTTCTGAAAACCTGTGCAGTGGCTACAGGAGAACAGCATGAAAACAGCTCTAAAACTCCTTGAACTATTGTTTTATCCCTATGATAACATCACTTAAACCATCTTTCACCTCCTTTTTAGATTCTGCTATAAAAGGGGGAGAAACAGGCCAGCGAAGAGGGATAGGAGAGACACTTCTGTTTCAGAGTCTTTCCCAGAGATTCTGGGAAATGGACCCATTCCCAAGCTGAACTTAGGGCTATAGGCTTCATGAAGACCCAATCTGCAGCAGATTTCAGTTCTGCAAGTCCAGAGCCACCCTTTGCCGAGCAGATCCTACCCTAGAAGCTTAAAGAAAACTGTCAGTAGCACAGAGCTGATAGTCTTGCCACCATGTGGGGCTGTGGACACTGAGCAGCTAGCAAGTGGTGGTCCCTGGTAGTGAGTGGAAAGAGTGAGGCTCCTGGGCTTACATATCATGTCTTCCTGTGAGGAGAAGGGAGCTGTGATATCAAAACCTTCATTGTCTCAGAACAGATACTTATCTACCTGTCATGACTCTTAACTTGATGTGTTTTCAATGCAGTTTTATGTGATGGATGATTTGGGCCCCCTACCATTTACCTGCCAAAAGTTAATGTAAATGCTCCAGAAGTTTGCAGAGGAAATGAAAGCCCAGGATGTTTCTGAAATCTGGGAGACAATTAGTGTGATTCACGTCCTTGGCATTACAAGGAGCTTAAAATTTCTCGTGTTCCCAGGAAACGTTATTGGAGAGGTGGGGGTTTGGGAAAATTATATTGGCTGAAATACATGGATCAGGATGCTTGTGAGTAGTGTAGCTCCTAATGCAGATGGAAAGCTGATAACAGGCTAAGGGGGTTTCAGATCACACTGCTGCACAAGGACATACTTTTACAGATGCTGAAACTGCTGAGCTAACTGCTTTTCATTTGAAAACAACTGCGTTGAATGGGCAAGAAATGTCTTTGCTATACTTAGAGGTGGATTATGCGATGGGAAAAAATAGAAGGGCTACTTCATGTGCCAGCACATGAAACTGCCTCTGAGTATTGCCAGAAAAGGAGAAAAGCACAGCAAAAGCTTCTCAAAATCTGGCTTTAATGAGGAGCAGGTGTGAATGTTGCACACTGTTCTCAGGGATCAGTCACTCTCATCACTGGGACTGAGGCTGCATTGGTTTAGCAGCAGGATTGCTGCAGATCAGGAAGGTCAGAGGGGCACTGGCTATAGGGAAGATGCTGCCTAGCAGGGAGGAGCATCTAAAGGGTGGAAAAGCCTCAATGCTGGAGGCTTTGGACCAGAACAAAAACATGGGGTAGTTAGCAGACAGAAGTGAGGGATGCTGGTGGAATGGAGCCAATAGGAGGGTTCCATTTTTCTGGAATGTTTAGGGAACCAGCTAATGTAATGGTGCCTTTAATTTTTCAAAATACAATTTAACTTCACACATTTTCACCCTGTGTAACCTTCTCTGCCTCCTCTCAAAGAGATCATTTCAGTCCACACCAGTGAGTCGCCATGGAGACTACAGCCCTGTGATGGCAAGATGTGACTCCACACTGCCGGAGCCTCGCCACTTAATTATTTATTAATAGGCTTTTACCCTGATAGCCTTAAGAGATGCAACATCTTGTAACCAAGGCTGGGAGAGAAACAAGAAACAAAGGCACAAAAAAGAGGGGAAAAACATGGATAATTACAAATAATTAATTAGAAGCACTAGAAACACGCCAGGAAACATGTAATAGGAGTGGAAATTGAACTCAAATACCTATAGGTCAATATTGTTTAGCTGAAGAAATATCTGGTGAGGTAGAGGAAAGACACTCAATATGTGGGAAGGTAAAGTCTGTGCCCTCAGTGTCTGAAGGGTCATTTTGTTGGGTGCCCACTGCAATCTGCTGTGGGCCTTCGTAGAAATGTGTTGTGCATGTTCTCAGCTGGAAATATACCCCAACAACTAGATCACCTTGCCTTGCCTTTAAAATCTTGCCATAAAAATATTGAAGGTCCATATTGGGAATAAGAATCTTGGGGACCACAGGACCATGTGGCTTCCTTGGCTGGTCACAATTTCGGAATTGCAGAGGGTCTCTGGCAAACAATTGTGAAAACCTCTCATTGCCTGAATTTTTGGTTAAAACAAACCTGGCAAATAATAGGTCAATTCACAGCAATGAGTCCCAGTTTACAGAAAAAGGCCAAGATGCACAGCAAGATTTCCTTGCTTTGCATTTGTTTTAATTGAACAGCTAATCCGGCCTACTGTAATGGAAAATAAGTAGAGACAAACCACTTATTTGAGTCATCTTTGTATCTCTTTACTCTGCTTTTCCCCTAGACTTCCATAAAGGCTACAGCATTGGCAGACCAGGTACCACTTTTTCTGAAGTCTTCTGCCCAATCTAATTAACCCAACAACCTTCTTAGGGATCCTCGTGATTGACTGTACACTAGGAGACAGAGAACAAGTTGGCACTTTTAGAGGGCTTGTATGGGGACGTCTGTGCCCTCTAGATAAATATGAGACATGACAAGACAATGCACTGGGCAAGAAAAATGAAAATAATTTCATAATATGTCTTCAAAGGGGAAAAAATAATACTAATAAAAAATCATTCAGCCCTAAGAACAATATAAGGTAAAACGAGAGGAAGTGCATGGCACAGAGTCAAGCAAATTTAAGGAACAAATCTAGCAAACAATGAAAAGTAACAGCTCTGACCAAAAACAACCATTAAATGTTAAATGCTGCTCTTGTAACTGACAGCACCAACAACTTTAAAGGCCTGTTTTACTAGCATGTGTATGTGTGTGTGTGGAATAGCTAGCCTCTCAAGGGGCTGACTGTAAATTTGTGGTTTTTGTGTTTTTGTTGGGGGTTTTTTTGGTGGGATTTTATTTTTTCCTTTACAAATTTGTGGTAATTGAATGTGAAATCTAGAGCCCAGCTAATTGTGGTCAATGGGGTTGGAGCACTTTGCATCTGGTCTGCATGGGTGTGAAGGACTATAGGTATCTCACGCCTGCTCACCCTCAAAGCTATAAGGGCAGGTTCACTTGGAGACACCTCTTTCTGCCACACATGAATGAGGCAAAAAGTCTGGTTGGACACAGAGGCAGTGGAGGACCAGGAAGGGAAAGGGCTTGCTGACATTTCTGTGCATTATGTGTAGTGTTTCCATTCTTTCCTCTTTCCCTTTGCTTGCAATTCACTCTCCAGAAACCTGAAGCGCTGCTGGCTGCATATGTAGCCACACTGTGGCCTTAGGTGGGATCTCAGCGTTTTTCTACAGCATCATCTATTGTCCAGGCTTCTGATGTTTAAGCATCCAAGTGTCATTATTGCATTTTTCCTCACCATTTCTTCCCCCTTTAAAGAAGGACAGTGCTTGCCTGTCATGTTCTTGCCCGAGGGAAGAAGGTACAGAGGAATCCGAAGGAACTCCCAGAAACTGCTGTCCTTGTCTTCCCCTACCTGGCACAGGTCAGCAGTGTACATCAAACCCATCCCCAACGACCTTGCTTGCTAGTGCTGAATGAGAACAGCATTGAATGCTTCTGTTCATGTAAGCAAATGACAGAGCCAAAAGACTTGTTCATGGTGTGAGGAACAAGGACTCGGGCTGCCCCTTTTTCTTTCCCACTCCACTCTTATCCTCTTGTCTCTCCTCAAGAGCCCCAAAGTCTCTGTCGCTTTGCCTCATCAACCCCTGTTGACTCAGCAATGCATTTGCAAGGATTCATCCTTACCCATCCCCCCAGGTTTTTTGGGAAACCACTCCTAACAGCTCTTGTACTCTGCTACGCTACCTAGACGATTCTCTCTCTAATCATGTTTAGCACAGTGAGATTAACCTGTCATTAAAAATATAATTGTTCTTCAATTTGCACTTCTTTCTTAAATGGAGGCTGAGCAGAGCTCCAAAGCCCTGACTGGAACTTTGCTGCAAAGCCTCTGGCAACAAAAACCTTATTATTTGCAAAAGAGGGGAACCTAATTGGAAAATATGATGGAGAGAAAATAGTGAATCCCCGGTAATCTCCTTCCAAAATGATAAAGCATGTGCTATAATGAATATTAATGTATCATATTTACAAAATGGGGACACTGGAAAATGTAAGATAAGTTTTCCTTCTCTATGCTTTCTACTTGGCAAATAACACTCCATGGAGTCACGTTCACCCAGCAGCTGTCCTGCACGCCTCTGTCTCAGGCACAGCTGAACTGCTGCTAAACAAAAATGCACCCCAAATTTCCTTTATCTATGACCCTACAATAGCCACCATCCCATCTCTAGCATGCCAGGCCCTACCCACAAGCCTCTTCTCAGTCATTACTCATTTTAATCAAACATGATGCTCCTCTCACAGCCTTGCCCACCCTTGTGAAGCCAGAAAGCCTCATGAACATGGACCAACTCTGCTGAAAACATGTGTGTTTCTAATGTGTGGTTCTAATTTTCATCATCACTGAATAAGTGATCTTGGGTAAAGAGAGATGTTTTATCTTTATTAACATTAGATTTCAACATCATTCAACTGGATTTTAGAGTCAGGTTTTTCAGCCCTTTCTGGCCTCTTGAGGACACTGGAACTACTTGTGTGAGTAGGTGCTAAGCCAAAAAAGTCAAGAACTCATCATCTAGCCCTTACTGTTTAGATATTAAATGCTAAGAAGTACCAGAGTTTGTCCTGAAGTCCTTGGTGGAGATGCTGTTACATAGACAATCCCCCATATTGGCTAAATTTTTGTTTCCAGCACTGTAACCATAGTATATAAAGTTTTCTAGGACAATTGCCTCTCACTTAAGTATAGTCATTACCTGTTCTGGCAGACTTCTTTGTAATTTAATGTCTCAGACTTTAAAAATAATTCCCAGAGAACTGAGGTTTATTGGAGAGAAATATTCTTTTATTTACTTGCTCATTCCCACACTAATATCTTCCTGTTATCTGCTTCTTTTGGAATTAAGTGGTTAACATAGTTACTGTGTAGAAATGTAGATTTCCCCTGGCACTCCTTGGAGCGAAGAAAGGATAATTTCAGACATTTTCCTCTTTAGGTAATGCATCTGCCAGAGCTATCTCTATATTTCTATAGGACAAATGAGACTGGCAGCCTGGGAGAGCAGGAAAGGAAGAGCCATCATGCTGATAAAAGACCTGGGTGGGACTCTAGGAATCTGCATTCAGCTCTGGCCTCAAACTCAGTGTGTGACCTCAAGAAAACCATTTAATCTCCTTATTCCTTAGGTCTCTACCTGTCAAGAATTTTACTTTCCTTCAACTCTTTTTCTGCCACGTTGGTATAAGTTACAAGCTCTTAAATATAGTCTCTGTCTCATCCTGTCATGTTATTCATCAGAAGGGATCTTTGCAGGGGCCTTGAGAAACTAGAGTAGAGATAACAACAGTGACAATGGGAAATAACATCCTCAGGACGACAAAAGTGATTCTCTGTCTTCTGGTTTCAGTCCATATAATCCCCACAGAGAACCAAAGTGTTGCAATCATCATGTGGTCCCCCTAGGATTACAGAAATGATTCACCGGCAAAATACTTCATCAGTTAGTGCTCCTAAGATGATGATTTGAACGTAAGGGTGGCTCTGGAGCTGTCAGAGATCTTTGTGAAGGTTGGGCTGTGACAGCGAGTCATGTGCTCTAGCTTTAAACATGGTCCTTGCCACTTCTGATAAAATAAGGTCTCAGCAACATGTGGCTTAGAGGCTGTGGCACAGACAAGACTAGTTTTGATTACACCCATGACAGTGTGCCTTCCACAGGATATAGCTGCATATGTCCTGTAGGGACAAAGGGACATAGCCCATTGCAATAGCTTTAGGCTATGCTTCTTTCACCCTACTTCCAGCAAATACTAGGATTTGTATCCGCATGTGCTATTTCAGAAAGCTTTTAGTGCTGTGAGTAAACACCTCTCCCAGGCTATCCAAAACCTTCAGCCACTGCCATTCAGGGCGATCTTTATATGTGGAATAATTATTCTAATCAGGAGATGTGTTGGAAATAGGATATGTGCAGCTGTTATGTGGTTCCCTGCACTTCCTGGAATGGCTGCCTGAAAAAGTGGATTAAAACTGTAGGTGGAAGGGCAGTTGTCATGGAAACTGCATCATTGGAAGCTTCATTTCAATCTTTTCTTCCTTCTGATAATTTTCCACCCATTTTACCACTCTGAACAGGTACCATTCCATCTTGGTTCTCCCTTGCCTTCATCAAACTATTTGTGATGCCACGAGCTAGGAGTCAGGGCTTGGAAATGAACCTAGTGGGATGAAATACAGGAAAAAAGTGCCAGGGTTACAATTTGAGGCAGTTTTGTGGGGGTCATGAGAGGACCTGACTTCACTTTTGGCTCAGAGGTTAAGCAGAAGGTCTCAAGATGTGAGAAGGAATGACTCTCTGGGAGAGCAGTGCCCTCTTACTGCCCAGGGACCGGTGGACACTTAAATGGTGTCAGGGCTCATGGTGCTCTGGGAGTGAGAGGAGAAACAGTGGCTGTCAATCAGCTAGGTGTTTTGAAATGAGGGGCATATGAGAGGTTGTCTTGAGCACAGTAGGCACCACTAGCCAACATTTTCTGTGAAAGCTTGTTTGTGCTAAGGACTATCTGAGATTAAATGCCTTGGTGTATCTCTGTGACAATGAAATAAACCTGAGTGAGGCTAGCTTCTGAGATGAACCAGTGCAATGTAATTCCAGGTCCCTGGGACTGGAGAGGGACATGACACGTTTTCTGCAGTTGGAAAGGGAGTGGGGCGGGATGTTGGATGAAGCGAATTCACCCAACATGCAAGTTAAGGAGGATATGGGTGTTAGTTTGCCCTGCTTCTAGACGAAGGTGCTAGCTGGTCTCTGGCAATTATAGGATCATATTTTAAAGTCCTGAATGGCAGAACTTTTGAATGCTTCACTGAAACTTGCCAGGTTCACACACACTAATCCTGTTTCAGATATGAACAGCTGGAGAATTGCAGGTCCAGAGAACCTGAGGACAGTTTGCTTTACTGTGTTACAAGCCAAAGTGAGAGCCTTAAACTTCATCTCTCTGCCTTCATGTCTGGTCTGTAGAGCTGATTCCTCCAGACACTCCAGGCTGTACAAACTGGTGTTATCAGATTTGTCTGGCTCTTCTGGTTTTCACAGCTGGCACTTCAGGGCTGTGTTACACCATGACATCAGGTAGTGGAGGCTGCTGTCTAGACTTCCTTGGCTTCATACATGGCATGGAAACCTTGACAGATTCTTATTAAGAAATTAAAGGACTGAAATCCAGCTACTTTCACAACAACTGTAATGCAATAGATCAGTTCCTCATTGCTTATTTTTACAATGATCCCTGATATTTGTGACAGTTCTACTACTTCATTAATATAATGTATTTCAGTGTTATCTGCACAGACTCTGACAGGTCAGCTGTCTTTCCTGGGTTTATTTCATAGAGGATTGGAAGCCTGAAGGTTCGTTCTGGGTGTATTGAAGCACAAGATTTTTAGCAACTCTTAAGCCTTACCATTCACTGCTGAGATTTGGCAGATGAATTTGCTTGCTCAAGGGGGAAAATTCCAAATGCTACAAGATAGATCATCACCTTACCTGATTTGTTTATATCTTTCTTCATTTCAGGAGGACTTGGGGTTGGGAGAAGTACAATTTAGTCTAGCTCTTCTGAAAATAGAAGTTCTCTTGCCAGCTCAGGCATAATGTAGTCCTTTGCAACGCAAGCTTTCAACAGTCTCTGTCCAATACTATCACCCACCCTAAAACTGGATAAAGTGTTGATGTCTTGAAGAAAATAAGTCTGGTTTTACTATGAGCCTTTCCAAAGCTCTCAACTCAGATGTAGCAGGTAGAAAAAGCAACTTAAGGAAAAAACCCACTCCAAACTAACTCTAAACTAGCAAGAAATCTGCAGTCAAAGCAGTGAAACTTCCCAGCTAACTCCATTTGCACCGGGGACGAGAGTATACCATTGCTTTGAGAGAACTTGCTTGACTCACTGTCTGTGGGGCTCTGTATGAATGCATAACTACTCCCCAGATAAAACTCTTACAAGTTGCCATAGCATCCTCAGTCATTGCTACTCGCAGTAGGGATAGTAGGGCTTCCTCATTACTGCTAGACTTTGCCTTCCTGTACAAACCAGGCTCTGGCTTTTGAAACAGAAGGCCTTAAACATTTCATACCTTCATTGGGAGCCCACTTTGATTCCCTTCTCTGCTTCTTTTTCTCTGAACTACTTGCCCTCCTTAGAGACCCTTAGGTGTCTCCTGCTGCACAGTATAAATAAGGACTTTATACATAGATGTCTGTGTAGTATCTCTGTCCAGGGTTAAACGGACAATCAGCTCTATAGCACCTTTCAATGCCTTAAAATCTCTGACTTGGCAGTGCTTAGTCTGCGAAGGTAATGCTCATGATATTGTGTTATTGGTTCACTACATTATTTTAACCTGTAGTTTGTGCTAAGAACTATTTCCCTTAACCACATGGCTGATTTTTATCTCCTCTTCATTGTACAGAAATACACAGGTGATTGGAACTACCCCAACAAGTCTGGTCTGACATTCAAGAGTGTATTTTGAAAAGTTATCATCAGCATTTTCCTTGCATATTGCCGTTCTGTAATTAAGCAATATATGTGGCTTGAAAATCCTCAGTAGTTTTTAGCATGATTTATGGGGATCATTTGTTTCAAATGTTTGTTAAATGGCAGTAGATTTGGAGCTTTTATACAAACTGTTTTCATTTAGACTTTAACCATCCTCTAGCCTCTGGACAAAGCATTTATTTGCTGCATGCCATGCTTTATCATTGAGGAGTAAAAATAGAATGAAAGAACAGTCCCAGTGGAGGAAGAAAATGAGTGAGGAAAAGAGGTGAGGAGGGGAACAGAGAGAGGAGTAAATGGAGAAGCACACTGGGCGACTGATCCCCTAGGGAGCTAGCTGGAGAAATTATGGTTGAGAATGGAGGTTTTAACCTCATATTGAAAAATTGTAGGTCTTGGCGCAGTGTTGTTCTTGGGTAGCTTTGAAGTGCAAGTTTATGTACAGGGAGACTGCTTCTGATGTCTAGGACACATAGGGTCAGCCCAACCCCAGCCTCTCCATGGTATCTATCCTGAAACCAGGCTATCTCCAAGTGAGGGCCACTAGCCTACAGGAAGGAGCACAGCCTCAGGAGTCATTTGCATCCATGTTTATCAAGCACAGTTAAGGTTCAAGACTGCTAAATAGAATCTGAAGTGATCCTAAGATAATGAATTATCTTCAGTTTAACTTGAGCTTCTAGCTTTGCTTTCCCCAAATACTCAGAGAGCTCCAGCGCACCCAGACGATGTTCCCAAACCTCTAGAACTTAATGAGCTTTCGTTCTTTTTTAACTGAATAATGACTTGAACAAACAAAACCAACTTCCCAGAAGGTGCATTGCTCGTTATTAGCACTTTTCTACCCATTGCTCTCAGTTTTGGAGAAAAATGGAAACCACGTGTTTTGAGAAACCAATCGAACCACGTGAAAAGTGAACAATTGGGACTAACGAACCTGAAAATGATCAGTCCAAATTATTGAGTAAATATAGCACTTAAGATTAATGAAGCTACTTACACAGCACCCGGACTGGTTTCAGAGCTATTTGCCAACCAGACAGCAGTCTAAATCTGCAGCAAATGCTGGGCTTGATTCATCACTGTGTTTTCTATCCCCGTGTGTCTCTGGTGGCTGTATCGCAGAGTAATGAATCGAGTTCATTACCCAGGATGCGCAGTCCCTCTGCTCACTCCAGCCTGTCACTTCCCGTTCAGAGAGGTCTGGTAGAACTAAGTTGGATGCTACCCAAAATTCCAGTTTTGGTTAGTTTTCAGCATGTGTAAGAGGCAGCTGGTGGGACATGAGAACAAAAGCAGAGTCACCACCCAGTAGCAACTGATGTTTTGACCTGACTTATGACAATTTTCTTGTTGTTTCCTGGCCATGCCTGTGTTTTTTCTCCTAGTTTCTAGTTTTATCTGAAAAAACAGACCTGCAGCTACAAAGATGGCTTTGCCTTGGAGGGTAGTCTCTGCTTTGATCCTGAGAATGGTCGCCAGAGACATATGCAGAAGGACATCCTCAGCTGAGGTGTTAGGCTCACAGAAATTACTGCAGAGCTAGAGACCACCAGAATTGCCTGGGTCTGTCCATACCAACTTCAGATTTCCACTGTGCTAATGAAAGCAGAATCTAAAACTGAATGTTTTCTGTGCTGATTTAACATTGGGAACTTCAAATTCAGCACCAATTGAGATGATTATATTCTGTGTAGCCTGTTTATCTGTTCTTAATGCTAACAACAGTAGCTGATAATAGCAATTGTCTACAGACACAAGGAAAGTTCAACCCCCAAACTACTTTCCTTTCTCTGGATGTGGAATGGCTAGAGCCCAGTTTGTCATGAATAGAAACCTTGTTGCCAGCTACCTGCACACCACATCCAGAGCCCTGTGACTAGGATGTGGAAGGATTTATAAACATGTAGGCTGGACTTTTATTTTCTGATAATCTAGTTTAGTGTGACAAATAGCCCCATGAACAGGACACCCGCTGGCTCTCACCATACACGTCACTTGGACAGCCTCCAGCTTTCCAGTGCCTGAGGCATTGGCTTCCTTCCCAGCACTTCCCTCTATCTGCAGCCCTCCAGCGAGTTTTCATCACTTCAGCCTCTTCCGAGGCAGTGACCCCAATGTTCTTGTCACACAGTGTTCTAGAGATAGCCATGACACTTAGCTACATGCCTGAGTGCCAAGCACAAGATAGGAACTTAGACAGTCCTTCACTTTCTTTAACATCCCTCTGCTCCTTTTCCTTGCTGCTCCCTTCTATTCTTTCTGCTGCTCCACACAGGGAGACCTTGGCTGTGTTTGTAGGTTGCTCTCCACACACTTCTCTAGCTCTACCACTACTTTACTGTGTAATAACCAGCAGCCCAGTCAGTTCCTCTGAGAGCGAGCTTACCTTTCTGTGCAACAGGGATGTCATTTGCTTATTCTGCTGACAGCTCCAGGCTCAATGTCTCCAGTTGTTGACTCACGTTTAAAACACCTCAGAAGGGAGCTCCAATACCATTTGCACCAGCTGCTTGCCTTTATCCACTTCTCCATTAATGCCCAGCTGACTTCCACCAACTTAACTAATTCATTGCCTGTTGAAATTGTGAAGCAATAGAAGGGAACCATCTCAACTTTTATACAGAACTGTGGCAGCTTAATTCAATATAAACAGTCCTGGCACCCTAAACATTTCCAGTTGATGGAATGAGTGTGAGAATACCCAATATCTCTGCCGAGCCCTACATCAGTCAGATGAGGTGGTCTGAACTGATCTCGTGGTTTCAGGGGTATCTTCAAAGATGCCTCAACCCATCTCAGAGTACAAAACATTATTGCAACAGGGTAGTAGTTACTGAACTGTTTGTTTTACAAGCAGCAACAGCAGGATGTACTGAGGTGGACAGATGGGTGCGTTTTCCAAAGTGCACAATTTATCCCTTTGTTTGGGTACTGTGGGCTAAGTGTGGTAGGCATTTGCATCTGCAGGAAAGGTGCCCTCCATTAATGTATATGTGCACAGGTGGCATAAATACTTCTATGTATTAATACATATGACACACTCTCCTGTGCTGCATCCAAGAGCAAATGCTGTTGTGCATCTCACATTCACATTTCCATATGAGGCAGACTTTTATCACTTTCTGATTATGCCTGAGAATTCAGCTATTGCATTCTCTGAATCACTGCACTCCAGTTCTTATACAAAAATCATTAGCCTATGGAAATACTCTCTTTTTTACCAGCAGATGAAGCCATATGCTCATCCAGAGGCAATTACTCTTCTAATACAAGTTCTATAATAACCTTAAACAGTACAGAATGGCATAATTGTTTGCTTTAATAAATACTTCAGAGCACTTTAGCTGCACTATAAAATGGCTTCACAAAAACCTGTTTCAGCTGCTTTGTCTTTCTGCAATGACCCCCATCCTTTTGGCCATTTTTTGACTTGGAATTTTGCTGTGACATCCAAACAGGGATATTTTGAATCACAAATGTGAGGAGTTACAAATTCTTTTCTCTTCTCTTTTAAATGATTTTTCATCATGTGTTGGAGCCAAGTATCTATCAGGATAAAATCAATAGCAGCTCCCAGAACTAAGAGAAAATGCCCCAGACTTAATATACTTCATGCACAGCCACTGCAGCTGTACATCTAAAAGGAAGCTAATAGAGTGACTCATTCTACAGGTTACTGATGTTTGAAATAAGCCCATTGCTAAAATGGTTAGGAACAATGTAATTCTTAGCATTACAACCAAAGCAAGACTCCTGTTTCTTTGCTTTTACAGATACGTCAGAGCATCAACTGTTTACCTGGTCTCAGTTCTTAATATCTGAACAACTGTGCGTGCTGAAACTGATATAACCAAACAATCTCCTTCTTCCTGTCTTCATTCCTTTGGGAATTCATATGAAAAGTTGTGTGCTGAGTGACAAGGACAGATAAGAACATGTCCCTTTGCTGGGACTTCAGCATCCCATTGCCTGTACATGTGAGGCTGGAAGCAAAAATCAATGATTCTTTAGTCTTTTCTATTATTTTTAATTTTCTAATATTTCAGGCATGTCCAAGGCTCCCTCCCTTCTCCCCTGCATGTTGTGAAACAGCCAGTGAGTTGGGAAAGATCCTCTGGCAAGAGCTGTTGTTTATAATCAAATTGTTCATTTGAGCACTGAAACTTCATGGAAGACCATCTGAGTGATACCCATGACATTGAGTTGGCGTGTAAATACAACCTTTGCTCTTTAGGCAAAGGCACACACGGTTCACAATAACTTTGTTCACAGTCCCTACAGAAAGAGTAGGGCACAGCAGGACTACTAGCTGCCTATCAAGGAGGGAGCACTGGAAAGAACAGCAGAAAGACATTTCTTCTCTCCCTCCCAGGTCCTGTGATCTAATCCAGAATACAAAACACACCCTGTGTCCAGGAAACTGCAACCAAAAACCACCCGGATACATAAATACTGTGGCTACAGCACATTTAACTAACATGTAGATGGACAAAACAGCAATAGTATTACATATAACTCAGGAACACTAAAGAAAATACACTACTTGTTGGAAAGCATAGTGCTGCTCTCCATCTGCCTTATCACTGGATTCCAATGGTTGGGTGCCCACAGACCTTTTGCATTAAATTTTACGTTGATTTTTATGACCAGTTATTACATGTAATGTTTGAGCACTCCAACTGCTCTGTCTCCTCCCTGGTGTGGTATGAAATAGAGTTCATGGCAGTGGTGTAATGGATGGCTCGGACCAACTCCAAAAGTGGGGGTTTATCAGGTAATCATTTGAGGGGAGTCAGAAAATGTTCTCTTTTATGTCTACATATAAAAACCACATTAAGTCTGGAAAGAGCCAAAACATGTCATATCATGGGTTCCCAATGCTTATTACTTCAGCTCCATTTCTCTTTCCTCCCTTTCCCTTCCAGAAGAGCATTTCTAGGCCTCTGCTTTTCTGGGAGGAGGCCAATTCCAGTTTCCCATTGCTCACAGCGCAAGGAGAAAGGGATGCACTCTATCCCTTTCTGGAGCACATGTAGGTACTTAGCTGGATGCTGGCAGAGCACAAACTTCTTAGTAGCTGGCAAACCCAGCATCCACACCTTCCTTTAAAAGCTATACTGCGGCTTTCAAAACTGTGCTAAGGCTGCCTTAGCAGGTATTTGGTAAAGAGGTGCTAACACTGCCTGAACCCTGGGACCTTCCCTGTGAGAAAGGCAGTTCTCAATGATGGAGGAGAACTGCATCCTCACCAGGAAGACTTAGCAGATGATGGATTTGCATAGGCTTGTACTGCATACTTGCACGTTTCAGCATTGTTTCCTTTAAAAGACTACACGTCTAAAAAGAGAAGTGTTGAAACCTTTGCTAAGGTGAGAGTAATGAGTTAAAAAGAAATGCAAAAATTCTCCCAAATTTCTACATGGCATTTGCCTCTCTGGGGCACAACTAGGTGGCTGGTGTCTCAGGCTGGAAGGGGGATCAGTGTAGTTTGATTGTTGTGGAGGGAATTGTGCTTTTTCTATACATCTCATTTATATCTATCCAAGAAGAGCTGGGCCCATTGTCTCAAAATTGCTCTGAGATGGGACAGGATGAAGCAGGCTGTGGACATATGAGCTATTAGAGCTATTAGTGGTGGTGATGTTAGACAGTATCGCTTGTCGGTGGGCTTTCCAGTTATAAATGTGTATCATTTAAAATACAATAAGGGGCCAGATGCTTGGCTGATGTCTGACATCTATCCACCAGGTTCTCACTACTGGAGCTTTAGCATAAGTCACTGTCTTTCCAGGGAAGATAGATACTAAAATTGTGTTGTAGATTTTGAATCCAATGTATGTCCATGACATCTGGATTCACTGTAAGATCACATCTCCATGGGATGGTGTTTGATTGTATATACATTGTCCTGAGATTGCAAATTGGGAGTGGAAAGGAGGGCCCAAAGTAATAAAATAAGACCTTTATTACTGCAAATCTTCCAGGAATGCTTCTTGGTCAAAGACAGAAATTTAAAATTATTTAATTTTTAATATGTCAGGGGCCATTTTCTGCCAGCCTGGACATCTTATTTCAGCAAATGCCAGTTTAACATGGGTAAAGGAAGACAAAGAGCTTTATGAATCACAGTCCTTGGGTTCACATCACCTACATGTCTGCATAATGCCTCTGGACCAGTTGCCGAGCATTATCTCTGGTTTCTAATCCTCTAATTTCAGAGTTCTTTTGTGCAGATTATTGCTAAAACATCATGTAATTAATATCAATTATTTAGATTTGCAGTTTAATCAGTGTCAGATATTTTTCAGCTCAGAAAGCAGCATTATTCCTGTTGCTATTATTATTAACTGCTAGCCTCGGTCACCCAAATAGATAACAGATACAAGTGTAGATTCAGTTAATACTAGGACTATGCATGACACAAGCTGATAAAAGCCAGGAAATTCATGAGAATCACATTTTTATTCTTGTTACTTTGCCTGAATCTGTCCAGTCTGACAAATCTGGTCTCTGTGTTCCATCAATGTCCCTTTGTTGCCAGGGAGTTGGTGCATTCAATTTAGTTTGCTGTTGAACCACTCTGAATAAATATGCATTTAAATACTACATTTACTCACACAAATGATGCCGTGCTCCTCCTCCTACTCCAGACCATTCTCAAACCTAGAGTACAACCCTCATATCCCATTATTTCAAGTATGGTCAGCTGTGACTTCTGGACATGAAGCACAGTCACAGAAGGGTCCATATGTGTCCATGGCCATTATGTTAGGAAACCCAGCAGCATTTTTCCCAGTGGATTTCAAAGCCTGGTGGATACTACCCCATAACCTAAGCGCTAAGGGAAAGATGTCACAGAAAAATGTGTGGTTTATCCAGGAACATGCAAGCTCATTCTGGCATTTAAGGGAGTGGAACCAATGTTTCTCAACCCCAGTCACAGGCTTAATTCTCAGATCTAAATCACACTATGTTTTACCAGCTCTGACTCTTTGGTCACAACCCCCTGCTTCCCTTCTCGCAATTCCTGCTTCAAGATGTTGCAAAAAATAACTCTGGAAGATGTAACCATGTATTTGAGATTGGGAAACTGGAGGAGGGAAAGCCAGTGCATGGAAGATGGAAGTTTGCAACTTGGACTGCACTTATCTTGGGTTAGCACAACCACAATGCAGATAGGGGAAGGAGATGTGCCTTTGCCACTGCCAGCAGCTTTCCAAGTTTTGAGTGCTTTCTTGGCTGCAGCTGCAGGCATAATGAAAATGTATTCTTGAGAGAAGACTAGAGGAGCTAGGAATACTAAAATTTGGTAAATATTTAAGCTAAAAAGGCACAGGTAGGTAGTGCAATAGTCTCATAAATTATTGGCTCACAGTATAACTTAATTTGAACCCTTTAGGTGCCTGATTTCATGACAGAGGAGTTTGCCTTTTTCATTTTGGGTTGTGGGGTTTTGTTTTGTTTGCTTTTACTTTTCACATCATTCAGCCAGTAACTAGTATCTGAAGTGATAGAAATTATTTGCTTTACTGATGCCACAAAATTCTAGCAGCAATTTTATGGAAAAATTCTCTAGTCCATATATACTCTGCAACAGGGGCAGGAATGTAACCTGCTGGTGAGGAGATCATCCTGTATCTAAAACATAATTTTTCCCTATATCTCATCTACCCTCTTTCAGCCAAGTTACAAAGAATGAAAGAGACAATACAAAGCACATGGAATGTCACAGTGCTTGTATTTCCAGACTGTGTAAGAAATTGTAATTATTACATGACTTGATTTACAAGCTCTTGATTTTACAACCTTAAAACCCTTGATTTGCATTTTGCATGCAATTCAAGACTTACTTCTTCCCTCAATGGGGCAGTATCTTAGAGTGGTTTAGGTGTTCAACTTCTACTCAAGTGTCCCAGAGCTATAGCAGCTGCTGACAGTTATCAGACTTGGCCAGAAGCGAGTGCTGCAGACCATAGTCAATTACACAGGAACCCTGACTTGCCTTTAGAAAAGTGTGGGTGGGGTGGGGTAATAAGGCTTATGATCTATGTGCTTTTTTCTTGAGACTGAAATCTTGCCAGTCTCCAACTTTTCAGCCCAGGAAGAAAATTTTAAGTGTTTTTATTAGAAAAAAAAAATGGGGGAGGAAGGGAAAGAAAAATAGAAAATCATGCCCCAAGTGATAAAATCTTTATAATAATCTCATAGTTTTGGAGGGAGAGAATGTGGGATTCTGCACTTTCTAAGAAAGCATCAGTAGAATAGGGCAGAGAGAATATTATCTCTAAAAGCCATTCATCGTTCTCTTAAAATGTTAATGTCCCATTTCTAACTGAACAAATAAACCTCTACAAGTTGGATGCAACTAGTACTAATGGACCAGAGTGCAGTCTGGGAAAATAAAGAACCAGCCTCTGACTGCAAAAAAGCATCTTTCAAGAGATAAAAAAAGAGAAGAAGTCATTATTTAAGAATCGTTCCACTAATGTGCTGCGAACAAAGGGTTGTTAGCTTGAAAGGACCAAACAGCTTTTAGTTTGGAGCACTTTATTTGCAACAGGATTATAAACAAGATCCTCAGCAAACCCTTCAAACAGAGCAAGCGTTAGTAAAAAAATTCAGAAGACCTTTTCCCATTTCCCATTTTCTCTAGATGTTTTTTGGTTTGCCTCCCTAATGTATTTACTATAAATGTGCAGTCTCCACCTGGTTTAACATCCAAATCAAAGATTGGATGGAGGTAGGCAGCATCATGTCTTAGTTTTATGGTTTTCGTTGAGTTCCTAGTGCCACAAAATCCACTGTTAAGGTCAACATAACATAAGATCTGATCTCATATATGCTCATGTTGAGTGCAATGTTGAATGAAGACTCCAGGCTATTTTCATCATCGAAGCACTGAAGTTTATTATCTGTAACACATTCCTGCCTAGAAGCGCTAACCAACGCTCTGGTAGACACTAAAGAGCCACCTGCAGTTCTTGCCCTTGGGAAGAGCTAAATTGGACAAAACTGGTGGAAGGTGGTTGGGAGGAGGAGATGAAGCAATTCAGTAAGAGATGCAGAGCAGGTCAGTGGTACAGATGTAAGCCTCCATGCATTATTAATAGTGTCCTGGTGGTTGTACCTTCAGGGATGATGCTAGGTGTTGACATGGTGTTTTTCAGCCAGCAAAGTGCCTTTAGTTTGCTTTCCCAACTGCACAGCTCCAGGAAGCTTGTATGACCATGTCTTCCATGCTGAGAGAGATCCAGAGCCCTGCTCTGGGCATCATTTCCAAGCATGCTAATGCCTCTATGCTCCTTCCTATGCCCCAGTGCGCTGTCCATGGGATGGTAGTGCTCAGTCCTGCCCCAGGACTGAGAAATCTTGAGCCAGTTCTAAAAGGATGCTGGGCTAAAAAGATGATGAAAAACACAGTCATACACATAACTGTCTCAGGAAAGCGGATCCCTGTATTTCACAGGAGCTTCAGCCTCCTTTTCTCCTTATGGTCTTAAGAGTAGGCTAGTTCACTCTCAAAATTACAGTCTTTTATCGAGTTGCTGGCTTCCAGCTCCCCAATGTTTGGCTCCCCCAGACATTGCAATTTCTGCTCTTTCCATCTCAGAAAGTACTGAGCAATTTCTGAGAAAGGACCCTGGCATTTTAAAATTTCTCATGAAATGAAGTTCCTAAACTGCTTTTGCAAATTACCTCATTGCAATGTTTGTTGGAGTATAATATAATTCATATGAGAGCCAACGTGATGAGGCTGAAACAAAGTGCTTCAACCTTACCCAAGCAGAATGTTAAATAAAAGTCAGATAAAATTGATACTGTCCCCTGAAACACTCTGATTTTCAGAATCAGCACTTTCTCATAGCAAGCTGTTCCATATCCCCTGCTGGCAGCAGGCTTAGAGACATCAGCTTTTTCTTGAAAAGCTTTAAGAGCTGGGTATTATTATTATTATTGTTATTATTATCATCAATAATATGCAGAGGAAATGGAGCTGGAAAACAGAGGCAGGAGGATAAATTCTGCTGCAACTTTCTATGATGTTCTCTAGTAATACCAGTTCAGATTCACAGGGTCATAAAGGAGAGGAGAATTCACCTCTACAAAATCCTCTCCACCTTTCTTTGCCTCCATGTTTCTATCCTCCACTCCTTGGCAGACTCGTTCACATGCTACCAGTGCCTGGCGCAAAGTCAAAACTAACCCCTTAATGCTCCTTTGTGCTTTTAGCCGTTTTTGGGTGGGGTTTTTTGCCTATTAGATAGAATAGAAAGGTAGCACCAATGCACAGGAAAAGGAGGTCTTTGAACTGAGGTGAGCTCAACAACATTCCAATTAGCTAAGCAAGGTGGACTCGTACAGTGTGACGAGGCCATTGCTACTTGCTGGCTGCACAAATTCATTCTAATATCTGGTTGACAAGTGCAATTTAAAAGTCTTTAGGATGGATGTTAGTGCACACACGCATGGTTGTGTACCGCTCGATGAGCAATGCAATTAGGTGGCTAAGCCTAGATGGCAGAGAGCAATGGAAATGAGACTGGGGCAGGATGGGTTGGTGTTGCATGGCATGAGCTGCTCTGTTGGGCAGTGGGTTTATAACAGGACACAGAAAACCAGGCATAACTCTCTGTCTCTGAGGGTTTTCATCCCAGCTGGGGAGCCTGTGCCTGGCCACAGGGTTGCCATTGCCTTTGCATGTCATTAAGTCCCCTATAAATATATTTTCCTTTAGAAAGAATTATTGACACACATGGCTGACACACATCTTTCCAGGCTTGGTCCTTCATGCACGAAACGTATTGTCTTCCCCTTTAAGGAGTTTACTGCCTCACTGACCTTTATATTTTGCAAAGAGGCATTTTAATCTCCCACACTGCTGTGCTGCTAAGTGGTTTCTCATTTGACTTGTGCTACTCAATGGTCTTTCCATGTTGACGGGCTCTATTAAGTCACTGGGAGTTAGTCTGAAACTCTTCTAAGCTGTTATTTTCAGTAATAACACTCCTATTTGTTCCCCAGGTTTGCCGCACCCACAGGAAGGGGGAGGAGATGTGGAAGCACAAATTCTCATTAAAAGAAAAAAGCAATTTTCTTTGGGAGCAAGCTACCTCAAGGCGACTGGAAAGGGAGGGAGCACTGGTTCCAGTAGGAGCCAAGCTGAGACTGGAAATCTTTAATCAATTCTCTTATCAAGGAGTTTCCCCAAATGGTATTTATTATGCACAGCCTGTCGGGTAGTCTCTGTTAGACTAGAAAGTGTCTCAATATTTTACAGCCGAATGTTGTAAATGTTCACTCCTATCAGCATTGTCTCTCCGTACAGTCTGTACATAACAAATTGTGAGTGCTCATTTTTCAGCATTATTTTCTATGTATAAGTTGCCAGTCATGTGACTTATTTTCCTTGAAAGGAATGAGGAATAATAAAATAGCAAGACAGACGTTAAGAAAATCCTCCATGGAAGATAGAAGAACGTGCATTTTTCACTGGACTCATCTCTCTATCACAGAAAGGATGGGAACATGCACGTCTTGCATGCAGGAGCTGAAGCCACCAGTTAGCTCAGCCAGCATGGGGTGAGTGAGGTTATAGGCTGAATGAGCAAATGACAGAGCCAGTTAGTTAGTCCAGGAAATTCCCTGGCCCCTCTACCTGAGCAATTAAAATGAAGCTTTTTCACTGTTCTCCACTGCTGCTTTATCCACGCTGCTTCTTGCCTTGGCTTTGTATTCAGAAGCCTTGAAATCCACTCATTCACCAGTTCCAGTCTTTCTTTGCCCTTCGTGCCCATAATATTTTATATGCCTGTACAGCTGTAGCTTGATGAGGCATGGGGCTCCCAGTCTTGTGCCCTCAGGCACAGCGGCAATGGCTAGTAATGAGCACCCAGCTGGGACAGGGATGGAGCTGCCAATTTTCCTCGCCTGAAGGCTGAACCCTCTGTACCACTTGGTTAAAATAACCAGCGCTGGCATTTGCCAGTGACATTGTTAGTGTTGGACAGATAAGAAAATCTAATGACAAGGAAGCCACCTGCCGATGATGCCCTTTGACTCCTCCTGACTGAGCAAATGTGCAAGCGAAAGCCTGTTGTAGCCGTGCAGCTCTTGTCACCCAGACAAGACACTGAGAAATAACAGTAAGGGCTGGAAATGCTGTCTTATGGCAGCAGGGAGCTGCCAAGCAATAACCTCAAACACTGGCTGAACTCTAGTCAATACTGCTTAAAGACATTCTTCACCAATGGTGATGAAACCAAGAGAGGACTAGGACAAGAACTATTATCTTCCCCCCAGATGTTGCTCTCCCCTTTTGGTTTTCAGGAGGATGAACTCTATTTTGTAGTATCATCTTTGTCTTCTAACTTCTCCAAAAATTCACAACAGGGAAGCAGAGTCTGAAAAGTTCTGATTCCTCCCAGTTGCTGAACCACACAAAGCTTCTCAGTGTAGCTCCAGTTGGAGAAACCTCTCAGGTTGGAGCACACCACAGAGGCAGTGTGCACTGGAACAGTGTCCAAATACTCTGAGTGAGCTTTTGTCTATTATTTTCTGAGCTAGCAATGATGATATCGTATACACATATAGTACAACAATAATATCAACCTCATAACACCAAGGGAGAGGATAAAAAATGTGGGCTTTATAAGAAAAAATGATCTCTTTCAATAACAAATTGTAACTAATTAGACTTTGAATGGGAAATCAAATGAAAGTGCATGAAGGCTCAATTTTCCATACAGCTGACGATCTGACCTTTTTAGGAGTGGAAAGAAAATTATTTTTAATTAACATGACTAATCATTTCCTGCCATTTTCAGATAATTGGCTTTGTCAAAAAAATGAGATGTTTTGGGGGGGAAAATTGGGGGGGTGACAGTGGCAGTTCCACTCACACATTTAACCTTTTAGATTCTGCATGCAAAGGGAGTTTGGAATCCTTGTTATCACGGTGAAGAGGCTTTATATGGAAATTTGGTGCCCTCCCCCTCTTCCTTTCCATATGGCTCATAGAAATTCATACATAGGGAAAAAAAGTGTTTGACACGCTGCAAGACTTCTTTCACTTTGAAACAGTCCTTCATTAAAAAACACAGAGGAGACAGTATAGCTAATAGACTGCTTTCTGGTACATCTTGAGGTCGCTCATGGGATCTAGGACACAGGGTCAGATTTTGGAGTCCTTCATAACATCTTCTGCTCAAGCTAGTTGGGAATTTGGCTTGACTGAGTGTAGCCAACTTTTATTCTGACTAAACAGCAAGTTATTGAAGGTGGCGAGACTGGGTGCTGCGGAGACTATTTCATTGTACTTGCTTGCCTGAAATGTGGAAGCCTGTAATAGAAATCTTGGGCTGTGAGACATGACTTCACTCTCTTTTAAGCAGCAACAAAACCTGGTGTACAGGAGGCTTTCCTAGTCAATCGGCGTAAGGTTTTAATGCACACTTCAAGGGATGGGCAGAGTGTTTGGAGAGAGACCAAAGGAAAGCAGGAAGATCAAATGTCTCCGAAACATGACCTGCAAGCAAAGACTGAACAGCCTGGGATTGTTCAGCTGAGAGAAGAGAAAATTCAGTGGGGAACTTCAGTTTTGAATAACATTAAAAAGGCACTTAGAAAGGCTATAATCTGTGCTCTGCTTTCAGAGTTAGTAGGGTAAGTAGAAATAAGAATAAATTTCAGCAGGAAAGACTCGGAATAGATACCAGGAAAAGCTTTCAAGTGATGAAGGGAGCAGAGCACCAGGAATACAGTAGAGTCCCTGTTTCTGGTAGTCTTCAAATGGGACAAACATCTGTCAGGGATGACATGAGGACAGTTCATCCTGCCCTGGGGCAGGGAAATGGATGTGCTGCTCTGCTGAAGTCCTTTCCACATGTGATGTCTGTAATTATATTTGAGAGGAAACATTCCTGTTTGATATCAGCAGCACCGGATAAGGCTCTAAAATAATGAGCAGGTTTTAAAACAGAAGGAAGACATGAGCATATACAAAGTGAGTAGCAATGCACATTGGATGTAAATGCAGGCACCAAAAAAAGCACCTTGGTTAAACAACTGAGTCAATATATACAGCTCCTTTACCCCAGGAAGGAGATGGTGGTGGTAGTGTGGTGCCTGCTTGTGCAGTGCACTGCTGGTTAGGATGCCCTGCGGCTTCTCAAGCTGTGGGGTAGTTACTGGTGCAACCATAGACTGGTTCCTGGGATGATTTGCCTGACTGGATATTGTTTGTTATCTTTTGGCCAGTATGGAACATGAAACAAGGCTGATGGCATTCACCCTGGTGTCTCTTGAAATGACAGTGATGGTGTTCACTGATGCAGGAAAGGAACAGCTCAGCCTGTTCATCCTTTCTGCAGAAAAATGGAACTCATGGCATGGTTCTTCCCTCCCTACCACCAAAAATAAAACCAGAGAGATCTGAGTTTAAACCAAAATTGTACCTCATGTAGAAGGAACACCTTTGACTAAGTTTTTCCAAACCCCTCTTTCTCCTGTTGCCTCCACTTGTAAAGCACTCAAGTTTCAGAAAGATGAGGAACAAGCAGGATAAATTCTTGAACTACATATCAACAGCAACTCCTCTCCCTTCCACTTCTTTAACTGACATATTCCATAGCAAATAATCCTCTATTTTACTGATATTGAAACGTGCAGTCATTTCTACTTGTAAAGCAGATCAGAAACAAGTTCCACTAATGACCAAGAGTTATCTTTGGGAGTGCAGAATTCTGCAAATTAGCGATCAAACACAATAAAAAAAATCAAAGATACTGCAGTACAAAATACACTTTGTTAATTTATTTTAACAAGTGTCACTTATTTTCAATTATTTACAGTGCTAGTTAGCATACTCATAAAAGTACTGTGGCAGATTGAGTTAAGAGTAATGGATTCTTAGTGCTGGGAAATCTCAGCAGAGCACTCTGTTATTAAACACTTGCAAAACATGGGAAGGAAATATTATGGTGGATTGTTTTCTGTTGGGTGGTTTTGCTTATTGTGGAGGACTTTTTGATAGGGTAAAGATAATTGGGTCTGCAGATTAAGGAATTAGTGGAGTTCTTACTATGAACAGTTCTGTAAATTCCCATGCCACACTTTACGTCTTCCAGCTCCTCTCTCCCTTTAACAAATCCAACATTCAGGACCTGATCTCAGGGTGTCCTTTTTAGTCTGAATTCTGTGGATTTCTTCATCTGCTCATCACTTAAAGACAGTTATTTTTTTGGCATTTCATTTCCTGTCTTTTTCCTCCTCTTCTTGCATCTTTCATACATGGTGATAAATGTGAATAACAATGTGCCCAGTGTGAAAGGCGGAGTGTAAAACCCAATTCCATTTGATTTCCCTTTTTTTTCTAACTTCAAGTGTCAGATTTACCAATGTCTCACTCCACTGGACCTGTCACCTGAATTAAACAGACACTCTTAAAACTGATTGCTGCAAGGAAGTAGATCTTAGAAGCAAGAACATAACAGCATCTTAGCCAAAATTCCCTAATAATTGTTGAGCCTCATTTAAATTTTATTTCCCTGAGATATGGAAGCAGCTCAATGCTAATCAGAAAGGGAGAAAAGTGACCTTAATTTTGGATGATCTATTTTCCAAATCCTGTTGAAGGCAGCAAAATACTCCGATAATTCATACTTCGGGTAAATGGCAGAGAAAAGAGGGGGGACGGCAGGCAGGGAATACTGAGACACTTGTCTGCTTTTACGCATCACTGCTGACACCTGCTGCGTATCTGCCTGGCATAGCCCTTTTCCCGAAAACAGGGAAAGAGCCGGCTCCTCCGCTCTGTAAAGGGAGTCCCAGCTTTTATAGCAGGAGGGTTGCCTTGTCAAGCATGTCCGCACTGTGACAAATGACGCAGGTTTAACAGCAAGACAAAACCCTGCTGTCTGGGTGGGGGAGGAGAGGCTTTTTCCAGCTATATACTGCTTTTTATGATTATTATTATTCCAGTATTCAGGACTCTTGCCTGTTTTTCAGTATTTGCTTGGCATCTTGGTAACCTCAGCTTTTTTTCATTGTCTCAGGCTCTAAACTGGAAGGACTGAGCTACCTTTGTACCCTGGCCAAGAGAGAAGGGATCATCAGCAGGTGATGTTGTAGGCAGAGCTGATATAAATCCAGGGCAAGGTTGGTTTAGAAATAAAAGTGACCATCTCAAGCATTGGTTGTTCCTTTAGCACGTCTCACTTGCTCATTGGGTGGGTATGGGTTAATCTGGTTGGTGGCTCCCTGCCAACATGTGGGAGTTGCTCTGGCAAAAAGTGTGTATTTTCTCTCTGTTCCCCCTGTAAAATGAGGAGCCCTCACCTGCCATAAACCTTCATGCTATAAAAAGCTGCTCAACACAAGGAGATGCCCAGCAGTGTTATGATAGTTATCTGATGTGACACAGTAAGCATTTAGGAGTCAGCTTACTTTGGCATGGCAATACAATGAGGAATCTGATGGACAACTTGTATTGATATCATGGAGTGTGTGAGGGGAAAAAAAGAACTAGAGAAGAATTTTCTCTTTAAATAGATGCTTGATAAAAGAACAGAGGCAGGTAAAGGATAGATTTGGTTTTTTAAGGAAGTGTCTGTAGTATTTGCATTTTATAATTGTTCCCGCAAAGGTTGGTGTGAGCTGAATGTCAGCTCTGCTTTCTTGTGCTTTTTCTTCTATCCTTGTGTGGAGTAGCAGAATGCTAAATGGCTTTGTTTCCATCACGCCAGGAGTTACAGCATGATCCCTAGTCATTCTTCCACTGAATGGCAAACTAGATCCCACCCTACCTTCACCCCCTGCCATCCTTGAGGACTGCTGCAAGAGCAGTGCAACTTACCCCCTGCCCCAAACAAACCAGACCACAAGTGACAGAATGATGCTCCCCATTATTAATCCCACTGTGATTCTAAATGTTGTGCTATTACTGTGCACATAAAGATACTTGAGGGTTTCCTGATTTCAATTATGATTATTATGTTCTCTGAGAGGTGGTTGGGTTTTTTTGCTATTAGGAAATCTCTTTTGCTGATCTGCTCTGAAACAGCAGCAGGCAATGGTAAATAGTCTTGTTTGTATTAAGTGTGCATTCCCACTGGACTGCCCCTGCCTTGTTGAGGTCCCCTTGCTTTGTCCCTCTCTGTGAGATGTCCAGAGACTCTCTCAAGATGGACTGCAGACAGCAAGGATTTGACACACTCTGCCAGAAACACCCTCTTGTGAAATACTGAGGAACAGCACCTCCTTTGTGAGACGGATGCTGTGCAGAGCTGGGATATGGCAAGACTGGGTGCATACATGCTGAGGCTTGTTACGGGCACAGGCAAGATGGACTTTGCATTGTTGTTCCATTCAGGCCATTTGTGAAAAGCATGATGTCACTGTCAAGCTATGAAGTCACCCCATCTAGTCTCCAAGAAACCTGGAATGTCCCAGTGCAGGGAGCTGACTGCAAATGATGTGGGTTTGTGCTGTTGGTTCACGTTCACATTTAATTTTCACTGTCTTTTGAGCTGCCTAAGCCAAGCAGAGTTCAAGATTCTTCAGTTTGTGAATATCATCACTAAAAATTTTACTCTAAAAGGTTTTTGCTTGATGTGAAAATAAATCAAATACATTTATCCCAGGCCTATCAAATCACACCCCAAATATCAGAGTGTTCATGTAGCCAGTCTTGGAGGGTACTACATACAGTAGGAGTTCATGGAAGTGATAATGCTCTGTGAGCAGTGAGCACGCTGCTGCAATGCCATTAGGAAGAGCATGGTGACATTGGGCAGTGCGAATTTTGAGTTCGCTACCTGGCTTGGGGTCATCAGTGGATTGTAGCTCTAATTTAGGCATATCCTTCAGTGAGCGGTATTTAGCACAACATGCTCCGGAGCAGCAGCAGCTGAGCCCGGAGACCATCTACCAGCTCTCCAGGGGCACCAGGCATGACCTGAGAGCCTCACTCCAGCTCCCAAGGGACAGACATCCACACCTAAAGTGATCTGAACAACTCATGCCCTCCCTGTTGGTCTCAGCGGCCAAGAGTTGAGCTGGCCAGGAATAGAAATCACTGGTAGAGTAAGAGAGAGATAAATGATTAACAGATGTTTGCCCTGCTATTCCACCTGCACTGTAGCTAAGGGGTCAGTCCACTGCAATCTGTAGGATGTATCTTTTCCCTGATGTTAAAAATGCTGAATATTCAGTGTCCCAGATACATGCTGGTGTCTGTCACAGTGTGCCAAGTCTATATCATCTTACAGCTACCACAAACCTGGTCACTTCATTGTCCTCCTGCTTCTGGATGTGAGCTCCCCTTTCCCCCACTACTATCTCCAGAAGCTTCTATCCCACAGAAATTTAATATTAGAAGAGAAACATTTTCATTTCAAAAGGGCTTTCCCTTCTATCCTTCAGATGCCCCTTTCCTAGAGTGAAGTATAAGCATGAAGATACTTCCTAACCCTAAAGCTGTCCCTGGCTGCCATTTCATATGAGTGCATTACAGAGCCTCCCAGACGCATATTAAGCTTGATGTGGACTCTCTAAATCTCAAGAACATTTAATAAATGAGGAATTAGTCTGATTAAGTCTTACCGGAGATGAATTTCTTACATCGATAAGATCTCCAATGAGCACTGCACTTCATTTAATAAATGTATTTATTAAATACATAAAAGATTTGTAAATGGAACTCTTGTCTTGCTGAATCTTATTAGCTTCATCCTTATTTAACATTTATTTTCTTGAGATGAGACAATATTTGTTAAATCTTGAACACGTCACTTCAAAATCCACCCATGGTTTATTCAGGCTGACTCTAAATATTAAATTTCAACATTTGCTAGACCTGGCTCCTTGTTTAATCTACCAAGATCTCTAACAAGCACAAGGAAAGATTTGCTAACTCAAAAATAACTGTTCTTGAATCTCCAGTGGGTTTGTAAAAATCTACATAATAATAAACTTGCCCTTAGATTTGCTTAAATCTGTTAAACATCCATTAGAATGGGAAAAGGAATTTGTTGGACTCCTTGTTGGATTCATGCAAAACTTCATAAGTATATCAGATGTAACCAAAATCCTATTAAACTGCCATGCGAGCTTTCTGTTTCATTTCTCATCATTGTTGATTATTAATGTATTTGTGCATAAATAACAACTCTCTCCACCTGTGCATAAATAACAGCTCTCTCCTTCTAGGCATTGCATCCCTCCTCCTGTCCTACTCACTCACTACCGCTGGAATTCGGCTGGTGAGAAATTACAAGTCCCTGCTAGAGCTGATCCCACTGTATTTCTGCTAATGCCACCTTTTAGATTGCATCCCATAATTTTGCAGACCTTTGCTGGGAACACATAGATTGCCTTTGTCAATTTTATACATCTTCTCTAAAGAGACACATTCTAAGAAAAAGTAATCATGCTGTATCAATAGCAGAAACAATGCTTTTCCACCTCTGATTATCCCAACATCCTGCCAGACTAAGACAGAATACCAAACATAGTGTTCAGTTTTCAACCTGCATACACAGCATTTTGGTATCTCTATCTGGTTCCAGCATTTCTGGGGCAGCGATCCCAGTTACGTTTGGCCCAAAACCTCTGCCAACTTGTCTTGCACATCATCCTGCATCCTCATCATAAAGTTTCACTTGAAAAGCGAAAACTGAAAACAATCATGGTTTTGTGTGCTTCTGTGTACCACTCCTCCTGGCCTTTGAGTCCAGGGATGGGTAAAGCACAGCCTCTCCAGCACATGCGCAGTATAGAAACATGAAGTAGGTAGATAAAAGTATTCTAATTTACTTGCTCTGTGTTTTCAGCCTTTTCATATCTTGACAGTTTCCTTGAAAACCCCTCTTTTCCTTGACAATTAATGCAGATCCTTTCTTTACTAGGTCTGACCTTGGAGTAGGTAGCAAAGGGCAGCAGATGATATGCTAAAACTCTCAACAGTGGAGATGGAGGTTCAAAACTGCTCAAGGTTAGAGTGGAAATGAGCTCAGCCATGTGAATCCTGTCACCATTTGTCAACAGCATGAAATACCCTACCATTTTTCTTGCTTGGCATTCTGTGCACAGAAGGAGATAGCAGGAATAAGACAGTGGACAGTGCTGCTGGATGCTTGCGGGAGGACTCGTTGCCTGAATAGCAGATAGTGCTGCAGTGCAGAGAGAAGGGGCTTTTGCTGAATGCTACAGGAATCTAGGGTTGGGATAGCTACCAAAAGCAGCTGTTCTTGGAAACAGGCTGGCAGAGTGAATTCTGGTACATAACGGGCAGATTCAGCTCTCCTTACAGGAGTTTCGTGGCAGTGCTATCAGACTCTCCCTTTATTGCTTATCAAAATCCTCTTATAAAAACATGATGCCAGTATATTATTTAATATGAGTGCACTGATATGACAGTGAAGAAGACCAGACAGGCCAGACATGACAGATAACTCTTGGCAGTTAGAGCTGCTACTAAAAATAAAGGAATGGATTTATTAAAGAGTTACAGAGAAAGGTTCTGCTTTCCAGCTGATCCCGTGTACAGGGCCCACATATTAAACATTTGAGTTTGAGCTCAAGTAAAATATGTAAGTCTCTACAGATTTGTAAGTTTGCCAGTGATAATTTGCTACCAGGTTCAGGTTATTCTCCTAGTGATTTATAGTCTTGGATGTTCTAAGCAATATTTATTGCATCAGATAGTAGAGCCAGCTTTTAGGAAAAGCTGGTATAGATGACACAAGTCTTGTACATTTGGGGATTTTTTAAATACCATTTATAAAGTGCAGAATTGTGGGAAATTCTTGAGGAAAGCAGAAAGGAAAGACATGGACAATGTTACTACAGACACTCAGAAGTGGTCAGTGATTTTCTGAGTGTCTTAAGAAATGGCACGGCCTCTATTTAGCACACTGAAAATTCATCCTCTTCCATATGAACTGTGGCAGGAACACAGCATGGAGATATGCAATATATGTATCTACTGGAAACCTAGTCTTGTGAATTATTAATAAACAAATAAACAAAAATGACAGAAAAACCACCCCAAAGAAGATCTCAGACTGCCTGGATGCTAACCCAGTTATTTAACATTTGAGCTGGTTTATCCTGAAAAGAAATCATGTCCCAGCCAGGCATAATTCTGCAGTCCCTGTTAATACATGTCCATGTACTGAGCCTGATGAATATAGAAAGTCTGGATAGACAGTTCTGAGACCCTGCAGGAGGAAAAACAACTCCTCATCTACTTCTGACCAGGATTGGATTTGAGACACAGCTATTTAAGAATCAGTTTGCAATAATGAGCACAGTTTAATTCAATTCAACAGTCTTGAAGGACTGAGAAAGAAATAAACAAACCCTTCACTTCAGGAGCATCAGCTTTTATCTTGAGGAAAGCCAAATTCATAAAAAATGAGGCAGAAAATCAACAGCTTAGAGGGTAAGAACTTTTCCTGTGGCTTGGAAATTATTGAGAAGATCACATTAGGTGCTCACCAAAATTTATAGCATCAAAAATTGCAGAAGGAGCAAATACAGGGAAAAGGGCTATGTTTGCTTCAGCTGCAGATTTAAAAAAAGATACTTCTAGCAGATGACATTCACTGAAGAGCAGAAATTGGGCCAAAAAAAGAGGAAACCAGAAAAGAGCAAACTTGGCCAAGTTCAATGTAAAATTTGTCATGTGGCTGGGCAAAAAGATTTGCAGAAACAACTCCCGAAAGGAAATTGAAGGAACAATTCAAGCACATCAGAAACAAGAAATTTGTCAGATATTTTACACTGGCAGTTCATGATTAGGATGTAATGGATGCTCAAGCAAGAAAAGGCTGTACTGGAAAAGCCTAATAAATTCTTTTATCAGAGTTCACCAGGGAGGAGGTCACTAGTTTAAGAGGGATGAATCTGAAGCGTTCTCTATTTGAAATGCAACTAGAACAACTTGCAGAATATTTCTTTACAAAGTGAATGGTGACAATGCTACCAGACCAGAAGATATTCTGTGTTGATAAATGTGAAGTGAAGCACATGGGAAAAATCAATTTTAATTGTAAATACATAGAAAGAGGTTCCAAATTAGCTAGCGTCTCTCAGGAGTTATCTTGGAATCACTATGAATTTCTCTGAAAAAGTCAGTTCAATGCTTAGCAGAGGTCAAAGAGGCATATAGAGTATGTTAGTAATAATTAGGAAAGATCCAGAGTATAAGAAGCACCATCATTATACTGCTGAAATGGCTTACATCCTTATTGCGCTGGTTGTGCCATGTGAGATAAAAATCCTGCAGAAATAGAAGAGGCACAGAGATGACTGGTTAGTACAACCAGATGGGTATGGAGCAGGTCCTGTGTACAGAAATCAAAAGGCTAGGCCTAATCAACTTGGAAAATAAATGAGTGAAGGGTGTATGTGTGGTTATATAAAATCATAAATAGTGTGGAAAAAGGGACTGCAAACAATTATTCACTGTTTCTTGTAAAGCAGAAATAAGAAGCACTGAATAAACTGAACAGGCCATAGATTTAAACAAACAAAAGGATGTCCTTTTCCACTCACAAAGCATAATCAAACCATAGAGCTCATTGCCCAAATTTTAAATGGGTTCAAAAAGCAATTAGACAAATTCATGAAAGAAAAGTACATCAAGGGCTTATTAAACACAGTGAAGTGGATCCAAGCTCCAATGTGGGACTCTTTAAACTGCAGATTACTGAAAAAATGAGGAGAGGTGTTGGCAGGGAATTTTCTTTCTCTGCTTTTTCTCTTTCTTGTATTGATTTCTAAGCACCCACTACTAGCCATGGACACAGAGACTATTCTGTTCCAGCTGGACATTTGCTCTGAGACTGGAAAGTTGTTCTTAGGATGTTATCTTCCCTGTTACAGGATCTGTACAGAAATCATTGCCAATAGCTGTCAGCCTTGCTTCTCCAAGGTCACTTCCTTTCGCCCCTTGCATAGGAGCCACTGTACGGGTGGGAATCTGTGGCGTCTACAGGAAACGTCCTGTATAAGCTAGGACCAAAGCACAAAGGTAGGCAGTGGCGTGTCTTACTGGTTCTTTATTCTTTATTCTGCACCTGCTCAGTGGATAAACCAGGAGCCATCAGCGTCTTCAGCATTCACATGGTGACAGGGTGTGGAGAAATATCCTCTAAAGGCTGCTTTGGGATAAGTGCATGGGTGACAGCCAGGGCAATAGGTGCAAGGCGGATGCTGATGGAAGAGCACCAGGCGTACTAGCTCAGATCAAACTTCTGCTGCTTAGGCAAAGCTGGTGCTCAAAAACATTCTTTGGTTTGTCCACTCCCAACTGATCCATGACCACTAATTCACTTTGCAGACCTTCTGAAACAGAGCTCCAAGGCCTGTATGGTGGGTCCAGAGAGTGACAAATATGTAGCACTGAGGAAACCTGGAAGCACCATACCACTCTATCACAGTTAATCTTTGGAGTCTCTTAATCATACAAGGTTCTCAGTTACTAAAGTCCTTTTTAATTTAGAGTGAGAGTGTGTGGTAATTAGCCTTAACCAGGTCATTGATCTTAGGGGAATACACTCATGAGAACCTACATCCATCTTGCATACTTGTGGGAGGGAAGGGCTGATAAGCTTGGCATCTTGGCTGACTATTAACAAGGCAGGTTGATACTGACTTTCTGTTAGGGTCCTTCATGCCTAGTTGGAAATGCAAGGGCATTTCTCCCATAAGCCTGATTATTCCTGTGGGTTCAGCAGTATAATTGCACTGACCTAAGTGGATGGTTTTCACCTTCACCTCACTGCAAGTACATAGATGTTCTCCATGACCTGCCATCCACTTTGCAGAGTTCATAGTTCATGGATGGTTTCAATAACATCTTTGCTCCCTCCCTTACTCCACTCCTCTGGGGCCAAAGCTCCAATCCCAGGTCAATGACTTGCTGTTGCAGCAAGAGCTGAGATGTCACACATTGTGCTGTCCATCTTTCTGTGGGCCGCAAGGATGGAGATGTTGAGAACCCAAGATGAATAGTTTCATCTCAGTGGCATGAGCCTTACTTCAGGAATGGAGGGATAGAGGCCCTAACAGTGATAATGAACAGGCACTAACATTTTCCCAGCCAATTTCTTCAAAATGAGTGATCAAATTAGCCAAAATCATTCAGTACCTGCCATTTCATCACTCACCGTCACCATGCCTGTTCTCAACATTAGGCCCAAGCCCAAGGTCAAGCAGCAACTGTCATTCCCTATCGTGCACCAGACATTAAGACCTGTTCAACATTAACTCTGCAAGTGTTCTCATTGGCCTTAAATTTTCAAATTACTCCTTGGAAAGGCTCTCTTTTGGCTTTTAAAGATCTTTTTCTTTTATTTTTGTGAAGTTGGCTCTTTAGGAAACTCTAATATCACGCTTTCCCCTTACAGCTTTTGTGGAAGACAAAGGGGAAGTGGGCTGGACCTCTCCCCTGCCCAGACTTCCCACATGTTGTTGTTGTTATTGCCAGGTTGTGGTGGTGGGATTTTTATTTTTCTGGGTCTCCTGCCAAACATTTGTCTCCTTTGTCAGGTTTTTATTTTTAATTTTTTTTTTTTTCTGGGGAAAAAAATAATCCTGTTTAATCTTAGCAAATGCTTTTTTTCCACTTCAATAGCCTCAAAATTTTCCCTGGAGAGCCGTAAGCCCTTTAAATATATTTAGGTTGCCAGATTTCTTATGTTCTCTCTCCAGGAAGCCGATTTTCCTTCTAAGCTCTTGAGAAAGAGCCAGTCTCATCTTTTGCACTTTGAAGCTGTTGTACACCACCTTCCCTCTTTTCTCTTTTTTTTTTTCTCAGTCCTTAGGTTTAACATTTGTCCCTGAGGTAGCATAAAGGCCAGAAAACCTTCCCAGGCTTGTGTTAAGCTCCTTATCCACTCTGGGCCTTTCATTCTGCATCCATCAGCAACTCATTCTGGTGTTTTATGACAATTGTCCACACACACATTGCTGTACACTAGGCTGAAGAGACTAAGCATGACTAAATGTTTCAATGGCTGTGTGCCCTGCTCTCATTCAGAAACTCCATGGGGAACTTTCTTTTTTTTCCTAATTTTTTCAAGATCAGCTCTTTAGGAAACTTGGCATGGTCCATTATCTCATTTTGTCCACACCAACGTTTATGAAAGACAAAGATGATGTTCCCAAGCTCCCTTTTCCCTACTGAACATCACCCCTGGAATGCTCCCAGGGTGTGGAAATCCCAGAACAAAATGGGATCCTGGGATCTGGCCAGTTCCTTACAACCCAAACCTCTTTTTTCCAGATCTCTCTTACTTGTTTCCGTACCACTTGAGCATGATCAGACAAAGATACAGTGCCTAACAAGCCTCACAGCACACATGGGGATGAGCCTGGTTCAATTACAAGAGGAAAGAGGTTCCAGCGTGCAAACTGAAGGCAAGACAGCTTGTAGTGTCTGTAAGTGAACCAGCAAATGAGTTGTATAGTACGTGACCTCTGGGACAAACGCAAGTCCCTTCCTCAGATGTTGGCAGGTTTATAAACAATGCGAAAGAAAAAGAGGAAGAAAAAAAAGTGCAGCTGAAGTGTTCTGTGATGACCTGAGGAGAAGAGAGATTTACACTGCTGACTGACTGGCTTCATGGTGAGATTGGAGCGGTGTAAGTAATGTATCTTCAGACACTGGGGAGCAGGCATGGCTACTCAATAAAAAGTGCTGTTTATTTTATAATCCACAGTTCTAACACAAGAAACTCTCGGGTTCTCTAATTCACAATGATAAGTTATTTCTGGGATCAATGAGATTCCATTTTACTGGCCCCCTATTTAACATATATAAAAAATGTGCACACATTAATGTGCTTAAATAACACCTTTCCAGCCAGGAATTAAAAACATGTTTCACACATTATTCCATAAATATGTCAAGACTGTTATTATCCTAAAACAAGCTTTCACTAAGGCACTGTCTGTCTGGTATCACTAAGGTGCAGAGCAGATTTAATAAGTTAAGACTGCATCCAGGAACAGACTACGGGTATCCTGATTTGTGCTCTAATGAGCATGTGTTCATCTCAGAGAGACACAGGGCTGCAGGGTGCCAGGAATGCTGCTCTTGTCTACTCAGCATCCTGGGAATGGGGAATTTCCATCTTGTGGGGAAGGACAAGATTTCTCTGGTTGCTTTAGTCATGAATTAGGACAAGTTAAAACATTTTAATTTTCTTTTCATGAACCAAAGTATTCTGAAAATATATCCTTTCAGTCTTATCAGAACACTGAGCCATGATATTATATGGCTTGCAAATCCATTCAAATAGTAATTCCAGTGCACTCATGTACAGAAAAACATGAGACCTGTTGCACTTCAAATATTGAGCCACTGCTTGGCTAACCTGGAGCTCTACAGCTTGACCTTGGGCCTGAATGCTAAAAAAGCAGCTTAAGAAACAAAAGGTTCCCGGTATAATTACAACAGGAGCCTGGCTACTGAGAAACACAGAGCAAAACACAAATAGGATTAGCTTCCATGAAATCCTGATGATGGCTGTGTAATTTATACAGGATTCTTCAGCTTGTCGGCATCGTTCTTGCTTTCTGGACTCTGCTCCCGTTATCTTTAAGCAGGAGAAGGCCACTATTGTTCTCCTGCCAGAACCAATAGCCTTTAGTCAGATTTAAGAGAAAGTGGCTGTGGGAAATGAAGATTAACACTCTGGGAACAGGTGAGATTATCTCATTGAAGGTCATTATAGTTTCCATAAATCGAATATTTATGTGTATACACACACTAATGTTCAGCAGATCTATAGCACAAGTTATAAATGGAAAGCCTGGGGAATATTTAATCACAAGGACTTATCGTATGGGTCTGGGTGAGGCAATGCACTGCGCAAGTGGCAACGCAGAGAAGAGGACTAGCTAGAAATTGCTCATGAAAACAGAAGGAAGTGTGGCAGACCCAATGCATGGGTCCATGTGTGAAGGTGCCTTTCAGTTCTCTCTAATGGAAGAACAAAAATTAATCAACTAGGAATAAAAAATTTCTCACCCTATTTATAAAAAAAAAAAGTTTCTTTTTATCATGGGTATTCATATTATGGAACTGAAGTCCTGAGCCCGAATGCTCCCTTTATTGATGTATTTGCTCTCACAATGCAATTTCTGTACCCTAATCTTTTGATAGCCCATTTTTTGATTGCTGTGTTTGGGACACGATTATTGTTCTGAGTTGTGGATGGCCAAATTAATCACTTATGTATATAAGGCACAGTGTGCATACTAAGCCTTCTTCTAATTTCACCTGTTGCCACAGGGCCACAACCACCAGACACACAACAGCAACTACCATTAGAGATGGACCAGAGCAAGGGTACTGAGAGGTAGAGCTTGACATGGGACAATTCACACAGCCTGGCTTAGCAATGACTGTGCTCCAGTACCGCAGCTTATACCCAAACAGCTCCAAAACACTCAGACAGGACTTAAAAGAAAACAAGGAATTTCCTTAACCCCATTCTGCTCCTCCAGTAATGCAACCATAACCCTTCCCTGAATTTCACTGTTATCAGAGACAGTCAATGGCAAAGTAAGGGGGCTCTGTCAGGAACTGAAAATACATGTCTCTTCTTCATAACAGCAGCAAACTGTATGTCTAATTTAAATGGGAAAACCAGTTTTCTGGTCAAATCTGCTGCTAGCCTTCAAAAGATATAAAATGCCACAAGCTGCAAAAGATATAAAATGCCACAAGGTTTAGAGCAGAGCTCAATCCTCTGTGTTGTAAAAACACCGCAAACCACTTCTGTTTTGATCTGGTGAGTATCACATCTGCAGATGGCTGGACAGGTCTGTATAGCAGCTCACAGACAAGTACTGCGTGTGCTGCATGCATTCAGTCCCCTCATTATCTATCAGCTCCAGCACACACCTGCTGATTGTGCTGCTCTAATTTGTTTTGCAGGGAGTAGGTCACCAGTCACCTTCTATCTGTCTGTGATCAGCTATGGATCTGCCTGGCATACATCTGCCTTTGAAGAAGCCATCCCTCCAGCCAGGACAGGACCTACTGGGCTGGAGAGGGAAGAGGTGAGCAAGCATCAGGATTGATAAGGAGCCCAAGATGGGCAATTCACTGAAGGACTTGCTTGATACGGATTAGTGAAGCACATGAGCCCAGTGCCCTGTGTAATGTCATCAGAAACCAAGCATTTGCATTACAGGCTTTCTTCTCTCCCCTAGGCTCAGTTCTGGCTCTGTATTCTCTCTTCGAGCTGTGTCTCTCCTTAGTGCAGTTATTAAACAAAGTGAGAAGTTGAGGATTGATTGTACAGGGTGAAAAGTGAATCCTTAAGAGGGCTCCATCCAAACACAGCACCTCCTTTGGTGTTCCTTGGATCTTCTGCCATTACCTTTTTTTTCTTGCCCACAATGGTTTGTGCCTAGAAAGTGTAAGGCTGTTTCCTGGGCTCTGCAGCTCACACACAAGCTGGGTCAGCAGATCCCCCAGTGCCATAAACACAGGGACAGGCATGAATCACTCAATAGTCTCTTGGCTGGAGCAGTGCTGCTGCAGCAATCCAAATACCTGCCAGTGATGTCAAATGAAACAACACTCGCTTTTTCAACGAGACTTTATATGGGCCTGTGCTTTTACTTCTGAAATAAAACTCAGGAATAACCTTCTAGTTATCTGTGTGAAGAAGAGCATAATCTTCTCTTTGGGCTCGGTGTGAAGGAGTTTAATCACCTAGGGAGCACAGTGTGCATCGCTTCATCAGGAGAGGTTACCTCCTACTTTCCCACAGGACCTCAGCACCCTTCAGTACTGATGCCCATCATCTTGTCATGGCACAGAGGCTGCATGAAGTTTTCTGCCAGAAGTAAGTATGAGTGATCATAGGTAATCATCTGAGTCACTGTACACTGATCTTATCACAGTGAAGAAAAAATACCTCTTATTTCCTTCAACTGACATATTCTGTTAAATAAATGCTGTATGACATTGTATGGCAAATAATTCTGACTTGTTTATTACAGTCTCAGGAAAAGGAACAGAACCTCGGAGGTGACAACATGACAATTTTTTTATACACCTTTCATCAGACCAGCAGACTGTCCCAGGGAATCATTGCCAGACAGGATCCGTTTAGGATCCAGAGATAGGAAGAAACTGAAAATCAATCCATCCAGGTGGCAATCCTGGGTGGACAAAGGAGAGATGAGATCCAGACTGGGTCATCTCCTAGCTTTGCTAGCTAAGCCCCAGACACTGTGAGCCCTTCATGCGGGCAAGGGTGATTTTGTGAAAGAAGTAGTGAATGACATACAAGAATGCATTAATATGAACATGTAGAGGCATCACTTGTGACTGGGACTCCTTGGTTTCGGCATTATATCACTACCAACTGAGATATATTTCCTCCCCAGGAGGGAATATGATCTAAATAAGACAAGAAAGAACTAATAGGAAGTATTATTCTTCCAGTGTTACAGATAGGCAGCTGAGGCAAGCAACTAACTCACACCTCTTTAGTGAGTCTGCAATAGAAATTGGTCTTAAATCTGCATCTCCTGGGGCCTATTGCAACACTTAAGCCATAAAATCAGCTTCTTTCCCTGTAGACTGGTTTTCTTCCCTGTACAAATGTTCAACCAGTGTTTAGCGGCTCTGCAAAACAGACTTGGCCAACTGACAGGACCAGCCTTTCTCATGAGGCTGTCAGCGCTGCTCACTTAGAAATATCCTCAGCAAGTTGGAGAGTTAGGGAAGGCTCTTGAAAGAATTGGCAATTAATCCCTCAGGTTTCATCTTCCACTTCACCTAAATAGCGACTTTCCACATGAACCGCACAAGTCAGCCACACTTCATTTAATGATGACTTTTAGTATGAGTCACACATGGAAGTAGCTCCATGCCAGTGTTTCCTAGCCTCCATCCACTAGAGATGGCTTAGTCAGGCATGCTCATATCCCTTCCCAACATTGCAAGGAGTCGATTTGCTCTGATTCTTACTGTCCCTCTTTCCTGTCACGCTTTTTTCCATTTTCTCATTTCCCCTAGACGAGAAAAGCAGCGTAAAGACAGGGCATGTTTTACCTCCTGGTTGCAATGAGACTGAAAATATCTTTAGAGCCTGATGCTTGATGGATCTGAGCTGTCTCCTGCAGTCCAAGCAAAACTAGGACAGGGTCACCCATCATCATACCCAGTGACCGTTTTATTGAAACTGGGGATATAAGTGGTCTTTTGAGCAGATATAAATTCATACAGCAGCTACCTACCCCTGTATTCCCTGCCTCTCTTATTTGCAAACCATGTTTTGAGGACATGGAAAGAGTAAAGAAGTAAAATATTAGATGTATCCCACCTGTAAGGTCTTTTTGTGCGTGAGATTTTGACAGTCATAGCTTTAAGCATGCTAATGCAGTGAAATAGATATCTAGTGAGAAATGATACTGATAGTGAACCTCAGAAAGTATTGGTAAGGATCTAGCTGCCTGGACATCTCTGAATACTATCAGAGCAATCTGAGTTCTAGCATCTGTGAAAGTGTGCTGGAAAGCTTCCAGAGATAGACTCACTCGTGAGCAGAGATACATGAATAAGTGATTTCTTTTGTAGTAGTAGTTGTTGTTTGCTTGCAGTTCTGGAAGATCAGAAAAGAGACTGATTTCAGGGCAATCCAAATCACATATTTTAAAAAAACATTCTCAACAAACTAAAGGTAAACTTGCAAATTGTGGTGGTTCAATAGAAAGATTTTTGGTGAACTAAAAGCCAAGTTTCTTTCAGTTTTTATTGTTTTGGGATATATATTCTAAAATAGTTGCACTTCTTTTTCTCCTCCAGAATGTTCCTTTTCTTACACCAACTGATTAAATTTGACCTACATTAATGAAATGTCTGGAGTAAATTGACCAAACTGTATTTACTGTTTAAGAAACAAAACAAAACAAATCAAAGCCCCTTTAATTCAGAAATTCAACCCCATCAGAAAAAACAACCTTTGAAATTATTCAGATTGCCATTAAAATATCTAAGGTGAACGATTTGCCAAAATTGGCTCCAGTTTAGTTCGGGACATAAATAGCTTCCTTGAATTTGTCTTTATTTTACCTCAACGCTGCTGTCAGCTTTTACAAAACAGGCAGCATTCTGTCTTCCTGATTGAACAGAATTTGAATCAGCTTCTTGAAGCAGAACAAAGCAATTAACAGGGCAACATCAAAGACAAATTGTGAACAGGACCTGACCACTTAAGATTTCTGTGTCTGGCTGCTAAATATTGGTGAATCTAATCAGGGTTGGCAACAAATAAAATGTTTGTGACATCAACAGTTCTGCCTGAACATTCAACATGGAAAAAGCAAGGCTCTTTATCATCAGTCTGGAGACATTGTTATCCTGGGGTCATGGGAGGCTTGCAAAACATCCAGGAATTCAGTTCTTTATTCAGATCCTTGGCTAATATTCTCAGCACTTTAGAGTCTGCAGATCTTGACTGAAAACCACATGCTAACATGCTCTTTGCTATTATCAGGGCGGGATATTGACTGTAGAGGTCTAAGTGGTAAACACCATGGAAACACCTTTGCCTTGGCATTTTGTGCACTCCGCGTGCAGAATGGGAGTGGGAGGAGTAGCAGTAATCAACACATATATTTTAAGTTATCCATACTCCCCTCCACCTCCTTTTTTGAATCAGAGAAGATTATTGATTCTGAAGTAAAAGGATTGGGGGGGAAAAATCAAGGAGATTCACAGTTTATCCTTTCCCAGGCATTGAATCTTGGTTACCACTGGGGCAAATATTGCTGCAGGGTCAGCAGAGGCAAAAAAAAATCTTGATCAGCAAAACTTAAAGAAATAAGCGTGCTGAAAGCAGACCCTCCTCATGATCACAAAGGCTTCAGAGCTCTCATTCTTTGCTCACAATACGCAGATGGTTTAATGGCATCAACAGCATCCTGCTTTGCCTACTGATGCAATTGAGACTGCAAATTGATCCAAGAACACCCAGTTCACAAACACTGGACAGTGTTACCCTTTGGCTTTCAGGCACCCATGAGCAGAGAAAAACTGGAACCATGTGCTAGACCACCCTGCAGTATGAAACAGCTAAAAGATGCCTATGTGGCAGGAGATGAGACCCTTATGGTTAACTTCAGAGGTGTTCCGGAGGAGTTCTGCTAAGCAGAGAAAAGGTTGGGACCATTTGGCCATCTTTCAGACATGCCTCTTCTCCCGTGGGTGGGAGCCATAGACAGCAGCGGGGTTTCTACAGCCTGCTGGCTCTGTGCATGCCAGTACCCAGCCTTTCTGGCAGATCACTGTGCCACGCTCCGTGTCACATGCCCCAGCCTGCCATCCCATTTGCTTTGTGCAGCACTGGCAAAAACCCATCAACACTGGGTGAAACACCAGCATGGACTGAAATCAGCTGCTGCACTCACTCAGTGCCCAGGGAAGAGCCCACCCAATCATTTTGACAACCAGCTATGTCAGGACCAACCTAAGCATTATATTTGCTTTTCTCAAAGGCTATTGTAATTTACTGAAAAAGAATTAGGAGCTTGAGGTCAGAAATGTTACAGTTTCTTTAAAGGCTGAAGGAAAAAAGACTGGCAAAGGATAAGCAGAAATGCTCTCTACTGAAGTACATTGTCTTTTTTTTTTTTTTTTTGCCAGCTACCTGTTAATTAGGATAAAAGTGGGAACCACTATCTAACAAGGTTCCTGGGAGCAAACTGGAAAAAGCATTAATGAATTCGGCATTATGAGACGGTTCCTAAGCAACAGAACATTTCAGTTGAATATTAACCCTAGTCACAAGGAGAGACAAAAATGGTCTCAAGAATAATCTAAATGTCAGTGAATTAAGACAGTGTCTCTTCTGTGCAGAACTGCTATTGGGCATCTTAAGGCAAGCATGGGTTTAGGTAATTTGAACAAACTGGTGTCTGACAGTTTAATTTCCAGGCTTTTTGGAATTTGTTTGCTGCTTTAGTATTTGTTTGCTGCTTTAGTATTAATCATAACTATGACTGTTTATTATAAAGTATCTTAGAAGATGAGGTAAATCACAATAGAAAGGCATAAATCCTGTAACATTAAATTTTATACTCCTATGAGTGTACCATCCATGAGTATCGACTAGTCCTAGCATATATTCAGGTAGAAAAGAGATGAGCATTGCAAAATAGTGGTATAGAAGTTAAAGATTTTAAGGGATGAGAATAACAATGTAAGGATTATGTAGCTGTGTGTAGTTGGATGGGTCCAAAATGTTGCTCAGTACAAAAAGTGGGATCACACACCTGCAAACAGGTTATCACAAGTGTCAAATAGTAACTGAGCAGCTAAGGGGAAGAAATTCGTTAAACCATGGAAATCTTGTCATTTTCCATCATGTTATCATGTTTACAGACAAAAAGCAAATGACCATCGCTCTTTTCTGTTCCTAAGCAGGATTTAATTTCTTAAAGACAGATGAAGGACACAGTTTTCATTCTTAAAGTTATAACTCTTACTCTTTGAGTATGCAATGAAGTTTTTGAAGATGTATAAGTAAATTAATTAATTTGTTTATGAAATAAAATTAATCAGAAATTCAGTCCCTTCAAAGAAGAACGGAATCTAAGGCAATTTCTTTTTTTGTCCCAAACGATTTAAAAAGACTGCAAATACAAACTCACGTAAATCAAGAACATGCAGCATGGTTATATTTAAATAAATTAAGTGGATCACTCTATTCAAGTGCATGTAATTATATAGAATCGCAGAATGGTTTGGGTTGGAAAGGACCTTAAGATCGTCTAGTTCCAACCACCCTGCGATGGGCAGGGATGCCTCACACTAGACCATGTTACCCAAGGCTCTGTCCAACCTGGCCTTGAACACTGCCAGGGATGGAGCATTTCCACTTCTTTAGGCAACCTGTTTCAGCACCTCATCACCCTCACAGTAAAGAACTTCTTCCTTATATCCAACCTGAACTTCCCCTGTTTCAGTTTGAACCCATTGCCTCTTGTCCTATCGCTACAATCCCTGATGAGGAGGTTACTGACTTTTTTCTGGCCCACAACTAAGGGAAATCCAGTTTTGAGAAAACAGGGAAACTGTGAATTTTGGGGCAGTTTCACTGGTATGTTTTAGCAGCTCTGCCAATGCAAACCATGTACTAAGTGCCAGCTGTTGGTGTTTGCTGGCTGGTATCTCAGAGCAGTGGTTCACAACCTTCAAAGTTTATGGACTAGATGTGCCCATAAAAGACAACTGAATCAAGCAAGCTCTTACAATGTAATATATTAAAAGTGGGTTTTACTTTCAGTAGTAAACTTGTAGACTTACACAGCTGAAATTCAATATGAAAATCTGTCCTTAAAATGAATTTAAAAATATATAATTTAAGGCAGATTCTATACGACTGCTAATCTGTAGCACTCTTATCTAATAACGGTCTCCTCGGGTTTCTTTACCAGTCTTGCATGACGTTTCTGATAGTTAAGGGAAAACAGAAAAGAAATTGAAAAGCGTTCCTAGACAAAAACGAAGTTAAAGTGGAGTTTAAATTGCATCATGTATGTAACGAACAGATGAAAACTTTCTGAAAGTGACTGCAATCAGCTCCCAAACCAAATCTTGCAAAACTTGGTTCAGAATTATTCTACTGGAAAAAAAAATAAAGGTAATTTTACATTCAGGTAGGAAAAGTAAAGGTGATAAGTGATCTCAACTCTGCCTGCAGTGCTGATGGTGGGGTGAAAATGCGTGAAACATAATTGAATGAGTCTTTAAAGACCATTACTTAGAAGTTGATGGTATTGAATATCTCTTAAGTGTAACCACCGTCTTATTTCATGGCATGACAGTGACCAAGCTTGGATGGCTCAATGCTTCTTCATGCGGCACCTAAGCACCGGAGAAAAAGACCTTTGTCCATGATGGTGAAAAAGAATATAGCTAAAGGAGGATCTGTTCTGGGTTGCTGTATTTCTCATTCCCCGCCCCCCCCCCTTTTTTTTTTTTTAAACTTGGCCCACTGAATCAATTTTCCCTCATAGCTTTTCTCTACATACAGTTAGATGGTGGACAAGCAGTGTCTACCTAAAAATAACCTGCCTTTATTCAGTGCAAAGCGTTAGCAATCTTACGTATCGGACTGGAGCAGGCACCCGGATCTGATGGGCTGCACAGCATCAGGTATATTTCCCTGACAGACATTTACCTCCTTGTTTCACAGAAGGCATTGATGGAGAAGGTGGCTTGGGTGAGGTAAAAGCCTAAGAAGGGCAAGGAAAGAAACCCTGTACATGACAGCATGCACCGCGCAGCAGGTTCTGCTTCACTAGGAACTGTTAATTTTCCTCCGCGTGGAATTAACTCTCCAACAACTACTGTTGCATCTAAATCTTCTCTTTAATGGGCTCTCAGGGAGCAAGCGGCGTGCAACCTGAACTGTGCTCACCACTACATCAATCTTCCCCTCATCACTCTCAAGCTACGCAGCAATTGAGAGGAACAAGCATTGAGTGGAGCTGCTTGCCCTGGCTACAATTCCCTACCCTGACCTGATGCTCTAATGCTCAGAGAGGGGTTTTCCTCAAAAAGTGAGGATACTTTGGCAAGAGCATCTCCCACACAGGAGAAAAAGCTGGGGGATGGGCAAGAGAGAAGAAGAGATCTGGGCTGGGCATCGGAAAACAAAAACGTCTCTGGGAGGGCAACAGAGAAAGCAGAAGGACCTACAAGTTTTCTAGCAGGAGGCAGTTCTTCATTTAAAAGTCTAATCTGATGTATTAGAGAACATGCTTTGGCAGTAAGCATTCAGGGATCAGTTCTGCTTCTCTGTTTTCACAGTATCCATTACAAAAGGATTCTGAAATAAATAGCAGCAAAGCTGGTTGGTTTGAGGAGGGAGCAAGAGAAGTAGCTTATCGGGAAGAGAAGTGGGGGTAACCTTTATTTCCATGCATGGCAGGGGATCCTGACCTGAGAAAGAGGTTTGGCTAATTATAACTGGTCAGGCATGCCAATCAGAAATCTGAAGTGTGTGTACACAACATTGGGAATCCAGTAATTGTTTATAAGGAGTGAAGGGTCAAGGTGAACAACTTTCATCATGTGTTGAAGGCTTGAATTGATTCCCATAAAGCTGCCAGCTAAATAGTCCAGCTGGCAAATATAAACTCACGAAATACTTTTGCAAACAGAAAAAAGAATAAAAATAAATAAAAAAATCAGTTGATAGATGATACTGTTTACACGGAATAAATTCTCCATCTCTGCTAAGAATAAGGGTTCATAGCTAAGCAACCGATTTCACAAGAGAAGGGTGGGAAGTGAGCTATTTTTCCCCCCCGTGACCAAATTACACATTTTCCATTCACACATCTAGGTGCAAGAATAACCTTTCTGCAGACATTATCTTTTTAATGGTTTAATTAATATTTCTGTTTGCTTTGTGTTGCTCACAGAAACTGAAAAAAAACCCCCTAAGATGACAGTGTAGCAACACAGAAGAAAAGAAAGAAAAGCCCAGTGTTACTTTAACACTGACAACAAAAGTCACCCTTAGATGAATTAGTGATAAACTCCTGGGTAGGACTTCAGCTCCAGATGGTGATATTTAATATTAGTCACGTAGAATTGGCCAAATCAACTCCGCATCCTGTGGTACCTGCGGGACCTGGTCCTGCCTGTTTAGCATTCTGCTGTGACCACCCGTGAAACACTGCAGTTGTCTCTCCTGATGTAAATAATAACTCCAGAATGCCAAAGAGAAAGGGGTGGGGATGGGAATGATAAATCCCAAGTCAGAGGCGACCGCATGAGAAGGAGAGCGGTGGGTGTTAATGAGCCCCAACAGAAAGAGCCTCTAACTAGCCTGTGTTGGTAGCGTAGGTCCTGTCTCATGAACTCCAGGTGTTCCAGATGCTGTACGGGTTTATGGTGCCATATCCCTTCATTTCTGAGTTATTAGTTAGAAAAACACCTCTTCTTTCACAACAGAGGATAACTGTAAGCCTCCAAGTCAACGTGTGCATCCAGATTTGGCTCACTGCATTCATGCTAGAGCTTTAGGGTTTAGGCTGATCTCGATGGGGAAGACAAGGCAAGAACAAAGCTTTTCTGGGCTCTGCTCTGCCCTGAACAGCTGTTTTTCAAGAGCTGAAAGTGAGAAACTCACTTTCTTTGAGGAATAAACTTCCCTGTTTGTCTTTGCTCCCTGATGCTCACACTACAACTACTAATCCTGGCCAAGCGTCCTGTCTCTTGGAGTGTAACCCAAAAGCTGGAAGCATTCGGCTATGCCCAGTGAGAGTGACTGAATCATTCCTCTGAGTCCAATGGGACCACCACAAGTCTTCTCCAATTAGCCTTAAACCACCGACATACCCACAGCTGTTTTCAGGAATGGAATAGAAGCTGTGCTAAATCCATGCTAGTTTGGCAGGTGGCACTGCTTCTCCCTCTTGAAAGTGATGTTCAAAGGAAAATAAATTAACACAATCCTCTCCCAGCACCTGACCCACTCACTTTGCATGGATATGCACTGCTACAACACAGGTTTTGCCACAGATTCACAACGATATTTTATTTAGACCTTGTTTTATTACAAGCCCATTGATAGTGCATCCCTGATCTGTACTATCCAAAGCTCATCAGTATGCAGATTTGTCCTGTTGATCTCCCAAGGTCCAATAGTCACAAAAGACTCCAAGGCCATGCTAAGGTGGGAAAACCTTGGCATACAGTCTTTTTTTTAAGAATTTTTAATTATTTTCCTAAAGTGATAGATGTGGTGAAGCAGCAGCCACCAAAGAAAATAACGACCCACGTGTTTTGGCAGTAGGCAAAAGCTGGATCCTGACTGAGATTAATATCCTGGACAGTGACTTTGGTTAAGCTCCACCTTACTACCCTCACATGTGTGAATACTTCCCCACACTCACCCAGCACAGATAAATTGCCCACGTGCACTTACACAGTACTCACAACAGTTTTTCTTCCCCCGCCCTAAGTCAACTTATTCTTTGGTTTCCTACTGCCCTGAAGTCCATCAAAGCCAGTTGCCATGGAAATGGTAGTGATGTGCTTTCACAAAGTCCTCGGCCCTGAGAGTATACCAAGAGCTCTCTCTGCTGGTCTGGAATCACCATCATCTCTTATGGCTCCAGATGGTCACAACGGCCCTGCTGGTACCTGGAAGCTCTCAGAGGTACAGCCTGTGTTTCTAAGCACTGCCAGGGTGTGAAGTCTGGCAGAGTAGCTCCTATTTTCGAGCAGGCTGGAAATACTGTTCACCAAGAAACCGTAATGTCCGGCCTCCGCTTTCTCACTATCTGCTCATCGTTTGGTGAAGAGTGTTTAGCTAAGTGACTAGGGGAGCTCTGGGGAAGGAGAAATCTTGCCTGGGGTGGGATTGCTAGAGAAAGATCCAAAGCAAGACCTTAGAAAACTGGAGTGCTATGAGAAATATTTTCTCTTTTCTCTTTCAGCAGTGCTGCCACTGGGAACACACAAAGCCCTTTTTTCACATTTGCCATAATGGCCTTAGGAGGACTGAGATTACTGCATGACTTTTTTCTTAGAGTATCAGTAATTCTTCCATAGGTTGAGCATGCTTTGCTGCCTCCTGAATTCTCCCAGGAGCAGCAGACCTCAGGCTTATTATTAGCATCATTTCTTAGTATTATCTGCTCCCTAAACTATGGCTTTGTAGGAGACCTGCACAGGACAGAGTTTGCTGCTAGGTCCCAGAGGTTCTTACAGGCAAAAGATTTGCAGGAGCTAGTTCTAAGGTTTGTCTTCCACAGCCTGGAGACGCAAGGCCGTTAACAGACACAATTTGTGTTCCAACCCTCTTATTTCCCTTTTTGCTTGTGTGTACATCCTCTGTATGCTGGATAGCCTCTAGAAAAGGTTTCTTTGCAATTGGTGCACCCTGAAACAAAGCCAAGTCTTCCACCTTATGCCTCTTTCTCATCAAGTCAGTCGCAAGCAGTTGAGCTCTCAGAAACACCCCCTTGAAAAACATTAGGATCTGACTTATAATTGGTGTAATTACTGTGTAAAAAGAAGAAAGTAAGATTTAATTAACCAGGCACTTCTACCAGGCTTGCTCTCTGCTAAGCACACAGCTGAAGAGCTAAGCATGCTATTTCCCACACAGGGTTTGGTTCTTTTGTAACTGTCATGGCAATGACATCTTTCTGATGGGACCCAATAGTAGTGAAACAACAAAGACAACCACTGAGCTGTTACTAGTTGTCTGCCTTCCACTTCTTGCAGTGCAGGCTAATTGCTAGCTTTCAGCAGAGCCCAGATGGGCCTTTTTTACGTAAAAATAATCATTACCAGAGTTGTATAACATGGGGATTTTTTAAGGTTTTGTTTTTAAACTGTTTACCTCAGAAGGGCATGTCTGTGTATGAAAGCTGCTTCTAATCTATGTACGAATCATCCAAGGTACTTTTAGCCCCCAAGTCTGGGTTGAAGTTGCTTAGAGTTGTAATCAATAAGAGACCTTTTGTTTCTACCAACAACTGTATGGTTTTGCTTTACTTTGTGAAAAGTAAAGAAAAAACAATCACCACAGATAATCTAAGAGGGAACCACAGCAATTAAATGGTGGAATAGAAGGATAAGGGGCAGAGGGGGCTGCTGATTTTATCAGCTGAAAATTTCAGAACGAACAAAGTTGACCAAGCACAGGTTATTTTTCCTCCAATCCTGATTCATACTTAATAATTGGCATAAATAATCAATTGGAACCACTGTGCAAATACATACAACAGAGGGGCCTTGGTAAATTATTCTCTTCCATGAACTTATTAGAGCTGATTAAAATCCTGCCATTGATTTTTTTGGGCCATCCTGGAGAGACCAGACATGAGGTCAAGCACACAGTGGATAAGTGTATCATTGAATATAGTGCTTCTGAGAGCTAAGAAGAAATGCCAAGAAGTTACATGGAAGTTTTAAGCGCTCATCTTGAGATCTACCTGTTCCATAATGCTTCATTTTGACAACAGCCATCCCCCTCACCTCCCACACCCCAAACTAATGAGTTATTTAGTCATCAAAAAGAAAGCATTGTGCCAAATACCAGCTTACAACATTTCCAACCTGGGGGAACAAAGTCAGGCTAATGTGACCATTTTCAAACCCCGAAAATAAAAGGTTTCAGTTGTTGAGCCTTATTTCTTCCCTACCCATAGTTTGGTCTCTCCTTCATTCAAAAGCACAGACACGGGACTGTTGGGAAGAGGTGTACAGCATCCTGGAGAGGAAAAGATGTTGCCAAGAGCAGTTTGTAAAGAAAGATTAGCCCAGATTTATCCAAGTCAACCAAACTACTCTGACCTCTAATTAACCTCCTGGATAGTCAGTGGAAAGACGTCCAAGGAGCGATTTATTTTGCTACCCTCTTGAGGTGCTGGTATCTCTCAGTGAGTTAGTCCAGGGTAGTAAAGCACCTCTACTGAGTACTTCAGCTAGGCACTGCCATGGATTTACAAGGGTTGAGGAGGGAGGGCTTTTGGCCATTACTGCTCATCAGTGCAATTCCTGCTCCCATATCAGACAGAATAGTGACAACAGAGCAGTCCCTGCCCTCTTTAGTGTATTTGGTGCAATCACTCCTCCCTCTTTAGTGTATTTGGGGCTAGACATTGAACATTAAGTGAGGGGAATTTGAGCTTGTACACAGATTTGAGGAAGATGCCATTTAGACTACTAAAAATCTTCAGACGCTGCAATCATTCTACCAAAATTTATGCAGGAGAAGTTTTTAGGTGTGGATTAACATAGCAAAAAGCCTCTTTGACATATATTTTGGATGCCTGGCTTGTATGGCAGACTGTACAAGTAAAGGCAAGGCACAGGCTAATGGAGCAATGTCAAAGCTTTAGCCAACCTTAACCTTTTTCTTAGAGATGCTGAGCACAACGTGTGAGCAGCCAGATATCCTTAAGGGCCTCTAAGCCATTAAGAATCAAAAGCACATCAAGCACAAGTTTGGACCAAGCCCATTTTTCCGCTTCCTAATCCACTCCACCTGGCACAGCAAAACCCTCGCTGTGTGAGCGGATGGTCCATGAGAGTGAAGCCTCGAGGCACCTGCCATTTCTGCTGTACCTTAGCAAACCGCTGCCTGGGAAATTGGGAGAGATCCAGGTTCTTCCAGCAACAATGGACAAGATGATGCTTCATGTAAACCTCATTTGCATTTCCACTCTAAATCTGTTTCAACTCCACCTTCCATATGCTTATCAGGGAAGAAAGGCAGAGCAAGGAGAGAGGAAAGCAGCTAAGCATCTTTTCTCAAACTAGTGCGCTCTCATTTTAACTTCCATTTTGTGCTGACTTCCCCCCCAACCCTCTCAAAGTGTTTTCAAAACCTTTCTCCCACCTTCCTTCTTCTGTTCTCTTGTCTCAGATCTTCATAAACACTACAAACCCATCCCTGGAAATGTTTTCCCTTTGTAAAGACATCAGATTTAGAACAACAGTGCCGCATCTTTTTATCTGCTAGTGCTTTTAATGTCCCTTCATGAATGATTCTGGTTGAAACTCAGATCTCTGGGTTGACCAATGGCAGAATTACATGGGGAGTAAATAGACAATGAATGTGGGTAGCAAAGACTTCCCAGTGACTAGGAGAGGATGCATCAGTTTGAAGGAAGCAATTTAAAACAGAGACTTGCATCTTTGAGCTCCCTGCGTTGTTAGATGTGACAGGTTCAGCTGGAGAGAAGGGACAGGAGCTCACTGCATTGCTAGGCAGTGACTTCAGTGTTGCTCATAACAATATTGCTCAAAGGCAGGCAAAAAAGGATTCCATGATCAGTATGTCATCATCCAAACTCAGTGAGGTGGAAACCAGCTTTTTCTGGAAAGGTGGTATGAAGCAATTTGGAGATTCTCGGTGCTTAATTTCTGCTTTTCTTTTAAGCAAAACCTTTTGACGTCCCATTTTGGAAGCTGGCAGATTTTTCTTTTAAAGGTTAACCAAAGCTAAAAATGAAATGTAAATTGTTTCAATTCAAGTAAAATAGGTCATCTGATCTGGGAATATTTCCCTGTGCTGCCCATTTCCTCAGTTCAGCAAACAGCATGAAAACAGCAGGCACTGCCCCAGCCCGAGGCTGCTGCAGAGCCCCTCACCTTCCGTTAGCCAGAGAGGGAGGTAAGGTTTGAAATAGGAGTTTTCCTTCTGGAAACATAATGACGACACTCAGATCTCTCTGCTCAGCTTCCTCATCCACTGCTGAATTGAATAACATACAAGACCAGTCACGTATTTCTGTGCAGACAACTATGGAGCTCTATGGGGAAGACTGAAGCTTGTTCTCTGGTCTGAAGGAAGATTAGTTGTTTTGCCAGATGAGTGGTTTTGGTTATTTTGCTTTGTGTGAGACTAGGAGGAATTTTTTCCTGATGTTAGCTAAGCTTTCCTGTCCCTTCTGGTGTGCTGTATGGTCTGCCTCATTGGCTCAGTGAGAAGTTTTATGTAACAGCCACAACACTATTGGAAAGCCTAGGACATGAGAGACGTCCTCTGCCTCTCCTGCTGCATTCTCTTGTGAAGATTAGCTGTGGGGTTTTTTTCATCTTTCACTTTAGGCCACTGATGTGCAGCAGAGGGCAGTGGGACGTGTTCTCTGGTGGCAGGTAGGGCAGCCATTCTGCAAACATTTCTTAGACATGTATTACTGTAAGACTGCCTCTGATGGAAAGGACAGGAATCTATGACTTGACATGGTACAATCCCTTGTAGTCCTATGCCTCAAATACCAAAATAACCCCTTAGCGGTCTCAGAAATAAACCCTGCATCCCTCTTGGACTCTGCTGTTCTCAGGGATATTTGTGAAACAGATTGCTGCAGTGGCACAGCGAACTGAAGCTTAAGGGAGCGGAATTCCTTCCCCATTAGCCAGTTTTCACTAACTTCCTCCCACAAAGAATTTAGTTTAGAGTTAATTGAATTAGCAAAGGCCTTCAAACACTTCCACAAGAGACTGGCTTCATTTTGGCCTTACGAAGCCAATCAAATCAGCAGAGAAGCTGAAAAGCTAATCAATGACTCACATTAATCATTTGAGAGAGCAAAGGAAAAAAACCAACCCCAAAACCAAACCCAAACAAAACAGAAAAGCAAAAAAAAGCTCAGACTGCAAGTCTAAAAAACTTGTCTCGCCCCAGCCATGGAACACCAGATGAAAAATTGACTCTGTGAATTGCATTATAGATTTTGAAGATGGGTCTGTTTCTGAGAGTCTGAGATTGAAAGTCTGGTACGTGCTGCTGAAGCTTACTACAGCAGTGACCAGCTTACACTGGGGAACTCTTGAGAGCACGTACAAAGAGCCCAGGTCTCACTGCACAGATATCAAAGGGTTTATGCTTGTGCACACTCCACCCAGGGTACTGGATTTGCTGCATGTAATCAAGCTATTTGCCCCTTGCAAGTAAAACAAGTTGGAAATGTGCACAGCAGCGGGTGGCACCCAGTGTCCACCCTCAGACTGGAGAGGGTACCTGAGCTCTGTAGGAGTGTTGTTATACATCTAGGGTTGTTTTTATTTCCAGAGCTAAAAGCAGGACTGCCTTCCTCAGTTTTTCAGTCAGATAAATTATCTGAGAAGCTTTAAATTATGCATGTACGTGCCCATCCTACCTCACAACAAAGCACACGGGGCATCCTCCACCATACGAGGCAAGTTACTGTGATACACAGATGTGGCATCGGTATCACACAACTGGCACAACATGCTTCGCTGCCAATTTGCTCCTTCAGTTGCCATAGTAAATGTACACCTCGGAGAGCTGCAGGCTGCAGTCATACGGTGTATTAAATCCTTGCAACTTCTCACCCCAGATGAGTACACAACACCTGCCACAACCTGCCAATTCAAAGGCAGCGCTACAGAGTACAGTCAAAACAGGAAAGAACGATTAAGCTACCTGGTTTACTTCGCTGCCAGGCAAAGAATTTCGGGTGGATTTGAGGCCCATCTTTGCATCTCTTTCTAGTTTTTATCTTAAATGAGTCTGTTACAGAAGGCACCAGACTGAGAGCCTATCCTTCAGTTTTTGTATGCTCAACACTTAGATTTAGAGCTGATAAATAATCTTTTTAAAGATCAGTTACTGTCTCCTTTAAAAAAATAAATGAGCTGTATATTAAAAAATCCAACCAAACCACAAACCATTCTCAGGAAAAGGATTAGTTTTGCTTAATTTCTTTTTCTCAAAATATTTCAGAACATCTTTTGCACATGAGAGTTTTGGGGGGGGGGGGTTTAAGTTGTTTTGTGTATCTTCTTTTGCCAAAAAACTCTGTTTTTCCATACTTAGCTGGTGAGTTAATAAGAGTAAAAAATATAAATAATTTTTGTGAATAAGATGTTTCAGACCATTGCAATAAAACTTCCAAATTATCTAAACATAAGATTTCCTTCAGATTTTTGTCTCAAAAAACCCCATATTGAGACATGATTTTTCCTCCAAAGATGTGGAACACAAATACTTTTGAAAGACTTGAGTCATTTTATGGGGCAAACCCCTAATTTTATAGCTGTATTACAAAAGCTCTGGAAAGTAAGATATGAAAACAGAGTCCTGTGTTTCACTTCTATAGGAACAAAAATAGGAGAAAGGGACAATTATTATTTGATTTTACTGGTAGGAAATGATTATGTTAATTTTGATGGAATAAATGGGCACAAAAGATCAAACATAATAACATGTCCAAAGCAAGTAAAACACTAACAATTCTTTAATGAGCTTCAGATGCTTTTGGTTTTGCCACAGTTTAGTAAGCAATGGCACATGGAGACAGCACTGTTACTTGGAGATCTTTCTAGAGTTCATTGCAGTAAATTTGTTCTCCCTGAGCAAGACAGCAAAAGCCTGAGCTGTCACAGTGACCAGAAGATCCTGTGGCCTCAGCACCTGCAGTGGTAAAACGTGTTTCATCTCTGCTCCTCTTTTCTTCTAACACCATACAAAGGATCCTCAAGGATGCAGAAAAAAGGCAGCCTAACCTCTCCACACACAAAGTCATCCAGCAGATGAAGAAAAACTAGGAATAAAACAGATGTTTCCTGTCTTGCAGGTGAATTCTCTGCCTTTGGGATACACTGCCAATCCAGGATATCCCCATCACCATTCCCACAGCTCTGGAAACTGAGATCCCAGGCTTTCATGTTCTACCTTCCATTTGTCGCTTCTCATTCAGGTGATGAAATAACCCTCTTCAAAACCCTGCCTGATTTCCAGCTTCTGTGAGAGCCTTTTTTCTCCAGCAGGATTCTGCCTAACCACACGCTCAGGTGTCTTTCCTTCCTTTCCCTTCAGCATGACAGAGCTTAACTAATGCCCTTCAGATCGACCATTCTAGTTATTAATTATATTTACTAATAGTAAACCTAGATATTTTTGTGATGGGCTAGAAACAGACAGGCTCCCAAAATACATAAATGCACTGCAAATGAAGATGCTTCTTCTGTCAGGGGGAGAAATCACTGAGCAGTGTGAATCTTATATGTACTAACTAAAGCATCACAAGCACCAAGCACACTTCTCCTCCTTTTCTTCCTCTTTTTTTCCTGTTTGCATGTAAGCATAACCCAGGTTTCAACCAGAGCACTTGTGTTCTAGGGTAATATTTATTTTTCTTGTTTAATCCTCAAAAAGGAAGTAATAATAATCCCAGAAACTGAGATGGAGGCAGAGAGTGTGTAAATAGCCAGAAAGTATGCTGACTGAGGCTCTGGGTAGGGAGCACCATGGGCATTGCCACACAGCAAAAATATTTCAGGTGGAAAGAGAATCACTACAGGACCCACAGCCAAACACCCCCTACCCCAAAATCACCAAAAAACTCCTCAATACAACCAGCCACAAACAAAAACATTAAACAACTGGATTTCAGTTGTTTAATGAAGTTAAAGGGAAGGGGAACTTTTCAGGGAGGGTCCCTCAGCAAACATTTTTCTTCCATCAGTGCTATTCTCAGAAAGCCATGTGGTATTCAGTGCTGCTGAGCTACAGAAGTGAAAATAGATAGTAGAAGAGACATAGTATTTTGCTCTGCAAAAAGAACAGTATTATCAATCAGAATTGTGTTTGCAATGAAAGACTGTTACTTGCCCAGTAACTCATTCTCTCCACTGACACTCAGGAGACCCACACATTGTTCCTGCTTTTATTGCACAGCCTTGGAAAAGCTGCTTTTACCTTCTTGCTCTTTTCTAGTTTCTGCCTGCATAAAGCCTTGGAGTCTTTGAATATTGGCTGTTATCTTAGGATGGAAAAGTTTCTTGAACCACACAGCTACATGCATGAAAGGGACTTTCTGCAATTATAGGGAGGGGGAATAAATAATTAATTCTTCGAAAGTGCCTGATGACTTGCTATTGATTGAAGGTTTTGAAAAACAAATAGAAGAATGAATTCCACTTTTCTTTTTGGATGGATTTTGCTGTATTACATCCCTTGATTTCAATTTTGTTTGTTTCGATAAGACGGTTGAGGCTGCTTTACTTCCTAACATAAACTGGCTCAGGACATTTCTGATTATTGTACTAGATTTTGATGAGCTGGTATTCAAGCAATGCTGCTATAAGCTCTGAGTGAACCTTATTGGCATTTGTGGAAAACATCGGAAGTGAATGTTGAGAACTTGTTTAAAAACCTGAGTAAATATTCACCAGGGAAAACAAAAAGGCTGTGCTGCTTTCATAGAGCTAATATTAATTTACTGATTTCATGATTAAAATGAAAATGGAAAAATGATTCCCAGCAGGTCCTTCTCTTGCTAAGTTAATAGCAGGGATGCCATTACACTGAAAATGATACATTTGATGTTAAACCCTAGAAATGTGTTCATTTCTTCAATTTGTTCACCTGGTGACACTCAGTGATGTTCCACTTGGCTAGGACAATCTCCCTGCATTCATTAGATTGAAAGAGAAGGGTGGAAAGAGGAACTCATCATTGTGTGCTCTATCAACAGGCTGTTAACTGGAGCCCAGGAGTCTGATGTTGTGAAATGAACCTGGAAGGGCAACACAACAGCACAAGAGTTTTGCACAAGTGCTCAGCCCAGCTATGTCATCACCAGTCAGCAAAGCCTTGGCTGTTCCATATCAAAGAATGATCCTCTCTAGGCTGCCAAAACAACATGAAGCTGATAGACAAGTCCTACTTGTTATACACCATGGCTAAGTGCTGCCCACACGCTTCGTAAGTACCTAAGGGAAAAAACGGGCTTTGAAACTGAGTTAGAGTATACAGATCCTCACAGTACAAGATAGCATGTGTAGTTCTGAATCAGCTGCCTTTGGAGAGCTGAACGCATTTGAAAAGGCCACTGCTACCAGCTGTGCTTCTCTAAGATGAGTTTTGCATTTAGCACACAATTAATTTTCCCTTGTACAAATGAAAGGGACCTTGGATTCCTCAGGGACATATATCCCTGTGAGCTTGGCTGCTAGGCAGGAGGTGTTCCTCATCACAGAGTCTGGGTCAGGTTGAGGCAGGAAGGGTGTATTTCATTTCGAATTTTAACCAAGATAAGCAGTTTTTGTTGGATTCCAGAAACTCTTTAGGGAGAAAGTCCTAGTTGTAAAAAATGTGCAAGTGGTGAAATTCCACCCATTCAGCATTGATTGTCTGTGTTGTATTGCTGCTGTGCCTCCAAAATCAACGCAACATTAAGCAGTCAAAAGCCATTATAAGGCTCAATCTGTTTAGCTGGACGCATAATGCACTTGGACTTATGGTCAGATCTGCTCTATTCCCGGTAACTAGAGTCATATGAAGGTTTGGTTTGCAGAAGAATGTGACCTGAGCCATTTGTATGCAAATTAGCTGTAACGGCAATGTTTTGGCATAAGCCATGCGTACCCCACGGTGTCTAAACTTCTCAGCCTGGAGAACATATTTGGTAGGTCCAGGCAAGTAGAGTATGACGTAATACAAAGGCAATGCTCAGGATCAGGAATATAGCACTAAATAACATTATAGCACCTAATGGGTTAGGCATAGACTACAAGGCTGTACAATAGCAGAGCAACTTTTAAGACACATCATTGTGAATTGCAAAATTGATACCATCCCTGCTATGAGTAAGGAAAAATCATCCCCAGAAGAGAAAAAGCAATAGGAATAGCACTGCAACACATCCTGTCACTGTGGTTTCAAAGTGGTCACCTGCTCTTGGATTGGGAAGTTACCTGAGGAAGGAACTCCCTTAAAAGGAAGTGAAGAAGCTGAATGGTGTCTGAAGGGGCTACAGGACTCCCAAAGGGAGAAGACATGATAATCAAGTATAGTCTTCATGCCAAGCTCCAGTGCTATCAAAGTTCTGATGGTTCAGAACCACTGCAAAACAGTTGCATGAATCCCCCATGGAAGTGAACTGAACAGCCAGGTCCTGACAAACAGAGCATCCCTGGCCTGCCTTGTCATAGTTCTTCTTGCTTATTTTGACTTGTAGGAAAACAGAAGCCTGATCTGAGGGTACTCTTCAGGGCTTGCCATGGTAAGAGGCAGCGGATGGATACTGCGGAACTCTAGGGGTAAACCTGTGCCTTTGACATACAGGAAGAATGCACAAGTAAAACCCCGAAGGAATCAAAAAGGGAGAAAGCCTACTTTTTCAGAAAGGGCCCTTTAAATAAGACAGCTCTTGAGTCTTCAGCGTAGTTGATAAAATGATGGATTATTGGATCAAGCCAAACATCAGAAGAACCCACACCACCGAGCTAGAAGACTTGCTCTGCCACATCCTAGAACACCAGCCAGCCTTTGAGCTCACATCCAAATCTGCGGGGTTTGGCTGTTGCTTTCCCCTACAAAGGAGCTGAGGAGCAGCACGGTGGAACACTTACACTGCGCAAGGCGAGCTCTGAGAGCAATAGCTGATGGAGAGAGACAGCTCACTTGACTTAACGCAGAGCTCAAAGGCAAATTCCGTCTCCAAAGAGCACGTGAAATTTGCAGTTTGCTGCAAACGTTTTTTGGGTTTTTTTGTTGATTGTGCCATACTCAGTTTCCTAAGAGGAAGCAGGAGAACTCAGATTTATTTGCATGAGTTTCACATCCCTCTCTTTGGCTGAGAACACACTGTGCTATTCGATGGACAGCTCCTTTCTGATTCACTGCTCTAATTATGTTTTACAGCCGGAATATGGTACTTGTGTCAAAGCTGATGGGTAAAATTCTACTGAGAAGCAACAACGTTTTGTAGCATTCTCCTGTTGTTCATTTCTATGGCTTCCCTTCATTTTTCTCCCCTCCAAGCTCATTTTCCAGGCACTAGTCATTCTAGAGAGAGATGTTCCACCTCCTTGATGCTTCCTTTTGACTAACAGCCATATTCTTCTTTTATTTGTTTATTTATTGTACATTTGCAGGCATATGTTGACAGAAAGAGAAAATAAGTAGAACTGGCTTATGATTTGTCAAAAGTAGCTGGTAAAGAGCTGTAGTATCTGTCGGCAGGTAGGCCTCCACAGTGACAATAATCCTTTTGTGCAAGACAATAGCACAATAAAGGTATAGAAATATGCATACATATTTTCAAGACTAATTCAGGGCCCCCTGCTACGCGGAACTGTCTTTGGTATGCTCTGTTATACCCACATGCAGAACCTCTCCTGGACCACATGTCAAGGGAGAATATTCATCAGTCAGCTTCCCCTCTCATCCCAGACAAAAGCTACCAGCAAGAGCTGGGCAGTTATCTCTTGGTCTCAGCCACCTCTGGAGGGACAATCTCAAATTTAGGGGATCTACTCATTCCATTTCGGCTTGTTTACTTCTCCCAAGAGGCTCAAAGCAGCTGTCTCTCAGTTGCAAATCTGGCATAATAGTTCCGTATGCAACCAACTCACCACACCATGCAGCCCTTCCTGAGGGAGAAGGGCTAGTGCGATTCACCCCCACCCTATGGAAAAGAAGAATAGGCTGTTTCAGAGGACACAGTCATAGAGAGTACAGGACTATCGATTACCAGTGCTGCTGGGCTTAGATTCACACCATTTTCCTTGTCTCCCATTATTTTCTTCAGCACAGCCAATCTTGGAGCTTTTCCCAGGGCTCAATTATTCCCTGGCTATTTCATGCTGTAAACTACAGCAGTACTCCACGCCCTTCCATACAGCCAGACAGATCTAGTGCTTCTGTGCAGGTTTGGCAGGTACTGAGAGGAGAGGGAGGGGAGAACATTCACTGCTGCAACCGCAGCAGGACCACAGCTTGGGTAACAAGGGAAAAAAAAACAGAACCATGATCTCTCATTTAACCATGCTAAATGACAAATTGCTGACAGGCAAGGCTGCCCACTGGGGAAACCACCACAAAAGTGATTGTTTCTCATTTCCTAGAGGCTGCTGACCAAAGGAGGAAGGGGAAGAAGGTGTATTTGAAATGCTGGTCAGGTGCTTTACTGTAGCGATTTTCTCCATTTTCACCGGAACATTTGGTATAACATTATTCTTAGTGCTTGGCAACATTCAAATGAAAAGAAAAAGCTCAGGTGACTGTTCCAAAGATCATTTTCTTTCATTGCTTAACTCCAAACACTGCTGCAGCAGAGCCTGAGGTACAGATGGTTTCCTTTTCTTCTTATTTTTTTCCCCTAAACTTAAACCTGCCAAACTCAGGGTTCAGAGATCTGTCTTTTCACACTGCACCTGCTGATGGTCCAAGCACCTACACTATGCTGGAACAGTACTTTTGCATCACCCCTTCCCTGCCAAAAAACACATTCTGCTGTTGCTAAGGAAATCTTGTACCCAAACCTTGGCAAGGGGAAAGAAATGTTTAATTTAAAAAATAAAACCTCAAACTTTTCAATCTTTTGTTGTATTTGTTTGCTGAACCATACGGTGCCTATTCATAAAACATAAGACTCATTTTCTTAGAATTATAGAATAATTTAGGTTGGAAGGGACCTCTGGAGGTCACCTAGCACAACTGCCTGCAGAGCTAACTTCAAAGCAAGATCAGGCTGCTGAAGGTCTTTTGTAGTCAAATCTTGAAAGCCCCAAGGATGTAGAGCCACACCTCTCAGGGCCCCTGTTTCAGTACTTCAAAACACTCACATCAGTTTTTTTTTGTGCTATATACAGTCAGAAAATCCTTTGCTGTAGCTGGTACCTACTGGCTCTTGTCCATCTATTTTGCATCTCTGGAAAGAGTTTGGCTCTGCCTTTTCTATAATAACTCTTTCAAAGATCCATTCGCTCATTAGATGGTCACTGTGAAGAAGGAAGAGTCCCCCAGCCTCATACATGTGTGTCTGCTCTGCTCTCCTCCTGTACCTCATCCTGTTCATGTTTCCTGCCCAGTTTTTCCCCTTTATCTTTGCTTGAGATGACCCATCCCACACATCCCAGCGTGACCAGGCTGAGCAAGCCCATCATGTAGAAGATGAGAAGGAAAGATGCATGAGACAGATCTGAACAAAACATCAACACAGGTGTCCAAGGCAAGGGAAACTGTCCCCGTGGCTCCCCCATACCCATCTGAACACTCAGTTGGAACTGACTGGCTGCTGACTATTTTGCAAGCATAAAGAAAAGCCACATTTCCCCCATTTTACTGGCTCAGCTTTGTTCCACTTCGCATACACATATTTTGTCACAAATAAGACATGCAATTGCAATAATGAGTCCAAATTCAGCAACAATCTAACATTTTCCTCCCCAGTGTAATGGAACACTTGATAGAAATAACATACGCTAATTAATATATTCTTGGTGTCTGAAAAGGTCTTTGATAAGTTTTGATTATATTTTGATGCTTGATCTTTGCGTTTCAGTTTCAGGATGCTTCATGTTGTGTTTTTATTCTTTTCCTCTTACTCATCCCGATCAATACATTTCTGAATTCTGGCATGAATCCTCAGGAGTATTTGCCATAGCTCTAAGCAGGCCGAAATCTGTGCTTGACAACTCAAAAACACATTGAACTTTCTGGGACTGTACAATGACAGAGCCGTGTTAACAGCTTTGAGTCTATTTTCCAGTCAAATTGCAGATAACCTTTAAATAGCCTTATAGAGGGATTTCTCTAGAGACTATCAGGCTAGATTTGTACTTTGAGATCATTTTGTTCCCTGAATAAACTGAGGTTACCAAGAGGTGACATTTCAACAATGGCAACTGTTCTTATTTCTTCGGTAATACATTTTGATAGAGCCTGGTCTGGGATGTACTAATGCATTCACCAGGTACAAAAAAGAACTAGTAACAGCAGTTGATACTGAGGTGGATTAAACCTGACTTAATGGCCCAAATTCTGAAGAGAGCTTTACAGTCTTACTCTTACAATGTTTCATCATACTATCAAGTTCGGTTTTATATGCAACTGAGTATCATCAGGAGGAGCAAAAAAAATGCCAAAGGGAACAGTCTGTTGCTCTTTCTGCCAAAAATGTTTTAAAATGGTTCATTAAATAAGATAAATTGTTTTCTCATTACTATTCAAACCAGTAAATAATGCATTTCTGAAGAACACTTTATTAATTAAAAATGTTTATGTCTTTACTAAACAGAGTGCAACAACTCTTTCTAATATCAAAGATGATGTTATTCCTCTGGTGTTGTCATTTGCCTATTAAATTATCGCTAAACAAACCCCAAACACTAAATATTTACCCCTAGAGTCAAACTTAGTCTACAGAACTACACGGGGACCACCTCTCCACGCCTGACAACCAGGTTATTGACTGCCTTGAAGAAACAAAGCTGATACCTTGCATTACTCGCACCTTTGGCTTGAAGAAAAATACCAGCATGATAAAAATACACCAAGAATCAGGGAGATGGGCTTATCCAGCAAGCTTTCTGGGTTGTGCATGTACCTCAGGAGGATCCTAGCACATGTTAAGTATAAACTGCAAAAGCAGTTTTTGGGTGTGTGAATTTAGAAAACTAAAATTGATTTTCACTGTTTGCACCAGGTTGGGTTGGAGGGATGATTGGGATAATTCTGCACAAGCGTTCTTAATGTCACTCCTTTTTTCATGTCCCAGGCCTTGCAGAAATAAAACAAACTCCTTCTGACTCCTGAAGGAAATGGCCATCTCTTCTCCTCATAGGAGATATTTAGCATTGCTGACTCAACTGTTGAGAAATGATGATTGTTCATTGGGGGAACTTCTATTTTATGTATGTTTACTGTTCTTGACACAAACTTCCAGAAAGAGTTTTTGTCTGTCCTTCCTGGTTGATAAATTCCTTCCTTCTCTTAGCAGGACCCAACATGTTTCTTCAATGAAAGATCTGATGTTCTATTTCTCTAAAGGTCTAAAGGTTGTATTTCAGGACTGCCATCATTTGCGGACAGCACAGCTGTAAGATAAGATTCAAAGCAGTTTTAAGCTGATGGGATGAGGTACAAGGCCCTTTTTTCTGCCAGCACCACACCAGACAGTGCTCCACAGCCAGGCTGCATCTGTCTTAATGTGTCTTGTTAAAGCTACTTTTGATGGCTGAATAGAATGATAAGACCTTCTGTTGCACTTCTACATGGTCGTCTGACATCCTCTTAGTATTTTTATGAAAGGAAAATAAGATAGAAGGATTCAGTTTGGTACATGTGCAGAAGCCAGTCCAATGTTTGTGTTGGAGATGTTTGAAGTTGATGTTTCATACGTTCATAAATGCCCTGTAGCAGGAGGTGCTGACTCACAGTCTCATTTGAACTCTCATGGCTTGGACATTATTCCGCAAGAAGGAAACACCCTGTTCTGCCAGTGTCTTAAAGGTGCTGCTGAGCCCAGCAATCACTGCAAACAGTGATCCAGTACAGTCACATGCCAAAGTGGGAGGTCATTGCTGCTGCTGCTGGAAGGAGCTGTGAGCATCTCTTAGACCATGCCACCCCTGAGCTACCTGGGCCCTTGGATCACAGTTGTTCATCTTCAAAAGGACAGTCTGACACCCTTGCAAGATAGAAGATGGATTACCTCTTTTATCTTACTTCTGTGACATACGATGATCTTTTGCATAGGTGGGCATTAAGTAAAGCAACACGGAAATTAAGACATGAGGTAGCAAATGCAATTCCTAAGTACAACAAAATTGCCACCTAGAAGTTTCACAGCCTGGCCCTTTATACCTCTCTCCAAAATGAACAAAGGGATATATCCAACATAATTGGAATTTTGGAGCTCCCGCTTGACTATGCCCACGGAAGTTGAGCATGTGAGGTGAGCAGGGGAGGCAGTGTTATTAAATGGGAAAAATGAACAAGGTAACAGAGTTACCCTGAAGTTACAGGACTTTAGTTGCTCTGCACCAATTGCTTGAATGCTTTTTTTGTGAAAAGCTTTTTCAGAAGTCATGGCTTCATTTCCAAAATGTTAACAAAGCCAAAGCCCCAGGAGCAAGCTAGAAATTTAGAAATGGTCACACATTCAAAAGCATAATAATTCCTTTCCATTTTCAGGACAGAAATGCAGAGAGCTGCAGCAGCATATATCACCCTGATGAGAGTACCTGGGGTTTTGTACATTGGAAAAGGGGCAAAATCAACCCAAGCCACATGCAAGCAATGAGTACTTCATTATAAATGTGTTGTTATCTGGTGATCATTGACTTCAGATTCTTAACAGTAAATCTGCCTAATCCAAAAACACATAACCTTATTGTCACCATCATTAAGCTCTAGACAGTCAAAACTCTCCCTAACATACAGGGCTCCCCCCATCCCACACTCCTGAAGACTTTATAGCCATCCATTGCAGCACTCCAGTTGTGCAAGTCATCCCACCATGTTTCCATGGTGGCAACTACAACCTTGTTTTCCTGCTGCACAATGGCTTCTATCTCCTTCTGTTTGTTGCCCATGCTGCATGCATTGGTGTAGATGCACTACAGTTAGGCTATTGATCCTGCCACCTTTCTGAGGGGACAAGCTATTCAAAGCAATAGCTGCCCAGACTAGTTTCCTTCACCAAAAGGAAAACAGCTTTCTCTGGCTATAAAGGCAACCCCCCCAATTTGAGTTTTTGGAGGGGTACTTTGAGATTTTCTTAATTACCAAATAAATTAAGAAACTTAAAGGCAGGCAAGTATCTAGCTGGTTCCCTGAACATCTCAACGCTGAGCCTCACTTCAGACAATCCTACCTTCTGTGCATCTCCCATTTGAAAGAAATTATTAAGTGAACTGGAATAATTCTGGGAGTAAAACCAAAACAACCTGGACTTCAGGAGGAGGAAAACTCACTCCGAACACACATTTCAGTCTTTGTTCCAGTTATTTATTCCTTTTGTCTTTCAGTGTTCAGCAATCAAATGAATTAAAGGGGTTAAAAAGCACGCATACAGCAAGTGATGGCTTAATACATCAAAGCAGGTGTGACAACGAGTGGAATAGGAGCCAGGGAAAGTGACAGCTTCAAATTAGAGCTCGAAAGCCTACACATGGAGCGGTCACATTGTGACACACAGATCCCTGTAAAACACAATTGCAATCCCAAATGCAGTCTGGGGTAAAAATCAAAATGTACCTGTCGATGTTATGGATGTTGCTGTGTCCTGTGACACTTCAGATTAGAGATCACGAAAGCACATCCCCTTCTGTAGTTAATGCCAGCACAAAGCTGCTTGCCCAGTAATGAATTAGGTCAGGCTGTGCCACTAGACACGCAGGAAGGTTTAGATGAGCCTGTCCACCCCATCACCTCCCAGGTATCGTCAAAGACTCATTTTCTAAATGAACAGGTTTCCTTAACAGCGTATTTCTTCCTTTCCCAGCTGCAGTTAATGGCAGAGACCCTAACCTGCAGTGACAGGAGTGTCTCAGTCCAAGGTTCCCAGACTGATTTAGCCTAATTAAAATGTCCACTGAAGTAACATTCAAAAGCTACATGCAGGCTTATAAATATCCCACGCAGCTGTAAATTGAGTATTTTCTCACGCTTGCAGGAAAGGTTCCTGGCGTGTCATGTGCTCCAAAATGATATACAACTACCCCCTGAAAGGGCTGTAAATGAGAATAATTAATGGGGTGTTCTGATAATTCACACTGCTGCTTATGGAGGTGTGGCACAGGTTCAGGGCATAGCAATCCCATTTTCAACTGTATCGTGCTCAGAGCCTGGCAAAACCCATGTTTGTTGGATACAATTAACAATCTACTTGAATCAGGACAGCCATGGAGCTGCCTCCAGCACAATCATCATGTCCCTGCAGATCAGAATTGATCACCCATAGCAGAGTACCATCACCCACCAGCAGGAAGCTGGCTTCTTCCCCACTGCCACCTCCTTTTGACTGAAACACTGCAACAGATTGTGCAGGCACTCCTTGAGTGCTTCAGTGCAGAATCAGTCTGCCCAGCTCAAGTCCCTTCCCTTGGGGTACATCAGTGCTGTATCACACTGACATGATGTTGCTGCAATTGGCACTCCTAGGGGAACGTGGTTCCCCTTCTACACAAATAACAGATTTATACTGAAAATGTACTTTTCATTTCAAACCGGAGCAAAGCAAAGTACCCATGTGCTGCCTCAGAGCAATGCACATGCTGGATCAGGTCCTCAGTGTAGACAAGATCAATAAAGTTCATTGTTATGAACCACAATATAGAATTTCAATGCCCTGGTTTAAGCAGCTGCAGGTCACCTGGGACACAGCATCTGTGGTTACTCAACATCACCAACACACTGCAATGCAGCATGCAAGTCAGAGTAGTTGGTTTTCTGTCAGTACATCTGGCAGTACTGCTTGCAGTGACTATCACCAGTGTGTAGTACATCAGTACTGGCCAGCTTGGTTACCCAGTGAATGCAGGAGCAATACGTTTTCCAGGCACATAATAAATCTATGCAAAATGAATATTGTATTTGTGGTCCAGAAACATGAAAGTTTTGTCTTCCCTCCAGTTGCTATCTTGGAAATCCAAATTGATGGGGGTAAGAAGCAGCAGAGGAGGGCTCAGGATGATCTTGCTGAATGACATGCTATTCAGCCTGTCTGAATGGCCAATAGCAGACAGCCAGGTTGCAATTAACTCCCTGTGTGTGATGGAGTCAGATAGCTCTTCTATTAGCAGGACTTCAAAAGGCCAAAGAAACAGCAACACAAGTCCGCTTGAAGTACCACAACTTCCCAACACACTCAAAGAGGTTTGCAGCTTCAAATAAGCCCTGAGCCAAAATTGGATCTTGATTACAAAGCTATTAGAAGGTTGAAAAAGTGTGATTTGAATAGAAAATATAGTTGAAGGTACATCTCTGGCTTTCTAAAGAGAGACAAGAAAGGGAATTAATTTCTCTTTGGTGAGTGGGTCAATGCAATTTGCTGGTCTGCAGATGACAGCTGTCTCTGTTAGCAATGCAGGTAGGTGCAGGGTTGTACATGGCTGAATAGGAGGTATTTGAAGATCTGCTCAATAGGTGTCTGCAAGCAAAATTTGGGAATTATAGGAGATGCAATTTAGATAAGCCTCTGACGAACACGAGCTGGTCATGAGAAATGGAGGTCTTTCTCCTACCTCGGTTATTCCAAAGGAGTTAAATGGGGAGTATCTGGTGTCTTTGGTGCCCAGTGTGATATTGAGTAATGTCCTCAGGATTTCTGCAGTTAAAAGATGTTTTTTCTAGCACATTCAGCAGTGCAGTTGAGCTTGGAAACAACTAAAACTCCTTACCCAGTTGATTAGCGTCTTGTATTTCTGCTGGCTTTAAGAAGCCCAGTTCTCCCTCATTATTGCCCCTCACACATAATCCTAGTCTCACTCCTGTAAGTCTTTCTCCCCTATTTCTTTTCAATGTCGCTTGCCTAAGGCAAGAAAAATCCCACGTTGTGGCTGTATTAGTTCTGCGCATGTGATGACCAGCCACCTAGACTGATGTAGAACATGTAATACTCATGGCAATCCTTGTTTAACAGAAACATGTAAATCTCCCTCCTTTGTTTGTTCTACTTAAAGGAATATAATTTCTTCTGTGCAGAATGGCTGAGACTAGTCAATTAATTCAGAGACTATAAAACGATGATTGAGGGGCTGATGGAACAAAGGTGAGAGAATACGATTATGAATTCTTAGCTTCTTGGGAAACCAGGCTAAAAATAGCAGTAGACTAAGGAAGCACCAAACCATGAGATGCCCTGAAGAGGTCTGTCTGCAACATCACTGAAGAAAAGGTGGATGGGGAAATCCTTCTGAAAAATTGCAGAAAAAAAGTAGTTCATCAGGGGTAAGTCAGTTCTTGCTATTATCTATCTATTCCCTGGCCTCAGGAAGAACATAATTGCATTTCAGCTTAACTGTAAGGAAAAGAGGATGAGATACTCCCTGTCTTTGATCACAGAAGATGTTTTACCAGGGAGAACCACTGTCTCCCCCTACAGGGTGATCAATATCCGAGGCTAATGAGTCCACTAATGAGGATTACTACAGCTGCTGATCTCCATCTCCAGAGACACAATTTGCAGAGCAAATTGTGCAGAGTTCAGTTCCAAAGGGAGAATCACCACAGGAGGACAACGCTGGGACAACCCTCATATAGTCATACAGGGTAACTGAAGGAATCCTCTGCTGATAAAAATTGTATCACTCGACTACATTACTTGTATGACTGCAAAACCGATTTGTTTCTTCCCTCTTGTTGTAAGTGAAGGGAAGGAATATGTTCTTCCTTCCCTTAGGCAATACTCATTCGGATGCAAGTGGGAATTTCTTTTGGTGATGTTTCTGGCTCTTCTCTTTGACAGACAGGAGAATGCTTATTAGAGCAGATGCACAGAACATAGGAGGTAGCCTGATCACATTCCTAGTGTTAGTCAGAGAAAATTCAAGTAAACGTCTGTCCACCCTGCAGTGAAACATTTGCCAGTCTTCCCATACTGTTCAAGAACAACTTACGCTCAAACAGTGCTTTGAGTAACACTGCCACATGTACTGCTTGTCTCCATTAATCCAATGAATGGCAGAATTCAGCCCTGCCTCTCCCACCACAAACCCCACCAGAAACCCTCTGATTAAATGCTGTTTAAGAGAAGAGATTCTCACATCTTTCAGTAGCATCTAGAATCAGACTAGCCCAGCAGCCCAGGAGTCACAATCTCTAGCTTAGAGCAGATCAGCAAGCTGGAATCTGGTCCTTATCTTGTGCTGCAGATAACACATGCTGTCCTCCGTCTCCTAAGCACTTAACAAAAAGAAGTCCCCCCATTTTAGAGCTGTTCCCTGTTCAGATGCAGATGGTGACCCCACTGCTTAGAAGCCCTTCATGCCATCAGATCACCATGCACTTGACCAACATTCAGACGTGGAAAGCAGAAAGAAGCGGCAAAGCAGTCAGGAGAGGCTGCAGCATCACCTCCTGTCTGTGCAGCTGGGCAGTGAGATTTGGGATGCTCTGTTGCTGCTGTGCCAGAGCAACATAAAACTTTCTGCTGCCAGAGAAGGGAAAGGAGAAGGAAAAAAAAGGTAAAGAAAGGGAACCGTGCAAGAGGCATGTTGCTATTACAGAAAAAAACAGATACCAGATCAAAAAAATCTTCTTAAAGACAGTATATATGCCAGCTCCAGGGGATCTCCAATATTTATGGTTTGCTACATTTTTAACCTGTAAGAGTTCCATGGATGCTGCATGTAGAATATGATGTGAGCATATCCCATGTCTGACATGGCTGTGGCTTGTAAACCACAGCAGCAATGGGAAGGGGAAAGAAGCCTCATACAAGGGTTGGAGGCTCACCTTGCTGCAGATATGCCCTTTCCTGCTGACTCTGGCCCTGTTTCCGCCCCTAGCTATTCCATCCCAGGCAACACACACAGTGCCTTCAAAAGTGCTCTTGCTACAGGCAGAAAGGTGCAAGAGAGACATGGCATGAGGTAATCACCTTAGGCCTGCTGCCACCACTCCAAGATGCATTATCCCACCTCTGTCACAGATGACACAAGAGTCCCCATTCCACTGCATGGCCTAAATAGATTTCTTACCTTCCATATAATTAATAACCTGAAGCAGATTAATATTTAAGATGACACTGGGGAGTAATTTGCAAGGTACAACAGAGGTTTTGATTCCTCTGGTACAGAACATGGGCTAAAGTGCTTTAGCAGTAGTTTGGTGTGCAGAACACCTTAGGCATACACAGTACTAATGTATCTAACACAGGTGCTGACATTCTTGATTATTTCAGCTCATGTCAGCTTCAATTAGAAGAGATTTCAGGTACGCTTGCTCATATGCCTCTTCTCTTCCTGTGTTTCTCGAATAAAATAAACCAAACACCCAAAGCTGAGGTAGTATTTCAAGGAACTCGGTGGTTGCTGCACACTGGCTGATATTTGTCTCCTCACTTGGGGTGGAGCTGCATAAATTATTCATGGTCTTGTATTTTAACTGTCAGAGACATTTAGGATGCTTAACCCATTTTCCCAACTATCATGGGAGCTGAGGGAGTTTGGAAGAGAGAAAGTACTTTCTGAAGGGTAGAGATGTTCATGTTCACAAAGAAAATACAAGATGTGGTGTTCTTGGGTATAAACATCACACCCTGCTCCACTTTTCCTTTTGCTCACTCCAAGGAGGCTGTAAAAGCCTGTCACATTAGCACTGCTACGGAGGTTACCATTTAAGTTATCCCTTGGTTACACCCAGGTCTCAGGTGCTGAAGAGCCAGCGTGCTTTCCCTGAAAGCCCTGGTGCTATATGGCATCCTTCCTCTGCTAGCACACTCTGAGACTGCATGACCATCAGCCATTCTCCCTGTGCCATCCCATGCATGTAAACCTGTGGGCTATAGGAGGAGAGGAGCACATCAAAAAATTGGCCTGTCCACGTTCCAAAACTGGTGGTCTAATCCATCTTGAGTGAGCAGAGTTATGCTGTGGGGAGATTTAAACATGCAGTATTTTCTGTAGGGCACAGAGAGATTGAAAATTTTCCCCAGCTCTTGCCTGCCTACCGTAATCTGGCAACACTGAACAGTACAAGGACAGCTCATTTGAGCAGCAGTTAAGGGATTACAACTGAACTGTGCCTCGCTGTGCTTTTTTCCCCCCTCTGTACAATGACCAGGTCATAATTAGGATGGGAATGATGGTGTTCAGCCATGTGGAGAGGCATTAAGCTGTTGAGCTTCTGGCACTGTGACGAGGTACATGCTGCCAGGTTTCGAAGTTCAGCAGCTTTTAGGACTGGCACAACCAAGGCTTCCTGCTGTGGCACAGCTATGGAGGTACACTGTATTTCTGCAGAGTCCGGCTGTGCTGTGAAAGACTGAGGAACGGGCATGGCAAGAACCACTGCATGGCCGGAGCAGCAAAACCCTGGTGTTCAGCCCCTTCACCCTACACCAGGGGAAACATGCATGGCCCAAACGCTGTCCCTACATGGGAAAACCCTGAAGCGAGATGCTTCACTGTTAAAACATGGTGGTTTCACTGAAATTCAAGCATACACCCCAACTTAGGCAGAGCTGCTGGAAATGCTAAGCAAAAACAGCCCCTTCCTCATCACTCTACTTGTAAGAACCCAGAAGTGCTGCCTTAATGCTGTTTTTCTTCCTTTTTATTTTTTACTCCACCTGACCTTTTGGAAAAGAGAAATCTGTTGACTGACTTGTGCAATGTTGTCACCGTTCTGCAGTGTTAATTATTCATAACCACATAAAAATGAGGCTAAATACTGGAGGTTCGTTTGCCAAAGCCCCATTTCTACTCCCGTGTATGGGGTATTTTACCTGCTTTTCATAGCACTGTGTGCATTGGAGAGTTTTACCACCAGTTCTTCTCTCCTTGTGAGTACTCCCTGAAGTAAAGCCTTAGCCAGGCTTGACCATTCTAACATTTGAATTAGGAAATGGTCACCAGCACAGGACCCCCCTGGATGGTTCATACAATGTCACGTAACCCTTCCAGTAGAAGTCTGGATGCTTCAAATTTACAAACTTTAAATTACTTCTAGGAATGCAATGCGTTTTGGTCTAAAAAAAGGCTTACCAATTTCAATATGACAATTTGTCAAAAAACAAAAGGCAGTATGCAAGACCCTGTAACTTACTGGCTATTCAATGCCCTAAAGGAAATAGCTTTCCAGTCATTTTTACAGGTATGTGTGGGCGAGTGTAGATTTCTGTGAAGATGTGTGCACACAGGGGGTGAATAAAGGAATATGAAAATATGTTTGGCCATATGTGCTACAGGAAAGGTATTGCAAACATTTTTAAAGCAACCTTCTATTGATAAGACATTGGTATTTTTCTTGTTTCATTCCGCAGCATGGCTTTGTATTTTGAACATGTTACAGACACATGGTATGGCTTCAAAACAGAAGCTTTACATCATCTGTGTGTTTCTTGAGAAAAGTAACTCTGCTTTCTGATTTCAGATGATTGGTTAGTTTGAAACTATGCTAAAGATTTTATGGAGTGGTAAAACATGAAACATCCTTTTACATCTACTTTGTTTCAAGCGACAGTAAAACGTGGTATCAAAGGATAGAAAATGTACCTTTTTCTGTTGAGATTACCCTGAGATTTCAGCCACAGTTTCACCATCCTGAAAGACCAACCATGAAAGATTATTCATCTGCCTTCCTGTCTATCTACAGCAATATTGGTATCATCTGTTTCTATGATAAAAGCCTCCTGGGAGGCTATGCTGTGCTTATCAGATGTGGCAGCAGTTGAAATATCAGACAAGTAAGATAATAAATAATAAATGAGCCTATATATTTTAATCTGATGTAGGAAAATGTTAACTGTTAATCTGGATAATGGAGACTCCATGTCCTAAAATCCCCTACCCATGAACTTCAGGCAACCTCTTTCCCATAGCTTCAGCCTTGACTTTTCCCTGAAATGAAGGTTCTGAAGGCATCAGCATTTCTCAAGGGCTTTCTCAGAGCACAGCCCCGTACTAAATAGGTTCATTTGCTTGGGGCTGATAATTAGTATTCCTCAACTGCAGTTACCATCTTGGGATTTGCATCCTGTGCTTTGAGACATACCACAAAACACTACTGGTTCTTCTGTCAGTTTTCCCCTGAACAGCACCTTCTGTAAGGACCTCTCAGACCCTTCAGCCTCCTGAAGCAGCCTGGGCCTCAGTCTTCTAAATCATCCTTGTCCCCATCTTTGCTTTATCTGGAAGATTAACATTTGAAAGCAAGGTGCTATGAGTTTTTAAAGATTCATTCCTAGAAGTACCTGGAGGGAAAGGTACAATAAGCTAAATGGAAATGCTAATTCCAACCAGACTGTGGCTGATTTTATCTGAAGGTTGCTACAGCACGAATACCACTGTGATTCAAGCGATACTCATGAGCACAACCCAGCACAACCTCAGATAGGTACTTGAAATGACAACCCTAAGCATCAGCAATGCTCTCTGCCCCTGGAATGGGAACCTCTGCTGAGAAACCAGAGACTGAAAGCTGACACTGACCTTTTTCCTCCTCATCCACTTGGGGCAGAGACCAAAGCAGCAAGGAAAATAGCAGCTCATGTGTAATTTCCATGTGGTGCAGATGTATGTGTCATGCATGTCCTTCCCAGCAGCTCAGTTTTATCTTGACATGACCCACACCTTCTCGGCAATAAAGGGTTAGGAGTTCGGTTGTGCCAAAGAAGCAATACCAGGCACAGGAAGACAAAGCCAAGCATCAGGCTCTAAGGAACTACCAAAACTGGGTTCTCCAAATGACCGTGTGAATGATATTTATGGCACAGGTAGCTTTTACTACATGTAGCATCAAAACATAGCAGGTGTTTTATTTACGACTACCATGGGGAAATATAGTCTGATGTAATTGTTAAAGATCTGTTCGTATTCCAGGCAGCAAACTACCATTTACAGGATGAAATTGTTTGCTGTTTAAACACTGCCAGTCAAGGACATTAATTGCTGTGGGTTAAATTAAACTAGATGGCAGAGCAGTAAGATTTGAAGCCTGGGAGAAGGGTGGGGAGGAAGCAGGAGGGGAGAAACAATCTTCTCATAAATAATGGGATCTGAAAAGGAATCTTTATGGGGATAGTTTAATCTGCAAAGAGCCAAGTTCAAATCTAGTTCACATCTTATGAGAATTGCAAACAGTCCCGGGGAAGGCAAACACTACCCTCACCCCAAAAGCAAGACTTCAAGCTCCTATCAGGGTACTTATTCTAAGTATCTGATCAGCCTCAAGTTGAGAGGCAGAATCTGGCTGCCTCTCAAGACGGGACAAACTGCATTGTATGACAAGGAAAAAGAGATGCTGTCTTGCCATTTTTAACTGAAGCTGCAGCAAAAGCCAGTGGCAGCAGCACTGCAAAGGGGCAAGTCCTCATGGCAACCTTTTGTTTTGGTTCCTTGCAAACCTCTTACAGACATACACATGCAGACAAAGACTTACAGAGCAATATATTCATTTTACTTTGCAGGGGGAGAGGTAATTTTAGTCCAAACCTCTTGCACTTGTATCCACCCTGGATGCCTTGCAATAAGCTCTCTTTCTCAGCTCACAGGAAGGCATGTTATTTATTCCTTTACAAATGTGAGCCCATTGTAAATAAATAAATAGCAGCTCTGGGCACTTTTCTTTTGGAACTGTCTTTAAAAACACTAATCAAAATATAATGACAGGCTGGCAGCCAGCTTCGCTATCCAGACTGCTGATAACCAGCTAAGCTTTCCAGCCACAAAATTAGCATCATACCCGCAAACAAAACTATCCTTCTGTCATTCACCCTGCCCCAACCCTTCGGGAAAAGGCAAAACCCACCAAATCCAACCCACAGAGAAGAGCTTTGCAGCATGTTTTGGAGGTCAAGAAGTTATGGCACAGTTTAGATCAAACATGCAATGAATTTTTAGCCTAACACCAGCAGAGAATACCTGCCATTTCTGCAGTCTCCACCAGCCCCATCTCCTCTGGAAGTGGTTTCATAAGACATTACTGTCAGTAATGTGTGTTTGATCACTATAAACACCTTCGTTGGGTACATCGGAGTAGCTACAACCTTCCCAGAATGACTTCTTTGTTTCCTTCCGTGTGAACAGGGATTTATTCTTCCAGCCAGGCAGGAGATGGGCTGTGCCCATGTAAAGGACAACAGTCTTTGCCTTCTCATCCTCAGCAGAAGGGAGGGGAATCTACTGCTATTTGCCTGCAGTAACTATAAGAGAAACAACCTGCCAGAGCAGGGCACCAGGTCTTCAACACCCAGGATACTCATGGACATCCCATCCATTTTTGCCTCTATCAGGAAGCTCAGAAGTAGTTTAAATAAAAGCAACAGATAGAAGTTGACCCTCAGCATTAAATTAATTTCTTACAGCTCCAAGCATTTTGCTTTAAAAAGTACCTCGCGGCACCCCAAATTAATTGCATGCCTACTCAAAGACCGTATTAACAATCCAGGACCTGATGCCTCAGTCTGTGCAATCAATTTTACCCTGAGGTAATGCTGCTGACTGCAGATGCTCTGGCATGCACAAAGAAAGGCCTAGGGTTTTAATCACTGTTTCCAGAGCTGTAGCGCAGGCAGCAGTGATAACACCAGCAGAACTTGCATCTCCTGCCCTTAGGGCCATCCCAGAGCTCCCACCTAGAAATTTGGCACTACTGGCTTTTAGGTGTCAGGAGAATGGAGTAATTTTCTGGCAATACTACACCTAATTCAGTATTTAAATTGCATGCTAAATAAATGCTGTGATTATTCTGAGCAGGCTTCTTAAAGTTGAACCACCAGGTAGCTGATAGCTATCCTATTGCAAACTCCAGAAGCCTCAGTAGAGATGTACTTAATAATTGTTTGGCATTAATTTGTCATGCAATAATTATCCTATTAAATCAAAATTAAACCCTCCACTCAGACACTTCATCTAAAGTGTGAACATAACAATTACGAGAGAAGGAGGAAAAGGGGATGACTTCTGCATCTTTTTCAGTGTAGGATTTTGTGCCTTTGTGACTAGCAGCAACAGCAACAAAAGAGATTTAAGATATTGCATTGAAAAGAGAAATCATTCCAAAACACTCACACCACAAACAAAAATCCATCTTCCTAAGTTACATATGGTGCACAGCTTAGGATAGCACCTCGCTACACTGCAAACATCAGTGCATTTATTTCTTTACCATAAGGAAGTTCTGTATTGCACTTCTTAAGGAACAAAAAGGAATTAAGAAAAACAAATAAATAAGTTTAGACAATTGAAGGCTGGGATTGCTCCAATCTACCCAGCCAAATCACAGCTCAAAAACCGGGCTGATCTTTTTCCTGCAGGCTCCTCCTGTTGTCAACAGCCAGAGATCAGGCTCTCCAGAGAGAGATTCATCCCACCCACCTCTGAGCTCAAACCTGACAGCTAAATGGAGAGAAGAACGAATCCCATCCAAAAGCCAGACAAGAAGCCTGGAAAGAGGAGGACTTAAATTTAGTTCTCGTGTCCTAAACTGAGATTTGAGGCACAGAGCTGTTCTTCCACATAGGGTAATAGAGCTTGAAGTGCTTAAGATGTCATTAAGTAGCACTGCTGAGCTGAGGACAGTCTGTGGGTGTATAAGACAGTTTTCTAGCCTTTTCCTGACTGATTTAATTTTGGGATCAAGAAGAATAGCTTTTTTAAAGCAAGACAAGATCTCTTTCCACTTTCAATTGCTCAATGAATTTCCACATGGGTTACAGAGTAGTAGAGTACATGGCAGGCACAGGAGGTTTTCTCCATCAATCCAAACTATTCTTTTCACACCATTTAGGTGTCTCTTTAAAAATGCAATCTCCTTCAACAGAAGAGCGCCCTCTTTAAGTAAAAGCGCTATTTAGCAGCTTTTTCTTGTCATGGGTTTTAGCTTTTCTTGGTGATGTTTTCCTTAAAGACAGCCTCCAGCACCCGAAAATACCAGTTGTCATACTGGTTTGATGTCTCCCTTTCCCAGGCTGCCTAAGCTGAGCATCTCTCTCTTTGTACCATTCTCCTAGGAGATAATTACCTCTTCACCTTTCTCTTCCTCAACTAACACTCTCTACTCAGCCAACTGTATTTTCCCACAGAGATGGTATTACTCATCTCTCTAACAAAACTCTGATGATTTCTCAAATTATACTTAGCTCTCCAGTCTGACACTCGTGCCTCTGTTCTTCAGCTGTATCAGTTTGTCTAATAAATGTCTTATCTAGAGGCTTAGACTATTATAGCTGCAAAAAACACAGCCTTTTTCAACCAAAATGTTTTCCTCTAAATCACCCAAAAATGTGACAGGAAGGTTCATTGTGGATTAAGCTATTCATTGACACTGTTTTGCTCCCATGAGTCTGTTTCCAACCACACAAGTCAGCTTGGGATTAAAAGGTTGGTTTAAAGACTGCAGAAAGTAGATATCAAAGGCATAGGAATACATTAAAAAAAGAAAACAACACACTTTGATAGCAAGAACAAGAACAGTAAGTAACCAGATCTCTGAAAAGTTTATTTGTAAAATTTAAACACAGATTAAACTGGAAGGGAAACTCGTATATTCAGAGGCATCTGCCAATAACAGACTGAGGAAGCCAACATAAACAAGGCCTGTTCAGGTAATCATAAGCAAATGTAATTCAAAGCAGATCAAATCAGAGACTCTGTTTATCATGAATGGCACCCACATATGGCATATTTAGCAAAGTTTTAAGTGAATTTAGTGCTGGTGAAAGTGTGAGATGTACAGCCCAGAAGGCTCATTGCAACCCACGGAGAGGGATGATCAGAACACAGTAGCGCCTGCTTCTTCACTGTGGCCAGCCCTGGAGAGGTAGAACCTCCTATGGACATCTCCCTTTTAACCCTGTGAATCACCTAGTGCCTTGCAAGCCACATACAAGCTAAAACCAGGTTATTATATTGTCTTCTATAATATTGTGAGAAGGGGAAACCCTGGAATTAATCAAATATTCACCCCCAGGGACAGGACATTTGTGCCCACTCCCTATCAGGAGAGGTTTGTTGTGTGCTCCAAAACATCACTCTTAACTGCAAGAACTCTCAAGCAGCATTACCTCATTCCCATGACAAGAGGTCTTGGATCCATCATAAAGATCCATAAACCATTTCCTCATTTGGCCACAGACAGGGAAAAGCTACATATGGAGCTGCAAAGGAGACCTCAATTTTTCCTCCAACGCCATTTTAGAAATGAAGCAGAAGATGGTCATAGGAGGCTTGACGATGCGGTTCTCTGAAGTATCTGTCATGGAGATCATTACTGTTTAAGGACTGGAGATTCATTACCACTGTTGCCATTATGGAGCTAGTGCCATTAATCCCCTTACTTGAGCAAAACCACAGGGTGTGTTGCTAATGGTTTCCAGGTTGCTTTTTGGCTGGTGTGAAACCTATTTGATAATTAGTTCTCTAAATTAGTGCTATTTCCATTGTAATCACTCCCCTCCCCAAATGATTTCACATCACTGCTTCTTTGCAATCATTTTTTGTCTCATTTCCCATTATCACCACTGGAATCACATCGATATCATTTATTTTAGCTTTTTCCACAACTCTCCTGTATGTTCACTGTCACCATCTGCATACACATTGCATTGGCCATATGAGACTTTCTAACTGCATTAGTGTGTGTGGACTTAGGAATACATCGAGTGCTTAAAGCAGCCTGTTTAGAATTTGTTACTGGCTGGCTGTGTCCCTGCTGGAGCCCTCTGGGGAGACCCAAGGAAGAACAATTGTTTTATCCTTCCTAACAACACTAACACTGCTGCCTACCCCTGTTCTTTCACAGGGCCCTGGAGATCTTTTATAGCATCCTACACTGGCACTGCTGTGCTGTTAAACCCTCATGAATGCAACAGTGAATTAATAACACTGCTATACACCATAAACAATTGCTAGCATAGAGGTAGCAACAGCTTTCCAGCAACACCACCGCCTTCTGGTGCTCAGTCAGTGGATAAAACAAAATTGTCTGGTTCATCATGCTCAGGCTGCTCTCCTTCCTATTTTTCCCTCCCCCCCCCCCTTTTTTTTTTGGTAGGAGGCAAACCAGGGCTCAAAGCCAAATCCAAAATATCCTGAAGCTTTTCACTGCCTTATAAACAGTTATAGTCATTGATACGTTGTTGGCATGTAATAAACCTTAAACGGCCAGATTGCTTGTAAAAATACATATCTATTATTGATGTATGCAACAGTTGTGCCTGAAGGCCCTCTTTGACATGAGTTCCCCTTAAAATTAAGACTGAGACATGTTCACATTAAACAGCCACTCCGTAACCGGAAAAAACTTAGCAGCCTAAATAAAGAATATAGAGAAATTCAGTGATTTGGCAGAGGTCATAGTGGAAGTGTGTGGCATACACAGGAATAAGAGCACACTTCCACTGCAATAAAGTACTCTGCTTATAATTCACCCACTTAAATTGGCAGGAGAATGAAAGAGAATAAGCTGGGAATGTAATGTTTAGACATAGATGGCAATATTCCTGCTAGGACCTGCTGGAAAGCCAAAGTAATAATGCAAGAAAATTTCTGCTACTCTCTGCTGGTGATGTTTTCCTCTTCCAGAGTTTCACCTCCAGAAAAACAAACTCAGGAGCTTCACCTTTAATCTGCAACAATGCATGATTTTTTCCAACGTGCCTTCACTATACACCATGTACCATAGAAGCAATATCTCCATGGCTAAAGTTTCTGTCTTCTCCAGCTCTGAGATTGGGATGATCACTACGCAAGACCCTGCTGTCACCACAGCCCTGCCAGCAACGAGCAGGCACTGGGATTCACCTCACTTCTGTTCAGGGCAATGACACAGCACAACCCAGTCTGATTTCAGCCTTGAGCAAAGCCAATGAGCAACAGCCTTTGAGTCAAATACAGCAAACAAGGACATCTAGGAGGAATTTGGTCTTTCAGGGTGGCTTCTTAACCTCCTGAGCCTGGAATAGCCAGGAATTCTGTAAGCCAGCTTGTTAAATGTATATGAATACATGCAGGCACAAAGGAAGTGCCTTGGTAGGCTGACCTTAAGCACTAAAATGAGCAGCAAAGTATTTAGAGAAACTGTTAATACTTTGTTTGCTGTAAATACACACTGTGCAAATTGACAAAACTCTACCTAAGGAGCCCATGCTCTAGACCAGTCCTTGTGAAAGGTAAGCAGAAATTTTAAATGAGGATAACATGCTCAGGGGCTTATGGATCATGCGTAACAGCTTAAATCATGCTAATGTGGTGTTGGCACATACATATCGTTGCTGCTTGCTCCTATTTGATTTAAGCATTATACAGAGCAGTCTCACATATGGAAGACACATGCACAGCCATTCTGCTCATGTCAAGGGCAGGGTGGAAGGGCCCAGAGTAAATTACTGTAGCATGCTCAGGGCTGAAATACATTGAGCTCCTTTGACTTTCAGGCTGTCTAGTAACAGGTAAATTACTTACATTGGTGTTCCTGAATTTGCATCTGTATGAGGTTTCTCCGTGTGAAGGCCTGCTCTAAAATTCATGAGGCTCTAATAAGGCTAAGAGATGTCTCCTTCCTCCAGGCACCACCACCTCCTACAGTCACTAGCAGCAATGCTCAAGCAGGAATCCCTAGGTTATAAGGGTGAGGGAGCTGCTTTATGAAGTCATCTTTCCTCAGCTCGAAGCGGCACAGCAGATGGGCATAGCTCATGAAACTGGTGTTTAGAGGGAGTCAGAGACTGTGAGTATAAGGAATACAAAGGACTGGGCAAAATATGTTGCTGAGCTTGCGTTTCAAGCATTCCTACTCAAGACACTAAACAGGGGCTGTTGCTACATTAGTGAGCCACTTGAATCAACAGTAGGTCCCACCATGACCTTGTGTTCATGGTCTGGGCAACAAAGGTGTGAGAGTGCCAGCATATTTACACTCTCATATCACAATCCCAGCTTTGTTGCTAGGGGTAGAACTCATGGAAAATGGCTTCATCTGAGCCCATTTAACCAAGGCTCATATGAACTAGTTTCAACAATGCCTCCAAAGCTAAATCTTGGATGCTCAGGGGATCTCACCTTGCAGTTTATTCATGTTGAGGTTCCCTTCCTGAAGTTAGCTCATAGCAATCTTCTCTTAATAATCCAGCAGTTCCTTCCAATTTCCTGATTGCTGAAGACTTTTGCCCATGTAGCAGGACTAGCAGCCCATAATACTATGGTTTGAGGAATGTCACTGTTTTCAGCAGCAAGAGTGCAGAAAGGCAGTGGAAATCCCTGGTGGTCAGGGAAATTTGCTCTAACACACATATATGAATGCCAAGTTTAAGTCCAACTCTTTTGAGAAAGGCTTGCTAATAGTGCCAGGATTTAGACTTTCCTACATTAAAATACAGGATGCTGGGAAGCATGATTGTTACTAAGGTGTGTAGGGCTATGCAAGACCTGGATTTGGCATGGAGTAGTGTCTGCAGACAAAGACAATATTCCCAGCATGCCACTGCTATTTTCACACTATTTCTTAGTGACCTTGCTTGTTGGGCAGCGAGCACAAGAATTTAACTGCATCTTCCCACCCCTGCCTTGTAATGGGGACAGCTCAGAGAGAAAGTGTAGTTATTACTGTTTGTTTCCCTTGAACATCCCATGGAGACTTCAAGATTATTTACTGAAGTTGTTCTGAACCGACAGCTGATAAAGTTTCCATTACAGATCTTTAATGATTGGACATAGCTGCAGAAACAGAGAATTTACCTTCCCTTCACTCAGTGCTCGCTGTTTCCAATCATAGAACTGTTCCTCTCTCCCATGCCCCAGCTCCTCCTCTCCTCTCATTTCTCCTAGAAACTTGAGGGTCAGCTCAAGGTCAGGCATAGATGGAGACAATGCAAACAGATGTGACCTTGCCAACCTGGGTTTAGCAGATGGTTTCTGGATAAATTGGATTAAAACACTTTAATTTGTCACCTCCAGAGCATACCTGTCCTCACAGTCAGACACTCGCATTGTGCAGTTGCTTCCCTGATTCACCACCTTCACAGAACACGCACTGGCCATGCTTTCTTTTGCCCATCCAATTTAAGCAAAAGCCAGTAATAGGCACTGGAGCTCTGGAGGAAATAAGGTTTTGTTCTCATTTCAGAAAACATTTAAGCAATAGATTATATATAAATTTGCTCAGCACTTTCACCTGTGAGAGTTACAAGAAACCATAAAGAGACAGTGCCAGCAACATTCACTTTTGTAGTCCCTATCAGCCCCTGCTGCAAAAGTCTTCCAAGTGAAACTTTCTGTGGCCCTCAGCAGTCATCATCCATTCTCTGCAACAAGACCCTGTAATTTCTGCCTGTGTTTTCATTCTCCTCTTTTTGCCAATGGGCAGATTGCAGTGCATTAACACCTTAGTCCCAGGCATTTAAAAGTGTTCCAGTAGGTCTCAAACAATGACAACCTAAGATGAAAAGCAGCAATTCTGCAGGAGTTTACAGGAAAGCAGTGAAACAACAATAAGAAAATAGCAAGCAAACCTAAACTGCTCCCTAGCTCCAAAATACAACTTTGTGGATCCAAAAGGCCAAAATTTGCCTGTCTTACCATATCGCTAGAAGAGTCATCAAACGTCAGCCAGTTATTCCTGACACTGTCACATGCTAAAGAGGTGGCAGATCCACCATTACTCAACCAGCTTATTCCTAAAGTCAGTTTCTCTTTGTACTAGGTACAAACTGAGAGTAATGTGTTTCTGTGGGCAAAGAGAAATGAGAAACTGCATGGATTCAGGCACAATTCAATAAGACTAAAGATGATAATATATACTTAGAAGACATTTACATGATTGCTGTAGAAAATACACTTTTGTTAAGTTTCCTGTATTACATTTTAGCTGAAACCAGATACAGAGAAAATCCTTAGGAAAGTCTTGTTCTCACACTGCTTCTGCCTTGCCCAGAACTAAGCAGCAGTGTTGAAATCTTGCAAGGAAGCTCATTCCCTCGAGGTTGCTAATCAGCATTTTTGACAAAAGTTTGGGGAAGCTTCCAGCTAAGACTTCAAACTTTTATCTGAAGCAAACCAGACTTCCAAATTGCATTCTGGTTTTGTAAGACAATCATTAATAACAATAATAGCAAAGTGAGAATTATAAAAATTATTTTTTCATGTGTTTTATTAACGTGAAGGCAGAATCATGCTGGTCAGATCAGCACAGTTGCATCAGAGATGAATTTGGTCCATTATTCAATTAATCCTTCAGTGCACTGCTGCGGTTGAGGTAATATATTATTATTATCTCCACTTCTGTTATTCCCATTACAGACATTAGTTCCAAGAATGTGAACCATTTATTGTCGAGGGTCCTGATCCTGTAATAGGATGTGCTGGCAGAGACCCCAGTGCCCACACCAAATTCCACTACCCAAATGAAACTCATCATCCTTCATTAGGACAATTGTTGCAAAGAACCATTACCTCCTATTGTTTTCAATAGTGCTTGCACTATATAATTTGTGCTGGCAATAATTAAACAAAGAACCTGTTTGCATTTACTGTAACTGCGGCATATTTAATTGACCATCCTGCTTTTGGGAGTATCCCCTTGTCCATACAAAGAAGAAGAAAACACAAGCAATAGTAAGCATCAAAAGAAAGAGCTCTTAGTAATCAGAGATGTGCAGTCAGCCTGCTCTACTTCCCTGCCCACCAACCAATGCAGCTGACTACTATTAAGGTAGTGATAAGTAAACTTTCCTCTTTAAATACGTGGTGAAACAATTCTCCTTTTGGACATTTGATCCACCTGCATTCATGTTTTACTTTGCATCAGCACTGTGCTTTTGAAGAGCATCTCCAGATTGTTCCCACTTCCTGTGTTTCAGCTCACAGTGTGGAGTGATCTTGCTGGATTTCTTTTGGGTGTGTTTAACCAAATTCCTTTTAGATGGCACTTGAAGATATGCTCCAGCAGCATTTAAATGCTTTGACCACTAATGAGTATTCAGTCTCTAAAGCCAGGACAGAGCTACCTAAGGGATACCCCTTGAAATATATACAGCATGAACACAGAATCCTCAGCAACAACTGTTTTGTTCTATGGCTCATACTATTTGCTGAAGCAGAACAATCCATTGCCTTACACCCATGACCAGCAGCTAGCTCCAGCAAAAACAATATTGTACAAAGCAGTCAAGCTGATTGCATTACTGTTAAAGGGTTGTTAGTACAAACACCTGCCCATTGCAAGCCAGAGCAATATTCTAGCTCTTTCACGATTGGTCTCCAAACAGATATTAGATAGCCCAGGAACCTTAGCTGCAATCACAAGAATTCAGTAAGAAATACTTCTGCTTGCTAGTTAAATTGCAAAAGGCAAATAATAATAGCAAGCTATCCAGGAATGTCCTATATTTTATTCATTAGCATTGCTAACATGGAAAATGCTGCTTTCCCTGTGATTAATCTTACTCATTATACTTTGAATATAGGAGAACATATTCAGAATGTTGTGTCAAACATACAAGTATATACTATATGTTTAAAGTAACACTGAGAACAGCCAATTTTGAAATATTTTAAAAAGAATGGTTTTATATTGCCATATATATTGTACACAGATGTTCAATAATTTTCTGAAGTATAAACTATATCAAACATATGGGAAACCTTCCCCTCCTTTTCTATGCTCTACTTTCTTTATGGCATATACTAGCTAGATGAACATTCTTACTAAAAGACCCCAGGGCAACAGATTCATGGTGTGTTCCCTCGAGTTTGTTGTGCCCAAGACTGGATGATGCTCCCTAACATGTGGAGGCCTATCAGGTATTGCAGCTGGTAGCAAATTGCCTCAGATAGAGCTATATTTTTTTTTTTTTTATTATAATTCTTGCTGGAAACTGGCCCCTTTTAGCAGAATGAAAAAATAATGAGCCTGTCTTTTTAATCCCTGAGAGGACCTGTTAATTTACATTGGCTTACTGTTTAGTTTTCATAGGTCCTAAAATTTGCACAGTGCCTCGGGGTCTGCTCTATTCAGTAATTAAGTGAAGCACAAAGCCAGAAATGCTGTTCTACAGCTCTTAAGTTACAATCTGCTTACAAACAATAGATCATTCCACAGCAGACAAGAACAAACACATTTTGCTCCTGTCGTTTTCTAACTCAGACAAATGCTTCCTTATTCATTGCCATACTACAGCCCATGGAGAGATCAGATTCTGCACTGGACAGTCACCTGGATGGAAATGGTATGACTAATGTCACTCCCAGCTCTGGCTCTAAAGTTCCATGTGAACTTTGAGTTAGTGTCTTCACTTTTTTCCACTGCGGATTCTCTGCCCTCTCACACTAACAAGGACCAGTCTTTTTCACAGTGGATTCCCCTAAGGACTATAAATACACATACTTGTATGTATGTATAAATATTCACATCTCTTCCAGGAGTGTGTAAGTTTTCACTTGTAAAACAGCCACAAAAGTTTGAGGTATGACCGGGTACAATCTCTTAAGTAACTTACTTCTGTTATGGTTTTCTTTGTAGATAAACAATAGAAAGGCTTCAGCAAGCAAAGAACTTGTCCAATGTAAACCACATAGTGATATGCTTCTCACTACATTAATCAATAATCCTGCACCTCAGGCTTGTTTTGGTAGTGCAGTGGTGGCCAAGATGGCTCTGTGCATCATCCACCCTTTGGGTTCATTGCCAGAACCTATTAATGACCAAGAGGGCCCTTATTCTGCTGATGTAAGTAACAGATGCCTGCATACAAACATGGAAATTCCAAATTAATTTGGCTGAAGCATCAGTTTACTAACCTTTTATACCACATGAAAGACCAGTTATAAGACAAAAAAAAAAAATGCTCTGAATGCTGCAACAATACAGCCACAGAGGAACAACTCTCAACACGAGTGTGAAAAACAAAAACAGCAAAAGAAAAGAAAACCACATGAAAGAAAGAGTCAACAGTAAACTAAGAAAAAAAGTTTTTTCCTTGCTCTTATAAAAAATAATGCCAGTTGGAGTAAAGATCAAGCTTCCCATTTCCACTTGCCATGGCTTTCCCCCCCTTTTCCCAACAAACAAGAGAATCAAAGCACGGAAGATGACATGCTTTCTTGCTGAATGTAACTACATGTTTCCCATGGAGGCATGACATGCCACCACATTAATGGATTTCCATTTCACAATTGCTTCTGCAGGTAGCAACCACCTTTGTCCTTGTATATATACACCAAATTAAATTTTTTACTAGAAATAGCACTTCCATAAGCAACCAAACAAGCCAAGGGATGTTTTTGATAGAGGGAAAACAGCAAACATGGCAGTGACAGCTGGAAATCTGTTTTCTAGCATTTACAAATGCTGATAAGATATTAAAGCATAAGATGTTTTGGCTTATACAAATAAGTGTTTATTTCTGGAGAAGAAAGTAGATTTGCCAGAGGAAAAAAAAAAATCCTACTTTAAGAGGCACATGTTTAACATCAGGCATTCTTCCTAAGCAGACATTACATGAGAAAGACCTCTATTTCTTCCTTAGTCATATTCAATTTCTTCTAGCTATGACTATTAAAATGAAGGCTGAGCCATCAAAATGTCATTGAGCTGAGGAAAGCGAATGAACTGAAGCTAAAGAAAACTACTCATTATGAACGAAAAACAAGCACATTTATTTTAAGCAGAAAATTAATATATTTCATTTTAAACTTGTGCCAAAATCTGACTGAGTACAAGGAGTTCTAATTTGTCTGTTTTAGTTACCACCGAACAAAGATCTTTTGGTTTGATCCCTACCTTATAAAATCCTTCAGTGAAGGGACAACGAACCAGATTATGATCTTGCTTAAGACTGTGTAAATCTCAAGTAACTTTACTATAATCACACTGTTATAAACATTTACAGTTAATTGTAAACAATTTGAGAACTGTAGTGGGATCAAGCTTTATAGAGTACAAGATATTTTAAATTGTAATATTTAATACTGTAAATGTAGGTTTTGTACTTGCAAACACCATCCACCAGGCTTAAATTTATCACTGGGAACAACACTTCCTGACATAAAGCAAATCCAATTTCTGAAGTCAAGGCTCAGAAGACTCAAAGGGCACCACCTTGTTTCTTCTGTGGGATTTGGAAGGAACTTAAGACAGAAATCTCAAAGCAGCATTGAATGGGAGCACATGCAAAGACGGTCAGTTGAGTCTGGTTAGGTCTAGCAGGAATCTGGGAGATTGCCTTTTTGAGAGAAGGTAAGGCAATACAATGACATTAATCCACAGAGAACCTTGTCATCCCTGGTTCTTTCATTTCCTAAACATGACACACATATTACAAATTACACATTCTTACTTGATAATTATTTAATAAGATAGGGATGGAGTAAGCAAATAACTGTTTGAGAAGGAACATTTAATTTCCAAGAGTGTCCTGAGAGATGCTTCATTGAGGGAAACTCTAGCAATTGCTTGCAAATTCAGTGTCAGACGTATCTCACTAATTCAAGAGTCAGGAAGACAATATGCACTAGCACAAAGAAGGCTGTAGGTACTGATAATAAGATAACGAACATCACAGTGTTGAATCTACAGCCAGAAATTACACAGCAGCTTGACTGAGATTTGAAATGCAAATTATTTTGCAGATCTACTCAACGAACTCTCGATCCTTTTTAATGCTTTGCTTTGGTATTATTGGGATGACTCCTCATTTACCTCATGACCTTTGGCAGACGTTGAATTTGCCCTGGTGAAGAGGATTTTGGCTGGTAAGTGTTGAATGCAATGTACGTTCAAATTGCAAGGAATTTGAGGACAAAGAGCAGAGAAGAAAAGTTCAGCAGTGGTGTTGCGACAGTGCTATTGGATCATTCTTCAGGAGTATATTTCTAAACAGCTGGATCTGACTACGTATTAATACTGTTTATACCAGGCTCTCTTGGGAGAGTCATTTGCTTAAATAACTTCCAGGGTCAGTTATGACAAAAGTAGCAGGCTGAAAAGCAAAATAATGTGCTTAGATATGCAGATCAGATCAGTCTCCCAGTTGAAAAGGGTCATGACAGGTATTGGGCATACTAAAACTGCACTAATTTGGGTTTTGTGGTAAACAATACTCAAGACTCAGTGACATGAATTGAAAATGGAGATAGAATCATAGAATGGTTTGGGTTGGAAGGGACCTTCAAAGGTCATCTAGTCCAATCCCCCTGAACAAGCAATAGTCAAGCCTCAGAACAGAGAACTGCTGTCCTCCTAGTTTCTTCCATGAGGGAAGTTCTTTGATTCACTCTACACCAAGGATCGAAATTGCATCTAAGATGAACCATGCTGCTTTTCATATTGCTGCACAGAAGCAAAACCACTGACAGATCCATGCAGGAGTCCCTAATGACCAAGTGATTTTCTACAGAGCATTAAGACTTCTCCATAAATACAGGAACAGGCTGTACCACCCTGTGCTGAGTAGTACTGTACTCCTGGAGTACTCTGGTTGAAATTATTGGCAGCATGAATCAAAGTGGCAAGACCTGCCTCTTATCTGTCCTCACTTAAATTGAGTACTTTGTATGTGTGTCTCTAATACAGCTGGGTAGTATATTCAGCAACAGTGATAGAGAATCCTCAAGTACAAATGTGCACCAAGTGATATTTCTGATTTAAAGGTTAACGCTGATTCAAATTGCTTTTATCCTTCCCTCCTGCTGGGTAGGAAAGTGTTTTTCAGATTTACTGTTCCAGAATGTTCTCTTTCAGGATTTCATTACTTTGTCTCCAAGATTTCCTCATTCTCTTTCTCTAAAGTTGTGAGAAGAAATTACAAATGTGATTATTTGCAACCTTAAATGCTTTTGATTGTAAAACACTAACAAAGGATTTAGGCTCCTCTGAGCCTAAATCTTATCAGTGGACATTGGTCAAATAGCAATTACCCTTTTTCTGACAGCTGTTATCCTGACTTCCAACCAATGCCAAGTCATGAATCCTTCAATCTTTTGCTAACAGATGGAATGATTTCCTTCTGCTGAAAACTGTTTTGATATTATATTCTGTTCATTGCCATCCCTCTGAATTGTGATGAGAAACCTTAAAATCTTTAAAATTAGATAGATAGCTAGATGGCTGTGAAATATCATCAGTCAATATTTGCCAAGCGCCTAGAGATTTCAGAATAAAGGAGGCATGAGAAATGTGGAGTTTCTTGTTATGCTTCAATGCATGAATGCAAAAAGAAGAGAGGGCAGGAAGGATCAAGTCAAATAGTATGGTAGCAGGCCTCAGATAATTGATCGCTTTAATCCATGACTTCCCTGCTTGCTGGCAACTCAATTGGCACTTGCAGAACTAGACCTCACTTGTTTCCTCTGAGATTTTCCTTTAGAAAGGATCTGAATGGAGCTAGGGAATTCTATAGAGCACAGGCAATTAGTGCCAGAGGACTCTGATTAGCTCTTCATATCACTCCTCCCCACTTGACACAATTCCATGTAATAAGCCTTCCCTGGAACAAACCTGGTCTGAGACAGTTATCTCCTAGAAGGCTGATTCATAGTATGACAAGAAGAGCTTCAGCTTTCCATCATCTACAGACACTGGACCTTTTTCTTCTTCACTTCTCATTAATGCTTATTGGAGAGCAGAAGAACAATACATTGCATTTAAAGACAAAATCCCCATCCCCCACCATTTCCTGCTGGTATGAACTGTGGGACAACCAACTGCTCATCTTTTTTCTTGTTCTAAATTCCTTTCAATGCTTTCCCTACTTCAATTCAAGTGAGATGAACAATCCACAAGAAAAGCTCAGGAAAGCTATACTGAATATACGTCTGCATTTTAGTTTAATAAAAACTTAAAAGTTAAGGTATTAAATAAAATTAAACTCTTTCCCCCTAAACAGTGGGAATTAAAATAAAACCCAACAGCAACAACAAAACCAGGGAAGATCATGATCAATTAATGATGAATATTGCATTGCTTTGTGTTTGCCATATATCAGTTCACGCCCAAAGAGATAATTTGGAAGAGGAGGAGAACCATTAGGGGTGTTTAGGGAAATACCAACCAAGCCCAAAAAGCTAAGCTATAAGAGAGAATAGCAGGCAACAGCAAAAGACCTTGAGGAACATGAGACTAATTAGAGAAGTCAGCCATGCGTTTTGTTATCACTCCATTACAATGAATGGAAATGAGGCCAGGGGTTGAACAACTCTGCTCAGGAACACTTTGGGAATGGGAGTAGGGAAAAACCTGATCTGCCTTTGTATTAGTTATTAAAGTTCAGAGAACTTTAACTGATACAGACCCGATTTCAAAGACAGACATAAAAATGAATAATAATTAATAAACATTCAAATAGGGACTAAGTAAATGAAATTCACAGACTTTTATAACAGTTACTTTGGCAGGTGAGCTAATGAGGGGACACCTGACTGGTAGAAATAACCATTAAACTTCATGGGTACTCATTTAGAAACTATTTTCTTGTGCCAATAGCTAGAAATGGTGCAAGCTTCAATACTTTTATTTGTACTTAAATGAGAGGCCACTTATCAAATGTCTGCACTGAGTGAACCTCAGCTCAAAGCATTTGAATGCATGCTTTGCTTTAAATATGGTAGTAATCCCACCTCTGTTCAGCCAAACATTTAAAGTCATGCTGTACTGAACCATATCTCATCTGTCTCTTGAGATTCTGCGATAAAATTTGTTTTGCATTTCAGCAGCGAACAAAGTGATTCCCATATACAGTTTGTTTGTAAAACACTTTGTCAACCGAATGGATCCTAAGCTACTGCATATTCTTACAAAGCAAAAACACAAACAGTGAAAAACCCCACCTTCTTTCTAAATGTGAATGACAGTAGACAAACATGACAGACTGAAGCCAGCTAGACTGCTGATTCCGCTGGGAAAGACAAGCTTGTTTGCAACAGCATCAAAGGCAGCAGATAGCCAGCCCAGCCTGCTGCTGGGATGATGATGCTAATAAACAGTTTGAAGGTACTAAAGTCGATGACATGGTGCTGTTTCAAGAATCAGGCCCCATAACAAGTGTGTGAGGGTAGGCTGGTGAAAATGCCTACTGCTTCTCTTTCTAGCCATTTATCAGAATGATTTTTGTCTCTCGTGCCTAAGCTTGTGACAGAGGCAGTGTTTTTCTTTCTGTAGACAAAGACTCATTGTTTAACGCTTCTGAATGCTATGACAACTAGAAGGGTGAAAGGCAACCTGCAAGTGACAGTAAATGCATTCTCTCTCTTTTTTAATATCCAGTGTGTATATCTGTAATGCATTGTTCAGCATGATTCTCCAAGGCCGCTTTAGCAGACAGCTTGGAAAGTCAATCCATTGTCAGAGCAACAGCAGCTTTTTCTCTTCGCTCAAGAAGTTTTGAGTTCCTTGTTCATACATGTTATGATGATATAGTGGCATCAGCTGGTGGCACAGCCTGACATGTAGAAAAATGGAATACATTCCCCTATTCAACCAACACTGCTTTTGTTTGCCCTTGCTTTCCCTTTCTTTCTGTAGCTTGGCTTATTAGATTGAAACAACTGTCATACCACAACAGAGAAACATTTCCTTCCAAGTCAGAAAAGTTAGTTTCACATTTCTATTTAAACTCTAGGTTCTCAGGATACAATCAAAAGGGAAGACAGATGTTTGCTAAGCATCTACTCTCAGTGGGAAGGTTGTGATATATAAGCAAGGAAAGCAGAACCTTGTCATTCCTTCCAGGTGAAAACCACGTTTTTGCAATTGCAGGTGAAATCTAGATTGCACCTTGTAAAGGTCTGCCAGACAGTGCAAGTTTACAACTGGTTTTGGAAGTATTTTGATACCAATACCCACCCCAGCCTGCTAAATTTGACAGCACCTCTTGGTTAGATAAACTGCTGCTCCCTTGCAGGTCACTAGATGGTGATGGGGAATATTTAAAAAGCTCTTAATACAGACAGTCAAGCTGCAGACCTTGCTGTAGTTAATGAGCGAAGGAACACTTCCTGCTCCCCATCATTCCTTTCAATTCTGCTCACATCACGTAGTCTCAGACAACACAAATTACCAGTGTGAGATACCAGGAATGCCTCAAAAACACTGTGGAGTTCAGTACGGGAGGTGGAGACTGAACAGCATCTCCAGGCTATCCCTCTGGGGTATAGCTTTAATTAACAAGGTTCTAGCAAAAGAATTTGTTGAGTTGATTATGTGAAAGAGAAAAGTCCATCTGGGCTCCTAGAAACAGGACTCATTTTAAATTATATTCCTTTTTATAGAGCTTGGACATAGGAGAAAAATGGCCAGAAGGGAAAAGTCTTCCTAAGATAAAAAGGAGCTGGCTGCTCTCTGCTGATCCTTTGGCACCATGCCTACCTGTATTGGAGAAGAACAAAGCTGAGTAACAGAGATTCAGCACTGATAAGATATAGCCACTATCTCTGAAACACTTGCACCCCACAGCCCACTAGAATATCACTCACAGGTGAAACCTTTAGCCTGAGAGAAAGACAGGGGATGTGAAGCTGAGCAAGGTACACTTACAAGTCTCTCATGTTTAGAGGAGAACTGCAGAAACACACACAGAAATAATACAAAGTGATACCTTCTCTTACAGATTTCAGGGGTGGGGAATAGAGCAACTCAGAAGAGAAGAGGGGACAGCTCTTCTGTGTCCAAGCCACCCATCTAGAATTTGCAGGACGAATTCCCTGATCTACCCACTTTTATCTATTTCTTGTGGCTTGGAGCCAAAAAGTCCTCCTCTTTTTCAGGAAGTTTCTCCTTTTAATGTTTTTTTGTGCCTTCTCATATTAAAACACCCCAAATTCGGATTTAAGGACTGACAAACTGGAAAGTATTCAAAGAAGAGCAAAGGGAAATGAATTGTGAGTGCTGGAGGGACTCGGGTGCAAGGAAAGATTAGAAGAACTAAATATGTCTAGCTTGGCAGAGAGATGACTAAGAAGAGAGGGGGAAAGTGATAAATGTCTACAAATATTTGAAGGGTGTATACACTGAGGAGGCAGAGAGATTCTGCAGTGTGAGCCATAGCAGGTGGTGGGATTAGGAGCAAAGGCACGGAATCAGAAAAGGAAAAAGAACACAAACCCAAAAAACCTCACAAAGCAAAAATTCAAGTGAAGTCCCCATGAAAGTGAATATATATCCACTTTCCCCATACCAGGGACATGGAGGTTCTCTCACAGGTGGAAAATTCAGTATACAAGACATATGGGAGGGCTTGTGCAAGTGCTTTGATACATGCAGAACTAAGGGAAAGAGTTGTGCATTAATGCTGGAAGACCAACAGAAGCCTCAGCGGACAACAGGTGTCTCACCAACACTGTCAAGTAGAGAGTTTCAGGCAGGAAGTGAAGGTAGTTGTTTTGTCCAATTGAAATCACAAGAGGAAGGTTTCTTTGGAGTAACTTAGTGACCCTGAACTTGGTAGAGCTACAGGACTTTATCTAATCAGATATACTCCAGCCAGATGGTCCCTGGGAAGCAGAAAGCTTTGTGTCTGTTAAGCATTCAAAAAGATGGTGGTGGAAAGCCTGAAAGATGAAAAGGGAAGATAAAGCCATCATATTCCTCTATTTTAACACAGGTTAACCATCTGCTACCTTAACTGGGGTTAAAGGAGACAGGGGAGAATGCCATTCATCCCGCAACTTACTTTCTGGTGCAAAACACACCAGAGCTTCCTTTAGCACCTTGAAAAGCCAGGAGCTAAATGTAGCCTCCTTCAGGAAAACAAACTCCCCTACTTTCAGACATGGAGGACTCCAGCCTCCAGCCCAGATATCCCTTCAGTACATAATTTCAAGCCCTCTTCTGCCTTGCAGCAGAACACCCATCCGTGAACAAGTGGGAAGACCAAGCAATCATGAGAAGGCCTTCAATTACATGCCTTCGAGGGCATGTAATTGAAGGTTATGTCCTAGACCTAGTTCAGCTGGATTCCAGCCAGTACATGGAGCTCAATTGCTTTAGAGGCACAGATGAACAGTGCCTCCTCCTGCCAGTACACAAGGAGCAGACCTCTACTTTTGTCTTCCTGGAACTGTGTCACTCAATCCCCTGTCCACAGCACTCATCTGTTTTGATGGAGAAGGTGGCATGGGTCCAAGACAATGCAATAAAATACTTTGAGTCCAAAGAGATGCATCTCCAGCATTAAACCTCTCCCTTGTGCAATCTTGTGTAAACCAAGCAAAACTAATTCCCACAAGTCTGGATACAGGAAGCATGTCAAGGTCCTTCTCTTTAGACTGGATTTGATTCAAAGTTTGATGGGAAGGCATAGCCTCAGCTTGTTTTCAGAATACTTCATGTCCCTAGCACACCTGTGACAGGGAACTCACTGTAAACTCTGTGATGCTCATCTGCTTGGCAAACAGAGCTAATTATACTAGCACCGTGCTTTTGTAGGAGGAAGCAAATAGAGAAAAGTTATCTGACCACAGTGAGATTTCAAGCTGATAATTGTATATTCCTCTAACAACCCACTGAAATTGGGGTGCAAAGGGGCCAGCCAGAGGCTACAGCAGTTCGTGTGGTGGATCAGCTCAGTTAGACAATAGTACCATAAAGGAAAAGACACACATCCCTCTGTCCCTGCAGAAAACACACTGCAAAACATGGCCCTTGACACTTGAAACAGCAATACTAAAAGCCTCAGTAGAGGAGCTTCCCATTTTGGTTGCGTAAAGCACAGGCAGTAAGGAAGAACTTCACCTTTGAGGGACACAGTTGGTAGACAGAGGGGAGGCTTTCCAGGATTTCTAGTATTTCAGGGAAACACAAAGCCAACCATGTTTCCAGTGAGCCAAAACCTCTTAACAACATAATCCCCACCAGAAATCACACTGGAGAGCAATCACAAGGTCCTCCCACTCCAACAAAGTTGGCTGCCCAACAAAGAGATTCTTATCTTCTGGAAGAACCAAGTCCCAGTGCTCCTTGTGTATGAGCCAGCCCTGGGACAGAGCAGCTGCAATGACCTTCACACATGGAAACAAGCATGAGACATCCCAAGTCAAACAGGGGAAGAGGTGATAACAGATATGCTCCTCCTCTGCTCTTCCTAAACACATGAACCTCCTACTAACAGAGAGGAGGAGTGATCTCATCGGAGCTATTACACAGCTCCTGCTCTCCTTATGCTGGATTAAACATGAGGACATACCTTGGTGCGAGTGCAGCACTGTCTAAGGCGTTCAGTCTGCTGCAGAGGCAGGCTGGTTCTTGACTCAGCAGGAAAAGCAGCAGCTACTGTCCAGCACTCAGGTGAGCCACTTTCAGTCAAAGTCTTGGAACGTGTGGCAATGAGGTCATAATGGAAGAGCCAGTCTCATCTCCAACAACAGATTCCAGTGTCCCAGCATGGCTGAAAGGAGTACAGTGCTGTTGCAGCTCTTTTCTATTAATTAAGCAGATGTTTAACTTAAGCATCCTGGCTAAAATCCAGTGTGGAGAATTACATTTCCTTTCTCTACTTAGCTTTCACTCCACAGCTTTAGCCAGAGAAGTTTCCTCACTGTATTCTTGGTGCAGTTACTGCAGAGCAAGTGCAGCATCACTGCACTTCAACAGCAGGTGAGAAGCTGCTCTTCAGTCTGCCCAACCCAAAGCCTCATGGACCCTACCGTGTAAACATAAAGCACTATTATCCCCACTCTCCACATGGAATCACTTTCTGGAATTTATTATTATTATTTGGAGCTCAAATTGAAACCCTCTGGCCACATATGAACACTAAGCCTGCTTAGGGAATGCAGGAAGCAGCTAAAGTGGAGAAGAGACAAAGATTTATGAGAGACAGAAAAGAAAATTTCTTTCCTAGAAACAAGCTTCACATGCCTAATCTATTTCTGCTGCTCTTTACCAAACTTCTGACAGGTCTTAGAGACTAACACTTACCATATTGCAAGCTGTTCCTCTAAATCCTAGTTTATAATCACCTGGATAGATTCCCTGGGTGGCATTTTTCACTCTTTCTCACAGTTCTCATAGCATCGGTATTGCCTGTGCCACAATCTCCATCATCCCCTATCCTCCCTCCAACACCACCTCAAGTTTTCGTACCTTGTCTTACTTTTATCTCCTCCTGGGGAGCTCCCATCCTTTCTGATACTCCTATTAATGAGACAGATCTAGAATGGCTTTCACCTGTCTCCTAAACACAACTGCAGCCTCACCCCTTCCCTTTGCTTCAGTAAAACCTACTTCTGTAAGGTCTTTACAAATATATTTTTCCCCTGATGAAATGATACTAGGTGAGGATTTAAAGGGAGATCTGTAAAAGGAGCAAAACAGCAGGGACAATGAGGAGTCCTTCCCAAATTGTCTTTCTGAAACTTCAAATGGCTTTGTCACAGCATGAAAGTGCTTCCTGATTATTTCCAAGCTGAGGCTCAGGAAAGCCCTAAGGGCAGACAGGAGAGGGGAAGAGCGTGGATTTCAGCAACTGAGCATGTCTAGAGGGATGAGGAGGTAAGGAAGGCATAAAAACCTTCAGGAAGAAGGGGTGTGGTAGGAATGCTGCGGTCCCTGACAGTCACCCTGTGATGCTGGAGCAGCACCAGCAGCAGAGTTACCATGTGAACTCAGGGCTCCATTTCTTCCCCACAATAAAAACTTTCAGCTATTCCCTATGGGGGGCCCTATTGGTCTCCAGGTGCCTGGAAACCCCCTTTATGATCTTCAGCAAGATTTTGCAGCAGAAGTTTCAGCTAGGACTTACCAATTTCCCTCCAAACTGACAGACAAATCTTCCTACTTTACAGTAACTTGTCCCTTCAGATCTTCTTCTTGTAACATAAATGGGGCTGATCCCAAACTCCCAGATCCCTCGGGAGAGCACATGGGCAAAACCTGATGGATGCCATCAGTGCTGCTCACACCCATCCCTAGAGCCAGCAGCACTTCCTTGCAGGAAGTAGCACAGCTAACACAAACATCACACTGTGTTCCCATGGCAACAAAAGTGTCACGTTCATCATCGACTCATTTCTGGAGAGAAAAAGATAGAGGTCCAATGTAGGAAAATCCCAGAGTCCCAAAGGGCTTTGCTGAGGCTGGGCAGGTTTTTAACATCATTGCTTTCGCTGCTCACCCCAGAGGCTCCCGGGACATGCAGCCCGCAGCTCCGTGAGGACACTTAGGTTTGAGCAGGAGGCTGTCTGGGATTAAAATGCATCCAGTCAGATACATACAGTTTGTGTCTCATCTGTTTTGTGCCACTCTGAAGATAGGGACGCAAGAGCAAATCATCACAGCTGTAGAAGTTAGTAAATGTTAGCAAGAAGAGGTTTCAGCTTCACCTGTCCTATCTCACATTTGACACAACCTGGGGGTAATGGTTGCTATCAGTTACCTTTGCTCAGTGGCACATGGTGACTTATCAAACCACAGTGATTTAATAGTATGGCTGAAGTTGGATTTGCTCTGCCTGAGGCAAGAGAGAACTTTGTGTGCATCAAGTCCCCTCCTGGACCCAGTGAGCTGCCACTGTCTCAGTCCCATGCTTTTCTCTTTCAATATCTGTGTCCCAGAAAACAGACCCAGCTGGGATCCAACACTTCCATTAGCAGGAATCTGTATGAGCTTCTCTGCTGTGAGTACACAGCAGCAATTAAAGCATTGCCAAGCAGGTAAGTACATGGGGGAGCTCACCTTTCAGTTCTAAGACAAGCATGCTACAAAAGGGAGTTTAGAGATGCATCACTGGACAGTTTTGGAGCTCTCTGATGTGTTCTTGCTGGAGGCATGACAAGATCTAAGGCTGGAGGATTTATTTCAATCACTTTAAAATAAGTTCCCTCGATTAGTAGATGTTTTCTATTGAAAAAAATGTAAGAGGAGCTTCAAGCCTGAAGAACAAAAAGGGAAGATTTTTAAAATGATGCTTGGGAGAAAGTATCTGCCTGCAAAGGAAAATCATGCCTGTGCTTGAGAGGAAAAGGGGAAGAGAATGGCAGCATTATATAGAGAGTCCCTGGATAAGGCAGGTAGAAGTGATTTTAACACTCCTCTGTCTCTACATCTCCATGCTGAAGCATGACTCTAACAAGATGCAATATTTGGATGACCTAGTATCAGAAGTCAATGCAATCAAGGGGAAATATCCCTCGATGCTCAGGGCAAGGGATATTTAAAGAACTCTGAAATCCAAAATATTATTGTAGTTATTAGTGCTTAGTTTTAATCCCCAATTTTATTATTATTTGGTTTGTTTTTCCCTCCTTGGGCAGTTTAGCTGGCCCAGCAGTCCAGTGTTCAAGTTCAACTTATACCAGTAACTGGGGCAAGCACCTTAGCTGAGAGGTTTTCCATATCTGGAGCAACCTTTTCCTCCTTGAAGACTAGACAGAAAGCTCATGCAGGCAGCCTTTCATGAAAGAGATAAAGAGAAGCTGCTTATAGGCATTCACGTGTGTTTTTATGGAAAAAGAAAGTAGGGATTAAGGATGACAAAGGTCAAGGCAGATGGTTCCACAGATGTAATGAAATTTTGGCCTCTGCTTGACATCTTCGAAGGGTAACCTAGAGGAAAGTGCTCAATATTGTCCAATAGGCCCTGGGCTTTGATCCAGGAGAGTTGTTTTTTCTCCTAGGTCTCCAACTGATTTGTAGCATCACCTCACTCAAGTCACTCAGCCATTTTACACCTTTGCTCAATATTTGGGAAGCTCTTTGCAACCAAGAGATGAGCATCCCAATGATTTCTGTTGCCTACGCCACAGCTCCAAGCAGAGGAGAGAGAAATAATATTCAAAGCTTACAATTTCCTTCCTGGACTAACCTAAGCTGGCAATCAGCTGTGATGGTAATACAGATGGAAATACCTGAGGGGCTACTAAGGCCCAGGCTGGTGTTCTGTTATTGCATGCATAAGCTGGGAAACAAAGTACTAAACCTCAAGGTTAGGTGATGTAAAGTAGTCCATCAGCCTATAAGGGCCTGAGATCACCAATGAAATAGTTCTGGTTATCCTTAATTAAACACAGCAGTGTATTCATTCATGCCTTGCTGAGTGGTGTTTCTGCAGAGGAGACAAGCCATTCTGGCAAGGTGACTGTACAATTCCCTTCTCTTTCCCTCTGAAGCAGCCAAGCTGGGGTCAAGGCAGCTAATGAGAGGGATATGTTGCCTGTTTGCTTGCTCCTGTGACTGGCTGCCCATTTGGAGGCTGCCAGGTAGCTGGAGTGTGCTGGCCAGGTTTTTGTAAGAATGTGAAAACTAACAAATCTCACTGTAAGCTGGAAAGGGCAGTGAGAGAATTAAAATAAAAGGAAAAAAAAAGGAAAATGAGGGAAAAAAAGGAAGAAAGAACAGGGAGATGAGCCAAAAGGAAACACTTCAAAGGCCTGTAGCCTGCAGCCCACATTAATGACAACAACAAAAAAAAGATGGGACTTTACATTTTAATCAAAGGCAATTATTTTTTTAAGCGCTATTCTAACTGTGCTGTGCAGGAGCAGGCCTGGCTCTGGCCCATGACCTCCAGAGGTGTGGGCATGGCTGGCTGACAAAAAGGAGAGAGGGTTTCCTTGCCTGCCTGCTTTCTGCGCTGCCTGTGAGCATCAGTGAAAGGAAATCAAGAGTGAGTGGGTGCTGCAGGAGAAATGCCTCTGGGGGAGAAGACTGAAAGCTACAGGAAACCAAAGCAACTAGGAACATGACTGAAATCTAAATCCCACTTTCCTCTGGATGGTCTCTGTATGAATACTGCATGTAGGATGTTAGCTTTAAACCCAAAGCCAACTGAATCAGCACCAGAAGGCAGCAGGTAGGCAATCACAGGGAGCTGGGGTAGAGAGTGGCACCTACCTCGATAGATTCAAGTGGAGATGTCAAGTCTATAGATATATAGAGTGACTCAGATATATAAATATATATGCGTGCCTGTGTGTGACAGCAAGACTAGAGAGAGTAAGTGTGACCTCCTTAAAAGCCTAAGAAAGATATTTGTCTCTAATCTCTGCCCTCTATGTAGTGAAGAAGTCCTTTTCTCCACTACTGGGGCAGGATCAAATGCCCACCTGCAGCCAGTGGGGCAAGTGATCTTCACAAGAAAGTTGTTGGATGGAGATCAAAACGTACGGATGTTGGGGTCTTTGTTCCCCAGCACATCTTTGAGATAGAAGGGAAAAAGTGGGAAAAGGGAGAAGAATTTGAGCAGCACAAAACCTGAGTGAGGAAAATCAGTGTGTCACAGGATGAATAACCTGTCCTCAGGGAACAACATGTAATGGTTTCAATTAGTGTAAGAGACTGAAAAAAGGAAAAGGGTTTACAAAGGTAAAGCCTCAATTAAAAAACTAAACAAAACAAAAACCAACAGAGAAAGATAGGAGAATTAATGAAACCCTCTGACTATCTACATAAAAGGAAGACAAAAGGTGGTGTATTTGTTTATAGTCAGAAGCCACATGCAGCCACAACCAACAATAGCCTGTGATGCTGCAATTCCATATGGCACAAAAAATGAAGGCCAGAAGCAGTCGCACCTCGATTAAACTTCTCAATTTACCAAGGCCTGCGTTTAGGGAGCAAGGCAATGAGGAGACATCACGTTTGGATAGAAGAATCATAACCCATAATGTAATCACCCCTTGCAAAAAGAGGTACATTCCTGCAGGTAGTAAGATGCAGAAAACAGCTTGGAAAAGAAGAAATCCAATTTTTAATATATGTTAGAAACTGTTAGCTTATTTTACTTACAAACATCCAAGACATTCTGCTACTCTAATGAAGAACAATAAGGGATATTTCACATGTATTCTCCTCACAGGTTGTTCAGGACTTTCAAAGGCACGCAGTGATTTTAAAAACACCTGCAGCATGACTACAGTGTGGGCACTTCCCATAAACAAAACTATTGGATTGTTGCAATTGTGGGTTGTTGGGAAGAGCCAGGTCTGTGCAAACATCCTGTCTTGCTCCAGACCTTTAGGGCTCAGTGAGAAGAAAGGGCCAGCCTAATACTGCATGAAGTCAGAGAAAAATGAGCACTTTGTTCTCCCCGGAATTATACCAAGGGAAGCAGAACTCACAGCTTCAAATAGAATATTCTGTTGCACCCCAAACTAGTTTCTGTTAAACTCCTTCTGAAGTTTGCCAAGTATCTCTTTATCCTTATGTCAGCATTGGGCCTGATAATCCTAACAGTGCTCTATGTGTAGGCATACACAGAGAAGTATATTCTGGAGTTGTTAGCTGCTGAAGATAGGAGTTTGGCAAGGTGTGGTAGCATGTGGCCACATGGGATCTGCTCTGTGAGGTCAATCTTGTTTCATTGAACTTATAATCCTTCGATAGTGGCAAAATTTGATGAAGGAATACTGTACTGAAAACTCTGCTTTCTTGTTTTAACAACTGGTGCCTCTGGTATCCTCATACTCTCAGGGCTACACCACCACTACCCCAAGGCTTGATATTTCTGATAAGATGGCAAGGTAATTGTGTGATGCAGCAAAGGACAATGGGCTTTTTCTGTATCCCTGTAGGTGTTTAACCGACCAGCAGCACCTCTGAGACATTTAAGCTCTGCTCACAGCTAGCTACACTGGGAAGAATCCAGCGACCTTCAGGATATTAATAGATACAAAGTCCCTTTGTTCCTGGGAAGCAGGCAGGGGACACTTCACCATTTATGACCTGCAATTACTCTCGCACCCAACAGAAATGACTTTTTTGGCTGGCGTCTACAACTATTACCAGGTCATGAGCAGTGTCTAACGGGGTCAGGCGGGAGGAGCATCCCTGTGTGCCACTGTCTCACTTTCCCTCTTGGTCCGTCTGTAATGCTCAGCCCAACGAGCACACTTGATGGCGTGGAGTTGCCAAGCAACATTTGTCATGTCCCTCAGTGGGCCTCAGCTTACAGCTCTGTGGCAGCTTTCTTTGAATACAAGGGTTTGTTGTGAAGAGCTAAGTAACTTTCCCTCTTTCTACCTCCTCTCTTCCTACTTGATGAGGTGAAAAATGAATCATGAATATGACAGATCAGATCCTGCATTCAGTTGCTCTTGGGTAAATCTCACTGAAAATTGTCTTTGGGGAATAAATTGACTGCTAAATGCCAAGGACTGGCACTGCACTCTTGGCACACACACCCAGAATACAGCTACTGTCCCTGCACCATACACAATAGAAAAAGAAGCTAGTACTGGTCAAATCATAAATAAAATCATTGGCAAATAATTTACTCAGCCATAGTCACGAAGGAATTAATCTTATCCATTATTCTCAAATATGACTCAACCAATTCCTGGAAATAACACAGCTCAAACCTCTCACTCTGAGTTGTGAACCCAAAGATTTAAATTCTTATTTAATTCCACTGCTCTTTCCCTCCTGTTATTATGTTCCAACAGCGTGCTGCTGCTGTTCGTGTGCCAATGATACAAGGTTATTTAGGCTTAGACAGTTCAAAATGTTCTCTCTGCATCAGTAAAGCTAGAAAGTACAAAGCAGCTCTTAAAACTGAGAGCAGTCAGGTCATCTGGCATAGTGGCTTCAGTGTGTACTCCCTGCTCCAGGGCTCTTGGCATCTACCTGGGCACCACTCTCTAGTGGGAGTTTGTGCTCTGATCCCAGTTTCATCTGGGATGTAGCCCCCTGGATCACCATGGTATTGTCCAAGTTATTTAAGCAAAATAATGCCCTGCAAGTGTGACTGGGGGTCACCTTCCTGGCGTGGGTTTAAAGCTGGGTGTGCTGTTTGAACTGGTAGTTTAGCTTCATTAATAAGGCAAGGAAATATCTCAGCAAAGGATCCTTTTTCTATATTCTAGGAGACAATGTAGATCCTCTGGAGGTGTCTGTCTCTTCACCTTGTGCAGGATAATTTAGATAGACACCTACCTTCTAGAAGGCTAACATTCGTGAAGATGAAACCTGGCCTTCATAAGTAATTTCTCAACTAGCATGCACCTACCTTAAAATGATTTCACATAAACTACATTTCTTTAGTTCCTTATGAAAATGTAATGTCAGAAAGTATTGAAAGCTTTCCTAAAGCAAAGACATATGTTAGTTCTGCCTTATCCTCTAAGCCAATTACCCAATAAAAGAAAGGAATTGGATCAGCTTGACAAATCCATGTTGATTGTCTTTTACCACCTTCTTATCCTATAGCTGCTAATGAATTGTTTGTTTCACAATTTCTCAAGGATTCTCTGCAGCCACTCAGCTGAGCTGCCTGGTTTAAATTTCCTGGCTCTTCCTTTTTGCCATCTTTACAAACACTGTATTTGTCCTTCTCTAGTCTGCAGGAGCTTCTCAATAGAATCATAGAATCATAGAATAGTTAGGGTTGGAAAGGACCTTAAGATCATCTAATTCCAACCCCCCTGCCATGGGCAGGGACACCTCGCACTAAACCATGTCGCCCAAGGCTCTGTCCAACCTGACCTTGAACACTGCCAGGCATGGAGCATTCACAACTTCCTTGGGCAAAGCATTCACAATTTCCTGAAGTCCATTCCTAACTGTTCACAGACTGCTTTCCTTGGACAATCTGAAGGCGAATTCCCTCAGGTCCAACAGTTTGAATTCATGCACTCAATGTAAGGATTTTTTAACCTACACCCCTTTGCTCTGGCCTATTCCCATCCCTGAATCTGTATGACTTCTGTTATATATATCTAGTAGCAACTGTTTTGGTGATAAGCAGAGTTAAAAAGTCAATGACAATTCCAACCCTCTGCATGTGCTCTCCTTCTGTGGTACAGAGTGCATCCTTTCAATCCCTCTAGCATATTTATAGGATTTCTTTTTCTTCCCTTGTCTGTTCCTAAGTTGCCTCTAGCTCGTTCTGTGCCAGGACCTTCACGATTTCATCCACACATGCTTTAGTATCATTATGTTCTCATTCCTAGTCATCTGCTGCTGCTTCAACTTTTTTAAACCAGTAATTTCTCATTTCAAGGCATTAATGAAGTCCTCACACACCTCTAATGTTTCCCTTTTCTTCTATTCTCCCTGCCTTAGGAGATCTTGCCATTGCACCTCTGCTCTAATCTCTAAGTCAGTGCTTGCCGGCCTGTATTCCTCTTTCCTTGACCCAACCTACCAATTCCCTGATGTTTCACAGCCAATTAATCCTTCTTCTGCTGTTCCTACTTTCTCCTTTCCATGTGTCTGGGAAGCCGATTAACTCATAGCTTGGTATATGTACTAAGGCTTTATATTCTTCCTGTTTAGCCCTTATACTCCTCGCATTTGGGCAGAGACATTTCAGATGTTTACCAGACTGCTCCATTGTTCTCCCAAGTGTCTCATTTTCACCTCTATTAAATTTCCCATTTTCCCAGCTCACTAACCAGCACACTGCTTAGTTCTTGGAAGACCCCTGTGCTGCCAAAAAATTCAAAGCCTTTTTGTCGACACTGTCCGTGCTTTCACCTTGAGGATTTGCCTGGCACACCCGTGCCACATTCCACAAAGACCAAAGGAAACACAACCACCCCTGGAAAGAAGTTAGCAGTGGAGTAAGTGATGGGCAATTCTTTTATTCCAGAGATGGCAGATGTGTGATAGAAGGAGCAGTTAATCCCTCCTGTTTGCCTTCTCTAAGGATATCAAATTGTGTTGTAAATACTGGTCGTTTAAGCCTCATTGTGACTCCTTTCACTGAAAAGAAATATTAATAGCCCCACTTCATAGATGGGGAAACAAGCACAGAAAAGCTAAATAATTTTCTTATCGAAATGCTGAGGCAAAGGCAGGAAACCCTTGCAGAGCTGTGCGTGAGCTGCCAGAGCATACACTGGAAACCATTCAGGAAAAACCTTCAGTCAGGCATTCAGGAACAAGGGGGCAAGAAACAGGGTTGTGATTGCAATTACATCAGCTGGTGAGGAGCCAGACCTCGGTGCCCAGTGCTCAGTTAGCCAAAGGCTACGGTAGTTTACTGGGATTGGAGCTATTGCCAGGACATCCAATGGATGATTGTTTTTAGTGGTATATCTGTCTTCCCCCTCTTGCTGATCCCTGCATGAGCTATAAGCAGCTTAATCAAAGGCTAAAAAAGCTCCTGATGCCAAATAGTTGCCTCACCATCTTGCTGGAGATCTTGCTAGACTGATAGCAGGGTACTTCTTTCTGCCTCCTTCTTTCTTTTTCTCTACCACTCTCCCTCCTGTTCAACTCCCTCATTTCTCTCCCTTCCACTTTTTAAAAGTGAAATAAGAGAAGCAGAGCAAAGAAAAGAAGAGGAAAGCAGCCACAAACTGCTGCATCAACAAGAACATGCCATGGATCTTCCAGAACCTGTCTAAGGATGTGAGTCCCTGGGGAGGAAACCTGAGGCCAGAAATGATACAGGCTTAACCATCATGAAAAGCACTCACAAAACATAGCGCTGAACACACAGTGCAGCGCTAAGGATACAGACTTGGCTGCTGCTTATGGAGGGGGGAATACAGTGGCAGATTTATTCTACAGTAGAGAGGGTTGTTTCTTGGTAGCGCTAATACTGACGCATTATCTGGGGGCGGAAGAGGATGCACAAATGGGAACAATTCTCCCATTTCACTGCCTGTGTCTCCCCCAAGTGCCCCCTACTCCTATTCCCGTCTGCTCTCTTCATCCTTCTCCCTGCACCGAGTCCCCTCCTTCCTCTCCTCTCATCTATTTCTTCTTTCTTTAGCCTCTCCTTCATCCTTTCCTGATGCAATTACATGCACAGAGTATTTAGTTCTCCAAGCTTTTGCACATTATCTCCAGCTAGAGCCCTGTGTCCAGCCCTCTAGAAAACCATGCAAGAGCTTTCAAACACGGGGTTAAATCCTGCTCTCCTAAATACAGGTGAAAAAATCTCCACATTGTGAGGACTAGACTATGGGGCAGGAGAGGCTGATAACAACCTGCAAAGAGAGACTTCTAAACTTATCCAGTAGAGCTTAAAGGGCTGGATAATTTTAAGAGTTTGGCCTAACAATCACCGTCACGGCACATCACTGAAGTGGAAAGTAGTGATAGCAACTACCACTCTGCTCCTGCACAGAGTAATTCCAGCTGCCTTCTCAACTAGCACCAGCTGAAATCAGTACAGAGCAAACACCTGGGTAATTTTACAACCTTATTTCTTTTCCTCCTTTCTCACGAAACACACACCTACTTTCACTCACACCGTGAGGAATCAAAGCCTTGTTTATACCTCACATCCAAGCTGAGGATGAACAACTTGAACACCACAGAGATCTGTGGCAGAGCAAGAAATACAATCTGAGTGTCCCGAATTGGCTGCCAAACAGTCGCCCACTCATGCTTTGTGTGTCTAAGTGGTGGACAGTGGATCTTGTCCAAAGACAGATTAGACAGGAGATAATGCTCTCACCTGCATCTCTACTTTCTGGCAGGAGGAGAGAAGCAGTGGAGGAGAGGGGATCCTGCCTTCTCCCCTCCCTAATCTGCTTCCTGCTTGCTTCAAAAACAGCCCAGTGCACGGTTGTTTATTATTATTATCACTGTTATTTTCCAGAGTGCTGTAAAACCAGGGGATAGAGCACTCTGACAGACTCATAACGAACAGCAGATAAAACTAATTAGATTTTGTTCTTCCTTGAGTTTGCTGACTTGATTATTTTTATTGTTTAATTCTTTATTTTTAGCCCAGAGGTTTATACACACATGTATTTCACTATACACTGGCAAGGCATCCTTAGGATCCTCTCTGACAGGAAAGGGCTATTGTGGCCAGGCAGCCTTGGGAGCAGCAAGAGGCTGAGACAGAGGGTGCAGTGTGAAGGCTGTGCAGCACTGCATCTTCTATCCATGTCATGTAAGCCGGGGGGGAGGAAGGAGAGCCGAGCTATTCACAGCGCTAAGAGAGTCAGGGAGACAAAAGGCATCAGTAAAAAAAGTTAATGTGCCTGGCAGGAGCCCAAAACTGCTTTAGCAGCGGGCACTATGCAAGTGCCTCTAGGACACCATCTCTTCTGGCATTATGGAATTATTTGGCTAATGTCTCAACCTGACAGCCTTGCTGACTCTTGAGGAACGGCCACAGTGGGGAGCAGGGCAACTTCCCTCTCCTCCCTCCCTTTCTCCATCGGCTGTTTCCAAATTCTTTGGGATTAGCTAGTGAAAGCAAGAAAAGGCACTGGCCTCGCTGCTCGGCACTTAGCAGGCTGAAGTGAGGTGATGTTGCCTCAGCGCAGGGGACAACGGCTTCATTCACTGGGGAAATACCAAACCAGAATTACAAGTGTGCAAGAATAAACAAGGCTGGAGTTAATCTAAAGTTGTTTTACACTCTGTTTTATTAAAGTCAATGCACTTCCGTTCCTCTGTGCAGAGCCGAGTTTTGCTTAATTACCATGACTCAGGGAGAATTTTAATAGCATGGCGAGCGCAGTGCACAGTGGAGGCCCTCTCCTGACCTCTAGAGGTCTGTCAAAAGAAGAAGAGCATCTGCTCTCTATAGAAGTTCCTAGAAGAAATAAGGCAGCCACAAAACTGAAGGTTACCAGGTGCCATTCACAGCTGGTTGGCCACCCGACCCTGTACTGTACATCCTCTGCTCCCACCTAATCATCAGCAGGCTGAGCATCCTTGGGCTGGGGGTTTGCCTGGCCATTGGCATCTGCAGCATCCTCACCACTCGCTGACAAGTTGGCACTAACATGGGAAGCTGCTAGATAGAAGACTTGGCCAGGCTTTTCATATTGCACAGCAGCAGTTATAAAACTATGGGTGATGTCAATAGACACTTTGCTCTCAGGTCGGCTGCTGCATTTGGATCCCAGACACTGAAAACACCCTCAGGGCATTTGCCATCTCTCTACCTCCTACAGTTCCCAGCACAGGATCTATGAAACAGTAGTACTGCTCATATACATTTGGCTCCAAACACACACAGAAGCTACATCTCTGCTTTTATTATATTAAGGCAACTCTCCAATAGTCTATTGATTCAATGAATCACAACTAGGGCACAGTTTTCCCACTGAACTTAATTCTTCCTAGCTTAAGAAATTCAGAATGAAACAGCTAGAAGGCTGAGGCTGGCCTATAGTATTTATAGCCAAAATATTGGTGTCTTATTAAGAAAAATGCTGATTTAAGAAGGTGTTTTTTTCCCTTTGCAACAGGGTGTACCATTGGCAAGCCTTGGTGAGCATTGTTCAGATATTGTGGCAGGGCCTTGGAACAGAAAGTGTGAGCGAAAAGCAGCTCTGGATGTATACATGGGCATGTAGAGACACATAAACATATGATGATATTTTTTGCCCTGTGTCCTGGGGATGTGCTGGTTGCTGAAGATCTTACAGCATGGTCTGTATATGCTGCAGTCTAGACCTAGTACAGTGTGAGGTTTTTGTCATGCATACGAATGTTGAGTTTTGAAGTGAAATATAGGTTTTTATTACTAAGCTTTTAAGCAGTGTTATACAAACTATTACAATGGGAACTCCTCTTTTACCTCTTTTGTGTCCACTCCTGTAAGCCAACCTTTTATGAAAATGCAGTATTGTGTGCAACAAGCAGCAACTAAAGCAAGCAGAACAGGACATCTGTACGGAAACACACACCATACCTAATGGAACAGTTTGGCCTAAGAAGCTCAGCTTCTAAGGACCCAAGCTGCCTATCTTTTGAGCAGTATCATAAAAACAGAGCTAGAGACACAGACAACTCTTATGTGCTGGTGAAGACTGAAAAACACCTGGATACTGAAAACCCAGCAGGACAGGAAGAAGCTATTTCTCCAAAGAGCAAGCTCCTGCTGGAAAATATGTCTAGGTAGTCTGTGGAAAGGTGTTCAGAAATGCATCAGAGACAACTTCATTCTGCACTAGGTGTTCTCCCCACAAATAGCAAAAAAATGAGAGGATGACGAGGTGCTTTCAGTCACACATCAATATTAATAAAAATAATCACTGGTAATGAGGGTCTTATAGGCTGTAACACACTACACTTTCATCCTTCTTGAGCCGCATAAAGTAATGACAGAGCTGGGAGCCTCTTGCATGGTGAAATTAGTTCTATTTGGGTTCAGGGTAATTCCCCATTTGCAGCAGTAGAGTCTGTGACACATGAGAAGTTCAGGCAATATGAGGGGTGAGACGTGGTGATGTGGGCTTCATGCATTAGGGAAGTCGGGCATCCATGTGGTTTCTCAGTCTGTGTTGGATTCTCGGTAATCAGGATCTGTGTTTGCAGGTAATTTTAGGAGAAATCTATTTTTTTCCCATTTGGAGATCAAAGGAGAAGTTGTTCTGACTCCACTATGGAAGTCATTAGTAGAAATGTCCTATATATAATCTACCAGTAGTGTCTTCTACTATATTACTGTCTGGCACAATGGGGTCCTGTTCCATGATCTAGGTTTCCTTAGTGGTATCATATTAAAACTAACAAAAAAAGAATAATAATCAGTCACTGAACTGATGATTGGGCGAAATTCACTTTTCAATATTGCTACCATCACTAATCTATTGAAAGAATATTGGGGGACCTCTGGGTACCTCAAAAGAACATGTTTTTCTCCTTATAATGCACCAAATCCCTCTCACTCCCAATAGCTTTAAACAGCAGCTCCAGTTCTCCAGGATGAACTGCTGTATCTGTACTCTTAGCTGGAAGGATGTCTCACAGAGAAAATAGAATTTCACAGCATCTGTGAAATAAATCCTACACTTGGGACCATCAATTCAAGCATGAAGTGACTCAGCTGAGATTATGCTGGACTAGTTTGTTCTAGTGCAGCAAAGAGGTGAATTTAGCCCAGTTTCCAGAGGACCACTCTGTCACTGGTCACTTTCCTTGCTGTGGCACGTTGGATTTCCCACTGTTGCTGAGACAGGACCAGCTCAGATGCATGCACAGCCTGGCCCAACCTGCTGAACACACTGTGAAAATGCTGATCAGACAGAAATCAGATACATGCTCTACAGATCAAAAGAAATGAATGGCAATGGAGACCTCTGGCCAAAGGCATTTGTAACTGTCTGTCTTCCAGGCAAAGGCTGCTTCCCACAATCAAAGCCTAAACTAGGAAAAGGAGAATCTTTTCCTTGGTCTCAGAATACCATTCCTCAGGTCAATCTGTATGAAACCCCACAGTAGAAGCAGCTGTGAAACTAGGGATTATGTTTAGGAATGCATGATGTTCTCACACAGTACCACCAGCGCCAGTGGCCCCTCGCTCTGCTTTGTGTATGAAGCATAAGGAATCATTGTCAATATATGTATATTCTCAAAATATGTATACAAATTACACAAACATATGGTCAATTTTCTATTCAGAACTGGAGCAACACATCTGGGAGGGATGCTGAAGCCAGCAAACAGGCAAACACGAGCAGTAACCCATTTGCTTAATGCTCTGAAAGTCAAAGCCTTGTTCACACAGGGCTGCTCTCGAACCCACTGTACATCCCAAGTGCTGCTGAATGCAGAGGGAGACCAGTACTGTTGGCTGCTGGTTGGTTGGAAACATAGAGCCCCCTGAGAGCCTTGGAGCTGCATGTCTGTCCTGTGGCTACTTCGTCATCTTCTGTCTTTCCTTCCACCCATGAGAGGTACTCCTGGATCTCTTGGTCTAGCTCCGAGAAGTCCTCTTCACCATCAGAGCAACTGTCAGTATTATAATCAATTTCTTCCACACAAGGAGGTTCATCATCAATCTCTTGGCTGCTGTTGCTGCAGCTTCTGCAGAAAAATCACAAGAGAGACTGGACGTCATCAAAGGAGGGTTTGTTCTTTAGGGGTAAGAGCAAGTAACAGCGAAACGTGTTTCCTGGGTTCAATCCTGCCTCTGCTAATAAGGTATGAGATGGCACCAAACAAGATTCTGTATGTCTTTGTGTCTGTTTCACCGCCTGTAAAATGAAGAGTGATCCTTACCTACCTCACAGGAGAAACACATTATTATTGTTATCACTATTACTGTTCTTGCTTATACAGAAACAGAGCGCTTGATATACAGACAACACCGTTCTTGCCTTGAGGCACTTACAAGGTTATAGAAGCTGAAATATAGTAGAAGAGGAGGTATTCATTTTGCAGAAGGTTGCTGGTTTAACCATCATCCACCTCACTTTAGTTCCACATTTAGTGTAAGACCTAATTAATCCAGGAGCTGAAGTGCTTTGGCATCTTTTCCTCCTGTTCTGTGCAAGCTCAGAGCACTGCTAACAAGAGGCAACACAAACAAAAACTGGAGGCTTTCAGGTCTTCAAGCACACTGGCTCCAAGGAGGGCAGAAATACCAGGAGTGTTGTATCTTAGAAGGAGCATGAAAAGGCTTTGAGAGCACGACTTCCTGAGGAAGAGCCAAATTCAGAGGCAAATCTGAATGGCTGATGAGAAACTCTAAATGGATGTACCTGTCACATTGTCTGACTTTCAGAGGGTAGGTTACACCACTGCAGCCTCCTGCCATTTACTTACAGGAATGGTCATAGGCTTTCTTTATATGTCCATTTCCAATACATACTGTATTACATCAGCAGTGCAATATTTAAGGCAGAAATGTAACCGCTAGACTTGATGGCTCTGGAGGACAGGGTCTTTCTCCTGCTTGGCTGCCTAGTTCCCATTTGGCCTTAGCCCAGGAGGGCAGCTGAGTAATTTTTCTGAGCCCAGAAAGAAGCCTGTGGTTTCAATGCTGCCTGGGTCAGAGTCTGGATGAATAAGGGGGACAGATAGCATGTTTTTCACCTCCAGGTCAATGTTTTCAATCAGACTCAAAGCAGGGGAATGTATTGCTTTGGGGGACTGGGAAAGGAATAATAATCTTCCACCTCTGGGCCAGAGTTTGTAATTTGTCCCAAGTTGGGAAGAATGAATGGTTTGGCAGATGGAGCATACACAGCTTTAATGTGTGGTCTGCTCATTTACATGTCAGTAACCAGAATAATCTTCCAGCTCTCAGCTGTTTTGCAGCAGTGCCAGTATCTGAGGTTTCAGAACATACCAAAGGTGTAAAGTATTGGGTTTGGATGTATAGATCCCTTTTCTCTTCTGCAGGCCAAAAAAATAAGGCAAAAGCTTTTCCTAGCTTTGAGACTCCATATCTTAACTTTATGCAGACTACTCTGCGAGCAGAAACAAGCAGTGTCAACCCACTTCTTCTCTGGCTTAGTTTACTTCAAAGGCTGGGTATAAAGGATTCTCTGAAAGCTTCATAGAGCTGTACAGCTTAAAAATAAATAAAAGAATAATTATGCACTTTTACAGTTTCTGGCTCCATTTCAGTCTGCTCAGAAATCTGGGTCAGGAAGAACTCATCCTGAAATTGAGTATGTGACATGAAACAAAACAAACCAGGACAATCCTCCCAGCACAAACAGCAACAAGCAGTGGTCTCTGCTGAGTCTGGCCAGTGGGCTGGATTTCTTCTTAGTTTTTCATATGTAGGCATGGCTTGAATTACAAAGCTAACGAGTACCTATGATAATGTTGAAAGCTGACTAAACTCAGGGAAACTTGTTTTCTCATTTATAAGCTCTGATCTTGCAGCTTTAAAGTCAAAAAGAACAAAAGCATAGCTACTTTCAATATTGCACTTGTATGTCTGGGAGGAGCTGGTAATGCCACTGAGACAGAGCATAGTTGCCACCCAGTTCACTGATATTTTACAGATGGACTGATCCAGTTTGCAGCCTAGGAACTGAAGGTCAAGCATTGCATTAACAGGACACCAATTTAAAAGAACAAGTCCTAATTATTATTTAAAGCTGGAAAACCCAGTAACAGAGGACCTTCTGAATTTTTTGATAACTTCAATGATTTTAGGACTGGATTTCTGACAAAAGGGGGAAAACAACTCCTGGCACAAAAGCACTTTACTATGGAAGGAAAACGTGGAAGACAACAACCAGTGAATGAAAAACAAAAACATACAAAACTGCCATTTCTTTACATTGAAGTCTGAAGGGACAGTCCTTAGGATGAACGTATTTATGCATAAAGCCTTTGTAATGGACTTCAAAAGCTCCTCCTTGTTGCCATACATACATATGTATGTTGACATACATAGTACACAAACCACCAAGAACATGACAACTCACTACCTGGGCAGACATACTGCAGAGAGAGGTTCCCCACAAGTGAGGCTGTGCCTAGACCATGTGTAGAGGTCAGGAAAAAATACTTTCTTTCTACTTTGTTGTGCCCTTTGCTGTGACAATGAACATGCAAGTCAATTAGCACTAGCTTACCTTAGTTGTGGTTTCTCCACTTTGGACTGATACCCACTGGATCAACACCACCACCACAAATCACATCAAGAGCTACCAAACAGCAAATAGATGGAACCAACTTCCTGTCACTGCCAACACAGGCTGTAAGCACACTGGTGACTGAAAAGTTGATAGGCTCTATATCACACTACCAAACTCTACAAACCAGCTGTATCTCTACTATACGGAAATTTCCATCCCAATAATTCACTTTCTGCTGTAGGAATACTTAAAACCCAGGCCAAAGCAATACAAAAGGGCTAGTTCAAACCAGCAGGTTAGAGGGTCTTCTGAAAAAGGAGTGATGGCAGCACGTGGCATGTGAGCAAGCCAGCTAGTCCTGCTAACAATGCTGGCGAAGTCATCACATGCTGTTTCTCCCCATCACAAAGACCGGCTCCTTTAGGAAAGTATGCAAATGGTGAAACATGGCACTGAGCAGAAATGTCAACATCTGGACTATTGCATACCACTGCTTTCTTTTCCAACAGAGAGCTGTGGGCTTTTTTGTTGGGGCAGGTTCTTGGTGTTTTTGTTTGCTTGTTTATTTCTTTAATCTGATTTTTAAGAACTGCAAAAGAATCCCCCTAACCCTCCAAAAAACAGAAAACAAAGAAACCAAGAAGAAAAAAAAACCCCAGGGGACATGAAACAGTTTTATCAAAGAATAATGATGTTGTCTTACAGAAGGTAAACAATGAGGAAACCCAATGACATTATATTAGAGAACTCCAAGACAAATACAGTCTATGATACCATGAACGTGAATACAGTACAGAAGAGGGGGAGGGAAGGCTGGTGATATATCTCGAGCCAACAGTCCCCCAGCTATCACAATAAAACTTGTATGCATGTTGGTTGCTCTACTAATTCAAAACTTACAGCCTTATAGACCTCATCTATTCCAGCCCATGGAAGCCACGATAGCAATTTGCAACTTTATGATGTGATAAATAGAATTTCTTCGTTTTGATTTTTAATTTGCATATTTATTGAGATATGACTTGATCTTAATTAGTTCTCCTTTTTTATGTGGGTGTGTGTGTTTGCCTGGTTTTGGAAAGCAAGCAAGCTTTGGTACTCTTTAAAATAATTCTGGGGCATTTTTTGACTTAACATGAGGAGAAGCAGAAGGGAACCCAGTCCCTCCTTACATGTCAGCATCACTGGAGCTTTCTGGTATGACTGGAAAACGCTTATTTCAGGTACTACTTGCAAACCCCTATTTTAAGTCAACCTACTTGTTAGGTCACAGCTAGATAGAAACCCCGCAAGTCAGCTGCCCCACTGAACTGCCTATAGGAGCCTATAGTGGTAGCTGATATACTATAGCTACACAGTGTACATGGGGATGGCTGGTGATTTATCTTTCTTCCATACATAACTCTTCACTTGTGCATATGCTTCCAGAGCATAGAATAAAACTAGACATTTCCTAAGTAATTTCTTGAGGTTTTCCACTCACACTTTGCTTGTGTGGCAGGTCACTCACTCTCTGTATTCTACTGACTGGCTCAGAATAGAATGGGTTTTATTTTTTCGGCTGAAAAGAACAGGCATTGACAACTGTCTCTCTTAGGGAATCTGTGACTATTGTTCAGGGCTGCTGCTTGACCTTCACTTGACAGGCCTCGCAGTTGCAGTGTGTTAGGGGATGAAAGGGAGCATTTGCTTTATTTTCACATTGCTCCTCTCACTCTTGTGAAATTTGCTGCAGTCTTGTCAGAGTGAAACGGGAAGTAAGTGGTTAAATCCTTCATACAAAAAGGAGGAAAAAGCTAAGTCTGGGGACCACCGCTGGTCATGGGCATACCAATGACACCCTGTGAAGGAATCAAACATCTTGTCTCTGCAGGGAAAAATAACATCCCAGTAGCTGCATAATCACCCTGTCTGCAACCCTATTTTCTCCTTTCCTTAAATCTTCTCTCCATCACGATATGCCCCAATCCTTTGGAAGCTGCCCAAGGCAGGGATGTGGCTATGTATGATGAGCCAAGCATGTCTCTGATACAGTTCACAGACTAAAGAAGGCAGGAAATGTCTTTCTTGAAAATTCTCAAGATATCAGACATTTCCCTGTGAGAAAACAGAAAAAAGATTTATGTCTGACCTAAACCAGCCAAGTTCTCAGCAATTACAGCATTCACCTAAAAGAAGGGTGCACTTTTTCTCCACTCAAGCAGGAACTGGAGACTCCAGCAAGTTCCCTGACCACAGTTATCACCTGAGCAGAAGGGGAATCATAGAATCACAGAATGGTTTGGGTTGGAAAGGACCTTAAGATCATCTAGTTCCAACCCCTGCCACAGGCAGAGACGCCTCACACTAGACCACGTCGCCCAAGGCTCTGTCCAGCCTGGCCTTGAGCACTGCCAGGGATGGAGCATTTACCGTTTCTTTGGGCAACCTGTTCCAGTGCCTCAGCACCCTCACAGTAAAGAACTTCTTCCTTATATCCAACCTGAACTTTGCCTGTTTAAGTTTAAACCCATTCTCCCTTGCCCTATTGCTACAGTCCCTGATGAAGAGTCCCTCTCCAGCATCCTTGTAGGCCCCCTTCAGATACTGGAAGCTGTTCTGAGGTCTCCACGCAGCCTCTCTTCTCCAGGCTGAACAGCCCCAACTTTCTCAGCCTGTCTTCATACGGGAGGTGCTCCCGCTCCCTTATCATCCTCGTGGCCTCCTCTGGACTTGCTCCAACAGCTCCCTGTCCTTCTTATGTTGAGGACACCAGAACTGCACACAGAACAAGTGAGGTCTTATGAGAGCAGAGTAGAGGGGCAGGATCACCTCCTTCAACCTGCTGGTCATGCTTCTTTTGATGCAGCCCAGGATACGATTTGCTTTCTAGAAAAGAATCTCTTATTCTTTTCCAGCAATGTTTTACCAATTGTATGAACAGTACATGCTGCTAGGTGAAGTGTCCTGCAGCTTTTACAGAGATGCTACCCTCTCTGAGGTGAATTGGGATTGCCTTGCCCTTCTTTTTACTGATATTAACATTGTACCTGTGTCACCAGACCTAAAAGGGTGTGTGGTCTTGCACAGTTTTGCTTTTGAGGAATCCATATGTTTCACCATCACTATTTCACAGGAACACTGCCTCTGAAGAATTGTAATGAATCTACAACAAATCTCAAGCAGCCACATTTGCAGTTATCCCAGAGTACAATTCTGCCTTTAATAGCTTCATAAAGAAGTGTTTTAGGACATAAATGAAGCAACTATGATGCTTTCAGGTAATTACATCTGTAAGAAATACACTAGAGCAACAAGATGCCAATGAAGAAGGGCTTTAGTCTGCTCTTTGTGTCTTGATTCACTTGTTACAAGGTGTGGTGCACACCTTGTAATGACTTTCTAATTTCATCTCTGGAATTCAAGAGCTCCCCAGGCAGCAGCCTGGCTTCCCCTCTGCCTGAGAAAAGCCAGACAAGGCTTTATTTAGTCCCTGGCCTCGCCAAGGGAGGCGATCAGCAAGATGACTCCAGCTTAAAGAACGATTGCATTCGCCTCCTTTGTTGCTACACAGCAAACAACAAGATGAACTTTGTAGGCTCCCATGAGATTTCCCTTTCCAAAGACTCTTTGCCAAGGACTTTCACATCTTACAACATCTCCTGAGAAAATGTGTGCTAAGCCCAAGGCAATGCCAGGTGCTCTGGCTTTCAGCCCACCATGGCCAATCCTTTCACGAACAAGAAGAACATAATTAAACACTGCCTTGAATTCTGTTTGCTACGGCTGAGAGATGTTTGGTCTTGTTTTGAGTGTAGATTGTTGTGTTTTGTTTGGGTTTTTTTCTTTCTTCCTGCTGAGAATAACCAAGAGAAAGATATAATTCATTGCTAAGACTCATACTAATCAGTTTTGCAGGAGTTCCCAGGGTAATTGTAGGCTGTAATATTTATAATTGATTTGGCCAGATTAAAAAATGGATGTCTGTGCACCAGCTAGATACATAAAGAGCAACTGGGGCTTTATCATTTAGAGAGAAGGGAAGACATCGTGTAAATAAAGGGAGAGCACGAACTGCAAGAAATGGGCTGACTCCTGGTCAACACTGTCCCCTAATGTTCATTCAGGCTTGCAACAATTTAGCCCTCAACAGCACTTGCATCTAGCAGAAACTCTTAGTCTTCTCAGGAGCCACTTCTCCATTCTCCTTATTGGTAGAGAAGATGGTCGATGACTGCTGTAAGAGCAGAGGAGATGTTGAGTACACACCTCTCATTACACATGCTTGGCAAACTGAAAAGCCTTGTACGAATATGAAGTACTGTGTTTAATTGAATTACACGTCATTGATACACCTTTGATCTTTCTGTGAAAGACAGGTTTGTACAGAGGACAAGCAAGCACTCTTCTCCCATTTGAAGGGTACTAGCTTGATGTTACATGACGTTCCTGGATTCCAGGTATCAGTTCAAATCCAGGCATGTTTCTTATGCTAACCAATAAAATTCATATAAGCTGGTCTTTAGACTTGCAAAATGGAAACGCTGGTGAGAAGCTGAAGGCTGTGGATTTGGTCTTATGAACAATCATTAATTTCTTCCTAATGGAGAACCAATCTATCTATCAATGCAGGGCTAACACTGCATCTTTAGCATTCTTGTAGCTGTAGTCTTGTATGCATTAATAAAACCCACTGACTTGGACAGGTACAAGTCAGCCATGAAATGGAGCTGTGGCAGTTGGTGCAGACCTCAAAGATAACTAATTTTCCTTCTCTCACCCTCCAACAGTTCTAAGGTTTTGTGGGTTTTTCTTCTTTAATACCTTTACATTTCAGCACATGGAAGCACCATCCTGTGTGTACTTTAGGAAAGATTTCTGAAGTTGTATATTCCCTTTGGTTGCAATGATGGACTCTTCACATAGTGCAGTACCTGGCTTGGACAAAACACTAAAGACCCTATAAATCTGATGCTTGGAAAGGCAGACATGAACAAAGCAGCTGCATCCCCGCCAGTGCTGAAGAGCTAAATCAGGGTACTGAGTAAAGTTCCCACTTACCTATGGTAAGAAGTTAGTTAAGATGAACCTAATCATGGGCATAAGCATGGCAAACTCCAGCTATACCTCCACAGACACACTGTGCAACCTGCTAAATTTCAGTCACACCAAACAAATTCTGCACAAGTGGGAACAGTTCATTCACCTAAAACTGGCAACCAGCACTGGCTTGTTGTGTGAATTCCTTGGCAACATGAGATATCCTTTAAGAAAACTTGAGACCTGACTGCCTATATCTGCACTATGTTCTCATCATGGACGCCAGAGCTCAAGCTCTGAACACAGATTTTAAGCAAACTGAAGACCTTTATAAGTAGACACATGGTATATTCAGGCACTATTGGGAAACTGAGCCTGGGTTAGAGCGTCTTGTGAAAGCATAGCCCTGATCTTGCTTTATAGATCCATATTACACTAGAACTTAGTGTTTATTTAAGGGAAAGATATCACATTGCATCAGCTCTGGACCAGCACACGGGAGCCCAACCCATGTTTGCTCTTGAAATTAATTAAAGGTTCTTATCCAATGAGTACTTGTGAGAAACCTCATTAGTGTATTTTGCTACCTTTGGTTAGGTGTTGCAGTCTTACGCTGAAGAGAAATTTATGGCCAGCTCCAGTGAAGCAACTAACAGTAAATGGTTTAAAATCTGGCCCATTGCAATCTTGTTATATTCATTATACATGGGAGATAAACACAGGAAATGAAAGATGGGTGACATAAAATAGATGGGATAATACCCATCCACCAGAAAGCACTGGTAGCACCTCATATTTAGCCTGCGTTTAAGAATCAAAAGAAATGCTTTCAAAACAGGTAACATTTGGGCTTTCTACAGCTTAAGCTTCCTGTGGAAATATCAGCAGCCCAGTCTTCCTGTATTGGAAGGTGCTAAGACTACCAAAACTCATCAGGACACTGAATAATGTTAGAGTTGCTGAAAATATGATTTTGAAAATATTTGGGAGCTTTTCTCACAGTGTCTCTACCCCAAGCAATTTCTTCTCAAAACAATAATCACGTTATTGATGATACTTTGCAGTCCAGCCAAGGTAATACAGGAAGATTATTGGAATCCTTGTAATTGCTTTTGGGTGCTTCCAGTAATTGAGACATTTGCACTGAGTGGGGGAAAGAAATGTGGAAAGATTTTGGCTAAGATGCTGCAGATTTGTACTGCTGAGGATAAATGATGTGAAGGCATGCAGCTTCTCCTGGGTTCTTGTTTCCCTAGGTGCTGTTTCATATAATTCCACCGACTTCATCCAATTTTTGTAATTGGTTCTATATATTTAATTTCAAAAGTCCAAGTTCCATATGTCTGTATCCCTGAGTTCTCTCTGAGTGACTTAAGCGATTTGGGATTTTGAAAGCCAAATGTTATAAGATGCTCAAGACATGTCTAGGCTGTGCTTTAGTTACATATCTGCTTTATGTAGAGGGTGTTTTTTTGGTCAGATAACTATGCATGCAAATATTTGCTTGCACACCAGATGACAGATAGACATGTTAACTACCTGACTGAACTAATAACTGATGTAAAAGACTAAATTCCAACCACTATACCCCTTGGAGGAGAAAGAAACCTCTTATTCATATTTCATGAAGAAACCTCTTTCTTCATGAAAATCTCTTTTTAGCTGATAACCACTCTGATGTTTCAGAGAATCCGTGATAGATGTGTATATGTGTGTGTATATGTAAATATGTCTATACTAGCACGCAAAGTAGATCACCATCTCTTATCTATCTTTCCTTACAGTTAGATAAATAATAGAGGCACACATATGTATATATGCATACACTTGGACTCACACACACCTACACAGCTACACAATTCTATGGCTTGCTCTGTATTCAGAGCTCAATTTTCATTACAAGACATAGGAGGTATCAGGAGTTACTCCTACAGCTAGCTGAGAGATAACAAAAGATCACTGAACCTTGATGCTATTGCATTTCAGTGGAAGCAACCTCAGGGAAGGAGCTGGCTACTGACAAAGGCAAACCAGCTCTTTGACTCTAATCTTCAGGTGAGTGTTGACAAAGCATCAGGTCACCTGAAGTGAGACTCAGATCGTCTGGGTATGACTTGAGATATATTGGAATGGTCAACAAGCAGGCAGAAATGGTTGTCTAAACTGTAAATTGTTCTCATCAGCTATTTGAGAGCTTAAGCTAGAAGCTAAAAGCAGGTTTGTGTGGCATTAATTTATGATCTTAATCATAAATTATGATTAATCATAAATATGATTATGGATACTTAGTAAGGAACTATGGACATACCCCTATTCTACATGAACCTGACCCGTTCTTGTACCTTTTAAAGTAAGGAATGAGTGTTCTAGAAATCCTTTGTGTAGTTCTTTGTTCTTTCACAATCATGTGTCTTCAAACGGTTAAGCAATGACTGGGATTTAAACTGCTGAGCTCTGATAAAAAGAATGATTCTGGTTCTGGAGTGTCCAGAGATAGGAAAGGGTATGGCACCATCTTGGGGTTCAACACCTGGTTTACCACTGAATTCTTCTTTCAGGAAAATCTCAGCTTAAGGGTCACAGAAAACAGTTTCTGAAGCATACTGAAAACAAGTCATTTAAAACCAGCATAGTGGCAAAGATGAAGCCTAAGAGGTTCCAGCTGACAGACATCAGTCAACATGGCCACCTCTCAAAGTAACTGCATCTCTACAAGGTCCTATGTTATCACTTATTTCTTGAAATGAATCCAACACAAATCTGCAACATCATAATCCCCCTCAGTGTTATGCATCTCATTCCAGGGATGTTCATCATAACTGATCTGAGAAGATGCTGTAGTGTAAAAAGTTCTGAGACTGGTACATAACTTTTGTTCTTTCCTCCTTTCCTGCCCAGAACAAGTGTGTTTAGTCGATATTATAATTAGGAAAGTGAGAGAGCCACTGTGCGTATGTGTATCCATAAAATAAAAGAGGAGGCTAGGCCAAAGAAATCTATCTTGCTTTTAAAGCCAATTGAGGTGGGGTTTATAGCAGAAACATCTGATGAAGTATGTATGATCATAGATAACTGATAATAGACCCAGGTTAAGACGTCAGCCTCTGCCTTCTTCCTAAATCTTCTTTCAGACATAATGAGATTCAGATAAAACAAATCTGAACACTCATGTTCAGTATATTTCAAAACATTCTGATCAATTAGGTTTTTAACACCATATGGAACCAAATCCAAAACCTTGCTTAACCTCACTCATTATGCAGCTGATTTGCATATGGCTTTGGACTTTGTTAAGGACAACAAAAAATGTCAGCTACAGCATATAAGTGGCAACTCTTGCTAATTCCTTGATCTTGCCAAAGCCCTGCCAGATGTTTCATGAAGAACAGCAAATATTTCATTATGCTCTCCCTGCCTCCTAAAATTTGTCTGTCAGGAATTACAAGGATGAATTTTAGTGGTTTAGCACAGGAGGAAAAAAATAGGCATGGAGGGCTGACACAAACATGAAGCATTATCTTCATCCTGCTTCAGAACTCAAACAGGGTTTAAAAGGATTCTTTGTGCCAGAAGGGCCTACCAGTCAGGAACATATGACTCCCAATAAACAGAGGCAAGAGGAAAAACAACAGCCATTTGCTCTGATCTAAGGAGGCGGCATCACCTTGCAAAAAGAACATAGTAAAGCGCATATAAAAGTTGCCATTGCTGTTTGTTGTACAATAAATCTCCTAATACTTTTCTGTGTTCCTATATTTAATAATGTTTCACCTGTTTAACAGTGAGATGCTGTTTTCAAATTAATCCATTTGTAACTTGTAGCATCTATCAATTCCCAGCAGAGAACAATTTTTAAAATGGCTGTTAACATGAGTATTTCCTGAATATTTTATAAAGATCAATTTTCAAATGCCTACCAAAATGTTCTATGTTTTTACCTGGAAGTTGCAATTACATTTTCTTACTTTTTCTGAATGTAATTATGTGTGTGTATATGTATATATGCACCTATAAATTCCCACTAAAACTCTTAAAAGAATACTATCACATCACAGAAACAAGCACATTCTGAGTGAAAGCTGTAGCAACATAAACTGACAAAAGTATTCATTTAATCAAAATAAGACATGTATTTGGATGGATGGGGCAAATTAGAGCACAGCTTGCAGAGCAGTGAAACAATCACTTCATAGAGAACCACCCTGAGCATTTAACGTCACTCTCTGATTTACGACCAAAAATGATAAAAGGTCAGTTCTTCTGTGCAGTGTGACTGCAAAGATATGTCAGACTGTGAATTAGGGGAAAATTGAATCATGAGGCTAAACCAGCTGGGTTTGAAAGATACGGGTTCTACACTTGGTGAGCTTGCAGTCACATTGAGTAAACTGCTTTTCTCTCTTTGAACCAGTTCCCCAATGATGTGAACACAGAAGACTCCATCACTCTACCTGGCTGGCAAGCTTATAGCATGGTGACAGAGCTAGGGTGTGTCTGGAGCTCTCCACCACCTGTCTAGTCTGAATAAGGGTGCAAAGCTGTTTAATCAGAGAATCATAGAATGGTTTGGGTTGGAAGGGACCTTAAAGCTCACCTAGTTCCACCCCCTGCGATGGGCAGGGACACCTTCAACTAGACCCGGTTGCTCCAAGCCCTGTCCAGCCTGGCCTTGAACACTGCCAGGGATGGGGCAGCTACAGCTCCTTTGGGCAACCTCTGCCAGTGTCTCACCACCCTCATAGTGAAGAATTTCTTCCTAATGTCTAATTTAATTTACCCTCTTTCAGTTTAAAGCCATTCCCAATCACTTCTTCTGTGTAAGTGCCTTTCTCTCTACCGAAAGCAGAAAGAAAATAGGTGTTTAATCACCTTGATGAGTCTGGTCCAAAACATCCTCTTCGCAAACCAAGACTTCAGTAAAGAAAATAGCAAGTTTCCAGATCCATTAGGGACAGAAGTGAGCGTTCATGATTCTGCCAGACAATAATGAGGAGTTTAGTTGGAGGAATGATGAGGATGTAGGACTCTTGCTGACATCAGGAGGAGAGAGAGGTGCTCAGTAATACCAAGGATTAGCTGTCAGATCATATTTCAGAGAGAAATGTTGTAATTCTTGCAATACTGAAAACAACAAGTCATAAAAGTGAAGGGGAGATTATTCAGATGGGAAAGAAACTGTCACAAGCTGCCAGATTTTCTGTACTCAGCCTGGCCTCTGATTTGAAGTTGTCCAGCCTGTCTAGCAGACAAAGCCAGCCATCCAGCTCGAGGACACAAAGGCTGAGGGCTTGTGCATGCTGGTTCCACTAGACCTGAAAACCTTGTTAGTCAGGAAGTCTTGTATTTCCTGGCATTTGCCTTTATATTGATGTTTTCCTAGCTCCTTATTTTGTCTCTTTGCCTCAGAAAGCTGCTTATTGCACCACTATAAAGAGACATCTGCTCTTCTCATGGTGGATTTTGTCTTCCAGGAACTGAAACACCAGGAAAAGACCAGATCGTGAGTTGTTTTGGCTTATGAATTGTCCCCCAAGGCATTGAAAAAGCCCACAAAATAATGTTTGCCAGTACAAACAGCACAAATCTGAGTGCTGGAATATACAAACACACTTTACGGAGGGGACGCATTTGGGAAGGTTGTATTCATGAATGCATACAGGTTACTGACTGCTGTGCGCTGTTCTTTCTTCTCCATCAAATCATGATGGCATCATTTTCTCTACAGAGCTTTTTGCTGCACCAGCTTTACATAGGTACCTCCATGATAACATTTCTAGTGTCAGTAACACACAAACCCTTACAAAAGCACAGAATGCTGCTGAAGAACCCAGACTCTTGGAATGGTGGAGGATGGTTGAGCTGGTGCAGCAACGTCAGACTGCTGCTGACTTTACCCTGAGCTTGCCAGGCTTACACTGGGCTTTCTCCTTTTCTGCACAGCCAACCTGCAGATAAACTGTGTCAGATTTAATGGTGCATGATACAGGCAATTCAGTATCAAGGAGCACAGAAAAGCATCTTTGAGGCAAGATGGGTTATCAGCTCAGCTCAAAAAGCAGCCTATCAAGAAACACTGCCAAGGCGATTTCAGAAATCTATAATTTAGATGTTACTTTAAGCCTAAAACTTTGTTTGAAAACTTCATATTTCTCTCAAGCAGACTAGCAAAGCCCTGAAGGATCAGACCAGCTATAAGTCCACAAGACAAAGTAATACACTCACTGTATATGAAGTGCTGTACACATGAAAGGTGCAGGAAGAATGGCAACATTATACAGTTTTATCCTGCAAGGAATCAAAGCTGTTATTACACAGCGGTTTTCTCAGGGCTATCACACTCCATTGCTTACTCACCAATCAGCTTCCCTTTCTGGGCTTCCCAACAATATGAATCACTTCTAAATAACAATGCATTTACTTTACATACAAGCTTTGCAGCTTGAAACACCCCATACTGCGTTCTGAGAAGGGAAGCAGTCTGATGATTTGTCAGGAAAAGGTCTGCTGATGTGCATGGAGCTGTACCAGCATGTCCCAGCTGAGCTGCTGAACTCCTGAACAGTATCATTCACCACTAATTCTGTAGCCATTTCGGATGCAGGGAACAACACTGCTTTAAATCTTGTCGGGTTTAGAACAGAAAGCAAAGAATTCTAAATTCAGTGAGCAGCCAATGCAACAATTTTAAGAAATAAAAGATGTAAGATATATGCCCTGTGACAAAACTTGGCAAAAGTGCAAGGCCTGGATCCCTAATTCTTCATACTTAGAGTATTTCTTGGTTTGTCAGTAAGGACTGCTGTGTAATGTCAAATCATGTCATGATAAATACAACAACAGGGAGAGCCTGTGGCACTTTGATGTCACTTACTTCATAGATGGGCACTATGGCAAGGAATGATGCAAACTGCAGGCACTCCTGGGAGAGTGGTGCCTGCTTATGTAGTTCTGGGAAAGCAGGGAGCTTGGGAAGTGGCAGAGTAAGGTCAGAGAGGCTGTATACAGTGATCGAGAGCATCCCTTAGGCAGCCTTTTTCAGCCGTGCTCCTAGCAACAGGTCTCAGTGAAAAACAGCACAGATCCTGCTGGTTGCCTTTCCCCGACACACATGCATTTATTGTAACTGTTTCCTACAAGTTTGGGAGAAAAACACCCAGAATTAGGCAAAAGCCCACACAATTAGGCTTTTTAGTCATATTAACCTAAGCTGCTCAGGGGCAATTCATTAAGCAAAATGGATAAATTATCTGTCTAAAGATCTGAGATGAGGAGCAAAGCCAGGCACCCCAAACCAATAGCTCTAGCTTCAGAGATGCTTCCTTCCACCTTGTGCTGTTCTAGACATTTCCAGTGCAATAGAAGTCTGCAGGGAGACAATCAAGGAAGATTTCCTGAGCTTTCTATTCCCTTGCTGCTTTTGAGATCTGCCCCCTTAGAAGCTTGGCATACCCCTCTCCCACACTACTCCCTATAGTCAGGAAATGCTTAACATTTCACTTCTTACAGAGGGTATCCTTTGAGATGGATTAACCTAACACTCCTCAAACTCAGACCTATCAATTTCCTCTGTTGGATGCTTTGGATTTAGATATCTTTGCTGTACTGGAAAATATCCACTGATAACAAGCAATTATTATTACAAAATATATCCTTAGAGATAGAAACTGGCTGCTAGGGAAGATTGAAATGAAGGGGAGAGGGGAAAACCAAAAATACTGTTCTCACTTAACCTGAGAGGGTTTTAATCACTTTCCCAGCATGTCATATCCAAGAGCCCTTGGACAACTTCCTGAACAAGACTCAATCGACACCTACCATATAAAGCACTTGATTCTCTCACATAACATTAAGCATCATTATTGAAAACGGATGATAGAGTTCAATGCTAATTTCAAATTTAATTTGGTGTTTGAAGCCATTAAAAATATATATAATCTCCTTTTCTCCCCATGAAGTAACATTTGGGCCCTAAAGGCAGCATCCATAGCAACCTGAAAGACAGTTTGTAGAGTTATTTCTGTGCAACTTTATGAGTGTGCATTAGATTGAATGATTTATAAAACATATTCCTAATATAATGCTTATGATAGCAAGAATTTAAATCAAACAGTTTGTGCTTAGGACTGTTTTAAAGCAGTAATTGTAGTGGGGAGGAGTTGCTGCAGGAGAAGAGCAGAGGCTAATGTGCTTGCCTTTCCGTCACTGTGGACCTGCATGTTCAAGTTGCAGAGGGAATGAACTTAGCAAACCAACTCTGGCGTATGCCAGAATGGCTTTGAGGTGCATCATAAACTCTCAGAGGGTTCAGAGCGCAGGCAGCCAGTGCTGGACAAGCAGCATCAGCAGTAGCCTAGAGGATGCCCACCTGTGCCCCAGGAAGGAGCTTGTCATCCTCAATGACAGTGCAATAACACGTGCTAAGTAGAGACCTGTAGCCACAAAATGATCATCTCTGACATGGGGCTAAGCAATCAACAAAAGGAGAGATCCTGCCGAAGCACAGGCTAGAAAGGTGGCTAGGGAGGTGAACAAAACAGTAGCTGATACAGAAGTCCATTCAGTGGGAATACTGAAAACCTCAGTCTGGACCACAGCAAGGAAATGGGCCCTCTGCGAGGCTCAGAAGTCTGAGGTGAGAGAGGACAGGCACATTGAGGGTGGAAAGATATAAAGTATGAAAGTACATTCACTCCTCAGATGCCCCGTACTCCAGCAGTCCTCAGGATTACCAACCACAGGAACCACAGCAGGATCTGTCTCCCTGGAATGGCTCTCAGTTGGGGCAGCATCTGCTAAGCGTAGGAGCAATCCGGACAGCCTCAGCAGGAATAAGCTTCCATGTAGATGATAACTAAAGCCTGTTACAGGAGAACAGGATGTTCTGCACTGCTGCCAGCACTCTCAGGAGCAGGACTTTTGACTGCTCACAGCATTCGACTGCTCACTATTGACTGTCAATGAGACAGCTGAGGAGAGCTGGGAATGGAGGTCCCTACGGGGGCTTTGGGGTTATAACAGCAGCATGGGACAGACAAGCCCATAATATCAGGCTTGGGCCAGTACAACACAGTGGTGCAAATTATTTGAAACGTCATCCCTTGGTAAGCCTGGATGCAAGATGGGAAGCTCATACTCAGGCTGTGGCCTATTTCCAATTCTGAAATTCGAACACTGTATTTTCCCATTTAGTTATCCAATGTTGCTTCAGCACTTAATTGTCTACCTGCTGGCCTGGCCTTTTCTGCCATGCTGTTGCCAGGCCATCAATGATGTGTCCATCAGGGTGAAATGAGCTTTGAATCAGGTGATAAATTGCTAGTTTTGCTGCAGCTGGTAACATCTCTTAAATGTTTAAACAGTATGATCGCACACATATCTAGGAGCTGCTTGGTTATGTTTATTTTGGATGAGGTGCTATGCAGTTTCTTCGATGCGTGTGTCAAATATTCATAGATGGCAGGCTACTGAGATATCTTTTGTAGTATTTATAGAATTTATTTATCAGCAGAATCAATCTTTATGCGCCTAGCTGCAGCATTACTTGTTGCCTTACCCATTTCTCCCAGACAGTGTCTATCTAATATCCCTCTCCCTGCAACATATATTCACAGTATGGCTCTACAAGGTATCTTCCCATGTGTACTGACAGTATCCATCTCTTTAATTTTAACTATATATCCACTCCATCTAATGTTTGCCATCTATCAGAAGCACTTGCTGTATCTCTCCACACCAGCTCTTTATCTAGTCAGTGGTATCTGTCTCTCCGTAGCGACTCTATGCCTTTCTCTCAGTCACACACGGCACCAGAGTGTAATTATGGATTTTGGACCACAACCATAGTTTCTTTTTTTTTTTTTTTTTTTGCCAAATTGGACTCACAGATCACTGATTAATTTATTTGTCTTGATGGAAAGGCTGGATGTGAGACATGAACTCTGGAAGGGTACAAGTACCTTTGGGTCAAAGACCCTTTCCCAGGCTTATTTCCTTCCCTGCTGTGTGTGAACTGTTCACTGCTGTGAGGGCAGGGAGCTCCACTAAGCTGCTGTTATCTGAGAAACTCATCTTCAGACAAAGATGCTGCAGCGACTATTGCCTTGCTGTTCTCCTCTCATTTTCCATTTCCCATTCCCTTTTTCTCCCCTCATCTTCCCTCTTTTCCCTTCCCCAATGCTTTGGATCCATTCCTCTAAGTTTGTCCCTTTCCTTCTTTTGCCCACTTGGCATTCTCAGGATGACATGTGAAAGTCCCTATTAAAAATTTACTGTCAATTAAATATTAACATGGGGGCAAAAAATCCATTTGGCTCTGTGTGATTTACTGTGATCTGCAACACAAGGCCCAGCACAACAGGTTAAATAGGTTTCACAGCCTGTTTACCCACTTCACAGGGGTATGAAGGACTCAGTGACCCTCAGCTCTTAGAAAGCCTATAATTGGGAGAGATCTCCCCACCTAGAGCACCAGTCTGAATGAGATGGAGGGCCACACTCTCAGAGTCAGGAAAGGAAGGACAGTAAAAACTAACACCTCTACTCGCTTTTTTTCTTCCTGTTTTTTTCTTATCCATATGAATCATAACAAGAACAGTACAGAAGATGGTCAGGTCACCTAGAAGTGATCAGAGTGTTAAAATGTCAGCAGCATAGGAAGGAAGGAAAGGGAAAAAAAAACCTCAAAAGAAAGCAAGCAACTAGAGCAAACTGTGACAGAAAAGGAGGGAGGGAAAAGCTTCCATGTCTCTGGTTTTGGTTCCCTGAGCAAAGACCCCAGCAGTTCATTATTTTTCTTCAGGCAGGGCCAGTATGGTTCAATGAAATAATAAAATATGCAGTAATTAATGAGCAGCTTCACAGTTTTATGGATAGATTTAACTCTTTCCCTTTTTTATTGCTGCTGGAAAAAAGGCTGAGACAGATGCAGGGTAAGGTAACATGAATTAACTGGTGTTGATGTGGAAGGAGCAAATGATATTTTCACTGAAGTCAGCAAACTTGCTAACAGCTTATGGACTTCAGAGGGGAACCAGATATCACATGGAGAGTAAAGAGCAAAAGACCTTCTCCAGAATTGTCCAAAAGCAGGGACAAGAGATCCCTCCATGGAAGCATAAATATTCTTGCTGCAGAGGTAACTGTCAGCTGAGGTGGTGGTAGAAATATGAATTACCTGTTAAGGACTGGCACTGTGATGGACTGGACACCACTCCTCTGGTACACTCCAGAATTATCCTATCTGTCTTTGCAGAGGGTTTTAAGATTTATCTAACAAATCTTTGGGATAATATCAGTACATAGCTATGTGCTGTGTATTTCAGAGAGGCAAGTAGAAATACTCAAGTTTGTTTCAATTCAAAGCAACTTACAGGTGATAGGAAGGGAGACTCAATTAGCAGACCGAAACGGAATATTTGAATCCGTGCTCTTTTAGAGACTTTTATCCCAGTCTGACCACCGTTTTGCCATGTGTTTTTGGCAAATTGCTGTGCACATTTCCCCTTCCCCCACAGTCTGCCATGTCTATGTCGACCACCAGCTATGACTACTAGTCTGTGCCTTAGTTTCTTCTTGGTGAAGGGTGGGAATAACTGTGCTGTCAGGAGTGGCTATCAGCCACATGTTAACTAACCGTTCGAGAAGAAGGTAAGAGGAGGAAATGCAGCCCTCAGATGAGAAGGCAAAAGAATAACCTATCATTCCCCTTTCCTATTCTGGTTGGGACTGCTTAATAGTGTTTTAAACATGTAACAACCGTGAAAGAGCTGAGTGCTATGATAATTTTAGAATGGGGAAAGTTTTCATGCAGGAGCAAGCCATGAACATATCAATAGATCCAGAGATGTCTGATCTTAGTACTTGTCTCCTAAAGTAAGCTACTGCCATGCCCAGATTCATGGCAAGGAGCATAGGAAGAAGCAACAGTGGAAGAGGGAAAATGGTGAATGATGATATTTGGGGTCAGCTGCACAAGAGGTTTTGCCCAAATGCCTCTCCTCATGTTCACCTAGATCATGGAGAGAAGACAAAATATGCACTGATTGGAACAGGATGTGGAGACACTCCAAAGGTAGATCAGAAAGAACAATCCATCTCATCTGACTGGGCTATATAATTTACTCATTGTGAGCAGATGGGTTATGAGGTCTGCCATCAATGATGAATTATATTCATGATAAGTCATTCCCAGCTAATGAGGATCCATTATCATTAGCTGCTAAGGAAGAATAACGGCTTGCCAGGACAGAATGGGGGTTTCACAATTTCCAGAGAGAAAATTCTGGGCTGGTAGCCACCTGGCAATTGAATTTTCAGGAAACTGAAAACTTTCCAAGATGGATACCTTCTGCTTACTTCAAGCCTTGGCTTTTAATTTCCTTGGGTAAGTTCAGGAGAGGGAATGCAAGAGGTGGTGGAGGAGGAGGAGGCGAAGAAAAATAGTAGTAACCGTATCTGGTAAGACTGTGATTAAATCAAGGTCTCACTTTAATTACACTGCATTTAAATAAACTTTGCCTACTAAGTAATTGTAATTAAACTGCAATTAAACATGTATTTATATTGCCATTTCCTCCCCTACACAGCTGTCTGTTTCCACCTCCTGTTGTTGCTGTCTACCTGCCAAAACCTCTGAATTTATCACAAGGGACTTTGCATTTCCTTGGACTTCCCAGAAGAGATATTGTGAGGGACATGGTCTGAGACTCCCCTTATGCTCCCCCAGTGCAATCGCCTAGAAGAAGCTTCTGTATCCATGCTGTGTGGGGAAAGAGAGATACAGCTGATGCTGTGATAAACTAGATCTGAAGAAAAGGTTGTGAGGGGCAGAGACAGAAATGAAGGAAAGTAGGTCTCTCTTTTCTTCTCCCAGGAACTTGAAAAGGTACCTATTTCCCCCTTTTGAAGTTTCTTCACATTCAGACTAGAAATAAAACTATCCTCCTTGTCTTCTATAGAGCACCTTTGATACGAGTATATTCTTTAAGCCCCCAGATCTCTTTTTCCTGCATCGCGTTTGTGCTTGTGCATTGTTGTATATGACATGGAGCAGGGGAGCTCACTTATGTACATAGAACCTACAGGTGAGAATCCAGAGCTGGGAATGCAAGTCTTGAGCTCTGTTTTCAGCTTGTTCGGAGTATTCAGTCTTAACTGTGTCTCAGTTTCCTTTATTTGCAGCACTGAGCTACCTGTACATAAGAACCCTACAGGTGGTCTTTAAAGTGTACTGCAGTTCTGAACAATTGAGTTAGAGAAGTCTCCTATGGAAAAACTGGAGGTTCCAGTTATTTAAAATGGAAGCTAGTTCCTGTTAGGAATCTGAAGGAGGTAAGGAAGGGAAAGGAATGCAGAGAGAAACAAAAGAAGAAATAAACAGCTAAAGAGAGAGTAATAAAAATGAGGAGGTGAACATGTATCACAGTGCAAAGGATGCCGGAGGCTAACGAGAGCAAACCGGCTTCCCTACCCCACCTCCATCCTCACCAGAGATGATGGAAAACATCTCCATTTGTGCCTCTACTATCACATAGCTCTAATTAAGGGACTGGAGAAATACCACCGTTACCCTCATCTGTTTGTGTTCAGTTGCTGAAAGGACACCATGCATCTCCCTGACAGCTAGTCATTACAGTTTCATATGAGCACCCTCCTTCCACCACAAGTATTGAGCCCTCTGTTAAATACCTCAGACAAGATGTTTGCTACATTTCTGTTACTTGAGGGAGGTGAGCCATGAAGCCCTTATCATGGGAAATCACTGATGGGAGAATAAGGGCATCTTATGGAGGAGAAGGCTGAATGCTAGACATGCTGGCAGCATCCTAGACATGTTGCTTTGAAAGATACACAGCAAAGGAGAGAATCCACATGTACACATGTGGGGTGCCCAGAAGTGCATATAAGCACAGTGTAATATAACAATAAAAAAATCCCTATTCACAGAATCATAGAATGGTTTGGGTTGGAAAGGACCTTAAGATCATCTAATTCCAACCTCCCTGCCATGGGCAGGGAAGCTTTATCCTAGACCATGTTGCCCAAGGTTCTGTCCAAACTGGCCTTGAACAGTTATTATCCAAAAGTAGTTAAACAAATCTATTTGGTTATTGGCAATTTCACTATGACTATTGTGTTATACTCTGTATTCACTCCCTTGCTCCCTAGCCTCCATCAGACATTTCTCTGAATAACTGGTCTGAGGAAGGTCCTTATGGCAGGTATTAGTGAAAAAGAACAGAACAGGCTTGATTTTCTGGTGTTACAGCAGTCAGCCTGATCTGGTCATGTCAAAGAATACAGATCTCAACTCTATGACTCTCGATTTCCTTCTGTATCTTTCTTTAACCTAAAAACCTCAGTTACTTCTAGATATAGGAGACAAAAGCAATACCACTGGAGTGACATTTATCAGAAGAAGGATTGGACATTTCTTTCCCTGCAGATTCCAGAATCACTGTTTATTTACTGGTTGGCTCAGCAACATTGTTCACTCATAAACAAGTTGATCTAAATGATATCCTTGCCACAACTTGAATTCTCACTTTCTAAATTGAAGGGGTGAAACCCCCAAAGGCTGTAACCATTCACGGGGTGAAAACCCCAAAGGCTCTCATCATCCACGGTTACCACACAGAGCTCTGTGGCTCACAACCTTTTTAATTAGGAACTGGTGAAAGAAATGCTGCCATTTTAAGTCATGTGAACTGCTGTCCTCCCTCCCTTTGGCAACCTGCTGCCCACAAAGACATACCATTCAATCCATGATTGCTTTCATTTTGATTCAGCTCAACTTAGAGGTGCAGTCAAAGGAGGCAAATGACAGTCATAGGTCAAAGTCCAAACCTTCCCTTCTCTTTAATGGCTCTGAATGCCTCAGGCTTTTTGTTTTCACTTGCAGTGAACCCAATTCTGCCAGTAATTTTGTTCTGCTATTAGGCAGATGGAATAATGTGAACAATTATCAGCTCTGTGTGTATTCCCTGTCTTTCTATTTTAATGTAAATACATCTATTTGCAATCATGGATGGTCTACAACCCCTTACATGACACCCAAGACAGATCTTGTAGAAATGAGGCTTAGACAACAGTCTTCCAAACTCTTGGGACTCAATGTCCTGCAGCATGTATGGAACTACTTGTGTTAGTGCAAGAGAAGACCTTCCTGTGCCTATCACACGTTTGTCAGCCATCAGATCCACGCTGTGCACTGAAAGTACTGTATGCACAACTACAGACTCATTCACTTCAATAACTGATTATTCACAATGAATCCTCACTCTCACACTGGCTTTGGTTGACTTACTGGAATCAAAATGAGCAGATTAAAAATACCAAGGAATACAACATCCCTTTCCTTCTGTATTTGTTTGCACTGGAGTGCTAGGCTGCAGCTAACAATAATATTTCAGCGCAGGGTCTATTTTCTTCTCAATGGCCCACTAGACTGGTAATTTTTACACCCTAGAGCATGAGCAAGAACTATTGATAGGAATAAATGTTTTGGTTTTGACTTAGGCATGGATGGAATAAGGATCTAGTTAGAAGCAAACTCTAGATATTCTCTCTGAAATCCCTGAGTAGAGGAGAGCTGTGAGGAAGAACGGGGAAAGCAGAGCAGAAAGCCTATGAGGGTGGAGGCAGAAGGCTATGAGACATTATCCTTCATTCAGCATGCAGATGAGTTTGTCAAGCAGGAGGCAAAATGGAGAGAAGGTGTCTGATGCATCACATGCCATCTCTGCTGTCACTCACATACTATAATTACCTTTAAATCAAGTGCAATAGCTTCCTCAGCTCTGAAATACTTGCTGTCTGTCTCCTTACACACATAATAAGGCCTGCAGGGAATTCAGAGACTATAGCCTTGCATGTCTCATTGCTCTGATCCTCAGGTTTCTTTTAGCATAAAATCAGCTGAAAAGCACTGAAAGGCACAACCTTATTTTCATAAATCCCTATTCTACTTGCCAAACCTAGCCGAGTCAATGAATGCCCAAGATTGTGATTTGGATTCTCTTGCACTGAGTGTATTTGTGTACTGCTGTTTCCATATGTTGTCATGTACTTGTTATGCTGCTTGTTACTCCAGTCCTATCTAGCCAAGGAAGCAACCAAAGCAGAAAACTTACAATATTTCTAACTTATATGAGATTTCTAGGGATGGACAAAATCTTTTGGAAGAGGGGAAAAAAGAAGCCTCAAACTGCTGCCCCCTCCCTGGACTCCAGATTCCCTAGGGGAATTAAGGTCATGAAAATTTAGCTGAGCTCTCTTGTTTAATTCGCCTATTGCTATCTCCAGTTCTTGGCCTTCACTTTGTAACTACTGTGGCTTCCCATCCCAAGGGACATGCACAAAATGAAGTACTAAACCATTGGAATGGTTTAGCGGTTTAGTGCAGTGGAATTAGTCTCAGGTAGTTTAGCCACTTAGAATTAGGCACCTAATGGTGGCTACCCATCAAATCAATGGAGGGAGATAATAGATACATTGTAATCATAGGTAAATAAAGTTAATTGGTTAATCATCTTTTAACAGGGCCTTTATCTCTTCATGAACTACAGACAAAGCTGTTTAGACACACAAATCTCACATACAAAGGATTACATTTTCCAAAGCATCATGCTGCTGAGAAGGGGCACCCCATTGGGATGTTTGAGCAAAGTAAAGTGAAGGGTATTAAAATGGTCAATGCAGAAAGAGATGAGCCTGAACTTTTAAATCCACATATTCCTACAAAGTTCAGCACCAGAGCTGTCTGAATAACCTGTGTCCTGAATTTTGAATAAAAGTCATTGAACTAGTGCAGGTTTAGAGCATACAAAAGATAAGCATAAATAATTGTGTTTTGCTCACGAAACAATTGTGTTTTGCTTGCTTTTCTCTGGAAAGACAATGAATGTGATTTGAATTACACATGATGTAAAGTGAGAGCAATCCTACTCCCAGAGAGCTTGCCATATCGCAGCCTGTTAGCAAATGATGGTCTTGCTAAGAAACATGATGTGTGGTTTGATGGCTCAGTCTTGCAGGACATTTGTTGTCCCATCTAGATATAAGGGGACGATTTGGTTGAGCAGTCCTTTACGAGGAGACCTGGGATCAACATCGTTTAAGCGGAAGGCGTGGGCTGCATTTTTGAGTTCATTTTGTGAACAAATGAAACCAGAAAGCTGCCACCTGCTTGGGATGCACTTGAAAGTAAAGAGAAAGAAAAAAATTGCAGGAGCTTACAACATAAAAATCCTATTCTTCAGTTTGATTCCCATCTTTGAGGCATCCACAGGAAAAATATCTACAAGAGGGATATGAGAAAGGAAAAGCCAGTGGATTAGGGAATCGTTTCTACTACTGGTAGAAAAGAAAGCCTACTGGAATGTGTGGATGTAAAAAGTTTGGGAAAACAGTGGCTTTTTTTAATTTAAGAGTGCAGCAGCCCCATTGGCTCCTAATACTCTGGCTCTTCTCCACCGCACAAAATTCCAGCCTCTTCCAAAGCTAAATCTAGTTTAAAGCTCTCCTTATATAAGTCTAGCCAGATTGCTGGCAAAGACCCTCTTGCCCTACTTGGTCATTTTGTGCCCATGCCTGACACCTAAATACGAAGAAGTGTGTTGGGTAAGGATGGTGATGCATTCACAGTACTGTGGAAGAAGATAAAACATCCATAGCTGACCTACTCCTTATATCTATCTGGTGCTATCACCTACTTTGCTTTGGGAGCTTCTGATTATGTTTTACCTACATTAAAATAAACACTGCTGTAACAATAAACAACAAATGGTGAGCATGAAATATAATTGCTGACCTCACATATATACACACAATAGAGAGTAGAAGAGATTTCCATGAAGCACTGAAGGCAAATCAATAGCTCACTTCTGATGTGGAAAGCAGCCTGGTGTGGCTTGCAAGAACTCACTGTATAGGCTAAATTCATCATCTGGCAGTGTCATAGTAGGCACTGGTTCTGAAATGCTGTTGCCTAAACATCAGTCCTGTACATGCCTACTGTGTGTATCAGATCCTCTGGTACGTGACTTGAATACTTCCCATTTGTCTCACTTCTCAGAAATGCTGAGCACAGTTTGTAAAATCAGCCAGAGCAAGGAGCACTCAGCAAATCTGAAAACAATGCCACAGGTAGGTAAATATCTGAGGAAGGAATGAGCTGCCAAACATCTGCCCCTTGTCTCCTTTGAATATTTTGCTGCTTATTTTCACACGTGCATGTGCTGTAAAGCTTGTTTATCTCTTCCCTGCTTGCTCGATGAATCTCCAAAGCCTCCCGTGCCCTAGCTATGATTCATTTCTGAATAATTCCATGAAAGACAAACAAAATAATTCCATGAAAAGTACATTTCCAGTTCCATACATTTGTCTGATACTGCCGGGCACTTCATTATTTGGAGGCAATTTTTTCCTACTTGTCTCAATCTTCCCTTTTCCCCCCCTTTCCCTCCCCATACATGTAAAACCATCACCCCTACATTCTGACCCCTCAGAGACTGCAAATCATTGTAAATGGAGGAAAAGCTGAGCCCCAGCTTTGTGCTTGATGCATTTTGTTTAAGTTGCTCGTGCTGTTCCAACATCTGTCATATCCTCCACAGCAGTGCAATCAAACTGTCAGGGCTGAGTGAAGTTTTGCTGATCCAATCTGCTCCTTCTGTGATTCCTGTCAAAAGCATCAGGAGGTGGTAGATACAGTTGTGTGCTTTTTAAACAACAGATCTTTATTTTTGCACATTATGGGAACTGCTACTCTTTGTTTCTTTTAAGTTCACAAAACCCTCTTAGCTTGCAAAGCATGTTGAAGTGTGGTTGCAATAATCAGCCATGCTGCATTTCCCATACTCTGCTGCTTTCCTTTGGCTCCCCAGTTTTACATCCCCTCTTCCCACATGAGATCAGAGCATATAAATATCCCTCAATCTTGCTGGTGTCTGTAATTCCACAACACGTCTTGGAAGCATCCTTTTTGGATCCTGCACTATTATTGATAAGGTAAGTAAGACAAAGGGGTTTAGGGTAAGGGGAAGAGAGTCATTTTAATAAGCTCCCTTCTGGATACTGCACTGTGAGTTGCCGGATGAACATTACTCCCTGTTAACGTACCAAAAGGATCTAATACTAATTGATATTATTGATACTAATATTACTAATCACCTTGCCTAAAAGGATGGGATGTTCTTTCAGAATTTAAAAAGTATGTGCCTTTGATGTACCTTAATAACTGAAAGAATTAAGAATAAAATTATTCCATTTGTGCTCTGTTAATATGTAGCATGTATTTTTAATCAGCTTTCCAGCATGTTACACCCTTTCACTTCTGACTAAAGCCTTAAACTCTATGAAATGGAAACTTATTTAATAAAAGGAACCTGAATCTGAGGTGAATAGTATGGTTCTGCCTTATTTCTGCGTTGGCCTCGTAGCCTATGGCTTTCCCATCAAGGCAGAAAGTCTTCTAATTACAGCAAAGCACCTATGGAAAATGGAACACAGAATGCCACTGTGCCCTCTTCTCTGATACTTATATTGGCTGGTGACTCCTGCTGTGGTGAAAAAGCAGGTTCAGAAACATTTTGATTCATTAAAGAAAAAATGTCTTAAAAAAATAAAAATCCTAAGTTAACAGACTCTGGTTCCCTAATACATTTGCTGCTTTAAAAATCTCGATCTCCAAACCTAACTGGTAGGAAAACACGTTGAGCTTTCCATGATCTGACTTCACCCCATTCCAAAACATTCCAGCCAGGGACTGGATCATTCTCCCTTAAACAAAGAGGAAATCTGGAAGCCCTGGTGGAAAGGAATCAGCACTGCCTATAGGAAAGAGAAAGGATCTTCTCCAACTTCCGGCTTGGATACTGAACTTTAAAATACACACACACCTCAAGTAAAACCATATATTAATGACAAATAAAGTCTTTTCTTAAGTCCAAATGCACAAGGTTCAGGGCTCTGAAAATCCCACTTGGTATGTGGTTGTCATCTCTGGGAGCTGTTCTTTCCTCTTCTTTTTTGGCTTCTACTGTGGCTGTTCTGTAGCCCACCTTTTCCAGTTGAAGTTCACAATGTGAATAAGGTAGAACCTAAGAAGACAGTCTCCTAAGCAAATACAGTGAAAGGAATGGACATTCAGAGCATGCTTCTGAAAATCTGTTTCATGTGACTTAAACATCTACTGTAAAATAAGGAAGGGGATAGAAAAGTGAATGGCAGCGGTTCCTTCTGACTGAAAGCTTAGCAGGTTGGTTCTACCTGGGAGGGCTGTTGCAGCTACTGATTACACATTGCATACTCTGTTAACAACTCAGTCTGACTCCATTTGATGCCGAAATTTCTTTAGGATCACACCTGTGTGTTGCACGATGGGGTCCAATTGTGAGCTTTTTGGCAGCTCTACAGTGTATTAAGTATCCACTAATTTGAATTCTTTTCTGAGAGTACACATCTCTGGGGAACTTACTGCTTGCTCATCTCTGAAGTGAAGAAATATGGCACACAGAAAAAGAAAACTGAAGAATGACTTATAACAGAAGCTGCAAACAAGGGTTTTGCTGGTCACGGGACCACTCCTTATAAACAGAATCCGTTAGACCAGCTGAAGTGGGAAAGTAGTCCGGGAAGAAACAGTTGAAGTCTCTGACGAATAACCTCTTTCTGAGGAACAGAATAGTATATTAACAATTTTGACTAAAACAATGAGTCCCCAACTGTTATCTGAAGTTAATATTTTAGCAGTGCACCTATCTTGCACTGTAAAGGAAATAGAGTTTGGAAAGTGAAGTAGAAAATGGGAAATTTTGGCTGGCAAGGACTAGGAAAAAAGCATATCCCCACCTCTTGGGTTCTTTTTTCCAGATTGGAAAATGAGGAAATTAAATCTGAGTTGGCCAATTAGCCCCCACAATCCCCAAAGGCAAGACAAGATCTTTTTGCAGGAAAGCCTTGAGGTGAAGCCAATTCAATTAGTTTCCACAGCAAAACTGTCAAGACCCAAAAAACTAGGTGGAATAATGAACTGATTAAAACGTGTAATTGCAATTCAATGGAGGAAACCATTAATCATGGAGATGGCAACATTCTCTCATTTCCAGACTCTGCTCAGATGAGCTGCCAACGAAAGGAATAAAGGGCTAATGAAAACTGGAAAAGGAGAATCCTAGATAGAACCACATAAATATGTGGTTCCATGACTGACCTGAGGAAAAGAAAAACTTTCTCTAGACAATAAAAGAGTGGCAAAAAAAGGTATAGACACTTTTGTTATTCTGAATTCCTCAGTTCTCAGTGGTTAACAACCACACATTGGAAAAGCTCAGGGCCTGAGTGTCAGTGATGCTTTGGACCACATTCAAACCAAACTCAAAGTCATTTTTTCCACCTTTAATTTCTTGCGTTTCTAATATTTTCTCCTCTTACTCTTTCCTCTTGCCCACCCCTCCACTGCAGGTGCTTTTGGTCTCATCTTCATAATGGTGACAAACTGCTTGTGATGTTCCCAAAGCAGTTAGCACTTGCAATAAAGGGGTAGCCACTTTGCCAACTGGCAGCTCCTCCAGAAATGTTTAGACACCATCAGCATCCATACCTTCTGCTGATCTCTCGGCTGTTTGCAGATGCTCTTATGGCACACACTGCATTGCAAAGGGAACCAGAAAAAGGAAATTTACTTCTATTCAAAAAAAACCTGATTTTAATCGAAGGAAATATTTTTATCTAAGTTTTTGGAGATTAACTCCGCAGCTCAGGTGGGTCTTCATGCCATGGCTCTTCATCTTCAAAACCTTAACCCAACTCCTTTCTCTCCTGCTATATCTCCAAGATTAAGCCATCATGATTAAGCTCAAGAGCCAGCAAAATAAGTCACTGTCTCTTTTGTTAGCCTCAGTTTTTCCCTTCGCTGATTCCTCTATATCCTCTCTCTAAAGGGAAGGGTTGGACTGGGGTTACCACTAAGCTACTGAAAGTGTCAGGCCAGACTGGAACGTGAACATGTAGGATGATAAAGAGAAATGAGGTGGTGACAGAGAGGGTGAGAAAAAGTCTAAAAAGCCAATATTGTATCACGTGTGCATGGCATATAAACCTGAAGAGGGAATTAAATGCAAAGCATGACGGACAAGGGCTACTTCATTTATACCGAACCAGAATGAAAGTCAGCAGAAGAGACAAAAATTGGGCCTTGCTTCTTTTTCAGAACTGCTTTGCCAGCATGCAGTGTTTTCCAACGGTTGGGTACCATTTAAACCCAAATTCAGTGAACCCCGCCACTGTTGTAATTAAGGATGCTACCAACTAAGGGGGTCTTTTACCAACAAGGGAGGTTAAAGCCGGGGACATGGAAATTGTCCTGCTGGGAAGAAGGAATGTGAAGAGATGGGGTGAGAGTGAGTGAAAGCTTCTCTTAGCCCAGCAGACTCTTCCCCTGGAGACCTCTGAAGAAGAAAAGCCTAATTAATTGTAGCACCATTGAAGCTCTGCAAGGAAAAAGCCTATTAAGTCATGAGTTCCATCCTTCGGACTGCAGTCCAGTTCCCATTGAGCCAACCAGGACAGTGCTCAGTGTCTCTAGCGACATGGTTTCTGGAAATACTAACACACAGAAGCAGTTGTGTATTGAACAGCAAAAGAGCTCAGATAACTTTGGGAAGGAAAAAGCATGATTGCAGATCTTGTGGTCTGCAAGACCCGTCTCAAGTACTGAGTCTTTGCTTCAGACATAAAGTAGAAGACATAAGAAAAGTAGATGGTGGAAGAAGGAACAGGGAAAGTGGATTCTTACCTTCTCTTTGGTTCCACCCAGATTCATTCTTCCCTCCAAATATGTGTTTCCAGTCAGAACGCTTCTCCAGATGTGAGAGCTTTGGAGAGTGGTTACAGGTAGACTTTCTGTCTCTCACAAATGATTGCAGAAGCAGAAATGCAGCTTATTGCAGACAAGCAAGATCTGAGCTGTTTGCAAAACCTCCATACTTTTGAACTTGTTGGAGACATACCGAGCACCTCTGCCAACTACCTCCCTTTAAGAGTGAATGAATACAGCCTTGAATTAATGTGATGCTTTAATGGACTGGCTTTCTCCCTCTGCCCCCACCTTTATTTATTCTGGAAGCCAGCTGCAACCTCCACATCTTGCTCTTAAGACGTATAAATCCATTATTTATTTATTATTAACTTATTTTGCCACTAATGATCTGGATTGCCTGTCGGCTTGCCTGTCGGCTAACCCAAGTCAAGGGAGAAAAAATAAATGCAACAACTTGATTTAAAGGCTGCAGCTTCTAAGTCCCGGGAGCACTGTGGGAGTTTAGAAAAGCGATATTTTAGAAGAATGGGGTTTTTTTAGCATGAAGTGAGGGTGAATGTATTTGTTTGCCATGGGGAAATGAAGAGCTGCGTTAAGTAATCCATACTCTGGACAATGTTTCCTGAAGGATCAGATGGGAGGCAAAACAAAAATAGGTTCACTAATTTCCATCTGGAAACAACCTTCCTAGCACTTCACCGAGTGGAAAACTCGCTGCCTCCAGGCTGCCTTGAGGTGGGGTATTTTCAAGGTGCTCTCTGAATTCTTAGCCCTGTTATGTTGAATAATATCAACAGGATTCTCAAAGAAAGCTCCCAGCAGCCTCCTATCCCACACTCATCTGATCTCAGTTCCTGCACACAAGCTTATTTCAAGCCTTCATTTTTGATGACTTTACAAGAGCAGGTGGGAACAAGCTACTTTATGTTCATCAGGGCTAAGAGGATGCACACAGTCAGTACCTTGACACACTTAAACTGAAAATCTACTGTCCTGTTCACTTGGCAGAAACTTGTTCACATAGCCAGATCGGAAGGGGTGAAGTAAAGGAGCTGGGGGGTACATACTGACACTAAAAGATGAAAGCACTGAGACAGATCTCTGGGGTTCCCAGACCATTTACACAGCCTGCACCATCCTGACTTCTCTATTTCAGGGCCCTGGAAAAGCAAACAATTTAGAAGACAGCCAATGCCAAGATCTGGTTTTGCAGTCTCCAAACTCTGGTGTTGCTTTCCAGGTGACCTCACCAGTCTTTCTGAAATCTCCAGCACTACTCTGGGTCCCGCAGAGATCGTACTGGGTTATGTTTGTGCTGCTTTTCACTTTTGTTTCCAAGACCTTGCCCATGTTTATTGATTTATGCTTTGTTTCGCAGGACCGCATTTCTGCTGAAGGTGACCCCACATCTCCCTAGACTGAAGTGTTACTCTTTTGAGGGCATGCTCTAATGACTGCTGGCTCCTGTAAAACATCACTCTCTGAACTGCTCCTGATGGATGCTTTGGCCAAGAGTTCTGTTCTAACACGTCAAACGTGGTTTGAAAATGAACACAGACTGATTGCCTTGATGAAGGGAAGCTGGGATTATGTCAAAATTCTTTGTGTTTTAAAGGTCAACACATCAGCTTCTCCAACTGGCTTTCCTACTGCTTTAATTGCAAACCTTTTGCTCAATGTAATCAAACAAATAAGCCTTGAAAAATCAAGAGTTGGTAGAAAATGATTGCCTACAGAATTAGCATTAGGGAAACGGAACTTTCTGCCTTCAGATCACAGAAAGAAATCAACTTTTGTCTTTAGGAATCAAATGATTTTGCCATTTCTCAACTCTCCAGCTGCCTACTGCCTACTTACTGATAGACCTCTACTGGAGCCAAGCTTTCAGAGAAAGCATTCCTACAGATAGGCCCAGCAATCGATATTTGAACTCCTTATTAAGCTGTTAATTTTAAAATGTATTAAATGTGAGAGTCCTGTCACCTTTGTGTTTAGTATTTAAAATTGGGATAGGAACCAAAGTTTATTCATCTGGGTTCAAGGTTGTCAGCAGTACATCCCAACAGACACCACACCTCAAACACTACCATGTTACCATGTGCTGTACATATACCCACTTCATAGTGTTAACATCCTAATTCCCATTGCTGAAAACTTTTCAGACTCAGACTTTCCCTTCATTCATCCAAGCCGTTGCTGCGTGTGCTTCCACATTTGGAGAGTAAATATTTCCCTTTACCAAACAATTTGTATTGTTCTCTGGAAGATGTTTGTAGACTTCAATCATATCCCCCCAAGTTCTATCTTTCCTAGACTGCGTAGCTTTTGTTCCTCACATCTCCGTCTGTTTCTCTAATCCCTCCAGGGCATGGCATCATATGTATTTTCTTCTAGCTTTTCCTATCTCTCAAAACTGTGGAAGGTGAGAAGCACACACTATTACTAACTGCTACAAAGAAAAGCTGAATAGCTAACACTGTCCATGTTTTGGATAGTCTGAATAACAAAAAGTAAGGTATTCCAGTGGTATAAAACAGCACAGCCCTACAAACATGAGCAAACTATCTGCTGCATATCAGCAGAAGATCTGGTCATAAATACATCTTTATACATCACCACAAAATTTCATCACATGTTTTGCTAAGGACTGGAGGAATTCATGAAGAATGACACTGTCTTATTTACAAATTATGGTAAAGAGGACAGACAAGAGAACAGGAAAATCCAATCTAGATTTTTCTCCCAGACAAAAGATGTTTGGAGTATAATGGAGTTTGTGTGTTTGAGTCACCATTTTCCTAGAGTAACATAACAATGCATGGTAGGATTATAGTGCTCATATCAACACATGATCTTCTGAAGTGATGTAGAGCATCAAGCTGCAATGCTGAGACATGTATGCCATGATAAATAACATCTATGTGGTTGTTCACCTGGTAAACTGAAAGATGAATCCATAAAAATAGTACTACTTCACAAGTTTGCTGGCAGCTCTCCATTAAATGCCACCTCTGGCTGTGCACAGACTGCTAGGAAGAGGCCAGGACAGGCAGATATTCAGGAGGGATGGGGCTGGCATGAACCATCAGTTCCCAGTGGGCACTGTCAAATGAAGTCCTTCTTAGACTCATTTGCTTTTCTTCATAAAAGGAAACAGCAAAATTCAATCCCCTCCTATCATCAGAAATGTTTTCAGGATTTATTTCCACAGGCTTGGAAAAGCCTTGTTTGATCTCCAAAGAAGATAAAATTTAATTATTTCCTATGTTTAATAACATCCATGAAGTGTCAGCATATTGTTTGCTTCTTTTGCATCAACTGACCAGATTCAGATTCTGTTCTGCAGACATTTTATCCTGCCACAGAGACCACCAATGAGCTCCAGTGCCTTTGTAGCACCTAAAAGTTTAACAAAAGTGTCTCCTGAAGACCCATGACATCTGGTGATCCAGACATTACTTTCTCAGCATGCCCCAAAATGTTGCTACACCTCTCTACTTTCCTGAGAAATAACTCTCATTTTCCAACAGCTCCTGAGGCTTTCAACACCAAACAAAACCCCAAATAGAAGAATATGAAAAAGAGACAAGACGGTAATAGAGATAAAATTCTGCCATTCTGTGTAAAAGTAGGTTTCATCCTCTGCTGGAATAATGTGCTTAGGTTTAGTCACTAAAAAGGCCAAGCAGAAAGAGACACAGTGGAGGGCAGGAAAAGTAGATTGCATTATTCTACAGGGGGAATAAAGTAATCTATTAGAAGGAAAATGAAAAGCTTTGGGATGATGAGGGGTAGAAAGTAAAAGAGGGAGAGTAGATATATGAGAGCACACTGTAGATAATGTCTAGAAGGGCAATTACTTGTTCCCTTTCTCACTACTCTTTCCCGTAACACAAGACCTGGAGGGTAATTTGCAATTAAGGGCCACCCATTGAAACCAGACTAAAATGAAACACTATTTAGCATGTAATTAACCTGTGGAACTCACTCCCACATGGTATTCCATGGACAAAGAGCTCAGGCAGAGCCCAGGAAGGATTAGACACTACTAAGAAGAGGTAAGACAGCATTTCACGTTCCACCAGCTTGGATAAAAATAAAATACAAAGAATATCAATTCTCCTGCTTCAGGGCCTAAGTTGTTCATTGTGATCAGCAGCAGGTAAAGCTCAGCAGGATGTGAAAGATGCAGTTCTGCCAGTGAAAGCTTTAGTGCACTGCCCTTTCCCATGCGCTTCTTGTCACTTATCTCAGATGCTTATATGGCTCCCACGGTTCCAATATGTGAGTTCATTACAATCAGTAACATATTCATCATCACAATAGCCTGAGAAGGTACAGAAGAACTTTTCTCCCTATCGTACAGACTGTGAACAAAGAGACTTAGGGACATGCTGGAGGTCACTCAGGAGAATGGAGCAGAGCACCGTATGGCACAGAACACCTGCTCCATGCATCCATCCTGATCGCTGGACCCAACTGCATCCCAGATCTAAGAGCCAGCTGGGAAAGGAGACAGTAGCTCCATTCCCACACCCCTTTCAGATATCCCGGCACTAAGCATACCAGCAGTTCAATTAAATAGCATCCCTAACAGGATGGGCACAATCATTTGTATCAGCCAAACAGTGACCACTGTTTCAAGGACCCAGTCCTCAGAGGGTACATCCCAGCTGGTTCCTCTGACCTTGTTCATACTCAGCACTACCCTAGCAGTTGGTAAGTCCTTTGGGATGTATTCCAGCTGGCAGTGCTGGATGGCATAAGGTCTCTTCGCATGTAATGTTTCCCTCTTGCTGTGACTTATCCATACAGTTTTTAGCACATGTAGCCCACTTAGGGTCAGGCTGTGCAGCTGCTGTATGTTTTATTTACCTAAGCAGCCCCAGCGAGCCCAAGGGGACTGTTCCCATGGGGTGCACAATCTGGCAGTCTTTTAAAATGACAGATGTACAGAAGCTGTGACTTTCCTTCATGTGGAGATGGGTCACACGTCTCCTTTTTCAAATGCCTGCACGTGTAATATACCTCTGAGTCACTTTTTATATTATAATTGATTTTTAATATATATTGAAACAACAGAGTGACTTATCAGTCAATCTCTGATGATAAGAAAACTAAACTACAGCATTCCTTTAAAGTTCTCATTCTCTTTTCTTACTTAAAGAAACCTTTTCTTTTCTTGGAGCAGTTCTGCCCTGAGATAGAAACGTTAAAATCCACCATGATCTTTGCTGGAGAAAAGAGTCCACTTTGAAGCTATGATACTATGAACGCACAGGTCATAAAGACACACTTAACTATGAAAGTTTTATTTCCTTCTCAAGTGATAAGCATGTATGAAGGAAAGACTTTTTTTTTTTTGATACCTTTGGCCCATTATGGAACACTTGTTAATAAAAATGTTCCTTGATATGAATCTCCAACTGGTGTTGCACTTACCCTGAACTCTTAAATGTCACCAGCTTTCAACTGGTGCTGTGAAAAGACCTAACTTACGTATCTGTAAAAGGAAGAGCTCTATTTTAATCACCTCGTTCTTTCTTCCTCCCTGCCTTTTTCCCTTCCTTCCCTCCTTTCATTCTTTCTCTATTCCACCAATGCATTTCTGCTCCGACTTTAATTTCTAATGCAAAAAAGGGCAAGAGGAGCAGCTAGACATTATACAGAATAAAACTACTTTTAATTTGGCCATGTCCCTATTAAACTAACACATTTTCTTTTAACCTGATATAGAACAACTTTTTAAACAATTTTAGGTTGCAATAGGTTCTTCTACTTCACCAGGGCCACAGCCAACTTTTCTGAACTGGCTAGTGGATCTTGAACAGATGAGGAAAGTCCTTCTTCAGAAATGCAAAGACATGGGATGGGAAAGGAAAAGTGGGTGCTCACAAAGATTATGAATGAGAAGTTTTAATGCCACCTGTTCCAATGCAACCTGCAGCTCTACACTGAAATTTACCATAAACAGAATAAAACCCTGTTACTTAGATTGCATGTGCCTTGGCCATGAACATCATGTAACTTTATTGCACAGTAGATTTCCATGGGGCCTCATTCCAAAGTGAAGTAACGCAGGGAATTGGGATAAGCTTCACATAAGGGAAGCATCAAAAAATCTGGAGCCCAGCTCAGGATGCTACTGACAATGCTCAGTAGAAAATTGCTTCATTAAGGGATCTTGTTACAAATCAGTAGATCAAAACTCTAATTAAACACATTCCACAACTCACGTTGCCGGGAGATGGATGCAAGGCAGGTGAATGCAAGTTACAGACTACTTGATTATTCACTTGATAGGCACAAGAGGTGCACAGCTGAGTTGTGCAGCTAGACAGATGGATTCAAGGATAATCATGACATCGCCCCTTTGGGAAAGAAAGGACTGAAATTCCATGTTCAGCAAGATACCAGAAATTGTCAGTGCTCCACATTACTCCTTAACCTGAATCATCATTAGACTATTGACTCCAAAGTTCAAGCTTTGAAAAAGTAATCTGGTTCTTTAATAACGCATCTAGGTACAGCACCAGTGAGCCAACGTATCATAAGGGGATAATTATATGGGTAGTTCTTGCCTTTCTACTGGTGTCTTATCCCTTAGATCTAAACAGCGGACACACTCTCTATAGTACTGCTCATCTGAGCATATCAAAGTACTTTATAGACGTTTATTATAAGTAATTACCAGCTGGCACTTGTGAATAATTTACAGGGTGGTAGAAGTGAAATTCCTGCTGCTCTCACTTTGTTTCTCTTCACTTTTTACCCTTTCTCTTCTTCACTCTTCCCTCTTTCCCCGGCCACTGTGAATAAGGAATGTCAGTCATCTCACAGTCTTCCTAAATCACATCTCTAGGCGTCTAAACCTACAAATATCTCGCCTTAAATTTGGAAACAAATTTAAAGCAGAAGCCTAAGACAGAGATCCCTTCCCAGAACCAGCTGTGCCAGCAGAACAGTTTCTGTCTCCAGCCTCTTTTTAGCTTGCATGAACTGCTCCATCAGCACTAACTTAACCTTTTATCCAGGTAAAACATAATGGTAACCAGTAAGGAGGTGTGAGCTACAAGGCAAAAAGTGGGAGAGAATCTGACTCTAAAATACATCCCACTAGTATGTTGATAAAGACAGAGAAGTTAACGAACCCGAACTCATTAAGTTCAGTTAGAGTCACTTCTAAATGTGTCTCATTTAAGTCAAATACAGTTTAAGCACGTGAATAGATCAATAGAGCAAGGGGGGGAGAGAGGGGGAGGGGAGTTTTATTTTCAAAATTGGTGGGCTTTTTCCTCCATTTTCTCCAGAGATTTTGAACACAGTATTTGCCTTTCATTTATTCAGTCAGATTTAGGATTCTACCTTCCAGAGCAGTCTACATTTAACAGCCATTAACATTTAAAACATAACTGTGAATTGTCGTAATTGTCATTTTAAGCAGAGGCTGGGATTTCTGGGGTTTGTTTTAAAATAAAGTTGATGCTTGAGAGTTCAATACTTGAATAAGAATGGTGACCACTCTAAGACACTCAGGAAGGAAAGGGACTCAAAGACCCAGATGTAGAAAGGTGTGGCAAATGGCTAAAGGTGTGACACAAAGCCCAGTAAGGTACAGTGGCCAAACACAAAGGAGGAAGGAAAAAATGCAGCATCTATCTACCAAGCCGATATGAAAAGGTTGAAATGTTAAACAAACCACAAGGTAAAAAAGGAGAGCTTTCATGGCATGAAAAAGAAAGGGCAAAAGAGAAAGAAGCAGCACAATGACAACAGTCTTTTACACATAGGAGAAAAAAAAGTGTCCAATGATACAACATAGAAAGAAAAATAACCTCGACCGCAGATGGATTTCTGAGGCAACACATAGAAACCAAACTAATTAAAGACAATAAGGTGAATTGCTTAAAATCACCACAGAAAAAAATTAAAACCCCAAAACACTTTGGAAAACAGCAAATAACCTTTTCCAGCTTAACAAAAATGTCCATTTTCTAAAAAAGCCATTTTCCAACACAAGCTTTCCCATTCAGTTAATGTCAGCCAGCTCTAGTTATGTATTCCAGGCCCCCAGGGCAAAACATAATCTATCTGCGTTTGAAACAGGAACATCTTTTTTCGGACCTTAGGCCAACACCAACCAAGGGACCCATCAGTGCTGTGGAGAAAAGCAACAGGAAGAGAACAGTGGGGGAACATTTGAGCACGCTCTGAATGTCAGAGAGTGCCCAAGCAGTCAAGTATACCTGAGCCAAATAATCATTTTTAATATACATATCTCATCACAACACTTCAAAATATTTCAGAACATCTAGTTTCATGCCAGCTGCTACAACAGCTTCTGCTGGAGTAAGCTAAGAAGCCATATAGTAGCTGCAATGTGCTGTTAAGAGCCCTTCAAGGGTTTCCAGGTTTTCGGGAAGCCAAGCTCTAGCGGATCAGTCAACTCACTGCAATGAGAACATAAGCAGCTGGACAGTAAAGGTTCATTGCTTCAGTCCAGCTCATGGAAGACTTCATCCTGGTGCACTACTATCAGTATCTCCACTATTGCTGTTTCTGCTCTGTACACGAGCAGAGTTTCACCAAATCAGTATTGCCTTCCCAAGAGCCTGCACCTGACAACACAGCACAAAATCCCCTCCATGCACTGGAGAATGGCTGGAAAGCTGGGGAACACTGTACCATTTCAAGGCTTTGAGCCGAGGCTTTTTTCTAGCTACCGCAGCTGTGATTAGGTGGAAGTATCACTCTGCAATCAGAGCCACCAAATGGATGGATCAGTAGAGAGCTATCAGCAATTAACACCCTTGTAACTGCCTGGCACATTTGTTATTTATTGAAGCGGGCAAGTCAAGATGCCTGAGGGATAAGCAATTTCTGGCACATAAAGACGTAAGGAGAAAGGGAGAAAAGGGATAGCATTGTTCATATTGAAGACCACCTCTTTTCCCTCCCTTTACTGCTCTCACAGCTTTGAGGCACATGAGCGTGTGTGCTACATGTCATTATAGAAACACCTGATTCATAGCAGAGGCCAAGTGGCACAGTAGGTTAATGCATCTCTTTTTCAACTTTGGAAGCAGAGATGGAATAAGTTTGCCAGTCTCAGGGTATTCCCATGTGGATTTTTATTTACTTCAGACCTGTATGTTCACATTCTTCACCCAAAGGAGTTTTCATGACTGAAAGAACTGGCAATGTCACAGGCCAGGATTTAGTAGAAGTGAGAATTGCTAGAGGAGCAGAACTGGGGAAAACAGATATAAATCAAAGACTTGGATGCATTAGCAGAACTATATGAAAAGGCTGTGATGAGAATGCCTGGAAATATCCAAGTTTATACTAAGGAGAAAAAGAGCTGAGGAGAGTTCTGTGGAGGTCTGAGACTAGAAGAAGTTGCCATTCAGAACCACGAGGTAGAAAACTGCCATGGCCTCTGACCAGCAAGATAACAGCTTTCCTTCACCTTCATAAACAACAGGAAAGACACCCAACATTTCAATGATGAAACCTTTTAGCAAGTGCTGATTTAGAAAATATGGTTCTAGCTGCGCGATCTATCCCAGTTGTTTGTTGGTATTATCTGCTTCTCAAGGCATGATTGCTTCCAGTTTTGGAATGCACTGGTGTTCAGCTCAGCTTTAGGGATCATCCTACAGGAGAGAGGCAGGGTGAATCTTTAAAAGAGCCAGATATAGCATTATTATTTTTACACTGGCAGTTACTGTTCTTTCTCACAGAAACACCACCCTGCTGGCACTGCCGATCCGACTCATCCCTCAGCCTGAAGGGCACTTTACTTCTAGTCTGCACTTCACATCTAGCTGTGAGAGCTCAACCATGAAAGGAAGCAGTAGGCACATCCTATATCCCAGCTGTAGCTCCCCGCCTCTCTGCTGCTTCACCCAGCTGGAGAAGTTTGGCTTCACTGTGCCCTAAGTGATTTAACCCAAGACCAGGCAAGCTCAGCACCAGCCTTCTCAATCCCAATAAGGAGGCCAGAGGGAATCATTTAGGATGCTGTCATTAGTGCAAATACCTAACCTTTGAGTCCTTGGGGATAATTTCAGCTCTGTTTCCATGGCTGATAAAAAGACTATTGTGTACTGACTTGAGGCAATTGCAGGAGGATATTTCAAATCAATGTCAATAAGCCTAACTCCCCCTACCTCTGCCTTCCTTATTTATACCCAATAACTGGATATCACAAGTCAATGACCATCGACAATATGACACATGGATCTACAGACCTAGCAAGTCTAATATCAACTGAAATGACTGCGCTGGATTCTGGCTACCATCAGAGAAGAGACAAATGTTCCAGCTGCCAATAGATGTGTCCTTGCATTGACCTTGTGTGAAGCACCCTCGGCCTGAGGGAGCAATAGAAATCAATTATAATTATTTGGAGTGCCAAATTCCCCATACCTTTCAGCAGCTTCCTCTCCTCCTTTCCCTGCTACAGGTGGGCCACTAATCACAAACCCTTTTACATGTGTTTATGCAGCAAACAGCTAAAGCTTTAAGGAATTAAGGGGGTTTTGTTCTTTTCTGATAGAATCAGGAATCTCGTTTAGTTTTCAAAGCCCACAGGACCAAATGTTTGAAATCTTGCATTGATTCTGCAGTTTCCCTTTCCAATCTTGTTTGCAAAAAGCTCTTGAAATTTCTCCTGCACTTGAAGAGGGCATTTATAGTTGTCACTTTTGCCTTCTCTGAGCATCCATCCTCCACACGAACAGCTTCTCCTCGGAGTCAAAGAGGACATTGGATGCTTTCCAAGAGGCAGGTTTGCAGTAAGGATCTGCTCACAGTGGAGGAGCAGAGACCCTATGAAAGTGCGCTCCAGCCATTCTGGCCTGCTTGAACGTCCCCTCTGGGTATGCTCCAGCTGACTGAAAGGAAGGAGCTCTGGCCATAGCGTGGCTAACCCCATCTGAGCTACCAGTAGACAGATGTCTAGCACAGATGAGAATCAAGCCTTAGGTCCCAATGCAGCTCACCCCTACTACTCTCTAAACTCACAAATGTCAATTAGTAGTGAATGCAGACAGTGGTCTGCCTGAAGCAATTGGAAAATGACAGATCATGTCATACAGCCCACCTAAAAGCTACACAACAGCAACAATTCTGCATTAATGTGGGCCTGGGCAGCAGCTGATATGACTGTCTTGAAGTGAAAGGATCCCAGTCTTGGCTCTAATGCTTCAAACTGTGAAACCTCCCATAATTCACTTTGTAGACTAGCAAATTAATTGTTCAGCAATGGGAAAGCACTGACTGTCTTACCCCTTTCAGCTTCCCAGATTCAGACTCTGAGAGTAAGGAGCAGAACATGGGAGTGCTGTGAGTGCGGACTGGGCAATAGGACAAAATGCAAAGCGAGAAGAAATCTGCTCAAAATAATGGTAATAAATCTGAAAAGCATTCGTTCTCTGTCTATATAGTTGGTGATATCGACAAACCCTATCTCCTTTGCTTTTTCCACAATCACACTATCAACCAGATTTCTGGAAGCAATAAAACCTCTTTATCTAGCATCAGTATATACTGAGATTTGAAATTACTTTCAATGACAAAATGCAGGTTTGAGTGCTCTTACTGGCATATACTAGATTTGAGACATTAGCATCAAGAGATGCTGTGAACGTGTTGCAGTCCTTCATTGCTCTCGGAATAGCAGATGATCTCTGCTAAAAGGGCACTGTGATTTGCTGGTCCTAACCTGAGCTTAAAAGGGACAAAGAACCCCAGAGCTGGAGAATGGCCTGTTTCTTCATTACAGGCTCTTCACCCATCTTCACAGGCACAGGCCTGTAACTAATAACTGCAACAGGCTCACCAGGGACACTGCAGAATTCAGTGCTTTAGCTTAACAGCAACTGCTCATTGCTGAGTGGTGATTATCTTGTCACACCAGCGTTTCGTTCTCTTAGGCAAAGAGGGTTAAGTTATCTAGAGAATGCCTAAACCACACATTTTTGAGAGGGAACTGCGAGGTGATGGATTATGGGAGACTGCCAACATAGGCATTGAAGCCATTAAGGCTGACTGAGGTCTGATTACAGTTTTGCATAGCATAAGGGTACATTTGAAGAGGTGTAATTTAGAGGCTCATTGCTCGCTTCCTACCCAGCTCTGTGTGAGAAGGAAAAACTGCTGCAGTTTGGTCCATTTGAAATCACCTGTTTGTGTTCGACTACAGAATAGTTGACAAAATCTCATGAAGTACTAAGCAGTGAAAATGCTTGGCTTGTTCTGAATTGCTTCAAAGTGATCAGCCAGCAATTGGAAAAACAGAGCTGGAATTGATGGAACATTCCCTGATATTCGCTTTTTGTAACTCCCCTGAAGTAGGAAGCCTGCATTTTGCTACTCTCACTTTCCTGAAGAGAACTAGCTGTTTTCTTACCAGATTCCTTATGCTGTATATTTTCTGCCCTGCAAAGTTACCACTAGTGCACACATGTCTTGCAGTACAGGATCTCTATAAACCAAGAACTGGCTTAGGAAAATGAATTACACTTTCTGCCACTGACAGATAGAGGCTGGAAAGAAGCAGGTTTTATTTCCATAATTACCCTTGTTTCTATCTCTGCTCTATTACTTCGGAGCAAACTCATTCAGACACAGCAGCTAGGACTGGCAGAGCATGTTTGTCATGTTAGATGCTGGCTCTATTCTGACCCAGATATACAGCTGAAGAGATGATTTAGGTGATTTTAGATGAGTTTTCACACATGTGGGCTAGCAGGCCCTTTAGTTTAGCAATACATTATGAGGCAGGGAAAGATCTGGTTTTCACCTTGAAAATGCAAATCCTCATTAGGTTGTGATGAGGGCTTGGCATGGCTTTGAGGTGTTTGCTTTATGTTTTTACTGGTGGAGTTCTTGTTAAAGAGAGACAATTTTTATTCTGACTAGCTCCCACATCCCAGAGCCAAACACCTCCTGCTCTGACAGCATCTCTTTCTTTTTTTCCCTGCCAGGATCTACCTGCCAGCCTCTGTCATGTTGCTGTTCATATTCTTGTCTTTTTAACCCCGAGCCCCCACTACACTCAGACACATTAAGTAGGAAGCTGCAGACCTAAAGAGACCTCAAGCCTTAAACATATTCGCAGTTGGGTCATCAGGAAAACTACTGCACTGAATAAAAGAAAACTGTTTTCAGCCAACAGGAGCAGGCTGAGTCCCATAGCTATCAATTAAAAAGATGCACTGATTACCCTGGGTCACCATATTTCACATACAGACACATAGCATCATACGTCTGCCAGAGAAAACCAGTGTTTGCATGAGCAAAGCAGAAAAAGCCCCAAACTTTCTGATCATTGTAAATTCACTGAGAATTTGAAATCCTCTTTGGGGTGATAAGTATCCATGGGACACTGACAGGGCTTTTTGCATCCTGCCCCAGCTCACTTTGTCTTTCTCTGATTCAAAATCCAGCCCAGGGATCTGGAAGCATTTGCTCCCTTCCCCATCAGCACAGTACAAAGTCAGACTCATTCCCACCAGAAAGAAAGACAGTTTCGCAGTCAGGACAGTGATATCTTGACTGCTAGGCCAGGTAATGTAAATTTTGCTTTGCAGTGGGAGCTGGTCCTCAGAGGTGATCACGAGCCTGGGCCACAGCAGAGGTGCTAGCCCTAGCTGTCTATGCTACAAAGCTGGTCCTATAGTGGTAACCTTGGGAATACACAGTTTTCAGTTTCCGTGCTTAGCAGGTCCCTGCCTTTCAGCAGCAGGATATTCTCTAGCAGTTACAAAAAAGAGGCAAAAAAGACTATCGGATTTAGAGTAAGTTTAGTTTTAGCTTCTTTCTTCTTTTTTTTTTTCTGTGAAATAGTGGATTTCCTTTGTTTTTAACTCTAGACTTCTTGGCTGCTGGAGGTGGCTGACTAATGCAATGAGGGAAAGGAGTGAGCAGGTATTTTAAGGGTACCATTAAAAAAATAACTCTAAAAATACACTGTGACTGGAATCATGTGAATCCTGCTGAGATCAAGTGGAACAGGCATCTAAAGAAATTGCATGAAGGGGAGGAAGGAAAAAATAAAATAAAATAAAACTAATTTTATATGGGGATCATCTTCCTAAAAAAACTACAAAACTGGCTGGAAGCAACAGAGGAAACACCAGGCAGTTTCATAGCAATTCCCTGGGGATTTGGTTGTTTTCCTGAGACTCCTAATGAATTATACATGCCAGTGAAGAGATATAATGTGGCTTTGAATAAAATAAACAAAATTTAAAATGGAAGAGATAGGGAAAGGGAAGACAAAATGATTTTTTTAATCCAAGTTTGAACTAATTTCACTTTAATCAGAAGCTGACAAGAAAATGGTAAGCCCTGCTGCTTGTCACATTCAGCAGAGATGTCCCCACTGTCTTTAACTGATTAAACATTTCACTGCTGACCTCCAGTGGGAGGAGAACATTCCCTTTAATGCTGTTGAGTGCAGTTCCAACAGATCTCAGTACTTATTACAATCTGTTCCATGGTCATCGCTCCATCAGCCTGAACAAATGGGATTTTTGTGAGTTTAAATCCTTTTATGGTTTTTTAGGGCAGTAGGAGTATCCGGCTCTTATAAGCTGCAATGACCTCCAAGATGAGGCCAGCTCAGGAAAAACTGGGTTAAAAAAAGACTTTTGGCTCACTGAAACAAAGATGAAAAATCTTTTCAGTTACAGTAATTTCAAATGGTTGAATATCAGATTTCTGCCTTACAAATCTCAAGTGTTCTGATCCATGGCCCTGAGCAATGTATAGAGATCACAGAAACCATCTCCATCCTCTATCTGGCCTCTTCCCCTTCTTGTGACCTTCTAGAATGTAGCCCACAGCTGGTATTCATTTATTGAGTTTATTTGGATTTCTCCAATAAAAAAACCCACAACCCTGGTTGTCCTTGACTTCAGTTATCAAAACAAAAATAGACCAGTAACATATCCCAAGAGCCAAAAGGGTATAGGTCCTCCCAAGCAAAACATGAAAGTCATCATATGAGCACTCCCCTCCTGTCCACACAACCAGATGTGTGGTGTGCCTTGCATTCTGACAGCAAGTCATAATCCCACCTACTCTGGCCCAAGGATGGGAATTTCTTCCACTGCCAAAGGTCCTTTGTAGAGAAGCTCTAATGCATCCACTGAACAGAGCTCAGGTAATAAAGTGCAAAAAGAGTGCCTCTCTTTTCTCAAGTAGGACATTTTGAACAGAACATCAAATGAGAGGTAACCTTTCAATTGAATCTGAATATTAACAGGCAGGCAGCTTGGGTCCTGGAGCACACGTGGTACAGGCTGCTATGGAAAAACATATACCCTCTGCACCAATATCGATTATACTCTTTGACCATGTATTGATGGCCCAGGAGGTGCCCTGCAGCAAGTTCCCACTGAAATGAAAAAAACCCTCAAATAATAAATCATCAGAATAAACATATTCAAATCTAAAAGAAATTGTAACAATACTTAGCTACCATCTCTCAACATGCTGCTATAGGTTCATGTGCCAACAACATCCTTGTGAGACTGAATAATTGTGCTTTAGGTGGCAAAGGCACCACCTCTTCACAGCTTCAAGTCCTTTCCATTTATACCAGGGCACTCTATCTTCTGCCTTTTTACTATAAGACACTTCTTATTTCAGGGTAAGAGGTCAGTTATTTTCTTCAAGAATCACACAACACCAGCTCTATCATAGGTTTGCTGGATTTTCAAGCAAGCATCACTGAGACTCACCTCAGACTTACAAGGATAATACAGACATCCTTCAAATACCTCATTAACACTCCCATTTGCTGTGATGCCTGTAAAAATATGGAAATGACAGGCTATAATTTCTGACTATTTTGCTGATTAGCACTGGCAAATCATTTCCTCTCTCCTCTTTTTGGACCTGCCCATCTGTGCTCTCTTGCCTTACCCATAAGCCGTGAGCTCCCTGGGGAAGAAACAGCCCTTCTGTTCCAAACTTGCACATTGCCTAACACAGCAGGGTCCCAGTTCACAACTCCTATGATGCTGCAGATACAACTGCTAACAAGAGCAACAGCAAACACAACCCATTTCTGCTCCTGCCCACTTGCATCTGGACTGAGTGTCTGCATGTAGCTGGTGTTCGCCAAATCTCACTTTACAGGAGTCCTGAGGGCAAAAGTCAACTCCTGCCTATGAAGATGAGATCTCTCTTTTAGCTGCCTATTTCCCAATGGCAGCAGACCCTGGCTGCTTTCCACCAGTTGAGGACCAGATATGCCACTGGTTTGATGCCAGTTGGCAACTCTTATGTCTCTGTAAATTAAGGGCACTGAAAAAAGTCAATTTAAAACCAAAGAGATTCTCTGGGACCAACTAGAAATAGGGCAGTTGGATATGAGTCATGTAAGGAGGGATGGATTGAAACCACCAATTAACCTCAAGTAGGTCGAAGAGCGATTGCAGGCTAACACATTCTAGTCACAGATGACAGGGGCTGAATTTAAAGCAATGGCCTAAAAGAGGAAATCATTATGCCACATGCCTAAACTCTTGCATCAATCTGCCTTCAGAATTAAGTGTTTTAGACTCTCTGCTTTTATCAAGCTGTATTTCCATGCACAGCAGCGGGACTCTGGCTACAGCAGCACAGACATGACATCTGAAGTTAAACTTCACTCTTTCAAATGCGTACAGAGCTATGCATTGCAGAGTACGAAACCCCACTTAGTTTTCATCAATTATTAAGAACATCACTGCTTTAACTTTCTTCTGACTCGCCAAATAAACCAATTGTCTGGACTAAGCAATTGTCTATTACGAAGCAAAACTTGGTAGTATTTAATGTTCTGTCTTTAATATCTCTGAATTTGCATCTTTCAAATGTATCTCCAGTTCTTCTGACCAGATTCAGATTGGCAAAGCCATTTCTCCTTACAAAACCACTTCAGTCTTTTTTCTTGTTCTAGAAGGACTTTTCACTCTCCCATTTATGGCTTTTCATTTTAGGTATGTGCTACAGAGTGGAGCTCTCTGAGCCTTTATTACTACCAGCTCTTTAATCTACAACACACCACTGTTTTCTTCCTTTCTATTTTGCTCAATGTACCAAAGTTAAAACCTACACCATGGGGTTTGTCTGCCTGTTGTTTGTGAACTGTAAATTGCAACAGAAGAATTGTGCTACATGACCCCACTTATCCACCAGAAGTAGCATTGCAAACAATGTCTAACTAGAGACACTTTCTTTCTCCTGCCATGTCTCTACAGATTAGACTATTACTTTAATTTTATAACCAGCAACTCTTCTGCATTCTTCATAGTTCCCTATCCATCCAGCACACTTTGAAGAACACGTCTACTGACATGTGGTATAGTTTCAGCTAAAGAAATAAAAACCTGTAATCTAGGGTTTTTTGTACTATACTCAAAGTCAATGCTACTCTCCCATTCTTTTAACAAACGAATGAACCTTGTGTTCACAGGGTTTGTGAGAACATATAAATGGTTAGGATAAAAAAGAACCAACAGACCAACATCTGTTTTGTCACTTTTGGCCAGTTTTTCTGTAGGACTACGCTTGTATAATGCTTCCTCAGCACCAATCTCATCACTCAGGTGAGATTTACATCTATCTCATCATGCATATGAGGATGCCAGGCCAGTCACAGCAGGACAGGTGACAATCTCTCTAGGTGAATATACAATAACACACATAGGAGACTGCTCGCTGATGGTCAAACACAACTGAGCTCCCTCCAAACCAAAACCAATGAGTCCAAATGCTATTTTCTCTTCCCATTTACAGCATGAACAGAAGATTGACAAGTGCCCTGATGTCGTCTCCCTTATGATTCTAAGATTTCTTCTTCTCTCTAAAATGGAGCATGTGGACAATTTCTGTCAAATCACTGTGCAAACAACACGCCAGATTTACACCTCAAGAGTGCACAGCCTCATGGACACTTCCTCAAGACTCTTCCTGAATTTGCTTGACATTCCGGCATCTTCTTCCCAATCTGTCCCCAGCAGTTCTTAACCTGTCAAGAAGACTTTTTGTTTCTCCTTGCATGGCCTCTATTGTATAGCCCTTGCATACTTCATAAAGGTGTCCTTAGAGATGGAGAAAAGTAGGAGTATAATACAAACTGTGATGCACAAGAGCTGTGTTTTCCTCCTCACAGGTCAAGATAGGTAACAAAAAAAGAGTCAGGGCAAGTCTAAAGCTAGACTGTGTCTGTTGAAGAACAAAAAGACACCAGTGATTTACAGCCACTTTTACTCCAGAATCCCACACTTTGACTACTATCACAGGACCAAGATGATGATAATGAGGAAAGAAGTTCCTGAGGACAGAAGCACTTTCCTTGCAACAGCTGATGAAAGTCCTGCGTAGCCTGTCATTACCTTCTCTTGCTCAAAGAACGCTTTTCAGTTCACCAAAGCAAAATGGCACCAGGGCTAACACACAGATACATTTTGATCATTCTGTTCTATATTTCTTTCACTGTCTGACAAAAGAGATGTTACTTCTTCAAGTGTATTCTCTACTTATCAGCCTGGTTTCTTGTTTCACATCGGGTTTGCAGACGCTATACTTTAAGGAGTCAGAGTATGATGGAGTGCCAGCTAATGCTTGAATAAAAAAGTCTCTGAATTCTAAAGATGAAATGGAGAAAACGAAAAAAAATACGTATTGTCAGATATGCCAAACTTTATTCTCAAAGTGGAAAACTTCCTTTTGGGAAGCAGCTAGGATCTTTAATCTGTGCTGCTCACAAGAGGAAGGGGTTGCTACTTTAGCTCTTCTCTACAGGCACTAGGTCACATGTAGGAAAGCAAGGGAAATTTATATCACTTGGTACGCTGAATCAATTCTCCAGATATCTTTGTTAAAGGAGCACCTTGTGTAAGGTAGGTTACTCCATTTCCAAAACACAATAAGCTTCCTTGAAGTATTTGTAAAGTAGGACTTGAATTTATCCGCCACTCCAGATAGGCTTTAATAAGCCTACTTCCAGAACTATTGAGCCGATATTACTTGGATATCAACATCCTTTCTGAATGCAATTAATCCCACTTGAGATTCAAAACGTCCAGGAAGTCCCTTTCTATCCCCTTTGACTGACAGCTTGCTAAGAAAGTAATGAGTTCTCCTATATAACCCTGTCATGGGCTTCATCCTAGGAAGAAAGACTTAGTCCACAACCTTCCAGAGGGACACGAGAACACTGTAGTGCAAATCACACATAGCTTACTGCATCCTGCCTTCTCCATGCAGAGGTACCTTTAAAGTATCCCCTGTTGATATGTGTCCAGACTGGGATGAGAAAGTGGCAAATAAAACTCACATGGATGCATGGTAAGGAACTGGGTCCACTGTTCTTGTCAAATGTGGGCTGAACCAGTTATCCAGCAGTTTGAATTAATTATGCTACTAGTTTTGAGAAGCACAGAGCAAGGATTAAACTGGTCCCTTTGCATGGGGACAGACTGGTCAAGGACATTTCCAGTAAAACACAGAACTGTGGGCCTGGTGTAAGATTTTAACTTCAGCTGAAGCTGTATTATTTCACAGAAACTCACAGTACTTCCAACTTGATCAGTATATAGCTCACACCTTCCCAGACGCTTCTTTCTACTGCTACAGGTTGCTGTAGGAAGTTCCATGCCAGAGGCAGTCATGCTGACCACCAGTTAATGTGATTAACTGTACAGGCAGAAAGTGACAGATGTTGTGTCTAGAAAGCAACAGGAGTTTGGCATGGGAACATTTCTTACAGACTGCAACTATGCATGTGAACAAATCATTTCATGTGAGCATAAAAGAGCGAAAAAAATACTCTACTGAACCATAACTTGTTCTACAGTTATCCCAGAAGCTAAAATAATAAACCCCCAAAATAATTCAAAAAGCATTAAATATAGTTCTGGGAAATGCACTGGAACTCATTTTTAAAGCTATCTTTTGCTTTTCAAGTCATGGCAACTGTGTGAATCTGTATGGGGTCTTGGATTACACAAAGCCTCTGTGGACTGCTGAGCAAGGGGCAGGTGATGAGGTGGGAAATGCAGGCAGGTTTGTCACAGACCTCTGCATACATCCGCAGATGTACACAGTCTCCATGCTGTGTGCATGAGTGTCTAGGAAACTACCACATTAAATATATCAGTTAATGCAAAAGGAAGCTAATATAAGATAGCACATTAACAACCCAGAGCGGAAGCCCTGGCTCCACCGCAGTCCTGGGAAAAAAAATCACAGTGACTCCTTAGGGTGAGGTTTTCATCTCACTGAAGTCTGTGAGCTAGTTTCTTTCAGATCAAATAAAGAACTGGCAGTGGAAGATGAAGTTTTGTCTTCAGTTTTGCAAGTAAGACAGAGAGTTGAGCTATGGGACCCTTATGAGCTGTGATATGCTGCCTGAGTAGCACTAGTTTCATCTGACCTGAATTTTTAGCAAATAAGTTGTGACCTAATTTTTTTTTGGTGTCACTTAAGTGAAAAACTTAATCTCTGATCAGTTGTGCAGAAATTGGATCACAGCGGTAGATTGTGAGGCAGCCATGAAATCGACAAATCCATAAATGAGAACACAGAGTAAATCTAATAAAAAAATCTTATTCTTGTCCATGTTACTACTTAATCTTCTATCTCTCTTTATTTGGTGGAGGGGATAGACAGCCTTCCAGGCTATGGGTCGCTTGTCTTTTAACTTGGTACATTTCTAATTGAGAGACAGTGTGTACAAGCATAAAGAAAGGAAGAGAAAAAATAAAACAAACAAAAGACAGGCAAATCCTTCAGCCTTTTGTTTCCATAACATCCACTGATATTTCACCGCTTCTGTGGTTTTTCACTGCATTTAGAAAGTCATTGAAAAATGTTAATGGTCTGGTGGCAAAGCAGCCATTGGGAATGAAGAATGAGCCAGCGGCGGAATGAGGCTGTGCTGCTAATGATTTCCTACACGAGCTGATTAAACATTGCCCTTCCATCTCTTGCCACCTAATTCCCTCCACCACTGATTTATGGAAAAAAACCTTCCAAGTATGGCTCCTGCAGCTTTATTAGACAGTAACAATTTAGCACCACAAGAGGCTTTTTCCCAGCTTCTAATTTTCTTATAATGAAGAAGGAAAAAAAAAAAAAAAAAAGAGGATGGAAAAAAAAAAATCATTGCAATGTCTTTGCTTAAAGAGCAAGGGGGGAGGAAAGAAGGGAAGTTAGTCCAAAAAACCTAATAGAAATATCAAGGAGGGCATGGGGTTCAGCACTTGGGATCCTGTTTATGATGAGAGGATCATTACTTCACAGAAATCATTATCCTTTTCAAGGCACAGAAGAAGACAAGTTCCTATAAATGGAATCTGTCTGGTGCTATTTCAGTGGGTTTAAAAATAGCTCTACACCTCGTTTGCCCTGATATAGCAATGGCTGCTGCTATAGGCTCTTTCCAGCAAAAGATTCACAACATTTCTTGAAAAACTGAGTGGAGAGAACAGGGGAAACCTGCCTCATTTCTTTTTATGATTTCAAAGTTTGCCTTTTCCAATATTAAACCCAGTTCCAGAAAGAAAAGCACAAAGGCACTACAATGTACCTACAGAAATCCCTGTTTCAGGTAGCTGCGTTCCTCGGAGGAGCAGGAGTACAGACATGAAACATTCTTTGCTCAACAGAGGCTGTGCCATTGCAGGAAGTATTGGGGAAAAACGACAGTCAATCACCACTGTGGTCACCCTGTGATTCCAGGCTGGTGAAGAGACTCTCACAGTAGGACTCAGTAGGAAAGGAGTTGCCACAGGTTTCTACCCTGTAGGAGGAACTAGTAGCATATTAGCAATGAGTTTGCAGCAGTTCAGATGCTATTTGCTCGGCAAACCATTTGGCACCTTGAAGACAGATGCTTAATTTAAGCTGGTAGTTATGCATCCTCTATTTTGAACAGAAGGACTGATCCCATCTCAGACTGGGTCCTCCTGCTGATCTCAGTGGATCCAGCCCTCAGACACAGCTGTGTGCTCAGCTGGCAAGTAACTATTCACTTGTGGATGGGTTTTCTGCTGGCCTGACATGCTGAACTGGTTGTGAGGGTGAGACAAAAGCCAGAATCAGTGAAGGAGGAGAAGCAGAGATGTGCAGCCAGGAGTAGGCAGCAGCTAGATTGGAAACCATCTAGGTGTGAGTTATAATGTATGTTACGAATGTAGTAAATGACATACTAGATCAAACCCATACATATACTATTTCTGACATCAACCAGTGCCAGGTATTTTAGAGGGAAAAGCAAGACATCTCCTCTAGTAAAAGATGATTTGATCTGCCCTGCTGATTTTTTTCCCTTTAGCTCTCTTAGTGGCAGTCTGGGTTTGCACTGAGAAAAAGGATTGTTTAAGCTCCTTCCTAAATGACTGCAAATTTCATCTAGGTTAATGAAGTTCTGTGTAAAATCTTAGTATTCTTGTTATGCAAATCTTAATGTTCACTATGTGAATATTTCAGAGGCACTGCAGCAAAGTTATTAGTGAAAAATTATTTCACCAAGTGAAAGATGCAGTTTGCATAGGTCACTGTGCAGCTATTTCAATAAACTTCCATCAACTTGGTTTGAATTCAAGCTCCGTATTGTGTTACTGATATGACGGACTTCTGACAAGAGCTGATGGAGGTTTCTCAGAAATTCATGTAAAACTGAACCATGGTACCAAAGGAAGGCACTTAGAAAGGAAGGAGAAGAGGTAGAGAAGGGAGACAAAAGCCGGTGAGAGTGCAGACTGGGAGGCCAGGCTGGCTGTACTCACTGACACCATGAAGACAGAGGGGACAAGCTTTTGCTGGCTTCTGTGAGGGTATGGCACATCCCAACCCCTTCGTTGGCTACAGAAAGCCTAGCTTTCCCCTGTACTGCAAAGAGAACAGGCTTCCTTTTCCCAGCAACCTCCTGTCCCAAGCAACTGCTGTGCTGCCTGTGCCTAGAGCTGGTCTCTGATTTCCTGAAACTCACTTAAAGAGATGGATTTTTGACCATGTAGCATCTAAAACTATAAGATCATCAGAAACCAACCTTTCTGTTGTATTCGAATGTAATAAAAAATAATCAACATTCACATACAAGCAAATCTCCAGGATCAAAATGAGTCTCATTTATGTTTGATTAGAAGCCCAACAACAGTGACCGCTGTGCCAACTAAGAACTTTTGCCTAAACTTTCCAGTTTCTTGGAAGAAGGCTTTGCATCTGGATTATACCCAGTAGAATGACTTCACCTTGGCCAGGGCTTTATCTGCCATGGCTACAACAATAAGGCAGATCCTCAACAGGGAGAAATCAGGGAATTCCATGAAAACCCATGTAGCTCCATCTATCTAAACTAGACGTGAGACTAATAATTTCATAAGATCAATATTGAGCTGTAATTGAAGACCGATTCAAGAAGAAGAGAGCTAGGCTTTCCTTCTGATTTCCCTCTTGAGATCAATTGAACATAGCTATTTGAATTTTCAACAGCGAGAAACAAAGTCGGCCTGGCTATCTCCTCAATTATGGATGCCAAAAAGTAGTGACCTATACCCACATATACTTCTTTAATTCCAACTCTCCACACACACATTTTTTTCTTTCCTTGGAACAGATGACGCCAGAGTCCATCATTCGAAGAAATATTTCCCAGTTTGCTTCCTCCTCCTCAGATAGATACACGGATGATGCAATTTCCCCTGCCATCATTTCAGAATGATAAATCTCAATTTGCAAAGGTGTTTGTCCCTCTCGTTCTCCCTGCCTTGTGCACTGAGAATATGCTCCAGCAAAATGAAATCCAAGAGACAAAAGATGGTGTATGTGTGGGGGGGAGAGAATGATTTAAACAACAGAAAGGGCACAGTCAGATTTCCCTAGAGTTCAAATATTCACGTTGACCAAAAGGTCATCTTGGCATTGAAGGAAAACTGAAAAGTTCTACGAGGAAGGCAACAAAGAAACTGTTTTGCATGAAGATACTAATTGCATTAATAATTATGCATTGAAGTATAAGGTGTAAAACTGTTCTACAAAAGACTCGTGCTTCATGCACAGTATGCACACATCTTCAGGGAATCATGAATTCAGAGAGCCCTGCTTCTCTTTATATTTTCACAATGTCGAGCTATGATGTCCCCAAGTATTAATTGGGGTCTGCAAGCTCTATCATAATAATAATAAAAGCAGCTATTTAAGTCACTGCAAATGACATACATTAGCGTAAGTCAATCAAAAGCCTTCTCAGCTCTGTACCAAAAGGCTATGCGTGCAAAGGTAAAATGAAGAAATGCATGATATACTTTCCTGGATCCAGGAAAGTTGCTCCCACTGAGACAACAGCAGAACTCTTGTTGACTTCACTTACAGCATAATAGTGTTTATAAGGAAGAAGTATTATTTCCCTGTTGACAGTTCAGTCTTTGGGCAATGCCATAAATAAAAGCTTTGTATTCTCTTCTATGCTTTTTACACTTGCTTTTTACAGTTGCCCAGAAAATGTAATTCTTGGATTTACACTCTGTACAAGACAGGTGAAACAGTTCTGACACAGAAGGGCACAAGCCCACAATTCAGATTATTTACAAGTGACAGGCCAAATGACAGGGGAATGATTTGCACCAGCAAAATTTTATGGGCAAAGTAAGGTAAGAAAGCCTTTGTTTGGCAGGTATAATTGTGTGAATGTTCAAAAGAGTCAGTCAAACCTCCAAATTTCTAGAATTTCACCAAATTAAAACATGCGACTACTGTGATTTTTTTTTTCCACTGAAATAGATATTTCATAACAAATGACATTCTGCATTACTAATACTGAAATAGTATGAAAAATTGAGGAAAAATAAAATAAAATAAAAGGAAATGAAATAGAAAGCTAACTTAACAAGAAGGAAATCTGAAAAGGATTTGTGTCAAGAAACTATCTGTTCTAGGCAGATTCTTGGAAACTTCTTTGATTTTCAGAAAAAGATCCATTTTACTAAAGCTGTGTTTTCTCATGGAAAACGGTTTCAATTAAGTTTTCCTGAACAGCAATATGTCATATTCCATATGCAAGGTACAGCTGAGCGGTAGTGATTCCCATGTTTGCTTAGATATTTATGGCATCATTCATAGCTACTCCATTATGGTGAGAAATATTTTGACTTCATTCTTTAGATATAGCTCAATGGGGCCTACGCAGCTGACAAATGACATGTCGGAGGTAATCTGTACATACACCTACCATCTTTTTAGGATGCATTTCAGCTACCTGGCTACGTTGCTTCCTCAGACCTGGATGCTGCACAGGGTTGGCAGTAATCATTAAAAACCATGGGGCTAATCTGCAAACCAGAAATCTCCCATGATGGAGATGACTAATATCAGTCACCTCAAACCCCAGTGCAACAGGTTTTATGTAAATACTTTCTAAGGTGTCCTTTCTCTTGTAAGCATTACCTGTGGAACAGATCTTTCTTCTCTCCTCATTCCTGCTTTATCTCAGTGCACCAGTCCTTAATCACTTAGCTCCTGGGCAAGTTTTGGACCAAATAGGTACAGCATAGAGCAAAGTCAGGTGTGGCTGGAGCTAAGCAGATACCAACGGTGCACTCTGCTGTTAATCTCTGTGGAGAGAAGTCTTAAAAGACCTCATGTGGAGGCCAGGATTTATTATTCCCATTTCCACAGACAGCAAAACCAAAGCACAAAGATGTAAGAGCCAGTACTTTAGGCACTTTATGAAAAATGCACAAGTTGCTGGCTCCCAGCCATTGGATGTGGGGGAGAGCTCAGAGTTAGAACAGCCCATTAGTTTCATAAATGATCGTTGTTGAGTGGTTTTAGTGGCATTTTCTAAATGGATAAGATTAAAAAAATTCTAGAAGCAGAAGAACTAGTAAAGCCCACATTCTTATTGATTCAGTTAAGCCACTTCCCGGCTCTGCAGCAGCCCCAGTTCCTCAGCAAAGTCCTGCATGAACTCTAAAGCACTGGAGCAAGCCCACAATGATGTGTAGGGTGAATAGTATATGCCAACTGGCCAGAACACTTACCAGCCAAGTCCTGCCTACCCTCATGTGACCAGGGGTCTCTCTACTCTGTTTAACACCTGATTTCAATACACTTTTATTCTCTTAATAAGATTTTTACTCCCTCTTCTACATTTGTTTGCAACTGGCTAACGCATTCAAATGTTATCAGGGAAGACAGATTGCCACTAAGATTTTTTTTAAGCAAACCAAGCGATCAGCAATATTGTTGACAGTCACCAGTTGCCCTGCTGGCTAGTTAAGGTAGAGCTGGTGTTCAACAAAGGACTGGTTATATTCTGATTTCTGAAGCTGGTTAATAAGAATCTTGTGTGAAGTTAAAGTAAGTGGTGCTGCCCTGATTTAACTCTTGCATACCAGGAATTTAGCCTGTGGTATCTTCAGCCTCTACTTTCATCAACATTTGTTCAACCAGTAGATTCACCAACCCTTCCCTTAATTTACAGTAACATACAGAATTCCAAACCACTGCTTCATTTATGAAGACAGAATATGTCTGCTAAAATATGGGAGGAAAGAGAGATTCTGAGAACAGTGCATTAACAAACAAGGAGTCCAGTGGAGTGATGAAGACAACCTGATGCTTACAGTTTTCTATTTACCATCACACAGACAGCCCAAGGGTTGGCCTTACTGCTTTTAGATCTGGCACTTAGGTTTTTTTGTCTCTATCTACCCTGGATCTACAGGTTGAGATATTAAAGCCAAAGCAGAATGACTGATGTTCTTGTGTTCTACTATAATTTACTGCTTCATTTTCTTGAACTGTCCCCTGATTTATCTGTTCTGTGGTTGTGACCCTCAACTGCTCATTAGTTAGGAAGGTCACTTAGAAAGGAACCTTTTCTGCCAGCTTCCACTATGTATCAGCTCTGAGTTCTTTTAGTGCTCAAAGAGAAAGCTTTGTCTCTGACAATTAGTAGAGACATGCAGATAAATATATATTACAATATATTTTAAAAAATTGTATTTTTCTTAATATTATTTTGCTTAGCAGCCTGAGAAAGCAATGAAAACCACTAAGGTAGGAAACATACAGACATGAAGATCTTTGACATAAGAGCAGTGTTCTGTAGGGAAACACTCTCCTGTGTTCTGCAAATGTGCATATGATTATCACTTGGTGGTACACACAAGATACTCTCTCCCCCTTTCACTATACAGCAGGTTATTTCATATGATCTCATCTCCATTAACACAATACTGTGGTCATGGAGCAGCAGATGTGTTGTCATCAGCCGTGTTGTGTTCATGTCAAATAATAACATACAGTATCTCTTTTCAAACTCCCAAAGAGATCCTCTGAGCACCATACACCTAATATAGTTTCTGGCAAGTGAATGTAGGCAAATTAAATCCAGTTTTGATTAAGAGTAGTAAACCAGTACTTGCAACTCCTTAAGAGTATGATCTCATCATTTTCTTATAAACCAGGCAAGTCTGAACCTGGATGACAGAAAAGCCTCTAAGGAAAACCCAGATGCTGTAAAGAACTAGCAATTAATACAGGATGGTGGTGTTTGTTAGTCTGTACTGAACCACTGCCCAATGTGTAGCTGTTCTTTTGGATAAGATATAAAATCTAGGTCTTGATAACCCTGTCCTTTCTTGCAAGCATAAAACTTTTAAAATCCAATATTCTGGCCAAATTCCAGTTAAGATTACACTCTGTCTACATAAAATACTACCATTATTTCTTTCTTCACCTGTTAACAAATTTGATGTAGTTCATGATGGAGTAGAGCAGTTGATGTGTTCCACCCCAGAAGTGTTGCATTTCAGCAGGGAGTGAGCAATCTCTTTGTATACTGTGAGAAAAGCCCTCTGGGATTCTTTTGAATGAAAGGAGCTAAATAAATCTCAGTTATTGCTATTATGACTTTCTCCGGCATTTATCCACAGAATAAATGGATAGGTAAGTTGATTTTCAGGCTGCTTTTTATTATTTGCTGAACAAAACTACCTGAAAGTGCTTCACTATTACTTATACAAAATTTAATTTGGTGACTAATAGACCCAGGCAACTAAAGCAGGCAGAATTCTATAATCAACATAAGGAGACTTGTATTTATTAGGTAGTGACTGGGAAATCCCAGAGACACAAAGGGTCTGTGAACTTTCCAATTGCGTACTGGGCTTTTGTAAAGTTCCTAGGACTCATCTGAATTCACAAAACTTTTCTTCCTTTGTAACTCAGGTTCACATGGCTAGATCCTAGTCCCCTCTTTGGCTGCTTTGAAATACAGGAAGAAATCCACTGCTGGCTTCTCTTTTACCTGGCTACCCACTCCTATAGCTTTCCCATAAGGAAAAAAGTCTAAAGAAATAGCTCATGTGGCCAGGATGTCTTTATGGCCTCTGTTGCTTAGCTACCAGAAAGGTCCTATACGACTACTGAGCTGGCACAAATATGAGCAGCTTGAAGCTGCTTTTCTTTGCACTGGGGAGCCTGCTGGATTCATTCCTCACCCTGCTGGTGTTTTATTTATATTTCACTGGACTTAGTTCTCACTCCTCTCCCTGGCTCCATAAATGAAAGCCAGGTCAAAATGAATCCACAGATAGCCCTGGTCTAGTTGCAGAAGTTTTGATCTTTGAGACCATCCAGAGGCAAATGAACATGCTCCTCCTGCTTAACATTTCAGGAGAGGACTTGAGAGCAGAACCCAGGGAAGGATCATGTTGACACTACTTCTCACAACTTGTCCCAGCAAAGTCAACAGTAGGAATGTCCTAAAACCAGAGAAATTAGGGTTTTATACAGTGGGATCAGATTACCTGAGATTCAACACAGGCCTTCTGCCAGACCGTGGGTAGTCATCCTTTCCCAGCTTTCATGGCCCAGATATGTTCCTTTCACTGTATGACAGATTGCATGATGCAGCTGACTACAACAGCAAGGTATTCTGTCTCTTTCAAACAAGAAGTCTATTCTGACCCAATGGGAAAGGATACTAAAAGCAACTGCTCGGGAGAGATGGTTTCACATCAAGTTACTTACCAGAGAATCACAAGATGAGCCTCTAAGGAAAATAGTTTTGGTACTATCTGATGATCATTCATTACATACATTCTTAAACCTGAAGGACAAGCCTTGCTCACTGAGCCTGTCTTCTCAGATACCCATTCTAGCACCTTTTGATAATCCAGGGATTCCGAGAAAATACATATTAACAACCCATGGACAACTTGCCCTACTATATTAGATGCTCAGATAACCTGGCATGAGGATGATTAAAGATCTATGTAGACTCCTAAAGGGCAACCCTTTTGTATTCATTCTGAATACACTTGGACTTGGACTAGTGAAATGCTAGAGTGATTCTCAAAGGTCTGGTGGACCCTAGCACTATAAAGGTTTATACTGTCTCTCATAAATCCTTGCCACAGGAGCAATACACTGATATTGCAACATTTACTCTATACAGAGCCTGCCTGCAGCTCAGTTACCGACTCAGATCAGGTAGCTACCTGTATTGATTAAAGAGCCTGTGCAACTTCACTGATTAATTTTCATAATCAGCAGCTACCTTTTTAAAGTTCTAGTTTACCTTTACAGCTATCCATCTCCCTAAGGAGCAAATAGGAGGTGGAAGTATCAAAGCTTAAATGGAAAACGGGTTCTTTTAAAGCCTTATCTGGACTAACCAGATGGTAACAAACTATAACAGAAACCTATAAAACCTCCCCTTAAGTGTGGTGCTAAATTATCTGCTACTTGAAGAACTTTTGTCATAGAGGCAACCATAATTCTCTGTATAACTAAACTTATGAAGATAGTTTCCTATCTCCCCCTAGGACTGGGAAGTCAGAAGCGACCAGCGCATCCCTCCTCCCTATGGGATCTGATGTCATGCTGTTTCGGAGCAGATAGAGATCCAGAGTCTAATTCAAGAGTACAAGGCTCTAGACCAAAAGAGAAAGAAGAATGAGCCATGATACAGGGATCCACGATGACTCAGGATGGGTGGACAGCTAACTCCAGAGTGGTGATGTACACACAGGGAAGCTTCCACCATACAAACTGAGCCGAGCACGAGAAAGAGTCACGCCACATGAACTATTAATCTAGTGCTCAAATCTGTAACTGAGAAGTCTGTGCATTTAATGACTAGACACTAGCCTCTGTCACAACAACTAAAATGACAGCCAGTAGATGGAAGAGGTCGTAGTTTAATCAATTCTCTTTCTCTTTGTTTTACATAACTGAGGGTGATAGGCAGCTAATACATTTCACAGCCATGTGATAAATTACACTGTCACCTGCACTTTGCCTGATACTCTTTCTTTGTCAAGACTATTTCCACCATCTCTACTCCCACTCCAATGCAACCGCACTACAAGTCACAAGTGTGTCAACTTTCTTCCCCTGGCAAGTGGAATTTTTCCATCAGGCTTTCTTATGCACAAGACCTGTGCTGCTACATCAGTGAGAACTTTCATGGCCCTAATCAGGAGCTCAATGTTACTGCAAAAAAGAATGTCTCAACTTTGCCCTACAGTTGGCTGTGTTTGTTTCTTGTGCAGAAGGGCCAAAGCAGCAGAATTTACAGCCTGACACTTTCAAGTAGAAATAAAAATATTTGGGTTGTAGTTTTCTAGTGTTTATTTTCTCTTTCCCTAAATGTTGTACAAGTCACATTTGTTAGCCAAATCATTCGTTTTTAGAGGCCATGTGACGAAAGAGTTTCCTGGCATTTGGAAGGTTGACATTCCATATTCATTCGTATCTTTGCCATGCACGATAAAGCAGCTATCCCAAAAGCAGAACTAAAAATCATTTCAGCTTTTTGAGACTCTCCCTTAGCTATTAACAGCATAAGCTGTAGGGGGATTGCATAGGTGTATTACCTATAGACCATCAGCTTCCCAAAGCAGTCACTCTTCAGTGACATGACTTCTTTCCAGCACTTACTTATGGATTTATGGAAGCAAAAGAGGGTGGTACACGCAAGCACTGAACTGGTACATTGCCAGGGTCCTGAAATTTAGACAAATCCGTATAGAGTGGAATATAAACAGGAGCAAATTCTAATTGCACAAAGGACAACATCTTACTTAAATATTTTGCCAAATCATTACCTTTGACTCTGAAGTAATAAATCTCAACTGCCTCCATAAAATAAGGTTCCCAGGCACTGAACTGAGCTTGGTTCAAACTGTGGATGAATGCTGCACTGTGTTTTCTGCTCTCTGGATTCAGCCATCGTGAGTAAATACAGCAGCAGCATGATTGGGAAATTGCCCTCAAAGGCGATAAAATACAGGATTCATCAGATTTTGATATGTCCCTGAAAATGGAGAGTTGTCCTATCTCATTTGGCAGCCTGGAAGAATCAGGACACACTGCAGGAAGCAGAATATACTCCTGGAAGGGAAGAATTTCACCCCTGCTTTTCTGCAGACACCCTTCTCTGGCTCCCTGTTTCTCTCTTCCCTCCACCCCTGTGATGCTTTCCTTTTCGCTTATTGCTTCTCCTACAAAGCTTCTCCTAAGAGGAAGGTGTTTTGCATTGTGGCTTTAATTTAATTAGAAGCCAAAGTACCATAGCCTCATTTCACGGAAAGTTCAGCATCAATATGCTCGGACTGTGAGCAAAATGCACAGCTAGAGAAGCACTCGTCAGAGTAGGGCAGTGCTGCGCAGGAGGAAGGCAGGCAGTTTCTATGCCTTTGATTTCTGTTTTCAGTTTTGTTATCTCAGGGCACCAAATCCCTTTCCCCTCCACCTTGGCTGGGAAAGAATGGTAGTAAAAAGAAAAAAGGCTTTTTGCTTTACTTTGATTATTCTTTAAGGAATTTCTGTGGGAACAAGCAAGCTCTAGGATGGCTGACTCAAGGAGGAGATGTCAAGTGCTTGCCACTTCATGTTCAGAGTATCTTTCACAAATCATTTCCCTTTACACAATCTTTTTCTAGAAAAAAACACATTTTCAATGTTTCTTAATCTAGTTATTTTCTAAAAGACACGAACAAATATGATGGCAGATGGATGTAGGGGAAGATCCCTTCTTATTAGTCTGCTTTTCTCAATTGCACTGATCTTTCACCTTTGAAGATCAGGCTGGAAACATTCCCAATCTTTATACATTCCTGCCCATCTGCATCTGAGAGGATGTCCCTCCTTGGCATTCACCAAAAGAGATGTTGAGTCCAGTTATGAGCATATAACTGATTCCGTTGGCTGAGATCTGCCTAGTTATTTTAGTGCAATTACATATGCAAACACTCTATTGGACTAAAAGGTGATATACCTAAGTTAGGAAATCAATCAGTTTCAGCTGATTTAATTTGGATCACTGTTATTCAAGAATCTGAATTGTGCCAAAATCCCAAAATGGGCTGTGACCCACGTTTTTTTTTTTTTTCCCCAACTTCTACCAGAGTTAGGGCATGGACATACTTCTATAATGTTGAAACAAAACTTTATGACAGGTTAAGATAGAGGAAGTAATTTTAGGTCACTAAATAGCACTTTCTAAACCTCAGAATCTCAGGAAAGGAAGAATGTCATAGTTTCATTTGTGACTCAGAAATAGGGACAATGCATGAATATACCACTGCTCAGGATATTGGCCACAGGCTGTTATCAAGTGCCGCTCACCATCATCATCCTACACTTAAACCATTCCTCTGGAAATTACTCTTTCTATAACCAGGAAAATTGCAATGAATAAGAGTTTATTCTGCAACCTTTGCCTCTTTTCTCTTTGTAAAAATCTGGATGTAAGGCTATGATTTTTCTTCAGTGTTTTGCCATATGCACTAAAGTCATGGAGGATGTTTCTGTTTCATCGCTGGAAAAGCTCAGTTTTCTAAATCAACAACGCACACAATCTTAAGCTCTGTGTGTCCTTCCCGTGACCGCTCTGTAATCTGCTCTTCCACCTCCCTCTGTCCCAGACCACCCCTAGGCAGGATGCTGGCAGCCAGCAAGACAGAAGGAATGTAAACATGATCAAACCAAACATGAAAATTCAAACCCGCATTTGTTGCAAATGTTTTTTCTCTTCATAGTCATGACGCAAAGCCCTGGCCACTAGGCAGATAAATACTAGGCCTGATGACATTAACAGCATTGAAATAGTGGAAATATAGTCTTTGGTTGTAGTTCTTTACACTAAAAGCTCAAAGGCATATATTGTTTCCTTTGTATCATGTTGTACAGAAGACAGAAAGAGCTAATTAAAGCCACAATTCTGCTGGAGCTGCCATGATACTCTTATACAAGTAAATCGGTTACTTCATAAGAAAAGAAAATTCTGCTTAGAGGTTTTTGTTTCCCTGTTCTCTTGATACAGAAGCTAAGAAAGCAGCCAGTTTGACTGAAAGATCTAAGGTAGTACTCCTGGTGCCAGAGGTACAGGAGGGGGAAAAAAGTGATCTTTGATTTGTAAACGGAGCAAATTGGATTTGGGTACCATTGACAGAGATTGAATATGACACCCCACAAGGTAATCTTTGCTGCCACTTTTCTGAACTATAACTATATTGTAATGCAGGGGTAAAAGGGAAACAGAAGTCAATGCAATAACCAGGACTCAGCAGAGATCAGCACTGTTCTGGCTTTGTCTCGGGCTTATCTGAGGAAGGCAGGTACTATATTCCATTTTCATTTTAAGACTAATCTCCTCTTTGGTATGTATTACAAATGCAGATTAGAAAGCCTTGGCTTTTATCTAATGTGGCCGGAACAGAGGAAAAGGAAAAACCATAAAAGAAGAAGAAACCATTAGAAACAGGAAGCTGTTGACATGGGGCAAAGAAAGCAAGAGAAAACAGGAACAAACAGGAACTACACCAGGAACTTCGAAGTCACATTCTCCAGGGTTTTCCAAAAACTGTTGCTTCAGAGTTTTTTAGATAAACAGTTCTTGTACAGATCCTCCAAAAATACACGTGCTGGGCAAAGAAAGCAGGTTGTCACATACGCAGTAATTCAATACAGCAGTCAAGCCCTTGTTTCTCGGTACTATTGGATTTTTTCTTTGTTCTCTCAGTAGGAACACAGCCCTAACAATAGCATAGGGTTCAGCATGAATCAGAGTCCCTGTTTACGCTTTCAGGGAGAGGATGATGCCTAAATATAATCAACATGTGCCAGTGCAAACCTGGAGCATGTACCATAATTCTAGTCTAGGGCTGTCAATAAATCTGCTAATGCAGTCTTCAGCTGTGTTGTCTCCTGTTATTTCCAGTCCTGCCTCACCTCCCAGCTGCAGTCCTCTCCTATCCCTGCTCTCAGTCCCCAGCTTTCTGTGATTTACGTAAAGTTCAAAATTAGTTTGGAGTATATGCAAAGTGGAGGATCTCATTCATCAGTTGTGAAACGAAACAAAATCTCTTCCCAGAGTAGGACTTTGTAATTGAAGAGTATTTCCAAGTTTGTATTATACTACATATATAACCCTATTCCTTAGTGAATGACCAGAGCTTAAGAAATTTATTGTGAACAGAGGAGGAGCAATGGGGTTAAAAAAACCCCAACAACAGAAATCCATACATAAAAAATCTTGTTCTTTTCTTTTTCCTTTCTTCTCTCTTCTATGTCTTTCCTAAGGTTATTCTTTGCTTTAAATCACTGAACTTACAAGTGTGTCTACTAATTCCCTGAAGGAATGAAGAATATATTCTTATAAAGAATAAGATCCCAGGAAAATTATTTGTCTTTTTTTCACTGTTATCTTCTCTTCCCTTTAACATTCAGCTAAAAGGCTGCATCTCAGAAGTAATTATTATTCTCCAGATTGCAGGCAGGACCTCAGAGTGCCTTTTGCTCCAAAAAAATATACAAAACATGATTAGATACAAATTCAATGAAAAAAATATGAAAGTATTGAAATATCCTAGCTCAAGACGATTCCCTCCCACACTGTGGGGGGTCTGATTCAAAGCTTGGTGACTTCAATTGAAAGACTCACATTATGCTCAGTGGGCTCTGGATCAGCCCCTTTCACCTCATGTCCACCTCAAAGTCAGTATTCACAGAATAGTTTTCATCTCTTCAAGGTGGGCAATGGCATTTAGAAATAATGGTGCTATCCATGCAGGTAAGGTACAGTTACACTGATCGAGTGCTAAATATGACTGAAAAGGACAAGTTCCTGGGTCACAAAACCCCACCTAAATTAACATCACACCACATGGAATGGATTAAATACACTTGTCCTTTTATTCTGGAAGGAACGCAGCCAAAAACTTTGAGGTTTATATCAGAAATTAGCTGCATGGTTTTAAATACAGCCACTTTAAGCAAAGACATCCACTGATGGAAGCCAAACAGAGCCCCATATAAAGCTGTGCTTCAGAGACATGGCACATGTTCACATTTAAGTTTACACCTTGACCGAAAACAAGGCAATTTTGTGCATGGGCACCCTGAGAGAACTGGAGGTGCTCAGCTGATCCTGCTCCCCTTTTGGGGTCTGGCTGCTACTTCACTGCCCAGTGGCATGCGGTATCAAAGATACAGTTGGTAAATACTGCTAAATACCAAGGATCCCAGCTATTGAGTGCCTGAGCTCCCAAAACTTTGATGAGAACCAAGAAATACAAAAGCACAAAGAATTGCTCAGGGCTCCACAAGATTAAACTTGAGAGTTTAATTAAGAGTTCTAATTAAGGAATTTGGAATCCAGTATTAAACCTATGCATGAATGATATTTAGCAAATGGTTTTTCCTTTTAAGCCATCTTATGAACTGTCCTGGTCCAGAAGACCAAATGACTCTGGAGCAAAGTGAATGCAGGTATGACCACCATATACTGTCTTATTTCCTTTTCCTTTCAATTTCTCCCTTGTGTTTACTTGTTTAAGCTCATACCTTCCCTTAGTCTTCCTCTATACTTTCCCCAGGTCATATAAGGTTTGTCTTCATTTTTCATTGGTGACTGTCCTGCCATATAAAATCACACATCATGCTTTCTATCCAATGGGATACACACTTTTCAGCAAGCCCTAAATCAGTATGAGCTAGAAGTTGCTGTAATTAGAGGATACACAGCCCCAACAGAGTGCAGCTACAGATTTCAATCTTCAGATAATAAACACTAGGGAAAATTTATAATATACTCCAAAACACTGAGGCATGCATGCTCCTACACCTAAATACACCCACCTCCATATGTACACACAGAGATGCTGTCTGCTCTATCCCAGTAAGCCCATAGTCTTTGCAAAAGAAATTGTAAAAGTTTAAATATCTTGACTGAAGTGTGCTATAAAACAGAGAACTCTTACAAGGAGTCTAGGAAGCCTTTGCCAGAGAGAGCAAATAGGCTTTGTGAATATGGGATAGTCCCTGAATCATCACTATTGTAAAGTCTTGCTACAGCTCTTCTCAGTGTTCAGAGGGGGTGCAAACACTCAACATTCTAGACTTGAGTCCTGTTTTCACCAGAAGTGTCTTCAGCATTAGATTTATGTACAGTTCCTAGGACAAAGAAGCCTGCTGAGGAGAAACCAACTATTGAATAGGAAAGAAGTCGGCTAATGGTCTTTGGAGGCAGGCAAGAGATAATTCATAAATAGCAGATGAATATGAAGGTGTACAGCTTTTAGGAAGCAAGGGAATTAAAGACTTGTGTGTTAAGGTGTTCATGCACTTCCTCTGAAATACTGATTAGAGTGAAAATAGATTTGCTGACAGTGCTTGCATGATGATTAAAGACAGTAAGTAAATGAGCACTGTGACAATACTGGTACCCCACATCACCAGTGAGATCAGTCATGAGGGCCTGCCAATAAAGCTGCTTGCATTTGAATGTGTTCTGTTGAGGCTCTGAGCAGTGCAGAACACCAATAAAATCATACGACGAAAACTTTAAAGGTTTACATCATGAAACTAATAAGATATTGTCATCAAAAGCTCAGCAGGGCGGCTGACAACCCTCACTCCAGCATGAGGTAGGAAATGGCCAGTAAGGAATGAAATAAAGAATTACATACACTTCGGTCAGAAGGGAAAAAAACGTTATTTGCTGACACTGGCCAGTATCAAGGCTATTGAACTTACTGGATTCCCCCAGGCTCTACAAGGTAAACCAAGGGTACCCAGCAAGAGATCTGAAAGCAAATCTTTATGGGTTTACAGTCATCAGGCATCCAGCTGGTATAATCAGATGATTCAGTAGGCCAGTTCTGGTTTATTATAAAGCATCAGCCAGGCTAAAGGAGCGTCAATAAGCAGGAGTCTACCTCCAATCGACTTTTAATACCTTCAATTGACCGAAACCTCCCACCAATACCTTCAAAGAATGAAGAGATTCTGGGAATCAGAACTTGAAGAATGAGAGAGAAACCCAAGGTCTCTAGATAAAATGAGCAAAGGTTTTGCTTGTTGATTTGTAGCAACAAGCGTGTGATGAAATTTGCAATCTGTGTTTCAGTTACAGTTTAACACAATAATGTGGTTTTATTCATCTTGTTACTGTCTGACTGCAAGTATGATTTCCAGGCAAAGCTGACTCTGAACAGGAACTCAGTTTCCATCAGAGGCAATGAACCCTGATATCTACAAATTTTCTTACTTTTGAAGACCTTGTCAACCCAGCACAAGACATGCAGTTCTCTAGCACTAAAGCACAAACTCACATTTTCCTTGCAAGCAGCATCAGAAGAGAAAGACAACATACATTCCAGAACCACAAAAAGCGCTCCCATGGAAGAGCTCCACCGAAGCTTAGTGAAAGAGTAAGATCAAGTGGACAAGATTTTATGTAAATCTTCCACATCAGAGGACTCAGTGAAGATGGGTGGATGGGGACCCTTAAGAATTTTCTTTCTATAAGAGGTTTAAGAACTGTACATTCCCAAGAAAAATAACGAACACAAACTATGTTATTATTAATAAAGATAGGCAAGCGTTAAGAGAACAACCTGGTCATACCACAAAGTCTTAATTTACTTCAAATGTATGGCAAAAGTACAAAGGAAGTTGAAAAGAGGATTAAATAGATTAATACTAATGAGTAAAAAAGTATAGAAAGAACAGCTAGGAATAAAGCTTGAAAAATGAAGACACAAAGTGAGATGAGTCTGGCAAAACTATCACACAGAAAAGGATATCATTCTTTAAGTTTATTAGTAGTAAAAGGCAGCATAAATTGTTAGTCCACTTTCCAGAGAAAGAAAATCTATTGACAATAAGGCTGAGAAGAGTAATTTTGCATCAATTTTCATAAAAAGATCATCTGTGATGAATTAACATTGTTAAGAACTAACAAAGGAGTAAAGGAGGCCTAGAATAGAGAAGGAATAGGTTAGAGAAGTTACATGGCTTAGATCTTTCCCAATGAGCTGAATCTGCTATATTCCTTTTGCAGCTCTAAGGAACTGACTCAATCAATCTCAAAGCTGTTAACGATTATTTTTGTAGAATTTAGGAAGGATTGGTGATGAACTAGATAACTGACACAATGTAGTGGCCACCTTTTGAAGAGAGAAAAAAGGAGAAGAAAGCAAATGATAGACCTGTCAGATTAACTCCAGTTCCCCAGAACAAAGAAACAATTTGGAAGTACCTGGAAGGAAAGAAATGGATGTTGGCCAACACAACTTTGTCAAGAACAAATTATGATGATCCATTCTAATTTGCTTCTATGAGAAGGTATCAGGGGAATACCCACCGGACAAGATGTCATCTAGTAAAACTCTTCGAAACTATTTCATATTCTCAGAGCAAATAAGCAGCATGGTCTAGATGAACTACAGCAGAGCAAATATGTATAAACTGTTCAGAAAATTGTGCTCAGAGAGCAGTTCTCAGCATTTCACTGCCAAAACGGTTGGTTAGATGTGTTAAATGAGCTTTTGGAGGACTCAGACACAGATTTGGTATAATTCAGTATTTTCATTAAAGATTTAGATGAAATAGGAAGCATGCTAATTCAATTTGCAGATGAAGCCAAAGAAAGACAAAGATTATATTAAAATTCAAAATCACTTTGACAAACTGGAGATGTAGCCTGAAGAAAACAGTTGCAATTCGATAGGGTCAAGTACAAGGTACTACAATTAGACAGGAATAATCAATGTTACAAACACACGAATGAGAAGCTATGACAAGGTAGCATTTCTACTGGAAAGAAAACCAATTTTCATTATTGAAGATTAAAATGCAAATGCAATACTGGGTGGGTATGAAGAATGTAAGCTGGCAAAACATATAAATTAATCTGATCTCTCTTGATCCAGCATAATTAAGATCTCCACTAGTGTTCTGTTCCCAGTTTGGCCAAAGCAATTCAAGGAGGATTTGGCCCAACTGAAAAAGGTCCAGAGGACACACTGAAAAGCAAATAGTCAGTTCTATACGTCTAGGCTGGATAGGGCAAAAAATAATCTGCAAGGACTTCCTGTAGCAAGACAGGGCTCAGCTCAAGCTTTAAGGTCCTTCCAACCCAAACCATTCTATGATTCTATGCTACAGCTAAACCTAGGGAGTATTACAGGCCACTCCTTTCTTGCAAACTCACTCCTCCTCACAAAAAGCCCATGGAAGATCAGAAAGAAGAGAATTAGAATGAGCTTTCATCGATGAGCTGTTAGGCACAAATAGATTAATGAAAGCTGTGGACAATGCATCAGCAGCAACCAGGCTTGGCAAGGCTGTTATCACTGGGTATTAGTTTATAGGAGTATGGATGAAGGAGAGAAGCTGTCTGGACAGAGCTGACAAGTGAATCATAACGGATCAGGAGCAGAGGGCTCCTCTTCAGAAGGCTGGCCTGGGAACATGGTACCGGGAATTCTTTTTCTTACCAATTTAATCTAATCTTTTCTCTCTAAATCCCTTTTCTATTCCAGGCTTTGTTTCTCTGGAGCCACTTGAAACATTCTTTTGTTGTGACTGAAGAAAGGAAACAAAAGAAGCGGCAAAGCATTTTGCTGTATTGAAAACAGAAAGAAGACATGTTTTGCTGACTGAATTTGCACTCTGCATTCTTAACTGTCCTGATCCAAAGCACAGTAAAGTTTTCAACTGCCTGGGGTCACATCCATGGCACAAAGCTGATATTTCATCAGTCTGGTATGGATTACAGAGGACTGAATTATCACACCGTAAACTCTGGCTTGGATTTTGTATCGTCTATGGACCCAATATCTCCTTTCATTTTCCCACCTGCATTTTAGCAAGGGCTGCTAGTAGGTATCTTTCAATAGGGTTTGAGAAGATGCATATCCAGCTTTCACGTTCTGATAGGAAGAGGCTTAGACTTTAAAATAGAATGGAGAACAAACTACTGCCATAAACTATGCCTTCTCTTCTCTCTTCTTTTTTCCCTGCCCTCTGGTGAGATAGCTTTCCCTAGTTGGTTATCCTGCTACCAAATCGAAGTGGAACCTATGAAAGGTGTACAAGATAGATGGGATGAATTGCTCTCAATGACTGCAAAGAAAGCTTTTGATAACTGTCATGGCCAGATTCTTAACTTTTAGATGGTTACCATTTAGATGAATACCATTTGGTGTCCCTAAAGGACTTTTGCATAGTTTTCCTTTGTGTGCATGTGTTCCTGTGCCACCCATCAACTCCAACGTTAAGTGGAATAAACTTTACCATGACAAGCTACAGGTAGGTAAAAATAAAGTATGCCCTGTCTTTTCTGCAAATGAATTAGCTCTGGTGCTGTAAAAATCTCTATCATGTTGGATTCAAAGGCAGACTCTTTATGCACAGCAGAAATACGCACTGTTGCTGCTTGGAGATTTATTCACATCACATCCAAAATACTTCATGTATCCAAGAAGAGTAAGTCCTTTAGATTTTACCTCTTGTGACAACCTCAATGCATTAGCTTTTCCATACACAGACCAGAGTATATTAGGGATTAATACGGCTCAGCAACTCAAAACACACAGATTGTCAGTCTCAGTAATCAGCCTGAAGAATTTTGAGGACAGTTGTTATTTACAGAAAGTGATAAGAGACCCAGCAGAACACTTAACTCTAAATAAACAATGTGGAAACTTCACTACCCAGAAAGTCCTAGGTGGCAAATAGGCAGCTCAGATGTTCCCAAAAACAGTTTGATTGCATTCCTGCTGAGAGGTATCAAAAGCAGAACACAGGGAAGAGTAAGTCAGAACGCAGGGGGTCTTTCTCACATGGATTCAACTCCCATTTCAACTAGTGTTTAGCTCTGGTTTGTTACTTCATTAAGATGGCGTTACAAAACCCAGTCTCGACACACTGATCACCAGCTCCACTGCGCAGCAGCATGGCATGTGTTAGAACACCAGGCTGGGTAACAGGGGCCTTCTGGCATCTGGGCAGCAGCAGGTGTCACTCCAAAGGATGTGCAGAGCCTGAAGGGAGCTGATGGGGCCTTTTTACAACACAGACTAACAGGCAATGGCATAGGGAGTTCTTCTCTCTTTTCCTGTGTTTCCTTCACCAGAGTACTCGTCCTTGGCAACATAAAGGGAGACATTTCACTTGCACAGCAAGCAAGCTTATGGCAAAGCGCAATGAGCAAGCCAAGCGGTATAAATCCTACTTTAACAAGAACTCTGCTGCGTGGATCCTAAATTAACCCTGGGTCCAAGCTGCAGCCCAGCTTAAGAGGGGATCATGTAGAGAAGCGTCCCATTAGAATGGCGAGGAGACGGCAGCCAAATCCCATCTCCTTAGAAACATGCAGTAACTTACCTCCATCCCACCCTACCGCTGTGAATTGGAACAAAGAGGGCAGGTTGGGGGTCCTGAGAAGTGCAGCACAGAGGACAGTGTTTTAGCACTTTACCTTACTTAAATCTGCATGTGGTTTCTGCTTACCCTCATGCTGGAAAAAACACTCTCCAACAAGCTGCTACTATTCACACAAGGACTTGCAATCGAGCTCTAAATATAGCAAGGTGGCATAATAGAGAGGGCTCCTGCACTTCTGTTAACACCAGGAGCTGGAGCTTAGCGATGTGAATGGGCTGATAATAGCTTCTATCATTGGGCACTTTGTGGTTAGACCTTGCCAGCTGCTGAATTCCTTCCAGTAGCTTTTTTTCCTCGATTCCATTATAACTAGGCAAATATTGGGCTAAAATAAAACTTGACAGATCTCAAGAATAAAATAGTGTGTGTGTGTGTGTGTGTGTCCTGACCAGTCCTTGCTGATCTTTGAACTTGGTGTTATCTTGAAGGAAACCCTCTTCTGAACTTTGGTGTGAATCTAATTTATGAGTTAATTCCCTGCTAGTCTATTCTCTTCTTCGTGTCTGTTTCACGATTAATTTAGTCCCAGTGAGTTTCCTTTACTGACTGCAGAGTAGAAACACATTTCCTGTCCTATTAATCTCCGCTTTTGACCCATCAGCAGGGACTAAACAAGGGCATATGCCTCCGTGCCTTTATTTTCTGAACCACTAGAGAGCACAGGCAAATTCTAGAAGACCAAGATGCAAACATACGCTCCAGGCATACTTGTGCCACGGCTACAGAGAAGATGGAGGTAGGCTGGTGTAAAGTCCGTGAAGTAGTTGAAAACTCCGCCTGATTACATCAGCCACAGATCAAGAGGAAAATCCAGCAAGGCTGAAAACTTCATAGGAACCTCACTCAGTGGGCAAAAGATCAGAGAAAAGCCCATGCCCAAACACTAAGAAGATAAATCTCTTTTGAGAGGGATCCAGGTTTCACTACTCCTGAAGCTCCAAGGCTCCCTGATATACTTTGCATGTTATTTTTCTAGTGTGGAAGGGAAGGTCCCGTTTGGAGGATAGACAGACTTCTCTGTCTCCATCTTCAACACTCTTGTTAAAAGCGAATTGTGCCTGTTCCTTTTCTACCTATCAAAATAATAATTACTCTTTCAGCATTTAACAAAATCTTAGAATGGAGCGTCCATAAATAAAAGGACAACATTATTTGCTGTTCAAATACAAATAAAAAGAAAATAAAGCAAATGAAGCTGCAGGCATGGGAAAGGTTCCCTTCCTGTGGTCACAGATCAATCCTCGCAGCTCTCAGACACCCTTTGGGGAAGCACTTAAAAAAGTATATAAAAATATAATATACAAATTATAAATAAAACTATAAATAAATGAATAAATGAACAAAACCAACCTAGCCTCCTCCTGAAAATTAAAACAAAACGTATTGGGGCTTTCTATGTAACATCCATGGCAGAACAGTGCTGCCAGCAATTAGCATGACAGACCTTTCCTTCTGATGCCACAGTGTGTCAAGGACATTTTTAATGATGGATCAAGGGTACTGCTGTTTGTGAGGTGTCGTGTTTAAGCTGTGTGAACAGCAGCCTTCTTAGCGTGCAAATCCAGCATCCCAACCAGGGATGCAGTAAAGGCAGGAAAGCACCACAAGGCAGGAAAGATCTCTATACAAACAGATATGCTGTTTTCATGGCTGTTCCTGTCATACCTGCAGGGGAAATAATCCTGAAGTTTCACTAAACATCTTTCTATGGCTACTTTCCCAATAGCTGGTTACCTAGAGTCACTCCACAAGTGGATGGATACTCTGAAAAGGGCAGAGACCTTGGTGATCCTATCCATTATCCTTTCTCAGATAAATTTTAGCCCCTATGCCAGAGTATCCTATTTCTGAGAAATTTAAGGAATTCGTAGATGTTGCACTACAGAAGAGCCTTACAGACATCTGGTACTGGTGAGGATAAACTCCTGATGGACCACGGCCACCAGAGGGACCTGAGCTGGCAAAGAGAAGAAAGATCAAGAAGTTATGCAAGGGCTCAGAGTACGCTGTTCCCGACTTCGTTATATCACCAGCTGCTGGGTCATGCATGACTAGACTTCCCAAACGGACTTGGATACAGCTAGCAGCAGCAGCGCTGTGGGCTTAGCCTTCAGGCCTTGCTCTCCAGGGGCTTTCTCTGCTCGGAGATGAGTCTTTGATCCTGAACAGTATATTTGCACAATAAGGGTCTGGATATGATTTGAAAACGCAAGAGAGAAAAGTGAACAAAAGCCATGTTTCTACATCTCATGTCTCCAATCTGTTCCTCCCTGAAAGGAGCAAAGGCACCTCAGAGACATTGTCAAAGTGCCTAAACCAATTTTCCAGCTTAATCTATTATTTATATTTCCACCTGATCCTTTTTTTTTTTTTTAATACTGAGCTTCTGAAACTAAGGCATCAGGTTCTTTGTGGTATTGAGAATCACTTCCATGAGTGGCAGGGGAAGGCAGGGAGAGGGCTTAAGTCTTGGCCTGCCCTTACTCTTCCATACCCACCTCTTACAGCAACCCTCCATCTTTTGCTTCCCTCCCTTTTGCTTCCCATCTACAGCTTCTGTACCACACAGAAACTACCAGCATCAAATCCTCATCCTTTTGTGTCTCTTCTACTTGGTCCCTTCTAAGCTCTGGCTTGAAGGCAGATACAAAACACTGGAATCTAAAAGAACTAAAGAGAGACATTATTTCTTACGGGCATGTACTTTCACGTGAGAGAATCTGGTTTCCTTCACCACCTCCATTTGTTGCCAGTAAACTTCCAAGATAATTGCTTAAAGATAAAATGGTTTCTCAAATACTATTCATCAAAGTAGGTCAGGACAGAGCTGAGTAATCCAGGAACCTACCATCCTTCTTGAAAGTACTAAACCTCAATGCCAAAACACATGGACAACACTGAAAATATTACAGAACATACTTTAACAAATGCTACAGTTTCCCTCATAAAACCATCTTGAGTTCTTGTCTTCCTATATCTCAAAAGGTAACACATAAATAAGCAGTGTTCCAAAGCAGGTGGTAAAAGTAGTTAGAGGCATAGGAAGACTAAAAAAATTGAGCATCTTTCATGACCACATGCATGAGAAAGGACATGATAGTTGTTTACAAAATAACTTTTACAATTTGGGCATTCCCAATTATTCTCTCTTACAGCAGAGGACAAAGGTGTATTTGCAAAGGTGAAAGACCAGCTGATGAAAAGAAATACTTTCTCTTTCTGCAAAACACACAACTCATGAGATGGCAGGGTGCAGCCAGGAGCAGTGTAAGATTCAAAAAGCATTAGGCACTTATATAGAAAATGAGAGCACTGGAACATTTCATTAGAGAGGATTATTGTTATTATAATTATTGAGAAAGGCTACAAATTCTTGTGTTTCCAGGTATAAATAAATCACTGTCTGAAGATACAAAGGCATTCCCCTAGAGGGTAGGGGCATTCTGTAATTGTCCTCTTATGGCAACTTCTTGCATCCCTCCTTGAAATCTCCAATGCTGAGCACGGTCAGAAAAGACACTTGACTGCATTAATGTAGTACAGTGGATCCTCTCTTCTTACGATTCACTTATTCATAGATGAAAACACAAGTTGTGTGCAAGAACAAAAAAATTAATACTAGTCAAAGCCTGACAAGATAAATCCAGGTAGCAATACTTTACCCAAATTCTTGGCTGCCCCCTGCAGTTCAATGGAAGATGAAACACTCTTTTCTTATTTGAAATGGGTGTTTGCTTTCTCTTTGAATTGCATTGGACTTTTATCTTTTAATGAGATGCTGGTGCTTTTTGGAGGATGCTATAAAATGTCATCTTCAGAAACAATTCTAAAGTACAGAGTGCGATGTAAAAACTTGGGTAGACTAGAGAGAACAAACAGAGTAGTCAGAGAAATAGAGAACAGATGTTTTCTATTCTTCCCCTTATTCTTAATTTCTGATTATACTGGCCTGATAGCAGAATCTTTTTCTGGCATTCAGCTGCTTCGATTGCTTATTCTGCCTTCTAAGTCCAAATCCTCAAATTCATGTTGAAAAAGGGATTTAAGGTAGTAAGTAACTGTTAACACTTAAAAGGAAACCATTATAGTTTAAATGGTGAATAATGTGACATAGATAAATCTGGTGGTTATGTATTTTTAAATGGTTAGAGATATATTTGAAAGTCTAACCATAAGGCATGCTACCGTAACTTTAAAAACGAAATCCAACCTTCCAGAAATTAAATTTTCCTCCATTTAAAACCCCTAAGTTTTAACAGGAACAAATGGAAGTAGGAATGAGAGATGGAGCAGGGGTGGATATAGAGAGCACACCCCCAAACAGATGGAAAGGGAATGCTTTATCTTCTTTCCCTTTACACTGTTCTGAGTCTGCCTCTCCCTCCTGCTCACACAGCAGCCCTTGCGCTGGCATGTGCCTGAACCCTCAGCATCTACCCACAGACATGAGGGCAAAAGGAAGCCATAAAATTTCATTGGGACAGATCACAAGAAGCAGGGGTGGGGTTTTCATTGCTTTGGCCATTATATCCCAATCCAATTCTTTCAGAGTTATAACACTCCATAGAGTTCTGTCAATGCATCTCAGTATCTTTTCCCACTCCTCTACCAACACCCTAACCCCATGTGCACACTGAGTTCTCCTACTACATCGCAGGTTCATCTGCACTGTCCCAGGCCAGAATCAGTCCCACACCTCTCACGTTGCACTGTGACAGTGACAAGAAAGTGACAGGGCTCTGTCTTAGAGTTCTCCCAGAGAAGATCCCTTATCTGGGCTGCATTACTAAGTGCTACATGATGGGGCTGAAAAGAAATGGGTCTTTATCTTGTACTTGAAAGTGAACTTTTCTCACATCCCTGGGAATTGGGTCTGGGATTGTAAGACTGAGTACATTTCTGCTCTGCAGACAAAAAATAGGCTAAATGTTACTTTCATGTGGATCTGCCCCCTCACATCCTTCTAGTCTCAGCTCCACCCTAATTCTCATAAGTTCTTTTTGCCAACATCACGTTTAAACTATACATCATAATAAATCCTTACGGTTTCTGAGAGAACACAATGAATTATCAGAGGCTATAGGGACTGGCTTTCACATTTGTACCTCTGTGCATAAGCACTCATTCACATTGGTACATGTGTGCTGGGCCCTGAAACAACAACCTGCAAATATTTACCTCACACAATACCTCTGCTATGTCTTTCTTTAAAATATCTAGCACAGCAGCAAGAGGCAGGGTCTGTGTGTGACTCACAGCCACAATACACTGAACAGCCGGAGCCTCTGACAGAATATACAATACAACTGAGATGTCAGTGGAGGTGGTTTTGGAGTACTTTAAAATGCTGTTCAAGTGCCAACTTTCACCTCCAAACATGACACTTTACTCGCCCACCCGCTTTCCTTTCAGGCTATGTGCTCCTTTTACTGCAACTCAACCGCTTTAATTATTAATTTCTCTGCCTTCTCTATTATTTAACCATTTAGTCTCTCATTTGTCTTGCTAACTTTTTTGATGTGCTCCTAGACAGCAGTTTTACACCATCACCACAGTGTGAGAAGGCTGGTCAGACTCCCATTTGCAGGCTGGGCACCAGACCAAAAGGACTTGCAATATGCTATTTGCCTCAAAAGCAGAAATCTCTACTTTTCTGTTCCCTTTACAGAGAAAGGATAGGGACACAATATACCTAGGAGCGTCCTTATATCAAAACCATTTGGCTCTCCTTAGCTACTATCATCTGAATAATTTATACAGGTACAAACTTCTGACCTGGTGAAAAACCTGAATCCCACTGGTGGTTTTACAGAGGATTCAGTTCCTTCTAGCCCTATATTTCAACCATGACATGAAATCTACTTTAGACAGTGGAAATGCCTAAACTACTGCTACCACCACTGCTGCGCAGGACTATGAGGCTCTGATACTACTGATGGGTGGGGAGACATTTTGCTCTCTGTAGTCTCACAGACCACTGACATTCATTTTGGTTTGCTTCTAAATTCTGTGATGCTTGGACATCTGGGTCCCTAACGCTGGAAAAAAACCGTGAGAATTCCACAGTGAAGTGTTTGATCCAGATAATATACAATTTCCACAAAAACATGCTTTCTTCTAAAGGGTTGGAAGTGCATTTCGCCCAACTACCATCCTACTCACCCATTCCATTGCTGCTCCTGCCTGAAGGAAGATTCTGTAGCATGTATTGGTATGAAAGATTTGTCTGGTTTTTGATTTTCAGAGGTCTTTTGGGGATCTGGGAACACCATTTGGAAAAGTTCCACAAGGAAACAGTAGATCACCAAGATCCCTGAAATAGCCTTATCCTTTGGTCCATGGTTCCCATCATCCCCAAGATGCAAGAACTCCCACCACATTTATGCCTTGTTCATCCATGTCCCCTTAATAATATTGAAGAGCGGAAAGTAAAGGACAGAAAGCATCAATAAAGTTTCATTGACAAAGTTGTCTCCTCCTGTTATTCTGCCAGAGCTCCAAATCTAATGCGACTGGTGTTTCAGCTACTGCTGCAGTATACATATAGTCTATATAAGGATATATATGGTCCCCTGAACCTGCCTCTTCAGCACTGTGACATGTTCAGTCTGAAATCACACCTCTGCCTGCATTCCAGATGACCAATAGTCTAAACAGAATGGTCCTCCCATCATCCTTTGTACCCTCTTATTAAAACTCCATCTATTCTGTTCCAGTGTCAGCACTATCCTGGTCTATACAAAGACCAACTCAGAGGAAAGTGTATGTCCCTCATAATGCATTCTTTTGGGGGACACTTCATAAATGGGAATCACTTTAGAACCCCTGATAGCAATCAGCTTTATTTTTCTATCCCAGCATGTGAAGGGCCCCAGTGGCTTTCATATTTCAAGTTAGATCTTAAGGGAAAAGGACTGCAGCACCGAAATACAGATGCTCCTAATCAATATGAAAATGTCTAATACCAGACAGTACTATAGCAATATGCCTCCCAGAAAGGGCAATGCAGAGCCCATTTGTTCTCTGGATACATACAAGTTCATTATCTGTAGTCCAGTCAGATCTGTACGTGTATGGTAATTTGAATAATCTCAGACAGATATGATAGCAAGCAGTTTGTGCATGTTTGAAGTTCCTTCTGTGATCTCTCTCTTCCATTTTGCTCTTTCCCTCTCCTTCCTTTCAGCTGCTATTGAAATTGCTATTATTAGCTATTAAATGATAAATTAATTACCTCTGAAATAAACATGAATAATTGTACCCAGCCTGTCTTAGCTGAGGCTGGCATTTGATAACAAACAACAGAAGCTGTGCAGCTCCCAAGATATTTCGTAATAATAAAAGCAATAGAGGGAAAATAGGGACAGCTCCAGAAAGTGTTAATGAAAAGTTGCTGAATTACAGTGGCTCACCTATGAACAGCTACATGAAAACCTTCTGAATACCAAATATATTCATTACAGGCTGCATTGCTTGGCTGAATCTCCCTCCAAAGAATTCACTGGGCTTGCATTCTTGAAGTAACAAAGAAGAGATGCTGAAGAGTGCAGGAAAAGAAGGATGAAGGGGTAGATGGAAGAAGGTTCAGATTCTTATTTAGAACACATGATTATCAAGGCATATAGTGACAATAAGATCTAAAGCCTGTTATAGAACCAGACTAAACCTGAGGGGTTTTTCCTCTCAGTAGCAGAGGCAGCAATTCTTTAGTTCAGACCCCAGGGTGGCAAGAAGGTAACACTCTTTTGCAATATTGGTGCAAAAGAGCACTGGAGAGCGTTATAAGACAGTCAGGAGTTATGGCATTTCCTGAACTGATCCTAAATGGCTACAGGAACATGAGACCACTCCAAAGCCAAAGCCCAGCTACAGCTACTCTCATAACTGTCACATTCTGTTAATGTTAGACTGCACTCTCACAAGTGCTACATAAAATACATTAGAAACTCCTTTTGCTTCGTGCTCTGCATCACCAAAGTGACATGGTAGTTTTGGCTTACCCGGGTAAATGCATTTCCGCAGCACTTTTCTCTCCAGAATCCAAATACAGAAATATCACATCCAGAGATGCTTATAAAGCAGTAGAAATTTCAAATTCCTTTACCAGCAATAAAATCTGTGACTAAGCTAAAAAATAGAATCAATAAATAACCTCTTCTGAAAGCTGCCACAAGGTATTTAATGTATACAAGATGATCAAGGTTAAAAATGCATCAGATCTTTACTTAAAGAAAAATGAAGCTTCAATCAAATAGAAATCTGAATCGAAATGGTCAAATAATTCCTGCTGATTTTAAATGATAAAAGAACACTTTCATCTTCATCCACATGTCAGAGGACTCCCCAGAGTCCAACTGTTTAGTCTGCCTTGGGGGACTGGATGTCACAACTGCTGGTACACCCTAACTGTGAGGTGATGGAGTATTTTGCAGGGTGAAGCACTGTCTTGCATTCAAACCCTTCAGCTGATATTTGTTCCAGTTTATATAATCAAACCCAAAACAACATCAAGGAATGACATCCACATTCACCTAGAAGTACAGGAAGACCCAAACCTGTCTCTGTGCACAAGTATAACACTACATTTCTGCTACTCGAAGATGTACTAAAGATGCCCCAAATGAAGTGAGAATACTTTGCTCCATATGCATTAGTTCGTTGTTTGAACTTCTCTCTTTCTTGTCTGCTTCATCTCCCCAGATTCACTTTAGTTTGATCAGAATCATGTTTTGGCCACATACCTTAAACGATGAATGGAATTACTTGCACAGCCATAATCGGGGAACATGCACTGTAGTGAAAAGGTGGGAAATCCAACTGTTCAATACTACCCAGGATCACAATGGTCCATCAAGGTGGTATAGAAGAAGAGAAAGCACAGTTCTAAATGATCTGCAAGTCCCTCTTGTCAATTCTAGGATTTGCCATCCATACGCTGACCAATCTAACTCTGCTCAGTGTATGGAAGAGTTAGATTCCATACACTGAGCAGAAAAGATTACATCTTGTCAAAGGACCAGAGCAGTGATTAAGCTTTCTGCTTTTGATTAATAGCAGAGCTAGACATATTTACCACATGGCGTGGAGAGAGATTTGGCTCTGCTCAAGAAAGGTAAGGAATGATGAAGAAACACAGGAGATGAAGAATATCTAAGTCAGCAGAAAGTGCATAATGACCTCACAAAAGCCTGTCTCAATATACAAGATGTGTCTCACAAACAAATGGCTACAACTGCTGCAGTGTATGCAAAACATTTCCTAGCACAACCTAAAGGGCAGAGAAAAGGAAAATCAAGGATTGTGCCATCAGTTCAAACCACGAGCAAGAAGGGGAGGGTACCTATAGAGAGGGATTGTTCTTGCTTTCTCTGTCTCTGAAACCTGCTTTAAGTGAACAGTCACTTCCCATCCTCTTTGTGGTCATGACAAATTTGAAGTTACCTGGACAGCATTGACTTAAAACCTAATTGCTTTTACAGCAAATGAGGCATGAAACCTATTATCAAAAACATGATGTCCGAAGTACAAGCTGGCATTTCATTTTCCCAGCAGAGAGCTTCTGAATGCCAGAATTGACTGCAAGGCACAGTGGGAGGCTGGAAACCCAAAATTAGTGATTCTTCCAAGGGCATGGCAATAGCATGCTTATAAGACCAAGTTTGAGAGAGGGCAGAATAAAGTGCCTGTAGGAGCACCTGACACATTGCTTTGTTTTTTGAAGGTGGCTGCAAAGCCCAGAAAATTCTCCACATATCTGGACTTTGACCTTGGCAGAGGGATCCATAAGGCCAATCCTAGTCAATACTGGTGGAAAAGGGGCTGTTTGATGCAGAAAAACACCTAAATATCACTTACAAAAAGCAAAGCCACAAACAACTAAGCCCTAACTAGGTTTTTTGCAATGTGAGGGTGATAATGCCTAGATAAGTGAGCATGAATATGAAGTGTCCCAGGAGAACAGGGTGCTAATTAAGAGACTGACTAATACCTGGATGAATTTAACCCCTCTTCCTCACTATCACACACTGTAGCTCTAATTTATCTTACATGTTTACTGCATCTTATACTTTCTCCACCTTTTGCCATGTTTGTGAGACAGCTGCCATATGGACATGTTGAGGACCAGCAACACAGAGCTGTTAGGTCAACTTCATGATGTCCAAGGATTTACTGGTTTAAGGGGAAATACTCTACCGTTCTACTAAGCCCACTGATGGAAGTTCAGCTCCTCCCTCTCCCCTCCCTTTACTCAGATTCAGCTACTTTGCTATTCTGCCTCTGCTGCAAACTTATTCCAACAGTTACTCCACTCATGTTTGTAAATTACTTCATTTACAGTTCACACTTTAGGGGAAAGACAGACTGTAAACTGGGGACAGGAAGGAATTCTTGCCTGTATAACCAAACTGTACTTAGTTGGGTCTGTGAAAAGGTTTCTTCCACCTGTCTTCAAACCATTGGAGAAAGTACACAGAACACAATAGACCTGATCTTGTGTGAGAAATCCCTCATTCACACAAAATACCTCCATTTGACCAGTCACTTCCCTGACAGTTACCTTGCTCCAATTTACTGACCACTGATTTTGACAGAGCTATATGAAGTGCACAGCAATAGTTTATTCCAGGGAAGCAGGCAAGGTCCAGCCTACTCCTTCCTTCCAATCACAGCAGTGGGGAAGAATAAGGCTGCAAAATACCCAGAGCAGGGACAGCCTGAAGAGGAAAATGAAAAGACACATACAGTTATAAACCTTGACAGGTGAAAATGTTTGCTGTCGGAGAGAGATGCTGAGATGCCAAGTCAATGTCACATACACCAGACACGAGGGCAAAGAGACAAATGCAGGACATGAACTTCAGGGATTTCACAACAGAAGAGACCTCTGGCTCCATAGCTTTTGATCTGTGCACCTTTGCAATGAGACTTTTCATCTGGGAGTCAGCTATATCCAGTGCTGGATTAACTCCTTGTTCCATGCCTTGTTCTGTTGCCAGAGTATGACAGAGATGGGCACTCAGAAACACGTATTTAGGAGATGCATTAGATTGTTTTCCCAGAAAAGAGCCATTGCTTCCCACTTACATATCTATCTTGCATATTATTTCCTGGGACCAGGACAGTGCAGACTTCTGGAACAGGGATAGCCTGCAAGGTGTTTAAAGCCACCGCTGCTATGTAATCCATGTAAGAAAAAAACCGCATAAGGTAACAGCCCAGGCTTTTCCTGTGTACACCTGAAGGATCCCAGGTCTGACTCTGCTTTGGCAAAGGCACACAAAAACTGGGGTATTTTCATTCACACCTTCTCATGCTTTCAGAAGCAGAGAGTACAGAAAGCATTCAAGGATGCTGTGCATTTTTGCAGTAACCGCCAAAGATGACAAAGCTAGTTTTAAACTACAAACATTTCACTCTCCTTAAACCCATGAAGATGGGTCTAGTCTAGGAAGCAGCAGAGTATAATTTCCATTGATGTAGGTACCCCTCAGCTTCCTCCAGAGAAATGTATTCATGTAGAAACAGCTGCCCTCCTGCCCAGTATCAGTGTGCTCTCTGTATTCTGCATTCTTCCATTGGTTTCAGTAGACCTCCTATTCCCACTGAAATCAAATCATGCAATTCTCATGGCGAGACTCACAGAAACGCAGGAGCAAAGTATTAATTTTCTGACTCAGAATCAACACACTGCACAATCATTTCTTATGAATTATTAATTTTTAAGAAAGAATATGCTAGCAAGCCCTTTGGTCCCTGCATCTGCCTTCGCCTGACCTTCTGAAACGAGCTCCTTCAATATGACATATCTAGGTGGGATTAAACAATTCAGCTGTTTACCTGGTCTACAAATAGGAACACATTGCACCTAAGCTAGTAAAATTCCACAAACCTGCAATTATACCCAGTTGAGTGAAAATGAACAAGTAACTGTCGTATTGCCTTTTAGCAGTGACATTGCATCCCTGGATGCCATGGAGGTACTCGCTAATGCTGGGCAGACTTGAAGGGGTAGAAAGCTTTGCTTTGAGCTACTATGGACACATTTGGAACCATATGGGAGTTTTACAAAGAAGGAAACTTACTTTTGTTAGCATCTTAAAAATTATTTGTAATTAGACAGCTTTTTATTTGGGTACTGATCAACTACCGCACAATATTGGGAAAATGGAATGAATTCCCATTAATATAAAACTAACTAAATGAAAAGTAACAGAAGACGATAAAGATCAGGGAAATGCTCACTGAGTTACTGTGAGCAGATGGCTTTTTATCAGTGTCTGAGACTAGTCAGGGTTCGATGTTTTTCTTCCCTTAAGTTATTGTCATGCAAAGGCCCTTCCAGCCCCAGTTCAAAACTGTGAGTTTGATTTATATCTCAAAACCATCCGCCTAGCCAGGCTCCAGTAGTTTTCTCTAACGACATAGCAGTGATTTGTTGGATGGCTGTCCACAACATGGATGGTGTTTAGCATACGCCTTAATCACTTCATTTATATGTTCACATGTACAAGTGAGCACAGCTAATCCAAAGAATGTCTCTACGTTTCAGCCCTCTCTTTTCATTGTTCCTCATAAACATTAAAAGCTGCAAACAAGCTTGTAAGAATGGTTTTTGGCATGGGGAACAGGTGGTGGTAATGTCGGTTAAGTATTCCTGCAGGGGGAAGACTGGAAGCCTGCTATAAATTATGGGGGCATTTCTGCAAGTGGAAAACTTGCTTTTCATTGATGAAGCTGAGAGAACTCTTTGATGACAAAGCCATTGGGGAGCTTCAAATCATATCACATCACTAAGTTTTCTTTCTCCATTTGTCTTAGAAAAACATTATCACAAGCATATGTGCTTGCACATTGCACCAACAAGGGATGGTGGCCTAGAAGGAATATATATATTTCTGCTTCACCACAGATTCAAGCTGAAGAGTCCTATGCTCTGACACTTATCCAGGTCAAATACCCCTTATATTTATAATGGGGCAACCTCACTTAAATACATCCTTCCACTGAATATAGAAAGCAAATAAATAACTTTGAGTGGGATCATGACGACTTCCTGTGCATCAAAAAGTCACAAATCTTTGCTCTCTATGTCTGCAGGACAATTATGCGCATCCTTGCAGAATCAGGCCTACAGTTTCTAAATCATCCTATCAAAGTCCTTTCCTAATTTGCAGTATTTGTTCCCTACCCTGCAGCTCCTTAAAGAATGTCTTCCTTGTAAGAGATCCTCTGCGTGGAGGATCTGAGATGGACTGACCACCACCTGACACTCCAGTAAGCAGAAAAATGTTTTCTCCTGAGGCATTTTCCTGGGGCAGTACCATCCCCTTATGCTCCAGTAATCAGTTTTGATGGGGAAATGGAAATTCACTGGAAAACAGATATCAGGTTCTTTTCTTTCACCTTTTTAACCACGTGGAAGGCTGCAGGGCATGGAACCACTATTTTAGTAGTTTCTTTAGGAGTCAATTGTATCTTCATTTCCTATTACTCTCAATACAGCCCAGTTCCCAATATGCAAATCTCAGCCATAAGGAGTCCATCTGTGCAGATTTAAACCCAAAACATATCCCCACCAATTTGACTCCCACAGGAGAACCCTTGGAATATTACTATCACTGACCTTTGTGCTCGGTCTGTTATCTCCTCATCCAGATCTAGCAGGAGTGCTGCCTGAGCCATCACCTTCTTGCTGCAGGGCAAGGATTTGAGGTGCAGAATGAGCAAACCAAGGCAAAACTTGCTTCCCATTTCCTCCAGCTCTTGAGTTCCCAGCTGCAGGCCCTGATGAAGACAGGGAGAAAGTTTTGTGCTGAGTACCCTTTCCAGGTACATTTCACAAGTATCTAGAAAGGATCAAATTTGTTTTGCAGAAGTTCCTCCTTCCATTCTGAATCACATTTGCCACATATGGAAATTTCCCCTCTAGATTCATTTGTAGATTGACTGACAGCACTTGGTCTACAGAAGCTATTGTAAAATAGCCTCTTCCTTACAAATGGGGAAACAGAGGCAAACAGTTTAGCTACCTCGACTACATCTGCAGAAGTAGCCTTGTCAGAATTAGACCCCAGAAGGATCTAATTGTAAATCCACTTTTACAAATCATTAGGACTCATTTTTATTTTCTCTCTGCGGACAAGTCATCTCCTGAGCAATGGGGAAAAAACCAGGTCCCATAATTGTAAACACTGGGCAGTGGCAAAGATGAAAAAGGAAATGGGGAGGGCGAAGAAACGGGGAAGAGATCCTTAACAAGTTATGAATTGTTTTTTAAGGAAATCAATTGCAAAGTAATTGCAAAATAACACACACCTCTAAGGAATCTCTGTTAAAAGCTGATGTCTCTGTAGCAGAGACAAGCAAAGATTATCAACACCATCTTTCAATGGAGGACTCCTCCAAGCTGTGGATCCTCACTTGGATGATGAACAGTTTGCATCTGGTTTTGTTTCTTTTTCCCCCCACTAATTAAAAAAATAAAATAAAGACGTAGCAAAGAAGGAACACACCAAGGGCCTGCATAGCAGGAAGTCAATGTAATCGATGGCAGTTTCATGCAAGCAGTGAGAGGGCAGGAGAAAGATAAAGTTCACATATACTAAAAAGAAACTAAGAAACTGAGAAATCCCTCGTTTTTAGCATCTAGTGACCACATCATATGTCTTTAATGCTAATACATCAGGGGTTGAATCAATTGCTGCCTCTACCAATACCCACCCTATGCACTTTTGCAGCCTGAAACATCTCTGCAGCCAAACTTCTGATGAGAGCTCCAGCTCCATTTCCAATGCTGCTTCCTCAGCAGCTCACGGTCCTGAAACTAGCACAGTGTGAGCTCCATGCCAGCATGGCCTGCATTTGACTCTCTACTAGATGTTTGCTAGTGGATATCTTACAGGTAATGAAACTGTGCATGTCTGTAATGACAGGAGGCTGAGCTCTGATCTCATGTTGAGATTATAACTATAAAGTTGTTGCATTTATAAAGTGCTTTGGGATCCTTGGGTCTGTCTAGCTGAAATCATATTTCTGAGCCAAAAACACACAGGTGGATGGAAGAAAGAAGAGATTTCTCACATAAACTTCTCCAGCTCTCTTATAAAGCTTTTTTAGTGCATTTTTGCTAGAGGACAAACTACCAATTCATCTCTAGCAGATCCAGTACATGCAAATATCATCTGGCATTACAAATACCCTATCTGATAACTAATATATTTTCCCATAGTAAAAATATTGCGATCTCGTTTCCTGAGACCCTGTGAGCAAGGCGTGAATCTGTAATTATGATGACGAACACGAACAGCAGAAAATTATACAGAATGCAAACATATACTGGGTGGTCAGACAACCAGGTAAGCACAGAAGAGCACACAGACAATCTGAGAACACATAGCCTCACTTCTAGGCAGGGTCTAGGGTCTCTGGAGAACTGGTTTCTGCTCTCAGAACTGTCTCTTACATATTTTTATCACAGTGGGCAAATCTCTGGCACTATTTCTTCTCTCTGTACTATGCGCCTCCACTGCAAGCTTTGCCAAGCAAGATCCAGGTACAATGAACTATAGCAATAATTAATAACAGTAAGACAACAGAGGGAGAGGCTTATGGGAACCAATGGTCATTAACGCAAAATGATGAGAGTGCTTAGCAGCTCTGCATAGATTCCTAAATGTTTTATTATTTTACTTTAAAAGACTTAAGGTATTTTAGTGTGGCAGTTACAATCAGCAGGCAGAAGTGGTGACATTTCTGAGCAAAAATATGTCATTTCAACAGCAAAAGAGTTCTTTTCTCAGGGGCAAAGAATACAAAGAGCGTCTCATGGCTTTCCCTGGGGTGCACCTCAGGGTCTGGCTTCCAAGATCATGACAACATCCTAAATACCTATCAATCCAGGAGGTGCGAATAGTGACTGTGCTAAAATTCAGCCAGTGGCTTTATGATTCCCTGGAGCTTTATTCAGGATATGAAGAGGCCTTAAGAAACTATGAGCAGAGAAATAATAATAATAAAACTATAATATACCTCAGAAGCCTCAGACAGTAATGGCTTATGCACTGAAGTTAGCTGCTGTACGACGGACCCGTATTGCTTTGGTACCAGACAGCTCAGGACTAGCAGCTGGAAACCTCAGCTAGAGAATTCCTTGTTAACATACTTTATTCGCTTCAAACACAGGCAGACTTTTCTTTTTTAACTCGGATAATTTTCTCCCTCTCCTTCTTCCCTCCTCAGCTCATAGCAGAGGGTGGAGCTGGAAGCGCATAGCATGACTACTGCTAAACTGAAGCTGTTGACAGGACCGACATAGCAAACTAATGTTACTGATGGCATCTGCCAGTGATGCCAAGAGCTAGTGTAGCGGTTAGCAATCTGTCCCACTTGCATTGCTGAAAGGGATGCCTGGTCTCCAGGCATTTCCCTTATATCTGTGCAGCACATACAGTTGTAAAAAAATTGAGATTGTGCTTACAACTCAGAATTGTGAAAATATGCTACAAGAAATGCGAGAAAGAACCACAGAACAGTACAAGTGATGCACCATGGTTTGGTTAAGAAGCTGGTAGGAAGAACACCTCCACGGCAGTGAAGCTGTCATGTTTTGACATGTAGTGATGGTATATGGTCCATTTGCCACAGCTGTACAGGATGAAGATGCTTTGCCTGACAGCAGCTCCCCTGCAGTGTCCTGCCAGCTTGGACTCTGAGTGACCCTGTCTTTTTCTCTAGCACAATGCTTTACAGCTCTGTCCTCCTTCGGACATCTCTATGTGAGCAGTGGAGCATGGTGCAAATCTTCCAAGCCAGCAGAATCTAAACAAATTCTGAAGCAGGAAACACTATCTTTGCACCAGAAAGCTGCGGACAAGCTCATCAGTCCTAATTAGTCCAGCCTCAGAAACATGCTAACAAAACCATCCTGCTTCAATGATAGCTCACATCTCCACACAGTTTCTGCTCTCTGTAACATGAAAGCACCAGTTTGGACCAGCATCAGCTTGATGCATCACACTCCACTGCACAATACAAATTGGTCCCATGGGCTCTGTCCTGCAGTCTTTTGCAGGCATCAGGTTAAGGGATAACAGGTCAATTTTTTCCTGGCTATTACAGAGAATAATGGAGCTAAACAACTTTTCCTAATTCCTTTTCACATTTGCATATTGCAACAGACAGCACGGGAAGAGGTGATGCCTAGTAACCGTCCAAGATTTGGATATATTTATTTTCATAGGAAGAAACAAATTCCAGAGGTAGACAACTTAGCCAATCAGATGTATGAAACAGACACTTAGTCTATTAACACTTGGTCTCATTAAACTAATTTCTTGCCTTCTCTGCCAAAACTGATGCTAGCATAACTGCTGGGACAGCAGGATACTCACCTGCATCTTTTAATTGGCACTTTCACTGTAGTAAGAAACTGGAAAGCAAGAAAAAAAGCTATTTCTTGACTTAGCATTTGGCCACCACTTTGTCAAAACAGATTTTCCTAAACAAAATTGATCAAATCATACTGGAAAAACAGTTCATTAACACTCAGCACTGACGCACTAAATAAATATCTGCAACCAAATGTTTCCGATATCTCCCAACTTGCCCTCAAAATACTTTGCAGGCTAAATGACAGTGCAGTGGAAAAACTTTGTTATTCATTAACTCATATGCTTTAAATACTCTTGCAGCCAAAGGCAGCAATAGTTTCATAACACAGATATTATTGAAGGAGATGGAAGGACTTCAGAAGTTAAATTAGAAATTTCTCCAGAAGGGTAACTAGAGCTACAGTAAAATTATAGTTGGGAGATACTAATAAACACTAGTAGACAGAAGATTTCAGAGGGATCAATTGTTTCCTAGGAGGGATCTTTAGCAATGCAGCACAGTCACTTCAGCGGCCTCTCCCACTTTTGGTCACTGTTCAATCCTTGGGGCAACAGCTTTTCCCTGCAACCTCACTTCCAGTCAATACATATACATACACACAAAATATTCCCTGCATCGCAGTAGCTTTACACATGCACAATGGTTATGCCCTAAGGCTGGGTATAAATAAATCGACAGTCTGGTTTCTCACTAATTCCATCAGTGAACTCTCCTTCAGAATACTAATAGAAATCATTTGGAGGCTCTAGAGGACAAACCAGAGAGCTGAATGAAACATTTGGTGCCTGGTGTCTGCAGCCTTAATTTTAGCTTGGGCCAACCCTGAAGGTTACTCTCCTTTCAACCTGTGACTGAAAGTATTCAGACACATGCTGGGGAACTGGCTATTTAGACAACTAGGACAGTAGGGAATAAAACAGGTTTTCTTGTGCCCCAGAGATCCCATCCCTTGTATGGCACGCAGAACAGATGAAGTGGAGGGGTGGGAATTTGGGCTAAAAGATTTCACAAGGATTAAGCAAGCAGAAAAGGCTGAAGATGCATGAAAAAAAGACACAACAGGCTAGCAAGAATTTTTAGAAAGAAAGATGAGAGGGACTGGAAAGACAGAAGATAAAAGGACGGAAACATAAAAGGATGAGAAAGAAGGAGGGGGTGTTGAGGTCAATGGATGCTGATATAGAGGAATGATGACAAGAAGAAAGCTAATGGAAACCTCTACCCCCTTCTCACCCTTGGAGAGGTGTGCCCTGCTCTGAATGTCTGTCCTCATTTCATCTGGTACTTTGGCCACATAGCAAGGAAGCAAGAGCTGGCTTGCTTCGAATCCCCTCACAAAACTTCTGCTGAACTCAGCTGGTATTTTGGCTGAGCAAACCTCTTGTGTATAGAAGCAAAGAAGTGTTTATTGTTTTAATCATTCAAATGGACTCTTTCCCTGGTTAAAGATATGCATGTTACAGGCAACACTGTTTAAGAGACAACTGGGAAGATGACATACCTTCTCCCTCTGATCTGATGGAGAAAGAGTCCTGAACAACCTGCTCATAAAAGAACGGGGGATTTAGCAGACAAAAACTTGTGGCCAGCAAAACAGTTACTTAGATGATGAATTATTCTTCAGGTCTATTGTGGGGAAGGGTTTCCTCCTCCTTTCCACTGTGCTGACAAGCTATTAGTCTGACATCCCCATCTCCACATATTTCCCTAACAGTATTTCCACAGCTGTCTTCCTTGTCCTTTTCCTCTACCCTTCTCTCCCTTCCCAGGAATACACTTTCTTTTCATGTGGGCCGTAATTGTGAAGGGTGGTCACGTCAAGAAAAAAAGATGAACAAAAAGAGAAAGAGGAATGAGGATATTTCCCCCTACACAGACAAGGCATATAGGAAGATGCTGTTCTTTAGAGTTCTTGCTTTCCACTAAAGTTGAGCAGTACAATGGGTTTCTGTCACTTTCATTACCATGTGGAACATTAGGGACCTATTTTTAGCCTCTGGATTGACCTGGACCTATCATGAACAGATTATTCCTCTCTTTGCAGACATTGAGCAATCTTCCACTTCACCCCAATGTCTTTTCAAACAGAACTAAAGAGCCTGAATGAATGATAATGCCAGGCCAGAACCGAGCACTTTGGAAGAATCTGCATGGTTTCAGAGTGACAGGAGTGTCCCAGGTTCTGATCTAAGGACTGCAGACAGTTTTGGGGAGGAGAAGCCTGCCTGCACCATCCGAGGAAGAGAAGTCTTTTGGATGTGACAGTCCAGAGTGCAAGCTTTTGATAGCAGAGCTAACAAAAACCATGGGCACTGTTTTTTTATTATTATTATTTATTAAAAATGAACAAAGAAACAAAAAAACCGCAAACCCAACATGCTAATTCCTAACGGAAAAAAAATGCTGCTCCAGGATACTTAAGCCTCCTATTGGCAGACAGGGAACAGAACTAGGGAACTGTTCAAAGTCACACAGGGATTCTGGGGCAGTGTGAGGAAAAAGTGACAATTACATTGGTAACAATTGAGTGCTTTATTCAAGAAAGCACCTCTCTTCTCCATGCTCCCAGTATTTGTAACAGGTAAACTGGTATCATCACATCTGATGGTGACTTGAAAATTTGTCAGGAGTCTACCCGTTACTTTCTCTCACAGACATACTTTTTCCTGCTATCTGAACACTTTGGAATCTGGAGCAAGTCACAGACAGGTTATGGCCTGAGGTATCTGGAGATTAAGTGTGAGGTGGGCCTCTAAGTATGTCTCAGAATCTGTGTCAAATGAATTAGCTCTTAAAAGCAGTCTGGGAAAGCAAGAAGCTGAAATTTTGGAAGTCCTAAATTGGCAGCCTAATCCCTGGATCATTTTTCCTCTGTCTACTTCCACTTAAAAGTTTGCCTGTATAAATAACTTCAGTGAACAGAAAAGTGAACGGAAAACTCTTGGTCCACCCAAGCCTTATTTTCAGCTATGAATTTACCCAGTTTAGCCATATCTCACCATGGGTATAAAATCATTTTCTAATCCTGACTGGTGATCACCACATGCCTTGGAACAAAAGGATTTGTGCTACTTACAACTTTATTCTGCCTAATGTAAATGCAGATGCTGCTCACAAAATGTCTAACCCTCTTTAAACATTCTTAATAAGGTATTTGTCTTCATAATGCCATCCACTATGGGGATCCACAGGTTAATTATGTGTCACATAAAGAATCAATTGTTGCATCTTAATTTCACGAAATGGCCACATAGCCTTGTATTACATTACACAACACCTTGCTATTTTTCTGTGTGGCTTTAAAGGATTTAAATTAACAATACTGGGAACTTCCAAAGTAGTTTGTATCTTAAAATTCACTGTGCTATAAACTGCAATGGAGGAAACCTTGCAGTCTTTCCCTCTCACCCAGATAAAATACGTGCTATTCTTTCCATCACAGAGGTGATGAAAATATGTATTGACCAAAATAACATAGCAAAGCTAGTTTGCTTTTATTCCCCATCCAAAATGAGACCCCGGGGATCATGGTACCTCTCACTTTTGCACCAACACAGGGACTGAAGTATTAGAGTAAATTTTAGCCAGACACCAACACAGCATGACGCAGACATTGCCCCTGTTGCTCCAGCCTGATAACACTCCGTCCCACATCATCTCCATCATTCTGCTCCCGCATTAGCGCATCATGGGGACGAGCAGACCAGTGAAACTCTCTCTTGGCCTGGCAGCAATGTTACATAGAGGAGAATCCAACAGGGTGGTGAGCCCTGCTTCCTGCTATGCTGCTGCCAAGCATCCACTCCCTGCAAAGCCTCTCCCAGTACAGCGCTTAGTGTTACTACTGCACCCTGATGCACTCTGCACTGCCACGCTTTATTCCTTCTCTTTATAACTCAGGAGCTCTAGCATCCCTAATGCTTTCCCTATATTGAAGCTGCCTTTCAGGCCACTAAACACTTTCATCTGCTCCCTCTAGCCCCTCTTTGTCTCTTGCAAAAGAAATGACCCATAACAAACACAGTACTCCACAGGAGGTGTTATCATTCACATCTACAAGGATATTATAACATCTTCCAAGTCTACTTCTTTCTTCACACATGCAAGCAATCTTATTCACTTCTTTCTTTATTGCTGCTGCTGCACATGGCACAGACATCTTTATCAAATTGTCTTTATAATAGCTACTTATGTTTTCCTCAATGGTTAGAGCTAATTCAGAGCCCTACCATGTGTCTGAATGCTTTAAACTATTCCTTCAAACATGCTTTACCCTGCCACTGCCCATGCTTCATTTTCTATTCTAGTTCCAAAAATCTTTCAGTCCTCCTTCTCACAATATAATTTGTTTCAGATGCAAACAGTACGTGTTGTCTTACTGTTCTCCATGCCCTCCAGTCATTAAAACTATAAATATTGACCAGCACCAAACCACTGAGCAGTAGCTCGCGTCACTTTACCATCAATTTCTTTCCATCCCAAGGATGCCTTATGTACTCTACCTACTTTCTCCAGCCTTTTAAATAGGTTTATGACTATACAAACAGCTCTTTTGCATCTCACTCCGTTACACCCAACATCTCTTGTTGCCTTTTTTCACAGAAGGCTATCTTTTTATCAGCTCTGACTCATCTTGGATGCCCAGCAACTCAACCTGCATAAGAATTACTCTTGGTTCACCCTTGAAAGCCATGGGTAAAACTTTATATACCATTCCTCCTTAGTCCTCTAACTGCTGTACCTCTTTCAAAAATAATCCACCATATTATCAATTGACTATTAATACTTTCACTCACTGGGTTTCCTTACTCCTGTGTTACCCCAGTGCCTGTGGTTCCGTTATTGGTGGTTCTCTCATGCCATGGCGTAAGTTTTTAAACATAAGGAATCATAGTACCTTGTTAAACATGTTAAGACAGTTATCTATCAAGTTTACTGGCCATTTTTAATGATTCCTTTTTAGTAGTTCAAATCCTTTGCTCCTTAGGTTCTTTACAACTCTTACAGGAAGAAAACCTGGGCTTCACCTGATTCTGTGAGTTGTAATCTTAGTCAAATATAAAATAACACAGCAGACAACTTGCCAGCATTGTCTTTGTGTGTAAACCAGCCAGCGTGGTCCCACAGCATCCTGCTCTGTTCCCATGCTGGCAGCCTACCAGCTCTGCCAACATACTTGTGGCTCCAAGGCAGCACAAATAACCCCAGAATTCAGCTAACTCTCAGCCTACACAATCTCCTGTTATTCCAGTCCTGAGGGTCCCATACTTTTTCCCAGAACCTTTTGATCATGCCTTGAAGCATGCTACTTTCTTCCAGGTCCAAGCCTGCTCTCCACACTCATTCCCTTTTGCCAATGGCCTCAGAGCAGAGCTTCCACCTGGTCATGGTTTTCTTGCCCAGCCCACATCACATACCACATGCCAGCTTCCATGGTGGAATAACTACATGCACATATTCAGAAGGGATTATCCTGAGACCCTCTGTGTGTTGGTCTCCTTAAAAACTTACTTCAGATAGGTCCTCAGACCAAGATCCACAGATGAGAGGTAAGGACACAGGCCTGTCTACAGCTCTGCACCTTCCTCTCTCACTTCAATTTCCATTACTCTAACTGTATGTCCATCCTCTTATGCTGATACGACTCAAGAGCTGAGACTTTTTTCCTAAATTATAAATGGCTCCCCCCAGGCTAATTTCTTTCTTTCGTATCACATATTCTCTTTGGTCATCTTCAGCAAACACCATCAAAGCTGGCTTCCCCACCTGTCACTCCATGCAACCTCAGGATCAGCAACAGGAAGTAACTATGATTCCACAATTTATTGTATTAGCACTTCTAAAACAACAAAGGAGTCATTGATATTCCAAGCCAAAGTCACATGGGAAAGCACAGAAAGCATCTATGCCCAGCTCAGACCAGAGAGGATAGAGACATTTCGTAGGAGAGGGTTTTCCCCAGTCTGGTAACTGCTCCCTTTGAAGCTGAAGGATGGGAGTACAAGCAGGAGCTTGTGGCTGTTTTCTTACAGATGTTAGTATAATCATTCTGCCACAGGACCCTTCTTGCAGCTTGTGTCATTTGAGAGAAAAATGGACAACAACAGCGAAAATGTGACTGCTTCTTTTTTCTCTTTCTTCTAAATACCCTGTACTAGCCACCTAGAGAATGGCTGATAACACCAAGGGTAATTCAGGCAAAGGTGCTGCAGGACTCTCTTTGATGTCTGCTTTGATTTAATACAGGTTCATATAATGAACACGTAATACAATAATATCATATAAAGAGTTAAAGAGTACATGAGAAAACATAGTCAAAGGGAGATTTCACTAGACAGCCTAAGGGCAAAGTCACTGATCATGTCATTACGAGGCTGGGTTAGGAGGGACATCCTACAATGAGTCCTGGGAATGCAGTCTCCACAGTCAGAAATCAAACATCGGGAAAGTTCTCTCAGGTGAAGCAGCTGCCACCAACTGCTAACCAGGGTTTACAGGTCCACAAAGTCAAAAAAAAAAAGGCTCTTTTTATCAACAACCCTATGTCCACGGTACCAAAGTAAACTGACAACCACTAAGAATGCTGATAGATATTTGTAACTTAAATTTGACTGGAAAATATATTAAAAGGACAACAAAACTAGATCAAACCAGAAGCTTCTACTTTATTACAGGAGAGGTGAACCTGTGGTGCTTGTTCATGAGGAACCGACCAGCAACATGCAAATGATTTTAGATATTTGAATTTATTTACCAAGGAGAAGAATCAGTTAGAGCTGGCAGTTGGATGCAGACTTTTGCCAGCCACCTGTAAGCCTTTCCCCTATGTAATCCCACCAGCACGGACTCAGTTTAACATCTCCACTTACTGTGCTTTTGGAGAGAAAAAGAAAAAGAAATCAGCTCTTTGAAGCCTGTAACTAACAGACTGAAGAAAGGAAGACAAGATCAGAGAGACAGAGCTGGGGTGAGGGGGAGGCAGCTCTCTCTAGCAAGTGGGATAACTGACGTGACTCACACAAAAGCAGCTTACACTTCCTCTTGTTCTGCTGTGGATATTTCCATGTTGGCTTTTCAGAGATGGAGACCAACAGGAAGCAAATGCATAGCAGCTGATAAATGCTTCACCTCCTAGAGCATTAGGTGAGAAGCATAAAGGCCTTGTAAAACTAAACTACGAGTCTCCGAGCCTTTGAAAACCTACTGACCACTCACAGCAAAGCCGCAAACCTTTATCAGCAGAGAAGATACTGACTTCAGACTGGAGGCTTTCAGGATTTCTCATCTTGCAGCTGTATCACCTGAGAAAATTTGCATAAGAACAAGGTGCCTTTTTCTTAGGAGTCCTTTTCAACCTGTTTTTATGATTTCTACTGAAAATGATAATCCTCTGTTTGTGACACTGCAATCATTTCTACTACAATCAAGTGTTCTGTCCAAAAGGAGGGTTACTGCTTTAGTTTGGGGAAGTATACCGATATTTCAGAAGAACAAAGCAGCCAGTTTCCAAGCAAATGACCTTTATAACAGAGAACAAAAGAAAATGAAGATATAAAAACAACACTATACATGATCAGATCTGCCACTTCGAAGGGGCATCTGGTGCCCTTTAAGTTCATAAAACCTCATGTTTCCTATAGATGTTTGTACAATGGAATTAGAAAAAGTGGCAAAAGGCATTTCTTTTTGCTGTGCCACTCTGATTTTTCCTTTGACAAGCTGGAAATGTTTTAAAACTAAACATCAGACACACATACATAAAAAACCCATTGCAGTACACAACTCCATCCCTTTATCAGTGTCCTGTGAAGAGGAACATCACTGCACATGGTGCTGAGTGTCAAACAACTGGCTTAACACTGTGCCTTTGGCAGCTGCTCTGAAATCCAAAGAACAAACAGTTAAAAAAGCCTTTGTTTTCCTGCCTTTTTTTTTTTTTTTTTAAGAACATAATTTATCATGACTCTCCACAGAACAATTTGCATGGGATTACCCACAGTGCACTGCATTATGATAATACACTTCAACCTCTGATGCATGTTAGGCTGACAGTTAAAAATCTGTCAAACGAGAAAGAAATGATACAGGAACATGATGATGTAAGACAGGACTGTAAACATTCTGCATTTGTGCAGTCTGCCAAAATCCCACCTAAAATTGGCCTGAGAGAGGGAACAAGAGTATTGTGCACTCAGAACAGCTTTAGGGAATGTTCCCAACTCAAGCAGAAAACAATACCTGACTAAGACACGGATGTAATCACCGAGGAATGGAAAGCACAACAAACCAGAACTAAGAGCTGAGTAGGAGGCAAGGGGAGATTTTCTTCATTTCTTTGATTTCCCACCGGGCAGCAACCTGGAGGGAATATTCCCTCTTGCTCATCCAAGGATGGTTTGGTTCACTGCGCTTCACCACACACATTTGCTCACGCTGCCTCCTGCTCCTCTGCAAGCCCTGTTGCATCTTCTGATGCTGATAGAGATCCTTAATAGATCCTGGACAGTCTCTGTGTTCCAAAGTGGCTGAAACGCTGAGCCCCAGGGCTATATCAGTCACTGAATCCAAACTGCTGTTACCTCATTCCTGCAGTCATGGATGGGTACTCAGCCCTTCAGCAGACTTTACCAAGGGAACAAAGACAATTCAACATTTTACAGCATTCGTCTTGCACTTTCCCGTAGTAAAGAGCCACAGGAAAATCATATCAAATATTAAGTCTCCCCTTCAGTCTATTCCACACACTGTTTTCCTAGTAATTCAAGTAATATCTATCCTCAAATCCCTAATCGAGGGATAAGCCTTTTTTTGGTATCCAGTGAAGAATCATTTAACTGGCCAGGGGACTTTTCTGCAAAGCCCTCAGACAAACAAGGACACAAGATGCCAAGGAGAGAACAAGGCATAGGGCTGGTTGAGGAGATGGGATACAGCAAGAAGCAGTATTTTCCACCAGGTCTTTTCATTAGTTGTCTCAAAACGAAGTCACAGAAAAATGAACAAAACAAGGGATGAGGCCAAATCATATTTGCTGAAGAGCAGTTATAGATATTAGTGTATTAATTAATCAAGACAGCAATGTCAGCAAGGGCCTGACCTTTATTCCTGCCCTAGTAACAGCTTTGTCCCTGGTGACTTTCGGATTGCATGCTAAAGCCATTTAAATACATCCATCTATTAATTGCAGGATACCCACTGGGAGGTAGGAGAGCAGTACCGCAAGCTGCAAACAGGGATGCTGAATCAGAGGAGGAGTAGCCCAGCCAAAGACACCTTGTCAAGGGCATTGGCAGAGCTAGGGAGAGAGCCCACAACCCACTTTACCTCTTGCGCTTTACCTCTCACTGCTAGAAAAAAAAATGTTTGAAGATACTAATTTGGAATTCTGCCATGCCTTTTTTTTTTTTCTTTAAAGAAATCAGAAACTTACAAGAAATAAAGATTGAGTTTCAGAAAAAAACCCAACCCAAACGCAAACAAAAGTCTGTTTTAAAAGTCTTTTTCTCAGGACTTAGCTGCCCATCTCTATACTCTATACTCTGGGGAGCCTGAATTCCTTTACCTAATGTCTGGCATACAGCAGGTTCTCACACTGCTTCTCGAGTACCAGCCTGAGGACAAACAGGTCCAGCAAGCCTCTGAGCATCACTGTCACCCTATTAAAGAGTTTCCAATCTCTGTAGGTGCAACTGGATGGCAGAATAGAAGGGGGATAAGGAGCTGCTGCTGTCCCTACACAGCAGGGACGGAGAGAAGCGGAATCTGGACAGGCTCAGGAAGATGACAACCACCGGCTTTCAGGCAACAGGAGAACTAAAAAGCCACGAGTTCAGGAAAGAGTGGTGATGTTCAAGGATGGCAGCAGATGGATGCAACATTGGAAGATACCCACCTCTATGAGCATAGCCGCAGATGAGCAACAGTGCAGAGGTTGCAGTTTGGACAAGAAAAATTGGTCCCTCAATCTGTCTATCACTAGCTGAGCTGAATCTCCGGGTCTCTTCCACATCTGCTCTACAGTCCTTCACATTCAGTCCTGATGTTAAGGGAATGTCAGACAACAAAGATGTTGATGGAGGCTGACTGGCACTTACTCAGCTTTCTCCCACACTCCTCAATATAGAGGTTACAATATTCTAAACCACAACTAGATTAAGACCAATCGCACTTCATTACGTTACACTCATTTGTCTGACACCTTTCTGTCCATAAGTAGCTAACATATATCATATCTCAAACACCAGACTTGAATTTGGTCAGAAAGCTTTCCAGTCCAAATAAACCTTTTAAATGTAGGTGATAAATTAATTTATGTTAAAGCCAACAGTGTTGCCTCATGTTAAATCCAGCTACAAAAATAGATTTCTTTTTGTCCTCCCTAGCTATTGTTGGCAAACATTAGTTCTAGTGAGAGGAGCTATTTCTGGACTTTTATTGGCAAGTCTTATGTTCAGAGACTAAAGGAGGAACTGGCTGACAGTGGAAAACACATTAGACATGACTTCAAAGAAATGCCAGTTTCTGCCAAGCTCTTATGCACATTTTTCGGGGGGTGGAGAAGACCCCGAAGAACAAAAAAATCCCCAAAGTCTTTATTAACTGCTACCAGTAGAGGTCAAATCTGTGAGAATCAGTGAGAGAAAAGGCATATAAGGAAAGTTCTCTGCCTCAGCCTGTCAGTCAACAGCATGGTCACTGCCATTGATGCCCTCTTATCCTAATTTCATCTGTATCTCTTCTGTCAGAGGAAAATACCCTGCTTCTTAGCACAGAATGACTGCTAAACATGATTGAGGTAGAGTTTCTAGCTGATTTTTGTACATTGTATTATCATATTGGGCTGATGGTGCACATCATATTGATGTGCACTCAGACACGTTCATACATCTGTGCATACACACACATATGATCACAAGGACACATTTCTAAGACACAGGTACCATATCAAACAGCACCCATTTGTAAATAAACTGTTAAAATAATACATTCATCAGGCAGTCCAGTGCACATCTGCCCACTTGAAAGGTCTAAGAGAACATGTCTTGGGCTAGTTCCCGCGTTCAATCGTAGCCTTTCACCAACACACTTCCAAGTGTGCACTCACAAATACTCACTGCACATAAACACCCCACCACTTGAAATGATCGCCTAATATGTGATTCAGGGAAGTACAGGCAGGTACGTAAATGGAAGCACACACAGATTTGTATCCATTTCTCTTGTAAATTGCGCACATGGTCTTCATTTATTAACACCATGCTAATAATTTCTAGTAATTAGTGTTATAATAAGAAAACACAAGAATGCAGGTCTTGGTCCTTTATAAGTGAATTAATTACACCTAGCAATACCTGTCACCCCCAATACATACAAAGGGATAGCACAGAATTGTTTTTTATTTCCCAAGCATTTACTTCAGTGTAACCAGGATTTATTCAGCAATGAGCTGAGAAACAACGCAGTAAAAATGACTAAATGGAAACATAAAAATCAAGCCCTTATACACAGAGCCAAGCTGAGCATTACTATTATCCAGCCTCTTCCAGACTCCTAATGAAAATCAAAAATGATTGGCAAATGATTTGGGAAAAATACATGCTGTTCTTTTCCTTTCTTTGTCTGTATGTGAACATAGTACACTTGTCAGCAAGCAATGGATTGTGCAGGGTATAGTCATGCGTAAGCATAAACCTGTATTGTGCTTTCTGTGACTCAGTGCCACTAACCCTGCCCTTGCCATGTTCCTCCACCCTGCAGTCTTTGCTGTTCCAGTTTCAGACTGGAAAATGCAACAGACCTCATCTCCAGCAAGCTCAGATGAACCGCTTAGGCATATTTCCCCTTGCAGGTCCCCCTTTGGAGCTACTCCAAAGCTCCTTAGTCTGGTGTCAGTCTTATGCCGAGGAATGGAAATACAAATATCCAGCTACTGCAAACATTCAAATCTACCTGTGATTGAATATCTCCTCCTCTTTTTTTCTGTCCAACTCTGCAGTTTCTCTTCTGCATCCAAAACCCACGAAGGATTATGTGCAATTGGTAAAGACGAAGTCTTAATTCAGCTCCTACAGGCTCTCTTACCAAGTCTCTCATTCACAGGGGCAAAACATTCACTCATAGGCAAACAGTAAGCTCACAGAGGCAAGTTTCATGAGTTACACATGGAATTATTCCCACTACTGGTGACTTTCCCTCCAAATGGAAAGCAAATTCTATACAATCTTGTAGACTGAGTTCTCACTATACAACAATAATTTTGTGTTGTTGCACATAGAAGAGCCATGTGCCACGGAGGAAAAAGACCTTAAGGCTTTGTTCTTTAATTTTTCCCCCCTTTCCCTTTAAATTCAAGCACATTTTACATAAATGAGATGTATTTTGGGGTTATGACAAGCCTCTGTATTATTGACACAGAAATATTATGGGTAAAACACTTCTGGCTGTCTTGGGAGCATTCTGGCTGTCTCAAAGAGAAGGCCTTCCACTACCGATTCTGCCTTTTTGGAAGCTCTTTAAGGTTTAGGTTCTGGATGAGGAGTTATGAGATCTCGCATTTAATTCAGTCTATCATAACTGTACACTCTCAAATGAAATCAGTGGAACTGACTGGAAAGAGTAGGATACTTAATGAAGCACCTTGGGGGTTGAAATATCCAATGTGTTATTCAATGTTCATGAAATAAGCCTCTTCAAAGTTACCCTCCCTTATTTTAACCATCCAGCAATCTCCAGCAATGCCAACCTGACCTTAAATGCCATCTGGACTGTACTTCTATATTCTGAGCAGGCCTAGAAAAGACACATGCTTCTCATTCTTGGAATGTATGAGCAGATAATAAGCCAAATCTGTACCCGAATGAATTTAATCTCTTTTCAGGTTGTCCCTCCTGAGAACATTTTCCCACAAGTTCAGAAACCTATCCAAGCTTTTTCTCTCCCAGAGGGTCTCAAAAGATAATTCTGAAGAGACACAGAAAATACCAATAAGATTTCTCCTCCTTTCTAGCAATGAATTCATGGAAGATATCATTGATGCTACGCACATCAACAGCAGACACTAAAATGTTAGCTGAATACCCTGATATCAAGTGTCTTCCCTTGTAATTAGCATCAAAGGCATGAATAACAAGTCACCATTTACACATCTATGGGGTACTGAGTATCTCTGTATAAACAGGTTGAGGGAACTTAAATGGGATCTGACCACATCTCTAGTTGCGGAGATGTCAGCAGTCTCCCTCCTCTGCCACAAAATCCATCCATGGCATTTTAATTACCAAAACGTTTATGATGAGAAAGTAATTTCTAAAGTGCTGCAGAAGATGCAGCAGGAAGAGTTAAAGAAGATATGGTGTGCTCCTTTGAACCTTTTGATAAACACCAATGAACAATAAGGAGAAAACATTACAAGGGATAAGGCATTTCCCCTTGCTCTACAACACATCAGGTAGCATCAGTTTAAAGCAGTACTGACAGGCATTGCCTGTGCTGTTTTGCTTTCCACGCACTGGCACCTCTCATGTCAATAAGGTGTCATTGAACTGGACTACACAGTGTGAGGAGGCTGCCCTGAACTTCTGGTCCAATCTCAGCTGGAAGAAGGGGAGGGACAGAAGCTCAGAAGCCATTTGTCTCCTCTGCTGTTCTCTAGGCTACCATATGCAAGCAGCACGTGCAAATGCGCGTTGTGAGTACGCTGTCCTTCAGCAGGCTTTGTTGCGACCCTATGCACTGCACTCCACATCTTCACTCTAATTAGTTGCAAATGAAAAGTAACTGAAAGACAGATTTCCCCCCAGCTTTGCATTTACTAAAAGGTCACCAAGGAAGCATGATTTTTTTTCCCTGTGAACAGAAATATCAGAAAGTAATGAAATCTCAACTCCGTTGTTGCTGTGTACATTTTCTTTTCAGTCTTCATTTAAGCTCCTTTTCCCCTTCACAGGCTATTACAGATTCCCATACGTCCTATGCAAGAAAGATTTAGCAGGAAAGCTGAGGGTTATGCGTCTCTACTTTGTCCTTACCCTACCAGCACTAGCAACCATGACAGTGTCACATGACAGCAGAATTCCACACAGTCCATGATCATTTTAGCTGCACCTATCCCAATAGAGACCCACAAGTAGCCTCATGTGCTATTACACGTATACACAAGATACACTCATATGTTTCAAGCAATGCCAATTACACAGTGTTTTGCCTATAAGCAGAGATAAATGCGCACTCACACACACACCACTGTGCATAACTTCATACAAGCACAATGTACACACACATCCCCAGTGCACACACAAGCTACAGCACATACACGTCCACTTGAAAAACGCCATGTACATCCTATCACTCACTGGTGCTAATGCACCATTACAGACTTGCATGCCCATGTCTGTGCTCAAACACACACCCTTCCTGACCCCCACCTCTAGGAATGCAAGAAGTCTGGGAATCAATAACCACTTACAACCCTTCCATCTAACACTGTCAACTTTGTTCTCCCCTGTTCACAGTGACAGACAAGCAGACTAAAGATATGGGACATCAGTATGCAGAGGAGGAGAGGTGGGCACTGTGTCAGCATAAGAAGCAGGCAGATGCTGCTGAATCCAGGAGAGGCTGTTCTTGCCTCCTGTAACCAACTGAGCAGAGCTGCCACTGTCCCAAAAACCTTCTGCTTTATCCCCCAGGACATCAGTGCAACCAGACAGGATAGAACAGTGCAATAACCATGAGCCAATTTCCTGAAATAATGTAATTGTACATAGGAGGATTCGGAAAGAATCCAATTCTTATCTGTTTCCGCAGCCTAAGCAATGATCTTGTCCACATAAAGATGTGCTATGTGATCAGTATTGCACCAAAACAACTTGAAACCATAACCTGCAGAGGAGACAGCGTGAAACTAAATACACTCCAGGCCCAGCAGGCTGCCTTTAAAATTGTCAGGGTGCTTTGCTGACCTTTTAAAGTGAATGAGCTTGCTAATGCTCTGCAACTGAGCGCAGTCAATACCTGTGCCAATGAATTTTAACCAACTCTGTAGCATCCAGAACAACCAAAAAGCTGTCGGTATTCCCAAGGTCTGCCATGAGCCCTAATCACATACCTCTGTCACAGCCTCAGCTGTGCAACCAACATCTGAACATCCCAGAGCTACTCCATCTCAGCCCACAACATGGCCTCATTCTAACGATCCTGGGCTTCTCACTGTATCTATATTCAGAGATCTCAGTTCTGTATTATGAACAAATCCTATTATGCCAAACCTGAATCTCTCCTGGGCAGAGACAAGCATTAATATAAATATAATTATGGTTGTTTAATAAATGTACAATGTCTGCCAATCTATCTCGTTAAATTAACCACAGGAGTGAATTTTGCATTAGTCCTGACAAGGCCCATTTTCAAAGCTGACATTTAATACCAAGCCCCAGTACAAATCAGACTTCGGGCTACACAAATCAGAGGATTTGGTGAGAATCTGTGAGGACTTGAATGCACAAAACCATAGAAGCAATTTTGGTGGCTCGTAACAGGTCTATGTGACACATTTACCCAGAGCTGATCAATCAGATAAGAAATTCAAGTCATTTCAGTGTACCTGGAGGTTAGTGGGGTTGTGTTTGACCCAGAAAAAGCTTCAATGCTTTGACCCCTGGAAGCTCTTCCAATCACTAAAAATACTGGCTTGATCAGAAAAGTGACCTTTCTGTTGCTCATTTGAAGCCAGCCTGAGGTCTGCTTTCAGATCCCATTTATTTCTTTCTCCCTCACTGGAAAAGACAAAAGGACTGCTCTTAAATGGTTGCAACATCCTTATGGGCCAGACTGCAGGGGACACAGAGCCCATCACATAACACAATCATGGCTTTAATCTTTGATGGAAAGTTTCCTTCTAGTAGCATAGGGTACGGCATTGACTTCAGGTGTCTCTTCACCTAGGTGCAGGGCAGCTGAAGGCAGTGAGCAAGGTACCACGTCACTCAGGCTTGTTTATGCTGTATTAGAGGGTTGTCTCCTTTCTTTCCCCATCATTGCTAACCAGTAACGGATATGTGCTCTGGGCCATTATGACATGGTTATACAGTCCTTCTAACTCAGCCAGTCAGATCCAAGCCTATTACTTCTCAAGGCTAGGAAGAAAAATATAAAGGCGGCAATAAAAATGGAATTGAAGGTATAACATAATGGAAAAAGAGAGTAGCAAAGTAAATACCTTCAGAAGTGCTAGATCCCTCCTCCACTGTTTTCACATAGAGATCGCATTTCAAACCAAACATTCTTCTCACTCAACCTTCAATTTTCTAGCAAGATAAAATCATTTTATAAACTACCAGCTTCCCCTCCAAGTCAGAACAAGTCTCTGCACTTGCAATCTGCTGACCAACAGCTTCAGGAGTGACTACAGTTTCAGGAATGACTACAAAAAAGAGTACCTGCCACTGAAAAAACCTGCCCTTCTGATCCCGTGACAAAAGCAAATCCATACATTTATTTTAAACTGTATTTTATAAAATAAATAAGTGATCTCCAGCAGGAAAAAGATGCTGTAAAATGAACAGTTTCTGGGCTTTTTTAGCCCCAGCTGCACAGAGCTGTACTGCTTTCTTGAACTCATTTGCAGTACCTTCCTCAAACTCATTAAAAGTCATCTTTCTCATTGTTGCTTTGTATATATCCCTGATTCAATTTCATTGTGGAGTTCAGTTATAATATCCAGCACCCCCGAAGGAAAATTTCTGCTTTATTCCAAAAGCTAAGAAGAGGTGGGGCGCAGTAAGACATTAAGTTAGAAATGTGTTGAGAAAGATGTGGGTTTTTTTATCTAAGCCAAAACTTCTTTGTGAGAGTGTAATGGGTTAGAGGCGACTATTCTCAGGAAGAGCTGCTCAGCTCTTGGGTGGCATTTTTGATCAGACTCCACTAGAAAGATACCTTTCCCAGTTGAGCTCCCACCTCCCCTATGAACAATTGAATATTAACTGGAGCAGTGGATTGTATGAAAAAATAAATATTAATTGGAGCAGTGGATTAGACTGGGTATGTTCCATTGTAGGTAAATAATGTTGCTACTGAGTTATAGAATTAGTCTCTTTCTGGCTCAAGGAATATCTCATTATTTACACAAAACGTAACAACTCTCACATGAGAAGTAAAGTTCAACAAAGAACCTTCTAGTGAGCTAAGTCCTTGCTTTGAATCAGGCAGACTAGAATCAGAGTTTTCTTCAGCCCAAAAGAGGGTAAATGATCTATTCTGTGATCAACTACTTTAAATTTTTTAAAGTTATTTTAAAAGCTGTGTTTTCACCCCAGTGCAATATGGGAACATTGGCTTGAAATATCAGAAGGTTTCAAAGACACTACCTGCTTTCCACAACTACCTTTTCCACAACTATATATTGATATTTTTCTCTCCTCAGGTGAAAGGTGCAGAGGAAGCATTGACTAGGGTGATGTTGATGACAACAGAAAATAAGGTTAACCGTCTTTGGAGGTGTAAGTCCTAGTATCCAATCCCTAAGGCAAAAACGTTGCTAGGACTAAGTGAGCTGTAAACAGAGTAGAAGATTTCCCATTTCTGGGACATCTTGAAAGATGGAAACAAACTGAGGAAACAAACTGAATAGATGCCCCTTACAGATACCAATCCATAGAAGATACAAAAGGTCCTGAAAAGGAACTGCACCTAGTCTGGTGACCTAATAAGTCCCAGAGGGATGTGATAAGGGGAAACATAATCAATGTTTAGCATCACCATGGTTGAGAACACCCAGATTATAACATACCATAATCTTTGGAAAGACTAACAAAGAGGTGGAAAAAGAAACACCTCTACCAAAGTAAAGTGTATGTTTAACAATATTATCAATTCAATAGTTCCTCTAATAGTGTTCTAGAGCTTATTTTGTAGTTATGGTACCAAACGTCTTGTTACTGTTCTTAATACTGACTGCCATGACTTTTTACTTTTTAGCTTCTTATATCCATTTCTTACACTACATTGGCTGGTATCTATTTCCCCTGTTTCTTTGTTCAGTGGCAATAAATCTATGCTATTATCCCTCAGAAGATTATTTTCATCAGCCACATTTAGGAAAATGACCTCCACTGTTGTTTACTCATTACATTCAGAAATCCTAGTAAACAATTAGTGCTAACAAACAAGAAACTGAGGCTGAAATAACAGAAATCTGTCTCACTATAATCAATCATGTAGATTTCTTCATCAATATTATGATTCACTGTCTTCTACACTCTAATTATTGCTTTCTCTTTGCTAAACCAGGATTGGTTTTAACCAGGAATATGTCCTCAGTTCTTGATTAGAGAATTGTGCCTTTCTGGATACGTAACAAAATCCTTTTAAAAAAGGACTCTATTTTTATTCATAATACTTCTGCATATTTTTTTCTCTTGTGGTCTGCCTTATCTATTATATTTCCTCAGCTCTGGAAAATCAGCCCTTATTAAAGGAAAAAATATACAAGAACACACGTTAATAGGAACACTGTCCTCTGCCCATATTAAATGTAATTGGGTCATGACCACTGGTGTCTAGGTAACCACAAACTCCCACACCAAAGATTAATTCATCCTTTCCTGTCATAATGTAGTCCAAAAGAGAGTTACAGTAGCTACTACATCTTTTGTGTTAGAAAACAGTCATCTGTAATGTTTGGAATCTTTAATAGTGTTTACTTCTGCCACATGAAATCTCAGGTATATCTCATCCAAACTGAAATCCACAGCTACACATTTACTTTTTGTGCATGGACTACAAGTACTTACAGGTGACTTATCCCATTTTCTAGTTTGATTCAGCGTGCCAAGGCGGCTCATTTCCTAGCCTTTGTCAGCATACCTACAATATGTAGACCTGAATTTTCAGTGCAACACACTTCCATGCCCACATCCCAGCCAGACATGCTTACTACCCTTTCTGTCCTCCAAAGCAGGGCATAGACCAGTATCTGGAGATTGTGCAGTTCCAAAAATGAAATTCCCAAATTTTCCTTGCAGGTTTCAGTACAACCCGATTTTCCCCTAGTTGTTCAATTTCTATATAACAAGCTATTAGAGTCTGAACTGCATTTGTTTTCATAGAGCTTGCTTCCTCCTGTCCTCTCCTTCAGCATTTTGTTTTGCTTCATGACAGATTAGTTCTCTCCCTTAGAAGCACAAGGGTGCCTCTCATCCATGTGATCCCCATGGCTCTCTTCCCTAAAAAAGGTCTTCTGCTTCACATCAGTTATGCAGCCAATGTTCATCTTTACATCTTTCCTCCCTTCTTTTATCTACAGCTTCACAGCTTTAAAAAGCTCTCTGACAAGATCACCAAGATTTTTGTTCTTCCTTTTCACTCAATGTATTTCACTGCCATGCATTCCCAACATGCATCATCCAAACCTGCCTTTGCACCTTTTCCTTTAGCTCTGGGCAGACCATGCACTGTCACGTTATACTTCTGTTTACTCCTCTGTCCACTTTTCTTAAGTGAGGCTCAATTATGACAACTACTTGGTTGAAAATAGCTCAATGGTTTTTCATTTTACACCAAAAGGCATTCAGAAAAATCCTTCTGATTCTCTATGTGGCAGCAGCTGTCATAATGAGTATCTGAGAGAAGAATATCACACATCGTCAGCATTGAACATCTCCAACTTCTCGTTCTTCTCTTGGCTATGAGTAACCAACATCTTTTTTTGATTTCTACTATCTTCAGTTTCCTTGAGTCTGATCCTTCCTCACTTACGGCATGTATGCAAATGATTTCTGAATTGTCCCTGAGATCTGCATTTCTGAAGGTTGAATGCTGTGCTGAAATACCTCTTTCTAGACCACGTACTTATCTTCACTTGTAGGTCTCCTACCATCTGGCAGTGCATGCGTCAAAAATTTGTTCCTTAGACAAAAATCAGAATATAGCACATCCAAGGCAGATCACAGCAGTTTTTTTCTTTATCATCCACATGCAGTATGCAATATGAGGTCTTACCTAAAGATAAACCATCAATCTCCAAATTCAATCCAAAACTCTCCTGCTAGGCATATCAACTTCTGTCTCAGAGTTCATCTGGCATAAGTATACCCTTTACTTTACAAGTACAGGTTTATCACATACAGAAGCACATATTTCTGTTCTGTTATTCAGAATTAAAATGTTTGCAACTCAGATTGGCATAATTTACTTTAGAAATGAGTTAAGCCAAATTTAATTAAGGCCACCTTAATTCTGCTTCAGAGTGTAGCTTAATGTGGTTTAGCACAGGACTTTCCACTTGCACTTTTAGTTAAGTCGGAGGTGCTTTCCTGCATGTTCTGATATAGACAAACTATTGAAGAATTCAGCCTGTTTAATTATCAAAAAAGGTTGAAAGGTGACTTGGCTGCATTGTGTAAGTACCTTTAAAAGGCCAAACTGCAAGTTACTAATGATCTCTCCAAACTAGCAGAGAAAAATAGCAAGAATGCAGCTGAAAACAGCAGGCAGATGAATTCAAATTAGAATAAAGCAATAACATTTAACAGTTACTGACCCCCGGAACAAAATACCAGGGGACCAGATGGATTTCCAATCCTACGATGCTCTCAAATCCAGTCTGAATGTTTTTCTACAAAACCTATTTACACAAACGCAAGTTATCTAGCTTCGTACAAAACTGCCTGGGTGAAGCCCAAAGGCTTATGATGTACAAGAGGTCAAAACCAGAGGAGCTAATGGTCCCTTCTGACCATTAAAACTCCAGGAATGTGTTATTAACATTGTTTTAAGTGCTTAATACCTCTCCTAGCAACTTCAGCCTTCCCTGCTATAGTTCTGAACATGGTCATGGTGAACAGGAGCGAGAGAACCGAGCCCCCTTTGCTCTTACTATGACACTAGAATATTTGTGAAGTCTTCAGTCCAGACTTGAGACTCCCAAGTCGTGCTTCATATGCTACCACATACATATAACTCATACACGTGCAGTGCAGCATGCTGGCCTCTCTGCTACTGTTGGTTTGGGATCTCCCACCCACCTCCTTCCAGTATCTGATTGCACAGAAATGGAGAGAGGCTGTGCTACGTGGAAAGGTCACTATCATCACACTTCAGAAGCTGCGGTAGAAGCAGAATCTCCAAGTGTGTGTGGGCTCATGCAATACCCACCTTCTCCAACTGGAAGACCTGACTATTCAAGGACAAACACACCATATGGTTCAGTTTGCAGACATGTGAGTATTATTTATGATGTTTAGAGTATGAGGCAAGGACACATATTGTGATTTAAGTAAAAAGAAATGTCAGTATTCTGTCACTGAGGAAGGAATTTAGTACTTTCAATGCAGAGGAATAACAATCAGTCCTTGGTATATTGGGTAATTGGAAATTTTGTGGCAGAAAGAAAAATAGAGAGAAAAGGTATCATAGTAGAGTTTAGCACACCTGAAAAAACATCTGGATTGGAAACAAAACATGGAAGTCAACCAAAGAGACAAGAGCTAAGTGAAACCTGGATGTATCTACAGATTTTGAGCCTTGAGAGAATGAATAGAGCATCTAATCTGCTTTTAGAGGAAACCGGACCAGGGAATCTGGGAGCAGATAACAGAGGCATAAAGATGGCAATGAATACAGAGAGAGGGCCAACAGAGGAAGTGAACTGGGAATTACTGTGGCTATGGGAAGTGCATCTTACAAGGATACAGAAACCAGCAAAGGGACAGAATGGAGATAGAAGAGAGATTAGATGTCAATATATAGTTTACATTTAATGATGGACAGCATATACAACCAGTGAAATTTACTGCCGCAGGAAGCCCTGTCTGAGGAAAGATTATCAAAGGGGATAAAAGAATGCTATAACTATTCACAGAAAATGTAGTTCATTATTTCAAGGTTTTGATAATGATAATCGGGCCTCATGCTACAGTGTATGAAGCTGAGGAGAGGCAGGTCAGCCCCACAGGATTATTTCCTTTCCGTGTCTTAGTGTAATTGAATCAGTTAGAGGCTGGTTTTGTTTTCTTCCAAGCCATGAGGAACCAGCCTCTGTATGAGGCAGGATACCCGATTATATGGACCAATGGTCTGATCCAGCATGGCAAACGTTACGATCCTGAGAGGAGCAAAATGAATCTTTGCAGAAAATCCTGCGTGTGAAAGACTTTGAAATTTAGATGCTTCTAAAATCCATGCAGAGTGAAAGACAAACATGGCTCTTTTAGCCCATGCTTTTGCCACCTCCTCATTCTTATTTTCCATGCTTGAGGAGTTCATGATTAGACTAGGAGCTTCATCAAAGGGCAATTTTCAGCTGCCAAATAGATTTGTATAATAAATTCACATGGGGCCAGATTAACAAGTAAGAGAGACATCAGAAATCAAAAAGCTAGCTGCTGTAACTCCACAGAAATCTTGAAAGAATGATGTGCAAAGATATTTGGACTTTCAAAAGGACACCACTGAAATACTGCAGTTAGTTTTCATTAGGAATGTTGCTTTTCTATCCCTTACCCTTCCCAAGAGTTTTTCTTTAGCAGACTGAAATCCCATGGGCATTCAAGGTCATGCCATTCAGGATTGCTTAGAGGGCTTCAAGCATTCAACAATATTTTAACCAGAAAAATCACATACATGTCTGTGTGTCTGCGACTGATTTGTTACACTGCTATAATATTTATAATAGAAAATTAAAAATAATCTTTAAGCATCTAAGTTCACTTCACTTCTGCAGTTTTCTGTTTGCTTTAATAATTTGTACTGTGAGTGAAGCTAAGACTCTAAAAAATCCACATCCGAAGCCAAACCAAGTCCTCAGCTATACCCATAAACTGAATAAATACAATTCAGAGATTAGCCTGACCACAAATTGCTAATCATTTTCAGCCTTCTGGCATTACAAAAAACTGTTTGACTTCTGAGCGTGGCAGCCCTGATTTTAATACTTGGAGAGTGCGCTCCTCCTTACAGCTCACAGAGGGACACATTCCCCCAGTCACAAGGTGACAGCACTTGTTTTTATGTCTCTGAATGAGCAGACTGGTTTTACTCCATTTCAAATGGGGTCACAATAACAGTGTCTTGTCAGCAGGGTGAAAATATGGAGGTTAGCCATTGATTCATATCTTGTTCCCACACAAAATGCAATCTCTTCTCCGTGCAACTGCAAGTGCAATTGCAAATGGATTTTTGGCTTCAAGCATCTAGGTTGCCCAGATCTGTAACATTTAAACCTGTGATTCTTCCAGCTAATCCTGCTCTCTCAATTTCTGGAAGAAGTATACTTGCACTCTGATTCTATGTAGTCTTGTTGCTCATTCCTTTTGTAGAGAAACAGTTTGATAACCCTTATCTGTACCTAATACCTCCTTCCTCGAGTACAGCTTTGGGATATGGAAAGACTGGATTGCAACGAAGTATTTAGGGAAGCACAAAAGCAGCTGAGGGAGAACGATTCCCTAAACAAAGCAGAAACATCAGCTGTTTACGATACACTGAGGGAAAACAGAAATCCAAAGAAACAACAGCATTCAAGACAGGAAAGAATCTAGATAATGTCTGTTTTCAACTCCTCAGACCCAAGGAGTTTGCTATGCCCCTTGGTTTGATATAAAGAAAACTATCAACTAGGAAACACAAACATCATTAGTGAGTGAAAGGAACGTAGGATATTGCAGGGATCTGTTGGAACAAGCACTCCAAGGCTGTGTGAGTCCCAAACAGAAGGGGCAAACAGCAGAGCTAAGACAACTGTTTCAGTTGTATGATGGTATATAAGGGTGGGCCAAGCAGGAAGTGTGTAACTGCTCTGCTGTGCTATTGTGCATGCCAGCCGTGTCCACTGAACCTCAACAAAACTGGATACCTCCCAGCTTTGCAGAGTCAGAACTATTATGATCTCACCCCATCATCATTTTTTATTGTGCCATAATTTAACCATATGGCGTGGGACCTATTCTCCAGTTACGCAGCCAGCCAGCACCCAATAATCTATCAACAGTAGAGACAAAGGAGTTGATTTAAGATGCTACTTCTGCCAAAGGACTGCAGATTGGGCCAGGCTGTCTGTTTAGGAGCTGGAGAAGCAGACATCCCCTTAGTGTCAACTTTGCAATTGGTTCCAAAAGGCAGAGCAGCTAGTAAATTTTTCACTTCTATGTGGTTCAGGACCATATTTTTCTCCTTTTGTAACATGTTTTTTACCAACAAAATCTGGCTTGGGATATAGCACCTATATTTTCTGCCAAGCCATGATTTGCATCCTACTTCTTGGCCTGAATGACTAAGTAGGAGAGACAGAGAAATGTGATTTACATGACTCTGAGGTCCTAAAAATGGGGCTTAAGATCCCATGTTCTCCTATCTCAAGCCTTTTGACTATTCCATTTTCTGCTAAATGCTATCTTCAGCACTCTTGTTTCTGCAGATATATAATGGAGTGACTTTGCTTTGAAGGAGAAGGAAGTTAGGGAAATGTCCATGCACATAAAATAGCATGAGGACAACACCCCTGAGTCCTAAGTTATCTTAGCTGCTAGGACTGGCACATGTCAGCCTGCAGCATCACCCAAGGATGCCTGTGGAAAGTTCTCACCTCTAGGGCTAACTCATTTGTCTCAATGCAGCCTACCAGGACCAGATAACACAGGTTACATGGCTAAAAACTGAAAGTCATGTAATTTCAGCCTAATCACTATGTTGCTCTAGCAATTATCATAAACCCCAATTTTGGCACTGTTAATAGGGCTGCCCACTTCCATACTGTAAACATGCATCATTCTTGTGTGAAAATGTTTTGTCAAAAAGTAAGTTTGGGACTAAAATACTTGGAACTATCAGAGATCAGTATTAACTTACACTATACTAACCTTGGTACACAAGTACTAATCCTGTTTGGAAAGTTCAGAACAGGATCCCACAGGGGGTTTAAGAGACTAGTGTTGTGGGAGTAGGCTGTGATATGATTTCCCTGTGGCTCATTCCCACTAGAGATGCCTCCAACACCTTAGAGATGTTAAAATCACCACTGTGACAACCCTTCTATACTGACATTGCAACTTTTTTTAACCAAGGGTCTGTAGTTAAAATAACTTACCAGTTAGAACATGAATAAGGATAAAATCTGGTGCCTCTCCTTGCTTTTACCAGTAATGGAGATGGCAGAGGCACTCGTTTCCTTCCACACAGGGTCTAAGAGGGAGGGAACACATTCTCAAGCTATTCCCAGTGCACTGCTAACACATTCTTCCTTCCAGCACTGTCAAGGTCATGGGAATATCTGTCCAAAGCTAATTATCCAAATCCACCTTGATGTAACACCACTGGGCTTAGCAAGCCAGGGATACAGCCGGCTCAATATATCAGGACAAATAATCAAAATAAAACATAACAATTTAAATCAGTGTCTTCATCCATGATCCAGATAGCATCAGTGATCATCTTTTGTCATATATATAAAATAAATGCAATGTATCATTCCTAGGGTACATATCAATAACGAGAAAGACCAAAATACTATTGCTCAGTGCCCCCTGGCAATTCTTGTGTTGGGTTTTAGGGAATCCTGAGTGCTTTGGGGACAGGGAGGCTAAAGAAAGCTCTATTTCCTTCTTGTCCATTAAGCGTCATTTTCCTCTCTTTCTAGTAATCTAGTAAACGCAATGGAACATCCCTCAATCTCCTAAAACTTGAATCTTTCAACCCAGGAAGAGGAAAGCAGGTGGCCCAAGTAACCAGGGAAACCCACTGCAGCAGGTGCTGGCAAGGACTTCTTCCAAAATCTATTTCAAGGCAGCATTCATGGATACTTTAACAGATGGACTAGTGCACAGTATCTGGCAGGCAACCACCCCTATACTAACTTCCTGAAAGAGGTAAGGAATTATCCACTCACCCCGAGAAAACAATTGTTTGTCTGTACATCAGCAAACTCGGTCTATCAGATTAATAGACCATTGCTTTTGCAGTCACTCACAAAACACCTACATTTGGCAATCATTGGAAGGGTGGCTGAGTGTTCTCAGTAAAAGTCTTAAAGAGGTCACACTGGTGTCAGAAAATGGGTCTTGTCCTACATAGGATTAAAAAAATCCAACAAAACAGCTCCTGTAAAAAACTGTCTCCCCAAAACCCAAACAAATAACAAATAAACCTTCTCCAGAAATGCTGACAAGAAAAATGACCCTACTCAACTACTGATCTTTTCCAAAACAGCAAGGCTAAACTGACTGTGGAGAGGATCATGAAATGGGAAGACAGAGCATGGAGGCCTGAATTGCCTTCTTGCAAAACCTACAGACCTTTGAATGCACATAAATATCCCTCCCATATGGCAGTATTGAGCACATCAGCAAATAGTAAATAGCAGTAACACGCATGACTTTGGGGAACAGAGATGATATTTACATCTCATGTGGTTTTGGTTACACTTGCCTTAATGTAACTGTCTTATTACCTATTAAGAAAGATGAGGCCAGCCAGGATAGCCCTACAGACAAATTCTTGGAGGTATAAGGGACAAAGAACCCCTACAAAGTTCTCCCAGTTCTGTGATTGCCTTTCCAAACAACCTGAGAGTGCCAAAGCCAGCACACCTTCAAACTCTTATTCTTTAATGTGGCAGGAACCAAACAGATCTGAGCACAGTTAAGCATGTGATTTCTTAGTTAGCATTCTGTCAAATAATTAAAACAAGTGAACAAACCTGCAGCAGTTCACATAATCTACATGGAAGACAAACACCCGCTGTCTCCTGATTTGTTTGCTCAGAAACCCTTTCTCTCCTCTTCTCCCACTTCCTAAATGTCATTAATCCTTACACAGTTTTATGAATTGAGGCCAACAAGCCTGAAAGGTACAATTAGAATATCTTACAAAATGATCTTTCATGTCTTTTCTAACCTCTTTGATTCTATGAGTCACCAAACAATTGTGCAAGGGGTTGGTGGAAATAACAGAGGCAGGAAAATAAAACAAATAGGATGCAAACTTTTGCCTTGGGTAACAACTTAAGAAAACAGAACAAACCCCTCAATTTGAACCTTCAGTCTTTAGATTACTATTAGATAACTATTTTTTCCTATACTTTTTTTGCTGTTACAGCTGCTTCCAATTTGAGCTAATTTGGGCCAGAACTGGAAGCAGAACTAACAGAAAGAAAATCATTCTTTCTTATTCTCTGCATCTGCTTTTGAATGAGATCCCCAAAGCACTGAGGGTCAGCTAAACACATGCATTTTAGAGATGATTTTTTTAAAAGAAACTTTTGAATGCTTTCAAGAGTTACCCACACATAGGAAAAATGTAAGCTCTGGGAGACAAAAGAAATCAGAAATGAGGAAAAGTCCATCAGGGTTGCAAAGATGATGTAAGCTTTTTCCAGAAATGGACACCGGAAAGCATAGAACATAGCCTATTTCTTTACTTTTTCTTTCTGCAAGTACCTATCAAACATGCTTTGTGACAAGAATATTGCTGAAACCATTTTCTGTTGGTGGCTGAACACTGGAAAGAGGCCAAATTAAAATTATTTGTAAGTTTGTGCACCAGATTTCCAATTACAAAAACAATATACATCTTAGTGGAGAACAGCAGCAGTATCACGTGATCTGCAAACTCCATCAAAACAACTCAATTTCTGACTATTAACTGTAATAAACTGCTCATGAATAAAGCATACATAAACATTCCTTGCAGAAATTTGGTAAGTAATCTTTAATAGTAAGAAAGATGAAGAAAATATTTCATAACCTACAGATAACTATAAAGAAATAGAGCTGTAACTCATTGGACAAATCATACACTGGTAACAGGTTGGGTAATTTGGGCAGAAACAGGTCAAACCAGAGAAGTCCACCTCTAGGTGGACTAGAAAGAGGAAAGCCTTCCTTTTGGAATCTTGGCATATTGCTTTAGTTCAACTACACTTCCATGATAACTCATGGGTTCATCACTCATTTTAAATAATTCAGCCCATGCTAGCCAGGTTAAAGGGGATGGATAATACCAGATCTTCCCATTAGATTTACGCTCGCCACTTTTGTTCAACAAAGACATTTTGAACTGTATGGCCATGCTGCTTGGTGCTGATCTCTCTGCTTCCAGTTTCTCTGCAAAGGGATGGTTTTTCCCTCTAACCAAGTCTGACGAGAAAATTTGGGTATTCAATTCTTAAAAGCATTAAACTGGACAGGAAAAAAAAACCTGTTTTTTCTCAGCTCTCCCAAAGGCTTTCGTCAAAGAGGGATCCATATCACTAGTAAAATCGCTTTTAAAGGGCGCTGTCAAGATATCTGCAATAATTTTAAAACTCATTTGTTACTCCTTGTGGTTTATAATCCCTTCGAAGCAAGAAGCTGAAATCTATTTCCGTTAGTACTACATCTCCTCCACCAGAGACAATGTGCCAAGGAAAATGCTTTTCCAACGTAGCATGTACTCATGGAGCGTGAAGCTGAATTTTTTAGATTCTCTATATTACAAACACATATGATTTAGAACTCAGGTGTATACCATGGCACAAAAGACATTTAGTTGTAGGACCATAGATGCAGTAATGAATAAAACAACACAGTGCAATATGCTATAGAAAGGTCTTAATTAGTTGGCCAGCTAACAAGGAATCAAGAAGACAGATGAAAGAGTATAACATGGTAGAATATGGTAACAGCAAAGACATATTAAGGTTTAAAAAAGAATCACACAAGAAACTTGGCAAAATATCAATATGTGTCACTGGAGATTTGATTCTTTTGGGGTCATGACTGTACCTGACTGTACCTGCACTCAGCAGAGCTTCTTACAGCACAGCCTTGCATTCGGTCTTTTAAAAACAAAAGATGACAAAGGTCTTTACATCCCACAAGAGGAAGGCAGCAATCAACATCACAGGGTAAGCCATTACCCTGTGAGGGGTAAATGCTCCAAACAAGGGAGCAAGGAAGACTGCCTTCATGAGCAAAGAATGATCAACAGGTTTTTTGGGGGTTGGGTTTGTTTCTCATCATTTTTTTCACCTGTGGCCACAGGGTTGTAAGCTGGCAGAAGCAACAGGGAGAATTCCCTGCAAAAATTGGCTGCTTTGTTTTTAGTAACTTTCAAACGGAGACACTGCTCCTCTAAGAATGAATTGGGCAATCAAGACAAAATGAAAAAGGAGTTTGGATATTTCTTCCTCTTCTTTTCTTCTTCCTTCGGTTGAACAAAACCTTAGATAAGATCAATAGTTTCTTTAGTTTTCTGTTTCGCTTCCTTAAGGGTAGTTGGCTTATTGCGTTTCCATTGATCACACAGACAGGGAGATTCGACAGAGACAAACCATCTCTTTTCTCCTTTCATTTCTGCCTCCTCCCCATTTGAAATCAAATGACTTTTAAACGAGGCTAGGGTCACTATTCTTTCTCATTTACATATCAATAGTACCAAATTCCTACTTCATCCTTCACTCACTAAACTATTTTAAAAATGAAGTCCTCGAGAGAGGACACACACATTCTTTGGAAAAAGTCTTACAGCATCTTTTCTGGACTGTCTATCATTAAAACTAGGTTCTGGTTTACCTCAGCTCTTCCTCGACATGTGGTGAGAGGGGGCACACTTATCAGCCTTGTGGAATTCCCATTTGAACCTCTTGCAGCCTCTGTAAAGCTTTCTTGCTCTTCCTAAATCCTTTGCACAATCCTTATCAGATGTGCCAGTGCAACTCCAAGCACTGTATCTGTGTTCATAACCAGCAAAGCAGCTACGTGAATGAATTACTTTCATCACTTACAAGCAGGAAACAAGATAAAGACCAGAATCCAGGTAGACTGAGCTCTATTAGAAGTTTGACCACTGATTCATCACTGAATGATGCTGGACTTAGGAGTCTCTGCTGCATATAATGAGATGTTCTAAATCCTAGCTGCTGTTTGTACTGTACTTTGAGGTATAAAAGTATCAAAAACATAAGGGTATGCTTGTCCAGAGGAGATTCTGGATATAACCCTTCAGGGAGATAATCCTCTGCAATTAAGAAACTGAGTCTATTCACAGTTAAACACAAATATCAGAAAGCTCTAAATACAGGATGCTGACATCTCCTGCCTAAGCATTAGTCTCAGTCTATTGTTTACACACACATCAACTTGAGGGTACAACAGTGAAAAACTCAGGTTGAAGTCTCTAGAAAAACATGACCTCTTATGCAATTAATTTCCAGTTTACAGGAATAATTTCAGGGCTTCCAGAAACTAATGAATAATTTTCACTTGATAGATGGAAGCTGAGTATTAAATGGCATTATGGAATGAAACCTTCAGGTCAGCCTGTCAAGTCCATACCCTAAGTAATCCACTTCTAAATACAAGCAAACAAGCAAGCAAGAACCAACTCTAAGGACTGCTAAAGGGAAGTGGATTAATATTAATATAAATTATTTGAAAAATGATTTATATTAATATAAATTATTTGAAAGAGAGAAGTTTTGTATTTATATGCAGCTCTAGTATAAACGTCAACATAAGAAATTATATTTCATTTTAATACTAATAAGTTGAATATTTAATGTACTTGAAAAAAATGAGTGGAAATACTCTAAAACTGCCCAAAATAGAGAAACTGCAAAAAGTGTATTATCCTAATGAGGAAGAAATGGTGAAGAAATGTCCCTCCATGGGAATATTTATGTATCCTCCATCTTTGAGATGAATGATAATCCTAAACAAATGAAAAACTAAAGTGACCTCATAAAAAGAACCCAATGATCCAGCCGAGACTCAGCTTTTTGGGGTGTTCAGAATGGAGATTTCAGAACTGCTTTACAGCTTATAGGCTTCCTCATGGGCCACGAGAACACCGGATTTTGCCACCAGCCATAAGCCCTCATATGGCAACTTGCTCTTGTTCTCAGTGGCTGCCTGGGTCGTGATCAGTGATGAAAAAAAAGGACAAGAAAGAATGTAGAAAATGTCACACATTTTGAAGGATTTCTTTAAAAGAAGAACCCTGAACCACCTGCATGAGGTCTTCCTGCTAATTTTTCATACCTCTACTACATAACACAGGGCTCCTGTGGATGGCACAGTGCTGAAAGGCAACATCTGAATGTGGCATTTAATGTTCTCTTCCTACTATTTCAAGCATCTAATGGCACAAATTAAACAAATTTGGGTTAAAGACCACACAGATGCTGAAGGAGAACAAATCATTAGATATTGATACAATCTGGTGTGTCACTGGGTTTAGGTCTTACTGAGGTTATCTAGAAAATCAGCCAAATCCTCCTCTAAGGAGATCACTAGGAGTTTTGTCATTGACTTCAGTCAAGGTAGATTTTCCCCCACTGTCTAAAAAAGATTCAAAACTGCTATCTTGACCTGTGGTGCCTATTAAAAAACCATTAAAAAACTCTCAAGAGTAGGGAGTGTTAGATGTAATGCCCAAGGCAATTATATTCTCTTTCTTTAAACTGTCTGCAGTTTTATTTCTTCTACCTTTCCCATCTTGGAATTGATGTGTGTACAGAAGAGCATGGTTAAAGCAGCAGCCCAGTACTTCCTAGCTACATTCTACAGAGAGGTAAAAGGATTAGTATAGAGCTTCCAAGGATAATTATTTGAATGTCTTATTAATTAATTGTTATTTGTAATAATGGCTCTTTCAGGATCCTTAACTGCTTAATAGTGCTGTATAGATAAGGATTGCTCCCTAGTGGGAGAAATGAGGTGGAGTATGGAAGCCTTTCACTGAAAGCAACAGGTTTGGCAAAGGAACAAGAGAAAGAATTCACCATTTGAGTGAATGGAGAATTATGATCACTCAAATGCAATTACCAGAGTTTATCCTGTGTGCTGAAGAAGTGCCAGGAGATCTCGGACTGATGCCTCAGATGCATTCAGCATGAGTACTGCCCTTCCTACCAAGACTGGAACCTCATTTGTTGTGGAGTTTGGGTCTGTTTAGATGACAGTCACATACCTTGAGCTCATGGACAGCTGTCAAAACCAGCCTTAGATCAGCTACTTTTGGCTGTCAGTAACAAGCAAATCCAAATGCAGGATTCTCTGTGCAGGGTCTTAAATTTAGCCAGGTGAATGCTCAAGTAGTTAGCCTGTACCAAAGAGCTTGGTATTCACGTGCCAATAGTATTCACGTTAATTACCCTCAACCTTGGCTCAAAGATGTCCATATGACCTACCAACACATTTTTTTTACAACGCTGTGAATGCCCTTACAAGGATAAGTGCCCTGTATCATCTCAAAAACATTCCTTCCTTCAGCTTTTGGCTTCAGACTAGAGTTTCTTTTTATTTCACTGTTGAATGAAACTTCAGAGAAAGGACTCTACTTTTCTCACATGGAAGGTAAGAGGGATCACGGAAAAATTTCACTAAAGAGAAACCCAGAAGCATGGCTGCATGGGTGTGGAGAGAACAGACAACACTAAGCATCAAGGCAATGCCTACGTGCTCGTGAGACGTGCATCGGGAGGGTGGCGGCACAGGGTTCTTTGAAAGATTGACTCACTTTGTAGAGACCGTGGCTGCAGCCGCAGTACGTGCTCTCCATAGTGTAGCTTCTTAACACACCCATTTCCTTCCATACCACTACCCGGGCTGTTGAGTCCCGGGACTTCTCCACCAGGAAGCTGCAGCTGTTCATCACAAATGCAGGGGCCACTTTATCCAGGATTTTAGGAAGAGTCTATGAGAAAATATCAGAATGCATTGAACAGATGTACATGTATTTAGATCATAAGGATATATACAGAGACCTGTGGTTTTTAACGTGTATTTAATCAAATCTATCTGCAGACAGTTACCGAGAGCTCCAACCGGTGCGTTATGTCCATCCCATGTGAAATCCTTCCATTCTAACATTTGTTTCATCCCAAAGACTAAAATGCAAAACATCCAGTACACTTGCTATACCTCATTCTAAATCAAACATTTTCACACCCAACAGTCTGGGACTGCTGAAGTCACAGAATTTCCTTTTCAAGCTGCTTCGACATTAACTTACACCTTCCTGTTGCGCTGCAGAGAGTGCTGCAGTTGTAGTTTAGTATCTGATATTCCCATTCTCCCCTCTCCAGCTATACTATATCTCCTCCCATTGTGCATCCCGTTTGACAAGAGATTCAGCCATGGGAGGAGTTTTGTCTGAACGTAACACAAAGCAAAGAAAAGAAACACATATTTTCACAGAAGGTCGCACATAATTAGATGAAAATAGAGCTCAACATTTAACTAACTTCCACTGTGAAACTAACCAAAATATCTCATCTGAGTCCAAACAGTATATTTTATACACTTAATTGAGAAAAATCACAATAAGAAGTAATTATGAAAATGCAGTTAAAATTACATCTGAACGCTGAGTGGTTTTCTTATTCTAGAAATCATATTTCCCAACAAAGTCTATAAACACTCCTGATACACTGTAGTATCAAATATTTCCATCAGTGCAGAGGCAACACTTAGTCACTACACAGCGCTAAATGTGTTACATTTACACTCTATAAAATCAAATACAAGATACGTCAACATTATGTGTGCTCTATGTAGAAGCTGGACCTTTAGGTGCATACGTATGTGTGTGTGTGTAAATTTTTGTGCTGGTATACTAAGCACAACATATGCCAAAAGACCATTCGATCCATCTAAAGAAGAGCACGCAAAATGAGGACATTCATTATTTCTTTGAAGACAACCTTCTTAAACATCTGAACTGAATGGAATCATATAGAAGGAGTTCCTGCTTATTGCTAATGGCATTTACCCTTGAACTTCATTCACTTTGGGTGCTGAAAGCCAACTAGCTAATTTCACTTTCCAATAACAATCAGTTTCACTGACTGACTCTGAGCAAGTGCAGTTCTGTTCTCTTGAGCTTTACTTCATAGCACATATACTTCATTCATGTATGGGAATATTTGGTTTCAGTGAAAGAATAATGTATTTTCCTAAAACATGTTTGAGGTGAATGATAAATCTTTGGCCTAAACTATTTTGCAGCCTCTCCTTCAAACAGCTTGATCACACACATCTCCATAGCAAAAAAGTAAATTTGGGTTTTCAGTATATTCTGGCTGCAGCTGTCTATGGACTTCACCAGATGTAGAAGGTGGAGATCTGAACATCTAGAAGGTCCATTTTTTAGCTGAAAAAAATTAGGTGGAAAAACTGGAGCAAAGCAAGAGATTTCATTTTAAATCTGAGACCACCACAAGCCTCTGAAGTCAAGATCTCCAGTGTGCTATTTCACCCCTTTTCCTGTGGGCGTACTGAACAGAAGGATCTTTAAGATTGACTGCCTTAGAGGAAGTATTTAACATTTCTGGATTGCCTTCAATGTGCTACTTGCTGTATGGTGATCACAAAATAGTATGCTTTCATGCAGTGCTTCCATGTTTTCCTGGATTTGGGTTGAACAGGAATGAAAAGAAATGCAGCAGAGCCATATAACCCAGATGTTTATAAGCCTCGGCAGTCATGAGATCCAATTAAACCACATGTGAAGGTTCAGACAGTTTTCATTCTGCCCTTATCTGAACCAACACACAGATTTTTTTGTAAATGTATACTATCAAATACAATAATCAGATCCTTAATCCAGTTTAGCTTTTCGAAACAACTGAAATCATATGCATAATCAATCTCTTACATTTAATTAAATAAAAATGTTGGCGGGTAACAGTAATGTCTCTGTACGCAGGACTCATTTAAGAGCATTAGCAAATCTGAATTTAATATTCTTTTCATTTTACCAGCGTTCACTAGATTTCACACTAATGCTTCTTTCTTCTGTACTTATTCTTCTCATTAATTACCTTTCAATAGAATATTCTGAAAGAGTGAAAACACACCCTTTTAAAGGATGCTTTTATGATAATGCGGCAGTGTGACTGAGTTCTGTTTCTCACACATGGATGGATTTAGCATGTACCACAGCAAAGGAAGCTACTCCCCTGACATAGGACTCTCTCCATAAACCTCCAATCTCATTAGGAGAGAATGGAATTATACTTCTTTACTGATGTCCCTGCAGAGATTGCTGTCAAAGGGGCCTGGAATAGCTATCGAATGGACAAATCTTTAAGCTGAGCTTTGCAATGCTGGTACTGTGCAAGTCATGCAAGGCCACCAAATATTAGAAGGTAATGAAGACTCTTATTCCTGTATATTGCCAGTCTATGACCTATGAGGCAAAGGCTGTTCCAAAGAAACATCATTTTCTTGAGGTATTTGGTTCCTGCTACTGGGGAGGAAAATCAACCATGGAGGCCAGATTAATCCCCAGCTACCTACAGGAGGCAGGGGAGAAACCTGTGCAGACACTGCAAGGAAGCAGGTCTGAGATAGGGATGCTTATCTGCTGCAGTTTGCAGTTGCAGATGTGTTCTTCTATATACTCAGTTTCCCCAGCCTAAAAATGAAGGGGGTGACCCATAGGCAGGAACAGCAGCAGGCACCCATTTCCTGTTCTGTGCAAAAGAGGATTTGAACCACAGAATCTTTCTCCTAGGCTACTACAGAGTATTCTTGGACAGCCTTGGAGCCTTTCTTCATTGCAGGTTCAAGACAGGCCCCAGATGCTGAGAGCAGCATTTGAATTCTGTTTGTCTAAGAGCAAACCATTCTCAGCCTTTTCAAGCCCTCTGAATTTAAACACATCAAAAGATGTCCTGACTGTAGGTACCCTCCCTGCTTTCCTTGTGAAAGCGTTTGCCACAGGGACCCCTTGTGATGAATGCTGGAGCGCTTTTTGAGAGTAAAGTTTCAGTGTGCTGTGTACAACGCTGTAAGATGAACACAGAAGATGTGGCATCCTTATGGGAGGATTAGTATTGCAGCACAAATTAGTATTTGTGCTGAAATAGCAAAAATTATACAGACATAAACTGAAAAAGACTTTTCAACCTCTTTCAGGGTGAAAGCTATACCTCTATAATCAGTTTAAGGCCACGATTACTGTTTTATGAAATGAACATTTAAAAGACTATAATTACAGCTTATAAGATTCTTTCTTTCCCAAGAAATTTGTCATTTAAGACAAACATATAATCTAAACAGAAACAAAAAGACACGGGCAGGAAATCCAGAAAACTGTTTGATGAGCGACACATTCATATGAAGTAGAAATAAAACACATTTTTAATTTTTGTTCTAATTCCAGAAAATTTTCCCTAGCTGTAACACCAAGCACTTGCTCTGGAGATAACTCCGCTGTGTTAGATCTGTTTGACACCCACCGAATTATCTGGTGTTTTCAGCGGGACCAGGAACATTTTGTGATGAAGAAATTCAACTGAGTAGGACAGTGGCACATTGTCATCTTCTCAGTCACCATTACATACTTCCTACTTATTATCTTATTATTGTGGGTTGAGGGAACAAAAGTGTAAGTGTATGACAATATTCTTGCTAATATCTGGTACATGAAGATATTATATATGATTTGAAACTCTATCATTACTCCACTACCCCTCTGAAGTAAGGAAAGCTTGCACTCATCTCCAAAATGTGTGATCTGGCCTTATCTTAACTAGCTGGGTAGATGCACATACAAGCCAGTAATTGCAGAGAGAAACAAAGTGGACGTACCCTGTAGCCAACATCTTCTGTTATCACTGCTGTGTCAACCATGCAGCCTGCTTGCCACAAGGTCTCCTTGATGCTGCAGCCATAAAGAAACACATTCTTTCTCTGTGAGTGTCCATGGTAGTCACAGAATACCTAGGGAGAGAAAAAAGAAAAAATAAGAATCCTGAACGTTGAAAAAGAGAAAGTTTCCTGGTTCTTCATAATAAACACTATAAGACTAAGGGAGTGTTAGTGTTTTTTCTCAGGTCTCTTCAGCTTAGACTCTGGGCCATGCCTATAACCTGTGTCAAACTCTGTTAGTCAGTTGTATCTCGCTTTATTTATTCAATCTGTCATGATCACAGGGATCCTGAGTCAAGACTAGTGCATTTCTGTCTGTAACAGAAATAAACATGACACCTGTGCAAGAATCCATGGCAACTCAGGAACCTAAGGGTTCATGGTAACTCATGCTACAACAACAGAATAATTTGTCAAGCTCTTTCTACTACCTAAACTCCAGCTTTATCCGCATGAGATTTGAAATCTGTGCTTTCCCAATCAAATAATCATCACTTTGTTGCCTTGAAATTCAAATCCTGTGCTACATAATTTTCAGGAAAATACAATTGCACAATTGTAATGCACAGTGCTGTCAGATCTTTGCATGAATTCTTGTAAACTGAGCACAGAACATGGCCTACCTTCATGGCAAATAATCTTATTCCACACTAATCTATCTGTCTATCTAATCCATCTCTCTCATGTCAGCTGCCATATAAACTAGGCACAAAGCACATTCTCAGTTTTAGCAGAAGTTTTGATTGCCTTTATAGGTAGATATCAACTCCCATGGAAATGAAAATCACGATTTAATGACCCAAGATGTACATATTGACCCAAGTCTTCAAGAATAATCAATCTCAGTGCCCTCTGAGATATGAAATCGATGTACGCACTGCTGTTACATATATTCTCCATGTCTTTATCAGGAATATTCAGAAATCTGTCAATGAAAACACAAGAATTTCTAAAGAGAAGGAATTGGTTCATTTTAAACTAGTATTCACCACTGAGTAGAAAGGAATTTCAAGATTTAATTAAAACTGTTTTCCAGGGCTAATGTCAGAGACAAAAGAAGGGGTGTGAGAAAGTAGAGAAGCATTACGGATCAATATAAAGAGAGATGAGGCATAACTATTGGGTAAAAAAAAAAATGGAATCATAGAATTGTTTCAGTTGGAAAAGATCTTTTAAGATCATCAAGTCCAACCGTTAACCCAGCATTGCCAAGTTCACTACTAAACTATGTCCCTAAGCACCACATCTACATGTCTTTTAAATACCTCCAGGTTGGTAAGTCCATCACTTCCCTGGGCAGCCTGTTCCAATACCTGACAACCCTTTTGATGAAGAAATTTTTCCTAATATCCAATCTAAGTCTCCCCTGCTACAACTTGAGGCCATTTCCTCTTGTTCTATCACTTGTTACTTGGGAACTTTTTTTTTTGGTCTTTTGACCAACCCCCACCTCGCTACATCCTCCTTTCAATGCTAAACAACCCCACTCACTCAGCAGCAACTCATGAGACTTGTGCTCCAGACCCTTCAGTGCTCTTCTTTGGACACACTCCGGCACCTCTATGTCTTTCTTGTAGTGTTGAGCCCAGAACTGAACACAGGCTTCAAGGTGCAACCTCAGCAATGGCAGAGTACAGGGGGACAATCACTGCCCTGGCCCTGCTGCCACACACTGTCTGATACAAGGATGCTGTTGGCATTCTTGGCTGCCTGGGCACAAGCTGGCTCATGTTCAGCTGCTATTGACCGGCAGCCCCAGGTCCTTTTCCACAGAGCAGCTTTACAGTCAGTCTTCCCCAAGCCTGGAGTGTTGCATGGAGTTGTTGTGGCCCAAATGCAGGACCTGGCACTTTGTCTTGTTGAACCTCATTCCACTGGCCACAGCCCACCAATCCAGCCTGTCCAGATCCTCTGCAGAGCCTTCCTGCCCTCCAGCAGATCAACACTCCCACCCATATATATAGACATTCTTACATAAATACATATAGAAGAGGGGAGAAACAGATGGAGTAGATGAGCTTCTTCCACCAACTGTTAGGGCAAGATTTACCCTAGTATGTTTATCTACCAGCTATACAGTAACTAAGTTTAGCTGCAGCAAGTCAGGGAGTTTAATTATCTACGAATTGAACATGTACATACTTTCAGCTCCTCTGACAAACAGTAGGTTGGCATACTGGAGAAGCTAAGTCACACACGCATAAAGAACCGTCTTACTGTTCCTAATTAGGAGGACAATTACGCATATCTCACAGCTTATACACTGATGGGTTTCTGACCCATCAACTTCCCTTCCTGCACCACCACTTACCTCCAGCTCTCTTTGTAGGGCTCTGAGTCTGTACATTCCCATCCCTGCAGCACACGCTTTCCACGCCTGAAGCATGTGAACAACAACCTACCCAGTAACAACTGCTCCTGCTTTACTTATACCCTTGGACACAACAAAGGCAGAAAGCAAAGGACAAACAGGGCAGTCTGAGAGCTGCTCAGTGGTGCAAACCTACAACCAGCATCATTTACAAAGGAAAAAAAGCAGCAGTGTGCAGACCCCAGAGATTTAGCTCCCTCAGGCTGTGTACATATTTTGCAGGGCTTATGCAGTCCCTGCACACTTGAAGTAACTCTGAACCATGTGTAATTACCCTGTAATGTCTCCTTCCAAAGAGCTGCATTTATTGGTTCTCCTAATGACAGACATTTTTCCAGCTGGTATTTCATCTAAGCCATCAGCAATACACAGTCATAGCTTAGGTTAACCTCAGGTACCTCCTAGAATTTATTCCTATGAATATCAAAGAGGATTTTATAGCTCTCGTCTCCTTTCAAGGCAGAGAAGCCAGCTCAATTGGGTATCAATTACCTGCCAATTTACAGAATTACCAACACACAAAAGAAAGAATATGTTATCTGCCCAAAATATTATTTTAAGTATCAGAAACCACACAGGAATGATCAGATAGTCAGCTAGCAGGGCTGCCTGATCGGTGGCAGGTCTGCACTTCAAGAAACCTGCAGATGAGTCCTCAGTGACAGGTCTGGAATGAAACTTTTTTATTGGTAAAGGATCATCAAAGCCAGGTTCTGTAATGTGGCTGCTATTCCAGGCCATGGGATCTTCCACTGATTGCCCGCAAGCTTCCACACATGGAAGCATCAGTGCTACTAAAAATACTTTCATTCTATTTTCAAGTTGCATAGAGCTATGTTTTAATTATGTTTGTGAGATACTGCAGTCACTCCCGGTGTTTATACTCAATTATTCTTCATAATGAATTCTTCTGCCTTATTTTCACACTACAGGGTAGCTTATGTCTCACCATTCACTAATCTATGTTTTGTAGTTTGAGCACCCAGTACAGAATTCTTCCTGGGATATGTCTGGGCAAACTAAGCAAACTTGGGACATACCAGCCCTTTTTGTCCAGCCTGTCCTTTCATATGACTGGGACACTAATACACACAAGCCAGTCAAACTCCCAAGGCTTGCACTCACTGGGGTATGACTCAAGATACACATGCAAATCTTTATCTATTTAAAGTGACTTGCCAGCATCGATCATCCTAAAGGTAAGGACTGTTTTCTAACTCAAAAACAACCCTCCCCATGAGTCACAGAACCAGGCACCTTTTCAAATAAAGGAAAAGCAATATAGAAAACAGGAAGCCAGAAAATCCGTTTCAAAACAGAACATTTTGAAATTTCTCTTTTTTTTTTTTTTTTGACATAAAGTCTCATTTTTTTCCCTTAATAACATTATGACAGGACTTTGGATCTTAGAATTTTGAGCTTGACATGCCCAGGTTTTTTTCACCCTCACAATAAGCTACATCCTGCCAGGCAGATGCTTGTTTCCAAGCTTGATATGGCCTTTGAATGGCAGCAAACTCTGCCCAGTGCCTCCTGGTCCCTAGGAAGTTCTTTCTGTCCCCTCCTAAGGCATCCTGCTCTTCACTGCAGCTCAGACTTTGTACAAGATGCAGGTTCCCTGTTGCATGTTGCAACTGCATTGTCAGCTACAATTTCTAAACCGTAGCAATTTCTCACCACAAACACTCAAAGAGAGAACAGCTTTCCTCTCCCCCATCAGATCTGGCTGCTCCCAGAGTAAAGGTCTCCAACATTCCCACTTTGATGCTCTCAGTTGAAAGGAGATCCCTTTCACAGACAGCTGCAGAGATCTGCAATGTCACAGTGCACCCAGTTCCTTGTCTTACTGGGGTTCCCAGAGCCAACAAGTAAAAGAAAACAAAAAGCACTTAGTAAGCTGGTGTCTATTGAACCTAACAATTAATATGGCTTTGGTTTGAAAGTCTGTTACTTTTTAAGTTCTTTCCTTTTCTCCTTTCAAGCAGCTTTTCTTTGCTTTCAAGAAACTGCTTGCACGTCCCAGGATAAGCGAAACTAAATCACTTCACAGAAATCATTTGGCTGTCAGTGAACTTGGCTCCATGGGATCTTGGAGGTAAAAAAAAAACCCAACAAAACAACCAAACAAACTTCCCCTCTCCCCCAAATAAAAGAAAAAAGCCAGCAAGAAACACAAGGCATTTTGGAGCATGTATAAACTAAAATCGATGTACTCTTCAAAGGCAAACAAAAATCAGTTTACCAAGTCAGACATGCAGCCTATGAGTGAGGGAGATGATAGGATCAATAGTATCCCTTCACTCAGCAATGATAAAAACTTGCACTGAATGGTCAACCTTACACACCTGGATACGATAATGATGGTTGTGTATTAAAAAAGGCCAGATAGTAAATAGAGGGGTAAAACAAGGCTAATCCTGCACTGCTCTGAATCAAAGGAAAAGGTTGGTAAATTCACCACTGAGTTGAATTTCCACAATATTCCTTGGCCTGCAGGGTTGAATTTCAGGTCTGTTGTACTGACCAGAAGCTGCATTCCCACAAGGATTCATTTACAGAAGCTCACAGACATTTTTGCCTTGTCTGGGGCTTTTCTTATCAAATTGAGGGGAATTTGATGTCTTTGGACATTTCCTGTCTGACTGTAGCTATCATCAGCCAACCTGCCAGTCTGTGCATCCACATCTGCCCGTTAACATTTGAACCTCCTTGTGTTTTTATTCCCCTGAGGTCTCAGAATTACATTTCCATTCTGCAGGGCAGCAAGATTGAACAATTGGGATGGATCCCAGTGCTATCCTGGTTGAAGCTTTGAGACAAGACCCATCTCTCTGACATTTCTGGTACTCCCAAAATCAGCCATTTTCTTCCCATTACCAAAGCAGAATGGAAGCTCAGACATTTTGAGGGCTGCTTTGTGTGGTTTTTGTGATTTCACAGGTTGTTCCAACATGGGCTTTTGCACAGTCCATTCAGACTAAATCTTTGTGGAATTTCTCCTATCACTGCCAAGAAGATAGCAATAACCTCTTCACAATATTTTGCTTAGATGAAGTACTTTGAGGATATTAAAGAGCTTTAAGGAACTCATTTTCTCATTTATATTTCAGGTGCACAGAGATTCTGAGATTTGGAGTTGTTGGTTAGAAGATTCAGTAAGTAATAAATATCCAAGACTTTCAAAACACGTCTGTAAAATGAAAGTATAACAGTACATAATACTTCCCAAATCAATCTAGCTCTAAAACAAGACTGTTCACACAACTACAGTAAGTAATCCATATACAGTAACTCGTAGAAAATCCTGGAAGAGACTCACCAGAGGAGCCCGGCCAATGCTGCGCAGGTAATAGAGAAGACCTTTGGCATGATAAATTGTTGGATGGAGCTGAGAACTGGGTGTCAACCACCGTCTGTTCAGATCATCCCCACTCAATGAACAACGGTGGCTGAAATCAGAAAGCAACACATCACAAACTATCAAAACAACAGCTGATTCCAGGAAGTTGCTGATTCTGGCAAGCCCTGGCACAAGGTCAGAGAATGTCATTAGAATACAGATATAAAGGCTTTGAACATTGGGCTGGAATGAATCCACAGTCTGTATTATATTTCTAAAGTGCTTGTAGTATATGAATTTTATCATTTCCTTTCCTACCAAGGTTGCAGTCCTGAAAATACATACAGTTTTTTCTTTACCCCAGCATGTACAAATCAAAAGACTACTCAGAAACAAAGAGTTCTGAAATGTTCTAAATTCTGTGTTATCTATGAAATTCGCCCAGCTTACATAGAGCACAGGCTTCTCAAAACCTCCACAGCAAACAAGTACATCCAACTCCTACTCATTCTAATTGAAGACAGGCACTTGAATCTCTTAGACCGGTCTGAAATATGAATGCACTTAAATGAGATGAGCTGGATATCTTATTTAAGCTTCTCCACTCACAAGAAATGCCACTATCTAAAGCACATCAGGAAGATCTTGATGCATGCTACATCATTATGTAGAACAATTACCTAGCTTCACTGCAAAAGCTGAATAAAAAGCTAAATAAGGATCCCAGATTTGCACTGAGAAAACATTTCCCTTAGTTGGCTTGAACATGTTCTGTTACTGACTCAGTGATCAGTGGAAGATTGTACAGGATACTTGACTGTATGGAGCAGTACATCATTGTGCAAATTCTCATAATTTAACTAATCTCCCTTGTTAGTGCTTATATGTAGATCAGAGTCTCCTCATGTTCCTCAACAGATTTGCTGTAATTTCGTTCGCAACAGCAGCGCATTGATAAAATTCGGAAATCAACCCTCTGGCATATGAGATATTGTGGTAGGTCCTCACCATCTCCATACTATCCATTTCAGCGCTAGAATGCTCCTGGTGGCATTGTAAACTTGGGCTGGCTTGTGCTTCAAAAGAAACCTTATAAAATAATCCGAAGTGCTGGATGAATTTCTAGCTATGGAGTTACATTCAGCTTTGTTGTTCCAGCCTCCTAAACCAAAATAAAGTACAAATGTACACCTGGAGATGTGGTCTGTTGCTGTATTGCAGAGCCTTGCACTGCAGCTAGGGTGTGTTACATGTAGCATCGTTGGCGTTATCAATGCCTTGCAAGTGATGCTTGAAGAAAAAGGGTTCTAAAGCAGGAATGCTTTAAAAAAAGCATAAACAATGGAGAACCAGTTAAGAATAGAAGACAAAGAAATAGTTAGAGTCACTAAGAATATTTCATACATTTTTAATATAGAAAAGCAAGGTCTCTAATGCCATCTTGGGGTTTCTAGCAACATCACAAGATCCATTCCAAGTTTACTCTAGTTTCAGTGTTACCTGAATTCCCTTATTTCCTCATAATCCATAGTTCCCATGTTACTCATTCGGCAAATCAGAAAACATTAGCAACAGCTAACACATGGGAAGTCAGCAAATGCTGCTGTGATGCTTCTCCCAAAAATTCTTGATGAAAACATGACTTGTGTTACGTTTCTTTAAGGCTCTTCAGATAAAGCTATCTTTAGGTTCACCTCTCCTATCTTCAGGACCACAGTTGCTCAACTGAGATTAGCAGCTATATTCCTGACAAGAACTTGTGTGCTTACATGGTTTCGTTTCAACAGGTACAGCTTCACATAAAGAGTCATTGGGCTGCATTTAGAAACTCATCTGTAAAAAAAATTTCTTATTCTTTCAGAACACGTAAAGAAATCTCATGATCTGTTAGAAAAGCATGTGAGAAAAACTCCTAATCAAGTCTATTAACACATGTTCAAGCCAAGTAGATGGTGTGGCCCATGGACTGCAAGGCGTTACTCATACATGAGCATAGTTTTCACACAACACACCATCTCCTCCGCAGTTCACAACACCCTCACTCTTCAGACAGGTTTCATTGTCCATAACACAATTCACCAACTCTGTTGCTCTGACACAAATCGTGACTTGTCTTGGAGGTGACCCGATGACAACCCAATCCCCTCACCCCTCACCACAGATGCTGCTGGTTGCTTAGTATTAGCTTAGTAACTGTAATCTAACTCTAAAACAATAATTTGAAAGCTCTTATGTACTGCAGGGAAGGAAGGTAACATCTCTGCATGTAGGCAAGAGCTGGGAGACAAAGTTCAGCTTTGTCCCTTCAACTATTAACATTTCTGCTCAGCCAAACAACCTTTAAATATTAGCTCTCAGCCTGGCAGCTTGTATCCACAGCTCTTACGGAGATGCAGAACTTTAATCAAATTATGAGAGGCTATCCTGCTCCCTCTTTCCATCAAACCGTTAAAGTCTGTTTACTTTTGTAGATACCAGCTCCCTGCCAGCCCTGTTCTCCTTATCCCTTCCTTTCTCCTCTTTCTTTCCTAACAATGATGACATTCACAGATAATGGTTTTGTCCATTATGCTTCTGCAACCAAGGGTGAAGGTAAAATATTAAGCTGATTTCAAGTGCTGATAGCAAATAAAGGGACTGGGAAGCTGAGACTGGCTTTGAATGTTTGGCAGGATTTAATGAAATTCACTGCTCAAATCAAAGGCATTTCTTACAACACAGTTCCAAGCTATTATATTTGCTTTAAATGTTTTATGTGTCCTTTCTTCTTTGCAGCACTAGCAAGACTACTTGCCACCTTGGATGGGACGAGTAGCAGCTCAAAGTAAATTATGAAAACATTGTCCAAAAAGAATTCCAATAAGAAAGCTCACCTATGCATTTCTATAGAGATTACTTGTAGCTCTGCTATTTGTTACATATCTTCAACCCAGATGTATTGAAAACAATTAAACTGCATTTCTCTTGAGCACAAGTCTGATGCTTTTGTTACAGCCCCGACTCCTCTTCTACTTTTATACAGTCAGGACATTCCTTGATGTGTACCAGGGGATAGGTAGTAGCAGTTTCTGGGGCAGCACATGCTACCAAGTGGAGCATAGTAAAAGGAGATGAAACAAACACATTTGACCTTCTTCAACTAGACCCTAGTAGTACTTCTTCAGGTATCTGTAAAATGACTCTAGAGAAGCTATAGAGCTAGTGGAAGAACTGCTCCCCTGATTCTTACTAACTAAGCTTTTCTAAATGGACATGGCCAGAAAACACTATCACAATGATACAGGGCAAGATGTTCAGCGCTTACTATTGCCCAAAGATAAAAGTACTTGGGCAGTCAGTCCTTCAGATGTACAACAATAATGCCACATAGTCCAGTAAGATGAATAAAACCAAAGCATTCAAGCCATTCCAGCCCCTGGAGAAGGTAACTCGTGATTGCTTCCAAGCAGAGTAAATTCATCCTTGGGTGAATTTGTTGGTGAGTGTTAGCTTCAGATATCATCATTATAATCCACCAAGAATATTCCTATATCTATGCAATCCTCAGCTCCAAAGATGTATAAATGAAGGTAGCCATGTAGGAGAACTACTCTATGAAAACTGGATCCCTATCATCTGAAGTTGGTACACCATAGACAGAAAGATCAGCTTGAGATTTCCCTTCTGAACTATAGGAGGTAGTTGAACTTCTAACTGAAGCATTAGACTCTTGGTCTGAGTGCAGGGACATCTCACAGGGAGTTAATAAGGAAGAGGTTAAGTAGATAAAGAACATACTTGACGGGTTTAAGAGAGAATTGTATTTTAAATCTCTTAGCACTTTTAAGGCCTTACTTTTAATCTTGTACCTCAAAGCCTGATATTAAGTTTTACTAAAGATGTTCTTTGTTGTCTTTCTCCTAAGCCTGCTTTGCTTTGAGGGCAAGGTAACCTCAGATACGGCAGTAAACTGCACTGAATTCTGCACAAGGCATGCATATGGATGGAGAGGTGGCACCTGGTCCTAACCTAAGGCTTGATAAGGTCAATGGAACCTTTCAGTTGGTTGCAATAAGCCTAGATCAGTGCCCTGAACAGGAACAAAAATGGGAAGGGTGGGGGAAGAGAGAGAAAAATAGGTAGATAGACAGGAAAAAACAAACAAAAGGGAACAGGAGATGCAGAGTAAAGAGACTGGGAGATAAACACAATGCACAAGGTATTAGACAAGGAAGAAAACAAGAAATGGAGAGAGAGAAAATTCACTTTTCTAAAGAAAAGATGTTGCTGTGCTTAGAAGATAAAATGATTCAAGTCTCCTGTCCATTTCATATAAATGGATAGACAGGGCCAGTCATATCGAATGAATGATGTCAGGACTGATAATAACAGCACCTGAGGCACAGGAACTATAAAAATCTAAAGGGATGCATTTTGTTTGATATGTAGACAGCAGCATCACCATTCACTGTGCATCTTAAAAGCAGACAGCAACACTAGCGTAGGGTAAGTGTATCTATATAAAAAGAAGTAGGCACAAGTAAACATCAGGACGCCACTGAGCAGCATGGGGCAGCCTCAACCAGACACAGCATGCTGGACTTTATAAATTACTAGTGCTTAGGATGGAAGCAGGAATATTTGCATTAAGGTGTTTTGGTCTTGCCATTCAGAAAGCTCAGAGCAACCTGGGGGAAAGGGAGCGGAATCCTTTATTTCTCTTACTTTTAAATCTTTTCAGAGAGCAAAACTCAGTGATATGAGGAAACAGCAGCACCAGCTGCTCCCTCATAATTTAAAGGAAGGTGCCAGAAAGACTATTTTCTGTCTTTGACTCTGGCTTTGTTCAAGCCCATGTGCTGAAACCATAATGGCTATATTCATCATGTGTCCATTCCACAGAGATGCTCACCCTGTGCCACCCAGGCATTGCATCGCACATCATGTCCAGCTGAGGAGGGAGAGTCATAGAGGGGCTTTGGTGGGCACCTGGCATCCAGTCAGGGTCAACCCACCACAGAGATGTAAAACAGTCTAAATTTTAAATGTCTGGATATTTTTCAGAAGCTTCAGGATGACAGCTACCTAATCTTCCATCCTCTGAAATTCCTGTGTCTTAACAGCAGAAGAGAAAGTACAAAGTGCTAAGGACCTCTCTGTAGAGCTCTTCATCTATTTAATTTTCTAGCAGACATATACACAGACTTGTGCTACAGCGCTCTACAGCTGGAATCAAAGATAAGGGATTAGAGGGCAGGGTATTTGTGCTACTGTGGTCTGGGCTGCACCAATCATTTCATGGTGGAATATCTTCCCCACCGTGAAAGTGAGCTACTTAAAGCTTCTTCTGGGACTTTTTGCTTTGCATCTTGGCAAGCCCCAGGGTTTCCCTGCAGTGAGGTGATCCCTTCACCTGCTTACTCCAAGGAGTGAAGAAGGTGATGCTCTTCCTGTGTTCAGGGTGTGAAGTTATTAGATTTTCCATTGTTTGCAGTGAAATACAGGTGAATAGCTGTAAGGCATATACACAGACAGTAATGAATGAAGCAGGTCCCATCAGCATTACTGCAGCTAATAATTCATTTCTGATCATTTACTCTTCCCTTCTGACTGCAAGCAACATCAATCTAAAATGCCTCTATAGAGCAGTTTGCTTTCCCAACATAACCAAAGCATCTGGGAGTTCAGAAGTCACAAGCCCTATTACATCACTCTTTCTTCAAGTGTGCATTTCATTTCTAAACTATATTTACACTACCTTCGCCACTTACTTAAGACCTACTGCAGTACTAGTTGCCCTCAAGGCTCATTTGCACTCCATCTTACTATCACACCTACTTTCACCATGAGTAAAGGCAACAGTTAGCATTAGAGCACCAAGGGAGGCATGCACTGTTTGGCTGCATGGTGAAAACCAACCCTAAGAGATCCCCATAAACCACCAAGGAATAGCAATTCTTCAAATCCACTGTGAACTCCTACTGCCTAGTTTATTTTATCTCTAAGCCTTTAAGAGGGAACGTTTTTATTGCTCTATTCTCTTTGGATTTTTTTAATTGCACCTTAGACACACACACAATGACAAACTTGTCTCTTGAATTACACTTGTGCTGTCTGGATGCCAGTAGATGGATCCGTCTCATTTTGGACCGTGGCTGCTGCACAACCCTTCCCTCCCGGCACTGACTACTGAATCCATGATGCATAATGCTTCCTTGCAGGCAAACGATATCTTGAAACATCGCTCTGTCAGCTTCTTCTTGCCTCCCTACAGCTGAGCACTGATACTAATAAGAGTAATGAGCTTTCAGTGTTTCACTTGCTGCATCTGACTGATTTTGTCACAACGGACAATCCCTGCTTCCCAAGATAAACAATGCAGTCTGTGCTCTTCCTGTTTGGTGCACGTAACTGTGCCTCTAACCTTGCTCAGCTCCCTCTGTTATAAAGGTGCCTTTTCTCTCTGTGGACATGTTTCATTAAGTCACATTTGGTCACAAACAAGTTCGGGGATGCGAAGTGAGATCTGCTTCACCCCAGCTAATGCTGTCTATGTTGCAATCAAATACGACAAGAAGTTCACATGATCTACTGAAAAGGTGAGTTGACAGCATTGTCACTGATAAGCTAACCTCCCTCCCAGTTCCACGTCAAAGGATGCCCATCAGATTTCTTTTTCTTCTAGCTGTAACAAAAGTTAATATTAAATACCAGATAATTCATTCATCTGCAGTTGCCCATGTTTTGCACTGTTCTTTATAGAAAAACACAAGTAATAATTCTTTGTACTATTTTATGAAGGAAAAAACAAGGATTCAATGAGCAAATAAAAACTGGAGTTTCAGTTTCTTGACGCTGTCCCTGAGATGGCGTCATGTCAAGAGTACCAGGATCTTTAAATACGTCATATATAATTGGTAAAGAAAAGACTTAAACTGGCATTTTTAGTCACTGGTTTTGGATGGAAAAGTCAATTTTCAGCTCAAGAAGTTTCTTATAACAACTATCTGCTTTCCACAGGAAGTGTTGACTTTTCCTCACCAATCAAACACCTTATTCCTCTCAAAACTGACTTTTCAGTCAAAACTCCAAATTGTACCATCCAAAACATCAGAGCTGTTTAAGAGAGATGTTTCAGCATGTGTTAGAAAACATGCCTCTGAGTTTCCTTCAGCACCCATTCCTCTCTGTCAGAGGATCTCTTTGGCTGGGCCACACGTCCCCTAATGCAACATCAAGACTCCATGACAGCAATTCAGTAAGATGCAGAATTATGATGCAATGTGGGAGCTGTAGTTTGGCTGGGGGAGCCAGAAGAGCCAAACAACTCCCAAATGGCACCATGATGACACTTCCAAATGGAAATACTGTTTTAAAATGAGAAGATTTGGCTCCAGCTTTGACTATCCATTATTCATAGAAAAGCTTAAGCTTTCCATAGGGGGAAAAACACACTTTCCCAAATAGACCCACTTACATCCTCCTACAAGCAATGTCAGCAAATCCTAATTTTGAAAGCAGGGATATTATGAAGTGAAGCCACTCCTGCAGCAAAGCATTAAATCACTGAAAAATGAGGAATAGAATGTGAGATCTGATGAAAGCATATCAAATTAACTAAAACTTTACTTTTAAATTACTGTCCTTTAGCCTGTTTCTAATTCCTGTATTCTCACTTTCTTGTTTTGAACATGGCTTGTATCCATATAGCTGAAGAGGATTCTTAACTGAGTTAAGCTAATTGCTCACATATGGGTTGCATCAAATTAACTGAGTTGCTTTAAAAATCTGTTAGTTAATCAGTGCAATCTCTGCATATAAATGAGTACTAAGAATTGCAATTTGCAGATGATTGTTCTATAACTTAAACTAAAATAAATAACGCAGAAGGGCAAAGTGTGGCATCAAAGACTAACAGCAGAGTCACAAGCAGAGGGGCATGCAGAGGCCAAGAAGAAAAGGAATGTGCAGTGATAACTTCAGATCTCCATTAGCTTTTCCTAGAATCCTTACTATACCCAAGTAGCCTAGGAAGTAGTACTTGTTCTTGGTGTCCTCTACTCCTGTGGAACTGAAGAGGTAACTAGAATGGAAGGAAAAACTCTCAAAACAGTTGCTGTGAATCAGAAAGTTCAGATTCCCTCAAATATTTTGCTAATAAATTACAGAATAATTGGGCTAATACAACACTACTACCAGTAAACAGTAAAGAGCCCCTGTACTTGCTTTTTAACAATGAGATAAGCCCTGTGCAAGGAACGCACTGCAAGATACGGTTCCTTCCTTGACTACCACTAGATCATCCTGGCCTAACCCTGTCCAACATAGAATCATAGAATTATTTGGGTTGGAAGGGACCTTAAAGGTCACATCATCTTTAAGGTTTAGTCCTGTTTCTAATGTTTAGGATTCATGGACTAGGGCATTGTCCCCCTATCCCAGAAGACAACTCTTCTTGGAAGCCTGGAGTCCCTTTCCAGCCTAGGGTCTGCAAGGCGTTGCATGGGAGTTAGATGTGTTTCAGCAAGCTAACGCCTCACAGCAAAGCAGGACAGTGACCTGCCAGCCGGCAATGAGATAAAGGAGAAAAAGAGATAGAGGCCAAGAAGATACAGATGAAGGTGAGGAAGACTGAAGTCACTCCTCCTAGGCTGAGGTCCATTCTCCATCAACTCAACCATCTTCCTCAATAAAAACAAGCAGCAGGGATAGGTTTCTGCAAGTCACACCTACATGACGATGAGGTGGTGATATTCCAAAATAAGATGCTTTTAAGCATACATATTTTCAGCCCTGTAGGAGGCTGGGAGGTTGTTTTGCCAAACTTGTTCTGTTGTTTTGTGAAGAGAGGTTAATAATAAACTTTGAAAAAAAAGTTAAATTTAAAACATGTTTGCTCTAGATTGGGCAGAGTTGTTGTCCCCTGCAATGCTGAGCAGGCTCACACATTCATCTTTCAGTATTAATTCCCATTGCTCAAAGAAGATGCTATGTTTCTTCTCTAAAAAGAACCAGCACAGGGTAGGTTATTTTGTCACCAAGTTGCTCAGCACAGCTTAGAAGCGCAAAAAGGGACCTCACTGTACGTGAGAGGCTGCAGTGTGATTTATAGTGGAATTGGCCACGGAATGACATGCACGAAGACACACTATACTTCATCCATTAGTAAATTACAGTTCTGACAAAGCAGCATTAACTGAAATAGCTGAGTGGTAGCTTACAAAATAACACAAAACCAAGCACAGAGCTTGCCAACTCCTTTCCTTTGCAAGGCAGGCAGGGGCTAGCTAAGGAAAGTAACACTATATTGTGTTAGTTGCACATGCTAAAAGGATTTCCTCTTCCCCCTACACACCTTTTTTCCATCCTTGTTGTAAACCCAATATGATTACAAAGGTATTACTGCTAATATCTACATCATCACTGGAAATTCCCACTATAGTGGGCTATAGCGTTATGGTACCTGAGCTTTACTAACTTCACAGGCTACTTGCACGACAAATATAATCTCTCTGCAATAATTTCCTCACAGGTTACTAAGCAATGATACAGACGAATACAAGCTTGTTATATTTCTCCCTTCTGGCATGGGAGTTCTAATTCTGCCTGTGAATTCCACTGAGGAGTCAGGAGTTCCTATAAAACACTGCTTTTTTCACAATAAATGTTGCCTTCTGTGGACATGACCAATATTTATGGATCAGACCCATTTGCAACATAGTTTCCAAGTCAAAACAGAAACAAAAAAACCCCAAAACCCACACAAAACAACACACTACCACCACCACCAAACAAAACAACAAACCCTCACAAACACCCAACAAAACTGCTTTCTCTTATTTTCTTGTTATCCATTCCACCTGACTTTGAAGGGATGTGGCTACTTTCCATTTAACCACACATATATTCCTGTATTCTTTCTTTGCAGGAATGTATGTTTTTTCATTTGTATCTTCCTCATAGATATTCTACTCCTATTTAATTCTTTTCTCCAGTCTTGTGAAATCTTGGCTAACACTTCTCATGATTCCCTTACGTATTCTTGGAGACCATTAAGGCCTTGGAAAACTTGAGCAATGAGTTAGAATACCATCACTACCAGTAACTGGAGATCACTTCATGCAATAGCTAGCAGATAGCTTGATAAGTCATTCCAGTTACTAAAAGAAAAGGAATAAAAACATCCCAAAACACCATTCTTTTGTGGACCCTCCTGCTCACAAACACACGTACTATCTTCCTTAACACATCCTTTCTGTGAGAGCCTCAGGTAAAGAGGAGAAGAAAGATTGAATTCTTCCAGCGCCCAAGTCAGCGAAATTGTGTCTTAGAACTGCCACACAAATGACAGATTTTAATTGTGCCTATATGAAACCTGGCAACTACTACCAAGGCCACATCCAGCCTGTAGACAATGAAGTTTTACCAATAAAGCCTCTGTTCACCAGGATAGGCCTGTCAAATAATAATTATTTAATAAAGTGAGGAGGGAGGCAAAGAGTTATCAGTTCTGCATCCTGCAATTCTCAGCAAAGTAAATCAGTCCTCTGCTAGTATGAAGCTAATCCTTCAAGTGTATCCTCAAAGATGAGGCAACAGCCTCTCCAGCATTGCTAGAAGGGCATTTGGGGTGCTGATCTGACAGTGAGTAGAGCAAACATTCATGGAGCAGGAAAGCAGTTTGGTGTTATGTTTGTAGATGCACTAAGCTCTCTTACTTGTTTACTTTCCCCCATCCACATGCACTACAAGCCTTCAAACCTCAACTGAATGCTAATTCTGATCCTAAAGAAGTAAAACAAATTGCACTTACATAACTGCTCATCCAAGCACAGTGTCTCTGGGCACTTCACAATAGTAAAGTTAAACGAAGCATTCAATGCGCACTTATTAAAATAAAGTATCCACTAGAGAAACTTGATGGGCTTGCAGAGCTCTTCAAAACATTCAAAAAAATTTAAATATATACACATATAACAAGCAGCAACAAATAGAAGTACTGTGCAACCAAAAAACAAAGTCTCCATAAAGCTCACAAACCCTAGCAAGACTTGGGCAAAGGTGTAAGAGAGCTCATTTGAGTGCTAAGTGAAGCTGGCACTGAAAATTCAGGGTGCAAAGAGAGATTTAAGATTCCTAAGAGGTGCTATCAGAATCTCGGGGGAGCTGAAAGACTTGCAATAGATAGCACTCTGAACACATTAACTGTAGAAGTCTTGCTGGAAGTTTTTAGTAAAGAAAAATTAGGGCACTAGATAGGAAAAAATGTATGGAAGTGGTTCATATATACTTGTGTGAGCAAAGAATCTAAGCTCTTTTTGCACAGCAATTGAAAATTTTTAATTGGGGACTAGTACGATCAAAAAACTCCCTCTTGAAACAGATTTGTAAAGCAAAGTTATGTGAATACGGAAATAAATGACCTGATTTTTCAAAATATAGAGCTACTCATCACTGCCTATTGAAGTTCAATAGAGTTGCATGCACTCAACATCTTCCAAAGTCAGGAAATTCTTAACTAGCTTCCTAAAAAAAAGGGTTGGATTGGGGCAACTAATTTTTGGTCCTTACTGTTCATTTTTAACTCTGTTCTTAAATTGAATCAGGAAGCTTGAAGCATCAGAAGATATCAGCAATATTCCACAATGGAGGATAAAGGGCTTCATCCAGACATTAGGGGCTTTTTTCCCTTAGCTCTTCCCTGAACCCTGTCCACACACTTGTTTTTAATGCAGTATAATAGAAGAATAATCTTTTAAAGGGGAACGAATTGTGAATATTATGGATTGATGCATAAGCGTGAAGACACTCGTGAAGAAAATCGATGATCAGCATCCCATCTTCAGAGCAGAATGTTTAAACATCTTTCAGATAAGTGGCACTGTCCTTTGTCAGTGAGTTAAGGACATCAGGATCTGATCAAAAGTTGAAATATTTCGTAGAAAAGTAGATGACAAAGTACCAGGCTGACAAAGTCCCTTATTTAGACATGGAGAAGAAGAGAAAAGAAGAGAGCTCTAATACAACCTCTCGATCACTTATCGTAAGACATACAGAAGGGTAATTTACAGCTATAGCTCTTCTACTTAGAAGGCCCATGGGTAAAAACTAACACAGTCCACTGAAAGCAGTTTATATCTATGGCTGATCTAGCTCAGCACACTCAGATACCAACCAAGAACAGGATCATGTTGTCTGTTTTTCCAGAAATCAGCGATGGAAGGCTATGGTTTTTCTCTGTCTAAACAGAAAGCTAATTTTGACCTCCTCATGAGGAAAGAATATTTTGCATATCTATATAAAAGAGCTGAACACATTTTAACTGTTAACACACATTCAGACTCAACAGGTGAATGACAGCACTGATGTTCTCCAAAGCCCTTCCTAAACGGCTATTCGACATTTGCCTCTAAATGAAAGGAGAAACTATGCTAAGCTCCAACTTTGAACCAAGAGGTTTGCGAAATGTTTTCTGAAGAAAATAACATTCTTTCACTGCTGAGAAAAATTTAGATGCAACTTCAAGACATGGTTTTCAGCGATGTACTTATAGTGTCACCCTCTGTAGAATGACATAGAAAGAGAGCAGAGAGGAATAAGATATTTCTCTATTCCAAGATGGATTTGAAACATGTACGATGCTTGCTTAGATGCCTCACAAAAGATAGGAGGGCTGAAAAGTCTGCAGAATATTTCTGATGATACCCAAGAGTGTTTTTCCTTTTTTAATTTCTTCAGGACTCCTTGTTCTTTGAGCTATCCTACCACTCACAAACCAGAGAGAGATCAAAGACTCAACTGCATAACATTTACTCAATATAGATAAGCTCACAGAAATATCTCCTACAAAAAAACAATGTGCAAATTCAAGTAGGCCATTCTGATCAGCTGGAATAAAGGTTGCCAATTATTTTGGATCAAGGTCCAATTATTTCATTGGACCAAGACTGTGAAAACACTGAGGAATAAACAAATGGCAGACAGAGAAAAGACCTTAGGATCTAAGTTGTCTTCCTCCTGTGTATCGGCAACATAGTTCAGTTGTCAGGTTTGTATTTAGGTAAATTAGTGCTTTCTTAGCTTGATGGCATCTCTTATGCTTTTGGAATATTTATAAGCAAGTGAAGTCACTTGCTGCCTACAGGATAGCACCTAGCTAAAACTTCAACCAGTCTTGTACCCTTCTTGACCAGTGTCATTCCAACAACACTGTGTAATGAATCATGCTATATAGTGCCGTAAAATGCTTACTAGTTGAAATTTTTGTTATCATCTAACAATCTTACAACCACCCTCCTCAAAAAAAGTAAGAGATTAACAGCATTTTCCAGAAAGCTGATAAAGTTTTTGTTCTGAATTTTTGGCCAGATGGCAACTTCGATTCCCAAAAATTGCCAGTGAGTTAGGCAAAAAAAAAAAGTACACCAAGCCAGTCATACTTGTTGCCATTTTCAGGTGTCCAAAATAAAGATTGATCGATTAATTTCTTTTTAATTAGTCTCCCTCAGAGTATGACAAAGGGACTTTTAATGTGCAATTGCCATTTCAATAGGACCACCTTTTTCAAACAATCAGACATTTCAAGCATTTATATTACTAAATTCAACACAAAGAGCTTCTTTAAGGTGTTGCTGCCATCACTGTATAGATGGATAAAGTAACTACACATGAGTTTAATGACTTGTCTGAGATCACATGGTAAAAATGATGATTCAAAGAGAGAAAAATATTCTCCTTTTTTATTACTTATTTATTTTTAAGCTGTTCACAACCAGAAAAGCAATTACTTACTGGTCTTCCAAGGTTGATGCCATGAAGGATGCTTATCTCTACTCCTAAGCACTGAAAATTATCAGTGGCAGAGAGCAAAAAGGGATTGCAACCAGCAAAAGAAAAAAAAAAAAAAAGGAAGAATTAGGCCTATAGAGCTCATTTCTCTGCAGCTCACAAGGCAAATTTGCTGGCCTGAAAAGCCTGCTTACTGAATCGTAGCACTGAATGTATTTCTCATGGTGTGACTCCACAGCTGCAAAATCCCAGCTGCAATTAGGTAAGCGTAGGGCTGGATGTTTTATCATTTTTATACATGCAGGCACTCCAGTGGTGGCAGTGGCAGGCTGCAGCTGGCCTGCCATCAGCCCCCAGCTGCCGTCTAGCAGAAAGGCAGCGACTGCAATTGCATATAAACATTAGTAAAACACAAATCTTGCGGGTGTTGAAATGGGTTGAAATTGCTTAGCATGGGTTCAGTCTCGCACTTCCCCAGCTCAGCCAGCTGAATAGGACTTTCTTGGAAGAAATCAGAGAGTGTGGTTTTACACCATCAGACAGGGAGAGGTGATTAGGTGACCTGCTAAGCATTAAGTCTTCAAGAGCCAAAGAATTGATGATTTTCAAAGCAGAAGCACTTTAAGGGAAATGTAAATCCCTCACAATTCCAGTTTTGAGTCATTCTCCAATGATTAAAGTTTAGGATGTTGTCTGTGAGGAGGATTCTTGTGTCTTATGTAGCACACAGTACTCGTTTCTGTGCAAAAGAAACACTGCATTAAATGGTTCACAGATGCTAAGGATGGATTAACAACATGATGCTTTACATCCAAACCCACAAACTCATGTCTTCCTCAATATTAAAGTTACACCCTCGATGTTCCATGCTGGTGAATACTTCTGAACACACTCGCTGGTCACTCTCTCATTCAGCTAGTATAAGTCTAAGATACTTCCATCAAAAGACATCAACAAAGTTAAAACGACTTACTCAGTGTTTAACGTACATTCAAACCACTGCATATTTGTATAGTTTTGTTTCACCTGTGGCATCTGGCTATCTCATCTTTTATTTCTTTGATCCCCTAGTCTATTTGATGTTTAGACACATTCATACCATAAACTCACAATTAAAATTATTTAACCTCCAATTTCTTCTCTCTCACACTGACTTCCATCAGCTGCAAAGTCTCTCTTGGCCAACAAGTTCAGGAGTCGTACGGAGAAACAAACAATATTTCAAACAGAGAAAAACAAGATATTGAGACTCAAAATGGATCTCGTGGGCAACAGCAAACCAACACAGCATATATCCCCACTGTAGCGTTCTGTTTTGAGCTTCCAGTGCTGCTCAGGAGTTTCACATTTCATTCTTATGTGGAGAAGAGCATTTCTCCTCCACCCCAGGAATTAAGTAAGCCTTAAAAAAAAGTCAAAAGCTGTCACAACATCAGAGACAAAAAAGTCTATCAACTATCCTGTGCAAATATGTCTCCTTTCTTTCAGTTTATTCCAGCTGTAAGGCTCCATTAAAGGAATAGTCTGCTTTGCTATAAACCGTTGCTCAAGTAACTTAAAGACATAACTAGGCCAAGAGACCTTCTGTGAATAAAGATGAGAACATGTGAGGAGCTGCAGGCTCCCTTCCTGCCTCTTACAAGCCTGTCACTTTACCTGTCTATCAGTAAAGCACCAAGGAACAGTCCCGGTTGGAAAGAGCTTTAATGTTATCACACACTGTTGGCACGTGGAATATAAGATATATTGCCTGCTGCTGCAACAGTTGGAAAAAGAATGCCAAGCCCCATTCGTTGTGAGCAGACTGTTTATCATTGACACCAAAGAGCTGCTGGAATGGGAGGACCTGGGCCCAGCACTGACAAAAGTGGATGTCTGGCCTGGCAATGAGAAGATAATAGGATGCCACAGGGCTGTCCCAAATTATGCTACTGGCACAAACCTTTTTGGGGTATTGGCAGAAAGACATCAGAGTTCAGCCCCACTCTCCCCAAACAGCCTTTCAGTCTATCACAAAGAACAATCAATATGGTTGCTGATGGGAAATCAGTGATTTTTTTCCATGCTAAAGCGATCCTCTGATATGCAGTTTAAATTCTCTCTTTGCAGGAAGAAGAGTGCAAGCAGGAATTAACCTAATGTAAAGACCTCTGTTGCTGGCCTACAAATGGAACAGGATGAGTCAGCAGCCAGTGACTGATTTGTTGTCACCATTTATTCCAAGATTCCTGTTGACTCTAATAAATCCTCATGCTATTGCCTTACTTCAGAGGACAAATAATCACCAGGTCTTGCTCATCTAACAGGGTAAGATACATGCACAAAGCCACTCAGCCTCACACACAGTGACAGCTTTGAGCTTTCATGGTATTCCTTTACAGCTACTTCTGTTCAACCTATGGGGTCCTCTAGGAATGATTTGTCATGGTCCACAGCAAGTTGCCTAACAGTTTCGCACATGATTCAGTGGCAGGTTACATCATCGTTTCAACAGGACTGCCTCAGGGGGTTCTCCTCTTTCTTACTCTTCCCTTTGCCAGCTTCTACTCACATCCACCATCTCAGCAGGGATGTTACTTGAAGCAGTGACAATGTTTAGGAACAGGTTCCAAGGTAAATTAGTTTGCATCCATCACAAATTCTGCTATAAAATATACTTGCATAACACAAGAGATCTCCAGGATAGAAAACTTTTAAAGACAGTGGAGGCTCGATGAAAATCCTGGTGTTTATTATTGACATGAGGTCTCCCTTAAGAAGCAAAAGGAATCTTGCTGCAGCAGCAGTTTTGAGATACAAGTTGAACAAGGTAATAATAGGTATCAATTCAGTCAAATCGTATTTCTTACACGTTAGTAAAACCTCCTGAAGCAAAGGAAGTGTCAGGAATAAATCTTAGGAAAAATGGATGGACATATTTCCTTATTTCCATATGTGTAAAGTAACTTGAGAGCCTTGAAGGAAAGAACCACTTCCCCGGGTACCCTAATTCAGTGAGCTGAGCTGAAGTTCATTCCAAAACATGTTTCCCACCATTGAGAAGGGACATTTGAGCCAACTACATTATCAAAGTATTCTTTACATCCACTTCTCAGGATTTCATCAAATGCAAAGTGACTACACTGGTTGAATGGACACAGCCCCTTAATCCCATTCAGAGAGAAGAGCTGCTTGGATCTTATTTATTTACTTACTGATTTATTATCATTATTTAGCTGTCTGCTTGCAACTGCAAACAAGCCTTCGCTGCTCCATTAACCTGATTGCTTACCTATGTTTCAAACTCAGCCCAGAATGTCCATACAGGATGCAACATTTGGAGAAGCTGTGCCTTGCATTTATGGCTGAGATTGTGGGTTACATTTTTAATGAATCCCTGTCCAGGTTTCCTGCATAGTAAATACATATCCTCTAAGAGAGTGTGTATGTACATATACACATCAGGTCTAGCAAGAGTCGCAATGACAAGGGAGCATCAGTACATATCTTCCTTTTGCTGTTTCCTAATATACAGCGTTTGCTGCTTGTTGGCAGAGATGGAACTTGCATTTCCTCTGCCAGCAGATGTTTATGCCAGATGTTTCACTGCCAGATTCTGACGAGTTAACAGATAAAGTTGACAGTTTGTTCTTAAGACAGAGGGATTAAAAAGAAAACAGGAGCGATTTACACAGCACAATTGGATTATGCTTCCAGTAACAGTCAGACTACAAAACAATTTTGCTTACTCCAGAAGAGCAACTGTGAATTTACAGTGGGGTGAAAGAAAACAGATTCCAACTATAAGCCAAGATACCTATGTTGCCAATTTGCCCTTCAAGCTAAAGGCTGTAGAAATGCTTCACTCAATGCTACTCAGAAGGCCATCTAGACATCTATTTACCATTTCCTGAACCAGACAAAGCAAGAAAATTAATCAAATCACTATTTGCCTACTTTGTACAACTATCCAGCATTTTCGGGACATTCATAGACTCAGATCCAATGCCAGATACCACTGTTAGCATGCAGTGCATTATGTTATGCATTAGTTTGTATTAATAACAGGAACACATGGAATCATAGAATGGTTAAGCTTGAAAAGGACCTTAAGATCATCTAGTTCCAACCACCCTGCCATGGGGGGCTCACACTAGACCATGTCACCCAAGGCTCCATCCAACCTGTCCTTGAACATTGCCAGGGATGAAGCATTTACCACTTCTCTGGGCAACTTGTTCCAGTGCCTCACCACCCTCACAGTAAAGAACTTCTTCCTTATATCTAACCTGAACTTCCCCTGTTTAAGTTTAAATCCATTCCCCCTTGTCCTATCACTACAGTCCCTGATGAAGAGTTCCTCCCCAGTATCCCTGTAGGTCCCCTTCAGAAAATGAAAATAAACACGAAAATAAACTCTTTAGAACAAAGTCATAAGGATTCTTATTCCTTTTGCTCCTGGGCATAAGATCACTTCCAGCAAATACACAAAAAAAAAAAAAAAGGAGTCTTTCCTGACCACCCATCACCATTATAACGACATGCTCAGAACTCAGTATTGACACTCGGTGTCACCTACTGAATATGATGATGATGACGACAAATGTCAGGTTTTGTCCTGTTGGACCAGGCTGGGCATATTGTACCCGTCAATTCTTTACTGGGCCTTTCTGCCTTCCTTTTAACTTCTATTACACTGTGTGGTATAAAAGAAAAGATACCTTCTTTCTATTGACTATAAACATCTTTGTTACACTTCAAAGTTGTAGTGGTGAAATGATTACAAATAGTGAAAAACATTGCTCAAAAAAGAAAAAAAAGAGGGAAAAAATGAGAACCCTTATGTTAAGTGGGATGATCCACCAATGATCTTCGTATACCTGGATGCACTACAGGTATGTCACAGATCAGCCTAAGTAAATAAGATGATCTGCCTCTCAAATGTACCCACTAGCAAGCCTGTGGAAGAATATTTAAATGGACTCTTCTTTTCTCTTCCCTGCTGGATACCTATCTCTTTCATCTCCACGTATGACAGTATATAAAACCAACTCCCTTCCCAAATCCCCACCGGAAGCAACAGGAACATTCTTTTACAATCAGCTCCACACAGATGTATGTTTTATCCATATCACTCAACTAAATAAAAAAAGAAGTATATACTAGTTAATTTTATCTAAATAAAAAACACAATATGGCTTTTAAATGATTTCAAGTTCTTTTCCTACCCTTCTGAGGTACATTTTACCTATTTGGGATGAGTGGCATCAAATGCAGAGTGAGAGTGAAACCCCAGAGATGTTTACAGTAAGTCATGGAATCCAGGGGCCCTTCCATATATCCCGCAGATAAATGGATTATTTCTAACATGGTTTTTAAAACAAGTGATCAATCCCAATCCCACTTCACTTAGCCAAATGGATTTCAAGGAGGAGAAACAGAGAAATCTGCTGCCCTTTTCAAGGTTGATGGTTGCTCTTCTCTTCTAATTCTTCCCCCTCACCACCACCTGCTTTGCACAACATGTCATTAATGTTGTAATCACTGAATTATTAGTCAGAGAATTTACAAGCATTGCTTGTTATTTCTTGGTGATGAAGGGAAATTGCGATAGAAATGAAAGCTCTGGTTTGGAATATATAAACCCAGGAATCTTTTTAATGAGATTTGAGCTTGCTTCAGATCTGAGGAGAGTTTAAGTTACACTAAAGATCTCTGAATGCTAATAATGAGACCATTTAATACTCTCTATTATTTAATATAAAACAGTTCTACATAAGTAATAGGAAAAAATACTGTAATAGAGCAGGCCAACAGGGAGCAAAGCTACTTAAGGAATACGATATAACCCATTTTGTTGAATAGGAAAGGAAGAATTATTTTACAAATGCAGGAAAACTACTAGGTCAGAGTTTCCTCAGATGACAGCATGGATGGATTCCACACTGACACAACTACATCCACAGGTATAGTGGCAAAGCAACACAAACGAGGGCCAGAAAGAGAAACAAGACATATTGCACATCAGAATATGGTATGCTGAACATAGCCGACACCCTTTTCAACCAGTACTACATCTCCTAAAACTCATAATCATAGAATCATAGAATAGTTAGGGTTGGAAAGGGCCTTAAGATCATCTAGGGTACGGACACCGCACACTAAACCATGTCACCCAAGGCTCCATCCAACCTGTCCTTGAACATTGCCAGGGATGAAGCATTTACCACTGCTTTAGGCAACCTGTTCCAGTGCCTCACCACCCTCACAGTAAAGAACTTCTTCCTTATATTTAACCTGAACTTCCCCTGTTTATATTTGAACCTGTAATATCCTAAATAATTCCTAGGATCTTAGAAAACAAATCTATAATAACCTGTATACCTGCAAAAAGCTAGAGAAATAAGTAAACTTCACTATATGCTGTATGGAAACTGACCTCTCTAAATTACAGTATTTTGTCATGTCCTTTGAACCCATCTGGCAAAAATCAACTATTTTCAAACAGTCTCTAGCAGCAGGAAACAGCAGCAAACGGAGCTCTCTGAATGGTCCCCACCAGTAATGACACAGGGTGCTTTGGAGTTTTCATGGCCTTTTGTCCACATTGCGCTAAATGGGAACTTTATATAATCCCAGTGGATTACCAAAACAAAAAAATAAAGAAGAATGGGAGAGTGACAGCAAAAGGCAGAAGCAGAATTGCATGGGGAAAGACATTCACAGAGAAAGAAAGGGCAAAAGTGAAAGACAAAAAGACAGATTCTGAACCGAAATGGAATCAAGATCTAACTCCCTATGGGGGTAAAGCAAGATAAAAACCCACTATATGCCAGGATACCAAGGAAAAACAACTGAAATATTTACATTTCTGCTCACATAACTGAAAAGGTATAAGGCATAAGGAAAAAAAAACCAACTTGTTCCTCAGAGGGGTTCTCAGTGTTGTTTTGTTTACACGCAGAGACCCAGGACTTTGCTTACAGCATCTTCCATTAGCCCAACTGCAGAGAATTACAAATGAGGAATCAGGTCATTTGCTGGAAAAGATGCTAATATCAGTCTCCTATGGCTAAGAAGCTTCTGCAGTGTGGTGGTTCTGGCTGAAAGTTCATGCTGCAAATCCAAGTAGCAGTGGGCGAACATCTGATTGCAATCCTGGAAAAAATGCCAGACAAATCCTTGCTTACATCAAAAATGCAGAAAGATGAGAAAAACAGCACTCTTGTCATTTGACAATGTTTCTTTTCCTTCCCTGTCTCCTGCAAAGTAGCACAAATACTGAAAAGAATCTCATTTTCAGTACACTCCTTGTTACCGAGAATCCTAATGCAATTTATAGACTATAATTATAAACCAGACAGTGAAACATACAGGAACTGAAGACAACAGCTGTTCTCAAATCCAGGACTAACAATACAACATTATCAGTCCCACAAAGCAATTACAGCCTACAGGACCTTTAAACTAGAAAAAAAAACCACATGAAAATCAAACACAAAGGCAGATACAGGCAATGCCTCCCTATCCAGCCTGCGGTGCCAGCCCATCATTTGTGACTGTAAATATTGACAACCTGCTCTACCAGGTTAAAAGATACTGGTATCATTTACCTGTTATTGAAAGGCAGTTAAAATATTCAAATATGATAAAATGACACCTCATGTTGGAAAGTAAGTAAGCAGCACGGTTATCAACTGAAAATAGTGCTCTGAGGAACAGAACAGCACAAGCATTTGACACATCATCAAGGATTACTGTCCTATTTAACAAGATCTCTCTGGTTACAGGTGATGACAATGGCAGTGGCTAGTAGCCTGGACTGCAGCTTTGAAGACCAAAGCAGAAGGTGCCACATGGCAGTCCTGAACCCAGTGCATGGGGCCTCACACTTTTTAGTGCTCTTAGCCTTGGAAGAGTTCAACAGCCAGAACAGAGAGACTTAACAGATGTCATAACTGAAGTAAACATTAACCTTTATAACATCTGAAGAAATATCTTCCTGTCAGAGCTGCTTTGGATTTTATTTAAATATTAATTTTTTTAACCTATTTTGTCTTAAGCCTACACACTGAAAGCAGAAGACAATGCTAGCACGCTACCAATGTTCACTGGATTAAGCAAACTCAAGGAGCATGGAGAGATGTGTGAAGGGTATAGAGATGCTTTTCTTCACTCCACTGATTGATTCTCATGACTTCTTATATTAAATATGAAACTGGAATTTAGAATTTATGCCTGCTTTGCTTGTTCATCTTTTCTCCCAGCTTGACTTTTCTTTTTTAGCTTTACCCTTAGGATTTCTTACCCCTGGCTCTGCCATTCCAAGCACTTCTTTTCTCTGTACTCAGCCGGGTCTCCCTCACTGTGGCTTCAGCCGTAGGCGTTAGCAAAATTGGCTGCTTTGATTAGAAATGTGTGAGTGGAAGGCAGATAATAGCCTGGTTCTCTACACCTGATCTCCCAGTGAGGGGTCATTGATAAGGGTCAACAGCTGAAATAAGTGTCTCATCACATGAAGAGTTTGTGAAGGAAAAGCTGCACTGTCAAATAAAGTGGAGCACAGCAGCACCAGGAGTTGGAAGGGTCTGAGTCACCTATATTTAGGTTGGTCTGTGTTTAGCAAATTTTGTTCTGGACAGGAGCTTCCAGCTCAACAGCCACGGAACCTGAAGTCCTGTATTGAGCTACAGGACAAATGCACTTGAGGGACTTGCAACTCCATCGTCCCAGAACTGGGCTTCTTAAACAGGCTACAGAAGTTGTAGCCACTCTTCCACCAAGACTATACTCTTGTCTCAATTCATATGCAATAAGGCTGCAGTAATAATCTAAAGTAAGGGGATTTTCTTAAACCAGTTCACTGATGGGCTCTGATTAAATTATCTTCAGAGTAATCCATGTGTTGATTGACACTTGTAACCTGAAGACCATCCCAGACCATTTGACACTGGCCACTGGTGAATCATCAAGTTAAAGCCTTAACCTTTAATGCTACTGTTATAAATGAAATGTCAAGTAGTGACATTTGATATTCTGACCAATTACTACTGTGCATGTGGGCACATAAGCACCACTTAAGCAGAGTCAGAATCAGGCTTTCTCAAAAGAGAAAGACTACTTGTCTTGTCTAGATTTATAGACTATGTAGCTATTGAGGGTTCATTAATCAAGTAGGGAAAACACCAGCCATTATGGCTGATGAAGAAAAAGAGGATGGGCTAAAGGAGGTTGACAAGTGCCTAAGTTATGCCACACAGCCCTTGCTCCTCTTGAACAGCCACTTGTGCATATGTCAATCTGAGATGAACGAAACAAGATAAAGAGGTACTATTTGGTTAATGGTGACAGGGAGAGAAGAGATCCAAGATGAAAAGCCAACAAACTTTCCAACAGTGGGAGACACATTGCTGTGGAAGCCTGCCTCATTACTGTTGAATAGTCAACAACAGTAGACAGTGTCCTTCGGAGGATATTCCTGTACCGGGTGTGTTGAGAGTCAAAGCCCTGTTCCTTCCCTCAAAAGTATTTTTTACCCCACACATTTGTAACAAGTGTACCACCCCACTACTATGTTTGCCTGTCTTTCCCATGTCTCTTATATATATAGGAAAGTATAGATCGTAATTTTCACCCCACCGCATTTCAGACTCAAACTACCAAAACAGAGATGAAAGGAAGAAAGACGAAAATTTTGGGGATGTGTCAGGGGACAGAACCATGCTTTCAATCCAAAATGTGATGCTAAATGGCCTTTCTTTAGAGAAAGCTTAGCTGTTCAGTACTGAGAACTTGGTGAGGTTTTGAAACCTTTTGATTGAACGACTTTTGAGACTGCTGTTGAAGCTAAGGCCCATTCTTGACAGAGACATAAGACTGAGGTATCTCAGATGTTTAAAAAAAAAAAAAAAAAACCAAACCCTAACTTTAAAATTCTCAACTCAAAACTCAGCAGTTATTAATTCCCACATGAACACACACTTTTCAGCTTTCTTACTTTCTCTTTTGAACACACCATTGACCCTATCCATAGCATCTCCCAGCTGTTTGTATAGCTACTTCTCTTTTTAGTGAGAGCGTGTTCAGAGGAAGCCAGCATGATGGATAACAGAAGTCCTTTGACACACAGTGTCATTTATCACATAACAGCCTCAATCCTGCTAAGGGCCTTCTCCATACGTCACTGTCAGCTCTGGTGCCACCCCAATGCATCAAAAAGAAAAGTTTGAATATGAAGCACTGTAATTCCTAAGTCACAGCTCATTGCAGCTTTCTAGACATGAAGAACCCGTCTGTCTATCTGCCAGCTTGTTTAATTTTCACTGTCTCACATACGTGAGAAATTAAGACTTCAGTGTAGAAGAAAACCAGAAGAAAGTCAGGGGTCTAGCAGAGAGAAGGAAGATAAAAATCTCTAATTCCATTAGGAATCCGATGTGACATTTTGAAGTGGAGAAAGAAAAGGCAGCCTATGAGCAATAGGTATTACAGAATTACTAAGAATCCCACCTCCTTCCCAGTCTGGGAAGAAGATTCTCTAATGTGCTGATGTCAAACTAGCAAGCTTAAAGCAATGCAGATAAGATCCTGAACTCGGCTGCCTAATGGAGACATACCTCATCAGCTCCTTCAAAGGGTACAAAACAGAGCTAAGGCTTCCAGGAAAGCCCCTTGAGATTATCAACAGGTCCTGCTTTGGGCTAAAGTAATCAGAAATCACTCCCTACTGCAAAGTTACAGCAAGTCAGTTCCCAGGTGGCACCTGAAAGCACAAACAAGAGGAGGCTGGAGCCACTGCTTGGGGTCTGCTCTGTTACACTAACACAAATCCACAAGTCTTTGTGCTGTCTCTCAAATGTTAGCACTGATGGCAATCCAATCATGATACATCCAGGCTCTTTTGCCATTAGCCTGCAGGAATGTAGCCTGACCGTGGTACTGGCTCAGATTAATGGATTACAATATCATGCTTGGGCTGCCCGAGCACAGAAAGAAGCAGCCTGTAGCACTCCTCTTTCTTTGCTTACTACATCCTGAACTACCTTCCCTGCCCTTCAATGTGAAATAGCCAAGGCCATGACTATCCACCCACATTTCTAGTCCCCAAAACATTCATGCCACAGGTCATGACCCCCTTCTCAGCTTGCTCTTGCAAACCTCATCCATTCAGAGCCCAGTATCTGTAGAGCACACCCAGCACTACCTGGGCATCTGTGACCCTTCAATGAGCCCAAACCAGGCTCTTTTTAGTCAAAGTGTTCTTCAAGCACCCACGATCGAACATTGTTCCCACATCAAAACAGGAAAATTGTCAAAGCATCCACTCTGTGTGTCTATGAATCACCATTTAGAAAGTCAGAGTTATAAACGTACTTTTTGTGTTCTTTTAGCAATTTACAAAGCTTCCCACCATCATTCCTCACCCAAACTTATATGAACCATTTCACAGAAACCATTCTGTACTTGTTAGCATTTCCCAGGTTAGACAAATTTCCATATTATTTCGAGTGGTTTGCAGACTCCCCCAGTGTGAATGGTGTTAAATTCCAGGAATTAAGATGCTGGTTTTGGATCGCTATTGATTTAAAAAATACAGTTTGCCACTTCATTAGAACCATTGTCACACAGTCTTTGTGTATTTCCATTTTATAAAAATCCAGTATTTTCTTTTCAGAAGAATCACAGACAAATTACAGCTTGAAAATTAATCAATAAACCTTTATTAGGCTAATGCTTAAAAGGATTATTAATGTGAAGGAACTTATCAGATAATTTCTCCTTCAGAGAAGGTTTACAGGCAAAGCTTCATACTTCTGTGGCATCCACATTGCTACTGTCCTTTCCTGATATCTACTTTTTGATGAAGAATCACAGAAGGTATATTAAACACCATCTAATTTACATGTGTTACTTCCATAAGCTGAGTCATAAATCAGGTGACTCAAAGGTTCCTGATTTTGGTGCAGATTTCCATGTACTCAATGTCTTTGAGCAGCAGGTTAACATCAGCCCAATCAGCCTTCCACTCCCAAGTCAGACTGGACCTCTTCATCCTCTCTGTTACATATTTGCAGTAGATGCTCTACATAGACATATTAAAGATGTGATAGAATAAGAGCCTGGTGAGCCTCCAGGAAGCCTATGAGCCAAGTCGCTAACAAGCCCTTCAAAGGCCTTCATATCCCTATAGGCACTTCTCCCCCTGATGCTGCAAGGATGGAACTCTGAATCAACAATACCGCTTCTGCTTTCCTTTCTATTTCAGAGTTTGGCATAAAGACAGACTTGTTTATGTGTATGAAGGGAAAGTAAGAAGCAAAAGCACAATAATTCAGCTTGGGGCAAGCCTTGGTCATTACTTGGACCACTAGGCAATGGGGCTGAATTATGGCTTGCTATGACAGTACCCTAAATAACTGTTAGCTGGAAATATTAGCTTACATTACAGAAACAATTACGAGAGTTAACCATTTGGAAAAAGAAAACATGCTGCTGAAGAACTGCCGTTCAGCCACCTCAGTTCACATTCCTCAGATTAGAATAGAAATTTCAAGGTGGAAAAAAGATAAATCAATCCAAGTTTATGTTCAAGTAAGGCACCATGTTTTCAGGATAGAATGCAACAAAACATATGCATATTTGTGTTGCTGATTTGCACAAATCCATTCCCACAGGATGAACATAATAATCGAAAATGAGAGCACAAATGGCCACTTAAATGCTTAAACCCCAACTTGAGTAATTGTGCATGCAAATGCATATGTATTTTTCAAGCGCAAATGCATCCTTTCAATCCTGACAATCTGGATCCAAATAGCTTCTATTACCATGATTGTATATGCATTTACACACATAGAATACTGTATCATTTTGGACCACAGAGTTTCTGGCAAACCTCAAAGCAAACTCCCGATTTAGGGTCACATCAGGTTTAAGCTAGAATTAGCAATGACAGAATCATAGATGCACCACAGCTACTTTGCAGAGAATTAGCACTTGCTAGATACATACTCTTTAGGGATCAACCATCCCATCTGAGACTCTGCAAGTAAAATTATGATTTCAGAGCTGCCACATGTGTTTCTCAAAGATTAATAAAATGCTTAGGGGGAGAAAAAGAAAACAGAAGGGGTTTGATTGCACCTAAGTGATTTCTTTTCAAGTCTGTCTATAGTTTGTAACATCTGCTGCAGGCCGACTTGCTGCAACTTCTGCCCAATGGCTTAAACCCAGCAATTCCCAGCATCCAGAGGCAACAGGTTCAGAGGTTACAAAAGAGCTACTTTGCACCAGTCCAAAGGTGACACAGTAAGCAATAACTGAAAGTAAAGTAGGTAGTTTGTAATGGCACTGAGACACCCTTTGGGACAAAAGATATAACAAATAAATTGCTGTCATCAGTACACACAATCAGAACTGATACATACCAGTTAATAACAGGAGAGGGATGAAAACCAGCACAGCCAATTCATTCTGAGCCCTGAGCTGAGCTTTTGTTTTGGTAAGAAACTGTGTAATGGAAAGATATACTTGATTCAGATTATTTCTGCTGTTTACAGCAACAGAGGTTTTTTCTTAGTATTCTCCATTATACTTACATTCCCATCTGTATTAGTGCTATGAGTCTGAAAGCTCAAAGCCATTGCTATGGACACTATTTGATTCCGAGAAGCCAGCATGCTGGATGAGATTACATCCCTTTCAAATCTGTCTAAAGATAGGCACAGAAGTTGCACAGTTCAAGGGTGCCCTCACCTGCATGTCAGAGAAAGAGAAATTACTGTGACTTAAAACCCTGAGCTCTTCTCCACTTGAAATCTAGCATGTGCACAAGACCAGAAAACATATTCCCCAAATCTGAAGTTACTCCAAAGCAAACTCTATCTGCGTAACATGCACCTTCTAGAGGGGGAAAGACAACTATTCTCCTATCCCCTTCACTCCTGGGATTTCCACATTCAACTTTACACATGTTTATAGTGAGACACTGGACAGGTAAATGAGCAGGTTTGGCTATTCCATGCAAATGATTCAACCCACAAAGTGTCAGCTGCCCTTCCAGAGATCCCAGCCTGATCCCAAAGATGTTGTTATTGTCACCTAAGAATGTCCAAGTAAAACATAGTTTACTCTTAATCTCCCATAGCTCCTTCTGTTCACTTTCAGACCTTGCATTACTGCTCTGCTACCACAGGTATAATCCAGACCTGCTTCATCTAACATTATATTCATCTAAGCACAGAATTCACTGCTAGCTCAAATGCAGTACCAGAGATTTCTAGGATATAGACCAAGATCTATTAGAGACTCGGATGAGAGACCACCAATTTTTTCACATCACTGGAGCAAGGATTTAAAACCATGATAGTGTTCTGTAGAAGTGACTGATTAGTGCAATAAACTACATTGATGCATAAGCCTCTTCCCCTGCTTCTTTCTCATCTCTAAATGGTATTAAAAAAGTTTACGAGTGTTCAGCTGCTCTGCACTTTACATCCTCTTACGTGCCATAACCGTTATGGGAAATACAGAAAAATCATCACTTTTTTTAATCTTTGCCTTTTGTTTTTGTGTTAATGACCTTTTGTTAGCTAACAGACAAAGAATACAGGAAACGCTCCTCGAGAAGGAAGTTTTCATTAGTGTTATTACTGTTACTACTGGTAGAAGGCACCATGGACCAGAGCTAGAACTGGGAACCAAATTTCTGCTTTAGGCATTGCTCAGTGACAGCACGTGTCCCTGGGAGGAGTGGTTCTTCCCTCTCCTTCAAAAGCTGAGCTTATGAACATTTTGGGAGAAAAACGAGGAGCATAGGGGACAGAGAAGGAAACTCTGCTGCTAGAGATACTGTCATGAGATGTACCTGGAAAGAATCCTTGCACTCAAACCTTGTTATTGCACGTTTACAAAAAAACAAAACAACAAAAGCAGCACTGCATGAAGAAACTGACCTGATTATGGATTTTTATGTATGTACATATTCAGAAATAAATTGTTTCCTATCTTGCATATATGTGCAGTAGAATATAGCAGCTCCTCTCCATTATAATAATTATGCCACTATTATAATAATATGCCTTAAGTCCTTATCATTTGTGGCAGACAAATAAAAGCAATCCAAAAGGCGAATTAGGATCTAGACTGTATTGTTCACTACCACTTCTCTGTCTTGTTCTTCCCCAGACATGGAAAAGTTCTATTGGATATAATGGAATACAACCATTTTATAGCAGGACACATCCACTTGTAAAATTCAACAAGCCAGTTCTAAAAAACCATGGAAGAGTTGCTCATACCATAATTTGTATGGAATTTTACAGCATAAATCATCACTATTCCCATGCAGTAAAATACCATGACAGTTACCTGAGAGCCCTCACCAGGGTTACAGTGTCATTGAGTTGAGGTGTGTTCAGATAGTAACTTCAGAGTTTTGCAGTAAGCATAGACCCAAGGTGCCATTAGTGGAGCTCCCTTCCCTGCTAATCTCAACTTCTGCTTTCTCTCCCCCCTCAGCTCAAACCTGGGCTATATGACTCCAAAAGCTCTTTGGTTTTCTGCCCCTTCAAGACTCAGAACTGTTTTGCAGCACTAGAAATTATGCTGCACTTTACTCCTGACTCCCAGCAATGCTGCCTGTTAGGTTGCAGAAGAGGGGTTTATTTCTCACTCTGTCATTCCAACATTGACTCCATTTTCTGGTTTTCATTTTCTTGATGCTTCCGTGGGACATTCATCTGGATTTATAAATTATGGTGGCAATTTGCTGAAATCACTGGAGCAAAATTTGCCCCTGTAATTACCCCAATTGTGTGTGCAATCATATGAACCATGTGCACAGGTGAACAATTCTACTTCAGCTGTAGGTACATTTTTGCACAAGCAATTTTGAAAACATAAGCTTTCAAATGAAGCTTATTTTTGCTAGTAAAGCCTCTTTGTCCCATTTGTACGAACACCATTTTCAATTGCCTGTCCATTTCCCCAACCCAAGGCCATTATATATCTTTTTTTCCTATCACGGTGCTTTGCCAGCTTTTATTGTTACATTTGAATAACAGATTTCAAAGAAAGGAGAGGGAAAAGTGAAAGAGAAATACAGAAATAAATAAAAATGTTAAAGAATAACATTAGCCAAAACACAGAGCTAATCCAACACATTCTTTTAAAGCAAACTCCTGAAAAAAACAGATTTACACTTGCATAACTGAGCTCCAGACTCTTTTTATTCATAGCCTTTCAAAAAAGAATTTCTGTGCATATTTCACAAAAACTGATGTGTTTTAATACTTTAAAGGGACTGAATGGTCATATAAAACATGAAATGTCACTTGGAACTCCAGGGATGTCCAGTTTTCAGGGCAAAAGAAATACTGCCTGATTTATTACACAGTGTAATATACGAAGCTATATTACAAGAGACAATAACCTTCATTCCCAGGCAATTTCAGCTTTCCAGGTAGTGTGGATATTGCAATAAAGTATTGGACATTCTTCATGGCATCTATAAAAGTGAAGTTTTTACAATTTCATTTTGTGGACTTCTCTTTTCCCATCCTATGAATAACAACTCCATCTCTGAACCTGTAGCTTCCAATAAGCATTAACTTGGATAAGCAGACTTGATCTTGAGATGGGTGATCAAACCAGCCCCTCTACTTGTGACGTTAGCTCATCTCCGAGATATTCAACTTTGATATCAGTATTTGATGCATACCACAATGAGGTAAGAAGTAAAATCCAAGTTCAGTAGTAATTACAGTATCTCTCAGTACAGGTTTACCTATGTGGCCAGTAGGGTCAAAGTTTGCAGATACCTCCTGCAAATTCCAAGCAGGGATGAAGAGAATCCTGATTTTCACTACAATTCTCCAACTCCTGTATTGTTAATGCTGAGGTATCCTTCACAAACCTTCATCATGTGGTTGCAGAAGTCACTGCAGTAAGATGCTTTCCCTATCCCAAGATGTAATACTGCAGGAAAGCTGTAACTAGGAAGCTCACATCTCCATGAAGTGCATCATGTGGCCATGGCTGAGAAGGTGGATCAGGCTCTGTGAGAATCAACAACCCAATGCCCTTTTCACTCTCACCAATCCTAATGCATAAACCATTAGGAACCAACTAGTTAGGAACCAACTAGTGCATTGGTTCCTAACAAGGGACCAGCTGCTCTTTGCCTGTCTCTAAACAGAGCCTAATACAGGCACAATTATTATGGGAATACTATACCACAAAGGAGACTCAAATAAGCATAATAACAAACAAAAGGGATAATGATACACAATCAAGCTAACAAGAATAATAATATAATTCAATCATCTCATTAACTTTACTAAAAGCTAGCTTTGTACACCAGTCTCTTGGCTCCTGAAAATGTCTTCAAAGGAGTGTACACATCTGATTACGAACTTCCATCATCAGTCAGGAAAATAGACACGAATGCAGAACAAAATTATTCCTTTCTGAGCCTGTGGAACATCGTGTTCATATCTAATATTCATGCTAATTTGAAAATACAAGGTAGAGCCTATCTAAAATGAAGTCATCTCCAAGGCTAAAAGCTGAAGCGTTTAGTAGTCCAAGACAGTAATAACACTGAGCCCCCATCAAGTGATTTTTGTAGTGAAATTCCCAGGTGACCCTGCATCACCAGCATAATTTGGGTATGAAAAAGCCAAGAGAGACACACTCAACTCATGGGGTACCTTTACTGTTTAAGAGCTTTACAAAGACTGCACATGCTTTTGTAATTGGCAACTGGAAAACTAATGAAACTAGGCACAATGCATTAGATCCTTGCAGTCCTTATTATGGTCATTAACTAAGTAGTTTTCATGGCTGTTTAGAAGACAGACAGTACTGTAATCTCCGTTCTACTACCAAGTAACAATATGGTACTTTTCTAAGTACCATAGGAAAAGGGAAAATGGTTTTAAACTGAAAGAGGGTAGATTTAGATTAGACGTAAGGAAGAAATTCTTTAGTATGAGGGTGGTAAGACACTAGAACATGTTGCCTAGAGAAGCTGTGGCTGCCCCATCACTGGAAGGTTGGACCATCCCCAGGGCCATGTTGGACGGGACTTTGAGCAACCGGGTCTAGTGGAAGGTGTGCCTGCCTGTGACAGGGGGTTGGAACTGGATGATCTTTGAGGTCCCTTCCAACGCAAACCAGCCTATGATTCTGTAAGAAATGAGGTCCCAGCCTTTAGAGTTTAACAAATCCTAGACCCTGTCCATACCAAACTTTCTACTGCTGGATCTTTTTGTTCTTTACCAAGGCACACAGACAGTGGTGCAGTTCTCCAGAGAATTTGACAAAGCTAGCCTTTGCGTTGGTCTGTTATTAGGCTGAACACTGGGACAAGCAGTTACAATGCAATAGATAGAGTGTACTCTCTGGCCCAAACGCTAGGAAGCACATGAGATATGCTGGAAGATAAAAGGAATGACAGAAAAGCACCCAAAATTTCAGTTATTCAGCTTCTGGGAAACAAAAGCACCGAGCAATAAAGCCAACCACTGACACAAAGCTGGTGCTGAGTCCCATAGACAATGATATCACACAAGCTCCTGGCTTAGAGATTCAGCCACACAGTAAATTAGGTGAGGGTGTTAGAACAACAGCTGGCTGATAATTAGTCACGGCCCCCCCTCAGCAGGGTATCAACAAAGTGGCAGAAAACATTTCAAGCAAATTAAACTTTAAAAAATCCTCCTGCAATCACTCCCCCGACAGACCCTTCCTTCAGCTCCCCTCTCGGCTTCTTATTTATTGTAATTACTTTAGTAATAAGATTTGTTTCCTTGTTATTATATATATTACCATGCAGGGCAACAACAACAACAACAAAGAAAAAATAGCAGGGAAGAGTTATGTAGCTTATTTATCTCCTTGGCTGTTATTGGGCCACTGGGTGGAGAGAACGATGAGGAGGTAGGGGCCTGGGAAAAGCAGTAAATAGAGGAGAAAGCATATTCCTCAGGAGCAGAGACGTATGGGGGCATATTTACGAAGGAGGAAACACTGACAATGAGTGAACAGAGCTAATAACTCAGGGGGCCCAGCAGCTCCGGCTGATAAAGGAAGGAATAAACAATACTGCATTGGAAGTGCTGTCAGACGGGAGAGTCCTGGGGTGCAGATGGGTGTTTATCACAGGAGAGCCAAGGATGGGCTGTCACATCTGCACAAAAAGCCTTGGTTGAAATTGGGGCACCTTCACATGCTGCAGGGTCAGACTCCACTTCTGGCTTCACTGAGGAAGAGCTTGCAGAGATGAGAAATATTGCAGCTCATGTTTTAGCTCATGCTGTGCACACACCAGCCACGTTTGATACCCTAAGCTCCCAAATCCATCACTGCCCTCTTAGTGGGGAGCAAGAGAAGCAGCACTTGAGGCACCAAAGCAGCAAATAGCTGAGAAAACATCTATTCTGCTTGGGGAAAGTCAGCCTACATTCCATGTGTGCTTCCCAGAGCCAGTACAGATGCTCCCAAAACTGGCATTTTCATCCCCTCTGAGGTCTTGAGAAAAGCATCAGTGCACACAGATACACCACCTTCCAATGTGCAACTCTGAGCACAGCCATTATAAAAGAGTGTTGAATCTTTTATAAAATGCTCTTTTATCCAAGAATACCTTGGCTTCCACATATCTACCCAATTACTTTTGGCATGGGGCTGCCAATTTAGATGCAAGATTTCTGAAGACAACACAAAGGAAAGACTCATACAGCATCTGCCAAAGAACAGCAGCACACTAATGCTGTAGTGCCTCTTTCCTAGAGACAAACTCTCCCACCACACTAATTTGAAAGCACTCCTTTCCCATCCTTCCCACATCTCTACACTTTCCTTAGAGAAACACACACATCACAGATTAGCTAGTCTGGAGAGAGCCTTTGGAGTTTGCAGAGTGCATGGCACCAATTTAGTTATGCAAGGCTAGGTTCTGAGAATTAAACTCCTCTTCAATCCTCTGACCACAGAGGAGCAATAAAGAGAAGGAGGGGGAGGAAAGGAGGGATGTCTGCAGTTGTACAGCTTTGTGTGGCATCACCTCAAGATTTAATCCTTGAGGATGCAGTTCTGGATCACAAACTTACTCCTTAGGCTGGCCATTAGCTTTCTATTCCCTGTCCCTGATCAGTTCTGCCTCTTATTGTCTGAAGAACACAGTCTCAATGCAGGAGAGTAAGCATTAATATAGGAAAGAAAAAAAAGCCATACATACAAATATGGTGTTTTGGGTACAGAGACAAACGTGCTTCTGTTTCTCCTCTTAAGAGTGTCCTTCAAAACACAGAAGACCACATACCAAAGAATAAGTGGGAGCAGACTCATTTTTCCCCTTGTAACTTTTGAGAGCATCTGGAGGAAACATGTTCTAGATGGGATTTTAGTGGACCTTTCCTTCTCTGCGTTTCAGTAATTGTCAAAGTAATAAAGCTTTTCTCTGCTGGATTTGAAGAGGGGCTGAACAAAGCCCCATAAGTCAAACAGGATGGAATAGACAGCCTAAATAGAGCAGTAGTGAATATCAATGGAGACAAGAGATGCAGCAGCCCACCTGCCTTACCTTCCAGCAGCAGAACAGCTTACTCAGCCTGTGTTGTGGGAGGGCAGGTACAGAAAAGAACAGGGTGTTTTTAAATCAGATAAAGAATAGTTCATGGTTATAATTCAAATGCAAATCTGGATTTCCTCTTCCTAACTGCTACTATGGTTACCCCATGGCTTTGAAGAAATCATGCAGCTTCCAAAAAATTCATCTTCCTTTACCAAAATAAACCTCACCAGCTCCCATCTCCACTGATTGGTTAAATCTGTTTATAAAATGCATGAAGCTCTTTTCAATGAAAAGCTTCTTTAATTCCATAGGAGGGAAGGGAGGGCAAGAAAAGGGCAGACAGAAGAAGAGGAAATGTTAAAAGGAAGTAAAGGAAGAGGAAGAATGTGGCAACATAGGAGAGAGACGGGAACTCAGAGAACTCTGATATTGACCAGTAGGGGATTTGTCAGTGGGAAAAGACTTTCTGAATGCAAAACACACATAGACACTGAAAGAGCAGGTCTTTGACTGATGTGAAGTATTTTTTAAAAACCAAATCACTTCCCCAGGAGCTTCTACCTCTTGCTTGATCAATGATCTTGCAAAGCCAATCATTCTTAATTTAATACTTCTGGGAACTGAGGGGGGGAGAATCCTCATCAAACAGGCACAGTTGGCAAGCATCAAGTACTAGCATTTGGCATCATTTATTACTGCTGTTTATGGTGATATAAATTAGGTTATACTGATATAATTAATAACCCCAAATTTAGGTCCAATAAATAGCAATATTTATCTAGAATTGCAGTGTCTGGAGAAGCCCAGCCAAAACCACAAAGTGTTGACTGCCGTGTGGTGACTGTGAGCACAGGTGTGGGAGTGCCAGATGTGCGTGGAGATGGTTTCACATCTGAGCAGATGCTGGCAACAGCTGCATGAACAGGCTGCTGCCAAGAGGGTGCACAGCAGGCACCCACAGAAGACAGCATGCGAGCACATTGTAAGTTAGCCTGTAACTGCACAGGCATGCCTGCGCACACGCACACCTCAATACTCAAATGGGTGACAACACATTTATATGGAACAGTGTGGACAGCAAAGAGTGCTCTGTTTCTTTATAAAAACCTATTTTTGTGCTGCTATAATTAGGCTTCTTACAAGTTCCCCACAGAACCCTCTTTTCTGGGTTTTACACAACTATGACTATAAGTGATCTAGTTTTGGGGTACACAGATTTCACTTGAACAGATTATAGAATCAACTAGGTTGGAAAAGACCTTTAAGATCATCAAGTTCAACTGTTACCCCAAGACTGCCAAGATGACCTTTTTTTAAAGCAATCAAAAAAGTTTTACCAAAGGCTACCCTGCAGCATTCCTCATGGAGTTTTCCCAAGAACAATATTTTCCACATTCTACAAGTTAAAACCAAGCTTAATAGTTAAAACAGTAGCAGATCTAGGCTGAAGAGAAAATGCTCCCAATATGCACTCTTCACTCTTTATTTCAAACTGCTCAAAGGTTATGATTTGTCATTATCTCATTGTCTAAGCAAAAAAACTCAGCCAAAAGTAGGAGGTAATGACCAAGGTCTCATACACCATTGGCAGCAGAGGCAGGAATAAAGCACGGGTCTCTCGTTCACCCACAGCATTTTATATCACTTCCCTAATAAAAGTGTCGCTCTTCATGGATTCTCCAACACTTCATAGCGATTAATTCCTTTTAAAGCTTTCCTATTTTACTATAATTTTGTTTAAAAACAAGATGGAGGTAAGGGTGGAGCCGTAAGACCAAACAACATTTATGACTTTGGATTCTCACAGAACAACTTGTGCAAAATAAAGTCAGGATGCAAGGACACTCTCTGTTAAGTATATGGCTGTCACTTCAGACTGACTTACACTACTGGTCTTGGAGATTGAGACTATTTTTTCTTGTAATTTATATTGAAAGAGACAAAATTAACACATACAAATAACCATATTGGGTCAGACCACAGGTCTGTATGAGGCAGCATCCCATCACAAGCAGTGATGGGTCAAAAACCAGTGTCTGGCAGAAAGCATAAGATGAACTTTATGAAAAGCAGTGTCTGTCATTTAATTTACAATATAGAGCCATTATCAGATCAGCTGAATATTATCTGACAAACCCTACACCCAAGTGCTGTTCAGGATGTAGCAAAACACTCAGCCACACACAGCAACACAATTGCTCACCAATTCTCCCTGGATTGAACAAAGTCAAATTACCTGCTAGTGATCTCTTTTTATGTGATGACAGCCTCACTCATACATGCACACTTGCATCACCAATACCTTCATTTAGCATCAGTGACAGGGCTGCAAGTGTCTCCATTATTGACAGAGAGGAACGGATTCTCAGAGCACCGACGGAAGTGAAAGGGAGGCTGAAGAGCTGCTTCCCAGCTCAGCTTAGCCTCATGCAGACAGAGCATAGTCGTATTACTGCAGTCCTATCTGTGTTAGAGGATCACTCTCTGCATGTAACTTTCAGATCACATTAACCAAAGCAAATACCAAGGCCCTGATCATCTTGTTGCTGCATGAAGCTCCCAAAGAGCGATCATGCAGTACCCTACTGGGATGAGCACTCTTCTGCTGAGCTGAGCCTGCAGCAGGGAGCCATCTGGGGAAGGGGCACATCTGGGCTGCTGGAAGAATCCCCTTGTAACCACACAACAGCATTCATCTCTGTGACGAGCAGGAAGGTGTTATGCACACCCAGAGACAGGGCTGGGGAAGAGACAGAGTAAGGAGATTGAAACAACCACCAACAGAAAAGAAACCAGTTCTTTCTTAAATAATGATAGAATCTCAGATACCAAGACAAAAGCAACAGAGACAGTGAAGCAGAAGAAATCCTTGTTTCACAATAAGAGATAACATCGCTGGTTACCACATGTAGGTACTGCCAGCATACAGCACAGAGCCAAGATACTTATTGGCCTGGATAGTGGATTTGATGTATTCAGTGTGTCCAGTCCTCACAGGGGGGGAGGTGTGAGAGCACAGCAACTCATGTAAAACTAGAAAAGAACAGCAGGTTCGGAAGTTGGCTGAGGGAACACCAGGCACTCTAGCAATCTTTTCATGGATGCCTGGTGGGCTTCCACAAAAGGGATTCTGAATTCCAGGACAAGCAAGTTGCTTCACAAAATGGGTTGTAAAGTGGTTAGAGAGATGTTACAAAATATTTAGCAAGTATCTTCTTACAAGTACTATGGTCAGTGAGGGGCTATAGACCAGCTGCCTCATAAAACAGTTTCCTTTTTAACATTGACTTGAAAAATAACAGAGTTTACAAAAGCATTTAAAACTGGACAATGTGGAACATTAAGAAACCAAATCAATCTGCATGTGCACATATGGTCATTAAGGGCCTGAAAGACATTCGCCTTCTCCAGTGAGCGTGGTTATCACCAGTAAATCTAAATCCCAAAACAGAAGCATTTCTTTCAGGGTAGGAGGACCCAACTCTACTAAAAAAGCACATGGGAAGAAATAAGAGACTATCTGGGCCACAGGAGGCTTCACGAGACAAAAGTATTTAAATTAAAGCACAAAGGAGTAGTTCTTCCCCTTTCCCAGGCCTCATGATAAGCAACAGAGCCATGGCCAAGTCTCTGTTCCCTTGCTTCTACCCTACATGCAAGGCTTATCAAACTTCTTAACTCATCACCTGATTCAACTACAGTTTAAGCTCATCTGCACCAGGGAAGCCAGACACCTTCCCGTGTGACACAAGCTCAGGCAGTACACTTCATCCAGGTGTCACCAAGAGCCACATCTTCCCTCCTGAGGGTTCCTTCTGTGCTACACTTGCTCCTGACAGCTGGAGAAAAAAGGTCAGACATTCCCTCCAGACCTCCATCTGCTGGAAACTTTAAGTGCAGTGAAAGGGAAAAAGCAGGGGGAAAAAAGCCACAACCTTTCTTTTCTGCTTTGGCTGCCTGGAAGGATCAAGGAAGCATTCAGTGCCAGCAGAGGCTTCGAATACGCTAGGGCAGTATCCAACTACTCTGGACTACTGATACGCTCAAGTCCTGGGGAGTGTGGCAACACAAAAGCTATGACTGTTCACAGTCACAGGCTAGAGACTGTCAGAAGAGCCCAAGCTGCACCCTGCTGAACCAGACTGAAATGAGTTAGTTTAGAACTAAACTCAACTCAGTCGTCACTCAGGGTTGTTTTTCTGTTTCTGCAGAACTCGATCTGAACAGCCTGGCCCAAAAGCAGATGGGAGAATGTAGCTTAAGGGTTGTTCCTCAGCACTTTGCTGTGTGTTTCAGTGCTTGTCTAAGCTGAGCTTTCAGCTTCAAGGTCTGTCATGTGCTCCACTGTTGTTGAGGACACAGTTATTAACAAAACCTGAAAGACCTTATCACCAGGTCAAAACACACAATTCACTAGCTAGCAGCAGGATGCCGTGGTAATGCCCTGCCCCTAAATCAGACAGGGCTGACAGTTATTAACTTACAGCCACTCCACAAACACTAAGGAAGTGAACAAACTCCACTGTCTGGAGACACTGGAGACTTTTTCCCAGAGAAGCGCAGGCCTACCATATCTCAGTGCACTCTTCAAAGAGAATTCCTCTTTCACTGGCTGCATAGCAATATTTATTTCATGCTAACATATTAGGAGCAGAGTTGTACTTTTTGCACTCATGTAGAGGGAGAGGGAAGGCAAGTTAGTGTGAGTGGGCAAGAATGGTATAACGCAAAGAATGCAAAAAGGAATCAGTATTTTCCAAGCTCAGATTTAGTATCTCTTAGGAAACGTGTGGGAGGGAAGATTGAAAAGGAGGTGGGAGAAGGAGGGAGCTTCACTATATGGAAATATTTCCATGAAAATGTGAAAATTTAATAGATCCTTACTCATCTCCTCCCCCCACCACGCTATACAAAGCATTAATTAAAGCCAGTTATTCCCAAGCTTATCTGTCTCACAGGCGTAGTCTGCCCTGCTGCTTTAGCAGAGTAGGTAGACCTCCATTTATCAAGAAAGATCCTGTTTCTCTGGCACCACTAATACTTCATCCAGGCAATTGAGAGGTCTTATAGCCACATACAGTACAGAGTCACGTACATCTGACTAATGCAAGACAGCACGCTGAGCTATATCTCAGATTCACGTTTTCCACTCAGGATTGATAACAGGATAAATAAAACATGAGGCAAAGGGAATTCTCCAGACCCAAGACATTGAAGACGAGACCTGCTAAGTGCATAGGGATGAAGTCTGCAGAGAAAACATCAAAACCCCAGAATAATAACGTCACAACTCACTTGCCATTGATGACTCCATCAGGATTAAGCATGGGGACAATCTTGAAAATGAAGCACTTCCGCAGGAGATCAGCAATGGGGTCATTGCTCACAAGGAACTCCAGGGTCCCCTTCATTACCCAACTGGCATTGCTTTCACCAGGGTGAACACGGGCCACTAGAAACACATAAGGACGATTGCCTGTAAAACAAAGAAAAACAAAACACAATTAGACAAGACTTCTCTTTGAACAATATTTTTGCAAGTAGCTTTTATTCCTTTTTAACTGAAATAACAAGGCAAGATATATTTTAAGGAAAACACACCCCTAAATAGTCCAGACATTTCCTGAACATGCTATTTGCCAACTGATCCCAGGTTTAGTCCTCAGAACCAGCATGTGCTAGCTTCATCCCTTTGCTTATTTATTCTATGATTTGCTTATTTATTCTATGATAGTTTACAGATATTTATGTGTACCATTAAAGGGCATTTTGCATATGCAGATTACTGTCTCTCAAAATGGCACCAGTATACTTTCTTGAAAGTTTGATCCTGTCAAGCTTCACTAAGGTTTAAAAAGCAGCTAGAATCTATTTTCTCCATTTTCAGTTCACCATTAACAATTAAGAGCTTTCCAAATCTCTCAGCAGATCTGTCTACCTATAAGGCCTCCCAAGACATGCAGGCCATCTGATCTCTGACAGTAACCTGTGTTGCAGAGTCAAAATCATAACTAATCACATTAAACTGATGTAATTAAAGAAGATATATGAATATGTTAACCAGATAAGCTGCAGAGGAAGAGTACTCAAAACTATCATTTCATACCCATCTAACAAAAGGTGGATATACCAAAGCACACAGCTAAGGCAGGCTGTTACTTTTGGTAGAAAGGCAGTTTTCAGTTTTGTATAATATAGACACACAGATTGGCAAAGCTGATTTTCAGAAGTTGTAACTAGAAGAGTTCAGCTGTTTTTAGCAATACATTTGGTACGGGAGACAAGCTGTGTGAATTTTGGTTGAGGAAAGAGTTTGGAACATTGTTTTCTTGAAAAAAAAAAAAGAAAAAAATAATCAAAGTTTTAGTAATCATTTCATTGATAAGCTCTACCGAACCTGTTTCAGAGTACACTTGCAACTTAACATATCTGATAACAAGGAAACCTTTTCTGTTATTTGCTGTCCCTGTGAAAAACCACCCACATTTGGTCTAGTTACAAGCCGCCAAAACTTCTCAGTATACATATGCTTAGAAAAGACGAAATTTAATAGCAGATTCTTTGAAGATCCCATCTGTGCTAAGCATGCTCCACAGATAGGCCAGGGAAACAGAAGACGGAGGGAGACACCACTCAGGTGCAGAAAATAAAGGGAAGGGACAAAGCAATTATCTGTCTCAGAATGATCTTTTCGTGAGCATTCCCAATCTCAGGCTGTTGTCACAAGTCAACTTGGCGGATTTACTTTAGTGGAAACCATTATCTGTCAGGGCATCACAGCGGTGCCAAGATAGGTTTGTCCTGCTCTATCAGACAACGTCAGTACTCAGGCTCTGTTCCCTGGCGTGAACTGAGGGACTCCAGCTGATAGGCTTGGGAGTGGTAAATAGGGTAAAAAACAAAACCAAAGGCATCAGCAGAGCATTCTTGTAAACAAATGCTAAGTTAGTAAGTTAAGCCTCTGCTCTTAGCTCCCAAAGCTGTCCTTCAGTTTCCAAATGTTTTACAACTCATTAATCAATTAATGTGAAACAGGGAAGGTAGCACATCATGCTGAAAAATACAGATGTTAAAGAGCTGTTTAGTGATTCATCTGGCAAAGCAAATAGTGTCAGAGCTGAGAATACAGGTGAAATTTCTCATTTCACAGTCAAACAAGGAATAAGCATTTTTTTTTCCTCCTTAACTCTATATCCTGTAGCTCTGTTCCATATGTACATTCCAGTACTACTTAGTTACATCTTTCACGAATGCACTGAGATTTAGAAAGAATCCCCCCTCCATACCTCCCTACTTTCTTCTTAAGCAGTTGATGGGCACTAGGAGAGTGAACTGCACCCTCAGCTCAAAGAGCTCATACAGAGCAATCGTATTCTGGTCCAGTAAAGCAACTGGAACTCTGTTTCTCAATAGCCATATATTAGTCTTTTATCATACTTATCTTACTGAGAGGTTGGTATATTTACATCAATGTGTACACATAAGCACCTAATGCACTTACGGATCACAAAAGATTCTTCTAGCTCCTACAGAACTCCTAGCCATTCTGGGTTTTTTCACCCAGAATTAGAGTACATAATTTCTATTCTGCTCCAGCTAGTAGTGCTTTACAGTCTACCTTTGTAATGCTTTAAAACAGCAACAAGCAAAAACCAGCTTCCACAAAGACATCAGCTGCATTTTGCCATTTCCAAACATTTTCTTCTTTCTCCCATCACCATGATTTAATGCTGTTTTCCAGGCTCATTGCTGAGCTAAACTTATGGGATTGTGTTGTAGCTGAGAATGAGGCTCTTGAGGACTCCTAATGGACAACAGCTGTAAATAGCACAGAGCAAAATAAAACGTGTTCTCTTTTGCAACTGATGAATACAGCTTTAACAACTCTTATCTCTTCTGTATATTGGGTGAGAGCACAGCATCTTAATTGAGAGGTTCTTTCTTCAGTCAAAATAAGAAAAAAGAAACTCTAAGCAAGGGCTTTCTCATCTCTGAAACCCCAAGAGAGTTTGCCATAATTCTGCTAATTGCAAATAGCATGGGACTGGCAGAAACTTATTCTGAGTTTAGAGGAAGAGAGGAACCTATTTCTGAGTTCTGCTCTTCTTCTCAAGGATGATCAAAATCAAGCTTGTCTTAGATTCAATGTCAGAAAAGCTTCTGGAGTTTCCAGAACACAAAACCCAGGAAATGGGGGGTGAGGGAAGAGACCAGACAGAGCTCATCCATGTTGTTTCCCTGTGGGTGACATAGAGAGGCCCATAGCCTATAGGTCCAGCCAAGGAAATCTCGCTATTCCAGTTACAGATTCCTTAAAAAAGCTTCCCTCCTGACAAGTGCATCCGCAGCTCTGACATCCTACCCACAAGAGAACCATAACGAAGGTATGTACCAGCAAGGAAATCACAGAGCTTGTTAACTGCCTGTTCCCTTCACAGAAACCATCACAGCCAAATCCCACATCCAAACACTGCGCTCCCCCAGACTGCACCCAGCACGAAGACTACTGAAGCAGCAAATGGAGCAAAGAGCTGATGACATGGCCATAAAACTTGCTACCCTTGAAACACCTGGGAAACAAAGATTTAACTCTGTGGCAGACATGAGTCACTCAATCCTATGCTTCACCACATATCCAGTTACTTATCTGCCTTGAAATTACTGTGATAACTGTGAAAAACATTAGAGCCCATGAAAGTAGTGGACAGCAGCACTGGCCATTCACACTCAGCCCTCCAGCTGGCAGGCACCAGTCAAGATTCCTGCACTCTCTTCAGTGCTTCAACTTCATTCCTAACTTCCACCACCTCATGGCTGCAGTCCCGACCAGACCACCTCAGTACTACCCAGTATAGCTTACTGGTTTACACTGGTGCCCAGCTGCCCTTCTTTCTGTGCTTTTTCAGAGCTCCTTGTACTACCTCCTGTGCCCTGCTAAACCTGGCTTCAGGATACGCAACCACAGGTTCTCTCATATACATCCTTCCAGGGCTAGAACTGAGCTTAAGTCTTCAAAATCCTCAGGCCAGCACTTAGGAGGATCCTCCCCAAGTTTTGGGGAAGCTGCCAGAAAGCTCTGGTTAACCATTTATCTCTGCAAAGCCCACGTAACCTTCTCTGGGAATGTAAATAATAAAAAAAGAGAGCAGAGGAACCTTTTCATGCTACATAAAACCTTATCCAACAGATCATGTCTCGTTACAGTGTCACATTTCGACATGCCCAGAATATAACACGGCACCAACAATACCAGAGGTGAGAGATTAAAGCGTCACTTGCACTTCTTGCAAAACTTTGAGCAAAAACCCTTTGAGTAATAATTCCACTAATATATCACCTACTTCCCATCTCCCCTTCACACATTTCAACTGTGGATATATACATGAAAAGAAGAGCTTTGTTCTTCCAGTACTGCTAACTTGCTGCTTAATCTCCTGCCTGTTAGAAGGACCCTCCTCTAGTCATGTCATCCCCAAGGTTCACTAGGAGATGACTTTGATATCACTAATCGTGACATCAGTTGGGGAAAGAGCAGCCTGAATGAAATGAACAAAACCCCATTAGCACAGCAGTGTCTCTCATCAAGAGGAGCACAGAAAGGAAACGAAATGCAGTTCCAGATGCCATGACCTGGGCTGATGTTCTGAATTATTGCAAGCTGAGATTTGAGCCGTGCCATTGGTAAAGGGACAGGGCATTGAAACAACACAGGGCTAGGATTTTATAAGGAGTCAAAGGGAATTATATACACAGCATGTGGGAAATTCAACCTAGATTCAGGTCTCAACTGGAATTTTTCTGGCTGTGCTTCTGCATACTTCTTTCCTTTACCCAAGCCCAGGGCCATTAAGAAAGTTTTTTTTTTTAACCCTTAAAACTTCATTAGCTGTGGCCACTACTGGGTATTCTGCGATGCAAATGATGGGTAAACAGGAACACCATCACAGAGATCTTCTATTTATGTCACAGCTACATCCTGTCCTGGATACATCTGATATGCCCAAGGCTGCAGAGTTATGCAAAGCCAGAGAGAAGACAGGATATGGTGTGATGTACAATGAATATATTAAAGTATGTTTGTAAAAAGCATCAAATACTGAGATCACAGAAAACTCAAAACTGATCTGAGCCACAATCTGTGTCAGACACACTACTTCCCTCCTAAAACTTTTCTATTGGTTGTCAGTCTTTCACTTGCCTCAAGATAAAATAATTGTTTCCTCCCTACTGCCCCCACCCTAGCATTGCTCCTTGCTGACCCTGCTTTTGGCTAAATGCTCTAGAAGCAGGCACATCTTAAGACAAAGGCAAAATACAATCTGGCAGGACCAGCTGTTGTTTTCCAGAATTATCAATGAGCGATTCCTTTCTCAAACTGGTCTATATTATACGTATTATTACTGTTACATATGGCAAAGAAGTGAACATTACAAATCGCCTTGGCTGACTGTTCTCTACCTTCATAGCTTAGCAGGGGAGTTTCAGGCTCCAAGTTGCTTGGCAACCTCCTTTTGTGCATGTGTTTTATGAATTCATTCACCTCTGAATCAGAGATGATCAGGGAGCTGAATATAGGTACAGACTGTCCAGCCTTGGTGCATCTTGACACCCTACTACTGCTGGTTTCTATCTCCAGGAAATCATTAAGCAAGTTGTCAAGTCCATTTTGGGGCAGACTCCAAAATCCCAAGTTCTGAAGGCAGCAGGAACCACTACTGTTATTTAGCATGGCCTTCTGTATGACTGAAGCCAAAGGAAATCCATATGAACTAATTCCTGTTCAAATGAAAGCATACATTTTGCGGAAGATTGGTGAACAAACAAGTCTTACTTTCAGAACTCATGGAAAACCTAGACTCATAGAATGGACTGGGTTGGAAAGGACCTTAAAGCTCATCTAGTTCCCACCCCCTGCCACAAGCAGGGACACCTTCCACTAGACGGGGTTGCTCCAAGCCCCATTCAACCTGGCCTTGAACACTGCCAGGGAAAGGGCAGCCACAGCTTCTCTGTGCCAGTGCCTCACCACCCTCACAGTGAAGAATTCCATCCTTATATCTCATCCTCTTTCAGTTTAAAGCCATTAAACTGAGATACTTTGCAAATCATTTCCATTTATAACTAGCATCCCAAGAGTGTACACCTGAATTATTCTAGCTGAAGTTTCCAACCACTACATTATGATCCATGTTTGGATACACCAGCCCAACATTCACTGGCATACCCTACCACACTCCAGCCCTCTGAGATGCCTGGGTAACAGCAAACATCAATACTGAAGCTGTTACAGCGCAGCTACCTTATTAGCCTGGTGACAGGCAGGTGCCTGGCATTTACCTGCTCCCAGAGCAGGGCCACAGACCCCTTCCTGCACCACCCACCAATGGGCCTCCGTGGGAACAGGACATGCGGCTGCCACAAATCTCGGCAAGTCATTCCGCTCCTCGGTGCGCTCATGCCGTGTTTCAATCTCCCGCTACCGTGCCTGGCCCCGCTCACATCACGACATCAGCTCTCATGACAGCGGCAGGTCCCCGTGCTCCCTTCAGCCGCATTTCAGAGGAGCCAAGGTGGCAGCTGGGCAGGGCTCGGGGATGCAGATGTGGCAAAGCCCCGAAAATGGGGTTTACTAACGGGCAGAGAGAACGCTGTTGTTTTGCTGTGCTCAACCCAGTGAGCAAAAAACCAAATAGCTGTGGGACTGCTGGCCACCGTAGAATAGTTTGGAAGGGACCTACAAAGGTCCCCTAGTCCAAATCCCCTGCAACGAGCAAGGACATCTTTAGCTAGATCAGGTCGCACCCAACCAACTACTCAAGAACCATTTAAAATGTTTTAAGGGGCAAATTGGGATCCTGTAGGCAGGTAAGGAAACACTGTAAAAAACATTTAGAAAAAAATAAAAGAATAGTTTGAGGAAGATTTCATTTCTGTGACAGGAATGGAGATACGTCTCTCCTACTTTGGTTGCCAGTTTTTGGAGGCCATGATTAAAATCTGATTAATTCATTTTTCACACATGTGGTGGGTTTTTTCAAATTTAATTTTGAACTCTCATTTCTTTAATTTTAAAAGAGATCTGAATGAAAAGGCTCAAAGTACAAAGATGCTTTAAATATCGCTGCTACCTTATTTACTTTGAAATTTAGCTGGTAACGTTACCCTTGTGCCATGTTACTGTTCCAAACCCAGCCGGATCACAACCTTCCAGTTGGTCTGAAAATGCATCAGATGTTTCCCATAGTTGCTTCTTAAGAGCTCTCAGAAGCACAGCCTACCACCGGAAGTTTAGCCAAAGCACCTACTTTAAAAATCAATTTGATGAAAACTGAAGAGGTCATTATGAATGATAAAGGGGTTCAGAAGTCATAACTTCAGAAATAAAATTAGAGAAAATGGATTTTAAACTTGGAAAGATGAACAGAGAGGAAGGAGATAACCTTTAGATTGCAAAAGGCTGCTATAAAGAGAGAGAGCAATCAGTTGTTCTCACTGTCTGCTGGGACTAGGTTGCATAAGAAGAAATGCAAGTTACTGTCTGTAGGCTGAGCCAGTCTGCAGTAATGTGGCTGCCTTCACTGCTGTGCCCTTCTCACTGCTATACAGTATTCTTGCTGCCTTCCACCGGGTCCTTAATCCTAGAGCCCTGCATTAAGCCCCTCTGCTGCAGAGCCCAAACAGCATCTGTATGAGGCCTGCAGCCACAAGGGTCATTATAGCCACCCCTCTGGAAATTTGTTCCAAGATCTAGTCCTCCGGAATTACCTCTGCGTTCGAAGAGCTGCTGGAATCACTATTCCAGCCCACGGGCCACCTCAGCCACCTCCTTCGATCTCTTTGGTGCAAGGTGTCTGCTTACTGCTCAATGTTACCAACTTTAAAATATGTTAAACATTGGCTTCTAATTAGCAACTAATCAGAAATATTTTATCATCATGATATTTTGACATCACTTGGGCTTCTTCTCACATACAGAAATACTTACAGAAAGTTGTCTTGTTCAGTTAGTGACAGTCCCACCACCTTAAGATTGGAGTAATATAATTACTGGGATTCCTTTCATTAGGAATTATTTTCCAAAGCCCCTCTATAATCCTTAAGTCTACCAGTTCTCGGCTTCTGTGTATGCATCCTTTGAAAGGGGTGAGAAGCTCCAGGAGTCTTCCCAACATTATCTAGCTAGCTGATATAGGGAGCTCCAGGTTACCTGTCAAAGGCAGACAAGGATCTATCATCCCCTGCTTCTGTAACACATGCATTACAGCCTTAATTTGGTCTGTGGCAGCAGGCAATTTCAGATACTCAAGTATTTTGTAATGCTATAGCCTGACCATTAATCCATGTGTTTTTCAGCCAGCATGGGAAAAAATGTAGATTGCCTTGCAGAGATGCAAGGCCTCCAAGATACGGCAAGTAGAAAAGAAGTATTTTCAAATTAGGTACATGTGCGACTCTTTCACCTTCTGGATTTTTCGTATGAAGATAACACTGGCCCAAAAGAACCAGTCACTGGATTCTCAGAAGACTGGAAGACACTGGAGCAGAACTCCATTAGAACAGACTTCTCATTTGGTATGATTAGAGAAGTGACAGCATTGCCCTAAACTGTCCCATGCCTAAAAGAAGGTGCAGGATGGAGATAAATGCAGCAGAGACCTACGGGATAACTGCTGTACAGGCAAAGTGCAGAGCTGTGAAGAGCTATGAAATCCATGGGCTCTTTTCCGAGAGAAGGATTTCATCTGAAATGAAATCAGGCAGGAGGAGCAGACTGAAAAAGCTTCCATTGTCATAAAAATATCTCCCTGGGTAATCCACAGTGATGGAAAAAGGAAACTCTGATAATTTATGTGACAGTTTAATGGGATTTTGGTGACACATAATACTTTAGAAAGAATTTGCCCAAACAGGACAGACAGGACTTTAATAAGGCTTCAGCTCCAAAACAGCAATATTTTCACTCCTTGCCTCTACATTTCATTCTATATACCCACTACTCACAGCTCATCTATCTCATTTGCAAGGCACATTTCAACATTGTAAGACCAACAACTCTGCACTTCCTAGTTTCATCCCTAGCCTGAGAGACCTCTAAGTATCCGATTCCTAAAGGGATCGAGCTGACTTTGCATCTAGAGGGCAGAGCATCTGACTTGTGAATTGAGGCATGAACTGCCCTCTGGCCACGTCCCCAGCTCTGCTGACAGCATTTAATAGCTTCTCTGCAGAAATGGAGAGCAACAGATGGACAGTCTGCAGCAGGAATCACTTGCAGAGTGGACACTCCCAGGGCACACTCCAGGAGTAAATGGCTTTCACACTCTGAGTAATGCCTCAACCCATGTCACCTGCTTATGAGAGATTCAGCCTTTACCCAGTAGCACCCCATGCCTCTCACTGCCATCGCCTTGAGAACAGGCACAGCAGCAAGAGGAATTGCTTAGAGTACTAAACTAGGGTGAAGCCAGGGTTAATGGGATGAAACTTCACAAAGGAACATTTAGGGTGAATATCAGTGAATTATATTGAAGAATCTCCCCTATGGAGATGTAGAAGTTAACATTAAAACCACATTGCCCAGAGCACAAGAAACCATTTTGTACACAACAGTCTTGCAGTAGCTGGGGACAGAAATAACCCAACAGGCATTTGTTTTCTTTACTACTTTCAATGGATCCAGTTCTGCAACCCTTATTTTTCTGGAAAAAACTCATTCTGAGAATCCAGGCAGGAGAGAGATGGTAAAAAGCTGTGTGAAGATCTCAATATTTTTTCCAGTCTTTCTGTGACTGGAGCAGACTGAGGTCAATTTAGGGCCTTCACCGGGGCCTGTTAATCCTAACATGTGCATGGAAAATGGAGCACTTATCAGTGTTTCATTCACCACTGGGAGTAATGTCCAAATTCAACAGGAAAACAAGTTATCTTTGTGTAGTTCTTCAAGCTGTTCTGCTCTACAAAAGACAAATTCTGTAATAAACAGCTTTTTGCCCATAAACTGCCTATACAGAAGAGAGGTTTAAAACCCACCTAATGCCATCTACAGCATAAGAAGCTATGTTTACTATTAAATGTGTTGTGCCTTTAAGAGGGACAGATCCATCTCTACCTCTGACTTGAGGTCTTCCTCAGGGAATGACTTGTAAGAAATAAAAGGAAGTGCAAACAGAGTCTCTCATTATCAAAGGGATAAAATATCAATTTTTGTTAAGATAAAAAACATCACAGATTGGCTCTGATGGCAAAAATTAAATTCTTGGTCCTGACTTGATTTGGTATTTATCACTCTATTGCTCCAGAAATATCCTGGTAGAGAATGTTTCTTAAAAATATTATCCTGAATTTCTCCTGCAGTAAGCAAGTTATGAGAGTTTTAACTTGTGTGTTATGTTACGTATGAAAAACTCAGAGGAAGAGGAAAGAAAACAGACAAGTCTATGAATCACATCTTCTAACACTTCACTATGTCAACAACTGCTCAGTAAAGCACCTCATGCAGGTTCACCTCATTTATGGTATCGCTAAATTGACTCTTACATCATTGCTGTCCAAGTCTATCCTAAATTTTAGAACTGCATTACCCAGAGCTGATCCCAAAGGAAATTCTCACTTTGCACAGACAAGAGATCGATAGGGTAAAACTGTCTCCCACTTTTGAATAATGAATCTTGTCTTGAAGGCGAGTTCTTGGATGAACTTCCCAAACAACCAAGCAAAAGAATGCAAATAAGGGAGTAATATAGAGGGTCTTTCAGTCAGATCATTGTGACAGCAAAACTAGCATTGGCCCGATGATCTTATATCATGACAAGCAGCTACATTTTTGATCTTATAAACTGCATATTTTGTGTAAGAGACACAGAGTTTGACGAAACTGGAAGCATTTGACACCAGAATGATGCAGAAATACCTTTAAATTGGAAGACTATCCTACTGGCCACCCCCAAATTGTGCAGCTTCCTGCCTACTTTAGCCATGACAAGAAGCCTACTTCTATGTATAAAGTTTTATCTTGATGAAGACCAGAGTGGGAGGCACCAGCACTTTATGTCTAAAACACGACAAATGGGAAGCACTAGCACTTTATGTCTAAAACATGATAAATGGAACATCATCTCCCCCTCCACCAAAATGTTTAGCAGAATTCATACCACTGGCAGATCTAGTATTAGCTGCCAATCCTAATCTCTATTCTCCTACTGCCTTATAGCACCCTAGAAACACCACAGTGTTTTAAAACCTTGTGTTCAAACCTCAGATCAAGAGCTCACATTAGTTGTTTAGGCCATAAGCAGAACATAAGTTTTCCAAGGAAGATAACAGAGATGAACCTTGAAATTCATACCATATTATTTTCAAACTGTTCTACTACTGAAATACCCTAAGGATGAAGAAAGAATCAGGATCGTATAGCACAGTCAGAATCCCAGAATACTTGACAGAAAACTAGGTGGAACAAAATTTGCCACTGCATTAAATAGATAACATGCAGAAATTTCAAACAATATGCGGTAAGACACTAAGCAGTCACTGTCTAAAGGCAGTAAATTCTTCCCTTCAGATGCTAGTGAAGTGGTTTCTAATGAGTGATATCTTCCTACATCAGTCACTACAGGGAGTGGAATGTCAAGCTAGGAAGACAACTAGTCCACATGAAGAAAATTGTTTCTTCTTGGGAATAAGATGGAAGGAAGGCTGGAGGAAGTAAAAAATGTTTTTCTTTTTCCTCACAAGTTGCTACAAAGCACAGAAAAAAGTACTCGTGAGTAAAGGAGTTGAGCTGCATAACAGCTTTGGAGTCCCAGAAGACAGACAAGTAGAAGTGGAACACATGGTGTTCTTCCTTACCTCTCCATGAATCGTTGCAGAAGTGTGAGTTTTAACACAAGAGATTTTTGTTCTTTATTTCATAGCTTAGTAAGTGATACCCAATTTATTAAAAAAAACACAAAACAAAAAACCCACAACACAAAACAACAAAACCAAACCAAAAAAACACAACACAACACAAAAAAAACCACACACCATAGCCACCAAAACCCCATAAACAAACCAACCAACCAAAAAATCCCAAACCCCACAAACACCTCCAGAAGGTTCTTTAAGGCAAATAATTTAATAGCATGAGACAACATTTCCCCATCCCTGGCAGTGTTCAAAGGCAGGTTGGACGCAGCTTGGAGCAACCTCGTCTAGGGGAAGGCGTCCCTGCCCATCGCGGGGGATTGGAACTGAATGAGCTTTAAGGTCCCTTCCAACCCAAACCATTCAATGATTCTGTGAGTGGTGGCTGCTAAGGAGTTTGAATTTCTGAGGTGTAGTACAGAGACTTGCTTCATGAAGCTGGTAACATGTTTCCTCAATTCCTCAGCCTTCATGCATTTTTCATCTCAACATTTCCCCAGCAGAACTTTGAACTTTCCAGTTGATGCTGCCACAGAATCCTTCCATTGTAGCTCAGCCACTCTTTACAACCTGTACAATGCACAGCATGAGCATCTCCCTCTTCATTGCCATAAGAAGCACTCCTATTGAAACCATTATATTGCAGAGCATTCACTTCCACTTCATCTTCTGCTCTGTAAACTATTAGAAGACTTTTAAAAGAAATAGTTAAATAAAAGAAAAAACCCTGTAAATCAGGGTTGTGACAGACTAATGGCTAGCATTGCAAAGGCAATTTATCTTCCTGCTATATCTAACAAAGCTTCTTATGCTAATACCTTGTTTTCAAAATATGAAGAGACTCCTAACTCATGTTTTCTAAGTGCAAGAATATACAGGTAATGAAAAACACTTTCCATCAAAAGATAACCTTCATCTGCCATTTAACATCCCCATCAATTCTCAAAAGATCTCCTTAAGTTATTTTTGGTTTCTGTATTGTTTAGTGTGCTTCCTTCACGGATGAAGAAACCAACTCAGTCTCGCTGCCTGTTTGTAATCCAAATTCATTTTAGAGTTTGCAGGCATTAGCTGCATGCTTTAATTTGATTTATTTTATTTGATTTCTGTCTATTAGATTACATTTGAGGCCAGTTAGATGGCCTCATGGGGAGCATCTCGCCAGCACTACCCTTTGTGCAAACAGCAATTATTTTATCTGGGCTAAGCCTAATTTCAAGTTACATGTTGATAGGCTGACAAACAAGGTCATGGTATCTGCACTGTAAGTGATATCCCAGCTGGTGGGAAAGACCTTTGACAAGCTAGAAGGTGGGTCCTGGGAGCATTCTGATTAAAAGGGTATGAATTTAAGCAGCAAATCATCACTTAGGAGCAGGATCATTGTTTCAAGTCTATCTACAGGCATTCTGCAGAGCTTGCAGGCCCATCACCTGTGTCAGCATAGGAGACTATAAGCACATAACTGCTTTCATTGCTCATTCATGGTTAGTGAGTGCTAAACACAGGGTGAATAGGAATATGGGGGCATCACAGCCACTGAGACCCCAGAGTCCTTCATCTGTCTCTTGCTCATTCTTTTGCCTCTGGTCAGTTGCTCTTTGTAATGAAAAATTCCTGTGTGTCCGAATTGTGCCTTATGGTGACCCTCTAGCTGTTGTTTTTGTGCCCTTTCAAAATGCTTGACAAAACTGTCACAGAAGGAGTATGTCATCTGGAAGCTGTGACAGACACGATCTGACCTGATTCATAAAACATAACGAAACAGCTTGGGCTGCCAGAGGCCAGGATTTACAGGACCGCGTTTCAAGAGTGGCCTTCAACTCCTGCTCTACTAAACACGCTTTCCTACTCTGCCGCAACACAAATTCCCAAGCTGTGTTAGGGGTGACCTGCAACATTGTGAAGTGACTGAGCAGCTGAGACACTAATCTTGATAGAGCCTACCATGTCCACTGCTGGTCAGGAAGGAGAAGGAATGACCTCAGCCCTGGCTACACCTGTTACATCAGGCTACAGGGGTAGGGAGCACTACAAAAATTAAGACATCATTTTTCAGCAATCCATCCAGCACAGCAAGCACAAAGGAAAAATCAGATCGTTTTTGCTGCATTATCCACTACAGCCTTATTTTTACAATAAAAGCCTCCCTGCATTCATATTTCCAGCAGGTGCAGCCTGACCCACAAGGAATTTGAGGACTTCCTGCCCTCCTATCCATCTACAGCTGTTCTTCATCTCTGCCTCAATCACTAGTTACAGTCTTCTGTTAGGTGCTCACCATGGGACTTAAACTTCTTTTGGGAGATGTCATTGTCAAAGTCACTCTGATGCCAACAGTAATAAATTCCATCTCACTCATTTTCTCTTGAAACACTTCACAGGCTACATGTTTCAAGCATGACCCAAGTTAAGAGGGCAGGGATTTACAGGAAAAAACAACAAGTTGCCCAAGGAGAAAATACAAGTCAGTCACTGAGTTGGAAGCTCAACATCCTTTTCCCAAGCCACAGTCATGAAGTATCCTGTGCCATCCACATCCACGCAAGTAAGCGAATTGCTACATAATCCATTACTTCAAAGCACTTCCTCCTCTTTTCATTAGCCATGAAAATTAATTGAATCATGCACTTAAACATCATCAGTAGATCCCTCTGTCTTGTCAATTGTCCTTTTCTGTGATGCTAAAACACAGCTGTCATTTTCATTCTGAAACCCACCCACCCACCCTTCTTAAAATTAGCAAGTACACATGGATTTGCAGAGTGCTGTGATCTTCCTGCATCCATCACTATTACGCCATGCTTTTAGAAGTGGAGAGAAAGGAAAAGATTATATGAAAGTGGCAAGGGAAGAATGAGGAAATGGGAAGTTGTAGCAGGTCTCTCTGGTTCTTCATTCACTCACTTACTAACTCTGCCCCATCATGTTTTAATAACAATTTCAGCTTATTTTACCTTTTCTATTTCAAAGACACAGAAGCAGCACCCAGGCTAAGTCAGAGAAGATCTTCAAAACAGTTTGTTAAATAAATTCAATGAAGAAAGAAGAGAAAAAGCTTGCAAAAAGAATTACAAAATGGAAGGAAAATTACTTCCCCCCCCCCCCCCCCCCCAGCTAAATAGCACAACAATTGCAATTGATAGAGCAAATTAAATCCTAAAGGTGCTGGTGATTTGATAGATATGATCTTCTGAGTGTTACAGCCGCATAATAAACGCCCTGAACTGATACAGAAGTCCCAGTTTAGCTGTCTGTGAACACTGGGGCACTTTGCAGTATCTACCATGTCACTTTTCAACTAGTTGATCTTATCAGCACATTTGCAGTCAGAACATAGCAGCTGTCTCTGCTTATTAGCCATTTCTATTTCTGCATTAGAAACAGGTGGGTAAGCTCAAGGAGCTCACAAGTTTCTCTTTGATGTAGAGGTGGACAAATCCTCTCATTAACAAAACAATATTTTAAAAATCGTTATGGGGTATTTTTAGTCTATTTCACTTTAGTGTTGCTTTATAATTGCAGCCCATTAATCACAAATACTCATTTCCAGATTTGTCAGTTTTAAGCAGCAAGAAATGTCAGCCTGTCTGCAAACTGCTAGTTTCAATATATTGCTGTACTTATTTTACTGGTATAAGATTGGCCAATACATAGCAATGGATCTTTTCTCTGATCATAGAAATCAAACTCAGTTAAACAGGACAGGCAGCAATCTGCACAGACCCTCCCAGCAGAATCAACCTACAGGTGAGAATTAGAAATAGCAAATATTCAGAATTACAGATACAAAACCAGGAGAAAAACAAATGCACATAGCTTATTGTGAAGATGCCTTCTTGCTCACTAATGCTCTCAGGCAGATTAATACTAGGATCAGCACAGAGAAATACTATTTGCTAAGTTTCACGTGAATGTAAACCCCCTCACGTGGATGTGGGCAAAGTAGCTGAACAAGCTATCTGCTTGCAGCTCTGGCAAACATGCAGTAAAGCTGTTCCATACAATCCAAACAACTCTGACCATTTGTAATACATGACTAGCTAGGTCAGCCTTTGTCAGACACAAACACATAGCTTGGAACATTAAATCCAGAAATTGGATCCCTATCTTCCAGAAAGTTTTGAAAGCCTTGAGGTATCAGGTGAATGACTTTTCTACTTTAAAGCGAGCCACAATATACAGTCTCTCCAAACCAGTCAGCCAAGTTTCAAAAGCATCAAGAAACTTCCCAACTTAGAAGGCTAAAGATGAAAACAACATGAGTTATAATGCCACCCACACTGTTTCCCAACAGTCTATTAGTCCTTGAGGAAGGGTTTGCCTTTGCATAGCAGAAACCTGTTGTCAGAATGAGAAATGCAATATTCACAGAATCATGACAAAACACCTAAAAGTAGCAGGCTTCCCTGTTATGCACTCTGGTTTCCGTCACAGCCTAGCAATTCTTTACCACAACCTGACCATCTTGCCCTGAGCCATCCAGAAGTTGAGTTCCCAAACTAAACCCAGCAATGGTTTGCTGGAAGAGCGGCAAAGCCCACTTTTCGCCCACTCTGACCAATCTTGCTGTCAATACAAGTCAGAAATAGAGAGCATCAGAAAGCAATGTGTATCTAGCCCAGTTTATGGATAAGCAAGGCCTTTCTGTTCCAGAAAGGAAAAAATACTGAACCAGAGACAAAAACTGCTCTCTGTAACCGCAAGGGCAATTGTTTGGGTCTGACAGCAGCTGGTACACTTGCCATGCTCTGTGAGCTTTCCAGCTATGGAATACTCTTTCACAAGGCAAACCTGTTAACTGCCCTGCCCCTTACTCCCCAACCACAGCTTGCCTAGTAGTTACCAATGACAAGGTACAACCAAGCAGAAAGGCGAACTGCAGTTCTTTGGGGCAGCCCAGCAGCTCATCCCCTCTTCTTAGAGGAGTACTTCTTAATTGGCTTACAGAGAGCATATAGGGCAGAGAAGACAGGAATAAACAAAAATCACACACAAGCAACACATCTACTGTTGCAAAACTCCAATTCCTTACCTTACAGCAGATTTCTAACCCTAGAGCCACAGAGACCTTCTTACTGGCCTTTCATTCAAGGAGCAAGGGTGGACCACAGACTGCCCCACCATCCACAACTGGAGCTCTACTAACCAGAAGCAACTGATGCTATCTATCAAGATTTAACACAGGTGTGAGGGGCAAACCCAACTACCTTCAGGCCCAACCCACTTCGTACCCTGTATCAGCAGGTGCTCCAGGCCTCGTAATTCATGGCAAACAATAACCTGGGCAGTGAGACACGCAGCCAATTGGGCAGTATTGTGACCAGCTGGAAGAAACCTCTTCCTGCCCTCTGCTTTTTTACCTGGAGGCACAAGCGTTAACTCTTCACCCCTTAGTAAGCATATTGCTCATAACAATATTCAGTTTCCATAGTCAATCTGACCCCTAAATTACATTCTCCCTCACAGAGCCCATCTCTGTCACATTGAGAACAGATTTAACTCAATTCAAGTGCTTCTCTGGCTAATTTATACAGTACCGCATTGACCTTTTAGCGTATGCCCCACAGGACCATGTGTGACTGGAATTTATGGCCAGGCTTGGAAAGCATGCAGCTCACTGAAATACAGGGAGGGGAAGGTTCATGCCGTGATTTGAAGTTGATAACAGAAATCTAGTAGCAGTTCAATGCTGTTCACCATTTGAGGGAATAAAAGCTGCCTGGGGGTTCCACCGGCCTGTATTTCAATACCTCTACCAGACACACAAATTGGCCATTGGAAGCACAGCATCTGCAAGCTTTTCCCAAATTGTTTCTACCTAAAGGAGAGAAAAATAATTACTTATTTTCCCTTTTTGTTAAGGCAAGAATTTGGGCAACCTGTCGCTCCTACAGCAGCTTGTAACTCCTCACTGCAATGCGGGTACTGGGGTGTCTTGAGACAGGCGTGTTCCAAAGCAGGTGGCTATAAAGTTCCAAAGCAATATAAGAAATACATATAACCATTTTCAGGCTTATTTTTAGTTTTCAATGCCTTATAACAAGAATACAAGTAGTACAACTCTCCTGTGAGAAGGCATTTCTGAGGCACTTGACAAACCAATCAAAAGTGAAAATAATCACGACTAAGATGTGCGCCAGTTTAGGTTTTCAAGATGTTTAATTCATTAAGCGTATCAGAAAGGACTCTGATATTCTGGAAGACGGGAGCATGGCCAGTGCTATGCACTACTGATGTTCTAAGCCCAAGTCCATACCAACCAAGAAGACACTGCTAGTTTATATTCCAGAAAAAGCTGCTCTTAATCAGAATATTTCTTCTCTGGAAAGGGCATGCAGAGGTTACAAATCTCTCGGGACAAAGATAAGACTCATATAATTCAAAGAAGGAAAAATAACAGAACAAGTGCTGAAGAAACAGCACAAAATTCAGTAGCACTATCCCTTAAGAAGATGAGGGCTTAGAACAAATCTCCAAATTTCAGAAGGAAGGTTATTAAAAAAGAAAAAAATAAAGGCAGAAAGCTACAGATGAATGAGGAGCTGCCACTGCAGTACAGATTATCTCGCTTCAGATGGCTGTTCTGCTAGCATGCTGCATAAGGCAAAGGGAAAGGAGAGAAAGAGAGATTACCCTGACATTTACCTTCTCCCTTTGCAAAACCCACTGTGGTTTCCTATGCTTCAAGGCCTGTTTTTAGCATCCTCATTGAGTGCTTTCTGTGCATTGCTTCCTGCTTTGACTAATAGGATTTCAGTATATTAATATGCATTTTGCCAAGCTCACAGAAGGCTGACCGTAGTGTCAAAGCTGTGCCGGCTGAGTCAGTTCCACCAAGTGCTGAGAGTCAAAGAGCAGTTGATCCATCATGAAAAATACTGGCCTCGGTCTGCAGACAGCCATGTGTCTCACTGATTTTATGTTCCATTCAACCAGCTTCCACCTTTATGGCTGTAGACTGGATAGTCAAACAGGAACATAGTTTAGCAGAAATTTGCCTGCTCTTTTTGCAATGGGCTGCCACACTGTTGTGACTGGGATAAGAAAGAAAACAGAGATGTTTGAAATAGAAAGATAATCTTGAGAAATTTAGAGCACATGCCACCAAGCGTTGCGTATCTGGAGATCATTGCTTTGGCTTCAGATGCTCGATAAACTGCCTATTCAAGCAGGAAAAAAAATCCTATTCTCAATTCTGTAATTATTTAGCACTATAGAATACATGACAGTTTTATTCAGTCTCTCTTCACTACTGCATTAAAACAAGATCACAGTTTTCCCAACAGCTGACACTTCCTGTCACCAAAACCGCAGTGTTTGGTTCAAAGCAAGAGAGGAACCAGCACCTCTGCCTGGCAGCACTGCAAATTAGGAACAAATCGTCAATTCAAGGGAATACGCAGATACAAAACTCACTATCACACATGCAAGAATAAAGCAAAAGATGTTTTTCTCCACAGTTTGCTATAATCATAATCTCATTCAATTTCTATACACACTAAAATCCGTTCACTTGTAGCTATAATCACAAATAAGGAGTAGAGAGAGACAAGAGATTAAAGAAAAAAGCAGAACAGGCTCTGTAAATGGAATATTTTAAGGAAATGTAATGCTGGTGGACTCCTTCTGCATAAGATCTCAATTTGGACCATGGTAAGTACCTAGACAGCTAGAAAAACACTCCGAAACAACATCCTCTGTTCACATTCAGTGGAAGTGCAGTCTAATGAGGGGGCACCTGAGGAGCAGAAGCTTTCGTTAGTTCTTGGTTTCTCTCCTAAGACTTTCATCAATAGCAGCAACTGTTCTTTCTTCTTGTATGACGCTTGCAGGGTAGAAATGCCTTTATAAAAACCTACCAGTCCTTTTCACAGAAACTGCTCAGCATCCAGACAAATATGTGGAACTGGATTGCTCTATATTTGGCATACAAATGTGACCTAAGGGTTCAGCAGCATTGGCTAGAGTGCTGTGTGCATGTGTGCTGGAAAAGGTGTAGCACTGCAACAACAGTGGAAGAACAACAGATGCGCTTGCTGTTGTGAGCCGTTTCCAACCAGCACAATGCCAGGTTAGCACTCCAGCTGAATTGCTACAGGCACTTCTGGCTGCTTGAAAAGATCATTACCAATCAAAGCAGGTCATTCTGCCTCCCCACTTCAACATTATTAGATGAGAGCTTCCTTTAAAGAGTGCATTTTCCTTTGGGGCGGACTAACTCCAATAAGGCGTTGATCTAATTTGATCCGTCTTTCACCAGGAGATATGTCATATCCAGCTTTGAGAAAAGTTATTCAAGAGGAGAGAGCCTGAAACTTTCATAATTAACATGCAACACTGGTTGCCACAGAGAGATCAGGCACAGTTATAATAACTTGGAGTCAATAATTCATAAACTATAATGCATTATTAATCAATTATCGAGGCCTGAATTACATTTAATGAGATTAAGCTGATTGGAGCACTAAGTTGTTTGAATCATATTGATTTAATCAATGTGCTTAACTAAACTGTGTACATTTTCCACATGATCATTATTTCCCAGTATCCTGCATAAATGGCCTCTGCAATTCACATCCTCTGCTGTTCTCTGCTCAGGAATTGCTCTTTGCTGCAAATTATATTTAAAGGTAAAGGGCTTGTTTCTGAGAAAAGATCAAAGTTGCAAAGCAACAACGTAAATAGCTTGTACAAGCAAATTGAGAAATGTTAGCATATGTCTCCCAGCAACTGTGTCTTGTTGATTCTGTAGGTTTAACATGAGACCAAGTAAACACACCTCATTAGTCTCACTTTATCCCTCTTTCTAGTTCTAGGAGCATCTGCAGATTCAAAGGGCACAAGCATCCCGCTGTACCTATTCCCAAAACATTACTCTTTCCATCTTTAGAAACATGCTTAGACTTAAACAGAAAATGTGTTTCAACTCCCCAAAAGACTACATTTAAGATAAGCAGGTGTCATTATCTCTTTATGATAATATTCGTAATGGTTTCTGCAGCCTTGCATGAAGAGGACGTGATGACAGAAGAGCAACTCAAAATGACAGCTATTACAGATGTAAATCCATTTGGTAGTGTCATTCTTGTTTAATTTCCCTCACCACTGCTGCTCATTAGCTGGGACATTTAGGTTTAACTTTAAATTCAGCTCTGTAATGCTACACACTGCTAAAAGGACACTTGTCGGGTGTGTCAGCTGGGGGAAGTACTCATAACACACACTGCATAATCAGTAATATCAATGGGAATCACAGCAGTAAAACCAGCCTTGAAGAGAGCTTTGCAATTACTTTCTTTGTGATACTACAAACGACGATTGTCCCACCCCACTCTGCACACTGACACCATCCTCAGTGAATGCAGGATTTAACCCCAACAGCAGTATATGATGCTCCTGTCTTCAGCTGAGGATACAGCTCTGCTGGCAGTTGTCAGCTGATGCAGTGCACTGTACCCATTGAATTCTTCATTCCTGCAAGGAATTCCTCTGGGACTGTTTCAGTCTATTAGCACCAACCAGAATGACACCTACTCTGCATCACTTCAGAGACGTCCTCCCCTTTCCCTTCTCCAACTAAAGGAAAGAGCTAACCCACTCCAGCTCAGGGAACACCTCCTGAGGAACGCTCACATGGCAAGCTCAAAACAGCACAGTGCAAACTGTCCTTCTTCGATCAGTCATTTTGCATTTGGTGGTTTTAATTCCATCACTCTGTTAATGTTAGCAACATATTGGTGTCCTCTATTTTCTTTACTGTAAGAAAATTTTATCATTGCCTTCATATGAGTGTTTAGATCTTTCACTTACACTTGAAGAGTTAACCTGTCCATTTGCTCTACCACTTCGAACAGTATCCTACTATTTGCGGGGTCTAGTCAGCTGTCTGCCAGGGAGTCTAGCAGTACAGTTACGCTCTGCACATTTACAGGGATAACACTGTGAATTAAGGGTTTGCAAACTATTACTGAGAACATGTGCATGCTGTTAACACTGCCTTCACTGGGCTGTGTGTGACAAACCACAGAAAATCAGAGCTCTGCAAGCACCTATTAACTTCGTTGAGCAGAGGGTTGGCAAGAAGATTGGAAGCTTTATCATTCTCACTGTTTCTGCATTTGAGAATGCTCTGAAAGATGTGAAGAGTTGCTCTCCCTTTGAAAGTCCCTTTAACTCTTATCAGGCAATGTCTAAGGCTAGACCGAACATAACCAGGAACGAAGTGACTAAAGAGTAAATGCCTGCTCCATCATGGAAGGTAAAATCTGCAGGATCTAACTCTGTGAGAAGGAATAAGGAGGAGGGAAAGAGAAACACATTAAAGAGAGATAATGGTGCAAAAAACTACTCTCTTTGTCTCATCATTGCTGTTTCCCACACAGTCAGAATGGGAAACTAATGGTTTTATCAGAAGACTATGGGGGCTACTGCAGTTAGAATGAGTAGCAAAGACATCCCTCCTTGCTGGGTACTTGGTCTTCATATGATGGCAGGAAGGGCAAGTTTAAAACACAACAAAAACATCAAGAGAGACCCTCCCAGTTTCTACCTGTACAAGTCTGCGGAGCTTCAAAGCCCAGCAGGGACCTCTGACCAGCCTCAGAGTTTCTGTTGCAGCCTTCAGACATCCACAGACACTGATCAAAGTGTGACTGAAAGTTGTGCTGTTTGTAACTGAGCTGCTGTTTGATTAAGATGCAAAGCACAGGGAGCCAAAAAGTTCCTGGCTCACTTCTTCGTATCAGTTTAAGAACTGAACATTTAATAAAAATCATTCAGTACACCACCATCTCACAAAGAGGAGGAAGAATGGAGCCTAAAGTGAGTATCAAAGCCTCATATAAACAACGTATAATGAAGGCAAACAGCAGCCCATTTTTCTTCCCTTCAGTATGCGGTGAATGCAAGTGCGCATGGCTTGTGCTTCCTATTAACAAGGTGCACGTTAATAAATTTAACTCAGACAAATTTAACCATCCGAGGGCCACATTAATCAAAAGCCTGACAAGACCAATCTGAAAGAGTTGAACAAGGAAAATTAAGCACAGTTGACACAGAGGATGCCATACCCTCACTGTTCCTGCACCACTCCCACCCTATCAGTACCTCCAGTACCACAATAACTCCTTTCCACTGCACTCCCACTGGGGCTGGTAACTCTGTCCTCCCAACCCTCCTCACCCACACAGTGCCTCTTCATCAGTGATGATTCTTACTCCTCATGTGTCTGTACTAGAGAAGGATTTGGAGTGCTAAGTATGATCATGTGTAACAGCTACAAAGTCCTGGCAAGCTTTCTATTTTACCTGTGCCAGTGGCATTATTGAAAAGAACCTCTCAAGGTACAGATTAACAAATGTACAAAGGAGAAATAACAAATTTGATTGGAAAGAGAAATGACTGCAGCTCATAAAACCTATAAACTGGCCAGAACCAGAAGGAAAGAACAAGGGCTATCAATTTTTATTTGTTACCCGTGTGCTAAGTTCCTCAGTGCTGCAGCTCCACATCACTTCTCAAGTTGCAATAGGTGTGCATGGAGACTGTACAAACCAGTGGGAGTTATTATTAAGGGTGAAAGGGTTTTTTCCCCAGAGTTAAGTATGAAGGGACCAAACCTGTTGCTTTTGAGTTAAGTTTATAGCATAGAAAATATTGGCAAATAGGTTCTTCCATCAGCCAAACCACTTCAGAGAGAGAAGGGCATGTCATACAAGACAAGGAAACTGAGAAGTAACTGCTGATCAAAGCCACACAAAGCAGCAAAAATTAGGCTGTGTCCCCAAAAGCCGTATTTATCCAAGCTGCTTAAACAACATAAGCACAGACATGATTATTCAGATTTGCCTAGAGGCATCCCCACAGCATGAAACATGGTATGCTGTTTTGCTGTTCTTCCCCTTGATAGAACAACAAATATTTTCATCACCTAAGAGTATTGGTGTTTACTTTTATAGTCCTTGAAACTGGAGAGAAACTGTGTTGCCTTGCCTTAACACTGTCTTTCCCCCAGTTTCTATTTCAGTTCAGACAACTGGGTTTTCATTGAGCTCAGCTGGTTCATGGATAGATCTAGGAAATCCTCAATCACATTGCATTGCAAAGCTTCAGAGGAAGAGTTGTTCAGTGGCACATGATTTTGTGGCATTTCAGTCAGAACTACAAGCTCCCACTGAATGCACGTAATATCACAAACCAGGGGATATTTCTTTCTCTTGAAAATAAAGAGGACTTCAGCCACATAACTGAGATGCTGAATCTTACAAAAAGCCTGAGGCTTTCAAAACAAGCATCTCTTCAAACTGTTCATAGATCCTTTATGAATCTTTCAGCATACCTGTGCTGAATAAGGCTTGTCTTCATAGGCAGGTCAATGACCTTTGAAAACCTGCCAGACTGTCTTTTAACACTGAAGATGCATTCTGTCACACTCTGAGAATACAGTGCTCCAGAAACTGACAACACCTTCTAATATAGTCACATTTATATCATGACACTCCCTAACAGCATGTGCCTCTTGCGAGTATTACTGCATTGGTCAGTATTGTGCTGTTGTTTCCTAGTGATCCTTATTTCAGCATCTGTGCCTCTCAGTGTCTTGCATATAGACCGTGCATCCTGCACACACGGAGGCCATCTGTTCTGCCATACTGTACCATGCCTGGTGCAGTAAGGTTTCAGTCCCAAGGACTGTAGATGATACAAAATCCCACATATTATTAGTGCGTGAAATTATGTTTCCCTCTTGTCTCTGGTGCCAAAGGTGAAAACATTCTTAACTATTCCTGCTTTACTTCCATTGGTACAAGCCTGTGTTTTCCTTCCAGGTTTTTTTCATCCTGATCACTGTATCTGCATGATTGTAGACCTGGGCGTATTGTGGGATTGCTCAAACAGCCAGAATGTTGTTTTGTGAATATGCTGAAGACTTTGAAATTGATTGCTTTGCTTTCTTATGACAAAACATATCTTTCGGAAAGGTCCTTTCAAAGCCAAAGGTGATTAAATTCAGTGTTTAACACATTCACTCATGGTATCACTGATGCACTCTAAGTCCTTGTTTTGGTAAATTCAAACATTAGCTTAGCTTTTGCTTTGTACCTTCATTAGAGAAGCATACTCGCTTGGGCAGAAAAGCTTGTTCACTGCATGTGTCTTACGGATGGCTCCAATCCTCAAATACAGTATTCCAACTCACTTTCAGCTGCCTTATTAAGCCTTTCTGTCATGAGGTTTAAAATTGCTGTTGACAGCTACCATCTAACCAGGTGACCACCTGCAGTGTGCCAAAGGCTTCTTTATATAACCACAGCTCCCACCCACTGGTTTTCTGTTCTATATCATCATTATCATGGAACAGCAGTGCTTAAGGGCAGGAATGATCTCTTCATGTCAGGCATGGACAGCACCCACCTCAGCCAAATCCCCTAATCATGTGTTGTATGTGCTACTGTAGTGTAAGTAGTGCTAATAATCGTGTTACTGTACCACCACAGTCGGATTTTCTCTGTGACACTGCCTCCAGTCCCCACCATTAAAGCTGTGTATGTGCATACATCTTATGAATGCCCACGTGTAATGGGCAATTTGGCTTAAAGATTTAACCTAGAAAACCACGTTCTAGCTCAGAAATGTGCTAATTCAGGGTAAATGCTCAATTTATAAAAAAATTATTATAATAAAAAGGTATGAGCTCAGGATGATTACACTGTAATGTTGGCATAACTGCACAGTACTCTAAACCTGAATCAGGAAAGATAGCAATAATTTCCACCAGTGTTTGAGCTTCCTTTATGTAACATGGACTTTATGAGGACTCCTACTCATGTATCATCACATCCTAGAAAGAGAATTCTGAAATGAGAAACGTGGTTCATAACACAGAATCCCTTTGGATGCTTCTAGCCTAATATCTCAGTGAGGTAATGATATGTAGTTGTTTAACATCCAAAAAGATCTTAAGACAATTTAAATTTCCACACTCCTGCAAAGTTTTCAGCCTGTGTTATGGATGTGTGAATTGCTGAGATTAAAAAAATAAGTAAATAAATAAATCTGTTTATGCCTTATTACTGACATAAGAAAGCCAACCTATATAGAAGTAGTCATTTAGGTTCTCAAATCAAAGCTAAGCCAATATGATGCTAACCAGCATCTTATCACTTGCTGTTGGATACAACTTGCATATTTTAATCTTGTTGATCAAGGCCACTGAAGGTGTAAATCTTTGACTTTCACAATGAAAAATAACCAACTCTAGATAGAACGTGGCAGTTATAATATTTACCATTAGATAGTAAACCATCAGCTAGGACTCAGACAGAATGCAAGGAGCTGTATGGTGTCCAGATAGGTCTACTGGACATGTTGGAAGAGCTGGAATATCACCAGAACACTTTAATTGCTGTCCACAACTGGGAAGGGGTGGGGGGATGTGTTTTGAGTGTTTTTTGCAAGTTTGAGACCTCAAAATACATAAATCATTTCAACATGGAAGATACGCATACACAAACACCAGCAACAGAAATCCCAAACTTCTTGTTGAATTAGTTACTTGGTTACTTGAACAGTTTCTTGCTGTTGGAGATATTTGTAATTGTTTCAGATCATTAAAGAAAAATTCAAAGTGAAAAATGGTGTCAGCTCTCCTCCCTCCTCTGTATAAATCTGTGATTTAAAAGCGCATTGTGATTGGCTATTCCCCGTATTTATATGCCTTTTTCTAAAATGAGGAAGGCAAGAAAATCACTATATTCACAAAATAGGTTGTCATTGCCACTGCTGACGTGACCGCAACTCACCAGCACCTTTTTTAAAGCTTGATTTGACTACTTACAGAATTGCTCCAAGTCATCTCTTTTTTTAGATTCTGGCATGGCAGTGATTGTGAGCAATGGGCATAGATTTCCTCCTAGCGTCTGGCAGAGCGTCTGCTGCCTCCAGTAAACCTTCTTGGGGTTCCTACTTCGTTCCAGGATATCAAGATGGGCCTGAGAAAGAAACAAGGAAGCAGACTTCTAAATGAGTTCACCGTCTATAAAATCTGATTTTATTCCACGAGCTGTGTATTATTATTGGTACTAATTTCATCTCTTGCTAACTTCCCAGCTTCTCTCTTCTGCCAGTTAATATCATCACTTTTTAAATCCCACAGATATGCACAAGCCATTCAGAATATATCCCAGTTCACTGAAGATGCAACAGAACTATTTACTTGTTGGAGATGTCCCTGCTTCTTGCAGAGGGCTTGGATTAGATGAACTTTAACTGTTCCTTCCAACCCAAACCGCATTATGATTTTACCTGAACAGTTCCCAGATGCTTCTCTTATTAGTGTAAAGTAATTTCTGTGCATATGCGGAGCCCAAAAGAGAACTGCCTACTCCTTATATTTTCATAAGGACTTATATGTTCATAAGAAATGTGAGAGAACTCAACCAATTTTGAGCCGTTATAGAACTGACTGGTTAGCTGTCAAGCACATGCCAGTGAAACTCAGGAATAACTCCTCACCAGAGGCAGCCAAAAAGTTTACATCAAAAGGACATTTTGTACAATCAGGAGTGGGAAATTTGAAGTGTCTTTCCAAGAAGTTATTTTAAAAGGAGATTTTCTTCTCCTCTCCTCCCCCCACAAAGTTTTAAAAACAATTTTGTCCAACAGCTTCTTGAGAAATTTGAGAAAAAGGATTGGCAGCTTAAAAGAAAAAAAAAGAATAATTTTTGGAACAAATTCTGATCTCCTCATTAGACACGTAGCCACTTGTCACCCACACACCAGATGACGTGTAGTTCTCTGTTTACACTGCAATTGCAAGATTAGCGTAAGTAATCCCATTGCAGGGTGTTGCTAAATGTTGTGGAACACCAGTTGTCTCCTGGGTGGTAGAAGCAGATACAGTGCAGTTTGCACACTTGTCCTAACAGAAACTAAACCACATCAATTCACTGAACAACCCTTGCCTTTACAAGCCAGGGCTAAATTTTAACCAACATTTATAGTACAAGATATTCATAGAAACATAGGCTGGTTCGGGTTCGAAAGGACATTAAAGATCATCTGGTTCTGCACCTCCCTGCCATGGACAGGGACACCTTCCACTAGACCAGGTCGCTGAATGCTTAGAGCTTGCTGTCTTTTAGACTGCTTTCCCAGTTTCCATTTGAATGCAAACACAGAACTGAAATTTACAGTCATCTATGCCATAAAACAATTAACATACTGCTCTATAAAGTAAATTCAATTATTAGATCTCTCATAGATACAGAGAACTCAATATAATCATTTACTCATGTTCCTGGTAGCCAGTGAAACTTAATTGGGTATAGCTGCCACAGAGATTTCAACTAGATAGCTAAACAATTAAACACTATGATGTAAAAATAGATGAATTACTGTTCATAAAATAAATGTAATTACTAATGGGCAAAAAGTAATGAACTGCAGAGTGCATCCAGTTCAAATAGGATTCTGCAATATGTATTTACTGTAAATATGCCTGTAACTATTAAATATATATGATATTTAAAAACATTTTCATATTACTAACTCCATATACAAATTTATCTTCTTCCCCAAAGCACTATATATTTAATTGAGCCCTTGGGTTTGTAATAACTTTTAATTTATTACTGATATGTAAAGCCAACATACTTCACCAGTGGACAAATGCTTTCTAATGAAATCTAGTGGTGGACAAACCTGATTTAGTTTATTTACTGTGGAAGTTAAAGTAACATGGAAATGTGTAAATTGCATCACTCAACATTTTAAATTAGTCCAAGCAAAGAAACCTTTTAGAATTATTTGAGGCAACAATTTTGCTTTGGCTAAAGAGCTGGGCATGACAATCCATCAATCTCTCCCATCCATAACTCCCATTTACCCAATTTTGTGGTCCTTACTGAGTCTGAGTTCATTTAAACTTTTCCTGAGGCAAAATTCCCTTTAACTTCAACGAGCATTTGATTTGAAGAGGCAGTGAAATACTTCAGGACTTGGCCCTGCAAGTCTAGGAATAACATCTTTTTCATCTCTATTCCATTCATTCAGGAGCATGTGAGATATTCAGGGATTCCCAGAGTATACAAACTCTTCAAGTCTCTCTCTCTTTTGTGCCAGCAGAAGATAGAAATCAATAACAGTAAAATAATGATGAAGCACTGCATTTCAGTAATCAAGTATGGTGGTGAGTAAGCCCACCCAATTCTTCAGTACTGCATTTGTCTTTTCCCCTGCAGACCATAGGATATACATTTCTTCAAAGCTACAGGTCAAACCCCACTACTGGAGCATACTCTCTTCCTCATTGATTTTGAGGAGTAACTGGCACCCATAAGCCTAATGAGAAGTGAGCTGGCAGCTATATTTTGGACTGTGAAGGCTTGACTGGCTCTCTCCCAGATGTTGGAAGCAGTTTCTTTGAATATCTATAATGGGATGCAAAGCAGCTGAAAAGAGACTGTTGTTTGAGCGGGAATTAATCTAAGCCTAACTATACTGGCATGCCAAGCCGCACGGCTAGTAAGTGAGAGAGGACATTGTCTCCCTTGAAAGCATAATCTTTCACATCTGGTAATGGTAAACTAATACCATTATTAAAAATAGAGTAAGCCCAAATTTCACCAACCCACACCAGTATTTACTGCCCAGAAGAAAAAGGGTTGACAATAGAAATTGAGGAGAGAAGGAAGAGGAACTGATCCACTTTGCACTGTACACCTTCATTTTCGGTAACATCTTCCTCATCTTCAACAACAAAGCAAAGCCATACCCAGAACTACTCATTTTCCTTCTTTTATCCTACTTTCCTTTCAGACCTTGGTCTCTCCAATCTCAGAGAAAGCACATTGGATGCATTTCCCAGAAAATTCTTTACCATCCATCCCTGGCCAGAAGGGGCTGCAGAAAACAAATCCTTCCCCAGGAAGCAAACTTTGTTAACTCAGTAATACAGTTTACACCTCGAGCTTGTATTCTTTCAGTGTCTATACTGACAGCACTGGTGGGGGTGTCCCAAATGCCTACTGACACTCCAGCTGGCCCAGAGGGAGCAGTTGACCAAGCATTCAAATGAGGTCCAGCACTGTGGTACTGCTGGGTGCAGCTCTGAAAGCTGAGCTGTTACCCTCTGTCAGAAGGGGGAGCAGGCAGCTTTCACTTCTGAGTTGCCATTAGCTTTAGCCCACTGCTTCCCACTCCTCCAGGAGGAGGCTCCTGCAGCCCTAACCAAACAGAGACGTCTTTGGTTTGCATTATAACCGCTATAAGCACTAATGGTTTGTACCCCAGCTTATCCCATACAAAGAATTCTTTTCTCCTGCAAAGAGAGGCTTCAGAGCTGGAAGGGGCTGCGGTTGCAAACAAGGCAGTAACAGCATCATGATCATTAACTGCCTGTGAAAACAGTCCTCTGTACTACCTCAAAATCTACACAGACCCAAGCATCTCTGACCTGTCAGGCCCATTAGCTTATCTAGGTGGATATCAGCATTACCATCATTGTAGAGTAGGTATAGGGGTAATGGTAGGCCAGGTAGCAGACATCATCTTTATGAGGGAACTTGATGCTGAAGGTGAGTGTGTAGTAGAAATTTCCTTTCATGCCTCGTCCTGCAGCTGCACTGCAGCGGTAGTGGTTTCTGGAAGAAGAGAAAGAGGGGGGGGAAGTAGGTGGTTTTCACTTGTAGATGCACATTTGGAGCAGCCAGGAGAGAACTAAGCATTCGGAGAAGCAACCTCCCTGAATGAGCTTTCATCTCACCGTAGATGGGCTCCAAACTCAACCAGTCATTGTACCACAACTGGGAAAGCCCCATGCAAGTACAACCAATCCAACCCCAGATACAACAATAACAGAGTGCTAAACAACAACCAGTAACATAGTAGTGCACCTACCTGTAGTGCACTGTTAAGAAGCAGAACCATGTGTGGCAGTACTGGGCACAGCTAGTCATATGCTGCTGATGGATGGCAGCACTCTTAGAGGAAAATAACAGTTTGTTTCATTTTGTGAAGGTGCAAATAAGGAAGAAGACAGGTAATACTAGCTCATATAGCACACCCAGATATATTTAGACTAGTGCATTCAGCTAACACTGCTGTATTGCTTCCGACATCCAAATTATCTTGCTCAGAGATGCAGGTACCTATTCACAGTCCTGAACAATGCTATGTGAATATATTCTGTGACAGCTTGGAGATGTAGAAAATATGAATATACTACCAAACCAACCATTCGCTTCCACCACAGGAAGAAAGGTATATTCCAGGAATTAAATAAATAAATGAAAATAGGACATACATACACATATTTCACATACAATCAAAGGCTTTTGCTGAGTAGTAAGTGGAAGAGAGTAGGTTTGGGTAGAGATTACACACAGAGGAGAAGCAACTTCATTTTTTAGATCCCTCCTTTTCAAAGACTTGAGCCTCTCCCTATGGGGGAGCAGCAAGGACCGGTTGCTCTCTAAAAGATGGGAGCTGAGCCTGAAGTGGAAACCCATAAGCCAGGGGCCTCAACAGCCGGGATCATCTCTCACAGTACCTAAGCAGAGCATGGCCAGGGATGGCAGATGGGTTCAACCACACTTCCGGATCATCAGACTGTTTGTGGTGATGAGGCAGGTTTGGATCAAGCCAGGAGATCAGCCCATGGGTCAGGATCCATATTACCAGCATTGACAGCAAAGCACAGATGCAGCAGTGACTGAGCTGGAGCATCTCTACAACAGAGCTCAGACAGGGACTGAGTGGCCAGGACAGTGCTCAACTAGAGCTGCTGGGCCCATAGACAGAGGGTGTGGGTCACCCTGAGCAAGGCTGGCCAGAGTCATCAAGGTCTCCTAGTGCATTCAGGCCCTTGATATTCCCTTCACTGAAACTGCAAGATCTCAAAGTGAGCTTCTCAATCTAGTTCCAGGACTGGCTCTCGAGCAGGAGACTTGCTCTGATATAGAGATGACTTTAGGCTGAGTAAGGAAGTTTTCTTTCTGCAGAAATGAAGAGACAATTCATGCACTTTAGGGAGAAGCCTCACAGCAAAAATCGCATGCATAAGTACTTTTCAAACAATATTTTTCCCCACATTGCACCAATTATGCTGTTGCCAAACCTTCTGATTCTGAAGGACTGTGAAGTTTCTTTGACAAATGTTATCATCAATGTTGCATTAAAATGTAAAACAGAAGAGGCAACCAAAAGATGCAATTCAGCTCCTGAAATTTACAATACTGGTTTATTCTGCCTCTGTTCATTTTTACTCAAAGAGTGGAGAGAAAAGGTAATTATTATTGTCAAATTCTCCAAAACAATACAATTCTGCTGGGTTTTCACTCGTATTTAATAGTTAGGATCATGTGGGGTGAGTGATACTGACTGGATCAAGAGATGGCACATGAACATGAAGTCATGGTGGAAAACTAAAATCCTATGATTATATTCTAAGCTAAACCCTTCACCCCAACATTTCTTTTGCAAATAACCCACCTTCATATTGGACAAGAGACTCAGAGGAAAAAAAAAAGAAGCAACGAACCCACAAATATAGAAACATCTACTTAGCTATTATATTTTGGTGGATCTAGGATATGATTTTCTTTTTAATTCAGAAGGATGACATTTAATAGAGGTCCTGTTAATTTTGACAGTGAAGGATAATTGAGAACAGTTTCTTGTATAGTGCCTAAGGAAAGCAGTTATCTCCATAGCCTCTATTATACTCAGTGTGACTTGGAAGATTAGATGACCTTATTCACAAAGAACTGTCACAAAGTGCTGAGATCTTCTTAGTCCTCACCTCCAAAGTCACATTTGTAGGTAGAGGTGAGGGAAGAATCAAGTCTTTGCAGGTAAGTGCTGCCTAAATATCTTACATATGCATTATTCTCACCTGTCCCTAATGCTCCATTAAAGGCTTCTTTCTCTAAGTTTGGTAATTATGCAGCCAAAAATGACTCTTTTATCTAAAATTGCCAGAGGTTTTGCAGCACCAGACACCTCTGACCTTGACATTATGCTGTTATCAATGGTCCATACTCCTGGCTGTGCTCAGATTGCCTGATCCTGAGAGAACTGGTGCACAGAGCTCTCACCACACTGCTTAGCAACACATTCTTCTTCTGAGAACCGATGCTGTTGCAGCAAACTACCCGCCCAGAACAGATATTTCCAGACTTCTGAATCACTTCTTGACACCTCCTTCAATCTATACCAAACTATCTGGCAGTAACAGGAAGTTTGCAGGTGGCTTTGTGAGGCTTCAATATTCTTCACTCATGCATTAAGAAGAAAAACCACCTGTGTGTACGCAGTGTAAATGATCACGTATTATAGAATCATAGAATCATAGAATCGTAAGGGTTGGAAAGGACCTTAAGATCATCTAGTTCCAACCCCCCTGCCATGGGCAGAGACACCTTGCCCTAAACCATGTGGCTCAAGGCTCTGTCCAACCTGGCCTTGAACACTGCCAGGGATGGAGCATCCACAACCTCCCTGGGCAACCCATTCCAGTGCTTCACCACCCTCCCTGTAAAGAACTTCTTCCTTATATCTAATCTAAACTTCCTCTGTTTAAGTTTGAACCCATTACCCCTTGTCCTACCACTACAGTCCCTAAGGAAGAGTCCCTCCCCAGCATCCTTGTAGACCCCCTTCAGATACTGGAAGGCTGCTATGAGGTCACCACGCAGCCTTCTCTTCTCCAGGCTGAACAGCCCCAACTTTCTCAGCCTGTCTTCATATGGGAGGTGCTCCAGCCCTCTTATCATCCTCGTGGCCCTCCTCTGGACTCGCTCCAACAGCTCCATGTCCTTTTTATGTTGAGGACACCAGAACTGTACACAGTACTCCAAGTGGGGTCTCACAAGAGCAGAGTAGAGGGGCAGGATCACCTCCTTCGACCTGCTGGCCACGCTTCTTTTGATGCAGCCCAGGATGCGGTTGGCTTTCTGGGCTGCAAGCGCACACTGCCGGCTCATGTTAAGCTTCTCGTCAACCAACACCCCCAAGTCCTTTTCTGCAGGGCTGCTCTGAATCTCTTCTCTGCCCAGCCTGTAGCAGTGCCTGGGGTTGCCCCAACCCAGGTGTAGGACCTTGCACTTGCCTTGGTTAAACTTCATAAGGTTGGCATCGGCCCACCTCACAAGCGTGTCAAGGTCCCTCTGGATGGCATCCCTTCCCTCCAGCGTATCAACCGAACCACACAGCTTGGTGTCATCGGCAAACTTGCTGAGGGCGCACTCAATCCCACTGTCCATGTCACCGACAAAGATGTTGAACAGGACCGGTCCCAACACCGATCCCTGAGGGACACCACTCGTTACAGGTTTCCAACTGGACATCGAGCCATTTACCACAACTCTTTGCGTGCGGCCATCGAGCCAGTTTTTTATCCACCGAGTGGTCCATCTATCAAATTGATGTCTCTCCAATTTAGAGACAAGGATGTCATGTGGGACAGTGTCGAATGCTCTGCACAAGTCCAGGTAGATGACATCAACTGCTCTGCCCCTGTCCATCAGTTCCGTGGCTCCATCATAGAAGGCCACCAAATTGGTCAGGCAGGATTTCCCCTTAGTGAAGCCATGTTGGCTGTCACCAACCACCTCGTTGTTTTTCATGTGCCTTAGCATGTTTTCCAGGAGAAACTGTTCCAAGATTTTGCCAGGCACAGAGGTGAGGCTGACTGGTCTGTAGTTCCCCGGGTCTTCCACCTTCCCCTTCTTGAAAATGAGGGTTATATTACCCTTCTTCCAGTCATCGGGAACTTCACCTGACTGCCAGGATTTTTCGAATATGATGGACAGTGGCTTAGCACTTCTTACTGCATATAATCTGGTCTCCTTACAATCCATCATACAATGCAGTAGCTCTGAATCCATTTTAAAAGAAACCTAAAAAATTGCATTTTTCCTCTTTGCCTCCCTCTCCATCTACTGCTATCACCCCAAGATGGCTCTATTGCCTCCCTGTTCCTCCACAGGCTGATAGTTTTAATTCCTCACCCCTCTTCATCACAACATTCTACCACACCAGCTTGAAGCCTAAATTAACAAGCAAGGAAGAGGGAAGGAAAAAGAGACCCTAGCAACATCTAGTCCTCACCACCTTATTTGTGTTCTCTTTCAGAGCGTTCAAAGCCTCACATATCATCTAGAAACTAATACACTGATTATTGGAAAGAAAACAAGAGGCCAAAGTGTGCTTTTTTAAATCAGCATGCAAGCTGTATCTGCTGTGCCTTTCAGTCACTTTGTAATAGTGAAACCATTTTGCTTTCTGTTTTCCTTCAGAAATCATGTACAGGTAGCAAATTTCTAGCATAGCCTAGAATGGAGAGTTAATTAATAATAATTATAAGACTACTTATCACTTACTCTGCACAATAATTCTTTGTGCTTAAAAGACCTTTGCAAGCATTATCTAATTAAAACTTCCTTCCCATTTATCTATTCCCATTCTTTGCATGGCAGATAAGTAACTCTAATTTTCTATCCTTTATAGATGGGTAAAAGTGAGACACAGACAGGTGAAGCCACTTGGCCAAAGATACAGACAGGTCAGTGAAGGAGCTGGACTGTGTCTCAGGAATTCAAAAGCACCAAGCTACACAAGAACATCATCTCTTGGTCATCTCATCTTTAGACTTCCTGTCTGCAGTGCAAAGCACTGGTGGGTGATGGAATATGACGTTATATCAGCTTAGGCTAAAATGGCCAAAGAAAATACCAGTATCCCAGATTTCTAGTCCATTTCAAAACAGAGTTCAAATGGAAAGTAAACTATTTATCGCCATTCCATTTGTCCAAAATCCTTTTATCACCTGGAGTCTTGTGTCCTCATTTTACATGCCTTGACCTTCTTACTTCTCTAAGTGTGGCTGCCAAATGAAACATGCTTTACTAACACATAAAACCCCCAGGACTTAACAATTTACAGGGCATGGCTGTTATTTTGGGGTCTGCATGTTGGAAATTGGAAAATGCACAACACAACTTCCTTTTCAAGGTCCAAATCCTTGTTAAGGCATCTTTATTGTCAAGATTGCAGACAGGATATTCCCACAGCCATCTTGCTCTTAAGGCTTTCAGTTGTAATGTAAAGGTCAGGCAGGCACTCTCCGACTGACTGGTGTCTCAGCTCTCCCTTGTAGATATCATTAGGACTGAGGGGTGGCCTGCTAATGTTAGATGATTTCATCTAATACAATGATAAAGATGCTGAAAAGAGAAGACATAATTCTGACACCTTTATGATCACCAAACAGCCAAGTCCTTCATGGTGGTGTGAGAACAAACCACTAATCATTACCTGTGAACTGACTATTGTCTAAAAAACCTGGAGGTTAGATAATAGGCTGAGAATGAGCCATGAAACCAAAGGGACAAGTACGCTGTCACCAATTCAGCATACTGCCATAGTTCCTTAAATAATTTGCAGGAAAGGAATATTATTCAGTGCATAAAAGGTGCCAAGACAGCAAGTGAATTAGATGATCTTATAGTAACTGCAACTCTGTTTATCATGGATGTATCCTGTCACTTCGCGAAGAGGCAATAAAATAGAGCAGAAGTGTCACTCAGCTTCCTTCTGACAAGAGCACTGCTAATATTCCCCATAACATAAAAACTCTCATGAGACATATGGGAAAGGTATGCAATGACAGAGCTGTGCCACAACATTCATCTTCATGAGTGAACTATCCCATCTTCAGTGAAGATGAATGTCGGCAAAGATCAGCCAACGTGCATCACTCAGGCATCTTGCAATCACGCCTATCCTCCCACTGTCCTTCAGCTCAGAGGCTGCTCTCAATAAAAGCCCTCCTGCAAGAGCAATTCAGGACATCTTTGAGCTCCTCATTTTCGTAGGTATATCACTCTTTTCCCATATTTATGACTAATTCCTAGTAGAAGTAACTAGATGAGGTTCCCTTCAAAACGTGCCAGTCCCACTCCATGATACCCATGACCAGGAAATGAGATCTTTCCCCAAAACACATGTAGCATGATATCACTATAGCAATCACATCTATTCTGAGCCAAAGCCTGAGCAACCCCAAACATACTTTCTTCAGGTTCCCTGTCACCTACAACTTCTCGTGACTGGGAATCTCTATTATAATCACTGAAATAAAAACATTATGAAGTTTTAGTAGGGGTGAAAGTGCATGTATGCACTGAAATATAAACCTGGAATAAGCAGTAAATGAGACAGACAACAAGTAGTTATCCTAGATGAACATGTTGCCAAATAATTCAATGTACAGTTAGAAAACACAGAATATTCCAAATCAGTAAAACTCAATTCTCTCACATATTCTAAACAAGAATCTGATTACAAGCTTCATTGTACAATCACAGCTTAATCTCAGCTGCTATTGAATCACTGCACAGTAACTGCCTTGTTAATGACATGAGAAGCCACTGCTATGGTAATCAGCACATAAAGCTTGCCCAACCAGAAACCCATGCTCACAGGAGCCAGAGGTTACAGACATGCAAAGGGAAGCCCCTGCACCACAATACATTAGCTCTTGAGCTTGGAAAGGTTAGGTGAATAATGGTTAATGAACAGGACTTGGAACGAAATAGAATAACTACTCAGATTGCTATAGACAGGATGCCAACTTGAGAGATGATGATCTGAACCTTCACCCCTTACCCTTCCACCCCCTGCAAAAAAAGGGACAAAATCAAAAAGATTACAACAGAGATTTGGGATAGTTTTTTTTTTGTGGCAACAAGAGTTTGAACCTCTGCTACTCCTGGAAGGCACCCCACTGTCATTGTTAGAATTTATTGTCTCATCACATCCACTTGTGAACATAGCCACCTCTGAACCTAACAGCAAAATTGAGAACTACAACCCAAATAAAGTGTCTTACAAAGAGAAAATCCATTATTTCACATCAGTTTCAAAAATCAGCCTCATCACACGAGTTCATGAAGGAAAGGATTCCATGTAGAACTTCAGAAAAAGTTCAGCTTTGTCCTGACACCACTACTTACCATGCAGACAATTATCGTTGTTGCCAATTGTGTTAGCACCTTTCTGTTTTCTGGTATTTCCTTGCCTGTCTGCAGTCACTGGGTAGCCCAAACTCTGCGCTTCAGCTACAAGGTCTTAAGGGCAAGGACCAGACTTTCAGTTTGTTTAGGCAGTGCCTAAGGCAATACTCAGTCTTGAAACATGAAGGCATTTCAGTGATGCAAATTGGTGAATAGGAATCTTGATACAAAAAATAATGAGAAAAACAAAAAAGGGGGGGTAAAACTTGTCATTTGGGCATTCTCAGCCCCAACGTTCAGGTCATGATAGGTAAGGCCAGGCTAAAATAGTTGATTAATGCTGAAATATTTGGTTATAAAGTATGAGAACTTCGCCAGTTTCCTTCTTGTTCAATTCTGTTCCCCAGCCGTCAACTCTGCATAGATTTTCTAAGCCACAACACAGCAATTATCCTAATCCTGAAAGCCCTTTCAATCGTCATCTTTAAAATAATTAATCAGTGTTGTGGATAGCATTTTGGAAGCCTTGAGAAAATAAAAGAGGGTTCATTCAACCTACTAAAACCCCAAGCTCTGCACTTGTCTCCTTTGACTGCAGTACCCAGAATTAATCAGGGATCAGTTTTCTGCATGGAAATGAGGTACCCGAGTAAGAATGTTTCTCACATGAGTCAAGGTCCAGCTCAGATGCAAGATGAGACTGATCTAGAGCTTTTCTTCTGAGGCTCTGACACACTGCAGAAACAGGGAACTTGCACAAATATCAGCACTGAGCTTGTCAGAACTCCTTTATGTCCCTGTTGCCTGACTCCAGTAGAAAGACAGAAGTTCCCATAGGACAGTGAGTAAGGCTAATCCCTACTGTTTCTGCTACCAGGACAAGGTCTACATTATGCCAATAAGCGTGGTCCACAGAGCAGTTTGCCTTTTAGGATTTGAGATCCAGCTTTGCAGAGAAGGGAATATCATGAAGATACTAAGGTATAGAGGTAGATTCATAAATAGCTAAATGTGTATTTGTATATGTCTATTTCTACGTATATATTTATGCCGGTGTAGTAGTGTATGTACATAAACACATACACACCCCTGAACACCCCTGTGTATATGCTAACCCTTTCTTTACCTCCTAAGCTCCTACATCTCTTACAAAAATCAATGTATGCAAAAGAAAAACACTGATCTCATCCAGCTTATTTCTTCTGGGATTGGGGGAAAAGCCAACCACACTACCTCTGCAGGTTAAGCTTCCTTGTATTCCTGGCTGCATCAGCATGGTTTGAGCACTCCCCATTCCGTTTCCTCCTCCTTGCTCCTAGGGAAGTTAATTCTGTACATGCCCTGTTTCTCCCCAGGCATCTAATATAGAGATCTCACTTGTAGTTGTTCTCTGAAGGTGGAAGCATATAACACGTTGAACGAGCACCAATTTAGAGACATTTGGAACAGGTGACACTGGCAGTCAGAGGTTAACAACATCAATACAGTTAACAGGAGGGGAGGAGATGGGGAAGGAAGCCACAAATCATTCACCCCAAATGCACTTACTTGTAGTAGCAGATATCATGGCCTGCTCGAAGCCAGCGAGGTCTGCCCTGGAGAGCTTCCTTTACCGAATACATGACCAGCTGCATGCCTATATAGAACAAGACAGTTTAAAGTGACATCACTACCCTGGTTGGAGAAGACAGGGGTGGGGAGGAAGAGGCTAAACAAGAAGCATCATTATTTGCCTGTGCTATCTCTGCAGGTAGTTTATGCAAAGTAAATACATTTCCCAAAGCTTTGTTCTGATATAGCCATGTCTGTACAAAAAGCACCTCCAGAAGAAATGAGCTGAATGGTGTTCATTAGAAACTAAATTATCCTACAGGCCTTTGCAAAGGAGGACTTCAAGCTGCTCAGTTTACAAACAGAGGAAGGGAAGGAAAAGAATAGAAATGAAGGTATCAACAAGATCAGTAATTTGCTTAGACTGGTATTTTATGTTTGGCTGCACCTTTACTGAAACCTTAATCCTACCTCAGCATTAGATGAGCATTCAGTACCACACCTTCAGAAAGTAGCAAGCAAAACTCGAAGGTTTTAAACTTGCCGTTAGACCTAAATAATACTTATGTGTCATAAATGTTGATTACAATAGCACCCGTCTTTGTACCATAATATAGCATAAGATTACTTCATGACCTCCAAAATATTACCATTGCATGCCCTGATGCACAAGGGAGGCTTTCTCTGCTCTGACCTGAGTATGCATCACTCACATCTCCATGAAGCCAGCCCATCTGCAGGCAGTTTTTTTATCAAATTCCTATTCCTTTTCTTTCCACACCTGCCTGCTCTTCTACAGGTACAATAAAGCACTCACCCTCACCAGGGAAGTTCTCAGCAACATCCAGCAGACCCAGCATAGCCCTGGCTGAGCCCAGCAATGATGCTGGTGGCACTTCTGTGGAAGCATGTTTACAAAAGGAAAAAAGCCCTTTCAAACACATATGTATGTTGATAAGTCGTGCCCCCCCGAGCCTTCGTTTGGCTCTTCTTGTGCTGGGAGCAAGTGATGCTTGAAAATTATTAGTACTGGTGACATATTTCCATAAGCAGCTTTTCAGCTTCCCTTCTTCCTTTGAGTTTCTCTGTTAAACATTCCAACGTTTTAAGAGCTACCAAGACTACTGGTAGAAGTGCATTTCCAGCTCACTTTTGGCTGCGTAGCCTATGGCTAGGAATAACTTCTGTGTTGCTGTTTCCTGAACCAGCACCATGAGCCACATACGAGAAGCAATTCTGTGTTTGGTTCCAGAATATGGGCCACAGGGAGGTGAGACACACAGGCCTGTCCAGAAGCCCAGTTCATCAGACAAGGGATGTGAGGCTTAGGGTCTGCAGTGCTCTCAACATCCCAGATGCCAGGTCCTGCTCTTCTCTGTAAGTCCCAAGGGCACACACCCCAAACTGCCTCAGAGTGATGATTGATACTGGTCTGCTATCTTGTTTTAATTAAAAAACCCAACAAACATACAACTAAACAAAAAAAACCTGAACAACATTTTTTCCTTTCAACTTTCCCCATGGAAACATCTGGTTTTAGAAAACAAACATAAATCAGGCTTCTGATAAAATCCCATTATTTCCCATGGTAGAGTAAGTTAGTGGAAAAGATGGAAGGAGAGAGGTAGAGGCTGCACCTCCTGACTTGCTCTGCTCCTGGTCACATCTGTTTCATTAAATATCCTTTTTGCTGTTTTGAAAGTTAGACAGTGCCATCTAACCAAGAGCAAAGCGGAAGGGAAAAATGAAAACAGATCAGTAACCAGGAGCTGTACAATATTGCCACCCATGGCACTTTGGCACTACATCACAAATGGAAGATTTTAGTATTATAACATGGGCATTAACCCAGGAAAGTGCAGGGGGAATGTAGCAAATAAACAGCATCTCTTACCAACAGTGTGTGTAAATATGCATGTGCTGGAAGGGATAGCGAGCTGTGCTCAGCCAAGCCAGATAAGCTAGAGCTTCCTTGCCATCTCAGAGCAGCAGAAGTAACCCACAGAAGAATTGCTTTAACTGCCAATCCCACATAGAAGCCAGACAAAAGCAAGCCATGGCTTAGCCTCCCTCCTTGTACTGGATAGTATTTGCACATTTTTCTCCCACATATACTTTTCATTGCACGCTTGAACATCCGAGTCATGTACAATTTTGGGTGCACAAAATGAGATTATAAATGCTGGCAACAGCCAAACTAGCGGATAACAAGCAACCTTCCAGCAATAGGTTAGATATAAGGAAGAAATTCTTTACTGTGAGGGTGCTGAGGCGCTGGCACAGGGTGCCCAGAGAAGCTGTGGCTGCCCCATCCCTGGCAGTGTTCAAGGCCAGGTTGGACACAGGGGCTTGGAGCAACCTGCTCTAGTGGAAGGTGTCCCTGCCTGTGGCAGGGGGTTGGAACTGGATGATTTTAAGGTCTTTTCCAACCCAAACCATTCTATGATGCTATAATAATAGCCAGAATCACAAGCTATGAAGCAGCTGGTGGCTGTATCAGAGGTTGTATTGTGGTTTACTGTAGGATGTCAACATTCCAGACACACCACACTGAATTGTTTAGTAATTAAGGGAAGTAGAATAAGACTATAGGTGGAAAGAAAAAAAAAAAAAAAAAAAATCATTTTCATTTGGGATCTATATGAGTACTTGAACTCCAGTCCTCAGGGTTAAAGAGCAAGTGCTTTATAATTAATTATGCCACTCATCCAGCCAGTTTCACTAATACAAATGACAAATCATTCCAGCTCCTAGGGCTATTTGTTTTAGGCACATTGATCCTGAGAGACTTCTCCTGGTGATGGCAAAGCCTGTATCCATAGGGCTTCGGAGGAATGCAAAGTCTGATATTAGGGGCTTATTAAACATTCCTAGTTGGGTCTAGAGCTGGTGTAAATTAACTCAGCTCCATGGAAACAAATGAAAAACAGCTTATACTAGCTAAGAATTCAACCCATGCAGAAGAAACAATTTCTCTTCTAAAATGGGCATTGAAAGCTGAGACTTGCCATGCCTGTTTCTGAGCAATACTGCCTTCCTCCTGAACCACAGACTGTGACAGGAGCTTAAAGACAGCAAGGAACAGAATCTTTCTTTTAATCATTAATATCAGCAGAAGTCTCAGCAGGTCTGAAGGCAGAGATGTCTTTCTGGACAAGCCCAAAGGATCAGGAATATTTGTTTGAGGATTATCTACACTTATTTAAATCTTAGAAGCACTTTCCAATCCTATGCTGCTCATTCAATTCCAACAGATTGTCTTTTTTTTCCCCTCTCCCAAGCCCAATGCCATTTTTCCTCTGTTCCAGTCTCTAAACACAGAACAGCGACATTTTTTTTCCCCACAAATCCTCTCCCAGGTCTCAATGTTCAGCTTGCTCCTCAGTCCTCCTGACGATAGAAAGGTCCTTTGAGAAATCGAAAATAACTCTTTCAGTGGATTTCAGGGCAGATAAGATTAAATTTACAGCCTCCCTTCTACTTATAGACATGGAAAGTTCAAAACCTTCACAGCGTTAAAAGGATATTCCTGTGAACAGAAGACCACTGCAATTCCCCAATGACTCATACCATAGTTAAATTGGCTGTTGAACTTCTCACAGTTGATAATGTTGAAGCGGTAGGGAACTGCTAATTTCATGCCACGGACTTCAAAGTAGAACCACTGGTGCTGCTGGTTGCTGTTCACGTCCGCATTCATAATTAAGTCATATTCAAACCTGTAAAGGAAGACCAGAAAAGATGGTGGCCATGAACACCACCCAGTCTGCCACTGAAGCTGCTGAGGAGACCAGGCTAGACACTCAAATTCTCTAACATCCCATGCGAGCCAAAGAACACCATCAAACTAGCGGTACTCAGACACACCATTGACTACTCACACTATGTTAGTCACGTCAAAGCATTTTGACCTCTGTTTTCTCACTGCTAGTACCTTCGTGACATCTAGGTGTTGGCAGGCATTGTGTCATATAACCTGCTTCACTGGCCAACCTTTTCAAACCTAAGAGGACTCCACTGTTTCATGCTGTGGTCACACCAGAAAGGTAGGCTGGGACTCAGCTGCAGGCATACTTACTCACGCACTTGGATGGCTTTGCGAAGGTTTCCTGATTCAAACTTGGAGAAGAATGTCAGACAGCCTGGAGCACCTGGGCTTGAGTTACTGCAGTGAATCAAAGCAAGGATAACTATAGCAGGTTGCTTCAAAAGACAAGCTTTTATATATATAATATATTTAATAAGCAAGAGCCTGAGAAGTAGCAAGACCTGAGCAAATCCATAATCTTCCTATCCAATGCATCATTCTCTACTCTTACTTAGTGATTCTGAATAGCCTCTTATTTTCCTTTCCCAGTACTCCCTTTTGCCCCAGTTCGTATTTATTTTCTTTATCCTAGTTACTTTCCCTACTGAATTATTCCCATTAGCTTATTAATTGTACAAGGCATTTTTATACTATTCATTTACTCTTCCCTCATCTATATATTTTCCTTCTCCTAAAGCTTAGAAACTGTTAAATTCATCTTGAAAACTTCATAACTTTCTCCTACCTCAAACTGTCCTTCACCTTTTTTACCTCTAAAGAACATTCTCCAAGTCATTCATCCTTCCTCTGAATGCAATTTCTTCGTATCTGGGACCCTCTCAGCTGCCCTGTGCTACATCTTCTCAAAGACCCCAATTTCTGGCCATAGTTGAGCACTTGAAACTGTTCACAAGGCTTGATGTACTGTGTTCAGAAGCCTTTTGTAAGCACTCAGGATACACCTACAGCCCATGACACTAACTGTACAGACACTGAAGTGCGGTCGCAGTAGGAAATGCTGTTTCAGGGTGTAGGGAGACTGCATCTGAATTCATAGGTATAGTTCCCAGCATCAGCCTGCATGCTTCTGTTCCAAATCACTACATACAGTGCAGACATACCCAGGGACACCATACAGTTGCTTCGAGGTGTAGATTTTTTTGTTTCGTCTAAAAAGTTTCAAGGCTATCTTGGTCCAGTGGCTTCCCAGAGCCACATACAAGGAAACTCCTCCTCCTGTATATTTTTCCTGTTGGGCCTTTATCTCCTAGGTTATTTTTTCTATACCTTTATCAGACCTGAACAAGTGAACTGAGCTCACTACCTAACCCACCACTGACAGTGCCCCTGGCTACAGTACTCAATCCAAGTTACTCACCTGGGCTCATCTAAATCAAAAACAGTTCTGCCTATCACATCACCCGGCTGGATTAAGCGGCGAACATCATCTAGTACTTTGTCCCTAGAAAAAAAAACAGAAAAAAAGGGCAAATTGTAATGATATTGTGAGAAATCTCAGTACAGGATAATCTTGTAGAAGAAATATGAAGAGGCTTAGGCCATTGAGTCGGCTTCATTTGGAGCTCGGTTAAGGTGCCTCTATACAAACGCCCGTAGTATGGGGAACAAGCAAGAGGAATTAGAGATGTGTGCAAGGCTACGGGAATATGATGTCATTGGTATCACAGAAACATGGTGGGATGGCTCCTATGACTGGAATGTCGGAATGGAAGGTTACAGGCTGTTTAGAAAAGACAGGCCAGGCAGACGGGGAGGGGGCGTTGCTATCTAACTCTGTCTGGGGATGGGTGATGAGGTAACAGAGTGTTTGTGGGTCAGGATCAAAGGGAAAACAGCAACAGGGGACATTACGGTGGGGATCTGTTACAGGCCGCCTGATCAAGAGGACTCTGTGGATGAAGCGCTCTACAGACAGATAGGAGCAGCCTCACGCTCGCAGGCCCTGGTCCTCATGGGGGACTTCAACCATCCTGACATCTGTTGGAGGGACGGTACGGCCCAGCACAAGCAATCCAGGAGGTTCCTCAATTGTGTGGAAGACAACTTCCTCTTTCAAGCAGTAGAGGAGCCGACGAGGAGAGGTGCCATGCTGGACCTTGTGCTCACCAACAGGGAGGGACTGGTTGGAAATGTAACGCTCCAGGGCAGCCTTGGCTCTAGTGATGACGAGATGGTTGAGTTTGAGATCCTCAGGACGGTGAGAAGAGCGTGCAGCAAGCTCACTGCCCTGGACTTCAAGAAAGCAGACTTTGGCCTCTCCAGGAACCTCCTTAGTAAGGTTTCATGGGATACAGTCCTAGAGGGCAGGGGGGCCCAAGACTGCTGGTCGGTATTTAAGGATCACCTCCTACGTGCTCAAGAGTGTTGCATCCCGACTAGAAGAAAGTGCAGCAGGAGGGCCAGGAGACCTCCATGGATGGACAAGGAGCTGCTGAGGAAACTTAGAGGGAAAAAAGAAGCTTATAGAAGGTGGAAGCAAGGACAGGCAGCCTGGGAAGAATACAGGAGCATTGCCCGAGAAGCTAGGGACCAGGTTAGGAAAGCTAAGGCCCAGCTAGAATTAAGTTTGGCAAGGGATGTAAAAGATAACAGGAAAGGATTCTATAGACACGTAGCAAATAAAAGACAGGCTAGGGACAATGTAGGCCCTCTCCAGAAGCTATCAGGAGAACTGGCTACCATGGATTTGGAGAAGGCTGAGGTTCTTAATGACTTCTTTGCCTCAGTCTTCACCAGCAAATGCTCTGACCACACAACCCAAGTCTTGGAAAGCAAATGCAGGGACTGTGAGAACGAAGACCTTAGGCCCACTGTAGGAGAGGATCAGGTTCGAGACCATCTTAAGAACCTGAACGTGCACAAGTCCATGGGACCTGATGAAATCCATCCACGGGTCCTGAAGGAGCTGGCGAATGAAGTTGCTAAGCCACTGTCCATCATATTCGAAAAATCCTGGCAGTCAGGTGAAGTTCCCGATGACTGGAAGAAGGGTAATATAACCCCCATTTTCAAGAAGGGGAAGGTGGAAGACCCGGGGAACTACAGACCAGTCAGCCTCACCTCTGTGCCTGGCAAAATCTTGGAACAGTTTCTCCTGGAAAACATGCTAAGGCACATGAAAAACAACAAGGTGGTTGGTGACAGCCAACATGGCTTCACTAAGGGGAAATCCTGCCTGACCAATTTGGTGGCCTTCTATGATGGAGCCACGGAACTGATGGACAGGGGCAGAGCAGTTGATGTCATCTACCTGGACTTGTGCAGAGCATTCGACACTGTCCCACATGACATCCTTGTCTCTAAATTGGAGAGACATCAATTTGATAGATGGACCACTCGGTGGATAAAAAACTGGCTCGATGGCCGCACGCAAAGAGTTGTGGTAAATGGCTCGATGTCCAGTTGGAAACCTGTAACGAGTGGTGTCCCTCAGGGATCGGTGTTGGGACCGGTCCTGTTCAACATCTTTGTCGGTGACATGGACAGTGGGATTGAGTGCGCCCTCAGCAAGTTTGCCGATGACACCAAGCTGTGTGGTTCGGTTGATACGCTGGAGGGAAGGGATGCCATCCAGAGGGACCTTGACACGCTTGTGAGGTGGGCCGATGCCAACCTTATGAAGTTTAACCAAGGCAAGTGCAAGGTCCTACACCTGGGTTGGGGCAACCCCAGGCACTGCTACAGGCTGGGCAGAGAAGAGATTCAGAGCAGCCCTGCAGAAAAGGACTTGGGGGTGTTGGTTGACGAGAAGCTTAACATGAGCCGGCAGTGTGCGCTTGCAGCCCAGAAAGCCAACCGCATCCTGGGCTGCATCAAAAGAAGCGTGACCAGCAGGTCGAAGGAGGTGATCCTGCCCCTCTACTCTGCTCTTGTGAGACCCCACTTGGAGTACTGTGTACAGTTCTGGTGTCCTCAACATAAAAAGGACATGGAGCTGTTGGAGCGAGTCCAGAGGAGGGCCACGAGGATGATAAGAGGGCTGGAGCACCTCCCATATGAAGACAGGCTGAGAAAGTTGGGGCTGTTCAGCCTGGAGAAGAGAAGGCTGCGTGGTGACCTCATAGCAGCCTTCCAGTATCTGAAGGGGGTCTACAAGGATGCTGGGGAGGGACTCTTCCTTAGGGACTGTAGTGGTAGGACAAGGGGTAATGGGTTCAAACTTAAACAGAGGAAGTTTAGATTAGATATAAGGAAGAAGTTCTTTACAGGGAGGGTGGTGAAGCACTGGAATGGGTTGCCCAGGGAGGTTGTGGATGCTCCATCCCTGGCGGTGTTCAAGGCCAGGTTGGACAGAGCCTTGAGCCACATGGTTTAGGGCAAGGAGTCCCTGCCCATGGCAGGGGGGTTGGAACTAGATGATCTTAAGGTCCTTTCCAACCCTTACGATTCTATGATTCTATGATTAGGCAATTCCTTTGAAAGACTGGTAAGAAAGAGGACTTCCATGTGCTAATTCCAGGTGAACTTCCTTTGTTGGTTTGTTGTTGTTGTTGGTTTTGTTTGGTTGGGTTTTTTTACCATGAGAAATCTCCTGCTCCATTCCCTTTACAAATTGCCTTTTGGATTAAAAGACTGATTCTGTAAATTTTCTATTCTTTACACTATCCCGTCAAGTTTGATTTATCCTCAGTTCTTCTCAGTCAATGCCAATCTCCCAAATGGCCAGCCTTACCCTGTGAGGAAATATCTGCCCTATCTTACAAACCTACTAGTCTGTCTCACAGTGAATCTTGACTCTAAATCAAGCTAATTTCTACTCATTATTAAACGGAAGCTCTCTGATCCCTAAAGATGATCAAATGTGGAATACCAGATTTTCTTCCTGACCTTTGCAGCAATCATGTTATGCCCTGAAGCATGATATGATTATTCCCATTTTAGCTGTATGGTTACACATGTTATCATAGTCATAAAAGCAAAGCTTTTAGGGCAACAGTGCAAGGAGAAGATGGTAGAGTGATTTTGCCTCTAAAATAAGATTTTCAGCTTTTGTATTTGCTGCAGAAAGAATCATTATCTCTCTAGAGGTCAGGAATTAGTGGTCTTCACAAATGCCATTTGATTAGCGTTGATCAAATTTAAAGTTTAATATAGAATCCAGTCTCTATGGTATCTGCTAGTAATTCCTTATACCACTGAAAAGAAATGTAAAGTCATTGTACACAGCCCTGTATGGAGCAGACAAAGCTATTATAAAAGGATCTTCCTCTCCCAGCACAGCTTTAAAACACAGCTTTCCCCTCACATGAAAATCTGAAATAACATGGGAAAACCAGCAGCCTCCAGCAGTATGCCAGAGGGGACATCTGGTTTGATTTCTTTCTGCATGTTGCATGCCATGTATGCTGTCTTCCCCTAGTAGGCTGGGCAGAAAGGAGGGAGAGCAGTTTTCTTACCTTGCCCCCACTACCACTTTCTGGCTCATGACAGGCTTCCCAGAAGCTGAAGCACATGCTAGGGAAGAACATTCCAGAGGACCCCATGGAGCGGGCAGAGAGCAAGAGGCACAGCAAGAAGGGACACAGCAACAGAAGGGTAGACCGGGAGATTCCAGAAAACAACCTGACAGACACACAGCTCTAAGAGGACAAGAAGAATTTGTCCTCAGAGAGCCAGATGGGATCCAATGTTGCTAAAGGTGGCTGGATTAAGAGCAAGACTGAAAAAACCCATATCCTAAAAGGACACAGAGTCTTCTCCATCTCTAAAATGAACTTGTTCTCATTTGTGTTCTATCAAGGTCACAGATTCATAGCTCATTCTGGCTCTTGGGCTACTTACTTTAAGGAAAAGCTACAAATAAATCTGTGTCAGAGCTTTGGCCAGCTCAGATTTCCATCACATACAATCACACATTTATCAATAACTAGTTTAATCAGCAACAGTTTGGAATATGAGGTAGGGGAGCCTTTATGGATTCACAGAAGACATAAATAAAAGTCTCACTCCAGTATTGGTACTAGCACCTTGACCTATGAGACAAAGAAAGCAATGCACAGACAGATCACAACTCATCCACTGGCACATAGAAAGTCCATGTCAGAGATAGGAAATAGTTTTGCCGATTCCTAATCCTATATGGTAGTTATATTAAAAGAACAATCACCTTTGAACCCCATACTTGCGCTCCAACATGGACTTGCTGTAAGGAGGTGGCTGGTGACCCCAGAAATCAGGGAATGCCAAGTCTTTGTAGTCTGGTATGGACTTTACACATTTGGCCCTCGCTATGTAGAAGCGAGGGCTGTGGTATGGGATATCTCCTTGGTGTTTCTTCAGAAGGTTTATCACTGTGTCTGAGCAATCCAGGCTCCCTCCAGCACTAGAATTGATCAAGGCCTCACATTCAGGGTAAAATGTTTTTTTGCACCAAGCAGGATCTTTTGGGAGGGGACGTAAAATAAGCACATGATTCCTGGCTGGATCTTCACAGGAGTCTGCATCTTGGGCTGCTTCTGCAATGTCTCTCTTTTCATCAGTCTGATCCCATCTACATTTCTCCTTCTTTGTCCATCTCTGCAGCGGGACTTTGAAATCCTTTTCCCTTGGATCTGGTCCCATCTCTGTGACACTTTGGTTTCTCAATCTGTAGTTTGGATGTTTCCCAGAAGTAGCATTTGGAATGGAATGAGAGGGAGCAGAGAGAAGACTCTCGGTTCTGTCCTCCAAGCTCTTCTCTTCCTCAGACTCTGTTTCAAGCTCCTTTAAATTTAAAAAGCAGAAGAAATTAAAAGAAACTAAAGACAGATTGTGCTTCCTTCTAGAGGAAACCTTTCAAGAAAGAAAGAGCAAATATTTACAAGCCTCCCAAAATTGTACTCATCCAATAAGACAGCCAGAGTAAAATCAGTCCATGGACCACCTGCCAGAATTTCTCTATCCACAAAGCTGTTTCAACAGTAGTCCTCAGAAACTAAAAGGATCAGATTGAGTCATCAGAGTGAGTCAGCTCCAACCAAAACCAATTGTTCTAACAAATCAGGGAAGATAGAGTGCAAGGTATTTTTTTCTTTAAATATAAATGTTACAGCAGGGTAAAGGAGGCCAATCTGTCATGCAAAACTTCATCCCACCTTCATGCAAGAGTATAATTTGATCCCATTTGGCTACTTATGATCATAATAAATGTCACAGCATTGTGTGTACAGAAGATATGTTAAGCCAGTGATCCTTTACAGATTCATATTTGAATCATGGTTTTCAGCTCTCCTAAATTCCAGGACTTGTAATGAGTGCAATATTCCATTTCTTGTCCCAGACTGCAATAGAACAATGGTTAGAACTGTGAATTTCACTCAGCAGCAGTGCAATCTTCTCATCTCTTCCTTCAAAACACTAGTTGACAGTATTTATTTTCCACATCTCATTCTGATCTTAATATTGCCCTTGAAATTGCCAGCAAGGGTACAAATTATTACCTGACAGATTTCTCATGTGGCAATTGATTCAATAGTTCTTAGTTAATCCATACCCAGTCAAATGTCCACCAAACAACATCACTCAGTTTCTATCACTCTTGATTCACACCAATAAACTATAACAAGAAGTCTTAATCTTTGTTTTTCTAGTCCTATCTAGGTTTCTTTTTGCAGTAGCCTTGTCTAGTTATCTCTTGTCAGTACTGCCTTTCAAGTATTTCTTAAACTCTTGATTATTCACAAATAAAGGAAGCCATATTATGATAGTACCTGAAAATTATGGGAAAGTTCTGGACACATTGCTTCATATTGTCCAAGCTCTTCCTTTGGCCGGTCAAGAACTGGCTTTGACCTCAATTTGTTCACATCTGTCTCCAAGTCATAATCCTACAAAAGCAGAATTAGAAAAGCATGTATATTAAACATGCCTCACAAGATAACTGTTGAGGTGATATTCTGCACAATACCCTTGCTTTCTAATAACATCATACTCTTTTAATAAGTCCTATAAGTATTAAAGTCCTTTTATGGAAACGAAAATAGAGGCACAGGGGGAAAGACTACATCATGAAAAAGAAGAAATTGATGTTTTGGTATTTAAGTACTCAAGTAGACATACCATGAAAAAATGGTTTCAAAAAAGCATTGAGACTGAAAGTTGAACCTTTTTATAAGCACCTCAGCTTGGGAGGTTTCAGAATAACCAACAATTGCTAGTTATTTCTAAGCGTATCATCCATTCCCTTGCTTATGTTGTGTAAATCAGTAGGCACAGGTCCTCAATGTAATTGGTAATATTCTTATTCAAAGAAAAAATAATCAAATATCTATTTAGCAAGAAAATTCTCCTTGTATATTAATGCCAAAATTGTCCTCACAGTCCACCAGCCAAATTAGAAAGCTTGACACTTCTACTTTTCATTTTGATGACCACATGGTTTCTCTGAGTGCCTGTCAATCAAACAGAAAGGCCCAGATCCATATAATTGAACTTATAGGCACCAATTGCTTATATTTTATTTTTATCTCTCAACACTGCTTATAAAAATCTGTGAAACTGTTGCCCAATTCATCTTTACTTTCCAACTTCCTTGGTATTTTTATATGAAAAAAAGCTTTTTAGATCTCAACCATCAGTTAATCGAGGATAAGAAACATATCCGAAACTTTCACAGTCGAAGGCAACTGTGCAACCTCCTCCATATCCAATAAAAGAACCAAAACCGAACTGTGTCAGCATTCACTCATAAGAAACCAGGAAAAGATGGGGCAAGCGAGAAGGATGGAGACATGGTATTGATGAGTGGGCATTACACTACAGCATTATTCAAATAATTCAACATGTCATTAGTAAGTATGTCCCACCAAACGCCACCAAAGAAGTGATTTGTTCACGATAGACACATTTCTGAAAATATTATCAAAAGAAAAAAAGATAAAATTGCCCAAATGCAAAAGCGTCCATGAGATTTCAAATCCTGAGCCACACTTGTATTGCAAAGCAGAGTTTGAAATGCTGTTAAGGCCTAGTTGAAAACGCAGTGAAGAGCTGCACGGAGTATGAGGTCAGTTTAAAGGATTTGCCACAGACAGCATAATGATGCGTAAGCAGCTTCAAGCTCGCTGAAGATTTGGGTTGGGAAGGATAGATGGTTGATGTGATGATTTTGATTTTCATAGAACTGTCTGAACAGTTACTGATGAAAGTGTCAAGCCAAGTTTAAGTTTGGTTGATATTACTCGTATGCATAGATACGTTATGTAGCTGTGAAAATGTTCATACATCACATCAACACCAGGAAATATTGTGCAAATGACAGCTCATACAGAAAAAGTAAACTGAAAGTTCATTATCCATTCCCTGCTTGCTTTCCCTTTAGAAAGATTTGTCACAAGAGATATATGACCAGCACACCAGACAAACAGTACTTAAAACTCATACTCAGAGCAAGCTCTTAGGCAAAAAATAAGAACAAACCTGATGATCACATCTACTTGGTAAAACCTTATGAATAATGAAATAGTTCAGAGACATATAGGAATATAGGATCTGTTTCTGAATGAATAACTAATTAAAGAAGGAGATAAATTCACTATGAACCTTATTCCTAATGAGCATCTTGACGAGCTGTAACATTCAGCTAAAAACAGACAGACAGAGGCAAGTCAGGACACTGAGCTAATGTGGTATTTTTTCTTTCAGTTTCCTTTTTTCATTGGGTGACATTAATTTAATACTCGAGGAGAAAAAGACAGGACAAGTAATGAAAATGCCCTTCCACAAAGTCTCAATCATATCTAATTAGACTGTATTTGCAACTTCATTTCTTTAATATGCCTTCCCAAACCACTTTATGTGGCAAAGACCTATTAGCAGCATTCACTACTTCACATTTGCACATGTGCTTGTGTGTATTTTCACAACAAAAATGTTTGCACGCCCATCCTTGGCTAATAGAGGGTTTTTTTGCAAGTTAGGTCATGGCAGGAAGAGTGCAAAGGGAGAAGTCGGAAAACTATTGAATAATTCATTGAATTATTTGTCTATGTGCAGCAGCAAATAAAGAAGAAATATAGGTTCAAATGCCTCAGCTGTGGCTTAAAAGAACTGACCTTTTGCTTAGGATTGATGCACAGCCCAAATATACTCTGATATGGGAAGAAGAAAGGGGTTAGTCTTTCCTAGGTGGTAATTCCATTTTGTCCACTACGTGCCATTTCTGGTCTACACCTGGAAGAATCAAAGATCCATCATTTATCCCTGACTGTGCACATGATTCTAATAGTCACTGGTCAGTCTCTTTGCAGGAACAGAGAAGCCACCAAAACCCACACCATCCTGGGTGACAAGCATGGCAATTAATAAGATAAATGCAGGGGACTCTCTTCAGTGAATGTCAATGCTTTCTCTTTTCCTTCTTTCAAGTATCCTGTATTATTTCTGAAGTGTATTTATGTGGGACCACATGTGTATCTACATTCTCTGTTTTGACAGCTTATCAGGATGTCAAAACAGACAATGAAAAGCTTACTTTCCAGTATGCGGATGACTAATGAAATGGCTCATATACCTACTTCCTCCTTACTCTCCTCTTCCTCACTATCCAGGTCTTTTTCAGCCTCTTCCTCTCCATCACTTTCATAGTCACCTGCGGAAGTAGAAAAGAGGCAAAGACGTTCAACCTAATACCCCCTTCAGGCCCTCTACAGAAATAGGTGCAACCTCTTCAACGTGCCACATGCCTTCAAACTACAACTCACCACAACCCTGATCAAAGCAGATCCCATTTGTTAATTTAATATAAATGAATGTGGCACTAGATCTCCCACTTTTTAAAGCTCTGTTCTCTTGGACTCAAGCACTGCCTTTCAAAACCATGACAAATATCACCATGATATGGATCCAACTCCCATTACAAAGCAATACAGAGATTTTCTGCTTGGCTGCAATAATAGTACAGGATGCTCTTAATCTATATTATCTAGACTAGGATGTTTTACTACCATCATTGTTATATTATTTGAGCATCTTCCATATGAAACTGAAAGCAATAGAGAAATTGCTTGTGTGTATCACAGGGTGTCCTTTTCTGTGTGTTCTCCTTTTCAGGCTATACTGCCTGTGCTCAAGTTCTGCTTTTCATCTTTCACTCATGCAGCGTTATTGCTATCTGTTTTTATTTTAGAAAGGAAAAAGGATAATAATTCCTGCAATTCTTTACTGAAAAAGAAGCAGGGCAGTGTTTCCCCCCCTACCCAGACAGCCATGCACATGCATAGTGTCTCTGTGGTTGTGTTGGAGCAAGGCACCTCCAGCCTCTGTCATGCCCACTTTGTTTCATTATTTTTGGAAAATAGAAGGATTTGGGGTTTTTTCCCCTTTTCCTTGCTCCTTTTACTCTTCTCTCATTTATTCTCCGAACAGAATCTCCAAGCTCTGAGAAGACTTGAGAGTAATTTCCTTTTGCCTGACTGAGACTCTAAACCACCAGATTAATTTTAACTGTAAACCTCAGGACTAGGCTGCCAAGACTCCCTTTCCCAGATCCCACATTTCATTCTCATGTCATGCTCCTACTGAACTCACCCTTCAGCCCATTACCTTCAGATCCCACACATGGAGGTTCAGGCTTGGCATTCCCAGGAAGAGGGAAGGAATAGGAACTCCTTACTGTCACCACAGGCAGAAGCTCCTTGGGGTAGCACTTCCTCAGAATCTGAGTAGCGGTGTTGATGATAGGATCCAGATTTTTGCAAGATAAACAATCCTAGGAACCAGAGGAGAGCAGTGTTAAGAATTGTCCCTTACAATTGTCCTGCCTATTACACACAATCCCCCAGAGGAGAGACACTCCTCCGATTGGAATATGAAATCTTTATACTTATAGCTTTTTGTTTTCTGTTCCCCTCTCACATTTTTTTAAACTTTCCTTTTTGCCATTAAAGAAGTATACCTGGAAGAGCAATACCTCAAGTCCACAGGGCTGGATGAAATCCACTCAAGGGTACTGAGGGAGCCAGTAGAAGTGCTCACCAAGCCACTTTCCTGACTAACCTCAGCATCATCAGTCCTGGCTAACCAGGGAGGTCCCAGCTGACTGGAAGTGAGCAACTGGGACCCCTATCTACAAGATGGGCTGGAAGGAGGATCCAGGGAACTACAGGTCTATCAGTAACTTCCTCAGTGCCAGGGAAGGTTATAGGGCAGATCACCTTGAGTGACATCACATGGCATGTACAGGACAAGAAGGTAATCAAGCTCAGTCAGCATGGGTTTATTGAAAGGCAGCTCCTGCGTGACTGACCTGATCTCCTTCTATGACAAGGTGACCCACTTAGTGGATGAGGGAAAGGCAGTGGATAGTGTCTAATTCGAGTTTAGTAAAGCCTTTGACACCATTTCCCACTGCATTCTCCTAGAAAAACTGGCTGCTTATGGTTTGGATGGATGTACTGTTCACTGGGTAAAAAACTGTCTGGATGACCAGGCTCAAGAGTGGTCGTGAAGGGAGTTAAATCCAGTTGACAGCAAGTCACAGTCATGGTTTAGTGGTGGACTGGGCAGTGCTGGGTTAACAGTTGGACTTGATGATGTTAAAAGGTCTTTCCCAATCTAAATATTTCTATGATTCTGAAGTACTTTATTATAGGAAAATGTCTGCATTGAGATTTATTTTCTTTTTAGTTGTGCAGGATTTTATTCTGTTCTCTCATGTATGATTGAACAGCATTAGAAGATTCAATGGGATTAACCAGGATTCCTGTAGGGATGCTAGAAAAATCATCTAAAGCTGACATGCTTACAACAGTCACTACAAGAATCTTAGTACATATTTCTAGATCTCTGCCTGTTAGGAACAAGGGGGAGAAAACAGACAATTTTGAAAGCATCTCCAAGGAAAGTTTTATTATGTTTAGAGCAAACACTAAGGAGAATGTGTTGCTGTTCCTAGTGCTTCAATTTATTCCCTTGTTCACGTGGTGTTTGGTTGCTTTTGTTTGCTTGTTAAAGGAAAGATAAGGGGAGATTGTTATTCTGTTGCTGCACGTAGACATTCTTGAACAATCTTACTCTGGTGTACTAAAACTGTTCTGTATTTATTAGAACAGTGAAGACAGGAGAGCAAGCACACGGATGTTACTACTGGGAAGTATAAAGTGAATAATACTATCTATCTTAGAGTAGACCCTAGTACAGGAAGGCTGAAGAGAAACCAGGCAAGCTTAAGAAATCAGACAGATAAAGAATAAAATAGCAAATTGATGTTCCATGCACCAGTCTCTTAAAGGCGGTGTAAACCTGTTGTCTTGTCTCGGGGTACGCAACTCCCTGTGACTGCACACAAAGCCAGCCAGTTGCTAATGTGAATATACCATTTAACTGCCATGAAAGTCTAAGACAAGTTTGGAAGAAGAAATGGGAGCACAAAGTGCTTCCTTTCCACAAATGATTTCATTATCTAAAATTATTTTTCATTCCAGGTAGGAGCAAAAATCAAATTATCTCTAAAGTTCTCTTCAAATAAAGTAGCAGTCACATGTGATCTATGTAAGGAGACAGTCTATGAACTATCGGTTCTTCCTGTAAAGACACAGCTTTATGGGCTATTAAAAGCTCAGGTATTTCAGCTATCCATCAGTCCATACAATAAGCAGCTGGAGAGGTTTCAGTTTAAAACCAGCCTTGTAAATAGGAATTCCACTGCAGGCTATTAAAACAAGCAAAGAAAATGAAAAAAAAAATAGTTTCAGCAGAACTTTTCTAGGCAGCTTTTAACACCTTTAAAATCTCATTAGCTGCTCAGAGGTTGGTCAAGGCTAATCACCACAGCCAGCAAATTCCTAAAGGCACTAAAATACTGTCTGCAGACAAAAAGAGTCATTGTTTTCCCAAGCAGAAGTTATTTGTCTTGTCCTGTCTCCGTCTCTTTTACTCTTCCTACAACATAAAATTCCTCTCAGGAGAATACATTTCCCATTTTCTGTCTACCGTGAAAATTAAAGATAGTAGCAGCAGCAGCCTCTACCTCAGGACAGAGCTAGGGAAGGGTATGAGTGAGATCTCCGAGGGCCGCCAGAGTCCTCCTGACACTTTGTGTCTTGGAGAGACACTAAAACTTACAGTATCCCAAAGAAGTAATGGGGGAACACTGAGCTTTGAATTTATTAACCTTGGTAAATCTCCTTCCATGATGTTCCTGGTAGTGTATAGTAGGAGACAACAAACTGGAGGCCCCTGAAGCTGTCATTTCTGCTCCGCTTCTAACCTTTGGAAGGATTAGTATTAACAGTGCTCACTGAAGTCTTAGTGTGTCATTTCCTGTTTGTTCACCCAAGGTGACCCCATGCTTGCACTTCCCATGGGGCTGCTCCCAGGCTGAGCTATCAGGAGATGTTAGCTCAGAAACCTACATGGGCTGTAGAAGGCTCTTGAGAGGGAACGAGCTGACATCTACCCTCAAGCAGCTGTTGCCATTCACCCTATTCAAGTTTCTGCAGATCAAGGACTTCTCATTAACAAAGGCCATACTCCCTTTAAATATCAGTTGGTTCTGGCCACCTCATCCCCAACCTGAAAATCTGGTCAAGTCCTCAAGAGGACAATGAAGTGACACAACTCTGCCAGTGTACCATCTACTGTTAGTAAGAAATATCTTTCAGTCACAGGAGAATTATTTATGACGGCAATGGGAAAGATGAAGAAGCAAATACACTGGGTCATAAGGCAGTGGGTTTTCTGGAGAAGAAGGGGACAGGTTTTTCATCCTGTCTGTGATGGTGCTAGAATGAGATAATGCACTGGCCAGTAAGAATGACAACGGAAACACTCCTCGTGGAATCACATGGATGTAGTACCAAAAAGGTTTCTCCATAAGCAGCTTTTCCAAAGAAGGCTAAAGCAGCATGTTGAGGAAAACTGTTACTGTTCTGTACCTGCCCTTTCTATACCATAGAGACATCCCACCTTCAGGACCATGTCCAGCTTTCTTGATGAACCCATATTGATGTTCCACAAGATTAAAACTGGGAATCCTGAATGTTGATGGAAGTTTCTCATTAGCAAATGCCTGGGTAAATCAACATTCTTTTTTCACGTGTGTGTAAAAAACTGATTGGGTGGAATTATCCATCTGGATACCCGAAAGAAAACATCTCATGAAACACCTAAGTGACTCTTCTGTGGAGACACTGCACTGTTCTTTGAGAGAGGAAGTCTCAGTAGACAGCAGGATCCACGGGGGAGGAGGGGGAAATAAAGGGCGTTAAAAAGCCTGAACTACAATTCCCATGAGGCTCAGCAGGAATTAGTTTTAAACTGAGACTTTTCACCTTTTCTGAAGTACTAACTGTGAAAAACTAAATATATTTTAACATTATCGTATTTTTCATTGATATGTTATATAAATTCGAGATAAAACTATGGAATTCCCTGCACTGTGAGGTAGAACCCAGCACTAACCAATCCATGTCACTTAGCTACTAAAGCACCATTTACCTGTACACTTGTAAAGAGAATCTCCATACCCTTGGAAAAAAGGAAAGTCTCCCTGCCCAGCTGGATGTTGGTAATGTGCTTTAGGCAGAGCAGGAGACCCTTACGAATATAGATGTAGTTGTTGGAGACATCATTGCGATGCCAGTCTTGATAGAGTCTCAGCAATCCACCCAGGTAGCCTCTGCTCACTGCCCGTCGGCTGTTAGACTCTGAAAAGGAAGAGAAAAGGCTGAATTAAACTATTCATGGTGTTTGATAACTCCATGGCTACTTAGTGCTCAAACTCAGACTTTATCACCTGCTCATTCTTGCTTAATGGTCTCAGAAAAATAAAACTTTGGGTTGTTTTTTTTTTTTTTTTTTTTTTTTTTTACAATTTAGGAGGTTTTTATTTGCTAAGCATGAGCCAGACTCTTGGAATAGCACATGCAAACAAACGAAGCAGTCTCTCTTCTGTCTAGGTGGAAATGGCTGCTCCAGGACCCTCCAGATGAACCAAACCACACGTGGGGAAAGGGCAGACCCCAAATCTCCTACAAAATGCTAATAAACTTAATCCCAATTACACACCATAAGAACTCCTGAAACTAAGGAAGCTCCTGAGGAGTGAGAAAAGCTGAAGAACACTAGGATTAGTCAATAGCAAGTCATAAACTTCACATAGTGCTGTACTTCAGTCCTGAGATAACACCTTATTGAGATCAGGAAATCCAGAAACCTTGTAACTGTACAACCCTGTCACAGCCAGCAAGATTATGTTTGACTTCTAAATGTGTTCCCACACATTCCTGTATAACAAAAGCCATAAATCAAACTATTCTGCAAACCCACAGTACTTAAAAATTAACAAAACACAAACATGAGCAACATCAATTTGGGCTTCTTTTCTGTTGCTTCCTAGCTCTAAGATTTGAACATTACCTGGATGTGACCTTTAAAAGGCCTTATTGCATGGGAAAAAAAAATAAAAATAAAAGAATATGGGCTTTATAAAAATATGAAAGGGAAGCTGTAATGTTCCCTTAATCATGTAGCTCTAGGACATCAGACTGAAATTAAAAGATTCTAAAACTTACAATAAAATACAAATTCTGCTGAGTATTCTATATTCTTCACCCACTGCATTTCTTGCCCCACAGGACAAACAAGAAGCCATATGAGACTCAAGATTCCCTCCCTTCAAACCAAACATGTTTTCCTGACTGGTCCTGACATTCCCTGCTGCGACACACATTAGAAGCTGTCAGGAGCTCAGTAATCAACCAAGGGGCCAGGTAGCAAATGTAAGACTGGAGCTCAGCATCCTGAATACCAATCAGTGTTTGCAGCTCACAACAGATGGCTCTTGGTACGGGTTCTCCAGAGCTAGTAGGTTCCAATTCATTTCCAGTTCGTTAAACAAAGTGCCAGAGCCCCTCACACCTGGAACGTTAAAGTCATCAGTGGGGATTTACAGACAGGAGAAGGAGCTGGAGGTTAAGAGAGAGAACAGAAATATGCTGCATGCAGGAGATTAGTAACAAGGGAAGCCAACCAGAGAGTAAGCAGGAAGCAGCTAGTATGCAGCAAACCTCAATCCTAGTGGTGAAGTAGAGAGAGGTATTGGGAAGGGGACGGAAGTCACCTGAAGTCATCTGTCTGCTCTCTTGCTCATTAGCAAACTCTTACTTGGAGAAGTGATTGGAGAGTAGTTCTGCTACTTGTTGTTGTCCTGTAGTTTTCTCTACCATTGGCACCACAGGGCAGGCAATGAACAGCATCCCCAGACCAGTTTGCCAACTCATTTTAATCTTGCTCTGCACCTTCACACCACCCTGTTGACATGCCCCTGCACTGACCTGCTGGTCACACAGCTATTCCAGTCCTACACAGCTCTGCCAAGTCTCCTACACCTTGGCCTGCAGTTCTCTCTAGCATTTATCCCCTTGTTGTTAACCATCTCACACTAACTCTGCCAGTACATCTTGTATTTCAGGACTCAGTGATTGTCAGCATGTAGGTCATCCTTCTCCTTTGACCTTCACTGTTTGGTTTTTTCTATTTTACTTTCTGCAAGAAAACTTTAATTGCTTGAGAATCCCTTATCAATCCCAATGATTTTATTCATGATTTCCTGTTAATCCTCAACCAGCTGTCATGTTTACTAACCTGCAGGATGACTAACCCCTTAAATCAGTCAATCTTCCCTGAAGAATTACTCGGGAAGCTCTGTAAAAGTCAATAAGTATATAAAACATGACAAGAAGAAGAGAGTCAGGGAGTGTAAGGTAGGGACAATTTAGATGAGACTGAGAGCTGCCCTGAACTGTTCAGAGGCAGATGAAATTGGACTAAATCTAGGGATTTATAGCCCCTAGCATTCAGTGCCTGAAGTCTAAGCTTTCTGTGTCACTGTCGATAGGACAAGGGAAATGTTGGAAAGCACTGTGAGTAGAGGTCCTTGGGAATTTATTAAAATAATAATAACAAAATTATCATGTGTTTTTGATGTTTTCCTCATGTTTTTCAAGACAGGCTTCCACTTTTGGATCCCCGCTCCATAGGGACCGGAATATACAACTGTCCCATACGTCAGTTTTATCACTAGATGGAAAGCAGGGAGGAAGCTGAGCAGAAGAAGTTTGCTATGTTTCCCCTCATGTTTTCTGTAGTATTTACCACCTTTAAGATCAAAACAGTTGCTCTGAAAAGTGATGCTAGATAGTCTGTTCTGTGAGGAGATCAGAAGCAATGAGAATTACTTGCTGAGGGGGCAAAAACCGCATTCATTTTGCTCCTCCTGTCTGATTACATTGATTCTCCTCTGCTCTCCTGTGTTGTCAGGGTTTTTCTTACAGTTTTTTTCAGTTGTATAGCCAATAAAGTAGTGAATAAATGAAGGAGAAAGTATGCCAAGATCTCCAGAAGGCAGAACGGAAAAAGGAGGCCTCCCCACCTGTCTCTGTTGGTCTCTCCATCTAGGGATGCACCTGCATGAGCATCCATCTAGATTTTGGCAAAAATACAGATAGTGAAAAAATAATCATACAGGTACAAGCAGCACTGCACAGATTTGTAGGCAGCAAGAACCCACCCCTCCTGGAGCCAGTATGCATGGTCTGAGTGATGAGTGGTAAGTGGTAAGACGTCCTGTGTCTTTTGACCCTTTTGCTGTTATTCTTTCATTAGTCCCTTTCTTTCTCCCAGGGTATGGCCAGTGTTCAGTGGAAATGAAAGTCCTCCTTCCACACAGCTTTCAGAAGCGCCCAGGGATGGTGCTTTCTGTTTTGGTTCAATGCTTGATCTGTGAGACAGATGCACATCTCCTCTTTGAGCTAATGGAACAGTGACATTTTTTCATGCATGTAATATTTTAAGATACATATAGTAAGCTTACACAATAATCTTTGTATCCCACACTAGCTGTAAGTAGAGTAGATAGCATTGACCATCAATTCATCTGTACTTAGAATTTTACATACCTAAATTTAGTGGTGAAATCTCAATAAACTGATTAAAACTCTTTAAACAAAGTACTGGATGAGATCTGAGCGATCTCTGACTCTCTTGCTGACAGTCTGTCTTCCTAATGTTATTCTGGCATCTCTGATAGAATCACTGTCTTCACAACCTTCCCCAAACCTGTCACTGGCATACTGTTTCCTTTGCAAGGGTTTCACTTTGCCTGCCGAAGATGGGATGGAGGATAGGGGGATACTCAGTTTCCCCATGCTTCTGGAATTGACCTTCCACTTCTGGCTTCCAGGGCAGTGCTTCTAACCAGTGAAAGTTTAAGCACTGAATAGAATATCCAGCCTGAATAATCTGTGCAGTTAGCCAGAAACATTTGACATGGATGCACAGCAACATGCAGGGGCTTCAGACGGTTAAAGGTGCATCTACATTTGCAAGGGTATCACACTAGAAAGAAATCCAGTTTTGACAGAACTCTGATTTTGTGTTAGGGGACAAGGACAGACTCTAAAGCCAGGGTTTCAGCCTAGTAGATAAAGTCCCATGACTGCCAGTGTTTCTGTGGACATTTCTGAAGCCCTCCTTACATTCCAGTCCCCTTTGAAGTGTGTGCCAGGAGCACAGGGACCACTGGAAAACATGCAGCATATTTAATCACAAAACCAAATTACAGTCAACCTGAAACATAATGAGCAATGCATTGCTTACCAGGCAGAACAAAGAGATTTATCTTTCTGTCTATCTGCTTAAATCTCCTTGTTGATGCCACTCCACTGATTCATTATGCCAAGAACATATATTGCTACAGTTTGGAGATAAGAATGCTCTGCTAAATTAACCCTATGGCCCCTAAAGCAGTGAAAGGAATAAGAAAACCTCAAGCTTCCCCACTCTGCTCTAGTGATTGCCTTTTGGGAATAAGAAATGAAAGATATCTCCTAAAGCAAAGGGAAAACAGCTATTTTATTCAGTCATTGAGAGGCCATTTTTGCTAAAGGTAAGCATGAAGGTTCCCTATAGAAGCAAAATTAACTGTCCCCATGGAGAAACTTAGTCATCCATCAAATGCTGGAATGAATTCAGACCCAGTGGGCTCTACAGTTCCAGCAAGAAGTTGGTCTTAGCTCAACTCTTGTTGGAAGCCAGAAAACTGCTGTAATTGTGCCCTGTAAATTTCAGAGCCCAGGCATTTATTTAAGCAGTTAGGATAGACAAATAACACTGGCACAGAGGTAGAGAACACAGGCAGGATTTGCTAGCAACTACAAGTGCCATGTTTTGCTCCTAGAATGGGAATCAGCCACAAGCTTTGCTTCAGTACGAGAACAGCTCTTTCTACTCCAAAATGTTAAAGTTCCATATGTTGGCCAATTCTGTGACATTCATACAGACCGTATTAGGACACGGTGATTCTTCTCCAATTTGCCTTTGTTACATTGTTCATATGTAAAACTAAGGAAGAGCAAGCCAACCCCGTTTGAAACTTTCAAACTAACCCCAAAAGGAAACTGGTTTTTAAAAAGGTTTCCTCTTTTTCTTTTCTTTCCCAGGTTCATAGCAGCTTCTGGTTGGAACTCAACAGAAAGTTGAAAATCTACAAAAACAAACCAACATTTTCACAAAATTTCCAGCTTGATTATTCTGATCAAAGTGGGTTGAAAGAGTTCAAATAAGGATGCTAGAATTTGGAAGACTTCCTCAAATTCAGCCACTGGGTTTCCTGAAGCCAGATCACCACTGGAGGCACAAACACTGCTCATGCCAAGGCAAAGGCAGTAAACAATCATTTGTAAGAATGTCAACAGAGAATAATGCAGCTCCTCAACACTTTGGTTCCATTATACCCATCTTGAGGAGCAAAACAGTGGGAAGCTGCCATGTCAAGGAGATGAAACCAACATTTTCTCTGCAGCACTAAGTTACTTTCAGTTTGAGATAAGTCTATGTATGAAAAGCAGTCTTGAGGAAGGGAATATAAAGGATATTCAAAAATAATTCTTTCCCCCCATAAAGCAGCTCTTTTCAGAAAGAAAGTTAAATATAGAATCAAGACTGTTTGCATTCTGAAATTCAGGAAGAAAGGACACACACAGGCCTTATTTTAGATGATTATGAAAGGAACTATTTGCAAAATTCAACTCTGCTCCCAATACAAGTTGCGAGGATAGATTTGGGGCCAAACTGATAATGAAGTTTGATTCCAAAGATAGGTAATGAAGTTTTAAACTGATTGTGAGAAACAGGTACCTGGCGAAGTATTAGGCAAATCACAGACATTGTGCTGTTTGCTGCAGGAACCAGTATGGTTTAACCGTAAGGCTATTTTGATGCAAGATCAAAGACCTGTGTCAGTAGATCTGTTGCAGAACATTATGAATTCAGACATAGAGGGTACAGGCCTTTCAGAAACCGTAATCTGCTTATGTGCTAGAACATTGCTTTCTGTTTCTCAGAGTTACTTGCCCCTCCTTGATGCCAGCATAAAAGGAAAAGAATGACACTGATTATTTTATCCTACCAGCCACAAGGCATAATCCTATGTTTTGATAAGAAAATAATTTAGAAAATGAGCAGGTGAAAGGTTAAATAAAGGTTAGTTGGCAGAAGATGAGGGTGAAAGAGCAGGAAATGAGAGATAAAAGGCTGGGGGGGCGGGAAGAGGGAAGGCAAGAGAATAAAGAGAATCAAAGAAAAAGGAAAAGATATAGAAAGAGAGGTGAAAGGCCATCAGCAATAACTGCTGGTAGCACACCGAATTGTCTTGATGAAATAAGCATGATCAGGGGTCACCACAACCTGTCTTTTTTAATTGCTCATTACAGTTGTACCAGGCAAGCCCTGCAGCCAGGGCCCTTCCCTTCAATATCCACTGAGCAAATGCCTCTGAGATCAGTTCTAGCTAATTTCCTTAAAGACATGCAAGCTGCTAATTCTGGGAAATACAGATAGTCGGGAATAACAAATACCACCAAAATTAGATTAAAATAACCTGCTGATAAACAAATTACTCACCAAAAATAAACATTGGATTAAGCAGCGGTGGGAGCAGGATCCCTATAATCACATCGCCATCGTGTGGCTCCCTGTGTCGAGCAGCAGCGGCCGGTTTGGTCCATCACATCACCTTCAGATGCGCTTGTCTGAGCTTATACAGTGGGGCCCAGTTTTCTTCCACTGCCCCTAATGTGGGACTGGTTTGCCTGTTTTATTTATGGGAGTGAGCTCACTAAAAGCAATAGAGCCCATGGCTAGGAGTGACATGAGGGCAGCCCTCACCTTCAACCACTGCACAAACAGGCTCCAGTTGGGGTATGCCCCATCCACACCCGAGCCTCTTGCTGACAAAGAAGGGCTCAGTGATGAGCTCCCCAGGCCTTAAGACAGAACTGGAACAAGATACAAAACCAGATGTACTCAGGAGAAGTAGAATAAAGCCAAAGGAGACTGGAAAAAGTACCCTGGGAAAGATGGGAGACACTTGGAGAAGGATGCTGCGCCTCATCCCACCTCAGTTTATCGACAGCTATTGGTATATACGCTCCTCATCCTCACCCTGGGCTGTAGAAAGCATCTAGAAACTGAAGAAGGAAGGAAGGACAGGTATAATGCTAGAAAGCTTGACTAACATTCAAGAGAAGAGTAAAAAGCCTCCTGATGCTCTTATGGCACTTCAACGCCACTATAGATATTTACCAAGCAACATGTATAATAATGTAGTTCAGTCAGAGGGAGTTAACAGCATGGTAGAGAGACAGCAGATATAAAAAAAATAACCAACAACCCATCAAGGCAATGGAGGAAGGACGTGCTACAAGCTGTTTGCTGCACGCAAACAGAGAGAGGTGGAGAACAGCCACTGGGAGAGTCGCATGTGAGGACTGGTAAAGTATCCTGAGGTACTTGGAAGGAGGCAAGAGGCCAGGAGTGAGAGTCTGGCTGAGAAACATCTCCTCTATGTCAGTAATCCAAGCCTCCACCAATAGAAAGATGCAGCACTGCAGAACTTCTCTTCCTCTGTTATTCACCATCTCCATCACTGATTTGAGCTATGTACATGTGACAAGGACAACCAAGGTCACTCTTGTCTTGCACTGGGTTTCCAAGCATTTCTTCCTTGTTGCGGATGAAGCACAAGTTTGTAGTGTCCCATCAATTATTTCTTTGGACAAGCTTATACTTTCCTCTCTGAAACACAACACCAACAATTTCCCAGGTAGAGCTGGGGTGGTAATATTTCCTTACACTTATGCCTTCTGTCCTGGCAGATCTTGCTTCTTCCAGTTACGCACCTGCTAAGTGGGCATTTAGCATCAGCTTCTGTTAAGGAAGAGACAGAGGCCAGAAAGTCTCTAGCCAGCCCCTGGCCCTCCAGATGGACAGTCTCAAGTAGAGCTTGTGGAAGCTTCAGCTGAGGAGCTGAAGATGGATGTTTCTGAAATCCATCGGGGAGACACACTGCCATCTGCCTGTTCCCTTCAAAATTACTGCGTGCTTTCTCGTTGCAGCTCGCTGCCAAAGCAAGAAGGACACTTACCCTCCAGCACAGCTCCGTGTATAACCATAATGCCGTGATCACTTTGGGCTGAAGCGCTTAAGGATAAGACAGCCCTATAGGGAGACCCTCAGGAATGAAAGTGTTCTTGTCCTGTTTTATAGCCTTCACCCCCAGCACAATTGAATTTCACCGTTTCCCAGCAAGTCACTAAGTCTCCAAAAAAGCTCACAATAATCAGTCCACTAATTCAGTGCTGTAGCACATTCCAAGATTCCTGCCTCCCATTTAGTTGTATCCCATCTAAAACAAGCTAAAGGGCTTCTCGGTGTCTTGGCGTACGCAGTTTTACCCCTTGTTTCAAGAAGCAGTTTTCAAGTGCTATAACATTCACCAGATCTTACTTTTAAGAACCCCTGCACCACTCAAAGGCACTAAGGTCATGGGCATAAATAAGTTAACTGTGACAAACAAAGCTGCCCTGACACAGCCATGAGAAAGAATTCAGCTCTTTCCCAGCCATGGTGAATTTATCTCTGGAAGAACCAGAGCTGTTTTTCACATCTCCTGACCCACACCTCCCAAAAGACACAGACTGCTCATTTGTATGCAGCTACCAGAGCAGTCCATTCCAGAAGCCTGGAGCCTCTCATGTCCTGAGAAGGACAAAGGGAAAACTAAAAGACATTCATGACTAGTCAGCATCGGACTGCAGAAAACATCAAAGAACACAGTTCAGGCTGACTTGTGGGCTGTGGTGCTCTATTTGATTGCAAGTATTGGCACCATTTCCCAAATCCCAGTTCCAGTGCCTTAAAGAACATCAGCTGAAAACAGACCATATTGTTTTCCTAAAATCACTTTTCCCTGGAAGCAGTGTTGCTGTAACAATGTTGTTTGGTTGTGAATGATAAAGGAGAAAAGCACACACTAACAGCAAACTAGGAAGTGCATCTCAAAACAAAAATGCCTCTCCCAAGCAATGCCTTTGTTTGCAGTGGTCAACAGTACAAATGAACATGAGAACCCTAATCTCCATACCATAGTGATCAACCAGAGTGACAGTGGATGGGCTGCTTTGCTCAATAAACCAAGTCCTCACTGAGTTAATTTTTGGTTTTGTACCTTCTGTGCAAGCACCTGAAACAACCAGAGGGATCAGTGTGTTCTTCCAGTACTGGAAACTCTCTATGCACTTCCTAGATCAAGAACCAAGATGCTTTCACAACCTAAATTGGCTGGAAAGAGTTAGACAGAAAATTTCTAAGAGTAAATAGCTCTAAAACCTTCTCATTCCAGGAGAAAAAGAGATGGGAGAATTTGGAGCTGAATCCAAAATATCCCCTAGATCATTCTCAGCTTCCCCCCTCCAACTTTCACACGTGTTTACAACTCCCCAGGAGACTACATTTCACAGCTTCCCTTGGTAATTACTCCTCCACTTCTATATACTGTTCTCATCTCTATACCCAGAACAAGCCTCCAAGTAGAAAACTTACCCTATAAATATCTTGGGACAAGAGAATTTCACTTCCCATTTCTAGTACTTGCCACAAAACAGGAGCGCAGGAGAAAAGCTCAAGCTGCCAGATGAGCTTTCAGCTCTTGCTCTACTTTTCCACCCTTCTCTGTATATTTCTTTCTACTCTGAAGGCTAATTTTGCTTTTGTATTGCAGGCAGCTGTGGCAGAGCCCCACAACCCCCTTATTAAGATTTAGTGCCCAAATTAGAAGGTCTTTCCTTGTTGCAATAACGTGACCTTTAAATCTAGGCAGCAAGGTTAATATTGAGGCATTATTTCAGAATTCATCACTTGAGCTGCTGCATCTCAGACATGATCCCATTGCAGTATGCTCATTTAAGCACTGCTTCCAGGGTTACAATTTTTCACAAATGCATCTATTCCTAATACTACGAAAAGGAGAAGGGGGAGGAGAAGAAAGAAAGGGAGGGAGGGGGGGAAGAGAGAGAAGGACAATATGCCATTGTGATTTATTGTAGAGTGCTCTTTCTTAATCAAAGCTTTATTAAATTCTGGTAATAAAAAGCTAAGTGTTTTCAGATGGGATAAAGGCAAAAAAAAGGGGTAGCATGTTCATTTCAGGAACAGTCATGCCAGCAGTACATGACTGAGAACCCATGTGAAGGTCTTCAAGACCCCTAGCTATCACAGATGTTAAGCACAGCCTGCCATAGCAGGGCTGTACCCCAGCAACCACTAGGTCTCAGCCCTGTCTGCACGTTACCAGACCTGACAAGCTTGCAAGGGAGAATTAAGGTCATTTCTTTCGGACTGCAAGATTTTTCCAAGCCTTTGCCAACAGCAGCATTGTTACCAGGTAAGCACACAGTGCAACAGCACAGGACAGAGAGGTCCTGGCACTGCTCTCCAGTGATGCTGCAACAGAGCAATAAGCATTTGTCACTGACTGCAGAGGTTCTTCATTTCTTTCACTCTACCAACCCCCAGGACAACCAGTGTTCCCTAAACACTCAAATAAGGGTCTAGTCTTGCTCCCTCAGCAGCTTTCTCCCTTAGACCAGGGCACCATCTCCCATAGAGCTGTGTGCCCACAGAGCCGCAGGAATCTTAGCTAGACATATAGCATTACTGACTCTGTTCTAAGCAGTGCTCTTTGAGACTGAGGCAAGAAGGGATACCAAGGGAGAATGAAGTTCAACAGGATCATTCTGTCCAGTAGCACAACACAGAAAGAAAAGTCAGAAAGAATATTAAAAACAAGCTTACTTGATTTCAGCAAAGCTGCCAGAGCCTCAATGGCTGCCCTGGGGAAAGAAGAGAGATGGAGAAATAATGTCAATTTCCTCAATAATTTTTGTAACCTTCATCTTCACACTCTTCTGTGCCAGGCTCCCCAGCTGGCCTAAATTGACAGCTTATGATGGACTTTGACAGAACTGCAATGTTTTACACCAGCGGAGGATCCAGTCTCTGCAGCTGACTCAGTTATTCTTAAAGACCATTAGCCCTCTAGCTTTAGCGTTACACTGATTTGTAGTGACCATTAAATTTAAAGCAACACCCACGTATCCAAAGTAAGGAAGCAAGTCATTAACTGCTGCCCCAGAGCTACTTCTTTGTATTAAAGACTCGGCACATGCCCACTCCAGACATCAGTGCTTCCATCTACATCAGTAGATGACAACTTCTGCATCAAGCTGGGACGTTCATGTCAGTATTTCCAGCCAAATTCCACTCCCTTCTCTGTTTTCCCCAAACAAGCTTCACCCCTCGTGTCCTCCCTCCCACTAGCTTTAAGTGAAAAGAAAAACTGATTTCTTTTAATTATAACAGTGTCTTGCATTGCAGTGACATGTAAAGGCCCCTACTCAGATCAGGACTTGCAAGAAAGGTGCTAAAGCTCTATGGGAAGACTGCTGGCCCCATGAAGCTTAGAGAATAAGTAGCTAGAGGGGAAGAGATACACAGCGAGATTTCTGTTGACCTTCCATGTCAATTTCAATGTGCAGGTAAAGCAACAAAACCTTTCGCAGCCAGCATAGCCCTGGTTTAAGTGGGAGTTGATCACTAATGTTTGCAGCTTGAAAAGCTGAACTGAAACATCCTTGTTCCTCACCACCCAGAGGCAAGTTTCTTCCTTTTGTGGTGTAATCTCCATCCCACTAGCCCCACAAAAGACTTTTTCCAGTTGTATTCTGCTGGAGTGAGAAGATCCATGTTCTAACCTGCCCTGCTGCTAAGTTTCAAGTGCCCACAGCTGATTAAATACATACAGCTACCTCCATGCCCAAGGATTTCTTAAAATGTAATCTGTTTACAAACCAATCCCCAAATAAAATCACATTAACTTCCATCCTGAGCCAATTATCATCCTGCAGCAAAAAAAATATAAGTATTTTTTGCCACCAAGCCGCTGTTCATGGTATGTCTTAACAGCAGCAGAAACTAAGAAAGATTAAGAGCTGGTTCTTGCTGATGTTGGATCAACTACCTATCTAATGTCATTCTTTCATAATGAATCTGACAGAGTTCAACAACAGCATTACAAAAACTGAAAACCAAGAATCCATCCAGAGCATCTCCCAAAGCTCGAAGTCAAGTATTATCTTGTAAAGGAGACTACCTTACATACCTGCATCTGCAGCCTGAAAGTAATGTCTCCATCACACACCAGAACAGCAGAGCAGTGAAGGAAGTACCGCAGTGTTTCTGGCTCCAAGAAGAAGAGATCTAAGGATTTCCTGTAGGCATCTAGTTTATTTAAGAGGTTCTTATGAGTACTGCAAAGGGTTTCATTAGGGCTATACCACTGTTATAGTGTGAACACTGCCAGCAAACCTCCCATCAAACAAGCAATCAGCAAGTCTGGATTTTCCAATACTTTTTGGGGGTCTGTAAAAATCACAGACACAACTTCATTCATCTTCAGACCACCCAAACCATGATCTCAGATGCATAATCTCCTATTCCCACTATCTTTGAGTCCCCATTCTCTCTAATTCCTCATCACACTTGACCCAGAAGACCTTAACTCTTCCTGGCCATACCATAACTGACCCTTCAACAGCCTTAACCACCCCTGATCTCTTCTCCAGGCTTGGAGGAAGTTGGTCTGCTCTAACTCCAGGGATAGGAGCTATTTGTGGTTCTGATGTGACCTGATCGGGCAGGTTTGCAACTGCTTTGCTTGTAAATCTGAGAAACCCAAGACTATCATAAAGATGTAAGTAAATTCACCCAGATGGTACTATTGTAAGGTGGAAAGCTCAGACACGTCCTGAAAAGTAAAGACTTGAAGGTGGTATCACCTAGATCCCAGCATCACCACTCAGAAGAATCAGAACTTTACATAATCACCACCTACTTCTGAAGCAACATCATAGACCTGCAGCTGTAGCTGGCTGGATTCCCCATAACCCAGGCTAACAGCCTAGATACATCCTCATCTCTGTACAGGCATGGACTCAGTACTGCAATAAAATAAAGTGGAACCAAACTAGTACATTTCATCTCTTCAAGTACTGCAATTTATCACAGGGATTTTGGCATATGCAATATGTAGTGTTCTGTGTGTCTTACAGCATGTACTCTACAGTTAGTCATAACTATGTGCAGACCCAGTAGACTGACCTCAATAGTATTCATTGCTTTAGAAGAGATTTTGAAAGAAAAATATAATTAGAGACATGAGGGTAAACTGCAAAACAGATAAAATGGGTTTAAGGGATAAAATGGACTTAGCAAGAGTAGATCAATCCAGCCTAACTTGATATCTTTGTTTGATGAGTGATTTTTCTAGACAAGAGAAATGCATTTGATCTAATTTATCTTTACTTCAATAGAGCATTTGATGTGGTGCCACACTGGAAATTATTAGCAAAGCTGGAGAACACAGGGATTAGTGTAAGAATTGCACCATGGGTAAGGAACTGGTTAAAGAGGCAATGACAGGAGTTGTGCTGAAAGAGGAATTATTAGTCTGGAAGGAAGGTATGTGTGGAAGTGCTCAAGGATGTTTTGAGACCGATCTTATTTTATCTTTTCATTAATGACCTTGGCACAAAAAGTCAGAGTATACTAACAAAATCTGCTGACTGTGTGAAGTCAGGAGCTGCTGCCAATAGCAGGGAGTTCAGAATATCTTTCAGGAGTGGCAGGATGTTCTTGAGTGCTAAAGCAATAGAAATGTGATGAAATGTAATAGTCAAAGTGCAAGGTTACACATTTAGGGTTTAATAGGAATTGCTGTTATGAGCAGGGGCTCATAATTTGGAAATGAGCAGAAGGACATCCTGAATATATGAGCCCATTAGAGGATGAGGACAAGCATGACCCAGCAGGATGGGTGGGTCATGAGAGGACAGATCAGGTCTCATGAAAGCCATGGCCAGTGGAGAGAGGAAAGCATGAATTTCGTACAAGGCTTCACCTGAATAGCTTTGCGCAGTGTTCAGGAGGAACCGTGCAGAAGAGTACTAAGAAAATCATTATGTTAAAGGAGACTTACCTCAACAGGAGTCTTAAAGATCACAGTTTTGTCACCTTAGCAAAATGATGGTTAAGAGGTGACTTGATTGTTCTCCATAGACACACTGTGTGAGGGAGAAGTAAACACTGAGGAAGACAGAGAGCTACTTAAGCTAAAGAACAAAGCTGGCACAAGAACAAATGGATATAAAATGGCCATGAATAAAATTCAACTGGAAATTAGAGGATGGGTTTTAAGCACTGGAAAATGAAGCTCTGAAACATCCTTTTGGCAGCAATGGGATGAACAACCTAATGACTTTGAAAAGGGAGCCTGAATTGCTTATAATGGGGCTGTTAGGCTCAGTTGTCAACATGGAAAGTGCCTAAAAAAAGTGACCCAGGAATGACTGTAGTCTTATATCCCTATATTTTAATCTTAGGTAAAATGGAAATGAAACGAGAAACAGGTATTCTAAGTACAAGGTTAATTAACCAGACCAGAAAAGAAGAGCTGCACCAGCTTAAGCTGAAAGCCCGGATAGTCTCGTATCCTGTGGCCAACATTGGCCAAGGGAAGCATGTAAGACCACAGCAAAAACAGTGCTAGAACTTGCAGAGCCGACTCAGACTCAAGCAGTCTGCAGTCCAGAGATTTCTTAAGCTAGCAATGGTGCCTTGGGGAGGCTTTTGAGCTCTTAGTTGGTTTTGCTTCCATATATTTTCCTGGATGCTTTTGAACCTACGCAAACTTTCAGCATCCACAATCACCCTGGAAGAGGAGTTCACACCTAAATTGTGTAGAGTTATCTACCTGCATTTGTTCTAAGTTTAGACTTAAATCAGCATTGTAATTTACACTTTAAGTCAGCTGTCAGCAAGTATCCCCAGAATATTACTTATCTTTGATGCTGAACAAATTCAAACATACAAAACACCCCATGGAAAACAAATAAGTTATATAAGAGAATGCAGAATGGACTTTCACCACCAAAACCAGAAGCAAGCTTACGGCAAGCCAGGCAAGTCGTGTTTGTGTTACCAGCACCTCTTAACACCACATGGCAAACCAACAGCATCTTTTCTGCTATCAGAAGACATAACAAGATGATTAAGCGTGGGACAGGAAGACAGAGAGAAAGGAGATAAATTGTGCACGAAAGCAAGGATGGGGGAGAGGGAAGATGGGAATGGGAGGAAAAGTTTAAGAGCAACAGAAAGAGAACTTGATGAGCCATATGCTCGACCAGAGAATCTGATGGCTTGCCCAGCGTAGAACTCTGGATTTGTCTCAAAAAGGAATCGGGGAAAAAAAGAAATAATTAGAAAACCTGCCAAATCTGTCCAGATGCCTTCCTCTGATTTTTTGTTCTTTGTGGTAATACATTAGTAAAATCTTAGCCGTTTTGTCAAACCCAGTGTATCTCATAGGAGATTTACTTCTATATTTCAAAAAAAAAAAAAAAAAAAAAAAAAGGATGTATAAATAAAGTTGCCCCATCTTAAAAGGCATAATAATAAATGCTGCTTCATGATCACAAAACATTAAAAACTCCCTGTAGTAGCAGTCAAGACAGCCACTCTGAAGAATGGAAATCTTTGAAGTGTTTCCAAGTCAGCAGCTTGGATATCTGGGCAGGAGTACAACTAGCAGGCACATAGACAAATGCAACTTCCAGATCCTGTGCTTAGGAACCAGGAGCAACAAAGGAAAACTCTACTTCCCAAACCAAAGCACAATTGGATTAGCCACCAAAACTCCTTTGTCTGGGCTACTAAAAAGTCCAGACAAAGGAGTCTTATGCCTGGATCACCCTTTCGGATCTGAGCTTCCAGGACAGCATTACTGGAAATCACTGCAGACAGAGACGACAGAGTCAGAATCTCTTAGGTTTTCTACTCTGCTCTGATCTCAGCTCACAGGTTGTAGTGCTGGGCAGTATAATGGACAATGCTGTGCCTGTTTCTGTCTCAAATTTATTTGTTCCACTGACAAGACTCCTGAAAATAAAAAACCTCACTACAGAGCAGAGGCATGATGGGCTACATGAAAGGATTATGGATTTCAAGACTCATAGGACACACTGGCATTGTTACCTACCTGTTCAGGACCAGCTTGGAAGTGTGCACAAGGAACTGCAGAGAAGCCAAAGACTGAACAAAGAAATGATGCAACAGGGTTCTACAAATCAGTTCCCAAGTAATTTAACCAGCCTTCCTTCTCCTGTGAGATTATATTTTTTACATGCTTAAACATGAAACCTCATCAAATTATTGAACGAAAGGTAATGATTTGGTGCTTCATTAAACACCTCTTCAACTTGATGCCTGATCTAATTCCTAAAGGCAATCACACTTGGATAATAAAGATGTAAAGCACTATTTTTATAGAAATGTAAGGAAAGGTTCTGTTCCTGCCTGGCAACCTGCATGCTCTCTCCTTTTACCCTTCACCCTGCTATTTCACAGTATACTCACTTGTTGCTGTCATGTTTATTTATATCACAGGCAGCATGGGGCACTGACCATGCAATATATATTTGCACAGCATCTTCACAATGGGAACCCTGACTGAGGGCTTGAGCTATTACAGCTTACAGGCTTAAAGCCCCTAAGCTTCCATAGCCCCTGTCTCTGGGAAGAATTAAGTGTCCTTGAGTGTACATATAGTCTGGCTGCATTTTGCCTCCAACCCCTGGGACTTGCACTTAACTACTGGAGTTTATACAGTCACTGAGCAACTCACTTAAAAGACAATTTCACATTTGACAACTGAGAGACATTTAGAAACAACATGTAGGCACCACAGCAATAGGTGCTTTATAAATTCTACCAGAAGGTAGATCTCATCTGAGACAGATGCCTTGAATAGTCATTTCCCTTGTGGCCCAGAAATACAGATCTGCAGGCACTTGCACAGTGATTTGTTTTGTTTTAAAGGCTTAAAAGGTCTTGGAAATATGGGTGAGAAGAAGCTGCTTATGCTGCTGGCATTTTCATGGCACTTCTGCTCTAGGACTTACACAAAACCACCCATCATCATGTCCACTTTAATTCCAGCTTGATAGCTAGACATTATAACCTATGCTAAAGGCAAAGCCTGCTCACAGTGCAATGTCTTACACACTGCCAACAGGTGGAGTTTGGAGATCCAGCTGTGTGCACAGATGTGCTTTCAGTGTAAAGCTGAAGTAAAGGGAATAAAAATCACACACTCCTAATGGTTACTTCAGTTCCAGGGACCAGCTTTTTTTTTCCTAGAAAAGCTTACAGCGATTTTAATACAAATATACATCTTCTATGAAACTTATTCTCTGTGATGTAGTCCATTTTGCTGAGTAAGTGAGCAAACAAAAAAAGGTACAGAAATTCAATGCATACTCAACAGTATTTCCTCCCCATCTTTAAAGATTTATATGTCTATTAACTCTAAGAGGAGAGTTGTGAGGAAAAACGTGTGCACAGGTGCCAAAGTCAATGCTAACAGCCAGCAAGACTTAATAGGAGAAGGAGTGATGATGATTCCTTGTTTTTTAACCCTACAACAGATCCAGGAGCAAGTTTTCTCCTATGTTGCACTTTTGGAGAACACATTGACTTCAGCTCACCAAAGACACGCTGCTCCTTGTAGAGCAGCTATAGGTGTGGTGTGGAAACCCCAGTGCGAGGTCCTCTTTTGCTCTCATGGCTAATACAATAAGCATATCTCAGTTCCCAGGTTCAGCTCAAAGTGCGAACTGTAGCATTTTCCAAACATCTCCATGGAGCCTGTTAGGTTAAAAATCAGTGGAAAAGTTATAGCTTTCCAGCCTCTTTCATCTCTGCCTCCCAGAAAGAAGAGTCACTCCAGGTTTATCCTCCAGGCATCCTAACAAGTATCCTGCTCTCTCTTGTGTGCAAGAACTACAGGAGAGACAGCTGTATCCTAAAAATTCAACCTATCCTTTACTGCTCTAAATTAAATTAGCTTCAAAGCAGTAGCAAAGAACAAGGTACATGAAACACACTTAAATCCATGCCAAAAAAGTGCCCGTGCATTTCTTACAGCATGGTGCAGAGCTGGCACTGCCTCCTCAGGCAGAAGCTGTACCTCAGAAGAATTCCCATTCCTGTCAACTCCCTCTCTAGGGTCAGATGTCACCAATATGGCTAAGGCAGGCTGTGACAGATTGTCATTCACATCAAGATGAAAGGGCTGGAAGGATCACAAGCAGACAGGATTCTTAACAGATCCATCACCCAGGCAGTTTCAGGCTGACAGTGTGAGAATCCAGTCCTCCCACCCAAGAGACACATGTAGAGGACTGAGAGAGGGGTTGATGCTACCCTTGATTGATTAAGAGGACTGGTGAGGATACTCATCGAGGCCACATCTTCTAACAAGCACCAGCACAGCCCTACAAAACATCTCATACGCAGTTAAAACATGTCAGTCAGTGGGGTTAAATCCCCCTCCTTTCCCCAGATGACTGTCTTCCAATGCCAATATAGCTACTAGAAAGAAAGAGCCCCAGTGGTCTTTTGGCTCAGCCTTTAGTTGTCAATTTATTTCTAGCTTATCAGTTCACCATACCTGGCAGCTTTTGCTCTGGAGAGCCCAGGGATTGACATGCACATTGTGCTCATAGCAAGGTAGGTGCCCAGTGCACAGCTAGAGACCCAGCCCCATCCTGCTTCTGGATTGCAAACTTTTCTGAACACTTTGTACACCGAGAATAAGGGCAGGGAGAGGAACGCAACCCACATACCTGGTGAAACCCTGCTTACTGCATGAAGCAGCCAAAGGACACTGCTTGGTGACATACCCAGGAACCCTAGAGTCAAATCTCAGTAGGACAACTGTAACTTCTGTCCTCATCAAGAGAAATTGAACTGCAGGTGCTTTGCCACTGGGGAGTCTGATGGTGAACTATAAAAGAGAAGGTAGCGCTTAGGGGTACCCAGGACTTTATGATGCCAGAAAATGAGCCTGCCCTCACGTTATATTGCCTACACAGAATTGCAAGGTTTTGATTTTATGGATACTATCAGTTGCTGGCAGTGATATCCAAGGGCAGCTTGTATTGCCGACAGCCCAGGTAGCGAGGTATCTAGCATGCCACTGCTTGTGCCCAGAGCTATTTGACAGCACAGAAGGGAGGCTGGTTTCAAAGCAATCAAGATTAAGAGCTGTAGTTCTCCCTGACTACTGGTTAGTACAAACCATCTCTAAGGCAGCAGTCATCTCAGGGTACATCATCTTTAAAAAGCACTTTGTAATGAAAGGTGCTCTTGAGCTGTAAAGCAGCACTGTTTGAAGTAGCAACCTTTGCTGCATGTAAGTAGCCTGCTGCAACAGATGGGAAATGTGAGTTTTCATTTCAACCATTCCTGCAGTTTCATTGCTTAGGATTGAGGTTTGTTTTGGTCTTTTTAACCAAAGAAAAGCATCTTTCAGGGTAACTAATTTTAAAAATATGTACAGTTTAAGAGACTTGAAAAGAATAAGAAATACAAAGCTGAAGGACTGAGAAAGCACCATCTTCCATGATCTGTACCAAGGAACAAGGCTGACTTGTGTGGCAGCCTTTTCTTTAAGAAGTCAGATGTTTCAGAATAAAAGAAGGAATGGCTGATACTGAACACAAGATGAAAAACAGTGTTTGTTCTTTTTAATCTAATGGTACTCTTTCCATACTACAGGGCTCTAGCAATAGATCCATCAATTTGAGTTTATATGACACTTGACTTTCCCCTCCAGTCCTATTCAGATAAAGCACATCCATAAAGTCCACCCAAAGGAAAGTTAAAGATTAAAACCTTCAGGGATGAAAGCTGACTTGCAGGGCTTCTCTGAATACAACAAAGCAAGAAGCAATTCATGCAAGTATAGCTACTGGAATCATTCTCCCTGTGCTGCATGGCAAGATGCAGCTTGGATGGTTGTGAACTGGCAATAATGCCATAACAGAACCCTATAGCCTTACTCAGTTCTGCCTGTTGGGGAGTGTTCAGTTGCAGTCTGCCTGTAGCAAAGCTATAGTTTGAATGTGTGAGTAGCTGTTTACACATCAGCTGCAGGTGACAGCACAGTGTTACATCCACATTTGCAGTAGGGAGCAAGTGGAAAAAGATATTGATGCTAATTAATCTTCCTGCATGCAAGATCTTCCATTTATCAATCTCCATCTGCTTCCCAAGTAAGTAAGCATAGTTTCACTTGTTATGCATATTGGTTAGGCAGTTTCTATGTATTGCTCTTACCTAACTCCCAAAGGATGGTGATCGGAGTTAAAACTGCCTGAAAAGCTCACATGAAAGTGGCATTTCAGCAAAATATATTGACAGCTTCTGCATAGTTTCTTCCATAATGTTCTCCTATTTCCCTGCTACCCCCACTTTCATCTCTTCCAATGGCTGTTCCTTCACATATACAACCCTTCACCACCAAATTTACTGCGAATTGGACACTTTACAGTTTGTTGGTCCTAACTGATGCTGCTGCATGTGAACATGCTTGGAAATACTGGGATATTCCTCTGTAAGCCATGTGTATACACAACACTGAGCTTAATTGGTACTATTAAATGATTCTCAAATTGAGAACAACACAGAAACAAGCTTGAGAAACACAAAGTAACATTCTCTTACAGATTCCCATTAGGCGCCTTGACCTGAATTTGAAAGGCATTTTCGTGTTTAAACACACAGATAGCACTCAGCAGGGTTTTTCAAAGCCCCTTTGTATACTGAGGTCAGAACTACCTTTTAACTATATGAGTGAGGCCTTTAACCTGCTGAGAGGCTTTCTGTTAACAGTTACATTCCCTTTCATTTTCATATAACTAAATAGCTCCAAAAATCCAGCCATTCATTCAGAAAACTCAGGCCTCACTGACCCAAGTCCCTCCAGTCAACACCAGTATCCAATTTTTAGAGTCTGTCTTGTATGCAAAAGAAACGCCAATTTTACCCACTACGTGTTGTCTGCAAAACACATGTAGAATGGTGCAGAAACATATAGTACTGACTAGTTTTGCTACAGGCAAGTACAGTAATCATGAAGTCTTTGGGAAAATAGATGTTGCAATTGCAGAGCAGGGAGAAAAGCTTATTAACTTGCCTGGGATTTTCAATAAAGGTTTAGCAGAAAAAAAAGCCATCCTGCTATTTGCCTGCCTCTGCCATTCTGTGGTTTCTGTCTTGCTTGATAGGTGGGAGGGGGAAATGGGGATACTGCTGTATTGAGTAGTATACACACAGATACACATCTTTGCATGTAAAAGAGCCAAGGTGTGGGAAGTGAACAGCTTTCACACTGCCCTGCAGCAGCCTTCTGGATATAAGATCCCCACACTGACAGGAAAGGCAGAAGAGCCTAAGGACACATGATCAGGTTCAAACTAAATAGGATAGATGCCTCCTCGTTTGCAGCATCTTCTGCACCATCACAAAAGGCCACAGCCTCAAACAGTAGCAGATGCACCAAAACCCCAGAACCTGCCGGGGGTCTGTCCTTGTCCTGTCCTCATCTCTGCAGCTCAGGCAGGACAGAAAGGGAACATCTTACTGCAGGGAAGGCAACCTACAGGCTGCAGATCAGAGATGAGGCTCTCTGCAACCATAGTACCTCAAGATATTTAGCATTTTAAAGAGCAACAATGGTCTATATAAGATGGCAACGAGAACAACATAGGTAGAGGTCCCAAAAAAGAGATGTTTAGTTTAGTATGCCCAAGAGTCAGAGAAATAGTATTTTCTGCTAGATCACCCATGTTGCCTTCCACATAGCACTTTGCCCAGCCGGTGCATGAGATTAAACATGCAGGATGCATTAAGACTTTGGGAGGATGAGCAGGAAGGATGGCTGTACTACCAGGGGCAGCCAAGGCACAGCTTCGGGTTTTATCCCCACATCTACAAGCAAGAAGATTTGGGAGCAGACAGTATATGCACCAGCCTGCGGAGTGCAACATAGGCCACTACACCATCATGGTTGAAAGCCAGCATGGGGCTGGTGTGGCCAATCCAGCCAACTACAGGCTACTGAACACACTTACACATGTATAATTCCTTATAATGCAATAATCTGGTCACACTTTGGTGCTGGTTCTTCACGACATTTAGCTAGGTGATTTACAAGGAAGAAAAAGTAACAAGCCAAAATGCAGCAAATACTAGGTCAAATTCTCCTGATATTTGCTGTTTGAAAGCTGCAATGTCACACTGACAAAACTGCAGGAGCTTTTTGAAGCAGTAATTTGCAGAAGCCCAAGTAATAAAAGTTTGTATATTTTTCTCCTCTCTCCTTTCATTGGAAAGCTTCCATCTGATCTAATCAAGCCAAACTCTGGGATTTGAAAACAGACCATATCAAAGCCAAGGCTGGTAGAACTTGAAGCAATGGGGGTAAATAATTAAAAAGCACCATAAAAATTCTGAGCATTATCAGGATGGTTCTTTCATGTGCCTTTGTTTTTTCTATACAGAGAAATCTGGAAGGTGGTGAAAGCTGGAACAACCACAGATATGTAAGTGTGACTTAAAACAACAGCAAAAAACCAAGAGGGAAGTGAATCTTTCAAACAGTGAAAGCTGTTGTGCCATTGCAATGTGTACCCTATGGTCCACAGAAAGCCCAAACTATATCTGTTTAGCACAGGAAAGAAACATATGAAGTAGATGCATCAGAGATATGGGATGATTTTCTCTTTGGTGTTGCTGCAGCCTGACAGTGAAAGCTTGGTCTCAGAGCCATGACCTTTCCGAGGTTTACACTTCAGGGGAAGTTTTCCATTCCCAACTCCAGAGCTGCAGCCATATTAGGAGTCAGCAGCCCTGTTCTTCCTCACCAGCCACTTCCTCAAGTTTTCAGGTTCTCCTCTCCGTGTTCCAAGCCCTGTCTCTAAACACATCCCAGAGCAGCTCAACTCTGGTTTATTTACAGATTTTACTGGCATTGCTGCCATTCCAAGTGTTGCCCTGCAGATAAAGAGACCAAGAAGAGCCCTGCCAGTGTTAGCAAGCCAGAGATCTGTGCTGCATGTGTAGCACCGCTGTTACAGAACTTGTTGTCCCCAAATAAAATTCATTTCACCTGTGCTTGGTAAATACTCTAGTACTTACTATTTCTCTTTTATTTTCTATAATTTGATAACTACCCCATAAAAGTCTGGAAGAGACTGTGAAGACTTTGGAGCCCTCTCCCTCCTGGAAACAAATCAGTTGTGTTGCTTTTGTATTGCTAAAATCAGCTACCCTGCTGCTGCTGCAGCTGGTGTGGCTCCAACAGCGCTATCAGGACAGGGAATCCTAGCGTGGAAAGGCTGTTGCTAAGGGCTTTGACACCATCATATAACTCTGCTCAGGGCAGGTCTAATCACTGTTGTGCTTTAAAGCCACTGATAGTTCTAGAGACTGGCTTACACTTCACCTGCCAGCATTGCCAGCACTGGTGGAGTTGGAATAAAGCCACAGTAACCCCAGGAAATTCTTTTAAGGCTGTTTTTCTTGTGGGGCAGCATTGGGCAAAATTGTTGCTATAGAAGCTCTGCATTGAGACTTCCTTTCATTGTTGTTTCCATCAAATTTCCCTCGTCTACCTTTGGTCTGAAAGCTTCTGTGGGGAGGATTTCACAGCTGCTTTTGACCCCCTTCATAAGGATAACAGGCTTCTGGGTGGGAGGAGAAACAGCAATGAATCAAGTGAAAGGCAGAGGAGAGGAGGCTCCTGGGCTTTCATATGTGCTGACACACAAGTGAGTGCCCTCAGCTTTATCTGCTCCCTCTCTGGCTTCTATCAAAGATTCACGTCATTATCCAACTAATGATTTCCGAGGGGGGATTCTTTCTTTGTCTCCTTGACACAGGAAAAATGGACACAGGCAAACAGGCAGGATGGGCACCCGTTTATCACCTCTATGAGCAAATTCAGATAGGCTTTGCTTAGAAATCCCTTCTCTCCAGTCCCAGCCCCCCAGGGCTGTCTGGCTGATGCTTTCTGAAAGCTTTGACACTTTACATCCACCTCAAACATGCTTACGAGGTCACACGACCACGTTGCTCAGCCTCCTCCTTGCTCTGCCAGCTCTGCATTCACTCCACTTCCAACTGCATCCTGCCTGAGCATAAACTCCCGCAAATTCACTATTGCTTTTCTCTCCCCTTTCTCATTCCCTTCCTCTCCCTGTCTCATCTTTGCCTTCAACAAATGCCTCAGACAACTGACTATACCCTCACTACCCTTAGGAAGGCATTAGAAGAGAGTGGGTTTAAGTGTATGCACTGAAAAATTGGATCTTGGGAGAGATGCCCACAGTAACACACCGTGTCTCAGATTAGGACCTCAGGCATGAGAGATCTTTTGTCTTCTGCCATTAGACTTTTTGCCTTCTTCACTTTTATAGCCCTACCACCACTGGTAAAACTCTCCTCTCTGCACCTTCAAATCAGGAGCAGTGTGCCTACTCCTCATCTCACAGATAACTCAGCTTTCAGAAGTCATCCCAAACCCATAATTTTTCCCCAGATTGCAAAATATTCTGTAATCCTTCTGGCTCTGTTCTATTATTATTATTTATTCCCCTCTGTTATTTCTGTGCTACTTACAAAAGTCTTAGCATAACCAGCACACACCAGTCTTGACCTACCCTTCTATGGGACTATCATCCTACAAGGAATCACTGTTACTATTAACAACTTGTTTAACTCTAGGAAACACTCTGAGATGCAACTAATGTATTAAATCAAATACTACCTCCCATTTGGATGGGAGCGTCAGTTACTTCCCCAACTATATGGGAGATACACCTCAAAGAGCATCGAAGCAGCAATGTGATTGCAATGCAGTGAGCCACCCAAATGGAAGCTTTATCTAGTTAGCGCAGAGACCAACAGTGAGACAGATACAGCAATGTGAATAATGCTCCCAGACTGGATAGTTTGTCCTATGAAGCTCGGGTAGCCCACACTGGAGGAACTGCTGCAAGCCTTAGCAGTTGTTAGCAGAATGAGGTAAATTGAAGCTAGGGTGGAGAGAATCTCCCACCCAGCAAACACAGAACTGCCTGCAGTATAGACATACCCAAACCCATGATGCGAGATCAGCCATGAATTGCATCTGCCATAGCCACTGGGTGCGAAAAGTCAAGAACTTGAGAACAGCAGCGACTTGCCCTCACACTATCTTTCCAAATATAACCCACTAGCTCACCAAAGGGGAAGTAGTAATGGGCAAGCAAAGAAAGGCCTTCAGTTGAAAGCAGTGCTTCTTTTTCAGGCTGTTACCTAAAATAGACAGAAAACATAAGCTAGACCCAAAAGAAAGAAGAAAACCTCTCTTTCAAAATTACAGTCTCACTAAGCATTTATAAACCAGTTCCTCCTTTCCCATGACATATCAAATAAAGCTTAGAAGTAGATTTCTTTTTACATAGTGTTCATTTGCCAGTTTTCTATGCCAGAGGTAGGTGTTACCTGTGCTTAATTTTGCCGTACCAAAAGCTACCAAGAGATGGCACCAAGGTTTCTGCATGCATCATGTTTGTCCAGCCATCTGGAACAACCTTGGTATATGGTACTCCTCTCTGCCTCATCAATTCTTCATCTATTTTCAAATCTCATCTGAAAGCATCTCTTTCTCCCTTGCTTATACCTCTTAATTTTTCAATTTCTCTCATCTGCTGCTATTAATGGTACAATGCCAGTAAAGTATAATTCTGCAATGCAACTCTATCTACTCTGCAAAGCAGCACTGAGATACCATCAATTTGAAATGAGATTTTATAACTTAATATTGATATTAGAACAGTTCATTCTTTGAGAGCAACCATACAGACCATTAAAAGAACGGAGGAGAAGGAATTCAATAAAACTGGGGCACCTTTGGCTCCCAGATAATTTCTTCTATTACAAGGGCACATTGCATTAAATCTGAACACTAGGGTTTATTTACTTATCTCAGCAATGTACCCATCTCTGCTCCATGTTGTCTGAGATTAGTCAAGTTGAAAAGGCACTTGATATAAACAAGAATTCTAAGGACAATGCTTTCCCTTGTTGCTGGCATCATCTCATTCAGAATAGCATTTACCAGTTTTATTTAGCAGGAATTCTAGACTAAATACCATGTATATCAAGGCCAGATGGGAAGCATGTCATTTAGTTGTGACATAGCTCAAAAGAAATATTTCAGCCCCTCCTGTGAATTTTCTACAGAGATCAAGTGAACCAAATAGCAATTTGAGAATAAGCAGGCACTAAGCATTGATTAATTCTGACCACATTCCAATAGAATCGTGTGTTACTTTCCAATTAAATATCCAAACTGCTCAACACAATTAATGGCAAAACACAGACTAACAAGAGGAATTAAAGATTATTTGCTTTTGATCTCCTATCAGGAGCCATTGCCAAATGAAGAAAAGCATAAAGCTGTATGTGGAGCATTCCTCAAAAAAAAGCAATCACGACAGCTTCCATATCAGGTTGCAGAGGAACTAATCACCATGTTGGTGCATTGAGTTTCTTCTCATTCTTAAAATATTGGCTGGCAGTGGCCATGCAACACGTTCTTCTATTTAAGCAGAGAGCAGCTGAAAAATGAGGACAATCCAGGAGATGGAATTGCAGTGCAAATGTATGTGGTGGTCTACCAGCAAGAAGTTATTCAGGATTAAAGCTGAGGAAACTCTAACTGCTTGCACTGGGTCTAGGATGCATTTGCAATTGGATCTCTTCCATGTGTCTCTCCATCATTCTTAGCAGAAGAGATAATTCTAGTGTTCAGGTCATCCCTGCTATATGTCTCCTCTCTTTTTGTCTAACACAGGCATAGCCCACTGCCATTCTGATTTCTTCTGTTGTTGTGAAGGTCACAGGAGATCACTTTTACAAGCATTTGTTGATGTGGCAGCTTGGTCCCTTTTCAACACTATGGGCATAACACTTATATTTTATCTTGCATCAAAAGCACTGTTTCCAAGATGAGAAAACATAATCTCAGTTGTGTGCAAACAAATAGGTTTTATAGAAAAGCAGAGTAATATATGTATATATTCATATATCCAAAGCCTATTTTTGAGCTATATACAGCCTGTTAACTTATCTCTTCAGCATTTCCAGGGCCTTGATACTCTCCTGGTCAATCTGATACAAGGTCAGATTAAATACAGACCCATCAGATTTGGGCTTTTAGCTGTAATGTGCTCTCTTGATCACCTTGACATTCCTCTCTTCACTTGCACGAGCTGTGCTTTCAGAGAGAACAGTAAAAATCTTTCTCTCAGCCCAGATTGTGATAGAAGCATGCGATACAGGAATTACTTCCTGACCATAGCAACAGTGTCACCATTGTTCTTGCATGTTTCAGATTCTTGAGTCACTCCCTACCTCAAATCTCCTTGAGCACACATCACAAAGAAAAAGGACGCACATATGTGGAACACGTGGTGCTCTCATTTTCTCCTGGGTTTTGATCCCTGACACTAGTTGGAGAGGACTGTATTTTCCAAATCTCTCTCAGCACCATCTACCTGACCCAACCTTAATGCCCATCGTGCTACTTCTAAGTTACCCATTCCAGACTCATCCTCCACTCCGCAGAAAGAACTAAACATTTCCAAGTCACATCAAATACCTAGAGGCAAACATATGCTACATGTGAAGAGAACTTGCTTCTCTCTTCCTTTAAGTATGTAAGAAGTCCAGATATCCACCTCAAATCAAGTAGTTACATGAGAGGATTTACTCCTCTTAGTAAAAAGGCAGATTAACAGCAAGCATTTGAGGAACTGTAACCATCCAATAAGCATGAAACATAAGAAGAATTGTGATCAGATGTCAGAAGCAGGCAATGCTGGACATGAGAAAAGGCAGATAATTTCTGCATATCACATTTTCTAGTGAATTAATTTGGCACCATTCCCAGACCATTTTTACCTGCTTTCCACTTTTAATTAAGCAGTCAAACTTTCCTGGAACAGCCCAGTGCAGAAAGCCAAGTTCTGTGACTATTCAGAGAGAGATTTTAAATCTGACAAATACTCATTCTCACTGCAACTTCTGGTACTAGATTTATATGAACACTTACCACACTGAGCAGAGCTGGTTAATGGTAAATAGGTATACTCACACAGAGCTTTGAGAAACAAAGATGTTTTAAAAGACTCTCTAAATTGATTTTAATAAAACTGCAGGAAAATGGCTGCCCATCAGCCTTTTCACAACAGAAAAATATAACATAATGGAGGAAACAACTTAGGCACACGACACACCATCTTTTGCCATTTTCTACAATACCAGTCTTCTCATATGAAATTATCACAAGTTCTGTTTTAATTTATTTTCACTGACTTTGACAATCTACCTTAATCTTGAGGAGTTCTAGAAAAGGCCAGCACAACATATAGCCACGGGCAACATAGAACCTCCAAAGCCACTGGCCTGACATGCCAACAGCCTGGAATGATGCTTGGCTATCTGAACACAGTCAGACAGAAGAGACGCCGCTCCTGGCTGGATGGCGAGCAAAACTCTGCCACTGACACATTCCACATCCATTTGCCAACAACACATCCAAATATTTCCCAGAACTTGGGAAAACAAGTAATGGTGTTGAAAGGGACACTGGGCATCAGGAGTAGGATAGAAGATATGGAAAATATAGGGCCTAAGTGAGGCAGAAGATGAAAGGATCTGGGACCATTGCACTGCGTGGGGCATCAGGGATGTTGCATTAGAGTAGGTGTCGATGGAGTGAAGATTTGAGCATCCCACACATACACTCATATCAGATATCCCAGCTACCGACATAAACAGAACTGAGAAAAACAGAACATCATCTGGCTTTATTTTAAACTGCCCCTATAAAAGGCATCAAAAAACTTTCTCTGCAGCAGAACGCCATGAAAGCTAAGCAAGACGGTATAGAGTCTCCATCTCACTTGGATTTCACATTGCTTAACCCAGGAGTTCTCTAAACCACAAGAAGTTTCACATTTTTTCATGTGGCTTTTACTTCAGACATGGGTAGTCCTGGCTAGATCCGCACAGTTATGGCACCAGCAACCTGCAGACCTCAAATGCCTAACTAAGACCAATAAAGTCCATGAGTCACAGTCTCGGGGGAATCAGAGCTACCTGGCATGCACCCAGAGGAGGTCAATTGGAGCATGGGAGACTATTTCTAAATAACCCAGAGCTTTGCCACCGGGAAAAATAAATAGAACTATGTATCTTGTTTCCCCCATCTTAGCTGGCTAAATAAATAGCTCTCATAGTGCACTCTCCAGGGCAGATTCTTAAAGTGACCTTGGCCCTGCTGCTGCCCAGGACAGGAGAATGGGGGTGTACCCACCAGAGAAGTGGTGCATTTTCAATGCTGCATTCCTGGCAGCTGATCAAAGAACAAGCATAACCTCAGCCCCCACAGTTGCCGCCTGTTCCTTCCCAGCAGGAAGGCAAATCATGGTGGCACATAGCTACAAAGTGGAGAGAGGGTATCAAGAGCAAATGCAAAGGGAGGATCAGAAGCTTGCTGGGAGGACATTGGAGTATTCCTCTGCAGGCAAGTTACAGACAAGCGTTCTTTTCAAGTTCTGTACTGATAGCCAAAAAGAAGCAGTTTAGGGGTTTTTTTTTTTGTGACCAACTACCTGACTAGCACCAAAGTAACCCACTCCAGATTTAGCATAGGCACAGCATAGGAATAGCTACACCAGCATCAGATGGCCAGGAGCACACACTGAGGTAGAGAAAGCACACAACCCCTTTTTAGTCTTTCTCCCCATCTCAGAAAACCCATCCATAAACTTCCTCCCCCAGTCACCCTACACATTTTCAACAAGAGCAGCTCAAAAAGATACAAAAGACATTTTCACATTACCCACCTCCATTTGCTGATGAACTGTGAAGATGCCTGGGATTTTCAGACCATAGCTGTCCCAGGCATTTGCTAATGCTGGGAAAGAAGAGCTGTAACCCACCCTACAGTTTGGACTTCTGGTCTCAGGGCCTAAATTCTTGTTAACATCTCTTGAAGCTGCTTATCCCCAGTGAGAGCAATGTTTCCAAAAGGACTACAAGCACAATCCCCACTGAATAATAAAAACCTAATACCTTTAAATAGGTTGCAAACGTTTTTTAAACCAAAACAGGTTTGTGTGCTGCTTCTGATGTAAAACAGACTGTCTTCATTGAGCCGTTGACCTTCTCAGCTGCTCCTAGTTATTAAATAAAACAAGCAGCTTTGAGCCTTAGGCGGGCCAGCTGAGTGGCTATCAGGCTTCAGCTGATTTATGGTTCTTGCTCGTTAAATCAAGTGCAGGTGGGAGCCAAATCACCTTTTTCTGTGAGCTAGATCTCAGGAAAACCTTTATCCTTCATTTGTACACTCTTACAAAGAAGTTTTAAGAACAGCACAAGTGTTTTAGGAAAAAAAGGAAATTAGGAAAGTGATGTAGCAATGAGGAAACACATGTAGGCAACAATTAATGTATAAAATACCTTTTTCAAAGGAAAAATAAATCCAATCTTTTCAGCAATAAATAAAATGGCTTATTAGCAATAAAACTAGAGTTTTATTGAGGGAATTTGAAGTGTAGATTTTCTGGTGTGTGTGTCTCAAATGGAAAAAAAGATCCACAGAAAAGTTCAGAACAACTCTTGTACATCAGATAAAAGGCAGAAACCCCCAAATATTGCACATTGACAATCTAGAATCATTGAAATCAAAAGCAGTGTGTTTCTCTGAAGGCTGTTTCTTTCCCTTGCTGCTTAGAAGTGAGTATTCTAGACCACTTTACAGCCTACATTACAACAACTCTCAGCAGCACTAGCCACATCTCCAAATGAATCTCAGCAAAAAGCCAGGTTAGGAATGTGTGACAAAGTTTTCCACTTCCCTCAGAGGAAATAGTGAAGGGAAAAAGCAGCTTTGCACAAAATCCATTTAAAAAGCCTTTATGCAGCCAGTCCCATTGCTTAAAGGAGAACTGATTCAGGCCCAAGTCCCATTACACAGAGATCCTGACCTATAAGGCTATCACAGAAGTAGAACTAACACTAGTCTAATTGCAGCCAGCACTTCCATAGGAAGGAAACCAGAAAATTGAGTGGAATTTGCTTACTTAATTAAGCACAGGTACAGACCCATCCATCATTTTTTGTTGCCTCAGAAGGCAAACCCAGCTCTGGGTCTAACTCATCCTGCGCATCCCTGTCATACATAAAGCAGTTCTCCACGTTCCCTGAACTGTAAAGATTAAAGTTATACCATGAGGCCAGAGGGGAACCTTGGAGGGTGCTCAGATATCCTGGAACTGGCAGGTTCTGTGTTGCTTAAGCAAATGTGACTCTGTGGGCACAGCTCATAGCAGTAAACTCTTCCTCCTGTTTGTAATGAGCAAGTCACAGAAATGTGTTATGCCCTTCTGTGGATGTTTTCCACATTACAAAGTTTGCCTTCAAAGGCATCTGAGGAAGTGGTCAGAGTGGACAACTTGAGGACTAATGTTCAGCATTAAGATGGAGATATAAAATGGACTTGCTGTCTTCAGAAAGAAACAATTCGAAGTATTTGGGCTGGGCTTAATAACAGGCCCAGATTAATATCAGTAAGAACTGTCATACTTCAAAAATATCATGATGACCTAGTCACAACTGTCTGCAGGAGGAGGATGAGGCAGCACTGCCACGATTTCACCCTACTTGCCCCTGGGCCCGTGGTGGCAGGAGTTTCTTGCTAAAGTGGTTTGTCTGCTGCCAGCAGATGCTTCTCAAAACCCAGTCCTGGCTGGGAAATGAAGGACAATACCTTGCAATCAAACTGCCATCACTGTATAAGGTACACTACAAATAAATGGTCACCAGCATGAATCATATGATGAATCACAGCATTAACGTGTCCTTCAGGGAACTATTTCTGTCTCTTAAAAACCCTGCAGATTTAAAGTTAGTGAAAATTGTGCATCCATTTCTGATTTCTTTGTCTCTTCAAGTGGAACCAAAGTTTTATTTCTTGCTGTCCTGGAAAGACGAGTTCCCTTGGGGCTCCTGCCTACCTGACTGTCCTGACGTGTCTCTTGCTGTAGGGGGTGATGACTTTGAAAAGCAGCTCCATGGCTCCATTGATGCCAAGTGTAGTTCCTGTGGTAACTAAGACAATAAAAGAGAAAAAAGCAGTCAGATCTGAAGCAGACGGCCTGCCACACTGTATTTAGAGGGGATGCAGGGAAGGCAGTAGCTGCCCCTGGGGCTATAAGCAGATTTCTCTGGGCTCCCAGCTGGACTTCACAGATCATTTTACAAAGAAACTGAAGCACAGAGCTGTCTGTGGACACAACCTGAGCCAAGATCAGACACAAACCCAGTCCCGCAGTTCTTCCCTGAGTTCCCCAAAGCCCTTTTTCCTGTAAATATTGTATCTCCAGAGATACAAATCACAGTTAAATAGGGTCACGTCCCAGCAAAATGACAGGGCTCAAATTCATCCTACATTTCCCACAGGCAACTCCACAAAGACAATTTATTTCACAGGGGCATGGAGGGCAGAGTTTTCTTTCTGTGCTATTATTCAGCAGTACGGAAGTGGTTTTGCAGGGCAGGGGTGCTCCTGAATGCAGCTTCATTTCAGCTAGGCCAATTTTACCTTTAATCCCTCACTTGTTAACACACTGGGAACTTTTACAGACAGATTTTGCAATCGATTCCAAAAATGCCCGATTCATAAACAAGGTGTTTAGCCAGACCTCCCCACTACGAGACAGGATCTCTGTGTAAAGAAGGAACAAATAGAGCCCTGAAATACTAAATGCAATCAAACAGGTTGAAAGGATCAGTAATCAACAGCAGCCAGAAGGAGATCTGGCTCCCTGCCCACTGCTGGTTTTTGCCTGTTTGGTAAATATCTCCCAGTGGTCATCACAGAGCTGACAGAGGGCCCATCATCTCCTGCAGTCCTATCACGTCCCTGCCAAGCTGTCCTGTGATGGAAAGCTTTGCAAGGCTTGCCAGCTACTTTCACACTAGCTGGTAATGCATTAGAGACGGGGTGGTGGACAAGGCTGCTTGAAATCATCCTGCCCCAGCGCAGGACATGGGCTGCCCACACAGCTGGTGACAGAGACTGTGAGGAGAGCCACCCAGAGCAAAGAACTGGTGCATGGGATTGCGACGATGACTCATCTTTTCTGCTTTTATACCTTAGCACTCTCAGAGCTTTATAGACTTCGGGATCCTCTGTAGTTCTGCTCCATAAAAACAATGTTTAAGGTTGGGAACATGTAATCTCCTACTGGTACTCTCATTCAGAGTGACTGGCCCCCATGTCAACCACAGCTAAGCAAGTAGGACTTGTACTGTGTCTGTCCATCCACTTTTCACCTACATGCGATGCTCAACCTAAAGCTACTTCCTCAGTAATAGTTTGGTACCACATCCATACAGATGTTTACCTAACCTTCCTGGCAGCTTCCCAACTGGGCCACAGAGCACATGAAGTCAAAGTTACGCGTGGAACGGGGAAGCACATCTGCAGAGTGCTGGAGATACCTGAGGAGTAATAGAGATGCTCCAGCAAAGAAGCAGAGGTGGGGTTCTGTGGACTCACATTAACAGAAAAGAATTCAGGCTGCAGTTTGCATCCTAAAGCCTCTGCAAAACCTGGCTGGGATGCAGGTGCAATGGAGCAGGGAGGAGGAGAGTGTGTAGATCATCATTTTGGGTGGGAGGCAGCACACAGCTGTGAAACCCAAATAAAGGCACATTTCATATTCTGGCCCTGGCTCCATTTTCAGTCACACTCAGCCTTTCAAATACAGCTTATCATAGGGGCGGGGGGAATGTTAAGGGTTGGCTGCTTGCCTGAGAAAGCCAATTGCATGAAGATCACTCCTGTACAGACAGGAGGGACCTGCAGGGCTAGGCACCAGGAGTGCTAAATCTTAGGATGCGTGTAGCAGACTGGAGACAGGATGGCCATGAGGAATTATCTGCTGGGTGAGGGATGTGGAGAAGGAAAGGAAAGGGTTAGAGGGAGCAAAGGGAAATCTGTGTTAACAAATTCAGTGTTCTATAGCAGGGAAAGCCTGTATGAATCTGTAATGATCCTAGGAGAGAATACTGGAAATCCCATTGCTTGAACCATTTAATATGAGGGCATTGACAAGCAAGAAAAGCTGGGAGAGTGCGTGGGGAGGATGCTAGACAGAAGACCGGGATCTAATGTGTCGTTCTTGAGAGACCTTGAATGAGCAGCTGATTTCTCTCTCCCTTTCTTTCTCCTCCAGCACTTTCCTTCCTCATGGAGCTGATCTGAAGATCAATACATTCAACAATAGTGAGACATTTGGCTATTATGGTAATGGGAACTGCATAGAGATGTGAGGTACCTAAGTCTCAGAGCAAAGGAGTTGACTATCTGTATCGTAGAACAGGAGATCATTGCCATGAATATTTTTCACTACAGCACTTTTATTTTCCACAGATGAAATACACTTTAAAGGCTGAAAAACCCTCTTTGGGGAGCACCTCTTTCTATGGTTGTTCTGGCTTTTGTGCCTGATGCTGTATATTAACAGTGGATGCAGGCACTAACCTTAACCGAGAATGATGTTTCTTTGCACTGAAATGACTGAAATATCTCTGGTGGTTGTCACACAGGGGAAAATAGGAAAATCCAGATGCTCACCATTAGAAGCACAAACCCGCAGGACCCAGAGGCAGTGGGTGAGGTGCAGGTGGTGGCCCAGGTTTCTTCTTGCCAAGCTCAGTATTGTATCTGTTGCTTCTGCCTTCTGCACTTTCAGCCCAAACTTCCTATCTGTGAAAGCAAATAAGAATCAAACTATTACAAAGACCAGGTCTCTGCAGCAGTGCAAACCTATTTGCACCCAATCTTGTAACAAAGGCATTCAAATGTATCAATGAGTTAGATCATCATTATTCTCACTGAAAATAGGAAAACATGGGATTTACCTACAGTCACCATATCAAATCATATTATCATAGAACGGTCTAGGTTGGACCTAGACCTCATGGAGGTGGTCATCATACGGTGGGTAGACCTTTCTGACTTTGGCAACAACTCTGGTGTAGATGGACCATCACCCACAACATCCATTAACTGATCTTCCACATCTGGAGCCTCACACCTGTTGCACAGAGGCACATGGGAAGGTGAGGTAGGCAAGGAGGGTGTTCACTTGCTGCCCTGAGCCTAGACTTGCCTCCATTCTCTCCTTTCCCTTAAGCTACAGCCTTCTGCCTGTTGGGCAAGAAGCATCTCTATGCATGTGCACTCCTTCCCTGCCTTGTTGCAGGATCTCAAGTGGCACACCCCAAAGATAAACTCTCAGCTGTGTCAAGCACATCTCAGTGCTGATTATTGCTGGGGTTGGATCATTGTTGTTAACTTTTTGCCCCCCACCCAAGCAGTCCCCCACCACTCAGCAGCACCTCGTTGTCCGACCCTGGCCAGCAGCCGCAGCAGGGGCAGGAGGATGTTGTGGTCCAGCAGCTCGGCCCGGGCAGCAGTGGTGAGAGCCTGCAGCAGTGCCTCACTGCCCCCCTTGCTGATCACGTACTGAATCCTCCGGCCGGTCCCTGTGGAAAAGAGGAGAAATTCTGCTCAGAGCATCCCTTCCCTAAGCCACAGCAATCACAAACCCTCAACCCCACATGGAGCACACAAAGCTCCCATGGTGTTTTATTGCTATGAACCCAAAGGCATTTGAGGAATTGATCATGGATCTCAGGTGCTTCTGGCCTGGGACATGGCAAATGGCTGCATGGGAAAACTCTGTGTCTGCTGCCTCTTGCTCTGGCAGTTGCTATCGTTACAAACCCACGTCCTGCTGAAGTTTTTCCATTGTGCACTGAAATACAGCAGAGGGGAATAAGCAGAGATACCAACAGGTTTCAAAGGAGCAGGAGGCTCAGTGATTTTTTCTTAGATACTGGAAATTAAACCAGTGAAGGACTAAAGCTGCAACAGTCTTCTGCCAAATGAAAAGGAATCCTTGGGAAGCTTCGGAGACAGCTTTTAAACAGATCTAGGTCTCCAAAGAAACCACACGCCAATCCTGTGAGCCCTACTGTGTCAACAAACATTGATCCATGGGCAACTTCAGGCTCTACGGCTGGAAGAAGCTGCATGTTCAGCTCCTGGGTGGGAGATAGTACATTCTATCCTCCATGGAGGCAATCCTTCCAGCTAGCTGAGGAACAGCACTGCAGGGCTTCTAAAGAGAGGCCCAACTGAATGGGCCATGTCTGTGCCAGAGGCTCCAGCACTTGCAAGGCAGCCCCTACAGGCTAACTGCTTGGTTGGATTGAGAGTTGTTTAACAAATGATATTTCTGAGATGGAGCAGGAAAGAAAAGAAACTTGGTTATTTTTTCAGTTCTTTTGCCAATTCACTTATTCTTTCACGTGGCTGGGGCACATGCAGCAACATGCCATCCCTGCATCCCCCAGGCAGAGGTGCCTTGTTGGGAGATGCTGAACTCTATTAGTGTCTCTGTGCTATGGGAAGTCAGGCTCCGCTCCCTGTTTCACAGCTCTTTCTCCAGTAGCAGTGGTGAACATTTCCAGTGGTTGACTGACAGGGATTATAAAATACTTTGGAACTCATGGGCATCTTTTAAACTAAAAGAGAGAAAAAGGAGGCTTTCTCTAGGTGTTTTTTTTCCTCTTTACTTACTTAAAAAGCTCAGTTTTCCAAGCACAGGAGTAAGGACTGCTGATCTCTAGACGCAGTTCATGTTTTGTTCACACTGCAAACCCCAGGCCAAGTTTATGCAGGAATGAATTCCCTGACCTATCTGAGGATCCCCTTTCTGCCCCTAGCCTGCAGGCATTGCCCCACAGCTTTGCTTCCTTACCCAGAGACAGCAAATCAGTGAGGACAGTAAGGATATTCAGGATGACATCCTTGTCACCGGAGCTCTGAAATGGAAACACATCAAATTTAGGGATCAGTTCAGGACAGTGAATTTCATAAAACACAGGGCTGTGGTGCATCATGCAGTGCAGAGGCACTGAGATGCTTGTTTGGATACTGAGTACTTTTTGTGCCATCTGGCCAGTGAGTATGTGGAACCATATTGATAACACATTTTAAAAGCCTCTGACAGACATATTGATCATACTACACAAGATTTAATACACAGTAGAATTTCCACAGAATTTACATACAAATTCTGGATTACATCTCTCTGGTTTTGGTTTGGTCTGTCTACCCCAAAGTTGAGGAAATTCTGTATCACACCGATGTTAAATGTGGGGTGGATTTCCATGACAGCATCCCTTATTACTGGCAGTTGAAGAAGAATATCTTTAAATTATGTTAATCTCACTTTATCTCCCACTAAATGATTAAAATAGGATAATATCTTACACATCTATGGCTCCTATATTTCTGATTGTTGAAGTGCTTCAGAAACTTAACCTACTTTGCATTCTGGATATATGGGATCATTTCACCAGCCAGACTGATTCAATCATTCTCTGAGATACATAACATTACGCAACCAAATATTAAAGACAAGGAATTGAGAAGTAACACCTAGCAAAAAGAAACTGTAGAAAGAATATAGGGAAAACTAATTCAATGACTCTTAATGTATATGGACTTTTTTCCCAGTGGATCTCTGCTAAAGACACAGCACAAACTTTATATCTCTCAAAACCAGAATCCCATCATACTGGTTTTGGTCAATTATCAGTGTTAACAAACTTTAACTGCTCAGTACACATTTCAAGCTGGCATAAGTGAGCAATGCGAACAAAACTATCAGCAGAGGAATGAGACAAAAGAACAAGATGTGATCAGTGGAAAGATAAAGAAGAAAGAGGAGTCAGGTGGAGATGAGAGATTGGAGCAAACAGGCAGAGATTCACTTCTGAAGTGGGGACTCAAGGGACGACGGTCTGTGAGCACTGCTGCCTTTCTAAAGACTCACCTTACTTTTGTTGTTAACTAAAATCCACAGGGAAAGTGCACGTCTCATTCCCATCTCAGAGCTTGCCCATGCCCAGAGTGAGAACCTGCTGTTTCTATTCGTTACTACATTAACTCAACAAGCAGAGATCTCTGCGCTGAACATAAAAGTTCAGCCCTTTTATGAACCATGTTGAAATCAAAAGGCTTGGTATGATAGGATTACTGCTTCTTTCAGAGCCAAGACAAACAGAATATTTGGCTTTAATGAAATCCAGTAACTCTCGGTTCACCAAGTTATTGCTACCCTCACCTTAGAGAAGGAGTGTAAACTCGTGTTACTGGCTCAAGGGACCACACAGAGAGAAAAGACTGCAGTAGGGTTAGAGCGGTTCTGAACACCATTACTTCTAGGTAACGTATATAGTTTTAGTCATATTTTAATCTTGATAACTCATGTCTTTATTAATTAGTCCACAGTCCTGAGCTGTCTCAAGTCTCCCAGAGCAAACATAGAGCAACTAGAGCTCTGCTTCCAAGAGTTTCTTGGCATTTTTTATCATAGGGACTTAATAGTCAGGGCATAGGCTGTCAGGAGTGATGAGTATCCACCAAATTTACTGACTCCAGGAAGAGTTACTGTTCTCAGCACCTTTTTAAATATCAGGGTTGTCTAAATCAGACTGTCCTCTGGTTTTATCTTGCTGCCTCTCAGTATCCCTTTCCTCTGTAGGTGGATGGATTACACATTAAGGTTTCAGTAATGAAGTCTTCATTGATTTATGCTCCTATTACACTGGGTTGTTTATTTTAACTGATTGGATTGTGGGTTTCCTAAGCCATTAACACAAATAGTGATGACATAAGATATCCTCTGACTTTCCATGTGCTTTATCCAGGGACTTAAACGAACAAAGAACTTGAGGGGACATGAAAGATCAACCTTTAAAATGTGAAAATTAGAGCTGAGTGATATTGCCAAATATATTACCTGAGTATTTACTCTTCATGTTTTACCACTAAAACTCTGACTATGTTGGTTACCCCATCATTCCCCTTTCTCCAGAACACTAGAGAGGGAATTGGATGACTTGTGTGTTCGCTGAAACAGTGGATAAACCCCTAGTCCCATTACAAATTCAAACATATTTCCCACTTTGGTGTCACCACTGAACAATACAGAACACTGCAGAAGAACACAGTTCCAATTTATAACAGCAAGACAACACAGAAAAAACAACCTTGTTGTCTTGCAAGATGGCGACTTGCCTATCGAAAAGGAACAGCTCGAATTTTGATTAATTAGCTTGAGATTTTCAAAGTCATCAAAGATATGTGGACACTGAAATCCATTAGAATCAATTGTTTAAATTAATACTCATACCAAACTGTTTGTGGATGAATTGCCAACAAATCCATTCATAAAAAATATTCAGTAAATCTTTTTGAACAGTAAATACAAATGAGAAAATCATAACTTGTGCCTGATCTAAAAAAGATGAATAGAGTAATTTCTTTAATGCAAATTACTTACCCAGCTCTGGTTAAAATAAACACATCAGTTATTTTTATTGAAAGATACGTTTGATTGTTCAAGAACAAACCATAAGCAAAGAAAGAAGTAAAATTCCTCTTGCTAACTTTTTTCCATTCCTGCCAGCACTTTTAAATGTTAGATACAACATCTATACATGCATAGACTAATGAAGATGCATTCATGGTATATGGGTGGAATAAGAGCAGAGAAAAGTTCCCAGAGGCTCAAGTTAGATTACAAAATCACCAACCTCCTGAAGGATTTCATTAAAAGGATTTAAAGTTAGAGCCAAATTGTTACCTCTTAACAGCCTGTAGCTGCCTTTCATGCTGCCTTTCCGGCTTGCAGTTGGACAAAGGCTAAAGTAGCACAAATCATCACTTAAAATATCAGGCATGACTGTATTTTTGGCTGGAACCTCTCATCTTAGCCTTGCTTCAACAAAGCCTGCTGCCTTTCTCACCCAAGTGAGACTATCACAGGGCTAAGTTCAGACGCACTTAATCAGCTCCCAGCTGATAGTTACTTTCTTAGCCTTTTTCTGGGAATTAATCCCTAAAACATGGGGGCTTTGGTTAGCTTGGCTGAAGTTCCTCTTAGATAAACAGCAGGAGGACGGAGAAAGCCAGGAATGAAAAAATACCCCAGCGCATAGTCATTGATATGTTACAGGCAGCAAGTGATTAGGTAGTGACATTGGATTTGGAGGACAACAGCTTGATCCCAAGATCCTTCTGAGTGGAAGCTCAGGTTTTTGCTGACCTGTGATTAAACAGGGAAGGAGTTCCTGTCTCCTTGTCCTGCTCCTGGGAACACAGCAAGACAAGCTGTTATTTACTCAAGATTATAAAATTGCAACTAAACCACAGGAACAGGTAATCTTGTTTCGGCAGGGAAGTCTCCTGGGATTAGAAGACCCAATAGGTGGGATTTTTCCTGTCCCACCTGAAGGACAGCAGCTATCAGTTAGCGCTGGCTTAAAACAAAGACTTCCTATAAACTGAATCTTTTGTGTAGCTCTTGGGCTTTCAAGCCTTCTGCCCAAAGGCAAGTATTTCTCCAAATCAGACATGCAAACTACTGAGAGTGTTTGCTGTGATTCTATGCATTAATGCTGAAAGAAAGGAGGATGCCCAGAAAGAAATAAAACAGCATTATTAAAAAAAAAATAATAAAAAAATTGTGCAGTGTGGTATTCACTAATAAATATTTCATTTGGGGAAAGAAATACAAAGCAGTTATTCCAATCACAAAAATAATAAATGCAAAATTAGTCATTCCTGCAACACAATGCATAACGTGATTTCTACCAATACTCCTATTAAAATAATTGTCGAGTGTAACCTCTCAAAGCTGTGTGGCTGCTTAGGGAAAAAAACCCAACCAAACACAAAAGAGCCTGTTTTTAAAAGAAAGCTATTGCTGCACTGGGCTAACAAATGTCCAGACCTGTTTTTTTAAGGAATAGGTTGTCTAGTTCCAGGGTTTGTTTGTTTGTTTGTTTTTAAACAGCCATTTTCTAAATATCTACATAGAATTTGCTGTGTTCAAAATACATCCTTCCTTCTTCTCTTATCCTTAATAAATTTGCCCACACCAATAGCAGCAGTCAGAAAACTAACTGTCTGTGTAGAGACTTGCATCTGCAAGTAAAATTTCTCACTCTCTGCACTCAAAGCTTATTGAAGAGAAATGTGGGAGCAGAATTAATACCAGATAAAATCAAGACTAGGTTATGGGCCGAGCAGAATTAGTCCTCACTCTCTCATGAGACCTCCAGAAACTATTGGGCTGCTAATAACTGTATTAATGCTTAAATCAGAGACTCCCCTCCCAGTGTTCTGCTGCCAGGGAGGTAGAGGTGCATACCAGACCCAAATGCCAAGCACAGCCACTCACCACTGGCATTATGGATTTGCCAGCTGGATATCTTCATCCCACAGCTGACTATCCAGCCTTACAATAACTGTGAAGCCAGGTTTGGTGCCTTATGTTCTGTGCCTTGTCAGAGTAAATTGCTTTTTCTAATTCAAGTGGAGCTAAAAATTCGCACTTAAATAAGAGAGCAAAATACCCTGGAGAGTTTCTTGTCTGTGTGCTTCCATCCTCAGCCTCAATATTCAGCCAGCTAACCGTGATTTCTTCTGGTTGGGAGGGTATTATCTAGAGTGCTGGATGCATGGAGGTTTAGGAAAAAGGTAAAATTGTTATTTCTGAAGGGAAAAAAGGGGTTCAGGGGTCTATGAAATATCATTAAGCAACCTGGGAATAAAGGAGTATTTAAAATAAAGCAATTACAGTGTGAGTTTTGTTATCATTGAAACATTTTGTTACAATACTACCATCATCCAGCTTTAGAAGGATCCCAAGACGTTACAGTCCTGTTGCCTCTGTCCCCAAAACACCCATCCAAATGTCCTCAACACCACCACAGACATTTCCACCCTCTGTGATGAACAGTAAGTGCATTTCTTTGGCTTAATCTGGATTTCCTCTCTTGAAGAGTCACATAGGCCTGAACAAGACAGGAAATTCAAAGGAGACATGGTAAGGAGAGGGCCTATTTAAAGACTCAGAGCAGAGGACCTTGTTGCTTGGGTAGTGTCCTAAGTGACCTCTTTAATCCTGCAAGAAAGGCATTCACAGCTGTGGGGGATCATGTAGCCCTCAAACTGTACACAGGGCAGCCAAGGGGCCTCCCAGTACAAGGCACGTTGTCCAACACGTTCTTGCTCCTGTTCCTTAGAGACAAGTCTCTCTCACTGGTTCCCACACACCCGTGTGAGGCATGGCTAGAACTCCATATACCCAAGCACCAGCCATTTTCATTCCTGCTGATGCTTAACTTCAAGCCAGGCTCTATGCATCAGCCCAAAGCAGCAGCTGTGGATTTTATACCATGGAATATAGCAAATACACACAAAAAAATGTCCCTGCTGCAGTCAGGTGAGATAGTTTTTTCCATGGCCTGCAATGAACTGCAGGTATGTTTTTTCTCATCCTTGTTTGCACTTTGATGTGATAACTTGCAATATGTTTTTCAATAACACATCAGATCACTGCAGGGAATAATGATTACATACCCTTCACAATGGATGGCAGCTCATCCAGGTGATGGGGCAGAAGTAGTTCCTCAAAGCCAACTTCTAACATGTTATTGTACAGGGGTTTGCTCCTAGTCCTTGAGCTTCAAGGCTTCTTCTTGAAGGTTATATCCTACACTCTGTGGGACTGAACTACTTCAAAGCAAAGATGGGCAAATTTCAAACTTATATCTGAGCCTTCAAAATACTGAAGGTGTTGAGATGTAACAGCTTGGCCTGAGCTGATCTCTAGCCAAAATAACTTGGTGAATAACATGGCGGAAATCATCTGTGCCAAGGAATCCTACTATATTTAATGCAATAAATTGCCCTAACATAACACCTTTCATCACAGGATCACAGATATCTTCACAAATATTAATTAACACCTGTCCCACTGCCTTCCTCATCAAGAAGATCAGATTATTTGTCCCTTATTTTCTAGTGGGAAATACCACCCTGTGGTGGGAAATTCACTTAGTCAATGCCTAAGAGGATCAGTGGCAGAGCCCAGATAGCAATTCCAATAAAATGAAGCAGAAACATTGCACAGAAGTATTATAGCTCTCAGTCACACACTTACTTCCTTTTCTCTGTGGAGGCAAGTCCTTTCCTGAGATCACCCTTCTCCTTCCAACTTCCCAGGAGGAAGTGCAGCAGGAAAGACCTATGCCCTGCAGGGAATCCTAATGCCAGACTGGGAAAAGGAAGGGCAACCCACCACCAGTGGGTCCTAGCCCTGTTTACAAAGCAATTCATCCTTGTGCCCAAGGACAAGGGAGATGCTACATACAGGAGTTAAGCAGCACACAGACCATGACCTGCCCCTTTTCCAAAGGATGTTTTACCTTCTGAGTCACAAAGACTTCAAGGTGTTTCACCTCACTTCAGAGTATGGTTGTTCATCATGTCTGTGCCACACCACTAGTGTGTCTCACTAATGAGATGTATTGACATCCAGATATCTGCAGGAATTATGCCCTGATATACTGTAGCATCCTGGATACTGTTGGTAAAGTAATTTGCTTTTTTCTTTCTTTCTTTTTTTCGTGCCAAAGTTGTCTCTATGTTCTCAAAGAAAAGATTGTCCTTGTGCAGAAGTTCCTTCTGAGATGAAGTTCGTTTGTGTCACTTGCTCCTCTCACTAATGCATCTCTAATAGAGCAATTACTTTATTATGCAGAACCTGTGGTAAAACACATTATTATGTAACCTTAAAACGCTTCTGTCAGGTTGGAAGTGCTAAAAGAATGAGGAAACTTTGAGATAAATCAAACCACACGATATTCTGCAAAAGGCTTTTAAACTTTCTTTTGAATATTTCTAATGTTCTTTCTGTAATTTCTACTGCAGATAAATTCTCTCAGGTTTCATCTCTTATTTCACAATAAGTTACCTATGACACCTAAAGGTTTTGTCTGGATTTAATGTTATATCGTCTTTTTTTCCTCTTTTTAATCTATTTTTATTTTAATGCCAAAATTATCCTAGCATATGTCTTTCACACTCTTTTCATAAGTTTCTCTAAGGCATTAACCATTCTTGCACAAAGATGTCTATATGCATGTAAGCACCTACTATTTATTGCCATTTCTTATTCCTATGTTTTATATTACTTTAGCTGTTACTGAACTATGTAGAAGTATTAATGTTTTGTTCAAATGCCACTCTGTTACAGCTACTTAACACAACTGCCACCCAGACTTAATAGGGAAGGATCTGTTTTTTCCATTCAGCTGGAGTTTTCTTTTCCACTACTAAGGACAAAAGAGCAGCATAGAACATGCTACTGCCTTTCTTTGTGAGATTTTATGGGTGTCAGTCCAGAGAACGCTGTCTTTCAAAGCAGCAGCACATTTCAGAATTGATCAAGTTCTTTTCAAGCAATGGCATTTCTAAAAGTACAGGTGAGTCTGGAAGATCCTTGGAAAATTTCCGGATGTACTGTTTAATAAACCCAGAGATTTTGGATGCTGTAGTAAACGTGAGTATGTGCATGTGGAAATAAATAGCTATAATGAAGATGCTGCTATCCCTGCCTTCTCTGGGGTGTTCCTGCTCAGGCTAGGCATGATAAAGTCCTAAGTCTGCATATCTAACCTCAGTCTGCCATGGCACAGCCTAGGATAACACTGTGTTCAGTCTTGTCTTCTCCCTGTATTCCAATGTTAGCGCTCTCATTTGCTACACATTAGTCTGACATCGACTTGTACAAGCTGAAAAAAAGGATCACTATGAAGTACATTCTGGTTTAGAAATATACCAGTCCTTTCTCTTGCCAAGACTATTGCCCTTGCATGTCAATCCACCTCACTTACAAAAGTGCTTTCTGGAACAGCAATGAAAATGCCTTTAATCAATCAACATTTAATACAGCTGATTGAGGTATGAGCAATGGAGACAAATGGCTAATAACTATTGTTAGTAGCAGCTTATTTTCTTATAAGATAGAATCTGAAAGTGAAAATGATGAACCTATTTTTCTCATCCACTGTAAGTGAAAAATCAAACAACAAACGAAACTCGGCATTCACAATGAATAGCAAATTCTGCTTCGAAATTCTAATGACTCAAAGTATTATTACTAGTAATGTAAAGCAGAACATCTGGTTAGCTGCATTGCTAAGACCCATCTGTCTAGATTTAAACAGCAATCTCTTAAAAGCAAAGCCCTCAATTCTCTGAAGAAAACTGCCAATATTTTAAAGGTATGACAGGGGCTGTCATTTTCCATCCAGAAGGTAACAAAGCTTTTTAGTATCTTTAGTCTACACTCCATGCAAGACACCCAGCAGCAGCAAGCCAATGCCTTAATGTTAAAGGAAGACATGTTTGGGGCTTTATTCAGCCGTTGTTACTGCAATTCAGTAGCTCGGAAGCACTTGCGAGCTAAGTGCTGGTCAGTCAAGCTAAAAGGCGTTTATTAGCTCAGTGAATGAACCCACTGCTGTGTTCACACTCCAGGAAAACGTGACAGGAGTGAAAGTCTAAAACATAAGCTCACTGCCCTCTCAGAGGCTCCTGAGTTGAGACCCAGGCTAAGGAAGATTATTATTAATCTTATTCATTATTATTAATGAAGATATTATGAAGCAAGAGATGAGAGAGAGCTCTTACTCCTACCAGTGTCTTTTTCTGGTGCTTCTGCAGTGTAGCATCTGCTGTGCTGGTGTCTGATGGACAGCACTAACCCAGCATATCCTGACCCAGGAGGCAAGGAGCACAGCGTCCCCCCGATGTGCCCTTCTCTACACACAGTTTAGCTTCACTCTACTGAGATCCCCTGTGGACTCCATTGAACCGGTCTCCAAGGGTCATCTCTCCTGAGACACACACGAATGGGCTGAGTATGTGATGGCATAGGATTCCTGTGAAAAGAGGGGACCTTTGGCATAAGCCATGTGTTCTGCTGCTGGCACAGCAATGAGAGGGACCTCTGATCCCTCCATAGGCCAACACTTGTCTCGCTGAGATCTGGGCAAATGCAGTCATCATGTCATGGTGGGCTGATCTCTGAGAGAAAGGTGAATTCTTCAATGAGTACCCAATAAGAGATATGGTCTATGCATCCATTGCCAGCATGGAGAGACTGCCAGGAAGCAGTTGTGTCCTATTTTACTCAAGCATGTTCTCAAGGAGACCTGCTGGTGTAGCAGTGCTTTACAGGCTTTGTTAGGACACAGCAGGGGAGCCCAGCTAGGAAGATTTCCAGCTGTTTGATCAGCCATCCACTCAGACAATCACCTTTTAGACAAATCCCTCCAGAGCCTGCAGACAGGAAGATACAGCTGCTGCTGCAGGAGCTTTGGAAACAAACCACTCATAAGCATGTTTTCACCTCAGAGAGCAAGTTGGTTAATGCATCTCTACTTCCAGCTGTCCCTTGAAATCTCTGTGCATTATGGGGAGATCAAATGACCTTAGTCCTATTGGAAGTGAGACTGACAAAGAAAAACAGAGCCAGGCATACATTCTGGTTCCCATTTTTCATCTCCAGCTCTCTCTCTACTTGCAGAACTTTAGCATGGAGAAGAGGCCACTCAAAACCAAGAGGAGGCCAGATAAATCAGGGCACTAATGCTGCTTTCCCCTAGCCTCTCCAGAAACTGCCTCAATGTAAATGGCACTGGCTTATTCCGGGAAAAATGGGGGGTCAAGAGAGGTAGTTCAGTTTGTTCCTCTGACTTCATCAGATCAGCATTTTAATCATAGGGAAAGATCAGGTGGACCATTCTCCCTCCTCCCCTCTTTGCAGTGCAGACAGGCGGGCATTCACCATGCCAAGCAAACTGCTTATGGAAGGATCTCTTTCTCTCCCTGTCATGCTCCTTGCTTGCCAGGTTAATCCTGAATAAAATGGAGGGCCAACTTTATCTTCACCGTAAATCTGGTACTTTGGCCTTTCAGCAGGATCCCGCAGAAAAACAGAGGATGGCAGAGGATGACAGGCATTGCACTGATTTCACCCGGGCTGCACAAGCGTCATCTGCTCATGGACTAAATTGTTCCACTCCTTGATGTAGAAAAAAAGGTAAACTAAGGCTCCTTTTGCCTTGACTTGACAGATGAGTTTTATCTCCATTTACTGACCATATGGATAAATCTGGAGGCACAGACATCAAATGAATTTTATGGAGTTCATAACAGTCCTGAAATAATGCCCAGGACTCCTGCTTTAGCTGTCAGTACACCATCATTCTCATTTGAAAGGAAGGGAATAGGTTGCAGAGAGTGCAGTAGAGCAGATGAGCCCAGGGGAGAAGAGTCTGTCTCTGTTTACTACAGGGATCAAATTCCCATTGGGCCCAGTGGGAAGCCTCTGCCTGTAAATTACACCAAAAATTAATGTGCATAAAAGGCTCCATAGAAGCTGATTGCAGTAAAACGCAATGCTGTGGTGTTTCCGTGGCTCTAGTGTCAGAAAAACACACTTTTCGGTTTCAAAGCATCACATGTTGAAAGGGGGAAAAAAGCCCAGATATCTTCGGTAGAGTAGTTATTTCTCCCACAGGACTTCTGTGTCAGAATTACTCAATTTTCTAATAAGAATCATCATGAAAGTTTTGCTCTTCTCATTAATTCCACCTCAACTTACAGCACCTTTTATAAATAAGGCTGTGTTCTTCCAGGAGAACAGACCATGAGGAGAAAAAAACCCAATCTTGTTCTCTAAACCCCTTAAGGAAAGGAGCTTTAGCTTTGCTCATGGAGTTTCTTGTCAAGCAGATGTTAACCTATCAATCAATAGCTGGTCTAAAACATTAAGTCTCTTTTTTGTAGCTTAGTAGTGCCCGTGGCCAGAAGAATCTCTCCTATGTTAACTTTGTCCTCTCTAGAAGACATCTTATGAAACTAGTGACAAAATCTTGATTTCTGAAACCTTGGTTTCTTTATAATATGGTAAGTCTCCACTCAGTAAAACAAATGCTGTAACAGCGCAACAGATCAAAAGGAAATACTAAGTCATATGAATATGAATATGGTGTGTCTCCATTGACCTGTGGAGGAGGATGACTGGATTTCCCTTATTTTAAGGGGCATTCTTCATCACATTAGGCTTTCCTTTCCTATACTGTCTTCCCCTTATGAAAATGCAAAAGATTATCCAGTTCTTGGACATTTGAATCTTCACCCAAAGAATGCACCTAGGCTGTATTTAGGTCAACTTCTCACAAAAATGAAACAATCAGAAAAAAAATAAGAATTATATATATTTTTAATTATAACAGAAAATGTCTACAAATATTTGAGGGTGGTTTGGATTGATGTTCTTACATCAAAGTCATCTTTAAACTCTTTTCTGAACTTAAGCCGTCTCTTCTGAAACAGCAGCACAGCAGTGCTTTCAGTTACACAGCTAGCTTCCAGGATTGCAGGCACTAATGACCCACCATCAGTATGTCAACTGAGCTGGACAATTTAGTTGTATGAGAATATACCCTATAGCTCCCCACTAATGCTCATTCCTCACCTCCTGCAGCAAACTTGGATTTGTCAATGGGGAGAAGGGAGGCTGTCTGGTGAGATTGCTTTGTATTGTTCCTGGTTTCCTTGGGAGAAGGTTATAGCTCCCTTGCAAGGCACATGCCTCACCCATTTCCAGGCACATTCTGGCCTCACAATTCCCTGAGGACCAAAATCAGCCTGCTTTGCCCAAAAACCACAGCTCCTCATCCTTTTCCTGAGGAGATGAGCAGCAAAGCGGGCATGCAGAATGGTCCCAGCTGATGGATCAGCACCTTTATCCTATGGCCCATTGGGCCCTGTAGGCAAACAGGTGCAAATAGACTATCTGTGAGACAAGCACTTATTAAAAGAACAGGGAAAGGCAAGAGGGAATTATTTTCTATCCTGATCTGGTGAGAAGAACATAGTCATGAGGCTTGAGTCTCCCCAGGAGCATGGCTTGTCCCATGAGGAGGTACTAGCAAACACTGCCTTTCTTCTGCACTTCCCACTGACTCCTCCTGCAGAAGGAGGGGCTTTTACCTGTGCTTCTAGAGGCATAAATCCAGTCCAAATTTCATCGCAAGAGTAGTGACGATACATGTTGTGTTATCTAGCCTAGCACAAACGGGAATGATAACACAGAGGAAGCATCTCTATGATAGCAACAACTCCAGGAGCAATTTTCAACACTGCTATCCCAGACCAAGTGACAAAAAAAATCCCTGCCCATGTCTTAAATTCCTGGTACATGTATGAAATGTTTTTCTTCCTGTTAACACACACCAGTAACCTCTCTTCTGGTGTCAGTAGACACTGCTAAAGTTAACCATTATCAGCCCATACATTTTTCAATACAAGTAACTTTGTTTCTGCAATTTTTGCTAAATGTAATGTAATAAACTTTAATTCAAAGATGTTCATGAACATATTTTCTACCACAGACATTTTTTCCCCATTATAGATAAAGCCAAAATGACTGGACCAATGCATTGGACAGAAGAATGTGTTGAAAAGATCTCAGAGCCATCAAAACAAAATGCAGCACAATACACTGAAAATATGATTATGCTATATGAAGAAATATAAGCAAGGTCTATTCAAGCAAACACCTCTCTGTATGAGAACATCTCTTCATATATTTCACAGAGGGAAATTATTGAAGCCTGAGAAAAGGAGAGGGTGGAAATTTTCCATTGACATAAAAATAGTGATGTGATGTATAAATTAATCTATAGGCATACGAACCCCCTATGGAAGCTAGATAACCACTAATAATTATTCTTGACTTACAAATAGATAAGCAGATGCATTTGAATATATTTTCATACTATATGTGAAAAACAAGCATTTAAAAAAATGCATATACTTCCTTACCTTATGTATTTTAATGTGTGTTTATATCTATAATGCAGCAGTTGTACAAAAATACACAACATAAAGCTGTTTGACATGGTATAATGTGCCATTATATTACATCCAAATAGCCTAAGTTAAACTGCCTGGCCATGAGAACAGAGTCAGGCCCTTGGCAGCTAAGAAGCAGAAGCGTTAAAGCATTCATGATGTTTCATTTGCCCCCCTGGAGTAACTGCGTTTTTTAATTTCATGACAACTTGTTTTATTTCACAAAACCTCTGCTTCAGGATGAGCAATGTCTGCTGCCAGGAAAACCACCCTGTATAGCTTTGTGTCCTCATCATTTAGCATGTGGTTCTGTGCATTATTTATCATGCGGAATCCAGCCCTTCACTGAAAACTAATTATTCGTTTACTCCTCGAGGTTTTTTACTGTGTTGTCACCAGAACTTCAGATAATTCTTTTCCCAATATTCATTTCCTGATTTCTCTAACACTGATGTGAGGCATGGAGGGATTACTATCCATTTTACATATTAATAACTCAGATGCAGAAGGTTATAATCCATTTCTCCAGACCTGCATTCAACTGATTTGGCAACATGGCTATCCTGTCACATTTGCATTTCTGCAAGAAGGGAGAAAGAGGTCTCCAGGAACATTCACGACAATCTCATTTGTCCTCCAAGCGCAAGCCATCCTAGGCAAGGATGAGAGGCAGCAGAAGGCAGACTGAAGCCCACTTTCCTGTTCTGCTGAGATCCAGATTGCAACACACTCTTTTGCTCAGTCCAGGCTTAGTTGCTGCCACTCAAATCAGTCTCCGGGTACATTTTGCACCCCAAGGTCCCAAATTCTCATTAATTCAGTTGCAGAAAATTCTGCATAACCCAATGGGAGGCATTTTCAGAGGAGCTGGCATTGTGCTCAGAGAAACAGCTGCCACCAGCCTGGGGACAGAGAGTGAAATCCTGGTCCCAGCTCAGCTGGTGGAAGGGTTTCAGCAGAGACCAAGATGTACTTCAGCTTCCTCTGAGGGCTTTTAGTGTTCTGCACTGATTCACAAGAGTGCCAAACCTCAGTATTTCTTCTGTGGCCTGGCAGGAATTTGGGGTTAATGCATGCATGCTAGCTTACATTCTTCTTTCTTGCTTAGCAGTGCCCCATGGTGGTGAGCCAAGGATTGTAAGGAAAGGTTCTGGGTTATCTTTAGGTTCTCCTTGGACAGGGAGAAGATGACAGTTGAGGTGGGGAAAACAAGCAGTGTCCCCAAAAGCTGGGGTGGGGGCCTGCACTACCTCTATAGGATTGTTTGCAAAGAATTACTCCTTTCCTTCCACAGTTAAAGCAGAAAACAAGCTCATGCAGCATAAGTGGCTTTGGCAGTAGAAACATGAAATTGCTGCTGCAGGTCCCAGTGTTTCCCCGTGAATGGTTTCCCCTTGAACTCTATATCCAAGTGTCTCACTGCCCTGACTGCACTGCTTTTGCTGCTCCAAAGCTAGAATGGTATTTGTAAGCAATAGGGCACTAAGTCTGCTGTTGTTCACCTTGGGTACAACAATCTCAGTAAAATTCGTTTAATGAACCACATTAAAATGGCCATCTGGTTTTGTGTTGATTTTTGTTCCCTCTAAGGCTATTCCACTAAGTTCTGCCTGCCAAACTGCCTCCCAAAACTACAATTCCAAACTTCCAGCACCTCCATTCCCAGCCCAAACCAGTGGGCATGCTGCTCGCTGAGCAATTCCTGGGATTTTTTGCACTTATTTTGCTCGACGCCAGGAATCTCAGCAGCTCTGCTGACAGAATAAGTACAAGGATGCAGAGGAGACAAAAGCATTTTGCAAAATATGTTTATATTCATTGTCACTGGAGCAGCATAGATATCTTCCCACTTGTCTTTAGGATAACAATAGAACTACCTTGTCAGCCAGCCAGCAAAACAGCTCAAAAGAGGCAGCGCAAAGGTTCAAGTTAGCAAACAGTGGATCTCGTATCTGTTCGCTGCTGGGTACTACAGCCATTCAGAGAGGAATCCCTTTACACAAACAACATCCTCCACTGATACATAAGATTTTCACCTCTTTCTTTTCAAACTGTAGTGTTTGGGAACCTGTGCACACTACGTGTCCAACATCAGAGGACACAGTTTGAGCCAAAGATCTGCCAACGGCCCCAGGGGTTGTCAGCTTTGCAGAATACGTGAACAGGGATCGTGGCTTTGGGAAGCACGTGAAAATCATGCTGAGAGCCAACAGGAAGTCTGGGAGTCCTCAAGCGACACGATAGATGCTGCCATGGAATAAGGAGATGTTCTCAGGAGTAACCAAGGCAGGCTCCTGTCTGGGCCTGGCAAGCAAGGAAGAGAGCAGGGAAAGAATCAAAATGCTTCTTATTTAGCTAGCTGTTTAGAGTGTGGAGTGAGATGAGGGCCAAGACAAGCAGGAGGAAGAGTTAGCATGCTCTACAGTCTCAAGGGATTCAACAGTCTGGGGCACAGTGAAAGATGCTGGCTTCAGTTTTCTGTTGTTGTACTTAGCAACTAACAGCCGCTTTTAACTAACAAACAGCCAGATACCTGCTCCTGGCATTAAAATAAACAAGATCTCTTACTGCGTGACATCGACCTCCTCACCTTGCATCCAGCTCTGCTGTCTTTCATACACGGACACTGCAGTACCTAGGCCAAGGCTGGGCTGGTCGTTACTCACCCTGCTCCTTGGCCACAGCATGACAGATACAAACATTCTCCCCATGTATGGTTTTTGATCAGGGGTAAAAGGCTGACATTCCATTTTACAGGCAGCCTCCTAATGCAAAATCCAAGAGAGATTTTGTTTATTTTAAAGCTGCACCTTGTAAGCAATGAAGCACTTTTTACCTAGAGATCTGAAATGTCACGTCTTGCCTGCAGTGACACTTTGGTGACAAAATTCAGCTGCACTTTGAAAGCAGTTTTTTACCTTTCACCTTGTCACTTTTCAGAACATCTGTAACACGCTGCACTTTTGAGCTGTCTTTGGAGGATCACGCTCCTTCATAGCACTGATCGCACTGGGAACGGTGTTGAAGAACTCTTTCCTTGACTAGAGCAGGAGTTCGGTTATGAAGTCCATGGTGTTCCAGTTTTGTTCTGCTTGACACCACCCTTAGTAAAGCCAGGCTGTAAGACTAGGAGTAAAAGAGGCTATGCCAGGAGGAGATGGGGCATATCACTCCCTTGGCTGAAGGTGATAGACACTGTCTCTGTGGGGTCATTCCTCCAACTAAGAATAATAATCTGTGCCAGTGCTTGAAAGGGAGGAAGAAACTTAGTCCTGTGTGAGTGACTGGAGGAGAAAGGGTGGTTTTATTCTTAGGTTCATAAAGACTGGCTTTGTGGCTAAATGTTCCTTCATTGTTCACCTGAAAGCTTTCTGCATACAAAGCAGTATTATATGCTAACAGAAATGGAAAATACACAGCAATATCCTGCAGAATAGCCTGCTGTATGCAGCAGACATATTCTCCATGCCCAATAAAAGATTATGAACCAGCACCGACAGTCCAGCAGGACACAAAAACAAAACAGCCATGTTTTGGACAGCTGTTACAGAAAATAACAAAGTGTGGAGAGATGGTATCAGCAAAAGCAAACATCAACACAAGTATTATTTCCCAGGCCAGTGCTTTCCAACTGTGACAAGTAAAGGTGTTTTTTATCACCTGATTTTTGTAGCAGAGATAGGTGATGGCGTTACAGAGTCATGGTGGCAATGTTTTGGCTGGAGGTAGGGAAAGGAGGTGAATCAGGTCATACGGGTGTTGTTATTGTCATCAACCACCTACATTCTGTCCTCTAGCACTTAGACGTCTGCATCCAATCAAAAATACAAGAAGAAAGCCTTTTGCTTTTCTCTAAGTGAATACAGAACTTTTGGAAACAAGGGTATCATACCAAGGTTAGATTCTGTAATACCAGGGTCTCATGCTGTGCTACCTTGTGATTTACCAATACCACCACCCGTTTCATCTGCAGCAGCTTTGTCAATGAATCACATATGTGATTTTAAGCTACAGCTTCCAATTTAATCCTGAGCCTTCTCCAGTTCAGTTCCAAATTATTCAGAGAGAACCAGGACAGTTAATGTTAGAGAGAAGAAACAGGAGCTATACACTCAGCTCTCAATTGTCCAAAGTAATAGGGAGAGGACTACAACTTCAAGACAGATAAAATGTGATCTAGTACAAAATATGCATTAAATAAGTTTTAAGAACATAGGGCAAGCAAGTCATACTGCTAACAAATAAAAGGACAGTAGGACAACTTTCTTTGGTGTGCCAGTTTACCTGCAGAACTCGCTGCCATAGAGGGCCATGGAGGGCAAGGCAGAGTTTTACAATAATAAAAATAAATAAGAAATAATAAAAATAAAAAGAAATAAAAGTTGTTGACAAAACAACTTTTTGGACAGAAGTTACATAAGCTTGAATCAAAATGCCAAGGCTGACCAGCCCCACCAACTATAGTTGTGAAGCCAATTGCGTATCATGGGGGTCATGGGGATTTATAACCTGCTCTACACGCTTGCAGCTGGTCACAGTGACCTTTTGAGACATGGGGCTGAGAGACATGAATCTTTGGGCTGATCTGGGTGGGTAAGCCTGGTTTACACACCTTATCCCTCATTTTCTGCTTCTGCAATGTGCAAGGTTTCACCAGCACATGTTACAGTAAGCGGATGCTGCTGCCATGGGGCTCTGAACAGAACAGATGACTGTCATTTCACCATAATTATCTCAAAACTGCTTTTTATGCAAGCAGCTTGTTTTGGCAAAGCAATTTCTACCCACCTCTCATGACAAAATGATGGCTTGTGAAAGCATGGCTTCCTTCCCAAAACACACACCCCATTTCTTAGGGTAACTCATGCCTCAACTTAGACATTTTATCCTGCAAGACCAGGAGGAGCGCATCCATGCTGGGAGAAAACAGAACCAAGGGGATCATCTACAGGCAGAGGAAGAGATACCTCTCCTTCATCCTCCAGCAGAGACCATCCGACAGGTATGATCCTGGACTGGGACACTTGCCTGTGCTACTCGGGAGCATTCACTGAGCACACCCAGTGAGGCCAGTGCCTCATTGATCTCAATGTCAAGAGTTTTTGTCACTTCCCCGTGAGTGCTCAAGGGTCCTGTTGAAGTCAAGTTGCCAGGGAAGAACTTGCTGCTTCCAGGCAGATCTGTTTACTCACCCCCCTCGGCCCTCGGAATAGTGGCATGCACTGGTCTTGCCTCCTCACAGACTGACAGCACTGTCAGGTCCCATTCATTGCAAAGCAGCCTATTCCTCACACCTCCCTCGCTCCCCCACTGCACGCAGTGAGATTTGGGGAGCTGAGCCTCTGCCCTCATCGGTGGTTGATGCATAGCAGTAATTGCCAGCGTTTGCCTCTGAATAGTGAAACTTCATCTCAAAAAGGCTTTTTAGGGTGAGAGGTGCAGGTCAGGACTCCTGCATTTAGAGGTGTTTAGAGACAAGCCAGTGTGGAGCTTGTACGAACAACCTCAGCCCAACAAGTCACTGCTGGTGAATTAAAGAGGAAAACAAGCCCAAGCGCCTCTCTCATTAGTTCAAGCTGTTCTTACCTGGAGGGTGGAGAGAAGGACTTGCAAGCCACTGGCTTCTTGTTCTGCCATGCTGCTCCCCACTCACACTTCCTCTTTCTAGCAGCAGACACAATGCAGCAAGAAAGCAAAGCTGCCAACTTGCCTTGCTGCTGCCCCTGCGCCGTTTAAGAAACGAAGAAGCTAAACACAGATCCCCAGACACATGCACACTGCTACCACCAATAATCACAGCAATGCAACTCTAGACCTCAGCAGGAGAGATAAATGTACCCCCTCCCTCCGAGCTCTCCCACTGTGATGAGAAGATTAATCCCTATATAAAGAATCCTAGGGATTAAGTAAAGTGCTCAGGAAAGGTCTGGGTGCTTGGTGTGTGGCAGGGGGAGTGTGGGGAGCGTGGCAATAGCAACAAGAAAGCAGAAGAGCTACAAACCTCAAAGAAAGCCAGGGAGAAGGGAGGGAGCAGGCTGGCTGCCTGACAGGCATTCCCAGCTGACCTGCTGATCCGTTCCAGACCCTGCGTGGACTCGTCTCCATTTGACTCAGCTCCAGTGAAATCGGAGACCCGGAGAAGGCAGAGCAGAGGGAGATGCCCTCGGTCTTAACGAGTGCTGACAACGAACGGAAGATACACCCGGCATGAGGGGCAGGTGGAGCTGCTTCACCCGTCCTCAAGGAGGGTTTTTGGCTTCCAATCCAATGGTTCTCCTGAGCAGCAGCCACTGTGTCCATAGGCAGTGCCCACAGGGCAGGGAGAGCCTGCAGAGGGGCATCCCATGGCTGCACAGCAAAGGGCAGGGAGGAAATCCACCTGCACAAGTTTGGGGGAGAGTTTGCTTCAAGGGCCACTGCAGTGATTCACATCTGCCTATCTCTGAATACAAGTACAGTGTAACAGAGCCTAGTTCACACCCCGGTCCACAAGACACACGTAGTACAGTTGTAGTTGTAGCTCAAATTCCTAGGAGGGCACGGAGTCCACTTTTAGCTTCAGCTGAATGATATCAAAGGACTTGGTAAACAAGGAGGAGCAGGTATAGAAGTTGCGTAGAGGGTTAGATGAGAATTTCCAGCAAAACATTTTCAATACGAAAATGCCAATTAGTCCAACACAAACATGTTTTTTTAAGGATGCAGTGATTTCACTTTAGTTTTCTTAACACCAGAATGGCATTTTTGGTCCAAGAGACATCACTCCAGGCTGGTTTGAAGGCTGACAGTGGAGGAAATTACTTGATATTCAGAAGACAAAGGTTAGATCTTGTCTTTCCAATTTGGGGACATAAATTTAAGTCTTTTACCTCTCAAATAAGTACTTTATTCTGAGGTGGGTATGTTTAGCCCCTCCAGTAAAAGCTTTTCCCGTATGAATGAGTAACTAAGGATTTTTGAAGCAGCAACATGAACCTTGGTCTCTGGGCACAAGACAGATGCTTACAGAACTCAGTAGAACACATGGACACACTAAACAGGCAATGTGCACACGCTTTTCTTTGCTGATGTCAATGAAGAAATAACAGACTGGAGAAAAACTCTAATCTCCTAAGAAACAGTTAAATGAACAATAAAACACTCTAGTCTTGGCCAAGGACTGTTTTCAGGTGATGATCATTATACCCTGCAGAACTTTCATTGATCAAGTGCTTTAGGCAAATGGTAAGACAAATCCTCCCCAGCTCAGCCCAGCAATGTGTGAACAAGTGGCACAGCATGACATTCCTTGGTTTCTGTGTGTGCCAGCAGGGTCCCAGGATGTCACTACCAAGTTATAAAATAAACCAGCTTAAAATATCTTTGCCATAATTATGGAGACGTATCAGTCCCTTCAGAGACAATGCCATGAGGACCATTGATTGATCGACAAGATGCTCTTCAGACGATGAGGCAGAATAAGAAAAGAAGGTATATGGACTTCTTTCCTGTGGAAATTCGGGTTGAGAGGTTTTAGTTTTCTTAAAAAAAAGTTTGATTTCAATTAAAAAAAGTAATAATCTGCCAAGCTCCATGAAATGTCACATTTTAGATAGAAAGCTTGTGTTCTTCCATTGGAGCACTGAATTTTGGCCATTTTGGGTGAGCTCTATGGCTATTAAAAATGGGTTGAGTTAAGGACAGGGGAGATCACTCACCAATTACCATCACAGGCAAAACAGACCCAACTTGGGGAAATTAGTTTGATTTATTACCAATCAAATCGGAGTAGGATATGAGAAATAAAACCAAATCTTAAAACACCTTCCCCCTACACGTCCCTTCTTCTCAGGCTTAACTTTACTCCTGATTTTCTCTACCTCCTCCTCTCCAGCAATGCAAGAGGATGGAGAATGGAGGTTGTGGTCAGTTCATCACACGTTGTCTCTACCACTCCTTCCTCCACAGGAGAAGGACTCCTCACACTCTTCCCCTGCTCCAGCATCAGGTCCATCTTGGAGCCAGCTGGTGTTGGCTCCATCGGACACAGAAGAAGCTTCTAGAAGCTTTTCGCAGAAGCTACTGCTTTAGCTCCCTCCCCTATCAAAACTTTGCCACGCAAACCTGATACAGCTTTGGGGTTTCTTTCACCTCAGTAGTATATAGCAATAAAACCTAATAGTATACAATATACAAGGAGGGGAGAGAACCAAGGGAATGCACGCACGGTGTCCTCAGATGTGCTGGGTAGGAGATGTGCATGGGTTTTATGAGCAGTGCTAACACACTATGTCTTTTGCAAATTAGTACACTGACAGAAAATTACTTCAAAGCTAATTAGAAGCTGTTTAAAGGAGCTCTTCCACTTTGTTGCTTCATTTTCTTTCTTGTGACAATTGTACTTGTCACTAGAGCTGTGTAGAACTATTGATTCCCACTGTGTGGATTTTCAGAAGGCAAGTGAGAGCTGATGAATGCAGGCAGGCAATGACTGCAGGCAGCCTGGGTGCCCTGCATCCTCTCTCCTTCCACATCACAGAACCAGATCCCCCAGTCCTCTTGCATTAGAATGGGTCATAAACATCACATGGTGATCACCTCTCCTTTTTGTGTCATACGATGCTAGATGAGTATTTCGCTTTCTGCTCTACTTAAAACACAGCATTGGCCTCTGTTACAGGATTCTATCTTCTCTAAGCCCTTTACCTCAGCCCAGTTATCTGATTCTTCCTCTCCATGTGAAGAAGCTTTAGAAACAATTGTAAAAATTTCACTGCAAGTATGTCAGCCCAAGAGGACTTGAACACCAACAACAAAGCATGGGGGAGAAAGTCTCTCGTGCTTTAAAATTTTGACATAGACAGTTTGGTTGTGCCCAGATAGGAAAAAAAAAAAAAAAAAAAGCATTGTATAACACAAAGGTCTGGAACCTGCATTTAATTTGAAAACTAGATACAATGAGAAGAGTGATTAACAAATAAAATGCCAATGAAAGATCCCAAAAGTGACAGTCATGTTTACAATGGTGTATGATGTATAGCAAAACCACTTTGAAAGCAAATTCTCAGCTATAAATCACAGAGGCTTCTAATTATTCACTATTCCAGAACCATTTCTTCCAAATTTTGCTGAATTTCTAATTTTGTTGTTAGTTTCTAAGAATAGGTCCCTCACCTCAACACAGAGAGGCTGGCTAAATTAGGAAACCTACAGAGAGATAAACACCAGAAATAACACATACAGATTCTCCCTGTCCATTCATATTACACTGCCAACCCCGTTTGAAGATGAAGATTATCTTGTTAGTTTGTATTGATGTCATTGTTGTTTCCCCTGTGCCCTTAGGTTTATGTGATCCTTAAACAAAATGAAGATTAAACTCATGACTCCAGCTTCCTACTAGTGCTGGAGTTAATGTTCTTATGGGGAGGACAGAGGGGATTAGAAGCACAAAGGCAAGACCTCTGGGCTCTCTGCAGATGCTGCACAAGCTCAGACCAGTAATTTTCTTTTCTTGTGCTCCAGGGCTCAGACACACAAACAAGTTAGAGATGTCATCTGATCTCCAGTAAATATGTGTACATACTTTTAGCCCATAGCAAAGGGAAGATAATTCAGGATCATTTCACCTGCATTAAAAGAGCACTCACTCCAATTATTTCACATTTCATGAGCATATGCAGAAACCATTACTATGGGTCAGCTGACACTAAGTAATACATTAACCACAGAAACTTATGCCTGTGTCTACACCAATGTTTTCCCTACCTGTGAAATTCTGCAGTTTTCCTCATAGAGATGTTGTACAGCTATAACATTTGCAAGCTTTCACCCGGAAGCTTGAATGATATAAGGTAAAAAATGTCCCTGGATGACATAATCTGGAAATTCTCCTTGTGAACGAAGTGATGAGAGGAAGACAAAATTCCTCTGCCATGTACTTAGCAACCATAGTAGCACTGATTTGTAAATTAGAAGTGGGAAGCCCATACAAGAATTTAAGGTATTTATGTAAAATCTGTGTTATTTTCACATTTCCGCTTATTCCATCATCTTCAAAAGGGAATCCAGCCCATTCTTACTCATCTGAACCCCGCTGAATTGCATTTTAAAGTAATTTACAAGCTATAACAGAATTAGCCCAAAGAAGACTTAAACACAGCAAATGCCACACAAGAATCAGTCTCACCAGAAATGACCAGCCACAGCCAAGCTTCACATCTCCTGTCTAGAGTCTATACCAACAAACTGCCAAACTCATTCAATTTCTGGACATTAGCGTTAAATGAAATACAGATAACACAAATCAGCTTGGAAACCTGTGATTAACCCGAGGATATTTTCTGAAAAAATTGATACCAGTTTTGCACTCATATTGCACACCTGGCTTCTAATAGGATTATTTCCATTTCTAAACCAGTGAGATAGATAAGAGGAGAGGCAGGATCCATTAAAAATGGAGGGGGGGAAGAAAAAGGAAAAAAGCCTAATTGGATAAATTATTCATTCCAAAGCTAGCCTGAGTTTTATGAAATGCAATTGAAATATGACTGTGTAAAATAAACAGTTAAGTGTCCACGTTTCATTTATACTTAATAGAGGAATGAGTCTCCCCGGTCAAAATTATGTATAGCCAAGAAATGTATATATTTTAGTAAGGGGATATTGCTTTTTCTATTTGGATGGTTTTTTCTCTAACAAACCATTTTCATTGTTTTTCATTCAAGCATAATGCATATCCTAAGTGATCAGCAAAACAAAATTAACATACGTGAATGTGGAGAAGTGATGATCTTGCATTTGTGGATGCCTGTGTAGAGGTTTACCCCTCTGACTAATGTCATCCCCCCAAATTAATTTACTCATCTACAAAAGTGAAATGGTTAAAATTGAAGTGAAAACACAACAAGTCATGACACTGAAATTGATTTTCTGATCCTGCTGGAAGCGACTCAAGTCTCCTGCAGCCACTGGGTGGGATGATAATATCTTCTGGGTCAGAAACAGACCACTGGAAACTGCTGGTGCTACCCTGGCTTAAGAGAAGGCTGGTATTGTACAGTGCCTGGGGCAGAAAGGGGAATGGGCAGGCTTAATTAGAGCTTTGTTTCTCTGGAGACATCCCTATCCATCCTGCCTTTCATTTTGTCACTGCACAATGGCATGACCTGGGGACAAACTATTGCTCATTGTTACAGCAGTGTGATGACCAAGTATATGGGATATACAAGACCACAGGGCTGGTGTTTTGGAGGCTAGTGTGGATACATGGTATACCAGGTCAGGATAAGAATCAGGATATTTCCTTGCACCACTGTTCTTTCTAACTAGTGCTGAGAAGCATAATCCCATAGGTGCTCCCACTTCTTTCTCTACAGGTCCCTGAAACCTACACCATTTATAAGGACAAGAATCAAATAAAGAGGCATGCTGCAATAACATGTTAACCAGGCTTGAAAACACTCCCTGCATTTGCAGCCTAGGCTCAAATAGCTTAGGATCGCTTTTGGAATAACAATGAACAATATTTTGGTAAATGAGACTTTGAGTTGTTGATCAATTCACCCATGAACTGTTTCAGAAACCAGGAACAGAAGCATGCTGGCTCAGTGCCATGCTGGTTTTCCCTTAAGAATAAAAATGTTCAGTTGTCAAGTAGAATGTTTGTTTCTTACACACTGACAGATTGTCAAATATTCCAAAATATATGTTGTTGGGCTCTTATTTAAATCTAGATTATGAAACAAGGTCCAGGCTTGAGAGGTGGGCCTGTGCAAACCCCATAGGGTTCAACAAGGCCAAGTGCAAGGTCCTGCACCTGGTTGGAGCAATCCAAAGGAAAAACACAAGCTGAGTGAAGAATGGATTGAGAGCAGCCCTAGAAGGACTTGAAGGTGTTGGTTTATGAGAAGCTCTGCATGGGCGCTCGCAGCCCAGTAAGCCAACTCTGTGGTGTGGCACATGAAAAGGAGCATGACCAGCAGGTCGAGGGAGGGGATTCTCCCCCTCTACTCCACTCTCATGAGACCCTACATGCAGTCCTTCATCCAGCTCTGAGGTAACAACACAAGAAGGATGTGGTCCTTTTGGAGCGAGTCCAGAGGAGGGCCATGAAGATGGTCGGAGGAGATGATCCCTGGAAGTGTTCAAGGCCAGGTTGGACGGGGCTTGGAGCAACCTGGTCTCGTGGAAGTTCTCCCTGCCCGTGGCAGCAGGTTGGAACTAGATGATCTTTAAGAACCCTTCCGACCCAAACCATTCTGTGATTCTATGAAATACCAGTCATATATTAAATACACATACACAGCTTGAGAAAGCTGTGTTTAACCACTTGACTGCTGCCAGATGTTCCTACTTTGTCCATGCAGAGCCTCTTGCTGTATTGTTCAATGCCTCAGATACAGCAGGTAGACAACACTTGCTCTTCTACTGAATGCTACAAATATGTCCAAGTCAGAACTACTTGTTGTGTTACTGATTGCTCCGGTCCATTGAGAGAGGAAATACCTACTATGCTGGTGAATCTGTGAGATACAGGTAGGTACAATCCCTCGCTGGGCTGATGAGTCTTCTGACTGTGGATAAGAGCATACACAGTGGGGGACTGACCATCCCGCCTCCAGCCAAATAGCCCATAATGCCATTTTCGTGTTGAAGGACAACAGTAGGATGTACGGAAGAAGCAGGGAAGGAAGATGAAATAATAACAAAACAGTTAAATTAACAGCATTGATGCTTTAATCCTCTTTACCAGGTCCCTGGGCAGCAGTACAAGGCAAAGGCCCCTTGTCCTGATGCTTACAGCTCAGTAAACGGTTCTGCTGGACAAAACATCCTCCCCATTTTCCTACAGATAAAACTATATCAAGGTTTTCGATGGCTTAAAAATGAAAACCATTCTTTTTCCTTCCCTGACAGCCTTGTTTTTCTTTTCTTCATCACTTGTATCATCAGTTTTGTCTGCTTAAAACATCTCTGTTCTAATTTAAAAGTACGTGATACCCACATTGCAAAAGTGTAAGCACAGACGTAAGTGCAAGATGAGGAAGAATCTGTTTTGTTGAATGTTTAAGTGAATGGACTTTATGCCAGCCAGACACAGTAGGACACGCAGCTTTCCCATTAGCACAACAAATTGTGTTATATCTGTCTTTTCCGTTTGTCTCACGTTCAGCGTCTCTGACACACAAAGCAATACTCCTCAGCATGCAAAACTGACAGAAAAAGAGGTGGCTCTGAAAGAGTAAGAAACAAAGAAAAAGGAGAGCACTCAACCCAAATGAGCAATCTGGTGAGTTAAGCATTTTAGCAAGCCCAGCAAGTGGAAGAGAACATGGAAAGCTGGCCTGTCATTGGTGATACCATATTAGGACATAGAGAATTTACTCCAAAAGGGATTCCAGACCGCAGGTTTTTTAGCAACCTATCTGGGTTGGTGCCCATCCTCCTTCTTCTTGTTTTCCTTCACAGCCTTCAAAACTGAATGAATATCAGTCATCTTCCAATACAGGGCTGAAGTGGATGAGCACGAACACTCATAAAAACACAAAAAGCAAAGAAAAAGAAAAATGCAGGGGTCCTGGTTTACACAGATCGCTGAAGTCTGGTGATGCTATGCTGCCAGCTCATATTTACTGCTGTGTAAACTGGCTTGGCTAAGGCAACGACTGAAGGACATTTTCAAAGGAAAGCACCTAAGGAAATAAGAAATTATTTGAGACTACTAGACCTCTAAACTTCACCTTCACAGTAGCAACAAACGCTGTGACCCCCTATAAGTTTGCAAGCACTTTATTCCATGCAATCAATGATTCCAGCAACAGCAGGCTATTGAACTTTATTAATTGTATTTCACAACCAATACCGAATGACTTTCTCCTCCCACCCACCCACCCTGATCCATCGGAATCCATGAGAGTGCCTGCTCTCTAAGTCTAACATAACTGGGTGCAAACAGAGAGCCTCCTAGGACAATTCCTCCTTTATCCCTGTCTCACGAGGTAGCAATGGCACTCTCCTGACCCACAGAGCCTCCAGAATCTACTACAAAAGCCTTTCCCTCATCAGTGGCACATAACAAGTCTCACTTATACCCAGCTACCTATTTTTGCTAAAATCCTAGGAACCACATTATCTTTGGGATTTCTGCTTCCCTGTAAAACTCATTTTTAAATAGACCAATGAGTTTGTAAGTTCTTAGGGCGGAGGGAAAAAAAACCCAGATTGTATCAACCATGTTTCCAAGGGAAACTAAAGAAGAGCTATTAGAAGAATCCTCATTCAATGCCATTTTCACATCATCTCTGAATACATCCATAATATGACCTACGGGTGCAGGTATGCTACATGCCCCTTCTGCATAGACCTATGGTGGTTGCTACGACCATGACAGAATTGCTACCAATCCCCAGACTAATCCTCTTGTTCAAGCTGTGGCAGCTCATCCTTTTAGCCATGGATGTGCCTGGTACATTCCCTGGTGTGCCTATCGATAGCTCTTGACATGTACAAAACACAGTAAATATTAATCCATCAAGTCTCACAATTCCCTCTTGGGGAGTCAGCCAATTTTTTTTCCAGCTTACACTTTGTGAAGCCGAGGAGGAGTCTCCTAAGGACCTGCACAGCATCAGTGGTGGATGCAGGGGGAGAATACAGGTCACAGTGCCCTCAACGCCACTATGGGAAAACTCAAAGTGAAAATATCTGGGATGGGAAGAAAAAACCTTTGTCGTCTATTCAGCTGTTGAATTTTTCTCAAAGAGGCTGTGGCTGGGTGCGCATTTGTCAGCATTTCAAGCAGGCAGCCCTTATTACTGATGCCTGAGTGTTCAACTGAACATCTGCACCTTTTTGTCCTTTGGGAAGCATTTGGACAGCTTTTGTTTTGTCCCAGCAAGCTTGTAAGGGAATCTGCCTTGTCCTGGAGCCAGGCATAGTGAAATCATGAGGTTTTTGGCTCATTCCTAATGAAAACTTGCCTCAGAGGCCAGCTTCAAATTAAGAGTGGCCACAGAGGTTCGTATCTCCACCTTTCTTACTGCAATGTGGAGCCAACTGTTGATTATTCCAGGACCTGTCCCTGGGGCTGCTGATGAGACAATGCTGGCATCTGTAAGAACTCGGCCTCTCAGGTAGAAGTCAAGACCTTGCGAATACAGAGCTATCCCCTGGGAAGTGGGGAAACAAATACACAGCCAGGCAGAGCCATATGAAACAAGCTGCCTCTCAACTTCAGTATCATAAGTATTTCTTGTTCAGCTCATTACATGAACTCAGTTCTCCATGTATTTTCTCCCAAATTTGTTAGTGGTCTGATATATCCACTTCAGTTTCCTCCTCCAACTGAAAACTCTTCAATTGCTGCCTACTCATTTTCAGCAAACCCTTCATTTCATTAAAATTTAATTATTGGTTTAATTAAAATAGGCAAGCAGCAGTGCGAGATGTGTAGGGTTTTTTATGGTTGAAGGAGATTGTAAAGTCCTCATTCATTTCCCAAAGTAGCTTCTGCAAAAAAATTGGGCTGCCTTTTTATAGGCCAGTTCTCAACACTGCTTTCAAACGGATCTCACAGCCATTCATATGGATTAATTCGGGCAGTGAATCAGATCCTGCTCATTGGCTGCCTTTCAGAGTATACCAATGATGCTCTGGGAGCCCGACAGTAGAGCCCCGAGAGCTGATGGGACTCTCCAAATGATTAGTTAATCCTCATCCTGGTATTTTTCAGTATGATTCTAGGATTTATTCCCATTGCAAAACAAATTCAGTCTTGGTGAATGGGCTGCGTTGCCAAGCCTTGTGTGACTGACAACTGCTCTGCTAAACCCACAGAAAGTATGAACAGGGCAAGGTTCTCCTATACAAGTGAAACTTGTGCTGTGACACAGGAGACCACCTCAAAGGATACTCAGACCCTAGTTTCTGCACTAAAACTGATAGCTGGAGGGGTGGCCCAGCATCAGGCAAGCTTTGGCCCCAGCAAGACTTAAAGCCAAGACTTACTATTTGTATGAGACAAAAATAGAGTGATGCTTGTCTTGTGCCTCAATGTCTTCTCAAGCATCCCTGTCTCCTTACTCATCATCTCAGAAACAAAAGCCTACATAGAGTGGGAAATCAGCACAAAGCAGACAACACACTATAACTTGGCTTCGACCACCATATGAGGAGATTTCCAGCTGTCCCATGGAAAAGGCAGGGAAGGGTCAGTGACACTCTGGAGTAGGTGGATATATTTCTAGGGGTAGAGACAACACTGCATAAGGAGTAGCATGAGATGTCCTAGTGCAGTCACGGTTTCCTTGAGAACCAAGTCCACTAGTTGCTAATTATTTTCAAGTAGTAAAAATTACTATGACCTCACGACAGGGATGCGAATCTTTAGACTCTCTTGAATTCCCAAACCATCTGGTCTTTGGATTGTTTTTTTAATCACTCTTTGCATCAGTGAATCGAGTTTCAAAGAGCTGTGCAGCTCTTTGTAAATGCTGGTTATAAAATAATCACAACAAAAAGCAGGATATTGAAAGTTTCAAATAGTTTCAGCTCATGCTTCTAGCCAATACTGAAGCTGCCTTCCCAGGGTTTTGCAGTCTCTCTCTGCAGCCATAGAACAGAAAGAAATGGGAGAAGTAGCCTTTCCTTTAGAAGCAACCCACCAGACACTTTTGCAAGTATCTACAATGACCTTCATTTACCCAGTCCTCTCCAGCAACACTAACCTGAGAATACAAGTACAGAGCTGGGAAGATAGTGTGCTGTTTCAAAAGGCTTTTACAACTCCTTTTGTACTTGCTGGAAATCTACTCTCATCATTTTTCACTTAAAATATCTTCCCATATATGCCTGGAGGTTGTGGATCTCTTTTCATAACAGAAAGAACACATCGATCTGCAGGTAAAGGTCTAATTTTCCACATTACCACTGAGTTCCTGGGGAGTCTGGCAGCACCTGAGAAAATCAGGTAGCAATGCTGGTACCCCTATACCTTTATCCTAAGGGTAAGATGAGGAGGAATGATAGTTAAATGGAAGGATTTCTTCCTTCTTTCTCCTCCACGTGGCTTGACTGAGCAATACCTCGTTAATTCTTGTTGTTGATGCTAAGATGCTACGTGGTTCCATGGATCCTATCAGCTCTTAATAGATCCATGAATAGGTCCATAAGTCCTATTTAGAGTTATTAACATCATAAAAATCAACTACAGTTTAGAAAAATTTACAGCCACAGATTTGCCATAGGTTTAAAGAAAAGAGTACCTGGAGTATCAGATAGGCCTTCTCACTGGCATGCATACAGGAGAAACAATGCTAGGCTAGACAGACTTTCAGTCTGAACCAGAAGAGCCGTAGGAGCTGGTTTGATGCTCTTATGTTCACTTTCTCTGGGATCTCTTGTCTTCATCAATAACATTAGACTCACATCACAAGGGCTTGCGAGGCTTTGCAACTTTGAGCTGCTCAGCTGAAAGGAGCCATATAAGTGTAAACATAATTGTGTTACTGAGGAATTCTGCTGTAATAAACAGTCTCTGTTACCAACTATCCAGCTGTAATATTTGTGTTTATGTCAGCACTTAAAAATCATTGATCTGCAACAAAGTTGGTGTGGGGAAAAGAAGCTAATCCAAAGGTCAGAGAAGAGAAATGCAATTTTTCCCCATCAGAGCTTGAGCAAGCAAGGCTGGAGAGCTGCTGCACAGAGCTCAGCCAGAGAAAATGTGGCTGCATAAAGATTCACTCCCTTCCCACTGCTAGAGCAGCACTCGGGGAGACGACCCAAGATCAAAGATGCTTGTGGCAGCAGTCTGCTTGCAAGACTAATCATCATTAATCTACTTGGACTGGCAGATTGCAGGTACCCACCCACTGTGGTGTGTGCTGCTGCACCAGCGCTGCACAGACACTGTTCAAAGCAAGACCAAGCCTCCCCATAGCCCTGTGCGTGACAGCAGCAGGGTGAGCTCTGTGGATGTCTACTAACAGGTTTTGCTCTAAACAGAGCTTTTGAAGTAGGAGCTGCCTCATTTCATTTTATCTGGGAACAGGAGAGTTGCTGAACAACAGGTATTATGAAGAGCCCAGATGGATGTGCCCACGGCACACGCTGTTGAATGTACAGTAGTGCAAAACTGTACCTGAGTGCAGTATGTTGCACACTTTGTCCCTTTATCGCCTTTCTCTCCCCAAAGGCAGACCCATAATCTTTGCTTAAAAGAAACCTGGAAATTTCCTCCTCAGACAGCTCCCAACATGTTCCCTTGCCAGTGAGTAGCAGTGGCCATCCTGCCTCTCTGAACAACATGGGATTCTCCTTTCTCCCATCTCCTATAAGACAGCGTCACTGCTTGACTCCCCTTCCTTCAGTGAGTAACCGAGGAACCTGGTCCCTTGACTCCCCTGTCACCATGCATCCCAGATACCCACTTGGTACCAGTGTCTGTGTCCTCCTATCCCAGAAGTGACCTGGGACCACCCATGCTATTCCTGCCTTCGTGCAATGTCCTTTTTAGCTCCCTTCTCTTTCTTTCCCTAGCATTACAGCTACCTATAATGGATGCCATCTTCCAGTAGCTGGGCAGCTTGGAAATGGGATTTATGAAGTACAGTGTGTTCCTGCCACCTGATCTGCTAGGTCCATGCCTTGCCACCTCCCTGCTCCATGCAGGGAGTTTGGACAAGGGCTCGGGTGTAGAGGAGCGGAAAGCAAACAAGAAAGCAGATTGACTGTGTCCCTCTCCATGCACTAACATCTGGGAGAAGGGGTGCTGCAAAGGCAGAGGGCTGGCAGTGACGAGGAACAGGGCTAACAAAGGGTGCCAGGGCTGGCTCCAGTGATAAAGCAACAGAAAAATAACATAATATCATCACCTGCCAGCTCCTTCCTTTAATCATTCTGAGTCGGCACATTCATAATTGGAGACTTGTCTCTACCATCTAGGGCACTTGGCAGCCCGCAGCTCTCCTCCCTACAAGCAAGATCTGTGATCAGATTAAAGCCCATTTCATGTTCCCCTCGTGCAGGTTTCTGTCGTGCTCACTGCTCCCCCTGATGTTTACATATGATGGGCTGACTCATTTCCACATGAAGAGCTGACATTTCCCTCTCAAATCCAGTGCAGGGGTCAGCGGTTGCCACGTTAAAGGGAAAAAAACTACAATGAAGAGATTTTTCTAATCACTGCATCAGACTACAAAGGAATGTAAATCACTGAGCAGTGTTTTTCTGTTAGAAGCAAGAGCAAGGTTACTTCAGGTAGTTCTCAAGAGTATTTTGATATTTCACACAATACGCCTGTGTGCAGAAGCTCACACACGTTCACACGCACCCCAGAGGAGAGCACCCTGTCACTGAAATCACTAGAAGTTCATCATGGCATAGGGAAAGGAAGATGCTCTGATATTGAGGCATCTGCATCCTGTGCTGCACCCCAGAGCTCCCACCCTGTCTCCATAGGGTCACTTTTTACTGTGCCTCTTCTTGCCATCTGATAGATGGGGGTAATGTCCAGTCTGTACTCTGGCAAGGACGAGTATGTTAAAATACAGCAATTAAGAGAAAGCACAGAAGTAGGCAAGGCAGGTATGGGACATACTTGTCATAAGGACACTAACACTAAGCTAGGACCAGATTTATCTGCATGTCTTATAATCTGGTTATTCACAGAAACATCACCATAGACTTACAAAAAGGCCACCTGATGTATTTAATCTTGATTTTTGTACTCTCCCCTTAGTGAAGCTGGGATAGTTCAACGGAAGAGGGGAAGGGAACAAGCAAATAAAAGGACATAGCAAAATTGCTTTTCTTTTGTGTCAAGTGTTGTGCGACATGGGAAAGAGAGTAGAAATTGTCCTGGCCTGGAGCATCCAGCAAAGGGATTAAAGGTGTTACAAGCACTGCCTCTAATGTTCTTGCAATAAAGATGGAGAATGTATTTTGTGTTTCTCACTCTTTTCTGAGATTTTTGGAGAACCGACTGTGAGGCAACTGCTAAATCCCTGCTTCAGACAAACAGTGATACAAATTGAGGAGCATTTAAACACATTCTGAAGCCCACTGAAATGCTCAGAAGGGGTCTCCATGCAACCCTGATAAAGCACTCTATGTCTTGAACGAAGATACGGTGGGGGCAATGGAGGGGAGAACTGCCAGCCAGCAAACTGCCACCCAAATCAGGCAGCACAGTGAAGGAAAAAGGAAAAAAAAAAAAAAATAGAGGCCCATAATCATTTTATGATTCTAATTTAACTTTTATGAACATGTTTTGAGCTCCTCTAGTCAGGCTCTGGTATTGATCTTTTCAGTATTGTTAACTCATAACCAGACCATATTTGAAGACATAAACTTTAAAAGGGATAATAAAGAAGAGCCAGACTGCACTGGCTTTATTCTTCTCAGCACAGGGTCTGGGAGCTGTAAATCCTGCTGGAATCAGTGAAATTATGCAAGTGAAGATTAACTCCTGGCTGTGTCAGTTTTTGAGATAGTGGGCACCAATGACATCAGTCTTTATTTCTAGTTCAAAGTGGAGTTGTCTTGGGATATAAAGCAATGAGAGAGAAAGAATCTAATCTAGGGAAGAGAGCACTGACTTCTCTCTGCATGCCTTTGAGAGATGGACCAAATTACAGCATTTTGACCCATTTCTGGACCAGCTGCAAATTCTTACAAAATTATTCATTGCTTAGAGTCAGGTTCTTCATTCCAAATCCATTCCAAATCCAAAGGACTAAGCAGGAGCATTTAGACCTTGCAAATGCTGTTACTCTTCAGCGAGCGAGTTGACACTTGAGCACTAGCACAGGGTGATGGATATCCTGGCTTCTCTATACTACATGTCCACTCTGTGTTTTAGGTCAGGGAGGTTCATATAGCTTGCTCCATGCTTCTGACTGATGGATAACATAAAAAGCCTGAATAACGATGTTAATGGGCTTTTTTCTCTACATGGTAATAATACAAGATGGACAGTTTTCCAGCTTCTGGAAATAAAGGAACATGAAAATATGTGGCAGGTTTTCTTTGTTAAATGGATCCTATTCTAATGACGTGAGGACAGGGGTGAGGAGGGCTACTGCTCTCTGCCCTGCCTGTGCAAGATCATAGAATCATAGAGTGGTTTGGGTTGGAAAGGACCTTAAAGCTCATTCAGTTACAATCCCCTGCGACAGCAAGGACGCTTCCCACTAGACCAGGTTGCTCCAAGCCCCGTCAGCCTGGCCTAGAACGTTGCCAGGGATGAGGCAGCCACAGCTGCTCAGTTTGAGTAGCAGGCTGAAGAATCTCATGATGAAGCTTACCCAGTTCCTCTGAGGTCTAATTTGTTATTTGAATTTACACTGCAGGCTGCTGAACTGTCAAGTTTAAGTGTGAATCTGCATCTCCTTGCAGATGGACTTAGTGGTCCTTGTGCAGACCTTACCCTGCCACATGCAGCTGGGAATTGCACATAGAATCTCACAGCCAAAAGGTGATGATAAAGTCTCAAGAACTCAGTGAACCCTTTCATTAAAAACCATCCACAGGTCTCAGTTTTCAGTTCTGAACAATGCCTTGAAAAAGGTGAGTTGTTATAACTTCAGGTTTTGTTGCAAACACTTGAAATAGCACAACTCTCTTCCTGCTCAGCATCTCCAATCCCCTCGACACCCTGCATCTCCCCAAGCGTGTCAATGTTGGAATGCATCCCACGGCCCTAATTATGCATTTTCCATGACTCACACTATCCAGCATCTCCATGCTATCTCATGCCAGTTGGAATTAAAACACAAAGGGGATCTTCAAAACAGTAAAAGGCTGTGTGGTACATCCTGCTAACAGTTGGAGCTCAGCGAAGAGCAACTGGAATGATTAGGGAACTCAAGGCAGCGACTTTTGAGGAAAGATTAACGTTGCTAAAAATAGGCCACATGGGAAACTAATGATTAGCAAGGTCTGTGATAAAAGTCACTGTGTATTTAAGGGTATAAATAATCAAGGATGGAATTAAATTATTTAGAGTGCACAAAGGGCAGCTACTGGAGTACGCTACTACAAGTGATGGCATTGAATAAAGTACAGGAAGAAAAAAGGGGGCATCACCTCCTCTCTCCCTGTGACTGAATTCAGTTTAACTAGGACTTCAACAAAAGCCTACTGCAGCCACTGGACATTTCCCTCCATTACAGTGGTTCCCACTGCAAGAAGGTGCCAACTATAATTACAATTACAATTCAGGTTTTCTGTAGAGGCACATGTAATCCAGGACACTAGACTTGGAGTCCCTCTTTGTTTTTTGCCTCTGTAGCCTGTCTGCCCTGCAAAACTGACAGTATCTGAAAGGATCCTGCTCTCCTTATCCAGAGCAGCAGCTCACTGCAGCTGGCAGAGTTACAGCCAGAAGGGATCATTGTGGCTCTTCAGCCTGACCCAGTGCATGACACATGGACTTTCCGTGCTGCATCTGCTTCGCTGGGTAAGACAGGTACATATCATTGAACAGAATAAACACTGTATTTGTTGCTACTCTTTTCTCTGTGTGTCCTTAGAGTTACCATGGTATCAGCACAAAAATACTACTATGAGCTCTAGATTTGACTCAGAAAGATATTTACTTATCCCTTCTTATTTCTCCCCATCCCTTAGGCACCCCCCTCCCTAATGCTCATCCACACATCTCTGTGAAAAGCAATTGCCTTCCCTTTTGCATTGAGATCCATTCTGCAGTTTTCTTTCACTGCTGGGGTATTAGAAGACAAGGAAATGAGCCTGTATTAAGAAAATCATAGTAAGCTATTCTGCTGTCTTTCCAGGGTAAGGGAGTATGTATGCCTAAGAAAAGGCAGTAGCTATGCTGTATTTTGGCTTTCTAAGCTTTCAACTGTGGTTGCTCATGATTAACTATGGAAACATGCACATATTTCCTGTGAAGAGCTGTTTGAAAAGCCATATCCAGAGTAATAAATGGTTCATTGTTAGGCTAGCAAGCTATGTCTCATAGAGAATTTACTTGGTGCCTCTTAGTTCTAGTGCTGCTCAATATCTTCATTAATAACCAGAATAATAAAATAAAAAATAAACATGTTAAATTTAGCCACAAGACTCTCTTCAGAGCAACTAAATACACACCGGAGGACAGGCTTAAAATTCAGCATGGAAGAGGGAACAAAATAAATACAGAGTACTGACAACTGGTTAAATAACTGTGTAAAAGGGGATCTAGGGTTACCATGAAGCACAACAAGAGTAAAAAATGTCACACTGCTGAGAAGGGGGCAAACCATGTTGGGGTACATGAACAGCAGTAAGGCCTGTGAGATACATCAAGTCAGCTTTATGTTGATTTTGGACCAGTGTGGGCTGAGCTGGAGAACTACAGCCCATTACAGGCACAGCATGGGAGCCCAGGAGTGCATCAGCTGAAAAGATGCTGGAGGAGAGCAGTGAAACAACATTCGTGTTCTGGAGAACAGGACCTACAAGGAGCCACTGAAGGAAATGGGGCTGTTTGGCTCATAGAAGACAAGGTGGGAAGGAGGGGAAGAGAAAGAAAAACCTACTGTTGTGCATAAGGGCTACAGCAAAGAAGGGAATAGTCCCCGAGTCTGGTACAGAAAGGACCAGAAGCAACAAATTAAATTGCACCAGGATCAGATACTAGGGTAATCCAAGTGATGAGAAAACTGGTGAAGCACTGAAATAAACAGTGTGACAAGACTGCAGCATCCTGCATGGCCAGTGTTTAAGAATTAGCTTCACAAACATTTGTTGAGCACTATATAATAAACCCTGTCCTGAAGCAGGCAGATGAGCTGTGCAGCTCCCTCAGGGTGCTGTTCAGACATCCACCCACTGCCATGTTGCTTAAGCTACTAGTGCTTGTCATCATTACAGCATTGGCACCCTGAGTAACTCTGCTTGGTAGTAACCTTCATCTGTGCTTGAGACCATGCTGACTCCCCTTTTGTTTATAGGGAGGTGACATGGGAGCTCAGTCAGGAATTTTCGGGATGCTGTTTTGTTTTATTTGCACCAAGACCATATTTATTTTATTTCCTTTGACAGCTGTTTTAGACCATTTCACTCTCTGCTGGAAGCATGGTAAGGTCTGAAATATGTGTTGTAAATAGCTGGGAAAACTGCACATTTAAGTCTAATTTTATGTGTAGCATCTTTTATTAATGTTGTAACATTTATTTTATGTTTTAAGTCACCATTGATTTTTATTAAAAAAAGATATGTTTATTGTATGTGCATGCTGCCAGCAAAATAAAATATTATGGTTTTCCCCCATCAGTATGAATTCCCATTAATCTTCTCTAAGTGCAGAAGAACGTAAGAAGCAAACTCTCTCAGACCAAGGCAGCATCAACACCTAAGCTCTATAAGACATCATGTATTCGTTCCACCAGGATGCAGAGGGGCTGCTTAATTGCATAAACCAGCATGTGTAAGGTGGGGGCTGAGGAAATAAAACACTCCCCTGTGACTTATTACATCTGTGACTGATTAGTTTTGTTATTGTATAATTAAGATTCAGAAGAGAGACATAGAATATCCAGCAAGGACAATGAAAGCTTTCTGAGGTACATACAGGCAGCTAAGAGGTGTGGGCAAGACCAGGCACAGGAAGATAACAGTGCATTTTGCACTCAGTCCCCAGGTCCTTTCTTAGGTCGAGCTGTATTGGTTCTTATTGACAACATGAAGGTTTTCCAGCACTATATAGTGCTGGAGAGCATATATATGTACTCAGTATAGCAGTGCATGCTGAAGAGATCCTAGAGCCCCCAAGCAGTCTCATTCATTAAGAATTTTGCTACCTAGCATAAGGTTCAGTAATGGGTACACTGATTTTTGTTTGATTTTCAGCTAGATCAAGTAACATAGCTTCGCATTAATTGAAAGCTTGAGTCTGACCTTGCATTAACTGAGGAGCAGGCTATAAGAATATGATTGTTCGTTAGGCTGGAATGCAGGTAAACTAGATCCCAGATGGTTTTGGTTCTGAGCATTTTGATAAGACACCTGCAAGCACTGGCTATAATAATAATGAAGCCATGACAGCAGGGTTAATGCAAACACCATGGAAATATAAACAAGTAAATGCTATAACAACAGAACATGGAACATGATAATGTGCACAATTAAGGAAATGAATAAAGAAAGTAGATGTATGATGTATAAAAGTGTGTATTTAAGGCTAGAGGTCTCCAAAGCTCTTTTCCATAAGATACTGGCTTCAACACTGGGGGATCATCTTGTCATGCCACACCAAGAAGTTTGTGAACACATGAAAAGAAGAACTGCCTGCTGGCAGATTTTGTGTATCAGAGCATTACTTTGATTTTAATGATAAAGAGGGCTCATTTACCTCTAGTTCATCTTTTACCATGCAGGTGTGCAAAAACCCAAGTGCTAATATTAGGTACCTGTTCAGACATGTGAGCCTGCCAAGGGGAGGCCACCTGGCCTGGCTGCACCCAACCATTTGCGGTCACAACCACCTCCATTAGCATCACCTCACCACTAAGGTGTCTGCTGAAGGTGTTGACAGTACCAGAATGGGTCTGCTTGTGTGGGCCTAGCTAGAACATCAGGTCTATGAGAAAGCCACCTCCATTTCACTCCCAGAAAAACCTCCTCAAATAAGTGGCTTACCTTCACACAAGCACATAGGGAGCATCCATCACAGACAGGTGCTGGTCCATATCCTGTCAAATGCCCCACAGAAGCAAGGTCCACCCTCCCTAACAGTTTCAAGGTTCAATGGCTTTTCAGGCTTTTTCTGGTCATCACAATTAAGGCCCTGTAATCAGCTGCATCAACACCGCAATCAGCCCCAGCAATCAGCCTCCTGTCTCTGACACTGATGAATGCTGGGAAGGTGCCACGGAGTCAAGAGATTAATTGACCACTTTGTTAAAAAACAACAAAAAGAGGAGAGGGCGGAGGTTTATTTATGCCCCCAGATTTGGGAGGCCCAGGAAGGAGGATGGTGCCTTGTTGAAGCCTTCAAAACTAGTCTGAATTTGCCAGCTACTTTGTATTTGTTGTGAACAAGGGCTATAAAATCAGCCAAGAGGCTGATCTGATCTAACGTTGCATGAGCCTGAAATCAAGGAGGGCTGGTGCATGGGTCACTCTGTGGTGATAAGTACCTGTTGCTGAGCTATACCAAAATTACTATCAGAACTATCTCTTGATCCAACATTTGATAGAGGAACCATCCCTAGCATTCAATTAATGGACAGCCCTTTCATTCTCTCTGACAGTTTAGGTTTGACAAGGTAAAAATAAATCTAGGATTGCTGAGCTCCTGTTAAACATTTATTATGTGTATTTTCATGGTCCTTAAGTCCAAGATGTGAACTGGGTCTCCATTTTGTATCAAAAAGAGAAAGCAGTTGTACAATGAAGGCATTTTGCATATGAATCACAGTAGCTTCTCTAAGTTACTTTTCATTTTACCTGCTTTTAACACACCTAGCACATTGCTGGCCATTTTTTTGCCCAAGGCTCCATGCGGAGGCAGATAGGAGGTAGCTGAGAGGCAGAGGGGCTATGCCTCTGTTGTATTTCATGGTTGGGAATTGGCAGTGTTCCTGCCTGAGAAATCATCTCCACCTAGGAAATCACTTTTGAAAAGGAAACATTTGTTCTTCTTTTTCAGATGCATCACTCTGTTTATTGACCCATTAATTATTGGTCCGTGTCTTTTGACAGTCAGGATACTGGGAATGATGTTCCAGTGTGACTCTCGTGAGATAGAAATAGCAGAGCTGTTTGGCCCAGTCACTATAACATGGTTATAATGTAAAGCACCGAGCAATTAGCTGAGAGATTTACCTCCCTGTCTTAAAAGCATTTTTATTACTTAATCAATCACAAGCAATTTATAAACAAGGCTGAAGTTTTACATGGAGCCATAAACCTGTCTTATTTGCTTCCATGATAAAGCAGGAAAAACAGACCCAAAGTTTCAAAAGACATCTGATCAATTAAAACAAAATAAAAAAGAACTACCTTGAAAGAAGATAAATTATTTTTCAAAGGGAGGAAGGACTTTAGCAGAGGGTGGAGGGGAAAAGAAGTCCATCTGTCTGTCTATTTGCTGGTCTATAGCATCATCCGTACGGCGGCTTGAAGTAGTACCATTGTAAAGTGAAAATGTGAGTCGTTTGAGGCAGGGACTTTGTTTGTCTGTGCATGCCTTCCTCAAGCTGGATTGCAGCCACTGAATGCCAGCACTGTGTAATTGCAAAATAAAAATATTAAGAATGCTGAGTCGGCAACGGCATGTGTGCTCCAGATGCCCTTTTCGCTTTCAGAGCTTCTGACTCAGTGCCAGGTCACGATGGTATTAGGAACCTGTTAGGTAGAGATATGATACTTGCTGTCTCCAAATGGAGCTGCTCCAAGCCACAGGAGTGCACTGACCCTCCTCATTTTCTCTTTTTGATTTGTCTTGTCATTAGAAGGAGGTTACTGGAAATAATCCACTGGCAGGATTTCTGCATACCAGGAGCAGCTGACCGTGTCGTGTAACACAGAGATACACAAAGGTACACAAAGATGCCCCGGTCTGAATCCTTCCTCAGTCACTGAGGCCAGGAGGCTGCTTTGCATCTCCCAGCATATACTGGTTGGACCAGTTAGATTTCCATACCAGGCCGTTGGGATAGTTACCTTGATAGAGGTGGAATTAACACTTGCTGGCTGAATGCATTTCAGATGGTTTGGCAGTGATCCCATCTCCACCGGTCCCTCTATCTCTGACATTCAGTGCCTCAGCAATACTGCTGACTCCTGCGAAACTCGGGCACTGATACAGACATGAAAGTCCTGCTTTGGAGAGAGCTGCTGAAGATGTTGGTACTGCAGTACATGCAGGGGCTAGACTGGAGGCTGTATTCACCTCGATTTGTGGTGATCTAATTGTTCCAGCATCAGCTTTTTTCTGGGTTTGACTGGTCTGATCTTACAACTCCCAGTCCTGATTCTTCTAACACTTCCCACCCTACCTGTCAGCTCATGATTTATGCCTTTCCAAAGCAGAAACATTCTGATTTTGATTTAGAACAGCATTATTTCTATACATCCCTTACTTCTATTAACTACTCAAGATGCAGATTGATGGAAAAGCAACTGGCTTTCTGAGAGAGTGATTTTAGGGAAATAAATGGAATGGATGTTCTTGTGTTTCCACTGTGTTGTGAGTCCAGCTCCGGGAGAACAACAGGAGCTTCGCCCAACCCCATTCCACCTCATCTGTGTCTGAGGAGATATGGAAACCTCACCATCCCAGGACAGCTTCACCCGACTGCGGGGAACAACACCCTTCCTCAGGGCAGTGATAGGACCCTGAAATGCCCTAAAACTCCAGGCAGTCCCCTTTGCCCTGTACTCCTTGAAATAGCACCCTTGTACCACCAATTACATCAAACCCCGGGCTCAGACTTCACTTGGGTAGCCGATGACAACATGCAGCAGTGCAGGGAGACACTTGGGACTTTATAGGTTTTCTTATACTGTTTGTCCTGTGTTTCAGGTTCATATGTATAGGAGGCGATTCTCTATAGCTCCATGGTGACAGGAAGGAAGAATTCCCTACATTAATAGACCTATTTCCAAGGTATTCCTAGTCAAGATTTCCTCTCCCTGAGCCAGGCAGGAGTCTCCTGCGTTGGGCAGGCACTTTGCAGTTGGAGTATCTGCTCTATCTTCATTGCTGCAGCCGAGCCTCCAGGACTGCTGGGTGGAAGCTGCATGGTGGCATCACACATGTATTTCACATTTCAAGACCTAATAGGAATAAATGTTTCATTGCATAGTTCAGTGATTTAACAGCTCTGAGTGTTTTTGACACACAGGTACTTCATGGTTTCAATCCCTACACTTTCACTGCAGGTAATGGAAGTCAGATGCTTACTAGTTCAGCACTGGGGTCTTGTGTAGCTGAAGCACAGCTTTTGCCCAGAGTGATATGAAAAGTCATAGTCAGAAACCATCACCCTTTGGGGTACAGATTCCTGCCCCATCCTGAAGTTTAAGAACATATTTAACACAAGAAATGAACGTCATTAAAATATTGTTAAATGTGAAAAGTAACAGAAGAGGAAATGCTGACCCATCTGATCCTTCCTACCACAAGAGTCACGAATAATAGGTGCACGTCATTCCTTGCAGTATATACAGCATGGAATACTGTACTTTGACGTTTTGTGAGCTACTGAAATCAGGCTGTGTGGAAGGTTTTATTTATTTCCACTTTTTTATGGTATAAATGATAGCTTGTACTTTGCCCTGTTTCCTACTCCGAGACTGGCCTCAGCAGCGATGCACATCCCTAGAGTCTTTCAAATGCTGAAATTTAGATACATGTACTTCCCATCCCACTTCTGCCATTTTTTTGAGTTGCAGGCAATTGATTAATACAATAAGCTTCATCAACTACAAATGCAGTACAGTGGCTATTGAGCTAATGTATCTTATTTCTAAGCAGCTTTTTAGCATGTGATTATTGCAATTACTTTAACAGACAAAAAATTTTAAGTACTAGGGCCTTGCTTCTCCACTCAAGCCAGATATTAACAAAAGAGCTTTTCTCTTGTTTATTTAAGCACCAGAAGTAGTGTTGGATTTTCGAATGAAAAAGAGCATATCACAAGTTCTGCAGCTTCTGAACAAGGATTAGCTTTAAACTGCTGAATACCATGGGGGTAGTGAGAATAGCAGTTGCTAGGATGGGATACTTAATCTCCAACTTGTAAGGAGCAAATATGAACAGCGGATTTTGCTCCCAACTGCTATTAACAAAATCGGAGGGTGTTTTCTGGGAGTGAGGATGAAAACCAATGCTGTGAGAACTGTTACAGAGTCATAGAATCCTTTAGATTGGAGAAGACCTTTAAAATCAAGTCCAACCATTAACCTAGCACTGCCAACTCCACCACTAAACCATGTCCCTAAGCAGCACATCTATGCAGCTTTTAGTTACCTCCAGGGATGGCGACTCAGTCACTTCCCTGGGCAGCCTGTTCCAGTGCTTTACAACCCTTTCAGTGAAGAAATTGTTCCTAATATCCACTCTAAACCTCCCCTGATGCAACTTGAGGCCATTTCCTGTTGTCCTGTCACTTATTACTTGGGAGAAGAGACCAACCCTCACCTTGCTACAACCTCCTTTCAGGTAGTTGTAGAGAGCAATAAGGTCCCCCCAAAGCCTTCTCTTCTCCAAACTAAAGCCTCCCCAGGTCCCTCAGTCGTTCCTCATCAGACTTGTATTTCAGATCCTTCTCCAGCTCCATTGCCCTTCTCTGGACCCTCGCCAGCACCTCAATGTCTCTCTTGTAGTGAGGGGCCCAAAATTGAATACAGGATTTGATGTGCAGCCTCACCAGTGCTGCGTACAGCAGGATGATCACTGCCCTAGTCCTTTCGCATTATATATATAACTCCAACAGCTCCTTGGATTGTACCTTAATGGCCAGCCTATAGTTCACCACTGAGCTAGGATCAATGACGTAAGGAAAGGAATGAAGAACTGTTGCCTTACTGAATTCCTTAATTGTCAAGCCATTTTTCTTATGAAGTTTGTATGATGCTAAACAGGAGGTTTAGCACACATGTATGAATGTTGCTCTTATTCAGCAGGATCCTTTGCAAAACATTTTTATTCTTCAGAACATAGTTTTATTTATTTGATTTTTTTTTAATAAAGAATCCATGTGAAACCTTCAGTTTTGACATTCTTCACTTTCCCTTTTTTCATCAGTTTTCTTTCTTTGACCTATTTTCCCTCATGTTTCTTTTTTCCGTGTATCAGAGAAAAAGAGGCTCAAAATAGGGACAAACAACACATTTTGAAAGACTTATTTAGCCCAAATATTCACATCTAGAAGAAAGAAAATGTAGTCAAGTTCAACAGATATCATCAATAAAAATCCACAAGTTCTCTGGGAAGTGAATAACCATTAATTGCAAATAATGTGGACCCTTTGGTAACATTCTTCATACTTCTGTCCTTACTTCAAACACATCAGAAATCTGCACAGGTGTGAAAGTCTCTTGGGAGAGTCAGTTCCAACTTCCAGAGCTTGTCTCCTTAATATTAGGTTTGGCAAATGCTATAAAATCTGTGCCTAAGACCCTTCTGTGCAGCATCGCCTTGCAGAGCTCAGTGCTGCCATGGACCGAAGACCCTGTCAGCTACATTTCCAGCTTTGTGTTCTGTGATTCACAACGAGGGTTTGAGCTTTTGTGACTTTAAAAGTCTCTGGGCTTCACTTTCTGGGGGCAGTGGGGTGAAGGAAGGCATGACATGGCTGGGCTTTGTAGTACATGCAGCCATATGCTTGCCCTTGGGCTCATCAACCAGCCAGGGCAGAAGTTTGCCATCATACCCTTCCCAAAAGCTGTTCTGCAAAGGTTTGGACTAAATCCTTTCCAAATGGATCCCCAGTCTGATCTTCACTCAACTTAATTTCCCTCTTTGTCACTGCTAGGCTCTTCCTAACTCTCTGGACAAAGGCAGAGAGCAAAGCAAAGGAACCAGACACTATGTGATGAACAGCAGAAATATTCCACAGCTTGCTGCCCTCCCTGACACCTGCTTTCTTGGATGTACATTTTAGCCTGTATATCATCTCTAAATGGGAAATGGACAGGCATAGTTGTGCATGCATACTTCTGCCTTTCCATGCCCATTGCACCTGTAGAAATCATGCCTTTTATGCTTAGTCAGCCCAGATAGCCAATGGATCAGTGAAATCCTGGGTGAGCACACTCCACATTCATAAATTAGATGCCAGCAACTTTGGAAATTGGCCCTTGGCATCCCATAGCACGTTCCCTTCCACACCATTACTGAGAAGCTGTTATGGGATTCACTGGGGCGAGAAGCATTTCTAAGGAATTTGTGAGCCAGCACAAAATGCACTTTGATATACTTTGCATAAAAACATGATCTTTTAGCGTGCAGGAACTTCTTGTGCCAACTTTATCAGAGGTGGTTCCTTCTCCTTGCACCCAGATACACTCTCTCTTGCTTTCAGAGCAGGATCTGTGGTGTTCTCTGGGGAAGTTCCTGCCACCTGGAAGGATCAGGATCATCTCTACCTCAACAGCTCTCTGTTTCTTTTCAACATTCATTTTAGAATTAATTTCTCCTGTTCTCCTTGCATCTACCTGTTAATTTGGCTCATCCTCTGCTATGAGTTCTCTGGCTGAAATTTATTCACCAGCCAATGTCTTTATGACTGCTTTGCCTCATTTCAGTCTAAAAAAGAAATAGTTTGCAATCCAGTTTCTATAGAAGCCTCCGTAGAAAATAACTTTTTGTTGTATGCTATGGAGGAAATCTGCAAAGCTTTTACACTGCTGCATGCAGGGTGTTAATTCCAGCTGGTGAATATGTTTCTCTGGAGTCCTGCAGCTCTATAAGTGCAATTACTTTGATGACTAAACTGTTAAATCAACACTTGTCTCACTTTCTTTAAAAAAAAATTAAATCAACCCACCTTCACCTGCCACTGAAACAAACAGAAAACAGATAAATTAGGATCCCTTGTTGTGACTCATCACTTTCAGCAGTTACCCAATGCTGGCATGATTACTTTTTTTCTCTTCTGTGAATAGCTTTAAATTCACATTTTATGGCAGACATAATAGAGGTAGAATTTCCATTTTCTTCCTACTTTCATGTCCTTCTGCTGTTTGAAAAGATTGCAGAAGAAATGGATGGATTAGCATTGAGAATGGGACAGAGGAGCCAGATAAAGCTGGGTCACCGCAATAGCCTCAGTCCGCACAAATGGAATAGCACTGCTATCTGGTGGCTGCTCCATGACTCATGGAAAATGCCTTGGTTGTCTCAGGCCTCTATTTGGAGGACAGGTATACATAGCACAGAAGGTTTACAACGCAGCTGATCCAAGAAAAAAAGCCAAGGATTAGCCAGGCTGCAGAGCTTAAACTCACTTTGACTGACAGGCAGAAAAAACCCAGCAAGGAGCACAGTTGGGAGGGATGTAATGGGAGAATATATTTGCCAGATTGCTGGGGGACAAGGAAAGGTTTGCAGAAAGTTGTTTTCATCATGACAGTTTCCTGATTGTCATCAGATTTCATTCTGCAAAAGCCAAAACAGATAATATCAGCATGTCCCACTTGTAACAGCCTTGAAATTGAAAGCTGTCATGTTGTTGCTCAAAACATGCTTTTGAAAAGAAAATGGATGTTTCTTTTGTTAAAAAAAAAAAAAAAAAAAGAAGAATATTGTTTTAAAGAGCTGACATCTGAACTAGATGTTTCAATTGTGTTGAAATGTTACACTTGACCCAAGATCAATAGGAATGTGAGATGTGGAGAGGGTTCGTTTAATACAGTATTTCCAGTCTTTTCAGTCCTATTTTAGTCTGGTGGCAAAATCAGGCTCAAAATAATATTTTCAAGCAGAACACCAGGATCCCAGCCAGATTTAGTCAAGAAAGTAATTTGGAAGAAAATAGCTTAATTAGAAACAATGCAGACCATCACTGCAATTTAGGTTTTGGCCATACAGAAATGAGCCAGCCATGGGATCTGTATCCAGAGGGATGCCCATGAGTAGGGTTGCTTGCAGTAAAACCGCCTGTGTCCAGCCAGGACCATCCATCTGAGCTGAGGAACTAATTCTGTGTTGATTAGCAAAAGATGTGTCACAAAGAGGTCTGGACCCATGAGCTGAAGATGTTAGTTACAACAGACCCTTACCTCACCTTGCATTTAACCTTCAGAATAAACACTGTTACTGACTGGGGTGAAATAGAGCAGTGAAATCTATTCTGCAGAGATTGTCTGAGGACTTTCAGGCCCGTCTAAGGAAGCCTTGCTTTCTCCTTGACAGTTTAAAGACCAGACATGAACAACTGCGACTGTGACTTGCTGCTCTAAATATAGAATAACACAAATTATCACATGCTGACAGGTTTCAGTTCCATGGATGACTCTGCCAGCAAGGCCTTGAAAGCATCTCCACTTGGTCCTCTGTGAACCAAGCAAATAAGCTCTCTGTGAGTAACATGGTGAAACCACTAGTTTTCTTCATTGTATAGGCCAGTTCAGCTCATGCTCTTCCCATCCCTTTTAGGATAAACTCAGTCCATATAAGCACCCCACTCTTTCTTGTCACATGATAGATGCTGTTCTCATTGACATCACTTGACAGGAGAAAATTAAACCCTTGCGTTAGACAGTGCCTGATTTTTCTCTTACAGCAACAGTTATAAATCTGTGCCTGGCACTCTTCCATATACATAAATCTGGCCCTGCAGACCACCAGCCAATGTATTTTCCTACTTCCCACACAATTAAAGGTGCCAAAGATATTTTTTTTCCCCTCTGAAGTCACACTTCCAACAATATTTCACATAAACAGTATCATGGAGGGAAAGAGTTAGCATCAGATCAGCAAGTCAGGAAACGTAGCAATGTTGAGATGTTTTGCATTCTGGCATTTCATGCAATTAACCTTCTTAATGCAAATTTATTACAGCTTTGAAAAAAAAAGAAATTCTCAGAAAGCATTAGAAAAAAGCATTCCAACCATTTCAATGCTAATCCTCAAAATATTATTTGGGACATTTGTCGTACAATAAATTCTGTCATCTCTTTATGTGCAGATTTTGAATAGCAATTGGCTGTATCAAATGCTCATTGTTGTGTGCTGCAGAGCTAACCCACTGTCTGGGAAATGCCCCTTGTACTCAGCAAAAGAGGGCAGTGCCTGCTAGCCCATCAACTCTAGAGGATTATCATTAAGCTTGAGCAACAAGTAGACACATTTAGCTCTCAAACCCAGTAGAATTAGTCCTCTTCCCCACTTACCCTGCAAAGCTGGGTCTAACTAGGATTTCCCCTGAAGGAGCACTAAGTCAGAAGCAGTTAAAAGTGGGGTGTTCCATACTTGAAGGACTTACCAAGCAACAGGGATAAGCAATGGGTTTGTGTTTTCACAGCACAGAGGAAGGCACCTAGCTGTGGGGTCAGCTGGAATAAAAGGAAACTGAGTTGCAGGTGGATGTAGGGGGCAAAAAAGGTGGTGATTTAAAGAAATCACACTTGTAAAGCAGACTTCCAGGACTCAAAATATTCTGACCTAAGAAGCAGTAGCAAGGAAAACAGAGCAGGCAAATGCAGACAGGGTTTATCTGTCTGGGACAGGTTGGTTTGTATTCTCCTCATAAAATTACCATGTTGAGAATGCCTGGAAAATCCTGGGCTGTTTGTTTTGTTGTATTATCGTGTGTCCCTGGAGATGTAACTACAAACCCTGAGAGAGCAACTCATACCATGAAAGTTAGGCAGCTACCTCAGGCACCAAATTAGGAGTCTTCTCACCTGTCCAGATAATCATGGGAAAGAGAAAGGGCACTTCAGCTTGCCTAGGATACAAATTACCCTCCAGAAGCACTTATCTGTCACCACTGGTTTTATGGGGAGCCTGAGGCGATCAGAGCTGTGTTGAGTGAATCTCCCTGATCCCTCCAGACCATGGAATAGAGCCATGGGAAAGCACGTGCTTAAGCCATAGGAGAGCAGCTGGACCACGGGCCCTGTTTCCGTGATGGCAAAGTACCCTCTGCCCACAAAGTGTGGCATAGCAGGGCACTCCCACAGCTGTCCAGGATGTAAGATTTAAGTCTTTGACTTGTCATGAACTGACCTTTTCCAATGTGCAATTATTCAGCCAGCAAACTCCTAACCAGCAACCTTTCCCTCCAAGATTCCTACCCAGAACATGGCAAGCCCAAAAAGCTCTTATTTTTCTTCATTTTGTATCATCTCCTGGCAGAATCAGCATTTCAACAGGGAACAGTTTGTTCCCTTGATCCTCTCCCTGCTGATGCCTCATATCCTTTTACTTACATGGCTCCATTAATGCCTTGCTTTGAGCACATGAATGCTGGTATTTTGTGAATCTCCTTCACTCCAGGGACTGGAATAACTCCTTATTCAGGGTAGAAAAGCATATAAACAGAATATTTAACGAAATGACTGCTAGTGTCAGTTATACCTGAACAAAGAACTGCAAATGGCCCTGTAATGTGCTTTATACCTGCTTCTTCCCTTAGATTGCACTGTAGGCTATTTACAATTCACAATCCACATACCCCTGTATCTGAAATGTCTGTCTTTCTCACTTATTTCCTGATTAGGTGACAGAGTCTAATCTCAGCACAGCCTCCAAAGTCGCAGCAAACACTAATCTTCCCAGAGACAACCAAAATAGCTGTTTTCTTTATTTTCATTCTTTCGCAACTCAGTATTTGCATATTAGAGTAGTTATTTGGGGGAAGAAAAGTCATGGATGCAAATATGACATTCAGATGTTAGCTCCTCCATAAATAAGGTCAACTGTGATGGGGACACTTGCTACTCTCCAATTATAGTTCTCCTAATGCATAAATAACGCTAATGAATGGCATCTGCCATTGGAGCACAACTCATAAAGAAGATGTTAATTGAAGCCAACCCAGCTGAAATTTGCCCCCCTTGCTGTTTCTTGGCTTTTTGACTTGGACGATATTAAGACATTGACTTGAACGCAGCTTGAAACACTCAGCACACATAGCTGGTTTCTTCCCAGCCCTCCTGGATCAAAATGTGTCCTGTGTCACCTTCTCCCTTCCCTGGGCATCCTTCCCAGCCCAGAGCAAAGAGTGGCCTAATTTTATGAACTAGGGCTAACCCAGCTCAGGTTCCAGCCCAGGCACTGCCACCTGCAATTCAATCCCAGTGGAAAGAGGATCTTGGCCGTTTCCAAACAGGACACCGGCCACTGCTGTGAGGACACGTTCTCTCAGCCCATCTTCAGGAGCTGACAGGGTAGATGACACTTCAGTGAGAGGCTTAGTGCCTGGAAGAGAGAGGGCTGATATAGCCATTGCTTGAGCCTGGCAGAAGTGCCAGTGTTTGACCTCTTGCTATATTTTCTCAAGCAAATAACTCCCTGAAGGGCTGTATGCTTGCGATTACATAGCACTTGCAGATGGAGCTAATTGGTGACTCCTTTTTATCACCTCTCCGGTATCATCTGGATAAACTGGCTGTATCACTCTACAGCCCCAGAAACGTGAGTAGGGTAACAGGCTGAAGATGAGAACCCAGGGCTGGCTGCCAAATCATTCTGGGGCTTGTTCTGCGGGCATCTCAGTTCCTCACTAAGACTTTTATCCCCCCCCATAAATCTCTATTTGCATCAGGTACTTCTTGCTTTTTTTAGAGCAGTGCCATGGCAGTTCCCCAAGCTGGAACCCCTGGCACAAGCTTCAAACAGAAACCGAAAGGCTCTCCCGACCAGCGAGGTGATAATGGCGCAGGCAGCAACATGCACTGGAGCCTCTGAGCACCTGGGTTCTTTGCCTTGACTTTCAGGGGAACTTATTGAAGCTTTTTATGCCTCCGTTTCTCAGCTTGCAGCCACCTTTGTAAAGCACTTGAAAGCTTTGTGGATGGGAAATACACAGCAGCAACAGCTTGCTAATACCAGGGTGCAATATTTTGTCTTTCTCAGATCAGGGCAATAAAGTACCAATGCAAAGAGAAAGGCAGCAACAGCCAACACTAGAAAAGAATTGACTTCCATATGGAACAATAACTTCCTTTGGGCTTTTCTCCAGCTCTGCTTCAATAATCTCCCTTTTATTACCCTTTATATGAGTTTCAAATTCCCTGGCTGCAAAAGGCTGGCAGAGAGCAAGGTGGAGCTGCTCTTCTGAGACTTTTTCCAACCTGGTGACTGTAAGGTAGAGTTCAGAGCAAAGGCTGTGGTGAGAAATGTGGGCGAAGAGCAATCCTGCCCACTGCTCTCCAACCTCTGTATCCCTCCTTGTAGCAGCAATATGCACCAGTAAGCCTGGAGTTACCCAAATGTATTCACTGGGGCTAGTCCGGAGCTAAGAGTAAGTCAGAGGGCAAGGGTCTAGCAAGAATAGAGGGCAAAAGAAAGGCAGGAGCTACCTGCAGCTGAAACCTGCAAATGCTAAGCAGTTGCAAAGCTTTGTTTACAAGCAGCACGAACAAAGCTGTGGATTGAAACCAGTCTTTGGAGCAGCGATAAGAGGGCAGCGCTGCTGTGAAAGCCGGTGGCTCCCAGCACCAAGAGGAGCCTTTCAGCCTTTTCATGCCCTTGCCAGTAAGGTGTTTATTTACAGTTTCATAAGAGGACAGAGCTGGGAGATGTCTGGATAGGGAAGGAGCAGTCAGAAGGGAAAAGCAGAAATTTTCTCCCTTTTTCACAGCACCAGTGAGCTGTGATCCCTGAAGCATTTTGCTTGCTTGCTTCCCTGGTCATGCAGTATCACTCTAAGGGCTTCCCTCAGCACTCCTGCAAAGTGATCCATATCTGGGAGAGCATCTCTCCCTCCATGCCCATAAGACGTGGGCAGTGGTCAAGTGAAAACACAACCAAACACAACTGATGAAGTTAGTGCAGAAGTCTGGGAATTAAGACCCGTTTGCTTCAAGCCTGCAGATAACCATTCAGACAGAACAAAGATTTCAGTCTGTAAGACTTTGCTTTGTTACTTCCTTTAATAAAAAGTATTTAAAATCCTCACATCCAGCAGCCTAAAAACCAGCTCACACTCAGGCAGCAAAGTTTGGCTCTGGGGTTTGTGTATGACCTGAGAGGCTCTTGCCTTATTCCCAGGACTTTCTTATTAACAGGAATTCACCAGCACAAAAGGAATTGCTAACAACTTTCATATCACAAAGTTTCTCCTTTGTATTCAATGCAAATGGGGAAAAGCAGTCATACAACACAAAATGTGCTAATATACTATAATCTGCTCATATATTATAAGACTTGCTTATTGCTCTGGTGATTGATTTACGTTTAGTATGCAAGATGCTGAGCACAGTGTGCCTTCCAACTGCTCAAGCAGTATTATTGTATTGATTCGATGTGACAGTAGCTCTGTGTTTAAGGTAGTTTATGTTTTTTAATTTGCAATTAAATAAAAGGATGTCTACTCCCCAAGATGGCTGACAGTTGTTTATACACTGCAGTAGTTGATGAAGCAAACTTTTATTTGGTTTCATAAAACATACTTGTTCTGTCACTCTGAGGCATATTAGCTAGAGTTCTCAGAGTGGGTTTCCTAGGAAAAGATAAAACTAAACTCCAATCTGTTTTATAATAGGCCAGGTAACAACATCAGTGTTGCAACGGGACTATAATGAAAGAAGTGAGCTGGCAATATTGTACTATTAATAAAAGTAATAGTGATAATATATTTCTATAGCTCCTTTCATCCTGAAGGATCCTGATATCCTTTGGGTATTCACTTGTTCCTTTGCTCTTTCCCCCCTCCTTTCTTCTCTTTCACTGTATGTATATAAATACACTCATATATACATAAATTTTATTTAAACACTCCTTCCATGGGTTTATATCTTCTCAGCTTTGCAGAAAGAAGGCATCTTGACAGCTACTCAAAATCAGGTACTGCACAACAGTTACTGAGCTACAGATAAGATTGCTCCATTGTCCATGACTCTAAGGGAATAACCCTGCTAAGGAAGATCCTTGTTGTCTCATACAGAAACAGGTACCTCTTTATGCTCACGCTGCTTGACTACACAAATGTGAGGTGCTGAAAATAAATGGTAAGATAACATTTTCTCTCTGAAAATGTGCAGCTGCTTTACAGCTTTCAGTCAGTGAAGGAGCCATAAATGTGAGCTGGGCACTGCTTCTTCACAGACCATGCATGACAAGAGTAGAAGAATGATATTCCTCGCACACATACCATAACTTCATCTCAAGTTCCCACTCTTAAACATGGAAAATTTCCCCTATCAGGACTGCCAAAAAAAAGAAGAAAATCATCACCAGGTGCTCCCTTGAAAGCTTGATTCTTAAAGTTAGTAGAATATTTTCTACTATCTTCAGAGTCTTTGAATTGGTCCCAATTCAGTACAAAGGCAATGGATATTTGCCACCACCAGATAGTTCAGCTTGCAGGGTCTATCGGCCCTTGCTGCTTTGTTGCTTGCCAAGTTAAAGAGTTAAAGTTAACTGGAGGACATTTAAAACCAATGCATGTTTCAAGTATAGATAAGGCTTGCTCTTGCTGACCTCCATCCAGCTGGCCTGCGCCCAGAGGTATAACCTCCAAGTGATGCGATTGCCATCTCTCCATTACCTTCTTCATTCCAGAGATCCCTCCTCACATGAATGTGGCATGCAGAAACATAAAACACCGGGAGGGTCAAATGTTTCCAAATGTTGTATAACACATCTCTCCAGCCGCCAAAAATTCCACAGATTCTGGGCTACCCATTCATCAACTTAAATTGAGTTCTCGTGTTTATCATGCCATGTGTAACATGTGTTGATTATTAGATGATGTACTATAGCATATATACATCAGAATTACTGTGTCAGCTTGCACTTGTTCAGAGAGAAACACAACAAAAATTATCTATAGATATCAGGTCAGACCCTGAAAATGGATTTGTTTTGATTGCAGCAGTGCCACTTTTACATGAATAGTCCAGCAAGCAATTATAACAGGAATGTAGTAGAGACTAATATTATCAAATACTCCCCTCAAGGAGACTATTAAACTAGTCATCATGTCATCATTTGCCATTATTTGGTCCAGAGACCTGACTTAAGGAATTGGATCAACCCAGTGTAAGAACCAGTATGTGCCACGTGATCTCAGCATCTACCCCAAACAACCAACGTAATAGATTATGAATATCAAGTACACCAAATACTGTTAATGGCCAACCATTTATAAGCAGCCTACATGCCAAAATGTGCATTCATTGGCTGATCAATTTGTAGGGCAGACAGGAAAATTACATCATCTAGCTGCTAAACAGGAGTTTAGCAGCTTTAAATAACACAACATAAACTATCTTCCTGGTGCCACGCATTGCTGAGATACTAATGCACGGACCCAAAACAAGGTTTAGTAGTAGCTGAAGGCACATGCAGTGCAAGTTTATGACATACAGACACATCTCTGGCAAATTCTACCATGAGTAAAAGTGAGATTAACACCAGATTGGCTCCACAAAGTGACAGAGGTGGAGAGAATGCTCTGAACATTTACACAGCAACAGAAACTCTGATTAAAGAAGTCTGGAACACATTAGTTATTGTGTGTCATTTCTGAACTTCTTGCTTAATCCCAAATCTAATTTTGCAGAGAATTTGGAGAGAACATAAAGAATGAATATATAGTACCCAAAATATAGATAACTAGTAGTGCAGAGTAAAAGAATTAAAAAGCTATTTTTCTTCCACCATATACGAAGTCTTTATTCCCAAATCTGTTTGACTCCGCACATAATAATATACTGTTATTTTAACTACAGGTGATACTTCTAAGTGACTAATTTTTGAGCTATCCATTTTGAACTTTTTCATGTTTCTCATAGTGTAAAACACATTTAAAGTTACACTTTGAGGTTTTCTATAATTTTAAAACACATTTTCAAGAAAGCCCAGCTTGTAAAAGAATATATATATATTATTAATATCTTAATAGAGAACAGGTTATCAGCACATCATAATTTCCATATTTTTCAAATTCCTTGGAGTACAAAACCCCCCAAATTAATGGATGATTATGGGACAATGAGAAGAAATGTTTAGAAAACAAACAGTCCCACATGAACCTGATGAAATGCACTCATCTGGCTTCAGGCGAACTGTGGTGTCCTACACCAGCTGCAGACATGGCCACACGTGAAATCCAGAATGTCATATGGACCTCAAACAACCACAGTTTTGACCCAGGATTACTGAGCTGAGAGGCAAACTTATAAATATAAGAAAGGTTATTTGAAGAGAAAGATTTATTTCATGTTATGCAGGTGTCGGAGAGAGTCATGTGGTGCTTGGATTAATAATGACACAGTCTGTCCTCCGGGAAGAAATGACCTGGCTGAATTGCCCCAATTCTCCTAGCCCATGACAACTTTGTGGCAAACATTGTGCAGACAAGGAAAGGTTAAATGATAGAAACTTCATGGATTAAGAAACAGCAAATTCCTACCTTGCTTACTTGAGGCTGGGTATTTTCCTTCTGTATAAATGCATGTGGCAGCCTCAGGCCATCCCCAAAATACAGGTACAAGACCTAGCTCCAAACCTTTCTATGGACCTCTGGCAAATCACTCCCAGGCACTGTTTCCCTGCTGCTAGCAGGAACCACAGGAATGTTCCATAAATACTGCAGCACAGGGTCCTACCCTCTGGCCACTTCCTTACCAGACAAGAAGGCTTGGTAAATATTCCATACATTTTTAATGGCATCCTCTCTTCTTCAGGTTGAAGCTGTTCTCTATTTAGCCATAAAATACATATGCTTTTGGGGTGAGCACAGAAGGGCAGACTAGGATGACTCCAGAGGTCCAGCCTTCCTTGCATGCTTAGCTGGGGTTGCTGCAGTGGGGACAAGAGGCAGAGAGGGGCATGCTGCACTATTAACCTTTAACACCATGTGGATATTTGTTAAACCATGGCTCATTTTGTACAGATGCAGATTGTGATAATCATAGCTTACAGCCAGCTTGGGTTTTCAGCTGACAACCCTGAGATGAGCAACTATTGGTGCTGGTAGTTCATGCCACTTCTTTCTCTCCCTCTTCATTTACATCTCCTCGATATGCATTCCACCCAAAAAGGAGACACAAGTGCTTCACTTCAGCCCAAACCTCACTGGCTGAAGCAGAGGCATTAGCACTGACAACACACGCAGCAATAAGGTCTTATTATTTCACTTCATTTTTGCATGTCTTTGAGCTGTGAAAATGTTTTTAGTCAGATAAAGAAAGAGCAAATTACTCCACCTAATAATTCAGATCCTGCTCAGTATTGCCCAGAAGCAGTTGTAGGGTCAGAATGTTGAGCAGGAGTGTTTTTCCTACTGCCTCAAATGATGACGCAAAGTTTTCTTTGCAAGGAATCCAGGACATACACACATCACTGTGCATGTGCACTTTTCTTGCACACCTCAAAAATACAGCCCTCATCACAAGGCCGCAGTCTATACTTAGGAGGAACACGAGAAAGACCTGCAGAGGAGGTAAAATGGGGCGAACTTTCAACCAACTTGGACCTTGTTTTCAGCAGCATTTAGTCTTTACTTACCAAAGGCAACAAGTACGTACATGGCCATTATTGTAAACTGCTTTGTGACACAGGCCAGATTCAGATGTCCAATTTCTAGGAACAGGGGATTCAGAAAGTACCTCATATATCCCCATCTCTCCTCACAAGAGTTTAGGACTACACAAGGACTACACAGTTCTTCACACACCGTATGTCCCAGAAGCACCAACCAAGACCCCGTCACTCTCCTGCTCTTCACACATTTTACTTGGTTTCAGTGCTGAAAGCAGGGCCCAAGAATCAGAGCCTGCTGGGAACAAAGCCACACTGATATTGTTGTGTTTTGTTGCTCAAAACAGCAGACTTCAGCTCAGCATAGATGCAATGTTGTAGTTGCACTGTGAGATGTAAGACCACAAACAACAGGCACAGGAAAAGTCTTTCCAATCCTACAGACAAATTTCCAGAATTACAAAGCTGTTCTTATTCTACACTGGGGAAAAACAAACCCTACTGAAGATGTTTGATGCCAGAAGAACCCAAGGCCATATCTGATTCAGTGACTTGAATCTCAGGGCTCGCCTATGCTGTACACTGACTCTGAAATTGGAAGCAGCATATTCACATCAGTGTAATTCCCAAACTAATGATTCCTTTTTAAAGAGGATTATTCCTGGCCAATGCAGCCATATGGTGCTGGGAGCCATAGTGGTGTTGTGCAGTGCTGTGCTGGATACATGTACAAGCATATGTGGGTGCTAGTGTACCTCTGCTTCATGCAGCATGGTGCACATGAATACATTTCCTGCAATACTTTTCCCACAAGCTAGTTTAAAATCCAGACCAGGACACTATCTGCTGCATTAAGGAGACTCTCCTGCTCTCAAGATCTCTCAGAGATCCTGAACTCAGAATTGATCCGAAGAAACCAGCTATGAATATTACTGTGAACATTCTCATGAATATTTCCATTTCTTTGCACAAGATAACCTGTGCTGTGACCCTTCAATTTTTATTGTATCATATAGCCCCAGAAGTAGTCACCTAAGGCTGTGCAAAAAGACAATCTCCACTACAAGGAGCTGGCTGACAAAGTAGATGAGAGAAGTAATTTCCTTCTTGTTCACAGAAAAGCTTATTAATTACACACGCCCCTTCAGGTCATGGGCACGGGCACTGAAGTACTGTCACGCACCTATACCAGGAATTATTCAAGGATTTAGCCCCTAGGAGAGTCAATCAAACGCTTTCCAGACAGTGAGGGGTGGCCAGTGAAGCCTTTGTGTTTCTGAGAGGCAGTACCACACATGGGGACCCTCCTGGGGTTGGTGACTATCGTGTGCCCATTCCCTCAGTGACAGCATCCTCTTGCTTTGAGCTCTGTGCTACCCTCAAGGCCACACTTCAGGTTCTTAGAAATGAAGCGATGTGATGGCTGACAGGCACCGGCATCAGAGACTGCCAAGGAGCCTCCGGCAATCCTGATGTGACACTCTTTATACAAAGCCTCGGCTTCACTATTGTCCCAGCTGTATGACCCTGGAGCTGCTGTAATCCTGGAAGTGCTGGCATGGGCAAGAAATCAAATTCAAGCTTTTACTTTTGCAAGGTTTAGTTTTCCACTATTTGGATCTTTCCAGTTGCCCACAATCCTTAAAGACAGAAGGTAAAACTCTGCCCCTGCGAAGAGCATCTCCTCACCATCTGACTTCAGCAGCCAAGGGTTGCATGTAATCTCTCCTTAGGACACACCTGGGAGTCACAGGAGGTAATCAAATGAAGACGTCTGAGGAAAAGTCCAGGGTGAAGAAGAGCACCAAAGAAATGGGAGACTCTTTTCCTGGATGTGCCATGCACAAAGAGTGCATCTCCAACCACATGGACCCAGCAGCATGCAAACAGATTGCAGCCAGATTTTTGTGGCAGTTCCTTTGGGAGCAGAAAGCTTCTGTTTGCAAAGAGACCACAAAGCCAGGGGTGATTTTAACCTAGAAAGGAGACATGTAAAGCTACAAACCTGCTCCCATTGCAGTCCCTAGGTGTTTTGTCTTTAATTTTAAACAAAGCAGGCTCAGACTGTTAAAGTGGGGGAGTTGGCATTTAAGAAAGAAAATTAACTCTGTGGTGATTCCTGACCTGATGCTCCTCTTCTCCCCTCTTCCTAGATTGGGGGGGTAGAATTTTTATTAAACTAAAGGGCACATAATTTGGAAGTCGTAAGAAGAAAGCTGTTATTTTTTTAGCACATGCAGACACCCTGTGGAATCAGCTATTGCAGCAGGTCAACAAGTCAAATAGTTTGTACAGATTCAAACTGACGCATAGTCTTATGGGGACAGACAGCCACTGGCAAGAGCACAACACCCAGCTAAAGAAGGCAAGGGGAAAATCGAGTTTCAGAGCCAGCTTGTCAGCCAATCTTGCCTGCAGAGAAGGAGGAGTGGCCACCAAAGCAACAGCAAAGGAGGAATAGCCTTAGAGAAGGATGATGCATCTATTACAAAGTGCTACTCTCTGCCTTGGGATGCTGAAATAAGTTTCTCCATCAGCTCCTGCTCTTAGCTGCATGGATTGACAGAACTAATCCAGAGACAGAAATCTCATCCATGGGAAGTATTTTCAGGCACAAAAACCAAATAAAGCTACATTTGGAAGGACCAAATGAATTGTTTCCACACATCACATAAGGCTGCCTCTACATTAGCATTTTGCTTCAGAGCAGGAGTAGGATTTTGGAGTAAATCTCTCAGTCATCAATTACCATGCATTGGCTCTGTTTGCAGAGCTGTTTTGATACTCATGAACTAGATTCCTTTTGGAGAAAACTAAACCAGAAGCTCCACTCCAAATGTGCATCAAATGTACTCCAAACCCTAAGGCAGACATAAGTCATAACAACCAAGTTGATGTCTGGTCCTCCGAACAGCTTTGAATCACATGTACGATGGAGACATTTGGTCCATGAGACCAGACTGAGTCTAACCAGAACTCCCAAGCTTCGTGTAACACAGCAGAAGAGCCTCAGCACCAGCTGCTTCAAACCACTCTTCCACTCCTTCTGCACTGATTTGCTTGCTGATTCAGATTCAACCTACAAATTAGGGGTAGGTCTACACCTACTTCTAGTCAAAAAAAGAGAAATTAAGAGAAATCCAAATACAAAGAAAAGGATTTCTGGCATCCTAGGCTAAATAATGAAGGTAAATAGGGACAATTTCTGCCTGGATGTGAAAAGTCTGTCTATCTCTACCAAAGAGTGATGGAGCTGACACCACAGGCATTTTCTGCTGCTTAAAGCTATGCAAGGAGATTCCAGTTCTGTGTGTTCCTTTTTGAAGGAAATCTCTAGACTAGCAGAGTTAAGCCACAAACATGCTACCAAACAACAGCATACTCATGACACGTTCATGAGAGGCAGCTCCAGGTACAAACTTAAGACATTTAATTTCAGCATTGGATATAGGAGAAAAATGCCAGCCCTGAGCTTTCTCTTTTGCCTTTTGAACAGAAAAGCCTGAGTCCATGGGCAAGATAAATTTACTTATTAACTGAAATATTTCTTATGTCAGTTTGGTATATTTAGGTCTTTGTTCTTGCATTCCTTTGGGTTATTTCAAAACTTTAAAGAGAAGACAAATGTTAGAAGTAAAAAGATCTTTTTTTTTAAGATCCAACAGCCCACTAAATGTTAATCTGACGTGTTTTTCTAGGCTCAGGTCAAATCCATCATCTTTAATCCTTGGGGATTGTCATCCTCTGATTTCTTCACTCAGCTTCTTTTTCCTTAACAGAATTTAAACGCTACTTCAAAGTAGTTAAAGAATATTCTGGTTTTCTATCAGAAGTTGCCAGCAAGGAGGACCCCTATTGCTTCTGCTTTACTTACTTGCTGGAAGTAGCGGCAATCCTAGCACGAACGATGCAGCTTGGGAACAGTGCTTATTTGTAGGCAGGATGGAACTTTAATGGTTTTGATAAGTCAAACCAATTGAAAAGGTGCCTAGTGGTTAGTGCACATGCTGAAATGGTACTTTCTTCAGATACACTGTGAATTAACATTGAAGAAACTGATACCTCCTGGGTCTGTGTTTTCCCTACCCAATTGCAACAATGCAAAGCAAGCCATATTTTAAAGCAAGCCATATTTTCACCCCCTTCTACTCAAGTTAAAAATCTTCTGCTATCACTTCATGCTGTGAGTTTGAGGTCAGTCCATACAGCAGCAAATCCAGAGCAAAATGATGGAGGTGGTCTTCCAGCATCAGAGCTAACTTAAGCACTAAATTCCTCTCCCTCCAAAGCTTCCTGAGCAGAGCAGGACAGAGCTAGTCTAGTCCAGATTTGGACCAGAAACCTGGGGAAATGTTAATTTTCAGAACCCTGAGGTGCTGAGAACTGAACTTCCAAACTCTTGCTCTTCTTTAATGAGAAACAATTTGTGCATCTCTTCACACACAAAAAGGATATTGCTCAGCTTGACCTCCCTCCAGCTTTATGATTGGAAGAAGCATGATATAGAGGAAGCAAAATCTCCAGACTGAAACACTGCCAGAAAAATTCCCCCACTGAGTGTAAAAATGAGAGACAGAATTGGATTTCAACCAATTTAAAGTTTTGGGGAAAGAACAGACTATGGCCTAGCATATCAGTACAGCATTATCCCCCTGATTCATTCTGGCAGCTTGATCAGGCTGCTCTCATTATTTCCAGTGCACCACTTTAAAAATGTGAAAGTTGTCTCCTTTGTCAGCTGCCTTTTCAGTTGTCTGAAAGTCAAAAAAAAGAGGTCAGTGGAGAGGAACAGCTCTGTGCCTGCGAGATGCCCTGTGTTTGCACTGACTGGTCTATAAAGTCATCACTGAATGATGGATGGGTGCCACAACCCCTTTCTCACTCTTAAGGTGCCCTTTATTGAGACACCAATGATATAACGATGTGTGTGAGGGACTGAACTTGACCTACCTCTGCACATCCAATGGATGGTGCAGCCACTGCTGGTTTTCCAATGCTGTCACTCTGGGTTGGCACCAGTTTCTCTTTCCTTTTGGGATTCTACTGAATCCCACCAAAAGAGGGTACTTTCAGTAGTTTCATCCTTTGAGGAATGATGAAGCCAGAGTCATTTTTTCAGGTCACATGTCCCTCTCAGCTTCCCTTAGTTCTGCAGCATGCCTGTGCATATTGTACAAAGCACCTAAATGCATTTTAAACATCCTGGAAGTAGGTCACTTCTGCAGACCTCTGAAACCCTTCTCTCTGAACCCTGTCAGACAGAGAAAGCCACTGCTGCACTGTATCGTTTCTGCACTGAGTCGCCACTGTGGTTTGCTCTGAGAGATTAAGCAGAGATTTATTTCTCCCCTTCAAGGGTTGTTTTTTTTATGCTGCCACCAAGCCTGGATTTCAAACTTGAGTTTGATTGGGCTTTAATGGATTTTCTACACAGCATGGCCATTGAACACCTCCTGTGCTTTTCTGGAGTGACTTTGCTGCACAGGAATATAAAGTGTTTAAATGGTAGATGGTGCTCTTACCCACTTAGCTACTAAGGTCTGGTTCTAAACCACGTCACAAAACTCATCTAGCATTGCTCTCCCTGATAGCACAGCTTGCAGGAGCCAGTATCCATCTTTTCAGCTCAGGTTAATCAGCACTGGAAAAGGTTATATGTTGGACAGGATATTTGTTAGTTACAGGGCTCAAGCAGGGACCAGTTCATGCTGTCAGGCCGCCTACCAAGAGCGCCTGCTTTGGACTGGAAGTAAATAGAAAAGAAAAAAACCAGTCCTTGGTGAATCTTCGTCCAAGGGGGAGCTTTGAACCTTTCTTCCAGAGAAATGGGAAATTAACAAACAAGCAAAAACCACTATAGCACTGGCAGAGATACGATAGCGGGAGAAAGGCAGGAATTTGCATAATGTCCTGGATATCTGGATTCCAAACAGTGCTCTAAAAGATGAGATGATGTTGATGAGAGATCCCCAACAAGTTCAGCTCAGTCTGGCCATTATTAACAACTTTGGCCTGGGAGAACAACAGGGCTGGTCAAGAGGAGGCAGGAACTGAGGACTGTCACAAAATGATGGAAGGCAGTCAGCAGAATAGGTGATGAAAGCAGCAGCAGATTGGGCTTCAGAGCTAGTGAGACATGTAGTGCTGTAAGTCAGAGCTGGGTGCTGGGCTGACCCAGGACTGACACAACCTCCAGGGCAGGAGAAGCAGTGAGGGATGCTTTCCACATCACGCTCTGTGAGGCACCAAGTAAACCCTCCGGACTACAATCTGCCCTTTGCAGATAACCTGTACATGATAGCAAAACAGAGAGAGAGAGTAGTGTCTTACAGCTTTATCTTGAAAAGAAGAATCTGAACAACCCCTATGAATATTTTTATTATCTCAGGTCTTCCAGAGCTGCGAAGAAATTGAAATTTCCTCTTTAGTGTTTGCCCACTGCCTCTCCAATAGATACAAGCTTCACCAAGCACCCACATTAAATCTGCCAACACTTATTTTCCACCATCTGCATAGTAATTGCACTAGGAGCTGAGTTTAATATCCTTAAATTCCCATTTTGACACGCTGAAGAGCTCCTGGCGCACAGGTGCAAGGGGTTATTTAGTCTCAGATTATTGACCCAGAATGAAGAAATCCAACTACCAGCTTTCCTTTCCCCTCTTCCCTCACATCAGTGGCTCCATCAATTAAACCTTTCTTATCTCTTCAGAAAAGACAGCTCTCATCACAGGTCCATCCACCCTAGTCTTCTTTGCTTAGGTTTCTTTCCAGCTGGGACACTCTCAGGCACACTTCTGCTCCCCATGGAACTGCTCCAGATCCCCCTTTCTGTAACTTTTGATAGTTCAGGATTAGGTGTCTTCATCCCAAGCTTATCCTGCCATCCCTGTTCATTCACTCCACAAAACCTTAAACAAAACAAACCCCCTCCCCCAACACCAAGGTATCTTGAGATAAAATATTAGTGTGAGACAATTAAAGGTCCAGAGCCTCAGTGTAATTCAAAAGCTTGTTGGCGTTTGCAGGGCAGGTCTGTGCCTGGGCATGCTGCGTGGTCCAGCACTGCACCACTAGCCAGCTATTGCTCTGGATAATCTGACATGTCTTTGCCATCAAGCAAACTCAAGAGGATAAATCTGATTTGTGGGCAGTGATCTGGGTGACAGTGAAATGTTGCCAGCTCGCCCATGTCCATACAGTATGCTTCTCCAAGGCATCACCTTGCTGAGAGTGGAGCAGAGGTGCCTGTTTGAAAGCTCATCTTTAGCGACAGGTAAGGCTGCCTCAACACGAGTCTGTGTGCAAGGACATGGATACTACAAAAATACCTGTCTGAATACATCCCAGCTAGGATTTGGCTCTGTTTGTATGCTGCTGAAAAACAAGCCTGATAATAAATGCATTCTTCAACCTTCCCTGGTGGAAATGGTGCAGCTCAGACACCACACAGAAGGATACTCCTTTGTTTTGGATCTTCCTTGTATATGCACTAAGCATGGCTTAAATCATAGTCATAAAAGGCTCCCTTCATGTTACATGAGGGAGAAGCTCCATCAGTACAAGGATGCTGTCACTCTCCATGTAGTCTATCAACTACATGGGAATATCAGACCCTTCGCATGCCCACTCTGTGGGTGTCAGATCTCCCTCATGAAGCTGCACAGGGAAGGAAGTTGCTCCGTGAAAGAGAAATCTACAGCACAGGCACCATCAGAGGGGAGAAATTTGGCTTCTGACTAGAGAATAGATGGAAAGCTGCCCTGCTCCTCTGAGCAGAGGTCAACAAAAGCCTTTTCAAAATGCATCTTTTCTCCTAAAGTGAGAACACTTATATTTTTTAAAACCATTTTGAATTCATCTCCACTGCAAACATCAGACCTCACAGCACTGAGAACAAAGGAGCCCGTACTATACAGCACAGTTGCTTTTTATGACTGTATTTTTATTAGTATGCAATGCCACAAAAGCATTTTGTTAAAATAAAGCAATAGTTAGTGTTAAAATAAGCCATAAACCACCCTACGGGGATCAGATTTTAAGATTTACCAAACATATGGGAAAGACAAAAGCTTTGGAGAATTTTCCATTAATACAAAATTTTATTTGCTTTTTGTCAAGGGAGAACGCTCACTAAGTGTTTGAGAACATATCATTACCCATCAAAAGCACAGAAACTCCCTAGATTTTCTGAAAGTTTAACAGCTAGTGAAATGTTACTAAAAAAATAGCTTTTTTTTGTTGTTGTTGTTTTTTTACAAATTTTTACAAATTCTGTAGTATTCCTGACTTTTAATGTTGGGAATAAACACAAAAAAATATTCAGATCTAGTTTGCAGAACCAATTGCCAAACCCAGTGAGGAGCAGACACCAAAACCAGCGTAAAACGCAAACTGAAGCAGGTTTCTCAAGTGCTTGAGCTGACACAAGTGCATAAATATAGAAATAAAGTTAAAAAAAAAAAGTGGTTTAGAATTATTTTGGTTCCTTTAACGTTGAAAATAATAATTTATTTAAGCTACACGTTCTTTCCTACCCATCAAGTTATTCGGTACTGAGTGGCTATGAATAGTACATGTGTAGAAATGTTGTAATTTTGGGATAAGAGTAAAACTTATTACTATTAAGTTTAGCCAACTGAAAATTCATTGCAATTCCTAACCTGCCTAAATCAGAATTAACATCAATGTTCACACAAACCCTGGGAGCCCACTTTTAAGATCCAGTCCTCAGAAGCCGCCCTTTACTTTCGCATCTAATGTAAGATTTGCTAAAGATGTATAGGAAAGCACATCCAGAAGCAGAGACGAACATTCAGGCTCTCATCTAGTACACTTCTGCCCTCTCCCATCAAGTTATGCAGACTCTCAGGTGCACATATAACCCCATGGCAGAAATAAATGCTGCTCCTGCCTTTGCACAAACTGGAAATGAAGTGCACCTTGCACCTCTGCTGCTGCAGCTAGGAATACAGAGGACCATGCTATTCAGAGGTTTCCTCTTCATCTGTATGCATGCTGTATAACGTGTAGTACTTTAACATCAGGACCAAAATTTTTATTATACAAACTTATTGTGAATATCAAGTTCTCATTGAGCATTAACAAGCTCTGAAAGATACTATTAAATGTGTCACTTTAACTTCAAATAGAAGCTTATGTATTTTTAATTAATAAGTAGATGTATATGAATGTAGCAGATGCTGTCATTAGCTATCTTAGCGGGTTAGGGAATGGCAAGAGTTCTTCCCCAGCTCTGGCTGTGAGAGCATGTTCTCCTTTTGTAAACTTGGAAAGCAGTGTACAGTCACGTGCATAACAAAAACCAGGCTGTGGCTCCAGAGGAGAGGACACACTTAATTAGACCTTTCATTTCATCTGTGTCTCTGATCTCCACCTCCTCACTCCCATGATTTTGCCCTTTTCTTCTCTTGTTCCCATCTGCAGCTGGAATCAAAGAGTGTATGTAGGAGGGATGGTGCGGGCAGGATTTCAAGGGGACGATAAGATGGTTCGGCTGGCTGATCCATAGGAACAAAGAAGCCACTGGAAAGCTCCCAAAGGCTGGAGAGCATGGCCAGATCATGGAAAAGAACTTGGGGAAAAAGCATCCTTGCACTGGTGGTTGCTTTCTATCCTTTGAGCCAGTTCCTCACCTACTACACATGGGAGCAGACCGTTCCAAGGTGAAGGAGAATACTTACAAGAGGCAAAGATGTGGTTTCTAATCTTCACATCCTCTGGTAAACACCTTCCTTCCCATGGTAAATTGTTCTACTGGAGTTGGCTGTGAAACAGATGCTTGTCGTTCCTTGCCCCCGTAAAAAGGGATGGGATATGCAGGACTCTTATTTGTGGAAACTCTGAACCCTTAAAACACTCCTGGCTTTGTCAAAACTAGCCAGTGGTGCTAACACTTGGGCACTATACCCAGGAGTGGGACTTCCTCTGGTCTTTGCAGATGAGGATGGGGGGCTGAAGAGAAGCAAAGTGATGGTTATCTTTAATAACAAGCTGTTGCTGGAAAGGTGGGATAAACTGATTACAGTGCAGCCTGGGTGTAATTTTAAATAATTGACAGAGCACTTAGAACTCATATCAGGATGCTTTTTCACTGTTCACGCATCAAAAGCAATTAAATGCATTAAATAACTGTATTTGAAGGGTGAAGTATATCAAGCTGGTAAATGGATACAATCTGATATCATGCAAATTCAGATCAAGTAGCAGGAGATTACTCTGCTTGCAGTGCCTCTAGCTAAAAAGAGCAGTGGAAGGAGGATGCACCTATTCCTTCCAGCCTTTGCTACTGGGCTTCGTTAGCTGTACCTCAAAGCCTGCTGCCTTTCAGACCGAGGTCAACACCCAAAATAAGGGGGGAATTTTCTCTTTGATCTGATCCCAGTAACTGTTGAACCTTGCCATTCAAGATCATGTGTCCTCTTCTTAAATAGGTTCCACAGTGACATTTGATATCTGTCAGATATAAAACTAGGAAAGATGATGATCCCTAGAGCCTTAACTGAAAACAGAAAGCATCATTAGCTCAAACTCTCTAAGCTCCCATAGATTACAGACCACTGAGTTCAACCCTGGCATTTCTGTTGAGTACAAAAATTTGTGCCTGGCTAAGCTGTCCAGGCATCTGGTCTGGGAACTGAAGAGATCTTCAGGTGAAGAAACTATAGCTTCCCCTGATAGTTCGTTCCAGTTGTTAATTGTCCTCATTATCAAATCATATGTAGGTTATATTTCTGCCAACTTTACTGTGATATTGCCTTTAATAATTCATATGAACATGCTTCATATGCTTATGTGCTGTTCTGTATATGTATGTGTGTGTTGTCTCTTCCCATTTTTTAAGCCATTTAAGCAAAGGAATCTTATGGAAGACACTGGTTAAGGGAAAAAATTATCTCCATAAGTCTAACGTGGAAAGGGAAATCTAACCCAGAGAGGAACCTCTGGAATTTTCTTGTCTTAAACACCCAGTTTGAAAAACCTAGTAAATTGTACGGTATCTTTTCCCAGGTAGGGTGAGCAGGAATTTGAGTCAGTCTCTTTTGGTTTCACTGATGGAAATCAAGTCACAGGGGATTCAGCCTTCCAAAAAGCCCTATTCCACCAATAATTGCCTCACCCACACGAAAAAGTATGTGTCCCCAAATTAAGACTCTAATCCTGGTTGCCTCAACAGCTAGTAGAATTTATGTCTCTATGTTTCTCTCTCCCTCCCTATTGCTGTGTAAGGGTTATTTGCAGTATGAGATGGTAAGGAGAATGCCAGTAGTTGTGTCTGTCCAGCCAGACAAGAAAACTGCTGATTGGCTTCCAAAAAGAGGAAGAAAAAGACAAATCAAAAAAGGACTGAAGTAAGAGGACATTTGGGGGGCATGAGGGAGCATTCACTTGCATTAAATCTCCTTTATTCCAGCTATAGCAATAAAATTCCCAATATACTGCTACTTCATATCCAGCTCATTGAAATTTTCTCTGATGGGCAGTTAGTTGCAAAGGATCCCTTTCATGGCAGGAGGAGGGGTGAGAAAGAGCTTCTTTGTCTTCAGAAAGAAACCATCTCTGCTTTTGAACTACTTCCTTCAACACTGATAAAAAAGGCCTTTCATCCTCTAAGTGCATCCATTTTAAACTGGAGTCAGTCAGCTTTTCAAAGTTAACACAACTTGATCAAAACTGAGTTAGCCTTGGAAACTGCACATTAACTAGAATGTGATGATAGATTAAGGAAGCAGAGGAAAAGTACGATGAGAAAAGTTCTCTGACTCTTTAAATATCTCCTGTAGGAAGCGTTCAGGCACTACCTCATCTTTTCTGCAACTCAAATGAGAGGGAAAGACAATACAATGTAGATTATTACTTAGACTTAAACTGAGAGGGATATGCCAACTCAGATGCTCTTCTACAAGAAGTCTAGATGATTTTGTGAGCTCTTTATGGGAGTACAGCTAGTGCTGTGAGCTGCCTGAGGAAACTAAGGATGCAAGAATTCTACTTCTCCCACATCTTTGTGGTAAAAGCACATGTTTTCCTCATGGCGCTTTTACCTTCCACCCTCACTAAAGGCATCGTGGCACAAAATACATCAGCTAAAGGACTAAGAAATTATTTTGGCTATTGCATCTGAGCAGGTGTTGGCTTGCCAATTCAGTTTGTTGGCAAAGTAAGTGTATATGGATGTAAATATGGATGATGTGGCGAGAAGCAGCCCAACTCATGAAAAACAAGCCACCATTTTGAGAGCCCAGGTTATTTCTATATAGACGACCAAATAGTAAATAACTTCTGGAAGCTTCTAGCTTGGCCATAAGGGGCCTTATTTCTTTGAGATAACATTTTAAAATGATTTAACTGCAGAGAGTTCTATAAAGTCACAATTAGCATGAGATGAAAATGAAGTTCATAATGTCTTTCTGCTGTTAAATTCTGAAACTGATGTCCTGAAACATCTCATCCCACTACCTTGTGCCACTAGCAAAATTCTTCCTGGTCTCTATCTCTTCTTTAGAGTGTTTTATTGAAGAAAGAGAAGAAATATTACAGACAGAACAGAGAGACTGATTTGCAGAAACATAAGTTACTGCAATCTAGTGTTGCAGTATCAAATTGTAAGTATTATAGAAGGGGTATTTCAACTCATAAAGCAATTTCTTGATGGTCCTCCAGAGAATCTGCAGCAAAATTAAGTCCCATAGGTTCTCTTACTGGGGCTGGTAATATTGCTGCTGCAAGAGTCCATGTATTTCAGACCTTAGCAACTCTTCTCAGCCCTGTTTCCTGTGATGTGCTTCTTAAGACAAATAATACACAGAAGGAGCTGAGCCAATTTCCTGTGCTTTAGAGGCAATTTACTAAGCCTTTCTTTGAGAACGGTTAACACATATCTTTAGTGATAGGGAAATCTCTTCAGGGCCCAAGCTGCAATTTTATTATACCCTGTAGGTTATACCCATTTACGAGAGTGGAAATAATCATGTAATTAAGGTTGCCACCTAAATTATCATGCGTTTTTCTTATTTATACGGCAAATTCCTCCATTAGAAAGTTGCTCTCAAATCATAATCTACAGTGAAATCTTGAAATCACAACTTCTACACTGCAAGGTCTAAAATGCTCTATATCTCAGGAATGCTTTAATGCATTTCAACCCAACCAGAGGCTTCCACAGGAGCAATGAGTGTTGCAGTTCCAGGTAACTGTACTGGTCCTATGGCACGCCTGCTAGGAGGGGCCAGTTCAACAGCAAAGATAAGTCCTCCAGTTTCCACTGGTGGTGCTTTATTTGGGAGAATTATCCCAACAGGGAAAACATGCACAGTGAGAAGGGGAGACAAATCCTGTTCTACACGGAGGGCTCTGGTGTCATCTCCGTTTCATGCCTATATTCGAGAGGAAAACGTATCTATTAAAGGTATGTCTACACTAAGACCATGAGGGCTGAGAGCAGGAGGTCTCAGCCTATAGGGAGACTCCGTATGGCAAACAGGCATTGCCTTGCCACCTTCCCGGCTCCTGATCCTCCCAGGAGCAGCGCCTGGCCAGCTCGCTGCCCGCTGCTGTCAATCCAGCTGCATGACAGGCACATGAGTGATGTACAAGCGGCGACTGCCATCTCGTGGGCAAGCAGACCAGGAGGTTTAGCATACAGCATCGAGCATCCAGAACAGCCCCAGAAGCAGCAAGCACGCAGGGCGAGGAAAATACGCATCAGTAAATCACTAGACACCTCTGCTGCAATCCCACTGAAATAGGGCTGAGTGCCAAATCTCCCAGCGTTGACCCAGCATCTTCCTCCTGCTTCGTTAGCTACCCACAATGCAGGGTTTAAGAATAGATGAATCCACTTTGAGTTTAGGCAGGTGAAGGTGCTGTGTGTCTTTCAGATAGAGGTACTTCAACCTTTTCAAAACAAGTGTGGGCACATCACAGCTGATGTTACAGAACCCACATTACTGTTGTTCCCCAAGGATCAGGGTCTCATTGTGCCTAGTGCCAGCATATTTCAGGATAGACCTTAATCTGCAGTGTAAGATCTCCACCCTGCAAAAAAAGTACTCATATTTTAGATTTTTCATACAATTAGAGAGTTAAGTCCTAAATCTTTGCAAGATTGGGACTGAGGAAGACTAATCTGCTATTATTTGTCTTTTCTACTGGGTTCACACTTCAGTGGCTTCACTGAGTAAAGGTGAAATAAATCATTTAGTGTCACGTTTCAGAGTACATTTTGCTCCATTTCACACCCAGCTGCAATTGTGTATGCATTGCTATTTGCAGCACCCTCCATTTACAGTGTCCAAGGAATTCTACAGTCATTTCTTCACATAAGACAGGTCAATTTGAATAAGTATGGCTGACTACATCACAGCACAGAGAAGTGACATGCCAAAAGTCATGAAATGAGTCATTGGAACAACTGACATGAAAGAGACCACTGTCATAATCACGTAATACATTCCCATCGCTCTCCATAACATCCTAAACAAATTCTGCCATCAGGGATATCAGACAACCTCATTAAAACCAATAAGATTGCATGGATGTAAATGGGGACAGAATTTGGCTAGCTCACATTCTATAGCATTTGTAGATCTCTTTTTATAGACTACTTAGCTGCAATTATCCTTCAGTGCTGAGCCAAATGCAGATCAGATAAAACCCACTCTGGGTAACATCCATAAACATGACAAAAAGGGATCCACTTTAACATCTTTTTAATACATGCATCTAAGCCTTCTTCCAGCATGACTCACACCAGGGTACCTGCTCTAGAAGACTTTTTCTTTCTTTGAGGATCTTCCCAAGTTAGGTTTCAACAAGCTGAGACACTCTTTCCTTTGCGAGTTTCTTCAAGCCTTCAAGTACTCAGTAACCACATCTCTGCTGCAGCTCTCTTGCTGTAATCCATCTCCCCAACACACATCCACTCTAAGCAACTCCTTCACCTCTCTGGAACTGTACAGATTCATCTCTTCTCCTTTCTGCAGTCATTCATAGCCAGCTTGAGTTCTGTAGTCAGCTACTTCAGCCCAGCTGGAAAGAAGAAACATTGGTCTGGCTTCTGGCAGGGCTAAATTTGGCCTCCTATCCCTTAGCCAGCCACATTTAAAGCCTTCCTACTTCCCACATGGTTCTGGGCAAATCCTGACCCAGATGATACCAATTAAAAAATCAGCTTAAACCTCCAAGGAGGAGAACTTCATCTCTGTTCTAAGGGGTTTAATGATTCGCTAGCATTGTGGGGTTTATTTTCCTGGCTAGATCCATCAATCTCATCACAGTCTGAGTGCTACCCAACAGCCCCAGGAGAAAAAAGAGACAGCTTGCAAGCCTGCTTCGCTTCTAATTCAAACCATTTTAATTTTTCCTTCTCATCATCCTTTCAGAAGGCATTGGTCCCATGCCACTGCTTCTTTGGGGTGTTTGTGGTTTTCTCTAGAAGTCTGTTGTGCTGACAAGCCCACCATGTTCTTTCTATAGGTGTACTGACGCTTTCTCAGGAGACAGAGGTTCATTGGAGTGATTCTTCTGTACACAGCAGCTGTAATACAGTTTGCCATTCTCTGTGGGGAAAATAAGACATTGCGAAATAGAGAAAGCATGTAATGTAAAACAGGAGTCTTAGAATCCCATCCTCCCTGCAGCTTCTTCCCAGTAGGGAAAGTTAGCCTGGGAACATACAAAATGTAATGGAGAAATAAAATGCTTTCTAATGCATGACTGGAATAAAGAAGCATGACACAGTTAGCTCGGCATTGCATCCTGATCAGTCAGATGGCAAAGACATCATGCTTCACTTAGCCCCAATGTGCCCACTGTGTGACAAGTATGAAAAGATACGTAGAAGGGAGAGGAAGACAAGGCTGCTTCTGGTCCAAAAGACCTTTCTGGCCCCTGCTGCACTCACAAAAGGGGTCCTGAATAGAAATCCAAATGAGCCTGGGGAATATTCATGCGATCTTAATGTACCATGACTGCTGCCTACCAGCTCCAGATAAGTTGGATTAATAAACTGCCTTTCGCTTGTGACACCTCAGCATGAATTTTGCATTAGGCTCAATTCAGTAAAGTTCACAACTGACACGCTTCCTTTTATGACAATCCTTTTCAATTGTTTTTTGCACTAGGATGTCATAAAGATGTTTGAGGGTTTTTTCTGGTGGGGAACTGTCTTTTATCTTGAAAAAGAGCTTTTATAACCCACTCATGCCGACAGCACTCCTGAATTGAGTTGGAAGGCAAAGCCCCTCGTCCGTTTATGCTATTAACAAGACAGTCATTTTTCAGTGTCAATGAAAGCAGTGATGTGCTTGCTTCAGTGCTGGGCTTGTCACAGAGGAAAATTTCAGTGCAATGGGGCTGGGGCTGATTAACACACGAAGACATGATGCGATAAGATCAACGGAACCTTTTGGAGTCATTAATGCAAGGCAAGTGGATCATGTCCACCAATTAGAGCTTACATGACACTTGCTAAAATTATCAGACCATGAATCTGTTCTTCCTTAATTGATAAGCTGGTGGCACGGCTGATCTGCATCCAGATTCTAGGAGGAGTAAAAATGGGTGGATGGATGGATGGATGATATGATTATATGTTTATCTCCTAATGATGCACAATGATTAGGTACTACCTCTCTCAGCAGCAGCTACTTATGTCAGGGATCATTTGAAAGATGGATCTCTATTGGAGCTAGATGAAAATGAGGGGTAAATTGGGGGACTGCCTGGGGGAGAATCTGACTACAGCCTGACAAAATAACAGGAATCAATACTGGCTGGAGGATTTCTGCTTTTGTCCTGAGATACTGGTTCAGAGTCATTATACAGAACCCAGCCCCGCAAAACCTTACAGGACACAGCTAGAGTCAGTTCCTGAGCAGTTTCAGCTGTAAAATAAGGAAAATACAACCATAATACTTTTTTCTCTTACCCTTTGTCTTTTGGGCCTCTCTAGACAACATGTCATTCAGAAAGGGAAAAGCTCCTTATCATACATAGAGTCTTGATTTCACTTGGGGTATCACACGTACTCAGAAACACCTGGGTGGGCTGCAAAGACAGTGCAGGCTTATGTGTGCAAACACCTGGTGGCCTTGAAATATCTCAGCTTACATATATAGAAGACAATCTGGACAGAGCAGGCAGGTTTCATCCATGTGTACTTTGGATGACTGCTCCAATGTGTTTCATAGCTTTGATTTGATAAACCAGAGATTGGTTCTATAGCTTATCCCAAATAAGCCATCAAGACTTATATATTACCTCAAAATTGGGCTGCAAAAGTGACTCTTGAGTTATATAAAATGTATTGCAATTATTTTTAATCCTGTGCTTACAAATCCAAGTGTCTTGGTTGTTGCTGCATTCAGAGAAGCAGCACATCTAAAAACAGTTTAAACCAGCTCTTTGCATAACCAAGGCAGGATTTCAGGGATATCTATACAGATTAGTGTGATTCTGCTCCCTTGCAAAGGGTCACGTCTCCCGTTTTTCACCAGGGGCAGAGCTTCAGTTTCTGGCTTACCAGGTGCTCAACTGTAATACCATGATTTTACATGCTCAGAGCTGTTTCTCTGTTGTTTAGGTTGTGAGGAGAGAACATTTCAAGGGGAAGACAAGACTGTTTGATCTATCGAAGAACTGAGTTCCTCACAGGGCTCAGAGGAGAGGATTGATGCAGTCAGTAATTAACAGCCATAGGAAGGAAAAAGACACGTGAACCCAGGAGACCTCCCTAGACTCTGGTAACTTTATAAAAACAAGATCCTGCTAACTCTTTTCCCTTCAAATCAGCCATGGCCCTTTCTGTGGAAAGCAGCTCCTTCTCTGCCTCCCATAGAAACACTATCCTTTATTGATGTGCTGTTCCCATAGCAACATTTAATAAATATAAACCCCTTGCCCCCTGCACAGCACAGGTAGTATCTGCAACTAGCATTTAGCAAGAAATAAAAGCAAGGAGTTCAGGCAGCAAAAGGCCTTGCTCTCAAGCATGTTTACAGCAGTGGAGTGGTACCTGTGCACTGAGGAGGAGAAGAGATGTTCTGGCTTTTAATTATATGAGATGTACATAGCAGGTGACTAATACGAAGCAAAGTCTGGAGATGCCTGAGCTTCCAATCCTCTGCTCAGCAGTGCAGACCCAGCACCTCAAATCACGCACGTGGGATGCAGCAGCCCTGTGCATGATGTAGCATCCCCCCAGTTTCCCCCAGTCCCTCTTTCCTCAGTGTCTGGGGGGTCAGGGCCCAGATGTTTCTGATTGGCACCCCACAGACACTCTCTCCCCTCCTTCAGGAGCCATTTTAGCATCTCCTGATGGCAAGCACACAGGCTGCAATTACAGCGAGGCATTAGAAACAAACGGTTCTTATCATTTATATGAACTGCAGATGTGTGGAGGCTTTTCTGTTAATAAATTCTGGACTGTAAATGGATCAGGCATGTGATGTTGTGGTTTCCAAACGTAACAAAGCCTCTGTGTTTTTGCTTATTCTGGCAGAGCACCTTCATAGCACAGTGCTTCCAGGGAATTAAGAACAGGTGAGAATCTAAGTAGACATAGAGGAGAAGGCATGATGCTCCCTCTGAGACACCAAATCCCTCTTCTGATTTCTTTGGTTTCACTCTTTTCCTAATTTAATATGAAAGTATCTCAGAAGTCATTTGGAATAAGGGACCCCCGAGCTAGGGCTGTCAGTAGATCATCTTGCATAGCCCAAGGGGTAACAGAGATTTTGGGGGTAAACTACTCTGATTGCAAGACACCATCCAGGATCACTTTTGTAGATGGCAACGGAATTCTTTGAATTTGCAAAGGTCCTTAGTTTGGTGGTCTGAATAACACAGACACAGTCAAAATTAAACAGGCGACAGGTACTAGTGTTGGCAATAGCCTGCTTCAAGTGGGAAGTTGCATGACCTTCAGATTTCTGTTCCAACCAATATTCTTACGGCCCCCGTGTGTGTGAACATGAGCTTTCACCCACATCCCTCAGATTTGCTGGTCTCTTGTGGGAAGTTAAGGTAAGCCAGAAGATGCAGGAGGTATCCACCATCACCTCAAACCCAGCACTCAGAAAAACAGGTTTCTTTCTCCCTCTCCCTGGGCTGTGGAAGGGATTTACTCTGTGTATCAGTAGTTAGATTTCATCCTGGGCTTTAAAAGGAACATCTTGTTTATCTGAAATATGTTGTTATCCCAGAGCTTCTCATCTAGTCTAGTTGTCTGGATATTGGTTACCTAGTATCTGAGTAGTTTTCTTTCCTGAAGCTTAATCCTCATATCTGTAAAAAGGAAGAAAATCATCCAGTTAGAATTCTACGGTGAATGGTTTTTTTGGGTAGAAAATAGTTCTACAGTGAAAATAAAATACAATTAACAGGTTTTGTTGTAAATCTTCCATTTAAAAAAATGAAGAAAGTTAAACTACAGAAAGAAAAAATAATAGTAATGGAATTTGGAGTCAGTACCTGAAAATGGACTTTCTGGTTGTCACTGAAACCCAGCATAAGGTAAAGGGCAGGTCTGCATTAATATAGTGATTTATTTTCTTCACGATTATCGCTTGTGTAGAGAAGACAAGGGAAGGAATAAAAAGGAAACTTCCCACTTGGATGCAACAGTGTCTGCTCTCCCAGGGCCCTGGCAATGGTCTGTTGGTTAATCCCCTTGTGAAAAGCTGCTTTGAAACTCTCCTATGGGACATAGCAAAATCAACAGCCAAACAACAGACCCCCAGGGGCTCATTTCTTTAGCTGAAACAACACTCTAAATCTCTGTTACTTCAGCTTTATGAAACCATTATTATTTACTAGTACGTAATACTATTGATTTGGACATGAGGCAGTACATAAACTAATGCAGGCAGGCAGGACTGATACATGGCTGGCAGCTCAGTGTAAGTTTACAGTAAGCACTTCTGACATCAGTGTAATTAACAGTGACACCAGTGAGCATCTGGGACCTGGGCAGAGATAAGCTTAAAGCCTTACTTCCCAGCAGCAGTGTTCAAGGAGGTGTCTGTGCTTCCTGGTGGGACATCAGGCTTGAAAAAAATAATTAAAGTACATGAGTGGGATCAGACCTGTAAATTCAAACACATACCAAATACTGCAGTGTTCAGTTAGAAAAGCTTACCAACTAGAGTGCAGGGTCTGCCTACATAGAAAGATGAGACATTACATGGATTATTTAAATATATGGTACTGTATCACATATAAGGGCCAGCAGAGTGGAGGCGGCTCCAGCCTGGGAGACATTCAGTGCTCAGCTGGACAAGTTCCTGACAACCTGGTCTAGCTGGGCTTGTGTTAGGCAGTCATCTGGTCCAACACTCTGCTTGTGGTCTGTTGCAGCCAAAATTATTATGTGGCTTGAGGATTGTATTATTTCTGTGTGGTGGTTCAAATACAGGGCAAATATTAAAAGAGATTAATACTTAAAATAATATAAAAATCCTTAAAGGTTCAGTCCTCTGCATTGCTTGTTAACATGGCTGTAGCAGCATTCTAAGAGGCAGCATCCTCCAGCCTGCTACCAGTTTTTTGATGGCTTTTTTTCTTGGTCTTTTTGATGCTTCTTAAATTACACAGCCTGTCAAAGACTAGCAGGTTGTGTTCAGCGGGTGCTAATATAGCAATTCCAATGCAGAAGCTGGAATTCAAAGGGCAGTATTTGCAGGTGATAACTCAGAGGGAAGCGGAAAAAAGGCTCTTAGGAAAAACAGTGTCCAATTATTTGGTTGCAGCATATGAGAGTATATTTTGTAATAAAGTCTTAAACGTTTGTAAGATTTGGTTCTGAAGCAGAAATTGAACCACATTTGAGAAGACTCAGGCCTGAAGGGGGAGATTGGGGTATAGATGTGATGGCCTCATTAGGAAGGGGAATATCCTGTCAAGGGTAGCACTTTTCTCTCTAGCAGAGGGAGCTCACAGCAGGCAATAGCTTTTTTCTTCCTCTATCACATATTCAAATTGCTGCAAACACCATTTTGCTCAGCACTGGGTATGGATTTTGCATAAGGCCATGTCCTTGGTCTGATAGAGCACAGGCACAGGAATAAAGAAGGCTTGGGGGCAACATGTGAGGAAAGAGAGAGGAAAGGGGAAAGTGATGAATACTTTAAATTACTTAGGTTTGAAATCTCATTCAAACTCAGCTGCTCATCTAAACCCACCACTATGGCTGCTGGAGACTGAGCTTGCCTATGCTCTTCAGCACAATAATGCTTCACCACCACCCAGTATTTGCCTGGTTTTTAAAATGACAAGTGTTTTGGCACACATGTGGTGACAATTCAGTTCTGCAGGTTCTCTCTCTTCAATCATTTTTCTGAGCAGCAGCAACAACAGAAACTGAGTGGTCAAGACCCTGAGGGTTTTTTAGTGCATATAGGGTTGCAACAAACATGTCTGAAAGAATACTGTCTAGCCTTGGGTGGGAGATGCTATTTAGAAGGGAGCAACTGAGGGATAGTGGCGAGGAAGATTAGTTTGTTTGATTTTAGACCATTGCCTTTGACACCGTTCATAAACAGTTAAAATACCACCACTGAATTTGGATGTCGACAGTTTTTGTATATGCATTTTTATGTAAATCAAGAACAGAAATGGAGCGGGTTGAGTTCACATGGGGGCACGCTTGGGTGGTTTGTGGAATGTTCACCACTAGAGGACTCTACAGCAATAGTTAATTGTCTCTTTTTCCTTTTTCTTTTCCTTTTTTTTTAATAGATGTACTCTTTCGTAATCATTTCTGAGAGAACAAGAAATCCTGCCCTAGAAGTGCCAGGTGCTGAGCCTTGGCACTGCTGGAAATGTGTTTTTACAGGCCAGATTTGGAAATCATTTCTCAGACAAGGCCAGGTTGGAGTCACTGAGCTTTCACTGTTTAACATGGAGAATAAATGACCTCATTTTCAAGAAAACAACTCACATGCTACCCTGTTGGGACGAAGGGTGCTGAGGAACCTCCTGGCATCACCTTTTTGTTACTGCAATTGCAGAGGAAGTCTGGAGGTTTGTCCACATCATGGAGGTGGATAGCCCACAGATATAGCCTTCAAGTCCTGGGAATGAATAGGAAGCGCTGACACAGTAGTGGGGCTGCTTCACAGCAAGAAAGTGTGTCCTCTCCCCTGCTAACACGATGCTGCCAGGACCCCTGCCCAGCTGGAGCCACTTGCTCCTTCCATTGCAGTCCCTTGGCTCCCCTCAGTAGCCCGCTAGCCAAAGAGGGCAGCCAAGAGGCCCATTGTGTGCCCCGGTCACGCTTCCTCTCTGCCTTTCTCAGATTCAAGGGATGGCACAAAACTGGCCATTGATGGATAAATTAGGTTCTTGGGAGTGCTTTCTGATTATTTATTTATTTTCCCTCTGGAACTGCTCAGCAGGAAGTCTGGGTCTAAAACACAGACATTAAAACTCCAGGCAGCCGGCCAAAGTCTGCTCTCAGACTGTGAACACTGGAAAGCTTCACACTTGGGTCAGCAGCAGCCCTGCTTTGAGCCCCATGTGCTGATACATGTGAATGAGCCGGGACCAGCTCTCCAGCTGTCCGTGGAAAGCTGAGACTTTGTGGTGTTGGGCATTTGAGCTTCAACTCACAAGCAGATGAGTCCAAGGCTTGTGCTGGCAGGCTGGCCTCATCTGCACTCTCTCATGGTGTCAAGATGTCTCTCCTTCAACTGAGCTGCTATGTCTTCCAACCCTACCCGTGCATGGGCAGTGGGCAGGAGGCAAGGGGCTCTGACATCTTGGATGTTTCAACCTTTGCCACAGGAAGGTAATGCTAGAGAATGATTGCTTGGATTGCTTCCTCTGAAGAGAAAGGGACTACGCATCCATCCACCTGCATTGCATAGGAAGACCTGACTCATGCAGCCCACTGCTGCTCTGTTAAGACAGGTTGAGTCATGCCATCTCCAGAGGAGAGCAGAACCTCTGCCCATGGCCTTCCCTAACTTTTGTGACCTTGGACACCTGCAGTGGATGCTTTTCTTCCTGCACCCCCCCTCACATCCCCCTTAGACACCGTGCTTGGGAGAAGGCCAACTCCAGCTCAGCACAAGGGTACAGCCACCACTTCCATCACTGGAGGTCTCTTGTAAATTAGAGCAGTAATAAATCTGCTGTCAGTGAGCTACAGGCAGTCAGCAAATCTCCAAGGTTCCTCTCAAAGAGACGTGATGGAGGTCAGGGTGTTTAATGGGATACAGAGCACACTTACAGCCCATGAAATGCTGTTCAGAGCCAGCTAGCCAAGGCAGGGGCTTCAAATTGTGGCAGTAGTGGGGCACAGCAGTCCTGGAATAGGGATGATCAGTGCCTACAGCTTCAGCATCCGCAGCAAAGTCACTTGTCAGGAGGACCACTTTTTCTTCCAGTTGCCCTGAGGTTTGTGCCAGGCCAGGATTCCACATCCCTCTGAAGCAGAACGGCATTGAAGGCAGAAATGGTTTAGGGTCTTGTCACATTTCTCTTCACCACTCTTTGGAGTTGCCGTAAACCGCATCAGTGCCAAGAAAACTCTTTCCTTTACAACAGCTCTAAGTCACTTGTTCCAAAATGCCTTTGATCTCCAGTGATTTTCTGCCAATGTTTGGAGTGTATTGTTTGAAATCAGTAATGATCCCGTTTATGAACATTTTTCAGGTGCAAGAGGACGGGGTGTTGATTTACCCATGCAGCATGTTCCCAGGGCTGTTGGAAGTAGGGTGTGCAACCAGCAAGACGGGGGAGTCCCCATTAGCACTGCCCATGAGGTGCACGTTGGCCCAGGCATCTGACATACCATGGTGCACCCAGATACACAAAGCAGCCAGGGTGTGCTGCCATGACCCAAGCTAGGGGAGAAAGAGGATATTAAAACAAGAATGGGGTTTGAATGCAAAGCTTCACCACAATGGGGATCTCTGCAGTGTCAGCACATTTGGCAGCTGGGGCCAGCTCTTCGTGAAATGCTTGGTAGTCTTGTTTTGCAAACAGCTCTGCCAGCTCCAGACTGAGGTGGTGGTTTGATACCCCAAACAGAAGACACTGAAATGAGGACACACAGAGCCTTGCCTGCCTGCACCTCTGGGGGAAGCTGGAAGGGCTGAGGTAGGGAAGGAGGAACAATGTCCTGTGCTTTGCTTTAGACTATACACAGGCACTGCGTGCCATGGGACTCATTTTGTGCTTGAACACCTAGTTGGGGTGAACCAGGGAACATTTTACACCATCCTCTTATTTTCTTCCTTTGTGTTTCTATCGAGGGATCAGTTATCCTAGGCAAGGTGTGTGTTATTGATCCTTCTAACTCTATTATCCCCATTTGTGGTACTCGCTATAAAGATCTCAGCTACCCTTTAATATTGCCACACCTCAGAGAGCAGCCAGGGTAGAATCTGATCCCAGTGTTATGCTAGAATTATTTGCTTTGAAACTGAAAACAAAATCACTGACCACTTGCATATGAAATACAATAAGTCTTTGCTAATTACATTTTTATTTTGAGTGGCTCAGATGGATTTCAGCACAAGTAAAGTCTGTAGGTTACCCTATCCCACTATATGCTTCATTTGGACTTGTTCCAGGGAGGATTTTTGATGACTTTGTATCTACTTCCTTGTGTTTTTCAGGATCATGTACACATGGCCATTGTCCTGGGGATGGGATACGGTTCCCTCTGAATGCCTAATTGAGCTCTGATTAGCATTTCTTCTAGGAGCAGATGCAACTTTTCCAGCCCAGCAAACAATGCCATCTGTTGTTCCCTCGCTGTAAGTTGCATCTGAAAGCCTGCTCTGCTTCTGTATTTAATTGTGAAGTTTCCTGCTGCCAAAAAAGTAAGGTCGTTTAAATTTGGCATCAGGAGGAAAAGGCTGAGAGGGAGGGAGATTGGATTTTTATTGTTCCTGCAGGGAATGCTACATTGGTATAGCCTGACTGGCAGCTCTCCTTGTGTAGGACAAGCCAAAGGGTGAAAACTTCCATCAAGACTCCCATTGCCACCTTGCGTCCTCTCCTTGAGATCAGGGGTACCTCTGCTGGGGGTCTTCAGCAGCGTTTTCCTACCACCACTTCCCTGGATAGCTGAATTAGAGCCCGGTCCTCAGCCACTGGCACTCATCGCATTGTGCTGTGACCTTCTCTGAAGACTTCTGGCATTCACAACAGAGGGAAGTATTCTCAAGCAACCTTGTCTGTGCTCGTAGCCTCAGGGAGCTGCTGAATTTGCATGGCCTTGACCAACCTGCTGTGACTGCCAACAAGGAGGCCAATTGGAGTACTGAGTTTTGGGCATCTGTCAACTAGCATCTGGCTTCAGACCCACTAAACTGATTTCACACAGAGCACTTAGCAGCCATTAGCTGGTTGTAGCATGACTTGTGGTGGACTGTGACCAGTGACCTAGAGGGGAAAACACTAGATTTTGTTATTTAACCCCTTGAACAGTTGGGGTTTGTAGGATGGGAATGCTCAGTGAAAAACAGAAAAAGAAGTCAACATGGTTTGTAGGCCAGATTTTACCCCTCCTGCTAATTCTATGAATATCATCTACTTAGTCAACTACTTCCAGACCTAGATCTGTGATACAAATGGATAAAAACAGCTAATGAATCTAAAATAGTAAATCTCTTGACTCTCCACCTTTGGGAAAGTGAGGATTTAATGCGAACCAGGCAATTAGGGGTGATTTCTATAACAAGTCAAATCAAACGTTTAACTTTGCAAACATTTAAATGTTCCATCCATAATGAATGTTATGCTAAACAAATATGGCCAAAGGGTAAATGCTATTTATTAAAACTCTGTTGGTTTTGGCTTTTTTTCCCCCAAATTAAAAGATTTAACCCCTATTCCCTTTAATAGGTCGTGATGAAGGAGAGGATCTCAGTCAGCAGTTTTCCAACTTACCTTCAAAATGCCGACAAGTTGTGGAATCCTGTCCCCCAGCAAGCTATCACTGACTATGCATCACATACATCAAACCAAAGGCCAACACAGGGCATGATTTGTTTAATAATGCAAGAGAATTTCCCCTATCCACTGAAATAATAACCACAGCACTAGTCCCTCAAATACCCTCAGGGGTGCTTGAGGCCAGTATCATATGTAAGGAGCTGGTATTAACATTCATCATAAATTAAGCTTCTTTTCCCTACACATGCCTAGTTCTTAAATCCTCTTTAACGAGAGGTTTAAAAACATTTTAAAATGTCTGCCAGCTTTTTCCTTTGCTATTAAGCATTCCCATTGTGTTCTTCCTGCCTTCTCAGATGCCTGGCTCAGCTTCTCCCTCACAGTGAGGAGCTAGTTGCTAGTCTGTGTTGCTAGTTGCTAGTCTGGTGTGCCCATCACTGCCGTATCTGGCCTTCTGCTGCTCCCTCAGAACAAAAGCTAGTATCCTAATCCCATCTGCTTGAGCATCTTAACACCAGATGTGTGCACTGCTACAGCACACGGGATGTTTCCTGCTGTGTTTGCTGGGACTGCCCACTGTTCAGCTTTGCCAGAGACAGAGGAGCGAGTTATGCAGCTAGAAAGCTGGTGGGTGGGAGATTAGCATTAGACATTGTGCCCTAGAAGCATCTTTTCAGGTAGAGTTTTGCAGAGAGCTCTTATGAGCTTTGTAGGTCCCTATGAGAGGCAGCTGCCATGAATTCTCCCTGCCAGGCTGGGTTCACACACACAGCTTGCTGGGGCAGGATTTTGCAGTAGAAAAGTGCTTTGGAATTAAGAAACATGCCCTCATTTTGTTCCACAGCTCTTTCATACTCCAGCAGCTGGGTGGAACTCAGCAGTAAAAGGGAAAATCAATTTCGTCTTTCATGTTGTTGTTGTTTAACAGATGCATTCAGGATGCCACCACACCCGCCTCTTGCACAAATCCCTGTGGTCTTCCTGAACAGCTCATTAAAGTCATTAACAGGCCCCAGGACAATTTTCAGCCTCTTCAAGGACATCTGTGCTTGTATCTGGGAAGAGAGCAGCACTCTAAGAGTTAAACTGCAATGACCCGGAACATCACTGATCCAAAAAAACCCAGAAATTTGATACAGTTCAACATCCTCAGTGTACTTTGTTATTTACCATACACAGTCTCTGCCAGCTGTAGCTGATCTGTCCAACCTGGGAAGACAAAAAGAGACTGTATTTTGTATTTATTAGGATTTTTGCTTCAATATATCCCCATAGCAGCCACCTTCCACCTCCTCCCATGTGCATACCATGTAAAATTAGCTGTGCAGGCAGCACTTCATATGGGTCACTGCTGTGAAGCAAGGACAAGCAGTAGCAGTTACTTCAGTGGGAAACTCAGAGATTTCTCTTACTAGGTTGGAAGGAGCAGCCCTTAAATAGTCCACTCCTGGGTGTATGGATGGTTCGGCACAATTTGGAGCTGGATGTTTCCATTCAGCTATTATCTGGGGAGATTTGCTTAGTAGAACTGTTACTTTCTTACTTGAATCTTATTACTGAATACTTCCTACTGAGTACAGGGAGTAGGGCCCTGGAGAAATGGGGTCATGGGAGAAGATTGGGAATACCTCTTCCCTGCCTCTTCTGTGTATCCTGAATTTGTGTATCTAATAAAGCTTTCAGCTTCTTTTTTTCTGGTAGCTGAAACATTACAGATGTCCCAGGGGAGGCACAGACACTCACAGAGAAATTATGCCACAGGCCAGTTCCTCCACTACCTGCTGTGCCTCCTGGTTGGAAAACATTCCTCCACTACCTACTGTGCCTCGCGGTTGGAAAACACGAGTGGGGATCAGAGGCAGTACTGCCACCAGTGCTCCTCCTTGTGTTATGTGAAAAATGTTATTGTTTCTAAATAAGCCTTTTTTCCCCTCTTTGGCCCATTATGCTAAACGAAGTACTTAAAAGTGTGTATCCCCTGTTTCTTCCAGCTGAAGGCACTGCCTGGTTGTTCTCTCCTGGGGCACATGGACCCTGGCCATTCCCACCTGATCCCCAGCTCTCTGCAAACCCTCGCAGGCAAAGGGACCCTGTGGGAGTCCGTTGACTTTCACATTCCCCACGGACTGAAGTTCTGCTGAGCTGAGGATGGAGAGTTCAGAACCTGCCCGAACATCTGCCCGAACTTCTGCAGAGTTTTGCTTACTTTCGTTGTCCCGCAGCAGCTTGGCTTGGAGGTGGGTGAGCCACACACAAGGACAACACACCGGGAGGTGCCGATCCTGCTGGACACGGAGGGCTGGGAGGACGACTGCTGCCCGGGAGGACGCAGCAGAGCTCTCACTCGGGGGGGCAAGGGAAGGATTTCTGCCACGGGGATGTGGCTCTAGAAAAGAAGAGCCGATTTGGCGGCTATAATGCGGGGTGCCAGCGGGGAGGACACCGCAATCCCACCGGGAAGCGCCAACCCAGCCGGCGCGGGGCCGCCACGCACCCACAAGGGGAGCCCCGAGTGCAGCGCAGGGCTGAAACGGCGAATAGCGGGCTTTAGGACCCGGGGCATTCCGGACCACTTTCGTCCTGCCCCTAAGCCGCCTTCCTTTCCTCTTATTGGTGGCCACTCCCCCTTTGAGCCCGCCCCCTCTTGCGTCACGGCTTCTGCGCTCTCTGACTGGCCTCAACGGCGGCTGCCGGCCCCGCCCCCTGAGTCCCACGCGAGGCCGGTTCCGCCGTCGGCAGCGCTGTAGGCGCGGGGCGGCCGGGCCGCAGCATCGCTCCGCGCTGGGCCGGCGGCGCACCGAGGGTTCGGCTTGGCCGGGAGCGGGCAGGAGGACACACGGTGAGTGATTCCAGCCAGGCCGCCCCTCTCGGTAAGGCCGGGTGTGCTCCGGCCGTTGATCCAGCGCCGGGGAGGGCAGGACGTGCCGGCCGGTGGCAGATCGTCCCCGGCAGAACGGCAGCCGCTCGGTTACCGGCCCCCGGGGCTTGCCTGGGGGGTTCCGAGCGCCGTGTTCCATAGGCAGGCGTAAAGAGCTGGCAGGGAGAGGTATAGGGAGGTGAAGGGCTGCTCTCTCTTAAAGCAACAAGGATAGAGCTGCTGATCGTCTCTTAAACATGGAAGTGGCGTTGCTCCCCTCTGTTCAAAGATCACTTAAGACTGCCGTTTAAAGGACACAGCTTGCAGAGCCTTTCTGATGAAATCAGTTCAGGTAACTCCGTCATGGGTTTGTGTGAGTGAGTGAGCTGAGCTGGCAGAGGGGAAAAAATAGTTCTCCATCCCTCTCCGCTCCTTATGGAGCCCTTTACATTTACAGTAGTTAAAAGCCTATTTAGTAGATGTTGGGTTTTTTCTTTATTTTTTATATCTGTGCGCTTGCACTTGTAGTTGTTGGGGTTAGGGGCTGAGATTAGCCAAAATCTTGGAAAATCAGTCCTCAGCCTTTGATAAGCAGACACCCAAGTGTTTCATGCTATGTGTATGCAGAGCCCAAGCTGGTTTCTGCTTTCCTGGCAATCTCTGCAGAAGAGAAGATCACAAGATCTTCTCTTGTGATCTGCTGGAGTGACTCCTCGGTCAGGGTGCTATGTGCCATAGCTTTTGTAGTCTTCCTCCAGATGTACTTCTTTCTCTCCAGGACAGATCCAGAGCAGCAGGAAAAACAAGCAGCTCTGTAGCCTTCATACTTTGACAACTTCCCTTGTCTGCTCCCTCCTTCCTGTGTCTTGTAACACTTGTTTTTATTGAACTTACCTTAGGAGCAATGCATGATACTTGTAACACACCCTGCATGTTTCTGGTGGTGGCCAGCTGCTGCTGTTAACTCAGCTGTTCTGGGCATAGTCTCCTTTCAGAGTCTGTAAAACAGATCTGAGCTTTTCTTTTCTCTGTCCATCTCTCCAGGGGTCTGACTCCTTGGTGAGATCAGACCCTTTCCAGGCCTCTCTCTGTTTTCCTTGTCCTTTTTTGCTGCTTCAGATCAAATCTTATCTGAAAACACATTTTGTCTCTTCTGTGTTTTTAACCCTAACCATCTACTCTGGTTTATCTCTGTGATAAGGCTGTATTGAGTAAAGCACTTGGGGAGGAGGCATAGCTGGAAGTTTGCTTTGCAGCAGGAAGGTGTTGGGTAGGCACAAGATTCTCAGGACTAAAACCAGAGTGAAATTTGCTGCAGAAGCAAATTAGTCACACCATAATGTGGACAGAGGAGTCTGAAAGCCGACTCAGCACTGACGAACTTAATCTTCCTGTCCCTTTTTTGCTCGTTTTATCAAGTATTTGAGGATTGTTATCTGAAGTCCTTCTGCCTCAGCATGTATGCAAAGCGAGCCCCGTGGTAGCCTCACATGCTGTGTTTGGGGCAGGTTCAAGTAACTTGAGCAGTGGGGATAGTGTCTCAGATGTGGTTTGGGTGAGAAGATAAGGCCAGTTGAAAATCATTGCGCTGAAGGAGCAGGCAAATTAAATTTATGAAGGCAGACAGCTTGGGAACAGATGGTAAGATGCTGCATGACACGTACTCCAAACGTGTGAAAATGAGCCTGTGTCTGATATGAAATATAGCTCCTCCAGCACTGGAGTGAGTGCTGGAGGAACATGGTCCTGGATGGGGACAAGGAGTGTGTGCATATGTGTATGTGAATTACAATAGCATTTTTGTCCCTACAGTGGAAACAAACCACTCCCCAAAGCCTGCAGGAGTTCAGGTCCTTCTTACACCCAGAGGAGGTTTTAGGCAATGTTAGGGAGGTAGAGGAGTGAAACAGGAAGGGCAGGATGTGGCCATCTGTGGAGGTGGAAGAGGATGGGCAGCGCATTGCGAGATGGGGAGGGAAGTGGCAGCATTACAAAAGAGGGTGTTGAGCAGAGCCTTGGCCTTGGGCATGAGTAGGTGGAGCAGGACGGGCCAGGCTGGCCCGGGGTGATGGTGACTGACGCTTGGGGACTGTGGAAGGGGCAGGTTTGAAGCAGCAGTGTCAGCACTTGAGCTGAGGAGTAGATTTACTCCCGTCTTTTAAAGACTGTAATTGAATTGCAGTGAATGTAGCTGGCATTGCTTAAGACAGAGGCTGCAGGAATGCTGGCAAGGAAACATCTAGCTGTAACAAGCCGGCCCAAGCCCCTTGGTCTGACCTTTAACTGCCATCACATTGGTCTGTCTTTGCGTATCAGCTTATCCCTGCAGTGACTATTAGTGTCACTCCAGCCTGTACAGGCTCTGTCTCCCCCTCATCGCTCCAGCCTGGGAACATTGCATGTCCCATAACCACTGTCTGCTTGCTGACCATTAGACTTTGCAAAGACTATCAGGTTTTATGACAGCCTGTCAGATTGTGGCGAGGTGAATTTATTACTGTAGCACACTGGCAAGCACTCTAGTTTGCTTGTGATGCATGCATGGATGCTTGGGATAGCCTGAGCTGCTGCAGTGCTATCTCCCATGCTGGTCCACAACTTACAAGCTGACTGCATGGCTTGATGTTGTGTTTGTACTGAAAGGAAAAGATCAGAGATGGGTGTCACATTTGTTCCTTCTGTCCAGAGCCAGGGGGCTCTGCCCTGTCTTGCAGCCCCAGACCCTTCAGTGCTTTACAATCCAGTTGGGAACAGCTAACATCCATGCCCATCAACATCAGGGACTCACTGGTTCAGGAGGCATGAGGGCCTCCCATCCCCATGGCTCTGAACTCCGGCCAGAATTGCAGATGGGCTCCTTCAAACTGGCAGTTGCACCAACGTCTCCTGCCTGGCAGGGGAGAGGGGAAGACAAAACCAAACCTCAGGTTAACTGGCCAGGCATGAAATTGAGCTCCTGCCCTGACAGCAGGCAGACAGACCTGTTTGGTATGAGCGTCCGTAGCAGAGCTTCTGGTTAGCCTGACCATCAGAGCAATCAGCTCTGCCAACCCCAAGCGCTGGGAGTAGGGCATGGTACACAGAGAGTGGGAGGATCTGAACATGCTTTCTGGAGTCAGCAACTGCAGTGGTTATTCTGGCATTAATTTGATGTACACCACATCTCATCTTCTAAACTCTCCCTGGGAAGTGGCATGTGGTTCCACTCTATATTTGAAGTACCAAAGGCCTTTTGCCTTTGCAGCACATTAACAAGTTGGCTTGCTTGAAAAGGACTTTATCCTGCCCAGATGGGGCTAGGGTAGATACTGTGATCAAGTAGAGTGTTTCCATTCTGGAGCCTTTTTTGAGTATAATCTGGGAGAAGGAACTGCGAACTCTCCTCCTCTGCAGCCCTGCATTCATTTTGTAAAGTGACTGTGATTGATCTGGTAGAATGGGATTTATTCACCAGTGGAGCTAGAGGGCAGGCAGGGAGGACAAAACCCCACAGCAGCCTCTGAAATGAATCACTGGCTCTGAAAAGATCCACTGGGGTTAAGGCGTAGCAATGAAAAGCTATTGTCTGGAGCCTGAACTGTGGCTAAAAGCATTATTTGTCCCGATTTGGATAGTGGCTGTAGGAGGGTGTGGTATTCCCAGGAACTGCAAAGCCAATGTGCTCAATGGCTAATGTGAACTCTCTGTGATTGCCTCACCAGTAGCTCAAGTAGCTTTATGGAGTATCTCAGTTGCAGAGTAGCAAGTCCAATAGCTGATATGCAAATAAAACTGCATGTGTTGCATGCAAAGAGGATCTCCTAAGGATATTTTTATTTTGACTGGAACATGGCTCAGATTAGTTCATGTCTTGTAGATTTGAGGCACTTTCTGTCCCTTTTACCAGTGCTTTTGCAAGATAGAACAAGAACCTCACTAATTGGTACAGCTTGGCAATACTGCTTTTGTTTCCGATCATAAGTGGCATTCAGTGGATTCTTGTGGTGGCTTTGGGCTCAGAGTGGAACCCAGGTTTAACGGGAGGGGAGGTGGGTATTGGTGAGAATGGGATATGAAGCAGTGATGGACAGACCGAATTTCTGAGTTCCACTTTGCTTTAGTAAGCATGTTGACGTTCAAATACGTGCCCAGACCTTCTCCAGACAATCTGATCTCCTGGAGCCTACAGAATCGAGCTTGGAAAACCTCCCAGTTTCTGTCTGAGCCAACAGAAGGAGCCTTTCACATGGCCTCTCTGTTTTCTGTCTAGGATATGCAGGCTAGACTAGAAAAAAATGAGAAAATGAGAAGAAATTATAAGGATGCCTTCCATTCTCAAAGGCTGGGGCAGGATCAGAAATTCTGTGCTGGCGGGATGGAGTCAACTGTCTTTACTTGCATATTTGCAAATATGATGAAACAAGGAGAGCTTGTCAGGAAAGCCAAATCCAGCTCTGTTACAGAGATACCCTCTGATTCATGGCAGAGTTACATTGCGTGAATTCCAACGTGCAAAATCACAGTTGCATCTTTGTTGTGTTAGTCATCCCGAAGAAAAACAAGAACAATTTTGGCTGACACGGGCAAACCACTAAATTCACCAGAGTTGCTGGAGATGAACCTGATTTGTTAGAGAGCAAAGTCTGCATCCTGGCATGCAGGAGTGTGGACGGAGCAGGGAACATGCCTGGGAGAGGATGTGGTGAAGGTCCTTTGCTGCCCACCTGGCAGCAGCCCAGGCTCAACAAGTGCAGTGCTGCACTAAATGCCAGGTACTATTTTAATTCCCTTCATCTCAAGCACTCTTTACAGCAGGGTATTGCTGGTGTCGAGCATTGCTAGCAGCACCAAGCTGTATACCTGATAGTCCACTGTTGTTTTGCAAAGACATGAAAATCACCTGAAAACATCCTTACATTTGTTCCTTCCCCTTTCTTGTTTTCTGCCTCCCTCCCCCAGCATCTTTTCCTGTTTTCTGTTGGGTTTTTTCCGCTTTTGAAGCTCGAGCTGTGTCTGTGAGTACGTGAATGCCTGCATGTAATAGATCCCCCTTCTCAAACCTTTTGATGGTCTCTAGTGCCAGGAAATTGCATCTGAAATGCAGCTGTATCTGAGTTCTGCATTTGACTCTGTTGCCACACAGCTCCACAAGCTTTGCAAGGAGCTCTTCCCCATGAAGACAAGACAGTAGGTGATTTTAGGTTTCTAGTTTGCTACTCTGTACAAAAAAAAGAGGAAAGTTGGTTCTGTACTAGTAGTTTTGTCCTGGGTTGACTTGCTGGCCTAAGCAGCAAGGTGGTGAAATCCATGAAGGCATTGGAAAGGTATGGATACTTGGGATGAGGGAGCAGGCGTGTTACTAATGAGTAGAGAATTTATCCCACCACTTCCAGGCAGAAGTTGGACTTTGGCTGAATTCTGGATGGCATTTCACTCCAAAGGGTTGATATTGTGAAATTGGAGAGAAAATAAGAGTTAATCTTATGCCTGCCTCCTTGTGAAAGCAGCCATCGCTGGCTGCTTGAGCTGGGTCTGCTGTGGTTTGGAAGGAGTGGCTGTAGGTTGTAGTGCAGTCCATCGATGGAGGGACTGCTTGGGAATGAATCCCCACTGCAGCGTGAGCAGCTTCTCCTTTGAACTGAGCCAGCAGGGAACCTTACTGCTTATTTATTTACTTATTTACAGCTTTAAATAGTTCATGGTTGAGCAGAGCAAAAAGAAACGTGTTCTGCTTGCTGCTTCTCTGAAAGTCTGATTGGCAAACAGAAAGTGCCAGCTTTGGTTCATGGGATTTAGGCTCTTTGTGGGTGTTTAGCCAACCTTCACAGTGCTGGGAGAACACTTATAAATCCTGTAGTTTTGCCTTTCTAAGCAGAAATGATCCTTGATCCCCTGAAGTCCCACGAGGGAACATCTTATTCACGCTCAAATACTGTCCTCTTGAAAGGAAGCAGCATCTCAGCTGTCCCCTGCAGATAGTGAATAAATTGGAGATTTGAGGACGGCTTGCTGGTTTAAGATGGAGGGAGAACCCCAAGCTTAGCTAAATGTAGTCCATATGTCAATAGTCCCTCTTAGCTGTCCTCTCATACACACAGTTCTTCTGTGATTGTGGACCAGGGCCTGATACAGCTTCAAAGTGCAGGATTTCTCAGTGCTGCTTGGAATTTTCAAGAGGTAATAGAACGTTTCCTGAGGTTCTCCTAAGTGATCCATAGCATCAGGGCTCCGACACGGCCACCCATCAGCCTGGGAGGGTCAGCCTTCTGCCGGGGGTGTGGTTTGTAGGAAGCAAGAGGTGCTCAGAGAGGAGAACTGTGGCCATTGTTTGGGTGCGGGGTTTGGCCAGCTCTGTGGTTGTGGTTTTTCCCCTTGTCTTCTTTTTGCCAGCTTTGTCCTGTCCAGGGAGTCTGCAGGGATGTTTTTTCATGAGCTGAGATTTGAGGGGTCTTTCCTACCTGAGCCAATTCCTACCCTCCTTTGGGGTTGCCGTCTGTGTGTGCATGGAAGGATTTCCAAAGCACCCTTATCTTGCTGTGCTGGAAAAACTTCTGTCTTTCCTGTATCTGGTGTACAAAGGCTACAGACAGCCAAGGAAATACTATAGGCAGAATCCAGCATTGTATAGCTGTCAAAGCGCTGATGCCCCTCTGCCCTCATCCATATAGAAGGGCTATCATCTGCCTCTGCATGCAGTAAAATCCTCCTAAAAGGCTGTTCAGTAGATACTTATTTTTTCAATAACTGCCTTTCAAAGGGGAAAAAAAATGAATAGAGCGTGGAAAAATCCAAGCCCCAGTTTGTTCAGGTCATGCCTCCTGCTGTTCACGTTGATGTGTCTGCTCTAGTGATAGTTCCTGCATGATGGAAGATGCAGCTGGGAGCTCTGATAACCCCCTGAGCTCTCACAGGGCAGGTGGGAGCTTGGCAGGAGCCACTGATAGGTTTCTTTGTGTAAAATACTCCTCATTTGGAGTGGTTCTGTTTTTTCTCTCTAAGCGCAGTAGCTGGGTAAGGAAACAAGGAATACGGTAGCGACCAAATCCTGCTCTGCGGTGCATCTGCTTCAGAGAAGTGCCTGTAGGAGCATGTCATGGGTCCAGTCTGTTCACCACTGCAGTTAAAACATCGCTTATATTGAAGCACACATTTAGGTACATCATGAGAAGTGTAGAAGTTCCTTTTAGTTACAAACTTCTAGAAGGCTGCTAGATTTCTTGGAAGGAACCCGTCAGATGAAATGGCTGCTGCCTGTAGTTTCTGTTTATCTGATACGGGTGGGATGACGCCGAGTTCTCTGGTAGACTGAAAGATGCAGTGGGGTGTGTTTGTGAGGGGAAGAATTAGTACCTGCCGCTTCTGCTTGTGCCCAGCTATAGCAGGGCTCAAGAAACCCTTAAGACAAGCTGTTTGGAAGTTGCTGCAAGCCACCAGCAAGCCTTGCTGGTGAGGTGGCTGCATGCAAGTGTTCAGAGGGTGCCTTACTTTCTGTCTAGCCCTGTTGATCTGTGACCAGTGACATCCATTGTCACAACCCAGCTCCAGAAGAGGCCAAGTAAAGGGGCTGTGGCCTCTTTAGCTTTCAGGCTTGCAGCTGTACTGGGGACCAATTGGTGCCTGTACTAGGACAAGGTGATAAGAAGAGCAGTGCTGATGGGGACTGGACTGGAATCTGCCACTTTATTCCCTTTATGCTGTTCAATACCTATTGGTTAGAAATATTATGTGATTACCCAGTGCCCTGGGTAAGATGTTTGATGTTAGAAGCCAGAGATTTTATATATATATAATAGATATATGTGTGTATATATATGGTGGCGCTGCTACAGCTTTTATATAGACATATGTAAACATATATATAGACATTTTCAATTTCTAAATGACTTCCTTCCATTCTGAGTAGTGGCTTTTCTAAGCTTAGTGCCAGAGAAGATGAGGCTGCCTTCCTGCAATCTTTTTGTTTGTTTCCATAGCTGTCCTATATAAATTGCTTCATTTCTTGTGCATAAGCAAATCAAAGGTTAAGATTAAATAGCTGACCTGAGCTGCAAGCAAAGAAAGCAGCAGCAGTGGCAGGGTGGTTTCTGAGGTTGTGGGAATAGGAAACCTAAATCAATAGCTTTTAGCAGACTCATAAATGTTTAATTTGTATTCGTCACTTCGGCATTATAGAGCTTTGACACGGGAATCCATATAACCTCTTAAATTAGTGTTGTCCCTATGCTGGGTGTAGATGTTGAAAACCATTTCCTTCAGATGCACAAAGTGCTGCTCCGTAATGGCATTTTCCTTCCTGTCTTGGAGCCTTGTTGCTGTGCAGCTTCCAATCACAAGCAAAACGAGCTTGGCGGCCTCAGCGCCAGGCTGCAGAGGTGTTGGTGATGAGCATGCACATCCCCAATCTGAGTACCCACACCAGTGCTCCTGCCTGGCTCAAAGGCCAAGTATGAGTTGTGGTTGCTTGGTCAAGCTATCTCTATGCACTGGGAAGCAGAGAGACACCTTTTCCCAGGGCTGTGACACAGCCCTAAGGAATGAGGGAGGCCTTGGGAAGACCAACCTCAACAATTCATGGCAGCGCATGGGGAAGGAGGGACGTGCCCACAACTATTTGTCATATTTAGACTCTCTTGGAGGTGCTGGGGAAGCAGGGGGTAGGAAATGCATGACTAGAGCATGAGTCAGGCGGCTTATCTGTCCATCCACCTCCGCTTGAGCTTATCCATCCGTGGAGCATGGGACGGTTGTGCGGATCCAGGTCTCCACCAGGTCAAGGCTGTGACCTGTCGGCAGCCTGGGTGCGCTGTGTCTGCTCTCTCAGCATTCCATGGTTTCTCCCAGGACCCTGAGTGGTAGTGAGCTCAACCCAGCTGGGCAGGACAGGGCTAATCTGTAGACCTTGTGCTTGTAGGTAAGACAGACCCTTGAAAACCCTTGGGCTGTGACAAGCGAGTTAAAAACCCAACCAACCTGTAACAACAAAAAGAACCCAACCAAAAACCCTTCCCCAGCTATATCTGTGTGGCTATTTACTGATTTCTAAACAATTAGGTGGCTGGAGCGGGATGCTGTGAGGTTTCAGCCCTGATGTCTCCAGCCTTCAAAGCAGAACTGCAATGTTTTGGAGAAGACAGGGTAGAAAAGGGATAGAAAAATAGTGTTGGGTTGGAAAGCAGATGTAGCAGAGCTGGATAGTATTTCTCAGAAACTCCTTTTTTCCTTTCTTTACCCAGCATGTAGTAATTTCGTATGGCTGCCTTGTGCTGGCAGGAAAGCTGAGCTGAAGCTAGCAGCCCTTGATGCTCCTGGGCATCTGCACAGCATGCTCCCTGCCCCGAGTGCCAAAACACTCCTGGGACAGAGCATGTATGTGTATCTGTCAGTCTATTTTAGTTACATGGGGAACAAAATTGAGCTGGCTAAAATACTTTGGAGTAAATGACTTGGATTTTATCGTCTAAGTAGTATTAATTTGATTGGTCCAAAGGGTTTTTCTTCTACGGGGAAGAATAGGTATCAGGTAGCGCTAAATGAAATAGTAGCTAATAAAAGCCTTGTGTTTGCGTCTGCCTGTCTGTTAAAAAGTATAATTTAGCTGTCTCTCTTGTCTTATTCTCTGATGTGAATCTGTCCTGCAGAATGTTATAGTCACATGAAGTGTCTGGTGAGTTTTATCAACAGAAACTACAAGGAAAGGAATTGCTATAATTTGTTCCAAACTTTCATCTTGTGCCGGTAGCTAAATATTCCATAAATAAAACCTGTAGCCATTGCCTTTCCTAAACCAGCAGTAATCCTCATGAAAATCAGAAGCCAGGCTTGATTTCTGCTGAGCCAAGAACAGACCGATGCCCTTCATCCTGGATAGTTTGCTCTCTTACTGCTGTTTTCTAAGGAAAAATAACTCTTCTGCGGTTTGCCAATACCCTCTAGGGACTGTTGAGACAATTTACCATCCAGTTTGGGGTTTGATTACTTCACTTTTTTTCTCCATTGCTGAAACCCAAGTGCAGAATTTCCCCATTCAGGCTGCTCTGCTTTCCCACCCAGCTCAGGCCAAGTTAAAGTGGGGTGCAGGAGGCATGGGCTCTGCAAGCCAGGGTGCAGGAGCACCCACAGAGCAGGAGCATTGGGGTGGCACCTGATGGTTCACATTTGAGGTCCACTGGCAGGGTACCAGGGTTGGATAGCAAATGCATCTGTTCTCCATGTCCTACATCAATAAGGGCAAGAGAGTAATGGTTTTCCTGTTTGTTTCTCTGCAGGTAAGAGCTCTGTCATCATGTCAGTCAGCGTCCACGAGAACCGTAAATCCCGGACGAGCACCGGCTCCATGAACATCTTGCTTTTTCACAAAGCTTCCCACCCGGACTGTGTGTTGTCCCATCTGAACACCCTGCGGAAGCACTGCATGTTCACCGATGTCACCCTTTGGGCAGGAAACAGGTCGTTCCCATGTCATCGCGCAGTGCTGGCTGCCTCCAGCAGATACTTTGAAGCCATGTTTAGCAATGGCCTCCGAGAGAGCCTGGATGATGAGGTGAACTTCCATGACAGCCTCCACCCAGAGGTGCTGGAGCTACTCCTGGACTTTGCTTATTCCTCTCGGATCATCATCAATGAGGAGAACGCTGAGTCCCTCCTGGAGGCTGGAGACATGCTGCAGTTCCATGACGTCCGAGATGCAGCGGCTGAGTTCCTGGAGAAGAACCTCTACCCTTCCAACTGCCTGGGCATGATGCTGCTCTCGGATGCTCATCAGTGCCGCCGGCTCTATGAGCTCTCCTGGAGGATGTGCCTGGTCAACTTTGAGACTGTTCACAAGAGCGAGGACTTCAACAACCTTTCCAAGGACACTCTGCTGGACCTCATCTCCAGTGACGAGCTGGAAATTGAGGATGAAGAAAAGGTCTTTAAGGCTGTCATCCAGTGGGTAAAATACGATCTGGATGAGCGGAAGGCTTATCTCCCAGAACTTCTGAGGAATGTTCGTCTGGCCTTGCTTCCTTCCGAATGCCTCAAGGAAGCCTTGGCTTGTGAGGACTTGATCATGGTGGATGAAAGGAACAAGATTGTCTTGGATGAAGCTATTCAGTGCAAGAAGAAGATCCTCCAGAATGATGGGGTAGTCACCAGTCCCTGTGCCAGGCCTCGCAAAGCTGGGCACACTTTGCTGATCCTGGGAGGACAGACCTTCATGTGTGATAAGATCTACCAAGTGGATCACAAAGCAAAGGAAATTATCCCCAAAGCAGACCTGCCAAGTCCACGGAAGGAGTTTAGTGCTTGTGCCATTGGCTGCAAAGTATATATCACTGGAGGCAGGGGCTCGGAGAACGGAGTCTCGAAAGATGTATGGGTGTATGACACAGTTCATGAGGAATGGTCAAAAGCTGCCCCAATGCTAATAGCTCGGTTTGGACATGGCTCGGCTGAATTGGAAAACTGCCTGTATGTGGTTGGTGGACACACTGCGGTAGCTGGAGTCTTCCCTGCGTCTCCTTCTGTTTCCTTGAAGCAAGTAGAGAAGTACGATCCCATATGCAACAAATGGACGATGGTGGCTCCTTTGAGAGATGGAGTGAGCAACGCTGCGGTGGTGAGTGCCAGGCTCAAGCTTTTTGTCTTCGGTGGGACCAGCATTCACCGAGACATGGTGTCCAAAGTGCAGTGCTATGATCCAGCTGAGAACCGGTGGATGATCAAAGCCGAGTGCCCACAGCCCTGGCGCTACACGGCAGCCGCTGTCCTGGGCAGCCAGATTTTCATCATGGGAGGAGACACCGAGTTCACAGCAGCCTCTGCCTATCGCTTCGACTGTGAGGCGGACCAGTGGACGCGCATCGGGGACATGACAGCCAAGCGCATGTCATGCCACGCTTTGGCTTCGGGGAATAAACTCTACGTGGTGGGGGGTTACTTTGGCACTCAGAGGTGCAAAACGCTGGACTGCTACGACCCAACATCAGACACATGGAACTGTATCACAACAGTGCCTTACTCGCTTATCCCCACAGCTTTTGTCAGCACCTGGAAGCACTTGCCATCATGATGCGAGTCAGGGCGCAAGCGCTTGTATCCAGGAGGTCAGCAAGGTAAGGGTCTCCTCCTCTAAAACTGAATCTCACTGTCTTCTGTGTGCCTCAGTTGTGTCCGCACATACCACGCCGAAGCCACGGCTTCCTGGTTGCTCACGGTTTATGAGAAGGGTGCATTTAAAGGTGGGATGTAGCTCCAGAAAAGAGTGATCAGCTCTGTGATGTTGCAAGTCTAGGTAGCTCCCAGGTTTCTCTTGTTTCCAGATGATCCTCCCAGTATCTTAAGAGATATATCTACATAAATGGTTGCAAGGAGGCCACAGCTCCTCTCCCACTGCTCCAAGCTAGCTGGATGTGCCACCTTTTGTGGGTGGGTGGGTAGCAGAGGGTAGGTGTGTCCATGCCTGCTCTCATGGCTATCACCATGGAATGCATCCTGTCCCCATGTGGTTGAGGGGGTTAAGGTTCCTAAAAGCACTTGCATTTGAGTTCTGGGAGATACAAGGGCAAAAAGTGGATAAAGTCTCAGTAGTTCAGTGTTTTTGCAGAGTATCTGGGTGATTTATTCTGAGCTGATGAATCTGTAGGCAAGTGACCCTTGGGATGCCAGCAAATCCTCATCTCTTTTTATGCTCTATATTTACATTTCAGTGGGTAGCAGAAGCAAAAGCTTAGAAGCCACGGTGCATTTGATGGTCCTGGTGTTTATTTAATATCCAAACTGTTGCTTGTTAAATCAGAACTTCTGAGACTTCTGTATGAGACCTGAGTGGGAGGGAAGGGGTTTTGTAACCAGAAAAATGTGTTTATCGATGTTTTGGGGTGTGTGAGAATAAGAAAGTTGGAGAATCTCATGATGTCCTGTCTCATTCTGGTGCTTGCTCAGGGAAGATGCTCTTGCAGTGCCACTGGGACAGGGCTGATGGTTTCTCCTCTCTTCTCCCCAGTGGGATGTTTGTTTGCCATTCTGTTTTTACCAGTTTCACTCCACAGAGCTTTGGATGTCTTCACCAATCTGTGCTGAGATGCAGCTGACCAGGCAAAGGCCAAAAACTCTTCTCGCCTTGCATTGTGAAAGCAGACACTGATAAGGGCAACACTTGGATAGCATCATCTTCCCAGGAAGTCTGTAACACCTCTGCTAGCTCAGTCTGCAGGTTTCACAGTGCCAGCAACACACAGAACCCTGCTTTGGTGGTTGAAGACTACATCTGAAGGAGCTGGGAAACCCTCATGTACAGGGGCAGGATTGCCAAGCTTCACTTAAGGTTTTATTTGGAAAACAGTGACTGTGGAGAGGGAAATTCTTCATAGGCTCATCAAAATCCACTTCACTTAATACAGGGAAGAAAGAATGCTGCCCAAACCCTCTAACACCCTCTCGCTTCCCTGCTTCCCACTTGGTGTGGTTGGTGCGCCTGGGAATCGCCCAGCGGGGGAAATTACTGGCATCTCCCAGTGATCATCTCTTTTGATGCCAGCTGGGAACCAAGGAGGAGCTCCTGGCACCTCTGCCAGGCATTTGCCCAACATGACCATCTGCTTTTCTCAAGTGGGGAAAAAAAAAGCACCCAGAGCATTATGCTGGCCTTTGATTTATGAAACACCTGGGTTTAACATGGGTTGGAGCACAGCGAGGGCAGGGCAAGAGTAGAAAGGGTTAAAATGCGATCCCCAAGAGCTTTCCCAGCACTGGAAGATAATGGCCTTTCCAAATTCTCCTCCTCAGGCGTTGCCTAGCATCTGTCACAGTGACTTGGTAATCTAATTAACTGCCACTCAGCTATTAAATATTGCAGCAAAGAGTGTGAGGACTCCATCATTTTCAACTCGGGTCAATGGGACCTCCCTTTAAGAGCCATCCTAGAGCTGAAAATTAATTTTCTCTGGTAGCAGATGTGTCTGAATATTAAAGCTCAATGCCAGCCGTGCTGCTGGGAAGAGGAATAGGGAATATTTTAAGGTGGGAGTTGATTCTTCAGCCACCGAATAAAAAGCAGTCTCCAAAGTCACAGAGATTTTATTTTCCTCTCCTCTCTTTTTTCCTCTATACTCTGTTTGGGTTCTCCAGACCTAATAAACAGCTTTGCGGGGGTTATATAGATAGATTTTTTTCCCCCCTGTAATCTGGAGTCTGGCACAAGCACAAGAAAACCGGGAACTGTAATATGCCAACCTGCAAATAAAACTCGTGAAAAGTCATTGTGTGAGGGTTTTATGTGCTTTTTTGGCTTCACTTCCACTCTTCAGTTAAAAGAAGTATTTAAAATATACACGAGTTCTTGCCAAACAGTGTTTCTTCATGTCAGTTTCTAGGGATTCTGTGCTGTTGGTTTTTTTTTTTTTTAAACTAAGTTATTGTTATGGCCCCAGCCACTGTGGCAGCTCCTTAAATAAAGCACTAAGATGGGTAAGTGAAGGCCAGATCCAAATGCCTCCCATTACCCATGCTTCACCAGCCGTGTCCCATATGCCTTGGCTGTCCTGGCTGCACCAGTACCAAAACTGGGCTTAGAAATTGGGGTAACTGGCTATAGGATCCTACAACTACCCTGTTGTCCTGTAGCATGTCTGGCTGAGGGATCTTGTGGCTTGCAGCTCCTGCTGTGCAAGGTCTCCGTTGTAACATGCATTTTAGTCACTATGGGATCCTTCTTCAAGAAGGCAGGTTAGCCAGCACATGCCCAGGTTCTAGTGTGCTTTGGGAATACTAATCCTATGGGAAACCTGCCTCAGCTGGAGAAGGCTCAGGAGGGACCATCCAAGGTGCCCTCAGAGCAGAGCAAGCTGGGTTGGTGGGGAAGTTCTGGGCAGTCGCATGAGAGGAAATAGTACTTTGTACTCCTGAAAAAACCCAACCTTCTTACCTATAAACTGGTGAGGTTGCATTCACACCAGCCCTGAAACCCAAATAATACATCCTTGGCAAATGTGGATCATAAAACAGCAAGCCTGCTTTTCATTCAATGCATGAAGCTGATCAGCTGGAAATGTTTCCTTGAGGGCATGGCCTTCACCCTTCCCAGCTGCAGCTGGAGTACCTTTCAGCAGAGGTCCCAGGGCCCCTGCCAAGGATGCTGTGTGGCATTAATTTAGTGCCTATTACCTGCAGTTAATACCAAGGATCAAGCATGATTAGCAATATGCAACATGAAAGCCTGATCTCCTCCCACCTATGGAGCTGGAGCCACAAGGTGGTGAATCCTTACAAAAGGGAAATAAAATACTGAGCACTTGGCTAATAAAGACTCTTTTGTGTTCATAGGAACAAGCAAAGCCCAGCCAGGAGCTCAGGGGATGATGCTGAGTGGTCACTGCTTCAGTCCTGTGCAGGAAGCACTGATGGGGACAGTTCTGCACCTCTCAGGAGGTGACTTCAGGCAGTGCCAGGAACAGGTTCTCCAAGCTGCCTGTCTCCAAATTAAATGTGGCTTCTCCAAACTACCAGTCCTGTGTGATGCTCTCATTTTCATGGGGCAGAGTCACAGATGGGCTTGGGCCAGAGAGATGAGCCATCAGCTGGGCATTGGGATGGTTGCTGGGGATGGGGAAGCTGCAGATTGCATAGTCCAGCCAAGGAAGATGAAATGGAGAGAGGAGTCCCTGCATCCCTCTGTGCTGCCTGCTGAGCTTCAAACATTCCTCTGGGGTGGAGATGTTGGAGCTCCCATCTCAAAATAAATAGGGATGAGCTTAACCCCAAAGCAAGTAGGAACCAGCAGTTCTCCTCTTGGTGCTTTTTGGCTCCTGCAGGACCTTCCTCATGGAGCCTGGTGGTCAGGCATTGCTGAGGCACCTATTCCTGGGGCTCATCCAAGCGCTCAGAGCCCATTTTGTGGCTCCCACAGGAGCCCTTTCGTGGGTTTAGCTCCTCTGAGGGCTATGGGGTGGCACCAGCTGCTGGTACCTGCCCTTGGGTGGGCACGAAGTGGTCGAGGCTGTAGGTTTTTGAGGCTGCTGTGGCACCTAAAAGCTGAACTTTGGCTCCAAAGCTTCTGCAAGGCTTTAGGCAGCAAACCATGCCCAGAGCTGTATTCTGGTACTGTGGTCACACTAAGTGTTGGATGTGTTCAGTGACTTCTCCTGGTTATTCAATTACAGCTTAGATAACAAGCCTTTTCTAGGAGGATTTTACTGCTGCCTGGTTTGGCTTCCCATCTACATAAAACAACACTTGGTCAGCACTTACCTGTCAAGAAGCTGCAGGGTTTTGTTGCTGTGCATCAGTCCCAGCTCCATCCACAAAGCCCTGCTTGCAGCCGGGCATCTTCCTATGCAAAAGCCCCAAATGCCTGCAAGCAGGGCTTAAAAACCCCTCAGGATAATTAGGATCCTAATCACTGCAGCTCACCTGTGTGCTGCTGGGTTGATTCCTTGCAACCTGTTACAGGAACAAAGTCACAGCTGGTTTCTCTTGGTGGCTCCTAGGCAAACCCATTTGCATGTGTGTAATAGTGAGGCTGGATAAACAGGGACTGCAGTTTTCTGCTGCTGCTGCTCTTTCCAAGTGGCTGGTTGTCTCTGAAGCCAGTTTATCAGGCAGCATTGGGAGGGAGTGGCTGGCCTGCGGAGGAAAGTCGATGAAAATCAGGCTTTTCCTAACCCTGGGCAGATGGAAACATGTGCAGTCTGAGCTCGGCCCCAGACTGGATTAATCAACCCCTTGGAAATGTCAGTCATATGGATGGGTTTGGAGGAACTAGTGGAAAAAGAGGAAAAAAAAGTCTTTCTGTTTTGTCTGTTCCAGTTCTTGGGCCGTCCTCCCTGCCCTAAATAAAAAAGCTAAAACTCCATTTTCTTCAACTTTTCATTCCCTTATGTCCACAGAAGTTTCCTGGCCGGCTCCAGTGCTCTGAGCCCTCCACAGCTGAATACTGACTCTCTCCTCTTTCCTACAAAAGCAAAGCACATCCCAAATCCCAAATAAACCACCTGCTTTCCACCTCCACCCATTGCAGGGTGATGCTTATCCCAATACCTGCCAACGTGCAACCCTTTTCTGGTACTTCCCTATACAGGCATCTTGCCGTCGATGACCTTTCTCTTTCCCTCTCCAGATGCCAGAGTCACATCCATGTCCCCTGTCTCACTGCTGGAGCCGACACAGTGACCAAGTCCCCTCCGGTCCTCCTGCACAGAACTCTGAGGAGCCTTTTTGCATCCGTTCCCGGCACCAGGAGCAGGAAGCATCACACCAGAGGGGCACCAAGGGCCACCCAGCCCCACCACCAGCCGCAATATGGGGACAGTGAGGAGCCACTGGCTGCCGGGCTGGGGCTGGGCACAGAGGCGGCTCATGGGTACCAGTGGCCTGATGGGACTGGGGAGATGGAGGATGTGCACCAGCCTGCATCCCTCAGCAAGCGGCATGGGGAGCCGTTAGGTGCTTTTTGTTACTCTGTTGGGGGGGTTAAAAGATAGTAATAGTTTTTATCCAAAGGCAGTGAACTTGCCATTAGCAGTAGCTGCTGTTTGGGTGACTTGGAAGTGTTTTTAAAGGGAAAAAAGGTTGAAAGCACCTGGCTCCCCATCCTTTGACCGCTCTGCGGAGGCGATGGCTGTTGAAACACTAAAGCGTGGGAGCTCGGGCCGGCTGCCAGCAGCGCTGGGTGCTGCGGTGGAACAGGGCAGGTGCCTTTTGCTGTGCACTTTGGGCCTTATTAATGTTCTTTCCCCCGTTCCCTCGCTTTGGTCGGGGGCCGGCAGCTCCCTGCATGCAGCTGCTGGGAAGAGCATGGAGCGTGCCAAGGCTCCAGCATCGCTGCTGAGATAGTCACCAGATAAACCCTGAGCTGCCTGCTCAGAGCCGGTCTGCTGAGCTCCTGTGCTCACCCAGCAGCGTGGGTGAAGGGGTAATTAGCAGATGAGCAGACACAGCCTTGGGAAGGGGCATTGTGCCTCTCGCCAGCAGAGCAGGGGAGCACCACAGGGGTGGCAGGGTGGAATCCCTCTTGTTCCCACTGCGCCACACATCCTGGCTTCACCTCGGAGTGATGTGAGCGTTTCTGACTGCATGTTGCCTGCCAACGCTCAGGCTGTAGCTGCCCCAGGTTATCCACACACGTTGGCTGACTCTATTCGTGTTTATCCCTGCAAGAGCTGTCAGCCCGAGTTGCTCCTCGCTCACACTGATGAGGAAGGCACGTGGATTTTGGCTGTCAATACATGGATGCATCTCCTGACCAGCCTGCCCTAGCATCCCGCTTCCCTCTGCAGCAGATCTGGTCCTGCAGATGCTCCGGGCTTGCCTTTTGCCCCTGGATTAGGTTGAGCTGTAGCCTGGCCAGATGAATGATGCAATGCAATGAAAAGCCTTGACACAGCTTCAAACAACAAAGGTCTTTTCGGAGCAGCGAGCGCTGCCAGGAAGAGCGCACGTTGTGCTCAGCCAGTCTGCGATGCTCTGAGTGACATTTATTTACATTTTCCAGTCTTTGTATTTTCTTTCTTCCTTCAGCTGCTTGTGAACTTTAATAAAAATGATGATCTGGGAAACGGTTTGTGTGTTTTTCACAGGACTCTTCGTTCTTAAGCAAGTTGGATTTAGGTTTAATAACAGGGCCGAGGAATAATAACAGGGTTGGCACTCGGTGGGGCGGTTCACAAACAACCTCCTAAGCAACCAGCCCGGCTGTAATTATGATTGCTTCAGCGCTTGGGAAACTGAGGCACAATGTCAAGTGTCTTGTCCAAGGTTAGTGGCAGACCTGGGAATAAAGTCCAGGGCTTCTCGTGTCCTGAGGACATCACGTGTCTCCTTCTCCGCGGCTGTTCTCACTCAACTTGACCGTGCCATGATTGTAGGAGAACTTGCAAGTCTGCAATGCTAATACCTGCCAAATGGGTTGAGGGGGCCCAGCCCAGCCACAGCTACTCCTGCAGGGAAAGCCAGTCATTCCTAAGGAAGACGAGAAGAATTTGTACTTCTGTTTTCCTTATTTGCCTTCTCTTGGCTGCTGCAGCTCCCAAGAAAGGGGCCCATTGACAGGCGAGATGGGCTTTCCAGCTGGGGCTCCCGGTCACGCTTCTCCTCCACGTGCATCTCTCCTTATCCCAGAGGAGCAGGGGCCTGATCCAGCCCTGCTCTGGGAAGGTGCTGGGCTTTTCCCTGCTATGAGACCAGCAGCTCCAGCTGTACTCAGGACTGGGAGTGTCAGAGCATTGCTCGGAGCAGCTAATGGGCACCAATGGACAAAACACAACCACCTTGCAAAGTGGTATTTGCCTCCTCTCACTTGCAGGTGCCACTGGGCTTGGGAAGCAAAACTTCCTATGGGTTATGCATGGTCTCAAAGGGATTTGGAGCCTGAATATCTGATCTGTAAAGGAGACTGGGAACACGTCTCCTTGCCTGCGGGAGCTGGGTGGGCAGCAGCGTTATCCGACGTGATCTGGGCAGATAAGAGTGTAAAAGCTCCATAGAAAAAGCTCATTAAAGAGCCCTTTGGGAAACCAATTCAGGCTAGAAATGACTGTTTGATGAGCAGGAGAGGGGAAAAAGGAGTGTGTGAATAAAATCCTTTTCAGTTTTGTTGATTCAGGTTTTATATGGGACTCTGGGACTTTAAATACCAGCTCGGGAGGCTTTGCGACTGGCTAGCTTTGATATGAGCCTTGCAAAGACCTGCTCTTTTGTATTTGTTCTGGAGCTTGCCTGAAAGACAATTCAAAAGCAATCAGCAGCTGCTGCGACAGCAGCGACCTGTTGCTATGGAATTAAATGCGATGCAAAACACAAAGGTTTCTTGGTTAGCAGCAACGAAGCAAAAGGGAGAGTAGGAGATGGAACAGTCAGAATAAAGCTACAGGCAGAGCGGGGCTGGGTTTTAACTGGGAGGCGCAGGGGAAGAAATGTCAACACGGTTTGTTTTGCTTTCTTAAAAGAGCCTTTTCCCCATTGCAGCAGGTCAAGATTGGCTTTGTCTGGGATGGGCACTCAGGAAAAGGTCTGCTCTGTCGGTGCTACAGGGGCTGTGTGTTCCCAGGCTCCTGGAATACATCCACATGCTACAGACAACCCTGTTGGGCGTTGGGGGGCCAGGACCCATCATAGAGATCCCCATGAGGTGCAAGGTCCTGCAAGGATCCAGCCCTTGCTCAGAGCCAGGCTTGGCAGCAAACTGCTTCCCACTCCTACCTCCTGCCTTGTTCTGCAGCCACCCAGTCCCATAGAAGAGCTTGGACAGGACACAGACCCTTTAGCCCATCCCCTGGCCCAGTCTGGAGCTTGCCCATGGGCTCTCTCCACCTCGGTTCACTGTAACAAGGGGCTTCTCATGCTCCAAAAAGCATATGGGAAGGGAGAGCAGGAAGATGCTCGGAGATGGGACTGGACAGGCAGTGAATGGGACCAGGCCTCTGCCATTAGGAGGTGGTGGGACCTCCATTCGCAGGGACTGACCATGCTGAACCTCCCCAAATGCAAATCCTGCTGCTCCTGTGTCTTATTTGAATGAAACTCATAGTGCCTTATTCGTTTTTAAATATGCATTTTCCCAGCCTGACCCCAGCCGCCCTTGGAATAATGCTATTGTGCAATGAAACCCTCCAGGGAATTACCATCTGAGCTCACTCTCCCTTTGTCACTACAGTCAATTAAAAGCAGAGTAGCTGGTGATTTAATACCTCCAGTGTCTGCGGAAGCTCCACATCCATCCAGAGGCTGGCTCTGGCATTTTAAACACATAATTGGAGTGAAGGAGTGTTTTTTCCAGCCGTCCAACCTGCTTTTAAATTCATTCATGTCTATACAGAGCACTGAAGCCTCATGTCCTTGGCTTGTCATCTCCTGCACATTAATTAATGCCCCAGCATTACACTTTCTCCCTGGGTCCCATGTCAAATTGTTTTCCTATTCCTTTTCTCTCTCGGGATAAACCCAGCAGGTTTTAGTACTGAAGAGGGTCCGGACTCACAAACTGCCACCCCACACTGCTCACGAATGAAGTTAAGCTCCCAAAAGCAGGAGAATCCATTGCTCCCAGCTCCCTACAACCAACTGGGCCCAATCCCTGCTGCTCCAGTGCCCTGAGATAGGACCCTGCAGCAGGGGCTCCTGGTGGGAATGAACAGCAGAGGCTGAGCTCATTTATTCTTCCTTCCTTACAATCTCTCTTCTCTTTCCATTTCACCACCTCCTTATTTAACACCACAGACAGTTGTGCAGAACCATCAGCCCTGTTTGCAGCAGTGTGACCTACTTTACCGCATCATCCCCGCTTCCTTACTGCAATCACAAGCTCGGAGCCCACCCAAGCCATTCAGCGCTTTCCAGCTGAGTAACAAATCCAATTAGGTGGAAGAAAGCCCGGCTTTCACGCTGTCAGTGCCCGGACATCTCACTTCCCTCTCCCTGCCCCACTCATGGCCGTGTCTCAGAGGCATCACAGACAAGGACCCCTCTGTATCTATGTGCCTCATTCCAAGTGAAGATAGGGGACTGGTTCAAGGGGACTGATCCTGGCTATCCGATGTGTCCTTTCATTCCTCCATGGCAGCCCACAGGGACCACATTGCTCAGGAATCAAATGATTTGTGTTATTTCAGTTCTGGCTCTCTTGGGAAGCAATCCCTGCCCAGCTGGGGCTGGAGGAATGTTCCAGGACCATGCCAGGATGTGCTCGTGAGAAAGCTGCAGGCACTTTCAGCCAGGACATGGTTTAATCGTGATAGAAAGCCCTTCTCAGTCCCACCATCACACCTAACCACGGTCCTGTGGCTCTGTGCAGAGAAAACATCTCAATTCTGCCCTTTTGCTGTGCCTCTTTCTCTCTTTTCCCACCCCAGCAGGGATCCCTCTCCATTCAGCCATTCCCAGGACTCCGGCTCCATGTCATTGTGGGGGATAGCTGTGTATTAAAACAGATGAATAGAAACCAAACAAAGAGAAAAAAGCTTAATGGCCACCAGGAAAAGCCCTTTTGGTTTCTAACTTCCCTGGGCTGGATGGGCAGACACCCCCTGAGCCCATCAGCATAGGGGCTCACAGAGTGCTGCTGTTCTGCCCTCCATCCCGTGCAGGGTGGTGGGAAACCCCCCATGGCTCCATTTCTGGGTCACTGTCTGGAGGCATTACCCATGCACACAACACAAACAGGGGCTGCTTCCCTCCCACAGCACCCAGCCGAGCGCCCGCCGCCTCGGCCCCTGCTCTGGGGCTTCCCACAGGGCTCTGCTAATGACTCACCGCTCCTGCTCCGCTCTAATTAGGCTCCTGTCTAATTAGGCTCGCTGGAAAGATGCGGCTGGTGAGAAGCAGCTCTTTGGTGAAAGGAAAGGGGAAAGAAAGAGCATCTGAAGACGCTGAGCGCCGGAGGGAGAGACGCCAGGCTATGGGGAGAGGTCGGGGGTATCGGGACCTGAACTACATCTGTGCAAGGGATGGGCTGATGGGAAAGGAGAGAGCAAAGGGACTTGCACAAACCCCACTGGGAACCCTTTTGGGACTCAGCTCTGCCCCATTGGGGAGCAGGAAGCTGCGGCTCCGTCCCGCTGGCTGAGGTGCTGGGATGTTCTCCAGCATGGAGCGAGGTGGATGTTTATAGCCCTCCTGAACAAGTTATGGATGTGCACAAGGAGCCCCACCATGCAGTGGGGCAGGGGGACCCAGTCCTGGACCTGCAGCATCCTCTCCTGGGCCACCCTGGGATGAAGGACAGGAGAGCAGGATCTGGAGCAAAGCCTTGCTGGGGTGTCCTGGTTTGGGCTGGGATTGAACCATGACAGGGGTATTTCAGGAGGTGTGAAGGCAGCTTTTGTGGGGACACAAGGAGCACCCACTGTCTGCCCATCCCTGCGAGGGCTGGGGGTACTCACTTGTATGGACTCTTGTATCAGTTATTAGTGTCAAGTCTAATTTAAACCCCTTAATTTAAACATGTTCCAACCCCAAACAAATCAACATGTTTGCAGCGTTTAACATCCCTCTAAGTATTAAACCCCATGTGCCTTCTACAGCAAAGGTAAGTCATTCCTTTACCATTCACCTGGTATCTGATCACAGGACACCTCACTCACTCACTGAACTAATTAAGGCTTTGCCTTTCCTCCTTTTAATAAAGCCTCCATGAAAGAGCAGCCTGTCTGCAAGCCCCAGCCCAGCTCACCCAGTTCTCACCCTGAACCCAGCAAGGGCAGGAAAGGGGAAACACAGACAATGCAAATATTAAAGCTGTCACTAAACTCTATTTCCAAAGAGCCTCTCCTGTGCCTCTCAGCGCTCCTTTTAGAGTCCATCCAAGCACAAGGATCATTTCTGACCCCTTTCAGGTGAAGGTGCCAGTGAAAATCCATTCACATCCAGATGCCTCACCACACGGTCCCGCAGAGATCTTTTGCTCTAACCTTGGCTGCTAAGGAAAAGCTGGGGCTGGGCAAGAAACCTGGATGCTCATAAACACATCACTACTGCTTGAGGACCACCTGAAATAACTGACCCATGTGGGGTGAACATCCGTTTCATCATCTTAGCTGTGCTGTAGAGGCTCAGAGCATGGATCGAGGATGAAAGAGGGGAAAGCTGGTTTGGGATATTCAAACTGCCACTTGCAGATGGCCTGGAGAGGGGGGGTCCTCGCTTTCGTTCTCTGCCGAAGGCAGTTCGCATTGTGTGCTCCTCTCTGGCCTATAGAAGCAGAGGGGGTCTGGTTGTCCTGTGCAGAGCAGAGAAGCTCATGCTGCCTGGTTTGCTCTGTGCCCCCGCCTGGCCCTGGCAGGAGCTTGATTCAGCAGGAGTTTGATTTTCCACATGCGATTTGCCACCAGTAAACGTGCTCTCCCTCCTTCCATGACCAGTGCCCGTTGCACTATAGCAGCCCGGTGCACCAGCGCTGCCAGCAGCAGCCACCCTTGATTTACCGCAGCTCGGGGTACCCAGAGCAGTGCTTTTGTTGGGCACCCCAGTTGCGGAGCCAAGAGGGGCCGCAGGGAAACACCCTCTTTAAACACTGCGCACAGGAGCCGACGGTTCGGCGAAAGCTTTTATTTGCTTCAGTAAATAGGCGAGAGCTGGTTTGGACGGGAACGCAAATAACACGAGGACTACTGAGCCCTGAGATAACCCGGCTCTTTCATCTCTTGCTTCACACCCATCTCGGAGCGAGCGCTGCGTGACAGGGTTGGGTGCGTTGACGTGAGTCAAGCTTTTAGAGCAGCACAGGGGGAGAGGAAGGGAAAAGCACACACGGGGCAGTGCTGGCTAACGGGGCACGCAAGGGCGGGTTGGCATTTCCCAACAGCGCCTGTTAAACAAGCCAGCACTGCCAAGCCTATGTCCCTGACCTGAAGGCTTTGATCCATACTGGTTATCCCCAAGCATCCTCTCTCCTTGTCTATCTCACCTCTAAGGACAAGTGAAGTAATAGATGGAAACGAAGCAATTCCTTGGCCTCAGAATCAATGTGCAGGGGGTGATGAAGGGTGCTGGTCTCCCAGCTCCTTCTGCCTGGGGAGAGGATGCTCGAGGCCCGTGCAGGGCTAGCAGCACAGGGGCAGCTGAGATTGCTTTTACAAGGAGAAGAAAACGATGGTGGAGAAACTTCAGCCATCGAGGTCCTCTGTGCTGGCTCCTCATTGCGCTGCAGAGCAAACTCTGCACCGGTTCTGTACTTTTGGCACCCTCTTCTGCCTGGACACATGCCTGCAGACGCTGGAACACCACGTACGTTCACCTCCCTGCGGGCTAGAATGCTTCTGCTGGGCCTCCCATTGTAGGGGATGAGGAAATACATAAAGCATCCTGCATGCAAACATCCCTCCTCTCCCCATCTACTAGATGCAGCATCTGCATTTCATCTGGTGAAGAGAAGGCTCGAGGGAGACCTTAGAGCAGCTTCCAGTGCCTGAAGGGGCTACAAGAAGCCTGGAGAGGGGCTTTGGACAAGGGCCTGTAGGGACAGGACAAGCAAGAATGGCTTAAACCTGCCAGAGAGGAGGTTGAGATTAATTTTTAGGAAGTTCTTCCCTGTGAGGGTGCTGAGGCGCTGGCACAGGTTGCCCAGAGAAGCTGTGGCTGCCCCATCCCTGGCAGTGTTCAAGGCCAGGTTGGACACAGGGGCTTGGAGCAACCTGCTCTAGTGGAAGGTGTCCCTGCCCGTGGCAGGGGGTTGGAGCTGGATGAGCTTTAAGGTCCCTTCCGACCCAAACCAGTCGGGGATGCTATGGTCTCTAGTTCTGTCAGCCAAATGAGATAAAACCCCCAGTGTCTAGGGTTTGCTGAAGACACAGACACTCTCTGCCATGACCCAGCACAAGCAGCCACCAGACTGACATTTATCTCAGGTTACAGAGCTGAAGTGGTTGAGATAACACCTATGACACTTCCTCTTCTTGTAAAAGAATGAAAAGCCCCGTGTGTGTGTGTGGGGAAAGAACCCCACGGACCTGAGTATCAGGATGGCCACGTGCCCTTCAGCAAAGTGCAAATCTTGTAGGAGAAGGAAAATAAAAGAGTCCAATGGGCACAGAGTGGAATCCAGATGACAAAAGCAGTGCAAACATCTGATTGCAGGTCAGGCTTATGTCTGCTCATTCAGCCTCGGTGCAACCAAGTCAACAGCACAAATACCAAAGGTGTGGAAATAAACAGGGCAGAAAACGCAGACTTAAAATCAAATTTATTTAGAGGAAAAAATGACTTTACAAGAGGTTGATGCTGATAACTAAAAAGGAAGATAAATAAAAGCTTGTTACAAAACCTAATGGTTTCTGGCAAGTTACAGAAAAACTGAAGAATTTTACAGTCGATAACCTGCTCACTTTGTACATAATTACAAATTAACATACAGCAATTAGGTTTTACCCTCTTTAAAAATTTTTTTCAACTTTTTTTAAACTTTTTTTTTTTTTTTTTAAACAGGTTCAACATGAAAATGCAAAGCATTTTTATTTTATTTTTTTTAAGAAACAAACCAAAAGCAGAGGTATATCAGGTTATTGTAATACACCTCCTCAACGCTCTGGGAATTACTCAAGTGCATTCCGTATTAGTACAAAATAAACTCCAGGCTAAACTTGAACCATAGGCGAACTGAACTGGACATGGGTTTTGGTGGGGTTTGGTTTTGAGACAGTGTTTAATATCAATAAAGAAAGTAGTAAAATACTTTAGAGCATGGAAAGGATGGATACCTATAGACAGCTTAAATACATACCAAGCTCGTAGCTGTATGCGAAGCAGTGATTGTTATCCTGTTCCCCCCCCACCCCCCCAAGCAATGGAAGCTGGATATATTTGGGCAAAGCATCAGTGTCATTGAAATGCGTGTGGAAAGGAAGGGCACCCAGCCCTGAGGATGCAGCTGGGAAGGGAGCTGGCATCACGCTTCCCATGGCTGAAGAGCACGAGGTGTGCGGGATTAAAAGCCAGTTCAGCTCGCCTATCTTTAAAGCTTAGCTGCGTCACCGGATCAAGAATCATTGCTTGCTGCCCCTTCTGACAAGTGAAACAAGAGTTATGAGCAGCAGGGAGGTTTTCTTATTTAAAAGGGTGCCTTAAATTATGTTAAATTCCCAAACCTGGCCAGCAGGCAGAATAATTTCCAGAGTTCTGGTTAACAAGGAATGTTTTGTGGGATTTTAGCAGATTCTCTCTTGTGCCCCCTGCCCAGTCCTCCCTTGCCCCGTGCCACAGATATCCTAGACAGTTTCCTTGGGATTTGGCACCTGGTGAACCTCTTCTGACTCGGTGGCGTTTGGGAGGACTGGATTTGTGTGTTTCATTAACAGCTTTGAGATAGCCTAGTGCCTCAAGAAGGTGCAAAGATGATCGGACTCTATGGATGCTCTTGCCTTCAAAAGGCAGTACAGATCTGCACAAGTTAATGGCATTACTGTGCTGCTCAGCAGTGGTCAAACTTCAAGTGTGAAGAGCCCACCCTCAGGAGTGGTGAGAGCTCCTGCCCCAGGGATGGCACCTGGGAGGTCTCCAATGGCCCAGACAGTAAATAACTTAGTGCATGGAAAGGGCCTCGCTTCACTTAACTCGGTCACATCCCACCACATCTCCTTTGCTTTGGGTTTCTCCAAGGAAAAGGAGATGGAGGGCAAACCACTGGTGGGATTGCTTCCCTACTGGCAGCAGTACTTGCTGTGAGGAAGGTGATGGTGACACCAGCATGGGCTCTCCCAGGGGATATACCTGAGCCATCAGAAGCCAGTTCTCTGGTCCTGCCACTCACCCTGTCTGCAGTGGGACTGTAGTCAAATTCACACCCGCGTTGGTCTAAAACTAATACAAAAAGCTTGGCCCTTCCTCCCCTCTTGGGGTAAAGCCAAACCAAACCAGGAATATGTCTACTTGGAGATCCAATTTTGCTGGGGATGCAGAGGGGGGGAGCAATGGCAAAGCTGATTGTCTCCACGTAACCAAAATAAAAAGGGACAAGACCAGTTCCATTTAAAGTGCTTTATGGCATCAAACTGACATCAAGTTACATGTTGAGATGATCACTTCATTTAAAAGAAAGTAAGGCCAACCCCACACAACTCCATTGAGTCTCACACCGTTTGCTACAGCTACTCTCTATCTCTGGGGTATTCTGGCACCCCCAGCTAATACTGACCACTTCTGCACTTCATCTGAGCCCGTCCTCCCAGCTCCCTGGTCATCGAAACCCCTTCTGCTGGGCAGTGAGGAAGACCAGGCAAAGAAATGTCCAAGAAAAGAAAGCCTGATTTTTCCCCTCCATGAAGCACAAACACAGAAAGCTCCGAGAGCCCTTGTAGGGTTCTCTTCTCCCTCCAACAACATGGGCTTTGCACAGACATTTTCCAACTTGCTCTGTGTCCCAGGAACCCAAAGCAAAACAGGGTGGTTTGGGTGCTCCAAATGGGATAAAAGGACTGGCTTTGGGAACTAGATACAGCATAAGGTTGGGCTGAAGAAATAACACTTTCAACAGTTGCAGGATGGATGCCAGGTGTGGAACTGAAGCAAATACAATTTTAAGGCCAGGAAGAGGAAAGACTTTGGTGCTGTCAAGCTGGGACCGTGCTCTAGCAGACAACCCCAGACAACCTGCAGGGATCAGAGTGGGAATCTGACTCTGGAAACCTATGCCAAGCCTTTGCAAAGAAAATCTGAGAGGGGGAAAAAATAAAAGGCTGAAGAGATAAAAACAAGCCCTTCCTTTCCTAAAGGTGAAAGAAGGAGGAAGCAGTGTGGGAGTAAAGGCTTCATTCCAAAAAAGTGAATCATATAGTAACATACATCCTCCAGGGACAAAGGTCTGTCCATCAGAATTTAAGACACAAACAGCTTTGTAGTTTGCAGTATTTCTGGTCAGTATATTTCTGACTCACACCTGTGGTTTCTCGGATAAGGAAACATGGGGACTTTAGGAGATCACACTTAGGGTACTGAATGCTCTTTTTGATTGGCACAGATCAGGAGAGATGGTCAAGCCAAGCAGACAAAGCCCTGCTGCCCTGAGTCCTGCATCTGCCTTTTGATGCCCTTCTCAGAGCCACGGGACATTCCCTAAGTTGTGAATTCAAGATGTGTTGGGACTGTGGAGAACACAGTGGGATAGAAAGAAAAGTTCATACTGGCAAAGGCTGTTACAGACCGCGGGGAACTTTCAGAAACACCAGGGACCCGATCTGTGTTTGCACAGCAGTAATGAGCCATGCACTGCTTTGGTTTCCAAAGATTTCAGCTTGGCACAGTCCTTTTTGCAGGTGTATAAACAGCAGGGCAGATGTTCTGAAATTGGTGGTTTTCTTATGAAAACACCACCACACCAGCACATGCCTCCTTTAGCTCCTTTCAGGTTTAGAAGAGCTGCCTGTATCTCACTGGAGAAGCGACCACTTACATCACTGTGAGATGCTCTATGTTTTGCTTTTTCCTTTGCTTCCAAGAGGGATGAGAAAACCTAAACAAAATACTTAAACAAGGAAGCTAACTAATAGGAGGAGTCTTGTCTGAAGTCATTGCTTTATCCAGACTTTTTAGCCCCAAAGAAGCTCTGCCTTAAAGAAAGCTCTCATCTGCAATTGTGTAACTCTGGGCATAGCATCAGCTGCAAAGCAGCACTGCCCAAACCCTGGTCTTGTAGGAACCAGAGAGGTAAGAACATTTGGTTTACCAAGCTCTTGGTAAGAAAACAAAAAAACAAGGGGGAAATTAAGAAAAAACAAACCAAACCACCCCTCAAGCCCCCAAACAAAAGCCAAAGTAAAAAGAAATAAAAAAATAAACCCAAGTAAACTTCTTTTTAAAAAAGAATTCTTTCAAATAAACAGAAAGATAAATATTTTTGCAAGCCCTGCTTGCAAGTAAGAACAAGCACCAAATAATAGTTAAAAAAAAAGCAAAATAAAAATAAATCTCAACCTTTTTCCTTTCTTCCTTTTTTTCTTCTTTAAATCTTAACGTTTTAGAGAGCTTCAAAAGCAAGCAGGCAGCTTAGGATTCCTGCACTGACCAAGACAGACCAGTCTAAGCATCCACCTCACTGATACTCATCAGCACCGAACTCTGAGCACTGCTGTGGGTTGAGCTTGTGAGAAGGCAGAGAGCAAACTGAAATCAAACAATAGTGCAAGGAGTGAAATACTGTTGTTTTGTACAGAGGAACTGGTAGGAAAGGAAATACACTTGACAGCTACAAACACTGAGCAAACCCTTGAGCTATTTTGAAGCCGATAGCGTCTAGTAACCATTTACAAGTCTGCTGGGGTAATCCCCCTGAGAGGGTTTGGAAGAACAATGACTTTGGAGAAGAGTTTGGCTCAATGCACTCCTCTTCCTCCGCTGAACACATCCCTATATCCAACAGCTGAACAAACTGCTCACAGTCGGCACAGCGAAAGCCACCCTCGGACTTTCCCCTTCTGCCAACAGCAACACTTTCAGCCTAGTGGTGGAAATGGACTTGCCATGCTGGACCTTTATACCTGTCCTACAGTGGGTTTGTCCATGAAAACAGATTTGTCTCCATAGAAATGGTTAATAAGTGCACGGTGTTGTATAGACATAGGGATGAGGAGCTGCCTCTTTGGAGCTCGCTCCCAGCACGCAGTCCCCTGACCTGTGATATCTCACTGAAGTGCTCTGAAATTGCTGCTGTCTTATTCTGTCTGAGAAACGAGCAAGCGAAGCTGACAAAATCCAGACAAACAGAAGCCCAACGGTAACACAAAAAGTGGGGGAGGAAAAATACAAGTAACAGAACAAAGGTGCCTAAAAGCAGATTTTCAGCCATCTCTCCAGCAAGTCATCAGGCTTGTAATGAAGGGATGTCAAATGCAACTGAAGAACTACATCCTGGCAAAACAACCCTTTAGGGGATGGGAAGGAATGACCTGGAGCTCAAAGAGATTGTATAAAAAAAGATGTTGCTTAGAGTTGTTCCCACTTGAGCACTGTCTGCTCTGGCTCCCTGGGGTTGCCTTACAAGCCTACCAAATTGCTCTTTTCTGCATTGTTTTAAATATACCCAAAGCCATTCTGCTTGATTCTGGAAACAGTTTGACATTTAAATCCCTCTGCCCCATGGAAATCTTTTGGAATTGCTTGAAATTTTAGTTTTTCCCTCCGAATTTTTGTTCTGAATGCTGTTACTGCTACCTGGTGTAAAGTACCTTTCTGAAACCAAACGGTCCCTATACCACAAGCACAAAAGGGGTGTGCAAGTCAATGGCATTACAACAGGAGCAGTAAGGGCAAGATATTTAATATCTACAAGCTTCCTGAAAGTCATCAGGTATCACCTATCCCCATGGGCCAAGCTAAGCTTGGCTGTACAGACTGTAAGCATATCCCAGTGGATACATAGATACATATATGTATATATACAGTATATCTATATATGCCAGTGTGTACGCACCATTTGTAGAGTCCTAATCTTTTGCTAAATGCTTGGTTTTGGTGATGTTCCCCGGAAAAGGGGAATTTGAAGGCACAGACCCCTTAAGGCTATGTTCTCTCACCCTTTAGCAGTAAGAAGAGACAGAAAACATCTATCCCAATCCATTTAACCCAAGGTTTGCACAGAGAGACGGTACTATTTGCCATGCAGTCAGCCTCTGAGGTGAGAATTCACCCAAAACCACAGGAGAGAGGCCCTTTCCCACCACTGAACAGACTTTGTAACATGTTATATATAAAACCTCCAGATGCTTGTCAGATGCAGGCACCAGCAGCGTGCTGTGGAGCAGGCAGGGAGATGTACCAATGCTGAGAGTGACTGATGGAACCGTTTGTGCTCAGCAGAAGATCTCCTCACCCTCTGGAGGTGCTTCTGACGAGTGAGAATCTGCAGCACAAAAGAACAAGTGGGAATCACTATGGGAATACAGCAGGCAGAGCAGGACTCCACGCACAGAAACCCTGCTGGCTGCCAAATCCATTAGGCACCTTAAAAGATGTCCAGTTCCCTGATGAGCTACCATGAAATTACATCTCATAACTGGTGAGCTTCCTTGTGCACAAGTTGGAAAACAGTGAGTTACTATAGAGATAAAGCTGGTCATCTGAGGGCCTGAGATTTTATTTCATGGGGGTCAGAGGTTTGAGGTGCAGAACTAAGTCCTAAGGGGATGCAAAACTACCATCTCTGTCTTTTCAGATCAAGAGACAAGCTAGACTGGCTTGAGGGGAAAGGAGAGGCCACCAGAAGGGTTGCAGGTATCACTTCCAAACTACAACAGAGTTAAAGCAGACAGCACCCTTAGGGGGTGCGATGGCCAGGAGCATCCCAGCAGCAGCTCATGGAAGCACATACACTGAAGTGGGACATTTTCCTCCACAGAGCAGAGCAAGCTGAAAAATAAAGGGAGAATTCAGCCCATGGAGGCTGCTCGGATGGGACAGGGAAGGAGCAGGGAGCAGAGTACGTCCCTCTGACAACCCCAGGGGCTGCAGAACAGAAGCCCACAGAAGACCACTTCAAGCCGGGAACTCCACTCATCACTGATGATCTCCCATTCCTGTGTTATTACCTACATTCAAGGCTAGATTTCATGGCTTACATGAGTTCAGTGGCTCAAGCAAAAAGCCAGCTCACCAATCCTCAAAACACACCTCTGACCTCCCGCGACACTCACCAGACTGTTGGGAGCGATGTCCCCGGCCCTTTTTCTTCTTTTCCTTCTTGTCCTTTGGTTTGGCTAAACTGAAGAGGCGAGTAGGCATCTGGGGCTGTTCCTCAGCTGCCTTGTTAGTCTGGTTTGTTGTGCTAAGCAAATGGAAAGTGCTTTTCTCTTTGTGTGTCCTTGAAAGACTGTTCCTTTTAGGGGAAACAGACAGTTCTGCATCAAAGTGCCCTTGTTTAGGAAGGGAAGGGCTCTTCTGCTTGGAGGACTCATCGATGCTGGACTGGGAGGAGACTCTTGCAAGTTTCTCATGTAGATTTGAAACCTATAAAGAAAAGGTGTTTCATTAGGGCATGAAAGAGGCTAGCAGAGAACCTAGATAGTAAAGGTGTGTCCCAGACCACTCAGAAACAGGTTATTCTTGTGAACATCCAGCCCATTTCACCAGCAAAAAGTGGTCCCCCTCCATGCAAAGCAATGAGAGAAGCAGCCTTCTCAGTTTAAGACAAAGAAACGAGGCATATAAAGAGTAATGCTCCAGTTATCTTTTGCTCCTACACGTACTATGCTATGTATCAACAAGCCAAGGGCAAACATTCTCTAAGATCTCAATACCAAGACTCACCCTGCACCGTTTGTGCACACAGATGGTGGCAGGAGGCCAAGGAGAAGCGTGCCTCTCCGGGAGGGGAACGCCAGCACAGAGCACTGGAGCGGCATGTGTCAAAGGAAGCCTTCCCAAGCAAAACATGAAAGCAAAACAGTTTTCCTGCCTCCTATTTTTTTCCCCAACGGCTGTCTCAGGATGTAATTGAGCCCCAACATTCAAAGGGAAGATCAAAACAACAGCTCAACAAAGCCTCACCAAGCCCTCTATTAATAGCTCTGAAATGTCAGGGAGATACCTGCCTCGAAAAGGTGCTTCCTTCTCCTAATCCCCCTCACAGCTATTTTACCTCTCAGCCTCTCCCATAGCGTCCATGCCCCTCGCATATCTATGTGTGCTCGATGCTGGAACAGCTTCACTGTGTGCTCAGAAAACAACCGGCCTGATCAGGAACCAGGGTGGGAGGGAGCAAGCCCTCCTCTGATGATTTGCTTTTCAGAGCTCACTGCTGAGCTCTGCAATTAATCCATTCAGGCACCCAAAATCATTTCCATTCCACAAGCCAACATTTATAAACTCATTTTGCTACAGCTGTAAGCAAATTACATTCAGAATTAGCGAGTTACAAACAAACAAATGATCAACAACAGGCTTAAGGATCAAATTCAACCTATGTTTTGCCTGTGGATGCTTGCTCTCCTCAGCCACACTGCTGCACAGGTCCAAGAAAGATAAACCCCAGCTTGCTGAAAACTGCACAGATAGGATCTGTGTGTGGGCAGGCAAGCACCAGAAGCCTCTTGCAGCAGAGCCAGCAACCTTTGCTTACTGAGGTGCCCAGTCTCTTTAGGACACAGACAATGCCCATCTCTTTGCTAGATATGAAGAATACTTCTGGAGACGGATGTAAGTGTGCAAACAGCCTTCCCCTGCAGTTAGTTACAAGCCTCACAAGTGGCTTCTGTGACAGCTGGAGGGTGCAGGTAACCCACAACGCTCAGGCTGTTCGTGAGAAGGACGTCTCATCTGCCTGACAGCTCCCCAGAGCTCAGCCCCCATGCGGTGAAGGCCAATGTCAAAGGCAGTATCGACCTTCTAGGCATTGGACTACCTACGGCATCTTCTCTGCAAGCCAGCTACCTCTGCTCTGCCATCCACCAACACACAGCACAGAAAAGTGAGCAGAGCTCAGGCTGTTGTAAGCACTTACTGCTCAGGACTGGCCAGGCATCCTGAAAACACTGCGCTGCATCAACACTAGCAGCTCTGGAGATGCAAGAAACACAGCCCTGAACATCATATGCAAGGGAAGAGTCAGTTTTAATACCAGGCCCTGAATGTCTACGGCTGGGCTGGCATCAGCCTATCCCTGCTGGCATGCCGCTGGCCTAGAAGCCGGCTGGGAGCTCCCAGCAGGGAATGGATGGTTCCCCAGCAGCCTGGCCACTGGCATCATTTACCTGGTTGTGGTCCGGCTCCTGCCGCATTTGAGCTAACCGCTCCACGTCCTGCTTGAACTGCACCTTCTCCCTCTCCAGCTGCTTCTGTGCCGTGCGAAGCCTCTCCAGGTCAAGCTGGTAGGAGGCCTTCTTCACCTGCAGCTCCTCTCGCTCCCGCTCAAGGTCCTGCCACCCTCTCTGGACCTGCTCCTCTCGCTGGGCCAAGTGGGCTTCCTGCTCCGCCAGCTCCTTCTCCCGAACTTCCCACTCCTTCTCTCTCTTCCGCCTCTCCTCCTGGTGCTGTGTCTGCTGCTTCTTCAGGTTGGCCAACTCCTGGCGCTGCTTCTCCAGGTTGCGCTGCTTCTCCTGCTCCAGCAGTGAGGTCGGCCGGAAGAAGCTTCGAGTCAGAGCCCTCTCACTCAAAGCCAGCTTCTGGTCCTCGATGTAGGTGTCCTGCTGCAGCACAACACCCTAGGAGAGAGGGGACACAAATCACTGCAATGCACTCTCCATAGAAAGAGGCTCCATCCCTAGAAAGCTCAGGGTGCTGTACCGAACCCCTTCTTCTCCCACCAAATTCACAGCTCAGCACTGCTGCCTTATGGCTGGGCTACCAGAGGATCTCCCCCAGCAGTTCCCCAAAATCAGGTAAGCACTGGTTCACTTAGGCAGCAGCTCATTCCTACAACCTGTTGGCATGCTGCCTGCAGGCTGGCTGTGGAGCATTCAGCTGCACAGGAATGTGACAGGCAAAGGGGAAGGGGAGATGGGAGTGAAGCATGAGCGGCAGGATGTGCAGTTTGGGCACAGAGCATGCAGAAGCAGGATGAATAGCCAAGCCTACCTGCAAAGCACTGAGCAGCTTATGGAGGCTGGTAATGGTTTGGAGGACCTGCTGCAAGAAAACAAAAGCGTTGCTATTAGATCTCACTGGGTGCCAGGGTACACATAAAGCCCACTCCTTTTCTACTGTGACCCACTGGTGGGTCTGACAAGCTGTATGGCCACCCCTCTATACCTTCCTTTTTCTCACTGTTCACCTGCAATGCCTGCATCATCCCCCAGTACACAAAAACATCCCGTGGACATCTCTCAGAGGTGCCTGGCATCATCTTCCTCACTTTCCTAGCCATCAGTGCAGCAGGGAAGAAAACATCTGCAGAAGCACTGAACAGCACAGACCACATGGGAACAACGGGGTTTTCCCTGCAAACCATTTCCCACCGCGTCAGCTTGCTCAGGAACAACCAGAGCAACTGGGATGAAACCCAGCAGTTTGCTTAAAAATTTAAGAGAAAGAACTTCAAGGGGCGAAGAAAGGAAATCTTACAATGAATATGGACTATTTGTACTCTCCCAGCCCTGGCTGACCCAAACAATCCCCCTTGTCATTAAACAGAAAAACTGCAATACAGCAGGCACACAAGTATAGCAGGTGTGTTCATGGTGGCTCTCTGAAAACACAGGTAAATGTGAACACATCATGCATCAACACAGAGCAAGCTACTTTAGAGTGACGCCCTATCCCTAGCTAAAAATTTTCCTGAATCTCTCCTATCCTGCAATTACTTTTAAGAAGAAAAGCCACTGCAGTGTTTGCAATAGTGGTGTGATAGCCAGCGTTAAGAGAACTGCTTCTCATTGTGCCACTAATGCTAATTGGGAGTTATGAATGTGTATCAAAGGGAGAATAGAAATCTAATTGCCCCCATTCACTGCACCTGCAACAAAATTAAACTCCCTCTGTCTGCAGATGCACAATAAGTACAGCCCTGTGCATCCTAGTGGTAATTAACCCTTGCTGCCTATAATCAGCACATATCATCCTGCTGGCAAGCAGATGACAATCAGTGAATTCCCTGTCTGAACATCCAAGGTTAAACAAATAAATGACACAGTGGGTTTAACTTAATGTATTTAAAAGTCTACATGCTCTTCCGCAAATGAAATGTGTTTTCTTCTACATTATTACCTATTGAGACAAATTCACTTGCCACTTAAATGAAGGAAACAGCTGAGCAACAGAATCAGTTCTTACCTCGTTATTCCTTTTCAACATGAACATCAGATTAGCATTTCCACCCTACAAAAAGATCACAGATTTAATATGAGGACAATGAGAAATCACAGCAAACGTGTTCTAAAGCTGAACTAATGACAGACCCACTAAACCCGCTGCCCCCATCTTCCATGCGGGGAGAATTTGTTGCATGTTTTTTAGGCAAGTTAAAATCATATCAAATGAAATGTTAATTAGGGATCATTTTGTAGTTATATGATGCATCAATCCACAGCAAGAATAGGTGCAAGGTTATAGTTGACCTTAGCATTTCAGTAACGATGCATAATTAAACACATGCTTCAGCTGATCTGCAGACAGATGGCAGATGACCTGTATCACAAAGGAATACAACTGATTTGCAATGATCTTCAAGTAAGGATTTTAGCTACAGCAAAGTGGTTTTGGCTGCATACTTCCAATTTTGTTTTATTTTAACTTATTAGGATACATCTAATTGTAAAGAAATTAGGCTTTTTTCAAGACTGGAACTGTGAGTCTCTTCAAATCTGAACTCAGTGGCAGCAGACAGATAAACCAAGTGATACCTTCTTTAAAATGCTGTCTGACTCTGTTCTCCGAAGGTCCTGAGCATCCTCGCCTTCATCTTTCGCTCCACCTAAAGGAAGAAGCCAGCAATGCCACTGGTTATTCAACATTTTAAGCCATATGAACTTGCTAATGTCGGAGAAATTTAATACAGGAAACTCAGATGTTTCACAAAAGGGGACACAGAGCTTCTGACACTTTTAACTAAATGCATTTGCTCCCTATGTATATAGAACACATGAGCACCACCAGAAATAGTGGACGTGAATTCAGATAAGGATTGACTTTGGTTTCAGACAATGTGCTGATACATTCAGCACACTCATTCACTGGTGCTCTGTCTAGCTCCGGTGCTGCTGTCTGCTACCAAAGAATACTTGCTGAGAAGACATGAGGCAGAGTAAGAGCAGATGGAGAACAGCAACAGTATTATATCAGGGTGTATTATTGCAGGTATAGTTTCAATGCCTCTCTCGTGCAAGTGCAATTTACAGCTGGGTCAGATACTGCTGTGCAATACCCTTGTGTAATTTTATGCTAATTTATCCTTAACCTCAGTTATCTTCAACCTGTATCTATCAAGGGATATCTGTATCTCTAATTTCCCTGGTTGGATCATATCAGTGTTTCTGAGCAGGACTGCACTGACCTATGAGGCCAGGAGGGCTGCAACCCTCCACCTGCACTGCCCTTCTGCTCATGGGCAGTGAAGGAGTCACACGGCTCTTTGGTCCTCGCACTCTTGCCAAGACTCTTGCGCTTCCTTTACCAGCTGAGATGGGAAAAACCCACACCTGCAGTGGTAACCTCCCAACTGCCACTCTTTTAATGATAAACAACTTTACATACACCTGTATCTGCAGCAATGTGAAGGACACCGTATCTAGTGCAAAGGCCTCCTCCTCCCACCACCCCCCAGGCAGGCTTTGCTATTAAAGGCTGACTCTCAAGTTCTCCTAACAGACCTTCTCTCCTGCGCCACGTCCTGGGACCTTCCACCTCTCTGCAGGAGGAAACACCTCCCTTCTGCTTTGCTGGAGGGGAGAACGAAGGGGAGTCAGGTTATAAGCCTTGCCCAAGGTTGCATAGGTTGTGAACAGAACTGAGACGGAAGCCAGGTTTCATGCCTCCTGGCATCCAGCTGAACAACCAGACCCTGCATATTTTCCCCAAATTCTCCCAAGACCCTACAACTACTGAATTACAATCCAACTCAAAAGAGGACATTTCTACAGAAAAGCTAGAGCTGGACAGCCTGAGGTTGTTCCATTCTCACTGCAACACAGGGAGGCACAACCCTAAACAACCCCCTCCAGTGTGAATCTATTTGTCATTATGATGACAAGGCCTGTGGAGGGCTTTGCAGCTTTCCAATAGAGCTGAGAAAACCTCCACATACTTCTCATGTCTGACTGTCTGGAGCTAACACTGCTCCTTTAATGCAGAAGGTCAGACGAGGTCCAACAATCCCAGTGCTGAGACAGACACTAGCGCAGCAAAACTGGCTGTACTGGGAGTATGAGAGAGACCACAGAGAAAGGAATTTGAGGACAGGGAAGTTTCTGGTGAGTAGGGCAAAGAAAGCAAGCATTGGGAAGCAGCCAATTGTGCAGCTGAAATAAATATTCACACGTTTCTTTGGGATAGACTTAATTGCAGGAATAACACATGCAGTTGTATATGAAACACTAATGCATAGAGAGCAGAGCCAGGGGAGAAGGTGCTTGTTTCAGCAGTATCCTCATCCATTCACAAACACAACAGCACCAGGCTCCTGCTGGAAAATAACTGAGGAAGAACAGAGCTGCAGACACTACAGTAACAACATGATAAAACTAATCTGTTAAGAAGACAAATGCTTTCATGTGGCATGTAAGTAAAGGAGTAAGGACGATTTAGAAAGAGCATGGAAACAGAGGAGTGAGGGGTTCAGATGTTTAATCCTCATGTAGCCACAGGTTCTCAGCTACCATCATTCCACCTGTACACAGGCAATTTTTGTTTTTAATCTGTTATTTAATCTATCAACTATTACTGGAGAGGAGTTTGGAAACCCAAATCACCAGCTGCTGGAGTCCTTCTGAAGCAAGAGGATATGATGACACGTATTATCAACAAATGCTGATGTGCACATATGTAACTACTCACACTTGGAGGCATTCATCTGATGACTGTCAAATCCTCCAAATGTTTCTGCCCTTCTAGGCAGAGAGATAGGGCCAACTCCTCCTTCTTGTTCCATGGCAGTGCTGCTGACCTGCTGTCCGAGGGCAGTGCCCAGGCTCCTGTTCACCAGGTCTTGCAGCAGTTCAACTGATAAAAAGCAACAATATCTCTGTTAAAGACCACCTTGGACTCTGAGCAATTTTCATCCCTGCCTGAGCTCAGATCTGAAATCCACATGCTTTGCTATACTAAGAAACCATGTTTCTATGACAATGTTACGAATACTAAGCATTCCCCCTGCAAAAACTCAGTCTGTCTCATAATTTAACTCCAACATGGACCTCAGCACAGGCTTACACCTTCCTCTCTTCCTCCAGGCAACCCTGGTGTGCGCTGACAACATCATTTTTAGCCTCTACAAAAGTCACACCAGAAAGTTGCCCAAGTTTCCATCCACCCCTACACCTTTGTCAAAAGGCTCACCTGTTCCTTGCAGATACCACAAGCACAGTGGTATCTGTATCTCATCAAGGTGTGAGAGCTGGAACCCAAGCCCTGCTCTCACGCCTTGCTGAGCCTGAAGCATAGCAAAAGCCTGAATGGTCTCAATTTCAAGCCAAGGATAAATCCTGACTCCAGTGCAGATTCAATGCGTGGTTGTTCTCTGTGCCGATTTCTTTTCTGCCCTCTTTCAGCAGCCACCAATATTTGCTTCCTTTCCTGATTCCTCATTACTTGTCCCTGAGACAATCCTGTGAGTAGCAATATCTCCTTATCTATGCTTTTGTTCTGATAAAGAGAAGATTTGCCCTGCAAACCTGGTGGTTGAGGACTGATGGCTTCACTGAAGGTGGGTCCGCTGGTTAGTGTAATTAACGTGTCATCCTCATTTGCTCACCTTCATTTAGTGCAGTTTTCATGATGGCCTCTCCTTTTGGTGCCTCTTCTGTGTTGGCTCTGAAGAGCAGCCTGGAGCCTGGCATGTCCTCCTGCACAGAACTGTCTGCCATGTCCCGGAAGATCTTGGCCTTCTCCTCCAGCAAGAGGAGGATCTGCTTATCCTTCTGCTGAAGTTGTTCTGTGGGGGTGAACAGAAAACAGAGATGAAGACAGAAAATAAAAGCTTTGGCAAGAAAACTAAGTGATTCCCGAGATACTGGCCCCATCTAGTGGAACCTGATGAACCATACAACCATGCCCTGGGCAATCCTGCACAGCAACGGCACCCACCAGGCGCAGAAGTAATGCAAGCAAGGTGAGGTACAAGCAAGAGTTTGTATTTGCTGGATGCAGGATTCTCCCTCATTTGGAAAAAGTCATAGTTCAACCACAAATTCCAACACAACAATTCCCGCAAATTCCTGTAAAACCACTCCCCAGCTCTGTCCCCAGCAGGATTTTACCTTTCAGGCCTCTCACTTTTGCATCCGACACCTTCTTTTCAAAGTCAGACTCACAAGGGACTCCTTCATCTTCATCTTTATCCCTGGACAACAGATGTGACTCAATTACTACCAGGACATGACCATGTGCACCACCTGCCTTGCAAAAATAGCTTCACAGCTTACATGGTGTTCATCGTGTCTTGAATGATCTGTATCCAGCCATTACGCTCTTCTTTAGAGCTGGCATGGACTTCCACCATTTCGGGATCTTTCACACCCATACTGATGAGGAACAAACCCTTCTCTTCATGAGCCACTTCTCGTACGATCAGCTTCTTCAGAGAGATCACAGTGGATTTCTGGTCCTTCAGATGGAAAGAAACAAGTGAGGAGCGTGAACAGTATGAGTTCCTACATGCAAACTAGCATTGAGAATAACCAATAACCATACTAATACCTCTCCCAGGTTGTAAACATTTTCTGAATCTATGAGCTAATTAAACATATATATCATTTTAATGGGATCCAAAGAACAGGGAAGGGTTTGCTTTCCTCTAGTAGTTTTGTTAGGAAAAGCAATTCCACCTTGTTCCATTTCAACGAGGAATTAATTTAAATTTGACCTTGTGGTTTTGCAAACTCTACCGTGTTTTGTTCTAACTCCAGCAGACCTTTGATCTCATCTCCTGCCCACACTCTCTCTGTCATTAATATCAGAGCTCCTTAAACTTAGCGCAGCTTGTTAGCGCCTGCTTCACACACATTATCTTCAAGATCTCTCCCTAGGATGGAGTAACATCTTGTTTTCAAATCCCACAAAACCCCTGCTGTTCTCAGAAGCTCAGAGCTGACTCGTGATGGAGAAGACTTGTGTGTAAGATGACGTTCATTGTGTGCTCTGGTCTGTGTAACCAGCCTGCTCGGTTGAAATGACCTTTTGCTGTTGTGTCATCTGCAGATGAGTCAGCTCCTTTGTGCCTTTTACAGGATGCTATGACTGGGGTGATTTGGTAGCTGTTCACTAGCGAGACTTGTGTGTAAATCAGCTCCCCCTGTGCAGGGCACTGAGGCTGTGCGGATCATTGGTGGAACTGGAATAACAAATCATCAGCTTTCAAAATGTTCAAGGAGTGGAAAGGTCACAAGGCTTAGCCAGTCTAGACCATGCCTGCAAGGTACAGCCCCAACAGAGTCAATTAGGTACTAGGCTTTCTTTAGCAGGTCAGTGTGCCCAGCCCTTTGATGAGGCCTGTCTTCAAAAGCTAATGGTTTTGGTCTTATGCATTACAAATCTATTCCTTTGACATTTATTTGCAAGCTGTTCTGTTGAATTTACTACAGTGGCATTTCACCACCCCACCCCCGTAGCAGCTCACAATATATTCCTTCTGCTAAGATTAATTTTTACAATGTTTGTATTATCCCATTGCTCCCTCCTACCCCAATCACTGCTTTAATTTGCACAAACTGAAAAGGAGTGAGTGTATCAAGCGACAGGCAGGTTTTCAAGGCCAATTATCAGCTATGCCACAGCACTGCAGAAAGGGGAGGCAGGGCATGACGACGTGTTTTCCTATTAAAAAGACTGGAGTCTGTTCAGCAAAAGAAAATGTCATAAGCAAGAAAATTAAGTTGTTTAGCAGGCAACGGCTTGTTCACCGCACAACACACACCAAGGGTCTCTTAACATAGAAAAGGAAGGAGGACTAAAGGTTGAAGCCTTACCAGTGAGGCAAAGACATACTTCTGGTCCTTCTCCTGAAGGAATACGAGCATGTCAGAGAGGAGAACAGCCTGGACTTCTGCAAAAGAAAGAGCACACCAGTGCAGTATAACCACACAACCCACCCTAAAGCAGATTTCTTTTAATAACACCAGTGCTTGGGAAGGGTAGGGCTGCTTTTGCAAATCCTGGAAGCAGGGTCAATCTCCCTTAGGAGGATTAGCAGGGGCAGCTCCCGGAGATGCCAGGTTAGCTCTGCACCAACTTTGCGTTAAGCAGAACACAACAACACATGAGAAACCTGTGGGATCTTCTCCCATTTGTCAGAGTACGGGTGCTCCTCTCCAGCCACATGCTTTCTAACAGCTAGCACATAAGCCTAACAGCAAAAGCCAGAGACACTTACTAAATAGAAGCCCTGTTTTCTCAAACAATCAATATTTTAGCCCTCGAGCAAAATATCTGCACAGGAAGTTTTGGGTTTTATGGCTTTCTTGATGAGTGGTTTGTGGAGTGTAAATTATCACGCAATAACAACCTTTGTCAGCTGCAGTTTCTTTCCCAGGATATACTGACTTGAGGAGGCACCACTAATTCTGCTCAGAGACAAACACAACACTTGCTGGCTCCAAGGGGAGCTGACAGCGCCTGCATGAGATGCAGGACCTGGCTTTGTTTCATGGGAGAGGGAAGAAAACATCAAGCCAAATGAGGATTTTGAATGAGAATACAGCCTTTTCCCAGAGTACATGTACAGCCTTCCAAGTCTCTTAATGACATATCATAAAGTTACACAGCAACTGCCAAGTATATTCATTAGCAGAATGAAGCCCCCAGAATCCAAAGGGAAAAGGTCAGTGACCGGCTACACCACTTAGATACACACAAGCCCAAGGCTACTGAGGGAGCCACCAAGTGCTCACCAAGCCACCTTTCATCATTCATCAGTCCTGGCAAACCAGGGAGGTCCCAGTTGACTGGAAGTGAGAAACTGGGACCCCCATCTGCAAGATGGGCTGGAAGGAGGATCCAGGGAACTACAGACCTGTCAGTCTGACCTCAGTGCAAGGGAAGGTTATAGAGCAGATCACCTTGAGCGCTATAACATGCCATGTACAAGACAAGAAGGTGATCAGGCCCAGTCAGCATGGGTTTATTGAAAGGAAGGTCCTGTGTGACTGATGTAATGTCTTACTATGACAAGGTGACCCACTTAGTAGATGAGGGAAAGGCTGTGGATGTGGTCTACCTTGAGTTCAGTAAAGCCTTTGATACCATTTCTCACAGCATTCTCCTGGAGAAACTGGCTGCTCATGACAGTGGTGAAGTCACCATCTCTGGAGGTATTTAAAAGACGTTGTAGATGTAGTACATGGTTTAGTGGTGGACTCGGCAGCGGGAGGTTAACGACATGACAATCTTAAAAGTCTTTTCCAACCTAAACGGTTCTATGATTCTATTCTCTAATGCCCCACCCAGAGCCCTCAGTACAAAGAGGTTTTGTGTAATGTACTTTGGAAATCTTGTGACAGAGAGGAAGCAAACCAGAAAGTTAAATCATCCTGTGGGTAATTCCTTCCATTTTGTTTTGGGAAGACAGGATCCGTTCCAAACAAAAGAAACACCAAACTTTAATCAAAGCTGAAAAATGAACTCAAAGCTCTGGGACGTTTGCAAAAGTCAGCATTTGACTGTTCTTCTCTACTGTCTGTGCACTTTGCAAGAGGGGAAATGCTAAAACCCTCTAAGATAAGTCCGTCCTATACTTTTCTGTGCTCCATTTCAAATCCTGCAAAATAGCCTGAACATATGAAGTAGCTGCTCTCTCCCTGGGCTCTGCAGCTTGCCTGCAGGACCTGCTTTCGCTGGGAGGTTGCACTGAAGACAGAGGTATATTTATGTGTTTCTATGACTTAAGAAATGCAAATGGAGCCTGTACTTCTCACAAGATTTCACAACAGCAGCATAACTTGCTTCATCCACCATCTAAAGTCAGTAATACTCTCGGGTGCCTAGAAACCATCTGTAAACTTCCTGTTTCCATAACCTCAAAGTAAATCATACCCAATGTGGAATTTCGTGTTATCATTGTCTTCCTGCTCAGCAAGCACCAGGCTACCAGTTCCCATTCATACCCAAGTACTGTAGTTTAATCAGCTGGAATGAAAGAAGAAAAGCCCAGCCTTCCTACCAAGCCTACGACACAGCCCTGTCTGCCCTTACTGCTATTCCTACCAAGCCTGAGACACAGCCCTGTCTGCCCTTACTGCTACTGTGGTCCCTGCTGAAGGCTTCCTTGGGAGATTTAGTGTTTAATTCAGTAGAGAACTGCAGTGCTCAGCAGAGCACAGCACCTGAGAAAAGCTATTTCCACCTGATAGCAAACAAAAAGTAATTTAAGAAAACACTGACATAACAACAGGCAGCTGCAGGGACACCTCTCCCCAACAGTTTGCATCAGCAGCTTAAGAGCTTCAAGAGCAACAGATGCCTGAGACACTTCTCTGGACTTCGAGTGAAACTGGGATGGTGACACTGAGCCTGGCAGCCCTACTGCAGACCTTAGACACTGTGCTGCTAGTGGGCAGGGCCATCAGGAAGCTGAGGTTGGGTTTCAGATGCAGCAAGCACACTTCCTGGAACCACTCGCCGCCCATGCGCATCGTGGCACAGAGATGCGACTCACTGCTGGGGGTAACTGCAGCACCATCACGTTCTCCTGACCCAAAGGATCCCCCCCAGCAACTCCACTCCTTAGCTGATGCACCGAGGTGTCACTGCAACCTAAGCCTTCAGTGGGCATGCAGTCACCAGGAGGAAAAGCAGCTTTCTATCATCCCAGGAACAACATGAGGAATCAGAAATGTTGTGATTGGAAGTGAGTGTACAGCACAGGGAAAGCTGCTGTCAAAATCTCTCAAAGCAGAAGAATAAAAGCTAGAGACACCAATCTGAGCACTAATCCTACATCCATAGAGGGTGAGCTGTATCCTCTCTCGGCAGAAGGCAGGTTAGTCTTACCTTTTAACCGACCAGCTGCATTTTTTAGTGAAACAGGCCCATCGCGGATGAGCTTCCGATGCCTCAAGTCCTCTCTTGCAAACATCTGGCCACTCTTCATCCTCATGATGGACTTGCTATCTGTCCGGTTGTAAATCTCACCAAGACGCATCTTCTTTTCATAATTGCTGACTTTGCTGTTGACTGCAGCAATCACATCTTTAACGAGGTTTAATGACTGAGTCAAGTCTTCATGTTCCACTTCATTTTCTTTGAACAGAAAAAGAAACAGCTCAATTTCACTTCATCCTTGTGGACTCTCAACTTCCCGATTGTACTTCCTTCCTCCCCTCTATCCCAAATTCCCATATTATCACTTTTTAATACTTTCATGAGACAGGCTAATTCTTCCCCCTTAAGGAGAGTTTTGTAAAACCTTTCACATACAGGGTTGGGGACTATCCCAATATACTTTGTATATGAGATGGTACAGACAAAATTAACCACACGTTTTAGCCATTACCAAACAAGTAAGCTGAAAGACTTTGGAGTCTAAGCATGTTGCTCCATAATTAGCTACAGACAGACTTATAACAACTAAATCAAGGCACCCAAATAACTAATCTTAAATGGAGGTACAAAATTGAGCTATCATCTTACAGCGCTGTGAGACAGTAATGACCAGATTAGTCAGTCTCTTCCATGAAAATCTGCTTTAGCTGAAAAGGATCCAAGAGATTTACACTGGAGGAACAAATATATGCTTAGAATGTAGGAACCGGTCCCTACCTTTGGTGTACTGCAGTATCCTCTGTAAAAGGACTGGGTACTTTGTGATTCTCTGTGTTACCAACAGGATGCATTCAGAGATCCCAAGACGCCTCATCAGGGAGCTGTTCATTTTTTTCTAAGGAACAAAGAGGAAAATTCCAGTTCTGCAGCAAAACACAGACTTTTTGCATCAACTATGTCTGTTCTACTGGGTTCTACCTTGATAAATGCCTGAAACCGCTTGTCCTTCGAGTACAGATCTTTGAAGTTATTTACTGCCTCATTGTGATGCCCGCAGAATTTGCCATACGTTTTCTTCATTCGCTCAGCACTCTCACCAGAGAACTGCAAGACATGATACAGAGAGGTACAGTTTGCACTGAGCTCCTGCTGTGACATCCCAGCAGTGCCTGCCAGGCTCTCAAAAGAACTTGATGAAACCACATTAGTCCAAGGCATCCTAAACCAAGCAAGTAGGTCTCTAGAAAGTAAAGAGCTGAGTTTGGGACTTCATAGCGCAAAATTTGGGAAGATTTAGATTACCTATTGGGAAGAAATTCAGTGGTGAGAAACTGGAACAAGTTGCCCAGAGAAGTTGTGGCTGCCCCATCCCTTGAAGTGTTCAAGGCCAGGTTGGATAGAGCCTTGAGCAAACTTGGTCTAGTAGAAGGCATCCCTGCCCGTGGCAGGGGGTTGGAACTAGATGGCCTTTAAGGTCCCTTCCAACCCAAACCATTCTGTGAGTCTATGATTCTACTCACAGGGCTTAAAAACTAACAACAGAAAAATCAAGACAAGCAAAAAGAAGGCGAAAGTGCAGATAAAGGAAAATTACTCGCCCAAAGTTAAATAGCAGGTCAGTAGCACAGCCAAGAAACACATGGGGCATATTTTGCTGTACGCTGCTGCCAGCCCTTCAGGCCATGGTCAAACCATTCTGTGCTTCTCTTTCCCACAAAATAAACTGAATCAAATTTCATCATTAGACCTTTCTCTGAAAGACCAGAGAGTGTTTCAAACAGCAGAGGTAGAGATTTTTACATGTGTGAAGAGTAAAGGTGTCATCAGCTGTAATTATCTGACAGACATAGGAGGGAGGAAGAGTGCCTGGTTTCCAGCTGTGCTCTCAGAAGTGCAAGCATTTTCCAGCGCTTACTTGATTCACCAAGATGTCACCTATCCTCTTGATAACAAAGTTCTTTTCACTTTTGTCTGCCAGCGACTCCTTCTTTCTTTCCAGAATTCGCTGGAAGAAGTGACTGTGGATGTGCAGCAAGTTTTCCAGGCAGGGAAAGATCTTGTCCACGACTTGTTGATCATACTGCAACTCCTTTAACATCCCTGCACTGTACACATCGTTCATGATCTTCAATGTGCGGACATGATGCATTTCTGTCTGCATTAGCTCTGTACAGAATGAGGACAAGAGCAAAACCATGGTCACTGTAGAGTACATGGTACAATACAAAGAAAAGCTGCCATTAGAAAACTCTTCCATAACTGGGGTTCTCTAAGGGGCTTCATAAAATTTCATGTCAGGTATTGAAACATCAATCAATAGTTTAATGTGTGGGGGAAACAGGGGAGCAGAGGAATCCCACAGTAAAGAGCTTTGGACATTGTTGCAGAGGTCTGAACCTTCAGCACTGTTATCTGCCCCTTCCTAACACCTCACTGCCAGCTTCAACATAGTGTGCTTTTGCTGTACAGGATGGCTCTTCATCCGGCAGGCAAAGACTTCCTAGGAAGTTGCTCTGCTGTAATGGAGTTGAAATGTTATCAGCAGACAAATGAGGTCATGGCTTAACCCCAGCCAAGGCTATTCCTGTTCTTTTTTTCTTCTATGCCTTCCAGATAGATGAAATACAGAAAGCAAGCTTTCACAGAACACAGTACATTTCTAAGAACTTCATGAATGAAAACTTCAGCTTCTGAAGAAACCAAGACAATGTTTCTATTCACTGACCTAAAGCTTCCCCAGTCCATGCTTGCGAGTATATGAAGAAGTTATCTACAAGTGAGAAATTAAGATGCGGGTATCTCACCGTAAATGACATCTTGCCGTTTGACAACATCTTTGTTTTGCTGCTGTAGGAACTTGCTGTCCACTACCTGGCTCCAGGACTCTGCCTCCAGCTGCTTGGAATCCAATTCCAGGTCTCCCATCAGCTGTCCTTCGTTCATGTCTGCTCCTTCACAAAGCAATGTAAGTGCCATTAGGATGTGGGTAACTTGTCTTGAGATTCCTGTCTATTCATTTAGGTTAACTTCTTAGTTTCTCTGTCATACCACAGACATCACACACATTCTCCTTTACTGACACAATAATGATCATATGGAATTATACCACATAAGGACTAGGTTATAAAAAGCGCTTTTAAATGCTATTTGCACAAAACTAGTTCACCATTTTCACACAGACCAAATTCTAGCTCAGCTAAAGAGACAATGGATTCTTTATCTGCAAAGCAACAACATCACAGATGAATAAAAAACCACAATACCCGGTTTGTCTTCCTTCATTTACATCACTGAATCGAAGGAACTTAGGCCTATGTGAAGTCTGTGTTTTCAAGCTTAGAAAGCCAGAATTAATGCAGCTGCAAGTGAACACTACATACATTACACACACACATGTAGCCACCCCTGGAGATACTCAAGGCCAGGCTGGATGTGGTTCTGAGCAATCTGATATAGTTGAAGATGTCCCTGCTCATTGCAGGTGGGTTGGACAACGTTTGAAGGTCCCTTCCAACCCAGACTATCCTTAATCTATCTTTAAGGAGTACTCATTTGTGCAGGAACTCAAAATGTTCTCGTCACCAGGACCATGCCCTTGTTTAGTCCTTAATAAATTAAGACCATTCTGCTCTTTTCAGGTAAATATTGGCTAAGATGTAAAACTGCTAAATATATCTTAAAAAAAGCACTATATATAAAAAACATTGAAGCTTCAGAAATGAATTTAACTGACTTCACTTTCAAACCCACAAAACTAAACACTTCCTTCCCCATTCTGGGAAAAATACAAAACACAAGGCATCATCATCAGCATGAAGAAGGTGACAGAGTGCAAATTCTGTGGCTGTATGAATGGGCCAGAGCTGCGGAACAGAAGAGGAAATGCTTGTCCCTGAGCTAAATTCCATGTAACTCAACTGTAACTGAAACCTTTTATATGTTTGCTCACAATTCAAGAAGCTAAAGAAATTACTATGTATTACTGTATTCTAACATTAAAGTAAATGCATTTAATTGTCCATTAGAAAGGAAAACACTTGCTGAAATGCCAAAATGGATTTTCTATTTCTGGCAAGCAGCGCTCAGACCTACCTTTTACTATAAATGCCACAGGGAACTCTTACCTTCATCAACCAGCGATTCCACAGATTCATTCACCCGACTGATTTTATGTAGGGAGTCTGTTGACTGAGACAGGAATTTCCAAGTGTGTATTAAACTGTCATCGTTCCCAACTCTGCAGAAAAACAGAGCACAGAATATTGTTTATGACAATAAAAACCCAGCCAAATGTACTTTGAAATACACAGAAGAAATGCATTTTAAGTATGAGTTGAAAACCAAAGCAAGCATTGCATGGTTATATACAACGCAGTCCTGAAACACCATGAAGACTGCAGCTCTGTGCCTCCACCTGATGGTTATGGACATGAAAGTTAATATTATACCTGAGCTGCGAATGTGTACTTGGGCTGGGTACTTGCTCAGTACTCAGCCCAAGGCAAGGGAATTCCCTCCTGGAGCCCAGAGCATCTGTGAACTGGCCCTGAATATAACCAGGCCAACTAACACACCTCTGAAGTCATGCCATGACTAAAACTAACCCAGACAATCTGATTGTGCAGAAGACAACTGATGGTATCACACACAATATGGATATTTCTGGTTTTGTGATGCTCTTTTTGTACATTTAACATAAATCATAGTGCACGAATTTATTTTTAATGAGATCTGAATTTCTCTGTGCTTGCAGCATCTGATAACACACACACACTCGTGCACCCAGGGAGCAACCTTACCCTGCAATGTTCTGTATTGAGACACTTTTGGACAGTGCTGTAGGCTGTTGTGATCTCCTGTTATTGAATATTGAGGTTACGGTGTTTTCATCAGGAGCAAGTATTGCAGAGCGAGGGCGCTCCTTCGGCTGTGAGCCTGGAAGGGAAGCATCAGAGAGAAGTTAGCTCACGTAACTGCACTGTTAACTGGGAGGATGATGACTCAAACCAGGCTCTACAGTTCACTTTTCTTTCTAGAGTCATCACCAGGAGATCTCAGCTGTCAGGAGCAGCCATACAGAAGAAAAGAACATCGACCCCCTGTGCAGAGCTGACTGCATTGCACTGCGCTTAAAAGATCTAGGTGGGATCTGCAAGTCCAGGAACACACACTTGGGAAATCTAACTTAATTTTATTTGATAAATAATCACATGTAGCATTCTACTATGTTGCTTTTTAATTTCCCTGGGCCTATAATTATGTATGTCTTCCTGCTTCTGGTCAAACTTTTGAGATAGGTTTCTCTATCAGTACGTACCACAGAGAAATGCTAATGCTTATCTCATTATACTATCACATACCTTCAACTAATCTTTTCATATTAATTCCAGATTTTCCCTTCTTCAGATGCATTTCTGCTTTATGGAGCAATACCTCTGAATTTCATGGTAAGTACCACAGTGGGTACATCTGTATCATACAGTGTGGTTCCACATAGTGATCTCCAAGCTATCATTAGATAAGCTTATCAAATTATGGCACCACATAACCCATTTGGGCTGTTTCACTCCTATTCTTTGACCTCAGTCACACTGGGTAGGTCAGTGCAGTTTATATCTCAGTGCAGCCAGGAAAAGTTTGTCAGTATTGCTGCTATTCAAAATTAAACTTTCTGGTTTTACTATCTCAAAGTATAAGACTATTTAATTAACCAAACAAAACAAAGTATTTTGAACAAGCATCTTCTCCACTTGCAATCTTAACCACTTCTGTTACTATAATACTCCTAGTTCGATTCTTTCCAATGTCAGACACCATTGACATAGGCTTCATCTTCCAGATTTTGCAGACTTAGCAGCTGTAGGCTTTCAGTCAAGTAGTCGTTCTAGATCTGAGATGACTTTACATTTGCTTACAGCTATATGGACACTGCAGAAGTGGGTGAACTCTGTGCAGCTTCAGTACAAATTCTGGAACCCCAAACACTGCTTATCATGCACAGAAGATGCTCCCATCCCTGCTTCAATAAATGCTTATCCTTTATAGTATTTAATATTAGTTGTCAGAACAGCTCACCAAAGCAGAGAGAAAGGAAGTTTCTTACTTTTGTTTCTCATGGTTACTGTGGGTAATGAAGAGGTATCATGTGCCTGCAGCATCCCTCTCTGTGGCTGAAAGAAAAAATGAAACTCACTGTAATTTCTTCTTTCCTTCTCGCATCAGGTTGTCACATAACTAAAATAAAAAAGCTATATTTTTTTCTGAATCCTCTCAGAACAGACCAGTTCTTGGCTGTATGTGTATGTAACGTATCTATATATTTACCTGTATGCAATCACACACACATGCAGCCCCCCTCTGGTTGTCATCAATGAAATGGACAAAATAAGATGGAGAAATGTGCAGCAAATGAGAAGACAAAGTGCTCACGATACTGAAAAGAACTGAAAATCATAACTGTATAAACATTAACTAGCTTGGAGAACCATCTGCAGAAGAGGTTCCTCACATCTGGGGCAAGCACAAATTCTGCACATTCCTCGTAAAAACGCTATACGTATTTAACAGGTTAAAGTGGCATGAGAGGATTCAGCATTTGAGAATTAAGAGATACAGCATTTAAAGGTGCTGGACACCCCTGAATTTTGGCAGTGAAGTGTTTTGTTGTTTTGGTTGTGGTTAATTTTAGGTTATTTTTTAATTGAAGCATAGGACAGACCATCTCACCATAAGGTCCCCGTGTACACTGTGAATTTGCCGCCAACAAACACCCCGTGGTGCTCACCTGCAGCGTTCACACAGTCCCAGGGACAACTCTGTATTAACATGTGGTGCTGGGGAGTTGCCCAGGGATGTTATTTCACTATAGCAAAGGGGCTGAAGCTCTTTCCAACAAGCTGGAAACTTTGGAATGCACGGTAGAAGATGTTAACTATCTGTATGGTAAATTGTTTAAACCTTTTGGTTTATTCAGTAAAGCAGATGAAACCTCTTACCTTCATTTTGACCTTTGCACAAGAAGCAACACTCTCCTTACAGCCCTTGTGAACAATTGCATTGCAGTCTGTCAAAAACATAAAAACCCCACAATTGATTAAACAACAAAACACAGAAACAAGTCAGTTTTTGTCGTTCGTAATCTGAACTGTTATCTTGCACAACTGAGAATTATAGCTTTCAGGCATCATTGTGGTTTACATGAGCAGCTACAGATACTGAGAGACAGGGCTGCTTTCCTGGATAATTAGCTCTTTGTTTGTTAACAAGATTTCCTCATGGAATTTAACAGGAAATTCTGTTTAAAAATCAATACAAGGTTAAGTTGCCAGGGTTCCAATGGGTCTTACGTTTAAAAAGAGAGAAAGAAAAAGATGGAGTTATTCCTCTGAAAGAAAAGGTGGAAAGGAGAAGCAGGAGATAGAAACAGAAACCAATCGTAAGGCCAGTATTTTCTCTGAAAACACAAATACTGTCCTCATCAAGACAAGGTTTATGGGACCCAAAGGACAGGAAAAGGACAGGAACATCCATTTACATCAACTCAGACATATCATAGCGAAGATCTACAGTACAGGAACCAAGTGCTGCTGTACTACAAGATTATCAGGAAAGCTAACAGGAGCGTCTGCCAGGTGCCCATGTTTGTGAGGTTGGGACTTCCTGCTGAAAACCAGACTGAAGCCACCATTTCAGTCCAGAACCACATTTACTAATACGAAAAGCATCATGCTTTACCACCACCCTTTGCTGCATATACTCCAGAGCAAAAGCTATCTTTTACAGAACACCCTGAGTCTGCCCATGATCCCTTGCCAGCAGATTTCTGGGAATTTTTCTGGGAAGAATTCTGGGAAGTTTTCAAAGATTATTAGCAATAATTCTGGAAAAAGAAGTTTTCATTGGGTTTGGAGCATTAACTCTTCTGACAGATGAAAGACAACAACTCAAATGCTCCCAGCTGAGATTCAGTAGCTTAGAGAAAACCTGTTATTTCCACTCATTCATGGAAACCCATTTTAACACAGATCATGAATTTTAAGTGTATGTTACGCTGTAAGCACAAGGTTCTAAATTATTTCTAGAGGAAATATGCAAGGAAAAGAAAAAACCATGGCCAGAATGACAAAACCTGCTCATACCCTCAGTATTTTTTATATTTGGGTCTACTTAATAAAAGTCAGTAATTGTTCTGATATTTTGAGAGAGGTAAGGGGGTAAGGCCACAGGGCGTTGCTATTCTGTCAATGTCCCACAACTTCCTGTGCAAGAGAAGAAACCTGCACGTTCTTGCAAAAACTCACAGGCAATATCACTTTTCAGATTAAACAAAGAAAAAGGACAGAACCTGCTTCTGGTGTGTGAAAAGAGGCAGTGAGACAATTCAGAACCACTAAATTCACATTCAAGCTTTGAAAGCCTATATGTACCATTTAGCTTCAGAGCATTTTGGTTTTTAGATTGAAAATCTTGTTTCAGGGACTTGATTCCTCCAATTCAACTCTTCAGCAGGCAGGAAGTTTCTCCCCCTCCTCTGTACCACTACCATTAAGAATTAAAACCCCCAAAAGCTTATTTTCTGCATCACTGATCATAAAAAGACCAGGCAGAAACCTATTAAAAATGAGGATTATTTGCTTGCCCATTTGTTTTAGAGCATACTAAATCTTTCAGCATTGACTAGCTGTTTCATGAAGCTGGGGGTGACACTGAAAAGTTGAGACATTGATTTTAAATGATCCAGTGTTTAAAAAGCATTAAGAAAAAGGTATTCCATAGGTAGACAGAGCAGTGATGATAGCAATAAAGCAGTAGTCTACAACAGCACAGGAACAACAGAGCCTCTACTGCTGGTTATCAGTCACTTCCAAGGCATTTGATGGCTGATTTTAAGATGCTATGGGAGGAAGGACCACTCTCAGATGTAAGCTTTCAACCTGGGCCTGACCAAATTTTCCTTGTGGCATTCATTTTCTGGCCAACGCAGCAAACTTACAATAATTTTCTGTTGTACCTTAAAAATTAAGGAAAGAACATCTATGCTAAAACATACAGCCTTGTTGGATTATTTTAACTCATTAGGATATAGAGTTAAACTGGGATATATTTGATTTTTTAAGTGGCTTCAGAAGCTGTTAAGAAAGTCAGGCAGGGAAAGGGAGAGGATGCATCTGAGAGCTTATAATTGTTGATGTTTGTCATTTCCCATCAGGCTGACACAGAGTGTGTCTCATGCAAACAACTTTGCTGAAATCTCTTCCAGGAAACTCAAAACTGCCATTTGGGATTCAGCTGGCTGCTCCTTCTCCTGCTCACTGAAGTTGTTTCATATGCTGCTCATCTACCAGAATGAAGAGACAGAGCCTTCTGCTCCAGCCTGGGAGCAATTCCCGTACATGCCTTGACTCATCTCTAGGCTAGTGGAGTAAAAAATATTATTAATAGTGAGGAATGGAGAGCCCTGAGCTGCAGTGAGAAAAGGTCTTATTTGTCTGCATATTCGGTAGCTTTGGGCGCTGAGCAACCCAGCCAAGACTCTGTTGTTGACTACACAAATGCCACTGACCTTATCAAGCCACAGGCATGAGAAACTGTCTGATAAGAGAACAAAATCACCAGTCTCGCAGGAACCCTCACCGTGGTTCCTGTACTGCCTGCATGGTATCGCATATACTTCACATGCACACGGGTAGTTGCCATTTGACCTGTGGTACAGTTTCATGTATAAAGGGAGAAGAGGGTTACTATTTCCTTTTTGTGTCATGCTGTTCTCACCGAGGGCTTACCAAAGCAGTGTTTCACAGAACTAAAGCAATACACTAAATTCACTACACATGGGAAGGATATTTTTTTCTTCATTGGAAATAAAAAGCCATGATCCAAGCCAGCTTTCCCTGTCCTCTATCCATCGTAACACAGCACCTCAGCTCCAAGCCGTAAGATGCAGCCGAAATAACCAAAGTCTTCCAGCTGACTGATACATCCCAAAAACCAGGGGCAGAAATCCCTGCGGGATGCTGCAATGTCCAAGCACAGGCTAGGAAGGACATTGCAGGACACTTCCTCGCAGCCACAACTCATTTCAGTCCAGCTTCCATAAGGCGACATGCTGCTCCATGAATCACTATCTCCAAAGACGCCCTCCCACCCCACATCCTTAAGGAAGAGGAAAATAAAGCATAACATTCGCATTTCCCATGTCAGATTTAACGAAAAACAAAAGGAGGGGAAGAAAAAAAGCCCAACTTACTTGCACAGTAGTACGAATCCTTATTGAAAGGTTTCATACAGTGGTAACAGATTGCTTGGGCTACAACAGAGGTTGCAGTGAAGAGATGTCCATTTAACAGCTTCTTATCTTTCTCTTTCTCCTTGGAATCTTTTTCCTTCTCTTTAGTCTTCTCTTTATCTTTCTCTTTTTCCTGCCGAGAGAAAAATGGAGAAACAGTGTGTTACTTCACAGAGGTCTCTTCTCTGGTTACAAATTCTACAGTGTTTGCCTTTGGCACTATGACGATATTGATTGGTGCACACCTTAACAATAGCCATGTGTCTGCACAGCTCTGCTGAAAACTTCAGCTTTCAGCCCCCATGGATGTGGATTAACATACTATGGACTTGTAGAGCCTTCTGCATGGGGATGAAACTGAGTCTGATCTGAAGGCAGCAGCTTTCCTCCACCTTTGTTTTATATTTGCTCGGTGTACTGACTTACGTCTTTTCTTCTGGGCTCTCATGAATCTCTTCAGCGCTTTCAATAAATTGTGTTAAATGCAATCACCACGTGTAATATGCATCAAACTTCCAACACAGGTAATTTTTAAGGCCAACCTGTAAGACTCATTCTTTAGCAACTGCATGTTTAATGGAGAACACAAGTTCTTCCTCGCTGCCTGCACATCATCACTGCCAGAATATTTTCACCTCCATTTTCCTTCTGACTACCAACTTTTTCAACAGTTTCATGCAACCCCAAGTAACCATGTGAAACTTTTTTGGGAAATGGATCTTTCACAAACTCTTGAAATATGGCACTACAGAAAGGCTGTGGAACAGCACCAACACTGTAAAAGATTATCTCGTGTTCTGGAAGCCACGGTTCAACCTCTGGGCTACTCAGCTCTGGAAAGATGACAAGCACAGTCAGCTTCTCCAACTTTTAGCAGAGTTTTTGCTTACTTTTCTATGGTAAGAGAGATAGAAAATGCTAAATACTAAAAAGTTGGAGCACTTTTTTCGTGAAGCCTTTTGTGGATTTGGAATTCCCCCAAACAATTTTTGAAGGAAACTCCATAGAAAAACTCCAAATTTGAATTACAACAACTCCTTGTCTTTCTATGTACCACTCTACAAAATGTTTACCATACAATCTGTATTTTAACCATCACTGAAGATTTCACGGCATTTGAAAGAGAAGCTTAACCAGAAACTGGTAAAGGCCTCTGTAAACGTATCTTTCCATTTTATTATTTATATGCCACGTGCCCTTTGCTAAATACCGTCACAACTAAACATCAGAGAGCAGCCCTCATGAGCGACTGCCATGAAGCAGTTAAAAGAGGTATTGAGCTCTGCAGTCACCAGCAGGGAAACTTCTGATGACACACTCAAATAATAAGTAACTCAGCCTAAGGTTTCCCCCTCTCCCAACACACCCCAGGCAAAGTGCCAGTGTCAGAGTCTCTCCCTGCAAAGCCTCATAAACAGAAAGTCTATTTACTGGCCTCAAACGCTATTCTGTTCTGCAAATGAGCAAAACCAGGAGAATAACCGTATGGAATAATCCTGTCTAAAGCAGAAAACCTGCCAGGAAGACTCTGCTTTGTGGCACATCACCTTCTTTGAGCCACCAGCTTAGATCATCACCCTGTGTAAACCTCCACAGCACCACTGGCCATCTGCTGACCTCTCACCTTTAACCATGTCCAGCCGGGCAGGATTCAAGAGCTAAAACTCTGCAGTTTAGTCCTTGGCTGATGGTACCAAGTCTATTGCCAGGACTTGTGAAGCTCCAGAAGAAAAGATCATCCTACGCTCAAGGCAGACCTTATGACATTCATGCTTAAAACGCTGAAAGGAGAGTCACTGTCCTATACTTTAAACATACCTTATGCTTACTGCAAAGCCCAGTAATTCTACAGTGTGGAATAACACCCTCTCTTCATAAAAATCTCTGTAAAAACCGTTTTAATTAAAGCTGAACAACCCCAGGAAAAACAGGAAATGTGTGCACCGCTTTCAAGGAGGAAACAGCGAACTTCATACACGGGGTGCCAGCCGTACCACTGAAACACAAGGTCTCAAAAAGAGATTGTATTTATTCTTGGATATTTTTTTCCAGTGACAAGTTAGTGGAACTTTTGTAAAAAGGTATTGTAAAAACAAACCCATTTTCCTGTGCTATTGGAGCTGCCAGCAGGACTTGAAGCTCAGCTTCATGGCTGAACCTGCGGCGATGGGCACTAACAGACACGCTGGGTACCACAGCTCGGTTGTACGAGACCATGCGCTGCAGCGGCAGGTCCCGCTCCAAAATAACCATGAAGCTCTTACCTCCCACTGCTTAAGTCCTACCAGCTTCACTGTTATTTGAGGTACTTCGGCAAATTTATTCCATTTAATCGACATCCTTCCCCTGGGGGCAGGAGAGCTGCTCCCCACCAGCATCAGCCCATTGCAACGGCCCCGAGCTGCCAGCACGGCAGTCGGAAAGCAGTTGAGCAAAGGGGGAGGGCGGGACGAATGCTGCTAACTTCCTTGAAGATGATTCTAGCTACTGTGCTGTTGCTTTCATCTTGCCCTACCCCAGCTTCCACTGCTAAAAAACACACTAAAAAAGTAATACAGGCAGGAAGAGATGGGATTAATACTATAGAAGACACAAGCCAATAGGAGACGACCCATTTAAAAGGCAGAAGGTGGCAAACCAAACCCTCTGTGATGTTTGGGATACAGAAAAAGTGAATTTTAACATACCTCAGTGTTGCTATGTAGTACTTCACTGAACAAAGTGCTGCAAAAGACTTCCCAGACACAAAGGCTTCATGTGTTTGCGCTCCTCCTGCTCTACAGGTCACAAATATTCCGTGTCTCCTAGTCTTTTCAAACACTTACAACTCTTACTGTATACACTGAAGCGCTGTTGGTGGTACAGCACTGCCTAATAACTGCGCAAGTCAACAGAAATTACTCATGCTAGTCTTTTTGTCATCATTTCCCAGAAACTCTCTACCAAAGGAAGAAAATGAGTATTCTTTTTTTTTTCCTAATTGACAGAGAAAGACTGTCAGAATTTAGACTTCACAAATGTGAATCCGTGCAAGCTACTGATTTCAAGAGATTCCCTGACTAATCCCCAAATAACACAAAGGACATTCCAGACATGGGTAAATTCACACAAACTCCTATCAGTATCCCCTGAAGTTAAACACTCCAAGCACCCCTTTATTTTTAGGGTTTTTTACGCAACTTTCTACACCATTTTTAAAGAGCCGTTGCCATTAGTAGCCTCAGATGTGCTTTATTTCATGGTTCATCTTAGAAAACAGTGCATTTCTAGAAGTTTGGAGAAAAGTAAAACCTAGTTGGAAAGAAGTTGCAGCCTCCCTCCCTTCTGACAGCCCAGACAGCAGCAGAAATCAGCTCTTCCTGTCCAACTTCCTCTTTCAAGGTTTGTTATTTTTTCTTTTTAACTCTTACAGGTTTTCAGCAGCCAGAATGTTCTCAGACATCAGTGCTCCCAAGAAGTTTTAGGCCAAATTATTTAAATGTGCAGCTGAAGCCTTCAAAATGTATGCAATGCAAACATGCCACTGCAAGCAGAGAAGAAACTGTAATTTGAATATTATGGCTTTTTAGTAAAAACACCAGAAGCGATATGAGCTTTGCAGTGCACGTTATTGTTGGGATTTTGGAGCAACTCTTTATGAACCGTTTCAGACACAAATATGAAATTGGTGAAATCAGAGCACATTATTTAACAAAAGCAAAGCAAATATCTCAAAGCACTTCTATTTTCTAACCTGTCCCAACCAGATCTCTTTTATCTCTGTGTGTGTGTGTATATACATATATATCTCCAGTTCTTGCTTTAGAGATTATACACCCAAAGTGCAAGAACCAGTTAATGATTTCCGGACTCCTTCAGAGGCTGTGCAACGTGCTCCACAACTTCTCACTAGTGGCTTGCACAGAGGTTTCTGTGTAAACAGATCTTTTATTTTTACACTGTACTTTGCAGCAGGGAACAGCATTGTCTTAAAGCTGCAGAGCAGCAGCTCTTGCTCGCATCTTGAAAGGCAGAGCCATGAAGAGGAACTGTGCATTAGGATGACTGATCTCGCTAGAGCTGGTAACCTCATTGCAGAGGTGATGCAATCTTCCAAAAGTAAATATCAAAATGTGTGTTGGAGCATCAGAGCATACAAACCCAGCTGCATTAGAGGAATCCTCAGGCTGAAACATCAAGTGCTTATGTTAGGAAAGGCTAAAAGGAGACACACGATGAAATGTGTCTCCCCCCATACGTCTATGCTTCAGCCCCAGCCTTATTCTGCGATAGGCACAATGCTCATTATGCCACATTTTGTTTCCTGTTTGCTACTGAGACACTCATCAGAATATGTAATTATGTGTCTCAGAGGCCTTCTGATAGTATTTACCAACATGTTAGCTACACATCACCTAACTATATGATACACACAGCCTACTGTGAGGTAAAGTGATGTTAGCTTGTCAGACATGATGAACTGAGGTGAGATTTCAGTAAAAAATCCAACCAAGCCAAAAACCCTCCAACATACATTAATTTTCAGGGGACAATCTAAGGCAACAACAGCCTGTGTGTGTGAAGTATTTATCATTAATGTAGTTACTTCTGTAACCAACACTGTTTCCAGTAAATTCAGCTGTGCTGAGCAGTGCTTAACCTTCAGCAAATTAAATCTCAGGTTTTCAAGGACGGAAAAAAGGGGAAAATATAAATATTGGCCATCACTAAAGGTCACTGAGCAACCTCTCCAGCAATGCACGGGGATTTTGTAGCAAAAAAATAGAAATAAAAGGGAAACACAACAGAGCCTTTGGCAGACAGTCCCTTCTTACAGCTCCTGACCGTGTTTCATTAAACACCTCTCAGTTTTGTACAAATTAGACCCATCCATCACTGCAAAGCCATAACTCATCCCAGAGGACAATCTATTCTCTATAACAAATGAAGCTTCATTCTGTCGGGAAAAGAGGTAAAGACACTGCACATGAAAACTCATCTCAGGTGCATTTCAATTTTGGGGTGCTAAGACTTCCCATGTAGATATTCCCTATTACCCCACAGTCCATCCTCCCTTGCAAAAGGGAAAAAGTCAGGCAAAGACATAAATACCACCCTATGGGAACACACTGAAACACAGAATTCATCTCTGCTTCCTATGGGTATTTCACGGTTGTATAAATCACAGGAAGCACTTACTTTGCTCTTCTTGCTGCTGGACATTTTATTCCTGAGGTAGCTGAAGGTGCGACTGACTTTTGTTGCACCTTTACCAGCGGGGACACTGCTGCTCTCTTCAGATATGCTAAAATCAAAGAAGAAAGAGGTTGTTTTTATATTTCTTTTCATCCCAAGGCATTTGTTAAATGGATAGATTCTTTTTTAAAGGACAAATTCATTTATTATCCAATAAAGTGACAGGTTGTTTTATGGTTGTTTTATGCTTCTTTTTACTGAAGAAGGCAAAGCGAAGACAAAATGCCAATCCAGTAGCTTGTCCTGTATTTCAACGAATCCTTTTACTTTTTAAGCAATCTCCACTCTTAAACCATGCCACAGCACCCTCTGCTGCTCTTGTGGCCAAATAACCACTAACCAGCTCACAGCGTCAGCCCGTTACATGACAAATACTGGAGATATACAGCGAGTCTTGGCATTTAATCTTCAGTATTTTAGACATAAAGGGATAGACGTGCACACATCTCTTCTTAAAAAAAGAGAAATCTCCTTATAGAGGAAGACATCTAATAAACTCTGAAGAGGCAGTGAGTGTCTTTACCAGAAACCACACTGCAAAGCCTCCCTTGAGGAATGAGAATACCAATACCAAGTAATAAACAGTCATTTGCATTGAATGAGGCATTTCTGGGAAGCCTGATATTTTCTGCCAGTCTCTACATGCACAAGCTTATGATTTCATCTTCTATAAAAGAATAAGAAGTTATGAAGGAAACTATCATTGCATTAAAGGACATTGTCTGTCAATAGGAAGTACAACGGAAACCAAAAGCAGAACAGAAAGACAAATGAAATCAAGGAGGAGAAAACAGCAGCAAGCACAAACAAAGAGCCTCCCAGCCACAAAATGAAGCCAAAGCTATCAGAGCGACACAGAGACGAGACACCCAGCTCCTTCGGTGCCACAAACGTCCTTCCCTCAGGGAAGCGCTTTTAAAGCTGGCACCCACCAGAAAGATTATCTCCTCTCTACAGCTTGCAAGGAGGAAAAGTAATGGACAAAAACATGATCTTTTTGGCCTTCATTTTAGAAATATAAACGGAATTGATTAAAGGAAGGAACAACCACTTTTAGTGTAAAATATAACTCAGGGTAAACTGACACTGCTTGATAACAGATAATCCAGTATGGTACTAGCTATGAATAAACACAAAGCCTTGTTAGAGACAAGACCTAGAACAGACTTTCATATTCTATGATCTAAAATATTCTTCAGCTTTTAGACATACAGGACTGATTTTCACAAGCCTGACAACTTGTGATTTCAGCTGAAGGGCACTGGTGCCAGGAAGGCTTTTGGGTGTCCGAAGCACAGCCCATTGCAGGAGTCCCACCAGCAGAGATGTGGTACCCCCAGAATACTGTACCTCTGAACCGAGGAAGCTGTGGGGCCGCCGAACGCCTGCGTACCTGGAAAAGATCGGAGGGGCAGGGGGGAGGACATGTTAGACTGCAATCTTAGCCCACTGAGTTTAAAAACAGAGTTCGTGTATTTGGACGGTTCAAGAGGAAGAGGAAATGTTTTCCAGAAGTGAGTGTTTAGAATAGATTTCATGTGCTCAGGATAAAGCCTGTTCCCTGTATCCTTAGGTGCTCTCAAATGAGGTGCTGAGGTGAAAGCATGCTTAGAATTTTTACCGTTCTTCAGCTATTAAGCAAAGGATGTGCATCTGTTAAATGTGCTGGTAAATCAGGGTATCTGAATCAGAACTGCCAATTCAATGACAGTAGGTACAAAAGAGAATCATTCTGCCACAATGCTTTAATTTATACACCACTAGAAAGAATCTACTGTGCAACACATCCGGGTTTCATGTATAAAACTTTTCTACTTGATAAAATTATAGTACATTTTCCCATCAAAATCCTGAAGCACTTCATAAAGAGTAAAGGAAACAAGAGAAGCCTTATTCCATTTTCCATGAAACGTTACCAGCCTAGGGCTTAGTCAGAAAACACTGTGCTTGAGGAAAGTCTGACTTTCGACATGAAGCTGAAGCCCTGCCAATGACACAAGTTCTCTTTATACCACAAGAAACCTGCTTGCACAATGCATTTGGAGCAGATGAGGTAGCTCACACCATTTACCAGAACCATCAAAGAATACTGAAAAATCAGGATGAACTGAAGTCTGGGTACTCTCCAGGTTAACTGGGCTTGTCAGGACTCCAAAAAACCCTCACTGCAAGCACTGTTTGCAGTCCTATCTGAAGTTCAAGAAGCAGCATGATTGATCATCTTATCAGGCTTTGTAAGCAAAGCAATACTTTGGCTACTAAGATCACACAAGTAATACACAGACTTCCAAATCCCTGGTTAATGCTCCAGTAACTGGTTCACATTTCAGTTCTAGTTTGCTTTTAACATGGGTTAAGCTTCCTTAGTCTTTCCTTTTTTTAATAGATTCATCAATTTGACTGGATTTAAGTATTTCACACACCTTTTTGTGTCTTTGCAGTCAAGGTAAGAAATACAAACATTGAATCAACAGCTGTAATAATTTTATATTTGTGACTGTTTTTCAGCACCTTAACAAATTACATTGCATGTGAACTTCAATTATGTATTATTTATCTTTCACTGCAATAGTGTTTTATCTTTAAAATGGGGATTCAGGCAAAATGGATATGGACAAAAATCAAGGTGAAAGCCTGTTTATGATTTCATATCTCAGGTTACAACATAACATACGATCAACAGTCTGCTGCAAGCCATAAAACCCATGAAGATAAGCATTTTCTCACCTTCAGGGTTTTTTACAGAAGAGGGGAAGGAAGGTTTATTTCTAATTTTCATGTTTCCTACCATGACCAGGTTCAAAACTAAAATGCTAAAACTGACTTCACAACCCACAAGAACAGTTTTGTTCAAAGGCCAGGACTGCTTTCTACATGCAATGAATATGGGTTAGCAGCCAAATTTTCATGTAACTCTCTGAACACCTTTTAAGCATCACCCACCAGAATTATTTTATATAGTAGCTGGACTTGAAATAATTCATCAAGGTCCATTATGCAGAAAACAGAAACTGGAGTAGGATGTTGCAAACAGAAGAAAGCAGCTCACAAACCCTTAATGCTGACAATAATCAAACGTTTGTGGGTCAAGAAATTCAAAGGCTTCATAATAGTTTTCTAAATGCACAGACTGGCTTGTTCAGCCACCTGAAATCTGTATCTTAAATATAGATAGATGTATCATGATATATCTTAAATATAGAATATCATGAATATCTTAAATATATCATTATATATCTTAAATATAGATACAGATATATCATGATATCATATAAACTCAAGTAATTCTCTAGTGAAAACCAGGCATGGAGTGGTTGAGGAGCGGAAACTGAAATCCAAGTGTAGACTCAATGCTAATACATCCATCCATCCTCTCATGCGAAATGAACCCTGAACATGTGAAAAAATAAACAAACTGGTCTGGGATTACTACATGAAAAATGCCCATTGCCAAAGCAGTCTTATGAATAGCTGTGGCTAAACCAGCCTTTTTATAAAGTCACCACAGTACCCTCAAATATGAGGGAATAAAACACGTATAAAGAAAGCACATTTTTGTTTGAGACAATATCTGACATTATTTTAATGCTCATTGTTAACAGCAGCGCTGGCTGAGGGAAAGAAGATAAATACTGGCCAACAGAAACACCCCCAAAACTGCTATACCCTAACCTGACTGGTAGGAATTATTCAACTGGTTGGATGCTTAAACCAAACAAAAATAAACTAAACCCAAAAAACCCAAACCGCCAAAACAGGCAAAACTCCATGAAAAAAAATAAATCCACCAAAAAGTTTAGCTAAGAGTAATTCTAACCGTGGGAGCAGGACACCAGTGCACAGCTGTGTATTTGCAATTCACTTTGTGGGGACCATGAATTGAACGCTTTGTTGAAGACGGAAAAGAAGGACAGAGCAAAGGGGAAAGGAGGGAGAAGCTTAAATATGGAAGTGGGTAGTATCACACCTGGGAAGAGCACAGGACTTTCTTGTGGGAAGGGACAAACTCACAGTGAAGACTGGGAATGGAAAGGAGGAGAATTTAGATACCTACAACACCAATGGAGTGTAGGATGTTTAAATTCAAGAAGCAACCAAAATCTGTTGGACTGGAAAGCAATTTCCCCCATCCCAGTACGGACACGAGGGATGTGGGATAGTTTCCTTGCAAACCTTTGATTTGAACCAACTAATGCAGCTGCTTTGAATTTTATTTAGATAGAGAATTCTGTGTTCTGGTTTATTTCAACAGTCTAACAAAACATGCTTAAGAAATGGAAAACATTTTCAATTATCTTTGATAAAACTATTTTAAAAACCCAAGAAGAGTCTAAATTAATTCAATCTTCTGCCTCAGTTGGGCTTCTTTTAGCAATCGAGTTTATAGGAGGGGAAAAAAAAAAGCTACCATATAACACTTGTCTGTTTCCCAACAAAACTACTCTGATTATAATATCAGGACGTAGATATGAGCACCTTGATGATGTAAGGTGCTGGGCTGCAATGTTTCCTTTTTGCTCAGGAGGGGAAGTTGTAACCAAGATTTTCAGAATTAGTGTCAGGGATTCTCTCCTTTTCTCCTACTTCCACTGAGCATTGTACTTATTCTCACCTATGGAGGGGCAAGGATCTACCTCTTCTGTTAACTCCATGCCCTGCAACAATCTCAGTTGTTGCAAAAGACAAGTATTTTGGTTTTAATAAAAAGATAACGACTATACGGCTGGTCAGAGTGGCAGATGACGATATCTGCCACCTGGATACAGACCAAAACTAACCAGATGAGACATAGTGGTGCTGATGTACAAGACTTTGGATCATAATCCTTTATTCTGCTATTAGTATTCAGATACACGACTAAGATAATGCTGTTAGACATCATGCAGTGAAAAGGTTCATTCAAAGTTTGCAAGGTGAAACTTCAAGGTCTCAAGCAGGAAACCAGATTTCCCTTTGTTTCCACCCATAATGGCTGCAATGCACAGAAAACAATTACTTACTATCCAACTCCTCCTCCTCATCACTGGAAGAAGAGCCAATAGAAAAGAGAGTTTTAGACTTAGGAATGAGTGGAGAGATGCTGAAGGAGAAGGAGATTCGTCTCGATGGTCGAGTCCGGCCCTGGGCTGAGAAGTGGGTTAACAGCAGACATTAGAGCATGCTTGAAAATGCATTTAATAACTTAAAGGAGAGGAAAGCGGCCAAAGCAAACTAAAACCAAAGCAAAGGAAACGTCTGCAAAGCAGCTGGCTTCAGAAAAGGCACAAGAAACAAAGAATTGAGAACGTGCAAATTCCAGAGGATGCAAGTTTCAGAGGATGCAGGTCTCGTTGCATGCGTAACTCCAGGTTCAAGGCTTTCCATACTTTTGCTGCCATCTTTTTATAGGACCTCTTCATGAAGATTTAAATTTGAATGGTTATTTTCCCAAACAGAATACCAACAACATAGTGGATCTCTGGACAAAGGGCATCTGCTTCACTGAAATAACTGCCAGGGAACAGAATAACTTAAGGTTGCTGGGTACCCATCACTCACATGGTACATCAGTATGTCCTCGGGAAAGATGACTGGGAAACTTTGCCCCTGGGTCAGGTCTCACCTAAGGGTCCTACATTAAGCAGCTACATCAAACATCTTCAGTGCATATATTCAAGCACTTCTAAGTCATTCCATGGCAAGGATAAATCAATTCGCTTGTACAACAGGGTAAAGACGCTAAAAACCTTATCAGTATTAAAATTCCAAGAGAAGGAAGTAGAAATTATTAGCCTCTTTGAGCAAAACATGCCCTTTCAGCCTTTACAAAGAGAATTTTTTGTATTGCTGATATCATAACCCCAAACTGAATTCAGAATATAAAAATACTATCCGAGGACATCCAATGCAATGCAAGCAATGCAAAGCAAACTCCCCTGAAATTCTCCTTCAGCCACTAGTCACAAATGCCAATTGCCAAGAGGCAATTTGACTAAAACTATATGCATATTTTTCCAACGTAAGCAGAACAACCCTGGAGGGACCCAATGAAAAGCATTTAAATTGAAGAATTCTAAGCAAGACTTGTCCATTAGTTTTGTTTAGACTGCCTTTCAAAGGAGTAGTTTTAGTGTTCCAGACCCAAAGAACATGACTAGGCAACACTGCTTGCCGTCTTCTGTGGTTTGCTGTCTATTTAGACTAAAAGTCAAGATGAACAATAATACTTTACTGTAAATAGACCCACCTCCTCCAGCACAGTTCAACTCAACTTCCATTTCAGTGGTTTTATTTATAGCAGTTCCTGGCTTTATAACAATGCTCCACACTGGAAATTTGCTATTCCAAAGCCGAAAGCAGTCTTCCGAGCACTCCAGCCAACAGCTCTTGTGACCTCTCTCTATAAAATGCTGAAGGATTAACAGTTGTGAATGGCCACAGCAGCTCTTGGAACATCTGAGACATCAGATGGAGTACAGGCTAGAAACTCAGTCTTGGAAATTGCTCCTGCCTCAGTTCACATGACAATGAACAGGAAAAACAAGAGAAAGCCCTCCATATGATTATTAATTTGGATTTAGTTTTTGAAGCTTTGTGCAGAACGTGTTGCTTTCTTCCCATTCAGGCACATTTGCAGGGATCTGAGAATTTGTTTTTGAACACCTACCACAAAGTTATGCAAGTGCAAGTTTTCCTAGAATTCACCTCCATGAAATCAAGGATTTATTCTTGCATCTCCCTCAAGTATACTGCTGCAATAACATGAGTGTCAAAGCTAGGTGATACAAGGGAGTTTAAACAAGACCTTCTTGTAAAAGGCACTAAGCTGCTTCACATGTACTATGATCACAACTCAAGTAACACTATTCCTCTTTGAAAGCGACTGAGGAAGAATCAAGTGATTTACTGACATTTCCAAAGTCAGGAAAGCGTCAGAGGTGAGAAGAGAGTCCATGACCTGTGAAAAGAATCCCAGATTTGGGAGGAGCAATCCTACTAGTTGCTCACACCAACCGCCTGAAATGCACTGATTTTCAGAAACAACATTGCTATAAAAATGAGGCCCTTCTGAGGAGTCAAAAATTAACAACTGAGAAAATAAAGCTCACAGAAGCATTAGTAATTTTTTACTTTAGTGTCCAAAACTCAGAGACATCCACCTCAAAGCAGAAGACTAACCCTTTCACAGTCACTCTGGAATATTACTACATCTCTCCCTTCTCTCTCAACACGACCATCGTGGCAAGGCTGTCTCTAGAAGATGGGGTGATCAAACCTGTCTACCACCAGCTCAGGCCTCAATGGCATTTTTAACACAGGTCAAAGAAGACAGAGGAAAGTGGAAAGGCGGGAAATTGTCCAATTCCAAGAGGGAGGTACAATCCTCCCCTGTCATAACCCCCACCACAAGCCTGAAGGGAAGTCTCAAGGGAGAGGCAGATAAACCTCAGCCGACCAAGCTTTCTCAGCCACCAACAGCCCATTTGCTGGGAGCTAGCCAAGTTATTCATAGTGTTTGGTTACCAATGGCAATAAATTGGTTGCTTAAAAGAAGTACTAATGAAGGTCTTCAGCCCAGTGAGGAAAGGGGTGCGCCACTGCACGGAGCAGGAGCCGGCCTTTCCACGGGACAGATCTGCCCGTGCTTTGGTTACCGTTGCTGAGGAGCACATCCGTTAGGCCACATGCTTATTAATCACAGAAGAACGATGGCGAAGGATTTAAAAACATCTCCTACAAAGTATAATCTCTGTGAGCTTCTTCCAGCAAACCTCCCGAATGAATAAAACACCCTTCTTAAAAGCGCCTTTCCCTTGCTCAGCTTTGCAAGGAAGAAGCATGTTAATAAAGAGGAAAAGATCAGAGACCATCACTGATTGACAAGAGCAATCTAAAATGTCAATACAGTTTCTGGCTGGCAATTAATAAAACGAAAGCATGTGTAACACGGCCCTTCCTAAGCACATCCAGCTGCAGCCTTCTGAATGACTTTTCAGCTGCAAGAATCCATCCAGTGACGTTGCCGAAATCCCTGCAACAAGTGAATTCTTGTTATCGCTTCAATTAAGCTAAACTGAAAAATTTTACCTCATCATCATTCATTATTTTCTTGAGGAATGAGATTCAATAAATTACACCCAACTGACCCAAAACATTTAACTCAAAATAAATAGCAACAAACTTGCCCAAGGAGAACAACACATGGATTCACAAGTTTCCACGTTATCAATGTTCAGAAGAATCTAAATTGAATGAGTTCTGCCTTACCACCCACAATTCCATGCAGCAGTGAAATATTTCACATAATATAGGAAAACAAGAGCAGGTACTAGCAAATTCTGCCTTGGGAAGGTAGCAAGATACGCTTAATAATACAGATGACAGAATGGATAAGGAAAAACTGTGTTACTCACTGTCCAGCACTGGTTTACTAATCGACATTAGAGACATAGATTTGGTCAGTGGAGATGAAACAGTAGAAGAGCAGAAATTAAATCCTTGTGGCGGTGATGTTTGATGCATCTGCAGAACAGAAAATAACCACATTGAGCAAATATGTCAAGAACAGCAGCACCATCCTAGCTTCAGATCAGTGCTCACATTTACTGAAATTCTCACTTTCAAACAGCGGAAAATGTCAGTGATCCCAGTTAATAGGTGAGAAATGCAAGGATCGTGAAAAATATAAACAGTGTTACACAGGTAAAATGCAACATTTTGTTTTGTCTTAAGTGTAAGACAACTAATTATGCTAGAAATGGTGAGCCTCTGGCTGCTTGATCTTCTTGCAAGATATTACAAGATGGATGCTGTTAACTGTCTGTTAGCCACTAGAATTGCAGTGATTCCAGCTCCTCGGTATAACTAGACTGTGGTTCAGCATGGTAAAAACTACGATGCTTAGCCATGTGTTCTCCAAAAATGCCATTCCTCAAAGCAAGAGGAGACATGAGAGTCATGATATGATAGCTCTACAGGCCAGATCTTGTAGGACCTGTTTACTTGCCTTGATGTAGAGCAGTGACTTTATGAGGTAAAGAGACTGGCTGGCTAATGACTCTGGCATGAACCCAGAAAATATTATGGCTGAAACTTCAAACTCAGAAATCCAGGGTATTATAGTATTTAAGACTGTAATTGTTTCTTTAATAAAAAAAGCAGAGACTCTCATAATATTGTGGCACATCAATAGCTATCACAGACTTCCGCTCCAGAGAGACCACTCTTAATATGCAATTAAAATTTTGCTTAACTGTGGCTTATTATAATGGGCCTTTTGATTTTGGTTACAACTACGAAAGAAAAAAAAATAAAATCTTTATTTTCCTCCTACAATATGAAAATAAACCTGAAAACTTCAGCAGACAAATTACTACTTGGTATTTTGTGTGTATTTCAGGACTGCACAAAGGAGCATAAGCATTAATTGCACAAGCCTTACAACACCTCTGATTGATAGTATCCCTACATCCGTACTAAAATGTTCATAACTCTTCCACGATTACTCATGCAATTAGTGGAAGAAAACTGAGAATTTTCTTGTCATCGCCCTAAGATTTTGCCCATCAACCATGTTGCCCCAGAGAACCAAGCAGCAAATTTAACACAGTGGAAATTCTTCCACATTATAGATGGAAGATTTTAATATTATATATATATGGTGGAAGCCTTCACTTGGGAAAACAACTTTCAAAACATGGAGGTAGCATTTTCTAGATATCTAACAATAGTTGGACAGCCTTACCTGGTGATCATAGTCTCTCATTTCTCCTTGCTCGAGTTCTTCAGTGAGCAAGACCAGGGACCCACACTGGTTGCTGGCAAGCGGACTCCGTCTGAGGTCTTTGGAGCTCAGAGAAGCTGCCTCCAAGTTCGTAGAGGGCTTCTTGCTCTCACCAGAGTCTCCAGCAAGGCCTTCTAGGCTGTAACTGAAGAGAAAGCATGGTGGTTAGGGACCAGTGTCTTTCAGCACACACCACCTTCAAGTGTAAAACACAAGGCAGTCACTAACTGAACTGTGCAGGGAAATGCTGATGTTATTCCTCAGCAAGTTACTTTTTAACGACCAAGTGCAGACAGCAGTGGAGGGGTTCCTGTTTTCTTCAGAACAAATAGCAGCATCTTTGTACCTCTAATGAAACACAGTAGTTGCTCAAACAATCATTCATATTTCTGGTCAACAGACCTTCCTACTTTTTTTCTCCTTCTTGAGTGGTGCACAGGAAAATCTATAAACACCTATTCTAAAGACTTTTATATTTCCACATATTCTCTTTACTAGCTTTCACTAGGCTCTCCCTTGGAATAAAGTCACTCAAATTAAACTACCTTGTATTAGCATGGTGCTGTCTGTCTTGGACCAACACCCAACGTTCACCCCTGCAGACACATCCTCTTAATCTATTTAGCACTTGCCACTGCACAAAGCTTTGGCACTGATAATGTCCTTCTTTCTGCCAAAGCTGGTTTCTTTTTTTTTTTTCTTTTCCCCTTGTTTTTTAATTTTTTCTTTTTATTATTTTTATTATTTCTGTTTTTTAATTCAGTACATGTTGCCTCCATCGGCCAATCCATCCATTTTATCATTTGCTGAGGAAGCTACATCTTGTCCTACAGAGCCAGACAATCACTCAAAGCCAAACAAAATCTCAAACTTTCACTTGCAGAATTGGTAGTAATAAAAAGTTTGGCCAACCTCTGTAGAGACAGCTATTGATAGACAAGCAACCTCTACAGAAAGACGTTAATATACTCTCTTCTCACTCACACAAAACACCCCCTCTTTCACATGTGACTATTTCAATTTGATATATCTTCTTGATATTATCTTTGCTTCTACCCTTCCTGCTTCTTATCCCCAAGCATTGATAAACCCACTGCAATGCCAGTTTGGGTTAAAGGGCAAGTGCTATAGATTCACCTCCTGGTACACTAGCACAACTCCATGGCTAACGTTTGATTTGATACTCACAAAGTCCTGCTCGTTTGAAGCAAGACCTACCCTGGATACATATCTCAACCTGAGGCTAACCGTGACATCTCAGTGGCCAAAAAGCTGACATTTAAACAAGTGAAGGGGGAAGAACACTATAAACTGTACAGATTATTCAAACAACCAAAAGAGCTTTAAATTTAGGTAGACTTGCATAGTGGTGATTAATGTTCTGCATTCCTTTAGAATCATTAAGTGGCTGATAAATATGCACCTTCAATGCAAAAATTGCAATAAACCTTGAATTAGAAGACTTAGTAATTTTTAAAGACTTTTTTCATGGTAATTAGAGAGAAAGAAGACTAGTTGAGGCATTTACAACTTAATCTGCTAAGGCAGATTAAATTGTAAAGAAGATTTTGACTACGCAATGTGTATCAACAGCAGGCATTATAAAGTTTATTCTAAAACACCTGCAGAGAGAAGTCAGTCCCATTTCTACTGATTATTTATGGCAAAAGAATATTATTTTCCTTGCAACCCAAGGTGTTAACAGTGATGTTACACAGTACAGGAAAACCATCATGTAGTTTGTTATGACACAAAAAGCTTAAAACTGCAAATGTTAGCCCATAAAAAGTTGTCAGTGGGTGATACTTATCTGTAACTTCTATATACAGACCAAACATAATTAAATATGTAACAGGGACAGATTAATTTCTTAATATCTAGTCTTCAGAAAAAGAGTTTAATAGTTCTACCCACAACCAGCAATAACCGCCAGAGGAAAGCTATAAAGCTATAGAATCTGGGACACTGGCTTCCAGGCAGTATCAGGTAAAGATCTGATTTGCAAGCACCAATCTCAGCTTGGAGACTTTCTACAGAAGATTCAAGCTGTAAGTGCCTGGGAAATTTAGACTGGGTTTTCACAGCAAGTTTTACATGATTAGTCTCTTTGAAGAAAAAGCTAGATCTTTCAGTTTACAAAGAGCAAGTCTGTATGAACTTAAATCCTTCATGAGATCCATCCAGAACAATTAATTCATGTTTTGATTCTTTGGCTGTCACAATTACCATTATGATCATTGCTGTGGAAAAAAACACTCCTTAAAATCATCATGGAATAGAGCAGCTCAAACCAACAGTGCAGCTTCTTTAATGCTTGAGGCCAACAAAAAGCAGCCACCACCTTCACCTGCACCCCAGTTCAAAAGACCCATTCCCACGACTAATTGCTGGAGAAGCAGACGAAGCAAACAAACACGTGCACGCTTCAGCCAGAGGAGCAGTGGAAAAGGCGACGCACAAAAAGCTGATGACAGGGTGTTTGCAGTGCTCCTTTGCTGCTGCTGCACATTGATTTATACTGTACCTTCTACAAGTAAAGTCAGGACCCATGGCAATCAACTGTACACCAGAGGGACACCAGCTCAAACTAGGAACATCAAAAGAGGCAAAGAGAGGAAAAGGGCTGTGATTATTGGATTGTTATGGAATAGGGGAATGTTAAAAGACTCTTACTCTTGCACATCTTAAAAAAAACCCCAAACTCATAAATAAGGCAGCAACTACTATATATTTCTGGCTGCCAGAACACACCAGTGTGCTCCAAGTGACCAAGGTTACCACGAAATGGGTGGCAGGACAGCCCATGCTTCCCCCAAACCGATCCCCTCAGTGAGTATACAATCTACTGGAGAAACTGCTCCTTGCAGGGAGAGAAGTTTTGAGGGAAAACAAGGTTGAAACATACCCAAACCAATTCTGCATAAGTAATCACACGCATCCGTTGTGTTAGTAATGATTAGTATTCTTCTGGGACCTGTCACACTCAAATCAGAAAAGGAATCCCTTAAATATATTTAATTAAGTCCCCTCCATACAAGTATTAATAACCTGAGGCTACACTCGGGAAAAGTAAGGAGAGAGTTACATTCTCAAATGCTGCACAGCAAATCAGTGAAAGAATTAAAAAACCAGGCTTGTCTTCTTGTTAACTTGGGGTTAAATCAAGTCCTCAAATAGTACTTTGACTAGATAAACTTTCAGGTCCCACACCCCAAAAGAAGCTCAAGTTCCATCTTGAAAGGTACAAGAAATGCAAATATAGAATGCAAATATTTTGGTGGTTATTTTAAATACTGCTTTTGTTATTTTTTTTCCCCCCTCTGTCAGCTTGCGGCCCAATTGCAGGTTTTGCAGACACAGAGAAATCAATCTTCTTGTCAGCTATCACATATAAAGGATCCCTAGATCCTGGAGAAGCTCTTCAGGAAACATACGTTGTCTGAAGGGAATTTTGCATCAGCACAGATCTACCAGAGCAGCACTGCACAAATCCTGCTCCCAGCCTCTGGCCTGCGACCCACATGGCTAGGAGCCTATGAAAAGCACAGAACAAGTCTGAAGCATCCCTGGGCCAGGACTTATGAGTGCCAGAAGGCTCAAAGGCCACAGACGAAGGTTTAAAGCCACTGACTGCATCACCCCATGCCAAGTCCTCATATAGTTTCCACACAAAGTACAACACTGGAAACATTCAGGAAGGGTTTGACCATTTGTTTTCAACAGTAGAGTTCAGATAATTGCTACCTGCTTTGTTAAGGATGTTAACTGGGTGAGGATACACTCGAAGTACCTGTGCTTTGCACCCCAAAGCTCCAGGTGTGCTCCACCAGTAGCTCTCAGCACAGTACTACAAGCCTTCTTGATGAAGACATGCCTTCCCATGACATGCCAATACTTCCAAGTACTTCATCATCATCACCCAACTAAATCATCAATCAGGGCATGCAAAACCCCTTTACAGGAGATCACTTGGGGAGGGGAGATGAGCTATTACATACATCAGCCTTGTGGCAGAGCATAAACTGTTGGAATTACTTTCAGGCTGTTGCTCTGCAACTGGGGTTAAAGAAGATTATACCAAAACAACTGGAAGGCCAGAAAAATAAAGATGATGCTTATGAATTAACACATATTTCAGACATGATGAGGTATTTCAGGTTGCCTGTTTGAGACTGTAAGCTCAGTGTTTCAAGATATTATGACTCTGAATACTAACACAGCTCCTACAGAGGAGCCTGAACGGACAGCGGGTAAAAAGATGTTCATTTGCATGAGCTGAGAAGATAAGCACTTCCTCCAGAGCACAGAGTGATGCAAATAAAGTGGCTTCATAAAAGTAAAAAAGGATGCAATTTCTTGTGCTTTTTTTAAACAGTCTTTTTTTAAGACCCCTTTCCTGAACTGTACAGCACTGCTCATATGGCTTCATTTATGCTGATGCATGGTAATGCCCGGTGATTTCTTTGGTAATAACATAATGGTAACAACTTTTCCATATGCGGAAATATGGTAGGTTGTTTATACACATGCATAACCCCATCCATTTCAAGAGAGGTGAAATCCTGAGCTAATGTGCCCCAGAAGCAGAGGTAGAAGATGAGGGAGATGAGAAGAGGTTGAACCACTGAAGGGAAGAGGTTAAACTTTACTTTTTTTTAGCCTAAAAATGTATAAGTGTGGACGGTCCACATGTCTGCTGTGTCAAAATTAAATGTCCTATTGCGTATGTTAATAGACACCGCCAAGGTTACGTGAGTGAAACTGCATATCTGCATGACGGATGAGAAACTGAAAGTCTAGTATACAGCAGAATAACACAAATGGAAGAAAATGTGAAAGATGGTTATAAAAAACCCCTCTAAACTCCCCAAAACCAGCAAAAGAGCAAAATTAAAGCCATTTAATTCAAGCAGCTTCAGATCTGCAGAGTATTCTCCAACTCTGAGATCATATCTGATGCATCCCCTCCCCAGGTAACCCTCCTGCAAGCCCTGGCAGGAGTCTCTGATGTGCTTTATTACACACAGGTAACACTTGCAGGTAAAAGATTATTTTAACACAACTCCAAATCTTACAGATGGCAAAGGCCAACAAAATGATATCAAAGATTTCTCCACATTATTAACATAACATATCCTGAGGAAAATGGCTTGAGCATTTGCTCTGTGGGTCAGAAAAGCTGCCCTGGGTCAGACTGGAGAGGGAAGGCAGCCAAGCGGGATGCACAGCTCTAACACCAGTGGTTCCAGAGGTACTACAGGTTTACTAACATGACAGTATGGAGTTAGTAGACATTCGAACGCAAAACAATTAGTCACGTTAATTGGCTTTGTACCTTCTCCTATGAATGGGAGGCTTCTTTATACCATCCCCCAGAACTCGCATTGAACTGAAAATGAATCATGGAGAGTGGTCAGCAGCTTAAATGGAAAAAAATTAACACATGGCAGCTGAAGGAATAATATCCCCAACACATGAACAGCAGAGGGAATGGATGCACAGGGAAAACAAAATGAAATATGAAAGGAAATAATGCGTCTTCCTTTTCCTCCCCTCTCTTTTACAAATAAATCTGGGGTTTGGTTGGGGTTTTTTGTACAGAAAGAAGGTTTCACAGGTATTATCGACCCCACTGTGACTTAGCTGCTGCCAAAGCCAGGTCAGTTTAAAGTTAAGATAAGGACAACTATTTGACAGAAGCTGTTCACAACCATGCTTAACATCAGCTCCAGTTCCGCAGTGCTTAATCCATCAGCGAAAAATGCCAGCGTTTCTTTCCTCAGAACCAACCATAAAAACACTGCATCATTGTTGAAAGACAGGCATTGCAAATCCTCTGTGAATGTCAGGAATTAACTGAAGGATGAACATCCTTTTGTGGCAGCCCTGTTAGTTTTCTTTGTATCTTTAATAGTAAAATGTAGACACGAGGATTATCCACGAAGTGCATTTGAAGAGAAGGGCGAAGCGGAGGGGAACTGAGCGTGTTTTCACATTTCAAGATGATTACATTTTTTCTGTGAACATTTACGCTCATCCCTCTTACAAACATAAAACATGTAACAATGGAAAAGACCAAATCCTACAAAAGACTGATTTTTTCTTCCATAGGTTCTTTGAGTCCTGTATCAGCTCTATTTAAGTTTGACTTAGCTACCTTTGCCATCAGAGGAAAGACTATTATTGGTGTGGATGGGGGGCTGGACCAAGTCTTTGCTGGGGCAGGAGACACCTCTTACAGCTGCCACCACATTCCTCATTCTGGCTGTGCAGCCCAGTTCTAATCCTTGGGTTGGATTTGGTGGCAATTACACTTGATTTGTTAACTTTCTGCTCGTTTAGTAAGTACAACCTGCTTTTATGGCACAAAGAAATGCCACGGGTGCCCAGAGAAGGAGAGGGAGCACGGACAAAGGGTGGCAGGTGGTGGGAGCAGCAGAGTCCTGTCCATCAGCAGGACAAATCTTTGCTAAGCCTTTTGCTCCATGTTACTTCACTTCAAAGGTTTACTAAAGTCAAGTTACAATAATGGGATTTCCCCTTTAATTGGAAAACTATCTACTGCATGTGAAATAAATGAGTAAGTAAACACCCCGAATCTAACTGATTTGTATGAAAGTCACTTGTTTGGGCTTCCATTCCTCAGTATTTGTTGTTGCTCGCTAAGCAACCAGAATCATAACATCACAACAGCCACGTATGAAAAGAACAAAAAAAAAACCCACCCCAAAACAATCTCCCAAAAAATCCAAATTCCTCTGTAACAGAAACACAAAACCAAACAGGAACCAAATCAGCACCAGAGACCCACCCAGCTCTTCTTTTTGAATTAACCTATGTGACAGCCACCCTAATGCAGCAGCAGCTGTATCTAAGAGCATACGAGAACAATTACTCTTCCTTTAACTCCAATTTTCTTACATTTACAATGAATCTATTTTCCCCTATCGGGAACAGCCTCCAAAGTCTGACACAGGAGAATTTAACCCCATCTGTTAACTGTTAGCAGTAATTGCCAGCTATGCAGTTTATTACCCTCAGAAATCTGTACATAACAGGTCCTACACTTAAAAATAAATCTCTCCAAATGAGTTTATGAGCTTATGGACTCATCCTATCACAAACCTGCATGTATACCTTCTGTTGACTCTTTCGTAGCTTTAAAAAGATAGGTATCACTTTAATTAGTTAAATATTACCTGGGGACTAAAAATGAAGCCAAAAAAAGATGCCAGCGGTAAACAACAATAATAACAGTAATAATAAATCTTTCACCCTATGTTACTTAGAGGGTTCTGAATGTTTTTCACCATTCGCTTTAAAATCTGAAGGGTCTATGATATTCCTTTAGTGATAGCCACAGCTCCTAACGTGTAAAAGATGCACACATCTGATGGGAAGCTGCTGCCTCTCACAGGAATATCCAAACAGGTCAGTAACAATTTACTAGGAATCCGTTGTGAAAGGTCAGTTTTAACTTAATGTCATCACCAAATGTAACAGCTCCATTTATCTTAGAAGCAGAGCCATGGCCATGAAGATGGCAGCAGGCAGCCTGGAGAGCAGCACTGCGCTGCATGCCTCGGCTTCCAGCCCCTGTAAGCTGCAGGTCTACGCCAGAGCTACAAGAGGATATGGCACCCTGACCCTGCTACAACAACTGGCCATTCCTGCTCTAAAAGTGTTAAAACGCAGTAAAAACACTGGCCAAACCTCCACTGGTTTCAGAACACACAGGGTTTAACCTCAAGCATCCATCAGCCCAGATGCTGAATGGTGCAGAGCATGGCAGGGAATCTTACACCAACTACTTTATTGGTGTGCGTCTTCCTTCACTTTTTATTTTTCCCTGGTGAGATGGCACCTTTTCTCCCCACAGTCACTTAACACCAGCATCTACACACTTAAGCGGCTGTTGCATCTCTTCCTCTCATCTCTTCTGAAAGAACAAATGGAAGAACTTCCCTTCTGAATCTTTCTGAGCACCACTGGGGACATTGGTGATGGGTTAGGTGAGACTTACTGTCCAAGAGACTCTAAGGTGGACCAGTTCTGTGAAACAGGGACTGCCCACCTCACCACTACAAGAAGCCTCCACACCTCATTTATAAAACACTAGTGCCTGTGCTATCTCTTAATACAATCAGAGCAATCATGCTTGTGTTTGTTTTGTGAGCAATGAGATTTAACACTCCAGTAATTCCTTTAACAAAGCCCTTCATAAAGAAAGGGGCAGTGACAGTTCAAACGGAAGACTTGTCCCAGGGTAATTCCATTTTATCTGGAAAGCTCAAGCATACTGTAGGTATTAAGTACTTTAATCCTGAAAGTTAATTTAAAGAAAACAAACAAACATAGGTTAGGAGATTGCCTTCACCCCCTTGAGTGAAAAATAAATAAAAAGTGACATCCTCAGTTTTCTGTTTTATCATGCTGAGACTAAAGCTTTGATAAATACATGTGAGTGAGTGCAAAGTAAATCAAAGCAGCTCTTCACTCACCTCCTCTGATTTATTTCTGCTTCGTTGGTGGCATTCTTCCCTGGCCCCCAACTGTGTCGACGGAAAGGTGACAGTGGCCGCATGGAGTTTCGTAAGACGGAGGAATGAGTGGGCACATCCGTGATACTGTCCAGCTCCTCTTCCTTCTCTCCTCCCTCTGTGGCCACCATGTTGATGCAGCTGCCATCCAGGCTGTGCCTGTCCTTGGGCTGGACAAAGTTCCCTATCGGTGGGAAAGGAAGGGATGTGTCGCTGCCCAGGGATGAGTTCCTCTCCAGGGACATGGTGTCATCCGCAGAGGAACTGGAGCTGGTGACATCGCATGCAGACTGCTCCTCTTCAGGCTGCTGTGAAAGAGAAAAATTAAAGTAGAATCACAGACTGGTTTGTGTTGGAAGGGACCTTTAAACATCATCTAGTCCAATCCCCCTGCCATGGGCCGGGACATCACTCATTAGATCAGGCTGCTCAAAGCCCCGTCCAACCTGACCTTGAGTACTTCCAATAAAATGAACATATTTAACATTTCAAATAAATGCAAAGATTTTATATTTCACATTAACTGAGAGATTTCCTAGCTGATAGCACGAGGGAAATTAACCATCACAGAAGTGAGACATTTTGCTCTGGTTTCAGAAGTGGATGAAATGGTCTGCAGAGCAACCTCTTTCACCCCTCAAGTCCCTGGCTGCCATAACCCTGTGCTCCCAGCTTGGGTCCTCTGCCTGCCTTCCTCTCTACAATTCCATATGTCATCCTGAACAGCAATTTCTGTGCATTTCTGCCCATTTCTGGCTAAACCTGTTATCACCATTTCTGGCTAAACCTGTGATTGGTCAAGGCGCTACCAAACTGCCAAAGGTTTATGGAGAACAAGTAATGGGGAACTGGGTCATCATGGCTCCTGCTGACAAACGCCAGCCTCTCCTGTGGTACCTGGGATGGATCTGTAGCTCTCAGCCAGGAGAGCTCCAGGGCAACATACTGTTCCACTACATCATGCAGTACGAAAGGGACAATTACTCAGCAGGAGAGAATAGACAGGAAAGACCTAAAAGCTTAAATCTCCGTCCCCTACTACTTTCCATTAAGCAGAAAGTTAATGCCAGGATTTGCAGCATTTTTCAATTCCAACTGTAATTGAAAAATATTGTTCCAGAGGCTCAGCCACTCTGTATTACATGTCTCGAGTCATACTGCCATTTTCTGGTTTAGTTTGCTCCAAAAGCAGTAAGTGGAAGCCAAACTGGTTCTCTTTGGCCAAAGGCCACATGCTGACCACACAGCCAGAACAGAGCCTGTGCGTTTTCTGTGTTCCACATGGCTAGCATGAAAAAACACAAGCCCCTCTCTGACATCACCTTCAGTCTGAAATGGTGTTTGCCTCAACACACTGACATGGGAAGTTTCAATTTATTCTCCTGCAGAGCCCTGTGCTCTATCATTTAAAATAATAATAGGGAGAATGATCTGTCAGACCATATATAACAGACTATTCAGCAAAGCCGCAGCAGTTAATTGTCTTCAAATAGCAGTCTCGGTGGGTCTCAGCAGAAACTGAGTGCTCAAGGAGCTGCAGGCTTTTAGATCTCATTTGGCACAAGACAGTGGGCTACAAAATCCTGTTCTGAAGGGACAGATGGGCATCCAAACCCATGCAGGGCTGGGTGAACAGGAGTGATGCTGCCCCACGGCAGCACTCACCTTGGATCCTGCTGCCATGGCTTCGTTCAAGCCCAGCAGTGTTAAATGTTCCAGACGCTTTTGCTTTTCTGTGCCTTTTTTTGACAGGCACACATTATGAACTAAAAGCTCTTTTGTTAAACTGCATAAAAAGAAACTGAGATGTTCAAAAAGTATTCTAATCGAATATTTCAAATATAAAGCCCTGTTTCAAATTTGGCTATTTTTCATTCTTATTTCAGTTTAACAGGTACACAATAATGTTCCTAAGGTGGTTTAAATAAACGCTGTCACACTATTTCCTTTCTCCCATCCATCAAAGGAAAAATAAAAGAAAAAAACCAGCGTCAACAGCACAGCACCAAAGTACAATCTACCTTTTAAACACAAAATGTTAAAATATATCCCTCCAAAAGCATTCATTTCATGGTAAGAATGTCAAATATTAATGCTGAATTTGTGTAAGTACTTTTATAGTACACTTATACTGGAAAGTATTGGATTTGACAAGCATTTGAATTGGAAGAGTAGATTAAAACAAGAAAGAACTGAAATGGATGCCCAATGGATGTAAAATTTTTGATGATATTCAGTGTTATTCAAGATAATCTGATATTTGTGTGACTCACGATGAGCGCTTACTGAATTGCTTAAATCCAGACAGATTAAGTAGTCATCATTTGGATAACACTCCTTCAGTAGAGGAAACAGTCTGCTTCACTTTTCTGACACACAGGAAAATACTGTTATACATGAGGGCAGCACAGCAGGAGGAGAGAGGACTACCCGCCAGCTGTACAGCGGAAGGATGGGAGAGTTTGGAAACATTAAACTTGGATGCAAATCTAGCAACAACAGTGCAAAATGTCAAATTCTATAGGGAGGAATTAGAGGAAAAAGAGGGATTTTTATTTCCCACATGAGAACATTGCTCCAGTTTAAAATGCAGAACAAAACCTGCTTCCCTAGCAGGGAAGATTTAGGGTTTCTATTGTAAAGTGCAGTTCAAAGAGATGTTATTAAAAATGCGAAATATATTTGGTCTTTATCAGACTGACTATAGAACAGAGTGAACAATTCCCTTGAACTTGTGGCCCATACTTACTCCTCTAAATATATTCTGTCTTCAGTTAAATGATTTTTCAGGTTTGGGGTTTTTGTTTGAAACAAAGCAAAATAGTTAATCCTGGTCTTTAATAGCTAAAGACCAGAACTGTGTCTGCACAATGCCAAGTGTGGCTGACACATCTAAGAAACATCTATATTGCAGCCACCTCTGCAAGAAATTAGCTATCTGGCCAAGTGCCAGTAAATATGCATTGCTCTTTAATCCTATCTCAGTAAGAAAATACCCTGTCTGTGGAATGGAAATGATTCTCTAATGTGTTCTTTTCGTACAGGAAAAAAGAAACATTACAGAAATATTTTCTTCAAGTTAGGCTTGCTGCACTGCACCTCAATGAATTCAACCCTTAACTGTGACCATAACACTCACGGCTGAAAAGAACCTTTACAGACATGTGCTAATGGGCATTTGCTTTGCTTTCAGAAACAATAGTTTGTGAGAAGCTGCTAAGAAAAAATAAGGCACAAAAAGTGAGTTTTCTGAGAAAGAACATTTGTACTTCTTCAAGAATAGGGATAAGAGAAATCGCTGGGATGGTGGGGATATAAGATAAGTTCAACTAAATCCCTCCAGCTGTAGGAGGTCTCGATAAGTGGAATTAGAACGTTCTTTCACTCATTTTCATGATGACAACATGCAAAGAGCTGAGACACAAACTTACTCCATCCTGCAACCTCCCATGTGACAAAGACATTAAAGGTGTTACAGTATTTAAAGAAAGGAAAAAAAGCCCACAAAACACTGACATCCTGAGGTTTATCTGGCATCCCATTATACGAGCAGAGTCAACAGCTTTGCCTGGGTTGATTGTAGTGATAGGACAAGAGGTAATGTGTTAAAATTTAAACAGGGAAGTTCAGGTTAGATATAAGGAAGAAGTTCTTTACTGTGAGGGTGGTGAGGCACTGGAATGGGTTGCCCAAAGAAGTGGTGAATGCTCCATCCCTGGCAGGTTGGACAGAACCTTGAGCGAGATGGTCTAGCGTGAGACATCCCTGCTCATGACAGGGGGGTTGGAACTAGATTATCATAAGGTCCTTTCCAACCCTAACTACTATATGATTCTATGATTCTCTGATACAGAATCTAGCAGAGTAATTTTTTAATTCATTTGTCTGTTGCTCCAGGCTCCCTAAAACCTCAACAGTGGCCTTCTATTAATTATTTATTAGAATTTTTAGGATCTGGATTGCAGGAGTCTTCTGTTGGTGAAAGGGAAACTCTCTTCAAACTTTTATTCCTTTGGGTTTGGTATTTTTGCATGGATGTTGGGGTTTTGTGTTGGGTTTTTTTTTAAAGAGAAACAATAATTCTGAAAAAATAAATGCAAAATATTTATGTCTTTGTGTATTTCCCTGAGCAAACCAAAACAAACGCAGAAATTAAACAACATTCAAGGGGTCAAGCTGCAACCCCTTTCTTTGACAATGATCTCTGAGTTCCTGACTTCTCAAGGGCCGTTTGTCTGAATCATTCCCCAAGAGGCACACTGAAAAGCTGAATTTCGGTGGCAGGTTAAAAGTTAAGATGAGCAAAGCGTATGGGCTACACCCCAGGATGCTGCCGGATGACTGTGAGAAATGACCTTATGCAGCATTAATCATTCAAGAAGGAGGGTGTTGCAAAGCCTGCCCAGATGGCTGGCTGAGACCGAGAAGGAAAAGCAGGATGATGAGGAAAAGGGGATAAAGCACTGACACAAAAAAAGAAACCTTTTTGCTGAAGCCTTAGACTTCATGTTGGAAGCGATTTCTGTATTTCAGTGACAGCCTCTGAAGTCTGAAAAACTGAGTCAGGTTTTAGTGCTAAAGCTCACTGAACCCAGCAGCTCAGTCATACAGCTCAGACTATGTCCTTCAGAGAAAGGAAACACGACAGACAAGCACAGGAGATGACAAAGAGATGGCAAGTAGAAGAGCACACACTTAACACCATGGACAGTTTAAGGCACCTGCAGATTTTGTGACCTCAACACCCCAAATTCTTCATGGTCCTGGGATACAACCAGGACTTAGTACCTCTGAATTTCAAGTGACGTCTATGGAAGCAGCTCAAAGACCCTGGACAAACAATGGCATGTTCCTCCTAATGTATTAAGCAGTTAACAGAGGAGTGATTTATACAATAAAAAACAACTCTAAGATGAACACTTCAACTCTTGCTCCACATAAAAGGGAAACAAGAACTGGACTAGTAATAACAACAACCAACATGACACTGAAAGGTTTGAGATCCTCTTTTTGTTCAAAAACAAGTTCTCTCTCTTCCCAATTTGGTATGAAAATTATACTATTTCATAGGCTTATAACTAACCTGCTACAACCCAGACATGCATCTTTTAGATAAATTCTGAGAAAGGAGACAAAGAATCGAGTTAGTAAGCAAAGCAGAGACAAGAAAAAAGTGACTGAGATTGAGATTAGCTTTGAACAACTTCCTAAACTCAACTCAGGGACCTTTTGAACCCACTTGTAGATGAAGTCTGCAATTGACAGCGTAATGAGAACAATGCAAAGGCTTCCAAATTAACAAATTCCCTTTCTATAAAGAAAATAATTTCCTCCCTCTTCCCACTCTCCACTGGCAACTGAAGATTTGCTTTCCACACCACCACCTCCTTTCCCTGCAGCATCCCTACTACATTGCACTATCTACTCTTTTTAACTTGTGATTTTCCTTTCTTGTCTTTGGAGAAGGAAGCTTTCCCCATAAGAAAGGGAAAAGGTAGAATTCTGTACACTATAAAATGCACTGTGTTCCCACAGCAATCTTCTCCCACACATCCCCATAGAAGCATTAAATCGGGCTCAAATGGCAGTCAGCTGTCGTAATTCGTGCCACTCTACACAAGGAAATTGAAGACAGTCTGCGCTCTGCCAAACAGCCTTATAGTCTCACAATCCAGTGTCCCGCATCACTTTGAGAGTAAGATGGGAAAGGGTGAGGCTGGTGAGCTCTGTGCCCTACCACATGCATTAAGGATGACTTTACTGTTCATTTATAGCACATGAGATCACTTAGCCTGGGCTGTGGTGTTTCCCGTCCCGCTGGAAAATATTCACCATCATCTGATTTGATTTAAGCAAACAGAATTTTGTTTTGTTAAATGCATTTCTCTGAAAGCAAGTGTGAAATGTACTCTGAAAGATTAGTTTTTCAGAGCAGGAACCATGCTGGAGCTGAACCTAAGCATGGGATTTATGATTCTATGGTTTCACGGAGCTGAGACCAACAGTGATGGCTGCTCTAGAGAAGGTTCGTGCCTTTGATTCTGCATCATTATATTTTTTCTGTGTGTTTTTTCATCACCAACTCACATCAAGAAGAATATAAATTACCAGCAAAATGATTCTTAAAAAGCAAAACAGAATCACCCTCTGAATAAATTCAGGCTGCTCTGATGCAGACGGCAGAAGACTGATGCTAAAGGGTGGTATCCCATGTTCAGGATCTTAGGTCTCACCCACTCCTCCCTCCCCTTCTCATCCGTGAGCAACACAAAGGGCACAGGGATGACTAAGGTTAGTAATGACTTCTGCTGTTGATTTTAAGCAAACCTGAAAACACTTACTTGCACGCAAAAAGGCATTAGAGGTATGTCACCCCGGCAACAAAACTATTTGTTGGAATTTGCCTTAAGTATTTAGACTGTTTCCTTCCGATCCGGGGAGTCACGCTGAATTTACAGAAGAACACTGGTTCCTCTGAGAATTACAGTATATAATTCTGAAGGTGTCAGCACAGAGGTCATCGTTCGGTGGAGAAAAGCTCTTTGTTACAGGAGTTAAAGATGGCTTTCATATCATCTGTGCAATCCCTAATGACCTTGTGAGACAATCCACCTTTTCAGCTGTTCCTCTAGTGCCTGATTTACTTCTGGACAGTCAAAATTTACTTTTATCTTTTTCACATTGGGGGCTACAAGATTTCTGGAATTCTGCTGCAAGTAAAAACATCCCCCGTGTTGCTGCATCCGAAGAGGGAACCAGATCCTTCCTATCTATTCCATTCTAGGATAATTGCTTCCAGGTTTCTAACTCACCAGTGAAACCAAGACAATCTGCATCTGCAGGATAGGTTTATTGAATCAGGCCTTGGAGACTTTTTAACCATATCCCAACCAGGCTCTCCTACCTTTCCAAAGACAAGGTCTTCCATCCCATCACCAGGCAAGGGAAAGAGGTCAGACTCGCTCCCGGACTCTCTTTTAAGACCACCCTGTGACGAGGCACAGACGCTACTCAGCCCATCCTCCAAGAAGTTCTCGCATTCTATGGGAGCAAAGCAGAAAGAGTTACGAGCTGATGCTTTCTGTAGCATCTGTACATACAACTCACACACTCTCAGTAAATTCAAGGATGTAAGCACAACAGCAAACACAGCTTTATAATGTTCACCTCCCCAAACCGTGTCTGCAATTTTGCTAATAATTTATTCAAGAGCTTAAAACTCCTTTTTAATGCATCATTGAAGTACATGGTGCAAAGATTCTGCACTGAACAGTCACATACGCTTGTTCCTTGAGGTGCTGATAAATATGCTGTATCTCAGGTACCCCACACTGAGCATAACAGGATGTTTCCCATCAATTGCAACAACTGCAAAGTTAGAGTCATATTCAATAAAGGCAGAAATATAACTTGATATTTGCTTTCTTTTTCAATTAAAGAATCAATTCCCTCTCAATGCCAAGGTGCTTTAAATGCATACTGGGATGATTATTTCATTCCTCCTTCTATAACTGTCACTGAAAAGTCACTAGTATGACTTCCATGACAAGCTTTAGTTTTTTTAAGATTCAAAAATTAAGTGGTTTTGTTTTTAATTCTCAGCTTTCATAACTAGTCATACTGAAATACAAACACATGGCATCTCTTTTTACCAAAATGCTTCCAGCTCTTTGTATTCGGGTGATCAGCAGCACAGAAAAATACTACAGGCCTTCCTCTCCAAAACCCTTAACAGACAGGTATTTGCATAAAAAATGCCTGTATGTCATTCCATTTGTTCAGCCTTCAGGCAAAAGCATTAATGAAAATTTTGGCAACAACTGAACATTCTTTTCTCCCAGCTTGAAATATTTTTCTAATTATTAGTGTTTTTTAAAATAAAGGTGTTATTTTGCAACTAACTAAATAGATCCAAACCACACTTAGCTCCCTGGAGAGGAGCCAGGTCAATAAAATGCTGGTTTTACTCTTAAATTACACCTAACTCCACCCTTGGCGACATCAAGCTTAGACATCAATGCAATGATGACAGGTTTGGGTAGCTCGAAGTCACCTTTTTCCCTTCCCCATCCTTAACCTGCTCCTGACAGCAGCCATCAAACACCCTGCTTCTACTGTTGGAGAAAATAATGGGAATTTATGGATGGCAGTGGGGCTGCCCCTGTCTAGGGCAGAAGGGAGCCAAAGCCAGTTGGAAACCCCATTACTCCGTAGAGGAGTTTCCACACCACAGAGAATTGGAAAAGCACTTATTGGAGGCAGCACGGCTGCTCCCCGGGCCTGGTCCCCTTTCGGTAAACCTGGAAAATCTGAACTGCTTTTCCATCACTGAGGAGGAGAAAGGAGGGGGAAGAGAAGAAGGGAGGGGGGAGAAAAACCAGAAGGGAAAAGAAAAGAAGAGACGGGCAGGCTGTGAGGTGCCGGCCGTCCAGCTGGCACGGGCACAGCATCTCCACAGCCCAGACTGAAAACCAAAGGGGCTCCAGCCACGTTCCAGTGGAAAATCAGTGGGGACAGTCCAGATGTGCCAAGGGATGGATACCTCACCCCGATGACAAATCACAAGAGGCAGCGAAGCCTCTTCTGCATCAGCCTCTCAGGGATAGAGGAAATGAAGCAGAGGGGAAGGATGATGCGGAGCAGCGTGATGAGGACCCCCACACCTCAACTCATCTGTGTTGAAAAACCAATTCCCAAACCCTCTCTTCCCTCCACTCTCCTTTATTTTTGGATGGTTGGGGGAGGTCTTCCTCCTCCCTTTTTCTCAGTTAGCTCATTGGGTTTATTTTCTTTGCTTTAAACTGCACAGGCATTGCACAACACTGAGCTCTGTCTCCCGCACCCGTGACCTGGTGAGCCCTGGTGACAGCACTGCCATGATATGGGGACTGTGACTCCCATCACACATAAAACCCTGCTCATTTACAGCACAACTGTGCTTTATCTGCTCCTCTCTGTGGAGGTGCAGGTGAAAATACAATGATGATGGTAACACACTGCTGCACGTAATACAGAGGCAAAAAAAATTACATAGTAAAAAGCCCTAGGAAGAAACTTTCCAAGCAAGTCTCTCACGTACATTTTCCAAACCCTCGTGTCCTCCAAGGCAGGGCTGAGCCCTCCAATTCCATGCTGATAGCTACGTATCTGCTACACTCCTTCAGGCATTTCATTTCACAAGCACTGACAGAAAATGAGAAGCTACAGTTTCTGGAGTTAACTTCTGAGATTTGAGGACCCTGTTCTTACAACCATTTCAGCAGGATTATTCAGCAGGTGAAAAAGGTCCAATTCCCTATCAAGTGGCGTGTTTTTAAGTTAACCATATTACAACAGCTAGTGGGTTTATTGCTGTTAGGTGCTGCCAGATTTTTCTTGCCCCCCACTACATTGCGCAGCACCACAGTGCAGCTGGAGGGATGCATGTGCAGTAACAACATGATTTCTGGAAAGGCCAGAACCTGCAGAACTGCTGCTTCAGTCTGACTGGAGGGCACATTAATAAACTTTAAAACCTTGTCTCTTTCTGCTTGTGTTACAGACATATATTACTATAATTATGAATATATAGTTGTATACATGGCTACCTGATTACATAATAAATATTGTATTTCTATAGTATGATATTGGATAATTAATAAGTATCTGATATTGATCCATATGAACACAGGATTACAGATATGGCATGTCAATGAGTGCATGTCATTTTGCAACCGAATGGAGCACAGTAACTCTTGCCTGAAGCGTAAAAACATCATACCAAGAGACAAGACATTTGGGGACACAGTTAGGAAGTAGCATGATGATTCCACAGGTTCTCCTGTAAAACACTCTTGAAACAACTATTGACTCTTCATGAATACTCTAAACAGCACCATTTATTTTTAAATTAAAAAAGTTGTTTAACTTTGATAGGAGCTATAGCTTCTACCTAGAATAAACCCCTCAGGTAAGCCACCTGCATCATCCCTTCTTAGCCTACACTCCGAAAAGATTGGGTTTGAATTTCACATTGACATTCAGTGATTTTCTTTCAAGTCTCTCAGGTAAATTGAAGGAGATTCAGGTGAGACCCCTGCTTGTAATGAAAGCAAGGCAAGAAGTGTCTTCTCTCTGAACAGTCCAAGCAAAGTCTCTATTCAGAGCCCTGATAAATTCTTCCATTTGTTTTGAACATGCATAATTCAATGACAGGAAATGCTTTTTTCCTTATCTTGGACACCAACCCCTCTTTGAAACTTGCCCAGACAAGATTTTCTGTCCCAGTGGAAGAGCCAGAAAGCACCAGCCAGCTCGCAGGGCTGGGAGCTCGGCATGGCTGGTGGGCAGGGTGTGGGAACGATGGCTCTTGACAGCCTTCCTGCTTCCTGAAGCCTGGAAACTGTGGCAACTTTCAGAGGGGAAAAAAAAAAAAGGAGGAAAAAAATCAAGCCACTGATTTGGATCTAAATATGGATTGAGGAGTTTAAACTTCAGTTGTTTTTCTTTTACTGTTCTATCCTTTTAGCTAGAAACCACATCTGTGTGCCCCATCATACCTTTCAGGGTTACTAAGAAAGAAAAAGATGAAATATTGAGGTACTTCAATAACATAATTATCTCAGAAGGTGACACACCAGACAGCTCGCTGCAAGTCAAGTGCTGCAGCCATGTGCAAGGCAATGACTCACAGCAGATTCATGACACATTTTCTTTAGTTTACATATTTTCCCCATTGAGACAAAGAAGTAAAAAATAAGAAGAAATGGAAGGAAAGGTAAGGTGAGGAGAACCGCAGGACTGCTCATCGAGCTGCCACTGGCGCACTGCTCACCTGGAGACTCCTGTGTCCGCTTGCGCTCCAACAGGGAAGAATCGGGACATGGCTCCAGCGAACACCAGCTTTCACGGTTTATCTGGAAAACAGACCAGAGCAACTCAGAGAAAGGCCACTCTGACCAACATTAGCCTCTTCTGCAATGTCATTCTGCATTGACCAGAAGATAGATAGTTGTGGCTTAATTCTGTTTTATAGCATCGCCAAACAAACCATTAAAATATGCCAAAAAACTTCATTTCTGCATGGAAAGTCTGACTTCAAGGTTGCTCCCACTCAAGGCAGGAGTTCAGAAGGAGGATGAGCCAATGTTCAAGCTACTAGTTGAAGATTGAAGAAACCTGGCTTCAATTCTCACTTCCATTTGTAGCGTAACTGCAGGGAAGATACTCCTCTGCTTTATGCCTTGGTTCACTATCTACAGAACAGCAATTCCTTACCACCCATACAGCTGTAAAGATAATTGCCGTAAAGATAATGTGGAAATGAGAGCTAGGGAAGTGCCCAGGTCATGATGAGAACCAAAAGCACTTTGTGTTGTCATTAACTGAAATGACAATGATGTTAGAAACCCCCTTTTTAACACTAAGACACATCACATGGTTTATTTCAACATCAACCCTTATCATGTCACCCTGCTCCTCACGCCTTCTGTGACTTCCAGTCTTTCAGGAAGGATGACTGATCTGTTCTCAGCCTTCTCCCTCATCTGTCCATGCTTTACTCTTCCTCACTTGATACCCTTAAATCTGCTGGACTATCCACAACCTTTGGCTCATCCAATGCATGCTTCCCATCACTTCTGTCTACAGCCAGCAGACTCTGGAAGCCCCTTTGCTCTCTCTGCTTTCTCCTAGCCAAACATCTTTATTTGCCAAAGGCAAGCAAATCTCACCTGGACAATCCCACGTCCCACATCATGAGATCTAGAGGTTGTTTCCCATCCTGACCTGCCTCAACACACAGGATTTTGCATGTTATGTTGTAGCTAAAATAAAGCTACTGGGAATGGAAGACTGATTCATGCAAACTATTTCTCCTATCCTTTCACTGGTTTTCCTTCTCTCTCCTGAAATATTTTCCTTTTCCTTCTCTCTGTCAGCGAATTTTTACTATTTCCTTTTTGCCTCTAACCTGTCTTCAAATCTCCTCCATGATCCTGCTCCATTTTTGCAGTCCCTTGCCATATTCTCCTCCCATTAATATTCTCCTTTCTCCCATATTATGAAATTCACTGCTTTTTCCTTTTCATTATTTTTTTTTTTTCTTTCAATAAAGAAAAACAACACTCTCCTACCCCTGACCTGACTTGCTGCTTTGACTAATGACCCACGTCCTTCTTCCCTTCCTTGCTGAGATCATGGAACTGTTCATTTGCAGTTGGCTGGTGCTCCTCACCAGTCTGGCTGCATCCCCTTGTCCCTCACTGGAGGGGCTCCTGCCAGCACCTCTGCTCGCCTCCTGCTCATCACCCGGCAGAGCCAACACTCCACTCCCCCAGACCCATCAGCTACTTTCTACAGCACATTTTTCTTCCTTAGGTTTTGTCCTCCTCCATACTTCTGTGATGACAAAATGGGGTTGGAAGTGCCTTTGACAGGTCAACTAGTCCCTTTCTGCTGCTCCAAGTCAGGCTCAGTTATAATCTGAGAGATCATAATCTAACATGCCCTTAAAATCCTCCAGCAAGAGAGGATGCTGTGACCTTCCCCAGTCAGCAGCTCTTGCTGGGGGCGACAGGGAAAGAGCAGAAAAGATCTAAGAGGAGAAAAATGAGCAGGAGTGTTCCAAAAGAGGTGAAGCAGACCTCGTGTTCTATCTACCAGTCAGGTCTTGGGGTGACCTCCCCACCCCAGTGCAATTCTACAGGCTCTTTTTCTCACATATGATGTACACATATGATGTATCAGCCACTCGCTGCCTCTGCTCATACACAGGCATTACGTACACATCCCAGATCTCATCAGACACCTGTATGTACATACATCTAAGATCTCATCCTCCTCTGCACCTCTACTCAACACACGTACACACACACCTGCATACCCATCTTCTCAATTTACATATAGTACATATGTATTAAATAAGAGGTGGAGAGGCAAAGACGCAGCCTGAAGTCTGAGAAAGGCTTTTGTAAGCCAATACTAAAAACAATGATCTTTTTGTTTTCCAAAGTGACATAAAGATGTTGAATTTTAACTGCTGCATGGACAGTGGCTCACTGTTCAGATTCTTTCAACAGAAGAAAGATACCCCTGTTCTCAGCAAGGCTGAGGGGTATCAAACCTTAGCAATTAAACTTTATACTGCAGAATCTAGACATACTTTCTTTGCTTCAAAAGAGCTGTAAAGCCAATAAAAATCACATTATGACTGTAAGGTCAATAAATATGTTAATATTGCTTTCTCTCCAGACAAAGCAGAATCTACTTTGCAGCATGCTATTTTGCATTTTATTAAAGGCAAATCTAGAGGTTGGGCCTGAACACATAGAGCAAAAATGCAAATGTGCTCAACTCCACACAAATGAAGCAACGACCCATTTCAGATAGAAAATCAAATTCTGCATCCTTCTGACTGGCCTGCACCTAATTCCTTCCTCACCATATCAAGCCTGATCCTCCTTACTCTTAAACCAATGCATGCCCATCAATTTTAAGAGAACCACTCTTGATTTACACTGATGTCAAATCAATAATTAAACATCTTGCTCAATAATTAGCAGTAAGAAAGCAAAGTATGAGGCGGGTCAAGCCTATCAGTTGCCTGGTAATAGATTAAACTATATTAGGCTGAATTAACGTTATATTTTTTCCTTTAATAGAACCAATTGAGTCATTCACTGAAAATGCATTATAGACATTGGCATTTTTTCAAGAAAGATTTGAGTATTTTTCCCATCACCCAGCCAGCTCTCTCCTCAGCCCTGTGCCTTTGCCAAGTACTGAAAACGTCTGTTTTCTTCTATTAAAGAAAGCAATGAGAGAGTAACGCTGAGATTTAAGGTGCTGTTTCAGATATACCTGATTATGTACAAAATAAAACATTAGGAACTAAATATTTATCTCAGTAGCCCTAATTCAGCAATAATATCATTATCAAAACACAAACAAAGGAAACCACTACTATACACAAGTATTCCCTATGCCAAAACGAGCCCAGACAGGATTTGAGGGAGGTTTACTGCGTGCTCTCAGGAAACTGGGTGGTCCACAGACACTAAGGAACACAAACCCCTCTATCCGCAGCCCAAAACTGAGTACTGGAATCCCTCCTCAACAACTCAATTCTGCTTGTGTTTACACAGGACTAGTGACTGCAGGTACAGACAGTAGGGGCTTTAGAGAAAATACAATAATATACAATATACAATAATATACAATAAAAGCACCTGCACATCAGGGGTTGGGGAATGCACCAGTATGAAGAAATTCCAAATGAAGCTGTCTTGGGATTTTGCACACATGTGCGTTATATGGAACAAAACTCTTCCTCCCTTCTTCCCTTAGTCTCTTGTTTTGCTAAGAGACGCCCAATGACAGGACCGCAGGCTGGTGACCACAGAAGATAAAATCCCCATGCACTTTCTGCCTTGCCCACACTGATTATAGCCCATAGATTCTGGGCATCCCAAGTCTTTGTGGTGGGAGCAGAGGATGCAGTGGTGTTCGGATGGCAGAAGGGAATAGGAAACAGCCTCTGGGAACAGTGTTTCAATACGCAGCTTTTGAAAAAGCGCCAGGAGAGAACCAGCTATTTTTCCATGCAGAAGCCTGAATGTGTTTATCTGCAGCTCAGACACAGAATGAATCATGGAAGAACATCCCCAGGCACCAAAAACTGAATCCCAAAGGATTTTCTGTTTGCCTGTGAAACGCTAGCAGACTGAATGTCCATAGAGGGCTTTAGGACATCAGCTGGAGTTTGATTGTTCTTTCTGGGCACACATGCACGTATTTCCTGACTCTCAGAGACATCTTCTTGCAGACACTGAATCTGAAACTTGATGTGACTTAATGCAGAAACCTCTCTGCATAAGGAAAGGACAGTGCTGGACAACCAGCAAGACACATGGGGCTGGGATGTCTCCCATCACACGGGAACGATGAGCAATCCCAGCCTCTGTTCCCAGACTCTTCCTTCCTCTCCCCTGCACAACAATCTTGGCTAAGGAGTTATCTAAACCCCTCCAGTGCTTGTGGTCCTCTGCCCATGAAAACCAGAATCAGGGCCTCCTTCTCAGAAGTCATTTCAAATGCACAGCAGAGAGCTTGCTAGAAACACTTGCCCATCGCTACCCAGCTTCTATGCACCTTTCCACCATGGAAAAGTCCTTTTTCTCTCCCTCTGGTTTAATTTTAACTCTTCCTGCCTTCCATTTCACAATAAAGAAAACACACTGACCTCTCAGGAAATCTTCTGCTGTTTTAAAAGTTTGCACTTGTCAACCTTACCGGTAGGGATATAAATCACCTTCTCCAGAGCAGGAAGAACCAGATGATTTTAACTTTCATTTCCTAGCAAACCTCTGGAGATTCATCTTCCCTCCTTATTGTTTTAACTTTGTCCTAAATTTACAAGTTTCCATTTCTCTCTTCCCCCACCCCAGCTTCCCGACTAAGTTCTACCTTGCAGCTAAAACCAGATATCTTTGCACGTAGGAAAAAATTCAGAAGAGTAATGCTAGCTTGCTTGAATTGTATCATTAAGTGTACTTGTGCACCACACTGAGCAGTAACTGACACTAGGAAAGATTTGAAATGCCCACTGGAGAACACAAATAGCAGAAAACAAGCAATACTTTAAACTAATTCATTTGTTTAATAATCAGGAATAATACAATGATTTTTTATTTTTAATGCAAATCTTAATTATTCTCTAATTATTCTAAAATTTCCTGTAAGACAGTTTTCACTGAAGAAATCTGTACACATAACTGGAATTCAATGTTTATTCTAAACAACTTTTAACTTTCCAATTCCATTTATGATGGAATTACCTAGTCGCCTGTAATTCCTGAACTAGAAACTAAAGCAACAGCTGATTCACCCCCTTCACAAAAGCTACCTTTCAAAATCCTCCAAACCTCTTTCAAAAGGAGTGTGAGGGATGGGGCACCTGGGGAAGGAATTTCCACTGCCTTCCTTCAACAGCTGTTGATGCAAAACCACTCCATATACACAAAACTCTCATTAAGAGCAAAAATCACTGCTTTGGCAATCATCTTGACAATATTAAGAGCAGACATATCAATGTGCTTGCAAATTCCAGGGTTTTTTTTTATATTATTCTTTTATTTTATTCTCCCTGTGTTATTTTCCTAGTTTTAGGGGAAGATTATACCACATGGATGAGGAACATAAAGACCATTCTCCGACATACATCAAAAGGAACAAAGTGACAACCCTTGCATTTCTGCAACGATCTCTATAGATATTTATCTTCTAGCACGATGAATATGCTACATCAAGCCTTTTACCTTTACAGAATTGGTGACATTATCAGCACATTTTTTCAGGGAGGTCCAAAGTGACCTTCGTCGCAGCAACAACTGAGCCGTGCTATAGAGAACTACACCAGGATTACACCAGAAGAGGCTCCTACAACCACACGACAGTTTAAATGACTGAATAAATTAGCACTTTGTGGTGTAAGAGCCATGCAGAATTCCTAGAGTGCACTTCTTCCCTGGCAATGTCCCAACTGGGGAAAGGAACGTGTGCCCCAAGAACATTTTCCAGCCCTTGGCACTGGGATGTCCTCCCCCAGCAGAATTATGAGTCCTGGTAACAACAAACTTTAATTAAGCTTTAAGAGTAACAGCAATGGTTTTGCATTAAAACCATCTCTTGACTAAAATGGGAGCAAAATCCCCACAAACATGTATGTGCCTAAGGTGAAACCACATTAATTTAATTGAAGTTGTCCTTCCAGTTCTAATTCTACATAAGACACAAAACTGAGTTCTCCACATCATCACAAATACCCTTCCCTCCTGCTCTGTCCCTTCAACAACCAAACTGGTGCAGACAGACGCAAGATTAAAGTTCGAGAGTCATTTTAGGGACACAAAGTTCGATGAGACACTGCATACCCATCCTCTGAGAACGGTACTTCCCTCAGAAGAACAATGCTAAAGAAGGCATGAACATGCTTATGGGTCAAATAACAAAAAACATAAAGAAGAAAAAGCTTTATAAGCATGATAACATACAATGGAAGAAGCCTTAGCTTTGGTTAATTTGGGGACCTTCTCCACATACTACTTTCAGCTGAGGATGCTACAAACTGCACTTTGCCTTTGGTGGGCAGGGTTCATTCCAGAGGAGGATCTCCAGTGCTGGGACAGAGCTACCAAAGCAGCCCTCTGCTGAGGAACCAAATAACTAACTGATAATGCTGCCCCTTTAATTTCAGAATGCCTTTATTATTTTTATAACATTGGGCTGGTTTTAATTTAATGAATAAAGTTCTCATCCTTAACTGGGAGCTGACTGGCATCTGTTCATCTGAAGAGCAGCTAAATCAAACACCACTTCCCCAGTGATTAAAAACCTTACGCCTTCTGCCTACACTTAACACTTTGAGCATATGCAGATATAGGCAATGAGCAATTATAAACCATTTCCAGTTGCAATTGCTCAGTCTCCCATTCTCAAAGCAAGCCCCATTTCTTACTTTCTAACTCTGGAAAGCACAGCCTGTTCATCGTCAAGACTTGAACGCTTGTCTAACTTCACATGTATTTGCAAGGTGCCAGCCAGTGTGGTTTCCATATTCTATCCCTAGACAGTTACATTTGTGGTTGCAGGCACAACACAAAAATGAGAGAGGGCTGCCAACTCACACATGGGCACACTGAGATTTCCCATTTTGGGTCTTGGAATAACACAACGCAGCCTGCTCTACCCTGCACGTAGCTGCTCAGAGCTCAGTGAATCGTTCAGACAAGCAGATATCCCACATGGCCCACATGATCTCCCTCATCTGCTACAATGCAATCCCAGCAGGAAAGATGACGGCAATTTTTCATGCCATTTCTGCATCATCCAGGCTTCCCTCTACAATGGCAAAGCGTGATGCTTGGTAACCAAGTTCATCGTGTTCCCACTACTGCAGCAGCAAAAGGAGCTCCAGCAAAGATGAAGTGCTACCTCCAACACAGTCATTTCCCATTGTCTCTTACTTTTTCTGTACGTGGGGAGGAGGAAGCAACAATGTTCAAGCTAAAAATAATTTGTGCATCAACTCCCAAAATTGCTGAGGGTTGTTTTTATGGTAACTTCACAAGCCACTGTTTCAGGCACAATCTAAACACGGAAAACTTAAGCCCCAACACACTGACTCTTCAGAAGACACGTGCATTGCAAAATAGTCAGTGGGAACCAAAATCCTTGTGCGACTGTATCTAAGAATGGTTGCAATCAATGCAAATCTAATCCCATCTATAAACATTTAGTAACTGAAATGACACAAGATGCTCTTTGTTCACAGCTTGTTCCAGTTGTCCTTCTCCACCAGCTGTTTTTCTTTCCTATGTTATGATTGAGTCACCATCCCTGGAGGTATTTAAAAGACATGTAGATGTGGCACTGAGGGACATGGTTTAGTGCTGGGTTAACAGTGGGACTCGACTATCTTAAACGTTGTTTCCAACCTAAACAATTCTAAAATTGTTAGAATTGAGCTTAAATTGAAGCAAAGCTTAAAATGAAGCAAAGAACATATTCATCTACCACTCAAAGAAAAGACAGCTTGTCCGAGTCAGCCTGGCCAAACTGAAAGCTGTGCAGAGCTTTGAAGGTATCTTGTTAAAATGTGTTCAGATTACTCTTAATGGATCCTATTTGGGTTTGCTTTTGTTGTAAGGGTATTTACTTGCTTTTCAATACATGACAGTTAAGAAACCCTGTCCTCTTAACTTGCCAAAATACAATGACCTAGGTAAGGTACGGTTTTATTTAATAATTTTAATTAAAACCAAACCCAACAAAAAGTCCACCCCCCCAGCTCCATCATTAAGGGTCTGATCCAATTCCCAGTAACGTCAAGAGCTGATCGGCCACTGACGCACTCGAGTGCTGGCTTGGATCCCCAGATCATCAAAACTTAATTTCATCTACCAGTTATGTTATAGAAACCAGCGAAAACATGAAGAATGACTAAAAATCAAGCTAAAGTTGATTGTAGCTACAGCTGTCACTACCCCCCTCCTATTTTAAACATCTGCAGCCTGTAGAGCCTATGTTCGGGGCAGCACTGCGTGCACACATGCACACATGTATGGACACTGAGTCATTTGGAGGAACAGACAGCGTAACCCCCAGTTTTGAAACTCAATTAGGAAAATACGAGTGGGAACTAACAAGAGACACATTTTGTTATAAAATCTAAGCTCTGCTGAACAAAAACTAATTTAGGGAACTGATGACATCAGAAATACTGAAGTCAGATAATTACAGCGAATTACATTTCAATCCAGGCATTCAGATACTCTTCATAAAGGCGGCTGTCAGGGGTACCAGGTCTTCTCCTGAGAATTATTAAGCAGTCACTTCACAGAAGCAGTGCGTGCACAGTATGTCTGTATCTTTCAGTGACTCATAGGATGTCTAGAGATTGAATACTATAGGATTCAATCCTCAACCAGCATCATTAACATGAGGTCAAAATACTCCGAAAATTCAGTTGGTAGAGAAAACAAGTTACAGTTTTTGTGTCACCAAAAAACAAAGGATAAATTGAATTAAAAGAAAATACTTTTATTCCTAAAGCAAGTTCACAAGTGCTAGGTCTATTTTAGCGCATATAAAATAGAACAGTTTTTAAAAGAATAATTTTAAAATAGATTTTTATATATGTTCTTATCTTGACTCAGAAACAAGGGCATGAAGCTTAAAAAAAGAAGTCATATAATCATGTAGAAACCCACTGCCTCAGCTCAGAAAAGAGAGAAAAGGGAAGATGGAAAGGAAATGCTCTTCCAGAAGTTCAGATCTCTAAGTCAGGCTGTTTTTTGCAGTCCCTCTGGCTGCTTTCCTATTTCCATCCACTTTGCCAGGAAACTGCTGAAGTTCCAAAAAGCTGTTAGGGAGACAGGACATTCCCAGACTGCCATTGTGCCATTTGGTGGAGCACTTGCTAATTTTAGATTAGAGGAGGAACACACTGGGACAATTAGCCAAGAGCCACTCCTGGCTCTTGCTCCAACCCATCTTCAGACAAAACTCACACCCAAACAATACGACCAACAGCAACACCCTTTAAACACAAACAAAAAACAGAGGCAAAGGAGAATCCACCGTGCCTTTTTTGGCTGAATACATCTTTCATGCATTTCAACCCCCAAAACAAGCAGTGGAAACGAGAAGCTAACAGCACCTTACACAGAAAACCTGCCTGCAAGTGAAGTTTCAAAACAGGAGAGGACGTTTTAATGGCAGAGAACAGGGAATATGGCTAGAGAAAGCTCTCTGAAAGAGTATCTGACTGCATGCCACAAGACATTATCTGGTTGCAGGGATAGTAATATTTGGCATGAAATGGTTTGACAGCACTCAAACCATCTCTGTGCTGAAAGGCAAGTGCTCTTCCACCTGCTCCCCTGCTCTGCACTGTCCAGCTGGGGACACGGGTACAGCAGGGAACAGATCGACCTGTTGGAGATGGGGAAAGGAACCTGTAAAGAAGCATACACAAATATCATACCTTTAACAACACAACATCTACAGTCCTGTCCACCTTGGAAATGTCGCACAAGCTGTATCGCCTCTTGTGGCGTTCGTACATTTTGTCCAGATAGGCAGGAGTGGAGCAGCAGAGCCCACCATGAACCCCAGGCTGACCACGGCCAGGCGCGCTCCAGACCTCTCACATACGTGCTCAGAGGAGTCCCCGTGTCTCAGCCTGCCCGAGCCTCTTGGCAGGAAAGAGAAAATCCCAGAGCTGCGACCGGCTGATAAAGTCTTCTCAGAGCAGATTTGCTTGTACAGGCAACGCAGGAACTTACAGCAAACAAAAGATATTTGAAGAGAGCTTTAGACATATAGGATTATTTTGGTTTGCAACTGCTAAGAATGGTACCAGCCTCCCTGTTAGAGTAATAATAAAAAAAAGGTTTTCCAGACAACTTTAATATCCAAAAAGCATCAGAATAAAAATCCTGCCCAAAGAGAGAACAAAAGCCAGATGTGTGCACCCTCTGATGCTCCGAGAGGGAAGGGAGAAGGTAGGCTCAGCCACGACGGGTTTAATTCAGGAAAAAAAGAAGAAAAAAAAAAAGCCAATCACCGTATCCAATGTAAATACTGTCACCAACAGGGTTTTTCTTTCACGCCCTCGTGCACTGGAAGAAACAATACAAAAAGGTACTTTCCTCCTCTCAAGCCAGTCCACCGCTCAGCAGACAGCAGGGCTCGGTTTTGTATTAAGTTTAAATTTCTAATGACAGCACAGGGCAAAAGGAAAGAAAATAATGAAATAAAGCCACTCCCTCCTGGTTTGGGCTGGGACGTCACCACTTGCCTTTTTAGTCCTGCACCAGTGTTCTCCCAGCTTTCAACATTTCTTTGCAGTTGTGGGAGCATGATTCATCCCTTCAGAGGGAGGAAGGGAAAAAAAAGAGGAGGGAAGGGGGGAAGAAAGAGCAGCAGCTTTTCTTTGCCAGCTTCTTCCACCTCCGGCTGCAGGCACTTGGCATGTCTGCTCGGTCCAGAAAGAGACTTGAGAAGCGCAGAGACGTGTTTTCGGTCGAGAAAGAGACTTGAGAAGCGCAGAGATGTGTTTTCGGGGAAGACTCTTCCCTTTCCCCCAGGCCAGGTGAATGAAAGACAATTTCAGGCTTAACAAACGCTTCCCCAAAACAGGAATGGAAAACTTATGATTTAATCAGCGCACGCACACACACCACCCCCCCCCCCAAGAAAGAAAGGAAATCAGCCATTTAATTTCTTCTTGTCTGTTTGCAACACTGAGCAAAAGATTCAGCAAGTTGCTGTCTAGAAAATACAGTTTTCCCTCTTTATATCAGCCTGACAAGCAGAGCTTTTTTTCTTTAAAGAAAAAAAAAACCCTAAACTTTTTTCATGTGAGCCAGTCAGAGCGTCTCTCCCCTCTCAATAGCTCATTCACATCAGCTGGGCCCTGCACGCACACTGCCACATGGTTTCCTGTTTTCAAACTGCCCCCTTGCAGCCCCCTCTGCTTTCCACCCCACCCTGACCTCTCCAGGGATGAAATCTTTCCATACTTCCCTGGCTTTAGACATTCTCTCATTCACCAATTCAAAAGGGAATGGGGGTGGTTAAAGAGAAGAAAAGGGGAAGGGGAGGTTTCTGGCTGGGAGTTTGTAGCGAGCACAACTTGCTGTTTTTCTGGATAGAAAAGCTGGGAAACGCAGGAGTTGTTAATCCTGTGTTGCAAAGCAGGAAACAGAGACATCGGAAGTAGTGCTTATCAACCCAACGTTTAATTGCAGATCCACAAACGGCTGGGTGAACCGGCCCACCGCCTGCTGCTGGGATTTGCTCCACTCGTGGAGCTTAGTGAAGGGTTTGTAGGTCTTTTCATCCAGCCCTGTAGGGTGGCCCTGCTCCCCTGGTTGTATGAGGTGCTTTGTAACCACCAGCTCAAGCTCTGGCAAAGGCAACTCAAACCCTGCAGCCTGCTGACATGAAAAGTGAGTTTTCGGCATGTGAATGCAAGAGGAGTTATAGAGTCATAGAATGGTTTGGGTTGGAAAGGACCTTAAGATCATCTAGTTCCAACCCCTTGCCATGGGCAGGGACACCTTCCACTAGACCAGGTTGCTCCAAGGCTCTGTCCAACCTGGCTTTGAACACTGCCAGGGATGAAGCATTCATAATGTCTTTGGGCAGCCTGCGCCAGTGTCTCACCACTCTCACAGTAAAGAACTTCTTCCTTAAACCCATCTGGTGGTGAGCTGGCACTCCAGTTCCTCTCTTTCCAGTGCTAACCAGTCTTCTGGCTGACCAAAAACATTGAACTGCCTGTGAGTAACACAGGAGCTGACTCCCCTCCGCATCTATTTGGTAAAATACCAAAGAACGGGAGTTCATAGAAACATGAAGTGTTATTCCTGGATATGCCACCGCCAATGCATACAGTCAGATCATGCAAAAGAATAACTACCCTCTGGATTAGAAAACTCAGTAAGCAAGCTGAGGGGGTATCTTTGCTAATTGGTGGCACAGTGGCCAGCCACCACTCGAACATCCACCTTTGAGCATCACGCCATGAATACATCCTCATGCACTGGAGCAGGCTGCGGACTCGCAGCAGATGAGTAAGGTTTGCTCTTACCTAGTCAATGCGAGGTATCCCCCCCGACTTCCATTATGAGTCTCTCCCTCACAACCCAAAGCTTCATCTCCATCACACCACCAGCTGAACTGAGGAGGATCTCCTCTACGAGGCTCTCTCGCAGCTACAGTCCCCAACTCAAGATCTCAGCCAATGACTCTCTTCTCCTTAACAACAAGCGGAGCTTCTGCTTTCAGTATGAGGACACACACAAAATGTGGTAGTACTCTGGGGACTTTCTGGAGCCACCAGTTTTCTCCACAAGTAATGAATCCCAGCAGTCATGTGTCCGTCGAGATGAGGAATCAGAAATGGCTGTGACAGCATTCCAGCCCTTCAAGCACTACCATAAAAGGCAGGGATTTCCTCAAATCTAAATTTGCAAGACGGGAACCTATAAACAAAGTGTGTGAATTTAGTTCAGGTAAAGGAATTTGCACCAGTCGCTGTGCCTTAAGGATGCTCTAATGTTTCATTATGGAGCACCTGAACTTTTTTAACTGATAAAACAGCTGATTTTGTTTTCAGATCCATTTAATCACAGCTGCTGATATATAAGGCCAAGATTTATTCAAATGACAACTGCACAGCTTTGTCCAGTCACTCCACTTAAAGCACTTCACCTTTGAACCGTAACCAGAAAGAGATGTTCAGCTGTGGGGCTCAAGCCATGCCACCTTGCAGAGGAGACTGCCATGTGAGCATCACTACTGAAACAGCACATCTTCCACAGGGATGCAAGATAGGTCTGACTTGTAGCTGCACTGACACCCCGTCTTTTGTGACTCACGTTATCTCACCCTTCCTACAGGTAGAGAGAAATGAGAAACATCTCTAGCCAAAGAAGGTGGAAGACACACTGGGAGATGTGCAACCTTCACAGCAGGAAGTCAAAAAGAGAAGGACAGTTTTTCTGAGCAATGCACAAGGACCATGGTATGGCCAAAAGCCACAAGTAACCCAGCGTGTGCCTTCACGGGGCAGGAGGGAATAAGAACGTTCAGGTGGAAGGGGCAGGCAGGTGATGAGAACTGGCCACCATGTCCGTGCCCTCCTATGAATCAAGATAATGACCTGCCTTCCTCCGTCATTATGTGTCTTGATCTAGTAAAGGTTGCCAACTGATCCCTTCAGGCTCTTCTATACCTTCAGCCACAGAGGGAAATAATCAACACAAACCAACCAACCAACCAACAAAAAAGATCCTCCCCTCTCCCTTCTCTTTTTCTTTTCAAATTTAAGCTTCCAAATCCCTAATTTGCTCCAAGAGTTTTTCTGTGGTTATACTCCTGACTCACAGCCAAGATCAGGAGGCCAGTGACGACTACAGACACCCAAAGTGCATCTCATCCTCATTTCCAGACTTTACTGTGGAAAGGGGGGGAGAAGAAACATAACATAAATAGAAGATAATGTGCCAGACACACTCCCCCTTGGGAGACCATCATTCTCTTCCCACATTAGGTGAGGCTTTCGCTGCATTGTTTCAGGCTAGAAATCTTGCCTTGCACACAGCCTTATATACACACAGGCGCACTGAGCAGACATGAAGACAGATTCAGCCTGGATGAAGCAGAACAAAGGTTTCCAGTCTCCTTTGTCCATCTATTTAAGGCACTCCCTGAATGCCATACATGAGTTTACACAGTGTATAGTGCTTATGTTCAGAAACATAATGCCCCAAACAATAAGAGGATAAAGATTTAAAAAACCCTACTCCAATGAGTAAATAATTCTCTTTTTTACATGGAGTTGCTCAAAACGGAGCAGAGACACGAGCAGCAGCCCAGGCCACCGGCTGCTGATGCGACAGTTCTGGGTTCCTTATTGGAAACATCTGGAAGTGCTGAGCCGCTTTGTGCAGACAGGAGTTTGAAACTATCCAATCGTTTCATATCCAAACCAAAGTCCAGTGCTGCGGATTTCAAGGGAAGGAAAAGGGAGGGGGGAGGAAAAAAGGCACTCGATCGCACCATATGATCTGTAACTCATCCAGACAAAACTCCTCCTCCTCTACCCGCTAACAGACCTCCTAATGACAAGGAAATCATGGTTATTCTGAAACAGACTGCACTATTGTTATCTGTTTCAAATTACTTTTGCCATATCGTTATGAAACACTGAAAATGATGCAATCTGCAGAAATGCTCAGGCGTATTAACTTTTTCAACTGCGGCTCTGATAGGAACTAATGGAGCAGCAGATGAAAGGCAAAAATCCTCCCTGTTTTAAGCAAGTCAAACCCCACTTTTGAGCACTGAACACAGGAGATAATAAATTCATCAGACAGTAAGAGGGAAGAATTACAATTTCGATTGCTCTTTTCTTAAAAGAAATCAGCTTTTTGGAAGGGGTTTTTGAAATTTTTCTGTTTCTGGCACTTGCAAGGATAGACAAAACAAACCCTTTTTTTTTCCCTAAAACTAAATAAGGCAAAGGAAATCTGTACTCTAATATGGCAAAACCTCTAAGAGGAGCGCGTCCAATCTGGAAGGGAGCGCACATCCATCGTGTCTGCTGGGAGGCAGGTCAGCACCGCAGAGAGAAGACCGAGACGGATGCTTGAAGAAGACCAGGCACTTGCTGAATGCTGGTGAGCAGACCTTGGTAAGGAGCCCTGGATGTTAGATAATGCATTTCTCATTTTTGTGGAGCATTGCAAGATTGTGTTTTGTGACCAACCAGCTCCCACCCTGCCTGTCCATCCACGTCCCTGCAGTGACACTTTGGTCCAGGGCCGCATCCCTCCAGCCATGGCACAACCTGCCAGTGTCCCACCAAAGTAACATCATCTTCATGAGGTGGTTCCAAAAAGCTGGTTGTGATTTTTGGTTCCCCTACGAGATAGGGCACAGAAAGGAGTCATGGAGAGGAATGTGGACAGTCCCCTGTGATCAGACGCCACAGGGATCCCATCCATGGCAAGCACCGTGCTGCTTGCTGTAAGGGGGAAGATCAGAGATGCAGGCAGCATCTTCACAATCCTGGTCCTAAACCACTGCTACATCCACCGGCTCAACTTAATCCTTGGGGCAAATCCTCTAACAAACAGCTGAAGATCTGTGAAGGAGGCACGGGAAGGGCTTGGAAAGCTGTCAGACATACATATACATAGAGAGAGTGTTTTGAGAAAATACAAAACCACCTTGAGAGACCTTCAGCCGTTTCCTGACCTTCCCTTTTCTAATATTTCTCAGAGACTTGGTGTACATTTTGCAGGAATTTCTATTGTCCAAATAACCTTCAGAAAAATGCAGCAGCTTTGGTCTGCCACAGAGAATGCCTGAACATCCTTCCAGAGGAAGTCAACTGCCCATCTTACTGCTCCCAAATGACTACAGGAGAAACACATCCCACGCAGGAGATTAGCAACCCCTCAGCTGACTTTACATCAGTTTGCAACATCTAGTTCTGCCTCTACCAAAAATAACTGCAAATCGAGATGGCTGGCTGGCTGAAGTGCTGTGGGATCTTGGACCACGCCACAGATATTTATTTAGCCTGTTATGGGAGTTGAGAGAAATACTTCTCGCTGTCAAACACTGGACATGTTGTTTCGCCCTGTGAATTCCAGCATCCTGAAAACAGGGAGGGGAAAACATGAATGTATGAAGCGGGAACAGTCCCCAGAGCGGGCTGTCAAGAAGTACCTGAGCTATGAACTGCAGAAGCAAAACAGTCTCCCAGAAGCAACCTGCACTGCAAATCCCCTGTGTCGTCTGCGACACTGTATGATCCCGTGCTCAAGCACTTCCCGCCAGGGCATGGGGTCTAATGATCTACAGATTGGGCAAAACACAAAAATAATGGGGTCTTTCATAAAGAATAACACAATTTTCAACCAAGATATCTGAATGGAAGACACTGCTTTGGTTTCACAGCTGGCTCAGCCCAGCCTAAAGCTGCTGCCGAAGGGGGTCATCAGAAATGATGTTCGCTTCTTTGACCTCATCCAGCACTACAGCTGGTCATATTAGCTTAGCTTAAATTTCCCTTCATGCTTTTGAGTTGCTGGTAATGAACACGCAAGTTTTACACGTGAACGATGAGCAATCATCTCTGCTAATTATGGTGATTCAAGCCTCCCCCTCTAAGGGCAGGACTATAATTGCTGGGATCTGGAAAGAGAATGATATAAATAAAAGTATTTAAAATAGGAGCTTAAAACCATTGTAAACATTATACAATCTATTTCGGATTGGTTTGCACAGGCTATCCACGAAGTTTTTGAAGGCCTGCTCAACCCACAGGATACCCAAACAAGCAATGTCTTGTAACTCATGCTACAGAGGAGTTAAGTAGGAGATCATTGCATTTGTCCCACATGCAAGAAAAAGAGGATGTTTCATTATCTATAAAGTTCACAAATGCAAACCTCAAAGGAATTTTTCGTTTTTATACCATGTGTAATAAAGAGTGTGTAAAAAAGAATAATCTGACATCACTGGGATTGATATAGGATATAAGAAAGTATTCATTTACTCAAAAACGTATGTTCCATTATCCTATACTAACAAATCCCAGAAACAATAAACGTTACGGTTCAAGGTATAGGAGGTTAAAAATCAGGATGAGGTTTTGTGCAGGAGAACAGACCACCTCACATTTGCAGAGTGCAGGAAACATCATGCTGTATTCGGGAATAACAGCATGATATGCATTTCTGTAGGCAGTGCACAGGAGCAGGCAGATATTGCCTGAGCCACTCCAGGATGCCTCGCTACAACATGAGATCAGTGCCATCATATGCCTGATAGATGCTTCTATCTAAAGAACTTATGTATTTAGCTAAAAACAGAGACAGGATAACAGATTACGTAGATGAATTAGCGGATAAAGTGCAACAAAAATGACGTACGGTATCAGTGAGGAAAATTAATAGACAATATAAAAATGACACATCTTGAACTAAGGAAATTATTCAACTTTTACCATTCTTTCATGCCTCCAGTTTAAGGCCCTGTAATCTAACTGACAAACAGAGAAGGGTCATTCAAATGAATAAATCATGCCAGAAAATGATTCAGCTTCCCTCCTCTTTTTTTTTTGCCTTTCCCCTTTTAACTGAAGTCCCCAGGACTCAGCCCTTGGGAGCACACACGACCCAGTGTATTGTCCTGGCCGGGCACTCTGTCAAAAGGGAAAAAGTTATTTCTTCTTTCATCTTGTAACTTGAAAACCTGGGAGGGGAGGTGATGGGAAAGCAGAGCACCATTCAAAGGCACCCATCATATTTCCAGGTCAGTGTTTTTTGCTTGGCTGCTAGTGAAGGCCGGGGATTGAAGACACCGTGGTATTTGTTTTGCCCTTCCAATGTTTCTGTTTGCTTTGTAGGGAGGAGCATCTCAGACCCGATGGGTAAGTGAGATGCTCTCAGTGCAGCCAAGCCCCCCTCTCCACAGCAATAACAGATGCTCCAGCTCACCCTCCTAACTACACTTGCATCCAACCAGTATTTTTGTGCCCTCTCTACATGCATTTGGAAACTTGAAATAAAATCCAACGCAAACTTGGAGAGGAGGCATTTGGATTCCAGCTCCTGCCTGGGAGGTCTGCGTTAGGACCACATGAGTATTCATTTGCTCACTGTTTTATCCGTTTCCCTGGTAGTCCTCTGTAAAGAATATTAAACAAACATGTCTTTACAGCTCAAGAGCCCAGGAAAGAATGTTGAAGCAGTGGAAGAAACCTGGTTTTACCATTTTTTTACCCTGCTTTTATCCCTCTGGTCTATAGATGTATATGCAAGGGTGAGGATTCATTGAGTCCACAAAGCCATCATTAAGGACTGCTATACCAATACATGCTAAATATGTTCCCTTCTTTAGCCCAGATTTAGAAAATACTCCTAAAGGAATTTTAGGACATAAAACATATGTGTAATTAACAGCCAGATATGTGGAAGCTTTGTCATCAGTGAGTAATTTTCTCAGCTGTTGACACTGCCCCAGAAAAATAATAAAATACTTATTTCTAAGGTTATAAACTAACATGGTGCATCTCCTCTACCAACTTTTGAAAGATCCCTTTCCAGTAACACTTGCTGTTGGCAAGGATAATTCCTAACTGGAATAATGGATCCAATCCCTGCTCCTATTCTTCTCCACTCAGTGAAAGGCAGGGAATGTCCCTGCAAACATTAGGAATGTCAGGCCAGTACAGGCGTTTTAGGAAAACTTTAGCTGCTGGGGATTTGTGCTCTCCTCTCTCATTCCCCACCTGCCGAAGCTGCTGCACTTCCACACATTTAACAGCTTTGCTCAATAAATAAAGAAATTTAAGCCAATGAACAATGTTAACTGGAGCCAAAATGTCAAAAAATAGCATTATGTCTGGGAGCCCTGCAATTTCCCTGGGTTATCTCCTTCTGATTCAGGCTATCCCAAAAGCTGCAAAAGTCACTGCACAGCAGGATAAGGAAAATGGAGCATCTGAAAGTTCTCACCGGTGACTATAAGCAAAGGGCTGGTTTTGTTTTCTTATGAAGAAAGGTGGAAATGTTCTGAAGTTCTCCCTTGAGGCTAAAATCCAAAACATTTCCAAGACTCAGAAGCAAGAAAGTTTGCAGATAATCAGCAGAACTGATGCCAGTTCAATCAAGGCAAACCAGTAACAGCAACTGGGAGGGGCAGAGATTACACAGCGTCGTTCTGAACAGGGAAAAAAGTAATCCTTTTCGTTATGCAATGGTTAAATAATTTAACTATCCCCTAACAGTTAGAACTGCTGACTGCTCAGCTAGTCATTTTGGCTATTACATAGCATTAATGTCTGCTGTTTCTGAAGTTTGCCTTTTGGAGGAAAAAAAGGCAACTTCAAAACATGCAAAAATTAATGAAACCCATATGTGGGATACTGTCATTATTCCATGTTTATAAGAGGATCAGGTTTTGTTAAATGGGCTTATTTAATGCAGACGCATAAGAAAAAATACCCAGCGAAAGATCTGAAAGCTATTGAAAGAAAAATATTTTCTTTGTTAACCCGAGCAGCCATTAACAAGCAAAAAGACACAGTTTAAACTAAAAGCCACTATATATTTTGCTGCAACTTTGTTTACAGCTTCACTGACAGCTTATAAAGTTCTCCTAAGTAGAGAAACATCTCCTAGATATATTTTACCCTTTTGACCCTTTTCACCCCCATACTGTATTTAAGCTGGGACAACCTAAAAATCAATGGCTTATGGAAACATCTGTGGATACAGGGACATGATTTAGACTTTTTTCAACAGCTGTTGTTATTTTATGCTGGTTTTGGCTAGGTCAATTGGTAAGACTGGAAGAAAGTATTAGTCGGGCTCCTTTCCTGATTTTGGTTTCTCTGTAGCTGCTGCAGTCAGCATCCCATTCCCTCCCCTGTCTTGGGAGTTTGGGGGGGGGGGGGGGAAAGGTCTGAATGTCCCCCAAGCCTGGTCTTGCTCACCAACCTCAGACTAGAAATAAAGGAAATACAGCTTCCAAATGGGGACCTATCTTATCTCACTTATTCACCTAAATACTAGCTTAAAATATTCCCTTCCTGCCCTGCACAAGGGAGCTAAACCCCTTGCTGCAGCACACTCCACTGCCCATCTCCCTGGCTCCCCTTCCCACTTCCAACAGTGCTCTGTGATAAACCCCAGTTTTGTCTTGCCTCCCCTCCTGCTATTTCCCTGCCGGGATCCAGACATCTGCCAACATCCTCCATCAAAGATAACACACTATGTATTTTAAGTGCCAAAAGGTATTTGATGCTCCAGACAGCACTACTTACCAGACAGGGAACACGCATTGCTCACAATAACACATGCATAAAAACAGAATATGCTTTTCCTGTGAGACTAATGCCTACCTAAAGAAAAAAAGTAAATTCAACACAAATATCCTACTTTTCAACATTTAATTCAGCTTCTACTCGAAGCAATATTTCTCTATAAATTCTGTTTTCTTGAAAGAGAAGAAAACAACTTACAAAGCTCTTAAAGTTATCTACAAACCATTTTTCAGTGTACGTTCAAACCGTCAAGAGACAGAGAAAGCCAATACTCCAAGTACAGATTTTCCCCCTCCTTGCTCTTTTTAACAGAGAGGATTTGTTTAATCTTACCTTCAAACCTTTTTATTCCCTGCCATGCACTCCGAGTGTCACTTGGTACTGACTGAATCGTGCCAACCCTTGCCCGAAAGGACAGTCGCAAGAAAAGCCAGTTTAAACAGAAACCACTCATCTAAAAGCAGGGAGAGCCCCAGGTTTGCAAGCAGAGGAGATATTTCAGCATTAAAGAATTCTAGGAGCTACTCCAAGACGCAAATTTTTGTTGTCTGGTGCACTGTAAGCCCAGAAAGAAGTTATTTATTTAGTCTATATACTTAGATTTATAACAAAGGCAGAGGATCCATATACACTCTTCTGGGTGCCTTTTGCATCGTTTACAACATATGACGTAAATCTCAGCTTCCTCAAAGACAGAAAAGAAATAACAAACAAGCCTTGACAAGCAAAATCCACCCCTGTCCCCCAAATATCCAGCTATGAAGAAAAAAGCCTTTTGAGGTTTCTCTCCATGTCTCCTTAAAACACAATTTAAACCAGAATTTACAAAATGCCCTAAGACCCATTTCAGGCCATGCAGCAGGCAGCAAAGGACTCACCCTCTCCCCTTCCCTTTTTAATACTGTGGGACCCCAAACTTTACAGTCAATGCATCCCTTCACGCATCTGCAGGTAGAAATATGGGGAAATGGAGTAAGTAACCCTCCTCCTTTTTAAAAGCCTCAAAAAGGTACATTACTGCTCTTTTTTTTTATCCATCACATGCAGGCATCTGAAGTTAAGACTTGTCCAGCTCCTCCTGGCAAGGCTTAAGCATGCATTTCCTCATCTTGTCATGGTCAGTGATTTAATAAGTGAAACAAACCACCAAGAAACACTTCTTTAATCTCAGCAGACTTGAACAGTCCACCTCTGTCCATGCCTTTGGTAAGAATCACTGCGATCTCCACTGTAGTGTTTTGAAGCGGCTGAAGAGATTTCTGTATTCCCAAGCACAAGATCTCAGATTGAAACCAATGTTTCAGAGAGCTGCACCTCCAGCCTTTGAAAATGTGGATTTTGGAAATAATACCCCTCCCAACCACTTTTAGGCATTTAACGTGTCCAGCTGTGTTAAGAAACCAAGCAAAAGTTCAGTGTCAAGTAAGTCAGGATTATGATCTTCTTGTGATTTATGGAGGTAAGTACAGTCTCAGACAGAAGAAAAACAAGTCACTTGATGCTAAGCAGACTCGGTACCAGGGCTCAGACTAATGAGTTAGTGAGGGTGAGGCTTCACGTTCCTGCCTCTTATCTCACCAGTTGGAAGGACAACACATAGGAAGGGAGAACACAGCCAGTTGGTAAAAGATAGGCAGACCCAGCACCATGGCATTTGCAAAAACAGGATTAGTGTTTGCAGTAGAGAAGATGGAAATGCTTCAGGACAGGGAGGCATGTGTATTTGACAAAGATACTGTACTTCCCACAGGTAAGAATGTGCTCCCAAACAACTAAGTGCATAAATACAGTGAAACTATTATTATCATGACTTTAATCAGGGTATACACCAGGGTAAAGTCTTTAGGGAGAAGAAATACCTAACTAGGCTGAGAAAATCATAAGCCACACATCAGTCTTCTGCAGATCTGAACAGAGAACAGCATAACTCAGGTTAAACACAGGCTAGCAGCAGTTCTTCTGATTCGAGCTACACAAACAGAAGAGAAAGCAAACAAGATAACCCAGAAATATTGTCTCTGTCTTTTGGATTAGTCTCTTGGGCACGGCTACTGCCTTCATTTTCACTGAGTAAATCGCTGGCACTAAGACGATAAACAAAGTAAGCAAGAAGGGAGGGAGCAGCTAAGTTCACCATTGCTTAAGAGAAAATCAGAAAGTTAGCTACATCAAATACATGCTTATTTAGGCATAAATTTAATGTGTAAGTGAAGCAGAGAAGATGGAAGGAGAACCACCTTACTAGCGATGAGAGACCAAGTGTAAAAGAAAGCCTGGTTTAGAATCTGCTCCCATTTGCTAACTCCTATACAGCTGATCAAGTATATTTTATTAAACTATTGCAAAACCCTGTCACATTCTTGTTACAGCCTCCATGTTGGGGTTAATCCAAAGCAGAAGTCCAAAACACAGAACACAGGAGTAAAAACAACAAACTGGCAATGAAAGGAGGTAAGCGGCAGTGAGAAGAAACTCTCGTCTTATCCCTTACGCCTACCTGCTCTGGGGTCCCAACAGAAAAATCACTACTGCCCATGCTTTTTACAGCATTTGGAGATGTCACCTCTTCTGCAGTGTGACTGATGACTAACACAAGTCTCCTACCAAAATTCAGATGTTTCCTTTCCTTGAAAGTTTCAATGAATTTGCTACTGTGACACTAAGGACAGCCACGGCTGACCACAGCCAAACACAACACAGTGCGCTGCTCTGTCCCTGCGGGGTTTAATTCTGACTTGCAGCTGCCTCTGGTCAGCCAAACCCACTCCCATACCATTCAAGTGCTTTTCTTTTAGATATCATATGCTCAGATACCATATCACTCAGTCCTTCTGTATACTGAGATATTTTAATCATCCACTGCAACACTAACCATCTATTCTTGTCTCACAATCCCAACCTTAAAGACCTTTCCATCACCACCAAACTGCCCCTACTGCTCTGCACAGCACAGACCAGGCAGCAGGGAAGATGTCCCTGACAAAGCCAGAGAACACTGAGAGTCAATTGAGAGTCAATCTGCTCAATGTGAGCAAGGATGCTGCATGGAAAGAAACATCTAGTTATCATCCAGGCTTTTATCTCATCTGATGTTTTAGCAGTGGTTTGATCCCAGAAACATCCTACAACACAGCTGAATCACTTTGGGACACACCAGGATATGTGCAGGTCACCAAGCAGTTAACAGCAGAGAAAAAAATCTGAGATTTCCACCTTTGCATTAAAATGGTGTAATAAGGGAAGATGGACCACCTAAAACAGTGTGTGTGTGGAAGGGGAAGGCTGAGAGTGATAACAGAAAGGGGAATCTGTGCAACTACCACGAGACTAAATGCTCTTGATTCCATGTTTCCATGGAAAGTGTTTTAACAGTACTGGGTAAAACGCCAAATAAGTTTTCATAACGATTCACACCGCATGAATGGAAACACTTAAGTACAAGTATTCCTTCTAATCTGCACTCTAGCTCTACACGAAACTCTCTCTCCTGTGTCCTTTACTTTTTTGTTCTTATTCACAGCATTCTTTTCATCCTTTGCTGGAAGATTAAATCAGAAATGCCATGCCTGGATACTGCTACAGCCTGTTACTCTTCACCAGCAGCCAAGAGTCCTGCTCAGCTCAGACAGTTGTCCCTGTACGAGGGCTCTCTCTTCTAACGTGGAGGCATCACACAAACAGGAGGTATTACAATCACGGCAGGAGGTATCACACAAACACCAAGCCCTTACAGACCTCCAGTATAACACAGGCCAGGCAACGTAACCCCACAGCAGTTCTAGCACTGGTTTGGCAGTTTATTTAGAGCTGCAATGTGTCACTCATAGGACATCCACTCCCGATGGCAACACTGGAAGCAATGGAGAGCTCATCTCTTCCCACAGTAACTTACTCAAAGAAATAACTATTTTCACCCTTCAGAGTTTTCATTGTCATTCCTACAGTCTCACAAACTGTCCCAAATAGCTTTCCCAAATCCTAAAAAACTCTACTTAAAAAAACCTGTCACGTAGGATAGTGGTTAGTGTAGGATTGCAAGAGAACTCAAGCACCAGTCCATGACTCCTCACCAAACTCCAAAACAAATCTACGGTGATATTAATCACCTATTTCTTGTATTAATGAAATCTGCTTCTAAGGCAGTGTAACTACTAGAGAACCGCAACAACCGTAAGTCTACAGAAAAAACATCAGTGCTGGCTCCTCTACATTGCAGGGTGCCAACTTTGTACCCATTTGTCATAAAAATGCAGTCTCCATCGAAAAGTCCACATTTGGTCTCCCATGCTATCATCTTAATTTCCTCTATATTTAGACCAGGAATTCAGTGTGCAGTAACCATGTCTACCATACAACAGTTACACCACAAAGCTTTAAGAGATCTCAAACACAAATAAAAGAATCCATACGATACAGGAGATTGAACCATTCAAAAACAGTGCAGTATTTTCCTTCTCAAGGTACAATATTCAATGCCAGAATTCCTTATACATCCATTATTTTATGGATCTATACTTTCAGGGCTGCATAATAAAAAATGAATATATCTAACCATTGGAAGAGAACTCCAAAACCAGGATTTTCTATACTGGAAATCCTTTAGCTCTGCGTTTTACAAACTTAGGAATTATGGAGTCCTGATCCTAAAAAGGGCCTCAGAAAGCTACTTTAACACACTGATGTTAAATAATTTGTATGACTGAATCCCTCTGAAGCAAGCCAAAAGCAAGCATCACAGATTTGTAATTATTAAACAGTTGTCTTTAATCTGCATCCATCTTGAGACTACAGCAGGATATATACACAGCTCTGCCTTTAAGGCAACAGCATTTGCAGATGGTGAATAAAATCATAGGTAGCTCTTGATGCTTTTAACAAAAAGCTGAGGGATAAACTTCCTCTGCAGCTGATACTGGGAAGATGGCAGAGTCAGATGTTTTATTAGAGGAAATTAGGAAATGATGGAAAAAACAGGGCTACATGCAGCAATCTTTGCCTCTAAAGAACATTGTAGTGGCTGAAGGGGAAGGCGTAGGGGAGGAGAAGGAACTCACCATCTCTAGAGATCAGCGAGGGCTAGCACAAACCCTGTGGCCACTGCGAGCCATGGGAACGGCGCGGGTGCCTTCATCTGCCCCGTCCTGCCACAGGCTCATGCAGAGCCAAACCTGGGAGCAGCATCTTTGCGCTGAGTCGGGGACTTGGCTCGGTGTCTGCGTTCCTGCTTCTCTTGCTAACATCCGTGAATCCTGTGTCTGGGCTTGGAAACAACTGTCTTGAGCTGAGGATTAGCAGCGTTCAGGAGAAAAAGGCATCGGAACTGCAGCACCCAAAGCAATTAAGCGTAGGACAAAAAACCTGCCACAATAGTTGTATAAACGCCTTCCTGCTACAGATTTCAAAGCATGAGTAATAGTAAAGGCCAAACAAGAATCACAGCCTGGTTTGAATCTCTTTTTCTTTTCTTCCCCCCTGCTTCTATTCTAACTCCCTGCAGCACACACTGTGGACTGAGCAGCTTACGCAGCGATGCACAGTACAGATGGCAAAACCCAGAGAGGTTATCCTGCACAGTGATGAATTTACTCAGGGGCTGACCGTCTTACACAATTTCCTCCTACATCTCTCGAGCCCCTGCTTTGAGCATCTGGGGCAGACACAGGATGCTGGTGGGTGTGAGAAAGGGCCTCGCGGGTGACTAGCCTTGTCCTGATTCGTATGTGTGTGTCACCCTTTAGCACTAACTCCAGGCTTAACGGCAGGTTCCTTTTTGGCTGTGTTTTTCCATGTTTACTGTAGTTACAGGACAACATTTACAAAGAGAGAGTTACACAGTGATTTTAAAGAGGCACAGCCTATTGCTAAGGCTGCACTTTCCAGCACCAGACCCCACTCTGATTTTTTTTCTAACACTTCAGCCACTCACTCTGAAATTGCCTATGCTGTTGGGAAGCTTCCCACGCCATTCTGCAGGCCCTCTGGAAACAGGGATTTGCAGTCACCATCCCATGGTACACACATGCAGATGGAGAAAATGGTCTTCAGTGCACAAAGACAACCTGAATTCTGTCAGGTCCTCATGGTGAGTTATTTCTTAGGAAAATAAACTGGAGCCTGGAGAACTATCATGACCCCTTGCCTTGGGTCACCAACAAGGTTCAGCAGTTTTGAGCCATGAAGCTCTTACTCCTTGATCGACAGCTAGCCCCAGGCTCTCCTCCTAAGGACCAGCCACTAGAGGGGGGGTGACACTATACACCTTGGCCATAACTTTCTCTATTACCTGCTGACTCCAGAGAAGATAAATACGGAACACTGCACCTGGGGCAAGCGAAGAAAGGTCTCTGGATCCCAACACCCATCCCAGTGCTGTGTGGGTCTCTCCTCTCTCCCACAAGCCCTTTTCTACCCAGTCCAGCCCATCCCCTCTTCCCATCTCCTACAGTCCTGCCATCCCTGTCCCCTTCCTCTGCACACCCTTTTGCACCCCGACCAAGCTGCTCCCTACTCTTCTCCCTGCAAAGCACAGACATGGGGGTCTATGAACCAAAAGCAATGGGCAACAACAGACCTGGGGCTGTGTCCTGACAGAGCATCGTCTATCTTATCTGTAACATCTCCCAGGGAAGGAGGTTTCCTAACCTCCCTAGGTGGTCTTGCGACAGTTTCATGATGATAACAGGATGTTTTCTCAACATCCAGTCTAAATCATCCTGGCAAATTAGCAAATCAGTAAATTAAGCTGCCATGGAAATCTGGGACTTTAATAACCACTATTACATGTTGGCAGCACGCTAGATTGCACAATAGTTTTCTTCTTGTTGCACTGGATAAATTTAATTCTTTCAACCTCTTCTCAGGTTTCTTAACCTCTTCGTGTTGTTTTCTTCTGAACACTTTCCAATATATGTCTGTGTCCTCCCTGGAACAGGGCACCCAACCCCTGGTTTGATGACACTGATGATGCCTCCGCAGTGCCACACACGAGTAAGTCACCTCCTGCACCTTACGGAGGACACTCCTTCAATATAAATCAAAACAAGATTTGCCTCTTTTGCAATAGCCTCTTGCTGGTGATTCATTTGTGGTCCAATAAAAAACCCTCAGTCTTTCTCTACTCATCCCTCTCCAGCTTAAACCTGACTTAATAAATGTGCAGTTTGATTTCCTCTTTGCAAATGAAACACTCTGTGGCTGCTTTTATCTCTTATCTGGATGCACTCTCCAATTTCTTAAGGTCATTCTGAACCCTGACCCTGTTCTCCCAAGTGCCTGCAACCCCTCCCAACCTGATGTCATCCGAGAGTGTTATAAACATACTTCCGTCTTCCAAATCATGCCTGAAAATACTGCAAGTTTTCCCCCAGAAAGTGACCTTGCTGATATATGAGATGTTTCTGCACTACTTGGATCAGTGGAGAGATGAAAGTGCAGATCGTTTCAAGTTTCATTCCCTGTGAAGGTGCTTAGAAATGCCACATTTAGCTGGTAGGCTGCAACTTGTGGAAATACATTAATTAAAAACTAATTCATGTGGTAAAGGTAGGACGCATTAAATTCAATAGGAACTAAGTAATGAGATTAATAAATACATCAAGGCGGCTATTTCCCACTGAACTCTCTGGGGTCAGCCAGCTACAATTTGTCAGTCACAGGCTTAGACAACTGAAGCTGTTGGATGAACCCAGCAGCACAACCTTATCCATCCTGCCACATGAAGACAAGGTTTCAGCAAATAATGAATCATAACTGATTTCTGGGATCGACACGAGAAGTACATCAGGGTACTGCTCATTTCACACTGTCACTTTACTTTTGTAATGCTGGAGCCACCAGGCACCATTTCTAAATGACTTTAATATCACAGCATGCAAAAGCCAAACCAGAATCAGAAGTTACTCAATTAAAAAGTGCTAAAGTCAAATGTTACTAGATCACACCAAGTTATTGCCCCAACTCTACTCAAGATCACCAGACAAAGCAGGAAGATACAGACCAGGGGAGTTATGGCAGGATGAGAACCCACTGCCCAACAAGAAAGGAGCTTGAGAAATTCTGGTTACAGAATATCTATAGTTGAACAAACACGACCTCCAAGAAAACATTCGGGACAGCTAAACAGGCGCTTTCAAACCCCATTTTAATTGGAAAAAACATGTTCCCACTGTTTTCTTTTCAGTGCTTGTAACCCTACAAACCATTATTTTCCTAAACATTTTTCAGCTGCAGCTTATCTGCCATGCACATGAGCCTCACTCAGGCAAAGTCTGAAGCAACTACATGTGCAATCTAACACATGTGACACTGGTATCACAAATCCAGCCAATTCTCAGCCTTTAGCAGCCAACTCATGAGAAGTAATTTTCCCCCCTTTCCAGTGTGCTCAAGCTTACTGTCACCCAGTCCGATTGCACTCTACAAGAAATGGCACTTTTCAGGCTCCAAAGCATGGGTATTTTTAAATAGGCTGTGCATATAAACAGCTTTCCACATTGTATATTTATAAATAACACTGCAAAATCCTCACCCATAAACCAGGAGTTAATGCAGTTCCCCAGGCCCGAAGCTGCCGACAGCACCCATGAGACTGCTGAATCCCTGCAGCTCCTGACCAGGTGCAAGCAACAACAGTTCTATTTGCAACCAGTTAAGAAAACCACTTCTACTAACCACAAAATGGCTCTGTAATGAGAAGGCAATGAGCACCTGAAAGACTTCTGGCTACAGAAAGAGCCAGCACTAAATAAAGCAGAGACAGGACGTGGCAAGAGATGCACGCTTTGCAATGGCTTTCAGCAGCCAGCTCCCTGCCCAACCTACACGTGTGAATTAAGCTCTATTTATAAGTCTTCCACTGATATATACTTTTTTTAAGTGACCTTAATATAGTGCAGTTGTTATTTTGTTTCTGTTGAACTTAGCAACAGGAAACCCTGTCAGTCCTGCAGCAAACTTTCCATTCCCCTGGCACTCCCATTCCTGCACCAGAAAAGCCAGATTTCTAAAGAGGTGGTTGATGGGATGGGAGGGAGAGGAAGAAGAGAAGCAAGCACACATACACAAAATCAAAATGCCTGTAAAACATGCAAAATGGAAGCCAAATTCAATACGTTTCGTGTCTTTTTTCCTCCTGTTTGAAAGGAAAAGGCAGTGCCCTAATTTGCATTTTCTAAAGATATCTTACTTTACTACCAGATACGTAAGTATGAGTCATGAAAATTATCTTTATTAAAGGGTTAGTAAAAAAAAAATCAGCAGCATCTTTACACTCAGGCACTCCAGTAATGACAGACCTACTTATCAGACAGCAGAAACTTTAGCTTGGAAAGTTACTTGCTCTAGTCACTGGCTAACTCACCGAGCAAACTACTACAGAAATGAAGCCTTAACTTGTTAAAAACCTAATAAACCTGATTTTATTACAAGCTTTGGCAAGACTGTTCTGCCGCCTAGAGAGCTTTACTGTGGGATGAGCAAAGTTTTTCGGTGCTCCACCCTGCAATGTTAGCTCATCCCCGCAGTATTTTCTCTTTTAACAGCTTCATAATGGTACGCTAACACACAAACACAGCTGCTCGGTGGCAACGTGCGCTGACAACTTAGCATTTATAAAACACTTTCTTCTTTAGGAACAAGAAACTATATATAAACATCAGAGCATATGCAAATCCAGCTCAGAAAGATAAGACAAAAACCCCCAGATCTTGACAAAGCAGAGTATGTATTAGGGGTGCTTTAAAGCAAAATTATGTTCCTGTCAACCCCAATATTCACATTTTTTTTATCATAGATGCTCCTTAAATATGGCAAAGCACAGGTAATAAATAGAAAACAACGCCAACTGATTTTTGATCCCTGGCATGCCCTTTTTACACAGTTTCACCAACATGAGGAATACAGGGTGTTCCCCCACATTTAATTCCTCTGTGTCTTCCCATTATTAATTCTTCTTCCAGCAAAGGCACTCACGCTCTCAGCCAGCGATGCTTTTAGACCCTGGAGTCTATGCACACACAAACACTAATCACAGCCACAGAAGGGTAATACATGGAAAGGGATGGAGACACTTGCCAGGACCACGCAGGCAGCAGCCGGATGCGGGGACCTTGAAAGTGCTGCCAGCAGCATCTTTAACCCCAAGCACATTACAGGGCATGTATATATTCTGTCAAATGCTATACAAACCTTGGTACAACCCTGCCTCAGGAGGAACCTCTTGGGTCAATCTCTCTGTCACCAACTGAGACAAATGTGACTTAATCAAGTGGTTGAAAAACGCAACGTCTAAAAATGCCCAGACTATTTTTAAAAGGCTAAAACAACACCACAGTGATGAGTGCCACTGAGCTTTCCAAAGGCTACAGAAAGGAAACAGGTTATGTGGCCAGCCACAGCAGTGGTGGCAGTTCTTTAAAGAGCATGGAAAAAGGCAATGTGACACATAACACACCAGTGGCACTCACCGTTGCCTCGCGGGCTGCACGCTCCTCGTGGTCCTTCACAAAATCCACCTCGTCTTCAGTTTTCATCTCCAAGTTCCCTGTAAAAACAGAGGGTTTGCACAGGCAATTTAAAAACAAACTCCTTTCAGCACTGCTGATCTTCTTCCGTTTATTCAAACCAGTCTCAAAGAAAGAAAAAAGAAAACCCAACCCCAAAACCCCTTCAAGAAGTCCATTTGACTTCCAACATCTGGTTTCGTTCCCGACTTTGCTGCTTGTTTGTTATTAGTTTTAACAACTATCGTATCTGGGACTGAAGGAAACTATGAAACAGCAGCAAGCACAGGGCAAAACTGAAAAGCTCTAGGTGAGGCTGAGCACATCTGCATGTATTTGCCCATGTATTTTCTTGGCTCCCATTCATCTAGTTAAAGAACCAAAATTAATGCTGTTTTCCTTCTTGCCATAACCCAAAGATAATGCAAGAAACTAGCCTTGCCTTCTCTCAATGGATATCTGAAGTGGTGGAAGAAAAATTAACCCACAAGCTTCAAAAATTCACCTGCACTGCCTCAAGGATCACTATTAGGTCCCTGGACTAGGAAGTCCCAGCTCATTTTCTCCTTCCTGATAGTGTCACCACAACAGTGGTACAAACATCATGTCCCAGCTGCTTTCTCTGCCCAAAGCTTTCCTTAGTCACCATTCCCCTGGGGTTCCCTTCTGTGTACCTTTTCCTGCATGAAGTCAACGAGCTAATGCTCTTTCAACCCTAAGTTAATGACTGTTACAACACACAGGATACTTTTAGAGAAGTGAGTTGACCAAAGCCACACAGATGGATAGTGGCTGTGTTAGGGTTAAGCCCCTCTCTAATCCTGCTCCCTCTCTTGTTTCTACTAAAAACAAACACTGGATGGATGACAACACCTTCTTACGGGCAATGTATGTTTGCGGTGAGCTTACCCGTTCAGGGATTTAGCAAGAGAATCCTCCTAACTTCACGGGGAAATTGCTATAACAACTGTCACCAATGGTTTTCGATTGGCATTAAAGTCTACCCTTGATTTTGGGACTACCTGTTTTTCCAATGTTCTATTGATAAACTAATCCAACATCATCGAGTCGAATTGGTGTGATTTTGTCTCAATTAGATGAGTTTGGGGGCAGACTCTCAGAAATCAGAGTTTATGCTACAAATTTCTGTGAGTCTCATTTGTTGGCAGAGCAGAGATCATGGTCACGAGGAGATCTGCTCAGGGTTACAGCAATGCTGTGATGGTTGGGATCTTGGTCCAAAGACAGAACATACAAGGAAGAAACCTCTGATGCACTTAAGACGAGAGAAGCAAGTGGTGTAGTGCTACACCAGGCTGGGTAAGAACTGGAGAGTGAAGACATGTGTCCTCAGGATGAAATTCAAGGGGATGATTTTTTGCACTCTGTTACTTCTTCCTAAAGTTCTATTAAGAAACACACCTCAAATGAAAAGCACTATAACGCTATCACAGAGGTCTCTGGGCGTAGAGCACGTTATTGCACGTGTGAGATCATTAGTGACATGTTACCGGTTCATCCTGCTATTCTAACAGGGGAAGGAAATTGGAGTGTTTTTCCATAGGGAAAATGCCACTGATGAGAATGAGGTGAAGACCGATAAAATTCAAAATAATATGCTATTATTTTATCTGGCAGCAAACATTTTCTTTAAATGCTGAGATCTACAAGAGACACACTAGGGATATTTCTCCCAGGAGGAGAGCTAGGGAGCAGTGATTACAGTATGTCTTTATTTAAGATGCCAAACCCCAACCATACAAATCTAACCTTGCTGGGGTCGCTTTCTCCCAAGAAGCTGCATCTACTCCGCGGTGTTTTGTCAGCATAAATGCATGCCATCTCTTCCCACCCAGCCTGCCTACTGTGGTATGATTTCATATCCTAACTGCCAGCTTTTTTAATGAGTAGCATTTATCTGCCTGACTTGCAAATAATGTGCTTGCAGAACCCATTACTCAGCAGTTCTGAGTCTAAAGCTAACAGCATGAGGAACTGCCTTATGTAAGTAGGACCTTCCAGCTTCATCGCTTTCCTTCAGTGCTGTGATCAGTCACTAGATATTTGTCTGGATAAGGAAATTAGTGCTTTGAAGTCTGTTTTGGGGGTGGGCTGAAACTAAGTGAAGGCAATGAGAAAAACAGGTATATATTTGCAAGCAATTTGACCATATAAATAAGAAATTAAAAAAACCTCACTGATTTGGAGTAATGGCACTGGCAATTATCAGCCAGTTACATCTCTGATAAATCAGCATGACAATAGAACCCTCTGACCATACATGTTCCTGAGAAACAGCCTTGTGACCTACCCTTCCTTTGGGAAGGCTTTATTGTAGTCTATTGAAAAAAGATCTGATTCATTCTGAGCACTGACGACTTCTGCCTGGCTACAAAACACCCTGTACGGACCCAGGCTGCAGGGAAAACTCCCCAGCATTGACACGGCAAAGAATAACTTACACAAAGTATTGTAGGCTGCCACTGAACTAGTACACAAAATGCACTACCCAAAGCTTTGACAGCAACATGAAGAATGTACACAGCAATAATAATAAAAAGCAATAAATCTGCTCTCTTGAATTACTGCCATATCAGAGTTCTAGATGCTGCCTTGTAAGAGGTGAATTTCAGAAATATTTCAAACAGTGAGCTTGGATTCATAGCAGTCACTTGTCTCTGCTTTAAGCTACTATTTTATTTGGGCTTCCCTAACATTTTGCCTGAGAAGTTCTTCAAGAGAAGATATTCCAGCTGAAATTTTGCCTTGGGAAGCATCCCATTGCAAATAAGCAACTCTTCCTTATGGAGAGGTCAGACTGTTACATTTTTACTTTAAATCAGTAACAGGATCATCTCCCTTCCCTCCCTCTTCCATGCCCTAACACAGAATGATTCCTTAGTATTACTCTCCTACTTCAGTCACTATCTTACTGGAATGTTTAGTCCCTTCTCCTTTTAAATCCTCACCTAGACAGCATCATGCCTCCAAGAATCCAGCCAGAGATACAGACCTGGACTATAGGGATGGAGCCAGCAGAGCGGGAGGCTCCCAGACGAAAGGGGCCCTACCAGGTATTGACTGACAGCCACTCCCATCCCATTGAACTGCCAAACTGTCACAGCACTGAAGTTAAGTTCTCTCTGAAAACAGCTTTCTAATCCACCTTTAAATCCTCCTACTTATTTACTAATGACCTCCTGAATAATGTTTGCTGGTGACCTCCTGACATATAAACTTCCTAAAAATCCTGAACTCAACACAAAAAAGATTTGCTGGACCCACCCCTGCCCCCCCATACAATCCTTTCCACTGCCCCCAGTTATTCTGCTATCATATATAAGAACAAATCCTCTGCCATCACCCCATTCTGCATTTGGACTGAAGAAACAGCTCCCAGCATGAAAGCAGTGAAATAGCTTTACAGCTTTACAACCTCATGATTTATATCAGACTTTATTTTAATCATTTAAATGTTGTTTGGTTGGTGCAGGGGAAGCAAGAGGCACTGAATCATTTTCTCATAGTTAAGAAAAAAAATCAGAACTGAAAAAGTTCAGCTGCTTCCATTTAACAGCTGCCTGAACAGGTGGAATATAGAGATCAGATTAGCCCCATGCTTCAGCACCAAATTCACCTCTGATTTAATCTCAGGCTGGAGCAACAAACCCATTCCTCTTTAATTTATCCCTTTTTGCAGTTACCTGGTGATGTTTTCTATTAGCTCCTGTCACACGAAGCGTCTACGCTGCCCCCCAAATCCCACCACGCATCCGCGGGGAACACCGGTCCCGCTTCCCAACAGCGGGCAGAACTCATCATCCGAGTTCCAGCACTGCTCTGAACGCAGCAGCAAACACCACCGGCTGCTCTGCCCCACAAAAAAAGCCTCGCAGGCCGGAAAAGGCGGCGGGGGGTAGGGCTCGCTGGTTGAAATGACCTAATGCTGCCGATTGGGAAGTGCCTTTGTGCAGTTCAGAAGGACACTGGCAGCTGCTTCAAGCAGACAAGCAAAGGAAACGCGAGCGCTCCCCGTTGTACCCTCTGACTCCACATGAGCAAAAGGGGAGAAGCAAAGGGATAAACTAAGCACATCAACCCTCACACCCGCGTGAAAGCTTGTAACTTGAAGATGCAGTGATCCAAACAGCTCCCTCCCATTCATTCCTTCTCCAGGGAGGATGCATGCGCTAGAAATCACAGGAGATGATGTCCTGTCCTTACCTTCAGCGCCAGCCAAGCAACATGAACAGGAAGTTTTAACTTCAGATTTCTTCCTTCTCAGAAGAAAAAACCCTAACACCTACACTTCCTCTGCAAGGCAGGCCTCCTGCTCTTACTTCCCTTCCTTTGCTGCCGGAACACTACAGGCACACCTACAAAGGGAAAACTAGAAAGCAGGAACCCAACTGATTTCTCCTACCTGTAAGAGGCTCAGCTTGTTGCACGGCCGGGCTGACATTCCTCTTCTTTGTCAAGGAACTTAAATCCATTTCTCCATTAAGGGTGGCTCCCACATCCACTGCAGCCTGGGGCTCAATCCCTGCTTTTTCTGTGGCAGGTAATTCAGGGGAACAAGGTGTCTCTGCTGCAAAAACCACCGCATCAAAACTTTTCACCATTTTAGGAACTTTATCCAGAGACGAGCCACCATCTGCCGAAACCGAACTCTTCACTCCCACATTTTCCAGTGACTCAACAGCACGTAACCGGCATGAACACGGTGAGAAGGACGATTCAGGTACAAGTTGGCTTTGCCCTGCATCGGGCTCAGCTGAGACCTCCCCTTGAGCTGCTTCTGCAGCAGGACCAGCATCGGTCTCGCTGGCAGGACAAACAGTGTCGGTGCTGGAGTCGCTGTCACACGTGGGCTCCTCTGCGATGGGCTGAAGGGCTGCCCGGGGAAGCACGCTTTCCTTATCCTCCTGCTCTTCTGGATACGCTGCAATAGGAGGTATTGCCACCGGCCTTAACACTTCCTTACCCTCACGGGCATCGCTTGGGGATCCCACTTCTGAAGCATCCTTTAATTCGGGGGTGCCGCTGCATGGGGAGATGTGTTGTAGGGGATCATGTTCTTCGTTCAGCCCAGCATCTGGACCAGAGTTCCTCTCCACACCCGGTGACTCACCTGCTGATGCAGGTCTGTGCATGATGCCTTCTCCTGCACCCTCTGCCTCAGCCTTGCACACTTCTTCAGCACAGACTGTCCCTTTCAGCCCAGCATCCACATCGCTCCTGCTTGCCACAGGCCCCTCCTGACTGCAGACAGAGGGTTTCACAACTGCAGCAAATTCCTCCGACAAAACCTGCTCCCTGCCACTTGCACGACCCTCCTGCTCGGGCTCAGCTTTGCCTCCTTCAGCCTGCTGTGAGAAGCTCTGCTCTGAAGACCCCTCATCCCCTGCATGGTCCCCAGGCCAGCCAGCAACAGCAGCTACACTGCCATGCTCCCCACTGCACTGCCAGGCCAGCTCTGCCGAGCCTGCTGCTGCCGCCACCGCTTCCTGGTTTTGTTTAGGTTCTCCAATGTGAATTGCAGAGGGTGTGCCCACTGAATTATCCTCCGTACAGTCTGCACCCTTGGCACACGGAGCTAATCCAGGGTCACTACCTTGCAGAGCTGCCTCCTGCCCGAGAGGTGCCACTGCAGCATCTCCCTCCTGACTCACAGTGGGTCCCTCTCCTCTGGGTGATTCCATCTCGCCATTCAGCCCCTCCTGCTCCAAAGCACTTTCTGCTATCTGTGTTTCAGTTTGTGCAGGCTCTTTTTCTGACAGGCATGTGCTTGCATCCTCCGGAGGGAGCGATGCAGGCTCTTGTTTGCTCTCTTGAGCAGCATCCGGTTTGAAGCCGTCGCCCATTTCACCTTTAACAACAGTTTGATCAGCACAAGGGCAACCGCTAGCAACTTCCTGACCTCCGCCTGAAGAATCTGCGCTTCCTCCATCTCCACTGCTGCTGGTATCAGTTCCTACTGGCTCCTCCTCATGGGCTTCACTACCCTCCATTGCTTCAGCCACATGTTCGGTGCTCTTACCGCTGTCCTGGCCACACACAGGTTCTGCACTGCTTTCATTAGATCCACCAACATCATCGTTTTCAGGTTTAGCATAAGGGCCATCAGTTTCCACACTGTCTTCCAGTGAGGGCAAGCTGGATTTCCTATTCATGCAACCTGCTTCCACCTGCTCTTCTTGCTCCCCACTCTTACCACCGCCATCAATTTCCAAACCAGGAGCAGGTTTTGATGCACATACGGGAACCTTTACCCCATTCACTGCTGCCCTGGTGCTCGTGATGACATCCTGCCTTGCTGAGACATGAGCATCACCTTGGCTTTCCAAGAAGCCACTGTGTAGTTGATCAGTGCATGAGTCTGCTCCAGTCTCCTTGTTATCACTAGTCTTGCACAGGTCAGCGGAGAGCTCGCCAGTGCCACTATTTGCATGTGTACTGTCACATGCTGGTACCACTCCCACATCTTCATCCTCCCCATCTGCACGCTCAGTGCCATTAAAAGCACTCAGCAAGGGCTGAGCAGAACTGGGTGACTCTTCCTTAGATGGCAACTGTTGTTCTAGGTTTGCAGTCCTCCTTTCACCAGCCTCAGCTGTCCCATCCTCTACCTGCTGCTGTCCCGCAGCCCTCTCAGCGGCCCCTGCACAGTTCCTGCACTCAGTTTGGCCCATAGCCACATCCACGCCCTCCAAGGAAGCTGGGGCTTCGCCTGCAGTTTCAACCACAGAAACAGTACTGTCAGCGGAATGCTCCTCAGCACCTTGTGCTTCCTGATGGGGACTGTCGCACAAGCCAGCTTGATCCAGAACAACTCCAGCAGATGTCATTCCAGCTTCCTCATTTGTATTTCCACAGGATGGAAGATTTACGACACCGTTTACCCTTGCAGACAGGCTCCCTGTGCAGTCCTTCTCATCTGATACAGTCCCAGAGCCTTCAGCAGAGGTCGGCCCCTCCTCTTCCTTTTTTCTCAACGTCACATTTTTCCTTTCACAGAAGCACTCTGGGTTCTGTGCATCCCCCAGGCTCAGCGAGTCATTTGGCACATCATTAAAAGCTCCCAAACTCCTGCTGTTGCATTTCTCCTCCTGGTGGGTTTGGTCTGAAAGCTGCCCCATGTCCAGGTGAACAGGAGCGGATGGACTTTCCTGCCTTCCTTCTCTTGCCATTTCTTCTAGGCTCTGAGAAGTAGCTGTCGGGTGACCATCTGGCTCTGCTCCCTTAGCACAGCTGTCTCCAGAATCTCCCAGCACAGGCTCTGTCTGCTGCTTTAAACTCTGCAACAACACAAAAACAAAACAAAAAGAGATCAGTTTGCTCTGTCACACATTTACACTGTCTCCACCATGTACAACATCTGTGTAATCCTACCCCATGCAACTCCTGCTGCCTCTGTACCTCTACCTGGTGGTGCCCGGGACCGAGTTACAAATATACTGAAGTGAATATTTTACGTGTTGGTTTTGTTATGCAGTAATACTGAAATTCTTAGAATGAGAGAATGGAAAGCATCTGGAGGTCATCTAGTCCAGCCTCCTCCTGAAGCTGGACTATCGCCAATGCAATCAGGTCAACCAGGACTTTATCTTGCCAAGTCCCCAATACCTCCCATGATGAAGTACCAGCACCACTCTGGGCAATCTGTTCCCATGCCACACCACCCTCCCAGGAAGAAGTTGTTCCTACCAGCCAGCCTAAACACCCCAAAGCTAAAACTCATCCCTCTACCCTCTTGTCACACCATCTGCCACCATTGAGAAGAACCATAATCTTTGTAATTGCTCTTCGAGCAGCTGTAGTCATATTTCTTGAGTGCACTTAAATTCAAGATCAGTAAACAGCAGAATTTAGTCTACCAAATAATGTAAATATATACCTGCCTAGTCCCAAAGGGCTCGAGCAAATGCTGCTTAAGAGCAACTTCAGATCCCTGCCCAATGGCACTCCCCAGTTCTCATCAGTATTGCTCAATTTTCTCCGTATTAATGGAAACGCTACTTCAGACACAGGAATGGGCTGGCAATGTCCGAACAGGACTGAACAAACCATCTAATCTATTGCTGAGAATCACATGCTTTATTAAATACCTGAAATTTATTTCCTAAATAATCAAATAACTGAAATTTATTTCCTAAATGGAAATAAAAAATAGAAAATTCTGACACACTACTGAAATTATTACCTGCATTATCACAGAGCAGTAGCAACATATTCAATTCCTAATCTGCATGTTCCTTCCAGAGCATGCTTCATCAAGGATCCCCCAAGCTTTTACAGTCTGACACAATCAAACCTTTACTTAAAAAAACGCCCATCTGTTTCAATATCTCCATTTTTACTCTCTCTCTGCAGCACACCAATGTTCACATCTTAGAAGAAGTGACTACTCAAATTAATGAGCAACCTCAATCCTTCAGTGCACACCCCACAGAGCTCCCTTGATTTGCTTGGGGTTCTGCACCATAAGATTGCAGAGGTCACGCTGGTTTCCCACCGAGGGCTTGTGACTCCACAAATACAAAACCCCAATGAACTACTTCAGATCTGTTAATTTTTGCATCTATTTGTAAAAATACTTTCAAAAAATACATGCAGCCTAGAAGCCTAACTTAGGTCCCTGCAAATTTTAAGACTCTAGTTCTCAGACAAATAGAATTTCAGAACAAAAATATCAGCTTAAACACCCCTTTTCTCCTCCAAATTCTAAAATGGCCAATATGTTAATTGATGCATCACAGGGAACTTCTGGGTATTGCATATACAGGTAGTGGCTAAAATCATCCCTGCTACATTGAGGATATTGTGTTTACTCATCTTTCCATGCTCTGAGGTTTGCAAGGGATGAGAATCACAACTGAATCACTGACCACTAAACATAATTCTGGTGTTTGCCATGAATTTCCTATCAAACTAATCCTGCTACCCAGCTCCCATTTATGCTGCCACCCAAGACAGGTTAGCACTGGAAGCAGGCAGCATGGTATCTCCATCCATCATGTAGCAACAGAGGTGGGACGCAAGGCTCTGCATGCAGCAGTATCCACAGGCTGCTGCTATTATTTGCAAGGGCAAACAAACAGGATCCAACAGTTTGGTGGCTGGCTGGCGGCAATAACCCTGCAGTACAGCACAGAGACTGTGATGCTGGTTCCCAGCCAGGATGGACAGACACAGACAACACAGCCAGGATGGACAGACACAGTGATGCTTGCTTAGGAGGGTCCATGGCAGCCCCAGCATCCTCACTGTGAAATCACTCTGCCAAGTGCCTGAAACATAGAGCCATTTCCAAAGGAAGCCAACCGGCTTTTAACTGACCCGAAATGAACCTAAATGAAATAATTACAAGGCTGTTTTCCAAATTCAAATCAGATTAGATGTGAAGCGAAACAGTGCTGGAAAGAAAAAGTCTTTTTCTGATTTCATTGTCAGGCAAAATGTACCCATCTGGCATTTGCACGAACAAACAAGCAGCAAGCTGGACGTGCCAGCCATGCTTTAGCGTCTTTTGATGGAAAGAGGAAATTAATTCATGGTTAACCTGGGTTTGCAACTCGTCATCAGCTCCTGTTGAGATCAGGAGTAATTAACATCTCAGGTGCCCAGGGAAGGGTGAAAACAGCTCAGGGTGGCCCATACCTCTGAATATCCCCCCCAGCCCACTGCCTGCAGACAGTTCTCCCCTTCCCTATTTAAAGGAACAAAAATATCCTGCTATTTAGATCCCACACCTCTGTAACAGAGCTGATGAAGGAAGACCCACAGGGGATGTCAGCTGAGAAAGACACAGGGGTGTTTCTGAGAAAGGGACACAGAAGTGACCTGCTGTTTCACCTTCTCATCCCAACCAAGACCTTGTGGCATTGATTCTAAAGCTGTGAGAGGAAGCCCTTCCAAAGCCCCATGGCTCCTGTGCTCTGACTGCTGTGGGGTCTGAGAGGAGCACAGAGAGAGGACCACTATGGACACGTACCTTGTGTGGCCAGGGCAGGCTTGTCCTCTGAGTCCTACACCAAGGTGCTAAGGAAATGGCTGTTTTCTCCATCACCCACCCCAGAGACCTTCCCCTCAGATACATACCCACTGTGCTCATCCCCCTCAAACCCAGCCTCACTCCAGGGTCTGCCTTAAAATGACAGCCGCCAGGCTGGAGGGACAGTGTGCCTTCAGGGAGGTTTCCCTGTCCATCCAAGTGGGTCCTAACCTAATGTAGAGGGCAGAAGCTGGAAGCAGAGAGAGCCCATAAGGCTCAAGCAGAGCCAGCCATGCACAGCCCTGAGCCTGATTCTCTTCTGAAAGAGAAAATCTGGTGCCTAATACAGCTTGATCAGCTCTCCCCATGCTCAATCAGAAGAAAATAGGCAGGTGTCCACCTGGATGTTGGACAGTGACATCCAGAGAAAACATCCAGATAAACATGCCACCGTAGGGTGCCTACCTATGAAGTCCTCCCCAGGTGCCAGGCTGTGACCAGCCAGCTCGATTTCTCTTTCATCACCTCGCCCTGTTCCTTACCATGTGCTGGTGGCTCTGCATGTGCATCTGGAGGTGCCGTATATCACTCTCCCAGTTGGCTGCTTCCCCTTCCTTGGCTTCAGCTGTCAGCATGTAAACATCAAGTCCACGGTGGTGCTTCACGCTGTAGTCCCCTGAGTGCACAGTGTGAGACAAGGTGCTCCAGGAGTCCGGTTCCCTGGCTTCCTCTCTGCAACAGAACAAGCACAGGTTAATCTGCAGGCAAGGAGGGATGCTGCATTGCAGGACATGCTCACTGTTCTTCACTCTGGACAGTCATCTAATCAACAGCTGGAGCGGAACAGAGCACCGGCTCCAGGGCCAGACAGACAAATACATGCACACACTTCTTGGTCTTGAAAATTAATGTTTTTTAGAGTTAATGCCAGCCATAGCTTTATTTCACAAGGTCCTTCTCAGCTAAAGACCTTTTCCCCCCCCAGACCATAAGAGACTAGCAGCAAAGGGCACAACAATTGCTTATTAAATCAAATTTATTGCAGGTGAAGATCACCAAAGCAGCTGTTGTAGAACAACAGACACCTGAAAGAGAACTGCAGAGGGACAAGTTAGAAGGAATGAGGATAGTAACGATGCAGATGCTACAAGTTCTACACTGAAACCAGCACGCTGCTTCACAAACACCCAACAGCCATCAAATCATAGCTATTCTTTCACTCCTGAAATGAATTCAGCTTGCTTTGTGAAACTGCTTCTGTGCAAGAAGGTCTCAATACTGTGAGATAGTTGTCCTGCAGCACTGTCATGCATTTTTGTATTACCAATCAAAAGGAAAGAAAAGAAAAAAAAGATGTTATTATAGGTCAGAATGAAAAAATAACTCAGCAGTTACCTGTATTCAATAGAAATTTCTATGCAATCATCTCTTTTTGAATGTCAACCCTTGATTTTGCACAAGCTTGTGACTCAAAGCAGTAATTCCTCAGGTCTCACTGAGCCGCACAGCAGCTATGCTGCCCCTTTAAGGGGGTGAGGAAACACCTTATTGAGGTGCTCATCTAAAGCTTCAGGTTTACAGATTTCATTTGGAATCGGAATTGATTCAGGAAACCCAAAATCTGTTTTAATCAACCCACGACAGAGCAGCTCACACAGCACCACATCAAGCCCTGCATCTCCCTGGAGAGACGCAGAGCCAAGCAGGAATGTTACCGGAATGAGGGCTTACAGTGACCTGCTTGGGAGCACGAGAAGTGGAAACTTCTGTCTTCTTTCTACCAGGGCTGCATCTACTGGGTTGGGGTTGGACTAGATGACCTTTAAAGTTCCCTTCCAACCCAAACTATTCCATGATTCTATGATGTCCCCTCCCTGCTGTGGAGACCAGCTCCTGTCACAACAGGCATCCCCAGATCTCCCTTTGCAGCTAGAGATTTAGCTAGAAGGGACAGAGCTAGGACTGTATGCAAATAATTGCATCTTTGCTGACTGGTTTCTTACTGTAAAAGTAGCCAACCTTTCTAACAGGCAAGTGCCCACCTAGGAAACCACAGAGCTACCTCTCTGGGAAGCCAAGCAATTTAGAAAGCAAAGTCATAATGAACACATGATAAAATGATCAGCAACAGGAATGGGCAGAGCAGGGTGGGGAAACGGTCGGATGCTTCATACAGCAGAGAAACCTGTGCAGATGACGGTGGTAGCAGTGTCTGCCCCTGCTCTGCCCCGACACAACCACCATCCCCCTTCTGTGACTCATTTTGGGTTAAATCTGCAAGGAAATTCAGACAAAGCAAACTTCTGACTTCAGCCATTCACCATTTAATTCAATTGACTTCAGCAGAATTACTCTCGATCTAAACAGAATCAATATTTCCATAAACAGAAGGAAGCGTCCAGTTTTTGGTGGTGATTAGTATAAATCCAGGGAGGCACTGAAGTCAGCTGAGCCATTACAAGTGACTAAAGAAATAACCTTCCTTTATCAAGGAAACACAGAGATTTCTGTCTGGAGTATTTTTCTTTTCAGCTGTCATATATGAGAAACCACTGTACTCTGGGCCACTCTGAGTACAACGAGGCAGTCAGCACAAACCTCATGGTCACCCACTCATGGGAACAGCATCAGCCAGATTAAAGAACAGAGTCTGCTTCACTTTCTCAGCAGCTCCAAGAACACTTATGGGCATCTTCAAATCAGCACCAGCAAAGCAGCCTGCACAGCTTGAGCCGCAAAGGACCCTCTGTGGCTTCAAAAGCCTTCAAATCTGGAGCGAGATGACAGGCAGAGCCCCTTGTAACACTGCGAGCACGCCAACCCCTCCTGCAATCTGCCACCTTCACACAGAAAGATGGATCAAATAATAACTTCTGCTTACAAGATAGCAATTTCTTTTCATATTCAAGGTGCCAATCTGTGTTACTCTCTATAAAAGGCTTTAAACCTTTTGAAAAACCAAGATCTTCATTTACTATTTACTACGAGGGTGGTAAGGCGCTGGCACAGGCTGCCCAGAGAAGCTGTGGCTGCCCCATCCCTGGCAGTGTTCAAGGCCAGGTTGGACACACGGGCTTGGAGCAACCTGCTCTGGTGGAAGGTGTCCCTGCCTGTGGCCCGGGGTTTGAACTGGATGAGCTTTAAGGTCCCTCCCAACTCAAACCATTCTGTGATTCTATGATCTAAACCCGATACATGTTAGAAATTTGACAGAACTGAACTTCAATGCTATCTGCACAAGTGTTTGTATAGCCTGATCGACTTTGCACACACAATCTTTAGTGATATACAAGGCACTAGTGTACATAAACACTTTCTTGCTCCTCCTTGTTTTTGTAACCATCAATACACACAGTATAGGAGACTCACAAAACATGTGCAACTAGAATGTGCTAGAATGGGTTAAAAGAAATCAACCATTTGTAGACGTTAAAGATACTTAACAAACACAGCATTCATAATGCAGGTGTTTTCAAGTGTTCCAAATGCCCCAGGAAAGTAGAAAAAAATGTTTCTATATAAGCAAATTGTACAGATCACCTGCTAATTTGAATACTTTTGATGTTGAACGAAAGAGTTAAAGTTCACCTGATGTAGAAATGATGACTAATCCCTTATAGTGCTTCGCACCAACATGAACTGCAGTGGGTTCAGACACTGAACTGAATTCAGGATTACATAACCTGCCCTTCAATATCAGATCAAATATTAAACAACTGGATTCAAAATCCTTAATGCTAACTTCTCAGTCCATTGACCAACAATACACTATACAGTAGGAAATCATGTAAGAGAGAAAAGCTGGCTTGGTCCTTCAACAGCTGTTTGTCACCTATCCTAAGAGAGCACATCCAGCATTTCCTACCATAAAGTGTCTGTTCTCCTAAATCCAACCATTTTTTAGGCCCTAATGTTAATTATACATTAAAAAAAGAAATACAGCTACAAACCGTCATCAACTGTATTTGCCAAAAAGTACGATGTGCTTTCCGTAAGAATAACTGTTATTAAATTCACTTTTCCATTTGTTTTATTTTCACAGTCTTATCTAACAAGAAGCATAGCCTGGCTCAGGATGTGGAGCTGCAGGTCCAACAGAGAACTTGATGTCAACTTGAAGTCTCATCAGTAAACAAAAGAAATGTAAGGTGCATCTATGAAATGCACTCAATAGCCATCTGTTGCATTTTAAATACAAATGCAGTCGTGGAGACTACTTCATCAAGTGATGTTTCTTTATGGCTAAAAACAGCATCTCAGATCAGGACAAGTGATCTGGAAGGAAGACTTGTCTCTGTAAAGCATCCCAGGTGCCCAGGGAAGGATTGCTAAGGAGGGGAATCATTTTCTTCTTGTATCTTACCAAATCTTCTCAAATCTCTTCTAAATCTCTTCTTTCTGCTCCTCCTCACAGGCCTACTTACATGAACCTCATCTCTCAGAATTTCCAATTTCCAAGCGGGATATCAGAGACAGTAAAAAGCTGTTTCTACCATACAGACAAAGCCACTTCTCCCTTCTATATTCGGAAGTGGATACATACAAAACAAAGGAGAGGAAGGAACCAATGAAAACACAAGCCTTTATCAGGATGTGGGAAAATATTAGGAAGCCAGTAAAAGCTGGAGCACAGAATGGATGAGTAGGTGGAAAGAGAGAAACACAAACTCTTCCTGCTCCATCGTGTTCACACCTGGTTCCCCCATTCCCCAGCTCCCAGTCTGCTCCTCTGTTGTCGCTAGAAGAAACCTACAGCACCTCAGCATCTTTCTAATCATGATGATTAAATAATGGTGTTTCAAATGATAAAGTTCAGCAATACACAGCCACAAAACCAGACCCTGTCAGAACACTGCTCCTCCCATGCTTTTGCAGCTAAACAGCATCCTCTTAACACACATCTCCCATCAGGTCCTCTTCACTGCCATTCTAAGGTCTTTGAACCCCCTTTAAATGTTAACTTTGTGCCAGCACTTACAAAGTCAACTGTTCTCCTCTCTTGCCAGACCATAGCAACCCATACCCTAAACCTATTCCCCAGCACGCTGAACAACAATCAAGAGGACTTATGGCTTGGTTTGGGGTAGAAGAACAGAGGGAGGAACATCAGCATTGCTTCAATAAACTCTTCAGCTACTGATTCTGCTTAGCCAGAAATAGAATGAAAAACATTCATAGCATCACCTGCCAGTGTGGTGGTAATCTTCTGGCCACCTGCGTGTCCTGTTGTGTCTCGCTTGTGCTCCCAATAAATACTTCAGTTTGGGAGAACTGAAGTAACCAAGGGGAGGCTCAGAACCTTGCACACCTAGTTCCCACCTTATAGTAATGGCAAGGATGCATACAGGAAAGGGAGGTTCAGTCTATACATCCCCAGTGGTACAAGCAGTTTGTTCATATATGACTGCCACAACCTGGCACTGAAGTCACAGCAGTCAGCAATGTTTTCAGCCCCGGGAAAACAGTGATTTTGGAAAAGCATCCACACCGCAGACAGCTCTTTGCCTGTGCAAAGGCTGAATTTAATGGAACAACCTAACACCAAAATTCAATGAAAAATGTCCAACCTTTAACTATCATCCAGATTTGGCAGGGCACTGTAAGAAATTTTAAGATCACACTTGAAACTCTCCACTGAACACTTCTGAAATTAAACACATGCCTAAAGGACCTGCTGAATTTGAGTGCAAGTAAATGAGGTACCAGGCAAATCATCTTGCAGCTCTAGCTCAGAAAAGTGTACTCAATTATAAAAGTAAAGTTACTGAAAAAGCATCCTCACTTGAGAAGCACAGACTTCACCAATTACTTACGTAAAATCAGAACAATAGCAAGTGATAGTCATGGACTGCAAAACATCCATAAACCCCTTCTGTTCCCAGTGTGTTATTCCTCATGTGTGTAAATTAAATCACTTTAATTTTGGAAATACAGACTTGTTCTGACTTATAGTTTCACACACTGAGCCACCTGGTTGTTACCAGGAGGTCTGAAGCAAGAGCAATCCCAGAACTGTGCAGAAGTGCTTTATAGCAATAAGGGAGCAGAGAAACCAGCAAAAGCAGAACTAGTATTACAGTAAAAAAATCAGAGACTGTTACAACTCTGAAACATCTCTTTGCAGGGATTAGAAAAACACAACGAGTGTTTTTATGGGCTTTACTTTTCTTTTTCTCCCCTTTTTCAGGGGACGTAAATCACTCTCAGCTGTGAAGGAACTACAAGCATTTGGCTTCACAGAAAAACACGGTACTTTTGGGTTACTAGACACAACTCTGTTCTGCAGAAATGAAATCAGAAATAAAACCAGCGTGTGTGATGTTTTACAAAGCGGTGCTTCCAACGTCTCTGAAACACTGCACACTCGCTATTTCTTGGAGCCATTTTCCTTGCCTGACTTCCAGAGCACTGGAGAACATGGAGCTGGCAGGCGGATTATGTTACTACACCAAACTGCATTTACAAACATCAACTGCAAACTGCAGCTGTCCTATTGCACGGGCCAAGTTACTCACACAGAGCGTGCTACCCGCCTGGGTAATAAACTGTGCGGCCTCTTCAGAGCCAGCCCTTCTCCAAGAAGCAGAGCAGCCCAGCTCTGCCAACGCCCTGCAGCCAGCATCGCCCAATTCAAACACAGGGAAGCAACAGGATGCAAGGAAGGGCCTTTTGCTTTGGAATTCGCTCCTACCAGACGCAAACTGTTGACACTCAAAGAGGCTATGCAACCTGCCTGGTTTCCAAATCTTTTTCACAGAATATAGCTTATTTAGATTGTATTTTAATTTGTAGTTAAATTTATATTTAAAAAACAAAAACAAAAAACAACTGTTAACCAAGCTGCTAGCAAGCAAACAAGAATATACCTAGAAAAAACCCTCATTTATATGTGCATATGTAAGTTCCACCCACCCAAAAAAAACCCCCTCCTGCCCTTACGCACTGTCCTATTTCATCTGCGCTGCAGGATAATGTTCACTGTGCACAGAATCATAGAACAGTTAGGGTTGGAAAGGACCTTAACATCATCTAGTTCCAACCCCCCTGCCATGGGCAGGGACGCCTCACACTAGATCATGTCACCCAAGATTCCGTCCAACCTGGCCCTGAACACTGCCAGGGATGGAGCATTTATCACTTCTTTGGGCAATCTGTTCCAGTGCCTCACCACCCTCACAGTTACGAACTTCCTTATATCTAACCTGAACTTCCCCTGTTTAAGTTTAAACCCATTCCCCCTTGTCCTACCACTACAGTCCCTAATGAAGAGTCCCTCTCCAGCATCCTTGTAGGCCCCCTTCAGATACTGGAAGGCTGCTCTGAGGTCTCCACGCAGCTTCTCTTCTCCAGGCTGAACAGCCCCACCTTTCTCAGCCTGTCTTCATATGGGAGAGTGCATGTTTTAACCTCCAAGATAAAACAAGCACCCTCAGGAATGACACACAACCAATGAACAAACAAACACTGCTATCAGCATCCTGCTTTCCAACTTCAGTGATCCATGTGTGCTCTACCACAGCTCCTCAGTTCAGTCTCGAAAGCATCAACACATGCATCTTTCCTGTTGGAGGATGCAGAAGCCAGTGCACAAGCTCGAGACTACAGAAAGGAATTCTTCAAGGGCTGCAAAAGTTAAATAGGAAGAGTCTTTCATTTTTTGACATGAAGAACTGCAATAGCTGAAAAGGGAAAGCTCATCTGATAAACAGAAACTCACAATGTCACCAGTGTAATTGGGTTTTGAGAAAAATATTTACACTACAGCTGAATCAAGCTGCTTTGCAACCAGACCCCAGCAGAACTGCAACAGCCGCTTGCAAATTAGCAAGCAAGTGAACAATAAACTCCCCCAAGGATAATGCAGCAGAAAACACGCTGCATTCATTTATTTGGCATAGTGCAGTTTAATTACTTGTGAAAATAATTACTCTTTTGTACAGGCTCTGGCTAACATGCGTTGTTGCTGCTCTGTGTTTTGCTGACTGGTACGAGCTGTGTGCCAAATTCGCGTACATGGATTAGACTGCGTGCGCATAAGCAGAGCACAGAAAAGAGGTTGTACAGTGTCCATTGTGTTTTCACAGCACATAAATGACATATACTCCCTTTATGGAATTTGCTTTTCTATATGTTGAAACTCCCTATTTCTCCTCTCAGGAGGGATTTTCAAGCTTCAATCCCATCTCATTGCCAAAAATGATAATATAAATCTCTGATGGGGAATAAGGATGTGCCTGTTTTGCAGTTGTCACCTTCCCATGGGGAAGGGCTGTGGCACTCCCCATGCCACACGGTGCTCCCACCACTGTCCCATTAAGAAAGGAGTCCACAACCTCCAGCATCCACAGATTTCTGTTTGCAGGGCTGCATGAAGGTAGCAGGGTTTTCAGAGGCATGGAATATGTTTATACACTGTATTTCCATGCAGCAGTACAAGAGGAAAACTAACCTTACTGAACAGTTTAAGGATATATTAAGAAGAACAGAAGCTGGGATTTTGATGGTAGCGTTACTGAAGTTGCTAGTGTCTTATTTTCAAAGATAAACTGTAAAGGTCACCAGAGAAATCATTTGAATTACACCAGCAGCACCCATTAAAGGGAATGGCACAGGGCAATGTCACGTAATCCAAGTTCTCCACTAAGCGAGAACTGCCATTACAGTATTGGAACTGGTTGTGAAATACTCCACCAAGTACATGAATAGCTGTTGTAACACTATTTTTTACTTCCTATTTCTTTTTAAATTACCAGCTTTACACATATTCAGACTGCAGTGTTTGCTACAATCAAGTTTTGGCCAACTTCAGCTTCTTGACAGTATGAAAAGCCTGTTAATACGGTTAGTCCCACCCTGAAGAACTTTGCTGCAGTTATAGGATGAATTTGCACATTCCAACTTTACAAGACGGAGAAAAGTTGTGTGTTTTCACTGCATGACTGTCAAACTCAATGGAGAAATCAGTAATATCAGTAACAGAGTCATCATCTCTGTATTAATGCCAGCCAAAGGTGGCAGAAGAAAAGGTTAGAGTATAGTTCTTGTCCCACCTGTACCTTTTCCTTCACCCTCACTTCATGTGTTTGGCTGAATTTACAGATGAAACTTACATGCAATCACTTCAGCAACACAGATCACACCTTCTGCCCTCCAGCACTCTGCCCAACAACTATAGAAAGCAGATTAATTTACAACTCACAATGGAGAAATGTTCGTGATAACGTGGACAACACAGCAGACTCCTAAACATGACCCTGGGTCACTCAATGTAAAGCCCAAGTATCTGAAAAGCCGACTCAGAAAAACAAAGTTAATAACAAAGCTTAAGAGAGCCAGGCATCAGAATAACACACATGCAGACCCAGTCTTTTCTCCAGTACAAATAACACCCTTCGGACTTACTTAAGCTCTTTGTCTTTACTAGCCTCAGCTTTTAAAGCTAGATCTCCAAACACTTGCTGTTCAAAAAGAACTTGTCATCTATTGAAGAATTCCTTTTAAAACAGTGCAGTAAATGCTCACACTACTAGTTACTTGCTATGAGTGTGTAACATCTGGCTGCTTCTTAAGACCACTAAGAGAACTGTTTCTGCTGTTAAATACTTGCATTAATTCTCACCTTAATCTTTTATTTACACTGGTAAAAATCCCTAACAAGATTTTGTCTTATTTCAATATCATTACCAATTATCATTATTTCATTTAACCAAAAAACTCCAAATCTGTAAAGAAAGAACACAACAGTCAACCAGTACCACGAAGTCCATTAGCTCCCCTCTTTTGGGCAGCTGTGCTTGTTCACAGAAAAGCCTTTTCACTTATGTTTGTATAACGTCTTAATTAGTTGCTATTACAGTGACTCACTTTGGGCTTTAAGAGACAGCTGGAAGCAGAACACTGTGCAACAGAAAAAGAGAACGAAACAGTATGATTGCATTTCTCCCAAACCCCAAGGACCTGCCCCCATTGTTGCTAGCAAGAAAGGTAAAAGCAAAATAACACCAAAATTGTCTTTAGGGGTAGAGTATAGCTCTTGGACACTCTTTGGTGATAACGTGCAAAGACAAGCATGATACAGAATGGAAAACTAGCAGAGGAACCATCAAATCATCCTTACTCTGTTAAAAGCTGGTGCAGCTTCTGGTAGCCCCTCTCCAAGGCCAAGCTCACAGGCGTTGCCCCTTCGTTGTTGTGGATGCTGAGAGCTCCTCTTCCCCCCGGCTGCTGGAGCAGAAACCACGTCAGCCGCAGCAGACCCAGCCTCACCGCAAAATGCATCAGTGTTTCCCGAGGGATGTTCTCTGGGAAGAAACAAGAAGGGGGAAAATTAAATAAATGGGAATTTGTAGGCTGTGGGTTAGGTGCATGCCATATCCCACCTCCCAGAAACACCACACACAACGGCTGGCATGGTGCTGATAGCCCAAAAGCCAAGGAACCTGCAGCACCTGGAAAAACACACTGCCTGCCAATATCCAGGAGAGACCAGTAGTTTAAAGCGAGGGACGTGTTACAGTGGGACTGGAGGTGCTCAGGACCGCAGAAATCAATGTGCAAACACCACCATTTCATAAACAGCCACAGCAACTGCCAAGTTGCAGTGCTTCCAAATAGAACCTGGCATGGTCGAGTGGGCTTTTCTAGATATCCAAGCCTTCTCCTCACACACCCAGGACCAGGTTTTAGGAACAGACAAGTTTTGTTCTTTAATAGGATGCTGATTTGTCCCAAGGCATGAAAATAATCAGTTACATTTGAAGCACAAATCTAAAGCAGTCAGGGAAGAAAACAGGTTAACTTCTCATATAGACGAAATAAAAGCGAGGGTTTTGCTTTCCTGGTTTAATTACGCCTCAGACCAGCTTTTCTCCACTTTACACAGTAGCTCTATCATTCTGAGTAGCAGCATTTATAAACTAGCAATCTCCACTGCTGCTTTTTATGTTTAATAACCGTGACCTTCTAATTTGGTAGAAGTCACTCTTGAGCCTAAAGCTTTCATCTCAGAAAAAGATCCCCCTACTCTAAAAGCTGCAGCCCTAGAACAACGCTCTGAAAAGCTTCAACCAGAAATGAGCTCCAGATGTACTGCTGAAATACAGTATTTTCAGATCAAAGCCTGTTACTTCTGTATGAAGGGCAAAAGCATGTGGGTTACAAAAAACCTGTGAGAAATAAAGATTTGTTCTTTTAATTAACAAAGGATTTCAGTATTGACTGGCAGCAACAAAGCACCAACTGGGTCTCAGTAAACCATGCCAATGAGCACACGTGGTATAATACCTTTAACATCATAGCAATGATTTATTGGGTTATTAATTTGGTTGCCAGCCAAACCTGTACAGCAGATTTAAAAATGCAAGTACATAATGGCTTTAGGATTTAATTATTTTTTTCTCCCTCAAGAAGTATATGCCCAAGAGGAATCACTTCTTCAAAGTACTGTTGTTTTTCTTGCTTACTTGCTTTCTTAAGGGACATCATTAAGACTTTCAGTGCAAAACAAAGCCGAAACAGGCAGTTCTTCCCTACCTGACACACAATTTTTCCCAACTTTTTGGATCCATTCCTGAAGAGCTAATCTGTATTCGAGAACCGAAAGCTTTCTGGAACCATTTCTCTTCTGAATGACTCCAAAATTAGGTCTCTGGGCTACAAACCAATCCTTCCCCACTAACCTCCTGTTGATTACCGTAAAGCAAAACCATGCTGTCCTGAGTACATGAGCGTGTCTGAATGGAGGTTCCAGCTGATCAGAGAGAAAGGGAATAGCTGAGCTTACTCAGAGACAAATTCCCAGCCTGTGCAAGAGTAATGACAAGGATTTGGGTATTAAATGCTATAGAGTGTAATGATTTAGAAATAAACACCACAACAAGGTAGTTAATCAGTGGTTGTCAGTCTTGGATTTAAAGAAAAATGAAAAATAACACACCATGTAGGCAGATGTAAGGGAAAGGCTACTGATGAGGCTGCAAAACAAGGAAGCGTGGATATAGGTAGTCCCAGAGTGAAAGCAGATGTCCAAGGTTTCACTTTATTTACTTGTACTAGCACATTACCTGTACACTGGCAGAGCCAGGATAATTTAAGCAGAACAACTCTTCCTACTGAGATACAGGAAGCACAAAAGCACTCCTTTCAGAGAATAGGACTGCCCTCCGAATAAAGGATGTGCTGACCTGTTCTGACCATATCTGTCCTAGCACAAGATCTCCAGTTCTAGCTGCGCTGTTCAAAGGGAAAATCATCTTCCTATTTAAAACAGACAGCCCTGCACCAAAACTGAGCAGCACAGATCTGCAAAGCATAAGCATGGGTCCTTGGACCAAAATGCTTCTTCCTAGTTCAGCTGAGAGCCTTACAGTTAGGTAGAAGCCTCTTCTACTCACCAACTCATGGCTCACCAATAAACACACATACCAATTGCAAGTCCTGCAAGATGCAGGCAAATACTCATCCTGTCTCTACTCCAACTGGGTGCCCCTCTCTGTCTTATATATCCATAGATGATATGCTCTCTCCCAGTTGTCCCAAATGCCCATCTGATGTAATCTGCTTGGACGACTGCAACTTCTGAAACCCACCTTTTTCTCATTCTTTTAAAACAATCTTCTTCATCATCAAATTACCGGACACAGTAGTTCCAGCATTTAGATGTATGTGTATGCAAATGTAACTGAACTGAATGTGGCCGTACCCCAATGCCTTTGAGCAACAACGACGTGCACAGAAGACCTGTACAAGAGGACATGGCATGTTGCCATCCAGAACATATTACACGTACAAGCTCACTATCCAGGCCCATTTGGAAGGCTCTGCCTAACATATATACTGGCTCAAGGCCATCCTAACAGATGGGCACAGATGATGGCAGCAAAGAGACAAAGTACTGTACATACAACAACTGCAGAGGCCCCAGGCAGGGGCTTTAGAAGGTTCTGGACTGTGCAAAACTTGCATGTCTACAATTAAAAAGGCGTGTGCCATCTGTGGGATTAACTACTAATATATAATCAAAAATACATCTGTTAGTGGATGATGTTGCTCAGAACAAGACGAGAGCTGGTCTGCATCAAGTACAGAGTGTTGCTGGATGGAGAGCGAGGAAGACAGATCCCCCCCAGCCTTCCTGCCTTCAACAGGATGAAGCTTATAGCACAAAATGTTGGAAATTCAGTCAATAATTTCAGAGTCTTGTCATGGTGCAAACTGCATGTCCCAGGCATGGAAGAGTAACACAAGCTTTAACATGCAATAGCCAGAGCTCCTTTTCCTACCACGTATCAAGCATGAGCTCCTCATCTTAAAAAGGCTGTCCTCTGAATGTCAACAAAAAGCTTCTTGTCATTAGGAAATTGTGGAAATACAAGGCACACACTATTGGAAAGGCCAAGGTTGTTTTGTTCCTTCCTTGTTTCCTAGTAATAGGCAGGAGCTGAAACATATGATTATTGTCCCATAATGGCAGGGCACTCTAATCCAGCTGGCAAAACCTAAGACTTCAGATATATTATTTTTACATCTTTTTTTTAGCTGTGACATATGAACAGACAGTTTATCTGCGTAACTAAGGACAAAATTTCCATAGAAGCCTGTCAAATGTACTTTGCTAATGGTAAAGGATTAAGGTTTAAGGTACTATTAGCGCAAAACAAATAAGCATTGAAGGGGAAAAAAAAAAGTTTGGGTATGACACATCCCAGAAAGCACAAACTGTTCTTCAAGTGAAAACTTTCATTTTAATCCTGATTAAATAACAGAAGAAAAATACTGTTCCTTTTTAAAAGTAACCCACACCTAACAGTTTATCCTCCATGCCCTAAGACATCTCATCAAGGAACAGCCAGCCATGGACTGGTTAGCATCTCTTGCTGGTCTCCCTGTGATGCTGACCTTTACTTGGTGCTCACCCAAAATCACATATACTCAGCAATTTTGAGATCTACCATCAAATCTGGCCTCAAAATCTTGTTTTCTGCTCTAAATGTTCTCACTGCTCAGTTCGATCCTTGAGAAACAAGGGGAAGAAAACCCAGAAACAAACTATCACTTAACGCTGAGGTCCTAGAGGAAGGCTCCAGCAGACAACAGGACTGAAGAAAGGTCAAAGCAAAGACGATGTGTTTGGAGTTATGAGTTTAGTTGATAAAAAGATGTGTGGATAATTCTTTTTTTAACCTTATAAACAAGAAATTTTTCAAAGCACCCCAAAGGATCTTCCTGCCCCCATTCCCACTAATATCAAAGGGAACAGAAGCTTTCTCATGCCAATGATTCCTCAGCCACAGACTGAGAGGTACATCTGAGTACACGGCCTGAACAAGAGTTATTTTCTGCTTCCCATTTTCCACTGCAGAGGGCATTAAATTTAGGTACAGAAAAGATTTCTTACATCTTATCAAGGACTGTAGGTGAAAAGACCACTTGGCACTGCTGGTACGGAAAAGCTCATGCTGATCTATACCACACAGTCCTTTATCAGGGGACAGAGAAAGTGGTGAGCAGCAGCTTGGAAAGGATATGAAACCCAAGAAGAATACCTGTAACCATTACATTGAAAGGGCTCAACTAGAAACTATAAAAATAGTGCAGCAGATGAACAGATTAAAGCATTTATATATGAAAAACATTATCAGCTGCTTATCTTTAACATCCTTCCACGGAAAACAAGTGTTAGCTCCTAATAATCAAACTTCCTTCTAACTATTTGTGAAAGCTCTTTACATTTTTTCAGGCTTTTTTCTTCCAAATAAGGCACTTTTTGGGTTACTTTCTCTCTTCAGACATTCTCTTTCTGCTAAAACCCACAAAATGATTTCTAATCACGGTAACACTCGTGCTTTACACTGAAATCCTACTGGTTTTGTAGGTGAAGTTATTAAATTCCTAACCTAAATCCATTCAGACTATTTCAAACCAAGGCAAAGCATTTCCCTCTTTACCCACCTCCTATCTGGTAAGCTCAGGGAGTTTGATTTCTCAAGCAGTATTTACTGCACACAGATGTTTGTTCCGCAGCACTTCTGGGAAGCTGTACATATTCAAGACATCAGTAACTGTGTTCCTGAAGTTAAGGAGCTGTTTAAGTGTTTTCTCTAATGAGATGGTCTCCTGGTTATCTGTTGGTAATTGTGGCTGACTATCAAAGGGACTGCTTCCTCTCAGGCTCCCAGGGGAATGGCTCCATGTGGTTAATTACCGCCACCCTCTGCCAACATTAACCAGCTCCTGGAAGGACCATCTCAGAAAGCTCACATAACCAACACTGGAACCATAGCTCTGGGTTTCACCACTTACTTTTAATGACAAAAATGAAAACACTGTTCCCTCAAAGGCTTTGTCAGAATATTACTCAAAAGATATTCTGGAAGTGATCTGTTTACTACTGATCGTTAACTCAAGGATTTAGTTAACTCAAGGATTTAGTTAACTCAAGCTCTCTAAGCTTTTCATACCTGAGCCTTGGATCCTCCCTGATTTTTTCTCTGCCTTTCCCCCCCCCCACTGCAACACAAACAAGCCATAGTCATTACTCACACCTCCAAATACTGTGTTCTGGTTTTCTAGTTAGCTTATTTTCTCCCTAGACATTTAAAATAGAAAAATCACAGTCCTGTATTTATATTGCATAGATCCTCAAAATACTTACTGCATTTTGATTTCTAGATATGAATGTGTAACAATCTGTTCCGTTTAAACACCTTTAAATGCCATTGAGAACAGCAAATTACCCTATTTTTGACAGCAGTAACAACTACGTTCTTTAGAATGTTAGAGTGCACTTGTAATAATTAAGATGGACATAATGACATGGCACCTGAAAGTAATGCTGTGTCTGGAATACCATGGTAACAAGAGTAATCCCTAATTATGGATATTCTGAAACTGTGGATGCCCCTTGAGTTCATACAGATGGCCAGGTAATTAAGAGCAAGAACCTGCAATCTCCTACTGCAGGACAGTGCATGGCTGGGGAAAGAGCACAGCCCTCAGGATACAACTGCCCCAGAACAGAAGCGATGAGGACCGCAGTCGTGCAGGGAGGAGGTGAGGACACACTTTCCCAAGAGGCTTCAGACATACTCTCTACCTGCATGAGCTGTCATGAGGAGAAGTTTGAGAGAATAGCTTATATATATATAAATATATATATATGTAAAAAAAAGGGGAAAATATTCCGTAATGAAATTGTTACCCAGACACCTTATTGAAGTCAAATCAAGATCAAATGAGAAGGGCAAAGAAATAAGAAATTTGAGCAAAAGCATCACCTTTTCACAGAAAAGCAAGCAGGAAAAGCTGTGAGACCACTGAGAAATGGTTTAAGAGACAGGATTCTGTTCTCTGAACTTGCTTTTTCCATCAGGATTCATGATGTCCAGACACTGCTCCCCATCACCTGAGTGTTACTGTCAGTGGCGAGACCAGGCTGGGTACCATGCTCCACACCGCTGGCTGCTGAACAAAAAGCTTGTCATCAAAGCCCCAGTCCTACAAAAATATAGTCTGGTGTTAAATTTGGCACAAAGGGTTCATTCAAAGCTTTGAGGTCCAAACAAGTCCACTTTTTTTGAATGGATTTTGGGAGAAGAACTAAGGACTTGTGATCACAAGCATATTTAGTCTTTTATGCTGCATCAGAGTAATATAAATCAGTAAATGTTTGGGTTTGAGCAATGTTAACCAAATACCTACAATAATATTACTGGAAGGATTAGATTAACCAATGCTGCTCAGTGCATTCAATTTTGGGACAGTTTCTTTTTAAGCAATAAAATCTTTTTCTGTTCTAGAACAGTGAGGTGGGGAAAAGTAAATGAGAACACTGTGAATGAACATAGTGGGGTTTTGAAAATGCCCTAATGAAAACAGGAGAAAAGGTTCATTTTAGTTTCAATTTGTTTTAATGAAAATGATGTCTAAAGAGATAACAGAGGAATAAATGTAAAGACAACCTAGTGTTTAAGAGATTAAGATTACTGATGCTAAACAAACTTCTCTTGTTGGATAGCAACAGCTAACTTAAGTAGGTTACATACAAACAAAAAACAAGGGCACTGGAATGTTTGCAGATGTCCTCCAGCAGTTTCCAGTAATTTTGGAGATATTTCTAACCTGCAGCTGAATGCTATATGATCGTACCATACCTTTAATCTTGAGCAATGACAAACTCTTAAAGAATGAAGACCTTGGTTTGGTAACCAAAACATAAGCAAGTAGATGATTCTCACAAAGCTTTGTCCACAGTAATCCTGCACTTTTCCATACTTAAAAGTCAAACTTACTAATGTGTTAGAAAAGGGAATGGGGGGAGATGCTGCAACAACATAAGGAACAATAATGGATGAATGCAAACCACTGAAGATCATTTTAATGATGTGGCCACCAGTCTGTTGGTACCCAGGAGCATGGGTACCCAGGAGCATGGGATGTTACGTGCCTCCTCCTCAGTGGGATGGACCTTAACCACACACTTTGCACTGCACACACCTACTGACACAAAAGATTAAACAGCCTCAGGAGATGGAGCTGGGTGTTAATTTCAGCAGCTTCTCTGGCCTCTGGGGTGTGTGGTGGCAATGAGCTCCCCTGCTCAAAGACTGGTCAGGATTGGGTGCAGGTAAAAGCAAGGAGAAGCTTCCACATCAAGCCAATCCTTCCTCCAAAATCAGCAGAGAGATGGTGGATCATCTATGCAGCTTCTGCCTGCAGAAAGGCCACTACTTCCTAACTGTTTTCATAAAAGCCAGACTCCTACTTCAGTCCTTCAAAACAACTTGTAAACGTGTTTGACAGCAAGGGCCATCTCAGAACAGCAGTTCCCCATCAAGCTGCAGCATTCGGAGAGCCGGCTGAGGCTCCCGGCTCGCTCCTGCGTTCAGAGGTTTTGCTAAACAGCAGTGTTTTGTTTCCAACCCACAAGAGCCCATAGAGACATGCCAGCTTAGAGGCAGAGCTCAAAATCTTTCAAGAAGGGATCTGACATTTTCTTTTGTTCTCATTTCTATAGTATTTTCTCCTTTGAGAAGGTTATTTGAAGTATCTGGTGCTGACATTTAGCAAAATGTGAAATATGAATTGGAATAGCTGTTCATAGGTAGTGACGCAGCCCCACTGGAGAAGCACTGGACAGAATATGTTTAATTGTCCCAATTGCTCCCACAGTTTCAATCTTTGCTGTGCTTTTCTCTCTCCCACACACAAATTAACCCAGAAGCACCAGCACAGGGGTACTGTGTTTTACTACTGAGGTTTTTCTCATCTAGTACTTAATCATAAATGAGGGAGATCTCTTCCAACTTGCTCACGCAAAATGGAGTTTCGTGACCAAAAGGATGCTTACACGTGAATCTTTCCTTTCACAATCACAAAAATCCCCCCAAAATTCCCTATGTATAACTATCTCACTGCAAAACTTAACCAGATAAATCTGCTTCTAGCAAAAAACTGATCAGAAGAGAAAGACCAAGACATCAATAAACTGTCCTTTTCCTGTTATTTATAAAAGGACTCACTGCAAGGAAACATTTTAAAGCAATATTCTTGGATGAGAGTTGCATATAGTGCCATTATATTTATTAATTTACAATTCTGTCTACAAAAACCTCACCACATGCTAAAACATTCAGCATTACAGGGCTCAGCGCTACAGAGCTCCCCAATGTCACTGTGGGTGCAGTGGATGCTCTACATGACATTAGCATTCAGAGCCCCAGATGATCACAACTTCCAGGCACACTGAGCAAATCAATGTAAATCTTATGGCCTGATTTCTCTATGTACTGATTTTCCAAATAATCAAAGTCAAAACCAGAAACTGGATCTCAGCCTCCCTGCAAAATCAGCAACAATTCAGAACTTCAATCAAAGCTCTTCATTAACTTCAGATCACTTTGACTGGATTTTTATCACTTAAACCAGAAATGTCTGCATTATCACAGCTTGTTTAAATGCAGAAAGAAACATCAGTGTAAAAAATACCAAGTGTTTATCTCCTTGTAAACATATGACAGCAACTGAATTTCTATGCAGAAACCATTAAATATGATTAAATCTTTTAACATCTGCTAACACTGTTGGAATTGTCTGTCTGTGTATTCATATTTACAAAAGCAGTCAGCAAGTTGGTGAAAAACAAAGCAGGAAAGTCTCCTGCAGAAAACCCTGCTGCAGCGAGCAGAACTGAACCTTCTGCACCAAGCAAGCCACCATCCCATCCTTCTGAAGTATTTATGCCATTGCATCCTACAAAAGATAACAGATGCCTCATAGGCACATTCCCTAAGTGAAACTATTTGCCAAAGTACCGTGAATATTTACAGCATGGACTCGCACACACTGGAAACAGCCCCCCAGTCCTTCAGTATGCTTCCTTAAACTCCCCTGGGACAAAAAGATGCAGAACTCCAAGGACGCAGACATGCCACAGCATCCCAAACACCTCGGCACTTCTGCTTCAGCAGCCACCGAAGACTTTGGGCCAGCCTTGGGCTTTATTTATCAGCTTTCAGTAGCCCTCACTGCTGTGGTTAAAGGCCAGGTTTTCCCACCTTCACCTTCTTTTGTCTCCAAAATCATCCAGGCTTGTTTTGGGGAATGCTTATGTTTGCCCCCCTGGTGTGCAACCAGGGATGTGATCCAAATCCTCAGGGGTAGAGCCCCAACTTCTCCAAGAAACAGCAGATTTAGTTTACACATTACAGTCGCTTTGCACCCATGCTATAAAACCAACGCTTACCAAAAGCGACAAATCTGTGGCACAAGGATAATGTTTCCAGGAGCATCACACTTCCTACACACAGGTTTGTTTCAGTAAATCTCAGAAGTGTGATGCTGATACAGACACCACTGCATACACACACAAAAAAAAACCCCTTCTGGATATATGTTAAAGTACTGTACCGACCATTTACAACAGCTTCTTGTAAGACAAGACACAGAGAAAACATCATGCCTTACGTATTTTAAGGTGGCTGAAGTGCAAAGCACAGGATGCAGATGTAGCAGTGGCACGCTGCTGCACTTCACGTCCCACCTTCAGGCACAGAGGCCAACACACCTTTTGAAAGGCATGTGGAGGGTTCCCAAAGCAGGAAACCCCTTCTCCCAGGCTTTTTACCTGTCTCCCAACCTGTCAGTCTCACATATGCCCTAAAGGTCCTCACCGGTCAGGGACTGGTCCGCTCCCAGCACGTTCCATTCTGCCGGCAGTTTCAGGTGTCGAAACGCCAAAGCCACTTTCTCATCCAAGAAGTCCACATCTGCAGCGGGTGGTCTCGACCGGTCCAAGAACCGAGTGAAGTTTAGTGCCTGCTGGTTGCCAGCGCAGGTGGCCAGAAACTGGGCAGCATCGTAGGCTTCATCCTGGACAAACTGGAAACTCTCTTCTGCCACAACCAGAACGGGGTGACCTTCTCGAGAGGCACAAAGTGCTACCTTCACTGTCTCACAGCAGTCATGGCCTGCAAAGTAAAACCAAAGGAAATGGTAAAAAAAGAACAGTTGCATGCACACTGAAGAAACACAACTGAGCAACTCGTTTGACACACATAGTCTTTGTATTAAATCAGGTAAGAGCAAGTTATTGAGGGTCACAACCTTTAATTAAACACTATCTTGGGAATTTTTATGTGTCAGAGATTAGTACTTCTTATAGACTTTAAAAAGAAAAGATGTGAAACTCTTCTCTGTCACAATACAAACCAAGAAATATAAACCACCCTTACCTGACCAGGATATCTTTGATCAGTGACAAGTCAACTCTAGAGTGGTAATTCAAGCGAAGATTTCGCTCACATACCAAAAGCCAGATTATATGGTCAAACTTTACTTTTCCAGCTCCAGTAACTCACCAGAAACTAGAATCCAAGTGCTGCAAAACTACGTACTCCAAATGCTGTCACAACACTTGGCTTCTACTGAAAACACCACACTTTAACCTAAAACAAAGACCTAAACAGCTACAAGAGCACAACCTGCCCAGGCATGCCCTGTGCTTGCCCTCAGCTCCCACCTTCACCACTGCACCTGCCCTTTGCTTGGGTTCTCATGACAAAACAAAACCTAAGTTGCTTCTGCTAAATAAAAACATGGAAATGGCCACTTTCCATATTTACAAAACAAGAAGGTTGAAGTTTGATAACTTTATTTGTTTGTTTGTTTAGGGCAGGGGAAACAGGAGTAAGGATGCTCTGGCATGGCAGCGACTTCCTTAACTCGGAAAGTAGTAAGAGAAATAAAATAAGCCCCCAACACCTTTTTGCAATGTTCAAAGGAAAAATATACTCTGTGTCCAACACAACCAGCCCTGGTAATTGTCAGACATGCCCCTTCAGTAATAAGGTTTGTGTTTCAAGTTCACCATGCAGCACAGTTTCTTGTTCCAGCCTCCGACTGACGTCATGGCTGTTTCTGCCAGAACAGCATGGACCCTGCACTAATTACTGGAAAAGCTTCTTTTTGCCCATGACCTCAGCATACTACTACATTCATGGAACCCTGCTTAATTAAATAAATTGTCATTTTGTATTTTTAAAGGCTTGAAAATTCACTTTAAGCTCCTATTTGTGGTCAGTGGGAAAGTTTCCTTCTTGTATCAGGGCCCTTTGCTGTTGATTTCCCTGACAAAAGGAAAAATATGTCCCTAATCTTCATGGTCTTTCAGCCAAACTTCCAAAGCTGTTCAGAGGCTCTTGGCATCTATACAGGTTTTGTCTGCTGAACGAGGCGATCCTGAAGTTAATTGAAAGGTCGAAACTGCTATTAGGACACTGCGGGTAGCACCAATATTGTCAGAGACGAGGCTGTGGGGCTTCCTAAGGAGAGCAAATGCAGCTGGAAAGGTATCAAAGGCGAGTATAGAAGGGGAGGAAAACACACATGGATGTTGCTGGAACAGCTCACTACAACCAGAAGGCTCTGAAGCTGAAAGGTGAGAAAACTTCTTTCCTTCCAGCACTAGGCATCTATTAGCAAGAGGATGATGTGAAAGCTGAAGGAATAGATTTAGTAGTATTGATGTTATTAAAAGGAATAAGGGTAAGATGACTTAGTTCTACTGTTCTTAAATATTCACGTGCATTCTAATACATCTCCAGCCAATAGGATGGGCAGGGAACTCAGCAGCCCACATGAAACCCATTCACAGAGTCCACTTGCCCTCACAGTAGAAGCCTCAAATGCTCAAGGGAAATGGTACAACTTGGGGGGAATTTGCCTTTAATGCAGTTCAGAACTCTACATCCCTCCCCCTACACCTTCTTGCTTTGCTCATCTTCCTAAGGACATCAGAATAAGCAGCAGGTGAAACTTATTACACTTCTAGCCTCCACAAAAGCAGCGAGTTAGATGCAAGCTGTAAAGAAGGCCATGGCACACTACAGGAGCTGACTCAAGTGCTGCAAACTTGGTTTTCCCTAATGCAAAGCAGTGGAAGGCTGCTGGAATGCAGAGTTAAAAAATGTAATAAAAGGCTCCCAAATAGCATGAGAAAAGCAAAGCCTTTGATTTCTGTTTTTAAACTGTTTTCTGTCTATCCCCATGAGAATCCCATCTGCAAAATAACCTAGAATATGGCTACTCTGACACAAAGCCCAGAGGACTTCCAGGATTGAAACAGAAGGCAAACACGGCCTGTGAGCAGCTACAGAAATACACTTTGGGACAGCCACTTCTTTGTCATGAAGCCAAACAACTCTTCTGTGGGACAGCAAAAGCTCCTCCATCGTGACAGTAACTAGAGAAACCTCAGTCAAGACACATGGTCTCCTTAAACCAGCACATCGTGGATGTACGTAAAGTTCCCTTAGATGGAGTGGATGTTAAACACCAGCCCCAAAATTAAGCAAAGCTATAGGATTGTTCAATGCAACACAAGGAGAGGTGATAAAAAGGCCACGTCCTGATCTGAAGCTAACGATGGTTCTCGTGAAACTCCCCCAGACACTGAGTACAGCCTTGAAAGCCTTGACGATCCATCTTCATCTAATAGGATCAAACAAGCATCGTGCTAAACCCTGGGGAATGTTCTTCGAAAGGGCAACCGCTCTGAATGCTTTGATGTTCTCCTTCCTTACATCTGTGAAGATGTCAGACTCGGGGGGGTCAGAATCTGGGACAGGTTGTGACTTTTGGCAAACAGTTCAAACAGACGAGGGGCCAGTAAGCAACGAGCACAGCCAATACTAAAAAGATTGCTCAAGAGGTCTCTGCCTCCCTGCTTTGAAAACACTACAGGAATAATGTAAGCAAACATGTCCCCTGTACATGAACCTTTTGAAGGAACTGTTGGTGGGGCAATGCTTCTGTTCAGATCAAAGTCCATTGCTTCCTTCGCCTAGACTAATATCTGAACTTCAACAGCCCTTTTTCCCAGAGCTTTAGCAAAAGTAGCTGAGCTTTCTGGCACTCTCTGGAGATAAGTGGTTATCATCTGTAAAACTAGCTCAGATCTGTTTTTACAAGGTTAAATAACTTGCCCAAGATCACAAAGAGCTTCAAGCAGTCCCAGAACAGACACCATTGCTCTTGATCATCTCTTTTCTGCTCCAGCTGGTAGATAGCAGGGCTTTCTCTTAACATGGGTTAAGCACCAGGAATCAGCACAATCGACTGCGATTCCCTCATACACCTTCCCCAGAAGTGGAACAGAAAAATGTCTGACTCATTAAAAAGGAAAAACACACTTGGGTGTGCCAGGAAGAGCTATGAGCCTATTTAGAAAGGTTTGCATTCTGGTAGGCTGGAAACGTGTGCCTGAATAAATCACACAGACGAGTGCACCCACAGAAGGAAGAGAAATCCCTGTGCTTTACACCACCATCAGGTTCATGATGTTGCCCAGCACCTCTTCTGAGTGCCTTCAGTCTTCTCCAGAAATCAGGCCCTTTGGCCACAAGAGCAATAAGAAGCAAATGATGAAATAGTGAATGTCATGTCTGTGGCTACGCTTCTCTTTGTACATTTTTACTCCACAGTACAAAATTAGGTCATTTACACGCTGGCTTAACTGTGATTGAGAGTCAAATAACCCACCCCTTAATTCTTCCTCCATTGCATTTTACCCTATTTCTCTTTCTGCTACTCAGTTCCTCTAAATTTAGCTTGGAAACAATTCACTGCTTGGAGCTGTTTTGGGAAGTGCCAACATCTTGCAGGAAAAATACAGAAATTAAAACAACATTTCAGTCAATGCAGATGGGTTCAGTGGCTGCTTCTGTTGTGATAAAGCAAAACCCTCATCTTCACATAAAACCACACTTTAAGAACTATTTTAAATGAGAACACAACTCTTCAACTAAAGAATTCCTTACTGAGCCACTGAAGCTTGCTTTGGGGAGGACACAAGAACAAGAAATGACATGGAATTCTTGTCTCTCTGTACTTATCCTTGAAGAGATGAGATGCATCAGTATGATAACACTGCCTCCTCTACACAATAACAATGCAAAACAATGAGCAGGAGAAAAGGTGGAGTTGTAAGTCATTAGCAGACAAGTTAATGTATGGCCTTAGACTTGTCCATCTAATTGGTACCTATGGCTTTGATCTGGGGTGTGGTTAAAAAGGCAGCAGCAAAAACTCTTCAGACCTTTTCTCATTAAACAAGGTACAGATGAAGACAAAACACCCCTAACACAGAGCTTTAATAAAAGATGATTTCATTTCCTACTCCTCTAAAAGTGGAAATCCTGTCCAAATCTCCTATTTTCAGAATTCACATTTGAGCTATCAAACAATGGGCCCCCAGCCCGGGCAGCTATTTAAAGCCCTGCTGGAAGCACATGTTTGGGTTTGCCTGGTAGGTGACTAAGGACTCCAGTGCTAATTGCATCCTCTGCGTTACCATGGTGGAGCTGGGTTGAAAGAGGTCTTATAAAGAGATTCCAGCAGGACAGGGAAGCCAGCCAACAAACATGGGGAATCTCATGGAGTATCTTGGATTTCCAACCAAGAGATGTTGCCATCTACTGGCTTGTGGACAGGGAAGCCAAGGGATCTCCTGTGGCCTTGCAAAAAGTGCTTCTTTTCTGCTACAGAAATCCCAAATTCTGGCTCTGAAAATCAGAACCCGTATTTGACATGTGTTTGTGTGATTTACACAGTTATTGTATCCACTCTTGCAACACAGGAATGCTATGAAATACATAGGCACAACATCAGCAGTAGACAGGAGCCTTTGTTTTGCCTTTTAAACCCTTGGCTATTAAGATGAGGAATATAGGAAGATTTTTATATGGCCCTTTAAACAGCAGATGGCTTAAAAACCTACAGAAGTATAAGACCTCACACATAACATCTTAAATAATTTCAATACAGATTCAATCACTTTTTCCTGTGACTGATGTCATCTAGTACTGGCATCATTTCCTTTTTATACACTGCCTAGAGTAATTAAGTACACCAAAGAGGATGGACTGCAAAAAGTCTTCTTGGCTATGCTGTTTTATTCTATTTTAGGGGGTTTTTTTGTTTCATAATTAAGAGTATTTTCAAATCCACAACTGGTATTGCCAAGTGGTCATTTGTTATGAAACTTGTTTACCCTTTTGGTCTACCAGTACAAAGATCGTAATTCATGAAATACAGCTTTTTCTATGAAGAGTTGTTTCTTAAGGGAAAACACAGAAGAGAATGAAACATAAACATATGTAAAGGATTTCACACTAAAAGAAAAGTCTGAAATGAAGATATTTCCTAGCTAATTCATTTTAGTCTATGCTTTTAACTAGCAGGAAGAAAGTAAAGAGACAAGAACAGAAACAAAACACAGAAAGCAAACCCTTGAGAACTATGGGATTAAGAACAAGTTAAAAACTGACTCTGCTTCTCCACCTTAGCATGGGGAGAAAGCTCCCAGTGAGTCAAGGCACTTGGAGTAAATGGGAGTGTTTCAGCCCTGTGAAAACTGCTGGCAACCAGCTACCAGCAGACAGTCTCAGGCCCTTTTTCTGCCTCTCATTTTGTTCCTCCTCCCCTTTGAAACCTGTACAAGAATCCTGCACCTTCTGAGACCAACCAACAAGAGTAAAGTGATTTACGTATTACAGAGCAAAGGCTCGAAGTGATACAACACATTGCAAAAGTACACACAAAATTACCTTATCATTTCAGTGACTTGGCTCATAGACAGGGTATTTCTCACCCTTCACTTGATTAGGAGCTACTGCAGCTCTGGATTTACCACACTGGACTGCCTCTCCCCGTTTGAAATGCCATTTCAGATTTCCTCCACTGAGCCCTTCTGCATCTCCCACTCACCACGCACCAGTCTTTACATGCAAAGCAAACTTTATGCTCAATAATACAGCTGTTATCATGATGGCACACAAACCTGCACTAGACACTACAAAAATACTCAAGCTCCCAGCACATCAGCTTGCTTTGTGAGCCTTCTCCTGCAAGAATATTCTTCCAAATCTGCCCAGGAGCTTCCTGATGCTGAGATGCTTCCAGTGCCCACGGCAGGCTGCGGTTAGGGCTTTTAACTCGTGTGGACAGGGATGAGGATGTTCCTTCCTTTGTTGGTTTGTTTGTTGGATCATGATATAAGGGGGTTTATTATTAGTTGTTTTTCTTTTCCAGTGGGGGAAAAGCAGATGCAGGCCATGAGGCTGCTGTCTTGCAATGAAGTTTCACTTCCGTACTTTAACACAGACTTTCTACACTACCACATGCAATCTGCTTGGACATTCAATGTCTCAGTTACCCTCCCTACCCTGAGGGATGCTAACTTAGAGATGTTGGGAAGGAAAAAAAAAAATACTAAAGATTATAACAATGTCAGTTACTACAGTAGTAAGGACTTGCTAAAAAGCTCAGTTTATGACCAACACTAAGTAGGACAACGCACCCATGACAATACGTGTACGTATCCAACCCCAACAGTACAATTTTGGCAGCAACAACAGTTGAGCCACAGCAGCAGAGCTGATATCATAGAATGATTTCAGTTGGAAGCCATTCCAATTCCAAGCCACTGGAGGTTTCAGGTGAGTTAAAGCTCATCTAGTTCCAACCCCCTTGTCACAGGCAGGGACACCTTCCACTAGACCGCGTTGCTCCAAGCCTCATCCAGCCTGGCCTTGATCATACCTCTGCATCCTTCCCTACTTGGACCTTTCGTATTTTGGTATCTCCAGCAACCAAACTTTTGCAGCTAGTGATATCCAAACTTGAGCAACATCCAGTGCCATTACACATCTGTTTGCCACGTCAACTGACCTTAACATGGTGTCTGATGAGCCAGTGTTTGAAATTGTTCTGCAGAACTACAGAATGCCTCTGGTGCGGACGAAAATTCCAATTATGGAGAATTTGAACCACATCATTTAGAAATCTAAGTGTTGTAACAGTGTCAGTAAAAAGCGATAGTTAAGTAAGGTTTTCATTCTTTTTCGCCAAGGCAAACAGAAGCTTAGTTGGATGATGTGACCTGGTTTGTCCTTAGGCTCACAAAAGAGTTACTGAAAGCACAAAGCATCACCTCCTGCCTAATTCTTATATCTCAGTAGCATATTTTGATATTTCAAGTTATGACAGATCAGCTCAGATGTAAAACTGTTTCTTATGAGTCGCAATTACTTCCCTTAAAGTAGCCCAGTCAATAGCGGGGCCACCCCATCCCATCCTTCAGAACAAGTGCAGAAATATAGGTATCTTGTCCTTTGAGTGACTGCTGGATCTACATTTAGCCACAGCTCCAGCTAAAAAAAAAAGCTGCTCCCACAAATTTACAATTAGAATTCCTTTCTTTTATTATGTACAGAAATAAAAGCTTACATTTGAACAGTACTGTTCACTACGTATATTCAGTGTTAAAGGCTGATGATAAAAACAGCGTAAGAGGCAGATTGCTCCAGTAATTATGTAAAATGCAGCAGGCATTTGACTCTGCAAGTTGTAAGCTTTTATTTAGGTAAAGTCTTTCAGCATACAGAGAATTTTCACAAACAATGGAGATGTAGGAGGTATTTACATTCCGTTTTCTTTAATTTCTCATCTAAAACCACCTTATGTTGTTGAGATTTCTTTAACGTGATTTCCTTTGAAAGCTTTGGTAAAACATTTTACTTCATTTTGGCAGCAAATGTAATCAAATCACTTCTCTTTTTTACGCCTCCATACATCACCAAAACTACTGACAAAGTCAAGATAAAAGACATTTAAAATCTGGCTTTGTTTTTACATTAGCTTTAACAGATTCACGGTTACCCCTTTTAACCAAGCCCCTGATGCACTTCACCTCAAGTCTCTTGGGGACCATATGAAACTCTGAGGACTTGGGATGAGGACGAGGGAAGGGCCTCCAAGCCCAGAAGGGAAGCAGAGGAGGTTCAAGGCAGGCAGAAAGGCTCAGGTGTGCTCTTGAGTGAATTAGCCCTTCCTTCATCCACCTGAGCCATCCCCAAGGAGTAGCTGTGCTCCCAGTGATGTGCAACACATCTCACATTGCAGGGACAAACCAAAGATGCCCAAAGCTGGAAGTGAAGGACAAGATTTTGGCTAAAACCTAGTTACAAGAGTTTCCTTGCAGAGCACTTGCTAACGCCTGGGCCTGGGTGTTTAAACAAGGGCTGGTCTCCCCACACAGTGTCTCTTGTTCATGGCTAATCCTGCAGCGAGGTCAAATAACGCCAGCTCTGAGTCACCACAACCATCTCCAAGGCAACTGGACGAATATACAGCGTAAACACATGATTATAGATTCACTGTTGAGTTCAGGAAGGAGGAAGAGGAGGAGGAGGAAGAGCCGGGTTGAAATAAGTCATGCTCTTGCTGAAATCAGAGCAGTCAGTGCTGAAGCAACACTAAACAAATGCATTGGTGTCAGTGGAGGATATGAAAAAAAATGGGGGGTTTCCCCCTTTTTCTTCTCCCCATCAACCCCTTCACCACTAAAGTCTCTTTTTCTCAGGTAGTTTCCCCAAAACAAGGTATGAGTACAGAAGAGAATCTTATCCAAATGGTTACTTTACATCTGAGATCTCGCCTCTCTCCTTGCACCATGGCTCCAGACAGTGCTACCTGGCAGAAATGGGACCTTTCCAAAAGGTCTGTTAAGTGTGTGTCTGATACAAGCTGTATTTCGGGGCAGCACTCATCCCTATCTAGCATCCCACACCACAAGATCATGACTTGAAAATAAAAAAAGCCATTATAACTAAAGGAACAACTGAAAGCAATTCCCTCCTTTCCCTTTGAATCATGAATGGAGTTAGATTTCCCACTAACAGCAACTAAAGGAGCCCGAGGGAGCACTCCCAAGTGACTCAGTTGTACTTGGAGCTGGGCTAGCAGAACAGGCAGAGCCCAGAGCATCATCTCAGGTACTGCCTGGCAGCCACATCCACCACTGCTCCAAGGATGTCAGGGCCAGTGGTGATAGGAAAGCATCGCTCCTGCCCAGAAACCCTGGTTCCCGCACAGGCTGAAGGGGAACACTGAAGTTGTTCAGTTCCTTTCTTGGCGACGCAGCCACGGTCCCAAGGGGAGGTGAGGTCATTGCAAGTGGGGCTGGCACAGCCCTGTGCCTGCCACACAAAAGCAGAGAAGGAGTCACCCCTTCTTCTCCCTCCTCTGGGAGAAAATAAGCACTAATCTGATTGATTGCATGGGGCTCTGGTCGTCAGTAACCATAAAAAGACTTCTCTTCCCAAGCCAACTAACAAGCCAAACAGCACAAAAAGAAGAGGAAATGAAAAAAATACAGTGGCCAACTTTTAGCACTCATTCCAGAAGGAAAAACTCCTTAGCCCAAATTTTAATCCACGGGAATCTCTCATAAAACAATAGTTACAAGACAGATAAAAGGCAAACCCAAGAAACACACTTTATTGCTTGAGCTATACTGTGTATAGTGAAAATGTCAGGCGTTTTTCTCACACTAGTATCAATGGGCTGCATAGCAACAAGTCAGAAGGAAAGGTTAATGGTAAGGACCGCAGCCTGGAACACACTCATTCCCACGGTCCTGAAGTCACCAAAGGGAAATGCTGCGCCCATCTGTTTTGTTTTGTTAGCGGTACACAGGCTTAAAGAGAGCGGTGGGCTTTAATGTGACAACCCACCCCATCTGAGCTGGGTGTGCTGGAGGGATGGCACCAAGCACCATCACTGCCTGCCACTGCAAGAGCTTCAGAAACTCTGTGTTGGCTCTGTGTGACAGGATTTAAGGGAAAAGGGTTGTATTTCACCAGGTCTACAGCAAAACCCTCACTGAGTCAAGCAGAGCAGATCCTAAGCATAGCTAGGACTCACCAGGCTGTACAGCATTTGAATAATAGCATCTCTAACCTGGCAAACGTGTCTTCCATTATCTTGCTTGCATTTAAAATCCTGTTACTATGTGTAAATGTAACTGTGTATTTTCTACAATGGAATCCCATAGTTACACATTAAATAATTGCAATCTCAGAGTCATGTAATTCTAGTGAAATCAAGTGAGAGAATTTTAAAAGGCAAAAGCAGTCATCCAAACCACACGTTCTACTCTCTATGAATGGGAACATGAGGAAAAAGACAAGAAAACAGCATTACATTGAAGTCCACTTGAATTAACCAAATTTCATAGACTGACACACTGATATGCAAAGAAAGGCAATGGTTTACCAGGTGAAATGGTCTCCAGACTCCCAGGATTTATCTTTCTTGTGCTTGTGCAGTGTTGGACAGTTGACCCAGTGAAGACCAAGTAAAAAACTACATCATCTTCAACTTTATCTTCCTCAGTCAGCTGCACTGTAATAACAGAGTCACCCTAGAGAAAAGGACAAGAAACAAGGTTAGGTTTACACTTGCAAGAACTGCACCATGTAAAATAAAACTTCTCTCCCTGCAAAGCTCCTGCTCCCTGTTCATATGCTCCTTTCACACAACTTGGGCTCATCCTAATTTTCAGATATTCAAGTCATCCTTTGCATGCCTCTTAGCATCCCAGTCAGCCAACCAGCTAGAAAGTATGCTGAATGCAGCTCTGGGAAGAGATGTGTAGAAATGTCCAGGGTATATTCCAAACAGCAACTTAGTATGGTGAAATCACACCAAGTCTGACAAACATGAACACACACCCCACAGAGGGTTTTTTATACACATACACACATATATATACACACACACACACATCCCTCCATATATGCATACCTAAAACAACAGAATGGGGTTAGTGACCTAAAATTGCCTCTGTCTTCGGAAATTTGAACAAATTTCCTAAATCTTGCTTAAGTGTTCACATTTCTCCTAAGATAAGCCACTGTGTTGATAGTTCCAGTGTAACCAACTTAACCACTGAGCACATCTTATCCACAATCCATAAATACACAAAGATATGGAAGTTTCATATGCCAGATTTCTTCCACCTTCTTTACAAAAAAAACCCCAATAACTGGCTGTACAGGCAGCATCTCTTCTCACCCATTTATAAGCTCACGCCTTTATAGTCTCAAAACCAGCAGTTCTTCAAGCCCTAAAAAGAAACCTGTCATGATCTGTTGGCTGAACACTCCTGCTTTGCTTTAGGGAGGTTTTGTTTCAGTATCTCAGCATATTCTAACATTTCACTCATCTTTGCTATGAGCAAAAATTATGTTCCTGAAGGACACACATGGTTATCATACTTAACCCAGCACAGGATACAGCAAATACACCTGCAATTCATACACCTGCATAGACAAGAAAAGGAGCAATATCCTCCAATATCCTTCAGTTTTCCATGAGGAAGGGAAAGCAAGGAAAGAGGATGGCTTGCAGTTAGTACAGAACTAAATGGAGCATTTTCATTTCATCTCACCATACATCATTTATCTGCCCAAGGAATTATATAAACTACAACACTGAGAACAACAGGCTGCGACGTGACCTTCTGCCCCTTTTCCATCAAGATCAAAACCAGTCGGATGCCCTAGTTTTACACTGCAGCTGCATTAGCCAGCTCTCTGCCACCACCCCATTAAGCATATGGTTAAGGCTGCAAATCTGGAAATGATGTTTTTATTATTATTATTATTGCAGATTGCATAAGTCTGATTTGTATATCCAACAGAATACACATGTAGATTCATTCAAAACCTTCCTCTTGAGCTCGCTCAGTTCATCCCTTCTCTTTGTCAAATATAACCACTGCAGAAAAATCCCAGACTTCCAAGCCCTCCCCTACACCAATGCTGTGTTAACATCGCTTCCCACACTCTGCCTCCCCCTGTTCTCCCTCATCTCAGCTCCTTTTACATCCCATCACAGCTTCCTTCTCCAAGTTCATGTCCAGTTCTCTGATCCGGCCTGTCTGGGACCTCTTGCCAGGGGCAGATCTGCACCTTGTTTTGATAGAAACAAGGTTTTGCAGTGCAGTACACAACCAGCCCCTGGCCTTAAAAACAAATATATGGGTCAGTATTATAATACACAAGAAAGAAGACCAATAATTCCAAGCAGATAAATGGATCAGTGAGTTTAGTTTGCGTTTCCAGAGGTTGCAGTTACAAATGTACATTTTAGGAAGGTTTCACGTGATAATATCAGACCAGACTTCCAGCTGGGGAGAAAGGAGCTATGTAGCAAAAGTATATCTTGTCTACAGTCAGTGTTAAAATGAAAACAGGTGCAAAAAGAAATAAATCAAGCTTTAAATTCAAGCATGACCAGTTCACATGCTGAGTTGGAAACTAAATATTCCATTTCAAGCAAATGGATCCAGTTTTGAGCGGATGTTCAAAAAAACAAAAGCTGGAGCTTTAACCCACAAATCCTTTGTGCTTTGGTTTTTATATCCATCTTTGTTCAAACTGTTTCTCCCTTAAGGCATGAACATATAAAGTACTTAAACGGACTTGAAATGCAGGTAACAGTTCAGGACGCTCATCAACAAGGCTGATTGTTTAAAGTGGTATCTGGTAAAGGAGAGTTTTCTTTCATTTAACTCAGAAATCAAGTTCAACTATTCCAATTTTGGTGAAACTAAAGCCAATCTGCACAAGGTGAATGTGAGAAGGCACGTGTCTGTCCATGCGAACTACTCACATTTCAAGGAAAAGCAACTTAATTTGCAGCATTATTGCAAAATCTAATTTGTGCATTTTGTTGTTGATAAAACCCAAATACACATAAGAAACCTCAACACCACAAGTTCCATGTAACCTGAAATTTGTCTAAGCTGGGACTTAAAAAACAATAGCCGAGCTTCTTATATAGAAGTTACAGATAGCTAGCTATAACATATATATACCTGACCTAACTTTGAAGGTGGCCCTGCTTTGGAGGGTGGTCAGATGAGATTACCTCAAGCCATCCTTTCCAACCACATTGTACCACTCTTTATATGTCAATTCTGTTTACTTCAGTTACCATTTTAGTCTAAGGCAGCACAATTTATCATCATCTTATATCAGTTGAAGAGGCTCTTCAGCTGTGTCCAAGTAGCACTTTATGGTGGGATGGTCTCCACCACCTTGCTCGCTCCCTCCTCCTCTTCTGAAGGACACTACAGCAAAAGACAGAAGTGGAACACCCAATATCCTCATTATGATAACTGAGCGTGTTCTGGGTTTTTTTTACTCAAAGTTTTAAGTTGTCTCCCAGTACCTTCAGCAAGACCAAGAATGTGCCACCTAATTGTTGTGTGCTTCAGTTTCCTTACAAGTACTATCTGATCTCTTTGCTGTACTGTTCCTGACACCTCACTGTGCATGATGTGATCTGAGACTCCCAAAGCAAAAGAGTAAAGCACTGAATGAGACCATTCTCCTTCAACACACATTCTCTGCTTCCCTTTTATTAACAATTTTGTTGTCTACTGCCAATTTTAATTTGATTTTTAAAAGTTATATTCAAATAACATTTATTTGAAAAGGAAATAATGTACAGAACAAACCCTTTTCTTTCCAACATTTTTGGAGTTAAAGAAAATCAATTACAAATGCAGTCAAATTCCTTCAACCCACATAGAAGCCTTTCCAACAGCCCTATTGCATTCAGCCTCCAAAAACATTTTAATTGAAGTATGTTTACCTTTATTCATTTAATATTGTCCAAAAAATGTCATCTGTTCAGCATCACTGCCACGCAAGGTGGTTATTATAACCCTTCTTTCATCCCAAATGGCTAGAAATGGGAGGCCAGCCTGCCAATATCCCTTTGGTGAAAGTACAGACAGATCAAAGCTATTCTCTGGAATGCTCCAACAAATAAGAATAATTTAATTTCAAAACTAGTTTGGATCGACTAATATTTACTTGGCTTAAAGCCCATTGGAAATGAAAACATTCCATTTTGGTCCATTCATGAAAGAGGTCACCCTCTCCCTCGTTCAGATCTGAAAAATCTCTGGTTTCAGATAACTGAAATGGGACATAAAGAAAGTGGATGTGGTTCTTTAACTATATTCCCTTCCTCAAACCAAAGGAGAAAGCAGGTTTGCTTCGCCAAAGGACGGGTGCACTGGAAAAGCCAAGCCTGACCTTGGGCTTTAAACTACTATAAAACAATTCAGAAAGGGATTTGAGAGTGGCATGTCCCTGAACCTTAGGCTTAGTCAGGGCAGCAGAAATGCCATTATCTCTAAAACGGCCCAAATGCTGTTACTAGGTCTAAAAACCAAAACTAGATAGACAACACACCTGTTTGTCAGCATATTTTCCTGGCATTAGGACAATTTCACCTTTTTAGGTATTTATTTTTCCAGTGCTGCAGTTAAAGACACACGGATTATGTGAAGGTAAAGCTCAAGCAACTGAGTAATCATTTCTTCTTTCTCAGACTTGGTTTCTGTGCCTGTTACAACAAACTATTTACCTTCAAAGGCTTATTTTTCTTAATAAATGGCCTCAGCATAATTTGGAAGTGATGATGAAGAAAATCCTTAAGCTCAAAAGAATTAAGATCACTTATATTATTAACTCAAAAATACCATCCACCTTCCATAAAGAAGTAATTGTTTTAAGCATGTAAAGACATCTTTCTTTTCCACTTCAGGCTTTGGAAATATGACTGGGATTGGGGAACTGGGCATCATATCAGCTCTACCAGCAGCAAGTACATTTCTCTACAATGGACTACGAAGGGAAAAAGAGTATTCTGTGAGGGTGGTGAAGCACTGGAACAGGTTGCCTGAGGAAGCTGTGAATGCTCCATCCCTGGCAGTGTTCAAAGCCAGGTTGGACAGAGCCTTGGGTGACATGGTTTAGTGTGAGGTGTCTCTGCCCATGGCAGGAGGTTGGAACTAGATGATCTTAAGGTCCTTTCCAACCCTAACTATTCTATGATTCTTAGCATGCTGACTATCAAATTTTAAAGTTTCTAAAAAAACCCCAAAAAACTAAAAAAAACCCCGCCAAAAACACCCAAAAAAAGGCAAGCTGTATTTTAATAGCTGAAGCATGTGATTTCTAAGCTGGTTTTCCCCCCTATGGGTCAGAGTGGAAATTTTGAAGTACATTACCTAACCTACTAACCACCCAACTCTGGCCTCCCCACACGCACAGAGTCTAAAAGTACTTATGAAAATGAAGCACGTATTAGACAGCATTATTTGAGCATTCTGCTTTTAATGAGAACACCCTAGCCACCAGGATTTGTTCTACACAGAAAAGCAAAATTGCTGCTGATGACCACTGCCACCTCTGCTGGTTTTTCATGCAGGAAAGAACCTAGCCAGTGCAATCCTACTGAATGGAAAGTCCATGGGTTAGAGATGCACATGCAAGGAAAGAAACCTGCCTCCCGATATATCTTCTTCTAAGAGCTGTTGTAGACATCAGCGTTACGATGCTTCATTAAAGAGGCTGGATTAGGTGCTGGATTAGATGAGTAAATGTAACTTGCCACTGTAACAAGTTTTGTTTTGTTTCCGCTATTCATAACATGAATCAGATGCTTGTTGGGTCATTGCTTATTGCATTATGTTGGGACACAAAAGGAGAAACAGGCTTTTGAAACACTTTCTCTCCCCCCCCCGCCTCTTTAGAAAGCTCTAAATAGCTCCCAAGAGAGCAGCACTGTATCCAGGAGGAAAGCATAAAATCACAGTTGTGGTTTCTTCCTCCACCTTCAAGGAATCCAGGCTCATTGATATCTCTATTGATTCAGTTTTAGGTGGAATTTGACTTGCTGTCGAGCTAGTGCTTGACACAGAATACACAGATCAGGCTGTAATTACAGCAGGAGGCAAGTCCTTTCACATCCCTGCGCTTCGAGTTTCCCCATCAATGAAATGGGAATCATGGTTCAAACACACCGAGTACTTTTCATCCCAATGGCTTTTAAAGGTAAAACTGCCTTTTCAATCATATGACATTTTCCTTGGAAAGCATGCAGGACTGATGATAATTAAGTTAGAAAAAAACCTCAAAGGGGAAGTTGAGACAATTACACCTCGAACTGAGAACTGCAGATTACTCTGAGATCAGCTGCAGGATGAGAAAGGCAACTGCAAGGCAGGTTTAGAAAATGTAGCAGAAATCATCCTGCATTAAAAAAGGTAAAATATAATCGTTTAGATGGTCGATACTCCATTACTATCTACCTCTGCTAGCACACAAGATCAACAGCTAAGCTTTTGCTCGCAGTGTCCCCGTCTCAGCTGAGTATCTTGCAAGATCCCTCCTATCTAAGGTTACTTTGGGTTGGTGCAAACATGCGCTTATCCCCCCAGAGAGGCACATCTGGAAATGACACCCGCAGCACATGGACATTTTCGTGCAGAACAAAACCAGGCGCAGCCGCAGGAGCTCCTAACCGCAAATGGAGATGGGGGTTTGGGCAACTATTTTTAGAGCAAACATGGCAGTGCTCTCATCTCCTGTAATAACCCTTTCGATTGAGAAAGGCTTGGATTCCCCCTTTTTCCAGGTCTGACTAAGCACTCTGGCTGGTCGGCTATGATACAGGCACCAAGGGCTATCGCTGCTGGCTCATAAACCCCAGGGATGCTCTTCTCCCATGGCAAGAAAACAACCTACATCCAGCAAACTCTTCCAGGCTGCTATTCCCAGGTTAACAGTAGCAAAGGAGCAGCAAAACCCTGAGGGTTAGGAATCTGGGGATGGGTCCTACCTTTAAAACATCCAGCTAAGTCCCCTTCCCTCCCTGCCTTAGCATGGGGTGGGTTTTTCATTGGACCTCACTTAAGTGTGTTTTCTCTCATGGGAACATTATTAGGGTTTCTAAATTGCCTCCTGGTACTTTGCTCCTAGATGCTGCAACACCACAGCTTAAACCATTCATCCCCTTTTGCAGATGTGGCCATTTACCCTGCGAGCTCCCAGCACATGTATATAAAAGGAACAGACTGTGGGAGGAGGTAAATGTTACAGGGAGGTAACAGCAGTCATTACAGACATCCTCAATTTCACAGGTACGTATTGACTCAGAGGAGCATTCAGGGAAGAAAGAAATCACATCAAACACAGTCTGTTCTGCAGAGCTTCAGTCCCAGAAACAAAGGTAGGGCTGTGAAATCTGTCTGAACATGAGCAGCTCTAGATATCCCTGCTCGCCTGGAGATATCCCCCTTGATAAAGGCAGTGACCTGGGTCAGGAGCATGGGGAAAGATGGATGTCGTTCAGGGTGGAGTGCTGCAACCTCCTGCAGATAAAAGCTCCAGGGAGAGACTCCAGAAATAAATAGGATGGCAAGCTGCCAGGTTTGGGGCAGATATGGGTCCGTTTTCATAGTCAATGACTTCAAACTCCTTGATCTTAAAAGGAGCATAAAACAGAGACTTTCAATTTTTTTGTCTTAAAATAAATTAAAATAACCAACCACAACACAAAAGATGACAACAAGAATGACTCCAATGGTCTAGAAAATAAAAAGATCAATCTCCAAACTTAACTTTATTTCCCTTTTAAATTAAAAGCAATGCTATTATTTCTGCCAGCAAAAGGTTTCAGGTTAACAGCGTGAATACTGAGCCCCTCTGTGATGAGAAAGACAGATTTTGCAAGGCAGTCTCTTACCCTTAGGAAAGTACTATTGTAGACCATAATGTTTTGCCCAGAGGCCACCAAGAGAGCAGAATGATGGCACACATTTTACTGTCAGCCCATATAGCAACTCAAGGTGATATCTTCCGTATTTCATTAACGCTGCACTGAACCAAATGATCTCCTCTTCCAATGGCAGCCACAGAGCCATGACTGAAACACTAAGATATATGCAAAATAACTTCCTTCACCACTTTCTTCCCCCAAAGGTGAGATAGAGTTTGCTCAAAAAATAAGATTAGCATTTAGTTAAGACTCTTTCGGTAAAAGGAATATGTGGAAAAACATGGGCATCTATGATAAACAGCCCTGAATTGATGCCTCCAGGCCCAAGCTGGCTCCCACAGATCCATCCCGAGTGTGGCTTGTGCTTAAAACACAGCACTGATGCCCTTGACTTGCCTGTCCGCAGAGCCAGCATCATTATAGCCAAGTTATCAACACAATCTCACAGCCACACCATGTCCTAGGCCAGTCCAGTGTCTAATCCTGCAGCAGGGCTTACTTGTAAAGAGATAAATGGTCTAAGGATAACAAAGTGTGGATTTCCTACTCTAAACCAATGCAAGCAACACAAACTCCTGCAGAAACGAGTACACTTGAAGAAAAACATTGCTAGTAGCTCACAACCTTTAACAGAGCATGTCTGTCTCAGTCTCCAAATCAATCAGCTCAGAAATTAATCTTTACTGAGTGTTGAGATGCTGTTATAAGTATTACATACATATTAATTCAGGCAGCTTGAAGGAGATCTCTACAACAGAAAAATCCATCAAAATAACAGGATCTTGTTAATGGCAAAGAGACACATCAGTGATCTTTATAGGTACATCTTCATGACATACCACTTTGCTACACAGAGCCAGACTAGTTACTAGATTGGGCTGTTAATAGCTGTATCACTGCCTTAGCATAGGGCTCCACATGCTCTGCAGCACTTATGTTACCAACAGTTATTCAGAGCATGCTTAGTGCATCAGGTCACTGCTGGACTGTGCTATGCAGACTGCCTTCACAAAACTACACAGCCAAGGTCATGTTCGATCATTTTTAGCACACAGGAAGAAGAGATAAAATCAACAATAAAATTAACAGGAAAATGGCAAAAATCAAAATTAAGGAGAAATACAGAAAGGATGGGAAAAGTGCCATCCATCGTTTGCGTTATATACAAACATCTAGGGGAAAACTGCTATAATTTTATTGTTTGGCTGAAATCGGCAGTAGAGTCAAAATAATGATTTTCTTTCATTTATTTGGGCAGTTTAGTGTTAGACCATCCATTTAAAACATTCTATGTCTGCTGTTCTCAGTCACCATGGCCTAAATAAGTATTGACAGTAACTCCAAATTTCTTCTACTGCAAGCTCCACGTGGCTCTGGTACAGAGGAGGAGGAGGAGGTATGGAGGTACACAAGCAGTAACACATTGGGGATCGCCCTCTAAACTATACAAATCTCTGTGTAGTGCCACCACATGAAGAGAAGATGAAAGATGGAGGGATTTCTCTATAGGAGACTATCCTCTCCAGTACCATCCAGTTTCCATAAATACTGATCTTATTGTTAAGAGATTGGTTTTTTCCAGAAATGATAGAAACTGCTACAATCAATTCCTATAAACCACATCCACATTGATGGGAATGCCTTGCTCTGGCCACATCCTAAAGCCCCTTCTGTTCTTCACTACACTTAGAGAACTGAACCGGGCAATTTTATTACCAGCTGTTTCAGTGATTGATAGTATTTCCTGCTAATTACTCATGTAGCAATAACAACAGAATTGTTGTGCTTGGGAGAAATAGCGGGCAGCCTGTATGTATTCAGTGACTAACAGAAATCCAGCTATTCTCTTGGCACCAGAGAGGTGGAGAGAGTCACAGTTCCTGGAAGATAAAGTACATATGATGACACATTATTTGAAACAGTGGCCTGTCATAGGGGTATTTTCACAAACAGCCTTGAGGTGTCTTTAAAGGGAAAAAGAAAAATCAGGTTTGAACACTAACATCCAAAGACATGAGAGCAGAAGGATGGTGTTTTCCTGGTAATTCAGCCTCCTCTGCAGCAAAACCCTTGAAGAGACAGAGCTCTGAGTGTGGTTCAGGGCGTTCATGTTCATTTTCCTGCCAGTCTTCAAATATTTCACAACTATAGTACTTAGAGCTACTGTAATGACTGAAACACTTTTTAAAGTGATATTTTTGCCATTAAAGAATGGAAACAATTATAACCATTATCTTAGTGAAGAAGTATCCCCCACAACCACGACTACTAGACAGATGAAATGTCTGCAATGCTTAGTAGAAACAGGTTGAAACAACTATACAAACACAGGCAGCCCTGCAGACAGCAGCACTGAAAATGTGTCCTGCAACAGAACTGCCACTTGATGGCAGTGCACAGCACCAATCTTTGCACGGAACAATTAATCACAGTTTATTCGATTTTCTACTTAAGCACAGGATGGAATTGCTCTACTGAGCAAGGCAGAGGACGAGCATTTGCAGAGACACCACATGCAGCACAACCTTCAGAAGCAGACAGGAGGCATTGCAGGAAGAGTGCAGGAGATTTGAAGGGTTATTTGAAAACATGTCTTCATCAAATCAATGTCTTCCAAACCACTTAGTCTCACATCAGCTTTGCTGTCAGAACCGCCTCTAGTCTAACAAAATGACTGTCAGCACTTCATGACAGGAAATAAAGCAGGGACATGTAACCTGATGAATGAGATGGGAAATTTGTTTGGTCATTCTAAAGGTAACAAAAATATTAATGAATATAAATATAAATACATTCCACAGAGGAAAAGTTTCATCCTTTTAAATACCAAGTCCTGATTTCTGTTGCTCATTCCTCCTAAAAGGAGGGGAGACACCACTGTCAGCCAATGCTGGGGATGAGAGACACAGTCTATGAGCATCTTTCCAGATATTAACACATCATTATAAGAAATATAGAACCCTAAATTCAGAGCCCAAGACATATAATAATGTTTTAATAAAACTCTAGGTGTGATAATATAAAGATTCCTTTTGCAGTTTCAGAAAAGATGCTGAAGCAATCTAGTATTTCCCCAAAAGAGGAGACTGTGGTCTCCACTGCTTTCCCATCTCCACCCCTACCCTGTACCAGCTCCAGCATCTTTCTTCTAGAAACTTTAAAGTTCACACATAATGCTGCAAAGTAGTGGTGAGTCAAGGGCAGAAATTCAGACAAGTGCTCCAGACTTTAAGCTAGACCATTTGTTGTCTACAAGCACATTCATACCCACAAAACAGGATCACAGAAGAAAAGATCAAATAGGTAATTATGGGAGGAGGGTTTTGAACCCATATCACCAGCATTTGTAGTTTCAGATAATATGGAAGAAAGGGCCTCTGAGCTGCAATTCCATCAGTGGCATATCCTGGAGAAAGGTGATGCTGATGGGTCAGGCAGCCTCTTCCAACTTCTCCAGCCAAAGCTGCCTTCAGCAAATGCACAGAAGTGACCATTTCACATGGAGTCCTGTACTAACATTGCACAGATCTCATGAGCTAGTGAACACCTCACTTAAGAGGGGCAAACCAAGCGAACAGCCTCACAATATCCAAACTGTGCAACCCAAAGTCTTCCTTTAGGTACTTGGGAACTGAGCAGCAGAAGGCAGCTTGCCGGAGGACCGTGCAGAGCCCAGGGGGCAGCTGCCAGATGCCCATTTCAACAGCAGGGCATGGCTTCTTGCATGGTATAGACCAGAATTAGGCAAGTGGAGGATGAAAAGAATCTGGATCAAGGATATAAGCGACAAACTTAACAGACGAGGTCAAGCACAGTTTAGCAAGGAAACCATTTTGCCTGCAGAATGATAGCAGAACCAGACAAGTTGCAATGTGCTCGTCAAAAAATCAGTTTATTCAGGCACCCCAACTGACTTAAAACTTGTTCTTCCACAAGCAACGCAAGCAAATATTTGTAAATTATTTGTAGAAGGTGCTTAGAGGCCTTCCACTCATTCATAATTCAAAGACATTTTGAAGGTGGGGCAGAAAGCTAGTTTGTTATTAAGAAGAACTCAAGCACCCAACAAATAAAAGAGGTTTATCAGATCCTCTCACCACAGAGCTGAACTGAACATCAAGGCTGGTTCTCCCCTTGCCTAAGGACCTCCAGAGAAAGAAAGACACAGCTCATGTATAGCGATTCTCGTGAGAAACTCCCACATCAAAAGCATGTGAGGTATGTTCTACTTTTTCTGTTGGACTGATCTCAGGTATTCAGGCATCCCAGTGGACTTTGTCACCATAGATGCCACTAAGCAAATAAAGTCAGCGTTAGTAGAAAAGTAACTAAACCACAGCTGCCAACTTCATGACATTTCACTGTAGGATTGTAAGGCATTCCATTTTGTCCTTCTGAACAGATTTCTGATGATCATTCCTTATCTAGCACACAATAGTGCACAAGTCACACCTGAGATGGTTCCAGCCAAGGTAATAAGCCAGCTGGCACTTTACCTGTACAACACCTCACTGCACTCACAGACACGGGGAACGCCAGCACTCGGGACAGACACTGCTGCCATAAGCCTCCAGCTCTCTGTATTGTCAACTTTTTTTTCTTTAACCTTTCAATATTTATTCAAAAAAGGGGTTTTTCTTAAAACATGAACATCAGAGGTTATCACATTGTTTTTTTTCCCTCAGGACTACACAGTGCACTTCAGTAGGGCATCATGCTGTGCAAAATATGCAAGTGGGTGAAAAATACCATAATCATTACCCTTTTTGTCCCATTTCAGATTAAAGCAGGACACACTGGGAAATCCACAGGAGTGGTTCATTCATTAACAGAAGAGAAGACCTACTGTACCCAAAACCCAGGTTATATTAAGAGAGGGTCAACACATTCTTTGAGGCTTTTGAAGTTCATACTTCATTAAGTTGCATGACATTTTGGCTTGGAAGTGGGAGCTCTCATCTCTATCAAAACTCTCCTTGAAAAACTCTGCAGGTTACACAGCTCCTAAGTGGCAGTTTATACGAGAGACTCCATCCCCAGATCTGATTAAAGACCAAAGTCAATGGAAGCATTTTTATCAATTGTTTGCCCTCCCATGCAATCACCAGTTATGACACATTTGGGTTTGTCACTTTGTCACTCTAAATAACGTGGGCACACCTTAGACAAACCATGTAGAGGAGGAGTGCTGTGATTTAAAACAAGTTTATTCCTTTTAATCAAAAAGGAAAAAGGAAGAAAGTTTACAGCAATACATCATGGTTCTCCAGCTGCTAATCTTTTCCACTTCACACCCACTGATCATTATCACCACGAAAAAAAACATTCTCCTCTTAAAGGCAGATCTAAGGTTGTAACCTTGGTAGTAATCAAGAGAAGATGACACTTAATGCTTCCCAACTACTTCCCTGCACATCACCCCGGTCCTTTTCCAGCACATTCATACCCAATACTGCTCTCAGGTTATTCTTCTAAAAGAGAAAACCAGCATTGATTTCAGAGCAGCAGGAGATGCAACTGGGTTAGAAGAACAATCAATAACATAGCAAAGATCCTATAACTACCAGAAGCTGAAATCGGAAGCCATGCAGGTGGCTTTTGAAGCAAGATTTTTCAGGACATTTTATGCAGTTGAAAACTTGACTTTGATCATTTGCTCACATGCACTCTGTATTTATTAAAGTTTGGTTAGAAATAGGAACACAGCTTGTGATTCCTTGATCCTTTTGTAATTAAATCTCCTGCTGAATACTCTGCTGGACTCTCAATTAGTGGTAGCATTTATAAGAGAGCAACGCTTCACCTTTACGAATCTCTTTCCCATTTTCCTTCTCTTGCCTGGCTGTTAGCAACAGTTGAGTTTAAGCTAAGTGACTATTTTAAATGATTCCATTTACAAACAGAGAACTTAATGGATCACAACAATAAAAAGGCCACTTAATAATAAACCTCCTTTGTTTTGAGTACTGTTAACCCTTTTTTTCCTATCCACATACTCCTTGATGATCTGCATATTCCAACTGACGACAGCTAGGAAGCACCTTACAGGTTGAAAGTGTGACTCTTCCTCATAGAGATACACAACTTCTATAAAAAGGTGATCATCAATGAGGTCATTTCAAGTACTTAACAACAAGAAACAAAACTGAAGCTCCTGAATTCCCACCTCCCATCAACCAAAGACTTCTGAAACTCTCCCATTCCCCCCAGCCCTGACAGAAAGTGGAATAATTTGTTCCTTCAGCTTTGAGACCTGGCTTCCCAAGCAAAGCCCCAGGCTGATCAGAAATAAGGTTTGAAACACTGCCCTTCAATCCACTATGCTGTGCCTGATGAGTTCCCATATCAATGGGACAGCACTGAAATACAAGAGGGATGTGGGCAAAGCCGTTTTGGGATTTGATCCAGTATCTGCGCATCAACAGACATGTTCCCAACAACAGTCTGAGACAGGCAACCAAAGGTCTATCCAGCTACACAGACTTTTTGCACATCCTACAGTTAAACACATGTGAAGAAATCAATGTATCTGAAGGACCTTGTATTACAGAGCCCCTTTTCAACAGAATATCCGTAGCTGCCCCAGCGACTACATAAAGCACGATCCATGTAATTATACACTTGGAAGAAAACAACTCATGAGAACAGCAGCAACAGAAATCAGATACACTCAATCCAGCCAAGTGACAGTTGCTTTTTGTAACCGTGACCTGTGCTAGTGAAAGGCTGGGAGATAAAGCTCATCCCCTGTTAAAACCCTCCCCATGCTAAAATGATTAGGGCTTTAGAGACCATGTCCGCATTAAAGTCAAGTTTGTACCACCAAGTTTAAGACCACTGCTGCAACATGGAGAACTCAAACCTTCACCATCACAGTTATGCGAACCACAGGAGACTTTATCCATGACTTCCCCACTCTACTATCCCACTTCTTCAGAACATCACTGCTGACAGCCAAGACAGCAGCTCCTGTTAGTACCCCATGGAGATACCTCAGGAAGGAGGAAGTGGGTTGGAACATCTTTGTTTCAAATTCGCACCACAATATTAAACCACAGACTCTGCAAAGTAACACTGCCTTTTATGAAGGCAATTACGTGTTGACAGTGGCACAGATGGGACAGCTGCTTGACCTACAGCCTGTTTAAGCATCGGCATTAACGGTATCACACTGCGGTGAACCTTCCCCGTGCTATATTGAGGAACACTTCGCTTCCCTATCTCTCCTGGCACAAGCTCCTCTGCCCCATGACTGTGCTGTTGTGAGCAGCACCAAGCTCTGGGGCCAGGAGAGCTCCTTAAACAGCGTTAAGGGCAGGTAACGAACAGCTCTGGGTGAGAGATATGATGCTCCTGGGGGGACCAACTGAACAAGCCAGGGGCCAGCGGTTTGCAGAGGAAAGGCTGCAGCAAGATAACGCTCAGCTCCAGCTTCTGGCAACCTCATTAACCAGCAAACAATCAGACTTAAATGGGACAAGACTTATTCAAAAAACCACCACACTTATTACAAGATGTGTTTTCCACCTTAACTCTTAATCTTTACACTTACAAAGGGCTCACAAACTCTGCAGAGGCAGGACAGCTGATTTTTATAGAAGAGGCAAAGTCCGAGCAGCCAAAAGAAGGTACTAAAGAAGGGTGCAGCAGGTGGGCTTCCCTCTATTTATGTACACTGGCTTGAATAATACAAGAATCTCTATCCCTCTATTAGTGCCCATGTGGAAGCACCATCTTTTCCACTACCCACAAAACCTTGATCTCAAGTACAGCAAACATCTCAGGTTCCCAAAACACTTTTCATAATTGAAAGGTATTCATCTGGGCAACCCTAGTAATTACCAGATAGGATAAAACACGCTCTGGCTCTCTAATTGCCTTCCAGGAACTGAACTGGAGACATAATTTTTTACTTTCTCCTCCTAAAAGGAGCTCAGCAACACTGCTGATAAAAACAACTATTAATGGAGCTTTCGGGATGAAGCTCATGAAAGATTTAACAAAAATAATAAACCAATTTAAGTAATCTTGAATCTAACCTATTGGCTTCAAAGACAAAGAGCATAAAGGATGCAATGCAAAGGTATCAAGAACAAATGGGTGAAACCTGGGGGGAAGCAATTTTTCCTGAAAGTAGACAAATGCAGGGAGATCCCCTGACATGTCTGTATTGCCTGTTAGTTCCAGTTGTTTACTTTACAGAGATTAATTCCTTATGGAGAAATTCACAGCATACAGTTCTTAATTATTTGCAAACAAGCTCAAAGAGCCTATACTAGGAAAACAGAGTTGACATCAATTCGAAGAAGGAACCCCGTGAGGTTTGTTATTCACCTACCAATGGCCAGGCCACAAGGCTGTTGTGTCTGCCTTTTGAACAATAAAATACCAGGAAGATACATTTTACTCACGTGCTGCTCACACCCAACAACTCTCCAATGAGCTGAGATGTCACTTAACAACACATGGAAAACAAAACTGAGCTTAAAATGTGCAAAGCATTTATACTGAGAGCAAACAGGAAGACTAAATACTGACTTTTCAAGGTCCTTCAATTTCTGTTTTGCCCATTGCCTTCCTTAAGCTACTAAAGTTTGTTTTGAAAGGGAGCTGATTTGCAGATACACCTGGCCAGGGGAGGAGGAGGAAGAGAGAAAGGGGAGTCACTGATGTATTAATAATGTCATCACCAACTTATTTGTATTGCAACAAAACACTACACCGAGTGCCATATAATCATTAGTTCACACTGGGCTCAGTTCACATTTGACCTCAGCCCAGTCCTCCTCACTATCACGTGGGGACGAGGACTTTTAAGTACACCACTCCAGTATTACACATTAAATACAAACCCACACAAAACAGTGGGAAAATAAACTAAGCCAGAAGATAAGACTAGGAAAACAAAGACTCCAGATTAGTTAAGTCATGTGCTGTTCAAAAGATAAAAGGATAATTTTATCCTGCTTTCTACCATAGCATCTATATCCTATATTTGTACATAGGACACATTAAAAGGGAATAAAACTTAAGTTTAAATTAAGTTTCTTCAATGTCAAGGTGCATTCAGTAGGCTTGTGACTGAAAAAAATTCAGGCAACATATAGTTGCAAAACACAGGATAGGGTGGTGTGCTCCAGAAGAGCCATTCTCCCAAAAGCAGGTCACACTACATAGAGTTTTAATATTGCTCCAAGCCCAAGACTTCGTACAGTAAGTAGAGAATAAACTCTAATGCAAACTTCCAGCTGGTAATTAAGAGTAGGCATGATTTAAAAGCTTCCAAGGCATTAAAGGTCAATATGATCCATTATTTACAACACACTTTCCAAGATACAGGCCTACCACCAGTCCTGGTCATTTCCTCCATCCTTCCCCTTAGAAGCCACAATTGCAAGTAATTTTCCTTCCACATTTTCCACCCTTGCATCCAGCTCTACCCTTGTTAAACGCAAGGTCTGTGGGTAGGACCATAAGCAGAGGACAGCTTCCTCAGCTAAGCCTGTTCTGAGCATGGCAACATGGAAAGTAAACGGTTACAAACCTGGCTGGTAGCTTTGGCACAGATTTAACACACATGCAACACGCTCCCACAAATCCAGGTCTAATTTGACAGTCCCCATGTTCTGCAACAAAGCTGCTATTCAAGAGCGAGAGGAAGCTTGTTCTTTATTAATGCAGCCATTGAGGTTACGAGCTTCCAGGAGGCTGACGTAAACCAGACCCTGCTGCAGCAGCCACAGCACAGCTGAGCCCTTCGCCGCTTCCAGTTCCTCCCTGCCACGTTGAAAACTCCAACCAGGAAAATATTATCACAGTGGGCAAGCGCTGCACACCAGGATGCCCTATTTTCCACACAAGCAATTTCTTCTTACCACCTCTCAACACATCAAGTCACAAGAGCACAGCCATGCAGTTGCACATGCTTAGGGGAGGAAAAAATCAAACCAAACCATTGCCTGCACGGTGACAGCAATACATGTCTCAGAACTTCATTATAATTGTCTACTGGACAGACAAAATAACGTATTTGGGAGCAAAGAGAAAAGGAGCAGCATCTCCAGAAAGGGTGGTGGGAAGCATTTTGTGTGACTAGGAGGAGAGGAAAACAATGCTTAAGATTTTGTACTCACATATAATGGAGCTTGCTGTGGATTAAGTTTCATGACCTCTGAACACTGAAACAAAAAAGAAAAGACAAGTTAACAATATTTTCCATAAAATTTTAGGTACTTCATAAGCTGCTTTAGCACCATATCACTTTTCCAATAGTCATTTTTACACAACGATTTTCTATTTTCTCTCTTTTTAGATCTGTCAATTATATTTAGTTATTTATGCTCACATTAAGCAAAGCCAACTCTAAAATGATCTGTAGAGCAAAGCACTCATCTGAGCTGTCGGCAATGCTGGCACTAAGAACGGCCATCTCAGTTCATCTTTCCTCCTAGCGACCTTCACTTCTTATCTGCTGTTTATGACAATTAGCAATCCTCAACTGCTATCTGTCCACCAATTCCCACACAGCCACCCAAAAAACTGTTGCTAAAGATTTGTGGTTCACTCCACTACTGAAGACGACAAATTATTCTGGTGAATACTACACTGCCCAAGTGATTTGGTGCCACTTTTTTCCTCCTCCCTTCCACTGGATTGTTCGAGAACCATTTTAAAAGGACATTAAAGTCAAACTATCAAAAACACTCCTTGCAAAACTGAGGGAAAACTTCCACAATAGATGATGCTCATGATTCTGCATCAGCATTTTTCATAGTCAAAAACTATTACTTGTCCTACCAAAGTGATTTTAGTTAAGAAGCTTTTGCCTTTCCAGTCTGCCTTTCCAGTCTGGAATTTCCATGTAACTTGGTGAAAGTTATTTGTATTGAGCTTTGAATAATTTGAACTAGAATTTCACTTGCATTAATTTCTCCATTCCAACAGAAAATATTCACTCCAAACAAAAGCTGTATGTTTTCATTCAATGTGTGTATTAAGAGGTCCAGGATCCTAAGATGAAGGAATGCAAAACAATTAAAAATGGAATTTCTGCTGTTGCTCATGTGCGCAGTACTGGTAATGCTCCGCAAGTACTTCAAACCCTTTTTAAAAGGGATGAAATACCACTATGCTTCTCATACAAAAAACACACGATCTGGTTCATACTTTGTTCCTTTCCAAATCCCACAGTTTGCCTTTAGTGAGACAGAAATTAAACCACAGCCTAAGTTTTCTTAGCTGATTCCAGCTATCCTCGCTCCCTCACACGCTCTCCTTACTTCACAAAGCAGCGTTCTTGTACTGCTTGGTTTAAAATGCCTGAGCTACCTGCCAAGTCTGCTCATCAAAACACAGTCCCTCTACAAAAGGTCCTCTGAGGCAGCCAGCAGACAAGTATTCCAGTCCTACTGAGGGCTCGAAGAGAAAAGAAGAAACAAACCCAAAAGATTCACAAGCCCTTCCAATCTCCTTCATGACCTACCTGAGCCTTTCTCTCCTATTCTGAACCTGGACATCTTGAACAGGGTACCAAAACGTTATCTAGCCAAGAGTGTTTATTAGACCTTATGGAACCATGGTTGGAAAAACTCCCTTTTAAGCCCACTTCACATTTGGATTTTTACAAAGTCTCATTGCAATGGACCAATTCCCTCAGGAAGCAAAATTAAGAGTTGTAGTCTAACATGGCAATTTGGTAGTATGTGGATATGACTTTTAAACAGTACAAAATCAAAACAGTTCTGTCTCAGATGCTAATGTTTAAAGGGAGCTAATATAAAACATCGTCTTCTCACCACATCTTTTCAAGTCTTGACAAGTAACTGAACCACTTTTCCTCTTGCTGATAAAAGATACAGCATGATATACCTTCAAAGAAAAAGAATCTATACTTTTGCATTTACATCAGCTACTAGGATTACTCCTTATCCTTAAAATCCAGCCATCATTCTATACTAGCACTATTACTACTGGCCTTTTATAGGATAAGATGCAAGTTAAAGGATATCACATTATAAAAAAATAAATCAGAAAACCAGAACATGACAGGTTTGTATTTGCCCAAGACACCACAGGCAATACATATATTTACTCCAAGTTTCTCTCTACTCCCAAGTAATCTAATTTTATCACCTATTTCAGTTTCTCAGAAGCTTTTTCTGAGGAAAGGAAATTATTCTAATGTACCCAAATATATTCTTCCCTTCTTTATTTAATAGCTTTACCTCTTTCCTATCACAGTTCGTAGGTATGTTATTGTCACTCTTGCCATTACACGCAATAAATTCCACGACCTGAAAGCAAATTACATCTGTGTTCACTCAAACACTCAGGGAGCTCACTCCTAGATTTCAACCACAGCTGTTTGCTCAGCTTTGGCAAACCCACAGGGCACCAGCCAGCTTCTCGCCCTCCACAGGGTGTTCTCACCACTGTCTCATCCCTCCTGCTCCACTTTGTTCGCTCTAAGTCATCAAACCAATGCTTTCTAAAAAGGCCCATCCAAAACCTCGTGAAATAAAGAGGAAGGCCAGAAGTGCAAACCTGGGGCATGTGCCTAATCCCAAAAGCACTAGCACGATCTAGACTGTTACATTTTCCCCTCCCTGATAGAGGTTTGAGACGCTGAGAAGCGTTGAAAGGAGGAATCGGGTATCTAAGCCGGACCTTTTGTCCCCTTTCCTATTGACTGCGTCACTGGTACTTTAGCCTACCCTTTTCAGCAAAGCCATGGAGGAACTTGTATTACAGCAAAACTAATGCTTGACACTTGGGTTGCTACGCTGTAAGACTTATCAGCTGTGAGCCCTCTCCTTGCTTTCACAAATCTTGCACAAGATGCCGTTGTAGCATCTGCCACCAACACCCATCGCACCTTCACAAAAAGGAGAAACCACAGTTGACATGCTCCATCACAAGATCTACACCCCTAGATTTACCCAAAGTGATAAGCTGTTAAGTTACACATCACACTAGGTACAATTTAGCTCAAAGTCCCAATGTGCAGACACTGCCCATGCTCCTTTGATGCCATTTTTCATCATCCTTTTTTATAAAGCAGACAGTATGAGTACTAGTAAGCATGTTCATTAAGACCAGTGGCAGAAACCACTAAAAAAAAGCTTTCTTGTGCTGTCCAGCTCAAACAGGCTGCACTGAAGCTATTGAAGATCTGTATAGAACATCAGCATGCCCTCCACAGAGCATTTAGGTTCCCATAGTTCAAGGAATAAAGATGGCATCCTCTGATCTTTGCCATCCAACAGAAAAGCAGACTATTTTGTCCTGCTCCATCACCGCCCTGGCAGATGCCTGATAGCAACTGAGAGAGAAATGAGAAAGGAGAAAAGACATGTACAGATCAGGAACGGATGGGATGGCATTAAAATCCCCCACTGTGTAACTTGTTTCTGTGGTAGCAGAGTTGGTTTTGACTGTAATGAAAGTGACACAAAAAGTCCAAAATAACTAAATACTTGACTGAAACCAGGACAGTAAGGGAAAATACTGACAATTCTCATGAAGGAAAATTAGGGGAGGCCTGTGAGTTCAAATGCATGACCACTTTTTATTGGGGATTTTTGGCAAGAGAAGTACACAACAGCAGTGAAATAAAGCACTGCTCCTGAACACTTGGTCTTGCCAAATAAGAAAACAAAAATCCTGGAAATACTTCCTTTTTTTTTACCCCTCTTATCTTACTAGTTGACCCTTACATCATTAACTTGAAATGATCTCTCATTTCACAACGCACATGTCAGTCCACTTTTTCAAAGGATGAAAACTGAGTTTGCAAAGAGACAGGCAGGTTTGGAAGATATTTTATCATCTTGTTAGGAAATGCTTTGGCAAAAACATGAGAAAAAACGAGTGTCAGATAAGCCTGAATGACTGCACTGCGTCAGCAAAGGACTATATTTAGGCTTCTAGACACATGAACTTCTCCAACCAGTGGGTGAGCAGGGAGTAGCTTCAAATTATATTGCAGTAAGAAGAGGAGAAAAAAAAAAAAAAAGACCATATTTTGCTGGTAATAATCAAACCAAGATTCATAATAACCCTAATATATTAACAGTAATATTAATAGTAATATTACTAATATAGTCAATTAGTAAGTTGGACTCCTTTAAGTGTAAAAATTAGGGAAGAAAGAAAAAGGGGGTGGAGGGGTAGAGAGGTTAAACTTTGTTTTCTCCTATATTAGAGTAACACATCCTTCAAGATGATCTATAAAGCAATTTCCATCTTTCAGGGCAGGCAGCACTTGCTCTATCAGGTATCCTACACTGCAGGAAGAATACCTGGCCCTACTGTGAGATCAGGATCTGGACTGCACATGAACTGCCCTGAAAGCCAAACTAACAGGAAAAGGCAAATATAAATCCCACCACTCTTAGCCAGCTCCCACCCAGCACAAGAAGTCATGCTATGGGCATCCTGATGGCAGCCAGCAGATTCTGCTCCAGAAGTAGTTGCCTGTTCTTAAAACATTCGTATTATTTCTTGTAAATAGCTGAATCTTTTGAACTTCAGTGCCTGGGAGGTTTATCACATGCTCTACAGCCATGCAGACACTTGCCTTGCAATGTTTCTGGAATTGTGTTAGAATTTCCCCCTTAGGATAACACAGTGAAATCCCCTGCTTTTGCAAATTTGAAAGCAGGACATGAAACGAAAGTCCAGGGTCAAGTTCCCAAAAGCAACAGTGGTTTTAGACATTATAAAGAACTGCATAAATCAGTAAAATTGAAAGCTACTGAAGCCTTCTCAAAATGGGAAGGATACCTTTCTGCTCTGTTAAGCATTAAAGAATTAATACAGTGAGTTGTATTAAAGTCACTTGTAGAGAACTATAGTGTTGTTTTGCATAAAATTCTATGGAAGAGGACAAAATGACTGTGCTTGATTTCTGTGGGTAACATCTGACAGGGAAAGAAATGAAAAAAACAAACACCCAATATTTATTTGCTTTACTGTGGTTCTCAAAACCTCAGCCAGGATTAGGGCTCCATTGGTTACGTGCTGTAAAAACGTCAATGCAAACAGTTTCTGCCCTGAAGAGTTTACAAACAAGCACAGGCAGTGGGAAGGGATACAAACACCAAGTGCCTAAGCAATAAATCCTCTTCATCCACTACTCCCAGCTACCATTTAATTTAACCTTAATTAGTTAGCTTATTTCTTCCAGGCATCCCAGGCAAAGTATGTATCTTGAGGACAAATCTGAAAGCAAGGCCAATGGTCCTTCAGATCAATCCACCCCACGCACAAGCAGTAATGCTGAAGGTCTTCAAACGCCACAGAGCTAGGAGCTGCCAAACAGTGAAGCCCAGCTTCTTTATGCTTTCCAGCATCGATTCCTGGCTGCTTGGCTCCACGAGCCATACATGGAGTATATAAGAAAGAAAACACTGTGCCGCTCTCAAGACCTTAGCCTCAGAGTAGTCTCTTTAGGGATATTTTCTTTCTAATGAGAAAAGAGATACCTTATGAGCAGAAACAATAACAACCACTCTTCGTCTCCGAGAACTGACCAGAGCTGCAAAAAGCAGGAGGACAAGGGCATTTAATCCATGTGGTATGTCTGGGAAAGCTTACCTATCCTCTGCCCTTTCCCTCATACACTAAATACAGTTCAGTTTTAAGTGCTTTGAGGTTTTTTGTAACTTTTCAAGTTCAGTTTTAAGTGGTTTTTAGATCAAATTCCATTTTAGATATACTTTAAGCTTTGCTGAACCTTGCCTCAATCTCAACACTCAACTCTTTTTTTGTTTTGTTTTGTTTCACTTTAGCATTTGATTTCAGAAACAATGATCTGTATTTGCAAACCTTTTACCATGCAGTCCCAGCTGTACAAAAACCAAACAATCTTAGCCATAAAGAGCTTGTGGTTGCGGGCAGGAAAGCCAAAAAACACATGGAGTATCTGAAGCATTTGAATAGATAAGCAGAAATGCAGAGAAAGCAGGATGGTTTTCCAGATCTAAGGGGGACCACATCACAGCATCCAAACAGGCAGTCCAAACTACATACATCCAACAGAAGTTGGAGAAGCACTATTTACGCTGGTTATCTGTAAGACAGCAAGCCATAAAGAGCACTTCTTTTGTTCTGTAACATTGTCACCAACGCATATACCCACAAGCGGGACAACCTGCCTTATAGCCAATCCTCAGATCCTCACCTTTTAGACAAACAATCCAGAAGCTGTAAGAGAGTTTAAAGAAATCCAGGGATTTCCTAGGAACACAAATCCACCCCCCTCACTGAGCTGCACTGCTTCCTTCTATACGGCTGCGCTACAAAAATAAAACCAAAGCTTCCAAAAACATACCACTTCTCATTCAACAAAGCACAGTGTCCTCAAGGGCACTCCCCCAAGCTCTGGTTTTACAGAATGCTAATTTATGAAGTGCTTGGAAATATCAAGAGGATTGGGTTTCAGGCCCTACAGTGCTCCTGCTCTGAACGACACAAGATAAATAAAGACAGGGAAATAGCAAGTGGGGGGGATCGGAGAAGAGACCAAGTGGCCATACACAGATGAATTCCTGCTGGAGCCATGAATTCCATGCAAAGAGAACTAAAATAGCAACATCTTTCACAATTTTATTGTTCTCCCCTAGTGTCAAGGGAATTACTGAGCTGGAATACTCCCCTTTTCTTACGAGTGGTATATGACATTACTGCGTTGCATCACCCATCAACAGTCTTCTCGCTTTTTCTGTTATCATAGAATTATTTGATAAAAGGCCCTTCTTGGTTTGGGGTCTTGATTTTTGTTTTCTTTTCTAACTGTTGCAAAAAGTCTGAAAATGGAAAGAAACAATGACTTGAGGGTTCAATTAACTGTATTTTCTTATTTAGTGTTTTTCCCTTAGAGTGTCTTCCTACAAAGTTCAGACCTGCAATAACTTACTCTCACCCTGTGGTGCTGGGTGAGACACAGGTTTACTCACACGCTTTGTCCCACAAGCTTCATTCGTACTGAATGGAAGGCAGAACTCACCATTCATGAAATGAACAAGCAAAATAAACCCATAACCCAGTTCTTCAATAATGTGCACGGATAAATGTATAAATACATGTATAAATACAGTAGCTGCAATTGCAGTGACCAAAACAAACCTTAAGACAAAAGATGAACATACATCCTCTCAGCATCATACTACTAAATGGAGAATGACTTTCCCTGTAGCTATACTAACTGCATCATTTTGCATACCTGGTCAGAAATAGGAGGCTGAAGGAATGAGAAGTAACCCATCCCAAGTTTATTTTGCAGACACACAAGAAAGTGATACCACCAGCAAAAGCCATTGACCGTGGAAAGGAGAGGAGGTGAGGAAACAAGAAACCACTCTTCAAACATGTAGCAGCAAAAAGGTTACCAGCACATTGCAGCATTGTTTACCATAACAGCTGAGTCTAGAACTTAAAAAGCCCCAGGTATTTGTGTACAATCACCCAAGTTTATGTAACTTGCTGAAGATTATGTTTTTGTCACTAAATTGATTGCTTAAAGAAAAGCAAATATATCCCCTATGCAGCATTTCCACAGGTGATGCTGCTTCCCAGCTGTGTCGTGTCTGCAAACAAAACCATATGCTGCCATTCAGTTACAGATACGCAGCAGTTTCTTTTGGCTGCGAGGGATGGAAAGAAGGTTTAAAGGTGTTTTGTGTTAGCCTGGCTGTAGCCTCGCTCTCCTCCAAAGGCACAGATGTAGCCCAGTGAGCCACCCTGGGGAAAACCAGATGCACCCAGACTGCTTTCACAGCCAAGAAAAAGAAACTTCCTAACACCCTTCTCCCCCTAGCAAAAAAATTTTAAAGAACATTTAATTGCAAAATTCTCCTAAAATCCCTTTTATTTTGTTTGTTTGAATGGTTTTGGAAACCTCAGTACCGTGGCCTTCATGTACAACAGCCCAAACAGAAGGCAGGGAGTTGCTACAGCTGAACAACTTTCAGGTTATGCCACAGCAGCGGAGCCAGGAGCATGGCTGCAACACAAGCTAACAGAGCATCACTGATTTAATTGACTGATGATTTAATAAAATGCTCTGGATACAGATTAACTCGCTTTGCTTAATGCAGCTCAGCTTCCTGGCTGCAGGAGCTGGCCCAGCATTGTTCCTGGGCTGGGAACTGGGCTGCCCAGGGGCTGGCTCTGGGGTTACCGGCACTCCAGCTGCCCCCTCAGCCATGCCACTTTCCTTCCCCATACCTATTCCATTATCCTTCCCAAAATCACGAAGCTGGGCAGAAAGTTAAGGTACAGGCAAGCATATACACACATGCACAAAAAAAAAAAAAGCCTTAAGTCCCTTACCCAGCTCTGCCAGCCCTGCCTTACTCCAGAGCTTAATACTAGCCAAATACCCAAAGTCTCAGGACTGCATTTCTTCTTTTGCACCACTTCAATCTCGTAATTGTTATTAAAAAAAAAAAAAAAAAAAAATCATTTAATGGATTACTTAATTCCTTCCCAAAGCCTGGAAAGAGATGAAGCAGTGTAGGGTTAATAAAAGCAGCACTGTTCCCCAAGCCTAGAAGAGGAAGGCAGCAATCTCTCTCAAATGTGCACATCTGGTTTCCCTGCTCCCATCTCTTCACCCATTAGTAGATATAGAAAACAAATCCACAAAACTCAGATCACAACAGCTACAGTCCATATGCCCAATCTCAAAATAAAAAAAGATACTGTGTAAAAGTTGGAAAAACAGAGAGTAAAAGGATTATTAGCTCACTCTAATTATACAAACTGATCTCATCCTCTTGTCATAAGCCTCTTTCCTGTTTCCAGAATCTATTTGTGCAACATAAAGACCAGCCTTTTGTAAATGTCCAAGGGTCATCAACACAAGGCAATTAATTTCCCATTTTACAATACACACAGACTGTCAACCAGTTCACTTTGTAATAAGATATAACCCTGCCCTCACTTGTCATTTTTTTCTTCTTAAAATGTTACTAATGGCAAACAGTATTTCAGATACCGATTTGTAAACTCCAAATAACATTTCAAAAGGAGCTATCGTGCTGCTATAATACAATAAAAATCACAGACCACATCTTCAGTTCAAGTAGCTACATCCTAATGAAGTTAAGAACTAGCAGTGGACTCGAATTAAAGAGTATCATGTACGCAAAAGCACATGTATGTTTATACTCAAATTAAGTCCTCCAACAGGTTCTGGTGCAGCTGTTTCACGTATGCATGAGACTTTTATCTCAGGCTCAAATATTAACTTCCAGAAATCCTTAGCAGACATTCTAGATGCCTCTTCAAGTGAGTATAATCCAGTTTATACCTTCCAATGCACTTTTTTGTTTGGATACACATTATGGCAATAAATTGTGGGGAAGCTCTCAATGATAACCAGCTCATGTTTGTAATAGTGACCATTGACTTTGGGTGCTTAACTAGGAATTTCTTGAAAAGCCCAATTTTCTAAGGACAAGTAAAACCAGAAATGTCTACTGAAGTGGAGTCAATCCTTAAGGGTATCAAAGCTGAGCAGCTGAAGCATCATGGAAGTTGCTAGTCATCTTTGAAAAGAAAGATTCATTATATGGACCAACAGTGGCTGTGGTTGCACAGCACCAGCTGAAGAATGGTAGGGAGCGAAAAAAACAGGATTTGGGGAGTATTTCACCCCAGTGTATAAAAGGATAAACATGACGAATAGCTGTCATCAGCACTGAAATGCCTGCAGCCTTACACAGGCAGTGGGAAAGAGCAAAGCCTCTACTGATTCCAACAACTCTTGACTATAGCGTGTGTCTCAAAACTAGCCTCCTCCACATTACTATTGTCCTGACACTCAGGTCTGTGCTGTTTTAGGAACTACACTGAGCAATGATGGTTTCAGCAAAAGAATCAATACCTCCTGAAGCCCTAGAACTGAACAATAAGGCCCTGCCTGCTTCTCCCTGTGCCCTCCAAGCCACAGCACTTGTACTGCAGTCCCAAAAACGGAGGCTTGGAGTAGAAACCAATTCATGAGGCCCAAAGCACCATGCATGTTCTTATGCTGACAAATATTAAGTATTTCCTAGCATTTGCAAAAAAGGTAGTTATCCAATGCATATTTTAATGAGTGCATGAACCAACCTTAACTGCTAAAGCCACAGGAAGAGTTGGAAGAACTGGCATCAAGACAAAGATCCAAGAGACGCCTCCGCCCTCATTTTGGTCAGAGCCACTTTGGTGCCCAACATTTTCATGTGCTTTTCCTCTCTGTAGAATACATTAGGCTCACTTTTCCCTTTAGGCTCACTTTTGCAAATGCCCCCAGTCTGCAGCTCTAAGCATCACAGGCTTACTCACGGAAAGCCTGGTTGGCACTTTTCCCCCCCCCCAAAAGAGGAAAACTTCATCAGAAACGCCAGGTTTCCTACTGGAGAACCTGTGCTAACCCCCACTACTCCCTGTGGCTGAGCACAGCCACATCTGCCACTGCAGAATTAAGAATTGTTTCTACTTAAATGTTCCTTTTCAACTCAAAAAGCTCTGGGAAAATGTTTTCCTATAACAAATACTTCAGGTATTCACAGAACATGCTTGTTTTACTGGAGCATCCCTCCTGAAACATGACAGTCTCAAAAAATGCACCTAGCAAGTGCAATGATGGAGTCATTCGGTACTGCAGCCCCGAAGAGGAAGAATTAGCGCTGCAGAACTCTGTTCCCAGGACACTATTACACTAGGCATCCAGGGAATGCCCTACAGGAAGTAAAACCCCAAGCAATAGAAAGTATTGCATGTCTAAATCAGACAAGAGAGAACACTCATTCAAATGTGATTTTTAAATTAATTAAAGCATCAAGTAATACAACTCTAAATAAGCACAGTTTCTACCCAATTCCACCACCCCACCTTCTGGGTTTGAGCCTTTCTGCAGCCAGCTCATACTCAAAAAAGCAAACTTTGCCAAACAGACCCCCCACTTGGCACCTGGCATCATTTCTTTCAACTGCCTTTACAAAGTGGCCTTTCAGACTAGTCCCTCAGGAATCGAAGGGGTTAAGTGCCCAGAGGGCCCAGCCTCCAGTAAATCATTTATTACCCCATCTCGGGGACAAGCAGCTATGCAGAGAGAGCCCACGCTGTGCAGCTGCTCACCAGCCAGGCAACTCTCTACAATTACGTTATAGCACAGGATTAAGCTTGGGGAGTGGAAATACGTCCTTTATTGCTGGGGTTTGGTTTGGGGGTTTGCTTTTTTCTTTTTTCCAAGTCATACAGCTATTTTAAATGTTACAGAGCTCATTAACGTGGAGTTCATTACGCAGTAACCACTGCATGAATGAAAAGATTATCATTATAATCACAATTATGGAAATCCTAGACCAGCAGGCAGAAAAAGCAAAGGGGATGAGAATGCCGCTCCTAAACTCCAGTTTAGCCTTTTTGTACCAGATCCTTCAGAGGCACACCCAGAAATCACATGTGATGTGCAGAGGCTGGTTCCCAGGCAGGAGGGCAGGGGAGAAGCTCTCACTGCCTGTGCTGGGCCTCCCTGAAGATTGCTCTTGCAGCCATATAAGTCATCCCTTTGGTCATCATCAGGTCTGGCATCTTCCTCAGCAGCAAGTACTGCTCACTGCAAGCTCACCACACCCCCAAAATTAGCAGCAAGTTAAGAAACTATATGACAAATAAAGCCACAAATTGCTTCTTTTACACAGCAACTGCTATTGTGCATTCCTCCTTTAAACACAGCCTCATACTTTGACTAACAAACATGGACATTCATGATGAACTTGGAGACCAGCTCTCAGCCAGCCACTTACTCATTCCCAGTAAAGCAGGTTTCATTCATGATTTTGCCAAAGACTTCATTTTTCTCAAGCTCTGAAAATAGGAATAACTCCCCTGCCCAACCCCACTGACAAAAGGAAACCCAAATAATTACAATGGCAACTTGTCTCTCTACAGTAACAACAGTTTATGATTAATCCACCCAGCTGCTGCTACAGCTCAGTAACACCAAATGATTTGGACCCGGCATTGTTATGGCACTGTTCTGCTCAAGCAAGACCATGGAAAATGTGAGACACTGCAGAAGGTAAACAGGTTAGAGACTGTGGGAGGAGAAAAGAGGCAGCTTGCAGTGGTTTTGCTCCCTCCCTCCTTCATCAGAGCTTAAACATGGCAAGCACCCATTTCCAAGCATGACTCTCATAGTTTCTTCGCTTCAGGCTAACAGTTTTTGCAAATTCAAGGCTTTTTGGAGAGAATGGGTGTAACTCCATGAGTCAAAACAGTTACTGTCAGTACTGCAATAACCATATATTCGCTTTTAGGTCAGATGTGACCCTGATCTGGTTCAGCACACCATGGAAAATCAAACCCAGAAGCCTCAATGCCATGACTGCTCCAGGACAGACAGACGGCTGTGGTGCTGACCTGGAGGCCTGCCCCCCACCAGCAGCCAGCAGGACCTGAGCCCCATGGACCTGAGCTCTGATCCTGACTGGCTCCCACGGGAATCCTTGGGCTGTAACTGTGTGCCTGCCCCGGGGACATGAAATTCATATCTTAAAATAATAGGGAAAACCAGCTGATGCTGTGTTAAGTGCTATTTCACACCATGGCATATGGTTGATGCAAGGGCTGAGACCACACACCCCTTTTTCTGTTTTGCTTCCACCACAAAGAAATTGTATTTTATGGCAAAATAACTCGTCAAATTTGCTTGTAACATGTGCTTTGATATCAGCACTCCTTCTTGCTCTCAAGCAGGTAAGCTGAGCAAACCCATTCCCCCAAACCCCTTGCCTGTACTTGAAAGAGCTGCCAAAACATTTAACCTTACTTTAACTGCATGAAGCAGTACAGGTGGCTCCAAGACGTCCTTCAAGTCGTTCCCACACTGAGTAGGGAGGAGCAGGGCAGGTCACGATGCTCAGCTCCTGGAAGAGAGGAAAGGAATTGTCACCAGGGGCAAGAAACAGCTCAGCTGCTTTGTGGTCCCAACACCCAAACTGGCATCACAACTTCACCAAGAAGGATGGAAAGACCATCCTCTACCTTGTTAGCCATCTGGCAGGCATGCATTGCCTCCCACAGTAGTCCTGTATGACCCATCCCAGGCTTCCATGAGCACACATGGGGTGACCACCTCATGAAGTACAGAGCTATCTATAGACCCACATGGGCGTCTAGCATCATCTCAGAATAACTGTGCTGCTGAGTTGTATTTGCTACTATCCTGCTATTTGGTTTATCCCCAAACCTGTCTATCTGCTGTCTATCACCATATCCCAAACGTCTAAGATGGCCTTAAGTCCTTTGAACCCATCTTAAACACAACCCCTCTCAGATAGACTTCATCAGGCTACTTTTAAAATACCTTGCCATAAGGGCATTCACAAAGAACAAGAGCACCAAAAATAGATCATGGGAGGCGACAGTCAGCAGATGAAGCCCAAACCCACCAGTAAGCCTCTGCCAAACCCTTCTGGGTTGCCTGCTGATTTTCTTCTCTGGGGCAAAATCTACCTGATACATTCATCCAGGGGGATGAATCTGGTCTACTAAGCACACCTGGGAAGAGCAGTTAAAGTGGATTAAATGTCAAAAGGAGAAGCAGCCCTGGGCTTCAGCTTATTAAATGCTGTGTGGGAGATTTTATTAGCTAAATCAAAGTCATCAAAGCACCTTAGGCCATCATTTGGTTACCACACCAGGAAAGGTTGTGGCTACGCACACAGCACCAAACGCAAGCACAACACACCAACTGCCGCCTCCTGTTTTACCAGATAGAGGAGACTCTGCATCCCCCTGTTGGGAAAGCATCTGTATCAGGGAATCACAGCCTGAGCCAACCTGCTGAGGTTGAAGTGCAATTACAAGCACAGAAGTAACAATGGCAAAACTAGTTACCAGCTGGGAAATCAATTGTATTGTGTGAATTAGCTGGGGAACGTACAACACTGGAAGATAAGCATTGCACAACAAATCTCATTCATCAACACAGGAACAGTATCACCTGAACACCTCAAAGTCAGTTTTACACAATGTTTTCTTAAGATTTATTGCTAAAAGTCTCTTTTATCCATTCTGCTGGTGGGTTCCTGGTGAGAAATGGGGAGACTATTTTTCAAGGCATTACAGGGTACTGTATGCTAAAAGGCATTTTACTACAAATTTGTGTATTTAAACATAGACCAAATTAGAAAAAGAAAAAAGTTCACCCTCTTGTTCCTTTTAAAGTATCAGGATTGTGCATTAATTTCTTCATCGTGGTGTCACACATTTCTGAATTATATTCTTATCGCAAATTACTGGAGCTGAAAGAGGAATTACCTGAACTATTAAATCTCAGTCAAGAGTGCACAAACTGTCTTTGGATTCATTAACCAGTATAAGCCACCCTTGCAGTCACAAACAAACAGACTGGAACTTCCCTCCGGCATTCCTGTAGCATTACTTACAGGACCACATTTTAAAAGATGGTTACTGTTTGATAAATCACAGAATGGTTTGGGCTGGAAGGGACCTTAAAGATCTTCTGGTTCCAACCCCCCTGCCATGGGCAGGGACACCTTCCACTAGACCAGGTTGCTCCAAGCCCCTGTGTCCAACCTGGCCTTGAACACTGCCAGGGATGGGGCAGCCACAGCTTCTCTGGGCAACCTGTGCCAGTGCCTCAGCACCCTCACAGGGAAGAGGTTCTTCCTTATATCTCATCCAAATCTCCCCTCTTTCAGTTCAGAGTCATTCCCTCTTGTCCTATCACTACTGCCCTTTAAGAAGTCCTTCTCCAGATTTCATGTAGGCCACCTTTAGGCACTGGAAGCTCCTCCAAGGTCTCCTACCATAAGCCTTCTCTTTTCCCAGCTGAACAAGCCCAGCTCTCTCAGCCTGTCTCCATAGCAGAGGTGCTCTAGCCCTCAGAGCATCTTGATGGCTTCCTCTGGGGTTGCTCCAACAGCTCCATGTCCCTCTTGTATTGGTGGCCCCAGAGCTGGGCACAGTACTTCAGATGGGGCCTCACAAGAGCAGAGGGGCAGAATCACCTCCCTCAACCTGCTGGTCATGCTTCTTTTGATGCAGCCCAAGATACCGTTGGCTTAAAGAAATTATTAACTAAGTTAAGCAAGCAACATTAACCCACAGCTCCTACTAGACATCCTGTGTTGATCTCCAAGTAACAGCTCTCTCCAAGGCATATAATACAATACAGTGGTTTCATTCACTTATGGGACACTGGTAACTTGGCTTTTAATACCATACTTGTAAAATTTTGGCAGATAAAGCTATTCCTTTGAACCAACAAGCAACACAGGTATGGCTAACGCTGCTAAAGTAGATAGTACGTTGTGAATCAGTGAAGGCTTTTCATCATATCCACTAAGGAATGAGGGTGTGCATATGGAGACGCACATGCAAAGCTCGCTTGGATGTTCATGACTTGGAAAGTATTAGCAAGTGGAGAGAAATCAGCTGGCCTAGCAATAAAGAGCAGTAATACAGGTCATAAAATACTTCCTCCGGGCTTTTTTTGTTCACTTTTATTCTGTAAGAATTTTTAGATTGCTTCAGGAAGAAGCAAAGGACATTAAAAAGCCCTAGATATATATTTTAGTTCCATACATAAAGAGCCTGCACAATCAGTAAGACTCTCCACATCAAAGACTCAATTCCCCAAAGAACTGATTTTGTGTTTCCCATGAAGCTGCTATGGGATAACTCCTGCATGCCTAAGCACACCCATCTCAGAAGGATTTCCCCATGTGGATTTCTCCTCCTCCTCTTCCTTTACCGGGAAATCATTACCAAGCATAGATGAACGCTGATGTAGCTCCTCTTCTCTGAATCTTAAAAAGATAATTTAGAAAATTGTTTAATGGGTGAGCTTATACTGCTTTACAAATAAAAATTATTCCAGATCACTACAGGAAGTTGATGATATACAGCATCTTTATAAGTAAAGCTGTAAAAAGCAACTAGGTTCCTACACTGCTACACCAGCTGCTCTGACCTGTAACTCCAGATAACTTCTTCCCAACTGGACCTATTGTCACAATATCACACAGTGCTCACTAAAGTAAATGAGAATGTAAGGGAGAGTCCTGTTTTCACTTGTACTTACATAACCTATTCTGCTTGGATTTAATAAAAAGAGGGGGGGAAAAAACCCATCTTTTTGCTAGGACAGGATAATTTGATGGCAGAGCGCTCATAGTCTTGCTCCCTACATCCTGAGACAACTAAAGCAGAAACTATCCATGCCACTGATTAATTACTGACACGTGTTTAGGGAAGAGAGAGGGAAAGAAAGTTTAAGGACATCGTTACAGCTATTTATACATTTAAAAAGACAAGGTAACTAGCCCTGCAGAATATATATATAATTCTCGTAATAGAAAAGTTATTTATCAGAAAAAGAGCCCAACAGCTTAGAGGTGATCTGCATCTGACGTCCCTTTTACAGGCAAAGGAGCCAAGCATCAAAATATATATATATATATATATTTCTAAATGAAATGAGTAGCAGTGACCAACACAGCAAGAGCATGAGTTATCCTGTGCTGAAAATGTGATTAGGAGCAATCAATTGGATCTCTTAAACTCACATACTTGGTAGAGCCCCAACACTCAGACCTCAGGCTTTCCAGTTGCTCTGCTGCTTCCCCCCCAGAGAACGCCCACCCTTCCCAAACACTGCCCAGCACAGAGGAAACCACTCCTCAAATGTGCTCTTTTTTCCTCGCCCTTGAACACAAACCCATTTTATTGTTCTGAGATGCATTGCATGTTTTGTTGCTGTGCCAGAGGATCACTTTGACACATCGAACAAGTTATCTCACCATCTGGTTGTAATTGCCACCATGAAGCTTTCAACAAATTCAGAAAACAGCCCCAAGATCAGGGCACTAATGGTCTAGGAGATGAACTGCTGATTATTTGGGATTATTTGATACAGCTGGAAACTTTTGATAGCCAAGAGACCCAAACCCAGCCAAGCCCACAGCTATGGTACCCAAATAAACCTCCGGAGTATTTCCAAGTTTGGGCTGTTGCTTGCTATAAAACTTCCTCACAGTTCCACATCAAATGATGTCAAGGAAAACACTGCTTCTCCTCATCTCCAAAACTTCTGGGTGTACAACTGCATTATGGTCTTATCTTTTGCTTTTAATACACAGCCTATATTTATATACCATGATATTCTCATTACAGGACATCCTTTTCCTGCTTCTGTTGAGTCTCCAACGAGAAACCGGCTCACAAGACCTTTTCAGAAGTTTGTCCTGTGGTCTGAATCATGTTTCCTAATTCCCTAGGGAAGGGAGCCTGGACACACTCCACTCAGACGAGGTGACACACTCCTCGGACAACCAGGCATTCAGCCCCAGTCAGCAAGTGTGTATGAAAGGCAGGTCCTGCTTGACCAACCTGATCCTCTGTGACAAGGTGGCCCTTGTCAGCTGCAGTGCTCAGGGGCATGGTTAAGTGGTGTACTTGGCAGTGCTGGCTTAACAGTTGGAGTCTATCTTAAAGGTCTTTTCCAACCTAAATGATTCTATATAAGCAGAAGAATAAAATATTACTGGCCTAAACTCTGCTTTGGACAAGTGTTTGGATCCACTCACCGCTGCATCACACTACGTTTTTACCAGCAGAGCAGAGCACAGGTTGCAGCTCATCACATTTTGACACATACAAGGTTCCTGTAAAAGTAAATGATGGGGTTTGTTTAGAGGGCAGCATCTGACTTGGCACACTGGATGAAGAAAAGCCAAGAATTTTAAAACAACAGAAAGTAAAACATACCCATATTTCACACCATTGTACACACTGCAGAGCAAGCAATAACACTAAGATGTTAACTGAAGTCCCATTAATCCTGATTACTAAGAGACAGGAGACAGAAGTTTTTTCATATACACTAAGTTAACTTTTGAAACTTAAATCCTTTTGACAGCATCGCCTTGAACTTGTAGACAGAAATATTCCCATGCCAATGGAAAAAGGAAGCAAGGAAGCACCCAGCAGGAGCGCTTCCCTGCTCACTCTAGCCACAGACACACACAACTTTTCTCTTTAGAACTCACAGGCTGAAAGTTTTGGGTTTGCTTTTTTACTTCCACCAGCAATCACAAAGCAGCAAAACAAAGAGATGCTTTATGCCTCTCTGCCTTGTCTCTTGACAGCAACCTGAGCCCCATAAACTCTTCTTGTACAAGAACCCCCAGGAACCTGTTTCCCCAAGAGAAGACAAGCTGCCACAGGGACTCTGCACGCAGTGAACTCCCCCCCCACCCCATGACATCTGAGAGGAAGCACAAACAGTGAAGCTCAGGACTACTTCAATATGGCCATCATCAACAGCTACCAACATAATGCCTCAAGGCAAAGGGAAATGCCACAACCACAGTCCCCCACTTAACAGAATAAGCCTATTTTCTTTGAAATATTAGGTGCAAGTCATGAACAGGACAGGCTGAATGTTTCCTGGGAAGGCGACATGTCACTCCAGAACAGGATACAACCCTGAAAAAGGCAGAGTGCTTGCGAACAACAATCATGCAAAAAATTGGGTTGGAAGGGCCCTTTGGACGTCATTTGGTCCATCGCCCTGCCCAAAGCAAGGCCATGACATCAAGGTTATGACATTATCCTCATGCTTTCATTGTTCAAAACCATCCCACTCAGCTGTGGCCTCTTTCTCAATTCCCACATGTAAAACTGAGCTAAACAGGCTCATCAAGCTCCACTGCCACAGGAATGAAGTCAAAATCATCACCAGTCGCAACGCACTCCAACTCCAGCCGTGCAGCCTTCACAATTCACTTATTTAATCTTACTTTCCCCACATACAAAATTGATTTTATTCTTCATTTCCACACAGTTTCCAAAAAATAATCAATAAAGAACTTCTCTTGTACTTGGAAACCTTCTGATAAGTGAACATGTACATGTGAAACCAAGTATTAGCATATAACATGAACTCACACATTAATACAAGCTTTCTCCTCCATGTTATATCATCTTGATATAAAATATGAAGAACAAATCTATATTCCTGTCTGGCAGTGCAGCTCCAGCCAAGACCAAGGTCTCTCCATGCCGAGCACCGTGGAGGCACACAGCAAGAATCCCTTTGCCACCATGTTTACAGGTTAAACAGATAAATGATGGGAGGGGACAAAAAGGGCCAGAAAATGAAGCGACCCGTCCAAGGCTTTACAGAGGGCTGCCAGCACAGTCCGTAATGGCCTGGGATTGCCTCCCCACCCTCACCTTTCTTCAAAAGCTGGCTGCCTCCATCCACCGCCGCGCGGCTGCCCGGCTCTGCCCAACACCAGTGGGGTGACCGCAGCATTAAGTCATTTTACTGCTCGAATCAACGTGTCACTGGAGCTGTGCAGCACTTAATTATATAAATTAGGAGCTCTATATAATGGTCCTAAACCAGTAATGAAAGAGAAGGTCTAATGATGCAAGAAAAATCTGCAATCCAGCGCTCAGATTACAGGTGGGTTACACAACAGCTCAAATAATTAAGCATTTAGGCAGCGAGACGCAGACTTGCGCAGTGCAGATCACGTTTTCCAAGAGCCATCATCCAACTCCAAACATGTGAGATCCACTCAGTCACACCCTACCTCCCTCACCCCACAAGCTGATGGGTGAAGGTGAGCTCTGTCTGAGCAGCAATGCCATTCACAGCAGAGCAATGGAGATGCTCCAAAGCCAAGTTAGCCCTTTTCCCAAGCCTCCCTCCCCAATTCTCATTTAAACTCAACGTATACATCTAAAGACTGTCCTAGCAACCTCCTCTATCTCACAAGTAGCACTTGCTCCTCTCAGTATTAACATCCCATTATCTAAAGATGACATAACTCCAGTGAAACCTGTTCAGTTTACAACTAGGGTGACTTTTGCACCATGCCCTGCAATTTAACTCCCAGCTGCAGCATCATTTAAGAAAGCATTATCAGCACAGGGTCAACAGGGAGAGATCACCCATCAACTCTGACAACAAATAAGGCAATTTAGGTATTTGATGAGCACTCAGCATGAACAGTTGATGTGGAAGAGAATGCTTCTACCCCAGGATTTCCTAGTGTGGGGGTTTTACTGAATAAGCTCAAGTACTTCCTCATAGTATTGATTTCTATTCATAGCATTGGTATGGCATAAGAGAGAAATCATTTGGTTTGAAATATTCTTTTACAGTGTATTGACTTCTTATGTCAATAAACACAGTACCAGATTGCAGCTTAGCAGCCTAATTTTACCTTCTTTTTGTAAAGTGCTCAGATGAAAAGCACTTTACCAGCATCGGGGCTGAAAAGTATTATTTGGACTTTGAAAAGCAGTTAAGTGCCATGGTCAATATTGAAGGGCTCGAAAAAAATTGACAGCACCAAAACTGTAATGATAAGGAAGTTTGATACTATAAGCTTGGAAGCTGCTTATAAGTATTTGCATGCACTTGTTCAAACAAAAGCATCAAGAAGAGATGCTATGCCTTGCCTAGAAACCCCTTAAAGTTACTAGTATTCACTGTTCTTATTAGAAAAATGCCATACTCTTATAATGCAGCGTATGTCAAGCAGAAAAGGGACATTATTAAATAGCATTAGCATATGGCACAGATTTTGCCCGGTACTCAAACAATGCTTCTGAAACCCCCAAGTACATGCTGGGGGAAGAACCAAGCATTCGCCACCGGCAAAAAGATTCCTGAAACAAGTCAGCAGGTGTCCATGTAACCTACATCTCAAAACCTAACATCAAATATAGCTTAAAATTAACTGAGCCCGCTACTGCTCAGCATTCACACAGCAAAAGGAAATCCTAGCTATGCTGTGCCTGCATCCTCCTGTGTGCTTCACACATGGGCTGGAGGTGGCGGGAGTGAAACCTACTCATTTTTTCTGCAAAGTGCACTCCTCCCTGCTTTATCATTAATCAGGAGTTAGAACCAGTCACCCAATCAGCACTGGGATGACTTCACTACCAGCTGCTAGGCATCCTGGAAAAAACACAAAAACAAATTACATGAAGGCTACTGTCATTTACCAAATCCTACTACAAGTACACCGGGCAATTAAGCAACTTTGCTGACCTATCTGCCTGTACTTTCCTTCACGGACTTACTTCATCTCTCCTCCCAACCATCCCCTGAAGCAAATGGTCTTTAGTTCAAGCAATGACAACAGCTCTCACCCAACAGAACGCCGTCCCCCTGTTCACCCACCCAAAGCAAATACAGTAAAGGAGTTTTTCTGCTCAGTGCAATGAGCAGTGAAGGAAAAACAACAAGTTAAAGCCAACTCTAATTGCCTGGGCACACCCTCCTCCCAGCGCACCTGTAAATGACCGCTTGTGCAACACCGCCTGCACGTCAACAGGAGCTGTAGGTGCAACCCAAGCACGCACACAGCAATAAAGCAAAGGCACTACCCGCACTTCCACGTGCATGTAAGGGTTTCCAAGTGCCTATCTACCCATCTATACCAATGCAAGTGGTGATCCACCTCCGGCAAACACAGACCCAAAGCACTTGCATCTCCCCTTTCCCGTATTCCTGCAATTGTGGCTGATCTTCTGGTCAGACATTGCCTGCTTTCTTCAGGACTTGATCGTCATCCTGCACAGTTTCAAATAGGACCCAAAGCACTTGCATCTCCCCTTTCCCGTATTCCTGCAATAGTGGCTGATCTTCTGGTCAGACATTGCCTGCTTTCTTCAGGACTTGATCGTCATCCTGCACAGTTTCAAATAGGACCCAAAGCACTTGCATCTCCCCTTTCCCGTATTCCTGCAATAGTGGCTGATCTTCTGGTCAGACATTGCCTGCTTTCTTCAGGACTTGATCGTCATCCTGCACAGTTTCAAACAGGATTAGCTGATAAAACAATTAGATAAAATAAATAGTAATTAAAAAAAAACCAAATAAAAATATATATATATTTAACCATTTAACCAGTCTTCCTGAGCTGGGAGGGTCATTTCAAAAGCATGCATATCCTTTTCAATACTTTTCAGAACCGGGAAAGTCTTTGCTCCTTACTTTGCTTCAGCTGACCATAGCCTGCTTATGTTTTAGTTACCATCTGACCCAGGACTGGTTTTACTCTGAGTAGGGGAAAGGGACAAAGAAGCACATAAAAATGATGGCCACAACGCCAGTGCTAAAGTCTGTCTGGCCAACAGCTCATACTATAGGCACAAGCTGGTCTCGTAAACAGGCCACAGGAGTTACCCAGATCCACAGTCCAGCCCCAGCTGCCATCGACGGGAATGTCCTACACACAGAGGGACTTTTCCACACACATGATCCACACACACAGGGTGCACGGAGCAGCAGCACAACGTCAGGAGACCAAGGGTCTCAGAAAACATCACCTCGCTGCACACACAGTGCATGTATAAGTGGTATCGGAGGATTTTTTCCCAGCCACGCACAGATGCTCAGTAGTTTGGCCCTACAAGGCTTTAATACCACAGATTTAATCATCATCTACCTGCTGCACCAAGAGCATAAGTAAATCTCCTATTCAGCAACATAGAAGAGTAACCTTAGCAGCAAAAGTAGTACTCTACAAACTATCCTTTCTTGAGACTGATATCTGTCCCTAACTGTGCCCAGACTGATTGGTCCTCAGTCAGTGTCTAAACCACTGATCTAGTTGTCTGCTTTTAGGGCACCAGTTTGCTCAACACTTGCTATTTTTTTTCCTGAAGGTAAATGTCTTAAGGCAGGGACCATACCACAGTGTTCAATATTGTTCTTACCTTGGGTCAAATACCTTTATTCTCTGTGCTTTTCATCTGTTGATGCTTGAGTTATCTTTTTCAAGATAACGATTTTGCTTTTGTTTCTTTTTTCCCCCCTCCAGGTGCCCTGCCCTTAAGAGCAGCAGACTTAAATCTAGACGTTATTCCACAGATAACATCTATTGCTAAACACCATTTTTCTGATCTATACTTACAAAGCGCTCCAACACATGCTCAATTAAAATGCTCACCATGACGTCTAAGGGCACATGCACTTATTCCACAGCACATTCAGGACTAGAAAGACAGATTTACACCATGAAGAACAGTCACACTCTGATGCCAATTTAACTTTTGTGTGCCCTACACACATATAATAAGAAATAATACGCTTTAGATAAATTAACAAGTATTTCCACAAAAAAACAGCAAAGACACCAGAACTTAACGCCTGCCCAGAAATCTAAACAAAGAATGGGTTTAAATGAAGTATTCTGACAGAATCACATCATCTTCCCTGATCCGTTTAACCTACTTCCTAGCACTACAAATTCTCATTATGTTGTTTCCCCAGCCAAAAGAAAAAAGGGGTGCATGCGTACAGCGTAAGCACTTAGCACTAGAGGTTGCTAGAGATCACAGATAACCCACCACATCATGGTATGTGATGGGTGTCACAGGTGAAGAAAGCCTGCTTCCGTAAGAGCTACATCCTCACCGAAAAGCTCTTACACAGCTTGATAAAGATGAACAAATCCTGCAGCTCTTGGATCATCCAGTAAAGACCTGACACTCAACAGTGCTGGGAAAAGGTATGTTAAAAGCTTTAGCAATGTTCCTCTGCAGGTACCTGCCAAGCCTCCCCCATCGAGCCCCTCAAGTTCTGGTGAGGTGCCAACAACTGGTTTAAGCCCAACTCACAGTTGCCACCAAGAGATCTTGTCCTCCCCATCCACCAGTCTGCTGCTAGCCAAATCCAGGCTCAGCCAAGCTGAGATTCAGGTTTCTTCTGCCACACTAGTTTTCTGCTGGAGCAGATTCCCTGATCCAGGACAAGGGACCAGAGCCCTGGGCAGCAAGCGGCTGCATGGTTCTTGGTTACCGGCTGGGCTTAACCCTGGCCATGCTGAAGGACCCTGGACTTAAGGGAAGGGCTTCTCATCAACATCAACATTCCTGGGAGTGACACAAGAGGAAGAGGTCTCTGGAGAACTTCAGGAAGGTGAAGGACAGCAGGCAGAAGCTGATTAACTCCTAAGCAACAGAGATCATCTCATCTAAACCTCCTGAGTGGCAATGGGCTAGCAGGTATGCATGTGATTAAGGAGGAATGGGAAAGGTGGGGTCAGACACAGAAACAGAGGAAAAACAAAAGTTCTTCCAGTGTTTCCACAGGACATAAAACATCTACCTACCGATTTTATTTATTTATTTAGTTTAGGGTAAGACATTGTTTCTTGGATTTTTTGAGATGACGTTAAGGTCAGAAGAAAGCATTAAGGTCATTCCAGTTCTATTGCAGGCTGAAAAATCTCACCTCCATTTACCCCTCAAGCCCATGACTTCAGGCCTGTCTCTAAACACTTACAGGAGCAATTCAGAGTTGGAGACCAAGCCCAATAACCCCGAGGGATTTGTCCTCAGTAATTTTTCCACAGCTTGAACTACAGCTGTTTTCCCTTGCAAATTCCACCTCCCAACTGCCAGGGCATCAGGAGAGGAAAAAAGGAAAGTGCTATGGTTGGAAACAAAAGCTCAACAGAGAGATGCAGCAAAAGATCCAATCCAAATGCACTGACCTGCCTCCTTCTGACCTCCAGAACACTGAAAGTTGGACTTTTTTTTCATCCTCAAGGCTGCAGAACAGATTTATGAGCCAACCAGGACTAAAAGGTTTCTCTGCGCCTCTAGAACAAGCATTAATTTCTCTGCCCTACCTGAAAAAACATTAAAGTCCCCACCAGGAGTAAAAAACAGGTTCTTTATTTGAATCTTGCATGCCCTACCTGCCCATGGTTCGAAACTCCTCTACTAGCCCCAACTGCTCCTTAAGCAATGAGGAAATTAAATACAAAACATTAAACAATGAAGAGGGCCAGACTTAAACCAACAAAGACAAGGAAATTGCAAGTTAAGCCTCCTGCTCTGCCCTTGATTCACCTTGTTTTGTTCAGCTACTGCTCTGTTCCCAGACCCTTCCTCTCGCCTAATGCCCAAGAGCAACAGGACAAAGAAAACAACCCGGTCTAAATATAGTCGGCATTTGCTCATATCAATTAGGCTATGTTTTGATGTAAATCACAACAATTTTACCTGGTTCGGAACTTCACATAGCCAGCAATGTTTAACAACTTCTTGCAGTTTGCATTATTCCAACAAGGAATTTACCTGGGGCACTTGGAGGGGAAGATCCCCATCACCCAGTTTTACTCCTCTAAAAACTGGGCACAGTTTAAGTTAGTCATCTCCTCCCTTGTCTACAGGCCACTTTGTTTCAGTGATTTTAGTATGGAAGAAGGATGCTCTGGGGGTGCCAGTCATCTCACTACTTGCAGGGGCCTGCAGGGCTAGCTTGGCTAGCACTTGCCTGAATTGTTACCTGGCTGACATAAAACAAGATCACATCCTCCTCTGGTAATCATCAACCAGTTGCTATGAAGTAAGCAGTTGAGCCTCCAAGAGACCCAAGACCTCAATCCCCGATATAGTCAGCGTTGCTCAGCAAAATGTGCAGTGGTTTAACACTAAGCAGGTCACAGAGGTCGGCAGCAATACTCATCGGGCTGGTATTAGATAGACAGTCTAGTTCTCTGCTGAACTGGAAGGGCAAAGTGCTCAGCCCCTTGCAGGACCAGGGCTCAAGAAATAGAGAAGGAAGAGTGCAGTCTGCTCCTTCCACAGCTACAGGAAGTTTCTTTTCCATTGTACATGGAAGGTGCATGTACAGGTACATTTACACTGCCTTAGTGCAGATCCAACTACACCTCAGTGCTTCCAAAATGAATTTAAGTTAAAATTTGATAGAAAAGCCAGCAAAGGTTTATTCAAAAAAGTTTGTGAAATCTGAATAGTTGCTTTCATAATGACAAAGGAACAGAGAAGCTTCATAAATTCAACCTGCAAGTTATTTTAATAACAATAAACATGTGTCATGTAAAAGTATAATTGCTATCACTGAGGAAAAGTTATGTCTCGGAGGCTATTATTTTCACAGATATCAAAACTATTGGAAGTAACTGGGAGAAGAACTTGGGGTTCAGGTTTTTGTTTTGCTGAGGTAGGGTCACATCTGGATATCAATAGTTTGTAAATCCACCTATACTATTCAAGTCCTGAAGCACACAGGGTGAAAATATTGCTTTGTAATGAAAAGATTTATAAAAGAAAGATTCTTAGTCTTGTTTGTTACCCTAAATCCCATTACAAGTACATCTGGTTTCTTACTTCCACAGCAAGGCTCCTAGAGTAACAGTGCAAGACTATGCAGCGCTGTTTGGCTGGTGGTCCAGATGTGCTCCTTCTCCATCCCTATGGTGATGGGGACCTTCTCTGACAGACATCTCCAACACAAAGGGACGCAGCAACAGGACAGACCTCACATACCACTATTTCACACAAACAAAAATAAAATGTGAACACTTATCTTCCTGTGAAGAAAGATTACAGTCTGCAGTGTGGAAAAAGAAGCAGCACTGAAATGCTGGCAAGCTGACATTCTTCCTAATTAAACCCCAAAAAGCAGCCTTTAAAATAAAGGCCTCCAAGACTGTTTTTCTTCACTGATAGGATACACTGTTTACAGTCATAGTCTGTATTTTCAACACTTTAGTTAATGGATTAAGACATTTCTTAAGCTTGTACAGAAATGCACTAAAGAACACTTCAAACTTTGGGCATTAAGAAACATGTATTACATAAAAGGGGAAACTTGGGCTAGATATCAAGTGCTGCTACACAGTTAGAAAACACTAAAATCATCTTTTTTTAATCAAGATACTATGGGAGGGATCCAACACAGGACACAACTGCTTAAATGGAAAAAATGCACATACTCAAAGCCTACAGCCTGTGTTCTGATCATATGCAACTGCTGACCATCACAGGGCTTCTCCAGAAGGTTTTAAAGAATGGCCAAACTACCAACCCATCACTCCAAAATACAGTTCAAAAGATTGCTCCATTTCTTCTTTACATCGCCTTTCAACAGGACAAATCATCTCATGGCACAGAGTAAAACTAAAGTCTTAGACAAATGAAAGATATAGGTAAGAGAACCATTTTGGAGACTGAAGATTTGCAAATCATGCTGGTGAACTGTTGTGGGAAACATCTGCATTACACAGAGAATGAGGTCCACATCCAGGATCCAGCACAGTCTCTGCTTTACATTTCTTTTCTCAGCTGAATGTATTTGCTAAAACAATGCATTTCTCAATGCTTTACAGTTGTGAATTCAAACTCTCTCCCCTACTGCTGGATCATACTCTTCCAGGAACATCTCAATTCAGCCACTGCTAATAAGTCTTCAACCACAAAACCATAGAGACATCCTTTATTAGTTGTAATACTTCCACAAGCATCAAGAGCATTAACAAGCAGCTTATGCATAGGGATGAGGAGATGGAGGAAGCTTCTAAAAATGTTATACACTATGGAAGTCATCTTTAACTTCCCATGAGTTCCCATGAGTGTGTGATTCCACACACACTTGCAGTAAGGCAGGTTGTATTATTCTCTTCTCTCTTGTCCAATTGTTGCTATTACTGGACCTGGCAAGGCAGCATGTGACAAAGAAAAATGCAGTTGCATTTTTGGCTCAGAAGCCTCTACAAGAGCCTGTGAGTCATGAACCAAAAGGCCCACATAAAAGCAACAGAGAAGAATGCAGATTCAGTCTTCTTTTTATTATAAGCATGTGTGTCTTTACTAGATGGTCCTGATGCACATAAATGATTAAAACAGAAGTCATTATGAAGTTATGAGAAGCGAAAACTCCCTTATGTCAGGTAACTTGGGCTCCATCTGCTCAAGGCCACTTTCCATAGAATGGAAAGACTACCACTGACCACAGAGCATCTGAGCCACACAACATGATATGTGCTGAGATATGCCTCTGAGCTATGCTTTCCTAGAAGGCTCAGGGTAATGTGGGTTTTATTTTGGTGGTTTTGGTTCTTGCTGTAGAATTTCTCACTATCAGCCCAGGATACCCTGATCCTAGATGCAGAACGCTGAGCTCTCCTGCCATGGTGTCTTGCACATCCCTCATCTATCTGTTGCACTGCAAATGAAGTTTATAACACAACAATTTGTCTCATATGTGCCAAATTTCTCTTATTAAAAAATATGCCATTTTACCACATTTGTTACTCTTGCCTCTCAGGACAGATCAAGTGTTTCAACCTTTGATTTTTAAAAATGCAAGCAATCCAAACACACCCCCTTCTTACACTGCTTGGAGCAGGTAAGATAAACACGAGACAGAAGGGAGCGTGAGAGCAATCTGGACTCTGGTCTGTAGAAGAATGTCTCAGGACTTCTTATCACCAGCTCAGGGACACTATCAGCAAGAAGCTGTTCCCACACTACATCATGTTGTCTGCCTGCAAGCAGCGGTCCAGCACTGAGCCAGCTCAGCAGAAGCAAGCTGGAGGAGAACAGTGTAAGGGGAAAAACAAGGCACTGAGCATTACCCTTCAGTGACAATAAACAGCATGAGTCTACCTTAGTTTCCATCCTCAAAAGTTTTGCACTGGGTGGATGGGAACACGAGAGGAATAGACACTAAAGGTGTACAGAGGCAGCACTGCATAATGCTGTTTGTGCACTTAGCAAAATAGTGCTTGTTCTACTCTGTCCAGCTGCTGCTTTAATCTCTAACCCACCTGGCAAAATAGATCCTTTGTCCTTTATTCACCAAATCATAAATCTGGAAAGCCAGCAGCTTGTGTTTCTTCTCATTTGAAAGGGCCCACCAGCAACCCAGCTCTCACACCCAGCTTCAAACTTGCTAAAAACTGGCTTTGACTACTGCTGTTGGCCACACGAACTTACTCTGCATCAGCATCCATGGCAATTAACTACCACAGCAGCATGTTTTCTACCTCTTAGGTACACCTTGTTCTGGGGAAGTGCTGCTGTTACAAGGCAATGCACAGCAAAGGTGAAGATTGGATGGAAAGTACCCTAAGGCAGCCAGAAAATCCTTACTGATTCTTGAAGGAGAATTTTCCAGCCTTTTCTGAACTGGAGCAGCCAGAGGAAAGAATACCTAATATAACCCTGTGCCTTCACAGGGCGAGGAAGGGAATATGAACAACAAGAGGAAAAGTTCTCAAACAAATGCCACCAGATGCATCAGAGCTTAGATGGAAAGGATGAGCACCTGGGTTGATGTTCAGACAACAGTCACGTGTAGTATGATTAAGAAAGGTGCTCAACACATTCAAAGAATTCAAGGAGTATGTGCAATCACAGCAAAGAAATAGAGATATCCCAAGACAATGACAGCCTCCCAAAAGCACTGCAAGGAAAAGGTACAAAGGCTGACGCTGCATCCTTGCATCTGACAGAAGATCTCTTCCAGGAGCAGAGTCTCCCAATTCCTCCATAAAAAGGCAATTCCCAGCAAGTTCCTTCTGATTCCACCACCCTCCCATATTTGTATAATGGGACTTTGTTCTTACTATGCACTGTAAGTCACAGACAAAGTCAAGAACCACTGGCAATGCTCAACCAGCCATGCTTTGGTCGGTTAGATATTATAACACCAAGGAACCTGTAACTGGCCTTTTGGGCACTCTGTGCCAGGCAGCCCACAAACACTACACAGAAACGCAGTTGGGTCTTGAAAGACATTACAATCTTTGCCAATGCTCTTTATTACTCTTCAGGAAATGACAGGCTCATTTTTCAGAGTGATAAAGTCCAGTGAATTCTTCCTAAACAGGATGGAAATCTGAAAGTTTAACAGACATAATAAATTGTGCATTATCTGTATTACTGAGCCAGTCTTACACAAATAAATACATCTAAATTGGACTGCAATCTACAAATCCTCCTTCATGTGAATAGCAGCTCTGGCTTCAGTGGGGGTACTCCTGCAAGTCAAGGAAAGAGGGGTCTTTATATTATGTAAACCATGGGTGAGTTAAATTCCTCCCACACAAAGCTCCCACATAATCCTTGCTGTAGCTTGCTCCTGGCTCATATGTTGAATATTCATCTCTACACAGCTTCAAAAGGTGTATGCTTTTCAGCATCACTATCAGGCACTTTTTTCTTCTTTAATATGAGGAATGTACTGTGAATTGAAGGAAGGTAGGGGTTTTGCATTCCCTTGTAATGTAACAAGAAGATTTATGTCCCTTGCAATTAAAAAAATTATAGTTCAAGAGCATAGCTAAAACCTTAAAAGGACTAAATATAGAGAGAGACCTGGAAGATTACTCCTTACCACCATCTCCAACACTAATATTACTTTCAGGCCTAAGGCTCTAGGTAGCAATTGTGCATCAAGGCCATGTTCTTGCCTGGACAAGTTTATTTGCTATATGTTTTTAGTAACATAGACCACACATCTTGGGTTGCGGCAGCATAGAAGCTAAGCACAGAGGCTAACAGCAGTCAGGAAAGAACATTGACTTTTCCAGTATTATCCATAAATGTCAGCAAGCATCATTCTACATCATTATTTGTGCCTAAAACACCTATACCCCATCTGTCTGCAAGAAGACTTCTCAACCTGGCGTCAATTACCACATATAAAGAGACAACATGAGGGGTCACATTTGGACATCTTCCTTATCCTCTCTATAGGGCCTGTTTTTTAAAGGTGCTCAAATAGCCCCAATACTGCACATTAAAATGGAAGAGTCATTGAATTACACAAGCAACCTCCCAGCACACTCTCCAAACTCAAGATGCCAAACACCTTGTCCAACCCATTCCCCAGGGCTTGGGAAGAAGCTGGGAAAGACACCAAACAACATGAGCTGCAGAGGACATCAGCGCTTCCACAAGGGAGATCCTGCAATGGCCAACCTCCTTCTCCCTCTCCACAAAAGTCCAATTCAGCTCTATAAATACACCAGCTGAATGGAAGGCCAAACACACCCATGATCACACCGGGGAGGGAGAGGTTACAGCATAAGTCAGCTTTCTCTGAGGAGGCTATGCTGATAAATGCCACTCTAGAGCCACCAAGTGAGTGGCGCTTTATTATCCCATGGTGTGATATGAATATAAGTTTAGGAGAAACTACAGATGCAATCAGATCACAGGAATACCAACAAACAATCTCTATAGGTCTTACATTAATCCCTTTTTTCCTTTGCTTTTATGCATTTAAAATATCAACCTGTGTTGGTATTTTAAAGCTGTGTACTGGCAAAGCTTTTCAACCTGTGCAGTACATGGAGAAATGGGCAAGCTTCATAGATGCTTTGATTAAATGCCAGTAAGTTATTCCATTAAGTACATGTTTAATTAAAAAAAAAAAAAACAGATTAAGCAAAATTGGCTGGTTAGCCAGTCCAAGGTCAGCTGATAGAAATAAAGGGACTGCAATCTTAACAGATTTTCTTATTAAATAGCAATGCCTTGAATACTTCATTCATTATGTAAATGTGCGGAGGTCATGACCAAGCCAGCCTTCAAATAAAATTGTTCCAAGTCACTAAACATACGCCAGGTTCTTGTAATTCCACATACAAATAAAGAACAGCAAATGTTTATCCCTCCATTTCCCTCAGCATTACTGGTTTATGCTCCCGTAGCTGAGGCAACCACACCAAGCCAAGCAGCTCAGCACCTTTTCGAGAGATTAACTTCTCCAACAGGCATAAACAGCAAAGGTTACATATAGCTAAGCATTAAAAAACAACCCCACTTAGCTTCATAACAATCACCAGTTTAACAAGTGCTAACCTACTTTAGCTAAAATTGTACAACCAATTTCCCCTTCCTTTCTTTCCTCTCCAACCCCTGGGAAAAGGTGTGAAATATAAGTTAATGCTGCAGTAGGCAAACATTATAGTAACTGAAACTCCTCAAACATCTATTCTCCTTTCACTTCCCCTCATTTTTATTTTAAGAAAACCCACATAACACCCCAGGAAAGGTTCCAGCATAACAGAATTTTTACCCTTTTGCTAGATTGAGTATAGACCTAATTTAGGATTAAGTGCAACTCAACACATACCTTATCTCAAGCCATAAATACCCAAGATTGAGAGATGCTGAGGGAATCTGCTGACAGGACAAAACAAATTCATCTGTATCATCCATGCAGCAAGCTCATCACACAAGGGTAACAGCAAGAACCAGAGTATGCAGCAACCTGACTGGGACTATTAATGCATATTTTGAGGGGCCTGCCAAACCCTTCAGATTTCACAAGAAAAACCTTGTGTTCTGTAACTCTGCTCTACTCCTTTTCACTTCACTCAAGAAGCGACCGACATTAGGAGCCTGATCAAATTCCTTGCTTTATCCACGCTTGAATTAAAGCTTTGGCTCAGCAAGGGGAGGCAGACCAAGTTACATGAGCTTTTTTTTCTTCAGAGGATGCTGGCCATAAACACTGCTGCCAGCACCACAGGTAACACCAGGGAGCTTCAGTTTGGTTGCAAACAAAAGCATTTCAGCTGTTGATGAAGCAGTTGGTATTTCTGCAACTCTTGCTAGACAGTCCAGTGTTAAACTTCTGTTTTCATCTGCAGATAATATGTTAAGCCTCTTTAAAAGTCCAGCCAACTCTGATCTGGGAAGTGGGAATTTCTTCCACTAACTAATCAAATCATGCTCACATGGGTGGTTTTCAGCTGTCTAGAACCGGTGAATACCAAAAAAATTTCCAAACATTTATAGGTCAGAGAGAAGCACTGTGAGTGTCTCAAAGGCAGCAGTGTCCATTATAGTATGACTTCTGCTGAGGGAGTACCACATCTAGCCACAATAGCCACATCAGCTCCAGATGAACCTTCCCACAATCCCTCCTGAAAAAGCACCTTTTCACTCTGTCCCTGCCACAGGCAGCACCAAAACACTTTTGGCTTGTAGCCTTCACCCACTGGCACATCCATCCCCAACCTCAGTCAGTGTCTGGCTGCTGCCCTTAAACACTTCTCCAGCTCCAAGGATCTGCATGGCCAACATGGGGAGAAAAGCAGCTGAGGCTCACCCAACTCCTCCCTGGGGAAGTAAATGAAAAGTCCAAATGGATTCCCTAAAGGGCAACTGCCAGACCTCTGTGTAGGGCCTGTGGGAGAGACAAGGAAGAAACTAGTAGAAATGCTTTGTTTGCTTCCAGGAACCAACGCCCAACCTCAAACGCACGGGGAAGAAGGTCAAGATTTCCACGGGCACCTGTAAAACAGGGCAAGGAGAGGTAAGAACCCCTATTAGCTTTGAAGGGGCTTCTATGAAGGATACCGTAATGGTTTGGGTTGGAAGGAACCTTTAAAGACGGCCTAGTCCAACCTCCCTGCCACACACAGGGACACCATCCACTAGACCAGGCTGCTCAAAGCCCCATCCAGCCTGGCCCTGAACCCTTGTGGAGGAGGGTGGAACAGAACTGCTTGATCCGAGGGACAGACTGACAAGCCTGTGGCAGGAGGGAGGACAAGGAAAGAACCGATGGCTTGGGTCAAATAGGAGTGAGCAAACAAGGAGAGAATCAGGTCATGGAGAGCCTGCATGTTTCAGCCAAGCGCCTGTGCTGCAGGAGCTGGAAATCTCCACATTTCAGAGTGTGCACAAACAAATGAAGTATTTTACAATCCTACAGCACTTTAAAGTGCTCCAAGTGCTTTATAAATATTAAGCAATAGCACCCACAAATTAGAAGCATAAGATGGAGATACAGCTATCTCAGTATTTAATGGTATGATAACTGTTATAGTTTAACTCCATCTGGCAACTAAGCACCACACAACCGCTTGCTCACTTCCCCCCACTGGCATGGCAAAGAGAATCGGAAGGATAAAAGTGAGAAAACTCCTGGGTTAAGGTAAAGACAGTTTAATAGGTAAAGCAAAAAGCAAAATGCTCAAGCAAAGCCAAACAAGGAATTCATTCACCACTTCCCATTGGCAGGCATGTGTTCAGCCATCTCCAGGACAGCAGGGCTCCACCACATGTAATGGTTACTTGGGAAGACAAACACCATCACTCCAAACGTTCCCTCTTCCTTCTTCCCCCAGCTTTATATGCATGATGTCGTATGGTATGGGATATCCCTCGGGTTAGTTGGGGTCAGCTGTCCTGGCTGTGTACCCTCCCAACTCCTTGTGCACCCCCAGCCTACTCACTGGTGGGGTGAGGAGCAAAATAGACCTTGACTCTGTGTAAGCATTGCTCAGCAGCAACTAAAACATCCCTGTTTTATCAACATGGTTTTCAGCACAAATCCAAAACACAGCCATCTACTACAGAAAGAACTAACTCTAACGTATCCAAAGCCAGCACAATAACTCAGGGAGCAAAAACTACATTTAAGAAGTCACATACCCACACTTCTCCTGGCTCAAAGAACCCAGACTGCATCCTACAGGCAGGCTGCACAGCGCTTGCTAAAAGAGGCCAGCGTTCAGTATTTGAATTCAGACTCCTGTTTCAGAGCGTGACCCGATGCCTTGCACACCGCAAGTGATCCCACTCCAGCTGTCTCCCTAAGCCATTCCTTGATCACCAGCCAAGCCCAACGCAGAGGTGATTTTTCCAAAGCAACACTGGTACGTGGTTGTAAATTGGGATTTTGTGGTTCAATTGTCTTATCTGTCTTCCCTAGCATTTTGGATACACAAATTATCTTCAGCAATTTCATCTTTAAGTTTTACAACACTGATTTCCCTTAAAAATACATTATTTTTTTAAATGGCTTTTATTGGGTCAACCACATTTGCCAAGTTTTAACAGACTACTTCTTTCTCAGCTGCCTAATTTCAAATTCACCTTTACATAGAGCTTAAAAGGAGGCAAAAAGTCATCACAGCAAGAAAGTGGGATGTGATGCTTAACATCAAGGTTTAAGTGAATGCACTTTACAGTCCCAACTGAGGGTCACGAATCATGAATTTACTCTGCAACACAGGAGAATTAAAGAAGGAAAAGAAACCTAGCCAAAACTTGGGAATATGTATACTCCTGATTAATACAAGACTACTAGGAAAAAGCAGATGTGAAGTCACACCTTGTTTTATTCAGGGGAAAAGCCAAAGTCTACAAGAGCCAAATTGAATTTATTCTGTGCAGTGGCAGACACTGAAACACAGCAATGTTACTCCTTCAACATTAATAAAATATGTTGTATACAGGGCATTATTTTTTTTTCAGTCCCTGAAGCCCTGCCAAGTCATAAGCTTTTTATGGGAACACTGAAATGGATGTTGATCAGAGCCATACTTACGAGTTTTACATTTTACCACCACTTAGAGGCAAGGGCTTCCCCCCCAGCCCCTCACACATCTGCAAATTCATAATCTTCTTTAAAAGCCTGCTGAACTAACAGCTCATCCACCCTCAGTCTATGAAGATACTGAATTCACTATTGGATTATGAGCTGAACCCAGGCCTTGAAAGCACTATGAGCTCCTCCACTCCTTAAAACAAAATTCCTCAAAGGTAAAATTTTACTTTTTATATATGAAAAATAAATAGCCACTTGGTAAACCAAATTGGAGAGCCAGAAGTCATTTCGCCACCAAGAACGCAATTCTCTTCCCCATCCCTCCCCATGTTCATCTCCAAGTTTTAAACTTTATTGTTCAAGAAGTTAACACCAATTCATAAAAACAGAATTAGTTTGGAAGTAGAAGGCTGCTGGCACCCAGACGAGTGCTTGATTGTTTTGTTGTTGCATCTAATGCGAGAGAGCTTCAACAGAGTTGGGAAAACTTCATAAAAGCCTAAGGTGCTTTTTCCTTTCTCATTAACACAGCAGTGAAATTTAACAGCCTGGCATGGGAACTTCTCTCTAGCATTACGATTTTGGAATTACTCATCTACTCCCAACACTCTACAAGACTTCTTACAACATGCTACCCAGTAATTTCCAGTTTAAAGGCTTCGATTTGGAGTCCTCTTTCAAGCTAACTAGCGTGGGCAAGGATGCTGCACCAGAAGACCTACAAAATATCTGCCATCCTTAACATCTACTCATCCTGTATGCCTCCTATGTGCATTCTGTAACTTGAAAGCTAAAAATCTGCCCACTGCAATATATTCCATTCTATCATTGACACAGATTTAAAAAGGTATTAGTTAGATATGAAATGCCTTAAATTTTATAGGGAAATGGACAAAAAGTACACAACCTACATCCAAGTAGGTCTGCCTTTCAGGTCCCTCAGCTGGGAACTGCTGTGTTATTTGTGTATCTGATTTATGTTTATTTAAATAATGATAAATATTAATTCTATGTTTACAGTCATTGCTTTATAAGATGTCTCCAATTCTATCGGGATAAAGAGCTTACACTAAACAAAACAGTTTGTTTATACTCCTAGTACATCTAATAGGAAATACTTGGAGTTGCATATGTTCAAAGCAGGACAAAATTACAGCCTATCTTTCCAAAGATCTCTTGCTACCAAGAGGCCAGAAGGACCACATGCAGATCACAAGGCCTGAATGTTCAAGTCAAGAGAAACTGGACTGCAGAACCTCCAAGTCCACCAAAAGTGGTGTCTGTCACATGCCCACCAATGCTGAAATAAGAGTTTAAAGACAGCAAGACTACAAAACCTTTCATACATTATTTGTGTTGGCTGTCCCACTACTCCCTTATCAAAGAAAGGCCAAAACAAAGATACTTATTCTTTTACTCTTCTTATTAATTTATATCTACAAACACACAGAAGTCAAAGGTTTAGTAACTACAGAGAGCCTTAGATGAAAGTTGGTTCCTGTTAGACTTGCCTGACTGGGATGTACAAAAATTCAGAGCAAGGTTTGGGGATTTTCATATTTCAGATAAATTTAATTTCAACATTAAAGCAGCTGAGAATTAGCCACCGATTCTATAAAACCTTGTATCTGCTTCTACTATTGATAGCTACTCTTATTGATAGACAAAACTCTCATGCCACAGCATGCATGGGAACAGGAGAGGTCATCTTCACAGTGTGCAGAGATTTGAGCAGATTTGAGTCGCAGGTGCCACAATTGTAACCCAACAGCCCAAACACAGCAAGACTGCAACCTTCCAGCTCAAAACAACATTATCTTCAGTAAAGCTGAAAGTGAGTTTTAATGCTACCTCAAAACAACCACTCACACATGCAAGCCCATTACTGGTGCAGGTACTTGAGTGTGAAAGCAAGAGCATCACGATGTCCTTCTGAGTACATTAAAGAAATCATGTTTCCATAAAGATGTTTCTGTGTATCCAGGTCTTGTAGTTTGTCTCACACTGGTTTTGCACTCTGGAACTGTGCTTGTACAAGAGCTAGCAGAGCAAAGCTCTCCTCTGTGGTTGATGCTCTTTTGTGCTAGGACCACAAATAGAAATTGCACAAGATAAACAGTTAAAATCACAGATACTGACTGAAATCTCCTCAGCACACTTTACATGCCCTCTTACCTAGTTATTGCACCAAATCTCCCCTGTACCTAAAGACTGAAAAAGCATTTCCTCAATTTGCACACAAATGACAGCAAGTCAATTTTGAACGGGAAACAAGGAGAAAGGCAGCACTCAAAACTCCAAGGATTATTTATGAATAAGCTGAAGCCCTATAAACTTGGCTGTTGAAGAAAGATAATCTCTAGCTTATGCCAAGTGGGTCAGACAGAGGAAGAACCTCAGCAATCTTCAAAGTCAAAGCAGATGGGGAAGTGGATAAGTGCCCATGTGAGCAAAGAGGAAACAAGCCTCTGTTCATTTTAGCCTGTTTCAGAGCTTCAGTTTAGAATTCTAGACACCATCAAGAATGTCAAACCTTTAACTGACACGAGCAGAAGAGCTCACTTCTGTAGCAAGTAGTAGAGGTGCAGAGTAATTACTTAATACTACTACTGATGCAAAAATAAGTCAGTCCTGGTATCTGCAGATTGAGGACATTGCTTAGCTTGGTAGTAGGGAGACAGTGGAGGAAGGGTACTATGAGGCAGAGACTGGGGAAAATGTTCTTTGCTTTTTAGCTCTGAAAAAACTACATTAGGATTCTTTATCATTAGTGCTTCAGCATCACCAATAGAAATATTTATGTAGGTGTAAAGCAGGTTCTACTTTAGAGTTAACTATAACTCTAACTAGAGCATTTAAAAAACCACATGAACTTGTAACTACATTTTTACCCTTTTTGGAATAAAAAAAGGCAGCAGTCCCCACATGCCACAGAATGAACATATATTGCATTCCTTAAGAAGCTGAAGTTGACCTCTTGGTCCTTTCTCAAGCTTTACATTGCTAGACATGATCTGGTCCAAGACCATTTCCATACACAGGGATGCATCACTGTCTCAGGCTAACCTCACCATCCAAGTGGCGAAACCTAAAACCAACTAATCTCTCCCGGGGTTATGCTTGTGGAGCTGGGAATCCCTCCATCTGCCTCAGCAAAAGGGAAAGATGACTGGCTGCAAAATAAACAGCACATTAACCACATAACAATAGCCCCTCCAGTCAATGTCCTTCCTGTCACCCACCAAGGGCTAATGATTTTCTATCAGGTCCCTCCCCCTAAATATAAATAATATTTTATATTTCGAAGAGAGAGCTTATGCAAGTTAACAACACACAACTTCTTTTGAATCCATGCCAAGGAAGGACTCCCTCTTCGAATTCCTGGGCATTTTGCAAGCTTTCTGCAATCAGAAGCAGCAGACCCTGAAGGAGCACAGAAATAGTTTACCATGTTGCTTTTAAGCAGGGACTTTTCAATTGAGCTGGGAGCAGTGGAAGAGAAGGAGTATTCAGTGCTATAGTTTGTTAGGGAGACACAGAGAGCCAAGGACATGCTGAGGAGATGTTCATCTTCCAAAGAAAATATTACTAAGAGAAACAGGCATCCTTCCACCACTTATTTTTGGAGGCGGCTGCTGAGCTGCATCAGCTATTCCACTGGTGTCTCCATGCATGTGTTTTGCCCAAGACTTCAGCTGGAAGAGCCAGAGCTGCAAAACTTGTAAGAAAACTCCACAGGAAGGGGCGTTGAGGGGCTGCACAACCACCAGCTCTAGGATATACACATCTTCATTTATGCAAACTCAAGTGATCTTCTGATATTCAGGCTGGTTGTCCAGAGCAAGGTCCAGACGTGAATAGGTACATAAGGTCTCTGCTGTTTTTTTCTGAGTCCAACTATACATACATCAAGAAATTTGCTAAGACAAAAAGTGTGGAGGAGTTGGGAGAGGCTGTTATGAGTAATTATAAGGGGGGAGCTTCAAACTGCAATCTCTTTAGCATTTGTTTCCACTATCAGTATTCATCAGAAGCCAAAAAGTTAATTACCTTGCTTTAGGTAACTTTTTACCGTGACAGCTATACCTTTCAGCAAAGGTATCATCATTCCCACACCAGCTTTAAACATTATAAGATGCAAATGGAGGATTCTCCCCATATCCCTGTCCCCACTAAAAAAAATAAAAATGGGAAAAACATTAAGTTGGAAGGACCATGTAAAGTTGCATTTGCCAGTAAGGCCTTTCCTCTGCACTCTGGTACAGGGGGAAGGAAGAAACAGATGCAAGTCATCTTGGCTTTTTAACAGCATCTCCAGGAAAAGGCATTATTTTTATGTGGCACGTGTGTTTAAGCCAGGTCAACACTGTAATGTGGGGAGTTGAAAAGGGATCACCTGATGCAACAGAAATACCCTCCCTCCAAACTATACTGTAGGAATTACAGCCAAGCACCCCGACCACAGCAAACACAGTAAGAGCCTTCTCGAACAGCACACGTTCTGTGTCAGCAAAGCAGCATCAGTACAAAACTCAGCTCAAATAAAGGAGTTAATGACCCTCCGGAAAGGGAAGGGCTTCATCAGGCTTCCACTGTACCAAACAAAGACCATCTGAGATATTCAAACCACAAAAATTATTACACCAAAAGGAGGAAAACAGCATTAGCCTCGCACATGGTTCATTGTTGAATAATGGCAGTGTTTACCATTCCAGCATAACGCACTACTGCTCTGGATCCAACTATAAAGCACAGAATACGACAGAATTAATTATGTCCTTTCCTCTTAACCACCATTCCCTGGGTTATTTATTAGCTAGCTCTGCATATATTCATAGATGTGTCTAACAGACAAAGTTAAAAAGGATTTAAAATTGCTGCCTAAACACTTCTTGGGTTTGCAGAGTCCTCTCCACTCCCTGGACAGGCAGCAGCATCAATAAATACCGCCTCAGGCTGCTAGTTAGTCACTCCTTAAGCTACACAAAGGAACTGCGAGTACACTGTGACCTGGAACAAGCAGGCATGTCTCAGGAGCAACACGTTGGACATGTACCATAGATAGCTCTGCTAAGGTCTTTTCTCTGAATTAGTAAAATACAAAGGATGTCAGTACATCCTGCTTCGGCTCTGTATTGCAGTCCACTCCTGCTCACAGTTCAGCAAACCACCAGACCATCTATCAGAACTAGGAAGTCCACCTTAGGACCAGCACCCAAGGCTTGAAGGCCACCAGCCAGTTCACATGTGTTTCTGGAAAAGACAAAAGCCACACTACACAAGATACCTTGAGCTCAGTACCCTGGCAAAGGAATGGTAGATAGATAAACTCAGACCAGCTGCCCAAAAGGATAAGTAAAGGAAACCCAAGAGCCTCTCTAGAGTTTCCTATTTTGCTGAAATAAGGGCATAAGGCTAAAGACCTGTTCACTCACTCTCCTGAAGTCCTCACTGAAGAGGGACAAATGCCAGGGAGAGACAAACTGGAAAAAACTTCTGGTTTAAGACTGGACCAGTTTTGTTTCACAGAAGTCCATCATCTCAAGGGACAGAGGCCAGAAGCTCCCATGCTGGCCATCCACTGGAAGGAGATCAAAAGGGAGAGAGGGTGGGTACTGCTATGGACCCAGCAGCAGAAAACACACAGAGAGAAAACCCTTTCACAGACAGTTTACAAAGAACAGCAGCACTTTCATCTTTGTCAGCATAGATGCTAGGATACTATATTCCCACATGAACACTGCAGTTGCTGTTTGGCCTCATCCAGGATTACAAGCAACTCCAACTAATATATCAAATTAGCTGCATATCTGGGGATGAACTTGTTGCCTTGCATCGGAGGTCAATCAAATCTTCTTTCCATCACACAGAAAGGAAAATACAGTGGAACAGTTAGGTCTTCCATCCATCACTCAAGCCACCACTGGGCTGCAACTGGGCTCTCAAGAATGCCCCTTTGCTTATGTAGCAGCACAGGAACTGGGTTTGCAAAGGTATTCAGAAGTAGACAAGACCATCAGAAATCTTCACTCAGAAATCCTGTTTATCACTGACCAGCTTGAATTTAGCATTTTGGAGGTACAGATGGGGTTCAGAAGATGGAAGAGGGGTGTTAGGTTTTTAGGCTAAAAAAATAAATGTTTATAGATTTGAGAGTTTTAACTCTCAAGCTTCTTATGATTTGCCCTCCATGTCAGAAACTCCTGCCTAGGACTGTTGAGGGAAAGAGGGAAGAGAATGGGGTGGAGGAAGAGCAAATGTATGTACAGACCTGGAAGTATTAAAGCTTCATTTTCTTAACATAGTGACACTAAGTGATACCAACAAAACAAGTTTACTTTCCAGAAAAAAAAGAATTAAAATGCAAAAGATCTCTTGGAAAAAGAATGTTATAAATTGGTGAGATTTAGTTATATGCAGATGAAAGTTGTATTTCATTATTTTGCACCACTTCATTTGATTAAATTAATGAGGTCCTTATGTCACACTATAGACATTACCCCTACTTTTGTTTACTATGTCTTTCTAGCTTGAACCACAGCACACGCAGTACAGCTGGCAGCTCAGTTACAACACAACATGCAGAAGAAGTTAAAATAGGGGAAGTGATTCTAAAAAAAAACCCACCAAAAAAACCTTGCTTCACTTACCTAAGCAAAGTTGTCATTAGAGAGTTTTCCAGTACTAAAATCCAAGAGAAAAGGCCTGAAAAAACACAGAGAAAGGCGAATTTTAGTAAGTAGGATAATACTCTCACTCACTGTTTTCCTGGGAACATGAAGAGACAGTGATTCAAAGGAAAAAGAAGTACATTCACTCCATCAGTTGCATTTCAGACAGTTATTTGTAACAAAAAGGTGCTCCTCAGGCAGCAAACATATCAGAAACAATAGGGCAGATTTTCCGCTGCTGTTGCCAGTATTATGCCAGTGCAATCCCTCCAATGTCAATCACGTTGGACTGCAATAAAACCAGCCTTATCCAGCAGACAAGCCAGGCCTAAGGCAATTAGCTAAGCTGCCCCATTTAGATTTTCAGTCATTTGTCCCTCCCATCAAGCTGGATTATCAGTAAATTTGGACCGAGTTGAGGGCTGGGAAGAGAGGAGTCATCATCTACACCAGTAAGGCTGAAGGTGGCAGGAAACGAAAGTGTTGCTTATGAAAACAATACCCAGATCACCCAAGGTCTCATTGCAAAAGACTATGAGGCAGCACAACATGGATCAATATTAGGAAAGCTGGGACATACAAGACTTCATTCTAGGCAAGTTATTCAAGTTATTGGCTGAAGAGGCATGTGGCCACAACAGATCCTAACAAAAAAATCACTGCTACTGAAAAAAGCACTCAGGGCTTGATAACACTCATGAATGCAGACTGGGGAAAAAAACCCACCCAAACTAACTGAATGAATACGGATGACTGCAAGCCTCCAAATCAAAGAGGGAGTTGACCACTGTTTAATAGGAAGAAGTCATTGCTTCTTCCAAGATTAAAAACTTACAATTCTGGCCCCGGCTGAAGCACTATCATTCACTAATCTGGTACAATTTAGTCGGGCTGATCCTCCGTTCAGACAGACAGGCCATTATCAAAAGTTCCTCTATTCATTTCGCTTCCTGTTAGGCAGTGAAAGCCCCTTTTATACGCTCCTCGAGAGGCTGTTAAAACCAGGGAAGACTTTCCGATAGAGAAGATAAGGTAGCTGGATTTATTCATGAGAGGAGGAAGGGAAGTTGTACAGGCTGATTACAGCTGCTCAAAAGCTGAAAACTGGAGGTTTGGAGGAGGGAAGTGGAAGATGATGAATTTCTTATTAATAAACATTATACCAATAGCATTGTTAGCACTAGCCATTACCTCTCCTGATATTCAACTACAGAATTGAGATTTTACTCTTAAGTTGGCATCAAGTACACACACGTGGTTGGATAATTCAAAAATACATGGCTGAGGCAGAATGGGATGGGATATTTAAGAGACTAAGCAAATTATTTATTTATTTTAGAACAATACCCAAGACCAAAAGGATAAACTTGCCAGAGTCAGAGGGAAGACACTGCCCAGAAATGCTCTCCAGATTAAGATAGTTCACATAATTTTCATAAATTTCAATAACAGGCTCAGGGTCAGATCCTGTTCTTACTGCCAACATGAGCACTCAGACTTAAGTAGAGTAAGATGGTGATTTCCACATTACTTAACATGTGTCAGCAATTTTGAACAGTTGCTTTGCAGATTCTTAGAGCTAACCAAGCAAAACCCCACCACTGAGAGCCCAGTATAGGACCTGGCAGATGAAAAGCTGCCTGGAAAGTCGATCGAGGCTTAAAAAACGTTCCCTCTATTAATGTTTAAACAAGCTGGTATAGTTAAAATAGTTTTAAAATGTAACTAGATGGAAATACAAACAAATACACATTTCTCAAGTTTAAAAAGGTTGAGCCAAAGCAGCAAAGCTTTACCAAAAATTAGGGCTAACAATGATGGTTTCAGGGGTAAGCCCTGCCTCTTGCTTCCCCTCTCCCAGACTATTCTTCTCCAAATTAACTAGTAAAATAAACAAGAAGCGAAACATCCACAGCAGAAAATAGTATTCAGCTTTAAAGGAAAGAAAACAACTCAGCTATACTTCTTCATTACTCCATCCAGTCCAAATACACAAAGTTAATTGTCTTCCCCTCTGACAATTCTAAATGGAACAGGAAGACTTCAAAGATGAAGTGATGCATTTTTGGACAGGCACCAGTTTGAATCAGACAGGGATGGAGTGCAAATCTCTATCGTGAAGAAAGAGGGAACAGCCAAGCCTAGATTTGCATAAAGACCCAACAGAGATGGTCCTCAGGTTGCTACGTGGAGGGTGAAGTATCAAAAATACTTATGTAAACAGGGACAAGGCTGTCAAAGACTGATAAACTACATCTTGCTTTGCAAAATACCAATATACAACCAAAACGCAAAGAGCTACAAGAAAATCCAGAGCTTATTTTGATCCAGTTTCTCCTTTGTTATTATGAACTATACAAATCTTCAAGCTGTACAGTCTGCTCAGTGGTCATGTAATTTCTTCTTAGTGACGAAGCACAGAATTAGGGAACCAGGAGACAAAAGTCACTTTCTATTCTGCCACCAGCCTGCATCTCTTCATACACATCACTTAAGGCAAAGCCCTGCTGGCACTCTGTCCCTCTCTTTGTGCTGCGGTGGAGATCCTGCCTGTTGCAATCACCAACTGCAATCGTAAACTACAGCAGCTTACTCAAACTCTCAGATTTAGTGGGTATTTCAGAAGCTGCCAAATCCCAGATTGCCCACACAGTAAATAAGGGTAATATTGCTCACCTATCTCCACACAGGCTTTGCAACACAACATCCAAAGAGACAACATGCTGTGATAAATCTGCAATGCACAAAAGCAACTGTACATGTTGATTTGCAGCTTAGCGCTATGAATAAGGACAAGTTTATCAAAGTGCAAAGTGTGTTTCCTTCAGTGGGAATCACAGAATGGAGTTGGAAAGGACCTTAAGATCACCCAGTTCCAACCCCCCTGCCATGGGCAGGGACACCACACACTAGACCATGTCACCCAAGACTCCGTCCAGCCTGGCCTTGAACACTGCCAGGGATGGAATGTTGTAATGGGGATTGCCAGGACACAGCCTGCTTGTTCTGAACACAGAGCAAACAGTGCAGATGCAATTCAGACTTTGCAAACTTGTGACACAATGAAAGAGAATGGGTTTCCCATCTCATCCTCCAAGGGAAGCTGCAGCACTCGCTTGGTGGTGCCAGAAAGGTTAGAGGGCTGCCAGGGCATGCACAGGAGAAGGTTTGTGTACAAACAGAATGAACAGCCTCTAATAATTCTTGTAACCCATTAAGCAACAAATCTCCACTGAGAACATGGCATCACCCAGCTGCTTACCTAATACTCAACCCCTGCCTCTTGAGCTGGCTTTTGATTTTTAGGTCCTCCATTTCTCTTCAAAAGCAGATGAATGAAGGTTCTCCAGACACCCTGGTTAAAAGCCCTGCAAAGACCATCAGTACTCAGAAGTGACTTTAATGGGCTTTCACCAGCAAGTTTGTAAGTATTAATACATGTGAGTAGTAGTACTAAATGCACCCAAAATGCCCATCTGCAACACCGTCCTCCAGCCTGAACTGGACTTCAAGCCAAGGGAAGACCAAACCTGAAAGATAACTTTTCAGTGGTCAGTATCCCTGTGTTAAGCTATTCAGTGATGCTAAGCAGATGCATTTTGAATGTGCTGCTTCATCTCATGTGAAGGGGGGAGAAGAGGAAAAAGAGTCAGAAACAGTACTTATGTGAAAAAGGCAAATATTTTAAAGTAAGTACTGCTACTGTTTGTAGAATGGTCTGGAAGAGAGCTACAGCTGAAATGCTTCTAAATGCATGTGCAGTTTTTAAACTGCATACGAGTCCATCTGACAAACGAGCTTAGTTCGTTAAGACTGCTCAAACGAAGCCGAGGGTCCCGTCCCCCACCCTCGTCCTAAGTAAGCAAGCACAAGTTTCTGGCATAGACACTGGTGTGTGAGATTTTAACATTCCCCTTTCCATAAACAGTCATACATCAAGCTCTAAAAATTTGTTTCACAGAAACATTTGCACTAGTAAAACTCAATTACTCTAATATTTGTATGACACATGCAGGAGGGGTGCATAAAAAGGTTATGGTGAGCTCATTTAAGAATTTAAACAGTACTTGGTCAAAAGTTTCTGAATTATTCACTCAGCTCCACTATTAAATCAGAGTTCTCAGAGGAGTCTTTAAACAATAGCACAGAAGATGCTGTATTTATAACAAAAAGGCAGTACTGAAGCTCTCTGTCTCACAGAGCAAGTCATTCACTATTACAGTTGTAAACACACACCGGCACAGTACCACGCGCTGGTTCACAATTCTGCTGGATTAACTGGACACTTGGAATAACTGGGTATCAGGGAGAAGTTCTTCCCTGTAAGAGCGGTGAGGCGCTGGCACAGGGTGCCCAGAGAAGCTGTGGCTGCCCCATCCCTGGCAGCGTTCAAGGTCACGCTGGATGGGGCTTGGAGGAACATGGTCTAGTGGAAGGTGTCCATGGCAGGGGGTTGGAACTGGATGAGTTTTAAGGTCCCTTCTAATTCAAATCATTCTATGATTCTATGACTCCTTTCTAGAGGGGCAGCATCATTTCTGCCTAAATATCTCAAGCACTGCTTTTTAAGCTAATTCTTCAAGAACATCCAAAGTTGAGAGAAGAGCTCAAGAACAATATTAAAACTGGACAATATTTTGTATTTGTTTATTTTTATACCAGCCCACATGGGCTGGCACACAGGTATTTCGCTATATCCCTAAAGCTTCAGAGCCAGACTCAACTGAAGATGTCACCATGCACCTCCCTGTTATAAACTCTCATACTAAGTTTACGTACAGCACAGGAATTCTCTGCATACTTGTTCCTTGCACACAAACCAATTCTTTTCCAAACCTCAGAGCCCACTTGGAAAATACAATCTCTGGAGAGAAGAAAAACAGAGGATTTAGAAGAGATAACACAAGTGGTGCTCCACATCTCTGGTACCTCTCACCACCTCCTTCCTTTCTCTCCATCCCATTTTCTCCCACATTACAGGCTGCTCTTGGTCATTCAGTTCAATAAACATGAGCCAAGATTTCCTCTCAAAATAACTATTCCAGGATCATTTCAGCTATGAGCATCACCCACAGAAACATTCCTGTTAGCGTATCATCCTCTCTCCTGCATCAGTCTGTTCCCAACTAAACTCATGGGCTGGTGATACAAGGTCACAAAGTTGAGCGAAAAACAGGATACCCTCCCACTGCATCCAGCCATCCTCCCAGAGCAAGGGCAGGATGAGTCAGTCTCCCAATATAGCTGGTTTCAGGCATTTCTGACAGCATTACTTTAATGACAGTATTTCATTTCCTTCAGCCATCTCATTGAGAGCGCTCAAGTAAAGTATTAATGAAGTGTTTTAACACTCCCGCTGTCAGGAGGAGACGTGGGGTGTCACCTAACCAGCTGCTCAAGAGTGAACTCATAGCTCCTCCATTCACCAACACTACCAAGAGAAGGGGTTTTGCATCACATGAGCTGATGAGAGGTTCGGAGGTGAGAAGCATAAGCCAAAGCTGTTACAAAGCCAAGCCATGGCAGCAGCACCATCAGCAACACGTCCCGAAATCCCCTTTTTCAACCCTGAAATTCAACTTAGCTGCTGTACTTCCCGTTAAACCTACACCCCTCCTCCTCATCCGTATGTTCTTACGGATCTATCTATTTGAAGCATTGCTTTTCCTGACTATGGGCAAGACTAAACACCTGCATCACTGCAAATGTAATTATGGCAAAATACCACAGCTATTTGTAGACTTCCTGTTCATCAAATAATATTAGTGTACCTTTGCCTTGAACAATCATTTGCAGGGATGGAAATCCTGAAGAGACACTACAGAGATAGCAGAAGCACAGACACCTCCCCCCCCCCCCATTATGTAGTGATGCTTTGTATTAGCTTTTGGAATGACTCAAAGAGGAAAACAAAATCATCAGAATAATTCTTTATAAATCTATCCAATGAAAAGAAAAATAGAAAAAGGATAATTTAGTTAGAATCCTGCATTAGCTGACTCCAGGCAGGACAGGAATTGGCAGCTCAAATTCAACTTCAGGCTCCAATGCAGGCTTTAAGTCAAATTCCTAAGCAGAGTAAAACCCTTATTAGCCTGTCCTCACTGTAATTTTAATCTTAGTTAACTCTTGGTATGTAATTTATGTTAAGAATAACCCACTTTCTATCAGAACTGGATATACTGCATGCAGAACTACTCCCCGGCTAGCACAGTTCAGGTTTCCCTTAGAGAAATCATTTTTCATGTATTGACAGCAAAAGAAAAATTGCTTAAAACTTTAAAAACATGCAAAAACATTTTCAGAAATGCATCACAGCCAGTTGTACTGATTCACCTAATGTATCCCTACCCCACCAAACCTGGCCATGCAGCCTCGCTTTAAGCCAATGCTGTGTGCTAGAAAGGTTTCTGGTCTGTTTAAAAAGCTGGTATTTCTTTCACCACACACACAGGCTGGGAAAAGAGAGGAAAACGGTTGATACTTCTACCTTTATAAACAAGAGCATTCTGTTCCCTCTCCCCATTTTACCCAATTTATGGTTAAAATTGCAAGTAGAAAAGTAAAAAGAAAGCACTTTGTAAAGACACTGCAATTTTGAGTCCCACTAATATGACAAAAACACATACTAATTTCTCAAGTTTAAATGAAAAAGATCTTAAAGCGTTGTCTAAAATTTACGAGTAGTCAGTGGTGCAGGTACACAACACCCACCCAAGTCAGCATCCTGTAAGTGACCTAAAGCTCCAAAGCCCAGGTTACTATCTTTCATAATCACAAAATACTCATTTTGTATTTCCTGCATTTTTTGCATGGTTTCTTAGCTTTGGGGGTTTTGGTTTGGGTTTTTCTTTTCTTTTTTTAATGCCCCCTTAGTATAAAGCTACACAGATCTCCCACTCAAGCTCAAGAAAAAACACGGAGTGAATTACCAGAGTGCTTTCCTACCCTCTTCTCCGCACTTGCTGCTGCAGTTTTGTGTTGTCCCCTTTGCTCCCACTCCTCTTTAAGGTAGTTTCATGTAAAAGCAGTTCAACTCTTCCCACCCATCCTCAAGCTTGCGAACCAACAGAGCTTTGGAAGTGAAGCTTACACCCTGCCAGAGCCCATTTGTATAATCAGAATAGGAGAGACAGGGAATAGCTATTTGCCAAGCAAAGGGTTGTGATTTGAGAGGGAAATCCAAGCCAGATGCATGGACCAGGAGAAGATCCGGACTCTGTCAAGAGCACAAGATCAGGTCTATCCCACACTGGGCCCTGCAGCCGCAGGCTGGCACAAGAACACCAGATATTTTAATGACTTGCACTAAAATCCTCATGAAGGCAAAAGAAGTTAATTGCACATTTTAGATTTTCCTCCATTTTGCGCAGTGTACACATGCAAAAATTGAGGAGAGGGTTTCCAGGACTTGGCAGCATGTATGGCCCCGCACCGAGCAGAGCTTAAAGCGGGCAGCTGTGCAAGGGAAGCGAAAACCAGAGGGACTCGGACAGATGTTTCCATTCACAAACACTGCCAAGGAGCCAGGAATGCTGAGTTCACTACCTTGGCGTTATTTACATTTCACAACATCAAGTAAGAACCATTCCACAAGTTTAAAAAAAGGAAAATACGGCGCAGCAGGGGAGTGTTTCACCACTGCCTTCATGGAGGGGGCAAAAATGAAAGCCTTTTTTCAATTCACATTCTGAAACATTGCCTTAATTTCATTTTGCCCACTGTCACCCAAGTGGGACAGCATCCCAAGCCTCAGCTCTACGGACAGCCTCGTGCTAATCACCTGCCATCTTGCAAGAGGAGTACACATATACTTGCTTCTGGGGCACCAGTGATGGTCAACTATGTGGTCCATGAACCACTTGGAAGTTTCTCCTTCCATTTTCCAGATTAAACTAATTTTTAACCTAGCACAGGGGACAGTTTCTCCCTTAGCAACTGTGTCACAAACCAAACACTCTGAAGACCAAACTTGGCACTCTTGGCTCAGAAAATACCCTTAGAGATAGTTAGGAGGGTGCATTTTGGAGGCATTCATCCAAACCTCAATCCTGAGACTCAACAGGTTTGGGAATTAGCTGCCAGATCCAGTCTGGCAACTAGAACAGCTACTCCAAGCATTGTCCCATCTACTCTACTACACTGGAGCGTTATACACAGACCACATATGACGATGTGCTCTGCCTGTCCCAAGGTGCTCCCTGCAGCAAGAGATAGGAAGGGTAATGGGGAAAGCATTTTTTCACACCAGCCTTATGATCCACAAAGTCTTTTCTGATCCCACAACAGAGGTATAGAGAAAAAATAAGTATTACCCATTTCTATTAAAATCAGTACTTGTTTGAGCTTTTAAAGGGGTTCTGTACTTCAAATATTTAAGCTACACACTCTGGATCATGTTTCTTTTGAAGCGTGGTGCTGGTGAACATTGCCCAGACAGGGCAACTTCACTGCAAGTGAGTGCAAGGCTCCCCTCCGCCACAACGGGACACCTTCCTTCCCAAAGTAAACCAGACACTAATGCTATTTATGGATCCCATTGCAGAACCAGACAGGCTTCCTAGCCACTATTCATCAATGTGCAAATAGGGTTTATTTCATGGCAGAGAGAACAGACTTAAAAGAAATAAAGTCCTGAAGTTATGCCTTACTTCTTGAAAGAAACACGTATTTGGAGAGTAGTTGGAAATACAGAACAGTAACACCCGCAGGTAAAGGCTGATCACAACTTCTTTGCAGACATTATTTTTTTAAGTTGGCAATTTCAAATTAGTTCCTAAAGGAACATAAGAAACCAAATACCCATGGAAAACACCGCAAGCTGATGCACCAAGGGACAGACCTCCAGGAGAACATTGTCTCCATCACTCTCCCACACCCAGAGGAAAAGCAGGGAACACAACCGTGAAATCTTCCTTACTTCACAGGAAAAAAAAGACTCCATCAGTTTCCAGATAGCTGGAATGTTCGTAGCTGGACAACATTCACCAGCACTGCTTGTAAACATTAACCCTGCCGAGTCCACTGACTTGCCCTACTAACTCTTTGGGGTTTTAGTGTGAAGTACAACTTTGTCCTTACAAGCATTTTCATAGAAGCACCTTTGCATTTAAAATGCCGACTGTAAATGCATCTGCTGTTCAGATAAAAAACCCACAAGCATGCAATTTGATATGCAAGAAGTTTTACAAAGCTCTCAAAGAGCCCAAGGACATTTGAAAGGGTAGATACAAGCTTAGAATGAGTCTTAGCATATCATCAGCAAAAAACAATTCTATTCTTAGATATCTCCCTTTGGTGTTTCCTATAATCTTCCCTTTTTTTTTTTCTCTCCTACTCCTTTGAGAATGTAAGTTGTTCGGTTATTAGTGAGAAAAAAAATGGAAGAACCTGTTCTGCAAGGCATACGAACAAAGCAGTATCTTCCAAAAAAAGAAAAGCTCATTCAAAAGCATGTAAATATTAGGGCTGGTAATACAAACAATAAAACCACAGGAAACACAAGAAATTAAGAATAGATCAGGACTTACTCAATTTCCTGGCTGCTGGATATATAAGCACTTTTCTGGGTTGGACATATCAGATAAGATTTCTTTCTAAAAACAGACATTGGGGAATTGACACAGCTTAAAAAGGTGAACAAAAATCAATGTCTGTTCTGACCCTGCCTGTGCTCCTTAGCAAGCAAGGACACTGACCAGGGCAACTACAGCCAGGATGTGGCACCAGGGGTTCAGCATCCTGCACTAAGAACTGAATTAAAGCTTCTCCTCAAAGTTCACAAACAGGATTAATCCTGCACCCTCAGTGTGCCCAGGACACATCCAAAAGCCATGAGGCATGGCTTGCTAATGCTGAAACTGACAAGCAGCAGAGGTGACAAGTGGTTCCCAACATGCAGGGTGGTCCATGCCATTGCCACCCCACAACTCTCCCTGGCTGGAAGGCATGCTCGCAGAACTCATCAGTGCATTCCCCAGCCCGGGCATATTCCCAAATTCCCCATTGCTGCTAGGCTCTTGTCTAGCAGCATCCCAACAGCTCTTTCTAACCTCTCCATCACGGGAACTCTATTTTCTTTTCGCCAACTGACCAGAAGTGATTTGGTCCCAGCTAGACAGAGTTTTACATCTCTTGTGCAGGAGCTGAAAACGCTGCTCTGCTGAGCATCACAACATTAACACCACTACACCGCAACACCTCCCTGCTCCTCATTCTAACCCCCATCAAACACTAAACAAAGTCTCTTTCTTCAAGTTACCCACTGGCTCAAATCCAATCTTATCCAAAAGTCAAAAAGATCTCTACGAAGAAAACAAGAGGTCTCTTCCAATGCAAACACCAAGCGATGTAGCATTCCCAAAGACCAAATCTAACAAGATTGCTTCCTCTGAAATGGTCTAAGTTTCTCTTGGCCTTTAAATATCACAAGACCACAGCGTAAGTACACCCAGGTATTTATGTAAACTATATTATTGCTTTTAATTAATAATACCAGAAGCACAGATGAGACTAGGTTGTTAATAAAAAATAGCAAAGATTTTACAAACTCGTTCTGGGAGAGAGGAATAAACTGACTTCTCTAAGCAAAGAACTAAAAAAAAAAACCCTCATAAGTCTACTCTCACTTGATACTTTTCTTCCTTTTCAGGCATTTAAAATGCTCAATCTTTTTATATAATGCAATAATACAGTAAGCGTATGATAGCCATTTATCTCCCATCTTATTGTATGAATTGACACAGCAGCAGGGATGGGTCACACAACCAATCCAGTAAAGAATGGGTAAAAAAAGCCCACTCCTGTTTTGTAATTTCAGGAAGATTTACACATTTTCAACCACTTTCACTGCCATGAGTCCTCCAATCTCCTCGAGCAGTTCTGAATTTTGATTTCAAAACCTGCTTTCTGCTTACTGAGGTGTTTTCCTTCTAAATGCCTGCTGTAAGCATAGGATAGGATCTCTTATTAGTCTCAAACAACCCAATGACTTCTGAACTTTGAGATTATAAAGCAAGAAAGTTACGGAACTCTCACAGGCAAGTCAATTGGCTAAGAAACAGCAGCACAAAGTCCTGCCAAAATCCTAGCTAATCTGATAAAGGAAAAAAACAGGGAGGTCTAAGCCCCACGGTTTAAACAGAGCCAGTTCCAGCTGCACCAGGAAGCACATAACATTTAGCTTGGCACCTTTTCTTCAGGTATGACACCTGAAGAGACAACATTTTACCACCTTAAAGGCACTGCCATAAGTGAATTGTACAAGTAAAATTCCCAAAATACAGGAAAACATGGGAGTGACACATGAATTTCATACAGATCAACGAATGCTGCTAGAAATCTCACTGGAAAGAGGGAGAAACAAATCAACAAGATGTGTGACATGCAGCCCATTACCACTGAAGTACTACTATAATTCTCCCACTTCCAATGCACTTCACAAACAATTAATCCTCTTAACAACCATGTAAGCATATTTATTATCCACAGTTTTAGCTTGTAAGCTCTTCAAGCAACAAGTCAGGTCTCTTTCTAGCTTAATACATGGCTCATGAAAACTGGGACCAAGGCCCTGCTTTAACTGTGAAAGAGCTGCCAAGAAATCAGCTCCCACTACCCCAATCCCTCCAGCAAGGGGGAAGAGCAAGACCCAGTCAAGAACATTTTAACTTAGTTTAAAAGCACTCTTAACCCAGCTAAGTGCTCAAACCTCAGCCTCCATGCTAGAGTTACCCTTCTTCAAGCTACATTACCAACAGAATCAGTCAAAAATTAATTCATTTCCAAGGTGGAAAAGTAGCTCCACATTTTTGGAGACTCCCAAGTCTCCATTTGCACAGTGGATTCATACTCCTGTGCCCAAGTCAGCAGGACTCCACAGAGCCACCAGCACACAAACGCAGCCACACAGCAGGTACCAACACAACCCTCAGCACCCTCCCACAACAGACAATGTCTATTTCTTTTCCTGTTGGCAACCACACTACTTCATATAGAAAAACCTGCAGTTAACAGAAAAATTTGCAGCAATGTTCGCCTTGCATCACACAGAAGCGTAAAGACTCACCTGGACCTTGTGAAATGAACATTCATTACCCAAAGCTTCCTTTTACAACAGTTCATATAAAAGGGATTTAGTCTTTATTTCTACCCCTTTCTAAAGGGGTTTATTCTTTATAACCTACCTTCTTTGCAGCTGCTAGAAGAGAAACTATAAACATTTGATGCAACAAAAGGTTTGCTCACCACCTCTTGTGTTCCACTGCGCTTTTAGACAGTGATCACTCATCATAAAAATGGGTGGAGTGGCTGCAAACCACTCAGCCATGGAAAAACTGACTCCCATGCTCAAGATAAGCTGCTGCAGAGGCTGGAAACCCCACTGAAACAAAGTGCTGTCATTCCTCCCCGGATAGGAAGTCTTTCAGCTACGGATGCAAACACATCTCCTGTGCAGCACATGAACCAGCCTGTTTTATCTCCAGAATCATCCTCTGCACCAACTCAAAGACCTTCAGATTAAACTACAGAAACTGTTTTAAAACAAAGCTGGAGATGAATGAGTTTACGTGCGACCTAGATTAAAACAATTAGAACCAGCACTCCCCAAGTACAAAGTGCAGACTTTAAGATGTCCAGTGCCACCCGTACCACAGCCTTGTTGCTGCAGTGAAAGATTTATAGTAGCAGGGAACAAAAACACAACAAAATTCATCACGTAGCATCAGAGGTACATCACGTAAGCCTCGCTCCTCAGCTGACTCACTAAGTGATATTAACTCAAAAATAAAGGGCACATCCCAGTTTTGCTGCCATCTTACTTGTGAGTTCGGCAATTAGGAAGCATGATGTGCACCAGAGCATGTGCCAAAAGAAATTACTTTGTATAAGGGTCAAATCTGGCCATCCTGTCTCCCCTTCCCCCCAAAATATAAACCATTTCCCCCCCTTCCTTTAACACCTGCTTCCTCCATCTGAGCATTCATTGTCCCACCCCTATTGTGGGACCAAAGGCTTCAGCATCCCAGAGGAAACTCAAGAGGGAAATCAGTGCATAAAACAAGCAAGACATTCACTCCACCAATCTCATGCCTCAGCATTCCCTATTTTCCCCTTTCTTCCTATTGACCGCAGCTTCCAAGATATGGCTGGGTGTCGAGACCCACATGTGCCAGGAAGCCAAATGTGCCACACATCCTGGTATTGAACCCCACCATGCCCACAGATACTAATGTGACCCCCTTGCCTTACTCTTGCACTGAAGGACCCACAACCAACACTGTGGGGCAGGAAATGAGGCCGTACAGACCGTGGCCTGACCCAGCACAGCTCTTCATATGGTTGCACTTAAGGGACTTGACACAAGCAGCAGCTCTGTGCTACCCTAAAACATGGCAGGAGCAGAGCAGCAATCCCTCCTTCAGCACTGCAACAGGGACACAGCAAGAAGAGTCTTTGAACCAACCCATCCTCAGCATCAGCTTCCATTAGGAAGTTTTTATCTCCTGCAGGAGGTCGCTGTGCAATTCACACACACCCCTCCAATCTTCCCTACACTGAGAATAGGGATACCTGCAAGAACATGATGAGTCGGCCAGCATCCATGCATGACACATGCCAGGTGTGCTAATCCATGGAAAAGAAAGGGTGAGTCAGTAGTTTGAGTCTGAAGACAGCCCTGTTTAGAACAGCTGCTCTGTGCCAAAATCCTTGTTTGTAATGGTTTTATTAACTGCAGCATTCAGACTTACAGAACAGTTACACCACTGGGGGCAGAGACACATTGGGAAAGAGATTTACTTTCCCAAGTAACTTTGCCAGAAACCTCAGATACAATTTAGATGAAGCTACCAAGTACGTCACAGATTTTAGCATAACTTACTGCTCCAATTTGCATTAGTCATGGGTGACAAAAAACACACGGGATTCAAACATGACACATCGGGTAGCTCCTCTCAACACAAAGTTTTGGAGATCATCAAATGACATACACCCTCCTGCTTTAAGATGACCACCTTAAATCATGCTCATGGAGAATGAGTCCGACCAAAACTCAGCCTCGTAATTTGAGTAAGCCATTAGTTATTTTCCTTCCCACTCAGAAATAAAACCTGAAGTAGCTACTATAGAAGAAAATCCTTAAATCCTTCCTTTTACACTGGATCAAGCTAATCTCAGCAGTGCTGTCATGCTGTGAGTAACATCTGACATTGAACGACAATTAGGGGAGATCTCACCAGGTATTCTGCAAATGTAACGTTAAGTTAAAAACAGCTCAGCAAAAAGACTAAACATAATGACTTTTGTGGAAGGTAGGCTAGCCTGAATAAAGTCAAAATAATACACCAAAAGAGTCCAGCAGCAGTCATAAGCTACTCTAGCAAATGCTAAACATTTTGTATTGTCTATAAGGGAATTCCACAAGTGGTTGAAACCAAGATGCTATGGATCAGTTGCAACTACCTCCACTCATACATTTTAAACAGCATCCCAGAAGAGCAACTATGCAGGATCCAACTCACCGATGAGCCATTAGTCAATATTCCACAATTTCCAAGGAAATCAAAAGGTGACTTCATGCAAGGATCAAACATACAAGAAAACTGTGACAGTTCAGTTGCCACATCTACTGATTAAAAAATTATTGCCAGTTTTGGAAAGACAAGAGCAGCCAGATGGGAAAATCATTTATTACAAACAACTAATGGAATCACCAAAAAAAGTTATTAGAGATTGGATCATTTTGAAGAAATATTAAAAGTTAATTCCTGGTTCTTAACAGATTCAAAGAAAATACAAGTGGTCAGGGAGGATTAACTCTATCAAATGAACCCCTGCTACAGAATTACAAGCTCGGCTGTGAGGAAGCACCATTCTGGATGCTGCAGCCAAGGCCAAAATCAAGGTCCTCTAATGAACTGTGGAGGCCGCCCAGGGGCACCAAACCCAACCTCACACACAAAACATGCTTGGAATACATGTTTGAAGTCCTCAACACAAGTGCTGTAAGAGATGCTGACACCCGTTCAAGATGTATTTTTTCCCTTATGCTTAGTCCAATCTCACACACAATATTGGAGAAGCTCCCAACGAGTCTGGACTGTGAGATCTACACAGCTACACCAGGAAGGAATTTAGCTTTTACTCTCCCATCACAAAAATCATGCAATAAACTCTTTACCATCCGATCTTTAGGTGTTTTATTTTATAACATATAAAAAAGAGTCTTGTTAGACTGCCTGGCCATGTCACAACATGCAATCCATTACAGCTACAACAGAATTAAAGCTTACATTTTGCAAGATAGCACACTGCATACTTTTTAAGGACTGTTGACTACTTAAAAATATTTGTGATTGCACTTTCTTCCTGTTCCTCAACAACTTAGAAGCATACCTAAAATGGTTATAAACAAAATCAAGATTATAATAATGGCAGGGCTGATTTTTGCAGAGAATTTCTTTACTCTAGATAGAAGTAATTGCAGTCTTAGGGAACTTAAAAAGGAAACACTTTGACTTCTAACTCACTGGCTTATCTTAGAAACAAATCTATCTCCCTTGCCATCTTTACATGCTATAAAACAGGGACAGGCACCACAGTCAAATGCCTTCTTTGCAATCAGAAAAGCACTTCCAAGGGTGTAGCTCCAGGAACATTGCTGCTGGTAGAAGCTCTGGAGCCTTTGCCACAGCAGCTGCTCATCATACCATGAAGGGACACAAGTCAGGGAACTGATCCAGGTAAAGAATGAACTTTTTTGCTGAACTGATCCAAGGTATGAACTGCACACAAAAAAACCCTCATGTATTCTTAACCGGAATCCATTTCCCAGCCTGGTTCACTGAACAGACCCACAAATCCCAGCGCAGCCCAGCTGGTGAACTGGAAGAGGCTGCTTACACCTACACCAATGCACAAAAGAGAACACAAAATTACAGTTCAAGTTTAGGATGACACTGAAAAAGTTTTACCTATTGCACGCTTCCAACAGTGGTCCCTGGAAGAGCATTAAACTGTTCATGGGATTTGTGGCGTCACAGTGTATTTGTCCTGTAGACATCAACAGAGGAGACACCTTGCTTCTGTGACAAAAGGGCTATATATACAGAGATATATCTTTTGAAAAAGATCTGTATAGCTTGACTGCAGCAAAAAGTTCCTATTCTCTGCTGTAGCTGCTTTCCCTGGAGCACTGCCATCATATTTGCTTATCACTAACCAAAGCAACTAACCAGCTAACTCCCAGTGATGTGCTTTGCCTTCTAGATCTCCATAAAGAAAAGTCATTTGCAATGGAGAAAGGCAGGTTTCGTAAATAAATAAATAAAAAGATGACATTATGCCACATCTACAGAGTTTTTTTCCAAAAGTAACTAAGAAATGCAATGCCAGGCTCCAACACCACAGCTGAAGTGTTTGACTGCTCAGTAAGTACAAGGAGTGGCCGATTCCCTCCCCACAGCAAGATTGTTGACAGCTGTTTTAATGGAGAAAAAGAGTGAAGCATGACTAAGCTGTACATAAAAATCTCATTGTACCCAACACCCAAACAAGTTTTGATTTAGAAAAAGTGCAGTGCTTCCTGGAAGTGACTGTTCAGGTGGGACGTGCCAGCCCCGAACCAGGCTCCCAACTGGATTATATCCCCTGCGGCAAACCCCACAGCAGCAGAGCTCTATCGGCACCCAAAGCTATCAGTTGCTTCAGAACACCAATTACCTTTATCTATCGTACAGGTGATCAATGCAAGCAAGAAACACATGGGCACTTGGCACCGAGCAGCACCCATAATCACAAGCTGCAGGCTGTGAGGTGCTTCCCACCCCAGCTTTCCATGTACCTGCAAATAGGATGCTGCTTACATTAACCTCCAGCTAGAAACCACACAAGCTGCCAACTCCATGTCCAGGAGGCTGGTAAAACACAGGCCACACTCATGAGGGCATACTGTACCTTTATGGCCACCTGGACTATCCAGGCTTTTGCTCAAATCAGTAACTTCTTAACCCTGCCTTCCACGAGTAGAAGAAACCAAAACCAAACAGTTCCTCCATACTAATCAGCTATGTGGTTTAGTTTACTTCAGGCTATTTATCACCTGTGTGGGGAACCCCTGTAGAAATAACATTGAAGAGCACTCAAGTAGATTAGAGATAACCAGGTACAGGTAAGTAGAAAAGCTTCCAAGCTGCTTCAAGGACTTCAAGGATCACCACCAAACACCAGGCAGAGAAAACAGACACTGGTGTCCTGGAAACAGTGTGGAAAAGAAATGACAACTTCTACTCATGATTTTTATACATAGCTATCTATTAAAATTTACTACGCCAGCAGAAAATTATATGGAAGCATCCACTGCCTTTGTAACAGAAGCATGTGCATAGCACCAATAAACCTACTAGTGTTTTTTTCCTCTAGTATAATTTATTGACTACTGCCTTAATTCATGCTTTGGATGGAATAACCAGATTCCTTTAATAGTACTTAATCCTCCTCTTTACACAGGAGCATATCCTAGACCAGAACACAGTTTACTCAGGAGTATATCCTGCTGAGAGATTAGTAGTGAGTTCTGCATTAGCCTGAGTCTCCAAGCTTCCCTATGGACTGTGTTTAAAAACATCCATCATCAGACTACCTGGCAGAGCTCTGTTTCCATGAGCAGCTTTGACTTCTTAACTGTGTTTTCCTCCTTTGATGCTGTGAAGCTGTAAATCAGGAACATCGAGCTCCTGCCTTTCTGGCTGCAGTCCCTGGCTGGACTCCGTTTCTTCGAACACGCCGTATCCTCACCTCTTTGGCTATGCCGTCCACCAGAGCCAGGCAGGAGATGCAGGCTGGAACGCCGTCACCTAACACGGCGCATCCACACTACCTGCGGGAGACTCGTCATTCAGGCTACCTACAAAACCTGTCAGCCTTGCAGAACCCACATTCATGCCCTTCTAGCAACAGCCCCAGGCTAGCCTGTCTGCCCAGCACTGGGCAGCACTGGAAGGACAGACAGGAGACGTATTAGGCTCAACCCACAAACGCGGAAGATAGGTATATGCCTGAACTCATGCCAAAGGACAACACATGCCCAGATGATCCTCACCTTGCCTAATTCACCCTTACCCTGCTACCAGGCTTGTAAAAAAACCAACCCCAAGTGTTCAAGCAAGATATTGTCACCATGGAAGGTAACAACTTGGACCAGGGTGACCCAAACCACAGCAAACACCTTCTGAGTGAATTCTCCTCTAGTACAAGCAGCAGCTTCTATCCACAGGCATGGATGTTACGAGGTCAATGTTAATGTACTCCCACTGCTAAGGTATCCATGTATAAAAATACACCTCCTCTAACACAGTAATAAATGAATCATTAGTACCTTACCTTTAAGGAACTATGTGGAACTTGGTTCACCTTTGCAATTCCACAATAGCTTGGCAAGGACGTGCAAAACACGAAAAACACACCCAGCAAGGGGCTGATTTTACACTGCAGAGAGTCACCACGAACAGAAATAATGTAGCTTGGGCCCTTTAAAACTGATTAGATTACATTAGCCAAACTCCCAGCACACAAGACATTCATGGATCTCAGACCAACTGTCTAAACTCAGCTCTGAAGCTACATGCTTTACATATTTTCTACTGCATTGCATATCTCCATGAGTACCTAAAGTTTTACGGCTGACCAAGATTACAGAGAACACCACAGCGACCAACTGTCCTGCAGAAGTACAGTATTTCTAATCCCTTTATCAAGCCCCTATCTGGTCATCCATAACAGAATCAGTACAGGACGCTTTTCAACAACAACGAAAAACAACCAACTTTTAAAAATCACTTTTTTCCACTTCTGAGCTCCAGTTATTGTTGAGCCCCGTGAAGGACACTGGAGCAGAACCCATTACAGAGGTCAGCAAAATGAATCTCTACAAATCCCAACTCCTTTATATGACTTGCGGGGATAACATAGCCACAGAAATTGGATTAATAAACTCTGACAATTTACAGGGTAAGAAACAACTACTCTTTATCAATCATCCTCCAGGAACTCGTGCATTCGCTTCAAAAGAAGAGTGTCTCCACTCATAAAGAAAAAGCATTATATTTTCAAGCAACAGAGTGAACACATAAAACAGGCCCCATGGCAATGACCCCCCTGAGTAACCCCAAAGCCCCACTTAGCCCCAACGGCGAGAAAAACCAACCCCAGCCTGTCGTTCAGGACACTGATAGAAACCCCAGATTAACTGCAATAAACTTAGATAAAAGTTCCATCAGCGCGGCCAGAGGGATTTTGGGGGTGTGGGTATCAATAACTCCAACCCCAAGGAAGCGGAGGGGGACGCTGGGGCCGGGTTTGGGGTGCGGCGGGGATACCCGGATACACGCTCGGGGAACGCTCCGCGCCCGTTCCCCCGGGGGGACCCCGCCCGGCCCCGGCCCGCCGCGCACCGCCGGCCCGCAGACAATAGCGGCGGGGAGCAGCGGCGGAAAGGAAACGAAGGGAATAAATTAACACCAAATAATAACGATAAGCGAAAAGAGAAGAAAGCAAAGAGGGGCCCGGAGCGGCTCCACGCGAAGTTGCGCGGAGAAAGAGAGAAAGAAACGAGGAAGAGGAGGAGGAGGAAGGGCGGGGGAAGCGTGCGAGGGCGCGGGAAGTGGAGGGGGGCTCCCGGACCCCCCAACCCCCGGGGAGAGCCCACCCCTCCGCCATGGGCCTCCCCGAACTTCCCCCACACACACCCCTCTTCGCCTAACTCCGGCGGGGCACACTCACCGCGGGGGCCCGGCGGGCGGCTTCGCCCCTGGCAGCGGGGCCGGGAGGGAAGGGAGAGGGAAGGGGACGGGGAGGGGGAAAGAGGCGGCCGGGCCGGGCGCTCTCCGCCCGGGGAGGCGGGCAGGAGGCAGGGCTGGGGGCTGCCGGCTCGCAACCTGAGCCGAGCCGCCGGGCCCGCCCCCGCCGCGGCCCGCATGCGCGGAGCCCCGGGGCCGGGCGGGGGGTGCGGAGCGGCGGGTGGCAGCCAGGGGAGACCGCCTGTGGATAAGGTCCAGCTGCGCTTCCCCCGTGCGCTGGCAAGGAGGAGGAGGGTGAGGGCGGGCCGGGCGAAGGCCGGAGCCCCGGCACGGTGAGGCCTGGGCGGGTTCGGATTCCTCACCTGGCGACCCTGCCCGGTGCGCTCAGCTGGAAGAGATACAGCTGCTTAAATCAGACTGGTTTGGGTTAGAAGGGACCTTAAAGCTCATTCAGTTTTAAGCCCCTGCCACGGGTAGGGACACCTTCCACCAGAGCAGGTTGCTCCAAGCCCCTGTGTCCAACCTGGCCTTGAACACTGCCAGGGATGGGGCAGCCACAGCTTCTCTGGGCACCCTGTGCTGGTTTCTCAGCACCCTCATTGTAAAGAACTTCCTTATATCTAACCTACTTGTTTATAATCTTGCGCTGCTGGTGCGAAAGGACACAGACAACTTTTTATGCAGCGGGTTTATGTTTATTAAGGGAGATCCGTCCTCCTCACACACTAAACTTAAGCGTTAGGGGCTTGTTTTGCTGGGGTTGTGTTTGTTGCAACGGTTACAAAGCATAAGCTGTCCAGCCCTGTATGTGCTGCACATCCACCCATACCTATCACAAAACCTGGCAGCTCAACTGGAGCCCCACCAAGCCAGCCCACAGCCTTGTCCTGCTCCTCACCATCTTTCCCTGATTCCTCTATGGTTGTGGGAAGCGTGTGCGTTTGATCAAGGAACACCTCCCATTCCGTTCCCACGCCTTGCCCCAGAAAAGCAGTGGAAATGGCAACCCACCATTAGCAAACGAGTTCATGTGGCCTGTGGTCTGCGTGTGGTTGAGTTTGAGGAGGCCCCTGGGAATGAAGATGTATCATCTCTTGTGGTGGTGACTTGCCTTCAGTTACCATTTCTGTTGGAAGCTCTTTGGCAATGCATATATGTGATGGCTTGACATTCCTGCTTGACTTAACCTACTGCACACACGCATGTATCTTGCTAGCCCTGGCAGTGGCCAGGTTCTCATGTCCTCAAAGACAGTAACAACCCTGAGTTTAACATGTGTGTCCTGCCCCACTAGAGCTGGGCAACCAACCCTAAAAACACTTCATAATACTTCCCAAAGAGACTTTGCTGCTGGCCAGAGCACTGGGCAAAGGCTGCAGAACTGTACATCATGTTCTCTCCAGGTAGAATGAATAACAATGTTGTGTACATGCAGATTTCCAGCTGAAGAACCCTGTGTATGAACTTGGCATTGTCTTCTATAATATGCACTGTTGATTCAGTTTAAATCAACTGAAATAATAGAAATGGTTTCAACACTGGTGCAGTGTGGTCATTTTGGAAGCTGGAGTGTAACAGTGTTGTACACCCTTTTCAACCAGGATGTAAAGCAATAGTTTTTCTTGTGTGGCTCCAACAGAATAAGACACATGAGAGCGGGGACACTGCAAATACATTTTCATTTGCCTCCCAACCCTGCAAGAAGGGGTTATGAGGCAGATAGATCACTCGAAGTTCCCTGATTCAGGAAGAGGGGTCAGGCACGGTGATGGCTCAGGAAAGAGCACCATCTAGTGAAAGCCCGCTTCTTGCAGAAACTCTTTCCCCTAGAAGCCTCCAACCAAACAATGACTAACCCAGCCCAGCCCAATCTACCTCCACGGATCTGAGGCAATCCTGAGTGAGGTAGCATGGTAACATGCTAAAGTTTTCCATAACATGTACACACCGAGATCTTTAGCTCTACCCTGATGGTTGTCCCATCAAAGGAACATCTCTGCTTGTCAACTCCAGCCTGGCAAGTCAACCCCTGTCTTCTGCTGCCTGGAGCTGACACAGCCTGCTCGTGCTGTAGGGGCTCCCCAGTCACACCATGGGGATCAGAAGCCCCCAAAGAGAGGGCTCAACCTCCTGCTGAGTCTGCACTGTCTGTGTACATGCCCATGCATATGGACACACGTGCCACTGTTGGAAATAGTTTAGAAATAGCTTTGGGGAGTCTTTTCAGCACAAGTTTAGATCTGAGCCCAAATCCCCCGTTGCTTGTGGGGGCAAGGACCGCATAGCATCTGCCACAAACAGGCTGTATCACCTCTTTCAGCTGCCCAGCCCCTGCCCTCAGCAGCACTTAGTACATCTTTTTACGTTTCCCTTCCCCAAGATGTAGTCTGCTCTCTACTTTTGTCTCTAAATTGTTATCCACCCCCAAATTCTTTATCTGAAAATATCCTGTCTGAAAATATCCTGTCTGCACCCACATATCACCACAAACCAAAATAGAGAGGCAGTAGATAAAGGGAAATTTGTGCAGTGGCTTTGTGGATGCCTCCCGAATAATCATTTGCCTTCAAATCACCTCTGGCACTGTGTTCACCATTTGCCATAGGTCCAGGTCTGCTTTTCAAACACTATAAAAAAGTAATAAAGTATATCAGTGTATATATAACCAGAACAATTAGGTGTTCATTCATTGCCTCTTTCAGCTTTTAATTTGTCACAAGCTTTGCTGCCGGGCTCCCGACTTCTTGCTAGGGAACTGGATTTAAGTGGGAGTTGCACTCGTGAATGAGACTGGAATCTGGATCTGCACAACGTAATCTGAACATTGTGTGTAGTGGCATGAATTAGCAATATGAGCGCATTGTTCCCACTTATGGAAATTAGCTGTCCTTGCAACTGAACAGAAAACAGAGTGCAATGTAATGATGGAAGCAGCAACTGTTAAAGATTTGTTTTCATCATGTTTAAGCAGCTACAGAATGGAGACACTGAGCACTGATGTGGCTGACACCAGCGTGTGGTGTCTTCTTTGTGTTCCTGCTTGTTTGAAGCCAGTGCCTGGTAGATGAGGTAACATCAGCTACAGCTGAAGAGATTTTAATATCATTTTCCTTCTCCAAACTCTATCAATGTCATCTCTAAATCCTGCGAGAGGAACAATATTTGCTGCAAAATTATGGACTATGGCTGAGATTAGCCTTCAGGAGAAGCTTCCCCATTCCCCTTAATGATGTATCTCACTTAACATGTAAAAGTTCTTAGTGTGTCACAATCACCAGACATTGGAGTTCGGCCGTAGGACAGGAGATAGCCTGGAATGAGCGAACTGCAATAAAACCCACCCAAACCAAAACACAAACCATTATGACCTGCAATAATAAATTAATGAAATTAAAGAAAGTTCCCTGGGTTCTTCTTCTGCCGCTCTGTGGGAAGTCCGTGGGGCTTTGGTGGGAGGAGAAGGGGTGCAGCCTTGCACCTTGCTGTCACGGACCATGTTCCTCAGCTGCTCATCACTGCGCTTCCTGATTATTTTTCGGTGCTGGGAAACAGTGCTTTCCAGTTGCTCATGCAAATGTCATTTTTATTGGTTGTTCGATTGGTGGGGCACATCTAGCAGGTTCACCTCTGCAGTTCATGGGGCCCCTCTGTGTGCTGATAAGCTGTGCTAACACCAAGCTCTCAAAACTTCCCCTTACATGTATCATTGGAAGCCCTGATATAAATACTGCCTTTTTCTTCTGGTTAAAAAAAATCCAGCTGTTAATGTTTAAAGGACCTGAAAACAGGTAAGGGAACATCTCTGCTGACAGCCATAGCAGAACCCCTCCCACACGCATTTGTGACAGGCGCAAATAATCTCATTTTACATGGTATTTGCTTTAAATATTCTCAAGACCAAAGAAATCATCTGTTGAGCTCCATGTTGTACCTGCACCTCCCTTCACTGAGTCTGTATCTCCAACTTCCAAGCACTGAGCACAGAAACAAGAAATAAAAGCAACCAAAGAACAAGAAGAGCTCCACAATTGGCTTTGCTTCCCGCAGGGATAGGGCATGTACAGGTGTGTTACAAAGAAGGTGACATTTCATCCCCTTCGCCCTCCTCCTGCTTGGGCTCAGAAGTAATAGTACCTATAACAATAATAACTCACATGCCTCTTACTGCCTTTCCCAGAGTTTTGGAGGTCTGACAGTGTTTGCTTGTCCCAGCAGAGAGACTTGAGCTGTGTCTATGGGCTTGCAATGTAAGATAGGTGCTAGATAGAGCAGAAAGGGAAGGATGAAAGATGAAAGGAGACTTGCAGGCTGCAAACACTGTTATCATTAAGCCTCCTGGAATGGTTTTCTCTTGCATTTCAGGTTTATACTTCATGCTTTGTCAAAGGACACTGTTAACAGACATCTGCTCTGGTCATCCTGTTCTTTTCAATATACCCTTTAATTTAATACTATTCTATTTCTAACCCAACAGCAAGGGTTGTTGTCCAGTTACGTGCAAAGCGAGGGATAGGCAAATCAATGCCAAAAGGCTTCATTGAAGTATCAGAAAGCATTCATCATATCAACTTACAAAACTGAATTATATGGGACCCCAGGAGTAAAAAATGACAAACACAGAGAGTTAAATTGATAGCAGACCAGGATAAAAGCTTTTAGTCAATGCATGCTATAAAATTAATCAAATGCAGTATACTCCCTAAAAATTAGAGCAGTTTCCTCATCCCCTGCACTCTACTCAATTTCAAATCTAAATAACATACAAAGTAGATTAAAATTAATCAATGCAGCAGATCCCACAGCAAAGCAACTAATCAAGAAAGCAACACATGCATTTGCAACCATTTATTTATTGCCATCACCACGTGTGGCCAGGATGTGAACGCATATGGCATCCCTGGCTTCTCTTGAACCGATGCCAGAGCTGATGGGTGTATTTGCTTTTTGTGTGAGGCAGTAAGAGAAACTGTCAGCGTTTAGGTCACTTGGAAATATTTACTTGAATCTTGCAAATATTATGAAGGGTGAAACAGGACAAAATTGTGTATATATATATATATAGTGTGGATGTGTAACAGTATCTTTTTCTCTGTGTAGGACATGATTGCTCCATCTCTGACTTCAACTATTCAGCTTTTCTCTGTAGGTGTATATGGGCTGGATGAGACCTCCCAAGCTATGGAGAGGAGAGTTCTCCAGGTGTTGGGAACCAATAGCCCATAGGTGGTGGAAGATATTTCCAGCTTATCTAAACATGTAAACACCATCTCCCATTCATATATTTGCATTAAATACCTGCCCAAACTTTTCCTATTGATGTTCATGAACCTGCCAAATGAAAAAGAACCAAAAGAGATGCCTTCCTCAGGAAGGCAAACAGGGAGGATGTTTCACAGAGAGACAAGTGCAGCCTGGGAACTCACATCTCAGACTTCAGGCATATTCACAAATCCTATGGGCTGAACATGAGCTGCTTTAAAAACTGCACTGAATTTCCATCATCAACCACCCACCAGCTGTTTTGCCAGCACCTGTGTGTTACAACATGTACCTACAGCAGGCTGTGGTAGATGACTTCTTATTTTGAGAACAAAGTGGACTCCCTTTATTGAGATTTCCAGTGCTAGAAAGCCATAAAGTTCCTCTTTCTGTGCCATGAAGCCCCATTTTCTCATACACAAGTTCTCCACCCGTTACCAGTCAGCCCAGCTCTGCAAGATGACATACACCCACCAGATGGTCCTAGTACTTCTGCACCAGAATTGCTGATGTGCACTGGGGTCAGCAAAAATGCACCATGCTTTTCCTCGGCTTAACAGGCTTCCCAAACACAGAAAAGTACAAAAGACCATTGAACATCTCTGTTCAGCAGCATGAACAGTTGGCCTGTTAACAAGTGCAGATCTCTTGTGGCAGTGAGTTAAAATAACTTCAGTTCTCAAGAGGGGAAAAGAAAGCTGCTTCACCATGCGCTGTAAAATAACACCATGTCAGTCATAGGAAATCAAAGATATGTTGCCACAAATCCTAATGCCAGGAGGGATAACACAGATTTGGGCATTCACTGGATGCTGTGCATGCATGCAGCAGTGAGGTAAGGTTCAGCATGGCAAGCATAATGTTGTGACACATGAGGCACCACTTGTCTTCCAACTTTTCTTATCACACTGCTTCTCTCTGCCTTTCCTCTGAAGAGTTAATTCTGAATATATATGAATAGCGCATGGCTTTGGTAGGGTGGTTGTCCCCACTGCCAAAGCAGGTTCTCAAGGAGAAACCAGGGTGATGGATGCTCTTCTCTCCACATTTCCCAGACCAGGAAAGCCACCGTAACCACATCATTATTCCCTTCCCTTCTCTGCCTTCAGCTGCAGTAGCTCTGGCTGCTAGGAGCAGCCAGGGCTTGCCTGGCTGTTTGCAGCAGCAGGCATGTGGGACATACTGGGAGGTGGACACATCGCAGGGTTGCCATTCTGGCTTATCAAGGTCTCCTCTCACTCCTGTAACACTAGAACACTTCTCAGTCATTTCTTAGCAGCTTGGGCTAAGAAGCCCATTACATTGGCTGTGTTGAGAATGGGATACGGCGTCTCTGGCATCCCAGGCTTTGCAAGTTGTGTTTTGCAACACACACTGATGTGCTTTTGTATGGAAGGGATCTATTTCACATTAAGCAGCCGTCATATGGTATTTTTGATCACCACCTGTAAGCAAATCCAAGCAAAGCTCATTCCAAGGTCAGCTGGCTATTTTGTGCAGGCTTATCTCCAGCCTTGCAGGCTGCAGAGCAGGCCACCACACTGGCCATTTGAACCTCCAATAGATCAAACACAGACAGAACTGATCCACACTGGCAAGAAAGAGATTAGGATCAGCCTCTTCTGTCCCTGCAGCTCTGTATTGACAGGTGTCCAGGATGTCATTACAGTCAGCAGACAACTTCAACTAAAGAGGTCTTTGTCCTCACACCTTCTTTTCATTTATTGCCAACACAGAGCCATTAAACCATCCTTACACATGTTTGAGCTTGCTCCTAGTGAAGCTGATTTGTTATATTATTGGGTACCTGCTCTGAGTAGCAAGGTGGGCAGGGGCTGTGCTATCTTGGGTAACCCGCAAGGCTGGAGAATTTGTTTGTGACTGATTGAATAGCTGTGTCATCTGAGAACTTCACCAAAAGCTGTATTTCCCTTTTTATTAACTTCTCCCTCCTCCCACTGTCTGCCTGGGTTAGCCAAAAGCAGAAAGCAATTTACATGCTTACAGTAACAGATCAGAATGTTGAGACGCACCTCATCAAGCAAGATCACTTGACAGAACAGAAGATTAAATGCCTCACATAATAAATGTCTCAAATATAAAAACCCCTTGATGCTACACATAGGATTGACATAGGATTTGGTGGTGGTCCTCTTCCATAACTATAACCTTCAAAATCCTTTGCTTTGATTTTTATTCTTTCTCTCTCTTTTGTCGTACATTTCCAAATGTTAGCATCCATTGTCTCATGTTTGTTACAAGCCAAGAGCATTGGTGCATGTATATATTCAACTCCAAACCACATCTGAGGGTTTAGTGTTACATAGGAAGAAAATCAAGTTAACATCCCTGAAACTGTCCCCCATTTATTCCACCAAGATGGGAACAGAGATGCCCATAGCAAACTTTGTCCTGCAAAGCATTAGGGATCTTGGGGTAGTGTTAACATCACTGTTTCTTATTGAAGTTGGTGAAATTACACTTTTTATAAATTGAGAATAGTTTGTTGATTGGCTCATGAAGAGGTGTTGAAAGCTTGTATGTACATAGACAAACAGGTCTTTACCTCTACCATTAGTCTGATTGACACACTAATCCAAATATCAATAAAACTATTTGTAACTCCTTTATGTCTGTGTAGTTATTAAAACCACAGACACTCCTGCCACACTAAGTAGCTGGTTCTGAAAGTGAAACCAGGAGGCTCATCTCTCTGTACCAACGTGTGGCCACATCAGGTTACTCCTGTAATCACATTCGGTTCCTTTTTCAAGCATCTTTAAAGAGAAAAGAGGAACTGAGTTATTCTGTCAGCTGTTGTGGCAACCATTAAATAAATGAGAATAAAGCAGACATCGCAGCGTTTGCTGAAATCCCTGGGCAAAGGAAATAGTTTTGAGTCTGGAGTTTACAGTTGTGCATGGAGACATCTTGCTGTGCATATGTAAGGCTATTTTGAAGAAATCTGCGCTTTAAAAACAATTTTATAGCTAAGAATTCACGGGCAGAATTTGCCTGCTCATTTACTGTTAGTCTGTACGCCATCTGATCATTACTTCTGCAAATGATTGTTTAGATACTGAGCTGTTTATTTTCATGCAGAATTTAATTGTGCAAGATGTGACTGTTAAGGAAGGAAGAGCAAAATCCCTTCTTAATATCTGGACCTCAGCTGATATCTACCATCTCTGCATGGCAGCAAATTTTCCCATCTCTTTCTACCTTCAGATGAATCAGGGCAGCCTCCTCCTCTCAGCTACAGCTGTAGCATGCAGCTTTCAACACCCCTTTCTTCTAGCACAGGCAGCAAGAACCTGGAAATTTAATGCCCTACAAGCCTCTAAGAGGTTTTCCTATAAACAGCAAACACCTAACTACCCACCCTGATATAACTTACTAGAAGACTAAAAAAGAGGACAAGGACAGCTCCAGAAACTTAACAGGCTGTGTAGGATTTAGATGTTTGTGCAATGCTGCTTTGCTGCCATTGGAACAAAGCACTGTGATGATTATTATAAAAGTAAGAATGAAGATGTAGACTAATCACCTTCCCTCATCTATAAAGGGTGTTGGTTGTTTTCAACGTTTTACTGTTTGTATGGCTTGTGTAATTCAGCAGACTGCTGAAAGACTGAATGAAGAAGGGAGATGGTTGTGTTTGGCAGGGAAGATGTGCCTGATTTGTCTTGTTGCTATGGCTTTGTAGGATCACAGAAGTTAACATCTATTAGATCATGTATCAGGCTTCCCCACACCCTCTCACTACTTCTACTGATCCAGTTAGTTCCCTAAAGTCCCTTTTTAGTGTTTTATCGGTTGAACTTTATGTATCTCAAGCAATGATATAGCCACCCTTTATCTTCCCCTCAGAGATTTCTGTGATCTCACACCTTGCGGAGCTGTGTCTGACTGTCCTGCCTGAAACCCTTTTGTTTGAAAGCCAGGTAGCCATTTGCATGTGATCTATACTCACCAGATGGAGAACAGCACTTCATTTTCTTTGCATCCATTACTTGGCTCTTGCTTGGCTTGGAGCCCCCAGGGCCGGTCACGGTAAAGCCATTACCTCCGTGCACGTGCACACCACATGCCTTCCCTGGGCAATTTCCACTGCAACTCAGCATCAGCTGCTTAACTCAATGGTTGAAACAAGTACAATGAATTAAAAAATAGGGTAGCAGGAAGCATTATTAGTCCCCAGGGAATTTGCTGCCTCCTAAAGCACTATTTCTTAAAGCTTTTGGAGCAGTTCTTCCTGCTGTGGCTTTCTTCTGCTCCTGTTTTCACAAGGAGCCCAATGTCTTCTGCACTTTTCCCATCAGCTATTCCTTGTCCAGCCAGGAATAACTGAGTTACTGTCTCTCAGTAACTGTCTCTCCTTGTTGCTTGCTCTAGACAGACTCTTCAAACCAGACTCACGCCCTACACTTGTGCTGTGCTTTTAGCAGTGCTCTTCATAGGCACTCAGGGGTAAAACTGTTATAAGAAGATACACATTCTGGGTGAGTCTGCAGAGGTAGCAGGACTATCACCTCTGGTGCTCTGATGCAATAGGAGCAACAGACAGGCCCATATTCAGTTCAGTTTTATGGATCAGAAGTAACATTCTTAAATTGTAGAAGTTATTCTGTACCCAGCACTGATGGTGTAGCATCAGTTGATCAACGCTAGTTCTTCACCCAATACACCCATGCCACTCCTTGGTTCAAATTGGAAAAGGAGTGACTGCAAATGTGCAAATATCCCCAAGGAATATAAATGTTGATAGTCCCCTGTGGGCCTAATTTTCTATGGAAGGGGACTGAAAGTTTGGACTTCTTGTTTGCAGCATAACATGCTGTGGATAAGCGAGCTGCTGATCTCCTCCAGAAGTGAGCTGCTTATGCAAAACAACTGGGAAGATAATACCTGTGCTGCTGGACATGTCCTTTCTATTTAGGGATGGAAAGAAAAGTGATAACTGAGAAGCTTCTGTGCTTGGCACCACCTTGGCAGCAGGTTGTGAAGTCACGCTTTCAGTTGTTGAACTGGGAGTGAGATTATGCAAGGCCGTAAATGGGAAGCGAAGTGACCCACCTATATATTAATGATAGAAATTAACATGTACATTCAGACATGTTGGAATAACTAATCAAAGAAGCCAGAATAGCTAACCAATGAAGCTAAGTAAACCTTAGCTTCATTTAGCTTCTGGCCCTAAGTGTTCTACAAGGTTGGTGGCAAAACTGAGAGTACTCCAGGCTGGACCGAATCTGCATCCACATCCAGCAGTTTCTTTGTTAGGCAACAGGCTAATTCAGCGTCTGGATCCCAGAGGGCCCGTTGGGAAGGCATCTCCCACACACATACACACCCTCTGATGACTGCATTTCCACTTGGAGCACAGAAGGAGGTGTAACATCAGCTGGAACAAGCTGAATGTACTCATCCACATTTCGTTATGACCTCGACAGACTGGGGCACAACATCTCCATATGAGCACGCTGAGAGAGCACTCTGTTCCTCCTAGTACTGGGAGTAAGGAGATGATAAAACACAGGCACGAGGAAGTTTGCCTTCATAAATCTAAAAGTCAGACATTGAAAAAATACCAGATTTCTGAAAAAATTAACACCCTCTTTCATCATCTAATGAAAAAGGCGCCTCTATCTCATCACAAAAAAAACGCCACTTTAAACTATTCTAAAATATATTGAAAGCTATTTAAAGAAATTCAGTTACTGTAAAAAGAACTGTTGACTTTACTGATGGTGCCCTACTTACTTTCCCACATCAGTGCCTTTTTCAAGTGTAGCAACTGGCATTTACAGTCACCTCTCTGTTTATTTCACTAAAGTAAAAGCACAGCTCAGCTTCGTATTCACAGGTCCAAGCTGTTTCAAACGTCAAAGGCACCTCACATATTGCTTCATCACTGGGTACATACAAACAGACTGGAGCTGTGAGACTGCAGCAGGGCAGCAATATTTTTATGGATTTCAATATTCAATCCACTTTATATCTTTTTTATATCATCTTAGTAAACACAAAGAAGGTTAAAAGCTCTGACAGGGGTCAGCCCAAAGCAACATCATCCCTGGTGGAAGGGTTGGTGCCATGGACTGCAGAGAGGGCAAAGGCAGAATATTTGGGGCAGGAGGGCAGACCATGCCCTGACAAAAGATGGCCATGTATTTGAGGTTACCATGTCTGACAGACTCCAAATTTAATTTTGCTTGCTTTCTTTATATCACAGTCTTAAAGTTATCTGGGTTGGAGTATGGTAGCCCCTTGGGAGCCTGCATTTACTAGCACTGGTTACTGACGGATCGTCTGGTGACGATGATGAGTTTGGAGGCGAGGAAGGGAGGGATGCAGCCACTTACATCACCGCTTTGCGGTGAGCAGAAAGTGTGGCTCAGACCCAACACTTTGCAACACGCCTGAGGATCCTGGAGCCAAGACGTGACACCATGGAGCAGAGAGAAAAACACACACCAGAGTGAGGAGCACGCTTGGAAGTGTAGACCATACCAGAGACCTCAGCCCTGGAGTTATTTTTAAAGCATACAGCAGTGGCCTCTGCTGGCTCTGATCAGGACATCAGTTTTGTTTCTTTTTGCGGTTTTTCTCCCTGCTCTGATTTGGCTGCCTGCAGCAATCGCCAGGCTGTGCAGGGCGCAGGTTCCCCTTTCCCAAGGGAAAAGCAAAAGCTGGAAAGGAAGAAGTGAATTTGCAGGTTATCGGGACCCCTAAACTAAGAGGGCTATTTTGACACATCCAAAATGTGACTGAGGAAGGGTTTGACAAACCTTGGTCCAAGTTCCTGAAGAGTTACCTGAAGTGAACCTGTGATGTGCTGCCTTTTTGGACTAGCAGCCGGGACCTTTGCTGTGCAGCTTTCCTAGTCCAACCTGAGCTCTCCTTCAAGCCTTGCCGCTCAGCCTGGGATCAGGCACCATGCCACAAGCAGAACTAGGGTGCCAGCCCAGCTTCCTCCCTAATGCTTCCCCTGCCCATCCTTGGAAGAGGGGGAGACTCAAGTGGAGTGGGGTACAAGGGCTGCCCTCCTTCCACCCCTCCCAGCTCTGAGGGATGGGGCTTTCAGGAGCTGCCTTTTCCTCTGAAGGATTTCCCTGCCTCATGTGATGTTTCTGCCTGTGCTGCCTGCAGGCAGGGGCGATGGGCCTGCCTAGATTCACAGAGCAGTGGGATGCACAGGCACCTGCTTGCACATGCACATCTTTAGTTTCAAGACCCATTTCTACCCAGAATCACTACTCTGAATCACAGGTCCTTTGGCCGCTGAATTTCAGATGGCTTTAAAAGCTATTACTGACCTTCCTGGCCTCATTCTGCCATCCCCATGGGGAACATCCCACAGTGCTCTCTGTCTTGAGGCAAGGCATGGGCAGGTGAGTACCACAGCCGACATCACCCAGCCTGGGTGGGAACAGCAGCCAGAGCCCCCAGCTCCCCATTAGTGCCTTGGCTGCTCCTCCCACCACCCGCCATCTCTACTGTGACCCTCTCAAGAGCACACACCAGGCACTTCCAACAGCAACTACTGCTTTAAGACCATGTTACTGCTGTATTTATGTATTTATGACCAGCCCAGAGCAGCTGATAAACCCTAAACACTAGGGCTATAGGCAGACATGCAGTCACGTGTCGAAGGCTGCCTGCATCTGCTTCCCAGCTGCTCACTCCCGCAGCCATCCGAGAGGATATTGGGTAACGTGGCTAAAGACTTATGGGAGAGCTGTGGCAAGCTTCCCCCCATATTAACCAGCCTTTAATTTGGCCCTGGCTGGGAGGAAGTGACAAGGACAATGCCGAGATCAGACACTCAGAATTTTTGTGCTCAGTGTGAATATTTTACATGCTTGTCAAGCTGTGCAGTAAACGATGAAGGGCTGTAGCCAGCTGTAATTTAACACAGTGGGATCAATCCAATATGAAGAGCAACAGACTGTATCTTTCCTCCATATGGACATCTAAACAAACCTTTTATTGATTGAAACATTTCTCATCGTTTATGGGAACAATTTATCACCACGGGCTTTTAAAGCATCTCATTTTGTACTTTAAAGCTGTAGATGGGTTCAAGGACCATACAAGCTTTTTCAACTTAAAATGATTAAAAATTGCAGCAGAACAGGGTTCTGGATGGCCCCACTCTGAGGACATGTGCATAATTATTGCTCTTAATTACTTGCTTTGCACTGAAGTTGCTTTTAGCACTCAATAGGACAAAAAAATTGAGGCTGCTCCAGATCCAAGTAAGTTGCAGTTGAAACAGGAGAGCTAGAGCAGATAGTGAGAATGGGTCTGAGGGCTGTGAGCGCTTGGGACATCTGTCCATCCCTCTGACTGCTTTGTGGGACTCCAACTCAAGGCTTCTTACAGCAAGCACTGGAAACGTTGCTGGTTCACGTGCAGATCCCACATCTTCTAGAGTATCATATATATCAATATCATCCACAAGATCTAACCTTGGGGCAGAGGCAGGTTATCTACTGTGTTTAATTCTCCTTCTAGGGAGTCTCAGTCTTCACATTTTGAATTTCATTGTTTACTCTTTACACAAAAAGTGCTTTACCCTAGCTACTGAACTCAGATGTTCTCCCTTTGCTGATCTATCTGCCAGGATAAAGCAATGAAAACCCAGCCTATTTACACGCCTGTTTTCCTTCTGCAGCATCTTCTCAGATGAGTCTATTTTTTACCTCTTTAAGGGTCTCCTTCAGCTGCTGACAAGTTCTACTTCCCAAAATGTTCAAACCTCTTTCTCCAAATAAAATTGGCTACAGTGAAGTAGGTACACTGGTTGTAGGCTTGAACCTGTCCCACTCACAAGCTTTTCTTCGTAACAGCGAGGGATAGAAACCACTATCAAAATCAGAAGCCGAGTTGCCCACTTAATCCCATGACTCCTGCAGTTGGGGCTTTAAGAAAGGAAAGCAAACGCTGTGAGGCTTGTGATAACATTGCAGGAGCTGGCAGCAGCGCTGGTGCTCAGCCGTGGGTGTTGCTGTGAATACTGGCTGCCATTCGGCTTCACGTCTCGGCAGGGGATGGAAAATCCGGCAAGATTCTTTTATGTGTTTTTTTCTGCCTTTGTCTGTTGTTGCAGGAACAAAAGTGTAAATCACAAGTCCTTGGCACCGGGTGGGATTTTGCGCTCCGCTGGGTCCTGGTGCTAAATTACATTCCCTCAGATCATTTTCTCCCTTGTTCATCAGCCAGCAATAAACATGAGGCTCTGAAGGGTGTCTACATGTAGCAGTGTGTGTCTGTGTGTGACTGACTGTTTGTCTTTGGTCCCACACCCAATGTGGTCACGGCCAAAACGTATTAGAGAAGTGTTTAAAACTTCCAAGTATTGTAACTTGGATCACTCTACCTCCACTACAATAACAACAACATTGAGGCATGTGGCAGCAGCCTGCTGGTCCAACCAAGAGTTAAAATGTGATGCTGTGCAGTGATGATAACTGGAGATAGGCAAGTCTGGCCAGGACCCTCTGTGCTTTATAGCTGTGGCACTGCATCCGGCCACAACATACATGTCCAAGGAGTGACTGAGGTGTCTAATTGGTCCAATCTTAAAAAAATCACAAAATCTTTAAAAATGACGCTCTGAAGGACCTTCTCCCCTGCTACATCTTGCTGCCCACAAGCATGATGAGGTCCCCTTTTCCATCCCTGTGACGTTACTGCAGGCCAGCATCCCCCCGGCAGGGACAGGCAGCCCAGGAGCTGCAGCTCAGCCCTGTCTGTGCAGTGACCAAGCTGCTGCTCTGACCCAGCCCAGCTTTAATCCTGTAATTCACTTGAGCCCGTTTTGCCACAGTTGTGTTTGAGCTGCGCTTTGGTACCCATTTAACATCTGACCATCGGCCAGAGAAGATGGAATCTAAACAGATGCTGCGAGGCAAGGAGCTAACCCCAAACTGGAGGTCGCAGGGGTCCCTGCAGCTGAACTAGCTCCATGCAAGGGTTTGAAATAGTCACACTTCTCAGTTAAATGCCACTAAAGACCTGAAGGCTGAGGAAGGAGCCAAGCACATCTTCCCACCTCACACCACCCGCAGCAGCAGAGGCAGTAGCAATGCTGGCATAGAGAGAGCAGCCCCAGCTGCAGACACTGGCTGGGATGAGCTGGATAATGCTGTGATTATCCAGCCTTCGTTATTATTTTGCTGTTTCTTTGGTGGTGAGCTCACAGCCCAGCTGTGCCAGGCACTGCACGTACCGAGGAGAGGCGTTGCCTGTCTGGAGCACATGCAGTCACAGCAGAGAGCAGAGTGGGAGCATTTCCATGGGCAGGAGAGGGATACCTGGACGAGCAGTGAGCAGACCCCTGCACCTGCATCCCCTCTCCTCCAGGAGGAGGCAATTTGCAAGCAGGAAAGACTTGCTTAGTGCCATCTGAGTATAGAGTTAGGGATGAATCCCATATGTTCAGCATCTCTGGTTGTCCCTGTACCCATTCAGACACCAGCGGTAGCAGGTTTTGGAGTTTAGGTAGTGCAGACACAGCCTGACGGGAGCTCATTCCAAAGTGACATCATTTACCAACAATTCCTAAGAAATAGGTCCCAACTAGCAGTGAGGAGTTGTGCCTCCAGGCAAACAGATGCTGGTTCAAGGCTGTTATCAGGTAAAGTGTGTGGGTGAAAAACCTTCTCCGCAGCTTGTCTGTTGCCATGAGAAGAAGCAAACAAAGCAGGGACAAGGCTGGACTCCAAACAAATGAGGATGATGACTGGCTGGCTCCATGTCCGTGTTAGAGATGGTGATGAGGTACTTCCTTCTGATGAAGGCTGAGGCTATGCAGCATCAAAGTGCCTCAGCTCTGGGCAGGCAGCTGTGAGAGCAAGCATCTCCAGATCCAAGGACCCAGAAGTCCTGGGAAGGTAACTGGTGCTTAGATGCTTACAGAGGGAAAGAAAGGTGGAAAAAAGTTGAGTTTACTTTTGCTTCACTTTTCTATAATGCTATACACATACAGCAGCAGCAGGACTCCTGGGCACTGCAATGGTGGGAAACATCAGCCATCTGTTCTTGTGCTGTTCCGCCCTGTCGCATGGTTTCTACTTCTCCAATCATTCATGCACTGAATTGCTGATGGAGTGATCATGCCAAACACTGCAGGTCACCCCAGAAGTGTGCGAGTCTCCAAGTAAGCAGGTGGATCCTGCTCAGTGATGCCATCTCAGGCAGCTCCAGCTCTGTGCTTCTGTCTTGGCTGAGAGGTTGTTAAAAGGCACCAGAGACCTGTTTGTGACCTGGTGTGTTGGTCCAACCAAAGGTGGTGTTTTCACGAGGGCATTTTGGAGTCAGAACTCCTTTTTTTCACCTGAACAAAAAAGAAAGCAATGAAAACTTGTTCAACATTTACTCAGGGTTGGCTTTTCCAGCTCTAGCAGCACCTTCAGGCAGCCAATACACGGGGAGAAAACTATCCCAGGGAGATGTTTTACATGTGGATACAACATACTGCAGGGATTGCCAGCAAACTACAGGGCAGTGATTTCAAGCAGCGGGAGAGGAGACCCCCTCCTTCTCCTCCCCTCTCCTCTTTGCGTAAGGAAGTGCTGTGCCTACAGAGGAACATCGCAGCTGATTGTTTGCAGCACTGAGAAATCGTGTGCGTTGGAAGTAAAACTTCTTGACAGCAAGTACACATCTGGGCAGATGCACACATATGGTGGAGGGAGATGATTAAGGGAGTGGGGATAAAGGGGGTGGGTTTGGCCCATGATCTGCTTCCCAGCCTGTTAGAGAGACTGGGCAGAGATGAGGCTGCAAGCGAGCGCTGGAAAGGCTGGGAATTGAATCGGCAGTGCTCTGGCTATCCCACCGAGCTCATTTTCCTCATTCAGTCTCCAAAACTTTAGGAAAATCCATCTGCTAACATGTCTGTCAGGGGTTCAGCTACTTAGACCATGGGACTTGCTTTGGGAAACCTGGTCTACTGGGTGCTGATGTGGTCCCTCTGCCAGAGAAGGGGAAGAGCATCAAGGGCAGCTTTGGCTGCAGTGACCATGAAATGATGGAGGTTTTGATCCTTAAGGTGGCAAGGAGGGCACACAGCAAGCTCACTACCCTGAACTTCAGGAGAACAGACTTTGACCTCTTCAGGGATCTGCTTGGTGGAGTGCCATGGGATAAAGCCCTGGTGGGAAGAGGGGCCTGAGGAATCTGGTTAATATGCAGGGATCACCTCCTCCAAGCTCGGTAACAATGCATCCCAACAAAGAGGAAACGAGGCAAAACGCCAGGAGGCCTGCATGGATGAACAAGTTGCTCCTGGACAAATTCAAACACAAAAAGGAAGCAAGGATAGGTAGCCTGTGAAGAATACAGAGAAGCTATCTGAGCAGCTAGGGATCAGGTTTGGAAAGCTAAAGCTTTGATGGAATTAAACATGAAGGAAGGACTGGATGGGTTTACCTGCATGAGAAGATTGGAAACCCTGTTTCACCAGGAGATGAGAAATCTGCAGAGTGGGCAACATAACCCCATCATTGGGGGGGTGTCAGAGCCTCTGGTGCCTCTGGATGACATGTATTTACATCACATGTGCCAGGTCATGTCATGGAGAGCTTTAAGCTGACTACACTGGGCTTGTGCTATGTTGTAGCTTCTGGGAGAGTGTGCTCCATGGTCCATACCCAGGAGGAAGGAGAGGAAAAGTGTGAGCTGGGGATCAAATAAACGCTTAACAAAAGAAGCTCAAAGCATCTGATTCTGTGGGAGATCTTGTGTCTTACCTACTGATAGTGCTGAGTCCTTGTTCAATTGGTAATCAGGTATCTATCAGCTACTATGTTCAAGCTCTATGTTTTCCACTAAGCACACATACTTGGTTGTTTTTCTCCAGTGATGTTGTGCTGCTATGTTTAAAGAAGCCGTCTAAATGATGTGGAGCATCTACCAGCTACCTTGTCTCCCTGAGTGCTCTCCTAGTGACACTCAACAGTGGACTGCCCTCAGAACTTGGGCCAGGAGCAACAAGCCAATGGATGCTCCAGAAGCTCAGAGCAGGACCGGAACCTATCTCTAATGTCATTTCAGATTATGTGATATGAAAAACAAGGTCTGGAAACCACATGAGAGCCAGTTTTCTCATGGGGTATTCAAGTCCTGCTTCCAGCTGGACAAAAGGACAAAAGCATCTTTATCACCATTGAGCAAGCCTGTGTGCCCATCCCTACCGAGAAGATCAAGCCCCGTGTGTCTTGGCAGTAGTGTTTGTGGTCACATGCTGACCTGTTACACTGCGTGATGAAAGCTTCTGGCACTGTGGTTTTACATGTAGCCAGAAAGGATATAAACATGAGTCAGGTAACTCCCAAACTGTGTTTTCTTCATTAGCTTCAATAAAGAGCCATCACACACTTTGCAAAAACCCACAACCTAAAGCTTGTGGGTTTCCTTTTCGTCTTACCCTGGGGGCTGGGTGAAAGGAGGAGCCTATCTAATTCCTGCTAATGAAATTCCTGTTGCAGAGCACAGATGCACATGCAACTGGCATCCAGCTGGATCCTGAGGATAGGGGGAACACATTTTTGGGAATGGTCAGTTAATCATGGGGCTTTGGAGAGCAGTGAATGCAGTGTTGTGCCTGAATGGCTGGATAGCTCCTCATTATGTTTGTTTATAGGTAACATTAATATTATATGACATGAATATTGTACCAGAATCAGGCTGAAATTAGGAAAGCAAGTCTCCTCCCTTTTCTATTTGAAAGTAGCTCATGTGCTGGCCCAGGATTGCAGCCGAACACTGGTGTTCCCATCTGTACCGATGAGTCTGATTCAAACAGAATCATTGCATTCAAAAGATGTGCAAACCTGAGGGAGAGGCTGAATTCTCAGTACAGCCCCACTTGATCTTCCCTGAGTGCACCTAGAGACCTTTGTGAAGGAAAATACAGCAAGTGAGCCCCAGGGGACTGTGACATCTGGGTGCTAGGATGGAGCTATTGAAACAACAATAAAAGATAAAATAACTGCTAGTGCCTATATGCTGCTGCCTTAATAATGTAATGCTTTTCTCTGCTTTTTATGCTGAGTGATCTGTAGATTTTGTGGCTTCATTTTTATATAATGAATTCCCTGTGGCCGGGGTGGTGTCCCCCATGTCCTGGCTGCACAGCAGCATCCCATCCATCCATCCATCCATCCATCCATCCATCCATCCATCCATCCATCCATCCATCCATCCCCAGCTCACTTGCTGCCACCTGCTGAAGGCAGGTCCCCACTGCAGCACACCCGGCCGTGCTTGTGGTTTCATCTCGATGCTTTTCTCTGCATGGATGCCCAGAATGCAGATGAAGCCTGGTGCACGTTAAACGCACTAAAGTCCCTTTTGATACAGCTTAGAGCAGCCTTGTGTATAGGATGTGAGGCAAAGACATGAGTAAACAGCTACGGTGATTTCTGTTTGAAATCCCAAAGCTCCTTTTTTCCTCTACTTTTTATTGAAGAAAGGGAAGGCCCCTTGGCTTCCCTCAAGGAAATTCCACAGAAAAAAGGCTCTTCCAGACAATTAAGGAAAAAAATGAAACCCAAACCCCACCTTCCTCAATCTCTTTGCATCTGGAATTACAGGTTTCTATTTAATTCCTCTGTAATGTAATACAGCACATTTTCTTACACCCTTAGATGCTCGTATCTAACAGTGTTCCTGAAAATTACTCAGATGAAATGAATGCTGTACACCAGGCTTAGACGATTTGCTATAGTAATCGTGGAAATATGGCAAGGCTTTGCAAGTGTAGCATTTATGGGCAATTGAAATTGAAAAACAACCATAGCTCTGATATTTGGAAAGCTACTGACAATGCTGATACCTATTCTGTACAGGAGAGCAGGATGGAACTGGCTGTAACCATCAGCTGTATGACAATGGGTACCGAGGGAAAACAGATTTAAGATTAATATTTATTTAATGTAATATGCAGAATAAATATGTTTATCTGTATATATACACATAAAAGAGAAGAAGTGCTAATGATGTAGGATTCACATTCTTAATAGACTTAGTTGTCTAACTCATAGGGAATCTGGATAAAAGATGTGAGATAGAAGTGCCTGTGCTATGAATTATACAGTCTCTGCTCCTTAGGACCTGCTCTTTCTCTGGGATTTCTATGTCCTACTGTTACATGAATAATGATGAATTTGCAGGGGATGCATGCTGGTTTTAGGTTTTTAGATTTTTTCCTTCATTTCTCATAAAATTAATATCTATGTAGGCGTATAGGGTGAGAGTCAGCAGGCAATAATATTAAAGAAATCGTTTAGTGAAAAAAGCCACAGAGTTCCATTGGGGTAGTTTCTTGTACATGTTATACACTACACATAAATGCACAGCTTCTTGAAAATTGGGCTGCCACACACAAAACCAATGGCTTTTCCATTTGCCAGCTTCTACTCAGAGAAATCCCACAAATAATGCTTATTCAATCCCCAGATCTCCTGACTCAGCCCTCTCTGAACAACAGTCAAGCATGTACATAACAAAGGACGTTAAATATTAATGCCAAGGGTTTTGTAGCTGATTGTGCTATTAACGTGTAGGGAACCATTCATCCTTTCCACATAAATAAACTCCGCCTAACGCATTAGAGCCCTGCAAAGGCAGAGTTAACCTGACAATATATTCCTTCATTTTGAAAGATGAAAATAGAGGAAGAAAGAGACACCCTTTAATGATTCATTGCACATGTACTTGGGATTTTAAACCTAAACTAACAGAAGCATTAGAAAAAGAAGGAAAAAAAATAAAAGGTAATGTTTAAGGTGATCCTGGAGGATGCAGCTCTCAGGTGGGGCACTGCCTTCAGCAATGACAGTGCTACACTTGAGCGGGTCCAACACTGTCAGCACAAGTCCTACCGTGCTCAGTAGCTTGGCCTTTGCACCAAGACCTGCCAATGTATCCGTGCTTTTCCACTCAGGCCTGTCTTATGGAATAGTTTCTGCTGGATTAGAAAAATTTAAGCACCCTCATCCCTTTACATTCAATCATTTAAAGGCAGTGATGCTGCTGATGGGCATCATCCGACATTGCATCTCCCTGGCCTGTCACAGCCCACCTCAGTGGCACCTTTTAAGAGCTCTGGAAAACCAAAGCTTCTATGCCACAGATAGTACTCAGCTAAGTGCTTACTATTATGCTCATTTTCTATTTTTCTGGTGTAGTGCAGCCTTTCCAGCTCATATGTCCACCTCAGGTAAATTGACACTGCCTCAGTGGCTGTACTTCTGCCCTGAAATCTCAGTGTCAGTGCAGTTGTGTGGGTTTTAGATGGTTCAGGGGCCCATTTGGTTCAGGGGGCACAAATGCACATCACATTTTGAAGCCTGTACTGTTGTGAGCTGCCTCTCTGAGGAGGCAACAGGGCTCATTTTCAGAGTGCAGGTCGTGCTGGGATGCCCTGGTCCTCCATAAGCTGCCGACTCTGCAGCAGTTTGAGTTGCTGTGATAATCAGGAGCTGGTTTCAAGCAGAAAATGACAGTCTCATTTAAGGAAAAAACTTAAGGAAAGTATTATTATGCTTTGTGAAAACAGAAGCTTCATCAGATGAGCTCAGAATTTCAGTGGAAAATATAAAATGCACTGTGACTTTTCCCCCGTTTCTCCTGGTTTCAGCAATTCATCTCTCCTTTTAATATTTCTATGCAGCATGTTAGTAATGTGGGTGGCAAGTCTCATGCTGCAGGCATTACAGCATTCAGTGATGGTCTTTTTCTGCTTCTGATGAGCACTGAACATGCCCCATCCAATAGATATATGTGTGTATGTATACATCCACATTGATTGAGGGCATGGAAAGCTTTCACAGATCCAAACCCTGACTTCAGCATGATTTCATACTGCAGTGTATTCAGTGTAAAACCCCTTTTTGCCCACGTTTAACCTGTTCATTCCCCCAGAGCAGGCAGCAGCTCTGTCGCTTGCTGGCAGGAGGCAATGCAGCTCAGCTCTCACCCTTTGCTGGTTGCTGTGTTTGTGGGTCTTGGCCGTGTAATCCCTTTGCAGCGAGCCCCGCAGTGTGGAGGGCTGACAGCTACTTTATTGATATCCAGATTTCTTCCATGTGTGTTCTACGTATGTCTGCCAGCAAGCAGGCAGCAATACCAATAATGAGACTTAACGCTTGTATAGCTTTTTACATTGTGTTCCTTATCCCTATTACTAATGCAAATTATGAGGTATAATAGCAGCAGATGCAATCTAACACTGCCTGGGACTCTCCCTTTTATTAAGGCTGGATTCTGGCTTTCATAAGCCAAGTTTCATTAGCAGAAGTGGTGGAGGGAGGGAATGGAAAGGCTGTTTCTGGATGTCATGCTGCCACTAGTGGAGAGCAGCAGCCACCAGCCTGCTGCCGCTACACACCTCAGAGAGGTGGCAATGTCCAGCTCCTGCTGCAAGCCCTGTCAGCTCAAGGGTTTACAATAACATCCCTCAGACTTGTTTAACCCCTGCTAGGTGTTAAAGCTGGCTTCTCCTGGCTCCTGTTTGGATAAGGGCAGCTCCAGGGTCAGGGTGCAGGGGTGTGCAGTGTCACAGCTCAGCACTCTTTTTGGGACCCTTGTCTCTTTACTCTGCTGGGGCTCCTTGTGCAGACCATGTGAGAGGGCTCAAGGCAAGGGAGAGGGACATGTGAGTGTGCATTTAAGTGTATTCACCCACACATGCCTGTGAGTGCCTGTGTGTGGAGGGGACCCTAAAAACCAAGCTGCAAAGCCCTGCCCCAAATGTGTGCTGGGCTTTCAATACCCTGTGATGCTGAGTGCCTCTCGCAGCAAGTGCCTTGATGTGTAAGCGATGTCTCTGGCAGAGCCATGAAATATGCATTGTTTGTGTGTTTTTAGAGTCATACTTTTCCTCCAATTATCTTCCTTTCATGTGACAGCCTGCAAGCCATGGGAGAGGCTGCTCCATCACCCCTATGTAACCATATTGATATGTATGCCTGCATGATCAACCTTTACAGACACCTATTTCCCTGCGATAGAAGAGCCTATATCATTTTATCCATCTCTGTGCCATTTCCTTATTCATTGCAGCTCAGCTTTGTTTTCCATTTCCTTCTTGCAGCTCTGAAACAGTTGGATTGCTGCAGGTTTCATCAATGTGCTCTTTTAAATAGAAATATGTTAGGCCTCCCCATCCTGCTGCCTTCGATGTCAGGCAGCCTGTAAGGCTCAGGTTCCCTGCCGGCACCATATGGTGCTATGGAAAATGGTTCTTCTCTGTCTGAGGTACCTGGATATGGCCAGTAGTGATTAACAGAGATTCACTGTTGTGCCTGGGGTACAGAGGTAATTAGAAACACTGATAATCACAATGCAGTGGTAAAGAACATCTCCCAGATTTATTTCCTCCCTCCCTGTTGATCCTGCAATGAGATTTATACAAATTTACCTAAGCTAGAGCTATCCCGTGTAGGAAATAATAAGCAAAGTGGGTGCAGGGACTGATCTGGGACTAGAGAAAAGCCTTGCAGGGACATTGGGGTGCTTGTGTGACCAGTCTGCCCCACCTTCCTGCACTTGCAGAGGGGCAGAGCAGCCTTCGCCCGAGGGCACGTGTGATGGAGCTTGGAGAGCATCTCCAGGCCTGCCCCAAAGCCCTCTCCAGGGAAATGCAGTTAGGAATGGTGCTGTGCTTTCTGAGCATGACTCATGTAAGGCGCAGTGGATCTGATGCACGCAAATAGAGCTACTGTGATTTGAAGAATCTGAAGTATTAATGAGCTGGAGAACACAGAGGAACAGTGACATACAAGCAAAGTAGTACTCAGTGCACTGTGACAGGCTGGCTTGCTTTTTAGTTTTGCCAAGGCCTTGATACTTGGCCTATAGCATACAGGAGTGCTCATAATAATTTGACTTCTGAAGTACTCCCACATCAAAGCAATCAGTGCACTGTACCAACACAAGATGCAGTTATACTAATGTACTGTGCTAGGGAGAGTAAAGCTAAACTTCAGATTTGAGTTCCAATTTTTAAATGAGTGGGAGTGAAAACATATATATTAATCACCTACTGCATTTTCCATATACAAGCAGCACCACCAGCACATTCACAAGTGCTGTACCAACAAGAAGTCAGGTAAAGAGAGACTTTTCAGGCCCAATTTGTAATGTTGTCAGCAATTACAAACACCTGAGCTGGAGACTGAAACCAGGTGAGCTGAGAGGACCAGGCTATAAAAGAGAGTCCAGAAAAGAAAGGCAGAGTGTGTATGTGGAGAGGCCCTGGAAGCAGCTAAGGGAGTGGTGTCCAGCACTGTTTTTCAGGTGGGTAAACTGAGGCACGGAGTGGGGAAATAGCTTTCTAGATGTCACCTGCTGATGGAGACAGGATGGATGGGCTTTCAATTTCACTTTTTTGCTCTGTTTCTCTAGTCAGTACAAGGGTTTCATGCTACCCTGTAAATCCACCCTGATGTCTTTTTAAGAAGCCTGTGACTCTATGCTTCTCTTTGGTTTTGGGTTACCAGAAGCAGCAATGGAAACTTGCCAGTGAAAACCTTTATTGCTCCTATTATTGGATTAATCTGGGCATTATGGCAGGGAGAAATGTTGTAGGGTGTGGACATTCACCCCCATGTGCACTGACAATGCTTCCTTAGTCGTTAGGAGCTGTGTGCTCTCTTCCTCAGTAAGACATCTCCTTATGTTACCTAGTTATCTTTTTCAATAACACAAAATCATTGTGGATGGATTTCCACAGCAGACCAAGTTCCACATTGCTGTGTCCACATGGTCTTTTGTAAGAACAAAATTGCACAACCAGTAGGATTTTTCCTGCTGTCGCTCTTCTGCTAGTGGACTCTCAAATTATAAACAAAGGGGATTTTAAACTCAACAGGCTTATTCCACAGCAGGTTTATCCTTGGAATAGCACCTTCCCCACCCTCCAACTACCCCAGGGAGAGGGGTCTTGAGTGTAGCAGTGGTCTAACGTATAAAGTGAGAAAGATGAAGGATGCTAGCATAATACCCAGTCATGCTGGGATTCCCTTATACTTACAGCTAGAAACATTCCTGTATGACAGCAATTAAAGAAAGGAATTCCCCACGTAACAAAGAGCTCTGCTAGAAAGCTGCAATGTTCAGGCACTGGGCTGGATTTTATTAGCGTGATGAAACAGCACAAGCTTCGCCTCTTCCTCTCTTTGCTGTGCATCTTCTTGCTCTCTCCCCTTCTCTTTGGCTGCCTCCGCATGCTCCCTCCCGCTCGCTTTGCCGCCCGGGTAGGAAGGCAGGGATGCAGATAGGACAGGCAGCCCTGGGCTCCCTCCCAGCCTCGGGCTTTCTGGGCTGGGATCCCCTGGGCTGCATCATTGGCATGCGGCGCCTGGCAGGACTGCATCACCGCTAGAGGAGATGCCAGCGCAGAGCCGCGCTGCGCCGCATGCAGCCAGCAGCGCCGCCGGCAGCTCGGGGAGCCCAAGGTAAGAGCGAGTCTCTCCTTCTGCTGCACTGGAAAGGAGGGAGAAGCTGCTGCCGGAGCAGCCTGTGGGGTCTCGGTGCTGAGAGCTGGACAGCCGCGGAGGCAGCTCTAGGGGCAGGAAAAAGCTCTATTAAACTAAAAGATGCTACTGGAAGAGGATGCTCGAGGGCTCGGAGTCGGTGTCTGAGTTGGGATGGATCGGTCAGGGTTGTCAGGGACTCTGTTAGCTTAATGAGATTGGAGGGGTCAGAGCAGTCATGAGTAAAGCTGCAATTTAAACTAGCCCTGCTGCTCTGCCTAGCTGCCCTTGCCCTCTGCAGGGTGCAGAGGAGCTGCTGTGCTTCAGAGTTCTAACTCAGGCTGAAGCAATCTTTAAAGTACTCCTGGTGTGTGTCCAGGTTCTAGTGGGTTGGGGGGGAGAAGGAGAAGGTGTTTGCATGGGGGCTGTTGTGTCCACATGGGAGCTGTGTGTGACTGTGTGATGGTGGTACCCAGGGGTGTAGGAGGTGTGCCAGTGCTGTGCACCCACTGGCCTCAGTATCCCATTTTAATCGTCTTCCCTTCATTATGCTACCCAGTCCCCAGGAGACCTTAAATGCAGCTAAAGCTAAAAGCTACAGTTAGTCACCTCTGTTAGGAAGGATTTAATGGAGCCACAGAGAGAAAGGGATGATTTTGGGAACTGGTGGGGCTGGCTCTCTGAAGGGCGGCTGTTATGGGACATGGGTTCTCTGGCAAGAAGTTCCTGTGCATGTGTGTATGCTTATAGCACATCCTGTTACACATCCAGACATACATCTCTGCAGGGACTGTCTTTTATAGGACAAGTGTTGTTCAAGGGAGATTTTCATTATGTGTGTCAAACTGCAGTAATAGTAATATGATCAATAACTCTGAGATTCCATTAAAAATAATGGGTAGGAACTGGCTCCACAAGGACATTACTTGTCAGGGATGACCTCATCTCAGGAAGAAAAAAGAGAATAACAATGCAGTGATTATATGTGTAGGTGAGGAGCAGCACAGTGCTCTAAGTGCTGAGGGAAGCCCTTGCTGTGTTTAGTCTGGTTACTTTAAGCACATACTGGAACTTAAAGGGGTGCCCTGCCATGGGGAGTCATGGCAGAGATTTTGGGTAGGATGAGAGTAAGTCAGGTGTCTGACATGGCATGAGAATTGCTGTTTCATCACTCCTCTGGATCCCTCATATTTGGGGGAAGAGAAAGGAAAAGGGTTAATTCTTTGGCTTACTTAGCCAGATATTGAATATACAATAATGCTGCACTGAGCCAGATGACTGTGGGTGCCAACTTTTGAAAGCAGAAAGTCAATGTGAAAAGTCCAATGAGCAGAGTAAGCACACGTGATCTGGTGTTGGTACAAGGTGTGTGTGAGCTTAGTTTCAAAATGGGAATTGATCCAACCTGCACCTTCAGGGAAAAGGCAGGATGCTGAAGGTGCATCACCTTCTTGCTTGTGATAACCTCTGAGCTGGGAGCATTGCATTTGGTGATGTGTAGTTGGAGAGGTGAAAAAGGCAGGAAAATCCCTGTTGATCCATGGTGATGCTGTTGCACCCATACAGCGTGCTGCTGGACACAATGAGGCAGGTTTGGTTTATGAGGCACAGGCTGCACTTGATGCAGCCTGAGCCTGGCTCCCCTCCTCTGCACAGGATGGCCTTTTCCTGGCCTGGCCACAGAGTCCCGGGTTGCTAACAGTCCTTCTGGGAAGCCAAAGCCAACCTTGAAAATCCTTTTCCTGCATCGTCAAGTCAGCAAATTGATTTTCCAGATCATGAGCTGAACCTCATAAATTGTTCTCTTCTGAAAAGATTATGGAATTCTCCTGTGCTAATGAATGCTTAAATGTTAATGTGACTAAAAGTCCCATGAGGACTTTAACAGCCAAAAATAAAAGACGCTGTAGGAAAGGGGAGCCTGTGGTGCCTTGTGTCAAACCTTTGCCATTGGAGTAAAGGGAAGGAGGAAGATGCCTGAAGTTGGGAAAAGAGATGAGGGTAAAGAGTGATGTGTGGTCTGCTGACAAGCTGCTGAATCCATCAGGAATACCTTCCACAGCTCCCAGCTTCATCCCCCTTTCTGTGAGAACAGGGAGGGAAGATAACATGTTAACTATTGCTTCCCCTTTTCGGCAGCTCTCTGGCAAATACCTATTCCCTCTGGCAGTGGGGATAACCCAGCTCCTGGTGACCTGCCAGCACAGCTCCAAGGGCAGACGCAGTCAGGTTGTCATCCCCAGCTCCCAGGCAGGCTGCTGCAACCTGCCATGGGATTATCTGTGTTCAGCACTTTACCTTCTGCCTTCCTTCATTGCTGTCAGGATCTGTAGTTCAGGGGTATGACACAGGTTTCCAAATACACATTAAGACTTTATGTGCCCTGACTCCACCAAAGGAGTGTGGCATTTACTAGGGAGAAAATATGCTTTTGGGAATGAGTGTGCCATGATCCTGCTGACTTTCACAGGGCTATAGTCTCACCTTTCCTTTACTAACCCCAGTTTCATTGTATTGTCACTCCATGGGTTAAAACCAGGTTGTCCCAAATTTGAGCCAGAGCAAAGTTAACCCCCTAAGATGGGATGGAGAAGCAGTGCGGGGAAAACATCTCCATACCACATGAGCTGCAATGCAAGGGGAAGGCTGGCCTATATTTAGGTAAGGGCTTTGCACAGAATGGGTAATCCTCTTTCCCTGAATTATCCAGCCTGGGGATTAGACTGCTTTAAACTCCCCCAGGCCTGCCCTGGTGAGCCAGGCTCAGTGGGAGCTGGGGGTGATGGATAGAAAAAGGGGGTGCAGGCAGGCTGCTGGTGACTCATGTGGCTGTTGCAGCCAAGAGGTCACCATGGGCCCAGACGCAGAGTGACACACGAGTGACGTGCAAGGCGAAAGGGAACATTATGGCATCCCGATTGGGAAAGAACACGGAGCTTTATAAATGTGGAGATGAGGGAGTGTGGCAGCAGGTAGGAGGAGGGACAAGAGACCCAAAGCAGCAGTTTCCCAAAGTGTAATATCCTTGCTAGACTTTCTCAAGCTGTTTCACCAGAAAAAGGGATGCTTTTTGCACTGCAGCAGATACATCAGAGAAGATGCTCCAAACCCACCTGCTTGGGCTGGCTCTGCAGATACGGTTCTGGGGGTGCAAGTCAGATTATCTATTTGGAGTGCAAATGGATCACTGTCAATATTCCATTAGAATGTTGAAAGGAGGCCAGTGGCACAGCTTGGAGACGGTGAGGGGAATGGGATGCGAGCAGGCAGGCAGGATGGATTGCACCAAATCCTGAATATTTGACTCACAGTTACGGAGAAAGTGCCCTGTGCATAGAGAAGACAGATTTTCTGTCCTTTGTCTAGTGCACAGTGGCTAGAAAAAAGGAGTCCTGTCACTAATCTCATCCTGGGGACTTGTATGTGCCATAGAGGAGACATTATTGTCAGCCCTACATGTGGATTTTGGGTCTTTTGGTGGGGAGAATGAGAGGCTGTGGCTGACACCCGGCTCTGCAGGATGCCAAAAGGGCTTTTCCTTGCAGTGCCGAAGGCAGCAGAAAAGGTATGTGTGTGTGAGATCCATTTGTGAAGCAGGAACAGAGTCCTTATCTGGGAGACTGGGATAGCTGGCAATGCTGACTTTCTGTGTCTGGGTTGATGGTGGGGCCACTCTTTTTCCTGTCCTGTTCTCCAGAAGCTGGGGTCTATCTCAAAGATCTTCTGACTCAAGATTGGAGCTGAGTGAAGGAAGATATGGTTTATCTTCCAGGCTTTAACTAAGAAATCAGTGCAGGTGTTTGATTTCTCCAACACCCTTCATATTGTTGTTGGGTGTTTTGTCACCTTGTTCTGGAGTTACACTCCCCTGTGGACCCTCACAATACAGCTGCCATCCCCAGACTCACCATAGCCACCCTTGTCAGAACTGCTGAAAAATCAGGTTTATTCATAGGGAGGTGAAGTGCACAAAAGCACTTTATTTCCTCCATTTAAATCAATTTTGTTCTACTCTCTGCTGCTTGTCCTACATAACCTAAATCAGGGTTTCTACCCTATTGTATTTTCCTCTGCCCAAAACTGGGACAAATTGGAAGCCTTGTCCTGCTGTTCAGCATTCCCACTTTTACTTGCATCATCTAGAGGATGTAATTTAAATAACTTCAGGGAAGTTTTGAACTAAAGAGGGAATGACTGGTCTCCCAACTCATGGCTAGGATGGGAAATGCCTTGGCTGGCTCTGCAGCTCCTGCTTTGCCCCAAGGCACAGGCAGAGTCAGTGCAAACCCTGACTTGGTTCTGCATGTGAGGTTAGAGCTAGAAATCACTGGAGAGTGCCTGGATGGAAAAGGGAAAATCAAAGAAGGGCAAGACCGGGGAAAATCTTTGCCTTTAATGTGAGCCAGTGTCTTTCCTCCCTGTGTCAAACATCCTCAATTTCCTGTTTAACTTAAAGTCAACACATCTGTCATGTTAGCATCTCCTGCTGCCTGGTTCCCCCAAGCCACCCCCCTCCCATCTGCTCTCCCTCCTGCCTCCAGCCTCCCTCCACTCCTATTGCCTTGCGGCGGGGGGGGTGTCTGTGCGTGCGCCTGTGTTTGCTGCTGCCTGATAGACTTTTCCATTGCTTCTGCTTCAGTACCTGGATGCGGTTGCAGCGGGATGATTGGCTTGGCTTGCAGAGCATTTACTTCTAATCTCCGGCTTGTGACATCCTAGCAGAAAGGGGAGACCCTTTCAGGAGCAGCTCCATAGGCTGGGAAGAAGGGAAATGGCTGGTGCATGGCTGTGGTGAAATATTTCCTAGTTCTGGTAAGTGATGCTTTTCTCTTTGGTCCCTTTCTGGACTATCAGTCCGGCTGCAAAAGTAATAAGGCTTAATGCAGTAAAAAACAAAGGGAGGGGAGCTGAAAAAAGAGACAGAAAAAAACAATGAAATCCATTTGGTTTGTACTGAAGCTTTTCCAAGGGTCAGTGCTTATCAAAGCAATTTAATTACTATTAGCAAGAGGCTGGGAGCTGAGCAGATCAGACAATGTGTGTGCCTCAGCAGTTGGAGCAGCTTTCACTCGCATGCAGTTTCATCACCCACTCTGTTTCTTTTTTCCTGTGTGATTTCCAGCTTGGCCTGGGGCACGTTTGGACCCCATGGCCAAGCACCAGTGATGCTCTCTGTGGGGTAGTCGTAGGTGAGCTGCTACCTAAATGCTGCTTTTTCTGCCCTATGCTCTTTACTCACGAATTTTTGCCCTTAAGTTGATGCATGAAGCCATTCAACTTTTCTAGCTGATAAACTATCTCCACTGAAGTCTGAATTTTTCCCTGAAATCAGTTCCCTAGGCTCTGAGAATAGCTGATATGTGCAGAGGTGCAAATAAAGCTGTTTGGTAGGAAGAGGGTCTAGCTGGACTAACACTGCTGGAACTGTGAGCATCTGATGTCCTGGACATTGGTTTACTCTAAATAAGAGGTTTGTGAGTTGGTTTATCTTGCATGACTCTCAAAATGGGTGTCCTGCTTCTAATTTGAGTGACAGTAGGGCTCTGAAAGTAGGGATGAATTTAGGGCCCTTGTTTAAAGAGGATCAGGGAATAATAAACCTAAGAGCAGTCTTTGCAATCTGGCTGTATTGAATCTGCAATGGTCTCGACATAACATGCCTCTGTGACAAAAAACGGAAGAAAAATACAGTGGTGAAGCTTTGGCAGTTTTGCTGATAGGTATAAAGCTGTGACCTTCTTGACAGACCTGTGTTCCACCCAGAAACTAATGCAAAATTTGGTTTGGGGATAACAAAACAGACTCTGGATTTATTTATGATGGAGTTAAGAGCTATTCCTGGAGAACATAGCAGAAGTTATTTGTTTATGAAAATATTTCTCCTATGATGTATTCAAACAGAAACCTCCACTTGCTGAAACCTCACACGTTTTCTACTCTTTGATGTTAGAATCTGTGACACTTGAGAGGGGCATTCTGGTTATTGTGCTTATTTCAAGCACCAATTACATTAAATCTAAAAAGAAAGATCCTCTTCTCCTAAGCAGGAAGTTTTGGTTTGGGTTTTTGTTTCTGTGTGTTTCAGGGTGACAATCTTTTGTGCCAAATCTGTGCCTGGCAAACAGTGGGTGAAATGAATACAGGGAAGTAGAAGGGTCTTTGCGTGACTCTAAAAATCCCAGCACTGTGCAAGAAGCAGAGTGCAGGAATTGCCAGGTTTCTTGTCTTTGGGGGGGCTGATGATTATATCTGTGAGGAAATCTTAGAGGGGACACCTTTTGCTTCCTCTAACATGGTTCGTTTCAAAAGCTTAAAATCTTTTATTCTGTGTTTCTTGGGAAAACACTTCTGAGCACCAGAAATCTCTATAAATTGTTGTTCTTGTTGAATTACCTTCTGAAACATGCAGAAATGTTGCTGTCAATATCTTTCCTGTTAGTTTTGTTTTCATGTGCACTTGATTTTTCTCCCACATTCAGTCTGAGATGTGGGGCGGTAGTGACTGTGCTTTCCTGGTTGCTGCTGCAATGCTGTCTGGAAGGGTTAATTTCTCCTGTTTAATTAATGGGTCTGTAATATTTATAAAGAGAAAATCCTCATACCCATCTGTGGTAATTCTGCTATGTCTGCCAAGATGAAATTTTCGGGCCAAATGAATATTGCAATATGCTAGATGTACAGATTTTTATAGCATCCTGAAGATATTTCCTGAGATGCTGGTTTGAAGTTGTACAAGTGAAAGACTTATCTTAAAGTCTTTGTCTCTGGGTGGAAACAGAATTGAATGTGCTACAAAATTAATGTTGTGACTTCTAATTGAGTTCTAGTCTTTTCTCATGGACATTTGGGTTAAAAAGGGTGGATTTCCCATGTGAAAAATCCATTTGGTAAGGACAGGGAGTCATATGAGATCCTAAATGAAAAATAGTCCAGATCGTTCCTGCGAAGACACTTGGCATCAGTGTCATCATCTCTTCAAGACAAGGTAATCAAGGAGATGGAAGATGAAACCTTTCCTTGCCAGGAAAACTTCCACATTATTTAATTGAAACTGGAATCCAGTCACCTCATGCTTGGATCTCCAGATTTGTACCACATCTGCTAAATTACCACCAGCTATTTGCGTTTTAAATGAGGGCTTCCTCCCGCACAACCCATCTGCTCAGCCTGTTTGTTTTTCCCGTGCAGTCACGACTTTGATCACATTTATGTCAGTAGAAACACAGTGGGTTTTGGGGGAGAAGGATGAGGCGAACAAGGAAGCCTTGCAGATTCCTTTGGCTGGGTTGAATTTGAACGAGGAGTTGGGTTAAAAGAGGAGGAAGAACCTCTGATGAAAGACAATTAAGCCAGGGCAAGGGAACCAGGAAATTCAGGACACTTTGAGGACAAATCTTCTCTTTATGATTAATCTTTATGATTAGGTGTCATAGACCCTTCTACATCTAAGGTGACATAGCTCACCTGGGCATGTTCCTGGCTTAATGCCAGAGAGGAAGAAGTTAAACTAGAATCATAGAATTGAATCATAGAACAGTTAGAGTTGGAAAGGACCAGGCACTCATATTGTTGGGTAAAAGTTCTTTTAGATTTACAAGCTATGCTGAGTGGGTAGATCCTGAATTTAGTCAGGACTGTAAATCCAGTGAAAGAAGCAAAATTCCTCTGGATTTACACCAGAATAAGAGATAAGACTGCTATGAGGGATACAGCACCTCATAATGTAATAAACAAAAAGTTTATTATTACATAAGCTTTCTGTACATGGGCCCCAGGGTGCTCTCTGCCCTGATAGAGGTGAGAAAAGAGAAGAGGGGGTGATTTGTGCTCATGGCTGCTTGAGGCCACAAGAGGTGTGGGCATTTTGCAAAGCCCTGCAACAACTGGGAGCTGGTTCTCAAATGCTTTCAGCCCACTGAAAGGGAGGAAATCTGACCCAAATTCCTCTTACCTATTCCCACTGAAGCTCAGAGTGGGCACCAGTGAGGTCAGCCACTTCTTGGGGGGGGTACATTTGTCCTTCTGCACCCACATGCAGCCCAAAATCATGCATGTTTTAGCAGGGCTGTCTCATTGCAGGCATCTAGTGTGCATTAATTATGAACATATGTCAGTGAGGTGTTAAATGATTTATACGCACAGCAGGATTGAGAAAATCCCAGTGGTTTCTTCTCCTGATGTGTAGCCGCTGTTGGCAATTAGTCAAACTTTGCTGGCGTTCAGGAGCCTTTTAGCTTATGACACAGGCCCAAAGTTGCTGGGCTTGGTGGAGGCTGAGCATCCTGGGTGAGCCAAGGCTAGCTGTGGCCAGCATGACAGGAGTGTGGACCCACTTCCATGCATGACAAATCCTGCCATCACTGCTGCCATTCATTAGTGCTCTAGGGACGGTGGTGATGCTCTGACATCGGGCCAGCCTTGGGAACATGGGAAATGCCTTTTGCATTCCCAGACCCAGAGGGTGGGAATTCAGAGCAGAGTAATTTTAATTAATCTTGTATTTATTATTTATCACTAATTGAATATGCTTTTGGTGCTTTTTTCTTCTTTAGATAAGGGTGTTTCTGGTTGGCAATTAGTATCTAATTTATAATGCTAGCAAGATAGGATCCTTTATTCTTAGGAGCTCAGACACTGCAAATCATAAAATGTTGCCTTTGCTGTGGCTGTGCCTGGTGTGGTCCCCATGTGTGCAGGGCAGCATGGGCATCTCCAGCCATGGGTGTCCAGCAGCCAGGGAGGGAGAAGCCAGAGCCTTGATGGAGTGCATGGGCTGGAGAGGGTGCAGGACTCTGGCACAAGATGCTCATGGGCCATTTCTGACTTGAAGGCATTTGGTATTTTGACCCTTTATAAGCCAGGCATGACCACTGACTAAAGCAGGTCACTTCAGGGTTCCTTCTTAAAGCTCTATTTTAAAGCAACTCTCCTTTAGTGTGGTGGCTAAATGCAGAGTCTGCATTGAAAGCAGCAGAGCCAGCCCACTAAAGGCTGACGTCCTTTCAACCCCTCTAATCCCCCTGATATACGTAGGACTGGCACTGAGAGAATGATGACAGAAGATTAGGAAAAGCCTAAATTTGTCTACACACACACTGCAAGTTCTGCAAAGCCTTTTCTGTAGCCAAGATTTACACCCTGCCTGCTCTAAAACCAGAAAGAAGTGGGAGAGAGCTCAAGTCCTGCAGGCTTACAATCACAGGACACTGAGCACAGCAATTTCCCAGCCATCAGTAGGAAAGTAAGATTTACACCTGGGAGGCATCTGAGGAGCTGGGAGAGAGGAATGAAAAATAGGGTGTTTCAAAGGCAAGCTGTTTGAGAGCTGCCTGGGCTTAAGCAGCAGGCTGAGGCAGGGCTCCTGTTTGGCTTTCTACCCTAGCAAGTTTGGAAAGAAGGTGATGCTCAGAATGGGGAGAGGTGAGGATGGAAACACTTAACCCCCTTGCCTGCTCTGTGCCAGGCAGGTGCTGGTCCCTGCTCTTTCAGGCCATGCAGCTGGTTAAATATTGGAAGGGTTTGGTTGCTGTTGCTTGAAAGCTTCTGTCTGGATGAAAATGAAGTTATGTGAGGGCAAGTTTGTGCTGGTGCAATTAGTCTGTTTAAATACAGCTGACCATAAACAGTCCAAAAACAGCTCAATGGGATTTAGCATCAAGGCACCATTAGGATGTGGGGTTGGGTTATTCCTTTTCAGAGCCAAGATGTGGAGAGCTCAGGGAGGAGGGTTATTGCAGATGGGGGTCAGGATGAGTTATCAGAGAGACCCTGTGGCATTCAGAGGCTATTGTGGGTGCTTCAGGGCTGGTTGAGATGGGAGCTAAAGCCTGAGGTTTGCATGTGCACACAGCAGCCTTGTTCCAGGCTCACTTCCCACATACCCTGGGAGAGCTGGTGATGGGTGGAGATGCAGAGAGCAGGGAGGGAGAAGGGATTTGTGGTGTGTTATAGGATTAGGCAGAGGCAGGAGAAGATGTGGGATTATGGGGAGGGGCCAAAAGTGCATGGAGGGAGAGATGAAAAGGTTGATGTTTATGGAAGGCTGCTTATAAACAACAGGAGAGCTCTATGGAGAATCAGGCAGTGGAGACCTTGAGGTAGCTAAGCAGTGGAAAAAGGAAGCCAAGGGTGGAGGAAGAAGGTCCTTTACTGACTAGTGGCACAGCCAAATCTCAAACACAGACAAGGAGTTGCTTTCTGGCAGAAGCAGAAAACCTGACCATTTTCCTGCTCTCCAGGCAGGCCTACTGTTGCGCACTCATTTCTGAGCGGATTTGGAGTCAGGAGCCTCCCAAACTTTATGGCTTGATGCCTATCTGACAGCAGGGCAAGCCTTCATGGTCCCCATCATTGGTACTAGAAATTTCCATAGTACCCAGGGTAACCTGGGTACTGGATTCACCAAAGTCTCTAGTAATACCCATTTGAGGTTTCATGGGATTATACAAAATTGCTTCTTTCCTGTACCCAGGGCCCAGTGAGGATGCAGTGATTTATGGTGTCTCAGTGGGCCGTGTACTGTAGGGACTGTCACAGCAGGCAGGGCTTGGCCAGAGACATTTAGTCACTGTGAGCAGCACCCAGCAGGCAGGCAGGACATCCAGCCTGGGGGACAAGGACAAGCTGGGTAAATAGCTGCTGGTCCCACTGCATCACACAAAGAAGGGGCAGTGTTGCCATCCTTCCTCCAAGTCCTTGCATTGGGCTGCATTTGTTTTAATATATAATCATCATTGAAAACTGCTTTCCAGTTGTTTTTAATATGTAGATTCAGTCAAACCTGCAATAATTTGCTGGTAGCATCCTATGGTAGAGGAGTCCTGTAGAAACTCCTGAGAGTAAATGTACAAGCAAAGCTTTGCTTACTCACAGCCTAAATGAACTGGGCAGTATTTGCTAAACCCAACAAAGAATTTAGCAGGTAATGTTTTCCAATGGACAGAAAAAAAGGCTTATTTATCTTGTTCAGACCAAGGCACTATGTCTGCAGCAGAATTTGCTGTTCCCATTTTTGTTACTTAGAGCAAATTGAAACTTGATTTCAAAAATCACATTTATCAGTTCAGCTTATAGTAGCCATTAATCAGCTCCTAAGTGGTTCTTTTAATGGTGTTATGTGACAACTGTTAATTGCACTTGATTAGAAGAGCATAATCACCACAGAGCTGATGGATGGGTTCTCAGCTGAGCAATTGTGATGAATCTACAGCCCTGAGGTTCTGATCCATAATGTATTTGAAATCAAATTAGAAAGCCAGACTGGTGGTGTTAGGATGGGATGTGTGTTCATGGAGAAAGTGATTTGATAGAGTTTTGGCATCTTTTTTGTTCTTTCAGAGCTGTCTAGTATAGCTGTTCAGTTTCAATTACTTTCTTCCTAATTGTTACAAAAAAGTTGTCTTTGCACTGGGAAATGTTCCATCTGGAAGGTTTCCAAAACAAAATATTTCCTTTGACATTTAAAAATCAAATTCTGAAACAGATTTTTATTCCTACTAGATTTTGATAAACCATTTGAATAAAAACCATCCAGAATGTCCATCTCCAGTGTACTGTGAAATGCAGGACCTGATAGTCATTATTTAATTAACCATTGTTGTTAGGGTTTTTTTTCCCCTCATACGTGCTATGAAATAATACTATGATGTTGGCAGGCTTACAACATCTGAGACAATATGGCTCAGAAGTACAGTGTGACATGTAAGGAAGAAAATGCAGTCTAGTACATCTGTGCTACACAGGTTTTGCTTCGAATGGGAAATAACACAGGGTCTACCAATCCCAAAAAGTTGTGATAAATCTCCCCAGGTAAGCAGTTCAGCTCAGAATAGATGTTTTCCAGTAAACTTAATCTCCTGTGCATCTTCCTTGCGGTCAGGACTAGCTGAACCAGAGGATTTTTCCCCTTTTGATGCTTTGTGAAGGTTACTCAGGGGTTGTGGGATGCCCTGCTGTGCAAAACCCCCTGCTCTCACCAAAAGATGGTCTTTAACTTCCACAGAGTCTTTGGCATCTGAATTGTTAAAGATAACCTTTGTCTTCCAGTTAGTAAGCCTAGCTGTTGTTCAGCTTTTTCCTTGCCTTCCAGTTTTCTTTCAGTTTAAAGTGCATGGAAGGGACTCAGCATGGAGGGATGAGAGGCTATTGCAGAGGGATGGCTGCTGGAGCAGTGGTCCAGGGTTCAGGGCCATCCACCCACTGACATCCACATCCCTGCTGAGGAGCCAGTGGGTGCTTCAGTGGCCTTTCCACAGCAGCAAACCCAGCAGCTCCTCACCCTGCCCTTACAGCAGGCTGGGTGGTGGCAGCTGGCGGGTCCCTGCCCTGTGGGGGTGAAGGGGATAATGGAGTTGCTTCTTTGATTAACTCTGGCAGTGGCTGCTGAGTTAATTAGTGGTTGAATATGGGATGCCAGCAAAAGGCATTACTAATTCATCCACAAATGCAGTTTGGAGCTGAGTGAGTTTGGGATAAATTTAATTCCTGCTGCTAGTGAAAATAGGTATCCAGCTCTATTTCAAAATGAGTGTTTGAGCAGGAGATGCTATGGCTGTTTCCACTGTGAGGTTCCGTCATGCAATTCAATCTGTGTGTGATTTCAGTGCAGTTTTCTTACATGGCTTCATTTTGCAACCTTGTGGCCCTGTTCGCCCCCATCAAGGTGGTCATTCAGGTTTCATCTTCCCGCTAGGAAGAGGAATCTTGCTTGCTCCAAGCAAGGGAGACTTGATTTAGGCATGAGGGGCTCCTGAGAAGCGTCTAGAAATAGTTTACTGTGGTTGCAGAAGCAGAGGTTTGCTATGCCCAGCCATGCATGGTTAGAGCACAATAAAGCAGTGATCTCTCAGGATCCAGCTCACATGTGAGGGACAGATGGAATCCACAAAGCCTTTAGTAACTTCACAAGGAGCAACCATTTAGGTTTGCACATACTCGGAGCATCCCAGTGAGCGTGCTTGTCCTTGTAGCTGGAAAAGAGCCATTAACAAATGTTCATTACAATAGTAACCATTTAGCCATTGGCTTGTCTCCATGCTAAGATCTGTGCATCAGCAACTCTGTTTCCTGCCAGTTCCAGGTAGACAGATGTTTTCTTCGGGAGTGTTATGGAGACTGTAAATTATTTGGATCAGGATATTGTCTGTGCTATGTCTGCTTTCATCAGATGCTCTTTCCAAAAGACATTGGGGATAACATCTCCTGAGTAGGTGATGGGGAAAAAAGGTGGAATGAAAAGGGAGAAAGGGTAGAAATGGAGTTGCTTGTTCAGTTACTGAGCAAGGAGGAGGGTTTGATTTGCTTTTTCCTCAGCGATTGCTGAGTCAAGTGTGCATAGCAAAGTTTACTGAACAAGCCCATTCTGCGTCCTTATGCAAAATTCTTCTTGCTCAAAGACAGAGCCAATTACTGTGCATGTACTTGCCCAGCTCTAGCAGCCTGCCTAGCTCCTATCTATATTTCATGAGTTTCAACACTCCCTGAGGCTTGCCACACTCTGCTCTGCCTGCAGTGAAGGGCTCCTCAGCTGCAAAAGCAATAATGACTCAAGAAAAAATCACAAACAGATGAAGCTCCCTGGATTTACCACCCCTGGCAGCCTTGGCCTTATCCCCTTTATGCTGGGTGGCATTTGGATGCTCTTTCAGAGCCTGCCAGCAGTCAGGCACATGCAGTAGCCACCAGCTGATGCTCAATTTACCTGCCATTGGTTTGATGTAGAAAACAAGCTGCTCCTTGCACTCTGTGCAGGTTGGTAGCCAACAACAGTACTAACCCCCTCCTGCACCCTCTGGTGCCTTTTCCATCTTTAATTCATAGAAGGGTTAAAGCAAGGTCTCTTACATCTTCTGGCTCAGCTGTACGGTCAGCGCAGAGCTCACACGGGATACTTCCCAGCAGTTTGCCTTTGATTTTCAGCAATCCCAATGATGAGATTTCTGTCTTTCCCCTTGGGATGCTATCCTTCAGCTCCAGAAATACTGCTGTCGGGAAACTTTGCCTCAACTGCAGCAGCAGCTTGAATTCCAGGCTTTCACATCAGCTGCGAATGCCCCAGCACCTGGCCAAGCTCATCTCTCATTCCATGTGACTGGGAATGGATCAGTAGCAGTGCAGCACTGCAGCTTGCTCCCCTGGTGTATTCCCCGTGCAAATGTGGCCAGCTCTGTCTGAGAAGTAGACAGGGTGGAGTTTCTTGACTTGTTGACTGCTTAGAAACTCTTTTTATTCCCAATTGAAATGTCCTTCCAGCCAGTGTTCATTCTTATTCTTGCATTCATGTTAGATTAGGTGCATGTTCTCATCCATGCCTCTCAGCACAGTTGGGTCCAGCTGGACAGTCCATCTACACTATCAATGAAGCCAGCTGGCCAAAATCAAAGAGAAGCTCCCCATCTCTCTTTGAAGAACTTGCTTCTTCCCTCTGGTCAAAGAATGTTCATCCAAACATTCTCATAAGAAAAAAGATCTGTTCTAAACAAGTTGGAAACATTTTCTTCTCAAACATTTCTCTTTGTCCATTTTCACTGAAAATGACTGAACCCACTGCAGAACTCTGAAACTTTGAGGAAAACTTGTCAAAATTTGAAGAAAAATATTGACTGATACAAAGAAAAAGCTTTTTAGCATCTCCATTTTTCATAGAAAACTGCTTTATCTGCCTGAATGAAACAAACAGGCAAGCAAGGAGCAGAAAACACTTCAGATGTTTTTTAATAGTCAAGGTTTTTCCACTAGTTTCTAGTAGATTCCCCATTTGCTGGGCTCTCTTAGTCAGAATCATAAGGAAGAAACAATGTCTGTTCCTGTCAGCAGAGCTGTATTTTTAGAAGGGATGCAGAAAATAGAGGTAAGGTTGTATTTCTTCAAGTAACGTATGGGCTTTCCAATTGTGCTCCCCCTTCTTTTCTTTCTTTGAATTTAGGGTGGAAATGCTGTGGGTTTTGACTAGTGTTTGAACCCAACTGTGTCTATGAACTTCTTTATATTGCTTTTATTGTGGAAAGAACAAATGACTCATCAGAGTTAAATCTTCAGTTGTTGATAGCACAGCTTCAAATTCTTCCAGCTGGGATCAAGCCAAAGGAATAATCATGTTTTTCTATGCAATGCACATCTCAATCTGCAGTTCACATTGCTCTGGGATCCAAACCCAGGTGATTTTATGACAGCTAATAACTGCTGTAATTAGGAACCTAATTAAATATCCTCTGATCTTGCCCCTCTTTGAGTTGATCAGCTCAGGGGGCTGATTTGGATTCTCTCTCTCTCTTCACACAGTCTCACATAGCAAGTAAAGCACAGATGATTTTTGGCATCCTTTGAGGTACTAGATACTGCTCATGAGCATCCCAGGGCTCGGGGATGAATAGACCAGCAGCATGAGTAGTGGCTAGTAAGTTACTGCAAAGTATACTGAATGTGTTAAAACAATAAATCACACAGAATGACTGAGCTAGAACAGAGCAGGAAAGCTTTGCCACCTTCTAGCAGAGGAAGTCAGTGATCCCCCAACCATCTGTAGCGGCGCAGCAAATTTGTCAAGTTAGTATTAAAATGACGATAAGAAGGATTTAATCTGTGGCTGGGGGCAAGTGCTGAGGGTGCTGTACAAAAGGATCAGCAGTTTTGCCTTCACTTGGCAGCCAGGGTTACTCTACCAGAAGAAATCAGGGTCGTCTGTGAGCCAAGGGAGCTCTCTGCATGATATCATGCTGCAGGGGAACCCCTTGCTTGCGGAGACCATGGGCAGTGCTTTGCTCCTGTGAAAAGATGAGAGAAACAGAAAAGGCAAAAATTCCGTGCCTGTATTGGGGGCTTTTCCACCTTCACTGGTGGTCAGGGATAAGTGGGGACCCTGAATGAGTTGGGCAGAAGTGGCTGTTGATGTGTAAGAACAGCACGGAGGCACCCTGGGGATTATAATGGGCAAACATGAGGGATGAATTTGGTTCAGGAAGTCCTGCTGTGATTTGCAATCCACTGTAACGGGTACGCTTGTGCTGGCCACCCATGTATGATCACAGGGGAGCTCCCCCAGATTTCTAACAGTCAGAGCAGCAGACTGGGGAGCCTCATAGAGAAATATGTATCAGTTTCCAACAGTTGAGGAGACTAATTTCTGAGAGATCAGGTGGAGTTATTTCCCAGAATAATCCTGCTCATCTCACAGCAGAGTTTCAAGGTACACTTCTTGCCAACAGGAAGTATCTGATATCTTCTCAACTCTGCATCAAACTCTGCTAGCCTAAATTTAGGCACTGTGCAGCTGGTGTTGGACCAGACCTCTGGCAGAGCCTGTATCTCCACCAGCCTTGGAAGGAGAGTCTAGATGAGGACAGCTGGGCAGGTGACATCTAGGAAGCAGGTAAAGCTGTCATCTGCATGCTGTAGGGGATGGACACTGCTTTTAGGCATTAACTTTTATGAGATGGATGGCCTTACTAAAGCCCCGCAAAAGCCACAATGGGACAAATGCCTCACCTGGAGGATGCTGTGTCTGGCCTGGATTTGTCTGGAGGGTATGTTGTGCCTGTTTATAGCTCTCTAGTTCTACAGAAAATATATTCTATCTGGATGCTATGTGGTAGTGAACAGACTTGCACAGCGGTGTGTGGCAATGGAAAGCAGTGAGCTGTAAACATCCATGTGTCATGTTGTGCTGGGGCAGCTGTGACATGTGGCCCATGAATGCTTCCACTAAGGGCCAGGGGCCAGTCCTGGGGAGAAGGTCTGGGCACCAGCACTGCAGAGTGTGGAGGTCTGGGCAGGACCCAGCTTCGGTCATGGCTTATTAGTATCTATGCAAGCCTCTACTATCCAAGGCATGTCTGACCCTCTGCTTCTCTACAGGGAAGTAAGAAATGTGTTTTATTTGGAAATAAAAGATCTTTCCACAGACCAGTTTTAAAACCCATCTCATCCCAATCACAGCAGCAAACCCATTTACTGTTGAAGAGAGGCAGGCAGAGCTTGGCCCCCTTCCAGGACAGAGCTTAAAACACAACAGGCTCATCAATGCCTTTTGCTCACAGCTTTGTGCCCATCACTTTGTGGTTCTCATAGCCACAGGAACTGTAGAGACTCAGAGCTGTCCTTGTTCCATATTCATTACCTGCGTTCCTCCTATCTGTGCCTTGCAGGAGAAAGCTAATGAGTGACTTTAGTGTTCAGGCAAAGCACCAACTTTACAGCCCTGAAAACCAGCCTCCTACAGCACAAGCATACCAGCTTTCCCAGGCAACAGCCTTTGGGCTGCCCTTGTCCAGCTGAGATACAACATTCTTTGCCTCTGTTCCCAGGGTAGGAAGCACTCGGTTCCATTCCCAAAATGGGAAATAGAGGCAGAGATAACAATCACACAGAGCCTTCCAAAAATTCTGTTGCAGAGAAAATTTTCTATATAAAATGTCCAAAATTGATATGTTAGATATGGGTCCATATTCCTCTTCCCTCCAGGGATGCCAGCAAGGGAACTGGCCAGCTCTTGCCCCTTCTGCTCCACTTGCAGGAATGGGATCTGCTACTGCAGACTTGGCACTGTGGGCTACCGTGCTCTGACTGCCTATTCCTGGATATCCAGGATAATTCTGCAACCACTAGCAGATTTTGCATTCATCAGTAATGTGTCATCAGAAGCAGTCTTTTTCCTTAGCCAGTCTGGGTTAGATGAAAAGCTTGATATCCACTCGCTGTCTGCAGGCCATTCCCTGGCTTCCCATTAGTGAAGTCTGATGTTACACTTTGATAAATAACTTCTGATCATCATCTCCTTCTTGCCACTTTCTTCACCTGGAATATTCTAGCCTCTTTCCCACCAAGAGGCACTGGCATGATCTGCCTTGAAGTATTTGTTATCCTCTTGAAATTTGCCAGCTAATCCCCGCAGGCTTGTCATCTGGAGGACACCTGCTCTCATTCCATTTCTTGCCTGCCTTCTCCTGTATATCAACCAGGTTTCCTGCTTCTAGCAAAAGCCTTGAACTTATTTAATCTTAGGTTTATTCAGGGTGTGATAGACTGTACTTGTATCTTCCCCCTCGGGAAAAGAAGCCATTTGCTATGATAGCACCACCTTCTGGTGTCATTTCTGTGTGAATAGTCCTAATGTAGCTGGTCAAGGGAAAGCCATTTCAAGCCTTCCTGTTACTGCTGCCAAGGGTTGACTACCCAGAGAACCCTCTCGCCTGGGATCCCCTCTCTGACAGGGGCCACCAGCAAATACACCAAATAAACAGACAGTTACAGAATAACCCACAGCAGAGTGAAGTTCTGATGTTTGCCTTATATCTCGAAGAACAACCTATTTCTCTGGTAGGAAGAAAAGTTGTAGAAACTCTAATGAAACTCATGTTCTTTTTTCCCTCTAGTCCATCCAGCTCCTGCTTGCAATGCTGACAAGGCCTTGCCCTTTATTCCTAGAAGCCTCACAGTTTAGTGTGTAGGTAGGGATTTCCTGGAATTGTCCAGAATTCCAGTCTTTTGCCTTTCAAATTTCCTCAATGTGCCTTTGTTTCCTATGATGAGACCAGAATAAGTGCATCTCATTCTTAGGACAAAGAGACTGATTTTATTCCTTCCCTATTACAAGAAACAGTTTTAATATCCCAAAGCATCCTTTGAAACAGAGCCCACACAAAGGGTAAGGAGGGCAGATACTGCACAGAGGCCCCTTACCAAGCCAGCTGCCCCAAAGTGCCTTCACTTCCACCCAACATGGGGCTTGTGTCTGTGCTGATCTGGCATCTGCTTAGCCACCAGTGCCATGTGCCAGCCCCGAGAAGGCATCTTGCAGAAGTGTTGCAAACTGACTTGAGGTTGAAGGGAGGAATGAAAATAGAGCTCTGTGCAGCGGTGCAGGACATGATCTCTAAAGCTAGGTGGGGATGAGTAGTATCAACAGTAGGAGTAAGCGTGAACAACACATTTCAGGCTGCACTGGGCTGCAGCCTCTGCCAAATTCAGGAGTTCCTCTATGAGTACTAGGGAAAGCAGGAGCTAGGGGAAAGCCTGAACTTTGATCCCACTCATCTGCTCATCGGAAGCCCAGTGGAGGGACACTGCTGTAGGGGCAGTTGGCAATAAGTGTACTCAAAGCTCACATCCTGGCAGGCAATCCTTAGAATGCTTTTCAAGAGTGGCTTTCCATGCTCTTTAAAGCCCATTGTGCCTGGCTTTGCAGCACACAGAGCATGGCCAGCTCCCTCAAATATCGAGGCTATCAAAATGATGGGCACACAATCCAACCAAAGAGGCACAGCTTTGAGTCCTGTCTCTTGGTGACATGCACCAGGGTACATTGTGACAGCAACGGTGGGATACACCATACCACTGACTCCCATCAGGGAGGAAGATGCTGAGTTCCCCAGTGCTCATATCTTGCTAAAAGCCATATTCCTCCATCAAACTTACTTCCAGGGAGACTGTGGCTGAAATTTCTGCTGTACAGCCCTTGGCAGGCTTGAGCTGAGTAAAAGAGACTGGGCTTTTGGGAGGGGACAGAGGGATTCCCCTCATTCCAGTATCTGCAAGATGGAGCACACTTATGCCAGGGACAATGAGGACTGGTCCCCAGGTCACAAGATACCTGCCCTCCCCTTCTGAATGCTAGAGCAGCTCCTTTGCATGGGGATGCCAGAGTTTCAGCATCTCTTTCCATTGCCTTTCCATTTGTATGGAGTCTGACTCTTTAGCATGTCAACCCTTGGTTAGAACTGAAATAACAGGAATGGAAGGACAGCTATGAAACTGTATTATTGATTCTGCTTTGAAAAAGCACATCGGAGGCCATTTGCGGGAGACTCTGTCCTTGAAAGAATAATTTAAAGATCATTGTGGCATTAGCAAGGACAATCTGAAGTCCAGAAAGTTTAAGTTTTGAGGTCTTTGTCAGTGGTTACAAGGTTCACTTTTCAGTTATGCGTGTATTTTCCCTATGCTGTCTCTGACAGGTAAGGAAAGTAAGTTTTATTACAGCTATTTTGCAGACAAGGAACCAAACCTAAAAGTAACTGTCTTCTCTAAGGTTAATTGAGCTATTTCTGCCATTACAGTAAACTGTTTGGAGTTCTTGATGCTGCCCAAGACATTAAACAATCTTTCCTCTAACCAAACCTGAGCCTGACAAATGGCTGCAGAGGCATGTATTTTTCAAGCTGTTTTCTTACCCTTTTCATATTTTCCAGACAAATTACAGGTGAAACATCAACAGAAGTAGCCTGAATTCAACTCTCCTGGCATAAATTACACTGACAGCAATTTGACTTTCACCCCCATCTGTGCTGTCATGCCCCTACCCACAAGCATGAGTCACATGAAGCAATAAATAATAGCCAAATCCTCCTTTTTACCTTGACAGGTGATTTCTGAGGGTTTTCTCTCTGCATACAGTTGAGCTATGGTGCTGTAGCCCAGTGATGTATTGTAGCTATTAATTTGGGGAAATGAAGCTTTTTCATCATTAATGTCCAGCCTGAACACAGGAATTTATGAGGCTGGTTGGGAGGCAAATGCAGAGCCTTCTCACCACTATGAAGTTGTACGCCTAATTGCTCTTTTTAATTCCCTTTTCTGGCTCAAGGCAACATTAGTTTCCAAGGCAGGGTACCGTTATGCCTTCTCCCTTCCTTTCTGACCTTCCCATCCCCTGCTTTGTCCTATCTCCTTTGCTATATCTCATGCTCTGCTGTTGCTTTCTCACACTTTGGCACCTGCTCCTTATATCAGTGGTTTCCTCCTTTTCTTCTATTCAAGCAGCACAAACATCATTTCAGAAAACTGAGACATATAAGATGACCCATGGCACAGCTGAGACCCACACAACTTTAGGGCTTTCAAGATACTGCCTAAGCTTTAAAGCTTTGTGTAAATGAGCTGCTCTTGCAAAAAGCTATCCTAAAGGCTTCTGCAGGAACAAGGAAGGAATATGGGATGCTTAGGAAAAGCTACTGCCAAGCAATCCACCTTTTCATAATGTTAAGGGGCCCACTCCATGTGCTCAAATTAGCCATATTCCTCTTCTGCTGCATGGTGCAAAAAAAAATGCCGTGGGCTCTTTTGAATTGAAAGTCTCCATATGGGTATAAACCACAAGTATAAATGTAGTGTTGCTATATGTGAGGTCTTATGTTACTGTTAAGTCAGTGCCAACATCTTCCGGGTCCCACAGCAATTTTAGTTTGTGCATCTACTCAACAAAAAGTAATCTATTTCTGTGATTTTCTGCAAGATGCTTGTTTCAAAAATAGGTTCTTCAAAGATCTGACATATTCAAGATGCAGTCTCCCAGCTAAGACAGGCTTTTCAAATTGCTTTCTTAGAGGAGAAAACATCACTCCGTGGTTATGTTTCATTTGTGTTATGTGGTGCACACAGTGAATTTGATAACCGGATAATGGAATCTGTTGAATTATCATGGATGCTACAAAGTTCAGGTCTCCTCAGTAGTATTTCATAAGCAAAAAATGGTCAATCTAATCAAAATGCTATGAGAATGGATGGAGCAAAAGCAATTGCTCCAGTGTTTTCCCTGCTACATAATCTTGAAGGGAGCGTCAGAGTGAACATCTCTTTAAATCTGTTGCTGCTTGCACTTGTTTTTCTCCACAGACAAGGTGCATAATGAACAGTGCATTTGCAGTTTTGAAAGCCCTTGTGGCCACAAAGCAATTGTATTGGAGGGCTTATGCAGAAAAAAGAGGCTGAATTTAGTTTAAGATCAAGATCAAATAAGAGAGGTGTTTCTCAATCTTAGTATCATAATAACTGTTCCTCAGACTTGCTCGTTGAGCAGCTACAAGGGGAAACGTAAGTACCAAACCTATTAAAGAGCATGATAGAAGCATAAGGTTGGCTGTGACAGGCTGCAGCACAGGGGCTTTCTTGGAATGAGCCTGTATACTGGCATGGCCAGTGCCTTGGTACACTTCACTGGAGCTGGCAAGCAACTGTCTCTAGAAATGGATGCCTGAGCATCCTGGGCTAGTAAAGAGCTGTTCCCAATAGCAAGAACACTTCCCTGCAGGGAGATCTCTCAGTCTGTGGAAATGCCTCTTCTAGAGCCCTTAATGTGCTCTGATACCCTGGTGGAAAACGGGGTACAACCCTGCAAGGGCTACTGTGAGCTGTGTTAAATGATTTTTCCTTCTGTCTCCAGTTTGCGGGGAGGTTTGTTGGTCCCCCAGCAATGAGAAGGGTCATAGACAATAACTGAGGATGCTTTTCAGTACCTGAAACACTGCAGCCATTTCCCATTTGAGACAGGGAATGAGATGCTGCATCCTGGCCACAGCAGCTTGGTAACTCTGGGCAAAGAGTGATTTTGTGGCACAACACATTGAAGGCACTTTGACTGCATGGAGTCATAGGAGAGGGGAAGCTTCAGGCTTCAAGGCAGAAAGGAGGGAAGGACAGCAGCTGGGAGTTCTGGGGGGGGGGCAGGAGGAACAGACACAGCAAACCTTGTGGCTGCTTTATTAGAGGCAGGGGAAAGAACGAGGTATTTAATAAAGATAGTTGCTGGAATAAAATCCCTTCTGTAAGAAAGCAGTATTCAGAAATCACTCTGGGCTGTGCCTGCTTTCATGACACTGTCACTGGAGCAAATCTAGTCATCACAGCCATATATTAATTAGTTAATTAAGTGGCTCATTATTTAATAACACAGGTTGCAAGTGTGATGAAATAAAAGTCCTCTTTATAGCTAGAGGCATGTTTTGCCAATAAGCTAAGCAGTTCATAGCTAATCGGGCATGTTTGCTGTCTGGCACAGGCAGAAGCTGCTGAGTTGCAGACAGTTTATTTCCAAGGTTATTGCTTACGCTCATCTCTGGGAGCTTGTCAGGGCCTCCAAGCCTAGTAAGGTTAGGCCTAATAAGCTGTCCAAGGGCAAACACCAGAGAAATGCTCATTAAAGGGCACCAGGGCATCACTGTTTGTGTATCAATGCTAAATTGCCTCTTGGTTTATACTGCCAGGTGCAATGCTGATGGAGGGATTGGTTTATTAATAAGCAGTTAAGCCTCAGACTCTAGCACTCTATGATATTTAGAAAGACAAGGACGTAAGAGAGACATGTGCTGTACGTTTGGCACTGATATGGCTTCTCCAGGTGATCTTGGGAAAGTTTCTTGACTTACATCTACATTAGGACATCCCTGAGTATTCCTTGGTATCCAGGTCAGGGTTAATGCTTCAGCTCCATGTCAGGAAAAGATTTATGGGGCAGCAATGCTCACCATTATCTTGGTCATCATGTCAAAGGTAGCTGGGTGTGAAGGTTGGAAGGAGGCCTTAGCTTCCTGGTCTCGCAGGTATCCTGCGAGTACACAGTGCACAGCATTTCCATTTAAATGCTCAGGTGAAGCTTTAGTCTCTCTCCGTGTCAAGTCATGATGTGCAAAACAAACATAAGGACTTTTCCCAGCCTTTCATAGGAGGGGTAGCACTGTAGCCTGCTTAGGTACTATGATAGTGGGAGAGGAGGAGAAGAGGGAATAGATGTCTAGGAAAGCTTAGAGATCCTGAGTATTTTCTCAGCTAAAAGACAGTTAATCTCAGTAAGATGGTCAAATTCCAGTTTAGGCATATGTGTTTCTAAGTTTTCTTTGGGTAAATTATCATCTCCTCAAGACTCTGGCGCTTGAAACCAGACACTCCTCTCCCACATCCTCCATGGTTTTGTTCTTTTCTCCTTCACCACCTCTTTTCTGACTAAGCTCTCAGCTGTGATTTCTCCCTGCTTTTGCTCCTTGAAGCAAGCCTGTTCATTATTTATTAGCTACCATACTCTTACACCATCTGTCTCAACTCATTATCCATATTCAGCTTGTCAAATTGACCTTTTATGGCCTTTCTCTGGAATCCTAATGTCTAGTCTGTCCCTCCTTATATAGCTTTGCACTGCTAAGCCGTTGCTTTCCAACTCCTACTGTTAAATGTTCCTGTCTATCTCACGAACACCCAACTTGCTTGTCTGCATCCTTATCTTCAGAAAAGCTGTTTATTCTGCTTGACTGATGCTTGTTCCTTGTTTCATCTGTTACACGTTCACTGTGCCAGCTTGCTGCAGCACATACTGTCTTAGATATGACCTTTAAAGCATCTGTACCAACAGAATATCAGGCTCTAAGATATAATCTCCCTTTAACAATCTGGAGGACTTTTTGTTCCTTAGTTCATAATATAACACAGTGGATTACAAGTTAAGTTCAGCCCACAGCCACTTTGCTGTGAATGTTGCCACCACATAAGGCAATGGCATTTTAGTGCCCAATGTACTGGAAACCAAAAATCTCCCCCAGTGTGCTCAGGATGGATTAGTATGAAAAAGTGTAATGGCATTACAGCAGTACAGCCAGATTCTTACTTAGCATAAATCAGGATAGCTCAATCAAACAATGAACTATTTGTGCTCATACCATATCCGGCTCTGCCCCCAGATTCATGAGCCACTGTAAATGCCTCATCTTCAAACGTCATAGCTTCTCCTCACAGAAAAATATTTTGCTGTAGCAAAGTAATGCCAGGCTCCAGGACCAAATTACACAGTAGGTATTTTATTGTGGTGAAACAAAACACACGCTATGCACCTACAGAGAAACGCGTAAAACCCACCACAGATCAATAGAGATTATCCAGAAACTGTCAGACAGCTGAAGTTCAATAGTCTCTGTAGCAGAGAATTTTGAACTGAAATGCTTTTGCTGTTAAATTATTAATCTGATCTGCTGGCAACACACTAAATTGCTTCAGCTCTGTTTTCTCCACTTTTCCTAATATATCAGGGCTGCATCAGCACCTATCTTGTCTACTCTACAACATGGGAAAAATGAATAACTGAGTCCTGTCCCAGAGGTCCCAGCAGCATCTTAGAGTAAATCAATGATTTTTACACCAAAAAAAGGACTTTTACCTTACATATCCTACCTGTGCTGCAGGGGAGCAATCATTAGGTGCCATCTGCACTGTTGAAAGTCGGTTCTTTGAAGCAGATGATTTCGAGTCAATGACTTTCAAATATCTTCTTTTCACTCACAGCTACTAATATGGAATCTGTGGCACAGATAGCTTGCTTAATAAGCTCCATGGAGAGTTTTTGAACCTGTGTTACACATCTATCAAATAATTTCTTAACAATAAAAAAAAGTCTCAGGAGAAACTTGTTTTTATCCTTAGTTTTCACTTAATGCACTGCTTTCCTCTGAAGCTACAACAAAAGATGCCTCTTCATCCAGAGTTCAAAGCAAATTCCTTTTAAGGTAAGCCCTGCTTACAGACTTCGATTTTTAAACCTCTTGTTGTCCAGACCCAGTTAGCTTCCTGTAGGTGTTTGCAGCCACAATTGATCGTTGTAGCCATTAACATGTAATTTTATGCCTGAAACCCACATATTGACATGCCCACACACATAATCACTGTGTCTTTGATGGCAAAGTGGCTCCTTTTTGCCTCTAGCTACCATATCACTGAATAAGAAAATCCAAAAAGTCACATATCCACCTTGATTTTCCTGAACAGGAGCGGGAAAGAGACCTAAGAAATTACATCTGGAGCTGACATCTCCAACCTAGGGCTCTGATTTAGTCCTCCCTCAGGAATGCTTGACCATGGTTTCATTTGGATATTAATTGCAAGGACAAATTTTACTGCCAATCTTGTGAGACTGGAGAGAGAATGGGAGGAATCAGAAGGAATTTTTACCTAGGTATATATGCAGTGCTCCCTTACGAGTCTACAATCGTATATAAACTTGCATCTCAAGGGCTGACCTGTATTTCCAAAAAAGAGACCATATCTCCAGCTGATTAAATCATACTAATTCAGTGGCCAGTGTTCAGATCTGAGAACATCCTACTGGAAATTCCCCAGGGACTCATTTCTCATCACCACCATCTGATTAAGATGTTTGATGGAAAGGCAAAGTAAGGAAAGTGACTGCTGAAGACCTGCAAGAAACATGACCTATTCTGATACAGCTACCCCCTTATTAAATAACAGTCAATAATTTTATTCCCTCATAGCTAACTTCTTCCTAAAGTATTTTGGAGTTGTATGCTCTGAGACTTTCCTCCCTGTCTGTTTATTATTTTGTTAGTGAAATAGAGTTGCAAAAAGCCAAGCAAGCAGTAAGAATTAGGGCTGAGCTCTGGCAGGGATGGCCTGAGTTGGGGTTAGAATCCTTAGATATGGTGAGAGCTGCTGTTATTAGTAAGCAGTAGGTGCCTTTCCCGACACAGTTTGTGGATCAATAATATGTCAGGGCTTCCATCCTTCCCTGGCCATGTCCCCCTTGATTCTGAGCATGATTTGGACCATTAATCTTTGTCCTTGCTCCTTGACTTTTGATTTCACTTGGTTTCTACCTCTCTGCATTAGAAGCCTCCTCGTTTCCTTTTTCTGACTTCCCTCACACATATATTCTCTCCAGATCTGGCTGCTTTTCCCTCTGCAGGATCCTTGCCAAGAACCCAACCTTGCCATCTGCCCAGGAAAGTGGTGATACTGCTCAGCTCTCTTCTGGATGTTGAGTTGTGTGGCTGCAGCAGCAATGTCAATGTTAGCAAAAAAGAAAAAAAAAAAAGGATATCAGAGCCCTGTGGAAGAAAAGCCCCTTTTTCTGCCTCATAGCACAGATACTTTAAGTCATATGTGTATAAATGGCAAGGTTACTTTCCCTATATTCTTTCTCTGTATTTCACCTGAGATAATATTACATCCATGACAGTAAAACTGGAGAATTTCTGGTGCATTTTTTCTTGGTAAGAAAATGCCAGTTTTTAAAAAGCTGGGTTTTTTAGGGGAAAAAATTCAGTTTCAACAACTGTTTCCAATAAAAAATGGATTAAGCAGCAGCCACACTGGCATTTCTTAAAGTAAATGTTTGGTTTTCAGTTGGAAACAACTCCTCATGAACCCGCACTTTTTTTGTGCCAATGAAAAGGGCAACCTTTTACAGTATAAGATGAAATACTTTTCATGGATGGTGATCTGAAAGTATTATTTTTGTGAATTATGGGGTTGCAGACTAATAATTTAGAATTTTTATATTTATACTGGTTGGAAAGAGGAAAAGTTTCTGAATTCTCCAGGGGGAAAACAGCACTTTTCTTGCTAAAAAGAAATAAAAGGCAAGCGTTCAGTGAAAACCTGACAAAAACTGTGGGTAAAACATTTACTTTTCCTGGGCCTCAGCTGTGAAGCAGGGATCGCAGGGACCTCTTTTCTCCAGTTTCTGGTTTATTTAGGCTTTTTGGGATACAGTTGCCATCTATTCAGCTGTAAGGGGGTTGAGTAACTAATCTACAATTCACACCAGAGGAAGGCTGGTGCTGTTCCTATGTGCAGCCTGGAGGGACACAGAAATGCCAAGAAGCCAAGAGACAGACACAAGGATGCTCAGCTTGCAGCACAGAGCTGTGTCCTAGGCACGGCAACACTTCACCTCCATATAGCAACATGATGATGAGACATTGCTACAGTACTCAGTCGGTTTAATAATGTTTGTGTAATTGCTGGCTGGCTGCCTGAAATCCAGGATAGTGCTCCCCTGGGAGCTGTGAGTTGTTAAGCATCTCAAAAATCTGGTCCTTCGTGTGTACAAATGGATCCACTAATTGCATCCTCATTAAGAGGCTGAGATTGGAATTTCACAAAACCTTATCTGCACCATTTCCTTCCTCTGTTCAGCGAGAAAAATTTCCTCTTAGGAATTTTTTTTACAGTCAGCTTTGTGACTGCAGAGTGTCCGTATGGTCACTGTAGGATGTGGGCATCTTCCCATTGGTGCCAGCAGAAAGCAGCTCTGGGGGTGAGGGTGTTTTGCTAGAGCGGTTGTCCTTCAGGCAGAATATTAAACTGCTCTGCCATCTGTTTTACAGGGATTATTCTGGTGAATGCTAAGGATCCCTTGAAAGCATTTATACAGTAGCCTTATACTGCTTCTTATCCTTAGCATTCATATAACCTATCCCTTCAGCTGTTGACTTGGAGAGTTTTCCCTTTCCAAGCATGCACAGGCAATGAGAAGGATCCGTATGTCAGCTCCGAGCCTTGGCAGTCTCCCCACTGCATACATACGTGCACCCACACCTCCCTTCAGGCTCTGGCCTGGCTCCCACAAGACAACCGCCTTACTCTCGTTACCTTCCCAGAAACTCCATCATGCCCCAAGGTTCAATATATTTCACAACAAATCACCTCTTCATTGCTGCCCTGCTCAGTAGTTTGCCATAAGGTCTGTTCTCTGCTAGAGTTCAGCTCTCTAACAAGCCCCGGTCTCTCTTCATTTAGTGCCAGGTACAAGAAACTCGCCCTTCCCTGCTTTCACTCCAAGCTCTACTGCCCTTTGGCCCACAGTTTATCACCTGAGCATGACAGACACCTCCTTTATATACTCTTTTTCAGGCAAACATTGGTGTTAAGTTGCTCTTCTTAAAAGTCCCTTTTCCTAGAGTAGATACCATTTCTATTATGAGTATATACAAGAGTATAGGTTACTATTTTAAATTTCAGAGCTCAAATGACTGAATTCCTGGCTAAGTATGCAACATCTGAGCTGACTAAAGAGCTTAGGAGTGCAAGAAAACTTGAGGTGAATAGTGTGTATGAAGGAGTTGCTGTAAAACTAGAGTGTGCAAGATACAGGACTAAGTGAAGGATGCTTGTTAGTGTCAGGGTAACTGATGGGATAGACTGGTGAAGAAATAGGTTTAAGGTAAATATGAAGCGGAATCTCGACGAAAAGCTATAGTGCAAAAATTACTTGGAAAGAAAAGGCAAGGTAATGTATTGAGAAAGAAGTACTGTGCTATGGAGAATTACAAGTGAGGAAAGAAACTGTATTCCCAGGTACTTCAGGTCTTTGCTTCCTAAGCTCAGTTTAATGGGTTACTTTGGGGAGACCCATAATGAGGCTTTCCTGCCTCTCGTCTCCCTCCCCTGCAGACTCTGCCTTACAGAGCCTTACATTTGTCATGTGTTTAAACCTCACTTGCATGTCTCAGAAAGGTAACTGTTGGTTTAAAAGGGTCCAAGGTTGTAATAGAATTATAGAATCATTGAAAAAGACCTGTAAGGTCATCAAGTCCAACCATTAACCCAGCTCTTCCAAGCCCACCACTAAACCATGTCACTAAGGGCCTCATCTACACATCTTTTCAATGCTGCCAGAGATGATGACTCCACCACTTTCCTGGACAGCCTGTTCCAGTGCTTGACAACACTTTTGGTGAAGAAATCTTTCATAATCATAGAACAGTTTAGGTTGGAAAGGACCTAAAGATCACCTAGTTCCAACCTCCTGCTGTGGGCAGGGATGCCTCACGCTAGAGCATGTCACCCAAGCCTCTGCCCAAGCTGGCCTTGAACGCTGCCAGGGATGGAGCATTTGCCATCTAAACCTCCCCTGGCACAACTTGAGGCCATTTCTTCTTGTCCTATCGCTTGTTACTTGGGAGAAGAGACTGACACCCACCTCGCTACAACAGACTTGACGTGATGTGTATATTTGTCTCAAGCTCTCATGCATCACTGTGAAGGGTAATTATAGCAATCCAAGCCTACAATCTATGTGAGAAGTCATGATTTTGTATCTAAATGCTAAGTGGGGCTGCTAATATGAGTGAGTGCAGCTCAGCTTGAGTGAAAAGGTGTTAAAGAATCAGGCCTAGAGTGAATCAGCCTGTGTGTATGTGGCAATGAAAGGAAACAAGTAGTGTGAAGTATCAAAGTAAAGCATTAAAGAGACCTAAGTTACAACCTACCTCTGGGCACTGCCCCTTCTCCTAGCGTGATCCCAGAAAATATCCATCCTACAAACTGAATGAGAAACCAGTGAGTACTATTTGCCACAACCTTTTTCCTGAATTACACATACTTCCCAACAGAGGTGGCTGTCACTGGTCCATGAGAATCATCAGCTCATGCCTTTATTTCCTATGATGTCAGAGATGTAAGTGACCTCATGTGGTAATTAACAATCTTTGTGTATCAGGGAAAGAACGTGGATGCTTCCGTGGGTCTTTTCTAAGCTTGTAATCTTCTTTCGTCCTGTTATTGTGAGAAGCAAAGATCCCAGCTTCCAGCCTTGACAGCTTTTTAATAAGGAATGAAATGATTCCCAGTGCTTGGTCTTCAAGAACATATGTTTGCCTTTTTAAAAAGTACGTCTAGGGGTAGGGTCTGTGGAGACCTGGAACCTGATCAGTTCTGTTACTGATCATTGGTCTTATTGTTACTTCATTTCCTAAGATGAGTTTTCAATCCACTTCTGTAGCAACCAGAAAGGGACAAACATGGTGAGATCACTGTGCTTCCTGCTCCGATGTTTGAGGTTGCTTTGAAACATAACCTGCCAACACATGATGTTTAAAAACTTCCAAAGCAAGACCTAATGTTCCTTAGCGCATATTGTTCTTTTTTGCTGTTTTTAAAAGAAAGGCTTTTCCCCCTATTTTTCAAAAGAAAATATATCTCTTTGGAACTACATTTTTATTGCCTTGGAGAACATGATGTTCATTCATGACACAAATCTTTGTGTAAACAAGAAAGTTACTTCAGGACTGGGAGGTTCTGAGACTCAAAAGTGCTGTTGGATTTTTTAACCATTAGTGATGATGCTCCAACATTGCAACAAGCGCTGTAGAATCTTCCTTCTGATGGCTGTCAGATATATTAACTCCCCTGCACATTAACATCTCCATTGCGGATGCGGAAGTCTCTTTACTGCTACCTGCACTGGAGTCTCCTGATCTTCTTAACCTTATGAGAATGCCTTTGGGATATTTATTTATTTATTTGCTGCTTTATTGATTGCTCTTTTTCAGCCCTGGAAGAATGCCCTGCTGCCTTTTTAACTTCATGCAAAATGTATTGTGTGATTCAGCATAAAGAAAAGGAAGAGGAAACATATTGAATGCAATGACAAATGGCAGAGGGGTCAGAGAAAAGGAAGATGCTCTGGCAGGGTCTACAAAGGATGTCTCATAATTATGTGCCATAAATATATAGGTACCTAAACAGAAATACAGAGGGAGGTTTTATGAAGGTTCTTGGAGCATCGTAGGCAAGGCATGGCCATGACTCCATGCAGACAACTCTGCTCTTTCCTTATGCTGAATGTTTGGCCTGCCAAAAAATCACAGCATTTGCAGAAGGAGTGATGTCCTTCTGAGCATTTTGTGAGAGTGCTTCTACTGAATTTCTTCTCCAAAGCTGTTTTAGCTGTATGTTTTCTAAACCCATACTGTCTGCCAAATAAGATCATGAAGTGCAGAGGTAGCGCTGTTATTTACAGTGTGTGCATTTGCATACTCTTCTATAGGTCAACTGACTATGTAAGTAACAATGCCCACATATATACAGACATGTGCCCATCCATGTCACTTCATAGCTCATTGGCACGTTTTTTAGGCAACTAGCTCAAAGCTTAAAGGAAGGACCACATTTTGTGCTTGCCTACGCTGTGCTGGCTCCTCTAGCGTGACTCTACTCAGTTTCCCACGTGAGTTTCCTTGCAAACTCCTTGTCTACAGCTGTGTGCAGCAGCAAATGCAGGAGAACACTGGAGAGCCAGCTGGCTGAAAACTGCCTGAAAAATAATGGAAATCAGGTGTCAAAAATGAGAATGTGTTTAGATGTGACTTGGCTTCCCTTGGTTTTCCCTGCAGAGAGCAGTGATTCTATATTAGCTTTGTTTTTTGCTCTCTGTGAAAATCATCCTCCGTTGATGGGTAGATATGGGAAGAACAGAGCTTGGTGTGACTTTCAGTGACTTTATCTTGGCAGACACTGCATGCAAGTGGTACATCTGTCATACAGACGGAGAGACACTAGAGAAAAAAAGAAGCCATTAAATAAGATTAAGTTTGGGATCTGGATGAAAAAAGAAAACCAAGCTCATATTTTGTGTCATTATGATGTTAGGCAGTTGTAGGTACCAGGATAGATGGATAGAAACCTATTTATCAACCTAAGCTCTCTGTTCCAGCAACCCAGCCCGATACTGTTCTGCTCTCTGTAGAAACCAGGACCACATGTGGGAGGCAGGGTTTCTGGGAATGAAGAAATTGGGATGACACATTACTTTACGTTCTGCTTTAGGTTTCCACTTAACTTGGTCATTTTTAGTGCTCTTTTTCATTCTAAGGCTTTGGGGTTTGATGATGAAAAACATTCCTCAAACACTCTGCCATTTTTTTGCAACAGAGAAGCATGTATTCAAAATATTGGGTGTTAAACTAAATGCATGTGTGCTTGCAAAGTTTATTGCTGCCTCGCTGCTATTGTTTCCTCTTTCTCAGGACATGACCTTCACCACCACAATGAATCAGGAAAAACCTGTCAAATCCTCCTAGCTCCCAGCCTGTGCAATTTGCTGTTCCTTGCTGTTCACTAGACAGCAGCTCTTCCCACCCAAAGCACAGAAGAAGCCAGCAAGTTACAAATGACAGCTAAAAAGTGAAGCATTATCAAAAGCTGTGTGAGACTCTGTCAAAGAGAAACTTTACATAGTAATTCTCCTGAGCCTGGGAAGCTGTCTATCCCATCAGTTCCAAAGAGCAGAGAGAAGATATGTTCAAATAACCAATATCAGGAATTGCTCAAATCAATACATATATTAGAGTATCTACACACAGTGTTCTACAGCACTTAGAAATCTCCATTCAGAATGGATGAAGGGTATAGAAACAGAAACCTCTATCAAAGGAGCAGGGATTCAAACCAAGCCTCAGATGACTACAGGTACCAGGATGGTAACTACGAAGGGTATGCACCCGATGACGGCTATTACCGTGGTGGGGATGAACCTGCTCATGAAGAAGATGCCCAGAGTGATGTTACAGAAGGCCATGATGAAGATGATGAGGTCTATGAGGGGGAGTACCAAGGGATCCCACACCCAGATGACATTAAAGAAAAGCAGAAGAAGCGAGCTCCTGCCATGGCTGATGAGTACAGAGACCGCGCTGACCTTATGGCAGAGAGGATGGAGGACGAGGAGCAACTTGCCCACCAGTATGAGAACATCATTGAGGAGTGTGGCCACGGACGCTTCCAGTGGACTCTTTTCTTTGTTTTAGGGTTGGCGCTGATGGCAGATGGGGTGGAGGTGTTTGTGGTTGGATTTGTTCTTCCCAGTGCTGAGAAAGATATGTGCTTAACCAGTTCGAACAAAGGGATGCTAGGTAAGTGCCACATGCAAACAGCTCTTCTATGCACTTAACAGTAACTAGAACATCTTCTTCTAGTGAACAGCTGATTTCAGGATCTTCTGATGTCTCTTGGGTTGCATTTCATACATAGTCACGGCTGGGTGGATCTGACTCAAGGGGGATTTGCATATTCCTGAGAAGGCAGCTACTCAAAAGCAGCAGAATTTCATCACATCAAAGCCCACCTTATGAATGTGCTGTGACCCAGTGCTGAACAAGGCAGCTCACAGCCTTGTGAAGTCCACAGGGAAAAACTCACGGGGCGTTCAGGGAGAGATCAGTGAAAGGTTAAAGGTGGCTTTTCCTACTTGAGGATCTTGTGACTCAGATTTCAATGCTTTTAGAAACTACGTTGTAAAGAGAAGTCCACAAAGCAGTGCCATCCAAGCATGACAGTTATAAAAGGCAGGGGTCTGTTTGCTTTGGATCAAACATTGTGGCTTCTGATGCTGTCCTGCTCTCCAAAGTTTGCCCAGGTTTCCCTTTCTTTCATCCCAAAGTCCTAACTGACAAATCTGTGCAGTCTGTTCCTTCTACACACTAACTTCTCAGTCAGAGCAGTTTGCTAGTAAGTACTGGATCAGAAGTAGTCAGTGGAGGTTTCCTCTTAGGTCTGTGGAAGGCAATTAATGTGCTGAGGCTACTGGCAACACCCCTTTTACATCAGCCTTGACATCTCCCTGTGGTGAAAATACAAAGGCTCAGTTACTGGGAGTGAGACTGAGTGGAAAGGTTTGGATGAACAAGTTTTTCCCTTGCACACTATAAGCCAAAGGCAGCAAAGCCTCCCAGATCTCCAAGAATCAGGAAAGTATCCAGCATGGCCCATAGTGAGAGCCAGCTGTGCAATAGTACAGCACATCTGGAAGGAAAATAAAGTAGCTCTTGGAAGAACTTCTTTAGGAAAGGGAGACTGTGTCTTGGTGGACACGTACTGGGGTTGTGGGCGGATCATCAGGGCCTGTAGTTCATACAGTCTGACCCAGGAGCCCTGTCTAAAATAAGGTAAATGCAGATTTTGGGTTAGACTCTAGCCCTTGACTCAATTCTATTTGCATTATTTTCATACGACAAAGGCAACAGATAATTATCCATATACAAAACTCTCACCATGGTATATTGAGGTCCTACACACTTTTCTGTTTCTTCTTTTTTCTTTAAACTGGAGGATCAGGATGTTTTTTCCTATAGCTAGTGAGGTGTGTACTTAGTTCTGTGCCCTAAAAATTTTACTAACTTTTTTTGCTTCAGAAACCCACTTAAAAAACCTAGCTCATAATATCTCAGGTCAGATACCTAAGAGCAAATTGTTCGCAATTGAATCCTGATTTCAAAGGGACTTCGGAATTCACCAGCTCACTGTGGGACACGGGGTTGGGTGTCTTTTCAGTGATAAGACCTTTGAAAAGCAGGTCATTTATTTTGGTGACTATATGATAGCTGAGATCTTCTGAAACCCTGACCCTATAAATACCTGTCTCTGTAGAGCTCCAACTCTGGCAGGCAACAGAGTCAGAAAACTTCAAATGTCACAAGAAAATCTCTCTTTGAAGTATTTCTGGCCCAGCCACAGGTAAAAATGAACAAGAAACCTCCCCGGAGAGCTCGTTCCGGTTTTCCCAGCTCCGTATTTGCAAGGCGGAAAGTTCAGGGTGTTCTGATAAGCTCTGCAGGAGCAAGGAGACATTTGGGTCCATATCCAATCCTAGCTCCAGCCTCCCGAGCATCAACCAGGCTAATCTGGAACTGCTAATTAGGGGAAGAACACTCTTTTCACTGCCTTTTCTGCCCACTTTTAAAGACAGCTTTTGAGAACCTGGTTTTGCAGAACAATTTCTTCTGTCCTTAGGTTGGTTGGTTGGGGGATCTGCTGTCAAAGCTTGTGTTCACACTTTTCTGGATTGAATATGAGGAAAAAGAAGAATTTTCCTAAAAACAGTAAAAGTTGATTCATCTTAGTTTGAGGCAGAGAAGAAAGTGGATATTTATGGTAGCACTCAGTTGTTACTGATGGTCATTGTACATGAGGCAGGTCTCTGATTCAGTCCATTTTATTTGTTAAATATGCTTTCTTGTCTGCAAGGTTTCCTCTTGGATCTGACGTTTGTGAGATAATCCTTTGTGTAAATGAATTAAGCGTGGCTTAGAAAGCCTTAGATTGCAGAGTGGTGCGCTGGCATGAGTAAAGAATACCCAAGGGCATGAAGAAGTGAAGGTGTGAGGAGGCTGGAGCAGGTACGGGCTGCTGAAGGGTGTAAGAGGGGAAGAGTGCAGGTCTCTGGGTCTGAAGAGGAGGAGGAGAGTTTTCTGCCAAGCTAAGGGCAGCAGCAGGGAGTCGAGGGTATCAGAGGTTTGATAGGCAGCAGTGCAGTGCAGGGAACACAAGGTTTGGTTTCAGACCTGCCTCCAGCACAGCCTCGTGTGCCAAGAAACCCTTTTCTGAGCAGCTGTGGGTACACAGCATGATAAGGACAGTCAGATATCGGCCTCTGAAGCGAAAGGCTGGGGAAGTGCTATTGATGGAGACGAGAACATAATCTTCCTCAAAACCTTTCCTAGATTAGCTTTGGCACCCATCTACTTGCAACTAGAAAAAAATATATCTTCTAACGAAGCTCTGAGCCTCCAACACATGCTCATTTCCCTCTGTGTTTCCTTCCATTCCCTCAACAGTCTATATGCTGTGCTATTGCAAATTTATCTTGCTAATACTCAGGGTTCAATGATTGGTTGACTTAGTGGCAATCAGAGCTCTTCACCTCAATTTCTGCCTAATGTGCAGTGGTGATCTTGCAAAAATGTGTCTGCATATAGTGAACGGAGGGACAATCAGAGAAGGCACAGATTTCCCTCAAATCATCATGAGGTTTTAGGGAAACAGGGTTGTTTTCCGCGCACGATTATTGCCCCTTTCCGTATCCCCATGTACCAATAAATGTCTACAGATAAACTCATCTTTATTCCCAAGCGACTGCTCACCTCAACGCATTTTTTGTGAAGGAAACATAATGAGGTTATCCCAGGTGGAGTTAAGGTTGCTTCCAGGTAGCTGCAGAGATTTAAACACAAGAAAAGGTCTCAGCCATAATAAGAGACACCAGGAGGGAAAAAAATGGGAAGTAAGTCAGATAAATAATCAAAACGTTGCAGGAATAGGAAGGAACAAATAAGAGAGCTAAAGTAAATGCCCCCTAAAGACCGATCTAGTGAAATTCAGCTTCTGCTAAAAGGACACTTTGCATTAAATACTCTGTATATTGCCTATTTTTCCTCCCTCGGAAAGCAAGAACGGAAAAATATCAAGCAAATTATGACCAAATTATGCAAAAATTACAAATAAACAGATGCCCACAGTGTTTCATGCAATGTGTGAAATGAATATGACACATCTTAGAAAACGTTTATATGTTGTTCTGAAAATAAACATCTCGCCATCAGATGCAAATTAACAGCTATTTTAGCCCTAAATATCCCTAGTGGGACAAAACACGTAATTGGAGTTTTTCTGTTGCACAAAATGCTATTCTGAAGATGATTACAGGGGTATTACAAAAAAAAAGAGAAAAATAAATGATAACTGTATAGATTTTAGCACTTTGATTTCATAAATTCTTAACGCTATTTGTTAAGAATAAGTTTGGAAACTTTTAACAATGATATTTTTACATATTCATTGGATAAATCTGCTTTGCTGAGCATTCACCAACAGTAGTCATACTACTACTAATAAATGTCTTAAATTTACTGGAACAGAATATTCCTTTTCAGTATAATACATCCTGCCAGAGACAGAGGTTTTTTTATTAACTAAGGGTAATCATATGAAAAGTCATATAATTTGTAATTATTTACTTGGTGAAAGGCACACAGTATAATTATTTGGAGAAATAACATATAAATGTATATCTTCAGGTGCTTTTAATCACCTCTTAGAGGACTAACCATTCTATGACTAAATATCATGTTTGCAAGCATAGAGCAGTAAGTACACAGCAAGTATAAAAGATGGTGCCACAGTGATGTTTTAAACTTCTTCACATCCTGCACATAAAGAACTCAAGGCACAGATAAAGCATCAGCCTTTCCCATGTCCCCAGTTGTGTTATCATGATTTCACAGTTCAGTAAACTGAGACAAGAACATTTTTAAGGGCTTTGCCCATAACTGCAAAAAAGCTGCACCAATGCCGGGAATAAAACGGAGTTTTCAGGCGCACAGCTCCCTTTTCCTTTTTATGACTTCATAACACTATTTTAAGGAGAATATTATCTTACAGACTCTTAACCTCACAATATTAGATAAAAATATAGAAAAAAAGATCTTATTAGTAATTATGCAGTTATGTCGCAACTCAAGCTTGGCTGTGTGAGTCAGGTTAAATAAGATGTGTAACTATATCTCTGCTTTTAGTTGTGTGAGAGGAGGTTTTATTATCAGCTGAGATAAATTCTGGCCTCAGCTTCTCATTGACCTGAATTCACCTGGTATGACAGTAAATCCTAATCCCCTCTGCAGAGCTCAGTGGATTTTCTCCAGTTCTTGATTCTTCCGGGATAAGCATAGATGAGCCCAGCCGTGGCTCCCTTGCTCTGCCATGGCTTGTGGCTGCCTGTTTTGTGCCTTCACAGCCATAGATCCCCGCCACAGCAACCAGCTAAACCCTGATGAGACCTGCCCATGTCCACGTTCCAAGCATTGGGCATGAATTCCTGGTACAAATTTGCTCTTGGGCAGAAATTTTCCCAAGGAGCATCATCACCCTGAGTGGTAGGGACATGTTAGGGAAAAAAAGGTGGGTTTGTGATTTGGAATCATCCCACACCTTGTGCAGGTCTGATATGGGGATGGCTGCATCTCCATTTATAAACACTGCAGGAATTTCATCTGATGGGAGCCAGCACGAACAGGTTTTCGTTTAACAGCAAAGGGTTTGTTTGGCTTCCTCTGTTGAAAACTTTGCTTTAGCAGAGGGGTTGGGTGGGGGGAACCAGATGGTCCCATGAATATTGTAGTGATGGACAAGTCCCGTGGGGGGACTGTGAAGCCGGCTGAATGTAAACAGCCACCCACAGCCTGCTGGCAATGCCGGCTGAAGCGTTGGGCGCGCGTTGCCTCGCCAGTGCTGCGTCAAAGCGCGCATGGATTCACGCATCCACCTTTGGCTTCCGTGTGCAGAATCCCCTCCATCTCAGTAGCCGGATTCACCCGGTATCCACCTCCAGAGCTCTGAAAATGGAAAGCTGCCTTTTGCATGGGTGATCCGTTTCTCATTGGCAGAGCCATCAGCTGTAGATAAAGTCTTTCTGCTTGTACTTAATCAACAAGGCAAGCGCAACGAGACTACCCTTTCATTTGATTTCCATTTACAAGGTTAAGGAGATTCATGGGGAAAGCACTAATAAGCCTACAAGGAAAAGCAGATTAGGAATTTCAGGAAGAAAGGGAAACAAAGCTACTCAGCCCACAGCTCATTCTCTGCTGACACTGTCCCTTGTTCTGGGACACTCCAGCCATCACTAGAGCACAAGACAGTCAGGAGTACCACTGGTTTATTCTTCTCTTTAAATTACTTATGGACAATCAGATCCTGTGCCTTGCCTCACCCCTCTCCCGAATTGCCCAGACCTGACCCTCAAAACTTTGTTTGTGTCCATAAAGTGCACCCATGTATAACAGATTCTACACTGGTAAGAGAGTTTGGACTTTGTCTTTATTACAGTTCGAATTGCAAGATATATAAAGTCCTAATCTTTCTCTATTGTCCAAATGCTTTCCCTCTTCAAAAGCCTTCTGTTTTGTGCCATAGGGCTGTACTGATAGTGGCCTGGGCTTTGAAGGCAGGTAGGAGCTTCCACATTCCTGTGGTTACTGGCTCCATGCAGACCTGTTAGCAAAGGTGAGAAAACCTTGCCCCTGGACCCAGGCAGCCTCCTCACCTTCCTGACAGCCTCAGGGGCTCTGGGATTAATTCTTCCCATTGAGCTGGGTTCTTTTCTGCTCAAATTTCCCATTTATTCCACAAGTCTTTGTCCTGACTTGGAAGGGATTATTTTCAGTTTTGCCTCATTTTTAAGAACTTTAATCCCATTAGCTGTCAATGAAAGAAATTCATGCTTGTGATGGAGATTTAGGTAAATCTTGAATGTTTGGTTTTCTTATGAGTCTACTTTTAATCATATTGAAATAGTAAAATACAGTGTAGCACACACATAGCTGTATACCGTATCTGCCTTATTCCTAGAACTTCAGCTTTTAAGTCAAAAATTCCTGTCTAACATGGAGCAATAAAGCAAAAATTAGCCTTCAATAAAGGCTAATAAATTTCTCAGTGTGAAAATCTTGTATATGTTACCTCTTTTCTAATGGGAATAAGCCCTATCACATATTTTCCTTATAACTTCAGCATTGTATGAGTCATAACCTGAAATTTATTCTTAGAATTTCTGCTCTTTGGTTTTCCACTGATTTTATGGGAGGCTATTGCAGACTTTCCCACAGGTATACGTTATACTCCATTACTCGTGGAATACTCTGCAAATAATGGCTTATTCAGAGTTGTCCTTAACATTTCACCTAAGCATTGTATGTGTTAATTTGGAAGCTGAGCCCTTCTAGCACAGCCTAGGTCTGCGTAGTTTGAAGCTAAGTTTGTGAAACAGACTGTTGTAATGTTGTTCCATAGAATAATTGGTGGACAGAAGTAACACAGCAAAAGAATACCATTTAGCGATCACTTTTCTTAGTCTAATTCTCCTTAAAATTGAGTTTCTTTGGTAGGATCTGGACCTCTTTCAAAGGTAACAACCGTCACCATGTTCTCCAGAATACTGTGTCTCTTGCATAGAATCTGAGTAATTATTCCATTCCTCCTTGGGTCCCTTCCACTTTATTGTTAATCCAGGACACATCAATCTGTAAAGCCTGACATTGTTCTGCACCTTGGGTCCCAAGATCCACCAGACGACAGAGTGTTTTATAGCAGCTGCCCCAACAGTTCTAATGATATTGGCCAGGACATGCAGTCTTCCCAGAAGAGACCTCTCCATTATTATAAAGCATCCTGCTGATTTTGTTTCAGCCCTGACGAACACATTCTATTGCCAGGATCTTTCCCCTCAGGAACTGGCCAAGTAGACAGCCTCTGGTCATCCCTGAGATTTCTTTTACTACAGATTTTCATTGTTTTATATTTCTAGGGGACAATGCATCCATCCATTGATTTATCACATGCAATAACCAATTGAAGCCACATCCTCGAAGTGAGTTCATAACATTAACAGCTCTGCTGTGATTTATGCTGTGCACTGTTTCATAGAGTCATAGAATAGTTTGGGTTGGAATGGACCTTAACATCATCTAGTTCGAACCCCCCTGCCCTGGGCAGGGATGCCTCACACTAGGCCATGTCTCCCAAGGCTCTGTCCAAGCTGGCCTTGAACACTGCCAGGGATGGAGCATTTACCCCTTTGATGGATGCTGTCTTGCAGAGATATAATCTCCCTTCCAGCACAAGTTTGGGCTCCTCAGTCAGAATCTGCAAGGATTTGCCCACAAAAGCAGCTCCACTTCTTGATGCCCTGTTTCAAGCACTGCCACATTCCATGTGAGCCGAGCTGTGCTGTGAGCCGCTCGCATGGTGCTGGCAGCGCTCACTGTCAGATGGGTGGCTGTGATGCACCAGTGAGTACAGGGTGCATCATCACTTCCGTCTGCTGGCTGCAATCAGAGCTGCTCCATTAAATGTAGCTCAGAAGCCAGGGTAAAAGCATTAAGCCTTACAGCGCTGCATTAAAAGTCATCCTTCAAAAACATTTTGGACTGAAACAGTTCTTTGCCACAGCTCTCCCTTGCTTGCAATTTGCAGTTCAGCAACAAGCTGGAGGCCAATATTAATAGAGAAAGAGATCCCACATTCCCAGACGTGTACGTATCTTCTCTGACTGCTGCAGATCAGTAACTGAAACCTTTACACACCTTCAGGCCACCTCACCAGGACAGGTCAAGGTCAGGAGGGAAGGACAGGGCATGTGAGTATTGACTGCATAAAGCCACATGCTTATGGTGGAGGTACAACTGCACTGGCAAAATCCTGTGCCATGGTTCTGGTACAAAGGCTGTTAAGAGGCAAGAACAGATTTTTTTGCCTTTGACACAAAATCCTGCTTGTCCATTAGACATGGTATGGATGGGAAAAAAAGTAGAATTGTTTACAGAGAGGTGACCTTAACATCCTGCTATGGAACAGGAGAGATTTCCAAAGTCCAAACTTTCCCACTTCTGATTGTTGCGAGACAAGCATCCTTCAAATGCTCAGTGGATCTCTGCTGTATACTTTTAATTTAGTAATGCATTTCCAATCAAGTGTACGCATTTGTAGTCAAAAGAATGACAGAACTGTCTGCCAAATAACCCTCTGCATTAGTCCTTCATTAGCTTTGCTGCATGGCACAGAACAGTCTTCAGCCATCAGACTGATTGTCTTGTTTAAACATCAACGAACTGTAAAAAAATGCATTGTCACCGTCTTTTCCAAGTGATGTGTTTGGCAGAACAGGTTGTGGGGAAGACGTTAGCTCTCGAGAGAAGCCAACACTTGGTTCAAGGTGAGGAACAACGCACCAAAGGGCTGTTCTTCAACCATGCCTGAAAAATGTTGCTTTTAGCTGCATTTCTTCAGTCAGTGAATAGAAATGGTTCCTATTAAGTCACTGTATTTACTTGCTCATCATCCGTTGCCTTCACTAGGGGTTAGGGATTCAGGGAACACTGCTGCTTTTCTTGAGTTATGGTATTTCCTTCAGCCTGTGTTCAGCTGGATCTTGAACCTAACATGCCCCCAGCCTCCAAGCATCTCCAAGACTGATTTTTTCCTTCAAGAACTCCCTGCACTGCAAGTTCTGCTTTCCAGCAAGCAGGTATTCCTCCATCTTGACACAGTTCAGCTCCTCTGGATCATATCTAGCCATGATCAGGCCCCATCAGGATCTCCAAAGCAGGACTGTCCAGCCTATAGACATAGACTATCACCATGCCTATAGTGCCTGAGATGATACAGGAGGTTGGGAACAGCCTCTTGCACCTCTGTGCTCCCCAGAAAAACATAGTGGTTGCCACCACTTTCTTCTGAAGGTGGTGGTGGTGACACTGCTCCTACTCTGTGGACCACTAGCTTGCAGGAGACAGCTCTGAGAGACACACAGCTTAGTAGCCAAGGAGCTGCCAATGCACTAACAGTGTTCTTGAGTGTGCTGCCCCAAACCCATGTCAGCAGCTGGAAGAGCCATTGAAGCATGCAGTAAAGTCCCCTGGTTACTAAGGGTTTTGGTCCTGCCTTGCTAAGGCAGAGGCAGCCATACACAGCAAGTGGACAAAACATGAAGGGCTTTCTCTTTTGCATTGTGAAACGCAGAGTAGCTTCAGCAGCATTGATCTACCCACTGATAGTCTGACTCCTTGTGGTCTTGCTTCATCTGGGCTTTTTCAGAGGAGCCTTGGAGGCACATGATCTTGCCTGATCCCTTCCATCTTTACATCTTTCCTGGCTCAAAGGAATGAACAGAGATTTGTTCACAGACAGGGATAAAACAAAAATCTGAAGGCCAGAGGCCAATACAGCCTTCAAAGACCCGGTCCATGTGCTGCCAGCTGCTGCACTGATCAGTTCCCAGATGTTACCCCTTAACAGCAGTACAAATCATTTCACTCAGTTCACTTTAGCTGATCAATATTTCCAACCCTCTGGCACCGATGGCTATCAGATTTTAAATGCTTAATATCTGATCCTGCTGTGCTTTCACATAATAACTCCTGCAGGCTTCAGTGGGAATTTTGCCAGCAAAAGGACCGTAACTTTTAATTCTTCCTAGGACTATTGCTCACCCAAGTCTCTACATCTGGAAAGCAGCTTTATTAATTGGTGCTAGTTACACTGGTGCCCACATAAAGGAAAAGGCAATATGACAGGTCGCGCTTCTGGTGGCAGTGTCAGTAGAAGACCCAAGAGCAACTGCTGTGTTTTCTAGGCCAGAATCACAAGCACATAGTAAGCTGCGTACAGGGAGCCTATTCTTTTCTATTCAGCCTGGCACCAAATGTGGTCTCTGAAATGGTCTTTTGAGGACCCCATAGTAGAAGATCTAATGAAGTCAAGTTAGAAAGATGAATCCATTTTTCTTAACAATGTCAGTGATAACTCTATAAAGCAAACTGTCAAGACAAGTAATAGACTCTCCGTTCTCCTGAAATTCTCAGATCAAGACTGCACTCTCTTCTGTAAGTTGTCTTTTAGTTAGATGCCAGATCTTGGCTCAGTAACAAAGGAAGTAGTTGTACTACACAGGTGAGTCTCGGTAACAAACTGATCCTTTCAGAAAAAGCTAAGAAAAACAAGTGGAAAAGATGATACACTGCAAAGGAAGCATGGGTAGGATAGGTAATGTGCAAAGAGAATTAGCTATGCTTTAGCAATCTCTCTGCTCTCATGGATTTCTGAGCATAAACATCAGCCAAAGAGGGCCCCCTCCCTACACATCCTCAGTCCCATTGTGCTCAGGGGGGTTTGTGGGGTTAAGACACCAGACTTCTGTTGTACCGTTGGTGGCACATAGCTGGGACACGTGCATCCTAAGCTGCTTATGTGCGGCCATTGCTTACGTGCAGGGGATATGTGAGCAGCGATGTTGGGAAAGAAAGATGTGGGTCTAGTCAAATGAGGGTATTTCTGTATTGCATGAAGCAGTGCAGTAGGATGTGACACAACCTCGTGTGCACAAGATGGGAAAACGAGGTTCCACCAATGGATAGAGTTTCTGGCACGTGAAATAGCTAATTTAGAGGAATGGGGTTATCTCCATGTTATTGAATAGCATGGCAGCTCAACATCAGCTACCATACAAGCACTTTAAAATCTACATTTCATGCTATTTCTACTCAGTTACTAAACTCACTGTTTCTCTCTCTCACTCCTAGGTTTGATAGTCTACTTAGGAATGATGGTGGGGGCTGTCATGTTGGGTGGCCTTGCTGACAAACTGGGAAGAAAGAAATGCCTCATCATATCACTTGCAATCAATGCTGCCTTTGCGTTCCTCTCCTCCTTCGTCCAGGGATATGGATTCTTCCTCTTCTGCCGCCTTATCTCGGGCCTCGGGTGGGTAACTGGTGAATCCGTCCCATGTCTTGGAGGAGTCTCATCACGGCTCAGTACTCTGGGTGTGTGGGGTGGGAGAAGGAAGGCTGATCAGGAGATGCATCTCTGGTACCAAACCGGGATGGCACTGCTGTTTAGCACACGTGGTTGCATTACCTCATTCTGAACCTTAAAGCGTTAGTGGTAGGAAAATTTGGTCATTGACATTCTTCTGATACTGTCCAAACTGTGCATTTGGTGAGTGAGACTGATAAATGCCCACCTCAGTTTACAGTCCTCACTGTCCAGGCCACCAATGAGACCCTCAGTAGTTCTCATTGCCTGCCTGTATTTTGCCTCTCTAACATGAGAGATCCTAAAATAACAACAGAGACGTCTAGGTGAAGAGCAGGGCATTACACTGGCTTTGTATAAACTGTATAGGAAATTTAGCTTTCAGACCTTAAGAAAGGTTTGTTTATCTTTGATGTCTAAGGCCAGTCCAGCCAAAGAGAAATACTCGTTTTTCCTATAAGTCTCACTTCTGTGCAGCATGTCTGTGAGTGTGACCTTCCCTCTTTACATGTGCAATCCTACCAACAAAGACATTGAAGAAGACTCTTATTCTTCCCATGTGATGTTTTTTCTCCTCAGTATTGGGGGTACCCTCCCCATCGTGTTTGCCTATTTCTCTGAATTCCTATCTCGTGAGAAGAGGGGGGAACACCTGAGCTGGCTTTGCATGTTCTGGATGATTGGTGGCATTTTTGCTTCAGCAATGGCTTGGAGCATCATCCCACATTACGGTAATTGCTTTGTGCTTTTGATTTTTGACACCACCACATTCCTGCATCACTAAACTACCCCAAAACCCTGCACATGTAGCATTAGTCAGTTCTTACACATCCCAGCACAAACAACACTGAAAATAACAGATACCTTAAGTGCACACAAAAGGTCTGATAAATTGACTGCAGATTGATTGACTGATACTAAGGCTGTAAACAGGACTGATGAGGGCTGTTTTGCATCAAAAGCTTCAAATACACCTCTGGAATTATACTGCCAGAGCCTGAGCTCTTAATCTAAATGTCAGTGTATCCAGGGAAAACCAGACTGAGATTTGCTTACAAAAATGATCCAGTTATCAAGAATAAGTAACTTTAATCAGGAAATTAGTGGGTGCTATGAATGATTGCAGTGAGGACAGCACATATTCTTTCCCTTAGCCAAGCGCCAACAGTCTCGGGGCTGTGTATCTGGCAACACATCTCCCCAGCACGTGATGGGCTGGAGTCACATCTGACTTCCCCTAAATGGGTTTGCGAGTGGAATGGGTTCCGGGCCCAGAGCTGGAAGTAGATGGCTGTACACTGGAATACATTGGTACTCTGAGAAGCAAAAATCTGCATGTCACGTGGTATTCCTTGTAACTTGTGTAGGTCCCAGGAAAACATCAGAAGCAAATATCTACTGGAAAAGATTAATTCCCTTGGTATTCAGTGATGCCAGCTGTTTGCAAAATCCTGTTTGAGGAAAGTAGGACAGGCCACAAAGACCATGAAGAAGAACACTAATATACCTATCAAAACATTTTTACCATGTTTAAAGTACATTCACCGTAAAGAAATGTTCATACTTTTGACTGATTTGACAGCGACTGTTGGAAGAAACAGGCAAACTTCCTGCATAGTGGTGTCAGGTTGAAAGAGTTCTGTTATCTGCAACTACACTTGCTTTAAAAAGCCCCCATGTATTTCCATTACGTTTCTTTTTCAGATGAGTTTTTGGTGTTGTATTTTTATAGCTTCACTTTTTGATTTCCCATGTTCCACCTACTATTTTGGAACTTTGTGAAATGAGTAGAACACTGTGATACTGATTCAGATGAGACCTCTGCAAAAAACATCACTCAATGGTTTCCTTGGTATGTGAATAAAAATGTTTATAGAAAAGAATGGAATTAAATATTCCTTCTAAGATTTGAGCATAAGGAAGATAAAAGGAGCAATGTAAGAATGATGGTGTACTTTCTAGTCCTTAGCCAGGGAACAGCTGACCTGATCAGAAAAAAAGCAAGAGAAGGGAAATCTCAAATGCAGGATTAAGATCTTGAGTCTTCTAAGTTTGAATCCCTGCTAAGGTTTTGTAGGTGTGGAAAAAAACAAACTTGATTTCCTAGCTTGCTTCCATGAAATGTGAAAAATGTGTGATATAGGAGATGGAAAGGAGCTGTCTCTAATGCACCTCTCAGATCAGAGAAGATTTAACCTTTATAAACTTCTTGTAACACCACCAAGAAGCAATACATTATGGCCCTGATTCCTCTACCCTTTCTCAGCTTTACTTACTTACAGCTGCATGGAGCTATTCTTATCACTGGGTGATTTCTAAGCACAAAGGTAAAAGGTTTTTAAAAGGCAGAGCCTGAGCAAGTATGTCCCATTTTCTGTAATGAACATGAACTCAGTTGCTGTTATCTACTGCGCATGCTATTGAACCTCTGAGAGCCATCATTACTAGGAATAGCAAACTTTCAACCTTTCCCCATGTCATGCAGTGGTGTAAAGTTCAGAGCTGCTTTAGGAGGGAAAAACTCAGAATGCCTTGTATTTTTACTTTCTGTTTCCAGGCTGGGGGTTCAGTATGGGAACCAAGTACCATTTCCACAGCTGGAGAGTCTTTGTGCTTGTCTGCGCTCTGCCCTGTATTGCCTCCCTGGTGGCACTCAAATTCATGCCTGAAAGCCCGCGGTTTTTGCTGGAGGTGAGATGATTCATCTGAACGTGGCAGTCTGTTATCAGCAGAGGATAGCTGGTCCCTAATGTGTCACCCTCTGTCTGTCTTTGTTCCATCAAACATGCATAGCACAAGCTCAGAGGCAAAAGGGTCTACACTAGCTCCACAGATTGCTTGAACTCCAAAGATAACAGACTACAGGGTCAGTCACAATGGTTAGTGGTTTACTGCCAAATGTGGTAGAGAAAGAAGGTGTTGAGGGCTGGGAATTTTATAAGGCTAATAAAGGCATTTTGAAAACATCTCACAGAGCTTGGGCAAGCAACTACTGAATCCTGGTGGAAAAGCAAAGGACAGAGTACACTTTACTGAGTAAAACACATAAATCTCAGAACTCTTAACCAAGTATTATTTATTGCCATTTCACAGATGTGAAATGTGGCAATACCTAGCTCAAGTTAACCGTGCAAGTCTTTAGCAGAGGTGTGATTAGAGCCCTAAATCTCCTCCTCCATCTCCTCTTCCTTTATCTGGTTTTAAAGCTCTGTTCCTGACTGCTTTCCTTCCTCAGCCAGTTTTAGGGTAACTCCTTTCCTCAGCACAGAGAGTCTGTACTCTGTGAATACAAACTGTTGGGAACTCCAACATCTGTTTTCCTTTCTTTGGTGCTTTCAGATAGGTAAACATGATGAAGCCTGGATGATCCTCAAGCAAGTTCATGACACCAACATGAGGGCCAAGGGTGAGCCAGAGAGGGTGTTTACGGTGAGTTTAACAAAGCCATCAGTATGTAAAAGCTGGACATATCTTCCTCAGTGAAACACAGTGCCAGTTTATTCTTCCTTAAGACTCTTTTAATGTAACCTCCCCTAGCAATCAGGAAAAGGACTTTGAGATACATTTTATGTATTAAAAGTTAGATGTCAATCTGGTTTTTTTTCAAGAATTAGTCAATCCTGTGAATTGCAGTGAGTCCTCTTCAGTCCTGGTGTTACTCTATAGCATATAGACCAGTGAATTTCCAATTACACACAGAGGTAATTAGTCTGCTTTAAGAGACTAAAACCAAATAAGAGAGATATTAGTCATGTGGAAGATCTGAGTCACTCCTTTCTCCATTCTGGCTTCTAATCAAACTCTGATTAAACTTCACTTACCTTCTAATGAGCTTCCCAAAACTCCACCTGCCTCATATCCAATCTTTAACCTCTCCAAGGGAAAGTGAGATGAGTGGCTATTACTCATTAGTCTGCTGCTTGTTGTGAAAAAGGTCACACCAGTCGACTTCGTTAATAGTAAAATCAGGTATAAGGTGTATGCTGGGGTTAGGTACAAATTACTGTAATTCAGTTTTAAACTCCCAGTGAGCCAGCCAGGGAATAGCTCTTGATTTATGCTTTTAAAGATGAGAGGACACGTGCTCTATAAGGATGGAGAAAAGGGGATACGGTTGTGTGTAAAACGTCTTTTTGAACAAGGAGAGCAAGGCTCTGTGCTCAAAAGGATTGTCATGGAACAGGGCTCCTTAGAAGTGATCCTTCAAGAAAATTAAAATCTAATATCTGTGCATGACAATTGCACGCAGGTTCAGGTAGGAACTTAATGGGCATGGGTTGTTTTTAGGCTACCAGCCATTTGACTAATGTAAGCCTTGATAGCAAAGAGAAAACTTCTGTTTAAATCCCTACTTGGCTCTGTTTACATGCCGAGCTGGGCTGGCCAGTCCTGCTGCATGGTGGGAGGAAAAGAGGACTGAAATTCAAATGTGTATGTGTGTGTATATATATATATCTCTATATCTCAAAGTATGGCACTATGAGAGCCTGATCTGAGTAGAAGAATGAAGGAGCAGCTGTACAACACCCATTAGTGTTCATTACTCCATCCAACAGTGTCGTGACTGCTACAGCATGAGCTGATCTCACTATCACACCTCGAGGTGTGGCGCACCGGCTGAGTCAAGATGTACTGACATCCTCTGGCATGGGCGGGCAATCCGTGCGGCTGGTGTAGCACAAACTGTCAGATTCCGTGGTTTTCTGATAGGCCAGAAGTTGTTAGTTTGTGGTGAGTCAGCTGATATCGGGACAGTTCCCAGATCTGACATTTAAACGGTGCCAGCAAGAGGAAGAGCTGAGCCAAGGCGCTCATTCATACTCGGAGATTTATTCAGTAACTTTTCACTTCCTTCTCATGTTTACTAACAGATCTGTTTTCCTCAAATATGTCCTTCATTTAAAGTTACTGAGCAAATATTTTCTGGGGCCTATTTTTAAAGTTTCTTGAACAGTCCAGCTCAGGGGCTCAGTGTTGAAAATTCAGGCTGTTTTAGTGAAGTGAATTGATTGCATGGTGTGGGCTCACTTGATGACAGGATGCATTTTCAGATGCAAAGATACCCATCTACACATTCATTTGTCATAGCAGTTCTGCCAGTGGTGCTTAAAAGGTGCTGAATGAGAAACATCCCTGTCAGTTGTCTTTAAAAAGATCCTGAGGGCACAGTTAGATGAAAATACAAGTGGCTGATCTTGGAGTTATCTTCTACTGTAATTGCCTAGTCCTAATTTCTAGTGAGAATCTAAGGCATAGAGAAATAAGGTAGCACACAGACACATTACCCAATAAATGAAAGTTTGAAGTGGATGTGATGCACTGGAAATCTTTCATGTAAAGAGAGAGAAAGGATGGAGGGATGGATGAAAGGAAGGAAGGAGGGCAGGCTTATTTCTGTAATAAAGTTTTTTGCTGTAATTGAATCAGTTAGCTCATTTGTTAGTGGTAGCATTCAAGGAAAAGATAGTAAGGGATATCGGGTGGAAACATTGCCCAAAGGACAGTGGGGTTTAAAATCCACCCGAGATCAATTCTAGAAACTTTAGTCCAATCTTTCTTTTCTCTTCCCCCTCCTCCCCCACCTCCCAGGTTTCCTATATCAAAACTCCAAAACAAGTGGATGAATTTATTGAAATCCAAAGCTCAACAGGGACCTGGTACCAGCGGTGGATGGTCAGAATCTCAACTACTTTTAAACAGGTAAAGAGAAGAAAAAATATCCCACAAGGGCTTTTGAGCTTCTTGAGGCTCCAGTGCCTTGTTGCTCCAGGTCATTGTGTCTTGAAACACTGATTTCTCACTCAAAAAAATCTGCAGGTGTTTGCAAAGGGCTGTAATCTGATCGCACTTTCTATGCAGATGTGTGCATCTGCAAACTGCCACACTGTCAGCCAGGGCCGAAAATACCCCTGTGAGCATCACATTAGTCCCGCTGTGCAGAGCTTCCAGGACAAGCCCCAGGCACTTGGCTCTTCTTCTAAGCAGATAAATATTGATTTTCTCTCTGCCAAGCCTAAGTGAATTTACCACCTGCAGTTGATTCAGAAGAGTGTTTGCACCTTGTTCCTGCTGAGCCTGAGTTTCTAACGAGGTTATATTGTCTCTTCTGCTAATTTAACCTGTCACACATGCTATGCTGCTTACCTACGCCCATGCAGAACTTGGTGGAAAATCTTGCTAGATATTCTAGTCTAGGAGGATGAGCTTAAAGTAAAGTTTTTCTTATTTAATAGCAGTACAGGTGCTGTGCTATTACTATATTTAAGTGGCAAGTTAAGAGCATGCGTTGCATCCCCTCATGTTCTTGGCAGTATTTTCTGCAACAGGTCAAGAAGAGAAGATCTTGGTCTACCTCCTGCTCTGCTTGGCTTCATCCCTGTCTGAGTTCATCTTACCCCTCCTAAAGGGCCAGCTGTGTTTAGGTTTTTGCTCTTCAGTGAGCTTTGGAGCTTGATTTGAAAGCTCCCCTGAGACCATACATGTATTTGGAAAGAGAAAATTGTCAGAAGGTCTGAGAACAGGCTCATATCCACATTGTATCCACATGGTATAACCTGAGAGAGACACCGCATCATCCCAGCTCAGCCCTAGTCGTGCACTCCAGCTCATTACAGAGGGTTCAGATCAAGCACCCTGGCACATAGCTGAATAAGTGATCTTTTTGTAAGCCATTTATCTTGATAAATATAATTCTGAACAAACACTGAACATGAGCTACACATCCTGCCTTCCCTCAGCGAGCCCTTTTTACTGACATGAGATTTATGATGCGCTCAGAAAGTATCTGCTAGGGTGTCCTTGCAGCTAATTCTTTCTTGTGGATTTGTAGGTCTGGGACAACGTGCTATATTGTTTAACAGCCCAGTACAGGATGAACACACTGATGCTGGCTGTGGTTTGGTTTACAATGGCCTTAAGGTAAGGTACTTATTTAACTCAATGTGCTTCTGAGATCAGCTGAGATGCTTTGCTCATTCCTGTGTCAGAGCTAAGCAAGAGTTTGTATCATAAATGCATTTGCATTAGGAGCTTAACAAGTTTACATGGTATGAAGTATGTCATTGGAAAAGCACTGCAACATTTGCAGTGCCAGTATCTTGTGTCCTTAATGTATGTCTCCCATCCTACTACAGTTACTATGGCCTTATTGTCTGGTTCCCTGATATGATCCGGTATTTCCAAGAAGAGGCATATGAATCCCGAGTGAAGGTCTTTGATGAAGAAGAAGTATCACACTTCACCTTTAATTTCACCCTGGAAAACCAGATCCATAGAAACGGGGAATACAGAAATGATAAGTAAGTAAATAGAACTTGGTTTGATGCATGTGAACTGAAATTCATTTTTAGAAAGCTTTTATGTATAGATAGAAAGATATAGATGTATTTTTTCCACCACCTTGAAAATCTCTGTTCTTTTGGGCACACAGTCTATACCTCTCAAATCGCAAAGGCAGTTTTCCACAGATCAAATATCCTTTTTATCGTGTTTTTCACACGCTCTGCCTCAGCCACTCCATCTCCAGACCCAAGGGCATACCTGTAAGGACTCCTGCTTCCAGCAGCCTCTCCTTGAGAGCAGGGCAGTGGGTGCCCCGGCTATGCTGGGTATGCTGAGGTAACTTCTCTTTCCTTAGTACACACTGACATCTACTGGTTTTGGGCAGCAGAGCTCATCACTTGTAATGAAACTGCTGTCTGCTGCGTTGCCAAAATAAAAAGCTTTTTTCTCTTCAAGTCCTTGACATGACTTATCCTGCCCATCCTTCAGTCCATTAGTGCACGCTGTGTCATGGTCAGTTGTACTGGTGTGCTTCTCCCACACCGGCCAGCATGTCCTCGCAGAATGAGTGTGTCACCTTCTGTTTTAGTGCTCTGAAGTCAGTGAAGTTATTCGGGAAGAACAATAGTGCTCTCCTCCCTTTCTTCTATTTGGTCTGAGCCTATTGGTTTTTCTTCTGTATCCAGCCTTGACCAAATCGCTCTATGTTCCACACCACTAGAAATCCTAGTGATCTGTAGCAGGCCATGATTACTTTTCTAAATCCCAATAAAATGGGTAAGAAAATACTTCTATGTAAATCCTGTGGAGATCTCCTTGCCCCAGGCTAGACAGGGTGTTGCTCCAGCTGCTTTGCACTATGTGGGGAGGTCCCACTGCATGTTCAATGTTACACAAAACACTCATTGTTTTAATCTTCGCAGGTGAAACCGTACCTCATTGTCCAACCAGGTTGTTCCTCTCCCCTCAGAAAATATTTGCTTCCATTTCCTTGGCATATATATCTGATAGACATTGGTGAGGGACCCCAGCATGTGTCCCCCTGTCCCCTCCAGATATCTTTCCTGCAGCAGGAGCTGTGTTTGATTGTGCAAACCTAGCCCCATAGTTTCTATTCCCCTGCCTTTTAAGCAACTGAACAAAACCTAGTAAGAAGTAGATGGTGGTCAAATTCAGGGATTGGGGATTCTTATCTTATGCCCAGAGGAGATGCTCAGTTTTAACTAACTTCATTGAGAATTAAGGATGTTCAGCATCTTGCAGGATGAAGACATAAAACTGTGTACATCACTATTCTCCTGCCTTGGTCCTCTCCAATTCAAAAATTCAAAACCTGATGAAGCTACACTCCAGTAATGCTCAGAGCACATCTCAATATGATTTATAGCTGTGTTTTCCCTCCAGCCCTTGGCTGTGAGATAAAACTCAATGGAACACTAGGCCATTGCTATGTGACTCTTTTAAAGATGGATCTGAAGAAATCAAACTGCAGGAAAAGGGGCTTCTAACAGCCTTTGGAAGTAAATACATCACTGGCTATTACTGACCAAATGCAGAATAGCTTAAGTTTTGCTGTAACCTATGAGACCTTCTACATGGAGCAAAAGACTTGAACAGTCTTCTTCTGGTGTTTTGTGCATTAATAATATCTGTTAGTAGCTTCAGTTAAGAAACCCTGCAGTGCTCATTTACTGGTGTAAACAGCCATCATGCTACACAGTGTTGTAAGTGCCCAATTCAATTAAGTTTCTGGGATGTTATGTTAGAAGGCTTTTTATTTGGTGACAGTTGTGGCCTCTTTAACTACAGCAATAATGCTTGCTCTTAATAGCTCTTTACATCTTCCAAACATGCCTGTGCATTAACTAATACATCTTCTCAGTGTCCCTGCAGAATTTCACAGGTAAATCAATATCGTGTCATCCTTCAGGCAGGCAGGTCAGATATGTCAAGCTTCCCAGCAGAGGAGAAATCAATCGCCTGACACAGCTGATTATTTTTAGTGTAATCTGTTTTCATTACATGATAAGCAGTAGTCCTCGAACAGGGATGGTTACAAGCAGAACTCATATAATCTTCCCATTCTCTCTAGAAACATTTTTGCTTAAAAATCCCTTTAAGCTTAAACAGCTGTCAGAAGCCTTTCACCAAATGGCTTAATGGGCTCCTGACAGTGTCTGGTTTTATTTATGCTGGAGGAAGGGGCAGAATAAGGAAGGCAGCAAGGTCAGCTCACAAAGAAAATGCTATGCACTGAATGAAATATATCTTCTTCAGATGGACTTGCACTGAACATGAGAGGATTTCTGTCCACTCAGCCCTAGAAGCACCTTTTCTTAGATGTGCCTATTTTGAGGAATAGAAAAACTGCCAGAAATCCTAAAAGGTCCATCTCTCTTTAAAAAAACCCCTCTCCAAACCCTTTTCTCTTACTAAAATACAAAATATTAGGGATGGAGTTGGAAGGAGAGTTATGCATTCAAGCAACACCTCTCCCCTAAATGACCTTAGAAACTGCCATTGTGCTCTGTCTCTTGAAACAGCCATCATGTGCTATACAGTGTAGAAAATATCTTACAGCAGAGAGTGAAGTTCTGTTTTCTGCCCAACAGATTTATTGGTATGAAATTCAAGGAAGTGAGATTTGAGCATTCATTATTTGAGGACTGCTACTTTGAAGATGTGACATCCAGCGAGACCTTCTTTGAAAATTGCACCATCATTTCTACTGTCTTTTATAATACTGGTAATGGGATTCCTGCTATGGTCTCATGTCCCTTCCTAGTAATCAGGATCTGTTTTATCAGATTCTAGGAGAAAGGATTATAGGGATCTGTGTGTTTGTGTGTGTGCTGGGTAATGAGAATAATGGAAAAAAGAGGGTGATGCATTTGGAAGGAGTCTTCAGGTTGCTCCATCAGTGTTTTTAACCACATGGCTTCTGGCATCATTGGCTGCTGCACAGGAAATGCAAAAGACTGGGCTCAAACCTTGGAAGGTTAAAGTAATGGCAAAATTCTTAGCACTTTAGCAGCTCAAGTCAACAAATATAGCTTAAAATATGATCTTCTCCAACCTTGTTCGATGACCATAAGCAGTATAATATTTATTGATCTATCCTGAGATCAGCCAAGCAGGATCAAGACTTTGCCTCTTTCCCTCACAGATCTCTATGAACATAAATTCATCAACTGTAGGCTCATAAACAGCACGTTTATGAAGGAGAAGGAAGGCTGCCACCTGGACTTTGAGGAGGACAACGATTTCCTGATCTACCTGGTCAGCTTCCTGGGCAGCCTGTCTGTGCTGCCAGGCAACATCATCTCTGCATTACTCATGGACAAAATAGGGAGGATAAAGATGATTGGTGAGTGGGGACGGTGGGTGCATGGAGCAGGTCATGACTCCGCAAAGAGCCAAGGTCGTTGTGAAGGTCTCACTGCACCTGCGCACGTAAGATGTAAGCAGAGATGGCTCAGGTGGGAATGACTCATTCCCCTATCAAATGCAGAAGAAGAGTCTAAAGACTTGAGGGTGAGGCAAGGGATCTACTCTGTGGCAGTGGGCAAATTACCTGCTCCCCATTTCCTCACCCTGCTTTTCTGTGTATCTGTGACACCTTTCTTTATTGTTTTGGCTTTTAGGTCAAAGCCTGTGTGTTTACCCAGTGCTCAGCACAACAGGGTCAGAACTGAAGCAGGATTCCTTGGTGCTGTTGAGTTGATGCTGACGTCCATAGCACTCTGTGTAAATAAGCACTTTGCTCGTAGCAATGAATATTCACAAAGATTATTTGATGTGACTGCTTGACAGCAAAAGTTGCCTTTTTTGGTTTTCTGACTTCAAATGATTTTACAAACAGCTTTGGAGAGTGCATGTTAGATTAAGTGACCACGTCACAGTCAATCCCTTTATCATTACAGGAATAAGTTATCACCTTATCAGGCTTATGATTACTTTGGGAATTTCTGGTGTTGCTTCCTCCAGGGTTCAGACCTTGCTCTCCAGGTACTATGGAAATCATACCTCAGAGGACAGCCAAGTGAGTTTAATAAAATCAGGGATGTGGCTCAAGGGCAAGGGATGAATCACTTTCTTGAGCTCACCTCTCTTCTGAGAACACAGGGAAGTTTAGCTAGCTTAGCCTCACCATCAGACAGGCTCAGGTAAGTAAGATGGCCCCACCGGTGTGTCAGGAATGCACACTGAGCATTCATGTAGTGGATTTGGAAAAGACCCAAACAAACCAGAGGGTCTGTGAGAAATAAAGAAAGCTGAATGAAAATCAGATTGCCCACCCTGCAAACATGTCAGCATTTCAGCACTTCAATCTGGAACTGGGCTGACAGCTGGAATCCTAAATGCTTATTTCTTCTGCAGATTGAAAAGTACAGGACAAAAATTAGTAATGACACACTGAAGTGTTTCACCATGGAATTTTCAATTGAAACAGCCTTTTGGCATCCCACCCGTATCACTCTGTTGAACATATTATTTCTGGTCAGCTTAACATGAAAACTGAGATTTCCTTTGCATTTTTTGCCTCACTGGGACTTCAGTTTTATCGTGTTCCACTAAATCCTCTCCTATGCCAAACAGCAGATCTCCTGGTGCCCACATGGTGACCCTCATGCTGCACTGCACAGTGGGGGATGTAGCTGCACCAGGTATGATGGAGGAGACGTGTGGAGTCCTGCACGGCAGGTTTTCGTAGACAGAGTACCTCAGCGGCATGATGCAACATCATGTCCAAAATGAAGCATTTTAGTTCCAGTTCAGCATCCAAATAATTTTGAATGGTGTCAAATTGATTCCAAAAACCCAAACAAACAAATTGTTCAGTTTCCTGATAGTAAATGGAGACATTTTAGCAACAACAGAACGTTCCAGTGAAAGATACTTCAGCTCTGCAAAAATTGCATCTTTCAGGTGGAAATTCCCAACCAGGTAGAAGGCAGGGATGCAGCTATCCATCTTTCTGAATCTGAACTGTGCCTAACTGAGCATGAACGCTTTCACTTTCTCCCTCAGTGGTGTGCATAAAATTATGGCTCCTGTGTAAATGTGCCATGAAATCTAATGATGTTCTGATAATTAAAAGAGACCTCAAGTACTTAATACAATTGACTGTAAATTATCCTAATTGGGACTAGAAATGTGTCAAGTGATTTCAATAAGATATGAAATGCACCAGCTCTTCACTCAAAACTCAAGCTGAAAAACCTTCACAATGATTCTTCCTCCCCATTGACTTTCATGTTTACTTGCCTGTGCTCTTCTTGGGTCCAGCTGGAAGCCTGAGATGCTGGAAACCTGCCTGGAAAAAGCCTGTCTTTAGAGTCTCCATAGAGCAGACTATCAGCAAGATCGGATGGTCATTGAGAACATTTTCAGGCTGGTTTCCAGCATCAGAGAATGACAGATAGACAGCAACAAGGTATTTTTGGATTCTTGCAGATTTCATTCATTCTGGGGTGAAACACCATCACTTGAAAACCTTCTTTATCAACAAATACGTTTGCTCAACTGTGGACAGGGGAAACCAGTGCCAACATTCTTCTCTTGGTTGCCCCCGTAGGTGGCTCAATGTTGATCTCAGCAGTGTGCTGCTTCTTCCTCTTCTTCGGCAACAGCGAGTCGGCAATGATCGGCTGGCAGTGCCTCTTCTGCGGGGCCAGCATTGCTGCCTGGAATGCACTGGATGTGATCACCGTGGAGCTCTACCCCACTGACAAAAGGTGCTCAGAATATTGCTCCTTTTAGTCTCCATCCTCTGACTTTGTTCTCTCAGTTCACACAGAATCATTAGGGTTGTAAGGGACCACTGGAGATCATCCCCTACCAAGGCAGGTCACCTAGAGCAGGTTACACAGGAACATGTCCAAGTGGGTTTTCAATGTCTCCAGGGAGGGATACTCCATAAAAAAGCCACTCTAGATACATGTAGATGGGGAAGGTGCATATTTATCTTTATTTTCACTAGTCCTTAAGGGCTGGGTAGTCCTGCAGCTATACTGGATCTGCACAGATGTTTGCAAGCATAATTCTGCATGCCTGGTGGCTTGTACACAGGGAGTCTCGTGGGTGTATGGAAATTATGGGCAGATAAAATACAGAGCCTGTCATTTCTATGGATGTGCATGGAGGTCTGTCCTTTCAAATGTATCCTCCAGCCTCTTGCCATAGCTCATCACAGTGACAGCCTTCCTTCCCCTCCTCAACCTGGAGACAGCCATTGGTTTGGGAGATAGGGTAGCACAGGAAACTTTGGGAGATTGTGCTGCAGATTAAATCTTTCCTCACAACATCATTATAAGCCTTTATTTTTTTGCCTTTTCCAGGCTGCAGGGGGATGCCTAAAGGGAAGGACTGTGTTTTGAAGGCACAGTGTGCTTTTAGCTCCTGGGTGAAGCAGGATTTGGAGGAGAGCTGTGGTTGGTTCCCTGGTGACAACCCACTCCTGAAAAACTCTAGAACAGATTGTGTCCTGCTGTATTTGGGGAGGGCAAAGGCTGACATAATGGGCCACTGCAGGAGCAGGGAGAAGCTGAGAGGAAAAAGAGAAATGAGTACACACAGACATGCAAAACAGTGATATCTATTTATCCATTTATTTATTCTGCCTGGCTTTACTTGCTAGAAGCGTAGCCTGGGGAACACAAGAGCATTCACAAAATTAGCCATCCAGATCTTCTGTAGTTGCACTGAGAACCTCCGTCCTAACCACTGCTTTCTGCTTTTCTTTTCCACAGGGCAACAGCCTTTGGCATCCTCAATGGTCTTTGCAAGTTTGGTGCCATCCTGGGGAACTCAATCTTTGCCTCCTTTGTAGGGATAACCAAGGTGGTTCCCATCCTTCTGGCTTCCTCCGCTCTGGTTGGAGGTGGTCTGCTCGCTTTGCGCCTGCCAGAGACTCGAGAACAGGTCCTGATGTGAGCAACTGAGGCCAAGGGGGTTGGGGGCGGGGGGGCAGATGTAGAAGAAGAACAAAAAAGTGACGTGTTTGGGAAAATCAAAATGTCCATTTCTACACTGTTCTGTCGATACCTCAAAGAAGATGGCAGAAGCAAAGAAGAGCCCAAACGGATACAAACACCCCCCTCCTAAAACACCATTTAACAGTCACAACTGGTGCATGCAGCTACTACACACCCCTTGCAGAGCTTGGGTTTAACCTTGCCTGTGCTGGGAGTCTGCCCTTTCTCTCTCCATCGCAGTGTAACAACATGAGAACAGCAGTTATGTGCATGTGTGCACCTGCATGGGTGTGAGCGTGTCCTACAGGAGAACAGATCCTGACCCCCCCATGCCTTTGCCGAACTGTGAGATGCTGCCCGCCTTGCCCAGCGCTCCTTGGCAACTCATATCAGCTGTGCTCAGACACGAAGGGCATCCGGAGTGGAGGCAAGTGACAGATCTACTGTAGGTGAGCTCCAGCAATAGGGACCGGACCTACTGACATGGCTGGTGACCCTAGCTGTCTTGATTTGGGGGTTACCAACTAAACCACCTGGAAGAGTGAGAGAATCCTGATTTCTGGAGGATATGAGGGTGGATGCTTGGCTCTCTCAGAAGACTCAGGGTTTCAAAGCCCTTTATTGTCTTTACTTGGGCATAGAGAATCACTGTGGTCTGGGAGAGGAATATATACATAGTTTTATATATATATGTGTTTACACATACTTGCAAATGTACACACACACTGAAGTCATCAGCTATTGAAATTTATAATTTTTAATCTCTGCACCCTTAAGGAGATCTTAAGAGAGACACTAGAAATGAATCCCAATAACTCAAGATTATCTGGAGTCATAACCAACTTAGTGACACTTCATTCTTTATATCCAGACACCAAATATTTAAATGTATTGATGGCTGGGAATATATATTTCTATGATGATTAAGAGGAGTTTTTTCCTACTGCTTTCACAGAGGAGAAATTGATATGATGTTGGAGCATTCCACAAACCAAATGTGTATATATTATCCGGTGTAAATAGGGGACTTTTTGTCAAATACCTAGAGTATGGTAACTGTGAATTTACCAGCATTTTAGCCATATTATTTAAAGAATAAGATGCTTGATTTTCTTATATACTTGGGTCTCATTGAAACACTGTAAGCACAGTTACTTAAAGCCATTTAACTTGTTACACAGGGAATGCACGCAGCAAGCTTTCACTATACAGAACATTAAATTCTCCATTAAGTGGCCCATTTAAGTTTGATATCCTGTAAAGACCATTTTTGAAATTTACGCCCTTTGAATCATACAACCTAGGTCCTATTGCATCTAAAAGCAACATGAGTTGTGTAGTTTGGGCTGTATTTTCTTGGGAGGCAAGAATGAAATGCATACTACTAAATAATACACCAGTGTTCACAATTGACGAGATAATGATAATTAAACCCTTTCAACAAGCTCAACAACAGACCACAATTGATCAGAAACTGTCATGTAATGCAGGAAATTTGTCTCACCAGGATATTTTGTGACATAAAAAGTTCTTTGTACTTTTGCTATTGATCTTCCGATTTACCTTTCTTTGGATCCATTCTTTTCCTCTTTTTTTCCACTTTTCTTTCAGAAAAACAAGCAAGGCTAGGCTGAAATCCAGCAGGTCTGAAGTCTAACACCTTTGCCTTCAGCTGTACAGACAAATACATTAGCAGCCAACACCAGGGCCAGCCCCACACAATAGTGGGAGTCAGCGTTGGTGCTGCTGCAGGGGACAGCTGAAGGACACAGAGCGTGGTTAGATCACAGGAAGCAAATGCTTTGCCGATGAGGCAAAACCCTCTAATGAGCATCACTTTTATCATTGTGTCAGTCAGGGATAAACACTTATGGAGCAACTAGGCTACAATGGGCTATTTGGGATTTTTGAGATTTATTCTGAGGCTTATGAAATTGATAAAATCACAAGCTGCTGTAATAACCAAGCTCATTATGCCTCATTTCTTCATTTTATGGGTAGCTTAAGGCCTTTTCTGATTTGTCTTCAAAACAGCAAGGTTTCTTCTCTAAGGTAGGAGTGAATGTAATTATGTCCTTTGGCAGCAGTTCACAGCTTCTGTTGAGAATCACAGCCCAGAATGTGGTTTGGGTTTTTTTTCTTCTCTAAGAATGTCTGGTCCCTTTGCATGGTGAGAAGCAGCTAAATATGTATTTCAACACAAAAGATCACCATGGTCTTAAAGTTTCATCCATTTTGTTGGGCTCTGCATACCAATTACCACACTCCAATGTTTCATTTTCTGGACTATTCTGTTGTGCTGCTCTATGGAGCCAAGAAGCACTCTTATTTACATATCACTTGATGCTCTGACAGCAAAAATGACCCTTTGTGTTTTCCACTCACATTGTACAGTGACAGTAATGACATCATTTGTTTTGCAAAACTTCTCTGTTAATTTTCAGAGAAGGAAGGTATTGAGGTCTTGAGGAGATAGAAATGGCAAGGTGATATTAGGAAATATCCAATCTTAGAAACCTTTCTTCTTTACAGAATGGCTTTGTCACCTTTCACCTTTACAGAATGGCTGCTAAACCTCACCTTCGAGACATTAGCTGGGACAGGGTAAAGAGCAATAGGACCTTGTTGTCAATGTCACACAAACTACCCATGTGGCTGTAGAAACTCTTTGCACCCCTAAAGCCCATGGGTCAGTCATTTGAGGGCTAGGGGACACTGCAGGTGTGTTGTGACAAGGTTCCTGTCCCTGACTTGACAGGGGAGTTCATGACCTAATAGGAAAGGGTGACACTGAACAGAGAAGGAAGAAAGGAAAAACTAAGGAGAAACAATATAGCCCAGCTTTAGACACCTATGAGTTAGATGTCGGGATCTGAACTCATTGCCCTGAGTTCCCATTATTCTTAGCTGAAAGGCATAGGCAATATATGTGGCCATGCTCAGGTACCTTACTGAGAAGATGGCTTGCCCTGGATAGCCCTACTCCTTTCCTGTAACAGAGAAATCCAGGGCAACAGCTCCAGCTCAGTCATCTACCTTTTTGATACCTGGACTAACATCTCCCATCCAACTTCAGTGTGAACAAGGCTTAGTCAATATTTCTAATGTGTTTGTTTATTGTCCTTGTCATGGTGTAAATCGGTGTAAGCTTCACACTGCTGCTCTTCAGGCAAAATGGTTGACAGGTGCAGTCCCCTCAGCATTGGCTGTGTTCTGATTTGCACCTCAGCTTCAAGCCATGAGCCCGAGCCACTGAACCCTGGAGCATCATGCAGGGGGAGATTTCTCTCAGGCTCCTCCTCTGATGGCTCAGCTTTATTTCTACTGCAAAATCAGCATTATACCTGCAGCGCAAGGGACCAGCATGCCTGCTCCATTGGTTACTCCTGCCTATCTTTGCCACAGTGAACAGTCTCCTTGTCTTGGATGCACTGGACCATCCACAGAGAAAACTGCTGACCACAGGTCCACTGATGATCTCTGCAGAACACTATTTCCTTGGATTCATGAACTTTACTGCAACAGGGGCACAGAGGACCAAGACAGGGGACTTGCCTTAAATCCCAAAGACATCTTCTAGAAGACAGCTGGACCTCTTCATGCATGCATGGCGCACCAGTACAGTCATGCAGCCAGGGACTTTGCAGCATGGGAAAGTTGGGTTTAGGGAACCCGGACTGGCCTGCTGTGATTTAGGGGTACAGCAGTGTAACAGGGTCACAGGAGGAGTTCATTACTGAGTTTCTGAGCATGCAGAAACAGACATTTAGAGGAACACAGAGCATTGTTAATATTATTATAAGACACTAGTGGTATTACAATAAGAGTTCTGCCTCCTTATATTCCCAGTTGATTTAACTGGTTGCTGTATACGTATTCTTTTAATTCAGTTGTGCAGGGCAACTCCCACCACTGTCTTTGGCTCTGCTATGTTCTACAGGTGGTGGCTGCAGCTTGTGCTGGGTGGGGTGATCCCCTCTTTGCCCGTATGATCCTTATCCCCTTGGAATGCTCTGTGACTTATAAACAGCGCTGTACAGATCTTTTGTACTAAGAGTCACTCTTGGAAAACCCATATTCAGATCCAGATGTTCAGCACATCAGGCAGCCTGATGCCCTTCGGTGATACCGGAGATATTTCCTGAGCCTGGAATTCCCTGGTCCAGCCCCAAGACTGAGTTCACACAGGGGCACAGAGTGAGGCTGCATGGAGCTGAGCTTTCTGCAGATGTGCAGGTCTCCTCCAGGTCCTGCTTTGAGACCTCCAACAACAGAGTACACTCTGATACTGTTAAGGAGGCCCTAGGTCCATTTATGTTCCCTGCTCATGTCCTTTGACTTTCCAAAGGACATATGAACCTGACAGTATATTTTTAGGTTTATTAAGGTTTGAGCCCCATCCATTGTATTTCCACCAAGTTTCTCCCTCAGTTTCTTACCCTCGTATTAGCAAACACTGCTTTTAAGAAGAATCAAATCTGGGAACTGTGAAGGAAACAAACTGAAAGAAATTTCTTTGCTCTATGTGGTGTTAGTGCTCTATAAAGGTACACACACACTGCAAGTTCCACTGTAAATAACACCCAGTTATTGAACTGCATTTAATGAACTGTTTCATTTAGATGTTCTGTCGACTCTGTGTGTGTGAAATAGACAATTCCGGTCCCTTTGTTCCTTTTCATCAATTGAAACCTTTCTTCTTTTATGTTGGTTTTTTTTTTTTTTTTATTTGATCTGTGTCTGGTTGTCACTGGAAATTGCAGCTGTTCCAATGGACTTTGGTTTTGTTCTCCCTGTCACATTAAAAAGCTGGAAATAAAAGAATGACTCTTGTAGTGTTTGTATTTAATGCGCACTTTGAGGCCTCTTACAAGGGCTGCTGCAGGTGGCTTACCCACCTTGACAGTGTGGGGACTTCTAATATTGGCTACTTGTACAGCCTTGCTGTCTCAAACAATCCCCCCTTGATTAAGTCTCACTTCTGTCACAATTCTTTCACACTGTGTACTTCCTAACACACTACATGGGAAAACCTTTATCCTGAAAAGGTATTTGGAAGAGGAAGCATGAAATATTTTGAAGTGCCATGCAAAACCGGAAAGCTAAACTGCTTTGCAACAACATTGTGGCCCCAAAAAAGTGCTGTTTCTCATAGCTGGGCACACCATTTGACTATAGTATACACTCTTATGGATGTATTTCTAAGGATGTGTGCTATTTGTTTGCAGCTGTTTGCATAAATGTAATTATCCACCCCATGCTTTCAGAGCAGGATGACAGAGACCTGTGCAATGTTAACTGCCTTGGAAAAGAGCTCATGGTATAAGCAGTGGAGGCTGCTTGACAGACTATGGCATTTATACATGAATTTCAACTCAATGTATTCCATAAAATGCAGCAATGGCTCTTCCCCCAGGCCCACTCTAGGTCAGTAGGGTTTTGATTCTGAGTCAACTTTGGCTTGTTTTTAAGACATTCAGGTGCTGAAAAGTTGTCAGGTCAATCAGCATTTAGTCGTCTCTTCATGTACACTGCACATGCAACATGTTATAGCTAATATGAGAATAAAACAGGAGATACTGGAAATATAATAATGGAACCATGAAGGAACCTCCATTATCAAGAGACTAAATGAGGCATTTTTCCTCATCTGAGGTTCAGCCAGGTCCCATAGGACTCATCTGAGCTGGGGTCCCACTGGGTGAACCAAAGCCAGCAGCAGTCTAGGGGAGCTGGTAAGGACTGGTCTCAGATGGGAGATGGTAAGGACTGGTCTCAGGCGGGAGCTGCCAGCTGTGAATTCTGCAATGCTCATGTCTGTCTGTGGAGTACAGAACTATGGAGTCAACAGTTTGTAAGCCTCTTCTGTGTGTTCTGCCTTTATGTAGGAATCGGTGTATTAGCAAACGCTGTCAAACAGCTGTTTTCTATGAAGTGGGCTTTTAAATAAAGATCAGAGATTTGCACTGAAAGCCTTGGAGGTGCTTTCAAGTGGCCCTTACTCCAGTCTAGTTGACATTCTGCTTAAGGCTGAAATCTCAGTAAGCAGGAAAATCCCGTATTTGAATGTTCAGACAAGGCTGCTGATAAAAACTGTGCATAAAAAAGCCCTGACTAATTTTAGAGTAGGGCACAGGGAATTTAAGAGCAGGATTAGGTGATATGGCTGTCTGAGATACCATAGGATGGACTGGATGATAAGAAAACCTTTTGAAATCTGTGTTCCTATTTTTCTGTATTAATGATTCTACCTTGACCATCTCACGTTCCTCATTATGTGGAGTTTCTAGCACGGATTCCCATAGTTACTGATAAATGTACCAGATTCCCTGGACGTGCAGGTTCACCCAAGCTGTCACAGAAGGTTACAGGGTGGAGGAAGAAGGCTGGAAATCACAGCATTCCCAGCAGCTACTAAATCCAGCAATAGGTCTGAGTGATGCTTCTGAATCCTGAAGTGACTTGATATTGGGAGTACAATTTCAGTTAGATTATGGCAAGCTGGGCCATCAATTTGTCAGTGCTCCTATATCTTAAACCCTGGTTTTGAGACTCTTAAAGTAGGGATCAAACTTGGCAATTTGTGTTCATGTTTGTTGAAAAGTCAGGGGAAGAGCAACAACTTGTTCAGGAACTTATTGCTGGGAAGTCGAGCCCTGCTTTTCCAGCTTGTGGCAGAAATTGCTGGAGGCTGAGCACCCTGCCGATTCACAAACATTGGTGTGACTTTTTGTCTGCTATTGGGTTATTCTGTGTTTCTCAGACCAGTTACTTGTAAGCAGAACTAAATTACTACACCTGACTATTGATTCTGCCTCAGGTGTTTCGGGCCCGAAATTAGTCCTAATAAGGCCAGAAGATGGCAGCAGTTGTACACATCGTAAACTGCCGGTCCTTAGTTGTAGTTCTGACTGCTGGGGGCTGTATCCAGAAGCCAGAGTCACAGCTAGGACCCATGTCATGCACAGAGAGGATGCTGAAGCAGCGCCATCAGGTACAGTCACAGGGATCTGGTTCCCAGGAACCTTATGGAAAAGGGGGGAAAGGGCAATGATTAGCGAATTTCAGTACTAAAGCTTTTGAATGGGAGTTGTGCAAACCTGAAGCAAAGCAGATGTAATTATGGTGGGTGAAAATATGAGTTTCTTCTTAAGTAGACTTGTGCAATTCTTTTCAAGCTTTCTTAGGCTGCAGTTCTTGAGTATTTTCCGGGGGAGATGTATGTCCCTTGTAAAAATATGGTGAGACTCCAGTTAGAGAAGAGCTCTGGGCTGGCCGGTGCCTTACCCACAGACCTAGGAACTGGTCAGCACGAGCAGCGACCCCTGGGGCAGACTGTTGAGATGCTGCACTGAATGGGTTTCATAAATAAGTTCTCCCGCCCTCCTAATCATGGAAAGGTATCACCAGCATTGCCTCATAGGTTCCACCTTCACCAGCCTTAAGCACAGGCAGAACTTTCTGCAGTCAAAATCTGAGCTCTTAAAATGAGAAGTCTCTCCCCAGAGTGATTTTGTGAACCCTTCCCACATCCCTGTGTTATAAATATATGACAAGGGACAACACATATATTCCTAAGTGCTTTGATATTACCTCAAAACACCCTGTGGCCACAGATCCTCAATGCATTCCCTAACTGGATAGCAGGTGATTCAGATCAGAGTACTGAACTGCTGAAAATTAACCAGATAACATCAACAAACATTGCAGTTCTACTTCTTACAGCTTGTAGAAACCAGCCAGAGACCTGTGATATAGTTAAGTGGGGCTTTACCCTAGCCTTATGAGCTTGCTCCCACAACAGCTGGATGCAGCTGCTGGCCACCATGGGTTTTATGTTGACAGTTTCTTTCTGAGAACCAAGAGTTTAGGATTCCATGGGAAGCTTTTGTTTCACCATAGAAAATAAAAGAGCCATCCAGTAAATGCAAACAGACCTAATTGCAAGGAGACCAAAGGCAGATCTCAAGTGGTTTCATTCCTCTCTTTGTAACCCTGGCAAAGTAAAGAGACTTACTCCAGGGATCTTCCCAGGGTTGCAGCCTGTCTCCATGGTGGAATGCCCCAGGCAGGACAGGAGCTGGAGCTGGCTCTACACCAGCTGTGTGGTTTCGGAAGTTGGTAATATTTCTCCAGAGGGAGCCCTTTCTTTATCTTGAAATCTTCTGCTTCAGATTGGGATGAGAATATTGTACTCAACTTCTCGAGTTCATCTTTGAATGATAAATTCAGCACTTCAACTCTTTCTTCTTCAGGATAAGAACTTTGGAAACTTCCCAGCAGCCTGTTCCTTCGCTTAGACCCCTGAACAAGAAACTGCCCCTCAGAAACCAGCCGTATACTGAGCACATAGACCTATAAATATTTCAGAACAACTTCTTTACAGTCTTGTTCGACCCTATCCAAAGAGACCATAAAGAGTTTGCAGTCCTGGCTTGGCCCAGCTGTAGGATGCTGCTAATCAGTTTGTCCTCTTTCACATCCCACCTGAATAAGGACAGGAATAGTGTCACCTTTTTGTTGGTCTCTGGCGCAGATGTAAGTGGTGACCCCTGCATCAGGGGCCCAAGAGACCTTCTTTGGCAGATTTTCAGAGGTTTTGGGGTGCCAGTTACTATTCAATGTCCTGAAGCTCTGTTACATTGCTGGTTTTTAACTCTGGTATTGCAGCATGTCCCTCCTCCAGGTCAGTTAAAACAGCTTTCTTCTAAGTGGTGCAAATTTAGCTCCAGTAACCAGTTTCCTTATCTCCTTAGGTCAAGGTTCAGTATAGAACTTATGTGGGAGAAATGTTGGTTAAAAAGAAAAAAGAAGTAACTCTGGGTGAATATCACACTTGCCACAGAGAAGTTCAAGTTAAATGTATCCTTAAATCATGACCATGATTACTGCGAACTTCTGATGTCTGCTGAGAATGAAATACTGCCCCAGACAGGCTTTAGAGATAGGACTTCATGAAAAAGAAATCCAAATGGGAAAATTATGCACGGAAAAGTTAAAAACCAAACAAAACTCCCAAATTCAATCCCAAACCCTTTTCTGGCCTTTATCTGGTCTTAAAAACAGAGTTTTAGTATTGCAGCTTTTCACGGCCACTCCACTTTCAGCTCTGGGAGAAATTCTTATCTAGCAATTGGCTTCCCAGTCTGCTCCTTGGCAATGCACAGATAGCTTGAACTGCCTAGTGGTACTTGTCTCAGAATGCTCAATCAACAGCAGTGAGAAGATAAACCTCTCATACCCTCTGAGACACACAAGACCAAAGCTTATATCTACTGCTGCAGGAGTAAATGGTGTCACAGACAAGTTGACTTCCCCAGCTCGCGCCCTGTGCTTGTAGGGGAGAATTTGTGGCCTTTTGCTGGAAATCTTGTTCACATGGGGATGGTGTTTTGAAGAAAATCATTGACAAGAGGAGTAGCTTTGAGATTGGCTCCACTCAAGCCCTCACTGAGGGGAAATTCAGCAACTTTCACTCTACTACCTTCCCTTTTTCAGGACTGGCTTAAGACTTTGGGGCAGGCTTGCATAGGGATTTTAGTGTGATACTGTCTGGACTGTATCAGACAAATAGAATTTTCTAGTTGCATTTGCCAGCACAGAATGCTGAGCCCTTGCAAAGAAACAGAACAATCTCAGATAATTTCCAAGAACCACAAGCAATATAGACAAAAAGCTTGTATGCATTAAATAGTTGCTTCTGATGAAGTGGGCATGTGATCTTAAACAGGGTAGCTATTCACGGGAAAGCTAAGAGTTCTTTCTCTTCAGAAGAAAGACTCTGTGAACTAGATATCTGAGGTGATTCATGGCACAGCAAAATCTGGGAAAATCACCTTCTGTCTCCTTTTGTTTCTCTCTGTTTTATCTCTTCATCTTCAGATATGGCTTCCCTAAGTATCCACCCTCATTTGATACAGTTGGAATCTGATGCAAATGCAATGTTGATATTTAGGCAAGATTATGTAAATCCAATATATTCAGTCACTGTAGTCCTGGGAATTCTCTTATTGGCAACGTAATAATTGAGAATTAATTCCTCCAGTATGAGAGATAGTGGCAGGGAAGGAATCACCAGGCATATCTCAGCCGGAATTTCTTAATGCATGATAAGGAATCAGCACAAAGTGAAAAGTTTGTACAACAGAGATTTCCACTCCAGTGACTGTGCAGAAGGCACACCAGACATTTTTGTATAACTGCACAAAGCATTAAAGCCAACATGGAGTAAAATCTAGATCTTTCTGTTGCCACATAGAGATCCCAATCTAGTTTGGTGTCTGCCCTCGAGCTGATTTAGGGATAAAGCATTACTGTTTCCTGCCCCAAGCTGCTCTCTGGTCGTAGCCCTGAGCTATTAGTTCTTGTGTTCCTCTTTCACTCTGTAACAAGAACCTATTGCCTGACTTTACACTTATGAGTAAAGTCCTTGGATGATGGCCTGATTAATGTGGTTTCAAAATGACACATGGGTAATGATGCTGTCAGTATCTACATTATGTTCTTGCATCTTTCTTACTACCTATCTTTGCAATCACAGCTCACAAGTGACCACTTTGTTTTCCTTTGGACATTGTTGGGCTTTATTTATTGTCATTATTGTTATCACTATTATCAAGGAAACCTGGCTGACAGACTTTCAGGCATTTGGTAATGACTTCTGCATATCACAAAGAAAAATGTCCCTTCCAAACCGAGGCATAAGCAAAAGCAGGGCAAGGTGATGATGAGCTTTAAAGAAGAGGTGTCCTTTCAAGTGAAAGATTCATTCCAGATTGAGATTATCATGCAGTAAATAATGTACCTGAGTCTTTGACAATAGGAAGCAAAGGCACCCTGTTACAAATATGCTAATCCCTAGCATAGCGACTCACATTATTAGCTGAGAATAATTATTTTCTCCAAGGAAAGTATAGACCTTCAAAGGAGATAACATCTTAAATCACAGCAAATTTTAATTTAAATTCAAAGTGTAGGAATGCACATAATACCCCATCTCTCTGTTATCTGGCTGGATTGGTGTCATTACAGTGCTTTAAAGACAGCCCCAATAATTGAACTAAATACCTGCAGCCTTACACCTTGCAATTTCATTTTCTCCTTGTCAGACTATGTAATTGATATTTGTACTGGAGGTAACAAAACAGAAAATGTGAAGGTGTTGATAACTGTGCCATTGCTGTCTCTTAAACTGCCTGAGAGATGGTGAGGACTGGATGATAGTGAGGAACTGGTTCCATTATAATAGGATATAAAACCATTCACATGTACTAAGCCTGTGGTCAGTGCCTGCCTGGATTAGAATTGGTATGTGATCTGATACTGTCTTGTTCCAATACCTTGTGTGATCACTTCTGCTAGCAGAAAGCCCAGTCCTGCAATGAGCCAAGACCATTGACTTCAAGCTTGCTGCAGAGTATGACTGGGGATCTAACTTTCTTGAGCTCATCTTTGTGTCTGCAATTTGCAGCAGAAACCTTCAGGGGTCAGATCTCTAAGACATCACGTTGACACAACTTCAGAATCATAGAGTCACAGAATGGTTTGGATTGGAAGGGACCTTAAAGCTCATTTAGTTCCACCTCCCCTGCCATGGGCAGGGACACCTTCCACTAGAGCAGATTCTCAAAGAAACTTGAGTTAATTCAGTGGAGCAAGTTGGAGGATCTGTCTTGACTACGCTGATACTGGTATTCCTCTTTTACCACACAGGTGCTGTCTATGCTCATGCCTAGAGAGAGTCGAATGGATACCTTAGCAGGTCTTTTCTGAGAAGTCAGCTGTAACATGGGCCATTCTTCCACTCCAGAGCTAATGTCAACCCAAAACCTAGTACTTGTCTGCGGACTGCTGCCTTTCCAGGTGCTGCAGCAAGCTTTTTTCCTTGGCCATCATAGCTCTGAAGCTATGTAAATGACCAAAGACTTAATCTTCTCCATTGTTTTCTGATCCTTTTCAAGGTTTGCTTCCAATAGGGCTGAGGAGTTAATGAGATGCAAATGGCCTGCAGAGGTGACCCAAAGCCTGAAGCCTTTGAGAACCAGGACTTTTGTGTCTAAATTACTTGTCAGGAAAGCAAAACAAAACCAAACATCACCCCAATCCCTTCCAATGTGAATCACTTGTTGAGAGCATCTTCGGGGGTGATAGATAATTGCTATCTGTTCTGCCTCCAAAGCAGCTCAAATCAGCCTGGTGACATTTGTCACAAACGGAGGCAGTTATTAATAGGCTGCATACTTATAAGACTTCTTTACAATGCAAATTGCTTCTTACTGAGCTGCCTTTATCCCAGCTTTTGGGCCACTTTATCCATACATTCCTGACATCTCACTCCTCAGTGTTGTCTGAAATATCCTTAGAGGAAAGAGGAGTGAAAGCCCAGTTGACTCCATAGCTTGGGGCAGCACCTGGAGCTCTGGATGTGCCCAGCAGGGATGTGAGACATTGCTCCAGCAAGAATTCAAAGGCCCTGGTGCCTCCCTTATTAGTAAAACAGTTACCAGAATAAGTCCCAGAATACAGCCAATATACTTGTCATCCAGTCTTAGTACTGGAGAACAAAATGCTTGTAACCATCCACTTGGCAACGCTGATTAAATAGTGAAGCTTAATTTATCCGGATTTCAGAGAGGCTTTGGCAAATACAGAGTGGGGATCACCTTCTTTTCAGCATTATATGAAATGTATATTCTTAGTACTTCAAAACTACTTTTTCAGGAATTTCCTGGCTTTAAGCCTCTCAGTTTGAAAAATAATCAGTAAAACATTAAGAAAGGCTGAGGGAAGGTACCAGGGATGGGGACAGCTGTGAGCTCTTGTTGGTGTCCTGTGTTGATTGCTGTTCTCATCCTCAGTGTCAGGAGGAAAAACAGATAGGAGAAAGCAAATACAATGCAGGCTCCAAGCAAAATATGTAAATGCAAATCAGCATATAACAGTAGCAATGACCCAGGGGCAAGCACTTGCTGGAAGGTGGAGGCTTTCAGACTCTCAGATGAGATTTAAAAATCAAAGTCCTGAGCGGATCTTGTCAATAAAGGATTAATGAAATGGATTGACACTGGGTATGATATGGGAAGTTAGCAGAAAAATAGGTACTGAAACCCTGGCTGTATTTTTGTGTGCAGCATTGGATACTGAGTTGCTCTAAGAATGGAGCTTTTGTTTCTTTGAAAACATGCCCCCACACTGAAAAATGCCCTTGTATTTGTACACAGATGAAATTAGACTTACTGCAATATGTATATTATATAAACAGACACTGGTAGCTCTTGTGGTCAGATGTAATTTAGAAACGCAGATTAGTGTTATTACTAATAACTATGATCATGACCAGCTGGGGTTTATAACCCAGGACATGCTACTCCTGGCAGTCTATTACTAATGTATGTGTCCTGATCATTATCTGATAAAAGAAGCCAAGCAAAGTGCTATACTTCGCGTAGGAAATCATCTCCTCTGCACTGCTAAATGAACTAAACGCATAGGTACCATTAGTCCTCCATTATGTAGTCTTCCAAGTACAATTAAGCACAGACAGGGGCTAAAACTGGGCCCTGTTGTTTTTCCCAAGTGCATGATGTAGGTGGAGTTGGTTTATTATGCCCATTTCAGTTCTTGTTTTTTAAAAGAAAAATGCTAAATGGTCTCATTAAAACCTCATAGAGGAAATTTATTCATCCTACTGAAATACTTTTGGGCTCTTCCAAAGCCAGTAATCAGAGTCTGAAGACAGTCATCTGCCTTGCTAATGGACCACAGTTACATATGTAATTGATTAATTAAGGAAAGAAAATCACTGCTGAGACCAAGGGAGGAATCCACAACTTCAGCAGACATTGAAGTGAAATAGCAGCTCCTCCTGGGCAAAGCAGCTGAGTTTGTTTCAGGTATTTTTGTCCTCTTTCTACTCCTTCACCTTTTCTATAAAGGTTCTTATTTAGTATCCCAGTGTTTGCTGTGTGTAAGAAACAGGGAAAACAAGAAACACGCCAACCCTCGTTTTCCAGCTGGCAGAAGGGTATAGTTTGATGGGGTTTTAGTATGCATTGCTATCTATGTCAGTGATAGGCTAGAGAGTATGGAACTCTGTCTGGGGATGGGTGATGAGGTAACAGAGTGTTTGTGGGTCAGGATCAAAGGGAAAACAGCAACAGGGGACATTACGGTGGGGATCTGTTACAGGCCGCCTGATCAAGAGGACTCTGTGGATGAAGCGCTCTACAGACAGATAGGAGCAGCCTCATGCTCGCAGGCCCTTGTCCTCATGGGGGACTTCAACCATCCTGACATCTGTTGGAGGGACGGTACGGCCCGGCACAAGCAATCCAGGAGGTTCCTTAATTGTGTGGAAGACAACTTCCTCTTTCAAGCAGTAGAGGAGCCGACAAGGAGAGGTGCCATGCTGGACCTTGTGCTCACCAACAGGGAGGGACTGGTTGGAAATGTAACGCTCCAGGGCAGCCTTGGCTCTAGTGATCATGAGATGGTTGAGTTTGAGATCCTCAGGACGGTGAGAAGAGCATGCAGCAAGCTCACTGCCCTGGACTTCAAGAAAGCAGACTTTGGCCTCTTCAGGAACCTCCTTAGTAAGGTTTCATGGGATACAGTCCTAGAGGGCAGGGGGGCCCAAGACTGCTGGCTGATATTCAAGGATCACCTGCTACGTGCTCAAGAGTGTTGCATCCCGACTAGAAGAAAGTGCAGCAGGAGGGCCAGGAGACCTCCATGGATGGACAAGGAGCTGCTGAGGAAACTTAGAGGGGAAAAAAGAAGCTTATAGAAGGTGGAAGCAAGGACAGGCGGCCTGGGAAGAATACAGGAGCATTGCCCGAGAAGCTAGGGACCAGGTTAGGAAAGCTAAGGCCCACCTAGAATTAAGTTTGGCAAGGGATGTAAAAGATAACAGGAAAGGATTCTATAGATACGTAGCAAATAAAAGACAGGCTAGGGACAATGTAGGCCCTCTCCAGAAGCTATCAGGAGAATTGGCTACCATGGATTTGGAGAAGGCTGAGGTTCTTAATGACTTCTTTGCCTCAGTCTTCACCAGCAAATGCTCTGACCACGCAACCCAAGTCTTGGAAAGCAAATGCAGGGGCTGTGAGAACGAAGACCTTAGGCCCACTGTAGGAGAGGATCAGGTTCGAGACCATCTTAAGAACCTGAACGTGCACAAGTCCATGGGACCTGATGAAATCCATCCACGGGTCCTGAAGGAGCTGGCGAATGAAGTTGCTAAGCCACTGTCCATCATATTCGAAAAATCCTGGCAGTCAGGTGAAGTTCCCGATGACTGGAAGAAGGGTAATATAACCCCCATTTTCAAGAAGGGGAAGGTGGAAGACCCGGGGAACTACAGACCAGTCAGTCTCACCTCTGTGCCTGGCAAAATCTTGGAACAGTTTCTCCTGGAAAACATGCTAAGGCACATGAAAAACAACAAGGTGGTTGGTGACAGCCAACATGGCTTCACTAAGGGGAAATCCTGCCTGACCAATTTGGTGGCCTTCTATGATGGAGCCACGGAACTGATGGACAGCGGCAGAGCAGTTGATGTCATCTACCTGGACTTGTGCAAAGCATTCGACACTGTCCCACATGACATCCTTGTCTCTAAATTGGAGAGACATCAATTTGATAGATGGACCACTCGGTGGATAAAAAACTGGCTCGATGGCCGCACGCAAAGAGTTGTGGTAAATGGCTCGATGTCCAGTTGGAAACCTGTAACGAGTGGTGTCCCTCAGGGATCAGTGTTGGGACCGGTCCTGTTCAACATCTTTGTCGGTGACATGGACAGTGGGATTGAGTGCGCCCTCAGCAAGTTTGCCGATGACACCAAGCTGTGTGGTTCGGTTGATACGCTGGAGGGAACGGATGCCATCCAGAGGGACCTTGACACACTTGTGAGGTGGGCCGATGCCAACCTTATGAAGTTTAACCAAGCCAAGTGCAAGGTCCTACACCTGGGTCGGGGCAACCCCAGGCACTGCTACAGGCTGGGCAGAGAAGAGATTCAGAGCAGCCCTGCAGAAAAGGACTTGGGGGTGTTGGTTGACGAGAAGCTTAACATGAGCCGGCAGTGTGCACTTGCAGCCCAGAAAGCCAACCGTATCCTGGGCTGCACCAAAAGAAGCGTGACCAGCAGGTCGAAGGAGGTGATCCTGCCCCTCTACTCTGCTCTTGTGAGACCCCACTTGGAGTACTGCGTACAGTTCTGGTGTCCTCAACATAAAAAGGACATGGAGCTGTTGGAGCGAGTCCAGAGGAGGGCCACGAGGATGATAAGAGGGCTGGAGCACCTCCCATATGAAGACAGGCTGAGAAAGTTGGGGCTGTTCAGCCTGGAGAAGAGAAGGCTGCGTGGTGACCTCATAGCAGCCTTCCAGTATCTGAAGGGGGTCTACAAGGATGCTGGGGAGGGACTCTTCCTTAGGGACTGTAGTGGTAGGACAAGGGGTAATGGGTTCAAACTTAAACAGAGGAAGTTTAGATTAGATATAAGGAAGAAGTTCTTTACAGTGAGGGTGGTGAAGCACTGGAATGGGTTGCCCAGGGAGGTTGTGGATGCTCCATCCCTGGCGGTGTTCAAGGCCAGGTTGGACAGAGCCTTGAGCCACATGGTTTAGGGCAAGGTGTCCCTGCCCATGGCAGGGGGGTTGGAACTAGATGATCTTAAGGTCCTTTCCAACCCTTATGATTCTATGATTCTATGATTTCCATGTGGTAGTTCACTGACTTTTTGTGAGTGAGCAATAGTGTACGTGTAAAGAGGCAACAGAGAGAACTTAAACAAATGAGCTCTTTGGCAAGCTCTGGGTGAGTATGGTGATGTCTTATTCTTTGCAAGCTGTGTGTCATGATTTACCTCCTATGGAGGTTGTGCCTCCTGCCTCACTGCTTGTTTGGAGCTTTACTACTGCCTCGTAGCAAAGCTGTCTTACAGGGCCCTGGCTGAGGAGAGATTTCACACGTGGGAAGAGCCAAACATAAATATCTCAGCAGAAAATTTGAACAGGGGAAGTGGTGCAAAGTAGAGTCATCACTGGCAAGCCCATGGTGAGTGTACTGCTAGGCGGGTGAATTGTGCTCCATAGGAGCTCTTTCAAGGTAGAAGAGCAGAAAGAAGTGCGACACTGAGGGATGCTACCTGTAGATGGCACAGCAAGTGCTGCCTCCACATAATACCTGACCTGAGAGGGTTTTTGCACTTTGAAGGGTCTTTCTGGTGTTTTCAGTGATATGAGTACTAGTGGCTGCATCTAAGAGAAAAGACAATATAGGCTTAAATGTTTCCCGTCACCAAATTTATTGCTTTTCTATGGCTCTTGTACACCTCCCATTCTGGGTGTGTTAGCTTAGTCTGGCACAAAGCTCCAGGAAGATCCAAGGATCAGGCAGAGGTTGTAGTGGGTTAGAAAGAGCCAGGGAGTGTTGAAAATTGATGAAGAGGCCTAAACTTATGTATTAATAAACATCTTGAGACCCCTAATAGCTGAGCCATTGGCAGTTCATCCCGGCAGTCCAAACAAAGCCAGTTTTTAATAGAGACCAAGCTGTTCAGCTTGCTCTCTTCATCTGCCTATTAGACACCTCTCATTAGGCATTCCCACCCCATTTGTGCACTGGTCAATGAACTTTTGGAGAACAGATGGTTCTTACAAATACCACAAACAAATTTTCTTCAGATCAGAAACAGGCAGGTTTAGTTCTTTTATGCTTTTGAGGATATGTAGACTGCAGGTAGAGGTTCGGACTCCTTACTCGCTGTACTTTGGCCCTTTCATAGCCAGCCTACTCTACATTCTCCCAGAGGTTATTTCTGCTGTTGTTGATGTGCATATGAACTGTTTGTGCTAGTGATGAATGATCTCAGTTGGTCATGACAAGTCAAGGGAGTAAATAAGATACCAAATGGTTTCCACTCAAGTTGTCCTATTAGATGATGATTTTCAAGTGTTGGAAATTGTAGATAAACAGCTACAAAAGAGCATCCACAGGTTATCTTCAGATCTTATAGAATGTAAATTTAGCTTTTAGGCAGATAAAGTGAAATACATGGAAGTCATCTGGGGTTTACGGCAGGAGTGAGCAGTTTCTATCCTGAAAATCTTAAAACCAGCACTTTTGTGCATTTACTCCTCAGAGATTTTGTGATTATTCTGAGAGCAAATTGAACCTTCTTCTCTCAGCTTCCCTGAATTTGCTAGTGAGTGGCAAAGATATGAAGTCAGGTGTATTTTCTTAACTGCACCTTAAGGTACTTGCCCCTAACTGCTAACAGCTGTAATAAGCAACATTTTGGAGGTCATTTAGGATAGCATTACTATCCAGTGTCATATCAAGATTTGACAAAGCACTATTCATCTGGGCTGAATTTTAAGCATGATATTGACTGTGTGATATTATCAATTCTGCTTGGTATCAGTGGGGCTTAAGATGAGTTTTAAATGTTACACAGAATAAGGATGGATGCAAGCAGGTGCTTATTGTTAAGCATGCACAAAAGCACCTGACTGATTCAGGACCTAAGAGAGATAAATGGAGAAAGTTACAGAGCAGCTGGTATCTCTGCCTTCCTATCAGTGCCATTTCCATTCAATGAGTAGGTGAAAAGGGAAAGGAATTGGAAAAGATAAAAACTAGATTAAATTAAAGAAGGAAAGGAGACAAATAGGTGTTGGTTGGGTCATGGGCATGTTCAGAGTGACACACTGACTCTGTCTGACAGATCCACTTGTATGGATGTGTCCTTTTTTGTGAGGGGCAGTCTATCTTGTGGTTATGAATGATGGCCTAACAGAAGGATCGTCAGGATAATTATTCATAGCCTGTAAACTAGCAGAGGAGAAGCTCCTGGTCTTCTGATTTATGTCAGCTTTGAGACCAAGCCAGAAAACCTGTTATTATGGAATAACTTTGCATGCATGTGCACACACGTGTGTGTCTGTATGCAAAACCTGTCACTGTCAGACACAATAATGGCATTTTATTGGATAAAAAATTAAACTTGCCTTTCCCTTTTGGGCTTTGATTCATCTTGGAGAGGTGAAAATGAGGGACCTGCTGCCACCTCAGCTTTGATGACCTATGATTGAAGCTCATTTTATTGTAGATTTTTTCTTACACATTCAGATGATAACATGGTTGAGAAGGGAGACTGCAAGAGTGACAGTAGGAATTCCTGGGTTTTCTTAAACATCATGTAGTTTTCTGTTTTTTGATCTCTCAAACAATTAGACTTCCATCCTGGATTTCCATTTTACCTATAAAATGAGAATAGTGATACTTCTCTACCTACCTAAGAGACCCCATAGAATCATAGCATGGTTTGGGTTAGAAGGGGTTGCCATGGGGGTTTCACCAATGTTGCTCAAAGCCCCATCCAACCTGGCCTTGAACCCTTCCAATGACGGGGCATCCACAGCTTTTCTGAGCAACCTGTGCACACATATGTGCAATTTTGTGGTTTTCCTGTCACTCCAGGATTGTGGAGCTGGGAGCTGTATTAAATTGTCACTTCCCCCTTCTCTGGATGGGAATTTATGTTGCGCACACACACAAACACCACTCTCTTAGTTCATGCTCTCATCTGCTGGGAATATTTAGTCTTCTCATGATGGCAAACCCAATTTAAGGAAATCAATTCATTCAGACTTGTGAAGACAAGGATACTGCAGAAGGGAAATAAATGAGTAGAGGATGTTTAGTCTAATGGATGATGAAAAACTAAAGTGCTTTAAATACTAATTTATTACCACTGAGACTAGCAATGGGATTTGGAGGCAGGAAGAACTGAAGCTCCTGAGTTAGATCATTTTCTTGCTGACACTTCCATTTTTCCAGTTGAAGGCCCTAGGTTTATATCAGTTGGTTAAAGTGGACGGTGTCTGTAAGGCACAGTAGGTAGCCTGTAGGATGTCTACTTAAAGACAGCAGCCTGTAAAGACCTGCATTCTGCTGCTACCCCAAGACAGAATAAAGGTGACATGAAAGTGTTTAGGACTGAAGCCTAAATCAAGAGAAAACAGAATGGAGGATGAGAAAACAGAATGGAGGATAAGAAAACAATGAAGTGACAGCACTGAACATGACAGGCAGGGACATCTGCAGAGCAGCATCTGCAGTCCCGATCTGCAGAGGGTCATCATGGCAATCTTTTAGTTCATCCTCATGCAAATAAGATCTGCTACAACAGATGTAGTCTACGGTTTCCTTGGAGCTGTTCCAGACTTCAGATACCAGCCTGGTAGCACCTCACACACATTTGATAGAGCATGGGGATGTCTCTGTCTCAGGAAAAAGAGAGGATGAATCTGGACCAACTTTGTAAGAGGAGCACTTTGCTAGCACAGACACAGCTGCTCTAGCTTCCCCTGGTAAACTGTACCTTTAGGTCTCCTTTCAGATCCTCTGCAGAGGTAAACACGGTCATTCTGGCGTTATTCTGTCTCCTCTAAAAGGTTTTAAAAGTGCAGTTAAGCACTGAACCGTTTTACAGCCCTGACCAGCCCAGCTACATTGACAAAGATTAGCAATGCTATTCTGGTCTTTATTTAGCTCCTAAAAGAACAGACAATAGTCTCCTTTGTGGCCCTAGCAATGTTCAGTGGATCAAGGGGAGACATCCACCCGAACTTGAGCTCCACAAAGGGATTTGGCAAAAGAGGCAGAGACACAGACGACTGAAAGTTGATGACTCCCATCATCATTTGATTCTTTATCTGCTGCCTAAGAAATGGTGCATTTACAAAGTGTTTGTATATTGATGGTAACCATCAAAGGCAGACAGTATATGAAATACTCAGATTTGTAATTACTTACTGCAGTAAAATGCAGTTAAGTGCCCAATTCCCTTCTAAGCACCTCCTGCCTTCGTCGTGCCTTCCTCCTCATTCTGCAAAGCAGAGCGAATTAACAGCAGGAAGGGTTAGATCAGCATAATGTTCCAGTGAAGAAAACCCTAAAGCAGTTGGTTACATTAACGTAGCTACCTGGGTTTAAGCATGGGCTGTTGTCTGCTGCAAATACAATTTCCTTATACTTACTTGACATGTGCAAAATTAATTGCCAGACAACCTGCTTAGCTTCACTAAATGGATTTCATTAAATAATATCAACTTTTTCCCCCTCTTCCCTTTCATTATGCCCCTCCTAGTGTCATTATGTATAGGGATGGAATATTATTTTGCAAGTAGGAACCAGAGAAAAAGCTTCTTGAATATGTTTTCAAATTTAACTGAGTTTTGCTTGTTGTATAGAGGGTTTGGGCTAGGAGCTATCAATGAGCGCACACAGAAGCATACTTTTGTGTGTTCCTCTCTCCTGTGAAATGTGCAGGAGTCATTGCTGAGAGGCACATGGATGGAGCTGGTCCCACTGAGTTGTACCACAGGTAGGGGGGCTGTTTCCTTCTGGGCTCACCACTGCTCCTTCGAGGTGTGTGTCTCGGTTCCTATGCCAAAAACCAGTTCTCAGTGATGGCTCAGAAGGAAAATGCTCGCATGTTAGGAAATGCATTATTAAACTTCACTTGTCAGCTTGAAGTCTGATGCTGATACTACTGCTTTAAAATGCACTCCTCCTTTGTGCCATTGCTTTAATTGTTCTACAGTCAACCGGTCTGAAACAGTGCTCAGACCATCAGGGACCATCATCACTGCTGCTACACCAAAATCAATTAGACTTTGCTGCTTTACCCCGCTGGAGGCTTGGGTCATCTCTTCCATTTGTCTCAAACCAGGGAGGTCTCTAGGTTTCTATATCCATCCAGAACCAGCAGCGTGTTGGGGGAATCTGATGTCTGAAGTGTGGTGCATTCAGCACCTTGCAAACTGAGCCCCTGAAGAGGTGCGTTCATCTGACAAACAAAGTATTTGGTGTCTGCTGAGACAGAGACTCAGAACAGACTGGTCACTTAGGCAGAGAAAATACAAGAGATTGTGTTCAATGTACTGTATACAGGAGTCCCTTTTTCAGCATATATCCTATTAAATTAACTGGAAATGAGTGTTCATCAGTCTCTGAGGGAAAGAGCCTGAAGCCTTTTCTCTTCACATCAGACATTCATCAGGCCTTCGTGACTACATTGGCTTATAGAAAAGGTCAGAAAACAGCTCTGCAAATACAAGCTGGATTTCCAAGGGCCAAATCCTTTAGTCCTTATGCAGGAATTTTTGAATAAAATAATGGTAAAATTCCACAGGTCAATCCTGTTCTTTTTATTCAGCCAGTGCTGTTGGGGTTGCACAGAGACTTTGAATTCCCCATTGCTTCTCTCCAAAAGTGGGATGAATTTGGAATCAGGGCCAAGTTATCTGATTTTTGCATGCTCAAAACTTCAGGTCTGTCTTCTTACTCCAGACATCCTCTTCAAGAAAACTCATACTGATGATTGTCAGATATTCTTCCAGTTTTTGGCAAAGAACTAAGGATTTGCTTCAGAGAAAACTGCTGCCTCAGAAATACTTTTAAATACTTCTTGTTATTTCTGGTGGAGAATGAATAGCTCCTCTGCTTTGGTGACAAGTTTAAAGACACATCTAGAGCTGTTTGCTGTGACTCCATTTGCTTATGAACATGGAGATAAAATCCAGGTTTGGCTTTGAGTGTCTCATTTTAGTGCCTCTTGTTATACGATTCTATACTATTCATACTACTCTATGTTATAAAATTCTGCTTTGAGATAAGTGAATCTGAGACAGGTGAATCTCACTTCTTTGTGGTTGAATTGGGTGGCAGAGTCTTTCTGCAGAAAGCAGCCCAGCCCTTGTGTTTTCCTTCTCCTATTTGTATTTCTGAAGTAGATTAAAAGTAAACTCCTGAACTCAGGCTCCAGAGAGAAGTTTAATATCTCGCTTGTGATCTGCATGTCCCCAGTTTGGGAAGGAAGAGTCATCACACAGGCTCCCTTGTTGATGACACTTCCTGCAGTTATGTCACCATAAAGGGGGCCCTTCTTGTGCCTTATGAAGCTTTTCCAAGTGATAAATGGTGGTTTCCTGTCTCCCCATATCCATCAAAACCTCTTAATGAATTTCATTGCACTCTGGAAGTGCACCATTGCCATAGGAGTGAATTAATATCAAGGGAAAAAGCTGGTTTTCCACTAATTCACATCATTTTTTTAATTTGTCACATTATCTCCTCAGCTTGAAAATCCTTAATGCTCTGGGTATAAGCTACTGATAAATGACACAAACTTTCCCCATTCATCTATGCACTTGTATAAAGCATGAAAAATGCAAGGCAAAATCAGATCATCTACAGACCTTCTCCACCCTAACCTTGAGTCTCTGCGGTGACCTGCACGAGCAGATGTACTTTGTGGGATGTCAAGGGTAAGTTAACAAGTCTGAGAGATTTCAAGTGGAAGCTTGTCAGGAAGCTGAAGGAAGAACACTGTACTGCCAACTCCTCCGTTCGAAGTGAGGATGAAGCAGCCCAGTTTCCTTTAGCAAATGCGATCCTGATGATACAGCATTTGTATGGCTGGAAGGCTGGCTCTTGAGGTGAAAGTTTGCACTGAAAACCCACAGAGCTTTCAGGGCAGCCTTGAAATGGTTTCGGAGCAAATCCTCTGGCAAATGCATATGTGAATTAGCTTTTGCAATGGCTTTTTCATCTTATTAACTTCTTGCATGCAGAAATCTGTGTAAATGTTTGCCAAAATCAAATCTAAGGGAATGCAAGCACCGAAACAAAGGCTGCTTCCTCCAAGGGAATGGAGCAGTGTTTCCAAGGCTCCAGCCAGGATCAATGTGTAAAAGCTTATGTTGCCGTCCAGGTTTTTGCTTGCCTCCTCTACTGTTAATACTCAGAACAACACCCAGATTTTGAGCCGCTCAGGCCACTCTATTGGTGGGCTATACTGGTTTTGTGGGAAAAGAAAATCAAAAGGCAGTGATACTTGGTTCCCTTATCAGATGTCTCATCATTGAACAGCCGTGTCTTGCTTAACTGCTCTAAATTATCCTTCTGTTCTGTCACACTGACTAATGGAGATTGTGGCCATTTTTTTTTTTTCTCCTTTCCAACTAGGTCCAAACTCTCCATGGATGAATAAATGAGTGGATTTATTTTATTGCAGCACTTGGCCCTCAATAAATGTCAGAGGTAAAATGGGATTGGGTTGGGTGTTTTTTAATGTTCTTGGATAGGAATATTCTGGGCATGTGCTGTACACGTGCTTCCTGGGGAAAATTAATTATTGTGGGTTTCTTATTATTACCATTTAACATTTGTATGGTGTTTTACATCTTCAAAGCACTTTGCAAACGTTTAGCTAATTAATTAAAGTGCATTTCATGCAAATCCGCTTCCATCTGGATTTACAATCAGCCCTCCTTTATGGGGAAATTATGTCACACATAAACTAAACTAAAAAGCTGGTCATAGCTAGGAGCAGTATCTTGCATGGAACAGTGGGAGGTGGGAAGTAATGATGCCTCTACAGCTGCCTCCCTCAGCTGGCATCCTTTTGGCTGAGGCATAGCTCACTGCTCTGGACTCCCGAACACCAAGAGACCTACAGCTCGCAGCGAGATGTACACCCAGCACAAGATTTAGACACAACCCAGTGTCCTTATTTCAGAGGAGAGTTCTAGAAGTGTTGACAGATGCCTGTTGTTAACAGTGTTCCTCTGTCCTGTTTTCATCATGGGGTTAACAGCAGTTATTTCAGCCTTACCCCAAGTCAGAGTGATGGCAATGACATCCTCTAAACATCTCTGTCCTGGAGACAAAGATAACTTTCAAAGATAACGTTCATCTCAAAGACTTTTTGACTCCTATTGGAGCTCAATGAGGCTTGGAAGACACTGAGTGCGAGTGACTAAATGAGAACATTGCTTTCGACAATGTGGCATTGGGGAACCTGTGACTTGTTGGTCAGCCTTCTCCAGCACCACATGACAGGTCTGGCTCTGCCTGCCAGCCCATCTGTCTCCCACATCAAGCTATTACAGACAGAAATGTGCTCAGGCATTTGGACGAGGAGAGGAAAGAGTCCACCCTGAACTCAGAAATGGCTTTGTTGGCTCACAAAGGATCAGTCCTGGTTACTCCCAGAAGTGGCTTTGCCAATGACTTTAAAATACTCTACAGCATTTACTAAACAACCAGCATAATCCCCAGAAGTTCCAGATAGAATTCAGTAGATTCAAATCGGGTCTTACAATGGAGGAGCTCCTGCTGCCTCAAACACATAGGGCCAAAGTCACCACTTAATAGCCTAAGCTAAGGACATCTAGGTTTGACTGGCATCCTGCTTCAGTGCCAGTGGCTGCAAACTAAACATATGTAATACATATATGTATATTATATATTATTTTTCTGGAGAAAATACTAACATAGAACAAATGCCAAAATGCAAAAAAAAAAAATCAATCTGAACACGATGCAAACATTTAAATAGGAAGAGTAATTAAGCAGCAGAATAATTTAGTGTCACAGGTGTCCTATTCTCCATGCTCTTTAAAACACGACTGGATGCTCTATCAGAAGTTTTGCATTAGCTGAACAGCAGCTTGTACGCTCAGTTCAGCTTAGCTTGATGAAGTTTAGAGGTGTCTGACATAAGATGTTTGAGAACATTAATCTTTTGTCCTTGAACTCTGTGAGTAGCGTGGTGTAGCACACCTTTCACATAGGAACTGATGTAAAAGCTGCTTCAGAAGGTGTTCAGTGTAAGTGCAAGGATTGCTCAGCTGACAGCAGGACAGAGCATCACTCCAGCCCCTGGGGCTTTGCCAAGCTTGTGCTGCAGCAAGGGCCTCCAGCTCCTTTGTGCAGCAGTTAAACTTTCAGGGGAGAGCATTGCTAGGGAAACAGCAGCATTGAGAAGGGATGCTCTGGAGTGGTCAAGTCAAAAGCAGAAAGGGAACATGGTTTGAACCAGTGACCAGGTAAAGATAACCCAGAGGAAAAGTCCACAACATTTTTGTCTTTTTTTGTCAGAAAGTTTTTTTTAATAGCGAGGTGCTGATTTTCTTTCAAGGACATTTTAATTGCTTTTTCCTATTCTGCATTAAGCTAAAATTTTGGCAGTCAATGGCGAGAATTTTCCAGCTGAAAACTAAAATATTCTCTTTCAGGACTCCGATTATTTTTTTTAGAAACATGCCCAGACTTTGAAGAGAAACATAGATATGTCTTTAACATTTTTCCCTCCAGTGAAAATGAATGTTCTCTTGAAAAATAGGTTTTTATGAAAAACCTTGATTGTTGTAAGAATTCGTACAGTAGTGGTAACATAAGAAGCATGGTAAATTGTGTCTGTAATAATTTAAAGCTATCCTGCTTCTCTCCTTGTGTCACTGCTATTGGGTTATGTGGCCATACCCATATGTGGCTATTGCCTCAAGTCCATGAAAATCCTCATCTGTCACTCAAGTGAGAGCCGAAATCATTTGTGACCCCTGGCGTTGTCAAGATAGCTGTGTTTTCCTTTACAACCTGTTTAACATATTTAAGATTAAAAGGAGAAGACTAGGGCAAACAAGATCTCAAAAGAATCAGAAGCTCATGGCTGTGTTTGCTTTTTGAGTTCTAACACAGATACTGCAATGTTAAATTCTCATGCACATTTTCCTCGAAGGGAAGAACGATCAGGTGAAAGTTAGCTATGAATAGACATTTGCTGCATCATGGCTGCATTCCAAAGGGAAGCCTCCCACTCCCTCTAATGATGCCCTTTGGCTCTTCAGTTTTTATCTATGTTGGTTTTCCACTTTGATGATAATTTCTAAATTGTTGCTTATTATTGTAATATTGGTTCTTTGCAAAACGCTTCAAGCAAGATGTTTTAAAGTACAATGCATAAATGCTGTTGTAACTCTTACTGATGATCTCTACCATGCCCTCAAGAACTTTCCCAAGCTGGGAAGTGAGGTACTACCAAAGCTCCGGCAAAAGCAAGATTTCAGAGGTCCCCTTGTCTGAATATTTTTGAGTGCAGAAAAGTCTATGACGAAACTTTTCCCTCTTCAAGGACAAAGCAGAACTCCTCACACTGAGACCTGAGCTGGCTCCAAGAGCTGCACAGACCTATGGTCTTGGCTCCTGGGGAACCACAGCAGCCCCAAGGTAGGTGGCAGCCCTGAAGTTAAAGGTGCTCTGTAGAGCTCTCCAATTTGGCTGGGCTTTCTGTACAATGCATGGGGTGGGAGAGCTATTTATTTTCTATCTATTCCCTCTTCATCACTACTGACATTTAAGCATCTACTTTCCTGGTAGGTGAACATCTCAGTGGCACAAACTGACCATGCACTGACTATATTGCCTTCAAGATCACTTACATCTGCAAACAGACTGCTTCTTTTCTCCCAAGGAGGGGAGGATGGGGGGATTAGTCATGAAAGAAATTGCTCGGCAACATAGTTCATACTTGGTTGCTGTGTGCTGGGGTTTCAAAATCTGGCCCCCAGTGGGCTACTTTCCTAAGCACAGGAGGGAAAGCTACGCATGGATTATCACTTGGAAAACACTGGATCTAGCTAGAGAAATCAAAGGGGAAGATATTGAAGAAACGATTTTCTTTTTCCTCTGTGCCTTGCTGCTTTCCTGCTTTCCTGAGACTCAATTTCTATAGCTGACCTTCAGTTTTCAGCTCTGTGGCACCTCTCTGAACTAAAGATAGAATTCAGTGAGATAGAATCACTGAAGAAAGATTGACCCATCAAGTTCAGATCTCGCTCTACCTTCATGCTTCATCTGCTTGTGTGTTTTGGGGTAGCTTGATAGTTGAAATGCCTTACGAATTTTCAGATTGTCAAAGTGCAATCCAGGAGGCTTCTTCCTTCTTCCCCCTCCTTTTCCCACTTCTCAAGTCAGAGTCCAGCTAAGGTATTTCTTGCTTATGCCATTCCCTTGGGCAAACGATCCTAAATGAAGAGGCCTTTATTCCGAGCAACATCGTACCTTCCCAAAAGGTTGAAATCAGCTTGCTTACCCAAAACGGGCAACTATGCAGGCTTGGAGTTGCAGCAGATTCAGAGGGACAGATCTAGGTAGAGCATCAACATGATCTTCCACTCTGTCTCCAGCCCCTTGTTGCACATGCTTTTTGCTTTTTTCTTGAATGCTGGATTGAACAGTGCATGTATCTTCTTCACATTTGACCCCTCTCTTAAACTGATGGGGGACGCAGTAAATGAAGGGAAAAGTCACATGGGAAAAGGCTTCAGTGACTGATGCCATGGCTGGCTGGGATCATCTTTAAGGATGTACTTAGAAAGGTATCCTTTGAGGAAACGACTTTGTAAATCATTCAGTCATCACCATCTTGATAGCGCTTGCCCATCCTGACCACAGGGCAGGAGCACAGCAGCTCAGGTTATGCAGAATGTCTCTATTCAGGGGTAATTTTCAGTTTTTCAGGCTGCCAATATCCTGTAATATTTCAACATCCAAAGAACTATTTGTTCTTGGGCACAGTTTTCCAAACAAGGAGTCTGTCAAGTACATTTAATTTCAGTGACTCTTTGTTTGTTTAAGCTCTGATCCCCTCCGGGTTTTGAAAAGTCACTTTTTCCCTGCATTTGGTAAAGGCTGATTTCTTCCATCCCTCAAAATATCCTGATGAAGCTTAAAAGGAACCTTCCTTTTAAATCCAGAGCAAACAAATAAAGTTTGTGTCCTTCTGTACTCAGCTGCCTACTGCATACTTGGAAGCGGGTCTGTTGGTTAGCTTGCACTCTTGGGCTGGCTGCCTCTCCTCCTCCAGCACATGGTGATTGCAGGCACAGCATTTTCAGGGCTGGCACAAACAGACTTCCTGGCAGGGCTTCTTGATGATAGATGAAGGGGAAAAAATCCACATGAATTTATGGAACCATGTTCCTGTCATTTTGTGTCTGCTGTTTGGATTATCCTGGGTTAAATAGTCTAGATTGCAGCTGAACATGAGCCAGCTTGTGCCCAGGCAACCAAGAAGGCCAAGAGCATCCTGGCTTGTATCAGAAATAGTGTGGCCAGCAGGACCAGGGCACTGATTGTTCCCCTGTACCCAGCAATGGTGAGGCCTCACCTCGAATCCTGTGTTCAGTTCTGGGATCCTCGCTGCAAGAGAGACATTGAGGTGCTGAAGTGGGTCCAGAGAAGAGCAACAGAGTTGGCAAAGGGCCTGGAGCACAAGTCTTATGAGGGACGGCTGAGGGACCAGGTGTTCAGCCTGGAGAAAAGGAGGCTCAGGGGGGACCTCATCTCTCTCTACAACTACCTGAAAGGAGGTTGTAGTGAGGTAGGGGTCAGTCTCTTCTCCCAAGTAACAAGCAATGGAACAAGAGGAGATGGCCTCAAGTGGCACCAGGGGAGGTTTCAACTGGATATAACAAAAAATTTCTTCACCAAAAGGGTTGTCAGGTGTTGGAACAGGCTGCCCAGGGAAGTGGTGGAGTCACCATCTCCGGAGGTATTTATAAGACATGTAAATGTAGTGCTTAGGGACCTGGTTCAGTGACGGACTTGGAAGTACTGAGTTAATATTTGGACTCACTGATCTTAAAGGTCTTTTCCAACCTAAATGATTCTATGATTTTCCCATTACTGACATGCTAATAATAGCTCTGTCTTACACTGATTCTCTAGTGTCTAATAAGGAATGCTGGTTCAGCCCTAGTATCAGTCTGAAAATAAAAACAGATGCTTTGCTACTTGCTGGCCTATTTCCTTCTGGGAACTTAATATCTTTCAGAGTATTCACATGTCTGGTACAAATCAGCCAGTGGACATTATGATTTTTAGGGAGCCACAGGCAAAGGGACAGACAGTCACATATGTAGTGTGGATCACAGAAACCTCATTTTCTCATGTATGCTATTTAGAAACCATCTTCTTTTGTTCGGCTGCAGATCCATCCAGGCCTGCAAGAGTTCTGTTAATCAAGACTTTGTCGTCCCCATTACATTTGGTGACATTTGCTCTCTTATCTGTAAACTACACTAACTTATCAGTCACTGCTCTTTTCCACCACAGCTCTGGTTAGGAAGGGCTGTGGTTAAACCATCTTGCTTCTGTCTGTCTGGATCTAGATCTTCCAACCCATTGTATTAAAAAGAAAAAAGTGAGAATTCCTGGCTCCCTTTTCCTTTGGTCTGTGTTTCTAATTCATTCTTAAATCAGCAGCAAATCCCACCCTCCTCAGCCCCCTGGGCCCCAGAGGAGCAGAACACTGTTAATTAATTCTAATATACATCAGCCAGCCAGCTCCCCTCTCTCTGCACTGGGACAGGGGTTACTTTTATCTCCATCACTTTCCTCCCTAGATCTGATTTCCCCCAAGCTAAATTAAATCTTCATCCTTTGTTTCAATTGATTTTTCCTTTCTTGCTCTTTTTAGCTGAAATAAGTTTACATAAATGTAACAGTAACAAGGCAAGGTCTCAGAACAGACACATCAGCTGTCTAATGTGGCCCAGGCTGTTGTAAATCAATAGTAGTGTAGTTTAATTTGTATTTTCATAACTCATTCCCTCTCCCCTCTTCCTTCCTAACCCTGAAATCTAAGTTTTATTTAATGTCACCAGGTCCTGGGAGACTTGGATGGAGCTGCCTGGCCCACTGGACCATTCATTTGATGCAAGAGCCATGAAAGACTCAGATTTATGTCACAGAAGCAGTATTTCTTCCATTAGCTATTTATGGATTTATGCGTCTTTGCATTTCTCAACAGTAAATAAAATAAATAACAGGCATCGAAGGCCTGGCAGCATGACAGGGACCTTTATAGGATGCAGAACAAGGACAAAATTAAAAGCGGAGAGAGTAAATAAATCTATGACAGGGCTTCTGACACTTGCGTGGGTAATTGCTGCACTCTGTGCTTTACAGTCCTCATTACATGTGTGTGGGGTCAGAGGGAGTAGACATCCTCCAGAGAGGATGAGGTTCTTGCTGTAAGGTGAGACCAGCCTTGCACGGGAAAAACTTGGAAAGACTTGGCCTTGTGTAGGCAAATGTGATGGCTGCCAACAGCAAACTGGCTTAATTATTTGAAAAAAAGCTTTGGGGGTGATGGGTGATGAAGGGCAATATTCGTATCCCTTTGGATGAAAGCAGAACTCAACAACGTCTTTGGATTGTGGACAAAATTCAAGAGTATTTACACTGTCTGTTATGTATAACTCGGAGATGGCCAAGGAAAACCCCACTGACTTGCGCGACCCCTTGAAGGGCACAGCAAAACTACTCAGCTCTACTTTGCCTTTCATCACCTGAATGGTCCTGGCTTGCTGGTTGTGCTTGAGCTCCCAGATTTACTGGGATAATAAGGTTCCTACCAAAAAGCAAGTTTAAACGTGTGCTTAACTTTCACCACATTCAGCTTAACTCCATGGTCTTCTTGCAACTTAAGGACGCGTTCTACTGCCCTGTTGAATTTAGGCTTAAAGTTAGAACAGATGTGTACACACAAACAAATATGTGTATGTGTGTATATGTACCCACATATAAAAACATATAATATTTGCTGTCATTATAGCAACAGAATGTCTGTGTGCTGCTGATGCCTTGGTAACAGCATCTGTATATGTCTATATATGTGTATAAGGGCTGCCATGGGGTTGGGTGTGGCTCTACTTAAATAAAGTTATAAAAAGCATAGAAATAAGAAAACCCAATGAGACCTCTGCCAAATCATTATCCCTTTTACACATGTCCCTACAACCTCTGCCTCCAGTTCTGCTCTTTGTTATAACTAAGGAAGACTGAAAAGACTCTGGAGCATCCTTCTATTCCTGTGCTTCTCTCCAAAACCCAATGTGTACTAGAAAAAGGGTGGATAAAATTTAGAGAAAAATAACAGCATTACAACACAATGACATGTGGACAGGAGTGAAAACTGTTTTCTTTGGTAAATCCTTTTCCCCTGAAGAATAAGTGCAACAGAGCATCAGTAATAATGCACCAGGAAGAAGGAAAGCAGCATGAAGTCAAATACATCTACCTTGGTAAAATCGTGGGCTAGTCCAAACGGCAAGAAGTAGCTGTTACTCCACAGCAGCCATATCAATTAATATAGTTCTGAATCAGTGATTTTCTCATATAATAGTTAACTACAAAAAAACACTGATACCAGCATTGATACCTGAACTATTGCAGTAAGATTTGTAAATTTGTTGGGTACCTTTTGAGCAGAAATAAGTCAGGCTGCTCACATTTATAGTCAGAATTCAAGGCACACATTGCTACATTGGGCCCTTTCTAAAAGCCATCTTGAATAATTAGATTTAGATGTAGCCATAAGCTATCTTGAAATTAAGTAGTTTTCCAGATTTCAGGATAAAAATCCCAAATCTCAGACAATAAACATCAAACCGTTATAAAGAACAGGACAACTGTGTGAGGATCATGAGAACACTGTTCATATTAAACCAGAGCTATTACTTCCATCCTATGTAGTCATGCCCATGAACTCAGGGATCCTTGAAATTCCCCTTCTGTATTTTCTTGCATTATTCTCACTGGTTTTATTAAACTGGAAGTGTAAATCTTGACTCAACTGCTATTGCATCTCAGTCAGTAGGAGATCATATTTAGCAGCAATGAAATTAATGCCTGAAGGGATGCAGTTAACAACAAAGAGTGAAGGACAAAAAATACCAGGGAAGAAAAAAACCCAAACAAAATAAAACCAAGAAGCAGAGTTGCATTAGCCTGTGTTTGATTGTAAATACGACTCTGATGGCAGCACTATGCATATGGTTGTTCTAAGCTTTCACACAATCGAAATGTGGGAAGTGTCCCTTTGGAACAGGGATGAATTCCTCTGCAGGGCTGTCTTCAGCCTTGCTGCATATGAAATGCATTTTTTTCATGTTTCAGAAAGTCTGATTAATAATGCCTGTCTCCACATCCCTGCTTGTACCAGTGACAGTGTGTTACAGGCAGACTTGTTTGCTGGCAAACTTGGCTGACAAGCGCTGCGCTCGCTCCATATGCACCAGTGAATACCCAGTCCCCAATGCACCATTTACCAGTCCAGTTCTTGTAAAACACCAACTTTCCATAGAGAACCATGTGCGATACCAACTCCTGGAAGCCTTTTCTAGCAGTTTATACCAGTAATGCACAGGGCTGGAGTTTAACCAAAGCCTGCTAACGAAGGGCCCTGTAATGTAATCCATTGAGCCTTGCAAGACCTCACTCTAACGTGATTGCATACATAAAATTAATTTAATTTTAAAAGCAATGAACACTTATATGAGCGTGAGGAAATTCTTATAAGAATGGCTGGTTTCTGCAGACTTTTTCAGCTCTTATGGAAAAATTCTGTAGGAATCCATAGGAAAAAAAAAAACGTCTCTGAAGAAGTTTGGGGTGAGGAGGTTAATAGAAAAATCATATCTCTGGTGTGGAATTTATTTTCTTTCAGTGCACCTCAGTATAGCATTCTGAAGGGCAGCTAAAAGGGAAAAAAAATCTATCAGAAAGTCATATTTTCTAATCTAGTTGACTGCAGTTCTGACCTGCAAAGAAATAAAGACTCTCTCATCCCATGAATCTAGCAACTGTGAAAAGCAGATAGGAAATAATTTGTCAATAGATTTGAAGATATCAAATGGATGCGAGAGGTTAGGACAGTCACAAGCCTCTGCACAGAGCCATAGCTTGTCTAACATTTTCTTTAGCAGCTCAGGGAAAGCCAATAGTTTTCCATGAATCTTTTCTGTGGAGGGCAATAAAGAAACAGGCCTTCAGCAGCTGCTGCCTTTAATTGCTTTTCAGATGATCTCAACACCAGCACCTCTTGCCTGCTGCAGGGACCAAAACCCAAAGGAAGATTTCAAGTAAGAGTTAAAGTTACAAAACAATTCTGCTAGTTAAGAAGACTGTTCAGTAAGTTTTATGTTGAAAACAGAGTGCACTTATCCAAAGTTTGCATTTATAAGGTAAACCTGGGCAGCCCAATGGCCAAAAGAAGTCAGTGCGAGCACCTAATTCCTTTGGCCTCTTGCAAATCCACTCTAGGGTCATTGATCCAACAACCAAGGGAGTGCTGAAAGTTGGTTCAATCAAAGCTCTGATTTAAGCTACTATACAAAAAATTACAGCAAACAGTGCAATGATTTCATCCACCCTGAAAAGAAAGTCCTAAACACCAGTAAATTCAACAGGCACTAGCTTTCCGTGGCAGTAAAATGTTGTAGGTTTATTTATAGCCTTTTAGTGTTCAGGAAAAGAAAGGAACAATAATCTAAAACAGACTCAGGAACTGTGCTGCCAGTTGGAAAATCTGCCACTTTAACAATCCAGCTTGCTTCTGGACCAAAACCCCCTTGCCTTGTCCTGCTCTCCTGCCTGTCTATCCTCCTTCGCTTTACACTCTCACATACCCAGCTGGGTTAAAGGGTGCAGGCTCAGGAAATTTGCATTGCTGCTGAGCAATTTTAACCAAAACACAGGGAGTACAGATGTATTGAGAAGATCCAGAAGGTGATTGCTCTCTCTCAGAAATATTCTGGTAGAAGAATATCCTAAAGAAATAGAAATATTCTGCTGCAACAGGCAGCACCAGCCTTCTTTAGGATAGGATGAAAGGACAGTGCAGTCATTCTTGATTACTATTTGAATAACTGAATTACAGGCTCGTCAGAAAACCCAAGCTTGGGTGAAAAAAAGCCCAGGTAGTGCTGTCTGCTGTGGAGAAACTCTCCTCTCTCTGTCCCCACCTTCTGGAGAACAGAAATGACCCTTACTACCAGCAGCTGCTGCCCATTAGCATTAGGCAGCGAGGAATCAAGGGAGGGAGAAGTTCATTTTTGCTCTGGAAGAGATGCTGCTGTGTATTTAGAGAGGAAGCTGCTCTGGGTAGCTGTTTCCCCTCCTGCAGCTGAAGTTGGATGCAGTTTGTGACCCATGCTAGGCTTGGCAATGGATTCCTGTCCATGCACTAGGTGACTTTCCTAGGGGTGGCAGCGAAGATGGCTCCAGGCTCAGCTGAAACCTGCTTGAGAGCTTCAAGAAGAGAGGAGCAGCAGGGAAGAGCTGGGCAGCTTATACACCTGCTTGATTAAGGTTCAGGTAAATGCTATTCATATCTTTACTCCTGATTTTCTAGTGATACTTAAAGTTTTAAATAATACTAATGACAGTAATACTCAAACCTTTCCTATTTCTAATATTCATCTCTCTTGTCTTGGATTGTATTGGAATTGCCACCCTTGGCTGGCCAAGACCTATGTTACAGCAGTTAGAGCAGAAGCAGACAAAAGGGTAAGAAAATGAGTCCCCCTTCTCAGTGGACTGGAGTAAAGCTAAATGACTGGAGTCTGTATGCTTTTGGTTTAGAAAGAGGACAGAGCAGCAGAGGCAGGTGGAGACATCACATCCTAATTTTATTGAGCTACAGCCTAAAGGCTCAGCTGTGTGCCAGAAGACATTTATACCACATGCCAAGGCCTCCAGAGTCTTGTTCTTCACTTCAAACTAACCCCTTCCCTCTCCCACTAGTGGGAATAATCCTGGCTAAGTTCTCTTCTGTACACATTCACTAGAAATCACGGATTTAAATTTGAATTGTCCTGAAGCGTAGTTATCTGGCACCTTTAATTGTGAGCTATGCTACACATGAGACGTTGAGCTTGTGGAGGAATAATCTGGGAAGGGCAGCTGGGACCCCAAATTCTGGTGACTGGTGTATTATCTATGTGGCCCACAGAAGACGATGGTTTGACTGTTCCCATTTAAGCAGCAGTGAGCAACAGAGCATGAGGAAAGGAAATACAAGGTCTTAAATGAATCCAATTACTCATGCCATTAATTTAGATTTACTTGAGTAGCTGGAGCATGCTAAATAAACAACAATTGATTAGTCAAATCATGTTCATTTGAAATTTAACCATGAGTAGGTGAATGTTTATCTTGCAGTCTAACCGTAAAAGTTTGCCAATATGTTTTGGTTGCTTTTAAAAGGTCACTCAGAGTTTTTAGTCTTGGATTTGCAACTATCCCCTGGATCAGTTTTACTGCAAGCCTTTTTCCCTGGGTGATAATGCTGTAATGACAACGATTGTGGGTGACACTTTCTTGCATGTTACAATCAAACTAGACACACATACAAAAGAGTATGTGTGGAATTGACCCAAAGGTTTGCCTCTAGCTCATTTGAAGATTGGCTACTGCTTACAGAAGGAGCCAATTCTGATTTTTACATGTAAGTGTATTGCAAATATATTATTACATTAAACTATAATGCTGTACATTATACTTGAAACCTGCATCAGTTACAGCAGCTGTAGCACAGAGAGAGATCACAATCTTCATGGCTTTGCAATGAAACCAAGCTAAGAGAAAACAGGAGTGGTAGAGACATGCACCCTGAAGCAGCTGAAGAACAGTAACTCCTTTCCTATTGACTACATGAAATGTATTAGGTCATGGGGAAAAAAATTTGGGTGTTTTTATTTAGCAACAAAGGAAAATTCCCCTTCTTCCCGTTTCCTCTTCATAAAATCAGTATCTTTCCTTTAACAAACACATCTGGAGGTAGGGTCCTTTCTCTCCCCCCACATACACAAAAAAATGAATGCAACTTTATCCAACGCTTCCCTGTGACAAATTCTACCTCAAACTTTTCCCTTTGTAAAATGCAACAAGGATTATCTCCCCTCTCAATTGCTCTAAGTACTCAGTTCCTGACAAAGAAAAGAGTGAGAAATCATTTCTTTTGGGTCTTAAAATGTTAATCTGAACCCAGGTAAAATGATTATCAAGTAATGTGCTGCCTAACCGCATTAATATCTGCTAATGTTTCCTGTCCGTTAATAAGTTTCTGAGATTGCTGCATGGATGGAAATGGAATTTAAAAAATAATGTAGTATTTCCTCAAGTGGAAACAGAATTAGGAAGTAGGTACACATAAAACCAGAACATTCTCTTATGTTTGGGAAGGGTCTACATAATATTCTCTCTGACAGGTACCTCTTGACTTTTATCAGACATTCATGGATCTTTGTTTTTTACTCTCTTCATGAATTCTGTATTCAGTTCCAGTGTGGTTTCAGTATGCTGTTTTTATGATGGAAATGCTTTGACAATATTGAGGTAAAGCCCAGTTTTCCCAACCATGGAATATATGTATAAAGAGATCAGAATATTAAAATAAGCTCTGCATTGTGAATCACAGCAGCGTTCTGCCCATGGCTGATTGATAGAAAAGTAACAAAGGTTTATATAGCAAAACTGGGCTGTTTCTTTGCAGATTGTATTTGCTCCTTTCGTTTGATTGTCTTCACTGTTTATCAACTCAGTTGTTTTTATCTTTGTTTTCCATGTCTCTGGGTACTCTGAGTCAGTCTTCCTCAAAGAATGCCCTTGGAAATGCAATATTGTCTTCTCCAATGCATTTTTAAAGAAATTTAAGTCCTCTCAAGCTGAAAAAAAGTCAGATCTGGCAAGTTTGGAATATTTCAGTTGTGTCAGGTTGTATTTCAAATAGACAGCTCTATGTGCAGACTTCTAATTAAAATGAGCAGATATTATCAACTTATTAAATTAGCTTCCCATCTGGTAATTTCATTTTTTTAAATAAAATCTTTTCTGCTAGGAAAAAAAAATCTGAAACCAACATAAGTGCTAAACTGATCTTGATACCGCCAATGCAACAAAGACTTCCGAAACATGAGGGTGACATTGGTGTAGAGAAGTTGATAATCCTCATATTAAGTCTAGTAGTAGAGGATGAGGGCTACTTGGTGGGGAAGGGGGTGACAATGATTCTGAATGTTTTATTCACTTCAGATCAGTTTTTATTGTAAGAGTTTTCCCTGATACTCCCAGCATCCCTCTTCCATCGGCATGTGAGTTCTATGTGAATGACTCCTGCCCTTATTCTAAATAGTGTAAGTAGATATAGAAATAGATGTATCTTATAAATGTATATCACATGAATATTTCATATGCCAGAAAGAAGGGAAAGTTCAGCTAAATAGTCAATTTATTTTATGTAAAGCCATTCTCACATCCCTTAGTTCAGTCTTGGTACCTTCTAGCATTGGCATCAGTGGCCATTTGGTAAGTGAGGTGTGGGTTTAGGTTTTCAGGCCTGGTCTAAATTTCACCACCATGTGTCCCCTCCAGACAGGATTGTCAGGAATGTAGCTTCCTTGCAAGCTGTGACACTACAAGCTGCCAGTACTCAGCCTGTGCTCATGCCTGCCCTTGCCAGGGTGCAACAGCAGTCACACATTCTCCAGACCAGTCCATGTCATTCTCTTCTGCTTCATCCCAGAACTAAGGGATGTACCAAGAGCCACTTTGCTGCTGTCTTCAGCTGCCTAGGGACAGGCCCCAGCCTTGAAGTGCTTCTCACTGTGGAGGAGAGCAAGAGGAATTTCTTCTCAGCTCTTATTCCACCTTTTTAACAGAGGGATTGTCTAATTTTGAAGAAAAAGAAATACAAAGAAGCAAATTCCAAGGATGTTCTGCTGAAGTTTAGCTGCATGATTTTTCACTTACAAAAGCCTAAAATAAGGCTGAACTTTGAATGTTCTTTAATTGGACACATTCTTCTCAATTTTGTGTGCTTGCATCCATGGGAATTTGTGTGCACAGCTTAAAACATCTCATTTTCTTATTTCTTTCTTCCTCTCATCTGGAAAATCACTTCCTGATGCCTTGAAAGCTCCCCAGGACTAGAGGTTCAAGGATTAGCAAATACTGCCCCGGCCAATCAAGATATTAGAGAAGACCAGTTCTACAGTCATTCATAATACATTCTTACTGCCAAAACTTACACAGCGGGGGAGAAAGAGTGGACGAAACAGGGGTCCACAGTTCTGAATGTTTTATGAATCAGAGGAATTTCTGGGAAAGTAAAATCTAATAGATAGCATCTGCTGTACCTGGCAGCGGTAGCCTAGAACAGATTCAAGTTCTTACAAGTTTATTACATATGACTCAAAGCCACCCTTCTGAAGATGTGGAGGCTGTAGGGTCTGTGGGAGGAAGGACTGGGGCCAAACATACCAGTTCTGGGCAAGTAGTGTGACAAGGACAGATCCATCATGTCAATTGTCTTCATTTTCTTGGCTTCCCACTGCCTGGAGTCAGTAAATAAGGACCAAAATGACAAAGGAACAGCTATGGGCAACCATCTGCTGAAGGAGAAAGGAATATAACAGGAAGAATTACTCAGATGGCCAAAGGTCCTCAAAAATTACTGTGTTCACTTCTGAGAATGGAGATGCCTCAGTTGAGACCAGGCAGGGGGACATAGCGAATGGGCAAGAGCAATCCCACCCTGACAGCACAGTCAGGACCACTGCATTGCTCACTGCAATTGTTCTCCTGTGCTAAACTGTTAGCAAGGGGCAACAGCACAGGCTGCACCCTGACTTGTCGACAGACTTGGGAAGATTTCTGTCTACACTGATCCTGTGATAACAGTTAAAACCAGTGTAGTTTATACTACTGATAATTTTGACCTATTTTTCCCATGAGGATAACCCACTGAGATTTCCATAGCAGCTTAACTCTGAGTGGCCCTTAACAAAGCTTTCCAATATGTCAGAAGAGCTGTTGTGCTGTGCTAAGAGAGGAGTGATTTTGCTGTTGCATTTATAATGCACACAGTGTAAGAAATAATTAAATATTCTCTCATTTTTGCCTTTCTGTGAGTGCATCCACCCAGCCTTAAAGTGGGTGCAGATTCAGGAGAATGTGTCTCCTTCCAGTTATGGGTCTGGGGTAAAGACCTCATCAGTCTGACATCCAGTTGGGATCCTGGCACAGCAGTGATGAGGCGGTAACGTTACTGTTGGATACCAAAGCAAAAAAGAGAATTTTAGCCCTTAAATTATCATGTTCAACTCCCTCCCCAGCTACCCTGCCTCCACAGAAGTGGGAAAAAAATCAGAGAGGAGCATTTTGTTAGCAGATGAGGCAAGAAATTCAATACAGATGACATTTGCTTTGCAAAGCAATAAAATAAGCTCAATCTGTTTAACTGTTCGGTACTGTAAGACAGGATTTAGCACGGAACATTTTCAGAACCCCATAGCAATGTTAAACAATCAGCCCTTAGGACAGATGTGGGGTGGACATGAGGAAATAGAAGCAGAGAAGTTGAGAATAATAGCTTTAAGTAAAGCTGTGGCAAAATTGCAATTGGGACTCTGGGGCTTTGGGGTTTTAGCTCAGGAGCAGAATATGTCTAATCCTGCCTCTCTGAGTGAGGAAACCAGCATGGCAAAAACTAATCAGCACTTCAGCAGCAAGCTGGGCATCTTGAACTTCTATTCCCCAACACAAGAGGGGTGAGTCCTCAGGGTGGTGCTCCTACGTGAGCCATGATGGCTGACACCTACCCAGCTGATGTGGTATCTTGCACCCCAGGGCCATGGTGCATCTTGTGCTCCTGTCTCAGCAGTACTGTCTTAATGACTGTCAATGTTCACAGCCCTAATGAAGACACTCCTGCACATGACACCAATGTTCCTGTCTTTGCTGCTTGTTCTTCCAAGACACAAGCACCAGAAATCTGCTTTTAAAAGGCAGCTCTTTCTTTAGTTCAGGTGAACATGCCAGTGTTTAATGTGTCAGGGCAAGTCATCCTCACAAAAACGCACTTCTGCTTTCTGCTGAGATAACATGAGATCCCCAACTCATGCCTGTGTCAGGAAATAATTCAACTCTTTGTAGCTGGATTCAAAGGGCAACACTGGCTGTGTAGGTCAATGAGGTCCAACAAAAGGCTACCATGAAACCAGCCAGAGCAGTTAGCATGTGAGCATCCAATAAGTTGCTGCAAAATGGCCTGAAATACAAAGCAGAAAAAAGCCTTGGCATATGTTATTTCTGATACAAACCAAAACTTCCAATTAATATTGGAATATGCAAAATGCCTATCACAGCTTCATGGATATTCAGAAACAACAGCTGGTCTTTTCATGAATGCTTGTGGTTGAAACCTAACACAGGTTAAAAGTTCTTTGTTTCCATCAAACTATATGTCTGTGTATATATACACAGCGCTACACGTATGTTTGATGAGGATGGGCACATCTATTAGCATTCACTTCCTAGAAGGGGTCTGTGCCTGTATATATCTGCATGATGGAAAGGTCTTGTTCGTTAGCTCAGGATGCTCATATTATGTATATTCTATTAAGCACATATTGAATATGCATCTCATTTTCATTTCAATTAGGATCTGAGGGCTGATTTCATTCATGACTATTGATTCCTTCCAGGCCATTTGCATTTTATTCTGTTCATTAGTATTTATATGCTTTGTGCTGAGTAATTTAAATATCCCTCTCATGATTGCCCTCAAGTGATGAATTATATACCTTCCTTCAAAAACCAACACGACAAGCCCTGCATTACCCCTCTGATTTTTCTCTGTGTATTTATGGGGTTTTCTGTACTTGGGCTTTAGTGCCTTCTGTTGGGGTAGGAGCAAGTGATGCATTGCACAGTGAAGACTATTTGCTGCATGACAAGCTATTGTACCACGCTAGAAAGACATATTTTGCAGCCAGCTCTGGTGGTTCATATCTCCCTGCTCTGTCAGCGTGCAAGGTCTCCAGGAACAGTTGACAACATGACAGCTGAACCACAGATACCATCCCTCCTCAGAAACAGAGTTTTGTTCCTGACTCGGGAACCAGTACAACCAACCCTTTCACTCCCAAACCCTCTCCCTCACCAAGGACACCCTCTTGCCTGACATTTCATAGTGTCATAGGGTTAATGAAGTGTTCTCCTCCTGTTTCTATATGAAGGCTGTGTCCTTTCAGATGAGATACTGTGGTTTATGGTTTTTTTTAGAGAGAGGTTTTAGTTCAGTGGTTTGCATTCACAGATGTGCGTGGCTGAATTTGCCTGGTCCCTGAACTCCACAGGGGCAAGTGAGGAACTGGAGATTCTTCCTCACAAATGGAAGGCTCCCCAGTGCCTTTTGATGATTTAACAAGTACTGCTTGAGATCAAATTTGCACAATCCTTAGCCTGGAAATGAACAGACAGGAAACTTCAAAAGAGCTGGAATTGCAATTTAAATTGCAAACAAATTGTGTTTTCATTGGAGGAGTTATGCAATAATTGCTTACTTAATGTAGGTCTACATCTGAAAAGGCTTTGGGGGGATTTAAGAAGGTCTGCACATTCAATTCTGACAGGAACATATGCTCTCATGTTATTTTGTTCTACCTTAACGGTGCAGGAAGGACACAAAAGTGCAATAAAAATAAAATACAAACTGAGTATTTCTAGGTGTAGAAAAAAGTTGTTTGCTTGATAAGCTTTTGATGCAAATGGATAAAAAAAGGAGGGGAAAAAAGGCAAAGGAAATTACATTTTCTGTTAACAAATTAACCCCTCTGTCCACAGTTCAGGCTTTCGTCCACCCATCAGACAAGGCAATGGCATCATGCCACATATGCAGTCTCTGTTCAGAATGGAAAGAATAAAACCTGGGCTATCTGGTCTGCTGTCACTTATCTCCACTCCCTTGGGGAACCCTGTGCTGTGACATCAAGGTGTAACAGAAGACAAAGTCCCAAGACACTTCTCCAACATGTACATATTAAGGACAAATTTAAGCTGGACAGATGTTATCTAGAGATCATATTTTTGTCTCTCCGGTCACCAAGTCAACTGAGTAATAAATAGTGTCCTGGCTACTCCTAGGGGGGATGAACATGAAAGGAAAGTACTCACAGTGCAAGTGCAGTTTAAATGCTGAGGATTTCTATACATACCACAGCTGTGGGGGCAATAACAACTCCTCAGCCCATTGCACATGTAGCGTAGACAGATAGATAAGAGAGAAAGGTGTAAGGCAGATAACAAAGAGAGAAGAATAGAAAAGCTTTCAAAAACTATGCTAGACATCCTTAAAAAGAACGGGGGAGATGAGATGTTGGCCAAACTTTTAATTTCTTACAGCAAAAGGTGCATAAAACCATCTAGATATTTGCATTTCCCCTAGTAAAATTATTTTAAGGAAGCACAGTAACACCTGTAGGAAAAATATGTAAAGGTTGATAATCAAAGCAAGCCATTTCAGTTTTTCTGTGTCTAACTAGGCGGAGTTTTGGCTATTGTTTATAAAACCTCAGCTGTCATGTGATTTAGACATATGAGCGATGGACACCTTTTCTTACCAGGCTGCTGAGATCAAGCTTTGTTTAGCTCTTTTTCTTAGAAAATAAAGTTTAAAATCCATTGTGTATCTCATTGGAAAGGCAGCACAATCTGCTCCACTGGCCCTGCCCTGGAGTTATTTGCAGCTATTGACTCTACCTTATCTGTACTTCAAAAGACTGATTTGAATACATGGAAAATCTGAAGTATCCTGGCTGTAAACACAGGCAGAAAAGTGAAGCTTTTGTCTTTAACCAGCAGATGACAATGTGGGCTCAGCTGACAGAGAGGGACAGACCTGTAAAACTTATCTCTTAAAGGGAAATTTGATAAAAGTTATTTTCAGGACCAAAGACCTGATCCCATGGGTGATTGTGGACAGGCAGGTCTTGCCCTGGTTGGGATTCGTGGTGTAAATCAGAATTGGATTCCAGCCTCTATTTGTATCCCAAGACACAACTCAATCCCAAACACCTGGCTATAAGGATGTCTATGTACTACTAATGACATTGTCAGAGCTACTTAACTGATTTCCCTACCGCAACAGAAGCAGAGTGTATGCGATGCACAACAAACGATCTCACCCTTGTATCTCATTGCCTGCTATTTGCTTGCCTCAAATTAAGACACTTTCATGTCAGTGCACCGAGATGCCCAAAAACCTGTCATGAGCTCAGAGAACTTCTAATAGGGGAAAAGGAGAGAGCAAGGGCTTTATAACATGCCCCTGGAGTTTCCTCTCACTGCATCAAGCCAAGGAGAGTTAGTTTCTAGAATTCTTGTTGCTAGTTGTCTGACACAACCCGCTCAGAAACTCAAGCCAGTTTCCAGGACATATTAGTGAAGAAACCCATCATCTTGTTTGGATTATCAGGGCCTTGTAAGCTGGGGCAGACTGCCTTAATTACAAACTCCTCTTATAAAAGTTACCTATTCCGAAAACCATGGGAGAACAGGATTTATTTCCAAATAAGTCATCAATTTGCTTGTACAGAACTGCAGCTGAGAAGCTCATCTCTTTTCTGCCAGTTCCTGGGATGTGCCCATTGAGTCCCTGGGAAGGTAAGTTTCCCTGTATCATTGTTTTAAAAAAAAAAAAAAAAAAAAAGCCTGTTTAGTTTAATGAACAAAAGGCCCCATTGACACCAGAGACTATGCCTGATAGAAGTCAATTATGTTCTACATACCCCTCAAAAAAAATGGTTCGTGCTTCTTTTGTATGTTAACTGGGTATTCCCTAATTTGGAATAAATGCTATTGAGCAGCCTGTAAAGCAGCAGGGCAGATAAAAGGGCTCTGGTCCTTCCCTCTCTGCAGGAGCCACTGCAGATGCCAGAGAGGTGCACCCTCCCCAAAACCCACACTGCTCAGTTCTTTCACTCCTTGAGTCTGTTACCACCACCCTCTGCAAAGGTGAAACTGTCGTCTGCACGATAGAGATAACACCCGGAACTGAAGCACTCGCAGATGACAGTCGCTATAGAAGAGCACAAAGGATTCTTTAATTAAGTCTTCCCTTCCCCTTATTAAAATTCAGGAAAGATTACCAAGGAATTTGTACTGTATCTGGAAAACAAATCATAACAATTACAGCAGGCTGCCCCAGGCTGGCTAGATTGTAGCTTATTATTCCACAAAGGCTTGATAAATGTGTAAATTTATATAGAAGGCTTCTGCATGTCATCATCGCTGTGCAAAAACTCTCTGCTTTCCATATCCAGTTTTAGAAGGAAGACCAGCTGGCTAGAGTCCCTTGAATTATTTGCTGTTGTTGCTGAATTTTTAAAATACATATAAATTATGTCTCCCATCTACAGTTTATCTACAAGCTGTCAAACCGGGACTCATTCATGCTCTTTTTGATGCCTACTGAAAAGCCGTCTAGCAGCTCAGTTACCCTCTGGCCCCACATCCATTAAACATCACAAACCCTAAAAAAACAATGGCTTTTAGATTCTAAACATGCATTTTTAAATGCCAGAGGCCTTTCTTTAAGGAAAGAAGCAAATTTTAAAGCATAATTGTTTTATACCTATGACTGCCTTATAGGTATAGACCAGGTTGATTTGTATATGTGCACATCTGTCATGTCAGCCTATGCTCCCCCCTAATTGATTAAGTGGAGGGTCAAGGAGGGGAGTGCAGGGTGAATCAACCATTATATGCATTTACACTTAAAAGGGGAGCTTTGAACAAACAACATCGGGGCTAGATTTGTTCCTCTTCATCACATCCTTTGCGTCTATGGTTCCATGGTGAAGTCTGGAGTGATGGCATGAATTATTGACAAGGCTTATAGATTATAACGCCAGAAGGGACTGCCGAGATCATCTAAGCCAATCCCTCTGTATAAAACAGAGCAGAAAATGTCTCTGAATTAACATCTGGATGAAGATCAGAGCTTTGGAAAACATGTGCACTCTTAATTAAAATATATCCATCACTGGATAATCCACTAACAACCCAGGGGAAATGCTGCTAGAGGCCACATTGTGTAACAACCATCTCTTATTCATGGCAGACAGACCCAGCTTCAGCTCTTAGCTGTTGGATTTTGTTCTCCTCTAGCCTGCAACTCTGAAGAACACTCACTTCTGAGTTTTTCTTCCACCTGCAGCTATTGGAGATGATGACGTCTTGCCCTTTAGGCTAACCAGCAATACACTAAACAGATTAGATGCCTTTTGTTTATAAACCATTATCAGATTGCTCAACCTTCACATCTTTTCTGTCTCTTTAATTTTTCAGCATCCTTGAAGCAGGAATATCATACTGGGACATGGCACCCATTTGAGCCGACCTCCATGCCTGATACAATCTCTCTACTTTTGCTGTTCTCCTGATTTTGTACCCAAGGCCTCAGGATACAGTGTTGCATAGGGAGCCCCTTCATTACGCTCCCACACATATTACTATTTTTACAAGTTGAAAGTCTTTTAAATGAAGCTGATTCAGTGTGCAAGATACCTTATGTTTGCTCTAGAAAAGAGGAAAATGTACATATTTGAAAGATAGTGCTTACACGTTCTGTTTCCCAAATACAGCAAAATAAATGTGGAGTCGACTCTCCAATAGATATGTAACTAGCATCTCCAGCTACTGCTCAGAGGGTTTCACTGGAGATGCCTTCATGGATATAGAGTATCTCAATTCTGCATTTCAGTAATCCTTTTTATTCTAGGTAAACTTGTACCTGCTAATTCTCTTTTCTTTCTTACAAGGCTGTGGTTTTGCCGAGACCTCAGCATGTTTTGTCACTGCCAATTAGACCACCAAAATCTTTTCTGGGGCCATCAAGTAGAGTGAGGTGCCCTGATAGTGGTGTCAAACTACAGAGATTAGAATTAGATGCTAAAAATTCTTGTGTTTCACAGGAAACTTGGGAGAATACTTAGGTGGGTGATTTGTTACATCGGTAGTAGACAGCTACTTTTTAGCCATGATGTGTAAATACCATGTAAAAAAAATAGGTTTTCAAATCCCAGTAAGACTAAGGATGTTTTTGAGGAAGTTGCTAAATGTAATGTAAGAGACATTTGGTTATGGCACAGCAGCCTGTCCTCTGATCAGGTTTTGGTGACTTCTCCTTTTCTTGCAAGATTTTAAATGTTCACATGCACACAAACCCATTTGCAAAATACATAGCAGGCATTTCCACAGTGCCTGAGAGCTCAAGGCACTATGTGAGCACTTTGCAAATATTTTAAATTCTGGCTGTTTAACTTCAGTGATACCTTGAAGACAGGACTCCAGTGTCTCAACCCAGCATGCTGGTAGAGAAGCTTAGCTAAATAAATAACTCCAAGCTACAGCACTCCACAATCTGCACGTAGAGGCATGGGCTGTAATGTGATGTGATCAAGACCATAACAAGAGACTTGCAGAGAAAAAGGGAGAGCCCTTCAAACTTCCCACAGCAGGGAAAAGGACATAAGGGCTTCTGGTTTTGCAGTGGTTTTATTTCCTTTATGATTTTAATCTCCATTTGGCATTGCATGTCTGTGTAGGTAATTAAAAGGAGATACTCAGCAACCTTCTCCAGATCTAGTCCTTATTCTTGCTTTTATTCAAAACACTCTGCCTGGGTTTGTCCAGTGAATCAAAGTAATCAGCTGATCACGAAATTAATAAATAAGGTGACACATTTGCTCTCCACTGCAGATGAGATTTCCCATTTCATGCTTCAGTTGCCTGAAGTGAGAATGCAAGAGAGAGAGATTTTTTCTTGTGGTGGTAAGGAAAGCTGATGAGAGATCACCTTAAAATCCCTCATAAGGGATGAACAAGAGAGGGGTTTTTTTCCTTCCCTTAAAAAAGATAAAAGCAAATAAATAAATAAAACAGAAGGGAGAACACTTTGTATTGATTTTCTTGGTTCTGCATTAAGGCATCACTCTCCCAGGGACTGTGGGGAGAGACAAGCTCAAATGAGGAGATGAACAGATGCCACCGGCGTGTGGGCTGGCTACCAACATGAAGTGCGGATGCAGTGACGCTTGCCTTGCTGCCCACCTACGCCTCTCAGGGCTTCTGTTTGCGAGTCCTGCCCAGTCAGGTTTCTTCAGTGAGCACTCACAACCCTGTCCCTAAAGATGTGTTAATTTGGAAAGAAGGGAGGCCTCCTGTACTGAAAGAAGAAGAGAAAAAAATCATTGCCAACTTGGAGGGGTTTTGCATACTCTTGCAAAATGTGGTGGGTTAGAAGAACATTGTGAATTTCAATGGGATAAAGTGGCCTCCAGCTCCTGAGCTAAAATTGTTCTGCAAAGTCGTAGGGTGCCATTAAGAGGCTGATGCATTTCAATGGTTGGAGAAAGAAATTCTAGCCCAGACACACATTCATGAGAATACATACACATGACCCAGCCATGCATTCTTTAGTAAAATCATATCATTGATATATAGATAGTAAGCGAAATGAAAAAATCAATCAATATCTCATCAAAGTAAACATGGTTTATATCTTTTAAGAAAAGGGAGGCAGAAATACATTCTTTGCAGGGATGAAAGCATCTGAGGAAATATAAGGGATCATTACTATCCCTTAGAAAATGGCTTAATCATATTTTTGACTGAATGCACGCTGCATTCTTCAGCAGCTCATAAAAGATTGGAGCTTCTCCTTCATCATGGATTTGGAATGTCTGTCTTATTAGTGGAAGGGGGGAAATGCTGCATTATTCTGTAAAGTGTTTTTAAGTTAATGGGGAATTTCAGAAAAGAAAAGATCTCTTTAACCTACAGGGCAAAAAGAAAATTGAATATGGTCAGTGTTTCTTTGTTCAGAGTACCGGTTTGTTCATTGACATACAAATCTGTATCTCTCTGAGATATATATATATTTTAATGAAGAAATAGGGTTTTCCTTTGAAGAACAAATGGAGGGGGTGATGGGAGATCATAGGGACCAGAAAATCCATCTCTAAAAGAATAGATACACTTTTCCTTTGAAAAATGAGAAGGGAAAGAGATGTTTGGCCACATGAACATTTTGATCTAGAAAAGAAATGGTGCTGCTGAGAGACTGCCTCACTAGGGACTTTATTTCTACCTCTCGCTATACAAAACAACAGTTACTTTTGACACACAAAAAAGCTAATTTATCTGTTAGAAATGAATGCTTGTTAAATGTTAATTTGTTGCTTAGAATGTGCACTGAGTGCAAAAGTTTTGGTGAGCCGTTTCTGAGACTGAGACACTTTGACACTGAGGATATGGATAAGGTATCAGTAAAGTCACTGAAAACCAAAGTGATCTCGAGAAAATATTCAGAAGATCACTAGATCACTGTGACCTGAACCAGGATAAGAATAAGGAAATGATGTTACTACAAATAAATTGTCTAACCAGTGGAATAATGTATCTCAAAAGTACTCTGAAATAATGGCAAAGGAATATGTAAATTCTATAATATTTTTCCAGAAGATACTAATTTGGAAGATTTCCCCATGATTTTATTGCTCTCTTCTGCCAGACCAAAGAGACTGTGAGAACAAAAGGTTTAACGAAATGTTGGAAAAGCTTTGATTTGTACCAGTTCTTCTTTGATTAATAGTAATAAAGTACTTCAGCTCCACATTTCGGTTTCTGCTTAAAATGCTTTTGCCTTTCTAATTTTAATATGGTTCATTGTAGGCATAATTAGCAAAAACGACAAGGGTTAACTTTTTTCCCCATTCTCAGTCTAACCTTAATATCAAGAAGAGCATGGATTTCTAGTCTGTTCTTCACCAGGAGCCGCATCCTACAGCAAAAGGCTCATTATCACTCACTGTGGTGATGAATTCGTGAGCTGAACAGAAATTTCTCAGCTGTTGAAGAATGTATTAAATGCTCCCAATATACATTTTAGCAAGTTAATGAGTATATATATGCATGTGTGTGTGTATAAAAAATGTTAACTTATAAATATATCTTTCTCCCTTCTATGAGTCTTTATGCCACAGCAAATTAACCACATAAGCCCTGGTTTATATTACTTTATAGAGTTTGATGTCTTTTTCCTGTTTATACCAAAGGAATTACAGGCTGTTTGATGCTACCCTCAAGTCCTGGGCTGGGTGAAATTGGGGGTTATTGAGTCTAAAGTTCATGTGAGCTTCTCAGAAGCTGAATGTAAAGAGACAAAACTGAAGTTAACAGCAAGCTGCATGCTAAAAAGTGACAGGGGTGTCCAGCCGTGGAAAATCCCTGAGCTAGGCTTGGCCTCCTTTTTTTGTAGCCCACTGCTCATAAACCAGATTTCAGCTACACAGCTGGGGTGACATCCTAGTAAAAATAAGACAGTCTGTACTTTAGAAGTAAAGCTCCTTCTTCAGACTTAACTATGTCTTCGAGCTTCATGTGTCTCACAGACACCTGAAGTCAGGTCTCTCCTCTCTAATAACAGATAAAGTAGAACAGATTTCTTAGTTGGGTTTTTTTTTTTTCCCTGAGTCTTATTGAAGCCTCAGGGGTTTTTTTTTCAGAAAGTGGAGTGTAAATCAATGAGCCTTTTCCCTGTAATTGTCACCAATAGCTGTACACTGCAATTGACAGAGCAGAAAACAGACGCTGCCTTTCCTGTAGTTTGATCCCATCCCCTGCATGCTGCTGCCTGCAGGAGATTCAGAGGGCAGCAAGGCTGTGAAAACTGTGTAGGATGAAACCCTAAACAGGAAAGAATCTGTTGTGCAAAAAGCCTTTTGTCAGCTGAAAATTGCACTTGTAAAAAACCCAGAAACCCCAAAGCTTGTGGTTAAAGAGTAACATCTTTAGCTCTAATTTATACTGACAGCACAATAGAGCTATTGCTCAGGTTCTGTCTCCTCTCGCTCCATCACAGCAAGGGTGTTATTAAGTGATAAATCAATTTCTACAAAGCAAACTGGAGATTAAGTCCCTACACAACGTTCATTTGCAATTGAAAGCAAATAGAAATACCCTGGGACAGGGGCTTGGTGACCCCTTTTCAAGGGCCGAGCTTGAATAAACACCACACGTGGCAGCAGAAGGCTGCAAGCAGTGCTACAAGTCCAGAGTGAATGCTATTTCTCAGAATGGGGTCCACTGACGATTTCTTCTTTAAATTAATAAAGTCCTTTAATAATTTGGATTTACATGGTCACTGCTGGCAAAAATGTCATTCTTTGGATCTGATGGCAAGTCTCAGCTGTTAGAAACCAGTGCCCCAATAGCCAAACTAGCTTAGACCAGGACCTGTCTCATCTCAGGTCCTGTGGCAGGCGAGAGTCAGAGCCTCATAACTCAGAAGAAGATGCAGGGAAGCCTGGCAAGCAGTAGATCCATAAGAGATCCATGGGCTCCTTTTCCAGCTATGGCACAAGCTCTCTGGCATGTGAAATAAGAACATCTTCCTTGAGGCTGTTGCTGCAGTGGTTTCATTCTCTCCTGCATTCAGGGAAAGCTGGAGTGGAAAACTCACTAAAGCTATTTACAGTGCCATTAATGAAAACCAAATGGAAACAGGCCCCCATCCCAGCTGCTGCTCATGAGTTTAACTGGTGGTGCTGAATGCTGGAGGGAGGTGCAAAGAAGAAATGGGAAATAAAAGATTTCTTGCATTCAGCTTGGTAAGAGGTTTTTGAAAAGGTTTCTAGAACTACTCACTTTTAGAGGGGTATCAAGTGTTCAGGTAGCAAACACAGATGGAAGCACCTGTGAGCCATGGGATGGCAGGAAGCACTGCTTAATGGAAATGCAATTACTCAGAAGATCAAGGTGAGCTTTCAGGCACTGTCTGCTTTCTTCTCCCTGCCAATACTCCTTCAGCAGTGCTGGAGGAAGTGGTAATGCCTGACATCTCTTTTTCCCTTGGAGTGAAGCCAGCTACTCAAAAGATGTGATTACCCTTCTCCTTTGGCTCCTCTTTCCTTTGAGGAAGAATTTTGGTAACATTTTTCACCTTACTAGTTGTGCTTTCCTCCAGTTCAGTGGCCTCTGTAGCATCTCACCTGCTTAAAAATGAATGATGAACATCTTTCAGCCATTGCAGGAGATCAGAGACGACCTGTGGGTCAGCTTTAGCTCCAGGTTTAATCTTAGTATCTTCCAATAAACCAGGTGAGTTTTTCTTTCTTTGGCATTTTTTTGCAAGGAAGCCTATAACTCATCTTTCCTTGGCCTTGGAAGCTGTATGATAGTGAGAGAGCAGGAGGAAAAAACTGTCAAAATTTAGGAGACTGAAACTGTTTACTCGCAGAGGGATTAGAGGTTTACAGGCAAAGTCATTTCAGAAGGCACCAGAGAGGAGATCCTCATTTTCCACCTCTCCTTTGGTATGCCCCTTGCAGAAGTACCAGGCATTCTGTGATCCCAGTCTTTGCACACTGGAATGGGTTAGGGAGGGCTCCCATGAGCTTTTCATCTGGAGGATGTGAGGGGTGGCAATCCCCGTGTGTCAGAGGCTGAGTGGAAACTTCTACATCTGGTACGGAGGATGTGAGTTGACGGTCTCTGAAAATGGCGAGTGCTCAGCTCCCTGCAGGCTTTTCCCTGTCATTAATAGGCTCTGTGTGTTTCAGTGGTGTCATTAACAATGTGGCAGCAACACACAGTGAGTAATTCAGTGCCATTGCTGCAAATGGCACCGCTTCAGATCGTTACTATAGATTGCTGTAGGATTATTCCTCTCCCAGCAACAGTTTCATTTAAGTTCAATCAGATTCTATCCAATATTCAAATGCAAGGAGGTTTGCTGGTGGTGAGTCAAAGATCTCAAAGGTTTTCATGGGTTTTCAACCATTCCCTCCATCCCTGAGGTGTTAGTTTATTGCTAACTACCAAGAGGGGAGACACAACTTGGCAATGAATAGAGGAAGGAAAAAGGGAGCAAACCTCTAAACCACAGCTGAGCAATATGCAACGCACTTTGTCCTCAGAAAACTGTTTTTAGTGATTCTCCTTTCTTAAAGCTGGTTATATTGTGATTTGAAATGAAAAAAAAAGAAGCTATACCCCAGAGTTCTGTGGTTGGTGCATTCGATCTCTTTTCAGTATATGTCATACAGATTAACTATAGTTTAAAATAGTTTTTATTTTGGTCTTCAGCACTTCAAGCACTTCAACCTTGAGAAAAATATTTTGCCTTCCTCCACATATTTGTTGTTTGCGTATTTCACTGTCGGTACAAACACCAGGTTACCACAAATCATCTGATAAACCTCCTGGATAGATTAGCACAAAGGGGACAGTGAGAAACTGGAATGTAACAGCAAGGAGGATGTGCTGGGAGCCAGCTGAGGTCAGGTCCCACAAGAGGAGCAGGAAGATGGAGCTGCTGCTGCCCTAGAAGCCCATAGCCTCTGGCAGAAGCAGCAGCAGAATCCCTGCTGTTCAGCCAGGAATGACAGCACACCAAAACTGAGGGCCAGATTCAGGCCACCTCCTGCAGTAGTTAGACTGCACTCAAGATGTGTCCAACTTAGACACCACAGTGGCTTCTTCACCATGAGAACAGGGGTGGGTGGCTTTGGAAAGTAGGTGACCTGAAACCACCGAGCTCCTGCTTCTGGATTCAGGGCATGGTTATCCACACCTCCAATTCAGCAGCAAAACCAGGTTGAGAAGTTGTACCATGGTTGTTGGTCTCACACTGCCATCCATCACCCCCTCCACTGTGTCACCAGAACAGAGTGGCGACATACCTCCTGAACTGTCTTCACCTTCAAACCATGCTTCATGTAGCCACTGACCCGGACATTATACAACAGCAACATCTAAGCCTCAGAAAGGCTGTCCTCCTGGGGCTGTCCATGTTGTGGCACAAATTGTCTAGCAAGAACCTTGTAGAACAAATCACCAGCATCACCTCTGCTCATTGCAAGTCCTTTATCAGAGATCCAGTCTTCCCCATTCATGTAACTCAGTAATTTGTTAACCAACAAGTAGAAGGCCATAAATAAATATCACACAAAGAGGGGAAGGGAGATCTGGAGAACAAAGGCATCTGAAGACAGACTGCTGTTGCTGCAAATAGTAATGTGATAGCATTCTTGAATGCACAAGTTTTAAGTTTTATATCTTTGTGTTGGAAAATTCATTGCACAAAAGGCAACAAAGAGATTCAAAGCAGTTTTGTCCCCATTCCCTTCATGATAGGAAGCTGTTTCTTTTGCAAATAAACCATGTTTTTCCCAGCTCATCCCTCTCTGAATGGGGGGAACAGGCAGAAACAAATTAATTGTGTTTATGCTGCCTATTTGGTTTTTGCTCATTGCTCTAAGCTCCTTTGTGACCTCTCTCAAAATATTTTCATCAGCTTGTTTAGGGAAAAACTGTCCTCCAGGCAGAAATGGACGAATACAGGACATTGCAGCAAATCTCGTCTTGTTAAAAAAAAAAATAATCCAAGGTGGATTTGGTCTCCTATTTGAATTCCCAATTGCTTACCTATAGAATGATGCTGTTATCCCCTCTGTGAAAAGAAAGCCAATACCTTGCACATAATGATGTTTTTTCTGTGGTCTGTCTATCCTTTGCATTCTAATTTCCACTGTTAACTTCCAGACACTCCTAATGTTTCATAAAAAGCAATGATCCGTCTCAAATTCCTTGGGACATGTCTCATTTTCTGAAAGATGTGTGTTGTTTACTGCTGGTTGAGGGAAAAAAATATAATCTTCCTTGCTGTTGGCCTTTATATCCCAGAGTTTATGTCTTTTTAAATCCTGATGGAGAAAATAGAAAAGGTGCTGACCTCCAATTTATGGAATTTCTATCCACTTTTTCTGTCACTGATTTCTTGGGGTTGATCTTACATCCTGCAAATGATGTTCTCAGATTAAGGGCAATATTTCTGCAATTGTAGCTTTCAAATGGATGCTTGGGGTCATGTCTGTGTTTAGTGACTGTGTTTATCTGGTTTGCCATCTTGGTCTCAGTCCTGTAGAAAGGCCCATGTGCCTGAGAGAATCTTTTATCTGTTCTTCTGTTGTACTGCATCTGGTCTGCCTGGCTAATTTAATGAAAGGTATCATTTCTCCCCTGCATCTTCCCTTGCTACTTTCCCAGGCAACATTTCAGATTCCTGATAATTATTCAAGGAATGCACTTGGGCTTCTGGGCTCCTTTTCCCCGTTACAGTTTTGCATGGATATAAAGGCATCCCTTTTCCCTGGGACTGATCTTGACCTTCCCTGAAGGAAGTGAAAGTAGAGTTTACAGATAATATCTTCCCTGTGTTTTGGTGGAAGTGTCTTGATACCGCCTCCCTTGTCCCAGTTGAGCCTGCACAGCCTTTTCTGCTTACTCTCAGGGAATACATGCTGGATCTGCCCAGCAGTGGAGAAAACAACATCATACAAAACCCTGCCAATATTCCAGGGAATGCTGACTCCAGGAGGGCCTGAGCTCTTCTGTTTCATCCAGCATAGCAATCAGAGCACTACAAAGGGGCAGGAAGGGCTGCCTTTCCCACAACAGGCACACAATGGGACTTCTCCTCTGGGAATTATTGACGGAAATATTGCAATTGACTTGTCTGATAGGACAGGGCAATTAAATGTCAGGAGCATTCAGACAGGCGAGGAAAGTCTCAGGAGGTCCCTGAATCATGGAAGAAGCATATCCATGTGGAATAGCCAGCATGGCATGCCCTCCACAGCCCATGACCTTGATGAAACCACATGGCTTGCACTGACACAAGCATGCATATAGAAATCCAGAAAGCCAACACCAGCTTTGCTGTTCTGTGCTATTACACCTTGCAGAGAACACTCTTTATGCCTGCAGCAATGCTCAGGCATCAAAGTCAAATAACTACCAGCTTTATAGAGGATTTTATGTATTGATTTGTAAATAGACAAACCAATTTTGCCTGACTCCCTGAAGACATTATTGATATTTTCTGCTGTAAAATCTTCCTTTCTTTTGTGTGTATTTATCAAGGAAAAGGCAAATAAATGACAAGACTCATGTTTTGTAAGAGTAGCTCTGGAATGAACTGTCAAGGATTTTGTTTCCTATTTCTCTTGATTGAGTTAATTCTTAAACTGATATTATATAGCAGTGAGTAGAATTCTTTTACCTATTCTTTACAGGTTTGGTTAAATTTGGGATTGATCCACAGCTTTGATAGTTACTCAGCCTCTCAAAAGAGTCTCCTGGATTTACAGATTCTTATTTATTCACACAGAATATGTGACCTAGAGTAAGAAAATAGAAATAAGATTTAGTGCACATTTTTGGATCTTTAACCACCACTTTCAATGGTGGGCAATCCTCTGGTGAGGAGGCACATTCTGGTGCAGGAGACCTGCGATCTAATGATAAGCGCTCAGCACCTCTGTAAACAGGAACCTAAGTTAACCAAATGCAATAGCACTGATTATGGAGGGTACTCATTTGCCCAGCCCCACCCCACCCCCCTGACCCATGACCTATCTAAATTAAATCCTAGCCCTTTGTGATCCTGGCACAGAAGATATTCCAGCTGAGAATCTCTCAAGTCTTTACTAATTAACAGTTTCCAGAATTTATGATCTCCAAAGCACGAGTGAGATTCCAAGAAAGCATTGTATTTAAGCTCATTTTAATGCACCTTCTTCTTCTTAAGCCCTAACACTGAATTCAAGCTTTTCTGTACAATCCTGCTGGCTAAAAACGTACTCCTCCTTCTTACCAGTAGCTGAGATTTCTATCTAATCATGCATCTGCAAGAGTTTCAGTGCTAAGAAAAACATGAAATGTCATAACCATTCAGAGAGTTTCACTCTGGCAGGGAAGAAAAAAAATTACATTTCTATCAATTTCCTCTAAGATGAGGGTTTTGCTTTATGATTCCAAGGTATTTTGATTTATGAAAAGATTGGAAAGGTCTTTATTGAAAGGCCTTTATTGAAAGAGATTCTCACAGGTTATTCCCAACTGATTTGAGATCATACACAATTCAAGTTAATAGAAACCATCCCACTGAACAAGCAGGACAGCACCAAGCCCTGTGCAGGCAGCATCCCCCTTCAGAGCTCTGGGTAGGATCACAGCCTGTTTGATTGGTTCCCCATCACCTGAAACAGCAAAATGAATTCTTTTATCTTGCTCTTACTCTCCTGGGTGAGAATTAAATGCAGTTACAAGAAACTTCAGCAGCCAAAGTCCTCAAATCAGAAAGAACACCAGAGTTTGCAAGATACCGGCACTCCTTGCTGCAAACAGCTCACAGACACAATAAAAGAAGGCATAATTTTTTATCTGCCTTTGGACAGTCAACTAAGTCCGTACTCTAAGCGGATGGAGAAGTTAAAACTTGAATGCAGATGTTCAGCATGGTGTGGGCTGTGCTTTCCTGTTTCATTATCAGCTGCTTTCTGGTCGGGACAAAATGCCTCTTCATCTCTTGAAGATCTCCATCCCTTTGCATACCACCTCTTTAGCTAGCAAGTTTTTAAGGACTGATGTGGTTATGTTGGTAGAGGTGACATCTTCAGTATTCATCATGCCAGTTCTACTTATGCAGCAGCCGACCTGGGCTGCTGGAGGAAGACGACCTGTTACACCTCTGTTGAGTGATGGTGAAGTGTCTGTGCCCAGAATCAGGCTGGATCCATCTCCCTGTCCTGGCCTGATTGTGTGAGCCTATTTCTACTGAAATCAGTAGAAAGAACTGTCGTGGGGAACCTGCCGTGGTTTGAGCCCAGCCAGTAACTCAGAACCACACAGCCACTCGCTCACTCCCCCCTCCTTCCTCCCCCCACTCCCAGATGGATGGGGAGGAGAATCAGAAGAATGTAACTCCCATGAGTTGAGACGAGCAGTCCAGTAACTAAGGTATAATACAAAACCACTACTGCTACCACCAATGATAATAATGATAAGGGAAATAACAAGGGGAGAGGATACAATTGCTCACCACCCGCCGACCGATACTCAGCCCGACCCGAGCAGTGATCTGGGCCTTCCGGGTAACTCCTCCCGGTTTATATACTGGGCATGACATGCCATGATATGGAATACCCCCTTGGCTAGTTTGGGTCAGGTGTCCTGTCTCTGCTTCCTCCTGGCCTCCCCTCCTCCCTGGCAAAGCATGAGACTGAGAAAGTGCTTGGTTGGAATAAACATTACTTAGCAACAACTAAAAACATCAGTGTTATCAGCGTTGTTCCCAGGCTGAAAGTTAAACAACACAGCACTGCACCAGCTACTAAGAAGGAGAAAAATGACTGCTACAGCTGAACCCAGGACAACCAGGAAATCAAATTCATTTTGGGGAGAGATCCACAAACTGAAAAACTTTAAATTAGACATTTTTCATCCAGAAAGGACAGCACACGGGGTCTCCCTGAGCCATCTTTCTATATCAAACATTCTATTGGTTTTGTCTTTCCCAGGCTTGAAGGGTCTTTTGGAGCATTAAAATTCAGGTGAAAGTAATCTGAAGGGAGGGGAAGGTGTGGTGGTGCCAAACTCCTTTCCGCGAGACAGCCACATCAAAACACCTACATAATTGACACTTGGAAGTGATTTCTTCTGAATCCCCAAAGCAGCTTAAAAAATAATGATGACCTTCTGTCCTTCTGCTCCATTACCCTCCACATGCTTTTTCTTTCACATGGATACATTCCATAACACAGACAAATACCAGGCAAAGTTAGTCTGTGAAAGAAGTGCTGTTTAAATCCAGCATTAAGCCATTTCCACATGAATAGACAACAAGGTACAGAGGAATGGCAGATGAGGAGGAAGCTGGTTACCCTGAAACATTCATCAACATTGCCAGCACTGCTGTTTGACTTGGAAATAATCTGTGGGGCCATTGCTCTTGGCTGCCAGTTTGGAGCTCATGAGGTGGAGGTAAAAGTAAAGGTGCTGTGTGCAAAGCAGCACACAGTGCATCATCTGGATTTCACTCCCTCTGATGATGATCACAGAGAGATGGAAGCAGATTTGGGATCCTGCTGATTACTGGGATCTGCTTCCAGGGGGAAATGGAGACTAAGATGGATAGCTGCTGTTAGTAATATCTGTTTTGTTTTCAAAGACTGCTCTTTGCTGCTGATGTTTTTGGTCACCTGTCTCATAAGTTCATAGCAGCCACCAAAGTCATTACACTCAGCAGGAAATGGCTTTGGGCCACGGCAAGCTGGGGTTGGTTTTGAGCTGGCAAATGAAAATGATATCTCTGTATGCTATTTACCAGCCCTCAGCACCTCTTATTCCCTCCCTCTTCTTCCTCCCCGCATTGCCCTTTGTCACACAGTGGTGTGAATGTCATTGATGGATGGTATCCAAGACCAGGTCCTCTCTCCGCGATCGGATGTGAATGTCAGGTAGATCATGACTGCTGCATAGAAAGTGGCCTCAATTTTAAAATGTTTAACCAAAGCAATTTCTCATCCTAGGAAATCATGACTGAAAGGAGAATTAAAATAATGGTTTGTTACTGTGGTTTTGACTTCCTGCTTTTGTGGTTCCCCATGCTGGCTCAGTCACTATCCTGTCCTGGTGGTTATTGCCAGCTTTCAGGAGCATGGGGCTGATGGTACAACCACCCTTTCACAGTCTTTCACTAGGCTCTCCATTTTCTTCATACAGGTCATTTCATTAGCATGAAAGGAAGAAATGCGATCTCATCAAATGTAGATGTTCTTCTCTGCAGCCAGAGGTTTTCCCAGCACGAGCCTGGCATGGGGATGGGTGCTAACAGGGTGCCAGGAGCTTGGTGCAACAGGGTAAATGTCCATGTCCCATTGCCCTATGGGGAGACTGGATTTCTGATATTCAAAATCAGGTGGTGGAGGAGGAGAGGACCCAAAAATTGGTAGAAAGAAGAATGGAAGAATGGGGAGGGAATGATGCCTGCAGACAGCAGAAAGGAGTAATGGAGGGATAATGCCTGGAAATAGCAAGGGAGAGAGAACAGTGGCATAACGATGGTGGAGAATGAGGGGACGGTGCCCAGAGCCAGGCAGGAAGCAAATGGACTGTTCAGAGTACACTTGCTCTTTTTGGCTCGTAATGCAATAGATAATCTTTTTTTAATTGGCTTTTCTTCTTCTTCTCATCATTCACCCATACTAACAGCCCTGCTTCTCAGGAAGGTAACATTTGGGAATAGTTTGCCAGCCAGAATACTAGGGGTGAGAAATTTAACAGGTTTTAGGATGGAGCTTGCTAAATTTATCATAGATGTTATGCAGAGGATGTGCCTATGAGATTTGGTACCCTTGGAGTCCCCTTTGGGCCTCTTTCCTGGGTTCCTATCTCAAAGCACTCTACAAACATACAGCCTGTAAGCCTCAACAACTGGCAAGCTGATATTACCACTTCTATTTTTTATCTAGGGAACATTAAACACTGAAAAGAGTTGGTCAAAAATATTGTTGCCAATGAATTTAGTTGTAACTAAACTACTAACTGCTTAAAGAGAAGTGCATGATTCAGTGCTCAGGGTCATAACCTCCCTTGTGCTCACTTAGACCTGTTTGTGCCTTACGAATGACACCTTCTTAAGATACCAGCTGGTCCCTTGGCTTCCTAGTTGCTTAATATGACCTGTCTTCCCACCACTGCCTTTCACACGCCCTGTTAGATAGCACTGGGCTTTTTAATACCTTTGACAGCTAGAGGGGTATAGGAATGCATCACATGTTATTGCTGATAGTTAATGGAAAACTAATGAGACAACAGCTGCCAAACGCCACCACTTCTCCTTTCTATGTCTAAAACAGCAGCACGTCAGAGGCAGAGCTGGCCACTATGGCAATATGTGTTAGGATTCAGAGCAAGCACCTGGTCTTGGGAGCAGAACAGACCTTCACCCGAAAGTCTCTGCTCTGCAGCCATATCATTTCATACAAGTGGATTTATGCAGCTGTCTTGCAGGGCTTGTGCAGCACCTATCAGGGACAGTGTGAGGGAAAGCAGAGAGGGAGACACCCGCAGAGCTCAGAGCTACTTTTACACTAGTCAGGAGCAGGAAGTGATTTGTACAACCAGAATACACAAACAGTGATTGGGGAGAGCCAAAAAACCCCACTTTTTTTCCTTTCCTGCTTGCTCTATGATTTTTTCTTTTTGGTTGTCATTCTTATCATCCAATATGGAAAATACAGTCTGCAGCTCTATAAACGTTCAAAGCTCTTCACCTCCTAAGATAGTTACAGCATGCTTTTTAGGACGGACACAGCCCTTCATTTCCACCTTATAGAGCAAGAATGCCTGTTCAATAAATTTAACTGCTGTAGCAGTAACTGTGGTAGTAACTAAACTGGTACAGGAGCTGACAGAACGGTTGGATTGATATTCTGTCAGGAGGAGAATGAATTGCCATATAGGAAACTCTTTTAAATGTTCATGAACAATCAGCCATAAGATACTTTTTAAGGACAATAAATTAGCCGCATTGAAGTATTTGTTGCTCAGAGCACCTGACCTGAATTGTATTAGGCAGATGTATTTCAGCTTCTTAAAACTCTTTTCTTTCCTTTTTAAAGTGACACCATGCAAATCCAGAGCCAGATTTGCCCAGGTAGCTAGGACTGGACCATCTGCCTACTTGCCAGGACTGTTTGTTCAGGTCTATTGCTAAAAAAGGCGAGTAAATGGTGAAGAATTATTTCTGCCAAATTTAAAAGGCAGCTGAACTCAGAAAGCTTGAAGGTAAAGTTCCATGTATTTGTTGCAAATATTGATTCAGTCTCATGGCTGCTGCTAGTCCTAGTGGCACCAAAGCAGAGAAGAATTACAATGAAACCAGATCACTGTCTGCATCGCACTGAATTTCATTCTGGGTGAAAACCAGAGACTTTTGGAGGCGAGAAGTCAGGACGTGAAATTTCACTGCAGCACAGACTTCTCAGAATCAGATTTTGGCAAGTTCTGGTAAAGGAAAACCGCTCCTTGCCTGCAGCTATTTATGCAGGTATGTCTCTTCAATCGTCTTCTGCAACCTCATCGTTGTTGTCAACACTTCTTCAGCTAAAATAATGCATGACCATTGTGCATCGATCCACTGGCTTGTCCAGGGTAAGCCATAAGCACCATGTTCAATTTCCATCATTAAATTCTCTAATGCAATTTACTTCTTGATCTTATGTAGGCAGCCCTGTAAAGCCTCCATCAATGAAAATTGGCTACTTGCACTCAGATTAAGCAAAAGGGTAACAATTTACTTAACACCCTCTCAATCTGTCTGCTCAAAGGCCTTTTCTTTTTGTATTTACTGCAGATAAAAGGCTCTGGGATAACCAAATAGACTGTTGGTACTTCTCCAAATGCAATGAAATCTTAGAAACTTTCCCCTCTTTTCTGGTGAGCAAAATCCTGGCCACACTGAACTGAAAGGCAAATTCCTGTCAGTTAAAAGGGGTCTTAGTCATTCAACCCTCATGTTCCCAGGAATTACTCCTGGCCTCCCTATTTCACATGATAAATTTTTCCTTGCTCAAGACACAGAGGGGCCCACGTCTGAGTGTGTGGAGTGAGCATGGGCAAGGGTGAGGTGAGCTTAAACAAGATGCTCTAGTGAGCCAGCCCTTTTGTGTCCAGATGGGCTGCGTTGTGCCTGAGCAAGCAATAAGGCTTGTTGGTCGAGATGGGTTTTTTTCAGAAACTACTGGGCCTGAACAAAGTTATTTGCAGGCTGTAAACTCTCGGGGTTGGCAAAAAAAAGGAGAAGGTCTGCATATCACTACTGGGGGCTGGCATCCTCCCTCTTCTAATGAAGCTCTAGTGCACTGTTACCTGTGTAGGGCAGCAGAAACAAACTCAGAGTAGTCTGTGGAAAAACACCTTCCTTTATAGTCCTTATCATCAAATTAAGTGAAACAACCTAAAATAATGATCTAATAAATAGTGGTACCGTATCTTCATAGTGCTTCATGAGCAGTAATTATTGATTCATTAAAGTAATGTGCATCTCTTGTTTTTCCGCACAGTGCAGCATGTGAAAGCAGTATCCACCTTGAATATTAATGCATGAATCATTTAAACAGTTTACAGCTTCAGCTCAGATAAACAATTAAGTGCAATCCATGTCTTGTTAAAGTAAATGGAATACTTGGGTGGGTGCAAACAGCATTTTGAGTCATGACTAGGATAAGATCAGGGAATATGGGAATAAGAAGGGGGGAAAAAAGGTGTTTTAGGAGCTTTCTGAGTCAATCTATGTCCTCAGCATCCAAATCTGTTGGATGCACAGAAAGGTGTGTATATCATTGAGGATAAGTCTCTTCCTGGTGCTGTGTAAAGGCAGGAAAAGTCAGCTGGTGATTTTCTCACAGTGAAGTTTTTGCCCATCTGTCTGGCCACAATCTTCTTTCTTATCCAAACAAGGTTGTGAAGCATCTTTCACTAAAAATGTAGCTGCCTAAAGAGCTAAGTAAAGAATGAACATTTACAGACACACAGATTTGTCCAACGAGTTCTTTATCTAAAGACAATAAAACTTAAAAAGATTTATTTAACATGTTTTCTTTTTTTATTGTCCTTAGCATACAGCTGTGTGCAGCATTCCAGTGTTCCTCTGAGCAAAAGCCTCTACTACAGTTATTAAGCACCATTCCTTAATTTGATACTGTTATTATGTCTAGGTCTTCAGCATTGTGTGCAAATGATCCCCACCTGCTAGGATGAACACTGGGACATCTGTGTCCTCATCCATAGGCTGCATTGTGTCAGTTCCTAACAACAGTCTCACTGAATGCACATGAGGCGATGAGAACCAATGCAATGAGGAGTTCTGGTTTATTCACTAATGGGAAGTGGTTTTTTGTGACAGTAAGCAGCTTGCAAGAGCCACATATCATGAGTTAGGACTTAGTAAACATTTTATAGGCAAGAAACCTTCACCAATGTGAGCAGTTTGATCAAACTCAGAGCATAATATTTATATTTCATGTGACCATTTCTAAGAGAAGTGTAAGACAAAACATAGAAATCATCTGATTCAGGTGTTAATGGATCAAAATTTCTCCATGGTGTCCAAGATTTCCTAAACACATGTAAGATCAAGCTTGTGCACTTTAGTGACTCCACAGGATTTGCTGTAACATGAACATGTCTGAGATTTCCATGTGCTCTGGACAGCTACTGGACAAACAGAGATTTCGACCCTGTCTCCAGCCCACTAATTCCAGAAAAGCAGCATTTTTAAGTTGAAAAAAACAAATCCATAAACTGAATTTTCACTAGCTTTTGGGGATTACATAAAAGAAAATAACCTCTTTTCTCTCCCATCCTAAGGGATGTCTCTTGCAACCTCTCTGAAAAATATACATTGCTGATTGGCTTGATGAAGACCAGTGAAACCATCTGCTCTGAGAAGCAATTACAAACTAATCTCAGGTGTTGCCCCCAGCCTTTTTCAATTAAGGAGGGAGGAAACCAGTTCACATCACAGTGCTTTTAAAGGCCAGTAAAGCCACCTATAGTCTAAAGCTACCTATAATCACCTGGGAGTTGTGATCTATGAAGCATTAGCAGAGGAGGAAAGCGCCAGGGCAGAAACTGAGAGGGCTGCTGTGGTTCAGCTTTGGTGAGTTGCTCTCGTTTATTTTAGAAAGCTTTTTCCAACAAGTGATGCTGACTTGGCACTTTTTTTTTTCCCTCTTGATATCAGTTGGGGCTCTACTTACTGCCTTTCTGGATCTGTGCCTCATATCTGCACCAAGAAAGGGATAAAAGAGTGAAAGGCTTGTGCTTAGCTTGGGGTAGTGCCTCTTAAGGGCTAATTTGTGGACAGCAGTAGTCACTGTGAAGTTGAGACTTTCTATGTTGTTACTGGTGTGAGCATTAGTGCTGCTGGAGGGTCCTGCCCTACAGTAGGTCATCTCACTGGGATGTGCCTGTGCTCTTGAGTGCCACAGTCTATAGGCAGAGTATTAGCAGCAGCTGAAATGAGAAGTGGGTTTTTTTCTGGTTGGTGTAAACTACAACTGCTCCAGCAGAGAGGCAGATGGCTGCTGCACCCTTCCCAGCTGTATCTGACTCCAAACATCCTTCAACTGAAACAGCAGTAAAAACTTTGTAGTGTTCAGGGGTGAAACTGGTTTAGCATCTCATGCTCAGCCCTAGGGGCTTGAATGCGGTGTGCTAGGTAGGCTGTGGGGGATGCTCACACATGGGTTACTTGAACTTTAAACTGGAAGACCATTGGGTATCAAAAGGGGGAAAGAAAAGCACAGCTCTGACCCCAGCGTAATGTAAGGGGTTGCAGCAATAGCATGGAAAATGGAGTGGCTAGGAACCCCTACCTTCTTCTGAAGTTCCAGGTAGGGGTTTGGATAACTTATTTTTTCTGCCCACACCTCAAAAGGGATGGGGGAAGAGGGATATGGATGAGAGTGATGCCAGAGAGTGCTCTAACAATGCCAGATTAGGAGCCTTATCCTTATTTTCAGGCTATTTTATTTTGTAAGCCCATTTTGCTGTGTTTTGACATTTTCCTTGGAAAGCACTCCTCTTCCTGCAGAGAACTAAATCAGTGTTTAATGTGTGCTCTAATGAAATTACCCACTTACTCTGGATATTTCTCCTCTGTAACCCATTGGTCACAGCTAGGATGAAAAACATATTTCCCTCAACTTCTGTTGTCACCAGTAATAAACCATAGAAGTTGTATGAACAGATCAAATAATGACCTGCTGTGAAACTTCAGACCCTGGAAGGGACTATTGATTTGAGTGTGCTGCCTGCAAGTGTTAATAAGCTTAGGACTGATGCAGTGGTGTTCTTGGTCTTACCCTGTTCTGCTGTGCACAATTTACCCTTTGCAAAATCAGAATATCCATTCTCTGACCTGATGTCAGGGCCAGGTTTTTCTTATCTCTCCATGTACCATGATGCTTTAAAGACCTGGGATCAGATCTGATGTCCACATTGGATGCCTGGGTCTACAAGGTATGCAGAGATGCCCTTTTCTACGCTCTTCTGGTTTTCCCTGCTTTTCCTAGGACCAAAGCCTGCAGGCCTGCTAAATTTCACCTGTTTTTTTCAGTGAGAGAAAGCTCATAGCTCTTATAACTTGTCAGGAATAATTAAGAAAAATGAGAATGTGAGCCTGAGCAAAAGGGATAAATCAGTGTAATGGAAAGTACCTCATTTGAGGGAAAAACAAAAACCATTGCCAAGGTTATTTATATGCTGTATCTCTTAAGCATCAATACCTCTTTTCTCTAAAGAGGTTATACATGCTTTCCTGAGGACAGAGACAGGAAGACATGATCCTCTTGGGACTGGTCAGTAACTACTGTGCTAGCTGTTTGCTTTCCCAGTAGCTTCTACGTATGCAGTTGGCACCTGACAGTGCTGAATAATTAGATGTGTTACACATCGGAAAAGTGACCCCACTATCCATCCTGAATGATAAATGCAAGGGAAGAAGGGTGCAACCCAGGCTTACCCTTTCCAGCCCAACCTCTCTGTTTTGTCACAGGAGCCCCTTCTGAGTGGTGTTTTGGGGTTTGGACTGACAGCCAGGTTTAACCCCAGCCCACATTTTGGACACCAGTAACTAGCACCTCTCCTACGAGAAAAGGCTGAGAGAGTTGGGGTTGTTCAGGCTGGAGAAGAGAAGACTGAGGAGACCTTATTGCAGTTTTTCAGTTCTTAAAAAGGGTCCCATAAGAAAGATGGGAGAGGACATTTTAGCTGGGCCTGTTGCAATAGGATTGGTGCCTAAATGCAGTTTAGCTTTCTATGCCTTAGCTCTGCCTCCATCCTTTTCCTAGATCTGCCTTGCTGTATGTTTTGTTCTCCTCCTTCTTTTAACAATTGTCCACCCAGCTGAGTTGTAATGTTTTGTGTCGCTACAAGTTGCGGAGGGATAAAACAAAAGCACTCTAGTGAGCCACTGAGAAACCTGGCTGCGAGCAAGGGTCTGTTCTGTGTTTGCAGTGTATCTATCAGCCAGGCTTGGCAGACCAAGCAAATTGGTCTCTGGCCTGTGTAAACATGAGTGATGCAAAAGGAGGATTAGATGCAGTAAAATACCCTGATTGTTTCTCCTGCTGCCTTGTTTACTCCCTTTCATTGGTATTAATAAGTATCCTGTGGAGAAGATGGGGGTGTTGCTATTACTCTGCAGAAGTACATAAACAGGTTTAAAAAGAAGAAAGGAAGTTTATCCTAAATGCCAATTTACCATATACCTTTGGATAAAAGCACATATTTATGATGCGAGTATGCATTGGTTATGCTACCCAAACAGGAAAACAGATGTGGGGAGAGGTTTAGAGTGTGATCTGATGTTGCATTTAACTAGGATCCTGCCACTGAAAAGTGCAGCCATCACCTTTCCCTACCAGCTCTCACCTTCACCCTCCCCCTGTATCCCTCTCACCCACTCAGGGCAAATTAGGTCAAGAAATTGATCTCCTGGAAGACGTTTTTCTTCTTTCTTCCCCATCCTGTCAGATCAGCTCACTGAACTGACTTGCCCAGCCTCAGCAGCTGAATGCCCCGCAATGCTGAAGAGCTCTTGCACGAACAGTTCTGTCATTCCCCAGCCTGTTGCCATGCTGCCCGTGAAAGGTGTGCTGAGAAGGTTGCTCGTAATAAACACCAGCCAAGGCAAGGAGCAGGGTGGTGAGACTGGGCTAAGGTGTAGCAATGTGCTTGGAGGGAAGCACAGACCTTCACCTTGCTCCCAGCCTTTAACACTTGCCTTCACCCTTGGAATCTGCTGTCCCAAGCATGGGATATAGATATTCATATATAGTTCTCTGATTGCATTGATGCATCTCCTCGGGAGCCTCATTCTGCAGTGGGGGGAGCCGACAAGGAACTGGATGAGAATAGGTTCAATACCTTCCCTTGCTGGGCGTTGTGGGAGCTGTCAGTATGATGGAAAGGGAAAAGCAGGACAGGGTGGTTGCAAAACTATCCCTGGCCACAAGAGGGTGACCTAAGGTGGCACTTACTCTCGTCTCATACCTTGAGGTTTAAAAGCTCCGTTTATGTGTGTTTCCTAATTCCAGCCAGAAGCGCAAGGGCTGGAACACAAGAAAAACTGATTTAGCTGTTATTTTCCTGCTGTGGTTTGCAGATCAAAGGGGTTTTAGATAGTTTATATGGACAAGTTTTGCATAAGCTTTCAAACTTTCTGGGTGCTTATCAGCATGATGTTAACTCCAGCAGGAATGAAGGATGCTCAAAATCCTAAACAGTTGGTGAACTGTTCATAATCTCCAGCTGAGCTACAGTGCCTAAGAATATCCATTTGAGCTGCAGGAAGTGGGATGCTTTCCTACTTCCACATCTGGGGCGGGGGGGGGGGTAATAGACTAGTTTGATACATTGGAGAGAAAAAAGAGGGGAAAGTAAATTCCCCTTAACACTTCTGTTTTCCCCTCTGCCTCTATTTGGTTATTAGCTTTGTTACCATAGTTTTCAGACCCCATGAGAGATTATTTTCATGTGAGTTTTTTCACACTTCTCATAGCTGGTACAGGCATAACTGCAATTAGAGGGGATTTGTTTTTGTTGGTTTCTTTCACCAACAGCTGAAAGAAACCCTGTTGATGGGTGCTCTAGCCAAGATAACTGATGTCAATCACATCATTACCATGAGCTCTGTTACTTGTTCCACGGCATGGAGCTGCAAAGAACATCCTTTTGTCCTGAGGGTTTTTGTAAAGGATTGTTGAATTAGAAATGGGGGAGGTCAGTGTTGCAGTTTGTATTGAGCTTATACTTTTTAGTTTATATTTGTCTTAGATTCCTTACGAGGAACAGCTATCCCATATATTATGGCTGATGGAAAAAGTTGCAGAGATCCAGCTTAGCAGCAGGCAGCCTGTAGTTACATGAAGGTGGGGTGTGTCTGCAGGGAAGGGGGATATTGGTGCCTGGAAGCCCTTGCTTCAAAAGGGCTACTACAACAGGCAGCAAATATGTGCGTGATGTCTAAGGATACCTCAGGTGAGAGGCAATAGTCCTGGGGAAAAACCTAGGAGTCAGATGGCCTCTGTGAACCGAGCCCTAAGTAAAAAGTGATTTACCTTTTCCATGGTGGTTATGAAGCAAGATGTGTATAGACAGTTGCCTTTCTGCACCAACAGGTAGCAGTTCAAATGTGAGTTGTAATCTCGGATCCTCCATGGAGCCCTTGAGTCAGAACCCACAATGCTTCTGAGACTGGTTATGCGCATAGTAGCACTTAACTGTTTCATGAAGCACCTAAAGCAGATGTTCAGGCCCAGGACTTTCTGCAGGGGGTTAATTTACCTTTTTACTGCTTTATTTTTTCCTTTGATAGAAAGGTGTTTTGATTTGCAAAGTGGAGGAGCCTTCACATGCTTTTGAAGGCGACAGTCCTACAGAGTGTGAGTTTTGAGAAACTGCTCCCCATGGCTTTGCAAACAGCAGCAGCATCCCTGGGATTTCCATGCCTGTCTGAAGATTAGTGGAGAAGCTAAAGAGAACCTGGGTAGCCATTGTACTAGGGAATCTGGCTAAGATTGCTAAAGCAGAATGGGTTCTGTTTTTAATTTCCCCCTTCAGTGCTTAATGATTACTAATAGAGAGGTATTCCCCTGGAGCCTGGACTCTGAGCATCTTCCTTCAGCTTTCTATTCGAGTTGAGCTCTGTGTTAATTGAGCTACACCACCAGTCAAGCTTTGAATGCTAAGCACTTATTAGTATGGGTAATGATGGTGAGGAAGATGCCTCCATCTTCATTGGCTGATGGCTTTCTCCTCTGGGAAACAGAGAAGGATGTTACTGAGCTTGCATCCACATCTTGCCAGTGGAATGGCAGCAAGTGAAAGGCTGAGTGATGTAATTTGGGGGGATGTTGCATTGTCCCAGAATGACAGTGGGCTGGCTTTTATCAAGGAAGAAGGATGCTTGCTTGAATCAAGTATCACAGCTGGATCCTCTGGCTTGGGGGAAGGAACTGAAGCTATGTGTAAAGAAAGGAGGAGCAAGAAGATCAGAAGCTCCTGGGGAGGCAGATAGGCACTAGCAGAACAGTTTGGGTATGTACTGCAGCAACCTTGTGAAGAGGGCTTATCCTCCTTAATGCACACTGCATGCTGGCTGCAGGACCAGACCTCATTGTAGTGCTGTGCAAGCAAAGCAGGGAGGTCAGAGCAGAGGGGTGAGGAGGCAGCTTTTCTCCTGCAAATGGGCACAAAACTCCTCCATTGCAGTGGCAATTATGCATGGGTAAGTGGACTCTTGAGACCCTTGGAATAAAGCTTCGGGTCCACTTTTGTAGGCTTAATGTATCATAGAATCTGTAGCAGATTGCATTTTTAGAAGGCAAGTGAGACAATGACATAAGAAGGAAAAATCCTGGCAAAGTGAGTGTTATGTTCCCAGAACCGCTGAAATTAAACACCTTTTCCATCTTTTTTGCTTAGGTGTCATCCATCACTATTACTGTTCTTGTATACAAATGTATGTTCACACCCTATATTTTAAAGAAACAAATTCAAACCCAATGTAAATGTGGTGATTGCTCTGAAGTTCATTTATCTCCATGTGCTTGCATGAACTGTGAATTCATGCTGGAAGAAGCAGAGTTATTACTCAGATGATCATTAAATACCTCTGTTGCAAATGCAAAGGCATTTTTTTAAACCAGTATTGCCATTATTGCATTAATTTTATTCAAATTTCACATAATCAGCTTTTCTTCTCCCATCAGTGAATATATAACAGCAGGAAAAATCATGAGATGACAAAACATGCCAGTGCCCAGCTGTCTTTACTTCTCCAGTGCAAAAGATCCTGCCTCTTTTAAGTAAAACTTCTGCTTGTCTGTAAGTGAACCTGCTACAGAATTACAATAATGGACTCTTTCAAGGGAAAACAATAAATACGGTATCGGCTGACAGATGCTGTCCTTTCTGGCTGCAGTGTTATATCCATTATTTAATAAGGTAGACATGATGTTCAGGAGAGCTGGAGCGATGAGGTGTAACTGTATCTGCACCACAGAGGAAACTCCAAAGAGATTAAGTGAGAAGGAAGGAGGGGAAACTTTTCCTTTGGGCTCCTGTGTCTTATGACTGCAGGTTTTGGCTTGCAGACAGGACCCTGGAGGAGTCATATTGGAGGAACCCTGGAAGGCACAAAGTTAGCAAGTTTCCCCACCAGTTCTGCAGCAAATGTGGTTTCTTTTAGTGTTGTTTTTCAGAGATTGTCTTCATAAAGTGATGTCAAGCCAGGTCCAGCTCAGATAATCTTGATAAGGTGGATTAGAAAGAGGCACAGGGATAAATGCATTGTTACTAACTGACACAGTTAAAATAACCATGGAGGCATGGACAGCAAGTGTGGCTTACTAGATCATTCTTTTCTGAAGCTGCTAGCTCAAGGTACAATAGGGTTTTCTTAGGACTGGCTGGAAAGTCTTGGAGAAAATGAATTTTTGAAGCCAGCATGCACATGAAATGAGGATATGTGTTCTGAAATTAGCTTCAATAGTTAATGAGTGGTGTAGTGACAATTAGGGCAACAGTCAGGGTCTTTTTTGACCAAAAAGGTGTACTTTTCAGCTGTGCTATTTTCAGTTAGCTGAAATTGGGGAGATTTCTAGGTTCTGGGAAAGAGATCAAAGTCTCATCTCTAGGAATTGGTTTGATAACAGCAGTCTGCTCCAAATAGTCTTCCAAAGTAGCTGTTAATAAATACTATGAACAGGTGTGAACTAGCTCTTAGAGCTGAAAGACAATGATGCTCAGATATGAGATCAAACATAGCAGGTAGTCCATGTGTCTAGACTGGAACAGAAAAATATATACCAAACCCCTTGGGTCATGCAGGTCAGATCTATTTCAGAAGCAGCCTTTGTGCCTGTCTACTGGGATACAAGGTTGATGTGGCTCCCTGCCAGCAGAAAACAATCCACAACCACCCTTGGTTTTGCTATCACAAGCCAACATACTCCAGGCATGCTGACTTCCTTTGATCTTCCCTTAGGTGTTCAACTGCAAGCGATTAGTCTGCCTAAATCTCATTTCTTGGGTATTATAGTTCTAAGGAACGGGCCAGGGCCTGCTTCTTGAGGGGGCAAGGGGTTAACATGTTTAATAAGAACATTCCATCACTATAAAAAGATGTATCCTTATCTCTGGAAGCGACATATTCTATTACCCTGGAAATGACTGATTGGCCCTAATGAAGCTCCATGGGGAGAACATACAGCAATATGGCTGGCTCTGGTTACCTTAGCAACTCTCTCCTTGAGAATTCAGAGGCTAAATTTATATAAAATTGGAGATCTAAAAACATCTGACAATATTCCAACAGAGAAAAATGTTACCCACTGAAATTAACCTTGATTAAGAAGGATGATGTTGTTGTAATTGATTTGGTGTGTGCCTCTAACAGAAGGGCTTTGAATGCTTATTGTTGTTGGGAGTCAGGGAAAGCAACAGGCAGCTCCAAAGGGGTCCAAAGGAGCATCCAGTGCAAATCAGCAGGAGGCTTGTGGAGTAAGACAAGCCATTGAGAAGTAGGGGAGAAACTGTCTCCATGTGACTTGGAGCTGTCCAGCTGTGCATGGTGTTAGTTCTTGCAACCCTACAGCCATATTACTGTGCTTCCCTCCTACTTGTAGTATTCTTTAGGTTAGAGATTCTGCAGCTATCAGGCTAGGGCTATTGCTTAGCTTGCTTGGGTCTTGACCTATACTAGAACTGAATTTTGTCAGTAATGAATACAAATGATGGATGAGGCACTCTGGTAATACAAGTAGTCATTTATATGTTGACTTATCTAATAATGTACTTCTCTGGATTTCAGTGCAGATAAAATCTCTTACAGTTGCTGAGCATCATCAGCCACAATAATGCTGTGTAAGTTTGAGAGAAATTTCAGAGAATAATACTTTTAAGTGTTCAATCTCCAGCTTTTAAGCACTTGGAGTTAGTCGATCACTTTAAAGGTGGATACTGTGATGCTGCTTGTTGTCATCAGTTTTAAAGATGATCTGGACTGACCCAGTTTTTGAGGACTGAAATGGAGACATGGCTGTGGACTCAATGGGGGAAGGTCAGGTGGCAGGAGAAACTCCGAGCTCCTGTACATGAAGCTTAAAGAGCTGCTGCTGGCTGGGGTCAGGGGCTGAGCTACTCCGGGCTGTGGAAGGCTGTGGTTAATTTTACTCATGGAATTTGTTGCTGGGGAAGGTCAGCAGGCCAAATACTCCAGTTGGGTTTTAAACAGGGCTGGATAATTTCATGATGTCTAACAACATTTGCAGCTCTGCAAGGCAAGCTAGCAAGGTTAATCAAATCTCATGCTTCAGGGAACTGCCTGGCCATGCAGGCCTGCTTCTGGGTAAACACTGCAAGATGGTGCATTATGGGTGTTTGACCAAGAATGTCAGGAGTCTGCGTCAGTGGTCCACTTCTGTCCTAAGCTAGCATGATAAAGGTTTTGATCTGAGGTGGAGAAATGGAATAACCATCATTACTTCTCGGTTTATTGCTCCCTGAAATGCAGCTGCACTGGCCTATATTATAAGAAATTAGAGCAAATGTGCAGCCATAGAACCTTGAGGAACTAGCAGTTACACTCCTGGTCTGTGATGAGTGAGGATCTTGGTGGTTGTAGTCCCTGTTGTACTTAATGCTAATACTCTGAGGGCAGTGCTTTCCCACCTTAGTGTATCTTGCCCTATGCTGGGTCGTAAACAGATTAGGAAGTGGTGTCAAAAGATGACAGGCTTTCACAGGTGAGGCAGGGTACGGCTGCACAAAGAGTCTGCCCCTTTCCTCCTTCCTCACTTAGTGAAGACAGTATAACTTCATTTAAAGGGTTTACCTGGGAAGCCCAAGTGACCTTGGCCTAAGGAGGCTGAGCCCATCACAGGCACTGGGGAGTGTGGGGATGCCACAGAGGTGGGGGCCACCTGAGCTTACTGCAGAGTGGAGTAGATCCTGTGCTATGTTAATGTGGAGTATCATTTTGATGAGCACCTGACTCATTTCTGATCCAGTGAAGTAATGGAGGGAAGATAGCAGCCTTCTGTTCCTATTCTGATCAGCCATAAATGGATTATACTGGTACAAATCTATTGACTCGTTTAGGATTTATACTCTGAAAATTGATGGCAAGATTTGGCTGGCTGCTTTTCTTTTTCTTGCTCCTTGGCTCCTGGGTATGATGCTTGTAATTGCATTTGCTTTCAGCTCTCGGAGCTTGGCCATTGAACAGCTTCACTTTTAGCCTCCCTGGTTACACAGAGTTTTCACTTTCTTCAAAGGAATCTGGTAGGAAAATAATCCTGGCTTGATTGTGGCATTAATCCAGGCTGAGTCGGGGGCTCAGGCTAAGATTGGCTCTTCGGCTATATCTAACAGGTCCAGAACCATGGGGGATGGGGGAGAGCAGAGCTGGAAGGCAGCACACATTTCTACATACTCACTTGACTGTGTCTTTCCCTTGCCTTTGCTTCTTAATGTCCCTTTAGCTAGCACTGAGCATCAGGCTGAAGTGTGTGTAAGTGATGGTCAAAAAAAAAAAAGGGGGGGGGGTGTTTCTTCAGCTTTTCAAAATTCTGGCTGAAATCTTTAAAGACCTGAAAATCTTGAGCAATCTTCTGGACTTCCCTAAACCATTGTGTCAGTAAAATTTGCAATAAGTCAAAGTATGTTTAAAGTAGGAAACAAAAGGAATTAAAAAAAGGGCAAACTTATGCATAGGGAAAGTCCAAGCTTCTCCAAACGATGACAAAAGGTTATAAGTTTTGGGCTGCAGAAGTTTTCAGTATATCACAGTAACTAGTTCTTCACATTCAGTTATCATTTAAATGTAAAATAATAGATGTAATTTATCTTCTATTCATGGAAATGTAATGTGATTTCAGGTTCCTTTTTTTACAAATAATTGCATGATGACCATGCAACACAATATTTTAGAGATTTAATTACGGAGCAAGATGACTAAGAATTCCTTTCTGCATATTTTGGGGGGAGTTTCTAGAAATAGTACCTGATGCTGACCTCTGGCTAATACAAGCAGAGAAATGCACTAATCCCTGTAAAATTACACTTCTGTATGCTTATATAAATGTGCATATGTTTATATACAATGTATAATTGCTGTGCAGGATTGGACTACTGGTTCATTCAAACTAATACTATCTCTGGTGCTGGCTCTTAAGTGGTTCTTTCCCAGGAGTCATACTTGCCTGATAAGCGTTTCACTAGAGTATTGTCTGATAGCCAAGAGTTTTTAATACTGTTGTGCCACTTCAAGATATCTCTGAGAATCCTTCTCCTGAATAGAATAAGTTACAACGTCTCTGAGATATTGAGGAGGTGGAGGGGGGAAACTCAGGTTAACTGCTGGTTAATCCACCTGGTAGGGAAACTTGTTGCAAATTGGCACTGACATAGGAAGGTGATGGCATATACGTGTGACATCTTATGGCACTGCAGTAGATGATAGTCTTCTGTCAGCACTTTGGCTCAGAGCCAGCAATCTGTCACAGGAGTTTAGAGCGAAGTTTTTTGGTTGTCTTTGAGGCAAACACGCTATCATCAAACATGGCCTGCCTGGCCGTTAACAAATGTAAGGATAGGTAAGGTGTGGTACTAAATGTCATATGTGGTACTAATGTTATGGTTGCTTTCCCTTTATGTAAGTTATATGTTACTTCCTATGGTAAGGAAGGAAGCTGGTGCCTTCTGGGCCGGGTGTGCTGTAATTGCCTGTTGTGAAGGTCTGAGGAGTATTAGCCAGACTGTAACAGGAGCTAATGTAATATATACTTTGAGATAATGTACACTTTGAAAAGATGGATGGCTCGAAAAGAAAAATCCTGTGTGGAGAGGCAGTCAAGGACTGAATCCTGTGTCCCTATGACATACTTTCCTCGCCCTGTCCTGTCTTACCCAAGTGGTGGAAGTAAGGGGGTCATAAAGTCCCATAAAAACCAACAGCCAGCTAACCACCAGCTCTGTTTTCTGCTTAATAAAAACTGGTTACAGGGTATTGATAACCCCCATCTGGTCTCTTGGTACTCCTCATATTTTTAATCACATTTGACAGCGAGATGCCAGCTGTTTGGCTCAGTACAGAGGCAAATCTGATCAGACAATCCAGAAACTCATCAAGATCTTTCAAAACCTGCTTTGCAAACAGAGATGTTTCTTTCTGGTGCTGGCCACACACATAGTGTCTGTCTGTCACCTTCCAGCACACACTTGTCACTCAGTGAAGGGTGTAGAGGAGCAACCTGAGCATAATAAAAAACCCTGAATAAAAGGAAATTGAAAATGGAAGCCCCTGGCCTTCGGAATTAAAGGATGAAGCAATCACTGGATAGCTCAATCTCCCTAGGGAAGTCCTCCAGCCTCTTGCAGCCTGCACTGTAAAAAAGCTTACAGTAACATATGCATTTAATTTTATTTTATTGAGAGGAAGAAGGGCAAATGAAATGACCAGAGGAGAGGCGGGTGGAGGATGGAGTAGAGTCGGCACTTTCCATTATGTTTCATTTGTCAAGCGAGTTAGTCTTGCTGCAGAAATAATCTCAGGTTCTCTGGCCTGTTTTCCTCCAGACACCTGCTGCCCTATTGCAGAGACTTACCTCCTTGCTCTATTCATCCTTGCTGGGAAGGAGAGAAGATGGTTTAGGGAGTGTATCTGGACCTTCAGCAAGCCCTGTCCCTGTTTTGATTGTGGTTTGGGATACTTGCTGCTTCTGTAGGGAAGTTGGATTCCTTTTTCTATAGAGCTCTTGGCCACCATCTAAGGAATACCTATCCAGACGTGCTTTGAATTGAGATGTTCTCTGACAAGTCCAAATACTAGGTGTATCTCCACCAGAAACTGGTAGAATTGACATGCTCCTGCTTTCTTAAATTACCATGTGTTGCTTTTCTGCAATGGGGCTTGTGAAATAATGGAGCTAAAACTCTTCCTTTCTCATTTCTAACAGCATTTCCCCTGCTACATGCTGTCCTCAAGGTTTGCTCATGGTGAGTACACTGTGGTTAGGCATTCACAAGCAGCGGAACCCATATGCCCAGCCGAAGCTATAGGCATTTAGGCACTGTGATGCATTCCATAGCTGAAACTTAATGCAGTTTCATACTCAGCAGTGCTCAGCTGCTGTGCTGCTGGGAAAGGTTAATGTTGCTTGAACGAATGCCGACAATTAGCAATTTTTGGTAGGGATGTGAAGTATATACTTGTACCTGTGCTCAGCTCCCTGCAGAGGCCGGTTTACAGTCCAATTAAACAATTACATATCATTAAACTGAATCTTCAGAATCCTCTGGGCTCTCCAAATTGCTATTTACATAATTCTACAACTGAAAATAATGCAGATAAAGCGATCAGGTGGTTGTGGAACATCCTTTTCAAATATATGAAAAGTTAATTGCCTTCACTTTATTCCCAAGTGTGCAAACACTGTCTTGTTTGATAGTGACAAATATAATTCAAGGGCTATCTTACCCGCCTGGCATTTTGAAGAGGGACTAGGCTGTACTTAGTTGGAGAGCTATCATATTGGAGAAAGTAGTAGTGTTCTATAAAGGTCTATCACCCTGAGGTGTGTTCATTAAGGGAATATGATATTGCTGAAAGATTGAGCTTGCTAGCACCAGGAGGAGGTAAGGCTGGGCTGAACTTTACCATGTCTAAAGGCTGGTAAAAGGGAGTTTTGCCTTTCCTTTTACTTTCCGGTTTATCTACAAGTTCACACTGTTATTCGAATCAGAAAAAGCCCTTTGTGTTCACATGGATACTTGCTATAGCTTCCTTTCAGTGTTGGTTTTCTATTTTTTTTTTTTACCCTAATTTGGATGGTGTTCCCCCTTGTCCCCAAACTTTGGAATAGGAAAACCCTACTGAGCTTGCCATGCTTTCAACCATTCACTTCATTAAAGTGGAAATACAAGGCTGGAAATAAAATGATCAAATCTATCTTAAAGGCCACACTTTATTTCAACTGGAGCTCTGAAGTGCTCAGTGGTTTGGAAAATACATTCTTCAACTGACATTTTGATGGCTTATCCCATATAGGACATGTTTAAATGCTTTATGAAACAGAGAATGGTTTAAGCATCTCATTAAATGCCTCACTGAATACAGAGCTAAATAATGATTACTTTTCATGACTCAGTTTCTCTATCCACCCAGAAGGAAGAATAAGAGTTTTGAGCCCTCTCTGCAGCATTACAAGGAGATAGAGTGTTATCATGCAAGTGAACTATTGTACAGATAAAACACTATAATCAGCATTAGATTTGCCTAGCTGTGGAAAGCTCAGTTAACTGTTCTTTGCCATTATTGTCTATATTTCTTCAGTGTGACACCAGTGCAACAACGAAATAGGAGTGAGCATGTTCCAGGTGGCCAAAAATTGCTCTGAACTAAAGAATGAGTATTTATTCAAATACTTATTTTCCAAAGCTCCAGGCATGGTTCTTCAAGGCTTACAAAGATGAAGCCGAATCAGTTCTAAATAACAGGGTTGAAGACTGGCACCTCAGCTGTGAGAACTTTGTTCTGTTTTTGCAAAGTATTTCTAGGAAGGAGAAATAATAATTAGAAAATTATTGCGGAGAGGACAAATCTCACTTCCTGCTCTTCCTTGGTTTGTCTGTTCAGTATCTCAGCAATGTCATGGCAACTTGTCTTTGGACCAAAGCTTTAACTCTTCCAAACTCAGAGTTGTTCTTGGAGCCCCTGAGGTGCTGGCTCTGGCTGTTTTATTCTGCTCCACAGCAAGCAGAAATGATCCACCACAGGGATCAAATCCAAAAGCCTCTGTTTCAAGGCAAAAGTAACCCTCTGCTGATACAGAGCTAGAGAAAGACTGACAGATTTGCTGTTGTGATCTCTCCACATTTCCCTGATTTCTGCAGTAAACTACATCCTTGGTACTACAAATACATTTCAGAGTTGATTGCAGCCCTGATCTTTCTGAAAGTTTTTTGTTCCTTTAGTCTGTGTGCTGATTACTCACAGCACCTAAGCTCTCCAGGGCAGCAGGGACCAAAGGACTAAAGACCCTGTTTAAGTCTGTATTCTTAAAGCTGGTATCCAGTTTTGGATATGCAGAGAAAGCATGTGGTAGAGGACTTGAAGGGAAACAACTACAGGACTAGAGCTGACTCTTTCCAACCCTGCTTCAACCGAGGGAAACAAGGAGGCAGAGATGTTATCTCAAAGTAAAGTGAGAGTGGCACAGGGAGCCTCTGGAGATTTGGCAGTGCACAGCATCTGTTCAGTCTTCAAAGTGACACAAAGTGTATGTGCCTCTGGGACACTGAGCATCCACAAGCTGCAAGCGATGCAGCTACCTCTGTGAACCCATCAAGTGCCCACACCTTGATGCTGGTGGAAGTGGATAACTGCAGGGCAAGAGTGTTGGCTGCATCCAGCTCTGCTAACAGACAGATGGCATCTCTAAGAGGCACAGACACCTGAATTTGGTGACACTTTACTATCCTGAGCTGACCTGTGTTGCTCCTTAACAAGTGACAAACTGCTGCCATTAGCAGCAATCAATCCAAAGTGACTTTGCCCTGTCACAGCCTGTGATTTATAGGGTATGTCACACTAATTATCAGAATTAGAACAATTCAGAATTGTTCTCGGTAACATCAGCTCTGCAGATTTTCCTGGAGACTCCTCAGCTTTGGAGAGGCAAGACTCAAGGTTCTCTCTGGTGTCCTTCACAAAGCCTTTTATTGTATCTTTTGGGCACACCTTATCATGATTCAGCATCCCTTAGAGCTTGCCATGACCAATGTGAACTGGTAATGGCATCAAGAGGCTTTTGAAATGTGAACAGTATATTATTTTAAGCATCATTATGCTTGGCTATTATCTTAAGTAGGGGGGGACAACCTGGAGTAAGATCTAAGATTTCAATAATGTGATGGTTTCCTGATTTTTTTGCACCTTTTCAAGAAGGTTTCCTTGCTTGACTTTCAAGGATAAATTCAGTTGGCAGCATGTGATGTTTGTAAGCATAGCATAACTAAAGAAGCAGTGCCTGTTGCCATTTGGTAGGGCTGAAAAGCCCACAAGAATGGAGATGAAATGAGAAAAGGACCAGTGTTGCCTTGCAAAATGGGAAACAGCATTTTTTGACTGGTGAGATTCTTTTTGGTCTCTCAATTCCAGGTGGATTAGAGCCCCTGAAACAGCATATTCCTTGTCTTTTTAGCTTATGGAGGACTTAACCTGTCTGTGGAAATTAACATTTGTTTAGTCTCAGACATGATTCCCTGTGCTGGGAATCCCAGCACAGATCTGAGCCTGCCGCTGCCCCCAGCTGCCTGCTCCCCGGAGCAGCTCCAGCTTCCCTGTGACTTGCTTTGTGGCCTAACTAGGAGGGTGAATTGGCACCACAAGTAATAGAGTTGTCTGGAAGAGGAATGCGAAACCCTTGTAATCACTGTTGAAATCCTGTATGCCTGCTGAAATGCTGCCTGTGTCTGCATCTGAGCTATATTGAGTCACTGTTTTAAGGCTTTCAACATTTCTCCCAGAATTATTCAAAGTCTAGGCTTTCGGTACAAAAATGCCATCTCTGGTAATGGAAAACATTTTAGTAATGATTCAGAAATGGCTTTAATAATCCTTCCTGAAAAAAAAAAATCCCTACCCCAAAACAGGTCCTTAAGAACCCTTAAAAAACTGGTGCAACCTTGAAATCTCCAATTCCATTCCAAAATCCTGTTCTTGTTTTTTCCTTCAGTGGATCTGTCTGAAGCTGTTCATGCATGCTGGGGAGGATGCTGATCTCCAGCTGTGAACATCAGCATCACACAGCTCTTGCCTTCTCACATGTCACATGGAGCCTGGTTGAGCTGCCACTGGGCAGCCAACACTCAGCAAAGATCAGGCCAGCCTGTCTGGCAGGCCAAAAAATACAGGTGGTGTGATTGACATGAATCATGTCAGTGGAAGATACACTGCCTCTACTGGCTTATATGGCTAGGCTTTGCTCCTGTGCTAGAACATTGTCTTGCGGAGTCCCTGGCTCTTTTTTTAGATTAAAAGGCCAGGGTAAATCTTACATCCTGCTTTCTTGGATAAAATAGCATCCTAAAACAAGAAGATCCTGTACTCAATGACTGACCTGCCTGACCCAGGATGTCTGTTGTAGAGGCCATAGGCTTTTCTGGTAGGGTTTTCCCACAATAGGAGAACTTCAAATAAAAGCCCCTGCTCATAGAGATGCATAGCTGAAAATTCTCCCAACTGTTCAAGGAAGGAAACTGGGCTGTAAGAGGAAAAGTCTGTCTTGGGGTTGTGTTTCTTCTACTTCCTATAGCTATTTTTGAAGTTTACAGAAAGAAAAGAGAAAGAAAAAGTAAGACTTAGTTTGGTTTTTGTTTTTCTTTTTTTTTTTTTTTTTTTCTTAATCTAGCGTTGCTAATTTCACCAGGAGCTTTGCCATTCATTTCAGTGGGAGCCCTTATCACAGCGTTTCATTTCTTCAGTTTGCCTCTAGCACTGCAGTGTGCTTTTGGCTTCACTGGGAGGTGTTGAACCCCACATCCTCTCTTACTGTTGTTCCTCTCCCCAGGAACTGAACAGGGACTTTCCACCTAGTTATAAGCTTAGCTATAAACTGACTTCATAGTTTATCAGTGAACAGGGCAATTCTGTGCAATTCCTGGACTGTGGCAGCTTGTGTATCCCTGATCTTGTGTAATCGCATATGCTCATGTAGTGACAAAATGTCTCTGTCTAAATGCAAAATATTCTCTACGTGGATGTAAAGGACCTCAAGATACAATGTGATATAGTCATGCCTGTGGTGGTGTGGCTGTCTTGCTGTAGTAATCCAAAATCTGTGGGAGTGTTACTAGTACAGGAAACCTGCAGTGGGATGTATGAGGTCTGTGCTTGAAGAAAAGAAACCTTGAAGTTGTAAATTTCAAGCTTGTTGTTCTTTCATGCCAAATGCCTCTTTATCTTTCAAAACCAATCCCTGTCTGCTCTGCACTGGCCCTTCTCCAGGGTTGAGGTTACCAGAGCTGGAAATCTGCAGCATTTTTATCCTAAGCATAGAGATGTTTACTGAGATCCAGAGCATGGAGTTATATATGAAAAATGCCATATCCTTTAATTCAGAGAAGGAAAGGATATTTGGAACCCTTGCGGCTGAGAAGGAAAATTTGCAAAGGTATCCTGAGGACTCCAAAGGAATGAACACAGGACTTGGGAATTAGTTTTAAATACCAAATTGATAGGAACTGGAAAAAAACAAGTTCCTGGTCTCTGAAAATCCGGCCCATGTAAACCCCTTTTTGTGCATATCACAAACCACTCCCCAGAGCAGTGTTTGCTGGAGGGAAAACATCTCCCTCCCACACTGGGATCAGCACCCACTTCCCACACCTTGCCTGCAATGGGAGCACAGTCATCACTGTCTGAAACCACTTGGAAATAGAGGATAGATAAGAACTGTTGTACCCAGGCAGCACCCTCATCCCATCTGTTCAAGGGTGGTAGAGCCATATTTCTTTGTTTGACTGCGGGTAACTTCTCTCTCCCTTGATAATTTGCTGGCTGCTGAGGACACGTAGAGAAACCCACAGGAACTAGCTCATCCCCATGTATCACCCAGTGCTTTTTTTTACCCTGTTAGAGTATTTATCACCTGTCCCATGCAGCAGATTCAAGGAAGTCGTGCAGGGGCCAGGTCTGCAATTCCATTTATCATGTCAGACAACGTAGAAAATTGCATTGCAACAGAGCAAACTACTAAATCATACATAATTGCTCTGATAGGGATTTAGGGAAGGTGGCAATGAGGGATCTCTTTCATTTCCCAAGGTTAAACATCTTAGAGGTTTTTGATTGCCTTCTCTTCACATGAAAATATGTATTTTCTTCACAGCTCTCTTCTGTGTAAAACAACTCACAGAAAAAGGTTTTAAAAGAAGTTCGCCTATTTTACTGCATGTAACTAAAGGAGTATTGACTGTCTCATGGTGTGTATGACATTGAGGTGAGCTCCTGTCATGCTGGTCTTGCAGAAGAAAGATGGTCCTGCAAAGCAGGTCCCACCTCACTGCAGAAGGCAGATGTGAAATAGTGACACTACGACATAACTGAGACAAAGAGCCTTGCCCAAGATTGAATGAAGTCTTAGGTAGGCGTCAGGGTTGGGTTCAGGTTGGTCCCAAACCCCTGCTCCTAATAGAAGCACCCTTACTCCTAAGGCTGGCTGCTTCCTGTGTTGGTTTCACAGATTTCAAAGATGGTGTTTTCAGTTTTGAAATCCATTTTTTTCCTCGTGTGTGGAAAGTTACAAGCATTTTATCTGTGCAGGACTGGAAGAAAAAGCTATTCAAGCTGTTGACTGTCCCCTCCATCATTCTCCAAAATAGCCGCCTTATTGCTCTGCAGTATTTAAACTTCAACTAAAACTGACAACAAAGAACACTGGAAGAATCTCATTGCTTGAGCTTTAATGAGTATTTCTTGGTTTTCCTACAGCACTCTGGCTTGTAGCAGCCAAAAATAGAGCTGGCACTTCAGAAGTGTGCAAGTAACTTGTCTTAAGGCTCGTTTCCATTTCCCTCAAGCAGTGGGTGCAGGGTGATGGCAGCCACCCATTTCCATGGGCTGCTGCAGTGATTTCTCTCCCCGTGGACACTTTAATTCTTGCACAACTTCCTCTGAGCAAGCATGAGCAGTTGCATTGAAATTGGTAGTGGCACTTGGATGCTCTGCGTGCTGGTGGCTGGCTGGGCTCTAGGAAAACACACTCCAGTGTGCCAGGGGTACTCCTGAGCATAGGGAAGTGGAGCAGTGAAGCCAGACAGGGGCTCCCAGCCTTTGGAAATGCTGTTCCCAAAGGTCAGAGCTAGGGGGGAGCCGGAAATCTCACCCCACCCAGGCTGCTTTCCTTCATTGTCTCTGGTTTTCTGTTCAGCTGTGGAGCTTATCTCAGAGGAAGGGTGGAGGTTTTCTAAACAGCTGATTCACTTCTGACTTTCTCACCATTGGGAAGATGCCATGTGGCCTCCTCACAGCTCTGGCTGCTCCAGGTACTTCCTAATTGCCTGTGAGAAAGTCTGCAGGAGGTTGACCTGGAGGGGGTGGTGAACAGGGCTTCCAGGCAGGAAGGGGGATCTGCCCCATTTCTCCCAGAGAGGCACAGGCCAGAGGTAATTTTTCTAATATATACTATATATATATATATATCTGAGATGGTATATATCAGGTATATATATATTTCTGAGAGATATATCTCTCTCTCAGAAATTTATATATAGAGAGAATCATAGAATAGTTAGGGTTGGAAAGGATCTGAAGATAATCTAGTTTCAACCCCCCTGCCATGGGCAGGGACACGACACACTAAACCATGTCACCCAAGACCCCGTTTATATAATATATATAATAAAATTATATATATAATTATATGTATATGAAAAAGTAAAAGAAAACAAGTGGTTTAGGAAAGCAAAAAGTCTGCAAGAAAGAGCTAGGGAGAACATTTGAAAAAAAAAAAGCTATTGTAAATCATGTCACTGGATGTAATACAATGAAATTCACAGTTCAGCTACAACATCCTTTTTTGAGTTATGTTATTCTACTTTATATTCTGATATTTTCAGTTCTTTGTACTGTGCGCCTTGGGCCATCCTGAAGGATAGGTGTCTGATAAAATAATTTCCAGTGGTTATTTATCTGGCCTTCTGAATTGTCATGGTTTTTATCTAGGCAGGGATTGTTTCTCTATTTTCTTTTATTCTGGGCTTCAAAGATGGGAACTGTCTATTTCCAAAGGCTTTGCTAAGAGTTAGTATCAAGTCCGGCTTCAGCCCTGGAGGTAAGGCACAGCGGGTTACTTCAGTATGGAACACTTTATGAATAGTTTACAAAAAGTAGGTGGTGTAGGTTTGTTTCCCGCTTAAACTAAGAATTTCACTGAAGCAATAAACACAGTCTTAAAAGGGATCTTAAGTTTGCAAGAGTGAAAGCAGACTTCCATGTCACTGAGTCAGACATGGTATTTCTTAAAATCATTCATCCATATATCAAATTTCATTAAATACATAGAGGGGTGTTTTTTGTTTGATCAGTGGCTTTTCTGTGTGAAGTATGTTCATTTTTTAACCACTTTTCACTACCTGAGTTTTTCTTAGGAGGTTTTTAGTAAGAAAGAATCAGGTCCAAGACCTGACAGTTGTTTTCTCCTTCTCCAGTCAGCACCACTCTAGTTCTGCACTATGCATATGTTCAGTGGGGCAGAGAGGGGCAAAGCAGGACTGGTACCTTCTCTTCCTGGAGCTCTTGAGAAAAGCAGGCCAAATTTATACTAATAATCGTGGTGGTTAAAATCCTGTGCAATTTGTAAATGCGCATTTCCATGGTAACACGTAGATAGTGAAGTAATCCTCAATTCATCATCTTCCATGAAATTCCAGCAACTATTCCTAAACATTCATCCTTTTCTAATCCCAGAGCTGTTGCCATGGAAATGATCAGATAAGATACAGGCCTGTAGGCAGATGGGTCTATAAAGGATGCTAAATCTTGGGCCATTGAAATCTACAGAATTATTTAGTATTTCTTATTTAAAAGCAACATGGCTGGCAGTGATTTTTTTTTTTTTTTTAATTATTTCAAGATTGATTAACTTAACTCCACAAAAGGCTTCCTTTTAAGTGACCCCTTGGAACTAAAAGTGGTTTGGTCACAGTGTTGCTCAGATCTCTTGTCTTCTCCCTCTTGAGCTCTTGTGCAGTGGAAGGGGCTTTTACTGCTGCTGCTTGCTGCTTCAGTGTTCCTGGTCCTTTCTCCATGCATGTATAACTCAAATTCTCACTGCAGTGTGAGGTTTAGGCCTGCTTTTCAGTTATCTGATTCTGCAAAGGCGCTTATTTTTATTTACCGTTTATCGGAGCAAAGGACAGGATCCAGGAGATTACACCCAACACTCAGAGGATCACTGCCTTCCAGTGAGTTACATTTTCAAGTCCAAAAGCCATGCAGAATGAGAGGTTTACATGTGCAGAGGCACCTTCTGAGCACTTTTCCAAGCTGGGCAGTGTAGTTGACTGTTTGTCATGGTTTGAGCCCAGCTGGTAACTCAGAACTACACAGCTGCTCGCTCACTCCCCCCCTCCTTCCTCCTCCTGCTCCCAGAGGGATGGGGAGGAGAATCAGAAGAATGTAACTCCCACGGCTTGAGATAAGAGCAGGCCCGCAACTAAGGTATAACACAAAACCACTACTGCTACCACCAATGATAATAATGATTAGTGAAATAACAAGGGGAGAGGATACAATTGCTCACCACCCGCTGACCGATACCCAGCCCGACCCGAGCAGTGATCTGGGCCTTCCGGGTAACTCCCCCCGGTTTATATACTGGGCATGACGTGCTGTGGTATGGAATACCCCTTTGGCTAGTTTGGGTCAGGTGTCCTGTCTCTGCTTCCTCCTGGCCTCCCCTCCTCCCTGACAAAGCATGAGACTGAGAAAGTCCTTGGTTGGAATAAACATTACTTAGCAACAACTAAAAACATCGGTGTTATCAGCGTTGTTCCCAGGCTGAAAGTTAAAAAACACAGTACTGCACCAGCTACTAAGAAGGAGAAAAATGACTGCTATAGCTGAACCCAGGACACTGTTCAAATAGGATTTGGTTTCCAAGTCTTTAAGTTGAATGTTGTTAAGTCACAAAGGTGTGTTGAAAGCTCTCTTCCTTCTGTCTTCACCGAGAAATTTCAATGCAGGAGGAGCCATTCATTTTTTATTTTTTTTTTTCCTTCTGAAATCAAAAGGGAGAGTATTTCAAAGACAAACCACTCTTAGGCACCAATTTTGCTGCCCTTTAATAAGGGCTGGGGATCCAATTCCCATATACGCCTTAGGCACTTTTCTGCAACATTTCTTTATCTCTGTGCACACAAATACCTATAAATTAATCTGAGCAGAGACTACCTAAATGCAAAGTTGTTTTTTTATTGTATTGGCTTTTAGACAAACATCTGATTGTAAGAGGCACCACATTTAGACAAGTATTATGGAAATAACAGTGGTGGTTAAAGAGCCCCCTCAAACAGCCTGCTTGTTATCAGGTTTAGGTGGAGATTACCTCATTGTGAAAAGTTGTGATCTGAAATGGTGAAAGGCTACCTGGAGCAATGCATGAGCTGGTGAAGAGGTGTGAGTGTTTCTCACCTCCTGTGCAAAGTCCATCAGTGTAGCTGTGGTTGGACTTCCTTCTTAAGGAAGGTCAAGTGGACATTCTCTGTCCTGAAGGACTAATGAGAAGTGGATATAGGATGTATATACAGAGCAAAAGTGCCTGTCTATAAACTTCATGCCAACAGGGATGGTTTAACTTGAGGACAGGCAGAAAAGAGGAGAGTGCTGGGACTGGAAAGCAGGCGGAGGAGGAAGGACTCTGACAGAAGCTGTTCAGCACATGAAACTCCAGGGAGAAGGACAGAAAATATTACCAACATCTATCAGTGTCTGTACAGTCTGTTCCTGCGTCCCCTCTGCAGACTTCACTCTCTGGTCTTCCCAGCATGGTGGCACTTTTGTTCTCATTATAGGGTGGAAACTACAGAAATGATACCCTCAGAGCCAATACCTTGTCCTTACCAATACTGCTGGCAGTGGCAGCCCAGGACATGAGGCCCCCAAAAAGCCTCTGCAAAGCTCAAAAGCTTCACTATTTGCATTCTTGCAGAGTGGTATTTTGAAGATTCCCCACGGATGACCTAGTAATGCCAATTAAAAAAACTATGCAGTTCTTTACAGAGCTTAAAAAATCAATATCAGCAGCTCTGCCTGGGTTTTAATCATTCACTGGCACTGTTTATGGCCTAATAATACTTCATGGATCGCAGCTCCTGTGCCAAGCACACCACAGCCTGCGAGGGAAAAGCAGGGGGAATAAATGTGGTAAAATCTCGCATGAGAATGGCGTGTGTGACAGCCATGTGGCCTCCACCATCAAATCTGGCCAGTCCAACTTCTCCTTGCAAAAGAGGTTAATGGCAATCATACCCTGCATTTATATGGTGCCCTGAGTTGAAGGGACACATGGCCCCCACTTCTTTTTATCCAGCTTTAGCTCATAGATGGGGAAGGAGTGTCAGGAAAAGGCTGAGTCACAAAAGCTCATGAACATTGGCAGGAATTGGACCCAGGTGTCCCGGGCTCTGATCTGCAGCTGTAATTCAATATATGATATTTATCTAGAGACAACCAAGAGTTTGAGAAGGGGAGGGCTGATGAAGATGGAGGAGGGCAGGGAAAGGGCAGAGGGTGATGAGCGTGGTGGGAAGGAAAGAGAAATGAAGAAAAGAAAGAGGCAGCAGAGGAGTACACAAAACTGGAAGGAAAATTTCTGGTGTGTTTAGGTTAGGAGTCAGAGGAAGAAAGGAGCTTAGACTAGCAGGGGAAGAGAGATGGACTAGAATACAGAAGGAAACATTGAGATGGTGCTTAGCAGTGGTGTTATACGGCATAGATTTCCTATTGCTGTAGCCAATGGAGAACTCCAGTCGCTGAATATTCACATCTGCTCCTGGAGCTCACTAGGATGTGAGCAGGGCACCATCAGAGCCTCCCACGTTACTGCAGGAACACTGAATCCCCTGCGGAAAAGGGAGACATCCATCTCCAGGGAGACAGTTTGGCTAAAGCCTCAGACAACAACTCAGACTCTGCCATTATACTCTAAGTAGCAAACTGCTGTGATTTCAGCAAGACTTAATAAGTTCCCTAAAATATCCCCTTGGCTAGGCCTGGCCATAATTGCCTTGATTTGCACATGTGCAAAAAATAGATGAAAAGACAAGTATGAAACAGGTGCCCTCATGCAAATGAAAGGGTGGGACAGCAGTGAAATTTGTCTGGCTCCTCTCTGTCCTTTTCCCTTTAAAGACATTTATTTGCAGCAGCCCTGTCCAAATGCCACTTGGTGATCCACTAGGGCTTTTGAAGCGGCTGGAACTGCTGAAGGCTGAAATATGCCTTTGTCCCTGCAGTGCCTGACCTCTTTCTTTCCCAGGGCTTGTAGAAAAGCACAACATTTCTGATTCTCACCTTTCTCTAACCTGCAGGCACTGAAGTTTATCATCAGCTTTCAGAAAGGTTTGTGGGTTTGTCTCTAACTGTTGCTAGTGAAAATCTGTTGCTTTCTCCTTCTTTGCATGTTTCTGGGAGAGTGGCTGCTCCCTTAAAACCTCTGACACAAAGAGATGGAGGTGTCATTACATCATGTTGAATTAGGGTTTGGGAGAAGCATTGACCCACAAATGCCACCACTGCCTATGGACAGACAGATGCCTGCCACCAAGACATTCAGTATTTCCACCATACACTTGATGTCAAACTTCATTCTGAAATGAGGATGTCCAGTCAGACCAAGAGATAAACCTGCACTGGGAGGGAGGAAGAAGCCTCCCTCCCTCTTCTATTACACCAGTGCTATTAGCAAAGGCTGGGGAAGCTTTGCAGGGCATTTTGCCCTTGGAAACTTCCAGGTCGCTTCATCGGTGACACAAGGTCCTTTACAGGGTCAAAGATGCAAAAGGAGTTTTTTATAGAAGTTTTTGTGAGGTATTTCCCAGGTATTTGACTTTCTGATTGTCATTCAAAAGCAGGGTACATTAAAGAGTCTGTCGTGCTCCTGGTGGCACAAAGACTTGTTGGAAATATAGAAGTAAGTGGCATCACCAGCAGGACCTGAATCCAGAGCCTTTGGCAACATCTCCCCTGCCTGAGCTCAGGGAAGAGCATCTCATCCAATAGCTGCTGAAAATTGTTTTCTACAGTTGAAAAATAACAAAGTCCCGCTTTCAAAAATGTTTTCCTTCTAGAGAAAATTTGATAAGAGACTCACCACGTTATCTCTGTGTTTTAAAGCAGATGCATCTCTGTGTGCTCGCAGTCAAGTACGCAATGAGCTGCCTGGAGTATTTCACAAGCTGGGTCTGCGAGCAGAAAACTCTGGAACAAGTAGATTATCGCTTAAGCTGCTTCAAGGATTTAGGGTGGTTTAAATTATTTAAAGTGCTCCAGGGACCTGATCCTGAACCCACTGAAACTACTGGTGATTTTGTTGGAGACTTACAAGGGACCAGGATTTGGCACTAAAGGCTTAGAGAGCTGAAGTGGATAAAACCCCTACAGCCCTTTAGAGATGGCTAAACCATTCCAAAGCCTTAGACCTGTTTACAATTCACAGAGGTTGGCCAGTGATGGAAACACCTCAGGAGTACACCAAACATCTTGCTGCTATTTACATCAAGCACCTCTTCCAGCCCCTGTAATAGCAGGAACTCATCTCTTCTTCATTTTGTATTGACAGCAGTGGTCCAGTCCTGATTGTAGCAGAGTCCGCAGCAGAAATGGACTCCTGAAGTCAGTGGCACAAAGAGAAATGAGGTGCCTTGTACAGAGTGTTGCAAAATCACTTTCTGGGTGTTTGGCTGGTGATAACTTGGCAGGAGCAGAACTGGGCTCTGAGATGGCAGCTCAAGTGTTTCCTCCTTTTGCTTTTGCATGAGGACTCTTCTTCAGTCATTTTGATATATTACACTAAAGCACTGTCATTTACTAAGTTTCTGTCTTTTCACATACTTCTTGGATATTTCAAAAGATATAGCATACTGATCTTTGCCTTCTCATCTAAGAAAGTACCAGCTTGAATCTTGGCTTTTAAGTTCTTAATTAAAGAACAAGACATTTGTTCCTGTGAGGTCTTGTATACAGGGGAAAAAGAGAACACCTTCAACTCTTTTCAAAATTACAGAATTCGGAAGAAAAATGCAAAAAGGTGTTTATACCCAGTGCAAACCTTGGAGGAAAATTGCTCTTCAGAGGTCTTGCTTTCCATTTATGCACAGGCTTGTTTTGTTTTTCATGCACAAGCGGAATATGATCCCAACTACAGTGACAGGCAGCAGCGTGTTAAGGGACCTCAGGCAATGTCGGTGTGGTTTTGCAGGCACAGGAAAATTATCATGTGCTGAAGACACGTGAGCTTGAGGGGCTGAGCCAGATCTCCTCATCAGCACACACAGCACGAGGGACCCTCAGCAGTGCACCAAATCCATGGCATCCAGAAGGATATTTCTCCTTGTCTTTCTAGCTTTCTCCCACACCCAACCCTCATGGGTAATAAAAGAGGAAAAATCATAATTCTTTAGAGAAATTCAGCCCTCCACAACATAATACACCAGGGAATGAATTCCTGAGCTATTCCTTTTTCTACAAGACCTAAAATGATCTAATGTTGTGGGTAATAGCATGGAGATAAAGTTTTAAAACCTTTTTGCTTCTGCAGCCATTGCCTGCAAAGCTGTTTCTCCTTTCCTAGGTGCCCTCACCACGTCAGCAATCCCTCTTGGTTTGGACTCTCATGGTGGTGGGTGAAGAGGGAAGAGCTGCAGGACAACCAGGAGAGGATTCTGACCCAGAGGACTTGAAGTTTTTTCCCGCCAGCTTCCAGAACACACTGAAATCCTGTCAGTGGAGTAGAAGCCAAAAGGGCTGGAAAGAAGCATTTCGGAACCATCATACCATCAAAAATGCTCTTGTGATATTAAAAAGAAAACATGGTTTAAACATCTTTCTGCTCAGTAGAGGTTCCTTCATAGAACATGGTAATCTGGACAGGCTGACCAGAAATGTGAGACTAATCCATGTTCATGTATATATAACAACCTAGATATATATATTTTAGATTTATAGTGGATAGCTCAACAGTGTCCCCTGAAGGATAAACTGTAAATAAGAGGTTAAGAAAGAGGTAAAAGTTGACCAGAAAAATTAGGAAAAGAAAAAAGAATGGGGAGGAATATGTGAAAATCTTTAGGAGAAATATGTCCAGGTACTTTTCCTGTAATGATGACACAGTTTTACAAGAGATCAATTGCTTGCTGCAGTGATGTCCAATCAGTTGGACTTCATGATGGACATCAGCTAGTTGTGCCCAAGAAACCTCTGTGCATTTCCAGAGGACACTACTGTAACAGAAAGATGAACCTGATGCAGTTTCCTCCTCAGCTGGTCAGGGAAGGGGGATTTTTTTTTGGTAGGGTGATCTCATTAAAAACCACCATCCCACTGTGCACAGAGGATGCTCTCAGTGACTACCCAGTGGATGCTGGAGTCACCCAAAACAGGCATCAAGAGCTGCACCATCCTCCCCACTGATGCCCCTCGGTGCCACCAAGCACATCTTGGTCCATGGGCTTGTTTGGGAACAGATGTTTCTGCAGCATCTTCCTTTGAGCACTTAGATGTCTGTGCAGAGTCAGGATTGCTCTCCTGCAACCGTGTACAGCTTGAAGCAATGATCCTGCAGTGAGCTCTCTGTGCGCACTGTGAATTCATTGCGGAATCCAGCTATCAATAAGAGCCACAGCAGGATTAGGAAGTTTCTTCTACTCATTTAACATCATTGTGGGTTTTTAAACAACAGCATCAATGAGGCTTGTATTTTATTTTTTTCTGCAAAGGAGAAACAATCTGACCACGATGAGTTCAACTCTGGTAGTGTTTTCTGCAGGGAATTCATTTGCTGAGCCACTGAGTCCACTGGCACTTTGCAGTAATGCCAGCACTTGGTAAATATTGGCCAATGTGCCTCTAAGTACTATTAATGAAGTTAATTAGTAACAAAAGTTTTCAAATGTGAAAAAGCTACAGGCACAGCCATGGTTCATTAAGCTGCTTAGAAGCTTCAAACAAATCTTAACTGCATTTCACAGGGGGGCAAACCACAACTTTTTCTAAATAATTGAAATATTTTAGCAGCTCTGTTCTACTTTATGAAAAGAGCATCTAGGAATCTTGGCAAACTTCAGTGAAGGAGGGAAGGAAGAATGAAATTAGAGAAAGAAAAATATGCTTGTCCATCATTATGGGTTGAAGATGAGCCTGGTTTCCTTTTCCTTCCAGATCTTCAACATCTAGGAGGATCCAGAGATGCCAGGAGCAGTTTTGAATAATCCCTGTGGTCCAGTAGCCTTTATCCTCTCTGGTTAGTGTTGGGACTGGGGTTCTTGCAAACCTCCTTTGGGTCATCAGTGGAGGCACCAACACTACTGAACATGGGCAAACACAGCTGAGTCTTTTTCTCTCAACCACAATTTCTGCCTGGTACAAGCAGAATTACCCACAGTGCTGGGGAGCTCCTTTATGCCTATGTCACTTCTCTTTCATACTCTTTATCTCTCCATTATAAAACAAAAGGATTTGCTGCTGGAAAGCCATCAGCAAAAGACAACAAAAGCAGATGCTTGGGACTGTCCAGGAAGGGATCTTCTGACCCTTGCTTTCTCTTGTAAAAGCAGGAGAGTGGGTGCCTGCTCCTGACCTTACAAATAGATGCAATTTAAGACTATAAATCATTGCTTAGTGGAAAGGGAATTCCTTTTACTTTGCAGCACATGTGGATTTAAGGAATATTGGTCCTGCTTTCCTGGCATAGCCAGCAGTAGAGGAAAGCCTGTGGGTTGTCCTAGGGGAATACTCACTTGCAGGTGACCTCAGTGATGTACTCTCTTTCCATCCAGATGGAGCTGATGGAGTGTTTAAGAGGTACTTAGGAAGGAAAAGAAAAGAGCATAACCTTTTTAGTAAGTGATTTGCCTATGCCAGTGTTGGTCAGTCCAGCATATCCCTCTCACATAATTAATCAAGACCAAGAGTTAGATTTGCTATTGTCCTATTTAATAGCATTATGGCAATCCAAGATTTAAACCAGTGCTTTAATGTCCCTGCCTTGTTTAATACCATTATTGCATTATAGATTTAAGGTAGCACTTAGGTGGTAAATTTTCAAAGCCATGTCTGGGATTTAATGTCAACAGAAGTTCCACCACTAAATCTTCTGCTCTGCTTGAAAATGTTCCTCTTAACCTCTTGCCTGCTGCCTAATGCGTGAGCTAAATGGGATACTTTTAAGGTACTCCTCATGTCAATTTAGTCCTTGATGAGTCATAGGCTCTGTGAGGCAGATTTCACCTTGATGGAGACTTTCCCATGGTGCAGATCTTGGATGATAACTGGTAAGCAGAGATGCTATGCTCACCTCTTAAAGCTTCATTTTTATTTGAACTGAATAGTTTTGATCTTGGCTAGAAGAGCACAGGGATTCTGGCAGAGATTGTGAACAGAGAAGTACCAGATATTTCCTCTCCCCTTTCCCATCCAGGAGTTGCACAGAACTGGCGCTGTTGCTGCTGCTTCATGCTAGTGTTTGAAGTCTTTCTGATTCAGGTGTTGAGATCCCACTGACAGCCACAGGACATGTTTTCTCCTTGCTGCTTCTCAAAATCAAAATGAGATTTCCTTTGCCGTGTCCTGTGTGTCCGGTTTTCTCCATTTTTAAGTCTATGCTGGATGTAGCTATTATTCGTTTAAAATTAGGGCTCATAGTACCACTAGCAGCTCTTTATTTGAAACATTACCTAAACCTCTCCTGAACTGACAAGCTTGTATCACAACATCTATCTAGGAGTGAGACTTGATTCCCAAAGAATATCCCTCCTTAAACAGAAATCTAATCAAATCTAATAATTCAGCATCCTCACTGGTTGCTGGAGCCTATTTTCCAATAACCCATCTTTCTGTGCCAGAGTATCAAGGCTGTTCAACTGAAAAAAGAAATTGTCTAGGAAATTAAAGTTAGTTCATTGTGGCACCTATCCCTTTTAGCTCAGCTGCATTGCTCCTTGTTGCTGGGAAAATGATTTTGGAAGCAAAGTTCTGTTATTGCACCCCAATATTTCCCCGAAATATCTGCGAGTACAGAGTTGTGGCATGGGTGGCAGGGACAAACTTAGATGCCCAGGTAAAGTGAGTATGGGGAGAAGCTATGTCATTTCGTGGTCTATGTCCCTGGAGCACTGCGTACACATAGAACCTCCCAGCAAGTACATTTTGATACCGCTGGAAATATTTGTACCTGAAAGTCAAAAATTATACCACCTTCTCTGCCAATCAGGAGGCAAAGCCGGTATCATGTTGTCTACATATGTGGTGAGATTTAACTCCTGCTAATCTGCTTTCGAATAAAACACAAATAGTTATCTCACATGTAATAAGAAGAATGTGAATCCTGCACCAGAATGATTTACCGAATTATCTTCCATGACTAGCCATCAAAGGAGAAAGAAAAGTAGTAATGAATTGAGAAAGAGGTGATGGGAAGCTAACAAACTATTCGTGTGGTTTTATTCCTTTGGGCAAAGCCCTTATTCCAACAAAATCAATGAGAATAGAATAGGATGAGTTATGATTTATTGTTACAGTCAGATCTCATTGTGGTGCATTAAAGAGATCATGATGATTACAGGTTTTCTCTCAAAATGCTACAAACAGTGACGTATTTAGAGAGCATCAGATGTCAAACACCAAACTGTTTCCAAGGGAACTTATAAAATGTCACATCACAAATCAAAATAGTGCCTTTCCCGGTTTCTATCTTGCTTCCTTTTGGCAAGCACCAATTCCTCAACACTCTCTAATCCAAATTCTTCCTTGATGTAGAGCCATTGTAGTCATTTCTGAGGACAGCAACGTTACACTAGCCTGAATTTGGCAGAGTGTGTTGCATCTGGAGCATAAATCAACTTGGCTTTGCTTGTTTCCTTCCCTGATAATGCACCAGATAATCAGTGATGACTCAGAATTACTCAAAGAGTAGATATTGCTAGTTCATTTTGTTATCCTCAGTGTTGTCTTGTCTGTGTTTGCACTAATCATGCTGCAGGGTAGCTGGATTTAATGATGGTGTCATCAGAAAGTGATAGTGTCTTTTTTGAAATCTTTGTGACAATATAACCCAGCTGATGTATTGTTCACGATATTTTTCTGCTTATATCTTTTGCATGGATGGTAGAAAGATGAAAGCAACACTGTCAAGCCTTTCTGACTACAGCTAAAATTCCTACTTGCTATCAGAAGAGATTATGTTAAATCGGCCATACTTGGGCCGGAGGTACCTTAAAGACATACTGCAATGATGAAAAGCATTACCAACACAAAGATGCAATTGCCTTTCATGGGAGCTTAGCTTCCAGGTATGACTGATTGTTTCAGGACAGCAGCACTGACAGGCTGGGCCAATTTTATCAGCTGGAAATTTACATCTATTTTTATTTGACTTATTTTATTGGAAAATGTTCTCAAAATGCTGGTGTAGGGGGTTTGTATATTAAGCGTTTTTCTTTGCTAGAAGAGACGTGTCAGGACGTTGAAGTCCTGTAAGTATTGTAAGAACTAGAAGGTGACTTTCAGAGGGAGAAGGAAGGTTGTGTCTTGGAGGACCTGAGCACTGCTCTCGTCAGCACAAAGCAAATGAGTCTGGAGGGTGCTCATGGTGAGTGGGCAGAGAGGACTTTCAAATGAGCCTCCTTTAGGCTGGGAAGCTCAAACCCTCACTGCCGCCAGCCACCTGCAGCACCTGTAGGGATCCAGGCTGGTCCCTAAGTCCTTCCCACAGAGCTCTTCAGCTCAGACCAGTACCTGTTGTCCATGGATGCTCTGCTATCCTTGGAGAAAGGGGTCTGAACACAATGGCAGCAGAAACAGAAAATGATCAGGAGCTGATGAGTAACAGAAGTATGGGGTGTGGGTGGAGAGTGGAGTATAAGATCAGTCATGGTTTGTGGATGCTTTGGTGCAGCTGCGACAGGCTTTCCAGCACTGGTAGAAATGTGCCTCATGTTAGATGAGAACTGACGATGCTTGAAAAAGATTCTGTGAGGCAATATAAGTGCATAAACCTGTATAAGGGTTCGACCTGAAATAAATTAATGAACAATTTTATTCTCTTCAGTGGCTAGTTTATTTGAAGAACTGAGTTCCCTTCTTTTATTCCTGTAAACTGTTTACAGCGTCTTTTTAAGCATCTTCATTACCTGAAGTTCACTCAGTAACATCCGAGGAAGATCCTTCGTCTGTACGTGGCTGGTGGGGAGCATGGTATAAGGATCTTGCAGAGCAATGGGTTGGCAGTAGACATGGGGAGCTTCTCTCGGCTGTTATCTTCAGAGTTTGCTTCAAATCAATAGGCAAAATGTGTGTGATGCCTAGTAAGGAAATGAGGGTTTGAGTAGTTCTTGGCAGAGAGATGTACCTAAACCCCACAGGCACACTGGTATGCTTACTAGTGCTGTGACCGAGAGGTTGAAGGTGGAATATTTCTCCTCTTCCAGCTCTGGGCTGGGACCGTGCACAGACTGGACACAGTCCTGAGGATGCCATTGCAGCAATGTTCACAGCTGCTTGCTGGGACTGAGGCTATTTCCCTGTTGATTCACCATATTTAAAATTAAGGCAGCACCTGTTCCTGCGGTGGAAAGAGGGCTGCTAAACAGAGGAGCAGCAAGATTATATTTTATGGGACTATATCTCTGATGTTAGAGGCAAGTGCTCAGGCTGTGTTCCTCAAAGCAAGAGCTAATCTGCCCAATGTATTAGGTACAGACTCACTTGCTGTCCTCTTCATATCAAACACTTTGACTCTTTGGTGTGCTTATGTAGTGTCTCCTGTATGTGGCTGAGTATTTTCCACCATTGTTAGGGAATATCTACCGGTATTTTGAAGGACAGATCCCCTTTGTGGTCTTTTGAAGAGATCAAATATTCAGTTGACTTAACTTCATGCTTCCTAAGTGAAGAAAATAGAGAATCCTTCAACAATACAAGGAAAGAAAAGTTCAGAGATCTGCAGTTGCATGAGGAAAGAATAGAAGCAGAGCGAGAAGAATTTTACTCATGCATTTAATTGTCTGAGTCAACCTAAATAAATTGGTCATCCTGGAAGATGGCTGGGATCCAGGATCACAACCCATCTTCAGAGGCTCAAGAGCTAACATTTGTCATCTCCCCATTAGTGCTGCTCTGTTGGCTTAATCTCTATCTCGGCCTGAAAAGGGGCTCTCCATGGAGATCCAGTGATACATACACTGTCTGTCTACGCAATAATGATAGCCCATATCTAATGCTTCACAAAGATACCATAGCATTTTATCACGAGAACAATGATACTCTCATTACAGGTAGAATTAGAGGTGATGTTCACAGTGAAGGTGCTGAATGCTTTTCCTAATAAGATCCCCTTCAGATCAGATCCTGGAGGAGAGGAAAATGTGGGTTTTGCTTAATCAAAGTCCATATATATAAGGGGACTGAAATAAGATTAGCTGCCAAACTGAACTCAGGGCTTATCTTACACATGCAGCACTTGACTATACAATCTTAATATCCTCTTAATGCTGGTTTTTATAAGACAATTTCACGGATGAAAAATGAGGATCATGAAGAGTTGTGTTCATAGAAGAACAAAGAATAAGTCAGTACCAGGTAGAAAGCAAAGGAGACAGCCAGAGGCAAAGTTTCTTAGTGAGAGAAGTCTCAGGTTAAAGCCTGGTGTGGCTCAGCTGCAAAAGATCTGCCCCACTGTATTTTCATCTGGGAAGAGAGGATAAGCTTCTATAAAAAATGAGCTATTTCGAGTCTGTATTGAGGTTCATCTGTTAAACATGGTACCAAGTTGAGGTCAGACTATAGGAAAATATCCTTAGATCCTTAAAAAAATCCAAAACCAAATCTTGCTTTTAATAGGCAGATGAATTTTGAGAAGTAAAAGAAAGACACGGGCACAACATTTTAAGGAAAGAGATAGAGTATGGTTTTCCTGAAATCAGTATCTCAAGTCCTTCCTTTCTCCATTAAGAATAACAATCAGTGAGGCTGATGATTACTTGTGGTTTGCAGCTCTCAAATACCAGACAGCAAGAACAGATTGACTTTGCTGCAGGATGATAGTTCTGAGACTTGGTTAGATGTCAGTGAATTATAGATTTTATTCTAAATTAAATGAACCATTACATGTTCAATATTGTGCACTTAGAAAGCTGTAAAACTCTGAAATAAAATTAACAATAAAAAAGAGGAAATTATCTAATGAATACGGGAATGTAACGGGTGCACCACTTCCCTGTCCTTGCTGGTTTGTTTCATAAGTAATTGCTTTCTTCTTCCTTCTACCATGCTTAGTTATCTTAGGCTCTGACAACAGTATGATTGCCACATTACAGCCTTCAGCAAACCCATGCAGGGTCCCATGTAAGAATTCAAATGGTGACAGCCAGCTGAATTTCCTGCTGCTGATGTTATAATCAACTAAACAGAAACTACTGGGGGGTGTGAGCTCCTGCTGGGCTATAATGTAGACATAGTGTCTGTGTAAGGTATCTTCTGCTGGTGAGATGTTTTGGATCAACATGATGTCAAAACCCTTCTTTGCAATTAGAGATCAAATATAGCAGTTTAGCTCAAGATTAATTCTGGTTTCCTATAGACTTCTGGATGGAAATCAGTGTTTTGGCTTACTCCTGTTAGCAGCAGACTAACCACAAAGACAGACTTGCCAGTGGCCAATGTACTAATCTATGGCTTGGTGATAAAGCTCTCCATGACTCTGTGTGTGAGACTAGAGGCATGTAATTTAATTTTTCTGTATCTTGGGCCTCCATCACTAAGGAACAGTTTATGTTCCTTTTGGTACTCTGATAGAAATGCCATTCAGTTTTAGGCTGACATCCTAAAGGTACCCACACCTTAACTTCAAAATTATATGTGTCCAAAGGCAGCATTAAATTCCCATGTTCTCTCTACACTTCTCACAAGCTCTTCTGCAGGGGAAAACTTTTAAGAAAAAAAATCTGTCATTCAGCTTGTCTCTTTTTGTCTTTTTTTACAGACACTTCCAACAATGGAAAGTTTCACAAGAGGTACGCCCACAAGAGAGCAAGAAGGAAGAAGAATGCTCTAAATACATCTTTTACCAGAAAAAAAAAAAAGAGGAGGATGAAGTAAGTGTATCTTAAATAACTTGTATTACAAGTTTTCTTCTTTATCATACTGTAAAAATCTTATTCATTTCAGTGGAATTACCAAAGTGTAACAACTTCAAGGAGAATTTGGCTTATGTGGGATCAGAGCAGGAGGCTCGGGAGCAGAGGCTGGCAGAATGTCAGAAGTGTTTCATTCCTTTATGGCTCATTTTTCTGGGAAGGAGGCTGAAAGGGGAAAAACCCCACAGCATATGTACTCAAAGCATTTCATCAAATGGATCGCTCATCCAAGCACAGTCATAAAGCCTATTCTCAGCTCCTACTATGAAATACACAGAGCTCTGACCTAATGGTTAGTATCTGTGTTGGAAATCTGGGGCATCACTATATGCAGTACAAATTAAGTCTAGTGGAGACAAGAAGTGACATTTCAAGAAGGAGGATTTTTGTTTGAATACCAGGGGAGTTAGTGGGCTGCTTGATGACACACAAAGCATTGAACCAGTGCTGCTCTCCAGCCTCCAGTGTAAATCACAGCCTGAGCTGCTGAACCAGCTCTGCTTAAGAGCAACTGCAATAAACTCCTGATCTCTGTACCATACATCAACCAGTAGATTCAATATCACACTAGTACCTAATCTATAGCTGTAAGTTATCACAGCTTGGTGTTACATATCTGGTTGACTAAACCTCTCAGGTGGTTTTATGCAAAACTCCCACTGACATAATCCAGATACAGGCTGGATGTGAGGTCATCTGAATCCCCTTGAGGATGAAAGATTACAACAACCCAGGGGATTAAATCTAAACCTATGGTGTTTACGGTGCTGCCTCCATGGAAAGATTTATGAAGGTTTGGCAATTCCAGCCTGCCAGTTGAAAATAGATGTTTTAGCAGTACAGTAACTAAAACTAATGTATTTCTGCTAGCTGCTGCCCATGCATTTTCTGATGTATTTAGTTCCTAGGTTCGGGGCTAGAAGACCTTACTCATCACACCTTTTAATACTCCGATCCTACTGCAAAGCCTGGCACCTAGCTTGATTAATAGTTACTGATATTAATCATTGGAGGGGACCAGTTTCTTCTTTGTACATTTGTGTGAAAAATTGCTCTTTTTGTGGAAGCTTTTAATGGATTTCTCAAGTCATTCCAACTGTGACACATAATGCCTGAAATTCAATGGCAGCAACAAATGAAAGGGACAAAAAAGAGAGATGGAAGCATAATTATCGTGTATCAGAATATAGTGCTTTGGTAACTGAAACTTACAGGTGATGTAGCAAGCTTAGCATTGCCAGGCACTGGGGTTGACAGTTCCCTTCCTCACAGCCACCCATGCTGCTCTACCTTCCCCAAACTTAATTGCTTGTCAGTTATTGGTTAGGGAAAAAGCAGTAATCACTGGAGATTAATTGCACCTCTCTGAAACACCCGTGCCTGGAACTGACAAGGAGAATGGCCTCAGAGCTTCTGTCCATAGCCTCATTTAGCAGTGAAAATGCAGCGAGGGTTTTTTGGACAATGTCAGTGGGAGGTTGCCAGCTCTGCTCTCGGGCTTGGACAGCCACTGGAGCACCACGAGCACTCTGCTATTTCCATTACAATGGGGCACAAATCATCTGATTTTCACAGGCAACAATGAGAAACCATCTCTGGGCCTGCCAGAGATGCTATATTGCATATAGCCCCTGTGGAGAAGCAGATCTTATCTTGCTGGAAGCAACAAAGGGGGGGAAACGATGCAGAGCATTGACTCCTGCCTTTGTTAGAGAAGGCTGGGGTGGGATTTTACTGAACCTGTCTTAGATCTTCTCCCTTCTGGCTTTTACACCCTGGACTGCACCAAAACCAATGTGCCCTCATGATCACAATTCATAAATCCACCCTTCTGTTCAAAACCTGCTTTGGTCCAAACTAAGATTTCAGGCTTTCTCTGACCTGTCTCCTGAATGACAAGTTGTCACCACAGGCTCAGTTTGGCAGAGCAAAGCTTTGAGTCTTTTCTCTGCCACCTTTTAAAATACCATAGACGACAACACTATTTTCTTTGTCATCCAGAAATACGCAGGACAGATTTCCTTTAGGGTTGTAATTCCCAGGTTATTTCTAATTCCAGCATAAAGGAGCAGACCATATGTCTTTGCTGTATTTCCATCCCTGCTCAATACAACATAGAGTTTTATTTCACACCTTACAAGCTCTCCTGTCTTGCTGTATGTGGAGCAGCATACAGCATATTGTCACTATAATTAAGCAATTAGTATTACAAGCGATGATGTAGGAAAATCATGTGTCTGATCCTGAAATCTCCAAGCTATTGGGGAAGATCTTTACAAATCACTTTACCAGCCACACGTGCAAGATTCACATTAGGGGAGTTACAGAGACACAGCCACCACACCAGTGCACTACCACCATTTAGAAGCTAAAATTCTCATCTTGGGGTATGTGCCATAACTTTTAATAAAAACAATTCTAAAATAGAGCTGCTGCCAAGCAAAGCCTTACTAGGTCTGCCAGAAGGCTTTCTGAGGTGCCAGCCCAGCAGAAAACCAGGCAGGATTTAAACATGGCTGGTAAGCAAGGTTTCTTTAGGTACCTGGTGGATTTACACAGGAATTCCAGTAGATTGAGGTGCTGTTTTTTCACTGAATTGGCAAATTTCTAATGGGGGAAAATAGTCTGTTTGAGAATTTCCAGCCTGCATTCCTGCGTTTCACATAGCAGCTGAGAACAGCTCTTCCAGATGGTTTGAGGTAGTAAAGGAAAAGCACATTTGCTGTATGACACTGGAAAGTTCACAGAGTCAAAGGAGATGGATGAACCTGGTTTGGGGACAGGACTCAGCAGTGACACATTGAAATCGTGGCTTTTTCCCACAGCACTTTCTGGCTTCTGTTCTAATAACATCTCACTGTCACTCCTGAGATGGGTAAAAATTTCCCATGGGAGACTCTTGTGCTAGAAGACATCCAGACAATTAAAACAGGCTACTACAGCACGGGAAATATATAAGCATTTAAAATAAAATTCAACAAGTGTGTTGTAAAGTGCTTAAATCCTGCAGCTTTCATTCATGCCAAGCCCTCAAGTAATGGCAATTGGACGCTGAACTGACCAAAGTCTTGCCAAAAAATCTTTTGTCTGGTATACTTGCTGCTTGTATTAAACACAAAGCTGCTTTTGGAGAAGGTCAAGTAGACTTGGTGGCAACAGCTCATGGCATCAGCTTCTGAGGTATTAGTGGCCTCTCTGATAGCCCCGTGTGCTGGCTTTTTTATCTCACTTGCCAGAGCACCACTGAAGCTGTGCTGTGAAATGACTGATGGAGTCCAAAACACTTATGTGATAAGCTACTGGGCCTCTCTCGTGTCTTGATAGTTTATGTTACACAACATGATTTTTCTTTCTGCTCTGCATCTTGAAAAGGGAGATGAATGTTGTGGAGAATTGTAAATTGGCTCACACTGCAGAGTAGATTTCATTTCCCGCATACCAGTCCTCGGGTACGTAGTAACTCTCTGCCTTACGTTACTGGAATTTTTCATATCTTTTCTAGGGACTAGGTATTGATCCCTGGAAAATGAACAACACTTAAAATACAGACAACTGCAACCTCAGTGGTCCTATTAAAGAATGAAATACTTCATTAACATCTCATAAGAGCATTGGGAACATGAGTGGAGGGCAACGTTCCTCCTTTGTCACTGGTGCACAATATCCAGAAAGGAATGGCTTTTAACATTCCTAGGATTAGTCTACACACATATTAGTCTAGTGTAACTAATCCAGCTGTGAGTTGAAGTGGCCTTTTCTACTACTTCAAGACTTTTTTCTACTTGGAAATTGTTTTATTGCATTCCAACCTAAATCAGTTACTTGCAGTTTAATCTTAAATGAAGTAAAGGAAATGTAAACCATCACAGAAGCCATAATTAGCTTGATAAAACTAGGTCATGCTGTAAATTAAACCAACACAACTTCATGCATCCATATGCCCTTAAATTTCTTGACTGTGAAGAACTTGTATCAAATTGGTGGATGCAATCTCCCCCAAAACATCAGCTTTGAGGTTTTGCCTGGAAAAAAGCTCTTCAGTCTAGCGGAGGTAGTGAATATGACTGACTTTTGAACATTGCAGAAATGCTGAGTCTCTACCTAGGACTATATGGTTTTCTTATATTTATTTAAGAAATGATGGGAAGAGAAAACTGAACAATATGCTATGCTCCTGGTGACTTCCATGGGGCAAAGGTACCACTGAAGACTAAACCTCTATGAGTTATGGAAATCATAGCTTGCACATTAAATGGTGTCTACATGAGATGACTGGAAACACACACTAAATTAGCATGATTCGGGGAAGTGCAATTCATTGCCAGTGAGGAACCAGAGAGAATATGTCTCCAATACTACTTTAGGTGCAAAATAAGGTATAATCAAGCCCAAGATGTAACTATTCAGTACAGAGACAGGATGTCTAAGCTGGAGTCTCCTATCTTGTCTCTCATGACTGTGAGAGGTTGTAGACACTGTCCTAACCCCTCCTTATCCACCTGCACAGGGTGTCAATGATGCTTGGATCACATCTGTCCTCCTGAATGAGAGAATGCCCCCCTTGGAACGTCTGTCTCAGCCCAGGAAGACGGAAAATGGATCCAGATATAGATCTGGCTTCTTAATGCCCAGAACAATCTCATTCTGTATTTTCTGCCAAGTTTGTTATTGACTATTTTATTGAGCTAGAGGCTGATGACACCTAAGACATCAATGGTGTTATGTAAATATCTGTCCTATAGAATCAGGGTTATCCACCTAAGGCTTCCGAGGTTTCTAGTTTACTTCTGAGAGGTCCATGAAGAGTAACTCTGACTAATGCTCCTTGTCAGTTGGCTTAAATTCCTCAGCTGGAAAATGCTTAGGGGGGCTGCAAATCCAAAAAGCTTGAAATGCGAGGCAGTCAATAGACAGATAATGTCAGTCAGTCAGATACTGTTAGTGTCTGACAGAAGAAATATCAATAGCTGGAATGATTGATGGGGAATAAAGAAAACACCACCCACAAATGAAAAGTGTACAAACAGGATTTGAAAGCTTCATGTTGGATTCATTCTGGGGCTTCTTATTTTCCCCCTTTTTAAGCTGATTTGATTTCACTCCTTGGTATAATCCTCTGATCCAGGCATCCTTTATAATACATTAATAAATACGAAGTGGCCCTTATGGGAGCACCATCAACAAGGGTGCTGTGTCAGTCACTGTGCCCACCTGAATGGAGCTTCTGTGTACCAGTATGGAGGGGAAAGGAAACACACCTTCCTATATTGAACAACCTTTGTGCAATCAAGGTTGTGTTGCTAAATGCCTTGTAAGCATACAAGATAAAAATAAAGGAAAAAAGGCTTTTTTTTTTTTTTTTCTTTAACTGGAGCACAGAAGGAAATGATGGGTTATTCAGTTGTTTTGGGTTTTTATAAAAAAAGTCCTTTTGTACATGTTCATCTCCTGGTGTTTTTGATTCTGAAGTATTAAGCCACTTGAAATAATAGATAACACAGAGGTTTTGGCTGGAATCTGGGTCTTTGAGTTCTGCCAGGCTATAAATAAACATGGATTGATTTACATATTTATTAAATTCATTCTTACTAGGTTGCAAGCATTTCAGGTCTTTCACATACTGTGGTCAAAATGCCAGCAAGGTCATTCTAAAAAATGCAGAAATTCACAAAGACATTTCTCAGTGCTAGAAACGCATCAGTTTAGCAGCAAAGCAACAAGAGAGAAGGCAACACCTGAGGTGTGTTGTGAGTAAAGGTGGGGAGGGCCTGAAAGACTTTATGGGTCTTTCAGGTGTTATTCATTGGTGTTATTAACAGGCAAGATTATTAACAGGGTGTTATTAACAGGCAAGATATTGGTGGATACCTCTCAGTTGCTGTTAGTGGAGCAATATGACTTAGATTAGCTTGTGGAATGGCAGATCAGATTATATTGAAGGGCAAGCCTGCTGCCTTAAGGAAGCATAAAGAAACTTACGGTGGAGAAGAAAAGAAAGAAAAGCATGAGTCCAAACATACACCGCTATTGTTTAAGATGTGTCCCTTCCAGGCATCTTTGAGAAAACAAACCCATCTGAACCATGAGCTCAGCTCTTGGCTGCACAAAACTGAGCATTTCACCAGGAGGTTTTAAGCAGGAACTCAAGGTGCTGTTTCCAAAGAGACTGGCGTATAAAAAGGCACCTTGTAGTTTTTTTTTTTTTTCCAAAGCCCTGTGCTCTCCTCATGTGCAATGAAGTGTCTGATTGTTCAAACAACCCAACTAGTACTTGCATCTTTAGTTGCCTCCCATCCAATAAGGGTTTCAAGGACTGTAAAGACACCTCAATTGCAGCTAGATCTTCATCTTGTGTTTGAGCAGGTCTTCAGCGTTAATCACGCTGCCTCCTCAGTGCCTGCTGTCTGTCTTAAGCTGGAGCAAACTAACTGGCTGGCTGCATGAAGATGCTTGGGTATCATGAGAGGAGAAAAAGACTGGTTTACCCTTGGCAGCACAGCTGTGAGCAGATTGTGCCACGCGGCACGACAAACTCAAGTGCTTGCTGGCATGTTTAACAAGGACAATGTAAACAGTGCCAACACGAGTTATGTTGGGAACGAGTGATGCAACTTTTTGTTGCTACTTTTCTTTCACACCTTCAAGCCTTTTGACCAAGCTGCGCCACAAAAATGTGAGAAATGTCATTCACTGGAGGGGTGAGGAAATACTGCTATTCTGAGCTAGAAAGAACAAAGTCAGTCACCGAGCCAACATGTAGATCACTGAAGAGTTTACATATTGTCATCAAGTATAGATGCCAGAATCTGATGTCTTTGATGGCACATCAGCAACACGAAGCTGCCTCAAAATGGAAATTGTCACACTCTAAAAGACTGACACTTGACATCTGGTTTGACAGGTTATGAGGCATCATGAAAACAGCCTTGTAAATGAAGAAATACAGTTCATGCATCAGAGCCTACAAACAACCCTGCTGTAATTTGGAGGTGTTGGGATTCTCAGGAACAACTGAAGGCTCTGCCACTGCAGCAAAGGTGAGTTTGGCCTGTTGAGATAAAGTTGATTTTCTTCCTAGTAGCTGGCACAGTGCTGTGTTTGGGCTTTAGTCTGAGAATAACATTGATAACACACCGATGTTTTAGTTGTTGCTCAGTAGTGCTTATCCTGAGACAAGGACTTCTCAGTGTCCCATCCTCTGCCAGTGAAGAGGAGCACAAGAAGCCAAGAGGGAGCACAGCTAGGACAGCTGATCCAGACAGAGTAGCCAAAGGGATATTCTATGTCATAGAACGTCATGCCCTATATATAAACTGGGGAAGTTGGCCAGATGGTGCCAATCACTGCTCATGGACAAGCTGGCATCAGTCAGCGCGTGGTGAGCAATCACGCTGTGCACCAATGTTGGTTTGGGGTCTTTTTTGTTTTACCTTTTTTCTCCTGATTTTCCTCCCCATCTCTCTGTGGGGGGTGGGGGGTATGCGTGAGCAGCTGTGTGGTCCTTAGTTGCCAGCTGGGGTTAAATCACAACAGCCAGTCGTCCTCCAAGGCCACCCAGCATACTGCCATCCCAACCTTCACAACAGGAAATGGGATTTCTAAGGTCTTCTCAACTCACCCTGAGAAGACCCTGAAGCCAAAGGATCGACTGGCATGAGGAAATAGAAGAGTAGGCAGAAACTGACTGAAATGTGCTGTGATTAAACTAGCAAACACAATGGTAATGTGTTACTAAAGTGGGACATAAATCATTTATTAGCATAATGTTCACTGCAGGGCACTTCTAAATACTGACCCCTGTAGAAGCAAATGCCCATTCAGTAGCAGTCCTGATGTGACTCAGATTCTCAGGGATGTAGGGATTGATAAATAGTTTAATATCTGGTGCTACTGAAGAATTCAGTAACATTCAAAGCAGCAAAGTACTTTGCAACAGTTAAAGACAAGGTGCTCTGCTTAGCAGCCGTAACAGAGCAATAAAGTCATGCCAGCAAGCACCAGTACACCCTAACTGAATTATCTTCTTTGAAAGAATAAAGTGCTCATGCTAGTCTCCTGTTCCAGTGCACAGGTGGTTTCACAGCACTGCAGTAAAAAGGAAAGGGTTCATCCTCAAGGTCACTGTTGATTTTGTGCCCAGAGATGTTCAGGAGGGTTTTGATGGGGCAAAGACCTCAGGTTTTTGCCTTAAATCAATCGCCCTGATAAGAACTCTCACAAACAGCTGCATGGGATGAGAGCAGAGGTCTGTCTAACCCTGTATTCCCTTCCTCATCACAGCCAAATCAAAAAATATGCTGGACACCACCTTATCTCCTTCCTGAAGCAGAGTTGAACTCAAGTACATTTGCTTTGCACTTGTGCATCAGCAGACTCAGATTCTGGAAAAATGACAGGGGACATGTATTAAAAGCTGGGGCCTTTCCAGTAATAACTCTCATAAACCAATCACGCCCATTGAAACCAACCAGGCATGCCATTTATTTGGTGTTCTGATAAATTATAGCTCTGGGGTGCACCAGGGGGCCAGATTTTTAAAGCTATTCAGCTGTTTAACTCTCATTGATTTCAGCGTAATTGATTTCAGTGGGAGTTAGGTGCCTGTATTGCTTCATACTTTGGGGCAGTCCCTTCTCTGGTAACTGTACCAATTAGGCAGGAAAGCTATTTATCAGGAGCCCCATTAAATAGAATCAGTGGTGCCCAATTACATCTAAATTACCAGTTCAGCCATGCTGATGGCTGAACTGGAGGGGTGGCTGTTGCTGTAACACTGGCACCACTATTGACAGGGTGAATTTCTTCCATTGTACCCCACTTATAGTAACACTTATCCAGGAAAAACATACTGCTTCCTCCATTGACCCACAATTTTTTTTACCCTCCCACCAGGTCACTCTGACACCGTAACAGACTAATGGTGTAATGGATACTAGGAAGAAAAGCAGGCTGAATCCAAACCTAAATGAGTGGGGCTTACATAATTAGAGGGTGAGAGAAAGAGAAACTAGAATCACAGACATGGTCTTTTCAAGGTTTCCAAGGCAGCAAGTGGCTGCTTCTCACACAGCATGCACCACAATCGTGTTTTCAGTTCTACAGCATCAGTTTCCCCACTGATGAGGAGAAAAAAAAAATCCACCTTCTTTTGAAATGGGAGTGCTTTTGAAGTAGCAAGAGAGGTCCGGGATATTGAGCTCCACATGAGTAGTTGTGGTGATATCTTCATTTATTTGATATAATCTTCTGACATTTCGCTCCATTTGCAGGTGAGCCATTTGTAATGTTAGGTACAAAGGATTCTGGTGGCATGATCTTTAACTTTTGCCCTGCATCTAATACTGAAGATCATTCAACCATGATGAAACCAGCTGGAGGAAATTCCTCTCCTGCAAGACGTGAAGGCCAATGACGGTATGAAAGATATGGGGCTGCTTTGTCATTTATTGCTCCATATTCCATATGTTTCTCTGATTGGTGTAGGGAAAGGTCCATTTATTAATATAACAATTCATGTGAATTGGAGGCAGCTGAAGGAAAAAAAGAAGAAAGATAAAAAAACCCAGCTAGCAAGGCAATACAATGACTGAACAGGAGAGCCTTAAGGGAACTCTGGGAATGCTGCTGAAAACCACATGAGGATGGTAGGTCTGGATGGCTAAGCCTCCCCTAGCACCACACTTTGGGCAACAATCTTGGGAGAAAGGGGTTCTGGCAGGGGAGAAAAAGATCCTTTTGACAAAAGCACAGAGAATTTCTGCAGAGCTGTCAGAACACCAGCAGGTGAAGTGGGTGAGGAAGATGACTCTAGGAAGTACAGGAAATATTTCCCTGGACAGATGGATCTTTCTATATAGGTCAAACCCTTGTTTTCTGCCAGCCTTCTTTCTCACTCCTAGGATGACACCAGCTGCACCACACGGTACTGCTGGTTCCTCATTCTTGAAAGGAATCTTTTCCAGGTGCTAAATCCAATCAGAACAATGTAGCTCAGGTGTTGAAAAGGAACTAGAGCCAATGCGTTGGAGGAGCAAAATGCACAGACAGCATTCTTATAACCTACACCACCAGCAGACAGACATCTTGGCTTGCCCATACCACCAAGCTTCCCTGGACATCCCTCCCAGCTGAAGCAAGCTTCATGTCTTACCAGGAGGGTCTGAAAAAGGTAAATGCTGACTAAACCCATTTACTTTTGAGATCAGCCTTTAATGAAAGCTCCTCGTTACCCACAACCTTGCTTTAGTATGAATAAGCCAGTTAACACACTGATGGTATACGAGCACATCGTTGTATTGCAATTCAATATTTCATGCTTACTACTGTTAGGGGAAAAATATGAATAACTCATTTAGCTCGATTTCGTTTTCCTGCTCTCTGCAAGATCTACAAATTAATTCCTCAGTGGGCTTTCATTCTAGCACTTAATCTGATCTTTTCAGCTGCACCAGTGATCATTTCTCAGTTCCTGCCCTATTGTGCAAGAAAATAGCTTCCCAATACCCTGTCTTCTCTGATCTACCCTCAATAGAGCTCTTGCGTAGCAATGCCAGACAGGTCAGAAAACAATTTCATGTATTTGGGTGGAGTTTTTAATACCACAGTGGTTGGTTTGTGTCAGAAAATATTCCTTGTTCTTCGCAGGACTAAGAGCAAGCACCACCACTATGGGGTTTCACTCAGCAAGTATCCAAGCGCTTGCCTTGCTTCAGCTAAGGTCAGGGAAAATAACAAATATGACTCATTTCTGTTAGAAGAAAGAGAGAAAATAAAAAATCTCTATTAATTTGCTTTCCTCCACCATCCCCAATCTTTTTCTTCTCTGTTCTTTATCCAGCTAAATTGTTCATTCAGTGTTGAGTCCAACTAACCTTGTTCATAATGTGCTGGTCTTCATAGGTGTGGGAAGGAGGGCATGGAGACTAATGAAGTAATTTCTCCCAGCCTGTTACTTGCAGAATCTGGCACATAGGAAAAGCTTCAATGGTATTTTTTTCTTGTGATTGGGAAAAAAGAAAGAAGTAAAAACCAAATAAAAAGCGATGCTGTTTGGCCAAAGCTTAGTGACTGAGGAAATTGGCTCCAAACATCCATACCTCAGGGTGAAAGCTGGCTTTCTCCTTCATGATTAGCCAATGTTTTCACACCTTAGGCTGTAAAATTTTAAAGTGGAGTATTAGGGCTTCTGGTTTCTCACTGTGAATGGCACACAAGGGCACCTTCTTGCCATGGTAACAAGCAAAAGACACAGTTTTATAGCTAGAAAAGGTACAAATGTAAAGTTACAGAAACAGTAAAGGTAGATAGGAAATGGTTTGCTCATCAGGGAATGTTATTGAGATACTGGGTTGGAGGAATAGGAAAAAAAAGACAAAGTTATCAATACAGCGTGTTCTCACTGAAGTAAAACTGAAGTCCAGTCATTGGTAGGTTTGGTGCTTCTGTAGGTATTGGAATAGAAGCAAAATAAGGCTGGGATTGCCAGTGCGCTTAGTCCTGCCACTGAGGTTGTCTCAACCAGGAATCTCCTGGTCTTCTTTCTTCAGATGCTTTTTAATATATTGTCTTTTACAGTTGTAAAATCTTCCATCTATTATCCTTCGTGAATTTCTCCATTTATGAAGCAGTTGCTTCTACCCCATCTTCCTTAACACAACACTCTCCTGAGCCATAAATATCTCCGTTTAGTTCTTCCTGAGATCAAATTCCCGTTGCACCTCATGAGCACTTGGCCCCAAACAGGAATGACGCCAGGTCCAGGAGATCTCTGAGCAAGTCTTCAGCCCAGGTTAATGCTTTTTTTTTTACTATTAAGTATGAATAGTCTCCAGTGCCGCCAACAGAGGAGTGAGTGTCCTAGCCAAGAGTTTTAATACTTCCCAAAGGTCTTTTGCAGTTGATCCAGGCTGGCTAATAAGCCTATAGCTTGAGTACAAGCTTTTAAACATCTGCTCTAAGTGCACCATTTTAGCCCTTTGAGTCTGGCCTTACACATGCTATTTTTGGCTTGTGCTAGTGACTGACATGTTGTCCTGCTGACTGTGTTATTTCACATCCTGGAAACACTGCAGGCTGTGAGCTACAGGACTCTTGGTTTGGGAAAAACACACGTTTCTTCTGTAAATCCCTGTAGCCCAAGTATGTCCTAGCGAGAGCCACCTAACAATGACAAGAAGGGCAAGAAAAGAGATGGGTACTGAAAAGCGTTAATACGCAATAAATAAAACAGTGCATTAACAGAGATACTTTGATCAGCTGGAATCTCAAATATTGGTGTAGAAGAGGAGTATTTATAGATATGGGCTGCTCCAGTCCTGTTTAAAAATACTGGCAGAAGTCAGAGGGAGAACTCGGATTACTGCATAGGGTGGAAGTGGCCAACCTACAGTGTAACATTTGCAGTTCTCTTGGAAATCTTTGGGATTTCAAGCAGCTTGGGGCAAAGTATACTTCACACACATGGTGCATGCCATGTGTTCAGCCCTTTCCACTCAGGAGGCCAAATGCCAGGATTTGCATAGCATGTGTGAGTATGTGTTTGGATAAAGCATTACTGGAAAGGGAACTTATGCAAACTTCTCTCTGCTGAGGTCACCTGAAAAATTTCCACACACAGCTCTAACACTGTAACTGGTTTATAACTCAAGCCCAGGCACTGCCACTGTAGGATTCTTAAGCTTTTTGACTGTCCTTTCATTTCCAGAGAGGGAGGTTTTTTTCCCTGCGCTTTACTAGCTCAAAACTTGTGCATCGACAACTACAAATACCTATTGCATCTATTTCAGGTTCCCATGTAGGTGACTCCAACCTAGAGCATACAACACCTGCAGTGATGGTGTATAAGTTGTGCCTCAGTATTTAACACTAAATACTTCCCGTTCCCTCAGACACATGCAGCAATAAAGTGCTCAGAGTATTGGAAGGACAGTTGAGTTTGACACAGGTTTCATTGATTCAGCGGATAATAATCCTTCCTCTGGCAATGCGAATAGTCTTGGCAGTGCCCAAAATGTCTCTGTGAGTGCTGAGGAGGTGCCAGCTGCTGACATGGTGGGAGATTGAATTCACCCCGGGGAAGGGGGGAGACTCATTTCTGGTTGTGGCTGCAAAACAATAAGGGGTGAAAGGAGAAGGGCAGAAACATCCATCCAGTTATGTGGGTTTTCCTGAGATGACCCCTATGGATATATTCTGTGGGTACATTTATTCTGATTTCTCTGAATTTAGCATTTGTTTACTTGTTTTTTTTTACTGTTTATTTGTTGCTGAGCTTCTGAAGCTTCCCAAGATCATTCTGTGCATCTACATGTCTGCCTGTAACCTGCCTCCAAACTGTCAAACCTGTGGGTCAAATTCTGCCAGCTTTCAGCTGAAGGAAAGGTTTTAATCTTTATTAGACCATTAGGCAACGTGCTCAGAAAAGAGACACCAGTAGATTGTGCCAGAGTTTAAACCTCTCAAAATACAACAGAATTCAACCACTAAGCACATCACCATAGAAAGCCAAAGTTCTCTTCATTGTGTTTTGACTTCATATAAAAATGCAAATGGCTTCACTCCCTGTCCATCCAACCTGGCAGGGAAGATGAGTTTGAGGAGGTACAGCAGGCAGCACACAACAGTGCTTTCGATATATCTTGTTATGCTTCAGTAGAAAAGTTCAAAATGAAGCCTGAGCATTTAATGTATCAATGAACATTTGATATTGCCTTTCACTGATGGTACCGAAGAAGCTATAAACACTTCTGTAAACTCAGAGGAGAGTCCTTTCACAGTTCTGTTTGCAGACACTGTCTCCCAAAATGATTAACGAACAGCAGTAATGGGTCTGTGTTTGAGCATGATGCTGCTGGAGTTAATATCCAGACCCTTCACTGTTTGGGAAAAACATTTTCTAGGTGTTTGAAAATGGGCTGGTTAATCATCAAAACTGGAGTCATTCAAGCGAGAGGTGCTTCAGAGATGGGCAAGCGGAAAGAAAAAAGGCAGTTATGTTTCCTAAAAGTGACAGATCTGACAACATTTTGTTTCTTCTGGAAGACAGAGATGCTTTATCTGGGTTGACATCAGGGAGTATGGTCAGGGCGCAGGATTGTGTAGACTTTATCGATACTGCATACAGCCAAAAAGTTGTATTTCTTTTAATTACATGTTTTTAATGGTCACATTTTGCAAGACGCTACCTGTGCAGAATAGGAAACGTTGCATGAGGAACAGTGGCTTGTATCTTTAAATATTAACTGGAGTTCTTCCACTGACAGTATGAGCAAAGGTGAGCTTTACCTCTCATTATACCCAGCCTGGATTTTCCACACTTGATTGGGCTTTCTGTCCATGAGAGCATTGTGCGAACACTTTTTCCTTTCAACCTTTCATACTAAAACTACAAGAACCAAATTTATGCCAGAGTATTGACTGGCTGGAGAGCTGACGTAAGTTAATGCTTGTGTAATGCTGTGAAGATGCTGAATGCTTCAGAAATGCTGCTTGTTCTGAATGGTGATGAGAACAGGTTGGAGATATACATACAGCATGCCTCTACTGCCTGGGGAGGAGGAAAGGTCGATTTGGATTACACATGAGAGCAGGCAGTGCTGAAGGTACAGTGAATTGAAGTGAAGAGCTTAAGGGAAGCATGGCTAGACATTTGGGAGAGCAGAATTGCTCTCAGCCTGCACTCCAGATTTGAATGCTTTTATTACAGCTACAAGGCTAACACTTTCTCTCTTGTGCTAACTTTGGTTCACTGCAGTACACAGCAAACCCCCTTTCCTTCCTGAGCATCTGTTGAGGTCGTATCATCTCCTCTGCTCCCCTGACCTCCAGGTTTTGGGGACAGGCACATATTGTTACTACCCCTAGAGCACCGAGCCTTCCTCCAGGACTGGGTTGCACAGCATTGCTGTAATGGATTGTGACTTACATTGGGAACAATGACAATGCCAATTCTGGTACAGAAAGGTACCTAAAGGAATATCCACACTGTGCATGCAGAGAAGCTTAAGCTGTGCCCATGCAGTAAGGCCAGCTCAGGAAACCATAACCTGGTGCCATTATGGCTTGGGGAGGGACAGGCTGTTTGCTCAGGTGCTGCAGCACATTAACATGGTTTTGCTGCCACTGGGCCTACCTTAGTATCTCCATAAGGAGATATATACCTTCCAAATTCCTTCCGGTACCTGTTTTGGCACCCATGCTATAGGTTTTCTCTGTTGGTGTAGGCACTCAGCTTTAGTTCAGTGATAACAGTGGGATTTATGTCCTGTACGTTGTTGCATGGCTTGTACTTGTCATGGTCTATATGTACCACTTGCAGACAGGGTCGGACAGTTGGCATGTGAGTGAATCTTGCTTGAAGAGCAAAGATTCAGAGATAGCAGGTAAAATCTCTTAACCAAAATATTATCACTACATTAAATCTAAACTAAATCCTTCTTGGTCCTGCCTAAGAGCTAAGCAGCCCTTACCGAAGCTTTTCTTTTTCAGCTTAACTCTTGAGATGTTTTACATATTCTTTACCCAGGGAATACCTAATAAGGTCTGAGCATACCTGTGCAGTTTCTTTTAAAGCTAACTAACCTATCCCTAAAGGGTTGCTTTTTCTTCAAGACTTCACCTTAATTACTATAACTTTACTCATACTCCTGGCTCATATATTACTGACCTGTCTTCTAGCTTGATGCCTTCCTTTCAGATGCAGCAGGTTTGGGGATCTGGGGAAGTGGAGGTCATCCATGAGGGAAGGGGAGAAGAGAAAGAGTAAGAAATGGTCGAACAAGTTAGCAAATTTCTCCATTCAGTCTGTCAGAGTTCTGAAAGAAGGGAATAAAAAAGACAGAATGGAACTGGAACTAAAGGATTTGGTGGCTCCAGGGAATGATCCAGCTGAAGTATTTTCAGCAAGAAAATGTCCCTGAAAAATAGCAATTCAGAGGGACTGAGACACTGCAATTGAGCTGACCAGCTCACAGTGAAGGCTGGAAAAAGTGAAGGGAGCAATTTTTATGCCCTAACTTTCATGCTCACATTTTTTAGAACAAAATACCTCACTGCAGGCGTGCCAGTTGCAGGGGTGTGTTTTCAAGCTGAAAAGATTTGTCTCTTCATGCTGAGACAGGAATTTTTTCTGAAAAATGGAGCTAGAACTTTATTTTTTGAAAAGGGAGAAAAGTTTATAATAGTAAATAAGCCAAAGCTAAAGAAAACTATTTTTTTTTTTAAGCATCCATTTTTACTTGCTCTAAACTGATTTTCTCCAACACTCTTATTTTCTATTTCTGCCATTAAATCCAAAGTCAGGTTTTTACTGTGCCTCAGTCCTTCAGGCTGCAGCATTCTGACTCCTCAGCACTCCTAGGGCCTTCGCAGGAATTAAATGCATCTCACAAAAGGACACATTTCGAGGGTGAGGGTTTAATTTGATTTTGGACTCTGTTGCTGTGAGTGGATGAAAAAGCAAACAAGAACTTCCTCATGCCTCAATATGGGTTCTGCTAATCGGGGCTGTAAGAGTAAATGGGTTGATTTGCTCGGTTATGGGTGGGAAATGAACTGAAGCAATCTTCCACCCACCAAACATCCAGCCAAAAGTAACTTAGCCAGCTAGGAAATAAGGAAAACGTGATGTCCTGCTGGTTCAGGCAGCCATACACTGTTATATATTAGCAGGTAGGATGTCAATGCCATGGAAGTTCAGATCAGCAGATACAGAACATGGCACCACGCTTCTGTTAGAAGAGCTTAACAGTGAACATAAGAGTGTTTCTGGGTTTAGGCAGAAGGGTTGGTCATGGCTTTCTGGTGTAGCATTTTCAATTTATCATTGTTTGAACATATACAGAACTGCAGTGAGCTACCTCAGCAACTCAAATATCCCACAGTCTTTCCCTTCTTCTGAGGAATCCTTCAGGGGTCCTTCCATATTGGACTTGTCCAGTGGCAGCCTCACAATTTATCTTCCTGAATCACAGCAAAAGATCCCCAGAGCCTATATTCTGCAGTCCCAGGCATAGGTAAGGCATACACTGAGGCACTCCTTCCTACACAAGGGCAGGGACAGTGTTGCCATCCCAGTCAGCTTCCTCAGAACATCCATCTGAAGCAGGTTAATACTTTTGTTTTAAATACAGCTGAGTAAACTGGGTTGAGGTGGTCATCTCAGGGGCACATCCAGAGCGGGCTGTCCTGCTGCGGAGAATGCATGGCACTGTGCAGAGCAGAGATGCAGAGGTGTGATTCCCAAAGCGGTGCACTCACATCAACGTATGCTGTGCCCCAGCCCACCTTGGGAACCAGCACAGCCATCAATTCCTTGGGGATCCCCACTGGTGCACCAATGTCTGGTGCACACATTCCCTTAGAGAGTGAGCAGCACAGCTAGAAGCATTGCCCAAATTTCCTGATATCTTTTAGTCATAGAATCATAGAATAGTTAGGGTTGGAAAGGACATCGTTGTCAGCTGAACTGTACTTCTGTCCTGGGAATACCCCAGTGATGCACAGTTCAGCTGATGAGCTAGGATTAGAAGGACTTTATATAAGGCCTGTTTGATTAAGTGGCTATTATCAGCTAAAAATTTGGTGCTTCCCATTAAGTGCTCTCAAATGCATGTCCTCATTTTACTTATTCTGTGCTTGCATTATGCTTTGGAAGAGGCAGCCTGGCCTTTTTGTCTCAGCCTGGTCCTTCTGCCAACACTAATATGATGCTCTGTCTTTTTGAGTGCTAGTGTAAGAGATGCAATGCCCTGGTGGAGCCTTTCCTTCAAGGTGGTTCTCTAAAATCACATCGCCCTGTAGTTTGCCATGCAAGTCAGCCCAGCCTCTGTGAAAATTCTGCTCCTGACCAGATCCTTTAGTGCTCTCCCCCAAGGCAGCTCTCTCCTTCCAGCCTGCATCACTCACAAAAGACTAAAACAATAACACTCTCACCTTTTGTCTTTGTTTCTATTGCAGTGCCAGTGCAGCTTGATTTGCTGTCTTTTGCAGCATCTGTGCTCAGGCTTCAGTGATTCCTTATAATAGCCCAATATACTTTTCATGATCCATGTTCAATTTATACGCACACCCCACTTTAATCCTTCTGTCCAGATCAGTTATTTCATACTTTTGTACATCAAATTGCATTCACCATCTGTTGGCCCAGTTGCCCTACATAAGCCAAACCCTCTGAAGGTATAATTGCAATATTGTTCAGTATTTGCTCATTCCCTCTCCTCCCAGTATATATAATGAGAGTAAAATTGAAGAAATAATTTAAATCTAATTTAAATTCCCTTCAGGTTTTTTACACTGTGCTGATCAAAATAGTAGCTAGGGTCTTCAAAAGAAGAAGCCATCTATCTCAGATGAGCCTTGATGCCCTCAGATAGCTATCTGTGAAAATGAGGGAATTTTTGTAGGACTGGAGCATGGTGTACCAGCATTCCTAAGCTGACGGCAAATGCTATCGGCACATCAGCATGCTGTTAAATCATTGCACAGAAGAATTCCAATCTGGTTAAGAAGGATCTGATTTTATACTGCCACTTCCATGAAAGACATGTACCCAAACCATTATTTTCTTCTTGTCTTATCTGTTCTGATCTCTATTTCAGCCAAAGCTCGTCATTTGATGTCTGTGCACTGTACATTGCACTGGGGCAGTTTTGCAAGCATCTACAGAGAAAGCTTGTAAGCACCAACCTTCTTCCCCAGGGATAACTATTCCTTCAGCTTTGATTTAATTTTTCCTACAGCCAGGAGGCCACCCACAGATCCCCAATTCTGCCAGACCTGCTTCATTTTTGCTTCAGCATTAATAGCAAGGGAGGCAGGGGGAATAAGTCTCTAGTAAGACTCATAGGTTAGTCCAGCTCTGGGTTTGCATTTACCTTTAGGACTTATGGAGGGAAGGAAACTGCTGCAGAGCCACAGGGAAGTACCTCTGACAAACATCAAAGGCATGCACTCCAATGCAATACATCTCACCAGCATGCACCTCCTGAAGGAGCAACTTCGGTGGAGATAAATAAGACATGTAATTTCTTGTCAGGCTCTTACATTTCCTACCATTTGTTTTAACAATTACATCCTGTGACTCTTTTATTAAACAACTGAAAAGGAAAGAGTCTTGTAACTGAGGAAGAAAACTTGCACAAAGGAATGAAACATACCCAAACTATATTATCTCTTGCTCTTTTTGAAGTGTGTGCAATGAATGTGTTTTCAGCATAGCAGCCAATAAGAAGAGCTGTGGTTTTGGCACCTCTTTGCCACGCTCACCTTTTCAACAGCCTTACAACCAAACCCAGGCAGAATAAAAGCCATTCAAGCTGTGGCTTTGCTTTTTGCTGCTTAGAGGAGAGGGCACAACTTTCTCCCTCTGAAGTCAGTGGAAACACTGCCACAGACTGCAACAGGAATCATTAGACTCCCATAATTATTTCATATGAAGCTTTCTCCAAATCTTATTTTTAAAGCAATTAATAAAAGAAGTGATTGCCCTTTAGCGAGCAATATCCCAATGTGAATTGTAATCAATGCTTCTTGTAAGTGCTTCTTTGCCCCGATACCTGCGCCAATTAGAGGCTTCTTCTATAGAAAGGTTACACAAGCACAATTTTATTTCTTATTATTATTTTTCAGACAAGGCCAAGTGTCGTGTCTGGACTTACAGCTTCAGTATTGGAGTTTTCCTTCTAAGCAAGAGGCTGCCTTTAAGACTGGCCTGGTAAATAAATATTCAAGGAGCACAGATGCTAAATGCTTCAGCACTTCTCTGCTTTCAAGACCACTCCAGTATTCATGACTACAACTTCAATGCTTTTTTAAACAGTGATGCTTCTGATCTCAAGATCAACCTGTTGTAAACAGATAAGATCAATCTGAAATCCTATTTATTTGCTCAACTGAGGCACCTTTGAAACTGAAACAAAATGTAAAAGAAAAAAAAGTCGAACTGCCTTTGAAGACCAAATAGAGAAGGATTGAGAAGATCTTTCTCAGAACAACTGAGAAAGAGATGTTGAGACAGACATTAACCTGCTCTCTATAAACATCTATGTTTAATTCTGATTCAACAAGACGTAACATGGTATCACAGTAAGAGAGATTATTGAAATTGCCTGTGATAGATTTGCCTGTTTTGGTGCTAGGCATGTGTTAAAAATGGAGAAGATTGGGAGAGGAGAAGGGCGGGGGGGGGGGGAGGGATAAATGCTTTTGTTCCACACAATGTTCAAGTCATTAAAAATGCATCTAGCTATACCTGAATATTTCTCTCATGAGGGATAAAAATTCAATCGCCTTGAAACAGCTGCAACAGTTTTGTTGGTGGTATTTTCTCCAGGCATAGCATCACGAATCTCCTCCAGTACTGTTGTTTCTGCTGGAATCAGTGCTCAGGCAGAACATGTCCCTCATGGCAGGGGCAGGATGGCTCAAGACCTTCAAGGAGGAGACTGCTGCTCCATAAATCAAGTACACTGATAAACTCAAAGACTTGCAGGAGTGTTCAGTGCTGCTGCTGCTACTGAGTTTCAGGGTGATTTGTTTAAGGCAACATCTAGGTTATGAACATGGAACTATGGCACTCCAGACTCTCAGCCATTTAAACACGGCCAACAGTGAATACTCATTTCTCACCAGGGTGAGTGAATTGATTTCATTTCTCACACTACACTAGTCACTTAACCAAGCTGTAATCCAATGTTTAATGTGTTAGTCACGCTGGCTTGTGGAAACCTGTGGTCTGTAGTCTATCATATGGTGACCTTTATTACTGGCATAGTCTTAATCATGACAGAAAAGGCTGACATAGAGGTATTCACATCATTATTTCTAGCACTAAGCGATGGGATAGTTGAAGGAGCAGTAGGGTATGAGTAGAGTGGCATTTACTGTCCCCTACAGACAAAGGAAGTGATTTGTTTTACAGTTTAAATTTATTGTTCGTAAGGACAAGGACAAAATGTTGGCTGGATAGACAGCTGAGAGGAGGTAAATGCTGCTTCAGGTGAAGGAGTGCTCGGAATAGAGGCATCAGGGCTGAAATTCCTCACATTAACTGCTCGTACAGCTTTTCCCAGCATCCTCATTCCCCTCCAAAAGCACTGAGCAGAGAATTTGTACCTCAAAATGAGGGATGAGCCAATGACATCCTCAAGTCTTGTAAAAGCTTCATGTTTGTTAAGCTCAACATGGAAGATGCTCGCATGCTCTAGCAGCATACAGACGTTAAAAATGACCAGGAGACTCCAGCCCACAGGGAGTTTGCTATATAAGATGCTGGCCTATGAGCAGGAAGGTCTCTGCTCCCACCAGGAGCCCTAATAGCACAGACAGTATTTTTCATCGAGACAAATCTCACCCCTCAATGTCCTCCCCTCCCCCTGTAAGAAATAAATGAAAGGGATCAATATTTCTTCATTCTAATTTTGCCATTGCTAGCTCTCCTTGTAATTTTTTAACTCTTTCCACCTTCCAATCTGTCCTTCCTTTCCATAAGCATTTTCATCTGTTCAAAGCATTTTCTAGTTATTACATGAGCTGTATCAACATCCCCCAGAAGAGTAAGAAGCTGTGATTTATGGTGACATCCTCCCCACTGTGAAGGTTTAACCTGAACCTTACATGCTACTCACGCTCCCAGGCTGACCCTCAGGTTGAAATTAATAGCTTGTATCTGTTTTATATTTCTTTCCAGTGCACTGTCAAATCGTTTCATCTGTGTTTAAATGGATCAGTGGTTTTCATCTTCAATGTTTCCTCATTCCTGTTTTGGTTTTTATTAATATTTTGCTGTTTGCAAGTGTTTTAAAAGTCCATTTGTTCATTGTTTTTATTTTTATTTCATAGAATTCTTATGAAGTTGGAGGTAAAGGACATGCACCACAGTAACGGATCTGTGTTGTCTTGCTCCAACTGAAAGAGTGGACCACATCTATACATTTTATGAGTTGCATTACAGACGTGACAGTGTCATCATTGGCAGCTAATCAAAACATGCCAGTTGGGCACAGATTTCTTAAACACATGTATCAGTATTATTTGTCATGCAAGTCATTAATTTAAAAACTGATGCATTCGTTACAATCATTGGTGCTCGAGATGGAGAAGATCCATAGGGAGGCTTTCAGCTTTCCATTTAGCCCTAAAGAGGAACTGAACTCTATCAGATGTATCATTATTGTCATTATTATTTAATATCCCCCTCTGCCTCCCCTGCATGCTAGCCACTTAACAGAAAACACGAGTACAGACCTCATCTCAGATTGCTTGCCAGCTGAGTGATGGACTAGACATCCAAGTGACAATAAACACATACCACAAAAAGAATGGCCAGGGTCCCCTTGGCAGGGCTGTATAGGTGCTCAGGAGGGGCAGGCTAGCTCAGTGGGGGACACAGAGGGATTTGGGGGTTGTTTTTTCTGTTGAAGTGTAAAAACAACAGTATAGCTGTGAGTTTTTAAGAGCGGTATGATGGTGAATGAATTCAAGGAGTGTATCTGAGCACTGATATACTTTATTAGCATGGACATCAAAGCATGCTAGAAAGAAAGAAGTATAATGCAATATACTGCAGATGCTAAATAACAGAATGATGACAGACTGACCAAACTGCTGCTGTAAATTCCCTCTTTCAGACTGAGTTCAGATGCTCTGCAAGCATTGGGCACGATCTAAGTCTTGCTCAGTGATGGTCACATTCATCACCCAGCGAGCTTTCCTCAGAAAAGCGTATTTTGAACTTGTTCAGGTCTTAATGAGTCACTTGTGAACTATCAAATATTTCACATTCTATATGGAGCATTTGAGATTCCCCAAATGACACCATCAGCTGGGGTGACTGCAAACATCGTAAATAACCTCCACAGTTTAATGAGTTACCATATGAGGAAAGCTCGCCTACTAGTCACAGCTTCACTCTGTTGTAAACCAGCTGAGACTCTTGATATACTATGAGGGTTACCTGTATTAAAACTAATCAGAGGCTATCGAGGAAACTCAAACAGGTCCAACCCACCACAATTTAATCTCCCCTCCAATAAAATACACTCATAAATCAGGACAAGCATGTAAATGTGCCCCTCTAATGCTTCTATTAGGAAACCTAAAACCACAGAAAGCTCAGTAGGACATGAAAAACATGGTAATGTCGACAGTATTACACTAATTCAGAACACACAAGGAGCTGTAAGATACATTCTGCTCTTACAGCTGGCTAATTAGACAAGATAGAGAAAGCAATTTGACAAAAATGGTGATGTCTCAGTTTCCATTTTGAAGCTTAAAATGGATATATTTTTACATTTGTATTGAACTTCCCAGATAAACAGAGAGATAAAAAAAGATAAAAGGTATTAAAATCTTCATCAGAGTTTTTACTTACTGAAAGAAGAATTCTGACAGAAAGTCAAGTAAACAAAACATACTGCTTTTAGTGAAAAGGTACATAAAAAGCTGAGTTTCATGGAAATATGTGTATTTATTATGGGGAAAGAATCTCCCATGTAAAAAACAACAGTAGGAAAATATGTTAGAAATACTTTGACCAGATCTGGTAACGAGCTATTTTCAAGCAAACAACAGCATTCATTCATTCAACTTGATCAAGAAAAGGCATGTGGATACAATTGAATGACTGCAATGAAAATCACTCTCCTGAGTGATCATTATCGTATCACGTTGTCCAGGTGGTAAATGAATATTCACAAAGAGGAGAGCAGAGACTTGGACTTCGTACTCAGGAGAGTGGTACCTCTAGAACTTCAGTCTCCAAAGGACCAGTTCAGCACTACTGCAATTTCTGTAAGTCCACAAAGTTGAATATTATCAAAGTTAATTTTTTTTAAAGACCTTGATTCTCACCTCCTTTGCATATGTACAACATCAGTGCTCTGTTCCAGAATTGCATGTTTTCTTTGGTGCTAACAGAGGGAAGAATCAAGATCCTTCTCCTTGTCAAAAGATTAATAATATATGTCCACATGGAGGAAGTTATGCAAGAAAGTTTTGTATAAGTACACTGGTTGTCTTAAATGTACTCCATTTTGCTTCAATGTGATGTGCACAGACTATTAATAATGATTGTATTTAGGACAAAATTCAAGGAAGTAATTTATAACAAAGTCTGCATTCAAAGCCATCTCTCAGTTTCCACATACTGGTCATAAATCATTGCCAAGACATTTATGATTGATTTACAAGTTTTTATATTACAATAGATATATAAAAATAACAGTCCCCTTCTGAACAACTGTCCTTCATCCTAATTATGCAGCCAAACATATCCTTGGTAATTGATAGTTAGGAAGTTTTCAGAAAAGAGACTTTGAAAGTTAGAAAGGAAGCTAAGGTATAGGTGCAAAGGTCAAAACTGTATTATATTTACATGTGGTTGCCATTATTCACACAGCTCCCAAACACATCAGTAGAAGAAATTACATTGCAGGACCATACGAGAGCTAGGGTAGGCAACGGGACATAGTTCCCATCCTTGTGGTGACAATATTGGTTGTGATGCCTTTATAGCACCAAATCCCACTAAACTCCGGGGAAAATCTCTGAAAACAATCTCTCAAGGTAATTTCTTTCTTTGGGTTAGGTGCTGTCTGTAACTTTCTTGTTTAAGTGCATATGGTCTCCTTGTGGTGGAGATTAGATTTTAGTGGGGGATTGAATCCCATTTCTTGATGTCCCACCATACATATAAGAAGCTGGGACTAGTTTCTTAATCTAGAGGAGAGAGAAATTTAAATGAGTAGTGAGAAATTAGTTATCTTTTAATCCATTTGAACTCGCCATCCCATTTTCTGCTGTGAGATAACGATTAACATCCAAACCTTCACCACTTCACCCTCAACATTAGCAGAATGTCATTCTTGGATTGCGGACAACTTTTCATACTACAGAAATGTAGGAGATGGAAGCGGTGGCTCTTTCTCAATGAAAAATAACTACCGAGGGCTCATCTGCAGGTCTGTCTAAACAGCAAACATTCATGGAGAGGTTTCAGGATATTCCTGTAACCCAATTATTTTCTTTTTAAAATAGCAATGAAAAGTGGAGCAGGGATATAACGTTAAGAACCTGCCAGGCTTTTCCTCTCCTTGTTGCTGCTCTGCATTTTGCTCCATTTCCTCCATGCTCATTAAACACTCTAGAATTAGCATCAGATAAGGCTGTGTTTGAGAAGTCTCAAGATAACAAGCTCACAAAGCTCCTTTAATAACACCTTCCTCTCCCACATCCTGCCTTTTCTGTGAGGGGCTCATAGAAGAGTTGTTCTGTTACAGCAACTAAAAATGTGGGCTCTGTTAGCTTTACAGAAAGTGAACTGGGCATTATTTTCCCTGATGGCCTTGCTTATTCCAAGGTGAAGTAAAGCAACACTTTGCTGCCTTATGAGGTGCTATCAAATGTCTTGGTTTTATTCTCTGACCTTCCATTGCGTTGTCCTGTTCTCATATTGGAGGCCAGTCCGAGAGCAAGCGCATTCTCTATCTTCCACTGACTTATCTAAGTTCCAGTGAGGTCAACAACTCCCTTCTCCCCTGCATTCCTCCATCCTGCATTTTTATCATTACTTCAGAGATACTAGACTCCTTCATATCAAACACTGTAAGGATCCTTCATAAAGGGAATTTCCTGCCTCTAAGACATTAATGATGAAAAAGATGCATCAAGACACAGATGTTTTTTGGCTACAGCTGGCCTACAGATCTATGGGAAATCTGCAGCGACGTCTTCAGCCAGTCTGTTGCAGTGACTTTAGTAGAGGTTCCCCTCACACTTGATTTAAGTGTTTATAGCAGCTGATCATTGCCTTAAATATCAGTTCGTATATTCAGGCATTGTTTGTTACAAAAGGATGTTACAGACAACGTAGTTTCACATGGTTTCACAGACCTGGAGTAATTTAGAGATCCTGTTAATTCTAAAAGCTGAACCAATAAAACACAGTAAGGGTTAACCAGTGTTCTCCAGAAGAAAATGAGTTAAATCCAACTCCTTTCTTGGGGTTCCTACCTGTTTCCCATAGCCTCTGTGCAGACCTTTTGAGGACCAAAGGCTGCCAAGAATGCTGAAAGTCAGTTACTACAGGCTTTTACAGCCTAAAGTACAAAAGAGAAGAAAAACATTTCGTTTTGCCAAAATGCTGTATACTCAGATTGCTGCCGTTTTTCAAAGGCACATTGTGGCTTATTAATATGAAGCTGAAAGATAACTATTCAACTCAGGGATATGTGTCCAGTCAAAAAGATCATGACTGACCTTATGGTACTTGAAGGCATTAGTGACAAAAGGGTGTTCTTTTACATCAAGGTAGCTCAACTGAAATTACATAAGTATATAAGGTAACACACAACAGTACTGCGAAGGAGAAGCTATTGAATTGAACTGACATCATGCATCAGTTGAAGGGGCAAGAGAATTCAGTTCTGGACAAAAAAAAGAGGCAATACAAAGGCTGTTTTGTGGGAGCTGTTTGTGTTTTGAGAAGCTATTGCGCAACATCATGCCACTGTCAATGCAGTTCCTCTTCTGTCTGTACTGGTTCTACTTTGTGTTTGTAAATTGTCTTGATTCTCTTATTGACAGCATAGGCCACTATTGTAATTGTTATCTGATCAGTATTTAGCTTCAAACTGTTCAACCTTTACCTTAGCTTGGTAGAAGTAACGTCCTCTACAGTGGCATATGCAGGTCTTTCATATGTGACTGCAATGCGTGTTATAGAGACTCTAATACTACAAATTCACCACAAAATCACACAGGAAAATCACTTCCATTGGGAAGATCCAGATAATCCAGCAAAGCCCAAAGCCAGGTTTTTACCAGCTCGGGGAAGTTAATAAAATCTATTCTGCAAAGAGACACACCAGTAATTTCAATAAACTCAGGAACTAGTATCATGAGACAGATACATGCTGCACATAACGTCCAGAGAAAAAAAATATGACTGCATTGAATAAAGCAAGCACGAATGGTAGATTGAAAGTGTTTATGCAAAAGTGCAAGATCCACAGAGAATATAGTCTGGACAGTAAATAAAAGGCAGTAAATAAAAGTCTGTGCACTCATGGACAGATTTCAAGATGCCATTGGGTACCTCTGTAAACAGTGTCTTTATTAAGGAGACAGTTTGATTTACAAGAATTGAGTCTGTCAAGTTATTATCTAGCAAGAAGCATCAGGGCAGAACTATGCAGTGTCTGGCTGGAATTCCACTTGCTTACAATGTTCTTATAGCCCCCTTGGTCCCAAGCATTTCACAAACTGTATATAAAAGCTCTGCTGCATGTTGCTCTTAAAGGAAGTTATGAGGTGGAAGCACATAGAAGGAACTAAATTGTGTCCAACTAACACAAGAAAAAAACCCCAAAGTAAGGGGTTAAAATTAAATGCCAGGAATGAACTTTGGGCTTGACCCACTATGACTAATGCTCAGAGTTGGGCAGAAGTGTCCATGTGTCACTGGCAACAGCAACTGTGTGAGAACTTGTTGTGACCTCCTACACAAAAGATGTCACCATCAATCCTTGTACTACCCCACCACCTGGAAGACAAATTCTTACTGGCTCCAGGGAACATTGCCTTCTGCTGCCTCATCAGCAACAGATGAGTCTGGCCAAGAATATTTTCCAGAGTGTGACAGTGACAGGAAAGCAGAATATTTGTAATAAGTTGTTCCTACCATGGGTATCTTAGTTATTTCATAAATGCACATCGGTTTGTAAAATACAAACAGATAACATTCCTTTTTTTATTCTTTATTGACTAAATAGAATTATCTTCTAGATTTAGACCTTCAAGGTCTCATCCTTACGATAGAGAAATTAAATATTTTTATTGTATATTGACTTACAGTTTGGACAAACATTTCTTTATGAGATGATGATTAACAGTCAGCAAAGTGGTAGTCTATTGTCCAGCAATTTGCTTTTCGTTTTCTGATTCTGCAAATTAACTTTCCTACTGAACGAGGTGTGAGGCTGATGTCAATATTTGCAGGTACTCCACAATTATACTCTGTTTGCTAAATCACATTGCTTTAATTCTAAAGTCATTCTGATTTCCATTTAGACCATGATCCTGCTGGGTGCTTAGTTCTCCCACAAAAGTGTCTCATGCCTTCATGTCTTGTGGGCTCAATGGCATTAAAAATTACTCAGCTGCCTTCAGATCTGAGTCTCATTTATTTGGGAGAACAATAATTAGAGGTTAGGAGCCAGGTTTGTGCAATGGAGATTGTGGACAAGTCATCTAATTCTTGCATTTAAGACTCTCCTCTCTTTTTCAACTGTTTTCATAGTGCTAGATTTCAAGGTGAACTTGCACCTCTTGTTAAACTACTGTGTCTTAATTTTCTGCGATTTTTAGCTTTAGTGAGGTGTTCTCCAGCCTTTCATCATCTGGTGGAAGGAACAGCTATCTAATCAGCTTGTCTGAAGGAAATGCCTTTTTAATGAGCCCAAGTCTCCAGCAGGACTCAAAATAGCAAGGCAGTAAAGCCAGGGGTGTTTATAGAACGAAATTGCATTAAAACTGTTAGCATCATGGTATCTTGGAAATGACAGCTGCTGATACATCCACAAGCTGTCCCAGTCTCAGCCCTCCTTACTGCTGTATACCCTGGCTCACGTGCACTCTTACACCCCCATTCTACACTGGTAGGTGATTAAACCCCTTTCCTATCACTTCTCTCCTGTACCAGCTGATCCATAGGGTTTTGCACAAGAGAATCACCAAACAGAATTTCAAAGCCATCCTGAGGAAAACCCTCTTGGCTACAGTCCTGGGATTTCTTATTTATTTATGTTTTCTTCCTTGCTTTTTGGACACATTTGAAGTTATTCCTCATTTTCTTAATACGTACGCCTTCCCTCAGACAAATGCAACAGCCAGGGGTGCTGTTGGTGCTGAGGGCACGTGATTTATGCTACGTGCAAATCCATTTTGGCAGCATATGAGCTTTCCTTTCATCCAAGTGGCTTAAAGCAAATGAAAACCGGCCTCAACATGGCTGCATTGTCCTGGAAAGAAACCCAAATGGGTGTAGCCTGAGAGTGGTATCCCAGACAGCTGTGCCTGATTGTTAACTTCACTGAATGCAGCAGAATGCAAACCTCAGGAGTATTATTTTCCAGCACCTAATGTAGCACCAGGACATCCTCGCATCCACATGAAAGCAGCTACTCTGCCAGACCAATGGGCAGAACAAGTGTCAACACAGCAGACGGAAGCAAGCATGCCCCCAAGCTGGCTCTTGAGATGATGTTCCCCAGTCATTCTTGCAATTACACCAGATTAAGTGTGATTTGCAGCTAGGCTGGCACCCAGGGCCACAGGGCAGGAGAGAAACCCTAACACGGCATTCATAACCACCTGCCATAAAACCATAGCCATGGGGAAGGGTGAGGACACAGACACTTGGGTGAGTATCAAACTCTAATAGCTGCTCCTGGCCTACAGCAGTGTAGAGGAGAGCAGTGAAATACACAGTCACCCTGTAGAAAATATCCAGAGCAGAAAGAACATAATGGTTATGTTTGCAGCACTGCTTTTGTTGTCTTTAATATATACCACAGGACTGATATGTCTCCTGTGAGAACATCATCTTCTCTTAGCACCTGTGCTTGTTTTTCTCTGCTGCATCCTCAGTAAGAAGAGGTACATGGGTGCCCACTGCTGCTCCAGTGAGGCTGTGCTGGATGAGGCACGCATTAGCTCCCTGGACTGTAAGATATGTCTGGAAGGTTTGGGAATCCAATTCCAATGGCAATTGTAGAGATGCCTAATGACACACATCAGCTGCTTGCTTTAGCACATTTCACAGAAAAGGTTTCCACCAGCTCTGCTTAAGGAAAATCATCCTCTGCTGTCCCTCCTCCTGTAGCCAACACTGCTGATGGTTAAGCTTAGATTTTAAGTTTGTGCTTTTGCCCCTTCGGGTGTAAGAGATCAATCGAGTGCTTCACTAAGGTCTTCATCCTTCACAGCCCTCCCTCAGTTCTTCTGTCCTAGCCATGAACCCCATCTACCACAGGCACTGATTCCAGATGTGGATGAAGAAAGTTATGCCTTCCTAGTACCAAAACACCTGACTACATAGCTTATTCTCAATAAGATTAACTACAAACAGGAGAAAAAAATGAACTGAAGCAGAAAATGGCGACAGATGAAGCTGAGGTGACCCAAAGGTGAATGTTGACACAAGCTCACAGGTACTAAGCAAGGAGATGTCCAGCAGACAAGATGCAAGGAGACTGTCTCAGAGGAGCTGACTTGTTAAAGATTGTAGTGTCCAACCTTATCGATGGCAGTATGTTGCTTCCCAGCTATGAATGCTCAAGTGGTTATAAAGCTCTGACAAGGCATCTGCAAGAAATTTAATACAAATTTCTGGGGGGGAAAAAGTTGGTAATGCTCAAAGGGGGTGGAATTAGCTGAGAATTGCATCAGCAAAACTACTGAGCCCTAAGGAAAAGGGACTGTTCTAGTTGCAAAGTCTCTTTTCATTCTGGGCTAATGATAATCGATGAACATCAGTATCCCACACATTAGTAGTTAAAGCTGGGTCAATTTAGACCAGAAAAGCTGTTTGGGTATAACATTAATTAAGTCTGAACAGGTCACTTGCCCATCCCTGAAGCACTCTACTGAGATGTCTCAGGAATGCGGTATGCTGAGAGGTGGCAGAAAGCAAACTCAGGTCTACTAACATACTTGAGAGGAGACGCACGATCCTTCTTCTTTCTTTCAGCAGAGCAATCCAGGAGAAATTTTACTAAAGGCAGTAAGGGCAAGTATATAACATAAAGAAGTGGAAAAAAATCCAGGCATTCTGTCTCTTCTGGACAGAAATGTAACTGATAATTGTATTCTGCTGCAATAAACTAACCAGCCAGATGTTTCAGATAATTAGTATTAGAGTCAAATTTTTCTAGCAGCTGTTTTCCTTGTGACAGACAAGCATTATATCTGCTTCCTCAGCCTTGACAAACTCTTCCAATGGATGTCTAAGACATGATCAAGATGCATGATGGTATTTGAATATATTACGTATATGTATTCAAGCATCGACTGGAATATTGGTAACTGGAATAGCATGTGCAGAAGTTTACTTGGGTCTCCAGATACACACTTGGTGATTTGCATGAGTTTTCAAAGCTTTGCTGCCTTTAGCACCTAACCTAGAGCAGGCAAAAGCTGACTGGAAAGACCACCATGCCCCCAAAACATATATGTATATTTTTTGAGAATTTCAAGACTTCCTCTACTGAAAAGTCTGTTAGATTGTCCATCCTGTTTACAACGCACTACAGCATCCACCTGGAGCAAAGCATCTCTCTAGCCACGCTAATTGAATTAGTCTGTGAATCTTTCCATCTAGGGATAGAGATCTTTCTAGCTTTCTACTTTCAGAATTTGTATAGCAGAGGTCCCTAAATAAACATGTTAGGAAGGAGATGAACACTATCATAGTCTAAAAGAGATTTCAAGAAAATGAGCTTTTTTAGGGTTTCTTTGGGTGGAAGAACTAGTTTTTCCTGGAGGGAAAACAAACACATTAGGAACTGGCAGAACCCTGTAGGGATGAGCCAGTTTTTCATGACCTCATGCAAAAACCTTGCATTTGAGGCCTCAGATAGCTTCAAATATGCATCTTGAGAGGTACACAACGTCTGGGATACTGATACATATCTCATTAAAAACAAGACCATTCAGCTACAAGCACCAGACTCTTCTCCTACTAAGAGTCTGATGATGCTGCCTTGGGCCATCAGTGTTGGAGACTGTGGCCCTGGGGTAGATGGGACTATTGATAGCTGTTGATATGGCCCAGACCTGCTGGAAAAGCCAAAGTTCAGCGTGGGAAGGAGCTGTTGGCAGCTGATGAGCAAAGGGCAACAGCTGAGCATGCCAGGTCTCTGATGTTTCTTTCCCTCAACAGTTTGCAGTTCTGCTGGGGTAGAACTTGGTAAAGACCCATTAACCTGGATGGAGACCCTGCTTAAGATTAATTTTCAGCGTATTTATGAAATGTACTCACATAAAAAAGGGCAAAATAAAAGGCCCCCAAATAATGACAGTATTTGGGGGGAAAAAACTCAAAGAGAGTGCTGGGAGAAAAAAGGGGGTCATTTAAAAAATCAGTTCTCTTGACTTGCTGGTGTGAGTAGTGATGACTGGCTCATACCTTGACAAATTAGTGTTCTGAAATTCCATTTTCAAAGGTACCTTGTGAGGTGCTCAGGAGTTTCAAACCACCTTGGAAAAGTAAATTTGGGGTTCAAATACTGTGTTATTTTTGAGAAATGTAACCTGTGTTTCCACAAAAAACTGTTCTTCTCGAAGGCCATGGATGTCCCCATACCAAACGGATCAAGCACTTCTACTTCCACTGCACTGGATGTTTAACAACATAAGGAAGTAAGGCAGCAGCCCCCAGTAAGGATCCTGAAATGAACTGGAAAAGTGCACTTGGAGAGCAAAGCAGATCAGGTTGTGGTGTTACGCCCATAAGGAATGTGATCTGTAATAGTAGAAGTGATGATTAGTGGTTTTTAACAGAAGATATCTCTTGAAATTAGAACTCAAGGTGGGGGTGACAACAGAAGGCACCATCAGAAAGACACGTGGCTGGGGACACAAAGCATGGGCCTGAGAGCAAAAGGTCGCTTGTGTGGCAGTGGCAACCCAGGGCACCTACTGCTGTTATTTGCTTTGAGAGTGTGATTTCTGCACAGCTTCCCCTCACCCTTTACAAAGGAGCGCTTGTGGGAGGGTAACTACAAGAGATCCTGAGTTGCTGGAGTGGGTCCAAAAAAGGGCAACAAAGCTGGTGATGGGTCTGGAGAACAAGTCTGATGAGGAGCAGCTGAGGGAACTGAGGGTGTTTAGTCTGGAGAAGAGAAGGACCTTATTGCTCTCTACAACTACCTGAAAGGAGGATGGAGTGAGGTGAGGGTCCGTCTCTTCTCCCAAGTAACAAGCAATAGGACAAGAGGTAGCAGGCTGAAGCTGTGCCTTAGGAGGTTTAGATCGGATATTAGGAAAATTTCTTCACCGAAACGGTGCTCAGGCATTGGAACAGGCTGTGCGGGGCAGTAGTGGAATCACTGTCCCTGGAAGTGTTCAAAACCCTTGTAGATGAGTCCCTTAGTGACATGGTTCAGCGGTGGACTTCGCAGTGCTGGGGTAAAGGTTGGAGCTGATGGTCTTAAAGGTCTTTTCCAACCTGATTGATTCTGTGATTCTATGACACTCGGGCTGGGGGACACCCGGGGGGCGATGCGGGTCCTCGACCTGCGTTCAGAACTTCCAGCCCCGTGCGGGTCCCTCCGCCACTCCCGGCTCCGAGCGGTGCGGAAGGGATGCGGCGGCAGAACCGCGGCCGCCCCGCCCGCCGCCGCGGAGCCTCCGCCGGCGCCAGCCCCGCGCTTTCCCCCGCCCCTCGGCAGCGGGGGCGCGGATCCGGCCTGCGCGGGGCCGGCGGAGAGACGGAGCGCGGCGGGGCGAGGGGAGGAGAGACGAGAGGAGGAGGCGGAGAGGGAGGCGGCGGCGAGCTAGCCATGGCAGCAGCCCGCGGGCGGAGAGGCAGCCGCCGCGGGCTGCCGCTGTGATTGGCACCGCGGGCAGCAGGAGGAGGAGGAGGAGGAGGAAGGCGCGGAGCAGCCGCGGGGCCCGCCATCCCGCGGTGGCGGCGGTGGTGCCCGGGAGGATGCCGGGGAAGCGGGGCTCGGCGAGCGGCGGTGGCGGTGAGCTCCCGGGGGCCGGCGCGGCGCGGCAGCGGAGGCGGCGGAGGAAGGTCTCCTGCTTCTCCAGCATCCAGCTCTTCCTTGTGTCCGAGTGCGCCCTGATGCTGGCCCAGGGCACGGTGGGAGCCTACCTGGTGAGTGGGTACCGGCCCGGGGGGGGGGGCTGCGCCGCGGGGTCCACTGGCGCTAGAGGAGGCGAAGTTCCCTCGCAGCCGGGGCAGCGCGGCGGGCAGCACCCCCCCGGGTGAAACAACAGTTTCAGGGCTTAAATGACTCAGCAGCGCCGAGGGGGGTCACCCCTGGGCCGCCCCCCGTTTGCAGCCGGTCGGTCCCCTGGTCCGCAAGCCGCGGTGCCGGCGGTTGCCTGCGCCCTGGCTTGTCACCGCCGCTGGCTTCGGAGCTGGCCGGTAACTCCGGTCGGATGCCAGCGTTTCCAGTTCGTACTGAATAAACACCCAGGAAATCCAGCGGGGCATTCAGTTCATGCCTCCCGCTTTACTACTTCTCCCTGTCCTCCTCCAGCGATGCAGCGGTGTTATGCACAGCAGCCCTGTAAGTCCTGGTGTTAGGTACAGAAACAGCCAAAATAAGACTTTGCGCTGAATCTGCAGAGTGAGATCTTCTGTCAGGGGCAGAACTGTAGTAGAAGAGTTGCAAAGATGTCCAGACGGCAATGCTTGTGCCTTTGAGTATGCTCTGGGAGAGGCAGCTTGTGAAAATGAAGTGTTCTTCTCTCAGCAGATGTAAGTGTATAGTTGATTTAAATTTCTCAAAATAGCTTGCTGGATTTGAGAATTATAGTTTCCATGGAAAAGAAATGTATTCATAATCTCTGAGGCTTTTTGAGGCCATACACGTAACATATTATACTGTAAGATCTCTGCATTTGGTACTCGTATTCAGTATTTAGCACTGCTCCTCTCTCACATGCTCAAACTACTTATGCAAATTTGTACTGAACGTGATCTATAATTTTTCAAGGTATGTGGCTAATCTAACCGTGGTTAATATTCCCTCTTAATATGAAATGGAAATTAGCAGTCATCTCCATATAATAATGCATGTAAGTTTAGTTTGGAACATATTTGTAATTCCAAAGGGAACAGCATCACATCTATTGAGATAAATTCAGCAGTTCTGTACCCTGTGTGAGTATAGGTCAATATCAATTTGTATGAGCCAGACGGGGACATGCCTCTTCTATGTAACACCTTAGTAAATAAATATATTGTTTCCGATGAGCTACTTGCAAAATGAGCTGTCAGCATGAATGAGCGTGGGATAATCCTTCATCGCAGTAATGGCCAAGGAAGAGCCCACGGAGGTGATGTCACCAGTGGGCACCAGTATGCTGTAAATGTATAGATGTGCTGGAGGACTGTATGTTGGCACACTGCGCTAGTGTGTGTGAGCGTAGGATCAGCACTGGTAGTCCCTAGTATGGGATTTTCCTCCAACTCCTTTCCGTTGTTCTCTCCTCACCAGTTTAGCATTTCTTTTCCTGCTTTTCCCAACTCTTGTGCTGTGCTTTGTACTGGAGTAGCAGGTTCACTCCTTCTCACTCCTTTGGAGTGTCTCATGCACCCCAGCCCCACCACCTGGAAAGCATGGCTGTGTCAGTATTCCCAGAGTTGTACCTCCCTCCTCCAAGGGGTTACCTAGACTAAGATACTGCTGTCCTTACCCTCTGCCCTTCTTCAGGGCTATATCCTGACCAGCATGTCATCATGTCCGCATGGCCAGCCAGATCCACAACCAGTAACAGACAACTGGTCAGTGGCAATAAAACTCAAACCACTCCGCAGCATGCATGAGCAGTGGCCCAGGTGCACCGGGCAAGTGTTCCTCTGTTCCCTGCATAATTTATCTGCTGTCATTGCAAATGCCATGCAGCCCTTCATACAATGAACAGATGCAAATGTGGAATTATCTTTGGAGGGTAAATCTGTGCTTAGAGTGAATCTGGACGAGCGCTGTGCTTACAGGTGTCATGGGGGAATGAGAGCAGGAGCAGGAAAGATGCGCAGTGGGAAGCATGGAGGACCTAATTGGTTCTGGAGTGTCCTGTGGGGCCAAGTGCTGCTCTCAGGTGCTGTCTTGGGGTGAAATCAGTGGAGGCACTGCAGAGTTGCCCAGGTGTAGCTGCAAGTGGATATTCATTTACTCAGGCTCCTGGGACGAGCAGGGGCTGTTGGGCTCAGCGGTGGTGCGCCTGGCTGCTCCCCAATGGGCAAATCAGCCAGTGAGAGTAAAGCAGAGAGCAACTGGAAAGACAGACAAATAGGGAGATGCTGCAGAGGGCAGGCACAGCGTGTAGTTCTGGGCAGTTGAATAAACTACTAATTTTAGCCTGTCGGCAGTGAGCAAGTACTGTATTCGTACTTCTGCTTTGCGTGGCCACATGTGTGACTTTCCCTCGTTACTTGGAACTCAGGAAGAGAAACCTTTTTTTGCCTTATACGGCAGCAAGTTGGTTTCCTCGGTTTTTGTCTGCCTTGTTCTGCACAGGGAGACCATGAGGGCAAAAACTCAGCTTGTTAAGAAAACAAGGCAGGGGCTTGGCTTCTTAGGACTCATTGCAGAGCTCGGTTTTGATTGGGCTTGGCTTTCATGTCAGTACATCTGTGGATATTGTTATTTCTTTTTAGAGATGTAAAACCTCCTTTTTTTTCCATGTTCACCATACAATAAACTAGCAGCACCCACTTGAATATATGTACAAAGCATACATTCATTCATTATGTGGTTTTGAAGCAACAATCATTCACTTTTATTTGTTCATGAAACATTGTGCTTGCCAACAGGCCTTTATAAATAATAAATGCTGATAAAAATCTATAAAGTCCAATTCTTTTCCCACAGAACTCAGCAGCAAAAATACCCCAGGATGCCAGCAGTGGATGTCTATGGCTAATTAGGACGGTGTCTCTGAGGTTCTTCATGTGAAGTTTTAGGGAGTATTTGATCAATGTCACATTCCAAAATATTTGTCAATTACTGTGCTTGCTGTTTGCAAAGTGCTTGTGTTCCAAAATGACTCGGTGCCATATCCTGCATAGTTTATGCAAATGCGAGCCTGCGCTGCTGCCTTAATTTCTGGGGCTGCTGAATACACCCTATTATTTGCATATTCTTGTAAGGTTTTGTGTATGCGTTTATTTGGCTCCATCTAATTACTCCGGCATGCTTTTGGAAACTTGAATTTCCCAGCAACTGCAGTGGCAGTGGGGGAAATGCTGCTTGTAGTCTGCAGGCATTCCTGCTGCAGAAGTTACTCAGGGCTTTCGCAGCAACTTTTTAAAGCCCAGATGATTTCCACCCCCAGTTGCTCTCCTGCAGTGTAGGATCCGTGGGTTAAAGAGCCAAGTGTTACTGGTGCAGTTGGCACCAGGAGGGAGAGGCTGGAAAACGGAGGTTCCAGCCGAAGCCTTGTGCCTTTCAGGCAAATGCAGCAGTGTGATCAGTCATGCCGGCCGTGCAGTGATGAGGGTTTCGATAAGGCTGATTCACATACCTTGGCAACACTTCCCTCCCTGTCGTTCCCCCCCCCCCCCCCCAAATTCCTACATGCATTATATTTTGGAGTATTTTAACCGGTCCAATGTTCCAAGTGCTCCTGACAGTTTATCGCCGAGGCATTTCATCACCCTGCCAGTCAAAGCCTTTGCTTAGCCAGTGGTGAAATCATTGTTTCAGCAGAAGGCGAAGAGCTCTCGGTTTGACAGCCACAGTTTTTGGAGCAGGAGCTCAATTTAATTCTCTCTCCTGAGCCTTTTAGCCTCGACTCGCTCTGGTTCAACCTGACCTAGTTGCAAGCATCCAACATCTGCCAAAGTCGTGGCTTCTTTAGATAAAGGGCATCCATATGGGAAGTGCGTTGAAGAGCAGTTATCTAGGCTGCTCCGTATAGCTGTTTTTACAGAGCTTTACTGAGATGTCTCTGTTTGCTGCAGCACTGAATGCAGCTATTCATGTGTTTTATCAAGTGATAGAGGATGACTGGCCTGAGCATGAGATGGAAAGGAAAATAATTGGTCCCTCCCAAGGAGGCTGCATTGGTGTTTGCGTGGGAAATGAATGCCAAATTGTTTCTTGTTTTGCTGAATGAAAACTTTTGAGCTGCGCTTAACTTCCTGGCTAGAGCTTTGCCTGTGCAGCAGTGTTTGAATGCTGCTTGCAAAAGTCCTCTTAACCTATTTGCGGTAAAAACGGTACTGTGTGAGTTCAGGTGAGACTGTGTGTGCATACGTGATCTCTGAGACAAGCTCCTTCTGTTCTGTTTTATTGCTACTGGGTTTGGGATATTGATGAAATTCCATATTCAGGAAAAAAGTTACTATCAAAGACAAATGCAGAAATTAATCATCAACGGGTTCCTGCTGGAACAAACAGAAATAGGGGTCCTGTGAGATAGACACGAGGGAACTAAGGGATTAAGAGCATAATTTGGCTTCCGGATTTTTAAGTTGCTTTTGTGCATGGCCCCTTCCCCTCCTGTGTTAAATGTGGCACATACAACACTGTTCTGTCACAGAAAGTGGTTGTAGAGTCCTGGTCAAACCCTCCTTGAAGTCGCTGGAGCGGTCCACATGGAGGATGTCATTAAAAACAATGTTAATCTGGGCGTACTGCAATGCTTCAGAGCTTTCTGTTGTGCTTGGGACTGTACAATAGAATTTGCCCGGAGTATTTGCAGTCTGAGTAGACTGGGTGGGAGAGGTGTTGTAGGTGGGGAAACTGAGGCAGAGATGAAGAGCTTGAGTCTGTTCCTGAAGCTATTGATAAAACTTTTGCTTAGTTACAGCAGCAGAGACCAAATGGCTTGGGTATGGACAGGGAAGAGACTGACAGAGCAAGGAATTCCAGTTTCAGGTGCTTCAGTCCAGTGACTTAACTGCAAGAGCAGTTTTTCCCATTGAATGTAGTGTTGTTTTTATTAATGTGTTTATTTTCCTAGAATAAGGATCAGCTTTAAAATACTGCTTTTTTTTCCCCCTCCATCTTCAGCAATGCTGAGTAATAAATTAGCTGTAATGCTCATAATTTATCTGTCACTTGGGTATTTAAGGGAATAAAAAAGTGGAGTGAAAATAAATGTTTTAGTGGGGATGAAGATTGCCAAGCATTGGCTGGGTATTGCTTACTGTTACTTTTCCCTTAATATATCTTTGCTGGCAATGTTATTTCTGGAAAGTTTTTTCTGGTATGCCTTTCCCATTAGAGAATATTGTCTGTTTTGCAGCTGAGTTGTGCTGAAAGTTATTCTAAACTAGCTCTTTTCACTACATTCATATTTCTTCTCTAAGAAGCCTTTTGATGTTTTTCTGGTCTTTGACTGCAGAAGGGAGGAGAAACCAGATCTAGCTCTGGGTTCTGATGCCTTCATTCGCCTGTGGGACTTGGGTTCGAGTGTGGTATTGGCTCATTAACATAAAAACCTTTTATCAGTTAGTAGAAACAAATCCTGATCCAGGTGTAGGTTGGAGTTTTAAGTACCAGGAAGACTTGTGAGTAACTGGCATTTATACTTTGGTGCAAAGTTTTCTTTTATCTACTACTAATAGATGAAATGGTGTAGAGATAACAGCACATTTATCTCTGACATTACGTGCTGTGTGGCATTTGCAGAGCAAATCCAAACTTACGATGTGATGCCTTCATGGTTAAATGCATTTAAAGGCAAAATGATGTGTATGAGTGTGGACTAATTGATTTCAGTGTTTAATATCTTTATTATCTTTTAGCAGAAAGTTTGGCAGTTCTTCCTTTTCTCTGTAAGGGCCAAGTGATATTTGTAAGCCCTGAAAGAAAGAGCAGCCTGTTAGAAATGTTATGATCCATCGTAAAACCAATGTCTCATTTCTTTTGGCCAGCCTTTGCTTCCAAAATCCCTTTAGCATTTACTGTGTGCCTTTGTGACAACTAGCATTCTGAGTTTTAATGGCCTGCAGTATTAGTGCAGCTGAGGTTTAAGGGGATCTTGAATTAGATCAGAGAATATGTTGGTCTGAATGTCTGTGTTGTTCTTGCTTAGGAACTTTACGGAGTGTGACTCTTTAAAGCCTAATGTAGCCCCTGTCCCAGAGAGGGCTCAGTCAAACTGTGATCCCTCCCTTTCTCTGCAAGGGAGAGCAGATATTCCCTGATTCCCAGAAAGTGGTGTCTCAGGTTGCATGGGCTTTCTTTTCCCTTACTTCCGAATATTGTAGAGGACCAAAAGCCAGCTTCTGTTCTGCTACAGCACTGTAAATTTATTGCTTCAAAAGAGTTATTCTGCAATTTATCAAGAATAATTTCTCCTCTGTGTATAATAATCCTTACTTGTACTCTCCTTCGTCTCTAGTTATTCCTTCACCATAGCAAGATTAAACAATGGCATACTATATTGTGGGTAAGTTTGCAGCTTGGATGCATTAGTGTAGTTTTTTCTACTGATCAACGCCAGATGAAGCTGCAAAGTGAATATTTTAAACATCATCCAAGGAAGTTTAAATAAACACATGATAACATTTGTGAAGCAACTCCTTCAAGTGCTCCAGTGAAGTTCGGAAGAATTAATTTTTCCTATTGCATAGAAAAATGGGCCACTGATTTTGATTTACAAGGTTTCATTATAACTGCAGCAAAACCAGGACTAGAACCCCAAGAGCCCTGTCTCCAGGTCACCTTGGAGCAACCACTAGACTTTCTGTCTCTTTGTAGACACATACTGCAATGCAAATAGCCCTGCCTGCTCCACTCAGTAGAGATTTCACAGTGCCACGCTTTATACACTATCGATACAATCAATAGCAATAGCAAGCTGTTCAGGGAGTTCCAGGAGTGTCTGGCACTTCTTCCCATCGGTGCTGGGAGAGCTCTGCCTGTTATGGGAAGCATGCTGTAATGTTCAGAGAGATGGTCCTTGCATCCAAGATGTTTCAGTTTGAGTGGATGGATCGAAGCATGGAGGAAGGGAGTTGTTCCTTTTCCCCAACTTTAAGTGGGAATGCAGTCGTAATCACATAGAGATGAAGACCTACAGCACAGGTGTGACTGGATCTGCCCCTCATCGCTTAGCTAATCTAGGAAAGAGGTCAGAACTCAAATCAGGTTTCTTAAGCTCTCCGGTTAGCAACTTTCTCTTTTCCAGCCTTATTCTGAATGTGATGTGCTTCTGCATTTTGATGCCTAAATATTCCTTACTGAAGTGAGGGAGGCAGCCTCCCTCCTGCTGCTCTTGCATCGAAGTTGAAGATGTTTTACAGAGGCTTGTATTGTGCAGTGCCTTAACGCAATCAGTAATTTTAGATGACTACTCGCAGCATAAAAGCAAAATCTTTATTTCAGGTTTGCTTGAATATTTATCTTAATTGTTATTTATTTTCTGTGGTTCAAGAAAAGCAATTTGCTGTAATTTGGTTTTTGTTTTTCCTTTCCCTTCATAGTATCCTTTCTCCTCACCAAGCAGCCAGCTGATTTCCCTATATTTTTTTTATCATCTCTATCGTCTTGGTGTCTGCAGCTATCGCATGGATGATTTCTGCATGTTTGCAGACCCAGTGACTTTTAGATAAGTGGCTGTGAAGGCAAGTGTGGGAGCACAGAAGTTGCTTTTCCATGGTACGTAATGATCTGTTTTCTGCACAAGGTTTGCTGGAATAGTCTTATTTTTAATATTTAAATGCCCTTTTAAAACACCATGCTGTTCACCTGTATAATTCATAATGCCTTAGTTTACTGAAAGCGGAAAAAAGACTTAAAATTCAGTTTTATGGTGATCCCTGAGATGACAGTGAAGTTTCTGAAGGAACCTGGATAATTCAGTTGTATTCAGGTCTTCGTGACTCACCCAGCATTATGGTTTCTGAAGCAACTATGGCAGATCTGCTTTCAAGTGTTTTTTGGTGCTTTGATGTCTGCATCTGAATCCCACATTTTCTCTAGGTTGTTTTTTGCCATAATAAAAAGGCAACTACAAGCTACCACAAAGAAATTGAAAGCAAGGTTGGCTGTTTGGGAAGAGGGATGGGTGTAGAATACAGAAACCTTTCGGAAGTGTTTCACTTCTAATTTTTAACAATGTATAGTGGTATATTCCCTCCTCTCCCTCCCAGAAAAGTTAGATTTTTGGATGAATTGAAATCAGCATTTGGTTTGCGCCAATATATAAGAAGCAGCTTTGAAGTATATGTAGTGTGTTTTAAAGTGGTGTGTGTTTTAAGTGTTTATATGTTGCGTGTATGTGTGTTTTAAAGTGATATGTAGCATTTTAATGCCTGAAGAATCACATAAGCAAAAGTGGAACTGCTTTGCACTTGAGATTCTGGGCAGTGGTGCTCTCTATGTTCCTAAAAAGATGAATTATTATATGAATTTATGTAAGGTGAAAATGAAGTATTTTTCCTGGAGTCTGCATGGAACCTATATTAGATGGAGTTTTGCATGCTCTCAGCTGTCAGGGAGCACCTAAATTGAAACACAGGATGGTCAGAGGGTAGCAGGGATGGATATGTTTGCCATATCAGGACACACTTAGTTTTTTGTAGTTTCAGATCTGTTTCAGCCTTTTAATTGTCCAAAGAGATAACAGGGAGTGAAAAAACACCGTAATGTCATAGGATTGCAACCTGTGGTGATAAACAATGAATGGTATTTGCTTTCCCTGGGAGAACTTCAACAGGAAGAGATGCTGAAAGGTTATTTTGGGGTTCTTGTTCTTTATTGCTGAAAATAAGGATGTGAAATAGCTGCTACTTCTTTCCACTTCTCTCCTCAGCTTTGTGCAAACATCAGTTTGGCACATCATTAGCAGTAGACCAGAGTTACTTGGGAGGGTTAAGATGCTGGGGTATTGGCCAAACCACACATATTGGCTTGAAGGGAATCTCTGAAGGGCTGCAGGAGGACCGGTATGCACCTTGCTTGGTACAGTAGCAGGACAAGTCCTCTGCACCTCTGAATAGTACCAGAGCTGTATGTACACGTACGCATGTCTATACTGGGAAATGTCAAGGGAGAAGAGGGACAGTGTTTGAAGCTTCAAAAGGAGAAGCTCAAAATACTGAATAAAAGAAAATTATTTTGAAAAACATGAAGGAGAAATGCCCCCAGTGATGTCCTGCTGCTTGTTGTGCCATGCTAATGACTTTCATCTGCTGGAAACATGCTTGCTTCTCATCCTGACACAGTTTCAGTGTTGCATGATGTATTGAGACACCAAATTAGGGGTTGATTCTTTCTTTCCCTGTAACTGGGAAACAACAGAAAAATAACAATATGTAACTAGGTTTTGGTTTCTAAAGAGCAAAAACTAGAGTTCAGATTTCCATTCTTCAGTCCTGTGGCTTGCTTCTCATTGTTACCGAGCTGCAGGAAGAGCTGTAATTGTCATGCTTTAGTAACGCTATTATTTTCTGCAAGTTGTTCTTCAAGCTTTAACTTTTGTCTTTTAAAGAGAATCCACCTTGCTTGGTGAGGTATTGTGGTGGGTTAACCTTGGACTGCAGCCAGACACCCACTAGCTGCTCTAACTCTCCTCCTCAACAGGATGGGGGCAGAAAATGAGGTGAAAAAGCTCGTGGGTTGAGATAAAGACTAGCAATTACTGTCAGGGGCCTTGACCTGGGGGAAATTAAGTTTTATTGCCAATTAAAATAGATTTGCATGTTTAAAACAAAGGCAAAAATTAAAACACCACCTTCCCCCCATCCCACTTCTTCCCAGGCTTGCTGGGAGCATGTCTTCATCAGATGCTTGCTGTGCTCTGCTGGGAGAGCATCCACCTTCGCCCATGAGCTAAAGTAAACTGTTAATCATGTTTGAGCATCAACGTGCTCTTTGCAGAAGTGTTAGCTGGAGTGGAGTAAATGGTTTTCCCAGTGCTTGGATCCTGTCTGCTCTTGGTGGGCAGTTTTTTGTGGTGTTACACTGGGCAGCAAGCAGGTTCAGTCCAAGGAGAAACACGTGTCTGTGCGACTAAAACATGGCGATATTCTTTATGTCCTGCAGGCGTTGTCTGTAAAGTGTGATTATTATGGGAATTAACCTTTCCCACAGCCAATGGCAAGTGCTGTGGCTTGTGTGATGGGCAGAGAAAGCGCTGGGCGGATAGGTCCTTTATGACAAATAGTGGGCAGCATTTTTAGGGCTTATGAGCAAAAGAAAACTGCGTTTTGTTTTTGTGTTGTTCACCGTACAGGGCTGAGAGCGGTTAATTACAATGGGCCTTTCAGCCTCTGCATGAGATGTACACTTTGTTTCCTGCTGCCTATGGCTAGTTATAATGCAGGTCCTTATGTCTGAAGTCAGCACAGCTGCTGGCTGAGGGACAGGAGCTGTAGCTGAAGGGATGCCTTGTCTAGGGGTGCTTGTTTGTGAAGGGTGGTGATGTTAGTTTTGTAATATCAGCTGGTTTGGGTGATCCTATAGTCAGTGTCATCTGAGGTGCTCAGTGCAGTGAATGCCCACTGAGCTCAGCTGTGTTCCTGAAGGAAACTGCTGCGTCTCATGGTCTCCAGCTTAGGTCCAAAGAGGGGTGCTTTGGCTTCAAGTCGTTAAAAGGTGGTACCAAAAACCAAATGGCTATCTTGAGCCCTTGGGTAACAGTACAGTGATGCTAGTCTAGGTTGGGTTTTGTTTTCTCTTTCTTCTCTTGATATAATCTGTGGTATTTAATACCGTTAAAAAAATGTGTATCAAAGGAACTGGCTTGGGGTTACTGAAAAGCTTTCCCATAGTCTTTGGGATTCAAACATACCAACTTTAAAGAACTTGAGAGCAAAGGCTGAAAAGGGGAAATTTCAGATATTCCACAGAGCTAGGTAAACTGCTTCCAAGAGTTTATTTGCTCAATTGAGGCTACTTATGCATTGAGAGATCTCTTTGTGAATGAATGGATTCCAAAACCAGCTTGGGACTTATTTGATGGTTATTGAAGTTAAGCCACATGAGCAAACCATGTGCTAGAGGCACAGCTTTGTGGGTTTGCTGTGTCATTTGGTACAACTGTACAAGCTTTATCAAATGCTGGCCTTATACAGAAGTCCAGTGTTTTCTGTGGGTTAGGATGCATCAAGGCTGCAGTGTTGCTCTTAATCTCAGTGCTGGCTCTTACCAAGAAAGCAGAAGTTTCAAATTTCTTCTCGTTGATTCTTATTTGGGGCTTACAGTGTAGCCTTTAGTAGCTGAGATGGCATTTATTGATTTGAATCATTCAGCTTAATTCAGTGCTGGACAAGCTTTTTGCCAGAATTTTTATTTTGCCTTTTTATTTAAATAGATCCCTAATGAATTACTGTGGTTGTACATAATGACTCTTGGGAAATATTGGATGCAGCCTCTAGAATCAGTTCTGTGCTGGTTTCAAATGGCAAACTCTTGAAGTATAGCTGTGAACAGTGCCCAGGTTCCCTTGTCGCTGTCTGAGTTTTCAAGATGTTCCTGCATTAATAAGCTGCATCTTTGGTATTCTGTGGGCAGGTATCCAGTGAGCAATTGGTTAGCAGGGTAGCAACTTGGAGATGAATTTGGATGCAAAGGTCTCTCTGCTTTCACTGCATTGCTGAGACCAGAGGGTTGCTGGCAGGAGAAACTGGCTTGTCTTCATCCACAAGGTTTTCATTTCTTCAGGATCAGGGCTTGAAACCAGTTAGGGACTCTGCATAATTGGGATTTAGAGTCAAGGGAGAGTGGGAGAGTCTCCCTCCCTCAGATGGGGGTGTAGAAAGGCAGAATTTAACTTCTTGGAGAGCTCCTCTTACGTATGGAGAAAGTCCTTCAAGTGAGACTGGAGCAAATAGTCATTATATGACTTCATTGAATTGGATTTCTTTCTTGTGGAAGTCATAGCGAGCCTGGGAATCAGTATAAGGTTGTGTGGTCTCGTGTCTGGAAGTTTTTCCCCAAGCTCTCCTGTAATGTCCCAGCTCAATATTTCTGTGTCCCCATCTTCAAAATGACTTGCTCTGAGATGGCATTACTGTTTGGGTTTGGGGTGGTTGGCCAAAACGAACAAAAATGTTCTGTAAATGGCCTGTGGCAAAGTGGTGTCTTCTGCTTTCGCTAACAGTGCCTTTTAGCATGAATGGAGGGTGTCTGGTTACACCACTGTTAAATTTGGTTACTCCAACGTCAGATTTAACCAAAACATCCTGGATTTCTTTTAGGCATTGCACTGAGTCTTAAAGATATGGGGTCTTTAAGAGATGCACAAAACTCTGCTACATTGGAAATGCAATTGTAACTAAAATGACCTTTGCTTTCTCCTTTATTTGCCCCCTATGGTGTGTAGTGTATAGATTCAGACACTTTCAATTTGATTCTCAGCATCCTGATTACGCTCAGAACTCTTGGTAACCAGACAGCGTCACGAAAAATCAAGTTCATGGAGTGTTTCCAGGAGTCTGTGTCACCGTGTATTTCCCTGCCTGCTCCTTCGTCTCCGCTGCTCATACAAGTGAGATTAAACAACAGGGCAACAGCAATTTGTTTCCTCTGAGCCAGTACTGGCATGGTGGTGGTGGTGGCATCTTGGCAGGGGCAGAGGAGCATTCCTGCCACACGTGGGTAATGTTTTCAAGCCAGGTTCTTACTTCGCAGCTGTATCTGCTGTCTAGAGCTATGTCTAGAATCATAGAATGGTTTGGGTTGGAAAGGACCTTAAAATCATCCAGTTCCAACCCCCTGCCATGGGACACCTTCCACTAGACCAGGTTGCTCCAAGCCCCGTCCAAACTGGTCTTGAACACTGCGAGGGATGGGGCAGACACAGCTTCTCTGGACAACCTGTGCCAGTGCCTCACCACCCTCAAAGTAAAGAACTTCTTCCTTATATTTAACCTAAATCTCCCCTGTTTTGTCATGCCTGAACTGACTCCCTTCATCAGTCAAGACTGCCAATGTTCTCACCCAGAGAAATGTGTTTTTATTTGCATTTGGACAGTGTGGCATGTGGCAGACTTGGGAGAGGATAGCTTTGCCCATGGAGTAATGCTTGTTGCCTGAGGGGAACAGCTACTATTTGTATTTTCTGGTGACAGTGCATTTTCTGGCTTTGTCATGGACTTTCCCAGGCCTTCTTTGGGCTTTTCCTCTCCATCAGCAAATGTGCTAGCTATGGTACTGTCTGGCTTGATGGGCATCTTGTGAGCTGGGGTGATAGGCGTTCAGCTGCTACAATGATGGTAACAGGAGTGAGCGAGGCACCCCTGGCTTGGACCCTGAACCAGGATTCTATCAGCTACCATAATATGTTGAACTAAATGAATTGGTGGGCTGCTAAGTCTGTATTATCCTACCTGTGGTTAATGTGTGAAGCTTCTCCCTTCACCCTGGGCTGTGATGCAGAATACTAGCCCAATGGTAACCCTGCTTCTTTCACAGCAGCCTGAAACCACAGGGTTAAAGCAACTAGCCCTTTACTTTCTGAGCCTTCACAGGAAAAGACTACTCGGGGCTGCTTTACTTGCTCTTTAGTAGTGCTGGATTTTAAAAGAGCCTGAGGGTGTTACTTTTCAAAGATGCTTTCTGAGCGATACTCTCACTGTCAAAAGTGACTTACTCCAAGAGCCTCATTGAAAATAGCACTCTTGTTCCAAAGCTGCTAAAGTGATTTTGAAAAATCTCCTTCCCTGTTATTGACTGCAGTGGACTGCTTCAGAGGTGCCTAGCCTCATTTAAAGCAGGCCAAATTTAGAGTCTAAATGTTGTGTTCCTGACTAATAAACTGTATTGTAATTAATACCTTGGGGAGGCAGGAACAGGGAGAAGCTGACTATTAAAAAAACTAACTTCATGTAGAAGCTGTCTGCAAAGGATGAGTGAAGAACTGTGGAAGGAGATTAAACCACAGGATTTGAAATGGATGCGAAGGATATGTGAGATGGGAAGAAAATGGGCATGGAGCTGAGAGGAGAACTTGGGTTAAAAAAGCCAAAAGGTCTAGCATAGCACATAGTGAAACTGGGTGAAGAATGATCCTTCCACCAGTCAAACCCTCTCGGTTTATGTAACCTGCAGACAGCCTCATGCAGGTGCCGGTTTGCCAGCTTTCCCCATGCAAGCTAGGGGGGACTTATCCCTGTTCTCCATCACAGGTCCACTAGTGTCATCTCCCAGTTTGAGAAACCCATGCTCAGGGGCTGTATGGGCCACTTTGCTGAGATCTGAGATCCCCCAGATCTCAGCAAAGCTTGGTTTCTTGCATAGCCTTGCTTGGTTTCTTGCATATAGCTTTCATTTTCCTTTGCTTGCTATGTATCTCCCAATGAAGCTTAGCATAGCTTTGATTCCTGCTGGTGGTGGGAATACTGCAGCCATGTGTGCAGCTCTTATCCTGGCTGGTCTGTCATGCACCTGCAAAATCGGGGTGAAGAGAAAGCAAAGGTTGGGAAAGTACAAGCAGAAAAGAGATAGTGCTCATGTTGGCTGCACTAACCAATTGGTTAGTGAATGTCTCTGTGTTCAATGTTGAATGCAAAACCATTCCCACTCTGCAATGCCTGAATTCTGGATTCCTCCCAGAATTTGGTGTGTCCCTGCTGTAGGAGCAGTGTTCTTCCATGGGAACCTTTCTAGTATTGTGCTTTTGTTCACATCAGACTCCAGTAGATAAGCGGAAGAGGGGGTGACTTCTGTTTTCCTTGCATGTGCTCATTGAATGTTTGCAGGGTCTGCTGATTCTGCAGTGAGGGGACCCTGTCAGCTGCTTTTGGTGCCTGTCTCTGACACGGGTTATTGTTAATCCTGCAGACACAGGGGTGAAATTCAGCCATCTGTGTGTACAGCCTCAGCAGATGCATTTGTTCATCGGCTTTCTTATAGCTCACTTTATTGTGAATCCCAAGGAACAGAGCTCCCATCATCTGGTGAGACATCTCGTTGCCTGTATCTCCACGTTGAGACAAGTGAACTTATGACAAGAGTGCAAGTTCTAGTTAGATCTCCCGTTTAATTTTTCTTGAACTGTAAGAATTTTTTTTATTCCCTAGATGTTATTTTGTATGTATTATTTTAAAAGATACTTGTAAATCTCCCTCTTTTCGGGAGGAAAGGGGCTTGCTATCTTTGAGAAGTGGCAAAATGAGGTGATCTGATGGTACAGGATATAAAGTTGCATGGCTTGTGTTGTATTCGGGACGGCCACACTTAAACATGAAAATGTCACAAGTCTGCTCTTTACAACTTCCACCCCCCATTCTTCACACACGGGAGATGTAATAACCAGGTTCTCAGATGGGAATAGATTTACAGTCACCTTCAAGCCCTGACTTGTCTGTTTACACCAGGAACCCCCTGCACTCACCTCCCAACCTGCCCCATTCTCCAATGGGAAGTTTGGCAGCCGCCGGCACACAGCACCCATTCGTCCCCTTGGCTCTGCACAGAGACAACGTGAAAGGAGAAATGAGTCGCTTGTGAACAGCTTTGTAGGAGGGTGTTACTTAGCAAATAAGCAGGATGACACGGACAGCTCTTGTGTGGGCCGCAGGGTGTGAGATGGGGATAAGCAAGCAGCTCCTGTGGCTCTGGGACAAGCTCCGGCTGTTGCTAATTGGGTGCTGGAGAGACCCTAATTCTACCTGCAGATGCTTACAGCAAGTTGGTGTTTCTTTTATGCATTGTTACGAAGTGCTGTGGATTGACAGTACAATGTGGCCATTTTGTTGGTTCTTTTTTAAATGGCTTCCTTCCTCCCAGGGCTTACTAAATTAAAGCATTTCATGTACTGGTTGATGAGAAATCCCTCTAACTTCTCCCTAAGCTGAGTTTCCATTTGCTGTAGGCAGGCATCCTTGCTGCTGGGTAGGGAGTGGAGCAGCAGAGATATCAGCAGAGGCAGAGCAGATGAGGAGAAAAGTAGTAAGGCTTGTCAGAAAACCTCCTCTCTCAGTATATAGCCTTTATATAATCACCGTTGCCCTCCAACCGTGAAAACGGAATTCAGTTTCCATCAAAGCTTTTATTAATGCTGCTTCGGAGTGTCCTGCCTGTGTCACTTCTGCCCTGGCTTATGCCTGACAGCTGGGAATGCTTCTGCAACCAGCTCCGCGGGCTGCTCTTCTTGATCTGTGCTGTGGCATAACTCAGATGCAACCCTTAGCCCTGAATTTAGCTCTCGATCATAAATTAAGATAATGTGAAGTCCTTTGCATGACAGGTTTTCTTGTCAGGCTTGCATTATGGTTTCTGCTGTGGTAAGCCCTGCTTATAGTAGAAAGCCTTCTTTGCAGGCAAGTAAGTGTTGTGTTAGGAAGTATTTGATTAGCTAAACAAGCAAAGTTGCACTGATGTGGGAAGGTGGAGAAGTGAGGGTGTTGCAGAGTGACAGCTTAGGATCTGTCATAGAATCGCAGAATCATGGAATGGTTTGGGTTGGAAGGGACCTTAAAAATCATCCAGTTCCAACCCCCTGCCACAGACAGGGACACCTTCCACTAGAGCAGGTTGTTCCAGGCCTCGTCCAGCCGGGCCTTGAACACTGCCAGAAATGGAGACTGTCCTCTCCAATGTTTTGATAGTACATAGGAAGGGGCTTTTTCCTGTTGAGTGTCTTCAAGATACTTGAGTTTTATCTCTTCTTCTCTACTGGAAGTGAATCCAGGGCTGTGGTCCCCTGTTTGCAAGACATGTTTGCAGAGTTCCATGCATTTCATTATGAATGTTGTTGCCTGTCCTGTATATGGCCAAGAGTGCTTTTGATGCTGCAGGAGCCCACATTTGAGTTATATACAGTTTAAATTCCTCTTCCTCTGGCTTTATACACCTACTTGCCAGCCACAGGAGAAAAAAGGAGATCCATCTCTGAACACGTCAAAGATGTTCTGGCTGCTTTCCTTTGGCTGTTTACTTTGACAGAGCTGAGTGGCCGCCCCTGCTGCCGCGCACTTATTCCACATGGAATTCTTCATCCTCCAGGTTTGAAATGTGCCAGCAGCGCTGTTCTGTGCTACCGTTTTTAAAGCACGCCAAAAGTGCAGTTACAGTGTTGAGGTTTGTGCTTCTCTGCATGCTTGCGATGCATTATTTTTCTACCAGTGCAAATGATATAATATTTAAAACTAAATATGGATTCATATATCCGCTAGTTTCGTTGTCTGTGTGCTGCTAAAGAGCAGTGTAGTCTACAAATGGATTCTGGCACTGGATGTATTTATGTAGATACCTTGTCAGAGACTGAAATATCACCTGCCTTCACGCAGTGAGGTGAATCTTGATCAGCAGACTTGGAGGCAGAAAGCCTGTGGGGACACTGAGTCTGCAGTTGTGATAATATCACCATAGGCTGGTTAACAAAGTGCATATCTCAGCCATGGTGCACATCTGTTTCAGAGCAACAGGAAAAGCATTCAGGTTCTGCTTAGAAGTTTGGGGGCCTGGTGCTCTGTACTTGCTCTATTTTGAGCCGTTGGTGACTCACGCTAACTTTCTGTGATGGATGTGAGGGGGTAGTTGCAAGTAACACCCCCTGATCTTTTTGTTCACACCTCTTTAAATGGAGCTGTGCTCCTTCCCTTCCTTAGGGAAGGCAGGGAAAGGGGATCAGTCCTTTCCGTCCTGTGCAGGATCCTTAGGAAGCAAATGGGAAAGATAACACAGCCCCATTGCATTGCTGTTTGCAATGATTGCCTGGATTAGAGGGTCGGTTTTTGTGTTGCATATTTGATCAGTGTGGATCGCGGTTTCGCAAGGGCAGTGGAAAATACAATCGTTTAACTTCGAGAGGCACATAACTTCTTTCTGTTTGAAGCTATTTTGAAACGGGCTGTGGCTTTGCACTGATGTATCAATTCCTGACCAAACAGGATATCTCCTGTGGGTGCCAACTGCTCTTTGCTCTGTCGGTGATGTGCAACAGCATATAGCATCGCTGGAAGCGTTTGTGGTTACCCAGCAAAGGGTTGCCCAGGCACACTTGCTTTATGCTCTGCGTTGGCTATGGACAAGTGTCACAGGATGCTGTAACTGCTGACATGTGGGGAGGAGATGCACAGTGGGTTACAAGAGACAGCAGAAAAGTTTTCTGCATGACGCCAGAAAAGAGAGGTTGCCAAAAACACGTGTTTTGTCTCAACCAGGAGTGCAGTGTGCCGCTTCTCTTGCTGCAAGGTGTATTACCCTTTCTACTCAGGCCCTTGAAAATCCTGACCTTGAATGTGTGCCTCATTTGGACTGTGTCAGTAATCTCAGAGCTGGTCATTAGGGTATAAAATGAATTTTTCACCCTGGTGAGGCATAGATCCGAGCTGCAAACTCCTCATAGCACCAGTACAGTAACTTGCAGATTTTTGAGCTCTGGCCTAGAAACAGCATAGGCACATGCAGCAACAGCCAAGCTAATAACACCCTACTTCTCAGCAGTGGTTCAGCTGCGGCGTCTATTATCCCTGTCATGTGAATGAAAATTTCTATGCAGAGATGATTTCCAGACCTTGAGCAGAGCCAGCTTGGGTGTATTCGTATCGCCACCCTTTTTTGCTTTCCCTTATGTTCGCGTGCCCAAAGCCAGCACGGGTGTCAGCATCTGCGGTGAGAACATCTTCTAAGTTTCCACTGACTTTATTGTACCAAGTATGGCGTTGAAACAAACGATCAGCAGCCTGAGATGGGAGGTCCTGATGCCCTCGCTATTTCAGCAGGGTGGGGAGCAGCAAGGAATGCTGATGCCTGGGGCTGGGCAAAGGGTATTAAGTTTGTTCCCCTCTCCTCCCAGCCTTTCGATGGGGAAGGAGTGGGCTAAATGCCAAGGGAATTGTCTGCATTTTAAGAAATTGGGCTTCACCACAAGTGATCGTCTCAACACTGGAATTGCAGAGCAAGAAAACATCAGAGCAGAGGATCAGTGTTGTGCCTTTGGGCTTGAAGCTGGAGCCTGGTGGCTGTGCTGTCAGCTGGGAGGCAAGGGGGGGCTGAGCCCAAGGGTACCAGCTCTAAGGGGAGGAGAGCTTGCCTCCAACCATGGCATGGGCTTTTTCCCATCCTGCATGGCTGCTGGAAGAGAGGATGAGGTGAAATCTGAGGAAGTGGGTGCAGGAGGCCCATGGAAGCAGCAGCTTTGTTTCTGGGACGGTCACTTTGGCTCTTCGAGGAATCTTGTGTTTCCTGGCTGTGTAATGGAGACTGTGGGAGACGGTTTGCATTTGTTTTCCTTTGGGAACATAGTTGCCAGGCAATTATTTTACACCCTCTAGCACTGCAGGCATGTCTCTTCAAGTCCAATCTCTTACCACATAACTGAGAAAATGTTTTTTACATTAAAAAGAAGCCTTTTAAAAAGGCCCTTCAGGCATAAAGTCAATGTGTTTTCTATATATAACCCTGTATTATTAATACAATGAACTTATCTGTAGACTCTGTGGGTGAATATGACTTGATTGTTGGAGATACAAGCAATATGATACTCATTTTCAATGCACTGTGTGTCTGACTCCATAATGGTGCCCCCAGCCTTCAGTTCATCTCTTAGTGATAAAGTGGGGCTATAGTGTGAAGCAGTTTTGTGGATTGCACTTTTGCTGAGCATTAATATAAAATAAACAGCCTATAGAGAGAACAAATGTAGCTTGGCTCAGAAATGTCAAGATCAATAGATTTGGGACAGACAGGAATGATGAATGTGAGGGTGTATTATTGAAATAAGTTCAGAATGGCATGGCAAAAGCTTCCTTGGATTTTTTTTTTTTTTTTTAATGTGGGTCATTTGTCACTGTGTGCATTATGTGAGATCATTTTCCTTTTTAAATCATCGAAGAGTGTTTTAGGGTAGACTTGGGAGGCCCCTTTAGCCCAGATCCTTTTCAGGTTAGTCTTCAAAATCAACTGAGATAAACGCACGTGTGCAGACTTCCGTGGCTTTGTAAGAAGAGGAGATAGTGCAAGCAAGTTTAAGTTTTAATTACTTCTTGTTACTGTATGTTAGGCAGTGTGTTCACAGAAAGCTTGCTTTCTGCATGAGCAAAATGTGCAGATGCCCAACCTGATGTAGTTTATGGTGGTCCGATTGACTGATCTGTAGACTTAGTCTAGGGAAGCGCGAGTTTGTAGAGTAACATCAGCCACAGTGTCCAGTTTCTCTCTCTAATGCCATAGCTAAATCTTAGCGAAGCTGCTCTTTAAAACTGGGTGGGAGATGTCTGGAGTGGGTGAAATAGGAATCCCACTGGAGACAGGGATTGCAGTTAGAGACAGAAAGGCAATTCCTGTCAAAGGGGGTGGTGGAGGCCTAGAGATATAAGGCAACGATGCTGGCACAATGGAGGGCTCTGTACAGTGATGTAGCTAAAATGCTTTGCTGGGCAGAGCCTCGGTGACCTGCTAAGGACTGATCTGCAGGACAAACACAAGGGCATAAAAGTAGCCGGCAAGGTACAGCTGTTTTTAGCACAGGCACATACCCATATGAAACTGCAGTAGTTTCAGTGCTGTTCCCAACGTCGCTGGCACTGGCATTGCCATGATTACAATGCTGTTTCTACCTCTCTCCTTTCGTGCTTACTCTGAACTTGTCTGGTGCAGTGGGTGGTTTCACGCCACTAACTTTTGGGGTCAAACCACACGTGTCTCATGTATCTTGTCTGCATGAATTTTACTGGATGTTGTAATAGCTTCCTGATAACTGTTTTCATTTAGGTTAGAAGCTTTTTTTAACTGAATATCCTCTTAATCTATTCTTTCCAGCCCTGGCAAAACAGCTGTGTAAATTGACAGGAGCCAGGAAATAGCAGCTTCACAGCTAATAATGTGGGCTCCTGGTGTTTCCCACTGTGTTTTAGCAGGCGGTTGTCCATCTGAACCCACTGTGCTGCTGCACCACTCCATTCCCTGTGTCCCTGCTATTAAACCAACATCCACGTGGGCTGCGCTCCTGAATGATCAACCTGGTCTCAGCACACAGGGACTCCGTATAACCCTTGCAGCCTTTTCACATGATGTCAGTATTTTATAGGGACCTGTCGTGTCTTTTGCAACAGTTTACATAGCTTTTGATAAATAGGGTTAGTGTCTGGGAGGGGTGATGGCTTGTCTGCTGGAGAGCAGGCTTGTGAAAGGAAATACGGCATCACAGTGTTCTTTTATTTAACAGCTACAAGGGCATCAGGAGCATCGTATGTGCAAACTGCAAGTATTTTGTCAGGTTACACTTATGCAGGAAGCCCCATAAAAGTGGCGTATAGAGGAGGGTGGGAGAATGATTCTATCCACGGGCAGAGGTTTGTTTGGAATAAATGCAGGTAACATCTCTGCTGTGCTAATGCAGATTTTGTAGTCAGCCTGTGTATTTAAGGTCACAGCCAATGTCAAAGCAAGAATTTGGGCTGTGCTGTCTTGGCTGCAGCCACTCTGTACGTAATGCGGTTGTATTCCTGGTGTTCTCTGGCTAAAAATCTCCATGTTGCAGTTTATTTCCCAAATCTGTTTTTATTTTGGGATATTTTATGTGGTTTTGTTTTTTTCCCCGTGACTGTCAGTGTTTTGGAGGCTACTCTGCTGATGCTGGTCTCAGCACTTTGTACTCAGATGCTGTTTTCCTCTGGATACTCAAGGCTGATGTGATGGTTTTATTTGTTCACCTTTCCCCCCCTCCCTGCTCCACATACTTAATAGACGCAGAGCTGGTATCACTGGGTGGCAGTGCTACAGCCAGAAGGAGCAAGCTGGGAAATGCAATGTGGTCTGGCCAGGGGAATAAGAACTCCTGCCAGCTTTTATCCGGAGGTTTGGAGTTTGATTTGTGCTGCTGTCCTCCTCCTTTTGTTTCAGTCTCTTCACCAAAGCAAGAAACTGTTAGGGGATGCTGAGACTCTGTTTCCCTATTGTGAGTGGTTCAGCTTTTGTAAAAAGGAAGAGAATAACTGAAGTCCCACAGAAATAAGAGCAGAATAAGAACTGGCCTTCTGGTTTTAGTTCCCAGGTTTGTCACCAATTTACTGTCTCTGTCACTGTGAATTGCACTTAGAAATGATGCAGTTCTTTATATCTGAAATGCAGCTGTCCAAAATCTGATGCTTGTAAGGTGTGGTGCTCATGTGTTTCTAAATACCATCCTGCTTCTTGCTACATGTATATATATATGGTAAGGCCTAAAATTTGGCATCCAGTTTGAAATGTGAGAGAGACTTCCGAAGCTAGTTAATACCAGTTGGCCTTGGCCTTGGGAAATTGCTTCTGTTGGCTTTCAATCTTCCAGCCTAAATTACTCCATCACAAATTAATTTTGCTGTCTGTACCTGTCTCATTAATATTTGGCTCTCAATGCCTCAGTTTACACAGCTGTAATGAGTAATTATGAGTTTCCTATCTAGGTACAGCTCAAAAATGAGCACCATAGACATGATTTTGCATGCTCACAGTGTTACAGTCATCTTGGAGAGATTCGCCAAAATTCTGTTTGTGGGACCTCAACTGTAGCCAAGTTCCTCTAGGGACGTGCTGGCGGAGGTGGCATGAAGGAGGGCTCCCATGGCAGGGGCTTTGCATGGCTTAGTTTGTTGGTGTTTGCTGTGTGAAGTCTGGAGTCCTACCAGTGTGACTGCACCAGCCCCAGTAGATCACCCCTTGCAATAAAACCAGTCTTGGGTGGTGGGTGATAAAAGTAGCTCTGTTGCATGAGTGCCTGGCAAGGCTGTCTGGGGCAATGGGATGTTGTCCCTCCACCTTGGTGTGCCTTGCTTTGAAAATACCAACATAGATAGGGTTTTCTAGGAGTGTCTGTCCCATCTGCTCAGCTCCATTGCCCTGGCTCCCATGGGGAGGGTTCCATAGGGTTGGGAACAGCGATGTCATTGTTAGATGTGTGCTTAAGCACTGCTCGCCCAGCAGCGTGGCCAAGGTCTCTGGAGCAGGGACAGGCTGTGCTGTGCCCTTGCACAAGAGGACATTGTTTCCCTGGTGAATCACAGAGCTGTTTCATCCCAACGGGTACCTGCACCCGGTGTTCAGATGAAGTGGTGATCTCCTCTCCCTCTGACCTCACCTTCACTTGGCTTTGGTGTGGGGAAAAAGTTACTGCTATTGAATTGCCTTCAGTCATAGGGTTTGATTTTTACTTTTGGGATATTTTTTCCTCACTTTGCTCAGTTCTTGGCTCTTTAGTGGGGGAGGATTGCAGTGGTAGTGTAAAATAAGAACTGCCTGGATGAGCTAAAGGCTGAATTTTCAGAAATCATTAAACCAGTCCGGTTTTGGAGGTCTGACTTGGACACTTCTCAGGGTCACATGTGGGAGCTTTTGCATATACAAAGCAGCAGAAGTGGGTTGTTTCCAGTTTTCCACTGTGTTGCCAATGGGGCTGTCTTTGTCCAGCAGTGCCCTGGTGTACCCTAACAGAGGTTAACTGCCCCCGGAAAAGAGCTGCTGTCAGAATACTTTAAAGTCGGTCAGACTGGCTCCTGCTTTGTGAGGTTTATCAGCAGAGATTTTCAGTGCCTCCAGTGGGAGGCTATTTTTATTCTACCCAGGGGCTACCTTCTGCTCTGAGGTCTTTATCACTCCTCTTTTTTTGTAGAGAAACCTGCCTGTTTTAGGATAACCTTAAATATCTTCATCTTTCGCAGTGTGAAAAACAAGATAGTCTTTTATCCAAGGTAAAAGTTTTTGGCATTTCTGTGGCATGTTCAAGGTTTCTTTTGTGTGGATTTTTTTTTTCCCTTTTTTTTTTTTCCTCCCTGTATAAGGGCGACAGTGCTATAGACATAAGAACATGCTGAGTTTTCTCCCTTGAGCAGGGATGACAGCAAGTGAGGTACGTAATATTCCATCTTCATACTCTGATCAGTGCTATGATTGTTGCAGAAAACCCACGTTGTGTTTCATTGCACCATGTAACCAAGACTGGAAGAGCTCTCACGAGATAATCTGGTTCATTTTCCTGCCCTATGGCAAGACCAATGATACCTGTGTATTTCCTGACAGATGCTGGTCTATGCTCTTTTAAAGACCTCTGCAACCTCTCTGGGCAGCATGTTCCAGTGCTTCACAATCCTTACCAGTAAAAGTCTGATTTCTCCCCACCTTGTATTTAACCTGAATCATCTCTGCTGCAGTTTAAACCTGCCATTTCTTGTCTTGCCCCTTTCAAATTCAAAGAACAGGTCATTCCTTTTTGCAGCAATAGTAAATATTTGAAGACTATTCATGTGCTCCTCTCTTCTTAGTGTTAAATAACTACTATTTGTTAAATCTTCCCTTCTTCGCAGTGGATTTAAATCTTCTATGTAAACCTTAATTGGCCTGTCTTCTCAAAAATACTATGTGATGATCCCAGTCATTAACTAATCCACAAACAGTTTAAACCCTTTGATCAGCATTTTATTTATATACTTTAATAGAAGCCTTCCGTGCTGGCCAAATTGCCTATTTGTGCATTACTGTCTCTGACTTGATGGTCTTGTGCTGGTGCGTGAGCCAAGTACCTGCAAGGTTTTCTGCTGCTTGCTAACTGCCGTTCATTCTAAGGGAACAAGAGAAAGGTTGGTTGCCCAGCATGATGTGAGGCTTGGTGTGGTTTGTGCCGTGTGTTGGTTTTGTGGGACAGCATTTGCAACGTGAAGACTGTGCATTCAAACAGAAAGCGAGTGCAAAGAGAGGCTGACCAATCATGGGTTCATGGATGTCTGCAGGCATCCCAAATATACATTGATGTGCGCAGGAATTTGGAAGTGAACATGTGCTCAGACAGGTGGTAGGCTGTGAAATGTCACTTGGTATTAGGACCTTCTGATGTGGCTGTATTTGAATAGTCAGACCATGCTTGGAGGTCAGCTACTGCTGTAGTGTGATTTGCATGTCCTTGATGTGTATGGTTTTGGCTCCAAGGGAAAGTCAAGGAAACTTATGATTTAGCAGGGCATATGGGAAGGACAGCAGGCAGGTCGTGTTCCCTTTCAGTAATTTTCTCTGGATTTCTCTGTTGTAGGTGAGTGTTTTAACCACCTTGGAGCGGCGATTCAACCTTCAGAGTGCTGATGTGGGCGTCATTGCCAGCAGCTTCGAGATTGGCAACTTGGCCCTCATCCTCTTCGTGAGCTACTTCGGAGCCCGAGGACATCGGCCACGCTTGATAGGATGTGGAGGGATAGTCATGGCCTTGGGTGCCCTCCTTTCTGCATTGCCTGAATTTCTGACCCACCAGTATGAATATGAATCAGGAGAAATACGCTGGGGGGCTGAAGGGAGGGATGTATGTGCTGCCAATGGGTCCACCAGTGATGAGGGACCAGACCCGGACCTTATCTGCAGGAATAGGACTGCTACCAACATGATGTACTTGCTGCTCATTGGAGCACAGGTCCTCCTGGGCATTGGTGCTACCCCTGTCCAGCCCCTGGGAGTTTCCTACATTGATGACCACGTGAGGCGGAAAGATTCCTCCCTGTACATAGGTAAGGCTCTCTGGACTTCTTCTCACTGAAGGCTTTCCTTATGGGCTGGCATCTCGCTCTTGTTATCTGTTTGATGCCAGTGGAAGGGATGCCTCAAGGCCTCTTCTCCATGTTCTGCTATGCTTGTGAAGGTAACTTGGCATGGGTCTTTACACCAAGCTGTTGTAAGCAGCAGGGAAACACAGCAGTATTTGCTTGTATTGTAGCAACGATAAAGGTTGACAGCCACGGTGATTATTACCGGATGACTAGAAAGATGCTTACTCCTTCTATTGCGTTCACCCAGATTGCTTTAAATTCTGTTATTGGTGGCTTATGGTTGAGTTTTATCTGAAGAATTTCCAAGTGGCATATGTGATGATGATTCTTTCCCCCCAAGGTAACCTAGTTTCCTTCCTGTTCAAAGTATTTGTCTCTGAGTAATCATTGCAGTATAAGGAGACTGAGAGGAGACGTGTCTTGTCACTGTGACCATCACATTTTAGCAAGGAAGGGTCTGTTATAGAGTAGGTGCTGTGACCCAGCCTGCTGTGGCAGAACCCCAGATAATGTGATCCCTGTAACGGAATGGGATGCGGAAGCTGGTAAGGCCTATTTTGAGATACAGTAAGCCTGAAGTAGAACTTAGGATTCTGGTGATCATGTTGCAAAGTCCTTCCAGATGGTGAAGAGATGAAATTTAGCTTCAGCTACTCAATGAAACTCTATTACTGGAGTAAAGTGCTTTTGGGTTTCAGCAGTAGTACCCTCTCCAGCAGGTTTGAAGAGGACATTGTGGTGAAGTTGTTCTCTGAAAAAGCTTACCAGCTTGGTTCATTCTTCTTTCTGCAGGACTTGTCACTAGATAGGTGGCTTCAATGCAGTAAATCAGTGTGTGCTGCCATTACTGTGATCCTTCTGCACTTGTGTGTTACTTTCTAGTAACCAAAACTCTGTGCACTTGTCCCATCATCCCTGTCTTGACGTGGCTTTCAACTGAACGGATGATCCTGTTACTGGTTATTCTTTATTCCAAAGATATTTTTATCAAGTTCCCAAGCCTAACTGAACGTAGCTGGAGTATGACCATAAACAGCAAAAATGGACAGTCCCACTGACTTTCTGAATGGTGTTTGGCATCTTGGGATAGCACGGAGGCCTGTTGGAAAGACTATATAACAACCTATGGCATTCCTGGATGTAGTGCTACTTTGCTTGAAGAGGTTCTTCTGCATATTCAAAGTGTGTCCATGTTTCCTGTAACCGACCATAAATTCATAGTATTTCAGTGTTTAGCTTTGTCATTAGGGACCCTAATTATCCCTGGATCATTATTCATCTTCACTTGGTTCTGTAAGTGCTTGTGAAGGATCCACTGGATGAAGCAGGATAATATATAAAATACAAGATACTGTACAACCCAAAGGTGAATAATGAGACTAAATTCACTGGAGTAACTTTGCCAACACCATAAATGATGAGCTGGAATTAAGAGTGATTCTAAGATTATCTATTATAAATAGCTATATAGAGAAGCAGCAACTTCTTTCAGTCTGTTCCTGGGCATTTTTTAAGCAATGCTTCATGTCTGAGAACAGGATTGAAGAGGGTACATGAGAGGAGGATTAGGAAGAGTGATTCTTTTTGCTCCTGAGATACATTCATCTTGTATGCTAAAATAACTTCTTTAAAGTTGGCAGTTCAACTGTAGCTGGGAAAGTACTGCCAGAAAATGATTTCTGATTACTATATGCTGCTTCATTATTTCTCCTTCAGACATATGCTTCTACCCATGTTCCTTTTACATGCAGAGTTAAAAAAAAACACCAAGCAATTATGGGTTGTTTGCTTTACTGGCTTTAGCTATGGAAATCATAATTTCTACATATGGATTATGGGTCGCATGTGTAGGCATACTCAACCAATCAGCCATACCAACAGTGAAGTTCAATATCTGCCTTGTCCCAGCCTATCCACACAAGTAGGTTTACAGATATGGGATGATTATTTCTTACATCAACCTGCAATCAGTTTGCCTAGTAAAAAGGAAAAGCTAACAGGCAAAAAACTAGAGGAGAAAAATCTCTTCTGTGAATGAATTTATATAGAAAAGAAGCTGGTGGAAATGTACGTGTCTCCTAAGGTTTCTGAGTACTTGAGAGGAGGACAGATTCCTCAGTTTAAAATGTTGTTTGAGAATTACTTATTCAGATTTGTCTTTAACTGATTATTTTTGTTCATGTCATGAATGCAATTTTCAGTGGCCTTAGCAGAAAGCTGGCTGAGCAGCTTACCCACTTCATTCTTCTCTGTTTTGCAGAGGAAATAACTGCAGAGTGTATACTGTCACCGAGCTATATTTATATCAGTTTGCTTTCTCATAATAGCATGCTCACTCAGTAGGGGCTTCACTGTGTAACCGGATAAAACGTTTTTGAGTAAGTTCCCTCTGTTTAAATTGGGAGCAAATCTGGCACAGGTTGTTCTCTCAGGATAGTAACTAATTAGTAATACTGGTAATAGTCTGGCTGAACTTTCTATTGCCGCTGGCTGTGGCTGAGAAATGATCAGATTGACCAGTCGATGATGTCTTAGTATATTGCTAACGTCGAGTACGTATATGGTGCATTTGGGCTGTATTGTAGTTGAAGGGGAAGAAGCAGTCTCTCACCTGGCAGCCAAGTACTGGTAATTGTTCATCTGCTGCAGTAAAAACCCTCTTGTGTCCCAAGGCAGTGAATTAGATAGAAATAACTCTCTGCACTGAGAATTTTTTCCTTCCTTCCTTCCAAGTTTTACAAGACTTAAGTGGAGTAACTTATTATCTGATACAGTCTCTTTGCAGTGAAATGACAATATAGAAGACTCCTCTAGTTTAAAACAAAACAAAACCACCAAAAAAACCCAAACCCAAGAACACTTCCGCAAACCTTCTTCTTTCAGTATGAGCACTGGTACATGCGTGCAGAAGAATGCAGATGTGATACCATATGGAATTTAAAGTGAAACTGGTTTTAATTGCTATTGCAAGTAATAGCATTTGTGGAAAACAATGTATTTCTGGCCATGAAGTCCATCAACTCTGGCTTGTTGTGGTTTCTCTGCCATGACTGGCACATATGACATGGTGGGCGGAGCACCTCTGTTGTGCATCCCTTGAAGGCAGAGGTTGCTCAGGCTTGTGCTCTGCCAAGGAGGTGGGGATTCGTTGAGTTTCATAATTAGAGAGACAGGGTGAGATATTACAGGAAGATATCTCTGTGGCATGGGCTGCTAACATGTAGTTTCATGTTTCTTGAGCTAATAGCAGATTTTTTTTGATGCCTTCAATGTGTTGCTACCAAACTCAAACAGATTCTGTTGCTGTAGTAACTAGCCCTAGGAAAAAAGCCTGTGTTGTGGTAACCGAGGGCAAATCAAATCAAACAGATGCATGCATGGAAGTACACACCAAAGGATGTTCAAAGGAAAACGCATTTGTGCTGTAACAGAGTTAGATAGCAGGACCATGCCTGCTCATGCTAATGATGGGAAATAGGTTCTTCTCCCGTTTTGGCATCCGAGTTCCTGCTCAACAGAAAGGTCATAACATTGCCAATAACAGCCAAAAGATTAAAGCAATTTTCTTAGCTATCTGAAGTTGGGAAAAAATCTTGTGTTTTGGTGCTGGTTTGCTTGCTTCTCTCTGTTTTGGTCAGCTCATGTATTTAAGATCTGAATTCCCATCTAGAGCTTTCCAAATAAGCACGTTAATTTTACCTATGTATTTATTAGCATTTGGCATAAGTAACCCCTGAGTGGAGGAATTCCTCACTCCTGCAGACCGTGCAGGACTCATTATTGCTGTAGCTTCACTAATGTCAAAGGATTCCCTCAATTTGTGGCATCCTTTAAAGGAGGAAAAGTATGTTGAAGACTACTTACTACGCAGTTCCTTTCTCTACCTGCTAATGACTCACTTGACATTTCCCTCTTTAAGTTCATTTTCTGCTAGGTCTTGCTGAGTTCTGCTGAAATCAATGAAGGAGGAGGATCAGAGGCGTTGTGAAGCTGATATGAGGGGGGGGAACCTCATCTGACAGTGGTTGTATGGATTTGTTGCCTCTCAAATGAGCAAGAGCAAGTGTTTTCTGGTCACTGGAGTACCAACTTCGTTTTCAGCAGCGGTTTCCATGTTCAGTTAGAACCAGTGCAGTGATGTTATTAGCGGTCTCCATACATGCCTTCTGGGCTTCCTGCAGCATTTAACATTAACTGATGAAAGTTTTTGCATCTTGTATAGGCATGGTTGCCTATAGAGCAGAATGAATAGCCTCTGGGAGCCAGAACTTGATCTGGGACAATTAAGGGCTGCATTATGTAGAGGAAGTTGCTATTATTGTGTCTCCTGTTGATGAAGGAAATTGATATTGATGTTGGAGAGAGCCCTGCCAGATTGTGTGGCTCATTCAGAAGAATGCTGTGTTGATCGTTAACACATCAGAGTCTCTCTCTTAAGTTTGCTGAAGCTGTCTCAGTGTTTAACTTCATGGACACATACCCCACATGTTCATGACCCACCACTTCAGACTCCTCATTGACTTGCAGAAACTGCTGTAATGTGAAGAATGACTTCGAGGAAATCCCAGAAGGAGCAAGTTTTGAGTAAAGGAGTAAGTGATGAGCACTCCTGAGTTTTTGGCGGTGCAAGGGTGTGCCTGAGCATAGTGTGCTCAGGGGCATAGAGCTGTTCTAGACCTGCTTCATGGCAGGGTGAAGGAACAGCAAAACAAAACTCAGCACTGCTGGATGTGTCTGTTTAGCTGCTTCCATCTCATCTCCTGGGCTTCTGCCTGGCCTTTTCTGTGTATATTTTGTTTTATGATATGACTGTTCCAGCTGTTAGTGTAACAAGAGAACTTAATGCCCCGGTGAGTTCTTTCTCCATCTGCCCAGATGGGACTAACCTAGTAAGGGGGACAGGACCTGTATTGTCACTCCTGACTTTGACCTTTGCAGCAGTGTGGGGTTATTTTGCATGGAATGTGTGGAAGCACTTTTTGTTTGGTGGTGATAGTCACAGAGAAATGCTCACTGTCACTTGTGGTGCTTGCTTGCTTGCTTCAAGCACCAACTCAAGATTTGCTGCAGAGGAAGGCAAACATGCCCTAGTTGGAATCTTGCTGTCTCTAGGGATAAATTTGTCCATTTGAAAAATCACTTATGGTAGCTTACGTCAGTCAAAATGACAGCAGCCATTGTGCTTTGGAGAAGCAGTAACATTTTCTTGACTGACAAGAATTAAATCTGAGCGTTGGTATTTATGGCGGTGAGTTAATAGCAGGTTATCAGCATAAGATGCTGAAATCATCAGAGTTTGAGTCAACGTTTTGTATGTGGTAATACAAAGAAGTGGTGTTTGGTTTTCTGTTAGGAAGCTCATGTTGGTAAGCTAAGCAGTTGCTGTGAGTTTTGAAACCATTCATCTACTTTGTATCTGATACTGATGAACCCTAGTATACGCAATAAATACTAAAAATGATATTTTTTTAAAGGGAAATAGGGTTTCTGATTTTATAAACAGAAGCAAAAGTGTGTTTAATGCCATTAAAGAACAAGCCATAGAAATGGGAGAGTTGAAATCCCCATCATCAAACCAGTATTCTTGAATGTAACTTACTGTATTTTTTATATTTGAAGCTTTCAGGATTCTGTTTCCTGGGACACACCCCCCCACAATTCTGAGAAATGAGAATAGTTTGGAGCTGAAAATGCAAATCTGCAGATGTTTGGCTTTCAGGCTGGAAATCTATTCTCTTCTTTACACAGCTTGATATCTACAGCATGATAGGTTCTGTGTAAACTTAGGGAGGACGTTGTTATCCACAGAAATGCGTCGAGGTGGGCATTGTTTCTGTCCCTTCCCAATTCTCTGGAATATTTTTCTTCATTCTGGGATTTTCTTTTTTAATATCCGCCCTATCAAGAAATTCACTTGGGTTTCCAATAGCTGCTTGCTGGTTATGTCTCTAATTGCTGAAAAGTCTGAATGCATTTTGCTCAGTCTTGCCCTTTCCAAATTGCTCAAATTTCTTGAAGTTAATGTTTGAACCTACATTGCTAAATGATAACAAGTGGAATAAATGCATGTTTATAGTGTAGAGGTCATATCACTGGTCTCTTGAGGCCCTTTTTTGATGTGTATTGATTAGAAGATCTTTAGGACCCGCTTGAGAGGTCTGTAGCTTTGCCCATCTTGGCTGCTTAATCCCTTTCATTCCTCACAGCCTTTCCCACTTGTGTGCTCATTTGTGGTCTGCAAACAACATAAGTACTTTATTCACATTTGCTGTTCTTGCTGGAACACGCTTCTCTGAGCTCACCCACCTAAGGCTCTGCCAGCCTTGTGCTTTCCTTAACTCTTTTCCGCTTAAAGCCTGCGTCTACTAGGTCCTTTGTAGTGGATCTTAGCTGACTTTCTATCTATTGTGTTTCGTCTGTGTGCCCGCTTAATATCCTCAAGCTGCTTGGGGAGTTTGTCCACCTCTGTGTGGGCACACGCACTTGTGAAGCGTGAGCAGTTGTTCCAGAGAATTGCTTTTCTCCTTGCTGGTATTTGCAGTTTTATAGGTATGTAATATTTTTAGCCTAAAGACTTGATGGAATTTTGTAATCGTTTTGTTCAGTAAATGCATCCTCCTACAGGCGATTTAGAGAGCCTTTCCTTTCTGCCACAGTCTCCAAGGGATTAAGAAAGACACAGTATTAACACTGAACTAAAAGGAGTGCTGTTGCCAGCGTGAGTGCTGTGATGCCTGTTCATTACTGAAAGGTGTCTTTGCATCAGATTCACAGGGTTGTCTTCCCTGTGGACTAGCTGTGATCAGATTAAATCATGTGGCTTCATGTGGATATACTGGTAATAACTATGTTGGCCTAAGCCACTGATCCATTGATAACCTGCAGCCCTTTATAGTTATTCCCCTTTGGGAAGAGATCTGTGTTCTCATTTGCTGTGTGTCAGCGGGGCTGGCTCGGTTACACATGTCTCCTTCTATGGTGGTAGTGGTAATATCCTAGAAAATTAAATGGAAACATAAACAAGTGTGTAGGGTGTATTAGAGCAGTAACAATAATCAATTAATGAGAATAACCTTCTCCATTGCAGGCAGGAAGGCTGAGTTGTGAAAGGCAGTAGCTGAATGGATGTATTTCTTCAATTAAATGTATATATGCACAAAGTTGTAACTGCTATGGGCTCCACTATTTTACAGCAATTGCCCCAGTTACCTTAACCTTCTGCTAAAAGCTTTTTTTGTTATGAGCTGAGTAAATAAAGCTTGGGTCCAACACAAATGGCTTTGTGTGAGAGCATATTGAGGGTGGGAGCTGTTTCCATGTTACTCTGTGCTCTCTGTGTACTCTGCAGCTGATTTTTTTGGCTTAATTGGGATTTGTTGACTCAGTTGTCTTGTAAAAATCACTTCTTTTTGCAAGCATGTTGGTTTCTTTCTGTAGTGTATTTAAAACAGTCGTCAGCTGGGAGAGCCTAGTGAGGTACATCATTCCTGGGGCACTCTCTTTAAAGCAGTGCTCTTGTCATTTAAGGGGCAAATATGCACAGAACAGGACGTATTAGTCCTAAGGGTCATAAAATTGATTAATTAGATTGGGAGGTGTTGAGTTGCCCATGTCAAGGGCTGAAGGCTGTATTGTACCTCCTAGATGGTGCAAGTCAGAGCAAGCTGATGCGTCTTTGCCCTTCTGGGGATTTGACTGAGACTCCCCAACTCATTGCACATAAGGAACTTCCAGATGTTTTGGTCCCAGTTTATGGGCTGGCATTGAGGACACTTGGAGTTGTGTTTAACATGTACCTTCCCATGGTGGGACAAGGCACAGGATCTGCCCCTTTGCCAGCACAAATCAGGGCACTGGCCTCAAAGCAGTGGTAGAAGTCTTGTTGCCTGATACTGAGGCTTGTGTTGTCCTCTTCTCCTTTGGGATGGAGGATATTTTAGGACTTGTCAGAAATGATTATCCCACTCATCCTCAACCAAGGGAGCAAGAGACAGCTTTCATGAATTTTGCTGTTCTACTGGTTTTGTTTTGCTGTTTGTACCCTTGCAACAAAGGGCAGTGACCTGAAATAGCGTTGAAAGGTAATCACTGCCTTAAAGTTGCAAATAGTTACTGCTTTATTGTATATCCTGATACGCACATCCCACCCGGTGCCAGCAGGATTCAGGCCCCTGTCTGGGGTCTTGGTGATGTCTGCCACATTGTGAGCTGCAGGGAAAGCTGCCACACACTTCCCCACCTGTATATATGAGTATATAGGAGAATACAAAACTCTTTCACAAAAGCTCACTCTTTCACAGCTGCCTCTTCTGTTGCTGGTGAGGTGCTCAACCAACTCTTTTTGCCTTTTGGAGAGGTTGCTTGCCACAGTTTCGAGCTGGATGCTGGGTCTGCCAATGCTCACACCCTTTGGGTGCCAGATAGGTGCTATTTGAGTAACCCCCTAAAAGTGTTTGTCTTTGCCAAGTCCCAAGCAGTGCCATGGCACAAACATATGGGTCTGTTGACACACTGGGTCAGGCAGTGCTGAGCTGCCAAAGCTGACGTTGTGTTTTTATCATGATAGCTTTGCCATGTGGCTACGTGCAGGTCACTCCTCAGCATAGCACCTGTAAGAGCAGTGCTCCTTCATAGCTGTGGGGAACTGGGCTGGAAGAGGTTTATCCAGAGGCTGTGAGGGACCTCAAGGAGTGATGGCAGATCAACCCCTGGATGAGGCTTTCCTCCAGGCTATGTGTGTAACTGTCATCAGATGTCCAACAGGTGCCTGACCAATGTGACAGGGTTAGTGTATGAACCTGAGTCATTAAAAATTAATGGTTTTAACACCAGAGGAACAGCTGTGACATGAATAAAGCTGTGAGATGGCCCAGGAGTACCTGTTTGAGGCCTAAGGCAGAGCTGCTGTGGACACATCAGTGCAGTCTTGATAACTACAAGTGTCTGATTACCCCTGACGGACCAGCCTGGAGGAAAAAGTGCGGCCACACATGATGGGCACCTTGCAAAACAAACCTAAAATTGCTTCTTGGTCACCTTATAAGTCATTAGAATAGCCAGTGGAGCAGGAGCCCTTCCTGGTGTGGTTCATGGGGTCAGTGACAACCTAAAACTTCTCATCTGGCAGACATGTCACCAGGGGCCTGGTGCTGGTATGTAACCTATTGAAGATCTACCTGCTGATTTTGGAGCCCTGTCTGCTCTGCTGACAAGGCTGCTGCTGTGCTGGTGGCAAGGTGTTTCCCCATTAACCTGTCATTTCACTGGTGTTAGTCTGCTGCGTCTTCCAAACCAGCTCTGCTGCCAGAAGAATGCTGAGTACAGGACCTTAAGTGAGCTTCAGAAGGAAACTGGCCATGAACTGCACCTCGGAAGCTCTGCCAGAAAAGGCACAGGGCAAAAATGATGTTCCTACTTCGCGTGTGGGGTTCGGTTCACCCTGGGCATGAATGTACGGCTTTTTGACCTCTTTTTTTCATGTAGGCAGCATGGAGGCAACATGCAAGGCTGTGGAAGGGATGAGCTTTTTGCACTGTGGGTAGATCCCCTTCAACCCCAGCTAGTGTGGCTCTGGCAGCCACAAGCATCCAGAGCATGGCTGGGGAGCACCATAAACCACTTGGGATGTGCAGGCTGGTGTGGGGAAGGGGAGGCTGGGAATGGCCACACTGACAGCTTAGGACTGCAGAAAGCCTGTGCTTGGTTGGTCTGGGGTTACTCAGCCAGGAGCTTTCCCCATAGCTTTGGGCAAATCCTTCTGATCTTGCCTTCTCAAAGTTGGGGGCTTGGTCCCTAAATTGCTCCTTCAAACTTTGTTGCTTTGAAAGCACTTGGGAGAGTCTTTTTTTCAGCTTTCTTTTTGCCAAGGTACAGTCATTTCATTAACTGTGCTGCTAATGAGGTATTTTGCTTTTCTTTAGGAGGAGGCCTGCTCTCACTAAGCCCTCTTTTGATTGCAATAATAGGGATTTTGTCTGGAGGAGGCTATCCAAATTTGGCCCTTTATTAACCAATTAAAATGTGAGGATTTAAATAGGTTCTTGGGTGGATGTGAACAACATGTCATGTTGCTCTTTTGACTTAATACCTCAGAGCAGTTCACTGCAGCTAAACAAGACTTCATTACAAGGTGCGGGATCTGGCTAAAGGCAGCAGATCAAAGCCATAGTGGAAATCAAGAGTTCAAACAGGTAGAAGAGCAAGATGTGCTGTGCACCAATTCTTTATTTGCTGTCTCCTGCTGCTTACCTCCTGTTTTCCCTGTGGTTTTCTGTACATTCCTATCCTCAATGTTGGGCAAACCATTCCTGCTATAACTGTTTGTACAAGAGAGTGATTTTGCTTATTAAAGTTGGAAAGAAATAATATTAAAGGGAAAAAAATAGACAACTGAGACAACTTTGTTGTATTAGTCATTGCTGCAGAGACCAATTACCCTTGTGATAAAAGACCACCTGTATGTTGTTAGCCATCAGCTAACGACATAAGGATGTCCTAATTCAATCAGACCAATCATCAAAAGAATAATACTTGTTAGAGAAAGCTTTCCCCCTGCAGATTCATAAACTGTGCACTGGGGGGACTGAAAGAGGTAGTGGCATGCAAGGCCATGCTGCTAAGGTGTCTTGAGCATTGAGTAATGCTTTGCTGTGCTCAGCTGTGTGTTGTCCTTTAGCTTTCTGTTCATTTTGGTCACTTGTTGGTTTTGCTATCTAGGAGAGGTGTGTGCGTTTGTGTGTGTTCAATATTCCCTCTCTCCATTTCACATAAAAACACATTTTGTTTTATGTCAATGCCTATCTTCATTTATGTCCTCTGTAAAAGCATGCTGTTCTGGTACTGGTGATAGACAAGCACTCTGTGTTCTAACTTGTGCAAGCAGCAGTGTTTCGGGAAACTAAACTACTTGCAGTAGTTCCATGTAAGCTGTGAAGAGTTTCCCACAGGTGCCAGAGGGTAAGAGGTTTGTAGGGAGAGATAACACCTTCTCTTTGATCAGTTGAGTCAGCTGGAAAACATGTATGTTCATGCTTGGTGGGTCTTGTTCTGGCTCATGACTGCTCACACTTAAGGATTTACTTTTTATTTCCCAGCTGCCCTCTGATCTGGTAAAATACACTTCTTGTCTCTCTAAACCTTGCTTCCCTTCCTGTGTTGGTGAGAATTGCATATCAAACAGAAACCCCTTCTCTTCTGTAGTTGCCTAGCACATGTCATTAGGTGCTTACCATCCTGGAGGTACTTGATTTATAAGGAGTAGTAAAACTCTAGTTAAGCATGGGTTAAACAAATACACTTACTCCAGCAATGTCTTCAGGGTTATAAAACAATTTAGCAGGAGGGTGAGAATAGACCCCAGGAATTCTGACTCCAGCGCCCTGCAATTGCTCTGAGACCTAAAACATTTAATTGCATTCCTGTAAAGCAATGTATCTTCCATGGGTGCAGGCATTCCTTCCTTTTTAGTGCCAGAGGAGTTAATGGTCCTAGCTTCTTGTCTGTTAGCACTACCCTGCTCCACCTCTGCAAACTATGTTTAATATGTCTCCAAGAGTTGGATGATTAAACTGAGACCAACACCGTCTGCGCAGTGGTCAGTGAGGTGCAAGAAGCAGGTTGAGGACACTCAGACTCCACGCTGCTCCATAACTCGCTTCCAGGAGCCACCAGCACAGGGGACATGTGCCTTGGGCTTGTCCAGTTGCTTTTGAAGTTTGCCTATGCTTATGGCCAGAAATGTGAGTGAATTCCAGAGTTCCCTGTGGCTTTTCTCATCTCCTAGTTAGGTTGTGCATTTTTCTTCCCAAGCCTGTTACTTTCTTGCCTGGATGCTTAGGATTTTGGCTTTAAGGTGATGAAGGTGCTGAAGCAGGCATGAAACTCTTCTCCTGGCGGGAAGATAACTTATGAATATCTTATGTTATTCATAAGATATCTTTTTATATCTTAAAAGAAGTGGCATCTGCCTGTCAAATATCTTGCTGCTGCCAGAGGTAGCAGTCATGCCATCATTCTGGCCTTGCCACATCCTACCGCTGGTAGGAGTGCTCTGGTAATTCCTTGGGCTGGTGAGAAGGTGCACTGGGATGGGGGGCATAAGGCACGGGTTGGTGCAGCTGGCAAAGATTATGGCAGGCCATTTCTTTAGGTGAAAAATGTGATCTTAAATGGGTTTTGCCAATGCTAAAAGACCTGTTGAAGTGAAAATTTCAGCTGAACAGCAGAAGCGGAAATGAAGCTGTGCTGCTCTCCAGTGTTACAGTATAAAATGCTCCCATGTGTCCCTCCTTGAGTTCGTCTCACATTCTGCACCCCCCAAAGCCGTAGTAAAGTGGTGACTAAAGCAGCTCGAGCAAAGCTTTCTGAATAAATTAGTGTTGCTGTCCTGTGGCATTCCGAGTCTGAGTAAACAGATGAGACTGACTCTGCTTTAAAATCAGCAAGTTTGGGCTTTATTAGCCCTGGAGGGGCAGTAAATTCTAGAGCGGAGCCAGAGGAGCAGAGGGAGGAAGCAGCAAGCAAGGAGGTGTAGCACTGGATAAGGATATGCTTGAGAAAGTCCTTGCTGCTTACTGCAGCCCAGGAAGGCAATTTGAAATTGAATCTACAGTGCACTAGGGAGCTGTTGGAGGTGACTTAAGAAGGGGTAAGGATTTGGGAAATCTCTATGAGCAAAGGCTGCATTCAGCAAAGGCAAGAATACGGGAAGGGTGAGGTGGAATGTAGAGGTGAGCAAAGCATACTAAGGCTGGGGGGGCAGGTATGGAAGCAACTAGACTTAAGATGGGAGCTAAGCAGATGTAGGAGAAACATGGTAAGGGCCGTCTCCATTAAGTCTACGGAAGTGTGGATCCTCACATTAAAAGGCTTTTTGATTTCTATTTCTAAAGTTCAGACTCTTTATTTTAATCGATAACCATGGGAATTAGGTGACTAGATGGAATCTAGGGTTAAATGTTGCCTTTCTGGATCACAACTGTTGGCCAATTCTGTGTGTCTCCTCCTGGGCCATGGGACGCACGTGGTCTCTGTGTTCTTGCAAAGCAAGCTGGTTTTGTGAATAAACAGTGTGTTTTGATGGTGGGTGTGGTGGTGTCGGGAGGGGAAGTGAGTGTGCTAGGAGCCTTGTTCCCAAAGAGATCCTAGTGTTTACTGAAGATGGTAATTACTGCCTCCAACCCATCGTTATTCGTCTTCTGCCCGTAGCACTGTGATCAAAGGTGCTGATAACACTTGCATGGAGTAAAATACTAGTAAGAAATAAAGATGCTCTGGAATTTCAGGAGTACTATTACTTGGTTTAGTTTTTGGCTGGCATTTTTTGGAGGGATTTTTGAGGTTGGTGATGGCAAAGGAAGGAAATGCTTTTGGTTTTTGGTTTTGTTTTTTCAGTGCCCCATATGGCTGTTTTATTAACTGGAAAGCCTCCAACTGTGAATTGGATGATGTTACACAGCTACAGAGCAAAACTGATTCCCAGCCGTGTGGCCGAGAATCCTTGCACCTCTAAGCATGAGCCATACCCCCCATCTAGGGTTAGGGAGAAAAAGAAAAGCTTCATTTGCGCTGTTCTGCTGACCCAAGGCAAACGTTGTTTTCCGTGCTGGGGATGTTGAGCTTTTCAAACAACATGTGAACCTTGAACAAATTAGCTGTCAGCAGCTCATCAAAAAGCACCTCCGTTTGAGCTGAGGCTTTGGGAATGACAGGTACAGCAAACCCACAAGTTTGAGGTTTTTAACAGTTTGCAGTGTGTTTATCCACCACAAGTTGGTAGTAGGATGGCTATACTTCCACATTCTTCCCTGCTTGTATGAGTGGGATATTCTACCACAATATGAAAGAACACATTGCAAACCAGACTTCTGCAGCAGTGATTTGCATTGTGTGTTATCCAGGTGCTTTCCAAGCATTGACTCTTTGATTCCTGCCCGAGGAGCATTTCTTCACGTTTTCTACTGGATTTCTGTCCCATCTCCCTTTAGATTTAAGGTCTTGCTTCATTGTCAGCTTTGAGTGTAAAAATGGGATTTGATGTTTAGGAGTGGACCTTTCTTATTTCACATCCTGGAAGCTGCACATCTAGTGCTGCTCCCCACATCCTTCAGTGCTGAATCCAGCTGCTGCACAGTGGAGTCCATGCTAGCACAGTCACAAGCTAAAGTTCACCAGATGATTCATTGTTTTTCCTGTCAGCTTCTCTCTGGAGCTCTGCTAGGTAGCATAGAACTGCTGTCTGCTTGCCAAGGGTGATTTTGAGGACAGAATGGGCTGGTGAAAGTTGCTCAGTGGATAGGCAGAGCTCCCTTCTGCACCTCCTGTTCTTTGTAACCTCTGGCCCTCCATGGGAAGGAGTGGAAGAGCAGCAGAAGGTCCAGTATTGACTATTGTGGCTTATTGCCTCCAACCCAGGTTAAAGGCTTCTTGATTGCAACCTGCCTATGTAGCACAGAGTGGCTTCAATTGCCTGAAGGGCCTTCTCCTTCCGTGCTGGTCACAAACATGTGGTTTGGTAGAGACCATGTGTAATGACTGTTGATGCCCTAGGCTATGTTACCGCCTGTGAATCAATATCCTTTTTCAGCCACTTGTGTTCGTAACTATTGTGTTATGGTTGATGAAAAGGGAGATTCTAAGGTAACACTTAACCTGTTGTCATTCAATAGATCCCTCTGTGCAGCTGGAGGATGGATGTGCCACCTTCTTTACTGGAGAAGAAGTCCAAATCTAACCTCAGGTGTCTGCATGGAGGGTCAGTGTGGTCATGTCTTCCTCTCATCTTGAAAGAGACCTTGTCCTGTATCAGACATATAGGAAACAGCTTAGTGTTACGGTTTAGCACCAAGTTTGTGCTTCTTGTGTCTACTTCTGCTCTTCCTTAATGAGGCTTTTGGGGTTTGATTACAGTTACCATCTAACTTCAAGTCCCTGGTGTCCTTGGGTTCACAGTAGTCGAGGGAGAGACTGGCTGCTCTGCAGAAGCTAAGCCGAGGGACTTAAGGCTCATCTCTGGAGATGCTGCTCTCCAGGAACGGCTCTTGCATCTAAGGATGCTGTCATCTACCCAAGCCTCTGGCTTTGATGTTGAAGGTAGGTGGTTAGAGTATCCCCTTTACACACACACACTTCAAACACAGATTGTGCAGGATTACCGCTGGATAAAAGCCAAATCCCAGGCAGTAGAGACTGTTTAATCACAATCCTCTGTCTCTACTGGATTAATGTAATTAATGTAAGCCCTTTTGGATGGGCGACCTGTTATTTGTCTGGCGCAGCTCTTCATTTGTGCAGTGCTGTGTATATACCCAGGATCCTCTGAAAATGATGATGAAGGTCTAATCCCACTTGCATACAACTGGTGGCCAAGTAAATTTCCATTTACAGACAACTAGTTTACTGCTCCCTTCAGGGGGAGTTGTAGACTATTTAAAAAGAAAAAACATAATAATTAAAAAAAATTCAGAATGCCCAAGGTTAAATCAGAATTATCATTTCCCAGGTTACTTCAAGGGAAATTAAAATAGGAATTTCTTATTTTTAATGTCATCTCTCTAGAGAGCAAAAGAAAAGTTATTAATAAACTGAAGGTTCATCAGTGCATTATGGCCCTGGCTCATTTCAAGGGTGATGTAGAGCTTAATGTGCAGTGGAGATGTTAGTGATAATGTCCTTGCATGCCCAGCCTGAGCACATGGGGCAGGAGCTGTGCCTTTGTCTTCTGCCGTTTGTGGCATCTGGAATCGTGGCAAGGAGAGAAAAAGTGTTTCCCGGACCTGTGACATCCCATGGGCCCCAAATCTCACTGGCTGAGTTCCTCCCTTATGTTTCTCTGCATTTCTTATGCAGCTGGATGTGATGTAACCCTCAATAGGATACGCTGGCTCCCTTTTCTTTCCACTGTTTCAGGGTATTCTACCAGCAAATTGGAGAGAGTTTATTTGAGAAAGAAAGAGATAACAAACAATAAACAACCCAAACAAATCAACAATAAAAGAACCCTTGCAAAAAAATGAATGTAACAAGTCAAATGCTTCACTTGAATATTAATTTCTGAAGAGAGTGATGCATTAAACAGGCTTTTTGTTTAGCAGAAGTACTGTCAGTATTTCATTTTTTTTAAATGAAAACCATCTTCCACTTTCATTTTTCCATGTTTTAACTGTAACCTTTTATATTTGACAAAATCACATCAATTTCATAAGGAGTAAAATCAGCTTTCATCAGTTCTGGTGGATTGTTTTCTAGATCTTGGCTGCACCCATCTGTGCAGAAGGCAGAGGCTTTCTGGAGCATTCTCTGAAAAACAAACGCTTGTGTCCAAGCTTGAAAATTAGCATGAAAGTGACATTTAATATTTGGCCAGCAGCTAAAAAGCCTGTTATTTTCACTGAGGTTAAAAGGAACCTAAGTTGGGCAGCTCTGGCGTCCAGGGTCACAGCTTGCCCAGGTCTTTAAAGCAAAGCCACTGCAGGCAGTGGTCTTGCTGGCCGTGGGAACTGGCATCATTCCTAATGGAAGCTCTGCAGTGGGCAGCATGTCCCGGGCTGCCCTTCCATCCTGCTTCTTCCACGTGTCCTTCGGAGAAGCAAGAAGCCTTTTCCAGGGAGTGCACAGGGTGAAAGGACTCAATGAAAACATGAGCTGATCATTTAACAGGCAATACGTGGTTGTGCATTGTCTCTGATTTGTGTTCAGCGCTAGTAGAATGCACTTATCACCCAGTTTGTGCTTACAAGCCTTATTATGGCCAATATAAAGGCATTTTCCTATCATTTTCTCCCTGGAGCCACATGGTGTTAGGGCTTTTGGATGTTGCGCAAGTCCCAAATGCCCTGTGAGGGACCACAGGCTGAGGGGTGAGCAGAGAAAGCCAGGAGCGTCAGTATACCTGGACCAGAAACTGTGTATAGGATGGGGTGTCTGTTTTTCAGCTGCAAGAAGCTCAGTATTTAAGGTTCATGTGGAGCATCATTTGCAACAGAATAAATATCTTGGCATGTCATGTTTTGCACAGCAGAAAGGATTCTGACTTTCCAGCCCTTGGTATCTGTAACTCGCTTGAAAGAATTGCTGACGTCTGCCCAAATGCCAGTATCTTCTCAACCATATGAAGCTTAATATCACAGCTTAAGCTTTACTCTCTGAGCTGTGCTGCACAGCTAAAATCAAGCTGTGTTTCCAGCACTGAGGAAGATCCTGACTATTAACCCACTAGCTTTTTATTTATTTTCCTTCTGTGCTTGTTGTTAAATTGCAAAGTCAACTTAATTCCGGGGCTTCTAAATGGCATATGATTTCCACATGATGATGGCAAATCTCCTTTGGGCTGCTCATATCATCTGATACTGGTGACCTAAACAGGGATAGGTCAGGGCAGCAGAAAGCAGGGCACTGGTGTTAGCTTTCCTTGCTACCCTTTTTTTACCCATAGTAAATAGGCAGGTCACAACACAGCTCTATTCCCCCCCTTCCTCTTTATTTTTACACTCCCTTGGCTCAGTCTTCTTTCCTTTAAAACTCTCTGCTGCCAAACTCCTTTTCCACCCCAAGTGGGTTTGCATTCAGCCTCAGAGCCCTTCAGTGGCTTTATAATTTCCCTCCTGGACACGTGCTCCTGTCTAAAGATCTGGATCTGTTTCTACCTATTAGGGCCAAGTCTCAGGTAAAGTGGAGGTGCAGCCTCAGCCCAGGTCATAACTTTGCCTGCTGCGCTGATGGAGCTGATCCTGGGTCCAGCTGAGTGGCCTGGATCTGTCATAATGAGCATCAGTCCTACTTTCAGAGGTTTATTAAGCTTTCTGCTTGAGGGCTCACACAGGCCTCTGAGTGCTGTAACCGTTGCAATGAGAACTGTATGGGGGTGTATGATGGTCAGCCCTCTTTTTATTTATTTTCACTCCTGCATGTCTCCATCAGAGATGAAGTTGTTGGGACCCAACCGTTGACACTGGGAATAAGATGGAAATGGTGACTGAGAGAAGAGGGAGCTGCAATTTATTCTCATTTCCCCCGTTTTAACCTCCTTTAAGAGCATAGTTTGAATCTTGCAGGTTTTTTGTCTAATGACTAAAGTACCTTTTTACCTAGTAATTCACTTCATTAAGCTCCTAAGGGCTTTTAAGACTTCTTGGAAGTCTTCTGAGAACATGCTCACCTGTTGTGAATGTCACTCATAGAAGGGCTCTGGCTGTGATTTCTCAGTATTCAATATCATGCAGTAGAGCAGGAGTTTGGGATTTGATGCTAACCAGTATGGACCAGCTCACGCCATGCTCTGAAGGAGAGGGCAGAAATGGTCTGTGGGGTTTGGTCCTGATGCCTGAGGTGTAATTCCCTTAAAGTCATGCAGGGAATTGCTGCTGCTGTTCCCTCCCATCCCACCCACTTTGTTCCGTGTCAAAAGTAAGATCTCGGAAAATGAAATTAATTTCATCTCGGTGCAGCTATTAATGTTACACGCTGCGGGAAGCTCTTTAAGGAGGCCGATGACCTTCATCCATGTGGAATAAGTGCTGAATAATGGAGAGCTTTCATGTTCCCACAGAAAGAAAGTGGCTTTTTAAATCAACTGGAGATGTTGCAGGCGTGGATGAAGGAAAAGAAAAAGCAAACTGCGTTAGGAAGCAGTGGGCAGAGTGTGCATGGAAACAGAGCAGCAGCTTCCACCGTCTGGCAGGTGTTGCTGTTTGCAGAGACCTCTTGTAAGCACGTGAAACTGCACAGACCCATCTCGCCTTCTGTTACTGGTGGCTCCTGGAGACCTTTGTAAGCAAGTGTGGTCCCTTCCCAGCACATTCATTCTTTCTTCCTCTCCAACCCGGGGACCTGCTTGGTTTCTGCATCGCCAACTGCTGCCCCAGGTTTCTCTCTCTCTTTCCTTGAACTGATTCACATTACATGCTTCTCTGATGGCCTCTGGCAATGTGTGGTGTGCTTCAGCCATTCGTTTATGGAAAGAAATGCATCTTGAGCAATTTATATATAGTCTGGCTTGTCTCCCCACCTTTTCTTGCTTCGAGGAAGCAGCATGTTCTGGGAGCAAAGTTCAGTGGTCTCTTTCTTCACCCTTTCCACGCTATTTACAGTCCAGAGATCACTTTTAACAAGGCTATTTGAGTGTCCTGCTCCTAAAAAGGACCCTTTTTCTCACCCCATCTGTTTTGCAGGGGTTTGTGTGAGCACTGCCGCCTTGTTGATGAATGGGTGCTCAAAGCCTGAGCTGCTCGGGAAGAGTTTGCCAGATTCATTTCCTGCCTGATGCATCATCAGCTAAAATATCAGAAGGATCAGTATCACGCAAGGAGGTATGAGCCAGCAGGAACCTGTCACTTGAGATATTAGGTTGAACTGGTAGTTTTAAAGTGACTACGTGGAGCAACCAAAAGCCTGAGAAACTGAGCAACCAAAACTGAGAAAGGATGGGAGTTGAGACTGCCACCCATCGCTTTTGAAGCCAGGTTACTGACTAGGAGACAAGTTTCATTTTGGGATACTTACATTCAAACTTCATGACACCAGCTGGTTCTAAGCCTTTTCCCTATATGCGGTTGCTTTTCTTTTTGTAGCTGTATTTTGGATGGCGGGGCTTGCCTTTTAATCTGGTAAAAAACATAAAAGCCAACAAACCAAATGCAGTTACGTTGCTTCTGTGTGGCTTTTTGTAGTATTTTCATGCTTCTGGCAGCGCGACAGGAGAACAAAAAGTTTCATTACTGCGTGGTTATGTTGAAAGTGGTCTGAGAGAATATAACAGGCCTCCTTGAGAAGAGTTGAGTGGAGGTACAAAACGAGGTTCTCATCACATGAGAAGGAGCTGATGTTTGGGCCTTGGACAACAGAAGCTATTAAAATTTTGGCTTCCTGACAAAGTAGCAAGAGCTGCTATACTTGACAAATGAGTAGTATACATCTCACTGCTTCAGAGGGCCACTTGTCAGTGTGTTGTCTTGCCTGGCACAGAGGGATCTGCTGTTCCCAGCATGGAGGACTGCCGAGCATGTGGGACTCGTGCATATGAAGTGAAGCAGGGATGTTGGAGGTTAGGAGAAGATCACAGTGTCTCAGGTCTGTCCTGGATGGACAGACGTATTTTGCACCACTAAGAAGGTAAACAGGAGCTGTTCCTTTGGCTCTGCTCCTTTGCAGCAGAAGTAAAGCCGACTTTGGCTCGCTTCCCACAGGTCACTGAACTTCTTTTTGCATCTGTTTCCACAATGTGCAGAAAGGAAAGGCAATAAATATTTATTACTCAGTAGCCTGGGTGCAGGTTTGCTTCCTTTTACTGTAATTTCACTGCTCCTGTAGCAACTTAAGTGGCTTTGGTGTGCCCCCAGCATAGGGAAAAATTAAGATGGGTTTGCAGGAGTTTTTGAAGGGGCCCACTGCCATCCCATAAATGTTGTTCAACAAACCTTTCTAATGCTTGTCTCCTGGAAGCCTTGCTTCTGCCTTTCTGCTTTGCTTGTAATTATCAGCGGGCAACAGCAAGCTCTCCTCTAGCACGTCAGATGCTCATCTGCCATTCATCATTGCATCACTGTGCAAAGCACCAGGAAGAGGCTTCCAAGATGCAAACACTGTACATCCAGCTGTGGCCCCTGCACCATCCATGATGGGTTACCCTGATCCTGCTCCTAAAAATGCCTGCTTTTGGAGAAGTTTAAGGAGGGGAGAAAAAAAACATAATGTTTTACTACTTAGATAATGAGTCTTATGAAATTCATAGTGCACTAGTAGCATCAGCATTCTCAGGAGGGAAAACCAAGAGAAGTGAGACTTTTTCGCAGTATTGACCTTTGTTTTTTCCTGGAGTTAAAACACAGCTTCTTTACATCATACAGAAAAATAGAAAATGAAATTCAAAAGATTGCAATTAAGAGTAAAATGCAGAAAGCCATATAGTTAATCTTGATCTATATGTACTGATGTGATTTATTAGTTTGGATTGAGACCTCTGTTCTTGTGGTTAAAGGCTTCGCTCTCCCATTTTATAGAGAAAGGACAGTTTCTTTTGCTAAGAATCCATAGGAGCTGCTCTACACCAGTGCTTTGTGGAAAAAGCAATCTTGGATTCATGGTCCATCTTGGTTTTTCCCTCTGGACAGCATCAACATCAGGGAAGCAATTAGATGGTGATTTTTTTTCTCCTTGAAACTGGGAAGACTTCATGTCCATCTTCCTGTGGTGCTGCTGAATTGCCCTTCCCTTCACATACACATTCATGCCATTTGTACTGGCAATAGTTCAGGGATTTCTATGCCCCATTAAACTTGGGAACAGCTGTGGCCAGAGTCCCTCTTGGCCTACACCCAGTCTCACATAGTAACCGATAACAAATGTCAAAGTCTGGAAGAAGCAACACAAGGTGAGGATGATCCTCTCCTGAGTATTTGTAACCAGCTTCTGACTATTCAGTGGTTTGGTTTGGAGGCTGCATCTGGACCATTGCTGTGTTTAGTGAGCTTATACTTCCCAAATTTATCTAACCTGACTTTAAGCTGATTTAAAGCAACATCGTGCAGCGGTGAGTTCCACAAATTGAATTGTTCTTTTCAAATTGCTTTTACATCTTCTGCCTGGGTGCCCACAAGCCCTGAGAGAGGGGTAGTTTTGAGGGGTTTTTTGTTCACCTCTTCCGTGTAATTCAGTCATTTCTTGTCTTCATCTTAAATTCCCAATCCAGTGGCTCTCTCCTTCCATATTTCCATTCCATGTTTCTAATTTCCTTGTCTGATCTTGCCTCTTTTTCCCAGTCCTGTTCTTTCGTATTGTTTTTAATGCTGGATGGCCAGACATCACGTTTGATACAAGATATAGGTTTGCTTCAGAGTTAGACAGTGACATCATGGTGTTTTCTTCCCTTCCCAATTCCCTTCATGGTTTTGCAGAGCATACTCTGAAAGGTTTTTTGGTATCAAGATAGAACTGGTGTAATTTACAACCTGAGCATTGTCTAGCTTTATAATAATTCAGCACTGAGATATTAAAGCCTTATACTTGTCCGGTGATCTTGACAGTCCTGCAATTGTCATGGGGTGGAGCTGGTTGACTTGATTCCAGGGATGCTTCTCCTTTCTTGTTGGACTCAATACCTTCTATAAGATGACTCATTTCTTATCGAGATTGTGATAAATACTTATGAGTTGCTAAACAGGAATGTGATTTGTTTGGAAAGTCTGCAGCCAAGTAGCTGAGCGCAGGATTTGTGAGCAGTTGGACTGGGAATCCTTTGGCTTTTTGAACAAATGAAGGGAACTAGGGGAAAATAACACTGTAAAAACAGGTGCCCATCAGTGTGGAGGTGTGTCTCTGAAGGTATTAAAGCATTGTGCAGTATGAAATTGGTTGTTATTTTGAAATCAATGCACTAAAAGACAGACCCTCAAAACTTCCCCTTACACCTGCGTTCCTGCTGCAGTAAATATTTTTTGTAAAAATCAATGGAGGAAGCCTACTCAGCACTGTAAATCCTGTGTAATTATTGAGCAGAGAATTATAGTTGTCTTGTATTGATTCCCCCTGCTTTGTTAGAGCTTCCTCCTTTCTGCAGAGCTGAATTGGAGCCACAGTGTTGGCATTAAAGAACTGGAGAAAGAACAGAGCTTGCTGCTGTTAATCAATAGATGGGAATGGGGATGCACGTAAAAACACAATTGTGTACATAGATTGCTACAAGAGGATCTGACTCGCATAAGCAAAACTGCTTAAGGACTGAAATCTCCTCTTCTGACCCCAGAAAGCTCAGCTGCTCCAGCATTTCATGTGAGCTAATCTTGAACTATTGCTTCGGGGACAGCCCTAGAGATGAGTGCTTGTGCAGGTCTCACTCTCTCCTACCTCCCACATTGAAAACGTTACAGCAGTGTTTGTCCTCAAAGTCATACTAGGATGCTTCTATGGGATATTAATCTGCTGTTTCACTTCACCATAGAGATGGTTGCAATGCAGAAATGGGTAAAACATTTTCTGGACTGTGTTTCCAGAGGATGACGGGACCTGAAGGAGAATGTCCCCTATGTGGTTTGGTTTGTTTTAAAGCCAAAGGATTACATGTGTCATCTCGGGGTGGGTTGTTAACATCACAGAATCCCAACGTTTCCAGCGATCCATCCTGGGGAGCTACATAGGATTATTCTACGTTAAAACAGGCAACTGCAGCTGCTCAGGGGAGCATTTTTTCTCCGGCTGCATTATATGCCAGAGCAATTTAAGTCCACTAAACTGAAACACTGAATAGGGATTTGTGACAGAGCAGCAAAGTCATCCTTATTTTCAGGTTGTCGGGAAAGGTGTTGTTTGCTCAGAGAACACGCTGTTCTCAGATTCAGGTAACACCTTGGTTTAACACTGTTCTGTCTGAATACTCTGGTTGACACTGGTGGAGTTTCAAACTGATAGAGCAGGGTGGTCTGGGGTAAGGAAGGTCCGTGGCTGGGGATGTGTGTGGGATTGGCCACTCTTACGGAGTCAAAAGTCAGTATTTCAGGGGTTAAAAAAAGAAGGGGAGGAACAGGAGAATCTTCAGAAGAAAGTATGTCAAAGTTTTGGTTGCTTGGCCTATTCCGAGGTAGTTGCAGCAAGGGTTTTTCTAGAGTTATTTCTTAAAGATATGAAGAAAAGGGGCAGTTCTCAGTTCACAGCACAGCAAGAAATATTGGTGTGTCTTTAGTCAAAGGGATGGAGGGGCTGCCATGCTGCTGCCATTCCTCACACCTGCATCAGCCTTTGCATTGATGGAAATGTCACCATCTCCTAGCCTCACATCCCACCACCCCTATCCCTCAGGCAGAGCTGGTAGCTGGGGCCTGGGGAGGAGAGCTTTGCCTCCCTGAGCCACCCTAAAGGCTTAGTGCCACCTCTTATTCTGATTGCATTAGTCTGCTGTGACTGATGAGACAGGGACCTCAAAGTCCTTTTGGTCCTTGGGATCCCAACGGGTGCTGAGGTGGCTGTGGCAGGATGCAGCAGCCCCAGGTCTACTCCAACTTTATCCTGCTGCGATGCAGAGCCAGCATGGGATTGGGATGGGAAAAGGAGTGGTGCCAGTCGCTTTATCATATGCCACAGCTTCAAAAGAAAGAAGTTATCACTGACCTTAGGATTGTTTCCTACTCTGAAGAAGTTTTTAAGTAACTGCTGTCTCTGTGGCACTTGAAGCGGAACTGGTTTGTAGTTAATAAGATACACAACTATTTTAGGCAAACTTTCCTCGTAGAGCCTGCCAGCGCGGGCTGGGCTGCGGGCTCGGCTAAATGCAGAACAGGCTCCGGACTGTGTTTTAACTGAAAGCCAGCTCCTGCCTACAGTGTCTGATCCCGGAGTGTAGGATGAAGTGGTTATTGATGCAGCCTCAGTCTGTGCAAAGTGGCTGGGGAAGGGAAGCCCTCATGCTGTCAGTGAAAGGATGGCAGCAAACTTCCTAGGGTTCATTTCTGATTCATGTGTGGTTTTCTGAACTGGCTGACAAGAGGAAAATGCTGCTTCATAGCACTGTCTGCAGCTCTTGAATTTTCCATTTGTTTTCAAATGTAAATCTTGGATATATGGATATTGTGAATTTTAAAATAAATAAATAGGTTAGTTTCTTATTTATTCCTGAAGAATTGGAAGCAACCTTGTACAGGACTCGGTATTGCTGTGTTAAATACTGCTAAGTGGTTTTGAGAGAACAGGAAGGAGAAGCTTTCCTATGACTGCAGGAAACGGATTTTACCTTGTGTACAGAAAAGCACAGATAACTTCCTTCCTCTGATTGTGCCAAGATGAAATGGTATCACTTGTCTGCCGGTTTCTCTTTTGCCACTGTGTTTGGGTGGAAGCTGTCTGCAATAGAGAAAGCCAGGTCAAGGATAAAAATCCCATACTAATCCACTGTCTGTTTAATTTCAGCTAAACCCTCCTGTCTTTCTGCCTTTTTATCTCTGCAGGGTCAGTAGGGAGGCTGCTGCTTTACTGTCATGCACGGAGGGAACTCTCTTGTTCTTTTTTTAACCTGGTAAAATATCCTGTATTTCTATGACAATCTGGCCACAATATCTCCCCATAACCCTTACTGCTGCTGGGCTCCTTCCGTAGGGTCACTGCAGGTAACTGGAGTGCTGTTGCAAAGGCAAATCAAAGCAACGTTTGTTGGGTATTTTGGCTTTGGCTCCACATTTGGATCCGTTTCTCCTTCTGTCCCTTCTCCTCAGCCCTGATACTGCTTTGCCTGCCTACTATGGTCTCACCTGTGGCAAGACTGTCACTCCTTTTATTTATTTATCTGTGATTCTGTTTTCTTCTTCCTCAGATATTTAGAGCTTCTATTCCAATTTTTGAAAGCACAGCCCTTGCATAACGTCCCACAGTTTCTGCGTTTGGTCCAGACCAGTGGGACTTGCTGCCTAAAAATCATTTATGCCGTATTGCCCCATTCAGTTATTCATTCACCTTTTGCTGACTAGTGGAAAATACAAGGTTTAGCAGTGTCCAAATCTGAAAACCTCCAGTGTTCTTTGATCAGAGAGAAATAAAATGAGATGTTTTGTTGTTACAGTATGCAAAGCAGGTTACTTATATTTCAATGGCCATTAAGGGTTCTTGCAAGAATTATCTTTTTTGGGTATGATACTTAAATTTGAAGAAATTCAGCTCTTTGCTTTGAGAGCAGAGCAAACTGAAACAGCTTTGCTACCAGGTTTCCATCCCAAACTACTCTGAGGCTATATCCAAGCTGCTCAGCAAGAAAAGTTGAAACATGCTGTTGTACATGTACCACCTTTCTAGAAAATGTAAAGAAAAATCTGTTAATAACACATTTTACACTCATTTACAAAGTACTCCTTCCCACACAGACAGTCAGAATGAGCTGAAACAATAGAATCAGGTGAGCAGGAACAGGCTGGCAGGGAACAAGTAGCTTCTCCATGGGCAGCAAGAAACAGAGGGAGTTAAAATTAAATAGCCAAGCTAATGTGTTTGAAGGGCAGAAATGCCACACTGAAATACAGGGGGAGGCAGGGAATCAGGGAATTTGGCTGTCCCTCTGCCTTGTAGCTGCTTTCTAGGTCTCAGGCTTCTGTAGCCATGGGGATCAGGAGAAATTTTGCTTCAGGTCTGTTAATACTTGTATTTGGCAGGGCTGGTCTTTTACAGCTGCATAAGGATACAGTACAACCGCAGGGCAGGTCTGCCTCCCTGCAGCCCTGCTGCATCAGGCACATACCCAGCGAGGGTAACGGAACAAATCCAAGACTTTCTTGCTTACACAGTGACAGCAAAGCTTTCTCCCTGGGCTGCATCAGCTTTTATAGTAACCCTAGGGAGGCTTTCCTTACGCAGGGACCATGAAGCACATGCTGCTTTCTCTTACCCTGCGGTTCTCATCCCTGCAGCAGGTAAACTGAGTCACAGAGATGCTAGGGGCTAGGTTTGCGATAATGCTCTCTGCGTGTTAGCTGTTTAAAAGTGGCTGTTGCCTGAGCAACAGCTGAGATTTATGAAAATCTAGCTCTTCCTCCATGTGCTTCTGACAGCAATTCCATGTTTGTTATTTTGCATCTTGACTCTGAAGGTGAAATATTATTGTCATCAATTTAATATATATCTAATCCGTTTATCCTTCAGCAGTAAAAGTATATAAGAGACTAGATTCTTGCTTACTATAGATCAAGTAAGAATTAATTTAATCTTCTCTTCCCTCTCCCCACAATTGAAAACTCTGGCCTAACTCAACTCTTTCTGTAATTGCAAAGAAAGTGTGGATTGTTTTTCTGTGTTAAAAATACTCAGATTTTGGCTTTTCACCTGTGATTTCTCTGCAGCTTCCTACCGTAGATCAGCTACCTGCAACTCCCTACCAGTGCCCTTGTGCGCTATAATGCAAAGTCATGCTGGATAATCACACACCAGCCTAGGAAACACAACTTGGCCCATGATCAAACCTGTTTCACAGTTCAGTATACTCTGTACAAAAGGTTTTTGGCTCATATAAATTAGCCTGCGCTGCTCCTGTTGCGCTGTTCATTTTGGGCTTTTATCCTTCCAGATATCAATGACTTTTGGACGTGTCCCCCTTTTTTTTTTTTTTGATGTCTTAAAAAATAAAGAAATATTCTAGTTTGCTTATGTCTGTGCTTTTTAATAACTAATCCATTTTTCTAGCAGATGTGATGTTTATTTGAATTTATAAGAGCAAGTTGATAAAATGTCCAGCCCAATACTTAAGTGCCTGCCCTTGACAATGCATTCAAACCAATCCAGACATGAAAATAAATCCAAGTGACCACCTCTGCTGTGTACAGCAAAAGCTGAATGAGCTCCCTGGCACTGGGGAAGAAACAACCACTGTACTCTGTCATGAAGCATGCTGAGAATCAAACCTCCCATCCCAGCTATAACTGGTGTATCAACAGGTTTGACCTTTCGGATTTAAGGATTGAACTGTTTACAGAGAGAGTTGGAGTGGTGCTTATTGAGTATCTCCTGGAAGAAAGATCCTGCGACCTATCTCTTGCTGTATTCCCAAACAGCTTCTTACCTATTGCCATCAGATCAAGCAGAATTTAGCTCTGTCACATGGAGATGAGTATCAGGTATGGTGAGAAGTTTTGTTATTGAGCAGGAAACCTTGTCACCCTCTGCATGAAGGTGTATACACCCTGCTCCTGCAGGCACCTGAATATGTAACCAGACTTGCAAGTCATACAATAGTTTGGAGGAAGAGATCTCTGTTAATGCTTTTGGGTTGCTCCCCTCAATTCGATGCTGAATATTTTCCTGTTGGGATGCATTTATAAGGTTCTCTCTAATGTGTAATCCTGGATGTCTGGGAAAACATGGGTTCCCACTGCAGTTTTTTTCTCTTGGAGAGAAAAGTTGAGCCTTTCTGCTTTTCCTGTGAAAACTGCAGGAACTTACTTGTACTCAGACCTCCACCTCTGTTGTATTTGGTTAAAAATCTAATTTGAGGTCAGTAGGAGTTTGAGCATACACAGAGGTTGAGGCAGGATTCCTGTGCCTTGGCAGCTCAATAGCTGCATGTCCTTGAATGAGGTGCCTGAGCCTGGTGAAGCACCCGTGAGCTGTGCCTCCAGTTTGTCTAGATCTGTGCGTGCACAAAATCATGTTTGTGTGTCTGTGGATGTCTCCAGCCTGGCTTTTCACTCAAGCAGAAATACGGGTTCATTCTGTTCACCTGCTCTTTTGAAAATACTGGTTTTATCTTCTATGTATTTTAGTGTTCTCATCTATGGAATGGAAATGATAACACCCATTCGCTTACCTTACAAATTATGTTGAGAGAATTAATTGATGTTTGTACAGAGTTTTGAAACCTTATGCAAATATTAAGGTTACGGTTAATAGGCCCTGTGGAATAACAGAACTGTCAAATAAAAGAAGCCAGAAGTTGAACTGCCTTCATGCTTTACAGCAGTTTGGGCTTCCAAGCTTGCACCGTGTGTGCTGATCTGAAGATGGGATTTGTAGGGCTTCCTGCATCCCTCCTCAAAGGTGTGCACTCCTCTGCTTTTAAATACCCTTCACAACCTAGTTCTCATGTCTGTTGCCCAGCTCATCAGCTTGCAAATAGCTGAGCTTCAGGCATTTTAAGGAGCTTCAGAAGTGTTTTGAAACTCCTCAGTTACAAGACTGTTTTCAGTTTTCCTAAATGAAATCTCAGACTGTACTTTTTAGGGATTTTCTTTCTAAGTATAGGTTCGAGGGGGTGAGTTTCTATTTCTGAATTCAAGTCTGCTTGAAACATTGTGGCTCTTTTGAGAAGACTTCCCCCTCACCCCCCACCGTTTAGTTCTGGTGATCTGGATGTGCCAGCCTTGAACCACTGACAACATATATCTTTTTCTGCATGACCTTTCTCACATCCAAGTTGTGTTTATCAGTTTCCATGTCTTTGGTGTTGTCCTTTCCATGTGGAAGTTGTTCTTCCTATAGGAAAGAACAAGTCAAGCAACACCGTATCTTCTGAAAATTAGTTTCTTGCCTTGTTGCAAAGTTATATGAACTAATGCGAAGATGTGTTTCAAGTCCCTGAACTGAGGCAGAGAACACATTTGCCATATCTCTTCCACTTGCAAGCATTGAGGGGGGTTATTTTATTCTGGTTTTCTGGCTTTCTTGCTACTTTTGGCCTATTAAAATAGAAATTACTTCCACCCACCATGTTCTGGAAAAAGCTGTTTGCTGTTCTAACCATAAGGCTCTCATTAGAGTCAATGGGAGGTACATGACTAACCCTTGGTGTGTGCCACTTTAGGGAAAAAATGTAATTACTAACATGGCTTTTGTGTGAAATATTTTTGGTGTAAAAAGAGGACTCGGTTTTCTCCTTGATCTATAACATATTTATGGGGGAGTTTGCGTGTTTCAGTATGCTCTGTATATCCTGGAAGGAATATACCCAGATCTCCTCTTAAAATAGTGATGGAGTTCAGCCAAAGTATGACAGCTTTGGAGCCTCCTATTCAGTATGTTCAAAACAGAGCTCCCTCTTGGCAGTACCTGGCGCCTAAGGTGATTGGGTTTTGGTTGCTTCCATGTCCTGCTTGAGCTTCCTCTGCTTTTTATTTCTCTTCCCCTTGGGGTTGTGTTTAATATCTCTGTGACATACTTGCTCTCCAGTTGCTGGGACAGAGGGGTCATCTTCTTTCTCTGCTGCTAAGTGAATTGGAGCATTGTGGCTTCTCTTGCCTCTGGATGATTTTGTGTGCCTGCTAATTTCACATTTTTAGCTCTGAAGTTCCTGTGGAGCAGCTTGCTTTCCTACCTACTCAAGACTGACTAAAAACTTCCAGGCTAAAGCTGTTGCCTTGCACATAATCAACCTTGCCGTGCGGCTGAATTGGAGTAGCTTCAGGGAAGCAGTGGCTCTGCTGTGCACACTCAATGACCCTGGCACTGATTGCACGGCAAGAAAGTGTGTGATACTCATGCTGAAAATTGGTATTACAGATGTTTCTGAGTGACTGTGTTGCAATGATGTACCTCAAGATAAAGCGGGTCGGTCTGCCTACAATTTCTCATGGATGTTTGAGGCTTCTTTCTAATAGAAAGATTTAGTGAAGCAGGTGATGTGGTAGTACTAAGGCCTAAAAAGAAATCAAGGGGATAGTGATCTTTGACCTTGGGCCATGAGAGGATTTGGTACTCCGTTAGAGACTGACCTGATAAAGGACATACAATGGCTACAGCAGAGATAGACATTTGGAAAGTCATCCTAGAGGTGCTGGTTAGCTCATTTCCCAGCTGGCAACGCCTGTGGGAAGAAACCCTTCCCTCATCCGCAAGGTGTGAATGCTGGTTGTGGTTTTATGTGATTTTGTAAGTTTTTGTCTCTTTATTACCTAGGCAGCCTGATGATATGTGAACAGTCCCTGCAGATGTTGGGATTTCAGCATTGTTGGCTCTTGCCGCTCTCTCATGAAAGTTGCTGGCTGACTGGCTTTTTAAATCTCTCTGTGGTGCATCAATATCTGGCACTATGGAGGGAAGAAATAAGCCTTTCTGTGAATGTGAAGTGCGTTGAACTAAAGCCAAAGATCTTCAGAGGTTTTAATTACCAAACCATTCAAAACCTGCCACTTTTGAGAGAGATATTTTGACACCACTTGAAGGTTTTAACATCTGCTCTTTGTACAGAGCTGAGGCACTTGGTAGAATCTGTTTAATTTGTCTTTGGATATTTTTCTTTGTGTTCCTATAACAATAATATGGTTTGCAGAATGGGAACTCTGTCAGCAGAGACAGCTAGGGTTTTGTGGTACAAAAATTAGTTGTTATTGAATCCTCAGCAACCAAGCATGAGATCATGTTTGCGGAGGAGGGTTGGAGAAGAATTGGTTGGATTACAGTCCAGTTGAGACACTACTCCAAGACTCTGGATGAATTATTTCAATTATGCTTTCCCCATTTATAAAACTTCACCAAGTGTTGTGGGTTTTGAGTGATATATTTTAAAGAGGTAAAAGCAATGGTTGCTGCTAGGGTGGAAATGTCTGTCAGACCACAAACAGCTAGCAGTTGTTCATCATGGGCTGTGGCTGGACGTTTCCTGTTTTCTGGTGAAGTGGTGGTGAAATGCTCTTATTTGGGATACTGTCAGATGCTTTAATGGTCATGGTAATCACTGGTATTCAGTTTATCCATGTGTTTCCTACTTGCAGTAAAGGCAAAAAAAATGCTAAAGTGCTGTGACACGTGGCGCTTTCTAGAAACCAGAGATCGGTTGCTTGATGTGGTTTGGAAGAGTTGTAAAAGTGGGGGGAAGGTCCATGAAGTGCTCATTGAGGTACATGAGGTGCCTTTCTTATCATCTGCCTAAAAGTCAGGTTTCCTAGTGTCAAATGAGCTAGTGGCACAGCCCACCAACTGCAGTGCTAAAGAGGCCTATCAGTCATGCTTATTGGTTTTAATTCTGTCTTCATAGCACTGGCACAGAGAATGAGGTTGGAGCAGAACTCTAGCACCCTGCCTGGGCTTCATTAGCTACTCTGTGAAGCTGTGTCACTGTAAGGCGCTGTAGATCTCCCCAGACAGTGTGTTGTATAAATGGTTTTCCCCTCCATGGCTTTCTACAAGTCTACCTCGATACCAGGTACGGGAGTCTGCCATCCGGGTGGGAGCCGTTCTGTTGTGCTGCCTCCCCATAGTGTTACAGTGACCTGAAAGCTGTTCTTTACATCTGCTATGGAAAGCATGTGGGAAAGGATGTGGATCAAGTGGGAGATGACCTTCTCCGAAGTTTTGCGGGGCCAAGCTATGTCTGACTCCCCAGTGTGCTCTCTAGGAGTAAACTAAAGCCAGTGCTTCTTTAACTGTCTGTTTTCTGCATGCAGGCTGCTTGCTTGAATGCTCTTTGTGCTTGAGAATGGCTTACTGTTGATTTTGCTCTAAACTTTTCAGTTAAATGAGGACTGGGCTTGAAAACAAGCTTGTAGCTTTCTTTCCCAGCTGTTGCACAGCAAAACCAGCCGCTCCTTGCTTCGTTTCCAGGCATCATTCCTATACTCATGCGTGTGAAGAGATTGCAAGTTTAACTCTGGCAGCAGTTTTAGTTGGTGTCATGACAAGACTCAGGCACTACTGTGTTTCCTGCTGTAACAAGCCTTGTACAAAGCAAGCTTGCTTTTCCCAGGGATCTAGTGATAAAGTAGACTGGGCAAGCAGGATAGTTGTTTGTGCTTGTGAAAGAAGCAGCTGATAATCAGTGTCTTATACCCCAAACTAACATAAGCCTCCCTGAAAATACAGGGTCAGTCAGAATATAAAAGTAAGTTCTCTAGTTATCAAAATTGAGGAAGATCTAAATTGGATTTTGTATATATGGCCAAAAATATTTTAGCTCTGCAAACAACCACGCTCCAGAACAGCAAAGCTGATGGTGTGTTTCTTGCCTTTTTCCAAGTGCATTCTCATCTGGACACCTCCAGACAGCTCTGGAGGCAAGGCAAGTAACATGCAAAGGGCTGAGTGCCTTCTGTGAAGATGGGGGTGTGATGACTTCCCATTATGTGCATGAAGACAGGCTGAGAAAGTTGGGGCTGTTCAGCCTGGAGAAGAGAAGGCTGCGTGGAGACCTCATAGTAGCCTTCCTGTATCTGAAGGGGGCCTATAAGGATGCTGGGGAGGGGACTGTAGTGATAGGACAAGGGGTAATGGCTTCAAACTTAAACAGGGGAAGTTCAAGTTAGATATAAGGAAGAAGTTCTTTACAGTGAGGGTGGTGAAGCACTGGAATGGGTTGCCCAGGGAGGTTGTGGATGCTCCATCCCTGGCGGTGTTCAAGGCCAGGTTGGACAGAGCCTTGGACCACATGGTTTAGGGCAAGGTGTCCCTGCCCACGGTAGGGGGGTCGGAACTAGGTGATCTTAAGGTCCTTTCCAACCCTAACTATTCTATGATTCTGTGATAGCAATTTCCAAATGTTATCCCCATTGTTAAGGACAGAATATACAACTGCTCAGTGTATTCTTTGGTATCAGGTATTCCTTGGGCTTCCCTGGATGCTACAGTGGCATTGGCATGGGTTTGCAGTCCAGTGTTGCTCTGGATACTTTGTCTGGAAAGCATAACTGGGCTGCTGTCTGATGCGTTTCCTTCTTTTCCATGTGCCTTGTCTTTTCTTCTTTACCTCCTGGATTGGTTTTGTCACCCATCTAAGGATTTTTGGATAAAAAGCACTAACTGTAGTCTTAGGGTATATAGTGGGCTTTATACAGGCTAGCTGAGAGGCAGAACAGAGGCTGAGAGCTCTGGATGGGCTGTTTCGCCCTGTTTGTTTTCAGACACCATCAGTACACTTATTTCCAGAGATAATTTTTATCAAGTTCTATCAAGCCTGGTCAAGATCTCAATTTGATAGGATGTTCCCTGTTTCCTGCCACTCACAGACACTAATCAAGTTTAGGCAATGAGCTGGTGATTAGATTTAATTCAGAGTTGGTCAGGAAGGCTCCAGTTAGGATGAGCACATGAGCATCTTGATGAATTTCTGTGGAAACCAAAACCAGGATGTGCAAAGTCAGGCAGGTATTGAAGCCTCCAGCAGGATAAGGTTGGCTTGCAACATCTAGTGCATTTGAGCCGTACTCAAATGTTGTCTGCCCTTTGGGATCTGATGCCCATGGAGTGAAATGATGCCCATGAAAGCCAGGCTACACCTGTTTGCATCTTCAGATGTTAACAGAAAAGTGTGCAAATGTGTCAGTGAACGCAGTAACTTCTCAAATACCATTCAGAAACATCCACTTGCAGGAAGTGAATGTGATTACTGGAGAAGAGCCACACAGCTCTGCAGTTCCCTTCCCCCTGGTCCTGGGAAACACCTCCTGAAGTGCTTACTGGGGCGCTGGCAAGGCATGGTCTGTGGATGGATGTGTGAAGACAGGAGGCATCCACCATTACTGTAAGCTGTCAGCTCTTAAAGTTGGTGCTTCTTGACTGAAGAGGAGAAACAGATCCTTGAGGCTGGAGAAGTGCCTTGTTGACACAGCAGCTATGGGAGAGAACTGCGAGGGTGGGAGGGGATAACTCTCCAGTGATGGGCAAAACACAAGAGAGGTGAAGGAGCTCTTTGCTGTCACACAGAGCTGTTTACAGTTGTAGACTTTCAGTTATGACAGTAGAAGAGAATCTCGTTCCCCTGGGTCTGCAGGTAGCCGTGCTGTTTAACTAACCTTTCCTTTGAAGTCTTGGCAGACTGTAGTCTTAAGAAGCTTCTAATTTTGATTAGGCACAGAGCTGAACTAAGCACAGCTCCCAAGTGTATCCCAGGCAGAGATGTGACCATACAGGTTAGGTGTGGTGCAGGAGCTCCAACACTGTGGGGTTGCAGAGCAGTCCCTGTAAGGATCCTATTGCAACACCATAGGCCCTATTTGCATTGCCTAGTAGACCTACAGCCTCAGTCCATAGCTCTGTTGCAAACTTGATTAATTTGTTGTTCAAATCCCGAGCTTGATGCAGAGCAGATCCAGCATCATCTTCAGCAGCCCACACCTTCCCCTAGGGCAGGCTAGGTTAAGGTGCAGGGGTAATCTTTCATTGTGAGAGTTACTGCTTGTAGTTAATCTTTGTCAGAGCAGTAAAGGAGGCTATTGCCCGCCTTTATATTTTATTGGTGTTACATCCTGTGTTGGAGATGGATAACTGTTGTTGGCTAAGTTGAGATTCTTCAAGTAAGTATGTCTCAAGTTTATGAAGAATCCTCAAATCCATGCCACTCATGCCAGCAGGTCATGTGGATCCGTGTTCTGACTGTATGTTTGATCTGCAGTTAGTGTAACCATTGGTCGTTCTACACCAAAATCCGTGGTGACAAAGTGGCTTCAGATTCTCAGTGGTCAGGCACAAGGGCAGGATGTTACTGCGTGGTTCTGGGCTGTCCTCACTGCAAGTCGTGGTTTGGTGACCTTTAAATGATGCGTGTACACAGAAATGGGTGGTGTGTAGCCAAATATTTTGGCCAACGTAAAATGCTGTTTACTCTGTTTTTGAGGTTAAAAACCACACTGAAACAAAAAAAACCAAACCCACATGCAATTGTTTGAGATAAGTTTCTGTCTCCAGTGGGACACCCTGCAAAGCACAATAGACTTTATCTTCTGGGCAGAGATCAGCCGTAACATATGAGCGCTTAAATATAACTTTAGTTTTAGAAACATGCTTAGAAATATGCTCAACTGGTGTTATCTTTCTGGGCCATAAACCAGCTATCATCAGGCTTTAGAGGCCATCATATTTTCCAGCTGAGTCAGTGTACATAGAGTTTATTAATAAATCAGAAGGAGCAGAGTCACTGTGAGTGCCCCTTGGCAAATCATTTCATGTCCATGGTGTCTCAGGTTTCCAAGCTCCCAGACTGGGAGGTGATACAGGCTTCCCCTTGTGAAGATCTGCTGCTGAGATCTGTCTGTTAATAACAGGATGTCCTCTGCTCCCTTTTGCTTTTCAGGCTCAGATCAGTGAAAATGTTTTCCTTAAGGCATTGCTTAGCCTTGGCTTTGAAGATATAGCAAAGGCACAAGGACCCATCATCACTAGCAAAAGCTGCTCTCCCATTGTGTGCAAGCTTCAACAGTGGTGTACTGGAGCTCTGCCAGGAGATAGGTGATTGAGTACCAGCTCTATTTTAAGGAAAGAGGGCAGAGGTGAAGGAATCACCAATTCAGATGTAATAGTTACCATAAGGGTTTGTGTATGTCATTCTGATCAGACTATTGTTTCTGATTTCTTTATATGGCTGTCTCTTCTTCACAGGGCTACGAAACCTTTATAGTTTTTGAAGTGATATCCAACTTCAAGTACAAAAATGCCAGTTGGTCAAAATGTGTCAAAAAACAATATTCTGTGAGAAAGGGTAAATAATTCATAAAAATATGCCATGTCTCTGGTTCTCGAGGAATTCCAAGAACTAAGGTGACTTCAGTTACTTTACAGGCAAGTATGTAGTGCTATTACTCTTCAAGATAGCTTATTTCAAAAGCATCTTGTTACTGAAATCATCTTTGGGGATGCTTTTTGAGATTCAGATGGCATCTCCAGATATATGTGGAGAGTTTCTCTGAAGAGATCTATAAGATCTGTAAACCAAGAATGCCATTTTTGTTCACTGATGCTGTAGAAGGGGAGAGAACAGAAGAAAATTCATGGCCTGGACTTGAAACAGAAAGGCAAGTTATTTTCTTCAGCTGAGCATAAGCATTTACTTCTGCGTCCTGACAGAGACAGAGCTGCCCAACATCTGATAAAAAGCCTTTTTAATTGGTTAGGTGTGTTGTACACATTTAAAACCCTATTATAGGGCTCTCCTGATATATTGCATTTGAAAGCCTTATTCACATGTGTTTGCCTAAGGTTGATTTTGGCTTATATGTCTATCCAAATCCCTATTTTCTCTTTCTCTTGTCTCCAAGCTGGTAATAAGATTTCTTATTATCTTCTTGCTTATGACTCCTTCAAGGCTGCTGACAAAGGGGCCTCAGCTGCTCTCTTGATATTATCTGGGCAGATATCAGTTGAATTTGAAAAGGTGGATTAAATAAGTGCTTCTCTAATGTTGCCAGGCCTAACTTCATTATTGTGATCCTGCAAAGGAGGAGAGGAGACGGGAAAGAAATGAGCTCTCTGAAGAAAACCGAGTGCCAGAATAGCGGAGTGTTGTGCATGCATATACTTGTACACATAAATAGGTGTATGTAGGCATTATGGTACTTAAATTTATAAGACCTGCCCTTCTTTCTTTCAGATACATAAATTATTTTATAGATCCAAGTCATATACAATACGTTCTGCTTTGCAAGAAAATACTGAAATTGAAAAGAGAAGTGACTGTTGTTCACATATGCATTTTTTCACACATTTTGCTTCCTGGCATTTATGGTGGATCTTTCTCTATGCAGGTATTTGAGCCTTAGCTTATCAGGGGAGCCTTTTTTAGGGGCCAGAGAAATAAGTCTCAGTTCTTCGATTTCTGCTTCCTGCAAATCAAATTTCCTTTGCCCTCTCCTGTCTGTTGCATGGGGATATGGTGCCTGTGGTGCAGGGAACTTGGCTGCAATGTTCACAGTCTGATCTAGTGAGCAAGACTGAGACACAGGGAAAGAGAATTGTCTTCATAATCATCTCAGTGGGTCATTATATACAAGTTCCTTTGCCTTGGTTTCCTTATCTGTCCAGTCTGGTTTAGACCACAGTCTTCAGTGTAGGGATGCTGCTGCTTTTGAGTGTATCAATTTCCTAACGCAGTGAGGCCCTCCGCTCTCCTGGGTCCTCTAAACATTAACAAAACGCTCAGTGTTGAGTGCTTTGAAAAGCTCAGATGAAAGGCAAAGTATTAGTAGGAAGAATTAGCGTTGCCTTCCCCTATGTATTGATCCATGGGGGAAGTGGTCCCCTTGGAGGCTGGAGAATGGAGACAGCTTTGTGGATGTACTGATTTGTTCCGCGTGATGATTTCTCTTGGAGTAATTGCACTGTCAGAGTGTTTATCAGCTAATGAAAACCTACTTCAATAATACCAACACCCAAGGATAAGTGAGCCTTAGTTTTCTTTTTGTTTTTCCCTCCCTGAGCATCCGTTATTCATGTGCCAGTTCTGTTCCACCACTCTGACAGGTTGCAGAGGATAAGGAAAACTCATCCACTAGCCTAATGAAACCACATGTAGAAATGGGTATTTAGATAAGAATAATCTTGTTTATCCAAGAGCAGATGGGTTGGAAGGAGAAACCACAGAAGAAGTTTAAACGAATTTGAGTGATGCTTTAGTTGCACAAACTTTGAATTAGCCCTTTGTGCTGTGCTAGGGTCCGCTGTGCAGCCCAGGGTGCCCTCCTGCTATCCCAGCCCGGTTTTGTGCACATTTTGGGTCTATCTTGGAGCAGAGCTCCAGCATCAACAATGAAGGCGAGTGTTGGAAAGGCCCTGCTAGAGGACCAGTGTTCCCTGCTGTTGTGGGGAGGTGCGAGCTCCGAAGAGCTTTCAAAAACCAGCCATCTGGCCCTTCGTGACTTGTAGATATTGCAGCTTGCAGCTGGAGGAAGAAAGGACCAGGGGGTGAACACGGGGAGGGCAGAAACTGGGTGCAAGACCAGCTCTGTGGGACAAGTGGGACTTGGGCACTAGGGAGGTTCTGATGCTTTTTGCAGTACTTGAGCTCATCCTGACACTGAGCCATGATTTGAGTCCCTACACTACATTGTATATAAACTGCGTGTTTCCTAACCGTTGTTGTTAAGCTGCAGACTAATGATAGTGCTCCAGATCCAAGTGGCTAATTCCATTATTTAATAAAGAGGGTGTTCTGGATCCCAGAAATGTACAGGGCAGTTTAAACAACAAAGAGAAAAGCAAAGCAGGATGGTACTTTGGAGGTTATGTGTCATCTGCTGGCTGGGTTTTCCTGGGGAAAGGCAAAAGTGGCAAGGGGGGGAGACTGGTTTGCATGAATCCATGAAGCTACACCAGGCAAAGAAGTATCATGGATCTGTTTGGAGAGGCTAACAAGCAAGTAAAAAAGCAAGTTCCAGATACTAAATCAAGAATTGTCTTTTGGAATATTTATTTCATTTTTAATTTTTCCTTTCATTTGAAGTTTCTGAGCAGAACATTGTGTCAAACTGGAGAAGATGGTATAGCTCAGTTTGAAGGCATCTTGGGGAAAATACAGGGACAATTCAAAACTGTTTCCAAACAGTAGTTGGAAGAGAAGGGACTTGAAAATGACCCTTTCAGTGTGCACCACAAGAAACTAAGTGTTCTGATGTGAAAATGGCTCAAAATAATTGTTACCTGGGGCTCTGCTAATACCACATTCTGACCAAGGTTCAAAGCTTCATGAAGAGGAAGAGTTATCAGGAATCCTGTTTTGTGCCTGTGTATCACACCATTAATGTTAAGAAATTGGTATAAGGGGAGCAAGTTTACATTTAAAATTGTAGAGTCTTGAGTTAGAAGAAAAACTGTGCTATGAGGAGAAGTTTTATTTGCTTTAGGAGAGCATTTTTTCCCGCGTAGAGCTAATTTGGAGGTGATACAGCACAGGGTGAAAACATAGTGGGATGTCAGCCCATTTCCTCCTTTCCTGGGGGAAAATAATGCTGTAAAACATCACTGCTAAGGCACTGGTAAATCCATGCAAATTGGGAAGTGAGGTGTTTCATCTTCTCTCAAGTTCTTTGCTCACCTCCTGTCTCCATAAGCGTTCAGATATTTGCCAACACTGGAAAGCAGACTGATAAATAACCATGCTGTCAGAAATGTGATTTTATTTTCTGTATTCATGTGCAGGGCTAAGGGAAATACTGTTTTATTTGGTGCAGTTTATTTTGCTTACAGAAGCAAATAAGCTATACAAATGCAATTACTGTTACATGCACAACTGCACCCATATTGAGGCATGTGGCTGGGTGAGCAGGACACCATTTTAACCACCGCAGGCAAGTAAAAGCAGTGAACTTCCCAGCATAGGCAAACCCTTAAATTGGATTGTCTGATCCATGAAATGCTAGTGCTCTGTCTAAAATTTCCCTTGAAAGCCTTAAAGCCATGTACAAGTTTCATCAGGTCTTACAATGTGATGGTGGTAGATTAGTTTTTAAACCATAGTTAAGGTTTCCTGACTTTTCCGGGAATCTAAGTGCTTTTCCAACATTGATGCTGTCCTGTCAGTAATTGAACCTTCAGAGCATGAATATTCTTTTTCTCATGGAAATGGGATGCTTAAACCAAAATTCACATTTCTGAATTCCTTGTCCTTAGTTGGGCGACTTACAGCTGAGAGTATTCTCCCTTCTTCCCTTGAGCTTTCTCCTTCTCTTCTCTATGCTGACAACTTGCATTTTCCTGTCCTGTGATATTTGTGTGACTAAACAGAGGGACAGAGTGTCTAATTGGGGTATTTAAAGACATTTCATTAGGCTGAGGACCGCTTGATCACCGCATGGTGTCAGGCAGGACTGCTTATGCCATGTGGTGTAGCTGTGAAATGCCATCAGAGCCACATCACTGGGCTTTGTCCTGGCTGGGGACAGGCTGTGAAAACAGGGGATCAGCAGCAAGTACAAGCTGACACATGGCCACCACACTCACCCATGCTGACCAAGCTGCATTGCTGCTCTTCTAATCTAATGAGGATTTCCAATATGGTACAAGTAATTATTACAGATGAGCTTCATCTTCTTTATAGACCCATTGTATTACTGGAACAGCTCTGATGGACAATAAATACATCCAGTTCTGATGTTTTGAGCAGTTGATATTTTACTAGCACCTCTGGGATACAGCTCTAGGTTCTGATTTTCCTTGTTAAGATGTTTCTACCCGTACCTAGCCAAGAAGATGCTGTGGAAAAGCAATTTCTTCTTATTTGTTTTGACCTTACTCAGCAGTTGGGGTCTTTTGTTACTTTGACTTCTGGCATGATGGAGCGCTATTGTCAGAGCAATGGGGAAAGGGAGGATTTGTGTGTTCAGGTCTCTATCTCAAGATAACACTAAATCCAAAGGATCAAATCAGGGTCTTCCGCTCATAATGCATAGTCTTCCAGGCTCTAGTGGTGAAATTTATGAGGAGGAAAGGGGCTGAGACGGCAAACACTACAAGGTTGTGAACAAATATAAACCACAAAACTTGCAGTACATGTTGTCACAGAGATCTTGTTTCAGCACACAAAATCAGGCAAATACTTAGGATTAGGACCTGACTCAGCTTTATCTCCCCTGTAATCCTCCAAATCTTCAAGTTTTTAGGCCTTTCATTTAGCTCTAAGCAGCCTGTCTATGCGGTTGATGTAGGTCACCGCACGGCACTGGACTTTAAAGCTCAGCATAAGGGTCAGGACATGTCCCTGCTGTATAGGGAGGCAATGGGGTCCAGTGGCATGTTGCCTCCAGTGTAGCTGAGGTCAGGCAGCAGCTTCATCAATGGATGGTGTGGACTGGAAATGCCACCATGCTGATACTAGAGATCTGCTCAGGAAGTGAAAACTGTTACAGCAGATTTGGAGCTTGAGATGGAAATGGGGAAAAGCCATTCATGATGGCTGGCTGTAGGCTTTTGTGCTGCTGTTGGCCACCATCTGCTAATACAACACCTGACAGATGATAAACCCCTGACGTTCATCTTTCTCGTCATCCGTGCCCATCACCATCTATTTATATCATTACTGGTGCTGTAATCTTATAGCTGTAATTTTATAGATTGCAAGTGGTGGTGTTAGTGCATGAAAGTGGAGGTAGAAGCTGGAAGTTTTGCCTGGGATTTTTGCGTACAGGAACCTGTTTTAATGTGCTGTTTATTGCCTTTCCTGGGAAAGGGGATGAAACTTTGGGAATACTTGTGGTGGAGAATTGCAAGGTGGGAATGATGTTTACTGTGTGCATGAGGAACAGTGGTGTATTCCCCACTGACTCTATGTAAGTCCCTTCAAATATACTAAACTTACTTTTTGAATCAGTAGTATTCTTTAATGATACACATGTCAGGGAGTCACAGTTGCTAAAGCCTCAAACAGGGGCTTTCCCATGACCTCCAAAAAATTCAGTATCAAGGTCATCAGAGACATCTGCCTCTAACTGCCAGTGCTTAGGCAGTTATTTTAGGCAGCCTGGATCATGCCACAAATGTTTGCACAGACATATGCAGGCAAAAACTTTTCCCATCCATAGGAACCAGGCACCCAGCTTCTCACTGAGGCATTTGACAGAGGCTATAGAATGCTAGAATCACTGGGGCATGTTTCCAAATGGTTTGTTTGGGTCTAAACCGCAAGATAAACACTTAATCTATAAATGGCTGAGAGCCTTTCCTTCCCTTCTCACTTGTGGCCACTGCAGCAGCTGGGACTTATGCATCATTACATTGCACCAGTGCAGGAGGACCAGAGAGCAAACATTAATCCACAAGACCCTGAACAAAAACAGATTCTACACTAATAATGGAGCTGCTCAAAGGTCGATGCTGTTAGCCATGAAGGAAGGCAAAACTTTGCTGCGTAACCATTTGGCACTCCATCAGTCCCTGCTAATGCTCTCCACAGGCTTGTCTGCAGCCTTTCTGTCTGTCTGTCTCACCTCACATCACCACTCATCGTGGTTGCTTCATTCTGCTCCTGGCACAGGCTGCTGAGCAGCACAGTCCCAAACTCATGGACAGACACCAAAACACTTTAAGAGTGTCATTTAGATGCTGCCTCCAAAAGCCAGTTTTAATTGGGTCTTTACATCTGCGAGTGGAAGTTGCCACTCTCTTCAGACTGTTTCTGGAAGGCAGCATCTGCACTGGGCAGTGACGGTGGGACCCCTAAATGTGAAGGATTTCCCTAAATCCAGGCATCTTGTTAGAGAAGCCAGAGCTATGGTATTGGTGGTGTCAAGCTGAGGGCTGAGTAGTTGGCATCCCATAGATGTTCCTGCATGTGATGCTGTAGAGAACGATGAACTTGTGTTTCTCTGTCAGTGCTCTGCAAACAGTTGTTGGGTGATTTTTCCATCATGACTGTTCCTGGTGTGCACTGTTTCCAGGAGATGAGAGCCTCCTAATTTATGATCCTTGCAAATAAACCAATGTTTTCTGTTTTGCCAAAGAGCAGAGCATTAGCAGAAGTGGCCAGGTGTTACCATAACATGATACTATGAAAAGGCGGGGACTGGAGCTTGCACACGGGCTGTTTTTATTATTTTTACCTATAAAAGGGACGCCATGTATGTTATACTTGCAAGTTGCACCCTCCCGTCTCTATTTGCAAAGCAATCCAGTTAGTGTCTCTTGGCAAGCTTGAAAAGGGAGCCAGAGCAACAGATGTCTGTGAGGTGCTGCTCCAACATGCCCTAGAGCAAACCCATCAAAAAGAACTGTGAGGAGTCATTTTACAACATTTGTAAATGCCTTTTTAGCAAGGATCTCAGGAGAGAGGAGCAAACATGGGGATTATAATCCCTGGTGACCTTTATCCAAGCATAAATTTGTAGATGTTTCTTTTCTCATGTTTTTCTGGCTTATGAAACCATTAATATATTCCCCTTTCCAGCTGGAAGTGATGCTTCTCCCCCTCCCCTGCCATATCTTCTCAGGCAATTCAGTGCATGTAAGGAGTTGGTCTGATTGGCTTGTTGATCACTGCTTGGCTGATCTTGCTTGCTTTGCTTGACAAAGATATTTGTCTGAGCAAATTATTCCAGTTGTGAAATCCTATTTTATTCCTATTTTTCTTCCTTTTTCTTGTCCCATAAAGATAACATGGGGAAAAAAATTACCAATTTATCAGTAAATTGAGCTTTTGGTACCCCTGTTGCTTTCCCTTGAATTGATTCTTGGAATAAGTTAGTGAGTGATTTCCTCCAAAGGACCAAGCTGGTTCCTGCACTATCTGTTTGTTCTGATGCTCTGCTTGCTACAAAATCACACCAGACCAGGTACCTTGGGGATGCTGGGGCTCATGGGTACAGTTGTCACAGTTTAAAATAAAATTAAGCATGTATGCCGTATTCAAATTGATTTTTTGTATTCAGCTTTTAAAAATAATAATTTATTTTCATTATTCTTTCCATTATTCTTTGTTTCTATGGCTCTCAGTGCAGGTCTGTACTCCAGTTGGGGACGCAGCAGCCAAAATGCCATGAGAAGAGTCTATTATTCTCATACAGTGAAATATACTGCAGCAATGCCCACAAACTTAAGCAGAGATGAGAGCCTCATTTTACTGCATTACCTCCTTTTCATGTGGTTTGCTCCCACTTTTGGCTTTACAAAGGGAAAAAGAAATCTGCTCTTGAGTTTACAGAAAAGGGACATTCTACCTCATTTTTGAAGCCATAGCTGTTGAGTCTATTACAGCAGTTGGGTCTCCAGGGTTATTTTTCCTTCTAGTGAGAGTTCCTGAAGTGCTGTTGATGTACTTCTAGTTTGAAAAGACTTTGTGACCTGCAAAGCGACCCTTTAAGTGTGATCCCTGTTACTGCTGCTGGCAGATGAATTTAGCCAGTTCTCTTGCCTGCAGAAAGCAGTCGTTATGTGAACAGAACATGGGACCCTGAGGTTGCCTATTACAATGCTGAGAGGCAGAGGAAGGTATTGCCCCTGCATAAATAGCAGAAGGGAAAAGAAGTTCTTTTTGGCAAGCTGTTGAAAGTGTGGTGTAAGGCATGGGATTTACTGGGCAAAGAGCAACTGGTTAATGAAAAGACTTATTAGCAGGTTGCAGTCAAATTTACAGACAACAGGGGCTGAGTGAAGTTTCCTACCAAACAGAGGTCTCATGGCAGTCACCCGAGGTTTCCTCAAATCCTGGCTTGACCAGCCATCCAGCATTAGGGATGCACATTTTCTCTGTATCTTTATAGTGTTGCCAGGCTGGTGTCACCTGCTCTGCGAACTGTGAGATGCTGATACAAGCTGGATAACACTAATGCTTTGCATTAATTTGGCCTCTTGGAGAAATCAATCCATCACACTAATTGGGTGCAGTGCTTTGGTGCCAGGTGGCTGTCTTGAGTCCAGAAACTTGGAGCACATATGGTCTGCACTGACTTCTAATAAAGAAAAGAATTAGTGCTGGACCCTATTTTATTTTTCCACTTGCAGAAGTTTAAGAGGACATGCTGATCCATTGCCTCTCTGACGTGCATCCTTTGGAAGTCACACCTCAACCCTTACAGTTGTTTGAATTTTGGGATGTTTGAATTTTGGGATGTTGTTTGAATGTGAGGCTGTTTTTTATCATATCTCCAAAGTTAAATTTGTGCCAGCTGCAGGCACTAGTTAACTGCCCTGATTTCTTTAACCATTGAACAGCTGGAACAGGCATCTGTCCATATCTTTGGTGTCAGCTTTGTCCTTCTGTTGTGGAAGGAGCACTTAGGATGGAAAGAAGGACTTTGGGGTTTGGGGATAATAATAGTAGTGATGAGCAGCCAGTCCTGCTGGGCTGAGACCTCCCAGCCAACACAATTGTGTTGTGTTCCCACTGTGGCAGTAGGAAAGGGATGGATTGAGATTTTTGACAATCAGCCTTTCCCTCTCAAATTTCCTGGTAATTCTTCTGTCTCTTAATCAAGTTTTTATTAGGGGGGGGAGGAAATACTGGAATTCTTTTTCACCTTTTTATAGAAAACCTGCTTATTCATAAAATAAGATTTGAGGAAAATTTTGGCCAGTTTGAGGCTGTGTGTTTTCAATCCAATGTGCTGTGAATCATGGTGTCAGACAACAGTTTGACCACGGCTGGGAGCAAAAAGAGGCTGCTCCACAATCTTGAGCTGGTGGTGGTGGCAGAAGGCTTGGTTGGATCTAACCGTTCCTGGAACCTGTTCACTATTTTATAGAGATGCTGCCTATTGAGGAATACTTCCATACCTTCCCCTGTACCATGAAATCAAGAAGAGCCTACATATACCTGTGTGGGACATCTGTGAATGTATTGTAAATATCACTTGGAGGAATCCTATTTCTTCTGAAAATCAGACCCATTAGCAATCATTCCTTGGTGTGTGAAAAGTAGTCAGGCAATTACAAGCGTCTTGATGTATCTGGAAGATGAATCACCTCTCATGTTATTTGGCCATCAGCATTTTAAACCTGATGGAAGGGTGTTGAAGCTGGTTGCTGGGTCACAGCAGTCCACGAGTAAATAAAAGCTAGGAATGTAGTTTGTCTCTAACATTTGATTAGAGGGGAATGACAAAGAAAAGAGCTTCTAACCACAGTGGCTGCAGCCAGAATCCACTTGAAGGTTTCATGCTGATATACCTGAATTACTGGATGAGGATCCTTGGACCGGGATCCGTGTTGTTCTGCTACTGCTTCTTGTTTGCGACCCAATACAAGCTTCAGCACCAAAAGGAGGTGCTGAGGAGCTCTTGTTGCCTGTGCTGTCGAATTTCTGTGTCTGTACAAGGACCTTTCCATGATGACAAATTCATGGACCAAATGTTGAGCTAATATAAAACAGAGAAAACACTTGGATCATATAAGTTGAGTATCTGTGTGTTCAAATTCATATACTGACCAGGACTGGGATTTTGAATGTGAGTGGTTTGGTGTGATGTAACTCCTCATTGCATTGCCATTGTCCTATGTCATGGCAGGTTAATTGAAACCCTGCTCTTCCCTGTCTGCACACACATACTATGCTACTTGGCAATAGGAAAGATTTCTTATTTTGTCCAGTTGCTTTCTGAATCCATCTGAACTTTCGGCTCTTGTCATGTGGCAGCGAGTTCCACAACTTAAAAATTAATTGGGGGGAGAAAAGGTATTTTCTTCCATTTGTTTAAATTCTTTGGAAATACAGTAATTCAGTAAATTTTAGAATAAGCCAAATTGAACTATCTACAAGAAGCAGCTGACTCATCCCTGCTTGATTACTTGATGCTTGGTCTTCCTCTTCTGAGTTATTTTAAGTGCCCTAAAATACATTGCCAGGTATATACCTAACATTACTTTTCTTGGGAAGGAAAATTTGGGTTGGCACAATGATCTGGGTAAGAGGGGGTGACAGGTTGTGTGATCAGAGGTGGGGCAGAGGTCATCTTCAAGGCATATGAGACATATTTCAGCTGATGAAAACACTTGACAGTTGTCTTTGCTATTCTCTCATTCTGAATAACTATCTGATTGGGGAATAAGCATGAGAAAAGAGCAGTGTTTTAGGTCTTAGATTCAATTCAACAGATTCACTCAGAGAGTACTTCTGCTAATTGAGGGCACTGTATTTCTGAGGCACTGCGGCTTATATAAAGGCAGTTCTCCTGGAGAGAGAAAGACCCACTTGAAAACTATCAAGTCCATTATTGTATAGCTGCCTGTTGCATTGTATTTACATTCCAGGATCCTTGACCTCGGTGGATCAAGATGAGCATTTTCTGCACATAGCTATTTTTAACTCCACTTTTTCTCTGATCTTTTATCTTTTTAACAAAAGTACATCGAGCGGAACTGGAGAAATGAGTTTGGAAATATTTATTAGAACCCTGTCCTCTCAGAGTTGAATGCAAGATGATTTCCAACAGTATGTCTGCTGATGGCCCGTCCAGTTTTAAGTGGCTCATCTGCTAAGGTGCCCTGTGGGAAGAAGCCTGCGCTGCAGACTGGTGGATTGTGGTTCACAAAGTGTACTTGTGCTACCTTTCCTGTGGGAGCTGAGGAAGGGGATTACTCAATTCAATAGTTAACGTACAAAAGAAATGGATGTTAATTTAAAACTATCATTTTGAAGTGGCTGAAATTAGTTTAGTGCTCACGAGTTCCAGATTGTCTGTCCTGAAGAGCATCCTTCTCTATTTACAGAGCTGGGGTAGAGGGGAGAGCTCCCCATGTGCAGCTGCTGATGTTCCTCTACATGGTCCTTGAGGTGAACTCAAACTTTGCATCTCTTCAGGTTTTTTGGTGTTGACACTGAGCTTTCAGACCCCAGTTAAACCCAGTGTAGGAGTGGGACATGGGGCTGTGGCCAGAGACCTTCCTATGCATTTTTACATAAATCCATTAATAGCCATAGGATGATAATGATCACTTGTGATTATGGATGATCTGGTCCTTTGCTAAAATCTGAAACCTTCCATCTTTTGAGGTTTTCTGAGGCACTTAGAGCCTTCAACCTGTCTCTTCTCCCCATATTATATATACTGAGAAGTGTTTGTTGAGGGACACATTCTTGCTCTGGTTACAAATTATTTGCTCTTTTACAATGAGGTTACACCATATACTTCACAAAATGGCTGAAGTTAATTGTTGAATCCCAGTGCTGTCTAATTGGAAAAACTTCAGCCAAGTTATTTCAGGGTGCAACTGAGCTAAGAATTACAGCATTGCTCGAGCATCGCTTCAGGTGTTTCATAATTCATTTTAACACATGAGTGAGTGCAAATTTGTCTGAAGTGGATTTAGCAAGTATCTTTGCTACCTTTTCGTAAAGGCTATTTCTAGTGATGACATTATAGGTTCAATGTTGCAGTTTGCTAAAAAAAAAAAACCCAAACAAACCACCAAAACCCAACAAACAGAAAATGAACAAAAAAACCAAACACCCAAACCAAAACCCAACCAAACAAAACCCCAAAACCAGAACAAACAAGTAAAAAATACACTGTTGCAATGTTGACTGTCAGGCTATTTGAATGATCAGTAAATTAATTGAACTTCTGTTTTTCATACCTAAGGAAACACTGGAACTTTTAGCTTACCCATTTAGAAGATGTGATGTGATGTGAAGTTTTCATCTTTTTCTAGATCCTTAGTTTTGTCTCTGAGGAGATAAAATGATCAAAATAAACGTGTCTCTTTTCTCAGCACTACAAACCCATCAGCTCAGCTGTATTGAAAGTTATTTGTGTTACCATTGAAGTTTCACACTCCAAGTCAACTCTTGAAACACAAGATCAAGAGTGATGAAGTTCACTATATGTGCTCCAGAGTGAGATACCAGTTGCTGCCATTCTATCTGAAAGGACTTTATGTGTAAAATGATTCTTGTCTGGTATCACAAACAAAGTCATCTTGAGAGGGAATCAAAGTATATTTTTTCTGACGTATTTTTTTCTTCTGACAGTTTTACACTTTGACATTTCTCTATCCCAACTTGTTTTCCTACTCACTGACCCAAGATATCATAATGGTCTGGTTCAAAGGCTGCAACTAGCCTCAAATTTTGTGCTCTGTTAAGCCTTCATTTCAGTTTAGTTTACTGAATTGTCATGTATCTACCTAGAAGATTCAGAGAGAGATGGAAAGACACCACTAGAATTCTGATGACTTAGAAACCACGATTGGGGCAGGAGGCAAGATTTCATGCTGCTGCTATCGCATTAGTCATGAGAAAATTAAACACAGTGGTTTTACTTTGCAATCCCTTTTATTTTTCCTGCTTTCTTTTTGTATTTAGGGTTAGATATATAAGAAGTAGCTCTTGAGCCATTGCTAAGATGCCACGAATGCGATAAATCTGCCTTTTCTATGCAAAAATTTTGCATAGTTTTGGAACTGTCAGTTTTGCTGAGTTCTAGGGTCATCCACTGAACTTGGAGGTGTGGGTACAGCTCTATCTGGCCTATGTGTTGCCCTTGAAGGAGAAGTGTGAAGCTCAGAGTAATAACTTCTGCAGGGCAGAACTGGCACTGTAGTCAGTGGTCTGAAGGTACAGCTAAAGTATCCTTTAGTCCTGGTCTTCTGGTTGTTTACTAATAGATTTCCTCTAAAAATGAGTTCTAGGTTCAAAAAGAGGCTTGCAGTAGTAGAGACACTGAAAAATGATGCCTGTCAGCTGCATTTTTTTCCCTTGGAATTTGGCAGCATGAGATGCTGTTGTATTTTAAATCCCTTCGCAAAGCAACAACTGTGTTTTAAATCACATCCTAGGACACCACAGTCACAGAACCCTACAAGGGTGTGGGTGTAAAGTGGGACCACCTTAAATGCTCGGGCTGCAACATGGTCCCTTGGAAAGAGCAAAAGTGAAAATAAATTCTGGCTTAGAGAGACGTTGGCATTTGTAACTTTACAAATTACACGGTGTAAAGGATGTTAGATAAATGCAAAACTTTCTCCTAGATTTGTACCTAGCTGCCCTTGTTCAACAAATGTCTTGACTATTAAATGTACTGTAGGTTTTTCCAATCAAATGCAGGGACTGTGTCCCAAGAATATGATGCTCCATCATGGTCAGATAATTGAACTCAGAGTAACTGTTGAAGGTATGCAGTCGCAGCTAGCTGCAAAGTTTGCATTTAGACCAGTCATATTGCTAGAAAGCAGGCTAAGGAAAGCTCAGGAGCATGCATTCTGTGCAGTGGGGTGGGTGTGATTTGACAGTAAACCTCTACAGTTTTTTGTTCCATTGAAGCCCAATTTCCAAGTGTTGGGGTGCCACACAGGGAATGGAGGTCTCTGCAGAGCCCTTGCAGGTGGGTAATGGGTGAGCTCTGAGAGGGAGCTCCCCCTTTCCCACAGGTAGGTAGGGCCAGCCCAGCTTTAGAAGACATGTAGGCAGCAAGCAAGGAACCCTTGTGATGGTGAGAGGGAGGTTTCTCACCTCCCGGGCTCTGCTTTGCTGCTGGCAGGGAAATGTGCTTTCAAAGCACAAGTTACAGAAGAGGAGCAATAAAACAGGATGCAAATTAGAGAAGAAATAAACTTCAGAAGAATTTTCTTTGTGATTATGACTCTGTTATTCAGAAAGGCAGGCAGCGTAGCTTTTGATGCATCACAGGCATGTCACTGTATCCTTTAATCAGTTCACCTCTTTCAGTGCCTTTGCACACATAGGGAGGCCGCAGATTTACATAGCACCAGAGGTACTTGCCCAAACACTAGCCTGTTGCTATAAGTAAAGAAGATAACAAAATACAGAAACCTTCTTGCTGCTTTTTACACTCCACCAGAGATCAATGCCTCATGGTCACTTCTGTTTTGGTGGTGGATCTGATGAGATGCAATAGGTGTTTCTGCCTACAGGTACAACATGCTTGCCTGCTCTGATTTTCCACCTCAAAATACAGACACAGGGCCTCAGGTATACCCATATCCCAGGAACAAGCAATTCTTTCCTCCAGCTACCTCAAATTCCCTCTGATGATGTCAGTTATATAGGATAGAGGAACTGCTAAATTTCTCCACCCACAGTTGTGTCAAGTTGATCGCTCTGCCTTTTTCCAGCATAATGCCATGAGCAGGCTCGTTTGCAGTTGTCTTCCTCAGGCCTCCACCATTTGTGGTTACGGAATAACCAACCTTTCAGCCGTTGGACAGAGCTGTAACATCAAATGTTAGAAACTGGTATGCCAGCCTGGTAACCAGTCAGCCAGGACATTATATAGCAGGAAAGCTGCCCATCGTATGTCAGCTTTGCCAGCGCTTTTCCTTCCAGTGCTCTACGATTAACCTGTGGACAAACTTCTCCATCTCTTGAAGTCTTCAAGTCAAGACTGCACGCCTTTCTGAGAGATGCTATTTAAGCACAAATGGTTGTGGTCTTGGTGCGTGAGGTAATTGAATGAAAGCATAGATGAAGCTATTCACACCACAAGCAAACTAAGATTAGCTGATATAAAGATCTGTTCTGGCATTAAATGCTGGGAAGTGCAATTCTGCAGTGTAAGGACAGATCATTTACCTGCAGTTGGTTGGGACTGGATGTGTCTCACATTGCTCCCAGGCAGTTCTGCCCTGTAAAATGTTAAAGTTGGAAAGAAAAGCCCTGAGGCAAGTTGTACCAAATGAACTTTTTCTGAGCTGCCTGCTAGAGCCCACGTAGGAGGTAGAAATATTGCAAATGCGTCTCTTGTCTACCCAGAGTACAAACCTCAAGTCCTGGTTACACAGCAACTGTATCATTCTGTACGTAGTTTATCATCGTGTATCGCTTGAAGGGGCCTGTTGAGAAAATTGAGGCTTTTTCAGGTGTTGCTGCTATGACATTTGCACCAACCTGTCAACAATTCGTGTGGCATTATAAATATAGCCAGCTCAGGATGTAGAAGTGAAAGAAATGCTTATATTTCTTTTTCCTCCCTATTCTGCCAAAGGCTAAGTCAAAGCGCCTATGAAAAGAGTTTTTAGACCCGTGTTCTGAAAGACACCTACTTCTGGTTACCTTGTCTCATGCTTTATGGAATTGCATCAGTCTTCCAGTCAGGGCTGTGGAGTCCATCATGAGAAAGGCACTATCCTTTGGACAGTCCAAAACTGAGGCATCTTTTCCTTTTGCAAATCTGTAATGCCCAGCGCTCCTGTCAGATGGTGCTGCTTACTGCAGTGGCTTAAAAATAGATGGATACATTCAGTGCTCTTCCCTCGTTATGCCCAAATCAAGGGAAAAACCAAACTCTCAATTTTTAGCGGCTGCTGTCAGAGTCCTGCGGCAACCTGCCAGTGTTGTGGGTTGTTGGTTATTATGGACAAATGAAAAACTGGAGAAATTCCATTGACTTCTGCATTTTGCTCAAGTGGTCCCTGGGTTGGTCCTGAGGTGCTGTTGCCCTTTTTTTAGCAGAAACCAGTCTAGCTCTTGAACATTCATGGATCTGAAAGACCTTAACAGAGAAATCTGACTTTGGAGATCTGGAAATTAGAGCGCTAAAATGCAGATTTCCTTGCACAGGAATGCACCGTAGGCCAGTGGCAGGGCTGGGAACAGGAGCTCCATTGCTAGTCCCATGCTGCGTCCACTGGAGCACGTTGCATCCCCGTTCTCCCTGCCCAGCAGTGCAGTTTGGGCTTTCCTTGTCCCTGTGGAATAGCAAGGCATTAACAATGAGTTTTGTAGGCAGAGCAATAGAAGGCGGCAGGAATTTGGAGAATCATTTAATTTAATCCTCCTCATCCCAATATGATTTGGATGAGGTACCAATGCAGCAGGACAGACCCGTGTAAACAGTGTCACCAAGTGATTGTTCCCTCTGCTTTCTATAAGCTCTCAGTCTTGCATTAGTGACTCTGCCCTTTAAACCTCCTGTCAGACGAGCTAGCTTTGTACATGCTTTTAAGCACTGTATGCATGTATTGTAAATGTTAGCTGTGTATTTTGGTGGCGTAACAGCTGGAGACCATTACGGTGTGACAACACTGCTCTCCTACACTTCAGAGGAAACTCGGTTGGGTCGACCTACATTTATCTCAGCCTCTACATGAACCTGCTCCATAATCTCTCGCTTCTGTTGTTGCAAATCTGAAACACTGAATCAGGAAACAGAGGCTTGCCAAAATTGTTAAATAAGCAGAGACCGTGTTATTTGGAGACTGCCACTGGGTTTTCTTGCTCACATGGTCCTGGAATGCGTCTCCTGGTAGGGGGAAGGGAGCATGTGTGAATGTAGTTCTCGGAATGAGTCATTATGGTAAATACTAATTTTTTTTAATTTGTGAGTTAGGATTAGATGTTTGTGAAATAATAACTTAGGCAAAAATCACGATAGTGCTGCTGGTACTAGCCAAGAGGCCTGATGCACGTGTGATGTGCGAGCAAGGTAAAAAGCATCCTTTTAGGGAAGGCTATTTTTAGAAGTTACAAATTCTACCTCTTCAATGTACTGTCCTATTTTTAACCAGGAGTGCTTCTGAGCTCTCAGCCATGCTCCCAGCCGTGTCTACAGGAGCCTTCTGTACAACATCACTTTGTTAAGAGCTTGTTGCCTATTATGGAACATGAACTCTGTGGTAACTGTGCTGGGTTAACCAGTGACAAAATGCGTTATATTAGTTTCATCTTTCTTTCATCATCCCTTAGTACCACTTTCAGAGGAGGTGGCTAACCTGTGAGCAGTGAGCAAATTTGGATTAGCAGGTAGTTAAACAGACAGGCTGGCATGGCTGAAGCTGTAAGGTGTTTGGAGAGTAATAGATAGGATCAGATGCCACACAACCTCCCCTGCTTCTTCTCTACCCTCAAGAGCTTTCAGCCCCAGCAACAGCCCTGACACTGCTGATTCTTAGAACCGGGAAAGAGCATCCTATAGACTGTAAGTGCAAGTTTTTGGTAAGCATGGGATAGGATAGCCCACAGCCACAAATCCTATATCACGACAAGTGATCTAAGTTTCTTGGCTGTTGGCAAGGGAAGGAAGGCAGTGCGAAAGAGTGGCAAAACCCATTGAATCTGTATAAAGATTTCTTCGGAAAAGGGGAGCTTTTGTACATAATAGCTCCTCTTTACATATACAAGAGTTGTAGCACAATGATGCACGTTTTTGCAGGCAGACAGATGTTGCCTATTGAGAATTGGGTCAGAAAAGGTTGTATCTGTAATGAATGTGTGATAGTAATTACCCTGAATGGCCCTGTGTGAAAAACTTGCTGATTCCCCTGCAACTCACTATCTACTAGATGCTATTTAATCCCACTTGTAAGCTTTTGAAAGTTGGGCTAACAAAGTCTTCGCAGGTGTGACGTAATTAGCATCTCTGTAGAGTTGGGATCTGAATAGACATGATAAACAGAGAGCAGGGAGGGGTGTGATACACAGGCAGGTGAACAGTGTGTGTGGGAGTTGTGTGTGAGGAGATGGAGAAGAATGAAAGGACTTTGGCTAAAAGTGAGAGAGGAAGGTGTAAGATAATGATCCTCTACGGGAGGGAGAGGATGGTTCAAACAGAACCTGAACAACAGGCTGAAAAAGCTGCTGTCACAAATTGCATGATCTGCCTGGGCATCTCTGCTTGAGGGTTTTCTGCAGATGGTTCTTCTCATTTTAAGTCTTTATCTGATTCATCCTTGCTATCTTCCCTATGAGTGCATCTCAGTATGTTCACACTCTTAACCCAGGGCTTGGTCATCTTGAGCAGCTCGTACTGCAAGTGTCTGTTCCCCATCAAGTCTGCTCATTGCCTGGGGTTTTCATCCAAATGCTCTTAAATGCCCAGGTAACAACAGCTTGGCCCTGAGAAGTGAAGAGCAGAGTGTGGCTGGGAAAGGGGTTGATGATGAGGGGGACTAGGATGGTGACATTCAAGAGAACTTTGATCATTCTTCCTTGTAGTTTTAATAATGAATGCTGGGTTTAAGTGTTCATTACCACCTCACTTGACTGGTGGTAATACCTCTGTCTTTAGGTAGTTCATCACCAGATCTTCACCTTGGTTTAACGATGGGGAAAACTGAGGCACACAGAGCTGAAGCAACTTGTCACCAGCAAGCAATGGGCAGAGCACAGTAGAAACCTCTTTTGAACTGATGCTATGAGCTGGCTTGCTCTGCCTCGATCTGTCACTACCTGAGGGAGGGTAATGCTTACATGGAAAGTGGATGCTTTGTTTAACCCTGCAACCAAGGGCATAAGCACACAGTTTAGCCATGCTTCAGAGCACTCACTTCTCCCAGCCTCAGATGTGGGGGTCCTCCACTCCCTCCAGAAAGGGAGCTTGAAAGCAGCAGCACAAAGGCTCTCAAATCCCTTAAGAGGTTTTATGAAGTGCTGTTAAGCCCCATAAAGGAGCTTGTTTTGAGCTGGAGCATTGTTTGTATTGAAGCTGGTTTCTGGTATTGCTGTCCTGGTGCTGTGTGCCTGGTTACTGGCGTGTGATGAGGGCAGGGAGGGCTGGCAAATGCCAGTATTCCAGCTTAGTAGGTATGCACTTGTCTGTGTTGTCCCATCTTCTGCCTTTTAAAATCTCATATTCTACATTGCCTCTTACTGTGGGTATACAAGCACCCAACAAGTGACAAATATCCAATAGTAGTAGGTGTTTGGCTGAGCAGGAGATCGCCAAACAAGATCTATTGGTTGGAAGCTGAAGTTGGGCATGTTGAGATAGGAAGTAAGGAATGCATTTTTCTAATGGCTAATTAACCATCGAAACAATTTACTGAACAATTCGCTGCTGTAGGAAATCTCTCAGTCCAGGCCTAGATGTTCATTTAAAAGAAGTGCCATAGCTCAAACACATGCTCTGGTGTGATGTGGAAATTGCTAGATGAGGTTCTCAGTGTTTGTGCAGGTTGTCTGGTGTATGATCATAATGATCCCCTCGGCCTTACATGAATCTCCCAAAGGTGCTATCAACTCTTTTTAATAGCTGTACTCTTTTTTAATGAGCAAGAGGTAATAGTGTGGCGAAGGGTTTTTTGGGGGAGGAGTGGCAAAGAATGTAGTAGACACGGCTTTTAACTTCACATGAGCAAGAATTGCCCCATCAGTGGTTGGATGCTGTTTTGCTCTTCCTGACGTGGTTGATGCCGTTTTGCTCTTGCTGATGTGGTTGATGCCGCTCCTTCATCACAGATGGGCTGGATCTCTCCAGCCCTTTGTCTTGAGTTTGCACAGATAAATTGCATCCACGCTCTTCTGAAGAAGAGGGGGAGAGGGAGGGTATTCACCCCAATGTGGATGGATTTCTCAGATCTTGTTTCACTTTTAGGTCCTCCCTGTGAAATTGTCCTCAAGAGAAGCGCTCTGGTGATAAAATGAGTGTGAAAAAATTTCGAATGGCATATTAAGCACTTTTGACCTTTTTTTCTTTAAACATAGAGGTTTTTTGAGGGTGATAATACCAAAGTATTAGGCTTTTTTTGCTCCATTCACTTCTGCTTTTCTGTTGCTGAGCGGCCTGGGAATACAATATGCTACACTGCAATGACAGAGGCTGTTCTTACAGTGTTCTCATCACATTCAGAAATAGGAAGAACAAGATGTACCATGAAAAAGATTATTTTTATGAGACTCCACTCCAGCTTTGCAATTCCAAGTGCTTCAAAGATACGTCTGATCTTTGTCATGTTTACATACATCAAACAAGCTTTGAGGCTCTGCCCACCGCTGGCTGTGCAATCTGTTTCCCACCTTCTTGTTCCAAAGGTGTTTTGCTCTTGACTCCCACCAGGAAGCTTGGGTTGGCGGTCCCTGCTAAAGTTGGGATGAAGGGTGACCTTGAGACGTCCTCATCTGGAGGGACAGTCTCAACGTCTAGCACTTCTTTCAGAGACAGGAGGCGGACTGTGAAGCCTGTGGAAAGAGGTGGGCACTGCCAGAGGACGGTTTCTGTCTCAGGTGGGCTGAACTGTCTCTGAGCATGTTTCTCAGTCCTTGGAGGATGGAGTATTTGTAAATTAGATGCATCACTTTTGTGTATAAATAGGAGGGATTCATCTGAGCTGGAGAGAGAGAACAGGTACTTGGCCAATTTGTGGGTCAGTTGTAGCTGTGAATTCAGTGCAGACAAGTTTCCTTCAGCAGTAAAGAATACCAAAGTGCTGTGGTGTTCTTTGTTTTCAAAAGCTCCAAGAAGGAGGTTACTGTATGTTGGTATCATCAGTCAGGAGCCATGGCTGCTGTCCTTTGCATGGGGCTACCGTTTAGCGATACACTTCAGTGATATGTCTCAGCGGGAGATCCGGACTCAAAGTGATGGGGAAGATGGCCTCTTCTATTTGATTGTTAATTATCTGCCTTTAATATAGTTCAGGCACTTGAAGCTTTATTTTTAGAGACTGATTCCTTTTTGTAATTAGATATAATGGCGGAAATAGCTATTCTTTAATGACCCAATTCTCATTAGGACTGACACTGCAGCCAAAAGAAATGTTCTTATCCTCCTTTGTTTTTCTGTATTCCTTTTCATTAAAGTCTGGGATGGACAGAGATGAGCTTGGTCTGAAAGCTGGGGTCCTCCAAGGAGCTGGAGCCACACTTCCACTGTGATACTACTGCTGTGCCAGGCCAAGGCAAGAGCAGAGCCTTGACCTGGTCTCAGCAGCCCGGGTGCATGGTCAGCATCATCATCATCAGAGATTTCCCTTCAGCATTCCTCTCCAAGCAAAGCATGTGTTATTACTGCACAGTTGAATTGTGCTAATATTCTCCTTAATGAAAATGTTGCAAAACTCATGACCCAAAGATGAAGCCTAAAAAGAGGTCTTTTAGCCCAAATGTTTTCTGCCTCTGTCTGTTGACCTAATCCGTAAGCAGGAACCTGGCCTCCTTGGTTACAAAACATTGCAAATAATGATGCCAGGAGCTAAGCTTTATCAGCCGCCTCTTCTTAAAAAAGATTTGTTGTATAATGGTGTGTCGGGTGTTATTTTGCTGTGATTTAAGGGTCTGGGTCTGTTCATTGATTTAAATATTTTCCAAGAGCATTATGAACCTGGATATTGGGTCAAATTTCTGGCTTGCAAACCTTACAGTTCAGTAACTCACAGGCTCTTTTTAATAAAAGCCCTCAGGAGAAGAGATGTGCCAGAGCGCAGTGAAATATATGCTCTGTTCACAAAGGCGGCGGCAGCTGCATCAGATGGTTAATATTTCGTACATCCTGACACTGAAATGCAAGGTTTGGCTGGAGGACCCAGGTATTGTTGTGTCACAACCATATTTTATTACATTTTAAGCTACAGCAACTGAAAGAGCACAGTTGCTTGCATATGATAAATAATGGAAATAAAAGCTGATTAAATAACAGCCCTCCAACAGGGGAGAAGCTGCTGGGAGCTTTCAGCCTTCTGATCTTCAGGGTTGCTTTGTCTTAGCTTTTTTATTTCCTTAAGGTAGTTTATAGTATACGGTAAAATGTTCCCTGGGAACTGAATTATGTAACTTTCATCAGTGTTAACGTGTGATGAAATGAACGCTAAGCCATTCAATTAACACTGCTCCATTACTTACACTGATATACACAGACATATTAATGGCATCTGCATTGATATTGGTTGATCATAAAAATGCTGCCATTGTCAGCGGTGGAAATTGCTGGGTGGGTGTTGCAGAAGGGTCGACATAAGATGGAATAAAATCCTGGTGATGCTGCTGCTCAGCTAGCAGCATTCCCTCACCATCAGGGGATCTGCTCCACGTTTGCAGTTCTGCCAGCAGAATAAACCTCCAGTGGGTACTTGCAAAGTTGCCGAGTACAAGTCTCAGCAGCTACCAAGTTCTTCCTTTTTTTCCCCTTTTTTCTCTTTTGAAGAGGAGGGGTCAAAGCCATGATCTCTACAGTCCAGTGGTCCATCTGAAAGGCTTCATACTGCGGCTTCCGAGGAAGCACAGGGAGAGCTTGACATTTGTATTAAGGAAAGCAAGGGTAAATGAAAGGGAACCTCAAACTAACTTTTCCTCTCCAAATTTCCATGTGTTTGAGATCTGTGATAAATATAATGGGATAACTTGTCCCTGATACTTGGTTCCCTACAATACTCAAGGGCTTAAGGACAGCTTGAGTTAAGTAACGGTTTCAGATTTTTTTGTTTAACATTAAATTCTAATACAAATTTTGTCACACCTTCAAATTCCTTCTTTCTGAGAACAAGGAACAAATTATCCTTCTGTGTTTAAGTACAAAATCCTTACACCAGAGACATCTGAACCCCATCACAAAGGTCTTGGATGGCCATAAAATAGAACCCACAAAGTAATATGGTCCCAAAGGCTGTGCTGGCTGAAATGCACGCTTGGCAGATCTAGCAGCTCTTAAATGGCTTTAAAACAAACCCAACACAACACCAGCAGTGCTAGGAGGTGAACAAAAAGGCAGGCTCTCTCCAAACCTCCAGTTGCATGTGTTGTGTTTGCATAACTCCCACCAGCAGTTTGTGTTAGCAGATTTATGGAGCTGGCTTAGATTTATGGCAGAGAAACAGAATATGAAGGCCCTGGGGGACAGTCGGTTCCTGCCCCAGCACAAAGTCCTGCCCTTATCAGCAAGCTCTGAGCCAGGTGCCTGGCTGCACCAGAGCTGTTCAGGCTCATTTGCTGTAAGCTGCCTTTTGTGACTCCTTTAAACAAGGGCCAGTTCCTAGCAGGGGTTGCAGTGCTCTTGCAACCTCACCTGCCCATGAGCCTTGGAGCCTTGCAGGAAAAGTCTGGGGTTCTGGGTTGGGTTTTTGGTATTTTGAGGGGTTTTTTGGCTGGGTTTTGTGTGTGTGTATGTGCTCTTTTCAGTTTATTTAGTTTTGTTTCCTTTTATTTTCTATTGAAGGTATAAAAAAAGAAAAAGGGAGAGGTTCGCAAAAGGGAGAGGTGAGTTAGTGTAATGGCTTTCATCCTATTTGATCTATTAGAGGGGTGATGTTTGCTTATCTCTGGTAATGACTGGATTAGTCCCAAATTGGCGTTAACACCTGTAAGTGATTCATGTTGCTATTCATCATCTCAGTTTCACAGGTAATGTGGTTTAACCCATGCAGTACGTGGATGCTCAGCACAGTGTTATGAGTGCAGCAGGAGCTGCCCATAGCATAAACCAGAGACCCCTCGCTGGGCAACCAGCCCCCAACAGTTCAGAAACCTTCCTGGTTTGCACTGACTTTACTTCTGTGTTTGATGTCTGGGTTTAAAAGACACAGTTTAAGTACTTCAGACATTACAGAGGGTTGGATGGTCTACCTGATGTCTTGTTAAATCTGGGCCCTGCACTGTTGGAGATGGAGCATCACCAGCTGATCACATCCCTTTGCACTGCGTTGGGTTTAGTGCCTACAGCTTTGTCAACTTTCAAAACTTGACCCCAGGTTTTCCATGCAAAGCGTCTACCTCAGGATTAGATTTTAAGAATAATAATTTTCAGTGCAAATAGCTGCGGCTCAGTGTTTTTTGTTGAACACGTTATTTTATCATGTTCAAATAGCAACATAATTCTTAGTGTTATCACATACTCCCATGTCTTGCAATCTGGAGAGACATGATTGTGTAGTCTTAAAGTCTTTTGTGATCGCTAAGTGTGCTTAACTTTGAGATCTGAAAGATTTTGCACTGAATCTCTGTAAGATCTTGTTCTGTGTGTGCTTGGTGCAGGTCTGGGTAATGCACCTTCTCCAGAATCTTCATCTGCGATGGGCATGCATGTGCCATAACTGCAGGAGCTGACGAAGAGGTTTCTTGTTCTCAGTCTTTCCTGTCCTTTCTCAATGCTGAGAGACCAGGAACTGAGACAAAATCCCATTCATCTCCTTCCACAGTTGCTTTAGTTTATAGTTTGCATTTCAACCTAAAAAGCACTTGTTTTGCAGATCTTCCTCCATGCCAGGATCAACTCTTTGAGTGCTGCTCTTTAAACCCAAACTTGTCTTGCTTAGTATTAGATTTGCCTGGCATAACCTAGTTCTGACTATGCTAGATATGTTTTTGTTGTGTAAGAACAGGGAAAGGTGGATTTGTTGTTTCTCCTGGTAAAATAATGACCTGTAAACTGATGTGTGCATCTGGACATTGTCTCTGCAATACTACGTTTTCTCCTCCAGAACCACCTTGGCGCCATGCCCATGTAATTAAGTCAAAATGAGTAAGCAACACGTGCTTTGACTGTGCCATGTGGCTCCCTATTGTATGTGTTACAATGGAGCTTCTCAGAACATGCGGGTTAATTAACATCTTTTAGGGACCTGAATAATAGATAATGGTGCACAGGGCTTTAACGTGTTGGGCCCTAATCAGTTTATTAGAAGACAGATGAAGACAACACAGCAGGGCTGTATTATTCTTGCCTGTAGCCCTGGAAATTAAATTGCATAGCATTTATTTGAAATTAACCAAATGCAATCTGTTTAAAAATGTACTAGGACCCATTTTGTTCAGGTCTATACTTTACTTTTTTGTTTGTTTTCACTGTTTCTGGAGGGGAAAGACAGCCACGTTCTGCCCCTTCTAGAGCCTTGCAGCACTCATCGGTATTGCTTTCTGAAATTCCCCCTTAGCTTAATTAACATTACAGACTGTACCCAAGCAGCATTAATTAATCAGTTGCAAATGGCAGTTTTGAAGATGTCAGTGGTGACTACTGTTAGCAATCTGCAGTCAGCTTCTGCTGCCCACACGACAGGGATGGCACAAAGGAGCTCTGAGTAAGCAGCAGGCTTTTTGCTCATTTCTTTACATTTTAATGTCAGAGGTGGAAATCCTGCTTTTTTTCCGTGGTTACACATCTGTGTCTCCGCAGGGCAGAATCCAGTGGTGGAAAGGACAGGCTCTGGCAGTTTGACACTCTTGCATGTTGATGAGTGAATCTCATTTTCTTCCTTCTCTGCTGCCTTGCAGCACGCTCTGCACAAACTAGAGGGCCGTCATGTTGCCTGCTCTCCCACATCTGTAAAGCATTTCACAACCAGATGGAGATACCTGAGCATTGACCTCCACCACATGTCATTTTACGACAGAGACTGCTCTGCAATGTGTCAGGTAGCTGAACTGCTTTTAAACTCCCCTGATGCGTGCAAGAACCTCACAAGCTGAGAGTCAGGTTTTACTTTTACCATTTGCTTTGCTCTGGAGATCAGTTTTGTGACCCTTTGCGGGCTGCAAGTGCAGGGATAGAGGTGCTGGCAGGCTGGAAGCCAGCTGGAGCAACTGTGTTATAGTCACAACTTCGTCACAGCCCTCTCTGTGGTGGCAGTATCCCAAACTCGTGCCCTTGTCAACCCATCGCTGAGATGACTTGCAGAACCTGTGAAGTGCCTGGTAGTACCCAACCTGTCCTCATTTACAGGATATCCAGTGACAGTGCTGGAACATGAATCTCTATACTCCTAAAAATAAGAAGGAAAAATGTTTTCCCTGCAGTGCTTTGAAGGGCTTTAGTAGTTGGCAGTCCATTTTTTAATGGGCCTGAGTGGATGCCCCCTCTGTATCACTGCTTGGCAGGCTGACGCCTTAGACAGTAAACTCAAAGCTTCTGCTCAAAATCCTGGTGTTTGCTGGATTTATCAGAATGCAGCAGCATCCATTCTTGAAGGGCTTTAGTGTGCTGAGTGGAAGTGAAATGCCTTGGTCATGACAGTGGGATGAAACAGGAGCTTTCATCCAGGAGAGAGAAAGGAGAGAGCATGGTGGGGAGGGTAAGGAAGTCTGTGTGATGGGGGCAGATGGATTCTCAGCTTGGCAGCTGCTTTCCTGTCCTTTTAGGAGAAACAAAGGGGAGATGCAGCACAAAAAGGACTGTAATGTGGTACCCAGCACAACACGTGTGATATGAGATGTTTGGTGATGGAGTGCTGGGGAGAGCCCAGAAAGCTTGTGTTGTCTCCTCTGCTGTTTGCTGTCAGTGGGAAGCGAGGCAGGTATATCGGGCTCAGTTTCTTCTTTCTTCAGAGGGAAGAAAGGAATATTTTGCCTTCTTTTTTTGCAAAATACTTTGAGATCAAGGACTGTGGAATGTGCAGCCCCTGAAATGAGCTTTACTACTAAACTGAGGCCACAGAGATGTGACCTTTTCTAGCCTCTACTATGTCAGCTGTGTTTATTCCTCTAGCTGGTATTTAGGAGATGCTGACCCTTGATCCCAGCAGACAGAGTTGCTCATCTGATCCCTCCCTAAACCAAAATGAGCCAGGTGACCAAACAGGTCTTTGCTCATCAGGTTCCTCTTGACTTGGAGGAGGTCAGATACATTTGCACCAATGGCTCAGCCAGCTGGTCTGCCCTTCCTGCTTGTAAAAGCAATAATGAGAAGCAAAAAACAGTCACAGATGCACTTGAAAGGGAATAGTTGTCTGTGGCTCAAGTCTTATAGCAGAGTTTGTTATTGCCATTGGGTGGTCATGGTGATGTGAACATGGAGAACTACCCTCCAAACTGTGCTTAAATAGGCAGGGAAGTTTCAGTGCAACTTCTACGCTGTAAATATGTCTCCAGGTAGCCAAAAGCAGAATATGGAACTGTCTGCTCTCTTCTTTATTCATGTCAGCTCTACTTTTTCTTATAATGACAGGTAAAGGGAGAGAAATTTGCGTTCCCTCTGCCCACAGAGATTACACAGGGCCAATAGGCAGCACAGAGTCACTTTTCTGAGATGACAGCACCTCGTTCATACACATTAACTTCTTTTGCCTTCTGCCTCTGGATTATTCACGAGCCAGACAGTATGCTACCTAAATACCAAAGTGAGTAATGAGGATTAAGTGTTACCTCTAATTCCGTTGTTATGAGTATTTCAGAACTTCCTGTTCAGGCTTAACTGTTATTTTGGTGCAAAAAAAGGCAAGTCTTGGGAGTTGAGCTGCTGTTGGTATGTGACATCACAGCGCTGTGATTTGGGTCTGGCGTGACACATATTCTGGAGAGCTAAGCTCACTCGAGCCTCTTATGTAGATGTGTCTGAGAAACTGTGCATGGAGAGAAGTACTCATTAGTGAAAGGGGGAGATTTTTCAGTAATGCAACAAAGGTGATTTTTCTGACTGCTGCTGCTACTTCTGTTTTTTCCCAGTTTGCTTCCTGAGCCATAAAATTCACATCCTGAGCCAGCATATGAGTTGGGGGGAAGTTTGGGAACCTGTGGTTTCAATACAGGAATAGTCACATGTGAAATCTGGGGTCAGACAAGGAGTGGTGCGGGCATTCCTCTGGCAAGGGAAGGAATTGAAATGTGGTCTTCTGGAGGCAGGTGAGGGAGCAATACCGTAATGCCTGGCCTGCTAATGGTAACGTTGCCTTTTTTTCCTTTGGCAAGTTATGAAGCATGGGTTTGGTGTTAGATATTTTTGATCATGGCAGTGAAACAAAACAACAGAAATAAATAGTCCTCACTGGGCATTTATTCTGGGAGTGCTGGGTCAGGAACATCCAGGAGGTTTGGAAGTGGAGTTGCTCAGTCCGAAGCGTTTTTCAGATCTCAATCACCATGACAAAAGTTGTGAGAATAGTGAAATGAGAGCAAGTTCCCCCTGCAAGGGCATGGGCTTTCATTGTCCACCTCCAGGGGCAGGAGAGGAGATCCATATCTGTCGTATGCAGGATGTCTCTCATCAAACTCCTTTTCCCCATTTCAGACCTATTAAAACCTTTCTCTATCTCCAACGCTCATGTGCAAGCCCAGAATCATTTCAAACGCCCATACTAAAGGGCTATAAAGGCTTGTCTCCTCCATGCACCAAGAAGTGACCTGTTTTCTTCCATGTTATCTTTTCTTGCTGTGGTAGGACCACAAGCACTTTCCTCTGCTGACCATGGTGGAGAGAAATGGTTGGAGGGCCAGGGCTTTGTTCACTGCCTGCCTTCACTAACTGGAGTTGTTGCAGGACGGTTCTTATCAAGCCATGTGCAGAAAGCAGGATCAGTGCTAGTGAGCAGTCAAAAGGCAGGATTAAACTCATCTTCTGCAGCAGCGCCTGTGTAATGTTGTCACCTCAGGATGGATGAAGGCCCCTTTATAAACAGTATCATAGATCTCTGTGTCCCCAGAAGGCTTTCATAATTTCAGACTGTGTCAGCACCTTTTATTTGTATTACAGCACTTGCTGTTGAAAGGAACAGTAGTTTTCACATGCAACATCAAGTACACTTTTTTCCTGTCTTCCTTTTCTCCACTTGTTTACTAGTTCAGTATTAACAATGAGCATAAATGGTCAGTTTTGCATAGCGAAAGTGTACACGTGGACATCTGAGAATTATCCCCTTGTAAAAGCCAGGAAGGGCAGTTCTACACTGGCTTTGGTGATAAAATAGATGTAACCCAATACAGCTTTGCCATGATTCTGCTGAGCAATGGTACACTTTCCTGTAGTCATGACCTAGATGGACTCTAATCTGTTTGGACTCTGAAAATTGCATATTGCCAAACAGTCCTTTGTGACACACACTCCACTTATCGTTCCAAATGGCTACTAACCCCTGTTAGTATTATGTGGTTGATGGTCATTCAGCAGGAAAGAAAACTTTTCTCTTTCCTAAGTGGAAAGTTGTAATAATTTGCCTAAAGGCTTCAATTAATGCACTGGAGATGAATACAGTCTATGATTTCAGTGCTCAGGTAATTTCCTTCTTGCCACAGTCTTGTGCATAATCTTGCCAAAAGGCAATGATGAAATGATTAAAACTTTCTGCTTGAAGACGTTCCTAAAGGTCACTGATCTTTCAGATCAGGAACCCCGTTGGTCATCCCTGCATCTTTCATCGGGGAAAATAAGACACATCAGGTTCGGACACTAAAACTTGCAGTGTGATTGCTGGGTTGTGTCTGCTGGTTGCTGCTCACGCTGGTAATTGTCTATAAGGTGGATTCATTCAAATTGAGGTATTTGCAGGATTCCATCAAATTTACCCAAACATTCAACAGGAGATTGTCAACATTATGCCATTTGGATGGGGGTAAAAGATTTATTTGATATAAAGCAATAATGAGATGAAATAAACTCTAGGTAGCTATTTTTCCCCTCTATCAATGCAAAATGTTTCAATAATTCCAATGAAGCATTTTGGAAATGTTTCTTTTGGCAAAATAAAATAATCACAAGGTCTGATGATTTGTCTTGACATTGGACTGCAGGAAGTATTTCCACAGGGATGGAAAAATCTTTTCATTTTATTGACCTGCTTTGCCAAACTTAGAGAGAAACCTAAGCCTCCGAAGCTGAGTGCTTTACTTCTGGTGATGCAGTGTGCACCAAGGAACTGCTGTGATGTTTGTAGATGTTTATCTCCATGGAGCACTAGCCTGAGCAAATAATGGATTTGACCATGTAAAGGAAAAAAGTGATAAAAGGAATTAACTTTAAATGTGTTCACAGTAGCAGCTTCACTGAGAAAGGGAGCACAAATAGGGTAATGTAAAGAACCAAGTCCTTTTCTCCTCCCCATGGTTCAGGTTGTGCTGGCAGTGGTGGAACATGATGCTTTCTGGCAGACACATGCCTGCTTTGCAAAGCAGAAATGATCACAATAAATACCAAGTGCTTTCTGTGTGTCCACTTTAAGTATATTGCTGGCTTTAATAATAAAAACCTTCTGGGAGATGATAAAAGAACAGAGCAAAAGCAAAGGCAGAATGTTCCCCCGAGGTGATCATTTCACTGGTAATGCTTTACCATAAAACTAAATTTGTAATTTTCATGTATCGTATCTCCCACAGGACACAGATTTGGTGGCATATGGCAGAGCATCACATTAATTTTTTATCAGGATCTTGTGGGTAACTTTATTGAGGTCTACTCAGAGGGAAGCTGCAAACCAGCCCTAGCAGCCTGCAGAGAGTCTGGGAGGATGCTGTGAGAAGCCTTGCTGGAGAAATCCTGATGGCTTTGAAGGAATGCAAGAGGTGCCAGAGACCTTGATACAGCCTGGACAATACATATTCATGACAAAGCCTACAAAGAAATCCTAAACCAGGATAAATGGGTGTTTTGCTGGGTTTTAGCTCCTGTTTGGGACATCAGCAATGTTGTCAGTCATATTTTCTTTAAAATTTGGTACCCGTAGAAAATAGAAATTCATGTTGAGTGTAATTGTGATTACTGGCTTTAGGACCGCTGCTTTGTGAAGGTGCCACGCGTCTGTGTCCTTTGTGCCTGTGATGTGTGCCAAGCCCTTGGCTTGTTTCTGTGCTTGATGACTGAAGATAAAATTAAGACTTGATGATTATCAAAAGGAGAAGGGCATACAGTTCAATGGGTGACTGCACAAACTATGAGAAGGGATCCATCAGAGCAGACTGTAAAGTATCTAACGTGGAATCTGGGCATTTCTTGGTAGCAGTGCTGGAGAAAGGAGATGTATGCTTAGGATCCTGGTTCCCTAAAACGCTGGGAATGTCTTTGGTCACATTCCTTAGCCTCTTGGTGCCTCAATCCTTTGTCTTCTCTGGTTTAGTGAAGAAAATACCTGAATTGTGTGATATGCAGTGACAGGAGCCTCTTACTTCCCTTCAGCAAGACAGTGTGAGTCTTTCTTGTGCAAGGCTTGATCCCCCTGCGTCAGGAAACATAATTTCTTTTTTGGGAACTAGGAGGTGGTAAAAATTAGAGGGTGAAAATTAGAGGATGGAGGAAATGAGAGGTTTTCTTTGGACTGAAAGACCTGTTCTCCTGCCAAGGCAAGCTTGCTACATCCTACCAACCCATAGATGAACTTCTACTGTGCTTTGAGATCTCTCTGTGATGCCACATAATAAGCATCTATGATACCTATAAATACAGACAACATTTGTGGCCAGGCTGTTGCTACTTGACCTTTGGAGCTAGCACAATTTACTGCTCATCTCCATGACCACATATTCATGCCAGTCATAAGAATTTAGTATGTTTAGTAGCCCTGTTTAATATGTTTAGGATACCTGACTCTGTCAGGTATCAATGAGCCCATGAAGCCAGTTTGTTAAGGAGGAGGCAGTCAAAAGGTGCCCATATAACTGCAGAAACCCAGCACGTTCAAGCTTGTCTTGTTCCTCAAAGCCAGCCGGAGCACATGAAGAAAATGGGAGCCTGATATTTGTTGGGTGAAAGAGACTTCAGATTTTTACAAGAAGTTTTATTTCCATTTTTGTTATTGTTATCATCAGGTTTGTACATAACGAATCAAAGCTGCTCAATCCCAGCTGATGTGGGAACAGTGGGGACAAGGCTGGTACAGTCTGAGTATTCACAAAGTACCATTGTACAAAATCTCTATGGTTTCAGACCTTTCAAATTTCTGCCTTCGTTGCTTACAGTATTTCCCTGTTCTCCTTTCAAGCCTGCCTCTCCCCGAAGCCAGACTGCTAACATAACCAGAAAGGGTGGTTCTTGCAGTGGGTTTCAACAGCACATTAATAACTAATCAAGGCTGGAATCATAGCAGGTGGTTAAAAAGGGCCTGTTGGTCATCGTTCTGAGCTCTGGCAGAAAGCCTGCCCTGGAAAATGTAATTACAGTCCAAAAGAATACGACAAACACTGCCAAAAATAATAAAAGTAGATCATCATCCAAAGCCACACCAGCTGAAACATGTGGCAGTTCCTGCGGGCCAGCCAAGCGAGATCCTGCAGGATCCTGGGCTGGAGGCGGCGCCTCGCTTCCTGTGTGGTGTCGAGTTTTCATGGATTTGGGTCTCCATTCCTCTGCATGGAGGAGAATGTGGCAAATTGTGATATTTCCCACAACAGAATATTTTGAGAACAAAATGTCTGAGAGATCAGTGCTTTTATTACCTCTTCATTTTTTTTATATGGCTAATATATCATGCAGTATGAAAATTCATCCCATGAAAGTGACGAAGTTTTTCCAAACCCCAAAATAATAATGTGTTCCATTTTGAAGTTCCAAAAAGGAGAATTTTCAACATCCTGTCCTTCTTTTCCCCCTTCCCAAAACTCAAAGTAAGTATAAGCAGCCAAGTATAAGTCTAATAAAGCCTCCTGACTTCATCTGCTGCATGTTTCCAGTAGCACACTGGTCTGTCAAAAGCTTTCTGACCAGTTTCACTTACCAGGACTTTGCGATAAAGATAAACCTTATGGAATGACAATATAAGAAGCAGGTGGTTTGGAAATTGTTTGGAAAGTTTCCAGCCTCCTGTCATGTACTCTGTAGGATTCCTCCCTGTAGCAGTTCTTTCAGGTGGATTATTTTAAAAGTATGACTATCTTCATGTGGATCATGTAGCAGGACTGGGCTTGGAAACACTAGCACGGGCAGTTTGGCTGGCAGGATTTGCAGCATATGGGTGGTAACAAGCTCTATAAACCTCTTAATCCAGCTGAGGTGCAGCCAGAATAGTTCGGTTGTCTGAAACCGGTTTCATATTCTGAGCACTTACCTCTGCAGTCTTAAGGGTTAACTTCTTCCAGGAGGTGACTGCTGGAAGCAGAGTAATAAAGAGTCAGGGAAATTAGAGAGTCCCCATGAATTCATTAATAGAGCCACACTGGAGGTGGGCAGGAGCCAGTGAGTGATGGTACAAGAGTGACTTTTAGGAATACTACTCTGAGACATTAGCAGTTACTCAGTTGTGTGCAATCACTTTTTTGTCTAACGAGGAGGAAGGAATATTTACAAAGAAAAGCAGCTTGAAGGCAAAGGTTTGGGAATTAAGAGGCTTGTATTGATTTAAAAATTAAAATTAATTTATTTTTTGTTTTTTTTAAACCAAACCAACCAACAAATACCAAACCAACAAACGTGCACCTCCACTCTCTTGAAAACATGAACCCTGACAAAAAGTAGCAAATCCAGAGGAGGACATCTCTGAACAAAGTGGGAATTGGGCACTTACCACTAAGCCATTACTCCCAGGAGAGTGACCATGCAGAGCCACAGCAGCTCCTGAAAGGTTGTTGAGCATTGGGAAAGAGGACGTAGTAGAGGAACAGTTTTGGAGGTCCTGTTTCAGTCACAACAGGGTATCATGCACCTTTCTATGTTCATCCTACTCATCCCATAGGATTGTTTCCCTCAAGTGAGGGCTACTTCCAACTAAATACCTTTAACTGGGCCATTCTGATATGTTTGATTTTAAATAGTATATTTAGGTGCTTTTAATTCACTTCTCAACCTAAACGGCAATCCCAGGTCCTCTGTGGGGTAGACTTGCTGTCTTCTTCCAGAGCCTCCATCCTTCCCTCTCCTGGAGGGCTGGAAAAGGGCTTTGTTTTCATCTTTCCGCTGTGGTTGTGGATACGTAATTAAGGGAGACAAGCCCATAATGATAGCAGCAGCTGTTCTCTCCCCTGGGGAGAAAGAGACTCTTCAGGGACAGGGTCCTCCTTGCACCAAGGAAAATATTCTTATGAAAGCAGCACTAGAGGGGCTGTCAGCTCCCCGTGGCTTCCAACTTTATGAGAAACCTCTACGTGGCCTGTAAGTTTGGGAAGTGGAGGGAAGGCTGGGCCCCAGGAATGACATGCTGAACAACACTCTATCGGGAGCATAGTCCTCCAGGGTTTGTGCTTATAATGCAACTGACTGCTAGAAATTATATGGGAAGTAATCATAGATTGGGGGATTATCTTGCATCCAGGCAGCCTCCCCATCCCCCAGAACAGACTAGCATCTGGCATCTCTTAGACTTCACCCCTTGGGGTGAATGGGGGGGACATTTAGAGGGGTTTTTCTGGGCCTGCTCTGAGATGTTTTGTCGGAACATAGTGCTGTCCCACCCATACATAGTATGTATTAAGACTTGCCAAATTTCTCTTGCTGAGAAGTTTGTATAGAGCCCATTGAGAAGTTAAGATTGCTGTGGAGCTGAGCAGGACTGGAGCCACAACCCCACAGCGATCCTGCAGATGTTATGGGAAGACCTCAGCATGCTCTTGCCACTGTCCCAACAAAGCAGATGGAGCTGCAACCTCTACAAGGCTGATGGCTGAGCATCCCCTTGTAGTGAGGGACCTCAAAGGGATGACATGGATGGAAAGAGGTGCGAGGATCCTGTCATCAAGCAGTGACTACTTACTAGTAGAAGTCTGTCACGTCCCAGGCTAGCACCCTAAATGTCTGGCCATGCTCTGTGAGAAGCAAAACGTGGATTTGATCCAAAGCCAGTTAAGGTCAGTGCAAGAGTTCCCATAAACCTCAGTGAGATTTGGGTCAGTGAAAAGAATGACTATTGTCAAGAGCAAATACTTTTCTCTAATGGTGTCTGCAATAGGAGGAAGTGGAGCAACAGAAGTTTTGTTTTTAATTTCCTTTTCTTCCTGAAGGCTCAGCCATTATTAGACCAGATTAAATCTATTCTGCAGAGGAAAGTGAGCACTTTCCTAAATGTTTGGTACAGATAACTTATCAGCACGAGGTTCCCAGCAACTTGCCCAGCATCATTGGTGATTGCCAGGCCTCTTCTTGCTTCAGGAATTTAGGGTGGGCTTCCCCACTACTAATGGGTAAGTGCACCCCACCGTGCAGCATAGTCCCTACCCAAGCAGCAGCCAGGCAAAGGGAGATTGAAGAGGCATCACAAAAGATGTGAAAGCTGCTCTTGCACAGTGAGTGTTTTGCTGATGGCTTTTGGGAGGGCAAGGGGTTGCTCAAACAGTTCTTGAGGAGCTGTTGCTTTTCAGCCACTCTCTTCTTCCTGCTTTCCCTTGCAGAGGAGCAAAAACCATTTATTATGTTGCTGTTTAATTGTCCTGAGATTTTCCTTCAGACTTTTTGAAATTAAAAAAAAAGACAACCATGAAACAAAGGGATAAAAATCATTTAGAACAGCATATGTTCCCTGGGAGCCATCGGCTGAGCTGGGAGCCCTGGAGCAGGGATGATAGGGACTGCAGGGCAATGGGAGATTTTCCTTGGCACAGAAATGCCTGAACAGCAGAAATACAAACTTTCCACCTATGTTCCAGAGACTGATTCTGTGGCAGGTGCTGTCTTTGGGATGGAGAACAATGCATGTGTGTGTGTATAACAGCTTGATCACCTGGGAGGAAAGGGGATTTAGGGAGCTGCAGGTTGTTGGTGTATCCAGCACCATACCAGACTGAATGAATGGAAAATACCTTCTCTGGCTGATGCTCAAGAGGGGAGGCCTTGACACCCAGGTCTTGTCAGTGCAAGGAAGAAATGGCAAACACCAAGTTAGAGGCATTAAAAGGACTGGAAATGCAGCAGTGGTCTTCTGTTGCGATCAGGTGAGAGGTGGGAAGAAGGAGTGGGGAGTTTTGCAAGGAATAGCCTTTCAAACAGCGAGGCTGGCATGGAAGAGGTCCAACAGGGAGGAAACACAACCGAACATTTCTTCCCGACTGCAACACTGCTTAGAAAAGCAGCAAGCTGTCTGTATTGACATAAAATGTCAGTTCAAAATGGAACTTGCTGTTTTCTCGTTTGAGATATGTGGGATGGGAAAGGGATACCCCCAAGACTGAGGTTAAAATGAGAAGGAGGCAGTCCTGGCAGCTTTATCCTCAAACGAACGTGTTATGTCTGTGCTGAGTGCAGTGCACAGCTTCAAAAATAAATAAACAGAAAAGGAAGGTGGTGTTGCACCAACCTCCAAACTGATGCCAAAATTCCCATTTTTCAGGCTCTGAAATTTGCCCTGGATGTGTGAATAGCTCATTGTACTCTCAGTCGTATGATCGGTTGTTTTTTTTCCCCTAGCATATTTTAGCATATAAGGAGGATGAGAGGTGCTGGCTGTTAGAGAATTCAAGTGATGGAGACAAAAATGGGCAGGAGCCTCAAAAGGGGCTCATGTCTATTTAACAAACACAGGTTGTGCTCACAGGTAGACAGCTTGTCTAAGCAGGGGAATAGGGATGGGATGAATTTTGTGCAGTTGTCTAATATATCATGGATTGGTTTGGATTGGAAGGCACCTTAAAGCTCATCCAGTTCCAACCCCCTGCCATGGGCAGGGATACCTTCCACTAGACTCCTGCATAGGATCAAAACCGCCCAATGTTACATGAGAAATCAGTCAGCACATTAGAGAATTGCAGTCCTGTATGGAGAGGGAAAAGTGCCCTGGAAGTGCATTTCCATACTAACCTACTGTTGGCACAATTCCTGGGAAATAATGCAAAGAAAACTGCCTTTAGCTGAAGCAGCACCACAGATACAGTAAAACAGGCGTTTGTGTTTAAGGGCTGGGAGGAGATGAACGCAGCTCAAAGACATGTGACTTAAACCCTTTAAAGAGTGTACTTGCCATTTGAGCATATCTTTTCTTCTTCCAGAATCTCTTTTCTGGATGCTTCCCAAGGTAATTAGCATGGAGAAAATAGGCTTGAAAGGTGGAAATGGCTGGTTCAAGCTCACAGCTATGTATGGCTGGTGTGTTTTCACCTTACGTTGAGGACGTGGAACCCGTGCCTCATGGGCTCGTGTGTCAGGGTGTATATGGCCTGCTCTGGGTTTGCACCCTGTAGTTGGGTACGTTCTTACTGCTGCTTCTCAGTTTAAGAAGCTGCTTCTTAAACTGAGTTGACTTCCTCGGATGTGATAACCAGCAAATTTCAGTGATACACTTGACTAGGCTTTTTGTGATACACCAGACTAGACAAAACCCCCTTTTGTTTCTTTGTTTGCTTTTTGGAGAAAATGATGAAAAACTGGACTATTAAGCTCTTTTTCAGGAGTTCATTTAACCCAGCCTGAGTCTCTGATCTCTTGCAATGTATGCCCAAGCTACCTGTAAATCCTTTGCAGCAAGAGACATATCTTTTATGAGCATTAAGCAATATGTATATCTTCAAGGATGCTGCTTTACCTAAATAAAGCATTACCATCTGCATTTTGGCAGAGGGCAATGGAGACACATTGTACAGTGTGGGGAGAACTATCAAATCACCACATGATGCATGTGTTTTTGTAAGCAGTGTCTGACCAGGATGCTTGCATGGTCTGATGCGATTCTGCAAGTTGTTTATATGTAGAGTGTATGTAAATATTAGGAGACAGGGCATCAGAGTGATTGCAGCTTAAGGAGGAAAACACTGCTACAACAATGCCACTGCGTTCATAATCCTCCATGAGTGTTCACTGCTTTTGTTAAATATGCAGCGACTGATGGAGATTGCTAGTGGATTAGTGTCTCGTATGGCTGGTGCCAGGGATTGATTAGCATAAGCAAATTTCTCCTCTGGCTTCTCATCAGGAAGGAGAGAAATAGAGCAAGCAGTCCCTCCACTGCCTTGAAGGGTACTAAGGAGAAAAACTCAGGAGTGGGGTACAGTGTGCTCCAAATGTCAACTGCTGGGGCCAAAGTAATGCCAAGACTTGTAGTGGGAGCATCCCCTCCTTGCAGAGCTCACAGATTGTGGCTACTTGAATTTTCTGTTTGCTTGCAAATGCAATTTTGAGGGTTGTGGAGCTTTTGTCATTGTGTGATTTGTTTCTCTGCAATCTTGTTGATCCTATTTCAGCAGCTGGGCAAAGCAGGGACCTTAAGGCCAATACCAATAGGGCGCTGAGCTGGGTTTTGGTTGATTTGGGGGGTTTTTTGCTCGGGTTTTCTTTATTTCTGTGCTTATCAGAATGAGGGCACAAGCCAGTGAATGGGTGGGTGTTTGAGCCATCAAATGCACCTAGTCCTTATGGAAAATTCAGGTCTGGATGCTGAGCTTGTGCTCCTGGTGCAAAAGTCCAATCACTTTTTGTGCTGCTCTGCAAACATTATGTGTGCGCATCAGGATCCCCTAGGACTGTCAGTTGTTGGTATGGCATTGATCCTTTCAAATGTAGCCTTGATAGTGCTGGAGACAGGGATTTGCTGATAAAACAAACTTAAGGCTTGGTTATAATTGAAAATGCAGGATAGTTCACCAGGCAAAATACCTGCTTATAGGAATCAGAGTTCATCTCAAAGTCAGCAGACATTTCCATGGATAAATCCTGAATTCTGATGGAAATCAATATTTAAAGGGACACTGGTAGTCTGGGGAGAAACCTCCACATAAGGTACGTTCAAGTCCTAGCAACCTTTTTAGGGATTAATATCTAAATGCTAAATATAAGCCAGAACAAAGAACTGTGCTGTGAAGAAGTAGCAGGAAAGAGGAAGGCCACCACCTCTCTCTGCAGCCCTGGAAGAGTCACTTTAGGGGTTTGCTGTATCTGTAGTAAAAGTAAATGAACCCCCCTACTCCGCCTGAGTATAACCATTAAATCTTATTAAACACAGGAGTAAATAAATCGTTCTGCAGCATTTCCATACAGTGATGAGTAGTTTGCATTTAAAAAAGTAATCTTCATGAAGCAGGAGCTGATTTTACAGGCTGTAAATTGATGGAAAGGTTTGATAGGAGAAGAGGGGAAGAAGCTGACAAGAGATGTCCACAGCTGCCTGATTTCAAACTAGGTAATAATTTATTCCACTGCCAAAAGGCAGGGCAATCAAGTGCTGAAGCCCTCTATGGGGTTCCATCACAAGTGGTCTCATGGAAATGGGAGAAGTCAGATTCAATCCAACACTTCTGCTTTGCAGGCTTGCTGCTTGCTGGAGCTGTTTCATGGGCCAAAAGCAGCTGCAGGTCTGACAGTGAGAAATAGAATGTCTCAGGACAGCACTGTCAGGTCTTTCTCCAGGTGTGGTGTTGCACACAAATGCGGGCAATGAGCTGTTATGGTGAAATCAATGAGAAGAGCTCAGAACCAAAGTTCAGGTGTTTGTTTTAATGTGTTTTGTGTCCCTCGTTACTAAAGCACTGCATCATACTCATGCATCTTGCAGCATTGCACATGGAGGGAGTGGCCTTTATTAAAAGGTGAAAAGACAATGCGATGCACTGAATGGTCCTCAAGGGAAGGTCATAATTGAGCAGGGAATTCAGGTTCTCACTAACTCAGGAGTGCCAGGACATCCTTCCCAGTCTCTGAAATCACTTGAGCAGCCCTAAATAGATGTCCCTATCCAAGGGGGTCTACTGTTTTTGAGCTCCTGAAGGCAAAACTAATAAATACTATGTACGCTATTATACAGATGGGAGAAACCCCCCACTCTCTTCCCTCCTCCCCGCCTCATCTCATACTAATAAAGGGCTGGAACCACTTTGATCTCCATCAGAACAAAGACTAAACATTAAAGTGAATTATCCCAAAGTTGCTCCTCATTAATCGACAGCTGCAGGCACTTGGAAACATCTGTCAGGATTGTTTGAACATTCCCTTTGCTTCAGTGGTTGCATCAAGGAAGCAGAACAAATCAAAACATGCTGTTGGTCCAACACCACCTACTCAGGTTTCCTACAGTCGCGAATAAGCAGGAGCAGTAAGGAGCAGGAGGTGGTGATGGGCAGCTGGTTGTGTAGACAAGGAGTCAAGCAGCAGGAAAAATGGCATCTTCCCATGGTAAATGAGGAAAGCTGTTTCCAGGAAAGCTGGGAAGCAGAGGTAGAGGGCTGAGCGCTGTTGCTGGGCTCTGTGAGAATGCAGGCATCCCTGCGCCCATGTGGGAATGGGGTGGCTGGTGGGCACGCTGTCTGCCAGGGAGGATGGGCAGTGCAGGATGACTCCAGCGGGTTTTGCTGCAGGAAGAAGCCATCTGGCTTGGAAACAGCCTCCCCCTACCATTAGTGTGCGTTTTGGAGGTTACGTCAACTGATAGAAATCAGAGAAAACCCACTGAAGCGACGGGCTCTGCCCACTGGGTGCCAGGACAGAAGCTTTTAACTCAAGCCCTTGAGGGCCAGTACCTCGAGTGTGGGAGACTACAGCATCTCCAGTCTGTACCAGTACACCTTTGATTCCCGCAGACTGTGCTGCAGTGATGTCTCTTTAAGGGCAGGTTGCGGAGCACACGAATTACAGTATTCCAGTAATCCCTTCGCATTGGCCTGCCCTGTCCTCCACGCAGTGGGAAATGTGGGACAAGCAGGGTTTTGAGATTATCTCGTGCTTTGCAAAGCCAGTTCCCTTTGTGCTTTTAGAAACAGCTTGCTCCTGCAGCAGGCAGGGGGCTGGGGATGGCGTTCCCAAGTGGGATGCTCTCCCATGCCCACAGCAGCACCCCCAGGGCTATGACAGTGTTCGTGTGTGCTCTGATCTCCTCCATGTACCCCATATATGCATTTTGTGACAGTCACTGAACCACCTGGTCACTGTGATCGTTGACAGTTTCACTTCCCTTTCCATTCCTACATGGGGATGTAGTTACTGGATGCAATGACAGCACTAGCTTTGCAGTGAAAGGAGTTTCCCACATCTTCCAAATGGATCAGCTTTTTGCCCACCAAAGCTGTCCCTTGGTGATACAAGGGGGAAGAGCTATTGTTCTGGCCATACGCTTTGCTGTAAGTGTGCTCCTTAGGAGCTCAGTGCATAACCTCCTACACTCTTAATTTCATGGAAATGCCAAGGCAGGAGCAGCCTGACTCAAGGGGGCCATAAGCCCAGCAGATACATCTCCATGGCTAAATAAAACAGGATCCTCTGCAACACCAGGGGTTTGCCCATGGTTGGGATATGCTGTGTAATTCACTGCTGATGGTCCATATTCAACCACTTCACAGCTAAAAGCAGTGAAGATGCTCTGGGCAGCCGGGCCCTGGCTTTATGGGTGAGTTTGGAAGTGTTGCTGCTTTGGAAGTTTCAAGGAATGTCATAGTAGTTAGTTAACTCTCCAGTGCTCAAGCACATCTCGTTCAACCGCCCTCAAACCCGTGCAGAAGCCGTCTGGAGCAACTTAGCCCTTCCTAGAAGGGTGACCCAGCAGACAGTAAGCAGTGTTTTTCAGAAGTGCCTGGATGACTCAAGCGAACTTTAAATGTGATTGCAAGTCCCTAAAGACAATTCTCATAGTGCTTCCCAGGGCTTTATTGGCAGAGAGTTGCTTTGCACAGGGGCTTTGTATCTATCTGAACTTCTCCAAAGTTCATCACGAACAAATCTCCTTCCTCTCATCATCAAATAAATCCTCACTTTGGGAATGGTTGAAGCGTGACTTCTCTTGCTGGTGCTGGCTCTTGGGACTGGCAGTAGGGCTGTTTTGACAGGGAGGTTTTGGGAAGAAGTAAGCAGGCAGGGGCTGTGGGGACTGTAATTCAGCTCCATACCCAGCTCCATCCTGCATCTGGGAACACTGGGGAAACACTGACATTTTTTGGTGTAACCTCCCATCCCTTTTTCTCTCCCCTAGCTCTCCGAAGTGAGAGCTTCTCAATCACATCTCAGTCTGCCACTTGGTAAGGTCAGGAAGGTTGGTAACCCTTGGGCTCAGGGTCTGCTTGCACTGGTGGCTGGAGCTCAGGAACTTGTGCTCAAGCTAGGCTTTAAACCAGCTACCACAAACAGGAATAGCAGTTCAGTCCTGGCAGCAGGATGCCTGTGCAGAGCTTGGAGATATGTCCGCAGTGTGAGGTGGGTTCTTGGGTATGGAGCCAAGATGCTCACTGAATCACATATCTCCAAAACCTGGGCTTTAAGCTGAATGTTAGACACATGGCACCCAGTGCACAGAGCAAAGGCGTGAAGAAGGTCGCAGTGCTAGTAAGTGGAAGTGGCACTGACACTTGGCTGGGAGGTTTGATGTTTGGACCATATATGAATATCAAGGCAGTTAAGGACAGAAGCCTTCAATATCTCTGGGGATAAACTCTAGGTTTAGCACCTTCTCCTGTGTTCCTGGGCCAGTTCCTTTGGAGCCAAAGAGCTTGATTCACGTGTGTTCCTGAAGCAGCCCTTAACTTGTATCTAAACATTGCGAGCTTTAAGTCAGAAATTTGTACCCTGCTGCTAGACATTATTGCATAGTCTATTATTGGGCAAAATAAATGAGAGGTCCTGTAATGTTTCATACCAGCACTTAGGAGGAATGTGGGATAGGACAAGATGCCAGCTTAACGTAACTTCAATTTTCTCATTTCTCCACATTATAAGTACTTCTGACATTCCTACCATTATTCGCTAAACCCCTTTACGAAGTGCATTAATTTCTCTGTAAAGCAAAACAAAACTCAGACGCCTGGCCATTTTATTTCAGGGTTTCATGTAAAGAAACTAAGCATGTAGGTAGAAGAGAAAATATGGGAAAACACCCATATCAGAAGGGGATTGGGAATGGGGGCATGATGGGAAACATGTGGCTTCATTAAGAGGAATGGCTCCTGCTGTGAGAGCCCTGTGTGCTCTCCCGACGTGGGAGATGCTGCTTTTCCTCCTCCTGTGTCACCTACCCAGCTCACCTTCACCTGGCGCTTGTTAGCAGCTCTCCGAAATAGATCTCCTTATGGCCCCAGCCCCTGGTGGGATGAGGTTTTGAAGCAAACTGGTGTTCTTCAGCTGCCTGCACTGTTTTTTCTCAGCCCATGACTGTGCACTGAACTTCGGTGAACTGTACCTGAGATGTGTCCTTGCTGCACCTTGGTGAGGCTGGCAAACCTTCCTGCATCTCCCTCGATGTGTTATTTCCAGCCAGGAGGGTTTCTGCTGGCAGTTACTGTCCCCGCTTCATTTGTAACAGGGTTCAAGTTGATGCTTTGCCTGTATCATGCTGTGAGCAACACAAGTTTGCTTGTGTTTTGGGATCCTGTTGCTGCTGGAAAACAGCTTGGATCACCAAGTAACATCTCTTTATTACTGAAATACTGACATCCTTTATCCCTGTCTTTGCAACTTGGTTCTTGTGCACTTTGCATGACTGACTGAGCATCTCTGCCACAGTCTCTCCACAGATGTAGTGGTACCTGCTGCAGCTTCTTCCTTTTGCTCGAATGAAAAACTGCATTATCAGTCCTGGGCCTTACTAGTGATAAAATCCCATCACATAATGTCAGATCTAATACTTTCCTCTGCCCCAATCCTTTCCTCAGTCCCTGGAAAATGTCTGTTAGTTGACAGGACAAAGTAGGATTTGGCAAATTGTTCCATTTGAGAAGATGGGCAGGAAAATATTTCCCATTTCTCAGTCCAGCCTGGCTTGCTTCTGCTCTTTTTTCCTGCCCTTTTGGGAGACAGGGAGACTGGTGAAGGGAATAGAGCAGGAAAGCTGAAAACAATTAGCTCTTCTCAAAATCAAATGTAATTGTGCTTTAAAAGGGCTCAAACTGAAGTATTTGTGAGTTATCAAACAAAATGTTTGAATTGTCCTGAAGCAGGGTCATTCTGTTTTTTAATTCGCATTTCTTGAATATTTCTAAGAATTGCCATAATTTGATAAGGGTTAATTCTAAGATTACAAAGAAAAACATACCAGTTGCACAGAGGAGAAACCTTTTTCATCCTGGTTACCACTGGTCTGTGTAGGGCTAATGACACCGGGGACATGCCCCGCTCCTCCTTGAAACGTTGGATGCGGGACCAGGCATAGACCCTTGGAAGAGGCACAGCCAGCCGTGCAGAGCAAGAAGTGTTTCTCTCCAGGGCAGTATCCTTGAGGAGGATATTTATTAATGTGCTTCTCTGAGCCACAGAAACAAATTTTAAGCTGAGAATGAAAGGGAAGAGGCTGCAGTATCCTATTCTGATAGTCAATGGGAGTTTTGCAAGGGACTGATGGAGTTGGGATTAGACCTTTGATCTCTTTGCTCCTGGTATTATTGCCCTCTGGCTCCATCAAATCAGGCTGATCTAAAAGTTAGAGAGAAATATGTGAAAAGACCTAGCAAGTGGTATTAGAGCTGGCAAGTTTAGCACATCCTTATGCTTAGCAGCAACACCAGGACCAGGAAAAGGGGTTTTGCTAAACCTCCTTCTCTACTAAGCAGCGTCTTTGTGGTTGCGTGAATTAAGTGGATGCTGTGGAAAGTGTTTTCCTAATAACAGGATGACTAACAATGGTGCAGAATTTCCCAACAGAGAAAGGATGTTTTAAGCTAATACTAGCTTAGCAAATTTCCCCTTGAGCCCTCAATTCTACATAAATGTTCAACCGCAGGCCCTATCCCAATTGCCTAATAGCCTAATCCTTGTGCCCAGCAGTGTTCTCTGTTGATCCTTGAGAATAGTCTAGCTCTCTACAGGCCCTTGACTATCCAAAGTCTTGGGTTTCTCCAAAACCTGCTTGATTTGTGAGATAGTGTAACAATGGTAGGATTTTGTTGGAGTCTCCAAAAAAGATGACAAAAAAAGGCATGGGGTGAGCCAGTTGTTTTCTTGATCTTAGGACAAACGATAGAAGAAGTAAAAACACAATTTACATGAGGATTTCTTAAGCTGGAGGTGGATAATGATTTATTATTTTATTGTAAGATCTTAGATACCCATTTCCCTGTTCAGTGGATGCTCTATCCCACATTGCCCTCTAGCGAGGACACTACAGAGCAGATAAAGCCTCCTGCTTGCAGCCACCAGTATATGAAATATGGTGTTTTAACAACTGAGGACACGGCTTCTTCCTCAAGTGCTGGCTTGCCATGTGGTGAGGACAGTGTGAGGAGGGCCAGCATTCATCTGTCACTGCTGCCGGTGCAAGTGCACTGGCCACAGCTTTCTTGATGTTTGCTTTTTGTTTGAGCTAACTGCCTCTTCCAGCATCTCTATGTTGTTGCTGGATCACCAGCCAAAGGTCCCTGTTCTTTTCTGCTTCAGAAAAAGGTGAAAATATTCCCTGGAGTCTTTTTAGTGAAGGGTCATCTTTCTCTGTGTTCTTTGCCTTACCCTTTGCTCCATGAAGCACACTTCAGTTCTGTGGGTTTGCCTGTATACACATGGTCTGACAACCTGCTTGTGGCTTAGAGGTCATCACAGGACAAACTTCTGTCCCTCTTGCACCTAACACTGGTACATCCAAAGATGTTACCTAGGGGGTTAGAACTGCTCCTTGTCCTTCTGCCTGCTTAGGTGTGTGAGCCTGCATCGGTGCCAAATGACAGACTTTGGTGTGTTCTGAGTTCTCTGGAGCTGTTAAACACTTACAGAAAATCATCAACCAGTAAAAGGCTTAAAAAATAAGATAAAATAAGAGCAGGTCATGCCTGGTTCATCCTGTCCTCAAGATCTCATTTAAACCAGCCTTTTTGGTGCCCAGAGCTGCAAAGCTGGCCCCTCCTGGGTTGTGGTGCCCTGAATCAGCCGTCTGTTGGCAACGCAGTCCCTTTGCTTTCCCACACAGGTCCCACCAGGGCAATGGCACAGCAGTTCATCAGCCCCCTTGTGCCTGTGGGAACCTGTCACAGCACAGGCTGCTTTGGTGCCCGCAGCAGCCTTCCCGCAGGGCTCATCCCTGCGGACGTGAACCTTCAGGCAGCTCTGGAGGAGCAGGTTTATCTGCGTGCTGGGTACAGCGTCTGGGCTGAGGATCTGGAACAAGGAGGTGCTCAGGTCTGCCTGGGGTTTCCATCCCCTTAGGCCTTCCAGGGTAAGAGCAGAGCAATGTCCTGCTGAAACCCAAAGGCTCCTCATCCAAAATGTGGGCTCTGTTTGCTACTGCCCCAGGCACTACTCCAGCCAATATGAGGCCCAGTGTGTCCTTGCACGCTTGACCATAATTACCTAGAAATTCCTAATTAATGTTCAGTCACCAAAGATTAACCTGGTCTTTGATTGTCGGCTTTTTCACCAGAGTAATAGCCATGGCCATCTCTGCTCGATGCTGCCTGTTTAAACTTTTGGACTAAAAACTTTGCTCTATAATCTGCGATTTCCTGCATGCAAACAGCCAAAGGGCACAACCTGATTGCACATATGGCAAATACATGGGTGAGGACAGCACCCTGCCTTCAGTGCGATCCTCCCGGGGCTGTAGGATCCGCAGGAACACGATTGATAGTGTTTGGAGAGCTGGGATGGGCTGCACGCACCCAGCCTGCTCCACATGGCACTTGTGGGATGAATGTCAAGCACTGATGCCATCTAGTGACCAAAAAGATGCAATGCGGATATTTGATGAAATGTCACTGGAAATGTTATAGCCTTGAGCTGGGCAAGCTTTGGGGCTGGCAAGGAGGGCGATGGTGCTGGGGAAATAAATCCCTTTCCTTGGTCCCTCAACCTGTCTGCTCCCTCATTTTACATCCCACAACATGCTTCTGCAGGTAACCAGGGACTGGGATCTCCCGCATGAGGCTTTATAGGTTCCCGGAGCAAGGCATGGGCTTCTTAAGCAGCTCTGTTGATTGAGGAGCACAAATTCCCCAGCTTACTGCTAGACCGTGGCATACAAACCCAGTGCCCCGGGACAAGGGGGAGGGGAGGGGAGATGGCTTGTTCCACTACTGACGTGGACATCATGGCAGAGACCCTGGGGACTAATTCATGCTGGCAGCATGGGCTGTGATGCAATGCCATTGCAGCAGCTTTGAGCTTTGACAGGGCGAGGGATGGCACTGTCCTGGCAGCAGGCACTGTCCTTACTGCAGCTGATACAACCTGACACTATTTTTCCTTCCACCACCTTTGCTTCTCCTTCTTGCTTCTGTAGGTGGTGGCTGTGAAGGCTTTAATGTGCTGGGTTTCTGCATGAGTGGCTGGCTGGAGACACCTTTTCTTTGTAGCTAGTTATTAATCGAGCCAAGTCACAGTGCCACAAACCTGGAGGAATTAGTTTGCACTCTGCATTTGAGAAATGAAGGCAAAGTCATTTCTCAACATACCATCTTATCCCGCTTGGCTAAGCTGTCATCAGCAGGAGAGGTTTGCCTTGCACAGGTCTCGTGGTCTCCTGGGAGTATTTTGCAGCTCTGGTCATTTCTCCAACTCTTGAGAAATGCACAGAGACAGAACTTGGGAATTAAAAGTTTCCACTTAAGGAACTTGAGGGCTGAGATGGCTGTGATGAAGTGCATTGTGAATGTATTGAGATGCCAGGCAGCATCCTCCAGAGAGATTTAGAGGGAGATGTGGGATGTACCCAGCTGCCAAAGGAGAGTGAGCAAAGCATCCAGATGTGAATAAGCTCCTTCATAGGACATTTCTGAAGTGCAGTGACACCAAGACTCATGCCAGCACAGGCTGCCACATCGCTGGTGAGAGTCTTGAAGAGCGGGCACACAGGTCCATCAGCAGTTCTCTGCTCCAGAGCAAGCAAGCAGGCATTTGCTCTGCTCCATGCTGCTCAGACTTGCTCCTGCTTCCTTCAGAAAGCCATTTATAAGGATCCTTGGGGACTTCTTGTTGATTTTCTATCCCAAACATGAAGGTACCAAATATGTTCCTATTGTCTAATTTACAAATGTTTTGTGTTATCTTTGTTGCTGCTTTTTCTGGATTATCCTTGTGTCCCCCTGCCTTTCTGCCCTGGATAATTGAGAATTGGCGGTGTGCCTGTAGCATTCCTGTTTCAGGGCCAAAATGGGAGTGAGAATAAATGCTTCTAAATATTGTATTGAAGCAAATAAGTAATTTACTCATAATAGCTCTTTGCCTGGCGTTACACTGCAATTTCACATGGGTTTTGCAGGAGGAGCAAGCAGTTGTGAGAGCATGGAAGAGCCATGCTCCCTGGGGAATGTTTGTGGTGTGAGTACCATAGGGAGAAGGGCTTCAAAAATGCGAAAGAGTGCTTTTACTTCTGTAAAGGGACTTTATCCGGCAGTCTGTGACAATGCAGCATTTCATAGATTTGCTGGCCCTGAATTCTGAAAGTAACCCTGTCCCAGGAATTTAACTGCAGGTGGCAAAGGTAAAGACTTCCCCATGGGATCTGCTTTACCTTGTGTTTTTCGAGCAGCCAGCCAACCAAAACATGGTATATATCCACAGTGTCTTCTCAGCTCAATAGAGCTCCAGCATTATGGCAGCTCCATCTATTCTTTTTGCTGAAGAGATATGGAAAAGCAAAAACATTTAGGGTGCTCTTTTGCCTGAAGCATTTGACACACATATTTGACATCAGCAGGGCAATAGCATCTTGCAGGAGACAAGCAGAACAATTTGCAATGAATAACCTGAGCCTAGTACTAATTTTCTTTTTTCTCTCTCCTTGTAGGGATCCTGTTTACGATGCTGGTATTTGGACCAGCCTGTGGATTTATCTTGGGCTCCTTCTGTACCAAAATCTACGTGGATGCTGTCTTCATTGACACAAGTAAGGAGAACTGAGTTTGGTTTCAAATCAATTATGGTAGTGTATCAGCAGGACGAGAATGTTGATGCTCATAAGCAGGAAACTTTTTATTCTTCTGTCTTGAGTGCCTCTTGCATGTATGGGTGTCACTTCTAGAGGGGTTTTATGACTGGGATTCAAAAGCTTTCAACTCTATCCCATAGATAAGAGATTCATAGTAGCTAAAATTTGTTCCTTTCCATGGGCTTTGCTTCTGCGAGACGGGTTTCCACCCAGCTCTTAAAGGACACCTTAAAATATCACTGTGGCAGGGCACACTGGCTAGCCGTGGGCATAGTTTTGCCAGGGGAGCTTTGTCCAGAGCATGGGATGAAGCATGGAGAGCTGCCATTCCCAGGACCTGAGAGGTCCATCCAGGCTCTCCGATGGAGGCATACCGGTGAGACCCATGCCTAGCACCTTCTCCAAACGACCCAGTTTGGATGGACAGGTTCAGTTCCTACCTGCACTATGAGCTCTTTGCCATCAGAGGGCAATGTGTGACAAGCTGTTCTCCGCTGCTCCCCAAGCCCTCTGGCTATAGACTGCAGACCTCATGCTTCATTCTTTTCATTCAGTTGTTCAGATGTTTTTTCTATATTTCTCAGCTCCATCTGATCCCACAGGCTCTTATCCTGCCCCAGGGTTGTTGTACCCCTTTGAGGGCGCATTCCAGTTTTATGGTGTTGCAAATACATCTTCACAGGATGCATTCAGATGGAGTTGAACCTTGCAGGACTTGGAACGGAATTATGCACATCCGGCAAAAAGCTACTGCCTTTTTTTGGTCTTCATGCACATGGAAGCTGAAGAAGTCTAAATAATATGGAACAAGCAGGAAAAAGAAGTATCTTTTCTGATGGCTGAGACTTTAAGCTGCAGCACAGTCAAACCCCACATGGTCCCTTTTCATTCCTTGGCTTTAGCAAAGATATGCTAAAGACTCGCTTGGTCCTGTGGACAAAGGAGCTCGTATTTACTTCAAAATATGAATGTGCAGAAGAAGATATTTCTTCTCCCAGTTGGTGAAGCTGTGGAACTCCTCACCATAAGGTGTAAAAAATCTGGATTCAAAGATGGATTCAAAAACAGCTGGACAAGTTTATAGAAGAAGAAATGAACATGACACCAGGTCTAGCTCAGAAAGCCCCTGAGCCACAGATCACAAGAATAATATCAGGTATATGTTGACTTTATTCTTGTGGATTTCCTGGGCATCTGCAGCTGGTGACCATCAGAGGCAAGATGCTGGCCTAGCTAAAAAGTTAATTTGATGTGATCTGGCCATTTTTAACGTAAGACATTGTTCCATATTTACAGCTCAAAAAGCCTCAGACAAATACAGAGCCACAGAGGAGGACGGTGGAGCATTATCTCTGAGAAGCCTGGAGGGCTGTGTATCAAAAGCTTACATGGAGGATATAGTACTTTCCAGCTGCAAATCCAGCTGGATTTGGCTGTGGTCCATCACTGTCATTCAAAGGCTGGGGCACGCTTGGCCTCTGCCTATATTTGTATGGGAAAGAGTTTCCACATTGCAGCTGGTTCTGCTTCGCACCTCGGGGTGGCATGAGGAGAACAAGCTCCAGAGGGTTGAACCCCATATGGGGCAGGAGGTGTGGGGTGCCATAGCATACTGTTGCACAGCCCTCCATACAGGACCTGTTTTAGGAAGGGGATATGAAGGCAGCTTTGGTTTATGTGGCTCTTCACATGGCTGTGTTCCCAAGAACATGAAAACAATGCACTTCAGGCAGGAGGAAATAACAGCAGAAGAATCCAATCCCTCCAAAACACTATTTTTCAAACTTTATATATATTTGAGAGCTGCGTGTTATTTTCCCTAAGGAGAAAAGAGTTTTCTTCCGTCTCTGCTTGAGAGACAACTTGATTGCTTCACTTGAGACATATTTTTCAGAGTGGTGATAACCAGACAGACATCATGAACAGAGGAGCTTGTTATTCCAGCCACGCGGACGTGGGTCTCCCATGGGAGTCAGCTCCGGCCCTAGGCACCCTTTGCCAGAGCAGCTGTGGGAGCAAGGCAGCTCTTAGGAACACAGTTTCTTCTCTCCTGCTGTTTATTTTTATACCCCCAAACTGAGTCCTGAGCCTTCTTTTTCCTTATCTCCACTGAGTGATGGCTTATAGGATACTCTTGCCTTTTACTTTGCTTTTCTTCATTTTCTGATGATTTCTCTACCTTTCTGAGCTTACTTGGTACAGCGGGTGGGTTTCTTTTCTAATATTTAGGACTATTTCACCCTCCCCACAGTCACAGGTGCCCACAAAGCCCAAATGCCCATATCTCCTTTGCTGAAAAAGACTGTGAATTCAAAGCAGGGAGAGCATTGACCTCCTGGGAAAAAAGGGTGAGCTGAGATGGAGATGCAATGTCCTTTCTGTGCTGCTGCTTCTCCATGCAGGTCCTTGTGCCAGTAGGTATGTCAGCTCTGTATGCACAGTTGTCGTGCTGTGGCAGTGATGTCCAAAACATTGGTGCCAGCACAAGGGACACTGACTGGTGTATGGCAGCTTCCTACGGCTGGCAGAGCCAAAGACACTCAAGAGAAGCTTTGATTACAGGGTATTGCAGAAGCTGGATGTACCATCTAGATAGACAAGGTGATAGGTTGCTTGTCTTAAAGACCTTCTGGATGTGGAGATCATTATGCACTGGTAGCTCACATGGAATGGGTATGGGATGCACTGTGGATCCCCACCTTGTGTCTGGCAGCCTCTCGCCAGCCAGCAAAGCCCCCAACAACCATCTTCCAGCCTACAGCATCATTAACACTGTCATATTCACCTCCCTGAGACCAAGCCACTGATGTGTGTGTGTTTGCCCTTGCAGGTAAGCTGGACATAACCCCGGACGACCCTCGGTGGATCGGAGCATGGTGGGGAGGCTTCCTGCTGTGTGGTGCCTTACTCTTCTTCTCATCCCTACCCATGTTCGGGTTCCCGCAGTCCTTGCCCCCACGGCCAGAGCACGCTGGGGAGAGTGAGCAGGCCATGCTTCCCGAGAGGGAATACGAGAGACCCAAGCCAAGCAACGGGGTCCTGCGGCACCCGCTGGATGGGGAGAGCAGCACAACCTGCTTCCAGCAGCTGCGAGGTGAGACATTGGCTCTTGCCATGTTTTCTGTGAGAGTCAGCAACAGGTTGGGTTTATAATTGGTCTCTGATTCAAGCTATCTGCCTCTACCCCCCAAAAAAAATCCCCCCTAAAACTTAGTACCCTGAAATCTCAGTCCTTAGCTTCTAATTATCTCTGGCATTGTCCTCATTTTAAAGTGAGAGTTTGTTCCACTTGAAAGGTTTGGGGTTTTTTTAAGCTACAAAGCTCCATAAAGGCACGATAGTCCTGTAGAGTTGATAAAAAAAATGAAGGGGAACACAGTTGCCAGCGCAATTTGTGAACTTCTCTCCAGTCCTGCTGCCCCTGCCTCCTGAAATGGAGAGTGAGCCAGCAAGGACAGTTAAAAGATATTGGAAGCTTCCAGCATCTGAGCTACAGCTTAGTGCAATTCCACATACAAAGCAATGAGTGCTGGCTACCACCACACCTCTTAAACTGGGATGGGGAAGAGGTAGATACCAGCCCAGAATAACATCAAAGTGGCATGGCTTGTGGAAACCCCCACGTTGTGTCCTGCAGTGATGGAAACAGACCTGAGTCTAATCAAGGTCAGCTAAGGATAAGCATTTTGTAGGAGAATGGGGGCAGATATCCTTTCTGTAGGCTGCCATGGAAAATCCTTCATCTGAGAGGGTGGTTCTATAGCACTGGTGGTTGCTTCCCACTCTCTGTCACTGTGGCAGAGAGAGGTTTCATTACTGCCTGTTGAATTTAGATAAATGAGGACAAAAATCGCTTACTCCCTGTGCAGTTGCCTGAATTGGGAGTCATATGAGGTGCAGGTAGAAGGAAAAAGAGACTTTGGGGAAAAAAAAAATGTGTTCTTAAATATAAAAATACCTTGAACGGTTGATGGGGTAGTTCATTAAGGGAAGGTCAAAGATGTGAAATTTTGACTTGATGAGAAATTTCAAAGGAAAGGTCAAGGGATACATTGTTTGAAAAATTGTCAGTAGAATTAATTTCTTCATTCTTTCATCCTGGTTTTTCTCAAGTTGAAGGAATGGGGTTTTCCTATGGTACATCTGTTTGGATAATTGTGTGTCTTTTGTCGTGGACTCGTGGGAGTATCTGCTTCTGGCCCTGGAGTTTTTGGAATGGGCACTGGAAGTTTCTGCAGATTTTCATACAGAAAAATGAAGGACTACAGCATGTCCGTGCTGCATGGAGGGCAGTTCTGCCTGGAGATGGTGCTGAGCAAGCTGAGTTCCTTGCACACAGAGAGGCTGAGGAGGGGTTCCTAGAGCATCTGTTGTTCACTCAAGTAGAGAAATTAAACTGCCACGTCCATATGCTTCAAAGTATTGATTACATCAGGAGGCACCACAGTCTTCAACGTTAACCTTCTTATTGCAGGTAACCCCATTTCAGATCAGTCAGTATTCCAGAAGTCTCTTTGTAGATGGACTTTGAAATACAATTTATATCACATCAAATAAGACAGGGAATGACCTTTTTACTTATGCCTTTGTGGCTGTCACAGATGACAGGGTGTTGGTAGCTGACATCTCCTTTCAAGTCCCTTGCCACTGTTGTCACAGTTGGAATGTGGTCAAGAGTCATGTTTGCTGAAGTGCCTGCCTGGAGGAGATGTTCAGATATGTGCTGCAAGGGAAGGCAAACATGCTCACTCATTCTTGACGAGCTGTGTTTAAGGTGATGGGTTGTGTCTTGCTGTGTATACACATTATACATTGACCCATTGAGGAACCCGGTCTAGTCGAAGATGTCCCTGCCTGTGGCGGGGGAGTTGGAACTGGACGAGCTTTAAGGTTCTTTCCAACCCAAACCAGTCTGTGATTCTATGATTATTTTGCCAGCAGCTGAAATGTATATATATGCTTTCCTATTGTGGTCGGACATCGTATCCTTAAACTGTTTGTTGATTGCACAAAGTGTCCTTTAGGGAAAGTTAGACTGTTTACCCTTTTCCCTGAGATAAAAAGTACTGGTAATTATATACAGAGGTTAAAAATTTATATGTACCTGCACAGTTATGTCTTCATTCCCATTGTGGGCTTTGGGGTTTGCAGGTTTTTGTGAAGCTGAATAGAGGAGACTGTACCTGTACATGGGGTTGGTGGTGGAAATGCTCATTGGGGTTTGTGTGGCCATACCTTTGACACCTTTTTAGCTAGCGTTGTCTCTGCAGCTGGGTCCTGGGATGGTGTAAGTCCATGTCTGCATGGAGGTGTGGATTGTCCATCTCCTGTGCACAGTGTGGGGAGGAAGAGTTGTTTTTCTGGACTGATTGTGCGGACACACTCTGTGTCAACAGTGCATCCATAGAGGCTGAACTTGAGTCTCCTTTTTGGCTTTTAAAGGGTTTGGTTGTTTTTTCTTTTGTTGTATTGTTTTTCTCAAGCCTTGCAGTGACTGATGCAAGGGAGTGGACATGGCAGGAGAGGGAGCGGGGCGATGTCAGTGGGACACATGCTGTCAGCTAGCGACATGGCATGGCTGGCTTGTGGGAGGATGCTCGAGACACTACAGGATCTTCTGAGAGACAGTGAGATGCAGGGCTAGGTGAGATTCCTTGGCTTTCTCTAGCCTTAGCATGCAGAAAAGCTAGGACTAGTATAAAAGCAACCTGCTCAAAGAGTCAAAGTCTTTTACATCTCTTTCAAGGTCTAAACAGGAGGGAGGGCCCAGCTTTGGGGAAGCCATGGCATCTTCTCCTGAGGGGTATTTTCATGCAGGGAAAAGAAGCATCCCAAAGAGGAGCTTCAAACTTGAAATGAAAGCCATGTCTTTGAGTGGCACAAGGTGAAGAGGCAATTAAAGGCAGCAGAGGCGGCGGGTGGCTGCCACAGCAGCTCTGCACAGGCAGAAAAGCTTTAGGATTGTCCTGGGAAGTGCTTACCATTACTGAATGGGCATAGGAACGCTTTACCTGATTAGTATTTCAGTTAAGCAACATGAATCCATTTGGGAGCACAGGGAAGTGAAGGATTAATAGCAGGGAGAGGATGGATAAATGCTGCCATTGCTCTTTGCTCTCGGCTGGCAGCCTGGCAGGGTTGTTCCAGCTCTGCATCTCCGTATGGTCTGTGAAAGCACATCAGGCATGGGCTACAGCAGCCCTTGCTGTCCTAGGGGCACACTCTGCATTCTCAGCTCTGGTCTGCCTTGGGGACCTCCCTGCTATTTGAGGCAAGAGACGATGCTCGGCTGTGTCAGGGCACCTGTGCCCTCTGTTCATGCCTGTCCTGCCTCTGCCCTCTCACTCGCTGTTAACACACTGCCTCTAACCCACCACCTGCTCCAGGACGTGCTTGGAAATATTTTGTTAAAATCTTTCTTTTTCTTCCATACAGAAATGTTACTTCTGCTGACTTGAGCGGTCAGTTCCATTGAAATTTGGTTTCAAAATGCTTCCTTGCCTTTATCTTTATCATCCCTGGAACACTGTGCTCTAAATGCATTTTGTTTTGCAATGATTTAAACCAGGAATTCATTACATTCTGCCTGCCTGTCTAGCGAGAGAGATTAAAAACCTAAAAGGATTCAAATTGATATGGAATCCTTCAGGTTCGGAGAGAGAAGCTCATTCACAAGGAATTAAAAGAAAACTCACTGTGGAATTAAATGAATTTCAAAACTGCAGGTTCCCTAGATTTGGAAACATTTTGGTTTCTGTCCAGCTTCATTTCCAAGAGCGTAAGAGAGCTGGGATGTACAGCTGACAGCTGTCCTATCTTCTGTTCGGTTCCTTCCTGCACTGGGTACCAATCTGCTGAATACCTAGAGAGGGAGCTGCTCTGAATCCTGGATTTCTCTCCCCAGAAGTGCTCTCTTTGAGCAGATATGTAACACAAAGCTCCCAGCTGTGCGGGGGGGTCCTGGGCCATGGAGAGCCTGTAGTTCTTGGTGGAAGTTCATAGGATTGAGCAGGATTAGTGGCTAACAGAAGTACTTTCAAACTCATGACTAAGGAGTGATAGTGACAACCTTTTGGAGAGGGCTCCCTCTGTACCTTCATTCATGGCCAGAGCAGTGAGTCTTTGACTGAGATCTAGAAGAGTACCAAGAGCTTAATGCCTTTTTGATTTTGGGTCTCGACTCCCTACCAGCATCTAAAAAGCTTGCTGAGAACTTCAAATCTTAGGTAAGGGGATGGCAGATGATCATAAGAGGCCCCACATCAGATCCCAACAGCCTCTAAGTTGCCTTTGGCTTGGATTTCACAAAGGTGCAGGCTTTGTTGGCAGGTTCTTCTTGGTCATTTCAAAGCCAGCATCCTTGTTATCAGAAGCTTTGATTAATTTAGAAAGGTCTTCAGCCTGCACACTTCAGGGCAGAAGCTGAGCAGCAGCTGATGTCAGGCAGAGTGTGTCTCTCTCCAAAAGGATACTGTGCCTTGCCATGACCTCCATGATGTGGGAGATTTATGGCCCCCTCTGAAGTCGAGCAAAGGTGGTTGCTGTTGGCAAGATAATAGACTAGAATGAACTGCTTTCCATACATGAGGACATTACTGTTGCTTCAAGCTTGTATCTGTCAAGAAGCCTCTTTGGCACAGATGTCATCCTTTTCTTTCATATCCTTTGTGCTACTAATTTTGTCTAGGCCATGTGGTCTTTGGCATATTAAAATCACCTTCAGCACCCCTTGCCTTACTCTACATTCTCTTTTATAGGAGCTGCCTCTTTCCAGGAGGTATTTTCATCTTGCTGCCTGCACTATTTTCTTCATCCCTTATTCCTCAAGCCAGGTGGAGATTTTGCCTTTTGTTTTCTATTCAGATCTGAGGCTTGCTACCTACGTTGCTATTAGAAAGTAGTATTTTGGCTCAACACTACATTTCAGCTTTGCCTCACCATGCTGTCCTAGGTGGACTGGGCTGTAAACCCCCTGTAATTTATTACTTTGCTTTCTGTGTTCCTCATCTTTACTGCAAATTGAAAACATGTCTCTGTAGGGTGCTCCAACTGCAAAAAGGGGCCTTGGTGATTGTAATGTTCCAAACAATTCATTTCAAGCACCAACATGATGATTATAGTTTGTTGTTTCTGGAGAGTAGTTAAACCTCATGTAATGAGGTTGCCAATTATCCCCACTACTCCCTGATGTTTAGTGACAAATCAAAGCTACTTGGTTTACATAAGTGTATTTGCTTGTCAAGCCCATGGCCTGTCACCCATAGCTGGCCCCACAGCAGGAGATAGAAGGATGCTTGATGCCTTGGCATGGGTGTTGCTTGGGGTATTAAAAGATGAGAAGTTGAGGGGTGTTGGACAGCTTTGGGGCATCTTTCTGGGTCCCCTCCAACCTATGAATGATCCTATGACCAATGCTGCATATAAATGGTCTGAAGAGTTGGGTTTAAGTACTTCAGCAGTGAAAAGAGGCTGAGGTTTCTCATTCTGCTCAGCATATCTTGCCATGGCAATGAGAATCGCTTTTCTGCCATTGTTTCTGTAGCATGTTGGATGCACTGGGATAAGGATGTTAAATGAGCTGGTCCTTCTGAGCGTGGGAGGGTGAGTCTTTCCATGCATGTCTGATACAGCTTATGGGTTCTCCAAGTAGATTTCGGAGACTCTTTCGAATCCAAAAGACCTTTTACTTTTCCTATTCAGCAAATGGACTTCGACCTCAGATTTATTCCTCCAAAGTGCTACTACAAAGTGTTCTGCTGACCTTTGGGCCAACAAGGTGCAGGTGACTTCTGTTGGGATGGGCGCCAGTGAAGAATACCATGCTTAACTGTGTGTTCCCGAGGGCTGTACTGTCCCCCATTAGACATTTTCCATTCCCCCTCCCTACCCAGCACCATATGCCAGGCAGCTGAAAGCACGTCACTCTAGTCTATTGAGAGATTTTTAAACTTCACTGATGACTTTTAATCTTGTTCCCAGAGGTGTTTTACCCCAAGAGCTGAGACAGATAAGGCAACAGCAGGTGTCAAATGAGTCATCCTAACGGGTGGCAGTAGCAAGATGAAAGGATATTCATTTCTATGGGGAGCTTCCTGTCATTCCCCTTAGAAAATGAAAGGGATGGAGCTGGCCTTGGCTGAGGAGATGGTGAAGGGTGCCAGGCATTGCCTACGTTGCTCTGCACTCTTTGCACTGGGTTTTATGTTATGCTAGCTGGGACAGAGCCCTGTTGCAGTAGATGGTGGTCAGACATCCAGTGGAGGACAGGATCTGTCGCAGAAAACTCACACCCAGATACACAGGGAGGAGAAGCAATGATGAAGTGATGGGACTCGTGCCCAACACCACTAGGTAAGGCAGTCACGAGGGCCTCCTCTCTCATCTGAGATGGTGCAATAGCTCTCCAAAATGTTTGCTTTCCATCCCCAAGGACAAAGGGTGGATTTTGACCTGGGTAATGCATGATGGTTGGGTACCAGCATTGGCAGCTTCAGAAATAAATGTCCATGATCTTTAACTCCCTCCTGTAAAAGACAGGCTGTCCTTGTTATTATGCGGTGGATAAAGTTAGACGTAGACCTTTGCGTCTTTGCATTTGAAATGGCACAAAGCTACATCTCGAGGAATCCATTAATCTTGCACGAACTGTACTCCGGAGGCACAACAGGCATTAATACCTTAAATACGGCTTTTCAAGCTCAGCGCTGCCAAGTCCACCTTTGTATTTTCCCTCCTTTTCCTGGCAAGGAGGGGAAATTCTGTAGGTGGCCACCGAAGAACTGAAGGAGGCAGCAGGTGGCTTCTGAGATCATCCACGTCTGAATTCCCCCACCTCCATTCCTCCCTCCCAGTATTTTCTTTTCTTTTCCTTTCCTTTTTTTTTCCCCCCTATTCTGCTAAAAAATTCTATGCCTCCTGCACCTTCATTATGTTCAGCAAACCCTCAGGAAGCAAGGATTTTATGCAGCAGGAAAATACATTTGTGATATAAAGAGACCAGAAACTGTGGAGTGGCCCCTTCCCAAAAGGTTAGATCAAACCTAATTATAACCCTTTTTCCCCTCCACTCCCCAAGAAAGAACCAAGGGGACCCAAGCAGAGCCTTGACAAAGAGCTGTGCGTTCATTTGCTGGGGCCAGTGCAATTAGATTTTGCACCAAAAAAAAGCCTGAAAGGAAAACAGGAGCCAAAACCAGAGAAATTTGTCATCTGCCAGACCTTGGTACACCATAGGGGATGTGGGGGATGGATTTCAGAATGCAAATAGGGGTCCATTGAGGCTTCACTACACTTCAGCGAGGTAATTTTCAAACTTAATGATTTTCACATTTAATTCAGAGCAAAATTAGTCATCAGGTATTGAGACAAAGCAAGGCTCTCTTCTGTAGTGGGATGCTCTCCTCTTCAAGCTGTGTTATCTCAGCAATAATTAAAATGTTCGCTGAAGTAGAAAATGTGCTATCTGATTCATTAGCCAGATTTCCTTTTGTAAGGTAACTCATGTTTGCTTATTGGAAATAGAGACAGGCTTGGAGAAGAGGACTCTGGACACTAATGGTAACGGGAGGGAGGAGCCAATGGGTCATGAAACTAAAGTTTCATGCATGTGCATCTTAGTGAAGAGCTCAGCGTGTCCTCTTCTGCCCTTGCAGCCACCAAGGCTGGTAGGGTCTGCATGGAAGGCGTTGCTTGGCTGGTGAAGCTCTGGGTTATGGGAAGACACAGGCTAACATGCCTGTCCCAGGCATGAGGTGGCCGCAGGCTAAGCAGGAGACTTTCAGATTTCACCCCAGTGTGCTGCAAGAAGGTGTCCTTCAGCACATGAGTCAGTACTGTGTGGGAATAAGAAAATGAAGCAAATCTGGATGGCAGGAGAAGGAAAGGCCAAGTGTGAGCTGAGTTAGTTTGTGTCTGAAAGCTTGTGCAGTGCTGAGTGCAGTACTCATGACACCCACTGGCTGGTTCAGTGTTGTTCATGGGGAGCAGGTAGGGGAAGGAGAAGGAAAAAGAATACGAGGCTTTGACTGACTTCCCTATGAGGGAAACAAAAGCAATATTGGAAAACAGTCATCCTTCAAAGTTTCAGTGTCATCTGTAAGATGTAAACATAATGGCAGGTAATTTTGCACCCATCTGGTATCTGAATCTTTAGATGGCACTGTTCTGGTGCTTCACTCTGTTCTGATGTTGCCACATTTCAACCAGCTTGTCTGTGCAGAACAGAAAATTGCTCCTGATTTGAAATCAGGAGCTTCAGTTGTGCAGGAGAGCAGCAAGGCACCTCTAGCACCTGGAGCAGAGCCTACACCAACACACCTCTCCCTTTTCCTCTCTTCCAGTGATCCCCAAAGTAACTAAGCACTTGCTCTCCAATCCTGTCTTCACCTGTATCATTCTGGCAGCCTGCATGGAGATCGCGGTGGTGGCTGGCTTCGCCGCCTTCCTGGGAAAGTACCTGGAGCAGCAGTTCAACCTCACCACCTCATCTGCCAACCAGCTCCTGGGTGAGTTACCACGGGGACCACAGGATCTCCAGTGTCCAAAAGCACTTAAAAATGTTCAGCATGGCTGGTAACCGCAACCAGTCTCACTGCTTAGGCTGCCCTAAAAGTGACTTACTGAAGCAGGATCTTAATTCGTTTTCTCCTGCTGCTCATTCCCAATTCCCACTGAACTCTGATATCTTCTGGTTTTGGCCTGGTTTTCCAAAAGAAACAATCCCCTGCAGTCAATCTTGCTTCCTCCAGTGACACAAGAACTAGCTGGTGAATTTAATAGGATTTGACAGAAGGCCAGAGTTCTCAAAGATGTTCCATCTTCCATCTTTTCTGAAAATTAAAGGCTTGGCAAAAGAAGGCAGTTTCACCATTGACCCACTGGGAGAAGGAAAGCCACCATCCTGGGTGGTGGAAGATGCCCTAGCCAGTCAGCCTGTGAGTGCAGCTGGATGGTCAGCAAAGAGAGGGTCACCCATGAGCCAGAGCACATCCTGCTTCTGACCTAGCAGTGAGAAGGGAGATTTTGATACATCCACAGTCCTCACAACTTGTTTAATTTAAATGAAATTGCTACTAGATTTCTCACATGGCATTTACGGGACTCCAGAAATGCCAGGGTTTGGATGCACTTCTAAGCTTAGCCCAGGTAGGTAAGGCCTGGCAGCAAAGGGATAGAAGTGAACCTAGACAAGCTTAGTGCGATAATGCCTTTCTGTGCCTGGAAAGTGAGTCACTTCTGGCAGTGATTTTGCATCTCATAGTTTAAGAAGATTCTTTAAGGGAGAATTCATGTTTTCAAATGCAACTATTGCCTGATCTCTGAAGATCATACTGCTGTGAAGTGTACCCAGCAGGCTCATCCAAAGCCTCTAGACACCTCGGAAAATTCTTGACTTTATCTGTCTACCAACTGTTGCAGGAAACATTGGAGGTGATGCTGCTTAGGTTAAGGTGCGCCAATCTCAGCAATGTGAGCATGTCACTCCAATATGGATATGAACTGGAAGAAGATCCCAGTTTCTCTGTGCAAGGCAGCATAGCCATTTGCATCCATTCCTCTCTTTTTGGGCAACGCCAGGTTGGTGCTATTCCAGCAGCTGGTCATTACAAGGTTTCCCCACTTCTAGAGCACAGATCTCTGCTAGAAAGTAAAAAGCTGTAATAGTGTGGTTCACTGAGCCTCGCTCACACTTCTTGCTGACTGATCTTTCCTCTTGCAGGGATGACAGCAATCCCATGCGCCTGTCTGGGCATATTCCTGGGTGGCCTCTTGGTGAAGAAGCTCAGCCTGTCCGCTCTAGGAGCCATCAGGATGGCCATGCTGGTGAACCTGGTGTCCACAGCTTGCTACGTGTCTTTCCTGTTCCTGGGATGTGACACAGGACCTGTGGCGGGGGTTACTGTTCCCTATGGAAACAAGTGAGTCCTTGGAGAATTTCAGGGTCTCACACACCTTACCAATATAAATGCTTTGTTACTGTCCTCGACAGGCAGCCTTCAGGCAGTGCTGGCCCTTAAACAACCAGGTAGAGCAAGCATATAGAAGGCAATGTCATATAAGGCTCTTAGTCTGGGGCGTTTTCGTGCCACTTATCACTGTGAGAGCTGAGTACCTACAGCTCACAATGGATATTTACTAAAATCAGTCAAACTGAATCAAAAGGTGCCAGACCTGATTCTGCGCCCATGGCCATCTACGTAGCATTGGGAGCACTGCACCATCTGGTTTCTCCTGGCAGTGAGGGACATGCACTGCTGTGTACGTTTATTTAAGTGCCTGAGGGGAATTTGCAGAACCAGGTTTTAAATGCCTGGAAATTCAGATATGGTGAGGAGGGAGTATGTGTGGCTCCAGGCTTTTTTTAATGGGAGAAATGAGGAGGCACAGGGTGCCCTGTAGCGTTCACAGGACTTGGAGAGAGTTATTCTATGTTTTCTTTTCTGGTGCTCCTTAGTATGCAGCAATGACTTTTTAGAAGATGACAACTTCAGGCTCTCAGCTCCTTACTGTTCTAGAAAAATAGAGAGCAATCTCCACGGCATCTTTTTGGGTTTCCTTGGGGCTGCTCATTGGGGTAACAAGGCAGCCCAAGCCTCACATTAGATTTCCTGCTGCAGAAGAGTAGTGGCCGTGGCATTTCTGTCTCCAGGGAGAGGCTGTAGCCTGGATTTCTTAAAGCTGGGAACCGGATAACCTGGGCACTGCTTTTTGTGATTTGTTTGCCTTAGCTACCCCCCTTCAAAGCCATCTTTGTGTGGCAATGATTGGAAAAGCTGGCTGATACCATCACACTGCCCTTTAATTTCTCTTTCTGTTTCTCTTCCAGCTCAACTCCAACCTCATCTCTGGACCCGTATTCCCCCTGCAATAACAACTGTGAATGCCAAACTGATTCCTTCACTCCAGTGTGTGGGGCAGATGGGGTCACATACTTATCTGCCTGCTTTGCTGGCTGCAGCAGCACGGTGAGTGGGCTTTCCTCGGGACCTCTCGCCTGTAGGAACAACTCTGTGAGTGCGAGTGAGTGAGGTTAGTGTGTATCTGGTAGAGCAGCTCGTTTACAGCCAGCAGTGGTTACACCCCCAAAAGCTAACCTCATGCATAGACGGGCCTGAGCCGCTGTCATTGTTTGCTCTGTTGCATAAATGCCTGCTGACTCCCATGGAGCAGGATGGCATTTCCCACCCTCCTCCTCCTCTGGTCTTTCTCCTCACCAAAGAAGCAAGGAACATGGTAGGAGAGCTGCACAGTTGTCCACTGGTAGAACCCAGATCCTCTGCAAGAGCTCGCTAGCCCAGGCTGTGGGACCAACATGAGACCAGACCCTGGTTTTATTCACCCTTGTTTAAGCTTTCCTTCCATTCCTCTTGTTTTTCTCTCTTCCCCTGCTTTGCTCTGAGGCAGCAGCAAGAGCAGGTGTCAAGGGAGCAGAGATTCCATCCAAAGACATTCTGCATTTTTCGGTTCTCCATATTTAGGAGTTTATTTCCTTTAGAAAACTCTTAAACACCAAATCATCTCTGTGTAAAGATGTGGGGAATTTTTAACAATACCTTAAAAGCCTGCTTTTCCAAATTTTGCACCTGAAATGCTAATGTCTTCAGGTTACACTGAAAATGAGTGCCTGCTGCTCCCATGGGTGGGAGTTGTTGGTGTTCCTGCGATCCTTGCTCCCTGTCCAGGGCTGCGCCAGGCATGGTGACTGCTGCCACACTGCCTGTGTGGAGCCTGTGGGAGGTCAGTCTGGTCTCAGTGACCATTTCTGGTGGCAGGGAAATTAGTGCTCACCTCCACGGCTTCATCCTTCCTTTTTGAGAAGATGTCAAACCTCCCATCCTGCCCTAAAGAGACAAACCTCCCACGAGATCTCATCCCAGTGAGCAGAGGTGCAAGCTTGCTCTAGCAAGTGCAGCCTCACAGCCCAGGTGCCCTGAAGCTCATCCTGCTTAAACTCTTCTCTCCTCAGTTCCCACTCCAGCCTCAGACATATAGGCTGGAATTCGAAATACCACAGTTTCCAAGTGTTTTCAGCAACCCCACAAGGGACTCCATGAGTGTGTGACACATGCAAAGGTGTTACCTCCTGCCCTTTTTCTCCTCCTCTTCCCAACAAGAGACAAGTCAATACCTGGGGCCACAACATGATGCTTTTAACAAGGAGTCAGGTTGTACAGGGCACATAGAATAGTGTCTTGCCAGTTCACCAAGCCCATAGCAAGAATACAGCTGGTGTGGTCCATGGCTGGAAGGCAGGAGTGACCTCCTCGCTGTGTGCTTCAGGGCAAAGCTCTGGCTCCTCTGGAAGGAGAACAGTAATGAAAATTCAGCTCTGCCCATTCAGCCTGCAGCTGCCTGACCCTCGTGCTCTGCAAGAGCAAACCTCTGAGCAAAAACATCACTCTCCCTCACCCTGTCTCTTACTTATTCTTCCTTATTTTGCCTTTCCATCATCATCTTGGGGTTCTTTCCATTGCTTTGTTTTGTAGGGTTTTTTTGCAGTAACATTTTGAACACAAATTAGTGAAGCCATAGCATCCTCTGGAAAAGGCATTATCAAGAATTATGGACTAGTTTGGCCATCAAATAGCCCTGAGGCAAAGCCAAATTGCCAAACCAGGTTTTAAACCCATAATCCAGGTAATGATCTGCCTAGAGGGTCTTGTGAATGTTTTATGCTCGTGATGAGCCAAGGGTTGCTTTTTACTGGGACATAAAATTCTCTGAATGCTTTATTTAACTTTACTGCGTTGGACATTTCTGACTACCTCTCTGCACTTCTCCTCTGTGAACAATTTCTAAAAGCAATGTGTAGCTCAGTTAGTTTTTTCTTTCTCATTTCTTCTCTCTTACTGAGCTGGTTGCAGAAGTCTACCTGCCCAAAAAGCCTTTGGCATATCAGTTCTGATAGGCAGAGCTCTGGCACTCTTGGGAGTTTATCTTTAAAGCCATTCCCGGGAATGACCCTTGCCTACAAAGCATTTGGTTGTGCATCTTGTTTGTTTGATGCCATTGCTTCTCTCATCCTTTTGGCTGGACACTCATGAATTCCAGCCTGGCATTACCATGCTGGCATCTCACAGCTTTGCACTGAAGTACCAGCCTGTACCTTACCTGTCAGAGCCAGGGTTTAAAAGAATAAGTAATTAAAACCATGGGTGATTTGCATGGATAATTACTCCAAACTCAGGATGCTGTTAAAGGTGCAAACTCTGCATCTTCAGATGCACACCATAAATCTGAGTGTGCAAGCAGCTGCGCAGTGGAAGGCTGTGATAATGCATAGTTGGATGCAGTGAGGTCGCAGACAAGAGAATCTATAGCAATTTGGCACACGTAGCAAGAAGTTGCCTCTCCACAGGACAAAGGTAGAACTCCATCTTTGATGTTTCCTTGTTTGATGTCTGTGAGTTGTAGAGTGTGTCAGTAATAAAAGATCAAAAATCTCCCAGGTAACGATGTGGCGCAGCGCTAAGCAAGCAGATGTAGTTGGTACAAACTGCTCGCACTGCTTTGGGCCAGCACCTTGGTGCAGAATGGTTGAAAAAGCAGATTGAGGGATAAATTTTCAGGCAGTGGAGGTGGGGACCTGCCTTGTGGCTTGTCAAAAATCACACCAATGGGAGGAGAATATGCCCCACCACTGCCAGAAACAGGTACCTTCACCGATGAGGGGAAATAAGCAGCCAGTTACGCATGTTTGCAATGATGGGAATTTTGTCCCAGGATCTTTCAGTGCAGGTGCGTACTTTTCTGGACTTAGATGGCTTTTAATCCACAGGGTTGTGCCCAGGTTGGTTGCTAGCAATGCACTGCAGTAAGAGCCAGGAACTACACGTTCCTGTTGTCTGTGTGCAGACACCACTGCAGTGGTGCTAATTGTCACTGTCTCAGAGCCTTCAGGTGGCAGCTTCTAACTCACAGCACAGGAATTTGTTATGTTAACTATTGCTTGCCAGCCAGAAAGGCACCTCCATGTCTCTCCAGCTCTCCTGCAGTTCTGCACTGCGGTCTCTCTTGCCCTCTATGCGCTTACTTGGAAGAAAATCATTTGACTTCTATGCAGAAGAAAGGGATTGTTGTCAGAAAGGCTGGAGTGGTATCCCCGTGGATCCTTATCTTTGGAGGCAGTGAACCATAAAGTGTGCTTTTGTATAGTCCTAAAAGGATCCCAGCAGAAAAGCAAAGGAATTTCTGCTTGAACGTCGTAGAGAGGAAGAGGAAGAGATTTAGCTGTTTTTCAATATGTTTTATTTTCTGGTGTTACTCCTCTTACAAACATGCAACCTGCAAACCCCGCGGGCTGATGAAGACAAGCCATGAATCATTTATGATCCTTTCATTTTGTATTAATTAAGGGATTTCTTGGTAGTGTTGTGTGCCTTAATTACGCTGACATCCCACACTCAGAAATTCAGGAGGGCAAGTAGGAAAATAAGACCAAAAAAAGAGAATTCCCTAAATCTGTGACTGGCAAACAAAGCTTCTTTTCACATCCTGCACTTACTGGAGAGATCAAAGGAAAATGCACTCATTTCACCCTCCTTCTGATCACAGATTGGTAAAGTTTATCTTGCCTGACTTCAGCTTTTAGCTCAACACAAATCCCTCTGAACCAGATGTCATTTATTAGCCCTGTAGTTCACTTGAGCCTGGCAGTGTCTGTCCCACCAAGCTGTGATAGTTCAGCTCTTGGTGAGCCACAGCCACCCATTGTGAGTGGCTCCTTCCCAGGATTCAGGGTGCTGGAAGCAGGCATTGAACACACAGCCAAGAACAAGGCTGCAGATTTACCTGCTTTTAATGTACTTCTGTTTAATTGCAACAGCCAAGAGGATGGAGGTAAATAAGAAAGTAATTAGAACCATCATTTGGGGACCTTCCTTGTCGCAGGGACACAGATCGTTTCTTTATTCTCCTCCAAAGAGGTATAACGTGGTAATAATTTTGTCGCAGTGACATTTATGGGAGAGACTTGAAAGGAGCAGAAGAAAAGAAACAAGCCAAGGGATGGCTTTTCTTTGCTGGTAGCATGCATCAGAGCTGATGTGCTTCTGAAATTATCTCCAAACCCCCCTCAAACAAGTACTTAGGAGTTACTTAATTGACCATTAGAGGATTCAGAGTTGCTGTTGCCAGCAGAGCAGGGCAGGGGATAGGGACCATGGCTCTCACTCATCCTGAACCCCTGTGCTCCTCTGCAGAACCTCAGTGGCTGTTCATGCCTCACCTCGGTCCCTGCCGAAAACGCCACCGTCGTTCCTGGCAAATGCCCCAGTCCCGGCTGCGAAGAGGCCTTCCTGACATTCCTCTGTGTGATGTGTGTGTGCAGCATGATCGGGGCCATGGCGCAGACGCCGTCAGTCATCATACTCATCAGGTAGGACCGCAGCTGGGAGGAACCCATGAGCTTGACGGGGCTGCTCTTGGGGTGGGAGCAGGGCTGGAGGGACCATGAGATGCCACTGGGAGCTGCAGGGAGCTGAGGATCCCACTCCTGGCCTCTGCCTTTCAGGCTGCACTGACTGTCCCCAGATCCAGGACTTTAGACTGAACCTCCACTCAAGCCATCAGAAAATCCTCCTTTAAGCATTCCCTGGTGAAGACACCTTGAAAGAGCTGCCTGTATGTTCAAAGGGAGCTATGGGCATAGGCTTTCTCATACGTTACTACCTTTATATGCAGACATGAGTTGGGAACGTGAAAGCCTGAGCAGTCCTCCTGAATTTCAGCCCCATCGTTTCAAGTGTTAATTAAATCATTTTCTCTCTAAGCCACTGTTTCACTTGGTGGCACCTGGTTTGTCCATGGCATGGCCCTACCGGGTACTGACCTGCTAGAGAGAATACGGGAATTGCTCGGTACAGCTTTGGTAAAATGTGAGTGAGGAGGAAGTAGGCTTGCAAACAGAAGATCCCTGCAGAGATGCTGCACAGAAACGTGGCAGGGTTGTTCTTACCAAGGCTGGGATTAGCATGGGAAGAGAAATACAGATGTGCAGTTTTCAGTTCAGGTAGTAAGGACATTACAGCTGCATCAGAAAAGTGGCAGAATTCAGCCCCATGTGCTCAACACGTAATGGCTTGATGAGATGCCTTTAGAGATGGCCTGGAGGTCATAGAAACCTTGGACAAATGAAAGGCTGCGGCAAAGTCTAGCTTTGGTCAATACCCTCTCTGGCTAGAGTTTAACTTCTCTCACCCTGGACCAAGTCCAAGAACAGAAGGAACTTGTGAAAGTCTAAAGGACATCTCTGAGTTGATCCAATATGAATAGGTAGGCAAAAGTAACTTACTCAAATAACTGACCTTGTGTTATTTCCAGACACATGGCACACTTCACCTAATGATATACGTATATATCTAAGCCCACGTTTATCCAGCACTACTTATCTGTCCAGACTGTCACTTACTGAGAATAATAACCAGAGGCATAAATAGCAGATCCATTCTGCTGCCTGGAAAATTCCAATAAAATTAAATCAATAAGGTCTGTATTAGAAACACACTCTTGAGTGGATCTTGGACAGAACAGCTCTGTGAGGGCATGTCTCCCTGCAGGATACAAAATGAGATATTCCACCTTCTAGTTTGTTTCTCTCTTTGCATCTACAGTAGCTAAAGGGAAATCAAATTTCTCATGATAAATATTGTGGCAAAAGTAATTTGAAGTTTGAAGAGTTCTTTGTTCAAGGGAGCTGCCAGCACCTGTAGGATCCTGCATGGAGACGTCTTCGTGTCAGCTTCAAATGAGATAAGCCACTCGCCAGCCAGGAAGAAGAATACAAGGGAATAAGAAAAGCAGAGGGAGTATTAAAAAAGTTCAGCTTACAGCTGTAGGAGATAAACAATTCACACATCCAAATTGCTCCACTCCCCTCAGAATCTCTGAGAGCTACTAAAATATACGGGGAAGAGCTCTTCACTGTATACGACCTCATGCTCTCTTGCAACTGCCGTCTTGGATTGGTAAAAGAAAGCTTTGGCATATGAGGGTGTCCCCAGTGTCAGTGACAAGTGGCATCAGCAGTTCCTATGGTTACTTTAAAAATGAATTTCAGTGTCTACAAATTAGATGTCTCAGCAAGTCATTTGTTCACTGCTGTAGTCAGTGAGGAAAGATGTCTACAGGTGGCAACTTTTACTCTGCCTTAAGGTATGGGGATTGACTTTGGTCTTAAATACAAAGAGGAGGATGCAAGGACACCACCACCCATTAAAACCCACTGTGAATATTTCACATGATAATCTATTTCTTTCCGTAAAATAAACTTGAATGCTCTCTGTTTCCTTCATTTCCCACCCAACTGTAGAATCCTATTTGAGCCAAGCCATTAACCACTGGAACATTTTTCCAAGGATAGATACTCCCTGGCACAAAGGCTTTCTATTGAGCCTGGGGTTCTGCATGAAAACTGTGCTGAAATTTCACCCAGAGGTCACAGGCTTCATGCTGGAGTCATGGTATGGTGTTACGTGGCTTGTGTAATGTGTGAGATGAGGGCAGATGGTAAGAATGGTCTTCTCTTAAAACCACATGCTGTTTCTGGCTGTTTTATTGGTATTATCTGTATTTATACAGAGGACCACCACTGCTACCATGGATGCCACTAGCCGTGCTGCCTGTGGGCCTCTGTAAGGAGCTAATGGAAGAGGCAGCTCAGGCCTTTCAAGATCTCCTGTGTGATGAATCTATTCATATGCGGATCACTGTCCTGCTTTCCCAGCCTTTATGTACTGTGGGAAATAAAATGCTATTATAAGACTTACGAACAAATTAATGATTTCTGAAATTCCAAAGGCTTTGCTGAGCCTACCCCAAGAGGATGGCTTTAGCCAGTAGCATCCTTGAGCTAGGCAAATTAGAAAGCCATGAATTATTTTTTAAAGCACCTTTGAAGGATAACACTCATGTGACAGAGTGGGTTGTGTTTGTAGCAAAAGGCAGTACAACCGTTGTCTTCCCAGCGTAAAAAATACTTGCATGCTAAACTCACACCCATGAGAACTAGTCTTCTTGAGCATTTCCTCATGGAGAGGCTTGATTTAACAAGCTGACTGAACCTTTTGGTCCATCGTCCTCCTTTCCTTCTCTTGTTCCCAGTAGTCTGAAAAGTTTCAGAACAAGAAGTATCCTCTCTGGATGGGGAGCTTGTAAATGGTGATTTACAGGGATGGGAATTTCATTTTTCCCCAGCTGACGACAAGATTAGCTGTCGTTATTAATGACTTAGCTAAATTCCTGAACCTATCGCTGATGCAATTACTTTTGGGGCTGTAGGCAGTTCAGGCGAAGGGAGAAGAAAAACCCCTTTAATGACTTTTTGAAGAGGTGGTGGTGGCATCCTGGCTGACAGCTCAGAATGGCCATGGGCTGTGTTAATCAAAGCAGAACAACAAGAATCAATTTCACTCTCTCCCTCCCTTCTCCCTACAGAACTGTGAGCCCTGAACTCAAGTCTTACGCTTTGGGGGTGCTTTTCCTGCTTCTCCGTTTGCTAGGTACGTGCAAACATTTCATGTCCTTCTCTCCCATCCTTTCCTCTCTCATGGAAAGTGGTATTTTTAACTTGTAAGCTGAATTTCTATGCCATACAGTGCTGTGGTTGACATGAGTGCTGTCTGGCACAACAGGGTCTGAGGCCTCTCTGTGAAGGATGTGGCATCAGGGCTCCTGAAGGCACTTTTCCTGCCATTCGAATTGTGTTAATGGAAGAAAATGCAGTGTTGAATGAGAAATTACCGTTTCTGCCATGGTCCCACACAACCAGTTACTCTTCTATAGCTGTTATTAACATGTCAGCAGCTTGCAAAATTACTGCTGCATTGCGTTTGCTGAAGTAGAGGGATATGTATTTTCATCCTCCTTTGAGGGACAGGACTGGTGTTACATGGTGTGTTTGTCACATGGTATGTTTGTCCCTTCCTTCAAGTCTCTCAGCAAGGAAAACAGTAAAATGAGAAAGGCTGAGTCCTTGTATCCTCCTGTGAGTTAATATCCCATTAAAATGCATACGGCTGTTCCTCTGGACCAGTATGTGCTGCTCATGTATGAATTAAAAGGAACAGACTGTTGTTTCCCTGCTGCTGGCTTCTGGGTGGAGTTTTTTCCCCTTTTGAAGAGACAGCTCCTGTTTTAAAGCTTCTATAGTTCATCTTACTAATCTCAATGATTCAGGGCAGAATCCTCTGATCCATCTCTCTGTGTGTTCCTGTCATATATGGGGTTTTTTGCATGTTGAGGGATGGAATTTATTTTTTTTGCACAGGACACAGGCAGTACCTGCCCTGTATTGCGCTCCCCAGTCTCAAAGAAATGAACTGGGGGGTCAAGTGCCATCTCTTAGGCTACAGCAAGACACTAGGAAGTACAGGACCAAAAATCCAGCAGTACCATACATTGTGAATAAGTGACCTCATTTATTTACTTCTTTTTTGTAACACCTTATTCCCCATTAGCTGAAAGGGAAATGGTGGTCCCAGACCAGTTTACAATAAAACCAATTAGATTTTCATTGCTTTCGGTAAAGTGGCTGCAGAAAAAGTTCCATCAAGTAATCTTATCCAGAGCTCAGATAACTTAAAGAGAAGCTTCTGGGTTGGCTTGGGTCAGCTCTGGTTCAAGCCTTGTAAAGACAGCATTTTCTTTAGCTACTGGTGCTGCTCTTGGTTTTTGGCCTGCCTTCAGCTCTCGCTGATCGAATGTGGAGTGTCAGCAGGCAAGTGTGCAAGGAGGATGTCTGTGGGCTGTTGTTTCGAAGAGAAAAAGTACTTAAGGGGGTAGATCTTCTCTCTTTTTCTCTTTTCCTTTTGAAAGAGAGAAGCCTCCTGAGATAGCAGCATCCTGAATTCCTCTAAACCCAGGCTCAGGCATGTATGCTTAAGTTGAATAGATATTTTGTTTTCTTCCAATAAAGAAGCCATAGTAAGAATTTCAACTCAAATCTTTATATGTTGCTCTGTCACTTAGTAACTCCCATGAAATAAGACAATACATCCTGAAGAATAGGACCAATGTAGCTGAAACCAACAGAAAATGAAAAGAAAGGTACTTTTCAATATGAGCAAAGGTATCCAAATCTTGCCCTTAACAACCTGAGGTTCGAGAATAGCTTTACTGATTTATTTTAAAAGCTTTTCAGTTCACCTTTAAGCTTTGACTTAAGAAGACAGTGATAATAGCTGCTTCTTGAACCAAAAGAGAGTATTAAATATAGGAGGTATGAGACCCGGAGGTGCAATTGCAGCTAATAGGTTTCGGTAAGACAGAAGCAGCTTTTTTATACAGCCCTACAGTTTCTGCAATGAAATATATATATATACAGCAGAAAATTTTGCAACACTTTGCAGTAAGGGGTAAAACATAATTGAATCTCTTTAATATTCACTATAATAACATGAAACATGACTGAGTTCTCCCAGTATCCTCCTGGATGTATTATCTTATTGCACAGGAATTCTGCTGTGAGAGGGCAGCATAATAGTGTCTTCATATAAAAGTGTTTCTGCAGTTTCTCAGGGAAGAGACTAAAGCAATGCCATTGGAGCCAAAGGTTTGGAATGGAAATGTTGGAATGGCAAAAAGTTTTAGACTTGTAAGACCTGAATCCTTTCTGGGTGGTGTTCACCATGCATCCTAACAAAGCCTTCGCTTACCAGGGCACTTCCTTTTGGTTTTCCTACAAGCCCATGTTGTTTGCCTCTTCTTCCACAAAAACAGAGTTTCTCTCTCACAAGGACTTTCCAATCTGCAGTGCAGCCCCTCAGCTCCCTTGTCTCAGAGGGTCTAGGCACCAAGTTACTTTTGTGATCCTCTTGTCCTCTTTGGTAAAAATGGCCTGAAACACTCACTGGTTGCTAGAGGCTTTTCAGATATTTTTCTTTGAGATTTCCACTTCCATGCCTGCATTCACATAGGAGTGGCTTTGGAGTTCAGTGAGAACAGGTCCTTCCTCAAGTCTTAATGAGGAACAATTTCCAGGCCAAATTATCTTGTAAACCCGGAAAGCCAGCTGAAGCCAGCAGATGGGGATGATAGCTCTCTCTGAAGTTCAGCCTGTACATCTCCAAAGCTTTGTATCTACATCTCTCTGCATGTTAACAAATAGGAGCTCATACCACAAAACTATGATCCAAATGCAGTTTTCTCTTACACAGAAAGCGTGTGGCTGCTGCCTCCTCAGTCACTGCCACATCTGGATGTGACCCCTGAGGTGGCATCCAGCACCAGTGCGGCACTGGGTACACAAGCTGCATTCAGCAGCACAGGCTCTTTGCTTGTTCCTGGCAGGAGCCCAGCTGAATTTATAAATACCAGGTTGAGTGTGTGGTTATCCATACGTTTCAACAAAAAAACCCTTCTTTTAACTAAGAAGCAGAACCAGCCCAGTCTGGAATTTCCAGTCATTGAAGTGACGAAGGGAGAACTGACACCAATGTTTTTTTCCAGAACATATCCAGGTTTTGGATGTGATGACTGGAACTGGTGTTTCTAACAAAAAAGATTGTCTTGCTTTTGTATCATCCGTTTTTATTTACTATATTTGTGGTATTAACGACTGGTTAAAATGAGTACCAGAAGCCCACATAGCCTGTCTTAACTCTTACATTTATTAATATAAAGGAAGATCAAACAAAATCGGCAGAGTTTGTCATCAGTGAAATAAGATCAAGAGATCTCAGTTACCACAGGGAACAGTGAAGACAACCAATTTATTTGTAGTCTTCGGATACATGTCATGAATGTCACTATTGTTCATGACAAGCTGAAGGGAAGGTATCTTTTCTAAGCCTGGAAATCCAGGTTAATGATGAAACTGGATCCAAGATTAAACACTTTTCTGTCTAGAAACTGCAGTGCTTGTGCCTGTCTACACATGTATTTATAGAGTCTCAGGCATCACAGCACCTACGGATGCAGCGATACTGTCAAAGGTATGTTGTGCCTACCTGCCGTTGGATTTCAGTATATACAATGCTCTCCTTCGCTTCCTGTGTTAAGCCACAGCAGTGATTTTATCAATCAGGGTTCTTTCCAGGGTTTATCTGCTTCCAGCCTTTCTTATGAATATAGCAGGAGAAAGAGAAATGGTTTACATTATGTAGAACATCCACATTTTCTTCTGAGTGCTGCACGCTTGGTGCATGTGTGCTGGCTGGGAACGTGGCTGTCCTAACCACTGTCAGGGTAATGTGAGACAGGGGCCTCTACAATGTCCCTGTGGGATGGGCAAAAGTAGAGAAGAAAAACATTGCCTTTATTAGTTAAATGAGACTGGAGTGATTACTCTGCGCTAAGATTGCCGCTCTGCTGCAAACTAGGATTGAGAAACACTCATCAGTGTGAGGTGGCTGTGGGAGAATCCTGCTGTGATATTTCATTTAATGGTGCACTGAAATTTTCCTTTCTTTTCAGATTTAACCTTTGGCACCTATTAGAGGGCATTGTTTCTTTTCCTTAGGCCCAAAGAAAACCTTCTCCTGTGTTAGGGGAAAGGTCCAAAACTAGATTTCAGTGCCCCAGCTGATTTCAGGCTCTGAACTGGAGTGCTATGACATCCTTCAGGTGAAAACCCTAAAGTGCAGAATTACCAATTCCTAAACAGAGAGCAAGCTGCAAGGCTGTCCTCCTCCTCCTCTTTCATTTAGCCCTCCACTCAGTCTCATTAGGCAAATGAGAAGCTTAATAAAAGCCACTTAAACTTGAGTAAAATCCTTCCTGCATGTTCATACCAGCAGGAATCTCTTCCCTAGACATTGAGCCCAAGCTAAAAACTCATCCACAGACTTTGTGTAAGCTGATTTAGAACTTCAGAAATTAGAATCACAGGCTGCAGCTGGGACCATTAACCTTGATAAAGTATCCTCTCTTTCCATTCACTGCAATCACGTCCTCACTCTCTCTATCGTAAGGATCATAAAAGCATGATTTGTCTCTCTTATTTTGACAGGTTTTATCCCACCTCCGCTCATCTTTGGGGCTGGAATTGACTCCACGTGTCTGTTTTGGAGCACGTTCTGTGGTGAGCAAGGAGCCTGCGCGCTGTACGACAACGTGGTCTATAGATACCTGTATGTTAGTATTGCTATAGCCCTGAAGTCTTTTGCATTCATCTTATATACCACTACCTGGCAGTGCTTGAGGAAAAACTATAAAAGATACATCAAGAACCACGAAGGTGGTCTCAGCACTAGTGAATTCTTTGCCTCTACTCTCACCCTAGACAATCTGGGGCGGGACTCGGTGCCCCAAAAACAATCACATAGGACAAAATTTATCTATAACCTTGAAGATCATGAGTGGTGTGAAAATATGGAGTCTGTTTTATAGTGACTGTGGAGGGGTGAACTATATTAATAATACAAGGGTCCTTTTTAATAAAAACAAGAAGAGAGCACGAATGAAGAAACACAACTGCAAAACGTCAACGGCAACCCAGGAAACTTTTGTCTTTTTCTCAAAGTCAGACCCAGCCAGGGTTCTTGAGAACAACATCTTTTAATGGGATCACTTGTGACATCCTGCGGGGTGATGGAGAAAGCAGGGAGCTGCTGTGGCTGGATACCAGCCCCTTTGATGACAGTATGAGCTTCCAAGAAGAGCATCTACAGAGGTTCGCTGGAAAGCTCAGCAAACGGACAGGCTTGGGCATGAGGCATAAAGAAGGCAAGGTGATAATGGCAGTGCCAGAGTAGGTGTTGTGGGTGCAAGTGGGGTCCCAGGGTACACGGAGCCCCGCAGCATGGGCTGGTCTGAGCGCTGGCAAGACCTGCTGCACTCTGTGATGACAGAGGGAGCAGTGCTGGAGCCATTCCACGAGTCACACTCTGTCATCAGCCACAAGTCCACGATAAATACCTTGAAAGCTGCTGGAATTCTTCCCGGTGGCGAGCAATGCTGTCAGAGGTATCTGAGTCCTTCCAGCCGAGTCTTATTCACAGATTGCAGCTTTGTGGTTGTCTGTGAATAGCTCTGCTTACATCTCTCAAACCCAGTAAAGTTCAAGACGTTTGCTCACACTTGCCAAACGTGCTGTCATTTTTAAAGGGGGTGAATTCCAAATACTTGGCTGTGCAGTCCTCTAATAAGATGTTTTTAAAACAAATTATTTTCCAATCTGTGTTAACCCTTAAATCGCTGACACTTTTCCATAGGGAGGATTTATTTATGCTACTTTGGGGAAGGATCCTGTTTTGATTCACCCAAACATAATGTGACTCAAGGGGTTTGTTTAACCCTCCGCGTTTTTTATCCATACGCCTTCATTCTAATATGCTACCAAGCCAATGAAGACACATAATATGTTTTTAAAAAGGAGAACGAATGCACTGTGTCTCTATAAAAACAATTGTCAGTTGGAGAATTATAGATAATATGATGATTTACATAATATAGTTTTTTTTTTCATATTCTATGTGACTCAGTGAATACATATATATATGTGGAGAGGCTGTTTATGTTCTCTCCAGTTTTTAAAGATATATATATATAATTTGCAATCTAGAAATCGTGTGGTGGATGTTTTCTTTAAAGTAAGTGTGCGCGTGTGTGTGTGTGTATACAAGATGAAAGGAATACTGACCTTAATCCTGCAACCCTCACAATTGATTTTTTCACCTAAGAAATTCCACTGACTTCAGTGGAAGCCACGTGAAGAAGGTGGAATAATCTCCCCTCCTGGAGGCCACATTTTGCCATTAGCTGTGCAGATAGGGTTCCTATGGAAGGCTGGGTTATGGGAGCAGAGGCTGGCCAGCATTGCGGACCTCTGAAATTCTCATTGAGATTCTTAAGAGGCACCCATGCAGGAGAAGATTTGGCTTTGCTTTTGCAATGCAGTCTCACGTAAGCCTGCAAAAATCACGGGGCAGCTTTGATCTGATCTCAAGAAGCATGTGGTCAGGCTTATTTTGCATGCGTATTTTTCTTTTCCAAAACATTCCTGCTGGGAAGCAATACAAATTCATTGTGTTTGATGAGTTTTCCCCAGGAACCGGACTCATTTCCAACGGACTAAATGTCAGAAGGGTTTTAAGGGTTAGCATCATCATCAAAAAGCTCCTTATTTTTGTTTGTACTTTGAAGCTGTTGTGAACTTGCAGATGTTTGGAGTAACCTGGCATGGTGAACCGAATGCTGGGCACCACTTCCATGCATCTGGCAGAGGGGCTGATCTTCCCCAAGTCCTTGTCCGTTGCTGCCAGTGGACACTCCAGAGCTAGCACAATTACAGAGGGTTTATAACTTTCCACTCATGTTCAACACCTCTTTAGGAGACTTTGCTCTTATCTAGGCATTGAAACATGAGTGTGGGCTATCAAACTGCTTCCACTTGACTGACTTTACATGTGCGTTTGTAATTTACGCACAGCATTGTATGTTCAGCAACAAGAAGAGCAAAAAAAAAAAGGGTGTATCAAATAAGCTCCACTGTGCCAAATACTCGACAAATACTGTAACTGCAGATATTTGAGTCTTGGTTTTCAGCCATGTTAAGAATCACTTGATTAATGAAGACGTTTAAGTAAAGTTATTAAGCTATGCAGTGCCATTGTTATGTTGGGTGGTAAATGATGCTTTTTAGACCATTAGATTGGTTTAGTATATCCTGTCTGCTAAAATAGAGATACTTCATCCATAAAACAATGAATTTACAAAAGGCACAGGGTGCATAACTGTCTCATAAAATATATATAATTGTCAAGTATAAGCCTTTGAAATCATTCTGTACAGTTCTCTTCATTCTGGAAATTTATTACTCAGACTGCTGTCTTTCCAAATGTTAGCTCATAATTTTATACTAAACACACACATTCAGACTCAAACACAAATGTCATAGAATAGAACCTTTGTAAAAGCCTGATTGCTTGAAATTCTATAACCCCTTTCACAGTTTCATTTTTTTTCCCTCTGAAAGTCCAAGGTGAAGGAGAATAACATGCTGACACGATGCAAAACAAACTCCCAGTGCTCAAGAGCTGTGATTTGTCAGTGCAGTCAAAAGTCCCCCTTGACTGGAGTTATAGAAATAGGATTCCAGGGCACATAATGTTTTCATTTTTATTTATGTTTATTTTTTTTCATTTAATCTTTTCTCTTAGCACACATGGGAGATGCAGTTGAATGGGGTTACTTTTATTATTTTTAAGCTGCAACTTAGAATTCCTACATGATTGTTGTTTTATTTCTTTTGATAATGCAACTCTTGAAAAGCTCTCTCCCCATCCTACTCTTTGTTTTTTTTCTTAAGGATATATCAGATGCCTGCATCACGAAGGGCTTTACTCTCAGTGCTTTGCTACAGATTCAAGAACACAGCTTTAGTTTAAAGAAAACACACAGACCAAAACCTTCATCCATCCATCCCAGCAGGCTCTTTGGTTTTTCCTGATTTCAAACCCACAAGCCATTGTCTGTGACCCAGTTTTTGTTACAGAATAACAAATGCAGATCCTCAGACCCAATTTTTGTTACAGAATAAAAAATGTAGAGTCTCAGACATCCTCCAGCTTCCCAAATTGCAGGATGGGCCTTTGCCTGTCAGCACTTCGCTTCCATCCCGCAACTGCCTTAACCTTAACTTAAGGGCAAGGATGGAGTTAGAAAAATGCCCATTCCTGGGAACAGAAAGAGGGGCATGGTCTGAGCTGTGCAGTCCACATCCAGTGTTGGAATTTTTTTCTCCATATTCAGGGGCATTGAAATTCAGGGTTTTGTTGAGACCTCAGTCTCTGCTGAAATGTTATTTTGACATTTCCAAGCACTGTGTTCCCTGCATGGCTGTCTGCTGAGGAATGGCATGGTTGAAAAAATAAACTACTTGACATTTAGCAGTCTCTATGGGATTGTCCAGTTGCCTTGCATGACGTCAGGTTGGGGTTTTCTTTGCCTTGCACAAATACCACCTTGGCGTAGCCCCAGTGGAATCAAAAGGGGACCCCAATCTAAAATTGGTGCAGACATTAGAATTGGTTTCTCTGCATCCTTGTTAACAAGGGGATGCGTTTTCAGAAACTTCTTTTTACACATACTGAAATCATACCTTTTTCTGACTTTGCCCAGCACATCTTGGATGTATAGTGGGACAAAAAAGGCCGTTGCTTGAATTGTCCAGACAAACCTTCCATTCCTTGAGAATTCATCTAATAAGGGCCTCACACTGCCATACCGCCGCGTGAGGCACTGAACTACTTGGTGCTGCTACTGTTAATCTCAGTTGGGTCTCAACTTGCTAGAACAGTGAAAAGGGAAAAATACAGAGAGGAATTAGCTTCAATTAGCTGAGTTAGTTATGCTTCAGAATGCTTCAGAATTGAACTGAGGGTCAGCAGACATTTGGAAAGTGATTGGAGTATTTCCAAATGGCTGGAATGCGTTGGCATTTTTTTTCTTGGAAATAAAAATTAAGGGAATTGATGAGATTTGGACTCCCTCCTATCCCCATCAGAGTTTTATGTTCATCACGTTGCTGTTGGAGGCAATGTACTTCAGGTTTACTTTTGTGTCTCAGTCAGGCACATATTTTTGCAGTAAATGAGGTCCTGAGAGACAGAAAAGCAATTCCATCTCATAACCAGCAGTTTCACTCCACAGCAAACCCAAGACAACCTGGAGGCTACCAGCACTATGAAGCTTTAGCCCCCAAGTCTGCCACGGCTGTTGCTGCCACATGAGAGCTTGTCACAGCTGGGTGTGTTGGGATCAGTATTTTCTTAGACTTGAACAATCTTGGTGTGATGTTTGTTTTATTCTTGGCAGGCGACGTGAGGAATTGTCAGTACTAAAGACATATGCAAATGCTTCACTGGACTGATGTGGTAGCAGCTTTGTTCCTTCATTCACAAGGGTTTCCAGACTTATTCTCACTGCCATGCTCATCTATCTCCGTAATTTCACATGAGCTGCCTTTGCAGACAGAAGCAGATCTGATTAATGCCTGCAAAGTTCACAGGCTTTCTGTGCACAAGGCAGAGCACCTCCGAATGTAAGCAATAACACTGACCTGTTCCCATTTGCATTAGGAATTTTTGCTTTTCTTACCTAAATCTGAGTTCACCTGCTCCCATGCTGCTGCTGTGACTTGCCTTTTTTTGTTGGCAGAAATTCCAGGAGATAAGCAGCCAAGATATAGAATTGGTGTGAGCACAGGCAGCAGTTCATTAAGATGGGCAATCTTGTAATGGGAGCCTTTGGTATGAGCCAGGCTCAGCTTCTGTTATCTGATGGTTGAAGTTGGTCCAAGGAGGAAAGATAAAACCAGGGCATTGCAGCTGAGACCCTGAAAGGATTAGCCACCCTTCCACGCTCCTGGAGAGACCTACCTGCCATACATCCCTGAGACCCATAGTTTGTGGGCATTTCTTCCACACTGACCAACAGCTTCCTTTCTTCAGCCACAGTTCTTCCTTCCTCCCAATGGCAAAGCACAGCTTGGCTCTACCAAGTCAACCCAAGGTGTTCAGAGTTACTGAGTGGCATTTAAATTTGCTGCCTAAGGGGTGCCAGCAGGTCTCCCTTAGCATTACATATGCTCAAAATATTATAGTTTGTTCTGCTTTTATACACTGAGTCTATTACTTCTAGGCTGCAAATGGTGCTTTCTATCATTCCATTGACATTTCTAGCCAATCTGAGTCTTAATACAATTGCTTCGCTGAAAAATGGCCTTTCAGCAGTTCTTAGACATTAGGTACTTCTTTATTAACTAGTGATGTCAAGTGAAATCTTTGGCCATTGTGGGCTCCCTGAATCCAGTGGAGCAGAAGGAGACTCCGTCTACTCAGAAGCAATACTGGTGTTTTCTTTGGCAGAACATGAACATGGACTGCTTTTCTGTCAGCTTCTGTCTTGCCACAGCTGCTTGGCTATGAGCATCCCTCAACCCCAAAAGGGCACAGGGAATTCAGAAGAAGCCACATGGACTACAAGAATGGGACTGTAGGATGCATGTCATGCATGTGCCGTTTCGCTTGTCAGAACCTTGCTTTAGTCGCTCTTTGTTTGATGAATGTCATGACTCCAGGGATGGGGTCTTCAGGATACTAGGAATTTGTGTTATATCCCCCACTTCATTCAGGTTAAGTGCAGCAGAGCCGACTGTCACACCCTGGGAAGGAAAAGATTAGCCATACCCTGACAGTTTGTAGTGCTGGGCTTGTTCTGCATGAAGTTGGTGTCCGCAGATGGCAGAAAGCAATAAGAAACTTGTCAAGTCCAACTCAGCAAATAATTTACAGCAACTTCATAAGTGAATTTTCCCTCTTGTTTCTTCCTTGTGAATGGCTGAGAAAACCAAGGAAATGCCTCCAGTGTATTTGCAAGGTCATTCCTGCACACCATCTGTGGTCTGGAGGAGTTTGGAAAAGCTTCCTTATAATTCACACGCATTGGTTTGTTCTGGACATAGATATCATGGGGGATGTTTCTGCTCCCTGAGTTCCTTAGGCTGGAATTTTCTCATCTGTGCAAATATTTAGTTCAAAACCGTGCGATTAGGAAATGAGTAAGAGGATCCTTGCTCAATGCCAGTGGGCAGAGCACCACTGGACATACAGTGCTCCAGGACAGCCAAAGCGCTGGCTTCCAACTCGCAATCCACTTTCCAGGAATATTCTCTCACAGATGCTTGAAATTCTCTGCCTCTCCCAATGCTCGCACCAGTTAATGCATTCATTTGAGTAATTACTGAGAGCAAACACGAGAAGGGGATGAACCCAGACAAAACCAAATTGGTACTAAGGTGAAGCAGGTGGTGCGAATTTTATTTGCGGTGTTCGCACATCTCTTAGATTGGAAGCAGAAACCTCTCGGGAATCAGAGTTGCATATGGCCTAACAGATCTTCGTTCTTCCCATTGAATTACCAGTTAATAGGACAGCAGGAGGTGTCTTCCCTGCCACGTATCTTAGCCCTTCAAAACCCTTTCCTTTTGCAGTCTGGCATCACACAGATGTGCATTTGCCCCTTGGTATAAACTGCATCCCAGTGCGATGTTTTTGGTGCCTCACAACTCTAACTGTGTGAACTTGAAAGGAAGAAGTGACCCCCGTTCTTCACCTGCAGTGCTTTCTGCCTGATGGGAGGAGGAGGATTCCTCTTGAAGACTCGCAGCCATTTTCCTAAGGTCTTACACACAGTGGGACCAAACCTGTGCTCTGTTGATTTCAGGTGGCCTATAAGCTGTGCTCGGAGGTCTGTAGCTTGTCTACAGCCCCACGTTGCCTTCAGCGTGTTTTCAGTGCAAAGCATGGTGACGAGGTTACACATAGCTGTCCCTGACAAATGCTAAGGGTTGCCAGTGGTCTATGACCACCAATGTTTGGGAATCTCCATGCTAGCATATGAAAGCAGCTCCCATCATCTGCTTTTGGGAAGGAGCCATCTCAGAGCAGGGTTCAATGGAAAACAGCAGCGCTGGGAGCTCTCAGTTCACTTCGGTACCACGTATGTAGAGAGGAGGGGTGGGAATGGGAGCAGGGGAAGAGCTGTGACTTTTTAAAACCCATAGTGCCTACCACTGCAAATGGAACGCTGTATTGTATTATATTATACGTGACTACCATGTAAATAAAGTACAATAAATGTGTTCATTAGGATTTTGATACAAGTCTAATGCAGTCTGCAGAAACTGTTTTTCCCTGCTGTATGTACTTATATCACATTCCAGGCATGGGGACATTTGGGGTTATGTGAGCTAGAAATGCATAAATGGCATTAGATGGGAAATATTTGCAGTAAGACTATTGTGAAATTCCTTTTGCCCTGTGTAGACGAGACACAAGCACCATATGAAAACCAGCCAGAGTGGAGGGAGTGGGGGCAGCTCTTGACTTGAAGTGGTTTGTGAGCAGAAGCGACAGTGCTGTCTAGCCAGTCCTTGGCCTTGCTTCCTTCATGATAGAGGAAAAGCAAGGTTCTAGGTTGGCTGATTTCTCTTTGCTTGTTTTCCTGATGCAGAGGCTGATCAGCAGTGTATGCCTTGCCTGTGTAACCTGGTTATTCTCACCTTGGAATCCCTTAGCGGCAGCTACAGCTGAGCAAGCTTGAGAGCTCAGAATTCAAAGCATATTGGGAAAGAAGTTCTGCTCTTAACTTAGTCAGCTGCCCCCTCTGTGGCTCTGGCAAACTTTTAGGGGCTGGGGTTTTTTGGCTAATAAGAATATTAGGAACTTACTTTGTTCCTTAAGCCATTCCTTTCTCCATCCTAATATTCTGTAATAACAGAATTAACACATTTCAGAGAGGCAGGTCTGCCGCGTGCCATCCAAATCCTGATGCACCTCTAGCTGGGTTGTTGTAAGAGTTTCTCCAGGCTTCAGCAGCTCAGGACTGCTCTGGCCAGTGTTTGAAGCAGGTTTGTGGTTGTAATCTTCCATCAGGGTGTGGAGGGTGCTTCCATATCGATTGTCTTGTTGGAAGAACAAGACCACCCCATGCAGTTTGTCACTTCTATGTCTCAAAACTCCCCCACAGAACTCTGTGTAGGACCCACAATATTGGAAGAGTATCTACCTGCCTCCGTACCAGACCAGTCAGTGATTTTTGTCCCTTATACCATTGCTGTTCTCCACAGTCACCCGAGCAGAGCAGCATTTGTGGGTAGTTGTATGAGAAGAATGTTCTTCCTGCATAGAACATCTCCACAGATGGTCTGTAGCAGTGTGTATGGGACCTGGATGAGCACCCATGCTTCTGCCCATGCCTTGGTCTGTGGCAAAAGCCACAGTGCCCAAGGGAAAGTGGTCTTAGGAAAGGTGTTTGAAGTGTGCTGGTTTGACTGCTGGTCATTTTGCAGGTATTTGGCAACACTTCCAAAATAAACCAAAAGCTGGTTTGGAAAAGGAAAAGTTTCACTGTACAATTGATTAAAAAAAAAAAAAAAGGAAAAAAAAAAGAAAGAAAGAAAGAGAAACCACATGCTCGATATATTTTGAGTACTGTGTTCTGTATTTTTGCAGCTTATATTTTCCAGATGAGCAGTTTAGAAATATGTGATGTGAAATACATACTGTAAGTTTGACTGTAAATGATATTAAAAACACTATTTTCATTCTTCTCCTGTCTCACTGGATGATCTCTTTGGTTCTCCCAGCTTGGCTGGTACTCTGTCTTCCCAGAACTTTTTCCATTTCAGTAAAAGCAGAGTTGAGAGTTTGGGTTGGAAGTTCAACGTTTTGAGCAACCTGATATAGTTGAAGATGTCCCTGCTCATTGCAGGGGTGTTGGACTGGATGAGCTTTGAAGGTCCCTTCCAACCCAAACCATTCTATGATTCTATGTTGAGGTTGGAAGCTTGCTAGAAATGACGTGGGGCTGAACGTGTTCCTGTGCATACACAGTGCCTTCAGAAGAGACATCCCAGTGAAGAGGTGGTGACAGAGAAGGTAAGGCATATTTTTGCTAAGGGCAAGATGAAGTTTAATTCATGGTTGTAGAAGAGGAGAGGGGGAATGAGGACATCCTGAGTGGTTGCAGAATGGGGAAACTTAAACACTGAGAAAAGACTGAAATGAGGATTTGCTCAGAGGGAACATGAGTTGAGCAGTTAGGAAAAACACTGGATGTCTCGTTGATGCCGAATGTGTCTGACACACTTTGTGTCAGTTCAGCTGCGGAGGGGGAAAATGAAAGAGCTTTTAGCTAAAATAGCAACAGCTCAGTGAAGTGGCTGAGCCCTGCAAAGCACCCTGAGCCCCTGCAGCTGCTTCTGCTCCGAGAGCTGGAGAGGCTTCTCCCTTCATCTCCATCAAAGCACCCAGTGCCATGGGGTCAGGGCAGCAGAGAGGCACATCCGTGAGCATGTGATGATACCCATTTCCACTTGTCCTAGCTGCTGCATTGGTCAGAATAGAAGTTACCAGTTATGTGACCCATTATTTTTTAAATGTTTCAAATCTGTTGTATGAAAAGAATAATTTTCTCCCAAACCTCTACAAAATTATGCTAAATGAGGCAATTACATTCAAACTGAGTTGAATATTCAGTTATTCCATGTTTGTTCCATTTCTTTATGCTTCACTGTTCCACTTCCTCCTTCTGGAAGGCAGAGGGCAAAACGAAGATTAAAAGTTAGAAAAAACCTTTCCATTTTACTGCTTACAGCTTGAATCCAACCACTGTTGCTTTGAATTCACTTTCAAACAACAGAAGCTTTGAAAAATGGTTCAGAAGGAAGGAGTGAGAGAGGAAGGCTGAAGAAAAAATGTTTTGCTAAATGTCAACAATGAAGAATCTTCTATTTATTTCATTTTATTACTTTCCCTTGGCCAAGCTACTGCTGGTGTTGGAGCTTACACAGAATCCCTATAAAGGCATCACTCCTCCATGCTCCACTGGCCATTCCTTGCAGGTCCCCCTCCATGTGCGTGCACACCAGCACACATCACACTCAACTCTGCAGGCCTTCCCTTCAGCTGTCCTAGACCTTGCGTTTTGCCACTGCTTCTGACAGAACCCAGTTAATTGGGTATTTACAGAGCTAGACTCTGTTGTAGATGCAGATTATTAACCTTTATGTCACCTGGAAGATATTACACCCAGTAAAGTTAATGTTTCAAGACTGGGAGGTTAATGTGTCAGTGCTCAGCACTCCATAATTAGCATCAGGGCCATGTGTGTGGCTGTGCTGTGAGCTCTGCTGTAATTAGAAAGGACTCACAGGTTTGTCACATCAACAGCATAAGTTTATCTGCCTTCCTTCAGCCCTCTCCCATTCATTTCCCCTTTGATGGCTCTGGACCTTGGGTAAGTCTTGCTGTGGTGCCATTCCCAGGGAGAGTGTGATCCTGCCAGCCATCCCAGCATGCTTGTGGTTTTCTGAGCCTGGCTTTAGTCTAAGGCAGTAATTGGTGATGAAGTCTGGGGAGCTCCAAGCTGAGAAGGTTGTTGTGTGTCCAGGAATGTGCTTAGCAGAAAGTCCTTCCTCTGCATCAAGTTTGCTCAGCTCCTGAAGCCTCAGGTGATCTTTATAGTGCCTCTGAACTGGCGTGAAGTAGTTGTTAGGGCTTGGAATAATTCATTTTAGTGTTGTATTCTGGTGTTCCTGTGCTTGCAACCAGAGCACGCCCTAGATGTGTGCTTGCTGGAGTAAGGATAATGTGAAGAGCAACCTGGTGGTCAAGAGTGGAGAATATTAGAAAATAAAATGCATCATTAGAATTGTGAACTTTTGCACCACAAACCTTGATTGAAGAGCCCTGCTTGGCCAGTCAGGGAAGACAGGTCCCATGTTGTTCATGGCAGGGTAACATTAAGTATTTATCTCTCGTCTCATGGCAGGGTAACATTAAGTATTTATCTCTCGTCTCTGGTTTTCCATCGCTTCTGTGACAAATACAGGCCAGGCAAGAGCATGGGTTTGTGCCTTGACCAGGAGCTGCTTGTCTTCAGGAAGCTGATTTCAGCTTATGTCCTGATTGACCCTAGCAGCCTTGGGTCGCACCATATCCTCACTGCAAATCCATAGAGGTCTCATTACCAGGAGAAAGGGGTTGTTCTGCAAGAAGCAACTGCCTGCTTACAAACAGGACCTTCTGCTGTTCATCCCTCAGCTCTAGAGGGATGGATCCTGGCTCATGTGGCTTGTAATGGGATCAGGCAGGTATTTTCAGCAAGCTGGAAGCCTAAAGATTTCTCTTTAAAATCTTACTTTAAAACACCAGGTGTGTTTCCTGGCAGCCACGTGCTGCATCACGTTCCTGTGCCTCAGATGTGAAGATGCATGTGCATTTTGCAGATACTTAGAGGCCTTCAAAATGCTACCTACCATTTCGTTATTGTGGTACTGTTGGCCACCGTGGCTTCCATAAGTAAGCTAAATTCCTCCCTATCCGCTGCTCCAAAATGGCCTTGCTGCTTTCTGTATGGCAAAGGACACTTTATGTCATGCAAGTATTAGGGAGACGTGCACATGGAGCTGATGTACAGGAACCTGATGTAGGGCTGCTTTTGTACAGGACAGAAGGGAATTGTTCAGCACGTTCCCCAGTGATGTTGTTCTCTATGAGCCACGCTGCAGTAATACCTCCAGTCCACAATCCGAATGAGCCACAACTGGGACGAGCTCTGCAGATTTTGACAACAGAAGTGCTTGGGATCTGCTTAAGAGATAACCAGATGGAGGCTGATAAATGAGGGATAGAGGGGAAAATGTCTTGTCTTTTCAGCCTGCTTGGAAGAAGTGTTGCATGTTGGTTTTATGAGTCCATCTTCAGCAACACAAGGTGGAATTTGTCTCCAGCAGATATCTCCTTTATAATGTGGTGGATTTCAGCTCCCTCATAATGCAGCAATTGTCCTTCCAAACAAACACCTTTGAGTTGTGCTGGCGAAGTGCAAAACCAAACTGCTAAATACAGCCAGTGAGACTATTCCCCATGAGGAAAACTATTATTTCCTCAAAATTATGACTTTTTGTGGGAATATCTCAATTTCAGCAACATTTCATTCAAATGGAATCTTATTAGAAATCATGAAATGGTTTCTAATAAGTCACTGAGCTCACAGCGTCTTATTAGAATTGGATCATTTAGAGTATTCTTTGGGAAACCGTAGCTTGAATTATATCAGCATATAAAATTTAATTAGAGTGTTTGGACTTTTATAAAAATGAAATGTTTTGATTGCCTTCAAGCAATCTTTTCTGCTTAACATTACACTTCAGTGGGAATCCTGAAATTTAGTATTTTGCTCTATTTTGAATTACGAGTGCATAGAGACACTGGAATTTCTTACAGATGCTTCTTGCCACTCCAGACCCCACTGGTAAATGCTTGTATTATGTGACCAGCCTGGTGGTTACTGGGACTTAGAGGCAGATGCAGCTGCTGTGGGAAAAACACAAGAGCACACAGTTCCCCAACAGCAGGCCATGCTCTTGCCAGACAGCATGAGGATAAATCCTACTCCTAAGCAAATAAAGTGTTATCCATTGCTCAGTTTCCTTTTTCCATTGATCCACTCTTTGAGAGAATAACTAATGTATTTAAAAATCAAAGCCAATGGTGCATTTTCCCTGTTAGCTTGAGGCCAGTATCCATTTTAAAATTGGCTTTGTGTCTGCTCTTCGGCAAATTTGCATCTCCTCCCTGGTGCTCCCAGCAGGGGATGGGAAGATGCTGCCAGCAGCACGATGCTTGAGTTGGGCTCACACTCAGGCTGGGAGTACCATGTTCAGGGGCAGAGCTTGCTCATATCTCACTGTCTTTGTGTAGAGGTTGCAAAAGACTACGTAGCTATGGCTTATATCTTTCAGAATACAGACATCTCAGTAGGAAGATCCTTATTTTAGAGGGGAAAATCCATGAAGGTGAAGGGCAGCTGTAAAAATCTGGTGGTTTCACTGACCTTGTAGGTAGGGAAAAGCTGCTTGAGGAGGACCAATAGCAGTTCAAGGGAGTTTCTGCCCTGCCTGAGGTGCACGGGGCTCACTGACTGTTGTTAATATTAGCTCGGCACATGGACTTTGCTGGCTGCCACATGGCTTTTCAGCAGAGCCATTCCTTCACCTCTCAGGCTATTTAGTCCATTAGTCCTCCCTGGCCTTAAATAGAAGGAATTTCAGCTTTTCATTAAAAGCCATGAGCCTGGGATGATGATGCTGAGCAGAGGTCCCATTTTCGCCTTTAGAAGATGGCCAGAAAGAATAAAACCAGTTTTCTTATCAGAAAGTTAGGAAAATTTCTACTGAGAGGTGGGAGAGAAAATGGGATAAAGGCTTCTATCTTATTCCCAGATGGACTCAAGATGGCAGCGAGGAGCGAATGTGCCCCTAAAGGCTGCAGGGTGGCCTGTGCAAAATAAACAGGGGTCCTCAGGCTGCTTCCAGCAGGCAAGTGCAGAAGTCTGGCAAATTCAGCAACCAGACTTTCAGAAGGCTGGGAAATGCTCTGGCTGGAGTGGAGCTTCATCCTGCTTTTCTCTTTCAAAGGTAGTTTTGGGGATTAAACTTGTTATCTTTCCAACGCTCTCTTCACATGCAAAAAGAAATGGAGTGCTCAATCTATATGATGTGATGATGATATTGTGGCAACCCTTAGAGGATGCCAAAAGCTACCTTTCCCCTTAGATTAATTAGGAATGCATTTACCTGAAATCCTGGAGCTCTCTTTCCTGCAAGCCTTCAGTATACAAAGCGTATCTTCTCCATTCAGAGCATGTACTAATTCCTTGCTGAAATCAGTGCTCATCCAGTACTAACACCCACACAACTTTCAAATGCCTCTGGAAAGGAGCAGAGCAACTTGAAAGACGTAGTTTTCCGGATGAAGCCAGAAGTCAGAACACAACCCAGCCTTTGTTGAAATGACATTAGAACAAAACGGTGTTTGATTTTTATGGTTTTGTTTGATTTATTCCTTCCCCACTACTGTGGAAACATGCTGCTGAACCACACGCTCATGGCAATGTGAAAGAGGGTACTGAGCTGCAAACCAAAGCCTGCTCATCACAGGAACACTCTGTACAGCTGAAGATGAGGTTTGAGTGGACTCTCTTCACCCTTGCATCACATCTACTCTGTTTTCACTGCGGGTCATAAAGCCTGGCGTGCCGAGGTTTTCAAGTGCCATTAGTTTATGGGCTTGTTAGCAAAAAGGACTTTTTTTTTTTCACCTTTCAGGGTCTGATTCTCATTGAACCAGAGATCCCTTGGTGTAATTCTGATGGCAGAGGAGAATCAGGTTAATAACATCTAGGATCTTTTCAGTAAATATTATTTGAACTGGTTCCTTTTTACCAGCTTCTCCCTGCTCTGCTGTTACCATCGTTGGAATTAGCTACCTGGTTTTATTGTAGCTGTATTTAAATGTTGTCATCACTTGAGTTAAGGCTTTAGAAACAAGTAGAGCAGCAGCCACCTTTTGGAGGCTGCATTCAGAAGAAGGTGAAGATGTCTGCAAGAATACATGTTTATTTGTTTTTGCATCTGTAGCCCTATACAAAGCTGTAAATGGGAGTGCAAGGGTGTATACAAAAGCCAGGAGAGATGAAACAAGTTAGAATCTTACGTATTGTTAGAACGCAGCAGGACATCTGACAGCAGGAATGTGAGACAATAAAAGGGTGCATCAGTTCATTAGTACATTTAGTTAATAAACTGCTGCAATCAAAACCATTCTGCTGACAGTGCTGCCTTCCAGTGTGAATGGAGCAATTGTTAAGAGATACCTGAAAAGGAGAGGTATATTGTGTGGGGCAGGAATAAAGCTGCATGCTTCAGCAAAGGCAGGGGAAAAAATGTCCAGAGGATAGTCTTCAGCAGTGTTTGTACCTTTCAGAAGGGCTGGAGTTTATAGGCAGCTCTTGATCCACCTTTTACGTGCTCACTTGGACTTTTCACAAGACTACTTCTGCTGAAGAAGCCTTTTGGTGGTTAAAACTCAGACAGCCTGGCCTGGCATCATTCACCTTTTATCTCTTCCAATGTTCCGGTTAAGTGCAACCAAAACTAGAATGCACTGGGAAGAAAAGTTTGGGGTTATTTCTGGGGAAAACAGATTAAAAACCTACTGCCTGCTTTCATTCGTCACCTTTCTCATATGAGGGAGAGAGCGAAGACCTTGTTGATTTCAGTAAGACATTTCTCTTAAAAGGTAACAACAACCTTTACAGCATCCCATGTTTTGATGGGACATCCTTAAGGTCTAATGCACCGATATCTAACACATTCCTTTCTTTAGAGAGGTGAAAATGAGGTTTTTGCCTTCTAGAAGCTCAGTATAACTAAACAACCTATTGACTTCCCTGCTACAAGGTATCTCTGTCTCAAGATGTGCTAAACGTGACAGATACTCCCCTAGTCCCTGTCAGTGCAGCATTAACCATGTCTGTGCACCGCCTCTCCTGCAGGATGCTCTTCCCAATGTCCAAATTGACGTGAAGCAACAGAGAGAGATGATGTAGTTACACACACAGGAGAAATAGGTCAAAAAATAAAGGCTTTCAAGAACAAGGTAAATGACTTCACTCTCCCTGACACACCACTAACTCATCAATATCTTCCTCTCTATGACAACCCTGAGAGAAACAAGACAATTGTAGAGTAAGAGAGGTTATCTAAACAGGTATATCGAGTGGCTTTTGAATGTAGCTCTTGTTTATTATAGATCTGCTGGGATTTTTTGGTAGCACTCTGCAGAGTAACAGCTTTAAAAAAGCAAACAAATAACAACAATAAAAAATCCACCACAAACAAACTAAAATCCCCACACCACCACACTGAAACGCTGATCAGCTCGTCTCTCTTCCAGCTCAGGTTGAACAGAGCTGCACGTCACCATGGAGAAGCTGATGGAAGTGAAATGGTGGGAACAGTCTGGGGCAGCCCTGTAAAGGTGTATCCAAAATCCTTAGCAATGTCTTTTAGACTTCTTCCAGTGCAGATTTAATTCCACTTTTAACAGTTGCTATTGGCTGGGCACAAAGGTGTTGCGTTTCTAAGAGCTCTTTTCTCATCGGTGTTAGCTCAGACTGGCTTTGGCAGGCGGGTCCCATGGAGCTGCTGTCTATCCCATATAGGAACTGCCTCTGCAAATCAAGACATCTCTGCCTGAGCTCATAACAGTTCTATATTAAGTGTTAAAATCTCACTAAGCCTAAGCCCAACCTCCCCTTCTGAAGAAGGCCATCCTCTCTAAAGGCAGGCTGCGCTGCTGCCTTCTGGCACGTTGGCCATCCTGCTAGTAGGTTCAGCTGTCTGGGATGCTTTGATGTTTCTTTGGTGGCCCGGTCCCATCATCACTGAGCTCACCAGCAGAAGAAGGTGAAAAGCCCTCCCTGAAGACAGGGAGCTCAGCCCAATGGGGGTCACATCCCTGACTCACGCCTCTGTGCATGAGGGCAGGAACACACTACTCCTCAATGGCAAGTAAGTTCCTCTTTAGCTTGAGCAACTTTGTTTTCCCTTTTTATTGTAAGGGCCTTGGTTCAAACACTGCCTCAAGCCTAGACAGGTGGTCATTTCACAGTTACAGTAAATAATTTACATGACAAATTCAGACCTGTCTCTTGGTCCTGTATTATTCATGAAGGAGCGGGCTTGGTTTTTACGACAATGTTCCTTATTCAAACACGGTCTTTGATGCATCTCTATCCTAAAGTTCATTTCAGTTGCACCTGGCTGTTTGCCAGCCTTCTCATGGCTGTTTTCTGTTTTGTAAAATACATTACCTGGGTCGTATTACTTCACTTCCTGAGGGAGCTGAAACTTTTATATACAGTAAAGAGATTTCTGTATGCTGTATAAGCCCCTTTGTAGTGGAGCTTCAGTCAAATGCAGATTTCCGAGCATTTCCTTTCTCACAATTGTTCTTGCAAACAAAAATATCATTTGTATGAACATTTGTGGCAAAGGTCAGAAATATCTCCAAGGAAAACACTCAAGCAGCATTATATAAATCTCACAAACACTTCACTGTTGTTCGCTCATTTTGGCTTGCATGGGTCTCACCCATGGGATTTATGAATGTGGGGGTTTGGCTCCCTGGTGACCTCTGGACCACCTGCTATCTCTGAGCATCTCTAAATACTATTTGTTTTCTTGGAGGTGGTGAGGGCAAAGCTCACTGAATTTCTGAGGTGTGGAGCTTCTTGAGAATATGTACACCTTGTGACTCAAGCACCGTGTGCTGAAAGGAAACCCAGGGTTCTCTTCTCAGGCGTTTATACACTTCCACTTGCTCTTGTTTCCTTAGAGGGAAACTATTCACCTGTAAAATGGGAAGAAGAATAATAATGCCTTCTTTCCCTTGTCCTGTCAGCTCACCCTGCAAATGCTACCAGCCACAGATCCAGCATCATCTTTATGCCCACTCATACAAATGAACCTCATCCCAACAATAAATGTCCACTGTCTACATGATACCAGGCAACTGCAGGAACGTTGAAATGTGAACCCATCCTTTTGTATTAATTTATGTACTGCTTGAAGTATCTTATGTAGGGGAATAACTGACCCTGGTGCTCATATGAATGATTTGCCCAAACACAGCTGATTTTCTGCCTCTGTGCTTGATGGAATAATTGATGGTTCTTACCATTTTCATTCATCTCTTGAAACAGAAATGTGTATAAAAATAATTTATATCTGCTCCATCCCCTGAAAATAAGCCCATGTGAATTAGTGAGAAGTTAAAGATTGCAGAATCATAGAATAGTTTGGGTTGGAAGGTGGTGTTATTTAATTCTCTTTCTGTGTATTCACATATTTGTGCTCACAGCCTTGAAAAAGTTAAAATAGAAACGAGAAGTCTGAGCGAGCATGTTGTTAATGCCCTCTATGTCTTAAAAAAAACCCACATGGATTGATTTGCTGCGAAAATCCCTTCGGATGAAAAGGGTCATGGGTTATTTACAAACAAGAGTTATTTCTCTAGCTGTCATTACGCAAAACTATGAGGGGGGGAGAAAACCAAAAAAGAACAAAAAAGTCTTTAGTGTCTTTCCGTTTGCTTCTGTATTTGAGGAGACTCCAGTTTGTCAGATCTCTGCTTTTAATACAGAATCCTTTAAAAGCCAGAGGATATACCAAGCCCTTTCAGGAGGTGAAAAGACTGCTGATCTAATTAGGAAAGGATTTGGAACATTGCAGCCGCCTCAGATGACTTCACTAGAAGTTGTGGGTGCGGAGATGCTGAAATTCAGTGTGAAAATCCTTTACGTGTGTCTGGTCCACAGACCTCCAGGAGTCCTGGGGCTTCCCAGGACTCTGCCAAAAGTGGTGGCATCAGCACTGGATGAGTGGAATTTAATGTTTCTGAAGAGAATTTTGGCTTTCACACAAGACCAAAGGAAATGCCTTGATCATTTGCAATCATGAGCCATCCTCTGCCATTTCTGACAAGTGCCAGGTGCTAATTCCGGAGTCCTGGCTTAAAACGCCCTGCAGTGGCATCTGAATAATTTATCTCTCTGTACATGTTCTTCTTTGTGCTTTCGGACAGTGAAGCCAACTTTGGTTACAATGGTGCCAACATTATTTTTGGCTTGTGGAGCAATGCATCCAGGAATTTGGGTTTGTAAGGTTTGTTGAGTAGTTTGGGTCCTTGGACAAAACATTCTGTGTAAATCCCAAATCCCAGCTGCAAAAGTCAGATAGGGTATCCTATCTATTTAGGTATTTCGCAGATCTATACTGCCATGCATCTTAGCTGAGTTCAGCAACACTTCGTTTGGGCTGTGAAGAGTAGAAAGGATAATGCAAAGGGTATCGGCAGAGAATCAGGGCTGGAGCAAAGCTGAGGTATCCTGATAGTGTTGGTTTGGGGATCTTGGAGTTGAATAAATGCAGCAAATAATTTTGCTTCAAACTTATATGAATGAACAGACCTGTAGTGCTCCAGGGCTGGAGGAGAAAGGCAGCCCAGGCACCCTCAGACTGGAGAGCAGGGATGATAGCAGGAACAGCCAGAGGGTATGTGTTAGGGGTGAAGTACCTCTGCAAGCTGTGGCAAGTGAGTGATTTTGCACAGAACTTCATATATTCCAGCCTGTGCTATTTCTCCCTTCATAAACAGCATCCAAGAAGCAAAATCAGCAGGCATGTGTGTTTGCCCAAGGCCAAATACAGCTCTGCTGTCATTACTGGCAGTAAGGACTACCTGCTTAATTCATACCCAACTGTACATCCACAAAGACACTGAAGTTTCGGGAGCCTGGAGTCCTTTCATCGCTCCAGTGGATTCAGCACAGGAAATCAAAATCCAACACTGCACACAAACATCTTGTACTTTCTGCTCCTGCTCTGCTAACCAGATTAGGCTCCCCTGCTACCTTGTTCATTTTGCACTCATTAAAGCTAAATTTAGAAATGAAGGCAACTCTTCTCCCCTCTGGGGAAGGTAATAGGGAGACTATTGCAACAAGGCATGAGGAGGTACAAACAGCATCTAGATTTTCTTTCCTTTAAGTTGGAAATGTGCATGGCTGTGCTGAGACAGAGAAAGAAACTTGTGCCCAGTTTCCTTCTGTGTAAGACACTAAATCTGTATGAATCATTGTTGAAAGCATGCAGAAAGTTTTCTTTGACCCAAATCACAGGCATGCAGCAGTGGCAAGAGATGTTTGCACTGGCCAGGTCTAGAGGAGCGGTAGGTCACTGCTGAGGTTGGACCTTGGGCTTATCTCCAGCACTACCCTGACAGACAGGCAGTAGCTCCTAGATGTCAGCTGAAGAGAGTAACTCAAAGAGGTTTCTTCCTCGCCTTGACCTTTATAGTCAATTGTGTCAGCTTTTTATGCAAAAACAATAGTGGTCTAAAATCTGCCTTCTGGTTCTTATGAGCAGGAACTGGTGGGCAAGAGGCAAGTGTATGTGCTCCTCTGATACCAAATCAAACTGGGCATCCATTCAGCTCTGCCTTTGCTAGCAACACAGTTGGAGTGAGGAGGAAGAGCTAAGGTATTCTGGGCAGTCGAATGCCATCATGATGGTGGGGAACCTCAGAAGGATCTCAGAAATCTCCATGAATAGGTAAATCTGAGCGTTGGTGTAACTGACTACAACAGATCTAGGGGGAAATAATCTGAGCCGTCTCCACATGTGCTTGGACTGGTGGACTGGGCATAGTTGGATTTGCTCTTGACAATTCTCCAATATCATTAGTTCTATGTGCAATGGCAGCCAAAAAAAGCTTGCAGAATATTGGACTCTCTCAGCAAGGCCATTGAGAACCAGAGAGAGGCATTTTGCCTCCGTATGAGACCTTGGAATACACCCAAGCTGGAGCAGGATACCCCTAGTTGGGGTTACGGACTCCAGGTGTTTAGCTTTGCCTTGCAGCTGTAGGCAGCTGGGTGCTGCTTTCACACAGCAAATCAGGGAAAGGAGGGGTTAATCTTGGCTTTGAGAGAGAGGGCAGCCAAGCCTGGAGATGATACCATGGCTTACAGCACTCACAGAGGCTCTGACTAGGAGAAATGGGCTGTCATTAGCTGTTAAACCCCAGAAGGTGGAAGAAGCTTGTCAAAAAACAAGCCCTATGTCTGCATCTGTATGAGATCCTGGAAGCCTGGTGGGAAGTGCTGCATCTTTCCCAAAAGATTTAGGCTGAGAGCCAGACCCTCTGCCACTGCTGAGGCTTATGTGACGCAGCTGAGCCGTGCAGAATTGCAGGCAGCATCTTTTAGGAGCAAAAATTACATGTTTGACCATCACGGGGGCAGGGGGAAACATAGTAAGGAGGCCTGTCAGCACTCAATTAATGAAGTATTCCCTGTGGAGAGATCTGCGCACAGCCTTCTGCCAAGGACCCTGGCAATGCCAAGAATGAGGCGTGGGATCAGCACCTCTTCCAGAGCTGAGGAGTACAAATCCAGCAAACAAACAGAGCCAGATTCACTGATAACTTCCAAGGGAACTTACACTTATCAGCACAACATGCTAGGCAGCAAAAGTTAGAGCAAAGAATGGTGTTGGGTGAATAGTGTCTTAAGCTCAGGTTTTGATCATGATTTCCAGTTTGTTTCATGGCTGGGGTGAGGAGGCCAGTGCAGACCCTCTCCTTCAGCTTGTTGCTGGTTAGGCTGAAGATGCATGTTCTGAATGATGTGTAGCAGCAGATCTAAGTCAAAAGTAGCATCTGGGACCACCTGAGCCTTGTGCCTACCCTCCATGGGATGCTCTGTCCCTCCAGGCAGGGACAGCAGATCCATGTGTGACTCTTTTCCCAGCATATCACACTTTTGGCCATGTGCTCTCAATTCACGTTCAGGTCACCTTCAGCAAAGGGCTGAAAATTTCCTTAGCTTAGGAGCTGGATCACGATAGAATGGTCATCCCTGGCATAGCATTTGATGACTGGAGTAGTAGCAGCTTTCACCACTTGGTTCTGATCTGCTACTGTAAGTTGCCTGGAGCCTTTCAGCAGCCTGAGGTTTTCTCTTTGTGTGATGAACTTGTCCTGGCTCATTTACATTTGGTTGGCAGCGGCCTCCAAGACGGGCTGTGAGTGCCAGTGCAATTCCTTTGGGGGAAAAAGAAAATCTGCTTTGACTTCCAGGCAGAGATAGGGATTTTATTTCTAGAAAATAGAGCTATAAACACAGCTTATGCCAAACAAACACTATGCAATGTCTGTATTAAGCTGGGGTCGGGGGAGTTATGTCAAAAGAGGATGATATTTGTCACTCACCTGTCTGAGTGCTTGGACATGCTCTTTTCTTCACGTATTGAGTGCTTGATTTTCACTCTGCCTGCATCCTTGCCTGGCTTCTTGCTCAGATGCATTCTGATCTCAAGCCTAGAGAGCTCAGTGGAAAAATATTTCCTTTTCAGCTCAGCACATAGATCTGTAGCAAGAAAGAACCGTGAGCAAAGTTGCCTAATGGGCAAATACAGGAAGGTACTTGGGGTAGTTTGTGCCCTCAATAAAGTGTGTATAGCAAGAAAGAGTAAGCTTAAAAAAATCATGTCTTTAACGGTCCGTGTACCTGGCAGGTGCCTAGATGGGCACATTAGAAACCTGATGGATGAAACAGATGAGGCAGAAGTAGCAGGCTGCTAAATTACATAAAGTGCAGCCACAAATTGCAGGCACGGAAAAAGGAAGGACAGCTGAAAAAAAATTGTAGCTTAAGTATCCATTTCTGGACTGGTATTTGTGATACTTGCAAACAGATAGATCATTTGAGTCCAAAAGAGATGAACTGTTTATTTAGCATGAAGATTGCCCCCAGCAATTGTGAATCGAAGGTTATCTAATGTCTTTGCCATAGGCTGTAAGTGTCTGGACAGTTAGCATATGCAAGGGAATTACTCACAGATAAGCATCCAGTAATTTATACAGAGCATTCTAGAAAGAAACCTCTTCGGTATCAATTTCTGCCTGCTCTGTAAACCGCTCCCATTTATCAAGCCAGATGAATTCACAGGCGGGCAAGGAGGGTGTGCTGAGATCTGTGTATGCTTTGTCAGTTAATATTCACTGAGGTCCCTTTGACATGATTAGAGTAAATCTTGCTCTCTTCTTCTTTGGTTATGACCAGTCTATAATCTTCCAGGCTAAACACCATTCCTGTGAATGAAGAAGAATACTGAGACATAGGGGGGGAAAAACTGTACGTACAGAGAACGCATTTCATCTCAGTTTGGAGGTAATGAGACAGTTTAGCATGACATGTCATTTAAAACCAGCTTTTTCATTCTAATAGATTCAGTATCCCTGAAGAAGTGACTGACAGAGCAATGCATGACATATTTCTCCCGGGATAAAAAAAATTGGAGGTTGACAGAATGGGGGAAGCAGCAGAGTCATGGTGATCTTCAGGAAGACAAAGGGACAAGTCTTTCTCCATCAGATAAATAACACAGAGCTGAAGTTACACAAATTAAGCTAAAAGTTTCAAACCCAATGTCTGTTAGTGTTGACGGTGCCCTATGTCCTTTAGCTGCAACCTGTCAGAGGTTCCCTGCCCAGCTCTGCAGCCGAGGCAGCCCCAGCAATATGCCCTGAGCAGTAACATACCCCAGGCTCTTTTCATCCTTTCTCTGGGCTTTGTCTGCAGCCTGCTCCCATTTTCCAGAATACTCCGTGCCCCGTTCTCCCTGGGCTGTGGCTGTTATGGGAATATCAGCTAAGGAAGTGTTTGAGGTTTTCTTTGGCTGAGGAAAATCTACCGAGACTGGGAGTCTACTGAGAGCTGGGTGGTTCCCAGGAGCTTCATTCTACGTAGGCTGCCAGCAGCCCACCCCAAGCTATCCAAAAGGAATTCACAGCTGTCTACTCAAACCAGACAGATGCTTCACTCCTTTTGACTGTAAGCAAGGACTTTAGAATGCATTGCAAATGGAGACAGATCCTTTCTTGTATAACAAAGGTGTATCATCATGATCCCAGATGTGAGAGATGTTGCCACATGCTTGGATGGAGTCCACACACAACTCGAGGGGGAGAAAAAAAGAGGAAAAAAGAAGAGGCACATAATGAGTCCTGGCACGCGTGTACTCAAGGCCATCTGTTAATGTGATCTGCTGCCAATTTGTAGAGCTAGGAACCAGTCTCTGCAGGTCACGGGTGCCAAGATGAGATGGGCTTAGAAAAGGCACTTGCAGAATGTGCTAATGGCCGCTGTTTATCAGAAAAATCTTCCTCACGATGAATGCTATCAAAGGAGGAAAATGCTGCTGTTTGATACCTGGGACCACATCAGCTGATACAAGTGCAGTGTTCCTGTCCTTTCATGATGTCTCTGCCACTGCAGTGAAAAACAGAATGTTATAAACCTTGCAAGCACAGCAAGAAGTGAACTTCTAACCAACTACTCTGTAAGTTATTTCACTATTTGTCTTTCTGCTGCATGACTAGATTCTCCTTCACGGCATGAGGCTGGAAAGGAATTGATGTATACCCGAGCATCCTTAGGAGCAAGAACAACGCAGCTTACGGAATGGATAAAGAGCTGTTTTCATCTGTGGCAAGCACAAATCCACCCTGTTCATCAAGCATGTCTGGAGTCTCACTTATAGGACACCCTTGGATCTCGAGCCTTCCCTCCTGTGCTAATCTCCAAAGTACTGGACCTAACCTCAGGAGACAGCCAAATAAGGAGGAATGAACCATGGTTACAGCTACCAGATACGTTAAAAAAAACAGTACATTGTTGATAAGAAGGGCCCTAAGCAAATCAGATTCATTGCCTAATCAGTGCCTGGTAATGTCATCATCATCCATTTGCATAAGCAGGATGTTTTATGCATTGTTTATCTTTGAGCAGGTACCTCCTCATTTGCGTACGCTTGCTGATGTGCTCTCTTAACCTGCCACTAGGCTTTCCTAAAGCTTGTGTCTGTGAATGCTTCTCAGATAATAATGAGCAGTATTCACCCTCTCTACATCCTGTTTCCAGCAAAGACCTGGAAAATGCAACCTGGTTTTTCTATTTTAACTTATTTTTTCCACCCTAGTTTTATCTCTTTTCTTCCTTGTTTAGGTTACTGGCTGCATGGGGGGCAGGAGCCTTTAATCAAAAGACAAGGAGTCATCTTCTCCTTAGGAAATGTTTATGTTCCTTCCACAACACCAAATTGAGAAAATAGATTACCTCTCAGAAAGCCATCTGTTTTCAGCATCCCGTGAACTCTCAGGTTGGTTCTTCTGTTATCAGACATTTGAATCCTCCTGTGATTTCTCCCTTTCACCTGTCTGCCTGTCATAAAAATTATTCCAAAGGCTCAGTGCCCCCATCCAGACATTTCAGAGCCTGAGTTTCAAGTGTTGTGTTAGGATTGCATTATAAAAGCAAATAAACAAAATCCCGCCCTGACAAACAACCCCTTCCTTTGGTGCTTTAAGATTGATGAGCACACACTAATGGAAACTGCATGAGAAAATGAGAAGAGGTGGGAACTTCTGGAAAATGGTTTTATTATTTTATAGTAAATCTACATTTTCAGTCCCTAAACCATTAATTAAGAGAAAGATTGTTTTCCATGGGCAGATCTATAGCTTTCTAATGGAAAATTGAAATTTTGGGAAGATGACCAACCTATTGTATGGGAGAATATGCTTTCAGAACACAAAGGATTTTTCAGAGAAGGGCTGCAGCCTCCTCTGTATGCAAGCAAGACATGGCTCCAGCTCCCATGCCTTGCTTGCATCCACAAGCTTTATCTTGGAACAAGTTGTTATTGGGGAGCGTGGAGCTTCTCCTTACAGTCCACTTTGAGTTTTGGAAAGTTCATTAACTCCAATTGCATTTTCTTCAATTTGTTCACCCCCCTCTACTCATGTCAGAGCCACTTAGTCTCGCCTTAAAATCTGAGTGGACATAAGGTGGACTAATGCCAAAAAAGCACTCACTGTATACCAAAAATAACCAATAAATAGCTTTCCCAGCTTTTCCAAAATACATTTTCTATGTAAAAATATAGTATTTAAAGACCATATGATGAAAATAGAGTTGTCACAGAGCACATAGAAATTACTATGAATTTAAACATGTTGCTTATTTTTGGAGTCATTAGTTGATGTGAGGGAAATGATAATGGGATACAAAAATTTTTCCCTCTAGATCGTGGGTTACACTGTGATTCAGAGAACTAGTGACTAAAGTAATTACAGCCCCTATCTGTTAGTAGCGTAACTAAAATAGGATTAAGCTTGTCTATCCAACTCCAAACAGACCAGTGTCTCCATTACCAAAGCCACCAGCACAATTAGCACTAATGGACATCTCCTCCTGAAGAGATACGGCATGTATGCATCAATTTTCTCTGCAGAAAAGTTATTTAATTGGTAAATTTTCATCCTGGAATCTAATTGGGTCGCTTTTCACTGCAAGAAAGGCTGAGACTAATGCTCTGTAGTGCTGTGAGGAATAACGCAGAGCGGATGAGGGAGATGTGGAGAGGTTTTGTGATCCAGGGGAGCTGGACACTGCTCCTACCCCTAGTGCACAACCCTAGGCAGGCTCCATCATCTCTCTGGGGCTGTTTTCCTTCATAGCCTTGCTCTCCTCACATCAGACCAGCAGCTATTTGCAACAGAGACCCTGACGCCTTGTACATCCTTGCTTTCAAATATATGTTTGCAATTCACCTTCCTCCTGCCTGATTCAGCAACAACAGCCTAACAAGGCCATTATTTTCATCTTTAATTGAATGATTTCTCTCTCTTCCTTCCTCATTTTTTTTAAAGGATATCAGTGAAATCAGCACTTAAAAAAAGAGATAAATAGATGAACTGAATCATCCTGAGCCAAAACGCCAGTACTGTTATTTTCAGCAGGGTCTTCCATGGCTCAAAGCTGCAGCAGGCAGGAGGTCCTGGGAAGTGCCCCACTGAATCCCAGAGGTGGGCACAGGCTGCTAATGGTTCGGTGGCTGTAATGACCACAAGTCAGACAATAGCATTTTACTTTGCCCGAGATAAAAAATCCATCATACCTCTGCAGCCCTTGCAGCCAGGGGGATGCCAGCACTTCGATTAAGCCACGCTGGGTGGTGTCCGCATTATTATCTCTTTCACAGGCAGAGAAACTGAGATGCTGGGAGATTAATTGACTTGCTCAGATGAGGTGAGACCAGGGAGAAACCCCAGAAGTGTAATTGCCTGCGCTAACTCTAATTGCCAGCACATATATTCACATCTGGGAGAGGCATCTGATGAAGCAGGGGATGTAGAGGCATCCCCAGAACAAAGCAAGAAGCCATGACTGAGGGTACCAGCGAGGTAGGAGACAAGGCTCCTCTTTCTGTATCATGCTGTAAGCCTCAGCAGCTTTGTTCTGGGACTGCCTGATATCCCGAGCATTGTTTGAAGTAAGGGAATAACAAAAACCAGCCATGAGCTGAGCAGCCAGCCCTCTGCCCCATCCCAAGCCCGTGCTCTCCAGGCTGGAGGCACCACTGCATCGCTTCTGTCCCTCCAGAGCAGTTTCAGAGCTGTGTCAAAGTTAATCTTGTGACTTAAGTGTTTTGCCTCCTCCTAGGTAAAAGAGAAGAGGTTTTGTTATACTGGCAGCATCCCGCTGAGCCAAAAGTAGCATAAAACCCTCTCGCCTTGTAAACACAGCACAGCAGAAGCCGGGTGTCTTTGGGAGAGAGCTGTCAGCCCCGCAGCACCGCCACTGCCCACCCCCAGTCCTTTGTAAGGGAGGAGTTAATGCTGCTTTGGCAGGATGAGGATCTTTTGTGACTGTTATTAAGCAAAGCCAATCGTCGTGCTGCTGAGCATCTCTGCAGGCTGCAAACACGCCTCAGAACCAACAGCATATCTAAGCTTACACTTTCACTTAGGGGAAGCTTTGTTCTCTATTGCTGAACTGAGGTAGAAAGAAAGGAGAGGTTTTCTCTTCCCATTCAGTACCAGATGATGGAAGAGGCAAAAGTGAACATAAGTCTCTTGTCCACAGCAATAAGAAGTGATGGACAGCGGCTCCTCGGCGGAGAGCTGAGGTCACTAGGAGTTTCACAGAGGTTTGTCCCCATCTGAAATCCTGAGTTTTACTGTGTGAAATGGATTTTGTGAGAGCTCTGCTGCTGTTGCTTCAGGGGCTGTGACAACGCAGGAGTGTTGGTTTTCATTGTTCAGTGTTATAATGAATGAATCAATCAATAGCAATTAGGGCAGTTTTTTATTGATTGACATCCCAGGGCAAACACTACATTTATTACCAGGAATAAAACATACTCCACCATATACCCCCAATAACCACAGAGCCATAATTTGATACTATTGATGTAAGACATGGTAAATCATGGCACTGACTCCTCCCTTAATCCAGCTCCATACACAGCAATACAAAACCTCCAAGAAGATGACATTTGTCTATCTGAGCACAGCAGCTGGAAGCGCTGTATGAAGTTCCTCAGGGACTTTACCAGAGGCCAAAATACTCCTTTATGTGACTGACCGTGATTTTTCTGTACCAGGTTTTTCAGAGGTACTTGCTCTTCCCTTTCACCCTTGCAAGCTATTCCCCCTCCTCCCTCTGCCAGCAGTCCCCCTGTCTTTCACTATTGTACAGGATTTTATTCCCATTTCCTTCAGCTTCCCTTTCCGCTGGTTTCACAGTTCCTGGTTTTCACTCACCATTTGCTTTGGACAATTCTCATTTCTACTTCTCTATTCCTGCAGTTGCCTCTCCATTCCCCTGGTATAGCCTCTAGTACTTCCCTCTGACACCTCACATTCAGGGCATCCTGTATTTTTGTTTTCTTTCTGCTTACTGTCTTTCTTCACTGTCTATTCTACTTAGCAAGATATATCCACTTGGCAAGAAAATGGAGTTCTTAACTTGGGTTTATTAATTGGAATTACCCAACCTTGAGTTTAGTTCAGGTAAGCAAGCAGTTTTCAACTGTAGATTTCTCTGCAGTTTCTCTACCACTCTCATATGTATGGTTTTTTCCCTTTTTTTTTTTTATTCTTACCTTCTATTTAGTGAAACCCCTTTCTCCTTTATGTCAACACCCTCCACTTCCCACAGAGCTTTTTCTCAGAGATGATTCCTTGATCCGCTCTTCCACTGTCCTGCATCTTCCTTGCATTCCTTGTCCTGATTTGTCTTCCTCCACAAGATGACAGCTTTGTAGAGGGACACTCCTTGGAGGTTTGCACCATCCTGCATCTGCAAGCTGCTCTAGAAGTGGTGGGTGTACAGCTGGAGCAATCACCAGTTCTTCTTAGCAACGATAAGGTGAAGGCTTTTGGACACCGCATTCCACAGGGTTACCTTTGCTCGGAGCATTTGCAGTACTTGTCAGGGAATTAATTTGTTTTAAGTCAAATTTCAGCAGGGCTGTGGTGCAAGCACAGGATGTGTGCCAGCTGCTACACTAATCAGCAGAGGAAGGCTCCTCTTGCCAAGCCCTAGAGCCTCATGTCCGGGTTGGACTCCATCTAATTGCTGTGACCAACAGAAGAAATGCGGGAGCATCAGCATTTTGCTGTGCTGTACCCCAGGGCGATCAAGGGCTTTGCATTGCTGTTTTACCCTTAGGCTACTTCTCACAAGCCAGAGGGTGGAAGACATAAAGCAATGAAGGGAAAAAGTTGGGAACCTGATCAGAAGAGAGCAATAAAACAAGGTGCAGGTAGCCTCTGAGGCAGCTCCACCAGCTCATTGTAAAAACACATCCTCCTCCTTCCCTGCAAGAGGGCACATCCGGGAGCCGCAGTTCCTTTATCATGTTGAAGCAGTAGTTTGTTCTTTTTAAATTAATATTTAATGGACACATTTTGTTTCTAATGTACTTCTAGAACCTGGTGACTCAAAGATTTATTTGGTAATTTCTTGTGTTGCGGCCCTATAGTCATGCGCTTGAGATGGGGCTATATAGGATGTATATAGGGTCATTTGTGGTCCCACAGCAACTCACAGGCGAATTGGCAAGACTGTATTTAAATAAGGTGCTAGCAAAGAACAGGTATTACACGCACACCAGTGAAACTCGGTTCTCCCTGTCCATCTTCTCTCCTATTTGAGTACCCCAAGCTTCTCCTGGCTATATTTTGGTACTGTCTCAGGTCAGGAGTCCTCCTTACTTTCCCATTTTAGCAATAAAAACTTAGAATAAATGTCTGCAGCATCTAATCCTGTGTACTTCCCTTAGCTGATTCTTGCTCAAAGCCACAGTGAGGGGAAAAAAATAATAAGTGCATTTCATAATTTTAATGCCAGGTTTGATGTGCTCCAGCAGCAAACCCCACCTTGGAGTTAATTCCAGTCTCCACCCAAGGTATACTTTCAAGCCCTTATTGAACAACTCCAGCTGTGATTTTGACTCCACCTCTCCAACTCAGACCGACTTCTGGGCACTTGTTCAGTTATTTTAGATCAAAATACCAAGTTACTCATCCTTATGTCTAATCATCGATCAGGTTGTAAACAGGTATTCTGAGAGTGTTCAAAAACTCCATTGGAATAGAAACGGGGCATAGCAGTAGGAAACCAGTCAAATGCAAACTACCAGACAAAGCTGCAGCTAAGAGCACAAATATGAGCAAGAATGAATAAGGAAAGAGATTATGAGTAGTGCAGAGATGTTACATCTAAATGCAATGTCAGAGAGATCTGCTTTGATACTTCCTTCTGTTCGGGCATCTGAAACTCAAAGAAAGATCCTGGAAAAATGGGAGAGAGTTCCAGGAATAATTCAAGATCTTGAAAACCTGCTTTATTCTGAGAAGTTTAAACCCTAATCTGTTCCGTTTATCCACCAGAATGCAAAGAGCTCATTCAGTCACCGTCTGCATCTTCACACGTGGGTTAGAGATTGCTCACATTTACAGCTCTTTAATCTTAGCGCAGTGGGAACTGATCCTGGATGCAGTCAGACTAGCAATATGGTATACTTTAGCGATGCAGGTAAATAAGCCTTTCAACAGCTGACCTATAGATGTGACAAAGTCTCTGTCACTTGAGATCTTTAAATCAAGACTTAACATCTCTTTAGAGGGTGTGCTGTAGCATGGGCAGGACTTAGAAGCATGACTGCAATGTAGCTACTGCTGGAAGAAGTTCTGCAGTCTGGTTAACAAATGCTGTATAAATAAATTAGCACAGTCATTGCTTCAGGCCTTAAAAATCTATTAATACTTTCAATACCCGATTTTTTAAATAATCATGCCTTCCTCTTAGAAACCACATGCCTGAAACTGCGGTCAGATTATGAGTTAATTATGCTTGAGAACAGCTCTGGATTGTACAACTGAGAAATCTGAGGCAACAAAAACTTAAGTGGCTTTTCCAAGGGCATCCAGCAAACCACTGGTAAAGCCAGGCACTGAACTCAGGGGAGCTGGTGCTTCCTCGCTGCATCTCACACTTCCAGCTCCTAATAAAAGTGATAGCATCGGGTAAGAAGTGAAGGCCTTTGAAATCTCCTGAAGGGCATGATTTTGACTCAGCACTATCTGATTCAGTGCTGAGGGGAATATCTCCCCAGTGACAGCCCATTGATGGTAGTTGGTGAGTCTGGATCCTGACACAGACGTGCCATATCTGATCACCCCAACCCTGAGCTCTTGTTCTGATGGACAGACATCTATTTGGATAGAGGAGAGTGTCACGTTCTGGCACCTTGCGCCTCAATTTTAACAGCTGAATGGACCTGCCATTGCATTCGGCTTCTTTTGGACCATATAATTCGTTGTGTTGAAGACTGTTCAATTTATTTCCCAGACTCACTCAGTCATCAAAGGTTAAACAGCCCTTGGTTTATCTATTAAAGAAGGCAGCAATTAGTTCCTCCCTGCTAACTGCAAGCGAGTTGGAATGGGACGAGGTAACCTTGTCCCCAGAACTTCTGAAAGAGAACGACACAAACATCCCAATGCCTTTGTAGAGCTCCACAATGAAAAAAAGGGATTTCTTCTCACCGTGCAAGCAGTTCAGTGAACATCCCCAAGGGACCAAGCTAAACATCTGCTCTGCATAAAAGCTGGGAGGGAAAAGCTGCAAGGTTGGCAAGCATTGCTGCAGCCCAGGCAGGTGCCCAGGGGTTGCTTTGTGGAAGGACAGTGCTGAGAGCTCGTCTAGTGCATGTCACCCCTGCCTGGCAAACCCAGCAGAGAAGAAAATGTCATAGAAATGGCCTGTCAAAATGACGAAGCTCAAAAAGCTTCCAGGAAGCCAGAGCAGTGCAGAAATTCGAGCTGTCAACAGAACACTTGAAGGAGACTGCTAAAACCTGGGGAGGAAAAAACACTGGTCCCATCCCACAGCACTTCTCCTGGTCTAGACAGGCAAGTGTCTCCCATACATTTGTTTTTGTGCTTGCTGGTTGGTGTCCAGACTGATTATTAAAGTCCTTTGGCCCCTATAGAGACCATTCCTCAGCATGCCACAACCTCCCTGCTGAGAAGGTGATTTTAACAGCGGGCCCACACTTTTTCCCGAAGCACTGCCATGCACCCACCTGAAACAGCTGATCTTTGCCCTTGAGGTTTCAAATAGATTTCCTATATTAGTACCTTCTTGCTTAGTCATCATTTAGCCAACACAGGGAGCTCTGCCTCATCTGTCATCATAAATCACCCCCTCCAGACCTGAGTGTTTTTCACTCTCCTTCTATGATCCCTCCTCAGTTTATTGATATCTTCTGCGACTGGACTTCAACCATGTCCTAGTCTCTGCTACAGCCTCTGGGGATGACTTTGAAATGGTTTGAGGAAAGAAAACCAACAAACAACAATCAAACCAACCAAAACTTGTGGCTGTTACAAACAGCCCCATCAACTGAATCCCTTAGGATTGTGAACATCTTTGAAACTAAACCCTCGAAGAGTTGCTCTTGAGGTAGGAAAGGGGAGCTTTATGTGGCATCTCTGACCCAGAAGCTGTGGTTTGATTCATTAGGATCCTAGAGCATATTCAGGTCCTCAAAAAATTTAGGTACTTAAAGCCCACTGAATCCTAAAACAAAAAGAAGAGCCCAGTTGCTTTTGAAGATCATGGCATCAGGCTCTCTGTGCTTCAGTCTTCCTGGTTGGAGCTGAAATTAGATATGCATTGATTTGAGGTTAAACCCAGTTATCCAAGAGGTTAACCAAAAGCAACAAGCTCTTCAGGGAGACTCTATCACCTGGTGGTGGGATGAGGTGCCATGGGGAAGGAGGACATCAGTCACACACAAAGAATTGAGGTAATCGATGAAATGTCCCAACCTGTGTTAGGTTGGATGATGCAAAGTCCTCTTCTGGCTTTCAGTGCTACTTCTCTGTGAATCTGTAAAATGGAGATAGCAACCATCTCTTTCCCTATTTGAAGAATAAGGACTGCCAGGCAGTGGATGATAATCAGAGCTTCTCTAGATACATGAGATAGGTAGATTGACTGTGCCCCTGCGAAAGCAGCCGAATCGTTTTGTGCAAGACTGGTGATAAATTGAATGAGAAGGTTCATGCATGCTCTGATCTATTAACAGCTGGCCTCTGCAAAGGCTCCAGCAAACAAATGCTGCCAATGAAGTCGAAAGATGATCTCTTTTCACAGGAAAAGAACTTCTCTCTTTCTCTTTTTCCCCTTTTTTTTACTGAGGTCCATCAAAAAACAAAGATAGCATCAGCTTTTTTGAAGTGGTTGTTTTTCAGAAATGCTAGCTCGCTCACCTGTTGGCTCCTCAGCTTGTTGGAAATGGGGTTAAATCTAGGAGGTGGAAAACAAAACAACAACCTGAAAGTGCTCTGAATACACACCAGAACAAATGAGGAGCATCAGATGGCAAAACAGATGACATCCAGTGTCGTCTCTCTCCTCCATCCTCTTTCTGAGCCAACCAATTCCCTCCAAATGACAAAAATACATGCTATTTTTGCCTTCCTGATTAGTTTGTTTCAGTAAATCCCACTTCACAGATAGACCCAGCTCGCTTTAATTAGCTTTGGCACACTGACAACGAGAGGGAAGAAAACACCACAGGACAGTGCCGTTCGGACACACATCGCCAAGCAGTGACAAAAATAAACCATTTTGCTACATAACAGCTAAGTGCTTCCTGACTGCCTGCTTTTATCCCTGTAAGTCTTCTACCTAGCTGGTGAAATTAGTCTGACCAAGCCAGCACTTTACTGAACAAAATCTGTTTTTCATCTCTTACTTACTAAGCCCAGCAAAATCAGTGGCCATTTGGAGTTGGTTTTTCTTTGATATATTTTCTTCCCCTTCACAGTCTCCCCCTGGTTCCCACACACTATAGTATACTCTATCTCCTGCCTGTTCAGGGCAATCTGGTCATTGCTAGGCAACATGTCATCATAAATATTTCATTGGCAGATGAGTGTTCAGAGCTGCAGCCAAAAGTCTTCATCTGGAGCTGCCTCCCTGGTCTGTTTGCTCATGTACCCTCAGGGGTGCACATGTGCACACACCAGCTCTGGACACCACATGGTGAGGAGACAACCAGGGCTAAGGCAAGCCAGGAGCATCGCTGAGGTGTGGGCTTCTCACGCAGCATCAGGCCCAACTCAACACACAGGAGATGTTGCACCCTGCCCTGTGCAACATCTAGAGATTTGGACTAGATATTCACCCTCAGAAACAGGTTTTGGCTATTTGATGACAATTTTGTGCATTTTTATGCATAGTGGGGAGAACTGGGGTAGGAAGACAGAGGGTGAATGCTTGTAGATGAACACCGGGTTCCTGAACTCACTGAGAGAGCATTCAGCATCTTGCAACAAAGCAAAACACAAGCCTAAACCAGACTGTGCAGTGCCATGGGTATGCTCATCCTTAATTCCAGGGCTTCCAGAGCTTCTATTCGAAAACAGCCACCTCTCATAGCTTTCACTCCCTGTCTTCTTCTCATCAGAGAATAATCCCACCTGAGAAACTCTAGCAGCTGAAGCTCTGGAGCTGAATGAGCAGCTCTTGCTGGGACATTGCACCATTTTGTCAGCAGAGCCTTAACTGTGGAGAGAGTTCTCCCTTGTGCAGTTCTGTCACATTGTCATTTTTTTCATGGTTGCCTTATCTAAAATGACCCTGGCCTGTCCATCTTTCTGTGGCTGATTATTGCTGCTGTTAAGAACTACTGAATCAGGATTCAGAGCCTGGCATTAAAGTGGGACAGCTCTACCTGGTGGGCTGCCTGTTGCTCAATTGTGCATGCAGAATGGGAGTCCAGAATCCCTCGTGACCCCCAAAAAGGTTGTTGTTGGCCGGTCTCTGCTCAGAAGCTGTCTAGGACTTATGACAATTGATGGTATTACAAAGAAACAGCCACATAGTGACCTCTTTATGGCAGAGGTTACCTACACACACTGAAGAAGATGCTCTAAGAGAGTGCCTGTGGATAGCAAGGAACAGCTTGGGGTGAGAATTATAGCATTTTAGAAAACATGTTGATAAGATGCAGCTTTTTCCAGTTACTGCTGATTTTTGCAAGCAGCAAAGGGATCCAGCTTGTGTCCTACCAGGGATCAAACTCAGGCTGAGGTAGGACTCACTGCCTTACACAGAAATATCCTTTATGCTGTATGTAAACCAAAGTCTTGCTGCCCTAAAAAGCAACCTATCTATTCATTCATGCTGGCCATAGCAGCTTATCTACCATTCCTTTAACTCATGATTTGGCAAGAGTTTTTTGGGTCATGTCACCCTGAAAGGTCCAAACCCTGCTCCCGAGGAAGATGAGCACCTTCCTCCCCTGCTTCCAGAAAAGACCTGGCTTGGTCACCCAGGACTTGTAGCAAAGCAGCCTCCCTGCAGGACCAAGCTACACCCCCGAGGCACCAGCTCATCCAAGATGTGCTGGATGCATGGAAGAGCAATGGGAACTTGTCAGATTAACAGTGTACTCTTCTGTCTAGACTCCCTGTCGAGCCAAATACAATCTTAAAACAAATGACCTACTGCAACAGACGAATGCTCACGCCTGGATGCTAACAGGAGTAAAGAAAAGGACAGGGGGTGTTCTGAGCTTATCTATTTGCTTTCTTCTTGCTCTATCAAGTGGACTTGTGGCTGTTTATGTAGATTTGATGGTGCAGGATTGTGCTTGCTAGAAGAGCAAGCTCAGCACTTGATACGTGCTGCCTGCTGTGGGGGTGGGAAAGCCATTACTCAGGGAACAGTGTTGTGCCTCTGATTGGGATGCTTTCATCACATCTGCCTGCGATCATCAATCAAGAGTTTTATTTCTTTGCAAGCCAAGAAATAGGTGAGTTTGGAAGAACTCCTCTGGAGATACTGTTAGCTTAAAGGAGCAAGTAAGAAGGATGTGAATATATTTCTAAGCATGTGGGAAGGATAACGATTTCTGATCAAAACCTCAGTGTTTTGTAGCTCTGTGGGTTTTTTATTTTAAATGCTTTGAGGGAACTTTACTGCCAGATGAAAGTGCCCAATACTTAGGCATGTAGAAGGGGTCTGATGAAAAGTCACGTTTTCATTAAATGAAAGATATGGAGACCGGGAATTCATCCCATCCCAGTCTTTCTCCTAAGCAATCAAGTGCAGTGGTAACCACTGGATGTCCCTAGCTAAATGACACCAGCTGATCTCAGTCTAGCTAAGATGACCCAGCTCGTCAGTGAAAGTATTACACCCTTGCCCACAGGAGGTCAAGCTCTTGAAATGGCACCACAATGAGCATAAGGAGAGACTAATGGTGCTCCAAGACATGACTCAGTTATGCTGCAGACAAAGTGTCTCCAACTGTGGGCTTCTGATGTGGCTAGAAAGTGCTGGTTGGACTGCCTGGGACCTGCATGGCACCAGGCAGGCTGGCAGGGCTCTTGCAGCCTGCTGAGGAGGTGGTTGTGTATGCAGAGACCATGAGGGATGTGCTGCTTGCCCTGCTAAACTTCATCCCTGAATTTGATGGTGCTGAGCTAATAACTAAAACTGTAAGTCTGTCCTTCTGGTGTGTTGTTAATCCTGCCAGTCTTCTTCCTCATGTCCCCAAGGCTGATGGGGTGCACAGCAAGATGTGTTTGACATGGCACAGACTGACATGGTGGTTCTTTGCAGTCTTTTGTCTTTATGGCTTTGGTGATGAGCAAAGGGGATGTTGGGCCTCATCACCAAATGCTCAAAATTAAACAAAGATATGCTTCCGTCGTGCAAAGGTGCAAGGGACAGTGAAGTAGCCCTGTGGGTGAGAAATGCTTATATGCTAACTTTCAGGGAGCTCCACGCACATGCAATTCAGGTGCCAATAGTACAGATTCTGCCTGGCTTGGAGCTGGCTGATGCCGCTCTGCAGGACACTGAATAATGCTGTATAGACTGACGATGAAGACAGCAGTAAAATGCTGGGGACCTGGGCAGCTGTGGCGCTGAGACAGGCTCCTCTCAGTCTGAATGCTGAATTCCCTGGGAAGGACAAGCCTATGAACAGAACATTTTTTATTTAGAGATGTAAGAATGGTTGTTTGTACTGAGCTGAACCAAGCATCAGCTTCACTCTGGTTTCTGTCTGTAACAGTGATCATCAGCAGAAGCTTTTTGCATAGGAACAGAGGAAACATTTCTCTGTGTCCTTTCACCTTCAGGCAGTAGCAGTGTATGCACTTCTTTGGGCAATGTTTGTCTTTCTTTTTAATGGCTCTTGGCATTTTTTTTCTGGCCATGAATATTTTTGGCCTCCATGTAGTCCTGTGGCAGTGTGTTCCAGTTTAACCATACGTGCAAAACGCTTATTTGCTCAAGTCTGCTGCTTGAGAATTTCATTTCATGATCTCTTGTTCTTCTGCTGCAAGAACAGTGAATAACTGTTTTCTACTCCCCTTCCCACTGGCACACTCTGCTACAATCCTAGTTCTCCCCTGATTTTTCTCTGTAGCTATACTGTCATGTGGGCAGGCTGATCTAGCCACACTTAAGCTACCTAGTGCAGGTGTAGGGATGTGGATGTGACATGGGTCAGTAAACCATGAGTTTGTACAACTTACACAGCTGTCTGTTCCATCAGACATCCACTATCATTGTTGTCATGCTGGATACATGAAACCTGGTATAGATATGCATCCCAAGATTATAGTCTATCTCCGTCAGGCAGGACTCCAGTGCAAAGAGTCGCTCTTTAGTGGTGGTAGCTGAGATGTGAATGTTTATTAGTGTGACATAAAGGTATGCTGAAGGTCCAGATGATATTTGGAGATTCATACTGGATATTGACTGCTAACCAGCATCTCGACATGGGAGTTGTATGCTTTGGAAACCCCTAATTTTCTGAAGTGTCTGATGACTCTGTGCTAAACTTTAGCTTGACTTTAAAAATGAAGCTAGCCTGGAAGTCCTTTGCAAGCACACAGCCTATTATTGCCACCACTTTTTTCTCCCTTTACAATACTAAGAAGAATTAAAGACACTGATAGGTTTGGGTTTTTTTGCCCCAAGCAATCATATATAATACATACTGCAAAACTGAATCCCTGCTTGCCTACTTTTGTATTACCAGAAACCCGACTGAAGTCAATACTTGACTTTGCAGAGCAGAATCAACCTCAAAATACCCACATCAATCTGTATGTTTTCACCCCTGGAGTTAAATGCCTCCAGATAGTGAAGACAATTCAGAGTTGGACCCATCCTGTGCCTCAGCTGGAGAAGCCAGTTGTGAATCATCACAGCTTAATGAACGCTGCGCTGAGGATTATGCATGGATGCAGGAGGCAGCATCCAAATTCTCCACCAGAAACGAACTGATTGCTTTGATTTCTCATTTTTCTGAAAGATGCAGATGAAGGGAGTGGGACAGAGTTCAGACGATTATTTTTGTGTCGGGGTTTATCTTAAGATCCTTTCCAACCCTAACTCTTCTATGATTCTATGATTTTGGTTACATTACACCATTTGATTCGGGAGGGCAGTCTCACCTGCTGCAGCCTTTCTGTAATGGTGAAATACAGGCTTACAATGAGGTCACTATCCACTAAAATTGCTGTCTAAATTGTTGCCTTTAATTAAATCATTTCATGTATTTGGAGGACCAACAGGTTCCAGGGCAGTCTCTTTGAAGGGATTTTTTCCAAATATTGGACCATTAGACAAATGGTTTCATTTTATGCCAGCTGAGCACAACTCTCAGAAGAAATACAAGAGAGCTTTTTGTTTCTCCTAATTATGGGGCACGGGAAGGCACTGGGAATGATGTGGTATCACTGAGCAATGCATGGCATGTGATGCAGGCACCTCAGGACACGGTGTTGGAGAAGAACATTGTCCCTAATCATGTAGCACATTTTCCCTTTAAGGAAGGGACAGCAGAGCAATTCTAGACGGAAAAGTGTCCATTGGCTCTGTGGTCCATCTTTATTCTGTCTGGTCTGGAGTCATCCTGATATTAGCTCCAGTGGTTTTGTCCCTTCCAGTTGCAGGGTTATGTCCATTTCCATCAGTTATAAGAATATTCCTTCATTGACTTCTCCCATTCAGCTCAGATTCATTTGATTTCATCTCACCCCACCAGTGATTTTCTTCCTTTCTCTAAAGAAAAATCCAAGCAGGGCAGTTCAGGAGCCTATGCTGGCAGAGAAGAGATGGGATAAGAAGGTCATTAAAGCACTGGAATAACTGAGGAGAGTTTATTCCTGTGATTTTTATCCTAGGCCATCCTTGTCTTCAGTATTTCCCAAGCTACTCTTGGCTGTGGTGGCCAAGTACCTCATCACTGCCTCAGCAGACCAGCAATGTTTACTAAGGACTAGCTGCCCAGATCGCCGGCAAAAGGCAAAAGGTCTTGGATGTAAAACAACCTCCCTTGCATCCTGGAGGAGGGTTGGCATCCTTGCTGCCAAGGTGAAGTCGAACAACACTTGGAAGACAAGTGTTGCACCAGAAGAACATCCTTACTTGTTACAAGAAAGGAAAAAACTTTTTAGCCACATTGGTGGAGCGATGTCCAAATGTTCTCTTTAATTCTTCTTAATCATGGTGTTGCTGATTAACATTTGAATAGAGCTTCTAATTAGAAAGAAGAGACACACACAACCTGACCCTGCTGAGGAGGTGAATTCTCAGCCCCTACCACTCATTCCTGCATGTGCTGCCCTGATTAGGGCTTGAATAGGACAATGATTAAAGAGGCCACTGCCACTTTGCAACCTCTCAATAACGCAGCTACATTACAGGATTTATTTTCAGCGAAGAGTTGAATAAATGTTTTGCAAATGTGAGCCACTCCCGCTGAATGGGAATAGCTTTTAAACACTTCTGAAGCACTTTTCCATCTTGTTCATTGTTTCACTGCACAGGTCTCCGCCTGTGTAGAGTGTGCCCTGTTTGACCATAATGTATTTAAATTAAGATTGTGGTTTAAGCATATGTGTTTCACTTGTTCATCTATTTCATTATTCAAATTGAAGCTGAAGCCTGGTGAAAACCTGAAAAGTGTGCTATTGAAAAATCACTTCTACCTTCTTGGGCAGCAGTGTTTTGTTTAAGTTCTTCCATCCATTATGTAATTTATTACACTTATTAATTTGCAGTAAGCCTAACCAAAGTCAGGGCTCTGTTGTGCTAGGAACTATCCACATTCAAAGACAACTATACTCCTAATCTCCTAGGAGTTTTTGATCTCTGCTTGAGTCAATTATAACAATCCACTTAGAAAGACAGCTTTTCTATGCCCATGTCTGTTACAGAGCTGGGGAACAAAATGACCACAATTGACCTAAGCCTTGTTGGAAATGGGTATACAACCCCATATCTCCTGGTTACAGAGCACAGGCAGATTAATTCCTCCTACAAAAGTTTAAGAAATTACAGCCTGTTTTGCTGCCTGTCCACCAAAGCTTCTCTCCCCTCAGCTTAGCACTAGAGCCTCTTCTGCACCATGTTCTGCAACATGTGGTGATGGTGGCTTTGAAGAAGAGTGCCAGAACCTGCGTGGATGCAGCTGAGGTCCAGGTTCCATGTTCCCCTCTGAGAAGGAGGCAACATCTTGAACCACTGCAGCAACATTCACGTAAAGCCATCTTTCATGTACCTTTCTGTCCCAAAGATGCTGACCTGGGACATTGGGAGACCTCCTGCAGCACAATGCATTGTTTTTTTCCTATAGACAGTAAGTTAAAGCGAGATGGAAAATGTTTTGTGGCCTGCAGCATGCAGAACAGATGCTTCGTAGACCCTTTTGCACTAAATTCCTTTCATTGTCCTCATTTTCCTAAAAAGAACTGCAAAATCATCATTCAGAGCTAAAGACATTTTCATAAATGGGGCCTTGATGATATTTTTCATCCAGGTACCCAAAATTAGGCTTTGTGATACAAATGGACCCATTATGAAGAGGCAGTGAGCTTTTGTAGCTGGAAATCATTACCAGACTATGTGAAACAGAGGCAGAAGCAGGTGAAAATGGAGAGGCAAAGCTTGCAGTGTAAGATCAATGGATCCGATTCAGCTGTGAGGGAGAAACAGAGATTTTACATAGAACTAGGGAAAGAAATAATTGTCTAAGGGATCCTTCACTTCAGAAGTGTCTTTTCTGTAGTGCCATAGGTACCTAAATAGGCAAAAAGGCAACTAGCCAGCTTTCTTTTCTTTTTTTAAAAGCCCATCACAAAAGCAACTTTTGTAATAGGTGCTTGGGGGGGGAATTGTGACTGGTAGCACTTGGGAATGGATATTCAGCTTTCAGTGTGCTGTGCCCACTCCATGCGAAAGCTCTGCAAAAGCATGGTCAACTCCACAGCACACCCTCCCCATGTTCATAGGAAGATGCCAGCAATAGATAACACCTTCAACATGCGTCTTAGGGTGAACTATCCCCTGAGCCTGCTCTGAAAAACTCATCTGTGACTGCACATCCAGCACACCCCTCTTGGCTCTGCAATGAGGTCTGGTCTTGAAGGTGCCACCAGCACAGCTGGATCCACCAGACAGTAAAGACTTCAATACTAAATAATGGTGGATTACCTCTTTCCCATCTATTTTTATCTAGTATCCAGAGTGGTTTACTGAGTATCACTCCATTTCTGAAAGCAGGGAAGTGAATGTTGTCTGGGTCTGAGAAGCCTGTATCACTCAGATCAAGCTAAAATCAGAGCCACAGCCCTCTATGGCAGAGAGATTCCTCTTCTGCATGCCAGGACCTGCCAGCCACACTCTGAGGCTCATTAGCGAGGGAGATGGTGGTCCCTTGGTCTGGTCCATCACTTAGTACCACAGGATCTCTAGGTGACCTCAGATGTCTGAAACTGTCAGAGTAAAATGGAAAATTGCTCAATTGACTTGGCATTTAACTTCCCACAGCAGCAGCACGGGAGGAGAAAGAAGGAGAGAAGAGGAAGGCAGGGGAGGAAGCGCACAATTTGTTGAAAGACCCTTTTTGAAGGCAGAAGCAAAATGAGGTGGCACCCACCCACATGTACAGCTTACCTGCAGAAGCCTGAGTTCACACACTCCAGTAATGATCATCATATAAATGCAAAGACATCTCTGCCATTTAGCAGCTGTTTCCTGGATTTCAAGATAGCTTGTTCCGTATGGGCTAGGGAGTGACAAGCTCCTGCACACGTGCAGCAGAAAGACATGCAAAAAGGCTTCTCCTCTGTCTCTCTCTGTCCCCTGAGAGCTTCCTAGCCCTGCTAACCAGATTCGCGCCCAGTCTTTCAGCTCTGGTATTGCTCATGCTCAATGGCCAATCAAACAAGGATTTTTAGAGGCCACAACACACTGGAAGAACACTAACCTCTTCCAGATCTGCTCTTGGGAAGCACCAGCATCCCACCTGCCCAGAGTGCTCCTGATAACCTGCTATGGGTGGGTGAGCCCCCACTGTGATGTCTCGTGCAGAAGCAAGAGCCTGCTGAGTCCTGTGCTCAGTACATTACCTCTCTTGATATGTGTGGCTTCGGGGGTCCTGGTATCCCTGATTGAAATTCAGAATTCTCTGTGACCTCTTTCCCCTTCCATTAACTTCCTAATGTCCCAGCTCTTCCGGGATAATGGCCTGCCAGGACCAAGGGCTATTCTTGGACCACTCTGCTTATCACACCCAGCAGCCTGCACTGTTAACTCCTGTTGTTGCAAAGCAAGGAGGGGCAGGCAGGAATAACTTCGCAAGCCAAGGCAATGTGAGGAGAGCTCTGGCTCTCCCTGCTTGGATGATCTAGCTTCAGAGAGCGACAGCTGTGTCACAGCCACAAAGTAGGGATAGAGAGTTTGTAGTTTAATGCCTCTGAAGGCAAAATCACCAGCAGTTAATAGATTGATGGAGCAGTGAAAAGTTGCTTGCTTCCAACTAGAAATAAGTGGTTCAGGTGTGTGACAAGGTGGAAGACCTCTGTCTTAACCATTCTGTGCCCACTAAGCACGCAAGGATGCTTTTAGTGACAAACTCTCTAAGAAGGCAGTATTTCCAGCCCATGCTAACAGGGAACCAAATTACTGTCCACTAGCACCAGGAGGAGGTATGATATAAATTGGTCAGGGGCACCCTTACTTTTTAAAAGTCAAAAATAACATGGCATATCATGTAAAGGTCAAAGTTGAGCATTGAAGTGTAGTGACTCATACACAATATAAATTTAAGTGTCATAACAGAGCAATAGTAGAGCAAATTGCTGCAAAATGCAGGGCCTGGTAGGTAGCAGCAGGGTATTGAAGATGAAGCTCACATAGTGATTTTAACAGGTTTTGAAATCTGCTACCATAGCTTGTTTTTGATTGCTGTGATTTTATTTGGGTTTGTTAGAGTGTCAGGTGTGTGGGCTCTCTGTGGAGCTGAGGAGTGTATTCAGCTTATGCTCATTGTACAACCAAATCAAAAATAACCTCATAAATAATAACTAATAAAACCAAGGTTTGATTATGTGAAACCCTGAGCATGTTATGAACAGAGCAATCCTCCCAGGAGCAGAGGCAGCCGGAGGAAGGATGAAAGAAGAGGATATGCAAGAAACTAGTGTTAAAATAGCTGCTTTGCTGCTGTTCAATTGGGCTCCTTAGGTATGTGTGTGCCATGGTCAACTTGGCAAAGCGCCTGGTACAAGACATTAAAACCACAACAAAATGCCTTAAAACATCTGGAACAGGATTATAGGTACCCCAGAGAGAGAACAAATGAGCACACCTCAGTACTAGGGAGCATTTTGGTTAAATCCAAGTGCAGCTGGTCAGAAATCCCTGTGTAAGGGCTTTTCTCTTGTCTCCAAGCTTTATGCAGGCTTGGATGCATAGGAGGAGGAGGAGATGTTTGTTTTGATGGAGGCATGCTCCAGGATGATGAAGCGCATGAGAGTCCTGGCCTTGGAAAGCACAGTTCCCAGGTCCTAACATTTTGATATAGCCTGTTATGAAGAGAAGAGTGATTGGAGAAACCCTAATAGGTGCTGCCTATCGCTAAAGCTGGATCTAATGGCAGGAGATGGAGCTAAAATTACTGTGGGCGATTCGGTTGCACATGGGATCAGGTTTTTCTCTCCCACCCCACTCATGCCATTGGTTGAGCTTTGCAGGAACAAGAAGTAGCAGCTCTGGCTCTTGCTTCAGCCAGGATGGCAGAAGGGCCCAGGCTCTGCCCAGCCTCACTGCTTGCCTTCAGTGCAGGGAGGGAACTTTTTCATTCCCCACCACTTTACCAGGCACGCTTTCAAACCTAATTAAGCTTAGTGTTATCATTGTTTTTATCACATTAAGATCCCACTTGGCTCTCAGCAGCACAGACCACAAAGTCAACACTGCATCTTTAAACAGAAACAACAGATTTTGGTTCAATTAAAAATTCATTAAAATGTAAATTAGTTTGTAGGGTTTTTTCCTTCTAATGCCTATTCAGTGTGGCACTCTAATGGCGCAAAGCATTAAGAGGAGGTTAACTTGCAACACAGAGACAAATTGTTCTCCGTATACTCACCTGCTTAAGTGATCTTGGAAAAGAATTTAACCCTTCTCCCTCATCCACCAGGGTTCCCACCTTCCAAAAATTCCTCCTTCCATAACAAGAAAATCCAATTGCTTGTTATGATCTTCTTTTGCCACGCTTTCATAAGCCTAAAGTGGATAATTGACCTTATCCTGCAGCTTTGCTTTTCCTTCTCCTTTGCAGCTCTCAGGGAATTCTTTTTCCCAACAAGACCTACCCTGAAAGCCAATTGTTTCCTCCCAGACCCTGTTAGATGTGCCAGAATAAACTTCCTGGATGCATATGGTGATCTAACCTCACACTTATTAAATCATTTGCTGCTTTTAATGCGCTATGAAACCACGTATGAACATTATTCTTCTTATTTTCCTTATCATTGTAAACTCAGTCGCTATTGCAAGTTCATTAGGTGTCGTTAATTGCCAGCAACATATTCAGAACGTATGGTAAACGCAATTTAATTGAGAACTAATTAACTTGTTATAGTTATCTCATTACATGCCAATTAAACTTTTGAACATTCCTTTTCAGTAGATAAAGGAACAGTTAAAATCCCAGGGACCAAGCTCAGGGATGGTGTAAGGGGGGCAGCTTTGCTGCCTTCATCTGTAACGTGATTGCTGACAAGGGGTTTGCTTTGCATCTTGCATTACTGTAAGATTAAGGGAAGCCAAGGGAGTTCAGGTTAATTTAGTGTGTCTCTGAAGAGGCTGGGAACATGGAAAAAAAATACCGTTGATGGTGGTTTTATGTTTCATGAGAGGAACTGAAGGACCAGGGCCAAGAATTTCTGCTCTGTGGCTGAATCAATTTACAGGTTTTGGTAAACCAGCCTCCAGCTTATCCCACATCTGCAATTTATATGGGGGAATATTTACATGCTACGCCCGATCCAGAGTTGGCGCAAAGGCGTCTCCTGAACGTGGGCTTTGGATCAGCATCTCTGTGCTACATAATTCCAGAGGACTCTCTCTAAACAAGATCTGATCACACACCAGCTGATCACACACAAGAGAGTTCAAGGCAGCGTGATTGACTGTACCTGCCCCCTACCAGCACTGTGATCAAATCACATTTGCCTAGTTTATGTTTCTTGCCTTTCTCTGCATGAAAGTGTCAAGCAAACAAAGGAGAGAAGCAATGGAGGGAAAAAAGCAAAGCCATGCGAGTACAAAGTGCTTCCCAAAGACGCAAAAAAAGCAGCTGGAAAAAATTGGGAACAATACTGCCTTTAATCTCTAAGACAACCAGGTTCAGTTGTCTTAGATGATACTAGTAACATCTATGGCTTAAAAATAAATAACACAAAAATCAACCTGTAGCTGAGCCATCAAGTTCACAGTGTCACTGGAATGTTGGCTTCAAACCCAAACCAAAATCTTTGAAAGTGAGAAGAATTCAAGGGGCTATTATTAAAGTCAGAAGTAACTATTCTGCCACTATTGAAGTGAAGGATAAAGTTACTGAAGGGATAGATGATTCGTTTCCATTTTATTTGCTCAGTGTAATAACCGTGTGAGAAACTTGGAAAATACATGAGGGTACAAGTGGGCAGGTTCTGTGGCCAACCGCTCAAGGCTTTTGACCTGAGCAACTTTCCTCAGGTAAAGGAGTTATTGCCACATGGAGTGGGAAAAGAAGTCCAGAAGTGCTCCTGCTCTGCCACTGATGCCTCAATGCAACACAGAGAGAGTGATCTGACATGAATCAAAATGGTTTGGGTGTAAAGCAGAATTAGCATGAACCAATATCTTTTGTCAGGGTGGAGAATCATCCCCCAGTCCAGATGCTATTGCTGGTTCAGGGTGTTGATTCATCTACAGTGAAAGCAAACTACATTCTGCTAGAGCAAGGATGTATGAAAAAGTGTCAGGGAAATGAAGCTAGAGCAAGGAGGCAGAGGGAGCTGGTTGCATGCTTCAAAGTAATGCAAAAGAGTGCCTGTGAAGATGAACCTGAATTTAAACCACAAGGAAGAAGAGTGTTAATGCAGTACCCGTCTCATATGGGTTTTCCAATAAGGCTATAATGCAGCAAAAGAAGCTGAAGAGGCTTTTCTCACATAATTTTCTAACCAATTTCATAAAGCCAAGGTGGCAAAACTCTTCTGGAGACCTTTCATGTTCTCAGTTTGCTGAATTCAAACATTTACATATATCTCCCATAACCTTTGTCTTTTAAATAGATAGCATTCCTCAAGTAGAAAGGGTGAGTGGGATGTAGCACTGCATACTAGAAACCCCAAGAACTCTATGGTGTTTCTATTCAGGATGTGCTAAGATGGCAATACTTGCATGGTGAGTGTGTTTTTACTGTGTGCTTTTATGATGTTTTCATTATGTGCTTTTAATTATGTGGTTATAAGCTGCTAGAATGGAAACAGGAATGATGAAGCTTGATTGGATTATTATGTTCCCATATATAAATGGATATTATTTTTTTCCGCACTAGGAATCTATGAACAGACAAGTTTGATCGGGAAGTGAGTCCAAGCATTGGAGTAATTAAATCCAGCTCCCCAGGTCAAGTCAATGCTGATGCTTCTGAGCCTTCTTCAAGCCATCAGACCCTCACCTTTGCACAGCTGGAGAGGCAGCTGGAAGACTTGGTGCCATGTGTCCCCACAGGCCTCCAGAAGCCTCAGGCCACACCAGGGTTACCTCCTTCTGAAATCCCCAAAGTTGAAGCAGAAGCTAAATTCAGAAACAAAATGGGGTGGCCCAGGCTTTTGCTTAGGATCTTGTTCCTGACGAGGTCTAATTTAGACAACAAAGTTAAGAGTTCTAAAGTGAGGCTGTATCCTCATTTAGGGCTTAATATTTTGTGATGGGAAAGGTCTAATGAATGCAAACGAACACCCCGTGCTCGCCCTTGCTCTCCCCACAACACAGTGCAGCCCCCTGCTTTGCTGCTGCAGGTCCCACTTGTGCCTGCACCATCCTGGTGAAATCCAGGGTTTGCTCCAGTTCAAATCAAAGAACCACTTTGATAACATCTCTTTATGGTAGCCACAGTAACCTGTGGTTACCTCTTTATGGTAGCCCCCTTCGTTAGAGGCTGCAGGGACTCAGTGCCTTGCAAAATCAGGCCTTTCGGTGAGTTCAGAGTTAATCTTTGTGCAGTTCCCTCAGGCAACACCGTGCTTCATAAACATCCCCATCTGCCAGTGCAAGTATTCATCAGGCCCATGAACGCTGTGACTGGTTTCAGCTGACACAGATTCTTCTTTTTTTTGTGTTCTATTGGAGGCCTATTCTCTGCAACGCTCCTTTCATTGTTCACCTACCTTGGAGACAGCAGCTCACTGTGAAACGTATCTCCAGAGCATCTTTGTGTGAAGAGAGCCTTTTCTCTTACAGACCCGAGATGGCTGTCGGTATCCAAAATTCCATATAAAGGCCCTTGAATGAGCTGGCTGGACCAGAAGGGAAGCATGGTGAGGTGTGCATTGGGAGAGGAAACACCCTGGCTCTCAAGGAAGCAAAACCAAGAATCTTTCTGTAATTTATTTATAGAGAGCAGCAAGGGAAATCTTCCTTGTTCCTCCAGATAAAATTCTTCCATTCTTTGACACCAATAATTCAATAACCTCACAAGAAGTGGAAGTATTTCCTCATCCTCTGTAGATTTTGTGCCTTGTATTGTTGCTTGCTAAATATATGCCGGCATACCACTTTCTGCAGCATCCAGGCTCATGATCTTTGCATGGGTTCTTCCCCTCTAGGAGCACCATAAATAAATCACTAGGTCAGGAAGGCTGTTACATGCCTGTGGTCTTTCTCCCCCATGCTGCCTCTTTTTCTCTCTCCTTACTCCTCCCACATTTGTACACTTAAACCTGCCGGCAGTGTTACGTGAAGTCTCCACCTTCTGCTGTGTTAGGTGTGATCCAGCAGCAGATCAATCATTCATATTCCTTGCCACATAATGATCTAAGATCAGAGCAAAAATCACATTTAGGCACAAGATACACTGAAGTTTTCCTTCCTTGGGAACATGCTCACTGGACTAACAAATCAGATTTCCAGAGAGGTGGGTTTTCAAGCCTGTCTTGCTGCGTAATCAGGGTCATGTATTAAAAAATTTAATTTGGGATCCAGAATGGGAGTATGATGTTGAAAATATCCTGTCCCTGCTGTGATCGGGGTGTTTGCAATGCCCTGAAAGCTTTTTTGGATCAAATGTAGCTGATTTTTTTCTCAGTGTTGGGCACCAAGAAGCAAGCTCTGGGCAAAGAAGTTCTGTTCTTGCTTCTGCAGGAGAAGTAACCTGGAGGCCACGCTCTCTCTGCTGCTTCTGGCTAGAGCTCTTCAGGGGAAATCTCCCTGCCAATTTTATTCTTTCAAAATTCCCTTCATTCTGAAGCCAAAACAATTCATTCACCACAAAGGATGAGAAATATTATTATAAAAGAGGAGAAAAAACATTTATTATTGATGGGGAGCAGAACAACAGTGACTGTAGACAGAAAACAAGTGGTTTTCCAGAGCTGAAATGAGGTTTTGTATTAAAGGCCTTTTGCACAGCATTTTTTTAGCTGTTAGCAAGAAGTGGAGGGAAGAAAAAGTTGCATTCTTTATGTTGCCCTGTAAGATTTTGTCATTTTTGCTAAATGGAACATATTGTTGAATCTCTTGTTTTCCTTGCAGGAAAGTTCTCATTTCCAAAGGACCATGTGTGCACACAATTTCCTTTTCTTTTTTTTTGTTGTTTTAATTGCTGATGTAATCTGCATGTTGAGCAAAGATTTATATCAAAATATATCAAAATATTTCAAAGGACTGTAAGAAGACCACAAAAAAAACAAGCCATCCTTCTTGCAGGTTTCCTCAGGTGTGCTCGTCACTAAGGTGATAGATTTTCAAGTGGTTAGCGGCATGATCTTGGAAGGCCCCCAAAGGAGGGTTATAAAGATTTCCTTTTCTTTATCTATTCTTGTGTCATCATCTCTTTTTCACTCTGATTTCTCATAGGCAGCAACACTCCGAAGTCTCAAGTTAATCTTGCAAGAAACCCCCTCCCATACTTCATGGTGCCCATACACAGCTTATTTCTTCATCCCGCATATAGGATTGTTTATCCAAACTAGGTAGACTGACCTCCTCGACACAGTTGTGGAGAGTAATTGGGTTTCTGCCAAGCATAGGACAAGATTAATCAAACCTGCCAACTTGAAACAGGGCAAAACCAGAGTCAAACATGACCTGTGCTTTAAGGGCCATGAAATGCAGAAGGAAGTACTGTGATGAAGGTGTACTGCAGAAAAAAACCTCAAAGAAATGCCACATCTCTGCCGCTTTGAACTGAGATAAGAGACAAAATTCAAAACCTGATGAGGTCTTAGTTTGGCATCTGAAGCCTGTATCTGTTTATCAGATGCTTAAAGTCTACCATTATAAGTGAGAAATACTTCTCAGTTTGGAATTATCTTAGGGTGTGCATCGCTAAGTTCAAATCATTGCTGGTCATATGCAAGAAATGTGCATGCTTTATACACACTGAGCACATGTGCATATTCTCAGTCAGCGAAAATGTGGCCTTGCTGGGTCAACTATTTCTCCATGGGGTGGGAAGAACAAGGGCAAAGCGTGTGGATTAGGGTAGAGGCAGGGAGCAGGGCAGGTGTCTTGTGCTGTTTCTGTTTCAGGACTATCAGCAAAGGGCTGCTTTGTTGCTCTGGTGACCACGTGAGAAAATTGATGCAAGGCTGGGACAGCTTGGATCAGCCTGGACACTGGGGTTGACCCTTGGGCACTCGCTCCTGGCTGCAGTTTCACACAGCTCAATGGAAACATGGCATCATCTACACTCTTCGAAGCTGAACCATCTTTTAGCCCTTTCTTCTCCTGCCTACAGCCCTGGGCACTGCAGTGGCCTTCAGCATATCGACGATAACCAAAACATACCCAGGTTTAAGACACCTCCCTAAAAAAGTGTTCCCCCCATTATGTGTGTGTATATATATACATGTTCACACACAGCACTGCCACCCAGTGGCTTCCTAATCACAAAGGGGGGGGTGTGCAAACTTATTTTTTCCCCAAAATGCTATTAATATGGTATAAAAACTTCATACAAGCACATACTCAGCTCTGCCTTCCCAACCTGGAGGCTCCTGCTTGGCACGCACACAGGGCCAGGCTGTAAAAGCTGTGCAGCTGGGAGCATCAATACGTTAGCACCAGGTTGAGCTCACAGGCAGTTTGCAATTGTCACACATGTTCTAGCTTTTCTCTTTTTTCTGCCTTTCCCCTTTTTTGTGGGTGCATGGTTAATTGCAAGGGGGAGGAGGGCAGACCTTATCTCTCGTGACTAGTGGTGGCAAAACTGAAGAACTGTTTTCATTACCAGGTGGAAGGCTTTTCACATGCAAATGATCGGGATCATTGTGACTGTGGCATTTTTATTAATCCAAACCAGCTTATCTGACCAAAGAGAAAGTAAGATCGTTCTTGTTTTATATCAAACATTTTGCTCTGATAATGGTGAGTTGTATTTGATGAAATGTTGCATGAATCGCATCTTTGTAATTTACTGCAGGAGAGAAAGAAATAGAAAGAACTAATGGACGGGGTTGGATTTGGGGATGTTTGGGTTGGTTTGGGGGTGGGTTTTTTGCTTTTTCTCTTTAGGACTCTTCTAAATGCCAGCCAAATGATGCCAGTTTACGTAAGCGTTTTAACTTCTCTTCTTCAACATCAAAGGAACTGATCTGGTTTTATAGATGTGAGTATTTTTGTCTCTCTATTGTGTGCACTTTCCCTTCAGACACTGGGAAAATAAGGTCACACTCCCTACTGAGTCCATCCTTTTCTATTGATTTTACTTTCTTAAAATCCTAATAGAGCCTGAAATTAATACAGTTTAATTTTCTTCTCTCTTGGTTGTGAACCACCATAGCTTTCTTATTGCTGCTACACCACCCTGGGTACGAAGAAGATGATAGACTTGAAGTCCTCCTTCCTATGGCAAAAATCCCTGAAAATAGAAAATCAGGAGGGTTTTGGCTCTTTCTCCAAGGAACTGAAGGCTCTCCCTTCCAACCTGAGGAGCAAGGAGGCTTCTTCACTCAGTTTAACAGGGCACAGATCACAGAATGTAACAGACCCCTCTGATGTGGCTAAATCCAGATTCACCGACATCGGGACTTGTCTAAATGCCTGTGCTAGGGCTACGTCTCAGTGCTATCTGCTTCTAAAAAAAGAACCATATCCATATCCTCCTGCCTGTGACAAACAGTTTGTCCAGTGTATGGGAATCCATTAGTAAGACTCACAGCTTAGCCGGGAAGCAGGTGAATGCACTCTAGTAATGGACCTAGCTGCTTTGGGATCCAGCTGGAAAACATCTACCCAAGGGTAAATAAAGCCAGGTGAGGAGACTGACAGTTTTGGAAGGTGCTTGGTGATTACCTGTGTTCCTCCATCCATGAGCAAAGATGCTGGATTGCTACACTCCAATCCCTTGTTGTGCACAGAAACCATCAAGAGCATTCAGGAGAAGATGGAGGGCATCCATCCTACTGAATCAGCATTCTTCCTTCCTCCTAATGAACTTTCTGTGGAGGAAAAGACACTTCATGCCCCTCAAGAGTCACCTGACTTTCATGGGAGGGACTGAGGGTTTCATTGGAGAAGCAGGTTTGTTGCCAATAACGACACAGTGAAACATGACAACCTGGTTAATACAGGCTCCCATTTGTCATGCCTGTTCATCAGAGTACCGTTAAGCTGTATAAAATGGGCTGTAAAGTTTGTTCATTTGGGCTGACAGGTATGAGGAAGGCTATGTGTGGTTTATGGTGTTACAAATTTGATGGAGAAAGGTCCCCTGAGACCTCTCGCTGCACCAAGTCGTCTCATTCTTCATAGTATGGTAAAGACCTCATGGGTCATCTTCTCTGTCCCTCCTTTGCTTGCTCAGGAGCCACTGCCTTTCTCAACAACGCTTCTCACATAGATTAAAAGCATTTTAAATATGTATTACCTTCGCACTCCCTGCATATCTGTGCCTTTCATACCCACATCTTAAATTCATCGCCTCTCTGCCAGTTGTTTGTAAATGTCCCAAGGTGTTTAACTCTTATTCTCTGAACCCTCTGAGCTATTGTTGGTGAATATGGCTATTACATATTCCTGATATTTCTCAAAGGTCAAAAAGAAAATGTAAAATGCCATTTCTTTTTTCTTCCCCCTTCAAAGCAGCAAAATGCAATATTGTTCTGGTGCAGTTACTTTTGCCTTTATGCCAAGATAATTTTTTTCTAAGTATACGTTATTGTATTTACTGCAAATGTTCTGGATACAGAATTATTTCCTCAAATTATTAGGAACTAGAAGATATAATAGCCTTTTATTCTGTTTCAGAACATATCACTCTAGCACAACAGTCTATTTGCGACAGTTTGCTCTCATCTTCCTGCAACACATCTTACAAATGAGACATAAAATTGAGGCTCTGGACGCTTACAGACCCAATCCTGCAACATTTATGCACCTGTTTAAATCTGAATCATGTGAAGATTCATAGCAAATGGAATGGGCAGGATGACTAACACTTGAGGAACTACAGCAATTTCTCCAAAGCAGTTTTGCGGTTCTTCAGGATAATGAGCAACGCATGAAACGAGGGTGCGTTATTTCCTCCCAAAGTCTGGCCAGGATGCTGTAAAGGATGGACTCGGAGTGAATGCAGAATAAAATGTCCTCTCCTGCAGTCAGTACCTATTATATTCATTTCTTTCTACCACTACAGTAAGACTCCTGATCGTGCAGAGCTTAGTACAACAAGATCTCTAGGTTTTCATTTCAGAGTCACACTTGATGATGTTATACAGCCTCGTTAATTGGTTACAAAATAATTCAGCAAGCTGCTCTGTTCCTGCATCTTCTATATAGCTTGCTGCCTTCTCACTCACAACCAGCTGCTCTTCAAGGTCCTGGTCCTTGTGTTTGAATCCTGATCAGCTGAAGAATGACCTTTTTCTCCGACCTACATCTTTCAGAGGAATAAAGCAACAGATGACACCAAGTACAAGATTCAGAGAGCTCTTTGTGCAAGCCCGTAGCAGCAGAGCTCTCCAGTGAAGGGCATGAAGCTTAACTCCCAGCTTACCCTGCAAGGAGGGGCTTTATTTCACTCCAGTGAATAGCAGCATTTCCATTGACTTAATGCAGGAGCAGAGTCAAATCCCAGCATGTATTTTAAGACAAGCTACTCATCAGCAGAAGCAGCCTCTCAGCAGATAGGACAACCCTACTCCTGCGAGAGTCCTCATTCAGGCAAAGTGACTCCTATCACACATTGTCCAATCCCCCCACTTATTGCTCAGAGATTTGTGCTCTTTCACATCACCATCATGATTGGCAACTGGAACAGAAAGACAAAAGAAGCCAAACCACCACCTGGGATGGAGCTGAAAGAGATGCAGGAGCAGATATCTCCATCCGTGTTCTGGAGGATGCATAAGTCGGAAAGCCAGCTGCAGTGTGGTGCTCCCAAACCACAGGGGACTGGTGCTCTGCCCCACTGCATCTCGGGAAACCCTGATGTCCATCCCTGCACCAGCAAGGTCACCTCAAAGCCTGTTTCCTCATCCTCAGGCCAGTCACACTGCCGTGAAACTCCAGAAGAGGGTGAGCAAAAGGAGATCAAGAAGAATAGAAGGAAAAATGAGACTTTTCTCAGATTTATGCAGAAGGTAAATTATGGGGCTACTTACATCACCTAAAATCGTTTTCTCCCCCGGGGCCTGAATGTGCTGTATTACAAAAGCTGTGTATGGGATTGTAAATTTGCCATATACACTACAATGTAATTGTACCAGACTCACCTATGTTGTATTTTTTTACCTATAAATGTAATGGTGATTTGTTTGCCTCCTCTTTTTACACAAGTTTCAGAATCCCCAGGAAAGTACCTTCCACAATTTAATCCAGATAAAGAGAAGAGTCTTTTGTTGAGCATGCCTTCTGTACACAATACAGGAGTTACATGTCCCCATATTTATGGACACGCTTACTCCGGTGCAAAACACCTCGGCATCCTCGGTAGGAATCACACATTGACAGTGCTTCACGCCCTGAGCAACATACTTTTGTACTGATGCAAAGAGCCGTGCACTGAAGGGAAGGTGGCAGCTTTCCAAGTGGCCCCAGTTAATAGCTCTGTTTTGCTTAATGGTGCCTCCCATTCAGACTAAAGATGCTGTTTTAAATATGTAAGCAATTAGTATCTCTCTCTCTCGACACATCTGTGCTTCTTCTATCTGCTGCATTATAAATCCACCACGTCCCTCTCCAGCTCGCTGGTGTGTGCGTCGCCAGATATTGCCATTATCAGCAACTTTCTGGTCTGAAGGAATTATGCTTGCATTTGGAGACTCTCGGCCAGGCTGGCCTTGACTCACCCCAGCACAGCAGGATGCTCCTCTCCAAGGTTGGCCCTGGACTAAGATAACAGGGATATGACCTCTTGGTCTTTTTCTGGCTGTTCTTTGGTCCAGCCAATCCCTTTCTCCTTTTTCCCAACTTTCCTCCACTTTCATCTCCCTTTCTGGATAGAAGCTGCAACCTTTTCTTTCCATGACAAAGCAGGAGGTTGCTAGCAGGGGCTGTGAGCATGGCAGAGACACATCCCAGCGCCTCAGTAGCAGATCCTCTTGTGCAGCTCCTGCTCAAATAAATCCTGCCTGTTCAAACTCCAGTGAGATTTAAAGAGATGTGGCCAGACTGGTATGGATGTCATGGTCGGTATTTATAGTAGTGCGAAGAATTATTGTTACTGAAATAGGAATTAATAGTAATAGAGGCAATTAATAGTGATTAATAGTAATAGTGATCATCATCTCCTTTTACAAAGTGTTTTCCATCCCAAAAGATCTGCTTTATCACGCACACCTTGCAGGGGAGGACAAGGTGCCACCACCACCACCGCAAGCAGCCGTTGGCTTTGTCTGATTTATGCCAGTTTTTGTCCTTTCAGTGAGAAACCGCCCGCACCCCCAAATCCCCCGGCCTGACCCCACCGCAAGGGAGGGGACGTTCCGCGGCCGCGCAGGCGGCAGGTCCCGAGCATCCCCCGTGTGTCCCCTGGGGGGGACGCGCCGCAAACTTTGTCTGCGGGGGGCGGCGAGGGCAGAGCCCGCCCCGAGCCCCCTCCCTGCGCCGGGCGGGGCGGGACGGGCGCTCCGCGGGCGCCGGGGGGCGGAGCGGCCCCGCCGGGCGGCGGCGGCGGCGGCGGCGCTGAGCCGGGACGCGGCTCCGCGCTCCGCACCCCGCGGAGCGGCCCGGCCCAGCCCCCCCGGGAGCCATGCCGCTGCCGTGCCGGGGCTGGACGCTGGCGCTGCTCACGCTGCTGGTGGGGTTCCTCATCTTTGCCGATATCTCCGAGATCGAGGAGGAGAGCGGGTAAATAAATACCCCCCTTCCCCTGCGCGGAGGGGTGCGGGAGGGCGCGGAGGAGAGGGGTGCTGGAGGCGGCGGCGGGGAGGCGGCGGCGGCGGCGGTGGTGGAGGAGAAGAAGGGGGCGGGCGCCCGGACAGTTTCTTTGTCTCCGGCTCTCCCGGTTCTTGCCGTGCCGAAGTGGGAAGGAGCTCGCTGCGCTCCCGCGTAGTGCCGCGGAGCCGGCAGCAGCCCCGGGCGGGACCGCCCCGCCGCCGGGCAGGACGGGGCGCGGGGCCGTGGTCCGGGCAAGGGTGCGGGAGCTGGTACCGGTCCCGTTAGAGACACTGAGGTGCCGGTCCGAGTAGGGATGCTCCGTAAGGTGCAGGTCTGGGTAGGGATGCTGGAGCGGGTACCAGCGTGGTTAGAGATGTTGGAGCAGATACTGGTCTGGAGAGAGGGGTGTGGGCACGGGCAGTGCTGATGGAGCGGGTCTTTAAGCGGGATGTCAGTGCAGGCAGTCTGCTGGCCGGGGCTGGTGGGGCAAGTTGCAGCCCAAGGATGTTGGGTGCTGGTCCAGCTGGGTGTGGTGGAGAGGGCACCAGCCCGCGGGGGTGATGGATGAAGGACCAGTCTGCAGGGTGGTGGAGCAAGCACCAGTCCGCGGGGCAGGAGAGGGTGAGCAAGGATCAGTTGGGTGGGGGTGATAGAGCATGGCAGGAGAGCTCAATCCAAGGGGCTTTTGTGATCACCCCTTCCCGATCACTTCCATAGTGGGTGTTTACCTGCAAGTGCCCTGTATGACAGGGGCTAAAGCAGCCCCTAAGTCTCAGGAGGGAAACAACACCCTCTCCACCCCATAAACCACATCTCTGAGGGCTGCTGGAAACTTAGGGGCTGAGAGGAACAAATGTAGAGAGTGTAGGGTTTGCATTAACTTGAGGAACTCGCTACAGCAGTGTGGGAAAACAAATCAAGTCATTCTAGTAATGTGGGGTGCACTCGTAGTGCCTAAATGGCACAAGGGCTTTCTGTGGCATTGTCCGCTGTGTTACAGCAAAACAAACACCTGCCTGAAATCATAAGTGAAATGCAGTGATGTTTGTCATTGTTTCATTGTTATATTATATTGGGTGCTACAGGCAAGAAGTGCTTAAAGGTCAGTAGCAGTGTCCAGAAACATCCAGCACGAGGCTGTAGGTTACCAGGCTGGATGAATTGTTGCTCTGCAATGAGCTGGCACTATCTATACAATAATAATAAAGGAAATGAAAAGCTTCTGAGGCTTCCTCCCCCATCGGACAGGCTGCTCTGATCCCTTTGCTTTCCTCCCATCTTCTTTTCCGTCTTCTGTTCTTTCTTCTCTCTCTTTGCTTATCTGCTAGATCTGCCTGCCAGAACTTGCTGTGCCCTTATTGAAAATCTATTCTGTTTTGTTACTTACTTGTCCTGTTTTTCACTCTGGTTCATTAAGGATTCCCAGTGTTGTGGGTGTACTGGAAATTGGATGTTCGCTGGTTGCTTATCTCCAAGCCCTGGTATATCTGAGTTTGTTGCTGTAGTTTCTCCAAGGGAGTGCTGCCAAGCAGTGCAGTGGCAGAGATGGCGACAGGGTCAGATGAGTTCTGTAGAAACAACAAGCAGCTTGTTTCATACAGCATTCCAGCATGCACGAGGTAACTGGAAAGGAGAGAAGCACTCTACACTCCAGGTTGTGAAGGTCCTGCAGTCCGGTGCCCTCTGATACACGTTATTCCCAGACCGTTCATAGATGAGTTCCCACATCAGCTGTTCTTCTGACACAGGGATGCACAGAGCAGAGGTGGGACCCTGCTATATCAAGAAGTAGGGCAAACTGACCCTTTCTCTTGCTTTGCCCTATTCTCACCCCTTTTTTTTCCCCACTGCATCTCCAAAATGGTTCAGGTTTGATGAGCTCAAACACAGCAAGGGGCCGAACACTGTTCATCTTACACCTTAAGCTCTTAGTACAGGAGCCCGGCACAAAGAGCTCTTCATCCCTATGTGCTGCCGTGATACCAGGAATGGTCAACACAGTGCTCTGACCTGGCTGAAGTACATCACTGTGGAGATGTGGAAAAGCCAAGTGCCTGATCTGCAGCAGGTCAAGAGATGATAAAGGGTTTTCAATTTTGAGGGCCCCATGATAACAGCATCTTTTGCAGACAGGTCCTGTAGGTAAAGTGGACTGTGTGACAGCAGCAGTGCAAAGCAGTGTAGAGAAATAGACCCTTCCAAAGTTTTTCAGGAGCTCTCTATGTGTCTAGGAGGGAACAACTCCTCTTTGTGAGAGGCTTGCATGGTACTATATATTTGTGCAGCTATCCCCCAGGCCAGGGATATTTGGCTAATGGATCGTGTGGCTCAGCATCCTCCTCTACACCCCATGGAGCACCTTTGCTATGGCGAGCGCAGCCTAAGCATTAGGGAAAGCAAAGAGCTGGGCAGGCATAGAAGCGGGGCTGGGAAATGCAGGCAGGTGCAACTCTTTTCCTCTCTTTCCTTGGCATCCAAACACTCTCTAATTATTGTGAGGAGCGAACAGCTTGCCCACTTTTACACATACCCTGCCCCCTGCCTGCAATTTGGATTGTCTTTGGAAGAATATGCTTCATACGGGTGGGAGAAGGGGGGAACATATTTCTCTCACCTACAGATACTGAGAAATTGCAAAAAGAAAGAACAAAATGGTCATTAGGTATAAAGTAAAAATACAATATTGCTGGCAAAAGGACAAAAAAAAACAACTAAAGAAAAAAGCTGTTTCCCCAGACAATAAGTTCCCAAATCACAGGTGAAGGGAGGCAGGAGCCGGGGGCAGCTGGAACTGCTCTGCCTGCCAGAGGCTGCTGAGAGATGTTTGCTCCTTAAGCAGTCCCGTCTTGCTCCTCCAGGTATTCCTATACCACCTCCTGCAGCCCGGAGATACTGAGACAAAGAGGTGTCAGGGCAAGGATGAAAATTCAGCAGTTTCTTGCTCCCGACGCTGTGTTGCTCTCATTACCCTGTTCCTCCCACCCTGCAGCCACCCCTGCCACATCCCTGTCGTTATGCGCATAGATCACCCATGGACACAGCGCTGGTGCTGCGGGATGGCAGCGGGCAGGCAGACACGCTCATCCCGCTCGCCTTGGCTCGCTCCTCATGCTCACCAGCGTGTGCTGCCGCGATGAGGTATTGTTGCTGTGAACGGTCCTGGCACTTTGTTCCCAAACAACCACCTGGTTCCGGGCTGCTGAACTTTTCCTGCATCTCAGTGGCGCTTACATTTCCCTCCATCGCTCCGGCTCTTTGTTTCCCTGAAAGGAAACAAAAGCCACATTCAATGTCTGTCTTGGGGAACACTAATGCAATCGCAGCCATTGCTTCATCCACCCCAGGATAGGGGAGCGGGGCAGACCTCTCGCTGCAGAGGAAGACAAAGGATGTGGCGTTGAGTGGAATAATTATTGCCGGTGATGAGAAGGAAAATTCTGCTCCAGTTTAAAGGGACTCTTTGTTGTTATGCGTCGGCTGTAGCGGTTCTGCAGGGGTCCGGCTGTGTCCTGATTGTCTGTAGAGGGAGCTGGTGACCCACTGCCACCAGGTGACTTCTCAAATTAGCGCCTGAGCCATCTTAGGGAGCACTTGACACTTGGTAATGGGTTGGTCTTAACATGAGCCAACCTTTTCCCTGCTAGCCCAGGCCACATGCCTTTCCATCCTGATCACAAGAGGAATTACATTCTGCTCTTTTTTGAGTGATGAATCGAAGTATCTCATATTTCCAGCCTGCCTGGAAGCTTGTCAGTAAATTGTCGCTTTTTCCACGTGTGCCCTTTCCTAACGCCTGCCTTTCGAAGGCTCAGGAATGCCACAGAGAGATTTTGTGTCCTTTATGGTGGCTGATGTGCTTGCTCTGAGTGTTCTGTAGCGTGCTGTAGTCATAACACTTCTTGTCAAGGTTGGTCCAGGGAGTATAAATGTCCTGCTTAGATGTTTCAGGCTGTGATTTACTGCGCCTGACCCAGAGTTAGTCTAAGACTTGCTCTGCACCAGAAGGTTTTGTTGAAAAAGGTGCTATATTCTACCAACATACACTTTTTTGCACTCACACAGCAGGTGCACACAAGCCAACAATTACTCAGGTTGGTCTGGAGGAGTAGTAGCTCTCTGCAGGACAGAAGCCCACAGACACCCTGTAACTATTCATGTAAATGGAACCAGTGGAGAGACCTTTGTATTCGTTTGGTATGGCAGGGCTCTAACAAAAGCCCCATGATGCATCGGGCTGGAAAATAAAAGCAATGTTGGAGCACTGATTTGAGTAAGAAAATACTCGGTGTTGGCTTTAATTGCACCTCTTCTGACAATAACTTGAGCTCAAGCAGTGAGTGTCAGGTAGGCTGCAGAGTTCCCTTTCCTCCCTGTGAAGCACTCCTTCATCTCCTGCAGGTGCAGGGGTGACTGCCACAAAGATGCATTCAAAACCCCTGTGCTCCTGCCTAGGGCAAGCTGAAGGAGATGAATCTCCATAGCTTGTTTCCTTAAGCTTAGCTCCAAGGGAATGGCAGGAGCAGTGCTACCTGCAGGGAGTTGGTGTCCTGCAGGAGGGCTTGGGAGCAGCAGGATGGAAAGGACTAATGAACCCCTGAGCAACCCAGTGAAACAAAAAGAAACCCAGTGCCATGATCATAAACAGTCCCTCTAAGGGCTTTACAGCTCAGTTGATGAAAGGCTGCTCTTTGGTCCAGTCCTGATTGTCAGCAGCTTGCAAGACCCCCAAGGGGAGGAATTTCTGAGCTTGCCAGTGAGGAGGGCAGTAGCTGTGGTAGGAGGATGCACATCTCCAGCCAGCACTTCTTAGGTGCAGAGTTGCTGAAGCCGTAACCAGTTCCCACCCTCACAGCAATGAAGAGAGCAAATCAGTTCCCACAGGGCTTGAAGTTTCCCTTTTGCCCAAGTGTGCTTTTTGCTTCCCATCTCTAACCCTGCAAATGTGCAATCCCAGCCTGGGAAGCCTTTTTTTCTCCCTGAAGAGAACAAAGAGTTGCAAATGTTGGTCCATTTAGCAAAGGCTTGTTGAGCAGCTAACGGTGGGGTTAAGTGATTCAGACGTCAGCAGTACAGTGCCCACTCCTCCGTGCTACCGCCGAACTCATGGGCACAGAGCGAAGTCCTGGGATGGTGGCCAGCAGTGACACAGCAGATCCTGCTGCCACCCAGAGCCCTCCTGGCTTCTCCCGGACATGCATGAAGGGGTCGTTTTCTCTTGTATTCTCTGCAGCAACCATGGTTATTCTGCTTGGACATCTGTTCGTTGGTGCCTACTGGCATGCCAGATGTGCTTTTGATCTTCCAGGAAAGCATTCAATAAGAGCTCCCTTATCTTTCCTTGGGCTTTCAGGCTACAGGTATTTTGTTTTTTCATCCCTGAGACCAGCACTACTTAAACACAACTACAGGCACAGTTGCTATAAAAACACAGGTGTTCCAAAGACAGACTTCGAATTGCCTCTATTATTTGTTTTCCCTGGGCCTGGGTCATCCTCAGCAGCAAGAAATAAACCCACACTGCAACATTAGGCAATAATTATTTTGCCATTTCTCTGGCTTCCATCCCCTGTTGCCTTTGGAAACAAGGGAGTTTTCTGGCACACTAAATTCACTGTAGGAGCAGAGTTTCAGGTGTCCTTCAGCAATCACTACAGCAGAGCAGTCTGGTGTCAGCAGATCTGCCCCTTGCAATGCAATAGAAAAAAAAGGGGGGGGTGGGCAAGGAAAAAACCAAGAAGAGAGTGTCTTTACAGCTCCTTTTTCTTTGTGTTCCCACTGTAAATATATAAAGAACTTCTTGTCTTGGCTGAGCAGCAGCCTTGGTGTTGGTGGTGGCCTTGGGAGATGTATCCCCATCAGCAACAGCAGCCCTGGCTCCAATCAGGATGTGAAAGGGGCAATCCAGGGAGATGGGCATGGTGCTGCCAAAACCTGCCATGGAATTGGCAGTGGTGCAGGGCGAGAGGGCAGGCTGGGAGCAGGGAGGAAGATGGACCAGGAGGGTAGCACATGGTTAAGGTGCTCGGTGTGAGGGTGGTGGGATCAAAACGATCCTCCTGAAGCAGCAAGGGATGCCACAACACAAATCTGTGTCCTGCTATCAGGTAACCCAGCCTAGAGTCCTTGCACCAGCCTAGGGGTGATCATCACTCTTAGGGGTGACACTACAAGGCAGAAACACCGTCAGCTTTAGGGATGCTTCCCTTTGCCAGACAGTCAGCAGCTTCATCACCCTGATCCCACTAACTCTGCCAGCCCTGCTGTTGGCCCTTCTAAGGTTTGCACAGTGCTTGATTAATTGAGCTGGCTGCTCATGCACCGGGCCAGCTCTTTCCCAATTTAAGTGCTGGACTCTTTCTTATTGCTACTGCAAGTAAAGTCCTTGTTATTGCATACAGAAATCCATTGGGAATATCACGAACAAACACCAAAAAAATACCCAGGCTGGCCATCTGCATGCTGAGCACACCGTCCCCATCCAGCACTCTCCATGGGCAGGGCTGCTTTTAAAAGCATGTATTGTCACAGTCACAACACAGTTTTGAAGTGCTCTCTCAGGGCGTCCTTCAGTCAAACAGCATTGCAGCGGCCTCCAGGTATTGCCATGTGTCTGGCAGCTCAGAATCGAAAGATGGTTCTTCCACAGAGACCAGTTACCTCCAGCCCAGGCTTTACTGGCATCTTCAAGAATGTAATTCAGCTCTCAGCCAGCAGCTACAACAGGGGACATGATTCCCCTGAGAAGGTTAAGCATTGTCAATAAGGCATCTCCAGCACCTTTTCAGACACCCAGAAGCACACTCAACTGTTGAGCAGCAGCAGCTGAGTTGGTCATTAAGCTTCTCCTCCTTACTGCTGCCTGTATTTCCATGGTGTGGCTTTATAAGCCAGGGGAATTGAGAGGAGGCCAAGCTCTGAAACCACTATTGGCTTTTGAATGTTGTCGTCTGAGGACTAAACCCTTGTGAAGGTCCTTGGTATGGCTCCGTTGCTGGTGAGTGCCTGTAAAGGTGGGGAGATAGCTCAGGCAGTTGCTGGTTGCAGTGTGTAGCTCTCATCCAGGAGCTCCCAGCTCTCTTTGTATTTTGAGGCACCAGATGTTATTTTGAGGATGCTCATACAGAACAACCACTCCAGGAGGATGTCAATGCCCAGGAGAGGTCCTCAGCATCCACAGCAACACTGAAAGAGGAAACCAGACCTTGAGTATTCCAAGGGGCTGCGCAGACCAGTGGGAAAAGTAGGCAAGAGATGGGTGTGGGAGGATGAGCCGGAGGACCCACAGCCCCTCAGACATGATATCTTTTCATCTTGCACCATTCCCATTTCCCAAGGTACGTAGCATCCAAGATGCTGCAGGAGCCACTGGGGTTTTTGTCTCTTGGTATGTGAATGCTCAGGGTGACAGATCTGCTGCAAAACTGATGCTCTGCTGTTTGCACTCCCTGATAGCTCTGCTCTGTTGGCTGAAAAAATTATCTCAGGGAAAATGTATAGTGTAGATCTGTTTTTTAAGCAGTGAGGCTTTTGTCTCAGCTCCTTTCTAGGTCTTCAGTGGGCTCTTGGGGTTTTTTTTCCTTCTGCATTCCAGAAGGGGAAAGCTAAACACACAAACACACACACCCCAGTCCCAAACCCTTCACTGGATCCTTTTTGCCTGCTTCAATGTCTTTTTCTTTGCTGACTGTTTAATTAACACAGCCAAAGAAACTGAACTGATGCCAGGAATAAACTTCTAATGGAAGACCCGAGATGAAGGAGGGAGTAAGGTCCTGTTAGTACGCAGGATGGGGAGAGGTGAAGTGTGTGACATTCGAGCCCTGCAAGCATGTGAGTATTTTGTCTTTAGAGCATCGATAAAACACGAGCATCACGGGGTGATAGGGTCAGGCTGTGCTGATGGGATGGTGAATGCAAGTGGATGTGAGACCTGACGTTCTACAGGTGAGAGGAAGACTGTTCTGCCTCAGGGAAAGCACGTGATGGCTTTGGGACAGAGCTTGAAAGTCCAGGACCATGGCTTCCTGGTGAGTAGTAGTAACCATCAGGCTGCTCTGAGCATCTTCCTGCCTCTTACAAGTCCTTCAGAGCAGGTAGCTCAGGGCAGGGACAGGGATTTGGGTTTGGTGCTCTGGTTATCCCAGTGCAGAGTGACCCCCAAGCAGTGTCCTGGTGGCAGGCTGCTATGGGTGTCCCTCCCATTGCCTTGTGCCTTTTAGTCATCAGAGCTGCACTGTTCCTGCTGGTCCTTTGCTGGTTTTGCCATATAAGCATTTCTGCCTAATTGGCTAATTCTCTGTTAAGCAATAGGTGTCTCTGTTTTGCAAACTCATGTGTCTTGATTCCTGTGTCCTCAGCGATCACACAGTGATTTGTAACCAGGCAGAAATCTCAGAGCCGAACCCTGCTCTCATTTACACAGGAGCTGATGTGGAGCCACAGTTACCATCTAGCAGGGAGGGATGATGAGCACCTCCGACCTTCCCATCTTGTGGTCCCCGGAAAGGAGCCTGCAGGATGCAGAGGCATGGGAGGAGGTGGCCAGATTAGCAAGGCTGGTTTGTAGGAGACTGATAGATCTGTGTTCCCCATGGTGGGTAATAGCAAGTACATGAACATCAGCAAGACCATCATCTGGTGCCTTTACACCAAATCTCCTCGGCTTGCTGGAAGATGCTACACCACAGGCCTGGTTGTACAAGCACTGCCCTTGCAGCTCATATACCAGAGCTGCATCAGGATCCCAGCAGAGCAAAGTGATTTTCCTGAATGCCGTGATATGGGCACACTCTCCCAAATGCAGTCGTATGAAAGAATAGAAAGAATGAAACTTGGGAGCAGTAAAAATAGCACCTGATATTTAGGAAGTTTTTGACACTCAGGCTGCCAAGCTGTGATAATATGAACAAGTGAGATTTTAAACACATGGAAGTGTGATTTCAAACGTTTCATCAAGATGTATTGCAAGATCTTTCATCCTAGCAGACAAAACGCTTTAGAAATGTCGTCCCAATTAATCCCCGCAGAGGGAACCTTGCTCACCAGGAGAGTGTGGGTACACAGAGCTACCCAATGGCCACCGATCCTCTTCATCGCAATCTACTCCACACCCTGGGATCACAGACTCAGAAGCGACTGGTGAAATGTCACAGGGAATGATGTGCAAGTGTCAGATGTCCTGGCTCCTCCTAGTGTGCTATGAAATATGATGCAGGAAGGCGAGATGAGAAGCGAGAGCTACGTGTCTGGGTAGGCAAAGGCCGGTGTCACAGAGGGTGCATGATGATGTGTTTCAGTACGTGGTCTCAAGGTTCCAAAATGCATCTCTGATCCCATCGCTTCTCACCTGGCTTTGTCTTGTTTCTAGTTTGCACAAGTTCTTCCCTGTGAGGGTGCTGAGGCGCTGGCACAGGGTGCCCAGAGAAGCTGTGGCTGCCCCATCCCTGGCAGTGTTCAAGGCCAGGTTGGACACAGGGGCTTGGAGCAACCTGCTCTAGTGGAAGGTGTCCCTGCCTGTGGCAGGGGGTTGGAGCTGGATGAGCTTTAAGGTCCCTTCCAAAACAAACCATTCTGTGATTCTAACCAGCAGCAAAGCCTTTCCTGTCTTAATTTGTCTCTCCTCTCATAGCAGAACTTTTATGGATATGGATGGGCTTTCACCTAAACCCCACAGAACCACTTGAGTCTCTAGTGAGAAGCCCACAAGAGTGCTTGCTGATGACTGTGGCCTTTTTCCATGTTTTCAGCGAGACCTGATATGCAGTTGGAAAGCCAGGACATGGTACCCAAGAAATCCCGGCCTCCAGCCTCTGGGCTGCATTCCTGTTCAGTTTGAATTCCTGGGACACCTTTGCTTTTCCACCCTGCAGGACAGACTGGACAGGTTGGCGCTCAGAAGCCAATTATTTCTCTTTCGTAGACAACTGGAATCACATTTGCTGCTCTGCTGGTCTCAACACAGGGCAGAGGAGGGGGTGTTGAAACCTCTATCCTGATCCACATTTTACATCTCTGGCCTGAGTGAATCCTGTTCCATCTTTGAGGGCTCAGGGAGCACATGGCTTAGCTTAATGACTGCACTGCTCTTAATCAGCAGAATTAATCCACTCATTTAACAGGGCAGTCAGTGCATCCAAGCCCATCGCTAGTGAGGCGGTGTGCAGGTGGCAGCTAGTCCCTGATGCGGCAAGGTCTGGCTTATGCCCGTGAATGCACATGGGATTATATGTCACTGGAGTGTCTGCAGCACTGAGTCTATCAAGTCTGGGACAAGGGGGGTGATCTCTCTGTTTGTATTTCATTTCCATTGGCTGGGCAGCATGTCCCTTTCCCCAGTTACAGTGACTGGGTCTGTCTGGCCATGAAGCAGCACCCTATGGAGGGGCTGTGAGCATCCTGCTCAGCTTCCCTTCACCACACAGATGCCTTGGGAAGGGGAGGGAGGGAAGTGATTTTCAGAGGGTGATCCCTGAGAAGGCTCATGTGCTCTTCAGATAGAAAATAGCAATTCTGGCCTTGAGGACAACATCAAAGCAATCCTTAAAAAGCAAAGTAAATATAGGTGGTGGTTTCTTTTTCTAATAGATACAGACTGCCTTATGGGTACAGCCTGCAGCTATTTCAGACCAATGGCTGCCTGTGCTTTTCAGGCCAGTGAGACCTTCTTAGATTGATTCCTGTGGTCTTCTGGGTGACATATCCTACCCTCTCACCCTGCAAGAGCCATACTCACTCTCAGCAAACAAAAAGCAGCATTTTCAAGAGGACTGGCGTGCTGTAAGCCTGTGGTAGTGCTCCTGTCCTGGCTTGCGGGACTGTCATTTTCTTGGTGTTATGGGCCAAGCCACTTCACCCCCCAGTGTTCCAGCTGTAAAACAAGGATCATAAAATGTACCTAACACAAAAGCAGGTTCTGAAAACTTAATTAGTGTGTGTTAATCATTTGAACCCCTCAAGATAAAAACTGTGGCACTCTGAACTCTCTTTCTGTGGAATTCAGATGGGGGATTGTTAAGCAGAATTTATCCAAGGGATCATTATCTCTCTTTCATGTGGAGAAGGGAGAAGAGGAGGACTTGGGTTGCCCAAGGTCAGGAAGAGGCAGAGGTTTCGTTCCTTCGGGAATGAGCTCCACAAGTGTGGCTAAATGGGTGGCTGGGTATGGATAAAATTTCTGGCTAGGTCATACTTCTCGTGCCTGCTTCCCATGTGTATTGTCTGCAATGGATGCTGGAGGAAGCAGGATTCGGAGGTGGGCATTGTAAAATATCCACGGAAAACACATTTTGGAATTTGTAAGCCTGAGAATATGGATGCATAAAGCCTATTCTTAGAGATCCTCTTGCCCAAAGAGGCTGTGTGACCTACTTGTTCAGTCAAAGCAGCTTTGATTTCACATATTGAAATTGCTGGAAGCAAGACTAAACCGTACCTAGCAATAATTAAGAGAATCATTTAAGAAATGAGAAATCATGAAAAGGGAAGCAAAAACCCCAAACAGCCCATTCATAGTGGGTGAATAGAAAAGTCTTCACATATCTGATTCGTCAGAAATTATTCATCCACAAAAATTTGGGCCTGAACCATAAGAAAATTCTTCTTTTTTATCCTCTGATATATGAATCAGTGTCACTTTACATCTGAGCACAGAATGTTTTGACCTATATAATATCTTGGATAGTGGAAATACAGCTTGAAAATCTCAAAGCAAAAATGAGAAAGGATGGCGTAAGCCATTAATATGGCATTAGCACATATAGATGTGACTTATCACTGGAAAACATCCCAACAGAAGTCAAAGAGAAAGAGTGTTTTGTAAATAATAGGATTAAGAAGCAGGTTGGTACTTTGTGGAACTGGCTATACAATCAAACTGATAACAACCAGATTAATAAAGCAATTCAATCTAAACACGGTGTAGCACTAGAAAGCTTTTCAAAATCAATGCCTATCTGTGCAATTTTAATCGAGGTTGGTCTTTGCCTTTTGAAGCCAAGAGATTTGAAACTCCAGATCAGCAAGGGATAATAAAATGGGCTGAGTTTTTTTTTCTAAACGTGTGCCTTCTAACTAGTGCCCTCCATTCCTTAATGTTCTCCTCTTCCCAGTTGGGAGCAACAAAGCAGCACGGTGATACTGGCTTGCTGTGTTGGTAATAAAGTATGGTAGACCTTGGGAAATGCCATGCTTGACTAAACTACAGGTGTTTGGAGCAGCTGGTTTGCCAGGCTGGTACCCACTGATGAGCTGAGCTCAGCAGGATGCTGGACCGGGCAATACACCCCATGTAATGATATACACAGTGTTTGTTGTCTTTGCCTGTACAAAGGAAGATTGTAAGGAAGATGTTCAGAAGTTGCAGTGTAGGACACAAAGGGCCAAAAGGCTGATGATTTTGAAGCCAAAGGAGCATTTTAGGATTCATTAAACCAGCTAAGACCTTCAGACAAGTATCATGTCCCAGCTTCAGGCAATCTCTGAGAGAGATACCAAGCCTAAGAGAGATACCAATACCAAGACAGGGAGCAGTGTCTTTGCCAGCATCTTAGGTGAGAGCATCCTGGCTGCTGCTGGCCAGAAAGCAGTGAGTCCAGTGCCATGGAGCAAGTCATGGGAAGGTGGCTAGCAGAGCCCTGCTCTTTCCCCCATGTTCATGTATGACAGCAGAACACTTCATGCTCTGTTTGCATTACAATACGTTGAAAACTTCTGCTTTTCACAGTGTGTGAGAGGGAAAGAAACTGCCCTTGAGGGGCTGGTCGGCAGCAAAACCGGGCAGGCAATCCCCTTCCCCACCAGCGCTGCACACAGTGAGCTGGGAGATGTGCTCTCAACCTGCATTTCTCACGTCCAGCATCTCCGCATCTGATGCCTGCCTTAGTTTCAGAAGGAGACATGCACAGACCTGTTGCTGGCAGCATGTAAAGCTAGATTGGATAAATGCATTTGAATAATACGATGTGATGAGGTGGGAGCTAACAGGTCCTCTCCACTTTCTAATTTCTGTGATTTTTTTCTTGTCCTTTCACAGAGATTGCGAACCAGCACTTATTCAGGGAGCAGCACTTCTTTTTCTAAGCCCTTAATCCATTCCCTATCTGTCGTACGGCAAGTGTGAAAGAGTGTGAATCCCATTTGGAAGGCTCCTTCAGAGGAGACGTCTCAGAAAGCATGCGTGGTTTGCACACTAATCCAGTCTGCTCCCACACCCTGCGGTGAACCCCATTAAAGCGGAGGTTGTTAAATGCCAGCAGGCTCTAGGAATAAGCTAGTCCTGCTGTTCCCTTGATGCACCAAAAAATGAAGCATCTCGCTGACTCTCAGGTTTGTCAAAGGAAAGAGGAGAGTATCGGAGCAAGAATCACTCTGACTTGGCCGTAGATGGTCCCCAGCAGGAGGGAGGAAAGGGACAACCATTGTTGTCCCAAAGGTTTGATGTTAGGCGGTGCTGAGGGCTGTGCTCAGCCTAATGAAGGGATTGATTTACCTCACATCCCCCAAGTCTGAAAGTCTTTTTTGATGGCACCAACCATTCACACACTCTATTTCTTTTTCATTTATGTCTAATGCATTTGGGATTTTTTTCAGGACTGGTAGAAATATGTGCTCCTGAGATACGTTTTCATTAAGGTATATATTTCCAGGTAGCACTATTTCTGCTGGAAGAAAATTTGGTTCCCTTTATGAGCGTGTTCATTTGGATATCTGTGCAATGGAAACAATAAAACAGAGCAATGAGCACGTGGCAGTTAAAATGTGTCTGACTAGGAGCTCGGCTCCCACTGAGCATCAGAAAGTGGGTGACTTGTTCTTTGTTACCCTTTTGAAAACAGCAAGCTAAAGCAAGATGGGGCTCTGCAGCCAAGTGAATGCAGACCAATACTTGTATGTGTTTCTTTTTAAGTGAGAATTCACAGGTTGTGTGAGTGGTGTTGGTTTCTGAAGGGACTTGGTCCCACTTATTCTTCATTATAGCACTGTACAAGTGCTGGAAAGTTTGGCTGTCCATTCTCTTAGGTCTTGCTTAGGCAGGTCTAGTACCCATCCTTGTGCAGTGGTGTCAAGCCATGGGAGTGACAAGGATGTCACTTTAGGTCTCAGCTCCAGCATGCGAATGACTGTGGTGAGTTGGCCTCATAGCTTCAGCCAGGTAACACCAAAGGTGGGGACAAGGAGCTTCAGGGCACTCAGGGGTCAAAGTGGGCTGGAATGGGACTCTGGGTCTGGCCTGGGTCACTGGGAGCTGGGAGACAGCACACTGTGAGGATGAGGTCCCACAAGTGACCCAGAAGGCTGGTGGCTTGGTCTGGATAAAATGGAGATGTAGGGTGGTCTCAACTGAAAACCCAAAAAGACAGTGGTGGGAATCCTATCCAGATCGTTCAGCTCAGTCCCCAATTGAAAAGCATAGGGAAAGTCCCTCGGTAACCTGAGGATGGAGGAGACCTTCTCAATGCACTGCTAACACCTGACTCGTAATAAGAAAGCAGAGATGTATTTAATGCAACCTGTAGGCTGCATGCTGCTTTGATGGCGGAGACCAGATGTCTTTGATGGCTGGTTGGATTGCACAAGTATTATTAATTGGGGTGGTTAGGAGCTTTTTTGCAGGAATGATTTTACGGTCACAGTAGGGCAGCAATGACAATGGATGTGAAAAGCCCTTTACACGCATGGGGACATGTCCCTCCTGGATGGGGTGGGATAAGATCAGCGCAGCGGTGTCTCCGTTCAGAGCCCTTCAGAGCAGGATCTCTTGACTGTTGAACAATGCTTGGCAAAGAGGTGCTGGGTTTATAAATAATGCATTTCCTTTGTCTTGCAGGAGTTCTGGAGGCAGAGGTACAATCAGATCAGCTGTGAACAGCTTACATAGCAAATCTAATAGGTTTGTAAATTAGATTTTGTGTTCATTTGTTTTTGCTGTAAGGCAGCTATTAATCTGCTTCTTCTCTTCACTGGATAGTGCTGTTCTTATTTAGCAAATGTATCTGTTTCTTTTCACTTCTGCTTTGCATTTTCTTAATCGTTTCTCCCCCTCCTTCCTCCATCTCAGTGCAATAATCATTTGCAAATAACCAAGGATCTGCAAGTTGTGGTGATTGAGAGGATGAGGAACAGAGAGTTACTTATTGTGAAAATAAGTCCGTGTTGGAGTTGCCATTTTCATAGGTTTACTCAGTGCTGTTGGAAGAGGGACCGCTGTCTTTGACATCGGAACTTCATTCGGCTTTGTAGTAAAGCACTTCAGTAACATTGCTCCATTGCAGTCATTTCGTGGCATCACAGCTTCATTCATAGTCTCTCAGTGTGATTTTCACAATGATTTCACGTCAGCCTAGCATTACCAAGTGCCACAGTTGCACAGCTTAGTGACGCCATGCGAGGAAGGGTGATATTCTGTGACGATGCCACCACCCGTGATCAAAACACAGAAAATGGGCAAAACCAACAAAAATCCTAGTTATTCCCAAGATTTCTTTACCCTGTTTCCTTTATGATTTTCGATACCTTATAAATAAGCTTTGCAAGACACGTGATATGGCAAAATGCACAATGGATACAAAGCCAACAGCCTCAACTGGCAGATACTGTTCACACACACACAAGGACACACAACCACACAGCCAGCTTTTATAAACACATTTCCTTGCCTTTCCAAAACATTACATAGTGTGAGCCACAGTGTGTCCATGGGAGCTCCTTCCCTGGGCCACCAGTTCTGCTTCATCTCTCTCACTCTTCTCCCTCCTTGAGGTTTACATGCTTTTTTATATGTATTTATTTACAAACCATTTCCCAGCTGGAAAAAGCCCTTTGCACCGGAGAGGGAGATTCCCTTTAGGTGATAGTTACTGCTTTGGCTGTATGTTTTTCAGAGTGCTCTGAAGTGTGAAGGTTTTTTTGGGGCTGCAAATACACGCGCAGCCTTCTGATGAGATGCTTGGGTATTCTCTTTGGAGAGTGGCTGGCTGGCATCAAGTATTTGGAGGCTTCCTTAATTCATGCCATTTGATGTAAGCAGCACTGAAGTGCTGGGGCTGATTTGCTTCTTAGAGAAAGGGTTAAGAGCTGGGGGTTTCCAGTGATCATCTCCAAACCACAGCACCTAGTTGTTGCCTGTCCCCCCGCTCATTTCTGGCCCTGGAGCAGGAATAGACATGCTGAAATCCTCGTTCTAACAAGGGAAAAGTTACCAGCAAGCCAGCTTCCCCCCGTTCAGTATGGGATGCTCATAGCCCAGACTCACAAGCAGCACCCAGCAGCTCAGCTAAATCAATCTCTCCTTTGGGTGAAGTGAAGATTGCACTTCTCTGATGAGGATTTCAACCCTCTCCAGGAGCTGAGCTGGCTCCAATTCAGAGTGTTCATGTGCAACCACAAGACAACAGGGTCCATGTAGAAAACGTCTTGGTGAATTCTGCGGGTTCCCTCAGGCTCTGGGGTGTCTTGTCTCTAAGTGTTCATCTGCCAGCCTGTCTTTGCAGAGCCTGTTTGTGTTTGTGTGTGCATGCCTTTCTACAGCTAGCTGTGTAAGATCGTGTTTTCTGTATTGCTGTGCCTGGCTGTAAGTGTGTTCGCATAAGTGAGCAGGTATTTAAGGATTTATGTCTGCTTGAGTGTAGCAGAACACAAACAGGCTTTCAGTTCTCGTTTAGCTAATAACTACGATTTTGCTTTTCTGATGAAGTTTGAATACCAGCAGCCAGAGCTGAAGACAGTGATTAGAAGTGCCATTGGGATGCTAACGGATCCTGCCTCTCTCCCTCTCCCCATCTTTCTTTTCTCTAGAGCTGAAGTAGTAATAAATGACTCTTCGTCTCCAGCTGTTGTTGACAGAAGTAATGAAAGCATTAAGCACAACATTAAACCAGCCTCATCCAAATGGAGACACAACCAGACACTCTCTTTGAAGATCAGGTACTGGTAATTACCTATAGGACAAGAGACAGATTCGGTCCTCTCTAGTGCAAGCTGGCAAATTGCCTCTGTATATCAACTAAAGAAGTCAAGGAAGAAATAAAAGGCTTATCTCCTGCTGAGCTAGGCTTCATATCTGTAAGTGATCACTTGGAAATGAATTCCCAGCTGAACCAGCTGGCCTCGCAACAACAACATAAGGAGAACTTGAGCCCCCGTTTTCCAGGTCAAGTGGGAGCAGCATGTGCTGTCAGTGGGTCACAGAGGGGAGAAGGAGACAGTCTTCCTGGGGTATATGCAGGCACCCCCCACTAATGTTGGGCTGATGCTAGTCTGCGCCGGGAAGGGATGGGTGGAGAAAGAGCAGGCGTTGAGATGGTGATACCCATTTGTAAGCTGTTCCTGGGGAAACATCAGTCAGATGGATGGGCCACAGAGCAGCCAGGAGGCAAGAGTTCATCTTATGCATGACCTCTGTACATCATCTAACGGGGCTGTTTTCTTCCCTGTCCTCAGGAAACAGATCTTGAAGTTCCTGGATGCAGAGAAGGACATCTCGGTGCTGAAGGGGACACTGAAGCCGGGGGACATCATCCACTACGTGTTTGACAGGGACAGCACCATGAATGTCTCGCAGAACCTGTACGAGCTGCTGCCCCGCACCTCGCCCCTCAAGGGCAAGCAGTTCCCCACCTGCGCCATCGTGGGCAACTCAGGGGTCCTGCTCAGCAGCCGCTGCGGCCCCGAGATCGATGCGCACAGCTTCGTGATAAGGTAGGGACTGTGTCCTGCTGCACGATGGAGCTGAGGGTGTATCGGGGGGGGTTTGGAGCAGAGGAAAGGGACTGGAGTCCTGGTGGCATGGTGCTGTGCAGCCCTGCAGCCCCATGGGCATGTGTAGAGTTCACCGATGCAAACACCCTGCTGCAAACTCTTCCATCTACCACTAAGTGCTCACCCACTGTTCTTTCAAACACACCCATGTTTTCTCATGGTGCACCATTAACCCTCATCACCCCCAGTCCCAAGGACTCCCTTTCTTTTCCCACATGCTTGCCCTCTTGCAAACAAACCCTGTCCTGGACTCTTCCATGGACACAAGTTCAATTCTTCCCCAAATCACTTCTGCCCTTGAGCACTGGGTGCACCTCACGGTGCCCTGGCACCACGCTTGTCCACATCTAGCTCTGATGCTCCCCTGTTACCGCTCCATCCCCAGTACTGATGTCCCTGCAGATGTGCTGCCCCATGGACCTGCAGCAACAGCTGCTGGGACACACTGAATTGGTTACAGAAGATGCTTGAAGTGGAGAGGAGGAGCGCGCCTGCCCTCCTATCCCTGGCACCTGTGTACAACTGCTAGCTGAGGGGCTAGAGCAGTCTGCTGATGATTTATGTATGTGCAGACATTTGCTTTCTGGTGAGTCTATTATGAAGACAGCCCAATCCATCAGCGGCTCACAGAGGTGGTCTCCAGTGTGACATGGGAATGAGGATAATGTCACCTCTGCCCCCTGCTCAAATCTGGCTGCTCCAGCCTGCCTGGCTGCTAGCAGCTCCATCCTGTCCGCAGGGGACAGGGTGTTATCGTTCACATCCTTAAGTGTAACCAGAGTGAGAAAAGGGGAAAATTGCTTATTGCAGTTCTGGCAAAGTTTAGGGAGAGGCTTTCGTGTCAGGCAGCAAAGCTGCAGGAGAAAAGCTTTTCTGGGTGTAAGGATTGGGATTTTGAGCTACTTCTCCCCAGCTAGTGCAGATCTGGCATGGTCATGCTCTTCCCACCATAGGTTATCTTTCTGAGGAATGTTTGCCCCATCCAGGCAGCCTTTCCAGCAGGGCTGGCAGTATCCAGTGATGGGCTCTGTGTCCAGGATATAGCTCTTCAGATCCAGTGTTTATTTTCAGTGATTTTACTCCTGCGATGAGTGGATCAGAAGGGCTCCATGTGCCAGTAACCGGATTTTCTTTACACCATTCCCTTAGTTTCTCCATCTGTAAAGCAGAGAAAACAGTAGTAATGGCTGATTATCGACACAGATGGTTAGGATGCAATTCCTGCTCGTTAAATACTGTAACTTCTCTATAAAACGCCACAGGAGAACACGCAGTGTGCAAACACACATCTACCCTCTGGTTTTTACCACACTGGAGGAGCATCTCTCTGCATCTCCCCATCAGCTGGTCCCTGGTGCCATTTACCCAGTGCCACGTACATGGCACAGCTTAATGGCAACAGATCCCTCTTCAAGGAGCTGTAGGAAAGCACCATATAATGAGGGTGATTTGTTGGCAATTTATCCCACATCCTTGGTGTGACTCAGGAGCTGGTGGCACGGCAGCTCCTGGAGAAGCATGTGTGCCCATCGCTGCATGCCCACCCTGGGAGGAGGCACCAATTAATCCTACAGAAAGAGATGGGTTTTGAAGGTCACAGCCTCCAGACAGCCAAACCCTGTGGAGATCATGTCCTGGCATCCACCTCCTGCTGGTGTCATTATCGCTGCTGGTGCCACTGTGTCTGCTGTTAGCAGAGACTCACCAGGAGGAGAAAAGAGATTTGGGATAATATTACCCTAGCAGGGCTAGATGTAAGAGGCGAGTACTTTCCTTGCTTGGGAAAGGCTGTTTCACTGCAAACCTGCCGTGGCAGCAAAGATGGGAGGTTTGTTGCTACGTGTTATTTCTGAACCGCACCAGAAGAGATACCGATACGTATGAAGCCACCCACCAGACACCAGAGTTATGTCTGTTATTAGCATTGCCCCAGAGGAGTATGCATGCACATGCCGTCATGCTGAGGAATGATGACCTGATATTAAGATGGCTCATCATTACCAGGTCAGAGCCTCTCTTTATTGCAGAGATTCATTTTCTCTCCTCCTTCTCCCAAAAGCAAAGGCGAATGGGCACTTATGTCTCTGGCTTTTGGCATCAAGTGCCCCTCGTGTTTGTCACCAAGTGCCCCTCATGTTTGTCACTGCCCTCTCTTATATCCATTGCAAAGGGCTGTTTGGTGTTTCTCCTTGCAGGTGCAATCTGGCCCCTGTCCAGGAGTACTCACAGGACGTGGGCATGAAGACAGACCTGGTGACTATGAACCCCTCGGTCATCCAACGGGCCTTCGAGGACCTGGTGAATGAGACTTGGAGGGAGAAGCTGCTGCAACGCCTCCACAGCCTCAACGGCAGCATCCTCTGGATCCCGGCGTTCATGGCTAAGGGGGGAAAGGAGAGAGTGGAGTGGGTGAACGAGCTCATCCTGAAGCATCACATCAACGTCAGGACTGCCTACCCCTCACTGCGCCTGCTGCACGCTGTCCGAGGGTGAGAGTGTTTCTGGTGTGCTCAGAGCCAGGATTTCTTGAGCTTCCCAATCTGGAGAGCGATCCATTGGTTTGTGCTGGAGCTGTTTCTTTCTCCGGCTCTGCAGGGCCTCCATAGGTAGTGGCTGGTCCCTAGATGAGAACTAAGGACCACCTCACAAGCAGGGGCTCCCTGCTCTGCCCTTTGAGCATGAGGGCTTTCAGTCATGCAATATAGTGAGCCTACGTCTTCCAATGCTTTCCTGGGTGTCACAATGATAACTTCCCAACCTATGGTTAGAGCTTTCCTTGGAGAAATGTGTGTGTACCAAGCTAGTGATGAGTTTTGGCACCTTGTGCTTGAGTGACCCATGTGAGTCCTGCACAGCTCCTCAGGTCAGGGAGCTCATGGCAATGGCAGGGTTGTTCATGAGTAGCCTTTGTGATGGTGCTAATTGCACTGCTCATCTTAAATGACCAGCCCAAGGCAAGGAGGGGATTGACATGGTCTGGTCCTCCTGATCAGATAAATAGGTCCAAGTGGTGGTGAAATGACTTACAGGGAGGGAAGGAATGGGTCTTTCTGCTCTCTCCTTCTAACTTCAGCTGTGTGGGAGACACAGGTTGTGGTGGGGATGGGCAGGTTATAAAAGAGAGAGCCCCAGAGGTGAGAATTGCACATAAGTTGCTTCAGGATGGGGTGGGTTGTTGCTTTCTTGCTTTATTTCTCTAAGGAGAGTGATGATTCATTTAGGGAGTCTAGGCCAGTGGTGGGTTATGCTGGAGTGGCAGTAGCTGTTCTTGCTGATCCTGACTGACCCTGTTGATCTCCCAGGATGGGAATTCACTCGTGTAGCTGATGTTCTCACCTCTAAGCTTCAGCACTGATGTTTCTTGATCATTTTGAGTACTTCTAACCCCACACATCTCTGAACCTGAGCTCTTCTGGTCTGTTGGTCCATGCTGGGTGGTGTTCTGTCCCAGTTCAGGTTGTGTGTAAGGGCAGAGGGTTGGCAGGGGCAGATTTTGGGGTCATTTCCTGAAGGAGCAAGCTTAAGGGAGTGCTCCAGGGAAGGGGTGTGAAGGGCAGCTCTGCAGACAGGCTGGAAGGAGCGGAGGCTTTGGTGCCACAGTGCGTCACAGGAAGCAGCAATGGGAGAAAGAACAAACTGTGTCTGCCCCAAGTGCCTGTGTTTGAGGCTTCCCTAGGCTGGAGAGGCATGTTACAGAAAATGCTGTCTTTGAGGTAAGGAAAGGGAAGGAAACGGTATCACAACTCTGTGAAAGGGAGGAGAAGTGAAAAAAAAAACCCACAACCCAAATTCTGAGCTATTTCTAGTTGTAATTGACTTACTTTCATCTGTCAAAATAGAATTAAGCTCCTGTAATAAGCCCTTTAAATCAACAGGCTGCTAATCCTGTGCTGGCAACCATTCCCAGTGCCAGAAACTTCCCGTAGGAAGCTTTGTGGAGGGATTGGCAAGGGCTGGGCATCACTTTGCTGCAGGAGAGGAGGAGGATGCCTCAATAAGCTCTGCTGCTGAGCTTATCTTCCAACTCATGGCATCTTCCTGGCCCTTCTTTGCCACAGCCCTATGGTCCAGGTACTCTGGTCATCCCTGTGCATCTCCCACAGAGCAGTGTTGGAGCCTGGCTGGAGGTCATGCAGGGATTTTGGGATAAGCCCAGAGATTCATCATTGTCTCTCAGTGCACCCCTCACCCCTGTGGCTTGGAGCAGTGTCTTCCTTTTACATGTGTTAGTGTTCCCGTGGGTTTTTAATGTGGGTGCTGTGAAAGGAATATGGGTTTGGGTTTCTGAAAACCTACCGGGGCTCAGAGGGATGCAACGAGTCAGACCAGCGAGTGAAGTGCCTGCTCTTGGTGGGTGTCTGGGATAGACGCAGCATGTGGTCAGACATTGGCAGATGCTGATGGCAGGCTCTCAGTACCTAATCTGAGCTACAGCCAAGACCTTGATCCTGTCCTTTGGGCTGGTCACCATGCTGGGGGCAGTGGAGGAAGGTGGGTCATGGCTGTACAGAGGCAGCACTAATTCACTTATATGCATAGCCAGAGCTAATCCTCGTTGGGTTGCCCTCTAAGCCAAGAGAGCTGCTGCCTGACCTGCCTTCGTGCTCTCACACTTATCAGCAGGAAAACAAGATGTCTGTTAATTAACAATTAATATAATTAAAGCTGCAGCCCCCTAGAAGGCCAGGACTCATGGGAGCACTTCAACACCTACCCAGTGTGTCGTGACCTGGCCAAGGAGCTGAGGGAACAGCCAGGGCTGGGGACAAAAGGACAAAGGGCTGTGCTGTTCTGCGGGAAGGCTGGAGGCAGTGTTAACCCTTTCCTTGGCACAGCCTCCTCAGGTTTGGACTTAAACGGATTTAAGAGTGATTCAGGCAGTATTGAATGAATTGGCCATAGCTGGGGGTGGTGGTGCTGATGCTCTTTGTGCGATATTAGGAAGTCTCTCAGGTATCTATAGGTACCTGAAGAAGGAGTCTTTCCTCAGAATCACTATGAGTTTACTTATTCATATTCTGTGAAACTGCCTTAATTCCAATGATCATCCTATATTTCTGCTTCAGAGCTCCTTGCTGTTACAAGGATATGGTCTCCGACGACTTCCTCTGTCTCTCCAGCTCTCTTTGCAGAACATGCCAGTCTGTAGCATTACACTTTATTTGACAGATCTGAGATTTGTGAAATGAATACATTTCGTGGCATGTAGTATGCAGCAGAGAATCGATAATCCACAAAGCCCCACAGAATATCCCTCTGTGCTGTGGTTACAGAGATGGCCCATCTTCTCCTTTGCTGGCTATAGCTACCCTTTATGATCTATCCTAAGTTGATTTGGAAATCACAAAGAAATGCAGGAAGTCTTTCAGTCGAGGCACTCTTTCATATATTTTATATTTTTCAAGGAATAGCACTTTCTACAAAGGCTGCCATCTCAGCCAGCTTCAATTTGGCTACAAAAGCTTTGCCTTTTCTCTTCTTCCTTTACTACCAGTGAAATACTTTTGTGAGTTCTTGACTCCCCCTTGAACCGCAGTATTTATTGTCCTGCTCTGCTTTCCCCCAGGCCAGAATGCGTTTCAGTGGCAATTGAGCATTTTTTTCTATCATTTTCAGTGCATTTGGGGCATTTGTAGAGTGTGCATTGCTGAGATAAGTAAAAAGCATTTGGTTTTGTTGTCCTTAACAGCATCGTTTGAGACATCACCTTCCTAGCTGTGAGGATGCCTTAAACGTTTGCTGATAGCTTTTTTTTGTGTGGATGATTCTGGATAATCTGTGCAATAGGACAGAGCCTCTTCTTACATGGTTAATCCCCCCATCTTCATGCCAGGAGGGGAGAGAGCCATCAGCATTTCGATGGAGGAGCTCAGAAGGAAGGCGAGCCGTTACCTAAGGCTGAAGAGGAAAGCTGTGCCATGGCAGGGAGCCAGCTCTCAGGGACGGTGCCATGCGTTTCGGGGGTGCGTGACTCACTTCGGAGCGATTCTGTCTCCTGAGCATTTCATCTGGCGAGCGCAGTGCTTGTCTCCTGGCTGGGAAGCAAGCAAGCCCCTTATAAGTCATCTGTGAGTGTCTCCAAAAAGTCTTGTAATCCCTATTGCCAAGCAGCTTTTGTTAGAGAAATAACATGAAATGCAGGAAGCGGGGGAAAATAATTGTGTCTGGAGGTCTGACTATCACTCCTTGCAGAGAATTCATGGACACGATTCAGTTTGTCTTGTCTAATCCAGTCTAGCATTTCTCACTGTGTCCATCACGAGGGTCTCTTGGCAGTCACCAATTCTAATCCCGTAAGGTTTTGTTAAGAGCTTCTTGAGAGAAAAAAAAAATAAATAAGAAATCAATAAATCTTCCAGCTCCTTGGCTAGGTCTCCATTAGGTTTAACATCCAAATAGCTCTGACAGTTTGCATGCAGTCTTCATGGCAGTGATCACCTTGCTCGGGGTCTGTAGCTTGTGTAGTGCTGTTCAGCCATGTGTCCTGAAAAGTGGTGCAACCTGGTGGGGCATAAGGTGGATTCATCTTTGCTTCAGATGCCTCCCTGGATGCTCACACCCAAACAATGTCTAAGCCTTCACTGATTTTTCAGGGCAGTGCTGCTCAGCTGCTGCCTTTCCTATCCATCAGCCACAGTGGAAGCCCTCCCCTGGTCTCTCCTCATCTTGTGTCCTGATAAACTTGCATCCTTTCCAACAGCTTTGCCTTGCTTACAGCCATACAGGAGATGTGCAGATTATTCTCCTAACCTGTTGCTTTGGTTGCATCTCCCTGCTCTTCTGCATTCATCCACAGGCTCCCCTTTTCTCTAACACATCCAACCTAAGCTGCTGCTTTTCCATTTCACAGCCCTTCCAGCTCGTCTTTTCTCACCCTCTGTCTCAAGATCAGTTCTGCTGTTGATTAGCCAGCGTCACCCACTTGTGGGTTTAATAAACCAATTACTTCATGCTTCCTCCCTTATGGTACTTCATGCTTACCGGGGCTCCTCTGAAATATCTCTGCTGTGGACTCATGCCTAAAAGCCCTTCCTCTCTGGTCCCACAGATGGTTTAAGAACAGTTGTCCTGTGCTCAGGTGAGGGAAGAAGATGACCAAAGGGTGTAGGGTGAGAAAATAGTCTTTCACAAGTGGGGTAGGATACTATGAATACCCCATAAAGCCACGTATGGGTTAAATCAATGGATATACTACAAATAAATCCCCAACACAGTTATTTTGTCCCTGTTAATTGAGAAAAAGATTTAGTCTTTTTCTTTGTCAAAGGAAGGGGAGGGGCATAGGAAGGAAAGGGAAAAGAAATAGGGTTATCATCTTCCCAGTTACTTTCCTCTTCTTCTGTCTGTTTGGAAGTGCTTTAGCTTGTGGGCGTTGGGTACCATGTGTGTTTGAAAGGGTATTGCAGAGCTTAAGAGCTGGAGGAGAAAAGAGTTATTTATCCATGACTCAGCACTGATTTGCTTGTGCCAAGCTACCAAAACCAGATCCAAGCCAAGTCTGGATATAGAGGCTTGATTTGGTGTTTGGGCTTTGCCCAGACTGGGGATAAAGCTCAACTCTGAGTCCAGATCCAGCTTTTGGAGTCAGCATTAGCGTAAATCTGGACGTGGACCTGCGCATCCCTACCTGTCTAGCACAGATCTCATCGCTGTGCATGGAGATGACAGAAGAGACTGGATACACAGACAGGAAAAGGCTGGGAGAAGCTGGATGGAGGATAGCAGTTACTCCCTGGGCTCCAGCACTTGATCTCCATCCACCCAGCAACTGGGATACGTGCTGCGCCCTTCCAGCACTGGCAGGTCCTCTCCTCTCCCGCACCAACCTGAGCATGGAGCACTGCTGGGGCGCTTGCTCTGATTATCTGTAGCTGGTTTTTCATGAGTACTAATGGGAGCAGAATGTGTGTGGCAGACTAATAATATAGTTCTGATAGTCAAGGACTAGCACCTCCACAACAGCTTGTGTTTGCAACACGCTTTTATAAATAAGCTGCTTTAAAGGGGTCTGAAATTGCATTATTTCAGGTATTCTGATTTGTATCATTAGATAATGCAGATGATACTGCTGAAACTTGATTCCTTCATTGACCTGAGGTTTTTATTCATCAGGGCAATGGATTTTCTGTTTACTTTATCCTGCAGGTTTTAACCCTTACCTCCAGGGTACAAGTTACTTCAGGGTTTTACCAGACCCTGCCCTCACTAGTGGTCTGCAAACACTGCCTCTGGGGACAAGTTTTGCACCCAGTGTTTCAGCCCAAATTAAGGCCAGGGTCTGCTCCCTGAATTCATAGAATAGTTTGGGTTGGAAGGGACCTTAAACATCATCTAGTTCCAACCACGTGCTACTGACAGGGGCATCTTCCACTAAAGCAGGTTGCTCCAAGCCCTGTCCAACCTGGCCTTGAGCACTGCGAGGGATGGGGCAGCCACAGCTTCTCTGGGCACCCTGTGCCAGTGCCTCAGCACCCTCACAGGGAAGACTTTTTCCTGGTATCTAACCTAAATCTCCCTTCTGTCAGCTTAAAGCCATTCCCGCTTGTTCTATCACTGCATGTCCTTATGCTGTCAGTGCGGTGGGGTGTGTGTTCCAGATATGCAGTGTGGAAGCTGCCACCTTCCCTGGCTTCAGCGTAAGCTGCAGCTTCCAAGGGGCAGTTTCAGAGTGGTTTGTCTCTTGGAGATGTCTCCTGGAGGATTCCCACCAGGCTTTAAGGTCCAAATACAGCAGTCGCTTCCCCTGTGGCTGCAGTGCAGCCGCCTCGCAGGAGGCATACACCAGTGGTCAAGCAGGCAGTAGCAATGCGGTGCAGTTCTGCTTAGGAGACTTCTGAAGTTTCTTGGAAACCTGTTGGAAAACCGATGTCTCTGAGGAGTAACCAGAACCACCTACCAGCTAGGATGAGACTGAGCTGCTCTTCCTGAAGCCCCTGTCCTTGGCTACCATCAAGTATTAGTTCAGATAGGTGCTAAAGCTTATGTGTAGGCTGCCTCCTTACAATAGACAGCCTTGAACATCTGATGGCATTTTCTGTCACTACCATGATCCAAACCAAGAGCTGTCTTGGACAATTTTTGCCTGACAGCATCACGGTTCCTGTTCATAGCTGCATCCCACTCAGGCACCAGCCTATCTCTGTAGCTGCTTCCACCCCTGAGGGTTTATTTACAGCAACAACACAGCACCAGCTTTTGAAGGAGGTCCACGCTGTGAGAATGGCTCTGAGAAAGGAGAGATTGGGTTTCAGGACTGCTCTTTGCTCTTCTCTTTTAATTGCTGTCTCTTTCCATAAAGTGTTGCAGTTAATAGTTATGGTGGTTGGTGTAGCCAATTTGAAAAATAATTACTGTCTGCTTCAAGATTATCTTTCCTCCTAATTAAAATCCCGGACCTCACATATTAAAGGTGCGCTGTTGACACAGCATCCCATGTGTGCCCAGACAACCTCATTTGGATTTACAGAATTAATTAGGTTTTATTTCCATCCCCAGCTGTTCTTTCCTGTACCAGGAATGTGGCCACTGTCTCAGTTGGCCAGTGGTGGGAGAGGGAAGAGGGAGATCTTCCTGCATAGCTCCCACACTCCTATCACGAACCAGTCATTTAAAACAGTATTCCCCAGACCTCACCGGAGGATTTCCCACCTTCGCTGTGCAGGAAACAAATTGCAAGTGCTGTGGCATGACCTGTGTTATGGTTTGGGCAGTATATATTGTGTATGTCATCTGTGTGTGTGGGATGGGACAGCGTGGAGTCCATCACCCCCTCCCAAAGCTGCAGCCATCAGCGAGAATTTATGATGCTGTAGGAGCAAGGTTTATCATCCTTCTCATTTTCACCATACCATGCCTGCAATAGAGGGAAATACAGATAAAAGAGCCAGGTTTTTACTTTTTATTATAAGAAACTGAATTGTCATTGTTCCCACCCCAGAATTACCAAGTGAGTGCTCACTAGCTGTGTGTGCTGAGGTGGATACGCTGGGTTGGTGTTGGTAGGGCTGCTTTTGGGTACCAGTTGCACATGCTTTGTTGGTCTTGGTAAGGCTGTTTGTGCATGCTGGGTTGCAGAAGACAGTGTGCTTCTGTAGGGTGCTTCTGTGTTTGATCCAGGTTGGTTTTGTCATCATAGATACGCTTGAAAAATTGGTGGTCACATGAATGTCCTGTACCCATTTGCTAGGGTCACTTCATCGTGCTGGCAAGGTCATTGTACGTTCATAGAGTTTTTACAGCCTCTCAGCAAAACCCAAAAGTTAATATTTTGGGCAGGTGTAAGGTCACCAGTATCTCCAGCTGGTAAATTGATAAAAGGAGAATTTAAGGCTAAGCAGCTGCAAAACAAGCCCAGACAGTTGTCTTCCCCCAAAGCCAGCCGGTTAATGTGGCTTGACAGTTCTTCCCAGGTAGTTTCCCTGCTGTATGAGGATACCCTAATTCACAGCGTTAAATGGTTGTGATAATCTCCCATCTCTCTCTGCACACCAGGGGTCTAATGTGCTTACCCATAAACTCATCAAGGAGGCTGTTTTATGGCTACATGTGGGAAAAGGTTGCCTTGATACCACAGTGAGCTTTGCTGTGCCCCTATAGTGCAACCCATATGGCTGGACAAGCCCAGAAAATACTGATGCAGTGCCTATGAGATACTGGTTTTCCCTGTTTCTTGCTCCTTTTTCATGCTGGATACCAAGATGAGTCAGGCAAGGAGACCTCCTTCCCAAAACATCATACTCATCCTTTGCTAAAGCTTCAGGCACTTGGATACCCTTGGGGTTTGGAACCCTGATAAACCCTGCTGCGACCTTCCTGCACATGCCCAGGCAGCCACTCTGCCTTCAGAATTTGATTTCCCAGAAAAGTCAATTTTTCTCTTATCTGGCTGAGAACAAGCAAGTACATTTTGTGCTTTGGTTGCTAAATTTTAATGGCTTTCGTGAAAAGCTAATTTGCAGGATTAAGGCTCAGGTTTCCCAAGGGTTCCCTCTGTCTGAGCACCAGACCCTCAGTAGCCCAGCAGAAAATGCGAATGAGGAGCAACAATTTCCAGGGCTCCACATCCCTGTTCAGCATCCCAAACCTCTGGAAAGAGCACACGAATGCCACATGCTCTGCTCCACTTCCTCACCTTTTATCCCAAGTGCTTCAGTGGTTTGGTCTATGATATTGATCTCCTGGGTTGATTGGAGGATGATTGTAGGCTGAATCTAAACCCAGGCCCTTTGAAATATCTATTAAAGATAATCCATGGGTTTGAACGGGCAGCAACGGGATGTGCTGCCCGCATTAGCCCTGCCTGCTGTGGGGCAGCACTGGCATCAGACATGCACCCTGGAGGGGACATCTACCTCCCCAAACCTTTTTGTTTCTGATTTTGCTCCTCTGACAGTGTTTTTCTGCTGAGCAAACCACATAAGTTGCCAGTGCAATAAGCAGTGGGTGCTGGGAACATCTTCTTTCAGGATGTTGATGCTGCAGTAACTTTTATCAGCAGCCCAAAATACAACTGCTGATGCTGTTTCTGCTCGTGCATCACTCTGTCCTTCTCCTCATAAAAACTAACCCACTTCTCAGCAGCGAGCACTGCTGACCCCCGTATCACATATTATATACTGCAGTATTCCATATTGTGTCTCATGAACTGATGTTGCGGAGTGTGGTGATATGTTTTGGTCCAGGATCACAGCAGCAATCACTGGGTTAATGGGAACACAGCAGTGTGTTTTAGCTCTTTCAGCCTGGTGACCCTTTATTTCAAGGCAAATGATTTTACAGCCCTATTGTGTTTACTGTCAGAGTAAAAATCTTCATTCATCAATGGAAATTGTCAGCATGTGTGTATGAATGTGTCTGCTTCGAGGGGTTGCTGGAATCTGCTTGACATGTGGATGGTTTGGTCTGTGATATTGATCTCCTGGGTTGATTGGAAGATAATTGTAGGCTGAAGTACTGAAGGCCACTGTTGCAAGCGATTTGTTTTTCATAAAGGATTGCCAAGGCATGAGATGCTTCAATGCCATAGCAACACGTGTGATGTAACTGCAAGACAGAGAGCAGGAGGATGCTTATTCATGAAGCAATCCCTGGAGAGGCTTTTTCTCGGCATGGAGAACTCTTCTGCTAGTCAGCAACCTCTCACTTTGAATCACCAATATATCTCAGTCAGAGGCTGGAGGGAGAAAATGCAAGACACGTGTGCAGGGGAAATAACACCCTTTACTCTCCCTTTGTAGGTACTGGCTAACGAACAAGGTGCATATCAAGCGACCCACCACCGGCCTCCTCATGTACACCTTAGCCACTCGCTTCTGCAACCAGATCTATCTCTACGGCTTCTGGCCCTTTCCCCTGGACCAGAACCAGAACCCAGTCAAGTACCACTACTACGACAGCCTGAAGTACGGCTACACCTCGCAGGCCAGCCCGCACACCATGCCCTTGGAGTTCAAAGCCTTAAAGACGCTGCACCAGCAGGGAGCCTTGAAGCTGACTGTGGGGGAGTGTGATGGGGCCACGTAGGGTGGTCCCTGGCCACGTTCCTGCACAGCCACGGGAGGAAGGGGAGGGGGCAGAAAGGACAAGTGGTGCCTGGTGGGGTTGGTTGTCTTTGTTAATGCGCAGAACAGCGACACAAATATATATACGTGGTACCTATATATATTGACCTGAGTATTATAACTGTTTGGTGTTCACCAAGGAAGGGGCAGGAGAGATGCTGGAGCATCTGGCGTGACTGGCCTGGGCGAGACCCCTTGCCGTGGGCTTGCTGGGCTCGCCCTACGTCCGAAAGGTGTGAAGATGGCCTTGGTTTTTGAGGGTATGTTAGGTGATGGGTAAACGTTAAGCCGTTTGTCGTGACTGGTCCAAGGTTGGTAGTTAGTTTGTTTGGCCAAGGACGCCGGTGCTCTGCAGCAAGGCGTGTTCTTGGCCCCGTGCTCGTGGCGGGGAGGGGAAGGGGCAGGGAGCGGGGTGGGCAGGGAAGGTTTGTTGGTGGCTCTCACAGCCAAGGGACTGCCCATGGAACCAAGCAGGACCTGTCTCCTGCCCAGCAGGGACCAGTGCCCGGCAGTGGTGCACAGTTCCATCCAAAACACGGACTACGAGGCTGAGCACAGCCTCCAGAGAGACGAAGGTGAAGCCTCCAGGGCTGCAGCTTGATCTTCAGGAGGTGGTGGGGAGCAGCGCTAAGCAGATCCCAGTGATATTTGCTCAGAGAGGAGAGGTGAGGGCTTCTGGAGAACAGGCACATTGGTGTTGAGCTGGGCGGATAGTGAGGAGGATGCTGAGCATGTATTTTTTTCGTCCTTTTCTAAGGAGTAATTTATAAAGGAGCCAAGATGCTGGAATGTGGCAGAGAGGAGGTTCGCTGCTGCAAACCGGCACCATTAGTATTAAGTGTCTTACTGTGCCACAGTCAAAGACACCTAACATCTGTCAGGGCTCGTGAAAACCATAAGTACATCTAGCTCTTAATTTTCAAATGCTACCTGCTAAGCAGCCTGCCTTCTCTCCCCCTCCAGAAATAACCACTGAAATACTAGTGATAGGCCTGAGACCCAGCCAAGCAGAAAGACCACAGGACTTCAAGGGTCTTTGTCAAGTCTAAATAATTTATTCTTAGTTTCTCCACCAAGAACCAGAACACAGCACTGTAGTCCTGAAGTTTTGCTCTGTCCTTTCTTTCAAGCTTTGATTAGCTCTTACTCTGAACAGCTAAATAGGATGTCAGATGGATCTTGGTGGGATGCTTGCCTAGTGCTGAATGTCAAAGAAATAATCTTTTCCCATTTCAGAGAGAGCCCAAAATACAAAGAAGCTTTTATAACCACGTTTGCTTTTCTCTAAGTTTTGGGGGTTTTGAAGGAAGCAACTAGATTGATCTGATTAGCCTGTTTAATTTTCTGCTTCTGTAGCCTGCTCTGTTTGTCTCCTAATTAGCACTCAGTGCCAGGATGCAGGTGAGTCCGGGGTTCAGTGAGTGCAGTTTGGGTTTAATTTGTGGGAGAATAAATAACACTACACAGGCAAGCCTCAGACACACACTGCAGTGCTTTCCTGGCTGGGTATCATCACCTTTGTGCCTCCTCCTACAGCTGTGTTTTGCAGGTTAAAAAGTGTACAGTTTGGGGCTGAAATACTTGACGTTGTCTCTTTAAAAACAGAGTGTTTCAAGCGGTAAAGGGAACAGCTCGCTTTCATGTTTTGGGATGTAGAAGCTACTGTACCCGTAGGAGCCTCCAGCCTGCTAATTAGTGTCAGATGAAGATGCCTAAGATTAAGGTATAAGCAACATTATAGTGGATAAATGTGGGCTAATCTGCCACCGAGGGGATGTTTCTTTCCAACTCCAGAAAATGATTTCCTTTATGTATTTCCTTAAAACCTGGCACTTTTTTAATTATCATTTTTGCTTGAGTTTCATTACACGATAAAGCTCAACCTAGCTGTGAACCTCTGCGTAAGCTGTTAGGGTGTCCTGAGACAGGAGGAGATAGAGTAAAACTGCAGGGTGGAAGTAGTCTGCAATCCCAAGGAGCTTCCCGTGATTCAGGAGTGCTTGTTAAAGCTGGATAATTCCCTGGTTTGTCCCCGGCACAGAGGAGGGACAGAGCAGGGACGAAGCCGCAGGGACTGCTAAAGCCAACTGTTGTACTGAGGGGCCTGGGCACGGTACTGATTGCTGTTAGCAAACCTTCTTTTTAAATAAAAATACAACAAATGAAATAAATGTGCAGGGGTTTATGTTTATTTTGTATTTATTTTTATGGACTAGAAGGGTGAGAAGGGGGGCAAGACCATAAAATGCCGTGAGATTAAATGACAGACCCTGAAATCTCCTTTGCTACTGAAGGAGAGGGGAAGGCTGGGCTTATTTGCCCATCTTGGGTGGATGTCAGTGCTCTGTCAGGGGACATCGGAAGCCACCAGGACGTCTTCCCTGTCCCTACAAAGAGTACTGAGCTGAATCCAGCAGCAGCACAAGTGGGGTGAAAAAGGGATGGGAGAAGGAATATTCTAGTGCCCTTGAAGCAGCTGCTGGATCAAAGCACAGGCAAGTTAGAGGCAAATTATTCAGGGAGATGAAATTGCTGGTGATGTTTCTATTTCCAGAGTGGGTCCTGCTCACCCCTGCTTTAAAAATACATTAAACCGAGAGCCAAGACCCTGCAGCTATCGAAATCAATGGCTGAGCTCCCATTTCACTTTGCTGCCATGCAGGTTGGTCCCTGCTGAGTTTATATGCACAAAAACGCCTAGAAATTTCTCCTCGCTTTAGTGAGCTGTGTAAAGTCCTTCGGTCTGGTTCTCTGAGCAGTTCCTCAGGTAGGAAATGTACTTTATCATCTCTATTTCCAGAAAATAGCTGGGACCTGGCTCCACCAAGCCCAAACGCCTGCAATTCGGCAAGCTGTAAAGCCCATGTGCTGTTCAGGAGCAGCAGGAGAGGAGTTTCAGGTCTACCTTCTGCTCTGCACAGGCAGCAGAAGTGCTAGTGGTAGGTGGATGATACCTGGGCTATTTTGGGGCAGGCCACAGCCGTTGATCAGCTGCAGGGCAGCAGCACGGCGGCTGCCAGATGCTGTGGGGACCTGACGCCACACCGGGCTGCTGCTTGATGAATTTCTTCATGCCCAATTAAGGCTCTCCTGTCATCAAGAGTGAAACAAAAAGAGTATTGATGCTATTCAAGCAGGGATGCATGTGTTGCACCATGAATGTACTTAACTGCAGTAGCTCCCTTTGGTCTTTGCTCCTCCATCCTGCTGCGCTCTGCAGCGGTGAGGCCAGCCCAAACTGGTGATGCTGGTGGCACTGAGATGGGGAGCTCCATCCCATATGTTAGGCATATTTGTGCCAAAAGGCTTTCAGATGGTGACAAGTGACCTAAACTTGAAAAATAGAGGCAAACTTGAGTCTCCACCTGGCTAAGCCCAGAGTCGTGGGCTGTGTTTCCCAGTGTGGTTTTTGGGGGTAATAGTCTAATGGGTGATTCTGGCCAAACCCAATGTCCTTTTCCTCACCATGTGCCTCTGGTGCATTTTCTCTTTACAACAGCTTGTGGATAAAAGTCTTGTCGTCTTGCACAGCCACACCATGGCCAGAAGCACAGCTGCCCGGTCTGCTTTTCTTTTTAACCATGGTCTGCTTGGTTACCTCTCAGCCTTCAGATCTGCCACATGCTTCTTTTTGTCTCTGGGCTAACAGCCAGCCCTGCCATGAAGCCACTGCGCTCGCAAATGCTGCTGAGCTGCTTGCTCCTGTTCTCCTCTCCCCTGGATTACTTCAGTGAGTTTGGTCCCTGGTGAATGAACCTGTCATTACAGATCTGCCCAGGCTGAACAGGGATCATTCAGACAAGAAGTTTAATTCAGCTCATTCCACGCTCGTTGCTCTGTGTGTGTGCTGCAAAGTTGCTCCATGCGGAGCTGTGCAGAGGAGAAATGCAACAGCACAGCAGTTTTGTTCTTCCTACAACAGTATCTATATATCTACAGTGACGTGGCCGTTGCTTTCCTGGGGGAGATCTTGCTTTTATCTTGCACTGCATGGAGTACGGCTCCTCTGGTCAAGCTGCAGAGTCTGCAGGCTTCTGCTGCCAAAACCATTTATAACTAATGCTTGCTCTGCCTTATTTAAAGCTGACTTGGGTGAGTTGCAGCCGCTCCTCTGAGCTGCGGTGCAAGACCCCAGCTGCCTCCTGCATCCACAGCCCCTCGCCCAGGCAGAGCTGGCAGAGGAACTGCTTCCCTTCCAGCCACTGAATGATGGATGATGGGATGGAGGAGGGACAATCAGCTTCCCCTCAATGCTTCATCAGCCAGGGCTTGGTGCAGGGTCAATAACCAATCCTCTGCTTCAGTCACAGCCCAGATAATTAGTGAACAAAATGCAAATAGTCGTTGTGAATCAAATTACTTCTTTTTTCATTTATTTCAAGCTGCCTGAGGGGGTTTTATTTTAGTGCCAAGAAACTACTGAATCATCTTCTTTTTTTATTCCTTAAGACACCAGTCTTGCAAACCAGGAAGACACAACATTTTGTTTTGAAGGTGTAATGAAAATTGTTTGCATTTTTACATTGCAGTTTCGATACTGCTTGAGAATAACACTGAGCACTGTGGACTTCACACTCTCGCTTAAAAGACATAAATGGTTTCAGTTGATCCCAATGGAATTCAGTTTTAATTTTTTGTGCAGAACAGTCTCAGAAAGGTTGAGCCATCTACAGATCTTGATATGTAGATGTTATTTTTTGACCATCAGTCCTTTTAAAGATTTAAAGGATCCAATTTCATGCTAGAGAGGCTTGAAACTATGGAAATTAAAGCTTAAAGCTCTGAGACCCACAGGGGGTGGCAGGGAAGTGGTTTGCTCCAGAGTCCCCCTCAGCGTCAGGAGGTAAAACCAGGCACATCACCATGGTCTCCAGTGGAATGCTTTGTTAAACCACACATTTTTCAGCTCTCTCAGTGTTTTGGTTGCTTTTCTTTTTAGGCTTCTCACATTTATGAATGGTTTATTAACGCCTATTTTCATCTCTAAATGTGGTGTCCTTGGCACCAGACAGCAGAATTTCACTTTGGGGTCCCTCTTTTGACTATATCAAATGCTTTCTAGCTTTCCTTTTCTTCACTTCTATTTAATCTTATTTTTTCCATATGAAGACAACTGAGCACCCACAAGCTGGCAAGTGTCCTCTGCGCCTCCAGTACCCTCATGGGATGGCTTGTGTCCAAACTCCACGTTGGGTCATCTCACCATGGATACTGCAACACTCCCAGCTTAAGCTCCAGGTTGGAGAGGGAATGGACTACATGTCTTGTTTCTGCCCCCAGACAGTTGCACATCACTCATGTATGTAAAGAAATGACTGAGAAAGACCTTGGACAGAGGTCTGAATGATAACCAAAAGAAATCATACTCCCAGGAAGATGGACTTCTCTCCTAGTATTAGCAACATCAAGGCATTCAGCAATAAGCTCCTTTTCCAGCTGGAAATAACCTGTTCAGCTCCATCAAACCTTGCCCGATGCAAGAGCAAAGCCATCACATGCCAATTTCATTTACAATCCAGCTGAAGGCAGATGCATTTAGCTGCTTAACATCATCTCCAAGCAAATCTACAAGCACTTTTACAAGAAGCGCAATCAGCACCCACCAACCCTTCCCACTGTGATGCTCTCATGACCTTGCGCATGAGCTGAGAATAAACATGAAGAAATAGCCTGGATGGAAATATCTCCCTCTTGGTTAGCATAAGAATCCTCAGCACTCAGCCAGCAGCAGCTATCTCCAACACCTCAAAAAAGGCACAGGGCAAAAGGAGGGCATACGCCAGGGATGGCCAAGGAGATGCCATCTTCAGGGAGATGCCAACCTCCTTAAAGATTGCACAGTGCAAGCACTGAATTTACTGCTCTTGTGCCCAAAACAGAGCTGAGCTGTAACTGTTGCATTTTTTTGATGAGAAAAGCACAGAGTTTGAGCAAGGATTAGGCACCAGGACAATGCCAAAAAGCAGCTGGGGCTGTTGTCCCCCCTCAAAGTGCCAGAACAAACCTGCCAGTGCTGCTGGAGGAGTGCAGCCAGCAATAAAAGTTAAGTAAGTCCCTCTATGCTGAAATGGTGGCAGGCCATCTGATACTAATCCTGTGCCTCCAGCAAACAAAACCTCCCAGGAGTTGTGCAATAGCCACAGCTATTTGCTGGTTTGGTTGCTTCAAGGATCTCCTCCAGCGAGGGCAGATGAAGCACTCCATGTTCTTGCACAACCCAGGCAGCAAAGGTTAAAGCACATTGGAGGGATGTAATGGGGTTTTTAACTAGCACTCTGGAAAGCCTGATACACTGCTTTCTAGAGAATGGTGCAATTTAGGCTTCAGAGGAACCACAGAGCAAGGGAAATATTGTGCTTGGACCATCAGTCTTGTAGCATCTTGCTGCACAGGTTCCATATGAACTTGCTTAACTCGGCTCCTGTTTGAAAATGACTTTGGATTTGAGATTGCTAGTAAAGAGGAGAAGAGGCATGCTCTATTCCTGGACTGCATATTAGTGTTCCATATGGGTGCAGAGCCAAAGCATATGGACCTCCATCTGCTAGGCAGGCCTGGCCTGGCCCCATGGATGGTTTATAATGCGTGTAGATTCATCCAGATTTGGGATTCCTCCAAAGCAAGAGGCGAGCCAATGACTCAAATATTGTGTAAAGCCATTGAAACTAATGGCACTAAACAACAGTCATTTGTCTCCTGTTTGATTTTACTTGCTGTAAAATAATGAATTAGTTACGGGGGTGGGTGAATGTTATGTTGTGGATGGAAGCTTTGAAGGAAACATGGTTAAAAGAAAACAAAACAAAAATCATCCTAGTTATTCTGTATCATCTTACTGCAATGCATTATTCCCCAGAAAGTATGCTGTGTCCTTCAACTTCAATAACATGGCATTTGTGGTCCATCTGTGATCTGATTTAAGGAGGTTTGCAAGCATAATTCAGGAAACCTTCAATGACAAATTCAAGGAAGCTGTAGAAAGGACTCTTGAAATTCTTCCATAACTAAGACAACTCTGGGAAGAATGAACTTAACTCCTACAAGCTCTATATTAACCACAAGCCCTGGACTTGGATGTTTTCTTTTCTTTAAAATGAATAATGAGCCCCCAAAGAGTCCAAGTCTTAGCATGCAGTGCTGTTCCTTGCATTGAGAAGCCAGCGTGTGGTGGGACACATCCTGGCCTAGCTGCAGGCAAGAGGCAGCTTCCACCAATCCCGAAAGGACTGTGATTTCACCCACCACATCAGAAGGTCACATCTCCAATTCAAAGGATGGACCTCAGCGGGTCGATTTCAGGCACCGTGCGGGACAGATTTCTGCCGAATCTTCCTACAGAACTGTGTGGGACACATGATTAAAGGCACGGGATGAGCGCCAAGGAGAGGGGCTATTGTGTCAGCCCCTGGGAGAGTTCACAGCAGGAAAAAACCCTCTTTCCGCTAAAAGAATTAATCACCATGCATGTTAGCTCTGTGGTTTGGGGAAATCGCTGTGGCCTGATTTCCTTCAGCACTTTTATTCCTGGCTGGAGACCAGGGGAGTTGTCGAGGCTGCTGACTTAAGACACCGTAACAAATGCCTAGAAATGACTGGGCAGGCGTTGTGATTTGTAACCTGGGTGTCTCACCTGCCTCAAGTACGGGCTTCCTGGCATCTTTTCTTGGGATTTTATAGAAGGGGCAGGTTTGCAAGCATGCCAACCTGCTCCTGGGCTTTCCAGGGGAGACCAGGAGGGCATAAATTTCTTGGCTGAAACCCATGTGAGAAGCCAGGCAGCTCTGAACATCCTGTGGTTTATTTTTGGAAGAAGTCGTTTTGGTAATTGCATGTGTTAAATGAAATGCAATTAGGGATGGAGAGGTGTTACATGTGTGTAGCCAGCTCCTAGCCAAAGGATCTGTTAAAAACGTGGACCCCCTGGAGCTCTGCATGTGCTGCAGGGCAAAGGCAGCAGAGAGGAGGTTCTGTAGGGGTGTGTGGTTATTTATGTTTAATGTGAAATGGGGTATGGAAACAGTTGCATCTGTGATGTGTCTTTTATGGTCTTCCCAAGGTTTTAATTAAAAACTCAATAAAAGCACAACTATAGGAAACCAGGATGCTTTAAAAATCATCCGCTTGAAATTGTTGGGGGGGGGGGGGATAGAAAGTCAAAGGACAATAGTTTGCATAAAAGCTTTCAGGACACTGAGTTCACATGGAGAAATAAACCCTTTGGGAAAGGTTTTCCTGTTAGGAAGCACGTGCTGCACGAGACAATAAAGTGCAGGGAGCGGCTTCCATGCTGCCACAGGGATCTGCCGAGCGGCTGTTTCCCCATCGGCTACATCTGGCTGCAGTGCAATGCCAGAGGATGGGGAGCAGGACCACGTGCCAGGGGGTGGGATGCAGAGGACATTGGGATTTGGGCAGGGATGGTGTTTGGATGACTCAGAGGGGTTTTGGCCGTGATTCCAAGATGATAGAGCACGACGCATTTTGTGCTTGGTGACAGAAGCACTAAAATCATCTCGTGCAGCACCTGTTGCCTCTGACAGGGAATGACAGGGAAACACTGGCACATGATGGAAAGGAGGTAATGAGGCCAGGAGAGGCAGCTGCAGGGCATGAGGGCATCATCATTGGCTGTTTTAAAGGGGTTATATGAGTTTATGGTCTTAGAAGCAGTCAGGGGTCTGCTGCCTATGGCTGTAGCTGCCCAGTCCAGCTGGAGGTAAATGCAGTGGACATCTCTGAGAGCTGGACCCCTTCCTCATGCCTGTGAGTATTCACATTTCTCAGCAGAGAAGGGAACCCTGGGCACTCCCTGCGTTTCTCCATCACTCCCATGACCTTGGTGCTTTTAGACCTGAGTTTTCACTGTGTATGCTACTTAGCTTTTAGCAAGAACTGCCTACACCCCAAAATGGTCCTCACTGCTCCTGCAGAAGCATCCTCGATGGGTTTATCCCTGGCAGTGTTCAAGAGCTTGGAACAACCTGGTCTAGTGGAAAGTGTCCCTGCTCATGGCCGGGGAGTTGGAACTGAATGAGATTTCAGGTCCCTTCCAACCCAAACCATTCTATGGTTCTGTGGTTTTCTCTCTGTCTTCCAGGTGAATTCAAGCACTGGTGGCTCCAAGCAGCCCCCAAGGAGCAAGGTTCCCTGAGCTGATAGTTTAAACAGAGATTAGCTTCTAAAATTTAACGAGTATCCCTGTGAAAACAGAGTCCCAAGGATAAAACAACAACCAGGGAAAAAAGCAGCCCATTGAATACCGATCCAATTAGGGCTCCCAACTGATCCTCATTACACATCCGCTCCTGACATTTGACAGCGCAGTTTAGATTAGAGCAGTGGAAAATCCCCTTGAAAAGGCAGATTGACATTTTGCAGAGGAGTGTTTTCATAGTGCTGCTAATGGCTTTAAACCCCCAGCTTCTACCCTCACATGGGAAAAAAACATCCCCTTCGGCTTGGCAAAGGGGCAAGGAACAGCCATTCCGGCTGGCGGGAAAACTCCTGGTGAACAAACTCCTCGCTACAGTGAGCACAGGCAACCCCTGGCCTTGGCTCTCCACACGTAGGGTTCTTGAGAGGGAGCATTTAATAAGATACAGAAGCTGGATTTTTTTGGCTGAGCAGAATATGAAATCGCCATGGCAACCTTTCTTCTGAGGTGATCCGAGTCAGGTAGCAACAGCAGAGATGAGTTAAAGGTCATCCCTGCAGAGGAAGATGGGCACTGATGAAGCACTTTAACAAGTCACAGGGGAGGTGGCATTTAAAGCCACCCGAAGGGCACAGCCCGACCCGTGAATGGGGAGAAATCCAAGAACAGCCGTGATTTGGGATGCTCCTGGCTAAAAGCAGCATCTACAAGCCAGCAGTGCCCAGAGATCACTCCATGAGGGCACAAGGAACTATGAGACATGGGTCCAGCCCCAGGTCTTCAGGAACGGAGAAGGGTTTGCTTAGCAGCTTAGCAAGCAAATGCTCCTGCTCTGGAGTGAAAGCAATAGTGACGTGCAAGAAATGACACCTCGTGCTCCAGCAGGGAGATACAGGGAGAAAATAATTTCAGAAGTCATCTGACTAATTGCAAACCAATTTTCCCCAGGACTTACACTTCCAAATGCCTGAGGTTCTTTCTTTAAGAAACATCCACTCCCGCCTCAGACGAAAGGCTCAATGCAATTTATGACAATGAGCCAATGCTATTATCCTCGCTGCACAGATAAGGAAAACAGAGGCATGGAGGGGTTTACTGTCATCTCCATAGCTAAAGCCAGGCACTTAAAAACAGAGCTTGGTATTCAGCAGAGGTGGGTGACCTGTATTTCTACAAACCAACCGCTCACATGCGGTGTTTTGGGTGATTGTGTTGGGGTAGGTTGATTTAAGTGACCCACCGCAGATCAGGCGGCAAGTTAGAGGCAGGGCCAGAGAGAAAACCCCAGGTTTCCTGGCTCCTGGACCTCTGCTTTGCTCCTTTTATCATATCAACCAAAGCATCCTTTGCAGGGAGCAGGCACCAGACAGAGGCATGTGGCAGAGACAGACCCTGGCTGGGTCATTGCAACCCAGGGTAGGAGTGGGAGGACAGGGTAAATCCCTGTGAAGGGCTTCTGACGTTTCAAGATGCTTCTCTCTCCCAGGAAGGAAGTACAAGCGCTGGAGCTGGTAACTCCAGAGCTCAACCTTTCTCCTAAATCACAACAGTATTTTGGGATAATACCTGTGGGAATGTTTCTGTACGCCATCTATTTTTAATTTTGTTATGTTTCTCTGGTTCTCAGAGTCCTTTTTCTCCCTGTAACCATGAGGGTTCGAAACTTGCAGCTTTTGTTGTATTAATGAAAGCTGAGCATCTCAAATAATCTCAAGTTCAAGAGCTGTGACTTCAAAAACCCCACATATCACATGATCTGTGAAAAAGCATTGTTCCAGCTCATAGCACTTCTATTCCCCATCCCTGCAAAGCTCAGCTTTTCCCCAGAGTTCACGTCACATTCTCAGCCATAACTTCCTTTCATCTCCTCTGTGGCTGCAGCTCCTGGATCAGGACCTTCACTGTTAGAAATGAGGTAGGAAAATCTCTTCGGGGTAAGCTCAGTGACTGGAAGAGAAACCGGAGGTTTGGGAGATATTAAGAGCTTGTTCTCACACTCTGCTGGGATCAGAGCCCCAAGTGGAATCTCCTACCACCTCCAGTCCTGTCGTCTCAAAGCCCTTCACTTGCTGCATGCATTTCAAATCCTCCCTGCACACACTGGTGAATTTGTCCAACCCAATGTGTATTTACTGCAGCAAAAACATCTCCTTAGCTCTATTTTAGAGGGAAGAGATCAAGAAAAGGTGGATCTGGAATGAAAGAAAGTGCACTGGGGAGATTCTGCAAAACACATGGAGGCTGCAAGCTCCCCAGACCGCAGGAGTTTGATGGTTCTTGCTGTCATTTCTGCTTCTCTAACCAAAGCCACATGCTCGCTTCTGGCCCCAGACCTCCTGGCTGCAAACCCAACCAAACACAGCATTATACAACTGCTTTGTGCCTGTTCCTCTTTCCAGAAACTGGGACAAAATAAACCGTTCTGCTCCGCTTATGGGAAGGGTCAGTCCACACCTTCCTTTTAGCCATTAGAAGCTGGAGCTGCCATTGGACTTGTCATTAGAGCTACTCTAATTTGAACTAACGGCTGGGAAATGCATTGCTGGTCACAGGGCACTGACAGGCTCCTGGCTGCAAGCGTGCAACCACAACAAAAAAACAATCCCCCCGTGTCCCCCAACCTGGTGGGATACTATTTCGTAGCAAAATGAACAGTATTTCAATGCCAAAATGGGCTTCAGCCATTTATTTTGACAGCTGTAGTTTTAATTATTTACGATAAGGCTTTTTCAATGGTAAATGGACTGCAAGGCACTTAATGAAAAAAAGAATCAAGTCTTGGCAGTGGGCTCAGGGCTGTAATAAACCAGGAGGGAGAAATGGGGAAAGGCTGTACCAAAAGACCTGGACTAGCAAACCTCTACAGACCGCAAGGCAAAGCTGGTTCCTTCTGGACACCTCAATGGTTATCATGAAGCTCAGTGTTTGGACGGTTCAAAACTTTAAGGCAGGACACAAATATGTTCTTTTGTAAGAGCACAGACTCGTGGCAGAAGGGAGGGGACCTGTGAGCAGGAAAATCAGAGTGATCCATCTCTTTGGAGCTTAAATCCCATCCTACCCACCAGGCAGGAGGAGAGCATTCCCACTGCAGTGTCTCAGCGTTTGCTTTCTTGGGGAATGAAGACAATCCCCACAGAAGAGAAAGCCACACACATACACATATAGGGACATTTAGAAAGACTAAAAAGCTTTCAGGCTGCCCAACACTGACAGTGTTGCCCCACTGGCATCACATTTTGGCTATAACATGCCCTGGTGCTCCTCTGCTAATCACGACACTTCACTGTGGGGCTGTGGGGTCCACGACTTAGATGAAAACACGCCTGAAATTTGCAGGTCGGATCGTCTCGTCGTGGCTTGGGTTTTTCTCCGTCAAGAACATCTGCAGAAATCATGTTGTTCCCATGGAAAACTCCGAGCACACACAATTGAAAATTTCATCAGAAGTATATTTAATGGGAATTTTTCTCCTGGTGGCACCAGGCAGCCCTTCAAATGAGTGAACTTGAGGAGGTAATTTAGTGTCTGCTGCTGCTCTTCATTTTCTAAAGGAGGAGAGAAACAGTAGCCCACCTTGTTAAAGCTCTTGGAGATAGATTGCTGGAGAACATTAAATAAAAGCTCGCTGCTACTCTTATACAAGGGAGCATTCAAGGTCTTGCCATTCTCTTGTGAGGTTAAATTTGCACCATAACTGGTACTTGATTAATCTGTGCCCATTGCAAAGGTTGTCCCAGAGACATCGCAATCATTATATTAGTATGAGTCTGAGGGGACCCATCACTTCAGAGATGATTTTAGAGAGGAGCATGAAATGAGCTGAGGCTTAACACCTGCACATCAAGAGAAGATAGATGTAAAGAATCCCAGTATCTCAGGCAGGGGGTCAGGCTCATCACCTGCAGGTTCTGTTTGCTTGAGTGTGTTTTTAACACAGCAACCAGACTGGATTTTGCTCATCTTACAAAATAAGTCAAGTTATTATGTCTGAGTCTTTGAGACAGGATTCAGGAGAGGTCCTTGCTCTGGCAAGTGCCTTCTGCTGTGATTCTCCTCACTTGAGATATCCCTTTACAGTGAGACATGGCTGTGCCATACCCACACTAAAGGACAGACTCCAACTCGAAACCAACCAGACTTCAATAACTGGTGAAGCCATCCCTGAACAGTGTGTGCCCATCTCTTCTGTGGTCATTTACAGCACTTTAAAGTCCCACCAGGTCATTTCCATGGTCATACTGAATTGATATAAATGACTGCAGCATATGCAGGGCAGAGGAGACTCAGGCCAGCAGAGCATTTTGCAAAGAGGATTAACAGCTGTGAGGGGACGATTATTATCATTAGCGATGTCAGAAGGAAGGGAAGTGGAGAATTCAGCATTTAGTGTTTTGACAAAAGCCACAGGGTCCAAATTTGCAGTCAAATTCTACAAAATGTTCTGTGCTGAGGCTTGAAACAACAAGGTAAAATGCTTATTATACTAATAATTCTTCAGTTAATGTCAAGACAGCTGAGCAGGGTATCTAATACTTGATCGCCCACTAAGGCTTTGGCCATTGCAAGTGCTAAGACCAATGAGACTACACAGGTAGTACGGAGGTAGCAGCACACATGCTGCTGGGGATTCTAAAAGGGCTGCTAATTGCCCAATCCTGCCAAGAAACTGTTTGTGTCCTGCCTCTTGACCTCCACACACCGGCTGACATCCAGTGTGCTCCATCTCTCCGACATCAAACACGCACCCAGGAGGATGCCTTTGGACCGGGCATGGCAGCTCCAGCTCTCATGCGACGTGTGAGCGTGCTGCAGTGGTGACCTGAGCACACCTCTGCAAAACACTGTGATCCTCCTCTGAGCCTCCTATTGCTTCAAAGGGCTGGGTTTTTCCTGCCGCTCCAGCTCCTGTATCTGAGTCTGTGATCAGTTTTCACTTCCAAAACCCTAACTAGCAGACTTTTTGCAGGGGGCAGGGTGTGCAGAGAAGCATGCAAATAGGTGAACATTGAGATGATCAAACTAATTGAGATAACCCTATAAAAGACAGTAAAGTACCAATGAATAAACAAACGAGCTTCGTTTGGGATCTTTTCAAATCCTTTCAAGCCAGTGTTTGAGAGCCTGAGGAGAGGCAGGAGCAGCAGTAGTGCAGAACATGGGCCTGGAGACAATAGGTGGAATCGGAGCTGTGATTCAAGAGGGGAGCAGATCTCATTTATTCATGCTTCCTAGAGAGCCTGGTTCACAGAGCTCTGTTAAAATGGCCTGCTTGACCTAGGGCAAGCCACTTAACTTCTTCCAGAGTAGTGAGCCTTGATTATTGCTGAAAGGATGAGATGTACCAGCACCCCAGGTGTCTGTGATTCCTCTACCAGCAGCTATTCCAGGATGCTCACAGCCCTTTCAGTAAGTCAATATTGGCTGTATTTCCAATACAAACTGTATTTCCAAGTCTAGTGCATCTCAGTTGTCCCTAAAACAGGCCATCTCCTTCACTATTCCAGACATTTGATGCTGGCTTCCTCCATCTCAGGGACAGCAGTGGGATGGTCGCAGGGCTCGATGCCTGTTACTTTATTCTGCAGTTTCAAACCTGGGAAATGTAGGTTGTTCATCTTCAGCATGACCTACATTCACAGTCCCAAATAAGCCCCTTTTGCCAGTGTTTCCTAGCTTCAGATTGAATCTGGAATGCACACATGAATGCCCTGCTTTGCCTGGATGTCCAAGGAGGGAAGTTCTGACCAGATGCTGCTGAGAGCAGCCGTGTCCTGCACATGTGGCTGCAACCATGCCCTGCCCAAGCCAACAGCAAACTCAGGTCTCTGTGTAAAGGTATCTATTCAACCAGCATTGTCTGTATTTTCCCCTTACAGGAGGAGGATGGACAACAAAAGGGATTTTATCATTCCTATTGCCTCTCTGATATGCCGAATGGAGCTGGCAGGGGCAAGCAAAGGCACACACACTGCACGGCAGCCCCTGGCCTTGGCCTCACTGGAGGCAGACTGTTCACTCCATGTTTCTTCTTCCTTCACATTGGGGAGGAAAAAAAAAACCCAACCTGGCAAATGCTTTTGTGAATAAGGGAATTCTTCGGATGCTTCATCCATCTTCTATAGAAGCGCCAATTTCACTGATCCCTTCAGACCTCGTTTTCACTCCATCCATCATGTCACCTCAACACCAAGAATACCTTCAGTCTTGAGAAAATATGAGTAATACTGGCTAGATTTTGTGCACAGGGAAAAAGGAAAAGCCGTGACATGCCTGCTACGTTCCACAGGGTTGGGAGGGCATTTTGAACGGTGCTAGACTGCTATTAGTAACTCCTTCCACAAGCTGAACATGAAAGAAAAGACAAAATAATAGGAAGGAGGAGGAATGGGGTGAGAAAAGAGGGAAAGGAGAAAAAGGAGCATCCTGCTACATTTTGGGGACAAGGCATAGAGAAAACCCCCTTCATTCCTGCGTATTGTTAGCTATTACATGCTGACAACCACCCAGGTCACCCAGCTGTGCATGGTGGCCTTTGAGTGACACAGTAACATCTGAAAGGACAATGATGTTCACCCAGGGCATGTCTCCAAGCCCTGGATAGCCTGGCACCAGGGACACAGCACGGCTTGAAGAGGTGGCGGAACGCAAATAACCTCACATCTCCTGAACTATTTATTTCAAGACTCGGGTGCATTGGACAAATCATCATCGATGCTCCTTTTCTCTTCTTCCCATCCTTTCTGAGGCAGCCCAGGGAGAGATGTATTTGTCACTGATTTCATCTTGTTACCGGCTGATGGGAAACAGGTCAGGCACCTCGGTTTGATTTAGCACCAGCACACTTGGTGCAGCACTGATCCTAGCACCGACGGTCCAGCTCCAACCACTGCAGCCTCCCAGAGCCTTCCCAGGAACCACACACCCCTTCTGCCCTTCCTCAGCTCTTTCATCATGTCTTGTTTAGGTTTGGGTCCCATGTATCATGTACAAATGTAGGTCATTGCAAAGACCACGCCTCAGCAAGCTGTGAAATCTCAGCTTAGCCTCTTGTCTTATGCGCAAGAGGATTTTCTCACCTCCTATAGCTCCAGGCTGCTGCTACATTGAGTTTTTCCTTCTCAGTGAGTCTGTGCTCCCCAGCGCCAGGAAAACTCATCACAGCAGTGATGGTAAATACCCAGTGACAATGCAAACATTTCAGACTGAAAAGGAAGTTGAGCTGTGACAAACCCCAGCATCTCACGTGAAAATCTCTCATGCAACCACCAATCTATCCACTACCCCCAATGCCATTAAAATGTCTCTTTAGCGTGTCTCCCTTCTGTGCACTGGGGTGAAAAGAAAATCAATCTGTCTTATATACATGAGGCATCAATATTCCTGCAAGCAGTGGGGTGGCTCCACACTTGTGTTGGTAGCAGCAGGAGCAGGATCCATCCTTCTTGCTTTTTACTGCTGGATGGGCAGAGTCGAAAAAGCAAAACAACGTGTCCATGTACTGAGACCCACAGCGTGCTCAGAGATGCCACCCTGCATTTCCAAACACCCCATTGATGGGAGCTGGACAGTGGGATATGATGGATAGACAGATGGAGCCATGGAGTGAGATGATTTAATGTACTGGCCATGTTAAATGTGCAGCAGCAGGGTCTGAGCTGAGCTCCACTGTGACCAAGGCAGCAGGAACAGATTCTTCTCCAGCTCTTCAAGTCATGCCGTGTTCCTTGCACCTTCCTACCTCCATCCCAACGAGGCTTCTAAGCCAACAGGATGTGTTTTGCTCTGTGCTAATTAAAAATAGCTCCTAACAAAGGCTGTTGGTCTCTGTTCTAGCAGCTCATGCGTTATTGGGAGGGTCAAAGATGTGGGGGGCAGAAGCTCTGCTCTTCAGCACTGCAATCACCAACTGACACCCCACCTACTAAAAACTTGTTATTTGTATTCTGTGCGCAGGTTTCCTGTTTGCACACATTATATTAGCCCTTAATAAGCTGCATTGAAGTATTTTCAGGTTCTGCAGAAAAACCAAAATGCCAAAGGAAGCCTAAAATGCTGGTTTCCAAATGTCTTTCCTCAGACTTCAGCTTTTTAGACAGCGCATCAGAAAAGGAACATAATGAAGCTGCTACTATTACTAATGCCTTCCACATTATTTGAGTTGCAGGGAACAATTAAATGTCCTCAATGACACGCTGCCACACTTGGGTACGCTGCCAAACTACGGCTCGATTCACCTTCTCTCCTCTACTTGTGCTCTTCCCCACCTGCTCCCCATCAGAAGGCAGAGGCACAGCCGGATTGCTCTGCTTCCTCTGGAATTCAAATCAAAGAAAACTCCAGACTCTCCTAGTTCCTTTCAGGAAAATACAATCGAATGAGTGCAGAACACATCACCTTCCAGAGGTTTCTGCCCTGTCACAGCAGCAGCCCCCTGATGCCACCGGTGCAGGGAAAACTGCACAGCAGCTCCCCAGGACAGGAGGAGACCCACCTTGGGCCCTGTTCTGCTGCTGAAGAGCCCGGCAGGTCACCTCAGTTCTCTGTCCAAGCTTTTACGCGCCAGACTCATTAATCACCTCTCCCTTGCCAAGTGAAACCTCAGTACACACTCCTTGCTTTGCCAGCTCCAGATCGAAAAAGAGCTGGATGTGGTTCCTGAGATTTCTTGGAGATTTATGCTTTGCAGCCCCCTGTGCAGGGTGTTAATGTCCTGTCCAACCTGCGAAGCCCTGGTTAAGAGATGGAGCTCTGTGAGGGTGTTCTGGTGGCTCAGGCTGCACAGGTTGGCATGAGCAGCAAGCTCAGCCTCGCAGAAAGCCAGTGGGTAGCAATGCCAAGCCCAGACACACTGTTAACCGGGTGAATAACACTGCCCTGGCATGGGGATAACAAATGTCATTCATTCTATGGCTGGAAGCAGCCAGGAAAAAGCATCTTCTAGGGCTAGGGAATGAGTGCAACACCACTGTTGCAGGGTTTTGCCTTGTGTTGTGAAGTTCTGGACACACTGCTTCCAAAACCAGCATGTTGATTCTATGATTGATTCTGAGATGACCTCCTGTGCTTGACAAGCCCTGAGGCAGCACTGGGGCTCATTAGAGAAGGGTCTTGGTATTCACATTAATTCATTAGTGACATGGTTTAGTGACATGGTTTAGTAGTGGACTTGGCAGTCCCGGGGTAAAGGTTGGACTTGGTGATCTTAAAGGTCTCTTCCAACCTAGTTGATTCTATGATTCTACAATTCTATGTTCCACCAGTGCCCTGGGGGAAGCACAGCCGCAGTGTGAGCAGCGGGACAGCCTCAGCATCCTTGTAAAGGGCTGTGATTTGGGGAACATGCATAACTCAGAACCCCTCATCCCAGAACTATGTCTTTACTCAAGCTGCCAACTCTGTTGTGGATCTATAGCCTTGTGCCTTGTTAATTGGGCTTCCTCCTCCACCTGGGCCTGACAGATGAGGACTGGGGTGGAAGGAGATCTAACAACAAAGGTACCTGGCAGGCATTGGGTCACTTGATGAGGTGCAAGGGGTGGGGTGGGAGGGGTGTGAAGACCAGAAAATGAGAAAGGGCACAAGTGGAGCAATCACTGCAAGTGGTGCAAGGAGATCAGTAGTAAAGAGCTTGTGGAGACCAGACGAGCTGAGCAGTCTCAATAAGGATGGATCTCCAGGGGCTTCCTAAAGAAGGTAAGGGGCTTTTTCTGAGTACCTAGAAAGTGTTTTGTATTTAAGTGAATACAATGGTGGTATCAGAACCATATGTGTGCATATATTTGTTTGCTCCTGGGACATGTCTCTGAGCAGTTTGTTAATGCTCTGGGGTGGAGATGGGATGCCTGAAACATCCAGATTTGATACTGGGAGTGGTTGAGTGGTCTGTGATTTCCAACATCAGTGGGGTGAGATGTAGGGTAGTGACAGGGCATCTGTATTCGGTCTTTAGGCTTGAATCCACCAAGGAGGGCATCAGCACTCCCTTCAAAGCTTCTGAAGCTTAAAACACCTTGGGATGGAGTGGCTGAGTGCAGTAACAGCAATTTGGAGAGAGCACAGGTTGTGTTGGGCAGTGTGTTTATACAGCTGTAGGGCTGTGCTATGTTGTAGGTTTATAGTAAGCAGAGCAGGGAATTGACATATCCTGAGTGCTGTGTTCTGTGCTTGACATCTAACGTGGGGGTTTTGAGCCATCTTGTGTGCACGGATTCATTCTTGCAAAAGGCCTTTGCCTCTTTGCTCTCACACTAATGAGAGATTCTCACTCACTTCTTTGTTACCCTGGCTCTAATTTCCAGCTCTTTGACACGAGCAACCATTTTTCTCTGAAAGGCTGAGATCACATGGCAGGATTATAAATTTACTCCTGAAATGCTCTATTAATAAATAATAAAGTGTTTATAAATATGCAAAATAGATTATTAGTCAATTCTACAAAAATCTTGACTACAGGAGCATAAAAGTGTGCCCTGCAGCTTGTATATCTATTATAAAAAAAGAGGAAGGAACTAAAAAGGAATTCAGATTCGCTTCTTAACTTCCAAGCAGCAAATGCTGAATAATTTACTTCTGATAGTGATTGTGTTAAAAGCAAATCATTTGTTTCCTTGAACAGTAGCAAACAATGCGCTGCGAGTCGGTGATTTAAAACACATTACATATACACAGAGGGACAGAGCAAGTTGTTCATTTGAACAGCTCATTCAACAGAAGCTCTTCAGCAAAAGCTCACCCTGCCTCTAAGTATCCTGAGTGGTATTGTTTTATTTAAGCTTAGCAAGCTTCAGGAATGCTAATACTGCTTAAATAGGCCTGATTCTTAACTACAGGAGCTCAGATTGGAAGCTCGAATTAAGTCCCACTGAAGCCTGCTTGTTACCAAGCATAACTGGCCAAAGGATGGTCTGTGATGCATATTACCAAGCCAAAAGCTGATCCATGGCCATGCAAGAGGAGAAGTGAGTGTGTCTGGGTGACTTGGAGACACAGAGCATGGCAAGTGTCACCCCTGAGTGGGTGATGGATGGGAGTAAGGTAACTGGGGGGAAGTTAGTGGCAGAAATGTCAGAGGAAGCTGCCTGGTAAATGGGGCAGCAGGGACTGCGCTCGCCTCTTGAGCTTTGAGAGTATTGCTGCATCATCAGCAAAAGGATCCAGGAAAGGAAATATGAGAAACTACCTAAATAGACTGGGTGTTCTGTTCACTGAGAAACATCTTGGTGCCACTGGGATCTGTATTGTAAAGAGTTCTTACACAAAGAGATGGAGAGAGCTGGGTAATTTCAGACACTGTCCAAAAGGTGCTACCGAGACAACTCTGCTGACAGCCAGGCAGCAATGAAATGGGGAAATGCCAAATGTTCTTGACCTGAGCTTAAACCTTTATGAATTGAGGGCAGGAGAAGAGAAAAGTGTCTATAAAGAGAGCTTCTCTTCAGCTAAATATGTTTGTATTGGAGCAGAGGCAGTCTGGAAACTCGTGGATAGGATGGCTTCGGGGAGGCAAAGAATTTACAAGTGATGCTTCAAGGAACTGATGGTAATATTTTTGCTCTGCAGCCTTCCAATGTTTATTCTGAGGGGGTGCATTAGAGCTGATGGGGACCAGCTACATCAACCCACGTCCCTCTGTGTCCCTTTCACAGACTACTTACCTGACAAGAAATACACATTTGAAACTCATAGCTGAGGATTTACTGCGGGTAGGGCAAGAAGGTCTGTAGGAGTTTGGTTTCTGTGATCCTAAAGCCCAGAATAAGCCACTCTCCTGCCTGTGTGTAAGTGGGAGTGCTGCCACAGTGATTTCACTGGCTTTTAGACTTGACAGAGGAGTCCCCAGGGATGCTCTGTGCTGCCCAAGGCAGGTCAGAATAAGTCCAAACTGGCTCATTTGGTTTTGGAATTGGTTAAGGTGCTGAGCAGGAATCTGTTGCCAGGCCAGAATAACAGTATGCATATTGAATTAAGTTACCTAGGAAGAGGCAGTGTAAGAAAGCCAGAGGAGTCGGGAAGAGCTGTAAGCAGATGATATGTTACCCTTCACATAAAACCCTCAAAATAAATTGACTTGGCTGGGAAGGTGCAGTAGGTCATCTGGTCTTTATCTCTCCTCATCTTTCAAAACAACAGTCCCCCATCTGCACACTACAAAGCTGAAACCCTGCCCAGGGGATCCTGGTCCTTGCTCCACGTGCGGATCAGTTGGTCTCCTCTGTCATGGGAGGGCATGGAGTGAGCAGCAGGCAACAAGTAGGAGTGTATTCTCAAGCCAGGGCTGGCAGGCTTTGAAGGCTGGCAATTAAGGTTGTAAACTCTTCCAAAATAGAGATTAAACATGCTGGTTGAAGCCATGAAGCAGCTGTTCAATCTCCTCAGGACCTTCCTTCCCCTGACTCATCCATCCGCAGCCTAAGTGGGTTCTCGCCCTGGAGCTAGGGGAACCCTTCTCTTCTTGGTTTCAGAAGCAATGGCCACCCATTCCACACTGTGTTCTTGAACTGAAGGGCTGTTTATCATGAGATACAAGTGCTGTTTTGAATTATACTCAGCTCATTTAACATGCCATGAGCAAATGGTCACTGGAGAAGCGAGCCAACCAGGAGCTTAGTTGGCTGAGCTCAGGGGAGTAGATACATGTTAGAAACCAGAGCTAGAAGAGCATCGGGCCTCTTGGAATTTGGTAATTACCAGCTGATAAATAGGGAGATGAACTATCTTCAGTGATGTGTTTGTGCAGCCTGTTTGCAGACTACTTGGTCTTTAAGTGATTAGAGCTATTCCTGTTTCATTCTCTTAACAGAGCTCATTGTCAGGCATAATTCAAATCGTCTCCGTGTTAATGTCTCTCTGACGGCACTTGCCAAACATTGCTGGCAGTTTTGCAGTTATCAGTATCCAGGCATCCAAAGATCACTGACACCAGGACACAAGAAAGGCATCCTTCCCTTTCCAGGGTTATAAATGTGTATTAGACAGCTCCATTCAGTTAATCTGGCACTTGCACACAGACTTCATAGTAAAAGATCAGCTTGTACAAAGGTGGCAACAGCCACATACAGGGGAAAGGGGAAGTAGAATTATACTCTGGCCCACACAGAACTCTTCTAGATATTGACAAAATAACCCTTTAATAGGACTCATTTATATATATAGATAGATAGATACAGATATATATGAAGACTGTGTGAGGAATCTGTTGTGCAAGAACTTGGTTGTAGCTTCAGGTTTCCCCCATGTCAAAATTCAGAAAGGGTTAAACTGAGACCGGCCCTTTCTTCCCAGAGCCCTGGCTGCAATCATCTTCATCAAGCTCCAGCTTTTCAGCTCTTACTTAGCTAATAATTTACACCAGATCTTTGGTCATTTGCTCATCTTCCACTTGAGAACTCATCAGGAAGTTAAGTGCACCCAGAGATTGTGGCTGCTGCCTTTGCATTATGTGGCATTTTCACTTCTGCAGCTTATGTTAAGATGAGCCTGTCCTACTTAGCCACAGCTCGGTGTTAGGTTGGGGCTCACATTAAGGGGTCTTGAACTTCCCACACAAACCAGCTTTGCTGCACAACAGCTGGCTCGTGGCTGAGGCCTCATAGCATTTTGCTGAGTATTTTGAATTAGATTGAGCTTTACTTTACTGGTAGGATATAATGTAAAAAGCACCAGCTGGACAGCAGCTGCTTTTTGTCTGCAGCACTGAACTACTCTTTAAGACTATTACCAAAGAGATGAAGACATCAGGACAGGAGCAATGGTGCGGTACGTGGGAGAGGAGACAGGAAGAACTGATTTGTGCGTGGGGTACTGGATCTGTAGCTGCTTCAGGGTCTAGGAGTGTCTGCAAGAGGAAAACAGTCTTCAGAGTACTGCTAAAACGTACACAACAGTAAACAAGCCTCGGCTTGCCCTGTTCCTTATTTCTAGCACTCCAGCATCTTGTCTCGCCCTGATAGCCACAAGACAAACTTGATTCAGAGATGGCGAACTTGGTCAAGCAAGGCTGAAGTGGAAGGAAGTGCTTTAGGGCTGTGGCGTGGCGTGGCGACCCCAGGGATGGGACACGGCTTGGTTCACTCGACTGGGTTTGGAGTCTGGGACAACAGGTTTACAGTTTGTGGGCTCCAAGGTACTGAACATGGTTGTAGTCAAAGGTATTGAGATCTTCCCTATTGCTGAGGTTTTGACATTTGAATCCAGATGTAGGCCTGGCTTCTTGATGGTTGATGAGGGCTTTGTGTGATTAAACATATTCCTCCACTATGCAGCTAAAACCAGTTTTCCCCCTTGCCACACTCTGGATCAGGGTCACAGGACAAAGGGACTTGCACCCCTCTAATGATGGATCGCAGAGGGCTGTCCCAAATTCACCAAACTTCAACAAGCAACAGCCACTCTCCCATTCCCTCCTTAGACATAACACAACACAATGGGGATTTCAAGAACATGTTTAATGATGGCAGTTTCTACTGAAACATGAGAAGTCCATTCAAACTCATCCTACCAGGTTTTTTTCTTAAAAAGAAGCTTTGGTCACAATGACAAATTCTCTTAAACATCGTTTAGAAAAGGTTCAAGCAATTGCACAAAACAAAACACACAGTTTTGATAACCCCTCACACAAAAACAGCAGCAGCAGAAACTCATCTAACAGAAGAAAAAACTCTTAATGAAAATCATAGCCTGCCACCCTGCAGAGATTATACCATGTACAGTGAACCAGAGGGAGCAGTTACAAACCAAATGCTCAAATGCATTAGTGCTTGTGTTCAAGCTTCATTAGTGCTTGTAGACTTCTACAAGTCAATCTGGGTTTAGGACAAGCATTAGGCTAGCCCAAGTTAGTGTGCTAAACAAGTGTTTGCAGTCATTTCCACATCTTCCGGGGGGGAAAGGCAGAAAAACCAAACCCCAAATACAAAGCCAGGGTGTGTAGTTCTGGCTTAAATCTGCAGGCAAGCACGGCACATTGACTTCTGGCTTCTCAAATGTAACCTCGGGTGACAGGGCTGTGGTTGGAGCAAAGAAGCTGCAGTTCTGCACAGCGTTCCTCCTCCACGGCGCAGCGTGTGCAAATAGGAAAGCCTCTAATTTGCCTGCTCTACCACTAGTGGGTAGGTTTTGTAAGCAGTGAGCAAGCTACAGGCAGACATCTGTAGTAATAACATTTCTCTTTTCATTTTCTGTAACAAAAATTATGCCTTTAAGAATGCTCCTGAACAAAGCAAGTCTGACTACGCAACACAAAACAGCAGCAGATACTAAGACACAGTCACAACCACATTAAACCTGCAGCGTAACATACACAGAACGTTAAGGTAAAACACTCACATAGTGGTTAATGGTTATTTCTTCTCTGATGAACTCCTAGAACTACCTGAACCAAACAGTTCCAATTCCTACAATTAAAAAAATATTCATATATATACTATTAGATGAGTCACATCAAGTGCTCTTAAAATCTTAACTAAATATAGCTATAGAATATTTAACCAGACACTTTAAATCACATACAGCAACTTCTGTAGAGGTAAACATTGCCTCACATTTGCAACAGCCATTGAGTATCAAACGAAGCATTTGGATTATATTCATGACCATGAGCAACGGGTGAGGTTGGCCTTTTATTTCCACCAAGCAGCTGCTGCTTCCCTATAAGCGCTTTTTAGCTTATGGCACGCAGTTTGGGATCTCCCTGAGGAGCCAGAGCACCCCAGCAGCAGTTGAGCACCTCCATCTTCAACATCTTCAATACCTGGTCCCTGTTCACCATTGAGATTTGGCCATGTTATGGAAAAGGTGGGGTTTTTTTAGCCACAAGCAATAGGAGTGGATGGCCTTTGCTAGCTGAACTTAGCAAGTGACCTGAAGTTGTTGGAATGAAACTCCTGATTTCAAGAACTGACTCACCCTCAGAAAGGAGAAGTGCCCTTTATGCACCTTTTCTTCTCATCTCTTACATGGTCTTGCCTTTCTTTTGTGCAAAGAGAAGGTTTCAGTCCCTCTCCACCACTCACCCAGAGTGCCTGACACTCAGCTTAATGAGTTCGGCAGAAGAGTGGACGTGGACATGTTGCCATGGTGTCTGCTCCATCACCTCTGGAAACGCAAACAGAAGCTTTTAACATCTCTCCTCTCAGCATTGCCACTTCTCTACTTCAAAAAGACTCAGTCTAAGAAGTTCAATTTCTGGTCTTCAGAGTACTTGTCCTGAAGAGACACAGCATCATCCAGGCTAAGTCTGCAACCTGCTTTAGCTAAGTGGGGAAAGAGCCCCAGACCTCATCTCAACCCGCAGCACCTTTCAACCTACTCATCCCTGTGACTCCTACCAGCTAGAACACAACCTGCTCAGCCCCATCCTCACCTCACAATGACATGTTAAATATTGCTTAGTAACAGTAATATGGAATGACTCAAACTCTTTCCATGAATGAAAATAACATAGCATTTTTATATTGCCTTGATGACTAATACGAACACAACTGTCTGCTGTGGGATTTTTTCCACCCAGGCTGTTTGCAAAGCCTTTGCTGAGTCACAGCTAGGGAAAGCAAGCTCTGTTACAGGAGCTTCTTTGATAAGAGTGTAAGGCTGCTGGGAAGGAAAAAGATTCCCCTTCACCTCATTTCACTGGCTGCAGGGCCCAAGGGAGCTGGGCAGAACTGGGGTAGGTCATGGTACCATGACAAAGCAGATCAGTATTCTCAGCAAGCCCCAAATCCCAATAGACGTTGAAAAAGAAACTAACTAAAAACCCAAAACTGGCAGCTCACTGCACGGCTGGTGCTTTGCCAGGAATTCTGCAGTCTCCTTGAGGGGTTGTAACTGCAGGAGGCTAGTGGATGGTCAAGCAAACAGTGGGACAATGCTAAAACAATTGGAAAATATGCATTCCCCAAGAAAAGCGGCGTTCCAGCCAACTTAAATACCCAAAATGAAAGGTGTTAAGGAGTGCAGTAAAGTCTGAATTGCATCTGTGGTTACTTTAGAGGAAAACCACAAAGTAAAGAAACTAAACCAGTTAGGTTTGCCCTTTCTAACGATGGCCTGAAAGTGTACATGCTTGTGGTCTCCTAAACTCAATCCAGCCAGATGCAGCAATCTAATTCTCATAGTGTCATCCCACAGCTCTGACCTCTGCAGCACGAAGCATAGCAGAGTGATGGTTAAAAATGCATCCTTGAGTTAAATGGGATTTGTCAAGCAAACGGTAGAGGAAAACTTCCAGTTTGATACAGATTAAGATCACTTACATGAAGCTTCCATGAAAAATAAGAGGTGTTCTTTCTGCAAGCTAATCATTCCACATGAGGGCTTATTTTGCTTAGAAAAAAAGGTAATATAGATGAATTGTAGACAAGTTACAGTCAGCACAGGACAGTACAAAACATTGCTCTCACTCCCTGTGGAAGGGCAGAAAATTACAAAAATATATCTTCTTTAATCCAAGATTGTTGTAGTTTAGGGCATGCCTGATTCTTCCTATTTCCCTGCGGTCTCACTTATTGAAGTTGGTCTGATCAGAGCTCCTTGGGACAATGAGAATAGCATCATGAAAGCTTAGTGCAATTGTTGTTTTAGAGAAAAATAAATCAGTAGCAAGTCAAGAAAATCTTCTCTATGAGTCAACCTCTCACCCTCTTCCCCCAGAATCCTACACTGAGCACAGCGTGTGTCACTTCAGCATGTTTTTACCATCTAAATTCATAAGTCACCTCCGTAAGACCCAAAAAATACACTCTATTTCTTTTTAAACACATGATCTGATTAACAATGACCAAAGTTTAGCAGTGACTGAAGTACTGAATTAGCATCTTAGAAAACAAGTCCTTGGGCCAGCTTGGTTCAATCTTCCTTGCCTTTTTCCTTCTGAAAAACTTATTTAGACCACAGTGAGCTGGGAGTCAGTACACAGGGTTGCATCTTGTCATGCTTTAGTGACACCGCAGCCCTCCTAAAGCAAGAGGGAGTTGAGTTTGCAAAGAGGAACTCTGTTCCAACACAGTTTGGAAACCAGGGAACTGAATGGTGCTGTTTTGGTCAGAAGATCCACAGCCTGCTGTACAAACAGCACCTTGAGGAGGTGAGGCTTGGTTTGGTTGTAACGCCGCAGAGATGAAAGCCTCCCCTTTCACGGTTATGGCTTCAGCAGGTCCCTCGACAGCAGAATGACATCTTGCAGGGCACCAACACTCCATGGAGCTGCTTTACCTGGAAAGCAGAAAGAATTAGTACAGCTGTGGGTTTGCAATTAAACAGTTCACAGACAGAGATGAGAACCCACATGCAAAACGGTAAAAAATCCAAAAGCACACAAAGGAAAAGGCAGCATCATTCGCTATGACTGCCATCAGTTCCCTCTAGCAGCTGATTTCTGTGGTGACGCTGGACACTGATGAGATGTTAACACCATGCCAGAAGCAGCTAGACCAAGTGAATTAAAAACCCAGGTGCTGAAAGATCCTGCGACCTGCCATTGTGCAGAGCAGAGAAGGGAGTGTGCACAGGGCAGCAAATGAAACAGCATCTTGGACCTCTCGGCTTTTTACACACCAGCACAGCCCTTAATCCATCAACACCCGTGGCCTCTCCTCCGTGCTATGGATTCTCCTTCTGGTACCCTATTGCTTTAAGTGCTCCAGGGTTCAAATAAGAAAGTCTTAATAGGAACTTGTTACACCCCATGAAGGAGGTGCGAGGCCTCCCATAGGACTGCACTGTATCATGGACTGAATGAGCCAGCAGGCTGTGGTGTGCTCTATAACCCCTGTTACAGCCCATAAGAAAAGAACCTGGCCTGCCAAAGCCAAACAGAAATTGCTTTTCGACCATCTCTTTCTTTCCCTGCTGTGGACTCATGGGAAATCCTTAAGAGCAGCACCAAAGCTTTGGCAATTTGTTGTATTTATAGCAGCTGACTGTGCCAGTGATTTAACCTGCACTGCTGCCCGCTGAAAGAGGAAAAATTAAGCTGCAACAAACCCCAGCACGATTCACCAAGCACCATCCAGAATGGCCTGAAGCTCTTGCTGGCAAAAAATCCATTAGAGCTCCTCCCCTGAGAGTCAACACCTTGCTCTAACAAGCAGACAATACCACGCTCCAGTCAGAGCTGCACACACAGTCAGAATGTGGAAAAGAGGTATTCAAAGGGAAGACACCGATAGTGTAACTCTCATTTTACAGAGACTCCCAAAAGACTCAAGGGTATCACAGGCTGAGCCCTGCAACTGTGATGAAGATGTTTCCACACAGTTCAATGCTATCAGTGCTTGAAAAAGGCATGAATCCAAAAATCCAGATTTTACATGTGGTGCATCTTTCCTCTAAAACATCCTGCAAGCTCTCAAAAGCCCTTTAGTCCCATGATGGCTGAATAGACATCCCTGCCCTCTTCCCTCTGCCTGCCACCACTCCTTACACATAAATCTTTCTGCTTTCAAGAGCTCTTTGGAAGATGCATTCCTAAATTGCTTCTGTATTCTGCTGCTAGAGAGACAAATGACAATCCATGTGGAAAACAAACTGAGGAATTTCACTTAGCTGACAGGAAGGATGGAGGCTTCAATCCGCCCAGGAAAAACTTCCAGCACTTATTTAGGAGCCTGACGTTGGGACTGGGACAGTTCCAGCTCCGGCATTTAGATTCCACGTTGTTCCCTAAGCCCGGGCTCTCACGTGGCACGTGTCACCCTGCAGGGACAATTGTGACATCCACCCATCTGGGCTCAGGGAGCGTGGCAAGGGCAGAGCATGCTCCCTCCAACAGCTGCAAGTCAGCGGGGAGAGGAGCCACTGCGGATATCCCAGATTACTGAAGTGCTTTCAAAGCCTTTCATGTGCGAGGCGCCACAGAATTTATTCAGTGCTTGTCTTCGGTTTTCTATTGAAGTCGACAAGAAATCCCCCAACGAGCTGTGCCAGCGTTAAGCTTAATAAGCTAACAATTTTATTTACCTTTTCAGAAACTGGTTCTTTCTGCAGCTGTTTTAATCTCATTTCTCTTCTTACACCAAACAAGTCGAGTGCTCTCTGATGGGGGATGGATGCTAACACTGCTTTGTCAGGGACGTTTGCGCGTAACCTACTTTACTTCGCTCCTCCCTTCTCACATATCACACAGTGCTGCCTGCCTGATGAATCAATGGCTTAGCTCCATCAAGAAGATCATGAAACCTATACAACTTTCCCTGGCTTCTTGAAAGAAAGGGCTAAAGGAGCAAAGAGGAGAGGGAAATCTTAAGATCATCTGGTGGGGTGAGAAAGAGCGCACTTGGAGGATGGGATTTAGCTTTCCACTAACTTGTTTTCCAAGATATGCAGCAAGTGCAATCCCATCATAAAACATGAAACCAAATCTGACATCTGGAAAATGATGATGAATACAGTCCGTATGGTCCAAAAATCATTGACCAGGGATACTTTTTAGCCTTCAGCAGCACAGAAACACACATCCTTCCCATGCTCGGTTTGCTTTCTTTGTGTAGCTCTATAATACTTAGAGAACAATTCCTGAACTTATCTAAATGCCTCTTTCAATACCAGAGCAAAAACATATAGAAAATCATCCTCCATATTATAAAAAAATAGTTCCCATGAAGCTTTTTAAGAAGGTTTTAATGTCTCTGATTTGGCATCTTTGCTCTGTGACAATCTTTGATTTCTGCTTTCAGCCTCTTGTCACACAGAAATTCTGCTTGCAGGATTAGAGAGGCCATTGACAGAACTGCTTCCTCTGCTACTGAAAATGAGCTCGCAAAGGGGGTATCTAATCCAGCACACACACACACACGCTTCTGCATCTGCCAGAGGCAGGCAGTGGGTGGCTTTTGCATCCCCAGAAAGGATTGTGTTTAGTTAAGATTTTGAAGTGGTCTCATTAGTCTGCTTTATGGGAGGAAGGTGGTTATTTCTCATTGCTTCACTGCCCAAGGGAAGTGGGGGGTGGGATCTACCAGCAGCCCAAAACCTTAAAGCCTCCTAAAGAAAGAAAAAGGAAAAAGAAAAGGAAAAGAACAACCTTCATCCAACAGCCCAATTTATACTCTCTGCTGCTCTTTGATGGCTCGTGTAAGACTGGAAACAAATACACACAAGGACAAAGCATTGAAGGAAAGAAAATTAACTGCATGAGAACAATTGGAGAGGTACACGTCGCTTCTCCCCTGTTGCTGCTAGACACCAACTGCCTTTTAATTAGTGTTCCTTGCATTATGGAGGGGAGACAGCACGGAATCTCAGACTCCCCCAAATACAGATGCAAGTGCCAGCATGGATCTTTCAACAATGGGACAGGACCTCAAACAAACCAGCTCAGAGCCTACCCACATCACCTGCAGCAAAGACTTATGCTACAAACCCAAAACCAGACCTGTGTATCAGCCAGAGCAGGTTATTACTGGGGTAATGTACTTACTATTACGTACAGGAGGTACTCATTATCATGGCACTCCTGGCCAGCTCTTCAGATTTTTCCCTATTGCCACGCTGATGGTAACCCTAAGTGATCTGAAAGCATAGGACTCTCTTCAGTACACAAAAGTACCACTTGAATTGAATAATGCTTACAGACCATCACAGCCAGTGTGCCCCTGCAGCACTGCTCTTTGGAGAACTGGCTTCCCTTCCACTCCATTCCCATCTCTTCTCAGAAATCTGTATTTTAAAAGTACTTTTGGTGTCTTTCTAATGGAAAGCACTGTTCAAACACCATCACAAATCATTGCTTTATGGAGAATGGGCCTTTTTCTCCACAGTTTCAAAACCTTTAAATCAAATATGAACAGGACAAAAGATTCCAGCTAATTTCACGAGATATTCAGGAGCCAGGGAGATGTTGAAAATTCTTGGTTTTAACAGCTCTAGAAAGCTATTTTCTGATGTAGATACAGCAGCACATATGTTACAACAGCGAACAATGGGCAGTCCAGCCTGAGGCATACCTTTCAGTACCAGCATTGTCACAGAGAAATAAAGAATTGGGAAATGAGAATGATTCTTGTCAGCCATGGCACTGCACCACCGGATCGTGCTGCAGCATGGGGCTGCGTGAGGTTTAGCCTCTCTGAAAGCCATCCCAGTAATGGCAGAGTCACCAAACAGCACGTGGTCAAAATCCCCTCACCAAGACATGGTAGCACAGATGGGCCAGAAGTGTGTTGTGCCATAAGCCAAGTGAGCTCACTGCTAGGAGGCTGCTGGAATAAACCTGAGCAGCTGCCACAACTGATACTGACTGCTGGCAAAGATGCACCTTCATTTGAATTGAAAAACAAAGAGATGAAAGAGGGCAGAATACTCTACCTGTTGGTACTTGCCAGGAGACAGCCATCACTCCTGTCCCCATCACGACTGCTGCACCTCGTGACACGTTGCTTTAATTGTTTAACAAGGTGAAACAGCAGGATCACCCCATGCCTTATGCACCTGCTCTAGTGACACCTCTTCAAGTTCACACCTGCACAAATTTGTTTCACTCTGGTTTTTGGGATAATGGAGTAGCTTTCCTGATGTAGCAATTAACAGAGGTGCTTTTGAAGCTGCAGGCACTTGCTGAATATCCAAATCAAACCGATCTCTCCAGTTGTGGAGCTACCTGTATTTCTAACTCCCATTAACCACAGAGAGGAATAAAGTTACCTCTCCTTACCCAGTCTTCCTGGAATCTGCACTCAGCTACAAAAAACAAAGGAAGTCTTATATGGCATGAGATAACTATTTCCTGAATGCCAATGTGGGGGTTAGGGTGCTGGGGAAGGAACCCCAACAGAAGACCTGGTAGAAGTGAGTTCACTGACTTACTACAGGCATGTCTGAGATGCCCTTTCTGCAGCTCTAGCCCTCTCTTCCCACCTACACACGAGCACCTGTGAAGAACCTCCTGACTGGTTTGATGGGGATGTCGGTGGTCCAAATCAGTGATTCAGATTTACAAAGAAGTGTCTTTACTGGTGATGGGAGATAGGAACTGTTTGGGGATGCAGTCTCCAAGCCACACAAAGGAACTAGAGAGCTTGATACAGCAAATACATCCTCAAATAAGCAGTCCCAAAATCAGTATTACTAAGGGTTTGTCTGTAAGATGATCTCCCCTGCTGAACTGAGGTAGCTCTGTTTGAGCTAAACAAACATATGCCTGAAAGCAGGACTTCAGAACATGGGGAATAGCTGTTGCACTGTGGCAAAAAGGAGGAATTCCCACAGCTGAAAAGAGGACTGGTTAACTAAGAATCAAAAACCCGTACGGTCTCCAAACAGAACATCAAACAAGGTGAAGAGCCATTTGTACTGCTAAGGAACCCACAAAGACAGAATAACTTGTGTGAAAGCATCAGCGCAGTGTGTGCTCTGAGGAAACAACGTCAGATAATACGACCTCCGCTCCCCCAAGTCAGACTGTCTCCAGCAAGCTCTCGTCTTTGTTCATCTAGTATTTTACTGTTGGACATCTTCTCCTGAAGCACTGCCATGATTGAGAATCTTTGTTCTCGCTCTCTGGAAACCCCTCTGATCCCACTACCAAAATCTCCCAGGGAAAGTACTCGGTTAAGAGGAGGAAGGGCAGGAGACACGGGCTGTTAAAGCAGCCTGTGGTAAGACAGATCGCTGCACTAGGGTTTAACAAAGCTTGGTCCCAAAGTAGAAACTGCACAACCTGAAATGATCAGAGCGAACACAGGGCAGCTACAGAGAATGGCAATGGTCAGGCAAGGACTGATAGGAGGCTTCTAATTCAAGAACTAATTGTTTACACATAAAGGCACAACACACACCCTTCATTGTTCCAGGGCTTCCAATTATTGCCTGACATTTATAGAGAACTAACACAGCTATTATAAAAACAGCCAGCAGAGCAAGCAGTGGTATGTGTTCTAGATGCTGGCACACATGTGCTCAGAGCAAGTGAGTTGTTCAGCCCCTTCCAAACTTAGGAGATGGGCAACATGAGTCAAGTCTGTAAAATCTCCCGTTAGGAGTTGTCAAGACGTGTGTTTTTATAATTAGGAGAGCTTATTTCAGCCAAAGTGAGACAGATTTTAGAGTAGGCCTTATTTGGATGAGAATGCAACTCAAATGCTGTGGATGGCTTGATGCAAATAAAAATAAGAGATGCAGATACCCTGATGCCATAAATCAACATGCAGCATCTTGATGTGCTGAGTGGTTGCTATAAATCTCAGGCCCAGAATAGGCACCAAAAGTTTTGGGTTGTCACATCACTTCTATCTCAAAAAGACAAACACATTTAAGGAAAGTTTGTTGCTAAGGGGTAACTGCTGACAACATCAGTGAGGGACCACAGTCCTCTCTTTAGAATCATAGAATGGTTTGGGTTGGAAAGGACCTTTAAGATCATCTAGTTCCAACTCCCCTGCCACGGGCAGGGATGCCTCACACTAGCCCATGTCACCCAAGGCTCTGTCCAACCTGGGCTTGAACACTGCCAGGGATGGAGCATTTACCACTTTTCTGGGCAACCTGTGCCAGCGCCTCACCACCCTCACTGTAAAGAACTTCTTCCTTATATCTAATCTGAACTTCCTCTGTTGAAGTTTGAACCCATTACCCCTTGTCTTATCACTACAGTCCCTGATGAAGAGTCCCTCTCCAGCATCGTCATAGGCCCCCTTTAAACACTAGAAGGCTGCTCTGAGGTCTCCACGCATCTTCTCTTCTCCAGGCTGAACGGCCCCAACTTTCCTAGACTGTCTTCATACGGGAGGTGCTCCAGCCCCTGATCATCCTCATGGCCCCCTCTGGCCTTGCTCCAACAGTTCTATGTCCTTCTTATGTTGAGGACACCAGAACTGTACGCCATACTCTAAGTGGTGTCTCACAAGAGCAGAGTAGAGGGGTAAGATGACCCCCTTCGACTGCTGGTCACGCTTCTTTTGATACAGCCCAGGATACAGTTGGATTTCATCAGGTTCCATGGACTTGTGCACATTCAGTTCCTAAGATGATCTCAAACCTGATCCTCCCCTACAGTGCGCCTAAGGTCTTCATTCTTATAGTCCCTGCATCTGCCTTCCAAGACTTGGAAGCAGCACAGCTAGAGCACTTGCCAGTGAAGCCCTTGCGAACCTCAGTGTCACAGAACAACGTGTGAGCACCCTGGTACAAACCCAAAGTTAGTGGAGATTGGTCATCATTTCCCTCCCAAGCTCACAGCGATGGCAGCGCCTGGGAAAGCAGCCCTTGATCCACAGCCCTCCATCCAGTGTGTGCACAGACACTGAGAGCACACAGGAACCACTGCCAAGAGCTGTCCAAGAGGGAGGTTCAGTCTGTTAAACCTTATTAGCTATTTGGGGCACTTGGATCCCGTTGTGCTGCTCTGCAGAGGAAAGTTGAGGGCAGACAGCCTAGGGGTAGTGATGTGGTTATCACAAGAGCAGGAGAGAACAGAGCAATGTGTGCTGAGAACAGGCAGAGGGGCCGTAAAGTGATAAAACTTGGGCAAAGTGAAAGGGAGACTGTGACTGCCTCATCTCTGCCAAGTTGGCCCAGCACAGAAAAAATTGCTGTCTTCACTAGTAAGAGCTCAGTGAGCAAGCCTAACAGAACAGGCTCACAGCAGTACCTGTATTTCACATCAAACACTGTTGAGTCTTCGTCCTCATCGTCTTCTTCATTCAGAGGAGCCATTTCTACCCGCTCAGCTGGAGTGGTGATTATGTCATACTTCCTGGTCTTCTTAATCCTCTTGCCAGACCTGAAACAGAGAGGTAGGAAGGAAAGGATTGTCTTTATTCAGTGTTCCTTGAAGCTGTTCCCACCAACGCGGAATCGCTGCCTTGTTTGATTCTGGCCTCTCCAGACGCGCGGGCTGCAGAGCCTCTGTCCCTTCCCGCTGCCTTTCCTAGGCCACCATTTGTACCTGTCAGTGTAGAGCACAGTTTCTCATCAACTGCAATCCAGATCAATGTCAGTCTTTCAGCTGCTGACAAACCAGAGATGCTCTGGCATCCAGGGCAGGCAGGAGCAGGGCAGTCCTCTGCTGCCACGCTCGAGAAGTCAGATGTGCGCTTAATCAGCTGAAGCAGCCAATGGCTTAGTGAACATGTTTAGATGCGAAAGCCCAGGTCAAGCCCTGCTGAGACAAGGCAATGTTCTGGGCAGGATTAGGAGCAAAGGGGTGCTGATGCTGGGTACAAGCAGCCTGCTCTCTTTCCTTGCTATAAGACCAAGCTCAGGACTCCCAAAGCAACCACCCTGAGCCTTGTCTAAGAAGTTTCATGCTCTGTGCTGTGTAGGTGCTATGACAAATAACCAACTATCATTCAAAGCTAATGGTAGATACCACCTCTCCTCTTACAGATACCAGCCCTATTTTCCTTTTGAAATGGAGATGCTCAAGCATCTGCATGTCCCATGGTTTTGAGATCTATTTTCTAACACTTACTCTCAATTAACAAACACTTGGTGCATGGCTTTTCAACTAATTTTCTGCCTCTAGCTTGAATTGTGTAGGTTCTTTTTATTTCACCTACTCCTTTCATGCATATTAAGAGGGTCATGCTGCTCATGCATGAATCCAGTTTTGTGATTACACATTAAAGGAGGTGCTCATGTGTACAGGGAGCCTGCAGGGGGAGAAGAATTTTCCCCTTCACCTTCCATAAAACAAAACTGGCAGCAGCCAAGCGTGAGAAGGGAGCTGGTGCAGGCACAAGCAAGCAGCCCCTAACTTCTGGTTACCACAGCTACTGCTCTGAGCAGACACCATGTCATGAGCATGCTTCCACCATCAAGAAGTCTTGCCCTGGCACATCATGCAAGGCGTGCTGCACTCAACATTGACATTTCTGCATCGAGAATGATGGCTTTTAAAGCGTTACACAGCGGCGAGAACAGAGGTGTGAGCATCACAGAGAGACCGAGACTCAAGCCCTGCAAATGCATCTCCACCACTACAGTCCCTTCCAGGCTTAAAAGGAAACTTAAACCAGCAAACAGCTCCGACGTGGAAGTCGTAGTGCCTCTCTCTGCCTAGCACTGCTTTTGGGCAGTAGTCCAAGGCTGAACAAACAGGTCCCAGCCCTTGGGATGGAACAGTTTGCATTTCCCCTCTGTTCTGAAGGCTAAGATTGCATCAGAAGCGAGAAGAAAGTCATCTCCTGTCGTCTAATCTTTGTGGTAATCTGTGCCGCTGTGTCACACAGAGCACAGGATGGTTTGTTCTATTACTGCTGTTGTTGAAACAAGCAATTTTATATCCAATACAGGAGGACTCTTAACCCAAACACTTGAAAATCCTTTTGAAAACACTTCTCTATATTATTCTGCTTCTCAGCCAAGACCTAGCAGCAAAGTGATGCAGGGAGGTCTCATCTTACAAGTAATGAAGTGCTTTTACAAGAAACAAACATTTACTCACACTGTGAAGCCTAAACATAGACCAAAACTAACCTGTGTCTACCTGTCAGAACAAACCACGCACAGCCTCATCACTCTGCCTTATAGATACAGCCTGCAGGGGGGTTCAAAGGTTCACCCATTTAAGACCCTACCTCCCTATCAGGCCCACTTCACTGAGAGACATCCTCCCTCGTGCCCTCCATTAGCAAACATAACTTATTCTAAGGAGTTCATCTTACAACAGTTAATATTGGAGGGTTTGAAGCAATTACTGCAGAATAGGTACTTTTAGAAATGGAAAGTTAGAACCCTTTAGCCTCCAACCATTAATTAGTCTATTTGGGTTAGACTTTAAAGAGGACCTGGAGCAGAAGTCGCTGCGTAGTGATCTATTAATCCTCCCCAACCCTCAGCTTTAGAAAAGGGAGGAAGCTCATTTTGCTGCTGGTTTTTGGCTAAGCTGCTACGATCAGTTCTTTGCCACTGGCAGAGCAAAAGGGGCTTTCCTTGCCTCTTCTTCCTCAGTTATTTCTATGCCAGATTACCTGGATTATTTGTTATTAAGCTGTACTTTTCAGTGGTCCGTTTTCCACACTTGCTCACTGAAGCTCCCCTAGGCTTCATAAACATGAGAAGGAAAGCTTGGGAATGCCCCTACCCATCAGGAAACCATTGTGCATTAAAACTCCCAAACCTCAGTAAGATCCCTGTAATCATCAGGGGAAAAGTACTTTATCCAGTGGGTGGGAACAGGCAGCATGTCTTGTTTACAGGCAGGCAGCAGAGTACAGGGCAGGAACTGCAGAATACAAATGTTTCATGAACTTTGGAGGCCTCCTGGATAGGATCAGGGTATGTTAACCCTCATGGGCAAAGGGAGAATCCCCTTTCCAGCCATGTTTGTGTGTGGGTTGTTTTAAAGCAAGCAAGAAGCATTTTGGAAGCTGTGGTCAGAGTATGCCCCTTGCATAACAAGCTGAAACACTCCCAGAGTGGTTTAGCCAGAGTAGAAGTGGTATTGGGTATTTCAGTGCACAAAACTATTTCCACTTAAGAAAAAACTCATGTTGCTTCTGTTGTGTGACTTCAGCCACCTTCCTGTAATTAAAAGGGGGTGCACAGAATCACCATGGGTGTGGAGTTAACTGCAACCAAGGATATTAACCTTTCACTGTAGAGCAGTGCTGCTCCCAACACAACCAGCTCGCTGGTGTTAGCAGAATGCAGGTGGAGTGAGCACAGTGCTTAACAGAGAGAGGATGAAGTGGGTTTGCACACTGGCACTGCCCTTGGGCTCAAATGCCTGCGGCACTGTGCACCACACCAGGGTCTGGTCCATCAGATATCAGATGTACTCCCTCCACCACACCACACAGTGCACAAACAGAGATGGGCTGGAGCAGAACACTGACTTTGTGCCTTTGTATTTCGACCAGGCATCAGTCTCATGCAGCACTTCATCCTCCTTTCTGAGGCATCATGTGGTGGAGTAAATGCTCAAGTCAACTCACTAGTTCAGTATACTATTTATGTCTCTAATCTATTTTAGTCAACAACCCTGATATTCAAAGATAATGCTATTCTTGACCAGAGAGGGAGGTCTCTGCATTTCTCATCTAGCATGAACATTTCCTGCCGAGAGGTGCAGAGGAAAGGCACCATCCCCTAGGAAAAGAAAAAAAAACCAAAGAAACAACCCTATCCCTCCTTAGCAGAGTGCTTGTTGGAAGTCTGATTAAGCCAGCTACAATCTGTCTCCTAGAACTGCAGCAATGTTATATCAGGAATGGAATTGGGACCAGTTTATTTGCTGTTAATAGGCTCCCTCAGCAGTTTAAAGAAAAAAAGAAATATAAACCTGGAGAAACTCCAGGCTCACTACCAGCTGATGAATCAGATCAGTGATATCTCATTACAGTTCATCTGTCTGGGTATCTCTGCTCTCTGGATGGTGCTGTATACAACAAAGTTAAACCATGAAGCTCAGTCCTTACATGTTTTCTGTAATATATGTTTTGCTATAGCAAACTAAAGTGCTGTGGTTTTGAACAATCAAGTCCTTAAGATGGCATATATGCAGCCACAAAGAGCAGAAGCTCCCCTTGGTTAACTGTGCTGCTAATAACAGAGATGAATCAGAGACTGCTGCGGGGAATAACTTCAGGAACACCTAAATGGATATTGTTGTGGTTCAATGAAGCAGTGATGTCTGTAGGTAATTAAAATACAGCCACTCACATCTGGTGGTCAGTACCAGTGCCAACACGTACTTCCAAACATAATAGCACAGTCAGACCAATATTGTCAGAGATGTGCTCGAAATGTGTCCTTGTTTTATAGGACAGAGCTATAGAAACTTTTATGATTTACCCAAACTCTTCAAGGCAGCAAATCCTACAAGAAACAGCATTCATCCTGTTGCGACTGTTCACAGCAGAGCTATAAAGAGCTAAAGACAGTATGAGACAGCAGCAATCCCCTCTCCCTTCTTTCTGCTTTTTCACTGTCATGCTCACATCAAGACAATCCAGTCTGCCCAAAGACACAGGACCTCTGAGACCCAGGACAAATGTCCCATTTGTGGCTCTAGCTAAACTACATGCAGCTTAACAAAGCTTTCACGAATATATGTTTTGGGGTCAGTTGGGTTGGGTTGTATTTTTTCTTCTCCATTTAAGGTCATTTTAATGGTGAAGTTTTCTTTCCTGTTCCTGGTAGAGGTCTTGGCTTTGCTGGCGTACTCTAACTGGTTATAATACAATTAATTTCAAATCAAACTCTCTAGGGTTAAGCCTTGGATGGCCCAGAGCAATTGCCCAGCTCAGAGAACCAAGGGTCTTGTATCCTATGATCATATGCTTGAAACTCTCTCCTCCATCTCAGTAATTTATACCAGTTTTGCAATTACTGGAAAACTCAGTTTGAAGTGGGTTTTGAGGAGGAAATCAAAATTGAACCAGAAGCACTGAATTACAAAATATGCAGGTAGCTTTTCTCTAAAAACCTAGATAAATAGGAGCCTTTTCCAGCCTGGGTTCTGTTGGTTCAAGGGCAGGTCAAGACATGTAGCAAACACAGCGCAGTTGCCTGCAACTAAAGCTTCGGGTTGCTTTCAGCTGGCTCATCTGAGGAGAAGGAATTCACCTGGTTTCCCTAGAAGGCATATGGTCTACCAGCACAGATAGCCACAGCTGAAAAATTACACTTCTTGGGAGCTGATCCCAAGAATTGTATTGCAATGGAATGAACAGAGAGAGAGAAATAGGGCAGAATATGGAGGGGAAAAGGCAAAATCCAAAACACAGATCAAAGAGTGACTTTAGTAGCATGAACTGTTCATAAGCTGTCACAAGACGCTGTTTTTCTTAGTAATGCAAACTCCCCAACTACTTGACTGGGAACAACATGAAATCTGGTCTGTTGTGGAAATGGCTTTGGTTTGGGAGCATGCAGGGCCCAGGGGTATAGGGAATTTCGAAAGCAAGCCCAAAACTGAGCTTGCTTCCCCCACCAAAAAAACATACTATAGCAAATTAGACCTTGCCACATGCAGACAAGTAGCAAAATCTTGGCTGGCCTTCACAATCCACGGAGTGAAAGGAAATTCAGAGCACTCTTGATGAGACCACATTCTGAATCACACGACCACCAGCGGAATTCAGAGCGGAACGTTCCCAAAAGGGATGAAGAGGAATGTCTGAGCGTTGTCTTAAAAACAGAGCTGGAGAGCTGGAGAAATGCATTTATCCCAACTCAAACAAACAAAGGAAAAGAATATACCCATAAAACTATATAAAAATGAGATGTATACAAAAATAAAATGTATTAAGAAAGAAATCCAATGCCTGTGACGAGAATATCTGGCCACTCACTGGTTCATTTCATCTCTACAACCCATACCTAAAAAGATAATTTACTTCCAGCAATTTCACAGTGAAGGTTTAATCAAAGATTGGATTTCAGCAAAACCTCCTTAATAGGAATCCATGACACTTCAGGAAAAAAATCCCAATGTTTTTGACTAAGTGTGAACAAAGCTCTTATTCTGAGGGAGAAAAGCTCTACATTTATTGAGGGTAAATCCCTTATCTCCTCTGCAACAGAATCTCCTCCGATCGATGCTGTCAGCTGCAGCGTGACACTGTACAAACGTACCTGTTGGTATACTTGTCTCATTTGCAACTGGGATGACTGTTTACAAACAAGTGCTCTGTCACATAAAGAAACATACTCAGAAGCCAAAAGTTTCATTTTCCAGTTTCCTTGCAGGTTCTATTAAAGATATAAGAGAGACCTCAGAGGGTGGGATTTTTATATATATCTTTAATGCTGTATTAACTCTGATCAGTTGCGTAACAATGACTCGGACATGGGAGAATTAATGCATCAATCCCAAGGTTACTTTAACCTGGACCTGATTTTGCTGATTATGGTACAGGGAAAGGTCTTTAAAGGCGATCAGTTTGTTCTGTTTGGCTTAGAAACGTTCAGCCTTATGCCAGGTCTCCTTGACACGAGGTCTCGCTTTATAACCTAGAACAAACTGAGGCAGATGAAATAAACTCTCCAAGATCAAGAAGAACCAGGAGTAGAAACTTTTCATTATGAACTTATAGTTTTCTTAATTCTAGCTATATACCTACTACTGATTTTGCTGTGTTTCTCCATGGCAACTTTATATGGCTGCAAAGCAGCTGTATTGATTAAAACAAAAAATCTCTTTAATGTTTTACTGTGTTCTCCCAAACCACCTCACTTTAATGGGTAAGTTTATTTGCATTGTCTTTTTGCCAGCTGCTACAACGCGTAAGAGTAATTCAGCTAAATGTCAACTTCTTTATAAAATCTCAGTTCTTACCATTCCTGTCTTCAAGACCACAGTTTACCACCCTTGTGAACATCGCCCTTCCTACATGGAGGTAATTCAGAAGCAGGAGAAGCAGAGCATTCAGCTGCAGCCATCGCGTCAATACAAAGGAGCTGCTCCAAGACAGAACAAGGAAGAATATGCCTACTCCACTTGTTCAACCACTTCTGTCACCTGAGCCATGGCGCTCACCTCCTCCCCGCCACCGCTGCTCCACTCTCCGGGCTCTTTCCTGCTGCTCCTACCTGGAAGCCAGATGCCTGTTAATTACTGAGAGTTTGCAATCTTCCTGGTAAAGCTGGGCACAAACAGACAACTATGTTTTATTTGTAGACTCTGTGAGTCAGGAACAGCCTCATGCATCACGGGGACTCTCGCCACTACCCGGCGATAAATAATAATTAACGCTAACAGTGCCAATGGAGCTTTAATATTTGCCTTTCTTCTCCTCTGGCAACAAGCCGAGAGGAACACTGGCTTTCTAAAGGGACTGAGTTTGATTTGCTCATGTAATTTGGACATGACATGAGTTTCAAGGACCGCCTGGATAACTCAAGCACACGCCAGCACCAACCCACTCCACTCCAGCAGTGTGAAGGGCAGTGAATGAACCAGCCCACGCTGGTTATACCACGCTCAATGGAGGAGATCTGAGCACCAAGCTGATGCAAACCTCTGCCCAGCTTCCTGCTGCTCACCAGCACTTCTCCTGGCTCTGCGAGCAACCAGGAGTTTCTGTCCTCAGCTGAGAGCAAGAGGTTGAGTCCCTCAGCAATCTACCTGATGGAAACATCGGGGAGTTTGGTAACACATCACAGTTCAAGTCAGACCAGGACCGTGGTCTAAACCAACTTCAGCTTTTGGCTATGCTGAACCTCCTCAAGCCTGTCTGCTTAAGCTTCACTGAAAGCAAAAGGAAAGATGATTCATCTTCTTTTACCCAGCGGTGGCATCTGTGTTATCCCACGTGTGCACCAGACACGTGTGGCTGAGAATGGACAGGACCTCTCAGGATCAAGCAGGGCTGTCCAGTTGGGCTTTGGGTATCTCCATGGATGAAGCCCCCTCCCTGGATCACTTATCCCAACAAACTGCCACCCCCACCCCAAACCCACGTGTATTTCCATATGTTTAGCTGGAGTTTCACGTGTTTTGGTTTGTGCCCATTCCAGAGCTGGGACCCGTGTTCCCTAAGCCTGAGAAAAAGCCACCTGCAACCCAACTGCTGCCCTATTTTACACAGATTTGGAGGCCAGCAGCACCACTGCAACTGCCCAGGAGTTTCACGAGGCATTTACACACGGTGTGCTTGGAGTCAGGCTTTATCAACACTAATAACAGGCGAGCACCTCAGCACCACCCGGCTTCCTACCGCACCGGGGCTTAACGCCTCCAGCCCGACCCCCGGCCCCATTCCTCCTCCCCGGCCGGGGCAAGGGGAGCCCCGAAGCCGTCAGCCCCGACCCGTGAGCCGGCACCTGCCGGTGGAGGGCGCGGCCGGGCCCTACCTGAAGACGCGGAGCAGGAGGCAGGCGATGAGCGCGGCCGTGAGGCCGCAGGCCCCGATGACGGCGGCCTTCAGCGCGGAGAGGTCTCGAAGCAGCGCGGGCACGGGCCGGAGCTGGGCCCCGCTGTGGTTGCCGGGCGCGCCGGCCGGCTCTGCGGGCAGGCGGCTGCCGTTCACCGCCGGCTCCTGGCTGCCGCGGGCGCCGGGCGCGGCCGGCAGCAACACGGGCAGCAGCAGGCAGGCCCAGAGCAGCAGCAGCGGAGCCGCGGAGCGCATCCTGCCCGGCTCCGGCCGCCGCCGCCGCGCCGAGCCCCGGAAAGCAGCGCCGGCCCCGGCCCGGCCTGTCCCGCCTCCCCGCCAGGCACCGCCTCCCGCGGCCGGGGCCCCGCGGCCGGGCTGGGGCTCGGCGGGGCTGTGGAGGGGCCGGTCCCGCGGGCTCCGGCGCCTCCTCCTCGCCCGGGTCCCCGGCGCCCCGGCGGTGCCAGCGCCATTTCCTCGCCGATAACGACTGCTTTAATTACAACGCGCACCATCTGCCCAGATGCGAAGCGATCACAGGGCTCAAGCTGCGATCAGACATGGAACAGACGTGCCTGTGATGCCGGTTCAGCGCGGCGTAGCTGCTGAACTCAAGTATTTACAGACCAGATTTGCTGGGTTTTGCCTTTCTTTTGGTCAGCCAGGCTTTGCTTCCCGATTATTTACTTGTATTTCACGTCTTGAAAATCTTAAAGATTGATGGAAATCTCAGCCACGGTTCTGCAAAGCATCCCGGGTGTGCTGAGCATGCAGTGCCATCCGCTGAGCCAGGCAGCGAGAGGGAATAGGGGAGCACGGAGCCTGTGCTAGGATAACTGCTAAGATATAACTTACTTTGCTCCCTGTATTTAGTATAAGCATTAGCTTCCCCGCTGCAAAGTAATTGTGGTGGAGGAAGAGGGGTATGTTGCCACCGAAATGAAAGGGAGAAAAAGGGAGAGAAGAGCGAGCTGATTTCCTTCCTATTAAACTCTATAGTTCAAGGGTGGCATGGCAGGGTATAATCTGTAGGAATGTGTGACTAAACTGTGAAAAAGATTACAGGGATGTATTCCTGCTGGCAGTGTCCCGTTGGAAAGGTGGCAGTGAAATAGCGCATGGTTCATCGGCTTCCCTGACCAATTGGGATGCTGTATGGAATGCCACCCACTCGGTTATAAAAGCATCCTATGTTTTTTTGCAGGAAGTTCTTTGGGATGAGGGAGTTTTGACATGGACGGCGTGCAGAAGGCCCCCCTAGGCTGTGTGAATCGGTCATTGTTGCAGCTTCATTTCATTGCTTGCTTTTTGTGTACTTGCCCAGTTTCCAAGTGGGGCCCCACTTTATTTCTGTTCAGGAAAAGAAATAAACAGATAAGAACCAAATACAATGCGGCTGGGCAGGAGGTCAGATCGGTGATGCAGGCTCTGAGCGCTTCTCACATGATTTATTATTTGTAAACACTGCCCCACTATTTGTAAACACGTTGGCCCTGCCTGTTCTGAGATGGTTGCCAGCTGCTGCTCGGCTTCTGTCGGATTCCTCTTGGTTGTACCCTGCTATTCCTCTTGCAGTGCTTCTCCGCAGCATGATGTGGCAGTGTTCAAGGCCAGGCTGGATGGAGTCTTGGGTGACATGATTCAGTGTGAGGTGTCCCTGCCCGTGGCAGGGGCGTGGAACTATATGATCTTAAGGTCCTTTCCAACCCAAACCATTCTGTGATTCTATGGAAGAGGAGTAAGGGGCTTCCAAAGCAGGAACCACCTCTGGCTGGTCACAGAGCTTAAGGTGCAAATCCACATCTACCAGTCGCCTTTGCTTGTCTGTGTGAAATCAGAGCTCCACAGTGCCGTGTGCTGGGCATGTACCTAGTCAAAGACACTCTTCACCCTCAAAAACTCGTATTTCACAGTCACCGTATGGGAATCCTGGGTATGAATCCACTTGGGATTCTGCCTTCAGTGCTCAGCTGTTAGACAGGAGTGATGGGTAAACACTAGATGATGTCTCACGCTCATCCTTACATCTGTTCCTTTGGTTTTCCTTGGGCAGGGAGAGATGAACAGCAAAGACTCCTCCTAAGCTTGCTCAAAGCTGGCTTTGCCATGGAGTGATGTGGGGTGGGTGGGCAACACAAAATCCGTCTGAAAAGCATGAGAAATGGATGTCGCTGGACCTACAATTTTCCTGTGATCATCTTTAATCTTACCTGGGCATTGCTGCTGTGGTGCTGGACTGGCAAAGGGGCTCTGTGGGCTTTGCAAGCTGAGTCCTTGCGTTTCACATCCATTTTTTAAAAGAGCCAGACTTCTCCCTGAAATAAACACCCTGCAAATTTGCGGAAGGATTTGCTGTATTGTATGCACATATCTCTGTAATTGCCTCTGAAATGCACAGCCTGGAACATCTATTACTTGACTAGCATAAACAGGGCAGTGGTAGATGCTGAATCCGGCACTTTTGTTTGATTTTTACTGCTACTTTGTTAGGTGTTTTTATATTCCTGTGACAGATATTTCAATCTACTAAGATTTAGGCTGAAAGCCAGCACAGGGAATTAATATTTATTGTCACTGCAGAGTTCCTCTGTTTGACAAGGTGCAATGTATGATGTCAAACGTATTCCTAACAGTCTAGAAATGATAAAGCTCAAGATTCTTCTGGCTTGTTTCTCACCCTCCTAAGAAGTAAGCTTATGCTGTTGGAGTGTTTGGTGCTCAGGTCAGAACCTGCACAGCAGGAGGAAGAAGAGGAAGGTGTTAACCATGTGCAAAGTGCAGTTAATTCCATTTGTGCCGTTGCTCTGTCTCCTGCCATCTAAGGATCTTATTTATACCCTCTTCTGGTTGAGTCTGAGCATAATTGGGAGTAAACAGCCTCTCTGTGATGGTGCTTAATGATTTGAATGATTTTATTGTATTTCTTGCATTCAGTTCGGTTTGATCGGCGATGTCTAGATACGTGGGGGTACAGGCATGACTCTGTTTGGAAATTGAACCTGCAGAATCAGGGGGTCCCATAATTTGTACCTCCATGTACCTCTTGCATGAGCCCTGCACGTCTTTTCCACTAAAAGATGTCAGAGAAATGCAGATGTGACCAAACGCAGAGTGTTTCAGGAGGCTGGTGCTGAAATTATACATCAGCAGTACTGGGAGCTGCAGCTGAAGCTCTCTGAAAGAAAGAGGAATCTTCCTCTTGGCTTAGGTGACCCTTCCAACTCTGCATTGCTTTGAGGAGCTGAGCATGTGCCTGGAGGTGTCTGTGACCTGCGAGGAGATGGAGCAGAGATGCTGGCTGCTGCTCTGCAGCATTAGTCCTGTGGCTCATCAAGGGAGCCATAGAGAATGGACAACATGGGATGGGTGGGTGAATATTGCAGCACCCACCGACCCTGCTCCTCCTTTTGGCAAAGGGTTGCCTCCTTCCGTGGCTTAAACATTGTACTTGGAGCCTGGAGGACCCAGGTTTGTTCCATGGTGTCTCCATTCTGCAGTGCAAAGAGATGTTATATTCACCACATTGTGCGGGATGCTGAGGAACTGCTCAAGTACAATTTAATTTGGTTTAGTTTTTTAATTAAGCCAGACTGGGCTTTGTTCCCGCCTGTTCAATAGAAATCTCAAGTGACTGATTCTTAAGAAAATAATATCTAAGCTCTGATCCATTTTTTCTGAGCTACACAAGGTATTTAGTGGAGTTTCTTCCCCTTCATATGTTAAAAAGGCTGAACCAGCAGAAAATGAATGAACTTGCTTGAGAACAAGGCATAAAGCCCCAGGAGGTGTTCTATCTCCTGAGGACTTCCCAGATGTCACCTAACTTGAGACAACACGAACTGACCCAGCTGTCCTTGCTGTATTAACTTCCTTTAGAGCCAGAAGAGGGAAATTCTACCCCAGAAGTGAAAATACTAAACCAGCCTCAAGAAATGATGTACTGGAAAGGAGTCCCGAAAGTGTAACAAAGGGGAAAAGGGGTTTTCATCTTGATGATGGTCATGGAGTAGGGTCTTCCAGGCTTTCAGCCCTCAGAATAACATAAGACTTGCTCTTCATATTAACAGTCAAACAAGTAAATAGCCTGTTGGAGCAGAGGGAGCGTGGATGCTTCGTTACAGTCCAACCCCTTGAAAGATGCCATTACGGTGGGAAGCAAGACATCTAAAACCTCTGTCAAACAGCACTATCAAAAGGAAATATTTGCAGATTGCTACTGTATAAATAATATGCAAATATTAATCCTGAATTCTAAATTAACTTTTCAGTCCTAGCTCCATATTCTCAAGATACTGAGGACTTTGTGAGTAAATGTGTTTGAGATGAGGAGTCATTGCCATGACGGTTTTGGAGACTGTAATTTGTTTCATATGGCTTCAGGGGTTTTTTTGGTTTAGGGGTTTTTTGTGGGTTTCTTTTTTTTTTCCTCTTACTGATATTTCACATGTCATTTGCCTAATTTGGGAATCATTCCTGGTTCCTGGTCTGGAATGTGGCGTTTCGCAACTCTGTTCTTCAATGACATCATGTGGTTTGTTCTGAACAGAGCAGTAATAAAAAGGAGCAAGGGGAGTTTACCAGCCCGTCTATAATAAGCATTTTATCTGAATAATCATCTTTTGGGGATCTGATTTGTGGGGTTTAGATTTTGCCTGGTGAGTTGCGTTTTCCATGGGTATAGGACAAAGAGTCCCACTCGGATAACAAGGAAACCACATCTCCATTTATCTAGGGGTGGATGTAGATGCCTGCACTCCCCAGAGGAGAACAGGACTTTGAGAAGTGGAGAGGAAATTCACAGTCAGTGAAAAAGGCAGAAAGTGTTTGTTTTCCTTTCTTGCTTTTCTTCCCTGTTACAAATAGGAACCTGGAGGAGAGGGCTGTGCTGATTGCAGGGGTGAGAGATGGTGGAGCTTATCTCCCCGCTGAGCTGTTCTACCCGTTTACACCTGCTCAGCATCATTATGAGTTTGAGCTCATACTCACAATTGCACTTTCTATACAAGAGTCTGGTGCTGGCTAAATAGAAGAAGCAAGAGTGTTTCTATATGCAATTGCTTCTGGGTATGGCAGATTTCTGTATTTATGGATGCCTATTACAAGAGCATCCCCATTTGTGAGGAAGGCTCTTCATGCACTGCTTAGCAATGCATATGAAGCTCAGGCTGCCCTTTCCTTTGTGCTCTCTGATGGCCTCCAGGCAGCACCCAGATGTATTTTTAGCTCTCAGAATAGGGGAGAAATTGCACAGAGAAGAAAGAAGCAAAGGAGTTGAAGCTGGCTCAGCTGTTGGGTTTAGGCAAGCTGGATTTGCAGGAATGAATACGTGTTTCTATGTGAGAAATGGAATGTGTACAAAATGAGGCAAACCACCTTCCCAAGGATTTTCAGCAGAGGTAATACACCTTCTGGATAAAGAGCAGAGTTCCAGTGAGGAAGGAAATAAAGCATAACCTGTAAGAGATCAGTGCTACATGAGCACACCTCTGACGTCTCAAAACTAAACACCCAGGCTACTAGCAGAGATAGAAATTCAAGGAGCAACCAGGTCTCAATCAGAGAGTCTTTGGGCTTGGATGTCAGACAAGAGAGCACATGATAATTGCAAGGATAAATCATTCTTCCAGTGTCTATTGATAGATAACCTCAACCAGCAGAACAGCAAAATTGCAATGCTTCACCTGCCACAAGTGGTCTGAGGGCTGCTGTGAAGCCCTATTGCTAATTAAAGACCAGTGATCTAGAGCAAGCTTCAGATATGCTTGGACAAGTCTGACTCCTTTGCACATTTCTAGTCAGCGCATTATATTATTAGCCTGTTATTCCTGTAACCTTTCTAAACCATTTATGGCTTTTTGCAGACACTTAAAAGCTTTATTGCTGCCAAAGGCTTGCAATTTAAGTCTATGATAAGCAGCAGGTTTTGTTTAAACAAAGGTGGGTGCAATCATTAAGCTGGGGTGAAGAGATTCTCTCTTGAACAGGTTCCTACACTATCGCTAATACACAGTGTTGCAGTCTAGCAGTTAATCTGAAATAAGACCAGGGAAAAGAAGGACACCATTAAACCACAAATCTTTGTTTAGTTTGGATAACAATAATCAAAGAACACAAAAGGCGATTATGACTTTGCCTCCCACTGCTTCACTGCCTATTCATGCAGTACGTCCTGCCTGGCCCACTGAAGTGCAACCTGAAGGAAGCTGGCAAATAATTCAAGTCTTTCTCTTGTTCAAAGATAATTTGCAGATTGTGTCCTCAGACTGTATTTCTTCATCTCTTCAGCTGCATAAAATAAACTCGTCGGGGTGGTAGCTGCTAATCTTGAAGCCTCAGATGGCTTTGGAGGTTTATTGATGATGTTAAAGGGACTGCCAAGTAGCAGGACTCCAGCCAGAATTACAAGTGATCTGGATGTGTAAAAGGCAGATTTGGATTTTATACTATCTCCTGGTCCAGATGAACTGTTGTCACCCCCAGACATGGCACTTACTTTCTCATTGTGGGAGAGACAAATCAGATTCGGTCAAAGGGGAAATCTGTGTGCTGTTACAGAATTTCTCATCCATCAGTACCTGCTTGCTTGTGTCTTAAAAAGTGCTGCTTTAAGTCCTTCATATACCTGCACAGGTATATGTGTATATATATATATAAGAAGCAGAGAATCCAGCCAAGTCCTTGCAGGATGCTGCACTAGCACATCATTGTCATTGCCACTATGAAAGCAACTCTGGGATGTCTGCACACCATTTGTCATGCTTTGGAGCATGAAGCTGGTCTCCAGAAAGGCTGAAGCTCACAGAGTTGCTGTGTGACTTGTCTCTCCATCCCCTGGTGGAACACCTCACCCCGATGGGTGCCTTTGGAGAGGTTACACTCCCTCCCCATCCCGCACTGTGGATTGGAGGGACCCCGCTGATCCCGGGTGCTGTATTGTAAAGGATGCGCTCATTGAGCTTGGATGTCAAACTGCTACGGAAGAGCTAGTTATAGAGAGCAACGCGCCTTGCCAAGCATCTGCTTGCAGTTCACAGGAATCCCAGCACCCGATGGAGCAAGGATGAGGCAAACCAGCTCCTGGCTCTACTCAAACATTCCCCTTTAAGCAGCAGCAGACTTTAATTCTGGTTTAATGGAGCAACGCCTGCAACTGTCATCCCAGCACCCGCCTTTCCTTGGGAATGACGGTGAGCTTGATTTGCCTTGAATAACTCCCCGGTGGAGCAGCTCCCCTGGAAGCTGTGAGATCAAACCCTTAGCATCTTGTTACAGGAATCAGCAGATAGAGGATTAGAGATGTGCAAGTGGCACCCACTCTCTGGGGAAGGCAGGGAAACATCTGTTAACATCTGCAGCCAGGCTTCCAAATCCCCAGTGTCAACCAGACCTAAGCCTGCTTCATGGCAAGATGGATACCAGGAGGAGGACATCCCAAAAGGTGTACTGCCAGGGGAGAATCCGTGAGCTCTTGCTATGGTTTGTTGCTTTCAAAACAGGCTGAATGCTGCAGCTCATTAGCGAGGATTTTGTTTGGTTGTTTTTGCTGTGATTGCCAAAGAAGGATTTTTTTCCTGTCTTTACTTTAGAAACATGAAGCTTTATCTTAGGCTGGAGGGTGTCTAAGGATGAGTGGAGAAATAGTAGGATTATGACCTTACTAGATGAAAAGATAAAAGAGAAGCAATCGGGAAAGGAAGGATTATTTCTTATATTGCTAGAAACCCGCTGTTGCTTGTTATCATCTGTTTAATTCAAATATCAGAAAGACACCTGGGGTATAAGAATCTGGATGTTCAGAAGCTTCAGGTATCTCATCACTTCAAAAAAAAAAATCACACCTACTTTCCACTCTGTTTAAAAATCAAAGCAGAAAAGGAAACGTCCTGATAGTTCTCGAATAGCAAACATGTTTTTCCAACTAAATCTTCAAGCCTCTGTAACACATGAAGAGTAGGTGTAAAATGTATTTGTTTCCTTTACGGAGCACCTTTAAATCAACTAAATAAATGTCGCTTCCCACTACACAAATTGTCACTTAAACCAGCCTTTGTGAGCTGCAATTTCCACCCATCTCTTGTTTTTGCTGCCTGAACCACCTTTTAAAATATTTCCAGCATCACTCCAAATGCAGCTGAGGGTTTTTGGAAGGAAGCACTTCAAATAAGGTTGGCTGTAAAGAATTTGCCTGGCACTAAACATCTGCTGTCAGTGCTGTTATCAGCAGAGTGCCACAAACCCTTTCTCACCTGTGGGATGCTAATAGGTTTACTGCAGTTGAGATGAAAGATGTCTACTCCATCCTGTTTCTCCCTATTTTGTTTCCCGAATCCAAACACCTGTGAAAGAAGGTAGTGTTTATGAAGGCAGGAGTCTAACGGCACTGTTTGGAGCCAAACATAACAAACAATCCTCCCTAAGGAGGATCCTCCCGAATTCACCATGGTCCTAGCTGTGGGGATTTGCTAATCTAGCTTCTACTCCAACTCCTGTCCCCTGCACAATCTGCCTCTAAATCCCGAGCACCAAGATCCCTACAAGCACTTCTCCTGAGCCAGATGTGCTTAATGTCTTCCAGTGTACCATGAACTTCACCTCAAATCAAGCCCCTTAACATTTCAGCACAGCTCTACCCAGTGGATCCTCACTGTTAGAGTGAACCTGTTAGAGCATTAAACCTCACACAGCCCAGGCAATGGGATACCCATTCTCTAGAAGAAGGGCTGATAGAAAAATCAACTCATTTGAATTCAGCTTGGCAAAACTTCCACTTCACATCATGCTTTCTGCCAGCAGAATGCAAAGCCTTTTTATCAGACTAAACCCTCTCCAAATCCCTGGGCAGTGGGTAATAATGTCGACTTCTGTAGTGTGCTTCAAAGCATTTCTTCAAAGCCTTCACTACCCGCACGACACCGTAACGACCTTTATTTTACACAGAGATAAAGCCGTGCTCAGGAGCAGTGCAGGCCAATGGAGTAAGGTGCCACAGCACAGCATGTTCTGCATGAGGATCTGTATGTAATGCTTTGGGTGAGCAATGGGAGTAAATTGGAAAGAGCTTCTAGGTCACAGAAGAATGAAATCATGTAAACTGTGGCTCCGCAGGCATTAGCTAATGCCAGACATGGTGGGATGGACCTACAAGCTTTCACCTAATACAAATCCTTTAGCATTGGGTGCTCCACAGCCACATAAAGTAATTTGGCGTTGGGTTCTCTTGTCCCTGTTCCCTGCCTGCTCTGCTCCATCATGCCATTCCTCCAGAATACCCTTCCCTGGCTGCTGGCAAGGGCTCTTGGATGGAGGAATGCTACAGCACGGCAGGGCAACCTGCACAGACAGGCTAAATTTGCCTGATTCCCCCTAGGGCTTATAGATCCATGATCCATTTGCAGTTGAGAGTGTCCCTGGGAGTCCTCTGCCTGCTCCTAACCCTCTTGTGTCCTTTGGGTTAAGGGAACTGCAGGCTACCTGCACACCACGGCAGATTCCGAGTCTTAATCCCTGTTTGGGATCTCTGGAATCCCTCCTTAAATCCAGCCCCAAAGACCTAAACCACAGGAAATACAGTAGACATTTCCACTTGTGAATTTTCGTGCGAGCATAGATTTCGTAGAAATAAGAGAATTAGTTACACTTCCCTGAATAATCCACTCTTGTCAACAGAGGTTGCTAATAGAGGCTCTGCCTGGGCATTTGGATGGAAATGAATGCATGGAGGAGACAAAGCCTTGTGCAGTTCGCAGACATGACACTAGCTCAGTGAATGGAAATGATACATCGAGTTTTATTATAGAAGATTCTTGGTAGATGTGTTTATTAAATGGCTTGCCTGCCAAAAGTGCTAAAGGATTCCCTATTGTTTTCCCTTCTGGCTTGCTGTATCGCATATCTCTAGGGCTTCAGATGGAGCATCTCCACATACGCTGCCCTTTTTTAGGCTTTTCCCCCTTGGCATGGTCTTAATGAGCATCGCCTTCAAAGCCTGCAGGCATCAGCAGATATGAGACATCCAATCTGCCCAGCTCAGATTCATCGCACTGAGAGATTTTCACTCTGAGTTTCGAGACTATCCAGATTCCTTTACATTAGCTTTCTGGTTTCCCTCGTGTTCGTGATCCCTTTCAACTTCATGTCACTCTTGTGAATGCCTGTCATCCTTTTGTTCAGTCCTTCTTTAGAGTCATCAATAAAAATGTCAAGAAAAGACCAAAGACCTGATCTTTGTGATGCCCTAATAAACATAATTCTATAATACAATAACTCCCTGCTTAGCATTCCTCTTTCTTTGCAGTCGCTCAGCTGTGATTTGGTCCATGGACTATCGCACTCAGATCATCCAAAGAGCTAAATTTTATGATATGATATCAAATGCTTCACCAAATGCAAACATGCTCATGGATTTTTAGATCAGAAAGAAGCATGAGAGCATCAAATATGCTCCTTTCAATCCTCGGTTGAGCTTGCTAATGGGTATCGCTAAAGCATCTCTTCCAGAATGTCTGGAGTTGAAGACCCCATGAGATGAGAAATCAAATACTTTGCTTCATTAATCACACATATTGCATTTTTTGTGTTTGTTTTAAAAAAACTTCTTGTTAAATTTAATCAGGCTTTACTTTCTAGACATTGTTTTTGTGTCTTTTGTCTCTAAAGATTGCCTAGGAGCTAGTTGTTCTTCACTAAGTTTATTGATGTTTCATGCAGTGATCTTTTGGGGTTTCCTTCTTGTTTTTTCACTAACACTGCTCTTGATTCTGCAGATCTGTCTTTTCCTATGTACCTGCATGCAAAAGTCAGTCAGTCTCTGCGATGAGGAGGATGAGAACTGGAGTTTCTAATGCTCCCCATAAACAGCTGTCTGTCAGCTGTGGCAAAGGCTCCCTTTCCTGCACATGTTGCTGTTGCTTGTGGGTTCCTCGATGTGCTTTAATTTTCATGTCTCTGTACATAACTCATTTTTGATCATTTAAAAGGTGAGCTAAGGTTCAAGATTATCTTTAAACAATGGCCCTGAATCCCCAAATACGGGCAGAAGCAGAGCAACTGCTTTGAAGTCAGTGATGGAAAGCAGGTATAGATGTCAGGGGAGACAGACACACTCTCTTTTGATATCTCTGGAGCAGGTCATGCAGAAATAGTATCCCAAACAATATCTATGACCAGCTGCTCATCCTGTGCCTGCAGTCATTCTCCACATACCTCACATCCCATCTCCCAGCTGGCAAGAAAACCAACTAATACAAAAAATGGAATTACCTAATTTGCTTCCCCATTATCCGAGGCTCATAATAGAGATGTGAAATGACCTGCTGTATTTCAGCAGCAGAACTGAAGATGCCAGTTGAGTCTCAGGTCTCAATTCTCACTACATCATATTTCCATTTGCTAAGGTCAGGGTCAAGCCTGGTGGGTTTTTTTTCCTTTGCTCAGGAAAAGCTCCCTAGAGATTAAGTGGGATTCTTCCTGCGTTAAAGAGGGAAGGATGGGAAAGGAGAGAAAGATCCGCAGGATATATTTAATGGACAAGCTCTACTTCTCAGGTGGTATTATTGAGGGTAGTTCTGCTGACTCACACCATTTAAACACTGGGAGCATCCTGTGCCTGTGCTCCACTGCCTCCCCCATAAATTGTGGCCAGGATGATCCAGGCTTCATTCTGTCCTTTCATTTCAGCCAGCAAGGGCAGTCTTTTGCCTTTCTCCATGGCAAAGACAGTGACTCACCTGCTCTGGATTCCCCAGAGCTGTCGGTGGAGGAGACGGGCAGCTCTCTCTTCACACCCATACCTGTGATGGGTATTAATCCCACAGGCAGCGAATCAAGAGGAGGGAGAGATATTTAAACATTACTTGCTCAACTTCTGAGTCCAAATCTATGGGTGCCTGGGTCTGGGCTGCAGCTTGAGAGCTGTAAATAAGGACCTGTAAGCTATCTAAAGCTTGTAAATCTCCCTGTCACCCTGAGAAATCAACTGTCGTCGTCAGTCGGACTCGCCAAAACACATTTCATTATGCTCATTACTCAGGGGTGAAAGCAAACTCCAGCTCAGCCTGCATTGCTCGGGCTGTGAACAGAAAGCAGGGTGAGCACAGCACCATCCAGAGCCGCTCTCACCACCAGGGCAGTGAGCAGAGCTGAGGTGCTTCCTCTCCTGGGCTGTAACCTTAGAAGGATGCGTGTGTGTGTTTGGTTTCCTGGCATTGAGGTTGCCAAGGAAGCAAAGTCTCCTCCACAACCATCTGCGTTGTCTCATACAGCATCAAATATGTCAAGGAGATTTCTCCCCAGGGCCATCATCTAGACGCTTGCTGGTGTGTTTGACTTGCATGGTAGTGAAATGCCATAAAGTTAAATGAATTATTCCGAAAGCAGAGAAGGTGAAAATCTCTGCCGTGAGCTTAGTGCCATGGCGATAGGAAATGATTTTGCTCTTGGGTTTGAGTTTCACAGTGTCAGAAAGGCCCGTGTTTTATATCTGAGTACCAGACCTCTCCATCCTTCTTCCTGTGCCCAAATGAGTGTCAGCCCCAGGCTATGAATTCAAGCCAGGGCATGTTTGCCAGGGCCCTGCAGCAGCTTTTCATAACATGCTGCTCTCCAGCTGCACAGCTTCCCATCCATGGCACCTCTTTGAAGACATGATGGAGGGCACAGGACCTGCCTGCAGTTCAGTGATGACAGCGTGAAGACATCCTGTCTCCCCTGTCCATCCTTTTGCAGGAAGCACAGGTTTCTCCAGGATGAAAGGAAGCATCTTCTGTGAAGTGAGGAATGGGGAGAGTGAGTCAGGCAGGAGCTCTGATCCACGTCCTGTGCTGTGAAGATGCCACACAGCACACTGGGGGCTTTTTGAACAGAGAGGCCAAGCCCTGGCTAGCAAAGCTACATCCAGACAGTTGCAGTGATGAATGGGATGTGATTCACGTAGCAAATACACTCCCATGATGGAAACCACTTTGCTGGGGAATTGATGATGCTCGGCATTGGACAGTTCATCTTTCCTGGTTCCCTGCCCCTCTGCCTTAGATCCTGCAGGACACAGAGACCACAGCTCACCCTCCACCAGCCCCAGGCATCACTCAGGTTGTAGGAGTCACTTAGACTTTATGCCACAGGCTACACAGCCTGGGCTCCATAAGCAGATTGCAAGGGAGCCAAGGGGTCTAGAAGAGGGTGTTTCTTGTTTCAGGCTGCAAGTAAGAGTGGAATTTGCAATAAGGCAAATCCTCGGTGGGAAACAGCAGGAGGAATGAAAGCTGGAGGCTTCTGTGCTACTGTGTGAAGAGGTGTGTGGGACTCCAGGGATGAAATAGTCGTTTAAAGCTCCCATTTCATTCTGCATCAGGGTGCAGTCAAGAAACAATACGACAGTGACGAGACCAGTTCTCAATGAATAAGAGGTTAAATCCAAGCAGTTTTATACCTTTATTTTCCCAAGCTCAGGACCATCTTGCGGTGCCTTTGGGGCTAAGAGAAGGGAATTTTCCTCCTCATTGGAAGCAGCATTGCCGTGCGATGCAGGCAGGTTGGGAAGGACCACGGAGCCGCATGTGGCAGAAGAACAATGCCAGCCCTGGCTTGGATATTGGTGCTGCTGCAGCTTTCTCTCCCGCTATATTTCAAGAGGGCTTTAGTAACTCTTGGGTCCTCTTAAAACAGATTGTCTGATTCTTGGCAGTATATTGTGAGCACCCGATTTGTTTCGTGGCACAGAAGCATTTGTGGACCATGATGTTTCTATGTCAACACGTGCTTGAGGTAATTTTTTCCCCAGAAGTGGCAGGTGCTAGAATCCAGATCAGAGCTCTCTCCACATCATTATTCTCAGTAAAGGACTTTCTTAATAAGACACGTTGATATGTTTTCTCTAGGTGGGATTAAAAACACTTCAGGCTCACGCACAGAATTTTGCTTTCCAAGTCTGTGGAAGTGCAGATTTTCTCCACCCTGGTCCACTCGGGCGATGCTGCCTTTGTGAAATGGGAATAATAAACTTTGTCTGCCTCCTGACGGGGCAGAGAATTAACTCTTTGAAGTTTGTCAGGCCACATAAATGCCTTGCTATTCTTAAAATTACTACTGCTCGGGGCTTTTAAACAGCTGCCACAATTCACTTCAATGGAGGCTGCCTTGAACCGGTGGGTGAAGTGAACACAGTATATCAGGTGTTAGGCTGAAGAAAAGCTTTGGGATCGGTGAGGTTGAAAGGCACTATATAAATATGAGTTATTTGTACGAATGGATTTTATAACCCTATCATTCTCCTCTGGTGTACCTCTTAATCTAAGGGTTTCACTATCCTTTACGAACGCTTAACAAGACCTATATTAAGCTTCAAGCCTCTTCAGTGCTCGTGTTTTACATTTACACCGAGCGAATGCAGCAGGGACAGATCCATTGTTCGCTCAGCTTACACAGCAGGGCAGCGATGGACCTGCCTGGCCTGCTTTGGCAATTAGTCATTCATAATGACCCTCTGCACTGAAAATGGTGAGAGAAATGCAGTAGCTTTAGGGAGAGGTGGCTTCTGAGCGCTTCATGGCTTTGGGAAATTCACCGCCTCTTCCTCTCCTTTGGGAATAGCTGAAGGCTGATGATCTCCTTTAACAAATGTTAAAGCTTCTGCTGAGTGGATCTGGGTTACAGGCACAAGGGCCAGTCTCTGAGCCTCTGTGTTTGATCTGCATATACCCATTCTGTACCTTTCATAAACAGCAGGACAAGGATAATACATGAAATGTGAGTGTCCTCGTTAATGCAGTTATGGAGACACAGTGGGGAAACTGAGGCAATGACTGGGTATTTCAGACCATTCTGTATGCAGAGTGCCAGACTTCTGATTGCTAGAAGATGTAGCAGTTGGGCATACAGGCATTTCTTTAAGGAAGATGCATGAGGGTTTCACTGCTCCAAGTCCCTACATTTCTACACTGGGAACCTTTTGAACCTGCCTTGAATCTTTTGGAGCAAAACCATTTGATTTAGTATTTCTGCTTGAGGAAGAAAGAATCAAATGTTGATCCATAATGCTTCAGCAGTGCAGAACAGCTCTGATGGACAGTGGCTGTTGTCTGGTAGCTCTCTGAGCTTTGAAAGCTGCAGAGCAACAACAGAGCAGGGCAGCTCTCTGGCCCTTCGTGTTGTCCTCAAGACAGTGCGTATGGGAAGGCAGCAGCGTGTTGATGTGGTGTGGAGGGAAACCAAGAAATTAGTTGCTTGATTTTTGTAGTGTCAAGCTAAGACCAAGCTCCATAAGCCAACAGAGGCCATGGGGATGCATGGACAAGCCCTCTAGGCACAAGGCTGTAGGGATGTCTCCATCACTCAGTGATCCATTCCCTCTCTGCGGGGAAAGCTTCCAGCTCCTAGTGCTGGAACAAGGTCTGCCAGGGGATGGAAAGCAGAGTCCTTCCAGTCATCTCTGCAGTCTGCTTTCAAGCCTCCCAACCTTGTCTTTACCTTTGTAATACTTAAAGAAGACCCAACATTAGGTTTCCCCTGTGCTTGTTAATGAAGCCCATGTCCTTGGCCACACCAGCTGGTAGATTTGTCAGGTCTTGACTCTCATATCTCAATGGGTACTTGAAGGCCACAAATCTGTGTGCGCAAAGGAGGCTGTTATTGCAGGGAACACACTCTAAACCTCCTTGCTGGGAAGGTGCAAAACAAAGGATGCTGGTGGGGTTGCAGGTCCTGTCCTGCTGCCTGGCCTCTGCAAGCTCACATGGACATGCCACGCAAGGTGCCCCCTGTCCACCTCTTTCTTCTTCCTCCTGAGCAGGAGGAAGAGCAGAGGGAGCAGGATGCTGCTGACTGACAGGGTTATGTTTGGATCCCTCAGCCTTGGCCCGAAGGGACCTTGTCCATGGCCCAGCTTCTCTGGGCAACCTGTGCCAGGGCCTCACCACCCTCACAGGGAAGAATTTCTTCCTAATATCTAATCTAAATCTCCCCTCTGTCAGGTTAAAGCCATTCCCCCTTGTCCTGTCACTATATGCCTTCTCCAGCGTTCTTGTCACCCCTTTAGGTACTGGAAGGCTGATGCCCAAGTCTAGGACAGTGTTTTAGCACTGAACGGCTCTTGGTCCTCCAGCTGCTTCCCAGCAGCCCAAGGCATTCCCTTCTTTTCCCTTCTGCTGTCCCTACTAAAACTTTTCCCACTGCTCTGGCTCACAACTGCTTTATGCTGCATCCTCTGCCTGGAAAGGACAAATTGCTCAGGCTCCGGGAGTGATCCACCCTCCCAAGCCCAGACAGCTCCAGGGCATGGACAGTCTGATGAGCCTCTTGTCTGGGAGAACTGCTGCTGCTTTCGAGTTTATTATCTGCGCAGCAGCAAGGCTGAACCAACACATCCTTTATCCTGCTGCAGGCAGCAGTGGGCACATGTGCAGGGGTGCAGGGGTACGTGTGTGGACATGTGTGCTCTCCCCTATGGTCAGGGCCAGGACCTGTATCCAAGTCCCTGTGTGTTTCCACGCCGTCTGAATCTCTTCACTATTGTCTTTGCCAAGTACCTATTGATTTCAGGCACACTGAATGCAGCCCTTTAAATGCATTTGTTGCTTTGTGTCTTCGAGGTACTCAAGGAGTGTTATTAGCTAATTAATCTTTTTAGTGTGGCCTGTAAAATAGGTAAATATTATCCTTGATCTGGAGCCAGAGACATGAAAACAAGAAGATGGAGTGGCTCCACCAGGCTAACCCAGAACACGGAGTTAAGGCCAGTAGCGAGGACTCCTGCCTGCTGATGGCAGCCATCATCTGTGCTGCCATAGGCATACATATGTGTGGCATCCTTTTCTAGAGGAATTAACAGTACAGACCGTGTTTGTCATCATGGTGATATGCTGAGATGCAGCTTGAATTCTGATTTCTAGCCCTGTAACTTGGGCTTCACCAAGTATGGAGTGGCCAGAAAGGACAAAGTGCAGCATGGTCCTGGTTCTCCGCATCGTTTGTGTATTAGATGCTCAGCTCTCTGTGCTCAGTTGCATTTACAGGTGCTGTGTGAGTTAGAAAATGAGATACTGTGAGACAGCCTCTCCTTTTACAGCCACTTCATTTACAGCTGCCAAGTAAATCAGATTTTGAAGAGGCATCTGAGTTTAGGATGTTTCTTTCCACCAAACCACTGGAATTCCTCATACCTCCGGTTCCCTGGATGTGCAAAATAAAGCAGTTTACTATTGCTGTTCTCACTCTGAGCTAAAATTTCCCTATGAAAACCCATAGCTGCCAGCACTGTGGGTGGACATTATTTGCCTTACTTTTTGAATAACCCAAGTCTTCGTAAGAAAAACACTCAGCTTAAGAGCTTGACACCATTTAGCCCAGCTTCAAAAGTGAAACAATCGAAAGTGCTTTTGTTCTTTCTGCTGCTCCTGTTGTGTTACGTAGAGAAGACAGAGAGCGAGGCTGCCCAGGCAGTGGCAGAGCAGAGGGTTAAACTCAAGGCGAGAGGCACAGACGATACCTGGAGGTGACACGCTTTGTACTGCACGTTTCATTAGCTCCCATGAAGCTCTCTAGCTGACGCCTGTTCATTAGCCACAGACATCCCAACCCAATTGCCCATGTAGCTCTGCAAGGGATCCCATCGCTTTATCCCAATGGAGCCGCATGCAAAGCAGGAAAGCTCCAGATTTCAAGCTAGCAGGTATCATTAGGGAGGCTGATCCATCAATATTTCACCGCATCTCTGCTCCACGAGGGAACGGGCTGTGGGATGTTTCTCTGTAGCTCATGTGCTTCTTAAACTTATCTCCTTGGCAACTCTTTGGTTTAAACAAAGATTATTTTGGAACCGGAGCTGTCAAAAAACGCAGCAGCTCCAGGAAGTTTTCTTGTTAAAATATGTTGGCTCGGCAGCACCATCTTCTGTTCTGCCCTTTAAACAGCCTTGGATGCCACTTCCGAAACGGGTGCATGCGCCTTGGTTAGCTCTGGGCAAAGGAACTGTGTGAATGAGATTGAGTTCATGTTTTCCATGATGGGAATCAAAGCCATAAACCAGATACAGCCCAACGGGTTGGGAGCGTGAGCAGCAATGCAGACCAAGGGCGAGGTAAACCCTTGCAACCAGGGGCAAATTGCTCCAGGTCAAGTGGTTTCCCACATGAGGAGCCTTCCCTTTGGTGGCTGTACTCCTGCTTATAGGATTTTCACTGTGATGGCTTTGAGGGACTGGGAACTCAGTGCCTGCTCTGCACAATCCATCTCATGCACTCACTGAGCCCTGCTTCCCTGGGGTTTTGCTGTTGGCTTTGCTAGGCTTTGAGGTGAAGACATTCCTCCTTGCCACAAAAGTTGCTCGATGGTTGTGTTTTGGTGGTGCTGCATACATGCCAGGTCCCACTTTGCAAAGCCCAGGCAGATCCAGGGGCGGGGAGAGGGCAGAGGGAGGAAGAACTCAGTGGAGCCAAGGTGAAAAATGAGGAATTACAGGAGGAGCTGCTCCTTGTCCCACTTCTCCACAGCGCATTGGGATTCAGGCAGAGATTTGTGGCATGAAGGTTAAATTAGGAGGGCAGCTACAGTCATTTCTCATATCTAGCTGGCTGCTGTCTCCTCTCAACATCCTGCATCCATCCTCTGAGCCTGCAGCTCATCCCCTTTTACCTCCTAGCACAGCTCCGCTTCTTCAGCCCACAGAGAGGCAACTGCCCGCATGTACCACTATAGTGCGTATGAGAGAGAATATCCCTATTTACCTTTTACTTCAGAGTATTGTTGCAGGCCCTAAGTAATTAATATCTGAGCAGCTCAGCTCCTTGCGTGGCAATCACCACACAAGAGAAAAGTGTTCTTATGAAAAATACAACAAAGCCCTCAAACCTAAAACACAGCCGCTCGCTTGTAAGAGACACTCTGTGGCAGGATTCTGCACCACAGCGATGAGTCTCGCTTTAATATACAGACCAGGGTAATGTAAGAAATACTTGGAGAGCAGCCACAGCTTTCACAGCAGCTGCTGCTACATTTTTTTGTCAGGATTAAGTTCGTTTCAATTATAGAAAGGCTTGTGATCACCTGCTAGGAGGCTCTCAGCAGTTCAGGAGGCTGAGGATGTGTATACAGCTATATTTAAATACCAAACGCATCGCATACTCCGCCACCATCCCATTTGCACGGCGCTCTGCAGACATCCCCTAATTAAGTGTTTAAGTATAGATTTCTTCTTCCTTTATGGCGTGATACCAGCGGATTTTCTTAAGGACACAATTTAAAGGCAGTGAGGAGGCTGAGTACAGCGGGCATCACGCCGTGCCAGCCTTTGTCACCGCTTGCATTGCTCAGGCGGTGCCAGAAGAGGGCCAAGCACTGCACCTTTTAGTGCTGCTTCAACCCTTCAACTCATGCAATGGAGCCCTGAAATGTTCTGTCCCAGTGTAAGTGCTCAGAGAAAAAGGAGACTTTGATTTTGCACAGAGGGATAACGGTTGCATTTGATGATCTTAAAGGTCTTTTCCAACCTGGTTGATTCTATGATTCTATGACAATGCAGGCAGCAAAAAGCAGGAGAAACCTGCGTGGAGCCCCCCATGCAACCTCAGAGGGAGAAGAGGACGGGGAGCTGGGACAGAACATGAAAGCAGTGGTCTATGGCAGGAGGATGCACAGCTCCACATGGCCCTTCTGCCAACCACTGACCCCAAAGGTCTCCTCCACAATGTAACTGGGCTTGAGAAGGCAGAGCCTGTCGGCTGCAGTGTGAAAGGGAAGAGGCTGACAGGGACTGTTCAGGGGTTGAAGTGTGTGTTTTGCACAGTACTTGCAGCCTGTGCCACTTCCCACCCCGCTCCAACCCAGGTACAACCACAGACTCAGACCTCTGGGGCTCCCGAATTTAATCATATTAAGACTTTGCTCTTCTCTGCCCATGCCTGTAGGAGGTTTGCAGAATTAGCAGCAGATGGTCCCCCAAGAAATAACAGTATCCCTGTGTGACTGGAGGAGGAGGCAGGCATGAAGAGGAGCAGCCATTCCACCCGTTTTGCCTCCCCATGGTGTGGCGGTAAGGGATGGCACTCTGCAGGGCTGGCCAGCAAGGCCAACTCCTGATGCTCCTCCTTCCTACCATGCCTGGTTTGCCATCACCAGACCCCACAATCACTGTGAAGGTGGCAAAAAAGGGACAGAACACAAAGAGGCCAGAGGACTCTGGCAGCTCAGGCAGAAGGGGAACACTTCAGTGTGACAACAGCAAGGAAGTGACTTCTGGTGGAAGGTCTGGCACTCCATCATCTGATAGTGATGCTGGCAAGCGAGTCACAGCTATGATTTGACCCGGGGAACGCTGTGGTTGGATTGTCCTTTTCAAAATACATGAAGAAATGGTTAATGCCAATTCTTAGAAGTGTCAGAACAACAGAAGCGCTTTCTGAAGGTCGTTCTCAAAGGAATTAATTTTGCCTAATTAAATATCCCCATGGATCTCTCCAAGTATCAAACCAAAACATCAACATGCAGCGCTTTGCAGACTAATGGGAACCACGCTGGAGGTTGGCATCGTGTGCTGAAGTGTTAACAGATGGAGCGGATGGTCACGATGGAGGAGTGGGAAGACAAACCTCCCTTTCCACCTCTGCCCCAAACGATGCTTCATCCCCCATCTCAGCTTACCCATCTGTTCAATGCATGGCAAATACTTCCTATACATACGGATTCACCCAGAGGGCAACTAGCTATGGTCATGGAGCGGCGCAGCAAAGGCTTTGAGGGGGTTTGGATGGGGTTCAGATGAGCGGGGGTAGAAGCCCTGCTGGGATCTGCAGGATTACATCTCATTCCCAAACCTCCTTGTTTCCTTGCAGGTTGCAGCAGAGACAGAGCAGAGGGTTGAGCTGCATCCTGGAGGCAGAGGGCTGCTGCCACAACCTGCCCTGAGCATCCTCATCTTGCTTACTAATTTACACAAAAAATCAAGCATTTCTCCTGTCAGCCTGATTCAATTACTGTCACTGGCTCCTTTTGGAAGTGGAAAGCTTGTGTTTCAGCCAGCTCTGCTGCTGCCCCCGAGTTGTTGTTCTCAACTCCTCCTTTTTATTGAAGAACAGTACATTTACATCCGTGGCCACGTTCTGGCAAGCTGGAGAGATTTTAGACATTTGGAAAATAGAGCTTTTTAAACTGTTCCTTACCTCCACACCTTCCATTTCATAAAACTGGGACTATTTGTTACAAATCAGGTTAAATGAAAACAAAAAAGAAGTGGGAAATAGCAAAGTCCTCATAGAAGTATCAATAGCCAGTTAAAACTGCTGGTGCAGACTGGTACATGGAGTAATGCAGCCATTCAGGTCAGGCTCAGTTATTTCTCAAACTGGTGTGATGAGCTCACTGGCTTTGCTACCTCCTGCAGGCATTTACCCTATTTATAGGAGCCATTTCTACACAGAGCAAACTCGGGATGAGATTCAACGAGGTGGCCTCCTGCTGCTCCTGGGATGGCCTTCCTGAGTCAGCTGCTCACAGCGCAAACGTGGTGCCTTGGCACAGCACAGGATCATCTGCTGCCAGCCAGGAGCACCTCACCCCTTAAAACTGTCACGTTACCCATCCCTTGCAGCAAACGGTAACATTATGCCAGGGTAGAGGGGGTTTGGCTTTTTGAGTGAGGCGACAGGCACTCATGAATCATTTGCATCATTCTGTGATTTGCATGCCTCTTGATTTCCATTGACAAGGATAACCATAGAATCAGAGAATCAAGCAGGTTGGAAAAGACCTTTAAGATCATCAAGTCCAACTGTCACCCCAGCACTGCCAAGGCCACCACCAAACCATGTCACTGATGGCCTTATCTACATGGTTTTTGAATGCTTCCAGGGAGTCACTCCAGCACTGCTCTGGGCAGCCTGTTCCAATGCCTGAGCAGCCTTTGGGGAAGGAATTGTCCCTAATATCCAATCTAAACCTTTCCTGGCGCAGCTTGAGCCCATTTCCTCTTGTCCTATCTCTTGTTAGGACAATAAATAATCTTGTTGCAGGGGGGAAGTTTAAAATGACTTTTTGTTTTGTAAAGCCACAGCAAATAATGGAGATTAATGCAAATGATTAGTGCTGCGTATCTATATAAACTTAAAATTTCCTATTTCTAGCATCTCACATTGCCTGATCCTCATAAATCTGGGTAATAGCAACAGGTCTCCCAAGGGTGGGTAGGGGCTAAAGATGGTTTTTGAAGGAGAAGGGAGCTCTGTCTGCACCAGCCGCTGGGCAACCACTGCTTGCTCCAGGCAGAAGACATGTCAGGGGAAAAGCTGTGCTCACCGGTGTGTTCCTTACATGTTTCCTCAACTGTTTGCAAGAATTTCACAGGCTATTTAACTGCAGTGACTCGGGTTTATATACATATAGGAATGCTCTATAAATCTAACAGTAAAACAAGCTTCCATGCAAAGCGTGCTTTTGTTTGCTTCAAGAAGAGATGACATACCCACTTCAATGCAACAGCTTAGGCTTTTGGAGAAGCTGGGCACAAGAAACATGTTTGTCACATCCCTGCAAGGTCTGCAGGTGGGAACCTTTCCCTGATCATTTCAGCAAGTTTACAGAATGCTGAAAGCTGTGCAAGGCACAGCCACGCTCGTGTCTGGATTTCCTATTTAACAATGAGAAGGTTCAGCTCAGATCAAAGGGTTGTTGCCCTTTTGACCTAAATGAGTTAGAACAAAACAGAACAAGGACTTAGAATTTATTTGGAGAGAGAGAAGAGAGAGAGAAAGAGGGAGCACAAGGATTCAAGGAACTGGGGGCAGTTTCCTTGTTCAGAGCTGCTGGCCCAGGCCTTGCTCAGGTTTTTCAGCATCGCACACCATGTCTTGTTCAAGCTGTTCAGGAACCCCCTTATTTCTCACTCTCAGTAATATTGCTTCTTACTGCTCAGTTTGTTTCACTCTCCTGTATGCCTGAGGCAAAATACCCACCATCCACACGTCTAACATCATGGAAACTGAACTCCAGAGCTGTGACTGCCCCATCCGTGGCGGTGTTCAAGGCCAGGTTGGACACAGGGGCTTGGAGCAACCTGCTCTCGTGGAAGGTGTTGATGATGCTGATGCTGATGGCTGAACCCAGGTCAGCCCCCGGGGGTGCCACACCCGGCCCCACGCCTCCTGCTCCAGGGAACCCGAGCGCCCGGCGCTTCCCCGCGGGATCCTCCAGCCCCGCTCCCCGCCCGACACCAGGTGGCAGCAGAGGCGGGTTCATCCCCCGGGATGCACCGGAGGGACCCGCGGTGCAGGCCGGGGCCGGGACCCGGCTGTGCGCGGGGCAGCGCCGCTGGCACGACAAGGGCGGTGCGGGGTCGGTTGGGGGGCGGTTCGCGGTTGGGGCCGGGGGCTCCCCGGCTCCCGCCGGGTGGTCCGATGGGCCCCGCTGTCCGCCGGGACCAGGAGCGGATCGAGGGAGCTCAGTTGCGTTTTCTCTCGTGTTTTGTGCTTCGTTTCATCCCGCGCGTTTGACTATCAGATGTAACACGATGTAAAATTTCATCCTCCTGGCTGTTAACGCGCTGAACAAGTAAGGCAGATCAGCAGCCCGTTCAGTTCACCCCCTACAACCTTTTGTTTTCCCTTTATTTTCTTTTTCATTTTTCCTTTTCATTTTCCTTTTTATTCTTTTATTATTTCCTTTTCCTCTTTCCTTCTCCTTGTCTTTCTGCTTCTCCTCCTCCTCTTCCTCCTCTTGCTACTTCTCCTTCTCTTCCTCCTCTTCCTCCTCTTCCTTCCTTCTTCTTTTTCTCCTCCTTCCTCCTTCTCCTCATTCTTATTCTCCTCCTCCTCATTCTTTTCCTTCTTCCTTCTTCTTTTTAAATTTTCGTTCTTTTCTTTGTAATAGGAATGTCTTAACTTATAAGTGAGATTTAGTTTCCAATTTGCTGCTATTGACAAAGCTGTACCTCGCAAACATGTTCCCTTTCTGCACAGTGTGTTGGTTCTGGCTGGATTTCAGGTCTGAACTCTCATATATATATATATCCATCTAATATGTACATATATATATGCATACTAGATGTTCTGCATCGTTGTGGTTGCTGTGAGATAGAAAGCTTCAGCTTCACCAGACATTATTCCTTCTCTTTTGCAAGGGCTTTACCTTCAGCTCAGAACAGGAAGGTCTGAAGTCTGCTGGCGTCAATTTCATCAAGAACACAGAACATTTTCCATTATTTCTTTCCGTGTTTCTTCTCTGTTGGGATATTCTTAAGCTCCAGGAAATTATGCAATCAAAATGACTGTTTAACTCAGAATTGTAACAACTTGGAATTGCAACAGCCTTTGGAGTCAGCTTATGCCTGAGTGCTGAAATAGTTCCATTCACTGTTAGAATTTCTGTGTTTAAAGAAGAAAGCCTATGATGCATCCCCTTAAAGCCATGACTTATGCTTCAGTCTTATAAACAGATGTGGAAAACCATAGGGTTTGTTTTGTTTCTCAGCCTCGGAGAACCATATCCATCTCCCAGCTTTGGTCACAAAATTGCTGGCAGAGTAATGGCTCTTTCAGGACTGATTTAATCTCTCTATATTTCATAGTTATTCCCATGAGGCACACAGGAGACCTCAGCATTTCACAGTGACAACAGGACTGAGATGTGGATCTGTGAGTGCAAATCTCCCTCAGCCAGCAGCAGACAAGGGTCTTGGGGCTAAAGCAGTCCCAGGCCCACTTAGAAGCAGGAGATTGGGCCAGCACTAATATTAATGTGAACATTGGAACATGTTAACCATGTTCCTGGCAAACCCCTCTCGAGAGAGGTCAGTACAACCCCTTCAGTCCCAGTTTCCAAAGATGCAAGACCTGCATTTACACACCCAGATGAGATGGTCAGGAGACACCACTCATCTTCTCATCATAGGCTAGCACTATGTGGAGTGACTGCCTTTCTCTTTAATGGTAGCTTAACAGAAGCTGGAACAGCAGGGATGACAACTGATGCAACTCTCCCAGCAGGTCAATGGTCTCATTAGGTACACATTTAATAGGAAGAAATTCCAGCGCTGAGCCAAACCACAGCATTAGAGGTGAAGTCAGAGCCCGTCTGACACCCAGTGTCCTGAGCACTGCTTTAATCTCTCGCCTACCTTTGGTATTTATGTTCATTTCTCCATGAAAGGTTTTCTGTCTTCCCAGGGCAATGTGTCATTCTTCCCACTGCAGCTCAAATTTTAGCCACGTGTAAGTCATGGCAGAGCTTTGCAGATGACCTGCTGCACTGCACTTGATGGCACAGTTCCTCGGTGGGAGAGGAGAAGCCGTGGTGCTGGGATTCACCACCAGCAGGATGCAGGGATAAGGTGGGATGCTAATGTTTGACTCAGCCTGCTGAGGGGCCTCCCCATCTTCTAATGCCTTTGTGATGGAAGATATCAGCTCAAATAACAGTTCTTGGGAGTGCTAGATGGGCACGATGTGTGTCTTGCAAAGGAATATGCATCCTCTAGCATATTCCTCCAGCTTAAAACAGACAACTGGGACATGATTCTCCACGAGCAGGAAGTAAAGCCTCGTTTCCTGCAAATCTGTGTCCTGTGCTACTAGACTCTACTGCAAGAAACAATCCCCTTCCATGTGTCCCATCACACCCATGGCAAACGGAGAGTGGATGTGACGAGATGCACACTAATTAGCAGGCTAATGGCTGGGCAGCTGCCACCGAGCGGGATGGCAGATGGCCACGCTCGCAGCATCCCTACCCCGAGCCACAGTGTTCGGAGGGTTGAGTGGGGGAAGCTTCTCTCTGGTTCTTCTCCATGTCTTTCAAGAGCGGTTGGATTCCGTAAGTGTTGTAGGAGGCACTGCCAGATCGTGCAGCACAGCGTTCCCATAGGAAAGCAGGAGAGCAGGGCTGGGCTGGGCTCAGCGAGCTGCTGTCTCGCCTGACGCCACAAAATCTCTGTCTTCTGCATCTTCTAAGCATCCTCAGCAAGTCCGGAGTTGCAGATGTTGTCACACCAGAACAAGCTCCTGGTGGCTGCAGCCTTTAGTAGTTTCCAGACTTTGCCTTTTCTGAGGTAACACAGAAATTCATGCTGGAGTTAGAAAATCTATAAATATTGAGACCAGAAGTGGGTAAGTTCTTTGTAAGAGTGAAAGAGTTGGTAGGCTCCCTCCTATAGTTCCTTTTCCTGTAGTTCCTCTGCACCTACCTGCCCCCTTAGATGGCCATATACTCCAGCATTAAGGCAGTGCAGAGCAAGGTACAGACTCTTTCTCTTCCGCTGTGGATTCCTCAGTGCATTCCCTGTGTGCTGGCTTAGGAGAGAGGAACCGGCCAAGCCGAGCGCTGTGGCACCACAGGGCTGTTTTGGGGTCAATCTGCACAAACCCAGGTCCTTGGTGCTGCTGGCAGGAGGCATCTCGCACTCCCCTGTCCCAGTCCCCTATTCCCACTCTCTGTCTGCTGGCCCTTGTGCTCCGGGAACTGATTCAGCCAAAAAGCAGAGGAAAAAAGAAAACGATGGAGTTTGAATCTCCATCCGGCTGACAGCATGACTGCTCCATAGCAAGCACCAGAGAAGGGGCCACTTTCTCTTTGAGCAGCAGCTGATACAGAAGCCAGTTCTCAGAAACCATCTCCCACAGGCACAAGCACTGGTGCCAAGAGCAGTCCTGCTTTCCTTCAACCCCAGGAATCACCACTGCCCAACACCACAGCGCTGACGGGTGGGTTCAGCCAGGCTGGAAGCTCTTCGTTAGCTGTCAGCTAAATGAGTTCCCTGGCCCAGCACCATGGGTGGCTGTGTGTGGCTGAGGGTGGTGAGAAGGACATCCATCTCGCCCATTCAACACACGCATGGATTTGTGCCCAATTAAAATGACTATTAACTGTGGCCTTTGTTAGTAGGCTTGACGATGGCAACTTCTAATGACACGTTTGGCTCGTGCAAGAGGCGGAGGAGGGGAGATCACTTCTCCATTTACCACGGATACGTTTAAAAAATAACCCCAAACAAAGAGAAAAGAATTCTCCACAAGTAATCTGAGTGGGATACAGCTGCATTTTGAAATTCAGGATTTAGGTGTGGGAGGGATAAAGTATATTTTAAAGCCCCACTTTCTCCCCCCAGCCAGATGAATGTTAGCAGGTTAAGGTGGTGACTGTTTTCCATGTTGGTTCTTGACTGTTTCTGCCAGAACTGGATTTTTATGTCCCATTTATAACGGAGTTGGAGCAAGGAAAAGGTGCTGTAATGGAAGCGCTGACACCACTTCATCACACACAGCCCCGCAAACGATGCCTACAGAGCTGGAGGAGCCGACTTGGCAGCTTATACTGGGCCAAGTCTGACAGAAAGGCTCTTTGAAAGTAACTTACTGCTCCAAAAATAAACACAACCCCCCTCTCCTTCTTTGCACTGAATGGATGGCAAGATTGCTCTCGGCTGTCTTGGAGTCTCAGGACATTGTCCAGAGCTTCCCCAGCCAGCGCTGCCACAGGATGGGGTTAATTGCTTGAGGTGTGGTGGGAATTGCTGGGTGTGATTTATTAAGGCTCTTTATAGGAGGTACCAGAAGGAGAGAGGAAAAACTAGTTAAGCCGGAATAGCCCCGGCCTTGCTGAGGGTGGAGGCGATGTAGGGTGTAAGGCTAAAGGTGTTATCTGTGTCACATCCTTCTGCCCCTGTGGGCCACCAAGTGTCCTCCCAGCCCTCCAGGACTGTGCCAGGTCCCACTCGGGGCTTCCTCACACATTTGTCATGACTCTGATCCCTTTTGTTTGCTCTCTCTGTTCTCAGGGAGGAGGAACAAAGGCCGGGTGCCTTAAGTCACCAAGCTGTGGTGTTCAGGGAGTTTCTGGCTGTGTTCTTGGAGGAGCTGCCTTTCTCTTTAATCCCATCCAAACGCACGTTGTGCCACAAACCACAGGGCAAACAGTTGGCACAGCAAGCTGACTGCAGGTGTAGGCAGCAACCGCTCTGCTCAGCACAGGGCACAAACCCAGGAGAGGTGGTTACTGCAGACAACAAGTTGGTATTTAACACCATGTGAACCATTTACCTTGATTTTTCAATGAACCAAGTCCAAAACGGAGTTTTGAGCAGAGCTGAACTCGGTTGCAGTGGGGGGAACTGTGCAAAAATCAGGAAGTTCTGAGGCTTGCTGAAGCAGAAACGCTTGTTCAAACCACAAAATCTAAAGGGAAATTTAAGGTGGCCTGCGGCTTTTAACAAGAAATTTTTCCTTTTACATACTGAGAGTTTCTCACAGCAACGCACCGGTGTTTCAGCAGGGAGGTGACACCTCCCCAGCAGGACCCAGAGCACTGGAAATGCAAGGGATGCTCAGGAGGTGGGACAGCAACGGGGACATCACAAAAGCTGGGATAATGAATTCAAAATGCATATTTCAAGTGGAGATCTCTATGTTGGAAAAGTGTAGGGGGTCACTTGAAGAGCAGGCTATGCACAGAGGTTTTAAACTCAAAACACGTGAAGGTGAAAAGCCCCAGTGCAGCCGGTGCTCAGCGAGGCCCCTGGCATAGTGCAGCACATCCTTATTACTGCAGTGCTCTGCCTCGCACTGGAAAATGTATTTATTTAGTGGTGGCCAGTGGCTGTGTTCACGCATTCCCTTGTGACAACAGTGTCTGATGTGTGGAAACCCAGGTTGTGTTACTAAAGCTGGGGCATCTCTGCACTCGCTGCCTTGCGCGTGTTTACTGAGCTCAAACCCTTTTGCTTGCTTTGTCTCAGACTGCAGCCTTGGAAATGCAGTATAAAATTCCAGCAATTCCCTGCAGCGGAGCAGAGGCTGCCACGTGGGCAGGTCCATGCGTGACCACCGGTGCTCTCCACCATCAGATGTCTTCATGTAACTCCAGACTCGGACCGAGATTAGCTTTCAGCCGGAATGCACGCTTGCGGCTCTTCCAGGGAGTCTCTGCAGGAAGCCTTGTGTGCTGTTGAAGGGTTTCATTTCGTTTCCCTGCACGGCTTGTAAAAGGCTTCTTGGAAACCAGATCTTTGCATTTTACTGGAGTTCACTTATCTGCCAAAAGCTGTTTCAAGTTACTCTTTCCAAGCCATATTAAATGAATCCTTAGGTAAGGAGGTACTAACAACAAGAACTGTGTATCTTTGTTGAGAAGTCACCGTTTCTAATTACATTCCCTCCTTATAAGCTCTAATATTGAGGACTGCAAAATGAGGTCAACCTCTATTAAATGCAATGCCTTTCCCTGGAGCTGGCAATGAAAGCAGCTTCACAACAAAGGTTTCTATTTAAGGGGAGGGGGAGTTTCTATTACAAAGAAGTCCCCTAACTCAGGGCAGGGGCTTCATTTTCATTTGCTGGCTACAACAAAATGAAAAGATTTAGGTTGAGACTTTAACCAGTGCTTATCTGAAAAAAACCAGATAGGAGATGAGTTAAAACATGAAGATGGGGAAGAGCAAAAGCCATGTTGCTGCAGGAGCTGACCTAGAACCAGTCTGACAAGCAACACCTTAAATTGCAGGCAGCTCCAGAGGGGCAGAAAGCAGAGTTGCACCCGTGAACCAAATCAGGGCTGTAATGAGCCACAGTTGCATGCAGTGAGCAAAAGGGTTATAACAGGAGGAGCAGGGTTCCTCTTTTTCTTTTGCTGCAGGGTAGACACAGTTGGTTCCCCATAAGTGCCCCAAGGAACAGGCAGAGTGCTCTGCTCCTTAAGGAGATGAAATAAAACCTGTAATGGATACAGCAGCTAATTCTGCACCCGGCAAAGAGTGCTGTTTGTGCTGGGACCCTCTTGCTGGGCAGCTCTTGTGGCCATCTGCCTGTCAGGCAATGTCCTGCCTGGCTGGTAAGTGCAAACCTCTGATTTTCACACGTCAGAACTGCAGTGGCTTGAATGGGCTGATTGGTGCTACTGGAGCTGTTTGTGTGGCTCTTTAGGTTGCTGTTTTAAGCTAAGTAGGCACAATGCTGCATTAAAAAATACATTCTCTTTTACGCTAGAAACTGGAGGTAAAGATGGTCGTAACTTGTAAAAACTGCTGCTGCTGTGATAATAGTCTTAACAACTGGTAGAAGAAGTTTGCCCTTTCTTTGAAGGCGTTTTTTCTCCCTGCAGCCTCGCAGGCAGATACTTGCCAGGCAGTTGCTAAAACACTGCGCCTGCCAGACGCAAGGGGATTATTCTGGCATCGGCTCTTGCCTAATATTAACTGCGCTGCGTTAAGGTCGCCATGCTTGATGCTGTGTCGAAAGCAGCTTTGAAAAGGCAGCTAGCTGCCTGCTTGTCCACCTCCTGCCTCTGCCTGCTCAGGCCCCCCCTCCATGCAGCTGAGCTCTCTGCTTTACACTTTTAATCAGTGGCAATATCATGCAAATGATATCTGCCTTTATTAACGCCCCGGCATGCCGGTGACGCACTGCAGCCTTTCTGGCAGGAAACCAAACGCTATCCTGGGGTGTGCTGGGAAGCAGGATTCCGATCAAACCTTCCCCCCCATCGCAGATTCTCGCCCTTTAAGAGAAAGCCTGCAGTAATTTTCCATTACCCCGCGCGGTCTATGTCTACGTGGCAGGAATTGTTTGTGGAGGCTGGAGCATCACGGGTGAGGCGCAAGCCCCAATCCGGCTGCCGTTGCTTGGCTACGCGCTCGGCATGCCGGCAGCACGCCAGGCTCCTGGGAAGCACCTTTGTTCCCGAGGAGGGATTTGAGTTGTGTTTTCATGCCGAAGGCAAGGGACAAATGCTGCCGTTCTCCAGCAGCCCGGCAGAGCTGGGGTTTCCAAATAGCATGAGCCAGCCAAATCCGAAGTAGTAATAATATGCTCAGCGTTCATCTCCTGTGACGGTTTACTCTGCCTTTGCACAAGGAAATGCCTTTCAAGCAGCACGTGTTTTTTGTTTGCTGTAGCACTGATCATAATAGTCACTCAAGGCAGCCTGTTGAATCAGGGGGAAATAATGTCAGCATAATGCTCCTGCTTTTGTTGTTTCTAGCTTATAAACTATACAGATCGTTGTTCTGCAACTTGATAAACAGATTTCTGTTTTTATGTAAGCTGTGGAGTCCTGATGGGTGAGTTTCTGCTTTAGTCTGCTGAGGCTTGTCTGAAATGCCTGAAATACTTCAAATGCCACCAGCCAAATCCGCAGCAGTGTGGAGGATCGGGTTTGTGTGCTGTCCCTGCTCGCTGGGGCTGGGCTGCAACTAGGGCAGCAGCATTAATGCAACAGGCGTTTTCATGATGTCTCCACACAGCTTCAGTTCTGGGATAGCTTATTTTAGTTGTGTGAGGCTTGATGCTTCCATTAATAACACAGCTTTGTGTTGTCAAGGACTTTTCCTTACACCAGCAGCCAAACCTACACTGGTAACTGTAAAGCAAACAAGTCTTCCCTGTTTGGGGAGGTAATGCTGATCTTTGCTTTCTGCAGCAGCTCCAGGCGCCCTCAGGAGCTGGCCCCCAGGAGGAGTGAATGAATGAACATGTTTTGGGGTGTCTGGCTAGCACTGGAAACCTGAGAATTAAAGCACTTGGTATAGGGAGGAACACACTGAGCGTCAGCTTTAATTTTGCTTCATGGCGTATGAAGCCAGAGGGGAAATTTTATGCTCATAACCTGGCATCCTTCATCAGATGAATGAGCCTCACCCAGCAGAGCCTTGGCACAGCTGTGGAGGGGCCACCTACCCAGCCGTGCTCCCTGGGTGAGGGCTCCAGATGAAGTGGCTTTTAGGTGGGGGCATAGCCCACCCTGGCACCCCAAAATGCTTGTCTCCTAACCACAACCCCCCTGAGGTTTCTAGTTTAAAGATCTTGGCTTCCTGGAATCCCTCAAAAATTAGCCATGGTCTCTGCTTTCTGTGCTCCTTTTCTTTTTGGTCCTGTTTCCTTACTCCAGCCTTTCTACCACCTCCTCTTCACCCTTGCTGTTGGTGGCTCTGTTGCTGCCACCCAGCAGCTCAGCAGATGCCCCTACCACTGGGGGGCCTGTACAGCGCTCCCCACGTCCCAAAGAGCCATGCACAAAGGGCATGTTTAGCAGCCTGGCTGTCACCTGGAATATGTTTGTCCTTCATGCATGAATTCTGCCTTGTATGTTGGGAATGAGTGAGCATGTGTTTAGGATGGCGAGTTTGCATATCCCTCGGTCAGATTTTCCCATATGGATAACTTGGTGGTTAAAAGCAGCGCCTTATCCACCTTATAGTTAGTGCTCTGTTCAGTTAAGCTTTTTGACTTATCTGTTCTTGGATTGCTTTTTTCTTTTAAAGAAGTAAACTGCTGCCTCTTAGCAATTTTAGAAAATCTTGGTATCTGAGAACAGTTGAGTTTGGCTCCTGAAAAGCAATTGTGAGTAGTAGCCCTTTTCTTTGTGTTTTCCGATGTGAAAAGCAGATCTTCTGAACTCCTCATCTGTTTAAGAAGTCAACTTTTAATACAGAGTCTTACAAAGGAGAGTCCTTTTCTGGAATTCCTTTGTCCCTGATCTGTGTGTGTGTGCCACCACCACGGCTTGCCTTTGCTTGGGATTTGCTCTGCACAGTAAAATGTGGAGGATCCAGTCTGCCAGGAGGAGGGTTTGCCTCCCTTGTTGGAGCAGTTAGGAATGTGGGTGAGTCACTGCCTTGTTTGAGGAATGAAACCTTCCAGCCCAGTTTCTTATGCTTTTTTTGCTTTTAGAACTGCGGTGGTGTTGAAGGTAACTTGCACTCCAGTGGCTTCTCTGGGGCTCAGTCTTAACATCTGGCTTCCCATTTTGTATTTCCCTCTTAAAAGCACATAGATGAGACTACATCCTTCTGTGCGTGCTCAGAAATCCATAGGATCCAGCAGCCCGTATGAGATCAGAGCAAAACCACTTCTGTCCCCAGCGAGCAAGGCTCGTTTTCAGCACAACTGGTGCAGCAAGGTTTAGTTCTTCTACAGCAATGTCACGAATTAAAACAGCAGCAATTTCCAAATCAAAATTAGAACAGTCTTTGAGGACAGTTTGTTTCAGGAAGGCGAGAAAAGCAGAGAAGGAAAGAACGTGTGGGAAAGACACCAAGAGCACAGCACGATTTTCTAACTTCTCGAGCTTTCAACTGTTTGATGAAGCTCAGGGACCTGTGGCCATTTTGTGAATGAACTGCCTGATTTCAGAGGGTATAAACACCTCAGGTGCTATCACTACCTTTGAAAATAGAGTCCTTCATTTACGTGGATGCTTAAGTGTAGGTTTTTGTGTTTTGCAGACTGAGAAAAAGAGATACTAAAAGACTCTTCACGCATATATTGTGCCATTTTCCTTTACTGCAATTTGACATCTAAGCCTGATCTTTTTTTTCTTAATATAATAGATAGCTTTCATTCTTGTGACTTTTTTTTACACTTCAAATCTGACAGTTATTCCCAAAAGCTCAGTATTTATATTTATTCCATAGCAAGCATGTGACTTGTGTGACTGCATAATTATATCAAAATGGATTTGGGTTCCTTTTGTGGCAAAATGTTCTAAGGCTACAGATAAGACCTGAATGCATAATCAGCTCCGAGTATTGAGATTACAAGGAAAACTATCTACACAATCCTACAGATTAAGGTCATGCATGAGATATTTCAATTTCCTTCCTGTGAGGTTTGATTGCAAGATGTAGTCTGCTCCCCCTGACTTCTTAAGATGAGAAAGCTTGAAAAATTGACCAGATTCTGTCAAACTTGCTGCCAGAGGATCTGGAGGTGTTGAAGAAATAGGGAACTGTGAGGAAAAGAAGAAGTAGGGACCAGGAGGGTCAAAATCCCTGCTGGCTCACAGCTTGCAAGCGAGGAAAGCCACCAGAACTTGATCCCCTATAGAATTGACTATATAAGAAGGGGTAGCCCTCCCTTCTCTTTGTCGCTGTGATTGCAGCAGCGTTTCAAGGCTGCGGTTAAGACCAAGGCTCCGTTGTGCCAGGCCAAAGAATGTGTCCTTGCAAATAGAAGATGCAAAGTGAGGATAGGAGAAATATGCAAAGCAGAATGGAGGTCATGGGGAAGCACCTATGGAAATTCAGTTGTAGGAGGGGTTTTCCCTCCCTGGAGGCAGATACATGATCAGACAACATGCCACATTGATGGAAGGTAGAATTGGGATTGCTTTCTGTGGGCCAGGCGTTCACTGAAGACCACTGCTCTAAATCCACCAGGAACTGAATGTTTTTTGTAGGGGTGGCTATTCTTCTGCTCGAATTTCTCTGAGATCTCCAGTTCTTTTTTCCACAAGCTATTGAAAACCATCTGATGGGAATACTTCCAGTAACTGATTGTGACATACAAATGGGGTGTATCCTGATGGAGAGCAAACCACCCTGTTTTTAACACTTACATATTGAGCGGCTGCATGCACTCCCTCTCAAAATAACCTGTCGATGGAACAATTTCACCCTGTTGCAGACATTACCAGTGACTCCTGTCCTTCATGATCCTGTAACTAGGGCATTGCTGCTGCCTGACTGCATGCCCCAGGGGAGCCTGGTGGTGGTTGTGCAAACCTGATTGGGCTGAGAAAGGGGTGGAGAAATGCAGTTCTCTGCCCAGGATATATTTAGTGAATGCAGCTGTGGGAGGCAACAGGAACAAGAGAGCTCTTGTATTGCCAGAGCTCTGACAGCTCACATGCCTAAATGATCTGCTAGTTTCTTTTTTCCATTTTTCCACCCCTCTACAGTGTTTTTAATTTGAATGTGAAGTTATACTTTAATGTAGTCAGGGTTCTTCCTGGAGCTTAAAAATGAGGTGTGTTATGGTGGCAGACTTGCTATAGCTTTTGCAAGGGGAGCAGCATGCTCATCCTCACATGCACTGGACCTTCTCCATGACAAGCAGGGAGATTTGACTTCATTTTCATCCATTAGGGAGGACAGTGGTGTAGGAATATGCCTTCTGTGTACACTGTAGTGCTTGCTCGGACTGGAAGCAGCACTAGTATGGCCACTTCCAAGCAAATAAAATCTGCTTCTTGACTAGGGCTGCTGAGCAGGGGTGGAGAGTGTGCTTTTGGTATGCAGTGCACTTCATTGTGCTTTCAGTCCCTGGGCATCCTCTGCTGGCATCCTTGGGAGTCTGATCCAATATCTGCTGGTATGTCATGGAATAAAAGAAGAGCACAAAAATAGGTTTACCAACCCGCTGGGTCAAGTGGGAGCATGTTACTGTTGTTCTGCATTAGGAGGCAGTTGTCTGTACTCTCTGGCCATGTTCAGACTTGTGTCTGGAGAAAAAGACCGAGGCTGGGAATTCCCTGTGCATCTTCTTCCCTGGCTTGTTCAGCAGCACACAAGCCACGACTTAAGTCTGCTGCAGGCATTAAAAGTTTATGACAAACTAAACGGCAGAATATAAAAAGAACATTTATTTTTTTTTTTTGTCCTAATGCAGTTAAGGAGTTAGAAAAACAAGTCGGGGGGTGGGGGGGGTGGGGTGTGTCCAAAGTACATCTCTGTGTCTGGGCACAGCCCAGGGGTGACAGACATACAGATTTAGATGGAGGCAGACCATGCCATCGCTTTCTTAGCGCTTGCCCCACTTTATGGTGTTTTTCCATCCTCGGCAGCATTGGTGGCAGATGCTGGAGTGACACAGCCAGCTTTCCTCTGCCAGGGCAGCCCCCGACCTTTCCCACCCCATGGCAGGCAGCCTGGGTTTGCTGGTCCTGTGGCAGTGAGTTGTAACTGACTGAGATCCGTATGGGAAATGCAGTGCCTGTGGGTGGCTTTCATGGATCCACCATAGGCTGGCACAGATCCTGGAACATCATGCAGTTTTTATTAAGATCTGGATAGAGCTGTCCCACCTTTGCATACTGTGACCTGAGGGAGTTTCAGTGGTCAGTTAGTGTATCAGTGTTTAGTAATGAACATATCTGCACCGAGTCTGATGCCCTGGGTACCCATGCAGCCGTTTCCGTGCCTAATCTTGCCTGTGCCTGAGCCTGGGTTTGTTTTCAGCAGTTAAATGGTTAACTTCAGGACTAATTGGCTCCGAGAGCTCCAGTCCTTTGCAACAGATTATTGGCATGCTGGTAACTGCAGCTCCCTTCCTTCCCTTCCCCCATCATTATAAAAACATGTACTGTAGCGAGAAACCAAATACCACATGGCGCCCTACACGGAGCCCATCAGCGCTCCAGCTCGCTATTTAGCACAAAAAGTTCCTTTATATTTGGGAAGCGGAGGGAGAAAATTCTGGAAACACAAGATCGTGGCGATGCTGGCTGAATCAGCACATTTATTTGCACTGTACAGGAGACCAGAGCCCACCCTGCACAAACCCACTCGGTGTGGGGAAGAGTCCCGGCTGCTTTTCTAAAGCAGAAGGGAAAGGCTGGTCTGTGCACAAGGAGAGCTCTGCACTCCCCATCGCTTCTCTATCCGGTTACAGATTTAGGGGGGGCTTTTGGGAGTCCCCGAGGGACTGAGTGTAAAGAGAGAAAAATAAAAGCTTTAAAAAAAGAGGAAAATGAAGTTGCATTTGTGGTTCCCTGCGGGGACGTGCGTGGTTTTAGGCAGCTGTCTGCAGAGGCAGTCGCCATTTCGTGAAGCAGCATTAATGCAGCAGGAGGAGACATGTTGTGTTCATGGGAGCTTGTATTGTAAGGTTTTTCTCCTTGGTTTTAATCAAAAAGCTTATTCATTCCACCCTCACTCTCTTTCAGTCCCAAAGGTTTCATTTTCTAAAGGTAAAAAGGTAGTAACAACAAGTAAGAAAAACAAGGGAAAAGGGGAGAAGTTCCCCTGAGGGGATCACAGTGTGCAAGCAAAATCAGGTCTCTCTCCAAGAGACTTAACAAATTTCGGAGGTGTTACATGGTTCCAAAAATGCCCCCAAGCCTGTAGCAAGGATAACCAGGATGATAAACACGGCTGCACACGCAGCATCACAGGGGCAGAGCTGATGTGTCCATCGAAAATGTAGTCCATCAGGTATCTTTTAAACAGAGGATTTGTTTCTGGCATGAAAAGATGTCCGACTGCTCCGTGCACATGTGATAGTGGCTCTTTTTGACTTGCACAGGCTGACTTGACTTCCAGGTATCGAGATACTAGTTTGGATCTAAAATCTCCGACTGTCACTAGCACTGCAGAACTGCCTGTTTGATCAAAAGAGAAAATACTGATGGTGGCAGGAGCGAAATCGGACTGAATCCCCTTTAGCACAACATTTAGAGTGGGAAACAGCATTTTCATTAAGGGTCTCCAGTGCTGGAATTTACTTTTTCCACTCTGGGACCCTTCCCTTCAAAATCCATTATAAGGCTCATTTATTTAATTAGTCTCTGGGAGCTGGGAGAGGGAGCATTAATGCTGATCTTTGGGAATACAAGTGATATTGTTGCATTTGATTTTGGTTTCATGTCATTATTTTTTGGTTTCAGAGTCAGGAAAAGCTGCTCATTTATTTTTCATGTAGCTGTATTTTTATCCTGGCTTCTTAAGGAGGCAGGGTTTATGAAGTCATGCTGTTAGAGGCCCTGAGCTTTTGATCTGATGTTTAGTTTCAACGAGTTCTAGAGTTTCTGCACTTTGGGGGAGACTGCAGGTTGTGGAGACAAATTAGTGCTTCTGCTAAAGAATGAACTGCGAAGTGAGTGCGATGGCTGTCTTTTCTGCTTTCCTTGCTGACGAAGCCAGCAGCATCTACCTGGCAGTTGATGGGTCAGTAATGCATAGCTCAGAAATATCACAGCCTCTGCCTGAATGTGGTGCAGGAGCAGGGGTGCTGCAGCAATGCAGTGCTAGTTGGGTATGTGACTGCTGACTATCAGGAAAGTCATTTCAGCTGATTTTAACTTCTAACCGTGACATTCAAATCCAAACTAGGACTGCAAGGAGGATTAGTCATGTTTAAAATCAAGAGTAAGTCAGATTCTTCCATGTTGGCTGCAGTTGAATGTTGCAAGGTCTTTGATCTCCTTGCTCTGGGTGTCCCTTTTCAAGCCTGTTGCCTGCAGAGATTTCTCTGAAATGGTGATTCCTTCATTACAGGCAAACAATGTAAAGATACTTTTTTTGCCGCCTCAAGATCTTTATTTTCTTGTTTGCATTAAATCCACAGGTCAAATGTAACTTGAATGCAGTGTGCACTAGTGACCAGCAATACATACAGTACAGATCTCTCATATGGAGTTCATGTACATCTTTGATTTGATCATATAAGACTATACATTATAATAATAGAAAGCATAAAGTAGCTTTCATATATAAAAATTATTTTTCCATCATATACTAATGTGCCTTTCTGAACCTCTTAATTAGGTTATATTTTCTGTTTAATTCAATTGTATTAACATCACTTGAATAGGCTTCAGCTTTGGTTCCAATTTTCATTATCTTTAGAGTGTGTGTGTATATGTGTATAAAGAAAGATAATCCTTTATTCATCTTTTGAATAGAACAGTTTTCATACAGTGAAAGTAGTGTCCCTGACTGCTTATTATCAGCACCTGATCCGCCAGCCAGGAGCGCAATATCTTAATAATTGGAGTTTAAGTAAAAAAAAAAGACCAGTTATTAAAGTTCTAGCTTTTCATTTTTGTTCATGATGGAATTCTAAATTATTCAAGCATTTGACTCCTATTTCCTACCCATACAAACCTATGTTCCCTGTATGTGTTTTCCTCCAAATGTCTCCTCTATCTTACACACTAGTTCAGAGTGTTCAAATGTCCTGTTTAATACCAGTAATGCGTGTGGCTTGTTACTAGAAAATTTTAGATAGTTTCCCAATTAAATGCATTTTATTTTGACCTATTTGCTTCTACTCAAGTCTAATATTTGGTCTGTTGAGAGTCAGTGTTCAGCTTTATAGAAAGCTTTTAAAGGTACGCTGAAGGAGATAAGTAACAGGTGAAGTACCCGGCACTGTTGATATTATTCCTTTTGCAATTGCATCTCCATGTGCAAAACTACATGGTTGCTCTTCCTCTTGAAATTCAGACCTCTGCTTTATGTCCTCTTTCCCTTCTATGGACTGGGTTAGTTCAGTTGCATTTTCCAAGTACTGACATACATGTTAATTCCTAAATTCACTTCATATGCTTCCAGATCCTTAGGATAACATTCAGTTTAGACACACCAAGAAAAACCTGGAGTGATTCCACTGACCTGAATGTAATTACTCAGTGATGAATTAAAGGCACAGGCACATAATTTAAGACCCACGTGTTTGATGTAAGCTTGAAGAGATCAGCTTTTGTCATTAAATGTTTCTAGACCTCAAAACAATTTGTAGAGAGAGGTAACAGCCTCTTAAAATCCACAGTTAAATCCACTATTAAATTTTGAAGACTCTAAGTCACATTTTGGGCACGCAGAACCTTGTTCGGGTGTTCCACTGGGTGAAACTGCAGTGAAGTTGCAGTCTGATGTTTTTCGGAGAGTAATCAAGCGCTGTGGATGTCTCGCCCAAGATGTCTTGCTGCTTTAATTGTGCCATTGACCTCATTTTGTGACAGGACCATACCAACAGTGTGTTTTCTTGGGCCGCTGCTGTTTTCTCACCAGTTCACCTTCTAATACTAATCTTTGACTAAATATTGAAAAGACCCCAAACACTCTGAATGATTTCAAGCTGAGTCAAGATTATCACCTTTAATGGCTTGGTCAGGGAGAAAGGGTATTTGTTTCAACATGCAAATCTGCTGCCTGCACTAGTTAAAGCTGCCAGTTCTAGAGTTGAGATAGATGACATGCCTGACATGCACAAAACTGCTCTATTCCCTAGGCTGATGAGCTCTTCTAGCTGGGTAAAGCTCTGGCAGGAGCCGGTTTATAGTGAATCGACTCTAGGTAGGAAATACAAAAGCTCATGGGAAACATCAGTCTGACACAAACTATTTCTGTTTGGGTGACATTCTAATCCAAGTGTGTCCCTGATAGAGTATCACTACATCACACATTGATTGGACTCCACATCTAACAAGTATTGACAAATATGAAGAAGTTTGGTTTGAGCTACAAATAGAAGGGGTCTTCTCTCTATATATGGCCCTTTACAACAGGGCGATTCAGTACTTCGTCAGACTGTCTATAAAATAAAGCAGTATATACTTGTAAGGTTTCAGAAAAAAAAGCACATTTTCTTTTCACTGCATGGGGCAATTTGCTGAATAATGCATCATTTTGTCAACTATTACATAGCAATCAATAAAATGCCCTACGGTGCTACCTGCACACAAGAGACAAGAATGAAAATCGTTATGGAAACAGGCTTGAAACTTGCTTGAAATTAAAATCCCCGTTCTATACTTGCGGCTTTGGAGGCCTGGGTTGTTTTTCTTCTCATTCTAGAGTAGCTGTAATTCATCTTGTTCAATTCGAGCAAAATTCGTCTTGTTTGCAAGGCTTATATAAAGCCTTTTGCCTACAAACCTCCTCAGAGGTTTACCAAGAAGGTGTACTTGTTGTTATGTTCCTCATCTAAACTTTCCAAAGGCTTCACCAGAACTCAGAGAGTTAGTAAAAAATGAAAACTCTGAGCTTATAATGTTTTGGGGCTGTTTTGGGTTTGGTTTGTTCCTGATTTTGAGGTGTAAACACGTTTGTGGTAAATCTGTTTCCCCTTTTCTGATTGTATTCTTTGAGCAATCAAGCTTTACTGGCTCATGTTCGCAGTACATAAATTTCAAGGATGGACAGAGGAATGCTTTTAGAAAGTGAATTTTGAATCTGCACAAGGAAATAATCATGCTAGAATTTCAAAATATCCATGTTAATGCAAAAAAACCCACAATGAAATTGTTAGTCATTTCATGGTCTTGGTCTTCTAAAATGTGGGTTTTTTTCGCAGCTACATTTAAATTTCAAAAGATTTTGCTTAAAAGTCATAATGTTCTCTTCTGACTCTTTACCTAACAATTGTGTGATATTAGAGAATGGGAGAACAGTATCTTTGTTTTGAAACAGAAGATTGGGTATGGCTCTTTATTTTGCCAATGCTTTTACAGACTCTCGATAGAACGATGACCATCTCCCAGCTCAGCAGAACGCTGCTGTGACCGTATTTACAGCCAGAAGGGTAAGACAAAGCACAATTTGCAGCTTCTACCTTTTAAACAGCTTTAAACCCCAACCAGTATGTCTAATCCTTCGTGTTTCCAGTCCTGCAAGTTTCCAAGCAGCAAACTTCATGAGTACGGAGAAGTTAAAGCGTGTAAGTCAGGTCAGAGAACCTGCTTTTGCATGCTGTAGCTACAAGTATTAAAGATCCTGGGAAGGTGCACATTAGTTTCTTAGTTGCTTTCAAAGGTGATTTCATTAATAAGCAAAGTTGCCTCATTCTTTTCCATGTGAGGAGACATGTGATACCTTGTTAGCACTTGTATAAATCCCAGTGTCCACGCAGGTACAGGCAAAATGGTCAAGTGGCATTTTTTTCTACTATGTCCCAGTCTTCTGATAAAAGTTTGCCAAGCTTTGCCATTCTCTAACTGTGAAACAGTCTGGAGTTGAACTGTTATAAGAGTTCATCAAAATAAGGACTACTGTTATCTTACCCGCTTTTCCTGTACCACCAAGACTGCCATTTAAGGCAATCGCTGTGTGCTAAATGCTGACCAAATACAGCATGACTGAGATGGTTACTATTTCTTGCAGTTCAGATGGCAGCAAAGAATAATTTGAAGATGATCTGTAATAATAACAAAGAACGTCAAGTTTTAAACCTCCTTAAGAAAAGCGGACTTGATTTCTCAGGGAAAACGTATGTCCATAGTCCAGTTAATATTAAGTACAATAATCCTCTCAGTAGACAATGGTTAGTGGTCTTTTATTTCCCTTACTGTATACAGGAACTCGTGCAAAACTGAAGTAGTGAGGTGGGTGAGTTGTTCAGGAGATCTAAAATTTGAGCTCAGGCCGCAAGATCACGTGTACGGAAACAGAACTGATTCTTTGATGCATTGTGTTAAAATTCGTTGACGAAAGACTGTTCAACCCCACAAGAGACATTGGTTCCATTTCTCACTTCCATTATGTGTCTTACTATTTTATTATGACTTATTTTACTTTGAAAACAGGAATAAAGAGAGATACATCTTGGTTAAAGTTGCTTCATTTTGAATGAGCCAAAAAAGCACTCGTGTTTGGCTTAGCAGACTGAAAGATGTTTTTTCTTTACCATATGCTTATGACACTGATAAGAACTTGTTTCTAATTATTTATGGTCGTAAATCTTTGTCTTGCTGCTCACAAGGTTCATCATCACTTTCAACTCGAGCACCATATTAGTGCTAGCAAAAGCACCATATTAACATCATCTTGATTTTCGCTGTTAAATCCCGGAAATATAAAAGGGCATATGTGGAAGTTCTCTCTCTGTAGATAGATGTGTTGCAGTTATTCATCACAGGCTGGAGCAAAAGTCTGGGTTTGAATTCCAGTTCCAGACCCAGAGGAGAACGAATAGCACGAGCTGGTTCCTAGAACGCTGCCCCCAAATCCCAGGTTTTCAGAGGTGTGATAGAAGGTAATTTGAATCTGACTGCGATTTTAATAGGGAATTACTGAGGAAGGAAACAGAAGGGGGGGGGGTTGGAAAGCAGATTGTTTGGTTTAGCAACATATTACAGGTTACATACGAAGTTACAAAACAGAGCTATATTTCATTTGGGACAAAGCGAAAATTTCTGTGAACACCCAGTTTGCAGGAAGTGAAATGCCTACCACAAAACAGCTTGCTGCGTTCAAAGGGCATTTGATATCCTGTTTGCATATTCTCTATCGAAATAATCCAAACTATTATGTTTGGCTTGGGGCCTAGAAAATTGTTACTGATTTCTCCTCCAAAGCGATGGCGTTTTGGTTGAAGAAAACTTTGGTGTCATCGCACACATCTATCTCTCAATCTTGTTTAGATTCCTGTTTTCCACTTCAAAAGGCAATATTTTAACCATTATATCAAATATTGGTGTCAGATCTCTGGGCTTTCTGGTTTATTTGTGCCTTCAAAGCACCGTATGCTACATTTGCACCTCATGTATTGCAAGGAAGAAGATTCTTCACCAATCTTTTGGTATCCTCTGGTACAAAGGGCATGTTGGGGCACGCAGGGAAGGGCCACTGCCCTGTGACATTATCATTTGCTTTAGCATGTTGTCCTAAGGGATGATAACAGTCTTCATGGGAGCTGGGGGGAAAGGAAAAAAGGCTGTGTAAGAAAATAGTTTGGGCGAGTACCAGAGGGCGAGGTTGTGTGGAATTCTAGCCGCAGATGCAGTCTCAGAAAATAGTTCCCAAATTAGTAATGGAAACATTAAGTTGTCTCATTATTATCAGACACGTGGATCATAAAATATGGTTGAAGTATTTGGTGTAATTATACACAAAGCAAGAAAGCGTGTCTTCTAGAAGAGAAGAAATAAACTGTCTGGAGGAATTTGCAGATGGGTAGAAATGCTGAATTTAGAAGGGAAAAAATGGGGTAAGCACAGAGGCAGCAGGAATGAGAACGTTGTGTTTATACAGAGCTGACCACGGGAGATGAAAATGTGGAAAAGGAGGCTAGCACTGTTCTGTTCATTAGGAGAGAAGGATGCAAACAGTCTGTTACTGGTACGTGAACAGTAAAGTTGTCTGACGAGTGCCACAGCTCTGAGTGACTGTACTGTGCGTTCACACACACACAACTCACATAAGGCCAAGAAACAGTAAGAGGTAATGGATGCTTGTGTAAGGTTTTGTGTAGCTGCTATAGGCCTTTGTGGCCAGGAAGCAAAAGGGCAGCAGTGATCTTCCAAAAACATTTCTGTAAATTTACATGAATATTTTTAAGAGGAATTGTCTATTATACTAGTCAGGCAGGCTGGGATAATTAGAGAAATCAGATAATAGTTTGAGCATGGAGGTTTGGTCTTAGTTACAATCTTCTGGCTGGAATCACACTACTCTTACAGAGTGCAACTATGTCTTGAATGCCTGATCTCTTTTCTGCCTTTCACATGGCTATTACAAGTGATGCAAGTATGTATTTTTTGTTGTAGAAAGGTATTTGTGTTCTGGGGAGAAACAATAGAAAGGCTGGAAATTGTACACTGAACTTCTAATCTTGGTCCCTGCTGTGAAGTCATCCCTGGCAGTGTTGTCTGAAAATGCCAACGTAAGTAGAAGTGCTTTTGCTGCACCCTTCTTTTATCTAGTTGCTGCCTTATCCTTGGTTGCCTTTCCCCTTTCCTCACTGTTGCTGGTTTTCCAAGGAGGACAGCATTGGGCTCTGTCCATGGAAACACCTTTACATAGAGCTATGTGTGAATAGTTACACTGAGAGCAGAGCAATTCTTGCTTTCGCAAGAATCTGAATGGGAGTCAAGTTGCAAACCAGGCTTCCTGCTCTCCATGGTCTCCATAGACTAGAACTTCAATTATTCCCCTTGTGTGTGTGGGGAAAAAAGGCCTTTTGCCCTTTTCCAGTGAGAAGCCATATCTGCTGTTTTGTTCCACTGTTGATTCCTTGGCTGGGGACTCTAGTGCTGTGGTACCTTTATGCAGGCCATCACCATCCCTACAGAGAAAAGCTTGGCTTTTCTGTGTATTTTGAAAGGAAATACATAGCTCAAAATCGTTTCTCCTCAGGGACATCAATGACCAATGCTTTTCAGATGACCATCTGCTGCTGGGTTTTCCAGGACCCAGCTCAGGAGATTGTTGTTAAACTCCGGAGTAGCTCCTGAGACCTTCCATAAGAATCGTAAGCATTCTGGGTTCAATTGCTGTCATCACTGCCTGCATTATTAGTATAAAAAAGGAAGAACGGGGCACCTTTCTCTCAGCTTTTAATGGCGGAAGCTGTGCAAATAAAAGAAGAAAGGCATGCATATCATTCAAAGTGACTGCTGAAGTATGTTAAATATTAATTATGCTGTTCTGTCATGCTCGCTGGGTGTACTTCTTGCACAGGAACATCATAACCGACTGGCTGGGGACAGACATTTATGACAGTGACCAAGATTGTGGGGGATGCCCCTCTGTGGTGTCGGTATCTGAAGTGGTTTCCATGGCAGTAGTCAAAATAGGAGACAGTGTCCTGGTGAGGTTGGCAAACCAGGCAGTTTCTAAGCGTTGGTTAAAAAGCATTATACCTAGTTTTATTTGGGTGTCTGTGGTGGTTTTGAGAGGTGCTAATGAGGACTGGGATTGATGCTGCAGACAGGCGGGTGCTGAAGTACTGCTGGCTCTTTGCTCCAGTGGGTCTTAGGAGGGGGCTGAGGGAGATAACGCAGAGGAAGCCCAGGGCAGTTTGGGCTGGGCTTTTGGGGCACTTTCTGCGGTGAGGCGGATAGTAAAACGTTCCGTTAAGCGAGGGGTTTTTGCAACCCAGGTGAGGGGGCTTGAACCCCACCCTATATCGGTGCAGGCTGGCGAGGGTCGCCCTGGGCAGGCTGAGGTATGAAGAGACCTCTGAAGCGTGGGTTACTCGAGCAAGGCGGTGCTCAGCCCCAGCGGGTCACGGCTGGGCTGAGGCGGGGTGGGTCCGGGGCCGCCCCGGCCAGGTGGGGCTGGGGACAAGGGGGTGTCTCCGAGCGACCCGCCCGCTCCCTCCTTCCCCTCAGGGGAGGCTTGTGCGGACGGGGCGCGAGCCTACGGCGGGCGGGCGAGGCAGGAGCCAATGGGGAGCGGCCGAGCACCCGCTCGGCTCTACTCGGCGGCGGGCGCTGAGGCGGGGAAGCGCAGCCAATGGGTAGGCGAAGGAGGGCGCGGCGAGGCCAATGGGAGCGGTGCGCGCGCTCGGGACGGGCGGGGAGGGCGCGGCGCGGCCCAATGGGGAGCATCGCGCGGCGCGCGCGCGCAGCCGAGGGCGGGGCTGTGCGGTGCGGGAGGAGGAGGAGAAGAAGGAGAAAGGGGGGGGGGGGGGGTGTGTGCGCTGCGCGCCATGGGTAGGGGGCAGGGGCGCGCGGGCCCGCCCCTTCCTCGCCGCAGTGAGTAGTGAGCGGGCGGCCATGTTGTGCGGGGGGGAGGGGAGGAAGGAGTTGAGAGGAGACGGGAGAGACTCGCTCACACACACGGCACAAGATGGCCGGGGAAGCAGCCGCAGCTACAGCCGCGCTCCCGGGCGCCTTCCCCCGCCGCTCGGAGCGGGGAGACCCGCCGAGCGTCCCAGGTGCCGGTCTTGGGGGCTAAGTCCGGCCCGGCACTCTGGGGGTTCAGGGGCGACGGAGGGCGGCGAGCAGGGCTGCCTTGTGAGGCTGCCGACGGGCGGAGGGCAATGGCGCCGGGCTCCGGAGCTCTGCCCGCGCCTCTCCCTCGCCTGCGCGGGCGCGGGGCCGTGCTTCGCCGCGGGCAGGGTGAGGAGGGGAGCAGCGCCCCGTTCTCCGGGCCCGCGTTGCCTGCCGACGGGCTGCTCTTCGCCGGGTAAGTGCCGGAGTCTCCTCGCTTCTCATTGTCCTTTGTCCTTGGGAGGAAAAACAAAATGTCCTTGGAGCCGGGAGGGGGAGGGGGCGCCTGCCATTCCCTGGGCCCCCCCCCCCGCCGCTCATGAGGGGAGCCTTGGGGACCCCCCCTTGATCTCCGTGACCCTGTTCGGGTGCGGGGGGAGCCGCGCAGTTTGGGGAGGGAGCGGTGGGAGAAAAGGGGTGCCGCAGAGGGAGCCCGGCTCGGCGGCCGCCCCGCTGACACTCGGCTCCCGGGCTGCAGAGCGCTCCCCCTCCCCCTTGTTCATGCAGCACCGAGGGGGCTCCGCTCACCCCGTCCCCCCCGTTGCAGCGCGGACACGGGGGCAACTACAGGCGGGCTCCCCAGTGCAGCAGTGGGGAGAAGGGGGGGGGGGGCTGCAGACCTGTTCCCCTCCAGTGCAGCGTGGAAGGGGGGCATCTGCAAACCAGCTCGTAACTCCATTGCAGCAGTAAAGGGGAGGGGGGGGAGAGGTGAAGACTGTACTACATCATCAGTTAAATGTTTAGCCCCAAGCCCGTATCTGTTTAAAGTGCATTTGTTGCCCATTGCTGCTCAGATGGGAATATGTTTTCGTAGTTTGTAAGAACAAAGACGCCATGTCCTTTTCTCTTAAAAATAAAACTTGGTGGTTTTTTTGTGGGGTGTTGGCTTTTAACTCTTTGTAAGCCAGTAAGAAAAAAAAAAAAACCCCAGGCTGCGGATGAGACAGCTTAGTACTTTACTGAAACAATAGATAGAAATTTACTTCACTTGAAAAACAGCAGCTTAGGTGCAGAACTTTAAAGAAAACTCTGAAGAATTACGTGCAGGATGATTTTGCAATTAAGACGGCGAAGCAAAAACTTAAAAGCTTTTAAAAAACAAAGCTCAGTGGTGCCAAGTCTACAGTTTAAAGTTGGCAAAATACTACAGTTGTGATTTAGACGACGCTACGAGAAGAAAAGGTAGTTTCTTAAATACGAATTACGTGATAAGCGAACGGGTTTGTGTGCGACATTAAAAGCTTTTAAAAGGCATTTATTTGGTGTCAGTTCTGGTTTTAGTATTCAGTTTAGGTATTTTCCAGCGAGCTCGCAGTCTTTTGTGTTTATGTAGCATTTTTATCGTCGTTTCGATGGTTAATAATTTAGAAGTTGTACAACACCTATCGCAAGACTTTGTAGAAATGCAAGTTTAAATGGAATGCCCGGTGTTTGGTTTGCGTTGGCTCGCATTCGGCAATTGCCGATTTAAGGGTAAAATTGTAATTCTAAAGGCACGAAAAGTCACCGTAGTCAGAGCAAGAGGTAAATATGAAGAACTTTAGTTTTAATTGGAGATCGTGTATAGCCGTATTTGTTGGATTTATCTGGTGTGTGCGCTTGTGCGGGATTATAAAACTCCGTGCAGGTTTTAAATGGAGGTAAATCTACATTTTTCGGTCCTTATCTCTGCAAATACGGATCCGTCATTACAACTGTGAAAGTTGGCTTTTTTGGTAGGTTTGGAAATATAAAGACAAGTTTCAGCAGCCGTTGGACTTCTAGCACCTTTATGCAGAGTGTTCGGTATCTTTATTTTGGATTTGGATTCTGGTGGTTTTATAATCTCAGCAACAGTTCTGCAGTGTAGAACAGGTTCTGACATACACACTTGGCTGAAAAGAAAGTTCTAGGTTTAGGTGGGTGTCTGCTGTATTTAAAAATGTGTGTATGTATATATATATGTAGTAGGGGATAATGTTTTAAACAGCTTTGACTTGTTTCAGCCACTGAAAATAAAATTATAGCTGAGTGTTCCTGAAAATAAAGTACTTAATGTATTTTTTAATGTTTCTGCTTTTTTAAAGGTGTAGGAATTTAAATGAGGTTAAAATGTTTTTTAAATTACCCACGTATTTACAGAACGATTCAGACTTCTAAAGTATGAAATAGTGCTGCAAAATAGAACATTTGAGCCTTTTCACAAAAGGCGAGAAAAGTTGGCTAGAGGTAGTGCAAAGCTGGTGTTCCCTGTGTTAAAGAGTATAGTTTGGGATTTGATGGAAGGTGAAAGCAGCTGAAGGCTTCAGAATTCTATTCTGAAGGGCAAAAGAGATGTCTTTTTTGAGGGGGAGATCAAGTAACTTCTGGCTTAAAATTCACAGAAGCTGATGACAGAAGCCATTTTACAATTACTTTGCTATCACTAGAGGTTCTTAATTTTGCACAGCCTACTTCTAAAGACTTTAATGTGAATAAAAAGTACAAGGAGTGAGAGGTATTGTGTGGTAAATTACTCTTAGAAAAATCTGAAATTGGTCGGACATTTGCTCTTTAAGTCCTTCACAATTAAAGTAGTGGGAGACACAAGAGCAGATTGCAGTTATTCATGCAAAAATACAGATCATGCATGTTGTGTGTCAGGCACTCTGCAGTGTTTTTCTCCAGGCAAGTATGACAGCCACCCGTACTTGTATTTTTAGAGTTGAGTTTTAAAGATACAGTTAGTGCTATCAGAAGTTTTTCCTAACTTAATAATTACCTAAAGATCAATAAATTTAAAGCGTCTGACTTGTTCTGCTTTTCTAAAGCAAAATGCTGATAATTTCCGTACTTTTTTTTTTTCTTTAGGTAGAATTCCATGAACAAGACCTTATTTCCTGACTGGCTTCCAGAAGAATCATTTGCACCTTCTTTTCTTAGGTAAGAGTGGTTACAACTTGTGGTAGTATGTTCATTTCCTTGGGATTTTTTTAATCTTGGGATTTGCCTTTTTGCTCCTGTGCAGACGGGAAGAAAAAAATCTTACTTCTAAATAGTTAGGAACACATTTTATGAATTATCTGGACTTTTTAAAAGGCTTTTTTCCCCCCCAGATATGGGTAGATTGCCTTAAAAAATTGTGGTGGTTTTGGTGCTACTTCTGTTTAAATTTTAGTTTGAGGCTATTTTTTGATACACACAGCTAAGCATTGCATCTGGTGGGAAATGGCAGTATGTTCACATAAACCGAGAAGTTCCATGTGTCCCGTTGCGCCAGTGAAAACCTGCACTGAACTTTAAAAATTGTTTGGGCTTCATACTTATGAGTTTGTAGCATTAGCACTTGGGGATGTTCTAGGATACATATCTGACAGTAATAACCCCAGACTTCAGGTATTCGTGCAGAAGGACGTTTCGGGAGCTTGTTACTTGTTTTGCTAATGCATAGCAAGGATAGGTTACTACGTTTTTGTAATGCAGGTAAAATTGTTATTAAACTTACTGTTCTGAAAAAGTTTGTATCAGTTGAGAACGTTAGAACTGTAGGTAAAACCTGTGCATACCTTTGTTTTCAGACAAACCTGGTTTTGTTTTTTCTTTAAAGGCTATTGCGGGATATTGTTCTTGCTTCCAAAGATGCAGATGGCTGGGTAAAAGTCCTTGAGCAAAATTCTGTTCTATGCATTCCAGGTATGTTATACTGTGTTGTACTGGTTTGGTTTTTTAGTGCGTGGTTTTTGGTTTTGTTTTCTTTTTTTTTTTCCTCCTTTTTTAATTATCCTGGAAATAATGTTTTTAGCAAAATAAACATTGAACATTTGAGCTACAATATTTTACCGTGTTGAATTTTCTTTCAAGTTTCAGTGCATTTGAAAAACGTTCGTATGTACTAAATACAGTAATGGTAATGTCTCCTTACGCATCATCTAAGATTTTTATGGTCAGTCATAAATAAGACTTATTTTTCTGAATCTGAAATGACCATGTCAACATGTAAAATAGAGCTCTGCTTAGGAGGATTGCCATCTCCATTAATGACATTGAGTCCAATCAGACTTTAGAAAGTGCTTTTTCTTCAGTTCAAGGTATTGGTTCATTAGCAAGTGACACTCTGAAGCTTTTCCTTTCCAATAAAATGTTTTTATCCAGTAAACTCAGAAATCCTCTGTTCAGTGTAAATTTTACTCTAAAAGCCTAAACCTGCACCCAGTCGTTACGAAGTATCTGCTGTCCCTCTTGCAGTATAAACAAATCGGCTTTCTAAGGTTTGATTTTTATTTTTTTGGTACACTTTAAGGTTCTACATTTAGAGGCAGAGCAACACGTTACCTTTGAGTCATGCTTTCATCGCTGTAATTAAAAGTTGGGGATCTTGTTTGCCTGTCTTAACTGGTTCCTTTTCACAGCTTACCATGCTAATGTACTTCAGTACGTATTCAGGACCTCAAAGCGTAAGGCGCCTTCGTGAAGACGTGTACCAGGATTCTCAGAAATACTCTTGAGAATTTGCTTTAAAAAAAAATCCATAATTTATCACAGTAATTCTTAATACAGATCTTGTGAAGCCCTACCTGAGTGCAGCTGTTCTTTTTGGCTTGGATGAAGGCTCCAGCCCTAACTATTCTATGATTCTATTCTATGATTTAGCCTGGTCATATAAGAGAAGTCGTATACCAATATTGCATAAGCTTTTTAGAAATGTCTCTAGGTTGTAATAAACCTTCACCTGCAGTAAGTCACTGTGAATATGCAAGGCAAAATTCAGCTAATATTGGTAGATCATAGACATGTACCATGCACCACGGATGTCCTGCACCAAAACACAGCTAACGAACAAGGCTGTTAGGTATGTTCGAGAACTTCATTGTGTAGGTGTCTGATGGGAAGTTGTGAGAATTAGAAGTTTGTGTTAGAAATTATCTGGTACCTTGAGAAGAACATCAGAATGTACTTGAAATCCCAAGTGAAATTTCAATTTAGAGGGTCAAGATCACCAGATATTGCAGTCTGTTACGATAAAGGCAAGACCAGCCTGATTCAGGTAAAAGTCTGGTAGTAATAATGGGACTGAACTTGTCAAACTCAAGACTTGTATTCCTAATGTTAAATCCTTGAGTGTCTAAAGCTGCAATTTTTAGTTGACATGCTCTTAAAAAAATAATAATAATAAAATACAGTGCTCAAGAGCAGAGTCATCTTGACTGACCTGAGTGACATTGAGCACTTTGATCTTAATGGTCTTACATATTTCCTATCTCATAATGATAATGTTTGTGCTAAATAGATATAAAAACAGTCTTAAATGTCCCTTGTTACTTTTGTGAGCTCTTTGGAGCTGCCTTTTCTTGTAAGAGCAGCTTGACATGTTTTCATCTAGTAAATGGCAGCTTGCTTTTTAGGTTAGGTAGACCTCAGCAGCCAGATGCACGCTCCTGGGGACTTGGGGGAAGTTTTAAGTTCATGACCAACCTACCCCATACTAATGAGGATTGACAAGGCAGGAGAACGTGGTCTAGTCAAGTCTTAAATTCTTTTGGTAGAGGAAGCTGTTTCTCTGTGATGATACAAACCATATTAAGTAGTTTCGTAGAATTGATTTGTAGCACTTGACAGCTTATCTGGAAAAACATTGGTGATGTCTTTGCCAAAGATACGTTGTCTTTGCCAAAATACTTTCTTAATTTATTCCAAGAAGGAATCTGGTGTCAGGTACACAGCTTTAGAGCTGACCTCACCTCGTGCTGTAAAAGGAGGTACACTTTCCTGGTTCTTGAAACGAGCAGTGCCAGTCTTTTGGTGAAGGATTCGTGCACCTCTGATGCAAGGCTTGTGTTATGTGACATAGGCCGTACTGGACATAACACATCTCGTTCTGTAATTTTAAAATAAAGATAAGCCACAACTCCAAGGCTACTGGAAAAAAAAGTAAATATGTTTATTTTTTAAATAGGGGATAGATTTTTTTTTTTTAATCACATGGGCTATAACAGTTATTGTGAGTAGTCCGATTAAAAGATTTTGTGCGACATTCATTAAATAAATTGAATGTTGAATAGGAAATACAGGTGTTAATCTGAAAGGCTAATTTTATTCAGCTGAAACTTGTATTTACTAGCTCTAGGTCATGGCTCTTGGCTCAGATCTTCAGCTTTTCTGATGCATTCTGTAATTTGGGAGTGAATATGTTTTGGATATTAAAATTCAAAACCTCAAAATACAGTGGTATATTTTGTAATGGTGAGAAAACGATCACTCGTGATCGTATGAATGAAATGTAATACTTAAGTCACATCTTGGTGCTGTTTTTACAAAACTCCTTGTTTGGTTCTTCCATTCACTTCAGAGTAGAGAAGTCTTAACTTCTGAGTGATACCACCCTGGCAAATACTAGATTCCTTTTGCAGAAGTTTGCTGAGGTGAGAAGAACGGGCTCTGGTCGAGTCTTAGTAACTTTTTCAGTAGAAGAAGCTGTTTCTCTATGGTGATATAAAGCCATATTAGGTATCTTCATAAAAGACTTTATGAAATTACCATATCTGGATGCTAACTTTAGAATTAAAACAGGGAGGAACTTGAATGCAGATGACGTATGTTTAGCTATGCTGTAAATGATTAGAAATAGCTGAGAGCTGTAAGTTTAAAAATCTCTCAGTCGTTACCTAGTCTTCATATATTAAATTGTAGTTTTGAAGAGGCTGTGAGGAGAGAAATGGTACATATAGGACAGAAGGAGATTTACAGGGTGTAAGTGAACCTCCTCAACTCATTAATTTCTTAGGCTTTGCATGACTGATAGATGCCTCTTGGATGATGAAAGTCCAGCAGCCATGTTGTGCTCCTTCTACAAAGTGCCCGTCCACCATTTTAGAAGTACTTCAGTTTTGTGCTTCCATTTAATAGCAGCTGTTGGATCACATGAAAATGCATGGTTTAAACCTTGAAATTTCATGTTGGTTTGGCTACTCTACACATTTGTGCCAGTTCACTGCTACAATTTTTTGTAATTTCCCCTTTCTGAAGGGATTTTTTCCATACTAATAATTTCAAGTAGATTACATCAACAAAGACATTACAGTTCGGTTCATCACAGCTTTCTTTCCACACATCTAAGTAGCTACCAATTTGAAGATGAGAACTCGGAATACTGTAGAAAATTAAGCAGAGTATGCTATCACTGAATAGTTCATTAATTTTTACAAATTTGAGGCTCTATTCTCATACAAATAGATTCTGGGAGATCAGAAGAGAGGCTGTTTGCTTGTATGTATTAGGTGGATAACTTGTATAGCTCATGATAGCGCATGACTTCATGTCATTTAAAAAGAGGATGTTCATGAGTTGTTTTAGAGTTTTAGGTCTTATTTTAATCTTACTACCTCTTCTAAACATGATTTTGATTAAATGCTTATTGATGTGGATTGCCAATAAACATTTTCAAAGTCGAGTTTTCAAATTTGGGGCTTGCCCTGATGCAGATAACTTTAAGATACAGAGTAGATGACTCGTTCCATATTAGTGCGTTAAAACGATTCCAGTGATCCAGCTGATGCCACCTCTCAGTTAGATGAGGATTTTGATTCTCTCCATGTGAAGGGCAGGTCAGTTAGTTCAGGAATACTTCACTTGATGTCTGATAGGCCTTTTCCAAAAAATTCAAGAAAGGTTTTGTTGTTGTTGCTTTGTTTCTCAAGGGATTTGTATCCAGGACTGGGTCTGAATTGCTTGGGTGGTTTGCATAGGTTCTTTGATAACAAATTTGCTTAGTGATATTTCAATTTTTTAATAAAATGTCTCTTGTACCATATGCTGGGAATGTTCTGGTGTTTTTTGTTTGGTTTTTGGTTTTGAGGATAGGTCTTTTGTAATACTGCCAGGCTAGTGCTCAGGTCTGCTAGGCCCTTAAGGTGTGGGGTTTTTGCTTTTAATTATTATTTTTTTTAATTTTATTTAAATTCTAGCGTTTAACATACCATTTTCCCTACAGATGTGTTGAGGAATTGATTTACTCTAAGCAAAATAACTGCTCTTGCTTGAAGCACTGGTAAGTTGTTACTCCTAATAACATTTACTTTTTAGCTTTAAAAAAACCCCAGCAAACACATGTGGCTGTAATGTTTAACTTGCTGAAGGTTTTGGCTGAATACATCCTGAAGTTCCTTAAAGCGTGTCTGTGTGTGCATGTGTGTTTCTAGAAGGCTCAGTTAGAAGGACATCAGGATGATTCTTGCTAGGCTCTTAGGAAATGAAGCTCTGCTTGGATAGTACTCAACCTGTCTCACTGGAGAACATCCTACATATCCAGTTGTAGTTCTTTGGTCTTCTGCTTCTGTGATTTGACTCTATATTTTGTTTAGAACTATTAAATCACAGATCTGCTTGTTCAGAAGGGTTTGGTTACCCAAGTGTCTGTCTCTACAGAGCATTACTGCACACGATTTGGATAACAATAGATGTGGAAGGTACCATAGCAGGAAGAACTTGTCTTACAAGCTCCTCGTGTTGTCCTTTTATGCTTCTGTCAGGATCAGTGAGAGTCTTTGAGCAGATAGTAACTGTCTTCTGTTCTGTGATTGTTCTGTTTCTGTTCTTCATTCATAAAGCTTCAGCTTTGCAGAAAATGGTATGTAATGCTGATACAGTTTCCTGTATTGAACTGCTAGCTTATACTCTTCATTTAGGAATCATGCCTCATAGTCAAAACGCAAAAGTGGCAGGCTTGAGCAGAAAAAAACCATTCAGTTCTATACTGGATCGCTATGGGGAAAGCATTTTCTCCACTTTCCTTAACTGAAAAGAATTTAGTCTTGACCTTTTGCTGTTTCTGGCACATTCTGTGACTCTCTTGGGAGTTGCCTCTGGAAAGACCCAAGTTCTTTTGTCTTCCTGTCTGCTTAAAATTCAGGCTCCTTGAGTCTACATTTTTAATTAGGGCATTCAGTGCATTTTGTGTACATGAATTAACTTTTTTAGTGGGAAGCTCTGTTCCCGTAGAACTGTGCTTCAGAATCTATGCTTTTCTTTAAGAGAGACAGTTTATTGGAGACAGTTCTTTCAGTTTGACATGCTACCTGATTGAGTAATGCCTGCCTTAGACTGCAGACAGCTTGAGAAAATGTCGTTCCAAGATGCAAATACCATTTCAATGGAGAGATGACAGTGGTTTAACTGTGCAATGGCTGTGTGTGTTAGCAGAGACCTCCAGCAGCCATGCTTGCCTTGTGCAAACTGCCATCTATGCTGCCCCAGTGCAAGAAAAGCAGCTCCTCCCTGGTTGTGCTCCAAAGTCCCATGCTTCTCATTGCTCACGTGATGTGAAGACTAATGGAGAGTTGCTTGGAAAGAAAAAGGAGTATGGGGGGGTAAGGTGCAAACCTTGATAGGCTGTGTTATTGTGGCCTTGTGCTGCTTTTAGGTACACTTCATTCCGAACCAGTTTTATCACTCAGTTGTCAGTCCTGAAGTAGAATTCATGGACTTTGAGGAATTCAGTTCTTATCGTGTGTACTTCTGCTCTGTTTTCATGCTCTTTGCTTAGCGTTTCATCTCTTCTGCTGCTGTGTAAGTCTTTTTTACTTTGTTCTTTGGAAGTCTTAAGCTATTTTTCACGCTGCAGGTATGTGTAGAATAGCACATTTCTTGCTGTGTTTAGACGTAAATGTTACTCCTTCAACTCTTCCTCAGAAGTCTTCACGTGCTGTCCACTGATGCCTTTTTCCCCCAGTCACCTGCTGTAATCTCTAAACATGTGACTTATGTTCCATTTTTGTATTAATTTTCATTCGTTTCCTCCATCTTTGTGTGCATTTTTCCTGTTCTCTTTCATTGGATTGGAAATTAGCTATTGTCAGATCTGGTTTCTTGAGTGGGAATTTGGCTTTTTCATTGTACACTGAGTACTTCTTCAGTAGTACAGATGCTTTTCTGTTGTATAATCCTTACCTAAAGGAAGGTGTGGAACTCTTAATTGACTTAAACAGTTGTGTTCAACAGCAGTTGTTTCACAATGCATTTGTAAAACCATGTAAATGTATGGATCTGGAAAGATCTAATATTCCCCTTCCTGCTTAACACAGATAATGTTTAGTTGAAGCACCCGTTTATTTTTTACCTTTATTTGTTTAAATAGAAGGGGGGAAACACTTGGCACCACCAGGAGCTTTATTGAAGGTGCCATACTTTGCTTGATGCAATAAAATTTATCGTTTAAAAATAATACCCCCAAAAGAGTGCATCTGTGAATAAAGTCACATCTTACCTGAAATTAATCTGAGAAACCTGGCAAACAGCCTTTCTTAGCTAAAAATACGTGATCCTACATGAGTTGTGCTTTTACTGCTGTGCTGACTGAAGATCTAGTAGTGGTAAAAGCAGACTCATAACTGTACAGAGCCCTAGTTACTTGGAAAGATTAGACAGAACATCGTTATGGACTTTAGATGTCAATAAAGGGCATGCCTGCTTGTTCCTCTAGTGTAAAAGTTACCAGAGGCGTGTCTTTGAGAATGAATCTTGCTTTGATGAACTCTGAAGTGTAGAACTTGAGGTTTGGCTTGCTCAGAACCTCATTCTGTCCATTCAGCTCCCTCTGTTGGAGTGAGGTGAATTCCCTTTACCAGCAGCATGTCACCTCGGGTCTGAAGTTGAAGCCTCAGTGTGAGACACTTCACGCTGGAAAGCTTTGTAAATGTGTAATTGGTGTCTTACACACTTGTGCTCATGTTGCACGTCATCGTTGGCCTTCAGTCTCACTCGTAAGATGTGACAGGGTTTAATAGACATGAAATTGCTGAAGCCATGTTTTCAGTGATGTCTTTTACTCCTGTGGTCTCTTCATGGGTAGAGTAACGATTAATTACCAAAAACTGAAGAGACAGACTTTGGAAGCTCAAGTGCTTCAACCGTTGCCTCAAATCTTTAGTCATGGCTGTGAATGGTTTCTGTCTGTTGGTACAGACTGTCAGTGCACTACCAGTGATTTGAAGGGAACTTTGAAAGTACTACATGACTACTCTGGTCCCTTATTTATCACCACCAAAATACTCTGTTTGGAAACAAATATTCTAAATAGTAAATAATAGAAGCTTGAAAAATGGGAGGATGGTGAATTGATGGTATGGAAGTAATCATCTAGGAAAAGACCGGGTTCTTCAATGGCTGCTTTAAGTGTAGGATCACTGCCTGTCTTAGTGGAGGAGAATATTTTTGCAACATTATTGAAACTTCTGAGTAAAATGTGCCTTAATTCATCAGTAACCGAGTGCTGTGACAAATTCTGAAGTAAATGTAGATTCCACATGAAAAAACATACAGATTGCTATTAATATTTTGGCCATTTCAGTGGCATCTTCTTGATGTATGAATAATTTTCAGAACAAGGGTCTGTTGTAACATGTTCCTAATTAGCAGCAAACAGAACTGATGATATATTTTAATTATGCTACAAGGTCAAGAGAAGAGTTTAAACTCAATGTGGAGGGGTTACTTGCAGAGTTTTTGGTACAACCAAACTTAGGTGAACCTAGGAGGGAAACTTGCCCTTATATTGCTTTTGGCAGATCTCATTAGTGTTTAAGGCAGAAGGTTAACCCAACAAAAAAAAGCCTTTCAAGGTGACTAACATGTAACTAAATTGCATTTTTGAGAGTTGGGGAAAGCTGATGCCAGTAATTAAATTTCCTTACGTTAAGCTACCTGGAATAACTATAAAAATCATTTTAACTGACTTATTTATGGGGTTTCCATCATGCTCATGTTAGTATTTCTGAATGTTTGTGACAATAGTGGATGACTTTGTGGTGGTTTATTCTTCATGTTTTGGTACCTCGGTCGAGGCATTAGCATTAAAAATTATTCAAAGATTTGAATTGATCTTCAGATGCCTGAATGGATTTGAACTAAACCCAACAAACCAAAACAACTCCAAGACCTGTTTATTCAGTTTAGTGTAGGGAAAAAAATCATGTTTCAACATTCTTAATTCCTGTTGTAACTGAGGATGAGCCGAATGCTCAAAACAAAGGATTTCTGCAAACTTGAATGTTCAATTTCTGGTTCTGAAAATGTGAAGATCCTGTGGTTGAATATTGTTACAACTACGCACATGGCATAATGCAGAGTGAATTACCAGATCTTGTGCTCCTCTTCTATGTGCTGTACTTCTTTTCCATTGTATTTAAAACAAGGAAGTCTATAGAGGAATATAATACAGGACATAGGCACAGTTGTGAAAGTCAGCTTGAGGCTTTGCACTGGTTCCATTGCTCTTTGCTTTGCTGTAACTGGTTATTTCGAAATGAGAATGGGGAAACTGGAATGAGGAAGCGGAGCCCACTAGATGGCTCCACGGATTTTTGCTGTGCTGTGGGTAATTTCTGCCTCACTTGTAAGAATCTGCCCAGGATTATCAGGGGGAGGACATAGTGGTGCGGTTGGCTTTTAGACTAAAATGAGCTTGAAGCTGTACATATTCAGAAGAATAAATTGACATTTAAGTGCAGATACTCAGAGTCACAAAGACGTTTTAAACCCTTTTTGTTTGTCAGTCTCTTCTACAGTTAGGATTGGTTTGAAAATCATCTTCTTAACACTTAGTAACTTCTTGTACTTGATTTTTGCACGTTAGGAGGACTAGTAGTTGTTGGGTTCTTCTCATACATGAGCTTATTTTTCTTGGAAGAAAGCTTAAAGATGAGAACATGGGATTCTTACTTATCCATGTGGAAGTCATTTGATCAGTTTGGTTTGTCACTCACGTGTGGGCTTGGCTGCTGTTCTATAAAGAGTAAACTTGGAATATGGATCAGGAGTAGTATGGTGGCCTTGCTAAAGGCAACTAGTGTAACTTGTAACCATTTTCATCAGACTTCTCACACATGTTTTCCCACCAGTAACTAAATCAGTCATTTTGTTTCTTGTAAGTGTGTGTTTGCTGTTGCACTGTTTTGTCTTTCATGAGCTGGAAAGCTGGGTTAAGAGGGTGCCATGTCTTGTCTCCAGTCAGCATCTGTATACAGGAAAACAGTTTTCATGCCTATTACATTGGATCTATGTCTTTGAAGAAAGGAGCATGGACAGTAGTTAAAAAATTTGGCTTCTTATGACAAACTTTGTTTTCCACTAAGCAGTGTCAGCTTCAGCAGCTGGGTCGGTCCAATAAAGATGGTTGCCAGAGCAAACATGTCAGATTTCCCACTATCAGATTTCTCTAGTGTTAAAACACTATGGAGAAATTCCAAATGGAATTTATGGAGCCTGCAAGGGTTCTTGAACTTCTACTCATTCCTCCCCTACTTCTTTAATTTTTTTTTGCTTAAAGTTTGTATTTTTACTCTTGAACCAATGATTTGACATTGCTCATGATAAAAGTAGATGTTCTGGAATGTGTGATATGGAATGAAGCATCAGTTGTATGTTGAAACTATCTTCAGGGTACAGCAGTTGAATGTCTTAGTTTAAAGATATGATCTGTATTCCAACAGCATTTTTCTTTTAATTTTCCATAAAGAATCCAATCAGCTGAAGAGTGTCAAAAGGAGTCTACGAATGAGACACCAAGATGGCAGTTCCACTGTTGATTGAGAGGTTGAGAAAATGGACTAATGCATGAGTGCTGTGATGTGTCTGTCCAAGAAAAGGATGTTAAAGCGTGGACTCTCGTGTTCTTAAACCAGAGAAGATCTGGGTTGTGATCATCCTGGCAAATGGACTTTGCACTTGAATTAATGAGGGGACTCTCTCAGTGCCTATCCAATGATGGATCTCTTTGAGGACTGGGTGGCAAAATGTTGCTCTGGTTGTGTATGCGTTACAGGCAAATTCAGTGGGTAAGAGATCTGGTGCTACCCCTTTGGAGAAAATGTAATATTTATATATATATATATATATATATTTTTAAGTGACTTAATAAAAGGTTTTGGTTTCTTTCATGCTTTGTGTTTGTTCCTTTCTGGCTAATTTTTTTTTTCTTACTGTGTTGATATTGAAGTGGGGGATGGTTTTGGTTGCTATTAAAGTGTGGAATGTTTTAGCTGCTAAGCACTGAAGGCAAGGTAAAATTTGGTGTTACATTTGATTTAAAATGCGGTTTTCATTTGCAAATTATGTTCACTTTGCCATGACTTCCAATGAATTTTTATTCGCTGGTTTGTTCATTCAAGTGCTTGATGTTAGGGGGGTTTTCAGCACTTGGCCTATTGTCAGGATACTTCTGCTGAACTTTCTGAAGTTATTTTCAGATGGAATTGATGGCAGTTGAAGGCCAGGCAAATATGACAATAAAGGAGTACCTGAATGTTTTGGGTAACTTTTTAGGTGTGCTGCTTGAGTTGTGTATGGGTATAGAAACTTTGCAACAGATTTTCCGGACAATATAGTTCCTAAGCAGCCTATTTGGTCTTCAAATTGTTCTGTGAGTGTGTCCCATCTGCCTCGCTGCTATTGAACGTGGACTTGGCTCTGTGATACTGTACAATGTATTTGATGAGGAAAAATTGAGTTATTTTTGATATTGCTACAGATGACATGTCAACCTTTACAAATGAGTTTTTAAATGGTTCTAATGTTCACAAACCCATTTCCTTTCCAGTTAATTGTGGGTCAGATACTTAAGCTTTAGCAACCTTCCTATGTCTGTTTCACCTGAGGTTCATAGTTGTCTTTGTTTTCTGCTGGAGGGCCAAGATGGCAGAGCTGGTGCTGAGATATCCTGGGTGTTTGCTTTTAAAAACAAACAGAAACCCATTGTGTGTGTTTAACCATTTGGCTTGCTCAGGCTTCTTTGTGAATATCCAGCTTTGCCATGATGAATTGATCATACCTGTTTAATCCAACCGTTTTGATGATGCACGCTTGCTCAAGTTTGGTTTTGCCATGTGTTATATGGTGGAGATAGATACTGGGACCAACCTAAAGGGATCCCCATTCAGATGAGCAGATTTCTTTAGTGTTATGCAAAATTGCTTGGAATAGTCTTGGATTGTGTTTTAGAGTTGTTGTCATTTAGGTGCAAGGGGTCTGCTGTGAATCATCAGTAATGAATCTGTGAGATGGACTGTGGCAACAGAGCGTTGCTACTCAAACCCCTTGATGTGGGCTGTTGGAGGATGTGAAGGGCAAGTGTGTGGAGGAGTTGGAGGGGACTCATTGTTCTGCTGGTAGAAGCCAGTGTTTTCAGGGTGTTGGGGTGCTGTGCCATGGATGTCCCCGTAGAAGCCCAAACTGGCCCATTATCCCCTTTCTCCTGCCTCAGAAGTCCCCCGTTGCCCAATTCTACTGTCCTGTTGTGATGCTTCCATATAGGCAAGTTGTCCATGTGCTTCTAGGAGTCTGTGGCTTGTGGGAAGACAACTGGTAGTCAGAATACAAGAGGTTGGGGGATGCTTGGATCTCCCCCACTTCCTCTGGAATGCATCCTCTCAATACTAGGATGTTGTGTTGGAGATGGCACTTGATGTCCAGTTGCGCAGCTTGGCTATTACATGGCTTTTAAATTAATCTGTTGTGTTAAAATCTGTAGATGAACATGAATGGGTTAAGAAAGCAAGTTGGAAATGCTGGTTTTAATGGTGTCAGACTTGCTTTACGCTTGTGCCTTCCCATGGCTGATGAAAATCGTGTAGCTGTTGGATTTTTGGTGCTGGGGGAAACCACTAGGGAGGCGCTGTTGAGCTGGAGGGGTTGTTGAGCTACGTGGGGCTTTCTTGGGAGCGGGTGCCGCTCTTGTCCCAAGCTTGAAGTGCAAGTGTTGGGTGGTGAAGGGAAGAGCTGTTGTCTGGGGATATTGCCCCTGAATTGAATAAAAGCTACCCCTTGGGTGGGGTGACCCCCAAGGTGGGTTGGTGCTGGCTGCATGGCTGTTAGCTCCACTTCCATTCTTTCAAAATGGCTTGTAACAGCACCACTTCCTGTCCAGGGAGGAAGTAATTTTAGCCCAGGCACTGAAATATTTAGCAAATCTTTAAAACAAAAGGCACAAATTCCATTTCTTTCTGGTTTCAAAAGGGTGCCTGAGCCACATGGGGTTAAGGTGCCCCTTCAGCTGGGGTAGTTGGAAGAAGCCAGGGCTGTGGGGGTAGCAGGCACCCTTTAGGTGGAGGCTATCTCTTTTTTTGGTAGAAATGAAGGGGTGGGTCTATGGTACATCACCTGAGTTGTGGGGTAAATGTAGAGAGTGTCAATCAAAGGCAGAGCTCAGAGCTGGGAAGGAGCTCTAGATGGCGGCTGTGCCTTAGAGAGAGCGCGCTCAGCTCCGTGCCTTCCCCAACACTTTACGCAACTTTCCCTAACTTTCGGGCAGCCTCAGGGGGCCCCCACAGCCCCTCGCCTCTCCTAGGCACTGATCGGGGGCTGAGCGGACCTTTTTCGGGCAGAAAAGCAGCTTTTGAGGGCTCCCTTTTCGTGCCTTGCTGGAAAGAAGAAGCCGTGGAGAGAGCCCAGGTCGTTGTTTTTCCAGCTTAGAAGCCATGGCGTACCTCCATTTTTGTGCGCTCTCCTAATGAGCTTTTTGCCCCGGACATTTTTGTACTAATTATCGCTTCTTTTGCTTTCTCTGCAGCATATTTTTTGGGATTAGAATATATATTTTTTTTCATTCTTTGAAATTTGTATTTTCTCATTATAACTCTAAATATTTTGGATCTAATGTTTTTCCACTACCCGAAACTAATATCGACTTGGTCCTGGCGGTGGTGCATGGATCAGGTAGGTGAGCAATTAATAATCATAATTTGTACATTTCTATCGTTTTGAATACTTTGATTTTCGACCTATTTGAGCTGTATTGGGATGACGCAATAAGATACAGAGATTATTTGCATCCAGTGTTACTTTGGGAAAGTTTGCAGGATGCTCCTCAGCTGTGTTTATTCTCGGATTTTCCTTGGAAAACCGATGATTTGTTTGAAATCTCCGTTTTGCCGTGTTGCTCAGTGTTGTGTATTGTTACAACAATATCGTTGCAGCGTCAGGACTTTGTTCCTGCTAATGAAAGGCAGTGAAACGAACTGGGACCTTACCTTTCTTTCAACTTTTGACAGTAAATACCTGGGCACAGGACTTCAAAGCAGACAGACACCCCTGACCCCCTCTTAATATTAAAGAATAAAAAGATGATGAGAAATAAGGACAAAAGCCAAGGAGAGGAGGGTTCAGTCCACAGCAATGCATCGAGGTATGATCTATCAACTTTCTTTTTTTTTTTTTTTTTTTTTTCCTCTTTTTTTTTTTTGGTAAAACCTGTGAATCCCCTGTTCCCTGTGACAGCCTCGGGTTACTGTCAGTGCTTCAGCCACTACATTTTCCTCCTTTTCCTTCCTTTTTAAGGAATGACCTTGAGATTGTTAGCATGCCACACCCTAATTTTTTTTGGTAGCGATTTCTGAAAGTTGTGTTGTGACTTAAGGGCCCATGTCATAGTGAAAAGGTACCATACCTTCATTCAGGGCAGCCCTTTCCTCTGGATTATGTTTTTCCAGCTTTGGAATTTCAGTTTTTAGGGGTTTTGTGCTGTGAAAAATGACCTTGTCGGTTTAGCCATTGCTGCATTGCACCATTTTACATACAAGGCAAATTTTTCTTTGAAGAATCTCAGAAGTCTAAACTTTAACTGAGGGCCATACAGAAGCCTGCTGGAGTAGTAAATTATAGTAAATAGACACAAGAAAAAGTTACATGAATGAAAAAAAGCTTGTTTTAAAATATAAACTGGAAAGTGCCTGTTTGTCTCATAGCCCTTACTTCAAATTTTTATTTGAGCTTGTGGAACTTTGATTTTCTTCAGGTATTTTAGAGTATTTTTATACAATTTACCCAGACTTTCTCCTGCTGATGGTAGCATTTTAGATCATAAAATATAACACTGGCACTGTTCACCAGAGGCTCCAAATGCTTTTGCTTGCTCGTTTAATGTATTTTTTTGCTCAGAGTGTTTTTATTTACTTTTGTTGAGGAATGAGATTCTTTACGGATTTTTATAAACTTAGCCTTGATGTGGGGAAACTCTGAAATGCTGGAGCTGTTTGTTTGCTGGGAATGCAGAAGTATAATTACTGAATTGCTCATTTTGTATTTAAAGGGTCGGGGTTTTTTTGAGAATTGGAAATTAAACTCTCTGCATTTATTTTTCTAGTTTGTAAACACATTTAAGCTTTGCATTTTGTTAATGGAATCGTGGCCTGTTTATTTTTCTCTGGTGTTGTCTTCGGTCATTTTTAACCAACATCAATAAAAAAGAATTCTGAACTGTCTGTTGTATCACATGTGCTCTATGTGATGTTTGCAGGTGTTTGAATAGTATTCTTGATGTCCAGTATTTAACCTTCCTTAAACACACAAACTTGAAATGCTGTGGGAATATATGTATTATCAAATTACTGTAGCCTTCCAGCCTAAACTCAGCTGCTGTTCTGGATGCATTCAAATCGCAGTCACATTTTAGATTCTAAAATGGATATGGGTAAGTTTGTCTCATTTGAAATTATTAACTACTAAATTAGCCCCAGGGACTGTTGGAGCTTTACATGTAGCACCTATACAGAGCTTTTATAATAATGCAGTTTATACATCAAATACATCAGACTTTCCAACCAGGCTCTCTTGGTATGACTGTGAAGACTGCACACAGAATATTGCTTAAAAAGTCAGATTTCAAAAATGATGACTTATGATTCAGCTTATTTAAGTCTTTATGCCTTGTTTAAGTGAAGATTATCTGCAAGAGCAGTAAGAGGTGTAATTTGTTCAGGAAATCTAAATGAAGGTATTTTCTCGGTGTTAGAAATATTATGCTAAACAGGAGATGAAATTGGAGACATCTAGCAGTGTGTGCACAGAAAGAAGACCTTTGGGGTTTTTGTCCTTAGGGGTTTTATATTTGCATAGTGTCTCGTGTGCTTTTGGTGTGTTCATTGAAAGGTGATTTATTGTAACTGATGGATTTCCATGCAACCCCTGTTGGGTGAGGTTGCCCTGCACAGTTTTTTATCTCTAAAGAAAGTTGCTGTGGGTAACATCCACGCACCTGAAGTGTGGGAACAATCGAGCACAGGATATTTGTAAGCCAGCCCTGTCGAGCTTATTTCTGAGCTGTGAGTCAGCTGAATGTCACAAAATGGGCTTTACTTCCTGAGGTTGCCTTGAAGTTGTAGGGGAAATGATTTCTAGGAAGTCAAGCCACCCCTTTGCTTTACTGTAGCCCAGAAACACGCTCAAGTCTGCACTTCACGTGTTGCTGGCCAGCTTTTTCCCCCACTTGAGACCATCTCAGCATCCATGGGAATATGCGAAGTCCTGTTACCTGCTCCCTGGTGGGAGGCCTGGGTGGTGCTGAAGGTAGATGTATCTGATGGCATTCACCTGGGCTGGAGAAGCAGGCATGCAGGACCTGAGAAAGGTGTTAAAGGAGAAGAAAATACAATTCATGTACACTATCTTAGTGTCCTGACTGGGGAATACGTTTGGAATTGATTCCTACTTTTCCAGGCCTATCAAAATGCAAAGGCATATGCTGAATAAACAGAAATACCTGAGAATTGCCCCAAACCAGGTGATTATTCTTGGAGAGGGGAAATGGTGTTAACTCCACAGTTTGTAAGCTGAGGGGTGTACTTGGTGCCTTCCTAGCTGAACAGCAACACGTATGCACTGTATATTGACAGTAGATCTTCCCAAACTTGAAGCTGATTCCATGCAACTTTCTCCACCTAGGATAGAAGTTGGTGTGCTGCAGTTACTGGTAACCACCACCTGTGTTATCTGGGACTCGCATTAAATAATTGAACCAAATCCTGGTGTGTTTTCTAGCATCTTCTGCGCTGCGTTTCTGAAAGGCAGGTGGTGCGAGAGGGCACATCCATGGTGCAACCCTCATGTGAACTGCAGGGGTGAGAGGCAGGATGATGGGGTCCCCCTCAAGTCCAGGGGTGAATGCTGTGGAGCACAGGAGGTAACACATGGTGGGTGCGTTGTTCTGGTCTCCCCTGGCCTGCATCTGTGGCAGTTGCTCCTAAATACCCTGTTGGGGGAACAGTTTCTGCCACAGAAGCTGCAGGGCTGAATAAACCCTTTGCATCTGTATCCAGTTCTTAGCTTCTCTAGCACTAAAATGCCATTTTTGGGGGGGGGAAAAGCTTGTGGTGGGTTAGATCCCAGGCTGTTTTGTGTTGAGAGAGCTGGAAGTCTGAGGTCTGAAATGGCGTTTCTTTGCTGGGTGGCCACCTCACAGAGGCAGAGCGCTCTGCAGCGTGTGCTGCAGCCTTCGCAGAGCACAACACCCTCCTTCTACGTGGCAGCCATTTTATGAAGATGTAGTTACATACGAACGAGATTGAGGTGGGGGGGGGGAAGAGAGAAATGAAGATGTTAAACATAAATTGCCCTCCCTGGGTGCCAATGAGAGCAGTGGGCATGCCTCCCTTGTTTCTGTAGCACTCGGGAAGCCCCAATTCCCCGTGTAAGGAGAGGGGAAGGCTGCACTGGCTGGCATTTTGGTGCGGGTCCAGTTCAGTCACAAAATGGCTGTTCCTTTGTGCCGCATAGCTGACAGACATACTGCATTGCACTGTGTGTACTCTAAAAACAGCAGGAAGTTGCTGGTGGGGAGTTCAAAGGCCATCTTGTGCTGGCTGGGAACGGCCATTGGCTGCGCTCGCTTGGTAACAGGCAGCGGCTGGCGTGGAGGCAGAGCCGTGCCTGCGCGTGATGGCTGCGCGCGCCGCACGGCCTCTCCCACGCCTGCCCCGGCTCGGCTGGGATGGACTTGGGCACGGAGCCGCGGTGCCTTTGCTTCCTCTCTCAGCTTTTATTCTGTTTCGTTTTGTTTTTAATAGTGACGGCTATTTTGAGAAGCGGGTGACTTCAAAAGGAGCGGGGTTATTTTTGGTGTGGCTTTTATTTTTTTTTCCCTTTTTTTTTAAACTTCAAAAGGAATCGCAGAATATCGTAGTATTCCTGGAGCATCTGGGGCTTTTTTTTTTATAGCGTTACGGCTTTCAGCATCCTTAAATCACTACAACTCTCTCTTGATTTCAATGTGCATTTTGCAACTGGTTTTCTTTGAGCTGAGTGGAAATGTTAAACACATTAAAATGCCTCTTCGCTACAGTTTCAACTTTCAATCCAGACTCATGGTTATTTTTTAGCTGCTTGTGTTATTTTTTTAGCTGTTGGATGGGTTATTTTTTAGCTGTTGTGGCCATCACGTATGTACAGCCTCTTTCAGTTTCATTTGCACTGCCGGATTCTTTCACAAGGGTTTCTTCCCCTCCTTTTTAAGCTTTAACCCTTTATTAAACTGTCCGGAGGCTTTTTTGAAAAGGGAAAATGCTTGATCAGTGCAGGGCACAAAAGGAATAATGTGCAAGGAATTTGTATGAATAATGATGTAATCCGCGTGCAGCACAAAGGAGATTGTTCTTGGTTTGCTTTGTTACTTCTGTTTCACATTCCCCTCTGAAGGAAATGTCTCATCTAATTACGAATGCACCATTCTGAGACTTTCAACTTCTCTTGTTTCCTGTTCTATGATTGCTGCCAGGAACGGATACCATATATACACTGCTATAAAAAAAGGGCTCTCCAACTGCAAGAAGCTACATTTAGCTGAAATTTAATCTCTTCTGGATTGTTCTTTTTAGTTAAACATCTTAAACGAATTAATCAATTTGTATATATTCTTTAAACGCATGACTGAATAAAAATGGGTAAAAGGAATAAAGTTGTGCTGAATAAAAATGGGAAAATAGGAATAATGGGCTCACCTGGGTAATTCTGTAACCCTGAGAAATGCTGCTGTGGCACGCAGCGTGTGCTGCTGCCGGGGCATTGCTGTGCTGTGTGCACATGGCTGCACGCATGCTCCCACACCGCTCCTGCCTAAACTTACTGGTGCCTTCAGCCAAGAGAAGTTGACGTGGCTGAGATTGTCGATTAGAGCCTGTTCCGCTTTCTGCTGGGTTGACGTTTCACCTGCTGTGCTTGGAGGGCAACAGTTGCCCTTATCTGCACCTTCCCCTGTTTCCTGTGGGCTGAAGCCGAACTCTCCCATGGCTCAGGGAGAAATCACGTTGCAATGCCACCGTGTTGTACCCTGACCTCTCTGGGGGATGGCACTTCTGAGAACACAGGATCTCACACGTGTGTCTTGAGCACTGTGGCTGCCTGCATTTGGGCTACAGAACCACCCCTGCATCTGCATCAAAACAAACGTTTCCACTGTGAGGTTTGTGTTAGAGCTTTCAGAGGGAGGGCCAGGAAGTCAGTGGTGGTTAATTTTAATTTCCAACTTGGTATAGGGGGAAACCAGTTCCCATCTTTGTCTTCTCATTTCACTCCTTGACTCAGCTCTTCATATGATTAGCAGGTTACTGTGTTGCTAAGCCTGTCTCTGAGAAATTGTGGCACTGGCATAATCTCTTTATTCAGGCTTTCACCTCTAGTTTTAAGGAGGAGAGGAGGGTGCCAGTTGCAGTGAGACTAGCCTGTAGTGAAGTACCTGGGACTGTGAGCAGGAACGTAGGGACTGAAGCTTCTGATGCTATGGCTTTGCTTCTTTTAGCTAAACCTACTTTGGGTGGGTTTGGCAGCTTATGCTGAAATTGCATCCCCTGATGTGTAACCTGGAGGTGTGTGTATCCACAGTTTCATGTTTCAGACAACAGTTCCAGCAGGGATGGCAACGTTATCAGTTCTGAAGATAGAGAAGCTTCTAAATCTCGCGTTGCCCCTAGCTGCAATCCAGCTCAGGAAGGTGGTGAGAACGGATGCAGACAGACTCTGTTCTGCATTCTCTCTCATCTCTTTTAAGGAAAATAAATACAAACAGAATGGCACTGGGGGAGGGCCTGGATTACTGTAGTTGGATGTAAGCAGCCTTCTAGCAGAGGATGTACTGTTCTACTGAAATGGTCTTCCATAGATACTCTTTTGGTGTGTTTTTGTTCGGAAAAGGGTGCTGAAATGCCATTTGAAGTTGGTGGTGTGCTTGTCAAGTCTGCCTTTATCTCCTTAAAGCATCCTTGAAATTAAAGCAAAGAAGACTAGATGAAAAAGTCATACTTTTAGTGACTTGCAGTGAAGGTTTTGTGAGTCTGTCATGCTATTAATGCCTCCTTTTCTTAGAGCAGGGGCTGTCTTTTGGATATAATAAGCAGCAAAGTGCTGATGGCTGAGATAATCTGCACTGTAGTGTACGTGTTTTTCTGGCCTTGACTTCTAAGGTTAAAGAAGAATTAGAAGTCTGAAACAGTGATCTCAGATTCCCTTCTGGTATTGTGCTGGTATCACTTGTGTGGTGTTTCATCTTGGCAGGCTTCTGTGGAGTGCGTTTGCCCAGCACCAGGGTGCTGAAGGCTTCTCAGCCCGGCTATGAACAGATGTGTTGCAAGGGCAAGAATCCACCAACTCCAGAACACCTGACTCCTTAGGAAAAAGTTGTGTTGAAACTATTCATGATTCTTGCAAGTTTTATTGTTAGGTATAGATGGCTTAATAGACCTGCTAATATATTAATTATAGGAGTCAGTTGCATCTCTTTCATGGGGAGGAACCTCTGCTCTTAACTACAGAGTTGTCGCCAGTTGAGAGCTTTGAGTGCTGTCTGTAAAACAGGAGGCTTAATGCAGAGCCTTAAATCTCTTGGTTAAAACCAGCTTTTAACAGTCACTTGCCATAAACCCCTCAGGCCAGGTCAGGCTCTCCCCTCTTCTGAACCAGAAAGGGATTTGTGCACCTTCCCGTTCTTATGAATGATTTTGGGTCCTAAATTAACTTATTACTACCCTTCTTGCATCTGTTAGCTCTGAAAGGAAGTTTGCAAATGTCAAGGGAGAAACAACAATCACCCTTTCTGTACTAATTTAAACCAAAATAGTGTGTTTGTGCTCCAGTTCCCACTCCTACCTATGCATATACATGTCCCTTACAAAGAGTAAGAGCAGAAGCTGTGGCTGGAGCTTGGCAGGTTAACCCTGTGTCAGCCGTGGGGAAGGTGTGAGGAGGTTCTCGGTAGTGGGTGCTCTGGTGATTGGTGAACGTGGGCTGCTGAAACACTGCTGCCTTCCTGGGGAGGGAAGGAGGGAAACCCTTTTCAAACCCCTGAGAACTGCCATTGTCTTCTCTTTCTGTGCAGGGAAGGGGAAGGATGCTGCCCTTGGAGATTCTCAATAGCTCTCCTTAATCAAGCAGACAGGTCTTGACTCCTTTTGTCCCTGTGCTGTTTGATGGTGGGGGTTTTGCTCTGACTAAACATCCCAAGCATTTTCAGCCGCTGGCTCAAAGATCAGAAAGCAGAGAGCCAGCTCTCCCAGTTATGAATGAACTGCTCGTTTTGCTTGCTGCTGCAAGCATAGTGTGCTGTCTTTGTAGTGGAGGAAAAAAACAAAGCCACTCTTGGAAAATACTTGTCATTCAAGATAGCCCAATGTGCTTTATAGGGATCTGCAGCAGAGCACGAAGGGATGTATTTAGCTCAGTGTGTGCTCAGGATTGCTTTGGCATTTGGGAGTCCTGCGCTGGGACAAGCAGCGGAGGCTGGAATAGGCTGGAAACCTGCTGGAAACCCCCAATTCAGATGGTTATTTAGATAGGATACCTGCTGAGTGCATAATCCCTCAGTTGTTCCAGTTGCTCCACGGCCCTGTTGTGCCTAGTGCTGTGTAAATGCAGTTAACACCCAACCTCTGCGAGCAAGGTTTGCAGTCGCATGTGGAAGAAGTGTATATTCTCCATGGTGACCCTTCTCACTTGCCTGTTTAGGACAGTTGCAGGTCACAAAATGAGGCTGGAGAAATACTTTTCTGAGTATTTTGAAGGGCAGGTTGGTTATCTGGAAGCCTTGGGGGGTGTGTGTGTTTGTGCCCCTTGAAAGCCTGCCCAGAGTTGGCCAAATTCTGAGTATTCAGAGTTGTTTGAGACTTGTTTCTGAGCAGTATAAAGAGCTTGGCTATGTTTATATCCTAGTGTGAGTTCCTGCTTTGAGACAGAGAATGGTTAGAAATATGTACCATCCCATGGGTTTGGATACTAGGCATAGCAGAAATACTTTTCTTCACTCCCTTCCCCTGTTTCCACTTTTTCCTGCAGGAAGTAAGTTGGGAAAAGCTCTTGAACCGACTGAGCCTTCCCAGTTCTTATCAGTCAGAAAGCCTTTGCCTTGGGGGGCAGGCAAATAGACTTTTAGAATAAAATAAAAGGAACAAAAAAACTCCCAAACCCCACCAAACAGAAAAATAAACCAACAACCAAACAAAAAACCCCCAAACCAAAACAAACAAACCTCCCAAAACCCCGCTAGGAATGTATTTATCTCCAGTATCCCAATCTCAGTGCTGTTCATTTGGCTTTCCTGCAAATTCCATGTACTGTCTGTATGGCATTATCTGTTCTTACTATAGCATTTGCCCAGGTTTATTTCCCAAGGTGGGAGATAGATCCATGAAGTTCTTCTTGGTCCTCTGTGGTATTATCTCCTCTTTACCAAATGTTAACCCCTATTCATTCAATTATCTATAGCTAGAAGGGGTCTTGTGTTTCTCTCCCTGTCTTATTTAGCCTCGACGTGGAATTTAATGTGGTTTAATGCTTTTTTTACAGCTACTGTGTGACTTGAGTGCCTGCATCAATGTTATCAGACGGTGCTTGTTTTCATTTGCAATACATGTAGGCATTTCATATATGTGTATATATTATCATAGGGAACATCACATTTATAGCTCAGATACTCAAAGGAAACGTTTAACAGCAAGACGGGATCCAGCTGAGTTGGTGTGTGAGCATCTTCTGTGAGGCTGGCAGCCCTTGCTGAAGAGCTGCAGGGGCTGAAGAGTCCCTTTTTCCTGGCAGAGCTGGACCTGACAGATACCTTCTCCAGACCAACAGTGTCCTGCTCACTATAGCCAGTTGCTGCTATGCCCTGGGTGGTTAGTGCCATGTGGCAGGAGTTCTCTTGGAGCCTTGGAGCTGCTGGCTGCCTGTTGGCCTGCCTCTGCCAGAGGGGAGCACTGAGGACCTGGTCATGGCCAAATGAGCAGTTGGCTTGCTGCTGCCCTTAAATTGGGGTTCTGCTTGCCCATTTTCTCCACTGCAACTTGTCTGTGCTGCCAAATCTAACACACTGCACTGTTCCTGGTTCCTGTCATGGTTTGGTCCTGATTTTGCTCAATAAGTTGGCAGGGACCTGTTTTGCTGTTTCTGTGGCTCAGTCTTCTGATGTGTTACCAAGTTTGAGTGGCTCATGGAGGGGTTCAGCACCCAGGTCGGTGCTGACACAAGTGAAGGTGAGTGGAGAGGGGACAGCCTGTCTCTCAGCTCCCTCTTGCTGGTGCGAGTCCTGCTGAGCGTGTGAAGCTGTTGGGATTCAAACTTGTTTAGATTTAAAGTGTTCCCAAGGATTCTTAAAGCTAGGAGGAGCTTGGCTTCTGGGAGGGTCTTGGGTCATTAATCCTCCTTTATTCCCCTGGGTAAATTCCAGTTCTGTTCATCAAAAGCCAAATTTTAAACTCTGGGGCAGAATGGTCCCAGTCAGAGCCATTCCCTTGTCAGCTCTCAGTTTGAGAGATGTCTATTGGGTCATTTGTTCAGCTTGTCTTGCACCTCTTGCAAACATATCTACTGTTTGTACTTGTGAAGAGCTTAGAAAATGTTTTGTGGCTGTTAGCAAAGATGATTCCCCTATAAAAAGAAATCATACGTGCAAAATTAAACACTAAGGCTGGAGGCTTTGGGCGCTCTGTAAGTGCTGTGTAAGCTTAGATGCCTGATTGTAAAGGGCCTTATCGCTGCCGCTCAGCTAGTTATTTCTTGGAAGGAACGTGTCCTTCTTGGTAAGGGATGATTTGGTTTTCTTCCCTCTCAAGTCAGGAGCAGGCTCTTAATTAAAACAGAATTGTAGCCTGAAGGATTTCTTAGAAACCAGGGGAACATACTTGGCTGAGTCTTACAGATCTCAATTTTTATAGGAGTTTCTCACTTTCAAGGCAGTTACCAATGGTCCAACTGTAGCTTTCTTGATGTTCAGAGGGGTTTTTCTGTTGAATTTGGAGGAGGGTGGACTGGTTGAATTGTGATTTGTGTAACACTTAATAGCTTATCCCCTACCTACGGTTTAAAGTAGGTCTTGTTTGGATGTTAACTTAGGGGCATTAAAGCAGGGCATATTCCAAAAATAGCTTCTGAAAAGAGGACTTAAATCTCTGGTTATGTACAGCCTGACATGACATACAGAGTTCTGATCTTTTCTACTCTGTTGGCAGGTAGAAATGCTTCCTGATTGTTTCAGTGATAAAGGATTATTTTATGGAATTGGGCTTTTCAGTTCTCTTTCTACACTGATAGAATAAAAAAAGAGACAAGGACATACACTTTTGCCTTCATAACAGGTTGTTTATTATAAAAGGATTATTCGCAACAGCCTTCGAAAGGACATACCACTTCTCATCTACGTTTCTTTCTTGTATGCAGATGTGGATGTCATCTGTCTCTTGCTGGAGAAGTCACCCTCTTTTAGGATGACAGAGTTTATATCTAGAAAAAAAAAGAATTATCATGTCCAGATAATGTTGTGGATAAAGCATGTGAATTGTGCCTCCTGTTGTGCAGAAAGGCTGTGTCCTGTCCTTGAAATCAAGCTCAGGGCCTTGAGAAACAAAGAGCTCTAGAGTGGGAGGAGGCCAGTAATGACTGTTCTGCCTCCAAACAAGTACTGCCAAAGCTGTCTGGCTGCAGTGTGGCCTGGGTTATTACAGTTTATTCCAACTATTCCTAATAAATCTGAATGAAGAAAAGTGTCTTTCTCTTCCGTGCATCCCCATGGGACACCAACATGACTCGAACAGAGGCTGATGTTGCCGCTTCATGTCGTGATAAGAGAGGTTCAGATGCCTCCAGACCCCAGTCTCTCAGAGGTTGAGCCTCTGCCCCTGTGAACTGCCTGTACCCAGCGCTGCTGGAGCATCGTTTCCTTGAGTGGTGCGGCAGCGCTCCCTGACAGAATTCCCCTCGCAAGATGGTGGGAGAGGGGTGGCTGTAAGATGGCGGCTGGGAGGTTGGAACGGGCTCCCGCGGCGCTCGGCTGCTGCCCTCTGCCCGCTCCATGAGGGACAGCAGCCGGGAGCTGCGCCGCGGGAGCGCCCGGTGGTGCCGCAGCTCCTGGGGCCCGCAGAGCTCACGTTGGTTCTAACAGTTCCATATCCGAGAGTGGAAAACTTATTGCCGTGGCGTGGATTCTCCCTACCTGCACATACCGATGAATAGTAGCTGAGTTTAGTGATGCCGTCACTACGGTGTGTGTCGATCGCTGTGGAATTGTATGGAATTACACACATGCTTTTGCTTTTTTGTCTTTGCATTACTTCTTTTTCGAATTGTGAAACCTGAGCAGAGCCTTTCATGTATCCCACTGCTGTAATTTTGCACAAAAGGAGAAAAAAGAGAAAAACGTGTTTTCCCTCTGCAAAGCTTTCCCAGCTCTTCATTCACGATGATGTATCCGCAGCACACCCTGACATACTAACAAAAGCACCCAGCTGCAGATCAAGAGCTGCCTTGGAAAGAGATGCTCCTCACTCAAAAAGTTCGTGGTACCGGTACTGCCACACTCCGTTTTGTTTGTGACAGTGGGATTTGTAATGCTGCCTTACTACCATGTGCATGTTACAGTGAGTTTTCAGTTCTCTTTAATTGGGGTTTAAATGAAAAACAGATGTTGGAGTGGTAGGGCAAAGGTATTTGGAGTATTTTGGCCACCTAAAATAGTTTAGCCTCTTACTGTTTAGTTGAGTAGCCTGCATTTAAATGACTATTCTGTATATTAATGTAAATTTTAATTAATGTAAATATTTTAATGTAAAGGCGAGGGGAATAAATACACCTACTTGATGTTCTGCTTTCCCATTATTGACTACCTGAGAAACTCAGTCTGCATTGGTGTAACCCTTGAAACAGGAACTGCCCCAGCCACACGCCTGGATAAGGTCCTTTCTGCTTCTCTGTTGCTGAATATATTCCTTTTGCAAGAAACATATTTTTCACTATAATATATAGTATTACGCCTACAATATTTGATGCTGGAGTCTTTCAGAAGTTGGATGGCTGAGTTTTGAACTATTGGCTGTACTGGGATGCAGGGTAGAGCCGTGCTAGAGCAGCTGCTCATCTTTAATAGAGCAGGGTAGTCTCTGGATGCTCAATTTCCCAATATACCTTATTTTTGCTTGCCCTGAGTGAGCCAGATCCTCCCATAGGGCCTGTGCTGCTGTATTGCTGATGCTTCTCTTTATGGTACTGCCACTCTCTTTTTGCGTGGTTGAAGAGCAGGACACACTGGGCAGTGATTTTTGAGGCTGCACTTTTACCATGTGTTCATTGCCTGTTCTGGGAAGGAATTGCTTGTGCTTCAAAATGCCAGTGCAGGCTATCTGTTTGGGACCTCACAGTTCACATTTAGGCTATCCCAAGCCTGTTGTTGGAGCTTGGACATGGCTCAGGGGTTGCTCACTGCACGTTTTAAAGCTGTGACAGTACAGTTAAAATGTAATCTCTTCTTTCTCTACCATCAGCCACTCGGCATCTGAAGAAGCCTCTGGCTCTGACTCTGCAAGCCAGTCTGAAAGCGAGCAGGGCAGCGAGTCAAACAGCAGCTCGGAGTCCTCTGAAAGTCAGTCTGAATCTGAAAGTGAATCAATGGATTCGAAATCCCAGCAGACCCCTCCTGAAACCAAAGAAAAACCGGCCTCTAAGAAGGAAAGGATAGCAGATGTTAAGAAGGTATTGCCCCCACTGCATAGCCGTGTTACTCCTGTGTGCACCACGAAGGGGCAGACAGCAGGACCTTAACGAAGCTGTCTTCAACTTCCCTGCCACTTTGCATGTTGACCAAACAGCTTCCAACCTCTGCTGTCTCCAAGTCACTCACTGGCTGTTTAGTCTGTGTGCTTTGTGCCCTGCTGGAGTCATCCTTGTGAGCAGGAATTCACGTATTTGATGGGACAGTCCTTTGGGCACCAAATAGGCAGTGATGGGGCTGAACTGCTGTGAATAAGGGGCAGGTGCCTGCCATTAATACATGAGCCTGTCATTTCATCCTCTCCCTCTGTCTTTCCATTCCTCTCTCATGTCTGTCCTCTCCCTCAGAAGTAGTAAAGCTTCCATATGCGATACATAATCAGGAGAATGCTTGTCTAGGACTTGGGCCACTTTGTTTTTTCTCATCTCCTCTTTGAAAAAAGTAAAGAAAAGGAGAAAGAAGGCAGCTCCCCAGTGCAGAAGCTGTGCCTTGGGTACCTGCTTTGCCAAGGGATGGAGGCACCTGAGTAACCCAGTGTAGTGTGAGGTGAGGAAGAGGAGCCCAAATAGCCATTTGGAGGCAGAACTGGGTGAACTGAGTTTACTTGGAGGGAGGAAAATCAGGTTAGGTCAGTTATTTTTTGTTTGTGGTGTGTAAGTGTCCTGTTCTTAGCTGTGGTTTGCACTTTGCACAGCTGGCTGCAAGAGTGAGTTTTATGGAGAAAGTTCCTATGTACATAAAGACTAAGAAGGAAGATCAGTGCTTTCAGCCTGCTCTCCTCACGTACCTGCTAGGGAGAAGTGATCTGTTACCAGCTTCTCACGAATCTCTAGGCTGCTGATTCAGGTTGTGGATGAATCTCCTGTGTTCAGACCGGCAAGGAAGGATGCATTTATAAGGCGGTTGTGGTAACGCAATATTCAGAGTCCTCTTTTGTTGTTGGTAAGTGGGGACAGAAGGAAGTTTTCTCTTCCTCTGTGGGCTTCTAAGAGCCTGTCCCTAACACTGAACATTAAAATCACTTTATGAGGGAGCACATCCAGACCCAGGGTGATAATTAGCATGATGAAACATGAAAAGGTCAGGGCGCCCTCTAATAAGAGAGCCTCTCCCTTCCTTAATTTCTCTGTTAATGGGTGTTTTCCTTAGCTAGGTCTAACCTGGGCGTGTTGATACCTGTTGCCCTTGAATAACCGATGCAATCAATCATTATATTGTTTATTTTGTATTTCTGTCTAGATACACCCATGAAGGTGAGGTTAATTTGCATTAGGTGCTGTTCACATCTGTCATAGGAGCTGATCCCTCATCCAAAACCTGTGCCATTTAAAAGACGACAAGTTCCTCGAACACTTCGGGGAGTATTTTGAGTTCTTCTTTCATGTGAATTTCCCTCTGTACTCGCATGCCCAGCAGATACACACCTTCACAATCTGCCTGTTACAGTGGTATCTTAATACTCCTTTAACAGCAGCAGAAAAGCTGCTGTGCTGCAGCCTTGTATTGATCACACACACAATCCCAAGTTGCTCCTGCATCTCCCAGTGTATTTTGATTTCCTTTTCCTGCCAGTGGCTTGCAGAGACATTTGAGGACTGGAGACAGAGAGAGAAGCAGAAGGAGAATGAACAGGTTTAGGAAACTGTAAGAGGATAAGCTGTGCTGAAGGAGAAGGGCATTGTTGGTGTATGTGTTTGAGAGGCACGTTGGTAGTTTGTATCTGCCCCATAAATCTTCTGGCGTCCTGTGTCACCAACACAGCTCTGCATTCATCTCTCAGGGCATCAGTTCTTGTCTCCCCCTTCTCATCCTGTCCATCCAGCAAGAGCAAATGCATGTTACACACAGTGTATTAAACTATTTAGGGCCTGGTTACAGTGAATAGAGCACAATTATTCCCAGTGTCAGCTCTGCACATCCACGTGTCCTGTGCTGCCAAACCGCATTCGCATCAGTGCATTCAGGAGGACTGGCAGCACCACCCTTTGCCGTACTAAAGGACAGGGTGTCCTGGTCCATTTGCCATCCAGCTGGGCCACAGAATTCACTTCTGAAGTTGCTGCAGGTGATGTCTCATCACTGGGCTCTGTAGGCAGCTGGTGGGGCTTTCCCTGTGGAAAGGAATTGTGGTGGAAGCTGTTAGCAACAGCGGATTGTCCTTTTGAGTCGGTAGGTCCATTCATTCCATGTGGAAGGTGCTGCATCCTTTACCTTCAGCACCGTTGCTTGCAGAGGGCTGAGTGTCTCAATGCTCTGTCCTTCATGCTCAGTGAGCTGGAGAGTAATTTGTACCCTGGTGGAAAGATGGACCACTGTGAAGATAATACTGAGATGAAAGATGCTGCTTTAGAGTGTTGCCAAATACCCCAAAATAATCATCATCCTTTTCAGCCAGTTGTTTAATGCGTTCATCTACTGGTTGCTACTTAATGGTTTTATGTTGGTTTTTAAGAAAACATTGACCATCAAGCTTCTCTAAAGTGTCACAAACAATTGGGGTGAAGCAGGCCTTCTGATGGTCTGTTTATTTTGCAGATGTGGGAAGAATATCCTGATGTTTATGGGGTTAGGAGGTCAAACCGAAGCAGACAAGAACCATCACGATTTAATATTAAAGATGAGGTAAGGAAAAAAGGGATGAGGGATCATTGAACATATAAAACCAAGCAAACACAAAGAGCAAAGGGAGGTCTCATCTGCATTGCCTTGTACACACTGAGTCCTAGCTTGGTGCTTGGATGGTGGAGCTCACAGTTAAGGTCCCAGTCCTACAGTTGGACCCGCTTGTCCTGAGACCTCTGGAGTCAGCGGGACACACACTGGGCTGAGATCTGATTGCTGGAATGAGGTGTAATGCAAGCCATGTTCTGCTGTAGAAATGTCCTCAAGAGAATGAGTCTGTGTAAAAACAAAACCCAAACCAAGCCAAACCACAACACAGATACAACCAGGAATAAAGGAAAGTTCCCAGAAACATGTCATAACAACACAACAGTCATTGTTGCCCATCCTGGAATGGATCGCCCTGATAAATGCATTTGTGTGTGCTCAGCTTTAGGAACCATCACTTTGGTTGAATATTGGGGAGTCTTTTCTGCTTCAGTTGGAGGTGGCAGCGGTCAGAGCCTGGCAGACAAACCTGATTGTTGCTTGTGCTTTTCTTCTGAAACTGTAGAAATTAGCTAGCACCTTCAATTGCATCTCACAGGCTTTCTGCATAGAGCTTTCCATCAGCAAGGTCTTCGGGAACGTTGAGTAGCTATAGCTGAGGGTAAAGAAAACCGGAGGGTGGCTTAGACTGGAAGTAGATCTTGGGGCATAGAGCCAGGTACAAACCGTGTGGCTGAAGATGAATGAGGTTTTCAGCAGAGCAGGAACCCAGTGGTGCTCTCTGATGGTCAGCTCAGGCTTTTGAGCTTTGCCACCAAAACACACATTTGGATGCTCAAGGCGTCCCGAGTTGCACGGCAGGCGCAGGTCTCCGGCTTCTTGCTCTGCTGTGTTATTGTAGAGCCTTGCGGCACCCCCAGTGCCACCACCCGCACCTCCCCAGGCTCCTGTGCTGGATGTCCCGCAGAGCAGCAGGTTAGGAGAGGGCTTTGGGCACATCATTGACGTAGCTTTTGTTTTCCTTTTCAAGTTCGGCAAAGCCCAGGCTCGCCGGCTGCCTCTCTGTGCGATGCCGCGGCATGCACTGTGCTGGCGATGTCACACCCACCCCAGACCTCCGCTGCAGAGCCCAGTGCCCTCTTAGGGGCTCAGGTAAGTCCCATCTGTTTTTTGTTTTACAATATTATGTGGTTTTGCAAATGTTGTTTTCTTTTTCGATATCTTTATTTCCTACTATTTAAGGTACGATAAAAGTTCTTCAAATCTGAGATGTGAAAACTTTGCTATACCACAAAATATTGTAAAAAACAAAAAAACCCAACCCAACCCCATGCTCCAAACGATCCCATTGCCACCTTTGTGAAACAGAATGCCAAAATTAACAAAATTGGACCGTCCCCTTCCCTTCTCTCTCCCTGAAGCAATGCTGACTGGTCCCCATAGGGCAACTCCCATCTGCAGCAGGGTCCGATGGAGGGTGTGACGAGTCAGGAGCACAGTGCTGAGGCCTCGCAAAGAGCAGGAGGAGATGGAAAGTTTTGCTTTTGGAAGACCTAAACGCCAAGAGGGAGGACATAGCCTAGCTCGAGCCTGCATGGTGCTGAGCACTCCCTGCTGCTGCTGGAGCTGGCAGAAACCCAAGGCGCTTGACACCTCTTCAGATTGCTTTTTTACCTTTACAGGGTTAATCCTGTCGCCAGTGACCTGCTCTTGTTGCTTGCTGCTTGGGACTTCCAGCACAGTGTCTAGGAGCTTGTAATTGCCTTCTTCCGTAACGCTTCTCTGCAGCATTAGCCAGCAGCATCGCCCAGGCAGCGGGGCAGGCTCAGAGCACAGAACAAGAATCAGCATCACACCTCCCCGCGGGCTGCCCCGTGACTCACCCTGCTCAGGGGACATGGTGTGGAGGTGGTTCAGGTTTTGGGGCACTGTTCCATCACTAATGTGTGCTCTGAGACCAGTAGTTTGGGTAGGGTTATTTCTGTGATAGAAATGATTGAGGGTGGTTGAAAGCTTTAACAGGGGGAAGCTTCTCCGTGGCAGGAGATTTTAAGTTCTCACATGAGAGATGATCTTTCAACTCTGATTACTGCATCTGAGCACAAACTGTTGTGTATTAAGGAGGGGGTGGTGTTTGGACAACTGGAGAGGGAGATACATTCTGAGAGAACCAGGAGAGAGAAACTAGGATGAACACTGAGAATAAGAAAGAAGAATTGGGGAAGGGACATCTGCGTGTAGTAATACAAGGAAAGGGAAGTACGAACATGGAAGACAGAACAAAAACCAGCACAGAAATGAGCATGGTGAGGGTAAATGTCACTGTCTGTTAATGAGATGGAGCATAAGGGGTTTTCCTGTTGGCTTTCTGGCTGTACGACTCAGTGCCTGCAGTGGGGGGGCAGCAGCCCCCCTGCCCCAAGAAGGGCTTTTCCATTCTAAGTTTCTGTGCTGTGTTCACCCTCTTTACTGTGAGGGGATGAGGCAGTGGAACAGAGAAGCTGTGGCTGCCCCATCCCTGGCAGTGTTCAAGGCCAGGTTGGACACAGGGGCTTGGAGCAACCTGCTCTAGTGGAAGGTGTCCCATGGCAGGGGGTTGGAGCTGGATGAGCTTTAAAGTCCCTTCCAACCCATTCTATGGATCTATGATTGCCTTCTGGCAACTGCTTGTAGGCCTTTGGGCACGTTGTGTAGGTCTCTGAGCTGCAACCAGGGAGGGTAATAACTTGTGATTGATACAGAGACATGGGCTGGAAGATCAGGAAGCGAAAGCAGGGTTTTGCATAGGGGTACAGAGCGGCTCTGGGGACTAGAGCTGTCTCCAGGAATAAGAGCACATGGGAGGTTTTTAGTAAAAATACTACTTGCCCATGCATTTGCTTTGCAGTTAATAAATGAGCTTCAGGTTTCAGCCAGGGGATGAGAGATACGCAGAGCCAGGTGCCTTTCTGAGTGTTCTGGGGCAGCTGAGAAATAAATGTGGCCAGAACAGGCACAGTTTTTTGACTATAAAAAGGACAGTTTCAGATCCGAATTAGTAATACATCACACGGTGCATCTTTTCTCGTCTCCCATGAGAGGGAGGCCACAAGTCACGCACCAGAGCGTTCCCAAAATACAGCTGGTTTCATCATTGAAGAAAAATGGTGCTCATTGGCATCTCGATCAGTGTTTTACCTCATATTTGCTGAAAGTTCCGACAGTATCAGTGCCACTGGGAAAGAGAGTTTCAGCAGAGGTAAGAAAACTAACCTGGGGAGCTGAGGTCCTCCTGCTTTTCTGGAACCTCATTTGCAATGAGCAAATCCTCACTTTGCCTTTAGTCTGACATGTTTCTTGCCTCTGTTTAAGCAAGTCTTCGCCTCTCCTAGTAGGCAGCACGAGCTCAAGATGCTCAGCTGGACCATGCCAGTGGCCTCAAGTCTGCATTTCTCCTGCCCTGGGCTAGTGCTGAGGACACTCATGAACAATCTGTAAGAGCAGTTTAAAGCTGCTGCTGCCTTGCCTTGCTTGGTGCTGTGTGTGCAGCATCATTATGTTTTGTGTAATGTGGCTCCACAGCGAAATGCAGCATAATTAATCAGTAAAAGTGTGTGCACTTCGTGTGCGGGGAGAGAGAATGAATTAGATGGGAGGAGTCAGTGAGAGGGAAGGCTGATCCCTTCAGCTGCAAAGCAAGTTGTACGTGGGCAGTTCCCAGTCCGGTTGGAAGTGATGGTGCGGGAGTAAGTTGGGCACGTTTGTAGTGTTTGGAAGGGAAAGAGGGAACTGGGGAAGGCAAGTCACCTTTCCCCTTGGCCACAGCAGCAGCACGCAAGAGGGGCAGCCTGTGCCCAGCAGCGTTCTGGGGCTCTGAGAGGGAGCCATGTGCCCCCAGCATCTCTTGCTGGGCCGACAAAAGCCCTGGTGGGGGCTGGAGGTGGATTTTATCACCTCAGCATGTGTCACGCAGGGAGGTGATGTTACTGAAACCCAGGTTGCATGTGATTTCCCAGTGGCAGGCTGGAGAGCAGGCAGCACCTCAGGTCATGGTCTGGACCTGGCATGTTCCCAGCTTGCTGGTTATCCCCTACATTTCCTTACCCAGCCAGAGCCCCAGGTCGATGCTGATAATGGGGTGTTACAAGCACAAGCTCTGAGCTTGCATAGTCCAGGGCAGAGGTGTAAATGTCACCCTTGGGATGATTCAGTCAAGTCAGCATAGTGTTTTGTGGCTGAGTCCTGAAATGTGGATTTAGGCAGAATGAAGAGATTGCTGAAATGGGATTCTGCTTTAAGAAATAAATAAATACTCTTATTTCTATGTAAAATGGTAGGAAGCAGCTTTCAGGCAGGGGCTGGAGCCTGGCACCGCAGGGTCGGGATGCGGGGAGGAGTTAGTGAGCTGGGTGGTAGGCGAGGCTGAGTCACTGCCATGGGGCTGGGGCGCTCGGACAGGGAGGATGTGGGAGCACAAGGCAGGCGCATGACTCAGGCTGGGGACCGGCTGTGTCAGAGGAGATGGAGCTGGGCTTGACACGCATCCAAAAAAGACAGTGGTGTCTTTGAAAGTAACTGAAGGCGGCTGAATTGCAGTCACAAGTTAGAGTTTTTCAAGGCAGGAGGAGGTGTGTGAGGAAAAGACAAGTCATTAAGAGATTAGCAAGAGCTTTGGAGAGACAGGCACAGAGCAGGGGGAGAGAGAGGCATTAGGAAGATGGACACTGGAAACTTGGCCGAAAAGTGGAGTTAGTTTCAAAGAGCCAACGGTTGTTTTCTCCAAATCTGGCCTTCTCTGACACACAGTAGGAAAACAATCCACCTCTCTTGTGGTTTGCCAAAAGATGGAAAAGAGTAAATATGCATTGAGGGGCAGCCATCAAAAACCATGCCAGCGTTGGAGTGGCAAAGCAGCACGCTTCAGGAAGGGGATAGGAGATGAAAAGAGAAACAGAAAATGGAGAGCTTTTGAAGCTTGCTTATCAAAACTGCAATCTGGAATGCGTGGCTGATGTTGCAAGGGAAGGTAGGGCTGTCCCTGGGGTTTGCAGGTCACTTGCTTCCTGGATGCTTGGTCAGTGAGACAGGGGTTTCATGCTGGGAATGGGTGGATGAACGTATGTTCATAGTTAGATACGGTGCAGAACGTGGTGCTGTGTCACAGGTAAATCTGACACCAAGCACAGTGGATTTCAGCAAAGCTCTTGGTCTAACGCAGCATCCGGTATTCAGTATATCTTAATGGAAACACTGATAAAAGTGAGAGGGAAATCTCTGTTGGTGGAAGGGAAGCTGGAAAATGGAAATACAGGATGCAGAAAGCAAGCAGAGGGGTGGGCCCTGGCCCTCCAGAGCCTCGGCTTTTCATGTTGCAGCTCACTAAATCCTTGTGTGAACAGCTCTTGGCTGTAAGCTTTGCCGGCTGTGTCCAATGGGTTGGGTGCACCAGGAGATGCCTGTGGTGATGGACAGACACTTCTAAAGCTGAATACTGTGGCAAAAAGCAGTTTGAAGCAGAATATTTCTTCTAAGTGTGTAAATCAAGTAATATTGGAGGCTACTTTTATCATTTCAATACTCCTTTAGAAATCTCACATTGATTTCTTCTCTCTGCCAACTTGTGTTTTCTGGGGCAAGTGTATGCAGAGTCATGTGTTGGTTGAGGGTGTTACTTGTGTGATAATCTGCTGTTATGGTTGAGTAGTTTTTGATGAAAACGGGGTCGTGCACGACCAGCTTGAAGATGTTTTTTTAGCTATTTTGGTCTGTAGGAGTTAATGATGCCTGCGTTTAAAATAGTACAGCAAGTAGTGAGAATATCTTTAGATACATCCAACCAGAGAGACTTCAGTGCTGGAGAGGGGAGGGTTAGAAGGAAGGAGAGCAGCAGGACACGGCTCTGACCTACTGAGGTCCTCAGCAAGTTTTGCTGTGGGATTAAACAGGAAAGCAAGGACACTCTTGCGAGGAGAATATTGTCTTCTTAGGAGACTTTCCTTCCTTATAAGAAGTTTCTCTAATGAAGGCAGAGATCATAATGCATTTGTAGCTACGAAAGTCTCTGCAACCACAGAAACACCCCCAAAGATTGCAGGATCCCTGCTGAAATGGCAAGTATGGGCACTTAGGAAAGTACATTCAGCCACTGCACTTTCAGTTAAAGGCCTGGTCAAACAGCTGAGCCTTAGCGCTGTGGCAGGCCCTGAAGGTGCTCTCCAGAAAGCACCATGTCATGTTGCTGCCTGAATCTCGAGCTCCAGGCAGGAGGGATGCTCACTCTGCAACACGGGCAGAGGTGACAGCAGCTGAGCTCTCCCTTGGGCACATTTTGCCTCCAGCATCTGGGCAGTGCAAGGTTTGGTGGGTTAAATTCACCCCATGGTAATCCATGGGCTATCACACACGCTGCAGGTCTGCTGGGAAGGCACATGGAGGTTGCTGAGGGGTAGGTGGGTCGCAGCTTCACACATCCTGAGCTCAGGGACTCCAGGACAGATATTTAGAGCTCTCCAGCTCCTTTGTGGAGCATCCTTGAGGAGACAATGCAGAGTGAAGCCTACAACCTGATTTTCTTTCTTTTCAATTAAAGGCAAGTAGTGAATCTGAAAACGAGAGCCCAAAAAGAAGAGGCCAGAAGCAGATGAAAAGAACGTAAGTTTCTAGGGAAAGGGTTTTGAACAGTGGTGCTTTGTTGGGCTGTATTTTCCAGAATGGTCCTATTGGATTGTTTGGTAGGTGGTGTCAACATGGAAAGCTTGCAAAATATTTAATATTTCCAGTATTAATACTTTGGGTGGCTGAAACGGAAGCATGAAGATGGAGCTATGGATGGGTGCAGTGTCCCAACTTCTCTTTGGTTTATATTTTCCCACCTGATGGAATCTGAACAAGTCAGGTTTGCTCTGTTGTCAGTCTGTCACTTCTCCATCAGGTTACTTATTCTCCTGCAGAGAGAATAACTACTTAAAGTATACTTAATGATAACATACTTAAAAATAAGTTAATCCCTTCTCCCCCCACCTTTTTGATTAACAGAATAAAATGACAAATTCTTATCCTCTTCTATTATAACCCTTTGCTAAAACAAAAGAACTTCCATAAAGGCTATTTTTGATGCCTGATTACCATAACTGAGTTCACTTACAGTTATATTCCAGTGCCTTTTCCCATCTAAGAAGTTCCTTTTAGTTTTTCCAAACACTAAAGTGAGCCGAAGGGAACTACCAGCTGCCTGCTGGAGAAAACTTAAACACAGCCCCATCATCCTGCTCCCTTTCTCCTGTTTCTTGTCTTCTAAGTTTTCATTTAGTTGTACACATCAGTGCAGGAGGGAAGGTAACAAAGGGCAGGGAAGACTGTGCTAGTATGGACCTCTCCTGGGCAAGGGGAATAATCCCTGTGCACTCTCCTTGGAGAGAAGAGGGGCTCCTTCAGAGGGGATTTTGGGGCTGCTCTGAATTGCCCACAGATAGTGGGGCTTCCTTCCACTAGTGGTGTGGTGTGATTTGCTTTCACACTTGGAAACTTGAATTTAGATGGCAGGAGAGTTCTTGTTCCATTTCCCAGGCTACAAGGAGATCATGTAACTGTGCGTGCAGTGGCTCCTACTCTGTAAGTGAAGAAAAACAGCCACTTCCCTTAAAACTCTTCCAGCTCATTTCAGGAATGCAGAAATGGAAAAGAAAACCAAATGAATTGAAGCACTTGGCCACCCCGTTGTAAGAAGTACAGCTCTGCCACAAGCACTGTTGTAGGATGTGTTCAGAGCCACCCTCACTCGATGCACTGCCGCTGTGTGAACCAGAACCTCCGTGGCTGAGGTCTCTTCCTCAAATCACAGAACCACACCATGAAATCCCCCCTGCATTGCACTCAACAACCAAGAGTGCAACTTGAACTTCTTGTCATAACTATGACCTGCTAGTATTGACCTGGATGGCTTGGATGTCTGCTTAGCCAATATTTGTGTTGAAATATGATTGCCCTTCATGACCTGCTTTTCTGACCGTAGAAACAAATGGAAAAGAGTTATCTCTGGTGAAGAAGAAGATGAAGATGGAGGGGAGCAAGGCAGCAGTGGAGAGAGTGAGCCTGAACAGAAGAAAATTAAAGCAAGAAGACCTGCCCAAAGGAGGTAAGGAGTGGTTGGTTCAGTCTGTCTCTTTCTGCATAAGTCTTGTCTGCCTCTGCTAGGTGGAGGTAATCTCTGTTTGTTGCTAAACAGTGTTTTTTCTAGGGGCTTGTTTTGCAATATTACCTTTGTTTACCACCTAGTAAACCTGGGACTTAGTTACTCTCTTGTCTACTCATCTCATGCTCCAGTAGTAATGCAGTGGGTTCCATGGTAGTTAGAGCAGACTAAATCCCTAGTCTTTTTGTATTGGAGATTTGAGATTCATGCTTTATCAAGACTTACTAAAATGGATGTTTCATAAACCATGATGATTTTTCAATTCTTCTTATAGAACAGTGACCAAAACCAGTGTTAAAAAGACTTACAAAGCCCAGCGTGGGAAGAAGAGGAAGAAACCAGACTCATCTGAAGATGATGATGACGACGAAGATGATGAGACCCCCAAGAGACAAACTCGACGAAGAGCAGCCAAAAATGTCAGGTATCAAGAAGCGTGGGGTGGCTTGATGATGAGAGGTGGCTGGCTGGGGGTAAGGGGGCCCCAGAGGGCCCTGATTCCCTGTGTGATCCTGCAGGGACCCTGCTCTGCCCTGCAGGTATCTGTTAGCTGAGATGGGGTTCTTTTGGCAGGTTCATGCTGGGAACATCTGACTTCACTTTACCTTGTTTTGCCATCTGTAAAGAGGGAATATTTACCTGTCCCTCTTAAAGAAATATGAGGAGGTTTGCATAATGTTTCTAAAGCACTCGCAGGTGAGATTAAGAATTGCAAATAATAGATTAAAATGAGGAAAAGGGAGCAGCTGTGCTTGATTGGATCAATTGTCTTGAGAGTGGCTGCTAAGTAATGCCTTGGGACAGAGGATTGAGGCATGGTGGAGGTAAAGCATTACCCATTCCCCAATGTACCTTCTCACCTTTTGGCAGTCCTAATAAGAGACCTGCAAAGAGCCACCCGAAGAATACTTTTGGTGGTTAAATGTTCATCAGAGATGACAAGTGTGGTCCCTAGGGCAGTGTAGGCACCCATGCAGCCTTTTGATGCTCTGCAACCTCTAATATTAAACATTAAATAATCTTTCACTGAATGGAGGAGACTTTCTTTGGTGACGGCCTTGCTTCTGCTGCGGGGATTGTTCCACCTCCTTATGAAATATCTGATATGAACCGTGGTCAGAAAAACTATAGACAAGACAATTAGTCTGATAAAGTGTCTTGGGGGAAAGCACTGAATATCTAACTTCAGAAATGCATGTGCTGAACAGGCACTGAACTGCAGGATAAATGCTGGAGAAGGCTTGCTCCAGTCTGTGCCATTCTGTGTGTTTCTGGGCTGGGAAGAGTCCAGAGGTTTTTAATCAGTTTGGTTTTGTCTCGTTCAGTTACAAAGAAGATGACGATTTTGAGACGGATTCTGATGACCTGATAGAGATGACCGTGGAAGGAGCTGATGAGCAACAAGACAACTGTGAAACTATTGAGAAAGTCTTGGACATCAGGCTTGGAAAGAAAGGAGGTGCGTAGTTCTGGCAAAATCCTTTGTTTCTGATGTCCCTCACGTCACTCCCAGTTGGTGCAGTGCTTTGGCAACTTCAAAGTGTGGGGCCAAGGGTTGTTTCAGTGCTCTTCGCCCTTTCCTCTGTGCTATTTATTTATGTCTTCTAGCAGCTTTTGTAAAATCTAGTATTGAAAACCCTAAAATGTCAAGTTTATGTGTTTTATGTGCTTGGCAACTTTCACTTAGCGTGCCCATGTTTTAAGACTCAGTTATTGTTCCCCAGTGCTTGCTTTTCTCTTCTTTGAAGTATAAAATAGATCTTCCAGTAGAGTCATTTTTCACAGCTCCATTGACAAAGCAATCATGAAAATAAAGCCCGTGTTTTGTTCTCATAGCCTTGCAAGAGTGGTTTTGTGAAGCTGAATGGTTGTAAGTGTTTTTGAGAGACCTTTGAATTATACTTAAAGAAAAGGCATTTATGACAGATTTAGAGAGGTTCTGTGTGGAAAGCTTTTGTGTGCCTGTCTCACTGGGCTGCAGAATGTGCAGGATAGATTCTTTGTGCTGTCGCAAAAGAGGGATTGGAAAAAATAAGTTTCTGCCCTAATTCGGTTCATGTCCAGTGCTTGATAACAAAGGTACCAACTGCAGCCTGGTTTCTTTTGCAGCCATTGGTGCTTCCACCACAGTGTATGCAACTGAAGCTAATGGGAACCCAAGCGCTGACTTTGATCCTGAAAAGGAGGAGGGAGAAGTTCAGTACCTGATCAAGTGGAAAGGCTGGTCATACATCCATAGCACGTGGGAGAGTGATGAGTCCCTGCAACAGCAGAAAGTGAAGGGCCTGAAAAAGCTAGAGAACTTCAAGAAAAAAGAGGAGGAGATCAAGCAATGGTATGCTCTACTTCAACCTTGGGCATAGCTTTTTAGCCTGAGGTTTGCAGAGTCATGTCTGAAAACATTTGATGTCTTCTTGCAAAGCATGTTTCATCCAAGGCAACTGCTTTCAGTGCACAGCGCTCATTGCTCTCTGGAAACATCTTCCCTCACAGAGATGGTGTTGAAAGATAGAGGAAAAGGCATGAAAAGCACACTGCTTTTGCTTCCCAGGCTTAAGAAGTGGGGTAGTTGGCAACAAATAAGTGGTGCACAGATTCCCCTGGCCCAGGAGGTGACAGCAGACTTAGTAACCTGGGTTTATTATGGGTTTGTCTGTATGCAAGTTTTTGCACCAGTTCATGTCTGACCTCCGTAGGAACTTTAAGGGGAGCTACGGTGTGTTTCCACAGTGACAAAACTGGAGTAGCAGCTCCCATCTCGATTTGATTCTGGTTTTGAGACTGATTCTTGCAGCAGAATAAGGCATCATTTAACAGGGAGACAGCGTGAATGTCTGTGACGTTTGCTTCTCGGTCATGATCTGTCATTATAGGAAGCTTTAAAAAACACATCATACAAGCAGTAGTCTGCTTCAGTGACTGACAGAACCTGATAGCAAAGTAGAATATCTCTATGGGGCCTTCATGATGACAGAAGCATTACAGTGGCTTTTTGTGTTGGATCTTTTTGCATCTAGGCTGGGCAAGGTATCCCCTGAAGATGTGGAATATTTCAACTGCCAACAGGAGCTGGCTTCTGAGCTGAACAAACAGTATCAGATAGTGGAGAGAGTGATAGGTAAGTGAACCCAGCACTTCTGTAAAGGGATGAAGTAAGAGTGGAACTTCAATGACAGCAGAATGAGTGTATGGCTCTCTCTTCAGTATCTCTGGAATGAAAACCAGGTGTGAAGCGTATTTCAGTGCATGAAATGGAGAGATTTGAACAGCAGCAATTCCAGGTTTACAGATTTGTATTTACAGGCAACACAAATCAGACACTCCCCTTGCCTGGAGTATGGGATGATACACCAGTTTCCAAGGGGATGTTCAGGTTGCTGCTGCAGAAGTTCTTCGATTTCAGCCCTTTGGAGGCAAGGTGTTTGCATCAACAGCAGCAGTAGAGGCCTGGCTGTTGCGAGCACCACTTCCTGTGATGTGGTTGAGGATGTGGTTAGGCTGCAAGGCAGCTGAGGGGTTAGATTTTCATGGTTACGTATTGAAAATGATAACAGGACTTACTGAGCTCTTCAGTAATATTACAGTCACGTCAGTTGGATGTGCAGTTGCTTTGGGAATTGTCTTGGAGAGCTGTTTTATCTCCAATTCCTATACAAGCCAGGGGGTGTGTGGCAGTGTCAGCCTGGCTGCCCTGCTCCCTCTGCTGGCTGCCAGCACTCCAAGCCATTCCTTCCCTTCTCTCTTCAACCACAGCTGTGAAGACCAGCAAGACAACAACGGGGCATTCAGAACTGCCAGGTAAAAGAGCACGTTTTGGCCCCTCTCAGCTTCTCCTGCTAACCAAGACCTGTGTTGTGGTTGTCCGGGTAGTTCAGACTGCCCCTGGGAACACCACTTATGGTTCAGCCACACAACCGCAGTAGCTGAGGTTTGGGGTTTTATGCATCTTTTGCAGCAAGCAGTCGCAAAACATCCTCAAATGACCCTGAATACCTGTGTAAGTGGATGGGGCTGCCCTATGCTGAGTGCAGCTGGGAGGACGAGGCACTCATCAGCAAGAAATTCCAGCACTGCATCGACAGCTTCAACAACCGTAACAACTCCAAAACCATTCCCACCCGGGACTGCAAGGTTTGCTCCCATCTCTTCTCTCCTCCTGCTGGGTTTCTTCAGGCTGGGTGATGACACAAGCAGTGGGAATGTGAAGTTTTTGTCAGGATAAATGTCAGAGAACATTTTCCCATCCTCCCACCAGTGTTTGAATGGTTGTTTGCTGTTCTTGTATTGTACTTTAAGGCAGAGATGTGAACTCCTTTTAGTTTCCTTGACTCCGTGTACAGCGAGAATGTTATGCCCCCCCTGGGGAGTGGGAGGCTTAATGAATCTTTGCAGAGTGCTTCCTCCTCAGAAGGAGCTGCAGCAGAAATGCAGAGGTTTAATATCAGTTGGATGGAAAACCAGCGTAGCTGGGGGAAGAGGAAACCTGCAAGATGCTGTTACCGTGGAGGGATGGAAATAAGGGGAGAAAAACCAAAAGAGGACAAAAAAGCAAGTGGTGCTTGTTCCATCTCCTGTGCGCTATGTACAGCTTATTGCACCCGGGGGGACTCAGTGCTGGTCATCAGAACCAGAGGGCAGCAGGGAAGACACCGCTGTGGAGTGGTTGTCTGAACTGCAGACACAAGCACTGGCTAGGAAAATGTGGTCAGGCTTTAACCAGTGAAGAGAGACCCATTCTTTGCTGAATTCAAAGCTCGTTGCTGAACGTTGAGCCTTACTTGAGCCTCTTTCTCAGGTATTGAAGCAGAGACCGAGGTTCGTTGCCTTGAAGAAGCAGCCCTCTTACACTGGTGGTGAGAACCTGGAGCTGCGCGATTACCAGCTCGAGGGCCTCAACTGGCTCGCTCACTCCTGGTGCAAGTACGTACACGTGCTGTGTGGTGCTGGCTTTGTGACTCCTGGGTTTTGTCCCTGTGGAATCTGGCCCTCTTGTCTTCGAGTGAGGTCTGCACCCGGCCTCCTCCTGCAGCGTGAAGGGTTTCAGATGTTGTCGTTGCAGACACCGCAAGCAGGAACTATCTAAAGCATGAACTTCAGAAGCCTTATGTGAAAACAAAACCATTTTTCCCTATCTGGGCCTGTTCACAGGCTGGATTTGGCTGTTGTGTGAGCCTGCTGTGCATGAACCCTCATTTTCTATTGCCTTAACTGAGGAAAACTCATGGCTCAGCATGCTTACATACTTGAAGTCTTTGAGAAATACCCTTCTGCAATTAGGCTACTGACTCCCCTCTTCCTTTGCCTCTGTCCTTGCTTGCCCGTTTGGATTCATCACAGTGTGTTCATAACATGGCAAGTTATAGCACCATGTGCAGTCTGGATGTCCCTGGGATCCACTTGGAAGTGTTAAGATAAACGTTTCTGCACTGCCCCCTTTCTGTTCTTGTTGTGGATTGTTATTCATGCTGCTGCACAATAAACTAGTAGTGATGGAAACAGGCCCTCAGAGGGCATTTATGTTTGTTCTCTCCTTTCTCAGGAACAACAGCGTGATCCTGGCTGATGAAATGGGACTGGGCAAGACGATTCAGACAATATCATTCCTGTCGTACCTCTTCCATCAGCACCAGCTCTATGGCCCTTTCCTGTTGGTGGTGCCCTTGTCCACTCTCACTTCGTGGCAGAGAGAGTTTGAAGTGTGGGCGCCCGAGATAAACGTGGTGGTTTACATCGGAGACCTCATGAGCAGGAACATGGTACGGAATCAGGAGTGTGAGGGGGGGTGGAAACACTGGGTGCAAAGCTGCAGCTTCTGTGTAACGTGTGACACGTTGTGAAGAGGCTGATGGATGGTACCAGCACATGGAACTCGTGTAGCTGAGCACTTGGATGTAATTCACTGCTGCAGGGACTTTTCTACCTTATTTCCCCTCTTAGGGTGAGCACAGGAGTACTGGCTTTTCTCAGGGAGTCTGGAAACCGCTACTGTGGTGGGCTGGGAACTACTGCAGTAAGGAGTATAGCAGGGTAAAACTGCTTGTGTCCTGTCTTGTGAATTATTCAGGCAGCAGAGCACACCAGTGGTGTGAGTCTTGTCATGGTGAGATGATGCATTCGTTTGGCAGATGAGGTTAATGTCACAACATCAAATTGTGCAAATTACCTGTGCAAGACCTGTGTGTGCACCAAAAGAAGCTGCTCCTTGGGCACCCTGAGCTCATCAAATGGCGCCTTGAACAACAGGAGTTTGGACTTGATGGAAATCTCTAGTTATAGCTACACTGAATAATGATTATTAACCCTTTCCTTTTCCTTTCCGTGTAACATTGGTGGAAGTTAACATTTGTCTCCTCTCACAGATACGTGAATATGAGTGGATCCACTCTCAGTCTAAAAGGTTGAAATTCAACGCACTTATCACAACATACGAGATCCTTCTCAAGGATAAGGTGGGTAATGGTCCAAGGATGGTTTTATTTAGGCTTTCTTGTGCTTGCAAAGGGTGAAGCCAGCCCCCAGCTAGGGGGTTTCATCTCCCACTGTCCTCTGTGGTGATGGAGAACATATAGGTACTGTTTGCTTTGGCATGGAGAGAGGAAGGAGCAGGGGGCTGAGGGAGGATCTGTGTTTTCTGGGTAAAAGCAAAGGTGGGTGAAAACAGCTACACTTGCTGAAAGGGTATTCCCATATGGCAGGAGTGCTGTGCAGCATGGGTGATTTTCACCTTTCCTTCCTGGGAGAACAAACTAGTGTAGGCATCTTGGTCCCCATATTTTGTTAACAAGAAGCTCTTGTGAGCCCCACTCCTTTGATGGTGGGTGCAGCACCATGGCTGGGGTAGGACATCCTGGAAAGCACACACTGCAGTGCTTTCTGGCCATGGACAGAGAGGCATATGCAAGGTGGTGGCACTTGTCTGACCCAGCATCTCCTAGGGGCCTGTTTGTTTTATTTCTTCTCCTCCAGGCTGTTTTGGGAAGTATTAACTGGGCCTTTCTAGGCGTGGATGAAGCCCATCGCTTGAAAAACGATGACTCTCTGCTGTACAAAACACTGATTGATTTCAAGTCCAACCACAGGCTGCTGATCACCGGCACCCCGCTTCAAAATTCCCTCAAAGAACTCTGGTCCCTGCTGCATTTCATCATGCCAGAGAAGTAAGTGTCCTTTTGGGCCTTCACAACATACCTCTGTGTCCATTCCTGTCTGTTAAACAGATCCGAGGGAGCGCAGAGTGGCATAAATCCCTGAATTAAACTCAGTGGAGTTAGTGCAATGAAAAGGGAACAAATATGGGTGGTGAAAAGCAGAGGGTAAATGACTAATACCAGGAGTATTTCTGGAGGCAAAGTGAATGAGGAAACCTAATCCCTGCCTTTCAAATCTATCTGCTGTCTTAGAGGTACCTCTGAAAAGCTGAACTCGTTTTAAGCAATCAACCAGTTCTGAGGTTTCCAGTAGATCAGGGCTCAGCCACCCTCCCCAACCACATTATGTTTGACTACAAAGAGAGCTGTCCCCCCAAGTTCTTTTTATTGGATCATAGAGTGAAGGAAAGATTTGAGATCTCCCAAGTGGAGGAGAAGAGATTTCAAAGGAGCTGTTGGAGGAAGCAGCAATCCAAAAGAGCCTTCAGAGCAGTGTAAAACATAGTGCAGTTGTCAAAGCCCTGCCTAGGGGAGGGCAGTGTTGAAAGTTCAGAAAGTGCTGCCAGGTAAATGTCAGCAGGAGACAGTGGAGCAGAATACTGGAAAACTTGGGCTTCTGGATCCTGGGAGACAGCATGGAGCTCAAAGATAAGATGTAAGGATGGCACCTAAGTGCAGAGAGCTTTGAGCTTTACCACTAACCTGTTTAGTTAGCCAGAGCAGAGTGAACCTTTCATCCTCCACTGTATCTCCATTAAATCGATGCTCTCTTGTCTTGTGCAGCAGGAGCATATTAGATAGATGCTGTTTGGTGTGATAAGAGGTGTTCTGACCCCTCTCTCCTCCTGGTTTCTGTTGGTAGGTTTGAGTTCTGGGAGGATTTTGAAGAGGACCATGGGAAGGGTAGAGAGAATGGCTACCAGAGCCTTCACAAGGTCCTGGAGCCCTTTCTGCTACGCAGAGTGAAGAAGGATGTGGAGAAATCTCTGCCAGCCAAAGTGGAGCAGATCCTCCGGGTGGAAATGTCTGCTTTGCAGAAACAGTATTACAAGTGAGTCGTTGTTTAAGCTACTGGGAGTGCCAGCAGAAATGGGCACATCGTTCTGCGTGCCTTGGGAATGTGTTTCAGTATCCCGTGTCCTTCAGAGTGCAGTGTGACAGCCATCACATGTAGTACCAGCAGCTTCCCAGTAGGAAGCTGAAGTAAGGTAGTTGGTATCTTTCCTTCTAAAAAAGCACCTCCAGACCACTGGAGATGCCTTTGCAGAGTGATCCCGTTCAGCTGGCCAGCTCTGCAGGACAGGGGCTCTGTCCTTCCTGGGGGAATAAAGCTCCCCACAAAATGATGGTGCTGTTTAATGTTAAACTGTAATAGTTGGACAGTAAGATCAGGGTTTCTGGTGAGGAAACAGGAGTATCCTGTAGATGAAGTGGAGAGAGATGGGAGGGAGGGAAGTAGACTGATGCCTGAAGATGTCCCTGAAGGTTTTGTTCCTCCAAGACTCCAGCATGCCCACCCTGCACCGTGGAATGATCTGGACTTTTCACTTCCCTGCCTGCAGGTGGATCTTGACAAGAAACTACAAAGCGCTTTCAAAGGGAACGAGGGGGAGCACCTCTGGTTTCCTGAACATTGTGATGGAATTGAAGAAGTGCTGCAACCATTGCTACCTTATCAAACCTCCTGAGGAAAACGAGAGAGAGAACGGCCTTGAGACCCTGCAGGTGGGCAGTGTCTTTGGTAGCACCTTTGCTCCTTCCCACCAAGAGAAGGTCTGGTGAAGCTTTAGCTTCTTGCTTCCCCATTAGCAATAGTCAGCACAGCTAAACCACCTGAATCTCCAGCCCTCTGCTTCCACTGTAGGCAGCATTCTGTGTCCATCGTGCGATATAAGATCTATCTTGGATAATTGATTTTATGTGTGCCTTCTGCCATCTAAATCCAAATGATTTGATTAGAGATGTACGAGAGAAGCATGACCCCAAAAGAACCAGATCTCTGCATGTCTCTTGTGTAAGGTACATAAGGGTAAGATTGGAAAGCATCAGCTGGAATGACGTTTACTTTTCCAGTCTCTGATCAGGAGCAGCGGAAAGCTAATTCTCTTGGACAAGCTGCTGACCAGGCTGCGGGAGAGAGGCAACAGAGTGCTCATCTTCTCCCAGATGGTGAGGATGCTGGACATCTTGGCAGAGTACCTGACTATCAAACACTACCCTTTTCAGGTGAGAAACAGCAGCGTGGAAAACAGCGGGGTTCACTTGAAAATGTGAGAACATGCGGAAGGAGCCTGGGCAATGGGAATCATTGAGTTTTCCAGAGATTGGTGGCTGGGATTACAGGCTGCACTTCCTGAAACACACTGGAGGGAACTGGGAAATCACTTCAGTGTGGACCCATCTCTGCAGAATGCCTCCTCTGACAGGCCCCTGCTTTGGGCTGTGTCCTGAGATAAACCCCAAGGAGAGGCCAGCGAACACAGAGAGCCCCTGGCTGGGAGCCTGTAACGGGAGCCGCAGTGTCACCCCGCTCCTGCCCTGGTGACACAGAGGGCTCAGGCAGTGCAGTTCTAATTGGAGGTTATTTTTAATGGTTTAACGCTGCAGGAGGAAGGGGGCTGAGGGCTCCCCGAAGCTGGGTGCAGCAGGTCCTCAGGGCTCCTTTACCTTCTTCCTTACATCACTTGTTGTTGACTTTTCCAGCGCTTGGACGGCTCCATCAAAGGGGAGATCCGAAAGCAGGCGCTGGATCACTTCAACGCGGACGGCTCTGAGGTACCACAGTGGGACTGTCCTGCCTCAGCAGGGTCTGGGTGGGCTTGAGCCATGCTTGTGGCTGCCAAGAGGGGATTAGTTCAGTTCCTTGCTTTTTGCAGGACCCCAGATACATTTAAAGACACAGATAGAGAAGGTTTTGCAAGTAGTCATATTGCTTATTTAGAATCTCCCACATTCAAAGAACAGGGCTGCAGGTCACGTCTCCAGAGAGTCCTGAAGAGGCTGGGAAGAGCCAGGATTGAGAAATTCCCTCCCCATGGTCTGCTAAATGATTCCTCCAGTGTGAAGCTGGTTTTGGATATGGAAGGGCAGAGGAAAAAGGGGGATTTTAAGCGTTGGCAGGCAGCACAGTGTAGTGTTGGAGGTGAAAGTCTCCAGTGTTAGAGGAGAGGGCATCTCAAACCTCTCCCTTCCAGGCTTGCTGACTCACAGTGACTGGTGCAAGGTGCCACAGTTAGTCCAGCCATGAGAAATGTCTCTCCTCACTCCATACTGGGGGGGCATTCTTATCTGACACAGGAGATGCAGTTAGGTGCTTCATGGTTGTGGGAAGTGAGGAGGAGACAGCAGTATGGCTGGGAAAGGAGCAAGAATGCCCATAGAAGCTTCCCTTTCCCCTCTCTGGGGGCATCCAGGAGGCATCTTGGCTCTAACCTGGCACCCCGTGCCCTCAGGCAGTGACTCAACCAATGTCTTAGTCACTGATCTCACCCCCAGCAGCCAACAAAAAGCACGTGTTTGCTGCTGCCTTTGTAGGAGGCTGGTGGGCAGCATGGTCTGACCTTCAGCAGGGACTCCAGGGTGTCCTTGCCCTGAGCTGTTTGCATTGCTTTCCCACAGTGATGCATGCCAGGCTCCTCCTGGAATAGCACACTTTTCACCCTGCCAGCACCACCTCGGTTTGTGCCCGGGCTTAAACACCAGTGGTGCTTGGTGTATGTGGGAAGGAAATCCTCCTCCTGCTTTCTGGAGGAGCATGAATGCACCAGTCGTCCCTCCGTTCCCTTGCATAGCTTTGAAGTCACCATTGCTGTTTTATGTCCACAGTTACAGGCTGGTTAACTCATGGATGCCTTTTCTTTTGTTCCTCCCAGGACTTCTGTTTCTTGTTGTCAACACGAGCTGGAGGGCTGGGAATTAACTTGGCCTCTGCTGATACTGTTGTTATCTTTGACTCGGACTGGAACCCCCAAAATGATCTCCAGGCTCAGGCTCGGGCTCACCGGATTGGGCAGAAGAAGCAGGTCAGAAGAGTTACCTGGGCTGTTTTCTCTGGGGCTTCAGTGTGTGCATCTAAAGCGGCTCCCACCTCACCAGAGCCTCTGAAAACATGGTCTTTTTGTCCTGACTCCACAGAGTGCTGCCAAACACAAGGGAAGCTCATTTCAAAGTCAGGAGACACGAAACCAGCCCAGATTTGCCAGATGCCAGGTCTTTCCGTTGGCTTTGGGTTCTGGGATGGTTCCAAACCAAGCCCAACTTGTAGCATCACACTTCTCAGCCTCGTGGACTCTTCTTTCTTGCCCTTAGAAAGCAGAATATCCACCTTTACTAGGGGTTTGTTAGATAGGTGAAAAGTTTGATGCCAGTTTGGATTTCGAGTGATTGTTTCAGAAGACTTTTACTCTGTGCTGAGGCATGCTACAAGATCTGTATTAACCAACCTGTTTCTTGCTGTTTCCCATGAGATACAAGAACAACACGCTCGGTTTTCTTCTAAAAAGACCCATCTGTGCCTGAAGAGACAATGTCTGGGAAACAACTGAGGGATGCGTTGCTGTGTCAGCAGAGCACGTTCAGGTTCAGGAAATAGCTCTGCTCTTCTTTTGCCCTTCAGGTGAATATTTACCGCCTGGTCACAAAGGGAACTGTAGAGGAGGAGATCATTGAGAGGGCCAAGAAGAAGATGGTGCTGGATCATCTGGTGATCCAGCGGATGGACACCACTGGCCGGACTGTTCTGGACAACACCTCTGGGCAATCCAAGTAAGTGGTTGTGTCAGGAGGCAGAGATGGCTGGTACAGCGTGTGGTGTGAACAGCTTCCCCTGCTGGGGTTGGCCAGGGTTTATTTAACAGGGTACAGGCCAGAAGGCTAATACATAATGGCATCTTCCACTGATTTGGCTTAATGCAACTATTGATTTGGACATAAATTCTTGTGAGACCTCACTTGGAGTACTGCGTACAGTTCTGGTGTCCTCAACATAAAAAGGACATGGAGCTGTTGGAGCAAGTCCAGAGGAGGGCCAGGAGGATGATAAGGGGGCTGGAGCACCTCCCGTATGAAGACAGGCTGAGAAAGTTGGGGCTTTTCAGCCTGGAGAAGAGAAGGCTGCGTGGTGACCTCATAGCAGCCTTCCAGTATCTGAAGGGGGTCTACAAGGATGCTGGGGAGGGACTCTTCCTTAGGGACTGTGGTGATAGGACCAGGGGTAAGGGGTTCAAACTGAAACAGAGGAAGTTTAGATTAGATATAAGGAAGAAGTTCTTTACAGTGAGGGTGGTGAAGCACTGGAATGGGTTGCCCAGGGAGGTTGTGGATGCTCCATCCCTGGCGGTGTTCAAGGCCACGTTGGACAGAGCCTTGGGGCACATGGTTTAGTGTGAGGTGTCCCTGCCCATGGCAGGGGGGTTGGAACTAGATGATCTTAAGGTCGTTTCCAACCCTTACTATTCTATGATTCTATACAGGATAAGGATAATCAGAAATAAACCCCCTAGTTTTAATGCATGGCTTGTTTTTACCTTCCGTCTTCTTCCCGGAGATCATCCTGATCTGAGGGAACCTGGTGGTGGAATAGCTGGAGTTTGGCAGTGACCTCAGACTCTCCCCATTCCCCTCAGGGAGATGGAGGCTGTTCCCTTCACAGTAGTTGTCTGTGCTAGAGCAGGGAAGAGATCAATAAAAAAGCTTTTTACAGTGCTGGGTAGAAAACTTACTCCTTCCTTTCATTAGGAAAACCTCTGGGATGGGTTTGTGCTGTAGCAGTGCTGACTTCACAGCTCAAAACACGTTTTCCTTCCTGTTTGTTCTAGCAGCTCAAACCCTTTCAACAAAGAGGAGCTGACAGCTATTCTGAAATTTGGAGCTGAAGATCTCTTCAAGGAGCTTGAAGGGGAAGAATCAGAGCCTCAGGTAGTTTGCAATTGAAATCACATAGGGAGTCCTCTGCAGGTCTGCATGGGGGGATAGTGTGTGTTTGCTTCCTCTTGGTACTTGCCCTCTGCATGAGAGCAGGTTGGTGAACAGGGTGAGTCTGGAGCAGGTGAAGAAAGAGCGCTCTGAGGATGGGGAACCAGGAGGTTGAGAAGAGCCTTGTTGTTGGGGGTTAAATAATAATGATCACCAAGAGAGTCCCTTGGCTCCTGAGGATTCAATAGCTAGTTACAGCAGAGCCTGGTGAGAGCTCTGCTCCCTGCCTCCTCTGAGCACTCCTTCAGCATCCTTTTTTGGCTGCTTTTGGAGGGAGGAGGCAGCACAGTGAAGTTGACTTGGTTGCTCTCTCCTGCCTCAGTGCAGCAGTGCTTGACAGTTCAGCATTGAGAGCTTTGACCAGTTCTCTTAACGGCCTGAGCAGCAGAGCTTCCCCTGAGGGAAACAGCCCACAGTTACTGTGTCTGGACATTTTCCCTGCTGCTCAGCCTTGCTGTTCCTTTTCTTCCATCCTATCACCCTTATTCATATTCTTTTGTACCACTTGAGATAGTTCATCCCTGCCCTCGGTGATGACACCCTGCAGATATTTGCACTTCGTTTAGCTCGTATCAGTACAGGGCATGTTTAACTCCTGCACCCCATGAATCTGTTCTCCAAAGCTCTGTTGTGGTTTAAGCCCAGCTGGTAACTCAGAACCACGCAGCCGCTCACACGCTCCCCCCTTTCCCTCCTCCAGGCAGGATGGGGAGGAGAATGGGAAGAATGTAAACCCCACAGGTTGAGATAAGAACAGTCCAATAACTAAAGTTTAATACAAAACTACTACTACTAATAATAAGGATAAGGGAAATAGCAAAGGGAGAGAATATAAAACTGAAAGGGGAAAAGGAAAAGAAAACAATAAACGCAAGCGATGCACAATACAATTGCTCAGCACCCACTGACCGATACCCAGCCCAACCCGAGCAGCGATCTGGGCCTTCTGGGTGACTCCCCCCTGTTCATATACTGGGCATGATGTGCTGTGATGTGGAACACCCCTTTGGCCAGTTTGGGTCAGGTGTCCTGTCCCTGCTTCCTCCCGGCTTCTTGTGCCCCTCCTCGCTGGCAGAGCCTGAGACTGGAAAGTCCTTGATCAGGGTAAGCACCACTGAACAACAACTAAAACATCGGTGTCTTGTCAGCACTGTTCCCAGGCTAACGCCAAGGCACAGCACTGCACCAGTTGCTGGGAAGGAATAAAATAGCTGTTACAGCTGAACCCAGGACGAGCTCTCATTTCCTGCTGTGCTCGGCGCCCTCTGCTTCATCTCTCTTTCTTTCTGACTGGTAGGAGATGGACATTGATGAGATTTTACGTCTGGCTGAAACACGAGAGAATGAAGTGTCCACCAGTGCCACCGATGAGCTCCTCTCCCAGTTCAAGGTATGGACATCCAGGTTTTGCACTGAGGTGCGGGGCTGTGGCTCCCCACATCTTGCCATGGTGGTAAGGTCAGTGACAGGCAGGACAAATCAGGCCTGGTGAGAGGTGACCTGTACAAAGCAATTTGCTGAGGGGTTGTGTGGGTTTGGCAGCTGGGGACATAGAAGTTGAAGCTTAGCAGACAGCTCTGGGGTATTCCTTCCAGGGGAGGCGATTCCTAAACATCTTCTTTGCTTCTAAAAGGTGGCCAACTTTGCAACCATGGAGGAGGAAGAGACAGAGCTGGAGGAGCGATCCCAGAAGGACTGGGATGATATCATTCCAGAGGAGCAGAGGAAAAAGGTGGAGGAGGAAGAAAGGCAGAAAGAACTGGAGGAAATCTATATGCTGCCTCGAATCCGCAGCTCAACTAAAAAGGTACAGCCCATGGCGAGGAGCTGAGGGGCAGGAGGCGAGAGCTGGCAAAGGCAATGCTCAGGGGAAGCCTTCCTGCTATTTCGAGTGCTTCTTTCCCTCCTCCAAAGTTGGTTGGGAGTAAAGCACAGAGGTAGCACATTGACCTCTTGTTGGCATCATGCATTGGGCCTATGGTTTGTAATGCAGTTCGAGGGCCCATAGTGGTATGGCTCATCTTAGACAGAATAAAGAGACCCTGTTATGGATAAAGGGCAAAATACCCAACTGTAGAATGTGGATTTTGCTGCAGTTGATGCCATTTTCTGGCTGTTTCTTTCCCTGGGCTTCCCTTTCCTAAATGTGGCTCTTGCAGGCAAAAGAGGTGGTGTCTTCCTAAGTTGTTTTTTAGGTGGTGGGATCTACCTTAATCCCACAGAAAGCAGACTGTGCAAGGAAACTCTTCTGGCACAGGGGGCTTTAAGGGCTTCTGAACTGGTCGCTGGGATGAGCCGGGAAAAAACATTAAGGTGAAAACTTGAGAGAAGGATAATTCATATTGGATGATTCCAGATTCATTTCTGAGGTGTCTTGGGGTTCAAAACAGTCTGAGGGACTGTGGCACAAACCCATGGTAATCAGTGTGGTTTATTGCATCTTATCCCTTGGTAAATAAAAATGCAACTGTGAAACTCCTGGCTAGAAGGCTGTTAATGGAGGATGACTTGCAGCAGCAAGTCTGGAAGCTGCAAGGGTGTGCAACCTCATTGGGTTGACTACATGGGCTCCTATATCTTCAGGGAGAGATGCTGAGGTGTTGTACAATCTGAACATGCAATAGTGCCAGTGCAGGAGAGGGACACAAAGGGTTGGCAGGTCAGCAGTGCTTAACTGTACTGCTGGTTTTGTGGTACATACAGGCTCAGACAAACGACAGTGAATCCGATGCAGAAACGAAGAGAAGGCTTCAGAGATCATCTGGATCCGAAAGCGAGACTGATGATACTGATGACGAGAAGAGACCAAAGCGCAGGGGGCGTCCTCGGAGTGTGAGGAAAGACACTGTGGAAGGATTTACTGATGCTGAGATCAGGAGGTCAGTGCTGGGCACAAGAGAGAGTTCAGAAAACAAATACAAAAATCCCATGCAGGTGGATGGGATTCCCAAATTAACGCAGGAAGGGTTCACCTCTAAGCCTGTCAGTGGTTTAGGTGGTGCTGGTTCATTGGGCCAGCTTCTGCATGTTTGTATAGTTCAGTTTGCACCACCTTAACATTCAGGTCTGTGCAAAATAGACTGGGTTGCCTTTAGCCAGGCTACAGTGAAGCTGGTACCTTCCTAAATTAATCCTTGTTGTAACTGTCCTTCTTGGGCCAAGTGGATTGAGCTAATTCCATACTGCACATGAGGTGCCAAGAGCTGGAGAAGCCAAGGACTCCTGATACTTTTCTGGCAGTAGTCTTGCTGATTTAAGCTTTAAGTGAAAATGCCCCCATGAGAAGCACTGGTTGTGTGTCCTGTTCTGCACCATCAGTCCCTGAAGTCAGCTGGGGGCTGAATTATTTTCTTCTCATGTCTCCTAACACCTGAACCTTTCCCAAAGATCTCTGAGTTTTCCTTGACTCTCCATCTCTGAGATGATGTATTTTTAAGCAGGAGATGGTCAGACTTTCTGGATTGTGGTAGCTGCCCCATACCCAGCCTGAAGCCATAGAAAAGGAAGGAGGTGGTGTGATGTGAACTCTAACAGCCATGTAGGTTATTGTGATGCAGCAGAAAGAGCACAAGATGGAAAAAAGGGGGAAAATTGATTCATTTTAAAAATAATCTGTAGTTGAAGCCTTTGGGTCTAATCCCAGCACAAGGCACTTATTCAGTTGCAGCAGTGGTGTCTGACTCTTGCCCTAAAGTTCTTAGCCATGGCAGTGATTTTCACAGTAAAAATAAGACCTAAAACTGAACACCAGTCCTTGTCTGCAAACCTCTGTGATGGATTGCACCACATCTGGCTCTTGTGTGATGGCTTGTTACACTTAGAGCCTGAGCATTACAATTACTAATGACATTGATTTAATGGCTCTTTTTTTCTCCTTGGAAGAATGAAGTTAATAATTACCATCCCGGTGTGAGCCAATGCTTGCTTTGAATTGTTTTTACACTATGGTTATGCCTCTCTTCTTTTTCCTTCCCCTCATCTGTCAAACATTCAACATTCACAATAACGTTGTGTTCTTCTCCGGCCGGGGTCACATAACTCTTTGTGGGGACTAACGGATTAGGCTTCCTGGTGCTGAAAGGTGCTTAGCTGATCAGTGTGGAATGCAAGGTTGATAACGTGGCAGGCTGTAATTAATCTATTCAGGTGTGTTTGATATCGAACCCGCTTTTTCTGGCAGTTGGTTTAGTTCCTGTTTGTTTTGGGTTTTGCCTAGGTTTATCAAGGCTTACAAGAAGTTTGGATTGCCTCTTGAACGGTGAGTCCCAACCTGGCCTGCCTCCAGAGGGTAATCATGTGGGGATGTTGGGTTTCTAAGCACAGCCATAAACACATTGCTATGGGTGTTTGATACAACCTGCACGGACAGCACAAAGCCTTGCTGTCATATGGCAGTAACCCCAGCCCTGCCATACAGTCCCTCCTGTCTCAGCTGATGAGCACTGATAAATGCTGGCCAAAACCCAGCTAGAAGGGTAGTGATGCCGGGCTGTACACAGCATCATCCTGCTGGCAAAGCCTGGGCCTTGGGGCATTTCCACTCTGCCTAGAAAGGAGAGGGAGCAGCTGTCTGAACAGCAAATGCTGCCCAAAACACTTGCCAAGCTTTTGCCATGCATCTTAGTTTCAAGACTGAATTTGGAGCATCTTTCTTTCGCTGCCATATCCCTCTTGAAGGGAGGTGAGGAGAGGCTCCTTGAGCAAGGGTCTGCAGAGCCCTGCCCGAGTGCTGTGATCCATCCTAAGTGAGGAAGGAAGGGAGATGAGCATGTGTGCTGGCTCTGGAAGGCTGTAGCCCTTGCTGAGGTCTCAGACCTGAGGCAGGGATCCCTGCATGTATTGTATGAGAAATGAGTGGGTTTTCAGCTGGTTGTACTCTCCTGTTGTGAAACACAAGGCTTGGTGTATGGGCCTTGCTGTCACTAACTTCAGCCAGGCAAAAGGGGCAGCAGATGGCAGCTTTTGACCATCAAAGAGAGTTAGTATGGAACTGGGAAAGCTGAAGGAACACTAGAGAGTCACAGAGGGTGCCTGTTGTGCCCAAGATAGACAGTTCTCACCTTTGCTTGAATACTAGAAAATCCAAAGGATTGGATCAGCCATACCACATGTGCTCTGTACTGATAGACCTAAAAAACAGACTAAAACTGTGGTGTTTCCTGCACCACCTTGACTTATGCAGGTTTCACAGCATTGGCTACTGAAAGCTATGAAGCAATTGCTCAGGAAGTGGCAGGGAGGTGATATGCTCTATCAAATACAAACCTTTTTTCCCCCTTTTCCAGGCTGGAGTGTATTGCCCGGGATGCTGAGCTGGTGGATAAGTCTGTGGCTGACCTGAAACGGTTAGGAGAACTCATCCACAATAGCTGTGTGTCAGCAATGCAAGAATATGAGGAACAACTGAAAGAAAACCCAGGTGAAGGTAGGCAGGAGGGTTGTGTGCTGCTGTTAGGCTGGTTTGGGGGGAGTTGCATGGAGCTGGGGAGAAAACCATTCCCTTGCTGGGCAGGGAGGCATGTCACAGTGTGACTTAAAAGTGAAGAGCAAGCACACATCTCCATCCCACCAATGGAGAGAAGCCCCTGAGTCTTCTGCTCAGCCTGGAAAGCTGTATTTGGGTCTGTTGGCTTCTGCTGAACATGAGTTTTTTAGGGAGAGGCTGAAGTAATCAGCTTAATGCTGGCCCACAAGGCAAAGCAGATGATGTTTTAACTGCTGCTAGACTGTGTCCTCCATGGTAAAGCTGGATCCACAATTAGCACTTCCCAGAGTTGGCATCATCGACCACTCTATGTATGGCTGTTCTGTGCTGTTGATTTGGAGATACAGGAGTCTGGGCTGGATTTCCTGCTGGGTCTCTGCCTGCTGCAGCTGAACAAAAGTACTGAAGCAACAGCTTCAGCTTACTTAGATGTGTTTTTGAGATGACACTGGAGGTGTTTGGATTGCAGATGTAAGGGAGTTAGCAAAAGAAAACTTGTATTTTGGGCCTGCATTAGTGGACACCGTATGTTTAAAGAGGTTGAGGGCAAGGTCTTATCTGTGTGTGCCTAGACTCTTCTTCCTGTAAGAGTTCTCTCAGTTGCTGTGTTCTGTTGTTTGGCAGGGAAAGGACCTGGGAAAAGAAGGGGTCCTACTATCAAGATCTCTGGTGTCCAAGTCAATGTGAAATCCATCATCCAGCATGAAGAGGAGTTTGAAATGCTGCATAAATCCATTCCTACGGACCCAGAGGAAAGGAAGAAGTGAGTCTGGCTAAGCTGGCAATGCAGAAAGAGGCTCAGGGAATTTGAACTTTGTAGTGGGAAGAGGCAAGAGCCGAGCTCTGTGGATTTGCTTTATCCTCCAGAGCATTAGAAGCAGCTCATGTTTGCAATGCTTTCAGGTACCGCCTGACGTGCCGGGTCAAAGCTGCCCATTTTGATGTCGACTGGGGAGTGGAGGAGGATTCTAGGTTGTTGGTGGGAATTTACGAGCATGGCTATGGAAACTGGGAGCTGATTAAAACAGATCCGGAACTGAAGCTATCTGATAAGGTGGGTGGCTTTGCTTGTTGCTTGCATTGGGTCCGTTGTTCATAGAGAACATATTTGATTTACTCCAGAAAACAGATTTGTTTCTGTTTGTAACCCCTCAAAAAATAATGATTAATAATAATGAGGAAAACAGTGACCTCCACGGAATGTTGCTTGGTGGAAAGCAGAGCTGTGTTATTTGGTGGGCAGTAAAACAGCAAAGATCAGACTGTGGCTGGGAGCCTTTCTCCATGGAGTTCAGAAAGGCATTTTGCAATGGAAACCATTGCCTGAGACGTGCCACCCAGTTTCCAGTGAAGCATGAGGGTAACCTGGTTGGCAGCCTGAGACAGTTTGTCCACAGAGTGGCACCTTGCAGCTTTGTTTTCTGCATCTATATCATTGCTGTAGCAATGTCTCTGGTTACCAGAGGGGACCAGCCTGCTGTGACAAGGCTGCCACAAACAAATCTGATGTGTCAAGGAGATTGGACTCAGTTTTGCAACCCAAATATAGTTTGCAAAGGTGTTGGGTTTTTTTCTTCCTTTGCACACTTACAAGAAAGATCATAGAGAACCTAGAGAGCTGCTTTTGGCTCCTCTCACTTCTGCAGAAGGCCAAGGGAGGGATGCTGGCTTGCTTGCTGGGAGCTTTGCTTTTGGCTAGACAGGGAGAAGTTGTGTGAGAGGTGGAAGAAATGCTTGAACCTTCTCATTCTCCCAGAAGGTGCAGCATCTCCGACCCTTTGCTGGGCCTGGAAGGAGTGCTGCTAGTGTGTATCTCTTGTCCAGGTTTGCTAAGTGCATTTGGCTATATACTTCTTTTCTTCTTTATCAAAGATCCTACCTGTTGAGACAGATAAGAAACCTCAGGGAAAACAGCTCCAGACCCGAGTTGATTATCTACTGAAACTGCTCAAGAAAGATCTGGACAAGAAAGAAAACATGAAAGATGGGGAAGAGGTGAGATGTGGCTGCTTGATTCTGGGGATTTCAGGATGACTGGGTGGCTGGTGGGGGGAGACAGCCTGTGTGCCCAGGTCACTGAGCATCATTTCTGTGAGAGAATATGGACTTGTCTGTTACCTGACTGCACTGTAATGCTGAAACAAGAACTATTACGTTTAACTGAAGGACTTGGGCTCATCAGGCTTCCTGCTGCCCTGCAGGTCCTGCAGCTCTTTGTAAGGTGTTCAGGAGATGGGGTATGTCCCCAGGAAGTAGCTGTAGCCATTTGCTTGCCCTGACTCGTTCTGTGTTTTCACCAGGGCAAGCTAAAGAAGAGGAAACCACGAGTAAAGAAAGAGAACAAGGCTCCCAAAGTCAAAGATGAGCATGGGAATGAACTCCTCTCTCCTCGGCACTCAGACAACCAGTCAGAGGAAGGTGAAGTCAAGGTGAGTCAGCTTGGTGCATCGTGGTTTTTCCAGGTTTCCTTGAGGTGTGTTGTTCTTGCAGGAGACTGGCAAACACAAAAACACATTGACAGCTGTGGGGGTGAAAGAAGGACCTTTCCCACCCACTCTTTTTAGTGCTTTGTTTTGGAGGATCCTAGAATGGATCCATGTCTTGACTTGGAGGAAAGGTTGTCTCAGGACAAAGCCTGTTGCCCTTATAAAGGAGAGAAAGAAGAATTGTTTTCCTCTCCTTTTCAGTACATAAGCCAGTGGTGAAGCTGGAGTTCACCAAGGTCGTGCTGTTGCTTAGAAAACCTTCTGTCTTCGAGTGGCTTGGCTTGTAGTCTGAGACTTTTTGTTCCTGTGCTGATCAGTATCTACCTTAGGGGCTGAGTGTTCTTGAGCAGAGCTGGCAGAGGGAAGCAGTGCTTATCTACAGTGTGCCAGCTAGTCACAGATTTGGGCTTGTTATTTTGTATATCCTTTAGTCAAGGGTTGGGTGGATTGCAGCTGGTTCAGCAGGGCTTGCTGTCTGGCTAAAGAGGTGTGAGGGCAAATTTGGATGGACCTCAAAACTTGCCTGTTTCAAGGGTGTAAGTCTGATGGAAGAAACTCTATGTGAGGAGAGGGACTCCAACTTTGTGCTGATTTTGTAGGAGGATGGCTTGGAAAACTGCCCAGTGAAAAAGAAACAGAAGAAAAAAGAGAACAAAGAGAACAAGGAAAAACAGACAACCACCAAGAAGGAAAAGGAAAGCGATAAAGAGAAAAAGAAGACAAAAGACAAGAAAGAGAAGGTATGTGGTCCTCTGGGGAGCGGTTTAAGAGCTAGGAAGGTTTCTGAGCAGAAGTGCAAGCTATCAGCCTTATGATTCATTAAAGGACCTGTGTGAAGAGGCATCAATGAAGCACTGAGGGGTGAGGCATTATCTCTTTTGCAGTCCTCCTGAATTCTTAGTGTGAAGAATTGCAATAACAAGTAGAAAAGGGGAATATATGCTAAAGCCTGATGGAATCTGAGCAAAAAGGAAGAGATTTTGTCAGACTGCTTTTCAAGTGCAGCAGTCCCTGTGAGAGCAATATGGCCAAATAGCTGACGTTAAGGAAGAAAGGGGGAAGAGCCTGGAGCACTCACATCAAAGTTCTGTTCAGCTGTGATTTATCACAGGGTTGGCTGCTCCTTGTCTATATTCCCTTTGAATCTAAGCTCACCCCAAATATCCCAACTGTCCACACCATCAAGACTGTAAGTTGTCCTTGTCGCTGTTCAGCACTCACCAGAATGAGTGTTTCAACATCAGTGGTATGTTGTGGACTAAAATGTCCTTTGAATTTTGGGTCCAAGTGCCCTGAGGCTGGGTTCAAATTGGAAGGGGGGTAAAAGCTTCTGTAATAATGACCTGAAGTACCTGTCCAAGGAACAGGTATGTTCTGGCTGCCCAGTGTGTTTTGGCACAGAGGTCCTAAGTGCAAAGCAAGAAGTTTGGTTGCATATATAGGGGAAAGTTTGCTTTCCAGAGATTTTTGCTATGATCAAAGTTTACTCTAACAGGCCATGATATTTGAGGCTGCTTTCCAGAGGGTCTGAGGACTAGGAACATCACATGAAGCTGAAGATCCTCATAGACATGAGACTACTCTGAGCTCTGTGCTTTGCAAGGGCTGTATATTCTTTAGCTTAAGCTCTCTTCCAAGTCTTCAACGTTGGTTTTCTCTTCATGAGTATCAATATCGTATTCATGTCCAAAATGTTGTCTCTGACTTGTCTCTGCTCCCACAGGGATGATGTAAAGCTAAATAGAGGCATTGCAGCTAAACAGTTGGAGATTTTGGGAGGAAAGTTGTAGGAACAGTGCCCGGAGTTTAACCACAGCCAGTAACAATAGTGCAGAGGTTGTTAGTTGGATCGCTTGGGATCTGGCTCCTCATGTGATGTGTGTTCTTGTAAAGCCTAAAGGTGGTGAAGCCAAATCTGGAAATAAAGGGAAGAGATCGCAAGGTCCTGTCCACATTACTGCAGGGAGTGAACCGATTCCCATCGGGGAAGAGGAAGATGATGATCTGGACCAAGAAACATTCAGCATAGTGAGTATTTTCCTTGGGAGATGGGAGGGCAGTGGCAGAGCCCAGCGAGGCAGCTAGGGTTTGCTCCCCTGTTATCCAAGGATGTGTTTTAGGTGTCAGGGGGTGAGGCCCGTCCTAGTGCCCCACAGTGATGTCCTCTGCTGATGTGAGAGCATGTGGAACCTTGTGCAAGAGTTGTCCACCAGCCTCCTCTGTGCCTACCAGTGGCTGCTGTAAATGGCACTTCCTTTCCAACCCAACCCATTCTGTGGTTCTGATTGCTCCTTGCCTGATGGTCAGATAAAGCTAAAACCTCGTGCTAATGAACTTCTTCCTGCTCTGTCTGATTAACAAGGAAGCAACGTAAAGCCTTGTGCCACAGGAATCACTTTCTGCTCTCTCTTGCTTTTTCAAGTGCAAGGAAAGGATGAGACCAGTGAAAAAAGCACTGAAGCAACTCGATAAGCCCGATAAGGGACTGACGGTGCAAGAACAGCTGGAGCACACCCGCAGCTGCCTCCTAAAAATTGGGGACCGCATCTCTGAGTGCCTTAAAGCCTACACTGACCAGGACCATATCAAGTTATGGAGAAGGTGAGGGGTCATTTTGTTTTCTTGTTTGGCTGGTCTGTGATATTTTAAAAGGGTCCTCAGAGGCTGCTGGGTTTTTTGTGTGAATAAGTTTGCCATTTGCCTCTTAATGAACCTGTGCAATCTTGTATTCTCTGGCCCACTCAATCCATGGCCTTTCTCTTTGTGCTGGTTTCAGAGCTACTTTAGATGGTAACCCAGTGCAAACCTCTTTATTTTGCTCTGAAGAATGTGGTTCCAACTCTCCTGCTCATCCTGTCCTGAGCTGGGTTGAGACTGTTTTCCATAGAGAGCAGAGCTGGTTTAATGTGGGTTTGAAAGCAGTTGGCAGTTAAACTGCTGATGTAGCAATTAACAGAAGATGTTCATGTCCTCTTAGGAACCTGTGGATATTTGTGTCAAAATTCACAGAATTTGATGCCAGAAAACTGCACAAACTCTACAAGATGGCTCATAAGAAAAGATCACAAGAAGAGGAGGTGAGATCCAAAGTGCATTCCCTTTGGTTGCTTCCCTTAAAAGTTGTCACGCTTGAAGTTGAATGACTTGAAAGAAATGACTTGAAAAGTCATTCCTTTCATGGGTTTGCTTTATTGTTATTGGCAGTCTGTGATTTTCTTAACATCTCAACAGTCTGGTTGCGTTTGCCACCTCTTGTGTGGCATTTCTGCCTTCACCTAACAGCGCTGGGCACTTTGTTCTGGCTGTTCTGACCAAGAGAAATCACTACTTGCTGTGGCACGTTGGGTTGACCTTCAGAGTGAACAGCCTGGGGGCACTGCCCTGTAGAGACAGGATGTAGAAGCAGAGCTGTGTGGGGCTACATTGTCCCTGTCCTCCACCACATTTGTGCCATTGCCATTTATACCATGCTTGGGCACATCCGCTTCTCCAAATGCTCAAAGAGGTGGGAGGCCCACAGAACATTCCAGAGCCTGGCAGACAAGGCCATCGCTCACATAGTCTGAATCTTCTGGTGGAGGAGCAGTGGAGCTGTAACCTTCTCTTCCACCTTGCAGGAGCAGAAGAAGAAGGAGGACATGTCCAGCATGAAGAAGCCGTTCCGCCCAGAGCCTTCAGGCTCCAGCCGCGACTCTGTGATGTCCCAGTCTCACGTGCCTCACAATCCCCATTCCCAGAAAATCCACCTGCCCCCTTCCCATGCCCAGCAGCAGATGCACGGCCACCCGCGGGACAACTATGGCCATCCAAACAAGAGACATTTCAGCAACACGGGTGAGTGCTGCAAGCCAGGAGAAACCATCCCTTGTAACCTAATGGCCGTTTGCTCTGGGACGCAAATCCTTCTGGGACCCGTGACTGGTCAGGTTATCATGTCTTTGAGAATTCAGCACATTAAACTAGAGCATGGAAGACACTTAGTGGTGCTTTCCTCATTGCAGACCGAGGAGAATGGCAGAGGGATCGGAAGTTCAACTACGGTGGCAACAGCAACCAGATGTGGGGCGGGGAGCGGCACCACCAGTACGAGCAGCACTGGTACAAGGACCACCACTACGGGGATCGGCGGTCTCGGGGGGAGCCCCACCGCAGCTCTGGCAGCTACAGACCCAACAACCTCTCCCGCAAGAGGCCGTATGAACAGTACAACAGTGACCGAGACCACCGAGGCCACCGGGATTATTACGACAGGTAGTTACTCCCTTTCCTCTGGGAAAGGCTGGGAGGGATCCACAGGGAAGCACTGTGATGGCCGGGCTTTCCTTAGGGAACTGCTCTCCATCCGTCTCCGTTCTCTTTCTGCAGGCATCACCACGATTCCAAGCGTCGGCGATCTGATGAGTTCAGGCCTCAGAACTACCACCAGCAGGATTTCAGACGGATGTCTGACCACAGGCCACCCATGGGATACCATGGCCAAGGACCTTCGGACCACTACCGGTCCTTCCACACAGACAAATCGGGAGATTACAAACAGCCTCTCCCTCCACCTCACGCTGGAGTGTCGGACCCTCGCTCACCCCCCTCTCAGAAATCCCCCCTCGATCCCAAGTCTCCTCTGGATCACAGGTCACCTCTGGATAGGTCATTAGAACAGAAGACCAATCCAGATTATAACTGGAACATTCGGAAAACATAAAGTGACTGAGAGGGAGAAAGCAGACATCTGAAATACTTGGTTTGATGCAACAACGGCTGCTTTCTCCAAGACAACAACCAGAAACTTTGAACATGCTGCTATCATCTTCCTGGGTCAGGGAGGAAATTTGGGGGATTAGGTAGAGGAAGATTTTTTTTTCCCCTCGTTTTTTCCCTCATTTTTCCCCTCATTTTCCCCCTCTTTCTTTGTTCCGGTTCAGATTCCCATTTCCTTTCCTCTCTTTTGTGACTGAACGTTGAAACGAGCCTTGCTGCCTCATTCCTTGTTTTGGTTTTGTTCTCCCCAGTCCAGTGGACCCAAGGGAATCGTCCCCTGTCAGTGTTCAACTCTCACTTTCCTTTCCCCTCTTTCACTGTCGAACATCGGAACCAGCCTTTGCTGCCTCATTCATGTTTGGTTTTGTTTTCCCCAGTCCGATGGACCCAAGGGATTTTTCCCCAGCCAGTGTTTTCCCAAACCAAGAAGGCAGATCGATGCTGCTTAAGGACTATGCTTGTGTTACCTGACAGATGCTGCTTTGGGATTGGGGACAAACTGGCTGGGATGGGCTTTGTGTGAAACCAGCATAGGGCAGTGGGAGGGTATATTCAAGAAGGGACAGGAGAGTCCCTCAGCAGCCAAACTTGGTTGAACGAGGGACTTGGTGTCCCTGCAGAGTGACTCCAAAGGAGTTGGAGCCGTGCTGGTGACAATCCATAGCTTTCCTGGCCATATTATCATTTCCATGTCCCTATCCATTTCAAGAAACTGGCTCTGCTTTGATTGCTGTTGTGTCCCCTGCAACTAAAGAGGTGGGGGTGACCTGCCATCTCCAGGGCTACAACTGGCAAATCGTGACTCCAGGGGGCTTTGGGATATGGGGGGTGGGGGGGGGGAGACTTTCTTAGCAAAGACTTAGTTTACTTCTAACTAGTAGGAAGTAAATCAGGGTGAGAACAGTATTTCCCACTGGGCAGAGCTCAGGAATTCATAACAAAACTCCTCTTCTCTTCTGACATGGGCAGCTGGGATGGTCCAGGTGCTGCAAGGTCAAAAGATGGCTCTGGGCATCCTGAGGCTCCTCATCTCCCTGCCACTGAAGCGCTCCAGGCTTTGGGCAAGGCATTTCTCTGCACTTCTCCAAACAGCCATCAGAAACCTCTGCTGCAACCGAAGGACGAGGGATGGTGGAGCAGAGTTCAGTAGCAAGGCAGTGGGCTGATCACTGTTCAGCAGTCAGCAGTAACTGCTGCACTGAAAGACCTTCTGGCTGTCTAAATTGGGAATGTGCCTGAGCACTTAGCACCTAAGTGAGCAGGGAGAGAACGAGGAATTCAGGACTGGGGCCCTTAAATATCCTTGGAGCAAATGTCTTAAGAGCCCAGCATGGCAGAGAGGAGTCTGCAGCCCAGCTCCCTGCACTTAGAGCAAACACTCCTCCAAGTGTTGGAGCCTCAGTGTCTGGTGCAGGACCGTGTCCAGCCTGGAGGAGATGGGTGTGATGAGAGGGGCTGTGGTGGTGGTGATGTTTCAGGTCCTAGGCCTTTGTAGAGTCACATCCCTGGAGACCACAAAGCTCTCCCAGCAGCCGGGCTGCCCAGAGCATGGTGCATCATCTCCTGGAGCTCAGTATTAAAAGACCAGGCTGTTCCAGACTCCTCTTTTTGGTGGGGGACAGAAGCTCGGCCTCCTGTTAAGGTGCCAGTATCTGACCCTAATAAGCTGTGATGTCCTTTCCCCCGAAGACTGAGGGGAGATGGTGGTCAGGGCTGGCTTCCTGACTCCAGGCAGTGCCTCGGCAGGCACACACAAACCAACACTAATACCCCCATGTCCCATTCCATGCTGTGCATCCCTTGAAACCTGCTGCTGTCGCTCCCTCCCGAGCCCGCTGGTTTAACGGGACACACGGGAAGCGGATTGCTCCCCTTTTTGGTGTTTTTTATTTTGCAACATTTCCACCATCTGCAGGGCAGCTTCGCTTGCTTTTAGGGGCACTGCGCTGCCCTGACACAGTAGTGTTACACTCGTGTTGAGCTGGGCAGGAGGAGCTGAAGGCTTCCCCAGTCCCCCTTTGGAGCTGTGGGGCGAGGGGAGGTGTTGAGATAGCGGCGTTCCTCGCTAAGCTGTGACTGCAGGCGCTTGCTGTGGTATTCAGCAAAGAGGTCCTTTCTTTTCAGAGGTATTAGCTTTTCATGTGAAAACGGAGGAAACCTCAGAGGAGCAAAGAGAGTGGCTCTTTTTGTTCACCAAGCGGTGCTATCGTGATGGAAAGCTCATGCCATACCCTTGTAGCAGAAGGCAGGACTGGCCAGACCAGTGTTACGGTTGGTGCAGGAAAACTTTGAACCCCAGCAAGAGGCATTTTCTGTGTCCAGATGTGGGGGTTTCTGCTTGTCCCAGGTTCGGGGGGTGAGGTTGGTTGGGGTTTTCTTGTTGTGCAACAGCAAAAGCTTTTCCCGTATCCACCAAAGAGCTGTCCCCGCTGTCACCTTAGCCTGATGCTGCAGTCTCACAGTGCTGTTCACTCCCTGTGGGTGGTTCTTTGCTGGGTTTGGCTTTAATCACAGAATTAGAGACTGGTTTGGGTTGGAAGGGACCTTAAAGCTCATCTAGTTCCAACCCCTTGCCTTGGGACACCTTCCACTGGAGCAGGTTGCTCCAAGCCCCTGTGTCCAACCTGGCCTTGAACACTGCCAGGGATGGGGCAGCCACAGCTTCTCTGGGCACCCTGTGCCAGTGAAGATGGAGAACTAGATTTGGGAGAAAGTCCTCTCTGAGCACACACACACACATACATGTGCATTTGATGTCCCCTCAGCACAGGGACCATAACCAGGCGCAGTCACTTGGATGTGAGTGGGATGGAAGGGGACAGGTCCACAGCCATAAACTTCACTGCGGTGTTTGTATCAACATCTGGTACAGCTTTTCTTTGTGAACCAGCTGCGAGATTCCCTCTTGGCAGGAAAAAGTAGCAATTTGCTGGGCTTTTGTTTTATAAACCAAGAGTTTTTCAACCTGACCCCTTTGGAAATGGTGTCAAGTTTGTGTCATTCACACGATGGAAGTCCTGCAGACCGAAACCTGCTGCAGGCACAGGCGATGTGGTACCCAACAGGGGGGATACTGCAACGCTCAAGTCCTTCTGTGAGCAGTTCAAATGACCCCCACGAAAATACTATTGTGCTTTCACCCATTTCCTCCCAACCCCTGCCTCCCCTCCTGGGAGAGAAGGACTCTTACTGTAAAAAAAACACAGACTTTGAAACTTGTTGACTAAAAACAGTAATTAATATTAATTTATATTTGTGGGAAAAAAAGAAAGAAAAACCCCCATGCCACTGTCCTAGTGATTTCTGATGTAAATATGTTGTTTATATAGTATGTATTAAATTTTCCTACATTGTAAAACTGCTGTACTTTTGATTCTTGTATATTAAAAAGTGTTACGGAGATTTTCAGAACAGCGCCAGTGTGGTGAGTTTGGGGGGTTCCTGCTATGTTTCGGGGGTCCACGGTGTGCCTGGGGCTGGTTTGGGATCCCAGGACCCTTCCCTGCAGCCCCGGGCACGCCACAATGGGGGTTTTCAGGGTGCAGGAATAAGCATGTTGTTCTTGGCTGTTCCACATAGTTTCACAGTCTGCGGTGACAGAGATTTGGAAACCCCTTCGGATGGGAATTTCCACATGACTGGGAGAAGCCGTGTGTTTCCTCGTGTTTCCACCACGATTTCGCTGGGATGGTTACCGATGTTTCTGTGTTTAACCAGCCTCTTTCTTTTCTGGATCTCTGGAGGTATGTAAAGATCTTTTTTGACCCTTTCCAGGGGGAATTCCCCTTCCTCCAAAGTGCTGCTCCTGCTGCATGCGTGGAGCTTTCCGTTCTGTCCCCAGCCCCGGCAGGACGTGCGTCTATCTGGGTGGGATGCGATAGCATCCTGCAGGCTGCTTTGGTTCTGTCTTTCCCCTCCACCCATCCCCGCTGAGGCCCACATGGCAAGATGTGGTGCAGGGCTTGAAGCCATTTCTCCCCCGTTACAAAAGCTCATTGTAAAAAGCACTTTTCACACCTGTAGCCACTGGGTCCGGCCTTTCCCAGCCCCTCTGCAGCTGAGCCAAGTTTCAGCCAACAGTGGAATGTCGCAGCTGAGTTATATACCCCTGAAAAATGGACTTCCTAATGGAAAGAGGTCCTGGTTGTTGCTGTGGAGCTGCAGCAGGGAGAGGTGTTTGGCTGGAGGGATGCACAGGGAGGACGGGAGCTGGTCCGGGTGTCCCTGCCCGCAGCACAGCGGGTGGATCTCCCTGAGGAGGCAGGTGATGTGTGCCATCCAGATCTGGCCCTTTCCATCCCCAGGGTACCCGCAGCGAAGCTGGAGGAGCAGGAGCCGAGGAGCAGGGGCAGGTGAGGATGTGGGCTCTGCCCCACACAGCTCAGCCCAGCCCCACGCTGCAAAGAGCTGAACCCGAGACCTGGTCACGGGTGGGGAAACGACCCCTCGGTGCGGTGCAGCTTCCCCTTCTCCCTGCCGGGCAGGTCCGCTCGGTCCCACAGCAGCGCCTCCTGCACAGGCACAGGGTGCAGCAGCGCTGTGGCCATCCCGGTGCTGGGCAGGGCCGGGCTGTGTCCCTGTTGCGCAGGTTGGAGCCATTGCCCACTGGTTGTAGCGCGCAGGGAGCAGGACCCAGCCCTGCCGCACACCCTGTGAGGGGACGGGGCGGCCCAGGAGCCCCAACCCTCGCTTTAGGCTGTGTGCGAGGGCGCCTGGGGCGCCGTTTTGAGACCCCGGTTCTGCAGCTGATCCCAGACACCCCGTGTGAGGAGCGGCCGGTGGCCGCCGTGTCCCTGCTCACCCCGAGCGCTCGCATGGGAAGCCCAGAGCCAGCAGCAAAGCTCCCTGTGCCGGGGGGTCAGTGTCCCGCGGGCCGCAGCATCGCTCCCACAATCCCGCTGCCTGCCGTCTCCCTGCCTCAGTTTCCCCTCACTCTACGACGGACCCTTTGCTCCAAACCCCTTCATTCTGGGGGCACCCGAAGCGCTGCGCGCAGCCCCAGGGCACAGAGGCGGGGAGGGCGCGCTGGGCGCTGAGACCCCGGTGCGGTGGATGAAGCCCCTCTCCCAAACCCCTCCCCCGAGCTGCGGGACACGGGGCAGCACCAACAGAGCCCTTCCCGCACCCGCCCTGCGCGGGGACACCCGCACCCGACCCCTTCCCACAACGGGGTACGGGGGGTCCGGGTTCGTCCCGCCCCGCTCCCGCCCAGGGCAGCGCGTTCCTCCGCCCTTTCCCGGGAGGCTCCGGCGGGAGGAGGAGGCGCAGCGAGAGGATGCGGACATTGGAAGGCAGCGGGATGATGGATGGTGTGGGCTGGTTTGCGATGGGAGGGGAAAGAGAGGAGGAGGAGAAGGAGAAAAAGTAAAAGTCTGCTGAGGACGCCGGTTCCTGCATCTCCCCCCGGAGCCATGTGAGGCTTTATTTGACTTTTTCCCCCTAAATCTGTTTATTATTGATTTATTTTACTTTTTAATTTTTTTATTTTTCTCTTTTCCTCTCTTCCTTTCTCTCTTATTTTTTTTTTGTTTTCCAACTCTTCTTCCAGGGAGAGGATAGTGGTTAAAGCTCGAGCTGGATGGATGGGTATGGGGAGAGGGGCAGGATCCACAGCCCTGGGACTTTTCCAAATCCTCCTTGTCTTTCTCTGCATCTTCCCTTCAGGTAAGGAACAGCCTCTTTATTCCGCAGCGTTTCCCCCGTGGTTCTCCAGCCCTTGGACAGCCGCCTCCGGCCCCTGTCTCGGGGCCTCTTTCTCTTCCCTCTCTGCAGCGCTTTGCCACATGTTTCAAACGAGCGAGCGGGGCTCAGGTTCGGTGTGTTCCCCCCCCCCCCCGCGCTTCCCCAATCCCCGTTTTTCCCAAGCAGTCGCGGTGCGGGTTCTTCCTTGACCTCATCCTCTTTGTCTCATCCCACAAGGAAGGAGATGGTCGGAATCAAAGCAGCCCCCGGCGGAGGGTTGTTGTGACAGCGGCGGGCAGGTTCCCTTGGGCTCCCTTCCGGGGTGTGCTCGGTGCTTTGGAAAAGGGGGGGACACCCCATGAACTCCCCATACGCCCCATGTAGTAAAACTTTCCCTTTTTAAATGTAATGTATTAATTCCCATGTTGCCCCTGCTTTCCTTTTGCATAACTGTAGGTGCAGCATCTTAAGCGGAACCTTTCCAGCGCTGCCCTTAGCACTGGGGTGTCCCTCCGCACCCCGCTTCTCCCAGGGGACTTCCCAGCAGCTGGAAGCTGAACCCCGTGTGTGTGTGCGTGTGTTTTCTTCTAGAAGCTCTGGAGCTGCTCCCCTCTGTGTTGCTTAACGCCCTTTTTCGGAGCAGTTGAGTTGCAAAGCGTTGGGGCTGTGAGATTTACAGTGCAAGAAAGAACTTGATAGGAGATGTGGCTGCTGCTTTGTTTGATTCTCCCGTCAGCAGTCAAATAAGGTGCAAAGAACTGGCAGAACGAGGTGATCCGGAGCCCGCGGGAGCCGGGCGCAGGCGGAGACAGTGCTCCCCATGCGCAGAGCTGGGAGTGCACCGGGGGCTGCCATTGAAGGCTTTTTGGGGTGGGAAGATAGGAAAAAGGGGGATTTTTTTTCCCCCCTGGCAAATCCTTTGCCACTGTTCCCTGTGCTTCCTGGAAATTTGGGGGTTCTCAGAAGGTTTCCAGCCCCAAGGAAGCTTCACCCTCTCCAGATAGCCCTGGGTGAGCAGGACCACTGGAGGCTTCCAAGCAGCATCACCCACATGTGAGTGATGAAATGCTTTCCACCCGTTAGTAACCAAGAGGATATTAAACAACATCTCTTAGCAGTGAACACTTTCAAATTAACGGGTCTGGGTAACGTGTGCCCAAGAGTCTTCAGACAATTGGCTTTTGCTTGTGAAATGAATTCCCAGTAATTCTCTTTGCTGAAGGAATTGCAGGAGAACAGAGGAATTGTCAATTTTGCACTGTTTTTCTGAAAGATCATGGTTTGGGTAAATGAAATCCAGGTAAATTGACACATGCTGAAGGGAAATAATGGGCATTCAAAAGGCTGGTAAGTCAGATGAGTGCATATGGTTGAAGACTGAATTGAACAGTATGTAATATCATGTCCTGATGAGGGCAGAGCAGCTGGACAGAGGTTGTGTGATCCCCCAGGCCTCTGATATGTGTTTGGTGACCACAGGATGCTCGCTGGATGCAGGACCAGTGCTTTGCAATGCCCCAATGACAGGAGTGACCTTGGGAGAGTGGGAGCGTGTGTTCTGCATTGGCATCGCTTGTCCTATTGAGTAGTGGGTTTTGCAGGATACCGGCCTGCTGGAGGGAGGCCTGATGTGGGGCTGGACAAACACCTTCCAGTGGGGACTTACAAGTGCAAACTGTTCAGCTTATCTGGGTCTTTGCATTGGTAGAGCTGGGTCCGGACACAGCTCACAGTGATTCACGCAGCACTGAGTTTTGAATGTCAAACCTTAAAAAGACATTAAAATCCCCATTGCGTCTCTCCCCACATTAAGGATAGTCCTTATCACTGCTAATGAATACGTCCTATTCTTCCACACTCGGGTTTTCCGCCAGGAGCATTAATCCAGGGGCTGGATGCTCTTTCCCTTCTTGGCTTAAATTGGGGCAGATCCTGTTGGTTTCTTTGGTTTTGATGCATGAGACTCAAGCTCATGTGAGAGGGTCACATCTGGCGAGCGAGGCCCCATCATGCGGTAGAGCCAATGTCACGAGTTTGGGCTGCGGGAGGGGGACACCCGCGTGTCGCCGGGGGGTAGAGCGGGGGATGTCCCACACGAGGTGTGCAAAGCGTTGACCTCCGCGTGTTGTCCTTCCAGTGACATCCCCATGCAAGATCCTCAAGTGCAACTCTGAGTTCTGGGCGGCCACGTCGGGCTCCCACCACGTGGGCACGGAGGAGGCGCCGGAGTTCTGCACGGCGCTGCGAGCCTACGCGCACTGCACCCGCCGCACCGCCCGCACCTGCAGGGGGGACCTGGCCTACCACTCCGCCGTGCATGGCATAGAGGATCTCATGGTGCAGCACAACTGCTCCAAGGATGGACCCACCTCACGGCCCCACCTCTGAGGGTCAGGAAACGGAGCTTGTCTCAAACACCGCCTGTATTCTATAGTGTGAGAGTCAGGAAACTGAGTTTGTCTGGAACACCGCTTGTATTATTTAGCAAGCAGGTGTGAAAGAACAGGAAACCGAGCTTGTCTCAGACACCACTTGCGTTCAACCATGGGAAGCGTTGCAAGAATAACCACAAGCGAAGCAAAGAACAAGGCTGCTCGCTTTAGATACTGTGTAGACAGGATCACTCCAACCCGTTTGTTCAAGGTTCATAAGCTTCTACAGGACTATGAAAGAGGTGTAGTGGATTTATTGGGTAACTCAAGCCGACTGAGTATGCATGAAAGATGGGGTCAGATAGCGAACACAATGGTGTGAGGGACAACAACCACCCGGAGGACCCTTGCAGAACCCCAAGTGTGGAACTGCATATGTGTTCACTTAAACACATGCATCATCAGAGTAAAGCACCTCTAGGCTTTGTATGCAAGTTATCAATAACACTGTAAAGAATGTGAACATAAAAAGACAGGGCAGCCAGGTCAGAGGGTGAGCTCCCACCACCGGCAATACCCTGGGTGAAGAGGACCAAAAAGATGTCACTGGATCAATGAGTGGTGATCTCTTAACTTCTCATGCCCCCTCCTCTGCCTCTCTCTTTTGTTATCCTCTCCTCTCTTTTTATTGAGTATTGATCAGATCTAAGTAAAGACATGTGGCACATGACTTCCTAATCCAGTTAAAGTAATCACTATTGAGCTACCATGTCTAACATGCCTTGTGTTTTGTATTAATAAATCACAGAACTGGTAGGTTGGTGTTCTTTCACCTTAATTCAGTCTAAGGGTATCACGAACTTGGTGGTTGGTCTCAAGGGGAGGGAGGTCATCCTAAACAACTCCTTTCAGGTCACGGCACATCCGGGCCTAGCCAGGAGCCTCCCACAGCCCCGAAATGCATCGTCTTGCTTTTGGCAGATGTCCTGTCCCACCGTGTCTGGGAGCCAGAGGAGAAGCTGCACCACCTCTAAGGGAGTCAGGGCTCATCCCTTCTGCCATCTGCCAGGCCCTGGAGGCAAGACAGCGCTGCATGCAGGGGCATGTCACCACAGGCTCTGAGTGGTGATACTGCACCCAGCCACAGCTACAGCAGAGCGCCTGGGTCGGGGCTGGAGATAACAGCACAGATCCAGGTTCGGCAGCTGCAGCTGATCCCAGACATCCAGCACAGCACACTGTGCTTCAAACAGAGGAGGAGGATGGTGGGACCTTGGACCCGCCATGGGGCTGCTCACCCCGGCATCACCCTACCCTTCCCTCAGCACTTTGTCCCACCGGGGGATGTGTGTTCTTCCTGCCTGAGGCGGATGAGCAGGGTCCATTGGTGACCTCCTGTCAGGGCAGTGAGCAGGGGAGACCCCCCTGACCCCTGTGCTCTGGGCAGCTTTTATACGACTTTTTATATGGCTTTTTATATGACTTTTCAGATCCTGTTAAAGCTCTTGTGAGCTGGTGCAAGCGGTGGCAGAGGGAGTGCGTTGGGCTCTAAAGGCTTCCAGTTCTTCAGGGCTCTGAAGGATGGGGAACTCGGGTCTCAAATCTCTGGTGCTCGGTGTCTTTGCATGCATCTGCCCAAATAATGTGTGTTTTGGTCCCACATGGCCTCAGCTGCTGGGGCAAGGAGTCCTTCAGCTTTGCACAACAGGGAAATTAACCAAAAGTGCAGTTTTGGTTTGCGCTCATTAGAGGGCAGTAACAGACCCACCTGGGGCTAGAGCCGTGCCCGCGGAAAGGGACAGAGCAGCCAAAGGGGAAGTTATGGGGGTGCACATCGCTGCTGCAGGGGTGAGCAGGGGAAGGGTGATAGCACCCACTTGGTACCATTGCTGCACAGCTCCTTCCCCAGCGAGGCTCGGCTCCAATCCAATAGCTGTATCTTCTCACCCCCAACCCTTTCTATTTTTCTCATTTGGCTGCAGATAAATAAACCCCCAAAGTGCAATTCTCAGAGAATTTAGGACAGAAACGTGCTCTCTCTTGGGTTACAGGTGGAAGAAAGCTGCGTTAGTGTGAATGCAGGAATGGAGCAACAACCGCATCCTCGTGGTGAACAGCACCATCCAACACGCCAAACGAGAACAAAAGGTAACAAAACAAGACCCACTCGTTTATTGTCAAAAAACCTCAAACTTTACTTGTGTTTCTCTCAATAAATAATTTACAGTATATACACGCGGTGACACTCCCGTGGGTCTCAACTCAGGGAGGAGATGGGGGGGGTTCTCCTAATGTCCCCCCCCTCTTTTCCTATGTATGTTTTTTGTTTCCAAGTATCGGGTCTTTCTTGGCCACACTTCACCTTTAACCAGAATTGGGTCAAACACAACCAAAATAAAGTGCTTCACTGTTTGCTTCTAAAATAGGGATACCCCATGCACTGTACGACAGCCGGCCACCACTGGAGCGCTCACCTGGACAGTGGGATTGAGCCATCCCATCATCAAATAGACTGGAATTGGCTGGAAATCAGCCCTGAGCCACAGCGCACCGGGATTGCAGTGTAGGGTGGTTGCATTATAGGAAAGGGAGGTCTTCAGGGACGTACTGACTTCTTGTGGTTTGGGCAGCTAGGGCTGCTTTCAAGAAGGATCCGCTGTTATCTGTGGGGTAACACAGCAAGAAACAAATGCTTCCTCTTACCCAATGACAAATTTTGCATTTTAAATTTCTAGGGAAGACAAAAACTTGGTTCTTTCTTGAACAAAGGAAGCAAAAAAGTCCAAATGAGCCCGGCTGAGCAGTTAGTGCATTGGGAAACTAAACTGTCCTGTGCCGCGGTCCAGTGGTTGCTCTCCTCAGCGCCTCCGAACTGTGATATCCTTATTTCAAAGCCTCCCTAAACAGAATACCTGGGGCACCAGCAAACAAAGCAAGGAGCAAAGTAGTAAACACATCTTTTTTTTTTTGTTTCTTTTCTTTTCTTAAACATTTAAAAACCAATTACATCTCTTCATCTGTACAGTCACACGAGATCAATGCCAGGGCTCTATATATTAAAGAGACAATATAAATTACATCCATTGACACAATTTTGCATTTCTCTGCTGCTTTACAAATGGAGCTCTAGAGCTGTTAAGGACACAATGAATAGTCACGTTGAATATTTACACCAGGCTGCCTCTTGGCAGCAGTTCAGGCTGCCAAACGTAGCCTGTTCCCACCTCTTTTGGTGCTAGCTTGTCTCATCATGTCTGGAGACCTCCCTTGAGAGAAGGAGGTGCCCCCAAGAGTGTTTTGGGGCTTGTTTCTCTGAGCTTCCCCCTGAGGAATAGAGGGGAAACCCATCAGGAGGCCTCCAAGACACAGACCAAAGGTGGTCTTGCTGTTTGTTCAGTGAGCGACGAGGTGAACCACAGAGGAACATGAAGAGGACATGGGCAGCACTGTGTGGTAAGGGAAGGGGATTATCGATGGTTTCAAGGCAGGGAACAGACATTTGGAGGCAGTTTGGGGGGGGGGGGGTCCTCTGCTGCATCCCATCTCCTGGCTGGATTTCTAACATTGCCCCATTTCTGATTCAAGCCCCGAAGGGCTTAAGGTGCAACTGGTCTGCAATGGGGTTGCAAGTCACGGCCCCAGGATGAGGAGCGGAGCAGAGACCTAGCAGCAAACAAACAGAGCGTTGTGCTCCTGCTCCATCCCAGGGCCCGGCCGAGCCGCGGGCAGGAGAGTGGGTCCCCCACGGAGCAGCCAAGTTTTAGGGGACTGGAGAGCAAATGGTGTGAGGAACTTATCCGACGCTGGGCAGAAGTTGCAGAAACCACTTGAATACTGGCCAGGTTTCTCCCGTTGCCAGCAAGAGTCCTCGGTGGATCCGGGCAGAGACAAGGGAGCCAGGAGCAAAACTACTGAGTGAATCAGCCAAGTGAACTGGCTAAAACGGGAGATGCCCTTTGAACCACAGCAAGCGCAAGCTGAGGCTTGAGGAACGTGTCCTCCTTCCACCCAGAAGATGCCTGGCACTGGTGGCCCGGCAAGTGTGGGACCACCATTCACCACTATTTCAGCCCCCTTGCACCACTTTCTGCAGCAATGGGGCTGCGGGCAGAGCTGGACATGCCTGAAAAGCAGAACATGGCCCCAGCGAGCAGAAAGCCCCGTTGTGATGGCCAGGCTTGGCCCCATCTGGCTGCTCTGCGCCCTCCTTGCAGGCTCTGCTCTTCAAAGACAAAGCCATGCTCATGCATGCCAATGTCACAGTCACCACGTGCATTTTTGGGACCTGGGGAAGTGCTACAAGGAGGTGGGGGCTCCTTGGAACCCACACTATTGGGAGGAAGAGGGGAACTGCAGGCGAGGAAGATCCAGACAAGGTAAGAGTCCAGCAAAAATTCCTGACTGGTTCCATTGGCAGCACGTTCCTCCCAGGCAAGCGCTGGGAAGGTGGAGGAGCGGGTGCCGAAGATGGCAACCCATGCAGCTCTGACATCCAACCTCCTACTGTCCAGCACCACCATCTCATCCCTGGTTCCCTCCTGCTCCCCCTTCCCCACTCTCCATGGTGCGAAGGAGCAAACCTCTATAACAAGCACAACCAGCATTGACTCAAACACAGCAGTGCTACCCAGAGGGCAGAGGCCATCCCCGAGGGAGCCATGTTGCCGGGGGCCAAGTCCCGTGTCCTTTCATAGAGGTGCAGCTTGTCTTTGTTGGAGTGAAGCATCTTCACATCCTCAAAGGCATAGTAAGCAGCCAGCATGAAGTTGACGTCCCCCGTGGTGAGGAGGTCGAAGACGCAGGACTGGAAGTAGAGGTCCTCCACGGGGAGCTTTTCCCTGCACTTGGCTGTGGCTGTTTCATACGTGAAAGCCTTGGGGGGGACCTGCAGGCTGGGTCCCTTCATCCGAGTACGACCCTCTGTGGCCTGAGCCGAGCGGATGGTCTGGAAGTCAATCTGTTGGTTGAGCGGACAACCGCGGAGGCACAGGTAGAGGCCCTGACTGTCCCGGTCCTCTACAGCGTTGACCACCTCCTCTGGCATGCGCACGGCGAAGGTGAGGTACCGGCCCACCTGCCTCACCACGATGGTGGTGCCAATGTACTTTGCCTGGATCTCAATGTGTTGGCCCGACACCTTCTCGGTGATCTTCAGGCTGTTGGCTCCGTGCTTATCCCCACCGTTCTTGGAGCCGTCGGCAAAGGCAGCGGGCAGCTCGTCCATCTCTGCCTGGTACACTTTCTGGTCCACACACTCCTGGAAGCTCTTGAAGATGATGGTGAGCTGTCAGGGGGGAAAGAAAGGAACAGGGTTACAACCAGGGATGATCACCTGAGAGCGTGCAGCCACCACCAGAAGCAGCATCAGCATGGGAGGTGGAGAAGCTGTCTGCTCAGCCCGGCCAGGAGCGTGGCCTTCAGCTCATGGGCAGATTCATGCTAAGAAGTTGCCCTAACTTTCAGGCACGCAGACATGGCCACTCTTCAGCAGAGGGATGAGGACACCGTGTATGGAGTCAAGAGCCAGGGGCTGGACTGAACGTACCACCTGGATCTGTGCTGTTATCTCCAGCCCCAACCCAGGCGCTCTGCTGTAGCTGTAGCTGAGTGCAGTATCACTACTCACAGCCTGTGGTGACATGCCCGTGCATGCAGCGCTGTCTTGCCTCCAGGGCCTGGCAGATGGCAGAAGGGATGAGCCCTGACTCTCTTAGAGGTGGTGCAGCTTCTCCTCTGACTCCCATGGCATTTACATCCCAAGGGCTGGCCACTTCCTTCTTCCTTGGCCACTTGCTAAACAACACTCTTCTCCTCTGGGCCCCAGAACACGCTGTGTTCCACCTCAACCACACAGACACACGTGTTCGAGTGGGCAGGTCCTTCTGGGAGTGATATGGACATAGACTGAGCCCAATGGGCCTCCCCACCTTGGCTGGGCTCAAACACAGGTCCCTTGCTGGAGGAAGGACCTCCCAGTGCTTGTTCTTCCCTTGCTGACCTGGCTTTGGGAGGAAAGCTTGATGAGGAGGAAGAAGAGTAGAGCTTGCTTGGGAGGAAGAGCAAGTTGCTCGTCGTACCAGGCAAACCACGCTTCCTCTTTCACCCCTTGCAGACTTGCTCGTCCTCTTGCATCTCTCCCCATGAGGGAAGCAAAAAGGGAGCCCTCGCTTCATGTGCCCCATGAAGGGGCAGACTGAGGCCTGGACAGAGCTGGAGGACAGAAAGCTCCAGCAGCAACCTCCTCTGGGTCCAGCCCTGCCCCTGGCTGCAGAAAGAAGGGTAGACCAGAGAACATCATGCAACAACATACAGGGCCCTATGGACCGAGAAGCTCCCATCCTCTCCAACAGCACATGTTCCTCTAGCAGTGACCCAGCAACGCTCTCACAGCTCATGCTGCAGATCTCATGACTAATCCCTCCTCACCACAAGCCCGTGAGGCAGATAACGGGTGAAAAGGCTCAATTAAGATGGTGATGCTGGGATCCAGCCTAGGAATTGCACGCCCCTGGGGTCAAGGACCATGTTCCTCAAGCCAGACTTCCTAGCAAGATTCCGCAAGTTTTGATGTCTTTTGGTAGGTAAGGAGTTGAGAGCATCATTAAGTATCTTTAAGGAGGTTTATAAGGGACAGCCCAAAACCAAAATGCCAGCTCAGGCTAAAAAGGTCACATCCAGAGCTGAAAAGCAGCCCCTGTCCTACATTTGCTTCTCTCTTCTCCCCACATGCAGGGAGAAACAGAACTCCCAGACATGGTGGGACAACACCTCTTCCAAAAACAAGAGGATGCCTCCTGCTGAGACTCCTTTTTTGGCACAGAAAGTGGCCTTTTAGCTTTAGAGCTTGTGCACCATGGAGCAACGTGACAGTTCATCACCTCCAGGCCTCTCCTGAAGCAGAGGCTGTGCCACACAAATCCTGCTGTATCACAGCAGCACGTTTTCACCTGGCCTTTCTCAGTGTTTGCCTTGGACCTTCAGGATGTTTATTCAGGCTGCCAAAGCACCTCCAGAACAGACTGTGCCCCACAAAATACCTGGACTTGGCTGTACACCACAGAGACCATTATGAGCCTGGGCAGAGGGAAGGCAACGTGAGGAGCTCAGCTCCCTCCAGGCTTCTCCCTGCAAGCTGGTGTCTGCGTGGAGAACAGTCCTGGGCATGCTTGGACCTTGGATGTCCCCAAGGTGCCACTGTCATTCCTCGTCTGGCTCTTCACAGCAACCTGGAGTCCCCCATTTTGGCCATGATGGCCACCTGAGCTGCAGCATCTCAACCTGTTAACCATGATGGGGCTGGATGTGCTCAGGAAGAAACCAGAGGCCATTAAAGGCAGGATGGGCACCTGATATTTAGGGCCAAATGCTCAAATTCAGAGGAGCTCCCACCCTGTCTCACCCTTCCCAAGAACTGCAAATGGTGGAGAAGAGAGATGGTGGCAAGAAAGGCTGTTGAGAAGCACCTCTGCCCGTGCCCACCTCTGCTCACGGGGACATGCCTAAAGCTCACCTTGCTAGTGGCGGTGGCCGCGGAGCCAGGCAGCACCGGCGTGTTGGTGACCTGGACGTTCAGGTAGTTATTGTCTATGAGCGGCCAAGCCCCTTGCACCTTGCAGGTCTGGAAAGTGTCTGTGAAAGTCCTAAGGTGGGGGTCCCCGAAGAGCCCACAGTGGGTATAGTTGGGGGCAGCCGAGTGTCTGTGAAAGCTCTTCTCATAGTGGCAGATCTCGGGGCTGTCGGAGCGCTCCTGGCTATCCCCGGGGGGCAATGTCCGGAGCCGGGGCTGTGAGGTGGGTCCATCCTTGGAGCAGTTGTGCTGCACCATGAGATCCTCTATGCCATGCACGGCGGAGTGGTAGGCCAGGTCCCCCCTGCAGGTGCGGGCGGTGCGGCGGGTGCAGTGCGCGTAGGCTCGCAGCGCCGTGCAGAACTCCGGCGCCTCCTCCGTGCCCACGTGGTGGGAGCCCGACGTGGCCGCCCAGAACTCAGAGTTGCACTTGAGGATCTTGCATGGGGATGTCACTGGAAGGACAACACGCGGAGGTCAACGCTTTGCACGCCTCGTGTGGGACATCCCCCGCTCTACCCCCCGGCGACACGCGGGTGTCCCCCTCCCGCAGCCCAAACTCGTGACATTGGCTCTACCGCGTGATGGGGCCTCGCTCGCCAGATGTGACCCTCTCACATGAGCTTGAGTCTCATGCATCAAAACCAAAGAAACCAACAGGATCTGCCCCAATTTAAGCCAAGAAGGGAAAGAGCATCCAGCCCCTGGATTAATGCTCCTGGCGGAAAACCCGAGTGTGGAAGAATGGGACGTATTCATTAGCAGCGATAAGGACGATCCTTAATGTGGGGAGAGATGCAGTGGGGATTTTAATGCCTTTTTAGGGTTTGACATTCAAAGCTCAGTGCTGCGCGAATCACTGTGAGCTGTGTCCGGACCCAGCTCTGCCAACGCAAAAATCTGTCTGCCTTCCTGTTCCTCCTTGAAAGGTTGGACCACATGATCCTTGAGGTCCCTTCTAACCTGGGATCCTATGATTCATGGGCACGATGAAAGCCAGCCCCAGCATGACCGCTGTGCCCCAGCCGCATGTCAACGTGCAGAGGTCAGAGCAGGATTTATGCTGTGACCAACCCTGCAGCAGAGCCAGCAGCCGCTCCTCATGGCTGCAGCAGCGCTGGGAGCAGCACTTGGAAGTGTCCCTGTGCCCCTGGAAAGAAGCAGGAGCCAAAACAACCTCTTTCATGACTGCTGTGTGGCTCTGCCCAGCCCTGCAAGCCTGTTCCCCACCACGGCCCGCTGAGAGAGAACAAGAGGTGGAGGAGAAAAACCGGCACGGCAGGGTGCGGGGCTGCCAGCCGAGCCCCCGCCTTGCGTTGCCCACACGGAGGCAAAGAAGATTCAGATCCTGTTTCTTCCCCCTCCACGTCTGTTCCCTGGGGCAGCGTGGCTTCCCTGGAGCAGACTGGAAAGCAGCTGTGCATAAAGCACCCAGCCACCGCTGAACACCGCACAGCGCCAATTCGGAGTCTTGCTGGGTGAAGCCAGGCTCACACCATTTAAAATCCATGGTGTATTCCTTCCTCTTCCACTCCCTTGGAGGGCTTGGAGATGGGATGGGCTCAGGCACAAAAGGCAGGAGGAGGAAGAGAAGAAAAGCCCCACCATTTCCAGATGCTTTCGTGTTGCCTCTCACAGGCGTACCCGTATGTTCCCGTCTCGGGGTTAGTTTAAAGGGAGGCTGGCGAGGCATCTGTGCCAAATCCATTTCAGATTTGTTTAAAAAGAAAGTTACAAAACCCAGTATTGTTTCAGGGAAAACAGTGTGGTTTAGTTTTAAACATCACAGTGCTGGAAACCTAAACATAGTCAGTGCTGGAAAATCAGAAAGGGAGACCAAGGCTATAAAACACTAAGCAGTCAGGCTGTAAGAAACAAGCCTGTCTCCTCTCTTTCCAAGAAGAGTGAAGTGCAAATAGGAAATGGTGACAGGTTCCTCACAGTTTTAAAACTCATGTTTAATAAACTCAGATGCTAGCAACAGCACTGAGAACCCAGGAGCTGTTTTATCTTGGCAGCATCCCATTTAAACCTGCGAGAACCACTGCGGAAAGCTTTTAACTCCTCATTGACCAGAGATGACTTGGTAACAAGCTTTTGACCTGGGACACGGACTCACCTTTCTGCTAAGCCTTCTGTATGTATGGCTCAAACGTAAAAAAAAGTATTTCATATTCCTTTCTTTTCCACACCAAGAGTGTGGTTTTCCATCAAAATCATTTTGTTTAGGAGTGGGCTTCCCATCACAGCCAACTGGCTTGCAATGGAGCATATGTGTTCCCCTACATGATCCAGGACCCTCCCAGTGGAAGGCTGGCATCAAAAAAGCACGCAGGAGCGTGACCAGTGCCACCACTGCCGGTTATCCCAAACAGTTGTGGCATCAGGCAATTAGAATCATTGCTCTCCTAGTAGTTATGCTAATGCGCAGCGTGAGGATGCCTTGAGGTTGCGTGTGGCCGAACAACGCTCTGTCGCTGCAGACAGACTTGCCAGCACAGCCTGGGGAGGAGCTGGAGGACACGTCCTTGGACATGCAGGACCCACTCGCCCCATTTCACCCGACAGCTCGCTCAGGCACCGGGATGCACTGCACAAAGCATCCCCTCCGGCGAGCAGAACCCAGGCTGCAGCTCTCTCCAGCTGCTCCAGTCCATCAACTGCTGTAGAGGGGATTTTTTTTTAGTAGGAATTAAGCTACACCCTGTTACTCTTTAAGGACATGCTTAAAGAGCATTGGATCAGGAGCATGAGCTGCATCAGCCTATGGACCCAAGAGGCTACTGCAAATCAGCCCAACACTCAGTGGTGTGCCGGTGCCGAGCATCCCTTGCTGCCGCGCTGCCCCAGGACGACGGTGACTTTGGAGTTAAAAGCACCCCAACAAAAGCAAGGGCAAGGAAGCCCATCTCCTTCCTCCCTGGGCCTGAAGGGGGAGCGTTCTTCTCTCAGATGTTATCGCTCCGGTTCTGGCACCCGTCCCCTTCTCGCTGTTTCGCTCAGGGCCCCATATAAGGCCAGATCTCCAAAGCCAGGTGCCGCAGCACAGAGGCATGTGTGAGCGAGTGGGGCCGCGCCTGGGCTTCCCCATGGACATCTTTCCAACCACACCGGTGGCCACCGGGCTTGGCAAACCCCTGGCACTGCTGGGGAGGGACCACAGCTGGCGCAGGCTATGGAGGAGAGCAAACACAACCCTCTCCCCCTGCCACCAAGCATGCCTTGCCTTGTCCCCTCTGGCAGCAGCGCTGGCAGAGCGGTGCAGGCTCATTTGTACCCGCGCCAAGAAACGATGTTTATTCAATTCCACATAATCTATTTTCCATCGACTCACAATGGATCTGTTTTTCAACCACAGATGACTTAGCACGGAAACAAATCCCTCTCAAGCAGGAACCCAGCAAGACTCGCCTGGGATGTGTGAGACACCCCTGGGTCCATGTGATGCCACGGCTCTTGTTCATCGCAACGGGTCCTTCATCCTGGGGATGGTGACTTCAACCAGCCCAGCCACCTTCCAACCTCCCCCTCAGCTTCCCCTCTCAAGGGTTGGTCACCACTCAAACCAGCGACAAAATTTCGTTTGCTATCCTGAAACCAACAGCTTCAGACAGTTTAAAGCCAGAAGAAATCACTGAATGACCTGGACTAAGACAGCCCCTGCTGTGCGAGGCCTGGTGCCCCATGTTTGTTCAGGTATACTTCCCATGAGGGCTCCTGTGCTCTGAAAAGCCATCCCTTTCCTTGGTGGGCTGCTTCAGGAGTTTATCACCTTTACAAATCAAAAATCTTGGTTCTAAGTGGATTTTATCTGACTTCATTGTAAGGACACAAAAAGAACCAGTGATTTTCTCCAAAGCAGCAAAAGGTCCGTTAGTAACCAGTATGTCTCTCACAAAGATATTTACACACTGCAATCAAGTCACTTGTCAATCCTCTAGATAAGCTGAACGGTTTGCGCTTTTAAGTCCCCACTGGAAGGTGTTTGCCCAGCCCCACATCAGTGCTCCCTCCAGCAGGCCGGTATCCTGCAGAACCCACCACCCAATGGAACAGGCGATGCCAATGTGGGACACGCGCTCCCGCTCTCCGGAGGTCACCCCTGTCACGGGGGTATTGCACCGAGGGGGCACCACGATGTGCTGTTGGCTTGGGACCTTCTCCAGAGCTCCCGGTTTGCAAAGCACTGGTCCTGCATCCAGCGAGCATCCTGTGGTCAACCCTATGCGCACATCTGACTTGATCAGCCTTTCAATGGTGACTGCTGCTATTTCCCTTCAGCATGTGCTAGTTTACCTGGATTTCATTTACCCAAATCATGCTTTTTCAGAAAAACAGCACAGAATCAACAATTCCTCTGTTCTCCTGCAATTTCTCCAGCAAAGGGAATTACTGGGAATTCATTTCCTAAGCAAAAGCCAATTGTCTGGAGACTTTTGGGTGCATATTACCCAGATCTGTTAATTTGAAAATGTTCACTGCTAAGAGATGTTGTTTAATATCCTCTTGGTTACTAACGGGTGGAAAGTATTTCATCACTCACATGTGATGCAAATACATCATCCTGCCTCTTTCCAAATGTATGGATTGAAGTGTGGATGTGCAAGCCCCACACATGCAGTAAAAGGCTTTTTCGAAGAACACAGTTAAATGTAATTACCTTTGGCCTCAGATCTGAGCACCTAGATTTAGGCTCCTAAACACCTATTTATTTAAGTAATCTAAATAAACCTATTTATGCTGACACTTCCATAGGAAAGGCACGATTCTCAGATGTCCTAAATACCAGCCATATCTACCAGCTTCAAGGAGATGCAGGCTGCTCAGCTCCTGGGAAGACAACAGCCACCACCAGCACCAAAACGACCTTAAGGAGAGTTAAAAGAATCACACTGCTCCTCAAAAACCTGGCTGACAGGATCCCTTCCAGCAAGGTTTCCCCACTCTAAAGCAAAACCAGAGCAGATGAAGGACATCAGGCCTTTGTAATCCAGCCTCTTGCACTCTCCCTGACCCAGAAGGGAAGTCTACATAAGCCACCCCACATGTGGCCATGCTGGACCCACATCTTGATGCCTGCATGGACTGTGAGCCAACATATAAAGAAGAAATAGGGTGGTGAGACACTGGCACAGGTTGCTCAGAAAGACGGAAGATGCCCCATCCCTGGAAATATTCAAGCTCAGGCTGGATGGGGCTTTGAGCAACCTGGTCTAATTGAAGAGATCCCTGCTCGTTGCAGGGGGGTTGGACTAGATGACCTTTAAATGTCCCTCCCCACCGAAACTATTCTGTGATTCTATTTTATGACACGCATCAACCGGCGCCTCGTCACACCAGGGAGAGAAACGAGCCCCTGGGTGCCGTCCGCAGCGCTGATGGATGGGGTGTCATGGGCAGGGGCACCTCTCCTGCAGCCCCACTGCGCACTGTGGGGTGAAGAAGACCCAAGGGCCACCTGACCCAAGCTTGGTGAAAGGGTTTGTGCTCGGTGGCAGCGCTGGGCTCTTCCAGCGACCTCCTTTGAACTGTTAATCAAGCACAATCTTGCAGAATAATAGCCTGGTTATTATTGCCTTGTTTGCATAACAAAGAGGCCCAATAAAACTGATTTGACTGTGCTCAGAGGGGGTGTGAAAGATCAGCCCTGAGAAAAGAGCTGCAGGAATGCAGCAAACTGCTCCAAAGCCTCAACCCAGGAAGAAAGACAATGCAATTTGCCATCAAGAAAAGCCCAATAGACCAATAAATTACCCATGTGCAAAGGGATTAGATCAGGTTTCAGTTGCACTGAAGTGGGGGGAGGACCAGGAGGAGGGAACTGAAGGAGAAAAATAAACCTGCCTCTCTTAAAGCGCTGGAGCTCATATTTTGCAAGGGCGTGCACAGGGAGGTTGGCTGGAGGGGCCACCTTCCAAACTGGGGCCTGGGGTTTGTGCTCTCTTCCACCGGCAAAAGCAGCAGATGCATTAAATCCAGGCAAAAGGATGCACTAATAGAGTCACTCTGGATGGATCCGAGAGCACACCTCAATCCATGCAGCTTCTTTTAACCCAGTTCTTGTCTTGCTCAAGAAGATGCCTTCTCCAGTTCCTTTAAGCCAAAAGAGGGACACAGAAGGAGTTTTCTCGTTTCAACCAGTGTCAATCACTAAAGCATCCGGAGGACCTGCCACAACTAACTCCCTTTTGTCCTCAGCGCAGAGTTCACGGCCCCCCATCCCTCCTCTCCAGGCGTCGTGGAGACACGGGGCAAGCACAGGCAGGAAAACAGCAGAGTCAGTGTCTTCACCGGCTACGGCAGGAACAGTTGGATGCTGCCGAAGAAGCCCTTGATCGTTCCTGTCACTTAGTCAGCTCTTTCGCCTCAGACTCAGCTTACTGCTGCCCCGGCATGCTTAGCGGGGGCAAATCCATCTCCCCCCTAGTCTCTCCAGCCAGCACTGCTCCTCCAGGCTCATCTCGATGTCCACGCACAGGGAGAACAGCGAGCAGACACCACTGGAGAAGGCATCCACCATGGAGCTTGTAGCCAGTACAATGAGTGGCAGGCGATGCTGCTCTAAGAATTAGTGGCAAGTCTTGGGAAGTCCAGAATGGGCTGAAAGGAGGAACCAGCCTTGACAGCCAAAGAAGCAATGGAACCAATGGCTCTGCTCTAAAACTTCATCCTGGGATTCAGGCTCCAGCATTGCCTTTGCTACAACCATTGAGCTTTCATCTGCCCAGAGGAAGTGGTGGACGGTTCAGAGGATGCAGGTTTTGCTCCACCATGAAGTGGTGGATGGAGGACAAGGTGGGAAGCAATCTCCTCCTATTCTCTATCTGCAGAAGGGCTCTAACGAAGCTGGTCCCCCAGTGTGGTGGGAAGCAGTGCTGGAGCTGCACATCCAACCACCCCAACCAGGGAGCTTTCACCAACAGTTCTCAAAGAGCCAGTAGATCTCCTTGAGGAGAGCGTTCCATTTCACAGATGAAGATGTGAAGGGTTTCACCCAAGATGAGCCCAGAGGTGGATTCACTCCCTCATCTCCTCCATGAAGCATCACCCTCAGCTTCCTCCCACGGCCAACACCACCCAAGTCCCCATTTCTCTGAAGCAGCGGTACACAGACAAGGCCACCTCCACCAGCCACCCCCATGGCCAAATGTTCCTGGTTTCCAGCACTCATCGCCCTCCCCACACCAGAGCTGTTTTCCCAGGGTGCCTTTGAAGGCTCCGCTGCCACCCACCAGCGCCCGGGGCCCCCCAGGCGCAGCAGCGGGTCCCTCGCCCTACTCCCCCCTCGCCTGGCTGGCAGGGAAACGCTTTCTGCTCACAGGTGTGGATTCCCTCTAGGAATAATCATCCCCGCCATGCTCTTGTGAAATTCCAACCCTTCAAACGCAGAGGTAAATGAGACACGGAACGAGGAGATGGAGAAAAGCCCGGAGCACATAAATCTGGATGAGGCAAATTTATACAATTAAAACGCCTGCCAAAAAATTGCGGCATCTCCATCAGAGGCGTTGGTTTGGGCGCAGGGTGTGGGGTGGCAGCTGCCTGGCCAGCAGGCAGAGCTCCGCCGGCCCACCAAAACCCCACAGAGGCACCCAACCACGGCTGGAGCCGCACTCAGGGGTGCAAGGGATCTACTGGACCCCCTCCTGCAGGCTGGGTGCCCACCCGGCACCAGGCTCACTCCTCACAGGACTGACAAGTCCACCACTAAAGCATGTCCCTGAGGGCTTCGTCTACATGGTTTGTGAAGACTTCCAGGGACAGTGACTCCACCATTGCCCTGGGCAACCTGTTGCAATGCCTGACCACGCTTTCTTGTCCTATCACTTGTTCCTTGGGAGCAGAGACCAGCCACCTTCTGGCTCCATCCTCCTTTCAGGTAGTTGTAGAGAGCGATAACGTCCCCCCTGAGCCTTCTCTTCTCCAAACTAAACCCCCCAAGTCCCTTAGCTGCTTCTCATCACACTTGTGCTCCAGACCCTTCAGCAGCTTCATCGCCCTTCTCTGGCCCCGCTCCAGCACCTCAATGTCTCTCTTGTAGTGAGGGGCCTAGAACTGAACACAGGGCTCAAGGTGCAGCCTCACCAGTGCCGAGTACAGGGGGACGATCACTGCCCTGGCCCTGCTGCCACACTATTGCTGATGCAGACGAGGATGCCATTGCCCTTCTTGGCTGCCTGGGCACAAGCTGGCCATCTATCAGTGCCCTCAGGTCCTTTTTCGTCAGGCAGCTTTCCGGGAAGCCACAATATCATTCCTCCTTCACAGCCACAGACCTTCACAGATTTATTTAAAATGCATCCAACTGCTGTCCTCATCATGGACTCAGATGAGGACATGGACTTTTCATTTTAAGAGAAAAAATAACTCTCTAACTGGAACCCATCCCCCAGTCCCACTGCTTCCCACCTTCCCATCCCCAGCACAGTGATGCTCTCACATCACCGTGGGCTGGCAAAGCCCAAAGCCAGGGTCCATCCCTAAAACGTCCTGCCACATGTCCTTGTCATCTCAGAAAAGGATGGCTGGAGTGTGTCACACAGCAAGAAAAGAGGTAGCTTATCCAAAAACCTGAATGCCACGGATCCTTACTAGGGCTTTGGGGACCAAAGTCAACATCTGTACAGGAAGGAGAGGAAACCGAGGGAGGAGAGAACACTTTGGGCTCAAGTGAAGCTTGCTCTCTGCCTGAACCATAAACCCCCTGCATATACAGGGATAGCTCTGCTTGCTGGGAACTAAATGGCCAGACTCCCCTGGATGCTCACGCAGCAGAAACCTTCTGGTGCTCTGCCCTGAAGGACCTGCTGCTCTCACATCTGCAGGGACACCAGCCTCTGGCTGCCCCACACGCCACGTCCAGGCCATTAGACAGAGCAGCTCAGTCTGTGCCTACGAGGGCTGCGTGTGTGTAGGAGCCAGCTTGTTCTCCGCAGTAAGAGCCCAATGACTTCATCAAGGGGATGGCATCTGGTTTTGCAGTTGGCCATAATTCAATTCTCCCCCTTGCTGCAGGAATTTCAGCTGGTGAAGCAGTGATTTACTCAGCCGGGCTGCACTTGAGTGCAAAGCAATCTTGAGGCTACAATCGAACGCCCTGTTATTTTGAGAGCTCGCAGACAAGGGAATAAATATCCTCTTCTTTTCATCCCAGTGGTTGCCAAGTGCAAGGTACAAAGCTTTTTAAAGGCATTTAGGGGCTCTCCTCTTACAAGCGCGCTCCGGGTGCCATGCACAGCCAGGCAGGGCCCTGCCTGCACAGCTCGCTCCTGATCCAGCATCAAGACAGGATTTACCAGGAGAGACAGAAAAAAGCCAGGACACTCCTCACCTGCCCCAGCAATGCTGCATCTCTGAGCATCCCTCATCCTCCTCAAAACCCCAGCACACAGGCCTGCAGCAGCCCTGAGCTCATCCCGGCCCCCTTCAAACCACTCGGGACCCCGATCCTCTTTTGGTCCTGGGTTCCCACACTCCCTATTCCAAGCTTGGTGCCTGCTCCAACGGGAAAAGCAAATCAAACCAAATCAAGCTCATCCAGATGGACCAACCTCCCTCATCTTTGACCTTCTTTGCAGTCCCACTAATGCTCACCCTTTGCGAGCTGTAAGGATCAGCTGTGGGGTTCCCTGAAGGACTGATGGGCTGAGGAGGGGATCGCTTGGGCCACGCACTGCCCTGCGAGAGCCTTATGGGATGTGCCCATCAGGGAGCTGGAAAACTCCTTGTCGCTGGGGCCTGATCCAGTGGCACATCCCAGCTGGACCAGGCCCCAGCTGATGTGCTGGATCCCGGCTCTCTGGGGACAGCAGGTTGGTGCAGAGGCCGAGCAGAGCCCCCAGGTTAGGAAGTTTTTATGGCTGCCCAGCCCTGTGAGCACTTTCATGTGCACATCCGACTCAGCACCGCTGACTGGGCCACAAAGAAGGAAACCTCAGAAGGAAACCATGATAAACCCGAAGTCGCTCTTCATATCCCCCCATTCCCAGTAACCAAGAGCTGGGAATTTCAGGATTTTCTGTTGAAAAAAACAAGGAACATATCCACCCCATCTGCATTAAAAACAAGGCGCCTCCTTCCAGCCCCACAACGAGTCTGGCTGGCAATCGCAGAGAACTCCCTGTTCCAAGTACGAGACCGGCTCCGAGCAAGCAACAAAACAGGGAAGCCAAAATATTTCCAGGTTTACGTTTGAATCCCTCCCTTCTCCTCTGCCCTGACAACATCCCGCACAGGCGCGTTCCTCCCCTGCCGCCACCTTCCCGTTCCTCTGGGGAGGTGTTTGAACAGCCCCTAAGCCCCCCTGCTCAATTTCGGCTTAATGCTGCCATCACGTCCCTCCCCACTGCCAAGACAAAAGCCGTTTATCAACCGATCCCATACACCTTCAGTAGGGATGGATCCTTCTCTGGAATCAACCTGGATGGACCAAGGGCACAAAATCCCCATTTTTTGGGGGGGAGAGGAGTGTATTACAGCCAAAAGTTGAAGACGATCAGGGAAAGTCAAAGCAAACCAGAGCTGGCAGAGCAAAGCCTGACATCTGGGGCAAAACTAGGCCAGATTTTGAAAGTACAAAAGGATTTGAAAGGAAACTCACCCCAGCCCATACTGGGAGGCAGAGACAGGGGTCAGCTGAGCACCCTGGAATATCAGGGTCCCAGACAGGAGGGGAGAATGCCCGTGAGCATCCCAAAGTGGGATTTGGCACAAGCCTCAAGCAGGAACTGTCAGCAGTGGCCTGCTCTACCCAAGCCTCCTTCCCCAACTGCCCCACACTCAGAGCTCATATGGGGGGATCCACATGGGGGGACCCACAGCAGTGGCCCCAGCCCAAGGGAGCTCAATAGCGGGGGCCACCCAGAGGCAGCAGGGTGAAGCCATGGGTGTGAGAGCAGCACGAGCGGGAAATCAGCCTGAGGGGTGAGTGTAGGGGGGGGTTAAGCAAATAAATACATAGGCAGGACTTGGCGAGGCACCGATGTGACACACTGAGTGCCCAATTGGGAGCCTCCAGCAACCCCGCTCGCATGGGGGCTATCAGGAAGGGGGTGAAGCTTTCTTGGGGCTGGGAACCCCCAAATATCCAGGAAGCACAGGGAAAAAGGTGCAAATGCCGGGGGGGGAGGGGTGGGGGGAATCCCCTTTTTCCTATCTTCCCACCCCAAAAAGCCTTCAATGGCAGCCCCCGGTGCACTCCCAGCTCTGCGCATGGGGAGCACTGTCTCCGCCTGCGCCCCGCTCCCGCGGGCTCCGGATCGCCTCGTTCTGCCAGTTCTTTGCACCTTATTTGACTGCTGACGGGAGAATCAAACAAAGCAGCAGCCACATCTCCTATCAAGTTCTTTCTTGCACTGTAAATCTCACAGCCCCAACGCTTTGCAACTCAACTGCTCCGAAAAAGGGCGTTAAGCAACACAGAGGGGAGCAGCTCCAGAGCTTCTAGAAGAAAACACACGCACACACACGCGGGGTTCAGCTTCCAGCTGCTGGGAAGTCCCCTGGGAGAAGCGGGGTGCGGAGGGACACCCCAGTGCTAAGGGCAGCGCTGGAAAGGTTCCGCTTCCCTGCGCCAGGGCGAGGAGGGCGAAGGAGGGAGGAAGGGCACAGAGCAGTTCTTTATTTATTTCCTACATGTGTGTGCAAGACGCTGCACCTACGGTTATGCAAAAGAAAGGCAGGGGCGACTTGAGCATTAATACATTACATTTAAAAAGGGAAAGATTTACTAAAGCAAAAAGAGAAACGCGGAGATTTCAACGTTGGGGCTTTTCTTCCTCCCTCCTGCTTTTTTCTCCCCCCCCCCCCCTTTTTTTTTCCCCCCTTCCTTGCAAATGAAGGGGGGAAAAAAAAAAGAAGAGGTAAAGAAACTGGAGAGTTTTGGAAGGAACAAATCCGCCTCTGTGGACTGGGCTTCCCCTCCCCCAACAAAAACAAGCACTCGGGGCTTGAAGGAATTTGCAGGCAGAGATCTGCCAAAAACATTGTGAAAAACTGTGGGGGATTCATTGGAAACAGATGGCGTTTTCAGCTGTAATTCTGACATTCTCTCCTTTTCTGACACCACACAAACACACCGGGCGGGGGGAGCGGGGACCCGCACTAGGTGCGGCGGGGGCTGCGCTGGGTGAGGGGGGGCGATGTGCGGGACCATTCGGTTGCCATCCCGCCCTCGGGCTGCACAACAGCTCTCCAGTGGAATAATGGTGCTGAGCCACTGAAAACCCTCATCCCGCGGCTGGGAGCGCCGAGAAGGGGGAGCCCGACACAAGCCCCCCCACCCCGTCCGCCGCCGCGCTGCCGGCCCAGGTGAGCCCCAGGGCTGAGCCCCCCCTCTCCGTAGGGCCGTGCAGCCCCCCCCCCCCGCATCCCAAAGAACCCCCCTTGTCCCCTCCGCAACCTCCGGCTCTGCCCTTCTCGGGGGCTCGGAGCGGGGACCCCCCACTGCACTCAGCGGCAGAAAGCGGCATCTGGGGGGTTCATGGGGGGTCCCCCCCGTTTTCCAAAGCACCGAGCACAGCCGGGAAGGGAGCCCAAGGGAACCTGCCCGCCGCTGTCACAACAACCCTCCGCCGGGGGCTGCTTTGATTCCGACCATCTCCTTCCTTGTGGGATGAGACAAAGAGGATGAGGTCAAGGAAGAACCCGCACCGCGACTGCTTGGGAAAAACGGGGACTGGGGAAGCGCGGGGGGGCGGGGGGGGGGGCACACACCGAACCTGAGCCCCGCTCGCTCGTTTGAAACATGTGGCAAAGCGCTGCAGAGAGGGAAGAGAAAGAGGCCCCGAGACAGGGGCCGGAGGCGGCTGTCCAAGGGCTGGAGAACCACGGGGGAAACGCTGCGGAATAAAGAGGCTGTTCCTTACCTGAAGGGAAGATGCAGAGAAAGACAAGGAGGATTTGGAAAAGTCCCAGGGCTGTGGATCCTGCCCCTCTCCCCATACCCATCCATCCAGCTCGAGCTTTAACCACTATCCTCTCCCTGGAAGAAGAGTTGGAAAACAAAAAAAAAAAAAAAGAGAGAGAAAGGAAGAGAGGAAGGAAAAAAAAAAAAAAGGAAAAAAAAAGGAAAAATAAATCAATCGAAAGAAAGAACTGGGGAAAAAAAAAATCAAATCAAAAGCCCCACATGGCTCCGCGGAGCGATGCAGGGACGGGCGGCCCCAGCTCCGGTGGCCTCCGCACTGAAGGATTACACAGACGTTTTCTCCTTCTCCTCCTCCTCTCTTTCCCCTCCCATCGCAAACCAGCCCACACCATCCATCATCCCGCTGCCTTCCAATGTCCGCATCCTCTCGCTGCGCCTCCTCCTCCCGCCGGAGCCTCCCGGGAAGGGGCGGAGGAACGCGCTGCTCTGGGCGGGAGCGGGGCGGAACGAGCCGGGGAGACCCGGCGGCGGGGGTCCCTGCTGCGGGACGAACCCGGCCCCCCCGTACCCCGTTGTGGGAAGGGGTCGGGTGCGGGTGTCCCCGCGCAGGGCGGGTGCGGGAAGGGCTCTGTTGGTGCTGCCCCGTGTCCCGCAGCTCGGGGGGGGGGGGGGTTGGGAGAGGGGCTTCATCCACCGCACCGGGATCTCAGCGCCCAGCGCGCCCTCCCCGCCTCTGTGCCTTAGGGCTGCGCGCAGCGCTTCGGGTGCCCCCAGAATGAAGGGGTTTGGGGCAAAGGGTCCGTCGTAGAGTGAGGGGAAACTGAGGCAGCGAGACGGCACGCAGCGGGATTGTGGGAGCGATGCTGCGACCCACGGGACACTGACCCCCTGGCACAGAGAACTCCTCCACATCACCTTGGCCCTGGCTGCGTGATAGATGTGAGCATTTCACAACCTTTCCAGGTCATTCACCCTCATTGGCACTGCCAACACTAAAGTAAGCCTTGATGACTCAGAAACAGCAAATCTCCTTATCGTTATTGTTAGATGACATTCTTCGGAGAGGGGACAACTGTTAGGGGTCCTGAACCCAGCTGCCAGGTGGCTGGGAACTGATGGAGAGGACTAATGTGTATCTACCGCCAGCCTGTGCGTAGACCTGGATGTTCACCTTTCCCTGCAGGAAGGTCTCACCAGTTGCATTGATTGTTATCCTGGAGGTCTCACTTTGTGAGCATCCCCTTAGAGACCCTTTGGGCAGCCCTCAGGCAGATGGCAGAACTGAGAGGACCCTCCCTGCTCATGGACCATGTGGATGGAGCAGCAGCTTGAAGCACACACAGGGATTTGTCTGCTGGGCTTCAGAATCCTGCTCGATGCCACAGCATGAGGAGGTGAGCAGGTTGGATCTGCAGCCCCGCCACCCCAGGGGTCTGCTCCACCAGGAAAGGGGCAGGCCAGGAGGGAGGCATCCCCTTAACAGCCTGCTTGGAGCTCTCGAAGATCTCCCTTGAAGGATGTTATAGCCACAGTGAACTAAGATAACTTCACTTGTGAACGGGAGTGCCTGCGGGTGTAATACGCTTTAATTAATACCCTTTAACTTCCCAGTTTTAGATCGTTGGCCTTCCTTTGATGGAGTGCCCCCCCTCCATCCTAACATTTCATCTCCTTTCTCTTGGGGATCTTATACAAAGAATAAAAGGTCGTTTCACACAACCCTTCTCCCAACTCTGCAAATGCTCTTTAACAACGGGTCTTTTCTCCTGCAGCTTGGTATAGGCCTGGGATGGTCCTTGACTTTGCTTCTCATTGATCTTGGAAACCTCCTTCTCTTCCACCTCACAAGGATGCTTTTTAAAGTGATGGTAGCTTAAGGTCTTCAGTAAGAGTTTGTGATCTCCCTGTCGTGGATTGAATCTGTGATTCAGCTACAGCAAATTTCCTATGGAAGGTAAGGTGAGGAAGAGGAGATGGGAGTAAATATCCAAGAAGAAGAGGTATCTATTAGTACCTATCTAGTTTTCCTTGCTGGGTTTAAGCCCCCTTGCCTCCAAGTGAAGGAGGAGCTTCACTGGGGCTTCATCCAGGCTGCAAAAGGAATTAAAATGCTGAAGCTTTTCCCATCTGGGACCCAGATGGGATCCAAAAATCCTGAGGCCTTGCCTGCTTGACTGGAGATCTGTCTTGGTCCCGATCCTGCTGCAGCTGCGCTCAGATGATGTCCACTAAAGTGAGAAGGAGCTCTGTGTGCAGCAGAGCGGGCTGAGCCGGGCAGGAGATGAAAGCTGGCAGGCCGGATCCAGACCTGTAGCACAGGCAGTGTGGGAGGAACGCCTCCACGAAGCACCTCTTTGTGGGGGATGTCAAACAGGGGCAAATATGTCCAAACCCTGCCAGCTGCTGCTACCACCCAAGAAGAAATGCCTGCCGATGGGATGTGTAGGCAGCTGGAGCTGGAAGGGGCCTGGGGGAAGGAGGGAGAGGGTCCAGGAGCTGAGGGGAGCCCAAGCATGGAGGGGGGAGAGACCCAGGGGATGGCATTTCAGACCCCAAACCCCTTCCTCTTGCTCTCACTCTTGCAATGCAGCTTTTGCTCTTATTTCAGTCTGAAAACCCACTTCTGCTGTTACCCCCGCTGATGACACATAACACGATCTATTTATTTTTAACTCCAAAAAACCCCTGTCTGAATTATGAACTTCTAAAACCCAGCTGCTAACGTGCTGCTACGAGGCGGGTTTGATTGTTTGACCCGAAGCATCACTTTGGTATTGCCGTTTTGTGGCAAGCTGACACTGTGCAGTGATAGACAGGAATCCAGTTTGAAGCATTATGAGACCCTCGTTGGAGCTTCTGCCTTTGGTGGAGGGAAAATTGTGCTCTGTAAAGCCACGCTCTGATGCCCCCGGCTCCAGTTTGTAAGAATTTCTCCTTGATTTTGCTCAGTTGCATCATGCATTGCAAAGGGGATTGCTGTTCTTGGCACTGATCAAAGCAGCGGATTTCGCTGGAGAAAACAACAGATGTGTCCAAACCGTAACTGTAGAGCAGGAAAAGGCCCCAAATAAGGTGTGTTTCTGAAATCCTGCTCCCCCTTCCACTTTTTTCACATAACCTTCATCTTTCTGGTGAGCAGAATTGAAGACTTGCACTTTAAACCGCTGCTGAACCACGGGCTGTGTGAAATTCAGATCTCTGCCTTGCTTATTGGGGATATCTAGGTTTGGAAATGTGGAATGACTGTGCTTTCCCCAGCTTCTTTCCTTCTCGAAGCCCAGCCCGATGCTGTTTGCAAACAGTGTGTGGGAAACCACCCACCGCTGAGTGCAAACACCTCTGCGGCATGGCAGAGTTACGCTATGCAGTGGCTCAGGTCTGGGGGCAAAGGCACCTCCGTGGTCATCTACACATTGAGATGCTCATGTTTGGTGTCATTGTGGAGGGGTGATAAGCAAATCACAGCCAGGGTCAGCCAGTAGCCTTTTCCAAGCTGTTTGCAGGATGGGTGGGAAGATTCCCAATTCCCAGGGGAAACTCAGCTGGGATCACTCGTCTGAACTTTACTTCCCTCTGCCCTGCATCACACCATGCATGGCTGTGGGCTTCTGTGGGGCTGAATGAATGTGCCTAATCTGAACCCTAAGGTTTATAGATACCTCCCCTTACAGCATTCCTAATAGAATTATTCCCTACCTGTAATTATATGGCTAAAATAGTAAACATGGGTATTTCTGAGGATGGTAACTAGTAGTTAGGGGAATGGATGTCAGGGCTCTTGGTCTGCTTCTGACTTTCCCTTGAACTTCCTGCGTGGCCACTCTTCATGCTCCTATCTCCACAGAGCTTCAGCCCTGTCTTTGCCTGCTCTGTCCCAGCACAAGGTGTTCAACAAATGCAGCTCATGGCCTGGCTGGGATAAGCCCTGATCACCCGTGCAGGAAGCTAATCCCGAAACCTTCAGCAAGGAGGCAAGTTTGGGGTGAGCAGCAAAAAGCAAATTGCTCCCTAAAGGGGAAAGAAAGGAAGTTTGGAGTGGAAAACCCCAAATTGTTGTCTCAGGAGGTTTGACAACTGATCCCAAAATGTTTGTGGAAGTAAAACCAAACATCTGTGCTCCGAACAGTTCCCTTATTAAAGAAAAAAAACCTCTGAACAAGAAGAAACACAGAAAGAACCCATTTGTCTTTCTGCAGTAACAGACACACCTCTGATGTTTGCAGTACTGGAAAACACTGCAGTGCATTTTGAAGACCTTCAAAATCATTTTACAGTCATAGAATCACAGAATGGTTTGGGTTGGAAAGGACCTTAGGATCATCTAGTTCCAACTCCCTGCCACGGGCAGGGACACCTTCCACTAGAGCAGGTTGCTCAAGACCCCATCCAACCTGGCCTTGAAGTCTCTTGACTGACAGCACAAGCAGATGCTCTCCTTGAGCTGGGGACCTCAAGGTACTGAATACACATCTAAACCACCCCCCCCTTCCCTTCTAACCTGTTGCCTTGCAGCACAATGCCTGGCAGGGAAAGTGAACCCCAAGGTCTCATCGGGGCCCTGCATGGAGCTGAATGGGGCTGGTGGAGGTGACACATGGAGCTGGGCTTTGAGCACTGACCCACTCCTGCCTCTCAAAGCGCAGAGCAGAGTTTGCTGATTTGGCAAATCCACCTCCCTACAGCTCTGAACATGAGACTCGCCAGTGTGGCTGTGTGAAAGGAGGCCAGTGGGTTGAAGGTGGAGTAAAATAGAGCTTTGTAACACCAATAAATAAACCAGTAAGAATGCTCTGCATCTTTGCATCTGCAGCCCCAGCTGAAGTTGCTGTGGATAACCCTGCTGTGGGCTCTTTCGCTGAATACCAGCTCCAAGCTCACAGCCATAAAAATCACCTCTAAACGCTCACAGCCAGCCAGGCTGGACAAGGAGAAGGGTAGACAGGCTGGTGGAAAACTTCCAGTCTCACCCGTGACCGAAAGCAAACCAAGCAGGGATGTTTTCAGGCAAATAAGAGTTCATCACAACAACTTTTTGTGATTGGTGGCATTCATTCGTGTCTCTCCCTTTCCCCTGCTTGCAAAGCCCTTTGGGGTGAGGCCTGACTCCTCCACATGGGAGCATGGTCCCTTGTTTGGCACTGTTTGGAGGGCTGGCTGGAATTCACCATCTGGATATTTAGTTCTCTGCGGGGAGTTGGTCTTCCTGGCCCAGGCTCCTCTTTAGGGTAAGTATCAAGCAATATCTCTTTAGTGTATCTTCTTCACATCTGGGTTCCCCTTTAAAAGACAACCTTGGGAGGTTCCCAAGAACAAGTTCAAATAGCCAAATGTCAGCTCAGCAGAAAAGATGGATATATCTGAACTGCCAAAAAATGAACAGCACAGAGAGTTTCAGAGAACTGGGTGTTTATCAGCAGAGACAAAAAACCAGTCTGTGTAACGGTACAGCCTGTCTCTGCTGCTTTTAAAAGATACTGGTATCTTAATGAAGTGGAGGTCCCTAATTGCACCCTTCTAACTGACAGGTCAGCTCAGGACATCTCCTGGATCTCATTAAAGGTGGGAGATGGCGTGGAGTGTTTGCAAATCCACATCTTCAGCCCTTTGAGGAAGGGGTGTTTGAAGGAAGAAGCTCTGTGAAACACAACTACCTTTCCCAGCTCCCCTTCTGGCAATTCCTGACAGCAGCGGCCAGAAATACAACCCAGTGCAGGACATCTCGGTCATGGAACACTGAATAACAGTGTCATCAGCTGGTTCAAAACTCTTCCCTGATATGTGAGAAAGAGACATTCCTTCTTATTGGGACATACACACACCAAAAAATCCCAACAAAACAACTTTAATTCAGCACCTCTACAGGTATTTCAGCAAACAAAACTGGGAGTTTTTGTGGAGGGGGATCAGCTCAGAAATGGCACCAGGAGTGCTCCTGGGTGTGCCCAGTTCAGGACTGGGGCTGGGCTGGGAATGGGATTGGGATTGGTACTGGGCTGGGACTGGGGATAGGTTGAGATTGTGGCTGGGATTAGGACTGGGGCTGGGATTGGGGCTGGAACTGGGGCTAAACTGGAGTGGGGCTGGACTGGAGCTGGGCTGGGTTGGACTGGGTTGGGGCTGGGTTGGGACTGGACTGGAGCTGGCGGTAGACTGGGACTAGGATTGGGAGTGGACTGGTACTGGGGCTGCGGTTGGGACTGGGCTGGCCTGGGCGGGCTGCGGCCCCGCTGGGTGGTGCTGTTTGTTATCCCTGCGCCGCCTGCACAAGTATCCAGTTTATAAAATAAACGCAACCCAACGCCGCCTTAAACCACATGACACAGCAGCAGCCTGCGAGCGCCCATTAAAATCTCAATTTGGGGAAATTGATTCTACCTCTGAGCAATTGCCATGCAATTACTCCAACAGGCAGCAATCAAGAATCACATCAAAACAACACCAAACTTTCATCTCCTGCCTTGCAACCACCACCGCAACAAAAAGCACCTGTCTTGCAAACACAGCCCGGTTTCCTCACATGTATATGATATTTAGGAAGGGCAACGTGCAGGCTCCAAGAGTGGAAGCAAGCCTGGACAGGGGCTGCTCTGCTTGGTGCTGAGATGTCCTGACCGGGGGCTATCTCCTGTCCTCCTTGCCTCAGGTTAAGGGCTACTGACAGACTCGGTTCATCCGACCTGCTCTAGATGTGGCCGTCCCAGCCCATGTCCCACATCTGTCCAGTTGTTCTCCCCACCTCAGTGCTTGCAACCACCCCAGCGCTTTGCAACTGCGGGGACTTAAGGGAGATAAATCTTTGTTGTCTCCGCAAACGAAGCACTCCGGTGTCGATAATCGCAATCAGCCCCGTGATGAGCTATTTAACGGGAAGGGGAGAATACCGGCGGGGATATTTTCAGTTCTCGCCAGTGGTCTGCAAGGAATTACTCGACTGACTTAGCCCAGCAGGGTGCATTTTTAGTGGCAAGCATCAGAAGGGAGGATAAATGAATAACCGCATGGTTAGTATCAAGCCGGACAGAGGGAGCGCGCTGGGCAGGGAAAATGGGAAAGAATCGAGGTTTCCTTATAAAAGCGGCTCGGGAGGAGGAGGCAGCCGGGCAGCGGGACCGACGGGGGAAGGGCCATGCAGGGGCCGCGGCAGCATGCGGGGGTCCCGGCTCCCCCCCTTACCTTGGCGGCCGCATCAGCCTCTCCAGCCCGCCGCGGGGGTCGGTGCGGGGAGCGGCGGCTTGGTTGGGTTTGTGTTCCAGGAGGGGTAAAGCAACCACAAATACACCCCAATAAAACAATGCAGGACAGCGCCGCGGAGCCCGAGGGCAGGCGTGGCGGTGGTGGGGCACGGCCGGCGGGCAGCACCCCCCCACCCCTGCCCGGCGGGGTGCAGCGCGGCCTCGCTCAGCGGGACGCGGGGAGCCGCATCGCCCTCCAGGAGCATGTGAGAGCAGCGGAGGAGATAGAGCCAGATAGGGAGGTCCCCTCCTTCCCTCCCTCCTTCCTTCCCCCCTCCTTCCCTCCCTCCGCACACGCTGAGCAGCGTCGTTAGCATACGCGGAGGGAGGGCGGGCGCAGCCCCGGGCGGAGGGGGGGTCCCCAATGAACCCCCCCCATGTACCCCCTCTCCCTGTGCAGGCAGACAGGGATGGGAGGAGCGGAGGGGGGCTTGCAGGGTACCCGGAGGGATGAGGATGCTCCACCTGCAGCAGGGGGTACGGAGGGGAAGGATGGTTTGGGGGGGCACCTCCTCTCCAGTGACTGGGGTGTGTATAGGAGCTGAGAGCATCTTTGTGCTGTCAGGGATTGTGGCAGGGATGGGGGTCGGGAGTGAGAAGAGGACTCTCTGCAGGGTTGTGTGCACGCAATGGAGAAGGGATGGAGATACCAGGCTCTTAGCAGCACCTTGGTGTAGCCCCTCCACCCCAGCACCCAGCATTGCCTGGAGCTGGGCAGTGCAGCAGCCTCCTCCTCCACCATCGGAGTGAGTCCCCATCTCCCACCAAGGCCTGGGGGGACCGATTTTGGCATGTATGGGTACCAGGGTGCCTGCTTTTCTGCCACTGTGATGGGAAAGCTCTGGGTGCAAGGCTGTGCCAGCCAGAGTGTCAGACACACAATTAATTACTGCAGCCCCAGAGCCTCAAACACGCTAAATATGCTGTCACCGTAGTGCATGGATAATAGCAGCCCTTTGCAAAGTGTTTCTTTCTCCCCTCTCCTTTTTTTTCTTCCCAGTGCAAGAGACAATTGCAGCGAGCACACAGCAGCTCTCCTCTGCTTGATTAAGTCAGCAGCAAAGACAAAATGTGCCCATACAGCTCAGGCTTAAGGAGGGATTTGAGTGTGTGTTAGATACAAATTAGAAAATGGATGTGATTTAATCACAACAAATCTAAACAGCCCTGCTACAGAAACCCTGCCATCAAAGAGGTTGTCGTCTTAAAGGTGGATACTATGAGTGTATAGTTCTGACAAAGGAGCAGCATGTTTGGGGATTGAATTTTTAAAGCAAGAGCAGAGAAAAGGCTGGAGAGAGCTTGATGTATACCAGATAAGTTATCAGCTATAGAAGGAACGGCTTCCTTCCGTAATAATTATTTGCAAATCAGTTCACAGTTCTGGATACTGAAGTGTCTGGACAGTATAGCAGAGGCAGAGACACTTCTGTCAGGCCTGCGATGCTGCACAGACAGGAAACCAGGCACAAACCCTGCCTGAGAGAAGGTAAACTGCTTGTTCAGAGGAGCCCAAGTGAATGCAGCAGACAAAGAGGAGGGGGGGAGAAGTGATGGCAAGCCCAGGCCTTCTTCCTGCAGGTGTGCACAGTGGGTCGGGCTCCAGTCCCAGGCTGTAAAATACCATACGCTGGAGCGTTACTAATCCGAGCACTTGGGGATGGTGCCACCGCTGCTCGAGGGAGAGATTGCCACCACAAACACACCAGCTATGGTTGTGCTGTGGAAGTGCTTCCCTGGGAAGACAAAGCACAAGACAGAAAGAATGCTAATGCACAGGGTGCTGGAAGTGCCTTGGTAACAGCAACACAGAGCATCGCAGCAGCAGCAGCAAATTGGTGCTGAGCCCAGTTCCTGTTGGGAACAGGGAGCCCCGGAGCAGGGAGGCTCCAGCAAAGCACAGCTGTGCTTGTGGGAATGCTCAGAAGTCTCCGCTGGCCACTTCCCACAGCTCTTATCAGCATGCCGTTAATCTTTGGCATCGCAACAGGAGTTGGCACCTTCAGTTCCAGGTGCAAGGTGCATGTCTTTGACCTTGCCATTTCCTCCATAAACACCCACCAAGGTGTAGAGCGTACGCGTAGGTGTAACGGCACCCTCCATGGGTACCCTCCTGCCTGAGCTTCGCCCCTGGGGTGAGAACAACACCCGGCTAACAGGGCACGAAGGTAGATGCAGCATATAGATAACTATGGGTTGTGGGAGAAGAGGAGGACTCGATGGAGAATGGACTTTTGGCCTTTTAGATAGGCTCCAAGTGCAGCGGTGTAAGTTTGCTCCGGGTGTGTAAAGTACATCCAGGTGAAAATTAAATCCAGAATATTCAGATTTCCCTTTTCTTTGCTTGTTCTGGGAATCCCCAATTTAGTGACCAGTTTCACCTACTTGTACTGAAGGTGAGTTTGCCCCTCTCCCTGCACAGGGACCTGCTTGGCCACAAACCAAACAGAGCAATAGTGCCAGTACACTTTGTCCTTCCAGAAATGATAAAGACAACACAACTGTGTAGGCAGTTAGAGGAGGAGCTTGGCTATGGGAGAAGAGGGATGGTAGTGCAAGATCCATCCTCAGCAGGCAGGTGGCTGTCCTGAGGAGCAGGAAGGTTCAGGTGACCTAGGGAATATGGATGGGTTGTGGCACATGGCAGAGATTGCTCCAAAGCTCACTGAGGCTGATGGAAGTCGTCTTCGAGGGGTTGTGGGCATCACCAGGTTGAGATGCAGGGGCAATGGAGAGGATGAGACACACGAGCTTTCCATTTGCCATTTTTATCCATGCACAAGAGTCACGTAAACCTATTATTTTGAAGCCATTTTCCATGCTGCAGCTATCTTCCTTGACCTCTAAAAGATCTGGCTGATCCTGATCTCGAGATGAAAGATTGCCACCTCACAGGCCGTGAACACCCATCCGTGAGATTAGGCTCTGAATTATTAATACAATCAATGACTACCTCTTTTCATCCTAGAAGAGGCACAAAGGAAAGCTACAGGGGCCCTGAAAGGGAGGGAGGGAGGATTCTCGAGCAAGGGGGGAGAAGTCACCAGTGGGAACTGGTTTTCTTTGGGTGGAAATGCCTCCTGTGTCTGTTTTATTTTGGAGCAGGAACAATGGCACCATTCAGGAGGTGATGACCCAGCTGCATTGGTAGGGCTGATGGTGGCACTGAGAAACCTCCCGTGAGGACTGTGTGCCTGAGGAGGGACATCCTTCCAGCCCCTTTCCTGTACTCGGTGCATCGTGGGCTAAACCAAAATGGGGTCCCCAAGAGCTAAAGGATGAGGAACCATTGAGGAGAGGAAGGGCTGGGGAGCAGAGAGATGGGTTTATCTTTCCAGTGCCACAAAGCTACTGACATCTACACTGTGTCACCTGCCTGTGACCCCCAGGCAGGTGACAGAGCCTGTGTTTTGTGGGGGGGTGTTTAAGCTCCATGTGGGGTTTCTTCACCATGGAGATGACATGGATGTCTCCAGGCTGGAGCCTGCCAGTGAACCAGTGTGGGATGAAGTGCAAGGCAATGCATTTGCTGCCTGGAGTGTGGCAGCATTCCCATTTCCATTCCCTGTGGATGCTGGAGGTGCTGTCAACATGTGCTGCTGGGTCTTTGTTCTGATCTTCACATTTGGCTTGGGCCTGACCTACCTATTTGGGCCATTTCAGTAGAATTGGTTATTTTCTGCTCCTTTCCCTGTTGCATTTGGGAGGAAGGTACCATGTCCCCATCCCAAGGACCAGGGAAGAGGCACAACTCCCCAACCCTGAGCCCCATGTAGAAAATGAAGCCAAATGGAAACCAAAAATAAAATACTATCTTCACTCTATTTTTCAAGAGGTTAAAAAAAAAAGTGCTATTGTGCTAACAGAGCTATTCTTTCTGGGTAGATAATGCAAAGCATTGCCTCAGAGCTGGCCAAAATACGAGAGCCTTTTTTATCCTCTCGTTTTCATTAAAGTTCATATCAACATTGCAAATACGATAAGAAAAGAAGCGTACAGTTACAATTATGTAGTGCTTTGTGATCGCAAACAGATTCTGTAATCCCCACTCAGGGGGTTTTTGAGCTGAATTTAGCTTAGAGCGTAAAGTTGAGCTCAGCCAAGACTGCTCTCCTACTCTGTATGATCCTCATCTGCTCTCTGGTCACACGAGAGGCCCATGGCAAGCCAAGCAAAATCTCACAGATGCGTCAGCTGCCCTGGCTGGGGACCAACCTCCTTTGTCCTACGCAGCCATTTATTAATATTCTTCTATCACTTTTGAATTGATGGTTGCTTTAAGCACCAAAACCTGGTATTGGTTCAACTGCGGCCTGAGCAGTAAATGCACAGGGCAAGTACTGAGAAACACCAGAAGTCCTTTCTGTTGCTGGGTATTGCTGTGGAAAATATTTAAGCATTGGTTCAAGAGACTTTATAATTCTATCACATCAGGAGTTCACCGCTGCTGAAAAGCTGCATGTGGGCACATCTCTTGTGAAAAATGGGAAGATCTGGCAAAGATAACATGGAAAAGGTGGTTGAGCTTCACATCTCTGATGAACCCACCAGTGGCTGCAGCCAAGGAGTCCTCCTCACCATGGCTAAGACCTGCTCATCGGGGTCCTCTCCCAAGTGGGACCATGGCCCATGGGCAAAAGCAGGATCTTGAGTAGATGGAAGTATTCCTTCTCCCTTGCCTGTGCTTCTAAACCATCCAACCTCAAGGTATTTGCAGGAGGCAGAGGAGTAGTCCTTTGCATTCAGCGTGGCCATCCTATGTTTAAATTTAAGCATGAGTTGCAATACCTGGTGGAGTGGGGGCCTTAGCGTAACATTTATAGTAGAACCACCTCTGTCACTTATATGGACTCAGTGGAGCGATGCAAGCCACAGCAAACATTCAGTTCAGTGCCAGGCTTCGCACAGATAAAGCTATAGAGACAGGGAGATGGACAGGAGTCAAGTGCATCTGGGCTTCTGGGGAGCAACCCCAGCTGCTCATGCCTTCCACTGTCATTCCTCTTGTGAGGAATTCATTCCTTGTGGCTACATTACAAGATGGAAAGAGCAAAAGATGTAAGGTCAGTGGCAAGTGGATGGTCCGTCAGCAAAAATAGCCCCTCTCTGTGACACAGAGCTCCACCTCGACTTCCAGACAACTGCTAGATTAGAGAATCATTTTTATATCATCGTATCTCCTAAGGCAATCTGCAAAGAGCAGCTTAGGGAGGCATTTGGCTTTTATGTGAATTTAGGTTGCAGTTTGCGAAAGTGTTTCATTCCTAAAATACAGATGAGTTTACTGCAGAGACTAGTACATTAGAGGGAAGTCTGGCTTGGAGGTCCCTAAAATGTCACCTGTCAAGCAGTTGGGAGAACCTAAGCCTCCCCAGATAATTCAGTCCCATTAAGTGCCCTGTGCAAGACACCAGCCTGTCCAGTCTTCAGAAGGGTGAAAAAAGACTGTTGAAGAAAAATTCAATTGGAAAGGAATTTGGTTTTAACTTCGGTCTCAGTCACTTTCAGAGCTGACGACTTAAATCTAGAAATAAAGAGCAACGGAAGTTGGAGCTCCAGAGAGCAAAGGAGCCCCATGGTATATGCTGCCATGTCCCCTCTCCGGGACCAACCACCCTTCCCTTGCTGTTGCCAGTGGTTTCGCTCCAGTGCCTCCTCACCAGAGGAATACAAATTGGGCAGCGCTGAAGCATATGGAGGAGAAGAATGCTCAGCTGTGAATTTCGGGGATGGGTATTATACAAACCCAGCCACCAGCACATCACCTTTTCAAAGGCTTCAAATCCGCTACAAATTGCTTCTGAATGACAATGGGAATTTCTCGCCCTTCACAGAGCCCCTCATATTAGCATCTTTATTGGAATAAACTAGCTAATTTCTCCAGTTGGAGGGCTGGTCTGGAGAATCCCTAATTCCAATTAGATGGATATTCATCAGCACCCTGATGCTTGCAGGGCAGCAGGGAATGCTGCTGTCTGGTCCAGCGAGTGGCTTGCCAGCTGCCCAAGTCCAGATCAGAGACAAAGAGAAGGGGAGCACTGAGTCCCTGGGGCCAGCAGCAAAGCAGGACATTGCAGGGACTGAGGGGTCCTTTTAATCCTCAATTTGTTCTTTGTGACATTTGGTAATTCCCAGGCAGAGGGTGGGGAGGCTGAACCTGCACTTGCAGGAATAATGATAAATCTGTGCCCTTCACTATCCTTCAGGTCCCTGTATGACAAATATACCCACGGCTCAGCCAGGCTGACTGGCTGCGGCTGGAGTGAAGCACTTATGGAGTAGAAGGAGGTACAGCCTGTCTGTCTATCCATCCTGAAGAACTGTATGGCAGCTTGTCACTAGGTTCAGCATTTATCTTGTAAAATGGTTAATGGGATTTCTCCAAACCAAGTGCTGATGCCTTGCAGTTGGCAGTGTTGCAAAGATGAAATTACTTTTGTTGCTAACAATAGATTCCATAAAGAAAAAGGAAAAAAAAAAAAAAAAAGAAAAGCAAAACCCCATAAATATAAATATCCCAAATCTAAAACTTGATGATCTTGCAGGTAAGCAGAGCTCATTTCTCACTATGGATTGGAAATGTGAAGACTTTGGGGGGCTTTAACTAGACGCATGCTCCCTGGAGCAGGGCTTGTTTGGATGAGTTGTTTGGCCTGGCTCATAGCTGGGATGGCTCGGGACTGTCCCAGGACAAATAACCTCGAGCTATAGCCCTGGTACCAACCATGCTGTAGTAACTGCAGTGTTATCAGAGGGAGCAAGGACAATGGTCAACGTGCCTTCTTGCCTGTAGCAGGTATCATTCATCTCTGATCTCTTTGGCCAGAAGTGGCTCACATCAGTGGATGTCAGCAGGACAGTATTTCCCCTTTGGTTTTATGTTAAACTCTTGGATTTAATCCATGCGGCATGGTTGTCCAGGGGCACTGAAGTCTCAAAGGTGTCATTTGAGGAGGGGACAGGTCTTTTGGATTTCATTCTCTTACAAGGTCGGACTCAGTGGAGGAATTCTGAAAATGTCTCATCTCTGTGCTGAACAAACACAGCCCGAAGGCAGAGCGGGGCTGGTTTTAACACCGTCTGTCTAATCCTCAGAACAGCCCAAGCCCCTCAATGTGCGACATCAGAGGCAAAGCTGGAGGCTTCAGAGTCGTTATAATGCTCCTCCTCTCCCAGTGTGCTGTGCAAAGCAGCAAGCCCATGTCAGGTTGCTGTCTTCATGCTTCCCCCATCGATAAATATTGGCTCAGCCTCTGCCCGTTGTGTTGCCTGTGAGCAGCTCGCTGCCCTCTCTGCTGAGCACCATCCGCCCAGCACATCTATCTCCTCTGGGGGTTAATGGAAACAGGAGATGGGCTGCCGAGATGCCAGTAAACAAGGCTCAGCTGCTGGGGGGAGAGGGTCAAAGGACAAAAATGAGGACAAGTCTGTACGCAGCCACAGCCCCAAGATGCAAATTGCTGCTTGACGCTCCCTTCCTCCTATTCAAGGTGTCATCTCCACTGTCTTTATTTGCATTTCATTGTGTTAGAGGGTTTCTTTTCCCCTAGACGAATGGCTTGTGAAGGTCCTATGGATGCAAGTTGTCTTGGTCTGGGTTTTTTCTGAGGAGACACAAGGGTTCCTGTGAGGAGGGGATTTGATCCAACATGTCCAGTGTGTTTGCTATCACCCAAACCATAGGGCTGTCTCCCTGCCTGGTGTGACACATTGCACAGGTAGATAGCGGTGTCCAAACCATGGTGCTGTGTGCTCTGTCATCATGAATGAGCCTTGCTATGGACTTATGTATGCTGGACAAATTATATTTGAGAACTACTTCACCAGCCACTGATAGGCAGCCACTGCTGGGGTGGGATGCAGGAGCCTCAATAACACTACAGGCTTTCCTATCTCTTGCAAGTGCTCCCATCCCAAGTATCAACCATCTTTCATCAGCGCTCTGGTGATGGGATTAACGTGCATTAGGACTTTTTGTTCTCATTTCTCCTAGGGAGGATCAAATGCAGTGAAATACCTCATTTTGCTGGGTGCTTTCTGAAAAATGTGTGGTATGTGTTCATGTTAGAAAGGCAAGGTCAAAGGAGCAGGACCATAGGACACAGGGGTGGAAAAACCCTTTTAGGACATGGAGTTTGGTCCATGTTATTGTAGCCCTGTTTGCACTTTTGTTTTAAAAGGAGTGCAGTTGTTTACCCTCAGCACATGTGCTGCGAGCCTCTTCCTGGGTCACAACTGTTTTCTGTGAAGAAACATGGAAGAAAAGCTGTCACTTGTCCTTCAACAAAAGACCAAACCCTGTGCCAACTCAGCACGAGCTCTCTCCTGCACCGACAGGCATTATACATAATTATATAATAATATATATTATTATAATTTATATTATAATAGTAGGTTGGATTTAAGGGAGAAGTTCTTCCCTGTGAGGGTGCTGAGGCGCTGGCACAGGGTGCCCAGAGAAGCTGTGGCTGCCCCATCCCTGGCAGTGTTCAAGGCCAGGTTGGACGCAGCTTGGAGCAACCTGGTCTAGTGGAAGGTGTCCCTGCCCGTGGCAGGGGGTTGGAACTGGATGAGCTTTAAGGTCCCTTCCAACACAAACCAGTCCAGGATTCTATGATTATCCTTCTTGGGGATGTTTTCACTCTGCCCAAGGAACACAAATTGTTGCTAATATTTACTCCAGAGTTTTACATTGGCCGTTTAGGCTGGAGGAATGTGAACTTGAGTTTGAGCAGTGTTTCAGCAGAAATCATCACTCAATGGAGACGTTTTGACTAACTTGTTTTTGGAGTTTGTAGGCGACAACTATGGGATGGTTTAGGAAGGATGATGATACTATCATATCCAGCTGAAAGAAGCATTGCTGTGGGCAAGTTTGAACACCAAAAGCCATTTAGCCAGCATGAATATATAAAATACATTGCTACTGGAATCAGATACAGCTGTTAACTAAGCCCTTTGATGGACAATGGGTCCCATGTTACATCCCTACCAACTACCTGCTCACTTGGATTCCCCACTGATCTGTGGCAGCAAACCGCACAGGGCTTTAGGGGATGAAATGAAGGAGCTGGTGTTATTGTGGGGGTAGAATACAGTCCCCCCCCAAAAAACCCTGAAGGCAGATGTGGCAATGAAGGGAAACTACTCACACCAGCATTTGTCAGGGTGCTGTGATTAGCAGCCATGACTCTGCTCGTGGGAGATTTCCATTTACAAAGCTAATAAGGGAGCAGGGATCCAAAAGCTGGATTATTCAGCTGTTAATTGTCAAGGTCATGTTACATTTATGTTGGATTTTCCTGCTGTTGTGTTTTGATTTCATTACAGTTGTGTTTGTTAGGATATAGCTTGTACGAGCACAGATGAGCATTGAGACAATTCCCCTTGCAGAACATGGGTTCATATATTGCTTGTTCATAGCAGCATATTTCTGGAAGACAAGCATTTTTCTTCCCTTTAAAAGGACTTGGGGGAAAAAGGACCATCATTTCCAGGCAGAAATTTTTCTGAGGAGGATATTTTTGTGCCTGGCTAAGAAGAGACACAAAAAGGTCAAAGAAAATTAGAATCACATGCTGAGAATGTTGCAGGGCAGGTGTTTTTCCTAAGCCAGAATTCAGTCTTTGGTGGGTATATCCCAGGATTTATGCCGCTCCTAACACTTCACCTGTTGCACCAGTACTGGAGGGTGAATGATTTCATCACCCTAGCAGCCTGGTTTCTCTGGACCCAACTCAATAACACTGCTTTAAACACATTTTTTGCAGCTAGAAGGAAGCCTCAGACAAGCGCTCCGGTCTGGCTGCTCATCGCTGCATTTCACTTGGCATGTAGGATGAGGAATGCACAGAATTTCCTTTTCCACCCGGTCAGATCCTCTGTCTTGAGCCTGGCCCAGCCCCAAGAGCACAACGGATGCAGCTGGAGAAGGGCAGGTCCAATCTTGCTGCTAAGCTCCAGTGACACTTAACCTGCTCTGCTGTGTGCTCAGCCAGCAGCTGGAGGTGGATGCTCATCAGTGGCCGAGCATCAGCTGCTGCCTATTGAAATGGGTTGTTTGTGAAGGAAGAGGAGGTTATTTCCCAGGCTGGAGGAGGCGAGAGAGTCTAGGGCTCTTGTGGGAGAATAAGGAGGTGGCCTTGAAGCTGAATGATTTTGCATCTTGATTTCTTCATTGGTGTTGGTCTGCTTGAGCAGATAATGGGACTGTGGGCTTTCCCCTGAAGATTGCTGCCAGCAGCCTTGTCCCAGTGTGAAAACTGACTGTGGCTACCTGTAATTCCTTAGTGTCAGCAGTGGGTGGGAATCAACAGGGAGCTTTGAGCTATCAAATGATGAGACCGGTTAATCACTTGTGTTGCTCCAGGAAAGGCATTATGGAGGAACGTTAGCCCTTTGGGGCTCTGTGAGACAACAAGGCTTTCCCACAGGTCTGTTAGCTTGGCCTTGGTTGCAATGGGAGCTGTAAACCTAAGATCAAATTCTGTCTTATCTCATCCCTAAAAATTATTTTTCTTGGCCTAGAACAGAACACTGACTGGCTTCTTTCCTAAAGCAGCTGTACAGCAAAAATGGGATTGAATGAACCTCTTTCCCTTGAGCTTAGGAACAACTCAAGATGGGTAGAAAACTGCTGTTGCATCACTGATACAGAAATAACTATAATTCACACCATGTACAAAGATACCACAGTCTGATTGCTAACAGCAATGGCTGTACTGGTCAGGACTATCTTTATTGCATCAGGAAAACAAGTTTTATCCCAAGGATGTGCTAAGAAATGAAGATGAGGGTTTAGGTTTGTTTGTTTTTTCTTTTTTTTTTGGGTGGAATCATCCCAGCAAACAGTGTATAAATTGCTGGAAGAAATTCAGGCTTCAAATGGCATTAGAAAATACTCCTTTTCCTCACCAGACTATAGATTGGAAGCCTGAAAACAGCCTGTAATGAAATTTTGTGTTTAATTAGTCTTTATTTATGTATTTAATTTTGCTGGAATGGTTAAAGACTACTCAGGTTGGGGGATTTTTTTCTTTTTTTTTTTCTGTCTATTTCCTTACCTTAGAACTTTTAGGATTGTCAAATGTTCTTTCCTGGTTTCACTAGGAGGTCTTGGCTGGGTAGAGGCAGGTTTGCCTAATAATGTTTATTAACTTAATCAAAATATTAACAAAGACCTCTTTTAAACAAAGCGCTGGCCAGGCACTGGAATGAAATAACTGTTAACAAAACCTATGAGTTTAAACTAGAAAGGACCTTTCCTCAATCATTCAGGTTTGTGTTCCTAATGGTGTCATGATTTTGCTATTCGGTAACCATATAGAGCTCAATCCTCACTCGAATTCCTCACATCAAAAAACAAAGAGAAATCAGGAGTAATTTCTGCAGAGGAGTTTTTCAGGGTTCTCTCTGTAACAAAAAGGAATCTAATGTTAATTCTCCTACATATCACTGTCTCTGGCTTCTTGGCCAATTATGTTGGGTTGGATTTAGTTTAACCCAAAGCAACCATCAGGTCACAGTGACTCTGGAAACAAGTTTTCCTCTTGTTTAAAACTGAAATGTTTTGTTCTTGTCTCTCCCCTCCCAGTTGCTACAAAGCAAAGGGTTTCATTTGTCTTTTCTCCAGAGAGATCCACAGCAGCATGCAGAACAAGTGCTGTGCTAATGAAATTCTGCCTTGGTTTAATCTAACCAGGGATTTCGGTTAAACTCTGTCCAGTGACTCCCCCCAGCACAGATGTGCCCTGAGGATGCCTCAGGCTATGGGATAGTCCTGGAGAGATTGAGTCTAGGGGCTGAACCCAAGATCTCAGTGCTGGTGTTACCCCCAGCTCTTGATGATGGGGACAGAGCAGAGGAGAAAATGTTTCTGTATCGCCAGGAATCATAGAATCACTGAATGGTTTGGGTTGGAAAGGACCTTAAGATCATCTAGTTCCAACCCCCTGCCATGCGCAGGGATGCCTCACACTAGACCATGTTGCCCAAGGCTCTGTCCAGCCTGGGCTTGAGCACTGCCAGGGATGGAGCATTCACAACTTGGGCAACTTCACCACCCTCACAGTAAAGACCTTCTTCCTTATATCTAACCTGAACTTTCCCTGTTTAAGGTTAAACCCATTCCCCCTTGTCCTATCACTACATCCCTAATGAAGAGCCCCTCTCCAGCATCCTTGCAGGCCCCCTTCAGATAGCTTTGTAATGTGAACAGCCACCACAGCGATGCCTGGTCACCCTTTTCCCCATGCTGGGGATGCTGAGCAGGTGATGGGGAGGAGAAAGAGTGCTGCCTGTTGGGCTGCCGCCCCGCTGCTTGGCAGAGCATCCCGAGCAGCTTGCACAGGTTGTGTGTGCTGTACCACCTCATCTGCAGCAGGCAGGTAACAGCACAGCCCCACCTCACCAGTGCATGGTGTGGAAAAGTCCCTCCTGGACTCTGAAGCACATTACAATGCTACAGGATGTACAAAATGGACAGCATTTGAAGTGTTTCCTTATAGGATAATCAGAGGAAGTCATTGTATTAAATATCCATTTGTGTCATTAGCCTTTTATTTGGTGCTTTGTCCAGACATCCTGTTTGCTTCCCCTTTGAAGTAATGAATATATTTCCTCTGTGCCGGGTCCGATCCAAAGCTCCCGCGTAAAAGCAAAGCACTGAATTGAGATCAGGCATGTACTCAGTGCGAAAGGACATCTCCAGCCTCACCTTCTGTGAGGAGTTTTGGGATAAATCTAGAGTAGTGTTTATTGGTTGCACTTAAACTCGCGCTCCTTGGGCTACCCTGGCACAAGGTTATGGCTACCTGCTCCCTGTAGTACAGGGGAGAAGTTTCTGATGATTGAGACCTTGCATTATTGTGGTGAGACATTACAGCAACATCACTGTGTCATCCTGGCTGGTTCAGAGATCTGGTCCAGCTCCAAGAGTGCACAGAGAAAATGCTGAACTATATTTCTATGTATTAGGAGGATTCAGGTGCAAAACTGCTCCACATCCCTCTCCCTTCCTCATTCCAGTTCTCCCTGAGGAAGCTCCCACTGCCTTTCATGCAGGAAGGGTCATCCTCGGGGTTGAAGCTGGGATCTCTATAGGTAGCAGCAAAAGCCAATGTTTCTAAATATGTATCTGGGAAAAGAGATGGAGGTTTTGTACATGAGGCCTGGAGGTGGAGGCATGACAAACACTAATAAATAGGTTATAGCCACATCCAAGGTACATGTGAAATACCATGAGGAATGCTGTGCCAGCATGTGGGATCCTGCCCCAGAAAATAGCTGGAGGAGATGCATAAGCCCTTTGAGTCTCTCTTCACCCCTGACTGAGGTGGGAAGGTAAGAGGGAGGGTAACCAACTCTTTGTGTCTATCAAACAAGTGCTAGCCTCTTTTGCTGCCAGGTTGGGAAGAGTTAATCAGGGCAGCACAGCCCCTGAGGACTGGGACTGTTGTTCTATGCAGATTGGCTTGTTCTTGTTTCTTCTATTGATCGCAATCACTCAGAGCTGTGCCTGTAACAAACTGCCTTAAATCATTGCAATCATAATAAGCACACCTTGGTGAATAATGCATGAGATGTCCGTAAGCCTATATTCATTAGAAGGAAGGTGCATATAGAACGTGGTAACCATCTGGGCTTGAGTGGGGGCTTGGCGGGTTGGATTGAGATGTGGTAGCTGCTAGGGATCAGCCCTGAACTCAGTTGGGTTTCAGGAAGGCTCCCCAGCCCTTCAAGATGCTGGAAATAGAGACAGGCTCCTTTTCATGTTCATGAATTTTGCAGGAGATGTTTAAAATGCCTCCAAGGTTCACAGCATAATACAGGTTGGGTGGAAGTGGGCTTGTGGCAAGTCTCCAAATAGCATAATAGCAAGGCATCACAATTAATAGTATTTAATATATCTTAATGACAACAAAACACATCGTGGATAACAAGTTTTGCTGTGAAAGCCTCATAGCCAAGTTAATGGTCTGGATATTAGAAGCCTTTGTTTTAAAATGCAAATTAAAAATGCTTAGTTTTCCGTTTGTCTTGAGGAGCAGAGTGATGTTAAAGTGTGGAGCTGCTTTAAGGCAACTTTTCTTGGGCTGGGGGTTGGTGTAGTCCTTGGCCAGACCCCACAGCAGAGCAGGCTCAGGTGCTGTGGAATTCATTAGAAGGTTTCTAGGGCAAATTGCAGGGAAAATTAACTAGGCAGTAATTTCCACCTCCCTTTCATCCTAGGGAGATGATGATGTTAAATGCCAATGATAAGGACAGTTTGGCTTTTGTATGGTTAGAAGAGATGGAAGAGGCAGAAACATTCCTGGTTATATCAAGCAGCTGCGGATGGTGATGGGTCATTTCACTCCATTATGGTTTCTGGCAAGTGAGTATTAAAAGGGGTGTGAGGGCATCGTTTCTCAGCAATGACTTAATTTGGCTGTCTAAACAAACAGCCGCTCCTCACCAGGTGCAAAGGGCCTTGTATTTGGTTTTTTTTCCTCCATGAAGGGAAAAGAAATACCTAAAGTGAAAATAGCACCAGTGGATTGTATCTGCTCAACAGCCCTGGTGGTCTGTACCTCCTGCAAAACAGCAGTGATATGAGCCAAGGCAGGGAAAACTTACTCCTGCGTGCCCAGCCCCGATGGGGTGCCTTCATGGCCAGATGGGTGGGTTCAAAAGCCCAGACCCCCAAACTCACGGACCTTCTGTTCACACTGGTTGGCTCTAGGATGGTTGTATCCAACGTGCAGGTCTGCGGAGTGGTACGCACAGTGGGCTGAGTAAGGTCTGAGCTTGCACAGGGCATGAAAGTCTCATAGGAACAGTTGCTAGGCCCCTGGAGGTACGTGCTGAAGGGAGGACTAAGCCTCTGATGTGCTTGATCTATATGAGATTGACTGGCTCCTCCTAAAACACAAGTGTGGGAACTGATCTTGTGGATGGTGGCTGAGTCCAGCCTTGAGCATGGGTGAAGAGTCTAATGTGGCTGCTAAGTTAATTATGCAGCCCACTTCTGGCTGTCCTCCTGCACCCCATCCATTACTGGAGCTAACCCTCATCATGCATCTGTCATCAGTGATCCTACTTTTCTTGAAGTCTGGAAGCAGAAAACTTGGAAACAGTGGGAAGTCTACTGTCCCTGGAAGGAGATGTCCTCTTTGAGATTTAGAAGAACATCACAGCTTCGCTTTTTTCTGAACCAGACTGGAGCATCTTATGGATGCAAATGAGTTAAACTTACTTCAGATCACTAAGCAGGCCACATCACAGACAAATTTGAAACCCCAGCTCCCCTGTTGGCAGCCACATCTTAAACTTTGATTAAACTGCTCTACCTTCGTCTCTAAAGCTGTATTTTTGTCCCTGATGCTCTTTCTGGAAGGCTGTTGCAGAAACTGGTGGTTACAGTTAAATATAAGGAAGAATAGTAAAACTTTTCCTCTCTAAAAATATATTACCAAGTGTCAAGTTGAGTCTTATCTTCAGAAACAGCCTGAAGAGCTTGAGATGATTTTTTTAAGTCCTGGGATTTTTCCAGAATCAATTCTTTTTGCTTCTTTTTAGTGTAATTAAAGAAATAAATCCCCCCAGCAGCTCAGCTCCACATAAAGTGATGATCCTAGATATTTTATACTTAAACTATATTTTTTCTCTACTTTTAGCTACATCATCTGTCACAGAGAGAAGCAGAATGACAAAGAGAGAAAGGGTCAGTAAATTTTAAGCTGGTCTAGTTAGGCTGGAGAAGAAAAATCAGCAAAACCAAGAGAAAGCAAATAAATGGGGCAATGTTACCCAGCCTGCCTTTGCCTTCACACTGCACTGCCTGGGATGCTTCTTGCCTTTGCAATGCTCGTAGGAGATGTGGCAATTTGTAGCCATGAAACTACCACTCTGGCCAAGGACCCCTGGAAGTGGAGCCCCAGTATGGGCATCCTACACATGAGCATGGGCTGTGTGTGGTGTGTAATGCATCTCTACTGGCCTGGCTGCTCAGTGCGGCAGCTTCACCCCACAAATGGGGGTTAGAGCCCATCAGACATGCTTTCTTCAGTAACCTGAGCCAGGATTTGAGCCGAGGCCTCCAAAGGTGAAAGGCTAATATGCCTGCCTCCCTCCCTGCCACTGAGCCCCTTCTGCTTTGTTGAGGCGATGCACTAACTTGGGGAAATCACTCTGACGACCCATAAATACTGAATTAAATGAGGGAGCCCTGCTCTGTGCGCAGGGATAATGTGGTGGCTGCTGGGCTGTTTGCTCAGTGACATTCAGCAAACAGGCTGCAAAGAAAGCTCAGCAAGAGCCTGGACAAAAGGAGAGGACAATCCACTCACTGGGTTCAATTATGGTCTGGAATTTAATCCCAGTAGGTTTGGTAGGGCTTCCCCCCAGGCAAAATCCATCTCACCAGTCGGTTTCTCTGAGGTCTTGGGGCAGCATGCGGAGGTATTAGGCTCATAAAGGGTTTCTTATTCACAGAAAGCCCTGTAGATACCACAGAAGCTTGTACAGATTACTTCTGGGTGAGGCCATAATGTTGGAAGTGAAAGGGGCTGGGATGCTCTTGCATCCCTGGGAAATCCAGGCTGCAAAGAAGAGAAGGGTGGTTAAAGCCCATAAATAGTTCTCCACTAATGAAATTGCTGGGTGGGGAAAAGGAGAAAATAGCTCCTTTTTAAAGCAGATGAGGCAAACATGCCTCCCAACATATTTTCTGCTCATAAAACTCAGTCTGGGTTTCTAGGTAACTAGTGGAGATACCCCAGGGAGAAGTTTCTAAGGGTTTCTCACAGCTGCTGGATTTGAATAACCAAATGGAAATGCTGGATATCAACTTTATCTGGTGCAGAGTGTGGATAACCCCATCCCACCTTTTCTGAGGCTCACTTGTGTATGAAGCAAACCTGAAAGCCTGGGGGTCCTTTATGTTGGGAGATCCACTGTTGGTAGCCAATATCTGTCAAGCACAAGACTAAGAGACTATTATTATATGGTCCAGTCTGATGTCCTGGCTAGCTCTGCTTAAATTCCAGTTTTGTTCTCTGAGTGTTGTCGTGGGCTCCTGGGGCTGTCCATCCTTTCGCAGAGCCATCCCATTTGGACTTGTTCACCTGCTGGATGGGGATTCAGAGCCTTTATAAGGCACCAATCCTGCTCTGTTTATTTCTTTAGTTTCATTTCTAAACATTTTAATTTCTAAGCAGCAGTTACTTTCTGGAGATCCAATTCTCTGCTGGTCTCAGACTCCTCTTCAGTTCTGCCTACAGTCTTGCTGTGCTTTGTAGTAAGGTAGTGAGACAGATTAGTTATCGAAGGCACAGAGAGGTTCGGATTTTGGGATGGATATTTTTCCCTTACTGGCCTTGCGTTGCTCGCAGAACCAGGCTGTGCCTGGTGGGGGAATAAGCAAGGGAATAGCAAGGGAATAAACAAGGGAAAAGGCTCCTTCTTCCTTCCATTGTGAGGGATGGAGCTGGGAGTCACCAGTGGTCATATTAAAATTATTTTGGATATTTTTCTGACTCTTTCAGATAGATTTATCCTAATTAGTATTACACTGGAAATAAGCATTCTGATCCCAGCTAAGCCTTGATGTGAGCAGAGGCATTATGGTGAACTCAAACTACACAAACATTTGGCTTACATGGGGCTTTTCTCCTTACTGGCTCCTCATCTTTATTGGGATTCAGACCAGTTAATCCAGAGTGTGAATGATTATCTGGTACAGTGCTGCAGACCAAATCAGTATAGGGTTCTTGCCAGTCATAAACCGAATCTGGAGTTCAGGGAAGCCTCGAATGGCAAAGTGAGAAATCCAGGTGGGTTAAATGCATTAGTTCTGTGCACAAGAACAAATTAAATCTAGGTAAGAAACTTTACATGTTAGTCATTGCTGTTAAAAAGCAGCTATAGAGAAAGTAAACAGCCAGCTGATCATCCCTGTCGTGCTCAGGATGGGGAAGGTGCAGATAGTTGTCCTGTTTGCAGCCAGTGCTGTAGTGAGCAGGCAGGGATGCTGAAGGGACAAATGGCACAGGGATCATATACCATTGTGATTGGATTTAATATTACTCATATGCCCATGTAAACTGGTTGGTCACATACATGAAGGTGCAGGGCAGTGCCTGTATCCTTCCCCTCATGCGGAGGAAGGTGAGCTGCTGATGTGTGTGGAAAGGATAAGTTCAGAGGGAGGAAACGGCACATGCCTGCTTCCAGAGAGCCAAGCCTGCACAAGCAGGACAGCTGGATACGGCTGCGATGAAATCTGGAGGTAAGTGCATTAAAAGGGGGTGTCTTTGTGCAGATGCAGGGGTCAGGTGTGACTGAAAAGACTGAGAAAACTCTCAGCAACTCAGGATTAATTAACACAGGCTGCCTGTCTTTGCAGAGTAGAAGGAGCTGTAAATGAAACACAGCAAATTGCGGCTGACAACTGGAGAGAAGAGATTGTCTGATTAATCCAAGTCTGGAAAAGATTTTCTGGCAAACTAGTTTCAGACTAACCTTGTCAAGCCTGGGACTAGCCAGTCGCTATTGCTGGCAGAGATGTTGGGCAATCCTACCAGTTGCTCTTGCCTTTGCAATGTGCCATTTGCTGTAGCTGTTTTCCTGGGTCTTGCTCATGGTTGTTTTATCCTAATGGCCAATTTCTGCTTCCTGATACGGCTGTTCTTGTCCCCGCACCCAGCCATCCCGCCCTACCGTGCCAGGCTGGCCTTCATTGTTTGGGGTCTGCCTGTCTCTGTCCCCTCAAAAAGCCAGTGGGTTTGCGGGATGGTCCAGTGTGACTGAGCCATTCTCTATCCTTGCTCTTGCTTTGGTACACCTACCCTGACTCTAGTTTCTTGACTCTTGGCATGTCTGAGCATCTCTTTAGCACAGGTTTGCGGTTTAGTACAATCCCAGATTTCTCTTTTTCCTGCTATCTGCTCCAAAACCAGTTCTAGTTGGGCTGTAACCACTTAGGCTACATGCATAATTTTCTTGCTCAAATGACAGTTTGAAGCCCACAGGAGCTGCTAATGTCTGTTCAGGTATTTAGCAGAGGCTGACTTGTGTTCCACACATCCCTCCCGCCCTGAAGCCATTGTTTAATCTTCAGATCTATTTTATTCCCCTCCACTAGACACTCATTGGGAGGACAGATATAAATTAAAAGCAAATTATGCAACCTGATATCATCAGTCAACAGACACCTATCTCTGCCCACATACCCCAAATAAATGAAACCACCATCGGATCTGACTACAGACTATGGAAGAGCTGAGGGGGAGGTTTGAAGGTCAAAACACTCATACGCTGTATTCATAATGCATTTGGGCAGATTTTGAGTAGTGCTGCATCAAGCAACTGCCTTTCCCTTTGTGCTCATGCTTGGGAATGCTGGCAGCTTCAGGTGGCAGCTATGGGATCAAAAGCAGAAGCAGTGGCACGGAATTCCCTTTGGAGGAAAGATGGCTCATGAGCATTTGTTTGCTGCACCAAGTACCTGATGCAGTAGGGATCTGCTTCCTGTTACAGGGAATATTCTCTCCTGTAGTCAACTGTTGCAGGTGCACAGACCTTTGGGGAGTGCTGGCAGCCAGGCAAGTTGGCCCTGATGATGGAATGCAGGATATACGTTCTTCCCTTATTGCAGGAAGGGGGTGCACGATGCTGCTTTTCTTTGTACTGACACCAAGTATGTAACCCTCCTGCTCCCCAGGAGCTCAGCTGGAAACCAGAGTTGGCTGCATTGCATTCCCAACCACCTTTTGATCTGGTGTCTTTGGACCCATCCAATACTCTTCACTCCAGCCTCCTTCTCCTCCTCCTCCCAGCTGCAGTTCACCATCCCCTGTGTAAATGTGGCTCCATGTTAAGTCTGTGCTTGCAATGCTTGAAAAGACTCCAGCCACTGAAACCCAAGTGCCTGGGGCTGTGCTGCAGCCTGCTGGGTGCTGTTTGTTGCCCCTAAAGAGCTCCCATTGCAGGAGCTGGTGAGGCAGTGCCAACCGAAGGGCTCTGCTGCAAGCTCCTGTTCCATTAGAGGTGGCTGAGTGCAGCAGCTACTCTCTCCCACTTTCTTCCACACAAGGATTTTGTGTCTTGGGATGAGGTGCAGGTCTGGACACTCAGTGCATGCCAAAGCTTGTATGAGAGCCCCTGTACCCCCTTCTCTCTGCCCCTCTTTTCCTTGCAGATGATGTGTTAGTCTCATACCCTGACCCAAGGGATCCTCCAGCTGGTATCCATAAGAGATCTCTATCTTATGCTTCTGTTCTGTTCTTTACAGAGCTGAAGAGCTAAGTTTTCCTCTGAAAACCGACTGTTCCTCTGGAGAAGAGTGAGGCCAGGCCTGTGCTGAAGCTGAATGTGGTCTCATGGTGGAAAGTGAGGCATAAAATTAGGCAACTGGGGGAGCTGATGGAAGATGAGAGCGAGTTCAGGGTTTCAGCTTGAGGGTCCCATGGAACAGAGACCTTGAAACAGGTGTCCTTGGGCTGGGGCTGAATAGTATGTCCCATTTCTGGACATGGTGTTGCCTTCCTCATGTTTGCTTCTATGGCTGTGCAGTAGGAACAGGAGGGTATTTCTGCTTGGTTGAGAAAAGCATCCAACCTACTGTCTCCTTCATGTGGCTGAAGAGTGCTGATGGATGCAGTGGGTGGGAAATGCCCAGATTTTGTTTAAATCACCAGATTCTCTGCTCTTGGTGACATCCAGATAACTCTGCAGCAGCTGTCCATGCAGCTTTGAGGTACCCTCTGTCCAGAGCTCAAACCAAGCTGTTGCATTTCAGGTTGGCTGGAAAACTTCCCCAGTGACAAGCTCAGACACAAATAAGGCTTGAAGGATATTACTGCATTTCCCAAGAGCTCCCAGCTTTTGAAATGCTTTTTCCCCTTGTACTAGGAGTTCTGGAAGATGAAGCCAGCCAGAAGATCAGTATCTTTAACACTATCATGAGGACCTCTTTTGGGAAAAGGCATCTGTGTAACGAATTGTCATGCGCCCATGAATGAAGTGTTCAAAATCAGCAGAGAGGCAGAGTGTATGAGGGAAGGTGTGTCTCTGGGTGTGCTGAAAGGAAATGTTATCTCCAAATTGCTCATTAAAACTTCATTTTAATGTCCTGATTCAGATCCTGTTTATCCCAGCGCAACCAGGAGCAGCTCCCTATAGGCAAACCCTGTGCCTGGCAGTACCAGCCGGAGCGGTTGCAGCAGGAGGAACATGAGAGCAGAGTCAAGCCCCACATCTCTGATTTAATACTGTTTTGGAGCCCACAGTGGTTTTACCTTGACCTCAAGAAAAACCCCATTTGAGGGAATTTCTCTGTCAATACTAAATATAAACCCCAAATGTGGATTCTTTGGTCTTTGACCATGAGCCTGTCACTCCTGTGTCTGCTGTTCTTGAGATGCTGTAATGCTGCATTAGCACATTTTGAGTAGTCATTCAAAGGCTGTTCAAACCCCTCATCTAATAAGCTAGTAGCAAAGCAGCTTCCAGAACTGTACTTTATTCCAGCAACTCCCTTTGCCAGCTAGAAATTACACTATTTTCCAATTTCATTATTACTTCTGTTTTTTATTATAGCATCATTAGAGTGAGAAAGCTGGAAAGGAAGTGGGGATTGTATAATGCAGGAAATAGTGAATTAATACCTCTACCATATGATGGAATGGTGCAGAGCTGTGACTGTGTCGGGAAAATATAGAGCAAATAAAGGTTGTGCTGGCTGGGTGAGGACGAGACTTCACTTGCTCTGAGGAGTGTTAACTTGCAAAAAGAATTATTTCTCAGCAATGCAAGGTCTGCATTTTATTTTCACATGCACATGTGCTTGCTGGTGAATAAAGCCATCACAGGGATATGGAATATTGAGGGGGAAAAAAGCTTTTATGGTACATTGATAGGCTTTAGCACATCAGCCAAAGAAAGCTGATTTATTGCCTGAGAAATCACGTAGGGGCATTTTAAGGAAGGGACTACGCGTGATAACAAAGAATTGTCTATTCCTTACCATGTGGCTCTCCAGTGCTAAATCCTGGGAAGTGTTTATTAGCTCTTGAGCATTTATAATTCCTGGTTTCGGTGGGCTGGGGTCTGAATAAGAAAGTGCAGCTCATGACAGCCAGGAATGTGGAGGGGTTTGTCTTTTTTCTTGTTCTGAAAGGGCAGGCAGCACTAAATAGTGAGAACCACCCTGGATTTAACTTTTTCTTCTTTTTTCTTCCCCCCACCCACTTTTCAAATAACATCTATATTTTCAAGCTCACTGACCTTACACTGACAGACACAAATCAGACAATAACCCACTATTTACCTGAAATTTCTTCTGTTGGAGCATGGAGGTTTAGTTGTTACAATACATGGACATGGCATTGCCTGTAGTTTCTGCAGAGGCACAGATAAAAGCCTGTGTGAAATGCATCCCTTAAAAAGCATTTTGTTTTAATAACACCAGAAGTAATTAAATACAGGTATGTATAATTTTTATTCTGACACTGTCTTTTGAGAAATTAAGTGATGAGCTAGGATAGACAACTCCACAGTAGAAATGATATGTGGTATGTATCGTGCAGTTGTCAGACCTCAACAAATGTGTTTTTAATAACAGGTTGTTATTCAGTTTGCTGGGTTGCAAATAGATGCAGGGTTTAGAAACAACTTCTTATTTCTACCTCTTCTGATAATTTCAAATGCTTGACAATGCCACAATAAAGATGCCTCTTAGCTGAGTCAATGTCTTCAAAGGAGATGCAGGCAAACTGATAACGAAGGGGAAAACACAAGTATGGGTTGGAAAGCAGCAGTGGGCAAGGAGCTATGAATTTTAACGTGTAAAATCCAGATTATACATTTCTAGAGCCTCTTGAAGCTTTAAACTCTTTACAGCCTGTTGAGAGCAGAATGATCTCTCACTTCCTTTGAGGAGGCCAGTGCTGGGGTGGAGAGATGCAGCTGCTTCATCGGCATGGAGCAGCTAGGCATGGCTGGAAGGGATGGGAAGAAGCATTTTGCATCACCTGAAGATGCAAGGAGGAGGTGTGAGGGAGATGGTCACAGTGGCCTAACCTATGGTGAGCCCTTGGAAAAGCAACAGCTCTTGGGCATGTTCCTGCAGTGACTGCAGGGATCGGTGTGGCAGGCAACCCCCAGCAATGCTTTGAAGGTCCAAGAGTTATATGGGAAAATGATGGGATGTGAAATAAAATACCAGGAGATCGATGGAAAACATACATTTATTGAGATGTAACAGGCAATTGCATGGCTGTTAAACAGCTATAACTATGTATTAAATAATCAGTTCAGCTGGTATTTATTTAATATAATCGCTGCCTATTAAACCTGAATTAAGTACAGAGTTAAGTGTCTCTGGGACACACAGCTGAAAATGGTGCCAGGAACATTTTATGTTGCCTGAAACCCTTTGTGGAAAACTCCCACAAACACAGACTTTGCAAAACTGTCCTTTGCTTGACAGGGGAAATCACAGGAAGAGATTTTAGTTTTGGCCTGAACTGTAGCAGAGTTATCTACCTACTTTTACCTAGACCGAGACCTAATGCAGATGCATAATTTCTGTACATCAAAAATACTCAACTGACTTCTTGGAACTGTTCCTTTACAGATTTTTGTCTGGTTTATTTTGCTTTACTTGCACATCTTTGCTCCCCTGATTGCCTGATACTTCTGCAGTTATTCACACCAGCACAAAGCGAGTCCAAAGTAAATGTAAAATGCTGCTAAATCAACACGGAATTTGCTCTGACCTGGCTGGGCTTACAAGTGGGAGGTGTGAATAAGGAGCAACTCTCACACTGGAAATGTGAGGTCAGAGGACCCAAGGGGACATAGAGTCTTCAACTCCCAGTAGCTTCTCATTTTCTTTCTACCAGCTTATGGAGGTTTGTGCCCTGGCTCATGGGCATGGACCATCGATATGGTTTACTCTATGCGTGTTCAAGTGCTGCTCTGAAGGATACTGGTGCCAAACACCTCGGAGCAAGCATACGCTAATACATGGGATGAAACTGTTACTTGGTGAAATTGCTGCCCTTGGAGTTCTGGGTTTGGGTCAAGTATTTCCATTTTTGCTTCCTTTATGCCTCTTCTTTCTCCTTTTTAGTGACAAATGAAACCAAGCAAAGACTCTTGTCTTTCAAAATAAATATCCAGACTGAATGCCATATAAACGGCATATGGTGTGCATTATAGATTTATTTTCATGAGAGCTTGCAAAGAAAAACTGCTGAAGTCAGGGCAGACCCTCACTCACCGGCCCTCAATGCCAGCTGCCTGTGGTATTTTACATGCAGGTTATTTGTGTTTCTTTCACTGGACTCTGTGTCTTTCCCCAGTTTCCTGAGCCAATGTGCCACTTCACTATTCCCGGGGTGTGGGAGTGCTGTAGAGAGCTGATGGCAATTTATTCTCCCTACAGAGATAATTCCCCGGATAGTGGTAAATACAAGTGGAGAGGAGGGAAGTGAACCCACGCGGGGTGTGATCCTGCCTCCCATCTTGCAGCGGGGACAGAAACAAGCCAGGATTGCGCTAAGCAGGCAGATCCCAGTTCCTGTGGAACCTGAATGTCTCTGTACAATGATCTGCAATCCCCATTCCCCTCCCTCAGACTAATTAGCCCATGTTTAACACCCAGACAAAACCCTGCTGCACCTGCACTGCCTTGGGAAGCACAATGCTGAGGCAGGCAACAAAGCGGCATGGCAGGGACCCCAAGGGGCTGAAAGCCCTGCCATCCCTTGCAAGTACTACTTTGAAAAAGCATGATAGAAAAGGGGAGAAAAAAATAAAAAAGAGGAGGAGGAGATTCACTCGCTTGGACTTTTTCACTATTGGAGAGAATGGGTCAAAGCCCCACAAAAGCAGCTTAATAAAGAGGAGAGGGAGAACAAGGCGAGAGGGGAAGTGCAGGGCAGGCTGAAAGGAAGGAAGGCTTTCCAGGTTATATTGTCCGCTTCGCCCTCCAGAGATCCTTAGTCAATGTCTCAAAAGCCGTCGATGACATCAAGTTGATTGGTTTTGCCGCAGCCATTAAAAGTAGCTGCTGGAGAATCAATGCAGCATCTTCCGCCTAGGACCCACTTGTTAGGAGGACAAAAAGAGCCTCATTCATGGGCACTACAAAGGGGCGAGCTCTGCTTTGATGTGGTGATGGATGGCTCCTTCACCTGTTTCTTTCCTTGGGAGGAACTGTACGATGCATTTTCATCTGGCTCCCTGGCCAAGTTCTAACTAGAAACTGCAGCTGAACTAGCTGCAGTACAGCAATAGGTGAAACTATTCATTTCTGAAAACAATACCAAGAAGTCTTTAACGAAAATATAAATAATTTTCTATCCATTCAAGAAGGGTAGGCTCACTCCTTCCAGACCCATACATATATGGAAGGAAACCTTATGCAGAACCTGTGTTTTCATGGCCGGGTTGAATAACAATTTGGCTTGCGTTTGGGATGTAACTTTTAGAAGATGATGCTGCATAGGGATTAAATCTCAGGTGAGGGGATTCAGGCTCCCACTCTGATCCCTCTGCCATCAATGTAGGCAGACTTAGGAGAGAGCAAAGTGGGGTTCGTTGCACATAATCACCTGAATTGCTCTTGATTGTGCGATAGATGAGGTGTGCTACGGGAGGGAAACCAGAGATGGGAATGTTAAATGACTCTCCTGAGATTGCTGAAAGAGTAAGTGTTGAGGATGGCTATGGATCTCAGGAGATTCTTACTTCCAGGCCAGTCTGGCCATATCTTTAGTCATCTTGTTATTATTTGTACAAAAGGGAAAAAGTGGAGCTCATGAAGCCCAGTTGAGATCAGAGATCTGTTGTACAAGGTGCTGTGTTTCTCCTTGCCTGAGTTAGCAGTCCCTGGTCCTCAGTTTGGTGCAAAGTTCCTAAGTGTGATCTTACTGGAGAGAGTGTGTTCCCTGTAAATGGACTCTCTGACCTAATGATTCACCATTGTTTCTGCTTAGAAGGTCTGGGACACCCTGAGCACATCCACATCACCTTCACAACATCCCCAGGTACACCAAGGAGTCACAGCCATCAGTGGGTTTGTGTTACTGACCAGTCGCAGAGTGATGCACATGTTGGTGAGATGTCTGGCATCTGGGACTGCAGGACAATAGGGCAATTAGGAGATTGCTCATGAAAGCAGTAGTAACAGTCATTACAGGCTTCAAGCATAGCATGGTTGATCTCAAAACATGAGCAGAATACATTCAGGCTTAAATAGGAGAGTGATTAGGCAGTTGGTCCCGACAAGAATCCCTACGAGTCTAATATGCTGGACATAAATTAGTATCATCAGTTCAAACACCTCGAAAATTGGAAGTAAATTACTTCAGACACTTGAGACAGATGGTGTCCATGCACCAGGCAGGGATAGAAAGCCTATCTCTCAGGGCAACGCTGGTTCCTCCCTCTCCTGTGAGCTGGATAGCAGCAGAGAGATGGTGGGACTATTGCTTGGTGCTGATGTGAATTCCCTGAGTTTCTTGGAATAGCAGAGAGGAGAAGGGGAAAATAAAGTGATTTTTGCCTGGAAATGGATGATTTTTCTGGAAGTACTGCTTCAGTTTCATCCCGAACATGAGCAGCAGAGAGAAAAACTAGTTCACCAACCCAGTCTCCTGCTGTGTCCTCCTACGGTGATATAAATATGGCTGGAAAATGTCTGTACTGTTTATTACTTTGAAGTCAAATGTGCACCGGTTAATTTCAGAAACATGGGAGAAGAAATGCTTTCTGGCTGGCTTTGAGTTGCTAGGTCATCTTACAAATTTCCCTTTCCCTGTCCCCCTGCTTTTATATACACATGGAAATGCAGACATGGATATTTTAATGTATATATTAAACTAGGCCAAACGTTGGTGTGCTGTTTGGAGATGTGTGGCATAGAAATAAATCACTGTGGAGAGCAAGGAAGGAACATGTGCTGCTCCCTGGCAGCTTTGGTTTGCTCAGGGCTGCACGCTTGAGCAGGACACAGCTCCTGAACAAACAGGCAGGCAGGTGGATGGAGATCAAACCCTATGGGCAAAAAGGACCATGAGCTGTTTTCCTGTGGGTTTGGCAGGGCATTTAAAGTGTCTTTAGGGAGAAGCTGGAGGGGGTTCAGCACAACACTGGCAGCTTCAAGTGAGGAGAAGGCTTATGGCAAGGAATGGGGAGAGGAGGGCTGGTTTCTCTATTCTCCAGAGCTATGTGGTTGAACAGGGGGTGCAGCCTTGGGGGACCATGTGGAGAAGGCTGTTATGGAACTAGTGGAGGAGAGGACATAGAGGACAACTGAGCCAGCTTCCTGCCTCACCCAGATGCATGGTATCGCCCCAGTACATCAGCTCCAAACAGCTAACCAAAGTGAATTGAGACTTTAAAGAAAGCACAAGGTTAAAGAAGATTATCGAGCTCTTTTGTTTCCTGTGTGTTGGGTTGCTGTTGTTTGCTTTCTGAACTTTATGATTAGATAAAACAAAAAAAGCCCTTGAAAAGGTGACCTAGGTCTACCCAGGGCCATGAAAAGTACAGGTGCTGGTCTCACAATGAGATATTGGATCTTGCACATAGCAGAATGCACCAGGGACCGATCCCCTACCTGATGCCCCCAAGAGCAAGCTAGCTTTGCTTGGGGGCACCCCATGCTTTCAAAATCTCTGCATTTCCCTCAGAAAGCTGGTGTTGTTCTGTCCGTGACATGGGGGCAATGCTGATTGCATGGTTTGAATGCTAGGAGAACACCCTGAGAACATGGCATGCTCATTACATTCATTACCATTAGCCTTGCCTTTCCAGACATGCCATGGATGGACAACCACATGGCTTTGAGAGGGGTTTGTGCAGACCTGTGCACTGATAGAGAGAACTCTAACGGGGAGGAGGGCAGGGCCTGGGATTGTCTTAATTGGGTGTTAATGGGTCCCAGCTGGGAGAGGCTCAGCTGGGTGCCAATTGCCCTAATTGATAAGAAGCTTTGATTGGATCCTTGGAGGAGTTGTTGCTCACTGAACCTACTGAAGGGAGGCTGGAAAAGGCAATAGCTGTTGCTTAAAAGGGGGAAGATTTGGGTTTTTAGATTTTATTATGATTTGGAAATTTGCTCTGAAGCAAGTGGAAGGATTGAAAAAACTAGTTCAAGAGAGCTGTGTATGGTGGGGAATGAGACTGCGGTGGAGCAAGCAAAACTGCTCTGAAGAAAGTGCCCCAAGGCAGGTAGGAGAAGGGAGACTTGTCAGGGCTTCCTAATGGGTGCCTGCTTCTTCAACAACTTGTAAGGAAAAGAAAGCTGCACCTCTCTGCTTCTGCTGTGGCACTTCCCCAGTAAGTGAGCAGGGATAGCTCTGTACTTGCTGCTGTATGAAGTATTGGGCTCTGTGTCAGTGTTACATGGAGAAATGGGGTTGAGGAGGGCAGCTTTTCTTCTATGTGTCTCTTGAGTGTGCTGGCAATACTGATGTGAATGACAGGTTTTGCCTGATGGTTTCCTTCCTCCTGGGACCTCGTTATTACAGCTGTTGCTCACAGTTGGAATAGATGTGTCTGAAGGAAATAGGAATTTCTACTTGTCTTTGAGTCAGACTTAACCCTTTCCAACTAAGAAGGAACCGAGGCAAGGAGAGGTTGTGCACCAAATGCAATCCAGCAAGTCTAAATTACCTCTAATCTCCCTGACAAATCAAGCCTGTAACCACACAAATGCATTTGGTGGGTGGAGATTCATTGCTGTTTATTTTGCTTTTGTTTTACTGAAAATAGTAGGTATGTTTTTCTTTGCTTGTGAAATTGCTTTGTGGCCCCAACTATCTATTGAGATGGTTGGGTACCTTTAGTGTCTCAGAGCCCTTTAAATCCTTCACACAAAGGGTTTTCCTTTCCTGTAGGAGGAAGCAACGTAGCAGGCATCATACAGCCTCTCTGCAGTGCCAGGCACTGGTAATAACCTCATTAGAGCATCCCCTCTTCCTCTCCCTTTTTCTCTCCAGGACCATAAAGCTCTTGCACATGTGAAGGCAGCTTCCAAGCATGGCTCACCTGCTCTTTGCAGTGCTTGGTCTTGATGCAGCTCCAGGGAGCTCTTTAGAAAGCCCTTGTAAAAGTATCAAAGGGATGACTGGATGTTTTTGTTAGGGTGGATGTATTGCCTCTGGTTGCGTTTTCTAGTCCAGGCTTCGTTGCACTGTCAAAGCTTTATTCTTCTATGAGCAGCTCAAGGTATCTGGGCAGACCAAAGGCCTGGCTTGTCCAGCACCATGCCTCTGAGGTTATACTTTTGTATTCATTAGTACTGGCTTTGTACATTGGACCAGTCAGTGATATGGCTCATCTGGGCATGCACAGAACTTTCAGTGATCTTTTACACTTGTATGCTGAAGAAGTAGGTGTGTAAGAAGTTGGATGCTATTTAATGCAACACAGACACCTGATCAGTCAGAATTAATCTGGCAATGTTTTTGGAGCTGGAAAACATGAGGTTTTTATTGGAATGATACTCTACATCATTTTTATCATGTCTTAGAGCTATAACTGGGCAACAAATATTAGACTTGATGCATTTTTTCAATCACAGCCTTAGATGGTCAATATTACATGCTTTCAGAAAGAGGATCAGAAGGGGGCAAGTAAAGAGTGATTCTCCGCATGCTAGTATCTTAGATGATGTTAACCAAACAAGACTGGCCATAACCATGTAAGTTGTATCTACCTCTACCAGTGAAAAAGGAAAAATACAGCAAACATCAAGGAAACCAGCACAGTCTCATTCCCGAGTGCGCACTGCTGACTTATCAGCTTTTAAATTGCTGACAAATGACAAGCTCCCATAATGATCCAGTTCAGAGGGTACCTTCTTGGAGAAACACAGGGATGCTCCTGGCAGGGTCATTACTGGAAGTCGTTAATCACTGATTTGATATTCAAAGCTGATGGTGAAGTCAAAGCAGGTCAGCATGCTAATGGTCATCAGCAGTGGCAACAACCAATTTCCACAGAATTATTGTCAGTGCACGCAGCAAAAAGCAGCTCGGAAAAGGCAATCTTTTATTTTTAAATGGGAGCCTGTATGAGGTGGGCTGTAGGGGCAGAATGAACTGCTGCCTGACAGGAGGCAGATTTGCTTCTAATTGGGAGAGGCAAGCGGACAGGAGAGATGCAGCTGGATCTCCAGGGGCAAGCAACATTTCCCAGCTGGGACCATCTGCTGTGATTTTCAACAGAGAAATTAAACAAGGTATTGCTTCTGTTAGCATGAGGGAGCTGGTGTGTGTCACGGGTGAGCATTGCTGGGGGGTCAGCGTGTCCTGGTGACTGGAGAGCAGTCCTTCAACTGCCTGCTCCAGTGTGGGACCTGGGCAGAGCTGTGTTGCTCAGTTTAAAGGTGGAAAATAAATGCTGGGAGCTCTTGAAGTTATTGCTCGGCCTCCTGGACAGTGTGTTCACATTGCTCTTCTGTAAGCACACTGTCCAGGAAGACCACAAAATGCCTTTTTGTACTCAGTACAGCTGTTTTCTGGCAGCCCTAAAGGCACCCTGGGAACAATTAAGGCAGGTTCACGGTGTGTTTTCCCCTAGTCCCACATGGTGGGATGGAGGTACCATCTGGAGCACCACTGGTGTGAACTGTTGGTTTGCTAACACGGACAATTTGTTGCGGACCCTCTTGTTTGTGTCCAGTATTTTTCTGCTCTGTTAGAGCAGCTGAGTCAGTTTTCCACGAATGTGAGTTTAAAAGTATGTTGATATTTAGGTTTATTTCTTAAACACCTTGGTAAGTGGCTTTCCCTCAAATGTTTTCATTTGCTTTCTTTAAAAGAGCAATGAGAGCACCAGTTCTCACCAGGAGCCAGAAGTGGTGTTGCCCAGTAATGGCTCAAAGCAGTAAGGGGGTCTCCAGCCTGCCCTTAATCCTGTGTATGTTGAAGAGCTGCTGTGCAAAACTGGAACTAAAAGGCTGTCCCTACCCTATAAATCCCCCCCATCTAACACTGTCCTGTTATCTCAGACATTTTCTTTTGAGAAAGAAAGATTCCAGCATCATGTTAGAGGCTACTCATTACTCTGAATTATTGACTCAGGGTATGTGAACCTGAGACATCTTGAAATTATTTCTCCCCAAAAGCATATGTGGTATGAGAACAATACCCCTGGAAATGGAGAGAGCAGGACAACAAGCACTGTTTGATCACACTGGCCTCTGCCGAAGGCGGGTTTCCATCTGGGGATGAGGCAGGAGCTTCATCACCCTTCACTTCTCTGCCCCTGTGCTCGAGTGGCCTTTAGCTGGTGCAAGTTTTAACTGAAATGGACACACATGTACTAGGAATTGGACTTGAGACCAGCAATTAATTTCACATAATACCTTTGTTGTCCCTGGCTTGGACCAGATTTGAACTAGTGACCTGGAGATGAAAGTCACCATAGTCCTTTAATAGTCCCCTGAGGCGGGCAGGCAGCCTTCTTGCTGGCTGTGGTAAAACCCATGGCCAGGCTATTTCTCTGCTTCCCTCAAGTTTAACCCTCTCCCACCCCGCTTCCTTCTCCCCACCTCCTCCAGCTCTCCTTTGCCTGCTGGGCATGACCAGGATAAAAGGAAGAACAATGAGAGCCATATGTGAAGCCTTTTAACCCCTCTGCAATGGCCTGTGGTGAGTCTGGCTGGGGGGTGAGTTGTGCAAGTCCTGGGGTCCTCTGGGTAGCTTGAGCCTCTGGACACTGCTTGGAGGGGACTGCATCAAGTGGAAATGTATTTGCTGGAAAAGAAATGGGAGTGTTCAGGAGTAGACGTGTAACTGGCATCCAGTTGTAGAGCATGAGGTTCTCCCTGGTTCCAGCTTCATCTGATGCTCATACAGTCTTTACCCTGCTCTAGTTCCCCTGCACGTGGTGACAATGACTGATGGGATGAATTGGAAAGTAAGATCCTAGCATCTGTGGTGTTGTAAGTTTGAGTGCAAACACAAGGAATTTCCCTTTCCCATAATGTTACGTTCAATCTCCCTCATGTGGACTAGGAAAACCCCTCTGGCCTTGCGACTTTCAGACAAGATGCAAGACCATCCGTTATCCTGTCCTCTGTGTTGTTGAGCCATAAATCTGGAACTCCAGAAGCCAGTGTAATACTGATGTGCCCTCAAGTGGGGAGGTAAACTGAGTGTGGTTGGGCATCACTCTTTAGCCAAAAGGTTTATAGCTGAAGCTATCTTGCCTTGAGGACCTTCAGAAATCGTGCTTGAAATGTGTTTCTAAAGGGGGATTAGCCAAACCTGAAAGTATTCCTGAAAGGCTCCAACTGAACAGAGCAGGCAGGGAGTGCCTGTTTGCATGTCTCTTACCTTGACTTGTCTTTGGCCTGTCTCCCCGCCTTTTCTTGTTGTCCCAGGGTCCTTGCCTGACCCTGACTTAGGGAGCGTGATGCCCTAGCCGGAATGAGGAAGTGTAAAGAGCAAATGGAGACTGTTCCCATCTGATGGTCAAGCAGTGCATGCCCTTGTGAAGTACCAGTAGCTGTCACCCTGTTCCCACTGATGTCCAGACCTCCTCTGGGATGAGAAGTAACCCCTCAGCATGGTGAGTGGTCGTCTTTCCACTTGCAGCAGAGGTGCTGTGTTTTGGGCTGCATCCTCACCAGCGAGAGCTGGATCCTGCTAAGTGCCCCAGTCTTGTAGTTGTGGTTGCATGGTGAGGAGGTGAGGTTCTCTGAGGTGTGTTTTATAAGTCTAAAATCCATGTGCGAGGAAGGAAAAATGAACTACATTCTAGGAAAATATCTTGTTCTGGTGCTGCCCAGGAAGTGTCTTGCTGTGGTCTGGTGAACACCAAGAAGTGACAGGCGTGCTTTGGCAGCAGAAGGCTGCAGTGAGGTTTGTGCTACAGAAAACTCCCACCCTGGAATGCGAAGGATTTTATGGGCACTAATAAATTAAATCTCATGTGTTGACTCTAAAAATGCAGTGGTAATGAACCAGCCTTAGTTTACAGATAATGAGAGTGGAGCACAGAGTAGTATGCTCAGTTCTCTGAGGCTGCAGGACCATCCAGCAGTATGGGTGGGATGATACTGAGGAACCCATCTTTCCTGCACCACTGCCTTTCCTTCAGGCTGTTGCTCTTTGCCACAACATACCCAAATATTCTCTTCCAAAATCCTCCCTTTGGTTTTCATCTAGCAGCACATGGGGTACTTGTTAGCTGTCTTTGACAGGTCTTCAGAAAGCCAGGCTTATTGCCATTAGTCTGGCATCTTCTATGTGGAGGAATGCCTCTCGACTGGAAATAAAATGTTCTGGAAATCGGAAAAATGCTGCAAACTCCATATGTCCTGCTCTGCCTGCTCTCCAGAGCTGTGTCTGCTCAGCAATCCCCTCTTTGAGGGCTGGATGCCAGAGCAGTGACATGAGATCGTTCGGAGGGGGAACGTGTTTCTGCAGGTCCCATGCTGGGGGGTGTGCAGGCAGGCGGGAGCTCTGCAGGGCCTTCCATGTCTCCCCAACAGCTGACACGGAAATGGGAGAGGCACCCTTTCCCCAGGTAATATCCCCCCCCTTCCTTAGTCCTCTCCCTCTCTCACAGATGTCTTAAGGACCTTAAAAAGTCTTGCATGTGGGCTCTTGGCCCTGGCGAGGCAGAAGGTGCCTGCAGGCAGAATAACCCCCTCTTGGACAGCTGGATGAAGACATCACTCGTCAAGCATCAGCCCTCTCCAGGTAACAAATCTCCTGCTCCTCCTTTGCAGGAATGTCTGCAGTCACACGTTCGCACCTGAGGCTGTCAGCCTTCAAAGCCCCTTCTACCCCGCACCCCGTGCTCGCCTGCGTTTGGGGTTTGGCCAGGATGGGCTCCAGTCCCAGCCAGGCACCTCCCAGCTTGTGTCAGGGTGGTGAGGGAATCTCAGTGCAGGGCAAAAGGGAATTGAGGGAATTGCATCCTGCAGGAAGGGAACAAATGTCCACTTCCATGCTGGAAGTGGTCATAAGGATCTGGTGCTACCCTCTTCCCTAAGCTGCTCTGCAGGGTCCCTGCAAACTCCTTCTGCTTCCTGCCTTCTCCCATCCACCCAGCAGGGCTGCTCTGCTCAGCCCCCATTGCTACCTGTGCCTTCTAATCTTCCCCACTATGTAATAATGATATTAAGAATAATGAACACTTTAATCTTTTTTCATTCCCCTGGGGGTCACAAAGTGAAATGGGAGAGCATGAGAAAGGATTTACGTGAATGTGAAGGACATTAATTCAGGAGGTTGGTCCTGGTCAGTGAATTAGTGTCCCTTAGTGCTTTGCTGCAGGGAGGTGGTGGGGTGACAACTTGGTCATCTTGCTGTCATACAGGAGAAAAATGAAAGGGTATTCAACAGCAGGCCCTGAGAGGGACCATGCCTGCCTTACATTGTGTGACAACAGGAGATGGGACCAGTAATGAAGGCTGTGGCTGAGCTGTCTGTTTAGAAACAGATTTGGGGTTAAGGTCCATGTCTAGTGGATTTTGGCTAGTCTGCTCCATCCGGGGATCAGGCAAGAAAGTTGCATTCCCCTTGTGTAACAACCTGAAGTGCAGTAACAAGTATATTTTTGCCTTAGAAATTGTGTTACAGTAGATTAGACGATTGACCTGTTTAGCTTTCTGGCTCTCTGTAGGGTTTTTACTTTGTGGTGTCAAAAGCAAATTGAGTACTGTATTTGCCTTGTGTGCTGTGCTGTACATGGGGAATTGGGGTCAGTGAAGCACTATTGTGGTTCTTTTTTTGCTGGAGAAGCCTCTCTTTGGACCAACAGGAAATATTTCTGTAGTTCTTGCCATGTGTCCCAAAGCATGAGTTGCCTTTAGCACATGGGGAGGGTGCTGAAAATAGCAGTGTGCAGACCTTGGAGAAAAAAAAATAGATAGACACATGGTAGGCACCAGGAGAGAGGCAGTGATGGAGCCCTTCCAGGGAAAACAGCTCCGTTACGGGTCACGGAGTAAACACAGATGTCTTGAATTGTAAGTAGCTGGAGGAAGCAGAGCAGAGCCGCTGCATGGTTTGCAGCAGAGGGTTTGCCTTGCGGGCAGGTCTGTGGGGTGTTGTTTGCTTGTGAGAGCAGAGCCCAGCTTGGGGATTAGCTCTGGGGACGGTGCAGGAGCCCTGCACGGGACTCTCCAATCACCCTGGTCCTTCAGCTGCCTGGGAGCAGGTCTCAGGTTGGCTTTCAGCCTGTCCTGCAGGCTGGGAGCTCTCTGCTTCCACTTCTGCCTCCCTGCTCGCTGCACAGTGAATAGCTTTGATTTTTTTGGCTTGAGCTTTTGGTAGCGGCAGGGAATCTATGGCACAGAAAAAAGGCAAGTAACTTGACCAAATTCATGCCACTTATACGTTTTAAGAGTGAAGAATCAAGACTTGATCTCCCATGGATCACTGGGCCATCCCAGCTTTGCTCACAGCCTGAAACGTAGAGAGAGAAGCCATGTAAAATGAATCGAAGTCATTGTACGTGAGAATTGGGAATGTGCCCTGAAAAGGGAACAGAGAGGAACTATCTCTGCCAGATAAACCTGGGTCCTGCCACTGGGCTGACCTCTGCTGCAGGAAAAACTGTTAGTATTTCAGTTATTAAAATATGAGAAATAAGAGGAAGGAAAAACCAACAATGATTTTAAGCAGTGACAAATAACTGATCCACTTATTCGCTTCTGGGTGAGCAGTCACGTAGGAGCACCATGATGGGGTATGTAAGTGCATGGCCATAGTCCTCCCCCCTGTGCTCTTGTGAGCCCTGGCTCTGAGACCTTGGCTGCCAAAGACTGTCCAGTGCTTTTCACCAGTTCTCCATTCATATTGCTTGCATCTGTTTTAGTGACTGAAAAAGAAAGGAAAATAAAACTTGGAAAATAAAGGTAAGATGACAAGAGCATCATCTCTTTGTTAAGCATGTACTTGGAGATCTCTTAGCAAGGTTTCCTTTCGCAGCTGAATTTGACTCTATTTCTTATGGAAGGTGAATAGGAGTTGCAGCTGCACAAGTACTGTGCAATGAGACATCGAGTGGCTTAGCTCACTGCAGCGAAAAGGGACCTGGATTCTGACCTCACCCGGGCTACAGGCAGTTGCAGAAGGAGTAAGAAGTAAATCTGGGCTTATTGCCATGAATAATATGATGTCTTTACATCCTGACCTAATTGTATTAATTCTTCATGGCAAATATCATATGGAAGTGGCTGATTAGTACCTAGCAATGAGAGTGGTATTGGCCATCTGGTGTGCTTGGCTTGGAAGGGGAAAAAAAGATGAAATAAAAATGAAACACATAAGTCTGTCCAGTAATGAATTAGCTGGATTCATTAGATTTCAGGTCAGATTTGTCTCTGACACCTGTGTATGTCAGTGCATGAGGTGGTTGCATGACTGTATCTAGGAGGAAAGTGACACCTCTAAGCTGACAGTGTGAATTGTGGTTATTTTACAGTTAAGACTGCAAAGAAACAGTGGTGTCAGCTCTGTTTTACCTGTCAGGTTTCCCTTTGTTCTGAGGAACCCTATGTTAAGTTTCTATGAGTCCTTATCCAGGGAGTGCAGCTTGTTTATAAGCAAAACTAAAGTCAACCTCTTTTTCCTTTCACGAGTTAAAGCAGACAGAGAAACTGATCTGTTTCTTATGCCCTTACCTAAGCTTGGAAAAAGCATCCAAGCCTGATCTGGCAAGGCAGTCATATAAATACTTCTCTTTAAACTCTGCTCACATCTGGCTGCACAATGACAGGCAGCTCAGACACAAAAGATCTGTCTGTGCTTTTGCTCTTGCTGTTTTCCTTCCTGCAGTCCGGGGAAAAGGTGGTATGAGAGAATGGCCCTGCATTGACCTGAGGGGCACTGCAGCTTCCCTTGGGGTTTGGCAGTGGAGATATTCGATGAGATCTACCAAGGTTGAGGGTCCTCTTCTGAGGCATACACTCTTACTGAGATTTGGCTTCAGATGCTAAGATATTGGGATTTTTGCTGAACACTGTTTTTGATTGGAAGTAGTCAGGAGGAGCCCAGCTTGGTTTGGAAAACAGAGTGGGAAGCTTGAAATGAGTACTGGAGGGGGTTGACGAAGTGGGTTCCCTGTATGGGTGGAGAGAGGAGTCAGGGAACCCAGATTTGAGTCAGTGGTTTCCAGCAGTGTAAAGGTTGGCCAGAGGTGAGCTGCAGCTTGCTCACGAGCCAAATGTCCTTGCTGGACTGGCCACTCTTGAAAGATCTGGGTGTGCCATAAAGCTTTCTATGCTCTGCAGCGCTTTCTCCTGGAAGGTTCTTGGGGAAAAGGTTTAATTTCATATTGTTATCAGGGAATTTCCTGCACTCGTGTGGGCTGAAAACAAGTGAGTAGTGACAAGTTCACTTGGATGGTTGGGCACTGGAATGGGTGGAAAGGAGATGAGACCTCTTGGTTGAGACTATAGAGAACATGTCTGTATACTCACACCTCAGAGCTTGGCTAATCCCATCATCCTAAATCTCTGGAAAGAAAAAGGCAACATCAAGGATGGTAAAAAGTGGTGGATAAATTTTTCAAGCAATTTAATCTGAATTATTATTCAAGGGGAGCTCATAAAGCTTCACTTGAGAACATATGTGCTATAGACTAGATTTAGGTTCAAATATATAACCTATTGCTGCCCTTCCTCCCTTTCCAGGCTCAGCTCCAGTCCTCGCCTCTTCCTAGTCTCACCTCCCTGTTTCTTTGCAGCAGCACCACAGGCTCCCCTGAATGGCTGCAGTTTTGGGGTGCAGTGAGTTGTTTTCCATGGCTTTAATGGTGTTTGGGAAGAGGCATTGCTTGCCTGGGCTGGTTCACAGCCTCCCCACACAGAGAGGACACCCTGCGTCCCTAAACCTGGCTGCTTATGCTTGATGAAGCATCATGAGTGAGCATCTTCAGCTGTGGACTGAAGGAGTTATCTCTGATAACAAAACTGCTCTTCTGACAAAGGAACAGGGCCCTGGGTGTAGGGAGAAGCAGAAATGTGGAGTTACTTGCTGAACAAGAGCAGCACTGTGAACTGGCATGAAAGCACTCATCCCTTAGTCCTAGGTACAGTTATAGGGAGGAGCTGAGTGCCTGTCTTTATTCCCCATTTACTATGTGCCTAATGAGCTCTGGTTTTGCTTTTAATTTAAGCCTGCCCTTCTCCCCTCCCCAATAATTAATGATCAACACCATAATCTAGCCTGATTGCTCCACAGACCAGGAGCGCTCTATAACCATGGCCTCTAACAGGCTCCTTATTAAATGTACTTGCTAGGGAAACAAGCTGGGGGCAGACTGCTGCAGAGTAATCTATTTCCTGAACACTCCAGAGTTGCCAAAGCTGGGGACCAAAGTATGTGTGTGCAGAGCCATGGGAGTGATTTGTCACTGGCTTTACTGACAGATGCTCTTAATTGTCCAGGCCTTTCTCTGAAGGATGAGCCATGGTCATGCTGGGAGAGCAGCAAGGGTTGTTCTTCCTTGGATTTCAGAATAACTGAGTGGTAGATGTGTAGGGTTGTTGCAAAAAACCCTAAGTTTGTGATATTCTTGGGAAAGTCAGGTTCCCAGGATGCAGCCAACCCTATTAATGGTTGGACTTGGTGATCTTAAAGGTCTTTTCCAACCTAAATGATTCCATGATTTTATTCATAGTGCTGGAGGATCCAACCTGATGATGTTGCAGAGTGAAGGCTTACCTGCTGAGGGCTGGGACTTCCAGTGCATACTTCTGTCTTCTGAGTCCTGTTCCACCTTGACTAAATGGGGTCTTTCCCTGGATTAATTTCCCTTAGGATTATAATGATGAATTTCATTTTCTACTGTAGATATTAAGGTGGTTCCAGGGGAGAATTTCATGGCTCTGTGTGCTGATAGTAGAGGAGAGTGGTGACTGCAGCATGTGTCTTGCTTGGACTTCAGGTTTTGTTCTTCTCATAGGTGCTGGGCTGCCACTGAAGATGTTGCTGTCAAGCATCGAAAGGTGGCTGTCACACTGTGAGCAGCTAAGAATTAGAGTGAGACTTTCCTATTTATTTTTACTTGGATGCAAACAACAATCAGGTGGGAAATGCTTTTGATCATAGACAAAATCTGTTTGGGTTTTGAACCAGTGACCTGTAGGTCAGAGGCTTCATGGCCCTTTCAGTCCCTGGAGAATTGAGTCTATTGTCCACAGACTGCGGGTACAGCCTGGCTTTCACAGTGGCTGCTTGCTTTTGAAACCAAGTTTGCAGCTCCTGCATGTCCCCTCGTTGTCACACTTTGGCTTTTAATACTGTTTTCATTTCATAAGGCTACCCAAGTATGACAGGAACCATCAAGCCATGACAGAGCCAGGCTCCTTCATCCCTCACCTTTCCAGATTGTTGTGGCTTGGGTAAAGCTCTACTCAATGGTAGATCCCATCAGCCCACCATCTCCTGCAGCCTGTCTTGGAGATCATCTCACGCAATACAAACCACAGGTCCTCCATATCCCCTGCCAACCTTGTGTAGCTCCTATATTAGAACCTATGATTTCATGCCCTGGGGAAGCATCTTTTTGATAACACGCCCAAAGAGGGATGGTATAACTTGTGTGTTATTCCGGGGTTTTTGGGCAGTGTGATATAATAAGCAGTTAGGTGTTCTTTGCATGCTGCTTTTGGTGACAGCACTAAGGACAAACATTTTGCTCTAGGATCACTCCATTTCCTAGAGAAGTGATTTTCCCTTTTTCTCCAATGAAGAAAATCCTGATGTTTATTCATCATCAATGTAAAAATAATCAGCATATTGCTTGAAAGCAAGCCTTTGCCAGCTGATTATGGGAAACCTAAAATATACTGAACTCTGATTCATCAGGGCATGATAAGATTTGATCCTTTTATAACTGGTATGTGAATGACTGATTGCTTTATAAATAATAATACCATGTGATTAATGACACATAAATTATAATTAATAGCATTCCATGGGGTGGGAAAGGTGAATTCAGCCGGACACCTTTCCCACCCCATCCCCATCTGAAACAACATGTCTGTGGCAATAAAGCACGTGTTAAAAGTACACCTGGTGTGGCACAGTGTACAATAAATGCTACAGAATGAGTCACAAATAGAAAAAACAAGCTTCCATTGATGAAATAATTGGGATAAAGATAATCAGCAAGTGACATCAGCTGCAAACTGACAGCACTGTGCAAATATGCATAATTATGCAAGCAATTTGCTTAGCATTGATGGTATCTGTTATGAGGTAGAAACAGCCTGGTGCTCTGTGGGAAGGTCCATGCAAATCATAACAGGGCCAGTTGCTGCTAACTTGATTTAGAGCTTCATTGAACTATGGATAGTCTCTGCAACTGCTTTGCCCCTGGGGAACTGGAATGGTTTCTGCTACCTGCATTTTCCACATGTTTGCTACAGCTGTGACCAAGGCAGAGACAAGCCCCCCACCTCCAGGGATCAGCAGACTAGGCAAACATATACTTGCATTTACTTGATTATGAAAACCCAACCGCCTTATACCAACCTTAATAGATGTTTGTTCATTTGTTTCAATGTTAGCAGGACCCGAATGTATTGTTTTGCTTCTCTCCAGCAGTTTTACTGCTTCCAAATATGTTCTGTGCCCCAGCTCAGCAGTAGGTAGTTATTTAAAACAATGCATTTCTCTTATGTGCAGCACTTTCTCAGAGGTCTTGGCTTGTTCAGGCTTTAGTTGGGCTTTTGCATGCAAATTTAATGTGTCATTGTGGCATACTTAAGAATAATTAATATAAAAGGGTTACTTGTAAGTTAGTGCTAGGAACAGATTTGCGAACCAAACCCCAGCAGTGTTTTTGCTTTAAACGCTCGAGCTGATGACAGGTTTGATGTGAGAGTGTCAAGTGACATTTACTAGCCAGGAGTATTTATATTTTAGATGTGTGTGGTGGAAGGTTTATTTTTTTCCCCTCCTCACTTTTTTCTGTTCCCAAATTTTGCAGCTGTGCTTTCGTTTACGTGAAGCAGACAAAGTCGCAAGTTTGCAGTGTTCCAGTTCCTTCCCTCATTAGAGATCAGAATGGCAACTCCAGCAACCCCCTGGGAAAGGGGCTGTGATGTTTTACATACAATATGAAGGCAGCTGAACTTATCTCATGAAATCTTGGCTGAGATGGCAAATATAGATGTATTTGCCCTGGCATGGAGCATTTCTCTGATAAACATGTCACAGAAGGCTGTGAATAATTCAGGGGTGCAAAAGCTCTTTCGCTGCCCAGAAAATCTGGCTGACTCCTTATTAACTGCAGAACTGTTCTGAAAACACAGTGTGAAATACTGGGGAATTTTGGTTAAATGTAAAAACCAAAGTTGGAAAGCTGCAATTTCTCTCAAGCTTGGAGGGGAAGGAAGCCCTTGTTTCAGGATGCAAACTGGCTTGTTATGGAAGGGGATTGGGAACAAACCTCCCCTGAAACAGCTGGGGCTGATCGCCATTGGAGTCAGGATGCAGGGCCAGATGGTCACATCTCCTTTGACAATTCTATTTATTTGCATGAAAACACACTGAGGAAAAAAAATTGTGACCAATTCTGCTCTGAACAAATGTAATAAAAATTAAAAACTTCTGTATTCTGAGAAGTTCACTTTGTATCACTAGAGGTATCAAATGAGGAGCAAGCAGATCGAGAAGGGAAAGCACCGGCTCTTTTTTCGCTTTTGGGGACCAGCGGAAACGCAGGAGAAATTGCTGGTACTTGATATATTGACCAGTTTTTATTATAACTTCAGTGTTTCTTTCAACTGAAAGGGAAGATATGATACGTCTTGATTAAATGAAATGTTGTCTGAGTGTTGAATTAATTACCTGGAACATGGGCAAGGACTTGGTATTGTATTAATTTGGCTGCTCTGGAGAAATATCGATAAGCTGTTTGCAAATGATAACTTTATACTCTGTCATCTTCGGTACAGGGATCTCACAGCTCTTTGCAAACACTGATGTATTAAGTTTGGTAGCGGTAGGAAAGCATTAAAAACTTCTTTTTGTACAAACTAGAGAAGCATTAAGAAAACTTTCAGGCTTTTCCTCTGCAGTTTAGAGGTGACAGGAATTTGATATACAAAGGTGTGTAGGACTGGACCCTAAATAAACCACTGAAAGCCCTTCTGGTGCCTCAGTCCTACTGAGTTGCACAGGACTGGCAGAAGAGCTGGTAAAAGAAGACCAGGTTTTCAGTACTGTAGTCTTTGAATGACTAGGAAGTTGTTCCCTGCCTGGTGGTTTGTTAAGAATCAGCCACATCCAGGGTTTGGTGAAGAGTTAAGATCATTTTTACAAGCCCAGGTTGACTCAAGTGAGTTGTCACATCCTGCTTTCTGGGGAAAAAGCAATTATAACTCAGGAGGTTCTGCTTTGAAAATTATTTTGGCAGCTACATTCTTTAAATAAATTTATGTATGCTAAAGCAAGAGTGAAGGTGATGGGAAAGGTTAATCAAAGCAAAAGTCTGAGTGATGTCATGTTTTTTTTCAGAGATGTGCTCAAAGCAAATTTGAAGATATAGTCCCTGGACTTGCCACCACATTTCATGTGTCATTTAGGGCTTGAGGAGGACTTGAATCCAACCCCTGGAACTTTGTAAAAGTGCTTGAAACCTGCCTTTTTGAAAGACCCCATGGGCAGAGATTCAATGACTGATCTACCCACAACATCTAAGCCGTGATTTGGGTTATGCTAAGGGCAATGCAAGATAATAGTGCTGGTTCACTGCCTGCTCAACCCTTCACCTTCCCATAAAGATAACCAAGGCAGATTCTGTTATGTATCTAAGCACAGAAACCTCCCCAGCCAGGTAGCATATATAAATAGCAGACATTGTTACTGGCAATCGTGTGAGATTTTATAGTGCAAACATAGTTTTATGGTTATTATTTATTTTTGTGGTTCATTGGATCAAGGCCCCCAATTTACTTCATAGCTCTCCAATGTCAACAATTATCAAGCAGCTGCTAATTAGGGCTGGATCAGACTCAGCAGCCTATCACTGAAATCTCCATGGGTGACATTTCTGACACCCCTGAAATCAATGGCAACAAGCCCAATTACACTGAGAAAGCCAGAAATTTATCCTGTTTCCCCCATGCCCGTCTCCAGTGACAGGTCTGCAGAACTCCAAATGAATCCTGATTTCCATACTGATAAAAGCTAATGAAGCATGGAGAGGCATCATTAAGTCATGACTAGTTTTTGCATTAGTGGCTGGATGCAAGGAGGGAGCAGAGGAGGTTTTTTGTTAGTGGTTGTATAAGTAAGGCTGTTCTGGAGAATTCAACTTCTGGATAATGAGAGAAAGGTAAGGCAAGAAGGAGTAATGATGCCATCATTAGAAGAAAAGGGAAAAGAGTAAAAGTATTAACTTTTTGACATGTCCTAAATTTCAAATTCCTACAAAAGTAGCAAAAAATGGGAAGTAAAATGTGACTTGGCTGTAATTTTCTTCCCCCTCAAGCCCCCAACAAAAGTCAAACAATTTTTTTGCCTCAAAACCTTTTTAAGCCGTTAGTTAAATTCAGTTTGTCTATGGATTTCCTATGGGGCGAAAACATTAAAATACAGCGTTCCCTGCCTGTTCTAATAGTGGCAGAGACCAACATATACTTTGTGATCTTTGCTGTTCCTGTTGCCATCTATCCTGTTGACTTCAGGTGGTAGAACCTGCAAACCTCATCATGACAGCTGTGGGGTAGGAGGGGCAGGAGTTTGGTGCATTCAACCTGTCTCTCTTGCAGGCTTAAGGTGGCAGATCACGGTGATTTTTGAGCTGTGCAAACAATTGACATATGTGCGCTGAGAACAACTTAAAAATGCACATTTGATAGCTTTTTAACAATAAATCACTCTTGTGGTGTTTTTCTGAGAAACCACTAAATATATCATACTTGGCCTGTGTGCCACACAGAGATGTTGCAAACCCCTCTGAACTGATTCCCCCAGCCCTATATTTCACCTTCCTTTTGATTACTCTGTCATTTTAAGACTTTAGATAATAGGCCATGATTCTGAGAATTGCTATTATATTTTATTAATAGGATGGGGGGAAATTTATTGTCGCAAACTCTGAAAGATTTGCACTTGGAGCACTCACAGCTCTCGAAAAGGGCAATTCATTTGGCTGCCACGTTTGATGGATGGAGACTCTCATCTCTTCCTCCTTACTTTTCTGGGTCCTACCAGCACTTGCAATCCATGGGGGTGGGTCCTTTTCAAGGTCAGTGGCAGGACCAGCAATTTGGTCCCTTGGACACCAAGCATCAGCCAGAGCTGAACTACCACCAGCTGCGGTGGTGGGTTACAGTGGTGGAGGCTGGGTTAGCGCTGATGGCTGGAGCCCAGAAGATTCGAGTTTTCCTCTCACATCTGTGTATGTGGGTGTGTGTACACGTATGTGCAGCCAGAACAAGTCTGTTCCTGTTTGGGAGATCAGTGTCAAAAGTGTATTTTGTAAGAGCTGGCCAGGCTCCTGTTTCCACATTACTAACCAAAAGCAGTTAGCTGTTTTCTTGGGGGCCTCTGCTTTTCCAAATCAGCGCAACAGCTCTATTTAGAGAAGAGGAGGACATGCTCCAGAGCCGTTTCTACAGAAAGCCTCTCCGTGGAGGTGCATTAGCAGTTCATCCCAGTTTGGTGCGGCTGGGCATTGCATGATAATGTGGCCAATGTGTGACTGCAGCAACAAGGGAAGGAAAAGCACATACTGGGGGATGGGGACCAATTTGCAAAAAGGTTTCTGCCCCCCTGGTGCTTTCAAGAAAGGAACAGGTATGGACACGTTGGATCTATCTGTGTTTCTCTCTTTGTCTCTGTACAAATTGTACCTTCTCCAACCCTCCAGAAACACAGAGCAAGGAGGTGTTTTTACCCTCAAGTGCCTGAATGCCTGAGGCTGAAAATCCTATTCTCACTTCTTCCTCCCGTTCTTGTTCTCCCATATTGGATGTCTTCTTCATTCATTATCCTCAGTGGGGTGGGGGGTAAGCTACTAATTGCAGCAGTGTCCTGCAAGTGTCCATATTTATGTCCACTGAAAAGCATCTTCTGAAAGTATTTTAAGCATTATTATATGGCTGGGTAAAGGAGTAAGGTGTGTTGGATGAAAGTGGCTTTGTGGCTGGCCTGCCTCTGCTAGCAGGAGGAAGAGAAGGAGGGGGGAAGGAAAGAGAGCATGACTTGCTCCAGTCACTTAACCCATCCCACTGCCTCTTGAGTTGTAGCATCTGGAAGGGGGGAAAAACAGCAAGAGGTGGCCCTCAGGGGAAATAAGACACCTGCAGTGGGAAACAGCTTTCAGTTTCTAGCCATTGCCTGGCTGGTTTGTTTTATTTTTCCTTCGACACATTTTTCTCCAGCACCCTTTTCTGTCAGAACCAGAAAAAAATGGTATTTCATCTGCAGATACAGCCCACAGCTGGAATAAATGTATGCATACCTTCACCTTTGACTAGGCTTAGGTATTTGTCGGGGGGGGGAGCAAAAGTGCTTTCATATTCTTGGGGAAGGGTTGTGCATTTTAAGCAAAAGAGAACTGTAAATTCATAGCTACCTATTACAGATGTAGCAGCTGGTCTTATTAGACTTGCTTGTATCCTGAATCATCTGTCACAGTCACTAAAGTACTGGTTTATAGTATGAATGAGAATGTTGCAGTCTGGCCTGTAACAACAGGAGTGTACGGGGGCTGTTTGGGTCACCCATGGCCGTGCTCAGTGGTGGTGGGTGCTGGAAAATAACTGTCCTGACACCCAGCCTGTGCACTGAGCTACTGGGTCTCTCGCCTTTATCTTATTAATGCAAAGACTTCAATGTCATAAAGCAACATTGACAAATTGGTATCCCACATGAAAGGATTTGAAGACTATCTTTGCTGGAAGAAATTCGCCCAGATATTCTTATTGATGGTGTTGGAAATAGAAACGGGAATTATTGACTCCCTGTTCAATCTGCAACCAACAGATGCAACTGTTGAAAGAAATCAATTGCGAAGTCAGTGTGTGCTTTGTGATATTGTAGTGTTTTATATCCAACGTCTCTAGTCATACCCTTTCCAATCTCAAGTTTCCAAATCCTTGGTGGGATATGAACAGTGTGGTCTGGTTTTCAAAGCTGCTGAGAACATTTTGGAAATTAGAACAAGAATGTTAGATATACTCAGGAGCCTGGGTTCACACATCTGGGTTTGCATGCTTTGTTTCTGCTATCTGCAACTTCAAAAAGTAGAAAACAACTACCATATTGCTCACTGCTTATCATTAATCCAAAGAATTTGAAGATGGTTCATTTTTTTAATTGTTATTCTGTTAATTTGCTTTGCAAATTACCAGGCTATAGAAATTCCGTGCATTAACACAATAAATCCTACTTTGGCACTGCTGTTTTCTGAGTAACCTATAACTACTAGCAGCCAGATTTACTATTCTGAGTAACCTATAACTACTAGCAGCCACATTTACTACTTTTTCCATTTTGAAGTTTTCTCTGGTTAAGTCCAGTTTTTACAGTTTCTTTTGTCTCAGCACTGATTCCTCAACTTTTAAGGTCCTGTCAGAGATGGGGTTCAAAAGGCATTTGAGAAAAGCTGAACTTTTGCACCCTGAACTCAGGAGCAAGTGTTACAAGTCCCAGTTTGCAAAAAAGGAACTGCTGATACTAATTATTTTTGTTGCTTATTTATCTCTCAATAGGAATGCAATCTAATTAAAATCATTGTTGTTCCTTGCAGGTGGCATGTTTCTTCATTTGGATTTCAGGAGACATAAACAGCAGCAGCTGTGGAGATGACCCTTCTCTGATGCGAAAATTCACTGTGAAGTTCACTTCTGTTCAGACTGTGGAGCCATCACAAGCTTCCAGCACAGAGATTTAAGATGGTAAACACTGTAAACCTTCTAATATGACTCAATTTTAATGATATTGAATGAACGAGATCTTGAATTACCAACTATTTCTGAGAAAATCAAGAGAAAGCACATGTATGCACACTGGACAAAATGTGCCTTAGAAAAAACATCACCCTTGTGTTTCAAGTGGTTCCTGAGAAAAGTATCATTAAGTAACTGAGGGAAATTGGCATCATGATTTAAAGTTGGACTGGAAAGTTGCACACTACATGTGGGTCCTAACAGTGAAATTAGAAGGAACATATACGCTGAGCTATGAGACAGATATTGCTTTAATGAAAGGCATAATGGTGACACTGCACGAACTTAATATTTAGCCAGTGACGTTTACACTTTGCAAGATCCCAGGGGAGGCAATTAGGAGGGCTGTGGAAGGAGGGAATAATTTTACCTGTCAGGTTTGTAAGTGGGCAGCTCTTTGTATGTGTGTGCATATGTATGCATATTTGTATGTGTATGAGTGATCCAGAAGCTAATGAAATGGAGAGGCTTGGCGGGGACTGTCAAGCCTGTGGTTAGAGGTGGGGAAGGAGCTAATTCCAAACCCACAAGATTTATTTCTGGAGCTGGTCGGTGGGTGGGGGGTGAATTAGCAGACTTTAGCCTTCAGGGCTTTCATCTGCTTTAAATTCAGCTTAAAAAATTGCTAATGGTAACAGCCAGCAGGTAAGTTACCCACGTACATCTTACAGATGAATTCACTATATTCTCCCTAAAAATTTGTTCTCTGATTATTTCCCCCCCACTTGATTTCTCTGAATGTGACTGGGGAATGGTAGGAGGAGGAGGCTTCAAATTCAGCTCTTGTAGCTCATGGGTCTCCATCCAAACGGTGCACGGTTCTGCCCAGAGTTCACCTGGCAAACCAGAGCTTTCCTTTTGGGACTGAAAATTAAATGGTGCTAAGCTGGTGTTAAGAGCTGGACAAAAATGGTCCTTGCTCCAGGAACTTGAAAATACCAGAACTGTGGTGCAACACTCGCCTCTGTGCTCACAGGAAGGTTTGGCTGAAGTCTGATCTCAGCTTTGTGGTCACCTTGGTCTTCAGCTAGTGCTGAACCCCAGATCTTTCATCTCCATTGTTTTTAGGAGGTGTGGATCTGCAGTATTTCATGCCCAAGGCAGATAAAGCTGATGAGAAACAACAAGAGCACAGAGTAGCACAATGCCAAAACCAGAGTCATTTCATTGTCAAGTTCTTACTGATTTTCCATTCTCTGGGATGTTTGCAGGGTGATTGTTTGTTTTTCTCCCCAACCAAAGCTTCTGCCCCATCTCAGTGCTCACTTGAGACATATTTAAGCCGCTTGCTGTGTAATAAGAGTGCTGGGGACAGCGCTGTGAATATAACTAAGACTTCTCATCAGCATGCAGTTTCCTGTGCCAGCTGAACTGTCTGAGGTCCCTGCCTGGCCCCTACCACAGGCACTGGGAGGATTTCATAGTAGGGGCCAAACATCTCCAGAAAATGGCTCTGGTGCCCTAAAGCAAATAGCAGCAATGGGTCCACATATCATTGCTTTTCCTTATCAGCCACCTAGGTACCTGCCTCTACCTGAAGTTATTGGCCCATATCAGTTGGCAATGTGAATACATGGGTCAAGTGCTGCAGCACAACAAACTCATCATCAAGCAGTGCTTTGAGCTGAAACACTGCCGTGACTCTGAGGCAGTTATTTTTGTGGGCATATGTATGAATTAGAGCTTAAAAACTTGGTTTGAGCCAAGGGCAGGGAAGACTTCTCAGCCTGAGGAATGCTTTTGACAGACATATTGTTGTCTTATCTCTTGGCTGAGAAAAAGTTGTACCTCTCCTGCAAATTGAAAGATTTCCGTAAAGTCCAACTGCTGTAGGGAGAGCAGCTTCTCTCTGGATTGCATTTTCCATTTAAAAACTCATTTCTAGCCCAGCAGTGAGGAGAAAACCCAAAGCTCATTCAAATGATCCTTTTAATAGAAAAATCACATGAAATATAAACCAATTTCATGATCTTGTCTGTGAGTCATGACTTTTTAAAGACCAGGGACCGATGCTGCAGTTAATGTTGCGTTGGCAATGCTCAGTTACTTATCTGTGAGGAGGAAGGTGATGGTGGGGAGGAGCCTGTGGTGTTATTTTTCCAAGGGCCTGATGGTTTAGCTATCTAATTTGGGAAGCAGGACTATCTCTGACTGACTCTTATCACCCTTTCAGCGAGGCAGATAGCAGCCAGCACATTACTCACCGTTACTCCATAGATATCTGGTTTCTGAGTATGTGTTATAAAATGCGGCAGCTGAAACAGTGAAACCTCTCAGCACTGGGCACAGGGATGTGGCTTCAGCTCCGTATGGGAAGAGGTGGATGGACTTGTCCTCATCACCTGCCACAGAGGCTATGAGAGCTGCAGTGGCTCTGCTTTGTTGTCACTCAATTAGTCACTTCTCCTGGGCATTAAAGGGTGTGGAGGGGATAAACTGTGATATAGGAAACTTCCCTAAATTATGTTACTGTTGCCAAAACTGCAATAATAAGGGCAACTTCATTATAGTTAGAAAATCAAGTCCTTCTCTGTCAGTTGCTGTCTCCTCCCTGACAGCTGCTTGTGGGACACCAGGAAGGGATTTAACCTCACTAGCGCTTTGCAGCTTTATCATCTGCACAGGGTTTCAATGTGTTTAGATTGGGTAGGTTTTTATTCCCGTTTTGCAGATGCAAAATAGATCCACACAGTTCAGAGGTGCCAACAGCTCCTTACTGGAAACCCAGCATCTCTCTGGCTTTGGGTGTTAGTGGTACAGCAGAGTGCAGCCTGGATTGCCCTGCACTCATCCAGATTCACTCCTTTGGATGCTCACATGTACTGGACTTTGGTGGCGAGTTTGGACAGGCAGCAATACTCCCATCTTTGGGAGCGCTCTTTATTTTGATGGTGGGAAAATGCTCTCAAATGTTCTTCCAGTGTAAAAATGGGAATTTTCAGATGATGAGCTGTGGTTTTGGAGAGTGCGCTAGGCTCCTTTCTAGCAGAGGTAAACTTCCTTTGCTGTCGCTGGAGGTATGAGGGAAGGAAAAGATGTAATGGAAAGTGTTTGCCATTTCCTTTAAGAATGATAGGTTTTAGGGTTGCACAGGACTCTGATACCTGCTATGCCATGGTGCTGGGCTTGCTGAGGGTGTGACAAATATGAAAAATACATATTGCATGCAAGCCCGTTTAAAACAGGGTTCATGCTTTAACCTGGAAAAGATGAAGAAAGGTTGATAGAGATTGTTTTTGTTGTTGTTGCCAGCGACAGAAATTTCTGTAGACATTATTCTGACCTTAAACATAACATCAAAACCCCTAAAACACTCCAAAATAACTTACCAAGTTCTCTCCATGCCTTCTGATGTGCACTAAGAATTTTCAGGTATATCTGCTTGTGGATGCCTATGATGGGTAAAAGAGTGAAAATGGAGATTGCGGAGGTTGGAAGCCTGGAGCATCTTGGTTAAAGTCATGAGGATGGGTTGGCAGGAGGAAGGTGCAGGTTGCGATTGCTCATTGTGATGTGTGATGCATGCCACCCTGACCAGTGTTACTGGGAAACACCTGTGGCTTTGCTTCATCACCCTTAGGTCCGTCCTATTGCAAACTGGCCTATTAACCGATAACCCACTGGTTTGTGTCTATGTGTGTAGTGAGGAGCAGAGACAGAAAGAAGGTAATGTTGAGTCACAGCAGTCAAGGAGAATCAAAGATTGGCAATTTTTGACACACAAAAGGATAAGTGATGCTAAACTCTCTCTAGACTGGTTCCAGCTGAACACAAAGCATTTTAACCTCTTAATCCTTACTTCTGAGTTATTGCTTGGACGTTCAAGGCTTTGTGGCTTTTTGGAGATTCTCTCCTGTGTGCAACCCTGGTTCTAGGCAAATAGCAAGGCACTACTGGCTTGCATAGCATGTGTTGAATGTTGAGCATGGTGTTAACCTTGCAAGCTCTTTGGTTTTTTTGCCTCCCTTACTGTCTGTTAGGGGAATTCATGGAAATCCTTATTGAGAAAGAAGCAAACCCAAAGTAACTGTGAATGTAATATTTCTCTTCCCATTGGAAGGTGAACACAAGTTGCAGCCCAATCTTCTGAGACGACCCCTAACCTTCCCACTGCCTTCAAGGAAGCTGCTCTGGGCTCTCCTCTACCATCTTCCCACCTTAGTCATTTGCTTACCTTCTCACCAAATGCTGAAAGGTTCCTCCAAGCTTCCCTGGACTGTTGTGACTATGAATCTGTATCTAGCAGTTGTAGATATGAATGTTTTAAGCCTTGTTTTTTTTTGGTTTGCATATTTGGGCTTGACATAAGACCCAGCAGAGACTCTCACTTAGCCAAGGCCATTTCTGCGTCTACTGCAGATGAGCGTGGTGCTCCAAGGAACCAGTTTTATTCCAGGCTTTGCCAGTGATTCATTTCTGGATGCTGTCTGCGTGATTCCCTCTGGGCCTCAGTTTCCTGTTCTGTAAAATGGAGATAATACCCTTTTATGGCACGGGGCTGCTTTGAAGCCTTTACAAAATACTCTGATGTGTTTGGATGAAAGTTTCTCTAAAGCAGATTTAAAAAAGCATGCAGTTCTCATTGAGAGGTTTGTATGAAGCGATCGGGATTCCAGAATTGCTCCCCAGGATGAATGTGTCTGTGTTGAACCTTCAGACAATGCTGAGCACTGAAACAATGTTCATGTAACTTTCTAAAAGCATCCACTGTTGGTGCCTATGGCAGGGTTTGATGTTATTCATTCTTTTTGTTTATTTTATGTAAATCCTTTTCCCTTCTCATTGAAAACACAAACAAAAAAAAGGGGCTGACAAAAAAAAAAAAAAAGAGTTTTGCCCTGTAAGCACCATAAAATTGATTCATCTCAAAGTTTTTAACAGTGCCAGCCCTCTGCCTATCTGCCTCATTTTAAAAGAAACTCTCCTCTTTTTCCTGACTGTCATATTATGGGGGAAAAAAACCTGAAAGCAGAAATGAAAGAGATGCAGAATTTTTGTCTCCTCGCTTTTCTCACTCGGGTCCCTTTATGTGTGCTCTCCCACCTCCCCCTCCTCCATCGCCCTCCCTCCTGCTCTGCCTCAGTTCCCATTGAAATGTCAAATGCAGCAGTTGTCTGCAAGTGAAAGAGGGGCTCCCTGGTGGGAACAGCCTGCCCTTCTAACCTGAAGGCCTCGGCTGTTCTCTTCTCCCCTTTTTGGTGTTTCCCATCCCACTTTCTCAGCAGATGTTGTGTGGGGCAGCACAGGCTGTAAAGGAATGAGTTTCTTTTCACCTGGCCATGTGAATGGGCTGGCACAGAAACGCTGGCTTATTCTCTAACTCTGGCAACAGCTTACACAGAAAGAGATTGTTTCTAAGAGCTGTCTTTTTTTCTTTCTTTTTTCTGCTTAGAAGAAGATAGGGAGGAGAAAAAAGGCTGAGAGACGCTGGCTGTATTTTAAGTTTCCTCCTTGGGTGCCAAAGGAGTCCGTAGAGTTTTGTTGCTGCTACTTTTGTTCCTTTTATAGTTTCAATTCAAGCCCCGGGCTTTCAGCTCCCCTTTGTCTTAGCCCTGCTTTTCCCAAGCAGTCGACATGAGAATCGTTTCAGCAAGATGGTGGAGGTTCATCCAGGAGCACTGCCCCAGTTTAGTCCAGGGCTTTAGTTTTTGACTCTTCCAGCAGCTGAGTGGTGGAAGTTTGCAGGAGAGTGACATTTCACAGGCATTTGCAGGGAAAATATTTAGTTTCAGAAGAGTTTTTTCTGAAAATATGTGACAATAGGGTGCAAAAATGCTCGAACTCTATCCTAACATTGAGTTTTGTCACTGTGCTCTTTGAGGTAGGATAGGCATGTTAAAAGTGGAAGAAATAGAGGGTGTGTGTTTTCACTCTTTCTCTCCCTTTTTTTGGTTCCCTGAATATCTGACTTCATGTGGCTGGTTGTTCCCTGTAGCCTGCTCTTTCTTCCTTATCAAGACCTTGGGCATCTAGGGTTGGCCAACTGGATTACACCGGAGAGGTACCTAGAAGAGAGATTCCCCTTCCCTGTATGGATGTCTTTGCTTGGCACCTTCAGAGCACTGTCTCTTATTAAGGCCACTTTTGGCCATGTCTTTCTGCTCTGAGCTCAAGACTGAGACTTGATCTATACTTGAGCAAATTATATATTTGGGATGGTGGATCATTTGACCCCCAAAGAGAGAAATGCACATGCTGCTGATCTTGGAAAATGACGCTGTCATTTACTGATTTAATGAGTAAATAATGAGCTATTCTGAAATACTGTAGGGATATTATGCCAGCGGTTCTCTTTGGGTATTTATACACATTTTAACTCCAGTTGTGTGTTTTGTTGTGTGTGCGTGTGGTTTTTCAAAAATCTGAAGTTTATTTTTGCAGTGATGCTTGGAAAGCTGTAAATGATCCACAAGGAATTAACAGACAAAAGTTCCTGGCTCTGCTCCACCCTATTGAAGTCAATGGCAAAACTCCCATTGACTTCAGTGGAAGTAACAACTAGGGCCTGTGAGAGTAAACAATAAATCAGTTTTATAATTAGAGTATCTTTCTAAGTCCTGTTCTTAGTGCTTTATGTGGTTGAGGTGTTAGGTGCTTGTATGATGATGAAAGGTATAAACTGATCCCAAGTACCTTAGGTGAAATATGGATTTGTGAAGGTGAAATTCCTGAACTTAAAAGCACTGGGTAGGCTTCAGCTGTCAGGCAATATTTTGGAATCCTGCACTTGATTTCTGTTAAAAAGAATAAATACAACATGTTTGAGAGGTTAAACTGACTCTCCATTCATCATGTAGCCAATAAGTGTACGAGAACATTTTCCCTTTCCTGTTTGTAAAGAGCACAGATTTTGAAGAGGTGGGACTGGAGGAGTCAGCAAATTGAGCCTCCTGCCTGGGCAAGTGGACATGTCACAAATCCCAGTCGAACACTAACCAGGAGGAGATGGTTCATCTTCAGACACATAGCCTGCACATGCAGTATATGCGGTTAGAATTCTGCAGGAGCATTTTCAGTGTGTGTTCTGGCGCATTTATCAGTGTTAAAACTACCCTGTTAAACAATAGGATCGTATAAGTAAGTCATAAGTATAGTTCTTATTTAGCCTGTTCTGTCAGTGGATTCCAAATGATTTAATGAAGGAATCAAATATTCTTATCTTACATTTTACGCAGGGGAACTCAAGACTCTATGGCACGGCCAAATATGCAAGGATAGAGTTCAGCCCTCTCCTAAGTCCAAGTCTAGCATCTTATCCCTTGCCTTTTAAAGGCTTTATCAACTAAAATGTGTCCTAAGCTAAGGGCTCTGTATTGTAAAGTTTTCCTATTGATTCTTTCCCTGGAGTTTGTGCCTTTTGGAGGAGATGGGGCATTGCTAATTGCTTCAGCTGTTCTTGACTGTTACAGGGCACTTGAGCAGAACTGTGTAGCTTGAGTGTTTGTGCTTTGTAAAATAACCCTTCTGCCTTGCAGACCGGAAGGATTAACGAGTTTAGCTGCCTTGATTTGTTTTGGATTATTTTGTATGTGATATTCATCTAGGGTACAACAGAGCTGAAGGTAAGGCAAGGTTGCCACCAGAATATCTGAAGATGAGTGCTGCGGAAATAGAGCACTATTGTTGCTCTTTGAGCAATGACACTGACCAAAAGAAAAGACATCTGGATAGGAAATAGCAGGCTGCTTCCAGCGAACATCCATGGTGTACCTCAGATTGCCATGAATGCTAGCCCTGCTAGGCAACCAGCAAAGGGAGCTGCAGGCAGCCATGAGCCAGGCCAAAAGAGAAAAGAAAAAAGACTAACCCTGAGAAAAAAGGGTGCATTCTTCCTAATTGTGCTTTGGACTGGAAGTCTTTTTATTCTTTCTTTTTGTTGCATTTTTCCTCTTCCTTTTCACACCCCAGCAGCAGCCAGTGGGTCTCAGCATTGGGTGGCCATATCCCACCCCTCCTGCTCTGACCTTCCGGGAGGTTTGGGGCTGGTTGTAGGATAACTGCCGCACGTCTGCGTGTTCATCTCACAGCATGTGGCCATGTGAGCTGGGTCAGACTGCTATATTGACCATGACCCTTGTGAAGGGAGGGTAAAACCCACCGTCTGCTGAAGGACACAGAGTTCAACTCTGGTGGTAGAGTTGGGGTTTCATCTAAGGGTAAACATCCAACTGTACTGGACAATATTTTCTGAAGTGGCTGGTGACTATCATCATATTCAAAGTGTTCCCAGCCTTTAACATATATCTTTGATATCTTTGAACAGTACTTGAAGAAGGCAGTGGTGGACAGAAAGAGGTGAAATAGTGTGCCTGTGGTTAGGTGACAAGTCAGTGGTGGAGAGGAGAATTGAATATGACTCTTTCCTGACCAGGCTATCACCCTCACTTTTGGCCTATCTTTTATCTCACCACATTGTGCAGGTAGACTGAAAGTTGCTTAAAATCACAGTATGAATCAAACCAAAAAAGGAGGGTTGCTCAGGGGAGAGAAATGGCTTTGGGTAAGAGCTGAGGAGCTGGAGCAGCGAAGGGCAGCAGGGCAAGAAAGGTGACAGCATCAAACTGCTCTGAGGCTGTGAGGAAGCAGGACCAGGAGCTGTCTGAGTGGGGAGAGAAGCTTTCTATGGTGATGGTCTCACTTCTCAGACACATTTCTTGCTGTCTGTTTCTTCTTTGATGTTTCCCTGGTCTCTATTCCTTCATTATAAGATGTAGATTGGCAACAAATCCGTTCTCAAATATGTATCAAAATTCTTGATTTGATTAATTAAAATTTATCCTATACGCATCCCATCTTCAAACCCTGGAGCAGTGATACCCTCTGGAGATCCGGAGGTGCTGGGAGTAACCTGAGGCACCTCCTGCCTTTTAGTACAGGCTTAGGTCTGAAATGCAGGGAATGCTGCTAGCATGGCCAGCTGTAGCTCAGGAAGCAGCCTCAAGAGGGAGAGAAGGCTTTCTCGCAGGTTTTTAAGACCAATGTTCAAAGAGAAATGCCTTTAGAGGAGAAAAGGCTGGGCTTTTCTGTTTGTGTAAAACTCAGCCCTGCAAATCTGTTCTGTGGCTTTTTTCCCCCTCTGATGGTCCTCTTCTGCTTGATCCTTCCCTTCTCTCCTGCTAGTGACTGGGGATTGCTTCCTAAACCTGGCGACTATAAAGCTTGGCCTTGGATGAGAAGTCTCACCTAAATGGATGCAGGTCTGCAGCTTTTCTCCTCAGTCACAGATGCATCAGCCCAATGTGTGACAGGACAAACAGACTGGACAGGAGGGGAACGACCTGATTAGTTGCCTTGAACTGAAGGATGCCCTGGCGCAGTTTGGTTAATCACTGGACAAGTCTAGCACAAGCGAACTAATGAACAATATAACAAATAACAACTGGAAAACACTCCAATTCCAGCAAAGGAGCTGACTATTTAGAGACAGCAAGAGGTTTGGAGCACCAGCCCTAGCAATAAGGACAAAAGTTATCCCAAACACGTATATAAAGCAGAGCTCCAAACACATGAGGCCAAGCCACCATGGACCCACTGTATCATGCTATTAATAGGAAGGGGGCCTCCATTGACTACTTAGAGGGTGACGCAAAAGCATCAGAAGAAATCTGTGGTGTACATAACGAGGCATGTTGCACCATATCTAATTGCTGGAATAATTATTTTCTGCCATGCAAATTACCAGGAGCAAATTCACTCCAGTATGTTTGTGTATTTAATTATCATCAAGAGCTGGAATTGAGGGACTAGATTTAATATGTTCATAATGAAACAGCCAGAATTTGTGTGTGCATTTTCAGAGAACTCGTTATTTTACCACAGCTGGATTTATTTATTTTAAATAAATCATTATGGCAGATACAGTTTCTGCCTGTTTGCCCATTTATCGTAAAAACTGGTTTCATTTATATAGGTGGTTTCTATCAAACACACATCACCCCTCTTGCTTGCAAGCTGCATGTTTCTGTATATTTTAAGGAGGAGCTCAATGCGAAGAATAGATGTTAGTTCATGTATAAGCCAAGAATAGAGGAGTAAGAGGAATTAGGATGACTTAGATGGGTTAAGATTTTGTAACGGGTCATGGATCTTCATAGTTGTAGACACATAACTTGAATTTAGCGCCACCCATTTAATAAGCCAAAGCTATTATTTAGTGGTTTTTTGATGGTGTGTGTAAGATAAATTAGTGGTTTTGGCTTCTAGTGAATATATTTTCTCATCATAACAAGAAATAACAGAAATGGACATGGATGCAGGATTACCACTTCTGAACCTGAAATGGTTCTTCCTCTCTTAAGCTTCAAACTGTTTGGACCAGAGCTTTACTAAAGATATTGGGATATCAATTCCAGGTTCAAGTTATAAAAAAATATTTAAATTGGGATGAAATGCTGTTGCTACTCAAACTTTGTTTTGGATTTTGTCTGTTAATTAAGCTCTTGGAATGAAAGATCTGAAAGCCAACAGTGTAGGTGGCTGTTCAGCCAGGACAAATCATATGGTGTCGTTCCCAGGAGCGGTGTGTGTGACCTGATCCTATTGAAAACTGTGGATCTGCAGCTCTGGAGCTGCTGCTCCATATAGGTCCAAGCTTTGGTTAGGAAAGCTGGTTGTTGAAGAACATATTTATTTCCTGGGTCTCCTGCCTTGTAGCTTTGCTTACCTTGATCTGGAATCAGCAACCTGGATGCAGTTGGCCTTTGCTTAACACCCAAATTTTTGCTGTGGTTGTTGCTTCAAAAATAAGAAGGGAGGCTTCCAAACTGGTCAGTTCACTGTGGTGCCAGGTGAAAATGTGGTTGCAATGCAATTAAAAATGCAGACTAGTGCCAAGCTTTGCTTTGTTTCCTTTTGTGGATATCAACTCAAGCTACAAAACACAATAAACCAGGGGTAATGAACGGTCAGGAAGGTATTGTGCTGTGTCACAAGTGGTGGGATGGGGCCAGCTTCTTGTGACATCTCCATGAGCATGCCCACAGGACCCTTATTTGCAGTTTCCCCAAGCTGGTTTATGTATAATTGATGGGTACCCTGAGGTTCTGCCTCCCCCTCCTCCCCAGGATGTCCTTTTCTGTGTTAGTTTATTTTTTAAATAATTAGCAGACTTTGTGACTGCCTGTCTATCTGTCCCCCTGGAATTTCATTCCAGCTGCTCTCATCCCTCCCCACAGCTCCTCCTTCTCTTCCCCAATGCTATTTTCCTTTCGCTGTGTCTTACAGAAGTGTATTTTGTTTTAACTTTGTGCAATAAAACCTCTGAGCACTTGTTGAATTAGATGCTCTTTGCTGCTTGCTGCTACCCTGAAATCTTTCTTTACCTTCCAGATGCACAAAGGAACCTTCCGGTCCTGATAAAGAAACTGATTTCAGTCTGAATAATCCAATACAGGGTAATTCTTGTCTAATGGGCGGTTTCTCTCTCCAAACTGGTGTTATAAATTACCTGTTCTGGTAGCACAAAGGGCTGGGTGCAGTTGAGGATGGACAGGGAATGCCATTCCTACCCTGTTTGTCCCTTCTTGTGCACCCTCCCCATGGCTGGTGGTTGGACCCGTGTGTGGTTTGGTATGGCTGGTATGGATATGAGGTTATTCAAGCAACCCTGCATGCAACTTCTGCAGCTATCGAGCAGCAAGGACAAGAGCCTGTTCCATTTCTCTTCCCAGTGCATCCACCTTGCTATGGTGCTAGCAATAGTATGGGCAGTAAGGATGCTGTAGCACATCTTCATGCCACTGGGAAGATCAGCTACTGAAGGCGCTGGCTTCCCTTCTGCTGCCATGCTGGCCTCTGTTGCTAGAGGAAAGTCCTACCAATAGAAGTCCCAAAGCACAACAGAGCTTCTGGAGATATTTGCTATACATTTCGGCCTTTGCATAAGTGGTCAGCAGCAAGGGTGGATGCTGTGGACCTAGGGGAAATGATTGATTTCTGTGTAAAAACCCAGGATCCCATGGAAGTGCTGGCTTCTGGGCGTGTTGTTTGGGAGTGAGAAAGGCTAAGATTATGCTTGTTGAACCTGGACCTCTTATTGTCAACAGAAGACTTTGTCAGATTTTTCCTCTTCTATCTCATACGAAGAGGTATTTTAATAAATAACCTTCCTTCCCATCTTGCCTAGGCTTGCTGCTCTCCAGATCCACATTTTAATTGACATGCAGCTTGTGGCGTGGCTGGAGGCTATGCCAATAATGCACATATTCATGGCATGGTAGGCAGATAGGCTTCCCCCCTCCTCAGACACCATCATTGCAAGCAAACATCAGACAAGGAGCTGGCTTTGATGTGGGTCCTGGGTTTGCAACCTCAAAAGAGGAATCTTTGGAACCCTGTTTGCACTGTTCCTTGTGCCAGACACTGCAGCAGTGTCACAATGGCTGAGCAACTCTGTCCTCAGCATGGTGGAGGGAGTATTTTGCAGTTCCTCAGCAGATGCAGTTGTACTAGAGAGTAATCGAGAGCAGCCTGGGCTTTGCAGGGATGGGTGTTCTGAATGTGATGATAACGATCAGGGATGGGGAGTGGGACAGGGAGGATGGGTGATAGGGTTATAGCTGGACCATCTGAGGCACTTGTCAGAGGACGTTAGCCCTGCAATTAGGAGATGCTGAAGAGGAGGGAAGGGGAGACAGCAAGAGAGATGCTGCAGCGGGGAGGGCTTTGTGTCAGCATACAGAGCTCTTTTTCTCAGCAGGGCTGCTGGGATTTGCTCAGGTCTCCTCCCAGATAAATTAACTCTGTACAACACCTGCTCCTTTAATATGTCCAGGCTAACTGCGCTGCAGACCTGGCTTTTCTTTCCCTCTCTTTCTTAACGACGTGGAAGCAGCCGGTGAACTCCCTTCTCCTGTTTTCTTCCCCCCTAAACCAACCACTCTAATAGAGGGTGAGATTGTTTCCCCCAGAAGAACGATTGGAAAAAGAAAACCTAACCAGAACAGTTGAAAGATTTAGAACAAAACCCCACCAAAAAGCTTCCCCCAAGCTGGCAAGAGGTGAAGGGTATGTAATTGCTATTCCTTATGCAGCCCACTAAAGCTGCATGTTTTAACCATCTGAGGACAGCAGGGATTTATCTCTTCCAAGAGAGTCAAATGTGGGGCTTGCATTTTCTTTCTTTTCAGGAGGGGTGTGGGGGGAAAGAGGTGGACTTCATTTTCCTTGGGATTAGCTAAAGCTCCTTCCACTTTTATGTTGGCAACATGAGGTTTCATCAGACCTCTGATCCTGCGCTGAATAAAAATATAGCATTACTGTCAAACTGCAAAACGGAGGGCTTGAACTTAACCGGATTAAAGCATATTTGAGACAGCATTCCTCTCTTAATGGAGTGATGGTGTGAGGGGGTTGCTGCTATGTTGCCCATATCAGCTCATGTCTGTAGTGAAGCATAAGGGGGGTCCTATTCACTGCTGCTGACCAGAGAACCTCAGGGTGAATTTTCTTCCAGGGTATTTGACTTGATGCTCGGATGTCCCATTGCTGCAATGCTGTGGATTTATTCTTGACAATGCACCATTGGCAACAGGCTTGCTAATCAGTAGGGTGCACCTCATATTCATGGAAATGTATGCATGAGCTTTAATTGCAAATAAATGCGCTGAGCTACATTTGCTTATAGTTTAGTGTTTGTCTTTCCCATATGAATAAACATCCCTGGCTGCTCGTCTCGGTCCTGCACATACTCTCGATAACACTTTCACAGCCTGTTTGCTACTGTTGGCTCTTGGTTTATTCTTCGGACACTTTTGTTGCTGGATTTTGGCAGGATTTTGCTGACTTCCACTGATGGTCCAGTGTATTGTGGCTTTAATGATGAATTTTACAGTGGAGTAGAGGCCTGGGAGAATCCACTCATGCCATGTTGTGTCTCCTGTCTCCATGCTTGCATGCTTGTATGTATCCCCATATGTCCAGTAATGAGCATGGGCTAATTGCCTAGGAAGATAGAAAAATAGATAGGTAATTTGTAGCTATTTAATTTTACATTAGGCAGAGGGATGTAGGGGCAGAGGCTAATGTTGTTGGCATTTCTTTTCAGGGTTGTTAACCAGATATGCTGCCTCTGGGGCATAACAATGCCTCCCTCAGTAGAGCTCTCTAATACTTTTATTACGTTCTTATTAATTTAGCAATGGCCTAAAGTCTGTGAGGCACCTTCCAAGGCATGATCCCTGCCCTGAGGACCTTACAGACTAATTCCAAAGCATGATACAACCGGGTATTACTCAGTGAGGGCAAGGGCCTAATGGAGTAAGAAATGGTTTGTATTAGATAAATGGATAAGAATGAATCAGTGCAAGAGTTAATCACATCATTCCTTGCAGGCATGTGGGGATAGGCAGCTCCTTAGGAGGTCTATGGTGTGGCTGGTTAGTTTATTTGAGGTCTTTCCAAGCAGGGACCATGGGTGAAGGTTGTCTCTCATGTCCCAGCTCCGTTCTTCACCACCTTCATGTGGATGGCTGCTCTGGTAAGCAGCATGCTCCAAGTGCAAAGAAGCTGCATGAGTAGATGGTTGAGTCAACCAAAGCATTGGCTGTAACCAACCAGGGACACAAGCAGCTCTCACCCTATCTCCCTTTTTAGTCCTTTAGAGGGCTGGGGAAGTTGTTTTTATTTGGAGTGAAATTGCAAAGCTATGCCTTTTTGCCATGGATTTCAGTTCTTGGGAAGCTGCAAACCAATGGTCCCAAACAAAAGAGCTATCCAGGAGGCTGGGGAAAGGGCCAGAGGGGAGCGGGGGCTGGAAAAGGGCTTCTGCTCCAGGGTGGCCAAAGGGCCCCCCCAGCACCTGTCCTCCTTGTTTGAAGACTGTAAGCTGCCCAGCATGGCCAGCGGCTTGTGGGACAGATGGGTCTGCAACAGCTGAATGAGCTCAGGGCAAGAGGGATGAAAGCGCGACAGCGAACCCTCCCCTCGGAGCCTCAGCAGCGCGGGCTGGTGTGAGCCGGTGGGGAACATTTGGTGTCCATGTGGCATCTGGCAGCAGAGTTTGCTTCTCTGGCATTTCCTTTGGTGAAAGGAAGAGCAAAGCAATTCGCTTCCAAGCAGCTGCTCTGCTCCTCTGGGAGGGAACAGCATCCTCCTCCCTGCCCCAGCCCTTTGGCAGGGTGCTACAGCACAGTCCCCTATGCTAACATCCCCAGGTAAACATCCTTTGCCCTCATTTACTCTCTCATATTTTTTTACTACTGAGGAAAGAAAAATCTCTCTGCATCTCTTACTTTAAAAACTAGTTGCTGTGGCAACGGGATGCAGGGTTTAAAGTGGCCAGCTCCGTCTTCTTGACATCATTGTTTGATTTTCAGTTGCTGGAGCAACAGATCACTGGGAAGAACCAGCGAGGTCGAGGTTTCTCTTTCTTTCTTCCTCCACTTTGCTTTTCTTTAGGGCCTGAGAGCACCAGCGATGGTTTGCTTTTCACTGAAGACACACACTGTTAACATATGATGGGAAGATGTCAGGCAGCATTAGAAGAAATGGAGGTTAGGTCAAAGGCTTGTTACAATGGGAGAATTCCTACAAAACTGAAAAAAAAAGAGAGAATGAATGAGCCATTATATTTCCTAAGATCAGAGAGTTAGAGAAGACATGGCTCCAGCACGCTTAGTATTAGGCTTTTACCATGAACATTTTTCTATCGGTTGTTCTGAATCCCAAGTTTTTCCAAAGCAGAGACATAGTTGGGGTGGTAAGCAGAGAACGCAAAGTGCCATCAGATATAAATACAGAAGTCAATACCATAATGTAGCTCCTTCATTTCCTCTTAATGCAATGTTACACTTATAACTTCCTTCCCAAAAGTTTTTCTCTCTGTCAGTGTTGTCTCTGACCACAGAATAGCTGTTTAACCCATGCCCAACAGCTTTCCTCTGCAGGAGGGGGTATGGAGCAGCTATTTACTTAATCATTGGCTTCTAAAAAGTCCATTTCCTCCACACTGCTTGTGCAGGGCACTGGCTATAGTCACAGGGATGGTGGGAGGGTGCTGTCAGTCAGAGGCACCAGTGTCACCCTCCTAGTGCAGATGGACCATGTCTCCACTGCGACAGGGATAACTTGAAGATAATGCACTGAGACTTCAGTAAGCAGAATACTGTCCTTTATCAAAATGCTTATAGCCAGAAATGCTCAGCTCTATTTGCCTACCTTAAGACTCTCCATTGGTTTTAAGCACTGTGGTGGCTAACAGCATCCTGGTCCTACCTGAGGTCTTTGGGTGAACAAACACTGTTTCTGCACAAGGACTCTGTGAGATTTGGCTGGTTTTCCTCTGGGGTTAGTGTTTGCAGAGCTTGAGACAACAACAGCTACTCACTTTTAAGCTGATGCTGAATTTGCAGTTCTCTAGGTTTGAGGTTTGAATTCCTTCCTGCCATGAGGCTGACCAGGTGTGGTGAATAGGCCAGAGCAAGGGGGAGGCTGGAGGTAGGATGATGCATACACTGGAATACAGTTTTGGCATTAGGTATTAAATTAGTAATAAGTGAAATGTCAAAGCAGGGGCTGGCTTTTGGCAAATGATTTATGCTTAAAAGCTAAATGATAAACTACCACTCTTCCAGGAGGCTGACAAAATATCCATAGGATTTCAGTTTGTATCAGTAAATCAGGACTGGCCTTAAGTGATGCTGTTGGATAGAATAGGACAAATGAAAAATAAAATGCAGTTTTTAATAAAAATGCAACTGGAAGTTAAAAGTAAATTTTGAAAACAAAATTAGAGAAATAATAATAATTAGAAATGATATCTGTTGGTATCAAAGTAAAGGAAACCATCATTAAAAGGTATTTAAAAAGCTGAGTTTTTCTTGTTCTGAGGATTCCTTCTAATGTATCTGACTGCCCATCACATTCCAGGTTTCCACACATATATATATAAAGTGCAAAGTTTTTCACAATGAAGTTATGGTTTCAGTATTATACCCTCACTGCCCACAAAATACACAGAATTCAAATTAACAAATATACATGCCTCAAAGTCTACACAATGTCAGCCACAAATATGCATACAAGAATGCTGGTTGCTAGAGTTTGGAGTTAGCTATTAGTGAACATTTGTATGGTGTTCAGATAATTTGTTCTTAAATGCCACACATGTACCACATGGTTCAGATGTGGTTTGAGGAGCTGTAAAATGGGATTTCAAACTGGTTCTGTTCCTACTCTTAAAGCCATGGCTCAGTTAGGGCTCAAATGCATCTTAACTATAGGGCTGGCGTCCTGAGTCTGGGATATTGTGACTAGCTGGGTTTTGTGGAGGCTAAAAGGCATGGAGGCAGCTGCTTATTAGTGAATTTGTGCACGTGCCAGTCTGCAATGAAATGTACTTGAAATAACCTATCCTAGATGCCTCTATGAGGATGATGGCCCTGATGATTTAGCTATTTTGGTTCCAGCTTGAATTATTCATGTATTTGAAAACACTCATGAATTATTTGTGTTTTCTCTAAATATATAATTTAAAAACCCCAAATCCTTCTGATGAAATATAAAAATGAGATTTATTTATTTATTATCTGAGATGCTGTCCTCATCCCAAAACAGCCCTTCAGCCGTAGGCTTGTGGGGATCTGCGGTGTCAGGGCACAATGGTGTCTCAGGCATCAGTATCCCTGCGTTAACCTGTGCTAGCAGGGGATCAGCCCGATTCAGGAAGAAAGAGGAAGACTCTTTTAAAATTTAGATGTAACCCCAACTTGTTTTCTTAATTTATGGGTACTGGGTTTTTGAGAATCGCAGCTATTTTGCACACATGGGTTTAGGATTTAGAGAATGCTTCACAAGCCGATGCATGTGGACTCAAGGTGCCCAGCTGTGGATCAAAAGAGCTTGATCCCTGCAATGCAAAGTACTGATCTGGTACAAATTCAAAGGCTGGTTCAAATGCATTCAATTGCTTTGTTGACATAACGTTATCCTGGAAACCTTTATGCCAAGTTTAGTACTGCCTGTCATCTTCAGGCTGATATAATGTGGCCAGCTTAAAACTGGAGCACATCGTATCATATGCTCCTGCTAATTCAATAAAAATGCGTTTGTGCTTGATCCAGATCAAATCTGCCCTGCCATGAAATCTGGGAGTACAACAGATGTGATATTAATAGATGTGGAACCACAGCCTAAGCCTCTCCCCCTCCCCAAACATCTGCAGCGGCGGAGGGGGGATGGCAGCGCTGGGAGGAGGCATCCTGTGGGGACAGCAGTTCTGCTCTTGTTTAACTGTGTGAACTTCTCAGTGCTTACATTAATTTTAAAGAAAGTACTTTGGCATAACTGACACAAAATCTGGTTCCCGCACCTCCAGGGATTAGTTTCTTCCAGGGCAAGTTCGAGTAGCTGCACTCTAATGAAGCATCTTAGCATATGATGGAGCTTTTCTCATTTCTTTTCCTCACAACTCTTCCATTGCAGTAGAACTGCTTTATCTAGGTACTATATTAATAGTTTTTTTTAAATCTCTTCAGATTGTCTGAAAGATCTGGCTGGCCAAGGGGCCTTGATTTCACCTAGATATGATACTGCCCTGAACTGTCCAGTGGCAGAATTGTCCCTTCAATTTCATTGCTTTTGTAAAACCAAGATCTGTGCTTTTCCCTGGTGGAAAAAAAAAAAGTGCCTCATAGTTATCCATTAGATTCCCTGATCGTTTTTCTCTTGTATTGACTCTACGTTCCACTAGAAATCTTTCACTTTTGTGACTTCTGTCATAAGAATTTAGACACCCCCCATTAGCTGGTTAATGCACGTTCACTTTGTCGAAAGTACCAACTGCTTATGCGGAGAGCTTGGGATGTGTGTGTGTGTGAGCTCAACAAAAGCCTTTTCTCTCTTCATCTCTGTGTTCTGGGACTGAGGCCAAGTTGTGATTGTAATAATGTAATCTCTTCTGAATACTTGAAGTGATGGGAAAAAACGAGATTTTGAAAATGAAATAGATTAATCTATACAGCTAGAGGGGGGGGGAAATCATGCATTTCAATTAGCTCTTGAGAGTAATTTTCCTTAAAGTAGTACAAGCCAGGTGTGCAAAAGTATTCCTCTGCTTTGAGAGTCTCGTCTCTCCTTCTGGAGTCCTTGGAAAAGATGGTGACAAGTGACAAGTTCATTGGGGATGCTTGCGTTGAAGGGATTGAACATAAAGCAACTTGATGGGACCTTGTTTTTCAGAGGTTCTTACAGAACTATCTGAAAATCAAGCTCGTCTTCCGCTAAAAATGCCTCAAAAATGGAAGCAGCTGCTCACTTCAGCATGCAGGGGGACTTTATTTCTTTGTGTGCTCGTGCACGCGGGGGAACAGTGATTTATCAAGAAAAGTTATTTAACTTTTGTTCAGGATGAGATCATTCCCTAAAAGGCTTTTGCAGTTTATTACCTTGCTGACTGGGGCTGCTAGCTGTTCTGCATGCAGCAGAGCAGAGGAAGAGGGTAACACGTGCATTTCACTGGCAAGGGGCACTGGGCTTGTATTGGAAGAGGGAAGTTGACCCTCTGTAACTCACTGTATGCCTGCTCTGTCTCCTTCTGAAATGACAACTGCTCACCCAAGGCATGGTGGTCGTGCTCATCCTCACAGCCTGGGCTGGGAGGACACAGCCAGGTAGTGGCCATCACTTGGCTGATGAGCACTATCTGTTAAACCAAAATAATCCGATGACTATTGATTGTGCACCAGCACTCTTAGAAAAACCTTGGTTGTGAAACCACATAATATTCACCCTCATTTCCTTTTCTTAACCAGGAAGGGGCAGTTTTCTGATGTTGTAGCAAATAAAGTGTAGTGACTGGGACTGGAGAAGTATTTGATTCCTTGACAAAGATGTTTATTGACTGATTGAGTCTGGTGTTTGCCCAGAGCCTCCCCCTCTTCCTCCGTGCCAGGTGCAGAACAAAAATCTCCCATCCTGGAGTGCTCAAGCTCCTCTTTCATCCCTGATCTACAACCAACTGCGAAGGACACATGATTTTAAGAGAATGTGCTGCTTTACCTCAGTCTGAGTTTTAAATCCCATCTAGGCATACTGAAATTTTTCAAACTTCCTTTTCAATCAGTCACTTTGGCATTGTAATGGCTTGGGTTGCTCTTTTCTGAAGCCTGTTTTAATTCTTTACCTTTGTATTTTAGCAGCAAGTTGCCTTGAATTTACAGTTCCTGTGGAATTCCTCTATGAATAGCACCTAGGTTTCCTACGCTGCAGCTGCAAACAAGGTTTAAAAGCTTTTGGGATTTCTTGGCAGCTAATAACTCCCAGACTTGAGCATAGTTCATTTTCGAAATGTTTCTCATGCTTCAATCTGGACAGCGTTATGCAGGTCAGGGAATCCTGTCAGACTGGGGGCCAGGGAAGGATGTTCCATCAAAAGCTTTTTTGACAAATTAAAAAAAGCCAAAAGGACCTTTAGGAATACTGCTTAATATCCTTTCCATCCCAAATAGGAAAAGCACCTGTAACTGATGCCAAGCACAGGACAAAGTAAATAAAAAAAACCTCCCCAAGCAAAGACCTCCAACTGGAAATGTTTCCTGAATGATCTCACTGAGAATCCCGTAAGTGGCTGGATCAGTTTTCGGGAAGAGGGAACACAGGCTTCAACTCCATACTGAAAGACAAGAAAAATCTTCAGGAAAAACAAAAAGAGCCAAACCCAGATGCAAGCTGTCAGGGTGCTGGGATTTTTGTCATTCCTGATTGGGAATTGGCACTTACACAAAATGTCATTGGGATACAGCAAGGCTTCAGGTGAGGAAAGTGGTCTGAAAAGTGACATGCAATTTCATCCTGTGCCCGCCCTGGTATACAGGTAGAGCAGGGGCAGAGCTTGAAGGGTGAATAATGTCTTTATAAACCTGGTATCAGCATGTGAGGGATGTGGCATATGATGGGTTGAGCAGCAGAGGGGTTGTTTCATGTCATTCTGGACTTCATTCAGCTGTGCTAGTACAGTAAATGCGCTCGTGTTTGGTGTGTTGCCACACAGAGACAGGACCCTTAAGGCTTGTGCCATCACCCAGATTTAAGGCTCCCCTTAATTACAGACTTGCACTGTTAGCAAGAGCAAGCTGCCCCATCAAACTCATCACCAAGTTGGGGTTTGTCCTTAACTAAGAGTGGATCTTTGCTTGCATCTGACCTAGAGTCAGATACTGTCTCTCCTTTTTAATGATGTGCCTGCAATTAGTATTTATTTTAGATTTAATCAGTCAGTGCATGTCAGCTAATACCTCAATAATTATGATCTTGCTGTCAGGGAGAAAGGAAATTAAACCTCAGGAGATCACATCAGAACTGTGAATCTGAACTCATCGTAACAGGGATTCTAGACAGGACTGGTCGTATTAAGCAGATTTAGAGGCATGATCCAGAGAAAAATGCACAAGATTTTTCTGTATGTTTGGGCCAAACTGACTCACGAAGAGACGTATTTGGATGGTATTTTCACTTAGCAAAAACACCTGCTCAAAGCTGGATCTTTATTGTCTGGAATTTTTGTGACTCATGGTCTGCTTCACTTCTACTTTTCTGAATTTTGTCCCTTAAAAGAGATTAAACTGGATGTATCTTAAGACTCAAAATCCAGTGGTCTTTGGTTCCAGCTGCACTGAAAATACTGCAAGGCATCTTCTTGTTGAGGCTAAGAAATGTAAAACAATTGGATCATACAGATCAGATGTTTTCAACCTGCAAGTAAATTTGAGAGGCCTCCCTCCTATTTTAACTGCCAGGAAAAAGAGTCTTGAAATCTTTCTTTTCCATTGCATCACAGGATCTTGAGATAGAAGAGACTGAGACCTGCCAAAATAAATCCTCACTGAAAGCTTGCTTGGAGTTTTAGGAAAGATTTGAAGAACCTATCTGAGCTGAATTAGTTTGCCTAATCCTAGTGATAATTTGGCTGAAGATGTTCACTCCTCTCAGATATACTGCAGACTGCATGTTGTAGTACTTGGACACAGACTTAACACGAAGACAGGGTCTCAGTGAACTTCCACACCACCATCTGAACACCTTCAACTTGCCAGACCGATGCATTTCATCAAAATGGACTTTTCTGTCACAATAAGAGCTGAATGTGAGGTATGAGCCTGCAACTGCAAGTGTGTTTAGAAGGGAAAGTAATGCATATTCCATATGGTAGAAATTGATGTGTAGTTATAGATGTTTCGTATATTCCAAGAACAACATTTGCTCCAAACAAAAATTCATATTCTTAACTCTTTTTCAACCTACATCTTGTTTTTTTCAAGTTGAGGTCTTGGTTAATTCTGCTTCTGCTTCAACGGTTCTGCTTTCTTTCGTAGCATCCGTACTGAGTGATACCCTTCCTCCACAAATGCTATCTGTGGTCTCAGCTTCACACTGCCCTTCATCCCCAGTGCCCCTGCAGGGAGGGCCCTGCAGTGCTGACAGCTTTTAATGAGCTGCAGAAATCCAGGGCAGAGGAGATTGCTTTCAACCGAGGAGGGTGAGCTTATCTCTTTATTTACAGTCTCAGAAATACTCTTGGGTCTTGGGAGATGAAGGGCCTGTGCGTGTAAATACGAAAGACAATTACAGTGGTGTTACTGGCAAGTGAAGATGATTGAAACACGGTGACAGAACCGTCCCTTGGCAAAGCTCTGGATGGAGGGTGCACTTCTGTCCCAGGCTTAGCGTGCTCCAGGAACATGCCCATTTCATTGAATGCTTATTTAGAAGAAAGAGGAAAGAGGTTCCAGTGTTATTGCATAATTCAGTATTTGGTTTGGAGTTTCATGTTCTGATGCTTCATTAAAAAAAAAAAAGAACAAAACACGACCTTTTTGTTTTAAAACTCTTTATAACACTTGTAAAAACCTAAGTTACGTACTGTACTCTTAAGGAAAAAAAAAGGGAAATTATTAAACAACTTGTAAGGCTCAGAGTAAGGCTGAATCTTGTCTTCAGGAGAGATGTGATCCTTAAACGCTTGGTAGGAATGGCATCAGTAAGTTCTCTCTGGATAATTTCAACCTAAGGCAGTCCAGCAAAAGCAAGGTCTCACTCTATTTGGGCATCTTCAGTAAAAATCACCTCCAAACCATCTTTATACATCATCTTCAGGAACAGATGTGAAAATGCATCAGTGTCTGGGCTGGAGGATGAACAGTGTTCAAGACAATGTTGGTACTACTCAGTACTGAACTTGTCTGGGCTGGAAATGAGCAAAAATACCATTTTCCCCGCCATCTTCAATGGCAGCTGGTCTCTGGGTACCAGACCTGGCATACGATGGGCCAGTGGAGGTCTTTGTCTAGGAAGAACAGTCCTTCAGCTGCTGCACACCACATAAATATGTATATATATGTGTGTATGTATATACATATATAACATACGTATATGTCCTGGCCACAGTTATACTTTTCTCCCTGACATGTTTCCTTTTCTTCCTCACCGTATATGACTCTGATCAAGCTGTGTAACTTGAAATGCATACATGTGGAGGTCTTGTGGGATCTTTTAACTCCAGTGAGGCAATGTGGTTCAGACTCCCATCAAATAAGGTGACAAAAGTTGCATCTGATGAAGACCAGGGGTGTACGTCATCGGTTCAAAACAAGGGAACAAAAACAGAACGAAGAATTGCAGCCAATGTGCTGGGAAAGACTCCAAGAAAATAGCAAAACTGCCTTTTTGTGTGGATGAGAAACATTAACTGGACAATGGAGTGAAGAAACACCAACAAAGAAAAGAGAGACCTTCACTTGCAGGGAGAGACCTTGTCCAATGTTGACTTCTTCCTTTTGGACTGGTGCATGCCCATTTTGGCTGGTGCCAGAAGAAGGTGCAGAGGAGGTCCTGGGATTCTGTGAGAACCCTGAAGACTAGCTCTCTCTGCTTTGTGATACACAAATCACTTATAGCAACAGAGTAAGGCTTTCAAGTCTCCTTTTCTACCATTTAATGAGACCCTGGCTGCAGCAAAGAGAAGAGAGTCCTGGGCCTCTTCCCATCGATTGTTTGGATGTTTTACTGGAACAATATTTGTGATGCACAGACCCAGCTTTTTTCCCAGGCATGAGGGGAAGAGAAATTTAAGAAGAGAGAAGAAAGGAGACTGCTGGTAAGAAGGAGAAAGCCTGTGTATTTTTTACTTTCTGTGCATATCAGCAGCCCATTTTTATACCAGATATAGTTGTTGGCTTGTCAATTTTCATATGGTGAAAAGGTGCCTAGAACGATGGATGGGCTCCTGATAACGGAAGAATGGTTTGTATGACTGGTAGTAAATAGACATGTAAATCTCCAGCAAACTTAAAGTCACTTTTAGCTGCTTGAGGAAGATACTGTTGGTTTAAAGACATTTTTTCCCAATGGCTATACTTTTTCCTATCAGAATAAGATCTCTACAGGGGAGAAGACTGTGAAGAGCGTTCCTCATGCTGAGACACGTGATCAAACTTTCTCTATGGTTATGGAGAGACATGCCCTTTGCCTAAATCTTTTAACTGACCTTTTAAAAAGCCTCCTCTACAGCAACTGTCGTAGACACTGGCACAAATCATGGGCTGCATCATATACATGAGAAGATCTGGAAACTGGAATGGATGAAGGTTGTGTGTGCTCTTAGGTGACTGCCGTGGGATGGAGAGCAGCAGAGAGTTATTTCATGTTCTCCTGAAGAAGCTGGACAGGACTCCCAGCAGGAAAGGAGGCAGCTGCTGGAAAACACTCGCTAATCAAGACATTGTTTTGTCCTGCCTGGTGTGACCTTCTGCAATCACTCTTCTAATTTCTACATTGACTTAACCAGTCAATGCTGGCAGGTTGCATTTTCATATCATTTTTCTCAATCCATGGGCCTGGTATGAGATGACTATCTGTCTCACTGGCACAAAGAAGAGGATCTTCCAGGACTTCAGCCTGCAGATGTACAGATAAAGATGAGAGACATCTGGTCTCACCCGCTGTCTGTTGTTAGCTGGCTGCAGTACCAGAGAGACAGGCTCTTGGCAAAGGTTTCTAGAGTGGCTTGAAGTGGGGAGGAGGGAGGGGTTCCTGAGGATTATACGCCCCTACTCTTTTGAAAAAGCAGGAGGATTCTGGGGAGAGGGATGGGTGACAGAAGCTGCCAGATGTGAAGAGATGCTCAGCCAAAGGAGAACTTCCAAAGGTTGAATCTGATTTTCTAAGAGAAGGCATGCAGAGGTATTCCCATGCAAAGCTTTCACGTGCATCTCCAGACTGGTCTATCAACACTGCTTGCAATAAGACAAATTTTTAGGCTAGTGGAACCCTCTACCCCCACAAAATGCACATATCACCCAAAGATAGACAAGATAGACAAGACCAAAGATAGACAAGAACTTTTTTTCAAGTTCTTGTTATTTAAAGAAAGAATCATCTCAAAAAAGGACAATCTATGATCAACCTGTAAAGATACTTTAAGGTTTTGCTGTATGATAAGCACAAATAGAGATTGACTATCTAAACCTCATATATCCCCCTGAAGCCCCCAACTCAGAAGTAAAAATATCTCACACGCACAGTATCACCTAGGGTCAAATTCTCCGCTGGTGTAAACTGGCAGAAATCCATTGAATTCTCCCATAAATCAATTTAATTAAAAGTGTCTTCTGATGTGTCTTTGTTTAGCAATAATGCTCATTTGAGAAGGTGTTATGGCAGGAAAACAAATCCCTTTACATTCCATCCCCTGAACCCCCGGCTCGGTTTTAATGTTTTTTAAACAAATATTTGTTTTGTAAAACTGGAATAATAAATGTATTGCTCACAAAGAACCTTTTGTTCTGCCAATAGATTCGCTCAGAAGAATGCTTATCTACGGCTGTGTAATGGAGAGAGAGGAGAGAAAGAGCTGGTGTAATTCACAGGTATAAATTGTCCATATATGTGGCAAAGATGAGTTTACTTGATAAAATAAGACCACCCTCCCTGCAAAACTATACCTGAATCATTAAAAACCCCAATACTTTTCTGAACTTTTGAAATAATGTGACTTATCTAAGAACCTTTTTTGGTTTTAGCTTTTCTACAAATCTGACTATTCCGCTGGGAAGAACCCATTAGGCCCAATACAACAAAATGCTCCAGAGCAGCAAATCACTTAGCCACATGCTTAACTTTAAGCAAGAGCTTAAGTCTCAGGCATTCAAACCATTTGTGTGTGATTTATTCCTGGCCTTTTGGAGAGCAGAAGGAATGCAACATGGCCAATCCACAGCTGATAACTGAAGTGACAGACTGAGGTGTTGGGAAATATTTGCTTGACTCTGAACTTGTGTATTGGCTGGAAAGGGTTCGCTGGAAAGGGTTCAGATGTTTTCTTGACCTCTGTAGGGAATCCTCATGGATTTTTTCCTGCTTTTCACATGGGCTTTAGCCACTCTTGGGCACCTAAGCCCCAGGTGCTCTTGCTCAGCACTTGCATCATGACAGCATGTATCATGCAGGCTTCAGGAATGCTTTGGGAAAAAATTGGGACAGATGACTAGTCTGCTAGATTGCTATGGTTGTCAAGGATCAGATCTGAGAGCTCAGGGTCTCTCTCCCTTTCAGTCTTCAGTGCATATGTGATTTTAGGTTATCTACTCTGTATGGAATATGTGTCTTCTGTGTTTTCTCAACTTTATGTCATATGGGGTCTCCCAGAACCCTGAAATGTCAGGTGGCTCTATGCCTGTTCTTATCTCTCATGTGCCAAGATAGTCCTAAAAAGAAGTCATGCTGGAGACTGCCAGTCCAGTCATTCTTTTAAGCATCCTTGTGATCATTTCATTTCCATATTCAACCTCTTCCGTCTTGTGAAGGCAATCACATCCAAAGTGAAGTACACATCCAAATCATGTACTTAGATACCAGGTAAAAGTGCATGTGCCTCTGCAGCAAAATAATACAGTACGGCTGTGTTGTGCTTCTTGTTTTAGCCTGCCCTGGATCTCTCCCTTCTCATGTCTCTCACCAGGGAGGAGTGGTCGCTCACCCATGCTTTCTGTTCAGAGCACCCCAAGGTTCGCAACCTACCAGGCAAGTAGGTGTGTAATGGATGGTATCATCCAGTGGTTTGCAGCAAGAAGGAAATCCTGGACTCCTGGGGATTAGAGAAGAAATATGGGGAAAAATCCAGACATTGAACATATACTCTGACTAGCAGACTAAAGACATAACGTGCTAGTGCAGGGATTTTCTTGGAAGTACAGGAGGTTTCAGCTTTCCTCTGGTTGGCTTTGGTGGATGGGCTCCAGTTCTACCTCACAGCTCATCACCGCCTGTGATTTCTCCTGCTAGGCAGATAAAGGCTACATTTTCCTTGATCTTCACTTTTGCAATCCTCACTGAATATAAATGTGCAGTTCTTTCATGCATGAAAAAGAAGGTTGTGTTAGTGCTGCTATAGTGAGACCAGCCGCTGAAACCGTATTTGCTTTATTAAATCCATTTGTCTCTGAAATTTCCCCATCATATGTTTGCTGTGTTGAACTGATGAGACTTCCTCACCTCGTGACATATTTATAGGCTTTAAAGAACTTGATGGACAATTTTGTCCTTCAAGAACAAGGATTTAAATTTTACCCTGCATTAAGCAGGAATATATTGGGAGATAAACTAATGTTTCTTACTTAAAAGTCTTATTTCATTTGATCCAAAGCACCTTATTTTTCAGAGTTAAGCATTACTGGTGGAAGTAATTTTAAATTTGCACAACATTGAATCCTAAGAGTAAGGTCTGAATTGACCTTAAAACGTGTATGTCCTTTTGTGGACTGAAAGAGGAAAACTAATCAGAAAGGAAGAAAAGAGAAGACTGCAGGAGCTAAACTAAAAGAGACAATCCCTTCATCACCTAAATAAAACCCACTAAGTGTTGAAATGAGGTCGAAAGACATTCGTTAAGACTGTGAAGTAGAAAGGCAGTAATTATTTCTTTGGAAAGTCTCTCTTAAGGACTTAAGTAGAAGCCTGGAGGAGGCTGCCTCCAGCTAGAAGGAATTGCCCCTGGCTTTACCGGGAGTGAGGAAAAGAAAGGAAGCAATTACCCACTGAACAATGGCGCATTAAGACGCTCCTTTCTGTTTTCAAACCCAAGCTCCCTCCCCAGTGTGTTTTCCAGCTGGGTGAGAGGAGGAGATGGCCTCCTGGGGAGGCAGCCAGCTGCAGGCAGGGAGCTGCTCTCTTCCATAGCCAAAACTCATCCAGAAGCTTCTTGCCAAGAGGTCCTTGCTCCTGGTCCCTCCTCAGTTTCCCTGGTGGCTTACCAGCTGGCTGAAATGCTGAGAATACGATGCGGTTTTGCCATGTCCCCATCTCCCTCTCGTTCCCATTCACCCAGGATGGGGATGGACAAAGCATGGCTGACCCATAAAACCAGCCCAAACCTTGCCGCGGCTCAGAACAGAAGGACGATGGGCTGGGCATGAGAGTAGCACTTCAGGTGGATGCAGCTCAGGCCTGGGAAGCAACTGAAGATGATGCAGAGGCACCCGACTGAACAGAGGAAAAGGCAGGGGACATAATCCTCCAAAGCTGGGGATTGAGCAGTTGTGCAGCCCCATCCTGCAAGGCACCAGAGTCCCTCTGCTCCTCTGGAAGTTAGCAGGAATTGGGGAGGATCAGCCAAATACGCTGAAGAGGCAACCCTGAGGCCATTTAAAAAGAAACCAACACCTTTTCTTATCAAACCCCAAGTAAACCAATACAGCAATACAGGCCCCCTCTCAAACCTACCTTGCAGTCAGAGTGAACGCAGAGTATCTTGCATGCAGCAGAAAGCCGCTGGGTTTTAATGCAGTGTCCCTGATGGGGCAAAATAAATCAGCGCCACACACAGCCCCGTGTAAAGGTCAGAGAGAGGTGCTAGAGACAAGAGCTCCTTCCAGCCTCCACCGTGCTTCCAGTGGAGGGAGGGATTGCTCTGTGAAGCGCCCATAAGGGAGCACTAATGGGGTTTCAGCACACGTATGTGCTAGCAACTGTTCTGCTGCACGTTTGCCTTCCAGGTTCACCCATCTCCTCTCTATCAAGTGCTCTGCTTTGCGGGAACAACCCTGGGCATCACTGTGCCGGGCTGAGCCCAGCAAAGAGCTGGAGCCTGATCTGGTTTATGAGGTCTGTGAAGCTCTAATATGTGTTGGCAGCGCTCTCTGTCCCTCTTCTCCCCCTCCAGCCACATGTCCTCCCTCAGCCAGGCACCCAGCCTTGGCCTCCGGCCCCAGGATGCACGCAGCTGGACGGTATTTTGTGGCTCCTTGGAACAGCAGATTCCCACCACCAGCCTTGTTCCTCTTTACATATGACCTTAAACCCTTCTTCCTGTTCCTCCTCCTGCTGCCTTATTCTTACACTTTACTTTCCCTGGCCTATTTCTGCACTTTTTCTTTCCCCATCTTTTTGCAGTTAGGTCAGAGGGATGCCTTCCTATCTCTAGGGCACCTCTTTCTGCTTGTCATGTGAGTAGTTTTGCACCTCCTTCCTCATGAGACTGTCACCCTAGTTCCTCAGTGGTATGTGTGCACCCTCTGTGCCTGTCCTGCTGCCAGAAGCTGATGCCTCATTCACCTGTGTGCTGTCTCACATGTGCTGGACGGCATTTTCACCCTTTTGTTCTTCCTCTGAATAGTGCTGACTTCAGAGATTTTGTTCTTCATAACTGTAGGTCAAAACACTTGAGCACATGGTGCGAGCAGGGCTGAGCCCTGTAATGATGGTGGGTCATGAGCTCAGCAAGGAGACTGTTTTTTTCTTCTGGTCAAAGGGAACTTGTTGCAGCCCCTCTTGGGGCAAGCTCTGCAGGAACAGGCATAATGGGAAAACCAGTGAAGGTAGGGCTGCAATGCCCCCAGGGACTTCAGTGTCCATCCAAACCAGAAGAACCTGATGGCTGAAATGTGAGCTTTGAACTCATCTCATCTGACCTTGATGCTCTCTTAGACTGAGTCAACCCTTCTAGACTACACCCTGGATCATGGCATGGGTGCAGCCATTGTTGGACATCTGTGTTACAAGTTTCTGATGTCTTCACATTCTTTATAACATATGTATATTCAGCCCATGAAACAGTGGGTCAGACCTGCCTTTGGACCTCAGGAGCAAGGTTACCCCCTCATCCACACTGTGAAGCCTGAAGCTTGCACTAATTACCACCTAAGCCCTGCTTTGGGGTCTACTGTTGGAGATAGTGAGGACTTTGGGTAGGTCTGAGAAGGATGAGAGCAGTGTCACAGGTGAGCCTAACCAAAGGTGTCCTAAATTTAGCTCCTCTCTGCTAAAGTGGTGGGAAAGTGATAGCTGCAGGGTAGGTGGAAATAATGAAAGTTATGGAGTTCAGCTGTTGAGTTCAGCTGTTGAGCTCAGAGAGTAGATATACCCACCCAGCCCCGGGGGAGAGCTTTATTTTGCTGGGGCTAGTGGCATCTGAAATCTTGGTTCATCCTCCATCAGTTCATCAAGGTAGGACCAGTGCTATGGTTTTGCTTTATAGATTGTTTTCTTTCACTTGAGGGACAGACCTGTTGCTCTGTTTTCCTGTCTTGCCTGTGTCCTGCTCATAGCTGGCAGTAAGGAGTATAAGCCTTTGTGTGCAGCTGTGCGTGGATCCCCTCTGCGTGCTCCTCTGCCTGGCAATCTATAATCCTGATAAAACACCATCTGGGCTGTAAGCGTGAGGATATCCAATGTGACAGCACCTCAAATTCCTAGTTTATGCTTATTAATAACAAGCTGTAAAAATAGCAGTCAGACAAGATGAGATCATGAGGCTGATTGTGGGATGCCATATGCTGTCTGTTTCACTGGGCAAGCTTCACACAGAGGAGACCTATGCTCCCCTGTCAGAGGAGGATGGGATTGGGGCACAGGACGGGGTGTGTGAGCTCTGCCCTTTTTGGGGAAGGTCCATGGGAGAAGCTCCAAGTCTGAAAAGCAGCAGGTCTGTGGACAGGACAAGTAAACCATGGGGTTTAGGTAGTTTTACCTGGTTGTACCTCTAGCTACTCTGTTCTGCTGTGGCATGGATAGTGAAGAGGAACCTTCGAGACCAGCATATCTCTGTCTCTTTGAGATAGTGGTACCTTAATAGCAGCCAAAGATTTTTCCACCCTTTTTCGATTCCGTTTACTGTGAAGTTAAGATTTGAAAAACCCCAGTGAGAAAATGCTGGGCCATTTACATATATACATGCTTCAGAAGGATGATGTAGATCTTGGCCAGAAGCGGAATAGTAACATTCTCCGTACTTAAAGGAATGATATTTCCATCACCTTGCAGTGTCCTCTTTGTCTTTCACAGTCCTCTGGCTGAGAAGTGTTAGTCTAGATTAGGGCTCTTCAAACTTGGAGGGCTCATGGTCAACTGTGCTGTGTTAGTAAAGTGTGAAGGGCAAGAACCTGCTCTCTGCTAACCTGGGCCAGGGTGCTGGTGACTTCTTTTGCTCAGGAGATTTGCCTGTGCTGCACCTGGGCTGAGCAAATAGCAGAATCAAACTTTCTGAATCCTTCCCTCTGTTTAAGGAATTAATTTTCTAACTTAAATATTGTTGCTCCCTTGGTAATACCCTGAACTGTGGAGCCGCATATTCAAACCCTCCTGCGGACCCTTGTCTGGTTCCCCTTGCTCTGGTGCATTACTGCCTTGCCAGAGGGGCTGTTTTGGGGGGGGCGGTGTGTGTGACTATAATACCCAAACTAACCCCTTGCTTGTCTGGCCTAAAAAAGGCTCAGGTGCCAATTAAAGCTTGCACAATCAAGGGCAAGCGGGACCTTTGGTAATATCCCTTCCCAATGCCGCAGGTTTTGCTGTCCCAGGATGTGTGTATGAGTCATTGTCTGGAAATCCAAGTGGCCAGATGTCCGCCAGATACAGCTGAGCTCCTGGAGCTGCTAACTCCTGCAGGAAGGGTTAGTTAGAACCCTGTGGGCTGTTTCTCCTTCCCTGTGGAGGTGGCTGCAGGTGAGGAGCTCGCTCCATCCCTGCGGGCGGTGGGGCAGGGAGCCAGGGCTTGTGAGACCCAGGCAGCTGGGTCCATCTCTGTGCCCCACACTGGGGTGGAGGGGAGGCTGCTACAGCAGCTCTGGTTCTCCTACAGCCGCTGTTGGCTGCGGTGGTGGTGCCTTGCAAGGAGCAGTAAGAAGGACCCCTGCAGGCCCCTGCTCCGAACAGCTGGGGAAATGCTCCTTTGGGCTTTGCTGGTGCCAAAGGCTTTTCTTTCTTAGCGCAGCATTAATCTGAGGGCTCTGTCCCTCGTTGTTCCCCTCCATCCCTCTGGATTGCAATCTGTGCAAAGCACAAATGGACAATATTGCTGTAGTGCTTGCGTGGGGAGTTTCTGGAGGTAGGCAGAGTCCTGCCTCGGGGCTGCGTGTTGGTTTTGCAACCAAGATTCTTGCAAGTAAGTGCTCTTCCACTAAAAAAGCTTTATTTTCTGTAGTTTTCACATTGTTGAGAAATCTGGTGGCAATACAAAATGCAGGTATTCTACTGCTGCTAGACAGCGGCACATGAGATTTTTATGAAAAAAACCCCAACAAGTGTTGAACTTAATAAACTCTTTAAAATGTTGTGAAACACCAGGGAGTCAGGTTTTGAGGAAGGTCATTGTCTCTCCAGGAGAAAACCACAGCTTTCTGAGGAAAAAATGTGTTACTAGATCTAGATGATAACTTGCTGGCCGAGATTAGTGATCTCTCTCGTTACTTCAGATCCACCTCCAGCCTGCCCCATAGCTCTCGGCTGTACCACCAGTGGGCAACTGAGTCCTACCAGCCTACATGGGTCAGGCTATTTGCTCCCTTCTTGGAAAGAGGAAATCAGCCAAAGCCCTCAAACTCTGCTGTGATGAATAGGGCACTGGAAGAAGCAGCTCTGCTTTAGTGCAGCTCCTTCCTCGTCAGTACACCTGTTCTATGGGCACATTGTTCACATATATGCCCACCTTGTGGGATGTATAGACTAGGGCCCCATATTACACTGCCACGCTCTAGAAGCAAAGCAGAAAAACTTCTCTTTGTATCTGTTCTTGAAGGAATCTTGCTGGAAGGTGAGCCAGGGCAATGACACTGCAGGAGCCTGTTGTAATTGCCAGATTTAGGATGTTGGCCTCTGAATAAATCTCTGCTTTTGCTTTGCTGGGCTAATTCAGGCTTGAAAACTGAAGTGACAGCTTATAGCCAAGCTTTTCAGCATGGCTTGCCTAAGACTCTGCATGTGTGTATGTGTCTAAATGCAAATGAGCTGCTCCCAGAAAACACAGTCACGAATGCTAAACTTCTTATCTACATGGACTGATGGTGTGAGAGGCTGAAGACCCCATAAATTACCTTCTTTCTGCTCAGTGAAAGTGATACTGGTGCTGTAGTCCCCGACAGCAAGGCATGGCTCTGTTTCTGGTTGGACAGGTTTGATTGGCTGCTAATTTACTCTCCCTCCTCTCATAATTCAACACAGCTTTCTTGGTGCGCTCTGCCAGCTCTCTCACCAATTTGCTGCTAGGAGGATTTTCCTGTGAGTGAATTGTGGATTCTAGTTAAAACATGTACAGAGCACGCTCCTGCTTGATGGCTCTGCTCTTAGATGTCACAGGAAGAGACAGTGTTTTGTATAACTGCAAGAAAAATACCGTGTTCTAATTAGTGTAATTTATAGTCCCTTGCAGGCTAAAACAACAGCTGATGAGTCATGGAAGTTCCTTCTTCTGACATTTGCTGAAAGAAATGTTATTTTAGTGCCTGTGACTTTTGGGGAGAGGGGAGGAGCAGGGTGGGGAGGGAGCAGTTGCTCTGAAATGCTTCACCCCCTTTTCCAGCACCTATCTCCTGCATCGTGTTTCCTGTTTAAAGCTTTCTGGTGTGTTGCTCTGCAGTGAGGGAGCAGTGATTATGGCCACATCTAATTATTAGTCATGATGGGTCCCAGTTTGAGTGTTCATATCCGGACTGGAGTTCCTGAGCCAATTGCAGTTGCTGGGACAGGAGGTTTCAGTACTTGCAATACTGTCATTATTGATGTGGCTGAGCAAAGAGAAGACTGCACACTAAAGTCCTGCATGTCTAACTGGACATTTTGTGTGTTGTGAATGTATTAATCTATGGTCAGGTGAGGTTTGAGCATAATGTGGGATGCTCAAGTCCGCTTTCAAGGATGGTTTTGCTACTGAGTTTCAAACTCTTCTATCCCTGTGATCCAAGACTTTGTTCCAACTGGTCTCTGCAATGATGAGACAGTTGGATTAAAGCAAAGGTTTTCTCCAAATTGGTTTTTCTACCCTGAACTTGTCACTGATGATTAGGTGAGCTGAGATAAACAGCTCAGGAACTGCTTGTTAACTGCAGAGGTGACAAACACAGGGGTGGGGGGGGTCCTTCCACCTTGTCCTGGAGACTGTCCTTGCCTATGTAAGTCTAGATCCCACCATGAGAGGTCAGCAATGGACCTGCCCAGCAGCCAGCTTGTCTCCTTGGAACATGCTTCTGCAAAGGCCTCTCCATTTGAATATAAGGGATGCCATATGGACTATTTTGTTCAACATGTGTTGTCCATGCATGTGTTTGGAGTGGTTAGTGACATAAAATAGGATCCTCGGAATAGTGGTGTCTACAGTAAGCTGTATGAAAGGCTTTGCCCACAGCAAAGCTGAAGATTGCTTTAATGATTTTTTTTTCACCCTGGTGGTTTTTTTGTTTGGCCACCATGAGATACAGGCATTCTTCTCTTTATTTTGTTGGAAGATAGGCTGTTGTTCTCCAAAAATAAGTAAAATAATGCCAAAGTGATGGCTACCTTGCACCCTTATTTGAGCATTTCAAGAATTTATGGGGTCATTTAAAATGTTACGCTGGAGAAAAAATAAATGTATGAATCTTGATATTTTGGGTGGCAACAGTAGCAGAGAGATCACCTAATGACATGTCAGTTATGAAGGGTCCTCAGACACAACTAAAGTGGCAACTTCTGCGCTCTGCTGAAGGTGTGTGAAGGACCGTGTCGGTCCACAGACCTCATGTTCTTTGAGGTCTTATGTCAAGTCTTGGCTTAGTCCATGACTTTGGAGAATTTCTTCAGATAAATCACTGGCTAGTTTGACTTGGTTAACAGACAGTGAAAGTTTGCACTTAAGAGTGGACAGACAGTGGTGAAGAAGAAGAGGCAAAGATGGCTCCATGAAAGTAGTCAGGATGGAGTCTTGTGGTATGTGAAGATGTGAGAAATGAGAATTACGAGGGCGAGAGGGAGCGCAAAAAAACCCCCAGAACAAAACAACAAAAAACCAACCAAAGAACTTGGTGGAGCTTTGTAGGATTTTTGGTGACCTCTGCATAGCTTGCTGCATCTGGAGCAATGTGTGACCTTTGTGTTTCAGGGTCAATAATGAAACAAGATCAAAAAAACCCAGGGAGAATACTGCTTTGCATCCGTATGCAAATGTTCTGTACCTGTGTAACCATACAAACCCAGAGTAACGCCTGAGGCAAAAGATGATCTCAGCTGACTGGTGCCAGATAACAGGATTTCTGGCAGATAGACACAATTTTAGGATTCTTTTTCTAGCTATTTTTATGGCTGTTCATGAGATAGTATATAACCCATTGCTGGCACTTGTGGCATTGAGTGACTTGAGAAAAATAGTGAAAGATTCAATAATTTCTGAAGGGGAGAAAAATTTCTCTCCGAAGGACTGCACTTGATGTGAAAACCTCAAATCCCCAGCTAAATTTATCAGGCTGCTGGTTGGGAAAACATATTGGTTAAAATAGCTTTTGGGTGGATGGATTATTCGTATGAGGCTTAAAACATTACTGAGGAAATGTCAAAAAAAAACCCCTAACATTCAATTAAAATTAATCTGAATCTCCTCTTTACCAATGTGTTCAGTTTTAGTTTACCCTTTTTTGCAGCAAGAGGCCTAAATTTTTGTGTTTAGATACTTGTACTGAAGTTTTAAGAGTTGGGACAAAACGAGAAACGTTTGAAAGTAGCATCCTCAATGCTTTATCAGGTTTTTTGGGAAGAAGCGTTCTACTTTTCAATGTGATTAATAGAAGTTTGCAGATGACTTCTAGCTCTTTCCTTCTTGGTCTTGTTCCCTCCTTTGGCCTCTTCCCTCCTTTCTCATAGTCACTGCTGTGCGAATATTGTCTCAGCCCCTTCAGGAACCAAGCTGGCATTCGAATAGTTCCACAGAGAACTAGTTTAGTTCCCCTGGTTGAATCTGTGCATGTGGTTACAGACACTGCAGAATTGGAACATAAGCAGAGATTGCTGAGGCATCAGTGGACGATTTAATAGCTGCTTATCAATAGTTTTTTTTCCTTTGGATCTATATATATGTCTCTATGTATCTGGGGTGACTTTCTGCAGCCAAGTGTGGCAAATATTTTCTATTTAAATTGAGATCTTTTTCTTTCTGCCTGTTGCATATTAAGTGATATTCTTGATGAAAAATCTGATGCTGATGTCTCAGGGCTTCTTGATATGACAATGGAGAACTGTTACACTGTGTAGCTTTGCCGGAATGGCCCCCGGATTTCATAGGGCAAGGAGATGGCTATGAGCTGTTAGCCTTTTGTTTGGTTCTCCCTTCTGTCACATATCCAGTGGAGGGAGAGCTCAGTGCCTTGGACAGAAGCTAGAAATATGGATGGTATTTCTGCCTCTGAGGCAATTCATTTGAGATCCCATAGGCCACTCTTGCCATATCCAAATGCCTTGACAGGATATAAGCCCTTTATTTTAGGGAGCAATAACCAAAGCTGGTCTTTCAGATACTGTGCCTTTGTTTCTCTGAGTTAGTAGTACATAGCTATGTGCCAGGGCCCTTGTAGGGCACCATCCATGATAGCAAACCTTGAGCCCTAGATATTTTGATGGAACTTGCTATCTAATTGTAAAGATAAAATTCCTTGTAGAACTCAAACTCTTAGAGCATTCTTGAAATTGTTATGAAATGATACTAAGTAAATACCTAAGGCAGTGTTTAGATGTGGCAAGCAAAGGTGCCCTGAAACTGTTGAGACTTGCCAGTTACCTCTTAAGCGTATTCTGGAGCATCCAAAAAGGACTTTGTGTTTTTGACATAAATGACTATGCAAGGCATGTGGAATGCCTGCGTAACTGGCAATCAACTGCTTCAATTGGAACCTGGCAAATCAATTGCCAGTGGGCATGTGATGCAGCTTTCCTCAAGTGAGGACCAAAGTGAAAACACACTTGATGCTTAGAAATTGCTTTTCAGCACCTGCCATATATCATAATCAGTGTGGTATAGGGAGGAAAAGAGGGGAATGTCTCCTTTGCTCTGCTACTTTGTGTTCAAAGAAAATCTTATCTGAAAAGCCTTAAATCTTTTCAGAAAGGTAACCCTCCTTTGGAAAGGCTGAAATAACCTATACACCTATAGCAAGTGAAAGTCACTTTAAAATCCCCCATTAATATATTGTCATGCTCATACGTGGTCTTGTTCCACTAACTATAATTTATACCAGTGCTCCAGTGGCTGAGCACAGCACAGGGCACAGGGAGTGATAAGTTCAGCCACTTGTAAGCACAGCTCGTGTTCCCCTCTCAGGATCTTAGAATGCATAACAAAAGCAAATTCCTTGGCTAGACCATAATTTGCTCTTTTTTAGGAATGTCAAGGTCCTGGCTGACAGAATCACGTTGATGGAGCAGTTGATCATGAGTCTGAGCAAAGCTTGTATCTTAGGAATGAATTAATGAAGCAGGGTGAATGCCTTTCTCTGAAGTGTCTATGTAGTCTTGCTGGTCACCGCATTCATCAAGTCTCACCTGCATAGTTCCCTCAAACCTAACCAAAAAGCTCTGATTTTTTTTTTCTGCAAGCCATCAAAGCTCTGCTTCCAGTTAAAGAGAAACTGGGTTTTGGTCTTAGCAAAGATGGACAACATGTGTATGCACAATATGTGTGTGTGTCAACCTTCATGCAGCCAAGGCAAGATTCAGTGCTCTAATCAGAGGCTGTCAGGCTTTGTCAAGCAGATCCGAGTTGGGTGTTAGTATGCTTTAGGAGTCAAATCTATTGTGCTTAATTATGCAGGGAATTAAAAGTCGTTGCATATGTTCTTATATTCCAACAGTGCAGTTAAGCACTGGGGAAAGCTTCACTATGTGCTTACCTTGTTCAATTGCCAGCCAGTGTCCTGGCATATTTCAAAGTGGAGAAGCCCTGGGACTGCTTCCGCTTGCACTGTCAGTAAAGGGGAGGTGTAGAGCAGGTTTGAGTGCACCCTCACAGACATGTCCAGAAGACGGCAGAGACAAAAGGGAAGAGATGATCTCAAGGGAACGGATGTGGTTACTTGTGGAACTGATTGCAGAAAGCTGTGCACTGGGAATGGGGAAGAAAGCTGCTAGACTTTCTAGGGAAGACTCCTGTGGCTCAGTGTGGCAGTATAAGATGTGCTGCTTTTAATAATCTGTTCAGAGCTATTTCTGCAAGAACAATGAATCTCTGTGCCTCAGTCACTCCCCATCTGTTTTCAGATCTCATCTGAAAACTCATCTTTCCTTCCTTTCCTCTCCCCTTCCGCTCTCTCTCCACTGTCATTTTTATTTTAAGTTTGCCTCTGCTCTCCAAAGCTTTTGTGGGGATGGAATTTGAATGAGGCAACCAGCAAGGTTACGTGCATTAACCAGCAAAGCAAGGGCTGATTTATTGCACCCATTTATTTTTCCACACCCCAAACATCTTCATAAAGGAAACGATTTAACCTTTTGAGTACAAAGCGTAAGCCAAGGAGTTCTGGATTCATGTTGTAAAGTGTTGTAAATGTAAATTAAAAAAGGAAAAGCACTAATACCTCCCAAGTTTGATGCAGCTTTTGTGAGATGGTAGCGTGAGATGCTCTAGTCGATACTGTTTGCTGTGGGAAGGATTATTACTGCCTTCGCTCCCTGAGTAAATATGAAAAGTAGCCTTTGGTTTTCTATACAAACATAAAAAGGAGTAAGGAAGGGAAAGACATTTTTACCTACATGTGTCCTTCAGTGATACTCCCCCTCCTTCCTTATGGTTCACAGTGGAATTCAGGCTCTTTAGGAGAGGCAGAACATGAGTGAACTGGGGATATGAGGTGTTAATGGTTTGAAATCTCTTAATGCATTAAACATAGGCTTAGGCATTCTCTCTTTATGCTCTTCCAGTTACCCCACCCAAACTGCTCTCAAGGGTACACTTCCCCTGGGTTAGAATAATGATCTCTCTGATCTTCAATCACTGTGCCTCTGTTCAGCAAGTAGTTCCAATTTTTCATTAGGATAATTTTGCCATGTAGATTATTTTTTTTTCTCCTGCCAAAATACCCGGCCATATGCTATTATTTTCTTCAGGTAAACTGTCACCACTTCCCTTTCCTGAGCCACTGCATGTCAGGCAGGAGCCTGACAGCCTCCTATCTTGATAAATGATGCAAGCCTAAAGGGCAGCTTCTAGAGCCAGTTGCTGTGCTGGCTGCGTGTGTGTGTTGGCCAAGAGAGATTGGGCATCCTTCTTGCTGTGGGAAGTTTACACTAAAGGTCACAAGAAGATTTGTTGTGCATACCCTTTTCCCCAAAGACAGTACTGAAAAGTGCTACGTGCTCGGAAAGGATGTTTGTGATAATAAGAAATAGCAGTTTGCCTGCACTTGTAGCCTATTGTAAAAAGACTTTACTTGCAGTGGTCCATAGTCCTTGCTGGGGAAATGACCAGATGTCTGGAAGTTTGTCAGCTGAAAATGAAGTCAAAGAACAGTTTCTTGTTTGATAATCTACAAGTTAGTCTCTGGACTGCCATTCCAACGATTTTCTTTTCTTGTTTTAAGCACTTGCCTCCCTCCTATGGATGTTAGGAGTGTGCAGTGTTATAATGGACTCCACAGTGTCCATCTGAAAGCCTTAAACATTTGGGACTCTGATGCTGGGTAGTGGGGCATTTGGGACAGGTAGGCTTTGAGAGCTGGAAAGCTATGCTGTTGAACTGATTAGCATGAGCTGATCAGGCTTTGAGCTCAGCAAAACAAAGCTTGCATCTGTCCTGTTGCACAGCTGTGCTGATGTCTGGCTTTAAAGCTTGTGAAGCTCTTCCGTGAGCCCCAGTGGTGAAGAGCAAATTCCAGCTCCTCCTCTGCCCTGTTCCCCTGTAATAGCTCCTTCATCCTACTGCCAGATTAAAGGAAGAGTTTTTCTGTGAAACTCAACACATAACTACAGATCAGACGGAATTAACTCTGACTCAATCTGGGTGCAAAGTAGTACCACAAAGGAGAGGAAGAAAAAAAAAGGAGTGGTGGGAATTTAAACAGAAAATCAAAGGTTGAGAACCCAAAAATCCACTAAGAAAAAACCAGACTTCACTGTTCACACAATTTCAAAATAAATGCATTATCAGCAGCATTGCTATGGCTCATATCATTTCCCTGCTGTAGTTAGCTTGCAATAATATTTTATCCCCCCTTTCCTACAGTTCTCCTGACTGCATTGTAAATGAGACCTTATGTTTTTCCCTTCGGCATCCACTTTATACTCTGCTTGTATCCACAGACCTTAAGATGTGCTGCATGGCAAGGAGGAAAAAACAAATAAGCAGAGTTAATTTGCTGTTTCTGTTCTGAATATGTTAATTGTCAAGCTTGTCCTCTTCTCCTGGCTGCAAAAATAAGCTGGTTGAAAATAATCCAATGCGTGCTTCTGTATCTTGCTGACAACTTGCCAGCTACCAACTACGGACGTGATAAATGCCCAAATGTATAATATTTCCAACCAGCTCTCCATTCTCGTGCTTTCAAAGCTGTGGTTTTAGTTTCACCTTTGTCATCAGTGTGGCCTCTGACAATAAAAAACCTCAGTGAATATCTCCAAATCACCTGGCACTTCAGACTTTGGCCAGCCTGTGCAGCCCCCCTGAACCTGGGCATGCTGTTGTATAGTGATGCTGACAACTTGCTTTCTACCCATGTCTTAGCAAAATTCTCCTGAGCAAGGTGGTGAGCCACTGAGCCAAGAGCCTGCTGGCTAAGCAGGCAGCATGGTAATTCTGTAGGGGGTTACAAGCAGGCTTTATTTTTGGGCACCCTGGGGAGGGATGGTGTGTGTGCTTAAAGCTGTTAGGCTTGATATATTATACTAAGAAAATCACGTTTATTGCCTGACTGGAATGATGCAGTGGAGGATTTCTGCCTGTCTTATGTACAGCTGGAGAAGCAGTTATATCTGGCAGTTTAGGATGTGACACTGACATGCCATGCACAAGCAATATCTGATAAAGTTCCTCAGGTTTTATAAGTGTAGGCATGACCTTTTTTCTGAGGTGTAATAAACCTCAGAATCTGACTGTCTTGAGGTAGATGTGCTCAGTGCATAAACTGATACTGGCTATAAATATTCCCTTTTCATTATGTTGCTCCCATGAACACACAGTGCTGTTAAAGATGCTTTACTTTAATACCACAGTTAGTGCTTTTGCTCCCCCTCAGGCTTTAAAATGATTGACCAGTTATTGTCCAGGAAGCAAGTAGCCTTGTCTTGTGTCTCTTTGGGAAGGCATGGACAAATATTGAGGCTGTGCACTTAATAACTTTCATTTGTGTCATTTTCCCTGGAGATCCATGAGCAATATATATCTTGACTCTAAGGAAATGGTTCAAATGAAACTTTGATGCCCTGAAGAATACCTGGAAAAGACAGAGCAAGGATCTACTCATCTTAACCCAGAGTTCTTGTTTGAGTCTGAGATGTAAAATGCAGACGGGAATCTGATGCTTCTTTGAACCCAGATGCAGCTGAAATTGAAGATGTAGTTCAAAGAAGCTCTGAACACCTTGGCTGCCAATTTGAGCATGGTGCTTTTCTACCTGCTGGAGCAGAAAGAGCAAGTGAGGGCAGCACAGATAATGTTGCTTTTCTTGTTTGTTTCCTGTTAAAGTGCAGGTTTTAGTAGAGTTTAATTGTACTCAGAGAAATGGGTGAAAGAATGTAGGTGTGATGGTTTAAAATACCAAAATAAAGGAGAACAGAGTAAAAGAAAGACCTAATTACGGGCATTTCAAAGGGAAGGCATGAACTGCATCAGTTCTCAGCTGTGTGAGTTTTTTCCCTAATCTTGCTTGCTGTAGTACCTCATACAGTTTGATTTAAAATATTCACAGTAATGGGAATTCTACTGTTCCATAGACTAGGAGATAGCCCCATCCTGACCTCTGGCCCAGTCCTCAGCCTAACATGTCTCCATTTCACCCTTGTAGTCTCATTTCTTCACTCCCTGCAATGGTGGGGTACATTCTAGCTCTTTCTTAACAAAGAAAATGATGCTTAAAGAGATGATCTGCAGCCTTTGTAGATGAGTTTTCTACGCAATCTTAAAAAGGGATCCGTGGCAGGGTGGTGCAACCATCTCGCTTCAGATTAAGGTTTGACATAAATGGCAAAGTTCTGATCTGTATAATAAATATCAAATATTTTAGAAAATTGTATCTTGAACCTGGGCAAGGGCAGCGGTTATTTCTGGCAATTTATTTTGTGCGGTTTAGACCTTTAAAAACAAAAAAGCCTTTATACATCAGCATGCAACAGTGCTTGCAGTGCAGCAGTTGATCACACAATAACATAAATAACAGGACAGGCTAGTGGAGTCACACGAGGAATAAAGCTAACATGATGACTTGAAGATAAAGGAAACTTTGAGAATGAAATCCATGCCATGAGAACAAAACTCTCCTAGCTGGAGGACATGAGGGTTCCCACTTACGAGTGGTGGTGCTGTATTAGAGACATTGTTGAGTGCATTTCCTTCTTTAATGTAAAGGGAAAACAGATTAATAGGCCAGAAGGGAACCACAGTGCAGACTGGATAGATCTGACAAACAACACAGGAGCTTTTGGAAATAAATAAGGATTTTTTTATTATTATTATTGTTATTTGGGCATTTGATGTGGTATTTCTGTAACCACAATGGGACCTTTGGCTGAGCATTTGAGTTGTTACAACCATTCCTGAATGTTTGGGTGGAGAAAGAGGTCCAGAAGGCAAAATAAGATGACTGAGGTCATGCAGAGCTTGGCTCAAAAGGAAAGAAAACTTTTTCCTGCTTTCCAGGCTCAGTCCATCTGGATGATTGAAGAGGACTGAAGATTTCTAGCTCCCTTGCTACTGTTTGCTACCTGTCTTTTAAAAGATGAGCAGTTCCTTACGGTATTGTGGTTATTTACACAGTGCAGTGTTTTCTGAGGCCTAATATACGTCAGTAGTGTGAACTCACTGTTTCATTTTTCCTTTCTGCTTTTTCCGTGTGAGTGATGGCACTTGATAGAGCTTGTCAGTGAAAGGAGGTTCTAAACAAGATTATTCCTTCATGGGGAAATGGGATGAGGTGTGACTCAATGGGTTAATCTTGACTTTCTTCCATCGTGGCTGCTTTTTTAATTAAAAATGCTGGCTGGCAGTTTGTATTATCTGGAGAACACTAGAAGCTGGGCTGTGCTGAGAGCTTGCAGGCAGTATTTCTCCTGAGCTGTAGGAGCCACTGTGCTGTACTGTGGCAAAAGACACTGGAAACTCTATCGTGGCCTGGCAGGCGGATGGAGACATTCAGCCATTTACCAGCCAGTGTGAGCAAACTGATAGCAATTCCCAGGAGCTAGATCCTAATTACATTTCTCTGCTTGGGGATCATTTGAACTTTTAGTGAGAGGTTGGTAAGGAGAGAGGGAGGGGTGGCTTTTTGTTACAGTGGAGGAGAGGGGAAGGCTTTGCTGCCAAGGAACATGGTCTCCTTCCAGTGCCATGCAAAGGTAGATGTCTTTCCCACCCGCCATAGAAACAGTATCCACTCCCTTCGCATTGAGGGAGTGGGCAGGTTTGGCTCAGTTAATGGCTCATTTTCCCCATATGTAGCTTTCTGGCAGCAGGATTTTGCTTTGCAGAGGTGGGTTTGGCATACTGTTCCTAATTCTGGTATTTGGTGACATTTCTCTCATTTTATATGGAGTGGGATGGAGGGAATGGAAATGCTAGTCCAAAAATACCTAGTTTGGTAATGTTGGAGGTGGATCAACTGGTGTACAGGCAGTAGCAGTCCAGAAAGGGTTATTTTCTCCCACTCCCCACTGACTTCTGATCTGGCCACAAACAATTTATGGCCAACAGCACCAAGTCATATAGATGTTCTGCCCTGTGGCCCTCCTTGTAGAATAGGATCAACACAGGGACAGAACTGAGTGCTGCCACAAAAACCTTACCAGGACTAGTTCAGAGGTTTCTCCCCCAGTTGTCTTTAGCCATAAATCCTTGAGAGTAATGACTGCTCACGGGATTGTTAGTGCAAAGTCATGGGCTGGCTTTTTGGAGTCCGCTGTGTCCCTATAAACTTTCAAATCACCTGATCTGGGAACAGAGCCAGTGTCAGACAGTCTAAAACAACCAGACAGAGAGCAAATGCTTGAATATAAACTGTTCCAGGAATGGCACAAAGGAGTTCTGGGATGTCGCTGACAAAACAGCTTAAAATGCTTGTACTGGTTTTATTGAAGTCTCTTCAGCTTGAAGAATAACAAATCGAAAGACCTAGCTCACTCTCCTTTTAAGTCCCGGTGTAGTTGGAAGCCTTTTGATGCTCAGTCTGCTTTCTGATTACTTAAAAACCCTAATTTGAGTCTATTGCTGCTATCAGCATTTTGGGTCTTTGACCATCTAAGGCTTGTCAATAGTGTTCTTGCTGTTCTGCACTAATTTATCACAGATTGTCTTGTTAACCAAGGGTTTTTCAGATAGAAGGTCTTATAGCTTCAGTGTGCAAATGCTGATCACATGAGCAGAAATAAGCTCAACTGTGAAAAGAAAAAAGTAGTTTGGGGGGTTTCTTCTGTATTCCATTTTTTATGATGCTGAAGAAGTGACAGAGGAATGAATAATGTGAGTAGTAGATGCTACTCCAAAAATGAAGTCTTGTGAGGTTCTTACAGTAGCATAAAAAGTTCTATCAAGGACATTGTTGCATTTTTTCACAGAAGCAATATGAAAGTTACTGCTTCTGTTTCCTCTGAGGTGTTTATAGTCTAAATGTTTTGGCTGTGTGGTGCCACCATAGGAATGAAGACCCTAAATCCTCAGCAGGCCCCTGGGAACCTTCTGTACAGTGTCAGACTGGTTTTCCAGACTTTAGGCACTGGGAAATGTTTTGCTATACTACTGAGTTACTAGTGAGGATGGTATAGTTTAAGCTGCTGGTCTTCTGTTGCCCTCTTTTTCTCTCCAGACTCCTCTTCACCTTCCTTCATAAGCTTCCCACCTGAGCAGCTTTCTTCAGGCAGAGAACAAGAGGAACTTTTAAAGTAGCATCAGCAGGCTTGAAAAGGAAGAGAGAATTTCACAAGTGACTAGTCTCTGAATGGATACTGAAGGGGTAGGCAGGGATGTTCTTTTCAACATCCCTTGTGCAACACTCGTGGGTGCTGGTGGAATCCACTGAGGAAGGGATCGCACGGGCCGCATATTGTGTAAATAGGATCTCCTGAGGCTGCTGTTGGAGAAATGACACTGGGCTACGTGAACCACTAATCTAACAGGGGACTCTCATACTCTTCCAGCAGTCATATCTGTCCTTTTCTGAGTATAAATGGGAGTCCTAGAATATAATCATTGCTTTAAAAAGGCTGGTTGTGCCCTGTGCATCTATCTGGCATGCTAACAACTGAATCTCTAGCTGAGAGCCTGGCAGAGTTTGCAGCCAGGTGCAATACTATCTGAACCAAAGTAAAGCATCCCAAATCAATCCAGCTGACATCCTGTGGAGGGTCTCACCTTTTGTGGTAATCTTCCCATTTACTTGTGCTTCTTATTGTGATAGAGCTCTTGCTGTTGCCCACGTTTCCTTTAACTATTGTAATTCACACTGATGCCTGGTACCCAAATGGTTAAATGCATTTGGCTTTGCTGTCCTCCTCAGTCCCTGTAGATTGTGTTGGAAGAATTGAATGAAATTGATAGAGCTAGCATTACAGTGAGCAAAACCCCCTGAAGAAAGAGTAGATGGGTGGATAGAGAGAATGACCCCAAAGAAAACAGCTGTCAAGGGCAGCTATTGGTTTATCTTTCATGGAAAGAGAGACGTAATGAATTCTAAATTAAGAGAAACTAGAAGCAAGGCTGTTTATCAGCTCTGTGCTGCAGCATAAACAGGCACTTTAGAAGTATCGACTGCAGTCTCACTTAATGTACCAGTAGGTACATTTCCTCACTGCTTGGGAACACCATGTAACCATCAGGTTAGACTAAAGCTCTGATATTTGAAATGTGCTAGGTCAGGGCAAGAGCTGTTTTGCAACTTGAAGTCCTTTCACAGGTTCTTTGAACAGGGTTTTCTTCTTGTAAACTAAAAGAGCAGTATATGCATGTGCAGCCCAAATGGCCTTTTGCTTCAGGAAGCCATAAGGTACAAATGTAGGTAAAATCCCCACGGATAGCACTGTGTAAGGGTCTCTTCTTTACAGTTGCTGGAGATGCTGAAAACAAAACAGCTCCCAAGTTAAATATACTATCAGAAATCTGAAAGAAAATGTTATCACACTGTCTTATCCCTTCACATTATGACAGTAATTGCCTTGTAACCCCACTGCTCAGATCCTAGCTGAGTGTATATCAACTCACCATACAGGAGTGGTAAGCAATTCAACAACTGACTCCAAATAATGTAATAAGGCTGGTTGAATTGTTGTTTTTGACTTCATCTCTTTTTTTCCACAGCTTATCTCTGACATACAGGATAGGAGAAGTTATATCTACCCAAGGAGGTTTTTGTGTCATCTTCACCTAGATTCACCTCTAATTTAAAGGAATTCTTGATGCTACAAAACGTCATAACCTAGACAGGATCCTCAGTTACCCACAAAACCATGAATTTCACTGAACGTATTTTCTCTTGTCCACAGAAAACCTATGTGAAGCCTGCCTTTAAAAGAACTCATATTCTCAGCATCTAGCTCACAGCAGTGGCTGATGTCTGAGCCTGTATTTGTAAACAATGTTCCCAGTAGCAAGCTTTATTAGAGCTGATACAATATATCCTATGAACTTGCTTGATAGGTCGAAGTATCTCTCTTAGGAACTAGTGAGCATTTAGTGAAACATTACTTTTGCTTAGATCTGATGGAAATTTTGATTCTACTATGTCTTAAGCTTCAGTGTTTGTTCTTCATCTCATGTTTAGACAGATGGCGGCAGGAGGCTTCTGTAGCCAGATAACCTGTTGATTTTCTGGCTCTTACGTATCATCATTACTGAGCTGTAGCTCTCTGGGGGGGTCTTGAGTACTAATGGCTAAGCCACAAAGCCAAAGATGCTAGAAGTGGGTCCTCCATTCCTTCATCAACACCACTTTCCCTTAGCTGAAGTGTTGAAGATGAATTTGTCTCAATGTGTCAGCTTAATAAGGTCAAAATCCAGATGCCAAGGATGAATATGGCTCATTACATTATTTCCTTGTGAAAACAATCCCCACCATCCTCTGAGGTGCTTTGAATCTGGTCCTTACTTGGCCACATGCTCTTTTGTCATTTTTGCACATTTTCATGCCTTTAATTAAAAGAAAAGGCCTTCCCCGTGGAAGATTAATTAGGATAAATGTGCTGCCATTAATATCTGCCGTGTTTGGAAAGAGATGATTCACCCTGTGATTAAAGCCAAACGGAATCTGGAATCTGAGGAGTAATTAGCCCTCAGCGGCTCGTAAGTCTAAAGAAAGCACTATTTATCAGTGGCAGTGCTAATGCAATTACTTCTCCACTGAAGCCTCCTGGACTGATAAATCATAGCCTGAGCATTGGGAGAAGCTATCAATTCAGGATTATGCTTCTCTGAGTCTACAGAGAGAAAAAGAGGGGAAACAAAGGGACAATTAGCTTCTCAACATCTCTGATTGTTATCAAAACTATGGAGGCCAATGGAATCTAAATATTTCTTCCGAATCCATTTCCTCCTATAGAAAGCTGTCAACTTTCACAAAAATCATTGTAACTGATTAAAATTATGGGTGGATTTTTTTATTTTTTTTTTTTTTTAAGGAACTGAATCTAACAGAAGTTCGTGTTCAGTAGCTGGGCAGAAGAGCTTATCTCTGCTGAAGCAGAACTTCTGATCCATCTTTGCTTAGAACACTTTTGGTTATTTTTCCTATGATGGTTTTTTTTAGGAGTGGGAGGTGAGAGAAGTGTGTGTGAAGATGCTGCTGCTTCACGTGCTGCTCCTATTTGCTGTGTTGTTGGGTTTTTAGGACTGTCTTGCAAATCTGGAGCAAACCTTTCCTGTGGGATCTGAAAGGGCTATGCAAACATTAATCAGCAACAAAAATATTCTCCTTTTCTTCATATGCACATGTATATCCACTGTTCCAATCATTAAGTTGAGGCAGAAAGTAGGGAAATAAGTTATCTGGGCCCCTTTGAGAACGCAAGTGCATCCTTGATGATGCTTTCCTCACTGGGATAGAAGTGTGCCTTTTTGCGTGAGGGATTTGTCACTGAGACTTGTAATTCCCGCCTCTTTAATCAAAACCTCATAAAACTTAGTTTTGCAGAGCAACTAACCCTTCTCTTCTCATCCCAATGTTTCATAGGTGCTGTTTTCCAAGTCCAAACCATATAGCACTGTACCACATTGAAAGTAAGCTCAGCTCCATCAGAGAACCTGGGGCATTCCTAGAGCTTTTCCAATTGATACCAGGAAACTTTGTGCCACGCACCTTCCATTAACACTGTATTTCTCAATCCCTTCTATTTCCTGTAGTGTATAATATGGAATAGACCAGCCAATAAAATGTCTGGAGGATATGGATGGGAATATGATATACTAGGAACTGATTGCTGGCCTGAACCACAGGGAAATAGCTTGGTCCATTGCATTACGGTTTATATACAACAACTACGCGTTTAAATTTAACTTCTTATCTCTGAGTGGAGCCCAAATAAACAAGCACAGCTGAGGGAAGTACAGGGGGGATCAGACTAGATGAAATCTTCTTTCTCACAGCTGCAACCTGCTGATAGAGTTGTTCTGGAATCATTCTCTCTATTTATCCTCTCTGACACAGAGGAATTTGTGCCAAAACCCAAGCTGTTTCTTGCACTAGCTTAAATAATAACCCTGTTTTAAACATTGTAGGAGCAGTCTTTTTGGAGCTGAAGTCTGCGTGGGATGGAAGACATGTTTAGTGTGTTTTGTTGGCCACCTTCATAGGTACTTTCTATAGTATCTCACATCTGCTGTGCTTAGGCCAGAGATGGGGGTAGGGTTAATTATGGAGCAGCAGTGTAAAGATGAAGATTGTCTTTTAAATTCCAGGCAGGCTTTCATTCAGGAACACAGAAAATGAACAACGTTTGGGATGCTCTTGTGGCAGGTGTTAATTGTGGTGTTGTTTTTAAGCAGATGGGCAAAGACAGACTGAGATTTCTTGAAGGAAATAACAGATAAAAATTTTAGCAGCTGCTGTGTTGCATTTGTTGACATATTGGCTGAATATAGTACATGTCATGGTGGAACAGTTCCAGCATCAATGGAAGAATACAGATTCTCGTTTAGAAGCTAAAAGAGAAAAATCTGATGTCCCTTTTGGCTGCTGGGGAAAAAAATCTAATTACATATTTGTTCTCCTATAGAAAAGCTCTGCCACGAGGTGAACACTTTTCTGAGATGCTTTTCTTTAACAAGTATGTCCTTAACCTAGATAGTGAATTATAGATGCTGTTTGTCCTCTATCAAACACTTTGATTCTTTTTATTTTCACAGTGCAAATACAGGGTAGTTTTGATCACTGGAAAGTGGTTTGCCTGGTTAGGTCCAATTCTGTTGTGACAAACTTTTGCGTTGGTATATTGTTCCACAAACAGCTTGCTACGTATAACATTGGCTAACAGACCTTTGTGAAGATCAAAGGCATTAAGTTAAAAATTCAGGCAGAAAAAAAAATTGGAGTAAAGATAAGGATGGTTTTGTGAGGTTAAAAATCAGCATTTAGACATGTGCCTATGTCTTCATATCATGATAGTAATCAGTTAAAGTCTTGGTGAGGCATCAGCAGCACTTTAACTAGAGCTTGGAACCACATTGAGAAATAAGTCATGGGATAATATAGTGGGACTGGTGATTCTAAATTTCTGTGTGCTCTATACATATTCTCTATGAAAACACTTCAGGTGAAGAAAGGTGGTATTAAGAAAGCTGCAGTATCTGTATGTATTAATCATGTAGTAGAAAATCAGCTCCATAAGCAAAACACAGAATGGCAAGTGGTGGGTTGAAATGACCCATTGCCTTCCCTGTTTACTTCCTCAGGTATACATGAATACATCAATTTTCTTTCCAGGAGGTCAGTAGTGGGAGCTATTGGGTTACCAAGCAGGTGGATTTCCAGCGACATTTGAAGTGTAATTGCCTGACTGGTTCTGGTTAGCCACAAGGTTGAGTTTGTAGGAGGGCTATAATGGGAGCAAAATGGCCAAGACAAGTGAAGATGGACTTGATTAAAAATAAGAGTATTTTTTTTTCCTTGTAAGAACAAGCCTCCAGTTCCTGATGCTTCTGTTTGAGGCCCAGTGGGCCAAAGAGAGAGATTAGCAGGATAGTTCCCTGTTATGGGTGGTTGTTGTATAAATCCAAATCCTGTACTCCATCCCAGGCACTCCTTTTCCCTGTTCACAGCAGCAGTGGATAGAGAGAGGTGCTGGGGATGAAAAGGAAAGGGCTCTACCCAGCCCTTAAGATGATCTGCTAGTTGCTTATTTATATTGCGTGGTTTGAGCTAGTGTTAAAGCCCTTGCTGACTTTGCAGTGGTAAATAATACTAACGAGCTGAAATGTCAATACCTTGTAAAGCTAGGGATGTTTCAGTAATGCACAGTGGGAAGTGAGAGTGAGACTGGGTTTAGGTGTAATCTGGATGTTCAAATGTTTATTCAAAAAGCTGATTTTGTTTTTTCCCTGGACGCTTTCTAGGTCAATGGATTCAGAGAAAAAGACAACACCAAGTGTCTCTTTCCCATTCCTCATTCCTAGCTGCAAAGGCAGTTTAAGCAGAGCTGGACTTGCATTGTAACTGGAGTCAGTTATTTCCTGTGTATTTGGTGAAAGACTCCAACCTGAAGTGAGTCTTGAAGAGGTGCTGAAGCAGAAGTCTATTCCTGAAAGCAGTTTAGACATGTGGCTGCAGAAGCTCTAATAACTGGCGATGACATTTAGTTTTCTTAGGCAACAGGCTGCTTCTGCTGGCCTTAGAGTCGACAAACCAACCTAATCTGCTCCCATATATAGCACAGTAATCCCAGAATACTCCACATTACCCCTGGCTGGAATATGTGTTTTAAGAATATTCTAGGTGTTCTTTAGTCATGGTTTAATTCTTTACTACTAATGATCAATTGTAATTCAGCAGGTAGGAATCAGGGCTTTTTGTTCACTTCTGGTTTAGTTCTTGAGGTCTTGGAAAACTTCAGACAATGCGCCAATATTTTTTCTACTTTCTGTTTCTTAGAGCTTCAAATATTGCCTGTTTAGTCAAATTCTGGTTGGGATTGAACTTGGAAATATTAAAACAATGTTTAACAGAACTACCTGAGTCTGGGGAGAGAACTTCCTCTTGAGAGATTTGAAGCCCTTTCCTGGAGTTGCAGGAAAGTTTTCATCACTGTAGTAAGCTGCTTTTGCTTTCCTCTGTTTCAGTCTGGGGTTTATTCGTTACTTAGGGGGTTTTCTTCTGTGTTATGTTTTCTTCACACCTGCAAAACCGATCAAAATTCACCACTTTTTAAAAACTTGCTTGTTTTCCTGGTTTCTTTAGAGGAATTTGAGATTTTAACAATCCAGTTTCTTAACCAGTCTCATGCTAGAAGTGTTATGTGTGCAAATGTGGGTATGCAGTTTTGTAAGTTAGCTACAGAGCTGCTGGCTTTCATGCAACCTCCCTGTTTTGTTGCAATAGCTGTGCCTGAGCCCAGTGTGCAATCAAGTTTGTGCTCGGACTACTGCGTTATGCAAGTGTCTGTATAGGGAAAAACCACTCAGAATTGGTCCAGTGTTTTTACAAGTATAGTTTTGTCATCCTCAGGCTTGAAAGAGTCCCTGTTTGTTTCCCTCCTTGTATCCCTGTAGCACAACATATAGTAATTTCTATTTGGAAATGGGAATGTGTTGTGTTGATTGGGTGTCAGTGACATCAGCTCTATGCCAGTAACCCCCATGACCAGAGGGACCAACTGGTTGACTTAAGCAGAAATTACATTTCATGGTACCAACCATGAAGTTTCCTCTGGGCTTCCCAGGGGCTGGCTGCAGTTTAGTTTTGTTGGTGGCTGGAGGTACCCATTGGTCCTGTACTTTTTATCGTTAAGGGTTTCATTCCTTTACACTTAATCCAGCATTTTGATATGTTGGTATATCTTATACGACCTGCTGTGCAGGAGCTTCAAGCCATGCAGAGGGCCAATTGTGTCACTCTGAACCTGCTGTTCAAAAGCTCATCAAAGTTGCAGGCGCCAGTGGCTTCCTTGCACCTCTTTGAAATGTGCAATATAATCTTGGCTTTACAAATAGACTTTGCAAATAGATGGAGGCACAAATCTACCTGAAATGGCAGTGCACAGGGAATAGAGCCTCCCTCCTCCTTCCCCCTTTTCTGTGAGCACCCATGGCTCAATAGGGCCTTTCAGCATCCCATAAGCACCTTCAGAGGCTGCAGCAAGAATAAACTGTGTACTGTTGAGCCTGACAAGAGCCCCATTAGGATCCTCTGCTCACTCGTTCATAGCAGACGCCCATGATGCTTGGCTCTTGTTCAGGAGGAAGCCAGCCATCAACACTCAGCAGCTCTGTAAATACAGCCAGTGCTGCAGATGCCTTCCAACAGCATCCAACACCCCATGTTGGGTCTTTGAGTCGAAAAGCCCTTTGCTGTTTTCTCTCTGAGCATGATCTGGTTGCCTTCATTGTCAGCCCTGCATAAATAGATTAGCAACTGCCCTTTTAGCTGGAGGGAGCAAGGCAGACAGTTTAGGAGGAATGTGATACGAGTGGGCTAGAAAGCTCAGACCTGAAGGATCACTGCAAATATCAGCATTCCCTACTGGTCAAATGACAGGCCTGGGTAGTATTTCACTGCCGGGTCTATTTAATTTTTTCCTGTGCCACTGAAAAATGGATAACTGTGAGTTTCCTTTTCAATGCTTCATTCTTTGTGCAGATGGAATCAGAAAAATGTCTTTTAGGACCTAATATTATCATAATTGTTTTTAAATTTGGCATATTTGCAGGTGTAACAAGCCTGGGGGAAAAGATGATATTTTTACCATCTGTGCCACTCCAGTGTTTCTGCAGCCAGTGGATTTCATTATTATTCATTATTACACCATTAGTGATAGATGTTGTGCATTAGTGAGGAACACAGGAGGAATTAACATTGCTAGCTTGCCCATCGCATAACTGGAGTTGAATAGACCTGCTTGTGTCCTTACGTTTTATGGTTTATGACCATTTAAAATACACATCTACTTCTTCCCGTGAAACAAGCAGTGGAGGGATTATGTTCTAGTGGATTTGTACTACACCACAGGATTTTCCAGGTCCACATTAAGAGCTTGAGGTGCGGACTGGGGGCATAGGAAATAGGGATGAGAAGGCCAGGGGCAATGCACACTATTCCTTTCCTGCTTAAAGGAAATTGCCTCAGTTGCTGTCGCAGGATTTTGGCTGCTTCTAACTGTTTCAATTTGGGCTGGCCAGAATGAGGGCATCCCAAAGTGTGCACTGATCACTTGGGAGGTATGGGCAAAAGGATTAACAGAATGAATCCTTCGGGAAATGCTGAGCATACTAATAACATGTATGCCGGGATTTCTGCTTTTCCGTCTTCCACCTTTCTCCCCTTTTTGTCTTGTGTGGAGATCTACAGATATGTATGTTACCTGTCATTCCCCACTCCCCTCCTAAATGAATCTTTTTAACAGAAATCCCCTAACACCAGGTGTGCTGGTCATGAACTCCTTCCTTTTTGCCCCCTCTGCATTAAAGACTATTAAGATCATTACACTTGCTCTGGGAGACAAATCATTTCATGAGTACCTCCTGCAGCTGCAGAGACCTGAAATGCTGTTGTCCCAGCGATGCCAAAGTATCTGCTAACGTTTGTGTCCAACGCAGCAAGGGAAATAAGTTTTGACCTTAGACTGAGTGAATCAAAGTGAACATTGAGGGCTCTGGTCTTGTCCCACCTTGTCTCCAGGCCTGTGGATTTTGTTTGTAATTCCAGGTTGGTCTGGTGGCTTTGCCTGAGGCAAAAAGCTTGAAAGCTTTCTCTCTCCATTTACCTCCAGTAGAAACAGGAGTTTATTAATTTCCACACCTCACTGGAAAATAACAGAGATGAGACATCCTGAGGAGTTTACATTTAAATGTCTGGCTGGTCTTGTTCTGGATGAGACACTGAAAACTGAAATCACAAGTGGAAATAATGCAGGTTAGGGGAATTTCGAAACTTGGAAAGCTGCACATGTTGACTGTTTGCCAAACCCACACCTAGGTACATAATAAGAAATACCTATAGTGTCTATCCGCTTAAGGATCTGTAGATAGTATTGTAGTGAAAAGATACGTAAGCACTTTCATTAGCCTAAAATATGTGGGTTTATTATGCTATAGCACCATAGTCACTCATCTAAATATTTATCACAGCATTTGGAACAGTGTGTAAGTATATCTTTATTTGCTTATCTAGCCATTTTCCCTTGTGTGGCATATTTTGACATGACTCAATAGTTAAAATACAGTCAGTTCACCAAAATAGTACCAGTGAGAGTGGATGCTCCTAAATTTATGCCCCTCATTACATCTCCAGACTGTTTTATGCAAGATATTTTGGTGACAGTTGCTTTCATTTATTCCAGTTCACTTGGATTGAAAATGCTATGCATCAGGAAAAATAGTTTTTTTTTTTGTTTGTTTGGTTTTTTTTTTTTTTTTTCTCTGTGTCTGTATTGTAATGTGTGAAGTCCTGGGGTGACCAGGGCTGTTTGGCTTTCACATGCTATGAGGAAGCAGCAGCAAGAAATCTTTAACTAGGTTTTCTGTCCCTGGGAAGCTGAGAATGGTTCAGTTACAGGTCAAACCCGATTGTGTGCAACTTCTAATTTGAAAAATGTTAAAAGAAGGAAATACATATCATTAACTCATTTCTGTTATAGGAATAACTATTTCCCCCCCTTTGTCTTTCTTTCAGCCAGTAGTTTGTGGAATCTGTCCATATAATTAATGATATCTGATTTATGTTAATCAATTACGTTGTCTGTCTTGCTATGAAAAATGACTGTATTATGCACACATGTATTTACCTTTCATATAAGCCCTCCAAAACATGTTCACTGCAGTAAGACAAAAGAGTGCTACACTTTAATGACTGTGCTTGACAAACAGCAGATAATGCTCAGGAAGGAGCTGGAAATTGAAAAGTCAGTTCCTCTTGCCTCTTGGGGATGGGGAGATGGGAAGAATGGAAGATAACAGGGGCAAGACAAAGAGAGGTTACAAAGAAGGCTAAAAGAGCAATTCTTCTGTCCTTGTGCTCCCTAATAGAAGTGCTGGCCAGCAGTCTCTGTGGGATGTCCAAGGACTGTGTTAAATGGATCTTCTCATTGTTTTTAACAATGTGGTTTCTCAGGGTAGGTTTGAAGCATGCTAGATAAGAGGTAGGAATATAATGACTATGAGCTCCTTCATTGCCCCTGTTGAATCTCTCCTGAAGGCTGCCAACCCAGAATATTTCGGTGGAGCTAAATTCATTTAAATTACTGCTATTTTAAATTAAAAATACACGTCACAACTCATTTGGCGCTTTGTTCTGACCAGACTTTATTTTATCTACAGTTATTTAGAAGAGTGCTTAAGACAGGCTAGTGATACGTGTGGAGTCTTTGCAAATTGCAGTATAAATCTAATTTCAAGTGACATTTGGCAACCCAAGTAAGCATTCACTGGGAAATCTATTTCATCTTCCATCCGTATAGAAAAGCTGGTGCTCCCAACACAAAGCAGAGACAGTGCCATGCAATGGAATTAGAATAGATGCTTTGCTGAGTTACAGCTAGGTGCAGGGAGCAATACCCACCCCACGTAGACATATGTGCGTATGTGGGGAGGCTTTGTCGTTCATATGTGGCTGCAACTTCTCTGTTGGGGGTGTGAGGTAGGCAAGACCACGTGAAATAAAGAGAAAATGAGAAAGCCAGATGTAATCCCAGAAGCATGATTAACTTTGGCAAACTACTATGGTTTGATTACTTGTGAATTATTTATTTTTTCCCCCGATTGATATAACCCACAGGCTTCCAAATTGTCTATGTGGACTAAAAAAACCAGCAGTAATAATCCTTGACTCTTGTTAAAGACATCAACAGAGCAAGTGAGAACCCAGACAGTGAAAAATCTGAATTGAATCTAATCTGTGTGAGCATAAATTTCCCTGGGGGTAACAGAGTCCCTGGATTACCCTTTAAGTCAGCTTTGGTGTGCCCAGAGTAGTCAGTCCCTCTGTTAGATAATCATGTGCTGCTCCTGAAGCTTCTTTACTATGTACCGTGGTTTAGTGAATGCTCTATTCCTGCTCTAATGGTTATCTGTGCAGGGCCTGGTCTCCAGCCATCCTCTTCCTCGAGACAACCACATCTGTACGGCCTCGCCGGAGGCATGTCCAGGTTTCTTGCATGTGTAAAGGATAGAGGAGTCATCACAGGAACATCTTGAAGTTCAGCTTGTGTTGAATAGCTCTGTCTTAATTAAACTGGATTTTTATTAAGTGAAGGCTATGCCAAGCTCTACCTCCTTCATGTGCCATAAAATTGCTGTCCTATTTAACATACATGAGTAACTGCTTATTAAGAAGAATCTCAATGCAAATGTAGTATCTAGTTTTCAGTGGGATTCTTATTTCTCACTCAGTGTTCCAACCGGGTTGAATTATTATGATATGAAGGGGTGAACTGACTTGCCAAAGGCCACACAGTGAGTGGCTGAGCCAGGAGGAATATCCTTTATAACAAAATCTCATTGTGCTACCAATGATTCAGGTGTTCAGTGGTACAAAGTGTCAGCAACTCCTGCAGGTTATTAAAGCAGCGGGGTAGAGAGAGATGCTGTCAGATACTGGTATCCTCACCATGCTGTTGTCTTTTCTCAGATGAAATCCATGTCATACTTTAAAAAAAAAAAAAAAAAAAAAAAAAAAAGAGGTTGGGGTTTTCTTTTTGAATTATTTCTTATTAAAAGAAAAAATAAAAATGCTTGTTACAACTTAAAATAAAATTAGGGAGAGCTGGTTAAAACCGGCCTTTGGCTGCTTGTGACCATGCAGGGATATGGTCAGGAGCTGCCAGCAGTGGAGCTGTAACAACAGCCAGCTCATCCATCCCCATTGCTCTCCCTTTCTCCCCACCTTGTGTGCCCCCTGCATTCCAGGCTGCGACACATCATATTGCTCATCACACATTCAGCCAGGTCCAGGCCTCTGGAAGCTCCTTCCAGGCCACTGGGTGCATTTTCTCAGTGGTCAGTCCTGTTGTATTTTTGCAGCCTATATGCACTAGTAGAGAATGTGGCCAACAAACCAAAGCCTACCCAATACATCTCTAACTCTCAGCTATAATCCTGCACCACCCCTTTGGCAGGATTTTTTATAAGACTTTTGCATTCCCTTAGCCTTATTCCTCCTGAAAACTCCTTCCCCCACCAACACCTTAGGCTGGCTGGGATCCTGGAGTTTCTCCCTTCCAAATGAAGGGTCTGGGAGGAAGAGGGATTGTGCCCCAGAGTCAACTTGGTGGTGGTTTCAGCCATTAGGAGAGCCCTAAATTAAGAAATTTTGCTTGGCTTTAAGGCCAGGATTTCATAATTTTCTGCTTTTATTAGTTTGTTTGTACTTCCTTAGCCCCTGGATGATAGATTTCAAACCACAGACCTTGCTGTAATCCATCTCTGCTCTTTCTTAACCGTGCAGTTTGGCTTGGTCTGATCCCACTAGACACTCAGCAGAAAGTCTAAAAGGCTGCAAAAACTAGGGGGGAAAAAGGAGAGAAAAAAGAGGGAAGAAAACCTCCTCTTCCCCCTTCCACCTTCCAGAAATTTTGGCTTAGCCATGCATGGCCCAGAAATGATGACTTTCCAAGACAAACAGGCTGCATTATCACACCAGACTCTCCTGGCAAGGAATGAGTTTTAACAGCCTAAAAACATATTTTTAGGCGGATGAGGGACAAATAGTTACAAAGCAAACACTGAGCATGTTCGCAGGTGCTATGCTCCATTGTGTTAGCCAACCAGATGTTCTGTGCTGGGACGCTGCCCTGGCCTTTTCTGGGATGAAGTGTCACTCTTTGGATGAAATAGAGCAAAACTCAGTACAGTTTCCTAGAATGAATTGAGTATTTAATTTGTAAACTATTAATATAGCTGTGTCTTTGTATTGGGCCAGTCAAAATAAACATGTAAAACTTGACCTTTAGAAAGTTAACTATGACTGGACCATGAAAAGCCAGATTTGCTACAGCAAGATGTGGTGCACTGAAGTACTATGGCAGTGCTTCTAAAAACTGTCTTCCCTATGTCACTGCAGGGCTGGGAGGATTTAGGGGAGCTGTCTGTGTCCAGTATCCAGTTTGAGTGCATGGAGAGTTATGGCTTGCTGTAGCTGAGTCCTATGATGTGCATCTTGTGATGTCAGGGAAAGGAGACAAAGTGTGGACCTCTGCATAAGCTAAATATTAAGGATGTCTGTATCTCACTTAGTTGTGTTGTCTCTAGTGCTTCTGCAGCAGGATGGATTTGGGAGGAAATATCTCCAAACACTAGAAGAGTAGTGCTGGGTCTTGTAACCAGTGATCCAAGAGGGAAGTTTAACAAACACCAGGATTTGAGCACCTAACAGGATACTTTTTCCTATAAAGGCAGGTCCTTTCTGCATGGGAGTGACTGAATACAATTATTAACTGCTGCTTTGGATCAATGAATCCATTGTTGCTCATACCCTTAGCTGTGTGATGTCCAATGTATGTTTCTTTCCCTTTCTAGTATTGTTCTTACTGAAGAACAGCAGCAAAATTTGTCATGAAAATCAAGCAGATCACATTCAGCCTTTACTAAAAAGCTCAAAGGAAGAGATTGGTATATTGACTCTCAAGCTGTTTGTTTCTTGTTGAGGCCAATGGATGCCTTTCTCTATTACATGGTTCATCCAGAGTCCTTTTTTTTTTTTTTTTTTTTTTAACTTGAATGAGCAGAAACCTGTTTTCCTTGCAAAGAAACTGGTGTCATCTTAGGTCCCCTTAGTTTTCCAGCCACTCTTCCCTAGGCCTGGAGTTTCACATAGAGTTGTTGTGACCCAAGTGCAGGATCTGGCCTTTTGTGCTCCTAGAGTGATGTAAAACAGTCCAAAATGAGAAACCAGGCCCGTGTGTGAGAGGGAAGATGCTCAAATCATTAACAAAATGCCATTGTACCTGTCCCCAAACACGAGTGCTGCTGATTCCTTTTCAGTTAATAAACCATTTATATGTGGCCTGCTTTTAGCATGGAGCAAAATATTACATGTCACTCAAGCTGTGATGTATAATTATAAAGCTGACATCAAACATGAGCAGATAGCAAGTCAAAGGAATGAATTTGGTCCTGTTCCTGTAATTCCATTTCCATGTTAACTATTTTTCCCCCTCTTTAAATTATATTTTTATTGAAAGCTTCAAAGGTCAGCTTAGACATTCAGAGAAAATTTGTAACTGGGATTGTTTAGTGTTCTCTCATACAGCACAGCCCTACATTATCCTGTGTCAGCAAATTAAGGAAATGAACGTTGTGGCCAAGGATTACAATAGTACTGGTGTTAACCTTTTACAGCATATGGCATTCTATCAATTTTAGTCACAGGAGAAACTTGCTGTTCACATACAGCAAGTGGGTGTTGAAGTTTTTAATCTAAAAATGAAATCTTGCCTCTAGGAGAGGGATATAAAGACCATAGATTTTCCTTGCTGCTGGATAAACCCCTTGAGTAGCTGAGGTCCTTTCAGCCACACGTTTTTCCTTCATCCACTTTTTCTTCCTCGTTTAGACACAGAGGGGCACCTATTCTACTTGACTAGAAGGGTTATCCTCTAAGAAAGAGGTATGTGGGTGCCCATATATTCCCAAGATTGAGAGCCTGGGAAGGTGGATAGATAACCTACAGACTTTTCCTTAGTTGCAAGACCCTCACTTTGCAACAAGATGTAGCAACACACATTCACTGAATGTCAATCTTGTGTGTGGTCCTAGGAAGGTTAATGGGCTTGCTCAGCTGTTTAAGCACCTTACTGAATGGAGGTGATAATTAATCAGGCTGCTAATTATTCAGGAGAAGTGAATTTTAACGTTAGGTTTGCTTTACACAATAGTTGCTATATACATGTTGGGAGAACACTTGATTCAGCTGTGCCAAGAAAAAAAATGATAGGCCTGTTTCACTTAATTTCTATTCAGCGTTGGGTTTTTATTCCCCCTGAAAGTGTTTCTTTTTCCCTTTCTGACATGGGATTTTTGACCTGCTTTTCTTTGCAATACTGAAGACTTCACCCCCAAATCGCAGCAGCATTTATCTAGTAGTCTTGGAAAGGCTTCATTTTGTTCTCTGAACTTAGAGGCTAAAAGCAATATATAGATGGTTCTAAAATGTTGTCAGAAATAAGTTTCCTTCGCAGGCTGTATAATAGGGTCAGAGTTTATTGGGTAATGTTCAGGTAGTAGGTAGTCCAAAGATTAGGAGTTATTTTAGCTGGGGTACGAATATTTGAATTGAAGGTAAACTAAAGTCCATGATCCCATATATAAGGTGTTGTTACCGAAGGATATTGTCAGTCTTTCATGTTCCACAGAACTGGTGACATGTTGAAAGTGGTATTGCTAGGTGAGCAGGAGAGGTGCAGAGCAAGGATCCTATTTGTGCTTAGTCTGAAAATGCTCTTTTGGAGAGAGTGGTGGTTCTTCAGACCGGATTTCCCATCCCCTGGTTTCATCTCCTGCTTTGATTCGTCTTTAAGAGAGGTTGCTCATGGCTTGCCTTGCCTGCACGACATCACCTCAGCAGCAGGTGTGAGACTTAGAGTTGTTGCTGGACCAGGTTTAACATTCCTTTCCAGTCCTGAAGATGGATGTGTTTTTAAGGGTAGTGTGGGCATGCCCTTTCCTACCAACTGCTATGCCCTGTGGCTCCAGTGCCTGCTGGAAATACAGGATAGACTGACCTGTGTGTCTTCGCAGGCTGTTTTTAATCTGATAATTCATTCAGAGCTTGTCTAGCCCATCTACCCACCTTCCTCTCCCATTTCTCTCTCCACATACTGCTAAGATCAATCGCGTGTTGGCTATCCCCATAATTGATTGCTTTGCCAAGAGTGAGGAAATGAGCCTTGAGTTTCTGTGCATGACTTTTAAAGGTAAAAGGGGATGCCCCATGTGAAGACAGCCTTGCATGTTTGACACATTGGGAAAAGTACAAGCCGTGCTTTCGATCTCACTGTCTGCAACAGTGTCCAGGATCAATACACCACAGAGTGAACCAGTACAGAGGTGCTTGGAATCGAATGCATGACCTAGAGTACTAATCCTGATGTCTTAATCCTTGGAAAGCATTTACATGCCCACTTGTATCATTAAAACAGTATTGCAAAGACAAATCATATTGTATAGTATGTCTAGGGTTATGAGGTTGTCTCTTTTATTTCTTTAAATGGGCTCTTGCTGGGAGGATGGAGTGGTGTGGGGCAGAGGTTGGCTTGGTAGGCTATGTTGAAATGGAAACTATCCCATGCAAGCAGAATGCTGGAACCGGGAGATGAGTCGTGTAATGGGGAGTTGAATCATGCTCTAAAACACCCACAGAACTACCCCTTTTCAACATTTGTGCTGCTGAGGTGCGTGAGCTGAAGAGGTTGCTGTCCCAAGCTGCTTTCCATAGAGCCCCTGATGGGTTTGCTCTTGTGATTTTAACTCATTTTAATAAAGATGATTCAGTTTGCTTAAACTCTTATGAGCTCATATTGACAGGAAAGACTCAGCTAACAAAGGGGCTAATAATATCCTATAGAAGGAGAGTTGGAATGTACTGAGGATCATAAATTTGTCATCTCACATAACTGTAGCCAAAAGAAGATGGAGATTCCTAAGGAGGAGGTTGAGTTTAACCCGAAAAACAGGTCTACTTACTTCTAGATTTAGCAATTATAAAATCTGTAAATAGAAGGTGTGCGTGTGTTTTTTGGTAAAGAAATGTTAGGAGAAATTGAATTTCTACCATATTTTAGTTATCTTGTAATCTCTTCAGATATGCATAGAAGGACCTAATCCTAGCAATTCACATGTAAGGAATATTAATATTTCACATGAGCTATTTTCTAAACTGTTGCTTTCAGCAGAAAATGCATAGAATTTCTTCTGGGCTGATAAACTGGCAGGCATTAATTTGGGAGTCCAGTAACTAATACTGGACTCAGATTTGAAATGCCCCTGGAAAATGAACAAAAGGGGAACTGTGCATAGACTCCTGATGCTAGGGAGTGTTTCAGAGGTGGATTCATGGGACAGTGCTTCAGAAATGGATCCCTGGTGTGCCTGGATATCCAACCTGTTCCAGAAGGTTCAACCCACAGATAACATTAGTGGTGTCAAGGGTTGCATCAGATAATATCTGCCTTGCACACGGAAGCCAGCACGCTCGGTCAAAGTTAAACCAAACTTACAGCTGCCAAGTCTGGGGGGATGGAAATTGCCTCATGCTAGACCTTTGAGACATTATCCTTTTCTCTTAAGCATTATATGGCGGTCTGGTCAGTGAAAATGTAGAGTTACTTCTTTTTAATGCTACTTTCTTTTTTAACTGGGAGAAATAAGTCTTGATTGCATCAGAAATATAGCAACTTTATGCTAGGCAGCACTCGCAGAAGTGAAGCTGACAGGAGGCGGCCTGACTACAAATTAAAGCTGAAGCAGACCAGCCTTTACTCATTCCACCAGCCCAGAGAAATATTGAAAGTAAGCTCCTGGCAAGTAGACAGTGAAACACAAATTAGATTTGGGACCAGATGGTGTAGATCAGTATAATACAAGTTGATGTCAATAAAGCGGTGTGATTAACGCTGCCAAGAATATCACTCATGATCTTTTTCAATTTCAGGTGTTATCTGTAGCACAGGTGAGGCAGTTACACACAGATGTGTGCACAGATCATTTTGGAAAGTGGAATTTAATTGAATCCCTGTTCCAAGAGAAAGGGCTATGTTTGTATCCAGATTTATCTGGAAATGTGCAGGCACTGGAGACTGTCCCAGAGGGGGGAATCTGGGGCTGAGGAAGGAAAAGAGCAGTGCATCTGTTGCTGACCATGAAGCTTAGTGCAGGACTCGAGCTGAGCTCTGAAAGTTTCCTTGCTGGGGAGGGCCCTGAGAGGGCTTTGTCTTGGTGCTGAGTGCATGTGAAGCTTCCCCTGACTGCTTTTAGTTTGCATGTCTGCGTCCCTCGGTGCATTGGAAGAGCTCTGAAGGATTTCACATTGCTGCTTGGTCTGTACTATTCCTTACGCGCTGCCAGCAGCTTCCCTTTCAAGGGCAAAATATTTACCCGAAATGCAAATCTCTCTCGCCTCCAGTCAAAATGTGGATGATTACTTATATAAATACCATCGCAGAAAAAAGGCATGCTTATTCTTTGTTTTTATGATGGTCTGCAGCAGGAAGAATTAGGGAATTTCACAGGAGAGACTTTAATTCTTTATATTTCTTTTTCACAGAGATTTGATGTATATCAGAACTGTTTAGCTAAATCCCTGGGCTTTTCCAGACATATCCCTCACTGATTAATTTAGTGTACACTTTGCAGTCATTATCCAAATTAATATAAGATTCAACTTCAAGAGTATTTTCATGGTGTATTTTATAAATGAAGCTATTAGAGTTAATCGCTGAGAAGAAGAATCATTACCAGCTCTGTGTGCCAGTTAGAATGTTACTATTTTGTTGTATTAAATATAAGTAATTGTAAATTATAGCTGCCATTAAAGCTACCCCATCTTATGTATGCTGTTAAAAATATTTGGACTGACATTTCATGTGAAAAAATCTTTTAGATTGGACAGGACCAGGATATGGTCCTTTAAATACCAGGTTTTTGATAGTCAGTGTCTGATAATTGGGCAATGTGTATTATGATGATGGATGTGATTTCAATATGCTTCATATAATTCTAATAATTATATATTACTGCTCAATAAATATGAGTGTATCTAAGTGAAGTGTTACCTCATCAATATTGGCTTGCTCTATCCCCCTACTCATCTTCATTGTTGGTGGGTATTGCCCGACCATAACGTATCCCTGAGACTCTTAATTTTCAGCGTGCTCTGTGAATTAATTATGAAGAATACTTCATATAGTCAATAGACTCAATAGAGTAGTTCAGCTTCTGATTGCACACTGAAATTCTATATGAATATCTCATAGAAAAACAAGATTCATGTAAAATAAAGGCCTTACTAGTGGATTAGATACAAATCTGCAAAATAGAGTTGTAAAAGGTGAGTTTGATGATAGAATGAAGAATATCTTTAAAAATGAGTCACATCATCTTGGGTGCTGTAGCTGTTTTCCAGGAAAAATCTGTTGCCAAGGATCAGGACATCCCTGGCAAGCTCCAATGTGCATCAGCATCCTTTCACAGAGCTGAACTCTTCCTTTGAATGTTTTGGTAAGGAACTTGGTAAGAGACTTCAGCTCAGTTCAGGAGATGAGTACCAGTCAAAACTGACATTTTGTTACTTTTGCCCTTAGGCAGACATGAAATAGGCCATCTCTGAGAGTACTTAAACACTTCCTTCTTATAATCTATACTTGCCATGGGAATGTAGACATTTAAATAGAAAATCTGATCCTTATAGGGAATATTTTGTTCTCTGACTCTGTTCTCTCTCTCTTTTGAAATGTATTTTTAATTACTCGATATGCAAGTTCCTCATCCCCTGGGTTTGTCTTTTTCAGTGTTTCTTGTGCTTATTAATCACATCAGCAATTCCTAGTCTTTGTGGCACACCCGGAGTTAATATATTCACTCCCTTTTGTTTGTGTGTTTGTGTCTCCTCTTTGGTTTGTATTGAATCTGAAGCCTGAAGTGACAATCAATGGCTCAGATTATTTTCTTGCTGTCAGCTATTGACTTTCTCTCAGCCTGATATCAGAGCTCCTTTCCCAGGGTGATGCTAGCAGGGTAGGAATAGGAGGGGGGAGAGCAGGAGGTGAGGGAGAGTTGAAGAAAAGCTTGATAGAAGTCTTGCAGTTTATCTTACAGGGTCTTTAACAGAATGTACATGAAGAGGGGGAGAAAAATGTCAGAAACATGCAGTTTAGGGTAGAAAACCAGAGAGGCTGAAATTAGCTAATCATTCAGTATGGGTTCAAACTTTAACAGGGGAAGTTCAGGTTGGATATAAGGAAGAGGTTCTTTACTGTGAGGGTGGTGAGGCACTGGAACAGGTTGCCCAAAGAAGCGATAAATGATCCATCTTTGGCAGTGTTCAAGGCCAGGTTGGATGGAGTCTTGGGTGACATGGTTTAGCGTGTGGTGCCCCTGCCCATGGCAGGGTGGTTGAAACTAGATGATCTTAAGGTCCTTTCCAACCCAAACCATTCTATGATTCTACCTATCAATGATGCCAAAACTGTAATAGCTGTTTTCCCCCAAGAGGTTTGTTTGTTTATAACGTGATTGCTGTTCTACTTGGCCTGTTTTGAAGCCCAAAACTATTTCGTTAGCTAAATCACTTTGAAGGTTGGGCAGTGTGGTTTCTTCATTACAGCAGAAACAATTAGGGGTTTTTTTTCCTGCTGTGATAATAGTCCCTCTTCCACTGGTCCCAATTTTTCTTTTTTATAGGGAAATAAGCATCTTTATCTTCTATTCCTTAGGTTTTGAATTAAAAAATCATAAACTCTTAAGTGATACTATAGATGTACAGGAAAATAGGGAGAAAATAATGGAGTAATGGTGAAAGAACAGCTGGACACGGGTGACTCTTTAAAAAGCTGGCAGCTGATTTAGGAAGAGGGGAAGATTCCGTGTTGGTGAGCGTCTCTCCAACCTGGCTTATTTTCCCAGCTCTATCGCTGAGGACCGGGAGACTCCTTCAAGCCAAGAGAAAAATTCCACTGACCTCAGTGGACTGGAGCTCTTGGCATTGCTCCAGGGCTGGAAGACGTCGAGGGGAGAGTGTGTGTGGCAGCCCTGACTGAAAGCCTGGACACTGGTTTGGGAAGCTGGACAGACAGGTGGGATGTCTTGTGCCCCTGAGTCATGGCGTTGAATGTGAACTGGATACTGCTCCTCTGCTGAGTGTCTTGGTGCCACGGGTGTGGAGACCATGGAGAAAAGGCTTGCAGAGGAAAGGATGAGTGTGAAACCCTTTGTTTTTGGATCTGATTTGCGTTTGATTTAGATAGCAGGTTGATCTGAGCTGTCAAAGTTGGGGCTGTAATTGTGCAGTTCAAGGTGCTGGGGGAGTTTAAAATAAATGCATTGATTAAAGACACACCATGGTTTAGGCAGCTGACCACAAAGTTGGCACAGTCTCTATTTTGCACAAGGGAGATTCCATTCTGCCATAGTTCTTCCTGGGATAGAATCCAATCCTTCCCTCTCCTCCCCATGCTCGTTTTGTGGGTCAGTTCAACCCTGTGTTTTCATCAATATAGTCTATCATTAATATACATACCTACATACCTGTAAATTCAAATATATAAACTAACTTCAGCTAGGTTGGAATGATAAACAACTACCTTTAGTAGAACTTCTCCCCATTGGATCTGCCTGAAAACCGCCAGCAGAGTTGCTTGTTTAGCCCAATTTAGTTTTCATTTAACCAGACCAGAGAGTCTATATTACAAATGATGTGTGGCCACCGTAGTAGTAAAGTCACTGTTTACTTAATCAAACATGATTAATGCATTAGTTTTACATTGGTATCTGCTTTTCTCCATTGTGGGAGTAGTCAAGGGATTACTTTTGTCTGCTAGCAAGGAAGGACGTGTTTTTTATCCTATCCTGCTTATTGTGCAGTCATGTCAACAGTAAAAAATGTCTTTAAGCATGCCTTCTTTTATCAGTGGAGAGATCAATACAGCAACTTTCTGAAAGCATAATTCAGTTAGATGTGTTGTGGGAGACTAATGCGAGCTCTCTTGGTGAGGATGCTTTTCAGATAGTCAGGGAAAGACAGCATGGACTTTATTTTTGAACAGGGTAAGATTAAAGGGATTTTGAGTGTACTTTGAAAATATAAGAGAGAATAGTTCAGGCTTACAACAGGACCTGTGCTACAGAATAGAAATAAAGCATTGCTGCAGACAAGGTTTGTCTTTGCTTCCAGTGGTGGAGTCAACAGAAAATCTCTGCTGCTCAATTGGACTTAAACCTAATGATGTCAGTGGTGAATGGCAAAGACAGTAGCTAGACGGATGTGTTGACTTCACATGAGAGCCACCATTGAAATGGGAAGTATTTACCAAAGAACTGCAAAGACTAAACTCTGCCCTGAGAGATTTTTTTCTGCTGAAAGATTTTAAGGAGCTTTGAGAGCTGTTGGACAGACATATCCTTGATGAAACTTTGCACTTGCTAAGTAAAGCATCCTGAAGCCAGTTGAAGGAGGCACTGAGGTGCACCATGATCTTTTCTGCTGCCCTTTCTTGGGTAGGGCATCCTGTTAAAGGAAATACAGCAGCACTATTTGATGGCTTTTTCTGCCACGAAAATGAGGAGCTGACCTGAACTAATAAGCAGGCTACGTCAGCAAGGTTACAATTTGGCTGGGGTATCACTACAAAAGGCTTGAATAAAGTACCTCAAGTATAGTGTAAGAGTATTTGAACCATCACCCTCATAGTTTTCAGGGGATTACTTCTGGATTTTCTTTTCCCATTCATAAACACCAAGGAGGTTTTCCTACTCCCTTGCAAATTCATGAGTCCTCTTTGACTCCAAAAAAGGTTGGGTCAGTACCTTCCCTAGAGCCAGTCATTCACAGTTCCTCCATCACAAGTCAGGATAAATTTAATTACTTGTGACTACTACTTTATAGCATGCTCACAAAATCCCATCTTGAATCAGAAGAGACATCCATAAAACCTACTGAAATCCAGAATATTCATTACATACTTGACAGTAAATTATTTCTCCCTTCTTGCTGATGACTTTGTTGTCCTTAACACATTGTCAGCCTGGTTGTACCTCGCTAGCTCTCTGCAGAAGCATTTTAATTTCCAAACTGATTCCAGGACTTCTCATAGTCATTAACATGTAAATACATCTCATAAAGCACAGAAATGAACTCATAATTATAGCTTTTCCAGCCATTAACACGTGTGATAGTTAAGTCTGATTATGGGCTTTGCCTGTCCACATTCATTGGCAACACATTCCTGTGGGTCTCTGTATTTCTTTGCCTGCTCTGAGCTGGACAGACTTTGTGAGTCCATAAAGCTAAAATCTAATTAATTAAATAGCAGTACAAGTCCTTGCATTGAGCGTCAGTGTGCAAGAGAGCATTTCTTTTCCCAATTTTTAAGTGTTTTTAGCCACTTATTGAAAATATCATCCTAGAAATATGAGTCCCTGACTTTGAGAGATGCCCTGGAGTTTAACAGCCCATTATTTTTCTATGGGCAATTTATTGCAGTCACAAGTGATACAGTTCATGGAAAGCGGGTGGATGGATGGCTGAATCATTCCATCACCTGTCATGACTCATTCCCATCATTTCTGTCTCTTCATGAAGGGTACATAAACATGTCTGCAGACTTAATCATGGCTGAGAGCATCTCATTAAAATATTACCTTGGTTAGGGTCGGAAAAATGGTTATGTTAGCCCAGTGGCTGGGTTGTAGGAGAGAGGGGGGATTAACATCTTGCCTGCTTCATTCAGAGGAGGATGTCCAAATCAAAACCATTCTGAGGAACTTGAGCCTGGGCTCTTTTTCTTGAGCTTCTCACCTTTGCAGGCAATTCCCCAGGTACGGTTCTTTCAGGTACTTTATAGAGTAGTTTGGTCTGGCCCCTGCATGGTACATTAACATACACTTTGTGTGTATTCTGTCCTTCCCCAACAGACTCTGTGCTAGCCCTTTTGCGCCTTCCTTAATCCTCCTGCAAAGTGTGCTCAGAGGGTTTGCCCAGCATGTTCCTCCTGGCAAGTGCTCGACTCATGCTCCAAACTGACCTGCTGTGAGCTGACCTGACCGAGTGCTGCATGTCCACAGTTAGCTTGAGCAGAAGTTATTAGCTTGCAGAGGGCACTGTATATTCTAGTTACACAGCTTCTGTTTTGGAGCTGGCTTGTGTCTGGCCAGGTTGGAAGATGGGCAAGTATCTCTGAAAAAAGGCTGTAGCATTAATGCACGTGTATCTTTCACAAAGAGCTATGTTGTGTAGTGGTGGTGGGTTTTTTGGAAGGAAGATAGTTTGGACCATGTACTCCAACCCCATCTCCAAGGGGTGAAGGAAGAGAGAAAGAAAAACACCAGATAGACACCTTAAATGCTGTTTAACACAGGCTTAAATCTGTGCAGGTAAGGTGGTTATTGTTATTAATATCACAATAAAATTGCTTTCTGCAATGCTTAAGAAATCTAATCACAGATTAAGATTGCATTAGGGTAGGGATACCTCAAACAGACCAGCACAAATACAGTGTATGCCCAAAGGAGTTTATAATCTGGATGTCACATACCCTCCAATGTATTTCCAGGCTGAGAACAGCAGTGATTATCTCATGCACCTGTTGGCTCTGTGGAAGAAACATGGTGCCAGTGGGGAAATAAGGTTCTGTGGGTAACACAGACATGGCTTAAAGTGGAGTTAGGGTTGAGACACACACCTGGAGTGCAATGAAGCCTAAGCAGGCTTGGATTTGCCATCCCTTGGCCTCTGGTGGAGCTCACAAAACACAGGCCATCTCTGTCCAATGTCTTCTCCAGGTCTGTGCCTCGCAGACATCACCTCAGCAATTGTTGTTGGCTCTTCTTGAGCTGATTCTTCGTCCCTGGCTACACCGTGATGTGATGTAATCCTGCTAGTGCGGTCCCTCTATTGCAGTAAGAACATAATGCCCCATTATTCTAAATACAAGGGTAGGGGGAAACAGCTGATTTGCTGATTAAGTAAATAAAAGCACGAGTGCAGCCCTCCTTCCTCCAGCACACAGTAATCTGCCTAGGCTCTGTGCATCGTCACCATCCACTCAGCTCTTTGCCCCTGAGTGCTGTGAAAGCGGGCAGCACTTGGATCTGGAAGGCTGCCCTTGCTGTGCTCGCTCCAGTCCAAGTGGTTTTGTGAGTCAGGCGCTTTGCTTTTGCACAGAAACCTGTTCTCTGTCCTGCCTTTCCATTTGCTCATGCCCCTCTCCTGCCAAAGTAACCATCACAGGGTCAGCATGTGGGGGGGACAGAAAGGGGAGAAGTGATGTTGCCAATCTCTCGTTAATTTCTAGATGTGGAATGATGAGGGAGATATATGTGAGAGTCTAATAATAATGAGCTGAGGTTCCAGAAATGGTGAAGAAGGCAAGCAGCTTTAACTAACAACTTAATTAGAATAAATTCAAGTCTAAGAACACCAGGCAAGTAAATCAATCAACCCTTGCAGGCGGGCTCATTAAAACTAGTAAGGTACAGACCAAAAAGGTCATCTTATTAAAAGGGATTAGCGTTTTCCAGTTAAATCCTTTTCTGCCCATAGGTGCCAGGAGAGAATTTGGATTCTGAGCTTGTCTGTTGTTGCAGTGGTAAAGAGCTGACCTTGCACAGCAATAAATGCCTTCACTCCCCGTGGCCAGGCTCTTGGCTGGCTGGTGCCAATGGGCAAGGCTGTATAAACACTGGTGGACCTTTGCCAGTCTGGGCCAGCTGTGGGTTGCCAACTGTCCCGTGAAGCACAGTGAAACACTACCAGGGGTGAGTTTTCTCTTGTAAAATACAAGTGAGCTCGCTCTCCAAGCTTTTCTCCAGCCCTATGTCTTACAGACAGACATCACCTCAGTAATTGTTTTTGGCTCTTCTTGCAATGACTCTTCCCTGGCTGTGTGGGATGTCTCTTCTCCTGTCAGGTCTTAATATATTATAGCCCTCAAGCAGCATATTCTATCTTTGCATTTCTTTCCTGGCTACAGGACACAGTACTTTGGGTTTTCTAGGCAAATTTTCACAGAGCCTATTATAATCTTGTTCCTTTAGGAGAGTATATTTACCTTGGAAGGAACATTAAACTGAGAACAGCTATCAAAACAGCTGGCATCCTTCTTCCTGTTTTTCTCTTCTCTGAGATACAGTGTTGGTGGCGGGAGACTTTTTTTTTTCTTTTTGTACTTTTCAAACTTTCTTCTACCCACACTTGCATTCCAGTGGTGACCCTCTGTGCAACATCACTCACTGCTATCATGGAAATGTGATATGAAAATCACTGCATTATTCAGAGAATTCCTGTAGCTGGGGTGGTGGGGCTTGCAGGGGATGCTGCTGGAGTGCTCTTTCCCGTTCCTGCATTGCAATTCTGGTGGTAACTGATTTTATGGAGGAATAAAACAAGCGAGTCTGTGTCTGTCATTGGTTGAGCAAAACATCTAGAGTCAAGATGATCTTTCCCACTAAGAGGAGGCTGCAGTTAGGAAGGTGGAGGGGGGAGGTTATGTAGGCTACCCCGTGTTGCACACCCATAGCTCTGCCTCTTTAACCCTGCTTTCTCCCAAAGAGAAGTCATTTAGGTGGCCACTACCTTGACTCTGCTGGAGCTCCATTAGCTTGGTCAGCCTTTGAGGCAAGGAGGCACATAAGCTGGGGAGCCCAACAATCTGGGTCCAGACAGGGACTGAATATGATAGGTACAGCTCATGGCACTTTTTCTTCAGCTCCCACTGCACTCAGGCAGCACCTTAATTGCACAGCAGTTTGCAACATAAGTGTACTGCATGTGATAGAAGTTCCCCTTCTCCCTTTCTGATCATTTTCTTAAGGCCTTTTTCTTTAAAGCCCTTGGAGGCCTCAGGGGCATGTAGAAAATTGATTGGAGTCTTTCAGCAGTTTGGAAGTTCATTCAGAACAAGCAGTTATGTGTTGGAAAATATGCTGGGAAAGGTATGAGAAAAAGATGGAGCATCTCTTTTATCCCACTAGGGCTCCCTTTTGCATAGGAAGTATTGAGTCTTTCCTGCTTTCCTTGTGACCCATCAGCAGAGCACACCACAGACAGCGACATGCTGCTTGGAGTAGGAAAAAGAAATGGTAGAAGAAGAGAATAACTATTTTCCTCTGTATTGCCAGCCAGCCAGCACTGTGGTACTTGAGGATGCTTGCGCTGTATCTCTGTTACAGCAAAAGACTGCCGGTTCTTGGCAGGGAAGTGCTGGCAAGTGGCCACAGGTAGGTGACTACCTGTCACTACTCCCTTGTCAGCTCCAAGAACTTGTTTGGGAACCTTTGGATGTTGTCACTTAACTTTTCTGCATCAGTTTTACTATTTGGAGTGTAATGATGCTTCATCTAAGCATCAGCTAAGATGCTTAGATGAAAGTTGTTATCGACTATGTAACTGTATTTCTGCTTAGTTCAAGCACTTTCACTCGCCCTCTTTACAACATATTGGGGCTGCTGTAATTTGCAGCCCTGCTAGCATGCACAAGTCATGTTCAGAGTTTGGAGCTGCTTTCTTATGCCTATGTCTTCAGGGACCTACAGTCTGACACATCCCTTGCACCTCTGAATGTCACTAGCTTTACATTTCTTGTCTTGATGAGTTTCATCAAATGAAGAGGATACCCTCATCTTTCCCATCTCTAACAATCTTTCCTACTTGGAAAAACAGTATCAGGGCCAAAGTCAGGACAGATCTTGTACCCCATCATCACTGTATGAGTACCACTCCTCCACTCTATGAGTTCTGTCAGCCAGCGTGATCAATGCAGGACTCAGAGCAGTAGAGTTTTATTGGAATACTGTAAAAATACCCATTCTTTGTTCCCTCATATTTTCCACTCACTGTTCCCCCTTCACATCCCTTTAGCCTTTGCCCAAATTTCACCTCAAACCACAGGCAATTGCTATTTTTCTTTTCCTGAGAGGTGAAGGGTTAAAACAATAAATATATTGGTTCCTGCCTTTCCTCTCTGCAGCTCTGGGCTCCAGCTGGGTGCAGACATGGAATAGCAACAAGTCCATGGGAAAGGCTCATCTTCTCACAGCCTTTACAGCAGCACTCCAAGCTCAATGTGAACTTCCCAGAGCACGGTGGCAGAGCTGAAGCCCTCACTGATGTTGTCAGGAACCTTTTGCAGGGTTAAAGTGAAGGGTGGAAATGATGTGTGTGTGAACCCAAGCTGCTTCAAAGTGTGTATGAAGAACAGGGTGCTTGGTCCTCAGCTGAGTTTAAATATATATATATACACAATATGCAATTATTATATATATACACATATATATACACACATATATATATACACACATACATATATATATGTATGTAATGTGGCCATTGGCAGTTGGCTCTTTCCATGCTGCATGTCTCTGGCTGGTAACTTCTAGATCTGGAAGATGAATGCATTTCTGGTGTAAGAGACAAACATGAGGCAGCAAGATCTGCTCAGTGATGTGTTCTGGTGTCAAGATACATAAGGATAACTTGGTTTTGCTTTCACCCTTTCACAGCAGGTGCTCTGTTTCTATGAACTATAGCCCCTGGGGACTAGGGGGACCATTTCTGCTTGCTTACGCTTTCCACTCCGAGCAGGCTCAAATACTTCAATAGAAGTATAGCCAAGAGAGGGCTTTGGTGCCCTGGGGGTGAAGGGATAAGGGGTAGAAGGAAAACCCAAGCTCTCCCAGGGCTCTCTGGTCCTGCTGGTACTGAGGGTGTGTGAAGCAGTGACTGTGCAGCTGCGAACTCTTCGTGTGCAGCAAGGAAGCAGCCACCTCTCAGCACATTTCTTGTCTTTTCCCCTGGCTAGGGCACCCGTAAGCCACAGTCCTTTAGTGCCTGGTGCTGCGGCAGCCGATCCCAATCTTTTTCCTCACATGGGCAGTAGGCACTTATATTTAGTCCTGCTAAATGCTTTCTGTTCCCCAGTGATTCCTGGTGGGAGAAAGGAAATACTGCATTCTGCAGATTAATTGTTCACTAGTGTCTCAGCCTGGAGAACAGCAAGAGTTAAGGACAGAGAGGGACAGACTCACCCCTGCATGACGACTGGCATGGTGCAGGCAGCCTGGGTGGCCTCAGCTGAGTGCAATGTTTCCATTCCCCTTTGGCTCCCTGTGTGCTCATGGAGAGTTACTGTGGCGCGGTTGTCATTGCTGGTTAGCTATAATAACCTGATCGTTGTCTCAAAGCCCAGTTCATGAGAATGTGAGTGATAGCCCTGTTCCTAACCTAGTGTTAGTAGGGAATACCAGTTCTTGGAGAGGTCTTCAGCATGTTGTGCCTGGTTTATCCTGGTTTGTCTTATGGGATGCAGTGGAAAGGAGCAGCCAGGTGATGGTAAAGTTGTTGCATAGGGGTCTTGGTAGCTTGGCACAGGTTTATTGGCACTGCAGTGTGGCAGGATGAACTTAAGTAGTAGTGCTATTACACTTTCATTTGCTAAAAGATCCTAAAGCTCAGAGTCAAAAGAACTGAAACTGGAGTGGGCAGCGATGAGAGAGCATTGCTGGTTGTCTGTCGCATCAGCTTAAGCAGGGTGGAAGTGCCAGGAAGCCAGACTCAAGAAGTTGCCCCAAATTGTGCCTGATGCTACTCAGCACTGCACCTCTTGCAGTCCCCCTAAACATAAGAAATTTCTTTGTTTTCATGCATTCTTTGTGGAAAAAACTACAGGAAAAAAACCAGGGAGCTAGGAGACAGTCTGTACTTCCCCTACCCCTAGCCAAGCAGTAGAGAGCAGTGAGAAACAGTTAGTGAAGGTGTCAGATTTTCTCTAAGGGCAGGCACAAGGCTCTTGTGCCAAATGCTATTTGACATTTAATTTAAGACCCATGTAAAGTAACAGCCAGAGCATGGAGCAGGCAGAGCGTTCCAGTTGACGGACTGGGTCTATTTGCTTTAATTTCCTTAGCGCGATGGCCAAGTTTATCTGTGAGCGAGAAATACTCTGAGTATTCCTGGGTTTTTGTTAGCCCATCATGAAAAGAGAGCACTGTGTTGTGTTCAGACACTGTTTTGGGCTTCAGGTGGCCTTCGTTAGGGAACAGAATGCAAGAGAAGCATGCGTCAGTGCTAGAGGAGCCAAAGAAAGTTTTGCCTCTTTGATTAAATAATGCCAAAGTCAAACACTGGGTTCCTGGTGTGAACTGAGCCATTCAGCAGGTTTAAAGATGGAGAGGATCTGTGTGTGGTGGTTAACAGGCAGGAGGGGAGGGAAGGAGAGCAGGGAGGGCTACCTCCTTCCTTAAATGTGGGTTTCACAACTACCCAGCACAGAGGGTTTACATGAGGATGCTGCCATGTACCTGCGCAAAGGGACCATCCAGGGCACCTTTACTGCTCTGTGTGGTTTGTGCTGGGAGCCTGTGAATGTGGAAGGAAGGCTCAAGGGAAGTGATGTGAAGATTGCAAGGGGGCAATTTGCATTCTAGTTGCCTTTGTTTTCCTGCTGGCATTGGGCAACTGATCTAGTGTGCTGCTAAGGAGCTGAAATGGGGATAAAACCTGCCTGGATATACAGAAGGAATGTTGGGAGTTTCTCACTGAGCCCTGTGTTAAGAGGAAAGCAGCAGTAGAAATAGAGCTGACTACACAGTATTAGTGTAGCTAATACTGGCAAAGGGGACATGTTAAGAAGTGCATGTAGGAAAGAGTCAGGAATTGTATTTATTAGTTGATTTTATTTATGTATGTATTTTTTAAAGAAAATAAATGTATTTGGTCATCAGAGTGAATTATGTTATCTCCAAGGCTGCAAGTTTGGTGATGAAGGTGAGGAAGGGTTATATTAGCCTCACAGGTAAAGAATATCAGGGAAGGAAAAGTCTATGAAACAAGTGGTTTGCTGCATTGAAGACCAAAGGCAGCTGCAGGACATGGAAGTGGTGGGAGGAGAAGGGCTCCCCAAGCAGTGGGACAGAGGCAGCAGCCTGGAGGCGGTGTTGGCTGGAAGGAGGAGGATTTGGCTGCTTTTCCAAGGTCATTAGGAAGTCTAGACTTTCCCATAAAAGGGTCCCATTTGCTGAAGAAATCCTTGGGCTACCAATGTCCTGAGGGCTTCACAGAGAATGTAAAGGCATCCAGAACAGCCCAGCTAGGCTGAAGTACCTTTCCTGAGTTATTGAGTGTATATAGACCTTAGAAGATGACTTTGGGGCAGTTTGGCAGGAAAGATTTCCACAGAGCATGTAGCCCACCCCAGCAGAAGGCTGCTCTGGGGCAGTCCCACCTGATGGTTGGGGCACTGCTGCTCGAGGCAGGCTGGGTGTTGCTCTTCCTCAGGTTCCTCATCCAGCAGACAGGACAGAGGAGCCAAAACCAACTGCATTCCTCTTAGAAAGCCAGAAAGCAAAGAACTGCTTCTGTGTGCTGATGGAGGCACCTGAGGAACTCTATTCATGCAGTTGTTCCCAAAACTCAGAAAGGAGACTTTCACTTCTGCTTGGTGCCTGGCGATCCGGGTTATTTGACCAATTGCTTTGTGCTATCCCATAGCTTTAAGCACTTTAAATACCAGCTTCCTTCCTTATGTAGAGAGCATCTCTCAGTCTAGCATAGCCCACTTGGAGAGAGCTTCTTTATAGTGGTGTTCAGTGTAAGTCACATGTATAAACCCCTCTCAGATCACAGAGTATGCTTTTGTTCCTGTTAATGGAGCTTGCCAACTTATGCTGCAACTTACCTTGGAAGGAGAAACCTGAGTGAGTTGCTAAAGGCAGGGAAAAAATGAGTGCAGCTTTCTAATTGAGTCAGGAAAAAAATAATTAAAAGATTGAGAAATGCTTTCTTGAATGAGGGTTTGAATGCCTGTGAGACTGGCAATTGTTGGATCCCATTCTTTTTGCAAGCCCAGCTATGTTACCCTTCCTTGTCTTAGGGCACCCATGTGAAAATCAGTGTCTGAAAAGACTGGCCTGGTGGACTGAATGTGAATCACTACTGGTGTGGATGAGCACTAGGACAGGCAGCGGTGCCCATCCGAAAAGAAACAATGCTGGTGACTGCAGTGGTGGATAAAGAGTGTGGTCAGGCTGCTGTCCAAGGAAAACAGTTTGCTGAATGTAAGAACCCTCCTGGCATCTGCACAAACTTAGATGATGTTGGTTTTGAGCCTTAAGGAGTTTATAATGTATCTGGGACCAGCAGTATGGTTTGGACAACCATAATGCAGTTGGAGATGATACCATCTTGGGACGATATGACTAGCCTGAGACCATTGTGAAAAGGCGTATGCATTTATCATATGTTTTTGTGGCACGATTTCTTTTTAAATGATTGGATCTTCCTGAAAAGGCAGTTAGATGGTCCAGTAAAGAGAAGAATGCGTATTAAAAATCAAACAACCCACCATCAATGTGGGAAGGAATCCTGGATAGCACTGGGGGACCTTCTAAAACTGGCGTTTATTTTTACTTTGCTTTTAACAATCTAATTTCTCTTTGTATGTTGCGCGTGCAGAGGGGCTAATCTAAGCTGAGTTTATCACAGCAGAGGAACTGGAGCAACTCCAAGTACATTGGCCTATATGCTGGAAATAGGAGACTGCTTATCCAGTTATCTGCAGCTTATTTTCAAGGGAAAAAGGAAGCATTTGAGTCCTGCACAGGGTGAAATCCTCTTAGAATGTATCATCTCATCCCATGCAGTAGGACATAGTCCCAGGTTTTGTGAGATGCTGTTGTGCCTCCTGGGTTTGTTGAAAAGCTGCTATGCCAGACTGGGGGATATTTACTGTTCAGATGGGAAAGTACCTCTCAGCAGGAGTGAGAGATGAGGCTTAAAATACGTGTGATAAGCTTTATCTTCCTCTCCCTACTGTTTTCACCCACTGCTATGATTAAATTTGTGAGAAGAGTCATGATAATAAATAAACTATATATTACTGAGGGCAGAAACCCCCAGGAGGGGAGCATTGAGTGGTACAAAGGAGATACAGGCATGTTTAACGAAGGGGCAGAATTTGGCTGAACATCAGGAAAAACATACAGAGAGTAAAATAAATTTGGCTGTAGGACAGTTCTCAACAACAGTAGCAGCAGTCTTGTTACCCAGACTAATTTTAAACACTCCTGTGTAAGCATCACTCCCATCTGGGCCTGGTTAGAGAAGGTTTCAGTCATATGAATATTTTGGAGATGTCACCTTTTGGCCCAAAATTTTCCATAGAAAATGTTTTAAATCAGTGGAGATAATTTCTTTGATTTCTTTCCATTTCAGTCATTCTCTCTCTCTCTTAATGAATTTTAAAAGGAAAAATTGCTTTGGAAAGTTGAGGACAAGGGAAATTTTTCAGCTGGTTTAGCACGTCTCTTCCTTTAAAAGGGTTTTGAATTTTGCACTAGGTAACAGTATCAAGATGAGTTGGAGAAAGTGATTAGAAGGTGAAGACACTTTTCCAGTCCCTATCATAGACCTGCATCTTCTGAGTTAAGTGGGTCTGCAAAGACTGACAGCATCAGATACACTTCCCCTCGTTATACAAACCGGACAGAAAGGGACAGGGAGTCAGGAATAACATTTGGCCAATGGTGCAGATACACCATGTCAGCCAAAACTTTGCTCCAAATTCTTACTTCTTCCTTCTGCTACGTTTTTCTTTCCTGCAGTCAAAGTGAATGCAATATAAAAGCTCTTTTATTTATTCACTGTGATTAAGCACTGAGCTTAGAAGGTGTAAGAGGTAGGGAAAAGATGGTGCAAATGACTCAACCCCTCCTCAAGCACATGTGTGGGCAGCCTGAGGGCATGGTGCTCCTCACTGGGCTCTTGGGGATCGGGAGGGACTGGATGGTGCTGGATGGTTTTGTGTTTGCTCCCTGGCTTGGTTCTCTCGTAACATGGCTTGCGGCACATATTTTGTGAAGTGAGAATGTGCTCTCTGTTCGTTTCTAACACACCTGTTCGCTCCACAAACAAGCCTGCCAATTAAACAGAGAAGGCAAATCCCACAAGGAGCTTGGTTGCATATGCTAGAAGATGTATGTATGTAATAAACAGTATTATGAGGTATACACTCAAGCCTATTTATAAGTTACCATATGAGAGAGAAAGCATGGTCAAAATACTGAATAAGCTCAAATAACATAAGGATTTATATGCTAGATCCACCTCCAACCTCTTGTTTCATCTTGGACAAGTCATTTAGCCCCTCTGGGCCTCGGGTGCTCTACTGAGTACATCTGGGTTGATAAAAAAAAAAGCCTTTTTTATCTGTTTCGTCTACTTTAATTACAGAATTGCCTCTATTGATTTTGTTGGCATTTTTATAAACCCCAAGTAGCCCAGGTATTGCTGTTGTGTTTCAGCCTGTACTCTAGCAAAGCAGAGATTGTATGGAAGCAAAAGCAGTGTTCCTCCTTTCAATCCTCTTTTCTATTTCATCCCATGTATTCCCTCTCATGAGCAAATGAACTGGATTTTACTCATCAGATACGAACTAAACATTGGTTTCCATGGAAGTCAGGTACCTCTGTACTCAGCAAAGTCACGTTATTACTCACCAAGAGAAGGGCAGCCAACATTGTACTTCAGCTGTAGCTGACAGGCAATTTATCTGGGACGAATCCCTTAACAGTGGGCTTCGGCCTTTCCTGAAATCTTATCCCTTCCCTCTCCATGCAAGCGAGGCTGCTGGCTTCATGAAGCGGCTCATTTCAGACAGATGCTGACAACTGGAGCTGAGTGGTGGTGAGGGAACGTGATGGAAAGCTGCAGCAAATGTATTAATTGCACTGCTTGGGGAGGGCTAGATTCTTTTGCCTTTTTTTTTCTTTTTCTTTCTGTAAAAGCCATGTGCATGGAGGGAGCCTTGCTGAGTTTTTCTCTTGTACAGTAATTAACTAACACAGCCCAGAGTCCTAGGCTTCATCCTCGCATCCTAGGAAGGTGTGTTATTAACCTGAAAGGATTTGATACCCTCCCGCTGTGTCCCGTTTTCTCTGCTCTTGCCTAGTCCTGCTATTTGCTTCAGCCTCCCAGGTCCATTAAGATCTTCTCGGTTGCCCATGCACAAACCTGACAGGCTCATGGGGAGATTCTAAAATGATGCCGGTTCAATTAGCAGGATATAATTTGCCCTTTGGTGAAACCCTGGGCTCCCCTGCCAGGCTAAGCGCTCGCTGCCAGGGCACTTAGCACAGGGAGGAGCATTCCCATCACATCTTTCTCATTGGCAGGTCACAGAAACAGTGAACGTAAGTAGCTGCAATAGGAAAGTAACTGTATTTTTATCCCGATTTTATTTTTCCTCATGAAATGAGGTTTAGAGACAACCAGAAAGCTGCCTCTGTTATTCGATATGAACAAACCAGCTGGCAGCTGTAGCTTTTTTTTTTAGTCTGGGAATCCTGCTGGCTATTTTTTTTTCCTCCCTTCCCTATGAGCCCCTCTTGCAATTTGAGTTCTTCTGCCCTATATGTCACAGGCTGGTTTGGTATAAGATTTTTTCTGTCTCTGTGCTGCTCAAATGCTTTTCTGAATGATTTGCTGTTTGCTGTGTTTGGTAACCTTCTGAGTACTCAGTGTTGCTTCTCTCCCTCACCACTGAGATGTGTTGAAATATCTGAAGAGATACCAATATCAAATCATACATATTCACAGTGGCTGTTCCCTGTTCAGCTGCACAGACAAAAGTAGAGAGATCAGTCAAACCTCAAGTGAAAGTGGTGTTCAGAACAGGGGGAGGGAAGGAAACAAGATGCTTTTTAGTTTTTCTTAGCATTCAGCCACTTTGGACAGTAGTTGTTACCATGAGATCTTTTGCAAGTTAGAGAGGTCACAAACGGATGAATTTATCTGTTTTGGTGGTGGAACTTCTCACACCAGAGAAGGTCTTCTCCTAGAGAGAATATGTGGAAAAGGCTGGTGGCATCTGCTGCTGCTGGGGCAGGAACGAAATCTGGCCAGAGCTGCGATGAGAATAGAGGCTGAGTTTGGTCTGGCTGCACCGGCTCTCTCATGCGGTGGGAAAAACCTGCCCTTAACTCTAGTCTTCAGGAATGCTTTCTTTTTTTCCTTGTTGCTTCTCTTTCCCAGGAGGCTTCGTTGGGTTTATAAATGACTGCATTTCCCTCCAGTGTGACAGCTGCAGCTTCACCTCTTCTCGTGTGAACCTGGAGTCAGGTCAGGCTAAAATGCTGAATCTTTCCTTTCTCCTTCCCATGGTTCTCTGGCCCCCTCCTTTCTTCCCCATATACTGGCTGTATTGCCATAACTTAAGGATTAGCTTTTCCCTGCAGGACTGAGCTGAAATGCAAGTGCTTTACTGAGCAAAACAAATCTCTTCAATATTAGCAAGGCAAAGTAAAATGCTTGAGCACATGTGTTTTCTGTTAGCTGACTTCTCCCCCAGCCTCATATTTGGTCCCAGTGTCAGATTCCCTCTTAAATATGCTTAGGAGGTCACAGAAAGCAGGTGAATAGTCATACAATAAAAATCACATCACACCTCTTAAAAAAAATAGCAAAAATTACATCCCCTCTTTCCCTCTTCCCCCACCTTGTGCACAGTAGAGGCAAAGACCTGATTATGCACTCGGTGGGAATGAACTCAAAATGAGTTTTCCTAGCAGGTTTGAGCACAGTGATGTAGTAAACAGGATCAGGCTTTTGCAAATGAGCACAGAGTTATAGAGTGCCCTAAGTTAAGCAGGTAAATATAGGTCAGACTCTCAGCCGGTGTAAATTGTCTTCCCTGGAGTGATGCCACACTGCATTAGGTTCTGGCTTCCAAATGCACGTGCTTGTGCCAGCTAGGCATTTTCGGGAAGTGTATATTGAGTAAGATGCTGAGAAGATGGCAAAGGCATGTATGCAGAACACACCTCTGAGTGTTTGGTGCAGGTGTGTGCAATAAAGCTTGGATGGGTTTTTTGAAACCATGACTCAGTTCCTTTAGGAAGATCAGATACTGGGTTTCTGTTATGTTAGCTAAGGAGAGGAGAGCCAAGGGCCCCAGACACCCCCAGCACTTCTTAACTGGTGGAAACTCATACAAATCTCCCCGATTGATTTGACCTTACATAAGCAATTCTCATAAAACATTGAGGTCCTGGTCTTGTGCATGAATTTTATGAGTCAACCCAGACAAAGCAATACCTGCGCTTTGGCAGATACATGAACTAGCTCAAAGAAAGCACTAGAGACATTGTGAGAATTTTGCCTTATCTATCTAGCTATCTATTTATTTTTAAATTCGGTCTGTCCAGCAAAATTATTTGTCTAGGAACGTCCAACAGAAGACAGTAAGCAACTGACTTAGGTTGAATAAAATCTTCCTTTTCCACCTCTGGGTTCTATTCATGTTGGTTTGTGTGTATATACTGATTTTTATGGCCAAAAGTTAATGGAGTCTAGATCACGCTTTGCCAAGGAAGGTTGGACTAGATGATCCTTGAGGTCCCTTCCAATCTGGTATTCTGGTGTGAAAAAATACAGAGAAATGTTGAACAAACCTGGTTGTATTCAACTCCGTGCTTGGGGCACTGACTTCTCTCTACTGGGCACAAGGGAAGTGTGAACAGCACTAACATGTGAAAAGGTTTTTAAAGAAAGATCATGATAGATCAGGGCCAAGACCTGCCTCTTGTTTTACTGAATGGTATGTTTGACTCATATTTGAGGTACCTTTTGAAAGGGAAGCTGTCATGGTGTGTGCAGGTGTGTAAGCAATGAACCTTTTGTATAAACCAGTGAAATCATTTGAGTTGAGATTTGATTTCAGAAGGCAGCCGTTGGGCTGAGAAAACAATTGTCCTTGTAATTCTAAGATAGCTTTTCCTGGCAATAAGTATCCTGGGTTTTATCATCTTGATTCTTTTTTTGTTTTCAAAGTCCTGCACTCTGGTCCCGAGTTTTCATTGTTCTGTTTAGTCGAGTTTTTGCTGATGTAAAATAAAGGATGAAAAGAGCAATGGAAGCAATTGCAGCAGAATAGGTTTTCCACCTCTAACATCTGCTTGTGCTTGCTTGGCATACTGTGAGTCTTTAATAACATGTTTATAAACTGGTCTGGTGTGTGATGCTCAGATGAATGCAAGTGTAGTTCAGAAGTGCACAGCTCGGAAATCTATGCAGTAAATATGGCTGTCACGTTCTGTAAATTCAACCACCATGTTCTCAGGATGACAGTATTTTAAGGTGTAGCTGTGCAATTCCACTAATGAAAAAGTTGGGAGAAAAGTAGGTCACAATATTTCAGCCTGTATCTCTTGGAAATCCTTTTGGCTATGAAAAAAAGAGACAGTCAAAACTTTCGGTGCAAAAGGTTTGACCTTTTAATTTCTTTTTTCTTCTTTCATTTGGTCATAAAATCCATGTAATTACTTGTAGAGCCTCTTGGTGATCACGGTGATAGTGTTTCTAAGCAGTTAATTTGGAGCTTTGGTCTCATAGTGAAAGGCAGTTACTGTAACACTTGTTAAACAAGGAGTGAAGCAGCCCTGGACCACTGGATGCTTTCAGGGTGTTCAGCTGAGATTGGAAAGAAAGAGAAGTCTTTGATGTGGTGGGTAAGAGGGTAGATGTTCTTGCGTCATGTTTAAGCAAAGAGGTAATGGAGATATTTTTTTGCCTCTGGAACATGTAGGCAGGGTGTTTTCCCCTTCTTTAACAAAAATTGGAGGGGTAAAGATGGAGTGGAAAGTGACGGGAATGAGTCTTCAAAGTTCATCCCAGAGTGACAAATTTGAGATTATCAACATTAACTTTGAAACAAATCAATAATCCATAGGTATCTGTTTGAAAGAAAAGTAAATGACTGACTATAATCTCACAAGGGGGAAAAAACCCTAGGCATTAATATGTAGCAGCTGAAAATGGGGTTTTTTTTTAATTATTATTATTTTTCAATTTTTTACTAGTGGTGGAAATTTGCTATTAGAGCAACTTACCTAAGAGTACAGCAGCAATATCCTTGCATGGAAACATTGATTATATCAAATGTATTTGTTTTTCCTAAGAATCTAATTTTCTCTTTCATCCAGGAGCAGAGTGCAGGGATCTGCATAGTATTATGTAGCATGTGTTACACGTGAGGTCATAGTGAAACACCCATTGCAGCCACCTCATGCTTTTAAGATCTGAGAGGATGAAGCAGACCTCAGTTGCATGCTGTAACAAGAAGTAGAAAAAATAAAGATAACTTCTTAAGATAAAGTAAGATGCTCCCCCCACGCTGGGAGTGGAAATGTGATAGTGTCCTGCCCCTTTCAAGCAGTTTTAGGAGGAGAATCAGGGAAGACCAGTCAAGTCGTGTTCTTGAGCTAATTCTGCCTTTTGCACTGCACGACCTGAAGACCTGCCGCAGCTCAGGTCCTCTGAGGGGCTTGGACCAGTGTGGCGGGGACAGTCCCACACACTGAAATGTAACATCATGCTGGAACATGGACTGGTTATTGATGTGGCGATTGCTTTGATCACTCGCTACCAGCCACATGGGATGCCAAGGTGTTGTTTATTGCTTTAGACAGGAGCTTGGCAGCAGCAGTGGAGCAGAGGATGTACTAAGGAGGAGAGGCTGGGAATGATGAAAGAAAAACCTGCTCACTCAGCTAGGGAGGATGAGGTTGCTATAAGATACAGTCCTGTTTCTCTCCAGCACAGCTGCTAGGTTTTGATACTCTACTGCCTTTTTTTATCATTAGGTTTTGGGTTTGGGTATTTCTGTCTCAGTATTACATACTGTTTTCTTGTCTTTGTATCTTGACTCTAGCTTGGGAACTTGGTGAGTGAGATAGAGTTTGGAGAAGGACCCACTATGATGATAAATAAGGTGCAACCAAAGCCATGGGCCCCAGATAATGGATGTTCCATTTTGCAGGGTGCACCAGTTTGAGGAGTTTAATTTCCAACTAGTTAAAGATCCGTCTTGTGAAAAATGACTTCCCATTTCCAACCTATAATGAAAATAAAATAGTGGAAAGACAGATGAGTTAGTGCTCCTAGTAATCTGTTATGTAGCTGGGTGAGAAATAAAACCATTTGTCTCTCCCCCTTGACTGACTTTTCTTACACAAAATAACTGTGTAATTGTCTTAAACCCTGAATAGAGAGCATAGTCTGAAGGGAAGAGGTTCTTATATTTCAGCTGGCTCACAGCTGTTCGTTTAGGGAGAACAAAGTTGTGTGTGTGAAGGGAATTCACTGGGAACCCATTTCTCAGAGCCGTGACCCTTTTCCTGTTTGTCAGATGCACTGATTATCTGGAATAGGTTTTCTTGCGAAGTATTGTGTGAGATTCTGGCAACACAGCTCCCTTTGAGCCCAAAAGGAGTCCTAAGCTGGCTGAGACTTGGGTGGACAGCGTGAGACTGTGCACTTCTTGGACAGGGAGAGGAGCTGGGTGGAGCCATGGAGTTCAGATCTGTGCTTCTGGTATGACAGTGAAGGGGGCAGATGGACACAGGAGTCAACACTACGAAATAACCTGAGTCCTTGTGGTGTTTGCTGTTGGGTTTGGTTCACACTTAGAGTTTCTGAAACTCTAGGGGTTTTTCAGTTCAGTGGACAAACAAAAAATGATTCAGTTACAATTTGACCCAAGAAGTTTCAATTTAGAGGATATTTTCAAAATTTGCATTATAAAAATTTCTATTGACTTTTTAAAATTATTGAAGCAATGCAAAGGAATTTTGTGGGAGCAAGACTATTTTTGTTGAATTTACTGGAGCTGGATATTTCTTTTTCTTTTATTAAATAATTTTAAAGTGTTAATTCTGAATGTTCTCCATGTAGATTCAGATCCTTATTTACCATTTCATTATATAGGCTCAATCTTAGAGCTAGCATGGCAGTGGCTTTCCATGAATGAAGGAGATTGATATCTCTTCTGATGATACTGGAATGTGAAGTGTTGATTAGGAGGGGGAAGAGACTTGAGCAAGCACAAAGAAGCCTATATTTCAGCACGTGGCTTGAATGTTACCTTCTGTGGCAGTATCTTTATCACTTTTTTTTTTTTTGTCTAAAAAATGACCAGTTCTATTTGAACTAGTATATATATTTTTTTCCTGGTATGTTACATGTGAAATTCAGTGACAATGTAGTCTAAGTTTTACCCAAGGGCTAGCGGTGCTATGTCTTTCAACTCAAGATTTCAAAGCAATCAGTGGTTTCTTGTGTCGAGGCAGATTTTTTCCCTTCTGAGAGCAGAAACTGTTTTAGTTGCAATGTTGCTAGTAAGCTTTTTAAAATTTGGAAGTTGTAGTATGGAGAAATGCAGAACCCTCGGCACAGTGCAAGATTTTGTAATTAAATCAATGTGCTTCCCTGTTGAGAAGTGGATGACCGAAGGCTGTGTACCTCTGTCCCCTTCCTATAATCCCGGTGGAGCGGAAAGTGCAGTCTCTTCCCAGAAATTATCCAACAGTTCACAACAATAAAGGCACAATGCAGTTTGTCAAACACGCTTAATAAACAGCCATGGCGGAAGTTCAAGTTTGTATAATTTGATGGGGAGGAGGCGAGTCAGGAACAAACACACCCTTGGAAAAGCAATGGGTGTAAAGGGGATTTCTGTGCTTTCCTTTCCACTGCAGGACTGAGCTGATGGCTAAGAGCAGGCGTTGCCCTGCAGCAGGTATCGTGTGTATGTGGGAAGCCTGCCCAGCTTCTTGTGGGACTTGGCCTTCAGGGAGTGTTGGGTCTGTTCTGTCTATCAAATGCAGCAAGGCTCTGAAGTCACAGCTATATGGCATCCCAGGCTTGAGCAATGAGGCAACCCCAACCCATGGTAGAGACAGCAGGGAACAAGTTTGCTTTTAGGAGGGCCCAAGGATGGTTTAGGTAGTGTCTTATTGACATTGTGGCACTGCTTTGGGGAGAGATGTTATGTTTGTTTGCATTTGCCCTCTTTATGTGTGGATTTCTTCCTACTCTAGGTCTTCATGGTTGGCTTCACTATGATTTAATTGTGTGAGACTAATGAGTGGAAAGTTGTCCCATGAGCATGACACAGCAGGGCAGAAGTTCATCTATATTTTACCTCCTGTGTGGATTAAACTCCTCCTTCAGTAAGATTTCACCAAATGAATTTGACCAAAACATAGACGTATGTGTAGAGGTGCTCCTGTGCTTGGGGTCTTTGCCTTCAGTTTGCTTCCAACCCTGGTGCAGGAAGGTATGAACACCTTGGCAGCTAATGTGCAACCTCTCCTGCTTGACTATTACCTCTCTGTTTCTCCATGTACATGCAACATGCAGAGTAAGTGACTGGTTGAATGTGAAGGAACTGAAAGCTGCAAATGGTTTGGAGCATGATTATATTAAAGAAAAGCTAAACAATTTCCATGGGAATGTCAATAAATATTGTCCGCATGCTTTTGACTGGCCAACATGGTGTGTATTCCTAATGGAAACAAATTGGGTATTTCAATCAACCCACTGCCTTTTACCAGTCTAAGCTCCATTTAAAAACAACATTATTTCAACATGTTTTTAAAGCACCTTTTCCTAACATGATCCAGGAGTCTGTGCAAAAACAACTTGGAATAATTTTGAAACCCATTCAGGGCCAAGACAGACAAAAGGAGCCAACACCTTTGGGCAAAGAAAACCAGAAAATGTAAGGAGAAGAGCCAGAAAGAAGGGAGGGAAGAGATGTTAATGGAAAAATCTACCTCTAAAGCAACATGCTGTCCAGAAATGGCTTTTTCTTTTTTCGACTTGAGAAATCTCCATGTAAAACCAATGCAATGCTCTATATATTTGTTCAGTTTTCTCATTGGAAGAATACTCCAGCTGTTGAGATAATACCTAGTGCCAACAACCTGTTGTCTCTGGAGCTCTCTCAAATAATGCGTTTAGTTATTCTATTAATGGAACATGAGATTAGGGAGTTTGGGTTAAATATAGCATACAGCAATGCTCAGCCCAGATCCCAGACTTGGTTTTGTGCGGTTGGTTATTCCATGAATCAAGGAGACCAGGTGTTTAAATTCCCCATTTTTGATAAGGAAACAAGTATCCACTCGTTATCTGAATGATGATGTCCCTTATGCAGTGGGAAACCTCCCCACACAGGTTGCTAAAGAGATCCATAGCCAAAGCAGTCTCAGCTTCACCGTTGCTATGTGATTTGAAAATGCAGTAAGTAGTGGGTAGGACTGTCTTTTCCAAGGTAAATATTTTAATTGTGAAAGAAAATGAAGCTAAAGGCTCCATCATACTGAGGGTGACCTTCCTTGCCATGTCCGTTGTAGTGTGGAACAGTAAGCATTTTTGGAAATATGTTATGATGGGTGGAATGGGCAGACATAGTATATTTCTTTTTATTCATTTCTAGCTTGGTGCCAAAACACACATGAGGGGATGGTCATTCAACAGAATGTTGTTGTTGAGGTTCAGCTGAAAGGTTTTGGACCCTGAACAAATCTCTAGGTCAAATTTTATGGCTTTTATTTTTACTCAGGGCCAGACCTAAGGATCATAGAAATTATTTCAGTTGAGATTTTTTGTTGCTAATCCAGGTCTACATCTTCTCTTGGGTATACATCACATACATCAGCCACCACTGAGCCATCCAGTGGCAAGAGTTGGCATCAGACTGGCAGGTTCATTTTTGGATGAAATACTGAGTATTCTACATGAAAATCAGGTTACACTATTCTCAGAAAGTAGAGTGGCTGAAAGTAGACCTGAATGTCTGAACCTGGCTCCCTTATTCCTCTAACAGTCTTCTAGTCTACAGAGAAACATCATTTGAAGCCGCCTCTGATGGAACATTGTAGTAAAGAATAGCTGAAGGAAAATATCTTTTAAGAAAATGGTAACGCTGAAGTTTATGGCAATCCTATTCTGAGCAAACTGACATCTAAAAGACTGACAGCAGCAAAGAAATATAGTAGTAGCACAGCAGGAGAGCTGAGATGAATAAAGACATATTCCACTGAGAGACTCCGTGACATCCTGAACCGCATCAGTGGAGAAGTCTCAAGATTTGCCCTGTTGGATTCAAAGACACTGGTGCAGCCTGAGGCGTGTTCCAAGGCACAGGCTTCTCCTTCCTTGAAGTCTGTTCCCACTGGGCTTGAATCCTCCCTGAAGTTGGTCTGTTCCTCTTTTTGTACTTCTGCACTGTTTGTGTTTGTTGACACACATCAGGCCTTAACTTCCGTTTGAAAGTAGGAATACTGAACTCTGTTCTACTTTTTCTTCTTCAGAAAGGTCTGGAGAAGCCCATACTTGTAAAATAGATGCAAAAGAAATAATGGTCCTTAGGTCAGCCAAGACTTGGAGGGGGAAGACCTTAATTCCTTACAATGATAGCATTTTCATGTGCTAAAATTAAATAAATTAAATTTAAGATGTGTCTTAGTGGTCCACCAGTAGTAGGTAGAATCCACTGCAAGGATGAGAATTTCGTTTCCTGCCTTCCACTAACTTACACCTGTTTAGTGAGTTTAGTCTGTAATTTTTGGACGATGGGAATGATGTCGCTTTAGGCATAGCTCTTATTTCTACATCTAGTAGAGGCCTCCAGTCTGTTGAGTCCATTCTACTTCTCTAGGTCAAGATATGTAACTGCAGTATGAATGATTACTGAAGATTTAGGAGGGAAAGAATATCGGCCAACTGCAGAAACTTCTATTTCTTTTGTTTTTCTCTGTTTGTTTAACAATAAACCATAGATTGTTACAAATAGAGATTGTATCTGGTCGCCTCTCCACTTTGCATTCTCTGTGCATCTGAACACGCTACAGCAAACCATATATTTGAGAACAAATCTTCTCTTTCAGAGAAATTTTATGATGCGCCTTTGTAAGGTATTATACCAAAGCAGAGAAAATATTTATGAGACAGTTAACCAAGCAATGTGTGTGTATATGTGCACAGCCACGCATGCCTGTGGGCTCTCTCTACAGGATAAAAAGCTTTTGTGATGGTTTAAGAAAACGTTGAGCTACCAAGGGGACTGGATAGTAGCAGTTTTCTGAATAGCTGTGCTTTTCCAAGGTAGCATTCAGAAATAACCTTTAACTGCTGAGGCAAGAAAGAAATAAAAGTGCTACAGAATTTCTCTGATGGGGGTTGTTTAACTTCTGCATGAGCCTGGGCAATGTTACTGGGCTGGGTTGCTTTAGGAGCTTCACATTAAGAAAGTATCTCAACAGCAATGCACTGCAAATCTTTTTAGAGCACTGGGTTCAGAGACTGCTCAGTACTGCAGTTAGATAATGTTTGTAGAATAGAGGGAATATTAAAAATAGTCACGTTACAGCTGCCATGTGTCTCAGCTTGTTTGGAAATACTTTTAATTGCTCTATCTGCTATGCCATTCATTTGAATTACGAGTGGCTACTGCTTTGTGTTGCCCAGAAGCAATAATCTCAGCAAGACCATGTTCTCTTCACAGCTTCATTAACCTCTACAATAAACAGTCAAGGCTTTACAGTATAAATATTCATGGAATAAATGTTCTGCAGCTCCTTGGGTGGGCCATCTGTCTTTTGAGGTAGCCATGGGTGAATGCTAGATAGTTATTTCCTAAAATGATCCATACAAAAATCAGGTTTTCAGGGGCCTGAAGATGTTGCCAGTTGACCCCAGCTCTTTTTCTGTTCATCTGTTCCCAGAAACCACTTGTAAGCTCCTTCAACAGAGTTCAGTTTAATTGGAAATACACTTAAAATGATGAGTGTGTGCTTTGGATGTCTGCATCCTTTAGGGTGGAAGTGAAAAGACAGGTTGCAGTTATTTCCCTAGAAAATAAACAGTGCTTTTTGACATGCTGCATCTTGCTGAATTTGGCACCAGACTGCAATCTGCCCTAGCTGGAGGGAAGAGCTGGGTGGAGAGACCTCATGGAAAGATCTCCTGGATAAGCTTCTCTTCTCATCTGACAAGTACTTTGAGAGAGGAGCAGAAAAGGGGAGAATAACCCATCCATGCAGGGACTTGGGTTTCTTATACCCAAGACTTGGCTGAATGACCCACAAATGGGGATCTGGCTGTGGAAACTGCATGCTTACATGGGCCTTTCAGACAGTAACTAGGCTGGCACTTAAGACAAGTTGTAGATAGAAAAAACAAACCCCACAAAACCAGTAAATGTATTAATAGTGATTGGAAAAACCCTCCATGACAAAATCCTGAAATGGTGGGGTGAGAATATGTGGCACCAGGCCCAGTGGTTACCTGGGCTTGACAAGAAAAGGAATGAGAGTTGTTTTTTGAGGTTAGATTAAAAGTGGAATTAAGGGAAGGGAGTTCATGGTGTCCCACACTGGATTTTGGGTGTGAAGTAGTCCCTCAAGCTTTTACAGTTACTGCTCTGAAAGTAATCCCATCATAGTCCTGTAAGCCTACCCTATTGCTAGCTCTTCTAAGGCACTGCAGGAGAAGATGCTATGATGCTCTGACTTGTTAAATATGCAATATCTGATTGGGCTGAGATTGATTCAGGCTGTAATGAGGTTACATATGTGCTAATAGAGCCATATTCAGCTGCTGATACAGCAATGCTGCTTCTGTCACAAACTGTCTTAAGCTCAGCTTGTGGCAAACAACAAAAAGTGGGAGCAAAATTTATTCATGCTCTGGGCTCACAATGAAGATTTCACCATTGGCCTACGAGTAATTTAATAATGATTAGAAATAACATTGTCAGAGAGAAATTGCAAGATAAATTCATTTCTACTTGGGCAAAGCTCCTTTTTAAGATCTAACTTCTGTGTCTCAGTACATTGAGGTACTCACAGGAGTTTCGTAGACCTGCAGCTTACCAGAAAGGAATGGGCATCTAGCAAGTAAATATTGGGATGGCATGGAATTTTATTGGCACTTATGTATGCTTTTTGAATTTCTTCTTTCCTTTCCAGAAATGCTTTAGGGTTCAATCTGAGTCCTAAGAGAAATTGGACCATGCAATGGCAACAAGTTGTTTTATATACAAGCTACTGGAAAATAGACAGGACCTTTCCGTTTAGCTGATGAAAGCAGAGATGGCATCTTCTAAGTTCTCTGGGCCTCCAGCCAAATTTATCCCAAAGGTAATGGGTACCACAGGTAATTTAACGAACAAAGAGCCTCTCCCCGCAGCTATGTGCAACTGCTGATGGTTACCTAATCCTGCAGCTGCGCACAATTGCTGATGGTTTCATGATCCTATCTCCAGCTATCTCACACAGTCCACTTGTCTCTTTTAGGCTGCAAAATATCTTGCTTGCTGTGTGTTATAGGCTATCTTGTGACAGGACACTCTCTTACAGGCTATTTATCTCTCTTTGCTCTAGATCAAATCAAGTTTCTCTTGATTTGATTCCCCTCTGGTTGTATGTTTTTCTAGTATACTGAGGAAATCTTTTGAGCAAACAAGGGTAGCTGGTGGGTTATGTGAGTCTTATTACACTTTCTGAGCATCTTCATGAGACAATCCGCAGCCATCCTTCCTCACTGTTCTTTCTTCCTCTCGCTATAGCAATATACTTTTATAGCCAGTGAGATCATGCATTCAGAGATGTTGTCTTGATGTGAACTTGTATCTATTAATATGTCTGTGTGAACTATTTCACATCAGCTTTCGGCAGCAAACTAGGGTGTTCCCATTTTTCACGTGTTTGATTTCTTTCCTTGTGGAATTTTCCAATGGTGAAACACAATGTGTATCAGGCAGAAATTGCATCTAGACTGTAAATATATTTTGTTGTTTTGTTTGGTTTTTTTTTCTTAATCATCTCACATTTTTCCCAGATATTTTGTGGTCTCAAACAATTTAGTTCTCCTTATGTCTTGTCTACTTTAAGGAAGATTTTACTGATCTGTTACTTGCTGCTTCCCTTTTGTACCTCTTTCTCTTAACTCTGGATCATTCTAAGTGGATCTGTGAAAGCCAAGAAATATTAGTGGTTTGCCCAAGGTCATTAGCATCTGTGGTTACGTCCTAGGCACTCTTACTTGGAGTCCTTTGCTTTAGTTATGAGAAATAAAAACATAGCACCTGTATTGTAATTTTCATCTGCAGCTCTTGAAATTCTTCATAAATGTCTGTCAAATATTCAGAACTTCTATATGGGAGGGTAAAAGCCCAGGGAAGTGGAAGGCCCAGGGAAGTACACAAGAGGCTAAAGAAATGCACTGTGCCTTTCCTCTCAAAATGCTCTGGATCCATGGCTCTGGAGGAGAGGTCCAGACTTCCAGTACAATGTGCTGGGAGAGCCTGGGATGTCAGTGTAGTACTCAAAGGCCAGAATATGGAGTAGAAAATAATATAGTTTAATGTAAGGTTAAGGGTTTACACAGATGCCTCTCTGGCTGTGGGTGCTTGTAGGTAGCTTATTTATGCCTCCTGGAAAAGATTTTTTGTTGTTCTTTTCAAATGCTAAAGCTGCTTTTTGCATCTTCAGAACAAGGTGGCAAGAGAGCCACTTACATTTTTTGACTTTGTAATTCCTTCAGTAACTAACTCCATGGTTTTGACTCTCTGGGCTTTTGCTCAAGCCTCTGGAACACAGATCCTCTCTCATTTTGTTTTCTAATTCTCAGTGTCAGGAAGGAAACATTCACAGCAACAAAACAGGTCCTATGAATGCCTTTGACTTAAAGCTCAAAAAAATTGCAAATCATCCCATTGTGAAAGCAGTAGAAATTTGAATAGCTGACCCATGTGGAAGGTGGGGCTGGGCACTCTAACTGGTTCTGGAAGATGCTCATTAGCAGTGCTGTTTCATAGTGTAAATGGAGGCAGAGTAAAGGACCTGTTCAAGAATATCCCTGAAGCAAAATCTTGAGTTTATTTTTGTGTGTCAAGGCAATGTAAGCATGTGCTTCAGTTAACTTTAACTAATGGGTGATACAGCTGAGCAACGCCTAACACATGTGCCTGATATTCCTTAAGCCTAACTCAGTGAATCTTTTCAGAGGATGTTACTTCAGTGCGTGATAATGTGGATCTGAACTTCAGCTCTGAGGCTGTCTTGTCCTTGTGGAAATACACCTAAACCCTCCAAGTAAAGATAAGTTGAGACCTAACGGTAGAGTTACTACGCATGTAGTCAGTGTGAGAATGCCATGCCACAGCTGACATGAGCGTAACCCTGTGTGTTGAATTGGAGTGGAAATATGCTAGCTTGGAAGAGCCCGATTTGTATGTGACTTCATGTCAGAAACAATTTCATACTGAGAAGGAAGTATTTGCATTTGATTACTAAGAGCTGATGTGTTTAGTCAACAATTATTTATATTTCTGTGTGAGGAAGATAAGTAATTTGACTTATTAATAGGCAGATATATACAGATTTAATCAGAGGGCTTCAAGGATTTATGTTATGAATTTTACATGAAAGCACGGTTCAGGCTGTATCTGACACCCATTAGCCGAACTGGAAATTAATATTTCTGGGTTTGATGATACTTATGAAGAAGGAAATCAAGCTTGTCAGTGCCTGTCATGCAATGAAACTGGCTTTTATTTCTCAGCAAAAATTTGGAAGGTTTTTGCAAATCTTGAGGGCTGAGGATTTTGTTTTTTCATCAGTTCATCCAAGGTACTTTTTTCCTATGAAAAAAATACATTTTTCTTCTTTTCATGTGGGGTATGTGTGGGGTAGGGAACTTTGCTTACTGTGAGATCTCATTTTTCTTTATAATCTCTTTAAATATATATATATTCTGGCTATATAGAACTCCATTAGCTTATGTTTAAACTCGTGGAAAACTCGTGGGTGAATTATTGGCTCAGAGGTTGCAATGCTGAAACACGTACATGGTTTAGTCATTTGGCCAATTACAGAACTCAATCTGACTGAACACTGTGAGGTATAACTCTTAGGGGGACTTTCTCATCAACAGGTTGATTTCTTTTAATAAGAAAAAAAATGCAAAAAGGTTTTAAACAAAAAGCCTTTGGAAGTTAAATATCAATCTTTCAGAAATAACAAAGATGAAGAAAGGAAGTTTATAACAATTCAGCAATGTCTTCACCCATGCAAGACAAACTGCTCTTATTCTGCAAAATTTTCAGCTTCTTTCTTTTAGTCCCTCTTCTTATAATCCCTTTCTGGCTTCTTGAATTGAAAGGATGAATTACATCTGTCAGTCATGAAAAAGAATCCAGGGAAATGCAGTTTTTAGACTTAACAGCATTTGTGTTTTGAGCCTCTATGAAAGGAATATTTTTAAGCTGTTTCTCAACAGGTTAAATGTTGAATTATGGACTTAAATTTGTAGATAAACCCCAACAAAATTGCTACTGTCCTCAGTTGGTTTTGTTCCCTATCTTTCACAATATCTGCTGTTTATAAATCTACAGTTTTGGGTTGTCGCCTACATGGGCTAGATTTCTGATAGGTAAACATCAGGTCTTCTCTCAGCTGGGTAGCTCGAGGAACTGCTGGCTCCAACTTCTCTCCTATCTTTGATGATATTCTCCTGGAGACAAGATAGATAAAAATAAACATTTTGTATGACCCTGTTTTGGCAGCCCCTGTGCAAAAGGAAGGATGGTTGAGACAGAGAAACAAGAGCATAGTGGAAACATTCTTTTACAGGATTAAGAATTCAAGCCATTCAGAGGAACTGGTATAGCTAGAGCTGGCTGGTGATGCCTGGCTTTATGTGCTTAGCAAGGAGTATGTTAGCATGACTGACAAAACTAGTGAAATTCTCTCTTGGCAGGTACCTATAGAGATTTGTTGCAAGTCAATGCCATAGTTCACTCCAGGGTTCTTCAGTCACACAGTAAGCCATGGTTCAGCACAAGACTCCTATGACCCCTTCTGCAAAGGAAGGTGAAGGTGGGGAAGAAGCACTGCTCTCTCTGCTAACACTGTCTGCCTATCGATGACAAATGAAATGCTCCAGCTCTGCAGTGCTGAGCATCCATCCTCTTTGAGGGAGACTGTGGTTTGCTACTCATAGCTATATATATCCATTAGTCATGTTGTAGGGGAGAATGAACGGAGTAAATGGTGTTCAGGCTTTTCAAAGAACCAGTAGTGAAATTTAAATGTATCTAGAAAACACAATGTAATGTTTCCATTTCTTCTTGTCTTCCTTAACTAGTATTCAATATGGGCCTGTCTAACTGTGTTAACGCCAAGAAAAGGTGTGAGTGTGCTACTGCTCTGCTGAAAGCTAATGCTGTGAGAGGGGTGAGTGAGCAGTGATAGCCACCCTATAATCCTATATAACAGAACAGTGTCCTTGCTGGATAATATGACAGTGTCTTGCAACTATTCTTTTTAAAGTAAATTCTTTGCTGATTGAGTAGCTGAGGCAGATATCTGAAGACCTCTATTTACCCTCAGTTGTAGGTATAAGCTGATGAACTGTGGGTTTCTGGGTTTTTTCACCCACGCAGTGTCTGCTAATGAACCTTCACTATGTCTTTGAAGAATCCTTTATAGTGGTGAGAGGAGCAGCAGATGTGTCTGAGCAATCTGGTTTATGATGCTATTCACAGTATATTTTCTTTTTTTTCCCCTCTTTTTAGATTTGGCTTACGTGAAAGGGGAATGCTCTGATGTTACTTCCTCAAAAGTTCTTCAATTACTTTTGCAGGAATAAGTAACAGGTTTGCATTATGGAAAATGAGGACGCTAAGGTGAATGTCAAATTGTGGAAGCTCTTGCCTCCTGGCAGACCAATCTGACTATGAACTCAGTTGTTTTCACCTTTTTTATTTCTCAGGGGAGTAGGGCCCTGGCCTTTGTAGGCAGTATACCTCCAATCACATCATTGTGGGAAACTCATAACAGCTTTTGCACAAGACATGCTTACAGCTGCAAACAGGTGAACATTACATTAAGGATGAATTCCTTCCTGAGCTGGATCTAACAAGCATCAGCTAAAAAAGCATTGATAAGCAGCTGGGCATGGATCTCTGAGGTGGCAGAAGTAAATGATGAGTACAAAGTAATGGGCAGAGGGTCATGATAGTCCTGCCAAATAGGAATTTTAGGGTCCTGTCATTTGTCTTTGCAAGGCCTTTTTTTCTGCAGCAATCTGTGCCTGCAGGCACAAATTCAGTGATATTCTGGAATGTAAATGCCTAATTGTGCTTGCAAATCAGGTACTTTAACTTCCAAATCCTTGTCATCTCAGTATCTTTGTTGTCCAGGTTATATGAATCCTAAGGGTAAGAAAAGGAGATTTCAGTCTGTGAAGCTGTCACCCTGACACAATTCATACAGGACTGTGGCATTTTGTAAATGCCACATTAAGAATCAGGGATGAGGTATCACCCAGAAATAGTAAATGAACAGAGGTCCTCTTAGAGGCAAAAGTGAAGAATGTCACAGTAAACATCCCCAGGGCAACAAATTTTGTATGTTGGACACTGTCACCCATTGGATCAGTGACAGAACACACATGATTTCTCTGCTTCCCATTAATGACAAGCTGCTTGGGCAGGTTAGTGAGATGAGAACTCCTCACTTAAGAGGTGGCTTCTGTGGAGACTGTGGGGGGCTGCTACCTGCTCTGTTGGACAGCAAATGACAACCCTTACATTTTGCTTCCAACTTCAGAAAACACCAGTAAGGACCATACAATAATTTCAGTGTGGTTTAAAATACATCTGTCCTTAGGTAACAGTAGTTTGGCAAAAATGAATCACTGAATGAGCTGGGATTTGTATCTTCAGATTCTTATTTATAACATAATTTTAGTGGGAGTGGAGAATGAACAGGGAATTTCATGATAAATGAAGACTTGCATATGGCAACAAACTGTGGCTTCTTTTTCAGAATGGGAACATCATTTATTTCCATTTTAAAATAGTGTGAAATTAATAGACTCCAGGAAAAAATAGGGTTTTATTATCCTCTCCCTTTAATGAGATGTTATTAATAACACTCTTACCTGAATAGATGACCAGAAAGAACTCAAATATTACATTAGAGCTTTGTATTAGTTTCTGAGGCACATCATAGATGGTTACAGGTGCTCTTACTGTGAGGCATGGTGATGCTATTCCCACTGGAATATTTGTCAAAGTGAAGCCCTGACAGCTTAGAAGCGTGATGGGGAGAAGAGCATCTCTGGTTGGTGCTGTCTGGGCATGGACAGTTCTGTGGCAGTAAAATGCATTCACGCAAGTGGAAATGTGGACAGAGTGATGCTATCATCTTTGCATGACAGCTCATTCAACTATCTTCTGCTGACCTCCTTCCTGCCAAATTAAAATATAGACCTCTAACAGCTCTTCATGAATGTCTAGACATCAGATCAAGATTGGTTTTGAAGTTTTCCAAACCTACAATCCTAAATGCCTTTACTGTAGAAACATCATCATCATGTTTTTTGCTTATCACAGATGTTTCCCATCCAGGCAGTGTTTAGACTCTAAGTTTTACATCCACATTTTGGTTAGGTCCTGTATAATACTTGAGGCAGTGGCCCTTTCTATCTACTGATTTAAATAAAACTCGTGTCCAGGTGCTAGTTTTTATTTCATTTCGGTAACATCATTTTTCCTCTGACTTTGACAGATGCTATGTAGTTCAGCTAAAGGAACTGAATATATCACTGTGACTGTACTACCTGCGTCCCCATCCTTCCCTCTATACTCCACCAAATCACTTTTCATTTTCCAGAGCTTTCACAGACTCTTCCCCACTTATCTTACAGCCTGTATCGAATGAGATCAAAGTTCCTGCCTCCAATCAGCCCATAATGCTAGCCTTCATCACCTGCTCATTACATTTTCAATCACACATTTCTGCTCCTTTCTCCCAGGCAATCCCTCACTCTTGGAGGGAACCCACCACCAACCCGCACACAGCAATGCCATTATCATCCCTGAAGTCCATACTTTTGCCCTCTTGCCTCATGATAATGATTAGGCTGCGTGCTATAACGATCACCTTGATCTCACAGTTTCCTTGTAATTTTTCCTCTTTCTGCACATTTCTGTCATCTCTTGCCTTTGAATAGTGACTTCTTTGCGGCTATGGTGGTCCCTGTACATTGTCTAATAGTGATGCAAAATTAATGACAATAATATCTAAAGAACTTGGAAGGATGCAGAATATTCATCCTCTTAACTTAGCATAAATCTGGTCCAAGCAAGACTTCAAAAATCAGGTACTTATTTAGCAGATTTTCACTGTCTTATGGGATGATGAGGTAGTTATTTGCGTCTTTTATTCAATTCTTTAGTAGGTGTGGGAGTACATTCAGTCACAATAACTACTCCACAGTTATCTACTTTCTCGCCAGCAGCATCAATGCAAATTTAAAGATGTGGTAATGTCTCTGAAAAAGGACATAGGGAAAATGGTATAAATTAATTAAACATCTGAATTAGTGGATTATTCAAACCTTCTGGGTGGAAACTTTCATGCAGAGTTAAAATTGCCTTAATTCACTTTGCAATAAATATTTAATTATAAAATATGCACAAAGCTTTTGGGGATGTTGCTATCTCCTCTTATTGTTTCTGGCTTCCTGGTTTGCCTGGGTAGGAAACTTAATACTAGGCTGGGGACTCAGAGCTCTCACTGACCTTTCTTCAGTGGATCTTTTGGATGTGCTGGAGATATTTGCTTGACTTCATGCCCAGGTGCATCTCTGGAAGTCTTGTGCTCACACAACCATGCTGGGAGTCAGCTCTAGGGGACTCAATGGGGTGCAGCTGATCATGCATACTTCTGGGGCATGCATGTGAGTGGCAGGAGGTTGCTCAGATGGTTTTCAACAAGTACTGCTGAAGCAGAGAGGCTTGGTGCTGGTACTAATCCCATTTAAAAATGAGCTGTAGAAAAGGGATTGCAGCTTGCACAGCTTGTCTGAATCCAGTGGTGCAGTTCTTTGTCCCTCTAGAGGAAGACAGGTGCCTACATTTAGCAGGAAAGCTGGTAAATCAAGTAATTCCTTTGACCATCTTTTATCACCATCAGAACTGTCCTTCAGGAAAAAAACCCACACAATTACAGTTGCTTAAGGAGATTAGATTATGTGACAGAATTCTAACACCATCTCTATTGCTGGAATATGTGTCTGCTATGTGCTATGAATATTTCAAATAAAGCCTCCTTGCCCCCCCCATTAATTTTATAGATGGCTAATTAATTATCCTCCCTATGGCAACTGGCTGTGGTTTTTATTAACTTGCAAATCAAAAGAAGAGTCTGAAAAATGACAAGCTAATTTTTTTAATAAGGTATGTCTTCTGTGTTTATTCGTATTTTATTACCCAGCAGTCTGCAAAGTTATCTGTTTAATTTGGGAAAACACATTATTGCGGTTTGAGTAATCTCCCATATTAAAAAAATAAAGATTATTTTGCAACCACAGTGACGAAATTTATTGTACTTCAGTCACGAATATGCTAAACAGATACATATCTTTGCCTAATTTAAGTAAGTCAGAGCCTCATTCTCTCATTGTAATGATCGCGACAGCGATGTTACTGTTAATATAATCCTGGCATCAATTTTCTCCTGATGTGGGACATTCCCAAATGCCAGATTTCTGCCATGCAGTTTCCTGCCATCCTTTTTATTTCTTTACTTTTGAGATAAATCCTGGGCCTGTTTCAGCAACAAGTGTTTTGCAATTGGTTTTGATGGAGCCAAGATTTCACTGGTTCTCTCTAGTCCACAAAACTGAGACTCGTTCCACCAACGTGAAATGAAGTTTGTGTAAGCAGCTTGTCCACATGAAGAGAATGAAAAAAATACAGAGGAGCTCCTGCCAATGCTTGCTTCATATTGAAACTATTCTGAGGAAGATTCTCAGAAATGAGGGCGAGAACTCTGGTGGGGGGAAATAATAAGGACTGCTGCAACACTTTGATAGCTGTTTGTACAATTTCCATGATTCTATGAAGAGTAATGCTTACTGCTTGAGGTTCTGCCACTTCTGTGGCTTATCTCAGGAAGTAATGAGCCTTGCAATCCTGGCCAAGTTTAGCAAAGTCACTAATTGCCAGTTGCTTTGATTTCACTTTTCAGCTTCTTGTCCCATTGAGTGCTGTCCTCTGTCTGGGACCATGCCTGAAGGTAGTGACAGATTCCTGCTGGCTGGGGGCTGGTGTGTGTCCTTCCCCTTTGGAGATAATCAGCTCTGCTAAATGTTGCTCTTTATTCTGCACTTCTACCCATATTATCAGAAGGAACGATATCTCACTCATCAGTTCATACGACACTCAGCTCGTGTGGATCCATCTGCTGTTTCATCATGCTTTGGCCATGGGAAGTACCAGATGCGTTCATGGAAGATGTTGGGCAGCCATAAAGGGAAGAGGGGATTTCCCATACACCTCAAGGCCAGCTTTTTGAGATGAGCTTAGGTCCTCTTTGAAGCTCTGAAGCAAATTTCTCCGTTTGTTGCCCTGTTGAAAACTTGGCTAGAAGTCGTTGGCTTTCCTTCTGAAGCGCAATGGTTTATAATCTTCATATTTCCTTTGTTCTATTGGCATAACTTAGCGATTTCTTTATTATTCATATTTATGCATCAGTTCTTGGAAGAGTGTGAGGAAGACAAGATAGAGAAATTGTACTGAAAGAGCAAGCTGTCAAGCTTAATATGGTACATTTCTTTTTCTCTGAAACTGTGGAAAGGAATATTTGTGAGGCAGTTTTTTGGATAGCTTTAGAAACCTTGGCATATATGTTTGACTATATAAAAGGTATGAGTGCATGATAAATCCAGATAAGTATAGCACTAGGCACCGCTACTCCATCCATGGTCTGCAAGGTGTCAGCAGGTCACCAGTGGCGGCACTGTGAATACCCACAGCATCTGTTGGGTATGTTGGGTAAAGGGGGTTCCAGCCCCAGGTGCCTATAAGAGGCAGGAGTTAGCTCCTAACAGCAGTTGGGAGCAGATAGGAAGTCACATTATTATTGATCATAATGATATTTACAAGTTTAATATAGCTGGTTTGTGTCTTCAATGAGAAAAACACTATTTTGGATAGCAGTAGCATTTTGTCTGCCTGGGTGATTAGTGTTTCATTTAGTGTTCTGTTAACTGCCTGCCAAACCCAGAAGGGATAAAAGCTGGTGTATAACATCTTTCTCCAAGGCTGTTAGGACATTCTTTATTTAGTCAGAGATTGAGGGAAACTGTGAAAAGAAAGTCAATGACTAATGCGATCATATTGAGTACGCAAGAACCACGCCTTGGTGCATGTGTGTGTTTTTCGTGGGGAGTTGTTTTGGTTTAATCTACATCATGGGGCTTCAGTGGAGAATCTGAGTTGGTTGGACTCATGCTGGCTTCTACTTGCAGTGGATACTGATGGACTAGAGAAGTCACAGCATTGACATGGAGCGGAGGAGACTCATTCAAGTGTTAGTTGACTTGCTAGAATTGAGGTGGATGTATTGGCACAGTGCTCTGCACTGACCCAGTGAAGAGTGTAGGACTGCATCCAACAGCAGTTGTCTTGAGCAGTAGGGATTGCTGGGGTGCATCCTGTGGGACGCGCACTCTCCTTTGCTGCTGCTCACACCCAGAAATAAGACTCCACACACTGCTGTAAAGTTCTTCTCAATTCTGTTCTCTTAGTGTCTGGCACCAGTAACGGATTTTGAATTCCCTGGGATAATTAGGCGTAGTCTGAAAAAGCCAAAAAGAACTTTGCCTGTATTTAGAAGTTCTGTTTCACAGCAGTAATAAATCCTTCTGGGATTTTAGGATTGTCCACACACTTTTTCTTCTTAATCACTCAAACCATGGTTTCCCTCCTTGGAGTGTCACTGATAAATATCTTGCCTTTCCACATCATACTGTTTAACTAACCTTATTTTCACATGCTATCCAGACTCTAGATCCCTACCACTGGTAAATGATATGAGGAATGCTCAATTTCTTTGCAATCTCAGGAAAATGGAGAAATCCCCACCCTACCGGTTTCCCTCGAAGAATGTGGCAATCACATTTCTTTTTCTTACTTTATTTTTTTTATTCCAAATAATTTTGCTCATAATCTTGCTGTATTGCAAGTTAAAGAAACTATTATCTTCAGCCCTGGCACCAAACTAATTTAATTTCCATATTTTCATTATCTTCTTATTAACCACTAGTCCTCTTCAACAAAGAAGCTATTTGAAATACCTAAAGCTAGCGCCATTTCATGCTGCAAACTCTCAGGGGCACCTCTATAAATTACATCCTCATAATGAAGAAGTAAGGGGAAAGAGTGGCAACAATAGATTTTTTTTTTTCACAATAGAATGAAATCGGGGTTTGATCTGATGCAACATGACTTGCTCACAGCGCAGATAGAATATCAAATCATCCCTGTGAAATTTAAACCTTGCGCTATTCCCCCCGTTGTATCCATTGTTCTGCTAAAACCTTGAAGACTACATATAATAGTTTGCAAATCGGGATTTAGTTGATATAGTTTATGGCTTTTTTTCAGCTTGCTCAATTTAATTATCCTCAGCCTACAGACTAATTTATGTGTGTTTGATGTCAGTATTCATTAGCAGTACAAATACAGCCTGGAAAGAGACTGGAAAAGAAAATGCAGCTGGGTTCCCTTCAACACACTGTGCTGGTTATATACTGGAGTTGTGTTACAGAATGGGTTTGGAACAACACCATCAGAAAAATTACTACCTAGAGAAGCATAAGAATGTGAGTTTGTATAAGAAATGTCTGTAAAAGTTGTAGTATCAAAAGGACACAGTTCTAATTCTGTGCCAGGACACATATCTGATTCATTAGCTGTCACTTAGAGGAGAGACAGACAGACAGATCCTAAAGTAGAGTTATGATTTTCAAGGTCACTGGCCAAATTGGAAAACTGGCAATACATTTAATTGTGGGTTACTGTGAAATGGATTTGTTTGGGTTTTTTTTTCCCTGTCCCTTATATGAAAATTCCTTATAATGTTTTTAAACAAATATAAGGTTTTGTGTATCCAAAATGAAATGTTTGGGTTCCTTTTTGTTTTAGGCACAAACTATGAGATGAAGGTCACTTTCACCTGAAAAAAAACCACATCAAAATGGTTTTTGTTTTCACTTTTATGTGTTTTTTTTTTTTAATACAAATATTTCCCCAGTCAAAACAGGTTACTGATATTGTCAGAAACTTGCAGATTAGTTTTAATTAACAGAAATACACATTTGTAAGGAAGTTATAGACATTGGTTTGGCTGACTCTTCTCCTAAATACTCTGCCTGGCTGTAACGAAACAGCACATCCAACCTGGGTCCCAGCTTAGGAGTCCCTGCGTTTGTCAGAGACCAAATCAAGATGCTGGCCCTCCTGGTTCCTCCATCTCTGGAAATGCAGAGTGAAACCCAGTATCATTTTATGCCTTAAGGCTTAAGGGAAGCAGGTTTTCCAGTTCAGGCCTGTGCTGCTGCCAGGGAGACACCTGCTTGGGAAAATCCTTTCAACACAGGTTCCTCCCTCCATCCTTCTTGTCCCTGGTTGGGGGGGATTAGTAAACCCTTGGAAATAGAGATGCTGAACCCATTGCTCTGATCTCTCTGCTGCTTGTTGCTCCCTGCTGCAGGCACTGCAGAGTTATAGGGCAAACCAAGTCACTAAACTCTGCTCTGGGAAGTCTGGAAGGATGAAATTCTTCCCTGGGAGGGTGCTGAGGTGCTGGCACAGGTTGCCCAGAGAAGCTATGGCTGTCCCATCCCTGGCAGTGTTCAGGGCCAGGTTGGATGGGGCTTGGAGCAACCAGTCTAGTAGAAGGTGTTGCAGGGGTTGGAACTGTATGGTCCCTTCCAACCCAAACCATCCCACAATTATATTCGTTACCCCTGCTTTAGGCTGTGTGTCTTTGCCTTCTGAATGATATAATGGTCACTGGGAAATTAATAACTAACTCATGAAACCAAAAAAGCCCATCTCCCCCCACCAAGACCAAATTCCCTGCTGGGATACAGCAAATGGCGCTATGCCTCTTTGTGGGAGGTCTCGCTTGGTCTCAAAATCCTTCCTTGGGCTTAGCTGAAATCTCAGGTTTCAGGAGCGTGGCCTGCTGCCCTTGTTTCCCTGGCCATGGGGCTGAGAAGGAATTTCTGAGAAGAAGCCTGACACTTGCCAGCTGGCCAAAGCTGCTGCTGATTTGGGGGGGATCCTAAGGGCTGGCAAACAGAGAGATGTGCTTTGTCCCAGCACCTCATTGAACATCTGAGTAATAGGTATTGCTGCATTTGGGGTGGTTGGGGTCTAGAGCTTAGGAACTATTGCATGCCAACGTGGTGATTGCTCCCAGTTATCTGAATAAAAATCCACCTTTCTTATTATGAAAAATACAGCCCACTTTAAAGCAATAGGGTAAATTGTTGTATGTATCAATTAAATCAGCCCTTCTAGTGACAAGTGAATATTTGATTTTGTATCCCTACAGGACAGTGCAAACCATATTACACTATAGTGAAATTTTCTAATAAATTATCTAGCTGACATCTTGCCTCCGAGGGGGAGTGGGAGATTGTTAACAAAGAAGACAAGACGAGCTCTTTTGTATTTATGCCTCATCTCCGTTATGCATAAAGGCACCAGTTGCAGTGCTTTGTATCTTGTAAATGATGATAAATAGGAGAGAAAGCTTTCCTTTCCTGCTTATACATGCATATATCGTTTTGAAACACGTACAGAGTAGTCACAGGGTCACCCCCAGCTTTGCCCTTCCCTCTTCCTTTCTCTACCCAAAAGCAAGTGTTTATCTCAGTGATAGTAAAAGAAATATTAGGTCAGATACTCCACTGACTTTGCACCAGTGTTACTTCATACAGAGCCTCATGCAGGGTGGGAAATCACACTGGTTGTGCAAGGAGACCACTTGAAGTTTGCTGACTTCAGACAGACACTGGCTCTGTGCAGGAGCTGGGGTAGATAGAAGGGCTGGGTTTGCTTTCTTTCAGTCTTGGGGATAGCCTCGAAAAGGATGATTCATCTCTCCACATATTTTTCCTCCTTTGTGGAGACTATGGTCCCAAACATTCCTACCAGGGCTAAGCTTTGGTGAAGAGCCAGAGGAAAGGCTGTTTGAGCAGTATTCGTTGTTCCCAAGGGAACACTTGTGAGGCTTCGGGAGAGGGTCTTGGTGGTTTGCAACATTCAAGAGAATTACTGAGAATATTAAAGTGGAAATAATAAATTCTTAATTAACAATCTGACTGAGCTGGGGGACAGGGAGATACGTTACAGCTGGTGGACACAAGTTGCACAAACTTCCATGAGTTTTCACTGTCCCAAGATCCTTTATTCGTTCTCTTGTTGCTTTCAAAACTATAACGACATCTGCTCAGGGATCAGGAATCACACAGTGGGGCTCCTGTAAATAAGCAAGTAAAGCAGGAGTCTCAGGAGACAGTTTTGAATGAATTTACACTGAAAACGCTCCTTTACACATAATTAAGAAAGTGCTTGGGACTCAGTTGCATTCAAATACAATACATTAACTCATTCTTCTGTTTACTGGGACTTTATTATGTATTTTTTTATGTTGATTAGTAACTGGATCAACTAGTTACATAGAATTTTCATTCAAGTAAGCTTTTTGAACAAATTTTTGAACTTTAACCCAGCATAACGTGACAGAAGAATTTGTTTTGATGGGTTGTGTTTTTCCTAGTTCTGCCTCTGAAAGGGTTTTCACAGCTCTCAAGCAGGGGTTGTTGTGGTTTAGTGCCTCAGAGTTGCAAGAAAGTGGCAGTTCTCCACAGGGAAGGATAAGTCTGAAAAGGGCTCAGCCTTCTGCAGATAGCAGAATAACTGCAGGAGAAGCATTAATTGGGTGCAGGAGGGAGGAAGGAAAGAAAGCCCTTGACAGGTTGAAATATTTTTCTATAGCAGCAGCATTTTAGAAACACTTGTTAATGAAGATGATTGATTGGAAAATGAGTCAAAGCTTTTAAATCTTTAAAAAGGGTATTTTTTTTTTTTTTTATTATTCTTGAAAGTGGATTTCTTATCTGATCATGAAGACAAGAGAATTTTCCTTTCCACCTCCAAAGAATTAAAAGTTCCTCCAGGCTCAATCTGAGAAACACTGCATAATTACACACAGGACACCTGGTGCAGTCTATGCGACAGGCAGGATGAGGTGTCTGCTTTTGCTTTTGAGAGACACAGAATGGTGAGAAAAAAAAGGTGTAATACCTTTTGTGCTAAGTGTTTAATAATGTCTTTTGTCAAACAAATTAACACCAGACACCCTCCCCAAAACCCAACCAAAGCTAACAAACAGGTGGGATAATACCTGAGATGTGACCAAGATTTTTAGACAGTGTGTATTGTTGCTTCTCATGGAAAACAGTGAAAAGAAAGCCAATGAATAAATGGTTTTATTGTCTCCTCTATTCTAGTAGAAGTGATAGTCATCGGTACTGGTAGGGAAGGTAGAAATAATAGTATCAATATTCATCTTCCACTTATGTCTCACTTCCAAATGCATGAAGTATATGCTAAGAAGACACATGGCATCGATGTAACATTAATAAGAGCTCAAATATTAAAAAAAAATAGCCAAAGTGAAAGCTTTTTCCACCAGTTAATTTAGATTTGCTGCCAATTTATATTTAATAAATAAAATATATCTTGCGCTGCCTACCCATATAGCTGGCACTCATAAATTACTGGTGCAGTAGAATCTGAACATGAGGAAAGGAAATGAGTATGTTTTTTAAATGTTTAAGTTATGTGAGACAGAACAAGCATAGCTGGTAGGTTGCATTGCTTTCTGCGTACTCAGTCTTATAGCCATGCTGCACGCATGGTTTATATACCCTCAAATTGTTTGAGCTTTACTGGTCATAAAGATTAGGAAAAATGAATATCCAGTGAAGTAGGAAACAGGGTTCTCCCCACACACACTTTCTTAATTTTTTAAGGTTATTTTTAGTGGGTCTGCTTCAAGCAAAATATTCAGTTCAGCAGCTTTGACCTCAGATAAATAATGTATTTTATCATAGCTTGAAATCAATGAATATTCTCCATGTGCTCAATGTTAGCTGTGCATGTAAACACCTTGCTGAAGCAAGGCCTCTTCTGGCAGAAACCCCGAATTCTCCACACCTCCAAGAGTGAAGCTGTTCACCTTGGGAAACGCACAGGCTCCATTTGTAATGGAGAAGCCTGTGCTAAATATACCTTCCTGCTGATCCAGGGTGAAAATGAACTGGTTCCTTGTTCAAAAGTATGCACAACTGGCCTTTTTTGGCTGGCTGCTCTGCAAGGTGTATGGGGTGTTACAAGCACAGCTGAATTCTCCTTTCAGGTCTGCACTTCAATTCTGGTGACTGGCAAACCACAGCTGTGCTCACAGTCCATGCAGCCTCTCTTTTCCAGCATCACATGCTGTGTTTTCTTGTCTGTAAGTGATGGTAGGAGGGACTGAAATGACTTTTCCTCTGTTGGGCTGGCTTTATCCTCTGAGTACGCACTACACAATTTTGGGCTGGATGCCTAAGTGATCTGCTGAGCCTTGGATCTCTTCACAAGGTCTTTACAGACAGAGATAAGGAGCATGTTTCATTCCGTTCTTGTTTGCAGTCCTCTGTGATGGTTTGGTAATCCTAGGAGGTAACAATAATAATAACAAGTGTCATTACCAGTGTTTTTTTTAACCATTCTTATAATTCTTCTTCTGAATAGCACTTAAATCACGTTTTTGTCTTTTGTCGACAATAAAATGCAGCCTCATAAATATTTAACTTGTCTGATTAAATTATCCATGCTGAAACAGATAACTGGGCACTTTAATAAGCTTAAACTAAAATCTTGGCTGTTATTATCTCCCTGAAGAAGAGACAGAAAATGATAAAGGTTCCCTTGGCCTGGGTGACCCTCACACCATTCAGCTCAGCAGCGGTAGATTCTTATCAAACCTGAAAGAAGCCTCGGAAACGAACATGAAACTGATGATAATTAATAGCAATCATCATCTGTCTTTATGGCTTTATAGCTGGTGAATACTAGGAGAGGACAGAAAGTCTGCAAGGATCCTGTTGTTGTACAGCCAGAGAAAGAAAGTAGGAGGTGGTGGCTGGGCTGGAGATGATGCAGAGCTGTGATGCCTTAGAGATAGCTCACCAAACCAGCTTCCTCTGTCTAAAGCCCATTTCCTACACCCGGAGACACCTGCCTCAAGCCTGTAGAGAGATTTTTAGGGCCAGAGAGGACTGTTACGGTCTTCTTTTGAGGCACGCTGAAATATGCCAGCCAAGGAACACAACCCAACTCTCTGTTTCGAGCCTTCTGGCTTGCAGCTGGATGAATGCATGGCTTTTTTTTTATTTTTAATTGGAAAAGGAAATTATGATAGCAGCTGCTCTTCTGCTCTCTTTGTGTTCCTGGAGAGCATTGAAACAACATCTGAGTCACCTGCTGCTGGCTTCTGTGGTCATTGCCCTCACTCCAACAGAGGTATCTGCACCTCTGTCCAGGCTTGTCAGTCTGAGTCACTATGCAAGCACCTGCACTGGGTCATAACTCTGTAGCAGGCGTGAGAGCATCTCCCAGAGCTGCTTTCAGCCCAGAATTACAATATATTGCCAGTTCCTCATCTGGGCGTGCGGCATGTACATGGGGTTTAGTGCAACCTCAAGGCCTTGTTGATGGAGAGAGAGGAACCAAATGGGATGCATCGCAGCGCAAGGAAACATGAAGATGTAGGGGAGTCACAGTTGAGGCAGAACCTGGGACAAGGCAAGCTTGAGCAGGAGCAAAAGAGGGCTATGGGTGGGAGAAATGGAAAGAGGAATGGAGATCTGGGGCCAGGATCAAAGCTGCATAGTATGGGTTATGTTGTGGAGATGGTGAGTCTCTGCAAGACCCTTTGTACAACAAGAGCATCCTCTGCAGGGGTGGATGAAGTTGGTTTTGTTTGATCCCAGGCTCTGGATCACTTGCTGTTGACTCTCAGTGAGCCACTGATCCTTTGGCTGTGCTGCTCAGTTCTTTCACATCCTGTCCAAAATTCTTGTGTCCTTCCTTGTTTCCCAATCGCTTGTACTACCCACTCCACACTGTCTGCTGTGGCTCTGTCAAACAGCTGCAGTGAGCACAACCATGAGCCAGAAGCTGGTCCCCCTCATTTTAGGAAGAAGTGCTTAGAGATTACTTTGTGCACGCAGAGGAACGGTTCTTGGCAAGTGTGAACTGGGTTAAAGTAGAGAGGCAGTAAGAAAGAAGATTCCCATTGCAACCTATTAGATTGGATAAAGTTGGTATAGTGAATTTGGTCACAAAAGCAGGAGGCATGATCTGAATTTGTTTGAAGTCCCTTTGGTACTTTACAAGAAATTAAACAAAATATCCTCAACATCCTTCAGCAGTAAAAAATAACGGTAAAACCCCCACTTCATGCACATCTGAGGGGAGAAGAAAAGCTTGATCTAAAAATAAAAGGAAAAGCAGGGCAAGAAATATAATTAAGAGACTTATTACCTGAGGGGAGAAAAAGAGTTTCTTTTGCAGCTTCACAGGATGGGAAGGATTTAAATGCTAAGTGGGTGCCTATATGTCCCTGTGTACACGAATTTCTAGGTCTATGTCTGTGCTTTTGTGTCTAAGCACAGAGACGGAGAGTTGGCAAGACTTGTGTTACTCAGTTTATATGTAAAATGTATATACATTATTTATACATTTGATGCGAAACATGGAACAAGCTGTCAAGAGCAGGTGTGGGGTATGTGTGTGTGAGAAATGCCTAATATATACTTTCTCTCCCTCCTTCCAACTTAAACACACCCAACTACATTTCCACTCCATTTTAGGCCAAATGCTCCTAAAGCCACTGAGCACTCTGCACCCTTCCCTGCAAAGGAAGAACTAGCAAATAATAGCTGAAAACCATCATCCCCCAATCTCTCATTCCTCCTTTTTAAACCATTTCCCACAATTTCGCTGCACTCTCAGTTTTCAAAAGAGAAACTTCAAGCAAAACTGCAGGTATTTGCCTTGCTGAGACAAAACATGTAACACCAAATGTAATTGTTAGTCTGGCAGGTAGTGCGCAGGCCTCCCTGTTAATGAATCTTTAATGTCATTAATTGGTTGTCTGCTTGGTGGCGAGAAAAAGGGTAAACGTTGTTCACAAAGCAATTTAATTCTGCTTCTAACCAGCTTGTTTTCAAGGGGATAAAAACAATTATGAGCATTGCACTGACTGGACACGCAGGCTTTACTGATAACACAGCAGGAACAATAAAACATGCAAGCCATGCTCGCTGGTGCAGGGCTGCTGATTGAGTTTCTTTCCTTTCAGATTGACTCATTTGTTTGTTGTGGATACAGGTACGTGATAAGAAGGGGATATGTTGGATTTCATTCCTTCTGGCCAGCTGTCTCCTTTATTTATACCCTGGGCTTGCTCTAAAACAGACCTTCTGGAGTCTGCTGCAGTATGCAGAAATAAAAGCAGTTGTTCCTGGCTGTGGCTATTGAGCTTACAGTGCAAGCACGTGTGTGTTTCTTTCCACAGCAGGACCTCGGATTCTTCATTCTCTTTATCGCTGTGACAATCTCTGCTCCAGCACCTGGGTATGATACAGCCAGCACTTAGTTTTAGTATGAAGGATGGGTGTGACAGCATTTGAGACAGAGCAGTAGCAGTAGCATGGAACTTCCATTGAAGTTAGTCAGGTTTCGACAGAGGTGTGGGATAATGTGCCAAAATGAGAAGGTCTCAGGATTGAGTATGTAAGATCCGTACAGTAGATATCACAGATGTCTTCTGGTGAGGTCTTGTGTTCACACAGCCATTGGTGGTACAGCAGAGAGCTTTTCCTAAGAATCAGGGTCTGTGTGTGTGTCTGTTGTTATTCTACAGTATCTCCCAAGCTCCATCTTCAGTTTTAACCCTCTTCCTGCCAGAATCCGTGTACTACAGCTTAGCCCTACATCAAATAAGGCCAAAATGCTATTTAGTTAGCTAATACTCTCCCTTTATGTTCTTAACTGCCTTTAGAAAAGCTCAACTTGTCTTATGATAATGTCACAATCTCCTACGCCAGCCTTCTGGCTGGGATCAGAGAAAGCTGGCAAGTGAGCTGCATGGAAAAGGTTCTCCAGAGCATTCAAAATGATACTCAGGACTAAGTAAAACATCAACCCTGAACTTCAGAGCAACTCAAACCACCTGGTAATCAGCCTGGTAACTCAGGAAAGCTGGAGTACCTTTAACAGTGAGTAGCAAGGGGAGAGAAGGTTATTTCTCTGCTCGAGGCCAGGAGCTGATATTTGGTCCTGACACATTCTCATCTGTGAAACTTTATTTAATTTAAGGAAGAAAATATCTCTTCCCAGGATTTTCTTTTAGAGTGATGAGGCCTTTTGGCTTACGTTACTATGTGCTACACAAGTAGTGAGGGATGTGGGCTAGCAGCAGAATTAAGAATGAAGTGAAAGAGCAGCTTTGGTGGAGGAAGAGGGGTTTGTAGAGCACTGAAGAAGGTTGGTTTCATGGTGGCACCAGATTCCCTGCTCAGCTCCAGGCAGAACTTGCAGCATGACCTGGGGTAAGTCAGTCTTTGGGATCTGTGGCTTGATAATCTTGTCCTGGTCCTGCTGTTGAACAGTATTGCAGAGAGCACAATGACTAGGTGCTGCTACAGCAGGATGTGGCATATGTACCCTTAGCTGCTCTGAAGGAGATGTGGTAGCATTGAATAGGCACAAACGGCTGGACATGCAGCTTCTCACTCATGTTGCCAATTCTAATTTTTTTTCTAAGGAGTTATTAATTTAAAACATTCTGTGTGTTTTTTATATTTTTTGCCCTTCCTGAAGGACTTTAAAAGCCTTTTCTCTGGTTCACAGGAAACAGAAAGGGTTTTGGATTCTAATCATGAGTGTTTAAGCCTTGATGGTTTGGATGTGAATTTGGATGTGAATTTGTGGTTCTTTGCCTCCTGCAACAGTAGAGGCCGGACCTGGCTGCTTTAACTTAGGCATATATAGACATAAACCTTAATTCCTTTAGTAGGACTATTCCTTCAGACAGCACCTTTATTCAAACACCTCGTGGCATTTCCTGTACTGTCGTGACAGTTTTGAACGCTCTGCTTGCAGTGTTTTCATATCTAATGTGATGGTGATTATGAAACCTTTGTCAGTGTCTCTCAGCAGGGCTGGATTCTCTTTGTGTCCTTTTAATCTTAAAATCCCCCAATATGAAGAATCTCTTTTGTGCCTCATTTCCCAGAAACTCATTGGGACTTTTTTTGCCACCAGCTGATTTTTTACTTTTGACTAAAAAAACAATTCTCAACATATCTATAAATGCCCCATTCACCTTCCCCAAGTGCTTGGGAGCCAGATGATATTTCCTACGTGCCTCTCTTGAACTGAGGCACTTGCCAGGGAAGCTATTTCTTCCATGTAAGCTATTGGGATTTTCAAAGATTGTCTGAAACTTATATTACTTTTCCTTTGAAAATTGCTTTAACTTAATTACTCAGAGCTGTTCAGGAGGGCAATGCTCTTACTAGTTGGGGTAATTAAGAAGCCTTAATTAGCTCTTTAAAAAAAATCAAAACTTAGCTGTGTCATTGCTATATCGCCCTCATTAGTTCAAGCTGGCAGCTTTTCACTGGCACATTTATGTTTCTGATTTACATGTCTGTTCCCATAGTGCTGAACAATATAACTTGCAATAATAATACTAGAAAAGTTAAGTTACTCCAGAGAGTCATTACATGAGAGATGTGGGTATAGACAATATGTGAAGAATATCCCAGTAGCTTACAGTTGAACTTGGTTTATTACCAAAGTACTTAAAAAAACAATTAAAAGTGTACGTGCACATACTAGCCTTGCCCTCATTTAAATTCTGTGGGAGTGCAGGAACACATTATTGCTCTAAAACCCCCTTATTTTTTGGAGGGCAAAATGACAAATGTAAGCTCCTCTCAAGTACTAAGCTAAAGCTGCAGGTGTGCCACTTCCAGAATGCTAAAAAAACTACTCACTGGAGTCAGATAAAGTTTTTGCTCATGATTCTCAGTGAAGCAGAGACTTTATTTATTTATTTTTAAGCTTAATTAGAATGGCAATTTTGATCCAATCAGTACTTTATTCTAAAAGAGATATAAAGTCTTTACATAAAGGTATATTGCACCTTTTTCACTATATATGTGTAAATAAAACCAACCAAATAAAAACCAAACTGCTCATAGTGTGGGGGGGGAATACCTTTCATACTGTTCTCTGAGTAGACAAATATGATCCAGCCTTTTTCCATATGCTTCACTATGGTGTAGAGTTTAAAGTGATTCTCTAGGTAGAGTCTGTGGGTAACACAGATCCTTGGATGTAAACAACTTTCGACTATCCACTATGCTGCTGGCCTCTTAGGACTGATTTTATGATGTTGAAGGACAATGTTGAATGTAACAGTTATTCAAGATGGTATTCACTCTTAAAATGAATATGCAGAACTGAAGCTTCACTCCTTTCTAGCTGCATTAAAAGCAAAATGTATTTTATTTTTAATGCAACTCGGGGTGTGTTATGTAGGAGTTGACTTATTTACAATGGTTTTCTCACCCACCTGCTTGCTGGTTACTCTTGGCCCTGCTCTGATCTCCCAGTGCTGTGATGGCCAGCAGCTCCCCTGACTTCACAGCGTGTTCTGCTGAACCACCATCACCTTTGTCTCTTCCATCCAGGGTGTTCCCTTTTAAAAAAAAAAATCTAATCAAACCACTTTGATGCATCATAAGCCCCTATCAGTCTTGCAGTTCAGTCCCCAGGCTTGATGGCATTTGGAAGGTACTGAAAGATGCTGTGTTTTCCCTTTAATTTGAACAATGTTCTGCTGTCTGGAGAAATGAGCATTTACTTTCTGAACTTTTCCTTTGCCCCTTGACATAGCTTCCTCAGATGTAGGATGCTGCAGCTATTTCTCTGTTGCTCTTCCAGCTGTGACATGAGCATGTTTGAGAAAATGTGCCTCTGGATTTGAAAGCTGACCAGTAAGTGCTGAATTCAATAGATTTATCAACAGTAGAGGATCTAGATTGAGACAGCTGCTAGTAATGATGTAGTTCACCTCTGGTTTATTAAGATGCTGTGGGTTTGAGAAGTTTCTAGATAATTCTGCAAGCCTTGCCGAAACAAAACATGTGAATCTTTCCATCTGAGTGCTTTTTTACGCAGTGCTTACTTTCTTATAATGGCAAAGCCTGAGCTAAGCAAGCATGTTCCTGTGAAATCAGCTACTGTTTGTTCTTCCCCATCCATGCTTGCCCTCTGCAAAGCCACAGTATAAACTAATTAGGGATTTGCTATTTGGAGAAAGTTATGATAAGTTTGCCGACAAGGGCATTGCCTAATCTCATTGCACACACGTCAGTGGCTATACATGTGTGAAATTAAGTGGGTTTTTGCTGATTCCTGCACACTGACTGTTTTTATCTTGAGACAACATTCCCAATCATAAAATGAATTTAACGTCTGCTATCAGGGGCTTACTGTAATATGTGTAACACCAGCAGCAATTCTTTGATATAGCCTTCAAATGTACTGTTCAGGCAGATCACAGAAATGGCTTTGATAGACTACGTGATTTACCTAGTAAAAGGAAAAGCTGATAGGGAAAATAATCCTGGAAGGTTTTTGTTTCAAATAGAAATGGTATAGATGGATCTGGTGCCTCAGCTACTGATAGGAGCTGGTCTACCTGAGGGCATTTTGTTCTTTCAAACTAGTGTTAAGTGAAACAATTGGCCTGTGAAGACCTTGGAATCACACACCTGCATTTGGGAGGATGATGGGAGGTTTGAAGTGATAATAATACAGATCTGGGAACCAAAAAAGCCAGCTACCTTCTATGCAGTGAAGAGGGAACATCTCCAGTTCTAAAACCTAAACCTAATTTTTTTCTGGGTGACAATAAAACACTAATTTCTTAACTTCCACAGGATTTGCTTCAGGAAAGATGTGACTGGTTAAAGCAGCAGACATACGTGGCCAAAGAGACAATATTCAGTTGTGTTGTAATGTGTTTACTTTGTACTTTAAAATTTCCAGCTACTTGAAGCTTTCTGGGCTTTGAGCTGAAAAGCAGTAATGTCCCACTGTGGAGAAGAGGGTAAGAATACTAAAATACAGAGTTTGTCATGTGTCTGAACTTAACTGCAGGTAGGCCCAATAAAATGACTCCTCTGGCAGTGAGCAATTACTTCATGAAAGCATTGCTTTTGCTCAGCTGTCATAGTAAATGCCATTAATGCTCCATGCAACAATGGTCTTGTGGAGGCTTTAGATTGAGCACAACCAAGATCAGCTGCTCAAGGACATCAGCAATGTCCTCTGCATGCTGCGCAGCACAGCCTGCCCATGCTAATGCTGCTCTTCTCATCAGGGATGCTCCAAGGCACTATCAGGACACCATCTCCTCTACCCCTGTCTTGAGCTGCTGCAGTTCAAAGTACAGTGGCTGCAGGATGCCTTCATGTACAAAATATTGGGGGGTAAAATACGGGAAAAACAAGAAAAAGAAAAAAACCCTATTTTTTTTTTCTTCTTGAGGCATCACGTCCCATCGAAGTACAAAACTTTTTCATATCTGTGTGCTTTTCTGCACTGTTGAGTAGAGATCAGTATTCAACTTTCAGGGAGTGGAAGGCATTTGGGAACTGTACTTCAGAGCCTTGGGTCTGACATAGCTGTGTGTGAAGGGAAGTCTATAAAATAGAGGTGATTTGTTATTATCTGATAGCAGGCATATGAGTATTGATTATTTTTGTTCTATTTTAATTCTATGGAAATATGTGTAGTGGGGATCTGCAAACCAGGAGAAGTTTGGTGGTATGCAAGGAAGGATTTTGTTTTACTGCTTTCTTTCTGTGGGGGTTAGAGGAAGGAAAGGCAAGAAAAGTGAGAATTAACTGAAACCTGCAATTCTTTCATGTTAGTTAAAGTGAACCTCTATGGTCAGCTAAGTCATGAGGCATATGGAAGAAGATGGTGAGAACATCCAGTTAAGAACGGGCAGACTGGACACGTTATTTATGTTGTTAACCTTACGGATGTTAATGAATATGTGGGGGAAAAAAACTAAGCTGCTTCCTATAATGGGCTAATTGCTGAGGCTGCTGCACACCAAGCAAAATAACTAGATTGTGAGCAAGGTGCTGGGTTGGGGATATTTGCCCCGTGGTATTCAAAGCACGGAAGGAAATCCAAGGAAATTGCAGGGCAGACTGGCTTAATCAGAAGTCCCCACTACAGCAATCAGGATCAAATGAATAGTAATTGTATTAATCAGCTTATGAACTTTTATGCCATGTTCATAATTTCAAATATCACCAAATCCTGTACAGTGAGTCAGTTGCTGCTGACATAATGAAACTATTGTATGTGGGAGGAGACATTTGTTTTGCGGGAAGCTAGTTACTGTTTTCCCTCTAGCAGCTTTTGTCAATGCCTTGGATTTTCATTTATTTATTTTAAAATGGAAGCTGCAGGGATTTTCTGAAGTACAACTGTGGAGTCCCCATCCTACTTTTCAGGAAGCAGATGATTGTTTTGGTACCTCCTCTGAAGTACTGCTGCCCTCTGTAACTGAGCAGCATGTCCATCAGCTCTAAATATGGACCTACCTCAGGAAAAACCTTCTTTTGCTGTTAGGCCAGGTTATTGACCCCAGGATGACTTTGGCCTCCTCGTTGTGCTGATGCCCTGGGGTGACTCTGCATGGGGACGGGGTACCAGTATCCCACAGATGAGACTTGAACCAATCTCTGTCTTCAAACTAAGAAAACCAGGAGAACTCCCAGGATCCTGCTTAATATTTACTACCATAAAGCTGGAGCTGAGTGTGTGGGAGCTACCGGCGGGTTGGGTGCTGTTTTGCTGAGCCAGTCAATCATACCTTGCAAGTCAACAGGAGGGTTATTTTGGCAGGGGTAATTAAAGCATCACATTTACCTTGTACCTGGGGCAACAGCGTAGCCCAGGGCCGAGCTTCCCAGCCTGTGGCAGCTCAGGTGTGGGAACCCTGGAGCTGAGCTGTTATTTCCCAACGCTGTTGTCTTTGTTTTCTCCCAAACGGGTGCTCTTTCCCTTTTTGTCTATTGAAAATGTGAGCTCTGTAGGGCTTCTGAGCCCGAACCTAGGAGCAGCCATACTTAGAACAGTTGTGCTGTGATGCTCTCGTCTCTCCTGTGTGTATTTGCATATTTGCTATTTTTTTTTTGGTGTTAGTTTTTCATGGGCAGCAATTTGCTACTGATAGCAGTAAATAAGAGCCATAAATACTATGCCTAAAAGGACAGAAGGAGGCTGCAGTGATTGGAAATGCCTAATGCCATTATGTAGCAGACCAAACTTCTTTACGCTTTCTTGTGTCTTACTAATTAAGATGTCACTTATTTATGGGCCCAAAACCTCCTTGCAGAAGTAGGTATAGATGTCCACTCCTCATCTGGAACCCCATTTATCCCTCCTGAAAAATTGAAAGCCAAATAAGGCAGAAGCAGCATCCAAAATAACGTTTACCTTCATGAAGTTTTAGAGAGAGAGAAATGGAGATTTATGCCTGTTTAAAGCCAGGCTTTGTCAAAGCCAAAGGGAATTTTACTTCAGTGGAAATGGAATTGATCCAAATGCAGAATGGGAATGTAGGAAAAAAACTGGGTGCACAGAGTCTTAGGGAGAGCAAAGTGTGATTGAAAAGTTAAACTAAGTCAGGACTCAAAGTAGCCTGGATTCAGTTTCTGCTCCTGCTCTGTTTCCTGTGTCTATTTAAGCAAATTACTTAAGCTGTTAATTATGGTGCATTCAGGTTATAAAACGTACATCTAAGTAGGGCAAAAGAGTACGTATATTTTTTCCCTCTTTAAATGTGCCTGTTCTTTGCAGTACAAGGCCTGGATTCCTTGGGAGCTTTCAGGTGTATCCAAAACACAAACGCAGCCTGTGTGTAGGCTGCTTTTTTTAAGGTCACGTGTGATATATGCCATAACTGGGGGGGAAAGGGTCAGAAACAAACAGCTATGTGAGGTGAGGGGGGCAGCCATGACCGCATCACTACATCGCCACATCAATTAAAGCCTGCCGTTGTCAGCACTGATTGGTGAGTGGCATCAGCACCAGCATTTACTTCAGAGCAAGGCTGAGAGAGTCATTTTATTGCTAATGTCTCATCCTTATGGAGAGATGTCTACAGGATTCTTATGCTTAAATTCCTGTCTAGCAGTGTAGGAAAGAACATAGTTTGTCTCTTATCCTACATTGATTAATACTTTAAAAATATGTGATTTTTCTGTCTGATGCCATAGTTGTATTTCAAAATGCTTATCTTAGCCTGGTTCACTTGTCCAAGTGTTGCTCTCCCTCAGACAATGCTGCTGCAAGACAGGGTTTGTGTACAGGGAGCAGGCACTGTTTGGCTTTCCAGTTTCCTAACCCCTCATATGGGGAAATCATATTCCCTTCCTTATCCTGACAGCAGGACAGGGCTCTTTTGAGGTCTTCCTGGAATCGCTGCAGCAAGCTGTGATGTGAATAATAGATGACAGGAGAATCCCTGCCCAGCAAAGAGAGAATAGCATGGTGCAGTTTTCCTGTTGCACTGAGACTCTGGCTGTGTGCTGAAAGCATGCAAGCAATAATCTGCAATTCAAAAGAAGAAGAAATAGAAGGTCTCGTACCTCACTATCCTCTAGTTGGAGATAGCAGCATACCGTCTTTCAGTTTTAACAATAGATCTTCTTAGGAAGCCTTTTTTTATTCCCCTATATTGCAGAGAAATTAACAGCCTCCCTGTTAGATTCCACCTTTTCCATTCCCGTTCAGCACTCAAGAAAACTTGTTTGCAGTGCATAGCATGTTCTACAAGGATGTGATTCCAGCTTTTGAGGCTCTCCCCAGCCCCATCCCATTGCCCCTCTGTAATGGCTGGGAACGAGGGGAGCAGAAGGGGCTGTGTCCATGCTGACAGGCTGTGGTCACCTTCAGGCTAAGGGGCTTCTCTCCTATCCCTTCTGCCCTGATTCTGCTGTTGGAAACTGAGGTTAAAGATAATCTTCCCCTGTTATTTCTCAGGTTTAGCCTCGTTAAATATTATGATATCTTTATGGAACTTTCAGAGCCTTTCTGAATGTTCTGGTTTTTAGCCTTCAATTTAATGATGGTCTCATCTTCGCCTGATGGGAGACTCTTTCCTGTCACTCTGTTAGATTTTCTTCCTCTGATCTTCCTGAAGCTTTATTTTTTTCCCTTCTTTCTAGCTTATTTCACACTGATATGGGTTGTTTGCTTTTTCATGATCCTCTTCCCCTCAGGGTATTCTGTGACCTAACCATCTATCTTTCTGTATTTTCATTTTCCTTTGTGTGTTGCTTCCTTTAGCATCTTTGCTTCATTATGCACACTGTTCATGTTCCCCTCTGTGCCAAATATCTCCTTTGTGCTGTTTCATCTTTTCCTTATATATCACCTCTGCCTGCTTAGTAATGCAGTGTTTCTAATTCCAAAAATATACATCTTTCATTTTACATTTTTAATTAATTTTTAATGTACTTTAGTTTGGTAACATCCTGAACCCATCAAATATAAACCCCTAAAAAAAGAGTTTAGGTGAAATTACTAAAGCAAATTCAGCAGAGAATGAAAATAAGTATCTTCATGTCTGAAATACAGTGATAGCCTTAGTAAAAGTTGTACTAGTAAATAGATTTTATAACTTGATCTTTGTTCTTCCCATCTTCTGAGCTTTTTGAAAGCAAATGGAAAAAGTGTGTAAGTGAAATCAGTATTTTCCACCCCTCTTGATTAAGACAGGATTTTTTTCTTGGTACAGAAGGTCACAAGGATAAAATGGAATATAAATGAAGCTAAAAATGCTTAGATTTCATAAAATATAAGCATGTACTCTTTTTATGCTGTCTTTGATTGCACTCGTGTTCCCAAACTTTGAAAGTAAATCAGGTGTTTTGTGCAGCAGACCTGTGAGAGAGAAAGATTTGTGACATTTAAAAAGTGGCTATGTGGAGGGAAATACATCCTAATGGTGACCATAAGTCTTTTGTATCTATTCATGAATTCATGAGGCTTGTCTAGTGCATGGAGAGAGAACTCCAGGGATGATAAGAAGAAACTTAAGAATGCTGACATATGAATTGCTAATAAAGCTCTTCAACCCGGGGCGTGTGTTGGAGTCTCCTCACTTACCTGGCTGGTGGGTTAGTGAAGGCATTTCAAATGATTTCTCTTCTTAGAGATAAAATAGGTTTAGGGTTTCTTTATAACTGTTCAAAGTTGTCATAGACTTCAGGCAAATCATACTTCAGCACATATGAAAGTTTAATTTGCTGGGTCTCGACAACTTTTCTGAATGACTAGTTTCCTCTTTCTGGCTGTATCTCAGTCTCTGCTCGTGTTTTGTGCTGAATGAGCCACACTACATCCTTCCAAATGGCTTTTCAACCAGAGGTTCTCTTTACAAATATTTCTATTTGTAGGCTTTGGGCAGTCGCAGCTCTGAGAACTGCTTGCCAACACCTTCAACAGCCTTGCATGGTCAGTACTTGCTGAGTCCTGTCAACATGCCACCTTGTCATCTGTGTCCTTGTCCCCTCCAGGTAGCGATGGTCTCTGTCCTATGAAAGAAGTCAAATATTTAACCTGACCTCACAGTCTGGCCCTCATACATTGTCCCATCCCTGGTGGAATGCCTCCTTTCTGCTTAAAGCTTCCTGCTGTTTCCGGTCTGGGATCAAGCCTGAAGGACCAGCATGTGCACTACCCTGTGCCACAAACCTGTATCGAGTAGCCCTTCAGGGGTTCTGGGGATGGTTGTGAAGAGTCGATCATCTTTCTGATTCTGTGAATAGTGTGGAGTTACTGCCTGCAGGGAAACTGAAATATTCCTCTTTCAGAGGGAGAGAGGGATTAGGATGTCACAGATCACCTCAGGATGGTTGTCTTTTAACACAGCTGGGAAGGGAAAAGTATCTTCAAGACAGAACTTGTTGCGTTGCTAGATTTGCATTTAAATGTATCCTAAAAGACAGATAATGAAGATGGCAGCTAAAGGAAATCAATATCAAGACTTATTTTATTTTTTCTAGTTCTACTAGGCAAAAAAAATGAAGTGTAGGAGAATTAAGGAAAAGTTCATTCAGTGATCATTTCTGGGGGGAGGGTGGGTAAAGACACTAGTGTTTAGGTCTAAGCTCAATATTCCATTCTTTTTCTTATGGTTGTCCTAAAATATCCCATTACTACTTTGGGAATTGAGCTGGGCACTTTATTAAGAAGTGGAACTTTGCCTCTGTGGGTATTTCGTCATTCTAGAAAAATTTTACCCAGAGAAATTTTTAAGTTTAAAGCCTGGAACTGATTTTTAAAGCATAGACAGCTTGTATCTACTATATATAATTACCAGGCTGTCTAGCACTAGAACTCTAGTTCCTTTATATTTTGTTAGCTCTTGGCTTATTAACTTCTAAGATGATTTCTGTGACCAAAATAGTATTTTTCACATCAGTACTTGTTGTTAGTGCTCAAAGTCCTAATTCAAATGTTCTGCGTTTTTGCACTTGGTAGTCTTCTACAGTGCTCGGAGAATGCTAATGATATTGCATACTTAGGGACTTAACTGTATGTCATTGTTATTTGTGCATCATATATTTTATATTGCATCTAAATGTTTGGATTTTCTTAGGTAACTCGGACTGAAGCTGAGAAGATTCAGCTCTGCAGAAATCTGTCTAAGTGGCTGCAGTTCTACACATAATTGATCCATCAGCCAGGAGTTCAGTGTTGATCATCAGGACAGATCATAAGTCCTTCCTCTGTCTTCTGTAATTTGCTTTTTCCAGTTACATAATGTCATTGTTATAATTAATAGCATTAAGCATTGATCTAGTCATTGCCATTTTCCGTGCCTCTATCTTTAAATGAGGTTTGGAGTTATGGTAGCAGTGAGTAGGACCTCTGAGGAACAGAAGAATGCATTTATGTGTCAGCTGTTACAAACCTGACTCATGCCCACTGCAACGTGGCTCTTTAGCTGAGATAGGATGAGTTGTAGCCCGGAAGCTCTTTCTTCTGTAGAAATTCTAAACCCTTCTTCTTCCAAACTCATGATGTTGAAGTCTGTAGCAAAGCTTGGGAAGAGAAACAAGGAGCTCCAGCCACTGTCTCTCTGCTCTGAGGAAGGCTCCTTCTCTTGTTTGCATACTAGCTGTTCAAAGACTCACCAAGGACTTTGCATCTAACCGCATTGTGCCTCTTTTTAGAGCAGAATTCCTTTTCCCAGCCTGCTTTGTACCTGCAGGCTTTGTCTGCAAATTACCTCGCTTCCCACCTCCTGCAAACTTCTTGGAAGACCTGGGATGCTCTCTGCATATTCCTGGGCTGTGTACTGTGAAGCAGAATGTAAGGCAAACTATAGGGCAGTATGTATGGCTCCTCAGAAATTCAGAATTATCTATGGGTTTTGTACTGTACGTGTTTTTTGTGCTTGTTTTCTGGCACCCATTATTACAGGGAGAAATGCCATCACAGAATGGAAAGCACAGATGACTAGTTCATGGTGTTTGGTAGGGATGTTTGTGGGTGAAGCTGGATTTGAGCTTACTGCCTTTTATGGAAAATAATCAGTGCTGGAAGATAATTCTAGAAGTGGTTTAATTTCTTTCCCTTTCTAGTTTTTGCTGTATTTGGACTTTGCTTATTTCTTTACACAGCAGGCCATGGTTTCATAATCATAACTGCCTACAACAGGTGTAGAAATCATTGTATGCAAGTAGAGCTCTGCTATCAGCAACAGGCAAAGCAGGAGTTCAGAGGAAAGAGTTGAAAGGTGAGGAAGGCTGTAATGCATATGAAACAAGTGTCTTACATCTTGTGCAATAAGATCCTTCTATGTATGAACTACAAACTTTTTTGGGAAATCCTGACAAAGAACCACACTACTGAAAATATGGATGGAAGAGCGGGGTGGTGGTATGTGCGGGTATTATTATAAGAGCAATAACTGTATTCTCAACTCTGCTATTGAATAGTCTGGTGATCTTCGAGAGTTTATAGTTCAGGTGGACACATACAAGCCACTGTTTAAGAAGCCTGAGATGAAATAGGCTAGAAAATGGGAAGACATAACTGTTAGCACAGCCCAAATGAAGTGAGTTGAACTTGTTCTACTTGTCTAGGAATGACTTAATGTGAAGAAAGGATATGCTTGCCATCAAAATAAGTTAGTTTCTTGGACCTGGAGTGGGGAAGAGGGAGGAAGAGGGAAAACTTTGCCTGCAAAATGCATGAAAGCAGTTTGATCTTGCAGCTATGACATATCCTCCATTGTAAATGTTACAATGAGGTGCTCTAGCATTTATGAATAATTCAGGCTGCTGAGAGAAGGCCATTAGACACTGACCCAACACAAGCCTGGTCCCATCAATCTTTTTTCTGAAGGAAGCCCAGGCAGTAGCAGGATCCTTTAGAAAGAACCAGCAGAAGACACTTTTGATTTGTAAGCTAAAGCGGCCCTCAAATAAGAAAATCAATTCCAACACAAAATGACATGTGAGTTTTATTAAGTCAGCATCGTCTAGCCTGCATTATTTAATAGTATGAGCTACTCTGACCTCTGTGAAGAGTTAAGCTGCATGAGCAGAATAAAGTAGGCTTCAGCCTAGCTCCAGAAGTCAGTCAAGAGTTAAGGTAGAAGCAGACTGGCAAAGCTGGATTTACCTACTATTTATGTCCTGGAATAACAAGTAGGCAAAATGTAAAATCTCAGATCCGGCTAAGTGTTGCAAATAAGATCAAATAATATGCTTCCTTTCAGTATACTTGGTTGACATCAGCTCTGAAAAAGCCACAACAGGTTTTCTTTGGGAGGTGGGGAAATAGGAGAGGCAAAACTCCACTTCTGGTAGCTTTTTGGCTCTGGCTAGAGTAGGAAGCGTTCCAGAATCCATTCTTTCCTGATATTCTGGGACTTGGGTTCTAGATGCAAGTCAAAGGCTGCAGTTTGGAAAGCAAAAAGATGTACACAAACACAATGAGGAAATGGATTTTATTTTTTTTCATACTATTAACATTTGAAGATTGCACTATTTATTATCTGTCCAGAAAGAATTGGGACCTTTCTAAGTTTAGGAATGAAAGAGGGAGTGCCACATCTAAGAGTGGCTGATAACTGGAAGATATATCTACCTGGACCTAGATTAAGGTCCCTTCCAACCCAAAGCATTCTATAATTCTATGATTTTCACCTCATGTGGGAGACAAAGGCTTTAGTAGCTGCTATTGGCTATATAGGCTGTGTTTCCACACTCTTTCCTAATTCTTTGGATTTGATTAGGAATCTTGCACTTGATACTGCTTCCTTGACAAAAGCCTCATTAAAAGTACTGTGTTTTGAAAACCAATAGTTTTAGCAGATGTTCTTTCTCTGCTGAGGAAAAAATGACAGTGTTTAAGAATTTTTTTCTTTTTTTTTTTTCCTTTAAGTTAAAGATGTGTGAAACACCTCATTCCAAAGTGTTTTCCCCTAAAAATGTAATTTTGCCCATTTATTTTGGCTGCAAATATTTTACATTTTAGGTTCTAAATGAAATGCTTCAATGCGATATTTCAAATGGGCATTTCATTTTAGAATTGTTTGTACATTCAGGGTTTTGTTTTTTCAAATATTTTTGTCACAGATTAAAAAAGGAAAATCTGTTCTTGCTGATGAATATTTCTCTTTTTTTTTTTTTTTTACCTCTTCTGTTCAGCCAGGAATGTAGAAAATCAATTATTCACATAATTCTCTTTGAGTGAAGGCTTAGGTCAGGTTAGTTCTTACTTTACCCTGCCATTCCAATTATTTTATAATATATGCAAATTCCCTTTGGCTCTTTGGCTCTCTGATAGTCTAGTCTGTCAAACCTTGGCTGCCTAATTGCATTAAAAATGAGGCTCATCAAGCAAATCAGATGCAGTTCTACCCTTAACAGTTCTAATTGTTAAGAAGGCTTGCTCAGTTGTTAAAGCAACCCATCCTTTGATACTACTACTTTTTCTTTCCTACAGATAAGGACTTCACGGTTCAACTCAACTCCTAAGAGCAGAATGTAAAGCTACCTTTAAGCTCTGGTAGTTTCCCTACCAGAAATGTGTAAGCTAGACTCTCTAACCAGAAAGAAATGCAAGGCTTCATGAGATGTCAGCTGGAAGCCTGTACTGAAGGACCCAATGTGTGCTGTTGGGATGGCATAGAAATAGACTTCGAGACCAGCAGTCTGAGCTCCTATTCCTGAGCATGGGCAATGGTTTTAATTAAACCATTTAAGAAAAGGTCTGAGCCCCAGGATGGGGCTCTGAGTCACTTGTTTCCTTCAGTAGTGAAGCCATTTCCCCAGGGACTTCAGTTTCGCAAGCCCAGCTCTACCCTGTTGATTAAGGAATCCCATGACTTGGACCACAAGAAGTTTTTCATTTATTTCGGATACAATTAAAGGCAAAGAAATTGAGTGTGTATTTTTCTGGCAAACTGCACCCCACTCATACCCCCTATAACCCCCTAACCCTTATGCTTGTTTTCCAAATTTGGGTAACGATGAAACTCAAGAGAGATGTGAATTTTAACTTGTCTGTGGCTTGGCTAATGAAGAAGGAACAGACTTTGTTTCCATCTGGACTGTGGCTTTATTTATTTTCTATTCTTTAAATAAAAGAAGTTGAATTTCTTAAAAACAAATTACTGCAAAATTACATTAACCTAAATTTACTGGTAGTGAGAGTGGGGCTCCTGAACAGCCCTTGCCTACATTAATACTTGTTGCTCATATAAAGCTCGTTAACACTAGAACATCATCTTCAAGATGTGCAGAACCTTGTAGAATTGTGAGAGTTTACTTGCAGGAGCAGCTTGCTGAACACAAGCTGTGCAAGAACTTTTCTATGTATGGTCCCTACTCGTGTTTTCTTGTTAAATGGGGTGTTCAGACAATTCCTTCTGCAGGGGAGAGGGGTGGGGAAGCTGTAAGTATTGGATTAGAAGAAGCACTGTCAGCCTCTGCATCCCCTAAACCTTCTGGCCTTACAGTAGATTGGTTGCGCAGATACACAATGCTACAGCTAGAAAAGCTGATAGCTTCCTCTTTTCATTTAACTTCTCCCAGTGAGCTAGGAGCAACAGCTAAGCGCTTAGCCTCTGCAGGTTTTCCAGAAGGATACAAGAGGCTGGAAAGGTCAAAATCTGATAAATGGAAATGAAAACACGACTTGAGAGACTAGCAGAAACAAAGAGGATAAGGCCAATTAGCAGCATTTAAGTGGTTTATCCTATTTCAGGATAAATTTCTGAGAGTATGAGCTACTATTCCTGGCCAAATGCCATTAGTTGGACATCATCTAGTTGATGGTGGCTCAACTCTAGCTGAGTTCATCCTCAACCCACTGATACACTCTTCTGGTGCTTAGGAAGCTGGGAGCTTCCCTGTAGTCTCCAGAAAGGTTTGTGGTAGATTTTGGAGCACGGCAGTGAAGGGTGAGGACCACTTCCACATTACAAAATTTCAGTGACAGCTGTGGTACTTTCTTAATCTTCGGACAAAATTTAGAAATCAATTTGCAGTTAAGTTGTAGGAGATACAAAAGAGCACTTGGACAGGCTTCTCGTGCTTTTCTGCTGCTTCAAAATGACCTTCAATTTCCACAATATGTTTTCATATGTCCTTAGACCATAACATTGGAAAATGTTCATGTGGTTCTAGCCTCAACGGGGATGCTGTGAAAATGAAGCTGGGGTAGAAAAGGGAGCTGTAACCCTTGGGTCTCTTTTGGCACATGAAACTTATCCCTGGTGGACAGAAGGCCCACCAAAAGCCCTACTGAGGTCCTATCTTGAGAAATCAAATGAGTCCTCTCTGAGCAGAAAGCCAGAACAAAAATTCCATCTTGTTCTCATTATTTATCCTGCTGAATGTTGTTAGAACTTGTTGAAAATGTTCTGGTTTGCCTTTCCCTCGGCTTTACATTTACTCTTCAGGTTGTTTGCCTGGTTGGAGGTAGATTCCATTTAATTTCCATTCCAATGTGCAGCAAACAGCACATGCATGCTGCCTGACAATTATGCACACCCACACCCCACACATCAACACCAAATCTGTGTGGGGGGACACTTTTGTTCTTTCTCAGATTGATTTTTCTTTAATCTAACACAAGATGTGTAGGCAGAGGGGATGCAGCTGTTTGAGCAGTAGAAAACTGAACACATAAAGTAATGGACTGCAGTAACGCATCCTGTCTTCTCTCAGTCCTCTATGTACATTATGTCATGTTTGCTGCCCACTTCTCTTAGAGGAATAAAAAAAAATGATCCAGGAAGGAGCTATTTATTTAAACACAAGCATAAGGAACAACTGGATGCCTGTGTCATTGCTATCATGTCTGTGAGGCTCCTCATACAATAGGTCAGATGTGAAGTCTTCCCTTTTTGCTTTTTCTTTTTATAAGATGGCAAAAAACTTGGCCTAATTCAGCAGCTGATGTATTTAAATGCCTTGGCCCAGCTCCTGAAGCTTGCTAAAAATATATAATTTAATCTTATCAGATCCTGTTTCACTGCTTCCTTGTTGACCATATGGTGGCAAAGTTCTGAGAAAGGAAATAGATTTAGGAAAGAAACAATGAGAATTGTTTCTGCTTCTGAATGATATATGGGGTTTACTTAGTTCCTACTGTTTCCTGAAAGGGCACTCTGGAGAGTAAATTACTCTGTTAATGGTGTCTAAAGACATGTGCCTAAAATAGCTTCTGTCCTACTGTTAATAAATAATCTGCAAACATGTCACACTTCTCAGCTTTTCATTATAATAGGGAGAATACAGACTTTTCACTGTCCTGTCCCCGGGTGTGCATTTAATTTTATCTAGCTTCCCTCATACACAGATTAAAAGAGGTTTTTCTCCCAAGCCCTGATTCAAGGAAAGGGCTTACGCAGATCATGCTTTTAAGCTTTTTTAATTCTTTTTTTAAACCATAACTATCTGCTCCCCAAACCAGCCTGTGCCTTTTTTTCTTTTCAAGTTATTTATGGATTTTATTTTTGTTTTTGTTAACAAGCCTGTGAGACATTTAAAAATAATATCTCAAATCTCTTAGAGTGAGGTCACAGGACTGTCTCAGACTCTCAGCTTCTGCTCCTTGATGAAATGAATTAGTGTGTGGGAGCCACATGTCCTGTTGCAAGCGCATATTGGGTGAACCAAGATCAAACTGCTGTCATTTTTTGGCTTCCAAACAATACAGAACTTGCTGACACTGAAAAACTGAACAGACTGAAAGCACAAGCAAGAAAGGGCATTATCTTGATCTATGGATGCTTCTCCTTGGAATGTACAAACAGTACAGATGACAAAACCTTACAGCTAGAGGGGTTTTCGTATTGTTACTGACACTGGCCTAGATTGTGATGTTCCCTTGTACCTGTGTAATCCTAGCTATGTAGCTACTCTACCATGGAAAGATGTGGTTTGCCTTCAGAGAGTTGTTTCACTTCTCCTCTTCTACTTGTCTCTGATCATTCACCTTTCACACTCCAGGTTTGTTTTTCTTCCACTGTCCATAGCCATCCCTTTGCAACACCTCTGAACGGGCACCAGATTTTTCAGGGAGTTTGGATGCAGACGTGACTTCACTTAGAGTCACGGAATGGTTTAGGTTGGAATCATGGAATTGTAGAATGGTTTGGGTTGGAAGGGACCTTAAAGATCATCCAGTTCCAATCCCCTGCTACGGGCAGGGACACCTTCCACTAGACCAAGTTGCTCCAAGCCCTGTCCAATCTGTCTTTGAACATGTCCGGGGATACAGCATCCACAACTTTTCTGGAAAACCTCTTCCAATGTCTTGCCACCCTCATAGGGGAGACCTTTTTTCCTAATATATGATCCACATCTAGTTCTGATTGTTTTTTGTTCCTGCCTCTCAAGCAGGACACATCCATCCACTGAGCTGGGAGTCAACCTGGAGCGAGCATATGGATATGGCCACAGGGTCTGTGGGACTCTGTTTTTTGGGGGATGGTGAGTCCCTGGCTATAGGATACACATGAGGTAGTGGCTGCAGTTCCTTCTGAGTTGTCAGGGCTGCATTATGTAATGTTTATATTAAAAAAGAAGTGTTTCTTCTGTAGATGAAAAAGAAGTGCAGCACTTTTTATTGTCACAGTTTTCTCCAGAAGGCACTATAATAAACTATACCTCAAGATTAGACAAAATTTTTGGGACTTGACCCAAAATTTTGCATTTGTCTATGTAAGGATTAAACTATCCTCTGTATAAACATCTATACAAGTGCTCTGGCTGATTGCGATCTGATAAATAAGAACTGGATCCAAAAACCTCTCTTCCTTTTCCTCTTACACTTTCCGCTGATCCATTTTTCTAAAACCAAAAATCAACACATCCTCTCTTTCTAAAAGATGTTTTAAATGGGGCTACCATCTGACTTTGCTTGCATTTTGTCTTCTCTGGTGTCATCACTCTGCTGGAAATTCATCTTATTGCAGTTTCCTCATCTTATTGTAGTTGTGTGGAAAAGCATGTTCCAGTGACTGTAGCTGTGGAGAGCTGGGCTATCTTGCTCTGTTGTTAGTTTTAACTGGTATCAGCTTTGATCATCTCCATTTTATGGCTTAATTTTGCCTTTCAAAATGCCAGACGTGATCTTATCAGGAATCTCTTACGATGTGTTTTGGGGTGGGCAGTCCCAGCATGTGCATGTCCTAAATGTTGTTCTCCGCAGTAGTGAATTAGCTCAAGAAACTCACTGCTAGAGGGCATTAGCAAAGCTTAGCAGAGTTCAAAAGCCCTGGACATAAGGAGTTCACAGGGCTGTCTAAAGGTAAGTTATACCAGCCAGAAACTACGATCTAACATATGAATGTTAACTAGAAGCTTTTCTCAGTTAATTATCTATTTCTTGTGCTTTCTTGTGAAGCAGTTCATCCTTTTCTCCAGAAGTGACAAGTATCCAGGGTAAGATGAGTTACTGAGTTTATCCGGTGTGGCACTTTCCATGTGCAGTGATGAAGTGGGCATGGGAAGATGTCTTGGAGTGCATTCAAAGTGAAAATGGAAAACAAAAGTTCCACATTTTGCAGCTGTTCAAGTTACTACCTGGCTCTCTGTCATTAATCCCTCCCTGAGATAAAATTACTAGGGCCCTAAATGTTTTAAAAATCATTTACTGGCCTCCTTAGGATAATTAAATTAATAAAATCATCAGCCACACTCACTTCTCTGCTGAACCAATTATACTAAATCTACAAAGCTGAGGAAGGAATACTCTAGGATTTAGGAAACTGACAGTGTTGCAGAACTTCTTGCTTCTTCCCTGGCCTTGCCCTTTATACTGATGAATAAAGGATGAAGCCCCAATGTTAAGTGCTAGTTAGATTAGTGTAGCCTTTTCATTTGAAGGGCTTTTGCCTGGGTAAAGCCTAAACTGACTTTATTACCTTTACTTTATTACCTACACTGAGGTATTCTAGTGAAGGATCAGCACACAGTCCTACGGTCTTGGTCTCATTCTGCCTTCAGCTAGCCATGTTACAGGTTATTTTGTTATTTCTCATATGAATATGAAATACTTCTCATCTGACAGCATTTAGGAGCTGGTTTTCTAGAGCATTTTCAGATACAGGACACTGATTACTCACTGGTTGCAGTTTGCTTCAAAATTTCTTAATGGAGACAGAAAACCTTTTATCTGAAGAGACCTGAAAGTGCTTTGCAAATAACAATTAACCTTCGTGCCATTCCAGCCTGTTGTCAGCTGTTAACCTTGTAAGCTCTCTCCCGAATCCTTTGCTTGTGTCTGCTCAGTGCTTGAACCTTGATTTAATACATGAGATGTTACTACGATGTTAGTAAAAATCCTCTTTTGACCCAGGGAGAAACTGGAACTTTGGAGGTCACATAACAGTTATAATGTAGAAGGATGAAGAAAGTTTTGTGGACTCTAGGTGAATTCTGAGTGGAAAAGGGAAAGGATAAATCAGCATCTGGCTCCCCCTCACCCTTTTCCTTGCCAAATGGTTCTATATCTCTGTAAGAGCTCTGATGTATTAAGGGAATTTTAGGGTATTGGATGGCAGAGCCATGGTTGATAGCTGCAGTTGAAGCTTGCAAACCTCTCGGGATGCCCCAGCTCCAAAACAAGCTGTTCTCTTGGTGAAATATGTTAAACTGATCAATAACTGCTCATTTTGTTTATAATTTAATTACACACTGAGCAGTGGAAATGGCCAGTTGAGAGTTGAGCTCATATCTATAGGTCTCTTCCTTCTCTGCCTTTAAGGAGCAAGGTTAGATGGTGGGAAACACTAGGCATCAGTCATGCTTGCTTCCTTCCTAAGTTCTACCAAAATAATCAGCTGTACCAGGATAAAACTGCATTAGTGCCATGACCAACCAGTCCCCAGTGTGCACGTCCCTGTAACGTGTATTTATTGCGAGGAGGACTGAAATAGCTCTCCTGCTTTAGTTTTATTGTCTCTTCCAACACTAAAACATCATATCATGTTTAGCAGTCACTGAGCTTCTCTGCACCTCAGTTTTCCAGTCCCAATATTCAAGGGGGATGAAGGTAAAAGGTAGACTGCCATCTCCAAGGTACTCCTAGATTCACAGATGTAAAGTGCTTTCTCTGAGACAAGCTTAAAGGTAAACTGCTTCTCTGCCTGGGCCCCAACCAGCTCATTTTGCAATAATATGCCAAAGTTGATTTGCGCAGTGCATATAGAATCAGAGAATAATTGAGGTTGGAAAGGACCTTAAGATCATCTAGTTCCAACCCCCCTGCCATGGACAGGGACACCACACACTAAACCATGTCGCTCAAGACTACGTCCAACCTAGCCTTGAACACTGCAAGGGATGGAGCATTCACAACTTCCTTGGGCAACCTGTTTCGGTGCCTCACCGTGCTCACAGTCAAGAACTTCTTCCTTATATCAAAGGAAGTTTGAACCCATAAATTTAGATTTATATAGATATAGTAATTATTGTGTGTTGTAGCTATCGGATATCCCAGTTTTTTACTCTTGCTTCACATCTCATTGAAAAAAATATTTAAAAATTAGGTTTCTTTTTTGTTTTGAGTATTCCCACTCCCAGTCCCCAGGCTACAAGAATATGATTTGTTTTAGCATAGCTTAAAAAGCAAAGGGAATAATAAGATAGGGAAGGTAGAGAGGGGTTATCTCAGACTCTGGAGCTCTCATGCAGTTTTATTTTTCTCAGTACTTTAGAGACTTCTTCCTTCACTGAAGTTTTTAAGAGAAATGGAAAACAGTTTGGTGCTGATAGTGAGTCCAGGAGAACGAGTAAGTGTTAAATTGGAAAGCTGGCGCTTCTGAAACAAGATTATTAGCAAATCAGGGAAACTTGTACTGTTTTATGCACTCTGATGTGGGCAATTTAATTATGGCTGAGTGGCAGAGGGTGGAAGAAGAGCCAGTGTTATTAATGATACGTGTTAAATAGCTGTGGATGGCAGCAGTGGATTGTTCACAAAGGCCGGCCCTGCTCTAACAAGCTCCTATTTCCTTCAAATATTTAAATACAAGCCATAATACTAACAGCTGTTTGTGCTCCCTTCGTGTTGCTTATTATTCTACAGGTAAAAGACACAAGGTCACTCAGCTGGGCCATTTGCCAAGGAAGTTTAATTGCAAGATCTTTATTAAAAAAAAATGTAATCCATTCCTTTAATTATCCAGAAATATGAGAGCTGTGTGCAAGGGAATTACTGCAAGAATTAGCATGAGCTTATGTAATACCCATTTTAACAAGGACCAAATTTACAAAGTGACTGTGGTCTTCTTAAGGATCGCTGCCACCCGGGAACAAGCTGCATCTCACTTGTTTGGGGCGGCTCGCTCTGCCACGGCCTGATTTAAAAGTTTGTCCTTTGTGCTAAACTCAGCAGGTAAAGGTGAAGAGCATCTTCTGCTCAGTGACATGAGCAAAGCTGCTGTTTCAGCATAGATCTTTGGAAGTTCATAGACTGGTGGTACAAACTCATGCCTTTTTGAACCAGTGAGAGCCTTTGATGTTTTCAAAAATGTATATTTTAAAGAAACCTATTTCTTTTCTGTTCTGTCATACTACTCAGCTCATACCATAAAGGGCTGGTAAGGAACTGGGTGTTCATTGTACGCGTGGGAAAACTGCAACTGAGATAACTGAGATTGCAAAGCGGTTAAAATAAAATCTGTAGCCTTCACTTAAATCATAAAACATCTCACTGGAAACAAATGCACTCAGACTTTATTTTCTACCTGTTTTCTAGGGATGCCATTTAGTTATTGCTCCAAGATTATTTTTTGGTTTTAAACCATTATCTCCTTGCTCACTTCTGGTATTTTCTGCATAAAAATAGTGGGGTATTTCAGTATGAGGCAAGTTTTTACACATTATATACCACTATAACTATCATTTTGCTTCTCGCTAGTACCTGTTCCTTGCTGTAGGTACAGATGTGCTTTGATTTCACTGTTCTTGTAAGGACTCTATCAGCACGATGTCATCAGAGGGCATGTTGTTCCCCCTGGCTTGCTGGAGTTTGTTCTCTGTTTTTGTTGGGATGCTTGTCTTGAAGCACAGCTGCAGTTTTATGGAAAATAGTTCTCTTTACACAGATATTCATGAATTAAATATTGCATATGTAATAATAAATTTTAACTTCTACCTGTCTACAGGGTATTTCATTCCCCAGGGTTTCATAACCCTGTTGCACAGGTGCAAGAGTTGGTTCCTTTCTCAAGGAAATTTAGTCACCTCAGAGATGCATTATGCGTTACCTGCTAAATCCATCTATCTAGTTTCTTATTCTGAGCCTACTCTGTGCTTTGCAAATGCACAAGCATTTCCTTCCCCACATAGCTTTACATTATCCATCGAAAATGAATTATGTCTGCAATCCTCTAATTCACTTACACTATTTCCAAAGTTGCCTTATTGAATATCATGATCTTCTGTGCGTTCATGTTTTAATTTGCATTTGATTTAGCTCCCCAGACCTTGCAGGCTGACCTTGATCATCCTTGGAAAACGAAAAAAATCCACCACAAAACGACAATACCCAAACCCATGCATTTTTGTATATTAAAATTTAAGCTCTTTTTTCATTTTTTTAAAAAGGATAAAGGTCTCCATGTTTTAATGTAATCACACTTGTGTGGCTTGTGTTATAACATGCTCCCTTCAGATGGGCTTCTGCCAGAACCTTTGCCTCTCTGTAACATTAAATTGCAGAGGCTTGAATTCTTTAGCCCATCTCACTCATGACTCTGCTGTGAACACTTTGAGCTCTTCTCAATGCTTCAGTATTTTTGTGTCTGTGGCTTAGATATTCTCTTTATTTCTAGCCTCAGTGAAGTCAGTAACAACTTTTCCTTTGCTTTTATGTGGCCACAATTTTACTGGTGATGGTAAAATAATACTGCTTCAGAACTTACTAATGACAGTAATATTCCAAGTCCTAACAGAGTATGGGAAGAACAGATCAGGTCATTGGGGTTGTGTCCAACCTTTTTCTCCCCATTTTCCTAAATATATGGTCTCTGTCCATGGTATTGCAAGGTTTATTGCAAGTAAATATAACTGTCCATGGATCAAAACAAATACATAATTTTATTCCTCAAGAACTATAAGATTGACAACTAAGATTTTCCTAAACACTTTACAGACCAAATAACATCACCTTCTTATGAACGAAGTATACCCTGGGTGGCATTCATCCAGAGGTTTCTCACTCTGTGAACTGCTTGTGATCAGATCATGCTTTTTATGGGTTGCTGCCTATCCAAAATTGCCTGACAAATGTTTTTGAGCAAATTTCAGTGTCTGTTCTGCTTGCAAAAGGTTTGCTGGGTTTGTTTATTCACACAGCAGGTCTGAAATTCCCTTATCCCTTCAATTCAGTTAACCATTGCTTATGCTGTACTTCTGCATTCTTACTGTAAAACTTTTCTAGACTGCAGGAGAGTTTTCTTCTCAGAAGAAAACTACTTCAGTTTTAAAATGAGGCTCATCTAGCCCATGTGCCTTGTTCTCTGCTTTTTGTTTTAATATAGCCAGGCATGTAGAAACACTTGCAGAACACACAAAATTATAAGGCAGAAGTGCTGAGTCAAAATGTGTGTCGAAATGTGCTTAAGCGATCCTGGAATACCTTTCTTTCTAGATTCAAAGATCTGCAGAGACTATAGTGTCTGGATTGGGCCTGTCAAGGCACCAGAAAAAAGTTTCAACTCTTTATTCGTTCGCTCCACAGAGGATGGATACCACTGTATATAATTCCTAGAGAAAACCCATCTCCATATCAAAAGCCCAAGGATTTTATTTATTTCATATTATTTTTCTAGCACTTAAAAAATAGTCTAAATCAAGCCACCCATCCAAGAGAATGGACAAACAACAGCTTTTCCCCGAGATGAATCTCTTTGACTTGATGACTGAGCACAGATTTTATGATACTGGAATGGCAGGAGCATTCTTTACTTGCTCGTGGTCCGTAGCTTAGGCCTTATCAGAAACTTACTCTGGTAGGGTGAAAAACATCCTATTTTTGTCTCTTCCAGACACATGACAGGTTATAGATGGATTATGGAAGAGATGATTTTGATGGCTCTGTCTTGACACCTTGCTGTGTTTTTTATTGAAACGTATTTCTAATGAAATCCAAAAAGACGTTTACATCAGCTGAGAGTTTGACCTAAAGACCTTGTAGCTTTTTGTGGAGACACTGCCCTCATATAAATAACTGTTTGTTCATGCTCTTTCTCCTATTCATTATGGTCAAAGTCTGAGCTCATGTCTGTTTCTTAACACAAAAATAGTCTATAAATTCAGGGATGCTTAAGTCATTCTTGAGTTTCATTAAGTGAAATGTTACATTATGATAAGACTGGGCAGTATGAATGTGAGCTTTTTAAGATCCTATCTCAGGAAACAAAAAAGATTCTTTAGCTATTTTGAGTTCTGCAATTACCCATACAAATAAATCCTCACTATTAAAGAAATACAATCTCCCCCATTACTAGAAAGCAGCAAATAGGATTTAGCTTGTGTTGGAGAAGACATGCTGTCGTTTGTGTTTTTCATTACCAGAATAATTGTAGCAGATTTATTTAACCAATCATTCATCAGCTAGTTTACAAAAGCTCCTGGGGCTGCTGCAGTTGTTGGACAGTTGACAGAATTGTTTAGCTGATAAATACAAAAGATAACTTGATTCAAGTATGACTTCTGTGGGACTGAGAAAAACACAAATGTTGTTTTGTCTCTCTTTGGATTCAAAGAGGACGTAGAATTAGATCTTGGAGTAAGAGTAATTTCACAGTTGGCCTCTGGAAATATCCTGTTATTTTAAAAATAATTTTAGTCATTAGTTCTGCTTGTAATTAAATAAATATAGTTATATTTTGCAGTAATTATGCCCTCAGTCCAATAAAGCACTTAACAGGTGTATGACTTTAGAACATGAATAATCCTGCTAGCTCATATGCTTATGGTTAGATCTGTACATAACAGCTTGGTTCATCAAAACACAATAAACACTTTAGTTGCACTATTAGCAGTAAGTTTTAGGTGTGTGCTTGAAATTAAGCATGTGTTCAATTGCTTTGCCTGGATGGTGGTGAAAAATAGCCTGTTAATTTAATTACATGCTGGAAAGCTTTACTGGATTCAGGTCTGTTGGAGTAAGGTTCAGAGGGCCACATAGTTCTAATTTGGTCTGTGGTGCAAATGACCTGATATTAATGCTATAATTTATTCTTAGCACTAGTTGTTGTGGTACTTGTGATACTCAGCAATGTTTTTGCTTGTGAATCAGGTGACTTAGATTGATCAGAAGTCTGGAAAACATGAGAAAGATAAGCTGAGGAAATGCTAGAGATGTTACCAGTGGAGATCTCCAAAAGCAGGACAGACAACGTCCCCATGGATGACAACCATGATCAGCCCTGTTCTGGGGGAGAGGATGAAGACCTCTAAAAGACTCTGGCCTCTAGCTCCTGAACATGGGAAAAGCTTCAGTGATAAATATCTGAACAATTCACACGCCAGTGATTTTATCATTAAACAAAGAGCACAAATATTTTTGGGTTTGTTGTTTATTTTTCCCTTTTTTTTACAAAAGAGGTTTTCCTGGAAAAAAATGAAATGTGTCATGAGCAGTGTGCTAAGTGTAGGCTTGTTTTTTAGCCGAGCAAACATTTAATATTTATTTTCTTTGTCTTGTCGGAATCTTACCTCTCAATTGCAGTACGTTTTGTGCAGATTAAAATGAAAACTAAATCTGACAATATTTCCTGACAAGAGCTGGGAAACTCAAAGGCCACAATAGCATTGCAAAGTACTACTTTTTCTTTTTGGTTTTTTTGTTTTGTTTTGGTTTGGTTTTTTTTGTTTTGTTTTGGGTTTTTTTGGTGGTTTTTTTTTTTGTTTGTTTGTTTTTTGTTGTTTTTTTTTTTTTAAAAGACGCACTTCCAAAATGGCTTGGAAGGTGCTGGATAGAATAAAACACTCGAAATACAACCATTTCCAAAGCTGGCTGTCTATACATTGGTATGAAGCAGACCTGACAGATATAATTCAACTGTCTAGTCTAGCTAAATGCATAATAAAAAACTCTTCTCTTAAAAATCTCAAACTCTTACTTAGACTTTAAAGTCTCAAGTCCCTGGTGTGGTATGTGAGCTCAAATGTCCTTATTTTAGTGAGGAGAGAACAAGTGTCATTTTTATGTGTAGAGATTTGCCATGGAAATCCACCAAGACTATGCTAGAGTTGGAGCCAGAAGATATTTCCCTTCTGAATCTTTTTCCTACTACTGTATAAAGAAGACCTAAGAAAATAGTTCCAGAATTTCCAACCTTCCTTCTCTGCTCAGAATAGAGATGCAATTACCTAGAATATCTTCCTTTTGCCTCTGCACGTCTCCCTCTGCCAGATCTGTGAAGAACTTGATCGAAGAGCTTGTGATCTGCAATTTAAGAAACCAGTGTTTTCCAGGGCGTGTTGCATCAGTACATCATTACTATGTTCCCTGCCCTACTCTCCTTACTAATTTATTTATTTTATTGTTGGTGTCAAATGGTTTTGTCAAAAGCAACTCTTTCCAGACCATTAATGCCAGAGCAGATGATTGTTTTCCACCAGCCTCATGAATAATTCAAGCTGCCAGCTCACGGCCTCATCCTCAGCATCAAGGGCTCTTCTGAGGAAGCAGGGTTATTAAAGGTAACAATCATGATGAGTCTCATCTTTGAGCAGGATGTACTCATTAATCCTCGGAAGCAACCCTATCTTGAAACAAATCATACAGCGCTGAGGCTTTTTCCACCTTTTGCTTTTTCTCTTCCCCTTGCAGTTTCTTTTGTTGATGATAGTGTTTTTGAGATTCTGCTATAACAAGAAAGTCAAAGGATATGATAAATACTTTAGGAAAGTGGAAGTAAATAGCATGATGAGTGCTCAGCAAGAAGTGTTCCTCTTTGTAAATTAATTTACTTTACAGGTTCTCATGCCCCTTGCATGCTGGCTCTCTGCAAGTACTGGAATGAACATGTTTGTTGGCAGAAATATTCTGGGACTTGGGGAACGATAAGGCTAGAATATTAAAGCAATGAAAGCTGTATACATATTCATATACCAGGAACTTGATTATTAATTCTGATAATTGGTTCTCAGCTGTGTTTACACAATGGTGGTGAAATCTTATAAGTAAATTGTGAGGTTAGTTCTGAAGCTGGCTATTGGTCTTATTCATGCCAATCATAGAAGATAACTGAGAAAATACTTGGAAACCAGCCTATTCGCTTAGGTTCACCAGTATTCAAAACAACCATGAAACATTTAGGCTCTTCTAAATGGTAATAATACCATAGGTTTTTGTTGTCTTTGCTTTGAAAGGTGATTTCATATTAGATAGTCTGAGGTTTTGTGAATATATTTGTCAAAAAAAACAGTAACAGGCCCTAGATTCATGCACAGCTGAGCTGCAGGTGGCTTCTAGTTCAGCCAACTATTTGTAATTTTAGTAAGCGAGTGGAGATTGGTCCCTCTTGAGTCTAAAGGGATGCTGTGGCTCCAGGCTCTTTGGATCATAAACAGTGCATCTCTATTGGCATAATTCCCTATTGCTTTGTATGGTTCTACAGGTTACTGGAATGGACTGAAAAGTTGTTTTTTTTTTCTCTCTTTTTCTATTTCTATGGTACTTGCACATTACTATTATATTTGCTTTTAAAAATGGATATGGAATGTTCAAAAAAATCTTAAAAAAGGCACATTGTTTCTGCCTTTGCTGGAAGAGCCTTTCAAACATTGGGAAATAGTGTATTTGGAGCCAACTAAGGCTGAATATCTAAGGAAAGAAGCAATATTCATCAGGCAACCTAAAATTTTCCATTTAAATCCCTATTTTTATCAACTTCCCAACTAACCTGTATTGGATACATTGGCTGCGGGGACTGGTACAATGCCTGCCACTGATCACATCTGCATAAACCCTGTTCTGGGGATGCGGAAGGACTGGTACTCTTTCACACCTTTTTGAGAAAACTAAATGTCCCTTTCCCTCGATCTATTGAGTTTATTGAAGAAGAGGTTAAGAGGTGCTTTTGATCCACTAATAGATAGTAGACAGCTCCATTAATCTAGAGGTGTTCAGGAAAGCATGTAAAGAGATCCAGTGGTTGGAAGGTAAAGCTGTCTGAAGTTAACCACTGCTGTTTTTAACACTGTAGGTTACTAATCACTCACCCAGATCTGCTGTGGATTTTCCCTCCTCCATATAAAATATACTGATTTGAACAGTAGAACACTAGCTGTGATTTTGACAGAGAAATGGCTGCGTGCAGTTTACTGACTTCTGTTCTGCAAGAGAACATCACAGCTGTGACTCTTTCTTCTGGCCTAAAAGTCTATGAAGGATGAGAGAAATCCCACACCTAATCATCCCTCAGGTTTTTTGGTATTTGAGCAGGAGGTAGAAGAGATTATATTATGATATTATAACATTCTGTGCCCAGAGGACAACAGAATACACTGCTATAACTTGAAACAAAAAGATAAGCATGGTCCTAAGATGTCTATGTTCCTTTTTTCTAATGCTTTCTACCCCTTCAAGAAATTAGAGAATGCTCTTATTATAGTATTTTTATATCACTTTCAGGCTGCAATGTTGTTTGATCTGTCTGATGGGAGCCTTGGGGTACAATATTACTGAGAGAAGAACTTGTTGCATAGAATGCATTAGCCAGTCAATATTTCTTTCTTGTTCACTAAGACTAATACTACCTGTGTCTTGTTTTCTTGATGGTTCTGCTGCAGCAGAAAGTGTTGACTGACAACTGCTTAAAAAAAGTCTTTCTTTTTTCCAAGATAAACTGAGGCATAAGCAAGGAAAGGCCACAGGAACAGCAATTCTACCACTCTTCCAAGATAATTCAACTCTTGCTTCTTTTGCTGAGCATATCAATGAGAAGATGCCACTCAAGCTTGTATACCTAATACTGGGGCTTTAGAAACTAGGCTTATACAATTAATTTTAAGTTGCCAAAACTAGGAAAACAGGTTTTGTTGATATGGATCTGCTCAATAAGCAGGTTAAGAACCGTATGGGAAATAATTAATTTCTCTTTCTAATCCCCTGAGGCTCCTGTTTCCTCAAAAAAACCCACCATCAGATTCTTCAATTGATACAAATGACACAGCTGACTGCTCTTTCCCCTTTTCAAGAATGTAGGACAGGGCATTTATTTCAGTGGTAAACCTGCACTGTATCATGTTTTCAAAGAAATTGGTTAGTAGGAGGTGACTGAGGCATCACCCTCCCCAGGCGACTCCAGGTAATCCTCTTTGCTTTAATGTCTCTTTTCACTTGAATCTACAAAACAAGTTGTGCTTCTCAAAATGGACTCTCTGCCTACTTGGATTCCTTTTGAGGTCACTTGGAGGACGTTTGCAGCAGCATTTGATGGAGATTACGCTCTAAAGGCAGGGACTGAGGAGCAGTTGATAAAGGTTTAAAAGCATTAAACTTGTTCATTTGCTAAAAGCATAAAATCACAAGGTTAAGCTTGATAATGTTCTGTTAGCTTAGGACAGTGCTTCTGCACAAATGTCAAGTGATGTGAATATTAATAAACCTTTAAGAGTATTTTTATCCTCACAGTGCCTTTTTGTGATAGTAAATCAAAGTACACGTAAACTCTTAACAGTTGGGAATGATAGGTAGAATACAAAGCACCAGTTTGCTTTTAAAAAAGACTATAAAGCTTGGATTTTAGATCTTCAAGAATAAGTGTCTTGGAGGGCTCTCATGACCCTTTTCTCTGGCCATCTAGCAAAGTGTGAACGACTCCTTGAAATCCTTCTTGAAGACCTATAGTATTTCTAATTTGAGCTTCAGAAGTGCAGGTACTAATGAATAATAAAATGACACATGCAGGAAGGCCAGGATTTTAGATTTTGGGCTGTCTTGTGAGAGTTTTAGTCTTGGAAATGTTTAATCTACAAATGAACTTACATTAGCTAACAGATTTTAAAGAATTAAATATTTGTATTTCCACTGAATTGCACAGAGCTTGAATCCTGCCTCCCAAGATGCACGTCTTTACCCAGACATCTACCATGCTGTCCTTTTGAGCATATACTGATTTGTCTTAGCCTGTTATAGACAGAAAGATGAATAGAAGAAGTTCAAAAGTAGGCTGAGATTTAGACTGTAAGCGTCCTCAAGTGCTAGGATTTTCAGGTCTGTTTTCTCCTTCTGAAAAACTCATCAGTGCTGTTGAGGATCATGTGAAGTTGGTGTGAAAAATCTGTGAAAAGTCTGTTTGTCCCAGCAAAGCCCTGAACCTTGGTGTAAACCGGGGGAGATTTATGGTTTCAAGATGAAATCAGGTAATGCTGAAATTCTCATGGGGTTTCTATACCAGGTGAAATATGTTGTTTATTCTTAGTTTTTCCTTTGAACTTTGTATTTGAACTCCGAAAAAGAAATTATTTTGGGGGGTGCAAATTACTGCCAGATGGCAAAGGATAAGTGTCTGACAACTCTTCTGTCCTGTAAACGTTTAGTCTAGGTGTGTTTCTGGAACTGAAGGGTGGAAAAGACTGCAGGGGAGAGCTGGAAACTCACAGCATTCCCATCATTGTTTTCTGAGATGGCTGAATTGGCTCAGGCTACCAAAGGGCTGATGAAAACTAAGGAGTTTGAGAAAATAAATAGTGTTTGATTTATTTCACAGCAAAGTGCCAAAAGTTGCAATCCTCACTGCTTTGCTGTGTATAACATCCCGTGGCAGTGAGTTCCACACTTTAAGATAAAGATTTTTGTGGAAATATGTTCTTTTTTGTATATGTTAAGTCTATTTCTGATAAATGAATGTAAGGTTCCTTCACTGTTTTACTTTGAAAAAAAGGGATAGCTTTCGAGCTGCAGTTATGCTCTTATGTACTTGTACAACAGTCAGTAAAACATGTTTGTGACCTTCTGGGCCTCCACTGTACATGAAGAAGTAAGAGCAGCACATGCTCTAGATGATTCCTGGAAAACTTAAGAATTAGTGAAAATTAAAGGACAGAACAGATTCATAATACCCTCTATCAAGTGTGGAACAGAATTTTATTCAGCTGTTTGAGCAGCGTGAGGATGGGGTTGTGCTCAATTTCATTAGTGTTAAATGTTTGCAACTCTGCTGTCTTTAAATGTTTTTGCTGGAACTGGATTTATAGCACAGATCAGCCTTTAGGGTTTTGTTTCCATTAAAGGTATGAGGGACAACAATGAGGAATAAAAGGGAAAATCAATGAGACTTCTCTTTTTTTCCTGTGCCACAATCTTCCCCTCTGCAACTGTGAAGTGGTTCTCCAGTAAGTTATTGTGTCTTCTTTAGGACCTTTACAGCATTGCTATTTCTAGCTAAAATGATTTTAGTGTAATCAGTGTTTGGAACTTTACTTGTGGAGTTCAGTCCCTCTTATATCAAGCCAGGCAGTACCTATCGAAGTGCAAAGCTTCTTCCAGCTGGATTTATTCACTAAGTTGTCTGACCTTCTGGACCAGAAGATGCTTTAGATAAGCACATACGTCCAGAAGTAAAAATCCTAAAAAGAATGAAAGCAATTCCCACACTCCATGCTTCTGACCTGATTGGGAAGAAAGAGTATCCCATGAAAACCTGGACTGGGTTACTGCTCGGGTTCAGTTCAGCAGGCATGCACAGCTCTTCTTCACCTACCATCTAAACTATTGTTTTCAAGGGCTCTGATCAATCTCATTTACTAGATTGCTGCCTAAAGGAAAAGTCTTAGATGAAAATCCCTGCAGTCTGTGTAACAATAAAGATACTTATCAGCCCAGATATTTCTTCTACAATAACTCTGTATGTTTTTCTGTACATAAAGACAATTCTACACACACACACATATTAATTTTCCATATATAATTTCAAGAGGAACTCCAACACCATGGGAACGCTAACTTTTTTATGCATATAACACTCATGTACAATACGTGACCAATGTGGTTCCATCCACATCATCGTGCAGTTTAAACAATAACAAAGTTGGGCCACCTGCCATGAAAAACCTCAGCCTGTGGCTTAACTGCTGGGGAGAAATTTCACAGGTCTCATGGAAAGCAAGGCATGAAAATAGACTGTGGGATTGCAAGCAGCTTATCAGAGGGAGAATGGGTATTGCAAAGTCAGAGCTGAACAGAGTATTTCATGTCTTTGGCAAGTGTGGCGTGCATGATCTGAACCATTAATCAAATACTGACAGCCTGTTTGGGGAAGCAGAGTGTCAAATGGAGGAGGGCTTGCGGAACCCCATTCAAATGGCATCTGGGGGAAGGGGGAAGAAAGAAGGGGGAAGAAAACAATGAAAGGAATGTTTATGGTACTGGAACAAGTTTATGTACATTTACTCCAAACGTTTGGAAATTTACATTGATCTCAGTAGAAGCTGGTGCTGGGAGGAGAGTAAAATCATCATTCCATCTTGCCCTGTCAAGTGTGATTTATGCTGGGCATTTGACAACCACTTGGTTCAGAAACCTTTCATAACCTTCTTGTCTACTTCTTAAGCAAAGCAAATGAGCTTTAGAAAAAACCAACAAAACAAGAACCCACCCCAAAACAATAACAAAACCCAGATCCTGCACTAAATGTAGAGAATTCTGCACATCTGGTGATGCTAATGTCTGTGATGTGTGTCCAGATATCTACTTAGAGAAGGTGGAAGTGTATTCAGCTTGTTTATGTACAGTATTTGCTGACTTCAGTTTTGGCAATCTGTGTAATAGCTGCTTCTTGTCAAAATAACATGTCTTTGTCCTCCATTTCCCCTCCTTTTTAATATTCTCTCCTTTATGGAATTAAAAATACTGCGTGAGGCAAGAAAGAGTCTTTTATTGCATTTATTGTAAATGAAAAATGAAATAATCTAGTTTTCCTTTAAGAATTCATGTATGTATTGGAAAATGCAGAGTTGACCCTTTAGAAACCCATGTTTTTTCTGCTCCATTTATTTTGGGAGAAGTCCATAGTCAGTTTTCATAGTGGTGAGAGGTACATGTAGTCACTGATGTGAGAAAGGAGGTTTTACATCTTGCAATGCTACTGCAAATTAGCAGAAAATCCTTAGCATCACTAGAATTATATTAAGTTTCCATCAACGACACAGAGACCAGCTGACTATCAGTACAGTAATATTTGCATAGCTCTGCTGGCTATGGAAATTCACAGCTAAGAATTGTCTTGGGGTTTTTGTTGGTTTTAGTTTTCTTTTGTGTGTGTGTATCTTCTTTAGTTTTTAGTGTGTTCTCCTGCTTGCATGTCCTTCTGAAGTACTACTGGCTGCCTCCTATCACCAAAAATAAAATGCTTTCCTCTTGCCCATCTAAGGTGTATGTTCTAAATATCCAGAGACATACATCACTTGTACTGGGATTATTTAACTGAACTGTTTTTAGCACATTTCTGATAGCCTGCTAAATATGCAGCCATATGCAGTACCCCCTTTTATAAAGAGCCTTTATTAAAGAAATAAGTGTCTTATGTGTTTTGGGGTGGGGCCTTCAGAAGTGACTATGGGAGCTCAGCTCCCATACCTTTAAAAGCTAGTCTTTGGGATTTATAGGTAAGCTTAAATTTGATAAATGAACTTTTTTTCCATGTGCATCATATTCACTATTTTGCTTTGCCTCACTTCCACCCCAAACACCCCTCTAGTAAAAAGGATGCTTCATCTTTCCAGTGCTATGCTGAAAGAACCAAAAAACCCTAACTGCAGTCAGGGCTGAGCAATACCCTGACTGTGTGCACTTCTTTATTTGTTGTGAGTGATCCTATGGACTTTGTTAGCTATTCAGCATGCAAAAATCTTGTGTGAGTACCTGCCTCCTGGCTTGGAATGACCAAGGGCTGAGAAAGGTCTCAGATAAATTCTCTTCTGTTCCAAAGGGTGGTCATATCCAAGATGAAGGATATTACATGTGTGACTAAGGAGTGTGCGATTAAAGTCTCATCAGGGAAAATAGGGTACCTATAAAAAAGAAGAGAATCAAGTTATAGAAATAGTATTTAGGAGTTTCTTGAGCAGGGAGGAAGTAGGCTGTGAAAGACCTGGCAGGGATGCTTAAGGGGCAACTCTGAGAGGAACCATCTTGTTGCTTTGGTTTGTCAGGTCCTGGTTTGAGTGCTGAAAAATATAAACTGTGCTTAACCTTCATTAACAGCTGGCTGTATCACTTGAGATGGCTTTATTTTCTCTAAATCTGTAAGTTTCCATAGTCCATTACACTGATATTGGTAGCTTTTATGGATTTTTATGCCCAATAAACTTGTGAAGTTAATGAATAGTGTTGCCATAGAATTTGAATTACGTTTCTTATTACATCTTATGGCTGCAGCTTCATGAAATTAAACCCATCATTAAAGAAAAAGCTTTATTGACTGTCATCTATGGGGAATGGGGATAAGCACATATGACAAAGGTAGACTTGGGCAGTGAGCATGCTGAAATGCAAGGAGTTCACCTGATTGCCAGGGGCTGAGCTAAACTCCAAGGAATACAAATGCCTTTACCGAATGATGCTCTGTCGGACAGTGCTGTGAGGTGTCTTCTCTGAGGCTGACTTAGTGGATGTTACTCCTAGCAGCTGTATTCTGGAGCCTGGTTTAGAATCCCTTTGCAGAACAGCACCGTCTCTCCGATTGTGTGGATGGCAGGCAGCCATGAGTGCTCTGTTGCAAAGAGCCTGTAGGGAAAAGGGCTCTGGAGCTGGAAAGAGAACCAAGATATTCACCTCTGCCATTCAAGGTGATGTACAAAACTATGTGTGTGCTTCAACAGGCCAATGTGCAGCCAAAAAGCCACCCTGGGCTCCTGCTGTGTCCTGTCTATTGGTGGTACGGTGACAAGGAGGCAAGTGAAAGGACTTGAGCATGGCCACACAGCCTCAAACCTTCAAAGGCTTTTGTGGTCTTGGTTTGAGTTGGAGTTTTTAGTTCCACATGGGCGCTGTGGAAGCCTGTTACCATGAGTCATGGGTCACTATTCTAAGGGCAGAATTGGAAAATTGCAGTGCAATCTGCAGCCCTATTGCAGATACAGAGCCTGCAGCCAGGATTCTTCCCTCATGGTGAGAGCTGGAAAAACAAGCCCATTAGACCTCAACCATTTTGTTCCCTAAGGAAATGAATGCTGCTTGGTAAGGCAACAGCAGAATAAAAGACGTATATTAAAAAAAAAAACCCTTAAGAGATTAGACAAGGTAAACTCTGTCACTTACAGACTATCTTTAAAACAGAGACAAGAGGAGGGGGGAAAGTCTGAACTTCTGGTTCCCTTTTGTGTGAAATGCAGTCAACTTAGCCAAGACAACAGGGAACTCTGTCTGTTTTCTCCCTGCTAAAAGATTCAGACTTGTCTCAGGGATGTTTGACTGCAGTGAACATGCAGTCAGTTTCACTGGCAGGTAATACAGTCTCTCAGCTAAAATGAGTTCTTCCTTCCAAGGCATTTTAATTTTTACAGCTTGAGTGATCTGAGAGTGCCAAAATAATCAGGGCTTTGCATTTCATGTTCTTGCCATATATAGCATAGGATCTGATTGTTAATCCCTCATGGTGGAGTAGCTTAATTAAAGCTATGTATCGGTGAGGAGATAATTGTAATGTCCTTTGAGTGGCTGGTCCTAATTTACGCCGTGTACAGCCTGATATAGTCATCTATAATGTATCAAAGGTCCATGCTAGGTTTTAATGTAAAGCCGTGTAAGATAAATGAAGAGTACATGTGGCAGGTGCTCAGTACATGCATTTAGATTAAGCCCTGCTCATTGAGGTGGTGATTAGATGAGTTATGTCAGGGAATTGTAACTGCTTCAGTGCATGAGGAAAAGGTTATTTCTAAGAGCTCATTTTAGCAGCATAACTGGTACATAATTCAGATATCAAATGCTAAATGAGAAAGGAGAGCAGGAAGGGTGCAGGATGCAGATGCTGAGCCATGTGAACAATACACACACAAATGAAATAGGCATTCTAGGGCAGAATTGATGCTAAAAAGCTATTTGAGAAATGCATTCTCTGGTTAGCTTTAAATACCAAGCAGTAATATTTAACTACATCTAAAGTGAGGTTAGGGTGTGATTTGTTCAGAAATGGGGGCTCAGTCATAGTTCATTTGCTTTCCCCATGCCTCTTTAGACCCAGGAGCATGCAGGTCAAATCTATCAGCGCAAAGCTGGAAGTGCAAGGCTTGTTTTCCTCAAACATTTTTATTAGCAAGAGAATCATTGTGTTTATCAAACTGGCAGAACTTCTGAAGGAGATAGTTGGGACTTGCTCTTTCAGCTCTGCAACAAGATCATAAAGAAAATATTCACCCTTGGCTTTATTAACTCTCCAAGAATATGAGACCTTTTCATCTGCGCTGTTTCTCCAACTGGGCTTGGGCAAACACTGCATCAGAGGATTCAGTGAGCACTAATGGGCTATGACCTACTTATATAGAACATGGGTGCTGGTGCATGAAGAGGATGAGGCAGCTCTAAAGAGAGGAGAACCTAAGGGCAGTGGAGAGGCCTCATAGCAAAGATTACTGAAAGGAAGATAGGATGAGAGTGGAATGAGAGCTGTGCATGTGTAATGAAAAACTGCTGGATCTGTTCAGCCTGTATTTTTGTTTTATGTCCACACAGTACAGCCTGGAAATACCAGGCTCTGGTACTTGCTGCCCTCTGCACACCCTTATGCCTGTGAACATACTCAAAATGTCAAGAACATGCTGCTAGGTGTTCCCAGGAGCTGCCATTTCCATAAAAGTGGTTTTGTTTTTGGAGGGGTTTTGTTCCTTTTTACTTTCTTTGCCCTACCCGAGCAAATGCAGTACCCTGCTGTGAGGTTTTGCAGCCACGCTTGCCGAACTGACCATTTTCACACCTTCTCTTAAAGGTCAGTTGAGATCATGGACTTTATTATTCCAAGTGCAGCAGAAGAAAGGGCAAAGTGGGAAAAGAGTGAGCTGTAATTCAGTGGGATGACTCTAAACAGGTAAAACTGGAGCAAGGTAGTTCTATAAGGATCCCAGCTTTACATCTAATGTACATGAGATGGGACGTGCTTCCGTGTGTTGCACCTTATTCTGGCCAGGAATGGAGAACTCCATGGAAGACACCCAGCATTATCTAGTAAGTTAATGATACTGGGTGTATTTAAGCGTGATGAGAACCCATGACAATGCTGGTGGGTCCCAGAGTGTTTCTTACCAGGTTTGTTTTCACAATAGCAGTATCTACTACGTCTAATCTTGTGCAGTCTATTAAATCTTGCAGGCAAGACAAATGTCCTGTGACAAGTGACTGATCTTCTGTGTCTTGCTCCAACCTCACAAAACAGAAGGCTTCCCTCAAACAAGGGTCTTGGAGGGGAACGATGGAGTGGTTGTATTATTTCTTCCTGTTACGAGAAGGCTTAACAGGCCATGCAATAAAAGACATAACATTCAGTTGACCTTTTGCTTATCTATAAACGTAAAATGAGATACACAGACCCCAATTCACCGAGGAGCCATTTCTGAGAAATTTATTTCCTTTTACTAGCCATAAAAATAAATTGCTCAGCACAAAGAATAGGCACAAGAATAGCTTTACTAGCCTATAATAAGATTATTATGAAGGAGATGTTTTTCCTTGGGCAATCACAACCAGCCAATGTGTTATCATATTCTTATCTCATCAAATTGCTAGGCATAGATTAGTGTTCTAGGGGGATTTTATATGTTACACTGGCCTTCTGTAACCTTCTACAGCCTGCATACCCGAAACAGGCTGGATTCAGGGATTGACTTCCATTCTTTGAAGGATGGATTCTTTTTCTTTTCCCTCTGCCCTACTTTTAAGCTAGATTTGAAGTCTTACACAAAGCTTTCAAAGAAGAGAAAAAAAGAAAGTAATTTTTATATGTCATATCAGTCTGTTTGGACAAAGCTGGGCAAAACTGTTCTGAAAGGCAATGGAAGGATAAGGCAATAAGTCAGAGTTTATTCAGCCCATTTCTCTTTGTGGAGCCTAAGACAATGAGGCTAGCTATTAATCTTGCAAGGGTTGTAACTGAAGAAGTTGGCTCATTCACTTCCACGCTTTCATTCTGCTTTTCCAATTAAATTCATAGTGGAAAACTCTCCTCCTAAAGAAAAAAATACCCCTCCTAAAAGAATAAATCCCAGCTCATTGCCTCTCTGTGATTAGAAGTCAGGAATTATCAAGGTTAATGTTTTTTGTGCTCAACTGTGTCCTGATGTGTCATGTACTGATGGAGATGCTTAGCAGGAGCAGGCTGGCGAATTCTGGAGTTAGGGGATGGGTTCTCATTTCGGTGCCATTATGTCCTGTTCTCCTTGCCTTTGCTTCCCATCGTCTTTTTTCATCTGGTTAGCTACAAGATTCTTACAGCAGAGGCTGTTCCTCAAAGTCTGTTTGCAGAGAGTACGGCTCAAGGTGTGCAATGTCAGGTGAAACTGCTCTGATGGGTCTCCCAGCGCTTCTTCACCTAAGTCAGATTTGGCCTTATGTCCTCCTACTGGTAAGGTTTGCAACGCAGATATGCCTTGTAACAAGAATACCATGTCCAGCATCCCATCTTGGTAGCTATTCCTCTGACTAGCAAAGAGGAGTGAAAGAAATGGGAAGGGAGGGTGGTGAGTGCGTTTGCCTTGAGAGCCAATGCGCTTTCATGCAAATCTCTGTGGGGTCTCTTTTAGCTCATATCAAGGCAGAGAAGCACTAAATGGAATACGTTTACTTTAGATCTGATCAGGCCATCATTTTATGCTTTCTGAATATTTATTGGCTGCAAACATATTGGAGCTTAAATCATTATGTAATGGTGATTAATTTATTATATTGTGAAATTTCAAAAGTGTCCTCCGTTCTCACATGGTACTAATTAGGAACCGATGATTTGGTAAAATACACATGAAATGTGTTTAGAAACATGATTCTTAAACAGTTACACTTGGTTTCTTTATCCCTATATATCTATTTCAGGACAAATAGTGCAAACCTCATTTTCTGTTCGACGGCCCCTGAAGTTGGAGACTACCCATCGTGCTGTGTGTGACAGTAGCAAAACATATATATGTATGTGTAAAATTCAGATCCATTTTGAAAAGGACTGAATTTTCCCATTCTCTCTGGATGGGCTGTGCTGTGGTTACGTTAGCATGGACGTTGTGGGTGGGCAGGGTGTCCCTGCATCCCCCATCCCTGGGTCAGGGTAGCAGGCTGATGGGGACTCAGTTCCTCCCCATCTCCTCTAAGATAAACAGCTTGGAAAGCCCTGTGCTGGGGCTAGGAGGGACCTGGGTGCTCTGAAATTACCCTTTGACAAGCAGTTTGGGAGCTGGCTGCGACTTTAACAACCACTTTGACTACACCGCCTCCAACAGAGATCTGGATGAGGGGCCTATATTTGGCAGGAAGGCTTTATAGTGGCACAGATTAACCTGGTGAGATGCTGAAGTAAATTTCCTATTAGGAATCTGTCTTTGCTTTGCACGAGTACAGCATGTCTGCATTTGGGATTTCTGATGGGAGTGTTCTTAATTAGACCCAAGTTCATGCAGATCGATGTCTCTACAGTTAACCACTTATTTTTACCATAAAAGTGCTCAAAGAGCATGTCCTGTTGCTTTTAAATCACTCCAGAGTTCATGCTGAAGAAACAAAGTCAGTCTTGAAATGAAAGATGACTGATATAGGTGATCTTTTGCTGCTAGATGGGGTCACCTCAGTCCAGGTATTGAAGAGGGAATTGTGGCCAACTGGTACTTTCTTCCATGTTTGCATCATTCTCTCTTACTCATGCATGCATATTCAACTCCTATATATTTGGGATCCAAAAGGACTTTAAATCCTTTGCACAAGGATCCTTTTGCTCAGCTCTGTATTGATGGATCGTGAAAGTGACACAGAGCTGCGCAAATGGACTGCGATAGACCAAGGATCCGGTCTGTGGTGCCCACAAATCCAACTAGTTTCCTGCCTTTGCATCTCTTCCCCTCTCCCCTCCTGCGGTAAATAGCCTCTAAAACAAACACACATTTTGAAGCATTATGTCACTTCTGGGCAGCAGCCAGGGGATAAGATTAGCACCATTGTCATCAGAACGAGCATGAGCTGTCTCTTTGATGAATGATATTGGGTCCTCGGGACTTTTTCTTTTTTAAATGTGCCTGTATATTTTTGGATACAAATGTCCCCAGATAGCCTCAGGACAGGGAGGAGGGAAAAGGGAGAGGGGTGAAGAGAGAGTGACAAGGAAGCTTTGAGTCAGCTTATTTTCTTCTGTCTTCACCTTTGTGGGGGAAAGAAAAACCCCAAGGTGTGACACAAAGGCCCCTTGACCAGCTGGGTCTCTTTTGTGCCCTCTGTGCCAGGAGAAAAACCAAAACATATATAGAACAATTAACATCACTTGGCTTGTCACTCTCGTATCCTCCTTGTGAATTTTTCATCCTTATTTAGCTCCCTGTCTCTTTCAAATACCAAAGATAATGTTATGATTTCCAGTTTGTCAGGACTGAGGTTTTGAGCCCAAGCTGGGCAGCTGCTGGTGAGTTGCCATGCAAGCCCATGGTGCCTGAACTCCCTAAACTTCTCTCCTTGTTTCTTTATCTCTTTGTCTGGTTCTCATCTGACCTCTCCAGTCTCTGACACAGTGACCAGGATAGAGGCCGTCTGTTCTGTTTTGTACAGCACCTATTGCCATTTCTCGCAACTGGGAGATCTCAGATTTGGAGAAAACAAATAACTGCATTCATGTCTCTAAATACTTACCCTCACAAATGTCAAGATTCCCTTTCGAGAGGGACTCAGGAGAACAAATTCTGGTTTTTGGGGGATAAGTGAACTGTAGCTGAACTTGTTTGGGTTTTTTTGTTTGTCTGATTCTTTTCCCCCAGCCTCTAAAAAAAAAAAAAAAAAGGTTTTAATTTGGAAAAAAAAAAAAAAAAAAGAAACAATTAATCTATTGGAAATTATTTTAGTTGCATATTTCATCGCTTAATCCAATGTGATGTGAAGCAAAGACAAATGCTGTCACTAGAAACAGCATGAGATTGCTTTGTGATCTTAACCCTCTGTACCCTCAGCTTGAGCATCTGTGACTTCACCCACTGTGATTCATTAAAGAGATTATGTATTAAAATAGACATGCCTTTTCTTACCTGAGAACTGGAAAAAATCCTCATTGCTGTGTTCTGATAGCAGTCTACACTGGTTTCATAATTTCTTTTTTTCCCCATCCCCACCAAGTGTGTCCACTTGATATTGCTTCTTTTAGGCTGAGGACAAGGATCTTTATTTCCACCTACATTTATATAATGCCCAGTTCAATTTATTATATTTTTAGTGCCATTTACATAATACCAGGGTGTCAGCACTACAACAGTGGAGGAAAACAGAGATTTGAGGCAGTAGTCTTTCCTTTAGCATAGTTTCTTCAGTATAACCCCTGCATTATTCCCAGTGCTACTGGAGCTAGAGTGAAAATCAACTTCTCATCATCTTATGAAACAATTTCCTTCTTTTCTCTCTATGGGGAATCTCATAAGCTTTTCTTCTCTTAAAGGGAGCTTTGGCTTTTGGAAAGGAGAGAAGACAGTTCCTTAAAGCATTGAGGAGGAATATGAAGCACATGACAGCACTGGGATCACTGCAGTCTTCCCATTGTCTGACCATTCACCTGGGTCTTTTCATTCTCTCTCTCCAATTTATTTCCTTACATAATAATGACCCAAAGGAGGGTCATCACGTTGCAAACACCATTTGGCTGAATTTTGATGAGGGATTTGAATCACTCTGACAAATGGGAGCTTTCTGCATGGCTGGCTGTAGATGTGGGGGGATGAGACACCTCGCACAGAACGTGCCTGGCCTGTGCTTTGTCCTGAAGGTCTTTATACCTGAGCTGACACATGCATGAAGAATTTAGCAATGTTAAGGTTGGATGATGGAGTGATGGAGGGGAGGACTACAGGGAATGGTAGCTTTCAGTGAAGTGCAGATCAGATAATTTGAGCAATTACAAGCAGATATTGCACTTACTTATGCTACTCCCTTCTCCCCTTTTCCTTTTCTTTTCTATCACCACCTTCCCCTTCTCTTACCTAAGTTCCCCACATGCACCTGGAGTACTTGGGCTGATGGGGACAGTCAAGGTATAGTTGTAATGTACTATTTGTGCTTCCCAGGACTTTTCAAAGGGCTGTGAAAAGACCCTGGGGTAGTTTTAGCTGCTTCTGAAGGTTGGCCAAGCCCAAGGAGAGCTTGTAGTGGGCTGGGAGTGGTGTTTTGAATCAGGTACCTGATATACCTTGAGATTCAGAGTGTCTGACTTTGAGCTGTGACACAGACCTCTCAGGCCACTTGGCACTCCCACAGTTAGGGAGGAAAAATGCTTATCTAAAAGTTTAAGGGATTAAAAGTACTATTACAGAACCAATTAGCATCACCTTGTGTGTCTCTACCAACTGTGCCAAATGCATCCTACCTTTGTGCTGGAAATGAAGCTCTCCCGGGAATCCTTATGCAAAATGACATTGCCTGTTTATGTCCTTGTGTGCATTTTCACCAGGCTCTCAGCATGCTGGATGACTATCAGCATCCTGGGATATGTTTTAAATTAGTGCCCGAGGGGAGAATGGGATTGAGTTGTGCACCACATGCCCAACTGGGCTGAACTTTCTTCTTATGCTTTTTATTAAAGTTGTATATCATCAGGAGAGTGTGAAAGTCACATTAGAGAAGGGAACTCATCTCCCCTGCACCCTGGCCTGGCAGGCTGTTTTGCATAATAACATACGGAAATGAACAGGCCGCTTCTATACTCTAGGACAGGCTGAGAGAGCAAGAGCCTTCTGAGGATTTTATCATAGAATAGCCTTACACGGCACATCTGGTTTGCTTTAAGCATCTCTGTGTATTGGGACAAAAGCAGCAGGGGATGGGGCGGGAATGCTTGATTTGAAATCTCTTGCAAAGTTTAAGTCAACTGTTTATAATGAGAACAATGGTCTTGGGAAAACTGCAACCAGGAGACAAAGCATCCGAGCATTTGAGTCACTAATGTGGAAACTTCGGTTGGGTTTCTTCACCTGCTTTACTTTGCTGCTCCCCTCCAAAGGGCAAATCCATGTGAACGCTGCTGTGGAGATGAGATTTGTGTTTGCAGAACAGCTGAAGATGACTGAAATTCAAATCAGCCCCCTTTGCTCCAGTGCAGTCTCTCATTAAACATACATCCACATGCAAACCCCAGCTGCCTAAATCATTGTTAATTATCTAATTATTCACCTAGTGCCAGGATTGCTTAGTAATTTGATGTGGTTGTGGTGAGCACAAAAAAGATGCAGGCTACTTGGATGGTGAAGAAGTCATGAAGCTCTGGGGATTTACAGCACCTGAGGCTTGGCCCAAGTCTTTTGAAATGGCAAGGCAGCTACTATTTGCAGCTTGAATTACATACCTGCCTTGGCATATGTTCAGGAGAAGACATTGCTTCAGCTACCACCTATGTTTCTGGACCTTAAATTGAAGAACAAAGCAGTAAAGTGAAGAGGCAGTAAAGAGAGTGAAGAGGCAGGTGACTCTGAAAAGCAAAGTGCTCCCTGGGACTGAAGTACCATACTGGATGGAGTCAGTATCCAAGGGGCCCTCAGGAGGTCTGTAACCCTGTGAGGAGTTCGGTGAGGAGGTCCTGAGATCCAGACTAAGACCCCAACCATTGGGCAAACCTTCTGGGTGTGCAACTATAAAAATACAGGAGGTTCATCAGAAAACTCTCATAATTGTTTACTTGGATTGCTTGGCTCTTCCCCGAGCGCACAGATTTAATACTGCTAAAAGTCAAATAAGATGCAAATCTGTTTTGCACATAGTTAAATAACAAGCAGGGAAAATGTCTCGACTACACAAAATGCACTGGATTCTCCTTGGGTGTCCAAAGCTGCTCTGTTCTTACCAGCTTTGCATTACTAGCACAGCACAGCCTTGTAAACTGCTATTTTACACTGGCAATCGTAAGGAAAGAAAACAATTAATTAAACCTCAGAGGCAATTGGAATCAATACTTACTGTTTTTAGCTCTCAGAATTAATTGAGAAATGATGTATTGCTAGTTTGATGGTGAAATATAGGTGGATATCTCAGATTCCTCCTCTAGGATGTCATTCCTGTTGACATACTAGCTGGCTCCAGTTTTTGGCTTTTCCTCCTTTCTGTGTTCTAATTCTCTTGCTTTAAATCCCACATCAAATGTTTGATAATTTGACTATCAAAATAAAGTGGTAAATCAGAAAAACTGCAAGGTACAATGTATTGCTTATTTATTGGGAGGTATAACAAGTTTTAAAATGGACTATTGGAAAAGATATCGTATTATTGTTCTCCTCTGGTTCAGCTGATCAAGTGTTTGTTGCATTTCCAGTCCAGGGAGAAAAGGAAAGTGTATCTTTACTTGGTTCTCACAGAATCACCCAGGAGTGTCTACAGTAATTAAGTGACTTAAATTGCAGCTGGGGGCTCTCCTAGGGGTTTCAGAAGTGCACGAGGAGGTCAGACCCCGACTACCTGTTGATGTCCTGCTGATTTTCTCAAATAACAATTCTCCCTATACTGTGTAAAACTTGATGTGCTGAATGAGTTATGTATTAGTCTGGCCACAGGCACCTCCAGCTATTGTTCCTAACGGTCACCCACAGCCCCTATCATCAGCCTCAAATCATCTCTGCTATTGCGGGGGAGTAATACTCTGGCTCGATAAGCAGCAATACAGTCTTGATCAAGCCGGCTTATGCCGTGGTGTAATATACCTAAGTATACTCATGCACTCAGTAGGGCTGACTCATACAGCACAGAATATTTCCACTAATAAGCAGTAATAACCAGGTGCCAAGTGCTAGCGGCTGCCCTTGCTCATGGCAATGTGGATAGCCAGGCTGAGGACCAAGTGTGGCTCTGGTCGGTGGAGGTGTCCTGTTGACATAGACCCAGTGGGCCTGATTCAAGTATGAGTAAAGGTAATCTGTTGGTGTTAATGCTGTATAGAAATTAACACTTAGACACGTTCTGGTAGTACACTGACACCCGCAATTTTTGACTGTGGTATCCAGGAGTAGTCAAAGGATTATTTCACAGTTGGAATAGTCATTTTACAAGCATAGTAGGTACTCTAGAAAATGTTTTGTCATTTCCTTTCCACTCAGCGTCTTCCCGGAGAAACAGACATGCACAGAGCCCTGTTTATGATACTCACATTAATAATTGAACTTGTGTGTAGGTGTAATGATTGCAAATAAACACATCTTAAAACAAGACCTATCTTCCTTCCCTGAACTGGCATGCTCCCAAATGAACTCAAATGTCAAATTCCCTCATGCTGAATTCAGGTTGGCTTTTTTTCATGTACGAAAGCTGATGACCTCACAAGGCCTCCACATGGATTAAGGAGAGTGGTAAAACCTTCCAAATATATGGTGGTGGTGTGAGTGCTGTTATTAGCAAGATACAGTCACTGGGAAAGGCATACATGCGACTGGCTTTTTAAGTGTGTGCTGGCTTTCCTTGTGCTATCTAAAGAAGACTATAAATGAGCATGAGGAGAAATATTCTTTCTGTATCTGTTCTCAATTTTTCTTTCTGCAGCAGACAGCCCTTGTGCATGGCCAGTTGTTCTGTTTTCTGTCTCTGCAGTCCTGCTCCTCTCCTTGAGGGCTGCATGGGGGTTATTTTTTTACACAAGTCCCTAAGAAATATGAATAAAACTGAAGGGAGAGCAAGCAATAAGGTCCTCCCTCTAGTATAAATGTTTGCATAACGTTGTGACCCAGGGCAGCGTCAACTTTTCAGTCACTATGATAGAAGCATAGAAAAAGCTGGAAACAAATATTACCAATCCTGGTCTGTCTGGAAGTTGATAGCGATTCTTGCTGTAAATTAAGAGTTACTTTGAGATCAACTCTAAGTTGAAAGACTGCACTTTGGAGAAGAGTTCAGCTAAGTACTCTGTGTTGTGTTTTTCTCACCATAAATGTCCTTCTTGTGGCACACTCTCATTGCTGTCGTGAACCTTTCTTCGTTATGTGAGCTCTGTGGCAAAGGGAAATATTTAGGTGACCCCCTTGGCAGTGCTGGCAATGAGCAGTGATTGGACCTAGTATTTGTTATTTCAACATATGTTTTCTTGAAACTCTTGTAACTTTTTCTTTTAATAGAAAAATTACAGTTCTCATTAAAAAAGGCCTCTGAAACTTAGTTTTAAGCACTGTGAAAAAGGTCCCAAATCTGAATACTGTTGGATAAAAAACAAATCTTTCCCTCCTTTCTTTTCCCTATCAATATTAAAAAGAGATTAAAGAAAAAAAAAATTCTGAGATAAATTTAACTAATGTGTTTTCTAGGTTGAAAATAGAATAGATGGAAGACTTTCAGCCTAATTTAGTAACTACCACTCAAGATACAACTTGGAAAGAACTTTCTAAAGCTGGAAAGTAATTCTAATGACATTTGTGACTGGGGAAGCATATGATTCTCTTTTGTGCTTTGATTAATATTCTCTACCATATTAGACAGCTTAAAGACTGAAGGAATACTTTATCACTATTGTTCTGCCATTCCTTTAATGCAAACCAACATCTTTCTGTAAAATGAAAAAGTAAATTGGCCAGGAAAGGACTCTGGACTTTTTCTGACCTATGTGATGCAAAGCAGACTCTAGTAATACTCCTCTGTGCAATGAGCTGTGTGTCCACACAGTTAAACCTGAGGCAACACACATCTATGATGAGAGACATATTTCTGTGGGTAAATGCAAAACATTTCTCTATGTTTTATTCCTTTCTGCAAGAGTTGTGAAGTAGGGGGCGATTTTGTGTAAGTGTCTTGGACAAAGCAAATGAAAGGAAGAACAAACAAAGAGAAGGAGATAAGGGAATTCATCAGGGAGTTTGCTTGCAGCCTGAGAAAGCTTCTAGCACAGGTCTAAGAGCTGATATAAGATTTAGCATAAGAGAAGTCTGTCTCTCAATTGCATCCAAGCCCCCCAGGAGACTCAAAGGCATAGGAATCTGCACATGGGTCTCTACATCTGGAAGAGAACATGAGGTGATGAATTATTCATGGGTTATCTACTCGTGCTCAGGATTTTCTCTTTATTCATACTTCAGGAGCACAAAAAAGGGGGAAAAACTTGTATCACACCTGCCTTTTAATTTAGAAAGGGATTACTTGTAGTGCTGTGGGCAAAGTCATCTGGATGCAATGGCAGGGTTTGGAGGATGGGGTCTTGAAGCCATGGCAGGCTGTAATACTGCAATTTTATTCTGTTTTTAGGCACTCTGAAAGAGGACAGGGAAAATCCGTGTGATAAAGACAACTGTTTGGCAACTGAAATCCCACCAGTTTTTCAAATCTTTTGAAGTGATGTACAGCTTCATCAAGTCCATAGAGAGTTAAAAAATACATTTCCAGGGCTCTCCGGGCATCACTGGTCCCTTTGCTTTAATATGCTTTGCCCTATACACTCAAAGGGGGAAACCTGTTTCAGGCTGAAGAGTGGCTGGAAAAATTACACCCATATTATGTAGCCCCTAAAGAGGTCCTGTGGATTCAGCGGGCAGCTAAAAGGAAGGAGGGCAGATGTTCACTCTTACCTTGCAGCAAAAAACATCCTGGGCTTTTCTAAATTAACTGGCAAAGGCTGATTGGCCTCAGCCAGTGACAAAGTGCAGATTGCATTTTCTCAGTGTTTCTGATCACAGCACAAATCAAAAGCACCGTTCCATGCCAATGCTCTCGGTATAAGTGACACTTTAAAAGGTCATGGCTGTGGAGTTTGTGTTCATTTTAATTTATCAGTCTTGTAAAATTGTTGCTTTCTTGCCTTCTCCCGGCTAGTTGGGCTATGGATTTGTTATTCCTCTTATTTATTTTCTTCTTTGTCAATCATCTCCTAATAAGGCATTGAAAAAATCCAAAGCAAATGACTGAACAACAGCCTTTCTTGGTTCTGTTTAAACTCTGGATTTTCCATCTTTACTGTTTAACCTTGATTAAGGGGAAAATCCTTGAGCGGTGCATTGGGATCTGGAGTTTTCTAGTACTCACAACAGATTTCTTATCTTTCTTGTAGAGATGAGAGGTCCAGACTAGAAGCAGAAGTAGAGTGGTTCTGGGATCAGGACTGGGATTTAGCCTTTACTTGTTCTGATATACTGAAAGGCACAAGGGAAATGCCTTGGTTCCTCACACCTGGTAGTTGGCACTTGCTTTGCAGGGGGAGTCCTGCCTGCAGGAATCCTCCCCACGTGTCAGCTGAAACATCAGGGACTGCTGGAAAAGGAGGATGCTTGAGTTCAGGAGTTGCATCATTAATGCACACGAGTTGTTTTGCAGTTGGGGAGGGTAAAGAAAAAACATGGCTTAAGGAAGGTTTGGTTTGTTCTCTGCTCTGAAAGTGTTGGTCTTAGCTAAGTGAAAGCCACTGACTTCACTGTGGCTTTTCCTGGCAAGGGAGCAGAGCGTGGGCTTGTTGCTCGAGATGCAGGTCATATTTCTTCCGTCTCTGGACCTCCTTTCCTGTGAATTGGGCTCTTGCTTGTGGTCCTTCAAGACCATAAGTAGGTGCTGCACAAAGCTCTGCAAAAAGGCTCAGCAACTGCATCTTCCAAAGCTTCTTGAACACAAAGGGTGGAGAAAGGGCTATTTGAGGGTGTGTGAGCATCTGAGAAAAATGTGTCTGTGAAGAGAGTGAATATCTGGACCGTCCTGATCCCTGTGGCTCTAGGTCAGTGTAAGTCCACCAGGAGAAGGGGGCACTGATTTTACCCTACTAGTCTTTGATACCCCACACACATCATGTTTGCTGTGGTTGTGAACAAGGGACTTGAATCACATCCTAAGATACAGTGCTAAATGCCTCACAAGGTCCCTTTTCAAATTCTGACTCCTTGTGCTTCAAGTGATAAAACTAACAAAGAGGAGAGTTAAAACATTAACAACACAGGGAAAGAGGGCAGCAAGATCGCATTTCAAGGAGGTCTCGGTGTGGCCGATGCTTCTCTCCCTGTTGCCTATGTATGTTTTTGCTGTGCAGACAAACATGTTGGTCAGCATGAGCTAGTGCAGCTGATCTCAAGCCAAGGGCATTGAGCTGGGTTCAGCACGCCAAAGGCTTTCATCTGCAGCTGTAAAGCACTAAATGACCAAAGTACCAGTCAGAAGAAGTATAAGTATCTGGGGGGATCAATGCCACAACACCCACAATTTCACACTGTGTGAGCCTTTGACTCCATGAAGTACTGATGAGGGCCAGGAAGGCAGCACATGCCATGACTTCTTTATGGTGAGAGCTAGGAAGGACCATTGTAACATTTGAGACACCTCAAAAGTGCATCAGATTAAGTGTCTGAAGAAAGGATCAGAAGACCCTTGTCGTCCCTTTGAATTTCTAAATGCACTAAATGGACAGATCTTCCCCATTATTTTTTAGTAGTAAACAGAAATCAGACAAGAAAATACTGAATCCTTGTTGTAGTAAGCCATGCAGAAAGTGCCAAACACAAAGCATTTGGAAAGAAAAAGCAAGTTAACATCTGGTTCTCTGCACATGCTTGGTCAGTCCTGCTTACACATGAGCAATACTGGGGATACATACTATTATATTACCAACCTTTTTACCCTTAACCTGAGAAACTACAGGTTTGAATATGTACTTCATCTGTTTGTAAAGCACTAATTCAACCCTCGTTAGGCAACCCTAGGGAAACATCCATTTACATGCCTGGTTGAGTGCTAGAAGAAGTGAAAAGGCGGCTGTGTTCAGTGTTTTGCTGTTGTTTTTTTCCCTCCAGTCTGTTCTGATGATTTGTTTGTTCAGGACTTGGCTGGTGTTTATGTGGAGGTAGAAGGTAAAGCCCGTAGTCAATGAAGTGATTCCTCTGCTAACTTGTTTTGTTGTTTGCTGTTTAGAGGGGATAAAGCACACTTCAGGGACAGGAATTCATGCTGGGAGAAATCTGCTGCAAAGGTTGGGCTGTCAATAGCATCAAGCTGAGCTGAGCGTGTGAGAGGCTTTTGTCTCCTAATGCAGAGACCTCGAAAAGCTCCCCCGTGCACTGGCAAGGATTTGTTTTGTTGTTTTGTTTTCCCCCCATTTATCTTCTTTTTCCTTGCCAGATTTCATCAGTCACTGAGGAATCATTGAGGTTTGATTGTTTGGACCTATCGGAGTGCTTGCCCAAGAGATTAGTGGGAACTTTCACACGGAGAGGTCCCAGGCCAACATTTTGGGTGCTACACTGTGATTTGACTTAATGGTTCAAACTGTGCAGCTATTAATTAATAAGAAGATGGTGCAGGGAAGACTGGTTGATAGCAAGATTATTGGTGAACAGTGGTCTCACAGAAGTCCATTTATTTATTTATTTTCTTTCTGCAATACACTTTTTAATAGCAAGACCCAGCTTACCCATTTTAGAAGAAAGCAGAGTTTGGATAGAAAATACCCTGATGGAGCTGAAAGGGAGGCAATTGGTCTGATTCCCAGGTCCTCTCGCTCCAGAGAGGGGGCAGGAGTTTGCCTGCACTTAATGCAGTCTTTCTGCATGTGCTTTGGGAAGGGACACCAGGGAGTTAAAACTGCAGTTTTAAGTAAAGAAAGGGTATTATTTAGAGGCCAAGTGCTTGAGAATGTGGCACTGATCTCAGATGAAGTGGAGAAAAAGGAAAGAAATGTGTAAATATGTTGGCAAGGGGAAAATTGATCTGCAGCATGGTTATTTTTAGGACCTATTCTTTACATTAGGGCCTTCTTGGATTTTGAATCTTAATATCTGCTTTACCAAAGAAAAACTGAAGCTGAATTGCAGGAAAGCAACACTTTTCCTCGCTGCCAGACTATTATCACAGAAGATGTTAAAAAAGAAACCACTGATTCATCTGCAGTGACTGCCAGGAACTCAAGCAAGCCCCACAAATCATGCTGCTGGGCAGACTACGCTTCCAAAAGCAGCTATTAGAAGTGTCGGCTGTTTTCTTGCTTTCTGAGTTAAGAATCGATTGGGAAATGGCAAAGAATATTCAATGCTTTCAGAAGTTGCTTTCTGACTAATTTCTTTCTGAATCCAGCTGTCTCCCTGGAGTCTTTCTTTTAAAGCTACAATGTTTGTTTATTTTTATAATCTACTTTTCACCTGAAAAGAAGAATAATCCCCATTTACTTTAAGCTTGGCTGAACATGCACTGGATTCAGAAATTAATTTCTCCCTGCCTTTAGTGGTTAAGCTCTGAAGGATAGATCTTTAGCTGCTATAAATTGTTTAGCTTCACTGAAGGGTATTGCCCTGCGTCTTTAACCTCTGGAAGCAAATCTCAGCTCAGAGACCATATGAAAATTGATTTTGCTTGTCATGTCATTATCTTCATTTGGGTGAATGGTGTAACCAACTCACTGTCGACTCAGTCCTGTGAGGCTCTGGGTGCACCCAGTGACAGTGTAAGCCTCTGCCAGAAAAAAGACTTAGACCCAAGATGAGAGTCATAGGAAATACTGTATACCTCAACTGCTGGGTTCTGAGCTGGCACCGTTTCAATTCTGCCAGGCTCAGACCTTCAAATCTCATATATCCACCCTGCAAAACTCAGGAGATAACTTCACATTTCTGAGATGATGAAAAAACAACACGTGGGTTGGCTTGCTGATCGCCTCCTGGCTTTGAAACTTGGAGGGTTGTTCTGATAACAAGGAAAAACTATTTTTAATTTACCAGCTCAGATTGTTACCTAGACACTCAACTCCATCAAACTGTGTGTGAGGCAGCAACAGCCCTTTCCAGGATTCAGCTCTGTGTCTGGTGGATTTGGAAGAAGACAGTCCCCAGACTATAGCTTTGGACTGAAATACTTCTGCAGGTGCATGTAGCAGGGAGTGAACTGAGAGCATTGCCAGGATATTTGCTCCAGACAAGGCTGTAATCTGTGAGGATGATATAATCATTACAAACCTTTGCAACTGGAAATATCTCTCTTGATGAAGGGAGAGCCTTTTCATTGGTGTACCATATATTGACAGCTGTGAAGAAAGAAGGGTTCTTAAATTGGATTCTAAAGCCATTTAATAGATTAAGAGAAATAAAATAAGTGTAAAGGATATTCTAATATTTAAGTTTTTTCCTGGTTTTTTTCCTGGCCAGGCAGCAGCAAACATGTGGAATGGGCCTCAGAGCTCTCAACACTGCTTCTCTAAACCATGAAATCATAAAAACTACATTGAAAAGGACTTTGCAGGGATTTTTGCTCCATCCCTCTGGCTGCAGGCAGGATGTCAAACCTGCCCTTCAAAATTGCCACTGGTGATGGTTCCATACCCTCTTCTGGCAATTTATTTTAGTGCTTTAACTAGCCTTGCAGGTCACATATTCACCCTGGTCTTAAAACTCTGCCAGTGGTGGACCCTTAGGAAGCATTTGGTGTAATAGGGGAGAGCACTATGTAGTCTGGCATGTTCTTGCAAAATATTGCAGTCTGTGTGTGTCAGACATACAAATTGGCATCTCTAGTGCTGCCAGCTATGGAGTTAAGGAGCTGGCCTTGTCTGCCTGGCGTGTTGCAGGATAATTTATTAACATCTAATGGACTCTCTCATTTCTCTCTGTCTCCTTGTGGAAACCAAGGGGTATTTCTTTCCTTTCCTCTTCCTCCACCTATTGTTGTAATGAAATGCTAAAGCATCTGGCTGCCTCCAAGCAAGGACAAACTACAAACACCTGGGTGTTGGGGCTTCCCCTCTGCCTTTTTCTTCCTGAGATCTGCAGCTGCATGACAGACCTATTCTAGAGGCTGTGAATGGCACCTTCTCCCCTCAGCTGTCATGCCATTAGAAACAGCCCCTGACTCTCGCCGCTTGATTTAAAGGGCCCTTACTCTGGGGCTGACCTGATTACCTCATGATAAAATGATGTGGGGCCATGACACTGAGGCATGATGTCATGTGCCTTGACGTGTCACCAGAAGAAATACAAGCTTCCTGGTGCTGGAACCTTATTACAGGGTGATTTTTGTTCCCCTGTACACTGATTTAAGGGTAAGTAGCGCAGTTATCCCATTCGTCCCTCCCCACCGAGGCCACCACCATCACTAATTCTGCTGGCCACCTTGATGGTACCCCACAGCATCATACCCGCACGGGGTGGGAGGTCTGGATGTGCCTGAAATGTAGGTACTGGCCATAGTGCCTTGGATCTGTGCACAACCCCCTGCTCGTCCATCCAGCAGCTCAGCATTGCTCCCAGACGCCTAATTAGATTGAAGCCTGAAGTCTCTGGATATCATCCCCATACCTTTATTTGAAATGATTTATCATGCCGTCTGATACAGTCCCTGCAGATAGCTGTTAGGAGGCCTTGTTTAACATGCTGCACACACCCCTGTCCAGCACAGAAAATGTTCTTGTCAACACAAAAACCAAGGACTTGGAAACCACCCTTAAGAGCCTTTTCCTGCCTCTTCCTGTACACCAGCTTTGCTTTCAACTGAGAGCAGTCAGCGAGGCCTTTGTCTCTCTGAATGGACACATCGATACATGTCATCCTGAATATTGACTTCCAATGGTTTTAAGAGTCTTGTTTTGTTTTAAATATGCCTCATTGGAAATTGATGAAGTACTTCCCAAAATCCCCAGGCCAGACATAAGTAGCTGGCAGTTGGACCCAGTGTGAGGCTTGCAGACAGGTTTGCTTCCAGAGCTGCTCCCATAAGCGCAGACATGCTGGGGTGGCCACGGTGGTGCTGTCCCTTCCCAGTCCCTGATGTGGGCATCTCTCTTCTTAGATAAGTCCATGGCAAAATACTTCCCTTTCCTTGTTTTCAAGCCAATGCTGTAACAGCAAGCAATGGTCTTTAGAGATTATGTCTTCTCTCTCTTACCTGCACCTGTGATGACATGTTGCTGTGGTCCTTCATGCTCAGGACCTAAATCTGGCTCCCTTATGGATCACACTAAAATCCTCAGGAGTGCAGGATTCAAGGTATAAGGCAAGGACACAGCAATTACATGTGGGGACACAAAAGCCATCTCTAATGCACAAAATACTCTGCTAGGAGATTAATTTCTTATACCTTTCCCTAGTGAACAGAGCAGGATTTTTGCTACTGATTTCACTGGGAAAATTGGGATCTGAAATGAAAGGTGACAGAATATGCTGCTTAGGTCTATTACTGTCAGTTTGCTTGAGCTGGCAGATAATTCATGTCAAGTAATTTATATACCACTTTTACTTATCCTGCCCTTTATCTCATCTGTGGTCAATTTGTTGGAAGTCTTTCTAATTAGAGTTGTCTTTGTCAATCACATGGTTTATTTCTATTAGCTCATTGGCTAAATGTAGCTCTTATAAGCCATTAATGGCATATAACTGTTATGAGAATAGGAAGAATAACTCCTTTCGACTGGAAATAATTTTTGCATTATTTGAGAAAATGAAAGTCAGATAAAGAGATTATTTTTTAACCAAATTAGTGGGGGGGTTTTCAATTTCTAAGGCCCTCTGAGTAAATACAAAATAAAGTGCAGCTGAAAGCCAGTATTTTAGTCTCTAAATGCAAAAGACAAACACTGTTACTTACCACCACCACTACCCATTTTTCTACCAAAGCAATTTCACATTAATCAGCCCAAACTTGTGAAATGTTTTGGATTACCTGTATCAGAAAAAGAAGAGTTTATGAAGTATTTCCTAGCTTTATACATGTTGATAAATTCAAAAGTCATTTTCCTGCAGGGGTAGCAACATTAGCATTAAATGCCTTTGTTCCTGCCAGGGAGCTCATTTGCTGGAGTATTTGCAAAGAAGGAAATATGAAAGAGAGGTGAACAAAGGGGAAGTGGTTGAAAGATCCGAGTGAATTGTAATATTCCAGACGGCAAATGGAAGGCAATAGAGAAAAGACAGATAACAGTGCCACCAAGCTAATGAGTGAATCTGGTTAGTCCCTTGCCTGCACTGGGGAAGAAGCTGCTTTTGACATTTCTTCCTGGTAAAACCAGATGAGTTGTGGGTGGGTAAATGAGAAATGTAAGAGCATCTCCCTGTTCTGTTGGATATCCTGGTGAGTGCTGGCTTAGAGGTATGATCTTAGAGCAATCCTGCAAGGATTTACTGCATGTCTTATTTTGAGCGGGGCAGGTTTGGTTTCTGGGTGCTAACACACACCCTTGACCACCAGCTCTCAGTTTGTGTGCAGCTTCCAGTGTACCAGAGTCTGTGTGTGGCTACTACAGGGCTAAGCTTCAAAATCACTGTGAAGAGCAACCTTGTTAAAGTCAGCTGGGGATCTGACTGCTCAGATTATCCGTGTAATCCTTGCAATGTGAGATTAGCATCCAGACCTCGAGAAAAATTTGGGCAAGAGCTTTATTTATACTGTTTTCCCTCCTGACTGACTCCCCTGTATCAAAATACCCTCCAGCAGGTAACTTTGAACCTGATTTTCTCCTCTTCATTTTCTGCCACACTAAATAATTTAGCTTCTGAGGGAGTTTTGCCTCAGCAAAGCTTGCAGGGAATCAACATTGCCCAACCGAATTGCAATTATGCAGACACGTCTGCTAGGAAAGAAAACTGAGTATTTTCCTAACTGCAGCATCCTCCTGCCACCTGGTCCCGCTGCTCCAGTCATAACCATTTGACACACATATCCATGCTTTTCATTCTGGGGACTGATTGTTTTCCACTTTCCTTCTCCCTCTCCTCCTTGCCCTCATTTCTTTTGCTGCTGAATGTCAGATTGTATTGAAGAAGCAGCAATTTTTTTTGCATCTTATGCTCTTTGGCATAAATATTGTGTGGGGCACAGGCAGCATGGGCTAAATCGATACCGGAGTGGTTGGGCAGCGGGGCCATTCACGCCTTGAATTTAATTTCACAAATTGATCTCTGGAGCTGAAGACAGGTTGCAAAAGACAAACAGCTCTCTGTGCTCTGCTCTGCCATTCCCTGGCCCTCGGAGCAAGAAGGAAACCAAACTTATTGTGATGATGTTGGCTAGGTTCATAAGCATATAAGTGACAGTATTAGGAAAGCTAAAGACATGAAATTCAGATGCATTTGGGAGGAAGCCAGGGCTGGGTTTGGATTTGGGTTCTGGCTATCCACAAACCTCAGCCCTAGGTTCAAGCCTCTAGTAGATTTGGCAGTGTTTTTTATTGTTTGTTTATTAGGACACAAGTAGTCACAGTTATCCATGCTATTTTTTATTTAGCTCAGTTAAAACTTCTGGGGTTCTCTTCACTACTTTTCCTTCTCTAGTAAGCTGACTGTGGTGCAATCCAGTGCAGTACAATCATCTGTGCAAGGAGGGAATGCACCTCTATAGGTGGAACTACATTTAGGTATGGAAAAGAGGAGAGAAATTTTGTGTGTGTGGAGCCTATATGTGACAGTGGGAAAATTCATCTTTGGTCTGTACAACAAACTCTGTCTGCAAGTACTCACCCCGAAGGACAGAGGCATTTGGAGCCTTATCTAAGTTCTTCAGTCACATTGAGCCTTCAAAAAGGAGTGAGAAAAATCTTTGCTGTGCAGGCTTCCTACTGAGACTTCTCACAATCCTTCCTCCAGAGCTGCCAGACATGGGGGATGCTCCCTGCTCCTTGCTGTGGCCACTGCTGGTGCCAGCTGGAGCATCAAGGACAAAGGAGCATGAAAATGAATAAATAGGATTTGGGGGTAGCATGGCTGGTAGGTTTTGTTTTACACATGTGCATGCAGGGAATGTCTGAATCGCTAAACAACCTCTAACAAACTTTGCTTAGAAGGTTTGAGACGGTGTTTTCTCCTCCATGAGTTTTTCATTTTTAAGCTGTTTTCTAAGCCCAGAATCAAACCTGATGGTAAGATCATTCTCAAAAGCAGGTGGATACTTGAAGCTTAGTCCAATCTTCACACATCTCTGTTGATATGTATAAAGTGTATAAACTCATAAAGTCTTGTTGGATTTATTTCTTTAGGATCAGGACCACTGTGAACCCTTCTCTTTTTCCCCTTGTGCCATTTTTTTTTCCTTCTTCCAAGTCATAAATAATATCTCAAATAATTTTTTTCCCTATGGGTTAAACAGTGTAATGAGGGACAACATGGTCTGAAGTTTCCTGACTTTATTCTTCCAAATCTGGGGGTGTGTGATAAAATAACCTAATTTTCCTTATGTCTTCCAGTATTCAATGCTACCATCTAGATTTTCCTTTCTGAGTGATGTTCCCCAGTAATCATGGCACTGAGCAAATGCCTGCTGTGGCATTTAGCAATCTGCAGCCAGAGCAGCAGTTCTACCCATCCCTTGCCAGCTCTTTCCAAATGTTCGCTTGCTTCCCTATTGCATGGTTGGCACTTTGTGTTAGGTGAGAAGTCATGGTTTCATTTTCTACTTGGCTGCTACTGTTGCTACCCTGTGAGCATGATACTGTTCCCACACACACACAAGGGCTCTGACTTAACAGGCAGCCTTGCCATGACCTTCAAGCTAATTTCCTCACATAAGGTGTTGTGCTTGACTAGCATAAAGCAGCTGATCCAGGAGAATACTAAGTAACTTGGGGTTTGTCTCTTGCTTTCCCAAGGTAGATTATGCTATGAGCAATTTATGCACATGGGGTGGAAGGAAACACAATAGGAATAGGAATTTTTTTCCCTGCCTGAAGTGAGAAGTGTGGATAGAGCTGCATGTGGAGAAGCTTTTGCTGTGGCTTGAGCTAGGCTTGCCCACAGCCCCCTTCCTTACACTTTCCATCTTTCACTTTATACCTTATCTTCGCTGGCTTCAAGGGATCTTCTAATTAGGAAAGTTTCTGAATTTGGGAAAAAAAAAATCATATCTCAGAAACGTTCTTCTCTCACTGCATTTTTACATGTGTCAGTATTAAATATCTTGTGTCAGCATGCATTTTTTCAGGAATGGTCATCTTGGGTCTCTGGGAAGCTGCAGCACACTCAAGGAAGTCTGCCCAGTGCACAGCTCTTGGTCTGAAAAGGAAAAAAAGAAATTGCATGTTTCACTCAACACCAATTTCTGTTTGAAAGTGCCTAATAGAGTTTTCCTGTTACAGCACTAAGAAAACATAGGTGAAACTGTAAAACGGAGTAAATGAAGTAGCAAAGTGAAGCTAGAAGCCCCTCTTTCCTGGGCGTGTCCTGAGCACACAGCTAATCGCGTCTCTTTCTTACCTTTCTGTTCTGGGCATGCCACCCTGTGCACCAGCAGGTTTGGGGTCTTTGCTCCCTGGGCTGCTTTCAAGACACAGACACAGTGACCTGCACAAAATCCATCCCGAGTCCCACTGCGGTCAAGTGTATGTCCCCGTGGCCAGAAGCAGCTTTGTAACAGTCGCAGAAACCCAAATGAGTCACAAGCTGTAAAAACAACATTGTTGCGGCGGTGAACTTGACAGTGTGCCCATCACAACATCTCCTGGTGCCAATCAGATAGGTTTCACACCTTGCAGATCCTCGTCCTTTATCGCTCCTGCCATCGTTTCATCTACACTGAAGGGGCAGAAAAGCATGAACAAACTGTTACACTTGGCCTGATAGACATCTCTACTTTCAATTACTCCTCTGTAAACAGATTGAAGATAACACGTGCAGCCATCTCAAATGGCTCTGTCCAAAGCAGCGTGTTGCTCAGTAACTGCCAGCACCTGCCTGCTCACCCTCAACTGCAAAACATAATCACGTTTCACATCACCTCTTTTGTTTCCACTCTCCTTTCTGTTAAGTATGAGATTAGAATTATCTACACTCTTGTTTAATGTCAGCAAAAACCTTCAAGAAAGAATGTGAGACGCGCTGACAGATGCCAGTCACTATTTTTAAAGAATACATAAAATCATTCTTTGTTTCCAGCATCTGTTTTATTTCAGTTTTCCATTCAAGTCAGGTACGATTGTAAGGATTACATTTCAGGTTTCACATCATCTGGCTCATGATTCTCTGAGCAACACAGCCCACCATGGCCACAGCTTGCCTGAATGTCAGTGGCTGATGAAGCAATGGCTATTTGTCCTTCAGATACCAGCTCCAAGTCATCTTCTGGTGTGATTTACAACGAGCTCCTGCTGCTATGGTGGCATTTAGATGTGTGGCAGGTTGTGACTCTTGCTGCCCGTCACTTTATTACTCTTCTGAATTTTGCAAACAGCGGATCTGTGATGAAGTGTCTTCATCTGTTGTTACATCATCTTTCATTTCTGTGGCCCATGTTGTCTGACACAGAGATGCCTTTTGCAATGTGTCTACAGAGTGTCTCCAGATATGTTATCAAGATACCTCCATAAATAGGGCATAAAGAACATTATTTTAGCAGCAGTGCTGGTAGCTGAAATTGTCTGAGGATGTAAATTAATGATTTTTTGCTTAACTTAACACATGTTGTACTTTGGTGGCTCAGAAGAGAGATGCATGTTTTGTATGGAGGCCACTGAATTAGTCCTTGAGAGAACACTAGGTGCCTTACTAGTGCCTCCAGACATGATAGGGATTTTGATTTATTCGTCAAAATTCTTCCAGCAGCAAATAAATGTGCATCCCCCTGTTTCACACTAATATGCCTGTACAATCACCCCTGCTGCTTAGATGAGTGGCTGATTTCCATGCCAGGAATCCCGCTTTGTGCCAGATCCTTTTATTCTTCTTGTAACTTTGAAGATATATTATGATGCTAATTAATTCCTTTCTCAAGAAGAGAGTAATTGCAAGTATTGGAAGCATCTTCATCAATGCAGGAAATGAAGGCAAATAGATGCTCTTTTTCTTTCTTTCTTTTTTGATTTCCCTTTTGAAGCCAAAGACCATGAATTGATCTGACTTCTGGGTTCTGTCATTAACCCACCATGATACAGTCACATGGTTAGATGCAGCTGGTTGCACACTGATTCTGTCCAAGCTTTGGGTTTGCTTAGTCAAGTAAATCATTATCTGTAACCCATCCTCATGCTAATTTGAATTAGCAAAATAATCTGGTCTCTGGGGCTGGATACCTGCTTTATTCCTGCCCCTAGGCTGGAGTCCTATGGCAGGAAGTACAGTTGTGCTGTGGCACCACAGTTACAAATGCTCTTTCACTTCCCACCTTTAATTTTCTGTGACCTTATCCTTACTGTGGCCCAGCTGCTCGTTATTTAATTGCATGCCCAGGTCTGTGCCTTTGGGTGGTTGGTTGGTGAACCACAGTGGTATGCAGCTCCCCTTTTCCATATTAAGAAGATCATGCCCTCTCCCTCTTTTTGGCTTAATGAATTTGCAAACCAGAGAAAACCAGCATTGCTGAAGTGCATAACAGTGCAAAGGTCAAAGCACTTCAATGCAATGCAGGAAACTGCTGCCTTCTTCTGGCAGCCATAGAAGTAGGAATGGGAAAAACACACCCTGTGCCCGATGGGGAAGAGGGCATCAGGAATTGTGACATGGAGCACATAGCAGTTGCTTGTCCCTTGCAGCCTCTGGATACCAGCTTCTGCTGGGGCAGGGATTGGATTCCTCTTCCACCATGCAGCAGCAAACGGTGCCAGAGACATGAGCATGGCCTGACCGATGAGCTGCTTGCTGGTTTGTGCAAACAGGGGCATGGAGACAATGGGCTGTGTTTGCTATGAAAGCTGGACATCCAGCATGGCAGAAAGCTTTGTCACAGAGAAAGACAGCTTGCAAATTCATCTAGAGTGCTGGAGGAACCTGGCTGCTTAAAGGAAACACAAGCTCAATATATTTCTTAAGGCACCTTGTAAGCACAGTGAGTTATAGCTAAGAGTAGTCACTCCTGAGGCAGCCAGAAGGATGAATGGTGTTGGGAGATTCTCACACTAAACATGCCCTGCACAGACCTCATTGGAAAGGGAGGCCGTGTGGCTGTCACCTCCTGCAGCGGACAGAGTGGAGCCCAAACTCCTTTCCCTTGCAAATTCACAGCTGGAACTGGGGGCTGGATGATGCCACTTACTGGGATTTTCCTGGTGAGATAGAAGCAAACAGTATTAGTGGGAGTTTTTGCTCAACAGGAGCTTCATGACCATGCAAGGGGTGGATTTGGACCTCTGTATCTTGGGGGGAAGGCGGTAGGATGGCTGTGGCATAAAATTTCTGTTCTTTACAGATCCTCTCCTGGGAATCCCTTGACCTTTTAGATGCCTGATTTATATAATCCTCTCAGAGGACAGACTAAAGGGGGGATATTATCAGCCAATTAAAAGGTTCCCTCCTGAGGAGGGTGGAAAATAGCATACAGATGATCTATTTTTTATACAACATCAATTACCACTCTGTTGCCAGATGTTGTACTGAGGAAGATCTGTGCTGTAAAGTGCTCTGCAGAGCTGCCTCTCCCAGACTGAAACTCTGGGAAGAGAAAACCTGTGGTGGATTCCTAAAGCTGGGTATTAATTAAATAAACACTTGATGGTTGTGAAATGTACCTTTTTGACAAAAAGCAACCATCAAATCTGCATTGGCTGTATCCTTATTCACCCTTAGTAGTTCTCTGCCAATTGATCTTTGGGTTTAGAACAAGTAAATAATTTTTAAAGCCAAGGGGCCATTAGTTTAGTGCTGTTTTCTAGGAATCTCTCAGCTAACACCCACACTACACCATCACTATGGTATTTACTCACAGTTTCATCTGATCTGCCTCTTGCTTCCCTACTTCCAGCTGTTCTTTGCATGCAGTATGCTGCCAGTTATCTTCAAAAGAGAATGCGACAGTGTGTACTCATGAAGATATGCAATGCCACAGTATTTACATCAGGGTTTTGGTCACGTGTCGTATGGAAAAGATGATGCTACAAATGAGAAACAGTTGTTGCAGGCTCCAGGGTGTTAAGTAAAATACTCTGGTAAGCATGTTGTGAAGAGGGAAAACTTTTGCCTTTCACAGATAAAACTTTCAGCTTCTGAGGTTTCTGGGTAATTCTAATTCAGAGACATTTTTAAACAGGGTCATTTCTGCCATAGCATATGGAGGTTGTTGATCCATGAATTTAGACCTGGGAGAGAGGACAAGAAGATGAAACAGAGAAGGAGGACTGAGGTAGGGTGAGAGCAAGCCTGAAAATGGTAACTGGGAGCTCAGTCCTATGGCATAGCTGCAGGGAAATGGCTGCCTTAGGCTATGGGAAGGACTTGCCCTTTCAGGCAGACACTAATATGTTAGACGTCTGCTCTTAGTCTTGAGAGGCTATTGGGTTTCCTATGAGTCTCATTTTCCCCTGTGATCCTGGGAATTGTCTCTATCCACTTGTCTCTTCATCTTCCAGAAGAGGATCTAACTATCACAGCTTCCACTCAGCCGTGGTCCTGGTGTCAACATCAACAGATATTTTACTACCATTTGTGGCATGCCCTGATCCTATCCCAGCACGTGTGGTGGGTTTGGGCACCTCCACAGAGGCTGCTGTGCTAGTTTGGCTCCATGGGCAAGGACATTACCTACACTTAGTGGCTTTCGCAAGCCACTGTACAATGTTCTGCATCCCAAACAGACTAGAGGCTTGTGGGTTTGCAAAGTGTGGCCAGACAAGGTCTCCAGTGCAGATGCATCCTGTGGAATGAAAGCTCCCATTATGCTGCCCTTTTAGTATGTGTCTGCCTTAGCCGAATGGTGCTCATTAGTTCATGTCCAGTCATTCCTTGGCTAATCTATCAATGCCAGTCATGATGGATGTGCTTGTGAGGAAGGGCGTTGGTGTCTGGGATTTGCTGAGTGTTCAAAATCCAGGTGGGACAAAAATTCAACCCATCATTCAATGACCTCACTGGTGCCAATTCAGCAGCAATGGTGTCAGGTAGCTTTAGAAAGCAGCACAACTTCAGTCCTGAGTTTATTTCCCAAGCTCAGCACAGTCCAATCCAGATCAATCAGATAGATGAACGCTTCTAAAGGTCCTTCTCTAGTCTGTGATTCTTACTGGACACTGCTCTGGTTTCATTTTAGTTGTTTATGAGGCTATAGGCTATAGTGGTCTTAGGTCAAAGATCATCCTCTGACTGCTGACCCAGGACTTTTTCATTAAGGGCTGTCTGCAATGATGTGCTACAGGTGCTAAATCTAATTTCAAGCAAGTCAGCACACTTGCCACATAGAGATCCCACCTCAGACCCTAAAAGATGTGTAGCTGCGCTAGTACAGTTTTTTGTCTGCATTATCTGTCACTGGTGGCTCTGAGCAGGGTCAGCTTTATGGACCACAGTGTAAAGACTTTTGTGTCATAGTGTGTGAGATAACGTAGCAGTCCCAGACCCTGCACATCACTCACACATTTCCCTCTCAGTTGTGCTTAGACAGGTGGATTCCAAACACCCAGTTTCTCAGCAGACCAATAACTCATCACTCTCTCACACATGGAACAAGACCCAGTGCTGAGGCTGCTGTGTAGCTTGTGCACAGGGGTTGTGCATCCCTCTACTCCTTCACATTGCAGGGATCAAACCAGGCCACAAAATCCATCACTATTTATTCACAGGGACAAAGACTGACTTGCAAGATAAGGTCCCTCTAAGCCTTGGTGATATCATGAGAATGAGATGTTGTGACAGCAGGACAGGCTGCAAGCATCTGTGCGTTAGCAGTTAGCGGCAAACTGCTACATCAAAGCAGCATGGTGCTGACAGTTGTAACCTTTACAAAGAGTAAGCAATCACCACAAATGACCTGAAGGCAGACAAATAAAACTCATTTCGAGTCCCTGGTGTATTCCATCGAGGAATCCATATAGGAAAACCAAATGAGAAATCACAAGTCTTGTCTTATTGCTGCACTGCAGAGGAGAACACAGCGCTGACCCCTGATGAATCGGTTTAGGTTGGTGCAAGAGGAGCAGAGGTGTGTTTGATGATTGGGAAGTGCAATTATAGTGAGGGATACCTGATTTAGGATGCACATTGAGTAAAGTGGGCAGCAGGTGGCAAATTAGAGAATATGCAATATCTTGTTACAAAACTAGAAAAATACATTTAATGCATTTAAACTCTTGAGATGCCATGTTGTCATAAATCTGTAGAATGCATCGTGCTGTGAAGTGGGACATCATGTCTCATTTCTTTAATGTATGCAGCCGTTCTTTCCTTCAACTCCTTCAGAGCCACACTCACACTGCCCATCCTGCTCTTTGATGTTAACTTTCAGGTCATACACTTTTTGGTTAATGTTCCACCACTGAGCTCTTCAGGCCTGTGGTCTGCATCTTAGACACTGACTCACCTTTGGAATACGCTTTGGGTTAGGCAGCAAAGCCGTGGGTTTGACCATTGTGATTGAGATCTACTGGATGGAAGGGGAAGGAGAGCAATTTCATCATCTCAGCCGGCTGAGCACTAGTCATGTAGTTTGTGTTCCCTAAAGACTTGAGGAATGATCGTGCAACAGCAGCCATTTTACGATCAACTCAGATGGTCTTTTCCTTTGGAATTATTACTACAAAGACAAGATTGTAATAGTCAGAATTAATGAAGAATAATTAATACCTTTTTCTCTGCATGCATGCCTATAGCCCATGAACTGAGAACCTGCCAGATCTCTAAGTTCAAGAACGTCAGCATGTTAGGGGAAAATTAATTTTGAGACCAAAGAGAGGAAGGCAGGATGTAAAGGAGGTGGAAGGGAAACCTAAAGTGATGGGAGTTTTCAAGAATTCCAGATGCTCTCAAGCTGAAATCATAAGAAATAATCACTTAATATCTGGGTAATTTGAAAAACAGATGACAAGGATGGTAGAAAACAGCTGTTCCAAGGAGTCTAACCAGGTTATTTCTCAGAGCAGGAGAAAAAAATAGTCCTGTCAATGGAAAGGAAGATTTAACTCCTCGTGTTCTGTGAACCTCTGTTGCACTGCGGTGATACTTGCAGATTCAGAGGCCTCTGTTTTCCAACACAAGGCTCTGTACACTCACTGTAAAGGTTTGGCTTTTTCCAGCCGAACCACATTTTCACACATTTTCAACCCTTTCACTCCATGTTTAAGTAACATCTCACTGTTTTCCCACTTTACTTTCCAAGCCCGGGCTTTAAAGATTCTCACTATGTTGTTGGTAATTTAAGCTTAACTTTGGAACTTGAAGTCTTAATTTTTTTTAATGAACAACAGTTTCTGAAATCAGGAATTATTGTCTCTAGAGCTATTTATATATTTTTAAGTTACAACAATCCTTTATTAAAGGCCCAATTTATTCTTTCTGGCTAGTTTAAAAAAGCTTTTCAGGGCACAAACCTGAATTTACTCAAAAATGGGTTCAACCAGAAGCTAATTCCATAACATTCTTGCTTGTTGACTTCAGTGCCAATAGCGTCTGTGCTCCTAAACTCCTTTACTTTCGTCATATTAGACATGGGGCTGATATTGCAGAAGCTGCAATCACATTGCTCTTGGACTATTAAGATGTGGTTAAAATTGTGTCCACATCAGCATCTGCCCTTCAAGATATGCCTAGTGAATAGATTTTAAAAAGCAATTGCTCTGTTTTGCCTTACATGGACTTTTTCAGACGTGAGGCAGTACATTTGGAGCAGCAGATGTGGCCGAATTCCTGCAAGATTCCCCTCACCCTTTTCCCTTTCCCACCCAAAAAATTTGGATAGTGAATCCCCCTTGGGAGCTAAATACCTTTGGGATGGTTTTGAAGACAAAGGCAGCTGATAAAGCTATTGTCATGAGCAGTCTCCTGACAAGTTTTAGTCCCTCTATTATTCTTCTTGCAAAGGAGAAAGGTGGCAGTATCATCAGGGAAAGCTCTATCTCTGTAGCTTAGCTCAGCTGGCAAAGGCTGGCAGACCAAATATAAGGATATTTCAACATAGTTCTGCAGACAGAACTTCTTTCTTACACTTAGAGAAATTGTTAAAGATTCAATGAAACAATAATAATCCTAAAAGAAATGGTTATAACTGTATTTTAGAACTGTGCTAGGAAGCGAGTGGATTAATTACTGGCTTAACTTTGGTTATTTTCCTGTTTCTCAGGACAAGGTGAATCCTACTTGTTTCCAGTCATCTCCCACCACAGCCAGACACCATTGCCCCTTTTTAATTATCACTGGAGCTCAAGGTAAGTGCAGGTTTCACACTGACAACCCTATCTCTCCATCTCCTTTTCCTTCCTTTTCTCTTAACTGTGCAAGTTCACTTTACTGTATGTGGCTTCTCTTGACAGCAGGTCTGTGCTTCTAAACTTGCTTCATACTGTTCAATCATCAGCTTTCACCCCATAAAACTTTCTGGAGCTGAAGAAATTTGAGGATGCTCTCCCCATTGCTGAACTTTAACATCCTTACTCCTCAGATCTGGAGTTTCGATTCTCTTTTGCTTCATTTGCACTACTACAAATGATAAGCAATCCCAATAAATTCATTGGGAATAACGAGTGAAAATTTGGTACAGGAGAGAACAGAATCACATACTTTTATTGTTTAAAGTATAGCATTCCCTGTGGGTAAATATCCTGTAGTACCTCTGTGGCAGAGCAAACGTATGAAAAAACACTTAGTACCAATAAGGATACTAATGTAGTTAAAACATTAATCTTGCTGCAGCTGTTGTCAAACTTGTCATAGGGCTTAAGGTGGTTCCCTACAGCTCCTCGGGAGAAAACGGCATGTGTGTTTTGTACGATCTTAAGAGGAGGAAACTGGATCCGGGGCATTTTTCATTCAGATATACAGAAAGACATGTGCTTCCTCCCCGGGATTCTTGTAGCCTGCTCTCATCTGCACAGTATCTGTGGGAGCTTGGACAAACCCAGGGCTGGAGGCTAGAAAGAGCAGGTGGTGGGAGCTGCTGGGGATGCTAAGCTGCAGGATTTTGTCAGGATGTTTGCAGAAAATGGGGAAAAAAGTCCCATGAGAAGCAACCACTAGTTCCTTACAGGATGCTTGAATGTTGCTGGGAGCAGCAACAGATGTGTCCCATTGAACTACCTTCAGGCATTTGTGTTTTCCCCAAGATCCAACTTTTGGACTGATCCCCAGCAATCAAAACCTTCCCTACATATACATTTTGCAGCTTTCCCTGCCTGGTTGTTTAGCATCAGTCTAATTCCCATCCCAGCTCCAATTAAGAATAGTTTATAAGGGGAAAAAGAGGGAGGAAAGGCCATTTTCTTGATTTCACAGCATCCAGAAAGAACAAAAATACGCTCCTAAGCAATGCCAGTAATTGAAAGCTCTCAGGATTTTTAGGGAAACCTCAAAATCTTGGGCCTGGCAGTAAGGAGAGGGCAACCCAGCAGGGTGAAGATGGTCGAAATCCCAATCTCTGCATGCTGAGGAGGGAGAGGGACCTGTTATGGTCAAGGGTTTCTCCCGACAGAGGATGCTGTGTGTCTCAAGCAGGGTGTGTGTAGTGCATGGGTACCATAATTGCCTTTATGGAGTGAAATGGAAACCCAAGCTTACCAGCTGCCTGACTACTGGGTGTGCTGGGCTGGTGGTAGGGCTGGGCTATGTCTCCCAGCCATGGTCTGAATATCCCCTGTGCTGCAAGTCGAGCTCGGCACAGGCTAGAGCCCGCTAAGACAGAGTCATGCCATCCCTTGACAGAAGGTCAGATGGCTGGAGGTGGGTGGGGAGCTGAACATGGTGAGGGATCACCAGAAACTCTGCTGGAAGGAGCACAGGGATTTGCAGTGTATTTTATGAAAGTTTCTGCTGTTTGCAGCTGTGCAGAGGTAAACCTTGGTGCGATGTCCTAGCAGCAGTGAGACCCTGCTAGCTGTGGGCACAGTGAGGCAGTGGGATGCCTGGCAGACATCCACATTCTGTTACGTCCGTGCCATCCTCCCAGGTCTCCTGTGAGCTGAGCTAACAGTCTTTAGGGGAACTTCTTCCAGGTTCCCTCTTCTCCAGCTCCAGAACCCCAAATCCCGCCATGGAGGTGCCCAATTACTGACCATGGGGAGCATCTGCAGTGGCTGACAGATGCAAATTACCTGATGTCTCTTTGCAGATGTGGCTTTTCACCAAAGGTATACATGTCTTTTAGCTGGGAACACAAAGCCAGCATTTCAGCATGGGAAAACTAACCAGTATGTTTTCCCTCTGGAGAGAAAACTATTTCACTGGGGATGAAGAGTGAGGCTGTGACATTGCAAGTATTCAGGTCAGTGTGCCCTTAATGGAGACCTTCTTTCAGCTGGAGGTCACTGCTGCGAGCAGGGACATTGCAAAAGAGCGTCATCTGGAATTAAACAGCTGAAGCTTCCAGTTTTACCCAAGAAATGTCAGCTCCTTTGAGGCAGCTGAAATCAGATGTTCAGAGCAATCCCTGTCATCATCTTAATTACAGTCTGAGCCCAGTGTTGGTCACTGATGTAGGGTCGGATGGGCACACCAGACTTCTGCAAGCATGAGCTGAAACACTGCAGTTGATTGTCATCTTGTGGCTGTGCTGGGAGCCCTCACTGTAGCATACTGTATCTTTATTTGCACAAAGTCTTGGCCAGATGCCTGGCACCATGCCGGCAGACTGGTTCTATTTCTATTTGTTGATAGATCTCTCTTATATCTGATACCTTGATTAACGTACATTGATTTCTCCTGTTTCTGCTGGGTGGAAAGGGTGCTCTTAGCAGCAGCCTAGGAACTGGTTTCTCTAGGAGGGGTTACTGCATTACATTTAAAACCCTCAGTGAGTACAGCTATGAACCAGCACTAAGCACAACATATATTTTCTGGACTTGCTTTTCCCTGCCACTTAGTGGCTTTAAATGGCAAAATATTTTTGCAAAGATAAATTGCTTTGCAGGTACTGTGCTGAGCTTCTGGAAAGGCTCCAAATGCTCGGAGGGATTCAAAACAACTCCCTGAATCCCCGTCAACAAGGCAAGATGACCCCAAGTACTTATTTTTCACGTACAAAAATTAGAGGAGTGTGAAATATTGACAACAAATTGCAGCACTGTTTCAAACTCAAGGCAGTCACGGTGCTGAAAGGCTCAGAGGACTAATTCACAACACCTCAGCTCTCTTAGGAGTATGTTTTGTTTTAAATGCAGCAAAATTAAGACCATTTTTCAATATGCATAGGCTGTTTCTGAGTAGAAAACAGCTGAAGTAGGACTGTTCCCCAGCAAATGCAATCTGTGCTCATACAATGAACTTCTGAATAAATCTGCGATGCTGCGTTAACAAGCCATTAGATTATCAAACTGAAGAAGAATATCTTTATATTGCAGAGTGCTTGGAGGCACACCTTTATCTGTCCTTGGCTTCTTTTGTCCAGTTACAATCTCTAGTACCTGCAGTTTGTGAAGGTGCAGGGGGGTGTCTGTAACGGCACCATCTCCCCTTTTTTCCTGGCAGTAAGAAACCTGTACTTGTTCTCCAGTTTCTCATACTGGGACAATGTGGTGACTCTCTGGATGCTGGATATTTCCCATTGGGAAGAACAGCAGAGCTCAGCTCTTTCTGCAGTTCTTTCGTTCCTCCTCTCTTCTCCTACCAGTTACCTGTCTCTAACTTTCCTCAGCTCACAGCAGAGGAGGACTTTAGCTTTGGGGTTTTAACCCTTTTCTCCCCAGCACTGGTAGGCAATCTAATTCCACTGTTTGTGGGTTCAACATGCATGTTATTTATTAGAATCAACAGCTTTGTAAGCTTAGGAAAGAAGTTGCTTTTCAAGGCCCTGGGTGGCTCTAAACATTATTAAACGTGGTCATTAGAACATGCTTTTCCAACCATTGAATGGCTGTGAACATTAAATATTTTGTTTTAATAAGTGCTTGCTTTTTCAGCTGCCGAGTGGCCTTAATCTTTTTTTTTTCCCTCATTAAAAAATGTTGTTTTTCCAGCTCATGAGCCACTGAAAATACTGTTCTGGTTTTGCTTTTTTTCCCCCCTTTTTTCTTTCTTTTTTTTTTTTTTAAGTTCACTGATCAGTTTGTTTTTATTAAAAAAAAGGAGTGAGAATTTTGGAGCCTTTGGCTAAAATAACTTGTTTTCAGCTACTAGGACAAGTATAGGGCAAGGCTTAGGATAACATGAAACCAAACCTTGCTTGTGTGAACAAGTTCCTCTGAGATAAGAACATGCAAACCACCCAAACGTCAGCAGATTGTCTCCTCTGTGTGCTCTGAAAGGACTGATGAATCACACTGCTTCATGCCAGTTTTCCCACCTGCCAATCAAACATGTCCTATTGTGTCACCTGTATAGATTCATGGGGCAAGAGATGAAGCAATCCTAGGGTCAGAGGTGAAGCATGTGTGTTTTGGATTCAGAATGAAGATGAGAAGTTTGATTTAAGTTTCATTTCCCTTTTTTGTTCTATATGAGAGACATGCTACCTAAGAAGAAAGGGGTTTTGCCAAAACATTAGGCTGGAAAGAGCTACTTCTGTTGTGGGCTCATTGTATGGCCAAGAGAAAGTCAATTGTGCCATGACTCTGTTGCCTAACCATAGTCTTCACAAACTACTTGGGATGCTTGCTATGCCCAATCTGACCTCCAACTGTCCTTCCAGGAGGAAAGAAGTCTTCTGTTGGCCCAGCTTTGTATCTGCCGGTGTCATAAGGCCTTAAGTATTACATCTCAAGCAACATTAAGTGTCTCTGTTTATGCAAATGATTGCAATCCTAGTCTTTCTGCCTAGTTTTCCTACAATAATAAACCCCAGGAATCTGCTGGAGGCAGAGGCTGCCCCTTACAATGTGTGCTACCATTCCTGCTCTCAAAGGTCCCTGATTTTCATGATTGCTCTGATGGAGAAGGAGACATTGACAGCACAGAAGGCAGTTGACAAGAAAAGGCCAACATCTTGCTCAGCTGGAGAGCTCTCCTTAGAGAGTCCAAAAGTGGCAGCTTTTCCCTGTGGCTGGGGCATTTGGCTTTCTGTAGCTTCTAAATCACCCACTTGGAATGCGCTGTGCATCAGCCTGGAAGGGAGTCAAACCGTTTTATGAAAGCTGCAATTAGTGGCTTCCCACAAATAGCATCTAGCACTGACAAGTGGCTGCTCTGTAATGCTGTTTATGGGCTTGTTTCAGGTAATGGAATTTCATTGCCTTTCAGGTGCTCTTGTCACAGGAAGCACATATATTTTTTCAGCTCTGTGATTTTTTCCACTAAATTGCACAAATCATTATATTTGGGCAAGTGCATTGGAAACATTTTACTCTGCATTTATTTTGCAGCTCAAGTCCTTCATGAAAGGAAGAAGAAATATGTTCTTCTAGGCAAACAACTGAGATGAGAAAGCAATGAGAGAGCACAGATAGTGGGGAAGCAAATCCTGGTTCTTCACGTATAATAAATCAGTGCATCTGCACTGACGTAGTGTACCTGTGCTGGTTGGTATCGGCTGAGGAGTGGATCCAAAATTTCCCCCTTTTCCATTCCCAGCTGCGGTAGCTTCTAGCAGCCACTACTTGAACCCATGTCTGGATCTCCTGGACATGTGTGTGGCTTCCTTGGGAGACCAGACTATGAAGTGATGTAGAAGAGTTTTCTGACTCTTCTCCTGCATAGTTATAGGAAGTTATATTTGTAGGAATAGAGCAAAATCAAACTGAAAGTTCAAACTAAGTGGATAACAATGTTGTGTTGAATGTGGGAACAGAAGGCAAGAGCAAGTCACATTGATTCTGGCTGGCTCATGTAGTATGACTGGTTATAAGAAAGCTGGAGAGGGACTTTTTACAAGGGCATGTAGTGATAAGGGGGAATGGCTTTAACCTGCCAGAGGGGAGACTGAGATGAGATCTTAGGCAGAAATTCTTCCCTGTGAGGGTGCTGAGGCGCTGGCACAGGGTGACCAGAGAAGCTGTGGCTGCCCCATCCCTGGCAGTGTTCAAGGCAAGGTGGGATGGGGCTTGGAGCAACCTGGTCTAGTGGAAGGTGTCTCTGCCCGTGGCAGAGGCATTGGAACTGAATGAGCTTTAAGGTCCCTTCCATGGCATCCAGCAATCCACAGGACCTCCCCATGTAGTCCCTGCTTAGCAGAGTCCTCCTGGGCTGGTTGCACTGGCATTTGATAGGAAAAAGTGTCCCACATGAATAGCAGTGAAAAGAAAGCCTGTGAGATGTGATCACTTACACTGAGCCTGTTAGGTCACGGTTAGGCATAAAGAGCGTTTGTAAGGAAAGCTGAGCACCACACTGCATAGCATCCTCTTTTGTTCATGAGCCTTGCTGAAATCATAAGCCTCAAAGGGAAAAGAAGGCCGTGAACTCAAGAAACAGGTGAATCAAAGGCAAAGTAGTTGCTCCGAGGGAAGAAAACTTGAAATGAAGGCTGCAGAAAAACAGGGCTCTTAATAGGGTAATGTAGGTAATACTATCACAGAGCATTAAAACAATACACAACTAATTAGCTCAAATATTTGCTGACAATGTGGGTTTTTGTCGAGGGGGGCATGGAACTTCATAAAACTTAATTAACTCATAGAGTAAATCAGTTTCATTCATTGCCACAACAGAGCCAATCAAGATAGGCTTACTGTTTGCTCATTTGGAAAACGATTAGGATTCCCATTTAGACTTAATTACAGTGCAAAGGTTGACAATTATCATCTTTGTGGAAGCACTGGATGCCACAATATCTCAGTTGAACATGTGCCTATAATTATAGACATCATTTTCTTAGCAGAAAATCTAACCCACTTATTACCTGGATTTCATGCCTGTAATTAGAGATAGAAGAAATAAGAAAAATTAAGAAGAGGGCTGGTGCTGAATTACTTTGGATCTTTCCATGTACATTACTTTGTGCAACTGTTCGTCACAAATTAAAACCTTGGTTTGTACTTTATACTCCACATGGAAGGAAATTTGTAGACGTACAAAGGAATCAAACTAGCCACATGGGTCATATTTTGACACAGCTAAGAACACCAGTGCCTCAGACTGGTTTGGTTCATAAACCCTTCCTTATACCTCCCTGAAGTTTCTCGTATTACACAGTCATGTACTTATCACCCGAGTGATTGCAGAAGCAAGCTGTTGAGAGAAACTTGGTCAGTCGCTTTGGAAAATCACTTGATGTGAACCACAACTGAGTAGACTTAGCCTGCTGACCAAAATAAACCACATTCATATTAAAGCTTGCAAGAAGGGCTTGACTACAATCATGTGTAACACTGCGAAACAAATGATAAGCAAGTAGGGATTCCTGCCATTTGCCAGCATAGATTCCTCCAGGAGACTGTTTCCACTACTTGCATCCAGGGGCTGCACCATGGCTGAGATAAGAGAAAAAGAAAGTTCAAAACATTTTACACACATTAATTACAGATAAGGCAGGAGGTAAAATGAGAATGTAAGAAGCACTAGCTTGTATATCTGGATTTGTCACTGTCCCTGGGCCTCTGTTTATCCCAAGGGGCTTGTTAGGAAGCTGTGGGAGAGCGCCCTTTACAGGAAGCAGCAGCTCAGCACAAGTCCGAGCACGAAAGAGTCATCACATTTAACAACAAGTCTGAGTTAGAGCCTTCCCTTCATTTCAATGCATTTATTTCCAAACCAGGGTGTGGAAGATGGAAGAATGCAGGACCCAAACCTTCTTGTACTTGTTTCACACAGGATGTGTCTGATACAGAGTAACATCTGAACCTCCTGGGCGAAATGGTGCACGGGACTTTGGGACCAGGGCATCACATTTCCTTGAGCAGCATTTTGACTGCCTACCAACTGAATTGTTGAATTTGCCTCAGATACAGATGACTTGCAAGGGGTAGAAAGGATAGAGTTTCCACTTCTATATCCCTTTTTTTGCCCATGATCAATGAAGAAATACAGCATTCGATATTTCTTCCTATCTTTGCCTTGCTTCTTTTGAAAAACGCTGTCTGCCTCCTGAAGTGTGCACTGGCCTGTTAGGAGGGTTAAAAACCAGCTTTATCAGGTCAGATAATGCATATGCACTGCAATCAGCAAATAGTGTCATCAGGACTTCAGGGAGTGCGCTTTTGTAGCTGATTCCTGTGGAAAGGCAGCTGGGAGTCTGAAGGCAGAAAAGACTTTTCCTAGGTTCTCCAGAAGTATTAACTTGTGTTTTCATCCAGTTTGTTTCATAAGTACAGATAAAAGGGAGGAAAACCAAGTTTTGAGCATTGGCTGTGCCCTTTTGAAAGTTTACTGCTCAGGTGCTTTTAATATCGCCTGAATGCTGAGCACTTTGCAAGGAGGATAAAAACAGTGATGGAAATAATGAAACATGAAAAATAAGTCCTTACATTGTTTGAAGTGCTTATAATGCTGAAGGTCTTTGCTTTTCTTTATTTTCCTACATCTTATTCACTGCAGCTTTACGTAGTCATGGAGCTTGAATGATATTATTGTGTTGCTTTGGAAAAGCTGAGAGGTTTTTGATGCCTTGGCTCCCCGCTGCAGAGCAGCAAGAAGCCAAGCAGAGAATCCTGCTCATCTCCAGGCTGAAGCACAAGGCAAAGCTCTGCAATGCCACACACTGCTTAGTGTGACAGCAGGAGGACTTCCATGTGTCTGCTCAGATGGGAGCTCAGTGCTGGAGCATCTCGATTGCTCCAGACAAGTCAGAACAGGGCAGCCATGGCCCTGACATAGTTTTCCATGCAGGATGAATGAGCTTTCTTTTGAACTGCTGAACTACAAATTCCCCTCCTGGCCGAGCAACTATAGTGGGTGGACGAGGGGAAGAAGAAAGAGTTGCTCAGTGAATAAGATGCTGGTAGGTGTGTGGGAGCAGTTGACTTGCCAAACCCATTTGGATTCACTCCACCAGGCTGAGTGCAGTTGGGAAATCTGGCAGGGTTTGATTGCATGGTACGTGGAAAAGCTCATTTGGAACGCCTGATATCTCCAACCAACCCACAATTAAGTGATTAGTTGCAATGATCGGAGGTTCAAAGAAATACACAACATTGAGAAATATTCTAACTTGTTTTAAATAGTTAAAAAAAGAGAAAGCCCAAGGAAAGAGGAATCCTCGTAACAGTAGGAAGAAGGAGGAAATGAATGGAGTGGGGATTTGTTAGCAAACACCAGTTCAGACCTATTCACTGATTTTGTGCAGAACTAGTTGTTCCACTTCAGTGTTTATTTATCCTCTACAAGAGTCCCAGGTATGAAAACAGACACAGAAACTTATTGGCATGCAGCTCTCTGTCATCTGGCAGTAGAGACATATGAAATCCCAGGCAGGAGCTGCAGCTATCTATATGGCTCCTGCCTTTGGAGTAAAGGGAATCAAAATCCTGCAGATTGGGTTTTAAGTGTTCAAAACCCAACACTTTAATGTGTGGTTATAGGTCACTGGCCTTGGGAAGATGGGCAAAAAGATTCAGGAACAAACACACACTGAAAACAGCCTCCCGTGAGCCTCATAGAGCTACAATTATATTAAATTACTTCAGCATCAGAAACCTGGGGCCACATTTGCTTTCCTCCCTCACCCACCTTTAAATATAATCTTCAGGTTTTTTCAGAAGATAGTGATAAAATTGTGTATTTCTGTCCCAATCAGAAGCAGTCTGCACATCATTGCTGTTTTAACATTTCTGAATCAGTTTTATAAATGGAAGAAGTTACAGCTAGTCAATGTGAGTTTTGAAAAGCGCATTGATTTTCATATCCTTCTCTGAATTTACCTTCTGTATGTTAAGTGATTACTCTGTTTTTAACTCTTGGAGATGCTGCCAGCCTTATAGTCAATATCCTTGCAGAGGTAAATACCAAGAGAAGTCAAGAAAAGTCAGTTTCTTTTTACAGAGTGTTTCCGTAGTGTTACACAGATATATGAGAAAAAAATTTATTATTGCCATCACTTTGAGTATAAAACTGAGAAAAGAGGGACTTTTTTTCTGCATTTGCTCTTTACAATAAGTTTTTTATACCAGAATTATTAGCTGTGCTATTCAAGAATGAGAGTGACTTCAGTTGTTAAAAACTCTATGATGGAAGCACAGATTTGGTGGCTAATAGAGAAGGCCTTGGTTACACACGTCTTAGCTGCATCAGTTTTTGCATTAAGCAAGGATGAGAAGCAATGGCTGAGCTCTTGCTAAGCTCCTCTGCAGGGTGACTGTAAAAACGTTTTTGAAAGAGCTCCAGGTATAGCTTATGTAAAAAATTAATCCAAGCGCTCAAACCCAAGCAATCTACTTTTGATGCAGAGTGCATCATATTAGTGAGCTGGAAGGACAGAAAATTAAAGATGACGTGGCCCAGGTCACATTGGCTTTGGCGTTTGGGGCTTTTGAGTGCCTTACTTTGAAAAGAAGGCACAGAAATAAGTGCCTTCTGAATACACTATTAACTTGAGGGTATTTGAAGGGGAGAGAAACTTAGTGCATGTGAAAAATATCCTTGGGAACCAGTGCTAGAAGTTACGCAAAGTGAATTTGGCAGAAATGATGGGGAGCAGAACAGAACTGCTAAGCAGGTTTGTTGTGGCTTAACACGTGTCTCCTGCAGGACAAACCTTCAGTGCTGGGTAAATGGGAGCTTGCAGAGGACTGCAGGAAGAGGCAGAGCCAGCTTTGCATAAGAACACCTCATCCAAGGATATGAGCCAAAGAAACATGGTAAGTGGGTCTAGCTCTGCCTCTAGCACAGCTCAGTACTGTGCATTGCATGTGCCCCGAGTATTGTTTGCTGTTGGCTACAGTCAGGCTGTGACCATCAATAATTACTCCCTAAGGCTTTCATATTCTCTCTGCAGGAAACCCTGGAGGTGACCACTCCAAGTCACACCTGGTTTGCAAGCAGATTATCCTCTTGTAAGGGGAAAATGAATGTCTAATTTAGCGAGGAAGTATGTTTTGAATCAGCGTAATCTGACTCTCTGGATCAGGAGAGATAGCGCATGGTTTTTGAGACAGAAATTTATCCTGTTCTTGAAGTGGCTGTGAGAAATCAGCGATCTGTGTGGGAAAGCTGGAGAAATGGCAGGAGGGAAAGGAAAAATTACATGCGTTAGTGGTTTATGCCTTCCAGACATTTACAAACTCTGGGTAAAGCAACTCAGAGGGAATTTTAGTCATTCCAAGGAGACGGCATGATTTAAGAGGGCACAAGGGTTGCAGTTTGCTCTGTGGTTTAACCCACAAATAAAACTTCCATCACCCAGTTGAATATCTGGAAGGAATTTGGGGTTGCATTTTTAGGAGGACAGACATTAATAAAGCATCGCTTTATGGCTTCAGTGACCTGTCACCTCAGTATTGCCTTGGACTTCTGCTGCCTGTGCTAGGGAGAGGTTAATGTGTAAAACATATCACAGCTTCAACAGATTTGGGGAAAACAAAGACAGTCTCACGTCTGTTGCACTTCTGAATGTTTTTTTATGCATGACATTTCTTTTTCTTGCTGTTGCACACTTTAAAGACCACCTGACCCATTCTCCCTCGCTGGCCTACTCTGCCTTCCACAGAGTTAGAAACAAGACAGTGTGCAACTGAAGGTCCAGCGGCCCATGATCAAATTAAATCAAAACTCTGACTGGTACATGTCCCTTTAATAATCTTCTACCTGTCTCATTCAATGATATCTTCCATACCTTTTCCTAAATATCTGCTACTTTAGAATAGGGTTTAGAGCATTCCTTTATTTCACTTGCAGAGGCCACTTTATTTTAATACATAGTGCTACCCAAAGGCTGGGGCTAGTTCTCTTAGCACTTTTAATAATGTGTACTTCATCTAGCATTTTCCCTTTTCTGTTCCATTCCATTCTTTCCTTATATTTTCCATATTTTTCGCATTCCAAAGTATTTTTCTGCTTGGTTTTTTGACATGTAAAGATAAAACATATATCAGTAGCAAAAAAAACCCCTCTCAGCCTGTTTTGTGATGAACAACAGATGAGAATGACAGCAGTGGAAAAAAAACCCACCATCATTTTCCTACTTCTATCTTGCAGGACATTAAAAAATGTAGGAAAAAATATTTGGAACTGGGATGAGAACTTCAGTCTACTGAGGGTTTAATATTTATCCTTATTTTATTAGGAAGGGGAAACAGAGGCAGAAGGACTTGCCCAAATGCGTCAGTCATTCAGCCTAAACAGATGTGCTGGCATGATTCTGGCATCTTTCACAAATACCAAGACTCATTTTGATTGTGAAATACTTGCTGAAGCACATTATCAGAGAGCCTCAAAGGGGTTTCATTTCAGAGCTAGTGGTTTGAGGCTGTCTGATGTGAAAGAAAAGTAGATAATACCTCATATTTCAATCACACCATGAGCAAGGACCCAGAACAATCGAATTTGGCTCCTTTGCCATTCATGACATACCTCACATCTTCATACGGCACTGGGAGAGAGTATGAGCCAATGGAAACTGGAGCAAACTTGCACTCTTGCAGCAATGAGTAGGATTAAGAGTAACTGGACTTAGACTCATGGGCAAATTTCAACAGCTCTTTCTGATCCATCTACTGGGGGAACATAATCAGGGTAATTTCATACCTGTCACTTCAGGTGTAAAGTGATTTTAATGATGATGGAAATCTCCAAATTGATGTTCTCTTGGTTTTCTTCCTTCCTTCTGCTTCTCTCAGGACAGACAGATAGAGTAATTGGCTTGCTGTCTAGGTTATAATTTTGTTCATGATTCAAGTCCTCCCTTTCCCATGTGCTCTCATTGTCCTCAGCACTCATTCCAAAGGGAATCTAACAGAGACAACAGGAGATAATTCCTAACCCTATATTTCCAAGGCAAAACTGTGGAGTTGCAGTGTTAGGTACTGAGTGTAGTGAAGTGGCTGTTCACAGTTCCATTTGCAAGACAGGCACTTCAGAAAGCCAGAACAAAATGTGTTCTGCATGGCATCAAAAAGCAACATAAAACTTCAAAATATATCAGAAACTGCTTAGCCAAGACAGCAGAGAAATCAATATAGGCTGCTAAATTAACTTCAGAAGCAGAGCGAGTGTTGAGTTGATGCCCCATCTGCAGGTGCCTTGTAACTGCTGGAAGGAGAACTAACATCTTTGTGCTGGTTGAGGTGTGCTGCACGATGTTGCGCTCCTTCCAGGGAGCACAGCGTCAAACACACTGCCTTAGGAGTGGTCTGATAAGGCTTTCACACCCTCCTTAGATAAGAGTCAAAGTCTGAATATATTTGATATCCTAACAAGATCACACAGGAGAAAATATGTGCTGTTATGAATAAAAAATGAGGCATGCAGAGGGTAGCCTAAAAGACCCATTTTACTCAGTTGTTCTGATTTTCTTATGGATAAGGTTACCATTGTTATTTGAACAATTTGAAAACCAGCTTTTTTAATAACTTTTTTTTGTAAAAGGAGGTGGAGGAATCTAAATTGCAGGTATTTTCATTGTGACCAGTTTCAGAAAAATGCCTTGCAAATGTATTTCTATAAAGAGCACACAGGGCTTAGGCTGCTTCGACAGTAGCCAAAGCAAGCAGCAAAACATGTGAATGCCTCCAGAATGCTTCCAGGGTTTTGTTCCACTGCCAAAAGCTGAGACGTAGACTCACAGCATGAGGCAGCAAACTTCTCTAGCTTTATGTGCTCACACATGAGGTGGATTTAACATAAGAGACTGTTATGCTTCCCTCGTTTCTCCTCTTCTATTTCTCCCTCAAGATCTTGGTTTAATCACTAAGAGAGTAACATGGGGGTAATTCCTGTCCTAGTGATATTGAAGGCAGATGAAACAACTTTTCCAGTCACAGCACATATTTGTCAAAACATCTGTGCTTGTGAACCCTCTGGAAAGACCAGCTTCAGTGCGTTTCACCAGGTTGCTTCTTTCTTGTGCCTGTGGATGGCTGGGTATTGGGAGATCTCAGATAATGTCTGTGCTTCCTAAGGCTGTTCAGAATATAGGGTCAAGATGCCAGAAGGACATATAGTTTCTGCTCAGGAGTAACTGGATAGGTACAGCTACTTTCCTTCGTTTATCTTTCTGCCACTTAAAGAACTTGGAATAAACTCTGTATCTCACTAGTGGGGCATCATGCCCTAAGAAGCAGATGAATCCCATCATCACGGGGCAACCTTTCTTAACCTTCCTTTCAACTTGTCTGTTCCCTGAGATCCTCCGCAGCTAATGGGAGTTAATTATCTTCAGGATAAGGAAATCCGCTATAATTCCTGGCTGTAAGGGTTTAGTCTTTTAGATATCATCATTGGCATTGGGAGCTTGACAGCAATTAAAGGTTGTTAGCCACTGCTTGGTGAATATAAACGTCTGCAGGCAGTGGTTACAGTTTGCTTCTAGTCTATTACCCTTGGAGGAGATGAACTGCTGGGGATTGCTGCATTTGTACCTTGAGCCCTTTCGCAGCTCTCAGCATAGCTCTGACCTTCATGGACACCTTGAGGGACACTTATCTGAAGCAACTGTGAGGGCTCCTTGTACTAAATCCTGGTTCCCAATTCATGCAATGGCTGGAGAATACAGGCTTGGAGAAGTCTGCCCGATATGTGTGAGGTATGTGTGTCTATCGGCAAACATATTCCAGATCTACATGAATGGAAGTAGATCCTGTCAGAGAGAAACTTTGATCACCTATGTGTCCTTTTGTCATATGCAGAGGCCAACTTTCATAAAGCATATGGGTTCAGTTTCAGAGTAATGCAAAAGTTTTGACCCTGTTTATTTTGTATCACTTGAGAAAGGTTGACTGGATCCTTAAAATATGGTCAGCCCTGATTGAATCAACCTTTAGGAATCATCTGGTGGAACCCTGGCATGAATCTGCAGTCAGAAATCTTATTTTGACTGTCTTCTGCTCCAGTTTTGCTAATAAATTGAAACAGCAGACAGTAATGCTCTGTCATCTGCTGTCCTTCAGTTAATTGGGTCATAAGAGGTATTATTAGATGATAAAGTGATTTCTGAGGGATTATTTGGAGAATGGCTTCTGTGGGTCTTTTGCCTATACAGGAGTGGGAGCAAGTTATGAAAGCAGAGGGGCAGCAAAAGGTTTTTGCTGGCTGGGACCGGGAAGCTTGGATGGGGACATGAGGACTTTGGGAAGTAGAGGGGAAGGTGTGGGTGCTGTCATGGCACCCAGCAGCCAGCCTCGGGGTACGGGCCAGAAGGAGGGGAAAGCAGCATAGAGATGCCGCCTGCTAAAGACAAAGATGTGAGCTGCCTTGTGTGTAGCCTTGGGAGCTGGAGGAAGCTCTGCTTTCTGCTCTCCAGAGCCAGCTAGCTTTGCCAGTAAGTCAGGTGAGATTCCGGTTCTCCGTAAAAGCCAGGCTGAGAGTCCACTTTGAAAACTTTGCAAATGTAGCAACAACCAACTCCTGTAAAACCCAGGTTATCCCCTCCATGTAATTCTCTGCTGCATCAACAAAAGCATCAACAAGCAAGTTACCTGGTTTCTCAGATTTCTCTATGCCTGATATTTTAGCCAGTTCTAGCCTTTGACTGTGAAGTTCGTTGGGCAGAGATTTTCAGGGCAAATAGGCAGAGTTTAGTCACCTTTGTTTTGGAGCTACAGCGATAGGTCCTATACCTCTTACCCAGATCATCTCCAGACTCTCTCTCCTTTTTCTGCTCCTGAACAAAGGGCCACAGATAGAGATCACAATCCAGAGCTAGTAGAAGCTGTCTTCCTACATGTTCATGCACGTAGACTATTTCCCAGAAGCAAATGCATTTTTCTAATCTCAAGAGTTTGCTTTGTGCATTGAGATCAAACCTTGAGCAATAGAAATTCACTGCCAGGCTTCCCCTCTGCTACGCACAAATTCTACATATCAAAGGTATCGGGATTCATCTGTATAAAACTGATTTATTAGAACTTGTGAAACCAGGTTTTATTCACATGGCACTGCAGGTAAGCAGCATGGTTTAACTGTAGGATGGCATCACTGGAGGGCATTTCACTTGCTTAATATCTAAGCAGAGTCAGAAATGGGGAGAAACATCTTGAGTAACCAATGGCATAGTGGGGGTGCAGTGACTTCTGCCAGGTATTTTGGGCATCAAACAACTCCTTGGTTCTGTCTGATCAGTTTTTAAAATTACTATTTAAGATGAAAAATGTTCAAATACGCAAAGCTTATGTTTTTAAAAGATCTATTATAGTTAGCACTGGGAGACATTCCATTCTACCACTATGGAAACAACCCTACTGTTTTCATGTTGCATGTGTATTTCTGTGGTACCCAAAGGATAACTCAGATTCTCTGTCACTGTCTATAGCCGCTCTCACTTGTGTGGGGCTGTTAGACTGACAGCTCCGGCGTGTCTGCTTCTGCCATGAGGGTATCGCCCCACTAAGAGCTGAGCTCTTAGTGGTGCTGAGCACCAACACCCATGTTTTGAACATCCCCAAAGAGCTTTCAAACAGGAGGAAGCTCTTAGATGGGGCAAGGCTTTGCAGGTGACTGCAGCATCAGCTGGGGCAGACCTCTCTGCACTGATGTCAAACCAAGAGCCTGGCTGTCTCTGATCTGCCAAGTTGTCACTGGTAGCTTGAAAAAGCCCCTAGCTCCCCCTTAAACTGATGGAAATCACAAAATTGTACTTTCTTATAGGATGACTTCTTTAATTTCAGACTGTACTGGAACTGCCAAACTGAGGTGAATTATACACAAACATGATAGTCCATCAAATCCCAAAGACTTTTAAATTACCAATATATTTCAGTAGCAAAATCCTTACTGTTCAATCTTCTTTCCTGCTGTGCGGCATAACACTAGGTACCTAATCGCATTCTCTGTTAGTTTTGCTTTTTATTGAAATAGTGTGCTTGCTCTGCTGAGTAAGCTACTCCCAGCACTGGTTCTGATCACAGGATTTCAGGTATGTAACCTTGAAGCAGATAGCAGCCAGTGGAAGTCAACTTCTTTAGAACTGGCATGAGTCAGACCAGCATGAGTAGAGAGCTGAATCACTCTCTTTGTGTTTGCATTCATGTCTGTTAAAAGCAAAGAAAAGGAGCTTTTCAAAAAGAGATGAAGGAGAAATGTCATGTGAGGAAAATGCCGTGATAATATCTGAGCATGTTTCTTATTTGGTTTTTGAAGTGTAAAATATTAAGCTGGTAAATGAGGGAATAGGATAGGCAGAATTATGGATTCTTGGGAGTTTATATTGATCCAGAGGAAAATGAAATCTAGGATGTGGCTATATGGAATGTGGCTTGAATGCTTAAAGTAGCATTAAGAGTCTGTAGGTAACTTTGCACTCAGTCAAAGAAATAGATCAATTGAATGTTCCCCCCTGCACTCAAAAACCCCTTTTTGGTCTATGTGTGTAGATGTATAAACTCGATGTTTCTTATTCACAGAATTGCTCTGAACAACCCGAAGGTTTCAACAGCAATCGGTTATTTACGAAGGTAAGAAATAGCCATGACTCCTATTCAGTGCAGGTATGCTGGTGTCTGGATGAGATGGGGACAGTTTTTAAATCTCATTGACCTGATGGATGTGGAAGGGGAGCCACAGGAGGTGAGTACACCCCACCAGAAAGAAGCTGCTGCCTTCTTGTATCAAGGAAGTCTCTGTGGTGCAGATATGACAGCAATAGCAAAACCTATTTCATGGTCCTGTCCCATGAAGAAGCTGTGAGTATCAGCAACCATACAAAGAGGCAGTGGGGAGCCAGGGAGGTGAAAGTCTTGAGAATAACAAACATTATCTATCTGTCCTGGAGAAGTGTCGTAGTTACTTGTCCATCCCACTGCCTAAAGCCCAACAAAGTAAACGCACAGCACTGCTATATGTTGTTATTCAGGTTTGGTTTTTGTTTTTAATATGATTTCAGCATGTTGGCTTATGGTTCTGAAACCCTGCAATTCTTTAACAGAAAATGTTGGTTTACTTTGTTAATCAGTTGACAATCCAAGTATCCTTCTGACACAAAGGACTGTGTGAGTGGCAGTGATGAAGTACAAGAGGATTATTATAATCTTTGTCACTAGAGGAGCCAGTCTACCACGTGCAGAACAGCTTTCTTGTGGATAGAGGTAATCAGGATCTCTCCTGATATGTTAAAAGTCTAGGGGCTGCTCTGCTTGGGGTGGGATTTTTTTTGTGGGAGAGGTTAATTCAGTTTTTTACCTCATCTCGGGGGGGGGGAACGCACAAACCAGTGGTTAAAAGCAAGGGAATTCTTCATCAATAGAGAAGAGTTGTTCTGGAACAACCTCTGGACACCAACAGTAGTGACAAAAACTGAACTGACTTTAAGATATAGATCAATCGATGAGTGAGATACTAGTGCTAAGGATCTATAGTGACCCTAATTAGGGTTGACAGCTTTACAAGAGATATTGAGCCTGATTAGTGCTGGAGCCAATTGCACTCAATGGATTTTGGATCTTACCTGTGGTGGTGTCTTCTAGTAGAGCAGTAGTGTAACCACAGTGGTGTCACTCCTGATTTGCGCTGCTGGAAAAGGAGAATGGAGCCAGTGTAGTTTCAGGCTATTTTCTGTAATACCTTATTCATGTTTTATAGAACCCTACTGGTTTCCTCCCTCTTAAACACTTTAAGATTTTTTATGTAAAGGCTTGTTTGGAAGGCTAAGAGTATTCAGGAGGAAGGAGGTGGTGAAGCAGTCAAAGGTGTGTGATAAATTAACGTAATTACTCAGCTTTGCACTACTGCTCAGAAAGATCCCCTCTACATGTGCAGCAGATGCATTGTATGCAGCAGTAATGGTGATACAATGTCAGTATAAACAGAGATGGACACAAAACCACCATCTGTGACCCATACTATATCTAGATAAGTTACATTGCTACATCTGGCTCCATGCTAGCAGAATAGGGTTCTTTCATGCTATTTTTACTCCAGACTTTCTTTTCACAGGACTTTTGTTTTACTTCCGACTGCCTCTCGCTCCTCCTCTTTGCCTCTGACTGTACTCAGCATGCTCGTAGGCATGACAGTGAATGTGTATAATCACATCAGCAGGCCAGTCACAGAAGGAGAGAGAATGTAGTCCCTTTGTTTTACAAATCCACAGTTTCTTCTCTGGTTGTTCCTCCTGGCTGAAGGACTTGGTTTGGCCATTTCAATCTGCTGAAATTACTGCTGTTAAAATAACCTTCCAGACTTCTCGTTCTGGCCCTGTCCTGTGGAGTAAACTTCTCAGTCAAAGAAAAATTGTTTTCCTTTAAAGCCTCATATACCTTGGCGTGTTCAATCCCATTCTGTTATCCCAGTCTTACCCACTCAACTCTCATCTACTGCTTTTCTATTGAAGTTCGGTATAACAGCTGCTTGTTTCACTTTGGGCAAGTTACTCAATTGTAAGAGACAATTTAAAGTGAAATAGGCCATTCTGCAGGAGCAGAGGTGTGCTTGCCTCTGCCTTTGCACAAACACTCACTGAGCAAGGACCTCTTTGTGGAGGCAGGTGACTTGTTCACAGATTTTTCTATAATTAAGGCCCATGATTGTTGCCTTCCATCTTCCACATTGGTAATGAAAACTAAAATTGGAGAGGGGTTTTAAGAGCCAGATCTACCAGTTATTTGATCAAGCAATGCTTTGTTATGTTATGGGATTTCTCAGCTGGAAGATACACCCCATAAATAACCACCCAAGAACCCATGAGAATGAACATTTTCCTCCCATAACAGATGGTTATCAGAGAGATCCCAGTGAGATGATTTTCACTATTCTACTGTAGAGTTTTGTTCTACTTTTCAACTGTACAAGTCCTGCACAGTCTGTACTCAGGAGGGGACAAAAAGTTATTCAAAACCATTTTTCCCTTTCCTCCCCTCCTTGAAAACAGCATGAAGATGACATTGCCCTCCTAAGAGCTTCTGAAAAGAGTCTCACCCCTGCCTTAAGACATTTCTAGGGAGAAGTTTCCAGTCAGTATTTATGCAAAACTAATATAAGAAAATTAGTACCGTACTCCTGGAGTGAAAACTGTAGAAACTGTTTCTAACAGATTTTCGTCTTACTGACTGGCTTGCCCTGTGGTGCAGCAATAAGTAGTTATGAGCAATTTACCAATGAAATACTTCACTTTGAGGGAACCTGTGATTCAATACATAAGCACGAGTCCATCTGCAGTGGACTATTCTTAATATTCCTGGATCTGCTTTAATTAAAGCCAAAATGAAGTTTCTGTGCTCATTTTCAGGCCTCTCTTTCTCAAAGCAGCTCTGAGTAAATGCTCTTATGAAATATTATGAGACTGAATGATTTCAGATGAGAATACCAAGCCAAAATTGGAATTTTTTTCTGAAAAATATGCAAAACAAAATGCTGAACCAAATGTTTGATGTTTCTTGCAATTCTCAGTAATGTGAGGAATTTATATAGCAGCTTCTTCACAAATTGTTTTGAGGTAAACCTTCATGGCCAAAAGCGAAGTAATAGGTAAAAATACCAGTGAATAATGGATGTAACATGCTTACACATAGTCTCTCTTGTAACAAAAATGAACACTGCTTTGCTTCATACCTTTGAGGCTTCAATAATCATATTCAGATAGCAAATCTGTCAAAGTTCTACGACATCTGAGTAGCCCCATTTGTCCACTATAGGTGCTGTTTCCTCTCACTTGTGTTTTACGCATTCTAACTAATTGCAAACTTTTCTAACTAATTCTAAAATTACAAATATTTAAGCCTTGGAAATAAATACTTTTTCTTTGGAATTAAAATAAACACCATTCAATCACAACAGCTTTAACTTTTGTTCCCTCTTGTTTTGTCTCTTGCTTAAAACCATAATAATAATAAAAACCATTCTGTCTTGGTTAGGCATTTCCCGAGTCAGTGCTAAACTAAGCACAGAAATTCCTTTCTGTAGGCAGCCAGAGTTATTAGAAACACTGAGGTGTCCTTATAGTAGGTGCAAAATGTACTCAGTTAAATTCATATTTTCTTTAGAGCACTCCCAGACTGACTGGGAGCACATGCACTACATAAGACTATAGAGAGATGTTTATGATCGGTGACAAAACTGCAACTGCACTTCTGCATTGGATTTCCAAATCATGTCAGGTTCATTTAGTGGGGAAATTCAAAGACCATCTAGGCTTTGATGGTTGCACAGTTTACAGGAAGCAAGAGCTGTATTAATATTGTCAACGGATGCTTTTGCTTGGGCCACGTGGTACAGTAACTTCTAAAGCTTCTGCTTGGCTGAGATCTGATCTCATAGCACCCTCACCCTTTTACAAGACTGACCTTGTTCTCCAGTGGATATCTATATTGATTTTTTTACAAGAACCCCATTATTCATGTTTTTATTAATCTTTTGTTCTATTCTTCCTCATCCTGATGTCCTGGTTAGAATTTGCTGGTTGGTGACTATTTGAGATAGATTAATCTCTACTTGGCTGCAAGCATTACAACTAGACCAAATTTTCATAGCAGGCCAAATTGCTATTTTACCACTTTGAGCTAGAACTGTGATGCTGAGGTGCAGTGAGATGCTGTGATGCTCTATGGTTGTCAGAAGGACTAATGTATTCATGGGGTCATCCAAACAGACATATAAATTTTAAGTGAAGCCCAGCAACTGGAAGAGATGTGTTCTCCAACTTCACACGTTTCATCATGTCTCCCTATCGACTGAATGATTGCAAGAGATTTCTTGGTTGACATAGGGTGAGTTGATTGGCATAAATGGAATGTCCATATTAGAAAAAGAAGCAGCATCTTGATGTTATATTGACTTTTGAAGTGCCTTTTCAAAGAAACAGGTATTTCTCTAGAGCAGTTGGTGGAAATCGTATGCAGCTTGGCTGACATGCAAACAATTCTGCACAGCTGTATAGGGGTAAGCAGGAAAATAGAGCTGGAAATTTTTGGCCTTTTTGATAGAGCAGATTTACTGGGCTGCAGTAACAGTACTTTCTAAAATGTTCCATTTGAGAAACCAGTTGCCTGCTTACTGAGAGAAAGGAATCGACAATAAAATATCCACATTATTCTGTACATTTTTGAAGATAGGCAAGTCCTCAGAGAGCATCTTTGATGTTTTAGAAAACATGACCTTTCCCTTGAAGGGACTGGGAGGATTTTGGAGGCATGAGATTGGAGTGGAGAAGTTGGAGGCCAAGATTTCTGTTTGTTCAATACTTTAACTATTTTCTGTCTCTTTCTTTCTCCTTTTATTTTCCCCTCCTCTATTTAGACAACAAGCCCTCCTGAGCGGGAAGCATCTTGCATGTTCCCATGTTTGCTGGAAATTCCAAGGACCACTATAATGCAAATAATGTAAAGCAACATTTGGTCCATGTTACTGCAAGAAGACATTGAAAATGAAAGGGAAGACATCAGGCTGGGGAGAACATCAAGAACCATCAGATGAAGTTATCCAGGCTTGCTGTTAGCTAAGCTGCTGTGAGCCTCATTGGAGTCTGCCTTGTGAAATGCCACTTCCAGCAAAGTCAGAACCTGCCTGTGAACACAGTGGGGCTGGAAATGAGAAAGCCTTTAACCATCAGTGAGATGAACTTTTAAAAGAGCCTCTTACCAGGATCCAGGCTTGATTTCAGGTAAAGCTTGGGGTTTTTTTCATCCTGACTATGGTAAGATGATGTGCTATGTACCTGCAGGATAAAGGGACTGGGCACAGTGTTCAAAGAGGCCCTGTCCTGTCCATAGTTCTAACCACATTCTGCATATTTGAGTAGAAAATCAAAATATTTCTAAACAGTAAAGTTCTAGTTTTAAGTTTCAAATAAAACTTAAGTTCAGCTCCTTTATTCGAATCTATCCCAAACAGAGGGAGCTTAACCATTGCACACTGAACCCACTGGAAGTGTACTAGAGTAATTTGTTTCCTTCATGCTCTTCAGACAGATTCTTAAGCTATAACAAGTGAATAAGGTAATTTCTTTAAAATGCGCTTTCTTCCTTCTCTCTTTATATTGCCTTTGGCAATTTTAAGCCTTCAAAGACAGTTACAGTTTTCCTGACAGTTTGCACTACTGGAGTAAGCCTTTAGTTGAGCACTCTAGCATCCAAATATGATACCCTGTGCAGCTGACTGATTAATTTTTAACTACCCTGGATACCTTGGGAAAAGTATACATACTGGAAATATGCAGGTATTTTTCATTTAGGTCTTTGCATTTCTTTTCCCAATGTGACCTCTCTGTTCTACTGTGATAAATAGGAAGAGGGTAAATGGACATCCTAAATCTAGACAGTGAATTTCATGCTGTTCAAAGCAAGATTTCACTGTTTTCCACAGTTGCAAGGGTTAGAATTAACCCCCAAAAAATTATAGTTAAAAATCTTCTTACTAAAGAAGCCACTTTATCAAAAACTGGCAAAGAATAAGTTTTGCTGATCAGACTGCTTATAGCTCTAAAGGGATTTGTTTAATTTAAAGGAGGATCTTGAAGCTGAATCTTTTGTATCAAATGTGAAGACGTGGAGTCAGACCCTTTTGCAAATTCTCCCAATGTTGCTGTTCCAGTTTGCTGATCTTACCCACCCACCAAGTTCATTACTCTGGCTTGTCTCTCCTTCAAGTTTTCAGGAAGATTGTTGAAAGGTTTCATTTTTGCTCCACTGTGGAATGAAAATCAAATGTCAAAGTCATGATGCCTGAGGCTTTGGGGTTCTCTTTTCCCTTTAATGGAATGAGATTGCTGATGTTTTAGTTTGCCTTCATGTACTGAAATGACTTCTCAATTCGAATTGCCATTACTGAGAGGAAGACCACTGTAGTTTGGGTATCAGTTCTCTGAGACCTGCAACTTGCCTGGCAAGGAAACATTGTCAGGTAGGCTTTGCCTCATTTAAAGGTCATTATTCCAAGGACTTGCTCAATCTATGTACCCTGAAGTGGGAGAGACACCGCAGAGAATGGAAAGATGGATGGCAGGCTTGGATGAATGCCCTGGTTAGATTCTCTATATTAGATTGTCGTGCTTTTCCTGGCCCAGATGCTAACATCTAACACATTTTTAATACTATTGCCTGTTGAGATCCTATTAGAAAATGATTCAGAGTCTGGAAAGTTGGGGGTGGGGAGGAGTTAATTCCCTAGAAATAATACAGTCATTATGTGTACACACAATTCAATATGTAACTTGGGGGTTTTATGGCCTCTCTACCATCCTGCACACCAGCTTTTTAAAATTGCAGTCACATTCATTATAAAGTAAATGCCTAATGCAAGTGATTCTCAAAACAGTTTGTAATTTAAATTCCTATTGGAAATAAAAGTAATGACCCACAATAGCTCATTAGTGGCCTTGCAAATGTTCATTATTTCCTTTCTGTCTTTCTCCTGGTTTTCTCCCCTTGCTAAAGGACAGGGGAGTTTAAAGATTTAGACTACCTTTAGAGCTATCCATCTCTAATGACCCATGAAAATGAACATTCGATTCCTGAATGAGGAAATTATCATTCCTTGGTGTTTTTCAAGGGGATAAGTGTGTTCTTTTAACAATCCATAAGGAAGTTAGATATTCCAGATAATTTTAAAGAATTATTTTGTATTTATGCCCAGGGGATTTTTTAAAATAGTTCTAAAATATCAAATAAAATACTGAAAAGGCCAAGAAGTCCTGGAAATATTGATATGGACACTCGGGATTTTGAACCCAGGTTGTTTCTAATGATACCCTGGATGCTGCTTATTACCAAACGCTTATCTGGCTGCTCATTGCTTGGAGATGCACAAGAAGATAGTGCCTTCCCTCTTGGTGGCCTATGCCAGCTTCCCTTTGCAGCACTACTGAGTGAGCATCAAATGGTGCCTGGCAATTGGTGTTCTTCAACACAGCCCATCTCCACTGGCTTCTCTCTCAGATGAGGACTTAGCATCTGCCATGCAGATGATCCTTGGATTGCTGGGGAAAATGACACAGGAGAGAAGCAACATGGGGTTGCAGTGAGATTTCTGCATTACTTAGTCCCAGGAGCAGGACTTAACAGCGTTTGCTCTGGAATAGTGTTATCCTTAAAAACATGCTCATCCTTAAAAATATGCTGCCTTGCCCACCTGGCTCTGTTAATGCCTTGAAGTCCTCAGCCCCTCAGCACCACTCCCTGTTTCTCTCCTTTATGATGGCTCATGCGGCAGCATTTGGTTTGGAAAAGCAAGTGGTCTCTTCACCAAAGCCCTTATAGCTAAAATTCTGTGGGCTTAAACCTCCTGTATCTCACATGGCTCGAGCATGCTCTGCTGTAGGGTATTCTCAGGGGAAAAATGAGCACAAAAAATTTTATTCATGTTTAGTTTCTCTCTACCCCCGTGATTTTCCTCCTCATTAGTAATCAAGACTTGAAGATTGTCAGTATACTGGTGATTGGTTGTGGGGGAAGGCCTTAATGCAAACCCTCTTTAGAATATAAATTAAAAGATTGCTTGCTTGTAGAAGCCTCTCATAAGTGCTTACCAGAAGTTAAGTTTCACTGACTACTTTCTATATATGAAAAGGGATTATTTTGGCAACATACACATGAAACAAAACCTGGTAACATGCTTAAAAGCATTACCTATTGTTGGAATTTGGGTTATTCAGTACAGTCATTAGATCACACCCAATAATTCTGTAAAACCTGATTTTTTTTCCATCCTAAGGTCAATTCACTTTTATTGAATTGCTTCAAGCAGGTTTCTCCAAAGCACAATGCTCCTCTGTGAACCACCAGCACCACGGCTGCTACCTGGCTTGCTGATGCTTACATTAGGTCATGTAAGAATAAGGTTTGACTGAGTTTGGACAAAACTAGCTGATTTGACCTATGTTGAATTTCTTCTAAAAGAAACTGGTCAGGAATGTTCTTTCTCAGACCTCTAATCTGCTTTCAAGTCTAAACTCTGAGAGCGCTTCTCTCTGGCTAGTGAGACTATACTGGAAGCATCTTCTCTCTGTGCTGGAAGGCAGCTGCTCTCTGCCTGGTGTTATGTCTACCTCTCAATCAAGAGAAACAAAAGCTCAATCCCCAGTTTCTCATAACTTGCATGAATTGTTGTTTTCTTTTTCAACAGTTTTAGCTCCATTCTTATTCTGATCTACTTAACACGCCCATTGGCTTGCTTCCTCGTCTTTTAGTGCTCTGGTGCGTCAGTTGTTCAGCTTTGCCCATCGGGTTCATGTCAGATGTGATGCTAACCACCTATTCTGAATTCCACTTTAAAACAATGTCGTTCTCACTTTGTTCACTATAAACTGACTACACAGTACCACCTGCTGATGGACCAGCATCACAAACCTGGCTTTTATTACCCTTTTTTCAAAGGCAGAGTAGTCTGTGACAGCCATGCTTCTTGGGAAGGGGCCCTGTGTAAGAGGTAGGAATGCTCTCATGTTCGTGCAGTGCTTCAGACTCTGTCATCTGCTACCACTTAGCAGAAGGATAATGTTGTGTCAGAAGGAGATTTGTGCTTTAGGAGAAAGAGTGAATAGTCTCCATTTTTCAGAGCCTAAAAGGGCAGAAAAAAAATTAGAGCATAAGCCAGCAGGCCTAAGGCTATTCTGATTTACATCAGAATCTGTATAGGCCCTGTATGGCTTATAAAGCCTAGTAATCATTTACATCTACTTCTGTCACCCGTCCCAAAGTTCAGGAATGAAGTACCTGAATATTAAGGTCGCTATATTTCATTAGTCTTCATTAACATGAGAGCTGATCTTGGTTTGATCACTTATTTCAAAAGCTTTTATCACTGAGGAACTAAAACCTTTGTCCTCCCCAAAATTCAGAAAGTAAAGCTGTATAAACTCAAGTTAGGAAGCAGGCTTGTGGTTTTACTGTATGAGCAATACAGTGAAATATTGATTATAGTTTTTCAGTTGTTGATTCGGAATCCATCGCTCACCCCAGGAAAGTTCCAGTAACTTTTGGCCTAATAAAAGTGTGCAGAATCTGTCCCTTCCGAGGAAAAAAAAAAAAACAAACAACCCAGTGTAATCACAGCCAGATAACTGTCAAAGTGAAACAGTGCAAAGCCAAGAAAAAGAGACGATAGAGCCAGAACTTGGTATTTTGCAAATCCAGATTCTCGTCTCCTTCAATTATCTATAGGGCAATTAAGAACAGTTTATCCTATGTCCAACATTACTGCTTTCAAGAACTTCCTTTCTCCTCAATTTGCATGTTTTTCTCTCTCTCCTCTTTCTTCTTTTAGGATGTGAAAAACTCTGGTGCATGGGTTTTGGTTTAGGAAGGCCTGCTTTTTTCTTTTCATTTCATCAAGACAGAGTTCCATTTGTTCAGCATCTGCACAGGACAACATCTGGAGCCTCAGGAAATTCAGCTGCTCTGTGTATGACGCTTAAATGAAATTACTTTTTCATGCACTTCAGAAGAGTATCAAGAGCATCTCTCTGACCAAACAGGCCCTTTTGTTCTCCTCCAGCAAGTGTTTCTCATTAAAAATGTCATCTCCCTAACAAATCGCTTCATTGCCTTTGCAGCTGGGGTTATTGTTTTCATGGTTTTGTACTTGTGTGATTCTCTAAGGGAGCAGAAAGCTGGGAAAAGCGGGGATTGGCTTCTTCTCTATTTGGTCTGTGTGTGCTGTGCTTTGATTGCCCACCTTTGGGGTGCAGTTCCATACATTCACCTCTTTACCCTCTGGATTTGCACAGCACTCAGACTGCCCACGGCATGGGGCTGTCCATGCTCCCACTGAACTGCTGAGCTGTTCTCTGACCTCCTGAGCTCAGCTCTCCTGGGGCTGTTGTGCTGGCACAGGGGTGGAGGGTGAGAGCATGGAGAAAGCAAAGTGAAAAATGTCCATTTAAAGCTGGAATATGAATGATGGTTTTTAAATGAGACCAATCTGTTTCTTTTTTTTTTTTTTTTTGGTAAGAAACACAAGATTTGGTGTTTTCTCTTCCTGAGGAGAGTATGAAGGGCAGTTGGGTCTGCAAGAAAACCTAAATTATCCTTAGGGACTTAGGAAGTTTGCTGCAACTTTTCAGGAAAAGTCTGACCAGAAGTAAAACTAGAGGCTAAGAGAAGGAGCTGGCGCAGTTCAAAGGGATGCAGTGTTAGTCTGTACCTACTGCAGCAGACTTCTGTAGTCCAGAGTATGTGCGGTCCCTTAAAATAGTGAGCGACCCTGTAATGAACCTCACCTAGCAGCATAGAACTGAAGGGGCTATACCATTTTAGTGAAGAACTGCTTAGAAACTGTCAAAACCAAAAAAAATTTTTTTCAAGGAGGATATTATTTAAACCCCAAACATAAAACTCCCTTTTGTTTTTCACTTCTCACTTTTCAACTAGGATTGCTTCCTCTGTGCATTTTGAAAAGACACTGCACACACGTACACTTGAAGAGAGATAGATATATGCCAAAATCTTAAAATCACAGAAAATATCAGGTTGGAAGAGATCTCTAGTGGTCATCTACACCAACCCTTGCTCAAAGCCTGGTCAGCTTTGAAGTCTAATTTCAAATGCAAGTTGTAAATAATCTAGAGGCTACATCTCAACTGCATAAGTGAGATGTAACACACCATCTGCTTAACCCTCATATCTCTTTTTTGTAGGTGACTACAAATTACTCCTTAATAATTTCACCAACCACATAAACTTTCTGGGTAATCAATTCATACAAGCTTGTTGCCCGCTTTCACAGTTCTAGGGCTAGTTTCCAGGGCTAGTTAATGCAGATTTTCATATTTTCAGATGGCAGGAGCTAGAGAGGAATGTTGGAAGGCTCATGCCTCGAGAATCATTAATGAGAATGTAAGTAATATCCCTTCAATTTTATAATACTTCTTTGTTATTTAGACATTTTGGTGTTTAGAACTTCAGCTCCAATTTCTCCTATCTTTAAAAAGAGAATAGGAATAGTTGCAAACTGTTTTGGTGAGCGTTTTCTTCATGGGGTGGCTTTCCAGGTTTGTTTCTCTATTTCACCCAGGACACTAGCAGCCATTGAGCTCACAAAGCACAACAGTTATCTTTGGTTGTCTCAGGCACAACTGATTTTACCATGTTACCTCGCCTCATCTTCCCATCCCACTGAAAAACATTTCTCTGTGTTAAATATAGCACCAGTCAACCTTCCTGTGCAGCAGCTCTTTTTCAGGCTGCAGCAGAAACATTGGGCACCACACTGTGGAAAATAAGTACGTAGCAGTTGTAAATATACATGTATATTTATATATATAAAATGGTGCTAGAACCCACAGTCTATAATTTGTGGGTGACCTTTAACTACATGAGTATAAATGGTTACAAATGAGGACCTCTGGTCTTGGTTGTTGTAACCTATATTCTTACTCCTGTTAGTAAATCAAAAACCATGCATATCCATGGGGTTATTTTACTGTAACATTTGGCTTAGATTTAAGCTGGGATAACTGAACAAAGTGGAAAACCAAACAAATAAATATGATTATCCTGCAGTGTTTCGTTTCATGGAATCAAGTTCTGAAGTAAGTAAAGCATGTGGGACACTTAAAGGTCTGTAAGACAGACACGTGCTATTCCCATAATGAAATCTACTCCTTGAATTAGGTCTTTGTGCTATTACGAGCTTTTTCTTCTGTTTATTTTGCTACAAGATTGCATTTTTGCTGGAGTCAAGCTGCATGTTACACTTCTGATTTTCAGAGGCCGTTGTGTGATGAGGCTCTGAATGTGAAGCCCTCTTATTGAAGCACCAGCTATGATCACATGGCAAGCTCAGTCTCCAAGACCCATGTGTTCCAGGGCATTTGGTTTTGAAATGTACCAGTAAGGACTATTTGTGATGGGGATGTGCACATCAATTCAGAAATGGGATTCAGAAACAAATACAGGGTAGATTATTAAATTGCTGTTGGGTAATGGTGACTCCCTGAGGGCAATACATAAAAAAAGCCTGCAAGGAGACGTAGCGCTCACAAGCTTTAAATTGAGTTCCCAGTTCCTATAGCTATTTTTTTTCCTATCCTTTAACGTGCACGTAAGAGCCTTCTCCATTCTGTTTGCTCATAGCAACATAGAGAACAAACAGTTCTTCTAAAACCTTAAGGAGTTAATGTCCCTCTGTGCTCTTTATTTCTCCACCTTAATTTTGGTGGGTTAATTTCTCTGTGGCAGTCTCTGATTGCTACTAAGCTGTGGCCCATCTGCCTTTTGCTTTGAAGCCAAGATATTCTTGTCACAACGGAGAATAAATGGTGGGTGTCATGAATTTGTCAGCTTACTACCCATTTGTTTCAAGGTTTTCTTGAAAAGAGGGAGCAAAATGAAAAACCCCAGCCAAAAGTAAAAGCTCTGTGAGCCCATCTGTATGTGGATTTCCTTTCTTTCATCTCTCTTCCATCCTTTCTTCATCTCCATCTCCACTAAACCTCATTTAAAATCTCTGCTTCATCATCTGGGCTACACTATACACACTCGATCTCAAGGTCAGCTGTTATTTCCCATTTCCTTAGAGTATTTGCCCCAGTCAAATCCCTGCCACATTTTATCTTCCTTTTACCAGTCTGACATTTAGGTCTTTGTGGTTTGCTCACATAAGCTCGGGAATTGCATAGGTCTCCTGACCCTATGTGTATGCAGCTAACAGATTTTGTAGGCTTCTCAATTCCAGGTGCTGCTCAGCGCCTATCCATCTTTTCTGCTTTTACTCTTACAAAGTAAGTTCTTCTTCAGGGTTTCTTCACCAGAGTGATAATCCTGCCCAAAGCTCAGTGGCTGCATAGAACCCTTCAGCTAACTACAGCACCTGGAAGAAGACTGAATGTATCAGCTCGGTTTCCCTATAAAGACAGTAAGGATCAAGAAGGAAGAATAGAAATAACCACATGTCCCATGGTCAAATTAGCCTCACACAGGAGCCCTGGTTTGGTGGTGGATACCCATGAGTCTGGCATGTCTTTTAGTGCCTGAATGACTGGAAACCTTACTTGTTCCTGAGAGGTAACGTCACAGGAGAAAAGAAGAAAATCATTGCTGGCATCTTAGATGAAGAGGTACATAGGGAGGTAGACAGGATTGCTAATGGCAATAGGATTTTAATTAGGTCACAGCTATATAAACAATTGCTAACAGTGCCAAGACAGCCAGTAAAGCTTTTGGGGAAAAAAATACCCAAAAGCTGTGGTGATTTCTGCAATGCCTTGAAAAGTATGCATCTTTTGAACTGGGGAGAATGGGAAGGGAAAAAGCATGGTGAACATGAGTCAGGGTTTTTACTCAAGAAAACAAGCCTAAGGGGTGAGGTTTGACTTCCTTTGAGCTCAGAGGGGAGATATCATGATTGGTAAAAGCCTGGAGTGCAGATCTGAGATCAGGAGCAGACCTCAGACAGGAAAAGGCCATAACAAGGCCCTGTGATAGACTCCAGATCACACTGCATTAGTGCTGCCCTTCCTTAGCACCGATTACTGTTCTGCCTCCCTGTGAATCCTCATGTACTGCCTTAAGCCCATGGGCTTTTTACGTATATCTTTATGATACAGAAATTAATCTTTGCAAATAGTTCCCTTGTCTGTACACTCCCCAGTCTCACTTCATCTCATGTACAGGTTTAAGGAACTGTACAGCTCTACAACCTCCTGAAATATTTCTTGTCAGTATTTTCCATGTTCTTATGATGAGCTTCCTGATGGTTTATCCTGCTGGTTATCATAGCAATATAATATCTGAGCATTTCTCTTGAGGAAAAAGGTCAGTAAAAGCAAGGTTGGGACACCTCTGGTTCTTGTCTTCTTTATGGTTAAAGAGATCTCTTCAGATGTGGAGGGATGGTGAAGTTGTGAATGTCATCCTGCTTAATGATGGAAAAGGGGAATGGTTTTCATTGTTTCCCAAAGGTGCTCTAACTGGATTTGTCTCATTTTCTCTGCAAGTTCATTCCACAGCTGCATCTGCAGCCTGGCTTTTGCACTTTTTGATCTGGACATTGTGATCTGCACTGTCACAAAGAAGATGTAAGTACAACTGTCTATCCAGCGTACAGATGGAGAGGAGGTTTGCAGTGTACCAGGCACTGTGTTAATTAGTCTGAACACTAGCTCGGAAGACCTCAGGTAGGAAGAGAGGCAGACTAAGAACAGGTGGATATCATGAACTGGTTTGTTGTGGGTGAAGTCTGGCAAAGAGTAAGTCACAGGGGAGTCCTTGCTTTTGGTCTGTATTTGCCTTGAGATACGGTGCCTGAGTCATGAACACTGTGTACAACTCCAATACAGACACATCCGGGGATTGCAGGTGCCTTTTCTCTGTTACTGGAGTTGTGTCATTTCTATTATTTTCTTTTTAATACACCTTTCTTGTGCAAGATTCATTACCCTGGCTTCTATACCTAAATCCTGATCCCTGACGAGATTGGAAATTTCGTTTCCAAGAATTTGTGGCTGTCTCAGTAAACTCTTACAAGCTCACCAAGATAAAGGATGACTTTCTGCCCCCATCTCCTCCCTTTCATTCCCTTTTACTAAACCCTGCATTCAGGCAGACGTGGTGCTCATGTTCAGGTGCACCCCTCTGTGACTTCACTGTGGATGTAGTTTTCATCTTCCCCCTTTGTGGCTTCAGCACTCTCTCCTTCTCCCATGAACCAGTTCCTTCTGATTTACATCTGTGTGGGGCCAGCTAGACTGGTTTCAGAGTTGCTTATTAAAAACCACCTCCATTATGCTCCATTTCCTTCTGCTGCCACCCGTTTGCCCATGTTTGAATATGATCACACCTTCCCTGCCCTCCAAGCCCTGGCTCCGGCAGTCCATCCTCATCTGACCTTTTCCCATCTCCATGCTGCCTGGCCCCACCTCATAGCTGGTTGCTTTTACTTGGCAGCACACCTTGTTCTGAGAGGTGTTTAGGTTACTGATGGGTGAGTGACTTGATTCAGTTTGGTTTGGATAAGCTCCCATAAATTGTAATGTTTGACTGTAGGTTATCCAAAATATTTGAGCCTCTTGAGACTCTAAACTAGCCTGGAAGATTCAGGCAGCCTTGTGAAATTTTGGCATTTCCTGATCCCAGAGAAGCTGCAAACAGCATGGCAACAGTCTCTTACACGACAGGTCAGCATTTCTGCTGCTCGTTTCAGCTGGATCCTGCAAAATGAGTGAGCAAGCAAACAAGCCCATTAGACCCAGATACTCAGCCACATGGGAGCATGAGGAGGCTGTAAGAAGCTCTGTGGTTCCTTATGCTTGAGATGAGCATTGCCAGGACCTGTGTGTTGGCATTTGACAGAGAGTCTGGGCAGAGTCTAATGGTACAAAATTGGATTTGGTACCTCAATGCACTAGTCCAGGTGTAAGTCTGGGTCGAGGAGGGATGCTGCACCACAAAAAATGGCCAATGGAGCTGGCTTTGTTCTGAAAAAAACCCCAAATAGATCAAGCTGTGACTGTCATATGAAAATGTGTATTTTTGCTTGTGATACAACCCCTCAGAACTGCGTATGTATGAACATCTGTAGTCTCACAGATAATGCAATATCCTGTCTGTAGGGAGAGTAGGAGATTTGGACATGAGCAGACTGAGCAGTCCCTTGGCAGAGCCTCATGGGTTCCAAGGTGTAGTAGTTCAGGGACTTTCTAGCCAGAAGACTTGTCCAGATCATTGCATTTAACAGCTATCGATGAACTTAACCTCCCAGACTTTGTCTATACAATTTTTAAGCACATTAACACTGGCGATTTAAAATGATTAAGGCAGGAAGATTGATGTAGAGAGAGAGAAAATCCAGTCTTTTATAATCTCTGTAAAGATCCAGCTGCCTAAAAAAAAAAAAGCGGTCAAAGATTTGGGTAGGTTCTGTAGGATAAACCACTTATTCCTATAACTGCAGTTGTGGATGGATTCGCTTGAGAGTTTGGAGATGAGCTAGAGCTTATACCTGCACTGCCAAGTCTGTGAGACAAAGAAAGCGGTTGTCTGACCTGATGATGTCATTTATTTTCACTCACCTTTTTTCTTATCTCAGCACAAAAGTGCTGGATAAACACAATCATTTTGCCAAATGTGAATGTAAAATGGGAAGGGGCAAAGAAAACTACCCCAAAACCTACATTACCATTAAATTATAGCATGTTCTGCAGAGTAATTCTCAGTGTCCTGGTGGTGGTGTTTTACGTACTGCAACCCTCCCCTCTCCAGCTTCATTCTGGTGCACAGTCCTTCCTGCCCACATGGTGTTACGCTTCTTGTGGACGTCATGAAGCTATTGCTAAATCACAGCTGTCTTGCCAAACAACTGGCTCTTCCTCTTGCCAATTTTGTTCAGCTACAGGACTTGTGCTGGGCCTCGTTCAAACTTCAATGATGTGCTCAGTTGCAAACACAAAATAAACCACCGGCCACTAACAAAGCAGTTAGGTTTTGATTAATTCTGCGAAAGGGTTAATGGGATTCTTGGCGGTTTTTAATTTTTTTTTCACCCTCTTACCCTCTAAAGGGTAAAAAAGGACAGAATGCGAGAACCAAGTGGACACAACTAGAACAAAGCCCTGTTTATGATTAGTATGGCTGAAAATATCCATGTTAGGCCAGGTGCAGATGGCTAATTCCCCCAGACTACAAGCCAATTTAAACCATAATTCCTGAGATAGACCACTTTTCCCAACATTAATGGGAACCAGCTGCCTCCTATTAATAATATGGATGATTACAAGAAAAAAAAAAGAGTGGGGGAGGAAGTAGTGGAGTTAGAGAAGATATTATTTTCCAGACTGTTGGCTGTGTCCTGCTGAGGACAATATGGAAAGCTATGGCATATGAGTCTTGAAAAACCTGTCAAGTTAAACACGCACAGTGTGTTTGCTCAGAAGAAGGATTGAGTTATCTGTGTACTTCTGTGTTCTGTTGACAAGGTTATTTAAGGGGTAGTAGTTGTATTTATTTAGTTATTTGCTGGTTTTTGCGTTTTCCTTCCTTCCACTGACACTGGATGGTTTTGATTAGTTTCCTAGGAGGGGAGCCCATTGCCTTTGATACATGGAGCCTGGCTATTCCCACTGAAGCCTGATTTCATGTGAGCTGTTAGAGAACATCAAAGCAGGAGGACAACAAATGATGTGAACTGTTCTCCTGAGAGCCTGACTTGCTGGTTCAAGAAATTTGTTCAAGCTTCCATTATTGTTGTGCCAGTGTGAAATCACATGTGAAGACATGGCAAATCACAGCACGTTATACCAATGTGTCTCAGGAGTGGGTTTTTTCTGTGTTCTTTTTGATTGTTTTCCTTTGGTTGTTTTGGGGAATCTGAGTAGAATTTATCTTCAAAAATAAACTCCACAAAATACTTATTTTACTTTTTTAGAAGGTGAGAGGAAAAGGCCCATGATATCAGTCATCTTGGCTATACTCCTTGTTTCTCATGTAGACATGATTCTTTACACATGGATCATTTCTTTGAGATCAATGAATAAAGGAGACCCTCTACAAATGTCACTCTTGCCCCTGCAGGAAATGAGCATGAGCCAATACCCTTTTCCCAGTTATTCTGCTAGGATTTTGTGAGATTCTTGGAGACATTTAGCTCATGCAGCCTGCATTTCTTCTTAATCCTTTTGATAATGGTCTGGGGAAACATGGAAGAAGCTCATGACTTTGTAATTTCTGCTGGAGGGTTGGCAAGGGACATTTTTGTGTACTTGAAGAGATGCATAGATGGAGAAAGCTGGGATTTCCTTCTACCCAACTTGAGGGTACAAAAGTGCATGATGTCTTCCCAGACCATGTGGACCTTTACGTACCTCCTCCAAAGGGATGAACTGCAAGGGACCATCATTGCCTTTCCTGCTTCTCATTTATTTGTAAGAGGAAGTGGGGGAGAAGCACAGACTAGGATTTTAATTCTTTAATACCCTGATCACTTGCCATTATAACAGGCAACCAGGAACCATGGTTCTTGAGAACAATTTCCCTCACTTAGACTATTTTCTGTCCCTTGCTAGGTTACAGGAAAAGCCCTTTTCTAAGTCAGAAGCAAATAATTTTCTACATCACAAACTCTTAGATGGCAGTTCTGAGGAAAAATAAGTAAAATCTTTGACCTTCTTGCTAAGCCATGAAAACTAAGGATATTCCAGCAATGTATCCCAGTGGCACCACTCTGTTTTCATTCACGTCTTTGTAGCCCAGCCCTTACATGGGTCACCAGAGCACCTCTCTGGAGTATTTACTGTAAAGAAGAAAACCTTTGCTGTCCATATCCAAACTTCAGAGCAGTATTTAAAGCAGACACAGCAGGGATAATGGGAAAGAGATTATTGATTTTATGTATGTAAATAGAGCATAGTTGAGTTGACAATGTCTCTTTAAATAATTGAATAAAATCAGCCTCAGCTGACAGTAGCTTACTAGATAATGAGGCTGGTTGTGGAAGAACGTGAATAATTAGAGAGGGGGGATCCTTGCTGCATGGAATTGACCCTTGGGGGCTCAGAGAAAGCAGGATTTGTGGCTGCTCTGAAATGCCAGTGGTCTGGTCTGGCATTCCTCTTGTCAATACGAACCTTGTGTTTTTATTGGAAACACGTGTCAAAACAAAACAGCGTTTGAGGCTGCTGCTGAGAAAAGGTGGGTAAGTCCAGAGACAGCCAACCTGTTTTTCTGTTTGTTGCCAAGAATACCATGCCGCTGCTGCCCATCATGCTCAAATGGAAGGACAGATGGTAAGCACCTTCATAACGAAGAAATTGTTGCTATATGGGTATGTACAGTTAGAAAACTGTCTTACAGTGCTGATTCTGATACTATTCGCTCCTTAATGATAGAATTCCCACTCAGGAAATTAGAGATTTCAGGGTGAGTATGCCATCCCACTATAACTTGATGAGATTGAGAGTTTATATTCTGGTACTTCCCTGAGGAAAATCTGTTGCAGCACGCCAGTCCTTATCTTTCCTGGATGGGTAGAGAAGCATTCAGTGAAGACCTGCCAGTCATATGTATTATTTTACTCCCTGCCAAAACACTTTGAAAACTTCATGAATTATGAATCCTGGAACCATTACCTGCAATATAGAAAACTCAAAGTAAAGAGCTGAGAATCCCAGTACCTGGTGTTTATGTAAATAAGTCTTTGGGCTTGTTAGTTTTCTTTTTCCTGATTTAAAATTGCTTTGTTGGGCTTATGTTAAGCATGTGCCTCTTTCTTTGCCCTCCTCCCTATCCCACCTTCTAAGATGGTTTTATTTCTTAGGTGAATTAAATGGTTTGGACAGCTAAAGAACCCAATTTGTAATGTGCTTTAGGGGATTTCAGAATGAAAGGCAGGGATTGAAGTAGAGTATTTAGTTATTAGCGTCTCCATATTTCTTTTCCTTGATTTACCTGTCCCATCTTGTTGTCAGATCTTCACGGTTGAGATTTGAGGCAATAATGGTGAAAGCTGGAACATGTGAGCCCTATTTAGGCTCAGCACCATCATATTTCTGGACTGAATCTAAGCCTAATTGAAAAGGCAAGTGGATTTCTCTGGCAAAAGAAAACGTGGTTGTCATAGGCTTTACCAAGTTCAGTTTAACACAGTAGAAAGTGCTCTGGCATCTTTGCTTGGTTTCCATTTTAAATATAAAATTAAAAACATATTTCTTCTGTTGTAGGTCTTAAGAATGATTTACAAACCAAAAAAAGAACTCTACAGTACTCCATGATCTGGCCCTTGTGATGCCAGGAAATAAGTCTCCATTCATCTTAATATCATCTCAGCAGCAGTTTGCACAAGCCTCCTTACCTACCACCTTATGTAGAGTTGTAGGCAGCTTGTAGAATTGCCACTATTCCTCACTGCACCTGTGGTCTCTTCTATGTAATTCCTATTACTCTTGAATAGTCCAGGAAACTCTTTGCATTCAAGTTCCAAAGGATTAGAGCTGAGTTTTTAATTAGAAGCCCATGAAGGTGGGATGAGAGGATTTTCCTTGAGCCCCATTTCTTCACTGCTGCCACAAGCACAAGTAGCTTTGAGACATTCTCTTCAGAAGGTCAAAACGTCCCAAACTTTTGGGCAAAACTCAATCTATTTCTATCTTTTTCAGTCATCGCTGTTATTGAGATGTATTTCTTTTGGTGAATATCTATTTGCGGTTTCGAAATTGCAGAAGACTCTTTTCTATATTCGATATTCCTTTTTGGTAGTTTGAACCACCATGTTTGTGGTTCATTTGTTCAGATTGTTCAGATTGTCATGTGTACTTCAGAATGTAGCTTATGGGAAAGTTTTGCCCTCAGTAACAGTTAATTTCACAAGCTTAATTGATTCTTTAATGGAATGTCAAAATTAGATACCCATTCTAGAAATCTAAATCCACTTGTGGTCTTTGAGCCCTTTGATTTTTTTTGTGTTGGGTGCATTTTAGTGTCCCCATTGCTTACTGAGCAAAGACTCTGTTATTAATCAGGCAAGTTTTGGGAAAGGTTATTACAAAATAAGAAATTCTGGAGATCCTCAAATTGAAGAAAGAAGATCTGATAGCAGGCAGACAGCTCTGGATGGCTCCTTTTGAAGACCTTGTCTATCAACTAGGAATTGGCACAGGCAGCCCTTGGATTACAGTGGAATTATAAGCACACTTTTCTCGCAGCGGTGGCACAATTGTTTTGAAACTAGGCAGATATTCTGTGTTTACTATTTGGCAGGTTCTGTGTTTTTGGCTGGCAGCCACGCTGAAATGTGTTTACTTTTAATTGACAGCCATGGTCAACGCTGTAGATCCCAGGTAGGTACTGCTAATCCTGACAAGGCAAGGCAGAAGCAGACAGCAGGCTGTTATTCCAGCTAGTTGGAGACCGAGTGGACGGGAAAGCAAACGCACTTTGCCTCTAGACAATCCATCCTCAAGAACAAAACCTCTAGTCTCGTACTCCACCTCAGCACCTCTTTATAAGCAGCCCACAGCCGCGCAAGCTGCACGCTGTTGCAAGGAAAATGATTCTGTGATCACCTTTGACGCAACGGGAAGCCAGGAGCTAGTATCCTTGCACGAGAGATCTTAATAGAGTGGAGAGAAATCCCAAGCTGTATTTTCTTGGATTAGAGACTTGAAAGCAAGAGCAGTTATACTGAGACCTGTAGTTTAAAATATAAGAGACGTTCCAAAAGTGCATATGGTTAGATTTATGTAAGCCGCAGTTTGTAATGGTTTAGATTTAACCTCCTAGTCCTTGTGAGAGAGTTTCAGCCTTGCTCTCAAGAGAGTAAAAGAGTGGCACAGAACATTAACAAAAGTGGGGAAAAAAAAGAAAAAGGAATAGCATATGCACAGGCTTATGATGGCTTAGTCATGACATCTAATTAGGGACAGCAATGATTTCTGTGAACCACAAAAACATTAGTTTAAATTGGCATAAAATTCCACAGAATAATACTGGCAACTATCTTTCAGTCTATCTGTCTCTCTGTTTATCAGTTGCACTCGTATGCTTTATTATTAGTGATGCATTCCTTCTCATGCTAACGTCTTCCTTATAAGATAATTCCTCAAGGAATTCTTTAACTTCCACCCCTAAATGCCTTGCATTTCAAGCAGTTGCTTAACAGAGCTCTGTAGTAAAGAGACTTGTATATATGGAGAAAAGGTCGCACCTAGGTATCAGGACAACATTCCTCTTATGAGCATTTAGGTCTCATCCTTATTGACAGTTTATGCCCCTGACAGAGAAAAAGAAAGAGCATCAGGTTAGATATTACCAAAATATGACACTGAAGGTAGAGATTTACCATGCCAAAGAGACCAAATAGAATTCAGCACGTTGCCTGGGAGTAAACAGATGGTTGTTCCATCCATGTGTTGTGGGATGCCCGCAGCTAGAAACTAACCCAGGCCCTGACACAAGGACAGCTACACAACTTCAGTGAATCAAGGTATTCCCCAGGTCCAGATAAAATTACTGGTAGTATCTCTGCAGAGAGACTTCTTTGGAACAGCAGAGCATTTATGAATTTGGATTATTTCTGAGAGCTGTTTTCTTAATCTGGAAGAAGTTGAAGAATATCCCCCAGTTGCTCATTTTTAATGGAGCTGCAAGATTGAGGTGGAGATCTGGCTGTTCCAAACTTTCCAAAAGACAGTTCCAATAGTGGAGTAGCTCTATTTTCTTCTTCAACAGGTCTTTAAACTGTGCAGTACTTGTTCATCAGCCTCAGACTTTGATTTGGCACTGCTATGTTGTGCAGATGTAGCAATCACATTTGTGAGCCTGGAACTAATTAAAAATGGAATATTTTAGATCAGTCATGGTGAGTGTGGCCAGATTTACAGGGAGAATACAAGGGAGCTTTAGGAGCAGAGTGATCTAGCCTTTTAAAAATGTTCTTCCTTCAACACTGGCACATTACCTACAGGCCACTTAGGTCAGTCCTTTACAGCACTGTCTTTATGCACCCTCAGGCTGGTTAAAGTGGAGCTCTGAGGGGACACAGGTATTTCATGGTTTGCTATCTTCCAGAGGCATGCCAAATCGTCTCCAAATTCTGCCTGGCAAGATGTTGCTTTTACTATTCTCTTTTTAAGAGGGCATGGTTGCCAAGCCAACAGGAGACAATGAGTTAAAGGCAGCGAGGAATAGAAAAAACAGGGGATAAGAGCAAAAACAGGAGAGGAGATAAATGTGGGTCTAGCCCTGTAGCAACTTTATGTCTGATAGCTCCACAGAATGGGGTAGGGCTGTCAAAAGCAATACTGTTACCTAAAACTTGCAGGCTGCATTGATTTCCACAAACCTCTCCAATCCTATGAACTCGGTTCGTGAGTAACTGAAGAGAGAGCTGCAGGGTCTTCAGAGAGGAAAGATTATCCACAGAGCAACTACATGGTGGGCCACCATCATTTTCTCCTTGCTCGGCATTTTCTAAGCTTTGCTGCTTCTGGCTGCCAGCTCTGCACCTGCTCCATGCTGAGTCAAGCTTAGAAACAAAGAAAAACCCCTATGATCTCTCCCATGGTGTAGTCAGGGCTCATTACGGATCATTTCTTTTCCCCTTTGCACCTCATCAACAGCTTGCTGTAGCTGTGACTGGCAACCAGTGTGCCACAAGACCAGTTACACACAAATTGCACCACTCAACACAATCTGGTGGGGACATCGAGGTTCATGTCACCACTGCTTTGTGTTGCCTGGTTGTCTCCTGGGCAGCACCTGGCTGCAAGTGCCTTGAGTCAGGATCTCTTCATGGTGTGCAGACTCTCTAATGGGTGATTTGATTAGATCCTTGGGAGACTGCTTCTAAGGAAACAAATAAATGACCCGGATGCCCTAAATGTTGCTGCTACTGGAGAATAGAAAGCTTATGTGTAGGTTGGTCATTGAGTTTGATATTCCTTGTATGATGCTCAGATGACAAAGCCTGTTTATATACAGGAAGGTGACTTTTCAGCCCAGGTCCCTCACAAAAGTTTGTGATTTTCAAATGTCAAGCTAAACAGATAATTTTGTATCATATGGTGTGGGTTTTTTTTCTCGTAATCCCCAAAGACCTTTAAATTATTTTATAGACAAACTACTGAAGTGCTAAATGTAGGTGAAGGCATTATGGTGAGGAGGTAGTTGGAGCAGTGCCTCTAGCCATTTGCACTCAGCTTTTCACTCCAAAGGATGCACTGTCACCAAAAGGCCCCATGTGGTTCTCCTGAGGGTATCCAGCAAATGTCTCAGTTTATCATCCCACCTTAAAGAAAAATAAATAACAAATCAACTTTTCTTAAACATGGCATGGCTCACAGTCTCTGCAAGGGGCTCTTTGCAGCATGGCTTATATTACCATTAAAATGATTTAACTGGAACCTCTGCTCAGCAGCATTGTAGGTGACACGTTCCCTAGCTGCGGTGTATCCAAACAGATTGTTGCAAGGCCTTGAATAAACATTTTGTAAATCTAGCTCTGAAGCAATTTACATCAAGCAGCATTTATTTCATGGGTGCCAACAAGTTGTTGAGTATTCCTGACAGAGCAGGCAATGTTTTCTATCAAATCTGGTGGCTGTAAGCAGAATACCTATTAATAATGTGGCAGGAACCTAACTGAATGCGGTATTTATGGCTCACGCATATGAAAGTCTCATAGATAGTTTGCTTATAAAGAGCACATAAATTCTGTGGTTAATGTTTGAAATAAGTAAGAGAAAAAGCATAACTGTAAATATTTTTCTCACAGCCATGCCTACCTGTACACTTTCATTCCTCTTGTAATATGAAGGATTGATGCTTTTCTCAGAATAGGTTGAATGCAGAGCTCATCAAAGCTGGTCCATCCATTGATTTCAAGAGGTTTAGCTCTACGATCAATACAATGTAGTAAAGAATTGGACTAAAGCATTCAAAATCTAGCAAAAGGAGCAAATTTCCAGGGCTCTTAAATTTTTCTTGTATGTTACTATGGTGAAATTTCAAGTTCATCTATTGATTTCAGTGATGAGTTTAAATTGTGCTGAGCTGGAGCAGAAGCAGGTCTTGGCCAGCGCAGCAGTCGTTAGGTGGTGAGTTGTGTGTTAAGCACCTTAAAATTGAATCTTGTCCAAACCCCAAGTCTGCAGAGTGGAGATGGAAATTTTGTGAAGCGAGGCTTCAGTTTGAGTATTCTTGATCCTTTTTGCTTTCATACAAATTAGCAGAGTTCTAAAAACAGCCTCTAATGCTCATTTCTACTGGCACAGCTGCTATTGATCGTGTCCAGAAAGAGGAATGGAAAGACATGATAGAATTGGCAATGATCCCGAGCCATGGAGTTTGGATCTAAAGCCTGATCCAAACTTTGCTAAAGAACAAGAGGGATTTTTTTGTATCTGGAGGTTTGATTTAATCTCTTGTACATGCATGGAAAATCGATACTGCTGGAGTATGGCATTTTCTCAGTGGATAGGATCTATTGGATCTGATGCTCTGGGGTGACCGAGTTGGTGAGGAAACATTTAACCTGGCAGGGAGAATGGCCTAAGCAGCATCAGCAGCACCTGCAAGGCAGAAGGGTCTCCAGCCATGGGAACCAGGAAGGCAAATAATATTCCTAGAATTCCCAAACACGTCCCAGCTTGAATGTCTCATTTAGCTTTTTTCCAGAACAGTCCTTTTCTATGTTTTTGTAGTCAGCTGGAGCAGGTATAGTAGTTAAAACCTGATTCACAAATTGCCTCACGAATAGGCTGGGAAGTTTAGTCAATGTGAAGTTTTCGGTCACATTATGATTAATAATTGCCCAATTTCTGCAGTATATTTTTAAAGAGTTGCAACTTGTTAATCTCATTAAAGTCATTCTTTTCAACCAGATGTTTTCACCTGGAAGTTCATTTATTATCATTTACTGTTTCTTGGTTTTCAGTTTTAAGCTCTTCTGTCTCTCCCGTTAAGAAACAGAAATATTAGCATGAAATCAAGCCAACCAGTATAATTGTTGTTATTAAAATCAACTAACAAAATATCATACTGAACAACTTACAGAAAGACAACAGCTTGCCAATTACTTGTCCAAACTGTATGGTAAATATGTTGCATTCATGAGTGGCTTAGCAGAAAACAGGAGAGAAAAGACCACAAATAAAATCAATATTATTACAAATATTATTTGCCACAAGTAATTAGAAAGCCTTGTTTTCATCCAAAACATTTGTTTTAAATTAGATGTTGACACATTCTGGAACTAACTATGATAGACTATTTTTAAATTAGTAGTACACAAAGGAGATTCTTCTCTATGTTCTTTTTCACATCAACAGTTTCTGGTTTCTGACACACTAAAATAGATTTGGATAAGGATTTATTTACATGTGTGTGTATGTATGTATGCATGTAGCCACTGTTATTTATTTATTTTCTGGTTTGGACTATGGAATTTCGTGCTTTGGGAAGCAGGTGGTTTCCAACATTTGACGAGATCTGCATGTTAAACGAGTTATGTTTTATATTGCAGGGAAGTATTGCTACATGTATTTTCATGACATTCCTTTCAGGCATCTTTCTGGGTTGATTTCCAAAATGTTATGAAAAAGCGATTTGCTTTCAGAAAGGAATTCCTTGTCTAAAAATAATAAATACGTTATAGCTAATGTGGAAACTAAATATGTCAGAGGTGATGTGGAAAACACTGGAGCAGACTGAGCTGAAAGATAAATGATCCCAAGAAGGAATCAGATGAAGCTGTTGTAAAAAAGTCCAACTTTTAGTGGAGTCAGGTCAGGTTGGAAACCACGGATGGAAGACCCCCTGCTTCCTGTGGAGGGTTCGGGAGAACCAAGAGACTTTCCTGTTGGCTTGAGTGAACAAGTCGATTGCTGCCTGGCCAATGTATCGTTACATTGCCCCTTTCTGGGCAAAGGATCCAAATGTTGGTAGTGGCCCAAGCCCAGCGCCCCATTATGGGATGGCCAAGTGTCCCATGGAGGCTTGTGCAATCTGGGAATGCTATGTACTTATAGTTTCAGTGGCAAACACATACCCATGTCCAGGCTGAGCATTTTGTGTGATCTTCTCTACAGGCCTTAGCAGTACTGAAGATCTCTGTTGGGACTGAAGTTTCTTTATTGTCATTCCATTGATGGAAATGCAAATCAAGAGTTGCACTTTCAGCATTTCCCTGTATAACTGGCTGACAGTCCTGGGGGATGCTTGCCCTGTCCCCATCAACATACAGTATCTATACTGCAGGGGGTCCCTCATGACTAGATGCAGTCGTATGTGTATGTTCTTTTTGTGCTTTTACCACCAAATATCACATTGGCTAAACATTGAGAGACAGCTATGATGGGTGTCATCTCTGCTTTTAAGAGCATTCAACTTACCAGTTCTCTCAGCTCAATTCTCCAGTTTGGCTACTGAAATGAAAATTAAACATCCTACCCACCAGGAAAACTAATTTGAAAATACATTTTTAACCCTAGAGCAATCTTTTACCTGCAAACTTAATTGTGTTCCTTTAAGAAGATGTAATTAAGTATCCTCATGGCAGACTATTGGTTTTTACAGAGCATCTCTAGAGCAGATAGACATCATTACTAATACAATTCTTGGAGGTGCAGGCAGGAAAATAAATTGGTTGTCATTGGGCCATCATCAATATAATGAACATCTGACATGTAGACTGTTTGTTTCAGATGAAGAGGACACAGATGAGAGGGGAAAAATTGTTAATAAGAACAGCAGACAGGACATTGCAGACTGTATCTGTCTCATGAAATGTTATTTGCTGCCAACACATCACAGTAAAGAAAATCTGGTCTACCTGGGAATAGATGAGAAAAATAAAGTGAAGAGACGCTTTCAGGTATGTCCTGAAAGCTCTGCTGTATAATGCAGTTTGAATCTTTGACTTTTTTTATTGCATCTCAGTAGCTACTTTCATTTCAGGCAGGAAATTGATAGTTTGCCTGTCTTTTATTTCCATTTACCACTACAGTAAAATCGAACCTTTGATTTTTGGAAATATACTGTCTCCAAGAGAAATCAGTAGCTAACATTGTCATTCAGACAAACACAAAGCAGAGCTAGCTCAAGTTTTGCAAAGCCTATGGGGAAATTTTAACATGTAGAAATGAATACCCAAATGCCCTCAGCTGCCTCCGGGATTTCCGGCAGCATCTGCAGGATGTGGGGGAAATATTCCAGGGTTGAAAACAGCTGAAAATGTTCCATGACAGTGTCCCAGCTCAGCAGTCTTTACTCTCACTTGTCTTCTTACATGGATTTCAGCATGTGTTTATTGTCAAGGGTAGATGCTGAATCCAACAGGAATGCACTGCTTTTCCAAGCAGGACCATAGCTTCTTTTCTGACTTGTGAATTATTTGGGAAAGGAACCTTCTTTCAAGTCTTCCAATATCAATTAACAAGTTTGGACAATGCACACTCTTTGGTTCAACTGTTTCCTATTCAATTTATGTGATGGGTGGAGCTAAACCACACAATATAATTCCTTCCCCAGTGTTAGGTGACTGAAACACACTGAAGGAGAAAATTTTCACTTTGTTTACTTGGAAGAGTTTTGAATGAATGGTTGCTCATATCATGGGGATTAGCAAAGGGATTTATCAACATACTCACACAGATCCCCACTTGTCAGGGTATGTGTGAGCTAAAACCCCACATGTTGGAGCAAACTACAAGAATCAATGCCATGACAGAGTATCCTTATGCAACTAGAGCAGCTCAAAGCACCATGTACACCCTGAGCTGATCAGGGTACAAATAACCCTCCTTGTGAAACACATTTGGCTAAAGAAGGCATGATAGACAATCTCAAAGTTTACATGAAACCCGAAAGAGACAACCAAACCTCAACCAAACTTGAATCAAAAATTCAGATAAACATCCTAACTTTAGATACTAACGTGAATCCTCTCCAAACCTATCCAGGCCGTTTGGGCCCAGGTTATTAACCTAGCAGTGTCATGAGAGATGGTTTTCTCACAAGGCTTCTGATGCTTCCTGTTGTTTAACAAGCAGGAAACACCAGCAGAAGAGCCTTTCTTGCTGGAGTTCATAATTTTTGGTACAAGAAGGAATCAGGAAGTGCAGAGGCAGCGCAAAAATGAAAAGTGGTGCGTTGGGGTTGGGATGGTGGGCAGAAGAGATATCAAGAAGGAAAGTTAATCAAGTTTTTCTCGTGCCACAGAAAGAGGCTGGTTTTGAGAGGGATCAGCACACGTGGGAGTGGGCTGCTGTGGTGGGTGGTAGTGGGATGTGCTTCTGGAGGAACAACTTGCCCCACTTGTTGGTCCAGGCCAGGTAATACCATTTCCCTCTGATTGGGAAATGCAGATGAGAAACATTGTTGAAGTGAGAAGCTACAGATGCAGCTCTATAAAGGATTTTCTATCTAAGGATCCCAAATCAGTAACATCAGTCTTGATGCTGTTGTCACTTTGCATGTGTCTGTCAGCCTGAAAAGACTCATAATCCATTGGGGTTTTAATATTATCTATTTTTCATTTTGCAGGGCTCTAATTAAACACTGGGCTACCTGCTAGTTTGCCTGGCATCACCTCATGGCTCCAGGGTGACAGGACAGCACCAATCGCCCCTGATGACGGGTTCAGCAGTGTGAGGTTGTGCTGTTTTGCTGCAGCATTAGAAAATGCAGGATTCTTTGTGTGCAAGTCTGAGACTGTGTACACATGTGCGTGAACTCTCCAAAAGCAAACAACTAGCCTTTATAAAGCCAAATTCCAGGCAGGCAATGAGCTCAGCAGCTGTGAAAGGTATCTCTGTTTCATTGTTGAAAAAAGTACAACCCACAGTGACTCAAACCTCAGGATGTGGTGTGAAGACAAGAAGAAAAGAAAGATAGAGAGTGGGAGAGAAAGGGGGAAAAAAAACCCTTCTCAGGATAAGGAGTTCAGACACGCCAGATTTCGTTGCGGCAGACGTTGCTGTCATGAGCCTTGCAGACTTTTCACGTTTGCTTCTCCGCTTTCTTTTCACTTGGCACTGAGCATGAAGGCTTTGAAAACAGTATCACAAAGTGATTTAAATTGCAAAGCTGACCAGTGAGTGCCATAAGCTGCATCTCCCTCATATGCTACAGGTTGGCAGTGCAGGCAGGAACCTGACGTGTGAGGGCTGCCACCAATCTGTCATTTACCTGCATCTGCTGGTAACATAAACATTGATCATTTTCCTCCATTCCAGGCCCTTTCTTGAACTCTCCTGGGAAAGCAGAAAGCAGCAGCCTGAAGGACAGGGACTTGGCATGGAAAAAGGAAAAGGGCACATCTAGTCTGGAAGCTGAATACTAAAATCAGGCATTGATTTCCTATCAGCACTGAAGTGTTCAAATTCGCTATGCTGCTTTGGCTTGAAAGGCATTTACCCAGTTATCAGGACTAACCTGATGTTCATCATCTGTGTTCAGATGAGATAATGCTTCAGGATTCATCCTGAGGCCCCAAATTTCGCTCCACCAGCTCCAGCCATCTGGCTTAGATGCAGCTTCTTGTTGAAGCAGCAGTAGTGACTTGAAGCTTGGTGGCCTCAGTGTTTCTCCTCTGATGCTGTTGTCAGATATTTATGCTATAGAAGCACTCGCTCAGGCATGAGGAGGGAACAAAACTATCCTGTAACAGATAGTACCTAACTAGCAGAACAGGTCTTTTTTCTGCTGAACTTGTGTTTCCTTCACTTGCAGTGAGAGGAGTGCAGCTTCAGTATGAGTGGAGAGCAGAGTGATGTAAAGGATGAAGAACATAAGAAATGGAGCAAACTGTATGAAAGCTGTATGGGCTTGTCTCTAGCATTTACTGATAGGAATAATACAGGATCTCCTGTTAGGTTTAATCAGACTCGTTGAGTTGACAGATGCTGATTCAGCATGGAGACACAGTGCCTGCTCTCCAGAGGATTTACAAAGAAAGGTGAACCTGAGCCTTCGCAGCAGTGATTTGCACATTGCTGGTGCTGGGAATCCAGAAGCCGCTCAGACAAGGCACATGGAAGTTAACTAAGAAAATGTCTGTTATTTATAGATTTACATTGCTACACCTCCTCCATCAGGAAAGAAGAATTGGATGGAGAAGAAGAACTTGACTTGGGAGGGAACTCTTCAGAAAGTGCCATGAGATCTTCAAGAAGACATCAGAGTTCTCATTGCTTGTGAATTGCCTGAACTGCATGAGTGAGCTTTAAGGAGAACAGTAATGAAAGAATAAAACAGCTTACAAGGTACATCATCCCTGGAAAATAGACACATTTTAAAAATGGTTTCATCTTCATTGACTGGTGATACCCAGCAGTGATATACAATTACTTCTTCCTGTAGTTGTTTTGTTGTATCTGAAACACAAAGCCTTCACTTTAAACCTGATTAAAGAGTAAACGAAGAGAATGCAGCAATTTCTAACTCACCCATTAGCTCAGCAGCAGGGTTTTCTCAAGCTGCTTTGAGAGAAGGAGAAAGAAAAGTTTGAAAAAAAAGTGGTTGTTTAAACTTTTGCCTCAGGGGCTGGAAACCTATTTTAAGCTGTTTAACTTTTGTCATTCTCGGTGCATCTGTTCAAATTAGCTTCAGACAGTGAAACAAATAGGAATTATTGCCCAAGGGTCCTTGGTTTTGTCAGAAGGGAATTTGGAAAAAGTGGAGGAAAAGAAGGAACCCTGATTCATGAAGGCCTGCTGAGCCTGACATAAAATCAAAACTGACTGAGGTTAAGTTCATTCAATTATCACTAACACCTCAGTGTACAAGAAAACCCAGAATGTGATGGTACTGGATTAAAAGTTCAAGACAAGATGTGGCGTGAACTTCCCCAAGTTTGAATTCAAAGTTTCAGCAAAGGAAAAAGTAAATCTGGGAAACAGGATTTCCCAGTAAATCTGGGTGCAGAGAAGAGGGAAAGAAAATATTATTTGCTCACAGTACAGAATGGTAAAGCAGCCGAAGTGTTTGCTGCGACACGGGTTAACTGTGTCCTATAGGCCATACATTAAAATCTTCATGTCTCTTTATGTTACTGTTGATTTTAGAGAGCCAAATGAAGGGAGAGCTTGGGCACGCACATGTCTTAACCACAGCTCAATAAAGCGCCTCTTCTCAGAAAGCACTTTAAGCAATTCTGCCCTAACAAACCCTGTTTGTGACAAAATCCTGGATGCTTGGTTCCTCTTCTCTCAGTGTACTACCAGATCACGGAAACATCCTTGTCAACAGTCTTGCCTTTCTGGATGTAAGTCAATGACTGCCTGGTAGGGTAAGGGACCCATCTGTGGCACAGATTAACACATGCAATGAACAATTTACTAATATAATAAGGCGGTTAAGGAGAATAATTTCTGATACCAGCCCTTTACAAGCAACACATTGACATGACTCCCTACTCCCAGTCTTTTTCTATTTCTAATCATAGTAGTTTACTTCTTTCCCTCAGTCACATCCTTTCCTAAATGGTCTTTAGTACTTGATATTTAATTCACATGTTGCTCTCCTGTATCCTCTGTATGCATGAATTAGACTGCTATCAACAAGAGGAGCTTATCTCTTCTCCTTTATTGAATCTGGAGCTTGCTAATACATCCATTACCCTTATATCACAGAAAACAATTAACAGATGTGTTTGCTCATTTAAGAGTCAGTTTATCTTGGTTAAATGTTTGTATCTCACAACACAAAGCCTTGAACTGCACACCTTTGGTCCAGAGTCCTTCTGGATCACCTAGAACATCCTTTAGATCAATCAGGAAAGGCATTGCTGTAAGTAGCTTCATTTAAAAAATATTCTTATGTCAAAACCATATCTTGCTATCACTGATGATTTTTCTCTAACACTTACATTCAAAACTGGTTAAAATCAGCATGGAAATACACAGACAAAAGAATTATATTTTTGCCTAATTTGCACTTCTAGGATATTTTGTAAGAAATAAAATGCACTTCACAGCTCTCTCTGGCAGGCACTATAACTACAATCAAGATTCCTAAATCACATAATAATGACAATGATGATGATGGCCATTGCTTCCCACCTCCTTGTTGTAGGAAAAGAGCTGACTGCAATAGGATGTGCTACAAGTTAGATTTATTCCTCCCCTTTCTCACAGGTAAAAATAGGTCAATATTCTATTATAGCCCAAACCTTATTAACTTACTTTCCCCGTATATTTTTATATTCCAGCAAAAAAGCCCTGCAAAAATCAAAATCGAGCTTCAGAAAAATTACTTCTCTCAGGTGTAATTTTTAAAGTTTTCTCAATCCATATTTCCTATTTTTTTCTCCAGGGTTCCTATGTGTGTGCTTTTTGCTTTCTCAACAGAAAGAAAAGGGAAAACAAAAACTGAGAACTGAAAATGGAAGAAACCAAAGCAGATCCTGGTGCTTGTAGTTATTTTCATTGGGGGTAAAAACCTACAGTTTTTGGTTTCTTAAACCAAAATAAACATTACTGTTATTATTTATTGCAACGCCAGCCCTTTTTGACAAGTGCTGCTCTGGAAAGGTGTGTCTTTCCTGGAGTTGTGTTGGCATTCATGTAACCCAACATCTTATCCCTTTCTTTTGGACAAGAAAACATCAAGCTGCCAGCATGCCAGCATATTTTCTTGGAAAAGCAAACCTCTTCGTAGGCAGCCACATATATTAAAGCAGAACTACTATAAATGTCTTGTCCATTTATTCTGATTACTCTAACAGAGAGCATTTACTGGGTTACACTGCCTTCTCTGACAGAAGAGAAACTGCAGTAAAGGAAAGGAATTCTTCTGTCTGTGTCCAAGGTTAAGGCAATCTGTAGGAAAGAATGAAAACGACACAAAGAAATGAGTATCTCATTTCAGCAAGGTCTGAATCATTATCAGCAACATTTTGGATGAATCAGCATGTTTCCTGCCTTCTTTTTTCCTCATTACCAGGAGTGTTTCTGTGAAAATGAATGTTCAAGTTGCTGAGCTTATTTGTGCCTCTCACTTCTTTCTCTGCTATACCTGAAGCTGTAGGCCTATTTTTCCTCTTGCTGACTCTATGATAAATCAGGTATAGGTGCATTGGAGGTCGAGTACTGGAGAAACACCAGTGTGAAACTGGCCTGAGCAGAGACACATCACTTACTGGGTGTTACATATCTCCAGATCACTGCAGAGACTACAGGCTAGGAATAAGCAGCACATGCTGAAATATCTGTAAGAAACACAGCAACTTTTTAGGTGAAACAGCTGGACATCGGGGTTAATGGCCAGGGCAATGAAAAGAAGGGAAACAAATATAATCACAAACAAGAATCCCTCCAAGGAGCAGCCTTTCTTCTTTCCCCACCTTGTTTATGGAAATCTCTTGTTCTTCATTGGAAAATAAAGCTGTGAATGCATTATTAAAAACTGGATCAATCAATGTCTTCATCTTTTGATTTAAACGTGAGAACAGAGGCTTTAGGATTAAGCATATTCATTGTTCCACTGATACGTGATATTCACTATTGAGGGTCAAATGTTTGAAAGCAATCTCAATTCTTTTTACTCACAATCTACTGCAGGAATAATTAATTATAAGCACAAACTGGAGGCAAGAGGGGAGAGAGAAAAGGAACAGCTGGAGTAGGTAGCAAAGAGAGAGAAGTGGGAGGAAATTAAATGGAAAAATACACATAACCACATTTGTTGTAGAGTTAATAAGGAGAAAAATGTGAACTTGGGTTCTTTGATAATGTTCTTGTTCACAGGAACCTGGAATTTTTATTCACCATCATTTCTTTCTCCGAAATTATCACTTTTTTTTTTTTTTTAAATCTTGATATTTCATATAATTTACATCCTAGGGAACCTTCATTTCCTGCCCTTCCCCAGAAGTGTGGGATGAGAGCTAAAATATCTCGATCTTATAAAAAGGGAATGAAAACTCCAAATCCATAGCAAATATCACTGATAACATCCAAAATGAAAAAATCATGTTTTCATGCTCGTATGAGGTTGGGTTGGGTTTTTTTCATCCTGCCAATCATATCCTGTTTGAGGTACTCTGAGGGAGGGAGAACAGAGACATCAGATAAGTGGCTAGCAGTGGCTAGAAATGGCTAATGCAAAAATGATAGCTCGGACTGCCTTTTAATGCTTTGCCTGTGCTCATCCTTACAGAGTTTATTATTATACTGTGGATGTTGTTTGCTGAGAACTGTTCACAAGAGTCCTCCCAGGCAAAATCACAGTTATGGAGCTAAAATGGCAAACTCATCAAACAGCTGCTTGAAAATGAGCTATGCGGTCAAAGGTATAGGTAAAAAGGCTGAATGGGCTGATGAAAGGTATCCCCCAAATGACGGAAATCCTGTCCAGATGAAGAGGTCACTTCATCTCCAAGCTTCAGGCATTTCAGGGATAATAATCTCTGATTATTATCCCAGTTCAAGAGTTAACAGGAGAATAAAAGACAAATGGGCAAATGCAAAAATCCTTCACCCTGTCTCAACAGGCAGATACTAGAGGGTAATTTCAGGGCAGTTTTCTCTGCTGAGTGTTCACTCCAGGTTTATGGGGGTTTCTGCTTCACCTCTTCAAAATACTCCATCAGGCTGTTCAGAGACCGGCTGGTGCTTTGTACTTAATACTATTCCTTCCGGTGAACAAAACTGTAACAATTACAAGCAGGTTTCTTATGAAGAGATTTCTCTAAGTTAAAAGAAAGACCTACAGTGGTGCTTGTGGACTGCAAAGGAAGCCCATGTAAACGTGTTTCTACTGCCTTGGTACATATCTAGGGATAAAGTGAATGCAAATAGGCTAAAGCTTAATTAGCCAAAATGAAAATTATATCTATGGATTGATTAAAGCATTTTGCTGATATGCAGGAAGGGACACATGATCCTGACTGAGAATAGTTGGACCTGCCCACCTATGGGCAGCAGAGATGAGATGATGACCCTCATGCCACCAGACTGGAAAGGGTTAAAGAGAACCGGTTAATCAGCAATCAAACATCTGAGAGTCATAATTAGCCAGATTGATTAGGCCATAAGGGCTGGGAGAAGAAGTAGTTTCAGTTTGCCTGGAAGGGGGGAAGCCTGGAGGTTTTACCTGGAGGAAGGCTTGGAGGACTTCTGGATTGGGGACTATCAGCTGTCCTGCTTCATCCTATGGGTGGCTGCTCTCAGAAAGGAGCTGAGAATGGTTGTTCTTTTAAAAGTGAGTAATTATGAGGCTTAAATAAAATGTTCATCTTCTATAGCTATGCTAGATCTGCTCTCTAGCCCTTGAGCTGAGGCCTGGCCTGTGTTTATTTGGCTGTTTGAGATTTCCTAGGTTGGCTATTTTGCATGGAGGGGGAAACATCTGCTTTGGCTGGTCCCATCTTATTTTCCTTCCTTGGCAATATTGAGACAAGAGCAACATAGTGTTACCGACTTAAGGTTACAATAGCACCAGCTTTTGAGTTGCCTGGGCTCTTTGTGAGCTTCCATGTGCTGAGGTTGTGCTGTTGGGGTGCTTGGTTGAGGTATCTGAATGTGAATGTCTGAAAGCAGTGGCAGCAGTGGTGGGGGGTGGGTTTAGGGTTCTCAAACACTTTGAGGCTCAGCTGAGGAACCAGCTAGTTCAGCTCTGATCATTAACTGAGAGTTGAGGGTCTGCTTTTCTTCTGGAGCAGTGGTGGCAATGAAGGAGGGCTGGGTACTGATAGAGGCTGTATTTTCTCTTTTTTAGTGTTCACCAGAAAAGTGTTTGAGGGGCCCTACAGAGGAGGGGAATTGAAAAAAAACCCAGAAAACCCAAAACAACAAACTGGTTTCTGTAGTCTATTGCTGAAAAACAAATCAGTGCGTCTGTTCTGTGGTGATAAGGAGAATTAAGCGTACAAATACTCTTTGGTTTCCGGCTTTCCAAAGAATCTAAAGAGGAAGCAAGAAAATAACTGAAAAAAGAAACACACAAGCCCTTATAAAGGTCCAGGCTTGTGGCCTGTGTCGCTGTTTCCCTGCCTCCTGAAGCCCAGCACACCTTCAAACATTCCTGGCTGAGGTAGATATAAAAAACATGTCTAATTTGGATTCACAGAGCCCAGTCCTATCCTAAACAAACAATGCTGCCTGGAATTGCTTGCCAGACAGTTGGCATGGTCTTTCAGATTACCTAACACTAACAATAATGCGTTTCAAGAAGAGGCTGAACTTGGCCTTCAGTCTCCAGCTGGAATATCAGCATGTGCCCATCTGAGCCACACATGGCCCCTAGTATCTGACCTTAGTTGGAGTGGAAGGATTTTCAGATAGCAGATTGCTCAACCTTGACATTGAACCCTGCATGGAGGGAGGCTGCAAACTGAGCTGAGAGAATAATTCCACTACAAATTGCTGCAAGTGTTAAAGCCCCAGGGAGCAGATTTAACAGCTCCCTTCAACTCCTGCATTGGTTTGTCAGACTCAGGTTTATGGGCACAGCTGGATGATGGTGAGAGAAGGCAGGAAGGGGAGGCTAAACTGCACTTTAAATTTGTGGAAAAATTAGTTTGCACTTGTTCATGCTTCCCTTTGTGTCAATTCATTGCTGTAAGTTTAGATGCATTGGGGAGAGGTGCAGGCTAGGAGTGAGGAGCTTTAATCCAGCTTGCCCAGATCAGGAATGTGGGAACCAGCACCAGCCAGGCCTTACACGCTTTATGAACAGTGAAACAAGGTTTCAGCAGCTTGGTCTGGAATTTGGGTGGCCACATGTAAACACCAGCGAGCTAAGCTTTCTGGGCAAAAAAGAAGTTATGACTTCAAGCTTATATTTGCCTCAGATTTCAAACGGGGAAAGGGGGAGGGTGTATAAATGCCAACTCAGCATAATAAACGGTTTCCACAGAAAAACCCATGTCAGGAGTGAAACTTGACTCACTGAGAGCCTCTTGTGTATTAAGTGCATGTGCTGTAGTTACAGAAGAATATCCCTGCTGCCCCCATCGTAATACAACCAAAATGCCACTTATTCAAGTGTTTAGAGATCAAAATGCCAAGAGGAAGGGGATGAAAATACCTCTCTAAAGATGTGAAGAAGTGGAAGCTGGAGTTTTCAAATATCAATTCAGAGAGTGTGCAAGGTAAACAGTAGTGGTGCTTGCTGGAAGCACTGCCTGGCACATGTGCTGTGTACCTGCAGGGTACAGAGCAGCACTACGGAGCCAGGAGGTGCTGGCATCTCCTCTTGGGAACGGCCATCTGGGGTGTATGTTGCCATCCCAAATGGATCTGCGGGGAGAAACAGGGAAGGAAGTACCTTAAAATCGTCCGCTTATCTCACCTGGCAGGCTTTGCCAAGCCTTGCTTAGGAAATATAAACACTTTCTTGAGGTTCCCAGTATTTGTTTCCATTCTCTCACCCATTCTCATCCCCAATGGCAGGATTGCTCTCTAGATGTCAAAGCTGGTGAGCAAGGGCTGCCAGTGCTCTTGCCAGTATTCACTCCTCTTACTGCCAGCCCAGAGCTTATGTGTTTGTTCTCTTTCACTGAGTAAAAAAACCACAGTGTAGTCCTGTAATGCCCACAGGAAAAGCCTGTGATGCTGGAGAAGGCTCTGCCCCTCACTTAGCAAGGGTAAAACTTCATTCTTTGGCTTTTGAGCAATGCAGCTTCTCCAGGTCCAAATCTTTTTATTGCTCAGCTGTTGTTTACCATTAAAACTGGTCAGAAACTGGAAAACTCCAGGCAAGGGGGAAAATCAGGGACATGCTTGAAAAAAGCCACCCCAAGCAAACCACCCAAACTGTAAACAGCTGCACCAAACAGAGATAAAAGTTGGTCAGAAGGCAGAAATACTCTGTGCTTATCTAATACCTCCTCAGACCGTTTCTAGGCACCCATGGCTGTGCTCAAAAGCACAGCTCACCTCTCTTGCTTGCTCAGAAGCTTGGCCAGATTTCTCACTTGCCAGCCCTTGCTCCTGTGCTGGGGTTCAGTGCCCATTCCCAAGCCAGTGGTGCTGAGCATGTGGAAGTGGGGCAAACCCACGTAGCCAGATGTGATTGCAGGTGATTAAAGGGTGACAGAAAGTAAAGAGAGCATGTTATGTGTGACTGTCACAGACAAACTGACATCTGCAGAGTGGGAGAGCTCATGTGTCTTGTAGCTGACTTTGTCCATCCTTAAGGGTGCGGAGGGCTTGAGGCATCAGGGTTTTACTCTTGCAGGGCTGTCATGCACAGCAGTGAGCACAAAGTGCCTTTCCGTCTCCTGGCAAAGGGCTCCCTCCTGCCCAGGCTCCAGTGCTGGGAGACAGAGCCCTCCAAAAGAGGCCCTCTGCATGGGGACTGAGGTTTGGGAAGCTCTGCAAGGAGAACTTGCCTGTTACAGTCTGACATTGCTGGAAAAAACTTAAACAGCGGAAATTTAGGTTAGATACAAGGAAGAAAATCTTCGCTATGAGCGTGGTGAGGTGCTGGCACAGGTTGTCCAGAGAAGCTGTGGCTGCCCCACTCCTGGCAGTGTTCAAGGCCAGGCTGGATGGGGCTTTCAGCAACCTGTTCTAGTGTAAGGTATCCCTGCCCGTGGCAGAGTTTGGAGCTAGATGATCCTAAGATCCGTTCCATCCCAAACCATTCTATGAAATAATCTTGGGGAAATCTGGAACCTGCCTGAAAGCATTTACTAACTAAAACTGCAAAGAATTGGAGACCTTTTCCAGAGTCTTCTGTGCGCTAATATGCTTTGTCACTGCAGGTGAGGCAGTTGACCCCCAGGGGGCTGGCAATCAAAGTGGAGCGAGGTGTCATCCTGGGGAGAGATCCTGTCAAAAAGAAAGGGATCTTCTCTCTATGCAGCAGAGGAGGAGGCATCTCCATGGTCAAGTGTGCGTGGGGTCTGAGATCCTTTCTGGTGTTCAGAGCAGCTTCTGGTCCGTGGTCTTTCTCCAGGTGGCTATTCTAGGTGGGAAGACACCTGTACAAGGACTGTTCAGAGCTATGTTAGTAACGCTTACCTAAGATGCCCTTATTTTGCACAGTCTGATTTTGCAGTTTCAACTGTTTTGTTGTTGAACACCCTCCTTAGGTAAATGGAGCAAATCAAAGTGAGCATTCCTGACAAATTAATGAGCAAACACATTAGCAGCTCTGAAAATGAAATGCCTACACATCACACGAATTCATTTCACAGTGTTTATGTATTTATGGAAATGCCTTTGAATTACACTCCCAGCTCTAGCAGAGATGATTTCTTCCATTATAAACCAGGTTATGTGGTGATAACTTCTAGGCCCCTATAAGCTACTGGAGCATGTAATTATCTTGTGGCACTTATTAATGATGAAAGGTCTATGCAAGTCCCAGAGTAGCGATATGTACTATGCTCAGTAGCTTAAAGAGGCTGTATAAATTTAATTTAGTTTAAAATTTAGTTGCTGACTGTAAGTAATCTTCAAATATGGAATATAAATGTTTGGGGGCATTTAAAACTTTTCAAAATTATAAATGAATATGTGGTACTGCAAATCTAAACTAAACACTGTGATGCTAACATGAAACTGAGAAAGTGGGCTGTAAGCAAAAGAAGTTGAGCAGGCTCTACTCTGAAATGCCTCTTGCAAACAAACATCAAGCTAATACAAATTAGGACTCAGGCTTTTAATTTTGAAGTAATATTATTACTGGTAATGGAAGATATGTTAAAAAATGAGTTTCATCTTGACATCCTTGGAAGGTGGCCAATTTATACACTTCTGGGCTAGAGATCTGCAAACCTCTATTCCCCAACCTTCCTAAAATGGCATCGCTCGTTTTATGATGTATCCCAGCTATAATCCTGCTTCTCCAGTCTGCCATAATAATGCTAATTAGTTCTGTATGTAAATAAACTATTGTTGACAGGACACTTTCAGCAATTCACATATGACTCATGGAGAGAGAAAGAGATGGGTTTTAAAAATGATTTATCCATAAACAGAGATTCCATATGTCCTAGTCTGGCATGGATTTCTCTCCTTCTCTTTATAGCAAGGAATGTGTGCGCGCCTGTATAGCAGGGCTATAATATGACAATTTGTCTCAAAGTGAAACCGGGATTTATGGTACTTACTGGAGACCGCAGAGGTAAAATGAACAGCAGGCAGCATTTAATCATCTGAATTTTCAAATATTTCTTTTGCTGGGGTAAATGTGGCTATGTTCCCTTTTGGAAACATGTTCAGCCTCAGGACTGGTTCCTGTAAAGCTGTCTGAAAATAATGCAGGCATACTTTTAGTGAAGTGCATGCAAGGGATGGGAGAGGAATCATGGATGGGGGACACTTGTGCAGGAACAGGTTTGGGCCCACAAGTTTCCAGCTGAGTGTATTTCTGGCAAGGCTACCGCTATTAACGCACCCTGGAAGAAAATGCACTTTTTAGGTGCCTAGTGCACATTTCTGGAGATCAGGGCATATTGCACTAATGCCAGATAGATGCCATAGGAAATCCAGGCAGAGGAGAAGGAGGAATTATGAACATTTAAATGCTGTTCATTTGTCCCGTAGGGTCTGATCCTGTGGGCTTTAGTGATGTGATACTATTCCAGCTTTGAGAAGAGTTGAGCTGATACGAGTGCACTTGTAACGGGCAAACGTACCCTTTGCAGGACTTGGAAACTTCCCTGGGAATGAAGCTTAGGTTGAACCATAGAATGGTTTGGGCTGGAAAGGACCTTAAGAGATTATCTAGTTCCAACCCCCTTGCCATGGAAGTACCTTCTATCTGGGCTTTTTATTTTTCCTTTATAGTCTGGGCTGCAGTATATATCCTTCTGGTGATGCCACTTCTTCTTCTACCTCTTCCTTTTGCCTCTTACTTTCTCTTTAATTATTTGTTATTTTAGCACGGTGTCACTCATGTTATTACGAATAATTTCTGTGACTTGCCAATTCTACTTTTCTTTTAAATCAAACCTTGGTTTCTCATAACCACAAGATTTCAAGATATGGAGCTTCGGGTAAAACAACCAGAAATCATGGAGTTCTTGATGCCTAGAAAATGGCAGCATGGGTTACCAGAACACACAGAAAAGGCAGATTAAAACCTCACAAACCAATGGCAGGTGGTGTTTGTGCCTTCATAATTTGAACAAGACAATGCTGCATATGTAAGCCATAAAATGGAATGAAACAAAGTGCTGCTGGCAGTGAGTTGTGATGACAGAACCAAGGCAAAAAGAAAAAGCTGGGTTTTGTGTATGTGGGGGCAAAGCTGGCACTGGAGGGAAAAAAAGGCTGGCAAAGAAAAAAATCATGGAAAAGATGCCAGCTTTCCTGCCAATGGAATTGGAGCCCATTTTCCCCCTTCAGAAAAAGAAAGCTCTTGAGGGGTGACTAGTTTAGTCGGGATGGCTTGTTACAGCCTTTGGGCTGTGAGTTCTGGTGAGGCTGCCAATGAAGTGCCAGCGCAGAGGAGATTTGTCTGTGAAAGCTCATGTCTGCTGAGAATTGGACCAGGTGCTGGTACATTGGCACAGCTGTTTGTGGGAAAGGCAAAGCCAGAAATGCTTTCCCTCCTTTGTTGAATTTGCAATGACTTTCCCCCTTCAGGCTGTGTAGGGAGAAGAAACAAAGGCGCTGAGCTGGCTCACTGAAAGGAAGGGATCCCTGGTCTGGGTTTTCTTCCTTTCATCAGATTTTGGTTTTGGTTTATGGCTTGGCTCTAAATTTCTGAGCTTGACAGTTGTCATTCTCTGGTAACACTGGCCAGGGTTTATTAGTGAACCTTGCTGGAAGCGCTGCTTTTTAGCTGGTCCAAAGGAGCTCCCTTACAGCTGCTGCTCCTTCATCTGGTGTAGGAGGCTGAGAGCATCCTTTGGTATCAATGCCAACATTCAAGGCAAGTGACTACTAATGTATGCCCGCAATAATAGTTAAAAAGAAGGGATTTTCTAAAGTTGTTGTTTCTCATGTCCTGAATACAAAGGTTGTAGTTCTCATCTGGAAGACTTTTGGCCTCCTCTACTGTTGACTTCATCGCATTTGCTATGAAAAAACAAGGTGGCCAGAGCGTGTTTTATCTTATTTTGTAAGGAACTACGATAGAACCTTTAAAATGAACCTGAGTCTGAACACAAGGATAGGAAAAATGATTACCCAAAAAGGACCTGATGAATTGGATATGTGCTTTGATCAGTTTCTGATCTTGGCCAGCTTCTGGAAAAATCTTCATTCAGGCCCAGGTATGTAGGTTTCACAAATCCAGCAGTACTGGGTGCAATTCTGGATCTGAACACAGAATAGGTTCTAGTAAACTATCAAAGGCTAGCTAGAAACTGGGGATTGATTCAGGTTTGATAGTTTTGTGGCCCATTCCTATTGCTAAAATACATTACTGCCTTCAATCTTTGTATTTCACCTAGGTATTTCTAGTCAAAACGTGTTAATGGTAAAAGTGATATTAAAGCATATTTTGGGGAGGCACAGCAGAAATTTGGGTGTGAAGTAGGGGCTGTGTTTCCCAGCTCTGTTAAACTTTCGTTTTTCCCCTCATAAACGTGATGATTTATAGAAGGACCATTAGATTACGTTTTTCATGCTGCTCTCATTAATTACACTTTGAGAGTTGAAATGAAAAGCTGGGTTGCTTGATTGCTGTGAGGTGAGTAATGTGTGTTTACTGAGTGGTGATCCGCTGCCTGGCAGCACACCTTGGCTACCTGTACTTACTGGTTTTAGCCACAGAAAGAGCTTGGGGTTACGTTTCGTTTAATCCATTTAAAAACAAAAGAAAGGGAGATTCTTTCCCATCTCTTTAAACAAATTCCTTAATGAGCAATATCCCCAAACTAGGCTGAGCAAGAAGGTAGCTACCTATTTTGGTCAAACAGAGTAATTCCAACCCAGAAGCCAAGTCATTCTCATGGAGCTGGGATTGCTGGAGAGCACAATTTTGAATGTGAAAGGGGAGCTTGGAGATATGGCTAATTTTTCCAGAGAATTTTGAATATTTCTGAAAAGCCAGGTGCCCAAGAAGCCTAGTACTCCCATGAAATTGTAGCTGCTGTATGAGCTTGTACATGAACACTCATACAGAAATGTTAAGGATTCTCTATGTACTAGAAGAGCTTCAATTGAGAGAGAATTTTTAGACCCCAGCAGTTCTAACCAAGTCAAAGCAAGAAAAAAAGCACAGAAAATCTTCTACTCAAGCTTAGGCTTATATTTTTACTTGCTTTGAGGCAGTGAATGCGGACGTATTTGAAAGTGTAAATACAGGACAGGGCCACAGAGGATTCATCTCCTACTCCCAACCCTCTGACGAGTTCTTCTGTTGTTAAAAATATTGAGAGAAAGGCTGGTCATGTGAAAATCTTGTGCTATACCTCCTGGGAATCTTTTGTCCTAGGGGCCAAAATGTGAAATTGAAATCTCTTGTGTGCATAAACTCTGAGCAGAAATGTCATGATTATGGCCTGATAGATTAATTGGTTACAGAACTCTTGCAGAAACACTCTGCAAGAATCCTCCCAAAATTTCTGGGTTTTATCTCAAAATGTGGGTCACAGGGAAAATGCAAAGTTTGGTTCACAGATGCAGATGGCAGTCCAGCTCCCAGCATATTTTCTATATACATATATGTATATAGATACATTTAAGAAATACCTGTATTTCTTAGCAGATGGTTGTGGTTGCTGCTTATCTTTCCATCCATTGGAGCAAATTAATTGTTCAAGGCTAATTCTTGCAGTGATGGTTATGGATTCTCCTGGCAGAGTCAGAAGTGTGTAGGCATAGAAGTGCGGACTGATTTATGTGAACTTGAGTTACTTATTGAAAGTCCCTATTGAAAGGGACTTCCCGTTCAGGCTTTACGTTGCCGTTTCTTTATCTGATATGAAGTTGCTAGTGATATGAAGCTTTCTTTTTCCTGTGATAATGCTCCATTTTAAGTTTGATAAGTCTTTTAATGGGGCATCTACCTAAGCTTGAAAACACACAGTAGCTGTACTAGTTATCTTATTAAAGAGTGTGTGAATTGCCAGAGCCTAAAGCTGTTGCGGTGTCCTTTATGAGAAAAATCAACTTGTTGAAAAGCAGTCATGACAGTGAATGTTCACATGGGAATATTCAGGGTAGACTGCGACAGGCAGGTAGCTCAGATAGCTGAGTAATTATGTTTGAGGTGAAATAGCTGTTTGTTGATATCCTATTGCCTCCAACGGGGCAGTGAGGCTATATGGTAGCCTAGGACACCGATTTCCTGTGCATCTGTAAAGAAACATTCACAAAAATGTGGCAGTTCAAGGACTGTGTTGGTATTTCTTGGTACTACTAGCATTTTGCATTAGCATGCAGTGCAAAAGTCAGCTATCACTGCAGTTCATGTTAGGAAGTCGTCTGGGTACCTTCTAAGCAATGCATCTTGCTCTGGTTCCTATGATCCCTTCCAATGCCAGGAGGACGGAATTAGGTCTAGAGTTGCCAGAGGAATTGGGCAGGCAAAAATGAAGTGTATCCATAATGGCTTGTGTTCAACAGAAACGTAAGAATTAAATCCAAGAAAGCAGATACTGGTATTGTTTTTCCTTATATGTTCTTTCAGAGCCAAACAATCACTGCTTTTAAGAGCTATGAACTCATGATGTAAGTGTATGGGCTCTTGCCTGTCCTCTGCTACCATGATACTTCAAAACTATAGACCTGTCTTTGATATTCAGGTACTGTCTGCCTAGAGGGAACCTTGTAACTACCCTAAGGACTGTGGTCTTCTCAGTCTGTACAGACTTATAAGTGATCGCTGCCAAGCAGCTGCTGCTTTTGACTTGCATCCCTGACAGCATCCTCCCTTGGCTAAGGGAAAGGGGAATAGGGTGGAAAGTTTTCTCATGTTTCAAGGTTGCAATTTTGATGGAAGGATCACCAGGTGTTTAACAAGGAAATAGCTTGCTTGATGAGAAGGGCGCCCAGGGAAGAGGTTTTATTGATGCTCAGTATCAATAATTCAAAGATAGAGAGCAAAAGAGGTTCTCAGGATTTATATGTGAGAGTTTGAGAATATACTTGCAGCTAGGCTGCTCTTGTTTAGTGAAGTAGTGGGGCCACCTACGAGAATCTAGTTCACCATGGAACAGGCACTGTGTATTTGGCTTTGCAATACTTAGAGAAATGGAGCTGGGGGAAAATGGATACCAAATTGGTCTGCAAAATGGAATTGCATTGAAACAGGTGTGGATAGGTGAAGCAATCCAGAAACTCTCTCTTTGGGTTTATTTTGAGGCTTCTGAAGAGCTTGTCTGAATGCAAACATCAAAGTGGATCAGAAGGTGAGCCTGGCATGAGCTAAACATACAGATATTACTTGAGATCTGTGTTTTGTTCCAGGCCCTGCTACTGGCCTGGAAGGAAGAAGGTATTTGGAGAAGATATTTCATCTGTCTTTGATTTTCTGTAATATCAAAGCAGTGATATCTGCTACCATGAAAACACGTGGAGATAAGCTGATGGAAAATTATTAATTATACTAGTAAAATTACTTCCATGCTTGTCTGTGGCAAGTTTCCAAAACAAGACTCTCAAATTAACTTTTTCAGTAAATAGAATTCCCTTGTTTATGCCTCTTTCCCTCTCATGTCCAGAATACAAGAGGGACCTCAACTTTCTGTTGCTTCTACTTAATTGGATTAGTCATCTACCTCCAAAGGCATGTGCCTCAGGTCCAGTTCTTGCTGACAACCAAACCAATGGGCCATTACATGAGGTAGATGGAATCCAACATCAAAGGAGAAAGCAGTTTAGGTTGGACAGATGCCAGAAGCTTTTTGTGCTTATCCAAATACCTGTATGCACTGAGATTTTTCTCGTTGCTGCTAGTGCTCCCTTATTGCATGTTGGAAAGAGTAAAACCTTTACTCTTGAGTAAGTTTGTACTACCATTATCTGCAGTGCCCAGATAAAAATGGTGGTGTGGGGCTGCTCATGACATTGGAAATCACTCCTCGTTTTCAAATGCTGGTGGCTCTAGGGAATGAACGCAAGTGGTGCATAAAGCTATTTACACATAGGATTTTTAGCAGTGCCTCAATATGATGCTATAATGTGGCAGGAAGGGGCTGCGAGGAGATGAGAATGCAAAGTTCCTGCTGAGTTCTCCTAATGAAGCTGTTGCTGCAATATAGTTTCCAAAACATCTGTGAAGGTCCCTGGCGAGCCTGCCCAAGATGTGACCTTGCAACACTTTGTGTTGCCCTGGTATAGACCAAAACAGCATGCTCTATGCTCTTGGCTATGGTACCCCACAGCCAGTGTCCCTGAGGAAGGACCACCTGCAATCTGAGAGCAATTCCTAAATGGACAGTGGGAAAGCTGGAACTGAGCCCGCAGTCCATTGAAGTGCAGGAAGAATTCAGATAAATATCCACTGCACATGTGTGAGAAATTAATCCCCGAGACCTCTATGGAGCTGAGTGCAGCTGGTTTGCAAATTACGACTCCTTTGGTTTGTACACCAAGATAGCTCAAGAGAATTGTGTTTACTGTGTTATTTCTAATATCTTCCTGGGAAAACAACTGTGTGTTCCTTTTCTGCTGAGGAGTTTGGAAGCAGAGGCAGAAGAAAGGTAGCTGGGCTTTGCTCCTTCTGAAAGATACAGTAGGGTCAAGCAAATACTCAGCTATTATAATCTGGAGAGATCTGCTCCAGTCAAACTGTCAGCCATGCTGCTGGAAACAGCCCATCCCCTTTTCTGTGCCTTAGTTTTCATGTTAGAAAAGTGGGATGAAGCTGCTGGTCTCTGAATTACTTTGTCTGGGAGAGGAAGGTACTGTTTGAGCATTGCTTAGGTGGTGGGACTTACATGCTGTGGTTTCTCCCTCCTTATCACTAATGCACAGAACTGAAAGCTTTGCTGCAGCAGTGGGCTAACATATGAAGAGCTATGAAATCATATGAGTTTGCAAAAAAGTTCAGGGCCACCTTTACAAATGCAGCTTTTCATAGAACATCTGCTAAAGCTGTGAGGGACCTGTGCTAACTTACTGGAAACAAGGGTGTTGGGGCTGGAGCACTCTTAATGGCTCACAATACATTTACAGCTACTTCCCCACCAAGTTGAGTGCTCAGTTTTCTTTTATCAATCCCTAGCTGCTTCTAGTCCTCCTGCTTTTACTGCACTGAGAGTCAGCTTTCTCACAAGCCACGGGGTAACTTGCCCATACAGATCAGGCAGGTACAAAGACTGCTCTTGAAAGTCTTGTCCTGGGGGTCTGCATCTGTAAAATCTGGCTCTATAACACTAGCATTTGGGTATGGTTGTTCCCAGCACAGGATAATGTACGAAGTCAGGAATTCCAGCACTAGCACTGGGCGTGGATTTGCCACTCTGACTTTTATTTTCAAGGAGAAGATATTCTTGCTTTATTTCCAGAGGCAAGCCTTTCCAAAGTTGTGAACACAAGAGCTTGCCAAATATTAGCTTTCAAGGTTTTAAGTCACACAATGTTTACTCGAACTACCTCTTCTTGAAGTCTTGTATAGAGAGTCATGTTTGCTCAGGCATACTCCTAAAAGCCCCAAGACATGGCTCTGGAAGGAGGTATGCAGCAGCAAAGGTAAATATTGCTGTCCTTAAAACTGGAAGCTCTCTGGGTAATCTACAGAAGGAAATATTACTGTGGGGAAAGACTAGAAGATTTGCAGGCATTTTCATAAGATTTGGAGGAGAAGACTACAGAACAATACCTGGAATGGGTAAAATTCAGAAATTCAGTGAAATTGTAAATACAACTCCTCTTGGCCAAGGCTTAGCCCTGCAATTGCAGCTCCTCTCTTCAGTTCCCCAGTGTTTCCCTTCGCTGTCACTAAGGCAACATTTTCCCATACCCCAGCCTCTGAAGCAATTGCTGGGAACAGTTTTTAGGGACTTTGCTGGCCAAACTACGCTGGCTTCTTGCTGTGGGACAACAGTTGGAAAGAAAATATTTGTCATGCTTAGCAAAAAGTGATTCCCTCCCACCTTTTGTCAGTAACTGGTGTCATTTTCCTGAGAAGGTTGTGGAAATGTGAGCTGAATCTCAGGTGCTCTGTGAGATGATAAACGCGGGAGGAATTTTCATGAAGGAGTGCCTAAATACAGTGCAAATAAAGAAAAATAATTGGATTAAAATTCAACCACAATATTTACAAGCCTCTCCACCTGCTCATATACGCAGGTATGCTGAGGCCAAATTCACATCGTGGGTTTCCTGCAGCTGAGACAAGTGAGCAGAGTGCTGAGTTGGCTGAGGAGAATAATACCTGCCCTTGCCATGCCACATTTTCTATGTATCAACAGGCAGCCCATCAAATTTCCACTTACTTTCTTCCCTCTCTGTAGATAGCAATTATCAGCCTTCCCACAGCAGGGGCAGGATGTAAATAAATGGAGCTGAAAACCTGCACACGAGTTAATGCAGAATAATTATACTTATCAGTGTATTGCATCTAATGCTGTGCTGTCTAGCTGAGTGAAGGATTGCTGCAGAGCTGGAGGCAGCAGGACCAGCTGTGATCCTGCATCCTGCCGATGGATTTATGGTTTCCCGGTGCCATCTGCTGGCATCGGTCTTGCTTGTGCACTGAGCAGCGAAGCCCTCCAGCTTCTCCCTGTCTTTGCAGGTGGTATAACCCCAAACCACCTTTTCTTAATGATTTCTTGAGCTTTGCAAAGCAAATGCTCCCTGCAGCCAAGCACCTGTAAAACCGCTTTGCTCATGCTCCCCATCCTGGAGCTGTTCTTCAGCTGGATGCCCTGTAGGCTTTCCAAACCTCCCTTTTTGCCTACTGTGTGCTCCATGGGAGCAGCCCCAGATCCAAGGGAACCTGCAGCTGGATCTTTTGGTTGGTAACTTATCAAGCTAAACAACCAAATCTATGTGGTTTGGAGGGAGCGGCTTGTCTTTGGTGTGGTAGTGGCACCAGTAATACTGCAGGAGGGGAAGGTTGCAAAGGTACTGCTAGAAAGGTTTGGGAGCATGTTCATCTTTGTTTAAGTCCATGAAATGGCCTGAAAAAAACAAAATGAATGTTCAGGTAGTAGAGGATGGAGGGAAGTTTTTCCTTTCTCTTCTTGCAGTCTTGCAAACAGGCCCTGTGGCAAGCAGAGTTGCATTGTAATAACATTAGCTGATGACATTTTTTTTTGGTTTTGGTGTTGTTAGCACTCTGCATACCTGGTAGAGCCTTTTTAGGCTTTAAGCTAACATCAGTGTCTCCAGCACAGCATCTGCTCTGGGATGAGGTGTACTGCAGGGGAGATGATCTTTGCATCTTCCTCTGATTCCAAGCAAGCACAGCTCAGCTGCTTGTAAGTACTTTTCAGCATGTGCCAAAGACCTGGCTGCACCCATGAGCACTGCACGAGCTTAAAGGCAAGACCTGTGTCAAAGGGAAAGGCATGAAATTCACTTTTAAATCTTCCATTTTTAGAGGTAATATTTCATTTTGTGTAAACACAAAAAAATAAGAAAACTTGCTTCATGCACCTCGCTTTGACTTCAATCCAAGTTTGCCCTGGGCTTCCCTTATTTCTGCCTTTGGGGAACTTGCACTAGTTAACCACAAATAAAGTGGAGTTTCTGACACTTGAATTCTACTATGTCAGGAGTGAGTTGCAACAAGACCTAGCTGGAATCTGTATTAGCATGTTTGCAGATATGGATCAAAGGTTTGAAATCCAGATGTCATGAGGATGAATGAAGAGGAGAAATTGCTAATCAAATTCTTGGACTGCAATACAATAATCCAGGGTAACTTGATGGAAAATGTAATCAAGCCTTCTAGTCTGTTTTCCAGCTACATTTAGACTCCAATTTTTCAGTCCTTATGCCTCCATCTTCACATGGGCTGCAACAGGGAGGAGGATATCTGTGGGGATCAATGAAGTAATTTAGTTTGACCAAGCAAGTCTAGTAATTCTGCTGGACAGATTTTCCCGAGGCTTCTTTCTCTTAACTGGAGGAAATACTGTTAAGAAGTTCTCTATCTTCAGACCATTACTGGTATAGATAATGACAAAGCAGAAGCATAATGCTGGAGTAGAAATAGATTCCCCCCCCCATCCATTTATCAATAAGTAGTTAAATTTGAGATGTTTTCTCTATCTTGCACATATATAAGTCGGGTTTTCTGAGTTTCAACACCTGATTTTCTATTGGGGAAAATTGGTGCTTGTATCCATTGCCATGTTTATCAACATGATGCAATTAATTGCAGAATACTTATCAGTAATAAGTGTTCATAGATCATAAATTATAATAAACTGCATGTATTTCTTTTATTGAGATGGTTGAACACAAAAGCTATTACTCTTACATTATGCGATGGGTGGATCCTCTTGCTTACAAACTTTTACTGGATACAGGAACCTCAGATGTTCCGACATCCCTGTAGCATGAAAGGAGCTGAGCAAGTTCATGATGCTGCAAGTGCTTGCTTTCTATAAAGTAACCTAAAATGGTTTTCTCTGAATAATACAGTGTAAAAACAGCAGTAGCTGACATACTGCCTGCATTTTGAATTTGAGCCAATATTTAACCCTGAAAAAAAAGTAATGATCAAGCACTTTGGGTTCTGTAGTATTTCAGGCACATCACTTTCAAGGTTTTAACACTGGCCAGATGGCAGATGATGCACGGAATTGCTGCTTTAAGACTTATAAGGTCTCTGTAAATTAAGCTTTTCATTTTTCCTCCTTTATTCCTAATATCTGCTTGTAGGTTGCATGCAAAACATTGTTTTGACAGGAAGAGCCTGACTGTAACTGTAAGCTTTAGCTTCCAGGGAAAACTATAAACTGCCAGTTACTGCATGTGTGCATTAACGGGACAAGATTGCTTTAAGATAGAACTTTTTTGCTTCTATCTTATCGGCAATTTGTGACTTTAATACCTACAAGGATGTGTGTGTATGTATTTCAGGTCTTGCCATCAGTGATATAGGAGTGTTGTCAATTCTTCTAGGCCATGCAATAAAAAAATAACATGGAGTAAGTACTAGTAGAAGTGATCAGACCTTGCAATGGGCATCATCTTTGGAAGCTGTGTAACAGGCATGAATAAGTGAGGGAGCATCATAGGCATATGAAAGGATTTCAAGACTCAGTTTATTTCCTAAACAAACAGGAGCTGACACCACAGAAGCTAGGGTAAGGAATGGATCTGTAACATTAGCGCATGTGCTCAGATATTGTGTTTCCATAGAGGTCTGCCTCACCAGAGTGGCAATCCATGGCTCCTGGAGCTTACTCTGGGTTGGTCTGTCAGGTACAGGCAGTGTAATTTAAAGCACATTTCAGACTGCTCCAAATCATGGGAAGGAAGGGGGGAAAGTTCTGTTGACCCTAAACTTGGGGGATTTGAAATGGCGTCTTACATCCTCTTTTGTTGCACTACAGCTAATGAGCTGGGGGGGGGAGCTCGACAAAGCTGGAGAGATGTTCTGGTTGCTTACAGCCCTACAAAATGCACAGGTTTGATTTGTTATTAGAAGCAAAAGCTCAGAAGTCAAACCAAAGCAGCTGCCCTTAGAAACTCTCACATCATCCATTCTTATGGCCTCTAATTTTCCACAATTCTGTTCACCCTACATAGACCCCCAGGATCTGGGAGTTAGACAGCTTTGAGATACTGCCATTTGCTTCACGCTGTCCCTCTGTAGTCAGCAGTTATCTGTGAATTGGTGAGTGACTGCATCTCAGATGCTTCATGGAGGTTTGGTTACACTGAGCCTTTGAGTTCACAGGGGGATAAGCCTCAAAGCCAGAGCCAGCATGGGATCTGGAAGAAACTTTTATGTGTTTCCTTCCATCTATGCTAATATTCACTGGGAAGAGACATGAGAGTTTTTGCTTTTCATGTTTTCATTTTGCCTCTGCACTGATTTGTGCTCAACTGATTTGGTTTTTGGGCTTGTTCAAAATTTCCATGTGGCTTACCCGAGAGATGGGTACACTTGGTGGTGGGAGAGGGTTTACCTGTATTTGAATCACAAAAATGCTGTGCTATTTGGTAGATACAAGATAGGAAATGCTACAGGAAGACAGTGAGGATGCTTATTTAACAGATACACTGCAGAGGGAAGACATTATTTATTTGTTGGTGCTTACTTTGAGTCTTTCGGGCACCACTTTCACCTGTGGAGCTGAGGGCTGCAGAAACTGTGTTCATGGGGATGCTGAGAGCTTCCATCAATGTCAGACTTTATTCTTACTAGGATACTCATGCTCAGGCCCTATTTCTCAGTTTTCCTCTAAAAAAATGTCTATTTCTTTGATAATGTCTCTTTTTGCCTACATGAATGTAATGAAAACACAGGGTCTGGAGCCTGACCACAGCTGTGGAGTTGTGTGTTACAGTACTTTGCTTTAAGATATTTGCTCTCAATGGCCACACGGTGGCAGCAAAAACCAAATAGGCTTCCCCATTCTAAGTCAGCGAGGTGGAAGCAGGAATGAGTCTAGCAGTACTTGTGTCCTTTTGTGCTCTGCTCCTAGAGGAATCAGGCCCGCTGGGAGAGACACAAACTTTTCTAGACGCTTTTAATAAGTTTTGGTCGAATTGTGTGGGTTTTCAAGTAAATAAATATGGGCTTAGCATCTCTCTGGGGTTGAATTAAAGGCATAGTGGAAATCAGCCTGATTGGGGAGCATATGTTCTTTAGTCATATTGCCTTTTACTGCTTCAGGGTCCTGTTAGGCTATGTACTCTACAAACCCAGATGAAACTTTCCCCTAGTTAATCCTTGAAGTCTAAATAAAAAGCAATAAGGAAAGGACACTTTAATTACAGATAAGATAGCAAAGCATGGAGACGAAGGATTGCTTCCTTTTTGTGGCTAAGAATTTATCTGGAGCTGAATCTCTTTTTAAAGAGCCTAATTCCCTTGGGATGAAGTTTTCAAGCACTTGAATGCTTCTTGCCTAAAACTACGCTGGAAATACCCCAGGCAGAATTGGAAAGCAAGTTTTTATCACAGCCCTCTGGTACCACATCAGCCCTAGTCCAGACCCTGAGCCATAACCAACACATGAAGACAAGGTTGAAAGGCAACTAATAACTTCTTATAAAAGAAAAATAGTGTGACCTAAAATGGATTTTTGCCTCCTGACCCATAAATCTTCAAGTTTTCTCTCCTTGTGTAGAAGGATGGGGATTTCTTTGCAACCAGAAAAAGATGCTGGCAGTGTATGTAGTGTGCCCAGCTCAGCAGAAGGAAAAAGGCGGTGTGTTATGTGCAGAAATAACTAGTTTAGGACGCTAGTTAAAGGAGGAGCTGTTTGCTAAGCAATCACCAAGTGAGACCTGAGACTCTGGAAGCAGTGAGGAGCAGCATGGGCAGAGCACTTGCACTGAGGAATGTGGTCATACAGGAAAGCACGGCAAAACAGCACCAGGTGTGTGAACTCTGAAGCAATATTTTTTGCCTTCCTTGTAAGTGGATTAAAGGAGACAATCTGAATATCTTCCTTAATTATCACCATTTCCTATATATGGAGTAATTTACTAGTTTAAATAGGAAATAGTATAATGCAATTCATTTAAATGACTCATCAAGTAAAGTAAGAGTGATTCAGCCCACTGGTTTATGCCTGTCCTGTAGGAAGCTGTAGGTGTCTGAAGCTATCGTCATACAGATGCGCTGTGTCCCTATAGTACAGGCTATAACTTTTGGCTGTAGCTCTTGCACATTGCCACAGGCCTGTTTAATACTTTTGTTCTCTTGCCTTCACAAGTTCATCAGAAATGTTGTATTACAGGCCTGTCAGTCTGGCCTCAGTGTCATGGAAGGTTATGGAGCAGATCATCTTGAGCACCACCATGCGGTGCATAAAGGACAATCAGGTGATGAGGCCCAGTCAGAATGGGTTTGTGAAAGGCAAGTCCTACTTGATTAACCTGATCTCCTCCTATGACAATGTGACCCACTTAGTGGATGAGGAAAAGACTGTGGATGTTGTCTTTACCTAGACTTTAGTAAAGCTTTGATACCATTTCCCTCATCATTCTCCTGCAGAAACTGGCTGCTTGTGGCAGAAGTGGTGTTCCCAGGGCTCAGTATTGTGGTCAGGTCTGTTTAATATCTTTATCAATGAGCTGGGCAAGGGGATTGAGTGCACCCTGAGTCAGTTTGCAGATGGCACCAAGTTGTGCGGGAGTGTTGAGCTGCTTGAGGGTAGGACGGCTCTGTAGAGGGATCTGTACAGGCTGGAACGAAGGGCTGAGGTCAGTTGTATGAGATTCAACAAGGCAAAGTGCCCCATCCTGCACTTGGGTCACAACCCCGTGTGATACTACAGGTTTAGGGAAGAGCGGCTGGAAAGCTGCCTGGTAGAAAAGGACACGAGGGTGTTGGTGACAACCAGCTGACTGTGAGCCAGCTTGTGCCCAGGTGGCCAAGGCGGCCAGCAGCATCCTGGCTTGTATCAGATATAGTGTGGCCAGCAGGACCAGGGCAGTGATTTTGTCCCATACATGCATTTTTCAGACATCTTTGTTCTCTTTTTATCCAGCCGCTTGCATGAGATACCTTCTTTCTGGAGAAAGGAATTAGAGATAAACCTTACAACCCTATTCCTAAGCAAGCCTGATAAATGCTTTGACTAGCCTCTTGCTGTTCTTGGTTTGTACCTTTGGGAAGGTACAAATGCTTGGTCAGAGCATGAAGGGTTCGGGTGAGCTGTCAATGCACTTTGCTTTCTCCAGGGTCCTGTTCAGTCAGCTCAGTAAGTCTGCGGTTGGGCTTTTCCCCTGAATGTGCCCAGATCCTGTTATTTGGTGTCATTCCTGCTTGCACATGTTCTCTGAACTCTTGCTGGCTGTTTGCATAACCAGGAGCGTATTTCCTGGCTGGCGTACGGCCCTGGGATCTGTTTATTAACTGTAGTCTTGGATGGGGGTGAGTTGGTATTCAGAGCTGTACGCTCGTGCTTCACGTGCTCTGCAGAGTCTCCAGGGGTTTAAGTCATAGTCTCGCTTAAAGTCAGCTTCTAACTCGATCTAATGCCTGTCCCGTCCCCCACCTCAAATATCAGTGTACTTGGAGCTTAGGCAGATGTGAGGTTCCAAGATTTGATCCCAGTGATCTGAGGAAAGTGACTGGTACCACATTGCCTAGTTCAGGGCCCTCCAGAAGTGTCTAAATGTTATTCACCTCCTCACCATGCGACTATAAACTAAGAGTGTCTTGAAGGCCAAGTTTCCAGGACATTGGACCATTTACAGAATCTGAACACTAATTTACACATCTGAACACTAATAATGCCTTAGCTCTACTTTTGAGCTCAAGCTTTTGATGTTTCTGTATATCCATTTGTTAGCAGTTTTCCTCCCTATCTGATTTTCAGATTCAGTATGGATTTCTTGCAGACTACAATACTTCCTCTCAAGCCATCTATCATATTAAGTGTCAACTGATCATCTTTAGTGCCTCAGGCAAGTAAGAAGACAGTATTTCTTTGCTTTTCCCTCCTGTGCTTGCTATTTCTTTGGTTGATACTCGCTGGCTACTCAGTACCACAGCTGCACAACTATGTTTTCCTCATCTACTGTTCCTTTTGTCTCGTCTATCATTAGACCTGCTCTCCCAGGTTTTTGGACCTTCCAGCCCGTTTGAGGCTAACACCTGCAACTGAGCCACAAGGGAGGAGTGTTTGCTTGATGCTGAGACAAGAACAGCCTAAGTCCATTTGCTTGATGCACACTGCAGAAATGGCCTTTTTCCATCACGAAGAGCAAATCACTGGCACAAATCCGCCAAAAAAGTAGAGGTACCCAGAAAACTCATGCCAATAGCTTTAGAGCCTCATGCTGGAATATGCTCCAGATGTGTTCCTATTAACCCTCATGTAAGAGTGGCACTACTTCCCTGACTACCATGGGCATGAAACTTAGTGGTATAGAAGGTGAAAGTAGTCAGGTGATGCTAATCAGTATAGGCTAACAAACTTTTCTGATCTTATTTAGTCAGATATAAAGCAATCCCTATTAAAGACAAACAGGGAAGAATTTGAGCTTTCTTTTCAAGAACAACAGCTATTTTTCTGCAGAGTTCAGATGCTCTGATTATCATCTGTTAATAGTGGAGATGTGTATTTGACAACAGCCACTTGCCGCTTATACGTGCAGTAGAATCCATGGTCTTCTATAACCAGAAGGAATTAATATGCTGTAACAAGAGACTATGATGTGGTGTTTTCCTGTCAGTGAGAAGCAAAGGAAGGGAGGGAAAATATTCTTTTCAGGGGGAGGAGAAGGAGAGAATTCCATCAAGTCTGCCTTGTATTGCCAACACTGGAGGGAAATATTTCATGCTTTTTTATAACTTTACTAAATCGTATGGGAACATCAGACTTTGAATAAAGAATAGCATGGAGGAAAAGAGTGACTCAAAAGACAATCTGTCTTACTGAAAACACACTTAAACTGTGTGCGCGTACTATTCCTGAAACTGTTTTCCCTGGTCTTAAGGTTTATCCTTGAAGTCCCTGACTTACTACAGCTATAGGAGGAAATGAATGTTGTAGTCTGCACAGGATGTTTGTAGTGGTTCTAGTGGTATAAAAATAACTTTCCCAGTTTCAATTAAATTGAGTCCTCATAAAGATAATTTTGGGTTTGTGTAATGAAATTTGGCAAATTCCTAAGGATACTGTCTATTTAACTACCTGTGTTACAAACAAGATTCTCAACATACGCTGCTACTAGATGAGCTTAGAAGTGATAGACTTGTAAAGAAGCAGCATTTTCCTTTATGTCTAGTTTTGTATTTGTGAAATTAATGTAGTCAGCTTCACTTTTAGATTAGACTTTGTTCCTTGTTCATGATTTTCCCTAGTTTTTGAGGTTCCAGACTTCTAACAGAAGGTTATTTACTTTTGGAAATGTGATATTTTGATACTTAAAAAAAAAAAAAAGTATAAAAAAATACATATAGTCTGAGATTTCATTTCTCTGTAAAAACTGTAGTACTAAATTTAACACCCATGTAAATTTTTACCTTTTCTTTTAAAAGCACAAAAGGTGGTGGTGGGGAAAAAGTTGCTCTTTAGATAGGCCACAAATAAGTCAGTTTTACAAACATTAGGAATGTTTATGCTGTATCAAACTCTCTCAGCATTCCCACTCCTTCACACAACCAAGATTTAAAATACAGCGGTGTGAAATATTCATAAAGGCAAATGAAGCAATACTCCACACTTGTGTGGTTTTGTTTCCCTTGCACTATGTATCAAAAAAAGGGAAATACTTTAATCTTTTTTTTTTTTTCCAGACAGACAAATCCAAGTATTAGTAAATAATCTTTAGAAAGGACACTTGTTTCAGGAGGGAAGTGACTTGCTTTGTAAGATTCCATGTCTGATCTAGTTAATCCACTCTGTCTTTGGGAACCAGGACAAGAACAATAATTCTAGTGAGAAGGTGTGATTTGAAGAAACCATAATGAACCCTATGGTGTGATCAGTGGGGTCCTCTGCATATAGCTAAGATGCTGGAAAATATTACTCTTCCCCAGGTTATCCACATCAGGTCTCACTGCTGGAGGTGGTTACCTCATTAGAGTTTATGGCAGAGTGATCTGCTCCCCAGGTGGAGTGAGTTGGGTGAGTAGGAACATCTGCAGGGGGCTGGGGAGTAGGCAAAGTCCCCTTGTGCTGACACCAGTCTTTAAAAGGCTGTTGAAGCTCAGTTTCTCTTTCATAGCTACAGGGGAAATAGGTTCAGCCAAACCTGATTCTCAACTTGCATCAGTCAAAATAGCCGCTCAGATTTATGCAACCAGTTCAGGTTTTTCCAAGTGCAGAATAAAGAGTGGAATTCAAACACCAGTCTACTTGGAAGAGTTTTGTATGAATGATGGGAGAAGTAAAGGCCCTGGAATAGGTTTTTGGGGTGGGTTGTTTTTTATCTCCCCAGATGTAATTGTTTAGCAAAGTTACTGCCAAGTGCAGTGAAGCAAGGAGGAAGATACATGTTGGGGGCTTGAGTACAGGGTTAGAGGGGATGGGAGGATAACATGAAGGCACCCTTTAATTAAGCTTAGTTGCATCAGCATGAAAAGGAACTGGAACATCTTGCGGTAACTCACCTTGTGCTGTCCCAGAGCAGTGTGCAACAGAGCTGTCTGCTCCTGTGTGTCTCCATGGCCCTGTGCCCCGGACCAGGGCATTGGACGGTAGGAGCTGTGTTCTCTTCGGGGTGGAGCAGGTAAGTGTTGGGATCATGAATCCCCTGCTCATTTCAGTTTTGCTGCTTAGTGTATCTTTTCTTTTTCCATCAGGATTATATCAATCTTGCTTTTTTTCCTCCCCGTCTAGTTCTGGAACATCCTGGAGCAGTGGCCACAGGCAGAGCAAGGGTGTAAGATGAGCCAGGCTGGGCATGGAAAATAATTCAGGTACTGACTGGAGAATATTGCTTGTCTTGGGGGGTTACTAGGTTTAATGCCAATATTAGCATGGACCTTTAGGGTCTTTTCTTTATTCTAATGTGGCACAAGGTCTGCTTTCAGGGATTATCTGCTGGTTTTACAAAGCTACTATCTTCCCTTTAAAGGAATCTAGTAGAAGAGAAAATATTTTTGATGCTTTTATCTGATATTTTCCTGAGGAATCCCCTTTCCTACAGCTTGTGGTCTCCTATGAAATAGATCTATAGTGATCCTAAGGTACAGTGAGGTTGTTTTGTGGCATCTGGAATAGCAAATAAAAGATGTGGACATCCTCTGGCATAAACTCTGGCAGGGTTGCCTATGACTGCAAAGCTGCATCATCATGATCTACCTTCTTTCCCAAACTAAATCTTAAGGTGTTTACTGGTGGTGGGGAGAAGAACTTGTACTTTTCCTTTACCAAATCCATATCCTCTTTCTTCCCACAGTCCCCTATCTAAAATCCCAGGTTACTAGTATGTTTTCAAGGTCAGAGTCTGGAAGGATTCCCAGTTTACTTCACTTAGACACCATTGTAATTATAATTTCACAGTTGGCCTTCAGCAGAATTGAGTGCCTCATCTCTTGGAAAGGAATATGCATAGCAAAATAAATAAAAGCACTTACCAGCTGGTGCCTAGTGAATTATACTGTTTGAAGTTCAAGGATATTGAGTATAGTACTTGCTTGATTGGCATTTATGTGGATGTTTGACTGGCACCATTTGACTCTTTCTAGCACTACGTTCAGGAATATATATGCTAGTGTGGTTTCTTTCTTGCCATTTGAAAAAGATACTTCAGCTCTCATGAACTTCCTTTGTTCCTTCTAGATATTTGAGCTCTTCTCTTCTTGCCAGCAAATGGTCTACATTCACTTCCCTCTTTCTTGATTCCACAGAATTGCTTTCTTTGGTCCCCTTCTCATAAAACATAGGTGGAGACAGTCTGTAGCAGCAGCTGGTTGCCAGAAATGCCTTGATTGCAGTGCAATTCCAGCAAGGAGGAGATGTGGTGTGATGTGCCTGCCTGCTGTCAGCTCTTAACCTCTTGTGTTACTGCTGGACAACTCTCTCCCTTTCTGTTTCTCCCCTTTGTCCTTCTCCTCTCCTATCACCCTGGCAAGGCGCTTTAAAAATTGCATGTGAGGGTTAAAATGTAAGTGAGAATGCTTTGGTCTCATCCTCCTCGTGTAAGAGGTGTCATGTCTTCCCTCACAGCTGCTACATCACAGCTTGCAACCTGGAAATGCTGTCCATGTAGAAAGAACGTTTTAAAAGTTAACATGGGGAAATACTTTTCCCTTAGAACTGTGGGAGATTTGGGGTCTGATTTCTACTCCACTGGAAAAAATAATGCAATAATCTTCAGTCATCTTCAGGATTTAGTAAAAATAAGACACTTCAGTGCTAAGGCTGCACTGTGATAGTCTCCATTGCAGGGAGTTAACGTGCTTTAGAAAACAAATGGTACAACCCCATGTACAACAGTGTTGAAACTTCGGTAACTGTTCTTTAAATGGTCATAGAGTGAGTTGAGAATCTGTATTTGCCTAAGCAGCAGCTTTTGTGAAGGGATTACTGGCAAATTTATCTTACTAAATTGGAAAAAAGTTTAACTACCTATAAATGTTCAGAGTGATTAAGGAGCAAGCATTTTTCTGTGGTGGTAAACCCCTTGTTTTCTGCGAGACCAGATCTCTTCTAATTTGGCTGTCTGATCTTTCTCAGATAGTAAATTATTTGCATCAATTTGAGATTCATAAAGAACATGAACAACAAGATGCTTAAATGATGCATAATGTTGGAACATCCTGCCATGTGATTTATAGAAATGCCATAAAAGTGCATGTATTATGCTAAGCATTAAAAAGCCCTTTAAAACACCCACACTCAACAGGTTGTTTTTCTATTCTTGTTTTCTTTTGCTGTATCTTAACTCTAGATATTGAGGATGGTAAATATACAGACATAAGAACCTGTTCTGGTGGTAATTCTGTACCATAACCTTTATTGACATCCCTATGCAAAACAGAAGATGCTTTTATTCCTAACTTATTGATGCTTACATATCTCTTATTGGCAGTGCTGAAGCTGAATGTATAAAGCACCTGGCTGTCATTTCTGGCTGTCACCTGGAAACATCACTCTCAACTTTTAGTGCTCTTTCTCCCCTTTGACTGCCCTTAGCCCTTAGGTAAATTGTTTATATTAAAAACCTTAACAGTAACCTGTTGGGTTTATCGGGGGGAACAAAAAGCAAGCTTGAGATACTTCTGTGTGTACATACTCATTTTATATCAGTCTCAAACTGCTGAGACAAGGAGTAGGCATTCTTTTTAAAGGGCTGCAGTACCATAAATCTCTAGACTGGCACTTGTAGTTTATAGGGGCTGAGTGGCTGTGGTGATCCTCCATAAACAACTCAGACATGTGGAAGATGAATCTTAATGAGTACTCTCAAAGTCAAGTCTCTTTCTTCTACACCTCAAATTGACCCATTTTTTAAATCTTTATGTTATATCAGATGCTGCTTTGTCCTTTTTGCCTAATTACCTACACTCAAGCTGGATCCTGTCAAACCCAGAGGAAAGGGAATATAGCTGTGTACACAGAGGTGGGGTTTTCACCTGGCCTCACTTAAGTTTATGCTCTCAATTAAAACACCTGGGGTTTTAAAGAGGAGGGATTAAGCAACTTGTGCTCTGGGATTTTTTCATTTACTTTTGCCAGTGCAAAAGGCTTTTGTTTCATGTCCTGTCTGCAAAATGTTCAACCTTGTTCTAGGAAAGGCTCCAAAGTAAATTAGAGCAGCCTTGGGGGCTGTTTTAAATCATAGCAGCTGAGGCCTTACCCCAACAGTTCATGCTCCACCCTGTGCCTCTTCCACCAACACACTCTACAATAACCACAGATCTTCACCTTTCCACTGAGAAAACTCATTTCTTTGCATGGCTGGTAGGTTTTCCTAGGTTGGGAAACGATCAGATCTGTTTTACAATATGAGCCCACTAGCTTTGCTGGGAAACAGGCAGTTCACCAGTTGCTGTAATTCAGCGTTGCTCTTTATATTCTGAAGCACATTGACTGATGGAGTAGGAAAAACACAGCTAGAGTAATTGCTCCTGGGTATCGTGCTTTCAGATGCAAACTAAACCATTCCTGAAGCTGCTGAGGACAATTTCCCTTAACTTCCAGCATTGTGCAATCGACCATATGCCTTCTCTGGGGTTTCCACTTTTCGCAGCTCTGACAAATACCGGTCTCTGGTGAAGGCAGGGCACGGAAATTGATGGATCAGTGGAATGATCCAGTACCAACAGATCCATAGTTACAAAAATAGGCAGTTATTCTTATCATTTCCTTGTTCTGACACAATTTCCTGCCCTCCTGTTAGGCTGTTCTGAAGATCGCCTGGATGACAGATCTGCTTTGAAGACTGTCAAACCCCTCTGCAAAGTATCTCTCCTGTTAGGAATAGCTGTCTGGAAGAACAATGGCTGGGAGCAGGGTCAGAAGCCATGTGATGTTAACAGCCTTTGATCACTTTTGGCATGTATCCAGTCGGTGCCTGCTGTGGGCACTGCTTGTTTTTAACATTTCTGATCATATCGCGCTCAAGCATAAGAACCGCGCTTTGCTTGATGAGTTTTATTGTACCTCCTAGAGATTTAGTGATCATCAGCCTTCTTGGAGCAGCTCAGAACAGGAGAGGGATGTGGGGACCATGGAGGTGCTCCTATATCAGCTAGTTAGGACATGACTGGAGCAGGCAAGGGAGGAAGGTGAACTAGTTTAATTAATAGGGTTCTGCTAGTGCAGGTTTATTTTGACAGAAGAGGACTAATGAAATCTCACAGCTGCAGCTCTGCTGGCAGATCTGTGTGTAATAATGTCTGGCATAGGGTGGTAGTGAGCAGATGGAATTGGTAACCTCTTTGGCAAGTACAGCTGTCCTTGGCATAGGAAGCCTGGTAGCCTTTAACATCCCCATCAAGACCCTTAGGGGGATCTATGTACTGACGGCTCTAAGGGTCTTTGTGACAGATGGCCTGGCTTTGTGGACTGGTCACCTTTAACTTGCCATCATCAAACCTTGATAAGCTTAGTTATGGTAGTTCTCAGCTCACCTTTCGTTATTTTGGGTCTTAAAAACTAATTGAAATGAAAAAACTAAAGAGTCCATAGGCCAGGGTTTCTTTTAGAAGTCTTTCTAACTTGCCTATGAGATAACACTTGGAGAGCATCACTAACTGAGGCTCAAAGCAGATTTGCAGCCATGTCTATATATAAAGACTTGTTCTGGTCAGGACCCTTAACACTGCATAATTCATTCAACATCTAGAAGTATGTGCAAGACTAATATCCTTCAGAGTCAACAGTTCTAGTTAGTCTGATTAAACAATGTACTGGAAATATGTATTATTAACATGTATGGAGTCTGCTGTGCTCCCAGTTTTAGACTCTGGATTTTGGTTTAATGAGATTTCTCTACTGTAATAAAGTGTCCTGCAGTAGGAAAAAATACAGTAGCAGAAATGAAAGCAAGTAGCTATTTTTCCTCATTCAAGTCAATTATGAGGAATGTAAAGCTTGCTTCTTAACTATTAATTATTAATAAACACAGTTAAACTCTCTTGTGTTAAAACTTCCTGTGTAACTTTTCCTTCAGCTATCCCAGATTACAATTTACGAGCAAACCAGTCCCAACAGACATCGTTCAAGGTAGGAAAATACACTCTTGAATGTGCACTTCTCTGAAAATAAGCATAAGGGAAGAATAGCTTACTTGGTAAAGTCTGGAACAGGGTACAACTCTTATATTCAGGTCCCTATTCTCTAGAGCCAGGACTTGCCTAGAGCATGCTGTATTATTTTTCTAGTTCGTGTTTGCATGTTCTTCCCATGAGGATCAATTTGTGAGAAAGTGGGAATAATATACACCAATGATCTGTTTTTAATATATAGTTAATACTGTGTCAGTGTATGTTTTAATCTGTATTACCTTTTGGCTTAGTGCTTAAAGCTGACAAAGAGGAACGGGGAATATGTGTGAAGCAGTTTAGCTGGAGTCAAAGCACAAGTGGGTTAAATATGGGAGATGTAAACTTCTGGCTCTGGGCTCCTCCTGTGTTTGGAGCTCTGCAGGAGCTGGGGCCTCCTTCCTTTTCCCATGGCAAGATCTCAACATTGCCTGATGCACCTACCAAGCAGAAAAAAGGGACAGGGAAGCAGCAAGGATGCCAGCCTTGCCTATTTCAAGAACTTAATGCCTCTCTGCAGCTCTGGTAAGAGCGCAGGGCTGGAAGCTGAAAACTCCAAGGAATTAGTTCTCCCTTTTCAAGAAGTACAAGCAAAAACCCCAAACCAAAATAAGTCACTCATCTCTTCCTTTCCAACCAAACACTTTGGTGTTACTGGAAAGATCAAAATTTCATATTCTATTCCTGACTGTCACTGGTTTCCTATCTAACCTTGAGCCAACCATGAAACAAAACCTTAGATCATATTAGTCACTTTTATGGCAACGCTTCTGAGATGTATGAGGATTAATTGATTAATGCTGGTAAATTCCTCGCTGGTAGATTCTTGGATATAATTCCTTATTCAACTCCCTGAGAACATTTTTGTTCTAGTTGTCAGCTGCTTTCAGGGGCACACAGATCCATCGCACTACTGTTGGGATGAATCAGAAGCTGAATCTTCAAATGTTCTTAAAGTTCATTGTTTGCACATTAAACAGTCCTCTGTATTGCTGCTCAATGAATTGTGTCAGGAAAATGACTACATAAACGCTAAATTATAAGATCTGTCACAAAATGCAGCCTGATTAAATAGGTTTTTTGTTTTTTGTTTAAAGCTATTAGTAAATCTTGAGTGGTTGAAACAATTATCAACTTCATTCTCACCAGGTATAGTGGACAGAATGTAGCCAGCACTGAATGGCTTGAAATGGTTAAGCTGCACACAAGCACCAGCATGTGATTGAAAAAGAGAGAAGAGGAAACTTGAGGTTGTGATGGTTTCATTTCTTTGAAGTTTAAGCTCAGTTTTCACCATGTGGCATTTCCACTGTTCATACAAAAAGTGGTAAGTGACATTTTGGAGTAAAGAATACAGCTCTAAAAAATATGTAACAAATTTAACCTATAAGGTGAATCATTATGACATCAAGTGGGATAAAAATATATAGTTTTTCAGGGTAAACTGCACGAGTTGAAAGTGAGTAGTCAAACTATAACTAATCATTCATGTCTTAAACCCAGACTACTGACATGCTCAAGTCTCTTGAGGTCTTGAGTACATTTATTTGCAAAGAATGACTTAAATCTTACAGCTAGCTTAGTTTGCGTTCTGGGAATGGCTTAATGCTCACAGACCTGGGGAGCAAGCACACCCTTGATCCTGCTCCAAATTCTGCCTGTAAACCAGGTGCTCAGCTGCAAGGAAAATGAGCTGTCTCTTAGACTTGTAATTCTCTGTGCTGGGGTCGTCAGGACTCTTGGGACCCAATTGTCCAATTTTGGAATAAGAGAAATAAAGCACATCATTTAACTCTCACAAGATTTCACCTTAGGTTTTGGAAAAGCCTTTATCAGTTGCTTACTTGAGGGTTTTTGCCCTAGGCTAACAAACGTCAAAAGCAATCTATTAAGCAAACTTCTGTAAACAAGTCAGTAAAGTTGGTGGTGAATAGGTGGGTGCAAACAGCATTGCTTAGAGGCACAATGAAGAGATCTTCAAAGCTCCTGGTGGTGGGATAGGAGCTGTGAGGAGGAATCACTGAAATGATTTTTATTGAGCTCCAAAGGCTTGTTTCACTACATACACTGCCCACGGGGTCAGGAGAAAGGGTTTTATTAACATACATGGAAGGACTGTTTTCTTCTGTGATTTGATCTCCTTGTGCCACTGTACCCTCAAGTCTTTTCTTCATAACTCTGAAGATGAGCTGCTTGAAACAGACTGTGCAGAGAGGTGGGCTGGATATTAATGCTTCACTTGCTGCATCTCTGAAGGCTTGCAGCTGAACCTGTGATTAGCAGCGGAGCTAAAAGCAATGTCTTAAGCAACCTCACATTAATCCATGTTGGCCAGGTTTTGATAAAGCCTGATTAAGTCATTTTTTCTTTCAGCAGTCAGACTATGGGGGGAAAATGAGGGTAAAAGACAAAAGTCGCATTTTTTCTTTGCTGAGAAGAGATCTTTTCTTTCCCCTATGAGAAAACAAGACTTTCACACAAAAGCTATGTAGGATTTGATAATGCCAACTGTAGTTCTCAAGTATATATTTCTCTCTTCCCTCAAAGGAATTGATAATGCCATCCTTAATAAAATCTAGAAGAAAAATGTTTCTGTGCATGAAGGGAAGGTGTACAGTGACTCCATGTAAGTATTCCTGGAAAGGTAATAAGGAATCTTGTTAAGATATATGTGCTTGAATTTCTCCTGTTAAAATGTCTTTGCTATGATTTTAGCTGTGCATTTGGTTTTTGATGGTGTGTTTTACAGTGGGATTTAATTAGTATTTATCCTTAAGTTCTGTACTTAGTAAGTTAATGTCAGTATGATATCTTGGCTCTTGATGGCTTCAGAGTGCAGTGGATACATTCCTAAAATATCCTCACATTGGCTCCCCTCATGCTTTACATTGATATTTTGCTGCCTTCAGTAGGGTTTTGGTGATACTTTCCGAAGTGTCACGTCCCTTCCTCTCTCCCCCTCAACCTGCCACTGATGCCAAGTTATTCCCCACAGGATCTGCCCAGTATTGTCCTCCTTTTCCTTTCTTGGTAAGCAATGAAGTAGCAAACAGCTTTGATATTCAGGATGCTGTAGCCTCCAATAGCATCCCACCACTGTCCTCACAGTGGCTCTCACCAAATTTGGGCTGATTTCTCCCGTCGTTTCCCTTATATGCCTGCAGTGAGGATTTTCTTTGCAATTTGACTTTAGAAAGTGTGAGGGATGCTCACTTCTGAAAAAAGGCCAGCACACAGCAGGGAATGTTTAGTTAGCTGACAAATATCTCCAATAAGCCATTAGTTTTGAGGTCTGACCATAGTACATTCTGGAGATACATAGTACATAATGGTCTGATCATAGTACATAATTGAGATATCTCTCCATTTTATAGTATTATGGCAGCTTTTTTTCAGATGTACTATACCCATATACTGCAGTAAACTGTCCACAGAAACTGTTAAAGGCTCTTATAATAAGTAAAATAAGTACTAGCATTTGTTAAAAATATGAAGATTAAACACAAATACCAGTCAATAGTTGTATTGTTTCAAATATAAATACAGGACAAGGTCTCAATAGTTCTGTTTTCTTGTTTATTTGCTATAGTTGGGTATTCTGGGAAAAAAGTTTTAGCTTACTATGAATGTATCAAATAGAGGAAAGAGGACCTTGAATAGAGCAAACAAGGAAAGCGTCTACAGGGGCTGAATAGTACTGAGTCACCACATCCACCAGGCTTCACAGGAACGAGAACCCTGGCGTGACTTCTCTCCCTGAGTATTTCTGCGGTGGCATGTCCTCTGTGAACAAGCAGAACCAAAAGTGTTATAGAACAAGGTTTTTTCTTCTCTGTCAGCACCTTCTCAATAATATTTTTACTCTAGTCCCATCGTTCTAGTATGTTCCCACAATGAATGTGTGCTGGTCTCCCACCTTTTCTAAATGAGCTGTTGAAGGACAAATATAAGCAGTGACCTGGTCCTGATGGGACAAAGACAAGGGCCACATGTAGTCCCCATAACTGGCATGTTCCAAGGCAGCTGCAGCAGTTATCACCAAAGACACCTTCATATTTAGTCAGAATTTAATACAGTTACATGATGATTTCCAAGAGAAGAAAATTTCTCAGGCTAATCTTTTCAAGACCCCATGTTTGGGCAGTCACGTAACGGTTAACTGATTTATCTTTCTATTGCCACTAACTCACAGCAAGCTCTTCTCATTTAGCTGCATATTGGGTACAAGAATTTAATTTTTGTCTCTCTGTCTTCTTCCTGTTGCATCCAAGGAGCACTGTTACATTTCATTTTGGCAGACACACACACAAGCTGCTTTTCTTGCTACTCCAAAACCTATCAGCCTTCTTTATTAGATTGCCCTTGGGCATGTTTACAGTTTTTTTCCTCTCTTGGCGGTAGTCTTTGACAAGACATGCACAAAATTATTTTTGATACACATTTTGTGGGATCACAGAACTAACAGAAAAGTATTTTAAAGACTATGTTGTTCTCGTTTCAAACTTTACCTAATTATCTGAATCTGATACCTTTCTTGGTTTAGATGAAAGGATGGCAACAATACTAGCAGCACTAGTTTTTTCTTCTCTGCTTTCACTTTAGGTGGGTGATTAGTTTCCTGTTCTCCACCAACTTCCCCTTAATTTCTTCATTGCAAGAGCTAACTAAAACCGCTAAGTAAAACAGCATTTAGCAAAGCTTTGGGAAGTTATATGCACTTTAGGCGTTGCTGCATACTTCTTGATGTAATATGGACCACAGTAACTGATGATGTTGTTGAGGCTGTGCTGGAACATTAGGATCTGACCATTCAAATGTGATATTTAAGTCAGGAGGCAAAATAAAGCTCTGCTATTTTTTTAACTTGATCCTGTAAAATTGCTCATGTGCCCAAAGCAATAATCTTACTGCTCTGTAGCTCCTTGCTCCTGATCTTGTGGATCCTTGTGAGGATCTGCATGTATATGAATTCTCTCTCTCCAAATTTGGTTGAAAAAAAATGGAGTAATGGTTTTTATAATGCTTTCCCCACGTTCTTATTCAATGGTTGATTCTTTGCACTGTGACAAACCCTTCCCACATGTGCATGACAACTTTTGTTTTGCAATGGCATAACACTATTGCATCACCAAGTTTCAGTAGATGACAGGAGGTAATTGCCACTACGTCAGCTAGGCTCTTGGACAACATGCAATTTCTGTTGATCAGGATGATAGGTATGGAAAGAAATTCCATCACTAAGCTCTTTATTTCTTCTTCTCTCATTGCTCTGCACCTCATGCAGTGATACCACACTCAACCGAGGTTGAACATCACAGGCAGGAGCAGTGACGTGCACCAAGAAGGTGTGTGGTGGAGCATGAGAGCCAGAGTTCTCCAGAAACAAGCTGGGGTTGCAGGAGCTGCTGGCCAGCATTTGCCCTTCACGTGTGGGACCTTGTTTCAGCTGCAGATGTGCCAGGTAAGCAAATCATCTTGCCTGGTCCTGCCTCAGTTTCCCTGCCTGGGACGCACAGCTGTGATTCTTGGCCCCCTTCTTAGGCACCTGGACACGCAGCCAAGGAAAAGCCTTTACGTGGCAGACCTGCTGCTCACTTTATCTCCCTTTGCCCGCAGTCATTATGTACTTTCCAGCTCCACCCTCACCCAGGAGAGCCCTGCCAGCCCCCCTGCCCTCCGCCACCACCTTCCCTATGGCTTTGAGACAAAACTCTCGGGCTTTTGCATTTGGCCGGGGAAATACTGGAGGGAGAGGCGGGGAAGGGTGAAGGCTGGAGCGGGGATGCTTCCGGGGTCTGGTGGGGGTGCTCCGAGGGAAGTGGTCCTCGGAGGTGTCATAGGGTGGTCCAAGGGGGATGAGCGGTGTCCTAAGGGGGGAAATGCACTGGGATGCTCGTGGGGGGTGGGCGGGATGCGGTAAGTCCAGGAGGTTCCGGGGCGGGAAGCGCGCAGGGAGGTGCTGGCAGCGGGACCGCCCCGGGGGTGGCGGCGGTGACAGCGACACCAGCACGTGCCCGCCCCGGGACCGCGTTCATAGGGGCGCGTAGAGCCGAGCCGAGCGGAGATGGGCGGCTGCGGGATGCCCGCCGGTCTGCCCGGCACACAGGTAACCCCGCTGCCCCGGGGGTGGGTGAGCGACCCCATCGGGCTGGAGGAGGGGGGAGGCTGCCGCGGTGCTCGCTGCTGCCTGGCACCGGCTACGGGCGGCTCTGGTGCTTGGCGCGTCCTGCTTTGGGTACTGCGTGCATCCACACTCGGAAGAAAGACCCCACAGCTAGATGTAGGAGTGGGGGGTTATTTATTTGTTTATCTACGTTAATGTTTTCTACGGTTTTTCTTTTTTATTTATTTTTGGGGTGGTGGTGGTGAGTTTTTTCGTAGATTCATAGAATCAAGTAGGTTGAAAAAGACCTTTAAAATCATCAAGTCCAACCTAACCCCAGCACTGCCAAGTCCACGAGTAAACCATGTCACTGAGGGCCTCATCTGCACGGCTTTTGAACACTTCCAGGGATGGTGACCCCACCACTTCCCTGGGCAGCCTGTTCCAATGCCCAACCACCCTTTCAGTGAAGAAATTTTTCCTAATATCCAATCTAAACCTAATATCCCTGGCACAGCATGAGGCTGTTACCTCTTGTACTATCACTTATTACTTGGAGAAAGTTTGTGTTTGGGCTTTTTCCTATTTTTTTTTTCTTTTTTCTGGAGGCGTAGCGGATTTTGCCCATTTCGTGCCAGCTAACTTGCTGTCCTTGTTCATACTTCCCCAGCTATCCAAGAGAACTAACTTCATAGTGGGAAGCTCGCAGTTAATTTGCGCTTTGCTCCACTGTGTATCGCTTTAGTGATGCTGCATGGGATGCTTGGACCTTGTGTGAATATTTCTGTTGTTGTTTATGTGAGAAAATTATCCTCTCCTTTCCCAGCCAGCTTTCACTGAACTGATTCATCCCTGAGTGTACTTGCTTACTGAAATTGATTTGGTTGGTTGTCGGCGTTAGTTAAAGAAATAAGCTACTTAATAAAACGATTCCTAAAATGAAAACAAACAACAAAGAAGAAACATTCACACAAGCGCAACAATGCAGCAAAGTTGCTTTAAGAGGACCTTTGAGGGAAATTGAAGATGTAAAGTATAATTCCTTAAAAAAAGATCTGTTCATGTGCTTGTAATGAGAAAAAGTGTAATTTTTCAGTGATGTTCTCATAGCACAGCTATGCAACTGTCAGAAAACCGGTTGGTGCTCCCAGTTTTATGACAGACAGTTGTTCAAAGCACACTTAAAGGTGAATTACTACAACGTGGCATTAAGAAAATAGAAATTATCACCTGGATATTTTTGTATTAATTTTCCATGGTTAACCTGTAGAACTTGTCATGTATTTTGCAGTGATTTTCGATTCATTCTAAGCTGATGATACTGTTCAGTGGGTATATCTATCTGTCAGGATGAACGGATGTATTTGAGTAATAATCTTGTTTGCTATCTTGCGGCTGTTCAATACCATCACAAAATAGCATATCGTAAAGCAAATAGACTTTAATATGATGAAGTCTGAAGATGATTCAGTAGGTGTAGTTTCATTTTGCAGTCGATGTGCGAAGAACAAGAAAAAGGTGCAGAGAGGAAATGAATTAGTTTTATGTAATATGTTTGGCACTTCATTTTTTTTTTTTTTCCCCCCCGTAAGGCTGATAAATTTTGTGTTGTTAAGAAGTTTTTAACTTTGATTATATTGGAGAAGCTACAGAATAGTTTGTAGTTGTGTGTATTCAAGGTGTTGGTTAAGAAACAAGGGCAGGAAGAGTGGTACAGCTGTCATTGACAGTCAGTGCAAGGCCAGTGCACAAGACAGTAAAAGAGGACTGGAAGTGTTGCTTATCATGTCCTTGGGGTAATTCTACCATAACTGGCTCAACTTCACTGCAAGTTGGTTTTTTCCAGTGGCTTTTGCATTTAATAATATAAGCAGCAGCTTTCCAACTAACTGCACTGATGAAATTCCTCTTACTTGAACTGATAATTATTCGAAAATATACCTGCTCAGGCAAGAAATGCTCCTGAGGAGAATAGTAGTTGTGCTTTGAATGCTGAAGTTCACTGGGATTTGGGGCTGCCTGTCAGGACACTGGTATTGGGCTGCGTGTGCGGCTAGGGTAGGTTTGGCATGAAGTTCACCATTGTGCTGGTTTGCCCTTCCCATCTCTAAAACTGATTTCTTATTGATAGCTGAAGGTTGCCATGAGGCCTTCACCACTGACTGTGAACTTCATGCGGGACATCGGCAACAGCTTGTGCTGTCACTTTATTAGGAGAACCTCAGATTTTATCTGTTTTGATCACTTCTATACCATGAACTAATTTAAGGACTGGGCTTTGAACTTCAGTCCTTCAAGGTACAGAGGGATGGGGTCTCTCATCATCTCCATGATGGTTGTGGTTCCTCTGCCTGGGCAGCAGCCTGCTGGCATGGGAGAGAGGGAAGCTTTACCTTAGCAGGGGAGAGCAAAGCATGCTAAATATGCTCTGCATTTCCTCCACGCCTTTTCCATCCTTGACTGGAAAATTGCTCCCGATTTCCTCAGATTTGAAGGATTTACGTTGGCACCCATCCCACATTCCCATTTTACTTCCAGTTGTATTTATTAGATAACACACTTGCATAGAAGCTTGTTTATAAGCAAAAGGAACATTTTTCCTCAAACCGTTCCTACCAGAGTTAAGCAGTGAGATGTTCCCTCGGTCCCAGGGGGCTGTTTCTGAAGACTAAATTGGTCCTTGCAGGATTGTGAGGATGTCAGAAGCCTGAGTGCCTTGAACTTTGATTTCAAATTGAGTATTGGCATAACAGCTGTACCTGAGTGCACCTCTATTTTTAAGCTGTCGATTCTATAAAATCAAATCATAGAAGCAGAGTGAATATTCATATGTAGGTGTTTTGTGTCTCAAGGCTTTCTTTCTGTATTCCGTTGATAAGGATTAACTCCCCATTGCCTTCCGTGTGAGGGTCCTAATGAAGACTGGGAATGATAAGAGAAACTGGAATGAGTGTCCTGTGTTTGATCAAATGATTGATCACCTTATCATATGCTTGGCAATTTCTTGCTTGAAATTATTTTGGGTGCAACTACAGGTTCACCAGTATTGCCACAGAGTGGGTTGATTGCTGTGTGGGCAGGAGGTTTTGGTCCAATTTAGGGATTGGTAATAAGGAAGCCTTGTTAATGGAGACTTTCTGTTAGATGTCCTCCATCTTCCCTGGATCTTGGGTATCTTGGAAATAGTAAGGCACTATGGATGTATTCAGACAATTTAATTATCTCAGACACCCCCCCCAAAAAAAAAAAAAAAAAAAAAAAAAAAATCTTGTATGCCTGCTTTGTGTGACAGGTAAGTTGTTTGGATGGTATAACGTTAACCAGGGTCCTTGAATGATCTGTGATTCTCAATTAAGAGGGATCATTAGAGAGGATAAGGCAGAAATGGGTAAAATCTGAGTGATACAGACTAAACACAGAACCATTATTCATAATTTCAAATAACTCCAAATTTTAAAGAGGTGAGAATGAATGAGCAAAAGTAAAAGATTTTTTTATGAGGTACTTATCAGTAAAAGGAGGTACTATTTCACAGAAGCATAATTTATCTATGGAACTCACTACTGTAGTATCTTTCTGTTGCTTAAGATACAAATGAATTTTAAAAGTTGTTAGGCAAATTAATACAGAAAAGGTATGCTAGGACTGTTAATCATGAAGATGCAGGTACAGTTTCTAGTGAAGTGGTCCATAAATCACAGATTCCTGGAAACTAGGAGATTATTTTGCAAGCAGAATCATGGTAATTTCCCAACTTTATATTCTTTTCTTCTAGCATCTGCTTTTGGTCAGAGTTAGAGGCAGCTTAATGGCCTAAATCGCTATTTGGAGTGATGTAGTCCAATCACATGCTATATGTGATGAAAATTTGGATGAGTTTTTCTGAGATGACTACTACTTTGTCCAGAATGGTTCCAAGCAGGCCAATGTTAGACATAACTTCAATTTTCACACTTAAGGGAAAACCTGCAGTAAATAATGTGCTCAGTGCTGTGTTTCCTTAAGTTTTGATTAACTGCCTATTTGTAACCATCTGTTAAGAACACAGATTGAGCTGACATTTTGCAAGGCTACACAGCTGCTGCAGAGCTTTTATCACTGGTGAAATAATTGGATTATTGTGTGAAAATCTGGAGGATGTTAAGATTTTGGGTTTGATTTCTATTTTCTTAAATGTATACTGGTTTTTTTTTAAGGAGGTTTGTGGGTTTTTGTTAGCTTCACATAAGCAATCTGCGGACCTCTAGGCATTGCTTTAACCTTTGTTTTTGATGCTTACACCACCTCCTGTCAAACCTGCATGAGGTCTGATGGTGACGAATCGTGTGTATCTGTGCTTTCCCATTGACTTCAGCTGCTGCTTGTGTAAGGAAAACAGACCCTTGAGCTGGGAGTCTTCAGAGCTGCTTGTGCGATTGGAGCTGGAACGTTTCCACTTTGGTTGTGTAGGTGTCCAGCCCTCCATTCCACCAAAGAGGACCCTCATGTGGGTATGTAGGACACATGAGATGCACATGAGAGCCTCTGGGTAACATTTACTGGTGGTCCTTAGCTAAAACTAGTTAGCTTGGTTGCTTGCCTCTGGTTTCTGGTTAGTGTATGTTGAGAGTTGGAGCTAAGTGATCCACAGGGTGACTTTTCTGCCTGCCGTGGTGGATGCCTGTTTCTTACGTATTTACACAGATGCTCCTTCGCTAGCTTGTTTTCACTTTCCCACAAAAACAACTTGCTAAAATACAAGCAGTGTGGGTTTTGAGATCTTTGTTTTGTTTGCCTTTTGGGATGGGGGAAAAAAGAAAGGGATATCTTATTCATATCCTTCCTTTCTGGAAAGTACTTGTACCCTTGACACTTCTTCCTGTTGCCTACTCCTAGGAACTACATTTGCAAAAGTAAATTTTGCTTTACTGGAAACTTTAGGTTTGGTCAGACTTCATTGTTTCCAAAATTCTTGGAATTGTATGGCTTTGCTCTCTTTAAGATGAGTGATAAGAGCTAATTTGGAACTGAAAGATTTCCAGCTTCATGTGATGCCATAAATTAAAATGCAGAAGCAGCTCTGTCTTTTCAGGATTTGTGTGTGTGTGCTTTCTTTGTTACTAAATAGATAAGACCTGCTTTAGAAGTAAGTTCTAGCCAGGACAGAGTGTATATAATCTACATTTTTTGATAATCTCTTAATGTAGATGGCTGCAAATGAGATGGCCATACTAATATATTTGTCTTTGTTGCCATTGATGTGGAGGTGGCAATGATCTGGAGCTGTCAGCAAGGATGGGGTAGACTCTCTTAGATCATATTATCATGGCTGTGAATTATTTTTAAAGCATTTGGGTTTAAGTGAGAAGGGATTATGGAGCTCAGTTCTTTGAAATTTTGTTGGATACAAGTTCCCCTTAAAGTAAAATCCTATTAAACCTGATGTTTTTGACAATTTAGAACAAAAATATCCAAATGAATGCAGTAACATAACTCAGCTCCTTGTCGCTGCTTCCCTGCGTTTCAAGTGGAATGTTTTTTGCTGTCTTCCCTCATGGGAAACATCTGCAGAACCAAATGGCAAATAATTAATGCTCATTCAATAGCAGGCTTTGTTCCCAGTTTCTTGTACTTGGAAACAATTAACTGTAGAGTTTTGTTTTGTCTTGTTTTTCTGTTTGAATGCAAACATCTAATTCCAGTTACATATTCTAGTGGCTTCTGTAGAAGTTCTGATATTTGGGATTGCTTGTAGTTAATTCAGAATATGTGTTCCCCACTCAAATTCAGATAGTGGTAATGGTGATAGTAGCTTTTTTTAATGTAGAAGTGACTGAATTTTGTTCCAGTTTGTAAAACTATAATTAAGGACACAAATCTCATTACAAGCTAGGGAAAGACATTTGTGTTTTGAAATGCAGCCTGTTTCCTCCAGTTCAGGAAGTTTTCTGGTTCTAAAATCAATTACAGAACCCTGGTTACCTCATAGATTTTTTGCTAAATAATACTGTCGAACCTTTAATACTGAGCAAATAAAAGCTGAAGAAGGTCAAGCATTCATCTACTTAGGCATAAAAGTTGTTCAGATCAGAAAACCTCCAAACCTATTTAGCTGGCTGCAAGCAATTTGTATCAGGACACTTGTCAAATTAGTGACTTTTGCCCATATCTGCTAGATGCAGGTAGCTGGAATGCAGGTGTCTCTTCAATCCGTTAAAAATCATTACTAAACATTACTGCATCTTTAAAGGCTTTTAGTGACGTCTGTTGCAAAAGTTTTGGTTTGAGTTCTGTGATTTTAATCTATGAACCGAACCAAACCAGGAGATTGTGTAATTATAGAATCAAAGAATAGTTAGGGTTGGAAAGGACCTTGAGATCATCTAGTTCCAACCTCCCTGCCATTGGTAGGGACACCAAACACTAAACCATGTCACCCAAGACTCCGTCCAGTCTGGCCTTGAGCTATGCCAGGGATGGAGCATTCACAACTTCCTTGGGCAACGATGATAGCTGAATTAAAATGCCTTTTAGTTAGTATTCACCAGAACTAAACATCCATGATTAATAAACTCTGCCTTTTGTTTGTTAATTATGGGCTAAGTTGTCATAATTTAGGCATTAACATTTGAGAATATGTGAATGGGGCATGATAATGACAAGTGTAGTGGTCAGTTTGAGCTGTTCTAAACTGTCTTGCCTGGAGCTTTGTGTGCATGAAAGGAGAATTAAAAAAACCCCAACAAACCATTGTGGGGGACAGTGCACAAATGAGCAGCCACTGTGTTTGAGCAGCATGAGTAGGAAGATGTAGATATGCTTAACGGAATGTATTTAAAGTTTACCAAACTTTACCCCACCCTACCTATGGCAGATTTACCCTGGATGAACCAGGGCTACAGTGGTTTTTGAGGACTCTGTAATGTGTGTGCAGTTTTCCCCAATAAACGAGTTTGATTTAGATTTGGACAGATGTCAACATCTTGGGTCCACCACCTGGGTGTAGCATGAGACTGCCACTAGCTCTGTTTGGACCTAGGGTGTGTGTTCTTCGGTTTGATGCAACTGAGGTTGAATAAAATCCAGTAAACTCAGGCTCTAAATGGAGAGTCTCTTGAATTCTATTTTGAATACTTATCTGTTGGCATGAGATGCCCAAACCTCAACACAAAAGGTAAACACCCCATCATTTGATGGTGTACAGTGGGAACGAATAATGCTCCTAAGGATGCATGCCAGGCATCACTGGTCCATAACAGTGTTCCTCAAAGCGTGAGGTGTTTCCTTCTTCCCTCTTCTCCCAAAATGCATTAAGGGGGGTTTGAATGAGTGATGTGTTGTGCTGCAGGTGATGAAGTGAGGCAGGCATTGGGATCAAGCACTGCTGAGTGATAACTCCCCTTAGCCCTGACTCTGGGGCAACAGCTCCAGCAACTGTTTTATGCAATGTGATAATGCTCATACTGGATGAAATCAAAGGTCCATGTCTGTAGGACCTGATCACTGACAGGGCATGCAGTCAGAACAATATTATATCGAAGAAGCCCTTACTGGGGCCAAGAGAGCACAGAATATTTTGGAAAATTCTGAGTTAGAAGCAGAATACACTGGAGAAAATTTTCCATGAGATAAGTGACTAGAATACCAGTGTAATGCCAGTGAGCATGATTCCTGCATAAAAGCTGCCTGTAACTACAGTGAGGACAAAGGTGTGCAAAATGAAAGCAACAGAGCAGGTTTGTCGTATAAATAAAATATCTTAGAAGAAATGAAAGTGAATTTTAGATGACTTGATCAAGCACAAGTAAGAGGCATCGAACTAACTCAGCCGTGCCAGTAGTTCTGGTTTGGGGAGCTTTTCTGATTAGATCACTTCCAGGAATGCACCAGAATTATCAAAACCAGGCTTTAGTAGAGTTGAGGTTCTCTGAACTTCTGCAGGTAAAATCCTGAACAGGTCACTTAATATTCATCTCTGCATCAGATTATAGCAAATTCTTGTATTTTAATTTTTGAACATTTAATTCAAATTAGTTACTGGAATCATAGTTTGTGGCTTTCTTTAAATGATGTCAGTATTTAGAGGCTTCAGCTTTAGCAAACCAAACCCCCAGTGTTAAAACTTAGGAAGTGCCAAAGTGTAATTGCCAGTGAGCATGAGTTCAGTTTACCAGCTTTATCTGCTCTTCTCAATGGGAAATTAATGCTCTAACAGAACCCAGAGACAAGGTATTTCTAGTGCCAGGAGGATGAAAATTCAAATGGTGTATGAAAAGATGAACCTCAAAGCTGGTTCTTTACTGTGAGAAATGACTGGCATTTAGAGGTGTGTGCTGGCGTAAATTTCAGTCTTTCCAATTGGGGGGAAAAAAGAAGCTTAAAGGAGTCTTTAGGTTTATGCTGCCATTTTTGTGTGGAACATTTTACTGTCATGACTTCAGGGCAGCAGTGTGACTGGTTTTAGTTGCACGCATTGGCTTCTTCATATTTAAAGTTACTAAGTTACTGTCCAGGATTAAATTTATTCACCAGAATCACAGCTATGAATAAGGAGGATGAAGCTCCTTTAGTGCAGGAGAAAGGTGTATTGGTGCGTTTGGTTGCTTTTCTGTGTGGACAATCTTGCTAATGGAAGTTTTGGGATATTTTTTTTACCCAGAAGACTTAAGCAAGAGATGCTGTCTTGGTATTAGTGACTAGTTTGTATGTATCTTTTCGACGTTGTTTATTATTGAACTAGGTGTTTTGCTGCTTAACTTTATGAAGTTAGCCATATAACTTATGGCTTGGTCTTATTATCTAAACTACTGTCATCTGTAAAAGATTAGCTTATTAGTGATGGTTAAAATTTCTTCTAAAATTGCCTTCCTCCCTCCCCCACACCTCCTTTTGTAGTACATATACCATACCGTTATTGCCTTTTAGCCAGTACGAAAACATGGCTTTTAAAGATCTTTATTTTCAGGAGTTGTTCCCTAGTAACTATCTGTGCCTGCTTCAGTATTTTTCTGAGTGTCTTATCTCAGGATCCTTTGTAACTGGATTTAGAGTAGCTGAGGATCCATGAAACCCACTAAAATGTTCATGTATTTTGAAAAAGAATTACATGGGGAAGCTTTGTCCTTAAGTTATTGTGCTTGTAACATGGGTATAACATGGGTATAAGTATGCAATAGTTCTGCATATAGTCCATTTCTTGGAGATTTAAGAAATACTGTGTGTCTTCCAGCAATACATCCCTAGGCAAGGCAATATATCCCTACAGACCAGTGACAAGGAGGGGTTTTTGTCTCCCCACAAATAAACACTTGTTTACCACTTATAGCCTGGAGGTCAGACACAGATTCATTGTGGCTATGAATAAGTGTCTTCTGAGGCTGAGGATCTGATGACTGCTTTGAATGCTAAATATTTGTTTTATTCTTCAATTAAACTCCCCCGTGCTTCTCACAGGCTTTCCATTTCACTTGTGGTTGTGGTCTCTGTGCTGTTAACTGGGTGCAAGTTACTTGTGCTGATGATTGTGTGATAATGCAGGAGATGGCACTGAAACCCTCAAACATTTGGCTACACCAAGAGCTTCCAAAGGGCTTTATTCGTATGTGGATTTTCCAGTTTCCCTTTCAGCTTTCTCAGTGGCAATGCACAATCCCAGATATCCAGGTGCAGTGATTTTCTGTAAGGTAACTTGTTGTTCTTGCAGAAAATGAGGATTATTACTGGTGCAATTCCCTCATTCAGTGATAGGCTACAACACACCAAACCTCTATTTTCTTTAAGGGCAGTTATCTTCAGCCTCCTGCCTTTATGAATCAGGAGACTGTAAAAGCATCGGGTCATTTTATCTACAGATATACCCAAACTGTGTGGAGATGTGAAATGTGAAAGGACATTTAATCACACAGGTCAATACAGATTCAGAGTAATCTCAACTCTCCTGTGTATCCAACTTTAAATGTGATCTCTGGCCCTGGCACGTGCCATGTTGCTGTTGGGAAGAGGAGCACGCTGTAGTAAGGAAGGAGAGAGGGCAAACTACATCAGCCTGCTTGGCACAGGCTTTTGTCCTGTTCAAGTTAGCATCAGGCCATATCTGCGGGTCAAAAGTGTTCTGTTTAGGCCGCTTTGGTAAATTGTTGTTAAATAAAGAACCATGCAGAGCTTTTAATAGATCTTTCCTATATAGCCACTGAGTTTTGATAAGTAGTGTGATAGTAATAGTAGTTATTTAGGGAACATTGCTGTCACACACTCAAGTAATTTGCATATAAACATTAACTTCTTTTATTTAAATATGTGACTTAAGTGCTAGTAAAAGGCACTGGCTGATTTGGCCTCCAGTGGAAATGAGTCTCCAATTTCCTTCCTAGGTTTGTTTTCCCTGAGAGTTATGAAAAGGGATGGTCTATTTCTGTGCACCTCTTGTTATAAAAATATACCTTTTGTTATAAAAGAGATGAACACAGGCTAGAAGGAGAGAGTGAGGAGGAAGGAGGTTGCAGGGCTGGATTCCCACTGGAGCTTCTCCGGATGAGCACCAGCTCCTTCAACACATTGGTCCCCATTTCTCCCAATCTTGTGTTGCTTCTCATGTGAGCCCTGATAAATCTTACATTTCTCTATTTATTTTAGAGCTTTCCTTACCTCACTCTTACTCTGCTTGTACCTACAATTCTCCTTCCCCTTTCTGTTCATCAGCTTTCCCTCTTCCCTTGCTCCTGGAGGTTTCTGCTCTAGGTACCACCTTTCCCAGGGATCACCTGAAGTGACTGGGAACACTAAGGCAAGTTTTAAAACAAATATAGCCAATGGTGAAGAAATATCCCTACTGCTGGCATGATCTCAGCATGTGACACACTGCCTTCCAGGGGCATGATCTGTCGCTTCAGGATCTTTGTTAGAGTTCAGTTTGACGTGCACATCATCTCCTGTGGTACAGGGCTACAGGAAGCAGATCTTTGTGCAGATCTGGGTGTCCCCAGAGAGGTCTGTTGTTCAGCAGATGTGTGAAGATCGTATTTGATTGTACCAGCTTGGTACAATCCCATGAATTAGATTGAAAAGATTGAAGGGGCTTTCTGGCTTGCAGAGGTATGATTACAAGCTACAGTATTTTGAAAGAAGCTGAAAGAGTGGAAGAAACTTGTGAAATATTTTTGTAAATACATACCCAAACACTTCCTCCTTCATTTCCCCCATACTCATCATTTTTCTTTTGTTTTAGAATGGACAGAAACAAAACAAAAGCAACACTTTTATAAGCTGGAGGCAGGTGCAGGGTTTTTTTTCAGTAACTTTTGCTATCAAATCCTATTTTAAGATGCTTGTAGCAGCTGATCGTTCTGTTACTTCTCACAGTTACTGTCTGCTCATAAACCTTGAGATAAAAGCTCTCCAGATTGTGCAAAAGAGTCTCTAAGGAGTTCGATCATCTCTGTTCCTCTCTTGTGTAATAAATGAAGATGTGCTCATTTCGTGTGTTTGTGAAAGATGGGGCTCATCACATCTGAGTCAAAAAGCCAAGCACAGGATCTAAAAGTCTGAAGGGTAATAACCAAAGGATCTGTTAACCACCTCCCTGCCCCAAAACTACAAACCCAAAACCCAAAAAACTCCAACAAAACAACAGTCTTTCTTAAGGTGCCTGTATCATCTACATGTAAGAAGTATGCTTTTCTTAAGCTTTGTATTTATTCTAGATAGTATTAATAATCTTCTGCAAGGGCTGTAGATTTCTTTCAGCTTACATCAAGGAAGTCAGGCTAGTTTATTTTGGCCATCTTATTTCAATTGAAGCATATAAAATTGTCTGTTATGAAGCAGTTGTACTAATTTGGCTGACAGCAACAGGTCAGGTTTTTACTTTAAGTTTAGCATCCTACTACAGTTTGCAAATGAGTCTGTAACAATAGGGCAGCATAAGAGCAGGATCTGTATCAACTTACTGGCATCATTTGAAGCCCTGTAGGGAAGCTTAAGCTCACACAATGGCAAGATGTGGAAGCTGGCCAAGACATGACCCTGCTTTTGCAGCAAGTTACCAATGCAATGAAGACGTTAGCTACACTTCAGCAGTGTGCTCCCTTTGATGCTTGTTAGTACTAAAAATAATTGTAACGCTGATTTCCCCAGGGTAATTAGCTTATGCGGCATCAGATTGAAATTAGACTTTTTCTGGTGCCTTATCAAATTCAAGTTCAGGTATTTACCATATGCTGTAAGACTCTCAGCTGCAGGAAGAAAAGGCTCTCTCAGTTTCTCAATATTGTGATGTATGTATCTAATTCAGTGTCCTTGTTAGCTTCTGTGATCAGACCTAGAGAGGAGTGGCTTCAGGCCCACCTAGGTCAGCCTTTCGTTTTGAACTTTCTTCTGCAACACATGAAGGTGCTGATAATCCAAGGGACATCCTGCCCCTGGTAAAGTATTCTCTTTTCTTCTAAATGCTTTAAATATCATATATGAGTGTTGTTGTGCTGGGTTTGGAATCCTCCAGGATAAACCAGTAACTCTGAACAAAGGGTTACTTTATTTGGGTGATATTGTCTTATCTCTATGGCTGTTGATGCTTATCATAAAGGTACTGTATTTCCAGATATCATAAGCCATTGCAAATAAGGAAGTGTATGTTTCCTTTTCTAAAGTAATTATACTCATTAGTAATGTATTTGACTGTGTTCTATACACAGTGATGAGAAAAACCTGTGGAGTTTAGTTACAGAAATAACCACCCAGCACATACAGTTGTTAATCAGCTGAGAGCTATTATCCTGATATGAGGAATGATTTGATTTATGGCTCCTAGAGCCAGACGATGGAATTTATAGCCAAAAGTCGAAAGAAGGGTGCAAAAAGAGGATCCCACTCCTTTCTCCCCACTCCCTTATCTCCTTGATGTCAGTGTTCTTCAGCACACTGAATTCAGAAATTTTAAATCAAAAGGCTTATACTCTTTATTAGAATTTTCAATAACCAAATACTGTGATGCATAGCAGAAGTGTAATTAGCCTTGCTCATGGCTTGTATAATATTTCATGTGTTAGGTTTTCAGCTTAAGTGAATCTGTGCCAGGCGAGCAGAGATTGGGGTGAATATCCTATGCCAGAGCAGCCAGAATCAACAGAGGTTTTGCAATGGAGGAGTTTCATTAGTTCCTTCCAGTTTGAACCTGTGCTGATGCATGCAAGTGAGGAGCATTTTCCTAACAGCCTCTAATGCCTGTTAGTGTTTTCAGCCACAATGGGTTTAAATGTTGGCTACTCTTTAGTTGCAGCTGAAAACATACTGACTGAATCAGGCATTACAAAGATGGGTGGCATGTGAACTGACCCAATGTTTTCACCTTAATTAGATAAGCAAATTGAGTAACAACAGTTACAAGACTTATGAAAATTGTAGTAGAGGTGGTGTTATTCTCAGTTGCATTTTTATCTTCTCACTGGTTTTGAGGATGCTTCTTAAAAACAAGGAGAGTTTCAAGGTGCATCAGTGAGCATCGTGCACTGCTGGGTGTGCAGGGAATGGTTACTTAGGGAAGAAAGCATATTCCATAATTTCCAGTATGTAAATCAATTTAGTTTTGTTTGCTAGTTTAGTTACACTGGGTACTTTCATAATGTTTTCAGAGTGTCTTGTAGTATTTCTCACTTGTGGCTTTTCTGGCTTCCTGACAAGACAGTAAGTGGAGTAGCATTGCAGAATGATTTCTCTAGGCTTTCAGTGGTGTTTGAAATATCTCTCATAGCCACCTGTTATAACATCTAAAAAAAAAATCATTTAGCTCTTAATATTATAACAGCTTAAGGGAGCGCGTAGAGACTTACAGTGACAGAAACCAAAGCACATTAAAAAAATCCCAAGGGCCATAATTAGAATATCCTTAAAGGAGGATAAAATGCTAGAAATACTTGTTGTGTCAGTCAGATGTGAGCTGTGACCACCTTTTCTGTCACTAATGCTTTCCTTCTTGCCTTTATTGCCCCCAAAAGAGGAGGAAACAGCAAAAGAAAAACATATAATAAAAATGACAGGTGCAATCAGAGGTGGTCTCACTGAAAGAAGATATTAAACTATATGGATTCTTCTGAGCGTTTGAGATGTAGCAGCATATTAAAGAGAAGGCTGAAGAAGATAGGCTGGAAAGAACTTTTCCTTTCCTTACATAAGAACAAGAAGTCGTTCAATTAAATTTAAAACAACAAAGTTAAGATTAATAACAGGAAATGTTTCTCTTTGATTACTGCTTGCAGATTTTTGGTACAATGTGCCATTGATGCAGGGAAAGAATAGAGAGGCCAAACTTAGACCAAGAATTTGGCAAAGTATGCTTTCCCCTCTGGTTGCTTAGAGAATATTTGGTGATATGGTTGGCACCAAACTTCTGAGACTGTGGAAGGAAGAGGGAAAACTTGTGGCCCATGGAGGATAAGGAGTATGTGAACAACATGTGGATACAGAGAACACACTTTTCACAAGCTACGGGGAATTTCTTTAAAATTATGTGTTTCTATTGATGATGCGCAGAGTGGAAAAAGTAGAGGAAAAATTGATGTAGGAAGAAAGAACAGTTGTGTGTGTGAATACGTTATGGTTGGCACGGGCGTACCCATGAAGCCTGCAGTGGGGAGGGAGGGTAGTCCCAGCCCTGATCTTCCAGAGACCTGTCTGAGGAACACATCTCTGGTCACGGTGATGATGTTGTTTTTCTGCTTGAACTGGGGAAGTGCAAAAAGTGCCACTCTATGTATGGCTGATGTCAGAATGCACTTGCCCTGCAGACCGTGTTCACGTTTTGATTAGAACAGATTGTGTATTATTGTTGTTTGTGTACTATAACCATCATTTGAATTAATTTGTTTCTAAATACAGTATTTACTCCTGCATCAGGAGTGTGGGTATTAAGGTGGAGTGTGGCCAAACCCCTTGGCAGTTCAGGGATGAGCTTGCTTTTTCTGTGGCCTCAGTTCAGGCAACCCGCTGCTCCCTATGCAGTAAATATCACCTCTATGTTCCTCCAGCGTGGGAGCTGCTAGGTAGCTGGAGTCATCCTCTGCTATTCTGGGTTCAATGCAAGTGGTCTCAGATACACAATATCGTGCCCTGCACCATCCTTGCTGAATAGTTGTTTCTATTTAGCAGCCGAGGGAATGCAACTGGAAGAAACATTCAACTTGGGGAAAGTAACTGGAAGAACCTACAGGAATAAGTCCACTGCTAGGAAACAAAATCTCAAAGTAACCAAAATAAAAACAGCAGTGGGTTGTCAAAATGAGACAGGTAGAGAATAACAGGAAGGGAATAGGAAGCAGTAAGAGCCTTGGGAAGGGGATGCTGAGCTCTGCCCTGCCTTTATTTACAATGCGTTCACTTCAGCGTGTTTCTATGCATGTAGGCGAGCAAAGCAGAGAGCACTGGCAGGAGATGAGTTGTTTAAATGAGTCCCACCAGTGTGTTTCATAATGTTTTGTGCAAATGTGTTTAGCCTCATAATTTCAGTTATTGCCATGTGTTGCAATGCTTCCAAGGAAGCCTGCGGCTGCCTTGTCAAGTTTTTGTTTAAAGAGGAAAAAGCCTAAGTGAAAGCCATGAGAGCAAATTCAGCTATGTTTCTGCTGAACTTGTGCAGGGTATCGAGTGCTTCTCCAACACAGGCATCTCTGCATCTCCTCCAGTCAAATGTAGTAGGGATGGCATTTATCTCTTTTCTCCCTCTCTGTAAATCTGATTGTCTCTTACTTCACTCCGTAAAGCAGATTAATCTTGTACTTTCACAGCAAGAAGGCCTGACCATGCCTTTGTTTCTCTCTCTGTGAGGTTCAGAAAATTGCTTTTGCTTCTCAGTGATGCTGTGAGGGGGGAAAAAATAATTTCAGTTTGTCCATGTGCACATGTCAGCACAGATACTGGGGCTGACTTCTGGAGACAGTGTTAAGCTGACATATCTATTCTAGCACCCCTTTCTATTTGGGCAAAATTTGTCACTGCCTTGTGAATGCACGTAATGCCATTAAAGCGTAATACTTTTATATGGAATATAATGATGCTGTTATTAATCATATATCAGTATAAATGGGGGGAGGATCGTGCAGCTTTAATTATGTAGTAATACAGTTTAAGCATTTTTTTGTAGATGCCTGAACACTGTGTAAGTAAGGTGGGGTTAGTCATAAAATTATTTAAGTAAGTATCTGGCTATACAACCTCATTCAAATTAATTAATGTAAGAGATTTCTTTGAAAGCAGACAATGATTTCTCTGGATTAATCTGAGAGTTGTATTTCTGTTGCCTGTTCTGATATTTTCTCTAGTGATCAGGAAAACAGTTGAATAAGCCATTTTTGATCAACGATGCAAATTTAGAATGTAAATACACTGAGTTTTGGAAGCAGCAGTCATGTAGTTAAGGGGTACGTATTTCTAAGGACATGGGTATATTGTCGTATGCTTGTCTTTGGGGCTCTAAAGGAGTAAATCTGCAGGTTTTAAAGGAGTTAATCTGCAGGTTCCATCAGTGTTTTTTCTTAATGAATTTTGATCATGATTTGACTATCTCTGCTTCACAGAATAAGGATGGTTGTTCAGTTGTTAACTGCGAAAGACGCTGTCTCTGAGGATATTCCTGTGCACAGAGGTGTCCATTCGACTGCTCCCTTACAATGCAGATACAGTAGGTGATTTTGTTTTGGCTCCTCTTGTCTCTCCCTACTGTAAAAACGCTCAATATGAACCAACTCAAAGACGAGTCCACCAGGAGGTTTCAAAATCCGTGACCCATCCATTTTTTCTCCTAATTTTGTCTCATTTGCCTTATTTATGAGGAAAATTAATTCCGCTGTGGTGACTTTCACTGGCAGTGGGTTAACATAAGGGAGTGTTTTGGGATCTCAGCTGGGATTTCTCATGTCCTATGTGTCCTCTTCAGCCTCAGCCACCTAGTTTGTGGAGCTGTTTTTGTCATGCTAACACATCATATAAGAATCCATGTAGCCTAGGAAATAGCCCCCAAACCCCTACACAGGCTGGAAAAACATCAGCAGAAATTACAGTGCCAGCTCTGACAGCATTTTCCATGTGCTAGCATTATCGTGATTTAACTCCCACTGGTTAGTTTTGTACAGAAACAGTTTCAAACTGGATAAATCTCAACATTTTCTCAAACTGGGACTTGGCAGAAGAAGAAATATACCATCTCCTATTAGCAATCATAAAACAGTGGGCAGACGTTGCATTTTAGTGTAGGATTAAATGCTTGTTCCGGCTGTTTTCCACCTAGATAATCAAACCTACCCACCAGATTGAGATTGTATTTGGAAGCACTTGCTAATGCGGTATGCTTTGTTGTAGCTGTTTAGATAAATGACTGAAAGTTTCAAGATGAGACAACATGAATCATAATCCTTAGCGGCTGTTCACTTTTATGATTGACTTGCCTTCTTCCTACGTTCCTTTTAGCCACCCTGGGAATCGTTGAAGCTGGTCCGTGCAGGAGGCATTGCTGAGCTTCCCCTTGCAGCAATGGACTTGGATAAACTGTCTGTCTGGGGATCCTTGAAACAGAAAACTAGACCATTCCTGCAAAACCTAAGTGTAAGGAAGACGAAGAAGAGGTCTAGCAAAATGGTGGAGAGGAAAGTCCGCTCCTTGGACCGGCGCCTCAGTGTGTCAGTGCCTGATATGCTGGAGGTGGAGACTGTTACAGAAGAAGAAACGACTTATGTGAGTACTCAGGTGTTCTCGAGCTGCTCCCCCAAGAGCTTCTCCAGGTCTGTGATGTCCATGAAAAGCAGGAACGCTTCAGTGAGGCCGTTGAGAGAGGACTGGTCATGGGCATCACAGGAGGCGTCACGCACAGAGGTGACAGTCGCCCACTCGGACACACAAGTTGCAGGCAGCCCTGTGTCCGAGGGAAAGAGGAAATCCAGCACCGACCTCTTTGAGCTGCTGCAGAGTACCCACCTGAGCACTGCTCTGAAGGATGAGGGGGCAGAGGTAGGTGGCTTGGGTGTCAGCCAGGCTCTGGGGCTGCGTTGGGGTCGTGCTTCTCCTTAACTGACAGGATTTTAAAGGAATGGAGGAAGGAGCCCTATTCAAGGAATGACTGGGGGATAAAAATAGGCATAAACCATACATGATATACAGGTTATTGGAGACTAATTCAGATATCCTTTCAGTCGTAGACTCCTAGAATGGTTAGAGTTGGAAGGGAATTTAAAGCTCATCCAGTTCCAGTCCCTTGCCACGGGCAGGGACACCTTCCACTAGGCCAGGTTGCTCCAAGTTCCATCTAAACTGGCCTTGAACACTGCCAGGGATGGGGCAGCCACAGCTTCTCTGGGCACCCTGTGCCAGTGCCTCACCACCCTCATAGTAAAGAATTTCTTCCTCATGTCTAACCTAAGTTAACCCTCTTTCAGTTTGAAACCGTTCCCCCTTGTCCTGTCACTACATGCCCTTGTAAGAAGTCCTCTCCAGATTTCTTGTAGGTACCCTTTAGGGAAGACTGTTACAAGGTCTCCCCAGAACTTTCTCTTCTCCAGGCTGAACAAGCCCTACTCTCTTAGCCTGTCTCCACAGCAGAGCTGCTCCAGCCCTCCGAACATTTTTGTGGCCTGCTCTGGACTCACTCCAACAGCTCCATGTCCCTCTTGTGTTGTTGCTCCGGAGCTGGATGCAGGATTGCAGGGGGAGGGTCTCATGAGAGCAGAATAGAGGGGGAGAATCACCTCCCTCAACCTGCTGGACATGCTCCTTTTGATGCAGCCCAGGATATGGTTAGGTTTCTGGGCAGTCTGGAGCTATAAAATAACCCTGCTCCAGTTTGTTTTTTCTTTATTCTGGCGAGGTTATGATACTTCAGATTTGTTGGAATTGCTTGCTTAAGTCAAAAGTTGTTGCAGCCCTCTGGGCTCTGAAGAGTGATGCTGATACACTTGCCATATTTACCCTTTTTGGTTAATATAGCTTATTAGGATCGGTATATAGCAAAATCACTTTATCCTCTGCCCACTCAAGACCCAGCTGAAGGCAAGAGGTGAACGATGATGGGTGAGGTGAATCATCGTACTCTGCCTGTACTCTGCCTGTACCTGGAATTAACCAAGAAAAGCACATGATGGAGAATGGTGAACATGTAGCAGCGTGCTCAGGGTTGTTCTTTGGGTTTGCATTGTGATTATTCAGAGGACATGCAAAAGCAAAAGGTTTCTTCTGCATTCCCCGTCTTGTCCCCCTTTTTCCCTTTGCTCCGCCTCTGCGGTCAGTACTTCTGTGGCTGAACATAATGTCCCAGGAACAGGAGGATTAAAGACCAATGTGCTTCAAATCTGGCAAAACCCAGTAATTCCTGCCTGGCCTGGCCAAAGTGGGGAATCCTGTGGAGTTGCACAATCGCTTTATAATATAAGACAGCAGATGAATGCATGAAATATTTTAGGTAAAATTTTTTATTTATGCTTTATGGAAGTGTATCTCCTGTTGAGTTTTCACTGGGAAGATTAGACTTTGAACTTTTTGAAGCCTTTTTCCCATTCCCTAGTTGTTACAGCTATGGTAACTGCTTTCCCTAGTCATCTGAGATGCAAAAATGGGAAACACGTTTTTGTTTAAGGCCTTCCTTTGAGAGTGATGATTTCACAGGTTAATTGACATTTTTTAACTGCATGTTCACAGAGATGTTAGTGCTGCCATGGGGGAAAATGGTCCTTTCTCATATAAAACTGCTTGTTCTGCATCTCAAAGGTCTGTGTGCGCTTATCAAAGCAGTGTTAGTTCTTAGTCTGTTGTGATGCAAAGTGTCAGACTGGTAGTTACTGACCGTCACGGCCAGTTTAGTGTTGCTAAGTTGTTAGCAAATTTGCATCAGTTTACTGGGCTGTACCATAATGGCCTTGAGTTGCACCAGGAGAGGGTTAGATTGGACATAAAGAAAAACTTCTTCACTGAAAGGTTTGTCAGGCATTGGAACAGGCTGCCAAAGGAAGTGGTGGAGTCTCCATCCCTGGAGATATTTGAAAGACATGTAGACATGCCTAGGGACATGGTTTAATGGTGGACTTGGCAGTGCTGGGGTAACAGTTCGACTTGATGGTCCTAAAGGTCTTTTCCAACCTGAATGATTCTATGATTCTGTTATTATTTGGAGGTCTACATAAGAAAAATAGCTGAAATAGTATATCACTTTGTTTCTGTGCTTAAACTTTACTCAAAAGTTGTAGCAACTGAATATATGGTAGGTTGAACATCATGAGCATGTTATTATTTTAGGAGTTTTTCCAGATTATTTTAATGATAGCAACAGTTCTTTCCTCCTGTTGTAGATGAGAAAATCTCACCTAGAATTTACCGCAGCAGCACCAAAATTAATCCTAATTAGGATTTATTAGGGCAAACTAAGTCATTTAGGAGAAGGAGGTACTTGTATAGTGATGGAATAGCTTAACTTGAAGGCAAGTTTCCTCCAGATGCATAGTCTGAGTCTGACTGATTCTCTGCAGCTTTTATATCTTTCCCAAAATGCATATTTGTATATGTGCTTGTATGTGTAAATCATTTAGTATTTACTTCTATGGCAAATCATCTTGCTGTGAGAATATCCTGCCTTCCTTCCTGTAATCTGCCTCCATTTGCAACTTTTAAACGCAGAAAGATTTTTTTTTTTTTCCTAAAGAATATATAAGAGAGAGTGAAGCAAGGGAAAGTAGAAATAGATAAGGAATATTGAACAAAGTTATGTTTTAAATTGAAGTGGGTGAAAAAACTCAATATTCAGCTTTTCTATACTTCACTGACCACTACAAAATTTGTACTCTGTGTGCCTTGGATGAGAACAGTTTACTGTGGAGGTTCTTGGTCTCCTAATAGTGGATGGGGTTGATGTGAGAAGCACGACAGTAATTCACATCTTTCTTTTGGGAGCATCATTCACTGATCAGAGAGGTAAATCAGAAGGAGGAAAGCAGATCCCTGGAACAAAACAAACTATAGAAAGCAAAAATGTAGGTTGAGCTTTCTTTTCCCCTGAATTGCTTGTCATATGGCACCTACTCATTTCCTGGTTATCTTTGGTCACCCAATACCATGAGATACTTGCCAAGCATCATGCATGAGCTTAATGTGGGCTTGTGGTTTTTACACTCATCTAAACTCTCAGTACAGAGCTGCAAGTGCTCAGAGCGTGCCATCTTCCATAAAGGCTCTTGCCACAGTGTACTGTATTTCCATTTACTAAGAGATGTACTATATCTGTTCTGTATGGCAGCCCAGCTAGGCAAGCTGGAGGGTGAGGAAGCAACTGAAATTGCATTGAACCCCTCCCTAGAATCACTGCCACTTTTTGCAGCTGGGTTTTGTTTTTGGTCATGTGCCTGCTGAAATACTGTAACAGCACTTCTTCATTTTCTTACTAACACCTTGCAGTGTGTCACTGGCAACCGAAAGCCTCATCCCGTTGCTGATGCATTCAGTGCCCTTTCTGCCATTCTTCTGCAGATAATAAGAGGAGATAGAAGTTATAAGTCTTGTCAAGAGGAACATTTGATTTTTTTTATATATATATATATATACACACACACACACACATACACACACTCTTGTTTGATTTGTTTTTACACAAATATATTTAGAACTATGACCTGCTCAGTGGATGTGGCCACATTTGTTTATACTTTAAAGCTGAGAAACATCACTTGTAGTTAGATAAAAATCAAGATTTCAAGACCATATTTTCAGCGAGGCATTTGTCTATATTCAGGGAGCTCACTCAGTTGGGTACCTAGACTAATAGCAATTTACGTTACATGGAGCTAAAATGAAAAATCAAACTTTTTTAATTTAAAAATTATAATCTTTGTTCAAAACCTGATGTAATGCAAGTAAACAAAAAGCAGAATAAATACAAAATCATAACTTTTGAGAGTAATATTTTTATTATAAATGTTATCAAGCTAGCAGAGAGGATACTTATCATTATAATTCAATGCAGTTTTGTGATTCTATGTTTATGCCATGTAAAACAAGCTGTAAAGAGAAATCATTATCAGTGCCAATGATGGTGGCTGAAGGAGATCCCTGTGAAGCCAGAGACTACAAGAAATACTAGGTTTAATGCACACAAGTGAGATTTTATGCATACTAGTCAGGAAATTCACAGTTAGGGTTCCCCTAGCAGCCGTAACTCAGCTCTGTTGTGCGAGAAACTTCTGCTGCTGCTCTTTATGATGATGATTTTTCTACTTTTAATGTGTTTTTGCAAGGTGGCCACGTTACGATTGCTGTGGGAACCATAATGTTAAATTTTGTCTGCCATGCAAGTGAAATTTTCTTTGCAATGCTGGCTTACTGTACTTCCTGATATGTTATATATGTATTTGGGGGGAGGAGGAGAATTACTACACAAAAGCATATTTATATTTATTTCAGCATATCAGTATCTTTAAGATTTATGATCTTTGGTGGTTCCTTTTTTTTTGTTGTTTGTATAGTGCTTCACACAATGCAGCTCTCATCTGAGAAATTGGGATGTTACCACATTGCACATAATGACATTTTCACATGAGGATCAGATTCCACCTTGTGTGCGTTTCTGTGGACTGAGGTTATTCTTAGCATAAACCTTTGTATTAGAATGGGCTGAGATTGCCCTGCGTTAGACCAAAAGAGTTGCCCAGGCACGTAGGTCCTCTTCAGCTAAAGTGATGATCATAGACTCAAAATAGCATCAGAGGTGTATTGACTGATGAATCCCTTCTGTGTGTCCAGACAGTCTAGACGCCATGCCACCATAGCCTCAAGTTGTCAGATGAGTCAGTAACTTGGGAAGAAATGTTTGACTTCCTCTCCAGTGCTGGGCACTAGATAAAAATCCTTTGGTTCTTCCAGTTAGTGCAGAAAGTACATGTCCTGCATCTGTTTTCCTCTTTTGTCGTGGTTTAACCCAGCAAGCAGCCAAACACCACACAGCCCTTCGCTCAACTTCCCCCTGCAGTGGGAGCCATCATCTTCCGTAGCAGAGAAGCTTTCACTGCTTGGCTTGCTTGATTGTAGTGCATGTTTCTTTCAAGGATAACCTATGTGTTAGTGTCCATGGTCAAGTCCACGCCATGATCACAATGCCTTTCGCTTTCTGGTAGTCCATTATACAGTGGAGCCTCTCCAGCACGTACCACCTCCTATTATGTCGGTATTCGACTGCCTGCTGTGGCCAGTCCAGTGCCCCCTTCCCTAAAAAGTGGTCCCATCTGCTTGGCTTCCCCATCACTCTAATTCCAGGCAACTGGCCCTGTTATCCCAGCATTGGAGCAGCCAGGTGACAATGTGCTTGCCTGGATGGCAGCTAAAATATTTTTTTCATGTCTCATGGCTCACTAGGGGATAGGGATCAGGTGGTTGGCACCTCATTTATGAGTTCTGCCTCTTGTCCTCCTGTTCTTATGATGGTCCTGCTTCCGTGTAGTCTGCCTTTTGAAGGTACTGAATAGTATTGAGCAGGGCTCTGTAGGCATGGGGCAGGCCCTAGAATGTCATTTGTGTCTAGAGACACAAATCATGTTGCAGTGATTTGTGTCTCTAGAATTGCCAGAGTACAGGATACTTTTTCCAAGTATTTTACTAGTTTTTCAGGATTCTGCACTTGTTCAGAGATGAAGTTCCAAAACATTGGAGGTGCCTACTGGCCTAGGTACTTGCCTGTACTATCCCGCCGCTCATAAATATCCAGCCTCAGGATAGATCTCTGGGTAGTATTCTTAAATAGTTGCTTAAGTTTAAACAAGACCTGAAATGCATTCAGGAGTAGGAGACATATCAACAGGAACATGCCAGTTTGAACATCCCAAGGCTATTCAGAATTCTCAAGGGCTAATTTAACTAGCCTGGATCCTTAAATTATTGTTATCTAATTAATTGCATTTTTTTTGTTGTATAGTACCCATGTGGAGAAATGGATTTAGACTCTTCCACATCATCTCAAATTTTTGATGATCACATGGTAAGGCCTTTCATTTTAATGCATTTTGAAATTTCATCAGAAGCACAACTTTAGGTTTAGGTTCTTTGCTTCTTACAAATTTAAAAACCCAGCAGGTGAAGAAGCCTTCTATAGATTTCCACAGTGTGGTGTTTGTTGGGTTTTTTGTTTAATGGTGGTTTTGTGTTTTTGTTGGTGTGTTTTTGTTTTGTCTTTTTTTTTAGTATGGCAAAACAGTTGCTAATGTTTTAAATAGACCCAAATGTTCTGGATCTTCTGATGTATTCTATAATTTCTATGTTGTATTGATAACTGATAAAAACGTCAGGATAAATACTTAACTATCAGCCCAGGAACAAAATGGATTAAAATATAGACAGCAAACACCTGAACACGGCTGTAGGGTTTGACAGACAACAAGAACAGTTTTAGGGCAGTGTGAAAAGGCATTGACAGTTTTGACACACGTTACGCATGTAAAGCATATTTACCTGGTCCAGATGAACTTCTCTACCTTTGCCCTCTGATAACCTGCTGTCCAGAGGCTGTTTTCACTGGATGTTATGTCTGAATGATGAGGTGTGCAACCCTGACAGCATCTCTCATGAACAAGAAACCTCCTGAGTTTTCTACTGCAAAACTTTACAGCCAACATTGCCCACTGCTATGTTTCTCTCCTTTAAACTGTGTAAAGAAATGCTGTCCTCCCAGTAGCTCTATGAAACGTGTACTTCCTCGTGAGGTCATCAGTGAGTATGAATGAACTTGATGATCCTTATGAGTCCCTTCCAACTTGAGATAGTCTATGAATGCACAAGAAATACCTAGGAAAAAAAATAGTAGTGCAGAAATTTGGTAGGATTTGGAAGACCTGTGCATAGAATCATAGAATGGTTAGCATGCATTTATGATTGTTAATATTACTACTCACTTTCAGGTATAACCCCTGTTGGGTTACCCCTTGCTTTGTTGAACATACCTGATGCTCATAAATAGCTATTTGCTAAACAAAGTCTGGGAAAGAAATAGCTCTTTTTTCCTCCTTTCTGTAAAAATTGCCGTAACGAAAGACAAGAACTTTGTCTCTGCAAAACCTGCTTCATTCATGGTCCAATTCAGAAGGTGCACATCAGTGACCAATTTCTTTGTTCTCCTTAGGCTCTAGAGGAAGTAAATGATTGCTTGAGTGACCTGCCCAACCCCTTTGCCTACCTGTTGACCATCCACCTGAAGGAAGGCCGGAACCTGGTTATCAGAGATCGCTGTGGTGAGCCCCACCTTTCAGCTCATTTCCTCTAAAATTCACACGGCTCTCTTTTTGCTGACTTCAGCTTGGCAGCAATTGACTTCTTATGTCTGATGCAACAAGTCATTGATTTATATCCCTTGTCCAGGTCAGAGCACTCAGTAATTGGGTTTATCCACCTTGGGTACACAGGGGAGGCAGCTGCTCCTCCTGCCTGCTGTGCAGCTGCAAAGCACCTTCTTGGCTGGATTTGGTATCTGCACCTATTCAGGAACTGCAGAGTCATTAACCTTGAGAAAGTCTATCTGAGCTTAAAAAAACCCCCAAAACCAAACAAAAAAAAGCCAAAGAGTATGTTGAAATCTGTTAAATGATGGAGCTGCTCTAAGAGTGCTTTTGCGAAGAGTTATCTGCAAAGATTTTACTAAAAGGGAAAAAACAGGAGCAGGGCTGTAATACAACAATCCCCTCTAATCTGGGATGCAATTTAAGAATGACAACATGCCAAAAAACCCAACCCCAATCCCAAAACCCACCCCCAAATGACATAGCAAATAAATTGGAAAATATTTGGGGAATTCCTGGATAAACTGTGGGAAAGTGCCTGATGCTGTTTAACCTGGCTCTTCTTCAGGCTGTTGCAACAGGGAGTAAAAGTGCTTATGAGCAGCCAGTTGGTAGTTTCTCCGCTTATTGTGGAGGGAAGAGCTGTCCTGCCAGAGGCTCTGTGGCTGCTTCAGAATCTTCAATCTGAACCTGTCAGAACTCTTCCATATGTCCAGTCTCTCTGCATTTTACATTTATTCCTTATTTCATATTTTTTCTGCATGTGGAAACAGTTCTGTTGCGTTTGCATTGCAAAATGTATGAGCAGTTTGTTTCTTTTGAGATGAAGAAATAGGGTTTATTCATACAGTTTTAAAGCAAATAAGCTTGCACAGCCTAAAGGCATGTGGAGGTTTGCATCTGGAAGGATCCATCTGGATTTCGAAAACTTCTCACATGTGGTGCTTGTTGTTGGGATTTCTATTATCTGTTATCTCGGTTAACTTTTTCCATGCTGGCTCTTCATGTTTTCATGAAACAGTAACTCTTGGCCAAGCGTATGCTTGTTTTTCCTCCCAGCTTTTGGAAGGAGTGAATGAGTACTGTCCTGGTTTCTTCAGGAATAGCTGATTTTTTTCCTAGTAGCTGGTACAGTGCTGTGGTTGGATTTAGTACGAGAATACAGTTGATGACACTGATGTTTTTGTTGTCGCTCAGTACTGCTTACCCTAAATCAAGGACTTTGCAGATTTTCGTGCTCTGCCAGTGAGGAGGTACACAAAAAGATGGGAGGGAGCAGGGCCAGGGCAGCTGACCCCAACTAGCCAAAGGGGTAATCCATACCACAGAACATCATGCTCAGTGTATAAACTGGGGGGAGTTGGTCCAGAATGGCTGATTGCTGCTCAGGGAGCATCGGTCAATGAGTGGTGAGCAATTTTGTGCATCACTTGGTTTTGTTTTTTCCCTTGAGTTTTATTCCTCTGTCTTTCCCTTTTTCGTCATCACCATTATTACTATTATTATTATCAAATTATTAAGCTATTCTTATCTGTACCCATGAGTTTTACCTTTATTCCAATTTCTCCCCATCCCAATGTGGGCAGGAGAGTGAGCAAGCTGTTGCATGGTGCTGGGTTTAAACCATGACAAGTACTTAGATTAAGATCTTTACTCGTTAAACAGAAGCATATATTTCCTAACAGTGTAGCAGTTCATCAAATTTACTAGGAAGGCAGCACAAGCCAGGACATAGCTAGCTGTTTCTATGGAAAAGATGCTAGAAGTGAGCAATTCCAGCAGAGTAATATTTCTAAAGGAGACAAATCATAGTTTGCTCTGGGCTGTGTTTTGTTTTGTAAGAAAGCAATTGCTTGTCTAGGTGAAGCATTGGACAACACAGCGAAACAACGTAAGCAAGGAGAAAAAAAACATTTTGATGTTGCTCTGTGCTTTGTGGCAAATGACTACTCATTTAGCAAACAGTATGTGAGGTGATGCATCATTCAGTAAAATTCCTGCTTTTTTCCCCCCACAGGCACTGGGAGGGCGAAAATACTGATTTAATGATTATTCTTCAATTGGCATCATGTTGCAGTGGTGGCTCCTTAAAGCATGCTGCTGATGCACATCTTTATAGGTCTCTGCTGTCATACTGGTTACTTAGGATCTTTGTGTGATGCTCAGGCTTGCAACCACTGCGCATTTTGCAGTGCACTTTTAAAACTGGGAAGTTGTCAGCTTTGCTCATCTCTCCTGTGTGAGAAAACCTCAGAGTAAATTTGTGGGCTGGGAGAATGCGACTTCCCTCTTCTCCCCCCACCACAATGCTCGATACAGCCACTGCACTGGGGTGTACCAGCCTACTCTAAATAGTCTGAATATAGGAACACGTCCTGCAGGTCAGACTGTGGCTTGGGCTGAAGGCCAAGTCATCCTCATTCACATTTTGGGAACAGCAAACCCCTAGAGCTAACCAAGCAGTGCTGCCTGACGCAGCTGGGAGAGGGTTTCAGTCCCTCTTCCCATGGTTTTCTGTGTGCAAAGAGGCATGGGAGCTCTCTGGTGGGTAATGCTGCATGGCTGGTCCTGTGTTTTATGTGTGTATTGGAGTTTGAAGCCTTGTGCGTGCAAGTGCAAAAATTACCTGGTTAGGCAGGAGTGGTGGCGAAGTGTTGGAGTTCATAAGTAGGAGTAGCAATGACCTGCTTTTAGTCATATGTAGTGGTAACTGCTTGGCTGGAAACTAACTCCAGGTACCGTGTGGAGTATGCTGTATGTTAAATAACAAAATCTTCACATGAAAACTACAGACTGAGTGCAGAGTGCATGCCAGCATCCTTAGCTGGATGCTGACCTAATCCTTAGGTTAATCAGGGTTAACCTAAGTTTTGTAAATGTCCTAAACTTTAATATTCAGTTATTATGCTATCAGCAATTGCTGTGTGGGGAAAAAGTCTCAAAGCAGTCATCAATCAGCTTAGGTCTCTTTTTGGGGGAAGTTATGTATCTACTTAAATATAAAGGAAATGGCACCTAAGTGCGGTGTCGTGTCCTTTTCTACTGCGTTTAATTTCAAGGTACCGCTTCTTGCATCGCTCAAGCCCAGCACGGGTGGCTGATGCCCTCTCGTGGCGGTTCCCCGCCGAGCCCGCAGCGCGGCTCGGTGAGCTTCGGTCCCCGGTCCCCCTCCGCTGCCGGCCTCGTCCGCTGCCCTTAGCGGCACAGCTTCAGAGCTGGGCGCGAATGCAGCAGCTTTAGTTGAGTTTAGTTGCTTACCAGGTTGGACGGGGCTTGGACCAACCTGATCTAGTGGAAGGTATCCCTGCCCGTGGCAGAGGGTTGGAACTGGATGAGTTTTAAGGTCCCTTCCAACCCTAACCAGTCTATGATATGATGCTATAATATGGTAAGTACTTGAAATTCGAGCAGAGTAAAGTCTCTTGGTCTGGTGTCCAGTCTTTGTCTCTGCATCTGTTTTGTCGCAGTGTAAGAAGTGTACACCCATGTATGTAATAAGTATATAAAAATAAACCTAAGGTGTGTGACAAAGGAGAAATATTTCTGCCATTGGAAACAGCCATTTCTGGAAAACTCCTGGCTCTGCTCTGCAAATTCCCAGGGCTCTCCCTGAATTCACTCATTATATGCTTAACAGTTGTTAAGTAGGAATTAATTACACTTGGCTGAGCAAAGGTAGCCAGTAGTTCTGCTGATTACTGCAGGCTATAAGACCAACATGTGACTTTACTTTTTCCCAACTTTCCAGGTATTTTTCCAGACTTTTTGATTCACTTTGTGCTGCTCTTTCCAGCATATGTTCCCTTTGGTGTGATTTAAATTCCTCCTTCACTTTACCAGATTTTTGCTACTCTTTTTCCCCATTCATAATATTATCCCTGTTAACATCTGCTCTTTCCTATTTTTCTTTTCACTGAAGGTTATGGATCTGTGTGTTTATATACAAAATAGCGAAAGTTTGGGGTTTGTGCACTTATGGTATTACTGATACTAGATCACTTGATGTATCTGGGTGATGGTGAGGAGTTTGTGATCTGCGTACTTTTAATACCGTAAGTAGTTCTGCAGAAAAGAGAGACGATTATTTTATTTGGCTTAAAAATAATGAAGTGTTCTTAATCACCAGTGCTTTAAGTTGTAATTTTGTTGTTTAGTGGTTTTATGGCCTGATTGAGGCTTCTTTTTGGGTGAAGCTCCCATTTCCAGCTCCACATGCTTTGAACCAGGAGAGGCTGGAGCCCATTGCTACTTGCTGGTTCACTTTCACAGGGCAGGGCAATGCCTCATGTTTGTTTTGAGTCAGTCTAATGAAACCTGAAATGTCGTGCTCCCTTACGGCTCTGAGATGCTCTGACTGTGCCTGCACAAGTCACCTTTACAGAATGGTGATGCTGTGACACCAAGCAGCACATGATGCTGCAGCCGTAAGGAAGTGTTACTTTCCTTGCGCTGACAAACCGGGCTGTGAGAAAAAACAGAAACTGGGTTTTGAGTACTTGGAAGAGTGAAAAGCCACCCCGGTTTCCAAATCCTGTGCTTTCAAAGTCTGAGTATGTTTTTTCATCTGTTAAATGGTGTGGTTTCAAGAAATATGTTTCTCGGATGTGATGTCAGCTGGTGAGTGGCTGCGGTTGCTGTCTTTCCCCCCCCCCCCCAGCTGCATTACTCCAGCCTGAATTTTTCTTGTGTCTCTTTTCCACATGGTTTTGTGTTTTCTAGCGTTTTACAGGACCTTTGTGCCTCATCTCTATTTCTTTCTTTCAGGTTTCCCTTGCTATTTCCTGTTGCTGCGTTTTGGTTTTGCCCTCATTTCTTTCCTCTCGTCATACAGGCAGCAACACGTGAAGGGAGCAGGGTGGGTTGGTTGCAGTAGTATAGAACGTGTCATTGTCTCACTGTGTGCATCCCACCTCCCCATCCAGAGCACATCATCTGCTCTCACATCTAACACCCCACACTGCCAGAGGGTTCCGGTGGGCTCCTGGAGTTGGCTCTGCTGCATGGGCAGCTCCTAATATTAGCGCAAGCTGTGCCAAAACTCAATCTCTCAAGGACAAAATAACATGTACTTTCAACTTCAAGGAGTAATGAACCCGCAGTAGCCCACCACTTCTGGCTTTGGGCTATCCACTGCCCGGGTCCACGCTGATACCAGAGTGCTGGAGAATGGGATGTGTTTGTGCTGGGCTGGGTGTTTATCAGTTTAGAGCAAGCCCATTGTTTGGAAAGCAAATGCTCAGAGCAATTAGGCTGAATCACTCCCTGCAAACGGGCTGATTAATTTAGGCTTCCTCTGTTTTGAGGGTATCTGCAATTAGATCATTAGTCCTTCAAATTTATTAATTATTGAGATGTATTAGGCAACTTTTCACACTTCCTTTTGAAAGGCGTAATCATGGCTAATTTATAACCGCTAAGAATTTGAATGGTGCTGGGTACTTATTTTGATGTTTTCTGGATCTCGTGTAGCTCTGCTTGAGCTGCAAGCGTTTGTCTGTGCCAAGTCCAGTTTCTGGAATTGCAACGTGTATGGCTGAAACTTTGCCCTAATACACAGTGATCTCTGTGAGTGTCTCTCCTGGACTGGCCATGAGGAATGAATGCACAAAGACAGGAACCTCAGGAAAATAGATTGAGTCAAACAAGAGCAATTAATCCATTATATGTATAGCCACATTTGGTAAATTAATGTTAAGAGATGTAAGGATAGCAGCACGGGAAGAGGACATGTAGGGCCCAAAGAATACCCTATGCCTCTTCTTTTGTATATAATTGTAATTTAGAGAATAGATTTCTTAAACTGTCTATCTCTGCTTTAATAGCTTTCACTGCATCTTTCTGGGACCTCTCTAAGGAGATTTTCTTAGGCCAAAGACTGAGAATACAAGAAGATGCAACTATATTACACCGAATATCCTCACTGCTGCCTAGTAATAGAAATGTGCCCTGTCCTTGTGCCCTTCTGTGCCTTCATACCTGAACCCTGACTGGGAATACAGTGTTCAGTGAGACTAATTTTGCCATCATCTGTTCTTTGTGTCATTCTGTCCCTAATGTGCATCACACGGTGTTTTGGTAGCGTCTGGTGGTTTTTCTTAGCTCCTTTAGTACTTTTAAAATGCTATTTCTGACGTATCCTGCATAGAACATCCTATATCTGCTTCTTTCATTCTATTAAAGTTTGGTTCAGGATTTTTTCCCCATCTTTTTAACCCATCAACTGTGGGTTTACATACATTCCTCACACGTCTCTGGTCTTTTTGGTTTATTGGTTTTTGTTGTGGTGGGGTTTTTTCTTGGTTTGTGTTTCTTATTTTCTTGTTAGTTGGTTTATTTTCCCTTGGAACCTATTGGCGATGCTTGTTTCCAAGCAATGTTTCACTTCCATCTGGCCATGTAAAACTGGGCACAAAACTTACCAAAATTACCTGAATTTCCTGCCAGCAGAATACCTTTTTTGTCCGATTTCCCTGTTAAGCCTTGATCTCAGTTATTTCATTACAAGAATATAGTGGTTTTCCACTTAAAAAGAAAAATGCGTGTTCCATTTTAAAATGTCTTTTACTCCTTGTTGTAAATAACTCCAGTAATTCTATTTCTAGGAAGACTTGAAGAAATGTATTCTTTATGTGCATATAAAAGAAATCCTTCATTTCCTTCTTCAGATTAAAATTTAGGTTTTAACCAAAACTTAGGATGGCTTAGGTTATATTTCACACTCTTCTTTGATATTTTTTTCCCTAGGATTTTAAGGCAACTTGGTGGTATTTTTTTATTATTTATTTATGTAACGAGACTTGTTTCATATGCTACATTTCCAGTAAGTTTTCTCCTATAAAATAGTGTGTGGCTTGAAATGATATCTGGTCTTCTGGTTTTGGTTTGGTTTGGTTTTGTTCTAATTAAGTCTGTAGTAGTATTATAGTTGATGTGATACATCTCTCGGTAGCTGCTAGAGGGCAGCAGTATCCATTTAAAAACACCGTTAACAGTTTCTTAGGCTGCTGAACCCTCTCCTGCTGCTGTGTCCCAGCAACTTCTGCTCACTGAAGCTACCTCAGTTTTTAGGTGATGGTTGGTCCACCTGCACTGCTTGCTTTTTAGTGTCAGAAAATAGAAGTGAAATAGATATTACACAAATGAATTCAAGGGAGCATCCCTGTTGATATGCGTGTTCTTTAATAGGAAAACAGATGATGTGATGATGGTTTTTAGAGGTCATCCTTTCTTTTTACTCTTACTGGGCTTTTTTTTGGACTAAGGAGTAAATAATCTTCTTTGGTTTCTATATCTTGTCCATACATTTTACTGTGTAAGAACCCTCTTGTCCTTGCATAACATTTAAATTAACCTCAAAGCATCACACTTTGCCTTTCCCACTAGAGAAGTATTTTTCTCAGGCCAAATTATCAACTGACTTCAAGAATAATTGGTTTCCTTGCTTTACCCCCTTGACATTGCTACAGCTGATGCGACAGAGATGAACAGGTTCAGACCTTGCATTGCACAAGACCCTGAGTGCATGTGCTTAGAAGTTGTTGACTCGTTTGCCTTCAGTAGGAAATGGCTGCTAAAAAGCTTTTTTAATGGTCTGGTACCTTTAGAAATTTATCAACTTACGTTTAAAGGGAAATTATAAAAATTCTTCTTTAGATTGGCTCATGACTAAAATCACTAGGCTTTTCTGGCTAGGTTATAGATTGTCTCTAATAAATAGTTTCTTAATAGATCCAGGCATCTTTCTGATCTTGAATCCAGAAGTCTTCAAGCCTTGCACTCAAATGCAGTTAATTTTCAGGCTGTGCTGTTCATCGCATCACGTGAGGCTTGACACCTGCATTATTTCTCATTCCCTGTCTCCTTTTTAACCTATTTTGATTACCTGCATATTATAAAGAAAACCAGGAATGGACACAGTGACGTAGGGAGGTACAGGAGTTTCATGAACATCCCAGCAACAACTTGGGGAAACCTTTGTACCATCACCCCCACAACTTCCCTCCTGGCCATCAGGTCTACCCCAGCTGCTGCCACCGAGCCCCAGTGCATGCCAGCTCCTGCTACAGAGGTGAAGGTCCATCTGTTGGCTGGCACGGAGGTGTGAGCCCATCATTTGTATGATCTGGGAGCTGCACTCCTGCACTGCCGACCCCTTTCCCCTTGCCTGCCTAGTTGAGATGTTACCCTTGTGACAGTCCGACAGGCGAGCGCCGCCGAAGCCCGCTCCCCACCACAATTATTTTCCCTAACAATTAACACCGGTGCTAACTTGACACCTTTCCCTTGTTTGGCTTTTGTAAACCATCATCCCTTTTTCTATTAATTCCTGGCATTAATATTTTCTTTCGCCCAAGTGCTGCTGCTCACCCGTGAAACAGTTTGAACATTATGTAGCTGTCAAGATAGCGAGGGATTACCCAGTGTGCCTTGCCAGAGTAAGTGACACCACTGAGGCCCCGCTTTGAGATGTTTATTTTGAGAGTAAGCTGACAAGCATGAAGGCCTGATCCCAGAGTGGCAATCTTATTTAATTAAAGGCCTCTTTTTATTATAGCTCTTTTTTCCCCCCTGTTTTTTATATATTTTAACAGAAATATATATTTATATAAATATGTATTCCTTTTATATACTTACGTTTTTATGCAACAATATGGTTTTATAGAAATATATAAAAATATAAATATATGTAAATAGAAAGGAAGACATTCTTGTAAATACAAAGGAAGGCATTCTTTATATATATGTGTGTGTGTGTGTGTATGTAGAAAAGAATGATTGCTAAAGCCTGGCTCATGTGAGCAGTTCTGGGCAGCCCTTCCCCCTCTCTTTATTTTCCTTTACTGTATAACAACCTGGAAGGCTTTCAGAGCAATAAGGCAGTTGGGATGCTTGGAGTTTTATACTTGCAGCTATGGAACTTGCTGGCTGTTTGCTTTCTCTACGTCCTATTTTTCTCTCTCTGTTCAGGTTTTGCCCTTGTTCATGGGTTTTCTGTGCCAAAAGCAGATGAGTTATGGTCATAGACCACCTGCCTCCATCACCCTCTTTGTGCTTTCATTTCATCAGTTGTTTTCCTTGTCTTGGCCAGTTGCTATTTCATGCACAGAGTAGGTGTGGACATTATTACTATTATTCCTAATAGTGCAGCTCGCTCCTGATTATCCTGTAAATAAACCCCAAACAGTTCTTTCAGTTTCTTTTTTTTTTTTTTTTTCCTCCTCCTTTTTAAAGGAGCTGGAAGAAATTAACACCAAAGAGCCCAATTTTTTAACTTCTGCATCCTCAGAGGGCTACTGCCCACATTGTGGGGCCACAGTTTACCTGTGTGTTCCCACGCATGGAAAGTGTTCTGGTTTTAAGCTGTATACTTTATGTAAGAGTATAATCATAATTCTGAGAAGTGTTCTAGGGAAAGGTCTAGTCCTAAGCCATTGAAATGCAAGGAGAAGCTGCCCTCTGACTTTGAATCAGGCCCTTACTATTATCCTCTCCTACAGGAGAAGGAAAATAAATTCTTTTTAAGTTTGCAGCATTTTTTCCCCAAAAGGAGTTGAATTCAACAATCACTATATAGGAAAAGGATCAGCTGCAGGTAGTATTTGAAAACTCAACTGATATTTTCCTTCTGTGCCTCAAACACCCTTTATGTGCAGAATTGGCCAGGGCTCTACAACTCTTCCCTTTTGAAATGAATACACAAGAAAAACTTTCTGCAAGTCCTAAAAAATAAGTCTGTATATTGCAGGAGTACAGTTCTTTACTATGTAATTCCAGGTAGATGCAAATACATAGCTATTTTTCTTTTGATTCTAAATCTGTCTTCATATAACACCGATCAAAGCTTTGGATGTTTAAATATGAATTTTTCGCATTCTCACTGTTTCACTAAACTACTTAAAAGACTTAGTATTGGTCTTATGCTGGGTTATCCTGCACTGCCATGCGTTTGTCAGCCAGTATCTTGGTCAGAAGCAGGGAGGACAAGTTCAGGTTAATTCTGGATTGGAAGTCTGGTGTAGGAGCTGGTCTTTCCCTGCCAGCAGCCCACCCTGCAGGCTGGGGGGCAGCCAGGATCCTTGCGTTAGCTGTTATTCTTCTAATGAAATGGAGCTGTTAGGAGGGACGTTTAATACCAAGTATAAGGTAAAATACAGACAATATTGAACATGAGAGAACAACGGCACTTGGCATCATGAATTGTATATGCTGCTACACCTCAGTTTGGTTGGTGTTAGTGCAGATGCCACTGGTTTAATATCAATAATAAAAAGTTGATTCCCTCTTCTATTTTCCTTTAACACCTGCAAGTCTTTCTATTGCTGCCGAGTGGCATGAGCCTCATGCTCTGTCCATGGACATCTGCTCCATAAAAATATGGGACATTATTGTCGTGGCAAATTGTGCCACTTGGATTAAAAAATGTGTTACCTGAATATTCTTTATGGTGTCTATTCTGTGTGTGTGTTTTTATGCTGAGCTGGTGAATAACATCAGTGGTTTTTTCACTGAAACTTCAAATTTAGTTTTAAGTAAATTGGCAAGTGACAGCAGAGATGAAATCTTGTCGGGTACTTCAGCTATTGTTACTGGTTTCCTTGGAGCTCCTATCCAAGTTATGATGCTTTTGAGTTTTGGTCTTTTTATATATTCATAGTCACAGGATCACATTTTCTCTCTTCCACTGTCTGTAGTGTTAGTTGGCTTGTAAAAGTCCTTCATCCCTGCTTCTGTTTGCTCTTTTCCCGAATTAAAATGTCAACTAAGTTACTAAAGAATAATTAATGTTCTTTAAGAATAACACAGCAGACATCAAGCAAACTATGAAGAATTTTTGTTGCCCGCTTTCAAGCAACTTTCTGGTTCTGTTCTATAGATTTCCTACATGAACTAGGAATTTTTATATAGGTAATTAAGTATATGCATGTTTATATAAAACGAGTCAGTACCATTTATTATTTTTATATATTGTTCTATGAAAATATAAGGTGGTGGTGTTACGTGGGGACATGCTAATCTATTTTCTATTAATTATCACAGGTACAAGTGACCCATATGTGAAGTTTAAACTGAATGGGAAAACTCTATATAAAAGTAAGGTAGTCTACAAGAACCTCAACCCAGTTTGGGATGAAACTGTTGTGCTGCCTGTACAGAGCCTCGATCAGAAACTCTGGATCAAGGTAAGCTTTAAGTTCTGGCTTTTAGATTTTTGAGAGATCAATATTTTTTTAAGCAATGATTTTCAGCTTGAGAAACGTATCGATTTTTATTCACTGCAGCAGCGTAACATAAACCACAATCCGCTTTAAGAGTTTCAGCAATTTCAAATTAAAACGCACATATGTCTTTTCCAGATTTTACTCGCATGTTTTGCTTTCCATCTGCAAAAACCCACATTGAAATAAAACTCCTTGACTGGATACATTTTAAAGCAATGGGAGCTAAATTCTGCTCGCTGTTACCGTGCTTGTGCAAACTCAGTGAAACCAACAGCGGTTTCATAAGCACGTTGTAAGAGTGTAATTTGGCTGGGTTGAACAGAATTATTACCTGGGATGCAGCCGTGACAAGTAGCAAAGCCTTTTCTCATTATGAGTAACGTTACAGTTACCAGAACCGCAAGCTACCAGTTGTGAGCACTAATTGCTAAAACATCTGTAGCCAGAAGTACCTGATTCCTGTGCAGCGTTTCATTATGCAGTCGAGCAGAGCATAAAGGAACAGGCACCTTCCGTAGCAGCACACATGTCTCTGTTTACATAATATTAAGGAGATACTTTCAAAATGCTCTTTAAATATTTAGTTAAAAATACAAATTAAAGCAGGGAGTTGGAAAATTATCCCTGAATAATAGCTAAGCTTTGATCTTTCAAATATGAAATTGAACTGGAAGAGTTTAAAATATCTGTTCTTTTATCGACTGGGATAAAACTGGCTTATGATGTGAAAATCAGATATATTTATTTTATTTTGCTACCAGGTGTACGATCGAGATTTAACCTCTTCAGACTTCATGGGTTCGGCATTTGTAGCACTCACTGAACTTGAGCTCAATAGGTAATAAGTTTATTTAACTAAAGCTTATTAATGCAGCTTATTTGAGAAACAGAAAAATAATTCAGTGCTTTTGCTCTAGCTTGGAATTTGTCTGCTCATGAAAATTTATTTTGATGGGAGGGTGGGGAGCACATTTTAATAGAAATCGCTTGAGATAAAAAGGTGTGTGTGCAGGATTTATCCAGCGTTACGTACCAGATTCAAATCCAACTTGGATGGAGCCTGGGTCAGCAGAAGGTTCTCTTTCCTTGTGATGTCTAGGAATAAGAGTTTCTACATGCAGCATTGTTTAGGGAGGGCTACACCAGAATAATTTACGGGGGAAGAATAAAGGGGGGAGAAGGTTGAGACCCCTTCCTAGCCCCATGTAGCGTGGGGTGCCTTTTTCTGTGTGTAGCTGGGTTGGGGAGCGGTTTGCCTGTCTATGAGCGCCCCGTCTCCAGCCTCCCCTGCAGCCATCCATCCCCGTGGCAGCTGCATCTGGCCCTGATTTAGTGCAGAGGCAAGCCCTGTGCCTTTTGTCTGCTGCTGCTTGGTCTCAATGTGGAGCTGGAAGCCAGGAATTCAAGTTTTAGTTCTCTCTTTTATACTCCCTTGCTGTGCAACTGTGTTTTTAGGGGAGAAAATGAGTTCTCCCTGTGTGGGTCTATTGCAGCTCCCATGGTTATCCGAATTTCTAGAAACATTAAGGAATTTGTCTGTGAGATAAAGCCACCAGGTGAAAACCAGCATTCCCATTTTCAGAGAGGGAACTGAGTCGTGGAGGGAGATTAAGCACAAACAGAGATAAGGCAAGAATAAATATCTCCAGAGTCAAATCCCAGCTGTTAATGTTAGAAAATTCGCTTGGATAAGTTTCCCTCTCGCTCTTCTTCCTTGTGAAGTTGGGATAGTAGTAACTTAATTTGGTGTGTATCTGTGTATGGAGATTTATGAGTGTTAGCAATGCTATGTGAACACTATGCTGAGTTATTGAAAGGGGGTTGTATTTTGTCAGAACTATGAAGGAACCCTCCAGATTTCCCATTTTAACATTTAAACTCAATATTAGGAATTTCAGACAAGAAGCTGAAATTTGCACAGCTCAGCATGACCTTTAATAATCAACTTGAGTTAACTGGAGTCAATAAATGCACTTTTTCACCCCTTTTTTTCTTATAGAACTACTGAGCAGGTTTTAAAACTGGAAGATCCCAACAGTTTAGAAGATGACATGGGAGTGATTGTATTAAACTTGAGTCTAGCAGTCAAGCAAGGAGACTTCAAGAGAAATGTAAGTGGCTTAGGAAATCAAATTTATAGCTGGAATGTGGTTGGGAGGGAAGAGCTGGCATAATCTGATTTAGTGGGAAATGCCACCTTTATTTTCATGCTCCGAAAGTCAATATTGAGATCAAGATAGATCATAAGTTAAAAAAGCCTTATATTTAGCTAGGTAAAAGTTGTGTAGACATCTGTGGCTGGATGCTTCATCTTGTAGCTGCGATGTGCATCGTGGCAGTGCTCTCTGGGTACCGGGCATATGGTATCCACCACTGCAGTGTGCAGGTTGCTGAAGTGAATGTATGAACCGTACCTGCTGTGATTGCTATTCCAGAGCATACTGTTTTCTGATTTACACCTAGGAGTTTAACACTAAAAAAACCCCAAACCAACAAACAAACAAAAACCAACCCAACCAAACTAAACTTATTTGGGTTTTTTTTTCTTTTTTCTTGTTTTTATGATAATATAAATATCCATGTGAAACCTAAAAGCAGAGATTTGACATTAAGACTTAAACCAATCTTGCGGAGGAGCACGCTGGCTGAGAGGAAGATATTGCTTGTAAACTCCCTGATTTTTCCGCTGATGGTTTCTTTGCCCGAGTTCAATTGAACTTGGCTTCTGGTGCTTAAATATGGTGCATTTAGTGCTGCTAGAAACCCAGAACAGCTTGGGCAGAGATTGGGAACACCACAGCTGAAGCTCATGGTTTTTAAATTTCAGGTCCTGCACATGGGAGGTTGTTTTTGCTTTTATGTTTAGCTTTTAAGACTCCTACTAGTATCTTACACAGAGTGTAAAGCATGCCTGCGTTGGTGAACTCATCCTGTTCCTGGCCAGCAAAGATGGAGAAAAGCCGAGATCAGGATTTACTTGGACTGGCTTGAAAATCAGAGCTAACTTTAACTACGTGTAATACATATGTAAAGAGAAAATATTCCTGCAAGTCTCCTGTATAGTCTAGTATGAAAGTTGCTGTTTACAGCACATTATTGAATTATAGGTATGGAATTCCAGTCTGAGTGAGATTATTTATAGAAGCATAAATGTTTCAAGGGGTTGGAAAGCAAAATAAGAAAAGCTAATGTGGGATGTCTGTCATTCATTATTTATTTTTCAAATAGTTGCCTTTTTGAGCATTGTAAAATCTCAATATTAAAATAATTGTAGTTATTTGTAACTCAATATGTGATTATTTAAAAGCTTAATGACAACATTCAAAACGCTATTGTGGTGTTTATATATCTATATTATGAGATAGCTTTGATCTGGGACGTAAATTCTCCCTCTAACTTGTACAAGAGAGTGTTGGCACACATGTCACTGGTTTGCAGGAAGGGGTAAAAAGACATAAAGTTACTTTAGCAAAAAAAGCAGTTTAGTGGAAAGAACCTCAGGAGTTCTTCTGAGATTTTTAGGAAGGCGTGGGCTAATATGGACCTAGACAGTGAGGCAGCAAATACATTGGTTTAAAGTAGCAGCTTTTGGTACTCTTGGGTGCTTAGTTAACATTCAGAATGCAGATGATAGAAGAGTTGGTGCACACTGTAATTTTTTTAAAAGACAGTGTTTTAAGCCCTCATATTTCAAATGCAAGTTGCTCAGCCATTTCCAGCGGAATCTGAATAGTAAAATGGCTCTGTCCACATTAGCACTTAGCAGCAAGATTACTTTTTTCCCCTTTCTAAATTAGCTTACTGTAGAACCAGATGGCACCAAAAGTATAAGCTGTGTTTCTTACTAATGGCTCTAGGTCCTTTCACTTTTTATTCTTGATCACTTCTTTTAATTTCCTCTTTTTTTTTTTTGTGCAATGCAGGTATTTTGAGTTTGTCGATTGTCATATGCCATGAGGGAAGGGAGGTAGATGAATGCAGTCATAGTTCTAGCCCCCTAATCAGTAATAAGCTTTTCTAACGCATATGACAAGCTGCTGTTTGAATTATTTTACTAAACTCTTTCTCCATTTTACTCCTCCTCTGTTTCCTTTCTCTGGCTTCTCTTTGGTACAATGGTGTGGGGACTCACAAATAGAGATGGTCAAGTCGGAAGAAGCGAACTTCATCCAAGGTAATCCATATTTTTTTTTTCTCTTAAAAAAAAAGTCCTCTCTCAAAATCTGTGCCCTCTCTGAAACAGAACAGGTAAACATAGGAAAATTCTGAAGTATGGTTACAACCTGTCTTAATGTGGTGTGATAACCTTTGCTTTTTTGAGCTTTTTTTTTTTTCCCAATGTAAAGAGAAATTGCTGCTGTTTCCTTATTGTGGGTGCTATGGTAGCACCTGGCAGCAAGTGAGAGTAAGACCCCATTCGGTAAAGAGCTGTAGAAACAGAGAAAAACTGTCTGTACTGAGGAAATGGGTGTAAATTCAACCAAAAAAAAGGAGCTGTAGAGAATTTGAGTTGTTTAAGGGTACCCAAAAGGTGGCTGGTAGTTGGTACTGGGGTGGAACATGGGTCTCCTGGATCCCAGTCTAATTGTTTGGGTTGCCTCTCGCAGTGGGAGGAATTTTGTGAGGCAGTATTTCTTCTGTTGGCTTTGTGGATTTTGAAATTCCTTTTGTTCTTGGGATGGAGACCAAGCAGGGGATTTTCATTACCAGCAATGTAACAGGATTTCCAAGATTTGTGTGTTGCTACATGTCTACACAACTTGCTTCCCTCGATCTTACGTAGTATCCCTGCAGGCTTCTGTTACTTTTATATTCCTGTACTGTCCCCTTTTTGCATTACATTTTAACTTGTTTGGGAAGCAGACTAGCTTTCTATTTGTTGTGTAAAGCTTTAATTTGCTATTGAGTAAATAACAATGATCTAGAGGCTGCAGGCCCCAGTACACAGCTCAAGAGCTCTACAGTCTAACTATCTGAAAAACAGAATTTGGCTCTTACAAGAACACATGCATCTTGATATTTTCCCTATATAACTGTTGCTTTGTGCCTAAATAAATTGAATAATTAACCTCCTCCTGTTTGATTCAATACAACTGTGGTGTGCTATGTAGAGGAGCCAATCCTCTCAGGTATTGTGCCAGCAGGTATATGTTTGTCAACAGAAGAAGTGCAAAGTACAGCCCTTGGAGCTGGATAGCATCTTGGTGAGCCCTGGTCTCAGGGATGTCACAGCCCCTCCTGTGGCGCTCGGCACAGAGAGCCGCCAGGCATCCCTGAATGCTGTATGACAGAAAGTGATGGAATAATTGAGGAGCTCAGCACTTTAGTTCTTTACTAAAGCTCAGGAAATTACTGTGCCCTCACTTAAGCAGTGTAGCTTGGTCCCCCTCGTTCTCATGCATGCACACACAGCTGCTCTTGACACTGGTTGGCTTTAGGTCTCAGGAAAGGGAGCTAGGTTTTTAAACTCTGGTCTTTTTTGTTCAGAATAGCCAAACTTCTGTCTTGGCTGCTGTCATTGGAATGTTTTGTTGTTGTTGTATGTTATATCTCATTGCATTATTAATAATTTTCTTATGCATGGGTTTTTGGACCTTTACCTGTGAGCCCTACTGGCAGGTTGCTTAGTTCCCAACTGACTTGTGCCTTAACATCTTTTAGAGTAAAATTAAGAGATCGTGAAGCATGGTACTGGTTTAGGATACATGAAAGTATTGTTTCAAAGAGGAGGGGAAAAAAAGCTGCAACCCTGTGCTCTATTCTCTTCCAGTCACTAGAGGGTAGGAGAGCTTCAGTTCTTCCTAGAGAAGACACAGTTCACGCTCCAGTGTGATCTCTAAAGAAAAGCTCTGTGACCATCCAAAGGCAGTAAAAAGTGTTTCCCAGCATGCGCTGGAAAAATCTGACAAAGCAGTATTTCCTAGTTTATTGATTCTGCTACTGCACTAAAACACTAGTACTGTACATCAATAACCATCTTTAGTTAGGAAACTCTGGTCTGTGGAAGCAGTACTAGCATTTTGTGGCAGAACATAAAGGCTAGAAAGAAAAATTGTGTGTATGGGGAATATAGGTGTCTAGGGAAGGCACAAGAGGTTATGGAAGAATAGCCAGAGAGTGTGATGGGGTAGAAAACAATGTTGCTGGACAAGATAAAGATACAGGAATAAGGGGGCAGGGGAAATGGTGTGAGCTCTCTAACGGATACACAAACTCGTCTCTTTTTTGGCTACTGAGCTGAATCTGGTTGTTGCAGGAGAAAAAAGGCCATATACTTTCTGTTTGAGCTGGTGAACTGAGGCAGATCTACATTTTACCTCTGTAGGTTTAGGCAAATAAAACTATTTGAAATAGTTTTCCTGGGTGTTTTGTGCTGAACTATAGCTGACCTCTATTGTAATATTCAGCTTTTCCTCTACAAATACAGCCAAAATGAGTAATGTTAAGGATGGACAAAATGAATATAACTTCCATAGCTGTTTCTTAATCTGTATTGCCTGTATGAAAGAAATCTGCTTATACTTGAATTTGACCATTTTATGTTATCTTAGTGCAGATTTGGCACATTGGTGTCCTAAATAAGTCTTTTCACATCAATCATGGGATTCTTGCTGGCTTCCCAAATTCACCCCAGATGTTTAGTATGTTGTTGGCATTAATACTTGTTGCAACTCCATGTCACTGGTGAAGGGGTTCACATGGGCTGTTGTAGGTGCCATATACTCTTCATGTGTGTACTCTAAGCTCCCTCACTTTTTGAGGGTAAAGCTACATTTTCAGACCACACTGAAAGCAGCAGCACAAGATCTCCAGTCTAGCTCTGGTTGCCTCACAGTCATTACAGATAGTATGCAGGAAGGATTTCAGAATGTCTTTTAAATCATTTTGGCGCAAGAGCTGCTGAACTGGATGATTCAGCTATCTGTTGATTACACATTATATATTTTTTCACTGCTGCTAGAAGGGAATCATTACACATTTGTGTGGACTCCCAAGACATGGGCAGCACATCCAGATCCCTCATTTTTCATCAGAGCTGAGAACAGCATTGTCCTCGCTGGGAGCTGTCTCCAAGAGTGCAGCTTTCTTTTTCTCATGGAGGAAGAGGATACTATTAGGCAGTATTAATATTCGCAAGCATACATGTGTATTGGCAAACTCTCCCCTCTTTCCTGTTTCTCCTTCTGTGACGCAGAGGGAGTTGGTAGTTATCTCTGCAGGAGCCACGCGTGCCAATGCTCAGTAGCCTTGTTTGTCCTGGGTGGCTTGAGTTTCACCCAGAGTGCCCCACACATTATTTCCAGCATTTGTACAGCTGAATAACCTTTAAATGCTTGAACATCTATGAAGCAAATAAGCAGGTTTGCTTGGGGTGGATTGACCCGCAGCAGTTCAGTCCTGAAACAAAAGCGACGCAATTGCCACCTTGATAGCCTAAGCTGATTGAATAAATTGGCTGAAAGGCTGACCGGACTGAAGTGCTCCTCAGCATCTCATTGCAGGGGAAAATCCCTCACTCGCCTTTTTTTTCCCTGTGTGTGGGCTGTTAGGTTTCATTTTTGTCTGCCTCATTGTATTTGGCTTTCTCTCACAATACCCCATGGGCAGCGACGCTTCCATGGAGCGGAGGGACTCGGTTGCCACAGGGTCACGCATCGCGGCAGCAATCTCGTGTTGGTTCACTTGCCTTTCTCGCTGTCCTCTCCTCTTTCCCAAGGGGGGACTGCCTCTGCAAAATGGTTTCTCTGTCTAATGAGGAGAGGTCCAAAAAGTCTTCCTATTTGTGTGTTGTTGTTTTCTCAAATGGCCCAGTTTCAGTGCTGACCTCTTCACAGGGTTTGCAGCAGGCTTTCTGTTGTCCTGTCTCATCCTTTTAAATGAAAGATGTGAGAGATGGGCTCGCTTCACACTTGGCCACCTCGCCGTGTCATTTAAATGTTCAATTTTTCCACATCTCTTTATGGCTTCAAAAACAAGTTTGAACTTGGGGCATGTATGTGTGTGTCAGGAAAGGAGACAGATTTGAAAGCAGCCCTGATGCACCAGAGGGGATTCGCTGGGTGCCTAGAAAGGGAGATTATATACAAATGGTGTTATCAGTGAGACTGGAGCTCCTAAAGGTTTTTTGTAAAGCTAGGTCAATGAGCTGGTTCTTTCCCCTCCAAAGCTCCGTCATTCTCACTCATCTCCTGTATTTGGCACTTTGAAGGCAGAATATGACCCACCTGCTCATTCTTGTCCAGCTTTCTTCTTTAAACCAGAACCAGAAAGTAGTAAAACAATTGAAAATTGGTGTGAGAAGCTTTTATATTAATTTTGAAACCAGGAACTAGATTCTGAAAATGGTATTGTGAGCACTGACTTCTAATTTTCCTGTTCAGAGACGTGGGATAGTTGCCGGGCAAATGTTCTTTCTAAGCAATAGGGAGATGAACCATCATCTGTTCCTCATGTGTCAGGGTCCTGTTCTATGACCAGGCCATACTTTTGCTTCAGAGACGATTACTCATTACTTACCTAATGTTACACAGTCTGTAAGTCTGCAGCAAACATGGGCTCTTAGACTTTAAAACCATCTATTTTGGTTTTTAGAGTACAGCTTTCTGGGTATCCTTATTGTTTTCTTTCTGGCTGGCTTGTTTGAGGGATGTTTTCTTTTCAGTTTTTTATCCATTTTACAGCAGTGACCTTTATGGTATCACTGGTTATTTGCACAGAGAACCCAGCCAAAATCAGAGCTCTATCTGGAGACAACCCCTCAAATTCTGGTCTCAAGGCTATCTTGATTTCAGAAGTGATGGAGGGGGGGGGGGCAGGAAGGAATAAGCAAACTTGTCTAATGTTTTGTGCTTGGGGTATGTCCAACTTCCATCATAAAGCGTGTGTTTCCTAATTTCCAGCCCTATAGCCTGATCCTAGCTTCAGACATCTTTTCTGTACCTCTGCACGGCACCTTTACTTTGGTCTGGGATGTAGCCAGAGTGTGAGCTGGCTGACTACAAAGAGTTTATAGGAAAATATAGCAGGAGAGGCCTGAAGGACCTGGCATCCACTCTGGGAGCACAGCTGGAAAGAGCTTGGGTTCAGCAGCAGGAGGAGCTGAAGTACCCAAATTCTGAGGCATCTGTAGCCTGGGAGGTAACAGGGAAAGGGAAGAGCTGAATAGATAAAGACATGTTAAAATTGCCACTGATTAAGATTTTGTGTCCTTTTCTGGCTGATACAGACAAGGGCTTTAACTTTTCTGAGCTCATTGTGAAGGCAGGTTAGCATAGTGATGGCTGGAGGGAGGGAAAGTGTTTGGCATGTCTTTTTCAGTGCTCGTTTTGCCTCTGAGTAACTTTGTTGGCCTACTCTGCACTTCCTTGCACTCTGCTCTGTAATAGTTTTGCCAACTCAGAGGGAGGCTGTGAAGTTTAATCAATTAACTCTGTGTAAATCAGTTTGAAACGAGTATGTGCAGAGTATCAGAGAGGAGGTAAGACTTTTAAAACAAATAATGCAATATCATTTTCTTGTCACCTGGGAGGCATTTTCCATAGTGCAAACTTCCCCAGGCAACACTAAAGTTTGACTCATTGATGGTCCAGGTCCGTGGGTCTACCACACATCTGGGTTTCCCCAGACGTGCTTCCTTCCAGAAACTGTGGGTGGAATCTGAGACACTGCCTGTTTCGCTGGGATTTCCACCGGGGTGGTCAAAGGAATAGCCTGCCAAATACCTGGGGAGGCTGGAGAGGTGGCCACAGAGCATGCACAGAGCGGTTCTTTGCTGCATGTGTAGATAATACAAGGCATAGAAGACATGCCAGACCTGCTGAGCACACGCTTTGGGAATGACCTGGGCATGTCAAAGCATTCCTAATGTGATGGGCTGTCTTACAGGGGCAGGAGGCAAGCAGCCTTCCTGTGCTGCTCCATTTGGAGAGAGGCTTTTGACAGTGGCAGAGCTGGGTTAGAGGAGATAAGAAGCAAACTGCAGTCATCCAGCCTGTGTCGAGGTGCTGCAGATTAGCACTATGCCATAAACCAACTGCAAACATCTTGGCTTCTTTAACCAGTGTGATGCTCTGAAGTGATGCTAGATATTATCCAGAAGGTCCTGTTAGCTGGAGACTAACATGCCCCTCTTCCGAGATGAGGACAGAATGCTTTTGCAGCTGCAGAGCCATCCGGAAAGGGGGTGCATGAGGCTGTTTGCTAGGGGCCACCTGTTTTGGAAGGTCAGAGGTGATGCATTGCAGTATGCTTTAGCGATGTTGAGCTGCAGGTGCTGATTTTTTCCCAGGACTGTGTGGAATCTGGGCTGGTTTGGGTACCTCCTAGCAGTCCTTTGAACTGTCAGGTCAGTGGATAAAAGGATGGGGTTATTATGTGTGTTACAGAACTTGAGTAGGAAGGCCCCCAACACTGAGTGACTCCCTAAAATACTGGCCTGGTTAGAAAATGAAAAGAACCCAAATTTAATTTGAGAGCTGAGCGATAACAACTATCTTCAGTGTTCAGCCTGGAAGCTTTGAAGAGAACTGGATGCTTTGTTTTTAAAAGAAATTGTAATGTGGATAATAAACTTTGCCTGTTTTTTTTATTGTTGAACTAACATCAAATATCTCTTCCTCCTCTGAGGAAGGAGCTTAGGGGGAGGGAAAATCCTTAGTCCTAAAGCAGCAAGTACATCACATCAAACATGACTATGTTAAATACTAAAATGTTCAAAGTACAACCGAGATAGATAAAGGCTTTGATGGGAAGTGGATATTTCCCAGGGACATTACAAGCAATAATCCAGATGTTATGGTGTAATGCAATGAGTGTCCATGGATAGATGGGGAGCTCAAGCCAAGCAGTGCCTGCTGTAGGCCTTAGCCCTCCACTCCCATGCTGTTACGCCATATGGAAGCAATCTCCAGGCCCCCTTAATAGCCAGCTTTGGATTCCATTTTCACAGGGCTCATAGAGCTAAGTGGAGCTGTTTTATGGACAAGTTAGATAGAAGCCTTTCCAAGATAAACATCCAATTTGAAATTAGGACATACCAAGCTGCAAAATTATTTTAGGGCATATTTCATGGAAGCACTGCCATTTTTCTAAGGAGATTGCCAGACTGTAGAATGCCCTTTGATCCCTTGTGGACATTACTCCCTTCTTTATAAAAAGGATTTTGAAATAGTTGCAGTGTTTAGGGAGGAATATATCTGCTGGGACTTTGAAGTATGTCCATGGGAACAGTCATGCTTTAGCTTTTTGGCCTAAAAGACGAACTTTAAAAAAAAAATTATATAAAAAAGAAATTACATTGCAGCTGGATTTATGAATCAAAATCTCGTTTTCTTTTTAAAGGTAGGAATTTTTAACAAGCTTGCCAGGAAAGCCAAACGGGATGTTTAAATAGAAGTATATTAATATGCTTGTGGGATTCAGAGTTGGGTATTTTAACCAGTAAAAAGCAAGTAAAAAAATTTGTGAGTTCACCACCCATGATTTAAGAATTTTGTTGCTGGGTAATTGATCCATAAAAAGTAATCTTCAGACATCAGGTGCTTTTGCAATCGTTTTATTTAGCAACAACATTTCTTACTTGCTTTTAAAGCTAACACGTCCTGTTTTAAAGTGACTTGTGAAATCTTCTCCTCCGTCTTGCTCCCACCTGTATATGACATGATTGAAGCTCCCAAGTGTGGCGAGTTAAAAGTTGCTTCACAAGAATAAAATATGGCAGGGTTTTTACTGCGAGAAGAAAAGCGTAGCCTTGAGTTTTAATGCTTCCAGCTCACTCCCCCCAAATAAAGGCCTATTTAATCATCTTTTCTCCAATAAAATACTGCCAGTTAGCAAACTGTTAGCACAGCCATGCTATGTACGATGAAGCTGCGAAGGTAACAAATGTGGCTACCAGGTAACCATAACTCCAGATAAAGAGCCTGGTGTTTTTTTCAGCAGGCATCAGTGTGTTTGATTCGTGAGCTTTGTTTCTGGAAGCAGGCGCTGCAAAGCAGGCGAAGAGCTAATGGGGATGACAGTGGTTGAGTGATTGAGGAGGTGGAAGATGCATGTTCAGCCTTTCACCTGGCCATAGGCTTTACAACTGCGGGCTGTCTCCTCGGAAAGAACAGACTTGTGTTTTATGGATGTAGACGGAGACATTTAAGAGTTTACTTTAGTTTCTCCCCTCTTCTACCTCTCCTCCCCATCGCTCTCCTGTGTCTTTCCCTGAGCCAAGCTAACAGATTGCTCTCAACGCTTGAGGTCTGCTTTCGCCAAAGCTCAGCCGGGTTAGCTGAAGTTGACTTCTCTGGAGGTTTAAGCTAACCCTGCTGATTTTACTCTAATGCTTAGTACTGTCCCTTCAAGGGGCCAGCCATAGTGCAGTACAGGCATCTATAGCATCCTATTGCTCTCTGTTCTCCATATTCTTAGGGGTACCTAGGAGTACCTCTCTCACTTCTGGTACTTATGTATCACAGTTTGAGCATAAAAACATGGGGTTTGTTTGGGTATATGAATGTTTCATGTTGCTGACTTGCTTTTCAGTCGAGTTTCATGCGGAGCGTGCGACTCTCTGACTCTTTGTGCAAGAACCAGTTGTGGAATGGACTGGTCACCATCACGCTTTTGGAGGGGAAGAACATCCCCGGAGGGGGCTTGGCAGAGATTTTTATTCTCCTCAAACTGGGAGATCAAAGATACAAGAGTAAGGTAGGTATTAAGGATTTCCTTTTGTTTGCTGAAGGCAATAAGGTGTTGCTTTTACCAGTGTGGCTACCTCAGATGGAACTATTCTTGAATCTCTTTTATATAAGTGAGATCAAAACCAGGAGACCAGATCAGGGACATTAACATTTTTCTAATATGTTTTACATGCCAGTATTGAAATAAGAAGGTAGGAATATTTTGTGTATCTGGTTTTGTGCATTTAACACATTCAGCATATTGATGGATGCTTGCCATTAATATGAAATGAAATAAATCTGTGTGCATCACGCATGTTTTGTTCTCTGCCAATACAGAAGTTAGGTTTGCAATGTTAGGGATGCTGGAAAAGCAGACCTGAAATGATTCCCAGTGCAGGGCAATTATTACTATTATTACTATTATTATTTTCATTTTAAGGCACCTTTCTTGAACAATGTTATGTATAGCAGAACCCACACCCTTCCCTCAAACACACAGAATATTACATGGTTTTGGTTTTCATTTTTATTCTTCTAGGCTATGTTTACTTGTATCCAGTACCATTTCATAGCAATCTAAGAAATGAATGGGGTTCCCAAAGATATACATTGCATCTCCCAAGTCTAATAAAGAGAGAGGCTATAATTAAAATAATACTCTGTTGAGAAAGCATGAGCTCTGCATGTCATGAACTGGAAGCGTGGAGGGAGGAGGCGGAGGAGGAAACTAAACCCCCTCCTGTACAAAATGTACAGAACAAGTTCACAGAACATAACCTTCCGATGTAGGCTCATCTGAAACCTGCACTCTGTCCCCCACATCGGACCTCAAACCAAGGTCATGATAGAATGTTTTTATTTAGAAAAGCAGCTTTGAGAAATAGCAAATGGGTTATTTTAGAATAAATATACGTTATTCCATTTAAGATCCCTTTTTATGCTTCTCTTTAATGGTCCATAGCCTGTGCCATGAATCTGCAAGACTGCACTGTTTGCAGTCACAGAAAATTAAGAAGCCCGGTCAAGTACGATGTTGCCTTCAGTGAGTTAATTGCTTAGTATTTCTGTCTGGGGTCCAGCAAAAGTTGGGGACCGCTGCGTTTACACCCTAATAACTCTTCAGATTGGCAGTACTTCACATCCTTTCCTGGAGTTTATTCAACTTATGAATTACAATCTCTCGTGGTCCAGAAAAGCAGACAAGATGGGAGAAATCTCAGTCATGGTCCCGCTATTCCTATCTCCTGTTCTCTCAGTGGTCATGCTGATATTGATGGTGGGTAGTGTAGTGTGGTATGAATTGCAAGTGATTTAAGTCCTAATCCAGTGAATGAATACTCAGTGTAACCTGAACATATGAACAATCTCACTGAACTCAGAGGGACAATTTACAGATCTCACATTAACTGGGTGGTAATAATTTTAAGGCTGCTTCTTCTTTGCCTATATCTTAATGTTGAAGGGTAAAAATACTGGTTTAGGTTCCTTAATTCATGCAAACCTGTTTTCAGGTGATTGTCCTCAAAAGGTTTATTCTTGATTTCTTCCAGCGTGTGATGTTGAATAACCCCCACAGTCCACTGAAAGTGAAGCTGGTGGATCCACCTTGCATTTCAGCATTTCTCCAGCCATTGATTCATGTCACATTTGCATATTTATCATTACTGGGAGAAGAAAGAGAGTTTTTAAGGAAGATGAGGCTGTGCGTGATGGGCTGGGGAGCTTTGGTTGGAATGACTTTAGTACTTGATGCTCTAATATCCAGCCTTGATCTTGTGGAATTGATATGTGCTTTACTGTGGAAATAAGTACCGTTTAAGAAAAGTAAATATTATAACTGCATGTTTTCTAGACACTGTGTAAGAGTGCAAATCCTCAGTGGAGGGAACAGTTTGATTTTCACTACTTCTCTGACAGGAAGGATATGTTGGACATTGAGGTCTGGAGAAAGGATAACAAAAAGCATGAGGAGCTTTTGGGAAGGTAAGTTGTTTGGTGGGGTTTTTTTTTTTGTGTTTTTATGTTTTTGTTTTGTTTTAATTTTTTAAGGGGGAATAAGTTCAAAAGATAACATGGGTTTTATTATCATCATTAAAATAAATTGATCAATTAAAAAAAAATAGCATCATACTTTATGTTTCTCTGCTTATTTCAGTCACATCCAGATGCCTCTGCAAGGGTATGTTTATTAAAATGTATTAATGGGTAATTGATAAGCCACAACCTGAATGCAGAGACACCCAAGCTGACTCTGCACATGCTGGCTGTAAAATCCCAAATCCCATGGGAGCTCCGTGGCAGCCGTTACAAGGAGAGCCGGCAGCAGTGCGGAGACAGTATCTGTGTTGCAGGGTGATACTGCTCCAGATCCCATTGTGGTCTGCTGGGCTGATTTGAGGCTTCAGGCTCTCAGCAGCTCAGGGATCTTTGTGCTCCTTTTGAGAGTGGCACTGGTGTACCTTTCTTCTGTTTGCACTTGGGTGATGTGTTCTTGTAGCCTTGTTTACATATGGGTCCTGTTACCTGGTCTTGCTTCATTCAGTTAATCTCTTTCCTATTGCCACAGAGGACTGATCTCTGTCGTTTTGGTGCCCGACATTGTTGACAAGCTCATGTTTCAGACATTGTTTTTGGGAGCAGCCTCAGGTGATTTGCCCATCTCCTGACTGATTTAGTACTACTGTATTATTCGACTATAGCTTCAAATTGTCAAGTAATGATCTTACGCCACGTTAGCAAATGAGGCTTTTTTGTGGGATAGTAGTCAACCTTTTATTTTTAAATTTTAATTGAATACAGTATGATTCCTACACTTAAGTCCTGCTCTTTCCCTTCTACTCTAACTCCGTCTTACTTTGTACAGTATTAGTACAGTCTTGGTTTCCTAATAGTGACTATATTCTTTCCGCTTGCAGCATTGTCATCTAGAACAATCTCCCCAAACTGCATCTGCACAGTTGGCTACATGCAACAGCTCCAAGAACTATTTAATTTACTGGAGCCCCTCTTGGGTCTGCCTGTGCTTATGTGCTTGCAGGATCAGTGCTACAGCCTCTAAATTCTTAGGGGCAGGGATCCTGTTTGAAGTTGTTTGCTGTTCTCACCTGGCGAGGGTTTCACAACTTGCAGACTAAATAACAGTAACAAATAAGAACATTCTTTTACTTTGAGCATTCAAATAGTTTGAAACTATTCACTGAAAAGAACAATGCCCTTTGGCTCTACAAATGTTTGTGGTTTTGCAAAGCAGGAAATGCTTTCTGGCTGAATGCTGCTGCTCATCACATGGAGAAGAGGCTGAAGATGAATCTGTTCCTTCCATTCTCACAGTTACTTTTATTACTTCTGATATTCTTTTCAGAGTTAAGAAATATAGCAGTATTTGTGGCTTGCCTCTGTTCAGCCTCCCTGATGCTGGAACAATTCTTCCTTAGTCTTTTTTCCGTCTTTTTATTTTTCCTACTGATTTCTGGCAGGTGGTGTTCAGTGTGGCAAAAAATTATCAGCAAAGTGCTTATTCTATTATTAAAGATTTCAACACTGGGAAAGTGTGTGTTAGATTTACCTTAAAGTTATTTTTGCTGTCTCTGTGGAGAGAAAAATATTGCTGCTGTTGCATTAAGTGCAGAAAAGTGTAGCATCGAAACAGGAAAAAATTATACTACATTTTAAAGAATAGGTAAACACCAAATGCATAACAACAAGTCTTGTTTTTACAGCATAGAAGCTTTTGACTCCCCATAAATAATATTTTATGAAGGGTTCAAATCTGGAAAAGAATTCTGGAGGAAAACCTGCATTATGAGGTGCATGTTTATTGTCTCCATGACTTCCAAGTTGAGTTTTGAGATTTCTGGAATTCACAACATCATTGTAAAAAAGACTCTTCAGTAAAATATTTGTGGGTTATATTCAGTCATTACACATAGCAGTACGCCCCAACTGCCCTCAAATAATTTGCATGGTTTTAAGGACAAGGCATAGTTTGCCAGATCTTAATAATTCTGTGGTCAATTTGTGGATACAATTAGAATTCATTATGCTCCTCTGAAGGCTGTATTGGTTAAACTGCATTGGTTAGACTTTTAAATATATATTTTCAATATTTAAATGAAGTTGAGATGTGCGAGGTGGAGTTATGTCTGATAATCCAGACTGCTGAACTTCTGTGGAATAAAGATTTCTCTGAATTCCTTTAGACCCAGGGTTTCATGTAGGATGGATGCCTTAAGCCATTCAGAACATGGCTCTTTTCCCAGGCATAATTTGGTTTCAAGGTAAAATATTGTTCTTGAAATAGGACCTGAAGTGTCTGTGGAGACCAGGGAACATGTAGAATAAGAAAAGTGTTGGACCTCTGCTACTAAACACTAACACCTGGGGCATTTGCTTCTGAATTAGTGAGGAAACATTCAGTGGGATTTCATGTCACCCTTCTCCTATCACAAAATGAACTCTCGCTGTCAGTGCACATCACAAGCTGAATTATTACTTTCAGCCTACCTGCATTCTCCTTAGATTTTCCAGCTGCATCCAACTTCTTTTCCTTGCTTAAAATACTGCAGCCTTGAGTGGTTCAGCTGCCGGGGTCTGACACTGAGGGGTGGCTGGTTTGGTGCTGGGTGAAATAGTCCCTCTATTTAATCTGCGCAGAACTGTTGGTAATGTTTATTGAGTGCTTTTTGTGTCCTTTGGGATAAGAGGTATGCTATAAACAGGAGATGATCTTAATTTCTATTAAGAAACAAAGGTGTTAACTGTGCAGAATTTGTCCAGGCAGAGTTAAATCTTTTATGCCAGGTTGTTAGAGAGGGTTTCTGCATTAAGGGATATGGTTTGAAAAAGAGATGTTGCAGAATGTTAGAGGTTTTTTCTTCACATGTTTACCTCAAGAAAGAGGTTTTACAAAAATTCCTGACTTAGGACTATGAGATTGGAGTGCATCCAATATCTTTATGATGAATGCCTCCAGGAAACAGTGTCTTTGCGGCAAGAAACAATCCTTATTTTAAAGGCTGTGTTGTTGGGATGGAGCAGTAAAATCTGCTATGGCTGTGTCCAAACCTTTCCTTTAATTTTTACCAAGCCAGAGGAGGAATAAAATAACCAAAATTTATCTGTAGAATAAGTCAGAATAACACCTTATTAATTGTCTCCCTGGCACCTGTGGCATTTGAAAGTCCTTTTCAAATATTCATCTAGATGCATCTTACTGTATATTGTGATAATGATTCTGACCTCTTTTGTGAAGGGCTTTCAAGAACTCTGCAGAGAAAAAAATGGCAATGTTTTGTGCAGATGCTTTCGTAGGTCTTAGATATATTTAAGGATACTTATTGTAATTTGGTGAACTATAGATTGGGTAACAAAATAGAACTCTGTGGCTACTGGTAAGAGGCTAAGCTCTGTACCTTTGAGTGAAATTTTAACACCCTGATAAAGTTGAACAAATAATTTAACCACAAATTTACAGAGTAGTGTTCTCAAATAATATTTTTCTGCAAAATTAATACAAAAGGGGGGGGGGGAAGGTTTGGCAGCTTAAGATGAGGGCTACAAGTCCAAAGAACAGTCTTAAATGAAAACTAAAGCTGTGGTGCTATCCTCTACAGAACTAGAGGTTAACATAGAGGTGTAGACCTCAATATTGATCAGGAGGAGGGAGGAAAGCATTTAATTAATTGTGGTTAAAAATAGTGATACATTTGTGTGCACAATGCACTTTTAACTTACAGAACTGTATATCCCCTATAGGTCATGCATATACCTATGGGTGTAAAAGATTATATCTGAATATAATATGTAATGTGGCAAAAGATGAAATACCAGCCTGTATTCTGAAATGGGATTACTGTGCTGAGAATTTAACTCAGGACATCATTTGCATCATCTAAAATACAAATAATCTGAGACTTTTGCCCTTTGCATTCAGATCAGACAACTTTTGAGCAAAAAGTGGGTTGCCTCCATTAGTTTTATACTGTGCCCATCACGATACTCTCTTCCCACTTTCCTGTTTTATAATTATCTGTAATAAGGTCTTGCCAGCTAGAAAGCTGAGAAAGAGGGAAGGGAAGAGTTTCTGTTTCAGGAAGATGGGGAAGTAGTTTGAAAATCATTAGACTCGTTTTAATAGTGCAGAAGCATTTGTGTGGAAACCACTGAATTTATATAGTAAATTAAATGTCTAATTGTTTTACCAAGCTGCATTCTTTGCGGCCTGATCAATTATTTTGTATAACCTAAATGAAACAGATTGTCCTTTTTTTTTTTTTTTCTTAAGCCTTTTGCCATTTGCAAGTGCAAATGTGGATTTTTCTTTACAGTTCCTCAAAAGAAAACACAGAGGCATACCATCAGCTTGAGTGAACACAGATGTTTTAAGGAAGTCCATTTGCACGGAAATCAGACATGATTTGGGGAAGAAATGCTTATATTCCACCTCCTGCTGTTTTCCCCTCCACATGTGCATCCCTCCTACCCCCGCACCCTTACACTCAATCTTTTCTTTGACCTTTGGCTAATAAAATTCTTTTAATAACAGAAACAATTCCAATTTGCCCAAACAAGCTAGAATTATATTTAACTTTGCCTTTGAGATATGTGAGATTTCCGAGGTTATCTGTTGGTGGGAGATGCACCGTTGTCTGAACAAGTTGTCTTTTCTCTCTTACCCCATTGAAAGTTCTTAGCATAAGAAAGCAAATGCAGCTTTTCCCAGTTGTGGACTGTGTTGAGTGGGTGGTGGATGAAATGCTGATGTGGGAGATGTGGCTTCTATTGCCAGCTGAATCACAGACCAGCTGGGTGACCCTGAGTTTTCCCCTCTCCCTCCTTCAGTTTCTTCATCTGTAAAAGAAATAAAAATAAACCCGCAGATAAACCATACGTCCCGCTTTTGCACTGATACCTAAAGTATTAGTAAAACTGCTGTGGTCTGAGAAGCAACTGTGTTAATGCAGCCAAGGTGGTGATGACCTCCAGAGTGGAAGTGATAAGGTCTCTTTCTCAAATACTTGCCTTTTTTGTTGCTGCTTTGTTTTCCTTTTTGCTGTAACTTCTCTTGTCATGTCTTTCTGAAGAGTCTAGGCATAGCAGCAAGCTTTAAACGCAACCTCTTACGCTTGGAAATTGTGTTGAGAGTCAGCCTACACACCAGCCAGTGTTAGTACTCTTCCTGGTTTATTTTCTTTCTCTTTCAAAGCACTTGAAAGCAGTTAATAAGAATAAACTTGCAACCTGTTGTACGTTCAGTGCGGCGAATAGCAAAGAGCACACTTAAGGCAAAGCCATCCGCATTGATTCCAGTCAGAAGAAGCTTACACAAAGGGCTGTGTTTTAATACATGAAGCTTCTGGATGACTTAAAGACTCGTCACATCAATGACTTTTACTTCATAACATAGCTTCTTGGGTTTTCAGGCTAAAATGTTTTGGGTTTGTTGTTTTTCTTTTTTCCCACCCCCTTTAGCATTCACAGAAAATAGGCTGTTAAGAAGCGGAAAGCATGCAATTTATAGCAGATGGGTATAAACTGCTCCAGCTCTACTACTGGAATGGGATCAATCAGGAACACTACATGCACCATTTACCCAGAAGAAACCCACCTGGGGGAACCCTGTGGAATTTTAGCCTATTAAGACAACACCTTAACAAGTTTAGTTTAAATAAAAACTTGTCGGCAGGCATTAAGCGGAGCAAAAGCTCTCATTCTCCATCATCCACTCACCATCCCTTTGAGAAACATAACTCCCCTTGCACCAGGGCAGCAAAGCTTCTCCTTCCTTATTTTTGGTTTTATTCCTTTCTCATCTGTAACTTTTGTTCAGCCTGTTCTTAAAAGCCAAACCCCACGGAGGTTCAGAAAAGTTCCACTCCATTTACTGGACTTCTAAATAGAAGGCATTTAGCTGAGCCAAGTGATTAGGCTTTCTGTTGCATTTAACCGCTCCCTTCGTGTATAGCTGGCTGTCTAGTAATCTCTCTCTGCCTTAGCCCATACTCATCTTTTATTATTGTCTCTTTATGAATGTTTCTCTTTTTTTTTTCTCTCCGTATTTTTATTTTTAGGGGAAGTATCAGGTTAATGATACATATTATGTGTAGGGAGTTTGGGGGGACTTTTAAGACAGTCCTTCCCTTTGGGAAATATAACAGTACACTGAAAATGGAGCTCTAGTAAGGCTTGTAAAAGAGATTGGGGCATACAGTATAATGTAGCATAAAATGGAGTATGTGACTTTAAAGAAACTAATCCATTTTAGGCTAATGTTTTAAATTTTGCATTTGCCCCTTTTCTTTTCCCCCAGGTGAAATCAAATTGTGTTTCAAATCCATTGCAAAACGCTTGGGGATTTTAGAGGGGAAGTGAGGCAGGCCGGAGTGAAGTTTTCCTACTGTACTTGCAGCCCAAACCTTTTACCTCGGCTTACCAGTAGGTGAACCAGAAAGCAAAACTTGACAGTATGTGCAATAGAAACTGGATAATAGGTTTCTCAAGTTTAATTTTGAGATGCTTATTTTTTGCATTCTTTCCATCCTGAACAAGCAGTGAGTTTTGGTGCCTGCTTGCTTCTGAAATCAATGCAAATATTGCTTTCCCTCCCCCCCAGCAACTTTTTCTTATTAACCCTTGGTGATGTTGTTCTAGATGCCAGGTTGACATTTCTGCCCTGCCGATGAAGCAGACCAATTGTTTAGAGCTGCCTCTGGAAAAACATCCGGGGTCCCTGCTGATGTTGATTGCTGTTGCCCCGTGTACAGGAGTGTCTATCTCTGATCTGTGTGTCTGCCCTTTGGGAGACCCCAGTGAACGGCAACAGATTTCACAGCGCTATGTGAGTTTGCCTTTTTTTCTTTCCTCCTTTAGTTTTGAAAGTAGTCAAAATTGCAGGAAGAAGAAAAATTTGTCCAATCATAATAACATGTTTCCTAGCAGAGAAAACTATTACATGGAATAGTTACTCTGTTCAGAATGACAGGGAGATTGGTGGGGCAGATAGACCCAGCAATTTGGCTGCTTGTATTTGAGTTTTAAACTAATACTTTTCTTTGCAAACTTGAATTGTATTAAGAGATTATCATGGGAGTGGGACACACTGGATAATATGGAGAGATGATAGCATACTTGGCTTTCTTTCCATCTTTGGGGAGGATATGTTCTGGACTTTCAGCTCTTGGAAGACAAAGCTGTATGATGGCTTCCATGCCTCAAAGCGCGGCAAGAAAGAATAAGTGTATCTCTCTGAAATGGGGTGCAAGATTGAGGCGTGATGACTTTGAACCACGTAAGTTAAAAATTTAGAGGAAGATTCCTCATTTCTGATGGAGGGTGCTGCCTTCCTGACCCATGCTGCTTCTCTAGATCTACCTATGTCCCATTTTGTGGTTTAATTGGCCTATGATACTTGCATAAACATGCAGGACTCCTTCATATCTCCACCATAAGCTTAGCATGGAGCAGGTAGTGTGTGATGTCGTGAACCTTGGAGTCATGATGCAGTGAGACTAGAATAATGGGCATGTGTTTATGGGCATATCAGCTGCTAGACTGAAACACTACAGAAACAGCAATGGATATTAAAATGTAAGTCATCTAGTATTTTAACAATCTCTGTTTCTTACTGACTTAGAAATGAAACGTATCTTTATGCTTTCCTCCTTGCAGTGTATAAAGAATTCCTTTTGGAACATAAAGGACATTGGCTTCTTACAAGTCAAAGTTTTAAAGGCAGTGGACCTGTTGGCAGCAGATTTTGCAGGTATTTTTATTTTGCATCATATGTTGCTAAAGTATATTGTGAGTGCTACTTAGAATGTGCAGTACTGTCAATTGATCAAAGAAGAGTCTTCCCATCATTTCTTCAGTGGTGAAACCTGCCTCGGGGAACTAAGATAACAAGTGGTTTTCAATCCCAAAAGTATGTGAGAGGGTCCAGTGGATGCAAATCTGATTTCCCCTTTAGATCTGAGTGGTGTGACTGGTAACACTTAGCATGGTATGCTGTTGTATTTTCCAGCAGGAATATGTAAAATAAGAATTGATATAAAGTGATGGTGCCTGCAAAGCAGCTGCCCCATCTTTTATCGGGTTCCTTGTGAGTTTGTGAGCAAGACTGAAAGATTTTGGGGGTGTCTGACACAGCGTTAAGTGTGTGGGTTTGGGTGGTGCTGCAGGCTGTCACCTGAAAAAGAAAGCTTGCCAGTGATGGGGATGTGAGTGAGATTTCTCTTGCAGCTCGTTTGAGGCTTCAGTTTGGGATGATCTTTTGGGAGCTAGCTCTTATTCCAAGAAAAGGATAGATTTTTCAATGAACTGTACCTCAAACTGGTGTTTGGTCCTGACAGCAACTTTAAAAATACAACTTTATATTCTTTTTCCATGGAAGGCCTAGGGAATGGATACTTCTTTGTAGCAACTGCCTGGATATTCTTATTACCATCTTTTCCAGGAGTCTGGAGACCTTTTCATTCTGTATCTTGCAGCAGCTTGTATTTCACAGACAGCATCGTATGTTGTGTATTTGCTGACACAGTAATTTTTAAAGATAACTTGTTGATAAAGGCATGAAAGATCATAGAATCATAGAATGGTTTGGGTTGGAAGAGACCTTAAAGCTCACCTATTTGCAGTCCCCACGCCATGGGCAGGGACACCTGCCACTGGACCACATTGCTCAAAGTCCCGTCCAGCTTGTCCTTGAACACTTCCAGGGATGGGTTATCCACCAAGTCTGTGTTTGTGCTTGGGATTGCCCTAAGGTTATGTTTCCCCTTTTCCGGATGCTAGAGAGAAAACACTCTTGCCACATACCCCAGTCTTCCTGAAGACATAACATAAGAGAACATTACTCGTAAAACAAGGACCAAAGGAGAAAACCCAAGATGAATCATTATATTCATTTTCAATTCACTGCTTAATCCTGCATTGCAAAAAACGATTACTGCAGAAAGCAGTGCTTTAGAGAACTGAAGAACTTAATTTGAAAACAAACACAAAACCCTGCCAATAATGAAAGGTATCTTGTATAGAAATCCATTTCTAAATTGACATAAAGTGTACATTTATATGGAATTAGGAGTGAAACTGCACCTTACTAACAGATTTAATAAGGGTACCATAGCAAAGCAGAACCTTTGGCAAACGGCAAGGCTAGGGCTATCTAGAAGCACATAAGGTTTTAATACAGGCAGTGTCCAGGGAAAGAGCTGAGCCTGGAAGGTTATTTATCCTTTGGAAAACTTCACTGATGCTAGCGCAGTTGCATCAGTGATGGATTTGGCCCCCTTTCCCTCAATACTTAAACAGGAACATGTGGGTGGATAATGAACATTGGAAGAGACACGCAGGTTCTTGATTCTGCAATTCAAAGACTTTTCATACAGAATATGTGACACACATTCCTTGTGCATAGCACAGAATGAATTTCTGCTTAAGTAAAAGGTTACTCAGTCTGTCATTATATTCAAAATAACCCAGGCTTTGAGCCTGATTCATGAAGCAAATGACAAATTGTTTTTCAATGGCAGTGCTGAAAATATCCTAGTATTATGCTGTAATAGACCCACCAAATTGCAAAAGGATGCAGCCATTTTAGGTAAAAATAGCATAATTTCTGATCGTGAAATGAGAGACATAAAGATTAATTATCTGTTCTGAGCCATTCATAAATGATTAGTGCAGCAATTACGGGCTTCCATAATAGAGCCCTCCTAGAGCGGTGCCATATTTCCCGCATTGCCAGGGAGACTGCTCAGATTTATTGTTATTGATAAAAGTAAATTCAAAGTCCAGCTAAAAATCTGATAAAGGGAATATCATAGAGACACTAAGAGCTACAAAGATTTCCAGGAGTTAATAGGGGAGCAGTATGAGCAGGTAGTTTTCTTTCCCTGTCCTGTCCCATAACAGTCATGAGTCTTGTGTGGGTGAACTTCTGCAGACCAGTCATCTGACCACAGGTACAATTCCACCTTATACCTTATTCCCATAGTAAAGATTGGATTTTGGTGTGATTGGGATTTTGGTTGTCATTATAATTTTGTCGGCATTATAGATTTTAATTGCAGAATTTAATTTCAAGCTTTTACTTTAATAATAGCTATCAGAAAATAATATAGTATCTGCTTTGGTTTTGAACAGTATTTTGAAAATCCATATTTTACCATTTAACATAAATTTTAGGCTAGTTTCCACACAGCTATATCAAACACATAGAAGTTCCTCAGCCACAGCTAGCTCAGTTTGAGCCTTCCATACTTTTGTATTCCTAGATAATAGTTTTGTTGACATGAAAATGACTTTTTCTGCTTTGTTGAATGTTTTCTGTGTACGCGTGAGAGTTCTCAAACACTGCATTTGCTCACTGACCAAAAAATAGCATTCAGAGTACCAAATTATACAGTGGGATTGTTCTTGGCATATACTAGTTTGCATTTCAAGCAGTTTCTTTGAAAGGCTATGTGCATTTTCCACACTTAGGGAAAGGCACGTAAGCTGAAAAGGAGAAGACAAATAGATTCCAGTAATACACACGGTCTTTAAACTTTACCAATATTGAGTAGTTAATACCCTGCTGTTTACATACTGAAAAAATTCCTGTTTAGTTGATAAAGTTCTCATAATAACCTTAAGAGCTCTGTATTAATGATGCCAAAAATAAGGGTTAAGAAAAAGACTGTTTTTTCTTAAATATCTTGTTTGTCTGCTATCTAAATCCCTGCATTGCTGACATATTTAGTTGACTACGTAAAAGTCAGGCAGGAGTGTCTGTGACTGAGTTATACATGAACACTGAAGATGAGATTAAGCCAGATGTTGACTCAGACATGCTGATAAAGGATACTCTTCTCAAGATGGAAACTGCTGAGCTGCAACAAGTTGTGAAAACGACAAATTCATGTGATGTGAGTTATCAAAAATAAAACATTAGTAAATGTCTTTGCCATAATAGATTCCATGACAACATCTTTATTTCGAGAGGAAGTTGGATTCTTTTTTGTTTTTGGGGTTTGCTTTAAGCACAATACCTGATTCACACATGGATTCTCCAGTTGATGCTAGGTTTTGTTTGAGCTGTGGCACTATGTAGGGTCTTCATAGCTACAAGGACTTGCTCTCATGGAACTCATTGAAGAAACTTTGCTGATAGAGACGATGTTGTGCTTTTCTTCTTGTGGTGTGGGTACTTCCTGTAATCAACTGAAGATGACCACAGACTCTAGGCAGAGGATAACATAGAGAGCTGTAACTGCAGCACTGGTACTTACGTGGCTCAGGATGATGGTACTGCTTTTGTAATATCATCTGAGTAATTGTCAATGTGAGTAGATTTTTCTTACTATAAAGACTTAGAGGTGATTGACTGTAAGTCTCAGATTTCAGGTATTCAAGCGAAGCCACCTGAATGAGTTATAAGGTAAGTGTTAAGAGTTTCCAGAACTGAGGATGCATCGGCGGTACTGTTTGTTTAGCAAGTTATTCCAACAGAACAAGGCAATTTACAGTTGTCCTAATAGATCTAATTTTATTTGATCAATTACTTCCTCAGCCTTCCTGCAAAGAAAGAGTGTGAATACTAGACACAATAACTGGTCCACTTAATTTTCTTTTCCCTTTTTAGTTTTTTTTTTAATCTATCTGATCTTTCCTAGGTAAAAGTGATCCTTTCTGTGTATTAGAGCTGGGAAATGACATGCTTCAAACACACACCGTTTACAAGAACCTCAATCCAGAGTGGAACAAAGTTTTCACATTGTAAGTGGATTGCTTTTGAACACAAGCTGCAACGCCACACAGCAGCTTAACTATAAAAGCTTAACTATTGACTTAGGGAAAATACAAAGGTCAAGTTTAAGATATGTCATTATTTCATAGAGAGGATGTTGTAGAAATGTCAACTATAACTCAATTAAAGCCTTCTGCCTTTTACTAGTTCTTGCATGGAGTTTATTAATAGAAGTCATTAAAAGAAAAATTACTGTGATATTTATAGGAAGAATCATGACTAGACATAATGGAGTCATAGCTGGATCCAAGAGATAATATAACAGAAAATAGAGACCAGATACGCCTACATTTTCCATAGTTTAAAGTAAAATGTGTTTCATTGAACCATAGTAGAATCATTTCTTAGTTTGTAAGCAAGCAGAAAATTAGAGCTCATGTTGTTCATGGTGTATCTTCTGATTTTAAGCTGGTCAAACAAATTAGAAGCTTAAATTTTTATGGAAATTAAAGTATTCCCTTTTTTTCTTGTTACTCTAACAAAAAAGTGATAATTTAGGTATTGTTTTTTGGCAGCATATTTTTTTAAATCTCGTTTTATGCTGACAAAGATCTTTGTGAATAACTGAGAGAAATGTCTCTAAGGCTGTAGTAGTCTGTGGCAGTGAAGACAACTGTGGGGGCTAGCAAAGGAGCATTTATGATATTTGTACCTGTCCACTGGAAGAACAGTTTGAGAATGATGGGCTTCTTGCAAAAGCAACATTCATAAATTCTCGGCTGGATAAGAACACAATAAAAAGTATTTGATCTCTTCAATAGAAGTACCTTGCTGGATTTCTGTTGAATTCGTGGGTGCAGCTGAATGCAAGCCTCTCAGAGACCTTTCTGTTACTTTGCTGTTCTCAAGAAGCTTCCACTCATCACTATTTATTCTGAGACTGTGCCAGCAGATGAGTCTTGTTGGATGTTCAGCCAAGAAAATAAATCTAATAAGAATCCAAAATTATTTTAAAAGAACGTTTGTGTCTCTACTTCCTGTGGGTCTCAGAAATGTCAGCTCCAGGTTATTCTCTAACTTTCCTATTGCTGTTGCGTGGTTAGTCCAAGCACTGAATCTGCAGAGTCAGTCAGGCTCTCGCATCTCTACTTAGATTTTTGGCCAGTTAAACAGTTTTCAATTAAGCACCTTAAAAGCTATTGATGATGTAGATTTATTTTGGAGCAGAGTGGATTGGTTTGACTGGATGAATCCATTTCAGCTGGAGCATTCAGTACCACCAGAGAGCCCTTTGAATCATATGCAGATTTTCTGCAACACACTTGTCTAAATGTGTGTCACTGTTGGGTTTTAATATTTGATACCACTGGTAGCTATATCATATGGAAAATGATAATGTCTTGGAGAGCAATGTGGAAGTACGATGGCAGAAGTGGCAGGTTTCAATGTATTTTAAAGCCATAATGTCTTGGAAACAGTGCATCTCATGGTGGTTTGGCTGATGCCAGGTCACATCACGGAAGATGCTACAGCTGCTAGCTGGAGGGACAACCAGGTAGCTTTTAGGTTCAGACTCTGCTCTGTGAGGAGCAACTCCACCATATTGCAGCATGGGTTCTGGGAGCAGGGCTGCTCTGAAACAACCTTCTTTTGGGGCAGAACGGCTGCACTAGGTCGAATGAAGTTACATAAGTTTTGTTTTCTGTATTATTTCTTTAATATCCTAAAGCCTGGTTTTGAATTCAGCCCTTGACATCTCCCAGTCACCAGCTTTCTCTGTTGGAGAGGTGAGTTTTACACTGTTAGCATCACCAGTGCACAAAAAATGTCACCATTTGGTAGGTATTTTCTTCACCTGGTTATGGGACTGAAACATGAGGGGAAAGCTTGGGGAATACCCATCAATTGATTCATTTTGGGGGGAATTTAATTAAATGCTAGTTTTATACTCCAAGGTAATACAAAATTAATTAGTAAAACAGTCTTCTCGATCTTTGTGAGGAGATTGTGTGCATGTGTATGGAATGTTATTTTCTTATGTGTCTGCACTTTTTGTTCCAGCCCTATTAAAGATATTCATGATGTTCTGGAAGTGACAGTGTTTGATGAAGATGGAGATAAACCCCCTGATTTTCTTGGAAAAGTTGCCATCCCTTTGCTGTCTGTAAGTTACCTTTGCCGTGTGTATCATTCAAACATTGATGGTTTTGCTGGGAGCGAGTTGCATTTCTTTTCTCCGTAGCACAAAGCAACACAGATTTAGAGATAAACAGGTTTTGTGATCTATATACGCCTTAGTTGGCAGTGTTTATAGTTCTCCTTAGTGTAACGAGCGTTGCCAACCCATTTTAGTACAAATTTGGTTGATTGGAAAGAAAATTGCGGAAGTGTCTGTACTTCATCAGTACTATATGCCATGTAGGTCTGAAAACATAATTGAGTTGTTCTGTATGTTTCCACATCATCTTCTGAAGGTAACATTTTAAGCATGTCTTTGTTCTGTCTTGCTTCTTTTTACTCCAAGAAAGTAATTGCACATCACAGTAGAATTGACTAGAGATAGCTGTTGTTATTGGCACAGCTGAATAAAATTACCTAAAAGGGGTGTTTTCTACTCCACAGTGCTTTTAAAGACTGGTGGCTTTTGTTCTGTAAACAAATATGTGAAGAGTGAGCACTACCATGGGAGTATAAAATCAAAACTGGAAACAAAGCGAGCTCAGGGGAAAGTCATTGCTCTGGAGATTGAGAGTTGAAGCTTTTACAGTAATAGCCAAAAAAGGCCAAGCTAAAGAGAAGGGAGCATAAAAGGGTCATCAAAAGACATTAATAGAGAAATGGGGGAAAAATAGCTTTATGTTTGGTAAGACTGATTTAATTTTGGAATAAGGATGTTAGTAATAGAGTGAGTAAACCAGATCAAGAGGAGATAAACAACTACATGTGTATGTGCAGTATCACAGAAGATCCTTGTAACTTTTTCAGTAGTGTTTGGGAGGAACTTTCTAGGCTGTGACTTTTATTAAATCAATTAGTAGATGAGGCTTGAAACATCATGGGACTCCTGTGCTCATATCAGTCAAGCTGTGTAAACACGTTTAACTGTGAGCATGGGGTTTCCTTGAGTTTTGAGGCACTGATGCAGTAGGTTTTGCAGTAGGTTCCCTACGCAGAGGAGAGGATGTGACAGGTATTTATGCAGTGAATGCTGCCTTGAGCCCTGTACAAACATTCATGCTTGCAATATATAACATGATTCAAGTGATACATGCAGTAGTGAGATGATTTCGGTAATGCACAGTGTGATGCTCTGGGTAATAGCACACTCAAGTAGGCAGACAGTGAATCCTGATTGAAATTACAGAGTACAAAATTGCAGTATTGTTTTGAAACATCCCTGTGAAAGCATATTCACCTCTGCGGAAAGGCTGGCACACATCTTTCATGGTTAAGGCGGGAGTTTGTCTTTGAGTTGCAGAGGTGGGCTGCTGCAGGAAAGGCAGTGTTGCAATAACGGATTAGTGGGGCTGTATCCTAACAGAGATGGGAGGAACAGGATGTTTCTAGAGGGAAAGCAGAGCTCCCATCTTCTCAAAGCAGGCCATATAAGCCCCACAGAGTCACCATAATTTAGGTAAGGGACCAGTGAAGATCAGAGAGGGGAACTGCAAATATTTGATGTTTCCAGATAAATAATGAACTGCCCAGGAAAATTCTTGAACTTGAAGGTATGATCCCAACCTAAGGAACGCTTTATAGTGGTAAAGAAATAGGCCAGTATGCTCCAGTTTTGTTATTATTTTGTCTAAATAAATACATTTCTTGTGTATGCGAATTAAAAGCAATGCAGCTTCTCAATCTCTTCACAAAAGTGTTTGTTTTCATCCACCATGTACTCTTTCCAAGTTATATGGAGTTCAGAACAGGGGAACCCCTGCAATTTGGGAGTGTAAAGAGCCTAAGCTTATAGAGGCTGAGGAGTAAATACTGAGCTCTTGGTGCCTACACACGGTTGCGTGCTTTGCAGTCTGTCCGCGGCTCAGGCCACAAGTTCTTGTTGAGGCTGGGGTTATTTTAGATTGTTTGCCTTTTTTAGTAGCTTGAGCTGTCAATATCTCCAGTTTTAGAGCAATATTAGAGTCAGTTGGGCATGGAGGATGATTCGATGTTTACAGGGAAGAAAAAACCTCTTAACATCTTTTATTCCATTTTTGATCACTTGGTTAATTTTTCCCCAAGTCCTCGTATCTCTGATGTTACTGGAAGAGAGTGGCTGGAGCAGCTGCTCTCCCGCAGATCCAGCGCTTGCCAAATGGTCTGCATGATCGGCAGCAGGCTGTGTGGGCTCACAGTGAGAAGATGTTAGATTTGGATTTTCTGTTGATTTTATAGGCATTTGTCAAGTATCCCTTAGGAAGCATGTAACAAGGCAGAGGAGGGGAGTGCATGTGTGTGGTAATGTCCAAACTATTCAGGGTAGGATTTTTGTCCAAGGTTGGAGACAAAAAAATAAAATAGAAATTGTTTATGCTTTCCCTTGCCAATTGATCTTCTTCCTTCCTGCCCAAACTTCTCTGCCTCCTATTTCAGTCAAATCTAGTGTAAATATATTCATCTCTGCTTCTGATTAAATAACATTTTGCACCTATTAACTTAGTCTGCTCAGAGAACTGCAATTTTCTATGCTCTTTTTCTTGAAATGGGAATTTTGATGCATGTTGTCAATTTGACTATAAATCTGAATGTATCCTTTGAACCATTTAGATAAATATACTGGAAAAGAACAATAGTTAAAGACTCGAGGAAGCCTCGCAAATCATATAGGTTTAATTTCTCTAGGTAATCAGGCCTAATATTTGCCTCGCATTAAATTCTCTTTTGAAAATAGAAGTGCATTTGCCATTTTTTCCCCCCTGTTAAAAATGCACAAGTTTGACTTGTGAGCTGTCAGCACATGAAGTAAGTTTACTTGGAATTGTTCATGGATGACTAGATTCTTTTCTTAATGAAAAATTGCCTTGAACAAAGTGTATGTTGGAGGGATTTGAAATGTTTAATTAATTTGACAACAAACTTGGTTTAAATGTGTTCAGGGGTCTTATACTGACATTTTGTAAACATGCGTACACCTTCATTGCGTTGACATTAACACACAAATAACCTTACTGCACAAAAATTCAGAGATAGTGAAATTACTTATGCTTTCCATTCATCTTTGACTGTGAATTAGGCTTATTGCAGGCACCAAATAAGAAACATAAACAATTGGGCAGCATAAGGAAAGTTTTAAGTTGTCAAAGGATGAATAAAGCTGCAAACTTCATGTTCTTCTGATAGACGTGATGAAGCAATATTGGAAGAATACACATTTTGCTTTGTTTCTCATACAGCTTTATTAATAATACACTGTAGAGAGATTGATTTTGGTACCAGTACACCGAATTTGGGGGATAGAGGGAGAGAAGTTACTTGCTTGCATTTTACCTTTAGCTTTCCCATGGTGATCAGTCTATTGTACTTTTGTCTCATCCCACCCTTCTTTTTGTCGAAGTACTGTCCTCCTCTAAAGCACATGTAAGAGAACTCAGCTCAAATACAGCTCTGGTCAGCCACATTCACAGAAGCAGAATTTAAACTGGAAAAGACACAGATTAATGCTACTAGGATATTCAGCAAAATGGATCCCTCTCTTGCCAGAGGTGACCTATAGAGTCTGTCAGTCCCTCTCTTTGGGCTGAGAGGGAGAGCCTGGGCAATGAAAGAGAAGACCATTTCCACCACTGGACAGAGTAGGCTTTTGTGCTAGAAACTGAAGATCCTGGGGAAAGGAGAAGTAGGACAATGACTTCGTTGCTTCAAGAACTTTGATAGAAGTTTCGTAGGTCTGGGGGGACTTGAACTAGTAATCAAAGAAGTCCTTTCCATCTCTGTGCTCCTCTGTGCCCTAGATCTTAGTAAAAGCAACTGTGTTTTCTCTTTGTGAGGCTCTGCCTGTTTTGTTTTGCTTCAAGAGACTCTTATCTCCTAGAAGGCTGCAAGTTATTAGAGACATGGGAGCATATAGTGTGCGTCAATGAATTTGAAAGCAGAGTATATCAAATATCCTCATGTAGAAAGACCTTTGAGTGAAGAGTTGTATCGCAGAAAGGAATTTTTTTTATCTGCTGGATTATCAGCTTAGAGTAGTCTTCAGCTGCACTTTTTTTTTTTTTCAGCAAACAGGAACAGGTCTATGAAATATTTCCAAGTGCCAAACAAGGTCGGTAGACAACGATCCACTGAAAACAAGTAGTATGCCTTTCGCAAGCCTAATTATCTAAAACATGGCCTGGATTCAGAGAGCAGACACCTGACAATTGCAGTTGCTTAGCACTTGACTGTAAGTGCACAGCCTTTTCCAGGAGAAAGCTTTAGAGTTTGGGAAAACTGAAAATGCTGGTTTTATGTGATAGGGGCAGCTGTTAAGTGTATCGTTTGTTCTGAGTTTCATCCCTACCATGAAGCAGAAATTTTGGAATGGGGGGAGCCCCCCCCCATATCTTCCAGAAAAAAATGGCACTTTGTTTCTGAAGTTAAATTCTCTCCCAACCATGCACTACTCGCCGAAATAGTATCAACAGGAATGTTTTTCTTGAGTACTACCTAGGACCCTTGTACTCCCAAGGTTTTTATCTCCTCCTCAGACTGCCTGAAAGCACTCCTGTGGCTGCCCTGCTTTCTTTTAGTCCATCAGCTCCATTTCTGTTTGGTCTTTGGATATCAATCCTTACCAAGAACCTTAATCTCCATTCTAATTTGGATCCCACAGAAGACTGTTAAAAGTAAAAATGTTTGGGACAATAGTTTTGGGATGAATGAATGGGCATTTTGTACAAAACGGAATCAGTGTGTATTGTGAGATTAGGGAGAAACAAAACCCTCTTCATTCATGTCCAGGTGGATCAAATATGTGGCTGGCTTTCCTCTTTTCCAGGGGAAATATGTCCTTTGATAAGGGTAGGTGTGTTTCTATTACAAGACAGTTTTATGTTGTTCAGGGCAGATGGTATGACATTGTGCATTAGCAATGAGCTCAAGCAGGAATATCAGAGGTCCCAAATGCTTCAGATGAATTACCCTTGGAGAGTAGCCATTACCCTTTCCACACGTCATGGGTGTTGATGTACAGAGGTTGAACCCAGTGTTCTTCTGTCAGGTCATCAATATATGACATTGAATCTGCATCAAAGCTGGATACAGAGTGAAGTTTTCTTAAAATCAATGTAAAAAAAAAAAAGCCACTAAACCATATTTCTTTGAGACAAGAGCAATGAAAAAACACGCTTTGCTGCGTAAGGGTCCTGTCTTCTCCGTGTTTTGTGTCATATCAATCTTGGCTTTTGCTATTTCATTAAAATTCCCAAGCGGTCAGAAGGTTGTTGCTTAATAGATTTAGCATTGGCTGGCTACATCAATACTGTGTTTAGTCACATTTGTTTTACTGGGGACATCTGTGGGAAGTGTTTAGCAAATATATTCGTTCATTTGAAGGGAACCCGGTGCACTTTGGGCCTTGACTGTATGGTAGTCTCATGGTACCTGAACATTTCCTTCAGTTAGAGGCAACTTCTGGCAGCGCTTTGTCTGAAGTGTCTCTGTAGGTTGAAATACTTAATCCACAAAGAATTTTAGCTTTTCTTCTAACTGATAATTTCCTTTGTGTGGTCCTGTATGGAGAGGGACTGTGATATAGACTATACAATTTGTTCTGTGAAAATATAGATACTGATATTTTGTCGTTCTGGGTTGATTCACAACAAGGAAATGCCCCAAATGTCAGAAATTCCCATGGGATGAAAATCCTGACCTTTTTTCTGGTGGTGACCTTGTAAAATGAAGCATGTCAGTGGGGTGGGCACTACTGTCCTCATGTTAATCACATGGTTATGAGCAGTCTGGGTTGGTGATTGAGCCCTGCTATGTTGTGTTCTATTAAGAAGCTTTCAGAGAGTGCAGGCGATAGTATTCAGTGAGGATATAAAACTTCATCAATAAAGGAATAATATTGATTATGTCTCTTTAAGGACCTTACCTGCAGATATTTTCTCATTTAATTTGAATATTCCTTTCCTTCCCTTCCCTTTTCCCTATAAGTAGATGTAAATGATCATAAGAAAGATAGCCTGTTTTGGGCACAATTCTAAGGAATATTTGTTGAGCAAAATCCGTGTGAGATCATCAGGTATAGAAGAAATCTGATCTATCTGACATGGAGGTTCATCCTAGGACCTCAGCCCTGACTGCTCAGCTTTTTCACAGCCAGAGAGGGCATTTAAGCAGTCTTTGCAAACAACAGAGACCAGGGAAAAGTACCCAGAGAGGAGAAAGAATTAGATCTAAAATGAAATTAATATGACTGGCTGTCTCTCAAGATTGAGGGAGATGTTGAACAGAATCTGAACTCTGGCCCAAGAACAGCATGCAGTGAAAATATAGAGCATTAAAAGCTCTTTTGCATGTTTTCTTCTGGGCACGGTTGAGGCATGCCACCAGTCTAATCTCCATGCAGTCACGGGTGTTAGAATTACCTTATACCTTTTGTTGAACCGCGCTGGCCTAGCACGTTGCCAAAATTGTAAGAGAGGCTTTTGTTTGACCTTTTTTTCAGGGTGGTTGGTTTTTTTTTTATCCAAATGAAAACGCAATGGAGACATGCCATTTCATAGCCAGCTGTTCTCTCTTCTGGTTTTTTTCCTTCTGAAGAAGGTCAAAAGCTAGGATATCTGCATGAATGTTTAGTCTTACAGTGAGTTATAATTGCACATCTTTTACCAGTCAAGTCAAACACATGGAATTAAAGAAGCCAAATGAAGCTGACTGTAAAACTGTATTTGCCCTGCATTACTTTCTGCCCTGTTCAGTTTTAGAATAGCAGCAACAACAATAATGACACCATTTAAAAGAGTTTCCGAAGCAACAAACAGCCCCTATTTCCAAATCCAGAGAGAAATGGAAGTTATTTGTTGCTGATGTGAAACTGCCTGTGTGAACACACCTGCAAACACACCCAAAATGTTTGATTCAGCTCCAGCTCTTAAAAAGAAGAGACTTTTCCCCAAAGTCAGAAGCATGTTTTGAGTTCGGAATACCATGATGCCAGACCAGGACATCCTCAGTAGTGACAGCAGTTATTTTCCTTTTCCTACCAATTTAGCAGAATATGACATTTTTTTTTTCCTTGTTGGTTATGCTCTTGAACGGTATAAAAAAGAAGCATATTCCATACCAATCAGTAAAAAGAGAACGTCTCAGTAGTTGTTGCTCCTAGGTTAGTAGCATGAAATGTTATGAGAAATATGTGTAAGAAATACATGGAAATTCAGTCCCAAAATTAATAACTGTGGAGAATCCAGAGTTATGATATTGTGATATATATCAGTCAGCTAGATCTCTGCAGACATACTGGGAACAATGTATATTCTATCCTGTTGCAGGAGAGTTCATGAATCAAAGCTCTGTCTTAAAACTGCTACTGATGGCATCCGCTTGGACCAAGGGGTAACAACCCCAAACCAAGTCCTTCAGGCCCTGAATCTCTGCCATCAGTAAATCCATTGTTCAGTTAATTGGGGAAATTGAAGAAGATCTTTACTTTCCAGATAATATTTGTTTTGTTTTCATTCAGTAGCTTTTACAAGTATTTTTTGCCATTGCTTAAGGGGGAAAAGAAGCTGGCGAAATAGCAGCATTCTTTGTGACGGCCTGACAATAATGTATATGGCAGTTGTCCTGAGGACCTTCTGATGTTGGGCTGTTTGGCCCTAGAAGAGGGGCCACTTCAGCAACTCTTGGCTTGGGACTGCAGGTTATCTGAGCCTGCTGGTCTGCATAATGGTTTTTTGCCTGCCCCTTTCTTGGGAGCTGCAGCATCCTTTGCTGCCAGCTCCAACCCTGTGTGTACTCTCTTGCAGTGAAAGCAGAGGTGCTTTGTGATCAGTTTAGTGCAGTGCCTATTATTGTCGTTATTTATTGTTATTAAATAAATTCCATATATGCCTGCATAATTGCCAGCATTCTGTTAAGTACAGCTTTGGATAAGAACATAGTTGAAAGATGGAGTTCCTGGTTGGACGCCATCGAGGATGAGAAGTTGGTCCTCATGAGATCTCTCTTCCGATTATCAGCCAGAAAACCCATCTACCCTTTGAGCTATTTGATACAGAAAGGGTGGAGCAACATTGGGAGGGAAAGTGACCTTTCCCTTGTCTCATGAAATCACTTGGTTCCCATTATGCTGGTTTTTTTTTCCCTACTCATTTCTACCATGGTTTATATGAGTGCCTCTTCTAAATGCCAGGGCAACAATAGCCGTTTTAAATATGGTTGCAATTTCATGCTCCCAAATTTCCTCCGTTATCTTTAATCTTTGATCATTACAGTCCCTGAATGTAGCTTTTTGGTAAGCTGCAGTTTTTATGTTACTGCTGTTTGGAATTAACTGGTCTGCTTCCTAAAAAGCCAAATGTTTAATCAATACATATCCTACTGTGTATAATAAATACATTTCTGCCATCACTTTTTGAAGAGAGAATGCTTTTCATTTGAGCCAAATAGTTTAGAAAATGGTGAGGGAGGTTTTTTTTGTTGGTTATTTATTTTTTTTAAAAGATGTATAATGAGATGGATTAGAGCATAGAAATGGTATTGAAATTCAGGGGTGGGGTGGGGAGAGAAGTCTTCTACACAAAGTAGTTAATTTTGAGCATTTGTTACATTAGCATTTGCTCCACTTAAGCTGATTAATTTCTTTGGATTGCATTTGTTTCCTGGGTATTAATTTGACAACCTTGTAATAAACTAAGCATTAAGAAGAGGATTTGTGTACTGGAGTGTGCAATAGGCAGGTAAGTTGTTGTTTGTGGCTCTTTTCCTGAACTTGGGAAGGAAAAAATCCCATTTTAAACCTGTAATAACGGAGGCTGATTACTTCCCATCAACTCACTGGCTTCCAGGGCAGAATTTTCCGACTGGTTATTGCATACACTGCTCTACTATAAAGTACAAGGTCTGTAAATTAAAGTTGGACCATAAGAGATTTAATCTGCAATTTTATAGGTCTCTAATCCAACGGTTGTTTTGTACTTCAGGCTCCGAGTATATTTTCAGGGTTTGGGGAGGGGTTTTTTTGGTGTGCTTGGGAGTTTATTTGTTTATTTGCTTGTAGTGTCTTTAAATTATATTGTGAATTACAGCTGGGAAAATATTGGTGCTTTTTCCTCTCCCCCCCTTTCCCCAAATATAGATTAGAAACGGTAAACAAAGTTGTTACACACTGAAGAATAAAGACTTGGAACGTGCTTCAAAAGGAGTAATTTACTTGGAGCTGGATGTCCTATTTAATCCTGTAAGTTGAAATATTTTCCCTTTGCTTATGGCTGGTGTAAGACATGAGTCAATCAGCAAGGACGAGGGTGGGGGATGATGCTTCAAACACGGGGAGCCAAGCAGGAAAAGTCCTGACATGGTTGTATCTGGTGGTGGGGAGGGATGTTTCATGTTGTGGCTGAAGAACTTTTGGGACATCAGAGGTCTGGGATGGCCCCTCCAGGTGGATGGGACAACATGGGCTATTGTTGGGCTGAGAAGTGGTCATGAAGGAGGTGCTGATTACTGTACACCACAGCTTCATTTGCAAGAGCCAAAAAAGGTCTTAATCTTTAGCATATTATACATTACTTTTAACACCTACTTCCTCCACCAAAAAGCTGACCCATGATGCTCTCTTCCCAGGGTGTTGACAGGAAAATTAATGAGGCATGGACTCCTTGTGCTTAGTTTTTAGGTGGCTGAGTCGCTCTCAATTGTTCATGCCCTACAGCCTTTTACTGAGTTAAATCCTATTTATTAAGGCCATCGTGGGCTGCACCACAGCTCTGCTCATGCTGAAGACTCCAGCTTTGCCCAATTTAACTCATCCGTATTTTTCCTACCAGCTCCTCCGAAGTTGCATGGAGGCTGAAAAGAGTGAAAGATTCTGAAATTCCTAAACCAACACAGGTGATACAAAGCTGAAATAACGCACTTAAAACTATGTTAAATATATTTTTTAATAGTAATTATTATTTTAATAATTTATTTTTTAGATAAAAGCAAGTATTAGAACATTCAAGCCCCGAGAAAAGCGCTTTACTGAGGAGAACCGCAAATTCTCTAAAAAGGTGACAATTGTGTCTGGGCTAAGCTCTCGCATCGGTTTCGAAAACATTTGAATTGCTGTAGCAAGGTTGCAAGAACAAAACCTATTTATGCATAAAATGCCGAACATGTGTAAATTCTGCGTATTTCTGTATGTATTAAAAGGTTGGTTTGTGTTAACATGAAATTGCTTTCTGATCTAGTTTGCATCAGTCATTCTGCCTTGTGCTTCAGAGTGGGGAAAATGATCGATGTGGATGTTGCACAGTTGGCAGCACCTAAAGTTCAATGAGACCCTTATTCCCTCCTTTGGGAAGGAAGAAACCAGGTCTAAATTAGTTATTTTAAAAGTCCATGTGATTTTAGAGCAATGGCTATTATCCTTTTGTTAAATAAAGGTGCCTTATAAACAGGCTAAAATTCCCTATTTTTAATACGGACTAATTCAAAACATGTAGAGAGGAGGTTTGGTGTTTTGATTACATTCTCTCGGGCCCTTTTCCTGAGCCATTGCTATATTTTGAGAATGGAAGGAGAATGAAGGTAGGTTTGTGTTAGTGTTTTATTTAGTTTTGGCATCAAGATGTGCTTTTTCTCTTTCTTTTTTTTTTTTTTTCCTGAGGGATGAGGAAAACCTGGAAGGTTTGGGTGTAATCAAAAAGCAGACAGGAGCTGGAGTGTCTCTGAAATAGAGGCTTTTTTTGTAATATGTGCTCTGGCATGCATTTGTAGCTTAAATTACCCCTGTTTCTGAAGCAATAGTAGGATATTAGAGTGTTTGATTAAACTCTTCTCCTCCTCCCCTCCTCCCACTCAATATTTATCAGATCTTATCAAGAAATGTTGATCGCGTGAAAAAAATCACCATGGCAATATGGAATACAATACAATTCCTTTGGAGCTGCTTTCTCTGGGAGTCCACAGTAAAGAGCGTGATAGCATTTGTGGTAAGTGGATTTCTTCTTTTATTGCATGAGGTGAAGTGGTGTAAGATCTCCGAGTGTTGCCATGCCTTCCTCTCCACCAGCGTAAAGCCCTTGATCGTTTGCTGTTATTGGTATTTTGTAGCTATGTGGCTTACAGGGCTGAGGGTTTCAAGGCAGCCTGGGCCACACTGGGCCTGATGGACATGGAAATTAGATTTTCAGGAACAGCCTTTCTTGGCGCAGAGGTGTTCACCAAGATTTACACCAAGGATGCCCAGGTGATGCCACCTTCTAAAGGTTGTGACCATGTGGTGACTCTGGAATTGGTTTATTTTTAAACATAGGAACTGGGTGGTAAGAAAGGAGGGAGGTGGTGGCCAAGAGGGTGATGCAGGGAGATGCCTTTGATTTGGATGATGCAGTGAGCTGATGGGTCTTGTCCCTTCCATCTTCCACTGCAATGAAGCAGCACTTTGCTAAAGGTTATCAATGCCTGCTATGCCTGTGTCCCTGTGGCAAATCTGTTCATTTGATGGTAATAATACATTGCTTCAAAACAAAAAAAGGAAAAAGCTGGTCCGCGAGTTCTGCTGTGCTCTGCAAACAAAAAGCCAAGTTCTCCACCTGCCTGTCCCACTTTTCAGTTCTCTCCTTTTTCCTCTCAGTAGTAAACACCCCATTCGCAGTTTTCTCATAATCCACTCAAGCACAAAAAGGTTTTGCCTGCTTTTTATTCTGCAGTGTGACATTTTCTTCATGCTTGAAATGTTTGGCATGCCATTAAAGGTTGTGAAATCGTTTTGTGGCGGTACAGCATGCAGAAAGAAAGTTTTTTTAGTTGAGTGTTTATTAAGCAATATAACAGTCACATCTCCAAGATTTTCTCCCCCTTTTACTGTCTGTGAATTATAAGTTGCTTAAAGGTTTTGAGGAAAACACTTCAGTGCATTTGCTGCAGATGAGTAAAGCAGACCATCCCTGACTGAAAGATGGTCCAGAGCAAAGGCAGAGGAGCTGTCTTTCACCTTGTAGGTTAGAGGGATGACTGGCACATGAGAGTAGTTAGGATGAGAGGGTCTTTTCATTGAATTTTTTTTTTTTGTTCCTGTTGCTCAAAACTGATTTAGATCATATCTAAAGTTAATTTTCAAGAGCTGATGGAGAGCAGAGTAGCTGGTACCTTGCTGAAGCAGGTATGACTGTGCAAGGGAGCTCTACGGTTGTGCGCAAGGGAATGGGATGGTCATCCACACCGGGGCTGGAAAGGATGTGTGTAAAATCCCAGTGTCGATCTCCTACCATCACTGTACAGCAAGAATCTCAGCACATGTTTAAGAGATCTCCTTTTAAGAGATTTTGCACCTAAATACTTGTGAAGTTACAGCTGTGAAGTTCAGTTTTCTAGACAGGAAAAATTTGGAAGTGGTGGAAAGGCAATAAAATAAGAAGGTGGGAAAGTGGGTCTACAGAAAAAGGAATCGATTCCTGGTGGAAAGAGGATGAGCAGGTTACATGTTCCAGATTATTAACATCTTTACTGGATACCATAATACTCCTGGTTTCCTGAAAGAAAGTGGGTAATGGGAAAGAGATAAAAATACATGACTCTAAGAATAATTGCCGCAGGTTTCTTTTACAAACCAAAATGTCTGTCTGATTTTTTCCACATGGAAATAATTCAGCTCTGGCACTTAAAATGAAGTGCTAATTATGTATCTCTCTCTCACTATTTCCAGCATGCGTGTTTGTAGTACTGAAAATACGCACTCAGCGTGGTAGGTGCAGCATCCCTCCCTGCCCCAGTCTGTATGTAACACCCACACTTAGCAGGTTAAATAGAAGGTGTACCAAATATTGCATTTTTAAAATCATCATTCCTCAGCAAGTAACATCTATATACCTTCAGTACCTGGCTTTGTATCATTTTAGCCTGTACCAAATTTGTCCTTATTGGTGATCCACTTGTGGCTGATACTGAACACTAGAGGCAAGGAGGATGCATAAAGCTTCTCACCAGTTTTTCAGCTGGATTCGTGAAACCATGGCTGGTAGATTAAGTGGCAGCCCTAAAAACCATAAAATGCCCATTTTTTTTTTCCTTCTTACATTGTCCCTTGGGCCATAACCCAATAACCGTTGTGACCATATTCTACATATTCCACATATCTTCACTATGATAATCCCAGAGTTTGGGTGGTTCTTAGGACCTCCCTTGCCTGTTGTATTGCCCTTGGTTTCCCTATAGAGGTAGCCCATGACCGTTCCTCCAAGGGGGAATAAAGAGAGGGAGAAGGAGGAAGACAAGCAGACAGTATAATCATGTGAACCTTGTTTTCTTAAGCAATCAGACAAAACCCACTGCTGGACAGAAGAAAATGTTTGTGAGCTCATCAGAGCATGACAATAGGCAAGGACGCTGTATCTTACACCTTCCTATTTTAGTCTTCATTACAGTGCACCTCCCTCCCCATTAATGCTGACAGCTGTGTGTGTGACAAGGACATTAGCTGCTACTTCTGGGTGCACAAGAGAGAAAGAGGGACAGATAAAGAGGGAGGAAACAGAGGACAGCACAGGCAGGACACAAGTGAATGAGAAAAACACTATCACCATGTTTTCTCATTTATAAGATACCTCATCTCAAACTAAATTTCTTTATTAGTTTGTAATTGTGAAAGGAGACAATCCAAGAACATGTGAGTAGGTACAGGGTTTTTTGTGCTATAAAAATGGAATAATATTTTTCATCAGCTTTCTGCGATTTTAATCTGATGATTTTTAAATCTGAGTTAATTGTATAGGCACAGAGGAAGGTGATTGGGCCTGCTCAGGCACAAATAAGATCAGCAATTTTTCAGGTTTAGAGGTTTTAGAAAGAGGGGTAAAAGGGAGGTGAAGTGAAAAACGAAGTTTCACTTTTGGTGATGTTTGCACTGTGCACACGGTGCTTGGGGCAAATTGGTACACAAATTCTAGGTAAAACATCCTGGGGTGGAAGAAAGAGTCATACTTAAGTTTTTGGGATTCTCTCTAGTCTACATTTCATCATTGGTCTGGTGTGGGAGATTGGCACACGTTTTTGTGCATGCATGGGAACATCAAGAATAATCTGACGTGTGGAAAGTGTTGCCTGTAGAGTTAGTGTTCATATCCCAGGAAAGATCGTAAAAAACTGTGTTCATGTGTTCTCCTCCATCAGTTCAGGATTTGGTGGGATTTGTAGATTTTTAAGACCAAAAAGATCTTCAAGCATCCTACTTTGTTTTATTTTGAGACAATTATCTATGTATTCAACCTGATATGTTGTGTTTTGACTGCAGAATGTCTCTCAAAGATCTTTATTTTGAAGACACCCAGAGACATGGTCTAATACATCCCTGTATGTTTCTGCTCGTGTGCCTTATACTCTTCATATCATACCCTGGACGATTTGGTTCCAGTTTCCAGGGTGAAATGTTGTGTTTTTAGCCTCATCCTCACCACTCCTTCCTCTTGTCACACCTTTCTCCATTGAAACATCACTTTCACGCTGTGTTACTAGTGTCCAGAAAGCTGGAGCTGCATGGTGAAATGTGCCTAGAGGAATGTCTGCTCCAAGTCATCTTGTACATCTATGTGATTATAAGCTGTTTGTTTTTTTCCACTTGTGCATGTGAAAACTCATGTTCTTACCTTTCTCATGCATTTTTAAACCAAATTTTTGATCCTTCTTTCCACGTGCAAACACTCCCTTCCTGCTCCGCTTTCCCTCCTTTGCTGGTCATGGAAGTTAAGTTCATAATAACCAAAACATTCTTGCTGCACAATATGTATTTAAAAAATATTATAAAAGTTAATTTTAGTCACAGAATGATTTTCCTGAGGAATTATGCATCATTGCACATTGTGCTTGTGATTTTATACAACATAATTACACCTTCTATTGACAGTTTTCTCTGCATTAATGGTAATTATGCCATTTAATGAAATTACAGTAATTGCATTAAAAAAAATATAATCTGGTGCAAATTAAAAGGATATATTGACTGCAATTTTTACTATTATATATATATTTTTTTTAAAGTTTGCATTATAGTTGCAAGAGACATTGACAGGAGCAGGGGAATGACAGGAAACCAGCCACCTCAGCACCTCCGGTGTGAGTGGCAGTGCTCGCTGCTGATATGCTTCAGGGTCCCTGCACGCTCACCCATGCCAGCATACTTCATTTTTACTGGCAGCATTTCCCACTATATCAGGTTTAGGTTTCTTGCTAATCGAGGCTGCTGCCAGGGTTGGGTACAGGTGGGAGCTGTTTTTCAGGCTCATTCCTAGCTGGCAGCTCAGGCCAGCCAGACAAGGAACGCAGCACGCACAGGCAGTGCTTACTTATTTTGCAGTGCCATTGCAGTGTGTCTGATAATTGGTTTTTGATGGATTAGTACTGGGAGGAAAGGAAGGGATATGCGGTGATGCAACATAATGTGTTGGAAATACGGAGTATCTGGTCAAACCAACTGCAGTTGTTTAATGGTGGGCAGCTGGGAAAATTAAAGGCATAGGATCACTTTGGAGCAGTTTGGGTTTCCCAAAAAGCCAGCTAAAGCAAGAGTAGGGAAGCCCTGTGGGTTGTGGGTGCTCAGCAGAGCTGGTGGGGGTTCTGGATGCAGCAGGAAACTCAAACTTAAGCTTTTGAGCTCCTTGCTGCAGAAGTGAGATTTTGGCACCTTCTCCATTAAGATCTCCAGAACTTTTAAAATCCAGACAAATGTAGAAGATGCTCCATTTTTGGGGTCTGGCCTGTGGGAACTGGAAGCCTGACGAGTCACGGGCCAAGCTGGGTGAGGCTGCGTGTGTGTGCATTACTATGCCAGTTTGCTTCAGTCCTAATCCAGGATATCAGCAGAGAGATGGGTTAGAATCTGTAGCCCATGAACTTCTGGGCATCTCTGAGTGTGCCATTTAACACGCTGCCGCTTAAGCTTGCAGTGTGGGAGCTGGGTCCTGTTCAACTCAACTTGCAGAGGAGACACCAACCATCTTATTAGACATGAACAATTTTTAATCCCTGTTGAGCTGGGCTGTATTTATACTGATGATTTAAAGGCAAAAAGCCATTAGCTTGTTGCCAGTGTCCTCTAGAATTTTTAATAGTGTATATCAGCAAGAGGATAATGTGCTTTTTCCTCAGGAAATATGTTTGTTAACTCAAAATCTAAGCCTTCTGGGTTTATTTGGGGTAAACCTTTCATTCTGCATGTGACAGTTAGACTTTTCCAAGAAAGACACACAATGTTCTAGTCCTGTTTGTACTAAGCATAATTCAACCTTGGACATAACAACAATGTATGGGTAAAGTACCCAGTTTAACTCCTGTATTGTTTTGCAAAACAGTGATTTTTATTTGTTTGTTTGTTTGTTTCCTTGAGGGGAGGGGAATTACAGATCAATAAATGGAAATTCTTGGGACAAAAGTTGAAGAGGGCATATGAGGAAATCAATGGGGAAGAAGGGAGACCAGTAACAGCTATGAAATCCAAACAACTTAGTATAGAGGCCAAATCACCAAGCATCTCTTGGAACTCTGGCCAACCAAGCAGAGGATAGACGTTAATTTTAACTGAGACTTTGCTTGTGATTTACCAGTAGATGCTAATAATTCACTTTTCTATAGTGTGGGGATGGAAGATGCACTCTCACACAAGTTTCCCTAAAATCTTTCTTATTTTCCCCATGAATTGTCTGCTAATTTTTAACAAATAGTTCCCTAATACAAAGTGCAAACCAGCCTGCCATGAGTACATGTGTAACTGATGACAAGGGTACAGTCTTTTTTTTCTCTCTCTCCCCTTCCCCCCCTTTTTTTTTTAATCCTCATAGCTGAAGACAAAATATAAATCATTGTTCCCAGACTATTTGGGAACAGCATTAAAGTAATGGTAGATTAAAATGTCTCCACATTAAAAAGCTAAATAAAATGAATCCTAAAGAGAGAAGAATGAGTATTCTTCAAACACTGAATAGAAACTTGAAAAAAGAAAAAGCTTTAAAAAGAAGAAAAAAGTATTAATGCAAAAGAGATGGTCTTTACTTCCACTTTACTGTAGAGCTTTTGCTAAGGGCTTTACTCAGCCTGTTTGCAGCTTGTGTTTTGCTACAGTTTTAAAGAAGCAGTCAGCAAAAGGACGAAATGCAGCTCCTATTTAAATAGGGAGCTGTAAAATAACACTCTGCTACGAAAATTTGTTCATATTTAAGCCCAGAACTGGTGCTGGAGGAGCAGCAAGAGGCAGTGTTTCAGGATTTTGACCTAGTAAGTATTTCTTCAGAGCCCCTAACATTTCCTCCTCTCTGTAAATCCCTGGCAAAGGCACATCCTTAAAATTATTGTCTCAGACTGCAGTGAAAAGGCTGGATCAGAGGGATGTTTTTATTTCGAGCTATTAGATCCCCGTAAAAGCATTTTTTCTAGTGATGGAGGGAACGTTTACATCCTGCTTCCTCCACGCTGCTCATAGCAGTGCCTGTGAGAACACACCATTTGTGCATGCAGAGCGTTAGGAGCACGTTACCTGACACATGCAAGTAACTGCTCCGATGAGAAACAGGCTTCTCTTAGACAATTAAGGGAGCTGGTTTTACCCTTCTCCCAGCAATTTTTATATTTCCAGTATTATTCTTCTGTGGTTGAGGGGAATACGATTTAAGCTTGAGATCCCAGACTCTGCTTTGCTGCAGCAGTTAAAATTCCTGGAATAGCAACAGTGATATTGATGATGCTGAGAGACACACAGCAAAGTAAACACATGTTATTTCCAGCTCTTTCAAAAATGCAAGAACAAACAAGGACAAAGTTAATAGGGAAATAACCACTTAGAAGCTTGACAACACTATAAACAAGATTTAAAAAGCAAAGTTTGAAGCTTTGGAGTCAGGGTGAGGTTTAGCAGAGCAGAGACCAGTACAAATATCCCTTTTAACTTTGAAAAGGATAAATGGTTGTGTGTTTCCAGCTCAGGGGTTTTAGGGTTTTGCTTTTTTACCAGTGAAATGTTTCAAAGTAAAAATAAAAACAAAACTATGTTTTGAATCTGAGGACTAATACTCATTTGCTATGGGCCTGCTTAACAAGGCACTTGGTCTGTATAGAGAGGCCCTTGCTTTTGGGGCTGTGGAGCTTCCTTTTAGATTAAGCCTATGCCGTGCTCGTATTTTTGAGCAATAGTAGTGCTTTCTGTGCTGCGTACTTGCATGCATCACATAGGAATGATTCCCTCAGCCCTGGTAATGAAACAGACCTAAATCATTGTCTCTCACTCCTCAACTGCATTGTGCTGTTTTTAGTTGATGATAAAGACTTTTAATACCTTGGTTGTGTGTATTAAACTCTATAGTCAAAATACTAAGGTAAAAGCCCAGTCCTGCTGGAGGATAAGCCTGAGTATAACTGTTTAGAAGGAATGTGTATGCAGGCATCCAGTAAAGAATTAAGGCAATGAGAAGGAAATTCAGCTTTGTTGCAGTATATAGATGTATCCCAAGAAGGTGCCTCTATTGAAATACATCTATCTAGCTATCTGTCTCCAGAACTGGATTATAAATATATAGTTTTCATCTGTTTGGCTATTGAATGACAGCCCACAAAGCCAAGCCCAAATGTGCAAACATTTAATCTAATTAAAAAATAATGTAAAAGGCTTCTTTATAGTAAAACTTGAACTGAAAGCATCCTCAAACACTTCTGCCTGGCTTTGTGCTCAAGTTGTGACCTGTTGGAGAACTCTGCTAGGCACTTGCATTTCCAGCTAATTTGATATTGCCTTTTTTTTCCTTCCCTGGTTGAAGCTTTGTCATTTGTTTCGAAGCTGTCATTTGTATTAGTCTCCCTGGCTGATCTTTTTGGGCTCTCGTCAGGTGGTGTGTGTTCTCCATTGTCTGCCTGGTCTTGGCAAGCTGTAGGTCCTTTTATTGCCATATGACGTGGGCGTGCTTGCAGCAGTAGCCTGTAATTATACCCACCACAGGTGACAGTTACAAGAGAGCTTTGGTAATAATTTTAGCTGCCTGATCCGATGTTTATGAAGAGCGAACCCCCTTTGTGGTCTGGCTGGAGTTTCCTATATTGTTTTGTACTTCAGCTGTTTGATTTCTGAAGCCGTTTTTTGTTAACCCCTAACATATAACGTCGTGTATCTTTTGAAGTTCTGAAGTTTTGTGGTAGCTTATTGTTGCCCGTATGCTGTTTTGTGTATTTTCCCATTTATTTTTGCATATCTTGTATTTATCTTGCTTTGTCTGGCAGGGTAAAAGCCTGTTGCTGGTTTTATTTGTATATTTAACATTGCTGAACTCCTGTTTCTAACCACTCGTTAGCAGATATGCTGTGTTCTCCTTGCTATGAAACTAATAACAGATTAACAATTATATATATATTTTAATCTTTAGCTATTATTTGTTTTATAAAATATCAAATTCGCTACCCATGAAGGCAGCGCTGGTTCCTTTACTCTCAATACAGCTGCAAGATTTGCGTAAGCCAAAGGTGAATTTAGCTCATGATTCTTACTGTTATCTTACAAACCTACATCCTGATGTTAGGAATTTGCTACAAAAATTGTGGGAAGGACTTAAGTGCACAGTACCTGTGAGCTGGCTTTTCTGTTGTGATGTTTTTCTTTTTGCAGCTTAGATTTTTTAGAGGAACTTTTTATTAAATGTGTTGCACACCTTCTGAATTTGTGAGAAAGCAGTAATTTGTAATTCTTATCAATTGACTGGTAGGCTGGAAAACAAGAAGAATTTATTTGTAACCATTTGCTAGATTATGTGGTCCTAAAGAGACCATATTCCATATCAGGATCCAGTTATTTTTATTTTCCCAGTTTTCCTGTTGCCTTTCCGGAAAGTTCACTTTATTTCTAGATTAGAAATTGCATAAACAAAGATGAAATTAGTATTCTAAGTTTAATGATGCTGCATCTGTGTGAGACTCAAAACAGGAGCATGAGAGAGAAGCTATTTACCCACCACTATTAGAAATACCAGAATTTGAGAAGCTTATGTGTTAAATTCCCAAAGTTTGGCATGGAATTGCACTGTGCAAGCTGTATGAAAAAAGGCCTACAGCTCAGCCCAACTAAAAAAATAATGAAGGTAGGAAACCCATGGTATCTATTATGAAAAAAGTATGCATTAGGAAGTGAAATTGTCATTAAAAGTAAGAATTCTTTTACTTGGTGTGCTCTTTTTCCCCAGAACCCTGAGTGTATTGATTTTCTTTCAGTCAGGATCTGCTTGGTTTTGTCTCATTATTCACATTCCTTTGACCTGGCACCTCTTGGAAAGTGCTTTAAAGCACTTAGTTTTACAGGAAGGTTGTAGGCATTGACTGTTATCTCTCTTGTCATTGGTGGAACAACCCTATCAGTATTTTGTGTTTCTTTTCTTCCCTTTCTTTTTTTTTTTTTTTTTTTTAAAAAGGCAAGTCCTTTATTTTTAACACAGATACAAGCTTAAAACAGTGCATTCCTTTGAAACATAAAGGAAGGTTTTATCTTTATTATTTTAGTATGTATATTTTTATTTATTATAAGGGAATAAGTAGAGATGTATCTGTAGGTGGTTTAAATCACCGCAACTCCATTAACTTTCAGCAAACCGATGTTATTTAACATGACTTAAAAATCTCCATACTCCTTTTGGGGCAAATCCTGTGTGAATTGGAGCAGCAGGTTTTCTGAAGAGGAGGAAAATCCTGTAGGTGGCGATGGACCCTCACGAATGAGCCAGCTCTGGCTTTTTCAGGCTTTTGTCAGCTTTTTCTGGCAGGTTTTCTTTCTCTTGCTTAAACTCTTTTATTTTTAATTTAATTCACCCGTTCTCCCAGCGCTTAATCTAACACTAGTTGCAGAAATCGTGACAACTGGAAGAAATTTCCTATTTGAAGGTAATGCAACATTTTGGTTTTATGATGGAGAGAGATGCACCTTGAGGGGTTTCTCTTAAGGCATTCTTCTTCTGGGGCTTTTTTTATTTTAAATAAGAGAGTTGAAGCCTTTACAAGATCTGAAATAAAAGGGGATTAGAATAGAAGCTACAGAGCAAATCCATTTTTTAAAAGCCTGTTCTCTTTTAGTTTTACTTTCCTTCACTAGCAACTAAGATGTGCTTTGACTTAGAGGTTAGTCTTAAGCAACCAGGAAGTTCTCAGGTTGTTTAAGGATAGCAATAATAACAAAAAAACCCCAAATCAGGATATGTCCCTTCCATTACTTTTTTTTAGCATTCATTAGGAAATAAAGCTGGAACAACGGGATGATTGAAAAATCCCAGAAATCTAATTAAAAAGATCTGTACTGTTAAGTATTAATAAATTTGACTACTGCCACAGTAAAGGATTACACCGGTTCCAATAGTATCAATAGTTTTGCTTGCTTTCGCCACCACTTCATGAAAATTAAATCTATTATTCTTGTGACATCCACACTGTAGTCAAGCTCAGCTTGGTTTGAGGTTGGGATTTTTTTGTTTTCAAGGCAGTGCTGTGATTTTGAGAAGTGTTGATAAGTATGTAAAGCATGTAGTGATTTGTACAAGTCTAATACGTGATTTATTTTAGTCTTAATATTACCCATGTAAAGTCAGCATGTTTACTGAAAAATGAGTGTCATATGTTAGCAAAAGTCTTCACTAGAACAACCTTTATTTACTAGCTCAGGTTCAGAACTTTCTACTCACTTTTTGGAAGAAGTCGCTGTCTTCTGTATGTCCCTTCAGCTTTCATCTTTTAATGGAACAGAGGAGCTGCACAGCTCTGTATCAAAGCCAATTGTCAACTTTCATTAGATGTATTCTATTGTTTGTTCGGATTAGAAATAGCTGCATTACACTTTGACTTTGAAGGCTTGTTTGTTTTTAAATATACTACGTATATATGACCTTTTTGTCGTTTGTGATGCACTTGGCTTGGCAAATCTGAGATACCCATTTAAACAGCAGCAAAAACTATTTGTAATGCAGGTTCTTTACAAAAGACACTTTTTGGAGGTCTAGAAAAGTAAAACAAAATTCTGCAGCTAATGCAAAGCATTGATAGGTTCATATAAAGTACTGTTAGCTAGCACTGTCCCTCAAATACACTGCATGGGGGAAAGAAAACCCACTGCTTAGTGAGACTGCAGCACCCGTTATTTAGCAGTGGGTGGGAATCCAGTTAGCTGGACTTAAAACACCATTATGCATTGTCCATATGAGAAGAGTTCAGATGTGGCCTCTGTCAGAAGATGATGGCAAGGAAGTCTAATTCCATTTAAAAAAAATCACTAACCAAATTTTCTTAGAATGTTTAGAATGTTAAATGGGGAAATGCATAACTGATACCTCTTTTTTTTTAACCAAACATGCCCATCATGAATTAGATGATGACTTCTAGCAGTTAAGAAAACTTCCCCAGATACTTCCATGTACACGTTTGGGAAAATTATTTGCAATGATATATTTCAATTTCCTTAAGAAACTAGACCCATCTTCCTAATTCCCTTTTCCTCAAGTCCCTCCGCAGGAGTTAAGAAATGAAGTATTTTGAAATTATTATCAGATAACTGTTTCTATGAATAAAAAGCTAATCTCTGCTTTTTTAAAAATAGATTTAGGTTCCAAAGCTGGGAAATAAACAGTGGTGGCAGAAAGGAAATATGAGATTAATAAAAATGAGGACATTTTGCAGAGCTACTCTGGATTGTTTTACTCTCTCCCTCCCCCCCCACCCCCACCCCCCCTTTTTTTCTGGGAAGTGGTACTTCTGTAACAGCATGCATTGCAGTGGCTCTTCTGCTTTCTGTTTTAAAAGTTGTATGAATACTAGCAGAGATTGTGGTTCTTTAGTGCCCAATGAATACCGCCTCACACACTGATACCTATAGTAACACATACAGAGTGACTATGAGATCAAATGCTCTGGTTAAAAAGCCTTAGGGAAGCATTATGTGTCTGAGGTCTGATCTATTGTCTGGGAGGTCGGAGAGTGTTAATGCACTCTGCAAAGATTAGACTCCCTCTCTAATTGCTCCAACACTTCCTTAAAGGATTTAAACAGGCAGGAAAGGTGATGCTCCTTGTCAATTTTTGTCTTCTGACAGCTGTTGAAGTTTATCTGTCTTTCCGTGGAGACCACTAGATCACGTAAACCAGGCAATGTCAAAAGCACAAAACCTGAATTAGGACTGAGAGCAATGAATGCCATTATTTACAACTTCATTATTTGAGCTTTTAAACACTGCAAGGTTGGGGACAGGATGCTTTCACATGCTGTGCTGGTGATGGGAGCTCCCAAAGTCCCACAAAAAGTTTAACTCATTGAGTTTGATGAAAAGTCACCCTTTTAATAATTCTGAGTGGATCACATTATTGCCTGCATCCCTTAGAGCACATCTGGTGCTTCCCCACTGCATCTCTGTGGTACCACATCAGTGCATGTAACAGCCACGACCATTGTATGTATTACTGCTTATTTATCAAGGTGCAGTGCTAAATCTGAGCTACCGTGAGGCACTGTTTGCTATTTACTCCAAATTTTTTCTTTCCCTCATGAAGTCTGATAAGAATTTGATTTCCCTTGGTTCATAGAGCCTAACTCCTACATAAAAGCTGACTCAGAAGCTCATGCAGGAAAGTTTTTATACTGCTTAACCACCATGTCCACGCTGACAAGTACCTGACCCTCATCACTGGCTTTATGAAGCAAAATAGAAATTTGTCCAATTAAAAGAACCAGCTTATTATTTTGAAGTGTAGCTATTTGACAATCAGCACCAAGTAGTTTTGCTGCTGATTTAGAGGGCTAGCCTATTCTATAGGCTTATGTTTGCAAAGGATGCTGCTTTTGCTTGGGAAAGAGCTTTAAGAGCAGGGGATGAAAAAAGGTGAATTAACTGAGAAAGAAGCGCGGCTCAACACCAGGAGAAATTGGAAGATTTAATATTTGTGCAACAAGGCCACGGCATCCTCATGTTCACAGTGGGGTAATGTTAGTGCAACAAGAGTGGGATTTGACCCATCTTTTTAGAAACGTCCATTCCTATTTCCCAGACAGATGTGAGTGTGTCCTGTTTCACTGCAGCTCCCATAATGTGACAGGTCCTGCTGAACAGAGAAGCCACCCTGTAGTTATTTTTTTTTCCTGGTGGATCAGAAGCATTTTAATTTGATAGTGTCTGTGTTTTTGCTAGTCTTGCAGCATCTAAATGTGTTGGTGTATATAATCATTTTCACACATCCAAATGTATAAATTTGACCTATATAAATATACATCTATTCAATGCCTCTTTTCTAGGCTCTGAGCAGATGACTAATACAGCTGTTCAAAGGAGAAAAGGATTTTTTTTTTTCTTTTTTTTTTTCTTTTTTTTTAAGAAAAAGCCCTCTTGGCTCTGAATCGGAAATTGAGGAGCAGAAATCATCAAGTGTATTCTGATCGTTCTCACATGGGTAGTTCCTCCTTCCCTTCCTGCATAGCATGTTCCTTTGCACTGTTGCTATATTACATGAAATGTTTCATCTGTATATAAAAATTAAAAATTCAAACAAAAATCTGGCCCATATGAAGAACAGGCCCTTTGGGCATATGGTTCATTATGCATATTCGTTTAATTACTAAAACACTTGGGATGTCTCTACTGCCCTTGCTTTCAACTTGTAAAGTTGGATCTGTTCTGCAGCACAGAATATGTTGAACAGGCATGTGTCATAAAGGACTTCAGTTTTCTTCTACTTAAAACTCTATATAATGTTCTTGGCTGGATTGTTAGATTTTACTGAATATTAGTTCAATCCTCTGCATCAAAACAGCAGTTCAGGGTCTCTTTTCCCTTAACACCTTCTCTAACCCAAAAAGGCAAGTTTTACAGTGGTTAGTTCAGAGTTGTGTTTAGTACCAAAGTAACGTGAGACTGAGGATTTAGATTTCAGGCACATTCCCACAAAGCACCTAAAATTGCACATTGAAGCTGTATAACTTTTATTAGCTAAGAAGGGATTGCTGTGATAGTGTGACTTTAATTGATTTTCAGAGCAAACAGGTGGTGATGGTTTAGGCATCTCCTAGTCTCCTGCCATTCCTAATTTGGAGCTGCACATATAATAGCTTTATTAAAACAAACAGTCTTCTGGCTTTAGTTTTACCTGAACAGCTGCCTGAAATTGCAAGAGTCTTGCAAGTTGGGTTTTTTTCAGATTGTTCTGTGTTTTGGAAAGCAAGATGCTATAGGTCTGCTAGTGGAAAATCTCTGTTACATAGTCGTGCTGTCAATGCTTGGGATTTTTTTGTGTCACTGCTGTTGTTGCTAGCTTACAATAGTAATGTATTTAGGGTATAATTACAGTGAGTCTCCCAGTCATCTTCATGCATTTGTTCTGTAGTGCAGCAATTTTGTCACACTGCAGATTATGAACCTGCTGAAATGATGTAATCACTGTCACTGTTCTTGTTGTGCATCAGGCGTAGGGAGGACTGGGGTTCAACTACCATTTTTGCTCTCCTCTTGAGTGTGGGAAATGGATCTCGGGTAGATGAAGAGACCTGGGCTCTAGCATTGGGCTTTCATGTACATGGACATGGGATTTGGGGAATCCCATGTGTAGCATTAGGAAAGAGGATAGTCTGAAATCCTTTACTTGAAAGGGTATCATCTTACTGCTTTGAATGTGCTTTAATAGGTGTTTTTAGATTTCTGGTTCTGTGATCTGGGTTTACTGTTTGGTAGTGGTGGTTATTATTATTGATTTTCATATAATTTATTTTTTTCTGCTTAGTTTCAGTCTGGAAACATTTCTTTGGGACTGGAAGTTTTTGAAAAGGGGGGTATGGGACGGTTTTGCGGCCTGAGTGTATACAAGCATCTATTCCTCATTTATGTGGGTTTATTGCAACCTGATTATTATTTCTTTATATATATTTTTTAATTCCATAGCTGGAGACTGCCAGGGAAATAACCTTATGTGTAATCTTCCTGCCACTGAACACTGAATTAAGCCTAATTGAACATACTTGCTTTATTAAAAAGCCTGTTTTCTTTTACTCATTCAGATCTAATATACACTATGAAAGCAAAGGAGGAAGTCATTAAAGTAGTTTAAACATATTGTTTAAGCCTCCCATTTGCTACCAGTTGGAACCCAGTGTTGAGAGCCCAAAGTTAAAGAATGCTTCCACAAAATCCTCTTTCCACCCCTCTACAATTACATCACCATGTGACCCTCACTGCTAATGTTTCTCATAGTGTTAACAAATATGCCTCCAAAGTAAGTGGACATTTATCAGCTCAGCTAATGATAAATTTTTTCATGACCCTTTTAAGGTGTTCACCTTATCCAGAATAAATAAAATTAACCTACGTTTTTTCTTCCTTTTAAATAGCACAGATATTTTTTTTCTGACACTTTGGGGAAGAATTATTTACTATAAGATCAGGCTTTTAACTTGCATAATGCCTGCCTTCCCTGCAGATAGATCATAACTTTCTTCATGAGAGTAATACCGAAACTATGACTCTGCTGATAAACAAACCAAAACATTAGGGATAAAAATGACCATTTAATTTAGCTACAATATAAAACAAGTTTGTTGGTTTGGTTTTTTTGCATGCCAACCCCCCTTTGTTTTAGGATTTTCTCCGTCGCCTTTGTCTGTGGTAGAAATAACATGCAGATTTATTCCCCTAACCCACTCCCAGCGGATTACCCCAAAAGATAGAAAACTGTTGTAATATTTTTTCCTTGGGTTTTTTTCAATTTTAAGCTTTATTGCTGGAGGGTCTTAACTGTATTTTACTTGGCACAGGAAATGTAAAATATGTTAGATAAAAGCATGAGGGAAAAATTTGACCAGTCAGCATGCTGGCAAACAGCTATTTCTTCAGTGTCTGCAGCCTAAAAGGATTTGAAATCTTTTACTCTAAAACTGTTGTACATACATAAATATAGAACCCAAACCTTGTGGTGTTGTAGTTGTTTTGTTTTTTTTTTCTTTTTATTAAGCTCTTTTGGGGTTAGGAATAAAGAGTAAGTATCAGCCACAAGAAAACTGGGTAGAACCACCCGGTTAGACTTGTGATGGGCTGTTAGGCTTTGGGCTTTAAATGTGGGTGTCTTAAAGGACAAAGATGACACCTCCAGTCACATGCTGTTTTGTTTTGAAAATTATCATCCACACTGACCAATTTGACAGATAATCTTTAAATAGCTGGAATGTAATATATAAATCTTAATGACATAAACTTAACAGGTGTTAAGTTTATCTAAGTTCAGTTCAGTGAAATAGGCTTGAACCAAGCGGCTCTTTCCTGATCTCTCATGAAAAAGAGATCTTGAAGGATCTTGGTTTTAATTTTCTAGGCTGGCTAATCTCATTAATATAATCAAAATGATCAAAGTAAAGGAAAACTCTCACTTTTTAATTAGTTTGGTTTTATTTTATTGTTGTTTCTCTCTTTCGGATTCCAGGCATTGTTATGAATAAAGAATTAATTCATTAAACATGTTAATGACAAAAAGTAATTCAGGATCAGAGTGTGAGCATTTTGTGTTTGCAGTGTTCAGCATAGCATCCCACCCTTCCCTGATGAAGTTACCGGCAGCAGCGTCCCAGGAGGCTGGTGGAGAACAGATTGTAGTATTGTCAACTCTTCTGATTTCACTGTTACTTTTGCAGAATAACATGATTTTTTCTTAAAGCTCCATTTCTTAGAGTCTTGTGATTGCACATGAATCACAGCTTTCATTTAAAACACAAATGAGTTTCTACTTCCTGGCAGCAGCAAAGAAAATGAGATCCCCCTGAAGAGTCTAAACCAGACAGTGATAAAAAAGGCCCTAACACATATTGACTTAAAGTGTATGAGATTTTTGTGTGTTCTTTCAGGGTATTTTTTTCTTGATTATTTCATGTCTTATTTTGTTGGGAGAGGGGGACATTGGTTTTTTTCTTTCCCTTTTGAGCATTCAAACTGGTGTTAAAATTGTGACCCTTATGACCAAAGTTCCTATCCTCCAAAGTTTTTATTCTGTCATTCCTTTTCCTTGTTGCATCCTCACATGAAATGTAAATTGTCAAGCACAAGTTAGGTGTCTTGGGTTTGTTTCCTCCCCATTAACTTCATCCTGGACCACTTTCTCAGCAGCCTGCAGCTGGTACAAGCAGAGATGGGACATGTGGGTATGGCAGCAGGACATGACTTTATAACTCTGTCATTTAGCCTATGTAGACAACAGAGGTGGGCAAATGTGGCCACATTGTTTGTTACCCAAAGCATCTTTTAAAAAAATATCAGGTAGATTTAGATGGTAGCAAATTGTACAAACGTACCCTTTATTCCTACTTCTCAGTTCTGTGCAGGCAGGCATGTAATACAGACTGAGTTATTTTGGGGCACAATTTGATGTTTTGGGTTAACTTCGGGGTATTTAGGTGGATTTTTTATGTGTCTTTGTGTTTAGATTCCAGTTGTGTTTGCATTTGCAACAGAGAGCTTGTGTAAAGAGCTAAGCTTTTTGCCTGTGATACAACCTTAACAATTAGTAAATTGTATACTGGTGTGTGGAGCAATGCAGGCATAATTTGTAATGTGGCATAAATATTTAAAGACCTCTATTCCTTCTGGTCATTTCTGATTTTGGTCATTGCTGTTCAGTACGGAGCATGTTTCATGCTGCCGTTGAGATGCTCTGCATTCTTTTGCTGGGGACACAAAAAGTAAATTGAATCTAAAATAAATAGGTTTCTTCTGACAGTGCTGGTTTATTTAAGTATAATTTCTCTTCCTGCCACGTTCTTCGTTATTGCACTGCAATGAAGGAGTCATTCTGCTCATAACTGACCCCTCCTTCAGTTCCAGCTTGGTGGCTGTGAAGTGGCACCAGAGTGCTCTCAGCTGGCCATGGCACAATGAGAGAGCAGCATATGGATGTGGGAAGGAGAGTATTAGTAAAAGCAATTCTGGAATGCATCTTTGGAAGATGTTGTGTTCTTAAAGAAAAAAATACATCTTTTGGAGAGTACCTTTAGTAGGAAATACATAAAACGTGGCTGCCTCAACCTTTATTTGGAATGCCCTGATATGGGGCTGTATTAGTCTAATTTCCATAATTCTTATAGGTTTCTTTTTGTAATATTCTTGCTAGCCAAGCACATAAACCAGCCCAAGAGCACAAGTACAAACACACTGCTCTATGTGAGTGTGTTCTTTCTCTCCTCTACTCTTCTACTCTCCCTTTCTAAGGGCAGGAATAAGTAGCTGTCAGAAATAATTTGTTGTCGACAGGCTTATTGCCTCCAAGGGATTTGAATGCCCTTTTGGGGAGCCAGTATCTTATGTTATTGGGTAATATCCTGCATTTTGTTTGGGGCAGAGGGACTGAAAGCTTAGGATAAAATGCTGGAGAGTTTGTCCCTGAATATTGAGCTGCAGAAATTTCTCCTTTTTAATAGAGTCCATTTGTGCGAACATGGCAACTTGACACTACAGAACCCAGAGATAAGTTAAAAATATGTAATTCCTCTACCCTGTAAATAAAGGGGAGCATGTCTTTGTGTCTCAAATCCAAGTCAGTGTTTCAGTTTAGTGCAAGACATAAATTGGCCATTCAAAGCAGTATCAGCTCAAGTTTTTCTCTGGGCTGCGTGAATTGCACTGACTGTGTTTATAAATCGCAAGGAAACTTTTGAGGAAGCTGTTAGTAGTTTAGAGTTAGGATAAATTGTGTGTGGTTTTGAAACTTGGAGTTTCAAATCATATTTTTCACAGCTCTGCTGATGAGGCATTTCATTAGCGTTGGAGCCTACACGGGCTGAGAAAATAACCTTTTACTACAGGTTCCTTGCATGCATTTAATCTCCTTTCACTTTTATTTTTTCCATCTGATGGAATGTATCCCTCTCTTTCTCCCATCTCTGTTGTTTTCCAAGAATTATTCTGTCACACAGCACAACATCTTTTACTTCTCCACAAAGTCTTACCAGGTCAAAACCAGCTTGTTTTTTAGACTTAAAAAATTATATAATTACTGCTTAGAAAAATTACACAGAAAATCTTATCTAATGTCAGGTTTCTAAACCTCTTAAAAGTGTTCTATCCTATGACTGTGGGTTTGCTGGTGACAAATGTTTTATGGGCATACTTTAGTAGACACCCGTCTAAAATCTGTTCTTAATAGTCAGATCCTAAATTGGAACCAGAGAGGCAGAAAAACCAGATTTGAAACGTGTTTCTAAGGGTTTGTTTTTACTTTCAGTTGAGAGTGCCTTCTCTCATCTTTTGTACTGCTGTCAAAAGGGCCACTCTTATGGTTGTTCAAACTCCATGCTTTTTGACAGGAACAGTTGGACCCCTCTTCAATGATTTTCAGATGAAACAGCTTCCAAACCTCCAGAGCTTTAACTTGTAGTTATTAGGCCCTTTGAAATAGCAACACATTAATCAGCTGAAATCAAGTGGTCCTTTCTCCAAGGCTGTGATATTGCTGTTCTCTTCTAGGTAGAACTCTAGTCTAAATATTAGTTTCGAGAGCTCTTCTCCCTGCACCCCCTTCCCTCCCTCCCCCCGATATGTTTATTCCATTGCTGTTTCTATTCTGATCATTGTTTTATAATGTTGTGAATTAAAATGCTCAGTTCTGTAATAGGCTTTTATGCTCTCAAATTGCATGAAAAGAAGTAACGCAGAAAACTAGATTCCACTTGTTTTATTTTAGAAATTGGCTTCCGTCCTTTAAAATTCTCTCATGCACAGTATGAAGCCTAGCAGAAAAGGTATTGATGGTGTAATGGATTATGTGTGACAGAACTTGGTCTAACAATGATGTGAAACAGAAAAAAGTATGGTTTGTTAAAACTGGATCATTTGAAACAGGGGCTTGGTTTCTGTCCCTGACATTTGTGATATTGAACATGTGATCTGAACCTGTTACTGCCTTCCCTTACCAGTCTATTAGGTAAAAGGCAGAGAGGATTAGGAGAAATCAAGAAGATACTGTTCCTTGCAGTAGCCGTTATAGATAGATATGTATAGATTTATTTGGGTTCAAACTTAAACGGAGATTTAGGTTGGATATAAGGAATAAATTCTTTACTGTGAGTGTGGTGAGACACTGACACCGGTTGCCCAGAGAAGCTGTGGCTGCCCCATCTCTGGCAGTGTTCAAGGCCAGGTTGGACGGGGCTTGGAGCAACCTGGTCTAGTGGAAGGTGCCTAAGCCCATGGCAGGGGGTTGGAACTGGATGATCTTAAAGTCCTTTCTGACCCAAACCATTCTATGATTCTGTTATTCTATATGTCAGCAGCTGAACCATTCTCGAGTTTTGTCAAAAAAGTAATGCTAAGAAAATAATTCAGGGAGGGTGCTGTGGAGCTTCTCCAAGGCATAAGGTGTCACTGGGGAGAGAATAAAAACATGCACAATTGTAATTTGAGGAGTGGGTGTCCATATCACAGGGCTGCTGATGCTGTAGTCAGTGTCAGGGAGCTATGTGAGAGCTGATAAAATAGGACATGGGCCTCTTTGGGAACTGCTTTGAAAACCAATGTTACAGAACTACTCAAAAGGCTGTTAGAATGCAGAAATATTTCTATTCGCTTTATAAACACCCTCTGAACTTTTATTATGTACTCTATGTTCATAGCAATCATTTCCCATACCTCCGAGGCTAAATAATTTCTGAATAGCTAAATCAATTTGTCTTGTGTCTGTGTTGTGTCACAGTAATGAAAGTTCCCTTTACTGCGGCGGTAGCAGTAAAGCAACTCTTCTTAAGGAGATGTGGGAGCTCTATCAGAGCATCACAGCCTGAGATAGAACTCAGCAACCGATTAACCAGTCAGCATTAGAAAGGAAGTGACAGTATGCCTCAGCTATCAATTTGAGACTACAGTGAGATTTTGTAATTAAGTTTTAGGGTCTGAAACTTAATAATACACAGAATGTACTGTTGGATCTAAAATCACCAAGGTCTTGATTTTGTATCTTGCCTAAATGACCCGTGATTGCAAGGTTGTATTATACTTGCAACCGAGCAGGGTGATGTTCATATAGGATGGTGACAGATGCACTAAAATTGGTTCAAGTCCTGCAATTGAATGAATGAAGAGAGGTTCTTCAAGAGCTTCATTGACTCCTGTAGGACTTTGCCTAGCTGACTGCTGGTGGAGTCTTTTTGCTGCGTTAAGAGAAGACTGAGTTTGTAATACCCCACGGAGACGATGTAAATGCAACCTCCTCCAACAGGCTGAAGCAAATGTTTTGAATTAATACCTGGCAGTATGAATTTCCATGAAGTAGTTTACATAAGGATCAGATGTATTTGTATGTGTGTGTCTGTTTTTATCTCTCTATGTATACCTGAGATGGATATCTGTATAGATATGTACACTAACAGGTCTTTGTTCTTTAGAATGACATTTGAGGTAGGACAGGAGCTGGTATCAGCTTCACTTTGTCTTACAAAGCAAGGGAGTTGGAATAGCTTCAGAGGAACTTGTTCCGGTTAGAACTTTCCATTTAGGGAGGACGTTTTAGGTTGGAATATAACAGTTTTTGAAGTCTTTATTAACTAAAGCCATGCAAGATGTCTGTAAGACAGATCAAGTACCATGCCTTATTGGCCAGGATTCTTGTGCTTCTGTTGCCTTGTTTACATATAAAATGTGGCTGTTGGAATCATTATCACTCCTAATTTTTTAGCATGTTGAAAATCAGGATCAGAAAGAAAAAAACAAAACAAATCCTCTTCTACGTTCCTGTGCTGTAAATCAATGGTATGGGGATATATTGTCTGCATGTCAGCCTGTTTTATAAATGAATATATCTCAGAGATTGTTTTACTGGCCTACAAATGCCAAGAACAGGGTGACAGTCTAATTCTTTGCATAGCAGCAGCTAACATAAAATCAGGTTCACTCTAGAAAATGCAACTGCTGTTTGGGCAAGGTTACAGATACAGTCATTTATGTTTGGCCCATGGTAGATATTAGCTGACCATTTGCCTGATGTCAGACAAGTCTTTCTGTTTTAAAATTACAAAAACTGCTGTTTTGTAGGGGTATAAATTCTTACTGTGCTGAATGCAGTGGGAAGTGCTTCTTTGGTGCAGTGTGGTTGGACTTTCAGATCCATAACACAAAAATACATGGCCATAAATATCCCATTCTGCAAGTGCCAGTGTTGCTTTTATATATGTAATATGTAATGGGCCAAAGATGAAGGGAGGTAGAGATTTAGCTATCTGATCACCCATAGAGTTTCCCTTTTGTTGTAGTTTGGGATACTTTAACTGGATCTGACTAATTTTCACCTACCTGTATTAATCCAAAAATGTGATTTTTGTTTCTGATCAAACCAGGTTCCTTTGGAGGAAGAAAAAACAGTTAAATGTGTTTGTGCTTTGTCTTTAGAGTGGATTGTTTAAAATAGCTTCAGGTTACTACCAGCATTAGGCAGTTCTTCTGGAAACACTATGTGTGAGTAGAAAAGGAAATGGGATCACAACATGCATTTTATGGCAGCTCTGGATTTAGTTTATTAAGTTTGCATTGCCAACCACTCCAAGTTTGCCGTCTGTTCAGGTATTGTTGGTACTGCAAGATAGGCTTGAAGCTTGGCTTGGTATCATTTTTTTTTTTAGATCCTAAGTGATTTTTAAGTCTCCATCATGTTAGTTATGTGCTTTGCTGATCCCGTTTGCTGAATAGAACTTCAAAACTTGTTTTCTGGTTTTGCTATTAGTGGATTTTGTCAGATACCACTCCAAATGCACAAACTCATGCTGTTTCTGGGTAGAGACTCTCCAAGCAACCAGTGAAATCAGAATATGCTGAAAAACGGCAAGGGTATGAGAATGGAGACTAGGCTTACTGGATCCCTTTCCAAAAGTACGTGCAACCCAGATCCTTGCCTCCTGGAAGGAAATGATGCTGCTGTACCAAGAACATAGGTGGATTAATGGTGAAGATGCATTTGCTGATTATCTGCTGTAGAGTGATAAGGGAGCTGGATGGTTCCTGTTACACAAGAGGCAGAAACTCTCCTCTAGCCTGTGAAAGACCCCCTCGCAATTAGGGTTTGATCAAGTGGAGCAGGTTTACCTCTATAAGTGGGTCTTTATTTACTAGCACTGAGGACAAAAGGCTTTCAGGCTTGAGGGGGTCCAAGGAAGAAGTGAATAAAGCCTTCAGACTACCCTTATGTTCATGGCCTTGTACTTCACCAGATACAGGGGAGGAGAAGCTATGAAACAGCAGCCTAATGGGCTCAAACAGAATAGAAGGAGAGCACGCTTTGCGAGCAGTTTTTCTTTGCCGAAATAATAGTATGAATGAGGTTAACAGAGATTCAAGGATGAATGTACATAGGGATAATGACTGAAAGACTTGCTTATATGCCTTTCTCTTTAAACGCTTGTATGTATTCCCTTCTGCTGCTTTATTTCTCCCAGGTATTCGTGGTCACCGTCTGGACCGTGGAACTGTACATGGTGCCCCTGGCTCTGCTGGTGCTCTTTGCATACAACTTCTCCCTCGTCACAACAGGGAAGGTCAACAACACCCAAGATGCCCAGGCAAGTAAAGTGGCAGTAATATTTCTGGCATCCCCAGCTTGAATTTACTCATGAGCAAAATGTTATGTATTTTAATGGTATTAAGCAAATTGTGTCACTAAACAGCATTTTTATTTCAAATTTACTGAAAAGAAACATCAACCCTCTCAATTTTCATAATTCAGTTCAAGCAATAATCTATTCAGAGTAGTAGGAGAAGACGACAAGAGTGTGTAGGAGGGGGATTCTACTTACTAAATAACTACAAATGTTTTTAAGTTGAAATGAGAAAGACTTACAAAGTGACAAGTTCCTAAAACCCATGCCCCTATTGCTCTTACACTTTGCGTCACACTAATGATTCATGATTCACAGAAGAGGAAAGTCGATAGAAGCCAAAGAAGTTATTTTTAAACCTTTTCCTGTGATTGAGACTTTAGGAAGCCCTTATTCCTCCTTCCTACCCCCCTTTAAATAACAAATGCTTCCCCTCCCCCCCCCCCCCAAAATTTAGCCTTCAGGGTTTTTTAACTTGATCTGGGAGAAAAAAAGATTTAGATATAAAAATAATTACAACATGTGTGGCAAAGTGCTACTGTTGAGGTGTGAAATGCTGTTTGATGCTGGACTCTGTCTTTACTTACAGAACAATGGTAATTACAGTTAGAAGTGAAAATAAATTCATGGATGTCCGTAATATTCTGGTTTTAAATGTGTAATAAGTACAGTAATGAAATACAGGTTGAATTATAGATTCTTTCTAACTTCTTATAAAAAGATGATAAACATTTGTACCCATGAAGTATACCTTCACTCAAATGAATCAAGTGGATTTTATACAAAGAAATAATATCCTACAATTAAAAAGGCCAATAGCTGGTTTATTAGTTTTAGTGAGAAAAGTTGCTCCTAGTTCAGTTTCCATCTGTTTCCAAGTGGAAAGATTGTTAGAAAATATGGAAAGTTGTATTGTCCAGACTAGGATATAGACTTGATGTGAAAACATGGTGAAAGAAATATTTTTCTCCAATTTCAACTAAGTCCGGAATAACATAGAAAGATATTGTGTGTCTTCAGTGACTACTTCATCTCATCTAAAAAATAAGAATTTCCTATGTGGGAAAATCCCAGGCAAACAGGTGGTTTTGTTTTTAATACAAAAGGTGATAAAAAATAATGACTTACCCAGAAAAAAATACACAGAGAATACCTTCCAGTACCCATCACTCATCTTGTGGTGAGCTTGTTGCATGTTTAAGTGAGGAGAGTTTCGTGTAAGTCAGCAAAATTGAGCAGTACATCATTTAAGTGGATACTACAAAAGGCTGTACCTGAAAATACAGGTTAATTGCAGCAATACTGAAGAAAGGTCCATCAGGAAGTTGGTCCTTTCCCTGCCACACATCCTGTGAGCAGTGCAATGCCGTGAAATTCAGGGGTGCATTCTGCATAAGCAAAGTTACACATCTGCCTAAGTGCTTTGCAGGATTGGGATCATATGGAACAAGTAGTCAAAGTGCCTTTAATATTACCTGATTTCTTTTTTATGTGTGTCTGTGATTCTAACCATCTGTAGGTCAGAAATAGACAATCAGGTGCTACCCCATGTCACATCTGTCCCACAGATGAGAAAAGGTTTTCTTCAAAATACCAATGCTTTTTACACAGTCATTTATTTATTTTTTGCTTCTTTAGACCTTGGCTGCATATGCACTGCCTTTGGTTTTTGTGTGCCAGCATGCATGTTTCCTGTATATAGAGGAATGCGAGTAACACTGTGCAAAAGTGGACCTCAAATTCTCTCTGATTTCTGTGCTATAAAATGGAAATAACAGTATTAACCTTGTACGCATCATGCAGTTGCCAGGAGGCTAAATTCATGAATATTGGTAAAATGGTTTATGATTTACAGATGGGAAGTTTCTGTAGAAATGTAAACCATGCTTGGTGTTAATTCAGCTGTTTGGGGCATTCCAGAGAGCCAAAGAGTAAATCTGGGTATCTGAGCGTACTAAATGCAACTGCTTTAAAACACAAATGCAAACCATCTTTTTATTGTGATTCTTCACATTCTTTGCATGTTTGCTGTATTTAAACATGTAATGCAGCAAATCAAATGTACCTAGTAAATAACCAAGAAGAACTTGGAGAACCCTGTTAAAGGCTCAGATTATTAAATACCTGAATTGAAAGCCAAGTGCTCCTAATTTCAAGCCTTAGCCAAGTCTTTCGTTTTCTCCTGTATCTGTCAGCATAAAAGTTAAAGGGAGAAAATAATGCTGCATAGAAATCTGACCGTGATTTGTGAGATTGATTATGTTCATCCGAATGTATTTTCTAAAGTCTAATGTTTCAGTAATGGCCCTAAAGAGAGGGAACAGTCATCATAGCAGCAAGGATGGAACAAGTTGAGTACAGAGTCCTCAGCCTTGACATACCAGCTGGTTCATTTGTCAGACTAAGAACAAAGCTGTTTACAGACAGTATAAGTTGTCAATGAATTTGAAAGCCTGTTGCCTTCAAACTACTGGGTACAGCCACTAATGCTTTATTTAGACTTAAAATTTGTATAGGGTATTGCAGGCTTTGTTCAGGATACCAAAAAAAAAACCCCAAAAGTCCTTGAATACAAAGTGTTATTTCTGAAAGGTGAAAGCAGTGGGGTTTTTTGATGACTTGCAGTAGAAGTGGGAGAAAACTGTGTAATGAAATGCTGTGGGAGTATCAGAAGCCTTACAAATGTTGCCTGTCACTGAAAAATAAGTGTAGCATTTTGAAACATGGACATCTGCTTTTGCAGGAGCTTATGGGCTTGGATGAAGATGAGGATGAAGATGATAAGGTAAGCATATCTCATAATTGTGTTAGCTAGAATCAGAAGGAACGTGGGAGAGCACACACCCACCATCCTATTTCCATGAGATCTTCATGTATTATGTGTATTAACTGGAAAAACAATTGTTACTAGTTTGCTCATTGGCAAATTTGAAAATATGAAAAGGTTGGTTTATATAACATTCCATAGTGGTGGTATCTATGAGAGACCTCTGAACATTAACTGGGTCTGAGCAGTCCCCGGTTTGTGCTTGAAATCACAACAGGCACATGTTCATGTATGTGTACTGATAGGCATGTGTATGGGTGGACAAGGTGCAAAGACATGCATGTGTATGTAAAACCCTCCCCTTCAGTTTCCAGCATTGGATCACATTCTGTGCTAATGGCTTTCCCCAAAAGACTTGGCATTTTCATTTCTGCAGAATTGGTGTGATTTGTGGAGAACCAGTTAGAATTTTCTCAACTTTTCTTTAAGAGCCTGGGTTTTAGTGCATTGGCTGAAATGTAGAAAGAATTGGAATTGACAAGGCCTGTTTTGTATTTTATTGGAGCGTACTTACTCATTCTTCTCACTATGAAAAATTCATTGGATTTTTTTTCCAAGTTCATCAAACCACAGTGACAAATGATAAAAGGATTAGAGGGCATGACATCTGAAGAAAGATTAAGAGAACTTAATGTATACAGCTTTAAAAAACATAAGTAAGTGAAGGAGGATCTGATAATCTATAAATACTTTAAAGCTAAAAGGTGAGGAATTATTTAACGAGCAACAGCATGCAGAGGAACATTAGCTGTTAGGAAGAAAATGTTCACAAGGCAATGTGAAACTTTCAAATTGCATACTAAGTTAATAAGACTCTTGAATATTCTATGTTTTAAAAGTGTTGCAATGAAATTGTTGATAATTGAGAAGAAAATCAATATCACAGTTAGCAAGTGCACCTTAACTCTTCTCAGCCTCAAACGCTAGAATTGGAGCTCGGCACACTAATTGATGGGAATAGTTATTTAAACTTAACCTGCTCTTCTGTGGTGGTTATATTTTAATGAGAAACCAGAAATCTGTCAAAGTTACAAAGTTGAATTACAGGTTTTGTGTTTAAACATTCCTGTTTATAATTTACTCTTTGCATTGTATAATTGGTCAACTAAATGGACCAATATCTGGGACTCACCAGAAGTTGTTTAAATGAAAGTTGCATCTTTTCCAAAGGAATACTGTGTATCTCTAAAAGTCAATAATTTATATTCTGTGGGTACCCAAAGTTAGACACCTGTAAATATTGAGCCTACATCTTATTTGTGTGATGCCTAAAGGTGTAGCTTATTTGCTGGAACTAATCCCATTTACTGTCTTCCTTTTCTCATATGCCTCTTTCTCATTTGCAAGTGCTGAGGTGAAAAAAAACCAAGTTAAAATGTATTAAACAGGTATTTAATCCTCTGTTTCCTGTGCTGTGAAAGAGATTTATTGCTGCAAAGCCAAAACATTCTAGGTTACATTTACCCTAGATTTATGTCCAGTGACTTTTTTTCTCTCTGTAAATACAACTGGGCCACTTAAATAGGGATCTGATTGCTTTGCATTTTTGCCACAATACCCCCCCAGCCTCCCTCCCAAAGCAATTCCATTGTCATCCTCTTTCTTGGTTTCTTTTAACTAAGTATGCAGGTGTGGGAAAACTTCTGAGAGTCAACGTTGAGCTGCCCTACCGTTTTGTAATCAGCATTGCCTCCATCTCCATTTCATGCATGCACTCTTTGAAATGGAAAGCTGGTAGCACTGGCTAAAGCAGTAGACACCTCCAGCAGGCTTTCTCATCAAGATAACACTTTATAGCCCAACATCACTGCAATAATAATTCTTAACTTGTATTAATTGATATACTAGTGTTATGGGTCTGTGGAATCCTGACAGAATTCCCAGGAGAGAGAATTGTCAGTCACTGCATGTTTCCCATGTCAAGTGCTGCGTAACATTGCCTTGATGTCTTTGTCCTGTCCTGGGTATACTCCTCCTTTGCATCAGCGATGGACCATGTTTACAGTCTGATGACTTGCATGTTTAAGTACATTAGGTTATTCCAAGTGACTTTTCCAAGTCTGAGGGTGGTCAATGCTCTCCAGGGAGTGAAAGAAAAATGTAATTTTATGACATTATCTCATAGCAATGTCAACATTTAAACAGACAACTATACTTTAAAAAGAAGTCTGTGTATTTTTTTTTTTCCTCCCTAATACAAGAGCTCCTAAAGTTGGAATCTGCTAGTGGGGTTGTGGTATACGAGGTCACTGTTTCTGTTTCCTATCATCGTGCTGTATCAAAATACTCACACACACAGCCTTTCTGGTTCTGCTGCATGTTAGACATAACAGACCATGCTTCTGGGAATTGTAACACACCCTCTAAGAGATGAACTGTTTACAAATTAGAAATACACAGACACTTAGTTCAAAAACCCAAGAGCAGATTAACTCCCTCCACCTAAACTATCTGTCTTAAATGACAGGACTTAATTGCCAACTCCCACTTTCTTTCCCCCTCTGCCCTCCCCACATACCAGCATGGAGGACTGTAAAAGATAAGAGAGCTCTGTCCCTTTGGCACAAGCTCTTCTGTGGATGAATGCTTTCTCGGATTTGTGCCATCTTGGACATGGAGTTCAAGCTGCATCGTGTCAGCTCTGGGGTCTGTCAAGCTGTCTGAATAAGGATTGTTTTAAAATTACATCACCAAGACATCTTTTGCCTGCCAGTAGGAAGGTATAGACAAGTTACATGCAGCTCAGTGCAAGTTGTTTGATTGTTGACCGTGTCTATTTATTTTACTACTTTTTTTTCCTTTTCTGACAATGACTGTATAGCTTCAAGAGCAGACAGTTGCCCTGGTTAATGAGTGTGTCATAGCACCCGACTGTAAAGAGTCTTCTCCTGATCTTAAGTGGTATGGATAAAAGTTTGCTTCTCTTCCAAAACAGACAAAACTTAAATAAATGACCACTAATTCCATGTCTAGTAACTGAATCAAAAGCGAATCAGAGAAAGAAACTAAATCAACAACAATTCCTGTTGTGTTTTGAGGGGTATTTTTTGTGTGTTTTGTTGTTGGTGGTGGTGGTTTTGTTTGTTTGTTTTGGGGGTTTTTTTGGATGGTTTCAATCCAGTGGTGAGCCAACATAGTGCTGCTTGGCTAGTGGGATGTAATAGGGAAGTATCAGACGACACTGTGGCTTTAAGCCAAGTTATTTGGCAACTTCCAAGAAATGTTTAATATCTCATGTATTGGAAAAAAGAACAGTGGGAAAAATCCCCCCCGAAATCCGATGTTTCTAATGTAGGAAGTTCTCTGTCAAAAAAAGGTACAAGAAAATATACAAAGTTTTATGAACACAATTCAGAAAGACTCCAGCTGAACAAATTAAAGTCAAATTCATCCAGTAGCAAACAGCTGACATTTTCCATTTGAGTTAGATTCAGCATGTGGAAACCTTCCGTATGGATCTTATTTGTACGGGTGGATTACGATGAAAATTGCATTAATTTTCTCCACTGTAAAGGTCAGTAATTGAAACATGAACCAAGAGTCTATTGTGTAAGATGCTATATCCCCATACTTAGGAAAGGTCATCAAGACAATATCATCTCATTGTTTTCTTCCCTGGAAGTAGAAATAATTTCATTAGTTTTTTCTTTTTCTCTTCAATACAACAATTGCAATATAGCATTTCAACATCTCCCATTAAGACTGCTGAAGAGAGATGATGATAAAGACTTGAAAATACCCCATGGTGCACACTGTATGTTCAGACTAGCAAGGGCTCTCCACAAAAAAAGGCACAAGGTGTGTGTTTGTGTACGTGTGGACTCCCTTAAACTGCTGTCTGTCTTCAGTTGGCTCTTTGTGTCTTCTCTCTCCTTGCATCCTAATGAGTCTCTATACAGAACATGAACATGTTAGCGGTGGAGAAGCCTAAGGGGCAGATTCTGCTATTTGCCTGAGCTAGGCTCAGTGCAGAGCTGCAGGATGGGACACTTCTAAGCACACATAATCATGTGGTCTTGCAACCATCTTGACTGAAGTGTAATATAAGTTTCCAGGTATTACTTAAGACACAATTACAGCTTCCCTAAGTTTCCTCTAAGCTTCTCATTAGCCCAATCAGGCTTCTGGTTAATACAGAGTGCAGGGGTTTCTCTGGTTGTGCTTTGCTCTTTGCTTGGGAGCCTCCTGCGTCAAGAAATTGGATGATAAATGGTCTGTTATTAATTCTTGTTTACACTGCAACATTGTGTAGGACTGCATTTATCCATAGACACCACATACATTGTCACAATCCTTGTCTCAGCATCATAACCTACCAATTCACAGGTTTAGGAGTGATGAGAGAGAGGTGCTGAAAGGAGGGACTTGCAGAGGACTTTTAGATATCCTGAGGCCTGTGGTACGGATCTTCTTATATAGAAACCTTAGCAGCCCTATGGCAGCCTAAAATTCTCCCTCTTGCCCTGGAAGTAGATAGACCAACACCATAACTTCTCTAAATCTCTGGAGAAATATTAAGTAGCACTAGGCAGGTCACCGGACCAAGCACATAAACCTAAGGGAATTCTTGTCTCTTAAAAATTCCAACTATTTAAAATGTTGTTAAAATTTATTTTGAATTGTCCAGAAGTATGAATAGGTCTATCTTTCTCTTGTACCTCAAATTGCTAAAGATCATTACCTAGATTATAGATGACGATCCAGTAGTTTAAGTCTAATCACCATGTGATTGTCCTTAGGTCTCGTGTATTTCCAGGCGAAAGCACTTATTTTGACCATTTTTTTTTTCACCTTTCATTTTTTAAAATGAAAGGTTGACTGATGACTTTTTATTTCCATTCAGGCTTCTTTTTTGTTGCTTCTTACACATGTTCCTTACCTAAATGGAGTTTTATTCTGTTGTGACTACCAGTATTGCTTTAAAATTTGTAGCAATGCCACTAGACTTTGCGTTACTTTAGATGTCTGCGAAAACATGAGCAAGTACAGAAAATGCCTCTTAACCCCCTGCATTTCATGCCTGTGTAGAGAGAAAGCAACAGAGTCATGACCTAAACCTCTCCATATAAGCTTGGTTTTGGGCTGGGCTTAGTTTTGCTGGTCCCTTGTACACAGTTGAGATTTGACTCATGTAAGCAAAGAAAGTGTAAGCATTGCTGAACAAGGCGTGAAGTGGTCATCTGCCTTTTAGCCAGTGTTACCCCAGCCTTAGCTGCAGGATGATGTGCCATTGCTTTTAAAATGTGTCCTTCTAAGGCCTATGGTGTTCTCCTTCATCACATCAATCTGAAGTGATTCTATTGGCTCTGGTGGAATTATTCCAGATTTCACACCTTTTTAACTGAGAGCATAAATTGACCTGTATGTGTTGCATTTCCTCTATTTGGTAATTATTTCAAGTGTGCTCAGATTCACTAAATTTCCACAGCCAGGCAGGCACATTTGCAGCATGGTGTTAATAAACAAAAAGATTCTGTGATGCACAGTTTCAGGGCTGCAGGAGGCAATTGCTGAGAGTTTGGCAGCCATCCTCTCCGGGTACCCATCCTCCTGGAAGCACCAAGAAGGTCTCCTTGCCACGCAACAGACATTGCAGCACAGGGCAAGACAGTGACTCAGCAAGGCAGATCGCTGAGTTCTTTCCAGCTGCCTTTGGCTCCCATCGGAGGCAGGATCCAGTTCAAGGTTGCTGTGGTGACTGTTTTCAAAGCTCTGCCTGGAATTCATTTTAGCTACCAAGAGACTGTCTGTCACTACATGGCTGCCACCTCCCACAAGAGCTTCATTCTGCTGCTAGACTGAAGCTGTTAGCGAAGGGTTCCCTGCAGACAATAGAAGCCAGTGGTCTGCTGTTGATAGCCAATAAAATCTTTTTGGTTTCAGGAGTTCTCGATCTACGAGTATTTTGGCCTTAAGATGTTTTGGCACAGGTTTTGCTGGACACTGGTAAGGTCAGAGTTTTGTAGTCCTAGCACAGGGCAAGTTGCACGTTAAATCTAACTTCAGCTAAGTCTGCCTGTCGCTAAATCACAGCATGTTTGTTTTGTTTTAAAAATCAAAACCCAACAGAATAATAGTGGAGCAGAGACATGCATGCCTGATCTTTTTTCCTTTCTTTACCCTTTCCATCAATCTTGTTTGTTGCTGATACGCTGGGGAATTCATATCTGGTATGTGGGACAAATCCTGGTAAAACATTGCCCTAATGTGCTTGCAACAGCAGTGGGATAATGACTACTGTAAAGGAACCAACCTAATCCCTAAAGTTAGGCCAGCCTAGAGCTGGGCAGACTAACTCTTTGAATTCCTGAAGATTCAGGATGTTAATTCCTTAGTCGTCTGTATCCTGTTTTCTTCCTCCTTTCGCATTAATTGCTCTTTATTTCTTCTCCTCCCCTTTTCCTCATCCTTGCCCCCAAGTGTTGCTCAGCTTTGTATATTGAATCTTCCTTGGCATGCCAGAAATCTGCTGATGAATACCGCTTGTCTGAAAGTCACATAGAAGATTTCTTTTTGCGCAAGTGTTTTATGTGAAACCCAAGTGAGAAAGTATTTAGAACTTGCTCATGGCTTCAAGCCTCAGTTTTTAGTTGTGTGCAGATGATATTTGAAGCATACATCAGAAATACACTTAGAGAACAACATTAAAAATCGTCTATGCGTTTGGAGTGTTGCTTACTGGTTTGGATGTATCCGGAGGAAAAATATCTGAAGGACAGATTGGAAAAATAGGGAACAGCTTTTTGTAAGGATGATGGCTATTAATCACTGAAACAAATGATTACAAGAAGTTAGAAAATCTTCACCATCCAAGTTTTCAGTTTGGTAATGGATGCTTTGTTAGAGCAGAAGCAGTAACTGGCATTATTTGGCCTTTGAATAGCAGATGGTTGATAATTTTTTGCCTTCAGTCTCTCCTTCCATAGATGTTGCAAACCCAGTTCTAACAATGATTGCACACCAGTCATGAATTGCCACGTTAATGCTCGAGACATCCTCTCTTGGCCTGCCTCATATTTCATAGAATCGTAGAATAGTTGGGGTTGGAAAGGACCTTGAGATCATCTAGTTTCAACCCCCCTGCCACTTTTAAAGTCTTTGGCATAGGAAGTACCTCAATTTTGTGGTAGCAAAGCAGTTTCTTTTGCAACTGCCCTGAACGTCCGGGAGCAGCATAACACAGAGCTGTAGTAATCCTTTGAGTGCATTTACATGTCCTGTTTATTAGCTCTTACATAGAAAAATCTAGAAGCACATTTTGTTCAGTACAGCAGAGATTCAGTGTCTTCATTTCCAAGTTTAAGTTGATGTACATTAGCTGGGCACAAAAGACTTAATTTCTGAATTTGCTGGGTGGTGGTTGTTTTTTGTCTCTTCTCTGACATGCTTAATCTTTTGTAAGTCCCCTTTTGTGGCTTTGTTCAGGCAATTAATGTAGAAATGAAGGTTTCTAAATCAGGATATGCAAGGAAGATTTGAAGTAACACACTGATTATATAATTAATTCTCAGTTGTAAATTCATTTTGATGAAGCTAATTCTTTCCCAGAGGCTGAAGACTAGTTTTGGTCCACCCACAGTGCTGTAATCACCTAAGAAATAAAGAAGAAAAAGACCTTGAAGGAATGGAAGTTTCACGACTGGTTTTAGGAAAAAAATACCAGAAACTGGCAGGATATTTTATTTTTAATTCAAGCAAAAGCTTCTGAGTTGTGATTTTGAACCACGGGTATCCAAATCCTGTTTTCAAGCAGCGTAATATATTGAGTCTGAAAGAAATCAGAAAGGAATGATACCTGAGGAGGATGGAGAAAAATTATCTGGGTGGTGGGACCTAAACACAGATGGGAAACCGTGTTTAGTAGAAGATGTATTTAGGATTATTTATTACATCTTCCACAAATACGGCAATGTTCAAATATCATTTTCTGTATGACAGTTACCCATTTGCTAATAAATACAGACCAGTGACTGTCATCTTGATGGACTATTAACTCTCTTACTGCTTTCAACGTGTTTTGTGAGGTGCCAGCTTCAGAAAGCATAAAAAGCCCTCCAAAACCTAAATAATTTGGAAAATCCCATTTGCTGTACTTCATGTGTCCGCTTCTCTCTTGCTTAACCAGCGACCTAATCATCCTGTAGATGTGTTTAGACTGCAGGTTGCCAGAACAAAACAAATAACAAAAAAGCAAATAACAAAATACCGCAAACAAATAACAAAGAAAAGATGTTGACAAATTTCCAGGATTTTCAAATAATTCAGCAAACATACTGCAAGGGCAGTTACTAGCCTGTTCTACTCTAATAACTGATTTCGTTTACAAGGCTTTCTAATCCCAGTCTGCCTCTGCCTTTTCCTTGGTTGGGCATATTTTGTATTATAAATTGAAAACACCTTTGTCTAGGGGTGATTTTAGCATGCATGCTAGGGAAGAATGTGCATGCAATTGTCATTATATCCTAGGAACTGGTAGTTTCTGTTCTATTTTCTTAGTCTGCTTGGTGGCTGCAGCAGAAGTTATGTTGTCTTGGTTAAATTGCATTATCACCACATTTCGAAGCTCAATCGAAGACGTGTAAATGAAGTCAGCATGATGCAGATAGAGCTGACAGATGATCTTTCTTGCAGCTCTGGGTAGCAAGAGTAGGCTTGCCCTGGAATATCACTTTATCTAAAGTGGTTTCTTTACCCCTCTGTCTGAATCTGAACAGAATGAATTCCCACTGACTGGTTCTCCATGAACTGCTCCCCAGCTTCTACTTCCAAGTTTGGTGCAAAAAAGCCAGCTCTGGCTGAGGGACCGTTGTACCATTCTAGCGAGTGAATAGTTAAATATAATCTTAATGTGTCATTTAAATTTGAGCCTAACAAGGTTATAACTGGAGTTGTGTGAAAATGACTTTTTGGTGCTATTTTCACATAAACTGACTATTTATTTATTTATTTTGTTCTGGGGTTATTTCACACCCCAAGGGTTTCATTTTTGTTGGTTGTTTTATTAATGTAAAAATACTCATTTTCACACCCAAATGTGTGATTATTTAAAATGCTGCTTCTATTCATTGTGCACTCACTTGCAACCTAAAGGCAAATATTCAAATGTCTGGAGCTTGATAACTCTGTGGTGCTTTTGGCTGGCTTGTTCAGCTCCAAAATTACTGTGAAGAGAAATGGGCAGTAAGCAATTCAAAGGGTTACAAGTGCTGTACTGCCATGTCTGCCTCTCAGCATCCAAGGATGGTTCCTACGTTATTCCAGCACTCATGATGAGTGCAGTGCCCTGTCTCGGATGCACACAAACCTTCTCACAGCGTGGTAGTGCCAGAAGGCTGTAAGAATGAGCCTTGATCTCTCTGGTCCAGTGTGACTTTAAGGAGCTGCAGACCCTCTTCCCTGCATGGAGAAATAACGTGGGTTCACAGCAGAGAAGCAGAATTGCAGTAATGTTGATCCAAGTGTTTCTGCCCCTTACTCCTACCCATCCTTTCCCCTGCACCAGCCAGTGAGGACCACAGAGAACATGGCTCCAATGTGCATTTTACCAGCATCTCCTCTCTCTGGGCACTGACTGGTTAAAACACAGCTTAAAATGTCCTTTTTTTTTTTTCCTAAATTGAGCTGATTTTTGAGTGTCTAAATGTGATGTAAAATCAGTGTCCAGGGCTCTGCATTTTGTAATAAGTGAATGTTTTGCTGATTTCTAGCTAGAATATCTGCAACCATACCAATTTGCATGCCTGTATGTGTGTTAGATTGCTGGCAAAGAAATGCTGAATGCTGATAATTGTATACTGATTTCCAAGGCTGATTTAAGTAATTTTGATTTTTAATTCATTCTGTGCTTCCTTTTTATTTCTGCACATGTGTAGTAATGTCCTGTAGTGTTGTTGCCTAAAATAAGCAGTAAGAAATGAAGTTGTGAGATGGCTGCTGTAAAAGGAAAATGACATTTTTTCCTTTGATTTTTTTTTTTTTCCCTCCCCAGTAAAAGAATAGGTCTCTGTATACAGAATGTTCAAAAAACATTGCATTCACTATGTTGCTGCTAATCTATATACAGAAACCAGCATGGCTGATGGGAGCTTACGAAGCACAGAAAAGTGATATTTAAAAGTTCTGCACAAGAATATTCTTGTTCTTGAGAAGCCCTGAGCACCCAACACTCCCTTACAGGTCAGATGGAGTCAGGGGTGCTCAGCATCAATCCTGGTTTGACACGAAACTGGGTTATTCACTGAAAGTCTGGTTTGAGATCCTGCAGTCGATTTGTGTTAGGTGATGAAGAAACCTCTTCCCATGTGCTAAGGAAAAGAAAGAAAATATAGGGATCTGCATGTCTTCATGTTGATTGTATGTGATAAATCCAGAGTGTGTTTTCTCTCCTTCCTTCAGTGATACACTGGAGTTCATGGATGCATCAGTGGTATTGGGAATCTGACTTTTTTACATATTTGTGAACGTTACCAAATATTGAATGTATTGAAAGTTTTGTTTTTCTTTTTTTGTTAGGAATCTGAGAAAAAGGGGTTAATTGAGAGAATCCACATGGTCCAAGAGATCATCATAGCTGTTCAAAGCATCCTAGAAGAGATAGCATCATTTGGAGAGAGGATTAAAAAGTAAGTGATAATTTTCTTTTTGCTTAGCTATGATTTGCACAGCCAGGAGCATTAAGGTGGAATGGACGTCCTGCTTCAAAAATGACTGCAAGGTGCAGTAGGAGAATGTGGCCAGTCCCTTCACTGCTTCTTTGTTTGAAGTCTTTTATTCCAGAAACCTTTCCGAAGCATAGAGGGTCATAGAATTGTAGAATGGTTTGGGTTGGAAAGGACCTTAAGATCATCCAGTTCCAACCCCCTGCCACGGGCAGGAGCACCTTCTACTAGAGCAGGTTGCTCCAAGCTCCAACCAACCTGGCCTTGAACATTGCCAGGGATGGGGCAAGCCACAGCTTCTCTGGGCAACCTATGCCAGCACCTCAGCACCCTCACAGTAAAGAATTGCCTCTTAATATCTAATCTAAATCTCTCTTTCAGTTTGAAGCCATTTCTCCTTGTAAAAAGTCCCTCTCCAGATTCCTTGTAGGCCCTCTTTAGGTATTATCTCCTTTGAAGAGGAGAAGCACGTGTTCTACTGATTACCATTCACATTTGCCTAGATTTCTAGTCTTGTCTGTGATGAGATGTGGAGTCATGAACGCCACACAAGGGAAAAATATTGCTTGACGATGTGGGCACAGAAGTGTCGGGCATTTCTTTTCATTCCCTTCATAGAAAGTAGGTAGGAATTGATGGTTGGTGTTGCCTTTCCCACGCCCTCTCCGTGGTTGCAGGAGGTTACCACTCACTTATTTCACTACCCAACACACTGATGTTATTCTCTCTTTACCATTTTGAGCTGTCTCCTTCCTGCTGGTGCCACGAGGAAGCCCACAGGGTTGCATGGGGAGGCACATAGGGTATTCCTGACCTTTCAAAGGAGGGAGGTGAAAAGGCTGAAAAAAAAGAAAATCCCACACACAAATGGACACAAACTTTTATAGCTCAGTCTTAATTGACCCACATTGTTTTCTGTTTTGAACACAAAGTGATGGTTTGTGATCGAGCCACACTTTAATGAGGAGCTGGGTTCAAGCTAAAAATACAGCAAACGCATGTGCTGTGGTTCCATGCCGGACACCCCAGCTGGGTGGAAGTGGCCCAAAGATGTATTCCAGTCTATGAACAGGGCACTGTTCTGCCCAGCTGCATGGCAGGAAGACTCACAGAGCTTAAGCACTGTTAATTCTTGTATTCATTTTGGTAACAATGGTCTTAAAGAACACATTGAGTATTAATGCAGATGCCCAATGTAATTTCAGAAGAATTCCGTTGTAACTCAACGGTAATGTACCGTTAACAAATTGCTACCAAAGTTTTTTTTGTCAGTGACAGACTGAATTGTGCTGCAGTTTCCGTCTGTCACTCCAGTTATACAATCACAGGGAGTTTTAATAGTTTAACTGAATTGAGCTGTTTTGCTATTTTTTTACTTTAACTTAAGCTACGTTGATTGATAACAGTGGGTCCTCTCCCACTTATCTTTAGTTAATATTTAGTACATCTATTGAAGCTTAAAAGTAATTCTTTTAGCATCCTATTAATTCTATCTGTCAAGGGAAGTTTGTCTTATTTTAGAGCCTGATAAGTGGGTCCACATTCATTCTCTCTTCTTCCTACTCCCCGTCATTGTGATGTGATGAAGTTAGCAGGCAGATTGTATGAAACAGAGATGCCCAGATCTATAAACCCTCCTATGGACTAACTGGCATTCATGTAGTCCAGGTATATCAATATTTAGTGCATGTTGTAGAGAGATGTCTTATGAGGGAAGAGGGGGATAAAGTAACTTCAAAGATGTGTTAGCAATAGCTGCTCAGCTTAAATCCATCGTGATCTTAGAAATAAAAGGTCTGAATGACAGAAAGTCCTGCTTTGTGCTGCAGTGCTGCAAAAGTCTGAAAGACTGTACTAACTAAGCCTCTTGAGTGTTCCTCTTAGGAAAAATCTAATGCAGGTTGGTTGTGTGCAGAAGCTTGGACTGCTGCTAACGTACCATAGCTTACCCAAGACAGCCTCCTATGAACAATGTAAGAAGGAATTGCTGAAAACGCAAGGAAACAGAAGCAAATATATATATCTGTTGATAGGTTTATATGGAATATTAATCTTTAATATTATACAGAGAAATTGCTCTTTTAAGGTTTAACATCTATCATAATCCATTCCAAGTTGTTGGTGAGGTTGAGTCTGGCTGCCTGCCACGTTTGAGTTGTGCACTGACACACATCCCATGTCATCTCCACTGTGGCCCAGTGGAGCCAGCTCAGATGGCTGTGTCATGGTTTAAGCACCATGGCCTTGTCTCCAGATCAGATAATCCATCCATGAATAATGGAGAGCTGACCAGTGAGCATAAATGTGTAACAAGTGCAACATATATAAAGAAGAAATAAAAATGACTTGCGACATGCCTTACAACTCCACTGAGTTCCCCAGAGACTTATCATGATATCAGCCTCTTAGATATCCCCCTTGATCTGTTACAGCCTCCAGATGCAGAAATCTGCATATCTACCTTCCAATGGTCTGCAATGTAAGTGATCTGAATGCACTGAGCACTGCAAAGAGGTCATTAAGTTATTTCTGGGTAGCAGAATATGAGCAATGTCCAAGAGCAGAAATATTGAGAAGGATTTTTCCTTTTCTTTTCTTTACAGCACATTCAACTGGACAGTGCCTTTCCTCTCTGTCCTGGCCTGCTTGGTCCTGGCAGCAGCCACAGTTATTTTGTACTTCATACCACTGAGGTACATTGTTTTAATCTGGGGTAAGTGCTCCGCTGTGTCTCATTTGCGTGCGATAAATGCAATATAAATCTACAGACTTAAATCAAACAAGTTTTAAATGACCTGTTAGACAATCAAGTGCTATTGCTTAGAGGTAAATAAATATGCTATGAACTTCTTAAAATTGCCATTTCCCCCCCCCAGGTGATCCGATGATTTGCTTTTCTTAGGGTTCTTTATAAGTTTCCAACAGCACACAAGAAGAGCATTAGCCTAGATAAGCTACTTCCAGTGTTGTTGTTCTGCAGGAGAGTAATTGGCTTCCTGGTGCTGGAGCCCCACTTGGGAAATGGTAGGGAGTGGACAAGGTGTATTTTGCAGAGCTGGATCCTGAAAGCCTCTTGGGTCTTAACTCCCCTGCAGTCAGGAGAGGCCCATGGTCCAACAGGAGGCATGGAGCATATCTTTGTGTCAGAAAGGATTTGTGTGAAAGTGTATCATGAGGTAAAAGAGGAACTTGTAGAAATGAAAACTTTCCTGGTGGTGTTACAAAGGAAGAGTAAGACAGTCTTTCACAAGAGGAGATGGCTTTCTAGCTGCTGAAAAGTCTCTTCATTTCAAAGCGGCCTTCTGTCTTGTTTAGTGTGTTAACTTTTATCTCAGCCTTGAGGTAAAATGGTTGAGAATATAGTGCATATAATGCTCACCGAACCCCTGAAGCTCAGCCCTGGTGGAGGTCTGGGCTGTAGGGTCCCCCCATCACCAGGGCTGAGCCATCTGCTCCTGCCTTGGCTCTCAGGGATGCAGAAAAGGAAGGCAGTGAGAAGGTAGAAGTACAAACAGCCACTCTTGGGCAAAAAAATAAATGAAATAAAGGATTAAAACAAAGAAAGGGCAAAAGGGAAGGAGAGAAATTGCTAAGAGTAAAAAGTTCAGTAACAAAATATTGCTGTGCTCGTGTGCAAGACATGGTGAGTACATAAAAACTATACATCCATTCAACATCATCTAGAGTGACAGGGCCTTCAAATATGATACATGTTAAACAACTACCCTGTGGCAAGGCCTCAAAAGACCTTATGGTATTTTCTGTTTTTTAAAAATCAGGTACACAGAAAATTGTGTTGGCATTTTGCTACAAGTATATGGCTTAAAAGCTGAATCTTGGATGTGAAGCAGGTACATTTCAGAGAGAGGAGGAAGCTGGAGCAAGCATCACATTTGAAATCACTTTCAGGGAAACTCGACATGGGCATGATGGAGTTGAATGCTGTATTATGATCCTCAGAGGCAACCAACATTTGGGGTTTTTTTTGCTATTCTTTAAAATGGGTTAGCTGATTTCACCTAATGCTCCTTTGCTCTTCTACCACCACACCTTTAGGTAACCACACTGCTAGTTGCTATTTCCCAGTGGGAAATGGTGGCGGTAGGGTGTTAAGTGGCTGCATTGGCACAAATTGAGAGCTGGGAAGGATGCTCAGGTCCCTCACTTGATCATCCCGGCCCATGCAATAGAGATGGTGCTGGGTGAGGGCTGCTTGTCACTCCCTTTCCTTAAGGGAAAGAGAAGAGGAGACCTCATGAACACCACAATAATATGAACACTATGCTCCTGTGAATCTTCTATCCAGACAAGGGACCACCTCTTGACAGCTGAAGCATAGCTAAGTCTATGGAGACAGGGAGCGCTGTTGCTGCAGTTAATAAGCCAAATTATTCACCCTAAAATCAAAATAAAGTAAATCTTGCAGTAAGTTTTTACAGTTTCACACAGCATCATAATATGGCCAACTTGTCAAATCTGGTTCTGCAAAGAGAGGATAAGCTAGGAGACATGATGGGGATAGGAAGCTTTCATTTTCAGAAGAAATTGAAGGAAAAAAAGTCGTTATCCTGCCCAATTATTTTCAGAGCCCTCCAGTTCCCTGGGCAAGAGGAGAGGGAATGTCTTTGGTCATGTAGGATAGAAGATTTAGCAGCAGTCTCAGCTGTTAATTTGTGTATTCTCCCCACAATATCCCCCAGAATAAATGCATGCTGCAATCTCTTTTTGCCACGTTGTTGACAACAGTCGATCCCCAAAGCAGAGAAATACCTTTATAAAGAACGTCCTCTACTTTCTCCAGGAGGCATTTGTGAATGATTCCCCATGACAGGGAACATGTGTGTGGCTTTAAGTCCAAGGCACTGTTTTCACACTAATTTTTACTTGTGAATTCGTCTTCCCTTTTTCACCTTGCCTGAATGATTTAGGAGAGAGGGAATAGAAAAGGGTTATATTATTTTGTTTGCCTTTTTTTTTTTTCCTAGGCATAAATAAATTTACTAAGAGGCTTAGAAATCCCTACGCCATCGACAATAATGAGCTACTAGATTTCCTCTCCAGGGTACCATCTGATGTTCAAAAGGTAGGTAATGAATGGCCACCGCCAACAGAGGCAACAAGCGGCAGTGAGAGTGGCTGATGCTCTGCTTGGGGACCACGATGCCAGTGCACTTTTGAATAACGGAGATAAGGAATTGGGGAAAATCCACAAAGGTGGAAGGAGGGAGGGTGTCAGAAGAGAAGGAAGCCAAAATCCTTTATCAGAAGGATAAAATGATTGCAGAAGAATTATCCTGAAAAGACCTACTTAAAAATGATCTGGAAAATCACCCAGCGTGGTTACTGAACTATGGTTTCTGTCACCTTTCTGCTCCGGTATTTGTACGGAGGGAAGGGAAAAATAGTCTCTTTGATAGAGATAACCATCCAAAAGGATTTGCCAAATTCTCCTTTTTCTCAAAAAATGGGGGAGGGCATTATTTCTGTGACTTTGTGCTTGAGCTCCAGGCCTCCCTTGGACAATGCTCTGCTCATCTTTTCCTTTAAAGAAAGCCTTGAGATGTGTATTAAAAACTCTGCAGTTGATCAGATCAATCTTCTACCACTACGGAATTATAACTTTTAATCTAACCAGAATCTATCCTCCCTCAATTTCAGTTCAGTCTCTTATATTTCTTTGAAACAACAACAGCGTCTTAACAATCTTGCCTGTCTTCCTGGGAATTATTTGAACAATAAGTCCTTTAGAATGTCAAGATCTGTTTATTTCTCTTGGAGGAAGGAAAATAGTCTTGCTGGGTAACAAAGCCACAAAATATAAAGGTTTCTTCCGTTTGTTTTAATCAGCTGGAATCTGTGTCCTCAGGCCCTGATCCTGATGCCCTGGATCCCACTGATGCTGTACCTTCCTCTGTGAATCGTGGTACACAGTGGTGCTGCTCACTGTGAATAAGGGGATCACAATCTCATCTATAGTGATTTTACTCTGTTGGAGACAGAAAAATAATTGCTGACATGCAGTGTTGAGGCATCTGGTAGAAACAAGGTTAGAAAGGCTTCAGGTGACATTTACCTCAATAGGCCACCAGATTGGTTGGTGGCAGTACTAATATCTTGAGTGAAATCTCGCCATAGACTGGTGGGAGGGAAAAAAGCTAAACAAAAGTGATCATAGAGACATTAAGCTTCAGTGTGTTCTTTATTTTTGTCATTGCTCTTGTAGAGCACGCTGGATTTGCAGTGATGGTTTGCATATGCCCTTTTAGTGTTTATGCTTAAAGATAAGCTGCTTTTCTGTTTATGCTTTATTTAACATTTACATTTGTAACATTGCCTTGAGTGGTTTCCATCATTTGGGGACCCTTTGAGCTTTCCAAGGAAAATGATAACCATTTTCTATGGGAGGAATGATAAAAGTTCCTAGGATGGGACAAACCTTCTCAGAGTTTTCCACTAGTCCTAAAAATAGTGAGCTTATGTGACAGCCATACACTTATGCATGGCAGGTCCAAAGTCTCTCTGTCTGCTTTGTTTTACATGCTATCAATGCATCATCATTTCACTGTGGTACTGTGATGAGTTAGAAATTACCTCTGTCTATACTACAGCCATTTACAACCCACATGTGTTGGACAAAAGACAGAGGAGTGAAGAAGATGCCATGTTCAGCAAAAGTTGCCCCGTGATTTCGATGTGAATACTTTTCTATAGAACAGACAATTTGGAGATTACACCATCCTTGTCAGTTTATCACATATGTTTTAACCATTATATCGTGTATGAAATTGGTTTGAAAGGTGGAGGCAGCTTTGTCCAGGTTCTGTTTGGGAAAATACTTGCCTTTTTTGAAATGGTTATGTCAGCATCCTGAGGTCTGTGGACGGTTTTGACAACTGTCATCTTACTGTGTATTGGGATCCACTTGAATTGAAACTCCTGAGAGAAGTTCATTAAACTTACAGGTTAATGCCAGAAAGATAAGAAAAACAACTCCCAGACCAAAACAAACCCAAAAGATCTAGCCTACATTGCTGAAATCAGGTAGAACCCCATGTATCTCATTAGAGAAATCTGCTTTTAATATTTTCGTTTCAAGAAATGATGCATGACTTCTCAAATCCTTCCTGCAATTAATCCCCCATGTTCCTGTGTTTAGAAAATGATTCATTACTTTTGAACCTTCCTTAGTTTCCCTTGGTTTGTCCTCGGGGAGCCATTAACACACACTGTAGTGAGCTAGAGTTACCTAACTGCAAACGTCATGTCTATTTGTTTTTACAGGTGCAGCATGCTGAATTGAAACCATACAGCAGCTCCAGTCCCATTAGGAAGAAGCGGACCACACTATAGGATGCAGCACGATTTCGGAATGCAGCATCTCCCTCTGTACCCCCTACGCATGAACATGAGCTTCCCTCCTCCCCTTCTTGCTTCAGAACAACACTATGATCGCTGCCACAGACTCACAGACTTTGTTTTTTGGGTTTGTTTTTCATTTGAAGACGTGGTTTTTTATAAACACCTATCTTGGGTTGTCCTTTTTGGGTTGCCTTTTGAGCATGGAGTCGCAGCCCAAAAAAGAGCAAGGTGGAATATATGAACTAGTTTTTGGGGTGGGGAGGAGAATGGGAGAGGATGGTGCAACTGCACTACTTTATTTTTTCCCCTTCGATAGCAGAGGCAAGGCTGGATGTGGCAGCTCTCCCTGTTTTATGTAGGAAGAGATAATTCCGCTTAGTGTAGCAGATCAGCTGAGCTGATTTGAGGAGATGCTCTGAACCAGTTTTTAACATATCCAACAGATTTACATTAAGATATGAAAGCTATTCTTTTCAGAGTTAAATCACTGTGCCTAGGAAGGTTTAAGCTCTGAATTAACGAGTCTTTGATACCCATCTTCTGTTCAAGCAGTGTACATTTTAAGAAGTTTTTTATCATAATTAGCAGAAAGAGCGAGGAGCTCCAGCAGTATCTCAATATTTCATCCAGCACTTGTGGGGTTTTTTTTCCCTTTTTTTTTTTTTTCCCCTTCTTATTTTAAAGCCTACCTTATGGTTAACTCTTTGGATACTGGAATCATCAGAGATCCATTGCTGGCAATGGATGCATGAGAACCTTCTGCTGTAAAAGGATTAAGAGACTGTAGAAAAGCCTAACTCACTGACCTGAAAAGACTCTGTTGACTTGCCCTTTATAATTCCATCTCATCAGATGTTTTCAGCGTAGCTGTTGTTTTCCTGTCTAAATCCAGAGGGGTCAACACTACGGATCCAGGAGAAAAAACACATCATAGCCTTAAAGAGACGAGCGCTTGTGCAAAAGGCAGCACAATGCCTGAAGATGTGGTTGTGCAATAGTGTACAGGCTTTGGTCCACCACTGATGTTTTGGACTCTTTCCTGGTAGCTCACAAGGAGAGGATCAGAAAATGAAGTCATATGGAAACTGAGCAATGAAGAGACAGAAGAAAGGACCCCATTTTCTATTCTGACGAGAATGTGATTTCTTGCTTGCTTACCAATCTTTTGGCTACTGTGCTTTTGCTTTATATAATTCAGATATCCAGCATTATTCATGTTGTTTGACTGGGGAAACTGAAACACAGAATCCTATGTAAACCAGCTTAATTTTGGTGAGAGTGTAGCCCTCAGTCCTTTAGGTGCTGGAGGACATCGTGGGAGCAATTTGTCACCACAGGTCATTGGTAGCAGGAGAGCTGGAGTTGCTGCTTGTGGTTCCCAGGCAGGGGTTACCACCAGCATCCCCTGGGGTAGTTCACAGTACAAAGAAGTAGAGAATCCTGAGAGGCAGGTTTAGTTTTACCAAAAGATTATTTTGGAATTCATCTAATTAAAGGTAAAATGGGTAAAACCTTGCTTATAGATCAGTGATCCAAATGGAGTCGTGCTGTGTGGTTCAGTAACTCAGTCTTGTGGGCCTGTTGCGTGAGTTTGAGGAAGGCAAATTAACACCAGAGTATCTTCCACTGGATTATTACCCAGATTCACTGATTTTTCAAGAAGTTTATTTTTCAAAGTAATGAGCCCCACTGTGCCTTTGAATGAAAGAGGCACACTTTCATAGACTTGATTGGAGAAGGAATGTGTTTTGCTCATGCAAAGATATGTGTAGCTGCGAATGGAAAGGATAGAAAAAACATTATCTTGGTCTAAAAGCCACAAAAACGCCTCTTTGTGTGCACGTGTGCTTGTGTACCCATGCATATACAAAGTTGTGTATAAAGAAGAGTACATGTATAATGTATTTATAGGCGAGTGTGTGTGGGAAAATGGGTGAATATACAGATTTAAAAACCTTGAAGATGTTTATGAAAAATGCCAAAGATTCTGAAGCTTATCATCTTGCGTCTGTTCTTCTTCATTTTGTATCTTTCCCGGCATGTCTCTCTGGCTGAGCCAGATCTCTGCATGATTTGATTTACTTCAAGTTAATGAAGCTGGTTGGAAAGAGCCTTGTAGAAATTACAAAATCTCCAGTAAATCTCCTTCTTGTACATACAATAGATGTCCACGGACCCCTTTTGTTAAACCAGTTTCTCAATCTTCTCTGTAAACAATGCCTCATTGTCTCGCTTTAAACTATCATCTGGTTTATCATACTGAGGTCTTGTCATTTTGTAAGGACCAAAGTCAGACATATTTAAGCAGGCATGTGAGATCTGATCGTTTATTTGAGTGAAAACATTCCACTGCAGGAAAATTGTTTATTTATTCAGAAGTTGAGACTGATAATTTAATATTTTTTTTTCCCTATAGATTTTTCCACGTGGATCTGATTTCTCGTCAAGAGACAGGGTGATGTCTTTTCTTTTTAGTGTAGATATGTTGTATTTCAAAATGATTCGTGTTAGATTCTTATGCTGGAGACATACCAAATGAAAGGGTTTGGATGGTCCAGTACCTATATATGTTGTAATGAGTTCTTTGTTTTGAAAAATGCTGTTTGAAATGCAATAAACATTTGAGGTTAAGTTGATGCTTTTAATTTATCCAGATTAGGAGATATGTTTCTCATTCTTTGCAAACTGCTTACTGTGCTATAATATTTGGTATGTGACAAGGTGAGGAAGTACTTTGCAGTGTAACAACTGATGCTAGAGGCTACTAGAAATGGGGACTGTGCTGTAGCAGGAGATGAGGTAAAGTCTTGTCCCACCTGCTTACAAATATTTAGTGAGATTTCCTAGGCCGTACCTGAAGGAAAGGGGGGTATGTGCCTTTACTGCAGACTCCAGTCAATATAACACTTTATTCAGATTTTTCACTTGATTCTTAAAGCTAGATTATTAATTGATACATATCTCTTTTGCCCATGCAGATTATTGGTTTTTAAATTGTTAATCCATTCACTGTACAGCATGGGAACAATAAACTGATTTTTTTAATTTAAGGTAGTTATTTCAGTGCAACAATATGTACTTTTGAAGACTAAAGTCTCCAAGACCAGGAGGCATTTAAATCTAACTGTGGGTTTTTCGGATGACTGTGAGAATGGTGAGGCCTTGGCACAGGTTGCTCAGAGAAGCTGTGGCTGTCCCATCCCTGGCAGTGTTCAAGGCCAGGTTGGATGGGGCTTTGAGCAACCTAGTTTAGTGGAAGGTTCATGGCAGGGGTTGGAACTGGATGATCTTAAGGTCTCTTCCAACCCAAACTGTACTGTGATTCTACAGAACCTTGGAGATACTGGAATATGACTAAAAAGGTAAGTGTGTAAATAACTGCATTTGACATATGTGCAAATGCAATACGTACTCAGGTTTGCCCAAACAAAAGCTGCTGCTGAAGGCTGATTTCTTGAATAATCATAAATAAGACTGAGGACTCAGCTCACCTATGGATCACTGTCAGTAAAGCTCAGTCACTGAAATGCACCTTGTGGAAAGCAAGTGAACAACTGAATAAAGCAGAGTCAGTGGAAATGCCATGCACCTTTTATTTCCCCTGCTTACAAAGCTCTGGTTTTAACCTTCAGGCCGTAGCTGTTCCTCCCTCTGCTTCCCCCCCAGTCCTCTCCTGAGCCACCCACAAAGTGGTGGAGAGCTCAGGCTCTGCCATGCTGACCCTGGGCTCCCACCGGAGAGCGCTGCCCAGCAGACCTGCAACCCCAAACCTGTTTGCCTGGGAAAGAGAAAGCTTTCTTTCCCTAGAAATTAGACTGGCTGCTGCTAATTCACTGCCTGGGGTAAGAGTCTTAACTCCTGATTTGGGCTGTCCCACTAGAAAACAGAGACTCGCCTTTTAATTTCCTGTACTCTACATGGGGCTATGTTTTATTTTACTTTTTTAATTTGGGGGGCCTAATCCTGCAGGCATTCCCACAAATAGAATTGGGGTTATTTTACCATCAGACCGGTAGGTTCACACCAGGAAGGAATTTGACATGTCTTATGTGTTAAGAAGAAAAATCAACAAAATACATTCTAATCAAACCTTAGCCTTTAGATTTCCTGTCCTTTAAAGTAAGCTGATAGACTGTTTGAGAAATGTTAGCTTTGACTTCAGAGGCTGTGGCATGTATTAGAAGTGAATCCTGTTCTGACTTAATATTGTACATGTATTTTATCTGTAAAGCTACATGTGTCAGGACTCTGGTGCATTTACCCCTTCAAATCACACAGGCACATGATAAGAATATCTGCTCTTCAGCATCCTTAAAGTTAGCAACTCTGAAGGAAGCTGCGGTATTATAAATGATTGTTAATCTGCTGTATTGCAGATGGAGTGTTTTAATTGTTCTCAAATTGGAGTAAATTAAGCCAGGTGAAATTCCATCATTTTGGGACAATCTGCCTGAGAGTTTATCAGTGGGGAAGACCCTCAGCAGCAGCAGTGATTATGTACTTCAAAGAACATGTGAGCAAAAGATACGTTTATGATGAATGTAAATATTCACAAGCATTTAGAAATTAGGTTGGAGTGAAAAAACAGCCTCTTGAGATTGTAGCATTTTTAATCTACTTTGTGATGCTCTGATTTAGTGCAGCATTTTGAGAGAATTCAGAAGGTCATTTTGTTTTGAATAAAAGACATGCTATTCTGACATGAATCATGAAACTGAGCACGGGGAAGCAGGAGGCGGCATGCAGGTCTCAGTGCCTGCCACAGCAGCAGCACCTGGGTGGGCATGAGTTCAAGTTCTCAGCATGGCTTTAACCTGAGGGCTGGTGATTCTTGTTAAATTTTACGTGAAGAAACATTGCCAATTGGTTTCTGTGTGTTGGATTGAACACCTGCAATTTCCCTCTTGGCTGAACAAGATGATATGCCTCTTACAGGGGAAGAAAGTAAGAGCTGGAAGACATGTAAACTTTGTTTGTGCTGGTGTCCTAGTGTAACCAGCCTTCTAACCTCTTGAGGACTTCCTTGCAGTAGGAAGGTAGGACAGGCTCATAGACTGGGTACATACATCTGGTTCTGGGGATTCCAGGGCCAACAGTGGTCAGATTTAGATGGTCAAGAAATTGTGCCTCACACCAGTGACCGTTGGCTGCTAGAATGGCTTAGCAAACACATTTGAATAGCGGCCTTCAGTCCATGAAGGGAGGATAAGGCACTGGGCTTCAGTGATTTGAGGCGTGGGTGAATGGGTGTGAGCAGGGAGCATGGGCTGGGGACTGCTTTCCCAGGGAACCTAGGGATTGCTTAGCTAGGGATTTATCCTCTGTACCTGGTTTGTTGTGATCAAATTTCTAGCAGATGACTGAAGAATTTTTCTGCTCGTGATCTCTGCATTTTTGCTAAGTTACTTTTATGGTGGGAAGAATATTAAATGTTTAACAGTCATCTACCAAGTGGAGATGATAAAACCTGAAGACTTGGGCCTTGCACTTCCAAATGCATAGTCAGCCTAGATTCTCCTTCAGTACCAAAGGGGTGTGGGGATAAAATGGTGCTGGATCCAAACTCCTTCAGGGAAGTGCAAGATCTGCTCGCCAGTATTGCTATAGTGACTTCAAAGATGCTGGCAAATACATCTGTTGCACCCTCAATAACGTTAAGTAAATAAAAGGGGTTTATCATAGTGACACTACCCTTTATTCCTACTGTGGGTATTTTTTTTTAAGGAGATAGAAACAAAACAAAATGGATTATTTTTATTTCTTGAGCAAACGCTGCTGTATGTGGAAGATAGGATTTGACTGATCTTTGATCTCTCACTATCATGTAGGGCAACTGCTTCTAAGTTCCTGAGACCGTGTACAGCAAAACCATGTATTATTCACTTGCTCAGTACTGCCACCTTCCAAAGTAGAGAAAAAAATCTCATCTTCAAGAGGAGATGCACAGTGGAAAGAGCATATGTTCCTACAGACAAAAAAAGACTGTTAGTTTCAGGGACTTGTGTGCTAAATCATGGCTGTCTGATTTCTTCCTCCACCTTCTGTCTGCCTGTGGTTGGCTCACTCCACAGAGTGAGTATCTGGAGCCGCACAGCAGCTACAACCTTAGAAGAAGGGGTGGGAAGGGGGGGTGAAGCCTCCCTCCATCTCTGGCAATAGACGACTTTACTGAAAGTCAATGCCATTGCCTTGCATTTATCACTGCCACTCTTGCTCTGCATATTTTTGGTATTCGCCATGCATTGTTAGCAGTGATTGTCATGTAATTAAATCACTGCTCATCACAAGAGCCTATTTTTATGCTGAGATAAGCATCAGAAGTCTGCTGCAGCGTCCCCCAGATCAATAAAGATGTTCCCTGTAGGATTACAAATAGTCTGAGGTTGTACAGGGCACTAGAATTAATTAGGAATGATTTCTCTTTTTCTTTCTTCTTTCAATACATTTTTAATTGTTTATCCATTTTCGATGGGCTTGTTTTTAACTCTACCGTGATGGCCCAGATGCTTCTGTTCAGATCTTTTGAGTATGATATGATATCAATTTGGGCGATACCATTTACTGTAAGCAGTCACTATTATTTTCATCTTTCCATAGTCATGGACTAGTCTATTGCTTCAAAATAAGTTTCTGAATGAGATATTTGCATCTCAGGCTTTGCCCTTGAGATTACAGTTAAATAGGTTTATTAAGTGGTTGAACTTGGAGATCCAAATACAATGTGTAACCTTCAGGTGCTACTCTAAAGATTTTGGCATTTTGATCAGAAGACCAGAGGGCAAGTGAAGAAACTTGAGCCATTTACTGAGGAAGCATTTGTCCAAGGTCACAGAGCAAGTCTGCTGCAGAAAAAGGATTAGCACCCTGGATTATCTTGGTTTAGACTTTCCTAGTCTCAGCTGTCCACTTTCCTTTGCCTCGTCTTTACATTTTCTTTTACTTAAGCACCAGATTGGTTTTATCACCCTCCATGGGGCATTGATCCAACATCAGGATCTGCTGCTCCTCCTTGCCTGCTGACCTGTCCTATCCACAGGGAAGTCCAGGATTAACAACAGCCTTGTGTCAGAGTCCTGCTGAGAGAAGTGTGTGCTGACTCCAGGAAAGCCTCTCTAGTCGTGTTGTTTGCTGTAGAGGTAAGAGCTGGTAAAAGTTGCAATAGGTCATAAAGGACAGGATTATACAAAAGAGCTCTTACCATAGAGGCTAACCAGAACAAAGTCAATTAAGGTGTCTTTTTGGCAGCAGGGTAAACTAGAAACACAGTGTTGAAATTATATGGGATTGACTGGGTATATCAATAGAAGCTGTGGACCATCTGTGTAGGACACTGTATGGTGAGACAGAAGTTTCTGTAATGTTTCTAAAAACAGAGTAGTGATGTCCATGAATGGATGAGGCATAAGGAAGGTGAAGGTCTTAATTTTCACTGCTGTTTAGTCAAATGGCTGAGTGCCATGTCCTTCTGATCTACTATCATCAGAAATGGAAATGGCTTCTTTAGCTGTGCTGGGGAGGGAGTGTTCACTCTCTCAAAGGCTCAGGGAAAAGGTAAATTCCTTTCAGGGAATAGAAGCGGTGTTAGGATTCCTGTAGGGGAAACAGAGCCACCTCTCTACATGAAAAAGAAATCAACAGTTGAGTGTTTCGCACTTGCATTGCTATACTGAAGTGGTGTTCTTCTTGATCTGCACCTGAAGTGCACTGAAATCAAATGCCTGCTGAGTTCAAAGGCTTTGGATCAGTCTGGGGATAAATAGTGGCCAAATTTGCTGATGATTAACGAGGTGCACCTAATGCAGGGAGGATGGTGATGCCCTGAAAGAGCATTCATAAATGTAACATGCCTTGGAAATTATTCTTGTAACTGGGACATGGCCACTACCAAGTGAGGGAACAGCAGCAAACATTGCTCTAAGCAGATTGTGCATGCTCTGTGTATGCACCAGCTTGAAGGAGAGGCCTGTAGGTCACGCTCTGCTCTCAGTCAGTCTGTCCATCTTCTTGCTTCATGATGGTGAGTAACTGGCCAGCCCTACTGACATTGTGCCAGGGTATTCTCATTTTCTGAAGAGTAGAAAAATCTTTGTCTTGATTCAGTCACAAAGAATTGGGCAGCATCTGTGTTTCAAAAAGCATAAGGGTCTTTGAGAGCTCCAAGCTGGTGCAAAGATGGTACTTCAGGTGTAGCTTCACCCAAAGCCAGTGTAGGACAGCCCATACGCAGATCTGCTACAGCCAAGATGAAATACTTTAATTTGGACCCATCAAGATCCAAGGCTACATGAACTTACTGCGTGCTTTCTGCTTGCATTGCAAAACAGCAGAACATAATGTCTCTGTAGGTGGTGGGTTTTGGGGGCACAAACCTCTTCCCTCACGATCAGCTGGGAGGGAGCTCCTGCACAGCTCACATTCTGCAGAAGTGGCATGTTTTCCTCCTCCACTTCAGTGTTGTGCACTATTAGTAGAAAGGATGGCATCTTTCCTGCTCATGCTAGCAGAGCCTTGGTGATTTCAGCGCTTGGTCCTTGCCTACCCCTGTACAACAGAAAGTTCAAGCCTGCTGCTTTTCCAGCTGTCAATCCCCTCTTTCCTGGGAAGGGGGTCTGTAGGATTTAATTCATGCCTTGAAGTTCTGCAGAGCTGCTGCTTACCAAAGGCAGCACCCAGGGGTGCAAGGTACGATCATTCTGAGAAAGCAAGAAGTCTGAGGACATGCGTGAGGTTTCTGCAACTTTTCTACTGCACTTTTCTATTGCACATGCTTAGCATTAGGCTTCTTTACAGGGAATTTCTTTCCAAATAGTTATTTTCTGTTTTCTCATGTGTTCAGACTTTTCCATTATCACAGTGTGACTTGGATTAAGGTAATTCAGAACAGGAGGCTCCCATAAAGCATATGCTTGCCCCAGAAAATTTTACAAGAAATAATTCTTCCCACTGCCAGGTCTTAAGGTCAGTTTGCTTGCCATCAGCCTTCCCATTTTTCTAGTACTATTATTGTTATTAGAGTTTAAGTGTGTATGAGATAAATTTAACCTTGTTATACATTTGGGTTGACTGCAGGTTATGGGGAATGGTTGGCATTCATGCTGCATCAAAATACGTGATGTTATGGAAAACTGGACTGCTTAACCAAAGTGGGTAGTTGCCTTACATTCAGTGAGTAGCATCCCAGTCCTGCTGAAGTCAATGCAACTCTCCCATTGTTCTGAAATTGGCCCCAGATAGCATTGCTGGGTAGTCACCCCTTTAGCAGTTGCATGGTTGCCTCATGGATAATTTGCAAATTGCCCATGAACCATGTGTACAAACGTGTCTGGTATGGTGTTAATTTACTGGCAAGGTCTGGCTACCCAGATCCAACACTCAGCTTCAGCCATGCCCAGCAGCCAGTTTAGAGGTTTGATTTCTGTGCAGCGTGTCAGGGATATCTGACGGATGAGCTCAGCCTGCCTTTCATGTGTGCTTAGAGGTCTCCAGCCAGGCCAAGATTTGCCAGATGACCATGGTGAGGAAAGCATCAGAAACATTTCCATAAAAATAACCCCTCCATACCCCCAAAAATTTATCTAGTTCATGCATGGGTGTTACAAAACCCTTGTTCACGGCTACAGGACATGGCTGGACATTATCTGTCCGGTGTTCAGGCTGGGTTTATTTTGGGGCAGTCAGAAAGGAAGTCCCAGTGTAGAGCTGGGTGGAACATTTTTGTTGAACCGATGTGAAAAAGAAAAATACCTGGCCATTTGGAGGGGTTTGAACTCTTAGCATAAGGCTATGGGAGATGGATGAATGGTCGGAGGGGAGGTGACAGGGGGTTCAAAGGTCCTACAGCATAACTCATCACTGAGAAGTCCCTATCTCACAGTGAAAGTATAAGAACTGGCTGGCAGCAGCGTGACCCCTAGCAGTCAATTCATTACAAGGATTTCCTGTCTGAATATGCAGATGCTTGCACAATTATTTTACCTATCTTCGCAAACACAGTCCATGTCCCTGCACACTTAAATAAATCTTGGCACTGTCCCTTTCAAAAGACATTTCAGGTTCAGCCTGGTTGCCTGCATCCTGCATAGTTTTGTTCAGCAGAGTCCTTGCAAACACCCTGTCTCCTCTTCCCTTTCCGCTTCCCCTTCCTCCTCCTCCCATCCCACCGCAATCACTGCTGCCCAGACCTATCCTTCACTTGCACAAAACTGATTTCTGTTTATGGAGCAGCTGGCAGCAGCAACTCTCGAGCACTGAGCGATGACTAAGAAACAAGCCCACTTTTCCCTTAGCTGTCAGGAGCTTTTAGAAATAACACCCTCCTCTGAGGAAGTCAGAATAGCAACAGGAAAATAAGTAAAACCTATTACAAAACAGTTGTCCAAGAACTTAGGCACGGCGCAGGGTAGAGATCAATATGCTGTGAAGGTTAAATCTATTTTCACACTGTGTTCTATTTCACAGTTTAATGGTGTTTTAATGCGTCTGTCACTGAGCCCCCTTCATGTTATGCAGGTAGAGCCTTTACAAAGGAGAAATAACGTTGGTTTTACAAGCTTCACAGTAACATCTTATTTACCAGCTGAGATCTGACGCTTTCCTCTGTGGAGATATGCCAGGGTTTGACTATTTTACTTTATTTTATTTTTCAGAAGACATAATATGGTGTTGCATTTACAATAATTTTTAGATGGCTTTTGGGGAATGCCTGTAGGGATGAGAGCAGCAGGAGCATGTGTGTGCCTGTGTAGAAGGGACAGAAGTATCTGCTCCTGTTTGTACAAGCCGAATACATGGAGGATATACAGAATTCCCAAGCTTGATTTTGCATCCAATCCGAAGTGGTATATTTGAATGCTTTAGCTTGAGCCCAGCTGGTGCTGAGATGTTGCATTGGGCTTAGTGAGACCATGGAGGACAAAGCCAGTGGACAAAGAGTGACTATAACCCAATGAAGAGATGCTGAGAGAGGGTGGGGTAGAAGGAAAGCTGATTTCACCCTGAGCCAGTGGAAAGGGTGAGAGGGGAGGGAGGGAGAGCAGGAGAGGGAGCAAAAGTGAAGGAAGAAGTGTGGTATGAAATCCAGGCGATGTGCTGTGCTAAAGCACACACACAGGCCTCTCCTTGGTGTTTGGGATGAAGCAATTTGTATCTCCACAGCTTAGAAGATGAAGGAAAAACCCTCTTCTGCTTTGTCTCACTTGAGCTTCAGCTAGGGAAGGGAGAGGCTGGGATACCCTGCAGTCGAAGGGTACTGCTGGTTTAGTGCTTCAGATATGTAACCGGGTGTGCAAATGCCACATGTCGGTGCTGGCCTGCTTAGTGAGGATGCCTTGATCAACCTCTCACTGCCTGTGGCTGAGGAACACCTCTACACAGCCTCTGGCTATTCGCATCTCCTGCAGTGAGTAGGGCTATGCACAGTGTATTTTCTCACACTGACAAGGCTGGACAAGCCGCAATCAAGTAGCTTGTCTGGTTTTGCCACAAGCGAACCTGAGTGCCCGTGTTATCGGAGGGATTTGCTCCATACATCCTCGCATTGTAATTCATGTGTGGAGTTAGGGGAGGACAACCTTCTTTGCCAGTGGCTTCTCTTGTGTGATGTCCCCCTCCCATCTTTGCCCTCAGCAGCTCCCTTGCATAGCTGGGAGAGCGCTCCCCTTTGCAGCTGCATTGCCTTCCCACCGCTCTCATCTTTTGCCCCCTCAGTTGCTCTTTATCCTCCTCTTCCTTTGTCTCGCGGCCAAATGACTTAACTCTGCACAACTGCCTCCTCGGGATAGGCTGTAGGAAGGGAATGCATCAGAGAAGAAGATATAATGTTAAGTCTCAGGAGTAGCTTGTTAAAACCCTCAAGCTTCCCATCTATTCGTTGCCTTGCCAGAGTAATATGCCTTTGCTCTGTCAGGGTCTGCTGAGGGCTGGTACTTGCCAGAGCGTGAGTTTTTAGACTTGCGGAGTGTTAACTTGGCTTAACCTGTGTATCCCACTGTAGCAGAAACGTCTGCAATGTGTGTTTTGGCTTTGGTGTGCTGCGTGCTCTGAGTTCATCTCTTCCCCCCTTCCGTTTTCCATTGTTGGAACAACAATCTTCTGCTGGATGCAGAGCGCAACCAGCCCTGTATTGTGGGGCCAAAACAAACTCTCTGCTAGTGTATTTTCCATCCACCACAAAGGTAAAATACCAGTGCTGAGTGCAGCTGACCCCCTGGTGGGAATCTGTTGTCTGGAAATCCAATGACTGACTTCATGGGGCAAAGCTTTGTCTTAAGCAATACTGATGAGAAATGAATTTGTGTCCTTTGGAGCTGGGGGATCAAAAGGTTTGGACCCATAAGTAGGGATGACGTACAGAGGGCTGCAACAGTTCCCTCCGCAGCCACCACTGCCACCAGAATGCGGTCTGATGCATTAAAACATCACCACTGTTCTGAACTGCAAACCACAGCGTTGCAGCCCTTGCTTTAACTGTACTTTCCAAATATTTGGAAACCTTTGAGATGGTCAGAGCTGGGGACAGAAAACCTTAGGGAGCCAGAGTCCCAAGGAGTTGCCAAAAGTAGAATCAGCCCATTTTTCTGCCCTAATTTTGCAAGTCCAAGATAGACAAGGAAGGCTGTCACCCCATACTCCTCACTCAAAATCCACGACATATTCGTACCTGGCCTTGTGTGAAATACTTAGAAAATTATTTTCTGCTCTGTAGCAGAGCCTGGAGCCTGAATCTTGTGTCTTTGGGTTTTGTTTTGGTTTAGTTGTTTTCAGTTGCCTTTACTTTTTAAGAGCTATTTCTCCTGCTCCAATGCTAGACCAAGTCCATGAATATTTGAATTACAAGCTTGGACATATGCTTTGATGAACACGCACCCAAGTGAGGCCACCTTTCCGAAAACAGAACTGGATACCTCTTATGATTCTAACATTTAAGAACCAAATTTATGCAAGTTTGCCACCTTTATCATAGAGTTTTAGATTAAATTGGAAATTTGAGAAAGCTGCCTGATCAAATGGCTTTGAAGTTTAATGCCAGTTTTTAGAAGTAAAACTTTAATGCCTTTAGCAACCTGTGGCCAGATGCCTTATATCAGGTATTGGGGTTTTGGAAAAGTGACAAAAGCACCACTTAAGCAGAAATGTTTCCTTATTATAAACTCACTTTCTTTCCTGCTTTATAGAGGAGGTTTGGGGGGAAAAATGTTTGTTTGTTTTTTGTCTTGCTCAGAAGAAACATTTACTGAGGTCATCAATGCAAGCATGTAGCTTGCTTAAAGCTTCAGATTCACTGTGAGTTTCCTCGTGAAATGTTAAAACACTGAAATCACAGATTAGAAGAAAATAAAAGGATAGAGACAGGAAGACGTCCAAAATGATGTGACTTTTAAAGAAATGGTTAAGACGTAGGGATACGGTAGTTTCTTACTCATAGAAGGTAATGGGTTATTTTCTAGTGCAAGAGAACTAGTGTTTCTAGGAGCTGAGAGATGGAAGGGTTTTGTATCTCTTGCAGTGAGAAATCCAGCAGTCCCTTGGGATTACAGAGTTCCTCCGCAGCTGGGTGTTGTCTGCCTTCCTTAGTCGTACACTTGAGTGCTTGATGGGGCTCATTTGCAAGGTCGCACTGGGAGCAGAGGATGGTGACAGAGTTAGACTTCAGAAACCTGAAGAGCTCCTTGAAAAGAAATAGGCCTGGATGCTCACAGGAAGATTACTGATCATCAACCAGGGCAGAGGTTGTGTTACTGTCTAGAGAGAATGATGCAGGTTTGCTGGCACGGTCCATAGAAATGAACAGTTCTTTGAATATAATTTAGATTTTTCTTCTACATATTCTGTTCATAATTATAGGAAAATATTGTTTCAAACTTTGTCAAATGAACATTTTAGGATGCTGAATGATGTCACATGGAGATCTTGTCCTAGGGGATTGTCGCTAACAACCTGAGAGGGAGGTCATGGTCCTGGCCTAGGAGGTAATGAAGTTCTTCAGAAGTTCATAGCCAGTTCCAATGCATTTCATGTAATTTCCAGTAGACTCTTACCTGTGGACATTTTTGGCTTATTGATCATATTTTTGAAATGGTTTCTGATGCTGATGTTCACTTATGGCTGCTTGTATTTTCCAAGTATCTTAAATTTCCTTACTTCATATGAAATTCTTTCTCTGTAAAATTGACCCTATGAAACACCAAAGAAGCATCAGCACTACTGAAACAATTCAGGTGAATTCATATACCTGAAAAACATTGTTGTCCTGGGTTCAGCTATAGCTGAATTTAACAGATAATAAAGGTTTTCAAGAAATTTCACTACTCAATAAGTAGTTTCTCTTAAGAAGCTCCTAGTAATGCACGAGCATTACTAGGTACATACAGGTACATGCTGGTAGAAGTTATCTCTGTGTCTATAGTTACAGGGTTCAACTTTATATCGCATAGTTCGTCAGTAATGCCTCCTGTTTTTTTCTCTTTTAGTGCTAGATTTGTAGATGTCCAGTCAGTAACGATGAGGAGCAAATCAGTTCATAACCTGATAGTAAGTAATGTGATACAAATACGAATTTATACATTGCTCTGAAATGCCAAGATCTTTTTGCCATTTCCAAAGTGGAAAGTGGCAAACTTAGTTAAAGCTTCTGAGCTCTTTTCGTTTGTTTTATTTAAATCTCCAGCTATGTTTCATTACAGGACTTTGGAAAATATTTTATAACAGTGCAATAGTTCTGATAATAAGTCAACAGAAGATATCATAGAAAAAAAATAAATCTCAACAATTATCCTTCCCACCCAAATCTTTTCTTAAAGGCAGTATTAGACATTTTTAGTGGCATTTTACTCCAACTGTCACCAAAGAGAGTTTTATCATTGGCTTGAAGGGAAGCAATGTTTAACCCCTTAAAATTTACATTAGCAGAGAGGAGTAGTTCAGTGAATCTTGGACTGAAATGTCATTGTTATAAATAAGCACAGTTCCATTCAACCAGAGTTGAGTAGCTCCTAGTTCACCAGAACACAGGTTCTCATCCGCTGCTTGCCTGCTTGCCACATTCAACCCCCCACCCCCAAAATCTCTGCTCAGGTGCCACCATGATGCAATGAAAAAGAAATCCACTGATTATAAAGTAATTGCTACACTCTGCTGCAGGCAATGCACAGGCTGAAATGTGATAGTCATGGCCCTGGCACAACGCCGACGGGAAGCCAGGAGCTGTCAGAAAGGTCAGCATTTCAATAACGTGTCTGTGCATTTCTAGTCCTCATTGCATTCCCTTCTCCTGGTCTGTTCTTTCCTTTCCATACCCCTCTGGAGCAATTGCATCCTCTCGACAGACCTTCCTGGGCAACAAAATGTAGTAAGTAAATAAATGAGGAAAGTTTTAATGTCAGAAATCTCCTTCAAAACCTTATGGAAGGAGATATATTTTGAAGCATGAAGACCACTCTGGACTGTTAAGCTTTCTCAAGCATCTTTCTTTCCTGCTCTGGAAGGTTTGTACCTTTCCTTTTTCTGAAATGGTTTGCTAGTGCCCTTCTAGTCCTCTTTGTACCTGCCAGTTGTTCCACAGATGCTACTTAAAATGAAGCATTTACAAGGTGTGATTGGTCAGGTTTAGGTCTGAAATTTAGTCCACTGCATTTAAAAAACTGGAGAGTTGTGCACTGATTTGTGCCTGCAAACTTATATCAACTTGAGTGCAAATTAGATAAACTCAGGACTCCAGTTCTCATCTGACTTTCAGCCTTACCTGAAAGCATCAGATTGTTATGTACACTTGTTCTGTGGGAGCTCACTGTAGTCTGTGATATCTGTCTTGAGGAGCTGGATATGTAGCAGGGTTAACCCCCCCTGAACCCAGTCAGACCAACTTGCCTGTGGTCATGCAAGAGGTCTGTGACATGTCTAGAGATCGAGTTGTGGCCTCCTGACAGTCAGTCCAGTGCTGCAACCACGATACCATAATTTTGAGCAAATTGCTGACCTTTTCTCCACTTATGGACCCATAAAACATTACTAGTGGAAATGAGGATTCCTGTATATATGTGGACCTGTGAGAATGAGTTTGATCTGCACAATAACCTTTGCAGACTATTTGGATGTGCGTCCGTAGCTCCTTCCAGCTTGAAATGTTCAATGGTTTATTTGAAACCAGTTGCATTATTTTTCTCTTTATCTTTAAGGAAATGTTTAACTTGCTTCAGTGAATACAACAAAGTCATAACAATTACTAAACACTCAACAAAAGCAAAAATATCCCCTAAATCTGCATCCATAGCCTGTCATTCCAAACAACCTTTTCTTTTAGACAAATCATTTCTGCAGCTTCTTTGTTAGGGCTCTTTTCCCAAGTTCAGTCTTCAGATAGGACTCCACTGTGATGTGGTCCCACCTTGCAGCTCTGCCACATGATGCATGGGAGTGCAATAGCAAACAGCTTCTGCCTTGAAGTATGTGGACCTCACCTTGACTGGAGCAGTTTTATTCTGCAGGTGAGTGCTCTGCACCATGATGTATGTATTGTGGAGTGAAACATCTTCTTTTCATCCCTTTTATCCAGTTTTGCTTGGTTCAGAACTTAATGATGATTGCAACGCAGCAGCTGGGGAAACAGGCCCATCTCTTGAGTAATATAAGGTGGATTTTAAGCATTGCGAAAGTCTGAAGAAACTATGGACCAATCTCAGAGAACTCCCCTTACAAAACCTCAAATGGCCATTAGGAATTAAAATGGCCATTTCTTCCAACAACTTGCAGCCCTGCTTGTGTATAGTAGTGCTTACACGTATCATCATGCTCAGAGGGAAAAGTCCCACTCATAGAAGGAGTGTTAGTAAACCAAGTAAGCCAAGGGGTGTGGAGAAAACTAATATCTTTTATTAGTAAACTAATCTCAGTTGTGGGTGGGGAGACAAGCTTTCAGGTATTCAAGCCTGTTGTTAGCTCTGAGGCAGCACACTGGTTTTCTGGTTGCAGCTCTCCAATTCAGCTTTGATCATGTCTGATCCTACCTCAGGGGATAAAACCACTACCAGAAGCTTAATGTCTCTCTTAGTGGGCCTTTCTACTGGAAACACAGTTTTTTTCTTCCATTAAATTCTGTAAGAATGAGGAATTACTCACAGCTGCTGGATTTATGAACTGGGCACAGCAACTGCACGCACTGTATAGCCTAAAAATGAAGCTAACTTTGACTTTCAGTTTGCTTCTTAGCAAACTGGCCATGTGTATTCCCAGCAGGATTACTGGAGAGAAAGTGTCCACTGTATTCTGGCCCAGTGTAATCTGCATTTCTAATTAAGGCTGTTTGCAAGTCCACTGATCTGACATGTGCAAAGAGCAAATAATAAAGCAATGAGAAAAGAGCAATCTGCAATGAAACCTTTGTTTTAATACTCTTTCTTTTATCTCTCTCTCATATAAATGCTGAGTGCAGATAGCACAAAGGATGCCTTGACAATGGTACTCGCTGCTGCAGAGGGTTGTGGCACTTTGGTTGTTCTGATATGCTTTCCATCTCCAGACTCTATCTCTAGGGAGTTATCCATTTGGACACTGAGTGTTTGATCAGAAATGGCTCTGTGTGCTTCTAGATCCTATTGATTTGGGGTAGTTTAGCACCTTGCAGGGCTCTGCTGCTGCAACTTGGCTTTCATTCAGCTTAATGATCCTTTTCCTCCATGGTTGGCTCAGGGGCTGAGCTGAAGTACAACCATGCTCAAAACAAGATCTTCCTAAATTGCTCACTTGTGAGGTTTCCAGTCTTTAGTATCTCTTATATGTTTTGGAAGGAGAAATGGATTTTGAAATTTCTAAACCATCTTGTACTTCTAATCTTTCTTCTAATCACTTGACACATTGTGCAAAGACCTTCTGCTTTCACCCAGCTTGAACTGAACTTCTTTCACCCATCTTTCCACCTTTCATGCTTGATACCTCATCAGTTGTCTCTGGCGCTGGTGTTCACTGACAAGGTACCACACTCATTGTGAAGCCCCAGGCTTGGTGATAGTCATCCAGCCTGCCCCACTGATTGGGCTGGTTACCTCTGATTTGGGAACTGCTCAGAATATGGGAGAAAAGGGGGTGGAAACCACATCTCCAAAGGTATGAATTAACAAGGGAAAAGCTAAACCAACCTCCCTGGGGTGTGGGTTGCTGATAATTCCTCTGAGAGTTTATCAAAAGGAGCTGCTCTGGGCCAAAATTTAATTTAATTGGAAAATAGTCTCCAGCAGCACTTTGATCATCTTTTCAATTTTTAATAGAGGAAAACATTTTAACGGGTTTAAATACCACATTTCATCAAGTTGCCTAGGGAAACTGAGGTTGTCTTTTCATTTTTTTCTATAAAAATATAAACTGGAGGTTTATTTTATTGTTTCTTTTCAGATTTACATTCCCGGTGCTGAGAGAATACAAGGTGCATTAGCAGAGGAGTACTCTGAGAAACCACAACCTCCCTGTACATCCAGCTGTTGGATTTAGAGGAGAGTTCATTTTGGGATTTGGTTTAGCTCCTGAGACTTCTGCTGTTGCTGTCAATAAAGGCACAACTTGCAATATTAGGTCATGGTTTCACTCCACAGAGCTTTTGTCCGATGACAATTCTTACTAAGACCCCACTACTCAGTCCTTCTCAAGGATGTAATCTAACATGGCCTAACCCCAGTGTTCAGGTTGGGACAGGTTTGTCTTAAATCATGGATTCCTTTAAAAAAGCAAAAGAATTTAAAGCTCTGTGGGGCTTTTTTCAGGCTCCCTCTCACTGCTGAACCTTTAGCAGTCCCTTCGTTCTATTTTTCACTATTTCTCCACTGTTCTCATACGAAGATGTTCATACTGTCTTTTGCTTTTTAGAAGCCAGTGCTAAGAAAAAAAATATCGTAAGTCTTGTGATATGTAAGCACAAGACTTGGCAATACTTCCTTTTTCCTTCAAATTTAGAGTCCTCTTTTCATACACAGGTTTTCTCAGATTTCTTTTGCTTGAGGAAGCAGCCTGGAGCTTTGATTTTGCTGGGTATAATATAGTAAAAAAGAAGAAAGGAATAGTTGGCCATTGGTCCAATTGGGAAATCTAATTTTTCTCTCATCCCATTAGTGAGCCGATGTTGGCTGGATGGAGGATCTTGCTCTTGTGACCAGGTGGAGGAAAGCTGGAACTGGGATGTGTAATCTGAGAGCTCTTTTCCGTGAAGAGACAGGAGGCATTAACTGGAGGGAAATGTTCAGAAAAGAGGTAAATAATCTGTGAAGTGGTTAATCTTTGTCCTGTTTGGGCTGTTTTGTCTATTTGTCATTGTACTGCTTTGCCCATCCTTTTTTTGTCTGATCCAGGGTGTACCATGCACATCGCCCTTTATACCTTTCACAGTTTCTACTGTCTCTGGCCTTTTGCACTACAATTCCAGAACCTCTTGGGGAACAGGGTGAGAGGTAGATCCATTTCAGTAATTTCTCACTTTCTGCTTCTTTCCATGGGCTAAAATTCAGCAGGATCTCGTCCCTGGTATGATTCATAGCCTGGAAGACAAGAACGCAGCTGGGGGCTGCAGTATGCAACAGGTATGAGAAGGAAGAGAAATACTTTGTACTGCTGTTGTCACCAAAAATAGATCTGTAAGACTGATGATAGAAACCCTCAAAATTAAATACAAATAAGAAAGAGCAGAGGTGAACCCTACTCTTTCACTAGCTGCATAGGAATAAGTGTTAGGGACATACATGCGCTTCACAGGTAATCCCAGCCTGTGATATCCGGCTTTTATTTTTGATATAATCTTTAAATAACAACATGTAAAATGGGAATTTCCTGCTTCTCCCAGTCATTGTAGAGGTCCAAACCGAGACATCCCACCTGTGACCCTCGGGCTAGGAAGATCAGACCTGAACGAGTGTCACCTACTGTGTGAGGGCAGTGACAACCCACCTCCCTTGCTCATCGTAGGCTGTGAAAATGAATGCACGGGGGTAAAGCGCTTTGAGATCCTCAGATTGGGAAAGGTCAGGAGAGCGTCGCCGTCTCTTTCAGGAGCTCCAACACCAAGGGGAAAAATAAATCACACAAAGCTTAAATAGGAAACCGCAGCTGCTGTCAGATTAAATCTGTTACAAGTGCATTCCACTGCCTCGCTGAACAGTGTTTTATTTCACACCTCAAAATGTGAGGCCCCGTGCCATGGACTTGCTTCTTTTTCCCTATTCCCCCTAGATGACTTAACAAGCTGAAAGTGCAGCTGGAAATTAATGCTTCCTGTCTTTTTAAATAATGTGACATTGAAATCCTGGTATTTAATGCGTTGGCATTTAACATGCCACAATATTTCAGTTACTTTGCACTGGTTGGGGTGCAGAAGTGTTATTACAGCTGTTCTGAAATTCTGACAAAGAGGTGCATTTCTCTGTTGGGCTTTTTTTTCCTTTTTTTTTTTTTCTCCACTATGTCCCAGCATAATTGCTTTTTGCTGCATCTCTGAACCGTAACCATGGCGATTCGCCACATTCATCAGAGGACCCTCTTGTTGTTTTGCTTGTGTGAATGTAAGAAGTGGGAAAAATAAAATAAAGTAGAAAAAAAAAAAAGAGGGGGTATAAAATAGCTGCAGAACTTTCAAAAAAAACCCCAGATTTTTCTTTTTTTATTTATTTTCTTTTCTTTTTTCCTTTTCCCAAGGACAAAAGCTGTACTGGGGCAATGGCCTGATCAAAACACCAAGGACTTGTTCGTAGCCCAAAAAAGAGACGAGTCTAGTTTTGGAGGTGTTGTTTTTTGTGGAAAGCAGACTTCAATAACTGGAGCTTTCAAGCCTTTTCCCCCTGAAAGGAGGAATTATCTGCAGAAGGGGCAGAAAAGGTTGACCCTTTTCCATTTCTGTCTGATGACAAATTGGTCCTTTTTTGGAGAACAAGTTAATGCAGAACATCATGACCATATTAAAGTCATGCCATTTCTGACTGGGGGTGGAGAAACTGCCTGGCTTTGGACAAAGATTTGGAGCTGCCTCTGTCTGGGTTCTCTGGGAACATGGTCTGCTACTCATTGCATCGTTAGTGAGGAAGGAGAGATGTTGAAACTGTTGGCTGTGGTGGGACAGGCAAAAGATGAAGTGGAAAGGGAATATTCTTGCTCTGAGATGATTGTCAATATCTGCCACCTCAATATACTTCTCTTTCAGTGCTTCAAAAAGCTTTGAAAATCAGCCTGGAGACTGTCATGTTGAGGGACTTGGGCAGTTCATCTTTGCTCAGAGCCTGCTTATGTCCTGGAGTTGCTTGGAAGGGATGGGAAAGCTGCCTGATGTCCAAAGTATCCTTTGTTCAGCTTTGCCCACCTGGTGTAGCAATTCCAGTTCACCAGTCACTGTTGGTGGATTTTCCAGGACACAAAGAAAAGCCAGCAATGGTTGTTAGAGGGTCTGTCTAGGATCTCCTAGTGTGGAGCACAGACATGGTATGATTTCCCCTATCCAGTCTATCAGGTGAGATGTCTGGGGATGAGGTTTGGTGCCCTGTAAAACCTGGCTACTCTTTCCTGAGGAACCTTAAGAGTCACCCACATGTATTTATGCAGTGTGATTTAGCTGTGGTAGAGAATTGTCCCCCTGTAGAGGTAATACAGCTTATTTCCATGGAGTAGAAACAACTACCTGATATTATTCTACTATCCTTCAACATGACAGCCAGGAGCAGAGCGATGAAACAACTGTGCTCTGGATCCTGTAGCAGCACTCACCAGGTGATCTTGAGAGACTTCCTCAATGTCCTTGCTGTGGCAATCATCTGCAGCAGTACTCAATTGTCTTGTAAAGCAGTAGCTCTTGATATGAAGCCTCATCTGAATGAATAATTACGTGTCCCAAGGCTCTAAGTTGTTACAATCAGGGAGTAGGCTTTGTTTTGTCTTTTTGGCACAGGGGCTCTGGTGTCTGGGACTTCAGTGCAACAACAGGCTAATACAATTCACCCTGAAGTCCAGCTTGAAACTCCTTCACTGAGAGTCCTCTTGTGTTCCTGCTCTGCAATGGCTGGTAGCACACATCAGCAATGATTGAGGAGCTGCGGCAATTAGGGGAGTGCTTGTGCTCTTCCTCATTTGCTCTTCCTCAGCCAGCTACACATCTGCCCTCATTACCTTCCTCACTAGTGGTTCTGGTGAATCAAAGCGTCTGCCAGCACTCCAGTTCACAGGCTGGGTTCTCAGCTCCTACCCTGTGTCAGTGGTTTCAGCCAGCCCATGCATGGTGCTGGCCGAGGCAGGGGCACGCATCTCCTCCTGCCATCAGCACAGAAACCCTAAAGGAGGAAGGCTCCTCAGGCAAAGCTGCTCATTGATGTGCCTCAACATGGGCATTTGCTGGCAAGGCAGAGCCACCAGAGCATTGCTCAGTGACCTGAGAGGTATGTGGTTGGAAAATGTCTGGTTCTGTTCTCGTCTAGGAGCCATTTGATCCGTCCCCCAAAGATGCAGCACAGCAAACGCCTTGGGGCCCTCCCATGGGTGACAATGGATGTACTGGGGTCTGTAGAGCAAACTGGGTTGTCTACAAGTCAAAAAGTCTTAGAGACCCATTTCTAGGTGGGATTGTCAATATAGAATAACAAAGCAAAAAACACTCCAGGCTAAATGTTACCAGTGATCATTTTTAACTTTATTTTTACTCTTTCTGATGTGTTCTTCAAACTGTCTTGTTGATGTTTATTTTTCCATTTGTGATAAGGGTCATATGTCATGCCTCCCTTGCATCAGGTGCTATACAACCATGTACTGTCCTTCCCCGAAACAGTTCACAGAGTCTTTCTCTGTGGATGAGTTCTCACTGGCACTGTGGTCACTGAGTTGTTCATGCCCTTTAACAGGAGTTTCTTCAGAGGGGGTAGGACTCCTTATTTCTGTTCCCAAAAGCATTGAAGGGGTAGAAACCTCCTCATTGGAAATAAAACAGGACATAAAAAGCCCAGTAAAGTTTCAAAACAATTTCAAAACATTTTCCATAATCAAAATTCTCAATCAAAATAACAACACCTCAAAATTCAGTGATTTGGATATTTAGCATAGTGAAGCTTATTTGTCCTTGGGTTGTTTTCTTGCTTTCTGCTCTGTTTTCCCACATAAGGAAAATGTACTTCCTCCACATTCCCTAAATGGTAATCTCAAAATATTTTTTTCAGATATTTAATAACCATAATGTACAACTTCCAAATTACTCCAAATTGTCTGCTAAATTCAGAAGTGTCTGGCTATGGAAGAATGTTGTGTATGCTGTTTGCAGTGTGCAGAGGAGAAAGGTAGAGTCTGTTTTATGACTAGGACCTGCACTCAAGCCTGTTCCAACTGTGTTTGACAAGGGATTCACTGAGTGCGGTTGCAGATGTAGAAAACTATTAGTGAAAATTTTGTATAAAGCTAAAGCTACTCATATGAGTGAAATGATGTAAATTAAGTGGTGACTAATCAAAAGTGAAACAGCATCTTTTCAATGGGGATTGGTCTTAACCTTTTTTGTAAGGAAAATAGCACAATGAAGGAACTATGTAAGGACCATGTGAGGTGCAGCCTGTGAGGCCGAGGAGCTCTGGGAATGCAGCACCTCATCTCAAGGGAACAGGGACACACTATCACCTGGGGTCTGGGGCTAGTTGTCGAACACTGTATGCTACAACCCTGAGGTGCCAATTTAAACTTATTTTTCCCCCCCCCTAGATTTGAGCAATGCCCAGAGTTTTCAGTCTCTTGCGGAGGAAGAAACAATAAACAGGTTCTCCAGGGATGCGTCTTGGTGGGGCTAAAAAGGTACACTTTCCATATGGCTAATCTCTGAGTGAATTGTTCTAATACAAGGTAGGTCCTGAGCCACTAACATGGTTTGTTTTTTCTTTAGCTCTCTGTTTTGGTTGTAATGGCTGAACACAAAACAGGGCTTAACAGGGCCATTTGATGGAGCTGCCATAGGCGGAAGAAGTTGCTTGAGGTTTCCTTGGAGCAGCATTGCAGCGGTCTGTGTGATGAACACCACAAATAGTAATTTGCCAGGTAGAGCAAATGGAACTGAGAGCTGAAAATTAAATATTTTTAATTAAAATCCACATCTGCAAGCTGCTCTCTGGGAGCCAGGGTTTGGCTGCTAAATTATGCTGGCACACTGGGATCACCAGTGTCAGAGAAGGTAATCCCAGAGAGGCAGCCAGCAGATCTGGTTAATATTTAAAAAGCCGCTGGCGCCTGATGGAAACTGTTTTGTGAAATACTCTATCCAGGCTGATTGTTTCTGCTTGTGATTAGTGCCTTACGTGGGTAGCTTAGCTGTCACTTCTGTCTCTGGGGCAAGCGTGGCCTTGATGCAGGTTCCAAGATGTCTTTGAGCTCTTTTGATGGCCATTGAATTTGGTACTATGCCAGCAATGTACCATAAACTTAAATTAGGCCACCTCCAGACATCTAGATTGCTCTGAATGCTTTTTCAATGGAGCGTCTCTTGACCACTGTCTTCTCTCTCAAACGTTTTTAGGTTGAGGTGAGATGGCCAACGTCCTGCTAGGGTTACCAAGATGGGGGTATGTGCTGCATACCACATGCATCCCACTCTACTGCTGGCTTGTGCCCCTTCAATTCCCCAGCTGATCCATTGGCCACCTTGCAGCCACAAGCATCCCCCTGAATTGGGATTTGTGTCTCTTTGTGGTCTGAAGAGACACAGTGGGGCTGGAAACACATGCCAGCAGACATTTCATTTACCCATGATTTTTTTTCTGTTAACAGAATAACTCTGAATCAGTCTCACACAATCCTTCCTAGAGCAGCTACAGAGGCAGGGAAGAGCTGAGGTGGAGTTAATTACATTTCTCTGCACCACTCTGTGTACGTTATAGGCCGTGAGAGAAAGGGTTTGAAGCCTTTTAGCAGTGATTTCAAAGCCAGAGAGTAGAGCAGCACATTTATTCCTGGTTAATATGCCTCAGCTCTCATCAGCATTTAGCAACCCCCTACCCTGTCTTTACTGCTGTGTTGGTTTTCTATGCAAATGGATCTAATAGTATGTTTTTCATTAAAAACAAACAACAACAAAAGTTATATCCTAGCATCTTTTAGCAGGAAAGGAATAATGTCAAGTGGCAGATTAAGAAAGAAGTGCCAGAAATGTTTTAGAAAGGCTTTTGGGAAGACAAAAGTTTGAGTTTTCTGTTCAGCTCCTAAATTTCAGATTTGGTGAAGTTGTGTCTCCTTAAAGGTAGAAACAGGGGTGGTAAGAGAAAGCTGAGAATTTAAAGATTTAAACATGAAGATCTCTACAAGGCAAAAGCTTGTCACCCCCATATGTTTTCCCAATCAGTTGGGAAACCAGACTTTATCAGTTGAGACGGTCTGAGCAAATAGGGTTGTCTTTTAGCTTTCTCTAAAAGTGGCCAGATTAATACTAAATTCTGTAGAATGAGAAGTGAAGTTTGGAGAAGGCAGCCTGCCTCAGAGAAGGGCTGCTGTCAGCACCACAGAGGACAAGATGAAATGCGAATGGTCAGGTTCACTTTTGTTTAAAATCAATTTCATTAGCTGCAACGCAACCTGGTTGTGTTTGTATTTTCAGTAATGGCTGGGAATAATTAATTCTCCTTCATTTACAGATCCCTCGCGCTCTCATCACTCAAAAGAAAACCCCAAATTGTATTAAAAAAAAATTACTTTGACAACAAATTAACTCAAGATTTTAAACCAGTTGTCAGTGTCCCTTCAAGTCAAATCCTCTTTCCACTTATAGCACAGACGTATGAAAGAGGAGGCTGCTGTTCCTCAGTGAGCACAGAGGAAGATTGAGTTGTGTGTGGGAGGACAGAACAGGAGAACACTCCAGTTACTTGGACCACTCCTCCGGCAAAATTAATAAGTATTGTTAGAAAGTACTTTGCAGAGAGAAAAAGAAAAGTTAATCTCCTCAGTGTAGTCGAGTGATGGGGCTGAGCTGGCAATAACAGTAATTAAGCGGGGGGGTGGGGGGAACTTTATTGAAAAAAGTTGTCTAATTTTCTCCACCATTCAGACTTGTTCTGGGGAAACAGGAATTTTCGTCGCTGTTTCCACACTGGATAAATCACTCAATCTACAAGCAGTAACAAATCCTTCTTCTGTTCCAGCTCTCTCTGAAGTTCTTTTTCCTCCAGAGAGGGAGAATTGCAGCTCCAAACTTCATTCAAAAGGGTCCAGGATATTCAAGCCTTCAAAGGTCATTCAGACACAAACTAAGACAGACCATCTAGCAAGCATGTGGGGATTGAGTTCAAAATCAAATCTAGGTAGTACAAATACCCAGAAGAATTTTCTTTCCATTTTCTTTTTTACCCATCACTCATATGTTGTACTATTGAGTTATCTAAAGAAATAAAGCATGTTTATGTTATCTAGGTATATTCAGCAAACTTTATTCATCTCCCAGGAGTTCATCCATCAGTTTGAGCCTTCATCTAAGCTGGGGACATGTGGATCTGTAAGTATATCACCGCATCTTTCCACACCCTGTTCCTCATGATGGCCAATTGGCAATACTTCAAAGAAAGGCCAAAACTGAACCCAGGCAAACACCCATATGCCTCTCAGAAGACAAAAAGGGTGAGGAGGGGATAAATCCTTCTTGCTCTCCAGAAGTAACCACAGAACCTGATGCATAAGATAGATACAATGCAAATAAAAAGTAATCCAGTCCCTTTTCAAACCTTTGGGGATGTGCTGGCACACAGGATTCATGTCTCCTTGGCAATACAATCCCTTTCAAAGTCTTATCAAATTCCAGTTCAGATTCCTTATTATAACTGCTTAATTTTAGAAAGACGTAACAGGGTTTCAATACTCAAATAATCAATACTGGCACTTCAGTTTTCATGTTAAGTTTATTTATAATTATTTGTATTTGTATTTATCTATAATTAACTGATCTTGTTCCAATAGTGTCCTTCAATTTAAATAATTTCTTTCTTTACTGTTCCTCTGGCCTCACAAAGTCCCTTAACCTCTTCATGCGGGAGCCATTCCATTCCTATCACATATTTATATCCTTCGCTGCACTTGTCCCAGTAAGGTTTCTGTTCTTAAATATGGCACCAAAACTAGATGAAATATTTCCACAATTTTTTTATCAGTGCTTTGAATATTCATACCATTTTTTTTGTTTTTACCAAAACTACCTCTCCTAGTGCAGTCTAGTTATTCCTTGGCTGACCAATAAACCAGATTCTTTCTTCTGTGGCATTTAATGAATTACATTATCCCAAGACTTTGACACTCCTTTTTCCAGGACTTGATGGCTCTTTGAAAGAGTACAGCTGCAGCAATTCCACTTTGAGGAAGCCAGAGTACCACTGACTTTTGCTGGTTGATAAAGTCTTACTACTCCATTTGTTCTTGGCGCCTCTTCGGCCATTTTCAGCGCGTCTTGGCTTGAGCAGAGCAGGGGTTGTTTCTGTGCCTGGATGGAACTGGTAAGATGAAGAGAAGTGGCAATTTAATAATAATAATAATAATACCACCACCAGTACAATGATAGTCTAGGTGATCCCCTCTTAGTTTTGTTCCCAATGTGGCTCCAAATCAGCAGCTGAAAAGGGATTTTCAAACACAGTGAGTGTAGGTTATGCGCTGGCATCTTTTGCTACTGAGTTTTGCAAACTTACAAGCCAGTTCTTGTTGCCTATCAGGTTTCCTAAGAGCCACAAAATCAGTTGAAGCGAATTATGGGGACTGTGTGGATTGCTCAGATGGTGCTTCAGCAGCTCCATGGTGATTTCATGTGTGTCACCAGTTTAGAACATTAGAGACTGTCCCAAGTTATCATTCACTTTTGAATCTAAGATCATGTTTTTATTTGAAGGATGCAATTATGAATAGTTTATAAAGTGTTAGTAAATTATTAATAGAGAAGAATACTCAAGTCATGAATAACATGTTATAGATTATTTAAAGCTCATCAGTTCTGGTAGCATAGATGAATATAAACCTGGCTAATAAGCACAGTATTGAACAGTCCATAACAATTGATTTACTCATTATTAATATGTCTATTACTACCTTATTAACCTGTTGTTCACTGTTTATGTGATTACCCTGACAGTAAATGAATCTAAAGTGATTTCTTTTGAAACAATCATTTGAAAAGTCATTCTCCTAGATTCTGGATTTTGAATTTATTGAAGAAAACATGTAAGCATTTTTTTGTCCCTGTAGTAAATTAAAAGCATGTGATTAATTGTTTTTCATGGCTTCCCAAAAGGTTGTATTCCCTCTGCCACCACTATCAAAACTCTTTTCCATAAGCTAATCAAGTTAATGTGCAGGGAAGGGAGTAAATGAAAATCATTATTTTTATCTAGGGCTTTGAAAGGAAAAAAGTTTAACAACTCAACAAATGGAAGGACTGGTGGAAGTGTGGTCCAAATGTGGTCCATTGTTGAGATGGATGGGATGTACAGCTCTGGTTGTACATAACATTAACTAAGTGCAGCTCCTGGCATGACATTGAGGAAGGAGGAGGTAGGGTCAATATCAGGAAACATTTCCTGGCAGTGAGGTCTGTTGGTCGGTGGAATGATCTCCCTGGAGAAATGGAGGAAGTCCTGTCGCTAGAGTCAATTAAAGGGTTGTCTAGACAAAACCCCCATTAGGATATTCTCCAAAGGACCAGCCTTGGAGATGGGGAGGGAAATGACATGAGGAATGGGAAAATGACCTCATCGATCTCTGTCATCTTTAAAATGCAGAGGGTATGCTGGTGTTGGCTATCCCTCCACAGAGGATGCCAGTAAAGATGTTAATTGTAGAGACAGTTTTGTGATATGAGTGGGAAGGAGTCAGTAAATATCACTGACTCATAAGAATTGGCAAAAAAGTCCTTATGATGTGTCTTCTGGTCACTATTTTTTCATGAGATCTCTATAACAATTAACTAAGCACGTGGGAAAAACTCTCTGGTCCATTAATAGTTGCAATCAGTTAGTGTTTGGATTTCATCATCTTAAAAGATAACAAAAGAAAAGAGGTTAAATTGCAGTACACCTGGAAACATCGGAGAGCCCTATGCTGGAGACAGTCATCTTGGCTCCATCCATGGCTGCATTACTTTGGAATTAATGCTGTAGCGCAATCGATTAAACAAGCTCAACTGTACCAGGGTAATTGCACATGGCTTTATTTTATCTCTGTTGACAGACCTTGGCCCTGTGGTCTGGAGGAGCAGTGGCTGCTTGGCAGCCCTGGCTGATGCAAAGAGGCCATTCTGATGGGAGGGTGGTTACCTGGGGCACCCACCGGCAGAGAATCACTGGCAATGATGAAGGCCTCTACTGACATCTCTGCTTACTCCATCCTGGTATTGGATGGGCATATAGGACCTAATCAAGGACCCTGTCTGCTTGCCTGGCTGTGAGGTATTGGAGAGCTACATGCTGGATTTGCAGGCAACATAAATGTGATCAGATTTAAGGCTGCTCCAATTTATACAGCATTGGCACCTCCAAGACAGCTGGAAACCAAGAGTGGTTTTAAAACATCTCAGGGATGTGCTAAATAAGTACTTAGCTCAAAAACTAGCCCTACACCTCATGCAGACTGACGAGGGTCTGTCAAACCCTACCTGTGCTGAAGAACAGGGAGGAGATAATGATGGTTTTTACCTTTAGTAAGGTAGGAATTATTTTCACCCTGTGTGATAAAAGTTTAATAGTGCACATCCAAGGCACAACAGTACAATTCATCTCATAGTCAGAATGTTATCCTGAAAATTACACTTTAGTTAACAAAAGCACACAGCAATCCTCTCCTTGTCCAACAGCTAGAAGTCCTGAAAAATCAGGTAGGGAAGGCTAAAAGTAATTTTCTTTCTCTCACACAATGTAAATTGCTTTTGACTGTTTGTTTTTGTGCAGGTATTTATTTATTTTTTTTCCTTTAAAGTGAGTTTCCAAGGTCATTAAAAATGAATGTGGGCCTTTAAATTTCTAAATACCAGAGGAGCTCCCATTAGCTCTCATCCTGCTGTCAGTGTCTTTTCGGGAATATCGAAGTCACAGATGCGGAGGAAATGCGCCCAGTCGGTAGATAACGCCTGACTGCCCTCTGACCCTCAGGTTAAACTGCTGTCTGGGCTGTGCAAACCAGTATCCCCCTTCCCAGGGCTGGAAAGCTGCCAGCCAGCTGTCAGCATGCCAGGGCATTGCATTCAGCACAGGGACACCACGATACGATATCTTTTTAATGTCCTTTGCTTTCATGCACCTCTGTGTTAGCAAGGATTGTGCGAGCCGGCGCTGAGCCTCCCATTGGTTGTGTTTTCATAGCTGCCAACTAAATCTGATTAGTTTGTCTGCATTCCCGGGAAAGTAAATATGTTGTTTATCACTGGGTCCATCGAATTCTGAGTATTTCAACTGATGCTTGTTAAGGCGTATTATTATTTATTCTCCTTATTGTGCAATAGCCACAAGGATTTTTACAGTCTGTTGAGTTATAGGTAAGTGGGTGGTTTATCAAGCTAATACAATGAGACTGGTAAGCCAGAGCCAGCCTTTCTGAGCCTCTGGTGCAGTAAGGGAAGGGACAGAAAGACAGAAATTCATGTGGCTTTGATCTGGTCCTGATGGCACTAAGGAGAGAAGAGTGACTGTTGTTGTCAGAGCTGGGCAAGCCACTAAAGTGGTTTGCTTGTGGACCGACCCTCATGTAGAGATGGGTCCCCTCTGACTGCCCTGCTCGCAGAGGTCCCCCCATGCCTGCCTGAAATATTTAACTGAAAAGTGCCTTTCCAAAGCCTGGATATTCTATAGCTTTGTTAATATCATCTTGAGCTCATTTGCATTGCGTACCAGGGAATGGGGGACATTTTCCTCCCAATCCATTATAAATGGTAGTGTTTGCTGCTGCTCTGGTCTCACTGCTTCTTTCAGGTTCCTCCCTGCCCTGGCAGTATTTGCACTTGCAATAATACTGTGAGTTGGGAAATTGAGTTTAAGTGACTTGCCCCAAGCCATACACAAAGTCTGTGCAGAGCAAGGTGCTGAACTGGGAAAACTCAAGTCCTGAGCTAACCCCCTGCTCATCCCCACACCATTTTCCTTCTTCCACTCTGAGGTGGAAAAGAGGTTACAACTAGGCACGCTTTAAAGCACAGAATATAAGGACGAGTAGGCACGGGACTGAACAGCTTCCAAACAGGATCTTCTTATCTCAAATACATCCCGCAGTTCAGCTGCAGAAAAAACTCTTCACTTCCCTTAGGTGCTGCCTACCCCAGATCTGCTTGCATTTTTGTGATGGGTGAAATGTTTCCTAGGAGGACAAAATCTAGATGGTTTTTGTTAGAGCCAGTATTCCTGCACTTGGATCTTCCCAAGCTTTGGCTCAGTACTGGTTATCAGTGGAATGCAACGTGGTCTTCAGGGAATATACGTGAACCTGGTGCTCACCAGTTGCATGAACAGTATCTTCTACTCTCAACATTCTAATTTTTGTATTTATCTTTTAAAATTATTGTTATGTATTTAGAAAGTGGATTTCAAAATATATATATTTTCCCTTTGTTGCCATGAATGAATTCTTAGGAAAAAAACCCCCACAGAAGTAATTTTCAATCTGGGAGTAAAGCAGTGAGTAAAGCTAAGCAGCCTCATAAAGGATCTTTTCCTCAGGTTGTAAAGGCCTACAGTTAGTCTCAGTTTGAGTCTTGCCTTGTTATGCTTGCACAGAAATTGGAAAATCAGAAACAAAATACTGCAAGTCCAGCAGGTTTGTCTAGCAGAGTCTCTGTTAAGAAAGTGGAGAACAGCACAAGTACAAATTATTCTGATTTGGGTATAAACCATTGCCTTTGGCTTAAACTCAGCATTGCTTAAGCTTCCTCCATACCTCCCTTCCACACCAAAACCCCTCACACATAAAGCACATCTAGACTTGAGGGAGCATATCTGCTGGCAGCAACAGCAGCTGTACAAAAGCATCCTCTGCTTGCTTTCATCTCCTTCCTAATGGAAAGGAAAATGGAGCATAAAGAGATTCTGCAGAAGGTTAAGTGCTCCCATCTAAATGTGGTGGGTTTGGAGGAGTCAATGAAGCAAAGCCAGGGGGAGGGGGTGGGAAGCGAGTGGGGGGGTCTGGAGGAGATGCACTGGTTTCTGTTGTTTGGCTGCAGATGTGTTATTCCAATTAACTTGAAAGCAGGAATGCCAGGGGTGAGCGGGAGGGAAGGTGAGGAAGCGTTTTTATGGCAGGAGGTGAAGTCTACGCTATAGACAGTGATGAAGATGGCCCTCCTGGTCTCTCTAAGGTCATCTGGTTTTATGTGAGGCAAGAGGTGTAAAACCAGTACATGAAACCCAAACAGGAAGGGCCTGAATGGCACATGTGGAAGAGCTTAACAGGCACATGCTTGACCCAGGGCTTGGATTGCTACTCATCACCGAGTGGCACCTGCAATTACAGGCTTTGCTGGACATGTCACTGTAGTAAGTTACAGGACAACCCTTTTTCCTTAATTTGCTGATAAGCACTGTGGTTTGACTATGTGTGTATATCAAGCTCTGTGGGCTTGTTGGGTGAATGGCTAGCATTAGGATATAGATAGAAGATCTTTAAAACATCCCAGCTGGACTGCAATGCTGAAAGTACCTATAATTGCACTGTGGTGAGAGTCTGGTGTGTTAAACAGCATTTCAGGCTGGAAAAGAGGAGGAAAGGAAGTGTGTGTGTGGGGAGGGCATGGTAATACTGAGAATAAAAGTTAATTAAAAAATAAAATCAAGAGAAATGTGTCTCTAAGGCCACTTCTTTCGCAGAGACCACCTGTCAAACGCTTCCCTGTCTATAAACCCAAGATTGGCTTCCAATCTACTCTGCAGTTCTTTAATTTTTAATGCCTCTCCCCTGGTCTCACAGGTGGCTATTATAGACAAAAGCTGTCGCCTGTATAGATACAGATGTGTGTAATGCACACGCTGAGCATGAGTGCTCAGGATTCAGGAACTGACACCAGCCGGGAGCAGGATTTGCCAAAGGAGGTTGTTAAACTGCAGAGCGCAAGGTGGCGAGGTATTGTTAGGGATTGCCACATCTTTTCTTCCTTCTCTTTTTTTCTCCTGACTCTCCAAAATGTCATCTTAGTGAATATGCATTGACAACAGCGCTAGATGGTGAACTGGAGGCAGACAATTCAAAGTGCGGGTTGTGTATGGGATTTCGAGGCAAGAAAAGCTGGTTTTAATCCAGCTTCCTCTGTGCTACAATACTTAGCTTCCCCATGGCCACGATTCCAGGTGAAAAATAAGGGAGTTGTAATTCTTTCTTTACCTGACTCACAGGGCTGTTGTGAGGCTCAGTTAGTTAATTATAGTAAAGCTTCTGAATAATAATCATAATAACACTTAGCAAATGAAAAGCGGGTATTATTATCGTTAAAGTAATGACAAGGCACCCTGCTGAAAGAAGCAAATATAATGCTGATTATTAAAATCATTTGTATTTAGTGGCAAATGTTGCTGCTGCTTTATAAAGTTAGAGATGTAATCTTGTTCCCAAGCCGTAACAATAAGTAATTCTGAGTGCTTTGTTGTGAGGTTTCTCAGGATATAGGAACAAACAGGTACCTTCAGTCAAAGGGCTTATATTTTAAAAATTAAGAGAACAATGGGAAAAAAGAGAAGAAAAGCAACATCTTGCTGAAATGAGGCCAAAGGTGTGTGTCTTATCTGAGCATAAGCTGTCTGCTCTGCCCACTCCTTCCAGCGCAGCGTGCCCCAGGAGCAAGGGGTGAATTTGGGAAGAGTTGCAAGGGGTGAAAGAAGGAGGGGGAGAAGTTTGATTATTGAGGATATCTGAAGGTAAAATTTTGGTACAAATAGCACACATTAATTAATTATTTCTACCAAGCCCAATGGTAAGCTCTCAGATTTGCTACTGTAAGATATAGCTTGTGTATCTTAGCTTTTATATCCACCGCATCCTTTGAGTTCCCAGTGTCACAGCCCAGCCACTCTAGATTCTCTTTTTTTCTCATGTACATGGTTGAAGCTTTCTCCTAGAAAACTTCCCTGCCTTGCCCAGGGCACAGCAGGAACAAGCCCTAAACCTGCGAGGATCCAAACACAGCAGTGCTGTGAGGCTGTCCTGCCAAGGGGAGCACCTGGGATGAGGAAAAAGAGGGAGCGTTTGGGTTAAACCTATTTGAAGGGAGAAGTTAACTTGAGATTTTGAGGTAAATATCCATCTTTTTGGTTAATAATATATTTTTTTCTTCTTTTTTTCCCCTTTTAACTACAGATTAAGATTTGAACAACTGGAAGGGGCCTATCAAAAAGTCGTTGCTGTCAAATGCCTCATGGAAAAAATGCCTGCTCCCCACAGGAATATCCCCACTTCAACCAGTCATAGCTGGTTGACATCGTAGGCGTTGTTTCAGAAAAGGGTAAAAATATTGAATGTGTCTCTGGAGAATTCTGTCACTCTCCAGACGTGCTCACTTTGAATCCTGCTTTAAAACAAACAGTAGAGAGGGAAAAAATCTGCGGAGTCACTGTTTGTATTGTATATTCTGTGCTGATGGATGGGTTCAGTTACTGCAGCTATTAACCCAGCAATTTTTAGGAACATAAAATTAATTTTTGGAGGAAATAAACTACATAAATAAAATGAGTATAATTGAATATCGCTCTGGTTCTGTGGATTCTAGGGCTGTAAATTGCACTTGACATTCATGGTGTCAGGCTCCGAGGTCTTTAATTCTGTTGCTTAAGGATGACTTATGCAGTGAGGGGCTAATGTTTGCTTCAGCAAGTTTGACTATCTCAAGGGGATCCCAAAATTGCCATAAAAGAAAAGGACTCACTTGTTAATACAACCTTTTTGCTTTTGGGCTGCAATATTTCACCTTAAGCTTGACTTTTGATCCCTGGAATGGTTATTATTCACATAAATCTAAGGAATGTGAATGTGGCATAAATATTTAGGTTGACATTCAGGTATTTGTATTTTACTCATGGTTTTATTGTGGTTCAGGTTGTATTGTACTTTTGGTCCTGTAACTGTACTTATATATTTCCAAGGTCTTTTGTGGCCAGTTTTGGAGGGTTGAATTGTAGCTCATTTCACATCCTGGGGTGAGAATTCAAATGTTTCAGCTTTTGAGCTTTCAAGCCCCCAAAAATGCAAACACAAGGGCAGAATAAGCTTTATGGTACCTCAGACAACTCTTCTCTCATCTTAGGAACTTGCCAGTTAGTTTTGATCCATTTCTGGAAGGGCAACTTTTGAGACCCAGTTTTGAATTTCCTATTGACCCCCAAGGAGAAATTCATTGCTATAACTGTAGCATCCTTAGACAGCACCGTGAGCTGCCAAGAATAGAAGACACATTAGATACATGAATTTCCTTTACCTTTTATAAGGTCTTGTCTTGAAGCTGGCATCTCCCTGGATGATCAGGTGTAAGAAACAGTATCCATGGCGGTGTCTTTTCTGGTCCAGTCTGGCAGAGGCAATTAGGAACTCTTCACTCCTTCACTTCCTTTGTTTAATTTATTATACTGTCATGCATAAGCATCTTCAGGAAAATATTAATCAGAGTGTGTATTCCTTGACAACGAACTCTAAATGGATTAAACGTGCTTTACTCTATGAAGCAAAGAGGTGTTGATTAAGAGAAATTGAATTGTATCCCTGAGATAATTTTCTGTCTCTGTGTCTGGAGACTATGGGCAAACCAATGCTTGTAGAGAAGCTGAGCCACCACACTCCAAGTATCTCAAAAAAATAATATTCAGGACAGACATATTAATTGATTTAATGTAAAAATGCTTGATACAAACTTGTGCTGAGACTTTAAATTGAGGTCCTGACCATTCTCTGTGGTCACTAGAGGATCCCACAAGAATGGGAACGACCTGGCAATTTCCAGTTTGGATAATTATGTTCTGCCTCCTTACCGTTTCCCATGCCCTTTCAATTAGTATGATAATCATCTTCACTTTGCGACCTATACTGAAATATAAGTGATGGAACATGCTGTTAAATAGCTGCCATGCTCCACCCCAGCATCAGCCACTTTTCGGCAGTGATGCCACAATGGAGAGCTTTGTCTTAAATGTGTAGAGGAGCTCACTTTAAGCTAAAAAGGGACAAATAAAGGAGCTGCGTCATTGTAAATCCAGTCAAATAATAGTAGGTGAGGAGACCTCCGCTGGAGCTCAAGGGTGAATTTTTAGTACGACTAGTGCAGTCCATCAAGCAGCTGCGGAGAAATGAAGAGGTGCTGCAGCTCCTGTATCCCTGACAGTGTGATTTAAAGCACTGTTCTTTGCTGGCCTGGCCTTGTGTCTTTCAGTTGCCTTGAAGGGGAGGGAGAAGCGAGTCTTTGCTCCCTCATTGGCATTTGTCTTAAAAATAATAAATAAATAAAGAGAAGAAAGAAAAACCAGGGAATGGGCAGTTGAGTGGTGGAGGGAGCATTTTCCACACTGAATCCCCTTGTCAGCTCTTGAGTAACAAGACAACGGGAATACTTCATTGTGCTTCACATGATTTGTTTACATTCACCTAAATGGTGAGGAGTTTTTTACGCCTTGTAACAGACACAGTTTGCTCCAAGACAGTGGTCCCAGCTGCCTCTTGGATAGCAGTTTCCTTGCAAGAGATATGTTGCTGTTTTGTATGTTTTTTGATATGCAGCCTAAATGAAGTCTCTGAAGGAGGATCTGTCTTTTGCTAACAGCCATCATTTTTATATAAAGTCGAAGGTATTCATATTATGTCTTCATCTTCTATATCTCAACTAGTAACAATATCACAACTACTCCCTCCTGACAACTATATTCATTTCTCATTAAAGATATTTCATGTTTTATTCAGGAATTTAAATGAAGCTATCAGAGCCTGTAATAGCAACAGTTTGGGATAATTGTATCTCATTGATGGCAGCCTCAAGAGTTCTAATTAATATATATTTAGCTCCCTGGCTGTCTTTAGACCAAATGCCTCGGTATGAAAGACAGGGAGAGGCAATAAGGGGAGGGGGAAGGGAACAGACTCCAAAATAACAGCCCCTTTTTGAAATCTGGATAGGAAAATCTGTGTTGCAAGAAGGAACTGCGTGCTTAGGGATTCTTTCTTTCTTTTTTCAACCCCATTCGATCCAAAATAACTTTTGAGATACAGAGCCCTTCTCAAGAAAAGAAAATACAAGAATATAGATTTACTGCCCACTTGTTTGGGAAGGGGGGAAGGAAAGGATGACAAATATGTATTTTCCTCCTCCAATGATACACCTGATATCGGAGTTCAGCTTATCAGTGGTCTCTGCTTTTATTACCTCTTTCCCTGCCTCCTTCAGCCGGAGTGCTCCATTCAAAATTGCTCAGTTTCACAGATATGATCTGCAATGCAAACAGGCTCTCATTACACTTTTTCATACTAAGGGAAAAAAGCTTACTTTGGTGTATGCCTGATTAGCCCTCACCATACAGCTCTCCATTTTCTTATCCCCTTTGGGCTTTTTTATTCCCCCCTCCCTTTGATTCAACACTACCTTTTTCTCTGTCATACGAAATGAGGCTAGGAAAAGATTTGGGGAGGGGGTATTATTCTGTCATTGGAATTCATAGCACTTGTATTCACTTACAAGCCTGAACTATTTTCTCAAATCACTTCAGTCTCTGTGACTTTCTCAGACTGTAGTTTATAAATCACTTTTGTGGTACACTATCTAGAGGGGATCAAGACCCCTGGAAGCTTGAGTCATATTGAATTGCATTGTGTAACGGAGAGTCATTAGGAGTTTACAGTCGGGGGAAAAAAGAAGTCTTATAAATAGGCTAATTCAACTGGCACTTATATGTTTTAAAGACATTATTGAGGAAGGAGGATGGTAGTATTATTTGCTCCCAATTTTGCTCTCATCAGCAGCAGCTAAGGGTGGCTCTTGAATAGGACAGGAATAGAGATTTTATAGACCTCCAGCTTTAAAACCTCTGGGACTTTTTTCCCCTCTTTATTATTTAAGCAAGTACTAAGGGCTGTTTAGAGTTTTATTTCATTGACTTTCAAGCTGGACGCTAATCCAGCCTATACGGGCTCAAATTGCCTCAGTTTCTCCTGAATAAAAGTTGCTTTTCTCTGACTTCTACTGATCTTTTTAAAGGCATTCATTTGAATGAAGTGTCTTGTGCAGAGCAGAACAGGGGCTTTCTGAGAGCGAAAGGATTTTTGGTAGGAGCTTTACATGGCAGCTGCAGTTTTTCAGTCTAAGCCTGACAGTCAGGAATAAGGTTATTGCTGTAAAGTGTCTATGGTTTTTAGCTTTTTTCCTCCCTTTTTAAAGACAAAAAATGATGTAATGAGAAGGTATTTATTTCGTTTGGGTGTGTTTCACATGCAGATTCATGACACAAAAGTGTCAGCCCCTGTATGTTGCCTTGGTGCAGACTGGATCTTCTTGGCTGAAGTTGGAGGGTATCGAATACCTGGATATCCTCATGCTTACAGGTGTGGTAGAAGGAGAACAATGACCAGAAGCAGGTGCCTGGCCCTCAGGAACTCTGACTCACTGCCAACCAACAAGCTCACTCCTAACCGAAATTGCTGTTTTTTCAACAAGAATGGTGACAATTTTCAGTGTTGTCTGCAGATCTCGGTCCCGTGTCATCCACTTCCATGCCATCTGCGGGGTCGCCGTGCTCAGGGCAGACAGGATTTTCTCAGCAAAACAAAGTGAACCCAAAGCAAACCCTGTGTTAAAAACAAGAGTGGAGTCAGGAGTTCAAAGGGTGGAGAGTTGAGCGGGCTCGTGCGGCCGGCAGCCAGTCCGTGTGAAGTGTCTCCTTGGGATTCAGTTGATGGGTTGCTCTGCAACTCTGCCCCAGCGCTTCCATAACCTGGCTTGGAATCCAGCCCAGCCCTGAGAAATGGAGGGTCAGTCCGGTTTGATAGTGTAAGGTCAGAAATGGAATGAGGCTGGGATATCTCAATTGAGATTCGAGCGTATAAAAGTATAAATCAAAAAAGCAAAATCCTTGAAGGGACACCTTGCAGCTGTCTCGGGAAACGAAAGGCTTTAAAATAAGAAGGCTTGAGAACGGGAGAATCCTGCAGCCTGCAACTAATAACACTGGTTTTGACTCAGAGAATAGCAAAGTCCTCTCTGCTGACTGGAAAAGCAGAGGGTGTACTGTCAAACCTGGGGAGAGATGCTGCTCCTTAACCTAGTAAGCTGCCAACATCCTGGGGAGGTTATACATGCACGTAAATACAAATCACATAATTTATACTGCTACTTGCTGACCAAATACATTGAAAAAGTTGTTCTAAAAAGGCTTTGCCAACTGTAGGGACCCTTCTTCTGTGTCCTTGAATATTCTCAACAGGCTCAAAATTCACCACCAAAGTCACGGAAGGGGAAAAGAATGGGCTTTTTCATCCACATTGCTCTTGAATGCTGCTGTCTCATTTTGCTGCAGGATACTCATAATTTTATGCTTATTTAAACAGACACATATCTAGTTTATGGGCATATTCCAGGAAAAAAAAAGAAAAAAAGGCATGTAGCTTAGAGTGCAGTTCTCATGGGCAAACACCTGATCCCCTTTAATAAGAGATAAAAGGGAAACTATTCCCTTGCCAAGCTGCTACATTACAGGGCTTAGCTTGCAGTAGCTGCACATCTGAGTAGTGCATGGCACTGCAAAGGCTCAGCTTGCAGGTTCCGTGATTATTAGCAGCTTGTGCCAGTGTCACTTATACCCACTGTAGCAGAACTTGGATGTAGCACTGAGTGCTACACACACATAGGATACAAGAGAGGTTTAGGAGTTCAGGATGTGCACATCTCTCAGTCAAACACAGGTCAAAGGCGGACCTAACTGATGTTTCAAGCTGCATCAGCCTGATCCTTACTGTTTTAAGGATTTACATGGTTTTTTTTTTCCTTCGGTAATTCCCAGTGGCTTGATATTTTTATTGCTATTAGTATTTCCTTAAGGAAAGCAAGTTGAGTGCTCAGCTCTCATGTGCTAGCGTATTTCCGCCCCCCCCCCCCCCCCCCAAGGATATTTATAAGTTGACATTTCTGGGTTTTCTTTAAAACGGTCCATGCTGGTGCACTTTTATTCTCTGTAGTGTCTGTCATTAGTTAGTTGCAAGCTTTGGATTACTTTGTCTTCCTCACAGAGATGGTCAAAGCAGTTTAAAAACCCTGATGGCTCAGCTGTGTAAAGTGGTAAAAGTTGTGCAGGCTAAAATGCTGGACCTGTATCTATAGGGCCATAGGATGTCTTTTCACACAACTTTGAAGCTGGTGCTTCTGTGGCATTGTCTTTAACCAGTAACATAATGAAACATGCTAAAGGCAGGTATCTGACACCTAGCTATTGATTGGGGTCCTTGCGGACCCAAACCAGAAAAAGGTAGGCCAATCCCTGTAAGCATAAGCCCACACACACCACCACCACCTGTGTTATAAAGAAAAGTGCTATGAAGACTTTTTTAAGGAGATGGAACATACAGGGCTTGGTACTTATTATAACTCAAATGAGGAAGGCTATACGCTTGTTTTTCTAGTTTGAATTTGTAAATCCAATCTCCCTTTTGGTCCCTGTTGGATGAAATTGTGCTTTTATTAGCTACTAAGTTGTGCTTTTAATAACAGGATATTAAAGGACTCATCTGTAAGCAAAGCATCACTCGGGATCTCAGATTTCAAGAAAAGCCACTACAGGTGAGTTAAATGTTCCTGGCATATCAAAGTCCAACGAGTCCTCACAGTAATTTTAAAGCAGAAAGTAAACACTGGAGATGTTGACTGAGTAACTTTTCAGGCAAACTTGTACCTTCACTGAACCAGAAGGTATCTCTTATTCACACCAATATGGACACACCAGGAACCCTGTAAGAAACTACATTTAGGAGAAGGTTCCATTGAGCAAACCCAATGTGCACTTAGTTCAGATAAACCCTGGAGAGTCAACCAGTGAGACTTCAAAGTCCAGTGTAATTTGCAGTCTGATGTATCCTAGTCAAACTTCACTGCTCTCTTTCTACAAATCAAATGGAAAAAATCAGGCAAAATGGTCAGGCGCTCATCTGTGGCTCCAGAATAAGTGCATAGTCTGCTCCATGGTCTCTGGGTCTTGTCTAATTTCTGCTCATATGCCACTGAAGAAGTCAGTGCAGGTTTTAATTTGACATTTAGCCTGTGCAGAAGCATTTACATGCTTAAAAAGAAGGTAGATATTATTCAGATGTATTTAATTTTTAACAATGTGGTAAACAAGTCATTTTCAAAATCCTTTAAAAGCTCTGTTTGGATAATTGCCCTAATGAACAGCAGAGTTAAATGGCTAACCTGCTTCCTTCCCCAGGTGGCTGGCAAAATACTTCTTGCGTCTAAAGCTTTATATGGTGCCTGTTACAGAGGTAGTGCATGAAGAGGAAGGAAAATGTTTGGGAGGTGCAGCTCAAAATTTCTTCTGATTTTTCTGGCAGCCATTAAACACAGATGGTTCCTTTGTGGGGAATGTGTTCTCCTGGGTAGGAAAAGAGGATCCTTGCAAGTTAAAATGAATAGATAAAATAGTCCAAAGGCTGGCAGCAAATGGGAACTTGGCCTGAGAGAGGATGCAGTTTGCAGGTGTCCTCTCTTTGCTGATTGTGGTCTTCCTTAACCTCACCATCTTCTTTTAGGATTTGATCAATGCTGTTGTAGCACTTCAAAATTCTCTGGATTGAACCCATTAAAGTTTTTGTGGTGTCTGACAGCTTTTCCCTTTCTAAACAAGAAAAGAAAACTGCACATACTCAAACTAACGATACTGAAAATCTGCTGAAAGCAGGGTGAGAAAGGAGAAGAGAGGATTAAGGAAAACCCCTTCTTTGAATCCATCCTTTTGTTTTATGGCCAATGGAGCCTCTTATTGACATACCAACAAGGAGCAAAGAACTGAAATAAACTAAAAGGGTTGGAGATTAGAAGGGAATTGTCTGTAGCATTTCAACAAAGCCACCGACAGCTTGTGCCAGAATTGGCTGCTCTCCCCCACCTCTCCCTCTCCGTCCCCCCTCGTTACACGATACTACTTGGGAACATGTTATCAAGGACTGAGAATCAGGCCAGTGGCTGCTGATGTTGAAAGGACATGACATGTGCACAAGGCAGGGCATAGGGGCTGGCTGCACATATTAAAGGCACACACATCACAATCCAATTAGTAGAAATGGAGTGTGTGTGCTGGCTCTGGGAATTATTTTTTTTTAAAGTAATACTTCTGTGCCTTTTCTATTGATTGATTCATTTTTGAAAGGAGTAATTCCCTTCCAGCTTTTCTCTCTCCTCTCCTCCCTCCTTCTCCCCACCTTCAATTCCTTCATCCCTGCATTTTCACCTCACCGGAGCTCCTGAGGAACAGGAGTTCAAAGGCTATTGGAGTAGAAAAAAACCAGAATAATAAAAAATATTGCAAATGCAAGGAGCTCTCTAATCTCTTTTTGACCTGTCCTCTACAACAGGCTATTTCTGCAAATCTAACACAAACTTGTGAATCTTCAGTACTGGGAGACCGGGAGGGATAAAAGCAACACATGATGTTTCATTAGAATATAAGCTGACTGGCTAAATGTGTATATATAAATTTTTGCTAGCTATGTTTTTAAAGTTGTGTGTCTCATATTCTTTAATATGTTCCTTAGCCACCAGAGTATCTATTGTTTTACTATAATGCATCTCCTGTAGCTTGCTTTCATTATTTCAGTAGGAATGAAGGGAAAGAGATTCTTACAGGAACGACAGATTTTAGGAGTCTGATACTTGGAAAAAATACAATTGTCATTAGATTCAGCACACTTTATTGAATGCAGAATAAAGAACACAGTCTGTATTCAATATCTATAATGATGCATTCAGGTTCTAATATAATGGGCAATGCTATGCTATTGGACTGCAACCTTCCTGTTTGTTTAGCTCCCAGTCTAACTGAATAATTAAACACGTGTAAATTTAAGTTTTCATATAGTCCCATTGAGAATACGGGAATTTCTTGTCTGCCTAAAGTTAGACTCAGTGTAAGTACTTTGTTGGTTAAGGCCCAAAGTTTCATCTCAAATCATTATGCTCAAAGGTACCCTTGCTCAGCAAATCACTTAAAAGCCTGCTCCGTTTTAAACACGTGCCCAAATCCCACTGCTTAGAATTCATTTTGGTAAGGTGTGTGGTCATGAGGTTAGTCTAAGGGAAAGGTCAATCAGCAGAGAAATCAGACAGGCTTTTCTTTACACTCAGGATGGTAAATACATAGAATTTAGTTAGAGGAAAACAAAACCATGGGGAAAAGGAGAAGTTCAAATGAGGTAGGTGGACCTACATGGGCATTCTTGCTTCCTTCCTTCCCACAGCTTCCTCTGTTCCTATAATCTCAGCACAGATGTTTCCTTTTTAATCCCTGGCTCCAGCTGGCAGTGCATCTCTGCTCTACCGTACTTAGTCGCAATTACTGCAGACATTAACTCTGCACATGCTTCGGAAATTGTCTGCTTTTTCTTCCTTGGAAATGTTGCTCATCATCAGGTTTTTAACAGCCAGAAATAAAGGCCATTTGTATACTGATGAATCCTATTCCCTTCAAGATTTGTAAGAGAGATAAAAGAAGCAGGCTTAAAACAATTGCTGGCATGGTGGAAAATTTGGGTATTTAATTTATAATACCTTCCTTTACTAGTACAGAGAGTCTCCATCATGTGATAGTGAAGGAATGGGAAAAATGTCAAGCATATGCCATATTCACCTGCCTGCTGTTTGCCTTTCCAGACTAACTACAAGTGCTTTATTTGTTTATTTTGATTAGCAAAGCAGAGGTTTGGTGTAGGAAGCTGATTTCAGGGCATGTTTTGTTGTAGCTGAACTTTCATTTACTAATATTGCAGGGGTTGATCAAAGTGTCTGGAGTCAAAACCACAGAATCTGTACCTGATGGCCAGATACACTTTTATCTTGCACCCAGCTATAAGACTGTGTCACCTCATGTTCACCCATTTGTGGTGTGATGCTGCTGAAGTGGCATTAGAGCCTGGTGTGACTCAGGCCACATTCTTGCTGAGAAAAATATAACTGTGCCCCAGGCTTGGCAGCAATGCAGAGTCCTCCAGTTGCTGGATTCAGGGGTCCCAGTTTACCCTGATTGTCCTGATAGTGTATATTTTTCCATATCCGTATTGAGCAACTTTCTATTTGATGTACAAGAAATCTGAGGCAGCCACGCTACCATGGTAGATGAGACTGATGAACAAAGGAACAGTGAAGAATCTGGGGACCCTACATATCAGGTATGACAGTTGATTTGCTTTGATGAAAACTCATAAATAATTTAAATAGACTATGTGAAATATCTTTAAAATAATGAGGAAATCTTCAGTTGAGCTGGACTCTGCATTTTTCTGCATGATACTTACGATTTTCTGGTCTTGACTCTTGAGAGCAAACTGGTTTTGTGCACTAAAATCTATTAATGAAGTTACTGTGTGTTGCTCACTTTGTTCTCCTCATTCCCCATAGCACTTGCTGGAAGCACTGAATACATTCCCACTGCTTTCACCCTGTTCCTGTGGAGGAGGCGAATGGATAGCACGTCCAGAATTTCAAGTGGCTGCTAATATGACATGTACAACTTCAGACACTTATGCGAGTGCCCAGAATAAGAAGATAAAGCTGGCAACAACCTGAGGTCATCTTGCCTATAAACTGCCCAACCACTGCCCTCTAGGTAAGAAACTGGAAACCTGTACTTATCTCTACCAGTTAGTTAAGTGAGCAGACCATTGCAGATTAGATAGATGTGCTGTTACAGACTGAAAAACCTTTTAAAGCCCCTGGAGAGCTTTCAGTATGGATTCGTACTACCTCTCAGTCAATAAGAAACACAGGAATGGTTTGACAATGACAGTTCTAGGACTAAAATGAGAAAGTTCTGCCAAACGGCAACAACTCTGTATGCACCTGTGGAAAACTTGCACAGACGTGGGTACAGTTTTCCCAGAAATGACCTATAAAATCTAGATTATTATATAAAAGGGGAGTTTTATTTACACTATTGCCTAATATTGTATGCAGCCTTCAATATCATTACATTCCACTGAAAGGGCACAATGATTGAGTATTTTGGCTTCCTACTGCTATTGTATCCATCCACTGATGGGGAACGAGAAAAGAGAATGAGAAGAAGAAAACAAAACTGAAAGTGCTTGAGGACAATTTAATGTTGAAATTGTCTTCGTTAAATAAAGGAAAAGTGCAAAATGAGCCCTCTTTGAAACTTGCTCAATAAAAGCTGTTATAAAGCTTTCAATAATTTTCGTCCAGCTTTGGCTCTAATTGTGCTCTTCTAGTCAAGATGAAATGTGTATATAGACATCACTGAGATCAACTACTGATAAATTAAAGAAAACAGTAAGTGCAGCTTGGCTACTGCAGAAAAACTAACTGTGGAAAATCCTACTCCTAAGTAAAGCAGGAAGAAAACAGAAAATTAATGATTTTTTTAGCTGTGGGACTTGCCTTTTCTCTTTTTTCATGTAGCATGCCCAAGAATGCCAGAAATAGTTTGATACCTATCAGAAAAACAAAACAATATATGGGGACTTTTTGCATTGGGGGAATGCTTTGCAGAGAGAACTATGAACTTGTTTAAAGGTTCACACACGCTCCAAATCCCCCCAAAAAGATGAAAAAACTCAATCCAAAACAAAGTCCTGAAGACCTATCAAACCCACTAAGAACTAAAATGGAGCTGCAGGGAGGCCATATGTAGTAAGACTTCTACGTTGCAATATTTAACATTTCCAACCAGTTCCAGGTGACTTACAAAATAGATGGCCTTCTGAGAATGAGCATTATTAAAAAAAAATCATAGGATCATAGAAATATAGCAGTAGTAACATTCCTTGGAGGATAACGGAACTTCAAGGCAACCTCTCCTGATCCCCCCAATTCTGCTTTAAGCCATAGCAGTGACCATTAAAGTTATTTTTCCTCTGTCAGAGAAGTTTTGCCACTTTGTCATCTTTAGCTTTGATTAATTGAGCTGGTGTAGCTGGTAGTTAAAAATGTTTAGAAGAATTGATCTGTACTTACTTTTTTTTTATTAAATCCACTGCATTTTCTATAATGTATTTCTTGCATATAAAGTCAGCAAGGAAAAGGGACTCAGCTTCTTTGTGCAGCCAGCTAGATTCATAAAAGTGTTCTCCAACTTTTTTTGAACTGATTTCCAGAAGCCATCAGGCCTGTTGAGTCTTTCACTACCTGAGCATGTTGACTGGTGCCATGTAAAATTTGGCGTAGAGATCAAGTGTATGCTCTTGATGTGCCCTCTCTTTAATAAGAGTTGGCTACTGTGGCAGAGTTGAATGAGAATTAAATTGTGATGGAAGTTAATAAGATTTTTTTTTATCACTGAGATGCTGGGAAGCGAATGAACCTTTGAGTTCACTTTGGCTCCCAAGCTATGTCAACTTGTCCTCGATGGTCTTACTGCCTTTCCCAGTCTTTCCCTAGACCTTTTTGCCTGCAACATGACTGAATCAATAAGTAGTGAAACACTTTCAGAGCTAGGAGGGCAGTAGTTGGTGCTGTGGGCCTGATTTCTAGGCTGTGGATATCTGGGGGAGGATTTACTTTTGACTTTCTCTACTATGGTCCCATAAAATGAATTTCCTTTAACAGTTTGGGTGCAAGGTTTGTTATTTTTATCTGACCGTGTGTAACATGCACCACAGTGCAGACTGTGGGGGTGATTGGGAGATAAAAGTGCATTTCTAATCCAAACACACACACAAATATAGACACAGCCTACATTTCCCTCTTCCCAGCTGCCTTATGAGGAAGAGGAGCTGGCTCAGAGAAGTGATCCTCTCTAAATCAGAAAGACTGGTGTAAGTAACAGGGGTAAAAGGAGAATGGAGGCTTTTCCCCCGTTTTGTTTTGAGACTTTTATGAGGAGGTAAAATGTTCTTTGCATCACATAATTTCTGTAGGTGGTTCTGGATGTTGCCTATCTGGTTTAATTTGGATCGAGAGGTCACGTGGCTTGTTATTGTTCCCTGACTAAATGGACTTGATGTTTAGATTCATATTTCTTGAACTGATATTCTTGCTATGAATCTAAGCCGGCTTCCCACAAACACTCCTAACTAATTGATACAAGTTGGCTATTTCCCTGGGAAAACGTATGTCTTTTAAAATATTTGCTAACCCTAAGTTTGTATTAAGATTTAAATTTGAATTGACATTTCCCTGCACAATGTTTGTCCATCTCCATTGTGTTTATAGGCAGAGGTTATGTTTTTGGCAAGTTGACATTTCATATTTTTTCTCTAGTTCACCCTCCCAAAAGAACATAAATTGGCTCAGATTGCAAATTCAAACGGAGTTTTTCCAAGTGTCTATACTACAAGTTCCCATTCACCATCTGAAAACTGAGCTATGGTCCTTATACTATCGCTCAGCACTCATGATAGCAAAGCTAGTAAACATTTTTTGTGGAGTTAAACTCGTCAATCCCATGTTATTACTAAATGGAGTTCAGAAGCAGGTATAAGGAGAGCCAAGAGACACCTTACAATGTATTTGTCCCAAAGGAATGGGGAAAATGTACCAATGTCTCTTCTAGTCCTCTGAGAGAATGTTAGAAGAAAATCACTTTTTAGACTAAACCAGAGGACAAATCTACAGAAAGAAAATAGTGAGTCTAAAATAAGGCAGTATAGAAGCCAGCAGACTAGCTTCAGAACCATTTAAAATCAGATTTCCCCTTGGCACAAAGTAATCCTACCCTGCCACACTCCTTTACTTCAAACTGTAGGGAGGGAAAAGAAAATAAAGGGGGGGGGGTGGGGGGGTGGGGTAAGGTGGATAAAAAGACAAGGAAAAGCCTTTTAGGTCAGCTAGTCCATCCCTTGCTGATCCAGGCATGCTGCTGACAGTATTTTCACATCCATGAGTGCTTTGTCCAGGCTACTTTAATTCCATCACTAGGGCTTCCGTCCGCTCTCAAGAGAGATCATTCCATTTATTTGTTATGAGTTGGCTGTATGGATTTTTTTTTTAAGTTTTATTTGTATTTTCATTGACAAACCAAGCAATAAGGATTGGGTTGCCAGACCCAAACTTCTCCAGAGTACAGGTTGGGTTTTTTTCAACTGAGAATGGGAAAAAGCTTTCAACGTAGAATCACCTCCCCCTTCCTGCTCACCATCATGAAACCCTGACTATAGAAGCATCTCATTCATCCACTGAACTGTAATCCCTTGAGAACTCAGAAATAATCTGTAACCTGAAAACACTTTTTGTTTTGAAGGATAAGAAATAATGGACTGCTTTCACAGTAGGCAAAATGCACGATTTTGTCTTGAATTAGTGTCAGCTTTTACTAGGACATGGGGTTTTATATGTATTTCTGAGCTAGACATGTGTTATGATCTTGCATGTGTTCGCTGCTGCATTGTCTCTATTACTAAGCAGAGTCTGACTGTCTAGGGGTCCACTTTCCAGTATCAGACAGTTCTGAGCCTGATTCTGATTTGCTTTACACCATTGCTCTAAATCAGACAGTTGCTATCAGCAAGATGATTGATGCCAACTTGAAGCAAAGGTGGGTGAGTCTGACCTCGTGCGCTTTGCATTTCAAGGAGGAATCAAATTTTGCTTTCTAACTTTCACCTTTGGTTATAGGTGAGCAGTATCTAGCTTTGCAAAGGGAAACAGTTGGAGGAAGACTATATGGAGGGCAAAATGCAGTTAGATTGTGTTTTGCCTGTGAATTTGCAGGCTGCTGTGCTAGGCATCCAGCTCTTTGTACTAACAGGAGTGCTAATATGATGTATTAAATGTCACACCAGCATCACTGGGTATGCATATCTCTCCTGTTGTACTGCCTGTTTATGCTTATTCAGCTCTTTGAATAATTTAACACATTTCATACTCCAAATTACCCACAACAGTTTGACGGGGCTGCTGGCAGTTTACTTGAAACACTCAGTGTTAGGTCAAAGTAGGGCCCAAGCATCTGCTAAATAGAAGGACATTTCATACTTAGCAAAACATAATTAGATGTATTCCTGCATGCTTTTCTTTTAAAAAATAGGTAAATCCATGCTAATCCCAGTGATACCGTAGAATTAAAGGGCTGTACTTGACGCTGCTGTGTATAGCGCTACATCAGGAATGGTTTGGGCTGAAGAAGAATTGTGGAGGCTAATAGTTGCTGAGGACAGGTAAAACTAAGCAAGATAACACACCTGTATCAGCATGTCATTCATGCAGTTGGAGAGCAGAGGTACGGATTGCCTTGGTACAGTTAGGCTGGAATTACGGATTTGGGAAACTTCACTGACAGAAGTACAGTATTCTTCTGGTTGACTTGGAAGCTAAAGCTAAAGGTCCTTAAATTGCCAGATGACTTTTAGAAGGGAAGAAAACCTTCATGCTGCCCTCTCTGTTCTAGAGGGGATGTTAACATTTTGAGGCAGCAACTTTAACTTCACCAAGCGGAAGGCAAGACCCAGTCTATGTGTCTACCTGAACACCAAGCTGGCCACATGCAGCCAAACCTGATGCTGCATTGGGCCAGCACCTACCTCCTGACTTGACTGGAAATGGGTTGCAGCTGGTGGATGTCTCACTGAGCATACGGACTGAGCACATAGTGGTCTACACTCATCCATCCCCTGCACTGCTGGAACCAGAGTCATGGGGAGCGCCTATCTCAGACTTACACTGTAAATTCTCAGGCTTCACCCTACCATTAATTAGCTCAGGCCCTTGCCCTGAGAGCATTTGTTCTTGGGCAGGTGAGTGTAGAAGAGAAGTAGAAATGAAGAAAATGAGGCATGGTCCTTGGCTGGACAGCTGGGTCTGGACATCCTGTTCAAGATTAATGCACGTGCTGGTCCATAAAGTGCTGCTGTTGTTTGGATTAGGTTAGGAAGGAGACACGGAGATAGGACAAAGTACCTGATGTTTTGTATATGTGCCCAGCTGGCATGGGGGCTGTTTATCCCCTAGGACTGTCATTTCTTTGTTTTTTTATTGTAAGCAAGATGCAAAATGAGCATTACTTTCACAATGGTACCTCTTTGCCTCCCACCTCAGTGGGGCGAGGCTTTGTGATAGCCCACACTGGACCATTCAAACTTGAGATACAAGCAGCCAGCAATAAATCAGTGGACTTGGCATGGTGCTGCTCAAAACAATTTTGGGATGTAGCTGGCAAGAGGTTTGAAACTGCTGACTGCAGGATGGATGCGGCTCCCAACCACTCGTGATGCAGCGGGCTGGGGCTGGGAGGAGGACTGATCTTCCCCAGGTCCACCCAACCCTCCATCAACACCTCTCCACACTCCTCCACTCAGGCAGAAACCAGAGAAGGGGCAGGGCAGCAAAAAGGTGAGTGTTTTCAATTAAGACTTAGAAATCTCAGCCCTCACAGTGCATCAGGTGGGAGGAATCTCTCCCCAGTCCTGCTGCTTGCCCAGGGCCTCGCAAAGTGATGATGCAGGGTACAGTCAGCAGAGATAGTTGCACAGTGACAGCAGGGCTCTGATTGAGTGAACCTCCCAGGTCCAAAGCACCATGCTGCTCTGGAGGATATGCTGAAAATCTTTCTCGGGGATTTGCACGTCCTTACAACAACTGGGGGTCTGTAATGAAATGTTTGCTTATCATCCATTTAACCCGCTTCGAAGCTGTCTGAGCCTGCATTGTAACCTCAGGTCAAAACTATTTTGGATAGCTGAAACTCATGATAAACACATGCTTTTGAAGGTTAGAAAGCCATCGGAGGGAGACATCAGATTCGCATCTTTATTATTAGAAGGGGAGAAAATCCAGGAGTGTTCAGAGCAGCAAGTTTTGTATAAAACATGAAAAGCAGATGGGGGGAGGTGGCAGAAGGAAGGAGGAATCTTTTTTGATGGCAAACAACATTGCTTCTGCAGCAAATCCTTTTTCCTTGTAATTTAAGATTGTGCTTGAAATAAGGAGCCAGCTGCACCCGGGGGGAGCAGAGGGCAGCCTGTCCTTTTGGGTGCTTGATTGGCTCTTTCGTGTATACCTGATAATTACTAGGGAGCTGGTAGGAATCCAGTTGTGCTACTTGAACGTGCACTGAGCAGCATCATATTCACAGCAGCCCTGTTCTCTCTGAGATCTCTGAGAGAGGGAAAGAAGATTGTCACAGAGCACAAGTCTTTACGAATAGTAAGTTATGGCCTTACCTAAACTTCACTATAACTGGACCTTTTAAAGAGTTATGTTTGCCTTGTGGTTTTCAGCTTATTAAGCAAGCTAGATTAAGGCATTTCACTTAGAAAATATGCCTTTATTTCTCAGCTCCATATGAAAATCCTGCTACTCCCTCTGTGATATGGGAGGACTCAAAGAGCGTTACCTTGAGTGCAGTCTCATGGACATGGCTTTTAACAACATCATCAGTCTGGGGCTGATGTGAGATGAGGGGAAATGGGGAAGATGGGGAATCTCTTCACACGTGCCTGCTGTGAGCTACAGCTCAGAGCTACAGACGCCTCCTTGAGTATTGCATAGGGAAAACAGAAACACTTTCGTTACTGTTTAATACAAATCTTGATAGATGTGTGCGTGTGTGTCTGTACAGATACACACACACGCAAGAGTAAAAGTCTCATCCCTTAAAACTGCAATCCTCTACATTTAAGTCACCTGTCCCTGAACAGTTTTCTGTATAAAGAGCAGAGCTCTATGCTGAAACTTTCCCCTTTGTCCCCAGTGTCAGCCGTATTATGCCCAACCCAACAAAATTTGCACCTTTGCAGAATTTCTGCCTCAGTCTAATAATCCTGTTGTACAAGGTTTTCTGCCACAGCAGCCAGCTACAGGTGTGATCAGCAAAGCGACAGCAAAGGATTCCTTCACTGGGAGGACTCCACTTTTCCTCTCTTCCCAGGACCTCCACGCTAAATGGGCTCAGTTTCCAAGTGAAAAGATGCTGGGTTTTTGTCTTTTCCCCTAATGGTCAGAGATGGCAAACTCCCTCTGGGATCTGTGCATTCAGCTTTGTTCTTTCTCCCTCCCCTGCTGTCGCCAGTAATTAAAACTGAGCGAAGAAACTGAACATGCTATTTTTTGAATAGATATTTGAAATTTAAAGTGGAAAAAAAAAAGTTGTGAAACTTGTCAGATCAATGATTTGACACATATTATTTAGCTGGCTCTAAATATTCTGGAGTGAGAACTTAGTTAACAACTTGTTAACAAAGCATAATTCGGAATAAAACCCAGCTCTCTCTTTGCTAGCTGCATGTGCAATATGGGATTGGTTCTAATAACTCTATGTCTTATGTACTGATGTGGTCCTTTCTGCTGCAGTTTCTAAGAGTTTTTGCCACTGTAGTGCACAGAACTAGGGTGGAAACAAAACACAGAGGCAATGTCCCCCAAAGCTTGGTGCTCAGGATACTGCTGAACACCGTGATGTAACTTGTTGAGTCATATGCAGGACGTTGGTGTTCAGGAATTCTGGCTTGAGTTCCCTAAACGGGTTCATCCCATGACAAATGAAGAGAAATTTCTTTGAGGAATCAAAAAAAAAAAAAAAAAAAAAAAAGAAAAAGAAAAAAATTGGTCATTGTCATTTATTATTCTCATACCGGCACTGTAGTCTCCTATCTCTGGCCAGATTAATGCATCTCACTCTGTCTTTGGGCTTCTTCTAAAGACTATTTTTTAATGAAGGGTCAATGTGCCCTGCATTAAAAGTGCATCCCTCACACCCTCACACCTGCAAAGAGTGGATTTTTGCACATGAAAGGGAAGGGCAAGCACATCCTGATACCAATTTTGACTCTGTAGAGTGATGTAGCATATAATCTCTATTCTTTTTCCTGTGATTTGTTAGTGACTGTTGCTAGGTAATGCCTTTTCCACTAAGCATCAGTGAGCTAATGTGAGGGCTTCAAGAACGTTGCATTATATAATTAAGCCCTTGGTGGTGCTGACTTCTGCTTTACAAAAGTCTCATATCTTTTTCATGTAAGCAAAAAAGTTGTTACGGCATTACACATGGGGGCATGAAAAACACCTTTGAAGCCAATGTAATTTCTTGTTAACATTACTGTGTTTTGCTTTCTTTTATTATTACACACAGCTATCAGCCACCCGTCACAGTGGCATCTAGCTAGACTCTGTTGTTTAGATAGATAACATGACAAATACATGGAATATATGGCCCACTGGAAGTATCACTGGATCCCGGATATCTCTCTAGAATCCATACTCCATTAAACAAATGTGGTCCCTTTGTTCTGACATTTGGACACTTAGTCTAACTGTGACCTTTGCTTCCCAGGGGCGGCACTGAGATACAGAAGAGCTACTTTAAGAGGATGTGACTGGCTAGACTGAAGGTGAGAATGGAGGTTTTCTCCATGATCATCAGACACATAAGCCTCAAGGTACTGTTAGTTTTGTTTCAAGGGTAAGATGAAGAAAAGGATGGAAGACATGTAAGTGAGAAGTCGTAAACACAAAATAAAATCAAACCAAAGTATAATGTTAAGAGTTTGTATTTTGTCAGGTTTCACACTAAGTTTCAAGATTGGTAACTTATATTGGAGGGGGAATACTTGGACATCACAGTATGCAGGACTGTGATGCATAAAGTAACCCTGATGTAAATTTGCTTAGCATCGAGGATGCCCAGCAAATAACAAGAAAAAAAACCTTTACAAGGCAGCTTTGATTGGCCTTGGCGTTGTGTGTGAAAGTCTAGCTTAGTTCTAAGACTCTCAGGGTAAGTGAAAGAAGAGCCTTTGTAATTTTTGTCTTACAATTATGTCACTCAGTCCCGTAGCCTTCATTCTCCCTGTGCAATTTGTAAGAGACGACAAGTCATTCAAAGTACCTCTGTTTACAGAGAATCTCAGTAATAGAACACCACGGTTGGGCAGATTCCATGAACTGCAGACCCTGTGTCGACAGATGGGGTTTGTGACTGATTGTTTGATGGGCGCTGTGGGTGAGGCTATAGGGGAATAGCAGAAGAAGAACAGGGCACTGGGGTTTTTGAGCTCCGAGGTCATGTCGATTACCAGTGAGAACAGCTTCCAGTGATTTCTCTGTTGCATTATTATCTCAGAACTGGTGATGAAGTTTTAATTGGGGAAGGGCAAGGAGGAATCTGCTCTCATCCTACACAGCTACACAGATGCCACTGCTACAGCACCTTGGGGCAGGATTTCAGGAGCTGCTCACTTTCCACTGGGCACGAGCCAGCAGAAAAGGAAGATGAATGAGGCAGGGATTGCTGCATTTGTGAGGAATATCTCCTGTAGATAACGCTGATCTGGTGAGAAGAGCTAAAATGATATGTCTGAAAATACAAATGCCGTGCTCAGAATGGATGTGGCATAGAAGATAGTACAAGTCCCCCTATGCACAGTTAATACTGTTTAATCCAATTCAGATGATTTCTATGGCTTGGTGAGTTTTAGGACTCTCTACTGGAGCCATATAGTATGAAGTTGGTGATCAAATGCAATGCATTTCCATTCTGTAATAAAAACAACAACAAAACCAACAACAGCAAAAACCCCAACCCGTGACAAAACAAAGCAGAACTTCTATGCTCTATTGCATGAAAGCCACTCTAGCAATTAGATAATATCAGTTATCTCCTTGCTATGCAGGCTTCCCGATACTGCAAAGCATAGTTTGGGTATTGGAATGCTAACAATTATTTATTAGGTGCCTAGTTATTTAGATCCTCAAAGCATTCAAGATCCCAGTTATAGGATCCCTTGTGTTTGAGGGCTGTAAAAACAAAGAACAAAAGAAGAGTCCCCAACTTACACGCTCACAAAGTAACTACAAGGCAATTGGCAACAGATGAATACCGACAGAGGCAGAGTAGTATGCTGGGAATGATTATAGCAGAACTGTCGGCATGAAAGGCAGTGTTCATGAAATACCTTTAATCTAGCCACCGGTGATTATTCTTTTTCTGGGCAATCAACTCTATCCCCTCCTAGTATCTTACAGGATGTAGCAAGCATGCATTCAAAGGTGCTGTGCTCTTGCAGGAGACCAGCCTCCCTTCTTGTCTCCATCAGGTGAGAGACAGAGATTTTCAAATCTGTTGAAAGTCAGACGGAAGCAAGGGAAAGATCCCCAGGATCCTGGCCCTGGGTTTCTCACCCTGAAGCAGAAGGCAACGCTGTCATTCAAAACAGCAAGTTCCCATTCACAGTTATTTGTCATGTTAATTACTAAAGACAAAATTCTCCTTCATCTTAATCCTGTGGGTCAAAGCAGAGAAGTTTAGCACTTCAGAACATCAAACTTTGCTTTCATCTGTATGCAGGACATCATTCTGAAATTCCTTTTGATCAATTAGAAAAAAAGGGAAGGAAGACAATTTGAAAGTTTGCTAGTGGCTGGGGTTGTCATCTCTTTGTTAAAATCAAGGGAAAAGGAGTCTCTCTAGTCATTAGCCATTGGCTGGGTGTGTCCATAACATCCCCACCAGAGCAGGTAAAGCTGAGTAAGAGCCATGAACAAATATTGACAACCGCTTCCCTCTGTAGTCATGCAGGATCCTCGTCACATCATTCTCACTTCATTAATTTAAATCCAAGTTGTTAGCTCGATTAGATCCCCATGTACTGTGCTATAGGAAATACCCCTGGCTCAAACCCCTACATTTTTCACAGAAAGTGGATGCATATCATGACTGTAATTTACTGCACAGTGTACCTACGCGCTCCCACATTAGCTGTAATCTCTGTCGTGCTCACGCCAACATTCCAGCAGTATTTGGCATTTCACGAACGCAGTATTTATCACGGAAGTTCATACAAAGTTGCAAACCCTAACAAGGTTTATCAGCTTTTACAAACCATCTCTGTCCACCGGAGTGTGACATGCTGAGTATAATTCCAGTCACTGTGCACTCATCAGATGTGAAGGGGGAAAAAGGGGGCTTCAAAGCAGCATTTCGTATCTCTTTAAGTGAATTGTGAAATCAAATGTCCAGATAGCCACTGAGTTCCTGCAGGTGAGACATAGCCTGCAAGCTGGGCACTTCGAGCAGTTCCTTAGTCAAATAAAATCTTCTCATCATTACTGATGTGGTAATTATGCCCTGAAAAACAGCAGTGCATTGGCTGTGCAAGGAGAGAGGGACTCAGAGCTCAGTCCCAGCAGTCGCGCTGAGCGCAGACCAGGTCAGTCAGCCTCAGTTTACCTAATGTCAAGAGAGAAATCACCAGTTACTGGATTTATTTCAGAGACATATCAGAAAGTATAATTAAATATGCAAGTGTATAAATGTTTGCCTCTGAAGTTTTAAAATATTGTGGTATTTGTACGAAGAACTTGGTAACCTGATTTTCTGCTGATCCAACCCTTTATCTAGGGCAAGAGCAGAGTCAAGAAAGCTTGCAAAGGGGCTTGCAGTACCTGTGTTTTTGTGTGTCTACATGCCTCTGGGTATATAACACCCCATCACCACCCCTTTCCTGCTTGTCAGGCACAAGTGTGACACACTGATGTGGGTGGAATTTGATTGAGAAATGAGCTACTGTTTGTATTGTCATCACAGAGCTCTCTAAAAGCATGAAGTCAGTCTGAAAAGAAATCAGGATGTTAAAAATGAATGCTATTTCTTTTCCCATTTCTGCTCGGTTTTTTGGTTCACGTCACTTGTGTAAGGTGGTGTTGAGATTTTTTTATATGAGTAGAAGTCAGAAATACCTATTCGATAACAGGATCTCACAAATGCTTATTCTCTCTCTCGTTTAATTCCATGATGTCAGGAGTCAGGCTGATAAGTTTAATGTCTTGAGGTAATTCCTTAATTATTGTGTAGGCTTTCATAGTTCCATTGACTTCAGCTGAGATGTTACAACAACTGAAGGTATGTGCCCTAATATTTGCGATTTAAAAGAATAAGACCAGCTAAAGTTTGTGTACAGAGCGCAGCAATATATCCCCTACCAGGGAAATATTTGTAATGGCTGAAGAATAGGGTGGGAGATCTTAGTTATGAAATGAAAAATGATCTATTAATTGCATTTAAAAATCCAGTGTTTAGGTAGGTGTGTGTATGCAGATGCATAGCTGCAAATGCATTCCCTTGCTAGCAAGAGCTTCAGAGGTGTTGGTGTGTCCACTTAATTGCCACCACCACATTTCCCTGCTAGGGAAGGGAAGGCACCTGTGTCACCAAGAAGGCACAGCCCCAAGCTGGCTCCTTCAGCTGGCTATGGGAGTCCCACTCATCAATTAAAGCAGATACAGTCACACCTACAGGCATCATTTTCTTTGCCTGTTTTTCATCATCCACTATACTGTTTGCACTCATAGACCATGGTAAAATTTTCCATGGCAGCAGTTTGAGCTGCTTGAGTAAATGTTGATCATGAAAAGGGAACACTTGTTGCTCCTTTTCACCCTCCCCAGGATCCTTTTTGGCGAGGTTTTTTGCAGCTAGTGAAATCCAAGGCACAGACGTTGTGACCTGGAGCACAGGAGCAAGTTCCCTGCCTGCCTTTGTGAACTGACTCATGCTCTAACCCTGGTCGGGTCACTTGGGTGATGGTGGTGTTCTCTGTATCTTGCAATTTAAAATGCATATTTTATTCTCCTCACAATTCTGACATTGTAAACATCTTTCTGGCTCTAGCGACAATCTGTATCGTTTTAAATATACATTATCCTGTACAAAAATACCCACCCACACCCCATACTCTGAAAAAATCACAGTAGCCGAAACTCCAAATTTAGATTGAAATATGTAGAGCTGTGTAGACAAGAGGACATCTCTCCAAATGTGAGTCGATAGCCTTTTTCTCTCAAAACAGTTTGGCTTATCAGAAATTCTTAGTCTTCAAGTTTACAACTCAGTCTCCTACTGGGAGCTGCTGGACCACCCAGCAGCCAGAGCTGGGACACATATTTCAGCATATTTTGCTTTGCCAAGGGAGAAGAGGATGGTTTCATTGCAGATGTCAGCTGCAGGCTGATGCCTCATCCCTCTCAATCCTGCCCCATCCCTTACATCCTCCCTGCCCTCTCCCCATAGCTGGTTTTTGCATTACTTCTGTTACTGTCTCCTTGCTGCCTCACCTCCAGCAGCTGAGGGAGAAAAGGAAGCAAGAACAGAGAAAACATTCTTCCTACTGCATTTTAGCCTGGCTATGCAAACATCTGTAGCAGCTAAAAACAGCAGATTCCTGCTTTAGCCCTGTAATCCTGGACTGGAAAGAGTCCTGAGCTACCCATGCCCCTGATCTACTTGTCATCAGATTCTCTGCTCCTCTGCCAACAGGTTGGTGGTGGCATCGAAGGGCACCTGATGTTTCTTAGGACTTGGACCTTCATGGCTCACTGTGAGGAACAGATTACGGAGTTGAAGTTCTTCACTGAGAAGGCCCTAATTCCGGATCCATAAATAAGTCCCCCTCTAACCAACTTGTGTACATCTGTGCTGTCCCAAGCACAGCCAGAGAGAGGCTGTCATCCTGGGCACTCCAGCAGCCCTTTGACTCTCACAGAGAGGCACAGAAGGAAAAGTAGTCTCTAAGATAGGGAAGGACACATATCAAGCCTTTACTCTCTACAGCAATCTCGGTATTTTGTATGTACTTATTGCTCTGAGTTTGTATCCCTTTCCCACCTGTGCTTACACTGTCTTTTTTCTGTGGCTTGTTATTATTTCTATTGAGCAATCTTCAGCCGAACTGGGAGATCTTGCAGTGACTCACTTACTTGAACATTATTGCCTAGTTCTTTACACAAGACAGATTGGATATGAATGAGATCTCTTGTCCTCATGATTTCCTCTTATTTCACAAGACATTTTCTTCAGAACTCTCCCTGCAATAAATTATGTGGTATATTTATTTTTTCTTTTACCATGCTATAGCTCTGCGCTGCTTTTTTTTTTTTTTGTCATTTCTCATTTTTTAGACACTTCTTCTTCTATGATCTGCTGCTGTTGTTTTCTGGTTTTTTCCTCTCACAATCTCTTAGCTATATCCTTGGGATTTTTTCCCTTGTGCATTTTTTAGCACAGTGCATGTATTTGATGTAGTCAAAATGAGAGCTTGAGATAAGTATTTAAAGTAACAAAATGATTTCCCTCTTTTATCTTTCAGATGTTGTATAATGACTGGGAAAAAAGAAAGGAAAAAATAAAAGCAGGTGAAATGTTTTAAATGAGGTATAGAACTGTAAGAAATACATTCTTATGTTTCATTTTCTGATCTTCATAATGTCAGCTGAGCAAAAGAGTTTGGAGGTGCTTTACTTCTAAAGACTCACTTGCCTGGATTTCAGCAAGTGCCTTTGGGAAAAACCTGCAAAACCCCTGTGTAATCAAAGGGAAGGTGAGTGTACTTGGGGTGGATGATACTGAAATGGGACTTAAAGATAGCACATGTTCATGATATTTATAGGAGTCCCATCTTAGCACTGTATGTCATTGCCAATTCATCCATCAAAACATCACTACATTCTCTTGCTTCCCAACTCTCCTGCCCTGTTATCCCCTCTAAACCTTTTTACTCCCACACTGCTTGGTGGAGGTTTGCTAGAAGTCTGGATATAGCCCAGTTGTGGCCTTTCTGTGGAGAAGTGCTGGAGGCAAAGATGGTTTGAACTGAAGCTGAAATCCAGTGGATGGTTTTGAAATACAGGTACAAACTGGCATTTGAATATTACTCCTTAGACCCATTTCTGTTCTCCCAACAACTTGACTATTCAAGCAGAAAACCCTGGTTAGTCATGACTTAGAGCAGATAGCTGGTTCTACAGCAGGTCTAACCCATTTTACCCCAGCTCTGCCTGCTGTTTTTAACTTACATAGCATCTCTAGTTGGCAAAATGGACAAGTTAGGAGGGGATTTGTTTCATATATGTCATATAACATGGAAGTTGTCTTTCAAATACAATAATTTGGTTTTATATATCTTCAAGTAGAAATTCAATTGGCAAAGCACTGCTCACAAAGGAAGCCTTTGAGGATGTATACATTAAAATGCACTGAAGATTAGTCTGTGGAGCAATGTCAGTCCTGGCTCATATTTAATGTCCAACACGTATCATTAAATAATAATATAGCAAGATATGAAAGACCTGCCAGACCATTCCCCTAACTCTGCTGCTGTACATATTTAGCTATTAAGGATGGCTGTTTCCCTTCAAGACTACTTTCGTGTCTTATATTTAAAACTAGAATTAAACTTCTTCACCTGGATTGCAATGCAACATTAGGACATGTCATTCAGGGAAGCGGTGGGATTTCTTTCCTTGATAACTTTCAAGGATCGTCTACACAAAACCATCCCCAGTCTGATCTGGTGTTGATGTTAATGCAACTTCAAGAAGCAGGAGGTTGGCCTAGAAACCTCCGGAGGTCCTTTTCAAATGTTTTTTTCTATGATCTTACAGTTCTGGTAAGTGTGTTACAGTAAAATAACCAGATGGATTTTTTGGAAGTATAGAACAGATACCCTGAGGGCAGAAAACAGTATGTGGAGAAGACGACATGGGTGGGGGGAAAGACACTCACTGATTTCCATTTGTGAGTTATAGAACCAGGACTCCTACAAGGAGTTGAGAAATTTCTCTTGATTTGAGATGAGAAAAACACTTCTGGGTAGCTTTTCACAGTAAGGCTGCCTGGCTTGTGATCCTCATCCTGTCTTGAGAAGGGTAGACAGTGTTTCAAATGTTAGGGTCAGGCTGGTTCCTGCTATATCTAATCAGTTTGGTGTACTTATCTTTGCAGTAGGGATTAAATAAGTCTTGTCTCCTGTGGTTTTATTAAAGGGCAGAGAGGAGGCAAGAAGCCTTTTACTTCTGACAGTGTTTCGTCTGGTTGCCTGAGGTATCTACTGCTGGGGGAAAGGAGGAAAGAACAGCTAAATCTCATTGTTGTACCCAAGGCTAATGCTGGAGAACTTTGTGGTGGGGCTGGGTCAATACTTGAAGCTTGCTTCCTCCATGCACAGGGCCAAATCAGCAGGAGAGGGGTGCAGGAATAGTGTTGGAAAGGGGGAGATTCATAATATGCTCAACACCCACCAGAATTACCTTCAAAGGCAAGAGTTCTTGCACGCCTGGAGCGGTTTTGCAGCCAGGGTTGCTCAGCTAAGGACACCCTACCCTGGGATGGGTTGTGTAGAAGCTTAATTTTACCCTTGAGCCAAGTCAGTGTCTTTTTCTCCCTTTTCCATATACATTCCTCTTACTAGATCAGCCCAAACCTTCTGCTGTCACTGAAGCCAATGGGGTTTTTTTGTGCAAAGCCAGACTTGCACGTAGCAAGGGGAAGGGCCAGCTCCAGCTGTTCTGCCAGTAGATGTCCCTGCATGCATGGCTGTGGTGGATGTGCGGCGTCCTCCCTGGGAAAACTGACTTCCAACACATTGAACTTCACATCATTCCTGATGGGAATTGTTCATATGGATTATTTATTTTTTCTCTTCCTATTTGGGCTTCTGGTGTCAAGTTTAATCAAGCCTCACAAATTGCAAAAGCTGAAATTAAAAAGAAAGTTCATTCTTTCATTGCAAAGCACTCTTTCCACTATCAATAAGTAGTTTTGTGTTTATTTATAAATGACAGGGCAACCACAGTACTGACACTAGACAAAAACCCTGAACTGCTTTACCCTGTTCTGCCCTTTATTCCTGTTCTGCATCATGCATTCAAATAAATTCCACATTTTCTCCCTTCAACTGCAGCATTTTCTTGAAGAAGACGTTGCTTTGGTGCACTGAATTGAACAAAAACAAGACTAAATGAAGCCAAACAGCACTGAACACTGGGTCCTCACTGCTTGGCAGAAGTCACTTGGCAATTTTGCAGATGCCGAAAGTCTCAACCTTCAGCCCATAAGATGTTTTCTGTAATAGGAGGATTTATCAGCTGGTTTTCATAGCTGTGTAGGTGAGTTTTTAGTCTTTTCTGAAATGCTGTGTGTTCTGTGTTATACTCCTGCAATTAAGTATTTGCATGCCTACTCAATTAGCACCAGGAAGTTATCTTCAAAAGTGCAAAGACTGTCACTGCTACTCTTCCTGGGAATATGGGAATGATAATTGTTAAGGAGGAAAATTACTTTTACACAGTGTTGACTTTTTGCCCCAGTGCCTGTCATTACTTGGTAGGTTTTTCCCAGTGCAGGACAATGAGCAGCCTGCTCCATGCAGATCTTGGCTGGCTGGGAAGGGACAGGCAGCAGGCAGGGCTCTCGGCAGCACCAGCCCCTCTACTCATGGCAGGGCATGAGTGACCCACTCTTAGCAGCCTTTCATTCCAGCTTTGAAGCAAAGAGTAGCAATAGGCTTAAAAAAGATGAGAGCTCCAGCCATGAGTGGGGGAATGGCTCACTAAATGATTGGTGGAATTGAAGCATTTATTGATTTAAGAGCATTCTTTTCTTTTGCCTTGCTTTTGTCTTCTAAGGCAACTTTCTTCTGAATTTATGTCCCACATTGTCACATCAGGAGGAAAATACATGAGAAATGTTTTGTTATTTCAAATTTATCGCATATTACGTCAGCTGGCATTGTGGACTTACAATATGTAATGCTCCATAAATTATGAAAAATAAATGTTTTATGGGCTTACTACGCACTCTGTTTGAAAACCGTTGAGCTGGGGAGACTCACTGACCCCCGTACAAATTAATGTGCACATGATTTTCATTACTACAGCTCAGATGGGAAGTTTGAACATCTTTATATATTTATTTACAGGAAAATGAGGACAGAAGTTGCTTGAATACAGTTAGTCTTTCTGGCAAGAAGCAGGTATCATTTCACCCAGCTCATAACCTATTGCTTCCCTCACAGTCATTGTTATTCCAGGCCAAAGCTTAAACTCAGAATGGGAACTGCAAGGATTTAGCACAAGCTTCCAGAGGTCAAATCCTGCAGTCTTTAGCCAGGCAAACTAAACCTCCAAGTTGGTAGGGTTTTGTCTATGCAAGGACTGCAGCATTAGCAGAAAACTAGGAAAGCAGAAGTCAGGCTCCCGCAGCACAGAAGGCAATGAAAGGTATTTCTACCCAACTTCCCAGCCCTGCTTTCCCTGAGTGTGATGGAGAACGACAATCAAACGAGAGCCGCACATCTCAGCTGTCAAGGGCCTCACCAGAAGCGAAAAGCTAAATCTCAAGGCACTGGAGAGCTTAAACCTTATCGAACACGGCAGCCTTCAGCTCTGAGCCGCAGGAGTCAGAGGGAAACCTTCTCACCCGCCTGCATGGGAAAGTGTGTCATCCCATTTTCTGAGGAGCAAAAGTTCACTTCAACATGTGTTGCATGGGAGGCATGCGTCTTTGTGGGGGGAAAGGGCACGGTGACGTCAGGTATGAGGAACGGTGAAGTGCTCTCGGCTTCTTTGGTTTTGCACCCAAAAATTTCTGTTGCTTGCAAACAAAGGTCAGGTGCTGCAGCTCTTCCCCTGGATGGTTTTTATATCGCAGAGATCCACCACTGCATTTCTAATAAAGCCATCAAGAGCATAACCAGGAGCTCCCTGCATGGGCTTAAGCAATATAAGTCACTGCTTCAGAGGATGCTCTTAACTTGGGGCTGGCTGGATGGAAAAATCTTCCAAGTTATTCACTCCTAATTCAAGTCAGCTGAGGCATCAAAATGTCGGGCAGATGGACAAGATCTTTGGCTGGAGCCAGCCTGTTTGCTGCTGCTGCTAGCGCTATTGCAGTCAACACTTTGAGACTTCTTAAAATCATTTTTTCTTAAATCACCGAGCTTTTGAGAAATGAGCCTTTGTATAAGCACATTAAAGGAGATTCCTGTGTGCTTTCTAGTGTAAAAACCCATACTCCAATGATCCTAACTGTATTAAATCATGGTACTTGTCCCAAAACATAGTTTTCCTTTCTCTCTTCATTTCTTTTCATATCGCTATTAAAAATTACTGGATTTAAAGACTGTGGCTAAAGGATAGTCATTATTAAGGTCACTTGGCCAAGACGCAGTGAAACTTACGTTCTTGGCAGTTGTATTTTCTCAGAGCCATTAACTCCAATCCTCTAACCTCGGGGAAGTCTCTGTTGGGGAGATGCAAGAAAAGAGTTAATAAACAAAATAATACACCCCAAGTTCCTACTTTCTTTTATTTTGCCGTGATTTTTATAGTGGAAAAGAAATCCTGCCTTTGCCTCTCGAATCCAGTGGAGGGCAGTTAAGCACCACGATACAGAACGAAGCTCACTTGCACCGCGGTATAACACTCTCCAGGAGGCAACCGATGATTGAAATTAGCTGTTCTTTGCCTATGTGAAACATCACTTATAAATACCTGAAGAATTAAGGAAAAAAAAGGAAGAAATGGAAAGCTTTTCAATTTAAACAACTGCTTTGTAAGTGGAGCAGGAGCAGATCTAAAAGTTTGCCTCAGCAGCAAAGGGAAAAAAAGAATCTTGCATCCATATACGCAAGTTTCAAGTGTTTCCTTTTCATATGTTAATCAGAATATCCAGTATATGGATGCTAATGAAAAAAGTTCCTGATTTTTCTTTTGCTTCCTGACCTCAGCAGTCTTTAGGTTTGAGTACTATACTCCTAGTTCCAGTTTGGAGAATAATTTTGAAAGGCAAATTTTCCTTTCTTGATGTCTCAGCTGTAGCAGAAAAATAAGACAATTCTCAGGAACTGGGATTACAATGTAAATATAATCATCACTGAAACTGTGACTAGTTTGGAAACGTTCCCTTAGAAGAAAAGTTTAAAACAAACACTCCAATCAGAAACAGAAACCTAACCATGTTCCTCTTAAAAACGGGTCTCCTCCAACTCCTTCAGTTTATAGCACATACCCTTGGGCTATTAGAGTCTAGAAAAATCTGAAATAAAAACCACACTCTTTTCTGGGTCTGATCATGTATCACTCGGCCAAAAAAAGAAGTTTAGGCTTCCCAAGAAATATAAGGTTTAGGCCTTCCTGACACATGTTGCTTCTTGTTAAAAAAAACAGTTTAGTGCATCTTTATTGTAAATACATCATCTCAGTTTCATTTGCTTTAAAAGGAATCACAGGTGGACAGAAACAGAAAGCTTCAAAAATATTTGCAATTGCAGTTGCATATAAATATTGTTGTGGTCAGGCTCCTAGTTATTCTACACATTAGTAGGGTTATTTACTTCTCAAATTTTATTTGCTTCCATTCTGCTGTAGTGTAAGATCAGACACAAATAACTGCTTACACTGAAAATTAAGTTTCTGTAAGCAACTATTTTGAAATGGTTGCTTTTATGTTTACTGCTGAAGGATCTCGAGTACTCCTGCCAGAAAGGAAAGTATTTATTATCTCTCTTTTACAGATGAGGAAACTGAGACACTGTGAAATTAAAAGCTTGGGGAAATTAGTACACAGTAAATTACGGTGTGAATTTACTGTGTACTAACCATCCTGCACGAACTCATCATGTGGACTGGCAAAGAAAAAGGATTAAACTCCCTTAAATTATCTCACGTTTGCCATGGACAGACAGTTTCCATGGATCAGCTGACATGCAGCAACTTCTTAACCCGCAGCGAGTTGTTCTCACGGCGAATCCCCTCGGAGGAGAGGAGCAGACTCACAGGGCTCTGTGCTGTGTGGCTAATTCCCTGCAACTTTAGGCAAGAGTTTATTAGCCACTGATTTCCCTAGTTGGACAGATCCTAAGTGGTTTACCTAAAAATCTCTGAAGGAAATCTCTGGCAGGACTCAAGATCCGAATTGAGTCTCCTCGCAGCCTTGAAAGCAGGAGCTGGGAGTTAAAAGCAAAATATCAGGAGGAAATAAACTTTGTCCTTTTTGAAGGATGGAATCGGAAGGTGAGCCCTCGCATTTGAGAACCACCCTCATGTCTCGGGGTTTTTGGTGTTAAAGCTCTTTCCAGCGCCTTACAGCCCAGTCTAGCAAGCCCACAGGAGTTTGCTCTGCAAAGCCACATGACATCCAAATCCATCCTGGGAATCACATCAGACACCTCCTCCAGCCCCATGGCTGGGTCAGGTCCATGTGTGTGCGTGTGCAGGGCACCCTGCCAGCCCAGTAACCTGCTTGCCAATTTTCCTTCCATCCTCATCATCCATTTCTGGAGAGCAGAGCCACCGGACACGACCACCGCAGCCCTGGTTGCTGTTCCTTGGGCCTGACAGTGACCTCTGGGCTCCGGAGGCCACCGGCAAGGCTCCAGGAGTGACCTCCTCGCCTTGCGGCACGCTGAATAACTGATGTTGAAATGACTTTGGCAGCAGCACTCCCCATTGTGTCTGACCCAAGCTGGAGAGATGAGCATGTAGGGAGCTGGGACAAGGGTTGGCTGGTGGGAAGATAATTACTGACAAGTTCATTCTGCTAATAAACAAAGACATAAATGATGATGCTATAAAGAAGAAGCAGGATTCTCTGGAGAAAGCCCTACAGAGACCAAGTAAGGAGGAGATACATTTAGACGACAGTTTTACATTACACCTCTTTGTAAAATATGTTCTATTTTAGCTCCAAGCTTGAGTCCAGTTAGAGCTGCATTAGGGCTTAGAAAACAGCATGTATTTTAATGCCCTGTGAACAGGAATAGCTGATAACTAGTACATTTAAATGTGAAAAGCTGAACTTTTCTCTGGGGGATGTATTATTTTTTTTTTTTATGGATTTAGTCTTCATAGTTTACATTGCAGCTGTAGCATTCCACTGGCAGTCATTTATCTAATGACTTACATCTTTCAGGTTATGGAAAATGCAGGATAACAGAAAGAGAGAGAGAAAGTGGTGGTGGTGGGGAAGTTCTTTTTAATTTACATTTCAGGGCTGAACATAGGATCATAAATATACAGAAGTTAGCACCTATCTAACATCACTCCGCTATCTTATTTCCAGAGCATTACAATATGAAAACAATGGGATTAGGGCTCTATATACTTCAATCCCTCTCACCCCCGATCCCCAAAGTAAGTCTAAATAGAGCTGGATTCGCTTCTGGTATAGCTGAAATTAAGACAAAGGGGTATATCTGAGATACTTCCCCCTCCCTCCCCGCCCCGTAAAGCTTAATCTCAGAAAATGCCTGTCTGTGCTAGAGAAATGGCTTGCATTGTTATAAGACAACCAGCTTTTATAGAGGCAAACCAGACTCACTGGGCTCTAATGTTGTAAAGGGAAAAGCTTTACAGGTATAATTAACCTGTGGAATGCCCTTCCACAAGATACTCTCAAAGTACTGGCACTAATACCATCTGTCTTCATAACTCAGGGCATCAGTGGCCTACTAGCTGAGATCAAGAAGCAATCTACTGTGTCCCTTCATGACGTGACTCCGCTGAATGAATGAAGAGGTCATAGTGACTTTTGCAGTGATGGTCACTGCTGGTGTTGGAGGAGGTTTTGGCATCGAAGGGAAGATCTGCAGTTATTTCCAGAAATGGGCAAGAGGGTGCAGCATGAGACCTGTGACGAGGACATCCTGGGCTTCTACAGTGTGTGATGAAGAGAGGAAGGTCTGCAGGCACCAGGGAGGCTGGCGAAGGAGAAAGGTAGGTCATAGCAGGGGTTTGCCCATATTCTTTATCTCTCAGAAAAACTGAAGTTGCTAATTGGGATGGTGGACAAGTAGGGGCATGTAGTGCCTCAGTGAGCACTGCTGATTTGCAAAGGAGCAAAAGTGGAGGTCTGGAAGGTCATTGTGGTCCCATGGCTGGGACCGGGAGATAATCTTGGGCCCAAAGCAAATCAGTGTTCAGCACAATTCCGCACAGTCATGCTTCTGAAGCACGTGGAAGGCAGCAGTGCCTTCATTCTGCTGAAACAGCTCAGGGGTTCACGCATGAAACTTCTGACGGAGATGGCTCAGACACCAGAGTGTGTCTGGGGGTTGCTGAGTGCACACAGGGTGGGGAGAAAGGACCACCAGCCCCCATCTGTTGGATCTGTTTCACTAAAGATTCATCTGTAAGGAGAGAAAAGTAGAAGCAAGGATATGTGAATGAAAGGTCTCCAGAGATATGATCTCTGGTCTGAGGGCGACAGTGTTTGGAGATAGCTGAGTTCCTGTTGTCTGGTGCTGCGAGGACCTTCTACAGTGGCACATGGGTCCAGAAACACTGCTTCTCAGAAACTTTAATACCGAAATCATGGGAAGTATTTGAACTTTAGATGACTCCAGACTTCAGTTGCAGTTTAGTAGGATTTTAAGGCTGGCACTTTGTATATACAAGGCATATATAAATACACATACACATACAATATATATATATATATACGAGTGTGTGTGTATTTATATGTAGGCCTATATATAGGGGATTTTTGATTCTGTCAAATAAGTTCAGTAGCTCTCTCTTAAGCTAGAAGTGGGGGAGAATCTTGGAGGAAAAGGTTTGATGGAGCCGTCTGAAGCATTGGGGAATTTGCATCAGAGGTTCTTCAAATGTTTCATTCAAGGCCAGCTTGCCGTTAACCTGAATATTTGATTTGAAGTCATGCTGGTTTCACATGTCAAGCTACCCTGGCACTGTGTGAAAGTGGTGGGAGGAGAGACTGGAGGGGGGGAATGAGCAAGTAGGGAAGGATTTGGTTATCAAAGCAGAGGACTTAGATTCGAAAATAATCAACAGAAGGAGATTACTTTGGCTCATAGTCCAGACAAGGGCTCTATCCCAATAAATTAGGCCACCCCCTCGTACAAACACAAGCACCTCCCTGTGTGTTACCAGCTTCAAGGAGATAATGCTTTCTCTTTGCTCCCAACCTGGCCAAACAGCAGATTTGCTAAAGCCCAACTCTCAAGAATATTAATAAAAATAAACGGTTTTACCCTTTCTGGTCCTGCTTATAGCAGGCTGCTAATAATGCCTGATGAGGCTGCTACACAGTTCAATCAATAGTTTGATTTTTCTGCCCTAGAGCTGCCACAAACACAAACCCCATGTTAAACCAGCTGAGCAAGGAGCTGGCTGCAGAGACAGGCGGAGACATCCAAGGGGAAATGTGGGATGTGGTGCCTTGTGACTTCTAGGAAACTTGGGCATGGACTGCTCCTGCCAAACCCCATCTGCCACAACCACTGCCACATCCCGCTGAACCCCCAGATGCTCCTTGATGCCTGGTGCTGGTTATGTATTTATTTCCATGTCGCCTATGGAGACATTCAGGTTTGACAAAGGGAAAAAGCGATTCGGCGTCCTTTGACTGAGGGAGGTTGATTTTCATTCGAGACAGAATGGCTCATTTTTACCTTTTTAGCTCCTGGAAGAGTAAAAAGTGAGAGGTCAAACCTGCATCACCATGACAACCCCTGCAGCGAGGGTTTTTGAGCAGATGAAGGGAAGTGATAATGGAGCTGAAGTTTCTGCCCGTTGTTGTAGTCGCTGGGCTTTTTTGTTTTGTTTTCCCTTGTTTCTTTTCTTTCGGCCCTGTAAGGTGTGGCCCCATGCATTTTTCAGGGTCTGAAGGGTGAAATCAGACATTTTAAAACACTGCCATACTCTTGTTTGAGATCAGTCCTTGACTAGCACTGCCTAGACACAGGTAGGCTGTATATAAACCTCATATAAAAAAGTGGATCGTGAGAGCTAGTCATGGAATACCAAATATCTCCTCAGATGCATCCCCTACACTATGTAGGTATAGTATGCCAGCAAGTGCAGTCATGTTATCAGGTTTGCATCAAAGGGAACTGTCATCTCTGTCTTCCTTGACAGCGCTTTTGGGGTCCAAAAATAAGCTCAGTAAAACATCCTATCTCTGAGGAGAGGAGGCATTGTACTAATGGAGAAATTAAAAATGGGGTAAGGGTCTAAGGAGATACACGCAGGAGGGGGTGCAGGTGAAACTGGAAGCTTATTTGAGATGCTAAGCTCATGCCCTAGTTTCCCAGACCTGCACAAGAAGGAATATGTAAGAACAGATTGCAGATAGCTGAGGTTACAGCTATGGAGCAAAACCAAGTCAAGTTGAAGTTGCACAAAAAATCCCCCAAATTCTCTTCTACCTAGAAACTGAGCCTAGTCCAGGGAAAAACAAGCAAAGGAGCAGATTACTCATTTTTTGAATGTCTATTCTAGGTACTTACTAAATCTAGTATTTTCCTAAGATGGGAAGCTTTCTCAGATTGCAATATGCCTCCTTCAGCATGCAAATGTAGCACCTAGGATAGGTTGCCCTCAAACCCCATCTAGAGCTTCCAGATGTTGCCCTTTGAACATTATGCCTCTTCAGAAGTTTTGCAGCATCCTATTTAACCTTGTTATGGTAGCAACAAAAATGAAACAGAACAAGAAATGCTAAATAAGGCATTAGAATGTCAGAAAAGTTAACTTTGCTGGAAGATTGTGCCAGAGTCAGACTTTAGTGAGATCTATGCAGTCATCAGATAGTTATGCAGAGAAGAGGAATAGTTAACACTAGAAAAGTTTTGAATGGCTATAAAATCTTGAGTTGAAACTGTTCTCTGTGCCCAAAGGATTAGGTTAAAGCTTTTGCAGTGGGGATGAGTTATTCCATTTTTGCCTAGTGAGGGGCTTCTCGTATCTTCTTCCAAAGTGGTGGATGTGTCCCTTATGTCAGTACGGAGCTACACAGCCCATCATCCAGGAAGACAGACTGCAAAGAAAGAGCACAGCTATGGTCTGTCTACCACCAGATTTGAAACAATAGCTGCATCAACACATCCACCCATCAAGAAAGGAGAGCTGGGCTATTGGGATCAGCCAGCAGATAAATCAAAGTGATAGTGATATGATGTTGCAATAATAATTCCCTCCTCATGCTGATTTAGAAGAGGAAGCCAATTCAGAGTTTCACAAACACAAGGGCCAGCACAAAGCCCTGTGGGACAGTATGAAAGAGAATAATCAGTTCCTATGAAAAGAAAGTGTAGGTTATCAATTGCATAAAATACAGAGCTGGCAAAAACCAGACAAGATAATTTCTGGAAAGGCCTTGGATTATAATCTGTGCTTCAGACAAGTGATTTATGAACTGTTGGACTTCTGTGTTTTAATCAGTCAATCAAAAAAAAAAACACTTAAATATGAAGCCTCTATATGTGAGAGGGTTGCAGCAACATGAATTTAAACAGGATGTTGGAGTATGATAGAAAATTCAATTCCATCTTTACAGCAATGGGCCAGAAACCTCAACTTTCCTATTCCTGTGGTATGATTGGGCTCTCTTGAGTCAGACTTGAACTTTAGATATGGTCTCAGAGAGGGGCAGATTGCCTGCCGGCTGGTGCAGCTCAGGACAAACGTTTTTGGGGAGCTCATTCTTCAAGGACAAAATAATAAATGCCAATCACATCGGCATCAGACCATTTGGAGGCTTTAATTACATTTATTTGACTTTTATTCCTCACTGCAACTCTACTCAGCCATTTCCAGGCACTGTGGAGTCAATGAAATCTGATGTTGTTTTCAATTTACTAACATCTCTTGGAAAAAAAGACCCATCTCACTGTGGAAATGCTCTGAAAAGCAAATAGAAGCCATTTCTTCTTCCCCAAAAGAAAAATCAAGTGCCAGAGCTTTATTTTATGCTTTGCTTGCATAGTATTTTAACATATATTATACCTGGCAATTGTGCTTTCATTGAAATTTTACCTTTACCATTGCAGGTGGTTTGGCTGGAGCTCATAAACTTTTAATTTGAAGATCTCTATGGCAATAAAGTGCTCAGTCTCAGGACAAAACCCAGCCTAGGAAAGGTGTATGGACCGGCACAGAAATTGTGAAATGCTACCTGAGCTCTGCAAGATCTCAATACAGTATCACCTAAAGCTTGGGAGAAGAAAACCACAAGCAAGACATATTTCACTTTCCAGAGCTGTTCCAGCATACCTTTCATCCATGAAAGATGCTGGCATGGTGAACAAACATTGCTGTCCATGGGTTAAAGTTCAAATGCATCACTTGAATAGATGAGGAGTTCAACCAGGGCAGAATGACTAGCCATTTCCTTCAGGGAGTGGTGACTGTGGGGTGGGGAGAGATGTGGGTGTGTGGAGTAGGATGCAGACAGCCACAGCCCTTGTACAGCAATTACCATAAAGATTAAATAAATACAATAGCCTAATTTCACATGGAAGTACACTTTAATTAAGTCTCTGCAGAACAATGAGCTGCTTCCATAAGAGCTGTGAAAATCATCACTAGGGACTGTCCGGAGGAAGAGAGAAACAAACAAGAGAAGGTTTCTTTGTATAGAAAATATGTACAGGAAGTATTTTGAAAAGCTGTTCTCAGTTAATTTACCTAGGAAGAATTAATACCCAACTCCAGGCTTTTGCTCTGTGTTTGTATAAGCTCTCTATCCCAGAGTCTCACAGTGCTTGCCAGACCAAAGGAGACAATTCATCTACAGACTAATGCAAGAGCATCACAGCTTATTGTGTGTGATGTACACCGGTGGCTTTAGCTAGGCTGAATTGCAGTTGCTTCTGGGATGCAAACGTGTGTAAAATAAGCTCCAAGTGTATAACGGAATATCTGTTCTTCCAACAAAGTTAATGATGCACTCCCTGTGTTAATGTGGTCAGGTACAGAGTTGAGTAAGAGTGGCTAGGAGACCATCACCTGTAAAAATGCACTCAAAATGCATTTCCCATCATTTTCTTTATCTCCCTGTCTGGTCAGAGTTCCTAATGAACAAGAAGTATTGCAAGAAAATTAACCAATTTGCCATTAAAATTTCTGCAAACTTGGCTAAGTTCATCACTATTCTGTTCCTGAGAGTGGGATGTCCAACAGGGGCCAGTTCAGCTGCTGGCATCCTGTCAGCCACCTTATGACTTGTGTTGAATTTGAGCTCAATACCATCTACAGAACATGTACGTTCATTCCAAGGACAGAGTTGAGATGTTCCTTAAACCCCAGTCAGATACAAATATTCAAAGATAACAGAGCAGTTTAATGAGCAGCTTGATGTTTCTGAAGAATGATTTTTCCTTGAAGCCTGCAAGGGTGGTGAGTATAAATTAGCAATGGTCTCGGGTTTTACCTCATGAGATATTATAGAATTATTATTATTATTACTGTTGTTATTTTCATACTTTTTTTTTTTGTTTGTTTAGAGACTGCCAACTGACAGCTTTCAGCTATGCAAAGCTCAGGCAGGTTAGACCTAGGGAAGCACAAAATCACTTGATGTTCATCTTATATGGAGGTTGTAGAAGCTTTTGGTCAGGCACTCCCTTTGTTTGCTCTCTTTGTTTTTATGCAGCTAGGTAACATAGCTGGGCCCAGCTCCACGGCTGTTGTCTTGGGCATGACTGCATTGCAACCAGAAAATCATTACAGCCAGACAATCAGCTCTCAGTGCATGCAAGTTTCTGCCGTCTGTTTGAGAGTTGAAGCACTTGTGGAGGTTTAATCGAAATCGGAATACAAGTGACTGAAATTGGCTCTCTGTGGTTATTTATACAAGTAAATCTCTGCTTCTCACAAGCTCCCAGAAACCAAATGCCAGCTTTATATGATCATTTTTTAAAGGAGTAAATATTTGCTGAAAATTTTTAGCTGTATTAATTTTACTCTGCCTTCTGTCAGGCAGCCACGATAGGGAAGGAGAGACTCCTGGTGTGCATCAATCAACCTAGGGAAGAGAGACCACAATATCTGATTACTTGGTCCATAACGTGTTACCTTCAGACTGAAACCCAAACTTTTCAGGAAGCCAGGCACAGCTCCTAAAACAGCTCATTTTCCCCATACATCTGCATACCCAGCTAAAAGCTTACAGGAAATGATCCTTATTTCAACACTATGTACATCAGGTACAGGTATTTTAAGCAGGAGCTAGTTTAAGCACAGAGCTGCACATTTCCATGTTTTCCTAACCCCCACTTGAAAGCACATCTGCCAGTAAGTGGTTTATATCTTGACAGCCAGTCACCTCTATTTTTTAAATGTTGTATAATGTTGTCAGTTTCTGTTGCTGACCTGTTTTTCTTTTACTTTCTCTTCCTTTTTTAACTTTTTCCCTTTTTTTTTGTGGTAACCCTTTTACCTTCTTTTTCCCTGCTCAGACCCATTAGCAGGATGTTGTGCAATATGGTGCTTGTCATCTGTTTCAAAGACACAGTGATGAGATACAGGTATGCCAGATGGATAAACCTAGTGTGACTAATTATTGTGTATTTGCCTTTAATTATTATCATTTATTACTAGAGAAAAGACAATAGAGGTTCCCAGACTCGAAAGGGAATGTCGGAATGTCGACAGAAGGGGAATTTTTGTCTTTTTTTCCTTTTTTTTTCCAGGAGACTGGCACATCAGCAAGAAAAGTTTTCTTCCTGGGGAGAAATATAAGCAAACATCAAACAAGAGGAGTGAACATTACCCATGCAATACTGCCCCCTCACTGACACATATTCGAGGATCAGATATCTCACAGGTAATAAATAGGGTTTTGTAAGTAGAGAACAACTGTTCTCTTGCCTGAATGTCCACACACAGCATGATGAATGTGTGGATATACTCCAGTCACCTGCATGGAGATCCACTATGCGTTACAGGCTAGCCTTCTCTTTTCCCTGGTCTGGTTCTGGGAGATGTGTACAGCCTTGGCTTTGCACTTTTGGCACCAGAGGAAAGGGGAGTGTGCTGGTGTGGGTATAATGAGGCACTCAGGTGAATGGGAGATGAGGTTTTCGACTGATCCATAAACTAGATGCACATTGTCTCCTCCATGGAGAGGTGAAACCTGAGGTCCCTCAGTGGCAATTTTTGAACCTATCAGGCTCAGGGTAGCAAACATGGTCAAAGGTTTCCGTGCCATCAGGCTGAGCCCTCCAGCCTTTAAACGGAATTTGCCACCATATCTGACCTTATTATACAGGATTTCTTCAGTGTTTGGCAAAAATGTAGATTTTGCTCTTTCAGTTATTATAACCTTATTTTCAATTGATACCCTCACTAACACATACATTATAAACATGCGTTGCTAGAAACCAAACATTTTAAAACAAAGGGAATATTTTTGTTGCATCTCCATAGCATAGGACAGACATTTTGCTCAGCTCAGAACCAACAGCCTGGCACTCTGGATGATTTTGAAGGATAGAAGGTTGACAAGTAAACTTCCAGATATGTTAATACTGTGGTCCCAAAAGCTGCTTTCAGGTTACAGCTGAATCAGCTACAATTTACAAGTGCAAGTAGGATTATGGTAGCTCATAATTCTGATCTTGCTTATGGAGCACTGCACTTTAATTTGGGAGCAGCCGCACTGATTTTCTAAAAAGATTGAGGCAGAGCTTCAAACTCTAGGCTTTAAAATTCATAAGGATCTGATTTAGTACATTTTACACTGGTATTTTAACATATTTGCTCTATGTCTAAATTGCATCATAACCTAGAGAACCAGTCATTTACCACAATCTATTGTAGATAACACAAGACATAATCAATGTAGGCAGGCTTCTACAATATTTCTATATATAGTATTTAACAGACAAATACATGCAAAGGCATTAAAAAAACAAAGTCCGTAGATGGATGATTTGCAAACAGGAGAAAAGGCTAAATTTGCCACTGTTTGCTCTGAATAGCTTACCCAGATTACAGGCCAATTTTGTTTTGGACAGAAATATTTTCCATCACATACTCTGCTAAAGTCAAAAGAGTACTATTCCTTTGGCCGCAGGATGGGCTGAAAGGCTGGGTTGTATTTTGGGATTGGCAGCTCTGACCATCTCCCTTTAACCCATTTGAACACAGTTTGATTGGGACTTGACTGAGCACTTAATAGTCTGTGATTGCCTTGACTGTGGACTGCTACTTTCAAACCAAATGCAATGTCATTATTGTATATCAAGAAACAAACTGCCCCAATAACAAAAAAAATATTGCATTAAGTTGGCAGGCTAAGAATTAAATATGCAAAATCAGCCTAATGAAATAACTTGCCTTTAGTTGCAAGAGCCTTCATCATTCTTAAGAAGATTTAAAGCTAATCTGACTTGGAGCTGTTTCAGTCCAATTATTTTTTAGACAATTTTTTGAGCTTAATTTTTCTTTTCAGCAGCATTATTCAGTCTTGACAGTTTTTATTTTGTTAATTTTTTTGCATATTGAGTCAATGGGAAATCAGTTCAGAACCATTCGTAAGTAGAAATGAAATGCCCCATAATCCAATTTTGATCAAAATTTGTCTTTGCTTTACAGGGACCAGCCAGCCTGCGCAGTTATCTCCACACTGCACAGAGTTGATAATAAAGCAAAGTAAAGCTTGCATTCTTTTCCCATTGCATGTGGTGGGAACGGGGCATTGTTCAGCTGGAGAACAATGTGCTGTTCTCCCAGAGTGTGGCAGAGCAGCAGTACGGCAAGAAGATGATTTCTCCCTGTGCTTCTACTTTTGTTTCTCAGATGTTTACTGGTCCAAAGTAAACCTTTCTTCCCAGCTACAGGTGAGTGGTTCTCTTCCCTGGAAACCTTTCTGTCTCCCTCTCCTGATGCCTTGTGTTTGCAGCAGATAGCTCACTACTGCCGCACCTTTCCCAAAAGCAGTCTTGAGAAGGAGAGACAGATTCAGTTGTCTTCACAGACCTGCTTTACAGCTCCTCTGTCTTCCACTTCAATATCCATTGCCTTTTGGTTATGCACAGAAGGTGCCAAAATACAGCACAGGCCTCATGTCTTTTGTGGTGTACGGAGGTATCCAATATACTGTAGGGTTTTTGCTTTATGCTGGCTTTATTGATTCCAGCTAAGTTTCTAACTGGCTTTTATTCCACTTTGTCCAGCAGAAAAAATACCTCAAGAAAGCCTTGCACTTTTCTTGTGCAACATCAGCAAAAGTAGTGGCTTTGAAATGATTGTTTGCAATCAAGCAAAGCTGCTCCATTCCTTCTATAAATGTTCTTCTTCCTTCCCACCACTCATTTCTTCACCATCTCCTCCTAATTACGGGACAAGATTTTCTCCATGTTAATTTTTCTCTGACATCAGTTTACTTCTCTACATTCTTAGAATTCCTGAGTGTGTTTATGTTTCTTATGACTTGCAGTGGCCATGTACTGATGCTGCTTCAGGTAGGTAAGCAGTGGAGAGAAAATAAATGTGTTGAGGAACTCTGGTAACAATAGTGGGAGTTGTAAGTGGCAGGACAGGAGGTAGAGGACAAGAATGGGGGAAGGGGAATTGTTTAGTCCTTTAAAACATTTGATCTTCACTGCCATATTAATGGAATGTGACCATTAGAGAACTTTCTTTTCTTCAAATTCACACTGAGCACTGTAAAATACTCATTTATATACAAATACAGCCAGTTTTTTCTTCTCCAGGTTAAGGGTAGTTTTAAAAATGTTCCATGATTACAGACACATGGTCCAGAATTGATGGCATGTATACAAGCTCTGTTGTTGGAGAGGATCCATATTATATTTTAAGAACTATAGCAAGTTCCACCGTGCTGTGGTTCAAATAATGAAAAAGTTATTTGTTCCAAGAGCAGCAGGTACAGGAATACTTGCAGGTTTCATGCATTTAGATTTGTCTAGTTACATTCATATGGCCATCTCTCAACAACGTGCTAGCCATGGTCCCCTGCCCCCCAAAAGGACCAATTATGTTGTAAAGCAAAGGGTGTTCTCTTAAGATGAGGCAGAGCATCGAATATCAAGAAGTTTTATCAATGGTATATCTGAAGTGTATCATCCATCCACATTGTACCACATGGGCTTCTGAGCCCACAGGATTCTATGAACAAGGTAATAACAGAGGACTGCACTCCTGTGTGTGGTGGGGCTGCACTCAGAGAGGAGCTTGGCTGCATACCTGAGTATGGATTGTCACATAAAACAACTAGATAGAGGGATAATAAATAATAAATAATGATCTTAATCATCTTAATTATCTTAACATTATTGGCAATTGCCAATTGTCCACAAAGAGGAAAGTTAGGAGAGGTAACACATCTGTATGAGGTATACGATTAAAATGCAGCTCTCTGGTACCCTCCCAAGACACATAGCAAATGTCTTCTTGCCCTTGGTGGCTGGAAGCGTCCATGCTAATAACTGAAGAATATGAACTTTTCAAAGGGATTAGGTTGTCTTGCCAAGTTACCTTTATTTTCAGTTACCCCTCATTAGTTACCTTCTGGTTTGTGTCTATTCTTCTCAATGCATCTCGCAGTTTCTCGCCGCTTCACCCTTTCTGTTTTCCTCACCATCTAACCTTAGAGCATTCTTCTCTCTCTTTCTCTCTGAAAATCTGCCTGCTGGTATTTTCCATGAATCCATCTGCATTGAATTATTTATAGATACAATAAAGTCCGCTTTTGTCTAATGTTTATTTTCTTTAATAACAAGAAACATGGGGAAAATGTTCCAAAGAACTGAAAAAGGACTTGACTTTTCCTGGACGCTAGGCAACGGTAGCCAAAAAGTACAAAACAAGCTGTAGGATGTTCGTAAAATGCCTTCTAAAAATAATAATCTTGGTACATTGATATCTAATGTGCTTTTTGTATTCATTATATTTCCCAAATCTAAGCCCTGGTTATAATGCTGTCATGTCACTCTAAAGGCTCTAATGGACAATGAGTTACTGTGAAGGAACCCAGGAGCAATAAGCAGATTGGTTACTGTTGGTAGAGCCAGATCTCTACTACCTGTTTTCCTTGTCCTAAGTGTTTTAAATAGGTCGAGGTTTCTGATACTGGTCATTCTTGGCCAGTGGGTTTATCTTGTATGTGGTATAAATTAGAACAAAAAATATATCTTAATGAATCATTGCTAGTCCTTTGTTACCTTTTACTGCTAGTTTGAATTTTCTTGTCATTACGATTTAAAGGCTTTTCCCATCTCCTTTTCCAGTGGAGAGTTTATATTGCTTATTTGCTTCTTTCTTCCCTTCAGTTATACGAGTCATGCAAGCATTTCCCCTTGAACACTTTCCAGCTCCCCCCCACCCCATACCTCGCCCCCTCCGTGTCCTCCCCCTCATTTACACAGCTCCATTCTCCACTGTGTTTCCTGCACTGCCTACACTAATTGCACTTAGCATGGATGTGGTGGGGGAGGGAGTATGGAGACGGAGAAGGGAAAGAAAGGACTTCCGAGGAATCTGGGTGTGTTAAAACTGGAGACTTTGCATATGTTCAAGATAGAAGGCATAAAACAGGCAACAGAAGGAAGGGGAGAGAGGAACAGATGGAGTCCAAGTCTAGGGTGACCTAGAGACAACCTCAGGGTGGAGACATGTTGGTTCTCATCTCTTTGGAGGGAGCAAAAAGGGACCTGGAAGGTGCAGAGGTGGGAGCTCAGACCTGGTCCCTCCTCTCCACTTCACCCATCTGATGCAGAAGTTGGGGAACGAGACTTACAGAGCCTTCCTTGCCACCTTTCTTGGCAAAAGGTTATTCAGCATATGGAGCTGGCTATTTTTTAACTCACTCATTCTGTTTCCTTCTCTATTCCATATCCCTTGACCACTCATGCTATTGCAATTGTTTGTCTAAAACATGCCCTTAATGGCTCTTCTCCCACTACAGAAAAAAGTAGGATGCTGATACCAGAGTGCTGCACGTTGGGGCTATTCTTGCAGGCTGGGGATGAAATCTGCCAGAAGGACTTGCAAAGTCCCTCTGCTCCCCACAGCGCGTTACGGCTGTGAACACCGCCTCTTTCTCAGAGCAGTTTTTAAGCGTGAGTATTTGCCTCAGACAGAACAAACACACACCATCACACAACCTAACAAACAAGCCCTCAGAGACCAGCAGCTCCCAAAAATCAGCGCTTTGTACTCTCTGAAACTTCACTCATTTGGATTTAGAGGTACCTGGATGCAGAACACTTGAGCTAGAGAAACTGCACATCTGTGGCATGTACTTATTTATTTATATATTTTCCAATCTCACACCTGCCTACTTTAGCTGATCTCTAGCTATCAAATTGTGATGGAGCAAAAGTAATAAAATGCTCGTAGGATAGAAAATCCTGCCTGAAGTTCTCCCATAGCTCAGCCAGACCTAGAAGATGCACAATTCAATTAAAAGAAATACAAAGTTTTTCTCTCTTCACCTTGCCATTTTTCCCCTCTCTTCTGTGTATTTCATATATCTCTATATATATATAAATAAATACACACACACACACACGCGCATACACACATACACGCACAAACCCACCCCTCCCCTTTCCAATCCTTCCTTTAAGGTTTAATTTAACAATAACATTTGCGATCGGGGTCCTGAGCATCTCAAGGGCATTGCGCTTGAAATTGCACACACTCCGCACCATTTATCATAGCCTGACATGTGTCATGTTCCAGACTGCAGCTCCAAGAGGTTACAGCTCACGACTGCTCCTTTGTTGATCAGCTGCCGAGACAACTGAGGCACCTTTCTTTCTTTTTTTCTTTCTTTCTTTCTTTCATTTTTTCCCCTTTTTTCTTTATTATTAAAGCTGCACCGTCCTCTTTTCAGAAGGTTCATTCTGACACAATAGAAAAAGCAAACAAATTCTTCTTCACCCTCTACAGTCTCCCACCCTATCTTCATCAGCAAATTCAGATCACATTTGCATTGGGTTTGATACGAGAGCCTGGGCTGGTTAATATTACTGCTTAATATTGACTATAAGATGGATAAACTATTATTTTCAAGGTAGTTCTCTGCTTGAGAACAGGGTGTGTTAACTGCTAAGGATATTGGGGCAGTGGTAATGGAGTCCCAAAGAGCTTTCCTGTGGCAAAATCCAGTCTTACCAAGCCATGAGCTTCTTCCATTGCTGAACTTCAGTTCTGCAAATGTGGGAAAATGATTTTTCTCTTCTCCAGAGCTTCTGCTTCATTTAATACATCCTTCACTTCCTTGGTGCCTTGCAGAGTCCTTGCTGAGTGCAGAGCACCTGAGACCTGCATGTATCTCTGCAGAAATGATGTGTACAGCAATTCAACAAACCAGGCTGTTTATAAAGCATATTGACAAGAGCCACTGAATTGCATTCGTAAATCACTTGTAGATCTTACTTCTGCCAGTCTTCATCCTGCAAATCAACATTTGTATAGGGTATGGGTACGGGTGTCATTACAACTTAACATGTAAAGGATGCAAGGTGCTATTGATAGGAAAAATGGGTTTTGAGTACCAGTCTAAGATCTGAACAAAAGCAGACTTGAATTTTCCTGCTTTCTAAAGAAGGTTGGCATATCAGTTTTGCTTATAATTTCTTTTTTAGCTATTTTTAATGGACAAAACTTGAAGGCAAGAAATGCTGACCGGGAGCCCATTTTTCTACTTCTCCTCTTCATTTTCAGCTGTGTCCTGGAAGATTAAGCCCGAATGTACAAGTCCCAAAGTCTGTCTGTGTTTTGGAATGATACTTGATCTTTCAGATTCTTATTCCCCTCAGCTCTAAATCACGTGATGTTCATCACCACCTGTTAGCATCAAGCACAGCCTCTGCAGACACAGTTGGAGTTGTCTTACTTTCTCTCATAGTGTCAGCTCTCATCGATGGGTATTTTCAGAGGTTTCCTAGGTTTGATTAATCAGAAGTGCCAGATGGGAAGGCTCAAATCCTACCACCATGTGTGTGTCACATGCCTATTAGATTCACAAACGGAGGGTTTTCTTGCCATTGGCCAGCAAGATTTCACACTCTATCCTTCATTATACGTCACAGCCACCCATCTCAAACCTCTTTGCCTTTCAGTTCAGCAGCTACGCTTTAGCAGTCTAACCAGAATACTGCTCTGCTGTCTGAAGGATGGCTCATTTTCTCCCCATTTCTCAAGGAGAGGAAAATCTCAGTTTTCATGGCCAAAGCTGGGTAGTCCTATATCAACAGCATCCTCTCCGAGTTGCTCTTGGGCTCAACATGGAGCCGGCTCCCCATGATGCACACTCCTCTTGTATTGCTGCTTGTGTTCCTGACCTTGACTCATGCTTGATCCCTGCCCTCCCTCTCTGCCAGCACTGAGGCACCTGCCTGGCTCTCAGGGATGATGTAGTGCTACCAGCTGCGATGGCATAAAGCAACGGTGGGACTCGGCCAACTTCCAGTCACATAACTCTCCCTGTCCTGGAGGATGTGACCACCTGCACAGTCTTGCTTTCCCCCACACTGAAGGATGAAGGTTTAGCATAAGTAGGACAGAGCACAGCATAAAGATAGGCACTGCTGTAACTGCTGCTCCTCCATCAGTTTGCCACCCTAATGTGAAGTCTTGAATGAATATAATGGCTCCCCACTACTGGGACTTACTGAGGATATTTAAGAGTGCTCAAGCCATGTTATTTATGGAGGGGATCTGCCCAGGGTGCGCCTGTGCCTCACTCTCTTTTTAGGACAGCTGTTCCCATGAAAGCTGCTACAGTGTTTTAATTCCTAGCTCCAGACTGCACAGGGGCCACTGTAGCCCCCAGCAGTGTTAAATGGTAGATGAATAATTTTAGGGGTTTTTTGTAGATTTAGTAAGGAGCAAGTAGGGAGGCTGCATGAAGTGGAAAAAAGAAGAGTGTATACTGTCAGCAAAGCTAAAAATAAAAAAGCCCCTCAGCTTTTCCCCTCCAACAAGAGGTAGTCTCATCCCAATATTGCTCAGAAATGGCATCTCTTTAGGCTGGGAGTGAAAGGGGTACACAGTTACTTTGAGCCTAATAGAAAAGCAACAAGGAAAGCAGCACACACAGTAATCAGGCAAGCGATCAGTGTTTCAGCTGAGACCATCCTCTGAACATCTCAACCATGAAGTAGTGCTAAGAGTGGATTCAGAATTGTCTGAACATCCTGGTTTCCCTGTGGAAGGAAATATGGCTAGAGCAGCCTCTATTTATTGGGATGGCATTGGGGGATGCTGGAAGTTAATTGGCTCCTCGGATATAGAGAATAAAAGTAGCCTTGGGTCCCTCTGCTAATAAGAAAAGGAGATAACCACCAAGCCAAGCAACATATAAAGAAGAGGACAACCAATAATGACTGAAAAGTATTTAAATGCAATCATGCAGAGCTGCCTGAGATACCAGAGGAAAGAATAGTGACATGTGTACAGTAGACACAATGTAGATTACAATTTATAACAGGATACAGGATGGAGCCAGCACTTGATTAGGGGACCATGTTACAAATTTTTCAGCATATGTCCTCTGTTTTTCTTTGCCTTGGCATAGAAGGCTGGGCACTGCTGGTAAGTAAATCTGATCGTCAGAAAATGCCCATGTTGATGAGAATTACAGGATCCAAGGAAATTAACTTGACTTGTATTTTAGACAATTCTGCCATAACCATTCCTTGCCCAGAGCTGTCAACTAGGAGAGTTGTGCCTGCTTGCAGCTTTAATCAGAGATAAAAATTATTCCTAGTTCATGAATATGTTTATCATGAAGATATGTCAGTGGCAGCGAATAGCTTCTCAGCATACAGTTCTGTACATCTTACACTAAAACATGTCATATACCGAAATGTTTTGTTCTCCAAATAGCACCTTCATATTCAACTCATTGTCCAGACACAGAGAGAGCCTGGGCAAGGAGAAGTCATCCAGAATGAGAAAACAAAAAGCTTCTGCTGATGAGCTTCTAGGGCCTTAATGCTCCTTGTGTGCTTTGGCCACCATTCACCTGATTGCTGGGGAAGAGGTCAGGAGGGATATTTCCACCCGGTCTAACCACAAAGGCTCCTGGGACTCCTTCGATGTTCTTCTGTGTCTCGAGGCTTGGTCTCCCTCCTGGATGTGTTCACTGCTGTTGTTTGGACCCAATGCTTCGGCATGGCTCTTGACCATTAACACCGGTAAGTCGTGCTCTCCGGTGGGATGGGGGGAGCCTGTGATGTGCTATTTCTTGTGGATATTCAGGCTATGACAACAGGAAGCAGTCTTCATTAACAGGGTAATCCTTTCTACTTCTAAATGTCTTTTCCATGTCAGTCTGGTAACACCACAACCCTCCGAGTATCCTAAATTAAAGAAAGCGATACAAGAACAACAACAAAACAAGGAATGTGAATGGCACAGGAGCAAAACAGAGAGCAAATGGCTGACGAGAGATGTTTATATGTTGCACAGTGTTATTTTGGCTGCTCTGCTTGTCAAAATCCCCCTAGAAAAGAGAGAGAGCACAAGCAGCTAAATGAAGGTTCCATGCAGGGCAGGGGCTTGCCAGATCCCAATGTGTATGTGTATACCGGTGTGGGTGTATTTGTGTGTGTAAGGTGGAGAGGAGGGAAGCTTGTCATTGTGTTTTCTTTTCTAGACAGGCATAAACACCCCTGTTTATTTCCAGCATGCCATCTAAATTCAAAATTAGCATAAGCTGATGATGTTAATTGATTTATATGCATGCAGGCGGTGCTTTATCAAAGGTAGAGGGACATAAGGTCGTTCCCCTAAGGGCCTCCAGGGAACAAGTACCCATCTGAGATAATATTGAGATTGGCATAGTTGGATATATAGCTGCTTCCAAGTATGAAGAAATTGAGTTCTTTGTCATTAGCAAAAAAATAATTTTCCTATTAATATTGTAATTCTCCTTTTAATACAGGCTGCCCTCATTGAGGGCTGGGAAAGTGCCCTCCAGGTCCACCAAGGGGTGGCCCGGGCTGCAGCTGGCAGGCTGGCTGCCTTCCCAGAGCAGGGAAAAGTCGTGTCGAATAGGCCATCTGAGCAAGGCTCTAGGAATTTTGTTCCCTTCAGGTCAATGTATTGCAGCTATTGTGGAAATACCAGAACACTTCCTTAGAGGAGGCCAGCGATGACACTTGAGACAGCGGGGACTGATAGGGAGTTCTCTACTTTCTAAGGAAAATTCACGAAAATATTTGCTCAGAGCTGTACCAAGAGTAAAACCAGAGTAGCTTGCAAGTGCTAAAGGAGGGAAAATATGCCTCCTCTTGCACTGCCGCCATCTCAGAAGGGAGGAAAGGAGAGGAGACAGTCGCTAAAATACTGCACCCAAAATGTCTTGCTATTGCTACTGGTTTACACCACCTATTTTTAAAAACTTAATTTTGGCTAAGCATGAAAATAGGTTCATCTGAAGCAACAGTAAATTCTTAGTTTTTTCCTTTTTATTTTTTACTTTTTTTCCCTGGATAATTTTGGAGGATCCAAGTGCGAAATCCATCTGAAAAAAGAAACATCTTCCTTTTGCAAGCAAACCTCCCATGGCTCGCAAATTGGGAATTTTGCCCTCCTTAATGGGAGCTGCAGTATCTGATTGTGGTCTGACTATAGGAGCTCAATGAGGCCACCTTTACACTGAACAATCCCATACATCAGAGGCCATGCTTTTGAATTCAATGGCTTTACTTGTGTTAAGGAAGGATATTGGAATCTTAGTCTTAAATCACACCTTTCAGGTAATAAGCAGCAATGAATGGAGGGGAAAAGGAAGTAGGAGGCTTATAGGATAGGGAGTTTCTTTTGAAAAGAGAATCCGCCCTGCTGCTGATGGCCAGATGCTCATGTGTGCCTTGAGATGTGCAAATAAAGCAGGGTGTAAAGCTGTTAGCGGTAGTTCATGGCAACAGACTATCTCCTGTCAAGGAAAAGCAGGTTAGGTAAACTTTTCAGGTGTTTGGAGGTGAATCTTTTCATTTGTGCACAGCTCTTGTTTGACCCAACTATTTCACATCATTACCAATTGCTTTGTTCATACGTATCAAACTTCCTTCTTGTGCTTTATTGGTTTCTGCTCTTGCTGACCTCTTCCAGCAGTTTACTTTCTAACATCCTGAAAGCTTCATCATGACCTCATCTACGGCTGAGATTAAAAGGTAAAAAAGAGAAAGAGTGAACACATCAGGAAAGAAAACAGAAGAGCTTTTGGCAGGAGCCTGGTGACACTCTGGGCGAAGTGAAATGGGATGGGTAACCACCTGGAATAATGGCAGGGAGGGGGAAAGAGAAAAGAAACTTGAACAGCAGGGCCTGAGCAAGAGAATTAAAGGAATCAGCAAGCTGAGCAGACCTCAGGATGGTAAAAAGGCAGAAAGTCTATCTGCCCATCATCTCTCTGTGCCAAAGAAAGATGTTGAGGCCTGTTAAAATAGAAAATGGGCTCATTTAAATCACAACACGGGGCCCAGATATGTTGTATCCTGTGGCTGCTTCTCTCCTGGACTAAAAGTCTGCTCAGGTCTAAGGTGTAATAGAAGCCCCAAGGATACCTGCGATGAGGGCAGGACTGGAGGGAAGGTGGGAATCAAACAAGGTTGAGAGTGGATAGTTTCCGACCCCGCCTTCAGTGGCCACAGAACACTGATGCAGCACAGCCAGCATAGCATCAACGATATCCTCCTTCCATAGGTGCTACAGAGCTACATTTATGCCCTCTCCCTGTACTAGACTACAGGGGACAGAGGGGAAGTGAGAGGATGTCAGCCTGGCTGAGGCTCACACAGGCTGAGCCTGGGACCTTCTGCATCCCCTATTCTGGGAACTTGCAGCAGGGTTATGTTTAGGCTGCCTAAGCTGAGCATTGCTGCCGTTGATGGAGGGTAAACATTTTATTCAGCATAGGGAGGTGGAGATTTGAGGGCCTGGCTCCGTTCTGAACAGGACTGACAGTGGAAACATTCAGTACTCATGCCAGGAAAAGTTATTTTGCTATCAATAAAAGAAAAAGAAATGTTTTGACAAAACCAGAATATTTTGCTTGGGTTTATTATTTAAAAAAAAAAAAAAATTCTCTAGTTGAATTTGATAGAAAATGATAGAAAATGATAGAAAATTAAAATGTAAAGCTAAGTATTGTTGTGTCCCCTCGAAGAGTTGGCATGGGTTCTTCAGCACAGTCAGAATCTTTCTTCCAGTTTTCATCCAAAAAGAAATAGTGTGAAAATCAGTTCGATGTTATGAAGTCTTTCAATGTTAATGAAACCTAATAGTCAGGGTATGTATGGCTATTTCCACCTCTTACAAAAGAACCTGACCTCTGGGTGTTCATCTCTAAGGCTAGTATCTAAATTTGCAAAATTCAGGCTTTATTTTAGGCTTACAGTACCATGAAGCACCCTAAAGTTCAGTGACGCTTGGATTAGGTTTTGACAAATATGAGCAAAACATTGAAATGTAATGTGAAAACAGAAGGAATTCCAGGAAAGAGCAACTGGAAGTCTGTTTTGTGAAAATACTAAATATGTGGCTGCAACTGCAGCTGTAGGAAGTCTCCTAGTGAAAGATACTATGTAAAATTAAAACAAACAAACTTGGTTTGAAAATATATAGGAGTATCTGACCTGCACTCTTTTTTTCATTAAGTATCTATACGGGGTTTTTTGTGTACTTCTGTGTTTTTTATAAGGCTAATGAATAATTAAATTTTTACGTCTTCAGACTAATGACCCTCATCAAGCCCATTTTAACAATTCCTTCCCAGCCTTTCCAAATCACTGCCTTGTGTTTAGGATAGAGAATTTTAGCTTCTGTGTCTGCCTTTAGTATTTCTACCAACTGTAGATTTGAGAAATGAGATGCTATGTCCCAGAGTACACAAAGCTTCACTTTAGTGTCCTTGACATCTTTGGTCCTTTTTGTGGCTATCTCATAATTCATGTAAGTGATGCCATACAACTGTAAGTTTTTCATGAGGTCATAAAATTGATTTATAGAGATTTTCCCATAATCTCCAAGCAAATTAAAGAAGGTTGATGGAGCTATGCAACTCACTGTTGCCTCAACAATGGTCTCATTCAGAAATGACAGTGAACAAGATTGAGGTATTAAGATATGAAGAATGTCCTTAGGAAGCTTTGTCTGTCTGTAAAAAATGTGATGCCAACAAACCAAGAAGGTTTGTTTATTCTATAAACGTTGTTGATTTTACCCATGGTATCTACCTGAAGATTAGCCAGATAGTTTCTTCCTTCACTTTCTCCTTCCAAATGGAAAAGTCCAATTAATCCATTGCAGATCAGCACTTCGGAAAATAATTTGAAGTTAATCTGCTTTCCTTTCTGAGATATTTGAAATTTTAGATTATCCATTCTTCAAACAGTGTTTTATTTTGCTTTTTGGCTTTTGAAGTAATGTTACAATGAAGGAAATATTCCAATAAAGGAAAATTCCAATTCCAAAATTGCAATAAAAGAAAAATTCTACACACAAACACACATATATATAAAAACCTATATATGTAAAACTACATACTTATATATATAAAATTATATGGATTTATATGTATATAAACTATTTAAAACATATATATATAAAAACTGAACACAAACATCAAACTATTCTGTTTCCAAATTGTTAAAATTGAACATTTCAGAATTGGGGGAACTTTATTCTTCCGTCTTTTCTTCTGAAGCTGTTCATGAAGCACTTACATTTTGACAGAACTTATAGTCCAAGAAAATAAGCTTTCACTAAACTGCCTCCAACTTCAATATATGCCCTGTGTCAAATTTAGAGAAAGCTTGGATGTAGTTCCAACCTCTGTGGCTGGGGCTGAGTGCCAATTATGCTGCACCTGATGGCCTATAACTGTCTTTTTCCTTCTGTGAATATCACTTTTCCAGTTAAAATCTTCCAGATAGCTTGCAAACTGTTTGCTACTATTGCTCTAGACTTGAAAGTAACCTTGAAAACATTTCTCCCTGGTAGTAATCAAGGTGATTCTTCCACCCTTTCTCAAAAATGGCAGTATATCGTTTCTATCTTTCCTCTTCAAACTCTCCCCAGCGGGTTTCTTAAGACCTTTCTAAGGTAGGTGTTATCCTTTTTATTTTCTTATTATTTGATTATTTCATCTCAAACTTCACAGGGAGATGACTATCTCCCAACCGCATGAAAACAGTGATGAGTGTTTTATATGTATGTTCTAAAGCATTTGATGCAATCTGTACTATGATTATACATAAATAAAAGAAGAAATTCTTCTTAAAAATCACCTTTTTGATGGAGTGAGTGGGCCTTTTAGAGGAAAAAGTCCGTAAAGATCACACAGAAACCGAGAGAGTTCTAAAGGCAAGAAATTCAAGTACTTTAAAGAGTATTTGAAATATAAATGGGGAAATATAAACATAAGAATAAGTTTTGTTATTAAAATTATGAATTAATTCTTAGAATGATTTCCTGAGTAATTTAAAAGTGCTAATGAAAGTATCGGGCCAAATTCTCATCTCCCAATTTTAGCCTTTATTAATATCATCATTATGGTTGGCATTTTAATGCTGTCAAATCTTGTTTTCTCATGGTATTCCTTAAAGCCTCAGCTGCTGGCATCAGGTGATCATTGAGAATATTTCTTTTATTTAAATATAACTTCCTAGTTTACCGAGTTGTAGAAAGAACTTCAAAACCATATTTTGAGTGCAACTCAAACAATCTGATTTTATACATCAGAAGAATCAAAGTACAAAATGTACAAAAACCAGTCACTGTGAAACATAGAAGCTGCACTAAAGGTCCCAGCATTTAATTTAAAATAACTCTGTTGTTGCCAGTGCCAGCAATTACAATAAGCCTGGCATTCCTTGTTACCCTGTGAAATTACCTGCAAGGTCTTTTCACATTGTTTCCATGCTGTTGTTTTCATGCTCAGTAGAGCATTAAGAGTCAATGATGGGCAGCTCTTGTGTTAGTCTATGACTCGTGGGGCATTTTCCTTTGGATGCTATTGAAAATCCTCAAGGTGTTTATGGACAAATGCTTCCTATGGGCTGTTATAATAGAGAATTCTCCTTTCTGCCTGCTCCCCAGTTCCAACAAGGCCCATCTGCTCCACATCTACGCATGCTGTTTCAAAAAATATATTTTTCTGAGTACCCTCTGTAATATGCCTTCAACAGAAGCTATGGATCAAGTATGCTTTTAGACCAAAGGCACTCAGTCCTCCAGCTTTGAGCAGTGCACTGCCATTTCCCCTCCATTTGTTTCTACGGTGCTGACTATGTGTGCGGTCATCCATAAGGGTGCTGAGATACCCTGGAGAGAGAAGGAATAGCTGTAGCTATTTTTCATTATTATATACTTCACTTCGTAATAAATGAGACCCATAGCATGTGAACACTGGTCTTGTAGATCATCATATCAGCAAGCACAAGGAACCTTATGTGCCACAAAGCTAAATAAAATAAAGTAAGTAAGCCTGAGAAAAATAGTCTGGTGAGACAGCAGAGTGTTAAGGACTGTACAGTGTATCCTCTCAGACTGAGAATGACCTTAGGACTTGCAGTAACTAGAGAATAATTAGTTTTAAAGCTAAAGCTATGGTCTGGCTATGGTTTGTATTTCTATCTCATTGCTGTCTCTATCTGTATACACAGATAGCAGAAATGTATAGACTTGCATTTCCATTGTCTTGCAGATGTCTTGGGGATAACAGAGACCAGCAATCAACTTGTGATCTAATGCAACATCAGCACTAGCAACAGGATTCTTGTTCAATGCTCTTGTTGATGGTAAGTGTTGAGTGTTTATATGGAGCAGACCAGCTCAGATGTAGTATTTTAAGACCAAGGTTATAACAAATCTAGGTTTTGCAAAACCTCCACGGGCTTACAGGTAGGGTATCTGCATCCCAGCACAGCAGGGTTGGATGGTCCTGCTGAGAACTTTAAGTGAATTTCTAACCTATCTGACAGCTTCCTCATAGTTATGGCCACTTTGGTGTATGACTTTTAAACATGGGAAAACATAGCTGGAAAGTAAGTCTTCCCCCTGAGGATAGTGTACAGAGTCTGGGGTTCTACAGAAAGAAAAGAGCTAGAATAAAAACTTCCATATTGAGGACTTGTAGAGGTGGGGATTCTACCTTGCAACTCATTTGGCATCATAACATTGTAAAATCACACTCAAAAATTTACACACACATACAGTTCTTCTCCTGTTTCAAAATACGGTGGTTTTCTTCACTGTTTGCCTTGGAGTGAGTTGAGAGAATTCTGGTTTGGTTAAACTTTCTGCCTCTCAGATAAAAAACAGCAGCAATTTTCTGCTTGAATTTCTCTGTGACTAAATCCATTGATCATCCTTTCTCACTGTGAGTGAGGAGTGTGTTTTCTCTTTAATAACTCCTATCCTTCTCCCTGAATATTTTTTTCTCTCCCCTTCGCTTGTTTGTGTTGTGTTGGTCAGTCCACTGCACTATTCCTCCGAGAGACAGAGAGAGCGCAAAATTGAAGTTATTTTATGCTTGGTCTCCCTCGGTCCCAATTTTCAAATCTTCATGTCAATTTTCACACATCAGTGTCATATGGTGAATGCTATGGAAATTTCAGTGGGGTCCTTGGGAGGCAATTTATACATGACCCCCTATTCCCTCCCCCAACCAGGCTGCAGACTCTGCCTTTACAAAGAATAAGTGGATATATAATTAATGTGGATTTAAAACTGTAACTACATACAAAAATTTTCCCGTTGTTCGCTTCTTTTGCAATACTAGTTCAAAGGAGTACAAGCTCTGTCCCTCTCTTTCCCCCCAAATAAACTAGCTCAAGTTAAATTAACAGAAATTACAGAATGTTGAAAGAAGAGATCAACTCATTATTAATGTTACTTTTTTTCCTAAAAGGTATATGGAAAAAGGTTTGCCATGCAACTAATTTGGTAATCACAAGTTAGCAAATGCACTCATTGCCACCTACCTGGGTGAATCAGAAGATTAGCAGCAAATGAAACATGGTATGGTTTCGATGGGTAATTATATCTTCTCATAAACTAATGAACATACATTGTCTTAAGAGTCCTTGGTGAGTAAAATCCTAGCAACAGATGCAAAAGCTCAGCTGACACCATCAGAGCATTTCAATCATTGACCTTTAAATTGGCCCCTGATATCAGAAAGGGGTACATGAAGCCTCCTGCATTTCACAGTGTTAATTATCCTCTCTGTGGGGGGGAAAGAGATGACAAATTGTGCAGATTGTATCTCAGAGCATCTTAAGCCTTACCCATTCATGAGGAGACCTAAACTGCCCCTGATCCCCAGTCTTTTGGTTTTACCTAAAGAGGGTACCAATGGATCACAAGAACTTGCTTCTCTGCCTAAAGAAAGATTTTCTAACATTGAGAGCCATTGTTTGGGTTTTATTTTTATCCCTCAGTCCCTGTATGTCCCTCCTCTCATCCTTGTCTGATTTTTCACAGTTTTGGAAAACTGTCTTAGGAATCACAGTGGTAGTGGGATGGTTGAGGGAGTTTTTCTTCTGAAAATTCTGGAGATCAGGTTTGGGCTTTGCAATTCAATGTCTCATCCAGGAGATGTAGAAATCAGAATCACATCATCCTCCAGTTTGTTTAACTTGCTTCAAAGCCAACTGGAATGTGTACCGCATTGCAAACCTCCACCAAGCTCCCTTCCCTGGTGATTTTTGTGATCAGCCTCTGGATGGGATAGCTTTATCAGAACTGTTATCCTCCTTTGATCTGGCCAGAGGGAAATGAACTAGATGAATGCTCTGCCGTGCCACAGAGAGACCAGCTGATGCTGGGTGTGCAGGCAACAGCACACTGTAGCTTGAAGTCATTTTCCTATCAAGATCCTTGGAAGGTCTATAGAAAATATATTTGTTTGGCATGCTGCCACTGTACTGCTGGCCGTGGTCTTCATTGCATCTCCCAGTCTAAGGCAGGAGTAGGCCAGGTGAATTCCTGAAGGACAATTTAAAAGGGGAAAAAGAATATCTTCTAGGTCTGGGGGCTGCCTCATCCCTTGAGGTGCTGTTTTCTCTGGAGGTGCTACTCAGCCAGTGTTAGAGGGATCCTTTGGGATACTGAGGCCTGGAGGGACAGTGCAATGTAAAGCTGAAAACCGTAGGAAATGTTTACTCTAAACCATGTGGTAACCTCAGTTTTGTGCCTTGCTAAGGAAGGTAGTCTTCAAGTGGTGACCAAGATTGTCCCAGTTTATCAAGGAGATGCCCATAGCACTGTTATAATGAGTCTTCTGGTGGTGGATGAGGTGCAGACTCTGGGACAACTTTGTACCATAGGATCACCAGTTGAAATCTGCAAACACTGCTCTTCTCACCAGCCCCACTGAAAATCTGCCTGTATCTAGGGTTAAATCGCCCAAGGCATATTCACTGCTGGAGAAGTCTGCCCTACACCAATGTAGCTGACAGAAGGATAGAGCCCTTAGCTAAATTGTGTATATTCCTGTAAAGACAGGGGCAATCCACCAAAGCAAGGCACTATAGCACATAACTCACGGAGTGGGCATGTGCCTCTGTGTGTGTGCACCTGGGTATGAGAGAGACAGAGATTAGATATATTGGGAAATGTATGAGAGATGAGACTGGAGAGAGAATTTCCAGAAAGTGCAGCCACCATCAGAAACTCTGTCTTGCCAGCTGGAGGATTTTGCTCTGGTGGTGCTTCTTTTAACTCGACAGCTCAACTCTTAGCCCAGCTCATAGTCACGGCCTATAAATTTAATTACAATGGGGGTAGGGGAGGAACAAGCCTGTACGGCACTTGGCACAGTGCTGAAAATAACCAGCATTAATACCTTTGACATTGAAGCACCTGCTAAGGGCACAAGCCACTGTACAGCTGACCGACTCTTCTCTGAAGACAGGATGTGTCACTTCACTTGTCCTCCAAATGTGCAGCCCACCCTGATGAAGTGGGGAATCTGAGGCTCTGCATTTCGTACAGCACCACAAGGCAGCATTTCATTCTGGAGTAATCAGAGAGGGATGTTCAGCATCCCTGACCATGTGAAAAGGGAGTGACTCAGCCACTGCCGCAGCCAGTGTGCCTCATGGATTTCATTTTTCTCTTTCTGATGTAGTGGGCTATTTCCCGTGTTCTCAACTAAGCGCTGCACTGCAGCCAGCCGTGAACATTTCTGTAGGCCCAGATGGCCTCTTGCTTTAATGCTATTCTTGGGGCTTTCCCTGGGTGAAGTGGTGAAGAAAACAGATTGGAACATTGCCCACACATGTATATCTAATTGCGTGCTGATTTTCTGCTAGGGAAATGTAATAGACCCACCACTTCAGGCAGGAAAGTCCCAGCTGAGGCAACACATTAGAGATTTCCCCACTTATGATGCTTCTTCAGATGTAACAGCTCTCACACAGGTACTGACTCCTTGACAGAGATTGAACCTTTTATGCCATTTCTGATAACCTCTAGGCAGGGAGGAAACAACTTAAGGATTTGAGGAGTATTTGGCCTCTTTCCTGTGCATGCTGCAGGGATCTACTTGTGATCATGGCTTTGCGTTGTGGTGTTTGGAGATCTCCCAGCTGAGAAAAGAAAGGCCCTTAGCTCCTCTCACAGAGTCAGTGGTGAGACAGTGTCAGAATGTAAATGAAACCTGGACCACATTTGACCTTTTTACCGCCGGAAAAGGCACTGATGCTGCTGATAGAAAGAGTTTTGCAGAGTGTGAGTGGATTTTTTTATAAATTATTGTTGAACTTAAACCTGTTTTAGTTCAAATCAAGTTAGTCAAATTCAAATCAAAATCAGATTTAAACACCACCACCCCCCCGAAAATTTGAGGGTATTTTCATAGTCTTTGGGGAAAGGCTCAGTGGGCCTGTCCTTAACTTGGGGAAAAGACTACTAGTGTCTTGAAATCATCTTCATCACCCCCTTTCTTTTTAGAGTCCCTATGCCATGCACCACGCTGCCTGGCTATATCCTTCTGATCTGAATCAGCCACATTTGCTCAGGCCTGAGTTTTAACCAGCCCACCCAGCCCCTGAGCAGGGCAACACACCAGGATAAAGGGGTGTCTTTGCATAAACCATGTGAGACCTCAGAGGGCAAGACAAAACACAGTTTAAATACACTATTGAGTCATGCAGGATTTGACCTATTCAGACTTAGCAAATGCCTTCAGGAGATCAGACTACCAAGCACCACAAGTATCATTGTGACTATGCAGCAGCCCATAATGCAACAGCTCTGATGTGAAGTTATTACCGGAGGCACAGTGTTGATACCTGTGTTAAGCCTCTGAGCATTGCCCAGTGTGAACTATGTGTTTCCACAAGACTGAGCAGACCCAGACAGAGCTGATTGCTCTTGCAGTTAATAAAAAGCGCTGCACTTTCTCTCTTGACAATCCCGACACCTGAGTGCTTCCTACGTATGACAGTTAGCACATTCTGGTTGCTCAGTGGCCTGTGAGAAATGAGCCTCTTCTCAATTTAGTTCCTATCATCAGACAAGCAGTACACACAATAAAAAACACACCTTGACAGTCAGCCCCCAAAGTAGCCTGAGGGACTGAGGGTCTGGACTTCCCTTTCTCTCATACGCAAAGCCCATAAAACTGATACAATTTATTGGGCTGGATTCTGCTCCCTGCTACCTTCAGGTAAATCAGAGTAACTCCATTGAGGTCAAAGGAGTCACTCTGGTTCAGTGTCAAAGTGCAGAATAGCCTAGAGGAGGGGAACTTTTCCCGGCCCCACCACGTTTCTTCTTCAGATGGAGCTTGTCAAGCCATCCTGACTTGCACTGACAGCCGTGGCCTGTCACAAGGTACCCTCAATCAGGACAAGGTAAAAGCACTACCTCTGCTTGTTAGCTGAGCATTTGGCCCAGGGCCTAGCCTTCCTGCAGCAAAGAGCATCAGGATGTGTATGATCTCCTTCCTTCCCAGGACAGTGAAAAAGGCACAGGGCAGAGGGGCTGGTGGGCTGGGGCAGGACTGGGTGGATGTTGCAACAGGCTTTGCTCCAGCCCAGCTCGTCAGGTCACATCAAAGGGAGCTAATATAAATGTCAGTGTGCCGCTTTCAGTTGTGAAATCTCTGTTTGTTGTAATGCAGTTCATTTTCAGTCTTCCAGCTCTAAGGATTCTATCAGCTGACATGTCTGGCTGGTATCCTCTGCCAAAAATACACACACTCACAACATGTCTCAGGAGTTGTTTTTTTTTCCCCCTCTGTGACATGTCAGATTTCTTCCTGGCTCTATGAGGCACAAGACTGTCCACACCTACCAGATAATGAGTTTAACATTTCAAGGACAGAAGCTCTCAATCTGAGTGAGACACAGGGTGGATTTGCAGGCCTGCTTTGGGGTAGGTGCCAAAGGTGGCAGTGCTCTTTTAAGTTTCTCTGGCATGCTCTCTTTTAAGTTAATCAAAATCAGCAGAAACAGATGATGTATGGCTCAGAGTACCATCAGTATTATCGTTACAGTTAAATACTGTGCTAATAGCAGTAGCTTAAATTCTTTCATTGTTCCTCGCTTTTAGAATGAATTCAATGACCTTTTGCAGGTCAAGCTGGAGGTGGAATCTATTCTGCCCCCTGGATCTTCCCATCCTGGGATAGTTGTCCCATTCTGGCCTTCCATTGGTACAGTTATCAGGTCTACTCCAGCTTCACTTTCTCCCCCACATGTAAGTAATTTCTCCCCTCTCTCCTAGTGATGCTCTCTCTTTTCCTCACCTCCAGTCTTTGGTCCCCATCTCTCACATCTTCCAACTGCATTTTTTACTTCTTCCTCAGCTTTCCCCTTTTTGTGTTTGTTTACAGCAGTGTACAGGTTCTTGCTGATTTGTCTGAAGAGAAAACTGAAGCAGGTTGGTTTTTCCTTCTTCCTCCCTCTCCCAACACAGTCACAAACATTTTTCTCCTTTTCTTGCCCTTATAACCCAGAAGTCTAATTTCATCTCTCGATCTTCACTTTTGCCTCATTTCCTTTCTCATACTACCAAACCTTTCACTGCTCTCTGTTCTCCAGCTCTCATAATACAGTGCTTTATTCCTTTCATTTGTAAGCATCTCTCTTTGTCTTTGCCTTTGCCTTTCTGGAAACCTTGCTATAGGAAATACCTAGTCTTGCTCAATGTGCCTTCTCCACCTTCTCTGTCCTATGTACTCAACCATACATCCTTCTGAAATAGCTCTCAACAAAACCTTTCTATATTTCTTGGGCAGAACTTGACAGCAGTATGCCAGCCCCAGCTTCTTGACCCATCAGCAGTTTTCAACATTATTGCTTACTGTTTGTAATCTGTTCTTCTGAGCATCTGTGACTCAGTCCTCTATTGATGTTGCTCTTGTTGACTGAAGGCTCTTCATCATCTCCTCACCCTACAATTTTGTGTTGGCTTCACAAATACTGATCCTGAGTCTCTTCCTCTTCTGCTCCCATACTTTTCTCTAGGCAACCTTATCTGCATATACAAACTCAAGTATCACTGCTACGACAGTGACTCAGAAGTCTACTCCAGACTTCACTGCAGCGCCTTTAACATTTACTCACTCATGGTGAACTGTCATCTTAAGCTGACCATGAATTTTTAATTTCCACATTACAAAATCTTGCCTCTTTTTCTCTCCTTTTTTCTATCATGACCTGGGGCCCACACTTACAGTTACTGAGGTTTCTAAGGTAGGCAATTTCTTCAACTTGGTCACCTCCCTCTAATTCATTACATACAGAATGTGGCTATGACTTTCTGAGTTTTATTTATAACAAACAGAAAAGATCCTGAATTTCCTGGTGCTCCACACAACTGAAACTTACAGAAGCTCAGAATGACTTGCATTTTATGTGTGGAAACATCCTTTTTTCTGGACAAATTGGATCACATCCCTGCTTTTCAAAATTGCTCTGTAAATGTAATTTCTCTGGCTTATTGGTGTGACTAAGTTTGGCTTTCTTCCCCTGGAAGGAAGACCTTTTTCCATGTCAGCTCTTCTGTTTCAACAAATACAAGCTACTCTTCACTTTGAAGATACTTTTCTGGTGCACTAACACAGTACCACTTTAGCTTGGTCTGCTGCTGAAACATTGCTGCTCACAGTCAGGAGCAGGTCTTAGGGGCAGCCAAGGAGCTAAAGCCCTGTCCGCCCTCTCAAGCTGGCTGGCTAGAACATACACACAGTCTCCTTACGAGAGCAAGAAGTATGTTTACAAAGCTCTCCTTCCCTGGATGCAGCTATATTTTATGCGGGTACAAGTTATCATCATGCTATTTCTTCTGCTCTTTTCCCACTTCCTCTTCCCTTGGTTTTCCTTGTGCATTTCCTGGGACAAGAACAAGATTTTATATTTCTATAGCACCAAGCACAGCAGCTCCCTAATGTCTGTGAACGGGACTGTGAGAAGCCTCATGCAATGGTGGTAATAAATAACAAAAATTTGAAAAGGGCTTTGAAATGGCAGTAGGGGAACAGAATGAGACAGTTAGCAGAAACACTGCTGCAAACCTTGTGTTTGAGACGCACGCTTCAATCTTGGTAACTGGTGGGTCAGCCCACCTGACTCCAGTTGCTCTGGCTGTTACATCAACCTTTGCAAAAGGTGGGACCAACTGAGATCAGAATCAGTTCCTCTGGACAGTGAGTGACAGCAGTGCTTTTATTTTGGCAGGCTAGCATCATTCCAGCAACCAGCACAGGGGAAAAACATGCACACACGAAGCCTTCTCCTGCCCATGGCAGCCGAAGCACCTTTCAGACATCCTACCTCACCTGCTGACACAACCCATCAGCGCCCACCAAAATCAAATGTGGCTAATTGGAAGGTGATGACAGCCAAGGGACTGCTGGATTTGCATGCTAATTCCCCTGTTTTAGCATCACACAGCCAAACTACAGGTAAAATGAGACTGTGCACTTCATTCCAGACTATTTCCTGTCTTCCCTACAGCACACATGCATACACACACATATACTTTCTCTTGGGTTTTGCTGTCCTGAAGCCAAAAATCAGCTGGAGATTGTATTACATGTGCTTTCCGAAAAGCTGGCCAAGAATTGCAAGGGGCAACATGGTTTTGTCCTCTTGTTAGGACAGGGCTGCAAACTGCAACTGTAGATGAGTCCTTAAATGTCACAACAGCAGAGCTCATGGTGGGAAGAACAGAACTCTTTCAGCAGGCTGGGTTACAGCTTCCTCATACTCTTTATGCCAGGGCTTAGGATGGATTTCTGGCTCTTGTTTCACACAGTATTGTTGAAGGTTTTTTTCGAGTATCCAACCTCCTCTCCTGTTCTACCACTGGCGTCTGCCCCTGCTCTAAGTCTACCAATTATTTCCTTTAAGTGTCAGCAGCACACCAGACACACTGAGATATAACCTTTCTTCAAGTTGATGCTGCTAAACTATTACTTGAAACTGAAGTCGCAGTTGACAAGTGCTACTTCAGTCACTAATAACTACTTCAGAAGTGCTAGTGGTGTCTTGGCTCTTAATGTTGTGGCTCAGGGCTCAGGAAGTGTCTTTACAGGTCATTTAGAGCCATCCATCTGATCTGAAACGAGATCAGTCAATCTCTCCTCTGGCTCTGCGCCTTCCTCTGTTCATCCCCCAAGCTCTGCAGTAGTGGCATGTCTGGGTGGTTGTAGCGGATGCCCGGATCCTCGAAGACTTTGCTTTGGGACACATCTGTGAGATACAACCTGCATTTCAGTGTTTGCAGCAAGGGAAAGGTGAGGGCTCCAACCCCTTTAAGCTGAATATGGCCCTTTCAAGGGACAAGGCTCTCCTGTCCTTGCCCCATCATAGTTTTCCCTTTCTTTTTCTTTAAAGCAAGATGAACACCTTCCTGAGAAAAGCAGGATTTCTGTACGGAAGGAGAATGAGTGCTCAGATGCACACCCCAGCTTTGCAGGTACAGGTAGGAAATAGTTTTCCTGTCCTTTCACAATCCTCTTTCTTGAGGCTCAACCTGTTCAGTCTAATTAAAACATCTGAGGTATCTCAGATACAGAGGCTTCACAGTTTGGCAGAGGTCACAAATATTTCCCTTATATTTTGGCAGGTTTTTGGCACAGTCCTAGGATAAATTGGAAAGAGAGTAATATAAGATGAGGCCAGATCACCTGGGTCACAAAGCCTTGCGCCCTGTTACTGCAGTCAATCCTGTAGAAGATGTTAAATCCCGAACAACCTCCACTTTTCCTTTGCCTCCTCCACATAACAAGCCACAATGTGGTATAACAAACTAGGTCTGGCTTTTCAGCAGAAACAAGACATGTCAGGTTTTAAGTTTCCTTGATATGACAATGTCTTCATCTAAATCCTGAAGCATCCTTTGGATAGCCCAGCCTTGGTCTAATGTCTTTTAGAAAACGATGCTCATTTAATTCCTGAAATGTGAAATCTAGGTCTCAGGTCAAGAGCATAGATGTTGTCTAGCTGAAAAATTCCAATCCATCAGAGACTGTTTGTAAGAGTCTAACTTTTCAAACTTTGGATTGCAACTACACTCTTATTTCTATATACAGTCTTTTAAAGAGTAAATCTAAGTAAAAATACCTTTGAAGAACAGGGCACTTTTTCATGCTCTCACCCCTGCAATTTGTTAGGAGACAAAAGACTTTTTCAGGGCCACAACTTGTCTGCACAGAACAAATAGCCAGACCTCAGCTTAAACTTTATTCCTCCTTTACTCTGTATCCAGCCCTGAATTCCTTCAGGCAGGAGTGTGATGAGACTTCATGGGAGAATCCCCTAAGACAGGCAATGTCAGAGCACACAGATGAAGGGACTTGCCACCATGGGAGATATGGAAGCACCTCAACTAGAGCAGGGCAGCTGCTTCATATTAAAAATAAACCAAGTTCTTATCTTACTAATTGTAGGGACAAATTTAATCTAGTCCCGGGCTATCGGGAATCACCCTTTCTTTGTTAGAAGATGACAGACCTCTGGCCAAGCCACATACCCTTTGGTAATAAAGTGATTAGCTGAATCTCTTGCCAGGCAAACTTCTAACCCCTAGGAATTGTGTTGGTTATGGGCAGGATGTATCTACAACACAGAAAATTTTCATCCTCAATGGGAAATGCAGCTGAGCCAAAGGAGAGTTTGTATTGCACCTGTAACTAGCACAGATTGTTTATGCATAAGAGTTTCCAGAAGGCAACAGAAAGTCCATTCATATGGCAATTAGGTCTTTATATCCTCTCCATGTGTATGAATTTATGGTTGTATGAACAACCATATCCAGTTATTGAAGTATTTGATGATCCAAAGTGCTCAAGGCCTTCTTATTCCATCTCATTCACTGTTAAAGTTTTGTACAACCTTTTTACTGGCTTTCAGCCTGCAATAAATACAAATGACTTGCCAATAAAAGCTGGTGTCTCCCTCCTCAGGAGGACTATAGCATCATTGTTATTTAAGAGGTGGCAGTTTTGACACAATGCTTATTTAACATTCGTAAAAGGGAAAAAAAAAAGATGATGTAATAAATCTGCACATTCTTCCTAAGCAGCCGTTGAAAGTCTGAATACTCTTCCCCTTTCCAAAAGCATCAGCCGTTTAATGTTTCCTAAGTTGTTTTTACATGAATTAGGGCGTTTGAGTGAAGCACTGTCAGTTACAAAACCACGCTGTTGTCTCCAGCTAATTTTGTGTTAGCAGCTCTTTTAAACTGCTAAATCTAGTTTTTAGTGTATGATGATTTTGGTTTGTGATGGTGTAAAACAGCTGCTACTTTTCTGATGAGTTGCCTGTTTTCTATTTTATGTCTCTGCAAGATGTTGGGTTTCATCATGGCCCAGTCAGACAGGCAGCTGAGAACAACCTGCAAAAAATCCCTGAAACACAGCAAAAAGCAAAGATGCCCAAATCCAGGGGTCAACCATCCATACACCCAAACTTTAGAGTGATCAATCCTCCTCTCTCTTCACTTTTACCCTGAGATCGTCTCAACAACTTGACCTACGCTAGGATAATCTAAATGAAAGTAAGAAGGCAAGATTATCAGGAAAGCACATTGTCCTTTGCCCATTTCCATGTCCGTAACCTTTAGCAAAGATCAGCTACAGAAGGCCAGGGAGGCTGACGCTGCTGTGCTTGATCTAGTGCTCAACCTCTTTTAGTAGTGGAAGGCGGACCATCCGTTCCACATTCCTCCCTCTGGCCACTGGTGCCAGCAGGATGAAATTATGGCTTGGAGTGTCTTTCCAACCTAATTATCACTCTGTTTTCCTCAGGCTATGCTTGCCAGTCACTGCTGTTTTGACACTGGATTTCTTGGTGCCAACTCTTCTCATCAGCAGGACCCAGGATGCGGCTGCTTGTGCCAGTCAGGACATTGGAGCAAGGGCCAGACTGACCGTGAGTTAGCTACCATGAGCTAACATCAGGCAAAATTCCTGTTACCTTTGTTCAAGGTATCTTGCACTTAATGTTCACCAAGAAGTGCTCATGAGGAACCACATAGTGTTTCCCATGTCACTCTGTAGATATTACGCTGTTAACTTTCCCACACAGGCAAACAACCCTGCTTTATTCAGTGGCAGAAGGCTGAATGATTATCTTTGATCTTGTCTTATCCCCCATACCCTGTTCCATGTGTGCAAAGCGAGAAAATGATGAAAGGCATAAAAGAAGTGCTCAGAGAACTCCTCAAAGAGGTGAAGACTAAGATCTTTCCAATAATAACCCACACCCCATAAAAAGATCTTGGATTTCGATAGACAAATTGGAAGCAGCTTGCCTCCCTGGTTCTTCCTTCCCTTTGCACTTACACCCCTCCCCAGCACAACATGTAGGTTTTCCAAAAGCTGTGCAACCCATTGAACAGCGGTGGTCTAAACTATTATGGAGATCTTAAACTGCTGAATTGTTACAAGCTACAATTGATTGCAACTGAGCCTGTGAACTGAAGTGCTAGAAAGTGCATAGAGAGAAGTGGAGAAAGGATGCTAAGGATTTTGCTTATGTTTCAGCAGTTTTTTTACTTTTCTTTTGCATGCAGCACCATCATAAGCTTCCAAGCAATCATGCCTTAATGAGTTCTGCATCTCTTTCAGTAATTATTGGACAGTTTCTCCTAGTATTTCCAACATAAAAGGTATTCTCTGTTTGTCTTCTAATTTGCTTCTTGCAGTGTCGTTTCTGAAGAACTGTACAAGTGCTTTGAAGGCAGATCCAGAAGGAAAAATCGATGATGTGGGGACTATGATATTTACTCCCTCTCAAGCTAAAAAAGTCTTTTTAGCTTTTTTAAACTACACCCCCCCCCCCCCCTTTTTTCTTTTTAGGCTGCTTGTTCTGCATTGGTTTTATTTGCACTCTCATCACCAGAGCACCTGAACACCTCCAAGTAGTACATTACGCAACGTGACTAACATCTGTCACATATAGTTTACTCGCTCTCTCTCAGCATCCTTAAAATGAATTTAGTGCTTGTGCTGGATCGATAGTGCTGGAGACAGACAGTCTCTGTTTAGCCTCGGTGCAAGCACAGTATGTGTGAGACTCCTCAATGGGTCTTCCAACCTGCTGCCCCTCTGCTCTTCCCCTCCAAGTGTCAGCTTGGTCTAGAGAAGCATCTCTGGATCAAATCTGGAGACAGAGAAGTCCAAGCAGTTTGGGGAGATCAGATGAGGCTGCATGCTGAGGGACACGTGTATGATCTTAGGTGTCTGCAGTAGCAAAACTACTCATGAGCCCAGCAGCAGCCACTGCTTTTCCAAGGTTTTCTGCCTTCTTCAGGAGGCTTTGCTTACTTTTTAGTATCAGTTACAATTTACAGCTATTGATGGACCAGGATGTAACTGTTTCGCACCATCGAAAGCTTTCTCTACTAGATTTCTGCCACTGGGAGTGTTCGACAAAGACAGTGGTCTCAGATATTTGAAGTCAGGTCAATACAAGTCCCATGCTGAACAGGGCTGGCAGCCCTCTGCTTCGAAGCATAACTCCAAGAACAAGATCTAGGCGTCCTGAGGCACTGTAATTTCAAGCAATATGTTTTGTTAATGGGCCAACTACATTTTGCCTAATTTTGCTTTCAATGCATGGGGTTGTTATTGCTTTGTGGCCTCACGCAGGTGTTTAAGCAGTTTTGTTGTGTGATTTTTCAGTAGCAGCATAAGGTTTTATTGACTGTTACCTAAAGAGCAACTTCAGAGGAAATGAGCATCGGCAACCAGTTGTGATGGATGCATGCGGAGCTATGGCAGAAAACTCAGGAGCCAGTGACCTTTCTGTCATGGTCTGCTGTATTTTGAGTAAGAGTGCAAAGTAACTGAAAAAGGACACTGCTTTTCATGCAGTGAGAAGAATTAAGAGGAATGAAGTTACTAGTTTGTTTCCCCAGAAAACTGTTGGCTTCTCAGCTCTCTTACTATGAACATACTGAGGACAGGTCAATAGGTAAATTAAATCCCAATGTTTGTGAGGATACTAGGGTGTTGGAGTTATTTTGGTCTATGAATATGCATTATGTAGCAGACTAGGGGACTCTGTTCTCTGTGTGGTAACCCCGATTATACAGCTTTTGACACATAAGAGACCTGACGGACAACTTGGCCTTGTTCCAGTTCCATAGCAGGTCAAACCCCAGGTGATTAACAGTCATTTCTCCTCACTGCCACCAGCCCGTTCCTTGCCTCCCACAAAAGCAAACCCAGGTACCTGACTGTTTGGAAATCCAGCATCCTCCAGCAGGACCCACTCGAGGCATGTTCCATAGCCTGTGTCGTTGGACAAGATCTGAGAGTGTGCTACAGTGTCAGCAGCAGTGGAAACATGAGTTATTTGATCAAGAAAGATAAATACATCTATTTCAGAATACATAATCTTACCACATATGTGAAGCAGTTTAACCATTAGCAAGTTGTCAAGCATTATTGAATGGAATTAGCCTCTTTATTTCTGGTCAGGATCAATCTTTTCCCCCCCTTCCCAGTGCAAGGAGTGCTTATATGTTACACATTGTAATGCCTGGGGCAGATGACACTTGCCAAAGGGCTTGATGATCAATTCTGATACAAATCTGACAGGAAGAGACTTGAGAGAATCTGGTTTAGATGATCAACGGGAGAGGTAAATCCACATTGAATGCTCCTAAATGTCTATGCCTGTTGTCTCCATCTCAAACACATCAGTATCCAAAAGCAAGCATGATGCACAAGGACAATATATGAACTAGTATACGGGCAGAGTATAGGCGTGAAGATAGCATTTCACATGCCTTTCTGAATTGAATATCATGGAAGTGTAGGATTGACAGCCCTTTAGAATTAAGTAAGATATTAATTATAAAACCATGGGGCAGAGAAATGTTAATGGCCTCTTGCCCACCAACTCTGTGGTACAGAGACCATAGGCAGAAAAACAGACTTTCCATGGGTTTTATGTGCTAAAAATGTCTGTTGGATTTGTACCTCCAATTCAGAGATGAGAGAGAGAGACCTATTACCAGTCCCAGACCTTGGAGCCATGCCTTCACTTACCACCAGTCAGCTTTGCTCCTCTCCCTTTTCTTTCCATGCCTGGCTGTATATGAGTATTCATGAACGCTCCTTATTATTTCCCCCTTCACAGTTGCTTTTTTCTTCCCACACCTGCCAACATTAACTCCTTTCTTTGAATCACGCTGCTGTATAGCTTAATGCATGTGATCTCCATGCCAAGATGTTATTTAATTTCCCAACAAAGTTCTTTTGGTATGGAATGAGCCGAGCAGTAAGAGCGCAGGAGGGGAGGCATAGATGGGGATGGGAAGGGGAATGAGAAAGAAAAGGGACTCAAATTTCTGTTGCCTCTGGCTTCACATATCAAAGTTGTGCTTCGTGTGGCTGGGGAGCAGTGTGGGTGGGGTGGAAATGGCAGCAGGGGGTTCATCTATGGCAGGTTGCTGAATCAGGAACCCTGACACTTGTGAAGTACTCTGTCAGGAACATTAAGTATCCAAAAGTGATAAAGCTTCAATTTGCTAGTCCATTAGACTAATTACTGCAATAATTAAGTAACTACTTGATTAGAACTAATGGGTACCTAATTATCCAGGAGAAAAGTATCAGGTGGCAATTATCAGGTGGCAATTAATAGACTGGAGTTAATGTCTTAGCACTGTCTTTGTATGAATTCATAAGCAAGGTAAAGAAAACAAACAATAACTTATTAATATTTATTGGTGCCACAGTGTTTTTCAGCTTGTTTCATTTACACAGAACCAATTAGTGAAAAGACAGTTAGTGTTGCAAAGATGTAAAGTGACTGAAGCAGGAGTTTGATTTTAAAGGAACAGGATCACATTAGCACTTATAAGCAAAGACAAATGGGTATCAGCCAGGGACTTGGTTCTGGTGCTACTAATTCATCAACAGAAGAAATCAGAGTAATTGAACTCAGCATTAATAATGAAACAAACAGGAAGGCAGCTCCTGTCTTAATGGAGTTCACTTTAGTTTTGGTCTCTCCCTGAGTCTTCATCAGCGTTTTCTACATTGCATGGGAAATGGAGGGACCACCTTAGTGAACGAACGGGAACTTCCCGCTGGCAGGGGTGGAAGACACCATAATAAAATCTTCCAGGCCAATGCTGCAGGCTCTCTAAAGGAGACAGATTTCCTGGACAGACAATGCCTGGTTGCAACACTGCTACAAACACAGTTTCCATAATGAAGGCAAGGTGGTAGAACTGAATTCCTGCCCATATGCTGTGCTTACCTGTGTAAAGAAACTGTAATGACATGTCCATTTGTGGTAATTTCCCCTTAGCTTAGCACCCATTTGAAACATCACTGATAGTTCCCATGAGTGAAGTCTAAAAATAAATCTAATCTCCTTTAGACCTCAGATGCTTTAGGTGAATGTTTTCATTTGGGTTTTTTTCATGGCCATGCAAAGGGCCAGCTTATCAAATGACATAAATTGCTGTTGTTTCTTTGATGTCAATATGACTGTAGTGATTTATGCAGAATCAAACCATGGCGTAGGATCTACTTTTCCCACTCTTCCTTCCAAATTCAAAAGGCTTTAAATTTCCCAGCAGAAAACTGAAAAATCCCAGGGAATTCTTTCCTGAAAATCTTTATGGCCTTCATGATCATTGCTCTTCTTAAATGAGCTTCAAACCAAAAACCATTGTGCATGCAAGTTATCTCCTTGTCTCTCTATGGGAGAGCTTATATTAGCAACACTTACTTTCTTGAGCAAGGGTTTTTTAAGTGTGATGTACAGAGAGCTGGTGAGTGCTTTTAGAGCACAGAATGAAGGGTTCCCTTATAAACTTTGATCCTTTAAAATTCAACTGCTAGCAAATGAAAGACTAAATTCTTTGGTAGATTTATATCAGAGTAGTAAGGTGCAGCTCTGCACAGTACATGGTTTTATGGAAGTTGAGGGTCTTTCTTACCCCTTCAATAGCTATCGCCCCCCCCCCCATCCTTTTCTGTATGGTATAAATAAATGAAAAGTGTCCTAATCATATTTTAGACTGTGTGCATAGTCACACGCTAAACCGTAATGTCTGTATATTAGAACATGTGGGATGATAAATGGAGATAAATCTAAAATTTATAGAACATGAACATTTGCATAAACTGCAATATCCAAACATATAGGCTGTTAAGTAACAATTGTCACAAAGGGCATAAAAAATTCAACTTTGTTTCATGAAAAGAACTCAAATTCCTAACATGATTAGATAATATATCATTTGTTCCTATCTTATTAAAGGCGTAATTGTTGTTAGACACAGAAGTGGCATTAACTCTAATCTGGCTTTATATATGTACAAATAGGAGGGGAGGTGAATGTGAAAATTGATGCTTTTGGTGATCCATAGGCATTTTATTAATGTTTGAATAATAACTGCCTGGAGGGCCTGTTATAAATTAAAGGGACGAATTGAGATATAAATTTTTATGAGGACCAGTTATACATTTCCATTATGTGTTTAAAAATGAAGGAATTACTGTGAACACAGCAGAACTCACATTTATTTGAGGTGCTTTGGATGGGAGGGAAGGTGCAGTGAAGGAAGCTGCATGCTGGCTGTAAGAAAGATGTATCTGTCCCTTTGAAAAGATATATCATATGTCATGCATGAACTCTGTTCTACAGGAGACTTTTCTCTGCAGCTGATTTCGCATGATTATTTATTTGACAACAGCAAGTGATGATTTAGCAGGAGTTTTAGGCCACTTAGAGAAGAATTCTTAAATCATAGAAGAGTTCCCAAACCCCAACTACTGTCAAACTAGACTTAATCTAAGAGAGGAACACAGTAATCTCTTCAGCATTTATTTGTCAGTATTTCTCCTGTCTGAATAGACACATCTTCATTGTGCATCTATGGGACCAACAGCATATTTCAGAGCTTTCTCCTGCCCTTTCTGTGGCTGTTTGCAGGAGCTCAGCAATCATTGCTGAGAGACAACCAGGCCCCCTTTTGTTATCCACCAGCACAGATGCCCTGAGAGATCCTCAGATAGTCCTATCAACTTGCTTTTGATGTGACATAGTGGGTGATGATAACCCAATCTCTTCACTCAGGCAGGCACTTTAGCCCCAGATCACCCCTGTTCATAAGGGAGAGGATGCACAATCCCAGCACTTAGCCAGTCACTTCATAACCAAGGACCTGTTTTCCACCCCCTGGTTTCTTGCAATCGACCCCTGAGGGCAAAAACTTTCAGATTAAATTCTCCAGGTTGTTTAGTGCTTAACTCCTCTTTAGAGGCTTGATTGCTCTTGATCTCAATAGATGTCAGCAAACTAATGTTCTTACCTGTATTCTCTGTGCCTCAGTTCCCTGTCTGTAAAACAGAGAGACTCACAGGAGTGGTTTGAGAAGTGTGTTCCTTGCAGTGTTATCTGGAGAGATGACAATGTAGTATCATCTGCAGAAAGGCTGCACCAATGTAGCAGCTGTGCTAGTGTGTGCCAATGGTGTTTTATTGTAAGACACACAGCCCAGGGCCCCTCCATTTTGTACTCTTTCATGTGAGTCAATTCATTTAAACCTTATAGGGCTTGGTTGGTTTGTGTTTTTCCCAACCCTCACTTTAACCAGACTCACAGGGGCAAGTCAAGTACTTTCTTTTTTGGACTAGGTCTGATTCATTGGGAAACAAGTTTTGATGATGCTCTTGGCTTGCAGAGAGCCTGAAGTGTTAATGAAATTGATAAAACATGGAGACCTAGCTCAACCTCATTTCCCATCTTTGAAGCATCGCCCTTGGCTCTACTATTCATGGAGTTCACTGTGCACACTTGGAGAAGAGCAACTGGGAGTGTCTTTTGATCTGCAAACCATATTTATTTTTTTTTTCCCAAGGTGGAAAAGAGTTGATCTACAAGAAATATGACAAAATGCCCTTATGGTTTTCATTAAGCTTCCTACTTTTAGCAGCCCTTTGGGTTTGGACCAGGTCCCCAGGCAGCTCACTCTATGACAGTAAACCTCACCCCGTGATAGAGGAATGATCAACTTTGCTTAGTTCCTTGTTCACTGGCACAGTTGGTTCAGCTTTCCACGACCTCCATTCTTTGCCTTCAATCTCTCAGCTGAGGAACCCAGTTTGCGACGCTGGGATCAGGTTCCCAGTGTCCATTACCTTCAAGGTTAGCACCATGGTTGTGTCCATCTCTTCTCTAACAGTACTTACATAATGCAGGTCATTTCGCATAAAGTCACACAAAAAACCCCTGATTGCTTGGGAGCTGTTGTGAAAATATCATCCAACAAGCACCGAAGCAGCAAAAAATATTCTCCAGTTAACGGGAATCTTTTTAAAATGCATTACAGTGCTGGACAAGTGACTAATTAGGCAAGAGTCATACTGTCTGTTTTCCAAAACCATGTCTTTTTGTCTGTGTGTTATTGAAGGGACAGCTTCACAAGAGTTTCTTTAGGGTAGGTGCAGGGAATGTTATAGGGAGTAAGTTCTATGACAGAATTAGCAAATGTATTAAGTACAGTGCCAATCTGGTATAGCAGAAATGACTAAATACCCATCAGGGCCTGTCACTCGTCAATAAGTGAAATCTTAGACCCATTTAAGTCAATGACAAATGTTCACAGAATCTGGCTGCAAGTTAATAAATGTTTGGAGCCTGTATAACTCAAACTCTGATATTTGTCAGATTAATTATTTGATTGATCTTATTGTCTGTCAAATAATTTCTTTGTGGCGTTAGAATGCTTTGTGGTTTATTATCTATAATTTTGATTAAGAAAACATCATACAAGAACAGAGATACATCATTGCAAGTTTTATGTCAGGTCATAGACAGTTACTTTACACGATATGAAATCATAAAACTAAATATGGGATTATAAAATATTCAAAAAAAGATACAGCTGAGGTGTGTCCTTTGGCCTGAGGTGTGTCTTCTGCCTCCTTTGGATTATTTCCTGGTTTAGGGATGCTTTAGTATTCAACCTGAACTTTCTTTTATCCTATTCTTCTCATTAGGCTACCTATATGTAAAATGGAAGAAAATAACTCTACATGTACAACAATTCCTTCAGCTTACCCTTGCCTTTAATACAAAACAGAGGATTTCAAGACTATATACATCAGGTGTTTTCAGCAAAGTAGCAGCAGCAAATCATAGACATTTGTCATTCCTTGGAGCTGTCTGACAGTTCTGACAATTCATTAGGCTGGGCTGAAAAGAGGTTTAGAAAGCAAAGGAAGGATCACAGGTAGTGGAGTTGCTTTTGCATGATCCAGTAATAGCTGATTTGTATCATTTTTGGTGATGGATACACTGTTCAGATTAAACTCAGCTGAATTTTTCCCCTTTATTCTTTTCTTTTTTCTTTCCTTTTTTTTCCCCTTCAACTGGAGCTTCTGGGCACATTATTCTAGATTTAGACCTCAATTTATCCCAAGAAGTAGATGCCAAGGAAATTCTTCCTGGTAGCTACTGATATTTGTGACTTCGCAGAGCTAAGAAGACGTGAAGTGAGTTTTGCTATTCAGTTTCTACTTAGTGAGGCTTTTCTTTTTCATCGTGTTTGAGTTACATTCTTTTCTGTGGCTATACCATGACATGTGCCATTCTTCAAAGTCACAGTCATTCCCACCGGAATGTATGCAAACCAAACCTATGACTTTGTTTAGAGGTAAGTGCCTCCATTATCCCGCTCCTTCCACTTACTGATTTGCTTTTGAGACTCGTACACATGCAATTTTTTGACTTGAAGGCAAATCTTTTGCAATAACACTGAGTCTGCAGAATAGGCCACCTGGAAAATATTTGATCTTCTGTTGGAAAACATTTCCCTTTTCCAGGTTGGTGAATTCTCTCAAATCATGTGACAATGTAAAATACCTGAGTCAGAATCTGAGTTAACGAGGCAACGCTGTCCAGCCACACAGTATCCCTGGAGTCAGACAGATGATGGTCTCAGGCATCAGCAATATCACAGAGTCCTCTTAGTCCTGCAGAGGATGAATAGCTTTCCATCTTCATTCTGTCTATTTTATAGCTGCCACAGATGAAGCAGTCTGAGATTGATCCTGACCCAGTAGTATTATATGTAGGTCCTACCAGAGCAATATTTGCTCTTGACGACCATTAGAACATCCTCATTTAAAGAACTCTAAAATATCCCTAAAACAAAGCCTTGTACACGGGGTTTTCTGTTTTATTTTTTACAGGTGAGGTTTCCCAGGTCCACAAAACCATCAGTAAGTTCCAAATACTTCATAATTCGTACCTTTTTTCTTCTCTAGGATTCAAAGTGCTGACAGCACCACCTCACCATCCATCTCAGACACAGCTCCTTCTTCAAGCAGAGTTGCCTACTTGTCTCAGCCCATGGCTTTGCAGCTCTTAGCTGCTAAATATTTAGAGAGAGATGAACCATGCTTTTTAGCTGGATAATCACAGAACTACCTCCAAATTACATCGGCATTCTTCCAGGGTGTCTTTATGGGCCTGAAGTTAGCCTCCTCCTTATGGAAATAAAGGTATCTCTGGCTTTGTGATCCTACGTGCAGGACTAGGCGGTATAAAGCAATTGCTGATGACACTTGTGGATGCTGGCTTATGCATCATGTTGTCTGATGTGCCTCCATATCTGCTTGTAGGTTGTGTGATTTCTGCAGCTGGTTGTGAGCAGCAGGCTGCACTTGCTAGTTTATTACTGTAGAGTTGCACATGTGGGTTGAACTGTTGGCATTAATTATTTTTAATAGTGAGTCAGACACTGAATTACAGGATCCTACTCATGGACATAAGAGCAAACAAAGAAACAAATGGCCTTCCTCTCCCTCCCCTGTCATAAGTCATATTTTGTCTCCTATGACCTCAACCAGCCCTTTAAATTTCGCATCAAACATTAGAAAGAAAGAGGTCAAAGTAAGAGCCCTGTTGAAAAAAAACCCACAGCCAACCCAGATATGAACTATGGGAACTTGTCATCTTATCATCCTAATTGAAGTCATTCTGCAATGTATGACAGTCCATCATATATTCTGCCAGTCAGTGTGTCATACATGATGTGTAACAAGAGAGCTCATAAACCCAGAGGGGAAGCCCCTTCTTTTTTATTACTTTATTTGATCATTTTCATAAAAATTCCCCTCTGCTCAATACAGAGGGATGTGTTTATTAGCCCCATTAAAGCTTTGTCCATTCATTTGACACTGTGATTTACACAGCTTTACCCACAAAGAGAATTCCATTATTTCCAGTCTGGAGAAGTGTTTTTTTTATTGTGTGATGAAAAATAAGTATTTAATTCCACAGGTGAAGGCAAAGAAAGGGGAGGTTGTTGTCAGAGGCTCAGAAGTAAACAAAAGGATGTTTTAGGTATAATTGACTCAGAGAAAGAAAACATTCCCAGTAAATATAGAAAAATAAATAAATAAAGATGCTATTTCCAAGGAGTGGGAATTTAACTTTTTTTTCCCCCCTTCATTAAAACCAGCAGAATTTGGCAAAATTTCCCTCTGTGTTCTCCTCATGAATGTTTCTAGAAAATATCAGCTTTCATACGCAAATATTCTTGAAGTGAAATTGGTGGCTTCCTTTGAACACAGCCAGTGCCTCAAATCCCATCTGCTTTTCCTACAACACGCCCACTCATTATCTAGCTTATTTGGCTTTATTTTATTTTTTTTTAAATGAACACAAATTAAGCTATTTAATCAAATATGTACATGATTACATGGCATTTTTGCATAAGAGTTATACACCCACGGAAATCATTAATCACAGATAACAACACTATGTTAAAATTAGACATTTTGCTTTCTTTTTGTGTGTGTGTGTGTGTGTGCTTTTTAACATAATATCCTGCGTAGCTCTAATTTCACCTCTACTCTCATTTGAATAAAGCAGGATTGTTTTACATCAAATTATTCATTTGTCTGTAGCTCTGATAATTGGTATTTATGTTTAGGCTTGATCTCAGAGGAATGAAAATATAGGGCTTGGAGATAAAAATGGAATTGATTTGGTCTCTTTTTTTATTATTATTTTTCTCCTTTTTGCTTGCACCGAACGTCACCATGAATGTCCACTGGCAGACTGGATAAGAAAGAGTGTCACAGTGCAGGACAACCTAGAAGATGACAGGTATTTCCAGGCATAGCAATGATGAGATCAAATTCCCCTCAACCTGCCTTGTTTGCTGATCTTTTAATCAGATTCAACTTCACTGCAGCTCCAGCACAAGGTTCCCTGACAATGTATGACAGCATGTGACAGAAAAATATTTTGATTTTCCTTTTTTTTTTTTTTTGCCATTTGATGCTATTTCAGATAAATCTGAAGCCTCAGCAGCATCTGAGAAATCTACCAAACTATTTGAGTGGAAGTTTTCAAATGTGCATAATTGAACTGGAGGGTTTAGGGTTTGGGTTCATATGTTTGTAGTGGAATCCAAACAGGAAAGCTGGGAAATGATCTAAACCCTTTGAGGTTAACATGTCATGAAAGACCATCAATGGCCAAAGAGGACAATATTAAAATCAGCCAACCTAGCTCAAATAGAACCACTGTGTGAAGCAAAAGCCCACGGAGCAACACCCAGGGTTGTTCGTGATCTTACAGGGATACATATTTCATCCCCTGTCTTCGTGTCTCCAAATTTCCTCTGAACTGCTCCTGAGCTGCATTCTTGAAAAAGAAAACCACCAGCAACTATTGAATGCATCTTATCAATCTTTTCCCTACAATCTGCTTCGTATTCCTCTCACACCCATGTTCTTGCAGTGTCTTGGGGAAATGCTTGGATCAAAGATAAGAGAGAACAAGGAAAGGAATGAAGCAAGAAACAAACAACGAAACAAAACCAAGCCACCACCCCCCAAACTTTTTTGACTAAACTCCTCTGTGAATCGTGTGCATGATTACAACAAAGTTAAAACTGCCTTCTTCTTCGCCAGTGCTTAATTCCTGTTTTTAAAATCAGGCTGCCTTTGATCTTGAGAATTGAAATGATCTGGAAATGAAACAGCCACTGCTTTACAGAAAATCTGGATAGGGTCCCAGACATGGCTTTTACCTGGAAAGCTTCCAAAACAGGATGAAATCTCTCTAGTTTCAGAACAAATTGCAAGATTTTTTTCTTTATGTCTAGTCCAACTGTGGAAGTCTAGCCCCAATGTCTGCTAGTTACCAAAACGCAGAAGTAACAACCTCTAAGGTGAACTGAGAGCATTATTCCCCCATCTTCTCCCCTCTGCCTCTCCTCCAAGGGTCAAGGGCTGGGAGAATTTCATGAAAGGAAACTCTTAGAGATCCGGGCAAACTTCAGTTTTAAACTTTAAACTTTAAACTTTAAACGTTAAACTTTAAACTTTAAACTTAAGTAGAGGAGATGGTTTGGTATAACCCAGACTAGATCCAGCCAGGTGAGGGTTAGAGAGGGCAGAGGACCAGGAGCATCTGTAACATCTGGATCCTGTTGCAGGCACAGAAATATCTGCCTGACTTCACATGACCTGGTCCCAAAGTCAAAAGGGCTGAGAAATGTGGTTAAAGAGACACTGAAGCAGGCTTTGCCCTAGCAAATAAGTCTCCCTGACAAAGCAAGCACATCAATATTTCTTTGAGTGTGTTTCTTTTGGTTACTATATTTCCATATGTTGCATGAATATTTCTTTTATTGAGGCTTGTAAGTCCATCTGGTACTTGTATTGGGAGGGCTTGAGCTGGCGGATAACAGCTCTGTGCTGTTACACAGAGATCCAGACTGCCCTTACAAGGACGGATAGGTGACTGGATAGAGACAACTTTTCCTCAGCTATCTTTTTGATTAGATGAACTTCTCAAATGAACCAAGACAAGGAGGTTACTTACTGTCAACAAGCTTTCACAGTGCCATTTTTTTATGTTATGAAATGAGTATGGGCTTTGTATCAGACACATAGCAGTCCACAATAAAGAAACCTCTCTTTCTTTCGTGTGGATGGACAGCCGCTGCACAGTACAGCCCTGACCTAGGAAGTATAAAGGATGCCTGGGCATCAATACCAAGCAGAAAATGTGCTGAAATATCATAGTTTGCCAAGACAATAAGAATCACTTTCCCTTGCATGTGTTATTAAGTAACTGGGGAATAATTATCTTCTTTAATACAGACTTTTTCCTTCTGCATGATTAACTTCACTGATATCAACAGAGAGTGTGATGACTCTGAAATGACAGCTCCTGGTAGCACGTTCTGGGATTAGCACAAACAGGTTGTCACTTTACCCGAGTCAGGAACAGTCAGTTACTTTGTGCTGAGTGCTGGACAGAAGAGCCGGGTTCCGCAGCAGACATCTGACAGCCGAAGCGTGCAGCAGGTCCAGCCTCCTGCCAGGTGGCTCTCAGGTTGGGTGTGCAGGGCGAGCTGTTTCCACACAGGAGACTTGATTTTGTGATGCAGCACTGTATGATTTTGGCTATGCAGCTCCCAGGCTGAAAGCACTCAATCCTCTTCTTACTAAACTACAACCTGCATTAGCCTGGAGATCTCTGACCAGCCCCACTGCAAGGCTCAGGGCTCTGCCTCCCTTGATTTCACTGCTCTTTACAGTGCACAACACATTGAGCTGAGTCTAAAATATTATGCCCTTTAAAATCCTTGGCTCTAATGTTAGCCCTGTCTCTGACTATTCAACGTGCAAAGTGGCAGCGCATACACCAGCGAATGGAAAGAATGGAGAATAGGTAGGACAAACACGCAAGAGAGTAAGTCAGAGCAATAGCATGAAACAACCAAATGATCCCTTCACTCTTACTAAAGTTGTAAAAAGGCTGTCATGGCTTCTGTGGAAATTAATCAATATATGGAGAACTGCATAGCAACGGTAGGGACAGCAGGAACCTGCCTATACATTAAAAAAAGCTACTGTGAGTATGCAGAGCTGTCTGGGGAGGCACTGGGGCAGACTAGCAGGGTTCAGTGGAGCCAGGACAGGGTCCATAGAAAGGGATCCTTCAGTAAAGTCCATATTTTGTCACTGTCAAGACATGTAGAAGCTGTAAAACAAAGCAAACTGCATGCATGGAAGCAAAACAGAAATTTAGCCCAGCATCACATGCCTTTGTAATTGTCATAATCACTTACAAAAGATGATGAAATATCTGTCTATTTTTTAAAGAAAAATAAGAGGTGGAAAGACTAATTCCCAAAATCTGTGAAATCTACAGTGTTGAGTTATTGAGGATTGGGGGGGGCTGTTTTTGTAATTCTGTAGGCATCTCAGTCCTCCCGTGAAATGATGTATGGGGCAATCGTCTGGTAGGGGCTGATGGGATGTAAATGAAACTAATTAAGGAAATGTCAAACATAATTAATAAAACAGGTTTAAGTTGCAAAAGCACTGTCAGCTGAATGAATGGGGAAGAACATTGCGTTCCCATTGTTTTGGGGCTTGCTTGCTTATTTATATATTTATTTTCTCATTCCTTGCTCACCCCCCTCTGCCCTCCCACCAGTTTTTTTTCAGGTGCACCATTCAATTAGATCTCAGAAAGCTCTTGGTAGCCTCTTGCATTTCCACCTTGCCCCCCTTCCGAGCTGGGGTCCCATAGAATAGGAGAAATATAAATTTGCCCTGTCAGTTTGCAGCCTGGGAAGAGGAAGGGAAAAAAAATTAATTGCTAACTCCTCGTCTTCCCCAAGTACTACAGGACATTAACATAACCAATTTGCTTGAACTCCTCACTGGCTGCTTAATAGAGCATCTGACCAGCTGATAAGACCTGGGTGCTGCTGCCTATGATACCTTGTTATTAGCATTTTCATAATATTCAAATATTACAGCCCCATGATTCACTGGCCTCCATTCATTATTGATAAGTACAGAAAAATAAATAAAAAGGGTTTATAAATAGCAAAGGGGGGTGAGCGACCTATAATTATGGCAAGCAAATTAGGGTGCATGGTAGAGTCAGTTACATTTGCCTAGGAGTAATGATGCTCAAGAACTTTTTCTCCCCAGGGACCACAAAAATAATGGATTCCCTGGCAGCTGCAGATGGGCTTGGAAAGGCTGTCACCCAGGACACTGTTTATATAAGTTAGGCCGAGCATATGGCTCTGCTTCCTGCCTGTAGCCACCTAGAGATATTGCAGTTTCAATGAAAACAAATAAATACGTAAATAAAAATAGACCCTTGCTGGAAGGTGGTGGTGAAGGGATGTGAGGAGGAGAAAGGTGGACAGGAGGAAAGAAAGCAAACATCTGAAGTGAGTCAGCTCAGAAGTTTCTGCTGAGAGCAATCCCAGCAGCTCAGGGATCAAGCAGGGGTGATATCCTTAAAACCAGAGGCTGTTTAGCTGCATCACTGAAGAAAGATGCTATGTGATCTCTGCTAAAGCAAAACCTTTTCCATGTTGCAGTCCAAGATATTTGTACTTACACAGCAAAGCTTTGAGTCTGGGATTATAAAAATCACGGTCCCAGCTGAAAGTAGGAGCTACTAGAAAGAACCACTGGATACTTTATAATTTAGTCCCTGTGGTTTTATTTCCATTAATCCAAACAAGGGCCTTTTTTCTTTACTAATGAAACTGGAATGAAACACAAAAGGGAGGCTGACCTGTTAGCAGGTGACTGTTTCTTCTAAGTTATTCATTAAAAACACCCTAATGCTCTGGTGCTGAAGGAGGCTGCACCTACTTCGGTATAAATTAAACATAAGTGAGTTGGTTGCAAGGGAAAAAAAACCCAAATTATTTTTCCTACCTCCAAATCATTGTAAAGCGTGAATGTGGAAGAAACTGAACACTTGCAGACATTTGCAGAGGACTGGGGACTAACATTTACATGCCAGCTGCCCCCATAATTTTCAATTCCCAGTAGCTCTGAATGTCCAAATCTGCTGTGGGCATGAATATTACCAATACTTCGGAGGCAATTTACTTTATATAACAGAGGAATGGACCTTGTTTTGGCCCTTCTTGTTAATGTTAGAATAGGCTCAGAAATAGAAGGGAAGACTTTTGGCAGAAAAAATGCAATTTGGATGTTTTCTCCTTCTAATCTTTTTCCTTATCAAATTTAACTAAATTATTAGTGAAACTGTTCTAGCATTATATTGTTGATTTGCATCATTCAATCCTTCTATTTGGAACTTTGACAAATGTACCACTGGCATTTCTTCAGATAACACTATCTGAAAACACAAACCTGCCTGCAAACTTCAGTTTTTCTAGTGTTATTTTCAGATTTTCCCAGAATCATTATGATCCAGCATTATTAGCAAGTATCCACTCTGGACCGCATTCCTGTCTGAATATAGAATTCTTGAGAACTTTGCTGCATCTTAGCAAAAAACTGAAGAGAGGGCATTTATCAGAGCAGTCTTCCAATCAGCCACCCTCAACAGCCAGCCCCTGGAGTTTTGTCCATTTTGATATATGCAACAAAAAGTCCAAAATAAAACTTACTGCTCTGAACTCTGGTGAAGTTTGCAAAGTAGACACAAGCTCTGCAGTGAACCCTGCTTCTGCAGCAAGGTTTCTCCCTAGAACATTCCCAGTCCTGTGGATGCTCAGGTCTGGGTCTGAGCTGTCCATGTTCAACACATGCACCTATTTTACAGAAGGATCCTTAGGCATGCTGTGGGCTCATATCTGCCTTAAACCTCACGTTAATGTCATTGAGGAGAAATATAAATTTAAAGGGACACAGACTTGTTTGTCTTTTCCTTTGTGTTTAAACACAGATGGTTGCTTTTGTTGTGCCACCACATTTCAGCCAATGCTAGCAGCAAAGTACTTAACTGGAATATATATCCCTTCTCGTCTCCAAACATTCACAAGTTTTTTATAGGTGAAATATCATTCTCAAGAGCATATACAGTGTTCTCATGCATCTTGATCTAATCCATTAGTCTGTATAATTTATTGTTAACTGCTTGGATGTAGGAGCCATGACAGCTTTGAGTAAAGCATTGAAGCAGACATCTGCTTTGTATAAATTATAAGAACCTTGGTCACACAAGTTTTCAGAGAGAGGCAAAGGTCTTTTATCAGCAGCTGTAGCTTTTGGGATAGTGATTTGTTTTTACTGTAGGAGGCTTTGGATCTTGGAAACAGTAAAACTACCTGCAGACTTGTTATTTACATTTGTATTTAGTGTTGTGTTAATGGCTCCAAGGCAGGAAGAATGTGATTGACATGGGGATTGGGAGCTGGAAAACTCTTTGTTAGTCTCAAATTAGGTCATGGGAGGCTGAAGCCCTGGTTAACTGTAACTGGAGTGAATTGTCTTAATCTGACTGCTGTTGTATTTCATGTCTAGTCATTTAGGCTTATTTCTGTAAATACTTAAATAAATTTGAATCAGTTATTTCAATGTTTCCCTTTGCCTCCTACCATCAGAAATGGCATGGTGTCATGATATAAGTGGTCAGAACAGCAGCATCAGGGAAATGATACTTTGTGCACACTGAGCAAGAAAGATGTATTTTAACACAAAAGACATTACCTTGGAAGATGGCTTCTCATATGCAAAGAAGGATGTTTCACATTCTTCATCAGCGCCTCTCAAAAAGAAAACCTTATAACCAGGCAAGGTTGCAAAAGCAATGCTAATTTGAATATTTGACTGTCCCAAAGTCTTTCTCTCCTCTTTTGGTCACTCCTTTTAGATTTTGACTGGCTATAAGACATCTGAAAGGACAGCAGGACTATTGTTGGTGCTACACAGTTGACCAAAGGTCTGATGTGCATATGCTCGTTATCTTCTCACTTGTGCTACTTAAATTAATTTGGCTCACTCATGAAGCTTTATGCATTGCACATCTCCTAACTAAAACCAAGAAGTCTGACAGAGCAAACTAATTGAAACACAGTACTCTGCATCTCACTTTGGCACCATTGTTCTGAGCCAGTGCCTCACGGTTCAAAGTTAATAGAGTGCCGTGTCGGGGATGCTGCTCACCAAGGTGAAATGCAACACAATGGTGGACAAGCCTGGTGAGTGGTTTTCCTCTTCAAGAGTAGCTTGGAGACATGACTTCACTTTCTTTAGTACCTCTGGCTGCACAAAGGCATAGCTGTGAAGGTGATGGGATCACATCGAATCTACCCAAGTGTAGAGCTTTGGTTTAATTTTTTTTTTATATCAATGGCTGGTCTCAGCTCTAATTAACCTACTCCCCTATCAGTCCATTCCCTCCCCACATGCCGTCTTTTCCCCTTCCTCTCTGTGATCTCCATTTCACTGCAGAGATGGCCTGGCAAAGAGACATTATTCTATTTAGAAGCTGAGCACCTCACTAGGGGTGACAGGCCTGTTTTTAGGTCATTTATCTAATTGCTCTTTGCAGATAAGAATTAATTAGCCCGATTATTTTTCTTAGTTTTTGGATGGGTTCCCCACCTGGAGAGAAGAAATTCCTCTATGTCAGTGATTAATTGCTGAGCCAGAAGCTTTCTGCCTTGCATTTCTAATAAATGCCGACTGGTTCTTTAGGTCGCATTAGGAACCAGGCAAATTGTGGTTAAAATGCACAGGATAATAAAGCATTTGTACAAACAAGATCACTGCCATTAGATTTTGATTAAATATTTTAATTTATCTAGAGGTTGAGGGACTGTGGGAATCAAAAGTTTTAAGGTCTCCTATTCCCAGCACTTTCAGCTGAAAGCCACCCCATAGCCCTTTGATCTAAAACAGATGAACCTCATGGCAATGCCTCAGTTCCAGATTTGGCACAGCTGGTTTGTCTCATACTGGTTTGAGTGCTCAGAGGGTTGTGACTGTGCAGCCAGCTCAGCTTGGTGGTAATATTTTGTGAACTACAGTGGAGCAGGCTGAGCTGAAGGAGGAAAGGTTATGATTTGTGTGTGGAATTATGGCAGGTTTATATCCAATTGAGTTTAATGCAGTAGAAGTATCCTTTTCCCTTTTCTCCTTTCTCCTTTCTCCTTTCTCCTTTCTCCTTTCCTTTCCTTTCCTTTCCTCTCCTCTCCTTTCCTTTCCTTTCCTTTCCTTTCCTTTCCTTTCCTTTCCTTTCCTTTCCTTTCCTTTCCTTTCCTTTCCTTTCCTTTCCTTTCCTTTCCTTTCCTTTCCTTTCCTTTCCTTTCCTTTCCTTTCTCCTTTCCTTTCCTTCCCTTTCCTTCCCTTTCTCCTTTCCTTTCCTTCCCTTTCCTTTCCTTCCCTTTCCTTTCTTTTCTTTTCCTTTCCTTTCTTTTCCTTTCCTTTTCTCTTTCCCTTAATTTCCTTCCCTTTTTATTTTCTTCATATTTCCCTTTGTTTCCTTTTATTCTGAGCATTCAGCTCAAAGTAAAAGGTGTTTTACTGCAGGACCTACTAAAGAAAAGCACAGTGGTCTAGGTTCACAGGCTGGTCAGCCTAGGACAGGCCTCCTTTCCAGGACTATGCAGCAAGTCAGACAGTATGATCTCTTGTGCCCTTAAAACCTGATTTCTGCCCTAGAAAGTTCATGGAAGAAAATTGGAGTCTTGCCATTTATTTCACTGTGCTTGTGAACTGCTTGAGGCCCTGATGTCCCAGCAGGAGAAATTAATTGCTGGTGTTAGAGCTGATCACAAAAGACATTGGAGCTGCCTACTTTGGAGTGATCACTACCACCTCAGAAAGACGGGGCTGAAAAGGCAGAGGAATGAGATCCTGTGTCATCCCCTGGTCTGACTCCCTCTGCCCCACAGCTGAGAGGTGTTAAGAGGGCAGTATCAGGGCATCTGGCACTGAATGCCTTTGCTGTGCCTGTTCTCCAGAAGAAAATAAATCTTCCTCATCCTGAAACTCACAATCTTTAGATTGGAGAGAAGTAAATTAGGGTCCCTCTGTTAACTTTCACTGTTAGTGAGCAGAGTTATTTTAGTGAGAGGTTTGTTTGCTTGGTTTTTAGTGGAAAGAGAAAAAAAAATGAGAAAAGATGAAAACTTGACAATTTTTCTCCTGGAAAGTGGGCTGAAGACTGAAGAGGAGAACCAATATTTCTCTGATGTATAGGAACAATATTGCATTGTGAAAAGTAACTTTCCATGGAGCTTTGATTCTTACTCAACCGCAGCATTTTGAGAATACCATTCCCAACTGTGATTTAAAGACAGAAAAATCTAGTGCTACACTGATGGTTAGTCAAAAATCAATGCTTAAAAATTGCTCCTACCTTCAACTTTGAGCTATGGGATATTATTTTGGCTTTGAGTATCTAGTAAAGCTCATGTGTATCAGATATAGCTGATATTTCTCACTACCTACAAAATGATAAAAATTCTTTCACCTTTTCTTTTGTTAAATTGAGATTTTATTCTGGTACCATTGCTGCTAAATCAGAAAACACACCCAAGACAGACCACCTCGTTGTCTTTACCGGATCCCCAGGGGGAGTCAGATACTTGGATTCAATGGGAGTGGAGCTGCTAAATACTGGTTTTGATATTAGCAATTGGACCCTGTTTTAACTAATATATTACATAATAATTCAGGAATAAAAACAACTTCTCGCCATGTTACCAGGAAGTTACACTACAAATCATTTTTCAGAGGTGGAAATGGAACCCCTCTGAGTCTGAGTGTTTTCTTTAATGCCACAAAATGTGTCACTGGAAAAACTTCACACAAAACCTTAGCAATGTCTGCTCTTGTTTTAAGCCCACACCAAACTATTTAATTTAAGTAAGATTTACCTCCCCCACCTTCAGTGTCATTTCTGGCACTGTACATGAGGAAATTTAACAATATCGAGTGGCCTGAGTTATGATAATGAAAGATGGTTGCTAAGAAAAACCATTATGATAGCCAAGAAATTAATATTACAGAGATGAAAATCTTCTTATAGACCCAAAATAATAGATGTTCTCTATCAATATATGACTAATCAGCACTCAAGGATTTATCTTTCAAATTACAGAACATGGTGGAGACATTTAATGCAATATGGTCTCCCTTCAGAGAGATACAGTATGTGACTAAATATCTCCAGTGAGTAATATTCACACTTACTCAAGTACTGTAAATATATCCCTGATAAATCTGGAGAGCGAATTCTTGTAAATTCTTGTTTAACACTGCAAGGAAGCTTAATAACTTTCCAATCTATCAACATGTTTTAATTTCCTACTGTGTAGTTTCTAAGTGAAACAGGGCACTTAACAGAAGAGATGATTGAAAACTAACGGAGAACGGACTACCGTCTACTAGAAAACCTTGGTATCAAATGTCCACTGAATTGTATAAGTTTGGGCAGGACATTTTCCATTGTGGATGTTTCACTGCCACTGTGCCTAACTATGCATGCAGTTTTTCATGTAAAATTAAGTGCATATGCAGATCTAAAATGAGAAAATCCTTTCTACTAAGAAGTGGAAATGGCTAAGAACCTGATAGGTGGTTGCAGCCAGGTGGGTACGTCAGGAAGTGACATTATGTGCGCTTATACATGTTTTCTAGGATCCGGAATGCAGGCTGAATGCAATACTCAGTAAAAGTCATGCCACACTTCAAAAAAAACCAACCTATTTTTAAGTGGTATTTAATAATAACCTACATGTATTTTACAGGACTTGGAAGGGTACAGATTAGCTCCTTAGTAAATCAGGTTTATGTGACCTTTCAAGCCCCTAGTCTTTTTTATTCTTTTTATAAGCGTGTGTCTGGGGTCCCTGACAAGTGTACATCTACTCAACAAATTAAAGCCAACAAACTCATTGACATATATAGTATCAGGTTGTTTTTGAGCTGCCCAGTAGTTTTCAGATATTGCCCCAAGAAGAAAGTTCAGAGATATTCAGAGCTGTGATGGATAGATGTCTGAATCATAGCTGCTACATTTGGGTGTTATATGAATCAACCTTTACTGATAAAACTGAAAATACATCAACTTTTTTTTCCATAGGTGTTAATTATCTTTGGTTGTCTACAGCTTTTTTTCTCTAAGCATTGGGACATTTTCTAGGGATTGAATTTAAGGAAGAGAGGTGATGTGGTCCTTTGCATGAGCAAATGCAGCAATGGCTGTATATTGTTTTAGAGAGTGTGCAAGGGTTTTGAAAATATAAATTATTCAGTTATGATGATGATGATGATACAGTGTATATAAGCATTTCCAGTCCCAGAATGGACATAAACTACTTACTCTGAATAGCAAACATCAAAGAAAACAACTGAGCTGAGAATTAATGACTCACTATTTCGTTTTTTTTTCAGCTCTAGGGGTCTCTGCAAAAGAAACATCTTCCTACAAGCGATAATATGAAATCTTCCTGTTCCTCCTACTTGTCTTTTTTCTCCATGGGGTCTTTAAACTTACTTCAAGTATTTGAAAAACTTCCTACATTTTTCCTGCATTCTTCCAAATCAAGTTTCCACAGTTTAATCATTTTAATCTCCTGCTACCTGACAGGACTTTCCAGTCTTCTCTGAAAAATCGATAATATATGATTTTTCTTCCTTGTTTTACTTTCTTTCCCTGCACAAAAATACTACATGGGGAAATAAACACAGAAACCCAAGTACTCAAAACATTACAGGACACCTACAATAGGCCAAGGAATTAAATCAGTATTTCCTGACCACTTCAAGTCACCTCTTGCCTACCACAGTGCAGAGAAATTTAGAGTACAGAGAGCAATCTTCTTTTTGCTTGTTATTCATGTAATTAACAACATTACAACAATTCAAAATAGTCTTTTAAATGTGAATGTTGTCAATATCAGTGCTTCCATTTGAATAATACATTCCTAGACATCTCTTGTTATGATTCACAATTGTGTGGTGCAATCCAGACCCTGGTAACGCTCTCAAAAGTTCTCAAGACTTAGATTTATTTCCATCATTTCAGGACACTCTTTGTAAAGATTAATATATTTTAATACCTCTTGCCTGGGTGCAAGGGGTGACCCTGATTTTTGCAAAATCTCATTTTGCAAAACACATACTGAGTATATTAAGGAACCTGATGAGATACAGCACTGGCGAGAGAAACCTTCAAACATTACTTTTTTTTCCACCATAAAGTGAAAAACTCTACACGATATTGTTGATTAGATACAGCATATTGGTAAAGGTCTTGCTAGCTCTCCTGAGCGTGACTGCTTGACTTCTAAATTCACAGCACTAAAATGTTTTCATTCCCTTTCCCTTCACTCCCCACTTTATCCTTAAGCATTTTCACCTTAATCCAGAAGTTTTCAAATGCCCTGACAAACCAGCTAAATGTAAAGAAATAGCTGCTTCTCTTAGCTTTTTTTCCTGTCAATCATTTTAAACCCAGTGGAATGTGTGATGAGGATGACTCAGTTTGTAGAAAAGCAGCAACTTAGCAGTTGGCTAATGTTTTGTGAGCTGCTCGACTTAAACAGATGGAATACTTGTATTTCATATCTCAGCCCCATCCCTGATTATGGTTTTTCAGTAGTCCTGGGTACTAACTACCTCGGCATGGGAAGAGATTGGTGGCAGTCTGGTGTTCACAGCTTACTTGTGATTCTGCAAGGTTTTCTTATTATACTCAATAGTTCTGTCAGACAGGTGTTGGAGGGATGCAGTTATGCTTTGGGGAATAGCAGGTAAATTTATGCATCTTTAAAGAACTGGCAGATTTAGCTGCCTACATATGATTTAAGGGCCTGATCCCAAACCCATTAAACTTAATGGGAGTTTTTCATTGACTTAGTTGGCTTTGGATTAGCTCCTAAGTGAATTTCCAGTAGAAGGTAAAATCCCAGCCAACAAAGCTGTCGATTTCTTGGCACACTCATCTCCTTTTAGTGAGCAGTGGCATAGCCAAACCTTGCAGAGCTGCCCAGTGGAATTATTCTGCAAACACAACCTTTACCTGCAGACACTTCTACCCATCACCTGGAACACACAGCATATTTGATGAAAGCTTGAAGGAACAAATAAATATGTTACAGGATTTTCTGCATAGAAATTTTGTTAAAAATGGAAAAGAAATGTAGGCTTTATTTAAATAAATTAGCCTCTGTTGCCTTAAAATAGAGAGTTGCTGCACCACGTTGGACCTAAGGGCCATGTAACCCAATATGGGATATGGATTTGGCTAGAGCAGATATCTTGGGAACAATACAAGGATATTCTTCTAAAATACTTTGCTGTTTTTCAGTGACCTGTGGCTCAGAAACTCCCTGAACAAGAGATCTCTATGCATTGAATAGCCCTCAATGTGTTTTTCTTCCACGAATATTTCCATAGATTGTTTTTGAAAGTATTCAACCACCCCTAAATATTGTTGCAAGGAATTTTACATATTGCTTTTGTGCTAGAGGTCTTGCTTGTTTTGAATATACCCCTTGCTAGTTTCGTTTGATGACTTTTAAATCTTAGATTATTAGAGACAGTGAACACTCATTATCTATTAGCCATTACCAGGGCAGCCAGAATGTTAAAGACCTATATCTGACCTCCACCTCCCCCTCTTCGGTTGTTCTTTTTCAAGATAAACAGTCTTGATCTATTTAGCTTAACTCAGAAACTATAACGTAACTTTCCCTAACCTCAAATAATTATAGACCTGAAATAAAATTCTGTGGTCAGCTTGGATTTAATCAATACATTAGGCTTGCTGGACCTGATGATATTTGCTCTGACTTTTCTTCTTTTAATACCAAAATTAGTCTGACTCAGCATCCCTCATGAGATATTGCAGGAGAAAATGACGGAGGGGGAATCTCTATTGTGAGCATTCTTGCCATTGCATTAGTTAATAATCAGGGACATATTAGTATTCTTGAAGTTCCTATAGTCTCTATGCTTCATACAGAGCTGTAAAATAAAACAACCATAGCCATTAATATGCTAATGTTATATGCTATGACCATGTTGCTCTGTCTCTGGAGTATCTCCACTGTCTTCCTATCTCTTTCCACATCACATTAACACTCCCTGGGTGAAATCCTGACCCTGTTGAAGTCAATGGCAAAACTCCCATTGACTTCACCAGAGTCAGGATTACCTCCTCCGAGGAGTTTTATGGCTATGCTCCTGACTACTTCTCTGTTTTTACATCTTGGTGTATCCCCTACTTTCTCTCCCTTTTTTCCTGATAAATGCTCACCCTCATAATCTCATTTATTTTTGGTCTTGCATGTCTAATTCTGCCCCGTCTGCCAGCATGGAAATGTCTTCCTCTACCCTGCCTGCCCGTTGACTCCCCCCTCCTGCTATCAGATCCTGCTTAAATTTTGTACAACTAATCTCTCACTGCTAGCCACTGCTAGACATTCTCCTCTCCTTTCCCTACATCTGATCATGATATAGGCTATACTAAAACTGTGAGAATAGGTGAAAATTGCCTGCCTGCCTCCCCAGATGACTTCAGACAAGGTTTTCACATGCAAGACATCTATAGTTAGGGAAATACTTCCCAGGCATTTTCTCCCTCTCATTTTTCCACCTTGTATTCAGTCCTTGCATTAGGTAGATCTGCAATATTAATTCCTCACAGTCCAGTCTCATATTTTTAATTTAATTTTATTAGAGTTATGCACAGTTATAGAAAAAAATAAATTACCCTAAAATTAGCATGCTGACTAGGCTAAGGAGTATTTCGAGATGAACAGAGAATAATGCTTTATAGATAATTTATCATGCAGGCAAGAAGAAAGAGTTTGCCTGACTCAGGACTTCAGACTCGCCACGAATATATAGTGCAATCAGTGAAGAATTTGCATGATCAAGCACTAACCAGAGAAAAGTCACAATACAGAGTTCATTTAAATCAATAGAAAGTGTCTGATTGTCTTGGATAGAGGCCTAAGTAAGGATCTCAGGATTTGACCCATTGCATCACATTGCACAGAAGCCTTGAAATGTGTTGTGGGTTAGGGTTTTTTTGTTAAATTTAAGTACATATGCTAAGCAGCTTTATACTGTTGACTTTGAATAGTTTTGAGTCTAAGCTGAAAGATCCCAGAAACTATTAATACCCTCCAGAGAAATATCAGCCTGCAATAGTGAGTATGGATCCCTCTTGTTGACCTAGTTTATATCTACAGAATCAACCTACACAATTCTTTTCACCAGCTGCTCTGTGGCTTAGGGAGATGGGGTGTTAATTAATGAGACATTTGTTGAAATTTATAAGGGCTTTTCCTATCCAGGTTAGACATAAATTACGAAGGCTCTGGCAAAGTGGGCAGAATATTGTTGACTGTAACTGTTCTGCTTATTTTAGCCAGTACTGGAGAAAATAGGTCTTCAAAGAACAATTTACGTGCAGGAGCAAGCTTGACGGAAAAAAGAGAAGAACATTTAAAACAATTAAAATTGCAGGATGAAGTGATTTGTTTTTCCTTTTCACTGTACGATTACTTTCTGAAATTTCTTTTTTCAGTAGTGCCTTTTAGTCCCTGACCTGCTAGGTAAAGCATAATTGTATGCTTATGAGATTGTGATCCCTTCAAAATGGGTACGATGTTACACAAAATTCAGTATTATCTGCTGCCTGGATTCCACAGAGATAAATACACTGGAAATGCACACACAGAGAGAAAAATTAGATAGATTTGCTTTGATTATGTTTTGTCTTCTTTTTAATGTTAATTTCTCACAAATATTCCAGCATGGGAATTTAGTGGCAGACGTGTTTGTAGAAATAGCTATTTTTAAGTGAGTGTTGGAGAACAGTCGTTTTCTTAACAATGAAAAGCAAATTTCCATTTCTGAATCACAAGCATTGTCATTGTCATTGTCAAGCTAATTCAAAGCCTGACATTCTATCAGTCAGGAAAAGAAACATGTAACATACATTTAATTAATATGTCCCTCTGAGGATTTGAACACACACAAGACTCTATGATAGCCGTTCATTTAGGAGCTTTTCAGTTCAAGCAGTAGATCCAGATCTGGAGGTCTCTTTTCCCATTCACCCTCAACCCTTTTAATTTCTTATGACATGTGCCAGACTATAAGCCATTGGGCAGACATTTTGCAATGAAACCTATTTTCATCAGAAAATGCTGATTCACCAGGAGCAAAATGTTACGTGAAAACACATTGCTTTTGATGAGCTTCTAAGAAAACACAAGTAGGCTTTCCATTCAGCTTACTTGATAACTCTTCTTAGGAGCTGCTTGAGGACCTGCAAATGCTGAACTTTCTGGACTTGCAATCTCATTATTTGCAAGTTCCAGCCCCCAGCTATCCCCCACCAAGGAAACAGCAATGGCTGAAAATCTTCATTCATGATTCAGATCCTCAAATACCTAGAAATCTTAGAAACAGGCCTACTAATTTGGTGCATTGGCTTCTGAGTTCAATTTTATTATGAAAACTTGCTTTTATTCCCAGTTTTTGTAGAAAAATTTGTTTAATTCTGAAAGTAAAAAGAAAAAAAACCTCCCACAGTTACTTTCTTCTTATGTGTTCTCCAGAATTTCTAGCAAAATCACAGCTGCTTGATTCATAACAATTTTGTTCATGAGCACCAAACACAGTTGCCTCACAAACCATTCTCAGGATGACAATCTGAATTATCGATTCGAAACACCAAGAGCTGCTACAAGCTGAAAGAAAAGGATTAAATCCATCAAAAATACCTTCCTCAATCACTACTATGGCAAATTCAGGCAGGAGCAGCTTGCTTTCATGGTTACTAGACCATTAACAATAAAAAAAAAAAGCACAAGTCTATGTCCTGAAGACACTGGTTTAGTCTTGGTGAAGACATTTCATGAGCTACTGAAAATCCTATTTTCCTGAGAGACCGTAGGGTTATTATAGGCTCAGAAATCAAAATCTGTGCTCAAACCACTCAGATCATCCTTTGCTCTTTCCTTAGCACGGTTCCTCACCCTGGGAGTGCATTTCCCTGTTAGCCATGTGGGCTCCTTGCTAGTCCTCTGACTGCTCAAATGCAGTGATCTGCAGAACAATCAAAGAAGTCATTTCACATTCCTTGTCAGGCATTGGGCCTCCTGATCTCTTATCAATTATCTGTCACAAGAAGAGGGTGTTATTCTTCATTAACACATTGCAGTGTGGTAATTAACAACCAGATAGCACAGGGCTTGAAAAGTGGCCTCTCTTGACCACTTGTTCAATAAATATTGACATAAGCACCAGTAAAAGTATGTCATATGGATCTTCGCTAAAAGCAACAAGCAAGAAAAGAGGGGAAAGGCGAACAAAGTATATCATGACTTGTTTTTTGAAGAAACCTCTATCAGGTTTTAGCAGCAAATGGAACCAATTTGGGCATTATTCAAGCCCAGGTTGCCTTATTTCTTGTTCCTCTCCGGACTAAAGATGTGCCCCCCTCCCGCTACTTTTGGGTGGGGGGCAGAAAGGGGAGGTTACTTTCCTGTTGAAATAAGCCAGCAAGAACTTTGTCAAGGAATGAACTCTTATTGTAACCCACACCTCATTTGTCACCCTGATGGGCTGAGGAAAAGTGACATTTACAAACTGAGAATGAAAGTACATCCATTTCACCAGTCTGACACCCTGATATAATAACTATTTACCTTGAGAAAGAGGGACTGAGATTTCCGATTCTTGTGAATCTTCTCACTTTGGCACTTATTTTCTCACTCTGTCAAACAGCCCCAGATTAATGGAACAATTTGTTCAACAAATCATATTAGCAGAAAGCGCACAGGGTAAAGAGAAGGAGGCGGGGGAGCAGGAAATTTTTACTCATTCATAGCAGTGGTATCTCTGCAAATAAAAATGTAGTTATGCCTGACATTTACAGAGGTACAATGTGAAAGGGAAAAAGTGTAATGACTTTGGGCAGTTGAGAGATCACTTTGCAAGAACAGTAGTGCTCAAAAGGGAATAAGATAAAGTTACACATAACATCTAGATTGAGCTTCTTTCTGGAACATATTTGTCAAACACAGCAGGATCCGTCTGTGTTTAAAAAAGAGTTTTCCATTAAAATTAAGCACCGTGTGCTTTCCTAACTATAAAGGAATGCTCCCTTACAGTCTGCATTTCAGAAATGTTAGGTAAAGAATTAAAGTAAGTTGGAGCCATATGGTGAATGCTGTGAATCCTTCTTGCTGGCTTGATAATGTTCAAGGGACTGATATAAACCCCAACTAAGTCAATGGAGGATTTTCCATTGAATTCACAGGATTCCAAATTGGGCACAGAGCAATCAGAAACCCAAGTCTTTTACATTTACTCCTCATTTACACTGCGTAATACCACTGACAAAGCAAAACAGACAAACAAGGTTTCTTCTGTTTCACTGTACACATATTTAGTTCTTATTCTGGAGGCAAATGAATGGAAGAATGCAACAATGGTTATTCTACCTTTATAGGGACACAAATGTAAGTATAATCAATCCTGAAAAGTCACCTTGGATATATATTTTGGTTAGGAATTGGTAATGAGTTAAGACCATGTTGATGAGTAACTCACTGGGCAGCAAACCATACTTATTCCTCTCAGCTCTTTAACCCAGAGCTCTCTGCAAAACTGTGTGTTGGTATTTATAGTATATACAGAGTAGATTATCCTTAAAAAGTGTTTCTTTTTAAGTCTGCAGTGCCTGTTTCTGCTAGCCATGAAAATATACAGAGCAATGTAGCATCATCCCCCCACACGCACACACTTACAAACATGTTTTAAGAGGACACTCTAAGTTTGCCATCACGTTAATTTATTTCTGTTAGCTTGGTACAGCAGCACCGTACCCTGCATCTTCAATGAAAATTGAAGCTCTCTTGTTCCACATTTCTTTATGCCATGACCTTGGGTGTCAAGGGAAAATATTGTTTGCATCCTTGTGTCGCTTGAGTCCTGCTTCTCTCTTTATAGCTTATTACTTGGCACACTTCAGAGCACCCTATACTGCAATAAGATATGCAGTGTGCAGCTGGCAACACTGGGAATACTTCAGGCTATGGAGATAAGGAAAGCTAAGTCTGTTGTGCAAATAATATTTTGCCCCAAATTCAAGAATTTAAAGGTACCGTTCAAACATTTCTGATGGTAAATTTACTTTCTTAATAAAATTTCTTCTTTTATGGCTTGTTCCATAGCCCAGGGAAGTCATAGATCAGCCCCTCTCCTCATGCAGGATGCTGATTCTCTCAGGACATTTTAGGTACGTTAGTATGCTGAGCAGGATGAATGGGGAGGAACTAGCCTTCTACATGACTAAAACAAAAAAAAAGCTGAAAACTCAAAGTCATTACTTATTAATTCAACTGGTTTTACTTCTGTTAGTGAATAAGATACATGCATAATTTGCTAAAGATCTGAACAAAGGGAATCTGGCACAATTAATGCAGTTAGGATTTAGAGCAGCACAACAGAGAGCAGAATCAATCCTCTTCAAAACACGGTATGGGTAAGGGCATTCACTGGTGACATTTCCTAAGCAAGCACAGCAAATAAGCAGTTGCTGAAGCTAACTTGATTTTAAGTGGCTCAACCTCTTTAACCTATTTCAGTAAATTGAGAGCTTCTGAGAAAACATTGCCCCCTTCCCCTCTCTACCCACACCACACTGAGCAAGACCCACATGTTAGGAAGTTTGCAAAGTCCCTCTTCTGATCCTTCTCCTGCCTTCTCCCCTCACATACCATTTTACTGTTTATTGGTTTTGTAAATTCCTGAAGTTCCCTGCCCTGAGGGCAAAACCACCTACATCCCCTATGGCTTGAACACTGACCAAGGGTGAAAGTATTAGAGACTTCTTGGCTGCTCTTCCTTGGACGTCTCCAACCTAACACAGACGTGAGTAACAACGTAATTAGTTCAGAACAAAAGAGGCTTTGTACACTTTGATGTTTACACCTCACTGATCCTTCTGGATGCATCCCTGTTCCATGGAAAGTAAATTACAGCACAAGGACTCAGTTGCAAGACTTGGCACATGCCGTGGTCAGATGGCAGGTTCTCCTGCCAGTCTGCAACCCCCAAGGTAAACAGAGATCAATCCCAGCCTGGTAGGAGGAGTTTCTGGGGATTTTTTGTTTTCATCCTCTTCTCGCATGTTGATAATGGGGAAAAAAATACCTGGTTTTATATTTTGAGGGTTCAAGAGAGTATTGGATTTTTTTTGGCAAATTTGAAATTTTGTGGATGGACCCTCTGGACAGTATTATTATGTAGCTACTGAAATAAGGTTCTGGTAAGTGTTAGTCTTCCTTAAGACATCATTAAAAGAAGGAAAAAGAAAGGTGCCAAGGTGGCTATATTGCAACTGGAAATAAGCCATAGAAAGGCTAAAACCAAAACAAAAAAAAAGAAACAACAGCCCTTCCTCTCCAGAGAACTGGAAAGGAGAGAAACACATAGCACCGATGGTGGTCTATCCTTGCGATGCATCTCTCTTTGCCAACATAGTAACATTACAGAAGCAAGCGCTCTCATCTTTTCCCAGCTGGGATTCTCCATCTCTCCAGGCCTGTTCACTCCTATTTAATCACAAATGCAAAGATGGGCTAGAGGTGTTTTGACACCTTTTCTAATTTTCCAGGAATGACTAGAGAGCACAAGGACTCTATTACAGAAATGGGCTTCACAGCAGAGGTCAGTTTGAAGGCTGTGTGAAGGGTGATGGATGCTCTAAGGGATGGTCCTGAATGCATTAGAAAAAACAAATAAAAAAAGGAATCTCAAAACCTAAAATCCATGAGGTGTGTGTAGCACTTTCTTCAAGAAGAGTAAATCATGAATTTAAATTTTGACCTCTTTGAATATTTCACATTTTTATTGTCATGGCAACTGGTGTTTTTCCATTAGAAATATCAGCAATTCAAACCCTAATTCCCTTCCTGGCTTATCCGTATCACTGGATTATTTGCCCTAAAAGAACTCCAGTAAATTGTATGTGTTCCCACTGTAACAGTGAGATGAGGCAGTGGAATATCAGGTACTTGGGTATAAATGTCTAACTGGGCACTAGAGTAGCTCTCCAAGTCAGAGATGGATTTTGGCAGGAGCCAAGACTTCTCCACATGCAATCATAGCTATCTGAGCTGGACTTTTTGTATAAGCAATACAGCAGTCCAACTCTTTTTTCTCTGAACCTCAGTGCCAAGGCTGGAGATATATATATATTTAAAAAAAATAATCCTCAAACAAAAAAAACAGGAGAAAAAATAAGGTACTGTCCTATATTAAATCCTATATTAAATCCTATGTTCATAACTGGCTTTTTTTGGGGGGCTTAATCTTCAGGGACTAAAGCTGAAGGAACACCCAAGACCATCAGCAGAAGTTGTACTAATCAGACCTTATTGTGGAATTCTATAATGCAGAGCATATAGGATAAAGACGTCTCTCACACATCACTCTTGAACTTCTGGAGGGGAGCTGTAACTCCAAATAGTAATATTAGTCCCTGTGTCACATGATGGTTTTGGTAACGTGGAACTGCAATGTCCTGAAACCTGAGTTCTGCCCAGAGCTGCAAACCTCCTTGTGTAGGGCCAAGAGAAGAATTTTGTAAACTGAAAAGCAAAACCCTAAAAAATGTATATATTTTGCAGTGAAAAATAAATAATATGAAATATGAGTGACGTTTTGCTTCTTTGGTGACATACTTTATGACTTCTTGTTCATAATAATCCTTTAGATAGTGAGCAAGCAGTTCCCCAAGCATAGGTTTTAACAAAGCCTAATGAAGATTTCTAATGGATACGTGTCTTGCAGTTGGGTTCTCTCTGTGTTTTTTAACGTGAAAATGCTAACAGAAGCTATTTCTCCAGGAAGCTTTTCCTGGTCTAAGGACATTCATAATTCCTCTCTCTTGTGTAAATTATCTGATGCCTAATGGTGACAGACGCGTACACACATACACAGACTGTGATTGCATAAGCCTTGTTTCCCGAGTAAACCATGCTGAAAGAACCCATCAAGAATGCTAATCAGAGTTTGAGACCTTCAAATACTGTATGATGTAACATAGCTACAGCTTTTCATGTAAAGTTGCAAAATATATATACATAGGTCTATATATATAAGTGCATTTAGTTTATAGATATTCATGTATATATTTGTGTATGTGTATATATATCTGCACAGTTTTCCATGTACTAGAAAGTCCCTTCTAAGGCAGCACATTACCAGTTTTGTTGTCTGTGCCACTGAACATGTATTAATTTGATGTGACTCAGCTTGGAGCATGATTCACCCAAATTGTGAAAGGAGCAGAGTGGGTGGATTGTCATTTACCCATAATACAGCCTGGGGTAAATGGGCCCTGGACACCCATGTCGTTAGAAATCCAACATACCTGTGAAACTTTTTTCATTCCTCTGATTAATACAGAGACACTGATAGGAGTTTTATACACTCTGCTCATCAAGCCAATGTATAGAGACTTGCTGAGTTGAGACATAAATATGGCCTAATCATCAAATGTGGATTCAGGTCTCCCCTGCTGAGCAGGTAACAGTCTAAAGTGTTTAAACTGATACCTGCCCAGCATGTGGTATCTTAATCAGCATCACATTCCTGCACTTCCTCCCTCACTTTGGTCTACAGAGACAATGACCTCAGGAAGACAATTTTATTTCAGTGTTCAAATTTGCCTATATGAATATATTTTTAACTCCTGCATTGCCTCACAGATGAGCACTGCAGCCTCTGCTCAAAAGAAAAGGTCACCTGTATGAGAGGAAGTATAAAGAGAGGTCATCGGATGGAAGGCTGAAAACTGAGAACCTTAATGAGCAGTTTAAGAGTTCACAATTTCTTTCAATTTTCATGATTTTAAGGCCAAAATGAGAAGTTGGGCTGGTAGGGAACAGATTTACAAATCACATTCTCTTCCTGCAAACCACAGAGCTGCAGCATGGCTGCGAACAACCATGGATATCTGGGAAGGTCCAAGAAGGAGCAGCACATCCCTGAAGATGCCATCTTCCCATTCCTCTGCCAAGCAGAGATCCAGCACCTGGGGGCTGCCGGAACCTGCATATGCCATCACCCTTCTTTCTGGGCAGCTCCAGCCAGAAGGGAAAACTTGTTTTCCCCATTGCTGCTCAACTCCTCTGGGCACTGACAAGGTGTGTATGGATTTTTAAAGAAGTCAGTGGTTGCTTTTTGAATTTCAACCCTATTTATTGTGATTAGAGATATATTTCCTTTGGAGGTCTGGTGTCATACTGGTGCCTGGCTGAAGGTAGGGACCAAACCCTGAGAAACCCATGGATTTCATGTATGTCTGGACCCTAGTTTTAGGACAGGCTGATAGACTTGGAAGGGGTGTGAAAATTTCAATACTTGAGCCTAGCTGCGCTTGATGATCTTAAAGGTCTTTTCCAACCTATTTGATTCTATGATCTATGATCCTTCCTCCATGCATCTCCTTGGAGGCTCGGGTTTCTCTCCACACTCACTCGCTCCTCTCCAGTTGCTGCATTGCCTGTTCACTGTCCTTCCCATAAACCAGAGCTGGAGATACTGAGAGTCCCTTTCCAGGTAAAAGCAGTACTGCGAGAACAAGGGGAGTCTCCCGAGAGCCTTGGCTTTGTTTCCCACTTTCACCGCCACGGCAGAGCCGGGTGGCAGCCGGAGCAGCAGGAGGGCTTATCTCCAGCTCCCAGCACTTCCCCCGGTGTGCGTGTGGGAGCCGGATTGCCACCAATTTCCAGCTTTGGGGGGAAGAACCGTGGCCGGGCCAACAGGAAGGCTCCCTCGCCATGCGCCCGCACGCCCCAGCCGCGTCCCGCCGGCAGCGGGAGCGCAATCGGGCAGCTGCAGGGATTTCCCGTCGGGAAAGGCTCAGGCCTCTCCATCTCTTCCTGCGAGGCCGGCGGCAGGTCGGCAGCGGCTGCCGGGCCTCAGGAAGCTGTCGACCGTGAGCAAGTGGCGGCGGGCAGGCAGGCAGAGGCAAGGAGGTGACAGTGGCCAAAACCTATTTGTTCGGTGGCCGCCGCACCGACACGCGCTGGCCGGGCTGGAGGAAAACAAAAGGGGGATGTCTGCTTCAAAAAGGCAGGAAATGAAGCAGCATGGGGGACAGAGAGATCTATTGGGACTGGGCTGGGGCTTTTCTCTCTTAACCTATTGTTTCATTATATTAAAAAAAAAAAGAAAAAAGAAAGAGAGAAAAAAATAAAAATAAATTGAACACATCCTGTGACCTCTTATCAAGCCATCGGGAAGAAAAACAAACAGCTCATTCATCTAAAGGCCCAGGGTGTTTTTGATGTGGCTGCTGGACTTGTTAAAGCCATCAGGGCCGCAAAGGGTTCGGAGCATCACCCCTCAATGGCCCCCGCTTGCTCCCTCAATTTTCTTGACTTCTGTGCCAGGCGGGAGCTGTTTGTTTGCGAGGGTTTCTATACACAGCTCTGGGCATTTCCCAGCTGGCCACCGCCCCCCTGGTTCCCCAGGGCCTCTGTTGTCTGTGTGCAGGAAGTCTTTCATTCCCCTCTTATCTGCAAACCAGAAGATTTTGATGGCTGATGTTCCTCCTGCTTCACATTCCCTCCCTTTTTTTGGCCAGACACCTATAATTTTCCACTCCTCTTTTTCCTCCAAACGAGGTGACATTTAAGGAAAACCAATGCCATTACTTCATTTAGCTCTTACCTATGATTTTTTTTTTTTTAAATTATTCTTTAATGGTTGCTGTGCTTGTGAAAAACTGGACTTAGGCTCTAAAGTGCTACAAATCTGACCTAGCAAAACCTCACTGAGCCCTGGTTCACACACACATGCACATAAACTTGTTTACATCATGCCTATGAAAAAGGCATATTCACTTCTTAGATCTTTAGCTAAGCTCTTAGATTTTTAAAGCCAGAAAGGGTCATCAGGTCACCTATGCTAAGCTGCTCTTTAATTCCAGTCGTACTATTTCACCCATTTCCCACTGTAGTGAACATAATAAATCATTTTCAGCTAAATGATATCTTTCAGAAAGGCATCAGCTCCTGATTTGAAGACTTCAAGAGGACCCACCATATCCGCTAGTAGCCTGGGTCATTCAACTTTAACAAAGCACTTAACATATCTTCTGAGTAGAAACTGGTGTTCTATTCTGACAGGTGATGCAATCTCACAGACAGGTCTTTTCCAGCTTCAGAAGAAGGGCACAGTCAAGTGATTAGCTCTACTGAGCACATGTATAAAGGACACGGTAAGGAGTCATATTATCTGATTCAACCAACTTAAAACTAATGGAAGCTCAGTTACCAGAGATACATCCCTCTTTTGTGGTGTACAGTGTGCCTGATGGCTTCCACTGGTCTTGCCTGAAGTCCCTACGATAATGGCCATGCAATGATAAAAGAGAATGGTTCAAGTATTATGGAAATCCCAGGGACTGGAAAGGTCCCTAGTGCATAAATGTGAGAAGTGTGACTTCGGCAACTTGGAGGAAGGGAAGTTGTCCATCTAAAAGGTCTTTCATGGAGAAAGGACAATGTGCTTTTACTACTGTATAACCTCCATGATGAGAGGAAACCCAGGTATTCCCACTAAGATATTTTACTCTCTGCTCTGCTCCAGACAGGCAGTAGGGATGTGAGCTGTGCTGACTTAGTCCAACACCAGAAAATCCCACGCCTACACTGTCTTCATGCCATAGCCAGTCCATTGAGTAATTAAAACATCAGCAGGTGCCTGCAAACAATTAGAGGGTAACTCACAAATGTAGACTTTTTTGGTACTAAGGCTGATTTAAAATTTCCAGCTGAGATAATGATCCCTACAGGAAATGTAAATGAAACTTAGAAATACATAACAGAAAACCAGGCCATAGCATGGGGAAGATTATTTCTTTAGGTGCGTCTTTGCTACGGGTGCTTCATTTTCTAGAAAGAGGGGCATGGTAAAAGTGCAATGATACATCATTGTGAAACACTGTTTGGAAGCTCACTTGACCTTTCAATCTTGGTACTTTCTATATTAATCCCATGCTGCATAAATTATAAGAGGGAAGATAAATATTTAGTTTCTTACTGTTCTGAACAAAGTCCCACAATGTTTTCTTTGCAGGCTGAAGCAATTTGGAGGCAGCCAGGAAGGAGGCAGACAGTCCAGTTGTCTTCCCATGATACTGGTAACACAGACTGCACATCTAATTGCAAAAACAGAGAATAAGGAATGGAACTGCAGGCAGGGTTATTTTTTCAAGTTTTCAGAGACATAAATACAGGATAGTGGAGGAAGAAAGGGAAAAATAAGACTAACGAAGAGGATTTTATTCAATTCATTGATACCATGGTACCTAAATTTGCTCTAGATTTATGGAAAGGCTTTCAGAAGAGCAAAAAGGAGTTAAGCCCCCTCGCTTAAGTTAATATTCAATACAAATCACTCTTAGAGGCTTTGAAAATTTCTCCATCAGGTACTTCAGAAAAGAAAAATAAAAAACCCCTCCAAACCAAAACATGTAACTCAGAATGTTCTATGGTTGTTGGTTTTTTTTTTCCCCTCTCTGATTTGTCAGCCTAAATTAGTACTGTTTGGTATGAAAATTTTGCCCAGAGGATTTAGATATATGTAAGCAATTCTCCTCATTCCTACCACACTGTTGTGTTCAAAAACATTTTAAGAACTTGATAAAATTGCCCAGTAGGTCTAATGGTTAATTTAAACCAATTACCCTGAGTAACATCAGCGCTTTCTTTAATTTATCCTTGACTGTCTTCAGTTAGCTAAATCTGTTTCCTGAAGCTGCCCCTAAGTTCCCATGAAGTTTAGCTCCAGTTTTTGGCTTCAGCGGAAGCAGAAATTGCACAGTGCAGGGACTGTGAGTTAAATCACTATTGCAGATGATTGTAGATCTACTAGGGAAAAGGTCAAGGGTGGGTGTTTGGTATCACTGCTGAAACTGGAAGGACAAGGTAAAGCAGAGAAGTGAGGAAGAAGGGAGACAGCTGACTAAAAGCTAATAGCCTGTTATTTCTAGGAAGTTTGAAAATGACTAACTGCCTCTGTTTTTTACTTATTTTGCTGCCAACCTGAACAGCTTGATGTTATAGACTTCTCAGTTTCCACATTCTAGCAGAATCAATGCACACCAAATAATCATTCAAGTTTTGTATGGACCAGACTTGTTATTTGTAAGGTGTATTCATCTGCTGAGTTTCCTTGCCTCTTAAAACCTCCTAATTTCATTAAAATCACAATATACTGATGTTCCTGAGGGAAAAAGGACCTCCAGAGCTTTTAGAGGGAGTCCTATACAGAGAGCACTGTGGAACTCTTGAAGGCTATCTTATCCCCTCATCGAGTGTTAATGAGATTTGTATTGATTCATTGATGGGAGATTACACTCCTTAGTATCTTTGTCATTAATACTTCTTGGTAAAATGTACGACATGTGGAAGGTCAATATCCCATCCATATCTTTTCTTTTTTTTTTTTTTCTGATTTGGCTCCTAGGAGTTAGAAAAGCGTCTCTGAGATAACAGCCAACTGCAACAGGGGCTGTTAAAGTAGGCCCCAGCTACTAGCAGCCAAAGGAAACCTTCAAACCGATTTTCACACACAGATTAGCTCCACTTCTTCCTATACATACAGTACCAGAATGATAGCAAAAAAAAGTTAGACAAATATTTATACATATGGCTAATGAGAACACCTGGCATAGCAGGCAAACAAGCTAATAGGAAAGAGATGGAATGGGTGCAGATTTCGCGGTGTGTATTGCATCCCAAGCAGCTTGTTTTCTCTACTGACATCTCCTTCAAAGAGCCATTTGTTCCACTGAATGAATGTGCTAGATCTACTGCCCTTTGAAAACAACTGGCTTCCCACTCTACCTCAGGGCAAAAGAAAAAGCCACCCTGCTTTGGAGGAAAGTTCATTAAAAGCTTCAGGTACCAGTGTCCTTGCAGTGTAGCAAGCTGGTGATGGCATTTGGATATAGACAGATGTCCCCTAGGACCTGGGCTGGCACCACCAATTTATCTCATCTTGACCACAAAATAACCATAACCTTATAAAAACTTTCATTTATTACTAGTGACTGGTGAACCTCTGGAGGTTCGCTTGGGACAAATACCAATTCAGCTGCCAAACCTTATCTGAACTATCTGAACCTCTTGTGTCTAAAAAAATTGGGCTGGAAATCTCATCAGATAAGGATTTACTCTGTGATTGACTAGTTATTGCTTCCAGATGGGCTAGAATTACTGACATGGCTGCCCTTTTGCTTGGTATTTGGTGTATCCAATTCTGGCTCAGAATCTAGGCAAAAAGTATTGGCGACCAAAAATGTACATATATTTTATATTGTATAAATTTGAATTGATCTTCATTTTTCTAGTTTATGTCCTCCAGTCTCCATTTCCTAATTGCTCCTGAACTGCAGAGAAATAGGATTTTTTTTCAGCAGACAGTCCTCTGATTCCAGTGCAATCTTTGACACAGGCCTACCTTGTTTTGGTAAGAGTCATAGTCAAAGTAGGTAATCAGGAAGGACAGGAGGATGGTCATACCACCCCATTAGAGAGAATGAAAAGCCAGTACTCATACAGATAACTTGAACTGTCTGCCTGAACTTTGACTCGTTTCTTTTTTCTTACAGAAAGAAGTCACATAAATAAAGTATTCTGTTCAAAAGATGTCCACAACAATTCTATTTCTAAATATTTCCTTTGACTACTTAAATGTCGACAGTGTACTCAGGTTTTTAAGTGTAATGTTACATTCAGTCAAACAAGTCTGTTTTTCTTTTCTTGTCTTTCTCATTTCTTGGTTTGCTGACATTTTTGGAAATGGTCTATTGGTGTTGATTGACAACAGTTCCCACCTCCTTGGCCAGACTTGTTCTGAACAAGCAGAAAACTGAAAATTCCTTTGTCTTACTCTTATGGAATAGAACTAAGGCTACTGTAGCAGTAAACAAGCAACCAAAATCCTCGAGAAAGAGCATATCATTGGTAGGAGGTTAAAAACTGGCACTGATGGTGCAGGGATCCAGAGAGGAGCTGAGATTGTTTGGATGGGTTTTTAGTGTCAAGTCTTTGCTTGGACCATGTTAGGGACTAGCAGAAGCATTAGGGGGATTGGGATAAACAGGCAATAGAAGTTGGTAGGTTTGAAAAAGCAAAGTGTATCTTGCAAATGATCAGCAAAAATGTCCTTACTGTAAATCTGTGATATGTCCACAGGCACCATGTAATTTTGATGGTGCAGCATCTTCATGCAGGGTCACCTAGTGATTAGGAACGGAGGAATTCCCAACTGAGTGCAGGTCAATGGTCCTGCTAGTTCTCTAGCCTGTCTATGACAGTGCCAATTTTGAAAGATGAGCTGCAGAGTATTTTCCCAAGGGAAGCAGTGGAAGTCCCATGTCAGGGGACTTTTACAACCAGACCAGACAAAACACTAGAAAATGTACTGTAGCTGTAGTGAGCAATTCTGCATCAGCAGGGAGATGGGTTGAATGATCTAATATGGCTCTTCCAACTGCAATTCCTGTGAGTCTATGAATCACATTTCTGTGTGGCAGTGCAGACGAGTAAATACAGTGCAGAGCAGCAGCAGCAGCTATCTTGGTATCTCTGTAACAGTAACATGAGTAAATTAGGCAGACAAATTCCAAAAAGGGATACGTTTGACTCTCCAGTTCTAAATCCATCTGTTCAAACTGGCTATAGTACAGTATACTACTGCTAATTCCTAAGTGGTTCGGACTGGATAACAAGATATTTTGTGTCAGGTATGCTACTAGCAAAGAACTAAACCGTTATTATTTCATGTTCTGTTGAACAGAGCTAGTGTTTCCTAAGTCAGCCAGAACATTTTGGATTAATACAAAGGCTGACCCAGCTATCTATAGTCTCTGTGAATTTGAATTTTAACCATATGGAAGGATCTTGCAAAAGTAGGCTATAAAAATGGAAAATATGTCAGTTTAAGATGCAAAGTGTCTTCTGACTGGAAAAGCAAGGGTGGACGGATTGAAACATCTTACTACCAGACAAACGAGCTCAAGCTTCATCCTGGTCCTGTGCCCAGATTATCCAGACATAAATGAATTCATGGACAGTTGGGTGGGTGTTAAAGCTAACCAGATGTCAGACTAACCAAACATTTCTCTTGTGCACCCAACCAAGCTCAGTGGGTCAACAAGGCTTAGAAAGACCTCTAGCCTTGTTGATTGATTTGGGAAAGGGAAGTATCATATGTATCAAACTTCACCTTCAATAGTAATCACTAGAGAACAGAATTACGTGAAACATATTTACATGCTACTTCTATGGAAATAAAGGCCATATACAGAGATGTTACACACTTGACAAGAAGTCCAGCGTTTCACTCCGACGCACTTAACAGAAGAAGTTTCTCTAGTGGCCAGGGAGATACTTCAGGTGTTTTTCATAGATCAACAGGAAAGCAAGTGTTCATGACTTTTCTTGTTCTTTTCATTCTGACTGCAAACTCCTATAACCCCAACCACCAAAGGCTTATTTTTCTCATCCCTGCTCAGTCTCTCTCCTCACAGCCATGATGTTTCCGCGGCTCTTCTTAGCTATCTTCAGTAAGCATTACTCCATTTCCTGGGTTTGTAGAGTGAATTCTCTGCCAATCCTGTGGCAGAAATATTTGATGACTTGTGGTCCCACAAACCCTTGTCTCTCTAACTGCCTTCTGAGAGTGCAAGGAGTCACTGCCCAAGCATCGCTTCTAATGGTGGAGGCCTGGATCAGTAGGGGAATGGATTAGAAAAGAAAACCTCATTAGAGTGCTGAGATTTGTCATTACATTTGAAGTTCTTCTATCTCAAGTGGAAATAGTATGATTTGAGAAGAGTGATTATTACTGTACACTTACCTATCTACACACATCTATCCATGCAAATGTATGCTCACAGCATGTAAAGCACATCCGAATAGAAGGGCTGGACATTTACATGGGACATCATTCGAGGCTGTATACCTACATATATTTAGTGGTTGTTTATTCCAACTACACCATTTAGTTGTCAACAGACCTTCATGAGTACCCTGACTAACTATTCATGAAGATACTGAAGAGTTCAGTTTCATGACATTTAGACCTGTTGATTTATTCATTCTGAATAGTAGCATAATTTCTTTACTATTCTTCCTTCATTTTTCCCTTGTTTAAAAAGTTTCATTCACCTAGTCATAAATAAGTAAATAAAAAAATAAATAAATAACCAGCACCTGGCTTGGGTAACCAATTCCACACCTTTGTGGAGAAGGAAATTGAACTGTTTATAAATAAACCATAAGCCAAAATGTGCTTGCATAAACTATTTGATAAACACTTAGGAAAAGAGCTATTGGGAAAAAATTCTATCTTTGTGTTTTTCACTGCGAAAATGACAACCATTTTTGGGGAGGGGAAATATTTACACCTTTACCTCTACTTTTGGACTGACTCAGTATAAAATCCATTAACAGAAAATTTTGAAATTGGTAACAGATTATTGTTTGAGCTTAATAGTTAAAAAGTTTTTCCACTACTACTAAGAAATGAGTTGGTTGTGTGTACTACTGTTAATGAGGACTGTCTGTCTGTAGCTGTCTTAAGGTTTGACACTTGCTCTGGGCAAATCAACCAAATTCCCTTGGCAGTCAAAGGAAAGAAACAGACTCCTTTCCAGGACTGGCCAGCCCCAGACACCTGCAGTGGGTCATATGAAGAGCCACAGAGAAACGATCTAGACAAGTAGCTTTGACATCTGGCTTTTGGTTGGCTAAAGCTGGATTAGATGAGTACCCCCATAAGGTCCCATCAAACCAGGATAACATTTGTTTCTGATGTTATTTACAGTTGTTACTCAACTATCAAATGACCTATGAACATCAGATGAACTGTATCTGTATAAACCAAGTAATAACAAAATGAAGCATCTTTGCTACAGCTGTAGAACGAATGCCAGCATTTAATAATTAAATGTGTATATTTACATTATATCTGTTTTGTACCTGGATTTACTAGAAAGGAATCTACAATTGCAACAAACAAACAGTTCATACAACTTCAGGGCAAAATAAACTGCAAAGGCTGCAGAATTCAGTAAGGATTTTTATTACCTGTAGGTTTCTGGATTAGTCAAGGCATATGCTGAGAGATTTGTACTACAATATAGCCCCCAAACTTAAATGTTGTGACATTAGCAAGTAGCTTATAATTAAAGAATGTTGCCATTTCACCAGGCTTTCATATATAGGAGAAAGTGCAAATTCTATTCTATGTGAACTTTAGATACATCCAACTTTTTTCTTTGTTCTTTTCTTTAAAGCTTTGCAACAAATGCATCTCCATATGCTTATATTAGTTAATCTAGTATTAAACATATTGGCTGTGCAAAATGTTGGCATGCATTAATAAATGTTTTCATTTTTTTACTCTTTTTTTTTTTTCCCCCTCACTTTAAATTTTTCCTTTGACTACACAAGCAACAGCTGTCTAGCTTCCTGTTCAGTACTGGATCTAATGCCTCCACAGAAATCTAGGTCAAAACACTTGGAATGCATGAATATCAAACAGAGTTTTCAAAACAGCAAATGAATACATCTTTAACTGGTGACATTTTCCTGTAGCATATGGCTGCAAGCTCAGGGGACTGCATGCTTTTTTGATGAATATGTTCCGTCAAAAACTAAGGAATGGCAGTGGGCTTATATCACCTTCTGTTTTGCCTTATGAAATGATAATGCAAACTCATAAATGGATACTACTATCACAAGACTTCTGCCTTTTGTCCAATCCCAAAGTAGCACAAGGCCTAGCGGTTAAGAGCCTAACTCTTTGGTTATGTTAAAGTATAAAAGACAACTGTCAAAGATGCTTTTTTGTAAAGCACTTGCCCATGTCACAGAGGGCATAAGATTACCTGCATTTCCATGCTAGTGGAAAACAGCAACATACGGTACCAGGAAAGAGGTACAGATTAATTCTAAAATTCTGAAAAGACATTAAACCATGCATATAATTTCTGTGAAAGAATGGCATGATATAATGAAGGTAATATTAGTATAGTTGAGCTTGACAGCACAAATACACAGGAAAAGTTGTACATTTTTAATTATAGAAATAAGAGAATAAAAGAATAAACTAAAATTAAAGTGCTGGCATTTCAATAAACCCCATATCAACATTAAAGTGATAGTCCAAAGAAAGCTGCTCTAACAAGCTTGTCTGTTATTCTCTGAGAAGAAAGCATGGGTTTGGCAGCAGCACCAGAGCCTGTTGAATAATTGAACAACTACCAATTCTGACCAGTAGGAAAGAATGGAGCTAGTATTTCTGATCATGTATTCATCTTCTCAAATAGCAGAAAACATTCATGCCTAGTATCTCTTTAGGTTGATGAAACGGGTAGAAAATCATCTAATTAAATACTCTCCAACATTCCATAAGACCTAAGGCTGGAGATGTGTGTCAGTCGGAAGCAGAGAGTAGCTCATTCACTGGACTTGCAGCAAATTGTGCAGGAGTTCATGACTGTAGCCAAGGTCTTTGCAGGTTCTGACCTCCGCTACACGTTGGGATGCACTAGGACAAAAAAATGCTGCATTCAGGTTCTGTTTAAAGCTGTGATTATATGAAACTGCTGTTTTATATGAAAGTCTGATTTTAAACATCTACTAGGGTCACATACAGGTTCTGTGTTGCTGAGTGTGTATCGGCACTTCTTGTGTATTGCGAAGTTTCTTTTCAGTTATGTGGACAAAAACATACCCCTCCCCAGTTTCTGCCATCCTTCATCTCCCGAGCTCCATATTAAAACAACCAATTTCACTGTCCCTCTTTGATATTTCACTTGTCTCAAACCACCTTGCTGGCTCAGCTTGTAGCTCTAGGCAGATATTGGGGAAACAGAGTCTGTGAGGGAAATAATTTCAGAATTCAGTGGATTTTGAATTGTTTTTTAACAAGCCTTGTAAAGAAAAACAGTTTACTAAAAGATGAAAGGATGGTCAAATTAAATGTACACATACAGAATGGCTATCATTAGCCTCCTATGCACTCCTCACAGTTTAGAAGAAACATACCTGTTTTCAAAGCCATTTCAGTTTGCAAAAAAAGTGATTGGTTTAATAAAAAAGAAAAATAAATAGTTTTGTTTCCCCTGCATTTTTCCTACCATTTCTAAATGCAGCTTAGGAAACATGCAGTCTCTTACACCTCCCCACCCCCCCCTTTTGTCTCCCTTGCTGTCTTTTATAGAACTTGTTGTCACTCAGGTGAAACTTCATTACATTTAACCCTAGAAAGGGGGCAGGAAGTGTTTAACCTTCACGCTATGAGCAAATGTATTTCTTATAAATATCATAATATCTACAGTAGGGGTTAACAAATCACATAATTTCGTTTTGAAGATGAAGACATATTTTCTGTGAAATTGACAGAAAAAATACTACAACTTAGTTGTACTTTTTTTAGTTCTAGAATTCCTCTGTTTAAATTAAACAGAAGGATCTGTGTATTTACAGATCTGCCCAGCTATGGGAAAGAGAAATATAGCACAGCTACACAGCTAACTGAGCAGAGACAGTAATTTTGAGCTATGAAAGCAAAGCTCATTTATGTTCTAAGCTTATTTTATTTTTCTTAAATCAACATTAAGAAGGAAAAGTTGAGATATTAATTACCCGTTTACTGCCAATGTAGCGGAAAATGTAATTTATAGACCACTTTCAAAAAAGTGCTTGCTTAATTTAAGAACTCAAATTATTCAAATAACATTTTGAATTTGATTATTCGTATAATTGAAATGTTGGTCTTGTAGCCTGAATTGCTTCTCTGAGTTACAACCTGAGCAACAGTTAACTAAGACCACACTCACTGTGGAGATTATCACAAATGTGAGCAGGAAAGGAAGAGAGACTAAGCCAATGTATAGCATTTACCTGGAGGAATTTATGGGCAAAGCATCAAGGTTTAATTTGAATTTGGGGTTTCCACAGGCTTTTACAGCTCTGTACACACAGAGCTGTTGCCACTCTCTTCATTTTTCTATATGGACTAGGATCGAATTTACTTGTTCCCACAAATTTGCATCTCTGAAAAGAGTGATGTGAAGAAGCCAAATGGTCTATGACTGTGGCTTTGAGCAAGCGCTGAGCAGTGCATTTTGACCAAGGTAGAACTGAATTTATGTTGTGGCCCACCAACTCAGAAATTTGGGAAATGCAGCTGTATAGATGTTGATCTCAAGTTTTCCCAGTCTTTTTCTAAGACCTTACTGAAATCTCTACAGAATCCTGCTACTAAATATATTGTGTGGAAAATCTATACTGAAATCAGAGATCGCACTTCAGAAATTCTTACATCAATAATATGAAAGTTATTCCCATTTTCTGCAATGCCAAGAAAAACAGAGCAGAATCAATACAGCTAAATACAGACTATCTATTTGCTTAGCAAAGATGCGTTTGAATTCAAAGATATCAGCCTGTATCTTTTCAATTTAAAAAATGTTTCCTATCCATAACAACAGGGAGAATGAGATTAAATGGGATGAAAGATAAATGCAAAATTTCATACTTGGCACCTAAAACACTCATTGCAAAAAACCTCCTGAAACACAGAGGCTTTAGTGAAGGCCTACTTTATATTTCAAAAATGGATTAAGATATTTAAATGATCTTGCATCTATAAAGAAAGTTCAGAGTCTCACCTGGCCTAGAGCAAGTTTGATTCCAACACACCTGGATTTTCCTAATAATAGCATCTCAGCTTTTCCAGCATTCAGAAAAGAGGTTCAGACAGATCTAACCCTAATTTAAAATTCTCTACATTAAATGCATGTTAATTATTTTTTTCTTAATATGTAAAGGATATTATAGTCATTTCATATAATAATTAGAAGTAATTTATTATTTTAGCAGGATTTCCATGATTGTCTTCTCCTCTCCACCTAGCTGTTAGTGAAGCCAAGGGATCCTCAGGAAAGACAGAATGGCATGTTTGGGTATATAGCTACAGGAGAAAAACATTAAGGTTTTCTTCCCACCAGAGAAGGAAGCTCAGATACATGACAAATAATCATAATGGGAGATGCATCCGAAAAAGCTTCTTGTTTCTCATGTGTCTAGGTGGAGATGAATAGTACACATTCTTTAACCTGGACAAGCAACATAACTTCTTTTATTGTCTCAAAATGACCAAAACCTTTTTTTTTTTTTTTTTTTGCTGAAAAATGTAAATAAGAAGAATTAATGCCTCAACCTGGAGTATATTTAGAAAGACTGGGATTTTTTTATAAACAAGTAACAATAAAGTATTGTAATAAAAAAGTGCCCCATAACTTTAGCTATAGGTATGTTTGCTTATGTTATGTATGACTAGAAGGTCTCAGGAAAACATATTAGTCCATCTTGAAAACTTCTTTGGCCCTTGATGTTGTTACATATCTAGTAGCATCATGCTATATCAAACAAATCAAAACAGACCCCAAACTGTGGGATTTTCAAAGGAAATGTGATGATTCATGCCTCATTGAGTTTAAATACCTAACTTCATCAGAATCTGAAAATCCTATCCATAATCAGAGACTTAGTGTATAATAAGTTGGAAGGATTTTAAATGACAGACAAGCTTTGAGAATTATGGTTGAAATTAAGTAGAAGCTTTTTTTTTTTTCCCAAATTCTCAATGTCTCCAACAACTACGCTTCGTACTTTGCTGCCGAGAATATGAAACACTTGGACAGCCAATGGCATCATGTTTTCTGTTAGGTTTTTTTTCACACCCTTCTTTCCCAGCTTGTCTTTTCTTGTCTAGTCTTTTCTTTTCTAAACAAGTCTAATTCACTTTTCACATTTCAGCTTCCCCATCCTCCAATCCTTATTATTCTTTCCTTCTAGTCTGCCTGCCTTTCAGCTAGGAAAAAGAAGGGTTAATAAAGCCATGATTAAGCTGTAAAAGGCTGACATTTAGATATCAACTATGAATCAACAGCTAAAGTATTAGTGGAAATGGGGTTTTTTTTTGTCTCTAACATAGACACCCTCTGCTGCAGCTTGCTTTTCTTTTTCTTACATTCCGCTTTTTCAAGGTGCAAGGGGACAAACCACAAGTTGTGTCACTACATCTATGGCCTTCCCCTTTTGTATGCTTGCCTTCCAAGCCCCAACGATAAAAATTCACCATCTTTTTGCCCTGAAAAACTAAAGGTGGAGTTATTAAACACAGTGGAGAAGCTTATCTCGGGAGCATTTCACCCTCGCTCACAGGCAGCCAACTGAGGCGCGAGCCAAACTAGACAGAGAGAGACGGAGGAGAGGAGAGGGGCAGCACAGAGACCCCATTAGTGATTCCCCCGCTGCAGCCTGAGTGGCAGCTGGGAACAAGGCACTAACTGTTTGCCTGTTGCCCATTCTTGTGTTATTGGGTAAAATAAAAGTTCTTTTCTCTGAGAATCTTTGTACAATAAAACAACTCTCAGTCATTTGCGAGTCAGAGGAGAGGAGAAAAGGGCCTCAGTGTAAAGTGCTGCAAACTGGCACATTGTTTCCAGTCATTTTCTCACTATTCACATATAAGGAGAGAGAAGGGGAGGAAAAAAAAGGGCAGAGGGATGAGAAAGAAGGGGGAAGGAGGAGGGGAGAGTCGGGGTATCTTTTAACAGAAATGTCAGATGCTCAGGGCTGCTGGGGGAGGAGAGGGTGAAGTGTGTGTCTAAAGAGGGCAAGTTTTGCCTCAAAGTCTCCAGCTGAACTCCTGGCCACCCACTTCCTCCAGTTCTGACTCTTTGCCAGTCCCCATTTTCTCTCCTTGGCCAAGATGGGATAGAAACCAGCTTCTCTGGGACCTGGAGGTCGGGGTGATCTAAATGCTGCTCTGCAGAGAAAGGGCAAGACGGGCACTTCCCTCCCTCTCCTTGCTGGATTTCTTGTGGTTTTCCTAAGAACAGACACACTTAGTCATTTAATTAGGAGAAACTTTACAGAGTTGAAAGTCTGACTCCTGCACATGACATATTTCCTGGGATCAACAGCACCGTAAATAGCCAGACAAAGGTTTTTAATGAAATCTTTTATTCAAGGGTCTCACATGAACTTGGCTCATATTAGGTGTTTCCACAATAATAACAATTAAAAAGCCAAAAAGCCACATGACACTAGTTTATGCACAAAGTAGGGCATAGCAACTCCCTAAACCACAATAGCATAACTTCTCTACCACCTGGATGAACAAGCACCTAGAAGCTCTGATAGCAGCTCCTCTGCTCAGAAGCTACCTACTAAGCTCTCAACTTGGGAGAAAAGCATTCCTCCAGCAAAAATTCAGGACCTTTAAAATCATTGTGAAGTGATAACACAAGCAAAGACAGAATTTGTGGCACTACAACAAAGGTTCTGATATTTACTTCACGGTTCCTCTAAAGTAGGAAAGACAAAAGCATCCTTAAAGGACAAGAAAATTGTTAATCTGAAAATAAGGAGAACTTGAAGGTAAGAGTAAAGCTTGCCAGGAGGAGACATGGAAAATTATAATACAATGTTATCTTGATGACTAATTTATTCACTTGCCATAGCCTGGATGTAGAATCAATATGAACAGAGAGGCTGCTGGATTTCTTGAACATGCCCATATCTAGCCACTCCTAAGACATGGTCTGTGGGTTGGTACCAATGGGAGGCTGCAACTCCTCCAAACCTTCCGCTTAGAAATCCCATATACGATTATACACTCCATGGAGTTCTTAGTGAATGTCCCTTGTTAGTCTTACTCTGTAACTGAAGATTTTTACTATGAGATTTTAATTCAGTAGAGGGAGCTGTGGGTGAGAGTGATGCAGTTCCAGCCCAGGGAAGATTGATTGTGTTCATTCAGCCCCCACAGCCCGAAAATGCTCCCTATTTATTTTATTCAAGTTCTTGTTACAACACATCTCTGAGTTGCCAAGACATTTTTTTCCACTAGCAAAAGTCCTTTCCTTTTCCCTGCTCGCTTATGCGATACAATCAATCCCAAGAGCAGTCTGGTATTTCACTTTATTTTTGCCCCCCCCAGTACCCCAATCTGTTTCATGATGGCCATGTGTATTACACCAGAGAGCGCTCAATGTTTTATAGAGCTCATATAGACTTGGCTGCCACTAGTTGTATATTTTAATATGGTACTGAGTTGGATCAGATACATTCCCAGCATTCAGATGGCCAGGGCTCATGAGCTGAGCAATTCAATGGAGGTTATCTGTAATGACATTGGCAAGCTTCTTTGTTTAGTGAACTGGTGTTAAAAACAACATATACAGTGATTTTGCATCATGATTACAATGACTTCATAGCTTCATGGCCACCAGTTAAGCCATACATAATGCTAGAGAAATAGTTTTATCACTTGAACTGTCATCCAGTAAAAATAAAAATTATTAGCCAGAGACTAAATGATAAATGAAGTTCAAGTACTGGAGCAGAAGTTTGTGAGCCAGAACTGATCCCGCAGAAGCTAGAAATACATTTGCACATAAGCTAGTAAATTATGTATTTGTCCACTCAGTAAGTGTAAAAAATGTCAAGAAGAGAGTTGCAACAAGACGAGTGGTGATTCCTTCAAAGCAACTGGGGAGCCCCTGTCTTTCCTACCTTTCAGGGTATTTGAAAGCTTTATTTGAGCACAACCTGCAAACTGTATTTGACAAGGGCTATTCCAACTGGCCTCTCAAGTATCTGCTCAGCAAAACTGGAGTAGGCTTCTCTTTATGGGCCAATCTTTAGAACATAGCTAGTTTTCTGATTTCAAAATTGGGCTGAATAAATAACACTGCCATTAATAAGCTTCACAAAACTTCTGTACAAACTGAGCTAACCAGGAAAATAGAAAAGAGCATGGAAACAACATTTTATATGCACGATTTTTCCACTAGGTTCCCTTTTTCCTTCTCTCTTGCTTCACATGTAATCTACTAAGCCTGAAATCTCTTAAAAGTATGAACCATGTCTTTATACTTGCAATTAAAACGTGTAATCCATGCTGATATATATCCGTATTCCTCATCAACACAAAGACACTAGCTTGCTCCATGGGTTCAACTGTGTCCTTACACAAGACAGTGATGACAGTTTTCAATCAAAACTTGCAGATAATGGTACATGAAGTAAGGACACCCAATCTACTCACACCTGATACTACTTTTCATCACGTTAAGATTTTGAAAAATCCATGAAAAGTCAGTTTTACACTGAAATCCCCTGGTGAGGTTCCTGTGCTGTTCCTAATCCCTACTTGAGTTTGAAATGAGTCTGCAGCAGTGTAAATAATGGTGGAGGGTGCTTTACATTCCAGCTCTGTGGCTGGAGGTGGATCTACTTTTCTGTGGAAGGGTAGGAGAACAGGTCAGACATGGGTTTGGAAAGTTTCATAGAGCGAGTTGCCTGTGGAGCAGAAACACTCACTTGAGAGTTTATCTCTGGTTAGCGTCAGATGAAAATGACCCTTTTGGTGATACTTTACAGCACAGTTGAAATTGCTTTGTCCCATTAGCCCAGTCAACAACCTCTTGCTTATGTGAATTATGAGAAACCGTTATGTTCGTAAGCACAGGGTTGAAATGTAGTGAGCAAAGCAAACAGGAGAACATCGACAGGGACTTATTTAGTTTAATTTTGTGCCATTAAAATTAACCCCACTGTCATTACTACTACTATTATTATTATTATCATTATTATTATTATTTTGTGTTGCTTTACTGTGATGTCAAATGGCTTTAAAACAAGATAAACAGGAAATCTGAAAAACACTTTGAAATTAGCATGCAGCTATTAGAAAAGTCTGTAAAAACTTGTGGTCCTGTTAATGTAATGTTGTGTGAAAAATTTCTTGAGACCATTTGTTTTGCAAGGTACAAAAATGTGCTGGTGCTCCCTTGAGCAGAAAGTTAAGAAGTCTGCGTCTGTCCCAATGAAACTACACGTCTATAGGCAAATACAATATTTATGCCATAAATACATGAATTTTTATTAAGAAAGAAGAATACTTAAATATTTAAGTATAAAGAATGTTTATGATTATGATCATTGCATTGTCAAAGTGGTTAAAGCCTGGCTCTTTGTAGGTCTCAGAAAGTTTTGCAGGTGAGTTCTGTAACATCTGAACTATCCTTTAAATTCTAGCTTCAACTTTCAGGTGACTTTCATGAATATCACTATAAACGCAAGCATGACAATGATCTTTCCTCTGAATCTGACATCTGGCCCCAAAAGGACTGAGCTTAGTTAAGAATCATTTAAGTGAAAAGCAGTCTTTGAAGGATCATCCTTTACCACTGCTTATCTTTAAACAAAAGTAAGTATACACAAACACACATCCATACAGATCCCCAAAGCTCTGAATAAACTCATAACTCTTTGTGTACAGTGTTACTTGGAAGAGCTATAGGGCTGCATAATTACCCCAACTCCCGCACCAGGCAGGGAAAGTTAGTGACATGTTGAGTGAAATGCTACACTGTGTTAATAACGGTTTTGAAAGAAATCAGAGAAGTTAATCATGTGTGGACACAGGGTTAAGAAGCAATGTAACAGACTATTAAGTTTAATATAGATATGTGATATAAGCATATGCAGACAGCCATTAGCATAAATTCATGTTACAGAAGAGCAGTGCAGCATACCGCGCGATGGATTTATAGCATACGCGGTGTGCAGGGTGGGCACCAGAACAAGGGAGAAATGGGTCAACAAATTCATAGACAGGTCTTGAGTCAGATTGGCAGAACCAGGGCAAATGCAACCAGGCTGCTTTTCAGTGGTGGTGCTGTCTCAGAGTGACTATCTATCATATCACAGTCAAATTGCTTGGCTGCTGTTTTCTATGGGTTTGAGCACGAAGACATCAAAGCCTGGAGTGCACATGAGGTCCTTTGTTTTGCATTCGTACTATGTGATGAGGACAGCTCTCACAGATCAATTTCTGCTCCCTGTTTCTGAAATGAAGACACTGACAAATTCTGCAAAGGCAAACGGTTTGATGCCACTTACTAAGAATAAGAATTGCAGAAGCTGCCTTATATTTGTCTCGTTTACCTGACTTCAGGATCCCTCATTCATATTGTATTGATTTTGCCTAGTTATTAACAGAGCTGAGTGAAGAATCTGTAACAAGTTCTGAGAATTTGCCTCCTTTTTCTCTTTGCAGAATGTAAACAATATTCATTACACAAATCCACTGAAGAATTCCCCCAGTTTGCTAACTGCCTGCCTTGCTATTTGACATCATTAGATATATGTGGTTAAACGTGGTTTCTGCTAACTATTCTTACTTGTAAAAATTGTTGGCAAGCACATTTCTGGAAGATGACTATAAAAGAAGTTCAAAATAATTTAGAGTTAGATTGCCCACAATGAATCGTGTTGTATCTTAAGAGAAGACAAGATAGAATAAGGGGAACTCCTAAAGTTTGCTTATTACAACCAGCATTTTCTCTCCTCAGCTCATGGTTAGTGCAATGCAGAGTAATTGGTAAGAGGCTGCAACTGGACTTTTAACAACATTTATAACATGTATAAATTGCACTGAACCACTTGTCCTTCATAATCCCAGAAAGAGTTTTTACACTTAAGATGCTTCCTGCATTCTGTGTTCCTCCTAGCAATAAAAGCCCACAACAAAACAGTGATAGGGCCTGATTCAATTTAATAGTGGTCTCCTCACAATACCTACAACTGTTTAATGTTATGAATCCTTAGAGCTATGCTACTCTTTCATCAAAAAGAAAGGGTTACAACCTTCCCCGTGTACAATGTTTTTATTGTATTTTGCCTTTGGGAATTTCCAGCCCAGCCTAATCTCTATCTAATTGTGTGTGAGGGAGAAAGTCTCCCATCAGCTCAAAGGGCCATTGATATTCAGGTGAGATCCAAGCTGTTTTCCAAATTTTGATCATTCCTTCATCTTCAAGGGCTGTTTGGCCTCTTATCACTCACATGTGAAATCAGCTTTAAAGGTGATTGTCATTTGTGAACTTCACTGTGGGTCCAAACTTTGCTCAGTGCATTCACAACATTCCCCAGGTTTTAAACTTTCAGGTGACCTTAACTCAGAGCAATTTGCAGCTTGCTAATGGTTGTTTCAACAAAGTACTCTATTAAGAAAATTTTTTGTCCCTCCTGTGACCCCAGTGCCAAGAACAGCTCAAAATTATTGGTAGAGCAGCTCATCAGGACTGTGATCAGAGACAAATTTAGCAGAGACAAATTTAAAATGGGAACAGGAGTAAACTGAGTGGTGAAACATGAGTTTCAGTTCTGAAACGCAAGTCTTTGGCTGGAAGAAAGCGGTTTTCATGGATGCAAAGTTGTCTCTAATGCTTCTGTGATATCTGGCTTTTCCTGTGTAAGAGGTTATTCTGGATCCTAATGAGCCCTTGGTTTCTGCATCACATTTGCTTTCTGACTACTGGTTTTACCACTGCAACTGAAAGGATGAAGATAGTGAAAGCTGTCTGACTGAAAGGACACCAATTGCTGGATGAACCAAGCAGACTTCTGCTGATTGCACTAGGATGCCAAAGAGCAGTTTGGAGCCAACCTTCTTTGGGGATGGAAAAACATAGGCTGGGACAAGTCTTGGAACCACTGCTGAGCTGCTGATTATGTGTCATATGCTCAAGATGATAGCAGCAAAAAAATCTTACACTAGTATGTTGACATTATGGTTATCTTGGGGACTAGGTCAACATACAGCAGAAAAAGAGTCTCATTTTTGGGTGAAGGAGAGAAGAAAGAAGGGGATGATAGACATTCTCAGCCATTTGTGCTAGATAACTTGAAAAATAAGGAGAAAAAGTTGAGAGAAAATGCAACCTCTACACTGGAATCAAATGCAGTATACGTACAGATTGACTTATATAGCGCAGCTACTTTATAGACACTGTATTGATAAATTTTAGCTATGATATTTAGCACTTTCTTGCTACCATTCTCCTATCCCACACTGGACATCTCCGTTTGTCTCTACCACACCAATCAATATATCAGTAATAAAAGAAGGTAGGTTATAGAACAAGGAAGATTTCCAATGAAGCCAAAATGCAGGTTTCATAGGAAGAGAACCCCAGTATTGCACTTGTCTTCCAATGGCTGAAGAGCTCAGCTAACTGCTCTGTATTCCCAGCCTGGCTCCTTCCTCCCCTCCTTAAATAAAGCCCTCTCATCATGCTTATTAACATTCCAATTCATCAAAGCAATTGTTAAAATAAAATGAAGAAAAAAGTTCTTTCAGCACTGGTGGAAATTATTTTAACATTAGATTTCAATAAAATCCCCCCTCCTCTGGTCCTCTGTGGATAAGCAATCAATGGGTTAAGTTTAGATCACTAACGTATGTTCCATGACCCCAGAATGCTTCATCAAATGTACTCATTACCAACAGAGCAAGTGAATGAGTAGTTGTGAGCTGCAGTTTAAGCGCTGATGGGATTGTGTGTGAGCCCCAACGTGGCCGAGGTATTTAAATTTTGATTTTTGTAATGGGCTTTGACATGTTTCATTTCCTCCGAGGGAGCACTCAAGACCTCTGAAAGTAAATGTTGCTAAAAAGTCATCAAGGCAGAATATTAAAATGCCATCAAATGAAAATTTCACTAATGCAATCCGGCTAGGCCTTCAGGTACCCGAGCGAAAAGGGGAGTGTCAAAGGTCCTGCTTCTTTTAGTGAAACATTATTTGTTCCTCTTCACTGACTGTTTCTCCAAAATAAATTATTTAAAGTCTTATTTCTTTTTTCTCCTGGGCCTTTTAAAGTTCAACTATGCTGAGAGGAGGTGTGGGGAGGGGTGCTGGGGGAAAGAAGTGTCATATGTAGAAATTTAACAAATTGCTGTGCATGCATCATGCGCCTCTGAAGATTGGTTTACACTTGCTGGATGTCTGCAGCTTTGATATGGGCAGGGGACAGGCACTGACATGCTCTGGTACATGGCTTCAAACAAGTGTAGGGGCAGGGACCCACACGTGTCACTGGAGGATCACAGCTTAAGGACGGGGTTCAGCCTAGAAGATATTAAGCACATTCCCTAGGAAATGGGAGGACTCGGAGCTCACCCAGCACCTTACAGGTTTCCTGTCCTCCCTTGGAGACAAGGGGGCTGTTGTAAATTTTTCAGACCCGTTCCCCATTGAAATGGTAAAGCAAGAAGCATTCACAGAAGAGTAATGAGGTGGTAGGAAAGCAATGTGGTGGTGGGTGTAGGGATCTTTCTTTTCTGTGGAAGGCAGAGAAAAGGCAAAAGGCCATTGTGTTCATGATAAAAGAACTGGAAACTTTGGTTTCACTTCCACTTGCTTTATGCCTGTGTAGATCTGCGACTCTCTTGCTGTTCCTCCCGACTTACAACACTGGGCAAAACTTAAGCCCCTTGTTCCCAGGAATCTGGAGGCAAATTAGAAAAAGAAATAACAGCCACTTTATTTAAGAAGCGTTAGTCAGTTGAGCTTCATTGAAACTTTACAACAAGGATGAACCAGAGGCATCCTGACCTCGTTCAGAATCCCCTCCCGGGTGACTCCACCAAGGATATTTGAACAATGAACTCAACCAGTGGAACAGCAAAGAGGAGAACTGCACCATCAGGCCAGATTCTGATTGACTGAGTATAGGCAGGAGGTTTGCTACGGTCAAACTTCATAAAGCTGATTAACACATCTCTGCCTGACACATATACCACCAGGAAGAGGGCAGGCAGCAACTGTCGGGGGACAAGCAACTATTAAAAGACAGTTGCAAAACAAGAGTTTCTAAATGATTCATAACTACCCTTTATAACCCTCTTACTGATGTTTGCCGTGAGTGAAGAGAGAGAACAGGGGTTTTTTTTACCCCTCTCACAGCTGTTTGTGTATTGCTCTTGACTTGACGCAAATTCTGTGCAATGTAGTTAATAAAAGCAAGCGGAAAGATATCTGCAGCAATCTCCCCAGCAGCTCCCCAAGTCCTGGAAAAAAAACCCCTAAAGCCCCTCTGCACACCCACAAAGTAAGCAATCTCATTTCAAACCCCATTCTACCAGTTCCTGACATTGTCTGATTTCACATTAGCACAACGGATGGAAATGGCATTCAAGCTAATTATCTACAGGAGACTGAGCAAGAGGTTCAGGTGAGCTCCAAAAATTAAACAGGAAAAAGAAAAGAGGAAAAAAAAAAGGCAAAAAATACCTACAAAAATATACTCCCCCTAAAGGCCCTCTAAACTCCTTTCTCAAAGAAGTCAAGCTGTTTTGGACAGAATGTTTTTTGGGAAATCCCCTGAAAATTAAGCCCCACCTGGGTGCCCAAGAAGAGGACCAGGCTCTTTGTCACCAGGGGAGTGTTGGAGTTTACAAAGCATACACAAATGTTTCCCACTTTTGGGGGGTGATTTTGCAAACACCTGATTTGTGAGCCATCTGCCAAAGTTGTGGCTCAGATGCATTTCATCTCAATTGGGATTAGGGTGAGTGATCCAAAATGTGCGTCTCCATCTAAATGTTGCGGGTCATGTCCCACGACATTGGTACCTTGTGTCTGCTGGTATTCAGTATGCAAATGGGATACAGCATGAAGTGATCCAACAGCACGATGTGATAGAGAGGCAAAAGATAGGAGACAATGTGTCAGGGAATGAGAGAAAAGTAGCAGGCTGCAAAAGAATGGAAATGAGAGATTGGGGCAAAGCTGTTATAAGAATTAGAAGGATGCGGTACTGTATGCTTGAGAGACATGAGAGATACTGGGAGAACATGGCTGAAAAACTATAGGAAGGCTGGAGGTAGCAATATCGCAACCTGGGTGGGACATGGAGGATAGAAACCTAAGTTAATGAGCATATTTATGTGTACTCTGAAAAGAGAATAGACTTCGGAATGGGAGAAAAGGGGTTATTTGCAAATAATGCTACTTCTTTCTCTACTTGCAAGGGTTTTTCTTTGCTGGTTTCAGTTAATCTTGAAAAAGTAGGATTGTATTAAACAAAAATAGTCCCCCTTGGTGTATCTGAGGTTGCTCAGAACCCAAATAATGTTTTCTTTCAGTTCACGTTTAATTTCAATGTATTTTGATGTTTAAATTAAAAACTCAAGATCTGATAGACAAAAAAAAAAAAAAAAAAAAAAAAGAGACCTTAAGAATAACAGAAATTACAGAAAAGACAAAACTCAATTTCTTCACACTTGGCAGTCATTTTCAGCAATAGCTACAGCTAGACAAATATTTTGGTTGTAAAAACTTCTTTCAAAATGCCTTTTTGGTTTAAGAGCAAAGAGAAGGAAAAGTCTAACTGACCAAATTGTTTCTTTTGAAGAAGTCTACGAAAAGCTCAAACGTTTTGTTAATTTTCTTTTTCAACTTGAATCGCCCTGTTCTCAGTACACTGTAAGTTGATTAAAATTAAGACTTCCCAAGAATAAAATATTTCACTATTTCAGTGTGGATTGTTTTTTTCTTCAACTCACTGAGGCATTCAGGACATTAACAAAGGCTCTTTTTCAGCTAGACTCTAAACTGTCTATTTTAAAAAAAATCACAAACAAGCTGAAAAATCAATTATTCACACAAATCTAGTATTGACCTCCTCCATAAATTACTCAGCCATCCAGTTCTGCCCACAAATTCATATGGAAGTCACAGTGAAACCAAAGGAAATTGTGAATATGAAACTGGCTGTAACTAGACGGTTTAGCAAATCTTAAAAGAAAACACATCCTCAAAAAAAATCTAGCAAAGAAGACATGGGGACTAGAAAAAGGAGCTACATTTTCATTGCTTATAGAAACCATCTTTTTGAAACTTCTGAAGATATCCTCGGCAGTGAACAAGAAACCCCAAATTCCCTTCTGCTTCACAAATAAGTCTTCTTTATTGTTTGTATTTTGAGATTAGATTGAGGGACTGAGAGCCTCCATTGCCTGCTGATTTCTGCTGTGATTTTAATATGCTCAGAAAAAGACAGAGAGTCATTTGGAACCGGTATAGGACGGGGAAGCACAAGAATGGCATCGGCAGCCTGCAGGTGAATTTTAACCTAACTGATCCAAGCAGACATTTGACCTTTCCTAAAGCCTGGTAGTGTCCATCTTCATAGTTTCAGTGTCATACTGCTTTCACTAGGATGATGGCAGAAAAACAACAAGGGATGCTTAAACTCCATCCATTCGTACTGTCCAATTGATTATGTGCTTTAAATTCCACTCATACTTGGAAATATGTTGAATCAGAAACAGTTGGAAAGCATTTGGGATTTTATAGAGAATCTTTGTCTCAAAACCAATCAGGACTTTTTGGTGGGGTTTTTTTGTTTTCTCTTTGTGAGCTTGTTGTTTCACGGCAAATGGTATGGAAAAGAAGCAAACCCTCCAAAGATCATTTTGGGAAAGACTCAGTTGTCAAGGGGAGCATTTGACAAACTTCTATAGCACAAATCCTCTGGCCCTGTTTTATCTAACTTGGCACAATGAAGTTGTGATGCTTGCAGAATGTACTATGTTTACTTTAGTTTCTCTTCCAAAAACTCAATCAATATTGCAGCCTCACTGTCTCCTTTTATAATTGGCAATTACAGCCTGACTGCCTTGACACCCAAGTATCTTTATGTGTGTTATTCTCTATTTCCTGCACAGGCAGCTTAAAGCAGGCAGAAGCTTATGTGCATTAAGGAATGGGGTCATCAGTTTGGGTTTAGCCACTTACTTCGTACTTGAACTTCCTCCACATTTTTTGCCTTTCTTTGACCTTTATGTATCTAACTGGAAAACTGCTTGTGAAAGAAAGAAGTACTATTCATTGGAGAAGGTTCCTAAACAGCAACAACAAAAGAAGAAGCGTTAATAAGGCCTTCAAAATTTTCCATTGGAACTTTTGACCCAAAGCTTGGGAAGATGAAAGCTTGATTTATTTTTTTTTCTTCATCTGGATCTCTGAAGTTCAGAGTATAGACTTACTGCAACACTATGTGCATCCATTCAGTTTGGGAAGCTGCATCTGACCTACAGTTCCTGTAAGGCCCACATGGAACAAAATGATGATTGCCTCAAAATAAAAGCTTTTGAGTTTCTTTTGACTAGCCTTCCTCCTCCACTCAATATCTGAGATCTGCTTAGGTGGGTTCTGGAAAGAACATTATCCAGGAAGTGCTAACAGTGCACTTTAATTTTCTTCTGGGCCACCTTGCTGCCAATAGACTCCCAATCTGTTCTGAGAAGACTGCTTTCGGATAAACGTTATTGTAAGAGTTACTGCCCTGTCCAGGAGAAAGATGAAGACAATTAGTTCTGGCTAATAATGAGAAAAGTACTCAACAAACTACTCCTACAAATGAAATTTTATGGTGAACTCAGGTTTCCCTAAGTAAAGAGCTTCACTGCATTCACCCTGCAAAAGCATTCTGCTTTCAAAAGCAAAACAAGACTGCAGCTGTTGTAATCCTTCAGGTTCAGCAAAAGGGAAATCCCATATACGCACATAGCTCTGGTTACATGGACACATAGTTTCCAGAAGTTCCCTGGTATTTATAAACTTTCAAGGGAAAAAAAATATAAAAGATACAAACGTTTTGGGCGTTAGGGAAAGGTAAATAAACACACAGTTAAATGTATAGCAACAGTGAAAGCAGAAGAAGACAAAGTAAAACAAGATTTGTAACTAGCTTGCTAAGTGATACCACTTCGCTGTGTAAGCAGTTCGTGATCACTTTCTCTGCAAAAAGTATATAAAGTAGATACAGGAGCTCATAGAAAGGTTTCAAACACAAAAGGTGTAGTGAAATACTTTCTTCAAATCACAAACAAAAATCATAAGGACCCTTTAGCATTGGGAGATGAGTCAGAGAGAAAGTAAGTGAGTTTTACAACTTTACAGCATAGAGAAGAAAAATCAAGAAATGATTTATTGCTCTTCCTATAACACAAGAAAAAAGAGGTGAATTTAAATTTGAGAAAGTAAACAGTTTCCTTGGTGTTGCTGTCGACGGTTTTTAAACCAGTGCCTTATTAACCTATGAGATTCATTGCCCCAAAGTCTCTTTAGAGTCAATAGCAAGACTGAAAGAGACATTTGACATTTATTTTGATAATGACAAAAACTACCATTCGTTTTAAACATCTCTAATATACCTTTTTTTTTACGGGGCTGGGGTAAACCCTCAGGCATCCTGGCAGAAATCGAAACCCTAATTATTTAGGGCAAGGAAGAAACTTCTTCTCTTGCCAGGTCATCCCAGAGTTGCCCACTAGAGGGTCTCCAGGGTGTTCCTTGAAGGCATCTGGTCTTGGTCATCATTAATAGCAAAGAGAGGCCTTATCTGGGATAATCATTCCCTTTTCCCTGTGTATCAGTATATTCCCGCATGCAAGCCCTTTGCAAATGTCTATATTTCACAGAACAGTCTTTAGCTAGGGAGCTTTCCTGCAGCAGGAAAGGAAGTCTGTCCTTCTGTCTGATTTTACCTATGCAGTCCTACGGGCTCGGATCAGAACAAAGAGCTGTGGGGGGAGCAAGGGGAAGACATAAACCAGGAGTAACAATCCTACATCCCTTTGCAGAGATTTTAATGGTATATGTGTGGAAAAGTAATAAACGGGACATAGCCCATTAGGCAAGAACAAATTTTCTTACCATAATTTTATCTTTGTTTAATTGAATATTTAATTAGTATAAATATGAAACTAATTTTTTTATGTGTTCAGTACATTTAGCAAAAAGTGTTGTTCCTGGTCTACATCTTGAGAGGCATTTATGCAGGCACGGACAGCAGCCATGCCCTTCTCGTCCCCTTCTGTGTGCTAATAGAAGTGAGCGGGTCATTTGGCATTAGCAAAGGAGTAACTTAGCATTTGCACTGAGCTGAATCTTGCCAGACTGTGTGCATATTGGAGCCAGTAGACAGCGGCTCCTTTCACGTTGATGAATGGCTTTTTTCAAGCGTTCTGCTCCCTAGTTATGAGAAGGGTGACCCGGTCAGGAGACGACTTTATGAAGCTATAAAAAATGTATGTCACTTCGGACTCTCTAATGTCACAGAAAAAAAAGGGAGAGAGAGGGAGGGGGGGGGGAATCCTGTGCACAAAAAAATAGCAGGGTAATAAGCCTGTTTTCAGTGCTCTAAATAGCTTTCTGTCTACAGCCCCTGTGTATCCCTGTGAGCTGGGGCTGCTGCTTGCTTCAACAAAGCAGCGAGGGTTTTGTGTGTGTTTAAAAAGGTTGATTCTCTTTGCCTTCCTATCACAGTAAATGCTTATCATGATGACAACAAGGCATTGAGAACACAGGTCGGGTGGCTGTTACATCGGCTGCTGAAAAAAAAAAAAAGCTATAATGCACTTAAAAAAAACCCCTAATGTAATCCACTCAAGGTGGCTCTGACTTTTAAGTATGCAGAACAGCTCCAGAGAAAGGCACCATAAAAGCAAAGTAGCTTTGAAAGGGCCCTTTCATCTAATATTTTATAAAGTATTTTCTCTGTGTCACAAAGAATAAAAAGTAAAGGGTTGCCAGGTATATTTGCCCCCTGTGCCTTTGGTTAATACTCTGGAGTTTAAAGATACCACCATGTAGACTTTAACAGACAGCCCTCTGTAGATCCATAATTTAGCATTCACTGAATTTTTTCCCATTTCTTTTTAGGCTTTGATATGCATATTTCATTGCATTAGATGCCTCCCCTCCCTCATACCCCACTCCACCCACCTCCCAGAGATGTAGCACATTTTATAACTGATGTTAAAATGTTAATTTGCTCAAGGTAAGTGGCCTGGAGGATTGAGGGCAGAGGCCTTTTCTTAATTAGGATTTCAATTAGTCACGGGCCAAGTTGGGAACGCCCAAGTTCTGGGCTTGAACACTGCCCTTGCCAAAGCTGAGATGCAAAAGCTCCTGAACTCCTAGACCCAACCACTGGTCTGCTTTCCTGTTTTCCCTGGTGGGATTTCCAGTTCTCACCCCACCCGGCACTGGAACAACTTGCATCACAGTAGAAACAAGACTAACTGTGAGTGGAGTGCCAGACCCAGATAAATCACAGACATGTCTTTGAAGAAACATGGAAACCTTGGTGGTTTTCTGACAAGCAAAAATTGGGCTGGGAGGAACACAAATCAACAGGATTCAATAACAGCAACATGCAAGTCAGTGTTAAAATGGGTGGAGGTGACACAGAAATGTAACTTGCACCTTTCTGGTATTCTATAGGGGCACAAAATGGTGGCTTTTACTCATTTAAAAGTCCCTGGAGACTGAACTGAGTCCTAATGAAAGTTCCCATTGAAGTTAATGGACCTGTTTCTCTCCTCATTGCAGGGAGTAATTCTAATTAAGTCGATAGAGTTACACTAGCATAAAACTGGTGTATGTGAGAGGACTAGTAGGTCTTGGGAGAGTTGAGCCTCCTAACGGCAGGACTAAAACTGAACCCTGAAAATTTCAGTCACTCTTGCACTGAAATAAATGCAGCTTAATTACATCAAAATACATCGAGCAAGAAGTGGCCTACATTCTGCAGGATTGTTCCTTGGTCATAACTGTGTAATTCCACCCTCTTCCTCATGGAAGCAACACCAGGATTTTGGTCTCAGGGGTCAGAGTATAGAAGGAAATACAAGTCCAGAGAAGGCAACAGTTTTGAGTACTACTTACTATTATTTTCATTGCTCTTGACTCTAACCAGCTTAAATCAATAGCAAAGCTCCTGCTTCTTTCTCACTGAGGGAGACAGACCTCAAACAGTAAAGCAAATGGAAATAAAGAGGAAAACATGGTCACTACTTCTGAAAGCTTTCTATCTATGGAAATGCTTTAGAAAGTATGGGACAGAGGGGGAGCTTACCCTGACATCCCTGTGACAGTACTGACTGTCACCACCATAGCATCCTGCCCTATGCCCAGTCGCATTTCTCATACCACTGGAGGAAGCAAAGCCATCACCTAACATTAACTCCATGGCCCTTCTTCTGGTTCAGCTGGAGAGCAGATGACCCTTACCCACCAGCGTGTAAGGTGGAGATAGCGCAGCAAATCCCAAGATAGCTATTTAAAGCCATGCTGTTTCTTTTTTTTTTCTCCCGTATTTTCATCCTCTGAAAGTGTTTAAGCTCGGTAATGCATAAAATATATATTTTTGCAAGGAAAAAAAATCCCTCCATTTAAGAATTTATTAACAATTTACATAATTGCTTAAGTAATCTGCATAATTGACAGAAAGTTTAATTTGACCCTAGTTCAAATGCAACACTTATGGTTTTAAATTGAAATGGGTATAATTCATTTATGAGAGTAATTAAGCCATAGTGTCTAACAAATACAATGTATGCTGCCTGAGGCCTTCAAGGCCAGAACATACTATTAGGATGTTTTATTTAAATATGTCAAATCTGTTCATCTCCAAAGCCGCCTGTGTTAAAATATATCAAATGTCTTACTTGACCTTTAAGGTGCCCTACTGAAAACAGGGCATTAAAAAAAAATAATAAAAGAATTAAAAAATCACAGGCTTTTTCTGCATGCCTAAGGAAAGGCAGGAGTGGTGGAAGTGAGACCAAGGCAGGAGTGCTCTGAATGAGATTATTCTACCTACTAGCAGCTATGCAGCTTTAAGGGACTGCTTTTGCCTTCAGCAAGTGAAATAAACTTCCGTGTGCACAAGGCTATTTACAACCATGTATGCTAGCCACATAGAACTTACGTGGTGCAGAAGTCTTTATGTTGGCCCTCTGCAGAGACAACCAAGCAATTCCTGGAAATCCCTTGATTGCGCTGAGACCATCCAGGTTCTGCTCATGTGAACCAAGACAGAGGAGGCAACCCCCAGATGCCATAGCTACACAGTGATCTTCTCCCAGATTACCCTCCTTGAAGACAGCTACTCAAGGTCATAGCTCTCCTTTAAGGACAGATTCACTAATCCTTACTCAGTCTGACCAATGCTTTCCTTCAGCTTTATTCCTGTTGAAATTCTGGCTGCCACTCAAGGTCCTAGACTGACCGTTAGCATTTGCATTTCCCTATATTTGGGTGTATGGAAATATACAGAGTCTAACTAGCTGTAATAATTTTGTCTTTAAGGTTGGTAAATAGCCTGACTAAAGTTGCTTCTGAAAAGCAGATCCTAAATTTTGGATGTGTAGTGTGTTTTTAACGAAGGCTACCCTTTTTCTGTAGGGCTGTGCTCAGAAGAGGTAAGATTTGTCTTGAGAAGAAAAAGTGCTGAAGACCTGTTCAGAAGAAAGAAGAGTTTTATTCTTGTTTGGAATGTTTTATTTTTGTCACGTTGCTATGCTGAGATTCTCCTGGGGGCCTGTAGCTTCCCAGGGTTTAGGTCTCAGGCTGTGAACCCACATCTGATTTCATCTGGTTCCCTGTGTCGGACAGCTTGCCTGACTCACTCTCCAAATGCAACTCCAGACTTGCTGGAGTATAACAAAACCTCAGCTCCTCAGTCATTTCAACAAGTTGCTAGTTAGGTATTAAAAGGCTGATCATTCTTACTTGAAAGAACATCCAGTATCATCAGGTAGAAAAATTCGTGGCTATGAGGTACTGATCTTTTCTCTGCAGTCAAAAGAAATGGCGTATGAAACAGGACTTTGCTTTTTTCCTCAAGAGGCATGTTTCTAGCCTATTTCAAGGCAGACCTACTCACTTTTCTAATTAAGATACGATGTGATATACATAGGAGAGAGAGATGAGGTGCAGGATGAATGTATGCCAAGTAGCGATCTCAATTACCAGTCATGTAGATTAAAACCATCTGATATTAAGGAATTTATTAAATGCCTTCCATTAGCTACAAGAGTGTGCAGAAGAGCAGTTTTGCCCACTTTTGTGGTTGTGTCACTAGTTTCATGATGGATGGCAGTTTTATCCAAAGTAGCAGCTTCAGAGAATGAGGAGCATGAAAAAAATTCAGCTTTCATTAACAAACAGCAGGGATGATTAAATCGCAACAGTTCGACAAGTTACCATGAGTCAGCTAAGCTGCAGTAACCATCCCTGAGCATGTTTTTATGTGAAAGCAAATGCTAGTTTACATGTTATAGCTCAGGTTGCCATGAAAGAGGGCAAAGTGTAGTGAATTATTTTGCATATGCCCCAGGCAGAAGAATGCACTTGCAGGAAATCACTGCAGCTCAGCTGACAAGTAGTAACATGCTACAGTTCCCTGGTAGCAGGTCAGAAGCATAGATTTTTAACCTGTTTGCAGGCATGATGTGTAATTGGAAACCACCACCCTAATTAATCCTAAATAAATAAGGCCCATTAATGGAAGCACATGCTGATTGATTGATTTTTTAATTTAGATTAAGAACTAATCAGCCTGCTATCTTTTCCCACCCCTAAAATGCAATTCATGGTTTCAGAATGAACTTCTAGGAAATCAATATTAGGATAAGAAAGAAGGAACGCCCAGTTGGCTGATGAGCCCTAACGACCATGCATTGTTCCAAAACGGTGGGAGTTTTACAGTCCTTATTGACAGAACCAAAGAAGTGCTTATGAGGACCTCAGAAAACAGAGGTGAGACTCAGACTTTAGAGGAACAAAAAAAATCAAAAAATCTTAAAATATTTTTTGTTATGTCATTGGATTATCTTCAACTGCACTGGTCCAGTATAAATGGGTTAAGAATGTCAAAGCCAGTACCATGTAAGCAAGAGAGTACATTGTGGTTTGAAGGAAAGGTCACATTTAAATGTCAGAAAGGGGTCGCATTTCTGGTACTGAGTTTGTAACAAATGAGTGGGATTATTAAATTTTTCTGTTAAAAAAAGAACTGCAGGTTTTGCTAGATTTCAATCCCACCTGGAAGGAGACTTTCCCCCGGCTGGGAACTCTCCAGGTGACATTTAGATGGAGCACCTTGGGAGTAGGGAGAGGAGAGAACCAGGGCAGGAGGGTGAGGGTCCTGGGGCAATTCCTAGAGGATTCCCATCACAGCCACCAGGTCAGCCTGGTGAAACTGCCTGGAAAGTCTGCAAGGCAAGATGACCTCAGCATAAAAATCAGGCCATTGCGCACATCTCCCCGAACATCTTTGATTCCAGAACATCTGCCCAGAATCAAGGACCGCCAGTGAATTACTGATCATCATTACTGATCTAATAATAATCTCTTAAATAATACATCACCCTCAGCTTCAGGCAGCCAAGTCGGCAGCATGAAGTACTACTAACCCCAAAGGCATAGATTTCTTCTGAAGGGCCTCAGTTGAGCTTGTACCATCAAAGTGCATGGGTTTCACAGCATTTAATTGCCTGATTTGCTGCTTCCAGGTAGATGTCTAGATAGCAGTTAGACACTAGGCAGCACAGAATACTTTTACATCTGTAATAGGCTATTTCTATAATTACAAAAAACATTATATATGACAAAATATTGTATATAATTATTTATTATATAGAAAACTAAATATTCCCTGGTTTAAATGAGTAAAACTAGAAGTAATTTCCTATAGTATGAAGGTTTAGCAATGTCTTTATTTGGAAACCTTTAGTTCTAGTTTGATCAGAAGAGAAGGTTTGTGATTAAATCCATTAATCAATTGATCATCGTTCAGCCCATTTCTTTCTGAACAGTTGGCTAAATTCAGCAGTCCATGTTCACCATTTTAGTCTACATGGAAGCACCGTAGGGAGCAAATCTGTATTTGAACTGCTAGTCTGCTGCCATACATTATTAACTCTCCACCCTGCCATTCTTAGGCCATGCTAAGCATAGATTTATCAGGATAAAACTCCAGTATGAATGAAGAATGGCTAAACAGACATCACCAAGTGAGACCCAGCACATGAAAGTCTTATTCCTTGTATCTCTTTGCTGGAATGGGCTTTCATGTGGACATAAGACCAACAATTCACCAAGGAGCATTGCAGCTCTTCAGGAGTAACCTGGTAGAATCTGCCTTGCTTTCCAAAACTTTTCAGTTCAAACAAGGTGGACAGATACTTATGCAGACCAGTCTGACACATTTCTGAGATAGCTTTAACATGTAAGTAACTCTTGCCTTGGTTAAAACCCAAATGAATGGCTTCACAACAAAAATTTAGAAACATTGTGAAAGAAATAATTTAACTATATTTCAAAAGCCAACCTCAACTAATGTCTGAGAGCTAGATTCTCTTACCCCTTTTTCTATAGTGCATTACTCCATAAGAAGTACACTGAAATCAGTAAAGCTACCATGGAGCAGATTTTGTATGATAGGAAAGGCAGTGGTCAAATTGAAGGGAATGCGGTGAGGGCTGTGCCCTAGGAAAACTGCGGTATCTGACTAAAGAAAAATTCCAGGAACAAATCCCAAGTTTTACCAACTTACTTTTTAATTCCTTTTTTTTTTTTTTTCCTAAATTTGTATTCTTTGCTCAGGACCTGTCACATTATTGTGTATTCCCACAAATAGTTGTATGGACAGCTGACATCATTTAGACATCAAAATACCTGGTAGGGCATTTAGATGTGCAAGTGACCTTAAATACACAGACTGAGAGTACAGAAATGGAAAGAGGGCTTTAAAGTCTGGCCTCTAGAGTTTAAGTGCAGGTGATTCCCTATCATTTTATGTGAAGTGGTTCTAGCTGGGCTTGGAATTTGCATCCCTGCACCATTCAAATGGCCTGGAGTTTCTTAATTACCAAACAAATGGAGAGTAGCTGCTTGATTTTGACAGCTCCTTTGTGTATCATTCTTCACAGAACATGAATGATTAATGGAATTTTCCCAACACAGTCAAAGTTGTTTACTGATGGAATTAAAGCTGAAATTGGCAGTGCTCTTTAGGGACGACTTTTTCTATAATGTCACCAGACCTGCCAAGCTCTCCTAAAAAATAGGAACAATTAGTGATGGGTCAGAAGGATTCTGGGTATTAAAAGGTTTGGTGTCTCCAATGAAAGTGAAAAGGGAGGTGGATGGGTGAAAATGAGCAAGAATAAAAAAAACCCCACAAAACTAAAGCCTGTTATTGATTATTTCCTTCAGGGAGTAATATCCTTGGGCCCAAGTTCTGTGCTTGAATTAAAAGGGAAAAAAGTTAGATTTCACTATTTGAAGATATGAAATATATAGAAGAAGCCAGATAAACGAAGTCCATGTTCAACTCCTTCTGTTCAAGCACTTCTCATAGGACAAATGAACATGAAAACTACTTGGCTTCAGTGAATGCAGACTTCACATTGTCAACACAAGGCAACACCTCATGTGTAGAAATCAAACTTGTAAGACAGCTAATTACCAAGGGGTGGAAGAAGAGCACAGAAACTACGCAACCAGAACAGCTGTGTTTAGAACATTGTGACTTTGACTCCTTTTTGAGCATTAGAAATGCCTGGAGGAAGAGCTATCTAGTGCAAAGGCAGTCGTTACTGGAGGACATGCAGTACCTTGTGTATCTTGCCTTGTAGGGAGTGTTACAGGACTGCTAGAGGGCCTGGGGAGCTGTTGTCACCGGAAACATACCAGTACAGACTTTGGAGGCAGGGATGTCCAGGTGAAGGAGATGGAGAAGAGGCTGGTGGTTCTGGTATGTAATGAGAGCATGAAAGGAAGCCGACTGCAATGAGTCAGACAGACCTGCAAATTAAATAATCTGGAATTATTCTGAACATATTCATAAGCATAGTTTTCCCCCCATATTTTCATCATTTGCCTTCTTGTCCCCTTACATTGCCAGATTCCACAGCAGAAAAATTTGTGGGAGTAATATCCTCCCATCAGCAGTGGTTCATCTGGGACACACTTAAGAAGTTCATAATAAAGGAAACCCTACAGAGCGTGCTCAATGTTTGAAGTGTTTTATGAACAACTTCACACCAATCCCAGGAGATAGTTAGATAAGCATGTGATTTATTTTTATTCCCATTTTCCAGATAGAGAAAAAATGGTGAAGTGACCTTCTAAAGGCCGCAGGAGGAGTTGAAACTGAGATGAGATCAAGGAGCTCCTCACTACCCTGCCTATGGGGAAAACATCACATTGCTCTGCATCTCTCTTCTGCATCTATTGCGCTAACAAAGGCCTTTCACCACACTTACACAACTATGAGATGGATTTTTATGACCGTAGTAGAATCTGGTAGATGGCCAGAACACTGGGTTTTAGCTATCCCATATCGTACTTGCCTGATGTGTTTCTCTCTCCTGCCTCCAAACATTTTTCAATAAACAGGCAAAATTACCCATGAGCAAGGCTGCAAAGGACAGCACAGAGCCAGTGAAGCCGTACACCTCCCCTGCTTGTGAAGTTAGCAGCAAGTATATATAACATAGCCCTGCCCTTCCTCTTCTCATGAAAGTGGCTCACCATCAGGTAGGTGATCAGCTGCCAAATGAGATTAATCTCCCTTTTTAGCATGTGTTTTGGGGTTGGAAGGGATATCAGTTGCTTCAGTGTGTTTTTAACATCATCTAAAGCGCAGCCAATGGATATAATCATACCCCTGGGAGAGCAAAGGTACAATACATAGCTAAGTGCCTCTAATCCACAGCAGCATGATTATCTATTGATAACTGCCTCTTCCCCTTTAGCTGTCCTACCGATCCAGAGTTTGGTTAATAAAAACAAATGAATCCAGCACAGTAAAGAACATGTATTGGGGGTGTGAGGGCGGGGGAAGGTTAACCATTCTCTTTTGTTTGCTTTTAATGCAAAACCCAACCGGTTCAGTGATCTCCAGATATGCACAAATACTGATGCCAGATATTCACTTGCACAGACAAAAGTCATACAAGTACAAAAGGGAAGGCTGGGGTGGAGGAAGGGGAAATGGCTGGGGCCAAGAACTGGAAGCCAATTCTTGCTGTGATGCACTCTTACTGCCTTTGTGATACTGGGTGAGCCTCTTAGATTAAATTTAATAGCTAGGGCTGGATCCAATGACTGATGCTAATTAGAAAGCCAAAGGCCCTTTCACCTTCTGCTACTAAATTTGCACCTGAAGTTAGTTATCTGTAGTTAATTCTGTAATATTGCATCCTAAAGTCAGGCTTCAGGACTGATGAAACTCTGTAGTTTCTGTTGACCTCTGTAGGATATTTAGTTTAATAACACTGGTCATGATTTCCCCACATATCAGTTTCATTTTCTGTGATAAAGGAACAGCAGCAGCACCTTTGTTCTACACCATCCTTACCAATTTATAAGGAAGAATACGAGTTTGCAGGGCTTTTTTTAAGAAATGACAAAGTACAGTATAAGTCAGTATTGGAAACATACTGAAGACTCTAGTGCTGACTTTCCATAAGCACAGATAATAGGTGGTGATCTGAGTTATTCAGGGTTATTTTCATTACACCATAATAAGGCAAAAAGGAAAGTTCACATGGCACAGCGAGTACAGATCCAAAGCATGTATGTACCACGGTCATTTGGTTTTTGCTATTTCCTCACTGGGAATTAAACTCTGAGGAGAATGAATGCTTTTCCCATGTTTAAAAAGCATCTGTAGAAGACAGAAACTTAATACCTTCCCCCCCTAAAAAAACTGACCCAAACCCAACACAAAACAAACCACAAAACCCAGCTTATTTGTTCATCCATCATATTTTCCAGGCAACTGGTCTCTTGAGAAACCTCCAAACAAATAGCCAGAATTGAGTGGTGCAGAAAGGAGAGATATATATGAGTTCTTTCAAGTAAAGCATGTCTTGGAGCTACCTAGTCCTTCTACTGGAATGTAACTTTCAAGTTCTTTCCTGATGCTGGCAAGGGTGGGGTAGCAGTTTGATAACAACTCAGTTTACCTGCTAAAGCATGGACGCTACTTGAAGAAATCAAAATGCCTTTAAAGAATTGTCTGTCCAACAATTGCAAATGTCCTTGGAGTTCAAGCACTTCTATAACATTAACTTGATCATGAGACTGCTTGGTCTTGCACTAATTTAAACCTTCCACAGGCAGATAACCATCTACTACAGTAAAGAAAATGATTAAAAAAATCAATTGATCACATGCCAAGGCAATAGTTACCATTGTAAGTACATACTTTGTACTGTACTTATTTTGGCTAAAGTTGTACAGGGAAGTTTAAAACAAAAATGCCCCAGAGGGAATAAACAATTAGTAAGACAGTTAAAGAAGCAATCACAGCACCCTGTCTTAATGCAGCCATTGCAAAAAAAGTCCAAATAATGTGATCTCTAACAAAGGAAGGCCTGTCAGGCCAGTAACCCAGAACTGAGGTAATGGTTTCCTATAACAATGCTGCTCAACTTGGTGTTCATTTTCAACGCACAGTGGTAAAAGCAAGGTTCAACCTAAGAGCAGCTGTCAAATACCTTTGGCTAATACCCCTCCCCGTAGCTGCTTTGGTACAATTTTGGTGGTGTAATACACGGTATAACCCGACCCCAACGAGGCCACTGCACTGTTAACACTTTGCCCTTGGGAGGCACATGAGAGGGTCAGAGCGCTTACAAACTTTCCCTTAGGTATTTAGAAGACAGACCTGCTCACACCCCTGACTATGTCTCTGCTGTACTTTGTGCCACAGCAGTGCTGAAATGTGTTTCTTTCCAAATCATTAAAGCCTGGCATTTCAGAGCTGGGCTCCAGGGAAAATGTCCCTGGCTCTTTGTGCCTTCCCTCCTTTATTTCAAAATGTAGATGCTAAGCTTCAGTGCACCTTCCTGCTGGATTTTCAAACAACTCAGTGTTTTACAGGCTTCAGGATATTATAAATATTGGCTTTTTTTTTTTTCCTGTGTGTTGATCAGGATTCTGTTGCTCAGGTTGTACAATGTGCTGTGTGTAGTAGGATGGAAAGCTGGGTTAGTGAATCTCACAACCCAGCAAACTCCAAGCACAGATCCCTCTGTGGGAAAAGTGCTGTCTAATGATTACAGAAGCTTGTCAGGGCATTTCTTCCCTTATTTTTATTCTTACCTAAATACCAAATGTGGTGACCACCACCTTCCCTTCATCATCTATACCTGCACAGGCTTTCTCTTAACCCATCTCTGAATAACTCCCCTTGAATCTTCTTTAATGAAACCTTTCACATATCCTGATTTCAGAAGGGGAAATGAATAGAAGGGATGAGATATGTCCTCTGTCATCACAGCACTACCAATGACCTGAGTCTATGCCACCTTTCAGAGGGAAATTCAGATAAAGGTGATGGATGCGGCCAACAGTCTCTGCATGTCTAGACAATCTGCATAGTTTTCCTTATCCAAACAGGCAAGTCAGAGACACTTGAAGCAAAAGGCTTTGGGGTGAGCTTCTAGTCCCTTTCAGTAGCTCTTCAAGTCTCACCTTAACCTCAGCCTTCTTTTCTTTGATATTTCTTTGGATTTGAACCCTTAATTAATGGAAACTTTCAAGATTACACTTGGCATAGAGGACGCTCTGTATGGGCAAAGCAGGAGAATGTGAAGTTTTTCCTAACTCCATTTCAGAGCAATTTATCTGGGAATCACTGGCAACCACTTTTTCAACTATGAGCGGGCTTCTTTTACACCCCCAGAACAACTAATATTCTTTCCCTTTGGACTTGTGCTTGCTGCTTAACTCTACATATTTCACTTTGTTAGTGTTCTTACACCAAAGGAATAATAACAACAACAACAATATTTGTAATAGCCATAATAAAAATCCAACTTCTTTTTTTCTTTAAGGTACAACAGTGTTCCCCTTGACCGGCTACAGCAGACTCAACTCCTTTGAAAGTAATGGAATTACATTGCCAGCACAGTTCACTGGTCTGCCCCATTTCTGCAAATTCATCTCTTTTAATGTCTCAGCCATACTGAAGTTCAGCATCAGTTGCTAACCTGTGGGAGTTCAGCATTGCAACCCAGCAGTACCAAATCTCAGCTACACCCTGAAAGGGCCCAATACTCACACTGGCAGAACAGGGCCAAGGATCTGCCCTGGACTGTGTGATCTGAGGCTTTCATTAGAAGTAGGAGACATGACTAAAATCAGAGGGAAATTACCATTTCATGCTTTCACTGTGTGCATACTCCTGTGCAATGTGACTCACAAGCATGCTCAACATGAAGACATTTAAATGATTGTCTTACTCTGAGGAGCTGTTCTGATATCGTGAAGGAGTCTCAGGACTTCACAGTCATTTTGCAAAGTTCACCGGTGAGGCAGTAATTTCTTTGACTAAAAGTCTAATAAGATTCAGAAATCCACCCGTTTAAGTTTGGCTCTTGTCACCATCACAGAGCCTGCTTGGGAGTACCTGGGAACCACCAACTTTTGCATTATAACAATTCCTCCATGTGAATGGCACCTCTTTAAGAGCCATGCATGTCCAGAGCAAGCCACTCCCAAATAATCCTGGACCACTGAGTTTTTATGGGAGGTGCTACTGTTATAAAGCCCTTAGACTGCTTCATATACTTCTGGGAGGGCAACATCCTCCTGTATCCTCATCTCAGAGTTGTAGCAACTCATGGGTCCTCAGATCTGGGATGATATATTGATCAACTGAATGGACAGGATTGTCCCTGCTTGTACAGGTTTCAGGCACTCTCACAGAAAGCAGAAGGACCCTGTGAAGTCAACTATTCCACCTTCCCATATGAGAGTCCATGTATTTATATCACAAATTTCACGGCTAGATACCAGTAAACGTTAATAACATTACCATACTCACTAGAAATAGCCCATCATTCATACCTGCTGATAAACACCAATATTTTCACCTGCAAACCATACTAACTATTGACAGCCAGACTTTACAAGTACAAACTACAGTGCCTATCCGCACACACACAAGAAGCAGATGATTTCAAAAGCATTTGAATTTTTAACAGGGACACAGCACTAACACCGATTCCCCAGGCACACAGGACTAAGAAATTCATCAGGCAGGCAGCTAGCTGGGGACTTTCCCCTGCTATGTCTAACGCAACGTGTATGCACTGGGAACGGAGTCATATTTAGCACGCTACAATTTACCTGCATGATTAACCATTGACGGTGCCTTTGGATGTCTAATGAGGCTATATTGGGTTTATGTACAGCTTCCTAAGCAGGCCGACTGATAGATTGATCAAGGGTAGATGGGATCTGACAGCAGAATATTATGGCAGAATTCCTCTCATGATGGATGAGCCCACCTTGACATAAACTCCAAAGCTTTGCCTCTTAGTAATAAATCTCAGCATGAAGTCATCTGTCTCTGACCTGAAGCTCGAAATCAACAACTCAGGATACTGAAGTTTCATCGTCTTTATGAACATTTAAGTTGGCTCAATGGCATAAATACACACCTCTCGCATTCAATCTCTCTAATAGCGGCAGGCCTTATAATGTTGTTTTGGGGTTTGTTTTTGTTTTTTTGTTTTATAAAAGGTAGCCACTCATAACTGATTTTCTCACCAGCCAAGGAGATTGCTGCTAATAGATTACATCCTGCATGATGCTTAATGAGCCATGATTGGGAAAGGAGATGGGAAATGGCACTTCAGATTGATTTAGCAAGGATTCAGTGGAGGCAATGCCATGACTCCACAAATAGCACTAGTTTTTATGCGGTGTCATAGAATTAGCAACAGGCACCTCAGGTAAAACTTTCAACATGCCTTGCTGGCTTAGGAACTTCACTTGCGTTTGCAAAAGCTAGTTAAAGTCAGATTCTGAAATATATGGCTAGTTAACAGAGGGCTTTTTCAAAGTAACACTGTGAGTAACTTTCAGTAGATGATCATATAGGCTTAAAAAAAAAAAAACCCCACAACAAAATTCCCCCCCCCCAAGCCCACCCGAAAAATGCCCTGCATGCTCTGGAACTCTAAAAATTGAAATATCTTCTTGCTTGTAAACTGCATTATATACAGAATATATGCTGGTGCAATATGGTGTTCACAGCATCCAGAACTAATAATGTCATTTGCTTGGGACTTAATCCAAGGCCACTGATGATACCATGCACCTAATTTTTATCAATTTCAGCAGGAGGTCAAGGTTTAGTTCTTTTAGAGAATCTGGGTGCATAAGTCCTTAGATCATGTTTACATGCACTCATAATGTAAAAAATGTGAGATTGTGTAATAGAAGTCCTCTAAGCTCCCTGTGCTTGGTAGACATCCTGGGTACCCACAGCAGCTTGCTGAATTAATTGAGTAATGCTTTCAGGTGACCTACTGCAGACATTTTCATCTGACAGAGTCAGGAAATGGGGTAGCTAATAGACCATTTTGGAGTGTTGTAAGATCAGAGCAATCCCATATTTAAGGAGGTTAATATAATACTAATTGAGGCTTGGGTGAAGAGTTCATAAGACAGATGAATCCACCTGAATTTTGAGAGTTTGAACAGCCAGATTCTTAACCCTGATTCGCTACTGCTTTGAGTGTTTTTGCTCTTTAACTAAGAAGGAAAAGAAATATCAGGAAATTGCTGTAATTGTCAGCTTTTTCTGACTAACCTCCTTCACTGCATCTTCTGGGTTCATGATGGCTGATAACATGCCAGTGTCATGGCCAATGAGAAAAGTCAACTTCTAGGACCAAATTCACCTCCTGGCTGACTCTAGTAGACCTAACTGCACTCTGAGATTTTATTTCTGCTAATATCAAAGTCCAGGAACTGACAAAGCTGTACTATTGTCAACCCCTGTAGTGAGGCTGGGAAAGTAGGAATAACAGTTAAGTTAGACCTGTGTGAATAATTCATAGGGAATAATTTATTTGATGAATTGACCTCCTCTTTTTTTTTTTTTTTTCTCCCCTCTGTTCATGGCTCTGTCCACAAGCAGCCTCTGATTTTCTCTCCTCCGTTGTTACTCAAACTGAAAATATCTGCTGAATAATTTCTGAGGATAATTCTTGTTCTGCAAATTTATCCCTGAGCAGTTCACTGTGAGCATTTGGTATCTGAAATCCCAGTGCTGGCTAGACACATAGATTCCTGTTCTTTGCACAAAGGGATCACACATTCAAAACACAGTGTGTTTTCTACTCTGGCCATTTGTAGTTATGAGTCCTTTAATGTAGTGTTAAGGTGTGTATTTGTCTGTAAGGTCCCAGTTTTGATTCATGTGAGATAAACAATATGTATAGCAAAAGGAAACTATGCTTTTCTTCACAGTTTTTTTTTAAACCTGGAGGTGCCTCAGTCAAATCCACTGATTTGCTGCCCAACAAGAGCTTGAGAAAACCATGAATGAAGGGAAACAAATACAAGTTTTAAGAGCAAATACATATGCACTGCCTATATAATCTGTAAACAGGAACCCTCCTTATGCAGAGCCTGCCACTGCAAACATGGAGGGACAACAGGCACAGGTGATGCAGCACAGTCTGCAGGACACATACAAGGCAAGGCAAGCAGCCCCGGCCACCCTTCCCAGCTCCCATCGCTGTGGTCAGGAGATCCACACAAGCACCTCACCCCCACCTTTACAGCTCCCTTCCTTGTTTCCGAGGGCTTTGGTGCTGAGCAGCTCCTCAATTCTGTTCACAGCACGATTGTCTGTTTACTCCACTCATTATGCTCTGCACTCACGCAAGGTGACTACAAGGCTGCACATCGACTTTCTGAGTCAGGGGAGGAAAAAAGGAAGCAAGACAGAGTTAAAAGTTTCAGCCATAAAAGCTTTTGACACATCTTTCTGTCTCTTTCAGTCCATGTAATCAATCTTCTAAGTTTCCAGGAGCAGCTGAGATTTTTAAAACCAGCTGTAACCTGTGGTCATTGGTGGTGGAGTAGATTTTTTGCCAAACTATTACCATAACTGTCAACCGAAATCAGAAAAATAATCTCATTGTGCTGGACAGATGCCTTTCCTGCATTATTGATATAGTCACTCCAGAGTAATAGAGAAATATAAAGCATTGTTCTATTTACAAAAGGAGATTGGCCAAGTCCTTGAGAGTGAGCAGGAGGGACAGGCACTTAAAGGAAGTGAGATATAGTCAACTCAGTAAAAGTTATGTGTCAGGGTCATGTGGCCTCCACAGTCAGCAGTAGAATCTCAGTTTTCAATAGCTTTTCCTCTCCTTTCTCACTTTCAGATTTAACTCCAAAGCTTAATCTCTGACTAAATGAGCTTTCCAGGGTTTAAATGCAGCACCATGGAATTTACCCAGCTTTTTCCCCTTTCCACCTCCCCTCTTGTTGCCAGCATAACAACCCCGAATGCACCTCTGGGACTGCCACATTTCCAGAATATACGAAACCACTGCACCTTCACCACACTGCTCTTCATAGAGGATAAATCAGGTCAGTGCTGCCCATTATAATACAATACAAGAGATTTTTGTTTGCTAGCTGTCAAGATATCTCAGAAAGCACTTTGCAAAGCAATGTACTAAATATGAGCATTGCAGTAAATCTTTAGGCAGATGGAGAAGCCAGCCTGCATTTAGCCATAGCGCCCACAGAGTCTTTTGCTGTTACAAATGTTTGTATATAGAGAGGGGCCCAATTTTGCATTGGAATCTGCTACAGTGAACCCATAACCCCAAGTTCCCCATTTATAGCACAAATGAACAAATATCTATGTAGTCAGAGGACTGGAGGTGGGACTGGAGCTTCTATTTTCATATGAACACCATGCAGGGGTCAGGCACAGTGAAAGTCCTGTGATCAGCTGAGGACAGACAGGCTCTGGGACATACATGGTCTCCTGTCCTTTTTTATTTTTAAGGTTTTTAAATTTTAAAATTGCCTCACATTTCACCACAGCGAAAAGTTTCTCTTCTTATCAGCATTTTGAACACACAAAACTGGAAATTTGGGGTTTTTTTTGGAGCAGGAATTATCTATAGAAGTAGCCCTCCATTTAACTTGAAAAGAGAAATTAGCTTCTACAAAATTACAGCAGTTTTTAGCTTATTCTTGTTCAAAAGCAAACATATGAGATGCTAGCCTCATTTTGGTAGCAACAAAAGTACTTCTCGGCTGCTTAATGTTTTGAGGCAACACACGGCTGGCTTCTTTCTTACTGGTGACAAAAACATACAGATGCAATCTTTGTCTCAGTAGAAAAAAAGATGGAAATAAAATCAGTTCATCAAATTTGGTGCAATGAGAATTATTGTCATACTATAAAAATAATTTAAATAACAACAACAACAAAATTGCTTTTACCCCAGTTTTAGTGAAATGCCTGTGAAAGCCACTCTAGAGAAACAAATGGATCCTCTGGTCTGAAGTGTGAAATTCAGCAGTACAGGAAAAAAAGGAGGGCTAATTGAAGGACAGATTCTTCCTGGGTGACCACCAGTCAATCAATAGCTTGGACCTATCATGCTGACTGTAAAAGAATCTCAGCTTCCAAATAAGAACAAGTTATTGTGAGAAAAATGCCTGACTGCCTTCATGCAGAAGGACAAACACTCTGTGGTCAGGAAATGAGTGCATAAAGTCTCCTTGACACTGCATTTGTCTTGACACACACTCTTCTGCTCTGAAGTTGTTATATTCTGATTACCAAGATGTTCTGAATCCATTAGTGCATGTTGTGGACGAGAGGTTTGACCCATTCCTGCGCTGCATTACATCACTAACTTGCACCTATCTCCAGCATTACACCACAAATGAGCACCTACACACACACAAGCAGATACCAAGCCCAGTAGCATTTTTAATTGAAAAGCATAAATTTGGCCTGCTAAATCTATTAACGATTTGTTTTAATTAGGAACCCAGCTGCTTCCTGATATTTTGCAGTCTGGGTTTCAGAACTTTCGCAGCACTGAAAATGAGTCTCAAGTGAGCTGCTTCGCATCTTTCAGCTCAGCGTTTTTACAGACTTGTTGGAAGGGAAATGTCTTGAAAAGATTCCACAGCGTGCCTGTCACCCTTCCTCTCAGTCCTTGGGTGACACTGACTCAGAACGGGTAAAACTAGACCTCCTTACATTGAAATGCTTCCTAAATCCAGACGAAAATGGTATCTCCTTATAGAGAGTAGTTAAAGTCCAGTACCCATCTTCAACATAGTTTTCAGGGCGGCTCAAATAGGACCAAACTAAAAGATGTTTCTGCTGCCCCAAACCATTCCTTCCCTGGTGCAAAGAGCGCAGTTCATTAATCAGACTTTCCAATAAGTAATGTCACCACTATTTTCTTTTATTTAGTACCAGGATGAAACCTGTCATTTAAGGACACTGTCTGGGGGCTTGAGGAAGCCAGGCAAGAAATGTCACCTTTTCTTAGAACATTTATTTAATCAGATCACACGCTAATGAACTTCTGGGCATTGGGCATTCATGCCTGCTTGCATTGCCACTATTAGCTGGAGTCGAAGCACTGACTTTTGGCTGATCCTTTTGTGGACCTGTGACTATTTGTAAAGCCCTTTCAAGTCAGTGGACTAAATACTTCGCCAGCTTCTCTTTTCCTTCCTGGGGGTGGGAGCCAAGTAGGGAATAATTTTTGCACTTGTAGACAAAGCTCAGTGGGAAAATAGAGAGGAATTGTCACTTGCGCATTTACAACTCCAAAAGAGATCAGTCTTTCCTTAAAATTGACTTAACTGACAAAAAACACACGCTGTGTCAGTGACAGTGCATGGTCACTAAGCGCAAAGTGTTCTCCCCAGCTGCCAGCAGAACCCCTGCAGCTAAAGCTTCTTCAAATACTATTTCATTTTCATTAATGTTTCACTGATCATGTCTACTCTTCCTCTGAGATCTAGCCGATATCTTAACAGCCATTATCCAGGTAGAAATGGCAGTCATGAGCTTAAATGAGCTATGTGTATGTCTTCTTCCACCTTCATTGTTTTTGCTTGGCTTTTCTACCTTACTTTCCTGTTTTTTCCCTTCTTCATATGAAAATATCTTTTATAATGCCTTTTTTTCCTCAACCGATGCCAGTTTCAGAAGTGGATACTCACATAACTGCCTAAGACTCCAGCCAGTGGAAAAGGAGGAAAGGAAGGAAAACAAGGCAAAGTGAGGTAGCAATGCATGTCATGAGGACACAGTAGCACTGGCTTCAACTGTGTTCACCATTCCTCACAGAATGATGCTGGCTTTGCTCCTATTTGGATGCCCAGGATGATTTTTTGTTATCACCCTCTGAGTGGAGAGGCATTAGCTGTCTAATGGCTTTTTTACATCAGCCAGAAGTGAAAGCTGGCACCAGTTAGCTTTCTCTTCAGCTTTGCTTCAGCCACTCAGAAAAACTTCAAATAGCTCAACTGTTGAACACATTAGTTTATTTTATCAATCAAGCTTTGATGCACTAATAATAAACACATCAGCAAAACTCTTGGACATGCTCACTAATAATAAACAGAAAACTAAGCTCTCACCAGAGTTGGTCAGAAAATATGAAATATTTTTTACAAAAAAAATCATTTTTGATGAAGCATAAAACCCAGACGTGAAATATTTTCATGCATACTCTCTACATTTCATCAAATAGAAAATTCCAGCCCCCTCCAACAGAGAGGAGACCTCTCAAAGAAAGAAGCTCCTGCATACAAGAAGTTCATACAAACCTAAAGAAAACAGCCCTTGGACTTTGCAGTGTTTCCTTGACCAGATCTATGGGCACAGATTTAAGGTCTCTCAGTCCCACTTTTTTCATGATTCTTTCCTGTCTTGTGTTTTACCTTGCTTCTGAGGTCATGGTATTGCATGAAATTCAGATTGCTTTAAAGGTCTCTAGTCTATACACAGGAAAATGGAAGCTTGCAATAAAAACATTAAATGGGAAAACGACAAATAATCCTCCTCTACTAACTACTTTTTGATCATATAACCTTACTATATTAAAACCAATCTTACACTTTTGGATAGAAGGGTATGCTTTATGAATTTTATATACTTCAGTATATACTTTTGGGTAAATCTGAATTCTGTATTTCTCTTTAAGGTACGACTTAATTTTCCCTACTCCAGCCTAAAGCTTTCCAAATACAGATTTTTTTATTATTACTATTATTATCATCAATTTTTATTTGGCATCTCAAATTCTTAATCAAGTAACAGGAAAAAAAAAAAATCCAGCAAGGATACTGTTATCTCCTCTTAAACTGCTTTATCTTCAAACCATAGAGTATTTTGAAAATGATAAGAAAGCAAAACCAGGAATGACTTGACCAGCTCTGACTGTAAACTGGAGCAATCCCAGCAAAGCTCCGAGTGCCATGCTCTCTCTTTAGACTCCAATTTCCAGCCTCTGCTTTCCAGGCCAATCTCAATTATCTGGTTCATGCAAGCTCCCCCCCACCATTAGGATGCTGTATAGTTTACTTACCCCTGCCATGCACTAACATCCCTGTTGCTCAGTAGTTGCTCTGCAGTTGTAGCTGGGGACACTTTGAACACGTGTGAAGGCTGAAGATATTGAAACAGGACTCGGGAAATCTGGGGGTTAGAAGAGGCACAGAGTTAGAATTTGGGTTCCAGTAGAAACAACACTCTGAGTTACAGCACTGAGAATTCAATTTAAAGCCTGATCAAGTCTTCCTACACAGGAAGGGAAAGACTTAGTATAGATGAAGTTTTCACATGCGCCACTAGTGAGAAGTTTCCTAGTGGCTTGGGGCCGGCTAAAAAGCTCCTTTGCACAGACGTAAACCCATATCCATTTGTGCCTAACTTAAAAAATCCTGCTGATTTGAGTGCTTGGAGGAAGTGCCCTCCTCAAATACTTATTCCTGGGCAGTTAAATGATTCCCTCCTGCTTGCAACCCCCTTTTTCCCCTTCTCCCAAAGGGCTGCTCAGCCACCTTAAGCATTTTTCAGCTTGTTTACTAAATCTTCAGTCTGTTGACTGAGGATTAAGGACCCTCAACTTAGGTATGATCCTCCACTGCATGCTTTGGTTCCAGGTTTGACTTGTGAGTAGAAGAGTCCTTAAGCCTCAACAAGGAGATTGAAAACTCAGTAAACAAGCTGAAGAAGAGAAACTCAAGATAAGGAGTCCAAGTCTCCAGCCACGTGGGCATGAAAAATGCTTTATATAATATATATTTACAAAGAGGTTTTTGGTGACTTTGTGACAATTTATAAGATTTATTCTCTTACCCCCCTTTCAACCCTGACCAGTCAAAGCTGGGTTTATTGTGTACCATCCATATTTAGCTCAATAATCTTCTCAGCTAAATGCAGAGAAGCGGTATGTAAAACTGCTTGTTTTTCTCAAAAAGAACAAACACCCAGGAAATTGAAGTAAATTCTTTTTAAAAATGTGTTTCTGCAACCTAGCAAAATGAATGTGCCGGAGGTATATTCGATATAAACTTACATAATCTTGGGTATATTTTAAAAAGTTTCCATGGAAACCATTTCTTTGTCACAAGAACAACATTGCTCTGGGCTATTTGTAACCCACACCTAGCAATGTCCAGATAACAGAGGGAGACCAGGAGGTGACTCTGATGCCAGCAAAGGAATGGCCTTGGCTGTTTCTAGTTTCTTAGCCACAGCAGAAGGTGCAAAGTAACACTCCATCATCCATACATGGAGACAATAACAGTGAAGCAGTTTAGTTAATCTGACCCCTGAAAACATCCAAATGCCAACCAACCTGCCTTCCCTTGCAGGGACCCTTCTGGTTATGCTAAGTGTTTCTGTAAGAGGGAATGAGCACACAGGGTCTCAGTTCTTCTCTAGCAAGGATATTTGTTCTGCATGTTGCAGGTTTTTCCCTCCAGAATAAGCTGCTCCTCTAATAAACGCTGTTTTGGCAGCAGTGTTGCAGCTTGCCAGGAGCTGCTCCCAATGTAGTGTGCCGGTCTGCGCATCTGCAAAGGCATCTGCAAAGTTGCAGCCTGAATCCTCACACCATTCCTTGTTCCCTCTTTTACCCGATTTTTCAAGGCAAAATTGGAGGGCAAAAACAGAGCAAAAAATCCAGCCTGACCTTCCTCCAGAAGCACTACAGCTTACAGGAGCTGTAAACTGTAGCTGGGTTTCTAGCTGACAGCGGCTGGGAGTCAACAGCAGCCCATCTTATCCACTTCAGAAATGAGCCCTGGCTGATTGGACAAATATTTCCTATTTACCAGCTTCTCCCCCCTCCTGGATAATTCTAGGGTTAATCCACTGCACCACCTCCTCAGCCCAGCCCCGTGATATTGACACTTAAGAAACACAGAGCTGTTTATATTTCATTGGAGATCTCATACTATCAATTTTCACATTAGTGAGTCCAGCTATTGCTCTCTTCTATCGGGATCTATTGAGTGGTGGCAGTAGAGATATCCGCTGTAGTGAAGGAAAAAAAAAAATACTTAGCTGTCTGATGAAATGTTTTAAATGCATAGGGTTCACCTTGGGGTTGGCTGCTGCTCAGATTTTATCCATTAATAACACGCAGTGCTGCCACACTACTCTCCAGGGCTGATAGGAAAAATAGTACCACTTACAGATCCCCTGGTTTGCCTCAGGGAGAGTGCACCAAATGCAGCACATATCATACATTTCGGGGCTGAAATTTACTCCACAAGAAGGAAAAAAAAAATCCCAAACATTCTTTATGTTAAAAAACAAAACCCAACCCTATTCCTGAAACACAGACAAAGGAAAGTTGCCACGTAGGCCAGGAGTTGCAGACCTCCAGTGCTTTGCTTATGCTATGAAATGCCTTTGGGCTAAACAGGGGTAAGATTTCAGTGTAAAGGGCCTTTTTTAGCTTACTGCCCTGCAAGTTGACATTTCACCCAGCAGGGAGAAAAATCTGAATTGTTACAAGGAGCCAAGCACGAAGGAGTAGAGTCTTGGTCAGCCATCATCTTTCCAGCAAAAGAGTCTCATTTATTTATATTTTCTTTTTTTTTTCTTACCCTTGAAACAATTCACAGGAAAATGATCATCAGAATGAGAATTGTTAACTGATTAGATTATTGTCGGTATTCAGTACAAGAACACAGCCAAGCACTCAAGGGTAAGTATTATTTTCATCTAGTGATGAGGCTAAGAAAGGATTCTGCACCCAATTCCCTGTACATTAATGATCTGAAGATATTTGGGTTGGGTTGCATTGTTTTCCCCTCTCTTTCAAAGTGAGCCACAGAGCTCTTTGCTGCCAGGAAGTGTTATTTAAGAATATGAGTTTCTTTTGTAAAGGGAAGGGCATAATTAGATGTTAAGAGCTGATTATTGTATTGTTCTCCACAGAGATTTGCAAAAGGAACTGCATTTGAAGAAAGAAGGGAAAGTATGTATTGTGCTTGGAAAGTGAGAGGTATCTGGCTTAAATATTCTTTGTCTCTGTATCTGAAAACTTTTTACAAGAGACAAGAAGTAACCCAGCTTTCCATTCCATTGCAAGCAGCCCATTGACCTACAAATCCTGCTGTGGAAGCTGGCACTAGAGTTCCCATGCCAAAGACCAGGAAAATCTCCTATCTCCTCAAGTAAGGATCACTTGAAACAGAAAACACTGATTTATTTTTATTTCTTTAAGGAGCTTTTTGAAACAAGCTGAACTTGTGCCTGTACACCACTGTGTTCTGCTAGTCCAGCCCCAGGGAGCTGTCATAGCTCATGCTTCCTCCCTTAGGCACTCAGAGAAGCAAGATGTTTCTATCATGCAATTCTCAGAGAAACCTTTGTGAGCTATAAACCCTTCTTGAGTGGACAAGGACCCACCTAAGCTCATCCAAACTCTGTAAGGCACTTAACTGTAGGCATTTATCCATGTTGCACCCAGAAGAGACCTGGGAAGCAGGTAGATATCCAGGCTGCAGGTACAGAACCTCTCTACTCCATGCCATACTATAGAGGACATATGTTATCTAGTTGCCACCACACCGTCCCCCCAAATATTAAAAATCAAGCTGACAAACCTCATGCCTTTCTCTGACGGCTCCTGGCACAGCCTCTGGCAGATTGGTCAGGGGGACAGCTAACACAGACCTTCAGCTGCTGCTGATCTCCATTTGATTTTCAGCAGTGGCAGCTGCGAGGGGATGCCCAATTTGAGCATTCATTTCTTTATTACTCTTTTCACCAAGTGAAAAGTGCTTCAGCCTTGCTTAACACCTGAAGCCACAGAGACATCACCTCCTCAAAATTGCCTCTTTCTGCTGTTGTTTCTTCCTCCTCAGTCTTCATTATATATCATGTAGGAGATGGAGTTCATTGAAAATATCCCTTACAGCTCAAGCTCCTACCAGAAAAAAATCCACTGAGGTTACCTATGTTTTAAAGGCTGCTGCAATGACCACCAGCAGAACCTCAGCCCTGTGCTGGCCTGTTTCACCTCTACTTATGGGATCTTCACACATTGTGATGAGCTGGGAAGTGCTGCAGTTTTAAACAACTGGACTTCCTCCTAGCAGTTCCCAAGGAATTTATCCTCTCTTCCTAGGAAAAGAAATCAGGGACCTAGGACTAGGCACTATAGCCTGCTCACTGTATCCTCACCATTGTTTCAAGGCTTCTCCAGATATCTTATTATTGAATTCTTTAAGGCCTACTTTAAAGCTCATTAAGTAAATTTTTTCTACTACTCCTATCAGAAGTTCCCTCTAAAACCTCACATATGTCATGCTAGAAGAGTTCTAATCCTCAAAATATAGGATTGTATAAAAGAGAAACAATGCCTCAATCTTCTCAGTCTGTTTTCTATTGCTATATATAAACCATACTCCGTAGCACCTAAATATCTGCATCTAAGCTACATATATAAGCACAAAGAGGAAAGGTGTAAGAATACCTCAGCCTTCCTGACCTCAGGCAAAATGGCTCTCGTAGCTCAGAGTCATCCTTTTATAGCCCTTTTTCCCCTGCCCTTTTTTTTTCTCTCCATCAGACCGTGATTTCACCTGGAGGAAACAAAAAAAATTAACCCCTTACATACAAGACAGAAGTTAGGTTAACAATTTATTATACTTTGCCAAGTATGATATGGCATCAAGTATGATTTCTTCATGACCAGATAAGTTTTTGGAGCCAAAGCTTGAGCCAAAGCCACCCCTGATTTGGAGACAAGTGTCACAGTCCTATTTTTAATCTTCATAACAACTTTTAGCTGTATCACAATTAACACACTCCATGTGCCAAACTGTAATGAACTGGCCTGTTCCCCCTGGACCTGCTTCCAGTATGAGGTGAGAACTAATGAATTGTTGGGGCCACAGGAGGAAGACAAGGACATGGAAGCAGAGGGGAAAGAATAAGAGTGCAAACATCTGTGTGTAGAGGACAAAGCTGCTCTCTCTCTCTCAGGTTATGCGGCACTTTGCAAGGAATTGGCAGCTGAGCCACCCCTTTCGCTGCGATTACTGTGTTTAGTTAAGACCGAACCCAAGCGCAGTCTGCACGGGAGTGTGTTTGAACACATCCCTCCAGTTTATTGTTGTGGTATTGGCTGGGCTTTTTTTCCCTTTCCTTCTATGCATCTTCATCCTTCATGGTTGATTTAGATTATGATGTAAACTAACTGAACATGACACAGCTGCTCTCTTCAATAACTAAGGAGCTGCCGGCTGCCACTCACCCCGGCACTTTGGTGATTCACAGCAGGGCCTGTTGGGCTTATGGGGGCCCTCTTTTTTGGCATCTGTCTATACCATCCTCATGCAGTTTGCTGAAACAAAACCAATGATGTTAGTGGCATATGGACAGTCAGAATAGGGGTCATCTACCTTATTTGCCAACAAAGTAAAGGACAAGGCCCAGTGGAACAGCAATATATTGAGAAGAGCTGGCAGCACAGCGGCAGAAGAGGAAACCACAGGCAGGAAGAATCCCAGGAGTCACCTCTGCCCATACGTCCCTTTTGTGTGAAATGTGGTAGTTTCTGAGGTTTGTATGGACTATCTAAGTTCTGTGAGCTCAGATCAGCTGAGCTGCCTCTGCCAAACTGAACTCATCTGGCCGAGGTGGGCACCCCACCTCAGATGCAAAGGCTGACTCCAAACCTTGCTGAAATCTGGGAAGGATTTTGTTGACAATCAAATTCATGTAAGAGCTAACAGAAAATAAATCATTTCCATCTGCATGCGCTTGGACTAATAAAGGCTTGTTCTGAAACTGGGGAAGCCAAAAACCTGTCAGGGATCCGATCTAATTGTATATCTAATGTGACCAGAAGTAAGAATAATTGGAAACCTCTCAAGTAGATTGTTCTCCTTAACTTACCAGGACAAGCCACACACCAACAGCTTGCACAATCTGACTTCTGCAAACAAAAGCAGTCTGGATAATTTTGGAGAAGACACCAGCATTCAAACTTCCAGATTAACTTTTTCTGCTGCCAGAACAAAAAAATTAGGCACTTTTTTCTTCTGAGTAGTACCTTCAGGCATAAGGTTGCAGTGATGGGCATGTCTTAACATACGGGCTGTGCTGAAACAGAGAACTTAATGAAGGTGGCTAGCGGAGAAAAATAGCTCTAAATAGAATAATGTCTGCAGAAACCAGGGATGACAAATCTACTGTGATATGAAAACATATGTATACGGCATTGTGAATTTAAAAGGTGCCCTGCATGTCAGACATAACTCAAGTATTTACTATTACTCAGATTCATGAAAAATGTCCCTTTTGTTAGCAATTTTTGCCTGCAAAATTAAACTTGTCACATGTGTACTCACAATACACAAATATTCTCCAAAATTACTGCCTCTCCTATATCTATATCAATGCTTATCTAAGTTTCCATCCTGTTTTCACAGCATCTCTTCTAGTACTTGAGAACCTATGTATTTTTATAAACCCCTTAATTTGGGGAGTTCACTATTTACTAACACTACCTGGGAATTGCAAGGCTCAGAGAATGTTATTTTTACTTGATAACTTTATCAAAATATTTAAATTTTAAAAAATATTTTGATTTATTGTGTGATTATTATAAAAATAAAGCTCTAAAGGGAGAAAATGTAATTTAATAATCTTGCTCAAGTTTATTTAAATATAATCGCCTAAAAAAATATAATCAGACTTTTCAGTGTGATGTCAGTTGTATCAGGAATACGCATTAAAATGCATTGCCTTCCCTTAAAATGTGTGTTCCAGTGTATGACCATGTGCCTATACCTCTTGATTGAGTAAAATGCTTAATAAATTCCGTGTGTGTTTTAAAAAACAAGCAGAATTTTATCTATGTAGGAAAAGTAAAAATGCTGTAAATAAGGGAGTTGAATTTTTTTTCCCTTGCAGTTTCAAGCTTCACTTTCTAACTTAGATGCATAAAGATTTTTTCTCTTTTTTTTTTTTTTTGTCAGCTTCAGTGCAGAGAAACATTAAAATTCATCTCACCCCAAACCTTTGTCGGGAAAAAAAGATGTTAAATATCAGCAAATGGATCTGATAAGCTGCAGACTACTTCTGCTGTCAGAGAATGACTGTAGGACAAAAACACATGTTCAGGATTTGACATCCCTTGGCATCTTGTAAATAGCCTGCATGAATCCACACCTAAAAACTGCCAACACAAGCAAAATTGTGCCCAAGTTTCTTGTAAGTTAAGCAAGCAAAGCAGAGACATGAAACGTGGTTGGATTGAATATAGAAACCTAAAGACCCCCAAAACTGACCTTGAGGTTATTTTAGCAAAAGATCTTCTCTGCAGTTTTGCAGCGCCAGCCTGATTTTCTCTTTATAGAGAGCTCTGCATTTGTGTGCACGCGTGTGGATGTGTGAGCATAATAAACACGTTATTAGGGATAAAACCCCAACACTTATCCATAGAAGAAGGATAGGAAAACAAGAACTGCTGAGTAATAATAAATAGACCCTTCTTTTTTTAAGAAGAAGGTTTCATTCCTTAGGAGCAATGTGAAGTAATACCCTGGCCTGGATTTCTAACACTTCACCCCCTCACTGTAAAAAAACCCACTTTTTTTTTTTTGTGATTTGTGATTCAAAGGAGATCTCTTCACTCTCTGGATGGCAGATTTTCTGCTTTTTTTTTCTCCCTTTCCTGTAAAAAATGGTAAAAAGAAGGAAAGAAAGGGTGTTTAGAAAGAGGATGGGATCTGTTTCAAAAACCCATTTCTTCTGATACAGTGTTTGTGCCACAGACACAGGAAGAGATTACTCCTTTCTTTTCCCCAATCCTTTTCTTTTTTTCAATCTCTAGATGCTTTACAGAGATGCTGGTCTTCCTTTCTTGAATTCAGGTTTGCCCACTGCCAGCAGAAGTATATCAAAGCTTCTGGACCCGGTTGAGAAAACTGCTTTTTCCTGAAAGCCTGGGGATTGTCTCAGCATTTGAGGGATGGATATTTTGGGGACCACCCCAACATTAGTGATGGCAACTGCAGGAAACTAAATCCACACTGTGGTGTGAGATGGCACAGCCATGCTTACCTGAGTCACCTAACTACAATCACTTTCCAAACTTTCCCTGGGTGAATCCACTTCTCAGATCTGCTTTATAGAGGATCAACATCTCTGCTGTCCATGCTGGCTTTAGTCCAGAGCTCAGGGCCAAAAAGGACCAGGAGACTGGTCCCACCATCAGCATGTTGGGGCAGTGGTGCAAACACGCATGAAGACGAGGCTCCTTCCAACCTGAAAAGGGAAACGGGATGGGGTCTGTGGAGCTGGGAAAAGTTACTGAGCAAAGTGTGATGTGCCAGGACGCAGTTGGGCCGGGATCAGGAAGGTGATTCTCTCCAAAGGATGTGGAACAGTTGGCAGCATGCCTCCTCCCCTCCTCTTCTTCTGAAGCACCCCTGGAGTCAGGATGCTGGTTTTAATGACTCAGTAGTCTGCTTGGCTGTGGCAGATCTTGTATTTCTGGAGAGAATCAATATAAACACTTTCTTTTGTCTTTCCTCTTCTATTTTTTTCCCCCTTTACCCATTGTAGTGCCTCCTATTTCACTGTCTGCTGTTTGTCCCCAGTGCCAAAGGAAACTGTGATCCATAATTCCCGGTGCTGCCCAGCCTGCTATAAAACTGCTCAGTGTGAAACGTAATATGCAAAAACTTCTTTCTTCACCCCCCCCCCCCCCTTTTTTTTTTTCCTTTTTGGCAAGCTCTGGAAAAGGCCTGTTTCCTGGCAGGAGAAAAAGCCAGCCTTGGCTTCAAGCAGCCACTGACAATTCCCAGCATATGGTAAGAGAGGGAGCTTCCGCCTACCCCATCAGGTAAGTGCCATCTTCCTTACTACAGCAATGATCGATGTCACGCTTGGAGAGCGCTGGCTACTGGGAGTGGAGCCAAGCGGCCAACTGGCCATTACAAGGGAACAGGTCAGGGTGGACAAGGCCTCTGGGTGAGGAAGGCATGCTAGCATAAGCATGAAACCAGGAAATGTGGTGTCTTAATGCACTGTCATGTGCTTTGGGTTTTTGGCTCCACAGCCAAGTTTGGAAGGCTTATTTTGCTTACACTAACACTTGGGTTTAAGTGCTTTTGAAAGGTGAATTGGAGCTTTTTCGTATATGTCTTTCAACATATAGAGCGTTGCTTATGTGACATTCCCTCTCTCCTTTCCATTTCATCCTCATTTTATTCTATCTTCCAGTGCCTCTTCATGCTGCTTTTATAATGAGCTGCTTGGGCTAGAAGAATATCTGATCCCACATCCTTTCCAGCTCTGCTCATTGACTCCCTGTTATTTTGGAACATTCCACCACAGAAGCAAGCACCAAGGCAGTTTCCTCAAAGTGGCCTGAGATTTGCCCTGTTTAGTTCTAGCGAATGATTCAGCATCAGTTTGGCCTCAGGACTTCCTTCCCCAACCCATCTTGCACAGAGCTCTGCTGTATTGCTTGGGATTTGGAAACTTCAGAGCTGCAAATAGAGCACTGCATGTGGCTGCAATGTGCCTGGGAGGGGAAAAAAAGTTCTGTGCTATGATCCCACCTACTCCAGAGGGTCCATGGAGCAGGGACAGAGCAAAAAGCAGAATCCAGGCCCTTTGGCATTACCATGAGACAGGCTCTGTCTCTGACTCTGTAAGGCATGTCTGCTCCCCAAGCTCCCAGTACAGATAAGCACCTTCAAAGCCCCATTGAGCCATTAAGACCAGGTCCTCAGCTGTAAATCAAAGCAGCTCCGTAACACTTTTTTCCTCTCGCCTGAGCCCTGACCTAGAAGAACCACATCTAGTGGAAAGAGGGTAATTCATTCTCCATGCTCACTCAATCCATAGACCCTCAGCCAAGGATGATGATTATTGCTAACCAGGGTGCTGGGTTTTATCATACTGGCAGGGCTAAGAGAACCCTAACTCATTTCACATAGAGCTCTGAATAGGCATTGCCTGGCACCAAACTGCCTCAGTTTTGGTGAGGACCAAACTGATTCTCCATTTACCATACTGAGGACTGTACACTTTGCAGCTCATTCTCCAACACAGAAATAAACTGTCAGTGGCTTCTCTTCTGGCACAGATTGATCTAATACAACTGCCTCAACGCACTCTGCTTGTGCAGCTGGTTCCAGTGCACATTACTGTCATTTCTGATGCCCTAAAAGCTGCTGCCTTCTCCCTCCCATGCACTTAAATGCCTTAAATGCTCTTAAAAAGTGTGGTGACACTTTTATGGGTGATGGGGCAAGGGTCACAAGCTGAATCTTTGCGTGCCAAGAGATGCAAACAGCAGATTCCCATCTCTAAGAGGGAAGTAGGATCTGATTTCCTTTGTCAGTAGGTTAGTTGTTTGTGCCTTATATTATAGATAAACAAAAAGAAAGGTGCAACTTGTCTTAAATTAAATTCGAAGTTTTCTGATTGCCAGATTAATAGGATGAATGGTAGCCCAAATCCTTGTCTGTCATATGAAATCAAGCTGCAATAGGAAGTGTAATATAAGGGGTTACATTCTACTATCCATTGCAAAACACTGAGCTGAGCCATAGCTTTGCCAGTCAGTGCCTGTGTGCCAGCAGTACTACAGAGTGGTAAATGAGGAGTATAGCCATGTCAATATATTTATTTATCTAAACTAGCAATGGGTAGCAATGGGTGCTAGTATGGCTGTGTATAGCTGACCAGGGAAAAAAACAAATGCAACTCATTTACAAGTGCCTGCATTCATGGTGCCCCTGCACTTGAGATGTATAGGTGTTCATCCTGCACAGGTAGTTTAATGTGCTGATCAAAAGCCAGAATATTAATCTCAAAGGAAATGCTTTCGTTTGGCCACTGCTTTAATCCCCAAATTCTGGGTAAACTGTCTGTTTTAGAAAGGCTACTGTATCATAATAACTTTTTCTTTTCAGAGTTATTGAAGGTGTGTTTCCATTTTTATGTGTAAGGTATTTCACTTTTATATTATTTTATCTTATTCTATGATACCCAAGTCAAAATGCTCTATAGCATGACAAGTGGCATATACTTTGGTCCAGAAAAACAGAAAAGCTACTGTAATGATGCTAAATAATCCTTTTGGTTTTGAAGTAAACTAACTGCGATAAATATTTCCAGAATTATATTTTGCATGTACTGCTATTACTATTGGCACAACATGAAACATTTACTATTAAACTGAAAAAACCGGGGTCAGTATTTAAAACAAATTCCATCCCATCATGTTTCTACACAAAATGTTCAGTTAGCCTAATTAACTACAGCTCCTGAACATCAGTGAATGGATTTTCACATTTAACAAGTTCTATGGAGTTCAGCAAGGAGGATTATCTCTTTTGAATAGTCATGCTTAAAGAATATTTCTGCCCATCATACGGTATTCATTACTTCTTGGTTTCGAAAGTCTGTCATCCACACAGGGAACAAGAATGATTCCATATGACTTAGGTGACAAATCATAAAACATAAAAAAGGAATAGCTAACAGCTGTTGGGACTTTTCTTGCTCAAAACAGTTTCCTTCAAGTTAATATTTCCTCATTCTCCTAATTTTCCAAAAATGGCAATCCAGATGTTCCACTCACAGCACAGGTACCTCTAACGCCACCAGCATCTATGGAGAGATCACCAAAAGTCTTTTCTGCTTTCTTCTTCTTCTTTCTCTTTTTTTTCCTTTCTTTCCTTCTTTCCTTCTTTCTTTTCCTCAGCAAGAGTAAAACTTAAGCATAGCCAGGTGTTTTCACTTCAGAGGCTTCAATGGCAACAACTCCAGTGCTTGGAAGCTAACAAATTTGTTGTGTCACAATTGATAATCAACTCTAGTAAAAGAATGTCCAAATCAATTGAGCTTTAGCAAGGGCAAAGCGACTGGACACAGCCAGGCTCCCAGCAAAAGTAGGCCAAGCTTGATAAATTTGCCCTTATTATAGCTATTGATGTTTAAATTTCTTCAGGGATGTTGTTACATGGGTGCCTAGTGGTGACAGAGGTACGATGACCTCCTTCGATCCTTAATCTACACCTGTTAGTTGGCTCCCTAGTTGCTTGTGAGTATACTCAAGCTTAAAGGTTAACAAAAGAAAAACAGGCCAAGTTTACGCGACTGCAGCAACGGATCAATGCAGAGTAAATAACCTTCTCTGTCTTATTTCCCCAAGCATTATTGATCCGAGTTCTTTGTTCTTTGTCATGTTTCTGTCTTCTAATCCCAGGGGACACTAAACGATCGGCTCATATTGGACATGTTAACTGGCACATTATGACAGCTACCATTTTGTCACTCAATGTGGTGCTATATATAAAGAACCCTCAGTTCAGGGGTTTCTAAGCTGCTCTCTCTGAAACAAGCCTCAGATACCTGCTTTTCCTTTTGGCTTCCTTTGTTCGCTCACCTCTGCTCCTTAGGTATTTTATCTAGAGGTCTGCAATAACACTAAACTTTTTATTTTTTTACTATTATTATTAATAGTTGCTCCTAAAATTCCCCCGTCCTTAAAGATGGACAATAACCAAACAGTTAAAAATAATAGACATTTTTGCAGCATTCAGTGCACGGCAGGAGTTTCAGGCAGCAGCAAATGCTGGTATCAATTCCAACCTGTCGGGGCTTGTTGTTTTTTATTTAGGAACAGGAGCCCTTTCCTTTCATTATCAAGGTTACATTTAAAGGATATTGTGCTTTCCTAAGTATTCTCAATGGATTTCAATGGGATATTACAGATATCACTCTATCCATACTGAGCCTAAGCTCCATCTTTCAGCTGTGTGGATGCTCCAAGTGCCGTAACAGCTCTATAAACTTGCAGATTTGTGGTGGAAGTCTGTGTTCACTGGGAGACTATTGGATTTCTAACAGAATTAATTGGATTTCCTTCCTTATGAATGCTCCCTCTACATGCCTATCTCTGAATAAAGACTTGCCAATACTAACTCCCAGAATTATAAAGAAAAAAAAGGGGGGAAAAAAAAAAGTGAACTTGGAAGGCATGGCAACCTACTATTGCTTATTTAGCCTTCCTCACACTTTATCTAGGACACAGAAAAAGCCTATTCTAGAAGAAAAAGCTTTTCCCTCCTGTGCCAAAAAACTCCCAGCGAGAGATCCAATCACTGGAGTAAGTGTTGCGTGCCTTTCTGTCACAGCAATGGAGAGGCCGTCGTTTGAACAGTATCATATGGATTTAAGACTCTAATATTCATAAGACATTTTTGAGTCTGTCTGGTGCTTAATCGACAGTGATATAGATAGAGGGAGTAGGACTACATTTTAAAACCAAAGAGAATTGATAGTCAGAAGGTAAATTCCTGCTTTTTTCTCTATGTATAGCATTTCACTGTATTAGCCATCCCTAATCACTGTGCAAATATACTCTGTCCAGTGGACAATCATAGCATTATTACTTTCCTGCCACAGAATCTTATCTTTCTTCAAGTCACAGCTGAGTCTGTTCTTTGAACAGGTATTTTTGTTAATGTGAAGGAATCCAGAGAAAAAAGCTGCTGTATATTCCAACTGAATTTCAAGTTCCTTCATGTCTCCATAGCTGATAATTAAACCAACTGACCTGCTTCTGCATTGAAGCCTGCAGGAAATTAAGCAGATAATACTCTTTAGGTAGATAGGATTTTGGGGATAGTTTATTAAAAGTAAAAGAAAGAGCCCCCAACCAAACAAATAACATTGAACTATGCATCTTGGAGCAGTCTCATCAATTGGCTCTGGGGTTCTCACCCTTTTCTCCACCCATAAAAGAGTTTGGAGAAGTGTTAGTGGGAACCTTTGAAAAGGGAACCAAAAAAAAAAACATCTAAAGAATTTGTCCCAGTTAGGCTCAGTCATTCAGGCCTAAACCCCAACTCAAATATGTATTTTTAAAGTAGAAATAGGTTATTCCAATATTCATATTTCAAAGATGCCATGCTCCCACTTTTCTTTTTTTTCTAATTCAAAACACTAAAATACGCTAAAACCACAACTGGAGCATGCTGTGGTGTATAGCTAGAGATTTGAAATGGGCTTGTTTTCCTTTTTGATATGGTGAAAATATATCCTTAAAAGACATTTTGATCTCCATAAAACATTTGTATTTTTTGGACTTGCTGAAAAACTGAAAAATCTAAGGGTCAACCAGATTTACCAGTTATTTCATTCACTATTTGTCTTTCCAGCTGCAATTACTTTGGGTCAAAGACCATGTACTTCAGTCTGTTTAGAGTATGCCTAAAACATCATAATAAAATCTAATTATTAGTAAAACTGACATGTAAATGCGGGACATATGTTTTATGTGGGCAATATGTGTTATGTCAGTGGAATCTTTGCTCCATATTTCCAATCAGCATGAGAGTCTTTTATGTTATAATCAAATATGAGAAGAGTTATCACACTGTTATCCTTAAAGGGTTGGCTGTCTGCAGAATGGACACATATACATAGTCCACATATCCACAAGAAATAAAAGATTCACTAGAATAAAAAATTTCTTCTCTTAACTGAGGCACTCCTGTATTTTCTTTCACAAAAGTGTGTTGTCTGTGTCCTGCAGATGTCAAACAGCATCTCTGTTTTGCATTCATATAATACTGTTAGGAAGGTTTGAATTTGTATTTATTCTGAAGCCAGTTCACCTCTACTGCTCAGTAGGACATCCTGCAAAGTGATTTCACTGATGTGGTGACATCACTGTGTTAAAAATAAGCCATGGTGGCATGTCTGTCATGAAAAGTAATATTATTCAAAATAAAGTGATATTTCAACTGCGCAAAGCTCTCAGTGTGTTTGAAGTGTATATTTAGAGGAGACAGCCCAAACACTCTGGTGTGAGAGAAAAGTTATATTTCACTATAATATTTTTATGTGGCTATAAAATACTATGCAAAAAAACCCTCCCAAATGATGTCTTGTTTATTTATTCATTTAGCTTTTTCAGCTGTCAGCAGAGAGATGCAGTTGAATTCCCTTAGATATGGAAGATTCAGCTTGCCTGATCCTGAATTCAGTCTCCTTTCGGAGGATAGGTGAGGGACCAGGTCTGCATCCCGATATTTAGGATTGCAGCTCTTGACTCCTTTTAGCAGCTAGACCAACACCTACTAAGCTGATAGATGTGCGGGCAGGCTATTTAAAGCACACGGTGCTGAGCAGTTGAAGGCTGGCTTTTCTAAAGGTGTTTCAGTGGCAGGTTTTGTTTTGCTTTCTTTTGTTGTTTTCTCAACCTGGCCTTTGCCCCTGTGTAGTGCAGTCTTATGCTTCAAATAGAGAATAACAGACAATTCTACAGTTTCATACCATTTGTGCTTTGATAGGACAGCAGTAATATTCTCAGAAATCTTCAGGGAAGACTTAGCAGCCTGGATTCTCTCTTACAAAGGGACAAGTCTCACTAACTGTGAAAAGCCACAATATCGGCTAACAGACTCAAGGCAAAGTGCTTAACTAATATGAGGGCAGGGAGAGAGGGGAAAAGAGATGTTGGTTCCTAAATCATACAAGCAGGTTCAAAATGTACCCATGGGGTTTGGGGTTTTTTGGGTTTGTTTTTAGGTTTTTTCTTAATTTCTTGAGAACAGCTGAGAGGATTCTTGGTTTTCCTTCAGGAAGCACTGGGGAGTTTGACTGACCTTAAAAAGGTTAGCTTCAGAATTTTCCACTGGCAAGTGAGTTGTTTTGTAAGTGGCTAGAGAGACAGTTGTGTCAGAAGCTCTTAAACTTGTCAGGAAAGATACTTTGCTACTTCCCATTGGAGGCAACTGCATCCAGTACTGTGTACCATACTTCTGATTTTCCTGGTTGAAATAGTGAGACACTGTCACAGTCCTCAGCTGGGGTAAACAGTCGTTATTCCATTGAATTTCATAGAGTTAAGCTGATTTGCTTTAGCTGGAAAACTGATCCAAGGTCTGAGCTTTACAAATATCTTTCTGGAATGTGTATGCACGTGTATGCTCATGTAGAGCTTGGCTGACTTGGGATCTTGGAGATTATTGTGATATTATTAGTCATATTCCTTCTTTTCCCTGTTCTTAAAAAGGACATTTCCATAAATAAAGACTGTTTTAGACTGTTCAGCAGATTTACCTCCTGCCCTCCCAGGCACACCCTAACCTCTTCTAATAATATAAATGTTATATTAGTCTAAAAAGTTATTCTTGTCCGTCACGTATATTTTGTACTCCTGTCAAGGGCCAAAATGGAAAGAAAACAGGGGCAGTGTAAGGAAGGGTCAAATTGAGCCTGAAAAGATTTTTTTTTTGCCTTCATATAACATACAAATCAGGATTGTTAGAACAAACAGCCACCAGTGAACCACATTATTCATAACACTTCACAGTTTTCTCATGGAAGCCGACAAATGTGCATTGCCGGAACATATTTTGTTAATTCGTTGGTTTTTTGCTATGAATACAGCTGCATAATTTCAGAGCATTTTCCTGACAGTAATGAGTGGTGCTTTGTAGCTTGTGTAGGATGCACATTACTACTGTTTTGTTCATCTTATGGATGGGTAAATCGAGGCACAAAAGAACAGGTTAAGTACAGAGCTGAGGAATTAAAAGGAGTCTTGACAATTTTGAATTATTACCCCACAGCCTAGTAAAACTCTGCAATCTTGTATTAATGTGGTTCCTCATTTATCAAGAGCATGATATTTTGGGGAAGAATTACTAGGTTTACTTAAAACATGGCAAAGTATTTTTGTGTTGCTTAATGAATCTGTAGATGCTAGGAACCTTTGGACCATTTGTTTGATCTTCATATTTAAACATGATTTTAACAGTAACAGTTCACCCATGGCAGTAAGAGACATCAGTTGCAGAAAAACACACTAATACGGACCAGAGCTGAATTAAACTGTGTTGATGGAGATAACCAGTTGCATATGTTTTTAGTTAGCAGGAGCCAAATCAGATAACCACCATACAGAAACACTGGGTTTGATGGATCTTTTTTTTTCCCCCTGAGAAAAGACTGGATTGCAGCCTGATCCTTGGTTACTATGCTTGTCTGTTTATACTCAGCAATCAAGAAAATGAAATTCTGGATAAAGTGAAAAGGTGACTAGAGAGGAAGGAAGAGCAAAGTATGTGAAGGGCAAAGACATAAACATCGGTGCTGTTCTCTTCGTGTTACTAGGCAAGGACCTTGTATTGATTTCTCCAGGCATGCTTGCACTTCCTTCCTTCAGTGACTAATGATACGCCCTTTGGGTTATGATGACACTGCATTTCATAGGCCTGCAGGTCGAATACCTGATGTATTCTCTGCCTGGCTCCTACTTTAAGTCGTTGTCCTGCTTCAAGCCAAGATCTTTTCAAACGTGAGGCAAATAAGAAAGGGAGTTAATTTATGTTGTGCATCCCAGGACGGAGAATAAAATGGAACTCTTCAAGGAGGTTCAAACATAGCTGGATATTGTCTGAAGCCTCATTTCCAGTCTGTGGCACAGCATCGAGTCTGATGTCTTTAATGTTTTTCTCACAACAGTTTCCAGAACTCTGTTTCCTTCTGCAGGAGCCCCAAAGTGCATATGTGTTAGGCACACATTTCCTCGCCCACCTCTGCGTTGGAACACAGATTTGTTTTAACTTTGATTAACAATCCTCCACAAAATTTTAAAGAAAGAAGTGACTGATTCTTCTCTCACTTTCAGTAAATTAGGAATAATTCCCCTCTCCCTCCCACCCCTAGGCCATGGAGTTAACATAAATAATGTAAAACTGGTGAAGGTGACAGAAGAGTTAGGCTAAAAATGAAGAAACCTACTGCCTTCAACACAGAGAATATGGGGCGCAAATTATATCTCAGCCTATTTAATTGCCAGGCAAAATGTGGGACAAGAACTCTTGGGGGCTCCCAGTCACCAGCAATATGAAGCATTTGTTAGAAGTAGCCTGTAATAGCTGCTCTGGCCAACCTCCTTCTCATGTTCAAGAAGTAAAAACAGCAGGAGGTTTTCAAAAGCGTGAAGAAGAAGTAAGCATCCGACTTTCACTTACTTTTAACAGAAGTTTGTCCTATTGCAACCCTGTGTGGCTTTGAACAGATCAACCTATATTCCACCAACAAACTAGCTTTTGCATAATAAACTATCTGAGAAACCACCTGGAAGACCAGTACCACCACCAGTGAGATTCAAAATAATGTAATGTAACCTTGAAATTACTAATTTCACAACAAGGGGTTTTTTTCAAACTGTCCAACACTGTTTCTACCATCTGGAAAGTAAAATACTTTTGTGAAGCCAGAGATCCCATAATTTCATGTGCAAAATTTAGAATGCTGATCAGGGTGGCTAAATAGCTCATGTTTGTAGCAAAATGTAGCTGTGAGGCTTTCTCCTGAGTGTTGCATGATGTAAATGGGAATTGCTGGTGCAGAGACTGAATTTGCAGCTCTGATTTTGAATTTCCAGTTTCTCAAGAGACTACCATGACTTAAAAAACTTAGAGGGCATAGAAATGCATTCCTAAAAGCCTAAAAACCCACGGATATTGAGTAGCCTCCAGACTTCTTTCCTATTGTTACAGAATACTTGGTGCTGAAAACAGTTTAAAAGAAGTGCAGACACGCTGTCGGTGTCTCACCTTCATTTGGTGCTATATCCCCCCACAGAGGAGATAACTATTTCTTAGCTGTTATCTGCCTTTGGTTCAACAGCAGACTAAACATTTATTTCTTGGGCTGCACAGCATTTATGCTGCAGGTTTGTCAGATATTGGTAGGAGAAGCAGATACTTCAAGCTTTGTCATGTTTAATCATTGCTCAGATCACTAGTTAAGGCAGTGCATGTTCTTTCTCCTTTTCCCAGTCTGTCCAAAACACATTGGTCAAGGGAACACTGGGTTAAAAAGATTGTAAAGCAAGAGTTGTGGTCCCACTTGTTAGTCTTGGCAGTGTGAAGTATCTGTTTGGCTGGACACCACAAATTTTGGTCTCAGAGCTAGTGTGGATGTGGACAGAGAGGAAGCAGGGGAACTTTCCGAACACTATTCTGGATGCTGAACAGATTACAGAGGCTGCTAAAGCAAAGCACCTGCCCACGTCAAACTCCAGTTGCATCCAGGGCACTGTTGGAATGAGCAAAGTTATTTCAAGTGGTGAGGAGTCATGGCTGGGCATCATGAGCAATTGCTCAGGCTGCGCTTCTACAAATGGGAAGATGCATGATGCTGGAAGTATCAGGAGATCAGAAAATTTATGAACAGAAATGGGACTTCTACTTTCTGTGCCTCCATGCAGTCAAATTTGACAGGAGGAGTTGTGTTTCTTGAAATTTAATGAAAAAAAGTGTTCGAGCATGGGCAGTACTCATGCCAATAATATGTGATCTCATCAAAATACCCTGCCCAAGACCAGCAAGATGAAAACACACAAATCTGAAGGCATTTTCTTAATTCTGTTGTTCCTGGAACTGTTTATTTCTTTTTCATTCATTTCACTTTTGCTGTCACCATTAGGAGGTGCTGGACGGATGCTTTAAATGTAGTACTCCAGTGCAGAAGTACATTGTGGCAGCTGATAAATACATTCACACACAGGGAATTCCTGAGCCAACAGTTAGTTACCGAAACATTATTTGAAAGCCAAAATTATGTGATCCTTCTTGGAACAAAAAGACCACAAAAATCAGCGAGCCTTTTCCTCCATTGAGGATCTGGAAATCTATACCATCTCTTAATATCCAACAGACTTCTTGAGTATCTGGTGTGATTTTGTAAGTGAAACATATGATAGAACTGGAAAGCTTAATCAAGTTTCTTCACCTTACTAATTATTCATTCTTTTTTTTAACTTCCATGCTTTGCCTGACAATTGAATGTGACAGAGACGTAAATCTGGAAGGTTTGTGTTGTTTTCAGCTAGCTCTTAAAACACTTTTTTCTATATACACACATAGATTAAAATAAGAAAGAAAGGATGTCAGCCATACGATAACAATGAGGAATGGCTGGACAGAGGATCTGACTCCTTAAAATGAGTATGTTTACCATCTCACAATTGATGAATTACTAGGGATTTTAATTGTAAAGCTCTGGCTGCTATTGCCACATTTCACAGACTAGGATCAGCAGCTATTTCATCTATCTGTAATTTTATTTCTTTACCAAGTGCCTGATCATGAGAAACAATAACTGTCAGCAGTGTAAATTCCCACAGGACTTTGAAGATTTACTCTGACTAACTACAGATCCATCCAATATCTCTCAAGATCAGTCCCTACCTGTCCCAGTCTGAGATGTAATGTTGCTGTAGACTGTAACTGTTTACAGAAGTGGGAGCCTTCAATAGCTCAGTGTATGAAATCATTCCTATTCCTCCACAGTAGTTTGTAAAGTTTCCAAAGAGCTTTCCAGGCTTTCTGGATGAAAACCACTATATAAATGCAAGATGCCATTATTATTTATTGTTTCAGTTTGACAGAAAGATGGAGGGTTTCATTTTGACTTTATATTTCTGTCTCCTCTCCACTTTGCCTTTGTTTCATAACTTTCTGACATGCAGAATTTTCCTTTGTATTCCTTCCATGCTGCTAAGGCAGAGAAGTTGGAAATGCTGCAGCCACAAGTAAGTGTTAAATTAGAGCAATCTTTAATTATTATTTGTGTTCTCATCACACAGGAGGTCGTAGTAGAGGTCCCAAGCTTCAGTGTCCTGTATCTGAGACTAGCTGGTTCAGGATTTCCCAAAAAGGAGCAAGAAATCTGTGACCAATTCTGAAAGGCTCTTGCAAACAGGATGTTTTCTTTCACAGCCTTACATACCTGCTTACCTTGGTCCTTAGAAATGCCATTTTATATTGCTTTGAAACATGTTTCTTTGCTGTCTTTTGTAGCAGTTAGTTTTCTCTTCACACAGCTATAATGAGGGGTAGATGATGGGAAACCCAAACAGCAGGTAGTTACCTGCTGTTAATTTGAATATCACAGAATTGAGCCAAAGTTTATATATATATCTGAATGGCGGGATACCCACCTCATTATTTTTTGTTACCCCTCTCTCAAGTATTTTTTTCCCTTGAATTCATCCTACAAAATTCTGTGGTGGGAAACCCTAATAGATAATTATGCTATGCCATATTATTTCTTCTTGGATGTTTAATTTCGTAAGTTCTAATAAGGCTAATCTTAGTTGCTTCTACCTTGAGCAATCTAAAACTTTGTTTACTACAGGAAAAAAACTACTATTCAGTATAGCAATTCTGCTTGAGCCAGCTAAAGTGGGCTTTTAATTCACTGTCGTTTTAAAGAACCTTTAGAAGAACAGTGGCTGAAAGACTCAGCTCTCATCCCATTACCAGCTTTATTTAATCTAAAATGCCTTAGAGAGAGAGAGACTCCCTTATCTCTGAGTTGTGCAAACACAACAATGCACATTGATACAAGATCTGTAGCGAACCATGTAGAAAAAATGGTGGTGAATGGAATCCTAAGTATGTGCATCCAGCAGGTAAAACAGAACTGAAGATAATGGTTGAGGTCTATGGCTGTGTCCCAAGTACTGAAGGAGAAGACAACTGCTTCTGCAGTGCACAGAAAAGAGAAGAGCAGAGAACTACTTTGGTGAATACCAGAACTGCATTAATACCACTAATCTCTTTAACACAGCAGGAAAAAAAAAGAAATGAAAGAAGGGGGTGATGTCTAACACATTATGGTGCCATGTAAGTTCCCAAAAGCTGAAATACTGATGTAGATTTTGTTGTTGTTGTTGTTTTAGTCATAATTGCTCCAGTGTCAAATCAGATTGTAATGAGAAGTGGAGTTGTTATAGAAAGTTCACTGTGTTTGGAACTTCTGTGAGATGGTGTCATATAACAAGTTTTTCTCCCCGTGTTTTTTTCCACTTTTGCAGCTGCCTCTTCATTTCCTGGTTTGGAGACTGACTCAGAAAAGAAGACATTAAGCATTAAAATTAGCTGAAAAATAAAGGGTGGAGATGTGAAAAATGTCAGAGACTTTGCATTCTATTTATCATGAGCTTTCAAACTTTTTCAACATTTCTTAATAGTTTTGTTTAATATTAGTTGTTCCAGCTACTTTTAGAAGACATTTTGGAAGACATGAGGCCTAGATACTGCAGACAAGAACCCTCCTGACTTGGGCTACAGACTGACCAAAAATTGATTCCAGATGTTCCAGATGCCTCTGATAAGGCAGAATCTGGTGTCTCACCAGGTTGTTTTGTAACAACCATTGACAATATAGAGGCCAAGATTATGTACATTGTTGGCTAAACTTGTGTGAACATAGCAGTAGGGATAATAATATTCTAGACCCATTTTTCAGCCTGTTTGTGTGTCAGTGTTTGCCAGTGTTTTGCAGTGCTTGCACAGTATGTGTTTGATGTGGGCTACATGGCCACTTTCCCTTCAAGACTACACTGAGATGGTTTCAGTTGACCATGTCATACTTATAATTACGCTTGTAAATCACAGCCTATACTCATCCTTGCAGATTAAATAGGGAGTAATTTCTACCTCACAGGAGATTATCTGTACTGCTTGTCTTATAGATCTACTCTATGGTCTGCAAAGTGCATTTAATGTTAGAATTGGCCTTTTCTGCTGAGGAATTTTATTTTTGCTTGACTTTACCATGAGTCAAACAGGAGTTCCTGAGCCCTTGCACAGAGCAATTAAAAGCTTAACTCTTCCTCACTTTTGAATACTTCAGTGAAACACCTGAATTTGAAGATCTGGCTGTAGGACAAAGGGACAGGGAGGAAACCAGCTCTGAAGATCACTGTGGGAATTTCACTCACTTTCTAGATGTGTTCGTCCTTCTCCGTTAGCCCAGAGGACCCAGGGCTAGCAGGTTCCCATCCACTTCAGCCCACTGCCTTAGGTTACATTAAATGAATCCAGACCTCAGATGAGCAGTCTTGAGAAGAGAAAAAAATATCAAAACTGTACACTAATATGTCCGTAAAGCAGCAAAGAAGTAAAGGGGAAAAAATGGATATTTGTCTCAGTATCTCTAGGATGAGAAGTGCAGCTCAAAGAATTTCCATCCTCCAACTGCTCCCTCTGCTGCCTGCAAGACAGTTAGAGGGGAGCCGGGAAATCTGCGTGGTCTCTGTATGGCTGCCCAGGTGGGCTCTGCATCCCTCTTCCTTGCTCCACTCTCAGCATTAGAGATTCCGACAGTTACTAGATAAAGTTAAAGACTCATGTAGTGATCTTCACACTAATTGGACTGTAATGTATAGCCTCGGTCAAGCAAATCTCTCCCAGCACTCCTCTCCACAGACGGCAATCAAGCCATTTACAGAAGATGCATCGGCCGCTGGGACCCTGGAGTAACCTTAAACTGCACTGGCCTTTTAGCAGAAAACACAATTAATTTTGATACTGAAGGGCAATTAGGACTGGGGTTAAAATAAAAAATCTTCTGAGCAGAGAATGTCAAAGACTGGAAAGGAAACTATTTCCCTTGTACACAGTGTGTTGAAGGCCTGTAAGCACAGCAACTGTCAGCTCACGTTAATTCAGACCACTTTGTAACCCCCCCAGTTTCAGCAGAAGAAATGGAAATTCAGATTAATAAGCACCATGCACAAACCCCGCTAAGACTGATTGCCATTTTCTTTACATCTTTGCTGCCAGAATGAGCACAGCTTCTTCTCGCTCTTGCTGGGGGAACCTGCTTTACATTCCAGAATTCAGTGAAATGACCAAATACATTTATTTTCTTCTGTTTCTTTTCCAAAAGAAAATGGTCTCCCAGCTGACACTCTGCAGATCACTGCTCAGAGCAAATCATGTCAGCAACTCTATAAACTTCTCTTTAGAAGCACAGAAGATGTTCACTGCAGTACATATCTACATGCACCCACATGCCCCGACGCATATGCAAAGGAGTCAAATTTTGGCCTCACCTGTGCAAACTGTTCATGTCCATGTCACTCTCCATAACTCCAGCAAATGCATCAGATTTGTTGGTGGGTTTTTGTTTTTGTTTTCATTTTTTCCCCCTAAAACAATCAACTGAGCCCGCATCTGAAGTCCTTGAGTGCCATTGGCACAACTCAAGCACCAGCAAAGCCATGCTAGCACAAAAAGGGTGGCAATATTCACAGTGAAAATTTTAATTGCCTATTTTCTTTAAGGACTAGAGATAAAAGATGACTGCTCAGGAATCCCCCATGAAATCCTGATCCAACAACAAAGATATAAGTGGGATCAGCCAACAGTTGTTAGGGAAGATACTTTGGGGGACAAATATTGAAAGAAACTGGTCATTTTCTCAAACTGTATAGGAATATCTGACAGTGACAACCCAAGAAAATGTGGACAGATTCAATTCAAATAATCTAAAAAACCCCAAAACTACAAACCTCTCACCCATGTATAAGAAAGCAATGAGAGAAATTTTAAGAGGAGTTTTATACCCAGTAGGAAAGTTCGACACAACTCTTGCAACTAACTATTCAGAGTCCATTCCACCATGGCTGGTGACTCCCTGGTTCTCACCTTTGTTGCTGTTTGGCCGGTTTTCTTGAATGCAAACCTAACTCTTCCAGTCTGGGAAAATGGGATTTAGCTGGCTCTCCAGGAGAGAAATGTATAAAGGAAAGTCCAGGACAGCAGGGAGGAAGCTGTAAAGATCCTGCAGTCTTTCCCACAGATGAATTCACAGAAAACCAGGGCCAGGTAAGAGGCTATCCTCCTCCCTGTGCTGCCTGTGACATCTCTACAGGCCCTGTCAGCAGACAAGACAATTTCAATTAAAATCAGAGGGATATTAACCAGGTTTTTGCCTTTAAAAATCCCTTCCTGCTTTGGTCCAGGACTGCTCACACCCAAGAGCTTTCTGGGCTTGATAGAGGACTTTCTTTTCACCCTAACCTCCAGAGAACTAAGGGGAGGTTCACCATGGTAGTCTTGGTGGGGTTTATTACATTTTGGTTCAAGTCATGTTGCTGTCAGTAGGTAACAGCCAGAGTCTGTTTATATGTGAATTAGTTTTTTAAGGGCTTTTCAGAGAGCCCAAAGCTCATGTCAAGTGTTTTTATGCAGCTTGAACAAATCTCAGTCTTTAATACTAACAGAATATTTCCAGGTATGCAGACACATAGTGGCTGGAAAGAGATGGGGGAGGGTGAGAAGGAGTCTTTATGTCGCTAGAAAAACTCAAGATGCTATTTGCCTTGATGCTATTGAAAAAACTAATTTTACTTTGTCTTTCCAGGTTCTTTTTTCCATTTACAGGGCTCTCCAATCTGCAGTGAACTGGTTTTGCATCTGAGACTCAGATAGCCATCCCACAAGCTGTACTTAGGAAACCGCTAACTGATGTCAGATTTACACAGTGAGTAGTTTTTATACATGTTTTTTTTCTTAAAAGCAGCGTCCTAGGTGAATGTCTTAGTGGCGAAAATGGCACAAGAAGCACTAGCAGCAAATAGAGAGTCTGAGGAGTTCACAGGATTAAATCTATTGTTTTCAGGGATAGATTCAGTCTCTCTTTTGCCGACCTGTTTAATTCTGGGGCCCCATTCCCACCAGCTATAAGGAAAGGTAAGGAGCCCAGAGTAAACTCATTTGGACCTTTTAAGTACATGATTCATATTTGTGTGCGGCCTCTGTCATGGGTTGTGCACAGCCCACTGCCAGAATCCATGCCACCCTCTCAATCTTGTGCCGGAGGGGGCAGGTGGACAAGATAACTCGATAGCTCTTATTCATTTGGAATTTCTCTGGTTATGGGGTAAGTCACCTTGTTCAGCAAGAAGGGGAAATAATTTAAATCTTCAGCCCAAACTCAAGCTCCAATGTAAGCAAATTTCACAGGAGCTGAACTTATATTTGTTTTTCTGTTATCTTGCAATTTCTTGAAGCATCCCTTTACATGAGAGTGATGCAGGGGCTCCAATGGTAGTGAAAAAAACCCCAATAATTCACCATGTTCATAGACAGACACGAAAGTGAAAACTCTCAGCAAGTGACTTGAGTGAGGGACAGGAGCAGGTTTAGTCCCTGCAAAGCATGTGATTGAATGTTGGTACCAGACTTAACGTAATTTCCCATGTCCACACAGATGAAGGGTAGGATGGCAGAACACATCCCACCCAATCCTGCAGAGCACAGATGTGCCAACCTGCGTCAAATAATGCAATCAAACCGCTTGATTGCTAGGTCAGTGCAGGTTGTAGTGGAGTCTGAAAACTGGCAAGAAGGAGATCTTCCTGGGTATATTAGAGTTTACTTTTCTCAAGAAACATGAAATTAGAAATGTGAAACTGGATGAGAGAGAAAACAAGCATCTAAGTCTGAAAATAGCTACCATTAAACCCTATAAAGGTATCAACAAATTCTTTAGTCAGCTGAATCTGAGGCCCTGCCATACTTCTGCCCTGCGGTTTTATACCCTGAAGTACATGAGCATCCAAAATATTATTTAAATGTTGTGGGGTTTGGTTTAGGGTTTTTTTTTTAGCAAACCTTCCTATGGTGGTACCTAGTTGTTCTAGTTGTTTGTACAGACATCATGTAGTTACATGCCAAAATGGACAAAAAGATGCAAAACACTCCTATATTTTTGAAGATCAAACGGAATCTATTCAGCTTGGAAAAAAAATGATAATAATAAATAATTGCCACGTGTGCATTTTTTACACAGAGAAAAATCACCATGTATTTCTTTGCTGATAAAATTCACAATCTTAATTTTTGCATGAACTTCATTAATAAACAATACTTCCGTCACAATTTTCATCCAAAGAAGGGAAATCACCTAAAAACTCTATTTAATTAACCTTTACAACCCCCTTGTGAGCTTGGCATTATTATTTCCATTTCACAAATGGGCACATTGAAACACAATGAGCTTAAGTGGCTTCCTTACAAGTAAAACTACATAGCAGGTCAATGGCAGAGCTTGGAATAGATCCCAAATCTCTTGGGTCCTGGTCTCATGTTTTAAGTGCTACAAACCTTCCCTTCCTAAGATGGGTGAAGATTCAGATCATTATTTCTTATTCTATTGAACCTAAGCCACTCACATCTGGGATAAAACTCTGAAAAGCATCTAAAAAATGCTGTGCAATTTGAGCATCTAAAAGAGCGTCTAAGAAGGAGAAACAAGCTCTTTCATTTTGTTTAAGGGCTGTACACAAATGTCTCTGGTGGAAAATAAGGAGTCTTTAAGAATGATGTGTGACTTCTAGTGATGGAGCCTGGGTTAGCGAGGGTATTTATTTTTCCCTTCATTAAGAAACAACTTATCATTCCAGTAAAGGAGCTGTTAATGAGTTTGTTCACACTCGCTGAGAAATGACTGCAGGATACTCCTTAGAGAACTTACTCTGAATGCATACATAAACCAGCCAGAGCTCTAGGTACAACCAACAACCTGCGGAGAGGAAGGGCTTTTGGATTTTTCCCTTTCCATCTGTTTGCTTCTTTGTTTGTTTTCCTTCTGCCTCCAGTTCAGTTCAACAGATGTGGGAGGAAACTGGCGGATTTGGTACATGCAGGTTGGGATGTACATCCCTGAACTGCCATCGGACTCGTGCAGAAGCCACAGCGTCGGTGTGAATCTGCCAGTTTAGCAACTGATGGGGAACAAGGGAGGAGGATGTGCTGTCACCAACCTACTCACGAAGCTAAGATCTGCTGTCCAAATCATCAGCTGGAGATGCACACATCTCCCATTGCACTCTGTGTTGTGGCCCTTCATACATGGCAAGGGATGGTTGCTCTCAGTAGCCCCAGGCTGAAGTGTACTCCTCTCCACCTATGAGAAGGCCGCTCAGGTCATGTCCTAACAGCACATATGGGTATACCTCAACCCTCTCACAGAGAAAGAAGGTGGCAGGGATCACAGAATCACAGGATGGTTTGTGTTGGAAGGGACCTTAAATCTCATCCAGTTCCAACCCCCTGCCACAGGCAGGGACACCTTCTACTAGACCATGTTGCTCCAAGCTCCATCCAATCTGCCCTATAACACTTCCAGGGATGGGGCAGCCACAGCTTCTCTGGGCAGCCTGTGCCAGGGCCTCACCACCCTCATAGTGAAGAATTTTTTCCTAAGATCTAATCTAAGTCTACCTTCTTTCAGCTTAAAACCATTCCCCCTTGTCCTATCACTACATGAGCTTGTTCACTTGCCCTACAAGTCCCTCTCTAGTTTTCTTGAAGGTCCCCTCTAGGTATTGGAAGCTGCTCTAAGGTCTCCCTGGAACCTTCTCTTCTCCAGGCTGAATGTTTTCTTCTGCATGTGCTTCCAGTGTGGCCTCAGTCTGCTGGCTTGGTGCCAGTGCAGTCCTATCCTGGGCAAAGTCTGGGATTCCCCAGTGCTGGAAAACATTCCCCTGGCACCATTTCAGACACTTACCCTTTTGACGTTACAGTTTTTGAATGTGGGTTAGCACATAATTAGGCTGTGCAACAGTAAAAGAATTACTGAGCAAACAAGGCAGCTTGCCCACCCTTTGGGCAGTTCAGAGATGATCTTCAGATTGCTCCTCATGTCTTCAGACTGTTTCCAACAAAACTGGATGTCTGTGTCTGGGCTATATATATATGGGTGTATATATATATAATCTCTCCTCACCATCCACCTATTGTCCTCCTGTTCTTTTTGTCAGCTGTTTTGAGAAGTATTTCCGATTCAGCAGCATGAATAATTGTTGGGGTTTCTTGTTTGTTTGAAAACATACGGATAACAAATGGCAGCATTTGATCTCCGGACTCCAATCCTACCCCAAGAAGACCCACCCTGACCTCCAAAATGAAATCAGTAACTTCGCTCCTCTTCATTTCCTCATCCTGTGTCTAAAGCCAGGGGAAGCAGGTTGCGACCTTTTGCACATAATCTGACACACGGCACGCAGGGCCGGAAGGCAGAAAATCATTCCAACAAAAGGCCTGAGCTCTGGGTTAGGTAAATTCAGGAAGGGGAGAGATAGGAAATGGCAGTAATGTCGCCAATAGACTAAGAGGATCCTGACACCAGCTGGGGAGTGATATATGAGGTTGTCTCTAACGAGGACTTACTTAAGTGAAAAACTTCATTTCACTTTGAAACGTATGACACCAAAGACATTTACCAAAATAGCTTTGGAGAGGAGGTGGGAAGACATTTTTCTTCAGGGAAGCTAGCCTGGAAGAAAAGCATCTTGTTTAATATCAAAGAATAGGACAGCCAGGTAGGACTTGCACTGTTCCATGGCATGATCCTAGGATGATTTGCCCTACCCATACCTCACCCTCTCAGCCAGCTAAAAAGGTCACCTTGCTTAGCACCAGATACATACTTAGCACATAGCCATGTGAACGTGCAGTGAGGTTTCACTAGAGCACCACATACTATCCAGATATATACCTATGTAGCCACTGTTACCTGTTACTGGAAGACATTGAAGTTAGTGCACTTCTCTTTCAAACACCTTGTGGTGTACTGAAATGCTGCTCTGCCCCACATTAGAGAGAAGCACAAGAAGCCCATGCGCAGGAGGGAGGACTCTGAGGAGTCAGAGCACTGCTGGCCAGGTCCTGCTACCTGTGTGCCATGCAGCCTATGTGCACTAAGCAGAAGGAAGAAAGGAAAACTTTGGAGACATAACATGAAAGGAAAGGGCAACCCTCAGAAACGTCGCCTAGTTGCCTGTGAACAAACCCCATGGTCTGACCAGCCGCTCACAGCAGCAAGATCTGCATATAGGGCAGCGGCTTGCAGCAGAGCCATCCTCTCCTGTGGTTCCTCCTGATGCTTCTTTCAGTTTGAGCTGGAAATAGAACAGCAATATCTTTTACTAACTGCTTTGGCATCTCCTTGACTGAATCAGGAAGTTCAGAGGTAGACTGAAAGGAAGAAAAAAATACCACCAACAAAAAACCTGGGATCCAGATATCTTGCTGGGTTTTTTTTCCCAAGGCTTTTAAAAACGGCCTGATATGAGCTTGATTTGTTTTGCCAGTAAAGGGTTAATGTTCTCACTTTCACAGAATGGGGTGGATTAAAGGCAATGACAGTTTTGTTACTAGCACCAGTGAAAACAGGATCCAGCTCTTCACCACCTGTCTACCTCCTGATAATCCCCCAGATCCTGAGAGAATATAGGCTCCTTTTGACTGTTACATGTTTTGCTACATTGTCCTTGGACCCCATCTGCATCCTCTACCTGAGTTGAAATGAACCTTCCTTTCTTTATCCTCCCCCTGACTTCATTCCCACTAACCCTCTATTCAGCTGATCTCATTTAAGATTGAGTGTATTTTATTTCTTTTACGACTTTGTCTTCTGCAAGAAACTCCCAGTCCTTCCAACCTTGTGCCACGTGTGACATTCCGTCCCCATCTAAAATCAGATCATTCCTTCAAAATAAGAACTGACACCAGGTCAAAGTCCTGAAGATGAAAGGAAGGGTTAAGTTTACTTTCAATATTGGAGGAGGGTTCGGAAATAAATGTCGAGGTTAAAAAGTCCAGATGGTAATTCAACTGTATCCCTGCTATAAACATGATTTGATTTATGGGAACCACTAATGGTATCTCAGTTTAGATCTGGATGGCTTTGCTTTCTCTCATCTGTAGCTTGAAATTCATCAGATTTTTTTTCACTCCTACCATGAATCTTTCACTACAAAGAGACACTCCTATCTAGAATTTGGGAGTTCTTTAAAACCCAGCAATTGATAAACGTTAACAATCCTAATCCATGCAAATTACTGTCTGATGCCTTTATTTATAATACCGAGTGGATGTGCTTATTCAAAGCAGTCTAAAAGAGAGTTGACAAGTTCAATCTTACAGAACTGTATCTCCTATTGCTGTTTTCCCTCTCCTGTCCTTTGGGGATTAGACTGAATCAGTTTTCACTTTTTTTCTGACGTTGCGATTATTAGGTTTCTCAGTTTTGTCAGAAAAATCCATCAGAAATGTTTATCTCATGGGGCAAATAGCAATGGAACAGCATGTTTATCACTTCGAGGGCCATAATCTACAGGCAGCAATGGCCCCAATCCGGTTTGTTTTAAAACACAAAGGCTGAAAAAGAAAAATGCCTATGTCTGAAATGTGTGATGGAGATGTGCAGAACTGCATTAGCCCTGACACCCATTTCTTTATGTCTCTATATTTCGGCTGCCAGTCATTACACATATGTTGCCTGAAGTCCTTACAGTTTACTACTTTCAGCCTCAAGAAAACAAAACAGTTGGCCTCAACCCTTAACTCCTGAAGACAGATAGCTTTTCATGGTGGACTTTGCAGAAATCTGTGCCCCCGGAGTAGTTACACTAAATTGCAGGCTCCTTTGGGAGGTAAAAGTCAGATTTAGGAAATGGTGAGAGGACTGTTTTTGAAACAGTCAACATAGATGGTCTCTGTATGACTGCATTCATGTTATGTCTGGGTACCCAGCCTAGGTTTAAGACACCTAAGCTATAGATAAATGTCCATTTTTAAGGCTATTCAAACAAGCAGAATAATAACTAGATCAATGTTTACAAGATACATTTCCTTTATGCATGCCATGGAGAAACAACACAAAGTGCAGTACACAGTGAAAAATGAAGAGTGTCTTAGGAAAACCCCAGCCTCATTTGTTGGGTCAACGCATAATGAAAGAGTAACCAGGTATTCAGGATATGAGTTTTACAAGGATTTATAGATGCATTGATTGGCTTTGAATTGCTTGTGTCTCCAAAGACCTTCAACACACTTCCACCAAACCATCAGCATTTCTTCCTAAACTCCTCAGGCTGAGAGACTATTGGAGTATAAGAGAGCAAATAAACCATATGGGACAGACAGCAACAAATTATTGTGTCACATACAGATAATGATGTGGTCGCTACAAGGAATAGCAGAAGATTTAAGGATAGGGTAGGACTGGATAGGATAAGATAGGATAGGATAGGGTAGGAAAAGAGTAGAAATAGGAATAGGAATAGGTGTAGGAATCAAACAAGGACAGACATTTGAGCCAAGTTGTACTTATAGAAACCTTTCCTTAACAGATTGGAGAGCAACTAATACATAAACTGGAGTTTTCAGGCAATCCAATTGTGCTGCTTTTCAAGACCTGTAGTCAAATTTGTATGGTGGTTCTCTGTAGATGTCTGCTCTTGTCTCCAGCTGTGGTGCTGATTTGCTGTGTGGTATTGAGTAAATCATCCAGTTTCATTATAGAGTTGGTCTGCACACAACCTCCCACCAAAATAATAAAAGGTGAGAAGTCAAAATCAATTTCATTAAGCTGGTACAAGTCAATATTTGGATGCTCTGTACTGGGAATGGAAGTGGCTCAAAGCCAGCACCTGAAGTGTAGTTTTAAATGGACAAAATAAAAGTCATCAAAATAAGAAAATTGATTTGGGGAAGTTAAATCAATGTGTGCGCCTGGTACAATTTACACACCTGGCTAAAATGCTGTAAGATATATGCTTACAATCACTAAGTATTGCTATTATTACATAAACGTTGCAAAAAACACTGACTTTTGGCTGTAGGTAAGTGCTGAGGTGTCTGGTCTAAGATTAAGTAACATAAGGGCATTGTCTGCACTCAAAAATTTTCTATTTTTGTTTATTTGGTGCACAGCTCCATGTAGTTTTGTGTAGCACTCTTGTTCTAGTGTAGCTGAAAACTGTTCTTCATTGACTTATAGTGAACTGGAATAAGCCTGCTTTAACATGCCTTAGGACATTCATTGTGTCTATCTAAACTGGTATCAAATTAACACTTTCATTTAAATCAGTGCAACTCTGTGTGTGATCACCAATGGAACCATTTCAGTGCGTGTTTTCTTTAAATGAGCATTTCAAGTCTCTTTGGCTACAATCTGAAGCATTTACTAGAGCCATTAGGATCAGCTCTGTCCATATCACCTATATTTTCCATGATACGTGCAGAGTATTTGCAGAAATAAATGGGAAGATGTTTTTCCCATATGTGCATGAACTCTGAACTCCAAGAGTTCAAGTGGGTTCAGTTGTTCTCCTCAAACTGTCATTCTAGTCCTAATTAGTACATGGTGCCGTGAGCAATTTAAATGGAATATATTAATAGAGGAGAATTCAGAGGAGGAAAAAAGATGCCCTCCCCCATATCCCTGCCTGCAAAAACTCTTATATAAACAGGGGATTTCTTAAGGGTGCCTCACACCCTTCCCACCTCCCCCTTTCCCTTAACAATAAAGATTGAGGGTGGGAGACAGAGAAGGTCCGGATGCTGTCTGCCAGGGAGGGTTTCCCACAGGAGGAGATAGCTGTAGACTCCCACTGCTTCCAAAGAGTCGTGGGGGATGGGGAGATGCTGAAACTGAGCCATGATGGTTCAGGGAACTGCTGTTTTATTTAAACCCTCAAATGGCTTGACTGGTACTTTCACTGCCTAATTATAAATCAAAGGAAAACGGCAAAAGAATCCCCTCCTGTTGACCATCTCCCACTTAACAAGGCAGCACATGTCGCAGTCTTCTACCTTTTTAGCTCTGTCCTTGCTTTTATCCTTCTTCAATTTAATTCTAACTCAATTATGTTATTACAGTGTGTCACTTTGAGTCACTTTCCCCCTTATTGGCATATGGCTCTTTTCAGTTTCACTGCTAATTCTTTTCCAGTGGACTTGTTTAAAACGTACTCATTTTCTGCTTAGACTCTGTGTTATTCACGCATCGCATTTCTGCAATGCCTGGCTAACTTCCTCAGGAGGAGAACAGGAGCCGGGGATCTTCGCTCTCTGCATACATTTGCTGGAGTTTCCTTTCTGAATTGTCAAAACACAAACTAGATGGCAGGAAAGGTGAGCATCATGCCCTGTCTGTCAGAAATGTGGATAGGAGGCTGCCCTCCGCTGGGTCTATTCCAAAGCCCTGGGCTGGAGTGATGAGGAGAGCTGGTGAATACTGAAAACTGTTTCCTATCAATATCTCTTGGTTTTTCCCTTTTCTTTTTATTTTTTTTTCTTTTAATTTTCAAATGCATTCACACAGACTCCTTGTGCCTTTTTTGACTTTCTTCCTTGTGTCAGCCAAAGCAGAGGCTCTTTCTAGCAAGACAATCCTGTAGGTTCTGGTTTCCTGGGAAATATTCCAACTTCCCATCCATTCAAGTTGTCTTCAGATTTGGATATGGGCTACTTGACCGTTGACTACTTAAACAAATGGATTGTAGAAGTTACTATTAGGGTATTTGCATGCAAAGAAAAAAACCCAGAAGATAATTCTGTGACATTTCACAGGCAGGAAAAGAGGGCTGTTGTGAAAATATAAACATTCTTCCTCCCTCTCAGCTAAGAAGAGAAAGAGATGGTAGCAACTGAGGCAACCACAATACTGCCAAGTTCCAAACTCTGCCTTCCTAAAAGAAAAAAAAAACCCTTTTATGTTTTCCTGAAACTTGTTTACACTTGGAAATGTACTGTAATAGATATTCTAGAGCATTTAGCTTCCTTTGGTATAAAGGACCCCCATTTCCCTTCCATATATATGCACACCCTTACTCTGGATTGCCTTTTACCAACTGAGTTTGTAGGTGGAATAAGCTAATTAAGGGCAAAGCTTGTTGGTAAACATCCAAATAGAACAGGAATTTCCTGTTTTGGGGAAAAAAAAAGGAAAATAAAAAAAGCCTGGCCTCCCTTTTCCAAAACCTCACTTACATACAGGCAAAGAAGAGCAAGCAAAATAGTCAGGAGAAAAGTCTGCAAAATCTCTTTACTGTAGAGGCAAAGGCAAAATTAAAAGTCAGTTTGTTCAGAGATAGATACTCTCAGATAAGCAGAGCAACACCTTCTGTCTCAAGGTGACCTACAGTTTGCCCAACATCTTTCTTGAGGTCAGTAGCTTCATTGAGGAGAAAGGCTACATCCCCGATTTTTCCACTTCTCTACATGTAGCTCTGGAAATGAGTGACTTGAATTCAAAGGTCAAGATCTGTTTTCACAGCCAAAATACATATCTCTGTGCTGACTTTTGTGGTTAGACAACACGCACACTTCAATGTTAAGATAAGGACCGGGTAGTCTGTTTACAAATTCAGGTTGTTGTAAGTTGATAGTGGAGTGCCTCGTACACATGATATGAAAAGAGGTATAGAAAATTACAAATGGGGCTGTGGTACTAATACCTATACAAGCAAAGCAAGTGTATCAATGGGGTTGATTTTATTTCTCTTTCCTGAGCCAAATAAAATGTAATCATTAGGGAAACTCTGTGGGTGACTGCTTTTCATTTCAGGATTGCACTATAAAGATCATGTGAAAAGATCCTCAGGACTTCTGATGACAGGTTCTTCAACCTCAGATAATCAAATACGCAGCATATGAGGACACAATTGTTCTCTTTATCCTTTAAGTTTTCCTTTCCTTTTGTTAATACAGTTTTAACTTAGTAGCTACATTACTTAGCACTGTAATGACTCTGTGGTTATAGCTAGCGGTTAAGATAACATGACGTTATTATATCAAGAAATCATGTCCACTTCATGGCTGTCCTGAGTGTCCTCTGTTTTCAGACTTCATCTGGGATAAAAGAGAGCTAATTCTCCATCCTCTTTCAGGCCATTGGGTCAGGTTGGCCTTAACCATCATATCAATTTCCCTAAATCCCTCAGTCAACTTCTCTGTCAAAGATAAAATTTAGCGTCTATTTATTCTACATCCTCCAGGTGAGCTTAAAGTAGAATAACTTTTCCTCCACAGTAGATTATAGTCCATGCACCATAAAACTTCCTTAGAAGTTATACTTACTGATTAACTACTAGAAGCACCAGGGGAAAGAAAATATCTTGCTAGATTTAGGAAGCAAGGTAGAAGTGTAAATATAGTACAACTCTTTTTTATTTTTTTATGTTTTGAGGTGAATTTTTTACTTGTTTGGGGTTTTTTTAATACAGTGAAAATAATTGGTTTTTTACACCAGACTACCTGTTGTATTATTCAACACATTTTGTAAAAAGCCCTCTTTGAATCAGATGGTTCTTAATGACTGATGAACAAATAAATAGGAAAAACAACAGCCCTCGAAAGCAATTTATGGAAAGAAAGCACGGAGAGGAGGTGAAACCTAAAAAATGTTACATCTGAAATGAGTTTTGAAGGAACATATGCTCTCATGTAGCAGATTTTTCAACCTCATAGGAAATACAGTGCTGAAATAAGAATGGGTTGATAAAAGGATGCGTTTGTTGTCTATGCAATTTCCTGTACATTTGCATGTAAGTATTTCCCCCCTTTCCCCTGCGAAAGTCTTTGGCTTAATGCTTGTAAAGGTATAGGAGCCAGGACACCTACATTCCCTTTGCCAGTTTGGAAGGGAGTCACATTTGTGCTGATGACTCTGTTTATCTTCCTGTGCCTCTGATGTTTTTAATAGGTATTAAATTAAACAATTATGACCGACCCTGCCTTAACAAGCCTGTGGTATGGCTCATCAGATGAGGATATTGTGATAAAATCCTTGAATTAATGCTAAGGGTGGTTATTATTTTGCAAGATGGGTAGCCCGCAAAATGCCACTTTGCTATTTCTAGTGACTGGCATTTGTTTAGCAACATAGAGCACAATTTAGAGGAGGCTTTCCAATTCCTACTGGATGGGATCAGTTTGACAGAAGCATCAGTATCAGGAGATCCTCTGCTGGGAAAAGAACTATCGCTCTCCACTGTCTGCCATTTACAGGAAGGATTGGTGCCAGCAATTTGACTTTCATCAGCAATAAAACAGAGAAAGAAAAAAAATTAAATAAAAAAAGAGTCACAAATGGTTCTATAATGTCCTTGAAATTAAATTAAAAATAGCCATCACTGCCAAAACTCAGAAGAGGACTCGCAGGTTTTTTACAGTGCCTACTACAATGTGGATTTATGATTGCCGGAATACTGCTTACTGTATAACAAGTGTAGTATTAAGTGCCATATTGGACTACCATATGGCTACTAACCTCAGAGGTTGGTAGCAACTATCAGTGTAGAAATTAGTGTGCAGAATGAGCCTGAGGATAAAACCAGTTATCACTCAAGCATGCTATATAATTGGCTGTAGCAAGAAACTAAAAAATGTCTCGGAAACCAGATGGATTTGAAATGTTCCATTATTCATAAACACTTCTTTTTTTTTTTTTCTTTTCTGCAGCAATACTTGTTCCCTTCCCAAATATTCTGTTGTTAAAAAGAATAATTACCATGCAGAAGCAAAAAGTGAGCAGGATAAAAGTCCTTGCTTCTGGAGGGGTGGCCTTTGTCTGTGTTTTGGCCTGGCAGCCTCCCCCATGCCCACAGCACCAGGCTCAGGGGCAGCCAATTTGTGACAATTCCTGCAGGGACTTTTGCTGTTCTCTTCCTGTGGAGAGTGACAACAGTGAGGGAAGAAGGGCGGCGGTGTGGGTATGTGTGGTGATGTTATTAGCAGCCCTTCACAGCTGTGGAAACTCATCCTTTACGCAGTGTTTCCCTCCTTTTTGATCACTCAAATGACAACCATTGTAATCTCCCTGACAGGAACTGCCTCCCTCGAGGACACAACGTCTCCAACTTCCAGCACACACGCTCTCTTCCTCTCCCTCCTTTTTGTCTCACTCCTTCCACCCCATGCCTTTTCCCATTCCTTCCCCAGCTGGACCCACAGGGGAAGCAGAAAAAGAGAAGAAATAATAAAAAAAAATATGCTTTATTTCAGTGGACAAGAAAGGGCAGTGATCTTTGCATGTAATAACAAGTGGGAGCAGAAAGCAGAACTTGAATATGCCAGAGAGGGACATTGCAAAAGCCACCTAAGCTCAACTCAGGGCTGGAGAGTCTCTGTGTAGGATGAAGAGCAATCTCTCCCTCTCTTGCCACATAACTAGCCTTTTGCAAATGGCGTTTCCTCATCAGAAATGAGAAGACGACAATCCTGCTTTTATTTGTATGGAATACAGGGCCCATAAGGATCTCTTGTTCCCATCACCCAGTTATTCTTCAGTGTTTTATTGATTTAATTTGGATAATCCAGCTATGCTTGGAAGGCCAATTCCAGATGAAGAAGTAAGCCAACACACAGTTTCATCTACCAAAGCAGGCTCAGTGTAGTAGAAAAAATTATCTTGGTTTGGCATTTCTCTGAGCTGTATGCTAAGATCAAAGGCTGAAAATAGGGATACTTTTAGGATTTGATTTATGGCACACATAGGTTTGTGGTAAGGAGGAAAATAAAGATTGTTGAAGGATTTCAAATTCATTTCTATTGGATCCTCAATAAACCCAAAAGGTTGAATGTTTTCCATGTTTGGGTTTGATTGAATTTTTTGTTGTTGTATGGGAAAATACACTCTGGTGCAAGTGAAAACTATTGAGAAAACGAGAATATTTTATTACCTTTTCAGAGCTGAAAATTGTACAATGAAAGGTATGACATAAAATATAAAAAACTGTTTCAGAATCAACTACACTTTTAAAGAACCCTCTAACTTCCAAATATTTCATCTGGAAGAATCTTAAAAGAGATTATTACAACACTGTTAGACCTTTTACACAAATCAGAACTTCAGCAATACCATTTCCTCTTCCAAAAGCATTAAATTCCAATAAAACTGCAAATACCCATACATCTTTTTCCATCTATTTAGGAAAGAAGAAGGGAAACCATCCCTATCCAGTGGTTTGTGTTTAGTGGTTAATGAACTGATGGAGCACTGGTGTGACTGCTGCAGTAAAACGCAGTTACAAAGAGTTGACTCAGTTGACTCACTGTAGATTGTGTTATTGCATCAATACTGAAATATATTTTGAGCTAAAAGTACTGATAAATTTGTGGATATGTAACATAGAGTATCTGCAAGGGCTGACCAGACTTGGGAAGGGAGGAAACCTGCTTTAGGAAGGTGATAATTGTAGGTGTGACAGCTGAGATGCCTTCAGATATGTACACTGACCAAGAACAGTGAATGGCTGAAGTTTTTTCATAAAACTCATTTCTGGAGGCACAATACCTCCATCAAAAGTAAAATCATGTTCAGAATCAAAGCATGGATGTTCCTTTTGGCTCTATACTGGATTTATTCCATAGTAAAAAAATTATTTTATTTACTTCCCTAAACAATAGTTTAATATAACTCGCCTGAAATGAACAGTTGTCTTGCATATCCCACTCATCCATTACCTTTTATTACTAAAACTTGGTGGTGATTTAGACTCACCGTTCATTATAAGATCCAGGATAAAATGTTGAGAGAGATTAACTAAAGATTTGGAAGATGAATGAATGGATGATAAACAATAAATTTATCCCAGTCTGGAGGTGAGAAGATGACTGGGCTGAATGACTTTTGCTGTAACAAAGCTACGGGATGTCAGGGAGCTATAGAAGTTTACTTCATGTAGATGTCTTGTCTATTCATTGTCATTAAATATGTTTAGCCAAGTAATGCATAAAAAAAAAAACCCAACAAAGAAACAGCTTACAGTGTTAGGCACTGTACAACCAAAGCAATATCTATCCATGTATTAAATCTGTAGATAGTTTTTTAGACTGAAGTTATGGTGTTGCACTTACAGGACATTTATTTTATGCATTGCCAGCAATACCACTGTAGCGTAAAACACTTATTTTATGGTGTACTGGGTTTGGTGGAAAGCTACATGAATCTACTAATTCCAGGTCAGCAAGAGAGTTTAAAAGCTTCCATGATCAGCCTGTATCTGATGTGAAATATGCTTTTATCAAGACAAGCTATCTAGAAAATTTAAAAGAGAAAGAAACGTGACAAGGAAGCATCAAAAATCGTTGGGCAAAAGGGTGGGTTGGAATAAAACACCTCTAACAAAGTCCTAGTTTCAGACATCTCAAAGAATGGTTTTCGAGTGTAAGGGTGGCTCTGGCCCTTGTATGGAAGGAACTATCTTACTTTTGAAGGTACCACTAAGAAAGGTGATTTTGTATATTTGACTATTTCCTTCTACATTTCTCTCACCATTCACCTCTTTAAATTATTTTGTTTCCCAAAACTACCATGGGAGACTATTAGCAGAAGTTTCCAAGAGAAGCAGCTGAGCAGAGGAATAGCATTGCAAGTAGCAGATTCTGGTCGATCCGTTGATTATCAGATATTAGCTACCTCCTCCATGAAAAAAGATTATGTGATATTTGACTATTAAAACAAAAGAGTAATTTTGCTGTTTGCTTCTGAATGTTGGGAGATTAAATCTGGTCAAACCTAGTGATGTTTAAAGAATGAGAATAAAGAGGGAAATATAAGTAGACAGGCATCTTTATCTCTGGATGTGATGTAGAGTGCCAATAACCATAACAAATGTCTGAATCTGGCATCCCAAAATATGAATGTGTTCAAGAGAGGACAAGCCAAGCCAACCTCTGCGGTGCATGAAGGTGAAGGAGATGCCTAGGAGGTGAGGGCGAACAGATGGGAGCACGAGTGCTTAGAGTTTAAGCAATAACTCTATCGTTTAGATCTACTTCTTTCCTCTTTCCTGGCTCTCCTGGAGCCCTTACTCACACAGTAGCACTGGCTGGTCTGTCACCTGAAGTGTCATGGCTGCTGGCAAGCCTGCCCACTCTACCATGAGTGTGCAATGTGGGGCAAAATCGCACAGAAGTCTCTGCTTAAAAACCACTAGCTCTCAAAGTCAACACAGTGTGTGCACAGAGCAAGACCTGACCACCCCTTCCACCCCTACAAGGAGTGAGGAGAAGCCCTGTGGTTTGTGAGCTTCTTACTGAGTGACGTACGCTTCAGGCCCACTTATCCATAATACATAAGTAAAGAAATAAAAATACCCCATTTTTAAATTTTAAATTTTAAATTGTTTTTTTTCATGCCTTCATGGAGTGAGAAGGCTAGAAGGGTCAACCTGACATTTTGGCACTGGATAAATATGTTGATATTAATTTATTGTCATGAAAAGGTTTGTGGTGATATTTGTTTTTCCTCTCAACAGACACTGTAGAGTTGTGGGGTAAAATATCTCATAGTTTTGAAATGAATGCATCAAAACAGGTATATTAAAATGTTTGGTGCAAGACCTCCCAGATATAAGTGTCTCAAAAATAATCTCGTATTCTTGATCTCAAGGAAGGGACACATTAACTCCATTTGTTCAAAGGAGATCAAAGAATCATAGGATTCAAATAGAGATCCCAAGGGCACGTCTCAAACAACTACTGCCTCTTGCTATGATGATTTTCAGGTGTACCTAAGTCCCGATGGGTATTTGTGCAATCTGCAATTAAAAACCTGATGTCTGATCAAATCCCTTATACTGGTCCATATGCACAAATGTTATTCTGTTCTCCCCTCAACCTGGAGTTCACAATCTGTCATGATAGAAGGTTTCTTATACCTTTGGATGCGTGGCCAGACTGTCCCTTTAACATAATGTTAACCAGCTTATAGATTGCTGTGGAAAAAAAATAATTAAAAAAATGGATTTGTGGCATAAAGGAGAGAAGAAAAAGAAGGGAAGAAGAAAGAAAGGGGGAAAAAAAAGAATGGCATTCAGAAAAAAAAGGACAACCCTGTCAAAACATGACAGCTGATCCACTGCCTGTTTTATGCTATTCATAGAAAATGCCAAATTCTGCAAATAGTAACCACATGTACATCGGCTTCGCAGACTCAATGTTCTGCTGCAAAATGAGACGTTCTGTATTTTAGTGTGTCATCAAAGGCAGTGAAAATATCACTCCAGCCTCCTAGGCTTAACCCTCTGGTCTCTCAACTGTTAAAAGTTTAATTCGATGGCAGTGGGAGAGAACAGCAACACATCCAGCTTTGTGAGCGGTGTTAACGGAGCTGCCTAATGTATGCCAGTTGCACATAAAGTCAATTAACAAATCTGTTACTGCGCCATTTTTATTCATAGCCATGAGACCATTAAAGCGACAAGACTGCATCTGACGTTTATGATCTTGTTCGCATTGCCAGAGGAAGGGGGGTGGGGGTGGAAACAACTTTGTGGCTCTGTAGCATGAGAGAAATAGCACCATTCAGAGACATAAGGGCTCTTGAACAAATGTCGGAGCTTCTGAAGTCTTTTTCTCATCTCAGACCTGTCCCCCATCACCCACCCCCATCCTTTTTCCCAGTCCTTCTTCCCCTTACCCCTTTGCTTGTGCCTTTCAGGTTTCATTTCAGTGCAGAAAGATTGGCTTTTTAGTTGAAAACTATAACATAATTGTCCTTTTTTGTGGCTGGCTGATATTCCCTTTCACTAACATTTAAAAGAACACTTATGCTGAATTGAATATGGGATGAGAACAGCTCCTGGTGCTTCTGTGTGCAAGAAGGATGGCTTTGCAAGGCAAGGTTTGAGCTTTGGCTGGCTGTGTACTTCTCCAGGAATGCTTCCAAGATCTTCTAAGTGTGAATAGGGTGTCCTGTTTACTCTTCTCCTCAACAAACAACCTTTGCAACAGCTACAGTAAATCTCTTTCAGCCTGGAAGAGCCAAACCTTGGGATTTACACCATTTCTGCCTTGGATTTTCCAATATTTTCCACGGTTTGCTGGCCCATGTGTTCTTCTTCCACTATTTCTAAGTGCCAGAAGTGTGACCATGAGTAAGAGAAATTGTCAGTGGAGCTCTCTAACACATGTTAGTGTCCCCACTCAGATAAACTGTTCCCCAGAATGCCTCAAATGTAATCTGTATTCCCTGCTAACAGAAGCAAGTTCTGCATATGTCTCCTGAGTTTCACTTTGATCCCTTTTCAGTAAAGAAAAGAAGACTTAGAAATTCTAAGGACAAATTATTTGGTGGAAAATACTCAATTCATGAAGTGTCCTTCTTTTAAACTCAGCCTCATATTGGTAAGGAGGTAGATAAATAGTTAAGTAAGGAGGCCAACAGGTTTTATGGCTGGGTGAACTGATTATGATACAGAACTGATAAACTCTGGAATTATTTCTAGTGTGCAGACAGGAAGGTTGGAGGCCAGCTGTCTTGAGAATCTCAGATCACAATATTTGTCTACTGCAGAGTGCCAAAATTCAGTGGCTGACATCCTGGCTCCATGAAAGTTGCTGGGTAAAACTCCAGCAGATGTTTTACCACTGACTGTAGTTGGATCCTTTTCACCAAATAACTGCAGGGGTGTATGAGGTGGCAGGATTCTCTCCAAGATTGTAGCAGTGAGAGACATCCTTGTGAATGTTTCACAGCGTTGGACCTCCAGAGGAATTTGTTTCTTGGGGATGCTTGTTTGGGGAGAGGCAGGAAAGAGTCTTATCAGGGAGGAATACTGCATTTTGGTTTCTGCAAAATGACAAAGAATAAAGAAAGTGTGAGGAAAAATCAGTTTCATGCTCAGCCAAGGCAAGGGAGATGTTACGGCCTAGGTGGAAAATGCTCATACACTACATGAAATAACTCTCATGTGTGCCAGCAAAGCCTTCCAGTCCAACCAGAGCTCTGTTTGGTTTGAACTTCTCTTTCTGTTTCATTCAGAACAGTGCAATCTGAAATCATTGATAAAATAACTCTAAGTCCACAGGCAAAGCAGTAGCAGCAGCAGAATTTGTAGCATCTAATTATTAATTTCTTTAGGTATCTATAATGCAATAGATGGGAAGACACTTGGGCAAAAGACAGAGGGCCTGCAACTCATCTCACTCACAGGACTTTCACTTAACCCTTTTGAATCACTGCATTAAACGTGCTCTCATTTAACAAGACCTGAGAAAAGAAACAGATAAAATATTCACACCTATGTTCATGAATGGCTTTTTATTTTCTAAACAAAAAAAACAGTGAAAAAAGTGCTGAAATATCAATGCTTACTCTGGAGTGATACCTTACTCCAAAGAAGTCCCACTGAAGCCATTGGCCGCTGATATGGCTAAAACTGCTTATATGAAGTATTATCTTGCTTTGTGAGGGTGGTAAAGTGGATCCTAAGTGTCAGATCTAGCACTTCTGCTGGTGGAAGCTCTTTCACTCATGTTATGTGTCAAGATCTTTTTCTAAAGGATAAACCCATTATCCTGCAGTGCCAATGGGACAACCCAGCCTTCAGCTGTGCACTCCTACCAGCTAGCTACTGGGCTGTTTTTCTCACCCAGAGAGAGATAAAGTTGACCTTACTCATGAGACTTTAGAAACTTAAACCACGCTCTTATGTTGTGGGTACCTAAATCCCTCTGAAAAGTTCTTCTGAGGACCTAGACTTTAACACTTGTCAAGCTTTTCATGAATGCCTAATGGAAGATAATAAAAAATGCCAGTGAAAACTGAGAGAAGCAAGAGCTGTGGTTAATCTTGTTTTACCACTGTTGCCACTAGAAGTGGAAATATCCGCAGAGAACACACTAAGAGCATTCTCCCAATCTTATAAGAGCCACGCATCCCTCTGCACCACTCAATGCCACAGCGTCACATTGTGGGGGTAATGGGTGCTCTGAAAATCAGCCTCCAGCATCTGAGACAGAATAAATCATAGCCCAGCAAGAGCGTGGAGCCTATGCCAACATTCCTGCACAGAGAAATGGGCAGCAGACGAGATCCTGCAGCTGGTGTACACTGAGTACAGAACACCAAGGCCTTGAACTTTTCCCCCTCCCTGGTCTCTTCCTGCGCTCCCCCTCCCTTCTTGCCATCTCTCCCTTGAGCGCCTGGGAGAGGAAGCAAAATTTATACCATTGTGCCCTTAAAATGCTGACTTTCCATGTTTACAGGGATTGTTTACACAGAAAATTAATCAGTTACGGTTTTAAATTTTAATTAAAGAATGCTTTCCACTGTTATTGCAAAACAGACAAAAGCCCATAAAATGTATATTTGACTGCCGTGCTGTGTTGCCTTTGGAGCGGCAAGCAGACTTGAGATCAATCATGCATGGTGTTTTTAGAACTTTTTTTTTTCTCCTAAACACAACACCCTTCACACAAGTTACACTATTTCTTTCTTTTTCTTTTTTTAAATGCCCTTCAAAATAAAAGCCAGACTGCACAACAATATGGAATTCTCCTTCATGCCTTTGTTTCTAAGACCAAAAATGAAATCCTTACTCTCAAGCTGACCGTGGGATATTTTAGCCATTAAAAAACCACAAACAGAATCACAGCTTCCATAGTAAAGGCCTTAGACTTGCTTACTTCAAAGTCAATAACAAAACTCCCACAAACTTTGATTCAAGTGTTTATTACATGCTGTTTGTTCCCACAGCTGCAGTTCCTGGTTTGAAAATAAAGTGTGGCAGCTTGTTTCTCCAGATCTCATGGCCATTAGCAGAGATTCAAGATCACTTCAGGGTTAGTCATTCAACCCTCTTTCCCAAAGTATTTATCCATGGTGTGTAGATGTCTTCTGTAGGCCTGTTGAAGAGCATGACTCTAAGAAACTGAATCTAGCCCAAATTTTATAGTCATGACAAAAAGCCACGATTAAGTCTGCAATGTCTGTGGCCTCTTAGCAGTACTGTCAAGCACTTTCTTTTCTCTTGAACAAAAGCAAATTCAGATGAGTAGATCAGCAATGCAAGTACAACTGGTATAACTAAAACAGACTCCTGTTTTTCTAGCAATATTTTATTGGTATAAATCAAAGAAAATTTTTTTCCATCCCTTCGTCATCTTTATCCAAATTACCATGAAAATCTGAAAAAACCCTAGCAAAATGAAGTTTGACTACATTAACACGAATGCATGATACTCCGAATTTCAACACAGTCAAATAGCCAGATGGAGCTCACCAAGCTTTGAAAGCCACCATGCTACCCACTAGTCATGATGGGGACCTGATTGTGTCACAAAAGAGATTCTCTGTAATGCAGACCTTTCCTGCTCACTATGACACAATGAGAAGAGACTTTGCTAACTCCATGTGGAAGATGACGTATGTATTAGCATGGTACCTAATTTATTTCCAAAGATAAGAACACCCACAGGTCAGGCAGTGACGTGAGCATCTGGACCACCAAATGTCAGGCAAAAGCTTCAAGTTGGCTGTTGCACACTGACAGCAAGCATAGGAGAAAAAAGAGAGAAAAACCTCTTGATAGACAGTCTCAGAGAAACAAGAAAAAGAAAGCATTAAAAATAATCAGTTAAGATCAGTGAGAAGCCTCTCTCTAAACACTGAAGTCTGTGGAAGAAATTGCCATGCAGTTCAGAGGAGATGGAGGAAATAAGAAATTTTTGCCCAGATGTTCTATCTGTTGCAACAACAGAGGTGAAAAACCATCAAGAAGTTCAACAGTGTTCTAGTACTGACAAGAGGGCAAACAGTTATGTATATTTTATCTGACCTATATCCAAATTATTTTAGCAGCTTTGGTGCATGAAACTACTCTGGAAACATTGCCAGAAAGATAACAAGTCATGGTATGAAGGTCACAGAACTTTGAAGGAAGGTGTTTGGACAAGAATAGAAACATCTGTTAGCAGAGATGTCCTAGAACGGTCACTGCAATGTATGGGGTATCAGCTTGCAGCTTGCAGCCTGTGAATGACAGATTCATAGATGTTAACGGGGAAAAGACCATTGCAGTTCTCTCTTTTGCGTACCAGAGGTCATAAAATTTCTTTGAATTCTTTTCCTGCTTCAAGTCCAACAGCTGAGGTTAACCTAGGTTATCATGGAAGGGAATGGGGGAGAGATCATTTTAATCTGAAAATGTCATTTAGTAATAGGCAATGAAAGCTATAATTAGAGTGTAAGTCATTATTCCACTTTAAAATTTAACTTCATTGCAAAAGTATATATAGATATATACTTTTATACCATATAGGTGTATATATATACACATACATGTATCGTGTTTCTGGTCTAAATTTGTCTAGCTTCACTCTCCAGCCAAAGTAGCAGCATTCAGTACTTGACAAAGTACTTACACCCACTCACTTTTGACTGAGATCAAGTCGATGCTTTATCTTGTCTCCAACAGCTCCTTCAGAGTCTCTGTCTCAAAAACATTTTTCAATCCTTCATTAATTCATAGCCTGTTTTCTAAACACCCCCCAATATACACCTCCCATTTTTCAGCATCTTCAAGGTGCAACTATACTACTGTTTTTGTTCAGATCAGGAATGTATTTTTGAAGGAAATCTCACAATCATCCTGCTATAGGTCATGCTGTCAGCTGTCTCAAATGGCCCCAACTGGACTTCTTTTCTGGATAAAACTAAGTGAGAAACGGTGCTCCAATTCCAATGAGCCCCAACTGCTAAAGGGATGCTGGGTGCTCTGCATTAATTGTTTCACTGTACAGATCCTCTCTGATTGCTGTGAACTAGTTTTTAACGCAGACACAACCTCAACTGTGGACGTCAAAATCTGGATGTGATATTTCAAGAGTGGCAGAACAAGTGCCAAAGAGAGAGCTATTATAAACATGCTTCTACTCTATACTCCTTAATCTAGATGTACACGAGACTTTACAATCATAACCGATGAAGGAGGCAATGCCACATGGAAAGAAAATATGTATATAAACAGCTCCCTGCTACTGAAAATTATATGGAGTACTGAGTTTGTATGAACAGAGACCTTCTGTTAGGCAATTTCAAGTGGGAAGAAAGTTCCTAAAATGGGAGATTACTATATCATCTCCAATGATTTTTTTTTCTCTTATGCTTTTCAAAATCTCCTGCTATTAGGCAGACCCTGGTTGGTTGAGAAGGTAAAATATTTGCTCTTCAGTTGTGTTTTTACGAGCTCCTGCTACTGAAAAGTTGCCAACGAAATATTTGACTTCATGTGTAACGAAGTCACCTTTGGGATTCCAGGAGACCTAGGTTAACTTTCCTTGGAAATGTTTATTACTGGGCACTTACGGATATGTCTGATCCTCAATTAATACATGAAATATTGTCTGTTTCTTTTCTTAAATGTCTTCTAAGGCATTTCATGGACACATAAAATCTTCGGCCATTATTTTGAGGAGTACCCGTGATAGCAATTGAACTCACTCACCAAGTGCATTTTTGTGCTAATTAAATATTCCAAACTTCTATCAAGATTATTGTCACCTATTTAATGGTTCATTGAGTTTATGGGCCATGCAAGTCTCTCTTTTATATTTTCACCCAGGATAGCTATAGCAACTATTCTAGTAATGACAAATTAGGGAACATGCAGAGGAGATGAAAGAACCTCAGTGCAGTAGGCCCAGTTTTTTTCCTAACTTATGCCAATTTTATGGTGTTGTAATAGCATTGACATTGATGGAATTATTCTTCATTTTCTCTGGTGTCAGTGAGTGATAACTAGACCTGCTTAGTTGCTATTAAATTATGGTAAACATGGCTTTCCATATATTTGACCATCTTGACCCTCTGACCACTCTCCAAAAAGGAGCAAGAGCCTGTACTGAAGGTCCCATCTGTGGACAGGTATTTGAATAAGGGATGGGAAGATTGGAATAATAATGTCCTTCATTTTATTGGTAAGAATTTTCATCCTTTGGACTATTCACCTGTCGGTCAATAGGAGAGTGCATTCTGCCAATTTGCAGACAAGATAGTAAGTGTAATTCTGTGGGCAAAACTACATAAAAAGATGGAGTGGAACATTTAAGATGCTGTGTAAAAGTATTGTTACTGGAGAAAGACTGGCTGGAAAGACTTCTAGAGAATACCTGCCTTCACCAGGTATCTTTGAAACAAATTGAAAATAAAGTACAACTCAAGGACTTTCTATAAATGAATTCTCTTTCGTTCAGTACCAATAAGGCTCTGTTCAGATACCAAGAAAGTCTATTGGTGTAATGTTCTATAATAACCCCATTCTTTTTGCTGTTTCTAGTTTTATCTTAATGAGAGTAAGTGCAGTATTATTGCTAATAGAAATGGAGTTTGATAAAATGAATAAATAAAACATTGTACTGTTATTGTACCTCTCACCTCCAGGTGCAGGATGCAGAATTTTCAGAAGAGCCTACATGATTTAGGGTCAGAAATCTAATTGACTGACAAGCCCCTGCCTCACTTAGGGGCTAATGAATGTTGTATTGTGACTGTTTTTCTTAAAAAGTAACATCAAACTACTTTCTATTCATAATAAATTAACACATTTTAGAGACTTCTTAATATTTGCCTCCACAAAGCCATAATTTTTATCTGAACAGACCTGCAAGCACCTGTTGTAGCCTGTTTTAAAAATGAGGTCTTTTAGCTTTCAGTTAATACCTCATAGAAATAGCAATGTGATTTCAGTGGCACTGATCTGATTTCTTCTAGAGCAAAACACTCACGTTTTCTCTAAGTATCCCATGCATAATTCATATGGGGGCTCATATCTGATTATTTATAGACCTTTTTATGACACCCCCTCAGTGAATATTTGCACATCTTCAAGACAGCAGGGTGAAACTTTCTCCTGAAGAAAATTTCCAGCTAAAGACTTAACACCACTTCAGTTTCACTTAGGTCTCAAAACAGCTCTAAGTGCAGCATAAGTGGCATATATGTTTCATGATGGTACTCTGTACAGGAGAGTATTTCCACCTCTAGCTCCCTCCTTCCTGAAGCAGAACAGCCAATCCCTACACAGATGAGACAGCTTCCCAAAAGCAGAGTTTCTAAGAGTCAAGAAGGGAATTCAGCTCTTCCAAATTCTCCAGCTCCTAATAGCAAGAGCTTTCTTTCATCCATGGTCAGAAATATAAAATCCTTCTGCCTAGTTAGGTGATTCTCAACAACAAGAACACAGAAAGGAGGACTTCAAAGACTCTTAGAGGATGTGCAACCCTGTCCCAGCCAGGACTAATTATGCCTATATCCCTCAGAAAGATGTTTGTGCAGATGTTTCTGAAGAGCTCAGAAACTGTGCAACAATTTATTCTAGTGCGTAAAATAGCTGAATGATAAACTTTTTCCAATCTAAATCTTCTATACAGCAATTTAAGCCTGTTATTTATTTTTCCACCCATAGTGAAGAGAAGCCCTGTATACCTATTCTTATATGTTGGAAGACCACATTCAGGCCATATTTAAGTGCCTTCTTCTCCAGACTGAACCATTCCAGTCCCTTCCATCTATCTTTACTCCATGATTCATCCAAAAATGATCATCTACTCAAAGCAAAGAGCCGTTCTCTATCAGGTAGGATTAACACGGGCTTCATGGGATAGTTAAGTGCTCCTTGGAGCTTTCTTTCCTAGACACTGTGTTTGCATTTCCCTCATCTTATGATCACAGAAGGGAGCAGCAGAAGTCTGTCTGTCTTGCAGCTCCATACAGGATCCATATGTCTGGCGCTCGGCATGTAGTTCTCCGTCTCTCCATCAAATGCTGGCTCTTCCCTGATCTCCCTGCCCTACATGTCTCTTGCTTTCCTATCTTCCTGTGCGCCTTTTCCCTCCTGTGAGATTTTGATGAAAGGTTTTAGAAAAGACAATAAATGATAAATGTATATATATGTGAGTGTATATTTTTAAAGAGAAAGTCATAGCTACTGGTAGAAATACTCTCAAAAGCCACAATATAGAGAGTGGTGGTGTGAGCCTGAGTTTTGTTCTTGTTCACAGGGATTTTATTCGCATATTTTACTGTCAGTTTCTTGACATTTTTGTCAGCTTGGATCCGGAGGCCATAGTTGCCGCCAGCAGGTCCTACCACATTTTTATTCTCCATTGTATTTGCAGGGAATAAATAAAAACAGAACAAGAGTGAAAGCAAGAGAGAGACATGGCGAGAAAGAGTCAGAGGTTACTGGAAGAACTGCTTTATGCATTTTTTTCCCTGCTAAAGAACATCCACCCGACAGAAAAAAAAAAAAACAGCCAAACGACCACAGAGCATTTTGAACTGAGAAATTTCTTTCCTCAGTTACGCAATGCAGACTTCAGGCAAAGAGATTAATATGTTTGCATACAAAATCTCTCATTCTCTCTCACTCTTTGTCTGTCTTTTCCCTTCTTTTTTATTTTTTCCTGTTTTTCTCTTTTCTTTCCTGTGTGTTTCCGGGCTGCTGTGAGCTTTTCCTCACAATACATCTATTGTTTTCCAGTCACATCACTGCTGGCTGTAATCAACTCTGATTTCTTTCTTTTTTTTTTATTTCTTGCTATAACCATGAGATTCACACATGCAACAAATAAACAGAATCTGCCATAAGGTTATAAACAAGTTGACTATAGAAGTGTTTATTCCTCAAGGCTTTAGATGTTGTGAATAAGGAGGAAGAACAAAGACCTTCTTCTCACTTAAGAACTTATAAAGTATGATTCCCTTATGCTTTGTTCTTATGTTTACATTCCATCAGGTCTCTTAACCACAGTGTCTAAAATTGGCACTGTTTGTGTCTTTCCTGCATACAAGTCATAAGAAGACACAGTAGTAACATCTCAGGCGTGTCCAAGGTTTAGTGCAGTCTCAGATAAGGGAAAATCTCAGTCTCTGTGGATGCCCAGCCATCCACACTGCTTTGATGCTCCATACTCATCTTTGCTGAGTTTGCTATGGCTTTAAGTGAAAGTGTCTTCATCATCAGCCTTTGCAAAGCCAATATACTAACTTATCTCCAGCCTACTCAGCCTTTCTCTGTGCCACCTTTACCCTTGGGCACTATCTCTGACAAGGAAGGAAAAAGTAAAAACAAACAAACAAGCAAACATAGGGATAAAATAATCTATCTTTGTGTTCTTCCAGGGTAGAATACAGGGCTTATTAGTGATTAGAATGAATGTCCAACCTTCATCTGCCTGTGGATAAGGCTCCATGGTCTCACATTTCAGACTTCCCAATAGTTGTGTCAATTATTGCAGTAGTCCCTGACATCCACTCATCCACTAACAATTGTATTGACATCATCAATTTCTTTTCACTTATGCAACTTAGCAGCAGCCACAATGGTGTTCAGTCTGTTATGAAGTAGACCAAATCTAAAAATGGTGGCAGGGAGGTTGAAAGGCTCTTTAGTCATCAAGCTACTCAAGCAGGTGCTTTCTGAAGTAGGAAGAAAAAGTCAAGTATTAAAAGTCAGTTGTGGAGTAAGTGCTGCATCTCTTACTTCAGACAAAGGGAGTTTTGTAGAGTCCCATCATCTACACAAGTGAATTGGGAATCGGATATTAAAGACGAAAAACAAAGAGATATCTGTCCTGTAGCTTGGGGCACTGATCAAAACACAGTGTGGGAGGGCAGCCGAGATGTTAACCCTTCCTGTAGTCCTGAGACTGCACTGAAAATGGCCTTTGTATGACAGAGAATAAGCTTTACAAACCCCAAACTCGTGGGTCATTGTGGTAGTGAAAAGATGCCCATTGAAATGGGAAATGGATCATGTTTTTGTTTCTTGCATATAAAATTGTTTTCTGAGACTTTCAAATGACCTTCCCATGGATACTGAACTTTCCATCATTTACTAACATTCAAATATACAAACGGTTGCCCAAAGGGACTACCACGTAGGGCAAAATAGATTTCATCCACTAATTCCCTTCTCATTGAAACATTGACAAAGGAGTTAGAAAATGTGGGTGAACATCAGATACATTTGAAATACTGTGGAGGTCTGAAAAATGTATTATGAATTTTGGCTGAAATATCACTCCTTTTTGCCATTTTCACTGCCTGAATAAAGTAGAGCACATGGACCAAACCTTGTTCCCACTGATGTCAAAGCAAACATTTTGATTGCACTGGAGAAGACTTTTTACAAGGACAAGTAGGGATAGGACAAGGGGGGATGGCTTTAAGATGAAAGAGGATAGATTTAGATTAAATATTGGGAAGAAATTCTTTACTGTGAGGGTGGTGAGGTACTGGCACAGATTGTCCAGAGAAGCTGTGGCTGCCCATGGCAGTGTTCAAAGCCAGGTTGGATGGGGCTTGGAGCAACCTTGTCTAGTGGAAGGTATCCTTGCCCATGGCAGGAGGTTGGAAATAGATGAGCTTTATGGTCTTTTCCAACCCAAAACTTTCTATGATTCTATGATTTAGTTGTTCAATACTTAACATCAAAATGGAAATCAAGTCCTTGATTTGATGGGATTTAGATGCCTCATTTAGTCAAATAGCCAGTTACAGCTTCATATCAGAATAGTAATCAAAACACATCCTGCAAAAGAGTTTCAGGATAGAATTGGAGAGAATCCTGTGCATTTACTTTAGCTAAATTTAACTCCTATTCATAGGTCCAGATTCCATTCAGGCTTCAGCTGAATGCCACATATCACACAATATCAGGAGCTAGATGGCTGAGATGGAGGAAAACAACATGCCATGTCAATGGGCTCAGATAGGTTAAAAAATGAGGTTAGAAGTTTGGCAACCAGGACAGGTCAACTTTCTTATTTTATTGCTCAGTTGTAATTCTTTCTATAGACATTTTTCCTTCTGTTCAGTTCTTTATTGCTGTCTTTCCTACATAAGCAACAGAAAACTGTCTTCAAGTTAAATTCTAGGTCTTGCTTTGTAGCAATGCCCTTGACTTGAAATCTGATCTTCTATGAAAGCATCAAATATTAGAAAATAAGAAAATGAGCTCAATATTTCCTTTTCATGTTATTAAATAGCAGTGTAAATCTCCATACCATACATCATGGTAGTACTCCCAGTGCCTGCACTTTGACTCAAGGTCCTTGAGAACATAAGTGTACAGGTAAAGTCCAGGTATGCATGTCTCTGTCAGCCTACTGGATGTACCTGTCCATAACCACTGCTGTACCAATCCACCACCTGTGCACCTTGGCATGCCTGTGTTCTTGAAGTCACAAAACACTTAGGACTCTCTGTCAGTGTATGATCAGCTGGCAGCTTTGGTGCAGATGGGGACAAGAGGGTACATTGTGCAGCTGGGTAATCTCTCCAGTATTTCACATCAGTGCTGAACAATGTAATAAAAGTTTGCAGATGAAAATACTAAGCTGGCTGGAAGGCAATAATTCATGTTGGGTTTTATGACACTGGCCACTTAAGAGCTGTAGGAGTGTTTGAAGCAAGAACATAGCCTGTATTCTAGCCAGGGTCTAGCTCCAGCAACAGCAATGCTTTCCTACACACAAGATTTTTGCCCAAGTCTGATAACTTGCCGTCTCTGGGAGGGCTGAGTCTATCTTTGGAAGATAATGATGTTCAAAGGAAGACGTTTGGAGGAGTGATGTAACTCCATTACATTGTGTAGGATTTCTGCCTACTGCAAAAACTAGTAGGAGAAAAAGTACACATATACATATACATAAACTATTCAGTGTATGAAAGAGGGAATTCATAAGGAGCTGCATCTAGGATAGAGTAAGATCTATTCCCCATTCGGTTAATAATAACAATACCCAGAAGTCACAAGTGGGGAGGTCATAAAGAGGTTTATAAAAATATTTCATATACAAGTAAAATGTGGTGCAACCCATTATGTAATATCATTTATATGCATTCGTTTTAATTTCTTTACCATGTCTTTTGATTTAAATAATTTCCCTCTAAGTCAGGAGTCATTTAAACATGTAGTTCTCTGGCAAACACAGTGATAAGCAACTGTTTGCTTGTTTTAGCTGGTCTGTGATGGGATAGGTGTTTTATACTTAGCACATGTTCCAATTCTGCAAATAAAAAGCCAGTGAGATGGAACCTGTCTTGTGTGGTTTTCTGCAGCAAGGTTTGGTGAATCAGTGTGGAGCTCATACTGGAGCCATCAAATCACCTTCCTGAATACACCTGTATAGCCATGGAGTATTATGGAACACTGAGTAACACTGTTCTTCCTGCTCCAGCATTGTAGACAGCGTCAGTGAAAAGAGATTCCAGGCCTGTTACAGGGTAAAAATTCAACCTGAATATGTTCCCCCTGTGTTGATGAAGTACTGGTAAAACTGACCTCAAAAGAAGCTGATATCATATAGGAAAGTGTTTGATGACTGCTTGAGCAGAGGTATAAAACTTGACTGGCACATTCAGGGCTGCCCTCCAAAAAGGTTACTTGGGATTTAAGAATCAAGTCGTTACATAGCAATACAAGCCGAAAAGCCATTTCTTTATGACTGCTTGCTTTCCAACGGCTCCAAACACGAAGACATTTATATAGCTGCAACACATAAAGCAATGCATTCAGAAAGATAGGAACCACATGGTGATGAGCATGTAAGTCATATGTAGGCAAACAGGCACACACATGTGCACATACAGGAGCACAAATTTGTTGTTGGGATTGCAAGAATTTGTAGTGGAATAAAAGCAACACCAATAACTGAAATAATAACAGGAAAAAAGGCACTTTCCCGCAAAAATCAGGCACATGCCAGTGGTACTTTCCCAACCTAACTGAGAGGAAAAGCCCTCTTGGCTAATTCATTGCAAAGCTAATGAAAACCAGACAAGGGATTGAAACGAAAAAAGCTTTATGTTACAGGCAAAACAAAGCTTTCCAATGGAAATTATTCATTAAAAAGAACTGGTTCACTGAAATTAACAAAAAATATGTGAGAGAAACACCATACTGAATGTGGTTTTGGTGATAACAATCTTACATTTATATATAGCACATTTCAGCCAGATGGACTCCAAAGTGCTTCACAAGCTTTGGTGCTTGTACAAACAAAATGTAAAGAATCACTTTTATTCCCCCCCATTGAAATATATCTTTGCTGGATGAATCACTGCAACTGCCTAAAAATGCATTGTATCACGCAGTAGTTTATTATGCATGTAGGCAGACAAGTTGACAGAACTTAGCCATCCAAATTTTTTCTTAGCCTGGGCTGGCTATGAAGGTTAACACCCCCACCCTTGGGAAAAAAAGTTACAACACATTATTAATGCCTAAAGTAGCCAGAGGACTTTTTCTTGAGATGGTGTTTTCCTAAGCAAACATGGAGATACAGTTTCATTACCTGCCCAATGGGAAGAACACTTATTTCAGTCATTGGTCACAGGGCAGCACTTTAGGTTTTCCCCAGGAATGTCCAGAATCGCATCGTGTATAACTTACAAGCCTGGATGTGGGTACCCATCAAAGCCATCCTGGCTATAGCTGCTGTATGTTTCAAGGAACGCCAGTCTCCGCTCTTGTCAAACTTCTTTGACAGCCCCGACACCTGAAGCATGGGGCGGTGCGGGGAGAAGCTTTCACACGGTGACCGGGAGCTCCATCTTGCAGATTCGCTTCCCCTCCCGTTACTGTATGAAAATGGATTGTCAGAGCAGCTGGTGAGACAGAAGTGTCTGCCTGTATCTCAGTGTGGCTGGTACTGTGATCCACCACCAGTACACGCTGAACCAGGCTCCAAACGGGGAGGGGGAAGGGGCATTTTCACTTGCTGCCAAATCCCTTAAGCAGTTGCTTGTTTTGTCTCTCTGTCTGAGCAGATTTTTCTTTGCTTTTCTTCCTACTCCACCTGCACCATTTTCCCCCACTCTGTTTTCTCATACACGGGAGGGAGACATACACACACTTATAGAGTGGTTTTATTTTCATTTATTTAGTATTTTGGGTGCAGAAGATGCCTGTCAAGAGAGATCCTGCAGTTACTGAGCTGAGCAGGAGGGTGGAGAGGTTGGCTGCTGTTGGAGGTTCTCGGTGCTTGGAGGCTGATTGGAAACACCATGCATGACAGTGCACAAAAAAGACACTCATCAGACTGCCAAATTTCACAATCCCACCTCGGTACCTCCGGAAGAGCTAGGAATATGTCCTGCCGAGGAGCTTCTCATTCATAGCTTGCTGTATTATTAGCAGTCATCTCCCACCTTCTGTCTACACATCAGTGCTGATTTGTATGAATGATCTGCCCCAAGAGAAGGTCAAGCAGAGCTTGACCAAGGACCTCTGCGGACACTGAGTCCATTCCTGCTGATGGACCATCCCTAGATGGCCAGTGCCATGAATGCCTTCTGCTCCCCAACCCAAAGGCATGCAGGTGAACCTCAGCCTAAGACAAAAGTTTCCCTCTATCTCTGCAAGCTCAATATTAACAAGAGCTGTGAGGATAGTAATCCTTTATTTGCATTCACAAACAGCACTGGGGCATCAGCATGTTAACCCGAACACAGCCATGTGAGCAAGTGTGGCTGGGAACTCAATGACTTCTGCTGACAAGGTTTATGGCATAGGCAACGCCTGTCTTGGTATGATGTTACAGGCTAACTGTCTGGCACTATGTCAAATGATAAAGTTAATATCCACGGTTATAAAAGAGTAATGCAGTAGAGTAGTGAAAACAAACGAAGGATTTTTCCCTCACTAACATGTAAACAAATTCATTGTCATTAGCGTTTTCAGTGAAAATGATTGTTTTCTATTGAGAAACAAACCCAGAAAGATTGAAAACTGCCAAAGCAGAGGAGTTTCAGCCAGATCTATTATTTTTATGTACTCACACACCTGTAGACATGCACAGAACATGATACATTTTAAAAGAGAATTCCACATGGAGGAGTTATTATTAAATTGTTTCCCAGTCAATCATCTTCTCTCCAAACTTGGAAACTTGGTTTATCTGATGTCCTGACTAGTAGATGAAAGCTTTTGGTCTTCTAGTGTTTCCAATGCATCATCCCTAACACTCCTAAAAGAAATCAATAGTGGTAAAGAAAAAAGCATGTGAAAAATAGAAAATTTTCCTGGTATAGAGAGAATTAATAAATTCACTTTACAAGATAAATAGGATGAAAAGAATAATACAGTGTTTCCAATCCATGAGGGTCTTGTACCAATTTAAATCATACAAGGTAGGATGCACTGGCATGAAGAGTGCTGATTTTAACACTTTAATGGATTTTTGCAGGAGGTTTTGTTCATTTGCTGGGATCTACAGCATCAGACCAGTTGGTCTGGTCTGATTTTGCAGAATGGCACATGTGGTCATGAAGATACATTTACCTTCGTATACTCTAAACAAATTGTATGGATGATAATTTTAATTTGAGGGCAAATCTCACAAAGCAGTTGGGAGGTAAAGCTGACTTTATGTCTTTTGCCTCCATGACTCACAAGCATCTTTCTGGTTAAGTCTGTTTTGTTGGTCGTGCTGGTGAGAGAATGTGGTTATAAACCCACAGCACCAAATCCAATCTGTTTAAAATGAATTTTTGGAATGGGGTTTACCTGAGCAACCAGGTGCCTGCTTTCTTTTGATATCTCAGTGCTGGAAGGTAACAGCTCAATTACGTATTAGGTGTCTCCAAGGGACCCCTGCCTAAGCTCTCAGATATGTTTTCTGGTATCTATGGTCTGCATGAATTTTATACATCTCCTTCTCCGGGACTTTATAAGTCAGCCGTAAAAGTTTGTGATGGGGTGGAACATAGTGATGTCCATAATCTCAGTCTGGAAAAATGGTTTATATAAAGTGTCATTAAAATGGATTTGGCTATTTTTTATTTTTATTTTTCAGCAGCAAGAAAAATGGAAAACGGGAAGGAAGAAAGTATTCAGTGCTGGCTACGGTTTTACTTCTATGATCAGTAAAAGAAAAGCGAAAGCTTTGATTTCTTTAACACTGCATGACTCTAGGAGAGAAGGCGGGGGGGCTTAGCCCCTTTGGAAAGAGCTGAAGTGCTCATGTATTCATATTATTAATGGCTTTTGGTAATGATTTTACTGCACAAATTGTTATGAGACTGTTACAATGCAAATGGGATACCAGTGAGATTTTCTATCTGAAGACCCCAACCACAGACCACTGATATCACTGGAAATTTTCCTATTTAATAGATTTTGGATCACTCTCTATGCTTGTAACAATGCAGATTACTTATTACTTAGTGGTATTCATTTTGTACCAGGACTACAGAGTAGATACTGATGTTGAAAAAGCCTTTTTTTCCCCCTGTAACACTGTCTCCTCAAGAATTGCTGCCGAATGTCCTTGAAGACATAATAGCTTCATAAACCCAGGTATGATTTTTCACAGGTAGTTCACAGGGCTGTCAGTTCCTGTGCTTTTTAATTCATAGTTTGAGGAGTCTGCCTAAAAGCCCATGCACCGGGATGCATGTGATGACAGGAACCTCCCATAAAAGTCTCCAGACATTTCAGTTGAGGACAAAGGCTTGCAGGTATGACCTGGGGACATGCTGAAGGCTGGGGAAAAAAGAGAAAGAAAAAGCAGCAGGCAAATAAAAAGAATATATTGCCTATATTGTGGGGGTTTTGCTGGGAAAAGGAGTACCTATAAGTAAGCCATACTCAAATTAATAAAGAATTTAGGGCAGCCAAATTATTAGACTATAGCTTAACTGCATGTACACATACATTTGAGGCCAAGCTTACAACAACCTTGCCTTTTGCAAGGAACATCTGGGAATTTCCATAGGGCCACTTCACTATGCATCTAATAGTCCAGCTCTCACAGTCACTGGATTGGTTGAAGGTATTAAGGCTGAATTTCCTCTTGAGGCACATTTCAGGCAGCACTTGAAAATCTCCAGAGCCTGACCTGCTGCAAAAACCTGGAGCAGCTCACCCAATTCCATGGTCATTCCCTGTAAAATACCAGTGATTTAGCAACAGCTTTGTGAAAGTGAGGGAAGGAAGCAAATGGCTCTGCAGGTCACAAACTCTTTCAAGCAGAGACAGTAAACTCATTTGCCTAAATGAAAGGCCTAGTTTGTATATGCTCACATTTAAGAACATGCATGGTTATCCCTGCATGTGGCACGTTTGCAGAGGCACAGTGCTGGCAGCTGCTTGGATATTTGTGCATGATCACAAGCAAATCTCAGCACAGGGCAGGCGTGCATGGAGGTAGCACTCCCGTGCTTGTGCCTTAATAGGGCTGGAAGGAGTTAAAGGCAATAATATGCTTAGGAATGGCTTGTTTGCACCACATGGACTGGTATTTTTTAGTCAGCCTTGTGACCTGCAGGCACACACCTGGTCCCAGGTCAAGTTACAGCCAGGATCCCTGGCCCCAGGGTCAGGACCTGGCTGATGATAAGAGAGGGAGGCCCTCCTTTGGCAAAAGCCATCACTTAAAAGCAACAAGAGAATATTAAGGAATATTAGATGTCATTTCGCCTTCCTTTAGGCTTTGTTTCCCTTCCTTTAATTATCACAAAAGGTAAATACTAAATATTCCAGTGAGTCACAGTCAAGGGAAGCTCCATGAGATGCACATTTGTTATGGCTTTGCTGTGAATGCGCTGTGAAAGAAACAGAAAAGTTGGTGGGCTGTCCTTATTAAACTTCACTTAGCTACTGTTAATTATGAACCTAGATTGAGACTGAACAGCTCTAGCTTGAACATTTCAGCTCTCCCCTACTGCAGCAGCACTTAAAAACTGTAAGAAAATGTCAGTGAGGAGAGACCATCTGTTTTCTGAGTGAAAGCCCACAGAAGGAAGAAAGAAAAAGAAAAAAAAGAAGAAACAATGCATGTATAAACCTTCGGCTGATGATTATCTTTTGGGTAGCTGGCTTGTAGGGAGTTGGAGTGAATTTAGGCATGATTTATGCCAATGATAAAGGATGGCTATGTGCTATTTGTATTTTTAGCAAGATTGCTTCACTTATTTCACAGGCAGGTAAACCAGAGTGCACACAAAAATTAAATACACTTTCTTGTAATCATCAAATAACCAAATATTGAATCCTGATGCTCTTTCGTATGTTCTAACCACCAAGCAAAACTGCCAGAGATGTCCCAGAGTGTTTAATAAATTGTGCCCAGGGGGTTATTTTCCCATGACTGAAATGCAGCTGGACTGAAAGGCTGCTGTCAGTCTGCACAGACTTAGCTCTGTAAAATGGGGTGTTGCCAAAGGAGCTCATAGGGGAAATTTTCGGTACAGTTGGCAAGGTGTGATTACAAACTCTGGGTTAGTGCCAAGATCTAATGTAGACCTAACACCCTCCTTCCTGGAAAAAGTATGGGGTCTTTAATAGCCCTTAGTTTTATGTTTCACCTGCAAGTAAATGAGTGGCACCAAAGGGAGATGGAGGCAGCCACAGTGCAGTGAACACCATTAAATCTTCGTTGGAGCCAAAGCATTTCATACTGATCAGTATTAGCCATTGACCTGATTTGTCAGCCTATCAAATGGGAGCCACATTCCTGGAATTACCCTTCTTCTCTCTTCATTCCCCAAAAATAGTTCATGGCCAGGATTAGTCTGTAACACATCAGTGCTCAGGTACCCTGGTGCAAATGGAGAAATCAACACTGGGCATTGGACTTTGTCTCTGTATTTAATTTGTGTGGGGTTTTACTTTTTCTCTCTTTCTTTTTGTTATTGGGCCTGTCTTGAATAGCTGGGTTCAGAAAGTTCACCTTTTTAGAAGGCATGAGGTGTGATGTCATCTAGTTAAAACTGTCCACTTTGGAAAGACAACGTGACTTTAAATCTCTCTTGGCCCTTTGCAATAAATGTTACAGTTTAAGAAAGCAATGTCTTTCCATTAAAACTATAAACTTCACTAGAATAATTAAGACTGATTTAAAGTAAAATTAAGTTTGACATGTGGCAGGTGAAGCGGTGCAATTAATTTCAACTGCATATTTGGCAGCAATAGATGAGAGAAAATGGGGGCATGGGTAAAAAGGGCAGAGCTGTAAGTCCTTTCAGGCTCTTGGTCAAGTTGAGGGTGGAGAATGAAGAATATTTCAACTCTTTGTGGGCTATGTACTGTCATTTGCCTTGTAAGTATGAGACAAGGGCTTGCATCTATTCTCCTTGACAGTAATACAAAGCAGCTATTATTTGAAATGTACTGGATCTAAGGTAAAAGGGGGAAAAGGGGAAATGAAGATTTAGAAAGATGTCCCTTTTTGTTCCTTCAATCTTTTCATTTTACCCTTTATGTATAGATACTGTATATTTTTCTTATTAATTCTACAATTTCTAAGCTGCCCGTCTTTGGATTTCCTGTGGAAGGTACTTATCTGGTCCTTACCATTGTGTGAGGGGAGTCATTTTTCTGACTCTGCTTTTGGATGCAGATGAAGATGACAGAACCTCTTCAAAGCTGTCTATGGTAATGAAATTGCATCCTAAGGATTACTGTAGGATCCACTTTCAGGCTGATTTCTGATTCATATCAAATTCCAGCTGAAGCCTAAACATGAGTAAGACCAGCCTGATCAAGTGCCCATATCTAGTAGAGACTAGTTTGGGTGTGAGCCTACATTGCATCCTCCACTGAGATTATCAAAAAGGTCTCGTTATTATAGTCATCAACCATCTCATTTCCTGCCAAGGAATATTGGCGTGAACTCTCTCCAGAGTCCATCAGTGCCCTTGATCCCGAGAAATTACTGTTGAGAAATAGAAATAATTATGTACTCCTCCTCCAACCCAGATGTGGTATCCATATCTTGACAGCTTTTCCTGTCCAACGTCAGCCAAGGGAGTGAAACACTAGTACCCAGGGAAGGATTTCCTTTTTTGAAATCAATAAATACTAATTGCCAATCATGCAAATAAATATGCCTAGCTGGAGCAATGTTATAGTCCACCAGGACCGAACCGCATTAACTCATTGAGGAAATTTCATCCTCTGCAGATTGAAGTGAATGAAAACGTCTTTTAAGGGACCCTGCCACCTTGGTTCTGATGGTTGAATTCTAATTACATACATATTACTTTTACCCTGCTTATTAATGACAAACATATCAACCTTTCTACTGGAAAGTGAACTAAAAATCCCATTTGAATAAAGAATTGCAAATGCCCTGTGTAAAAGGCTGCATACAAAACAAACCAGATGTTTCAAGCTGCATAGAGAGAGCTTTACAGAGCAGCTGGGAGGATTTTTTTTTCCATCAGCCATTGGTAGAAGATATACATTGCCAGCACACAAACTGCTTCCATTTTTAATACACATATAATTGGTTTACTCCTGTAACCAATGCAATATTAAGTAAAAAGGGGGGCAGTGAAGGAAAACAATGATATTGGTCAAAGTTTATAAAGGTCATGGGGTTTGTGGATGGGGAGGAGAGTGGAGGAGGATAGAGATTATTTTTCCCCATAAAGCTTTCTTATTTACTGCAAGGTTGTGAAATTTGGAAAAAAATACTAATAAAATTTATTGCCAGGGGTTGTAAGAAGATCATACCTTGGTTCTATTTTCAGCTCCAAACAGATTATAGGACAATGGAGCATAAATGGAAATTAAAACAGATTTAGAACAGACGTTAGGAAGCACTTTTTCACATTGAGGATAATAAATGTGTGGAATGGCCTATCAGGCAAGGTTGTAAAGGCAAAGACACTGGGATCATTCACGCAACAACTTGGGAAATAGCACACTAAAATGGAATGAGTCTGGATGGTGAGGCAGCCTCTGTTTAGATTCCTGGGATGCTTCAAGTCTGCATGTTCATTTCTTTTCCTTTTCTTTTCAAATGATAATTTCAGCTGTGATTTGTTGTCGTGGCAAGCAGATTTGTCAATTGCCTTTCCTGGGATGCTCTTTATTCCCGTTTCACCTTCATCAATGCCTTGATCCCATTATGACAATGGATAGATCTACAACCAGCTCACATGGCTGGAGGAGGACATGCTAGCCTTTTCTCGTCAGATCTGTCCTCCATGAGGTTGACACTTATGGCCATCCCAGTAGTGTAGTACATTCCTGCTCATGCTGTGTATTCTTAGATTAATTTCAGGATACTCCAGGAATACCTTCATCTAATAGAGAACTTCTGGGAAAGATTTATAACTCTCAAGAGCTTACATTGTTTCCCGCGCTGCCTTTCTAACACTTGTGGGTCTACACTACACTCATCAGTACCTAAACCACACCATTCTAGGCCAATAGGACTGAGTGTCTTGCACAGGTGCCCCATTTCAAAGAGTATTCCCACCTGGCCTCATTATTCATACTCTCTTCGTGAGTCTCAGAGTAAAAGTGTGGATGTGGCTAGAAGGAGAAGAGGGATATCGCAAGCCAGAGACCAATCACCTAGTGTGCACCTTCCGGCTCTTCACTCCTCGACCCATCTGCATCTATACCTGGCATACTTTCCAATAACACAAGAGACAGTAACCAACATCAAACTTTAGAGGGTTTACCTGCCTAACTGCCGACCAAGCAAACCCTACTGCACCTAAACACACTAGGAGTTCTGTTCCACCAAAGTGTCCTTGAATGTTCCCAAAGGCTGAGACTCTCTTTCAGAGACCCAAGATCAGATCAAGGGTCAACAGAGTTCAATAACTTTGAGGGACACATCTAAGGCCATGGTAGTGAAGTCTTTTAAGGACTCTGTGTATGCAGAGAGGTGAATCTGGAGCTTTAAATTTAACCAATACCTCCTCAAATTTACTTAACTTTATATATTGTCATTTTCCAGAAATCACTGGACACAGCTCCTAGCATATTCTGCAATGCTCTGAATCTGGGCAATAAATGGAAGTCCTAATATGAAATTATAACTCATAACACAAATCCTTTAGGATACCCTTCCTGTACAATCATACTGAGCCTTTGGGGAGATTGCCCTTGGAGCTGACGGAAGATGTGGGAAGCTGAGGCAAGGGAACACTGAAAACTCCTGAAAGTTCACCAAGTCCAGCCACAACCAAGTCAGGAGGGAGCTGAAGCATCTAGTTTTAGAAGCCTCACATTTAATGTTATGACTGGTCATGTAGGTGCAACCTCTGTGTAAATATCAGTGTTCCTCGTTACAACGACAGATTGCTGCAGCTTCCTTGGGCCAGGTTATTAACCAGCATTAAGAGATTTTGCCAGAGATGCGCTCAGATAGTGTGGCCTCACAGGACAGCATGAAGAACTTACCAAATACAGTGACTAACCAGTGAGTCATATTCTGGGACACCCATGTCCTTTATTGTGTGTATATACTGTAATAGTATAATCTAGCCAAGGATTTCAGTGTGCTTTAAAACATAAATTATCTTGACAAAGCTTCTCTGAAGGACATAAAACTTATGCAAGAAGAAGGTCAGAGCCAGAGAGACAGGGTTTTGCCCAGGGTCACATCACTGGTGGGTCAGTTGTGGAGCAATTATAGGGATCCTACTCTGCATCCTATGCACTAAACATTCTCATCCCAAGTAATGTACAAAAACTTACATTACTTCTCCACTACATACAATGCAATGTAATCATACATGTGTTAGGATAAGGTATAGCATGCGAATGAATGACGGAATGACCCTTCTGCAGAAGAACTTGAAAAAATACCTATTGGCAGGTTCTCATACTCACATAAGTGAGAATGCCACTAGAAATACATAAAGATACGAGCTTCCAGTAATGAAGGTAATCAGAGGCCTTTCAGAAAAAAGGAAGACAAAGGTCTGATGACAACTCAGCTGCCCTGGAAGTACGATGCCACCAAACTTTATTCAAAGGCACAGACTGTGTTTATAGGGGATTTATGGCAGCACTGGAATCAGAAACAATTGTATTGATCACACCAGAAACAGAGAAATTGTATTGTCATATTGATGACAGCTTTAAGAGAAGTAAGCTGACTTACCTAACACCTGTATCTTGCTGGGAAAAGCTGTCTCTGATAAATCAAATCTTAGTATACACATCTTTTGCCAGCTTGATCAATATAGTATTATATGCATCAGTAAAAAACACAAGGTTTTTAGTCTCAAAAGAAGAACTTGTTTTACATCCAGGACTGGGGTTCCGGAAAGTGGCAGATCACAGTATCCTGTGTCATTATTATATTGCAAGAGGTTACCCAAAGGGTAATTCCAGTAAATGCTTTCCTCATAAGTTTCTCGTCTGAGGTAACTTAGCAAAACTGTAACCAGCCAACATCCGCATGGCTCCAATAACCACCCTGCAACGTCCACAGGATTTGTGGGGCTCACTAGCATGTGAGAGGTGCCCATGCCAAAATCTTTTTGATCTGAGGTGGCAGAAGCAGCATTCAAACCACCCAGCTACTGAACAGAGACTGTGCCTGATCAAAATGCACAGTCAGTTGTTGGCTTGTATTGAAGAGACATTTGGCCTCAGTGGGCAAAGCAAAGCAGGATGCTCAGGGCTGGTTTCAAACCCGACTCCTTCATGCCATGGTGGCAACAGTGCAGAACTTCCTTTTTTTAAAGAAATGAGGCCTAAAAAAATCCTGCATGTATTTCTTGTTTTCAATCCCCATCCCTTAAAGCCATATTTATTTATTTTTTCAATAAAACCATCCCCTGGGTTTAATAGTATCTATTCTAGAGTCTGAAGTTAGATTAATCACATCCCACTTGCAGCATTTTAGCTGAATGTAAGGGAGGCCTTTTTTAAGAGCATCTCTTGCTCTGAGCGTAACTCCCTCTGTATCATTAGAGCCGGGGCCAGTGTCCCGTGTTTACGGCAGAGGAATGCCGATGAGGGGCTGGAAGTCCTCATTGTCAGCCTGCCACTGACTCTCTGTGTGACTTTGGAATTAAACACAATTTCCCCATGGCTCGCTGTGTCCCTTTTTGTCAAAGCTGAGCCACACTGACAGAGGGTGATGTGTGGGGGAGGTTTACACTACCACTGCAATTTCATGTGCTATCCGTATCCTGTGGACAAATAAATACATTCACTTCTAAGGACAGCCAGCCCGTGCCATCCATCATCACTATAGACACATAGAGGGGAAAAAATGGTTGTGAAATATGTCCAGAATTTGAGCTGGCTTTGATACTGGTGGATGAGATGCCATTTCTTGGTGCAAAAGAACTGAATGAAAGGCTTGAAGCTGTATGTAATAATTCTTATGACTAGCAAACAGGGTTTTTCCTTCAAGATCATCTACACATTTACTATGTTATCATTTCTAATTCATATTAATCAGAGGGTTCATGAACTCGTAGCTGAGAGCCATTTGCAGCATAAATAACTTCATCTGGCTTCTAAAAATACACATATTACATAAGAAACAATACGGTTAAATATAAGCAATATGTTTAGGTAATTAACCTGCTGTTTCCACAGATTAATTTAGTACGTACAGGTGGTAAGACAGCGCCCATCACTGTGGCATGAAAACACCATTCAGAATTTAGGAGACCAAAGGAGAAAGTGAAGCTCTATAAATTGTGTTTCTTTCTCTGCCTTGTAGTAGTTATTAAAAAGGAATAACCTCTGTATAATTACACTGCAATAACATTATAATTACAGCATATTTATAGTCAGTCTCTAATAACAGATAACCCACATACTTTTTCTCCCAGTGTTTTGCCAAGTGGACACAAATCCAATTTGAGTCCTGCTTTTGCAGCTCGGTTCAGTGTCTTTGCCCCATCATCGCACTGGTGCTAACAGTGGCCTCAGACTGTCAATACCTCCCCTGCCACGGTTTACACTGGTAGTTGTTATTATATCAGACCATGAAAATTGATGGTGATAACACACTCTCTAGGAAGGCTCTATACATGTCAGTTATTCAAAATATGTCTCGTTAAATAAATATTTACAAGACTTTTGTTATTTAGCTTATAAACTGTTTGGACTGAGGCAGCTTTTGAGCTGTTGAAGAGCGTTCCAAAGAGTTACTGCAGATTAATCCATGTAAACCACACCAGTGTGCTAAAAATTGCTATGGTGGTTCCTAACTGCCAAGCCTATATCCTCCCTGCCTAAGAAATACAGGACATATTTTCCTTTGTAATAAAATCTCTCAATAAAAGCAATAAAAAAATACTAGTCCAGAACATGTGATTATCCTGGGGGGGTGAGGGGAATCATACCCATGGGATGACAGGGAAGTTGGCTCATTCTTGCAGCTGGGAGAATGGAGAAGGGTTTGGATTATCTGAGTTACAGAAATAGGGGGAACCCTTAAAGTGAAAGAAGGAAGAGGAAAGCTATCCAGTTAACAGTCTAGTAATAATAGCTATTCAATTAATAACATAGTAATAATTCAACAATAATCAGTCATCCCCAAAACAGGTTTAATTTTGTCCTGGTGAAAGCCAAAGGACACAATCAAGAAAACAAAAGTAAGGGGCGTAAAAAAGCCAGTCCTGTTTCTTAGCTGCAGATGTCCCTGCCTTTTCAAGACCCCCAGATCAGTGCTGTACAAGGATTCTGAAAAAGCCAAACTAATGAGGCTACATAAGGCAATAACGATGAGATTCTGGGAGGGCGGACTCTTTTCACTCCTAAAGATTTCTTCTTAGCAAGCCAGGTTTCCTGGCGTAAAACCCAGAGAGCAGGGATGTTTTCCATGCTTGCAGGGTCAGGCTTGTGAGCGTGTGTGTGTCTCTAGGTTTCACACTGTGCCTCAAGCAGAGTCATCCAAGAAGCGGCAATGCTTTATGCCGTGCTGGATGGCTTTGGAATGCTGGCTTTCCACGAGAGGGAGCAACTCACCAGCACAAAAACCCCCTTTTCCCAGACCAACCACCAAATTCACTTGGAGCTCTCAATTTACACAGCTGACAGCAACCTTGATTTTTATCAGTTCTACTAGATTTGAGAATCATATACCCATTACTGATTTTTCATGCCTAAAGTCACACTGGCTGCATGTGTATTTATGCATATCAAGGGAGAGTTAAAATGGACATCAGTCATTTAGAGAAGTGATCCCTTCAATAAAAAGGAAACATTCCTATTTCCAGCTTTGCAACAGCTGCTGTGCTAATTATTAGGATGCAAAAATGATGGATTTACCAAAGCAATCAACTGAAGGCTTATTCTATTGGTGCTGAGTGGAGGGAGCCTCAGTGCTGTTGGGGAATTGAAGCTGGGAGGGAGGTAATTCTAGATTTGCCCGAAGTGTGCTACCCATGGAAGGTACTGGCTGCTATTCAAGCTTCCTTTCCCTGCAGCCACCCCTAACAGGAGAGTCAGGAAGCAAAAACAGCTGTCAAAAGGGGTTCAATGTTATTGATAAGCCCTTTGTGTCAACTGAAGACCCTCCACTGGCAAGTCCAAACAAAACATCTCAAAATCTGCGTATCGGTGGAAAAACATGTTGGGCCGCATGTGAAATAAAGCTACAAGGAGTAAGTGCGAGTGTAACAGTCACAGTTGATTTTTACAAATGACTGTGCAATCCATGGAGGAAATCCCCCGAGGGACTAGAAGTTGTAGTGCTGATCCCTTCACCTCGCCATGCCCCCTCCTTCCCCTGCCAGCAGCCACTGCAACTCCTCTTCCATTTACAACTCAGCTCTGCCAGAGCTGGCTTTTCCCAGATTTCCCCCATTTTTTTCTGGTTTTGCATCAGAAAAGATGTTTTCCTTTCTTTTTTTAGACTATTGCACTTTAAGCATGCAGGAGAAAAGGACACGGTTTCTTCCCCACTGCTGTTCCCCATTTACAGGGCACTGGACGGGCAGCATGCGCACAGCTGGAGTAATGTTTGGTCCCAAGTTTAGATCCTTGACAAGAGCTTCATTCCTCTTCCCGGCCTGATGGGCTCAGGTTTGAAAGTCACAGCTAAGCCCTGTGCTAGATTCCAGAAACCTGGCTTGCATTTGCACCTCTACATTTTATTTCTTAGCAGAGAGATTATTACCTTGTTTCTCATGTGGCTTTTTCATGTCTTGCCTCCAAGGTAGAAAAGGGCTGATGCGGCACAGAGCCAAACAAAAGCTGACCAAATCTGTGATGCTGGTTTCTTTGTTCTAGTGAAAAATGGGCCAGTTAATAGTACCAGTGAGCTTGGGTCTTTATAGGACATATCCAACACAGATGGATTTGGTGCAGGCTTCTGTAAACCAAATCTTTCTCCGCACAACAACTGGAAGCTGCAGTGGTTTGGAAAAGGTAACTCTCCTCTGCAAGTAATACTCATTTCTATATCATCTCACCCTGACCCAACCTATAGTCAATGCAAATGTCAAAATACATTAGAAAGTGTATTAGAACATTTGCTTCCTACTGGAAAGAAGAATAGCTGTGTTGTCTCCCAAGAGAAACTAGAGATGTGAAACTCTTGGTCCTATGATTTTGCATATGACATTTTCTCAAACTATTGCTTTCAGGGAATCAGAGTTGTGATGTTTAAACCAAGAACCAAGCTCTGTGTTAATGCAAAATTTATTTTACATCCTTTGGACTTAATAGCTATCTTTCAGCATTCATGATTCTGGGCTGGAAAGTCCTAACAGGCATCTGGGGACAATCCCAGCCCTGTGTGCATGTCTGTGCATTAGGGGTCACAAGGCATGTCCAATACATTAAGACCATGACGATTACAGCCCAGCTATGTAGGTTTGAATCCAGCTCAAGCTAGAACAACAGCAGCTCTGCAAGTCTGGAATTTAATCACCGGTGTGTCAGCCAGGATGGCAGACATCACCTTGCCAGCAGTGGAAATCATGTGTCCTTTTATTCTGTTGTTAATTTTTATCCTTCTTTCAACATTGCAGTATATGGCAGTACATTACTTTTGCAGTGCAAATGCTGGTCTGTGGCAAGCAGACTGATGCAATCCAAACACATTTGACACCTTTCATCCTGTGCAGTGTCAAGTCCCAGTGAGATTTGTCATGTGCAAAGTAATTTATGAATCGTCCTTGTTATTTTACATATCAAGAACCATTCATAAGAGTCATGCTACACTATAAGTTTAACTGGATTCCCACAACATAGGATCGGGATCTAAAATAAGGGCTGGAAATGCCTGGCCTTCAGCTTGTGTTGAGATGATACAGCTCAATAAGGAATTGATTCTGATGAAGCAATCCCCCTTCAAAAACAGACACCCCCAAAGAAGGGCCAGAAGATGAGACTGTGTATATAATTGAAACTATTCTTGTTTCCTGATTCACAGTCATCCACACCAAAGACTGCTACAAGAAACCATGATAGGAAACTATGTTTGGGTCTCATGTCATTGAAGTCATCATGGTGGTTTTAGGGAGAAAAGAGTGGAAGCTGAGGGGAGTATATCTAAAATTTATACATTGAGCGTCAAAGAAATGCACAGATTCATTCTGTAAGTATAAGGAGTCAATTGTTGAAATATTTGCATTAACCACAGCTCTGATTTCCTCACCAGGAGGACATATCCCCCCCTGCCAGCAACTCAGCAAGTTTCAGGGCAATCTTTATAATCTTCAAGACCTACCTACTTGCCCTTAGAGACCAGTAACTGCAGTTTCTCTCTTTCACAGACAGTGCTAGCTTATGACTTGTTCACAGCCACAGAGGTCAATCCTAGAGATGAGACTCCAGCTTGTGGACTAATCCTACAGTACTTAAGGAATTTCAGGTCTTAGAAGAGCCTCAGTGAAGCTCCTGTCATGTTCCTTGATCCAATGTCCAACCTCTCAAATTAAATTTTCTATATTAAAGGCCCCAGGACTTGTATTCGTCATAGGTGTAGCTGATTCTTTGTCTCTTCAAAAGCAGCCACAACATCTCTTCCAACAAGAAGAAACAAAAAGACTTAACTCTGCTTTATCTTATGAAATATGAGGGTCATCTGGAAGAAGCCTGTGTTTACCCTCAGGAAGGTATCACCATCACAAACCTGGCCAGACATCTGTGAGATGCTGAGAGAGGGTAAGGTTTTCTTATGCTTTATCTCACTCTACAGTTCTCACCTACTCCAAGCCCATCTCAGGGAAAGGAACAGCCTTAAGAAATGCCCGAAAGAAACTAGTGACATGCTAACCTATTTTCATGTGTGCGCTTGCCCCATTTTTACTGTGCTTCCAACTACCACTATCAGAGAGACAAGATACTGGACACATGGTCTTACTGGTAGATCTCCTCTTAGACTGTTAGGAATTTTATAGAAAAGGAGTGGCCTTATTTCTGCTCTAAATTAATTTTTTTTTTTCAGTTTTGGAAGATTCAAAGGTAAAAACCAAATGCAATAGGAGCTAATAAGGGGTATTTGTGGTGCCAAAAAAATGACATAAACCTTTCCCTCCCCCCCACCCCCGGCCTCTCCAGTGAAAACTAGAACATGCTTTGGCTCTACATTGTGCACTGGGCATAAGTGCTATATCAGAGCTTTCTGAGTTTGAAAATAAATGTGCTTAAATCAATAATGATAATAATAACTCAAGTGCAGTGTTATTCAATAATGCTATCTAGCTCTGAAAGAGTAAGGCCACGCATTCCCATGTAAGCAAAAATGAATGGGTGGTTGTGTGGTTACAGCTACAGGTATCTGACACATTATCCCAGAAACATAATATGAACAAACTCATTCAAGAGTTATATTCGGAAGTTAAGTTTGCACATTTGTAATGCGTGATGTCTGTGTTCATGTGCCTAGCCTGGAAAAGCTGATCCATAATGTCCAGTTTAGAAACGAAAACGCAAAATATGATCTTGAGTACATGGAAATATCCCAATTTTAATGTTTGGGGATGTTCTTATATAAAGAAGAAGCAAAAAAATCACTAAGAGTGAGCTAACAGCTGACATTACCTAAAGGCTGAAATTATTAAACCAGCAAAGGAATGGGTAGTTAATGCAAAGGTCGGAATAATGTATTTAACGTAATTAATCTCCCCATGTCTTGATAGAGCCAGGGCAGGGGCCCTAAATCAATGTTATGTTTGAGGTGTGATGTAACACAAAGGTACAAAAAGTTAAGGATGGAATGTCAGCCTTAACTTTAAACATCCTTTTATTTGTTGGACTGTATAACATAACACTAACCTTACTTAAACATTGTATTTGGTGTGTTACAGAAAACCTCGGTGTGTAAAAGGAGGTAACTGAGTAACATTCAATCAGCCACACAAACAAAGACGACTTTCTTGCAGTCTTTGAAAGGTCTTTTGGACATGGCTTTGTTAAATGCCAGTAGCAAGGACTCAAGATCGGTCTACCTGGATTAATTAATTCCCAGTGCCCAGACCCCTCTGCTGCCAGCACGATTAGATTCTGGATAAGCAACAAACTTCCCTCTGCTTTCCTCAGTTGTGACTTTAGAACCTCACGAAATCCTCAGCCTGTGGAAGCAGTTTGTTAATGATGTTTAATAAAGTTTCCTTTTAACACAAGCCAGAAAGAAGAAAAGGACAGGTCCCAGCAGTCCTTTTCGCAGCACTATTTGCATATTGGGTTAGGCTACTTAATAGTCTCATTAGCACCATCTGTTGGGAACCCGTTAATAATGCAACCCAAAAGGTAATTCGCTCGAGATGTGAGAAATCACAAGGACAGGCCAATAACATGGACAGGGTTTATTTTCAGGCCAGTTTAGGACTCAGCAAGCAATGGTTTGGCTGTAGTGTGGCCTTCCAGCTCCATCAGTGCTTGCAACCAAGAAAGCTCAGGGTACTTCACTGGTTCTGCACTCACCAAGGACCACAAAGCTGCCACGGGACTTTGATCCACCAAATATATTGTAAGCTGAAAACTGCTCAGTTCCTTGCAGGCACTTCCCAGCACTTCATGGCACGTTGTTTGGAATAATGCCTCTAGACTGGGAGCGTGTTAAAAGAGGCCACCCAAACCTCGTGACATGAAGCAGCTTTCCAAACCTGGTGGCTTGCCACAGCAGATGTGTGAGTCTTCTGGAGCCATTGACTCTCACACACATGGAGCAGGTGTTGGCATGTGGTTTAGCAAACTGGAGGGGTGAAAGAGCTGGGGATTTTTCATCCAGTAAAACCAAAGCACCTCTTACAATAACAACAAAGTGTATAAGCTGGGAGACCTCTGAAAAGTTTGATATTGCCAAATTATTATCGGAGTCCAAATCAAATGTCACTGCTTGGTTTGTTTTTACAGTTGGACAACCTCAGGATCAAGATTTAAATACCAAAGCTGGCTCCTCAGCAAGATGTGAACTGGACTTTAGCCACCAACAGCCAAGGGAGTGGTGAGTGCCCTCGGCAGAGCACACACATATCTGAAATCACAGCATGCTGCATTGCTAACAGAGCTGGGGTGGTTTTGTTCTTCAGCCTTCCACTTTGAGCTCTCTTTGAGCCCTATACCATATTCAGTTCCTTATCCTTCAATATTAAGTTACATGGGACAATCACTGAAAATATTTCACATTCATTCTTTCAATGCACGTGGTTATACTATTAAATGGAAATTAATACAAATTAATACGAACCAGATGAATTCTTTCCTTTCATTCCAGATTCTTTCCTTTCTAGCAAGCCCTGTTCTCTCCCCTCAAACCTCCTGGATTTCTATTATTTTTAGATATTGTGCTAGTAGGTAAATTTGGAATCCAAACCTACCCCTGGAGTATTGATTTTTCTGGATCAGTTTCATTTTCCACTAAAAAATATACCAGCTCCCTTTCTGCTTGCACAACCTGACTGATCTAAGGTGTGTCAAGAGTGGAAGCCCGAGCTTCTGCTTCCAGTGCTGGATTTAAATCACAGATATTATTGCCTAATAAAAAAATGTTGGGTTTTTTTTTTTTTTCCACTTTTTTTTTTTTGGCAAAATGTTTAGTGGTTTCTAAATTAATCTGAGCATGATGTTCAGTTCCAGGGCCCATTGTTGACTTCTTTCCCAGCCTCTCTTTTTCTGGAATTCTCCTTTTTAGGCGAGAACAGCTGTGCTCTTATATCTCTGCAATGTGGCCGTGCTACAAAGGTGAATACTTTTGCATTTGTTCCATCACTTTCTGTTTAATTCAAAACTAATTGCTGATACATTTTTGTAGGGCTTCTGGGGCTTAGAAATTATGGGATGAGGCTAGCACAGTAGTTCTGTTTTGTTCATAAAAGAATGTAGAATGGATTTGTTTAAAAAGTTATCTAAATTACTCTCAGAAGGTTCAGTACAGGCTATTTAAGGCCTCCAACCTTTAATAGGATTCATTTGCATTATGGCAAGCACTAAACGGTTCTATCTAGACTCGTGTCCCTCTTCTTTGTATCCCTGTGCAAAGACAGAAAATGATACTCCTTGACAAACAGCTTTTTCATGCTGAATATATGCAGAGGTAGAAGAAACCAAGACACAGAGGCATGAAATGGCTGGTGCAGCAAGTTGATGGAAGACGTGCTGCTTGATGGTTTATGATGTTGTCTCTGGATTAGCTTGTATTAGAGAATTTTATGTGCACAGTGGTACCTTTCTGCATGCTTTCTGGGAGAAGGAAACAAGAAGGTACCATAATCCCTTACATGCTCTACAATGATGTGGCCCTTCTTGGAGAAAGCTCTCTTGATTGTCCAAAGAGCACAAGCGAATCCAAAGATTCCCAGTTGTATTGCCAAATAACAATGCAGTGTGGCCCACAGTTGTCATTTCTTCATATTCAAAGAAATGTGAAACAGAACAGACTTGTATGAGGACTATATGCGTATGTGAATACAAGTCCTTTCACTGAGCGCAAAACCTGAAAATACATGGAAAAATTCATTTCAGGTTGAAACAATGGGAAAATGTCATTCAGAATAATCTGAATCATTGTTCAGAAGCATTTTGGAAAGGGAAAGGTGAAAGTAGGAGAGATGAAAAAGGACTTTTATAAACTTTTGACAACTTTTTCCTCTATCTTTCTCCCCATACATACATATGCATGTCTTTCTCCTATAAGCATGGGAAAATGGACAGATACTCAAATATTTCAAATCTAAATATACAAAACTACTTTAACATTTTTAATTCCCTCTTTCCCATTTTTCTTGGCTAAAAATAATTTATGAAATATGCCCTGAACTTGCTTTTAGCAGTAGTGTCCCTGGACGTTAATTAGACATGCAGCTATTACCCACTGAAAAATCATTGCCCCACTTGATGTACATTGGCAAATTCCAACTCAACTTCCACGGAAGAGGAATTTTTGTTCTCTTCACAGAACTAAACATCTTTTTTTTACATTTAGTGTGGTTTACTGCTTAATAACATATTTATAAGAGCTCCCCTACCTGTCTCTTTCTGGAATTATAAAACACATGTACCACCTGCAGTCTGCAATACTAGTATTTACAAGCTTATATAGGGATTGCAATATTTTCCCTACAAGTTTGTTCTGTATTTTTCATTTCCAGCTGCTAATGGCTCATAGAAAGTAGAAGATCTAGAAGTAAAGGTGTGACTTAACTACATACTATAAAACTCTGAAAGTCCCCACTGTACTTTAATGCAAAGGAAATTCACTTTTCCCCAGGCAGTATTGTTTGTTATATCTGCATATGCTCTAGAGTTCCAGTAACTCTGTTTAGGTGACACAGCAGAGTTAATGACACTGGTAAATGGTGTTAAAATCAAATGCTGCATATTACCTATCAATGTAATACAGCCCTGCTACAAAAGTTGAATGTGTTTGAACAAATTGGTTTCTGCCCTTTTCTTTTTTCTTGTTTTTTTGGAATTGTGTCCATTCAAACCTATTATTGGAGATTAAATGAGCAAAGCAAAAGTATTTGAACACAAAGATAATGGAGAGTGATAAATAAGATGATCTTTCCCCAGAAATGAAAGTTGATATGATGCATTTCCCCACAGGCAGTTGTAAAATTTTATTCAACACTAAAATGGACAACTCGTTAGCAGAATGCAGTATAGGGATCTCTCTATTCTGCCAATACAGGACAGACTAGCAGTCCTATTTCATATTTCCAGCATATTTAAATCAATGAACTTCTGAAATTTTCATTGAAATTTCTGAAATTGTCATTGAAATTTTTGAAATTTTCATTGAAATTTGAGAAAGCTGTAAGTAACCCTAAAAAATTTCTCACAATGGCAGTTGCCAGAGGAACCACTTAAGCAAACTGGATTTGTCCTACATAATTTAGACAACCATTACTTTCCCTGGGATGTTTGTTAGGCAGGAAGCCAGGACAGGCTCTTTCATGTCCTAGGTCTAACTGGTAGCTCTGACCACTGCTCTTGTCCTAGTGAGTCCGTCCATGACAGATTTCAAAAATCTCCATTTCATTCTGACACAGAATAAGAACTCCTTTTTTAATCATGAATATAATTGCCTGAAAGGAAGATTGTCTCAATTACTGCTCTGTTTGGGAAATATTATCCTGAATAAAATAAGTAGAAGTTAGTCCAGTACCGTGAAAGAAAGCCTGCTGGAACTGTGTAATTTAAGCATATAACATTTTCAGAAGAACCATTGTTAGACATTTAGGCAAAACATTTAAACACTCAACTTAAGCTTATTTTTCATATTCCTAGAATTAATATGTTCCTTGAACATCAGAGGAATCTCATTAAAAGGACTTTCTCCTTTAAAAAATACTCCTAATTCCCATTACATGCTTAAGTGTGTACGTGTGTTTTAGATTATGTATATATATATATGTATATGTAAGGACAAACAGCAGCTGATAAAACAGCTACTGCAAGATAGAATGAGCCTGTTGTGTTGCATATAAAAAAAGAAGAAGAAAAAAGGCTGTCCTCTCATTTCTGCAGGTGAATATACCAGGGAGCTCAGCTGACTCCAGGACAGAAGAGATTCCTATTCTCTTGGTATTTTATGTGTGCTTCACTGGTCCTTCATAATCCATATTAGAGCAGGTCATTATTGCCCTCTTCTTATGCTTTGATATTTTGATGTGTTTCACATGTTTTATGGATTTATGGTGCTTTTTTTTTTAATGTCTCAATAGTTTCTAATTTACTAGGTGGTATTTCTGCTGCCCTTTTAGGATGATCATATTTCCACATCATTGATTTCTAGTAAATTTTCCAGTTTCCTCTATCATATTTTCAATCTTTAGCTCTCTTGTTAAGGGGGTAGGGTGTAGTAGACTCTACAGGTATTTTTTCTTTGGGTATGTATAGCATAATATTTATCTAAGATTTAGTCCATCTGACTGTCCAACAGAATTCTAACCTTCTAAAGGCAGTCACAGATTTTGTATAGGTCATTGCAAAATGCTGCCATCAATGATGTCTTTTTTCAGATCCATGGTATTCTATAGCAGCTCTAGAAATGCTGCTTCCCTTCATCATATTTTTTCCTATATTCTTTCCTCTTTTAGTACTGAACCTTCTTAAAAGTTGGGTTGGAACTGTATGAAGTTTCTCTTTGGATATGTTTTTGTACATTAAAATCAATGTATTACACCTTTTTCATCCACTTAAAAAGTCCAGTGCTTACTGATAGCCTCAGGTCTATAAAAATGAAATGTCCTTCCTGATAAGGTTAATTAACAGCTCTGCTTGAGTGGCTTAATTGAGTATAAATTTCCTATTATTCTTACACAGCTCCAAAGGATTCAATTTCTTTTTTGTCTTTTTTCTGGGGGGAGTATTTTCTTACATTTTCATCCTTTTTTTTTTTCTTTCTTTCTTTTTCATTTTGTCCTTTCCAATTTTTTAGAAATCTGGCTGAAGGAATAGGGCAAGAGCCCAAGCTCCCTCCTGCATGGGTCCCACAGAATGGTTGCCTGCTGACACCACACATGATAAATCTACATCTTAGGTTTGAACTCCCAACTATCACATGTAGTTGTGCTTGATCGAAAAACATACAATTTGACTCATTTCAATGGTACCGCATTTGGACCAACAGTAGACCTACAGGCTTTATTCCTACTGTGACTATTATGGTCATAATGACATCTATAAGAAGAGTGCTAGATGGGACCACGACTAGTAGATTCAAATGTCAGTTAGACTCCTTCAAATTCTCATGAAACTCAGCAGTTTTGTTTCTGACAGTATTGCTCAAATCACAGGTTGATAGCATAACTGTGGGATTCCATTCCTTTCTTTACCTTTACCTATAGGCATCTTCTTTCTGGTTATTTACAGCTCTTTCGTGGTTTGAACAGGTTTTTGCCTAACACACTGTGGCTTCTTGTTTTAGCTGATCCGATGTAAAGTGGAAACATGTTAATATTTTGTGTTTATTTTGCTTCTTAGCACATAAAATTCCTTCCATTACTGCAGTCCAGGATGGGGCTGCTGTATGAAAGGCGTTCAAGCAGCTTACAACTGCATGACTTCTTGGAATGGACATGACCTGGGACACAAAGATCCCACTACTTCTGTATGGTTGCTTTTGCAAATAAACTTCAACCATGGTTTTTATGCCCATCTATTTGATTGTAGCTATCTAACTTCCACTGATCTCTTGGAGCTTAGATGACCTTACCAGGGTTACAAGGAAGCAAATGGCAGCTCAAAGAATTAACATTCAGGCTAACACTTAATTCTGAGCCATCGTTTTTCTATACTCTTCTCTCTACATTGTGCAAACTATAATCTAAAGGAGCATCAGACATAGCACTTCTTTAAAGCTCTTTTCTCCATCCATGTACTAGACTAAAGAAAAATGCACCCAACTGGTACAGAAGCAGTATTTTTCTTCAGGGTTTCTCAGTGCAAACATCAGGTACAAGAATGAAGCTGAAATGGTTTTCACATGTCACCAGACTCAGAGACGAAAGCATATCCTTATCAATATGCACAGTTTGGGTGTATTTTATTTTTCATGATGTGGCAGTGTAAACAAAAAGCCCACAAACATGCACCAGTAATGTCAATTGGAACATTTGTATTCACTGATTTTCATAACTGACTTGCTTTCAGGAGGCATTTGTATTAAAATTTGTTTGATGTTTAGCAAATCTCCCTCTCTGTTGTTCTGATGAAATATTAAATCTGGGTTCTTTTGAAGACATTTTAGCTGCAGTCTAGTATCTGGCATTCTTTGCATGCATTTGCAGTCCCAAGCATATTGTATAGCTAATATCAGTTCTAGTCTTGTTCTAGGAAAAAGGGTAGCAAAGCCCCCTTCCACTCAGTGGGAGCAGGACCTGATTCTTACAGGGAAATAGATTCAGTATATACCCTCTTCAGCTTCTCTCAGCTCTTCTCAAAAGATGTGAGTTATATTCTGCAAATTCACAGAGGCATTTAACTCATGGGGGAATAGTTCCACTGCAAAAATTGGAATTACTTGCCTGGGTAACATCTATAACCCCAAGAATTTTATTGAAATTGTCAGCTGATCCCAGAGATACACCAGTTTTCACCAGGAACAGATCTAATATAGTTTCATTTACCTCAACTGCATTATTTCAGGTCACACAAGTGGAGACTGATCGTGTGGAACGAACCAGCGTATAAAGTTTGAAGGGGTGCAGTCACTACCATGAACTGCGGGAGCGATGAGGGAAGGAGAAAATAAGCTGGGAAAAAAAATGGAGTTGGTACACGAAATCAGCGCAGACGACCTGGCACCAACCCTGACCTGGAGTTAAAACCACTGAACACAATGCCCTAAAATCAGCCCAGCAACAATAATTGTGACCCCAGCCAGCAGCAGATTTCATTGGGCACAACATCCTAGCAAAAGGGTAACTGGATTTAGATCATGCCTCTGACCCAAACTTTCCAAATTAGTAACCATGGGGATTTAGTTTATTTCCTTGATGTTTTGCATTGCTGAGAACTTGCACTTCATTTTCTGAACACATCTATAGTTTAACCAGAGTCCCATCCTTAGCTTATTATAGAAAGAGAGTTGTGTTACTCCAAAGAGAAAATAAAGTGGAAAAGACAGACCAGAAAGGCTGGCCTGCAAAACACTAAGATTTTCCACTCCCGAAGAGCAGCTCTCAATCCTGGTGGCATGGCTTCAGCCAAGTCAGACATTAAGCTCCACTTGTTAGCTTACTGATTGGAGACTTGTTTCCTTAGCATCTTTCTCTCCTGATTTTTTTATTTAATTGTTGTTACTCTGCTTTGCCTGAAAGCTGCAGCATCTCACTGTTTATTATTCCCACTTCAGTCAAACCCCGTCCAAAATTAACACGTTGCGTTCTGCAGCTGCTTTCCAGACCCAGTTATGCCAAAATGCAAGGAAATGTAAAATAAACACATGGAAGCTCTTTCAATTAGCACAGAATTTGATCCTGCAAAAAGAAATTAAGCAGATAGGCAGTTTTATACTGATGAGTAAGCCTAACCGAACATTTATGAAGTTAATCATCTGTTTAAAGTGAGTGCAGGATCAGGTCCTAGGCGAAAATGAAAAAGCTGCAGTAACAAGTGTATTTATGTTCTGTATTCCTTCTGGACTTTTATTAAGATCAAAGAGCTCTCTGCAAAGCAGAAAAGCAAATAGGTTGCAGATGAACGAACAAAAAAAGTTTCGAAGCAATTACTGATTTAAAGCATCATTTTTCTTTAAAACTGCTAGCTTCGTGGCTGCCACAAACAAATAACTGCATAAAACTCAGCTCTCCCTCCTAATTCCTCAAAATTCGTAATAAAAATGAATCAGTAATTGAAAGTCAATGGGAGTTAGGCACCTTTTGTGCCTTTGAAAATCTCCCCCAAAGCCTTTTCATCTATGCCTTGCTGTTCTCTGCCTGGTTTTTATGAGGGTTTATTAAGAAGTAGCCATTTGAGACTCCAAACACAAAGCAAAAAAGAAAAAAAGAAAAGAAAAGGCAAAAGTCAATAAAGCCAGAAAACTAGTTGGTCTGATCAGTGTCAAGTTACATTGTTTTCAACTTGAATTAGCTGTAGCCATCAATAAAACTATAGAATTGGGGAAGTTGCTGTTATAAATTAATGATTATTTGCTGTGAGCTTTAACAGGGCTGTGCGCGCCACATTTTATTGTGATGGTTTATTCTTATTTGGTACAACAGTAATTGGGTCTTAAACATGATAAAGCATCCTAAAGGCTGCATTGGTAGCAGAGCTGTCTGCAGCAGGTTTTTAACTCTAGTTAAAGAAGGTTAATCAAAGCTAATGAATCTATTTTATCCATTGCCACAAGTATATCAAAAAAATTTACCACCAGGTGAAGGAGCTAAAATATGAATTGTTCAACTGTGACCATACATTTTCAGCATGGTAATTCTGCCAGCCCCTTGTTATATATTGGATATCTTAATAGTTTGCTGCACTTCTACGTCTGCCACTGGCAGAAGAGGGGAGAGGGCTGACACTTGCAGAGAAATAGGGAGAGCTGTCTTGCAGCCTTCACTACTAGAATAGCAGCGAAGCTGCTGATTTCCCAGCCTCAGAGCAGCCTCGTGTTTTATCTGACAGCTATAAGGAGCCCTGCAATAGCTCTGTCGCGTTTGACCATGCTTTCATTACAAAGCCCATGGTCGCACCCGGCAAGTGATGCTGTGTGGTGATGGAAGGTGCCTCTGCTACAGCTGCAGTGTGCTCCCCCTCCCCAGCAAACCCTCTTCACCCTCTCCCTTCCTCTCTTTCCTCCTTCTTTCCCTTGCCCCAAGCACATCTTAGCATTTCATGTAGTTTTGCAAACCTGGGTATGGAGTCAGGACAAAAAGGGCCAGGAAAAAAGATTTGTGTGTCTGTGTGTTTGAATGCATGGAGAGAGGGAAGATTTCTGTAGTAGCCACTGTGTAAGATTAGAGAAAATTAATTAAAGCAAGACTGTGACCATATCACCCTGACAAGTTATTCTCTGTTAGTAGCCCCATCAATTTCATGCATAAGTTAAGGCAGCAGAGTCCGGCCCTTAGTGATGCTCAGTCAATGCGACAAGGGCAGGATTTTTCCTGGGCACCCTCCAGGCCACTTTTGCTGAGGTGCAAATGCTGCTGCTTGAATTTTGAAGCCACCAGCAAAAGAAAAGCAGCCCAGTCCCAGCCAACACCTTGTTTCTCCTGAGTTTCCTTTGCAGGGTTAGGCACCAAGCACAAACGCATGGATCTGGGTCTGTTTCCGAGGCATCAAGTGGTAGAAGCAGGGAGCATTCGACCTGCCCTGTCATCCTGCAATCTCTGCAACTGCATATTGCAATCCCTGCTTGTTCTGTTATTCCTCTCTTTTTTTTCCCTTTGGGTGAATTTTCACCTCAGACTGGGACAAGAGCCATGCAGCCAGGTCAGGCGTGATGGGTGCTGTGCTGAGGGAGGCTAATTAAAAGGACAAAAGAGAAAAAAAAAGGCAGATGCCTCCATTCTCATCTGTCCCCAATCAGGACAGTCCCAGTTTCAAGGTCTGTGGGTGGGTGGGAGCAAATTTAGAAAAGGGAGGCTGAGATAAAGGAAGGCACAGCCCTCTGAAAACACAGGGGGAAAAGCCCAAGGACTAATTGCAGGCTTGACTAGGGAGAGGTACAGCACAGGTTTCAGCACACCACCACCCCTCTGATCACCCCCCTCACTTTGACAAGCTACAGCACCTCATCTCCCCTGTGTTTGATTTGAAGGGAGAAAAAAGAAGAAGGAGAAAACAATAAATAAAAAGCAAAAAAGAACCCCAAACTAGTTGCAAAATCCAGGGCCTGTTAGACTTCAGCTAATTAGAAAAAATGGGTTTCTTCCCCCACCCCCTCCTGCTCTCTCTCTTCCCTTTTTTTCTTCAGCACCTTTTCTTTCAAACATTTAGTCTCAGGAGGGGGAATCCAGCCTCTTGGCTGGGCTGTTTTCAAAACACGCCTTTGAATGCTTCTCCCTAATTCACGTCTTTTGTTTTTCCCCTTTTGTGTTTGCCAGTTTGACCATATAACGTTATACATCTGGTGTATAGCTTGTTGGGGGCTTTCTTTCTCCCAGGGATCCTATGCATTCCCTATAGGACCCTCCTGGGCTTCCATTCGAGCTATGGTGTAACATAAAGGGGGCTAAAGCAGGGCCAAGGGGATGAAAGCAGACAGGAGGGGAGTGGGGGGGGGACAGCCAGTGAAGAGTGCGCCCGACACACACGCACACACACTAAATAAAGTAAGGTGGGGGGGGGGAGGGAAGGAATAAAAAGAGCTGAAAAGCATTCTTTTGCTCTTTCCTTTTCTTCTCGCGCTGTTTCGGCCGGACCCTGCGTCAGGCAGGCACTGGCCCTCTGTGGGAAAGTGAGGCGGCCACAGAATAGATAACTCATTTGAATTCCAGCAACATATTCGTAAATAAAGCAAAAGTGGAGAAGGGGAGAGGGGCTGGAGCTGGGGGCTGTGGGGAGGGAGGGAGGGACAGGGAGCTGGGGTCCGTGGCTGGTGAGAGATGTGAGGCTGCCCCAGCTCCCGCAGCTTGGGACCCCCATCCCATCCCCTGAGCCCACAGACCTGCAACCCCGACTCAAGCCTGGCCTTTCCTCATCCCCTCCCCTTTTGCTGAGAAAACAGGAGTTGGCTGAGCAAGTCGGATTCTTGCTGGTTTTGGCGACATCCTTAATCGCAGCCACTGCAGCTGCTGGTGTTTATTGTTGTGGTTGATGCTCCTCATGGAGATGGCTGTGGTGGGGCGTGGGAGAGCGTCCAGCCCGCAGCCACCCTCGTGGCTGCACCAACCCATCCCCTCCCCTCTAGGGATGCCAATGGGGGATATTTTGCCCCTCCAGCCTTCCCTGGCAGCCACTCTTCAGGAGCTCAACTGCTATCCCTGTGCCTATTTTAGAGATGGGGAAACTGAGGACTGAGTGAGGTTAGATAGCTCAGCTAAGTTCCACCGCAGAGATGTTGTATTGGGGTCCAAGCGACAGGCAGGGCTCCCTCCCAGCTCACTGCCCATCTCTTCTTTGAACATAAAAAAGTAAAGAGAAACTTTTGGGCAAAGGAACTTAAAAACTAGAACTTCAAACTTTCCTCTCTGCCCTCTCTAAACACTCACCTTTGGTCCTGGTGGGAAGAGGGGTATATTCTGTTAAACTCTGAAGTGCATGCAGTCCTTACATAAGATTTATTCATTACATACGTATCAGATGGTGGCGATTTATAGGGCATTTTAGAATTCAGTTGCATACATAATTGCCTATAATAAATTTATAGGCATCTGGACAAATGTAACCAGTCATACTGTAAACAATAATTATATATATAAATATATACATGCACACCTGTAAATATGCATGTGTGCACATACATATATATAAAGCTAAAATATGCACAGGGGAGGTTTTTCTCATCTTCTGCACCGTAGTTGCTGTGACTTGTGCAAGAAGTTTTAGGGGGCATTTACTTTTCACTGACCAGACATACACAGGACATCCTCCATGTTCACATGAAGATTCCTCCAAAAATCTTAATCAGACAATCAAGAATAAAAGCTCTAAAAGTGTATGTAGTTCAAAATCCAAGTATTTTTAATTTTCTTGCTAGGGTTTTTTTTTTGTTTTAAAACAATTTTAGACAATGCAAAAGTCACCCTGACATAAAGCATGTGTAAAACTGCATGGGGACTGCATAGGTTATATAAATCACAGTGGGGACAGATTTCTGCCAAAATGAAGTCTGCTTCTGTCACATCACTGTGTGAAACCACAACACTCCAAAATAGAAATTAGCAGAGATTTACAGAGATTCCCCTAAGCCAGCATCATTGATGTTCGTAAGGGTGGGATTTGGCCCCGAGTAAAAAATTTGATTTATTGAGTCATTGTGACTGAGGAACTTGCAAGCAACTGAAAAATGTTTCCCTCTAGGGACCAGGCGTCCTTTCTCCTTCCACCTCGGCATTAACTACTCAAAGACCCTTTCCCTTCCCTAAATGTGAGCATGCCAGACTAGATGCAGTCAACCCATAGGAGCCTTCAGCCACGTTAGGAGAGGGCTCCCATCCAGCCTGCCTGGGCAGGGGCAGCAGCTCCTCTCTCGGGGACCCAGGCATCCCCTCAGCAGGAGACCCACCACCCTTCAACAACCTCCTTCTCCTCCAAATATTTGCAGCTCTCAGGAGCAACGGCAGCAGGTGAGAACATGGTGGCTGCTTAGAAAAATAATGCTTTGCCAATTGAACAACACCCTTTAAAACTTCAGCTATTAACAGGTCTTTACAGAAACAGGAACTGCCAGTAACAAACTTCATTTCTAATGTCCCCTAGGTAATAATAACTCTCTAATTTGACTGTGTCCCAACTGGCCTTGTACAGCAGTTATTGCTTGAAGGGTTTGGAAGGTTTTTTGTGTGTGTTGTGCCTCTTTCTTTTACTTTTTTCTTTTTTTTTATTTTAAGTTCTGTTTGTTTTGTTTTCCAGCAGAAAAGTCTCATTTTTTTGAAAAAGGAAGGAGGGGAAGGGGTGGAAGGCAGTGGGGGGGGGGACACCCATGTGGATATTGAATGTGAGAGCTGCTTGTTGGAATGAAGATGTTGGTTTGGCATGAAGATTGCAATCAGCTGGTTGCTTTGACACTGCTCGAGCCTTTCAGTGACTAAGACAAGCCTGAAGGATTAGGATGTCAAGCCTGTCCTGTCGTCTTTGGAAAGCATGGGAATGGAAGGAGTTGTCTTTTTTGGTTACGTCTTCACAAGGCCCAGAGGACAGAAACCTCGCTGGTTAATTAAGGCCAACCTCAGCCCATCACTGATCAACCAAGCCCTGCTTTTTGAGACAAGCGATGCAGTCGGGCTTTGCGGCTAATCACCCTGAGCAAGGATGAATTTATCTCAAGAGGCTTTCATGTGCAACCCCCCATGCCAGCCGAATGGATGGCTGCACACTTTGGGAAAGCCAGTGGCCTCCTCCCAGGCAGCTGTCAGGCAACGCAAAAAGACCTGGAATGAGCTGACTTAAGCAAACCATATTTAAAAGGCTAAAGGTAATGCAAGGCGTGCATTTCTCTGGCATTGTTGGAGCTGACAGGAAATACTGATGCCTATCAAGCAACAGTTCTGCTGGTAAAAAGAAGATGGGGTTTTTTTGTGTGTCTTTGCATCTATCTCTGTTTAAGTATCTTGTGTTCCCAAGTGCCAGGTCAAGCCTAATCAGCTAATGGCAACAGGGTCCCTGTGCTCTGGTTTTGTTTTGAGATGCTCTGAAGAAAAGTAAGAACTGCTGCTACCACCAGATGTAAATAGCATTGACCAGACTAGTTTGTATGAAAACACCCCAAATCAGTCATGCCTGCAAACTGGCTATAAGAAAATCCCAGAGTAGAGCCTGCACTTGCTCAGCATGAATGAAGATGGTGGGAACGAACTATGGCTTGGTTTAAATCCCCAGAGGCAGGCGGACTTCCGTGCATGGCTCAGAGTGGACATCTCCAGTGCCCTGACCACTGCAAGAGGCAAGCCCAGGTGCCCCAGTGGAAAGGACTTGTCCCTTGGCCTCAGCTGTGTCCCTGTGCTTGTCACAGATCTTGTTGTTATACACAGAGCTTTGTCAAATGCTTTTAAACATTGGCTCATGAACTTTCTGTGGCTAATATTCATGTGATATGTCTGCACAGTCGGACACTGAATCGTTTCCATTTCCCAAACGAATGACCTTTAGCTTTCCAGCTTTGTCAAGAGGATATAACACAATTTCCCAGAGAACAGGCTCACATGCAAAAAGCTGTTCCTGAGTGGGAACACAAATACTGGGACAAGTGTGAACTTTACATAAACACTGACATCAAAACTTTGCTGGTCTGAAGAGCCAGAAAAAAGAAAATAGTGGTAGAAAATGAGATTCGCTAGAGTAATTTGTATGAATATTCAGTGATGTTCTTCCCACATACAGATTTCTCCCAGCTTCCTTCATAGTAAACTTAACTTAATATCTAAATATTCCAGTGCTGCTATTTCTTAAAATAGCCCCTAAAGTCCCAGCTCCTGGAAGCATGTGATTACATGGCAAATTAGCTTCCATTTACCAAACCCTCCCCCCTTCCCCCAAAAGTACATCCCAAAACCTTGTAAGCTCAGGGAAAAGATGGAAACATGTTTTCTGAGGGTTCAGACTGCAAAATGCAGATTAAAAAACTCTCAGTGCCTTCAGCCTCTTAAAAATAATGTAATATTCAAAACTTTACTACTCAAGTGTAACAACATAGCTCAGAAGGTGGCATCATACAACACATGGGAACTTTTCCATCTTATTTATTCTTAGGCTTTAATTTAACAGCAGAAAGGCCATTGTAGTATGTCTTACCTTTGATTGTACCGGGAAAAAAAACCCCACTATCCTATTTCATCCTCCCTATCTCTTTTTGTTACCAAAGCATAGGTACTGCTCTCCAACACACAGTGTGCCTGAAGTAATCCTTAGAAACAATCAAAGATGGCAGTGGTATATTTTTGCAAACCTTCCTGTTGGCCTTAAAGCAAATACAATTCCCTTCAATTTCTCTTGCCCTTATTTCTATATTCCAGATCTTACCCTGTCAGGAAAAAAAGGAAAGTGAAATTTGTAACTTCACAATAAATGAGGTGAACTACAGAAGCCTCCTGTTCAGGGAGGGAAATTGCTTCCAGTTAAACAAAGAAATTTAGGGTCTTCTGCTTTTCATGAAAATACCATACATATGGCCTTTGAAATTTGTCACTGAAGAGTGTTTAGCTCTATGGTAAAATTCAGCACTTTATAGCATTTCAGCTGCAAGACTCTTGCTTTTTTTATTCTCTCTCTCTCCTTTATTTTTTGGCCCGCAGCCCAATGTGAATGTATGATCACTAGCACAATAGTTAAACATCTGAGTCGTTTTGAAGTGCCTTCAACATTGCAGTGATGTGATAGGGTTTTTTTACCTGTCAACAAGGCAATTTATGAAAGGAATTCCAGCCTCCCCCCTAGTGGTAGCGAGGAAAATCCAGGAGGAGCTGCCTGGTCGATGCCTGAGCTGCTCACTTGCTGTTGCTTTACTGCAAATGTAGTGCCTGAAGGGACCTGCCTGCAACAATTCCGGGCCATTACAAAGAGTTTAAATTAAGTTTGTAGCGGCCTTTTTTTTTTTCTTTTTTTCTTTAATGCATGAACAAGTTATTTCAATAAATTTCTCCTGGCTTTTTTTTTTTTTTTTTTTTTTTTTTGGAAATCAAAGGGGAAAAAAGATCCATAAACCAAAAAAGGATGCAAAATGTCAATAAAGAGGAAAAAGGTCACAATACTCAGATCCGGCTGTGATAAGACCCTCTGCCCCAGCATAGCTTCTGACTGCAGCCCTTCACATCTGGATTTTCAGATGGTGAAGGGCTCAGGGACACAAGGATCCATCCTTCATGCCAGCCTAGTCCATGAATATTTCTGCTGCAAGCGGGTGACAAGCAGTGGCATGTTTCCTCAGGACTGCATCACCTCTGAGATGGGATAGAGATCAGGTGCATTTCAGGCAGTAAATGACAGACTGCCCCTGAAATCACATAACACCCAAGCACTGAGGAGCAAACCTTTGGCAGTATGAGTCAGGCAAAGGGCTTGCACGAAGGCACTTTGCTTTTGGGTGGGTGTCCTGACCCCTGGCAACTCACTCACCTCAACTCTCAACTCTCCTTCCCTGTTTGCTCATTAAAATCCTTCAAAAGACTCATGATTCTTCCCAGCCCAGAACAGGAAAAGGCTGAAATCGCTCACATTTTCATGGGCTGAGAAAGATGTTTCCCATTGAACTCCACCCAGATGTGCAGCCGCTAGCTCTGCGGGGCTGACTAAGGCTCAGTGAAGCTACCAGGAAGATTCCCACTGGCTCTAAAAGGCTTTGCCCTCCCCAAAATGTGGCACCATTTTTAGTTATCATCGGCTGCATCCTTTTGTAATTATCTTTGTGAGAGGCGTAACCTATACCCCAGAGGGCTCTTTGCAGGACGGAAAAGCCAGTCATTCCTCAAGCAGCAGGACCTAATGAAGCCTTGCCTCAGGGACATTCCTCTGCCCTGATTCTCTGATGTCTAATAAAGGTTGCACTCAGGACAGCCCTCTCCTCCATTAACAGCACCTCTGTCCTCTGCCTGGTGGCTTATTCTCACAGTGGCTGTGGCCATATAATAGCTTGGAGGCCAGTGCTATTCTCTGTCAGATACAACTGAAGGCAGACAGAGGTTTCAGAAACCTGAAGAGGTTTAAAATAGAAAGGCAGCAATGCATAGACCCAAAGAGTATGGCTACACAGACGCCCTTTACTGAGGAAATGAGACTAAACAAAGGGGAAGAAAGATTTTTTTCCCCTTAAATTGTGGTTTGAATTTGTAATTCTGTAGGTTGTCCACCAGCATTTCAGCACCTTTTCAGCTGGCAGAGGGAGGGGTAAATGTCCCAAATTCAGTGCTCTTTAGTTGTTGGGTGAAATGTCTCTGTCCCTTCACACTGGGAGAAAGGGATTACAGCATCTGTTCTGAGTGAGTCAAGCCTGAGTGCGCAGAGCTGTCCCTGGCTCTACATCCTCATGCTGCAGGAGATTGAGCAGATGAAAAGGAGCCTCCTCTGGCTTGTAGGATAATACCAAACTTTTCTGCTGTGCAAAGTTCAGTCCTGCTGCTAGTAGCTGGACCGTGCTACCGTACTGCTTCACTTTACAGATTGAAAACATGTTTGCAGGAAAGTCTGCGGTAAACACAAGGGCCATATGCAGAGCATCAATTCGTTTCTCTGTCATTGTCATGGCGCTGGTATTTAGAGACAACCAGAGCTTCGTAAGGAGCCCTGCAAAAGCCACCTGCCTCCGTGTGATAAGTTGTGAGGAGAGAAATGAAGTTTTCCTTCGGCTCATCTTTGATATCCAGCTTTTGCTATGCATTCATCCTGCTGATATGCATGAAGACTGGTGAAGTAATTTCTCCTCTGGAATTTCTGCCTGGATTCAAGGCTTACTGGGTCCCATCAGCACTATGTGAAACTTTCTGCTTCCCTCACCTTTTTAGATATGTAAAAATCCTGTTCCATATATATGCATATACACATACATATATACACATGTATAGTCCAGATCCAAAGGTAGACTAATAATAAATATAGTCATATTTTTCAAAGAGGTATTTTATATGCATGTGTATAAATATATATATATACACACATATACATATATATACTTCAGATCAAAAAGGTATGAGCTGGTAATAAATACCGCTATATTTTTTGAAGAAGGTATTTTAAATTGATTTGATTATAATAGAGCTGACATGTACTGTGCAAAAAGA